>NW_025333977.1:0-5902500 GCF_019186645.2 Phyllostomus hastatus
CTGGAGGCTGGAGAGACTAAGATCAAGGATCCAGCAGAGTTCTAGTCCTGCTGAGTTCTGTTCCTCACCTCCTGCCTGGCAGATGGTTAGAGATTCAACATACAATATTTTGGGTTTAACAATTCATTTTAGAGTACAAATACAGACAAATACGGTTCTTCTTTGCACATTGTTTTTATTCTGCAACCATGCCAAACGTATTTATCAATTCCAATTATTTGTACTTCGTTCCTTAAAATTTTCTATGTATAGAATCATATCATCTGTCAATAGAGAATTTTCCTTCTCTCTTTCCAATCCATACTCCTTTCATTTAACTTTTTTGCCCCATTTCTTCATGTAGCACCTCCAGTATGGTGTTGAGAGAAAGGGCAAGACTAGACATTCTGGTCTTCTCTCTGATCTTGGGAGAAGCATCCATTCTTTCTGAGTGGCTGTTAGCTGCGGATGTTCTGTAGATGTCTTTGATCACTTTGAGGAAGTTCCCTTGTCCCTGGTTTGCTGACTGTTTTTCCAGAGTGCTGGGAGAGAAGGGCAGGGGGACAGTGGCTAAGCACAGCTGAGTATCCTGGTTGTTGAAGACACAGTTCCAAAACAAATCCCTCAGATGCTATGAAAAGCTGCTTCATCCCACTCAAATGCTCAATGAAAAAGAAACAAGTCAACTTAACAAAAAACTTAGAGTGTAGAAAAACAAACCATGAGACACTTTTTTCAGCCTTGAGGGTAAACAGACACTTCCTGTAGAGAAAATGAAGGACTGACAGGAGTGGGCATGGCCTGTCAGTCAGCAGGTGATGTGCCCCAGCTCCCAGCCTGCGTGGTGGTGCAGAGAGGGTGGGGGAACCCGAGCCAGAGAGAGCCAGTTCTCTTGCCATGCAGTGAATTCCTATAAGGAAGTGTGTGGGAACAAAACCACAGTACTCATCTTTGCACAGACATGTTCAAACACACAAAGACAGCATCAATGGAGGGACCTGATTTCCAACTTTGGTGATCATAAAGGCCAGGGCATGGGTGGGAGCCTTGGACAAGGGTCCAGGGGGCGGGACAGGCTGCAGTTAAGACCAGTCTGGGAGGTGAGTCATTCTCCCAGGGCGCTCATTTTGGGTAGGTGCAGTCTTCACCTGGAGAACCCACCTCCCAGGGAATCCCACACACAGGGGCGCCTCCCACCCCGACCACACCACTTCCCCAGCTCTGTGTGCCCCAGAATTTAAATCTGTAGCTACTGAGCTGGGTGTGACTCAGCTCTTCTCTCATGAGGGACATGTGCTTAGGGAGCAGGTGGCTCTGCCCTGCTAAGGCCCAGGGTTGTCAGCCATCAGCCAAATCAAAGGGCAGACCGAGGAGGTTCCCATCAACCTGTCAGCAACAGCACATTGGTAAAACCTGGTGGCAGAAGCCCCTAAAACACAGTATTGGGCCCAGCTGCAGGCCCCCCCTCCTGCTCCACACCTCCCCAGGGCTCTGCTTTCAAGGAGTTTATGCAGATTTGACAAATGATCTACCCAAAGTCCTTCAAGTGGAGGTACATCTCCCAGCACCCAATTCTTTCAAATGCAAAGCAAAATCATCCACGTTAGAACACAACACAGTGAGGGAACACACAATGGAGTTGATAGCAACCCCAACAGATCAGTCACAATACTCTACCTTGTGGCACCATATATCACGCTGAGAAAGGCAGACCTGGGGGAAGTTTGGCTTGAGCAGGAGCCACGAGGATTCTCCCGTCACCTGTGACCTAGTTTCTGGAGAGGATCCGTGAGTCACGTGGCAGGGGTGGTACTCAATAGTGCAACACCCATTCTGCAAATATCTTCACCCTGCTAATCAGGCAACCCTGTCTACCCAGCAAGCTTGCCCCAGCCTTGGCCAGCAAGGTCCTGTGCAGCCTCTTCAGGACCCACAGAGTGGGTGGGGGCGGGGAGAAAGGGCCAGCACAAAGGAGGTGGTGGGCAAGGAACACGGACCAAGCCTCTTGCCACAGAGCCTCAACCTAAAAGGAGAATGACAATAGAAGTCCCCGGTCTCAGGCTGCCTGAGGATCAAATACAACAATCCATTTGGGATGATTCTGAGAAGAGTGTACAGTTTTCACAGATAAGAAAGATGTTTTTCCACGAGATGACTCTTAACACCTGCACCCAGTGGACCCTGTTCCCTGTCTGCTGGTGCTGTTCGGCCCCTCTGCAGCACCCCAGCCCCCTGAGGTCTGTAGGTCTCCGGGCCCCTCACCCCTCAGGTTTGCTCTTACTGGGTGAGCTGTGTGCTAACCAAGAATCATTACCAGAAAGTCCCCGGAACATTTAATGTCAGCTCTTCTTGTATTTGTTCCTGAGTCGACAGCACAGAAAACCGTGCTGGGTGCAGTATGGTTGGGAAAAAAGATGCTTCTGAATTAGGTGTGAGTGTGCAACACTGGAGAAAACCTCCATGTCTGGGCTGTGATGGTCCCACAGACACCCGTGGGGCGAGTTACACAATAAAACAGAAGAGGACCAGATCGGCACCTGGATTTTTGCACATTGGAAGATGTTGATCTTTTCACTTAAAATAGGTAAGGTATTCACAACACTCTGAGTGACCACCCTCACTCCCCTCTACATATCTCTCCTCATTCAACAGTGATTACTCATTCTACTTCCTGAAACAGTTTCCGGTGACCTTGGTTCTGGGGGGCCCATGCCCCTTCTGAGAAGTGTCATGCTGTTTTTTTTTACTGTGGTAAAATGCGCTGAACATAAATTTTACTGTCTTAAACATTTTAATATATACCGATCAGTAGCTTCTAGTACATTCACCATGTTGCAGAACCATCACCCTGCCTAGTTCCAGAACTTTTTCACCTCCCCGAAGGAGACCTCAGCCCATTAGCAGTCTTCTGCCCTGCCCCCCACCAGCCCCCCATCTGCTCTCAGGCTCTGGGTTTGCCTGGTCTGGGCATTTGCTATGGCTTCTGTCATGGGGTATTTGATCTATTGTATCTGTTTTTTGTTTTTCATGGCATTTGACATGTCTTCAAGCCAGCTGGAATTAGAATTAGTATTTTGAGAGGTTCTGTACATTCCTCAGACTGAGTCTCACCCTAGGGGGTCTGGGCAGCAGGCCCTGCTGGCTGTGTGGGCCAGGCTCCCGGGGCCCGCCTCCCTGTGGGAGCACCCAAAATACCCATGGGGTGGTTGGCAGGGCCGGGGAGGGGTCTCCTTGGAGCTGGATTCTGAGTCCCCAGCTGTGGTCCTCTCTCTGTCTCTGCACAGGCGCTTTAGGCCACACGAAGACCCTGCAACTTCTGGACCAAGGACTCAGTCCAAGAAGTGTCCCCTCCACAGAACTTCTGATTTCCTGCCTCCAGGAATGTCTGCCCACCCAGAAGGGCCACCCCAGCCAAGCACATACTCATATGTCTGTCGAGTTGACCTTAAGAACTGTGGAGGGGACATGGCCCAATCAGAGAGGCCGGGCCCATTGCATACCTGCTGGGGGTCTTCAACCCGTGGGGCCTTGGCAGATCTGGCACCTCATGTAGAGTCAAGAACTGGTCACTTCTAGGCCTAGGAATGTGGAACAAGAAGTGCTTTTCATTTTTGTTAATGTGCGAGTGTACATCATGGGTATTGAAAACACAGTCATACATTAGTGACTCTAGATTCTTCAGAAAGCACAAAAAGCATCTGTGTATTGAATGTCTTGTGTAAGGTTTTGAAGTAAATGAGAGAGTGGAGGACAAAAACAGTGTTGCTTCCCCTGAGCCTTGAGCGGCCGTGGAGCCAGGCTGCTCCAGCTGTTGCACATCTGAGAACAGGGAGGACCCCCATTTCCAAAACCATCTCCTAAAGTCCTACCTGCAGTGGGAGGGGTGTGGGCAGGGGCTGAGGAGATGCAGGCTGGCAGGAAAGGGGCCTCGTGCCCCCAGGACCAGCAGTGCCCCTGCAGCCCCTCCTAGGCCACAGCTGGAAAACCCCAAATGTGGCAGAAAGTCATGGTGATTCCACAGAGACTCTCACCTGCTTCCCAGGTCCCCCTTTCTCCTTGCTCCTCCTTCCTCCCTCCCTACATGGACAGAGGGCTAATGCCCCCAAATCTGGAAAGGCATTTCACAGTCTGGGCAAGGACAGAGGACAGGAAGTACAGGTCCAGGGGTCAGTCCCCTTCACTGATCACGCTGGCCCTGTTCTGTGGACTCCATGTTTATCTCTAACGTGAGTGGCCCTGACAAGGGGGTCTCTGAGTCCCTGCTAATCTTTCCTCAAAAAGTGCTCTTCAAAATTCTGCTTCCTAATTCACTGGTAACTTCTTTCTTAGAATTTCTGTGGCTCAAATGATGATGTCATAATATCCCTGTCTGTCATGACACCCAGAGTCACTTCCATGCAGAGATCTTGGAAAAAGATAACCAGGACAATGTGGGGATGAAACTGAGCCCCTCTAGACGTTGTAACAAGGGAACTTAGTAATGATTAGATAATTAGGGGTGCAGTCTTCCTAAATGAACCAGGATGCAGGCTTTATTTTATGGGTGGATTAACGTGTGTCCTTCCCCTTCCATGTATCTGAAGCCCCAACTGATGTGCAGCTACACAACGGTCTTACTCAGCAAGGGCATCGTGTGTGGGATTCTAGAACCCCTGGAGGAGGAGCCTCCATGGTCGGAGAGTGCTGGCTGTGCACTGAGGCCCTAAGTTCAGAGATCAATGTTAAAACCACCCTGGGAGTGTATGACCATTCCCCCAAAATTAAAAATAGAACTGCCACATGATTCAGCAATTTCACTTTCAGGTCAGTTTGCAAAGAATAGCAAACAGTACTTGAAGGGATATTTGCACAATGACGTTCATAGTAGCACCAGGCATGACATTCAAGAAGTGGAAAAACACGTGTCTGGAGATGTTTGAAAGGAAAAACCACATGTGATGCATATGTACAATGGAAGAGCCTTAAAGCAAAAGGAAATCCTAGCCCATGTTACAGTGTGGACATTAAGCTAAGGACAATCAACCAGCCATGAAGAGACAAACACTGAGTGAGCCCCTCATATGAAGCATCTCAAGTAGTCAAGTTCATAGCAACAGAGCAGAGCAGGGTAGTCACCCGTGCATGGGGCAAAAGGGGGAAAAGGTTTTTGTTTCATGGGGACAAAGTTTTCAGTGTGCAAGATGAGAAGGTTTTGAAGCTCTGTTGCACAACACATTGCATATACGAAACCCCATTGCAATGTGGACTTTCAGTTAAGATGGTGAATTCTATGTCATGTGTTATTTACACAGTTTAAAAAAGATAATGACAACCCTGAATGTGGGACAGGATGGACAGAAACTGGATCTCTCACACATGGCTGGTAGAAATGTGAGGAGATGTAGCCACTCTGGAAACAGGTGTCAGTTTTGTACAAAATGGAATACATGCATATCATGCAATCCATCATTGCACTCCTGGGCATTCATCTCAGAGAGATGAAAACTTCTGTTCACCCCGAATCCTGAACACAGTTGTGCCTGTAATAGACACACTTGCTTATTTCTAACAACCAAAACTGCAAGACAACTCTACTGTCCTTCATTTGGGAATGTTAAGCAGAGTGTGGTGCATCCACATGAGGAATCTCACTGGACAATAGGAATGATCGAGCTATTGATACATGGGACAATAGGAGAGGTTCAGAGAATAATGCCCATGATAAAGCTGATCCCAAAGATTATAAGCTGCGTAATTATATGACTATATAATACTCTTGAAAAAGGCAAAATGACAGAGATGGAGTAGAGGGCCGTGGCCGTGGGGTGGCTGTGAGCATGAAGAGGCAGCAGGAGGGAAGCCTTGGTGGGGATGGAGGAGTCCTGTGTGTGGATGGAGGTGGTTGTCACATGAGTGTGCCCTGAGGTGACAGGACATGAGGCTACAGCTGCACATCTCACAGTCACCATACTCAGATGGGACTGTGATTATGAAAGATGCACCACTGGGGGAAGCGGAGAAAGGGTGAGTGGGGATCTCTGTACTACCTTCATGTTTTCCTGTGGATGGACAATGATTTCAAAATGGAAGCTTAAATTAAACAAAATGGTCATTTTTCCTGTTGTTTAAAGTTGTTGAAGTGACATCATTGACTATGTATTGGGAATTGAAATAAAACCTCAGCTTTGGTCACGGAAGAAGACAATGCAATGTGCTTGTTTTGTGTGAACATCTCTTAAACATGCAACTCAGCCCTGAGCAGCCAGTCAGCACCCAGCTCAGGGCTGCTGCCCTGTGGCCAGTGTCACACCGAAAATCACCACTGTTAACAGGGAGCATGAACTTCTGATGAGCTTCCCGTGATTACTCTGGGACCCCGAGGAGTAATTGAGCACTTAGTTCCACCCAGAGGCCATGGGTCACTTCAGGAGGAGATGGCAGAGTTGTAATTGCCAATCCTAATAACCTAACAGGGGACATACTGCACTGGGGACAGCAGCTAGTTTCCTGTGGACATGCCAGGCTGAGTCACTGTCAACAAGCCAATTTCCAGCTTGGATAACAGAGTGGCTGGTGCCCAGAGGGAGATGAAGTCACTCAGCCCCCTCTTCATAACCCGGATTCCTGCTGCTGCCCTGCAGCACAGCTGAGAGCAACCCCCCTGCACTGGGCTGCCTACAGAGACCTGCTGTGGTGAGGATGCTGCTGTGACTGGAGGCTCGGGGAGGCAAGGGGATGGTGAGTGTTTTCCAGAGTGTCTGCCCCTGGTTTTGTTCTCGCCATTCCCAATGTGAACCCAGTGTTACAGCTGTGTGTCCCTCTGTGTCAGCTTCCTTCTTCGTATTCGCTGTAATGCAAAATCGGGCTGCTTTGAAATACCAGCTTCAAGAAATTGTTGTTCATTTACTCTTTTCTTTTTTACTGGTTAATTCTTCCTTCTTGTTTTAAACATGTAAAATTAAATGCACCATTTTTTATGAATAACCTTTTTGGGGAGTCCCCCTTGTATATTAAAAACAATATCCCCTTTTTTAAAAGTTTTCTTTTCTCTTTCTTACATTTCTGCTTGTGTTCATGGTTATTTTCAGTTTTCTTCTTTACCTTGATTTCAAAAAATATCCCAACATAGAACTGAGACATTTTTCCTGAGTCTATTATTTCACTCACACACATGGGAGTGCAGACTGAAACCCATTAAGTGTTGGTGCCCTGATCACCCCCCAGGCTCCCTCTCTGATCAGTCCTCCAGGGCCCTTCCTCAGGCAAGGGCTCATCTCAGCAGGCTTCTGTCTGCCATCCTTGCTTCTCTCTCTTGGCTGCCCGTTCTGTTCGGTTTGTATTCACTTGTTTTCAGGGTCCAGTTTAAATACTCGTCAGTGTTTTATTTCTTTCACGTAAACATGCAATCCTTTCCCTTACCAGTAATCATATGTCATTTTCTTCATTGTCCTATTTTCCTGCTTCTGTGGCATATACCAGTCCTTTTTCCTGCTATTGCCAGTATTTCTGCAGTCTCTAAGATGTTTGCTACTGTTCCACATTTTCAGGAGTATAATTGTTGTTCTTTTTTCTTCTTAAGCATTTTGTTTTATGCTTAAGTCTACTATCTTTTAGCCCTGGCTTGTGTGGGTCAGTTAATTGAACACCGGCCTGCAAACCAAAGGGTCAACAGTTCTATCCTAGTCACGCCACATGCCTGAGTTCCAGGCCAGTTCCCCAACAAGGGGTGCATGAGAGGCAACCACACACTGATGTCTCCTTCCCTCTCTTTCTCCTTCCCTTCCCCTCTCTAAAATAAATTAATAAAATCTTTTTTAAAAATCTACTATATTTTAGGTTAAATTTGCTTGCAAACCCTAATCCATTCTGCATACCTGAATTTGAAGTTGTTTCTGGCAAATAACTTCCTTCTCCACAGGGCTTGGTATTATATCCCCTTTACATTTATATGTCCCTGAAACTTGAAACTATTTCTCAGCCTTAATTGTTTTTATGTTTACATTCATAGTCAAATGATTTGTCTGCAGGATGTGCTGTCCTTGGCTGGAAGATCTGAGATGGACTCACAGTGATGTCCAGAGACACCCTGTTTGGGATCCTCCTCTCCATTCAGACTGGTACTGGTTTCCTGGGGAACTCCTTGCTGTTTGCTTTATACATGCACACCTTCTTCTCTCTGCCCCGCAAGAAGAGGCCTGCTGATGGGATCCTTGCCCACTTAACTTTGGCTAACGCCCTGACCCTCCTATTCAGAGGGGTTCCAAGTATAATTAGTTCCTTTGGAATGAGGCCCGAGATAGGCGACCCTGGGTGTAAAGTAGTTCTCTACATTCAGAGAGTTACCCGGAGTATTTCTCTGTACACAACCTCCCTCCAGAGCACGTTCCAGGTGGTGACCATTGCTGTCAGTGGTCGTAAATGGGCCTGGCTCAAGAACAACATCTCTACACTCATTCAACCCTCCATATTTTCCTGCTGGGTCATCAGCATGGTCATCTATTCTGAGATTATCTTAAAAATTGTGGCTGATAGGAATACCACTGATGTTACATCTGGGTATTATGGTCCTTTTTGCAAGCTCAGTACCTATGATCACCAGGTGGCCATGACATTTCTCAGTATAGTGCTCATTCAGGATGTGTTCTTTCTCTCTCTAATGGCGTGCAGTAGCGTCTACATGGTGACCGTCCTTTCCAGACACCACAGAGTAGCTCGGCTCGTCCGCAGTAGCATCCACTCCTCACGAAGCTCTCCTGAGCACAGAGCCACCCACGTCATCCTCATGCTGGTTTGCTGTTTCATTTTCTTTTACTGGACAAACAGCTTTCTTACTGCTTATTCACAGTTTGGAAATAATAGGAATTGGCAACTGGAGAATGTTAATGCCTTTATTTCTACATGTTACCCGACCATCTGTCCTTTTGTACTGATGAAAAATGAGAACAGGATTTCCAGAGTGAATTTCATGAATAGAAGGACCAGAATTTTCTTTTGTCAAAGTAAGTTAAATGATCCTATGAACACTCCTCAGCATTTGTCTTCACAACAAGATTCATTTATATGGGTCCAGAGTCACAAGGTTATCAATGGCCTGAGGGATATTTTTAGTTTACCTTGTACTGATTGAACAGAAAGTAAAATCAATACATTGTCTATTTATGAAACTTTTTAGACATTGCATGTAATGTTTAGTGTTTAGAATAACACTGCTATACATGATTTAAGCTTTAAAACAATAACATATGTAATGTATGGTGTTTTGTAATATTGGAAACATTATAAAATCATAATATTATAAAAACTGATAAACCAACCAAAGGGCAGTGTTTTCTTTTGAGTATAAGTTCATTATAACACCAAGTGAGGTGATGAAATATATGTGTGTGTGTTAAATTGTACTCTACACTTTAGTATGTCCGAAATACTTTTGGTTTAGTTTTTAAACCTAAATTCTTTAGATGTATATATCAATTTAGAAATGCCTTCCAACTTGTAGTAATTACCTACAATGAGGTGGAGCAGGGACACTGAGAGAGAAACACCATTTTTCATGAGGACTGTTGAGCACACAGGCAAACTGGGGCTTTGAAAATTCAAGATTCAAAGAACAAAGGGACCAAAAGTTCAATGCTCAAGATCTAGGGACCTCCTCTGGGCAGAGACAGATGGAAGGGCTTCTCAGTGTTACCTATTCCTCCAAGGGGTGCATCCTAAGCATACAGAATAGTGGCAGTGTCAATACATTTGGTCTTCGGGTGAGGGGTCAAGTTTAAGTTCAGGTTCAGGTTTGAGGTTAGTGTCAGAGTCCAGTTTGTGGTTTGCATTTAGGTTAGGATTAGAGTTGGGGTTAGTGTAGGGACCAGGGTCAGAGTTAGGGTTAGAGTTGGCAGTGCAGGTTTGGGCTGAAGCTAGGCTTAATGTTTGGGGCTGAGTATATGGCTTAATGTTAGAGCTTATGGTTGGGTTTAGTGTTAGGGTTTGGGTTAAGGTAGAGTTTGATTTCTTTTTTGCTTGTCCTTTTAACTTCATGTTTAAGAAGGTTTTGCCAATTCAAGATTATTATGTTTTACTTCTGTTTTGTTATATAGTTTGATAGACATGCTCTTACCTTTGGATCTGAGATGTTTTGTTTTACTTTTAGCCTTAGGTTCCAATTTTCTTTTTTCTTTATTCTTCACCCAAGAGCATGCTTATTGATTTCAGAGAGATGGGAATAGAGAGACAGAGTGAGGGAGACAGAGGGAGGGAGGGAGGGACAGAGATAGAGGGAGGGAAGGAGAGAGAGAAGGGGGAGAGAGAGTGTGGGAGAGAGGAGGGGAGAGGGATAGAGAGAGAGAAATCAATGTGAGAGAGGAATGTCGATTGATCACCTCTCAAATACACCCTGACTGTGGACTGAATCTGCTACATAGGCTTGTGCCCTAACTGAGAATGGAACCCACCATCTTTCAGTCTGTGGGATGATACCCAACCCTCTGAGCCACTATATCACAATAATATAACACTAACCTGATTTCTGAAACAGACTAAAGACTTAATACACATTTCTCCAAAGAAGACATACAAATGGCCAACAGGAATAGGAAAAAATGCTCAACACCACTAATCGTCAGAGAAATGCAAATCAAGACTTGATATTTTGCACCTGTCGAAATGGCTGTTATCCAAAAAAGAGCAATATTGGCAAAGATGTGGAGAAATTGAAACTCTTGCATTCTGTTGGTGGGAGTGAAAAATTGTGTGGTCACTATAGAAAACTGTATGAAGACTCCTCAAAAATTTAAAATAGAATCACTACATGGGCCAGCAATTCTCCTTCTGGGTATTTATTCAAAAGAATTAAAATTAGGACCTCAAAGAGATATTGGCACCTTTATGCTAACTGGACCACTGTTCACTAGAGCCAATGTGTAAACAACCCAAGTGTCCATGAGAGACACGTGAATAAAGAAAATGTAGCATATACACGCCCTGGAATATTATTCAGCCATAGGAAACAGGGAAATTCTGCAGTCTGTGAAAACATGGCTGAACCTCGAGGACATTAGTTTAAGAGAAATAAGCCATTCACAGAAAGACAAATGCTGCATGATCCCATTTATATGAGGTATCTAAAACAGCCAAATTCACAGAAACAGAGTAGAAGTAACAATGGTTGTCAGAGGCGAAGGGGGTGGAAAAACTCAGGACACAGAGTTTTAGATCAACAAGATGAGTAAGTTCCAGAGACCTGGTGGACAACATTGTACTGTCCACTCAAAATCTCACTAGTTAGGTCTCCTGTTAAGTGTTCTTCCCACAATAAAATAAGATCAAAATGCATACTGGTGCTATATATCAATTAATAATGTTATCTGATTAAAATTAAGGAAAAGATGCTAAAAGAAATCATAACAAATCTTGGCTGTTTGACTTCTTGTCTAAAACGCTGGCCGCCTCCGGAGCCTGCTTCTTCATCCATGAGATGTAGACCATTCTGCCCGCCTTGTAGACTGATGACACAAGGGAGTGAGGTCATCCCTTTAAAGTGTCTAGCACAACACCTAGCACACAGTAAGAGCCCAATAATGATTTTTAAATGCTAGATGATACTTGAGCTTCTTTCCAGCCCAGACATAAGCAGCCAGCATTGCCTTACCATTTTCTCTTTTTTCTTTCTGACCCCATCTGTTCCTTATTAAAATGCTGCAACATTATGGTGAAGAAAAAAACTGATCCAGTCATTTTTGAGCATCAAAAAGCCAACCAGCTGACACCAATACCCTAGTGATGACTCTAAGTGACATGGGTAGGACCCATCTTCTCTGATGGAAAGACGAGGACACAGCTCATTGAAGGTCACACATGTGAAGGAACCATCCAAGAGAGGTTTGAGACTTGGGCCCCTCCAGGCCCTCTGGCTCTACTTGTAAACTTGTAAATAACTTACTAGAGTTACTAACACACTATTTCTCTCTCATTTGGGTTTTTTCCAATTATACTTATAAACATGCCCCTCTGCTCAAAGCTCAAGGCCAAATACTCAGTAGGCTGTATATTCCCACAGCCAAAGACTCTGTTTTAAAGCTTTCTCTGTAGAGCCTTGTTTATAACATTTAGACCACTAGTACAAATTAATATGCTAATTACATATTTTATAATTTCACAGTTCAATAGTAAAGGCAGCACTCCACACCTCAGCTACACATTTACCTAACTGCATTACCAGCATTTACATGAGCCAGGATGAACATTAGGGGAAGGAACTTGCTTATTTCTTATTAACTTCAGAATGGAATGTGGTTCTTCTTTGCCCTTACAAATAAAGCTTAACTGCTGTTTTAAAACCAGACACTACACATGGACTATTTTATGATTTCCAGTTACTATGAGAAAACAGCAGCAAATTTCATAGGAAGGGAAAACGTTTGCTGGAAAATTACAGTTATTCCAAATGAATAGCATCAAATACTCAACTTTTATTCTGTTTATTCTGTTTATGCACTTGCTTCCTGACTTTTGACAGATCAGCTTCTCACCTCACATATTGTCACTTGTAAAGATTAATTTCTCTAAGGTCAGATTTTCCCAAATCTCTTTATGTATACTCAGTAAAAAAAAGATCAGATGACAATCTTGGCCAATCCATACAATTAATTAATTAATCAATAAGTAGGTATTGAGGGCCCCTAGAGCCAACCTTGCATGCATTCAATATGTGCATTTTAAAGGGAATTGGAATTAAATTCATTTTGTTCAAGAAAGTAACTTTTGGTGCCTGTCTTGGTTTGGCCATCTTTTGGATGGTCCAAATGCAGACCTCAGAGATAGAATTGGAGCGCAGGCACATTATATGGGAGATGATCTCAGGAATCCTGTGTGGGGCAGCGGGAAAAGTGAGTCAGGGAAGGTAGATAACCTAAACAGTACCAGGGAGAAAGGCAATTGCTGTCGGCTTCTCGGCTTTGAACCCAGAAGGGACAGTAGGAGGAACCACATGAACAGAACCTTACAAAATCCCACGCAGCCAACCCTACTCCCCTGCTGCCATACACGCCTCACCTGATTCCCACGTGCTGAGGGCTAGAGTGAGGGCTTGGGTTCTGCCAGTCCTCACACCGCACTCTGCAGGTTGTATCATCCCCAGCCCCAAGCCCCATCTACCATCAGGGGCAAGTCAGTTGTTCTTCCTAACAGTGCTGTCCACAACCCCAGCCTATGGATAATTAATCTCACTTGAAATCTCACTTTTAAATCATTATGGGTGATGCTTATGACCTAGTCTTCAACCTTTTTTGTTCATCTATTTCCTAAAATAGTTTCAAAAGACTGTGCACACCCTATTTAAGTTGACATCTATATTTTTTTAATCAAAAATTTAGTTCCTAGATGGGACTTCTAGCAAGTTATAAATATTGAACATCTAAATAAAATTGTTACTCCATTATTTTAAATGTTTCCAATGAAATATAAATCCAAGAAGATATTGATACTCATCCTGGTCCATTCAAAAACAAATGCCCACGTGTATCTTGTTTTAGAATGTTCCTTCAAGTGATATTTTCATTTCATTGTCCCCAGAGAACTTTATCCTAATATAAAAATATATGTGAAACAATTTTGCTAAATAGGCCTATCTCATAATTGACTGAAAAAAGGTGTAAGTTGACATTAATTTTTAATTTCCTGTGAGTATACAAGTTGACATTTTTTATTTTCTTTGGATAAAATGTCATTATACTTCTCATTTAGTACACAGTTAATCAAAAGGATCAAATACACTTAAAATGTTGATAAACATACAAATTCTACCAGAAAATTATTTCTCAATGAAATGGACAGGATTAGTTTGTTTTTCCTAATTAGTCCCTCTCTTCATGAATGAATAATACTTGTTGCTACAATGAGACAGAGGCCATAGTTAATGTTATTCCTCATTTTAGAAACGGACACTGATAAGACTTGTTTTTAGAAACATAAAGTGTAGCTGGAAATGGAATAGATTTTGTTATAGCAATGTCTTTCAATTTTCTGAACTTTCTAAACTCCATCCAAACATAGGTGAGAGGTCTGTCATCAGAGGTTTGTTTGAATAATCCTGAGTAGGTCTTCACTTTGGTTTGGAGCGAAGCATTAAACCCGTCTGAACTGTAAGAGGACGTGCTTGGCAGTCATCAGAGCAGTTTGCCTTTTCAACATCAGCATTTCCCACAGTCCCCTGGTTGGACACCCAGGGATTTTTCCTCCACAACAAGACCAGGGATGAATAAGGGGGGAGGGGAGTGGGAAAAGGGCAAGTGTGAAAAGAAAACAAGAAGAAACCCTACAGAGAGTCAATGTGTCTATAGACCAATCACCCCGAGAAAAGAAGACACAGAAAATTTGAGGATCGGACAGGTTGACACTGCCCACATCCCCGCACAGCCCCTTGGGAAGCCTGAATCCTCAGGGTGTTAAACACACACTGAAGGACAAGGGTCCTTCTGACCCTTGCCTTGTGAAATTCAAAGGTCAGTTTTTTGAAACCCAAACACTGAGAATTAACTCCTTGGTTTGGCTATATCATCATCCTTGGGACAAGTTCATGAAACCCTAAAGCTCTGGTAGCTGTCTGAAAAGGAAGGAAAAAACAGGGGACAAAGGGTTACCAGAAATAAAAATAGTGTATTAGTTAACATTTCAAAGTTGGACCTTACCACAAATTAAAAGAGTCTGCTCAAAATAGCAAGCAAACAGCCTGCATTCTGAGTGTTACAGGGTTCACCAAGTCCAGATTATTCAGCAAATAATCTGATTTGGGTTGTCAGTTGAGACTCAAGATTGTCCTAGAAGAAAAGGGAGAGGGCAACAAGATGACAAAAATAGGGGTGCTGGAAATCACCCTTATTCAGGAAAAAGTGAATAGAACAGTGTGGTCGATGTTCATACAACAAAGGGGAGACAACAGAGGCAAAGTTAAAGGGGCAGTGAGGAATCCATGGAGACGCCCGGACAAGGGAAGCGCCTGCAGTGGCCATCCTTAATGATCTTGACGTTCATTCAGGCAGAAGCAACACAGACAGGTCATGAGGATTTTATGCCATTGAAGGCACATCAGAAAATTAAATAAAATCCACAGGCAGATAAACTCAAAAGACCAGGCTGGCAGGTCTTGCCTCTGTGTCAACTTTGCAGTGATTGGGTTAGATTTGGAAAGGTGTTAAATGGACCTTTACTTCACACGGAGTGTGTGCGCACAGGTAATCATCTGCACCGGTCTGCTGCTGCTTCATCACAGCAAGGTGCGTGGTATCAGGTGGTCTCAACCAGTTGGTTCCTAGGATTTCCTGACTGAACGGTAATTCAACTCAAACTGAGACACCAAAATGGTCTCAGTTTGAGTTGAATTACCAAGATTTTTCCTGGAAATGTAAAAGAAAACAATAAATTTGATATTTGTTTTCTAAACAACAGCAATAACAATAAGGACTTTGTCGCATCCTGGCCTTGACACCAACGTTCAGCTAGAGACACTGGGACTATCTCCTATTGTGACAACGAAATACATGTTCTTCCCAGAGCGCCTGTGGTGAGGAGACAAATGCCCCCTCTGCCCAGGAAGATGCCCGCAAACTCATCCTGGGAGCCTGTGAGCATGTCCTCTTCCAGGCAACGGAGACTTTGCAGAGCGACAAGGGCCTAGAGTCAGGGAGGTTTTCCTGGGTTGGCTGAGGGAGCTCCGTGGAACCACAAGGGGCGGTAAGAGTGAAAGAAGGAGGCACGCAGGTCTGAATCAAAGGGAACATGATGGTGGAAGCAGAGGCTGGAGAGATGCGGGGCTGTGAGCCACGGAGTGTGGATGACATCCAGAAACCGGGAAAGGCAAGAGAGCGGATGCCGCGCCCACGCCCCAACCCCAGTCTTCAGAAGGAGCCGGCCCTGCGGACACCTTATTTCTAGCTCAGCAAGACCCATTTCAGACTTCGGACCTCCAAAACGGTGGGGCAGAAAAAAAGATGTTGTTTTAAACCCTCAATTTGTGTAAATTTGTCACAGGAACATAGGAAACTAACACAGTACCCTAATTAGATGACAGGTATTTTTATAAATTAACTGTGTAGGCATACTACATATTAACTATAGATTAAAATGAGATGTCTCCTAAAATGCAATCCTTTTTAATAATTATCACCTGTGACTTTTGATTACCCTATGGAATCTAATGCAGATATGAAAATACATATATCACCAGGGTAGGCCCCAAGGAAACAGAGAAAGGAGGGTAGCAGAAACTGGGGGGTTATTCAAAATCGAGGGCCTCCCTAAAGTGTGGGAAATTTATCAACTGTGCTTTTCTCTTCTACTCAAGAAGTTCCAAGTGTTTGCCCCAAAACCCAAGAATAAGAGAGAACTCTAAGTATGTCTTCAGTGGACAAATACATGTTTATTTTTTCCTAAATTCAGAGTGTAGACAACTGGATTAGAAGCCAGAGATCACTGGATGTGAAAAAGTATTAGGTTTCTTAAAATGGATGAAATCCAAATATCATGGGCCAGCTTGAATTATGGTGAACCTAATGATTTTTTTTCAAATATCTCTTAGAACTGCTCTCCATGCCAGGCCCCAGGGTAAAACCACCAGTAGGAACTCATCTGTTGGATTTTGTAAAATCCAGATGCTTTTCTCCTGTTTTTGACGTTTCAAAAAAAAATCTGAAAGAGGATGTCAGGGAGGAAATCCACACAGCACATTTTAATCTTCTCAAGCCTTCAAGCCACAAATCTGCTACTGTCTCTAGAGGGGGGCAGGCAGTGCCCATCCCGCCCTCTCCAGGGGGCTGTGGCTCCTAGTGAGAAGCCATGTATGCAGTGTCCACTCCTAGACCATGTTTGAAAAATGTCCAGGACTGGCCAAAACTTCAGAATTGAGTGTGCGCCCATTTAAACACACAACTGAGAAAGAACAAGTAAGAAAACACTAAGGGTATCCAAATGATTGTAGCCTTGTTAATACTTTCTGGAAAGTGTTTAACTGTTCAATAATACTCTTAGTTTCTCGTTCTTTTTAAAAAATATATTTTATTGATTATGCTATTACAGTTGTCCCATTTTTCCCCTTCACTCCCCTCCAACCTGCCCACCCCTTCCCACCCATATTCTCCCCCTTTAGTTCATGTCCATGTTTCATCATAAGTTCTTTAGCTTCTACATTTCCCATACTATTCTTGCCCGTCCTCCTGTCTATTTTGTACCTACCGTCTATGCTACTTATTCTCTATATCTTTCCCCCTCTCTCCTCCTGCCACTTCCCTGTTGCTAACCCTCCATGTGATCTCCATTTCTGTGGTCCTGTTCCTGTTCTATTTGTTTGCTTAATTTGCTTTTGTTTTAGATATGGTTGTTACTAACTGTGAGTTTGATGTCTGTTTTAAACATTTTTAAATTTTATTTAAATTGTTGTTGCAGTACAATTTTCTATATTTACTCCCATCCCAAACCAGCCACCCAACCCTCCCCTCCTCCCTCCCATTTTCACCCACCCCTAGTTTTTATCCATGTGTTCTTACACTCGTTCCTGTAAATGTTCCCCTTTTCCCCTGAAATTCCCTCTCCTCTTCCTTCTGAACGGTAACAATCTATTCTTTATTTCAGTGTCTTTGGTTTTATTTTGCTTGTTTCTTTGTTTTGTTTTTTAGGTTCCTGTCAAAGGTGAGATCGTACCGTATTTGTCTTTCACTGCCTGGCTTATTTCACTTAGCATAATACTTTCCAGCTCCATCCATGCTGATGCAAAGTGTAGGAGCTCCTTCTTTCTTTCTGCTGCATACAATTCCATTGTGTAAATGTACCATAGTTTTTTGATCCATTCATTTACTGATGGGCATCTAGGTTGCTTCCAGCACTTAGCTATTGTAAATTGTGCTGCTATGAACATTGGGGTGCATACGTTCTTTTGGATTGGTGTTTTAGGGTTCTTAGGATATAATCCTAGCAGTGGAATTGCTGGGTCAAAAGGCAGATCCATTTCTAGTTTTCTGAGAAAATTCCATACTGTTTTCCATAGTGGTTGTGTCAGTCTGCAATCCTACCAACAGTGCACTAGGGTCCCCTTTTCACCACAACCTCTCCAACACTTGTTGTTTGTTGCCTTGTTTATGATGGCCATTCTGACTGGTGTAAAGTGGTATCTCACTGTGGTTTTAATTTGCGTCTCTCTGATAGCTAGTGATATTGAGCATCTTTTCATGTGTTTCTGGATCCTGTGTATGTCCTCTTTGGAGAAGTATCTCTTCAAGTCCTTTGCCCATTTTTCAATTGGGTTGCTTGTGTTCTTAGAGTGGAGTCGTGTAAGTTCTTTGTATATTTTGGAGATCAAACCCTTGTCTGAAATATCATTGGCAAATATTTTTTTCCCATACAGTTGGTTCTCTTTTTATTTTAATACTATTTTCTTCAGCTGTGCAGAAGCTTTTTATTTTGATGAGATCTCATTTGTTTATTCTTTCCTTTATGTCCCTTGCTGTGGGGGACATATCAGTAAAAATGTTGCTGTGTGAAATATCAGATTTTCCTGCCTGGTTTTCCTCTAGGACTTTCATGGTGACATGGCTTATATTTAAGTCTTTTATCCACCTTGAATTTATTTTTGTGTATGGTGTAAGTGGGTGCTCGAGTTTCACTTTTTTGCATACAGCTGTCCAGTTTTCCCAATACCATTTGCTGAAGAGAGTGTATTTACTCCATTTTATGTTCCTGCCCCCTTTGTCAAATATTAATTGACCTTAGAGACCTGGGCTTATTTCTGGGCTCTCTGTTCTGTTCCATTGGTCCATGTGTCTGTTTTGTGCCAGTACTAGGCTGTTTTGATTACAGTGGCCTTGTAATACCGTTTGGTATCAGGTATTGTGATCCCTCCTACTTTGCTTTTCTTTCTCAAAATTGCAGCAGCTATTTGGGGTCCTTTGTGGTTCCATATGAATTTTTGAAGTGTTTGCTCTACTTCTGTGAAATATGCCTTTGGTACTCTAATAGGTATTACATTGAATGTGTAAATTGCTTTGGATAGTATGGACATTTTGATGATGTTAATTCTTCCAATCCATGAACACGGTATATGTTTCCATTTGTTTGTATCTTCCTTAACTTCTTTCTTCAGTGTTGTGTAGTTTTCTTTATACGGGTCTTTTACTTCCTTGGTTAGATTTATTCCTAGGTATTTTATTTTTCTTTTTGCTATGTCCAATGGGATTTTTTCCCTGATTTCTGTTTCTGCTGTTTCATTGTTGGTATACAAAAATGCCTTTGATTTCTGGATATTGACTTTGTATCCCGCAGTTTTGCCAAATTCATTTATTAGGTCAAGCAGTTTTTTAGCAGAGTCTATAGGATTTTCTAGGTACACTATCATGTCATCTGTAAACATTGACAGTTTTATTTCCTCGTTTCCAATTTGGATGCCTCTTATTTCCTTTTCTTGTCTGATCACTGTGGCTAAAAATTCCAATAATATATTGAATAGAAGTGGTGAAAGTGGACAACCTTGTCTTTTTCCTGATCTTAGTAGAAAAGATTTTAGTTTTTGCCCATTGAGTATGATGTTGGCCCTAGGTCTCTCATACATGGCCTTTATTATGTTGAGGAATGCCCTCTCTATTCCCAATTTGCTGAGTGCTTTTATCAAAAAATGGGTGCTGTACCTTATCAAATGCTTTTTCTGCATCTATTGATATGATCATGTGATTTTTGTCTTTGCTTTTGTTTATGTGATGTATTACATTTATGGATTTCCAAATATTGAACCATCCTTGCATCCCTGGGATGAATCCCACTTGGTCATGGTGTATGATCTTTTTAATGTCTTGTTGGATGTAGTTTGCCAACATTTTGTTGAAGATTTTAGCGTCTATGTTCATCAGTGATATTGGCCTGAAGTTTTCTTTCTTTGTTGTGTCTTTATCTGGTTTTGGGATTAGAATGATGCAGGATTTGTAAAAAGAGTTTGGGAGTCTTCCATCATTCTGGATTTTTTGGAAAAGTCTGTGAAGGATAGGGATTAGCTCCTCCTTAAATGCTTTGTAGAATTCTTCTGTGAAACCATATGGACCCGGACTTTTGTGTGTTGGGAGTTTTTTGATTACTGCTACAATTTCATCTGCTGTTATTGGTCTGTTCAGGTTTTCTGCTTCTTTTTTATTGTGTTTTGGCAGATTATATTTTTCTGGAAATTTGTCCATCTCACCTAGGTTTTCAAATTTCTTGTCACACAGTTCTTCGTAGTAATTTCTTACAGTCCTTTGTATTTCTGTGGTGTCAGTTGTAATCTTTCCTGTTTCATTTCTGATTGTGTTTATTTGGATCCTTTCTCTTTTTTTTCTTGAATAGCCTGCTTACAGGCTTGTCGATTTTGTTTATCTTTTCAAAGAACCAGTTCCTGGATTCATTGATCCTTAAAATTGTGTTTTTAGTCTCTATGTCATTTAATTCTGGTCTGAACTTGGTTATTTCCTTCCTTCTGCTTGCTCTGGGCTGTCTTTGTTGTTTTTCCTCGAGTTCTTGTAGACGTAGTGTTAGGTTGTTTGTTTGAAATGTTTCTATCTTTTTTAGGTAGGCCTGTAATGCTATGAAATTTCCTCTCAAGACTGCCTTGGCTGTATCCTATTGATGCACGTGGGTCTCCGGCCAGCAGTGACCATGGAATGCTGCAGATGGCTCGACTATAAACACGCGAGAAAAAACATGCACAGAGACAAACTAGTTTCTGTGGGGAAGTAGGGACAAAATGGCCACCCCCCCTAGTGGGTAGCGCCCCGATTTACAGTCCATACCTGCTTTATTGGGCTCATTCTGCATAATAATTCAGGTAAAGTACAGTACTCATTAGGGGAAAGTAAGGAACTATAGAAAACAAAGAACTCTGCCAGTCTATTTTGAGTTGGGGTCAAACAGCTGTAAGACTGAGAAACAAACTAACTTCCTCCTAAGACCCTTCTCATTCAACTGAGAGCATTCTAAACAAAGAAGGTTTCACAGTAATTTACATGTTCTTTCTTAGGCCTGATCACCCGGGGAATCTGCCCTTTTCAGCACAGAGCTGCACCACCCTGTCATTGTTTCAGGCTTAGGTGGAGCAAGGGAACTAAGGCAACTGAGAGACAAGGAGGTTTTCTCCCAGACGCTGAGAACTCAGGCTATGTCAAAGCCAAGGAGCGAGGGTCCATCACCCCCTGTTTCTGCAGCCCCCCAAGTCCTTCTTTTGGGGGGCCTCCCAAAGTGATCGTGCATGTCTTAGGTTGTTGCCCCCGTGGGGAATCTTACCTGTCTTTGGCTAACCGACCAAGCTTTTGGGGTTTCAGTCATGAATAAAGCAGCAGAAGCAGCATTCCTGCCAGGGAGATAAGTTTTTGTCTCCTTGCTGGCCTATGGTTCCAAGGGCGTCCCCTTAGCCTTAGCCTAGGTGGGGGTTTCAGCTCCTGATATCAGTCCGGGTGGTTCCCAACTTCCTATAAACTTTGGGTTGTTGTGAGTTCATTTTCGTTTGTTTTGAGAAACTTTTTGATTTCTTCCCTTATTTCATTCTTGACCTATTCATGGTTTAATAGCATGCTATCCAGTCTCCATGGTTTTGAGTGTTTCGGGTTTCTTCCCTTGGGGTTGGTTTCCAGTTTCAGTCCCTTCTGGTCAGAGAAGATGCTTGGTATAATTTCAATTTTCTTAAATTTGTTGAGGCTTGTTTTGTGTCCTATCCTATGGTCTGTCTTTGAAAATGTTGCATGTGCATTTGAAAAGAATATGTATTTTGCTTCTTTGGGTAGAAGGGCTCTATATAAATCAGTTATGTCCATTTCCTCTAGGGCATTGTTCAATGCCACAATATCTTTGTTAATATTTTGTTTGAAAGATCTGTCCATTTTTGACAGTGGGGTGTTAAAATCCCTTAGTATAATTATGTTGCTGTCAATATCCTTGTTAGATCCCTCTGAGATTTTTTTTTTATGTATTTGGGTGCTCCTATGTTGGGTGGATATATATTTACAATGTTTATGTCTTCTTGTTGGATTCTTCCCTTGAGTATTATGAAGTGACCTTCTAGGTCTCTTTTTATGACCCTTTTTTGGAAGTCTATTTGGTCTGATATGAGTATTGATACCCCGGCTTTTTTTTCCTGTCCATTTGCTTGGGAAATTTGTTTCCAGCCCTTCACTTTCAGTCTGTGTAGACTTTTTTCCTGATGTGGGTCTCTTGTAGGCAACATATGTGTGGGTCATGCTTTCTTATCCATTCAGCTATTCTATGTCTTTTGATTGGAGCATTTAATCCATTTACATTTAAGGTTATTACCTATAGGTACTTATTCATTGCCATTTTTGTTCCTGTGTTTCTCTCTCTATCTCTCTCTTTTCCTTCTTTTCCCTAAAACAGGCCCTTTAGCATCTCTTGCAGCGCTGGTTTGGTGGAGGTGTATTCTTTTAGACTTCTTTTGTCTGGGAAGCTTCTTATTTGACCTTCTATCTTGATAGAGAGCCTTGCTGGGTAAAGTAGCCTTGGTTGCAGACCTCTGGGTCTCATTACTTGGTATATTTCTTGCTAATCTCTTCTGGCTTGGAGAGTTTCCATTGAGAATTCAGCTGTTAGCCTTATTGGGGCTCTCTTGTATGTTACTTCCTCTTTCTCCCTTGCAACCTTAAGATTATATCTTTGTCTTGGAATTTTGCCATATTAATTATGATATGTCTTGAAGTGGGCCTCATTGGTTTCCTCTTGATTGGGACTCTCTGTGTTTCCTGGATTTGTGTGACTTTTCCGCTCATCAAACTAGGGAAGTTTTTTCATCATGATTTTTTTCAAATAGGTGTTCTATCCCTTGCTCTTCTTCTTCTCCTTCTGGTATCCCTATTATACAGATTTTATTACGTTTCATATTGTCTTGCATTTCTCTTAATCCCTCTTCATTCTTTCTGAGCCTCTTTTCCTTTATTGCTCTTTCTGGGTGTGTCCTTCTCCTTTGCCCTCTAGTTTGCTAATCTGATCTTCTGCTTCATCAGTCCTGCTTTTCATTCCTTCTACTGTGTTCTTCAGTTCAGAAATTGTATTCTTCATTTCCTCTTGGCCCTTGTTGATAGCTTCTATTTCCTTTTTCATGTCGATGTAATTTTCAGTGAGTTCATTGTAGCTTCCCTGTAGTTTCTGGTAGCTCGTTGTGAGCTCATTGAGCTTCCTGACAATCATTGCTTTGATCTCAATATCTGATAGTTGAATTGCCCCTGTTTCATTTAGCATTCTTTCTGAGGCTTCCTCCTTTCCTTTCATTTGGGGATTGTTTCTTTGTCTTCCCATTGTTTGTGAGACTCTTCTTGTTAGCCTCAGCTTCTTAAATTGATCTGTTCTGGCTCCCTGGGTTTCTGCTGCAAACCTCTGTAGTAGAATAGCAGTGAGTTTCAGTGGTGCAGTTTCCTTGATCTCCTGAACTCACTGGTCTTGGGCTTTCATTTCAGTTGGCTTTGTGTTTGCCTTTGGGTTTTGATTGTGGTTGGGTCTTTCTTTGGTGGTTCCTACCCACCAGCTGGTTAAATGAGGGTCACTCTGTCCACCACCTCTTGTATTTTGTTGTACTGGTGAGGGCAGGTTGTGTTCAAGCTGGTTCTTCCGTGTGTATAAGGTTTTAAGAATTCTCTCTTGCTGTTGTTCAGTTGTTTGTATTGGGTACTGTCTCTACTGTTTACTTGTATTTCCAGATAGGTCCTGGATGGAGGTTTGTGTGGTTACCACTCCCTCCTTCACCTTCTTCTGTTGTTATCTGTTAGTGGTTCCTTTGTTGTTGGGTTTCCTCTTCCAGTGGGTATCCTGGTGTTCACTGCTTCCACCTACTCTTTTTTGTGACCAGTTGCAGGGGGAAGGCAAAATGGTTTAAGACAGCAAGAGAGTATTCCATGGTATTTACAGTAGTAGCAAGTAGAGAAGAGATAGGAGATCCTCTGACCATGTATAGTGTTAACCATGATCTCCCACCCAGCTAGCTGATTTTTAGAAAGGATGGAAAGAAGATAAGACTCTTGTTGGGGAACGAAGGATTGTGAGTTGGATCTATAAAGCAGTGAGTTTGTGGGAGATCAGATTCTGAGGTAAGGTGAGAGTAAAGGATAGTAAATAGGTGTAGTGTGTGAGAGAATATAGTTAACCACTAGAGTAATAGAGTTCAGGAAACTTTGAAATGGGCTAAGATCTGGGAGAGGTGTTGTGAAGTAATTACAATTGCATGGAACAGAAATTATTTACAATAATATAGGGCAACAATCATATGACAGAATCTATGAGATTTAGGGAACAAGAATAGGGAGTACAGAACCTCGAGTAGTGTGCTAATGAGACACAGGCGAGTTATAGGACAGTAGATTAGCAATACACTATGAAAGAGATATCAGGGAAAAGCTGTCAGGTCATACAATATAATCAGTCTAGCAAAGCAGACTATACAAAAAGAAAGGGATACAAAAATACTATTTAAAAAAAGATGTAAGAATACTGAAAAATAATAATAATACAAATATGCAATAACTTTCAGGTTCCCTGTAATAGCAGAGTGAAATTTGTTTCACTGTCCTAGCTGTTGTGTTGCCCTTTCTTTGGGTTCAATTTTGTTCTTTTCACAGATCCAGGATTTTGTCTCACTTGCTGGTATTTAGGAAAAATTTTTAAAAATAAAGATAAAAAAGGCAGACAAAGGAAGGAAGAAGAGATAAAATTGGAGGAAAGGGAGGAGGAAGGAATAAAACAAGAAAACAGGAAAGAGAGGAAAAAGAAATCAAAAGAGAATAAAAACAATAAAAATTCAAAATTAAGAATTGTTAAAAAAATAGAATAAAATTAAAAAGTCTCTTGGTTTCAAAGTGGCCAAACCAGTTTTTCTGCTCTTGCTGGCTGCATCATGCTGAGGGGTGATTAGTATGGCTTTTCTTCCTCCATCAGTGGCCTGCACTGGCTCTCACACTGTCTAGGGAGTTAACATGCCTCCTCAGCCTTGTGCCCTGGGTGTGGGAATCAGGACTTTCCCCAGGGTTACTGCTGTGGACTGGGGTGGAGGGATGCTTTCCCATACATCCTCGGCTGGGTGGCAGGGAGGCTGGAGCGATTGATCACTTTAAGAGAATTGCAGAAACAGTGTCTGTCTCTTCACTCCTTCCTCTTGAGAAATTCCTCCTGTTCAAGCCTGTTGCTCAACACAATGGCCTGGCTTCTCCCACAGCCACACTCTCCAGCCAGACCAGTGACAATGGGGATCAGGGCCCACTGTGTGACTCAGCCCTTCTGGTGTCCACAGCCTCCAAATGTGCTCATAGCCCTTGTGTGTTTGCTAGCACTTGGATTCCTCCCAGTGCTGCTCACACCTTGTTTGGCTGGGGAGGGTGCAGTTGTCCCGGAGCTCTCCCAAGGACTCTTGGCCTGGGGCTGCAGCCCCCAGACCCTGTGTTGGTCCCTGGGACCCTACCTTGTTGCAGCACTCTTCCTAGGGTCCAGTTTTTTGGTTCTGCCAAAATCTTTGGTCCCTTATTTTCACATATGCTGAAGTATCTTGGTTGCTTGCTTCTCTACTCCATAGATCAGCCAGGATTTTCTCCCCTGAGCAGAGGGAAGCTGAATCTGCTCCTTCCTACTCCGGCACCATCTTCCTAACCTGATGTCTATTTTTACTGTTCCTATTTTTTATCTTCTTTTTCTTAGATAAGTCCCTTTAACATTTTATATAATAAGGGCTTGGTGATGATGAACTCCTTGAACTTGGCCTTGTCTGAGAAACACTTTATTTCCCCTCCCATTCTAAATGAAAGCTTTGCTGGATAGAGCAATCTTGGATGTAGGTCCTTGCCTCTCATGACTTGGAATACTTCTTTCCAGCCCCTTCTTCCTGCAAGGTCTCTTTTGAGAAATCAGCTGACAGTCTCATGGGCACTCCTTTGTAGGTAACTGTCCCCTTATCTCTTGCTGCTTCTAGAATTCTCTACTTAATTTTTACCTTGGGTAATGTAATTATCATGTGCCTTGGCATGTTCCTCCTTGGGTCCTACCTATTTGGGACTCTCTCAGCTTCCTGGACTTTGTGAAAGTCTATATTCCTTGCCAGGTTGGGGAAGTTCTCCTTTATTATTTGTTCAAATAACTTTTCCAGTTGTTGTTTTTCCTCTTCTTCTTCTGGTACCCCTGTAATTTGGATGTTGGATCGTTTAAAGATGTCCTGGAGGTTCCTAAGCCTCTCCTCATTTTTTTGAATTCTTGTTTCTTCATCCCTTTCCTTTCGGTTGTTCCCTTAGTTTCTGTTTTCATTTCCCTCCAAAGTGGCATGGGCATGCCGCTGTGATCACATGGGAAAGCCTGTCCTGTTCTTGAAGTGATCTCAAAGTTCAGCAGCTACTCACGTCTCCACATTCCTTCTACACTGTGGCCATCTAAAGGTTCAGCAGGGTGAAGACTGGCTTCCTATCACTGACAGTTGGCAGGATTGAGCTTCTCCCAGCTTTTTGGACTGAGAGCCTCAGCTCTTTGGTGGCTGTTGTCAGAGACATTAGCCCCTTGCCATGGGAACCTCTCCACGGGACTACTTCCTCCAGGGCAGCCTGCTTCCCTCCAGAGCAAGGTCTCCATGACAGAGAGGAGAGAGAAGGCCAGAGAGACAGGGTCCCCACCTTTTTGTAACCTAGTCTCAGAAGCGATATCCCATCACTTCTGCCACATTGTACTCATAAGAAGCAAGTCACCAGGCCAGCCCACACTCGACTGCAGGGGAGATTTGCTCAAAGACATACATGCCAGGAGGCAGGGATCACCAGGAACCTCCTCAGATGCAGCCCGCCATGGCAGAAAAGCCCTCCTCCTTCTAAGCAGCTTGCCCCCAGGAGAGAGGATCCAGAAGGGGGTACACTACACATGCTCTTCCATGCCCACTAATTGGGTCACTAAATGGAGTGAGGAAGGGAATAGTTGAGAGAGGCTATAAGCTCGGAGCTAATAATACAGAGAGGAGAAAGGGAAAAAACAAGGTCTTCCACATGGAAAGAAACACCAGGAGTGAGGAATGAGCACTTCCCAGCACTCACAATACCCTGTTTACACTACAAGGTCCATTTTCCTCAGAAAGAAATTCAAGTTTGAAGAGACTGAGTAACTCAAGGTCACAGAGACACTATGTGATGGAGCCTGAATCTGTAGCTACCCAATCCCTGAAAAACTACCATACCCTGGATTATAATTACACTTCTGCATATTCCGAATCTGCTTGAAAGCAACTCTTTCATGAGGACACATATACTTACCAGTGAATATATGTCATTTCAAGAATGGAAAGAAATTATTTCTTTTGTGTTTTGAAATGTCCCCCAAACCTGAAGTTCTGTGACAGTGACGAAACAACAAATCTGCCAGAAGATAAAATACGCACATGGCTTTGAACTGAGCAGTGGCTGGAGCCCACTGCTGGCTCTCTGGAAATGCTGCAGGACTTTGGGTTGGTGGGGCTGAGGCATTCAGCCCAGAGACGTGCCAAGTGCTTGTAGCACAGACAGACATGGTGACATCCAAAGTTTGTCCAGAGTGCATGGACAGGTCACTCCTGTTAACATAAGAGATCACAAAAGCATTGCTTTGAACTTGAAAGAAGATGCTTATTTTCATCAACTTCTAGTCTCCGCTGCTATTTCATTCTTTCATATAGACTATAGATCAAAGATGGTGACGCTTAGCCTCTCCCGACTTTTGAACTGCAGGGCTGTACAGCAGTTATTTCTAGTCCTCCATGCTGTCCAAAAATATAAAGCCTAAGGACCTTGTCTCTTCATGATTTTACATCCTTTTTAAAGGAAATAGCCAAAAAATCATTTTAACAGTACCATCATACGTGTCCTCACATATTTGGTCTCATTTTTGCCCTGCTACGTGAGTGCCCATTGCCTGCCAGGCACTGTGATGTGTGCTGCAGTTCAGAGAGAACAAAACAGAAGACATGTGGGCCAGGAGCACTGGCCACTGGCGTGGGGGAGGGGGAACACAAGCTGCCTCCCAAAGACAATGTGGTGAGTGCTGTTGGAAAGGGATGTTTTGGGTCGTGTGGACTCTCCGAGGAGAGGCTGGGCATTTGCAGGTGACTCAAAAGGGCAGAAGACTCTGGGTCATGGACGTACCTACATGTCTCTCTCTGGGTCCCAGTCCACAAAGCTGGTCTTCCCTTGCCCAAAACAAAAGCCTTTGAGAGGTGGGGTGTGGAAATGGCCGACAGGTCAGGGTGAAGGAACTTGTGTGAATAATGTTTCCCAGAGACTGGTGTAATGGATGATCAGCAGATAGCTAGAATATATACCAAATCCTCTGTAATTTCCCAACCCCCTGAGAGAAAGATTCCATCTGAACAAGAAAATCCTAGACATTGGATGAGTCTCAGTCTGGATTATAATTCCCCTCTTCGGAATGCCCCACAGAAACCTGTCTCTCCCTCCACATCAAATTTTGCTTGTTGTTAATACACAGATTCTTCTCGAATAGGGACTATGCAGGATTGAGGCTTTACTGGAAGGTCAGTTTGCATCTGCTCATCACCTCCCCCTGACAAACAGTACAAGTGAGCAGCCAGAGTGTCTGTACCATTCTCAGTCTTCATTTACCCGGATGTAGTAGAACGCCTCTTAGGTAACATCGGCTGTTTCTTATCTAAGCATCCACAACAGTCTCCAGCTGAATATCCTGCCCAGCACACTCAGCATCTAGTAGCTGCTTTTCCTGGGACATGCCTTCTGGTCACTGTACCAGTGAAATGAGTGATGGCCTGATGGGCCTCAGCAGTTGGACGTGAATTACTCACATCCTCCATCCCTGCCTCTCATTGTGTTCTCCTTTTCTCTATGGGTTACCAGTGTTTCGAGGTAACTTCCCTACCTACTCCCCACCCCAAGTTTGTTCACATACAGATTTTGTCCTTATCTGACCTTTTAATGACCTGCTTGTTCTTTGCCAGCCACTGTCTGCTGTCCTGCAGCAACACTATTTCTTCCCAATCCACCACCAGTTGAAACTTCTAGACCCAAAATCCCCAGTTCCATACCAGGGGTTCAAAATGAAACTGCATCTGTGTTTCACAGACCCACCTGGTCATCTAGATAATATGAAATAGGGCCAAGTTTGCAAAACAGGCTCCCTGAGTTTACTGAGGACACTTGAGACTCTTATACACATTGTATTTACTTGTGCAATAAATGTCTGTACAGGTTTCAACTCTGACAGCCTGAGTACACCGTTGAAATCTTCATTTTCCATAGTCGTCTGCCATAGTCTGTCTGCTGTTGGCCTTAATCAGAAATGTGGCAAATCAAGTCTCTTGTTTTTGATGTATAAGCATATTTAAAATTTTGAAAACTTGGGTTCCTAAAATAATTGACCCTGAGCTTCCAGTCATGAGAAATGCTTCAAAATGGATTATGCTTCACAAGTCAGAGGGGCAGTGAGGAACTGTGGCGAGGCCTGTGTACTCATGCCAGTCAAACCCGCTCCACACTGAGCACTCTGAAGTGATAGGCTGTCCGCATAGCTCGGGTGATCCCTGGGCAAGGAAGAGCTTCGCATTCTCAGCACAGTCCATTCCATCCTTTCTAAATGTGCTCATGTACATGTCTGCATTAAGTACAGACATTCAAACTGTAGCACCTGCTTGTCAAGGTAGACAGTGTGTTAACTAGGTGCTGCTATGTAACACGCTGCCCCAGAACATAGCAGACCCAAAAAACAACCCTTTATACAGGTCAGTGTGTTAGTCCACTCAGGTTACTCTCACAAAATTACACACACTGGGTGGCCTACAACAGCAAGCTTTCATTCCTGACAGTTTGGGATGCTGGGAAATCCACGGTCATAATGCCAGCAGATTTGGTATCTGGCAAGGGCCTGATTCCAGGTTCATATGGCCATCATTTCACTGTAACCTCAAGTGGCAGAAGGGGAGAGGGATCTTGCTGGAGCCTCTTTCATAAGAGCATTAATCCCATTCATGAGGGTTCTGCTCTCACGTTTTAATCACCTCCCAAAGGCCACACCTCACAATACCATCACATTGGGAGTTAGGGTTCAATACAAGCATCTGAGGGGCACACAGACACTCAGACTACAACATTCAGGATTCTGCAGGGGAGCAACCTAAACTACAATAAGCGGGGTGCTTCTATTCTTGGCCAAGCAACCTGAGCGATCAGGGGTCAGCCACGGGTTGGTATGTGGCTGTTCTTCCAGAAGTCAGCAGGCTGTCAATGGGGCTGCTTGTCTCTGTGCCATGTGTTCCTCTTTCTCCAGCAGGCTACTGGGCATGATCTTCTGATTTTGGAAAGGCCCCAGGAAAGAACAGAAGAGCACAGGTATTTTCAGACTGTTAGTTTTCTATCTCTGCATTGCAATTACCACGAATTTGGCATCTTTACACAACAATCAATTATTTGCTCATGGGTCTATAAATCAGAACTTCAGCACAAAGTGACTACGTTCACAAGGCTACAAAAAAGTCAGGTTGCGTTCTCATAGAGAGCCTGGGAGGGGGTTGGAGAGAGGAATCTGCTTTCAATCTCATCTTGGTATTGGTAGATTCCTTGTGGTTGTAGGACGGCAGTTACTACAATCAACTTCCTTCTTGGAGAAGGCCTTCTCCAAGACCAAGGGCACTCCATAGCTTTCTCATGCTTCAGATCTCCAACTTCCTCAGTCTCTGACCTCTAGATCCAGATTTTAAGGACTCATGTGATTAGGGCAAGGCCCACCTGGACAATTTCTTCATCTTAAGGTCAACTGATTTGGAAAGTTGATTATATGTGAAAAATCCCACCTGCTAGAACATGGCATTTCGTGTTCACAGATGCTCGCTGAGGTCAAAACAAGATTGCAGAATGGAGGAGGATCACTGCAGTCCTTGTGCAACTCTGTCTCCAGCAGAGGCCTGGACTCTGCTGGCTCATCACCAGGTCGGCCACATTCTAAAGATCAAAGTGGATCAGCCCAAATACAAACTGTGAGGAACTAGATGCTACCTTTTAATGGAAGGAACTCAAAGTCACTTTGTAAGGGGACACAGACAGAGTAGGAGTGAAGGATCGAGTCCCTTTTTTTTTGCCATCTGCCACAAAGAGTACGCCTGAGACTTGCTTTCAAAGTCCATGTAGCCATACCTACCATAGCTCTTGCTGCAACAAGGCAACCTGGAGAGCAAGCCCATTTCTAATAATTAGGATGAGAATGCAGACAGGCACACAGTACATGCCTGGCGTACACTGTTCCTAGGGTAGACCCATCTTGCTTTACTTCCTGATATTTGCCCCCGGCTCTCTTATCAGCAATAGAATATCAGGATGCCCTCCCACCTTACCTCAGGGGGCTCCAAGTGGGGGAACTTGCTGCTGCCAGACCAGATCCCCGAGGAGGTTAATATCCTTTCTAGAAACCCTGTCAAACCTCTTCCCATAAAAAAGGATGAGAGAGGCAGGTGCAAAGGAAATAAAGCAGCCCAGGTGGGAAAGTCAAAATGGGCACATAGGTTTCTATCAAGATTTCAAGATTCCTGGGGTTCTAAATATTATCTTTATCATAAGTCCTAGGAGCCCTCGTCTCCCTTCCACACTTCAAATGAGAAGAGGGGGAGGTTTGAAAGGAGCCACATGACAGTTCTGAACTAGAATAGAAAGAAGCAAGGGTCTCAACTAGTACAAATCTCTTAGAAGGAAAATATTTTCTGTCCTTAGTGAAGTTTAATCTATTTATATTTAATGTTTTTGAGGCTTTGGGGCAGGTCCAAGAAAACAAGACTTCAAATATCATTCAGCTTCTTTTTTGGGGGAGTGGGGGTGAAGTGTTGAAATCATGGCCTACTCATGTTTAAATGGTTTTTCAGAGCCTAATTAGTTTATAGGATGTTAAAAATGAAAAAAAGATAAATTGCTCTATGATTTCTGGGCTGCCTTGAAAATACACACGCAATTGGGAATGGAAGCTTACAGGGGACATATATTTCTTTTCAGAATTCTCAGCAGCTGTACAGAATCATGCCTTTACATACATCATTTTACTGCTCTCACATCTCAGCCAAATGCACTGAATTTACCAAGCTCTGCATAATTTCACAAGCCGGGCCTGCCAAAACTCTCAGGAGTTTTGGTTGCTGATTGGAGTCCAACCAGTAATACACACCTAACATTCAAGAAGGGCAAGAGGGAAGCTCAAAATAAAGAATCACTTTCAGGAGAAATGCAGTGAAGAGCAGGTTGAAGAGAGACACAGAACAGTGAATTGCACTGTGTTTTTATTTATTTGGAGATAGAATTATTGGGGGGCTCCAGGGTTGTTTGTCAGCTCCTTGAGATGCCATTCAGGTCATCACTACAGGTGAAGAGCTCAGAATAGCAGTAACTTGCTGTAAAATTTGAGCCCCCTTAGACGTACTATTCTTTTTCTACCTTCCATTTATGTGTGTGTTTAAGTAGCAACAGCCATCTTTAACTTCCTTTTTGAAAAACTATTAGGTTAGCTGATGGTCTGTACTATTTACACATTTAAGTAATAAACTAGTGTTTCTTTTTAAAAATCTGACTCTCTTTTTTAGTTAAGTTTGTTGCCAGATAGCCCCAAAAGACAGCTGAAGTCTATTAAGTATGTTTATCACTATTATTGAGATAAGGCATTGGCACTCTCACAAGTGGGTCACAATGTTGCTGATGTATTTGTCTTCCTGTGTATGGATGAGACCAGATAAAGGGAAAGGAACAGTACCTGGGTTTTGATGTGAAGCTAGGGAGTGACTCCCTTCTCACTGTCCTCCTCCTACTTTCCACCAATCAGAATGTTGAGTATCACTTTAAAGAGTAAATCCCAGCAGGCGCACTTAGGACAGCCTTTCAGAATCCTGTCTGTGATCCAGGAAACAGCCCTGTGGAGAGGCAAGTAGCCTTGGCCCTTATCCTCTGGACCCCAAAACAGTAAGGCCTGGGACCAAGAAAAACCATCCAAGGAGGACCCTGGACCCCAGTGTTTCTAATTCAGAGCATTCCTCACTCCATAGTAATACCTGAACTGACTCCCACATTTAAACTCATTCATGCAATAGAAGCCAGCAACAACACAGACACTTTAGGGACACTTGGGTTTACAATGGGGAGAAAAGAGACAGCACAGGCACCTTAAAGGGCTTGCTAGTAATTTTAATGCATCTTGTTTTCAATTTCTTTTTCCTGGTAGAATTATCAGAAAATTAGCATTTTGACCATTTTGGTGGTATATGATCATTTTTCAGATCATTAGCTACATCCTAAAATATGAGGTCTGTCCAGAAGGTATCCAGCTATTTAATATGAAAAATAGAGTTATTTATTGTAAAAGATGCAAGATATAAGAAACACTGTTCATTGGACAATGTTGTCTTAGTTCTCTTCCCACAATTCTCCCAATTGCCATCATCTTCCCTGTGATATTTTCCTGAATCTCATTGATGGTCTGAACTCTCTCCCCTTTCAAAGGTGATTTTAGTTTTGAGAAAGGCCAGAAATTGCAGGGCCCCTTACCTGGGCTGTAGAGGAGCTGAATCACCTGGGTGATTTGATGTTTAAACTGAAAACTCAGCATGAGACATGATGCATGAGCAGATGCATTGTCATGATGAAGTTGCCAATCACCAGTTGCCCATAGCAGCAGCCTTCTGAATCATCTGAGTAGTTTCCGTCCAGCTTAATACAAAATTTGATGCCAATTAGTTGCTCTACTTGGTCAAGTCATTTTGAATACGACAGCCACACAGTATGCACACTCACTCTACATTGTCTACTGCCTTACTGACTAGTACAGTGAAGTAGTTATGGTTAATGCATGCTCATTCAAGTCCACTCTCATTGGCTGCCACATTATATTGATGTCGTGCAAACTGTCCTTCTTATATTAACAATGGTTGGACTTCTTTCAGACAGAACTTGTCACATACCTATACTAAGTTGTAAACCATGAGTAAGAGTTAAAGGTCTCACCTCTGGCCAAGATGGAGGTCTAGGGAGATACACTTTGTCTCCTCCCACAATCAAAGAAGGACAATTAATTAAAAACAAAATAACCAAAACTGCGAGAAAATTGAACTGTATGGAAGTCCACAAACCAAGGAGTTAAAAAAGAAACATTTTTCCAGACTGGTAGGAGGGGCAGAGATGGGCAGTTGGGGCATAGAGGACTTGTAACAAGGCTGTGGCTGGAAGACCAGGCAGTCCCACATTTGCATGCAGATAAACCGGGAGGAACAAATGGGGAGGGAGACAGACCTCACACCCCAGGGTTCCAGTGTGGGGAAATAAGCCTCAAAACCTCTGACTGAAAACACCTGTGGCAAATGTGGTGGTGAGAGAAACTCCCAGACTCACAGGATAGTTCACTGGAGAGACCCACAGGGTCATAGAATGTACACAAACCCACCCACCCGGGTATCAGGACTAGAAGGACCCAATTTGCTTGTGGGTAGCAGGGGAAGTGACTGAAAGTTGGTGGAGAGCTGAGCAAGAGGCATTGTTCCCTTTTGGACTCCTTCCCTGGTGAATACCTATGGCTCCATACCTTACTACATAACAGGCCCACTGAGACAAAAAAAATGTGGCTCAAATTGGAAATAGACCAAAACTCCAGAAAAAATACAACTAAGCAATCAAGAGATAGCCAACCTATTAGATGCAGAATTCCAAACAGTGGTAATCAGGTTGCTCACAGAAATGATTGGGTATGGTCACAACGTAGAGGTAGAAGTAAAGGCTAGGAAAAGTCAAATAAAGGCAAATGTACAGGGAACCAACACAGAAGATAAGGAAACTGGGACTCAAATGAATGGTTTGGACCAGAAGGAAGAAATAAACATTCAATCAGAACAGAATGAAGAAACAAGAATTCAAAAAAATGAGGAGAGGCTGAGGAACCTCCAGGACAACTTTAAACATTCCAACATCCCAATCATAGGGGTGCCAGAAGAAGAGGAGAAAGAGCAAGAAATTGAAAACTTATTTGAAAAAATAATGAAGGAGAACTTCCCTAATCTGGCAAAGGAAATAGACTTCCAGGAAACCCAGGAAGCTCAGAGAGTCCCAAAGAAGTGGGACCCAAGGAAGCACACACCAAGGCACATCATAATTACATTAGCCATGATTAAAGAGAAGGAGGGAATCTTAAAAGCCACAAGAGAAAAGGAGACAGTTACCTATGAAGGAGTGCCCATAAGACTATCAACTGATGTCTCAAAGGAACGCTTACAGGCAAAAAGGGGCTGGAAAGAAGTACTCTGAGTCATCAAACTCAAGGACCTACATCCAAGATTGCTCTATCCAGCAAAGCTATCATTTAGAATGGAAGGACAGATAAAGTGCCTCCCAGACAAAGTGCTTGTCCCAGACAAGGTCAAGTTCAAGGAGTTCATCATCACCAAGCCCTTATTATATGAAATATAATATCTAAGAAAAAGAAGAAGATCAAAAATACAAACAGTAAAATGACAACAAACTCACAACGATCACCAACCGAACCTAAAAAAAATGAACTAAGCAAACAAGTAGAACAGGGACAGAATCACAGAAATGGAGATCACATGGAGTGTTATAATCAGGGAGGAGGTTGGGGAAGAATGGGGGAAAAGTTACAAGTAATAAGAAGCATAAATGGTAGGTACAAAATTGACAGAGGGAGGGAAGTTAAGAATAGTATGAGAAAAGGAGAAGCCAAAGAACTGATATGGATGACCCATGGACATGAACTAAGGTGGAGGAATGATGGTGGGAGGGCTGGTACAGGGTGGAGGGGAATAAAGGGGAGAAAAAAATGAGACAATTCTAATAGCATAATCAATAAAATATATTAAAAATCAGAGTTAAAAGTGTCTTTCCTGACATTAACATCCACTCAGAGTGAAACCAAGAAAAATCTAATTTAGCTGTTCACAGACGTCCTTGTGCAAATTATCGAGAGGACCAAGGTAAACTGACATGCATGTTTTTGACTGCATTTGGAAGACCTGAAAAGTTTCTTCCCTCTTAATTTTCTTTTGCTACACCACACCTTTTCCTCTTTGGCACAAATTTAATCAAATAAAGAAGTAAACATATAAATAAATAAATAACACAGGTCTTCCGTTTTTGTTTCTTTTTCCTAAAGACAATATGGAATTGGCCAGTCAGTTATTCCACTAAGGATTAGTGAGGACATTTCAACCACAACTAGTTAAGAAAGTGTTTCCTGGAATTAGCATTTTATATTTAACTACATTAGAAGGAACTATATATAAAATGTCACACACAGAAGTAAACCGAATTATTCAGAAATAGGGCAGGGGGGAGTTGTGAGCAAGTGTTCATTAGGGCTGTTGAAAATGGGCGTTGAGTTGTCTTCTCCAAAGTATTCTTTTTTAAAACTTCTCAGTTGGAAGAAAACAAAGTCTTCAACATTAAAAACAACTCCGTAAGCAAAAATTTGCTTTGTCACACTCTGGAACAGGGCGCTGCCCACTTAGAGTGGTCTGTGACAGTGAAAATGTCCTGTGATAAGGAAAATGTTCCTGTATCTGTGCTGCCCCAATAAGGTGGCCATGAGCCCCATGTGGTTATTTAAATTTAAATTTACTGAAATGCAATCAAATTCACAATTCAGTTCATCAGTCGCAGTAGCCATATTCTAAGTGTTTAATAGCAACGAGAGGCTAGTGGACGGCTTACTGAGCAGCACGGCCTGAAAGACCAGGAAGGGTATGACTGTGCAGGGTGAAAACACATATTCAAGGTTTGCCAAAGAAGGCTGGAAGTGGAAAATGTTTCCCAGGAAACCTATATGGAGCCCATGAAAAAAGTCCACTTTGTATCATCTGGAGCATTTTTTTCTCTTTCTATCAAGTTCCAGCCAGTAAGTGAAACAAGTTCGCAGTGCTCTTCATCCCAACGCATTGAACAAATTCTCGTCTTTGCAGGAGCATTCCCTTGATTTGCTCTTACATAGCCCATCTGCAGAAAGCCTGCTTCCCAAGCACCCAGTGTACCTTTCTCATGTGAATTCTCTCTCCTGGTCCTTGCAGTACATATTACAGTGGCAATTCCCTTTGCAGAGAGCCCATCTGTATCAGTGCAATCGCACTTCCCAAGGCCGGCCCACGAAGCAGGCTTCTCGGCATAGTTTTGTCTATTTCTGCAGCCGCAACCAGGCACTCAGATTTCCAGACTGGGAAGAAAGATGAAGATAGACGAAGTCCTTGGTTGGACAGGTAAGCCTCTGGGATGCCTCTACTTCCGTCGGAGAGCTGGCAGAAAGCAGGAATTCACAGGACCCCATGTCAGGATTTGAAGGCCAATCCCAGATTTTTGCCTAGTTTTCAGTTGGTGGGGATCACACTCCACGCACGGGTGATAGAGTTTGTTCATAAACTAATCCACACCAAGTTTCTTCTTACAAAATGCAGCTTAAGGGGGTTTTGTGCTGGGGGTTTTACCAGCCTCAGTTTCATGCTCTAAGGCTTCACTGTGACAATGTTCTTAATTTAATTAACATTCCATTTATTTATATTTAGAGAGAGGGGAAAGGAAGGAGAGAGAGAGAAACATCAATGTGTGCTTATCTTTTGCACGTCCCCCAATGGGGACCTGGCCCACAACCCAGGCGTGTGCCCTGACTGGGAATGGAACCTGCAACCCTTCGTTTTGCAGGCCAGCATTCAATGCACTGAGCCACACCAGCACTGTTACAGCAGGGCCCTGTAACATTCTTATAAGCTGAAAATTACAGTGAGACCAGTGGCTATTAAAAGCATCTCTCTGTGCCTCTGAAGACGCGTACCAGCGTGAACTCTTAGATGTGATTTGCCTTATTTTTCTGGGGTCTGCCCCAGTCTAGATAGTTGGGAAATAACCAGAAGTTCAATCTCCTTAAGGAATCTTAAGCAAAACAGCCTGGGACCACCCAGGGCTCAGGCCTGCCTGGAGGAGCTCACATTTGCTGATTTCCACGAGCTCATGGACATATGGACATGACCTACATGTGGACCGTCTCCAACCAGAGGACTGACACCGGCAAGTGAGCCACATTTGGTCCTGGCCCCTGTGGGACCCGCCTATCCGTAAGTGCATCTCCTTTTTGAAAACTGCTCAGTGCATTCTGTTACCTTCAGGGAGGGTGCTGCTCGTAAATGCGTCTCCATAAGCCCTCTAATATAATCACCAACCTCATTTACTCCCCACGTGGTTGTTCCTTCACAGGCACACGGGTACCCACGAGGTACCTGAGAAGCATCTGCTCCATGACCTTCATACTTACTTAGCCAGTTCCAAGCACAATCTCAAGTCCAACCCTTTATTCCTAAGTTTAAGCCCCAGCCAGGAAGTGATGGGGAGACATAAGTGAAAAAAGGTCTCATGCCCAGCCTGACATCATGCTTAGACTCATCTCCAATATCAAGTTCAAGAGTCAGTTCCCTAATCCACCCATCCTCACATTTCACCTTCACAAAAGGTAACATGAGCTCCTGCCTGAAACATATGTGGAAAGTAGCAGCATTTGGGAAGAAGGAAAAAGAGCAAGGGTGGCTAAAACGTCCACAGAGGAGTTCACACCTAAGGCAGTGAGGTCTTTCTCAGAAGGATTGTAAGGCCCCGCTCAGAACAGATGTGGCTAGCTATGGCCCACCGCCAGCTCTGCCTGCGGGTCCACCTTTGTAAATAAAGTTTTATTGGGAAACAGCCATGCCTATTGGTGTCCCTACTGCCTGCAGCTGCTTACCAGAAAGAAGGGGCAGAGTGAAGAAGTTGCCATAGAGACCATGTGTCCTCCTCCACCAAAAAAAAGCTGAAAATATTGACCCTGTGCACCTGTACAGAAAACATTTTCTGACCCCTGGTCTGGAGTTGTAGATTTTGCTGAGAACAGTCATTATCAGCGTTCCCTGAAACGATTGTTTTTTCTGATAAGAATATTAACAGACGGAAGTTGAACTGTGTCTGAATGTCTGTCATAAAGAACGAGGAGGTGTCTTCCTCGGTATCAAACGTGGCTCTCAGCCTCGTTACTCTGTTGCCCTGAGTTCTGGGAATTTTTCTTGTTGTTGTTAACATTTGGTAAACTTATCTTTAGGAACTTGAAAGGTGGTTGGGAGCATCTCTGAGGTTGAATTTCAAAATACTTTTCAATCTAAAGCTGGTGTTCTCCAAGTGGGTAGCTAAAATAACAAAGTAGTTGCCTACAGCTTTTCAAGGGGTGTTGCTGATGGGTGCTTTGTAGTACAGGCCATGGGAGCGAACTCAAAAAACAGGCATAATTGCTTTTCCAAGTTTTCACCATAAATAATCACTTTTTAAAAGGTTCCAGTAATTTCCCCACTAGGGAAAAGAAAAAAAAAAGAAAAAAGAGGGGGAAAAATTAAAATGGAACAGTGACACAGTGGTTTTGCTCTAAAATAATCCTGTGTGATGTGAGGCTGCCATCTACAGTATTTCAATATTTTCACCCAAACACGGACTTTTCAATGAGCACTGTAGATCCGTGCCATTCTATGGAGGGAAGGGACGTTTTGCCAGCAGGACAGTGAGGGAATCTCTTTGGTCACATTCTTCTTTCCTCCCCACCCAACACAGTACTGTTTTTAAGTTTGCTCCATTTTCTGATCACGCGTGTGTACGCAGTGACACGAAAGAATAACAGGAATCTGTGCACCGTAGTGGCTGGGAGCACCGCAGAGCTGTTCAGTGATGCTGGGAGTCGCGGCCTCTCAAACTCGGCAGAGGCGGGCATTCACTGCTGCAGCAGTGGACTCCGGCAACGGCTGCAGTGAGCGCCCCTGAAATCCAGGAATGCCCACTTTTACAAAGAACCTCGGGAACTTTGGAGGTTAAAGACTTCAAGGGCAGTGTTCCTTTGGCAGCACATATACTAAAATTACAACTACACAGATAAGATTAACATGAGCCCTGTTCAGAGGAGGCACAAATTTCTGAAGTGTCCCATAGTTTAAAAAAAGGAAAGAAAATCTAACGGGATGTATTAGTTTGCTACATCTGCTGTAACAAGGTACCACAGACTACATAGCTTAAACAACAGAAAAGTATTGTCTCAATCTCTGAGGGTTGGAAGTTCAAGATCAAGGTGTCAACGGGGTCATTTCTTTGCAGGGTCTTCTCCTTGACTTGTAAGAGACCTGCCCTCTCACTGTGTCCACACACGGTCTTTCTTCTGTATCTGTCTGTGTCCTAATTTCTTTTCGTAAGGACACCAGTCAGTAGATGAGGGCCCCCAACCCAATGAATTCATTTAATCTCAATCACCTTTTTAAAAGCCCAATCTCCACATATGGTTACATTCTCAGGTCTTGGGGTTAGGACGTCAGTGTGTGAGTGGGGGAGAGCATCCATACAGTGTTCAGTGGTCTTCACATTGGGTGTTCCTCAGTTCATAACAGGAGCTAAGAAGTTAAATAAAGCAGTTGCTTTTAAAGTCTGGACCTAAAACCAATGGCATGGAGTAAGTAGCGAGGCATTGGGATGCCAAGAAGGAAAAGGAGGAGGAGAAGGAAGGGAGGAAGGAAGAAAAAAGCTGGATAAATGACTGGAGTCCCAATTGGCCCAAAGAAGATCTCGCCTCATTAAGGAATTCACCCTATCTCTCCGCCTACTTCAGGAGGAGGAAGAAGTCTAAAACAGGAAAAGATGTTGAAAGGCGGGTGACCCCAGTGGGTGTGGCCACTCCCCTTTGCCTGGTGTACCCTGGACCGTCCAACATTGTCTTGTGGCTGGCCACATGGTACCATGGCTACTGCTGCTCTGTTGCTCTGAGGGTATAAAGAAACCCTCCCCTAGGCAGATCCCGGGGGACAGAGAACTGCCTTCAAAAGTGTTCTTGTGCATTTACATTGCGGATTTGATCCAAACTGAGCAAAAATGAAAAATACGCATTTTCTCTTCTCGAAAGAAATGAATGTTTGGTTGGTACACACTGGGCTCTGCATGTAGACTGAAGGGTAGAGCCCCAGGTTGGTTTTCACGCCCTGACTTGGTCAGCCTGGCAGGCCTAGAAGTCAGCGCACCCTGTGAGGGGTCCCCTGAAGCAACAGCCTGCTAGTTCCCTGTTGCGCGTGGGTCACCGGCCAGCAGTGACCACGGAACGCTGTGGGTGGCTCGACGATAAACACGTGAGAAAAAACGACACATGCACAGAGACAGGCTAGTTCCTGTGGGGAAGTAGGGACAAAATGGCCACCGCCCCTAGTGGGGAGCGCGCCGATTTACAGTCCATACATGCTTTTATTGGGCTCATTCTGCATAATAATTCAGGTAAAGTACAGTACTCATTAGGGGGAAGTAAGGAACCATAGAAAACAAAGAACTCTGCCAGTCTATCGAATTGGGGGTCAAAGAGCTGTAAGACTGAGGAACAAACTTACTTCCTCCTAAGACCCTTCTCATTCAACTGAGAGCATTCTATACAAAGAAGGTTTCACAGTAATTTACATGTTCTTTCTTAGGCCTGATCACCCCGGGGAATCCGCACTTCTCAGTACAGAGCGGCACCACCCTGTCATTGTTTCAGGCTTAGGTGGAGCAAGGGAACTAAGGCAACTGGGAGACAAGGAGGTTTTCTCCCAGACGCTGAGAACTCAGGCTATGTCAAAGCCGAGGAGCGAGGGTCCTTCACCCCCTTTTGCTACAGCCCCCCAAGTCCTTCTTTTGGGGGGCCTCCCAAAGTGATCGTGCCTGTCTTAGGTCGTTCCCCCCATGGGGAATCTTACCCATCTTTGGCTAACCGACCAAGCTTTTTGGGGTTCAGTTATGAATAAAGCAGCAGAAGCAGCATTCCTGCCAGGGAGATAAGCTTTTGTCTCCTTTCTGGCTTACAGTTCCAAGGGCGTTCCCTTAGCCTTAGCCTAGGCAGGGGTTTCAGCTTTTGATACCAGTCAGGGCGGTTCCCAACAGTTCCCTGGCCCCTCCTGGGCCTCGCTAGTCAAGGGCTATTGTGTTTAGTTCCTGGTCTCTCATTTCTTCTTAACAACTGGAACCATCACCTACATTTATTCTGATCCCTGCTATGCATGGGGTAGTTTCGAAAAATGGTCTTATCTGATAATCACCTTTGCAAACATTTCAACCAAGCAAATGCATTGAACAGAGAACTGATTTATACAAATGGTTATAAAATTTGTAAATCCTATAAACCATATTGTGTAACCATTTTTACATTTTATAGTTTTAGGAGAAATCCATAGGCTGAAAACTCAAGAGTAAATTATGAACTGAAAGATTTTATGTTGTTTTTGGAATGTGATGAAGTTGATATATTCTGGTCACAAGGATATTTTACATCAAATCACATGCTGCTTAGTTTTTTTTTCCACTAATAATTTTAATTATAAAATGCATGAAGTCACAAACAATACAACGTTTTGACTCCCGCCTTCTTCAGGTAACTGAAGTAGACCTAAAGCAGCCATTCCTAACTGCAACACATGTATTATTCATTTATGGGGCGAATACAAATGTAAGATAATGCTTGTTTTCAGCATAATTCCACTTACTACTACAAAGGGGAATGCATGTGATTGTAGTAGTTTTTAGCTTACAGTAAGATCGAGCCGGCTTCTGACCAAGATGAAGGCATATGTAGACACACTGTGCCTCCTGGCACAACCAAGATAGAGACAACAACAGCTTAGAAACAAAATAACAACCACAACTGACAGAAACTTGATCTGAATGGAAGCTGGATAGCGAAGAAGTTAAAATAGACACGTTCATCCAAATTGGTAGGATGGGCAGAGTGGGGCAGCTTGGCGCAGGTCGCTGCGCAGAGAGCAGAGAACATTGGGACCGGGTGCCTAAGGCATCTGTGGCACGCACGACCACAGTGGGTGGACCCTGGGCACGCAAGCTGCAGCTGGCAGACCCTGGCCAAAGGGTGGCAACTGGCAGAACCACCGAGGTAGCGATTGTGAAGCAAGGCACTGCTCACAACCCAGAATCACATCGCTGAAAAATAGAGCCTCAGGGCACATACTGAAAACCCCTGTGGGGGTTGAGGTGCAGGGAGAGACTCCAAGCCTCACAGGAGAGGTCCTTGGAAGGTCCCACAGCATGCAAAAGCCCACCCACACAGAAATTGGCACCAGAGGGGCCCAGTTTGCTCAGGGGGAGCAACAGAATGGACTGAGGCCCTGGGAAAAGTGGAGCAAGCGCCATTGTTCCCTCTCTGACTCCGCCACCACGTATAGCATCACAAACCAGCAACTGAGGTGCCTCACCCTGTTGAACACCTAAGGCTCCGCCCCCCATACATAGTAGGCACAACCAGACCAAAGGTGGGAGGGGGAGAAAGATGGCTCAAAGAAAATTGAAAGCTCAGCAACCAGTTTTTTTAAGTGACTGAGAGATAGCCAACATATCAGATACACAGTTCAAAGCACTGGTAATAAGGATGCTCACAGAATTGGTTGATTTTGGTCACAAATTAGATGAACAAATGAAGGCTACAATAAGTGAAATGAAGAAAAATGCACAGGGAACCAATAGTGATGGAATGAAAGCTGGGCCTCATATTAATGGAGTGGACCAAAAGGAAGAAAAAAACATACAAACAGAAAAGAATGAAGAAATAAGAATTCAAAAAATGAAGAGAGGCTTAGGAACCTCCAGGCCATCTTGAAACGATCCAACATTCAATTTATAGGGGTACCAGAAAGGGAACCGGAAGAGCAACCAGTGGAAAACTTATTTGAAGAATTAATAAAGGAGAACTTTCCTGTTCTGGTAAAGGAAATAGACTTCCAGGAAGCCCAGAAAGCTCAGAGAGTTCCAAAGAAGTTGGACCTGAGGAGGAACCCACCAAGGCACATCATAATTACATTAGCCAAGGTAAAAACGAAGGAGAGTATCCTAGAAGCAGCAAGAGATAAGGAGACAGTAACCTACAAAGGAGTTCCAATGAGACTGTCACCTGATTTCTCAAGAGACCTTACAGTCAAGAAGGGGATGGAAAGAAGTATTCCAAGTCATGAAACTCAAAGACCTACATCCAAGACTGCTCTATCCAGCAAAGGTTTCTTTTGCCATGGAAGGGCAGACAAAGTGCTTTTCAGATAAGTTCAAGTGAAAGGAGTTCATCATCACCAAGCCTTTATTTTATGAAATGTTAAAGGGAGTTATCTAAGAAAAGACCACACCATATATAGTAAAAAGACAGCAAACACAATTATTAACAACTACACCTAAAACAAAAGAAAAAAGAAACTAAGGAGACAACTAGAACAGTAACAGAACCACAGAAATGGAGATCACATGGAGGGTTAGCAACAGGGGAGTTGGAGGAGGAGGGAGGGGGAAAAGGTATGGTGAATAAGTAGCATAGATGGTAGGTAGAAAATAGGGGGAGGGCAAGAATAGTATGGGAACTATAGAAGCTAAAGAACTTATGACACATGGACATGAAGTGAAGGGGGAGAATGAGGGTGGGAGAGGGTGTGCAGGGTAAAGAACAATGTAGGGGGGGTAATGGTACAACTGTAATAGCATAATCAATAAAATATATTTAAACAAAACAGATTGAGCCTTTTGGTTTAAGCTTTTTGTAGGGCAATACTGTCATCTGGTGGTTGATATAAAGTATTTCACATCAGTTGGAGAGGGGCTCTCCCAACTCTTCAAAATGTTCCAGGTCTCCTCTTGCCCATTTTATTACTCCCCTGATCTGTAACAGACTCTGACTTGTACACATAGGCAGTGTAGCCTAGAAAGTGGATGAGGTCCTTCCCAGCCATCACTGCCTTAGACCCAGACAAGAGGGGAACCTGCTTTGCACCCACCTCTCCCCCTATGTAGAAGGTTCAGCTCTCTGACTTTCCCTGCCTGTGCCCCCTCCCCTACAGATCAGGGAGTTGTGGGGCTCAAGGGATGTGCCTGTCCAAGCCCACACCTTTTTCTTCCTGCTCTTCCCCCTCTACCTCACCTCCACCACTGCTTGCGCTTACTTGCGTCCTATTAATGCATTCATGCTCTCCTTTTGCCCAAGGTTTTCATGAATAATAGCTAGCTCCCTCTTCCCAGATATCATTTGCATTAGAACAGCTTCCCGAAGTACCATGGCACATCCCTTCCCAGCACCAGTAATAATGAAAGGGAATTAAAGAAAGCAAAAACACACCTCTGGGATAGCTTTTGTCACCCTTCCAGATCCCACATTGCATCCACAAGAACCAGGAGCATTCTCCAAACCTTACACCTCTGCTGCCACCTTCAGGACATTTGTCATAACAGCATGCTCTACTGCAGCTTTTTACTTCATTAAAAACATTCCATAATGTTTCACTTGTACAACATGAGTGAGCTGGAGATATCTGCTGTGCAACATCGTGCCTATGGTTAACAATATGGTATTGTGCACTGGAAACTCGTTAAGAGGGTAGATTCATGTTGAGTGTTGAGTCTTCTTACAAGAAATAAATAAAAGCTACTGAAAATAGGCAGAGGTGCAGAGAGGGAGACAGGGAAGGAGGGAGACTGTCAGAAGGAGGAACCCGTCCCAATCTTCTAACAGAGACAGCTGTGAAGGAGTGCCCGGCACTTCCTTTATGCAAATCTAATGGTATATTTTATTTGCTACTTTATCAAATAATAGAAAAATAAAATAGCTAAAACTCCATGTATTGTAGATATGTCAACAAAGCATAGAAATGTCATATATATACCACAAATGTATAGAACAAAGTCAAGTGCATTTACATAATATATACAGTCAGGACAGCTGGCACTTGCATGGCTCTTACTGTGTGGTAGGCAGGGTGCTGTGCACTTCATCAGTGTTGCCATATCCACACATTCAGTTGTCTCTGGCCTCTGTGGGGTGGGCCCTATTATTAGCTCTATTTTCTTACAGAAGAGGAAACTGAGGTTCTGAGACATTAATTTGCCTGCAGTTCCCTAGCTAGTGCTTGACTGAGCTTGGATTTCAGGCCTGTATATCTGCCTTCAGAATAACAATAGATAACAGAGAGAGAGAGGAGATAAAAGGGGGAAGAAAACTAATGAAGAGAAATAGAAGAGAGAGGAAAGAGGGAGTAGAGACACAAGGAAGAGGGGAACAAGACGAAAGAGATGAGAGAGACGGGAGGAAAGGAAAAGACCAGAAAGAGGGAGAAGAGAAAGGAGAGAGGAGGGAGATCAAAGAGAACAGAGAGAGAAATGAGATGAAAGAAAAGTTAGAGAAGAGAGAGTAGAGACTTAGAAAAAAGGAACAGAGAGTAGAAAAAGAAGAAAAAAAGAGGCAGATGAGTAGACCAGCGAATGCAGAGCAAAGATAGCAGACGTGAAGAGAAAGTAGAAAGAAAAGAGAGAGAAAGGGGGAGGAAGAAGAGAGACAGGAAAGAGGGACGAGAGGAGAGAGGGCGGAAGGATGGAACGTACCCTCTGTTTCATACACATAGCACCAGCTGGCATTGCTGAAGGAGCGGGGGCGGTGGGTTGGAATAGTTGATTTCCCATTATAAAAAACAGTTACTCTCTTTGTCTTCAAAGTGAAAATCTCCCTCACAGGTTCAGGGGCCGGGGGTTAATAATTTTTTAGTTGCTAAATACAGCTGGTATGTGGAGGATACCCGGACAGCGGTATCCATCGTGGCTGTGGATGCTCGTCGAAACAGGAGAAAAGCATACCCAAGGACAACGGAGCCCTGAGAGGAAATAGTTATGAAATGGCCACTCTCTCTAGTAGAGAGCACCCTGTTCTCCCGCCCGAGCAGGCTTTTATTGGGTTCATTACACAGAAATTCAGGTAAGGCTCATTAATCATTGCCAGGAAGTAAGGATTAAATAATAGATAACAAAGAATTCTGAGGGCCTATTCTGAGTCCAATTCAGGTAGCTAAAGAGCTGTAAAACTTTGAGGAACAAACTTACTTCTTGCTTGGACCCTTATCATTTCATTGAGAGCATTCTAAACAAAGCAGGTTTCACAGGATTTTAGATCTTCTTTCTTAGGCCTAATTGCCCCAGGAACCCCCCCTTTCCAGCACAGGGCTGCACCACTCTCTGTGATTGTTTCAGGCTTAGGTGGAGCAAGGCTAGTAAGACAGCCAAGAGATAAGGAGATATTCTCACAGACAATGAGGACTCAGGTTTTGTCATAACCCAGGGGTGGGGGTCCATCACCCCTTTTCCTGTAGTTCCCAAAGTCCTTCCTTGTGGTCCTGCCACATGGTTGTGCCTGTCTTAGGTCATTCCCCCCTTGGGGAATCTTACCCACCATTGGCTAACCGACCAAGCATTCGAGGCTAGGCAGGGTGAAGTAAAAGGAGCAGAAGTGGCACTCCTGCCAGGGAGATAACCTTTTGTCTCCTTGGTGGCTTATGGTCCAAGGTCGCTCCCTCAGCCTTAGCCTTGGTGGGACTTATAGCTTATGATACCAGGCAGGGTGGTTCCCAACATTGGTATTCAATGCCTCTGTTTTCTTTATTTTGTTCTTTAGATTTGATATATAATGTTCCTTCCAGCCCAGACAGAGGTGTAGGTACATACACTTTGCTTCCATGAACAACCAAAACAAGGAAAACAACAAATTTACAAACAAAACAATAACCAGAACTGCCAGAAAATCGAACTGCATGGAGGTCCTACAACCAAGGAGTTAAAGAAGAAGCATTCATCTAGGCTGGTAGGAGGGGCCAAGCTGGGCAGTCAGAGCTGAAGGCACACACTGCAAAGCCACAGTGGACTGGGGCTGGCAAGGCGCTGGCTGGCAGACTGAATTTCCCACATTTGAATGTGGATAAGCCAGGAGGAACAACTGGGGAGCCAGACAAACCACACAACCCAGGGCTCCAGTGCAGGGGAAATACAGCTTCAAACACCTCTGACTGAAAACACCTGTGGGGTTTGTGGTGGTGGGAGAAACTCCCAGCCTCACAGGAGAATTCACTGGAGAGACCCACAGGGTTCTAGAATGTACACACACACTCCCCCCCACCCCCAGGAATCAGCACGAGAAGGGCCCAGTTTGCTTGTGGGTAGCAGGGGAAGTGACTGAAAGCCGGCAGAGAGGAAAGGAAGAGGCCTGTTCCTTCTCAGACCCCTCACCCCTGCAAATACCTAAAGCTCCTCCCCTTATTATCTAACAGGCCCGCTGATACAAAAAAATATGGCCCAAATGAAAAACAGATCAAAGTTCCAAAAATAGAACTAAGTGATGAAGAGAAAGCCAACCTATCAGGTGCAGAGTTCAAAGCACTGGGGTTCAGGATGTTCACAGAAATGACTGAGTTCAGTCACAAAATGAAGGAAGAAATGAAGGTTATACAAAGTGAAATAAAGCAGAACATACAGGGAACCATCAGTGAAGGGAAGGACACCAGGGCTCCATTCAAGGAGATGGAGCAGAAGAAAGAAATAAACATTCAACCAGGGCATAATGAAGAAACAAGAAATCAGAAAAAAAAATGAGGAGAGGTGGAGGAACCTCTGGGACAACTTTAAACATTCCAACATCCCAATCATAGGGGGTGCCAGAAGAAGAGGAAGAACAAGAAGTTGAAAACTTATTTGAACAAACAATGAAAGGGAACTTCCCCAATCTGGCAAAGGAAATAAACTTTCAGGAATACCCAGGAAGCTCAGAGAGTCCCAAAGAAGTTGGACCCAAAAAGGAACACACCAAGGCACATCATAATTACATTAGCCAAGATGAAAATTAAGAAGAGAATCCTAGAAGCAACAAGAGAAAAGGAGACAATTATTTACAAAGAAGTTCCCATAAGACTTTCAGCTGATTCTCAAAAGGAACCCTGCAGGCAAGAAGGGGCTGGGAAGAAGTATTCCAAGTCATGAAAGGCAGGGACCTACATCCAAGATAACTCTATCCAGCAAAGCTTTCATTTAGAATGGAAGGGCAGATAAAGTGCTTCTCAGATAAGGTCAAGTTAAAGGACTTCATCATCACCAAGCCCTTATTATATGAAGTGTTAAAGGGACTTATCTAAGAAAAAAAAGTTCAAAAATATAAACACTAAAATGACAACAAATTCACCAACATCAACAGCTGAGCCTAAAAATAAATAAAAACAAACTAAACAAACAACTAGAACAGAAACAGAATCACAGAACTGGAAATCACATGGACAGTTATTAGAAGGGAGGGTTGGTGGAGAATGGAGGAAAAGGTCCAGGGAATAAGAAACATAAATGGTAGGTAGAGAATTGACAGGGAGAGGTTAAGAATAGTATAGGAAATGGAAAAGGTGAAGAACGTACATGTACCACCCATGGACATGAACTAAGGTGGGGGAATGCAGATGGGAAGGGGTGTGCATGGCACAGGGGAATAAAGGTGAAAAAAAAGAATGGGACAAGTGTAATACTATAGTCAATATAACATATTTAAAAAATAACATCAAATCAATAGGAGAAAAAAACATTTCACAGTTTTATGATTTTATAATGTTTCCAATATTGCAAAACACAATACATTACATATGTTATTGATTTAAAGCTTAAATCATGCATAACAGTGTTATTCTAAACACTAAACATTACATATAATGTCTAAAAAGTTTCATAACTGGACAATGCATTGATTTCACTTCCTGTTCACTCAGCACAATGGTGACTAAACATATCCCTCAAGCCATTGATAACCTTGTGACTCTGGACCCATATAAATGAATTTTGTCATGAAGACAAATACTGAGGATGTTCAAGGATCATTTAATTTACCTTAATGAATAAAAATTCTGCTCTTACTATTGATGAAATTCATTCTGGCAATCCTGTTCTCATTTTTCATCAGTACAAAAGGACATATGGTTGGGTAACAAAAAGAAATAAAGGCATTAACTTTCTCCAGTCGCCAATTTCTCTTATTTCCAAACTGTGAAAAGCATCCTGTGTACACATGTCAGGCTGCTTACCGGTGCTGGATGGGAACACGCCCCCAAACGGCATGCAGGATCAACAGAAATGCTCCTGGAATCCCAAAACTCTTCTCTGTAGAAACTGGCAATCCGATTCCAAAGTTTATATAAAATCGCAAGAGGCTTAGAACTGCCCACAGAAACCACGAGAAAGAAGAATGAGGTAGGAAGACCGCTACTTCTGAATAGAAGGAATACGGTGCCCTCGCACGCCTTATGTGCAGGCTCCATCTACAGTCTCAGTTGCCCATGCTCAACCCTGGTGGAAAATTCCAGAAATAAGCAATTTATGTGTTTTGAGTTGTATGCCATTCTGCAGAACATGATGAAATTTTATGCTCTTCCATGCTGTGCCTCCTGGGAGGTGAATCCTTCCTGGGTCAAGTGTAGCTATGCTGTCTACTCTACCTGCTCCTCAGTCCCCCAGGGGCTGTGTCAGTCAGCAGATGGACTGCAGCACTGCACTGCTCTGTCCCAGTGACCCTTACAGGAGCCAAATGCTGTGTCACAAAGCCTGCACCTCACTCCACCTCATTGCAGAGGCGCTGCACCGTCTCACATCATCACATCAGCAAAAGGGAGCACAGTACAGTGAGATACTTGGAGGCAGAGAAACAACATCCACATAACTTTTACTACAGTAATTATTATAATTGCTCCATTTTATTCTTACTTATTGTTGTTAACCTCTTACTGTGCCTATTTCATCAATTAAACTTTATCATAGGTGTGTGTTTATAGGAAAAAACAGCATGTATAGGGTTCGGTACTAGCCATGGTTTCAGGCATCCACCAGAGGTCTTGGAACGTGTCCCCCATGGGTATCGGGGACTGTTGTGTCACAAAGGAACAGGGATCAAGACAGCGTGGTTCTGGCAGAGAGACAGATGGTTGATTGAATGGAATGGAGTTGAGGATCCAAAATAAACCCATACATCTACAGCAGGGGTGTCAAACTCATTGTCACCGGGGACCACATCAGCCTCACAGTTGCCTTCAAAGGGCCAAATGTACTTGTAGGACTGTATAAAAGTAACTACTCCTTAACAGTTAAGTGAGACCCTGGTGCTGCCGCCAGGTAGAAGGAGGTGCTGGGCCAGATAAAACAAGGTGGAGGGCCGGATTTATCACGGGCCTTGTGTTTGCCACCTGTGATATAGAACAACAGGAAGAAAAAAGATCCCAAACATAAGGACAGTGTAAACAGCCTCTGGGACAACTTCAGAGGCCCAACATGGGCATCATAAGAATGCCAGAAGGAGAAGAGAAAGAGCAAGAAATTTGAAATGTATTGGAAAAAAAGGGAAAGAAAACTTCTCTAATTTGGAGAAGAAAATGGACATGCACGTTCAGGAAGCACAGAGAGTCCCAGTTATGATGGATGCACAAAGACCCACTCCAAGACACGTCATAATGAAAAGGCCAAAGTTTGAAGAGAGAGAGAGACTCTTAGGAGCCGGAGAAAAGCAGTGTGTTACCAGCAGGTTGCCAGATGGGAGGGGGAAGGGGGAGAATGGGTGAAGAGCTGAGGGGATTAAGAAGTACAAACAGGTAGCTAGAGAATAGCCATGGGGATGTAAAATACAATATAGGAAGTGGAGCAGCCAAAGAACTTACGTGCGTGACCCATGGACATGAACAATGGTGGGGGAATAGCTGAAGGGAGTGGGGGGTGTGCTGGAAGGAGGGAGGCAAAGGAGAAAAAATGGGGATAACTGTAATAGCATAATCAATAAAATGTAATAAAAATTAAAATGCAGCACTGGGGTGACTGGGGAAACTGAGCAGGGCCAGGGGACTAGATGACAGCCCGATATCAACGTGAACATCCTGGCTTCCAGGGACGCATTGTGACTATGTGGGAAGTCTTGTTTATAAAAAATACACAGGAAAATATCCAGGGATGAAGAGGTATCAGGAAAGCAATTTTCTCACAAAGCTATGTCTGGATTTTCTTTGGGTTTGTTTCAAAATGGTAAGAAAAATTGAATTTATAACTTCCCACTGAGAAAGAACCAGGCCTAATTAGTTTTACTTGGTTAATTCTATGAAGAACTTAAGGAATAATTAAAGTCAGTATTGTGCAAAATCTTTTAGGAAATAGAGGAGGGAATACTTCCCAATCCATTTTATGAGCTCAGTATAACTCGAACTAGACAAGGATATTAAATAATAGAAAATCACAGGCCAGTATCCCTCATGAACACAGGTGCAAAAATCCTCCACAACATATCACCAAATCAAAGCAGCAATATGTAATAGAATAGGAGGTCCCCAATGTCTTGTGACATGACCTTGGCATTTTACTTAACTGCTCTGAGCCCCACTGTCCTCTTACACCCTTCCTGAGGACAGGGCCTGGAGCATGGTGGATGACAAATTCTCCGCCCCATCTCAGTGGCAGGCGTGGGGGTTGGGCCAGTAACAGAACTTCAGCCCACCAGGCACGGCCATTGGATGAAAGAGCAGGAATGTTACCTGGCTGGGAACAATCAGTTTCTCTCTTCCCAGGACTTGAATCTGCAGCAGACACACCTGGTGACCAAAGGCTGAGATGACGGACCCTGTTGGCGGCACCCGCAGTTCCCAAATCAGACTCGTCCCTGTCCTTCAAGCTGCCAGCTCTCCCTTCAACAAAGTGGGAGGGACACTCCCCACTGAAGCCAGTCCCCACTTGCTTGGGCAGTCAGAAGTCCTTTCTGTGGCTTGCAGTCAGCTCTTCTAACTGACACCAGAGGCTCATCACCCGAATTGGGAGAGAAGACAGGGGGAAGTGGGTGGGGAGGCAGCACACTGAGGTGCGGTCCCCTGACAGGCAGGAGGGGATGTTGAATCCAGGGTGGTGGGGAGCAGTGCCCTCGGGGGGGCAGTGGAGGCTGCAGCATGTACATGAACAGCAGGCGAAACTTTCATGTTTCTGATGCCTGTCTGATCGCATGGGCTGCTTTCTTCTCCCCAGAACAAATGAGTGAGGAAAGACACTATACCTAAGAGTGACTGGATATTGGGTGTTGGACTGTGACAGCTTTCAAGGCTCACCTCTCTCTGCCTTTCGTGCCCCGAGTCTGGGTGAGCTTGAGAGAACACTCAGCGCTCCCTCCTTGGGTGCGTGGGGGGTTCAGACTGAGAACACCCCGGCTGCAGCAGGAATGCTCTCTCTGGCCCATCCTAGGCACAATAAAAGGTCAGGCTTGTGTCCTTTCTCTGCCCTCCAAAGCCTTTTGGGGGATTGTGTGGTCTTTACATGCACTGAAGGCATCAACAGGAAGGTTTGGGGAATGAATAGAGGTGAGAAGGAAGATGCTACTTCACCACTCCATGCTGTGGAGCGGCTCAGGGTGACTCCACAGGGGACTGAAAGAGCTGAACAGGTGAGGACCTTCCAAAAGGTTGTGTGAGACCAAGGGGTAGGGAACAAAAGAGACTGCCACTTGTGGAGGGGGTGGGTTTGTTTGTCTATGGTCCAATCTCTCCAAGCTCAAAAGGGGTTAGTGGAGTTGAGGAACAACATCCACCTCCCGTTGTCCCCTGGGCTCTGTATTAGTCGAGGTCCCTTTCTCAAATGTCAAACAAGGCTTCATGTGGTTTGGCCACGTGCGGGTTGGGGCGGTTCTGTAGGAAGCTGTAGGAGGCTGAGTCACCAGAGTGGCCATCAGGCTCTCAGGACGTCTTGCTCCCCAGACTCCTGTCCAGGACAGTGCTCCAGGCCCTCATGTTGATCACTGAGCAGATCACAGGTGGGCAGTGCGAGGAACCTGGGAGTGGGACGGGCTCACATCATGGCTTCACTCCATATGTTTGGGCCTCACCAGCGAGCATGGTGGCTCTGTGCCCGCATGGGGTGAAGGGGCAGTGTTTCAGTGTCCACCCAAGAATTTGGGCTGTAGAGAAGGCTACTATGAAAAATAAGAAAATTACATGTTTGGGAATGATGTGGAGAAACTGGAACCCCTGTGCACTGTGGATGAGATGCCTAAAAGGGAAAACCACTATGAAAAACAGTATCACCATCACTCAGCAATTAAAAATGGAACTACCACTCAATTTGGCAACTTCACTTCTAGGTATAATTCAAAGGCATAGAAAGCAGGTCCGGAAGAGATACATATTTGCTCACCCAAGTTCATCGCCGCACAGCCAAGAGGTAGGAGACATGCAAGTGTCTACGGATGGATGAATGAAGAAACCACATGCGATACATACATACAATGGAAGAACCTTAATACAGAAGGAAATCCTAGCCCATGTTACAGTGTGGACATTAAGCTAAGGGCAATCAACCAGCTGTGAAGAGACAAACACTGAGTGAGCCCCTCATATGAGGCATCTCAAGAAGTCAAGTTCATAGGAACAGAGTGGAGAATGGTAGTCACACGTGCGTGGGAGAAAAGGGGAAAGAGTTTTCATTTCATGGGGACAGAGTTTTCAGTTTGCAAGATGACAAGGTTTTGAAGCTCTGTTGCACACCACGGTGAATATACAAAACCCCACTGCACTGTGGACTTAGAGTTAAGATGGTGAATTTTATGTCATGTGTTATTCACACAGTTTAACAAGATAATGATAACACTGAACCTGGGACAGGATGGGCAGAAACTGGATCTCTCACACATGGCTGGTAGAAATGTGAGGAGATGTAGCCACCCTGGAAACAGGTTTCAGTTTTATGCAAAATGGAATACATGCATATCACACAATCCACCATTGCATTCCTGGGCATTCATCTCAGAGAGATGAAAACTTACGTTCACCCCGAATCGTGAACACAGTTGTACATGTAATAGACACACTTATTTATTTCTAACAACCAAAACTGCAAGACAACTCTACTGTCCTTCATTTGGGACTGTTAAGTGGAGTGTGGTGTATCCACATGAGGAATCTCACTGGACAATAGGAAAGATGGAGCTATTGATACATGGGACAACAGGAGCGGTTCAGAGAATAATACCCATGATAAAGCTGATCCCAAAGATTATAAGCTGCGTAATTATATGACTATATAACACTCTTGAAAAAGCAAACTGACAGAGATGGAGCAGAGGACCGTGGCCGTGGGGTGGGTGTGGGCATGAAGAGGCAGCAGGAGGGAAGCCTTGGTGGGGATGGAAGAGTCTTGTGTGTGGATGGAGGTGGCGGTCACATGAGTGTGCCCCGTGGTGACAGGGCATGAGGTTATAGCTGCACATGTCCCAGTCACCGTACTCAGATGGGACTGTGATTATGAAAGATGCACCACTGGGGGAAGGGGAGGAAGGGTGAGTGGGGATCTCTGTATTACCTTCATGTTTTCCTGTGAATGGACAATTATTTCAAAATGGAAGCTTAAATTAAACAAAATGGTCATTTTTCCTGTTGTTTAAAGTTGTTGAAGTGACATCATTGACTATGTATTGGGAATCGAAATAAAACCTCTGCTTTGGTCACAGAAGAAGACAATGCAAGATACTTGTTTTGTGTGAACATCTCTTAAACTTGCAACTCAGCCCTGAGCAGGCAGTCAGCACCCAGCTCAGGGCTGCTGCCCTGTGGCCAGTGTCACACCGAAAATCACCACTGTTAGCAGGGAGGGAGCATGAACTTCTGATGAGCTTCCCTTCATTGCTCTGGGACCCCGAGGAGTAATTGAGCACTTAGTTCCACCCAGAGGCCATGTGTCAGCTCAGGAGGAGATGGCAGAGTGGTAATTGCTGATCCTAATAACCTAACAGGGGACACACTGCACTGGGGACAGCAGCTAGGTTCCTGTGGACATGCCAGGCTGAGTCACTGTCCACAAGCCAATTTCCAGCTTGGATAACAAAGTGGCTGGTGTCCAGAGGGAGATGAAGTCACTCAGCCCCTCCTCATAACCCGGATTCCTGCTGCTGCCCTGCAGCACAGCTGAGAGCAACCCCCCTGCATGGGGCTGCCTGCTGGAGACCTGCTGTGGTGAGGATGCTGCTGTGACTGGAGGCTCGGGGAGGGAAGGGGATGGTGAGTGTTTTCCAGAGTCTGTGCCCCTGGTTTTGTTCTCTCCATTCCCAATGTGAACCCAGTGTTACAGCTGTGTGTCCCTCTGTGTCAGCTTCCTTCTTGGTATTCGCTCTTATGCAAAATCAGGCTGCTTTGAAAGATGAGCTTCAAGAATTTGTTGCTCATTTTTTTTTCTTTTTTTCTAGTTAATTTCCCATTTTTTAAAATTTTCTTTTGTGTTGCTTACACTTCTGCTTGTGTTCATCATTATTTTCAGTTTTCTTCTTTACCTTGATTTCAAAAAAACTCCCAACATAGAACTGAGACATTTTTCCTGAGTCTATTATTTCACTCACACACACAAGACAGCAGACTGAAAACCATTACGTGTTGGTGCCCTGATCTACCCCGGGCTCCCATGTGACCAGCCCTCCGGGGCCCTTCCCCACACAAGTGCTCATCTCAGCAGGCTCTGTCTGCCATCCTTGCTTCTCTCTCTTGGCTGGACGTTCTGTTCGGTTTGTATTCACTTGTTTTCAGGGCCCAGTTTAAATACTCGACAGTGTTTTATTTCTTTCACATACACATGTAATCCTTTTCCTTACCAGTAATCATATGTCATTTTCTTCATTGTCCTATTTTCCTGCTTCTGTGGCATATACCAGTCCTTTTTCCTGCTATTGACAGTATTTCTGCTGTCTCTAGGATGTTTGCTACTGTCCACATTTTCAGGAGTACAATTGTTGTTCTTTTTTTCTCCTCATTTTCCTATTTTTATGCTGAAGTGTATTCACTTCAAGTCTAAATTCTCTTGCAAACCCTAATCCATTCTGCATACCTGAATTTGAAATTAGGTTTCTGACAAATGACTTCCTTCCCCACAGGGCTTGTTATTATATCCCCTTTACATTTATATGTCCCTGAAACTTGAAACTACTTCTCATTCTTGTTTTTATGTTTACATTCATAGTCAAATGATTTGTCTGCAGGATGTGCTGTCCTTGGCTGGAAGATCTAAGAGAGACAGACACTCAGTGATGTCCAGAGACACCCTGTTTGGGATCCTCCTCGCCATTCAGACTGGTACTGGTTTCCTGGGGAACTCCTTGCTGTTTGCTTTGTACATGCACACCTTCTTTTCTCTGTCCCACAAGAAGAAGCCTGCTGATGGGATCCTTGCCCACTTAACTTTGGCTAACGCCCTGACCCTCCTATTCAGAGGGGTTCCAAGTATAATTAGTTCCTTTGGAATGAAGCCCGATATAGGTGACACTGGGTGTAAAGTAGTTCTCTACATTCAGAGAGTTACCCGGAGTATTTCTCTGTATACAACCTCCCTCCAGAGCACATTCCAGGCGGTGACCATTGATATAAGTGGTCCTAAATGGGCCTGGCTGAAGAACAACATCTCTACACTCATTCAACCCTCCATATTTTTGTGCTGGGTCATCAGCATGGTCATCTATTCTGAGATTATCTTAAAAACTGTGGCCAACAGGAATACCACTGATGTTACATCTGGGTATTACAGTCCTTTTTGCAAGGTCAGTACATATGATCACCAGGTGGCTGTGACATTTCTCAGTACAGTGCTCATTCAGGATGTGCTCTTTCTATCCCTAATGGCGTGCAGTAGCGTCTACATGGTGACTGTCCTTTCCAGACACCACAGAGTAGCTCGGCTCGTCCGCAGTAGCGTCCACTCCTCACGAAGCTCTCCTGAGCACACAGCCACCCACGTCATCCTCATGCTGGTTTGCTGTTTCATTTTCTTTTACTGGACTAACAGCTTTCTTACTGCTTATTCACAGTTTGGACATCAGAGGAATTGGCAACTGGAGTACATTAATAACTTTATTTCTTCATGTTACCCAACCATCTGTCCTTTGGTTTTGATGAAAAATGAGAACAGGATTTCCAGATTGAATTTCATCAATAGTAGGAGCAGAATTTTTATTCATTAAGGTAAATTAAATGATCCTTGAACATCCTCAGTATTTGTCTTCACGACAAGATTCATTTATATGGGTCCAGAGTCACGAGGTTATCAATGGCCTGAGGGATGTGTTTGGTCACCATTGTGCTGAGTGAACAGGGAGTAAAATCAATGCATTGTCCATTTATGAAACTTTTTAGACATTATATGTAATGTTTAGTGTTTAGAATAACACTGTTATACATGATTTAAGCTTCAAAACAATAACATATGTGATGTATGGTGTTTTGTAATATTGGAAACATTATAAAATCATAAAATTGTAAAATGTTTTCTCTCCTGTCAATTTGATGCTATTTTTAAATATATTTTATTGACTATAGTATTACAGTTGTCCCATTCTTTTTTCTCCCCTTTTTTCCCCTGTGCCATGCACACCCCTTCCCACCTGCATTCTCCCACCTTAGCTCATGTCCATGGGTCATACATGTAAGTTCTTGAGCTTTTCCATCTCCTGTACTATTCTTAACCTCTCCCTGTGTATTCTCTACCCATCATTTATGTTTCTTGTTCCCTGGACCTTTTCCTCCATTTTCCACCTACCCATCCTTCTAATAACTGTCCATGTGATTTCCAGTTCTGTGATTCTGTTCTGGTTCTAGTTATTTGCTTAGTTTGTTTTTGTTTATTTTTAGGCTCAGTTGTTGATGTTGGTGAATTTGTTGTCATTTTAGTGTTTATATTTTTGAACTTTTTTTTCTTAGATAAGTCCCTTTAACGTTTCATATAATAAGGGCTTGGTGATGATGAAGTCCTTTAACCTGAGCTTATCTGAGAAGTACTTTATCTGCCCTTCCATTCTAAATGAAAGCTTTGCTGGATAGAGTTATCTTGGATGTATGTCCCTGCCTTTCATGACTTGGAATACTTCTTCCCAGACCCTCCGTGCCTGCATGGTTCCTTTTGAGAATCAGCTGAAAGTCTTATGGGAAATTCTTTGTAAATAACTGTCTCCTTTTCTCTTGTTTCTAGAATTCTCTCCTTAATTTTCATTTTGGCTAATGTAATTATGATGTGCCTTTGTGTGTTCCTCCTTGGGTCCAACTTCTTTGGGACTCTCTGAGCTTCCTGGGTATTCCTGAAAGTTTATTTCCTTTGCCAGATTGGGGAAGTTCCCTTTCATTGTTTGTTCAAATAAGTTTTCAACTTCTTGTTCTTCCTCTTCTTCTGGCACCCCTATGATTGGGATGTTGGAATGTTTAAAGTTGTCCCAGAGGTTCCTCCACCTCTCCTCATTTTTTTTTTGATTTCTTGTTTCTTCATTATGCCCTGGTTGAATGTTTATTTCTTTCTTCTGCTCCATCTCCTTGATTGGAGTCCTGGTGTCCTTCCCTTCACTCTTGGTTCCCTATATGTTCTGCTTTATTTCACTTTGTATAACCTTCATTTCTTCCTTCATTTTGAGACTGAACTCAATTATTTCTGTGAACATCCTGATCCCCAGTGGTTTGAACTCTGCACCTGATAGGTGGGCTTTCTCTTCATCACTTAGTTCTATTTTTGGAACTATGATCTGTTTTCCATTTGGGCCATATTCTTTTTGTTTCAGCAGGCTTGTTAGGTAATAAGGGGAGGAGCTTTAGGTATTTGCAGGGATGAGGGGTCTGAGAAGGAACAGTGCCTGTTGCTCTGCTCTGTGCTGTCTTTCAGTCACTTCCCCTGCTACCCACAAGCAAACTGGGCCCTTCTGGTGCTGATTCTTGGGGGGTGGGGGGAGTGTGTGTGTACATTCTAGAACCCTGTGGGTCTCTCCAGTGAATTCTCCTGTGAGGCTGGCAGTTTCTGCCACCACCAAAACCCCCACAGGTGTTTTCAGTCAGAGGTGTTTGAAGCTGTGTTTCTCCTGCAGTAGAGCCCTGGGTTGTGTGGTTTGTGTGGCTCCCCAGTTGTTCCTCCTGGCTTATCCACATTCAAATGTGGGAAATTCAGTCTGCCAGCCAGTGCCTTGCCAGCCCAAGTTCCCTGTGGCTTTGCAATGTGTGCTTTCAGCTCTGGATGCCCAGATTCGCCACTTCTACCAGTCTGGATGAATGCTGCTTCTTTAACTCCTTGGTTGTAGGACTTCCATGCAGTTCGATTTTCTGGCAGTTCTGGTTATTTTTTGTTTGTAAATTTGTTGTTTTCCTTGTTTTGGTTGTTCATGGAAGCAAAGTGTATGTACCTACACCTCTGTCTGGGCTGGAAGAAACTTTATATATTGAATCTAAAGAACAAAATGAACAAAACAGAAACATTGAATACCAACTGTAATTAACAACTAAAAAAATTATTAAACCCCGGCTCCTGAATCTGTGAGAAGATTTTCACTTTGAAGACAGAGAGTAACTATTTCAAATAATGGGAAATCCACTCTTTCAACCTGTCCCTTCCCCCCATCCCCGCCCCGCTCCTTCAGCCACGCCAGCTGGTGCTGTGTGTATGAAACAGAGGGTACGTTCCATCCCTCTGCCCTCTCCCCTCTCGTCCCTCTTTCCTGTCTCTCTTCTGCCTCCCCCTTTCTCTCTCTTTTCTTTCTACTCTCTCTTCACGTCTGCTCTCTTTGCTCTGCATTCGCTGTTCTACTCATCTGCCTCTTTTTTTCTTCTTTTTCTACTCTCTGTTCCTTTTCTCTCAGTCTCTCCTCTCTCTTCTCTAACTTTTCTTTCATCTCATTTCTCTCTCTTTTCTCTTTGATCTCCCTCCTCTCTCCTTTTTCTTCTCCCTCTTTCCTGTCTTTTCCTTTCCTCCCATCTCTCTCATCTCTTTCGTCTTGTTCCCCTCTTCCTTGTGTCTCTACTCCCTCTTTCCTCTCTCTTCTATTTCTCTTCTTTACTTTTCTTCCTCCTTTTCTCTCCTCTCTCTCTGTTATCTATTGTTATTCTGAAGGCAGATATACAGGCCTGAAATCCAAGCTCAGTCAAGCACTAGCTAGGGAACTTTCAGCACGTTACTGTCTCGGAACCTTAGTTTCCTCTTCTGTAAGAAAATAGGGCTAATAATAGGGCCCACCCCACAGAGGCCAGAGACAACTGAATGTGTGGATATGGCAACACTGATGAAGTGCACAGCACCCTGCCTGCCACACAGTAAGCGCCATGCAAGTGCCAGCTGTCCTGACTGTATATATTATGTAAATGCACTTGACTTTATTCTATACATTTGTGGTATATATGTGACATTTCTATGCTTTGTTGACATATCTACAATACATGCAGTTTTAGCTGTTTTATTTTTCTATTATTTGATAAAGTAGCAAATAAAATATATCACTAGATTTGCATAAAGGAAGTGCCGGGCACTCCTTCACAGCTGTCTCTGTTAGAAGATTGGGACGGGTTCCTCCTTCTGACAGTCTCCCTCCTTCCCTGTCTCCCTCTCTGTACCTCTGCCTATTTTCAGTAGCTTTTATTTATTTCTTGTAAGAAGACTCAACACTCAACATGAATCTACCCTCTTAACGAGTTTCCAGTGCACAATACAGTATCATTAACCATACGCACGATGTTACACAGCAGATATCTCCAGCTCACTCATGTTGTACAACTGAAACATTATGGAATGTTTTTAATGAAGTACACAGCTGCAGTAGATCATGCTGTTATGACAAATGTCCTGAAGGTGGCAGCAGAGGTCTAAGGTTTGGAGAAAGCTCCTGGTTCTTGAAGATGCAATGTGGGATCTGGAGGGGTGAGGAAAGCTATCCCAGAGGTGTGTTTTTGCTTTCTTTAATTTCTTTTCATTATTACTGGTGCTGGGAAGGGGTGTGCCATGGTACTTCGGGAAGCTGTTCTAATGCAAATGATATCTGGGAAGAGGGAGCTAGCTATTATTCATGAAAACCTTGGGCAAAAGGAGAGCATGAATGCATTAATAGGACGCAAGTAAGCGCAAGCAGTGGTGGAGGTGAGGTAGAGGGGGAAGAGCAGGAAGAAAAAGGTGTGGGCTTGGACAGGCACATCCCTTGGCCCCAGGACTCCTTGATCTGTAGGGGGGTGCACAGGCAGGGAAAGTCAGAGAGCTGAACCTTCTACATTGGGGGTGAGGTGGGTGCAAAGCAGGTTCCCCTCTTGTCTGGGTCTAAGGCAGTGATGTCTGGGAAGGACCTCATCTACTTTCTAGGCTACACTGCCTATGTGTACAAGTCAGAGCCTGTTACAGATCAGGGGAGTAATAAAATGGGCAAGAGGAGGCCTGGGAAATTTTCAAGGGTTGGGAGAGCTCCTGTCCAACTGATGTGAAATACTTTATGTCAACCACCAGATGACAGTATTCCCCTACAAAAAGCTTCAACCAAAAGGCTCCATTTTACTGTAAGCCTAAAACTACTATAATCACATGCATTCCCCTTTGTAGTAGTAATGGAAATTATGCTTAAAGCAAGCATTATCTTACATTTGCATTCACCCCATAAATGAGTAATACATTTGTTGTAGTTAGGAATGGCTGCTTTAAGTCTACTGCAGTTACCTGAAGAAGATGGGAGTCAAAACATTGTATTGTCCGTGACTTTGTGCATTTTAGGATTCAAATTATTAGTGGGGGAAAAAAACTAACCAGCACGTGAGTTGATGTACAATATCCCTGTGGCCAGAATATATCAACTTCACCACATTTCAAAGACAACGTAAAATCTTTCAGTTCATAATTTACTCTTGCATTTTCAGCTTATGGATTTTTCCTAAATGCATTAAACAAAATGGTTACATGATATAGTTTATAGGACTTACATATTTTATAACCATTTGTATAGAACAGTTCTCTGTTCAATGCATTTGCTTGGTTGAAACGTTTGCAAAGGTGATTATCAGATAAGACCATTTTTCAAAACTACCCCATGCATAGCAGGGATCAGAATAAATGGAGGTGATGGTTCCAGTTGTTAAGAAGAAATGAGAGAACAGGGAGTAAACACAATAACCCTTGACTAGCGAGGCCCAGGAGCGGCCAGGGAAGTAGCAGGCTATTGCTTCAGGGGACCCCTCACAGGGTGCGCTGACTTCTAGGCCTGCCTGGCTGACCAAGTCAAGGAATGAAAACTCACCTGGGGCCCTACGCTTCAGTCGACACGCAGAGCCCAGTGTGTACCAACCAAACATTCATTCCTTTCGAGAAGAGAAAATGCGTATTTTTCATTTTTGCTCAGTTTGGATCAAATCCGCAGTGTTTGAACACTTTTGAACACAAGAACACTTTTGAAGGCAGTTCTCTGTCCCCCGGGATCTGCCTAGGGGAGGGTTTCTTTATACCCTCAGAGCAACAGAGCAGTGGTAGCCATGGTTCTGGCCAGACGCAAGACCGTGTTGGGTGGTCTAGGGCATGCCAGGCACAGAGGAGTGGCCGCACCCTCTGGGGTCACCCACCTTTTAGCACCTTTTCCTGTTTTAGACTTCTTCCTCCTCCTGAAGTAGGCGGAGAGATAGGGTGAATTCCTTAATGAGGCAAGATCTTCTTTGGGCCAATTGGGACTCCAGTCATTTATCTAGCTTTTCTCTTCCTTCCTTCCTCCTCCTCCCCCATTTCTTTCTTGGCATCCCAATGCCTCGCTACTTACTCTATGCCATTCGTTTTAGGTCCAGACTTTAAAAACAACTACTTTATTTAATTTCTTAGCTCCTGTTATGAACCGAGTAACATTGAACGTGAATACCACTGAACACTATATGAATGTTCTCCCGCATTCACATGTTAAAGTCCTAACCCCAAGTACCTCAGAATGTACCCATATCTGGAGATAGGGCTTTTGAAAAGGTGATTAAGATTAAATGAATTCATTGAGGGAGGGGGGCCCTCATCTACTAACGGGTGTCCTTATGAAAAGAAATTAGGACACAGACAGATACGGAAGAAAGACTGTGTGTGGACACAGTGAGAGGGCAGGTCTTTTATAAGCCAAGGAGAAGACCCTGCAAAGAAATGACGCTGTTGACACCTTGATCTTGAACTTCCAACCCTCAGAGAGTGGGACAATACTTTTCTGTTGTTTAAGCTACGTAGTCTGTGGTACCTTGTTACAGCAGCCGTAGCAAACTAATACATCCCGTTAGATTCTTTTCTTTCCTTTTGTTGAACTATGGAACACTTCAGGAATTTGTGCCTCCTCTTTGAATGGGGTTCATGTTAATCTTATCTGTGTAGTAGTAATTTTCGTATTTGTGCTGCCCAAGGAACACTGCCCTTGCAGTCTTTAACCTCCAAAGTTACCGAGGTTCTTTGTAAAAGTGGGCATTCCTGGATTTCAGCCATGCTCACTGCAGCTGTTGCCCGAGTTCACCCCTGCAGCAGTGAGTGCCCTCCTTTGCCCGAGTGTGAGAGGCTGCGACTCCCAGCATCACTGAACAGCTCCGCGGCGCTCCCGGCCGCTACCGCGCAGCACGGATTTGTGATACTCTTTCGTGTCACTGCGTACACACGCGTGATCAGAAAATGGAGCAAACTTAAAAACAGTGCTGTGTTGGGTGGGGAGGAAAGAAGAATGTGACCAAGGAGATTCTCTCGCTGTCCTGCTGGCAAAACGTCCCTTCCCTCCATCTCCATAGAATGGCCCGGATCTACAGTGCTCATTGAAATGTCCGTGTTTGGGTGAAAACATTGAAATACTGTAGATGGCAGCCTGACATCACTCATGATTATTTTAGAGCAAAACCACTGTGTCATTGTCCCATTCTACTTTTTTCCCCTCCTTTTTCTTTTTTTTCTTTTCCTTAGTGGGGAAGTTACTGGAACCTTTTAAAAATGATTATTTATGGTGAAAACTTGGAAAAGCAATTATGCCTGTTTTTTGAGTTCGCTCCCATGGCCTGTACTACAAAGCACCCATCAGCAACACCCCTTGAAAAACTGTAGGCAAATACTTTGTTATTTTACCTACCCACTTGGAGAACCTGAGCTTTAGATTCAAATATATTTTGAAATTCAACCTCAGAAATGCTCCCAACCACCTTTCAAGTTCTTAAAGATAAGTTTACGAAATGTTAACAGCAACAAGAAAAATTCTCAGAACTCAGGGCAACAGAGTAACGAGGCTGAGAGCCACGTTTGATACCGAGGAAGACACCTCCTCGTTCTTTGTGACAGACATTCAGACACAGTTCAACTTCCGTCTGTTCATATTCTTCTCAGAAAAAACAATCGTTTCAGGGAACGCTGATAATGACTGTTCTCAGCAAAAATCTGAAACTCTAGACCAGGGGTCAGAAAATGTTTTCTGTACAGGTGCACACGGTCAATATTTTCAGGGGTTTTTTTAGTGATTGGGGGGGGACATGGTCTCTATGGCCACTTCTTCACTCTGCCCCTTGTTTGTGGTAAGCAGCTGCCGGCAATAGGGATACCAATGGGCATGGCTGTTTCCCAATAAAACTTTCTTTACAAAGGCAGGCAGGCAGGCAGAGTTGGTGGTGGGCCATAGCTAGCCTTGTCTATTCAGAGCTGGGGCTTACTGTCCTTCTGAAAAGACCTCACTGCCTTAGGTCTGAACTCCTCTGTGGACGTTTTGGACACCCTTGCTTTTCTCCTTCTTCCCAAATGCTGCTACTTTCCACATATGTTTCAGGCAGGAGCTCATGTTACCTTTTTTGGAGGTGAAATGTGAGGATGGGTGGATTAGAGAACTGACTCTTGAACTTGATTTAGAGATGAGTCTAAGCGTGATGTTGGCCCGGGCATGACTCCTTTTTTCACTTATTTCTCCCCATCACTTCCTGGCTGGGTCTTACTTAACCTTAGCAATAAAGGGTTGGACTTGAGATTGTGCTTGGAACTGGCTAAGTATGAAGGTCATGGAGCAGATGCTTCTCAGGTACCTCGTGGGTACCCGTGTGCCTGTGAAGGAACAACCACGTGGGGAGTAAATGAGGTTGGTGATTATATTAGAGGGCTTATGGAGACGCATTTACGAGCAGCACCCTCCCTGAAGGTAACAGAATGCACTGAGCAGTTTTCAAAAAGGAGATGCACTTTGGGATAGGCGGGTCCCCCAGGGGCCAGGACCAAATGTGGCTCACTTGCCCGGTGTCAGTCCTCTGGTTGGAGACGGTCCACATGTAGGTCATGTCCATATGTCCATGAGCTCGTGGAAATCAGCAAATGTGAGCTCCTCCTGGCAGGCCTGAGCCCTGGGTGGTCCCAGGCTGTTTTGCTTAAGATTCCTTGAGGAGATTGAACTTCTGCTTATTTCCCGACTATCTAGACTGGGGCAGACCCCAGAAAAATAAGGCAAATCACATCTAAGAGTTCATGCTGGTACACGTCTTCAGGGGCACGGAGAGATGCTTTTAATAGCCACTGGTCTCACTGTAATTTTCAGCTTATAAGAATGTTACAGGGCCCTGGCTGGTGTGGCTCAGTGCATTGAATGCTGGCCTGCAAAACAAAGGGTTGCAGGTTCCATTCCCAGTCAGGGCACACGCCTGGGTTGTGGGCCATGTTCCCAGAGGGGGACGTGCAAAAGATAAGCACACATTGATGTTTCTCTCTCCTTCCCTTCTGCTCTCTCTAAAAATAAATAAATGGAATGTTAATTAAATTAAGAACCTTCTAGGAGTGAAGCCTTTCAGCATGAAACTGAAGCTGGTTGAAGTCACCTCTTCTCTCGCACAAAACCCCCTCAAGCTGCATTTTGTAAGAAGAAACTTGGTGTGGATTAGTTTATGAACAAACTCTATCACCCGTGCGTGGAGTGTGATCCCCACCAACTGAAAACTAGGCAAAAATCTGGGATTGGTCTTCAAATCCCGACATGTGGTCATGTGAATTCCTGCTTTCTGCCAGCTCTCCGAGGGAAATAGAGGCATCCCAGAGGCTTACCTGTATGGTCAAGGACTTTGTCTATCTTCATCTTTCTTCCCAGTCTGGAAATCTGAGTGCCTGGTCTGGGCTGCAGAAATAGACAAAACCACGTAGAGAAGCCTGCTTTGTGGGCTGGCCTTAGGAAGTGCGGTTGCACTGATACAGATGGGCTCTCTGCAAGGGGAATTGCCACTATAACATGTAATGCAAGGACCAGGAGAGAGAATTCACCTGAGAAACGTACACTGGGTGCTTGGGAAGCAGGCTTTCTGTAGACGGGCTGTGTAAGAGCATATCCAGGGAATGCTTCTAGAAAGACTTGAGAATTTTTTGAATGCATTGGGATGAAGAGCACTGCGAACTTGTTTCACTTACTGTCTGGAACTTGATGGAAAGAGAAAAAAATCCTCCAGATGATACAAAGTGGACTTTTTTCTTGGGCTCCATGTAGGTTTTCTGGGAAACATTTTCCACTTCCACCCTTCTTTGGCAAACCGTGAATATGTGTTTTCACTCTGTGCCGACACATCCTTCCTGGTCTTTATGGCCGTGCTGCTTAGTAAGGCGGCCACTACCCTCTCATTGCTATTAAACACTTAGAATATGGCTACTGTGACTGATGAACTGAATTGTGAATTTGATTGCATTTCAATGAACTTAAATTTAAATAACCATGTGGGGCTCATGGCCACCTTATTGGGGCAGCACAGATACAGGAACATTCTCCTTACCACAGGACATTTTCACTGTCACAGACCACTCTAAGTGGGCAGTGCCCTATTCCAGAGCGTGACAAAGCAAATTTTTGCTTACGGAGTTGTTTTTAATGTTGAAGACTTAGTTTTCTTCCAACTGAGAAGTCTTAAAAGAGAATACTTTGGAGAAGACAGCTTAACACCCATTTTCTTCAGCCCTAATTAACACTTGCTCATAACTCCCCCTGCCCTATTTCTGAATAATTCTGTTTAATAATTCTGTGTGTGACATTTTATATATAGTTCCTTCTAATGTAGTTAAATATAATATGCTAATTCTAGGAAACACTTCCTTAATTAGCTGTGGTTGAAATGTCCTCACTAATCCTTAGTGAAATAACTGACTGGCCAATTCCATATTCTCTTTGGGAAAAAAAAAAACGAAGATCTGTTTTATTTATTTATTTATTTATTTATTTATTTATTTATTTATATGTTCATTTATTTAATTAAATTCGTGCCAAACAGGAAAAGGCTGTGGTGTAGCAAAAGAAAATTAAGAGGGAGGAAACTTTTCAGGTCTTCAAATTGCAGTCAGAAACGTGCCTGTCAGTTTACCTGGGTCCTCTCGATAATTTCCCACAAGGACGTCTGTGAACACCTAAATTAGATTTTTCTTGGTTTCACTCTGAATGGATTTTAACATCAGGAAACAGACCTTTAACTCTTATTTTAAATATATTTTATTGATTATGCTATTAGAATTGTCTCATTTTTTGCTCTCCTTTATTCCCCTCTGCCCTGTATCCACCCTTCCACCATCATTCCCCAACCTTAGTTCATGTCCATGGGTCATACATATTAGTTCTTTGGCGTCTCCATTTCCCATACTATTCTTACCCTGTCTCCCTCTGTCAATTTTGTACCTACCATTTATGCTTCTTATTCCTTGTACCTTTTTCCCCATTTTCCCCCCATCTCCTCCCTGCTGATAACCCTCCATGTGATCTCCATTTCTGTGATTCTATTCCGGTTCTAGTTGTTTGCTTAGTTCATGTTTTTTAAATTAACTAATTTATTTTTATTTTTTTTTAGGTTTGGTTGCTGATAGTTGTGAATTTGTTGTCATTTTACTGTTTGTATTTTTGATCTTTTTCTTTTTCTTAGATAAGTACCGTTAATATTTCATATAATAAGGACTTGGTGATGATGAACTCCTTTAACTTGACCTTGTCTGGGACAAGCACTTTGTCTGGGAGGCACTTTATCTGTCCTTCCATTCTAAATGATAGCTTTGCTGGATAGAGCAATCTTGGATGTAGGTCCTTGAGTTTGATGACTCGGAGTACTTCCTTCCAGCGCCTTCTTGCCTGTAAGTGTTCCTTTGAGACATCAGTTGATAGTCTTATGGGCACTCCTTCATAGGTAACTGTCTCCTTTTCTCTTGTGGCTTTTAAGATTCCCTCCTTCTCTTTAATCATGGCTAATGTAATTATGATGTGCCTTGGTGTGTGCTTCCTTGGGTCCCACTTCTTTGGGACTCTCTGAGCTTCCTGGGTTTCCTGGAAGTCTATTTCCTTTGCCAGATTAGGGAAGTTCTCCTTCATTATTTTTTCAAATAAGTTTTCAATTTCTTGCTCTTTCTCCTCTTCTTCTGGCACCCCTATGATTGGGATGTTGGAATGTTTAAAGTTGTCCTGGAGGTTCCTCAGCCTCTCCTCATTTTTTTGAATTCTTGTTTCTTCATTCTTTCCTGGTTGGATGTTTATTTCTTCCTTCTGGTCCAAACCATTGATTTGAGTCCCTGTTTCCTTATCTTCTGTGTTGGTTCCCTGTACATTTGCCTTTATTTGACTTTTCCTAGCCTTTACTTCTCCCTCTACGTTGTGACCATACTCAATCATTTCTGTGAGCATCCTGATTACCAGTGTTTGGAATTCTGCATCTGATAGGTTGGCTATCTCTTGATTGCTTAGTTGTATTTTTTCTGGAGTTTTGATCTATTTCCAATTTGAGCCATATTTTTTTTGTCTCAGTGGGCCTGTTATGTAGTAAGGTATGGAGCCATAGGTATTCACCAGGGGAGGAGTCCAAGAGGGAACAATGCCTCTTGCTCAGCTCTCCACCAACTTTCAGTCACTTCCTCTGCTACCCACAAGCAAATTGGGTCCTTCTAGTCCTGATACCCGGGTGGGTGAGTTTGTGTACATTCTATTACCCTGTGGGTCTCTCTAGTGAACTCTCCTGTGAGTCTGGGAGTTTCTCTCACCACCACAACCCCCATAGGTGTTTCAGTCAGAGGTTTTGAGGCTTAATTCCACACACTGGAACCCTGGGGTGCAAGGTCTGTGTCCCTCCCAGTTTATCTGCATGCAAATGTAGGACTGCCTGGTCCTCCAGCCACTGCCTTGCCACAAGTCCTTTCTGCCCCAACTGCCCATCTCTGCCCCTCCTACCATTCTGAAAGAATGTTTCTTTTTTAACTCCTTGGTTTGTGGACTTCCATACAATTCGATTTTCTGGCAGTTTTGGTTATTTTTTGTTTCTAAATTTATTGTCCTTCTTTTGGTTGTTGGAGGAGGCAAAGTATATCTACCTACACCTCCATCTTTGTCAGAAGTGAGACTTTTAACTCTTAATCATGGTTTACAACCTAGTATACGTATAGGACAAAGTGTGTCTGAAAAAAGTCCAACCAGTGTTAATATAAGAACAGTTTGCACAAAATTGATGTAACATGGCAGCCAAGGATAGTGGACTCGAATGAGTATGCATAAACAATAACTACTTTACTGTACTAGTCTGTGGGTCAGTAGACACTGTGGAGTGAGTGTGCATACTGTTTGGCTGTCATATTCAAAATGTCTTGACCAAGTAGAGCAACTAATTTGCATCAAATTTTGTATTAAGCTTGTTGGAAATTATTCAGATGATTCAGAAGGCTGCAGCTATAGGCAAGTGGTGATTGGCAACTTCATCATGACAATGCATCTGCTCATGCATCATGTCTCATGCTGAGTTTTTTGTTGAAACATCAAATCACCCAGGTGATTCAGCTCCTCTACAGTCCAGATTAGGTGCCCTGAGATTTCTGGCTTTTCCCAAAACTAAAATCATCTTTGAAAGGGAAGAGAGTTCAGACCGTCAACGAGATTCAGGAAAATATCACAGGGCAGCTGACGGCATTTGGGAGAACTGTGGGAAGAGAACTAAGATATCATTGTCTAATGAAAAGTATTTCTTATGTCTTGTATCTTCTTCAATAAATGTCTCTATTTTTCATATTAAATAGCTGGATACCTTCTGGACAGACCTCGTGTTTTAGGATGTAGCTAATGATCTCAAAAATGATCATATACCACCAAAATGGTCAAAATGCTAATTTTGTGATAATTCTATTAGGAAAAACAAATTGAAATCAAAATGCATTAAAATTACTAACGAGCCCTTTATGGCACCAATGCTGTCTGTTTTGTCCCCATTGTAAACCCAAGTGTCCTTAAAGAGTCTGTGTTGTTGGCTTCTATTGCATGAATGAGTTTAAATGTGAGAGTCAGTTCAGGTATTACTATGGAGTGAGGAATGCTCTGAATTAGAAACACTGGGGTCCAGGGTCCTCCTTGGATGGTTTTTCTTGGTCCTAGGCCTTACTGTTTTGGGGTCCAGAGGATAAGGGCCAAGGCTTCTTGCCTCTCCACGGGGCTGTTTCCTGGATCACAGACAAGATTCTGAAAGGCTGACCCAAGTGTCTCTGCTGGGATTTACTCTTTAAAGTGATAACGAAATTCAGATTGGTGGAAAGCAGGAAAAGGACAGTGAGAAGGGAGTCACTCCCTAGCTTCACATAAAAACCCAGGTTCTGTACCTTTCCCTGGAAAGGCCTCATCCTTACACTGGAAGACAAATACATCAGCAACATTGTGACCCACTTGTGAGAGTGCCAATACCTTATCTCAATAATAGCAATCAATATACTTAGTAGACTTCAGCTGTCTTTTGGGGCGATCTGGCAACAAACTTAACTGAAAAAAAGAGTCAGATTTTTAAAAGAAACACTGGTTTATTGCTTAAATATGGAAATAGTACAGACCACCAGCTAACCTAATAGTTTTTCAAAAAGGAAGTTAAACATGTCTGTTGCTACTTAAACACATACATAAATAGAAGGTAGAAAATGAATAGTACGTAGAAAGAGGCTCAAATTTGCCAGCAAGTTATTGCTATTCTGAGCTCTCCACCTGTAGTGATGACCTGAATGGAATGTCAAGAAACTGGCAAATAACCCTGGAACCCTCCAATAATCTATCTCCAAATAAATAAAAACACAGTGTAATTCACTGTTCTGTGTCTCTCTTCAACCTGCTCTTCACTGCATTTCTCCTGAAAGTGATTCTTTATTTTGAGCTTCCCTCTTGCCCTTCTTGAATGTTAGGTGTGTATTACTGGTTGGACTCCAATCAGCAATCAAAACTCCTGAGAGTTTTGGCAGGCCCGGCTTGTGAAATTATGCAGAGCTTGGTAAATTCAGTGCATTTGGCTGAGACGTGAGAGCAGTAAAGTGATGTATGTAAAGGCATGATTCTGTACAGCTGCTGAGAATTCTGAAAAGAAATACACGTTCCCTGCAAGCTTTCATTACCAAGTGTGTGCGTATTTCCAAGGCAGCCCAGAAATCATAGATCAACTTATCTTTTTTCTTTTTTAACATCCTATAAACTAATTAGGCTCTGAAAAACCATTTAAACATGAGTAGGCCATGATTTCAACACTTCACCCCCACTCCCCCAAAAAAGAAGCTGAATGATATTTGAAGTCTTGTTTTCTTGGACCTGCCCCAAAGCCTCAAAAACATTAAATATAAATCGATAAAACTTCACTAAGGACAGAAAATATTTTCCTTCTAAGAGTTTGTACTAGTTGAGACCCTTGCTTCTTTCTATTCTAGTTTAGAATTGTCATGTGGCTCCTTTCAAACCTCCCCCTCTTCTCATTTGAAGTGTGGAAGGGAGACGAGGGCTCCTAGGACTTATGATAAAGATAATATTTAGAACACTAGGAATCTTTAAATCTCGATAGAAACCTATGTGCCCATTTTGACTTTCCCATCTGGGCTGGTTTATTTCCTTTGCTCCTGCCTCTCTCATCCTTTCCTCTGGGAAGAGGTTCAGCAGGGTTTCTAGAAAGGATATTAACCTCCTCGGGGTTCTGGTCTGGCATCAGCAAGTTCCCCCACTTGGAGCCTCTCTAGGTGAGGTGGGAGGGCATCCTGATGTTTTATTGCTGATGAGAGAGCCCGGGGCAAAGATCAGGAGGTAAAGGATGCTGGGTCTACCCTAGGAACAGTGTCCACCAGACATTTACTGTCTGCCTGTCCACATCCTCATCCTCATTATTAGAAATAGGCTTGCTCTCCAGGTTGCCTTGTTTTAGCAAGAGCTACAGTAGGTATGGTTACATGAACTTTGAAAACAAGTCTCAGGTGTACTCTTTGTGGCAGATGGCAAAAAAAATAAAAAAAAGGGGACTCAATCCTTCACTCCTCCTCTGTCTGCGTCCCCTTACAAAGTGACTTTGCAGTTCCTTCCATCAAAAGATAGCATCTAGTTCCTCACAGTTTGGATTTGGGCCCATCCACTTCAGTCTTTAGAATGTGGTTGACCTGATGATGAGCCAGCAGAGTCCAGGCCTCTGCTGGAAACAGAGTTGCACAAGGACCTGCAGTGATCCTCCCCCATGCTGCATCTTGTTTTGACCTCAGCAAGCATCTGTGAACGTGAAGAGCCATGTTCTAGCAGGTGGGATTTTTCACATATAATTAACTTTCCAAATCAGTTGACCTCAAGATGAAGAAATTGTCCAGGTGGGCCTTGCCCAAATCACATGAGTCCTTAAAATCTGGATCTAGAGGTCAGAGACTGAGGAAGTTGGAAATCTGAAGCATGAGAAGCTATGGAGTGCCCTTGGTCTTGGAGAAGGCCTTGTGGTAGGAGTGTGGGTAGCCTCTGGTTGCTGAGTGTGAACTCTGACTGACAGCCAGCAAGGAAACAGCAACTGCCATCCTACAACCACAAGGAATTGAACTCTGCCAACACCAAGATGAGATGGAAAGCAGATTCCTGTCTCCCACCCCCTCCCAGGCTCTAGATGAGAACTCACCTGGACTTGTTTGTAGCCTTGTGAAGGCAGTCACGTTGTGCTGAAGTTCTGATTTACAGGCCCATGAGTGAATAAATGATTGTTGTGTTAAGATGCCAAGTTCATGGTAATTGTAATGCAGAGATAGAAAGCTAAGACAGTCTTAAAATACCTGTGCTCTTCTGCTCTCTCCTGGAGCCTTTCCAAGGTCACGATACCATGCCCAGTAGCCTGCTGGAGAAAGAGGAAACACATGGCACAGAGCTGAGCAGCCCTGTTGACAGCCTGCTGACTAAGCTGTATAAAGGGTTGGTTTTTGGTTCCATTATATTCTGAGGCAGCATGTTACATGGCAGCACCTAGTTAACACACTGTCTACCTTGATGAACAGACAAGCTCTTCCCTGCCCAGTGACCACTCGAGGTATGGGGGCAGCCTATCATCTTAGAGTGCTTCCCTGGCGCAGGCTTGATCAGTGTGAGTACATAGGCCATGCCACAGTTCCTCACTGCCCCTCTGACTTGTGAAGCATTATCCATTTGGAAGCATTTGTCATGACTGGAAGCTCAGGGTAAATTATTTTAGCAATCCAAGTTTTCAAAATTGCAAATATGCTTATACATTAAAAAAAAGAAAAGTTGCCTTGCCACATTTCTGATTATAGCCAACAGTAGACAGACTATGGCAGACAACTGTGAAAAATGAAGACGACAAGATTTCAATGGTGTACTCAGGCCGTCAGAGTTGAAAGTTGTACAGACATTTATTGTATAAGTAAATGCAATGTGTATGAGAGTCTCAAGTGTCCTCAGTAAACTCAGGGAGCCTATTTTGCAAACTTGACCCTATTTTATATTCTCTAGATGACCAGGTGGGTCTGTGAAACACAGATACAGTTTCATTTTGAACCCCTGATATGCAACTGGGGATTTTGGGTCTACAAGTTTCAAGTGGCGGTGGATGGGAAGGGAGAGTGTTGCAGCAGGACAGCAGACAGTGGCTGGCAAAGAACAAGCAGATTATTAAAAGGTCAGATAAGGACAAAATCTGTGTGTGAACAAACGTGGGGTGGGGAGTGGGCGGGGAAGTTACCTCAAAACACTGGTAACCCATAGAGAAAAGGAGAACACAATGAGAGGCAGGGATGGAGGATGTGAGTAATTCACGTACAACTGCTGAGGCCCGTCAGGGCATCACTGGTTTCACTGGTACGGTGACCAGTGGGCATGTCCCAGGAAAAGCTAGCTTCTAGATGCTGAGTGTGCTGGGCAGGATATTCAGCTGGAGACTGTTGTGGATGCTTAGATAAGAAACAGCCGATGTTACCTAAGAGGCGTTCTGCTACGTCCGGGTAAATGAAGACTGAGAATTGCACACACACTCTGGCTGCTCACTTGTACTGTTTGTCAGGGGGAGGTGATGAGCAGATGCAAACGGACCTTCCAGTAAAGCCTCAATCCTGCATAGTCCCTATTCGAGAAGAATCTGTGTATTAACAACAAGCAAAATTTGATGTGGAGGGAGAGACAGGTTTCTGTGGGGCATTCCGAAGAGGGGAATTATAATCCAGACTGAGACTCACCCAATGTCTAGGATTTTCTTGTTCAGATGGCATCTTTCTCTCAGGGGGTGGGGAAATTGCAGTGGATTTGGTATATATTCTAGCTATGTGCTGATCATCCATTACACCAGTCTCTCTGGGAAACATTATTCACACAAGTTCCTTGACCCTGACCTGTAGTCCCTTTCCACACCCCACCTCTCAAAGGCTTTTGTTTTGGGCAAGGGAAGACCAGCTTTGTGGACTGGGACCCAGAGAGAGACATGTAGGAATGTCCATGACCCAGAGTCTTCTGCCTTTGGGAGTCCCCTTCACATGTGCAACCCCTCCTCGGAGACCCCACACGACCCAGGACATCCCTTTCCAACAGCACTCACCGCATTGTCTTTGGAGGGCAGAAGCACGCCAGTGGCTGGTGCTCGTTGCCCACATGTCTTCTGTTTTGTTCTGTCTGAACCGCAGCACATATCGCAGTGCCTGGCAGGCAATGGGCACTCACGTATCAAGGGCTTAAACGAGATGAAATATGAGAGGACACTTACGATGGTACTTCTGTTAAAATGTTTTCTTGGCCATTTCCTTTAAAAAGGATGTAAAATCATGAAGAGACAAAGGTCCTTAGGCTTTATATTTCTGTGCAGCATGTAGGGTTAGAAATAGCTGCTGTACAGCCCTGCACTTCCAAGGTCGGGGGTGGGTAAGCGTCGCCATCTTTGATCTATAGTCTATATCAAAGAACGAAGGGCAGGAGAGACTAGAAGTTGATGAAAATAAGCATCTTCTTTCAAGTTCAAAGCAGTGCTTTCATGATCTGTTATGTTAACAGGAGTGACCTGTCCATGCACTCTGGACAAACTTTGGATGTCACCATGTCTGTCTGCACTACAAGCTCTTGGCACATCTCTGGGCTGAATGCCCCAGCCCCACTGACCCGAAGTCCTGCAGCATTTCCAGAGAGCCAGCAGTGGGCTCCAGCCACTGCTCACTTCCAAGCCACGTGTGTATTTTATCTTCTGGCAGATTTGTTGTTTCATCACTGTCACAGAACGTCAGGTTTGGGGGACATTTAAAAACACAAAAGAAATAATTTCCTTCCGTTCTTAAATGACATATATTCACTGGTAAGTATGCGTGTTCTCATCAAATAGTTGCTTTCAAGCAGATTCAGAATATGCAGAAGTGTAATTATACTCCAGGGTATGGTAGTTTTTCAGGGATCAGGTAGCTACAGATTCAGGCTCTGTCATGTAGTGTCTGTGTGACCTTGACTTACTCAGTCTCTCCAAATTTGGATTTCTTTCTATGGAAAATTGACCTTGTAGTGTAAACAGGGTATTGTGAGTGCTGGGAAGTGCTCATCCCTCACTCCTGGTGTTTCTTTCCATGTGGAAGACCTCGTCCTTTCCCTTTCTCCTCTCCCCATTATTAGCTCCGAGCTTATAGCCTCTCTCCACTATTCCCTCCCTCCCTCAATTTATTGACCGAATTAGTGGGCGTGGAAGAGCATGTGTAGTGTATCCCCTTCTCGATCCTCTCTCCTGGGGGCAAGCTGCTTAGAAGGAGGAGGGCTTTTCTGCCATGGCGGGCTGCCTCTGAGGAGGTTCCCAGTGATCCCTACCTCCTGGCATTTATGTCTTTGTGTGAATTTCCCCACCCATCAAGTGGGCTGGCCTGGTGACTTGCTTCTTATGAACACAATATGGCAGAAGTGATGGGATATCGCTTCTGAGACTAGGTTACCAAAAGGTGGGGTCCCTGTCTCTCTGGCCTTCTCTCTCCTCTCTGTCATGGAGCCCTTGCTCTGGAGGTAAGCAGGCTGCCCTGGAGGAAGTAGTCCCGTGGAGAGGTTCCCATGGCAAGGGGCTAATGTCTCTGGCAAAAGCCAGGAAGGAGCTGAGGCCCCCAGTCTAACAGCCTGGGAGGAGTTCAATCCTGCCAACTGTCAGTGATAGGAAGCCAGTCTTCACCCTGCTGAACCTTTAGATGGCCACAGCTTAGAAGGAATCTGGGGACTTGAGGAGCTGCTGAACTTTCAGATCACTTCAAGAAGAGGACAGGCTTTCCCATCTGATCACAGTGGCATGCCCATGCCACTTTGGAGGGAAATGGAAAGAGAAAATAAGAGTATTATTGAACAGTTAAACACTTTCCAGAAAGTATTAATAAGGCTACAATCATTTGGATACCCTTAGTGTTTTGTTACTTGTTCTTTCTCAGTTGTGTGTTTAAGTGGGTGCACACTCAATTCTGAAGCTTTGGCCAGTCCTGGACATTTTTCAAACATGGTCTACGAGTGGACACTGCACGCGTTGCTTCTCACTAGGAGCCACAGCGCCCTGGAGGGAGTGGGGTGGGCACTGCCTGACCCCCTCTGGAGACACAGGGGCAGATTTGTGGCTTGATGGCTTGAGAAGATTAAAATGTGCTGTGTGGATTTCCTCCCTGACATCCTCTTTCAGATTTTTTTTTGTAAAGTTAAAAACAGGAGAACAGCATCTGGATTTTACAAAATACAACAGATCAGTTCCTACTGGTGGTTTTACCCTGGGGCCTGGCATGGAGAGCAGTTCTAAGAGATATTTGAAAAAAAAATCATTAGGTTCACCAGAATTCAAGCTGGCCCATGATACTTGGATTTCATCCATTTTAAGAAACCTAATACTTTTTCACATCCAGTGATTTCTGGCTTCATATCCAGTTGTCTACACCAAGAATTTAGGAAAAAATAAACATGTATTTGTCCACTGAAGACATACTTGGAGTTCTCTCTTATTCTTGGGGTTTTGGACAAGCATTCGGAACTTCTTGAGTAGAAGAGAAAAGCACAGTTGATAAATTTCCTACCCTTAAGGGAGGCCCACGATTTTGAATAACCCCCCAGTTTCTGCTACCCTCCTCTCTGTTTCCTGTGGGCCTACCCTGGTGATATACGTATTTTCATATCTGCATTAGATTCCATAGGGTAATCAAAAGTCACAGGTGATAATTATTAAAAAGGATTGCATTTTAGGAGACATCTAATTTTAATCTATAGTTAATATGTAGTATGCCTACACAGTTAATTTATAAAAATACCTGTCATCTAATTAGGGTACTGTGTTAGTTTCCTATGTTCCTGTGACAAATTTACACAAACTCAGGGTTTAAAACAGCACTTTTTTTTTCTGCCCCACCATTCTGGAGGTCCGAAGTCTGAAATGGGTCTTGCTGAGCTAGAAATAAGGTGTCAGCAGGGCCAGCTCCTTCTGAAGACTGGGGTTGGGGCGTGGGCACGGTATCTGCTCTCTTGCCTTTCCCGGTTTCTGGATGTCATCCATACTCCGTGGCTCACAGCCCCGCATCTCTCCAGTCTCTGCTTCCATCATCGTGTTCCCTTCCATTCAGACCTGTATTCCTCCTTCTTTCACTCTTACTGCCCCTTGTGGTTCCACGGAGCTCTCTTAGCCAACCCAGGAAAACCTCCCTGACTCTAGGCCCTAATCACTCTGCAAAGTCTCGGTTGCCTGGAAGAGAACTTACTCACAGGCTCCAGGGATGAGTTTGCAGGCATCTCCCCGGGTGGAGGGGGCATCAGTCTCCTCACCATGGGCGCTCTGGGAAGAACCAGTATTTCGGTGTCACAATAATAGAGAGTCCCAGTGTCTCTAGCTGAACGTTGGTGTCAAGGCCAGGATGTGACAAAGTCCTTATTGTTATTGCTATTGTTTAGAAAATATCAAATTTATTGTTTTCTTTTACATTTCCAGAAAAATCTTGGTAATTCTACCCAAACTGAGACCATTTTGGTGTGCCACCTTGCCCTACGATAAGAGGAATCCCTGTGAATTCATAAATAAACCGTTCAGTCAAGAAATCCTTAGGAACTAACTGGTTGAGACCACCCGAAACCAGCACCTTGCTGTGATGAAGCAGCAGCAGACCGGTGCAGATTATTATTACCTGTTTGTACACACTCCGTGTGAAATAACAATCCATTTAACACCTTTCCAAATCTAACCCAATCACTGCAAAGTTGACACAGAGGCAAGATCTGCCAGCGTGCTCTTTTGAGTTTATCCGCCTGTGGATTTTATTTAATTTTCTGACGTGCCTTCAATGGCATAAAATTCTCATGACCTGTCTGTGTTGCTTCTGCCTCAATAAACGTCAAGATCATTAAGGATGGCCAGTGTAGGCATCTCCTGGATTCCTCACTGCCCCTTTAACTTTGCCTCTGTTGTCTCCCCTTTGTTGTATGAACATCGACCAAACTGTTCTCTTCACTTTTTCCTGAATAGGGGTGACTTCCAGCACCCCTATCTTTGTCATGTTGTTGTCCTCTCCCTTTTCTTCTATGGTCATCTTGAGTCTCAACTAACAACCCGAATCAGATTATTTTCTGGATAATCTGGACTTGGTGAATCCTGTAACACTCAGAATGCAGGCTGTTTGCTTGCTATTTTGAGCAGACTCTTTTAATTTGTGGCAAGGTGCAACTTTCAAATGTTAACTAATGCACTATTTTTTTCCTGGTAACTTTTTGTCCCCTGTTTTTTCCTTCCTTTTCAGACAGCTGGCAGAGCATTAGGGTTTCATGAACTTGTCCAAAGGATGATGACATAGCCAAACCAAGGAGTTAATTCTCAGTGTTTGGGTTTCAAAAAACTTACCTTTGAATTTCACAAGGCAAGGGTCAGAAGGATCCAGGGGTCACAGAGCCCACCAGTGCCGGTGAACTGTGAATAGGGTGTATGTGTGTGTGTGACGCCCTGAGGATTCAGGCTTCCCATGGGCTGTGTGGGGATGTGGGCAGTGTCAGCCTGTCCGATCCTCAAATTTTCTGTGTCTTCTTTTCTCGGGGGGATTGGTCTATAGACACATTTACTCTCTGTAGGGTTTCTTCTTGTTTTCTTTTCACACTTGCCCTTTTCCCAGTTCCCTCCCCCCTTATTCACCCCTATCCTTCTTGCAGAGAAAAAAACCCTGGGTGTCCAACGAGGGGACTGTGGCAAACGCTGGTGTTCAGAAGGCAAAGTGGTCTGATGACTGGCAGGCACATCCTCTTGCAGTTCAGATGGGTTTAATGCTTCACTCCAAACCAAACTGAAGACCTATTCAGGATTATTCAAACCAACCTCTGATGACAGACCTCTCGGCTATGTTTCAATGTAATTAAAAAAGTTCAAAGAATTGAAAGACATTGCTATAACAAAATCTATTCCATTTGTAGCTACACTTTATGTTTTTAAAAGCAAGTCTTTTCAGTGTCAGTTTCTAAAATGAGTAATAACATTAATTATGGCCTCTGTCTCATCCTAGCAATAAGTGTTATTCATTCATGAAGAGATGGACTAATTAGGAAAAACAAACTAATCCTGTCCATTCATTGAGAAATAATTTTCTGGTAAAATATGTATGTGTATCAACATTTTAAGTGTATTTGATCCTTTTGATTAATTATGTACTAAATGAGAAGTATAATGACATTTTATCAGAAGAAAAATATAAAAAATTTGAACTTTTATGGTCACAGGAAATTAAAAATTAATGCCAATTTACACCTTTTTTTCAGACAATTATGAGACAGGCTTATTTAGCAAAATTGTTTCACACATATTTTTTCTATTAGGATAAAGTTTTCTGGGGACAATGAAATGAAAATACGACTTGAAGGAACATTCTAAAAGAAGATACACGTGGGCATTTATGTTTTTGAATGGACCATGGTGAGTATCAATTTCCTTTGGGATTTATATTTCATTGGAAACATTTAAAATAATGGAGTAACAATTTTATTTAGATGTTCAATATTTATAATGCACTGGAAGTCCCATCTAGGAACTAAATTTTTGATTAAAAATATAGATGTCAACTTAAGTGGGGTGTGCACAGTCTTTTGAAACTATTTTAGGAAATAGATGAGCAAAAAAGGTTGAAGACCATTTCGTAAACATCACCCATAATGATTTAAAAGTGAGATTTCAAGTGTGATTAATCACCAATAGGCTGGGGTTGTGGACTGCATCATTAGGAAGAACAACTAACTTGCCGCTGATGGTAGATGGGGCTTGGGGCTGGGGATGATAGAACATGCAGAGTGTGGTGTGAGGACTGGCAGAGCCCAAGCCCTCACTCTAGTCCTCAGCATGTGGGAAGCAGGTGAGGCGTGTATGGCAGCAGGGGAGTAGGGTTGCCTGCGTGGGATTTTGTAAGGTTCTGTTCATGTGGTTCCTCCTACTGTCCCTTCTGGGTTCGAAGCCCAGTAGCCCAGAGCAATTACCTTTCTCCTTGGTACTGTTTAGTTTATCTGCCTTCCCTGACTCACTTTTTCCACTGTCCCAGTCAGGATTCCTGAGATCATCTCCAACATAAAGTGCCTGCGCTCCAATTCTATCTCTAGAGGTCTGCATTTGGGGCCATCCAAGAGATGGCCAAACCAACATGGGCACCAAAAGTTACTTTCTTAAACAGAACGAATTTAATTTCAATACCCTTTAAAATGCACATATTGAATGCATGTTAGTTTGGCTCTAGGGACACTCAATAACTATTTATTGATTAATTAATTGTATGGATTGGCCAGGATTGTCATCTGATCTTTTTTTCCACTGTGTGTACATAAAGAGATTTGGGAAAAACTGCTCTTGAAGAAATTAATCTTTAGAAGTGGTAATATGTGAGGTGAGAAGCTGATCTGTTAAAAGTCAGGAAGCAAGTGCATAAACAGAATAAAAGTTGAATATTTGATGCAATTCATTTAAAACAACTGTAATTTTCCAGCAAATGTTTTTTTCCTTCCTATGAAATTTGCTGCTGCTCCCTCATAGCAACTGGGAACCATAAAATCGTCCATATGTAGTGTCTCGTTTTAAAACAGCAGTTAAGCTTCATTTGTAAGGGCAAAGAAGAACCACGTTCTATTCTGGAGTTAATAGGAAATAAGCAAGTTCCCTCCCCTAATGTTCATCCTGGCTCATGCAAATGCTGATAATGCAGTTATGTAAATGTCTAGCTGAGGTGTGGAGTGCTGCCTTTACTATTTAACTGTAAAATTATAAAATATCTAATTAGCATATTAAGTTTTTTGTACTAGTGGTCTAAAAGTTACAAACAAGGCTCTACAGAGAAATGTTTAAAACAGAGTCTTTGGCTGTGGGAATATAAAGCCTACTGAGTATTTGGCCTTGAGCTTTGAGCAGAGGGGCATGTTTATAGGTATAATTGGAAAAAATGCAAATGAGAGAGAAGTAGTGTGTTAGTAACTCTAGTAAGTTATTTACAAGTTTACAAGTAGAGCCAGAGGGCCTGGAGGGGGCCGAGTCTCAAACCTCTCTTGCATGGTTCCTTCACATGTGTGACCTTGAACGAGCTGTGTCCTCGTCTTTCCATCAGAGAAGATGGGGCCCACCCGTGTCACTTAGAGTCATTACTAGGGTGTTGGTGTCAGCTGGTTGGCTTTTTGATGCTCAAAAATCACTGGATAATTTTTTTTCTTCACCACAACGTTGCAGCATTTTAATAAGGAACAGATGGGGTCAGAAAGAAAAAGAGAAAATGGTAAGGCAGTGCTGGCTGCTTATGTCTGGGCTGGAAAGAAGCTCAAGTATCATCTAGCATTTAAAAACCATTATTGGGCTCTTACTGTGTGCTAGGCGTTGTGCTAGACACTTTAAAGGGATGACCTCACTCCATTGTGTCATCAATCTACGAGGCGGGCAGAATGGTCTACATCTCATAGATGAAGAAGCAGGCTCCAGAGGTGGCCAGCGTTTTAGACAAGAAGTCAAACAGCAAAGATTTGTTATGATTTCTTTTAGCATCTTTTGCTTAATTTTCATTAGATAACTTTATTAATTGATATATAGCACCAGTATGCATTTTGACCTTATTTTATTGTGGGAAGAACACTTAACAGGAGACCTAAGTAGTAAGATTTTGAGTGGACAGTACAATGTTGTCCACCAGGTCTCTCGAACTTACTCATCTTGTTGATCTAAAACTCTGTGTCCTGAGATTAGTAACTCTTCATTTTTCCACCCCCTTCGCCTCTGACAACCATTGTTCCTTCTACTCTGTTTCTGTGAATTTGGCTTCTGTGAATTTGGTTTTAGATACCTGATATAAATGGGATCATGCAGCATTGGTCTTTCTGTGAATGGCTTATTTCTCTTAAACTAATGTCCTCGAGGTTTAGCCATGTTTTCACAGACTGCAGAATTTCCCTGTTTGCTGTGGCTGAATAATATTCTAGGGTGTGTATATGCTACATTTTCTTTATTCACGTGTCTCTCATGGACACTTGGGTTGTTTTCTTATCTTGGCTCTAGTGGACAGTGGTCCAATTAGCATAGGGGTGCCAATATCTCTTTGAGGTCCTGATTTTAATTCTTTTGAATAAATACCCAGAAATAGCATTGCTGGCCCATGTGGTGATTCTATTTTCAATTTTTGAGTCATTTTCATAGAGTTTTCTATAGTGACCACACAATTTTTCACTCCCACCAACAGAATGCAAGAGTTTCAATTTCTCCACATCTTTGCCAATATTGCTCTTTTTTTTTTTATCAACAGCCATCCTGACAGGTGCAAAATGATATCAAGTCTTGATTTTTATTTCTCTGACAATTAGTGATGTTGAGTATTTTTTCCTGTTCCTGTTGACTATTCATATGTCTTCTTTGGAGAAATGTCTATTAAGTCCTTAGCCTGTTTTAAAAATCAGGTTAGTTTTATATTATTGTGATATTGCTGCATAATTTTTAACACCAGGTATATGTCTTCCTTTTTTCTACCCCTTCTCTTTAGCAAACTCTTGAGGCTCTTGGAAACTCTGTGATGTTCCAAGGTCCTTGGGGTATAATAAACAACAGAGAAGGACTTAGAATTCAGTCCGGCTCCCAAGCGAGTGACTTGGTGCTACACTGCCTGCCACCACCCCAGGCTTCCCTGTTAGCAGAAACGATGGCTGAGGTACAAGTATACTGTGACATGTAGAGTAATCATTTGCAGCATTTTGCAAGGAAATCTACAAGGCCTGTGGCTGGTCTGGGAGATGCAGAACCCTTGGGGAGAAAGGGTCCAGGAGTCCCCTTCTTGACTCTCCTGGGCGCCTTCCTTCTGAGGAGTGACCAGCACAGTAACGATTTCAATGTCCATGGCTGATAAATAGATATTCTTATTATGCTTTAAATGGAAACAATCACCCAGAGAATTTTCAGGTGACTTTTGAAAAAGCAACAGGCAATTTTATGCAGGAAGCCGAGGCAGTTTTGTTGTTACAAATCCCTATTCCATTCATTGGGCAGTTTTCTGTCCTTTCTATCAGATTCACTTACTTCAAAAGCTTAGTTCATCTGAAAACCTGGGATTTCACTGTGCACTATGTTTTTAAAATTTATACTAAAGTTTATTCCTAAATTTCCTCTCAGCAGGTGATGTGCAAGTTGGGTGGCTCAAATTTTTTGCTGCTTCATGCATGTCCACGAATGACTACAAAAGCTCTATGAGTATTGACTCCTGGGTTACACATAAACTGCCGTGAGTAGGCAAATCTGGGAATAATGAAGATCAGCTGTTTTTTTTTTTTTGACAGCATTTGCATTTTCAGAGATGCTTCCAGTATATGTGGGTGGGCACTCGGGAAGCTACTGGGTTCCTTCAAACTTCATCACACATGATTGCTCATATGTGGTGAATGGCTACTCCCAGTCCTGGGGAGTGGAGCAGCCAAGTGGGGGTACCCTTGTGCTTGGTTGGGTGGGGTCAGCTACAAGCAGAGCCAGAGAATGAGGAAGACTGCACCTTGGGAAAAGATAAAAGCAAAGGAACCTAAAACATCCTCAAGTGCAATACACCGGATGGGCTGGGAGGTAAAGTTAACAGATGAGAAGCCCATAAAATGAAGCAGTAACTGTGAGCCACACTCCAGCCAGGGTGGAGTGGAGAAGGCTGCACTGTCCAGAATTGCGTTTTTTTTTTCCAGAGGATGAGGGAGGGTGGAGGGACTGGCTGTGTGGGGTAGAAGTAGGTTTGTCTGGGAAACAGCACAGGACTGTGGGCCAGGGCAATACCTTGGCTCACTCGGGAGCTTGTTGTATGCAATCAGTGACAGACTGTGCAAAAATTGTTGGTATTTTCATCCACTGCTTTGTTTCACCATTAATCAAGTCAATCTGATTTTCTTAATTCGCTGGGACCTACCTCACACTCTTTCTCTTTCGTCAAACCACTTTTTGTTTGAAACAAGCAAAATTATATGGGTATATTGTAAACTATTCTAATTTCATTAACAAAACAGCAGCATATTTAAAACATAGTGATTCTGTTATTATACAAGCTTATCCATTGCACTGAACTGCCCTCTGGGTAACTGTTATAAAACAGTTTATTTTCTTTTTTAAAATGAGGATTGCGTTTAGCCTTCTGTGTGTTCCCAGTCCCATGCCACTGTAGGTGCTTCATAACCATGTTCTTTGAAGTGGGAATATTATCTGGTTTCAATGTTTCTAAACTGGAACTGATTTTTCCTAGCCTCTATTCTACGTGCAGTTCAGCCTCATCTCATTTCCTCTTCCTGCCTTATTCTAAAACACTTTCACACCCTACCTGTGCTGGAAAATGTATTGATATTTTTAACAAAATTGACAAGCCCTTGGGGTAGTGCATTTTCCCACTTTATTGCAGCTTTGTAAAAATTAGGGAAAAAGTGGGCAAAGAGTAGGAAAAATGTATCTGGAATGACATAAGACAGTATTGTAGGAAGCCAGATGCCCAAGTTGGGAAAGGATGATGAGAGATTAATTAGTAAATTAGAATCTGTATGAGATAAAGCTCAGGAAAAATTATCTGTCGTGTAGAAGACCATTTTTTGGAAGACAATGATGTAACAGAAAAAAATTTTTTAACATTTTTATTGTTATTCAAGTACAGTTTTCTGCCGTTTTCCCCCACCCCTCCCCACCGCCCCAGCTCTCCTCACCCTCCTCCCCTGTTTCCACCCCCTCTTGTTATTGTCCATGTGTCCTTTATAATAGTTCCTGCAAACCCTTCAGCCTTTTCCCCTATAATGCCCTCCTCTCTCCCCTCTGGTCACTGTCAGACTGTTCTCAATTTCAATGTCTTTGGCTATGCTTTGCTTGCTTGTTTATTTTGTTGATTAGGTTCCTGTTAAAGGTGAGATCATATGATATTTATCTTTCACTGCCTGGCTTATTTCACTTAGCATAATGTTCTCCAGTTCCATCCATGCTGTTTCAAAGGGTAGGAGCTCCTTCTTTCTTTCTGCTACATAGAATTCCATTGTGTAAAAGTACTGTAGTCTTTTGAACCACTCACTTACTGGTGGGCACTTAGTTTGCTTCCAGCACTTTGCTGTTATAAATTGTGCTGCTATGAAAATTGGGGTGCATAGGTTCTTTTGGATTGGTATTTCAGGGTTCTTAGGATATAATCCTACCAGTGGAATTGGTGGTTCAAAAGGCAGATCCATTTTTAGTTTTCTGAGAAAACTCCATACTGTTTTCCATAGTGGTTGTACCAGTCTGCAGTCCCACCAACACTGCACTAGGGTCCCCTTTTCTCCATGTCCTCTCCAACACTTGTTGTTTGCTGCTTTGTCTATGATGGCCATTCTGACCTGTGTGAAGTGATATCTCATTGTGGTTTTACTTTGCATCTCTCTGATAGCTAGCAATACTGAGCATCTTTTCATATGTCTCTGGACCCTCGTATATCCTCCTTGGAGAAGTGTTGTAACAGAAAATACCGAGCAGTAAAATGTTTCCACTACTCTTCACACTAATGCAACTCCATAAATGTCACTATTATTCTCCCATGCAGCAGAGTGGTGGTCGGGAGCGTCCACTCCAGTCAGGCAGGCTGGGGAGTAAAAATCAGTCCCGCCATTACTGACCGAACAAGTTATTTAAGATTCTCTCAGCTTTAGGTTTCTTAGCTATAAGCAGTCCTAAATAGACAATGCATCTAAAGTGATAAACAAGGTACCTAGGCAAGTTAACTTATTAAAACAACTTCTTTAAACATGTATTTCTTAAGCCCCTGCTATATTCTTTTAATAGAGCTTATGGTCCAGAGACGAAGGCAGACAATCGAGTCCGCATGCAAGTGGGTAATGGCAGATTTCCACAAGTGGTCTAACTAGTCAAAACCTCTATTTAGCTTTCTTACAAACTTATGACATTTGAAAATGTTATACTATTCTTATTTCTAAAAATCTGTCTTATATGCTTGCTCATATGTTTCTACACAACTGTAATGTATTCACCACCCCCATCAAACACTTATTTTCTCCCATAAGATGGAACTGATACTCCTAGGATTCAGCATCGTGCTCAAGGCCCTGAGCCCCTTTCCTGCCTCACCTTCAGTGTTGCCCTTTCACCTGGAGGATGCCATGTTTTCCTGGTTGTGAGTCTGTTGCCCTCTGCCTTGGCAGTCCTCTAGACACCTCCGCCCCGATGAACTTGTATTTACTCTTTGAGACCTCTCTGAAACACGATCTCCTCTCTGAAGCTTTTCTGGATCTCTGCCTCATTCTGTTGTGAGTTCCTATAGTAGACAGACTTGAATGAAAGTGGAGTTGGTCCTATCAGTCTCCTCCTTTAGATGAATAGTTTTTAAAGTTTTTTTTAATTGTTTTTCTTTTCCAGCAGTGAACCTTGTTCAGTCTACCCTCTGATTCAAGTTGGGATCCCCCAGAAGGAGATCCTGTGATAAGGACTCCTGTGTGAGTAATTAATCTGTATTGAGAGGGGGTCCCAAGGAGTGTTGTTCAGGGATTGTGGCATTGAGACAGGGAAGGGGAGGGAGCCAGGACAAGTACATCACTGAGCAGGTAACTGCTGCAGGGTACCAGTCCTCACCCCCTCTTGGACCTCTGAGAGGCCATGTAGAACATGCCTCAGGGTTGTTGCACCTGAAGGCAAGGATGCTGGAGAGAGAGTCCTCTCGTGCCAGTCTGCCAGTCCGTCAGTCTGGCAGCTGATGGTTGAGGGCTGCTCCAAGGGGCCTCAACCCCCCAGCTTTTCTGGCTTGGCCTGCTCTGCTGCTGGGCCAAATACACTCTGCAGCCAGATGGCCCCTCATGCAGAGAGTTGCAGGTATTTGCCATTGAATGTGGTTGGTGAATAGGAAAAAATGAGTGCTTAGGACACTGAAGGTATCTACAGTGCCTTTCATACATACAGAAAGTGTATTTTTTTTTAAAATTTTGGAGTCATATACAATAATGAAAGCTTCTCCCTCCTCCTTTGGAGCAATTAAGAGAGGGTGGTATTTGAGAAGGAAAAGAGGTATTACCAGAGGGGAGTGTGGTAGGGACCTGGGTTTTTTTTATTAAATGTACCTAGAGTTTTTAGCTAATATATTTTAATGGTGAACATATTAAAAATCAGGGTCTAGAATTTATAGTGGCTGTAAGGAAAGTGAAAAATAATAAGGCTCTGGGGTCTGACTGTTTTTAGTAAGTGCCACCAGCTGAAGGAAGGGCAATAAAATCTTATCATGGAATATGGGAGGCATTAACCACATAGTTAAAATCAGGAGAATTTTTTTTTTGCGAACTATGCAATGCAAAGCCCGTTTAATAAAGAACTTGGAATTTGGATCAGTTCTTAGTGTAGGAATGTTACCCAAAGTCTTAAAAAACAGCAAATGTATTTTACGTGAAGTATACGTATCCAAGCAGGCTTATATGATTCTTTTCCAATAGAGAAAACAGAAAACTGTTTTTTTTTTCATTCCCTTTTCCATGTTTGTCGCACTCACTGCCCTCTGATTCTCTCTTCAGTCCTACTCCTTATTTCCCCTCCCTAGTACGGGCTGCTTTTTATGGTGATTTCTGGATTTGTGGAATATGTTAGTTTTTTAAGGAATGAATTGGTATGGGACTGCTGTCACAGTGCCTGAGTTACCATGTGTCTAGGTGATTTGTTGTCCATACATATGCAGAGAAAGTATCTCTACTTGAAAAGTGCACATAGATTCTCTCATTCATCTCACGGTTCCCATCACAAAGAACATCATAAAATCAAAGGGGGGTAAAGTGTTGGTTGTCTTGTTATTTTACCTTTAAATCACTCAGTGGTTGGTTTTTCTGTTTCCAAATCAAATTCTCATCAGAATGCCATATACTCCAGCAGTTTAATTCATTATTATACAAAGTCCAAACGAGTGAAATTTTAACCTCTGTTTCTAACCACTTCGTGTTGGTTTTATCTGTAATTAACTTAGTGCAAGTCATCTGATGACAGAGTCTTTCTTATGCTCCAATGACCTAACTGATGAGGTTCTCCAAGGGCTTTAATTTAACCACTTTACAGTGCAAAGTGTCATGTGGTAGAGCAGGAATATTAACTAAGAACCTTAGGTGTTTTACCAAGGAATCCCAAAGGGCAGTACTGGCGGAGCCCACATGGAGAATGTTTGTGAAGTCTTGACTGGTGTGGTTAGATCTGGGGTATATTGTGGTCAGAAGAATACAGTACCAAAACCAACATTTGCTTAAACCCTTTACATCTCTCAAAAGCAGTGCTTAAAACAAATTTTTTTCCTACTTCTTTCCCATCCACTGTGCTTATTCTCTGCAGGTGTATCTGGGCCTTTATTTTTCAAATATCCCTCATGGAGGAAAACTCCTCCCCTAGCACCAGCCCTCCTATTTCCTGCACTTTTCCCCTTGCTGCCCTCCTGATTCTGTCTAAAAAAGCCCAAATGAATAAGTCTGGCGAAAGTGGGAGCTTCCTGGAGGTCAGGAGAGAGGAAGACAGAGGAAGTAGAGCTAAGAACCCCTTTCAAAGGGCGGGAGAATGTGGGAAAGCAAGGGATCCTTATAAAATAATCTTTGTATTGAAGCTATACAAGTATGAGCACACAAAATATTTTACCCGACAGCACCAAGGGGCCTTTATTAGTGGCAGGCATGGCTGTTCTTTGTAACAGCCAACCAGAGACATTAGAGAGGTGTACCCCAAAGTACCCAACCTGTACCCACATGAAAGATTCCTTGTTATTTTTTCCATCTTACATTGTTCTCATCCAGAAACCCTTCCCAAACCTAATTACATTTAACCTTGTGCCACTCACAAGTTCCACAAGTTAAAGACAGTTTGAGAATTGATTTGGTTAATAACTCAATGTACTGTCCACGCCTTTCATGATTTTGCAGACTTCAATCACTCTTCTAACCCTCTTTCCTTTTCTTAATCTCTCATTCTCCAATCTCTTAAGCATTTTAGTTAACTTCCCTGGACTTCCTCCAGCTCAGCTATTTTTTGTTTTTTAGATATGGCAGTCAGAATTAGTCACAGTGTTCCAGGTGTATGAGTCAGCTCTGCATGAAGAACAACAGCCTTGTATGATTTACTTTTAGCATCTTAGCATCTCTGTCTCTTTTTTTTTTGCTAATGCCCAGTATTATTTTTGTTGCTATACCCTTCTAAGGGACAAATGTCTTAACACACCCTAATGATTTCTACCACATTTTCTTTGGTCGTAACCAGTGCTATAATTCTCCTTTGGGAAACATGGTGCGAACTCATTGTTGCACCTGCCCAACCTGTACCCACATGAAAGATTCCTTGTTATTTTTCTCCATACCCTGGAGATTACGATCACTGTTGGGGATCATAACCAGGAACACCCTGATGGAAATTCTAAGATAGATGATTAGCATGGGTAACATACTAGGTGGAAGAATGTGCCCTTTGAGAAGAAGACAAAACACTTTTAGGAGGAAGAAGCAATAAGAGTAAAACTTAACTTTCAAAAGAACTTTAACAAAAGCTCTTTAATTCCACACATTACTTTCTGACTACTTGGTAGAACATTTTATTGGGAAGAGAGAGCTCACTAAACTTTATTTACAAGAGAGTGATTCTGTCCTGACTTATTCTGACTTGAGGAAGGTTCACGCAGTGAAAGCTGGCATTTGCCTATCAAGCAGCTGGTAGGCAGAGTGGTGGGATTTCAAGGTCCAGGTGGGGCAGGGGGTGGGGGGTGGGGGTGTGTGCTCCCCACAGAGCAGTGGGGGAGACTCTGAGGGTTCCTGAGACAAAGTCAAAAGCTCTGTGAAGTCAAAACTATTTTCACAATACTGTTAAAATATTATTTATGTTTTTGTTTACATTTGCTCATCAGTGTACAGCATCTGAAACATTCACTGCAGCTACACTTTGAGAAATACCATGATTTGAATTTTGGTGCAGTGTCAAAGAATATTACAACCATCTGAAGCAGCTGTTAAAACACTCCTCCCTTTTGTAATCGCATATCTGAACTTTCTTTGCATATTTTAACAAAAACAACAGACTTCAACAGATTGAATGCAGCAGCAGGCAGAGCTTTCTGTTAAACCAAACGATTGAGATTTGCAAAAATGTAAAACTATATTATTCTTCTCATTAATTATTTTTGGAAAATATAGCCATTTTTCATAAAATGTTACTTATGTCAACATTTAATGGGTTCATTGTTGTTTAAAATGAAAAAATAAACAAATATTAAAATATTCTTAAATTTCTGATGAGAAATATCAATTGACGTAATTCATATGAACAAAAGCCCTTTGTGATTCTCAGTAATATAGGAAAGTGTAAGGGATACAGAGGCCAAAATGACTGAGAACTGTTGGATTTTGGAGAATCCAAATATCATTTCTATATTCTTTGTGCACAGGGTTATTTACTTCTTTAAAGGTCCTGTTATGCTTCTTTTAGTCACTAGGGGATTTATACTTATCTTAGGGCATAAAGTAGTCTGCTGCTGGCTTGGAGTTCCAAGGTAGAATAGACACATGTAACAGCAAGAAAACATAGTAGTAACAGTAAGGTCAATATTACCTTCTTGTGGTTCAGAGTGAATACCTAAATTTCAGCATTTAGCTTCCAAATAATAATTTTATAAGCTGGGGCTATTAGTTTGAAAGTACAGGCTTTCTTTTTCTGTGGTGGTCGTGACCCTGGAGAGAGAAAGAAAAAAAAATAAGTGTCAAGTCTGGGAAAGTAATCTACTTTTTAAAAAGTTCAGGGCATTCTGTGCTATCAAAGATGGATGAGAGAGGAGCCTTCACATTTTAGAAAGAACTGACCAATGCAGGCAAGGAAGCTTATGACACTAGCTAAGTTGTTGCCCCTCCCAAGGTGAGTAGAATTGCCAGCAGTGGCGCCACCTCCCATTTTACTTGGATCCCGCCCCTCGATGAAGGTGAGATACAACGCAAGCAGCATGTGGCTGCGGTCTGCTGAGGCTCTACAATTTCTCAGAAAACACAAGCAAATACTGTGGGGTCTTTAGATGATCTTTCAAATGGAAAAAAAGATTGTGCAACAGATTAAATGCTATTGTACGTACGTGCAACCAACTGCTTTTGAATGCTGAAAGGAACACACCAAGGAGCTCTTCCAGATGAAAACAGATGGGATTTAGAGACAGATTTGAGCCTTCCCTGGAGAAGTGAGATTCACTACAAGGTAAAACAATTAAGCCATGACTCTGCCCACAGGGAACAAAACACTGACAGCTGGTGCGGTGAGCCGAGGAATGATCTCCCAAACACGTCTTCGTCCTAACCCCAGAACCTGTGACTATGTCATGTCACATGGCAAAAGGACTTTGTAGATGTGGTATTAAGGGCATTGAGATGGGGAGATTGTCTTGGATTACCCAAGTGGACCCAACTCAATTGCACAGGCTCTTCAAAGCAGAGATCTTTCCCTGGCTGTAGTCAGAGACAGGGAGACGTGACTACAGAACACTTACAGACGTAGCCTTGCTGGCTTTGAAGATGGCAGAAAGGACCATGAGTCCTGGAGTTCGGTTGTTTTTCAGAACCCAGAAAAGGTGAGGAGATGGATGTTCGCCGGGAGCCTCCAGCAGGGCACGCAGACCTGCAGACCCCTTGATTTTGCCCTAGTGAGACTCTATTGGACTTCTAACTTAAGAAATGCAACATAACAAATTTGTGTTGCTTTACACCACTACACTTATGGTAATTTGTTACAGTAGGAAATGAATACAGCTGGAGAGAAACTGTCGACCCAAGACCCAGCTCTTCGTTCTCTCTTCAAGTGCACTGTTCTGGGGTTTGTGCAGCAAGTTGGTTGACCAAACAATAAGACAAGCGGCCAGTGGGGCACGGGTTGCTTTTCTATTTCTTCTGTGAGGACCTCATTAGAACCAGTTTCTATGTCTTTGGCGTCAGGAGTGAGTGAGGGAGGAAAGCAGTTTCCTGGGAAAATCATCCCAATCGTGCCTTTTCTTTTGGTGGGTAAAGGGAAGAGAAGTAGTCAAGTATTTTAAAAATTACTTAAATCAACAAAATAATTTATCACGTTTAAGACACATAGATGTATAATTTTTGTTTACAGAAGTGAATGGGTCTACATAAACGTTAAAACTTTTTTTTTGTTCATTTTTAAAGCCTGGGTCCAGTCATGTGACAGTGGTACGGCAAAGGTCAAGGTGGAACATGAAAAAAGAAAAAAAAGGAAAAACCCGAAGTTGCTAAGCTGCTTGGAGTGAGGAGAGCAGTTTCTGTCTCTTCACCCTTATGCAATTGTGTTGACTGAGGGCCAAGGGTGCCTGGAGGAAAGACCGGAGTGTACAAGTGATAGCGGTGGAGGGAGCACGGCAGTTACTCTGGTTGTAATACTGGAAGTGCCAAGACTGCCTGCAGCCAGCCAGGAACGCTGCTGAGCGTGAAAACACCGACGCCTGTGGCCTTGACCTGCTTCTCCTGGTACCGGGACCAGGACAAGCTGTTATGTTTACGTTCAGCATTTTTATTTTGAAACTTGGTACACTTTGTCACTGATTTGTATTTAAAGCAAACCACTTATTTTAAATGATTGGCTTCAATTCCTGAAGAGTAATTTTAGTACATCGTAAGGCCAACAGTGTTCCTAGGAGACGGCAGTTGGCAGTTGGGGGTGGGATTAGACTTACCTGAAAGAATTTGATTTTTAGACAAACTTCCCACACTGTGTCCATTCCAAGCCTACCTACATTTCATAAGCCTAGTGGAAAAGGAATAAGTATTTGCCAAAAATTCCTAGAACATGCTGAATATCATGGTAAAAAGAACATAACAACTAGTAAAATTGCTAAGCAAGAAGTTTTGGAGCTACCGCCCTAATCACTTGTCTTACCCAGATGGTGTCCCATATCCAATATAAATTTCTATCTGGAGACAGGGAAAGCAAACCTTTAACCAGCTGCACATTTTATTTGAAGTCTCAGGGCACTTAGAAAACACCTCATGAGTATAAGCAGGTTTAATTGCAAAAGCTATGAATTTGGAGAGCTGAGCAGGTACCAGAAGGGGAAGGAAACAAGTTTTCTCTGTGGTCTGAATTTATACCCCCAACTAGGTTTAGCTTATAGAAAGTCAGCATTTTTAACTATTCCTGGCTTTCTTTTACTGGTCTAGGAAGATTCAGTTAATTTAGTTAATTTCCAAGGCTCCAGAAGTTTCTATGAACTTGATCTCCCAGCTAATGTTTGTAGGTTGATGAGTTTATTTCTTCTGTTCCTTAAAGTTCCAAGTAACACTTTAGACAGTATTTTAACTGCAAAGTGACACTGGCAGACACTGTGCCAATAGGCACATGATGTCAATTAACATTAACTGTGATCAAGTAAGCTGTAAACCAGTGGATACAGGGTAAAACGCTGGTGTTCTGACTGAGGAGAAGAATGTCTAAAATACCAAGAGAAAGATGGAAAAAATGTTTCACCTCATTAAATATAATGTTACTACACTGTGACATTTTTTTCTGTAACTAACTCTGAATCAGAGCATCCAATAAATTTTACACAAGGTGAGTGTGCTTCTATAAAAACCACGTTCTTTCTTGGGCCAGAGAATGCCGATAAAAAGCCGGGAATGGGGAATGAACGTAACAGCTGGAGGCTAGTGGGAGCTGCTGCAGGGAAGTACTGCCTTCAGCTGGGATCCACGGAGAGAGCACTGGAACAGGCGTCAGGAGGTTTCAGTTTTGGCCTTTCTTTATCCTCAGCTAAAGGATGAGCAAGGTACAATAGTGCCCCCTTAGCCACCAGGAATAAGTTCCAAGATCCCCGTGGATATCTGAAACCATGGATAGTACCAAACCCTATATACATTATGATCTTTCCAATGCATACATAGCTATGATAAAGTTTAATTTATAACTTAGGCACAGTAAGAGATGAACAACAATAACTAATGAAATAGAACAATTATAACAATGTACTGAATTAAGAGTTATGGGAATGTGGACTTCTGGCCAAGATGGAGGCGTAGGTAGACACACTATGCCTCCTCACACAACCAAGATAGGGACAACAATAATTTAGAAACAGAATAACAACCAGTACTGACAGAAAATTGAACTGTATGGAAGTCAGACAACCAAGGAGTTAAAATAGACATATTCATCCAGACCGGTAGGAGGGGTGGAGTCAAGCAGCTGAGCAGAGAGGGGTTGAGGCACAAAGAACGGTGGGACCTGGGGTGTAAGGCATCCTGGGCATGCAAGACCGCAGCGGGCAGACCCTAAGGATGCAGGTGGTGGCTGGCAGACCCCAGGCACCGGGTGGCAACTGGCAGACCCAGTGACGTGAGGTGAGGCACTGCAAGCAACCCAGGATCCCAGCGCGGGGAAATAGAGCCTCGGGGCACTGATTGAAAACACCTGTGGGCATTGAGGCACAGGGAGAGACTCCCAGCCTCAAAGGAGAGTTTGTTAGAGAGACTCATGGGGTCCTAGAATGTGCACAAACCCACCCACACAGGAATTAACACCAGAAAGGCCCAGTTTGCTTGGGGGAAGCAGCTGAAGTCCGACGGAGAGCTGAGCAAGTGCCATTGTTCCCTCTCAGACCCCATCCCTACATACAGCATCACAACCCAGCAACTGGGTTGCCCTACCCTGGTGAACACCTAAGACTCCGCCCCTTATATGTAACAGGTGTGACAAGACAAAAAAAAAGGCCCAAACAGAAGAACAGATCAAAGCTCCAGAGCAAATACAACTAAGCCACCAAGAGATAGCCAACCTATCAGATGCACAGTTCAAAGCACTTGTGATCAGGATGCTCACAGAATTGATTCAATTAGGTCGCAAATTAGATGAAAAAAATGAAGGCTACACTAAGTGAAATGAAGGAAAATGTATAGGGAACCAATAGTGATGGGAAGAAAATCGGGACTCAAATCAATGGAGTGGACCAGAAGGAAGAAAGAAACAACCAAACAGAAAAGAAGGAAGAAACAAGAATTCAAAAAAATGAGGAGAGGCTTGGAAACTTCCAGGACATCTTTAAATGTTCCAACATCCGAATTATAGGGGTACCAGAAGGGGAAGAGGAAGAGCAACAAGTGCAAAAGTTATTTGAACAAATAATAAAGGAGAACTTCCCCAATCTGGCAAAGGAAATAGACTTCCAGGAAGTCCAGGAAGCTCAGAGAGTCGCAAAGAAGTTGGAGCCAAGAAGGAACACACCAAGGCACATCATAATTACATTAGCCAAGGTAAAAATGAAGGAGAGAATTCTAGAAGCACCAAGAGATAAGGGGACAGTAACCTACAGAGGAGTTCCCATAAGACTGTCAGCTGATTTCTCAAAAGAGACCTTACAGGCAAGAAGGGGCTGGAAAGAAGTATTCCAAGTCATGAAAGGCAAGGACCTACATCCCAGATTGCTCTATCCAGCAAAGCTTTCATTTAGAATGGAAGGGCAGATAAGCTCCTTCTCAGACAAGGACAAGTTAAAGTAGTTCATCATCACCAAACCCTTATTTTATGAAATGTTAAAGGGACTTATCTAAGAAAAAGAAGATAAAAAACATGCATAGTAAAATGACAGCAAACTCACAATTATTAACAACCACACCTAAAACAAAAAGAAAAACAAACTAAGGAAACAACTAGATCAGGAACAGAGCCACAGAAATGGAGATCACATGGAGGGTTAGCAAAAGGGGAGTGGGAGGAGGAGAGAGGGGGAAAAGTTATGGAGAATAAGTAGCATAGATGGTAGGTAGAAAATAGACAGGGCGAGGGCAAGACTAGTATGGGAAATGTAGAAGCTAAAGAACTTATGACACATGAACATGAACTAAGGGGGGGAATGTGGTTGGGTGAGGGTGTGCAGGGTGGAGGGGAATGAAGGGGAGGAAATGGGACAACTGTAATAGCATAATCAGTAAAATATATTTTAAAAAGTTATGGGAATGTGGTCTCTCAAAATATCTTCTTATACTATACTCACATTTTCATGTAAAGAAAGTATTTTATAGCTTTTCTTTGGCATATTTCAATTGTCAGCATCACCACTCTTGTGCTTTAAGGCCACTGTTAAGTAAAATAAGGGTGACTTGAATAGAAGCACTGTGATATTGTGACAATTGATCTGATAATCGAGATCTACTAAGTGACTTACAGGCGGGAAGGCAAACACAGCTTAGAGATGCTGGACAAAGGGATGATTCACACTCTGGGCGGGATGGAGCAGGGCTGCCTGAGATTTTATCACACTGCTTAGAATGACATGCAATTTAAAACTTATGAATTGTTTCTTTCTGCAATTTCCCACTTTATAATTTTGGACCATGGTTGACTGGAACCTTGGAGAGTGAAACTGTGGGTAAGGGGTTGAGGCGGGGGTTATTATTTATTTAATAATTCCTCATGTGAGTTCCTTCTCCTGAACCATGGTGTTAATATCACCTACTCTGAGAGTTATTGTAAAGACTATATTCGAATATAGAAGCAAGACATCCAATATGGTACCTGACACAATGATGCTTAACAAGGTGGGATTTATTCTTTCCTTAACCTTAATCTGGAAAACTAGGACAATAATGCTTATTTTCTCTTCCTTTTTTTATTTCTCAGTTGTAGCTAACATTCAATATTACATTGGTTTCAGGTGTATAGCATTGGTGGTTGGACATTTATATAACTCACAGAGTGATTCCCTCCCCCCGATAAGCCCAGTACCCATCTGACATCACACATAGTTATCACACTGTTACTGACTGCACATTCTATGCTGTACTTTATATCCCTGTGACTGTTTTGTAACTGCCAATTGGTACTCTTTTTTTAAAATTTTTTTTAGAGAGGGAAGGGAGGGAGAAAGAGAGAGAGAGAAAAACATCAATGTGCGGTTGCTGGGGGTCATGGCGTGCAACCCCGGCATGTACCCTGACTGGGAATCGAATCTGCGACACTTTGGTTTGCAGTCCATGCTCAATCTACTGAGCTACGCCAGCCAGGGATACTCTTTTTTAAAAAGTATATTTTATTGATTGTGCTATTACAGTTGTCCCATTTTTCTCCCTTCACTCCCCCCAGTTGGTACTCTTAATCCTTCACCTTTCCCCTCTTTCTTAAGCACTCCCTCTACCCAGCCAGAGGTTCTTCAGGGCTATCCTCCCTCTCTCCTTTTTTTGAGAAATGTGAAATAGAGCCAATACTTCAAATACCGTTGATTGTGATGAGGACAGTTCCAACAGATGTATGCTTGTGAGAACAAAGCTGGGGTGCGGGGAGTGGAAGGGGTCAAGGAAAGGTACGGAGTGGAGGTGAGATAAGATGGGCCAGGGATGAGCACTTGAGAAGGAAAGAAGGATGCAGACACCCTAGTGAGAACCTTTCTCTCCCTGACATTTTGCTAAGGCTCACACATGTTAGTGTCCAGGAGCGGTTGACACTGCTTTCTCACCATAAGGATCAATTACTGGTTTATAGCAGTTAGATGTTTTGTAGGAAAGAAAATGGATATGAGCCTATTAAACTGTATTGAAAAATCTACGTATTATGGAGAACATGTTTAATATTTTGGGGATTTAACAGTAAGACTCTACGAAATTAATTTGCAAGACGATCCTTGGCACACAAACCAAGTGTTTACTGTTCCCGCGTGCCTGGGCATGACAAGCCCCTTCTGAGCCATCTGTCTCTGCACAGCGTTAGCAGTCTCAGACTTGAAGAAAAGATGGATGTGTTTGTGCATGAAAACTTTTTCCTTAAGTACATTTCAGGAAGACGTATATGCCTATCTTTGACTCTGCCTTCTTTTATTGATGATATATTCTTGGCAAACAAATTTCTCTTAAATTTGATAAGACATGGAAATAAAGAACAAACTGACAGTGACCAGAGGGGAGAGGGGAGGGAGATAATGGGGGAAAGAAGGGGAAGGGTCAAGAAACAGGTATAAAGGACCCAAGGACAAAGACAATAGGGATTGAATGTTGGAGGGGGATGGGTAGGGCAGGGGAGAGTAATGGGGGAAAAATGAGGACAACTGTAATTGAATAACAATAAATAAATAAATAAAATACAACAGCAGCAAAATCTGGGAAGACTTGAAATGAGTCTAAAGCAGTGTATGTTTTAGTTTTACCTTTCTCATACCTCAACATGTCAATGGTACTTGACAAAAGCTGTGTTTGTCTTTTCTTATTTTTGTTTGGCCCATATTAATACTATTAAAAATATCAAACTCAGCAGGGTCATCCACTTAGCTGTAAATTTTGGCCCAGTTAACTACCTTCAGAATCTTCTTTGGACAACTTCAATGCATTCAGTTTTTTTTTTCCTTAATGTGGTTATAGTGTCATCTCCAGTATTCACTTAGCCATCACAATCTGTTTTTGTTTTACTGTATTTTAGAATTTTCTGTGGTAAACATCCATGAACTTTGACTTCCTAAATTTCTTTCAGTTGGAAAGTTGTTTTTAAAAGAACATTTCTAGCCCTAGAACAAGCATATTCCTTGTAAATATACTTTCCTGAGTTCAGTTTAACTGGGATCTGTCGGTTCACTCCAGCAAATGCTTTATTGTGCAATTGTATCACTGATCGTGATTTAACCTGGGTGTTTTAACCCTCACCTGAGGATATGCTTATAGATTTTCGAGTGAGACAAATGAGGAGAGAGAGATAACGGAGAGAGAAACACTGATGTGTGAGAGAGAAACATTGATCAGTTGCCTCCCCTTTGCATCCCTATTGGGGATCGAACTTGCAACCTAGGGATGTATCCTGATGGGGGATCTAACCCACAACCTTTTGGTGTACAGGATGACACTCCAACCAACTGAGCCACCCAGCCAGGGCCCTTGGTGATTGTTTTTTACCTTCTATTCCCCATAACATCAGTTTATAACAGTTATGACATATCATCTGCTTCTGGTTATTTGCTTATTTAGTGAGAGAATTAGTGAATATGCTACCCACATTTTTTCTTATAGTATACATACAATAAGTATAAATAATGCACAGTATGTACAGTATGATAATATACAGTATAACTAATAAGAATTATTCCCTGCGGCTCAAAGAGAGGGGAGTAGGAATCCTAAATATTAAAGCTATAATGAAATTGGTTTAACTTTCAAATGATCCATTCATTCTTGTTCTTTTTTGCCCCCTCAAAAAGTCAGACCAAATTATGAAATGGTAAGTAAGAACTCTAAAATCTCAGAGGCTTAGTGCAACAAAGATGGATTTTTCATTGGCCTAACACATGGGACATGGCTTGTCTACACAGAGATCATAGATCAATGATAGAACCACTCTTTTTGGTTCTTAAAGATTCTGTTCAGAAGTGGCCCATAATATTTCCACTTATATTTCATTGGCCATAGCAAGTCACATAGCTAATGCTGATGTTGATGGAGTGAGTAGTGTGATTCTCCTACACAGAGGGACCAGTAGGGCTAGAGCAAGTAGAAGGAAACTTGCATGGAGGAGCAGAAAATTACTATTTTATTAAATAATATTTAACTAGGAGGTGGAAGTTGAATGAAGTTTTACAGTGTTGAATCTTGAAGAAGTAGGAATTATTCAGAGCACCAGAAAGAAATAGGTGTCCCTGAGCAGAGAGAAGAAAAAAATGAAAAAAAAATAGAGAAACAAGATTAAGTATTTGGGAAATGCAAACGCAATTACAATATGGAGTGTGGCTAGCAAAATGGCAAGAGAAAGGGCAGGGAAGCTAGGCAGAGGTGAGACGATGGCTGGTTTTGTACCATGCTAAGGATTTGAAACTTCAACCAGAAGGGCTGGAAGGAGGCTTTGGAGAATTTTAAGAAGAGCTCTAATGCTGATGATTTCTTGGTGCCATCCTATAAGATTTCTTGTACCTTCCATTTGTTGTTTTTCTCATAGCACTTAGAGCATTCAAAGATGATGTGTACGTTAGTAAAATGGGATAGTAGCTCATAGACCTATATGACATCCTGCAAATTAGGTCAGTGTAAATTCTGTATGTAGAGTATGTAGAACCAATTACAATCAAGGCAAAGTAGAGTAACCTTTAAAAGAATGGAAAGAAAAGAAAAAAAATGAACTGCAGAGTATACATATAAATGTCCAGTTTTCTTCAGGAATGAAATTGCTGAAAAAACTTTTGGCCAGACCAATGATTACAGAAAGGTACCCCTTATTTGAAAATCCACCTTTGGAAATGCCTTTGTGGTTACCTTGCAGTAACTGGGTAGATGTATTTGGTAATGGTTCAATGTTTTATTTTCACCCCCCACTATCCCTGGATTTGTACATACATCTTTATTTTATTTTATTTTTAAAATTTAAATTATATTTTAGTGTTTATGCTCTTACTGTTGTCCCAATTTTTCCCTCTTTGCCCCCTTTCACCCAGACCCCAATGCCCTCAATCAGTCTCCAGACTGTTGTCCATGCCCATGTGCATGAGTCATGCATATATATTCTTTGGCTACTATATTCCCTATGCTGTACTTTACATCCTCATGACTATTCTGTAACAACCAATTTGTATTTCTTAATGCCTTCACCTTTTTTATCCATCCTCTCAACCCCCTTCCTGTCTGACAGCCATTGAAATATTCTCTGTATCTATGATTCTATTTCTGTTCTGCTTGTTTGTTTTTTAGATTAAGTTGTTGGTAGGTAAGTATTTATTACAGTTTTATTGTTCACATTTTTGATCTTCTTCTTAAAGAAGACCTTTTAACATTTCATATAATAATGGTTTGGTGGTGACAAACTTCTTTAGCTTTTTCTTGTCTGGGAAGTTCTTTAGCTAGCCTTTGATTCTAAATTATAACTTTGCCAAATAGAATAATCTGGGTTGTAGGTCCTTGCTTTTCATCGCTTTGAATATTTCTTGCCAATCCCTTATAATGTGCAATGTTTCTTTTGAGAAATCAACTGACAGTCTTATAAGAGCTCCCTTGGAGGTAACTAATGGCTTTTCTTTTGATACTTTTTAGATTCTCTCTTTATCTTTAACCTTTAGCATTTAAATTATGATGTGTCTTGATGTGGGCCTCTTTGGGTTCATTTTGTTTGGGATTTTCTGCACTTCCTGGACTTGTTTGTCTATTTCTTTCACCAAGTTCAGGAACTTTCTGTCATTATTTTTTTCAAATAGGTTTTCAATTTCTTGCTCTCTCTCTTCTCTTATCAGCACCAACCTGATACAAATGTTGGACCTCTTGAAGTTGTCTCAGAGACTCCTTACACTATCCTCATTTTTTTTGGATTCCTTTTTCTTCTTGTTCTGATTGATGTTTTTGCTTCATTGTATTCTAAATCACTGTTTTGATTCTTGGCTTCATCCACTCTACTGTTGATTCCTTGTAAATTGTTCTTCATTTCAGTTAGTGTATCCTTTATTTCTTACTGGTTCTTTTTTTTATGGTTTCCATGCCTTTTTTTTAAATGCTGTTGAAGTTCTTACTAAGTTCACTGAGCATTTTTACAACTAATGTTTTAAACTCTGCATTTAATAGATTGCTTGTGTCCATTTTGTTTTATTCTGTTGTTTCCTTTGGACCATGTTTCTTTGTCTCCTCATTTTGGCAGCCTCCCTGTGTTTGTTTCTATGTATTAGGTTGAGCTGCTATGACTCCCTGGCTTGGAAAAGTGGCTTAATGTGGTAAGTGTCCTGTAGGGTCCAGTGGCATCGCCTCCCCTGTCACCCAAGCTAGGCACTTGAGATATTCCCATTGTGTGATCTCTGTGTACCCTCCTTTTGTATTTGAAACTTGATTGCTTTTGGCAGGTCAATAAGAGAGATTTACCCAGTTTGATCAGCTACAAGGACTGGCTGTGACCACTGACCACCAACCTCCAACCGTTGTGGAGGGTCATCTGTGCAGGGGCCCACTCCATAGAGCAGGACTTAGTTTAGCAGGGCTCTGGTGCCTGCTGAGTCCACCCCTTGAGTGTGTTGCTTGTGTAGGGGGGTGGGTGGTGGCAGTCTGACATGGTTTGTGGCTATCCACTGGGTGAGCTGTCTCTAATGCCTCCTAGGAGGTGTAGACCAAGGTCAGCCACTGATGTGTCCTGTCCTGGCTACCTGGTATAAGCTATAAAGTGATATGTAGATGACTGCTACTTGTGCTGGGTTTGGAGGTGTCCAAGTGAGTCCAACCTGGGAACCAAGGCCAGCTACTGTTAGTGTCAGACCTGGGGTCACTAAACAATAGGCATGGGGTATACTGAGGCCAGATGCTACTTATTTGAGAGAATTTAGGAAAATTTGAAGTATGATTCAAGACAAGCCATTCATATGGAAAAGCTACTGGAAACAGCTTGGGTGGGCTCAAAAGTTGGGTGGGGCAGAGCCTCAGGGAACCAGCAGGGTGTAGCAAACAGTGTGAGCCAGGTTGATGAAGTCTCAGATATGGTGCTTGCCTGCCAGTTCTGTTGGGGGAGAACTCAGAAAAGGAGCAATGGACTCTCCCAGCACCTCTGTCAGGGAGTAAGCTTCCCCTTAGCAATCACCTTGATGCCAGACTCTTTGATTCCTCCCTGTATGCCTCTGGTGCCTTTCAATATTTTGCTCAGTCCTGTGTTGGAGCTCGGAGGGAGTGAGCCTGAGTAAATCTATGCGTGGGCCTTTCAAGAGAAACTGCTTGGGGCTCTTGTGGTTTGTTTTCCACAGCCTTAATCCCCACTGGTTTTCACAGCTAGAAGTCATGGGGACTTATCTTCCTGGCACTGGAACCCTGGGTTGCAGGGCCTGTTATGGGGCTGGGACCCCTCATTTCAGAAATATCTCTCCTGTTTTTAATCCACCACATATGGGTGTGGTACCAGCTTGTTCCACCTCTCTGCCCCTCTTACTGGTCTTGATGTGGTTTCTCTTTTAATTCTGTAGTTGTAGGACTTACATTCTGGTCTATTTCTGGTGGTTCTGAATAATAGTTGTTCTGTAGTTTAGTTGTAATTTTGATGTGGTTGTGCGAGGGGGTGAGCTGTGTTTACTTACACTGCCATCTTGAATGGAAGTTTTGTAAGTTAATCTTTAAATGGGTATATTTTCCGAAAATGTTCTGAAAAACAAATCTCTTTTTATTGTGTGACTAAAGAAGTGGAAAATCCACGTTGAATTTTAATTCAGCTAAACACTGGTTAAAAAAAGACAAAATCAGAGCTTTTCGTCATTCTTTCTGACAGCTTATAAAAATGCGATTGATATACGTGCCTCTCAGATGACTGAGATTGCAAGTGTGTAGCCGCCACGCTCAAGGCAAAGTGCATCATCTGAATCATTTGAACTGATGAGGGCTCACTGTGTTTAACACCGAAAAAAAGAAGGCGTGCTTTTCTTCATGTTCAGCTAATACAAAATGATGTGATTTCCAAAAGATAAAAATGTATTTATTCTTGGCAGGCCGTGGCATGCTTACTGGGTATCTTTTTAACATTGCTGCAGCAATGAAAATATTGAAGGAGAATCAGAGATTTTGCTTAAGAAATACATGTACCATCTACAAAACTCCTCCTTCTTCTGGAGGCTTATCAACAACTGGTTTTGGCAGAATTTTTTAGCCTCTAGTTGATGTAGCTTAAAAGTGAATCCTTGTTAGCTTAAAATGGTACCAATCCTCTTAGACAAGTCCTTAATGCTATGCTAACATTAGCTTTAAAATTTTGTTATGCTTGCTAAAATTTGGGCAGATGTTGACGTGTTTCTATATTTAAGACCCCTCACAGATTCCCCCTTCTTCATAAAGACTTTTCTTCTCATTTGTATAGGTCTGTATAAAAACAACATATTTATTAAATGAATTATGTTCCTATTCATGCTATGCATATTTTTTCATTTTAATGGAGATGTAATCACTACCATAAAATCTCTCCTCTTTAAAGGGTACATTTCAACGGTTTTTGGTATTTGCACAAAATTGCTCAAGAATGACAATAATCTAATTTCAGAACATTTTTATCACCCCAGAAAGGGACCCAGTACCCATTAGCAGTTACTCCTCATTCCTTTTTCTCCTCAGCCCCTGGCAACCACTAATCTACTTTGCCTCTATGGATTTGCCTATTCTGGAAATTTCACATATATACACCTATACACAATGTGGTCATTTGTGGCTGTGTTCTTTTACTTAGCACAGTGTTTTCAAAGTTCGTTATGTTATAGTGTTTGTCAGTATTGCTTTTTATTATAGAATAGTATTCCATTATATAGATATACCACATTTTGTTTATATATTCATTAGTTAATGGTTAAGTTGTTTGAACTTTTGGGCTACTAACAATTATATTGCCATAAACATTCACATACAAGTATTGGTGTGAAACATGCTACACATTTAAATATACTTTATTAAAATTATTTCCAAGTCAAGTCATAAATAATACTTAGCAACTTTCTGGATTATTGTATGATAAAATTTTGAATTTAGAGAGAGTCAGTAAATGATTTTTTAACTAGTTCAAAACTTCATTGATGTAAAGAGATGTTCAGAAATTACAAAATATTCAAAAAAGTCATTAAAAATACCTCAGCTATCACCAATGTTGTCTTGTCAAGATATTCACAGGTTGTTCCAAAAGAGTAAAATGTATTTGTTTTGCATGCGAGTCCAAACTTCATATTCTAACTTACTGTTGACACTTTACCTGCTGCTGAATCATAGTGAAATCACTAACTGTAATTGCCAACTTGAGGATGTTCCAATTTTGAAAAACATCATTAATCCTAGCACCTAGATTGTGGTGTTGAAATATTATTTCCACTATAGAATCCAGAGTTTTGTGGAGAATGGTTGATTCCAGGTTCTGGGGCAGGATATACACAAAAGTAGCCTCTAAAACAACTTGTTAGCCGTATGTCAAGGAAGCCACTGGAGACCTCCAGGGCCAGAGACCGCCAGAAGCCAGCTTGATAAGCTTACTCACTGGCCAAAGTTGTGATAATTTGAGCTTTAATAAAGTGGACACCATCACATATATTTAAATCCTTAAATTCATAATTGAAACAGCAGTTGTTCAATTTTAGAAGATGATAGGATTAATTCCTAGTCTTAAAATGGATTTTTTTTAAAAAGGAAAGCATCAAGCATTTATTATGTCTTTCCATATGCACTGTCCTACTGTGTAACAAATAGTAAATGAAAAGCTACTCTTTATAAAAAATAGTATTCTAGTGATTAAATAAAAATAACTGAGAGAATTAAAATATCACCATTTTGCAACTCACATGAAATACGGATGCAGGCACTGAGCAGCTGAAGTCACAAGAAAGAAAAGCAGATGCAGTGCCTCCTGATGAAAGAATACACCACCAGCTATATAGTCTTGCCAAGGGAGCAAACCTGACATGGATCATGGCTCTGGACTCCGCTGCCAATTTGCAGGAAGCAGAGGGGGCAGAGACACGTGGGGAGCTGCACTGTGAACATGCAGTGAACCAAATCCAGATCAGGGGACACTGCAGGTTAAGTAGCCTGTGCTCTTCCACAGGGACACTGAAAAGGGAAGAAGGGAATGTACAGAGGAGGCTGTAGCTGGGGAAAGTAACTTAACAGACATGTTGATTTTTTAAAATCTTGGGTAAGACTAAGCTATAGATACTGCCTAGGGCTTACCATGTTAGCAATAAGGCTATAAAATACAATGAAGCCATTACTGTAAAGGCAAGAGAGCATTTCCTTGTGAGAAAGAGGTGGCTTTGTTGGGGATGGGTTACATGGAGGGGGTCAAGATGGCTGGCAAAGCTCCATTTCTTGACTCAGGTGAGGGTTGCAAAGGTGTTGTATTGGTTTTCTATTGTTGCCATAACAAATTACTGAAAAATTAGCGGCTTAATACAACAATACTAATGATGTCACAGTTCTGTAGGTCAGAAGTTCAGGTGAGCTTGACTGGATTCTCTGCTGTGAGGCTCACAAGGCCGAAATCAAGGTCCTGGTCAGCTGGGCTGATATCTGGAGGCTCCAAGCTCCTTCTGGCTTTTGGCAGAATTCAGTTCCTGTGGCTGCAGGGCTGCAGATCCTGTTTCCTCGCTGGCTGCCAGCCAGGAGCCTCTTTCAACTCCGTAAGGCTGCCCACATTCCTTTAGTTTGTCCCTCTTCTTGAAACAGCAGCAGAGGGTTGAGTCCTTCTTATGCTCCAAATCTCTCTGCTTTCTCATTCTTCTGCAACCTCTCCTACTTTCCTCCTCTTGTTTTGAAAGTCCCATGTGGTAACATTGTCCCACCTTGATGATCCAGGATAAGCTCCCTATTTTCAGGTAGCTGATGAATAAACTTAACTCCACCTTCAAAGTGCCTGGATTGGTGTTTGATTGACCAACCAGAGGACCCGTATCCTGGGAGGATGTCTTTAGATTTCTACCTGCCACAGGCATTTTTACCTTATACATTTGTTTTGTGTTATATCTCCATTTTATTTTATAAATTTAAGGACTAAAAAGCCATTGAGACATGCAGACTGGTGTCTTCTTGTGATATTTGAAGGATACTTATCAAAGATGCTTGCCTTTCTTTAGGGGAAAAAAAAGACAAAACCAGAAAGTAACATCCTTTTTTTAGTTGAAATATTTTGTACCTTGCCTAAAGATGGTAAAATATGTAGCTATTAAAGAAATAGAACCTGCAATTGGCTGTTTTTATTACTGTAAGTAACTCTAAGACATTTGCAATAAAAGGTTATATCTTAATAAAATTTACAATTTGTATGGAATTATGAAACATGGTTTTAAAGATGCATTCTTTATAGTGGGTTCTGGGTTTGCAGGATACAGCTCCTTGCATCTATTTTGGTAATAGCTTTTATAAAACTTGATACTCCTTTGGTTTTCTTGCCATTTCATAATTAGTTTTTGGCTATAGCTGTCATTATATTTTTTCCTAACTTAATTGATGGTATATCAAAATTGATCGACACCAGGGGTAGGCAGACTTTTTCTGTAAAAAGTCTAGGTAATAAATATTTTCACTTTTGTAAGCCATATTTTCCCATTGCAGATATTCCACTCTGTCTTTGCAGCCCCAGAGAACACAGACAGTACGTAATTAATGGGCAGGATTGGGTCTGGTCCATGAGCCACAGTTTGCAGACCCTTGGTCTGCACATTTGAATATTTCTTCTCTCATTGTGTGTGTTTTTTTAGTAGTGATATATTTTCATTGTACTCGCTTGTATAAGCATATTGTACAAAAACAACTAAAATGAAGATAGGCACAAAAATCTGTATTTTTCTTTAGTTGTAGCATAAAGATTTAAGTTTTTGAGCCCACTTTTTAAAGTATGTGTAATGCACACATCTGAATTCTTCCCTGAACTCTGATAACAGAACTAACCATATTTCTGTACCCTTCTCACTCATTCATTTATTCACTCAACATATATTTTTTAGCCACCTAATATGTGCCAGGCACTATTCTAGATCCTGGAGATATGCAGTTAACCAAAGTCCCCATGTACATACGCTCGTTGACCTGCTGTTGATGACATCAAAAGTCCAGGGTACAATAAGCTTTTTCTAATAGTTTCTCCCCAACATACAATAGAGCAGCATATAAATATGAATGTTAGTGCACTTTTATTGTTAGATTTAAATACTGTTTGCTTATGTTTTCTTATAAACTGTGCGACGAGTACTGAAAAAATCTGAGTCTTCGTTGTATGTTCAGCATGTTTTTTTTCAAATTTACATTGAAGTTTGTTAGGGGTCAAAATTATTTTGTAAAATGTTGCTGTGTAAAACCTGTGGCAGGCCCAGACAAGGTACCATCACATTTCATTGTCTTCAAGTTACAGCTCAAGAGTCGTTGCTTTTCTTGACCATGCTGTGATTGAAATTATTCCTAGTTAAGCCATCAGCCAGTGACAATTGGACATTTTGACATTTTAACTTGAGCCTCATCAATTCATCTTAGCCATCAACAGCTTTTCTTTGAAACTTTATTTTAATCAGTGGTGCCTATTCATTTTTGGCCTTAAGGGAATTCATTCTTACCTGGGGAAAAGAAAAAGTTAGATAAAAAGACCCCAAGGCTTATGATAACTCTATAATTAACATAAAAAGTCAAACTTTAGCCAGAAGTAAGTGTGCAAAGTAGTAGGCGTTTAACTTTCTACCATGTAGCTGACAGTTCTGCTGTGATGAAAGCATCTATCCTTAAGCCTTTCCTGGCATCTGGGTGCATTACACGTGTCCTGCAGCCGTGCCCTTCCTCAGGCACTTTCATGTGAGTTGACCTGCATAAGCCTAAACTAAAAAAAGAAGTTAAATTACATTTTACCTCTTCAATCACATATTTATGATATATTTATATATCATTTACAGCTATGGTTAGAGAACCTTTATTCTTAGATCTGAATAAAAACAAGGGATTCTGGTAGCACTGGCTTCTACTCTGTTCAATTTTGGTGAGTGTTGATGTATTTTGCAGTGTTTTCTGTTTTTTAGAAAATGCATTACAAGTAGTTAAACTCTATAAAAATATGAATGAGTTCATAGAATTCCTGGAGCTCCTCCATAAACCCCAAGGTTATGTAGAACGAATCTGAGACATTTGATCTAAGTGAATCCTTTTCTTTTGGAAATGAGGAAAGAGAAGCCCAGAGAAGGTGTGTGCAATGTGGCCATGCTAGAATCAGATCCAGGCACCCAATCCCTGGTGCCATGCGTTCCCCATTTCTATGGCCTAGCTTCATGTTCAATAGGCATTACAATGCCTGTGACTTACTTTAGAGTGCTTACAGCCCTTGTGACACTTGGCATGTACCAGTTAGTTAGGGTTTGACTTTCTGTGTGGCCAGAGGCGATGCTGGCAGTCCTGTGCAGTCCAGTGATGGCGCCCCGGCGTTTGGCAGCTTCTACAGGTCTTTCACATCTATGTCCTTTTGACTGCATGTGGATGCTTTATGAGTTAGCATGTTGATTCCAAATGTGGATTTTCATTGCTGAATCTCGTGCTTGTTCATTAGCATGATGGATGTTAGAAATAGGCTTCAGCTCTCACGGATGAAATGAAACATATTTTGAACATATGGATTGGCTTCTATTCTTTTTTGAACAGTGTGTAAGAGGCCTATACTAGCCTGCTTAGGGATGGTACTCATAGTTGGAGTCCCTAATTGGTTCTCAGTCCAGACATTGGTTTAGGAGGACTTCTGACTCCATGGTGCCCTCCAGGTGCAGAATCTCACCTTGGAAAACTTGCTGAGTCTGTTTTAGGTAAATGTTTCATGCTCAGACCACCCAAGGGTGCTTTATCCAGAGTGTAGAACAAGCCGTATAAACTCTTTTATGCTTTCTTGCTTATAAGATTTTGCTAATAAACGTCTAACTGTATGAGGGAATTTGGACTAACATTTGTTTCCATTAAAATCCCGTAGCCAGGTTGTGGGAGAGTAGTAAACGCTCCCTGTCTCAACCTTCTTTGGCAGCCTCTAAAAAGAATGTAAGTGTGCATGACCAAACTGGCTGAGGTGAGTTCTCAACTTAAGGCTGTACCTCAGTTGGTGGGATCTTAAGTCTCCTACACACTTAACATAGCCTTCTCCCCTTTATCACAGCCTTTTGTTAAATTTACCCAAAAGAGGGAGCTGTTGTTATGATTCTCGGTGATGTCCTGTGACGTCATTGATTTGTTATCCTTCAGCTTCCCTCCCACGTGGGTAGTACTGCTTTTGAAATATGAAAGGTCACGGTCATTCGGGCCCCATACACAGGGGGCTGCTCATCGTGTCAGGGAAGGGAAGTCAGACATTTGACCTGGGGGCTTGGAGCTTAGGGAAGTTAGTGGTCCACCTGAGATTCTAGGTGCTATGGACCAGATTGTGTTCCACAAACCTCATATGTTGAAGCCTTAACCCCTAGTACCTTAGAATGTGACTGTATTTGGAGATGGATTCTTTAAAGGGGTAACAAAGTTAAAATGAGATCAGTTAAGGTGGACACTCATCTAATAGGACTGGTAATATCTTTATCAGGAGATCAGGACACAGACAATTACAGAGCGATAAGCATGGAAAGACACGGAGAAGACAGCTATCTACAAGCCAAGAAGAGTGACCTCAGCAAAAACCAACCCTGCCAACACCTTGATCACAGACCTCCAGCCTCCAGAAATGTGTGACAATACATTTCTGTTATTTAATCCACCCAGTCTGTGGTCTTTTGTTATGGCAGCCCCAGTCAGTTTGTTTCAGATTCTACCTCCTTGATCCTTCTCCTTTATCTGTTGCTCTAGCTTTGGGCCAATCCTGAAAGCTTAAGCAGTCGAGAAGTCTTAAAACGTTCTGTTCAGTGTTGGAGCGAGAGCCAGGAGGCAGTGTAGTGCCCTGCTGGCCCTGTAGGGAGCTGGCTTCGGAAAAGAAAGAACCTCAGACTTGCAAATGAGAAGCTTCCTGCAGCAGCTCCAGGCCCTGCTGGGAAGAACGAACAGAGATGTAACATTCTGGATTATTTTTATCCTCTTCTCTGCAGGTGAGGAAAACTCTCTCTTACTCCAAGTTACAAAAACATGTTCCAATACCGCAAGAACGAAAATGAGTTCTCAACTTTCTGTTCTCAATCCTCAAGGATGGACGGGGCCCAAGGTTGGTGGCTTTCCCAGCTTCTCATTAGATTATCCATCCTTGAAAATCCACCCATTGCTTGGAAGGCAAGCAGTTGGTAAACCCCCAGTTGATCCCAAGATCAGGAGTAGAAAATCACCCCTATCTCCTTTAAAATATATTATCAGTCCTTGCAGTCTTAAAGTCATGTCTAGAGCAAGGTTGGGCTATGTCATGTTGGTCTCTGTCTTGTAGTATTTTTGTTCAACTTGCCCTGTGTCTGTTGTCAGGAATTGCTACCCTACCCACACCACCGAGTCTTGTTGTCAGTCATTTTGGATATTTAATGCCCTTAAAAACAGTAAAATAAATCATGGGTTTTTCAAAAGAGAGACATTTGGCTGGGATGAACTAGATTGAGGTCTGCCTCACATAATCGGTACCCTTATCAATCAGGACCTATCAGTTTTTAATCTTTTTGGATTAATGTATTTTTCACTTGGAACATCATATTTAAAGAAATACATTGTTTTTAGCAAGTGGTAGTTGTAGAGGAACAGACCACTTATTTTGAAGCTCTTGGTAAATGTGCTAAATCACACACAGTGTAAGTGTCCCACTATTCATCTGTGCATTCCAGCACCTAGGGTTTTGTGTTATTACTTAATCATTCAGAGATACTGGGTTTAGTAAAGAGTTCTTAAATGCTAGAATCTGGAGATAAAAAGGATTAAAAATGTTCATGTGGGTAAAGAAGGAACTAGACCATGGAGCAAGCTTCTCGTTTACCTCCAGAGGGCTAGAGAGTCTCACTGGGGGAATCGTCCTGTTCTCCTACCTCTGAATGAGTTTGGTCCTTGACTGTGGCCGTGATTCAAGTTATCTGAGTGGTTTAGTCTAACACATGTTTTCTCTTCAAAGCTTGAAAGACATTAACAATTGCAATGCAAGAGACATGTTAATATTTTCATACTGTTTTTCACTTATTTCATGTTTACAAGTCATACAATTGGTTTGTATCTGAGCAGAGTGTTAGGGTTAGGACCATTGCTGAGGGTACCAATGCATCTTAAGTTCATTTTTGGAGTGAGAGAGTGGATGTAAATCCACTTCCAGTAATGCAAGAGAAATACTGTCCAACAAACTTCTACTGGAGAAGGTAGTTGTAAAGAATATGACTTAAATGATTGGTGAAACACCTAGGCAATCATCCTTTTATTATATGGAAGGAAGAATAAGAGCACCAGGATCAACTAATTATAAAGGAGGTAGTTTTGATTGCTCAGTTGAATCAGGAAAGGTGAGGTTAAGGAAATGGCTGAGATTTAGCTCACATCTGTGAGGGAAGCTTTGGGTTTTTAATTTCTTTATTTAAAACAAACAGGGAAAAATGAGAAAAGATCTGGAAATAAGGAGGGAGGAAAAGCAGGGCACGGGGTGTTTTGAGACACACAGGTGCATTAGACAGCCTGTTAATATCACATCACTTTACACTACTCATCTTTCAATATTTGCCCCATATTTTTGAGAAGAGGTGGGGTACTGTTGGGGAACAACAGAGGAGGAGAGCTACCTGGTGGCAGAGCTCAGTCTCTTCTCTATTGTTAGGGGGATTCAGCTCTGGTCCCAAACTTATGTGTCTTCCTTTAGCAAATGAGAGCCCTGAACACCCCCGTTGGGGGGCATAGTTGAAGAAGCACGTATGTTCAGTGCTGGGACTCATCTCAAGAGTTTTCTTGGCCACGAATGACCTAATAAAGTTTTCATACAACACGTTGTCTTCTTCTTGGAAAATACTATGGTAAATATTGTTTTCTTCACCTTAAATTTCCAGTGGAAATGTAATATCCTAGTCACATATTGCATCCCTTATAGATTGGTGAAGCTGTTGCTCTGAGTGAGGCAGGGGGTGGAAGAGAACCAGGGGGAGAGACTTTGTGGAAGACAAGACTCAACAAAAGGAAGTTTCAGATGATTTAACATTTGTTTTAAAACTGAAAAAGAGCTGGAGAAGTGTTTACAGCATGATGACGATGGGAACAGTAACATTATAAGCTCATGCTTCCATCTTGGGAGTTTTTGCAAGTAGGGCTACTCTAATGTTGTGCCTGCTGTTTGAAAAGCAATATGCACTTTAAAAATAGATATGACTGCTTAGATGATTGATGGGCCTAGAGTTGTTATGGTCCACTGCAGAGGGAACAAGTAGCTGAACTTGAACAATTTTTGGCTTTCCAATGAAATGATAGAAAAGACCATATGTTGGCCTAAAGATTTTGCAAATTAAATTACAAATATTGGTACTATGGCAGAATTTATGTGTGATATTAAAACCAATATTTCCAAAGTGTGGAAATGATTCAGAGGATTGTGCTTAATATTGTGGAAGCAACTGTCAAATGTCATTAAAGAAGCCAAGTGTCCTAGTGACTAAGGGCATAAATGAGATTTATGGAGTGATGAGGACCGTGGCATTGTTCTACTGAACTCAGCCTTTTGGGAATAAGCATTAAGCACTCTGAGTCTTCTGAAGACATTGTAAACAGTAGGTAATTCACCTTCCATACCCACTGTCAGTCATCTAGCTTGTATTCATCATCACAGCCTTCTAGGATGGGGAATAACTTCATCTAATCTCACAAATTGTTGATTTCATACAGAATGAATATAGATTGGTCTTTGTTTCCCTTCAGGCCTGGATATCAGTAGGGGACTCTCCCTTTTCCAGTAATCAGAGGAAGAGTTTGCTTGCAAAGGGAGAAAGGCTGGTTGTATTAACCTGAAACCTTTCTCTCATAATTACAGTTCATTTTTTGCATTGAGTTTTCACAAAATATCTCTTTGGACCTTTCCACTTCCTTCCTCTAGCCCTCAATGTCCCTCCCTCCACTGCCTGTTCTCATTTCTTTCCAAGATGTGACTAATGGTTCCCACATTTTTGGGGGCCAATTCAAAGGGCAAAGGTGAAGCACATGAGAAATATCTGAATCACTGGCAAGACCCAGAGCTGGCTGTAGTCTTTGAGACCTTGCTTTATAGAATGCATCTTTCTCCTCCATAGGAGAAAGCCCAAAATCCCGGAATGCAGCTCAGACACAAACTACAACTTGTCACTGCAATTCCTAAGAGCACAGATCTTTCATGGCATTTGTAGGACTTACTGGCTGAGTAGAAAGATCACTCCCATTCAATGTCAGCCTCCAGGATTCTTCAGACAATGGAGCCTGTCTCTATTTGAGGAGTTTTCATGAATACTTTTATTAAATAGAGAGGAATCATTTTTATGACCTCAAGGTAGTAGACAGCAGCGAGAAAGGAAAGTATGCTCAGGAGGTTTAAAAGATGCTAAAATGCTCTGTTGAGTGGGAGAATAAGTACTGCTTTAGGTTTTTATTTCATTTTAACAAAATAAAACTGGGGATTCTTTTTAATCACATGGGGCAGAGTCATTTGCATCAGACCCTTTGCACAGTTAGATGACAGGCACTGTTTCTCAAGACTATAAATTCTGTATTCAGTTTAAGAAAGTGTAGTTTTGATTGAGGTTAACACAGTATTTAAGTTAATGGAAAACATGCTTCCATTGCAGAGTATTTCCACCAGAATTGCTGGATTCTGTACAACAATCTGTTTCTATTTTGAAAAAAAAAATGCGGTGCTGTTGTATGACCTAAATATTCTTTTTTTCTTTTATTTCCCTTGTGTACATTCATCTGCTTTCTTTTTCAGGTATATTAAAATGAAGAATATAGTATAAACTCAGATACAAATGTTTCTAGTGTTTCTTAATGTTTCAGAAAAATTAAAAAAAATTATTTTGCTTAAAATCTGAACTTCATTTCAAGGGAGGGAGCATGCGTTTCCACTATTTTCAATGATATTGGGATTGGGAAGAGAGGAGAGTGTCTTAGAAAGTGACTTTTAAGTTTGGTGTAAATTAGCATTTCTGAGCAACAAACCACCACATTGGTGATTGGCTCAAAGTAGAAATCATTTTTTTTTTCTTATGTAAATAGGATTTTCCGGTAGAGGCTGGTTGTTCTAGCAGGTCTTGGCTAGGCAGTCCTGTTTCAAGCTGGGTCCAGCTGGCCTTCAATTCTTTCTTATACTTAGGTCTGTCAATGAGTGTTAATTCTAGGAGAGGCAGCAGCTACTGGGGTACACTCTTCTCAAGGTGAAATTCAGGTGGGCAAGCAAGAATGTGGCTGACACGTGAAACTGGTATGCTACTACTTCCACTCATATGTTGTTGGCCAAAGTGAGTCATATGGCTCAGTCTAACATTAATGAGGTAGGAAATTTTAGTAGGAGGTTCTGGAAAGTCAAGTGGCAGGGGTGTGAAAACTTGGAGAGAAAAAGATGTGGGAGCCGGTAAATCAATCTACCAGAAATCCCAGTTCCTTCTCTTTTTTTTCTGCAGGCAAGAATGTTACCACTGTTTTATCCTCCCTTCTCCCCTAGGGTAGCAAGACAGAAGAAGGTGGCAATTGCTCTCAGCAGTGACTTGCTCTGATCTCTAGGCATGACTTTTCCTAGTGATTCTCAAACATTGGCGTGATGAAACTATTGGTGAGGCTGGTGACAATAGAGATCTTGGGTCCTATTCTTAAATTTATGAATCAGAATCACTGTGGGAAGGCATTCGTCTGATGATTTTAATGCACTTTGACATTTGAGAATCATGTTGTTAGAAAGGGATTAATTCAAGTGGTCAACCTGGTCTTGAACTTGAGGGGACCCTGGCAGTTAGGGAAGGGTGATGGATTGCATCATTGATCAGCAAATACTGCTTCACCCCACTTCTCCTACCAGGGAGGTATTTAGTTCTCTGTTCCAAAGTTGTTGGATCTGGTCACGAGACTGACTTTGGCCAGTGGAAAGTAAGAAGATATGACATGCCTCTTGTTTAAGTAAGGTTTACACTTTGTTTATCTCATTAGGCTTTAACTTTCGTGTTTCTCACATCTGCCATGAGCAGAACTTATGTAGCTACAGGTATATCAGCCTGTGAGGAATGTTGCATGTCCCAGGCCAAGGGACATGAACCAGGTACACAGCCTGGAGCATTGTCACTGTAGCTACCTCGCAGATTCAAGTGAGAAATAAATTTTAGTTGTTATAAGCCAATGAGAGTTTGGATTGTTTCTTATACAGTGCCATTGCCTCGAAAGCTGACAGATACAGCCAATAACTAAACAAGGCAAATGGGGCAAATAGCAAACTGGGACAAAACTGGGACTTGGAATTCCTTTTCACTCACTACTCTCCGATTTCTAGATGCCTTTTAATTGACTTATTTGAGTCTACCACTAGAGTTTATTTTATTTTGACTTAAGGAAAATGCCAGAGAAGGGGAAAATTAGCTTATAAAGAGATTTAGCCAGGACCTACCAACAATCTCAGGATTGATTTTGATCCTAAAAGTTCCCCTTTAAGGCCTGCTTCTTGCAGATAGAGTAGGAGCTTTTGCTTTTTTGGTGCTTGGTTGATCAGCAATAATAACAAATAGTAATGTATACTCATGCATTCCGGGAGACATCCTAAACACTTTCCATGTATTTACGTAATGCTCCCAACTCTCTCAGGCAGGGACTATTACTACTCTCATTTCATGGATGAAGAGCTGGGCTCACACAGGCACGCAGCTGGGAAGTCATAGCCCTGGGAAATCTGACCTCAGTAGCTCTTCTCTCGATCACTCTGTTGTTGCTCCTGGAACAATTTTCACTGCATTTTATCCCTCATGACTTAAAACAATGTAAATCCTCCTAGGAAAGCAAGTTGCCCAATTTACACCTAGAACAGAAAGACTCCAGACCCCCGTGGTAAGATGTGTGTACAACTATCCTTGGGAGTGAGTGACAATCTGTTGTGATATTTGTTGCTTTATTCCCTTTCTTTCTCCATCCCCATCATTTTGGTCTAAAATATTTCTTTTTCCACTTTCTAATTCCCTCATTAGAGAAACAAAAATTAAGGTTTTTCATTTCATTTTGACCCAGAAACCTGAAGGCAGATGACACAATTTCTAGCAAAGCACTTCATTGGAATAAAACCCCAAGAAAACAACACATGTTTAGATATTCCGTGAGTTCGTGGCAAGGAGATGCAGCTCACACAGGGTAAAGATGCAACTTAAAAATTGTTTAAAATAATAGTGTCTACTTATTCAGGACTAACTTTAAGACATTTTACATGTCTTAGCTTTACTTCTAGTAACAAACCTGCAGAGAAATTATAAGTATCATCTTTTATGAACAAGGAGATTGAATCTTAACAAAATCACACAGTATGGGAACAGTAATCGAGCCTGATTTTCATGATTCCAAATTTTGTTGTCTTGGTCTCGACACCTCATCACTTCTCTTACTTTAAAATAGGATTATTAAAAACCCCTCAAATTACTGCATTAAATGAATTTTTTCCATATTTCACATAACATAAATATCTCTGCAATGGATTTAGCTCTCAATCTCTTTCTTCCATAGTACACTCAGTCAACTCGGTAAGAAACAATATACATAGTCTGTCCCAAGTGCACATTAGTGGGAGACAAGTGGTCAAACTGGATTGACAGATAGCAAGAGAGATCTTATTCCTAAAAAGAAGCTTCTAAGAGCTCCCATGTTTGTTGTCTTTTTATTTTTTGCTGCCGTCTGGGTAAAAATATTCTAAACCTATGGAACAATCTTTCCTCTGCTGCTTTTAATGAATAAGTGGAGGGCAAATTCTCAACTGTTTCTTGTAGTCAATCTTACCATTTCATGTGTCTATTCAACATGGTATAAAACAATGTTTAATCTACAAATTTCCTCCTAAATCTAATTACCCATCACACTAATTCATTAAAAGACAATATCCCTAGAAGAGGATCCTTTTTCATTTGCATGTCAGATTCTTCAAAGACATACGAGGTCTGTCCAGAATATATCCAGCCACATAACATGAAAAATAGACATTTATTGAAGAAGATATAAGAGACAAGAAATATTGTATATGGGACAATACTGCCTCAGTCCCCTTCAAAAGAGGCACCCTGGAGCCTCACACAGTTTTTCCAACTGCTATCAGCTACCACATTGTATTTTCCTGAATCTCACTCATGGTCTGAAATCTCTTCCTCTTTCAAAGGTGATTTTAACTTTGGGAAAGGTTAGAAGTCACAGGGCTCCAAATCTGGGCTGTAGGGGGGCTGAGTCACCTGGGTGATTTGATGTGTCACCAAAAAACTCTGCATGAGAAGTGATGCATGAGCAGGTACATTGTTGTGGTGATGCTGCCAATCACCAGTTGCCCATAGCTGCAGCCTTCTGAATCATCCAAATAGTTTCATTGCTCTACTTGCTCAGTCATTTTGAATGTGATGGCCTCACAGTGCACATGCTCATTCAACAGCATCTACTGCCCCCACTGACTGGTACAATGAAATTGTCATTGTCCACACATTTGCATTATGGTCCACTCTCCTTGGCTGCCAGGTTACACGGATGTTAGGCAAACTGTTCTCGTTATATAAACAATGGCTGGACCTTTTCCAGACAGATCTGATTTATTAACAACTCCTAGTATGATGAGCACAATCAAATTGCTTGACTAAATAACTAAAGAATCTTGAGATTATACTTTGAAGGGAATATAACAGTTAAACACAAAGTATATTCTGTAATTTTCTCACCAGTCACACATTTTCTTTAATAGTTAAAAAAAACGGGGAGGCAGATCAAGAAGAAGCTGATTTCCAATCTATTTTCTTTCAAAGCCCTGACAAATGGAAACAGACTCAAAGGTTTGGGACATTGGGGAACAAAATGGGTATATGAGATAGAGTTCTCCAGAGAATCAGGACTAGTAGGATGTGCTATATAGAGAAGGAGATTGTTTTCAAAATAAGGAATTGGATCATGTGACTATTGAGACTGGCAAGTTCAAAATCTGTAGGAAAGACCAGCAGGTAGGCAACCCAGGAGAGCTGATGTGCCATTTGGAGCCTGAAAGCAACATGTAGTAGAATCAGAAAGAGCTGATGTGGCAGATGAAGTGCAAAGGCAATCCGTTGGAGAAATTCTCTCTCACTTAGGGGGTGAAGCATTGCTGGTAAACGTTTCTAGGGTTAGAGAATGTAGCGCTGTCTCTCGAAGTTTTCTGACTAGAAAGTGACACATGTTGCTCCTGCTCGTATTTTATTGGCCCAAACAAGTCACATGGCTGGGCCTAACTTCAATGAACAGGAAAGCGTGTTTTTACCGTGAATGTGGAAGGAAGGAATGTGAGTTGTTGGTGATTAGCCTTATGTCTACCAACAGCCATTAAATAACATTAGATAAACATTCTAATGTAAAATGTATAATCTGCATAATCTATGTAGGCTTGTGATTTTAAGGTCAAAAGAATAACATTGGAAAATGTAAGAGAAGTTGATGTCCATTGTATTCATTTTTAATTTATTATATATGCAAGAATTACTTAAACACTTGGAAAGTTTGTTTTTTAAATTGGGCAATTAAATACTCAAATAACTAAGTAACTAGTTTTTAAATGTGTTTATAAATTAACCTAAGTCTCTTTAAAAATGACCATTAATAATTTTTGGAGTTATAAATGGAGTAATAAGCTTTGTATACAGAATTTAAAAGTTTAAGAAGAAATTAGGTTTATGAATTTATTACTCTAATAAATAAATCTTAATTTTTAAAACTAAACTTTTTAACTGAAGCTATCATTTTTGGGTATCAAAATGTTTCATTTACTGCTAGCAAATGATGTTATCACTGAAAGTCCTACTTTATTTTCCTTTCTGAGAATCTCATTCTGTGGCTAGATGATCGCCAGAGACTTGAGTAGGTACACACAACATATGGGAGAACACAGTAGAGGGAGACCTGAAGATGAACTCAGCAGAGTGATTATCTTTTGTCTTTAGCTTACACAATGAAATTTGTAAAAAGACAAAGTTTTAGGAAAACAAAAAATTGTACTTTCTATACTCCCTAATAACCCTCTTTTGCAAGTATAAACTTTAGTACAGGTAAAGTTGATGATAGTCTAGGTAAAGTATTTATTTTAATTGGATGGAGGTAGAAAAAGAAGAGAAATACTGTATTTGATGAAACCCACTGTTTATAGTTCCTTTAAAGTGTGGACCTATGTAGTGATTTAATTCTCATGAGTAATAGCAAGTAAGATACTAAAAACCATATGACACAATTTATACATGTGTGTACATGTATTTATTTATGGCTTCATCTGTGCCACAAGAGAAGTTAAAATGACTTAGCAAAGGCCACAAATCTTTTGCATTCAAGTCAAAGTGTCTATTCCACGTGGCCTAGGAATATCTGTAAATCTTTCAAATGGGAAAAAGATTTTCTAGTACTGAAACAAATAAAGAATCAAACCTGAAGGTAAAAGACCTGTATTCAGAAAGCTACATAACACTGAAGAAAAAAATCAAGGAAGACACAAACAAATGGAAACGTATACTGTATTCATGGATTGGAAGAATTAACATCATCAAAATGTCCATACTACCTAAAGCAATTTACACATTCAATGCAATACCTATTAAAGTACCAATAGCATATTTCACAGACATAGAACAAACACTTCAAAAATTCATATGGAACCACAAAGAACCCCGAATAGCTGCTGCAATTTTGAGAAAGAAGAGTAAAGTAGGAGTGATCACAATACCTGATATTAAACTATATTACAAGGCCAATGTAATCAAAACAGCCTGACACTGGCATAAAAACAGGCACATGGACCAATGGAACAGAACAGAGAGCCCAGAGAGAACAGAAATAAGCCCAAGTCTCTATGGTCAATTAATATTTGACAAAGGGGGCAGCAACATAAAATGGAGTAAATATAGCCTCTTCAATAAATAGTGTTGAGAGAACTGGACAGCTACATGCAAAAAAATGAAACTTGAGCACCAACTTACACCATACACAAAGTAAATTCAAGGTGGATAAAAGACTTAAATATAAACTGTGACACCATTAAAGTCCTAGAGGAGAATGTAGGTAGGAAAATCTCAGATATTTCACACAGCAACATTTATACTGACATGTCCCCTAGAGCAAGGGACATAAAGGAAAGAATAAACAACGGGATCTCATCAAAATAAAAAGCTTCTGCACAGCTCAAGAAAACAGTATTAAAATAAAAAGAGAACCAACTGTATGGGAAAACATATTTGCCAATGATACCTCAGACAAGGGTTTAATCTCCAAAATATACAAAGAGCTTACATGACTCCACTCTAAGAACATAAGCAACCCAATTAAAAAATGGGCAAAGGACTTGAACAGACACTTCTCCAAGGAGGACATACAGAGAATCTAGAGACACAGGAAAAGATGTTCAATATTGCTAGCTATCAGAGAGATGCAAATTAAAACCACAATGAGATACCACTTTACACAGGTCAGAATGGCCATCATAAAGCAACAAACAATAAGTGTTGGAGAGGTTGTAGAGAAAAGGGGTCCCTAGTGCACTGTTGGTGGGATTGCAAACTGGTACAACCACTATGGAAAAGAGTATGGAACTTCCTCAGAAAACTAGAAATGGATCTGCCTTTTGACCCAGTAATTCCACTGCAGAGACTTTATCCTAAGAACACTAAAACACCAATCCAAAAGAACCTATGCACTCCAATGTTCATAGCAGCACAATTTACAATAGGTAAGTGCTGGAAGTAACCTAGATGCCCATCAGTAAATGAATGGATCAAAAAACTATGGTACATTTACACAATGGAATTCTATGCAGCAGAAAGAAAGAAGGAGCTCCTACCCTTTGCAACAGCTTGGATGGAGCTGGAAAGCATTATGCTAAGTGAAATAAGCCAGGCAGTGAAAGACAAATACCATATGATCTCACCTTTAACAGGAACCTAAACAAAACAAAGAAACAAGCAAAATATAGTCAAAGACACTGAAATAGAGGACAGGCTGACAGTGACCAGAGGGGAAAGGAGAGAGAATTTCAGGGGAGAATGGGAAGGGTTTACAGGAACAAATATAAAGGACACATGGACAGAAACTAGGGGGTGTGGAAATGAGAGGGAGGTGGGGAGGGATGGGTGGGTAGGCTGGAATGGGAGTAAAGGGCAGAAAACTGTACTTGAACAATGGTTAAAATAAAATTAAAAAAGAAAAGAATCAAACCTCAGAGAACTTACTGAAAAGTTTGACAAACATTGACAAATATCCCAAAACTTTGAATTCAAGTTTTAACGTCTAAATGTTGTATTTCGTAATATACTTTATCATTGTGTAATAGAGCTATACAGAAGCTTCTGCTGGAGACCATGGGTTTGCTCTGTGACTATGCAATATGTACAGTGCATATATGCATCTGTGTGTATATATTAGTGTTTATTCCACTTTGCCTCCATTTCATCCATCCTGCTCGATGCCCCAGTGATTGACTAGTGCTCTCACAGTCACACTAGAGAGGTGCCAACTCTCTTGAAGCCAATTCCAAAACTTCAGAATGATGATTATATATTTATTTGATTTAGAGAGTTCATTTCTTCCAAAGTTGTCTTTTTAAAATTAACTCCAGATTTAAGTGAGTAATCATGCTAGCGGGTGACAGTGCTAGGTTAGGCTAGCGTTGCCTTAACGTCATCACCAACAATAGCTAAAAACAAACAAACAAACAAACAAACAAACAAGAAAGAAAGAAGAAAAGAAAGAAAAGGAAACAAGAGGAAGAATAAAAAGGTTAACATAAGAAAGCAACGCTGCATTAAAATTCAGTTTATCGTGTAATTTTGAAATGGGCTCTTCTTGCCTATGGGCCATGTGATGGGATTCTTGAGGTCTCTATATTGCCGCAGATCCCCTTTCATCTACGTGCTGCTCTGCAGAAGTCCCAAACCATGGCCCACAGGCTAGATTTGGCCCATCCCAGTGTTTCATTTGGCTTGTACAATGTTTAAAAAATTGTTGAGCCAACATTTTGAAATTGGAAGCTTTCACATAAAACTCCAGATTTCTGGCATCTCTCAAAAATTAAGGAGATCTGGGAACACTGGGTTCACATTACCACACTTCGGTCCGTGGCTGGCGGGGCAGCTGCTGCCCCCTCTAGACAGGCATGCGTTCTCTACAGTCCTCACCAGTCCCTCGCCTCCCCACCCTGGGCGTTTCAGTTCCCACTTACCACACTTGCTGTTTCTCTGTTACTTGAAAACATTTCTCTCTACTAGTGTCTTTATCAAAAGTGGGTACAAATGTGGCAAGGCTATATCTTTAAATTGTCCTTTGTAGATTCTCTTCTTCTTTACTCTCATACATGGACAGCCAATTTCTCTCCTCTATCTCCCAGTGAAATTAAAACAAAGATCTAAGAAACTAGTGGACAGTGTAAGGTATGGAAGGTTCTCAGAGGCATGCTTGCTGGTTTGCTCTCCCTCCAGAGACCAGATACGATTGCACGTCGGAAAAGCAAGAGAAAAGGGGGAATAGAGAGAAAACTGAGAGAGTGTGCTGGTTTTGGCTCTCAGCGAACCCATCCTTGTGTAGTCAGTCAGCTGGGTGATACTGGGACCTGGACTCCCCAAGCCACTATTTTTTGCTTGCCCTGTTAGGCTTTACCAGAAGAGGGAGCAAGACAGAGACTGCAAGGATGGAGGAAGATGAAGGGACTTGATCCTTTACTGTTGGTGCTGCTGGCTTCCTCTTTGCTTGTTGTTCCTGTATGTATCACCCCAGCAACACTCCTTCACCTTGGCTGCAACATAAGGACTGCAGTTTTCCTATACTCACCAAACTATTTTCATCGTGTGGCCCCCTGCCCCCATGCACGTGCCCTTCTTTCTGAGCTCCAAGACCCAGCTTCCAGGGACCCCTCCTCCAAGCTTCAAAGTTTAAATATTCTGGAGTCTTTGTTCCTCAAGTTCTAGCAAAGGAAGCTGCTTCCTGTAGTTTTACTTTTGTGATGCCTTAGAGTTTTCTTTTTTTCTCTACGTAACATATTTATACTTTTAGTTAACAATTGGATATGTTACTTTGTCTCTATTTAAGTAACTCCTTCCTGACTGGATCGTGAGAGAGGAAGAGTTGATTGGAGTTGTGCTGGCCAATATGGTAGCCATTCGTCACTGATTATTTAAATGCATGTTCATTGATTTAAAAGCAACACGGTTTAAAACTGTTTCTGGATTCCACTAGCCACCTCTCAAGCATTCCCATGTAGCTATGGGTTATGTATCAGAGGGTGCAGACACATTTCTGTCTTCTCAGACAGTTCCACTGAGCAGCGCTGGGCTAGAGAAATGAAGGCTCCTTGAAGCGGGAGCAAACAGGAGGGAAGGTGTTCACTAGAACTGGGAAATGAGGTCGAAGAGACTCAGGATGAGCTCTTCTCAAGAAAGATTGAAATGTACAGGGTCCAGTGCAAATAATGCCCCCCTTTTATTACAAAATCGTAAGCATGTAATTCTGTCACATAACAATATCGCACTCAAGCACATCATGTGACATTTCAGGTAAAATGTTCAAATTAAAACTATGAATGATTACACCCATATTATTACCCTACCAACCACACTCAAGCAGGACTTGCATCTGCCAGACACTGTGTGTGGAGACTCTCTGATCACAGTGCCATTAATCTAAAAATCAATAAAAAATAGAAAATGCATATATTTGAAACTGAATGCTATGATAATGAAATTATGATGAAACATCTCATATCTAAATTCTACTGAATTCTGTTAAATATTAAAAAAAAATCTTAGTGGCAATGATTCATAAATCCTTCCAAAAACAGTAGTGGGGGAACAATCTCCTCCACTACATAAAATGGCCAATCTCGTTTTATGGGAGTTCTCTAACACATTGGAATGCTTCACAGCAAAAAATAAAAAATAAAAAATAAAAAAAGAAGGAATTCCTACATTTTGTGACAGCATGGTTGGGACTGGAGATTATTATGCTAAGTAAAATAGGCCAGTTGGTGAAAGACAAACATTATATGATCTTGCTTTTAAGAAGAATCTAGTGAATAAAATAAACTAGCAAGCAAAATAGAATCAGAGGCATAGAACTGTGGAATAGATTGACAGCGGTAAGAGGGGAGAAGGGAGGTAGAGACTTTTTGAAAGAGGGTGAAGGAATGAGTCAAAGAATACATATGAAGGACCCGTGGACATTGACAACAGTGTGGGGAATGAGAATGGAAATCAGGGGTGGGCTGGGTGTGGGGGAGGGGGGCGAAGGGGGAAAAATTGGGATGATCGTAATAACATAAACAATAAAACAATAAAACATAAAACAGCTTGAGTAATTTAGATAGTGGATGGTGGAAAATGATGTGTGAGCTGAGCTTGAGATACTCCACACCTGTTTCTGCTTGGTTAGAAATATCCCCAAGTCTCCAAGCCCGATGTGTCCAGGCCTCATTATGTCACAACGTTGAATCACGGGATACGGATATGGGAGGAAATCCCGCACTCCACTGATCCTCTTTGGCTTCCGTGTCTCCTCATGAATGGAGAATATGGCCATGAGCTTCTCAACTTCTTCTGGCATTTTAAAATGTTTTAGACAATGACAGAGGTGCTAAAAAGCTAGAAATAAGCAAATGCTGCCAAAATAGAGATTAAAATCTTAACATAAAAAAGAGATTTGAACACCATGGATTGATGAACTTGAGGATCCATTTGGAACAAAATACTCCAACAGAGTAATTAAATGACACCTTTTGAGTCTTTTGGAAAAGCAGAAGTACTTTTCAAATTTCCCAAATCCCTTTGCTTAATAAAGCTTCTAGGTTGATTGCTGAAGAAAATAGTACAGGTATACATATGAGCCTGTTATGTTATAGAGATAATATATTTTTGGACCAAAAAAAGACACGTGGTCAGGATTTAGGGGCATTTGTGAATCACTGAATACTAGGTTGCACCTATGGAAAGTAATGAATATCTTTGACTATCAGGAAGTGGCTGGTTGTGTGTGGCAGGTATTTGAGATTATGTCTACTTAAAGTTGTTGATGTGTTTAAGGAACAGAATTATCGTGGACTTTGGAGGTTTAGCTAATATATTGGATAATGAAATTGAAATCTGGGATCAGGTTGAAACAAAGGACCAGGTTTAACAAGATAAAATGTAATAGGGATTAAAAATGTCAAGAGTTACAATGAGTTAAAAAAAAGCAACTCAATAAATATAGAATGAGTGAGCTGTGCCTTAACATTAAGTTCTATGAAGAGGACTAGGGTTTTTTGTCAATCCTGAGCTCATGATAAGTCAATGATGCATATGTCTGCTAAAGCCTAATTCAGGTGTAGACTTCACAAACAGACAGGTAGGCCACAGTCACAAGGAGGTGAAAAGTAAGGAGTGATAATGGCCCGTTAGCCAGACCTCACCTCATTCATTGCACTTCATTTGGATGCCACACCTGGAAGGTGATACTGATAAAATGAAAAAAGTGTCAAGGAAAGTCACACAGAAGAAAGAAGGAATTTGAAATCTAAATAATATTAATAACCATTACGCACATTTAGGTTAGAGGAAAGAAAACATGGTATCATTTTGGGAGTTCCTATCAAAGAGAAAAATACTTTTTTTCCAGCTTTCCAAGAGGCGAAGTTAGGAACAACGGGAGGTAGATGAATATTTCCTCTCCAGATGAACAAGTTTTCAAACATTAGAGATGTCCAAAAATTAAAGGGGTTCAAAGTGTTTAAATTTTGAGTGTCATGCCTCTAATATTTTTCTCATAAATCCTATTATTTTAGTGTGAGAGCCAAATACTGTACTGGGATTTATTGGAACTTGTCTATACAACCTATATTTGGCACATATACTTCATTTTTGGAAACATAACCTAGTTTTAAGCGTCTTACAGTTTCTAGGAGTTTTGCACACCTAGCAAGAAATGGTTTGTCTTAACTTGAAGGACTACCAACCAGGTCTCCATTTATTAAAAATTGGTGGTATTTTAAGAGTTAATTTAGCTCACATTTTGTGTTTGCTTTTTTTTCTCTCTCAATTTACACATTACACAGTCAGCTGCCTTACGGTAAGTGCTATTTCAGTCCAAGGCTATCGAGGAAGCTTGGCCTAAGATAAGGTCATTTATGGTTAAGAAAGATCGTTGTTGTGTTAAGTAATTTTTTCATAGTTGGCAGCCTCAAAGGGTGGGATTTCTGGCTGCCTTTTGGATATTATATCATAAGAATGGATGAATTGCAGTAAAAACATTGAAGAACTTTCATATGCTTTGTCCAAACAAAAGAGCAACCATTCAAGTTATGAAGGGACACATCTCAAGTATTTTGACTTCCACAGGTTTTTTTGGTCTTTTCTTTCCAGTTCTAATTTTTCATGGTGTTGTAGCTTGCCAGTGTCAACAAACTTGTGTTTTTTGGTAGGGTAATTGAATTGAGATATTTCTTCTCTGACACAAAGTCAGAGTATTAAGTTATAAACCTAAGGGATAGATGTTTGTAGTCGGGAAAGCTGCTTCCTTCCTGAAGTCACCCTTGGCACGATTCAGATGAGACAGAGCTGCCACCTTTTTGGGGAAACGGTTAATTTTCTACAATGCTGGAGCTGATCTTGCAACTTGTATTTAATTCAGATCCTCAGCCTTCCCTTTTCTTAGCTTTTGCTGTCAAATCCTGACTGTTTAACTGCTCTCCTGTGTCTTTATAGACTACCTGTGCAGGAATGAGAAGCTGATCATTTAAATTCAGACATGTCAGCAAGCGCTTCTTTTAGAAAGTTTGTGCAGTATGCAAGCATATATACATTCAGGTATGAATGACTCAATATACTACTGAACATCAGGACAGGTCCTCAGCAAGAAACACTAGCTTGTCTGTGCCACTTCAAATGAATAGAAATACAAACGAATGCTTGTTGAGCACTTACTATGAACTAGGCATTTCACATTGTTAGTCCTTATCATAGTCATAGAAGATAGGTTTCCTCGTTTTTCAGTTGAGACGTTAAGGCTCAGAGAGGTATGTAATTTATTGGAGGTCACACAATGGTCAAGAATAAGAACTGGGAACTCACCGGGAAGCTGATTCCTAGATCTTTCTTACACTGAAGTCTTGCATCACGTTACCTCCGGACAACGAGTGTATCTTACCTTGTATTTAAAAGAATTAGCGGTGACTTGGACTTTTTGTCTGTCACCAGTTTTGTTGAATGGTTAGCATGTTTTTCATTGTATGAAGGATGGTTGCTTTAGTTTAGCCGGAAGTATGATACCATCATCTTTATTTGGAAGTTAAAGATAGTTGTAGTAGTAGGAAGGATGCTGAGTTAATGAGTTAACCAGTGTTGTAGGGACTGTGGTGGTGGTTGGTTTTCAACTTGGCACCATACCCAGCAGGTTCTTCTAAAGTGGAGAACCACATTTCCCTAAACCCGCTTCCCCGTGTGTTGCTGGGTTACAATTGGCCAATGGGAGGACTTGAGTGAGATTTGGAAGGTGGAAGTGAAGTGGCAGCTTTTACACCCAGAAAGTCCTGATGGTTAGATGCAGCTGGAGTCTAGACCTCTCCGCAAGCCTCCACTTAGTGGTTCTGGCACTTTCTTGGACTTCCCCAGACCGTGATTTCTCTAGGCTGTGGCCGAGGAAGTGGTTTCCAGACCTCTCCGCAAGGTCGCACTTCGTGCCTGCGGTGGCTTTTCCAACTTCCCAGGGTAATTGGCTTTTCCCCTCTGTCGTTGAGAGATACTTTAGCCACCATCTTTTTTTTTTAATTTTTATTAAAATTTTTTTTACTGTTGTTCAGTTACAGTTGTCCCCATTTGCCACCCATTACTCTCCCCGACCTACCCACCCTCCACCTCCCACATTCAATTCTCTCCCCCATTGTCTTTGTCCACGGGTCCTTTCTACATGTTCCTTGACTTGACCCGTCTCCTTCTTTTAAAACCTTTACTGCCGCATCCTCTCATATTTGTGCATTCTTAATTTCTATACGCCATCAACTATATGCCACCACAATGCTGTTATTCACTTTGTTTTCCTGACCAAACCTAGGCTGGTGTTTAAAATGTGACTATTCGTACACTTAAATTGTAATCATGAATGAATTTTCCTTTTTGATTTAGGAGCAAAAGGGAAGATAGGATAAATCCAAATGAGAAATTGGAAGCAATGTAAAGTTACGAGAATCTAAAGTTGAAAAATGTCCTACTATTTGTGATTATCTCTTCTATAATAGCATGTATTTCATATTATGGATATAGCATTCAATTTTACTTTGTTAGGAAACCTTTGTTAATATCCACTATGTGTGAAGCAGTAACCTGGACGTGCTGGGAAACAAAGAGAGAAGAAACACTTACTGAGAGCTCACTAGGAGTCAGATGCTTAGATTTTCAATTCACAGCGCAATTCTGTCAAGTGGTTATTTATGATCCTTATTTTACAGATTGTAAATTTAGGCCTATAGAGAATAATTAACCTGGCAGAGGTCACAAAGTGATTTTAAATACTGGGGCTACAGTTCTTATCTGTTTGATTTCAAATCTCTATCATGCTATCAACTGGCCTGAGCTGCTTCCTGCTCCAAAGAGCCTTGTGTTCAATTGAGATGAATTTAAAAAAGAAATTGTGCCCTATACACTCCCTGATGAGTTCAAATGGATTATTTTAAAGATCACTTATGGTCAAAGCCACTTTTTTCTTATTTAAACCAAAGTTTTATGCAGTTAGACACTATCATGGTGACAACTAATTTTTCTGCCTATGCTGATTGGTCAAAAAACAAATTCCAAATGAAGAACTTATTGTACTCGTTGAAATTGGTGAATAGTAGAAGAGACTAATAGAGGAGGGCAAGGGATTCAGGTGGTCCCCACATGGAACACGTTGACCTGTTTCAATGGAAAGCAAAAGTTCTGTTTTTCTAAGGTATGTTAGGGATAAAATGTACTGTAGGAACACTTGTAGTTTTTCTCGGTATCTGCCTGGAACTTTTGGGCAAGTGTTTGAATTCAAAGTGAATTAGCTCCCAGGTGAGTTAATAAACTCTAAAGGTGGGTATTTATGAAGCATGAAATGAGTCATGAGGGTAAAAGCTGATGTTTTCTGCCAGTGTGTTATCTTTTGCGTACCTGGGAAAAATAGGTCCCCAAGTACGCAATTGGAACTTCGTGTTTATATTCAGCATTTCATCTTCTTGGCATAAGGAAGTCTAGGCTGCCATACTTCTGTTTTCAGAAACCTACAGTAATCCTGTTGTGAAGAACAACTAACCTAACATATTAACCTAATATGAAGAACTGCTTCTCCAAAATTGGGCACTTCATACTGACACTCTGAATTACAAACAGATTTCATTTAGTTCCTCCACTAAGTGTGTATCAGCCACCAGGTTTTGGTTTGGGCAGCACTGGGATTCTAGGAAAACAGGACATCAGGAGAAGTATGTTAGATTTTTTCTAAGTAGATAGAAGTCGGTCCTAGCAACTTCTACTTGAGAGGATTTGCTTGTGAACAAAGCTTCATGGATCTCTAACTTTTGTGCATATTCCACCATTAAGAAGATTCTCATTTGTCTGAGGCTAACCTCCAGTCTCCTTCCCTTCCAAAGTGAGTAACTAAGCAAAGAAAGAAAATTCTGGAGAAAACCATGGGAGCAGTTAATGGACACACCCACTTTTTAGAGTGTGGGCGGGGAGAGAGTGTACCTACTTGCACAAAATGTTGTCCTCTTTTTAAGGTTAGTGGATCATGATATACAGCTAACTTAGTGCTCTTGCATTTTAAAGACATGTTATGATTGCTTTTTAACAAGAAGACAGTGAGACCTCTGAAATCTTCTATGACCTACATGCATGTGTTTTCTCAGAGTTTCAGCTGATATTCCTCTTCAGGGTTGCTCCACTTTCTGCTCACCCAGTAATTATTCCATAATGTTATTAATGGCTTTTAAATACCATTCATTGGCCGAGAACAATTCTAATTAGTGAACAGAGTTTAAATGTAGGTTAATGTCTGGACCTGCTCTATCTCACTGGTCTTTCAGACTTAAAACTGATGATTCAAAGGACAAATAAATTTAGACTTTTATTGCTACTCATGGAATCACACATATTGTTAATGACCATTTGAGCTCATACAATTTTTGAATGATATCTAATTCTGTTGGTAGTACATGTATTAGACCTAACCCAAATGCATTTGAGATTTCAAAACTTACCATCATACACCTGAACTGAACACAAATAAGTGAATTTATTAAGGGTCTGAGAGAGCTGCAGGACCAGGAATTTTGTTTATTCATTCATTTGAACAGTGTAAACAATAAACAAATGAGAAAATTGTCAGATGGTAAGGAAGGTTATGCAGAAAGGGGTAAACAGTTCCTGATGAGCTATTTTCGCTTGGGGGTTTGAGGGGGACCCATGAATATGTTTCATTTACAGTAAGACCTGAATTAGAAGAAGACATTAACCATGAAAGATTAGGGGGATGAACTTTTCAGGAGGAGTGAATAACTAGGGCAAAGACCCATAGTGTGGATACAAGACTGGCGTGTTTGGGGAATAGGAAAGAAGTCTGCTGTTGCTGGAGTCTGGTGAGTGAGGGGATGGGGTGGGGTATGGGTCCAAGCACAGGGGCCGCGGGGACAGATCACACAGGGCTTTGTAAACCAGGGGAAGGGGCTTGGGTTTTATTCTGAGTGTTGTGGAAGATATAGAAAGGTGTGAAGCATGCAATGTGATCTGTTTATGATTTATAGCGGTCACTCTGGCATCTATGGGAAGTACCAATTTTAGAGACAGCAGCAGTAGAGGCAGCTAGAAGCTAATTACAGCAACTGAGGTGAGGGATAATTACAATGACTTGGATTAAGGTGATACTAGGAGAATGTGGCAAAGGAGAGGAATTTGGGATGCTTGGGAATGTTGCATTGATTGTGAGACTAAAATATGTAGCCAGTGCTACAGGAAATGGCATTTTTTAAAGGGCTACCATATGCTGTTGGTATGTTAGGCCCTGGAAGTTCTAGCCATAACTTGGTTAGATTATCCTGCCAAACCTCGGTTCTTGAATGCCTTCCATCTTGAACAATTTGGTTATTAACCAAGTTGTTCACAGAAAAATGTTGTGTAGGTTTTTCTGTGCAAAACAGAAACTTTGGTTCTTGACTGACCACCCTTTCATGCCGATGCCTGTATGATCAGTCACACATCTCTCGGGCAACAAAGAAGGGAGGTTCGGTTTTGAACAAATCACTTTTTGAACAGTCTTCCAGAATAAATAAAATTTGAGAACTGAGGTTCCACTGTATTTGGTACATAGTTTTTGGCCTTAGTGTGACTCTGTGTTCTCAAATGAATTAGAAATATGCCACCCAAAGTTGTGAGGAAAGAATGAAGTAAATGCATAATGCTATTTTTAGGAGTTTAGGTAAATCACTATGTCACTTGAGATGCTTTGGGCTGTGTATAGAGGAAAATTCCAACTCAAATAGACTTAAAAAGGACATTCATTTTCTTTCATTTTTAGTAGAGCAACAGGTAAAGTAGGCTTCCAGTACAACGAACAGCGGCTCAATGGAGTGTTACAAATTCAGGGTTTTTTCTGTAACTCTATTCTGCCACTCTTGATACAAAGACCGGTTTTCCTCAGCAGAGCAAGATGATTCTTTGTGACACCGGGACCTTATGCTCCTTCTTCATGTCTAGTGGGAGAAAAAGAGTATAAACCTTTCTCTTCAGTTTGATTATGCCAAGTTAGGCCATAGACTCATTGTGGAACCAGTACCAGTTTCCTGGGCACTAATATGCTCAAGATTGGCTTAGGATAATCACGGTTTCCCAGGATAGTGGGGAGGGTGAGTGCTTAAATAAAATGAGACTTCTGATAAGAAAGAAGAAATAGTTGTTGGGAGGATAATCAGCAGTATCGATAATTACCTACTGTCTATTTGAATGTTTTAATAAAATCATTAAACACTATGCATTTTGAGATCTTAGAGGACCAAAAATATAGTGCGAATAATTCTTAAAATAACAAAAAAGCTTTACCTTAATAGGAAAAAATGTAGCGAAGCAGCCTCAGAAACACAGTTATTTAAATCAAGTTCAAAGATCTTAAATCACAGAAATGTGGTAATTTAATTTTCTCCCCCAAGCTAAAGGAAAATTTATGAGACCGGTATAATGTGGTATGTTATGGACTGTTGGAATCTGAACAAGTTTTCTTACTTGATTTTCACATTTTTGTTATGTTTTTCTTCTCATTCCCACCTACCTCTTTCCCTTAAATTCCTATTAGATTTTTTCTCTTTGCAAAATAATGGCATGTTAATAACATAGCAGACCTCGTTTTCTGTTTTTCTGTAATGGCACTAGCAGTGTGCCTTTCAGGTGACTGACACTAGAGTCCAAGGAAAAAGATGTGTTTGAACGAGCATGGTCTTACCTTCACCGTGATGGCCTGTCACTCTGGTAATTACACAGTACAGACAAAAATGAAATTTGTTATTTTGATAGATATTAACTTTGGGCTCAGATTGCAACTCTAATAAAAAATTCATAGGTCATTTTCTATTCTAGGGACAATGGTTTGAAGCTAAATAACACTACTTTGTAACAATTGCATACATAAGACAAGCAAGACACTATATTTTCTTCCAAGTTCCCTATTTTCAGTAAACTACCATTTCATTTATCTCCCTAACAGCCTTAATTCAATGCTACAGAAGCAGAACACTTTCTATAATTTTTCTTCTAACTCACTCTTCTGGTAGATTCCTATTACAGCTAAGTTCAAAAGTGCAGTGAATTATTAAATTGCTACATTCTTTATTCGTTATTTGCATGAAATCATTGAGGGGAGGAAAAGGAATACCTCTGTGAAGTATGTCCTTATTTAGTTTTAAAACTACTGGTATTTGACAGCTGGCAAAGCTTACATTGGAGCAGAAAACTATGCACTTTGGCACAATTTATATTTATTTTCAGAGCAGCAATGTAGTCCTAACTATCTTCCTGAAGAGAGTTTACTGAATTCACAGAAATAATTACACAACTCCAACTGTGGTCTATTACCTTCTTGACAGCGTGCGGGTGCTCTGGATTCTCCTCTCATAATCACTTCTAATGTGATACTCTCTTTGGCTTTCCCTCTTACCACTCTGCAATAGACAGGATTCCTACAATACTAAGAGAAGTTTTATCCGAGACCCTTCCTGTACTAATTTCCCAGTGTCGACTTGTGAGTGCACGCAGTAAGTGGAAGGGCTGCCCAACATGGAATACTGGAAAAGGCATCTGGCAGCAAAGTGTGCCCTGTCTCCAGCACCCCCAAGGGGAGTTCAAACAGATTACCTGCTGGGCTTTAAAGACTCATTTCTCAGGTTTCCACAACAGGAGTAGGGGACTCATTAGCATCCTTGATGAGGACACTCCCACCCCAAAGGTATGTACATTCCATTCTGTTCCAGAATTCCTCTAGGCGCCTTGAGATCTGTGGTTTGGCTTCTTGAAGCCAAGCCTACAGGGCCCATAGCAGTGACCTCAACCTGGGGAGACTTTCGAAGTCAAATATCAATCTCTCATCACATTAATAAAATTAGGAACCAGGCAGCATTTGTACCTTACTGAGGAGCTAAAAGTGAGATTTCCAGTATTTTACATTGCTTGGTCATCATAACCATCAGGATGATTAGAGATTTACTATGAGATAATTATGAAAATGAGGAGTTGATCCATCTATTTCTAGGACAAACTTTCACTCAAATAATTAATTCTATAAGTTGTTTAGGCTAGTCCAGGAGAATGGAGAAACATCAGCAGGGTGAAAGAGCTACGATTCCTGTGGCTGACACTTGAGACTGGCTAGAAGTTTACCAAATGAATCTCTACGAATTTCTGGGTACCCATTTCTCAGCTTTCTTTGCAGAGGGCATGCACTTGAATTTGCAGCAGTGAAATTTGGAGGTGAATGCTACCTGTAACTTCAAAGCTTGGCCCATGGAGTCTTCTCACATGCAGTCCTCTACACTCTTGTCTCATCGTTGACTCTCATTCCATTACAGGCTTAATGCAGAGAAGGGTGAATCCCTGGGAGATGGCGCTACCTTAGGATGACTGGAGGCTGCATCTCTAAATGGCTGCATGAAGCAGAGTCCCTTTCTGCCCTCATTTGATTGTGATGTGGTGTTGTTACAGCATCTAGCGCTTCTTAATACATCTCCTGAAGATGACTTATTTATTAAAAAGTCAGGGTCCCTGACTTTTTCAACATCATATTTTGTATGAGCCCCAACCTGAGGGCTTGAGTCTCATGGAAACCTACTTCCGGAATCCAGAGCTATCTGGGTACATTCCCCTAACCGCTGTGGCAGACTCACCAGTGGATTATTTGCGGTAAAGACTGTTGAATCTTCTGGGAGAGAATTTATCCCCAGGGACAGAGATCCAGGGAGATAAACTTGGTATAACAACAAAGCAGTAGTTGTATGAGGAAAGTCATTGCTAAGAATATGGCTTGTTTGTTTTGGGATTCATCCCTGGCCTGGTTCCATCTGCCTTGATTATAGAAGTGAGAGAGAGAGGCTCGGTAATGAAAACTGAAGAAGTTGTGTAATCGGCGTTTCTTTGCTTTGTGTGTGTAAAAACCACAATATTTATTTTTCAAAATGAGGTAAGTTTGTCTCAGTTTTTATTCATCAGGCTCTGTAGTATATTCAGACTTGATCGCATTTGGGAGGTCGTCCACCCTCCTCTACAGCCTTTATGGAAACCAAGGGGTTTTCCCAACCTGGAAGACCGGGGTGGAGATCCTCTGACTTTCAGTCCATCACTGTCTCTTCTGAGACGCTCACTGCTGAAGTCCTCCCCATTTATTAGGAAATGGGTGACTCTGTGCTTTGGGTAGGAAGATTTCTAAGTGGTCAGGTCTCAAGCTACAATTCTCATTTCTGGGGAAAACTGTCATTACCAACTTCTAACTCAGGGAAGCTACTCTAGGGATTGGGGTACTCCTTCTTTTTAGTTCAGAGCATCACCTTCTATTCCTCTTCCTGATTTATTCTATTGTATCTTTGTGGATTTGAAATCAAAGAAGTTGTGCTCTCTCTGTAAGCTCTGAAAGAAGGAGAAGTTAGACTTTAAAGACAAAAATGCTGGCATCTTCCATCTGAGATGAAAGTAAGGGAAGGAAGAAGTTTTCATTTTTTTGTAAGTGAACATCATCAAAAACAAAACAAAATGCTAAAAGCAAAGACAAAAGAAGAAACAATAGCAAACAAGTTTTTCTTAAAATGCAAACAAGTCACTTTTTCTTCTTAGTAGTACATTCTGTTACAACTATTTTTGATAAAATGTCTGATATTTGGGGGTAGAATATAAATCTTTTAGTATCTACCTGACAGTATCAAAGAAATGGAGCTACGTTCACCCCAGTTTGTGTCTACAGCAGGGTTTTCAGACATATGTGAATTACATTTAGAGTGCAAATGTATCCATTGGATGGTGGCATCCCTGGATCCTGCCTTAGCTCCATTTTAGTTGTTTCTAGGGTGTACATGTTGATTCAACCCTTTCTCAAATTCAGTGAATCATTTTATAAACATATCCCTTTCCTGAAATATTTGGACATAGTCATGTCATTGCCCACACTATGAACTCTAGCAACTTTCGCTCTTGCTGCTTTGGCAACCCTGAGATCACTGTGTGAATGAGCCCAGGCTGGTGGATGAGAGGCCATGTGGAACAAAACTAAGTATTGGTGGCAAACAGCCTCTAACCGTCATGGGCATGAGGCCATCCTACATCATCTGGTTGCCAGCAAGCTTGCCACCTAACCCCGGATACATGAGAGAGCTGAGTAGAATCAGCTGATCTGGCTAAACAGTTATTCTTTTAAACTTCCACATTTTGGGATGGTTCGTTATGCAGTACAAACTAACTGATGCATGTTACAGGTCATGAAGACAGAAAATCTGTACAGACCTATAACTACTAAGGAGATTGAATCAGCAATCAAATACCTCCCAACAAAGAAAAGCTCAAGACTAGATTGCTTCACTGGTGAATTCTATTTGAATATTTAAAGAGGAATCAACACTAAGTCTTCTCAAACACTTTCACAATATTAAAGAAGAGGGACCACTTCCAAACTTATTTTATGAGGCCCACATTTCCCTGATACCAAAGCCAGACAAAGGCACTATAAAAAAAGAAACTTATAGGCCAATATATATTTCTGATGCAAAATCCCTGATGCAATGTCCCTGGTGCAAAAATTCTTAACAAAATACTACCAAACTGAATTCAACTACCCAGTTAAAAGGATCATACAACACGACAGTGGGGGATTTAGCCCTAGGATGCAAGAGTGGATCAACATATGCAAATTAATACATGTGATATACCTCATTAACAGTACAAAAGGAACCCCCCCCAAATCTTCCTAAGGCAGAAACAAAACCTTTGACAAAAAATAAAATTAAACAAACTGGACATTGCTTTTCCTTTGTTTAAAAACCAAAAATGCTTTCTACTAGTGCTGTACACAAGACCTTAAAGATTTGGTCCTTTCTCATTTCTCTAGGCTTATCTCTGATCAGTGTCTACTTCACAGTTTCCCTCTAGCCATGTGGAAACCCTTTAATTCTCTGTGTGCACTATACTCCTCATTCCCATCCCTTTGCTCTTCCTCTACCTCTTTTTCACACAGGTACCTTCTACTTACCCTTCCAATCACAGATCAGATTCTGACTCCTCCAGGAAGCCTGATGGGTTGACTGCTTCTCTCTGTACTCTCCTGATTCAAATCCCTATCACTGTACTTAAGACTTCCTTTTAAAATATTTATGTTCATACCCCCTAGGGAGACTGAGGCAGATTTGTATCTAATTTTTCTTACAGCCCCATTACCTAGCAGGTTGCTTGCCTATTGAATAAACACATGCCCCATGTTTCTGGAATGTAAAACTGAATAAAACAGGGCAGAAAATGGTACCTAAAATTTGTAACTACCTTTTATATTGTAGAGGTGAATAAAAAACACCTATTCATTTCTGTGTCTCTGAATTCTATTTCTCTCCTATTCAAAAAAGGTTTTTTTTTCTAATTGGTATGGACATTATTGATACAAATCAAATTAGAGGCAAAAATAGATAATTTTCCCCACTCACCACAATTGCAAACAATAATGTTTATATTAAAATGATAAAGAATGAAAGATGTGGGGGTAAAACTGGTGTCTTTCTTTTTCATAATCCTAAGCTCACAATTAATGAGTTCACCTACGTTGGCCTCTCAGACAAATTCTATAATCAGTTTGGAAGTTCATTCCTACTCACTCAGCAGAGAGGCTTGTCAGCTTTTAATGTTTGTGAGCTGTGAATGCAAGTTTTGAATGAAAGTCTTTTGCTAACTTTGGGCGAAAGAGTGAGGCATTTGTGTGGCATGAGAGGAGGTCTGTGGAAGCCACATGAAAAATATTAAACCGACGATGGGATTGTTAGGTCTCTTGAAAACAATACACTGAGTTTCATAGTTTTTTCTTTCTGGTGAGTGATATGGCAGGTAGGCACCCTCTATTCTATTAATGAAAAAAAAGTTGAGTATCAAAATGACCTGTTAATCCCTTTGATTCACTGTGCCTTGGAAATCACACAAACGATAACCTGTGAGCACATCCACAGGAATGAAGGTGGGAAAGAAGATGCAGTCCAATGAAAACAAGAGAAATTAAAATCTCTCAAAATCACCACCCTCATATCATAGAACAATGAGTAAGGTAAACACGCAACACACGTACCTACTTTGTTCACAAAACTGTGGCAAAGCTGAGTCAGTGGATCTACAGAAAATGATATGAATATTCTGCTTGGGAATACAGTCTGAGAACAAAGAGAGGAAGTGATTTAGCAGATTTGCACATGAGCTACTCCGTCTTTGACTCCAAGCAAAGAAATGCAGCCTGAACTACCTGGAGATGACACCAACTTCCATTTTAGACACTATTGGATAATTATTATGCCATTTGAGTATTATTGCAGTTTGCTTAGGATTTCGAGTTTGTCTGTGGGGCTTCTGACATATGGTTTCTAAACAGTTATATCAGTAGTGATGTTAGAAATGCAGTTTTGAAAATGCTTGTCACAAGTGATGCTGTACTAGGGACTGGGGTAAAAGTGACAGTCATACTCTGTGTCCTGCTTATAGATAGGGCAGTGCTTGTTTGAATAGAGCACAGACAATTGAATGAAATGATGAAACCAAAGTGGGATTGGGCAGCAGGATGAGATGTTATCACTCAAATGAAATTGTCTTCTCCTCTGAAATATAGATTTAACTTAGGAGAAAAATGTACTTCTTTTTTATTTTTTTCCTGAGTTTTTCTGAACTTGCACAGGTTCCACTTGCCAAACCACAGCGTTGGGTGTAAGGGGGAATAGGCTGAGGAGGTGGTAGCTGGCTAGTTGCAATCAGACAGCCACGACCTTAATGTTATGAAATAGAAGCAAAAGCAAGAGTATAATCTGGTGGCTCAAAGGAAAGCCAAGTTCCACAGCATTACATAGAAAGTGTCATGATGTTTGTTTCTGTCCAGCGCTCAGACACCAGTGAAAAAATTGCCAGCTGCAACAGGGGGCAAAAGAGAACCTCTGCACTATGCAGAGAAACATGGGGTGGGCATGTGTGGAAAACTGTCCACATGTGGCCTGTAGCTAAAGAGTCATGTCTGGCATCAAGCAAGCAAAACAAGAAGTCCTCGGAAAAAGTGGTAAAAAGGTAAACAATGAGCCTGTATTAGTGGAGTACTTGTATTTTAGAGATCTTGAGTGAAGGAACTACAGCCCATGTGGACACATGGGGACAATAGCAGTATGGATAAGGGTCTCCATTATTTTCTTTGATGGAACTAGCCCTTTAGGAAAGAAATGCGACATGGTGGTCTGGCTGCACCGTCTAATATGGTAGCCACTAGACACACGTGGCTTTTTAAATTTAATTTAAATTAGTTAAAACTAGGTAATATAAAAAATTTTCTTCCTCAGGCACATTCACCACATTTCAAGGACTCAATCACTACGAGTACCCAGTGGCTGCAGAAGTAAATAGCACAGACCGACCAGGTCCATTATGGTGGGGGGCTCTATCGGTCGACATTGGAAGAGCATCGTCTTTGGAGGCTGAGGCTGAAGCCCGAATGTGCAGCTTGGCAATGGTGCGCCTCTGTCTCTTCATGTTTAAAATAAGGTAAGGAAGGCAACACAACCTGTCTCCTAGAGTTGTCAGGAGCTAAATGAATGAGTTCTTTTTTTAATTAGTAAATTGTGTAGAGCTATTCCCAACATAGAGTAGGTGCAATAGCAGTACTTTTAAAATGAATGGAGGTCTACTGCAATATTCTGTTGTTTGTATAGATTTATGCTCATGTTACATAAATGATGGCTAACATTAGTTGCACACTTGCTCCTTGTGGACCAAGTGCTTTGCCTGCTTTGTTTGGTTTAAATGTCATTAAAATCTCAGAAGGAAGAATCTATTATTAGTGCTTGATGAGAACACTGAGCCCAAAGGTCACTCAGTTAAGAGATGACTTTGAACTTGGTTGACTTTGAACTGCTAGAGAATTTCCCAGTGTGATGAGCTAGCAGACTGCAAAGTCTATGCTATATTGCTTTTTGTCCTGTAAAGTAAAAACAATACATGTTTCTTCTGGCTTTAACTTTCAGATAAAGAATCACCAGAAATAACTTATGCGATAACAGCTAGCCATCACACAATAGCTAATATGTGCCACACACTGATCTGGGAACTTTACATGCACTAAATTAATTTAATTATCAAAATAATTCTATGACATAGGTACCCTTATCATCCCATTATAGGTGAGTAAATTGAGGGTCTGAGAGGTTCACTATGTTGCCTAAATTCACATAGCTTGTTAGTTATACAATTAACCCTTTGTGATTGGAATTCAATTTTTAATGCCCTTTTTTCATAACCCCATGCTTACAGCACAGGGGCCTGGTATTGAGTACAAGAGCAGAAAGGCAGTTGACCCATGGGACGCTGCTTGACCACTGCTGAATAGCTCCTCGCACTCAGAATGGACAAAGCCAAGTAGTTTCACTTAGTAGCTGGTGAACTACTTAAATAGGCTATTTCAGTCCTGCCTGATGTGCGTGCATATCCTGTCTCGCCCTTTCCTTGGGGAAAATAGGGAGAAAAGTACATACATGGAAATGTACTATTAGTTGCTGCACCAAGTTGGCCAGCCCTGGGGATCTCAGCCTCGCAGGAGACGCATTTCCCTGCTGGCAAAGGGGCCCGTGTTTCTCCAGCTCAGACACACAGGACCCCCCCTGCCACGCCCCTGCACGCATCCCAGCTCTCCCACACCCCAACCCTGCATCAATCAGCTGGATCCCTGTGAGAAAAGGAAAAGTGATGGATGTGGAAGTCAAATCTAAGGAAAGACCAACTCTCTGCTTGTGATTATTACAGTGATTTTCAATGGGATAAAGCGTTCTGAGTCAGAGGATATGACATCCTCATTTGCATGATTCAGAGGGGCAGTGACGCCACAGGCAGTGCTTGAGAAGGAGTTCCCGGTCGGTCGGGGAAACACTGAACAATTGAACGGGCACTGGAGCTGGCACTGAATGAACTCTGTTAGGTAATCGCAGCCCGTCCCACTGGCCCCAGCACGGGAACGTGGTGGCTCTCAGAACTTCACAGCAGGCGGTTCCTGTTACCTCCCCAACGTTTTCCTGGAGAAGGGGGCTGACAGCACAGGCGTTTGTGACACGGACAGAAGTCGCTGGGTCTCTTACCCAGAACTTCTGGTGCTTAGTACAGACATCACTTGCTGGAAAGGCTCAGAGAATATCGTATCGGGATGGGAATTTGGAACTTGGTAGCCATGTAGAGGACAAAAATCTTTAGGGCATCTTAGGAACTCCTGGGAAGCTGCACGAAGAAGCTTCTTTGTGTTCTGAGAGAACAGCCCACAGATTACATTATATCCTCAAAGGGGCCTCTGGTCTCTAAAAGATGAGAACCTTGTTCCTGATAATTACACAGCTAAGAGATCACAACAAAACCTTTATTACGTATTATAGTAAAGTAGAATTTTAGAAGTCAAAATGCTAATTCAGTAGCAGGGTCCTTTGCAAACAGTCTTCATCTCTCAATTAAAAACCCTCTCAAAGGTCTTATGTGTGGGTATACTTAAACACATGGCAATGTAACCAAACTGTCAAACTACAGGTAACCAATAACAGCCCATTTAGGAGACTGCCTGTTTCCTCCCCTCTCTTACATACACATCTTGCCATGATTTGGAGGAGAATTTCTTTGTGTGCTTTTAGAGTAATATATTCTACCTAAATAGGAGTTTAAAGTCTCAGATATGGATTTTCAATAGTAAGTGATATCCTTTATAGATAAGAGAGTGAACCTCCTGGCTTGTGGGGAGAGCTCAGGTACTCTCACCTGCTCTGTGTGCCTGTGTACAGTGGTGCCAGGTGGCCTTTCAGTGATTCAGGGCTGATTTCCTAGCCTCCGTAGAGACCAGTCTCTCCCTCCTTGTATGTGGGTGTCAGACTTGCTTCCTAGCAGGTCACCTTGATAGCAATGCCGGTCCCCGTAATCCCACCCAATGCACGAGCACATCAAGGTTAGAGTTAGGTTGCTGGTGTTAGAGTGATGTCATGGATTGCCAAAAATGGGTCAAATCAAATGTCAGTCAACCATGGTAGGAGCCATCCAGTGGGACTCTGATTGAAATTTTCTCTTACGATGTGTTGACAATGGAAAGAAACCACCTGCAGCAAGAGAAAACCTGTTAAAAGTGCTTCCACTTTTCTTCCTCATCCTCTGCATCTTTCTTAGGATGATTCACCAAAGAGTTATTTATTGCCAATAAATTACTGATTTTGGCTTTGTTAGCTACTGTCACTGGCTAACCCCAAACCGTACAGCAAGAATTGAAGGAGAGAGAAGATGGTATCCTGTTGAAGTTTTCTATAAATATAATTTCCTTCCCTCTAACCCAAAAGTTACAAGGGCCGATAGTTCAATTTCTATATTACTGTGGGGACAGAAAAAGAAAATTGGTCCCGTTGATGTCAATACCAGAAAGTGAAAATGCGTTCAGTTACCGCTCACCTAAAACTTCTTTCTGCTAATCAGAAACTTTAGGCCAGAAATAGCTGGAAAAACTAAAAAAAAAAAACTTATGCTGTTATGGAGAGTGATTGGTTAATAAACTCTTCTGCTTAACAGAAGGTATTTAATTTTCAACCAGATTTAAAAATTAGATTAGAATATGAGAATATCCAGTTTCAACTATAATTTTGACACCACACCAAAACCCTTTTTTTTTGCTATTCATCAAAAATTTCACAGGACATCATGAAGATCTCACTCAGAGCCTCCCCACTCAGATTGTTTGTCACACATTCAGACACTTGGTTCCGCCCCAGACGTACTGGACCAGAATCTGCATTTTAATGACTCTCAGGGAGTTTTATGCAAGTTCAAGTTTGGGAAGCCTTGGTTTAGGATAGTATTTCCTAATCTTAGGTAATTATCTTAGTTATCTGTCCATGGAGCTTTTAAGAAATATTGTAGAGATTCTATTCATGAGTCTCCATTCAGTTCTCTTTCTGGTGTACCAAACAGCCTCTTAGCTTTAGTGAAGCGTTCTGACGGGCGACTACAGCGACCAAGCCTCCTGCTCTTGGCCTCCAGCCTGTTCTCTAGAATCTGAAAGCATTTCTGCACGTGCCACTGGCATACACTTAGCAGGTCTGTGTGTTCGACCCCGAACCTGCTAACGGCACAGTGCAAATAATGTAAACGAACAAACTATGAGTGTGATGAGAGTGATTCTGTTTATTCTTGTCTGTGAACAAGGAAACTGTGACAGGAGGAACGGTAAAAGTCCAAGAGCTCATGTTCCGGTTTCTTTACAAACGTCTTTAAGTCCTTGTTCTATTTCAAGGAAATGAAAACTGGAAATTGTTTACCTGCCACGTGGGTGTGAAATGTGTAAGAAAGATGGCTTTATTGTTCAATCAGTAGATGTATGTGAGAAGAAATTCTTCACATAAAAGGAAATTCTTTACAAAAATGCATATATTTATATGTTTTAGTTTCATATAAACTGTTGTAAAGATGTGCATATGCCCCACTTATGTTCCGATTTCTTGCTTCCTGCCACTTTTGTGTTGAATGAATAGAATCCTGGTTATAACTTGGTCGGCTAAGGGGACTTTCACTGCACACATTCCTGGATCTTGTCCCAGACCGCTGACTGAGGGTGGGGCTTGGAATATGTATTTTTATGAAGATCTGGCAATCAGGTTGGGAAATTAGTGGGTTAGAGAATCCTCACTGACCAACAGTTGTAGGAAAAATTCCACAGGTTTAGATATTTTAAAAAACGTTACTAACCCATTTGCTAAAGAATTTCCAGAACTTTTATAACAAAAAAAGCCTCAGCTGATTCCACAGATAACATTTTGGACATTGTCTGCATTTCCTGGTGTGATGTTTTTGAAGTTTTCCTGGGCCCGGACCAGCTGGCCTCTCTGAAACAGTCCATCTATAAACCAGGAAAAGGAAGAGCTAGGTTTATGGTCGGAATTGCCCAACGTCAGTTTCAGAGTACTGAAATCTTCTGTGCTCTGGTTCACTGACGTTGGTCAGAGTGGCACACACATTTTCTACAGGGAGATTCATTACTTTCTAGTGGCTGTTTTCTTAGTCACTAGTAATCTGACATGAAGACCAAGAACAGGCGATTTTAAGGAGACTGATTTGTCTCCTTAAAATCTGACTAGTAGACTATGTTTGTTCTTTGACCCCCTGATCTGGTTTATCTGTTCACTATATGCCTTCCAGACTCCTGAGGAAACCTAGATGCTGTCAGTCGTTGATTTATGGAAAGCTTAACACCCTTCGAATGATAGGAGGGATAGAACATGAGATTTTTACCTGCTTCTCAAATTAGAGATGACAGCTACAGTCATCTCTTGTTTTGAAGGCTTGAAGAACCCAGGTTTCAAATAGGATGTTTCACATGAGCTGTCATTTGGACCTGTCACCAGCCTGCAGTCAGCTCTCATGGCTGCTCTGCGTGGCTCACGCAGCTGGCTCTCAGATACTCACAAAGTGTCCACAAGCACATTTGCTTACGTGAGGACCATTACTTTGGAAATTCACATTCCATCTACTTAAGATGAGAGATACCATGACTTATTTTGATTTTCAGGGCCCAGGTTGAAATGTCTGCTTGACACTGAGGTGATGACTTGACAATAATGGACCTAGGCACACTTAATTATAGCATACAATAGCACCACAGGGACTTCAGCTCTGGTTCCAGAATCTAGCTGTGTGGTTATAATTACCACCACCTCCTACCCTCTGTTTACCAGCAAGACCTTAGAGAAAGAGACAGCCCAAATCTGAGCACGTTAAATGCCAAATATCTCTGAGGAGTGAACCACTGAGACTTTGAGGTAAATTCTATGGCCTCTGACATTGGCCAGTGTGTCCTAGATTTGCCTGATGTTGAAAGTCATTGTGCATGAAGTGGGGTGAGGGAGTGCTGTACTTAAAAAACATAGATCCCAGATCTCCTTTCCAGAGATTTCCATTAGCTAGCTTTGTTGGGAAAGGGGGCAAGGGATTCTTAGGAACAGGCAAGTTTGGAAAACCCTGCTTTACTGTATCAGGATTCATTTCATTCTGATGTCCTGTGAATAACTCCTGTTCAGTGAACGGTGATTAGTGCTGGTGGTGAACACATTTCCCATTGAAGTACAAGGGTGAAGCATGCTAAGTATTCCTTTTCATTCCAAAGTGTCAACATGGTATATGATATATGATGCTCCCTTGTTCTAACCAGCAGGACTGCTCAAGAAGACTGTTCTGCAGAAATATGGTTCATCTGGACTCATTAGAATATTAGAAAATCCCAAATTGTCTTATTTATGATAATGTAGTAACAATAAGCATTTCTTAACTAACAATAGCTGAAAAATCAATTAACATCAGTCTTGAAACTATGAAATAAAAACACTATATTTGGGGTATGTTTTATTTTTTAAGTTTTACTTATTTATATATATTTTTATTGAGGCAAAATTTACAAACTATATATTCACTTTTTTTTTTAAAGATTTTATTTATTTACTTTTAGAGAGGGAAGGGGGAGAGAGAGAGAGAGAGAGAGAGAGAGAGAGAGAGAGAGAGAGAGGGAGAGAAACATCAATGTGCAGTTGCTGGGGGCCGTGGCCTGCAACCCAAGCATGTACCCTGGCTGGGAATCGAACCTGGGACACTTTGGCTCCCAGCCCGCGCTCAATCCACTGAGCTACGCCAGCCAGGATATATATTCACTTTTTAAAAAAATACATAATCATTATTATATTCTTTCTGTTACCATTTAGTCCCCTCATACACCACTATCCCAACAGTCAACAACCTGTTGTCCATGTCCATGAGTCCTTTTTCTTTTTTGCTCAGTCCCTCCACCCTCTAACCTCTTCCCTGCCTAGCTGTCATCCGCTCTCCATCTATGGGCCTGTCTCTGTTTTGCTTTTTAGTTCAGTTTGTTCATTAGATTCCACATGTGAGTGAAGTCATACGGCATTTGTCTTTCTCTGACTGGGTTATTTCACTTAGCATAATGTTCTCTAGGTCCATCCAGACTGTTGCAAGAGGTAAATTCTTCTTCTTTTTTTTATGGCCAAGTAGAATTCCATTGTGTAAATGCTCCACAGTTGTTTTATCCACTCATCTATTGATGGACACTTGCACTGCTTCCATATCTTGGCAATTGTAAATAATGCTGCAGTGAACATAGAGGTGCTCATGTTCTTTTTAATTAGTGTTTTGGGTTCTTTCGGATATATTCCCAGAAGTAGGATTGCTGGGTTAAAAGGCAGATCCATTTTTAATTGTTTGAGGATCTTCATACTGCTTACCATGGTGGCTGCACTAGTCTGCATTCCCACCTACAGTGCAAAAGTGTTCCCCTTTCTCCACATCCTTGCCAGCACTTGTTGTTTTTTGCTTTATTGCTGACAGTCATTCTGACAGGTGTGAGATGGCATCTCATTGTGGTTTTTATTTGCATTCCTCTGATGATTAGTGATGTTGAACATCTTTTCATATGTCTGTTGGCCATCTGTATGTGATCTTCAGGTCCTATGCCCATGTTTTATTTGTTTTTTTTTTTGGTGTTGAATTTTGTAAGCACTTCATAAATGTTGGATATTAACCCCTTATCAGATGTATTGGCGGATATGTTCTCCCATTCTGTGGGTTGTTTTTCTATTTTGTTGAAGATTTCCTTTGCTGTGCAAATAATTTTTAGTTTGATGAAGTCCTATTTGTTTATTTTTTCTTTTGTTTTCCTTGCCTGGGGAGATATATATAATAAAAAATTTCCATGAGCAATGTTTGAGATTTTGCTGCCTATGTTTTCTTTTAGAATTTTTATGGTTTTAGTTCTAACATTTAAGGCTTTAGTCCATTTTGAATTTATTCTTCTGTGTGGTGTAAGAAGGTTATCTAGTTTCATTCTTCTGCACATATCTGTCCAGGTTTCCCAACACCATTTATTGAATAAACTATCTTTAGTCCGTTGTGCTTCCTTCCTCTGTTATATATTAATTGATTATAAAGGTGTGGGTTTATTTCTGGGTTCTCTATTCTGTTCCATTGGTTCTCATTTCTCATCTCTTGTTGCCTGATAGCCAGTTCTTAAAACTATAATTTTATGTATTTTTCCTGTTGTTGATGGTTTCAGTTGGGAGGACAAATTGGTCTCTTTGGTCTATCTTGGCTGGAAGTGGAAATCTCTTAATTGCTTTTTCATGTTGCTTTTGACATTTGAGTTATTTAAAAATAACTCTGAAGTTATTTACATGTTTAATTCTAATTATAAAAGTAATAATAACAATACCTTGAATTTCATAGTGTTTTCAATTTTGTGATATTTTCAGTCTTCTTAAAAACTTCAGTAATTATGGTGAAATTATAGTTATTTGACAAATAAGGTAATAGAAAAAACCTCTTTGAACTCCAGTTTTCTCATAAGCAAATCAAATGGCTTGAACTGGAATATCTTTAGAGTTCTTACATGTTATAATCTTTTCAAAAATCTTCCAGAAGTATATGTTTATTACTGGGCTTGTTTTAAGATGAGTCCCACAATGATCTGTTAAGAGCCACTCTCTTTAGCAAAATTTTGATTTTTTCCCCCTGAAATAAACCTTATTCTTGAAACAAGATAGCTCTGTAAAAGAAATTATGTTTATTTGTTTTCCAATCTAATTAATTCCTCATTTTTTTTTCTACTGATGTATAGCCAGAGCTCAGGGGTTATGTCGCTCTGCCTCAGCTGATTTCATTAAGCAAGTTGACTGGTAAAAGGCTAAGGCCTATTTTAATAAGACACCTAAAATATGGTAAATACAAAAGTCTAGTTACCTAGTAGACAAAAGTGGTTAGGCCCTGCCTTTTCCCCCCAGTTCAGTTGAACCCAGGCATGTATGGGTTTATTCTGCTTGGTGGAGGAGAAGCCCATGCCTGCAACAGTGTGTGCTGGATAGGTGGTTTCTCTGATGTTTGGTGCAGTCACACTCAGTCATGGGCCAGTGTGAGTGACCAGGTGCAGGCAGCCCATGCATTCCATTGTTTGTTGGGTTGGTGAAATAAGTAACTTTCTGCCTTGGGTCCCTGGTTAGTGCTCTTAGCCCATACTGGGCCCTGCTCCTACTTGAGTCCTTTGAGCTGGGGGCTTGATATTCTTCTCAACTCTCTCCAGAGACCTTCTCTGGGGTCTCTAGATCCCAAAGAATCATAGTCATTTGTCAGGAGACAAACAAAATATGCCGGTGAGTTGAAACAGCGACAGCACCAGACATGTGGCTGTGAGCTTGGCTACCACCTAGAAACCACAGTGTCCACCCTCTTATTAAATTGATATTCCCCTTGGACGTCAGCAGCAAACAGACCTCATGTCTCTGGATTATCCTTATTCTATTATTATTTTGAGAGAATGATTGATTTAGAACAGTTTCAAATAGCGATTTTCATGCCTAAGATGATGAGCCATCTCATTGGACAGAAGAAAATACTCATCATGGCTTTCAAAATTCCTATAGTTCACTTTAGCATAAACTCTCTCTGAAATCCTAGATAAAATGCTAATGTAACTTTTTCCCTGTACTTTTGGTTTCTCAAAGACTAACAATGAGAATTTGTTGTTTGGGTCCCTTTGGAAGAAGGATCACAGATTTTAGTTAATACAATTAAAAACATAAAATAGTCTTCTGATAAGACAATAAGTTTTTCCGAGTTTCACAGTCTTCTAGTTTTTCCTTCATCATGATTCTGAAAATGCAGGCATTCGCTTGGCGCTGCCAGTTGGCATTAGAGTTTTAAGAGACATTTCCTTAGATTTACTGAGACATATGGTGTTTATCTCAGATTATGCTTTGTGGGAATTGTAGTTCCTTAATGTTCTATTGATTTGTGTGTTATTCTTGGTCCTTAGCAACCCAAACCAGAATTAAAACCATATTACTCTAATAGGAACATTAATTATTGTTGATAACAGAGAAGAAAGGAGAGCACCAAATCAATAGTTCTTTTATTCAGCTCTTTTGCAATGAAGATTGTCTGTCTACCCTGTGTTTTAAAGGACTCTAAGAGAAGATGTAATTAATAAAGAAAGGCATGGATAAAATGAAGATTTTTATGGTTGGCAGTGTGTAGGAAAGAATATGAGACCTTTTATTAGTTATTGTTATAGTGTCCTTGGGAGAAATGCTAGTGGCTGGTAAAATGAATGTTTCACAAATGTACCATATTTTGCCATGTATAATGAGCACTTTTTGCCTAAATTTTTGAGGGAAAAATAAAGATGCACATTGCACATGAGTAGTACTAATTCTGCATCTGTATAAATGTTTTAATTCTTTTATTTATGCTTATGCATTAAAAGTGTAACTCCAGAAAGTAGTAACAATATCCATCTGCAAATAATAACCTGGAATATGATAATTGGTTTTGTTTCTCAATATAAATAAACAAAAATTGAATTAAAAATTCAAATGAAAGATTTTTTCCCCTGAAAGTTTGGGCCAAAAATCGTGGGTGAGCATTATACACAGCAAAATATGGTAATCTGCTGCACTATCATGTGATTTGGTAAAAGTGAATTAAGTTTACAAAATTTGCTTTGATTTCTTTCAATTTCCTTATGACACCTTATGATATTTACTTTGTGTACTCTTAAAAATATGTAACCAGAAAATGACTTCTCATAAGGCATAACATTAGATGAGCTACCTCTAATCTTCACAAACTCTGATCTGAAATCAGAGTCTGAGCTCGCTGGGGCTATCCTGTAAGGTACTACTGCCTGGATGCTTTAAACAATGGAAGAGTGTTTTTTCACAGTACTGGAGGCCAGCAGTTTGAAATCAAGGTGTTGTCAGGGTGGGCAGGGTGAGAGGACACTTCTAGGGTGTTCGCCCCTGGCTTGTTGATGGTTATGTCTTCCCAGTGTCCCCATGTCATCTTCTCTCTAGACACGTCTATGCCTAAATTTCTCCTTCTTAGAAGGACATCAGTTGTTGCGCGTGGGTCACCGGCCAGCAGTGACCACGGAACGCTGTGGATGGCTCGACAATATGCGAGAAAAAACAACACATGCACAGAGACAAACTAGTTTCTGTGGGGAAGTAGGGACGAAATGGCCACCCCCCCTAGTGGGGAGCGCGCCGATCCACCGTCCATACCTGCTTTTATTAGGCTCATCCTGCATAATAATTCAGGTAAAGTACAGCACTCACCAGGGGAAGTAAGGAACTATAGAAAACAAAGAACTCTGCCCGTCTATTGAATTTGGGGGTCAAAGAGCTGTAAGGCTGAGGAACAAACTAGCTTCCTCCTAAGACCCTTCTCATTCAACTGAGAGCATTCCAAACAAAGAAGGTTTCACAGTAATTTACATGTTCTTTCTTAGGCCTGATCACCCCGGGAAATCCGCACTTCTCAGTACCGAGCTGTACTACCCTGTCATTGTTTCAGGCTTAGGTGGAGCAAGGGAACTAAGGCCACCGAGAGATAAGGAGATTTTCTTCCGGACGTTGAGAACTCAGACTTTGTCAAAGCCGAGGAGTGAGGGCCCATCACCCTCCCTTTTGCTGCAGCCCCCCAAGTCCTTCTTTTGGGGGGCCTCCCAAAAGTGATCGTGCCTGGCTTAGGGTTGTTCCCCCGTGGGGAATCTTACCCGTCTTTGGCTAACCGACCAAGCTTTTTGGGGGTTCAGTCATGAATAAAGCAGCAGAAGCAGCATTCCTGCCAGGAAGATAAGCTTTTGTCTCCTTGCCGGCTCACGGTTCCAAGGGCGTTCCCTTAGCCTTAGCCTAGGCGGGGGTTTCAGCCTCTGATACCAGTCAGGGCGGTTCCCAACAATCAGTCATATTGTACTCGAGCCCACCTTAATGCCTACATTTTAATTCAATCACCTGTTCAGTCATTATCTCTCAAGGCAGTCTCAGGCCGATGTACTGGGGTCTAAGACTTCACATGAATTTTTTTTTGAGAGGGACAATTGGGCTCATAACAACCAATGTACATGGAGTATCCTGTGATAAAGTCAACTTATTATTTCATATAATGTCACACTGAGAACTTTAAGAACTGCAATCTAATTTCTCACTGTTACACTAATAAGTGTTAAAAAGGTTCACTCGTCTCGAGTGAGACGTGTGCCAGTGTGCAGTCAAAAAGTCAAAGCACTCCCTGGAGGGCAAGCTTTCTTAAGCAACTGTGAGCATGAGTTACAGACAATGTTTACAAGATCACTGACAGGTGAAAAGCCAGCTTTTCCAATGATATGGGTTTAAATAGCAATTCTAAGGAAAAAGGAGATCAATCCAAAACATACAGTTAAAGGAGGTTTACCTGTGATTAACTGGTATTTAACCAATGACTCTGACTTTGTTCTAATAATCAATTTGAAACAAGAATCCAAGTTGAGTTTTGACACAAATCTTTTATTTATACTAGAGAATGACTTAGAAGTACAAAACAAACTGTGAATTCTGTGTCAACATATAAGCCATTAATCAAGGAGTGAGTGCACAGTATTTATAAGGAAAGAGGCCAGCGAATTCTTTTTGTCAGAAGTTCATACAAAAAAGTTTTGTTTTTGTGGATATAGGGCTGTAAGTCATGAAAACCTGAACATTTTATTTTGAAAAGTGAGGTGGCTGAGAGACAGACTTATGAGGCATTTGAAATTCTCCAGTGACATTTCAAGTAAAACTAATTTTAATATGCCTATTGCTCCACTCACACTATAAAATTTAAATTCCTATCCTAATTTTGACGCCACTAAATTTTATTCTTCCTGTAATTCTTTTTATATTCAAGACACTCAAGAGTTCCAAGTGACAGAATATCAAACATTGGTCAGGCTTTTTTATTTTGCCATTTCCAGGAATAGCCTACAATTTTAATTGAAGACCTTTAGAAATATTATTTTGCCCAGGCTCTGAGTAAGGAAGTGCCATGTGATGGGCCCTTAGGGTGACAAGAACCAACAGATTCTTTGGATTACAACGGAATGATTTCTGCTTGCCTCCATATGGCAATGGTGGACTGCTTTGCAGAGCAGAGAGAAATGCTTTGACCAGAATTGGCATATCCTAGAATTGATATCAGTGATTGGCCAATTAGAAGCCCAGGGGTCGACAGTTTTAGAATGTGAAGTGAAGGCAGTGAAAGATTTGACACCCTGAAGGGTCTTCAGTGTCAAATCAGCACAGAATTACCTGTTTGTCCCATGTCATACAGGACAAACTTCCTTCTTCCCTCTCTTTTAGTCCTGCTTGACTTGCTTCAGTTCCTCAGTGCTTAACTACGTCTTACCTTGGGGGCTTTGCACAAGCTGTGCCTCGACCAGATTTTAGCATAAACGTAACTTTTCTTAGCAAGACTATTCCAGATCACCCAATTCAAATTAGCCACTGTCTGTCCTATCTCCTTGTACTTCTCTGTGTGGCTCTGATGTCCGTGTCACATTTGTTTATGTCTTACTAGCTAGTTGTCTGTGGTCACCTCATTGAATCTGAAGCCCTTTGACAGCAAGGATTTATCTATCTTGTTATCACTGTACCTCCAGTGCCGTCAAAAGTGCTTGGTCCATAGAGGGTCCTTATTTAATATTGTGGAATAAATGAAGAAGGAAGTCAATTGTTTCACTGACTGGTGCACTGGTTACATATGATGCTGTACAGTTGGAGAGAGGCAAATTGGAATCCACCCAGAAATAAGACACAAATAACAAAGGAAATTTAAAAAAGTGCTACAGGAGGAGTTGATAATATTGAACGTGGAAATTTTTGAATGACTGGGAAATAGAAAAAGAAGTTGTAAGAACACAGTATTCAACTTGTTAAAAGCAGTACTTTCTTGATGATTTTGAGCTGTCCCACAAAGGGGGTATCCTGCATGGCCGTGAGTCACGGAAGTTTTAGAGAGAATTTTGAAGGTAATAGAATTTAAAATCTCTACAATTTCTTACAAATCAAATATATTATTATAAAATTACTTTTTTACAAGACCCTCAAATTCTTCCCAAATTTAAAATGTGGAGAGCCTCATTTTCTAGGAAACAACTCAAAATACAGAACTAAGATGGATGAGATGGAATTGGCAATGTCTTCCTCAGTGGGGTGGCTCCCTTTGTGTTGCTTTAGTGAACACTTTTCAGCAAGGTTCACCCCTGGTACTTGTGCATGTAAATCCTGCTTCAATGATTAAACAAATATTAGTCACAGGACTTTTAGTCATATCTGATGAAAACTGCCATTTTTAAAGTTCTCATGATATGAATGAGAGAAAGCTTGGTCCCAAAGGAAGAGGGAAGTTATCCCTGCCATTTCCTGATGCTTGTGTTGTTAGTACTGTCTTCAGTCCCCAAGAATCTTCTTTAGAGCTACTTTCCCATGGTGTGAAGATTTGAGCAATTATGTATGGATAATCCAATCCATTTGATCAATAAGCAATTTATTGAAAGCAATAAAACGAGTGACTCCTTATTATAAAATATTACTTCTGAAGATTTCACATGGTTTTAACATGATGTGTGGCACCCAAAATGGAGACCCAGTGGAGATGCTATTATTTTTACTTTATATATTAGTTGAGATTAATTTTTTTTTCAGAGTGAGGGAAGAGTATATTTCAGAGTCATTATAAAAATACACACTTTTAATAATGGGGACAAATACGGTTCTTGCTTAAGACCAAATCATACAGCTGAAGTTGACTTTTCCTCCTGGACCTCACACTGGGCCAGTTCATTTTCATCAGGGACTGCAGGCTAACTGAAGTCACAGGTGCAGGTGCACGAGAGACAGCTATGGCTCAAAGGGACAGCATGCGTTGTACTTACCAAAGGGAGAGTGAGGCTTTCCATATAAGTAAAATAATAAAATAAGCTAGGCAGTGAGGGACAAATACCATATGATCTCACCTTTAACTGGAACCTAATCAACAAAAGAAAAAAAGCAAGCAACGTATAACCAGAGACATTGAAATTGAGAACAATCTGACAGTAACCAGAAGGGAGGTAGGAGGGGATAGTGGGGGAAGGGTTTTCAGGGGCAACTCTAAAGGACACACGGACAAAACCAAGGGAGGGTGGTGGAAACAAGGGAGGGGGATGGGTTTGGCTGGGGTGGGGAGGGAATGGTGGGGGGTAAATGCAGACAACTGCAATTGAGCAACAATAAAATAATTTAAAAAAGAATTTAACATTACTTCTTTCATTCAATTTCATACATTTGTCAGGTGCTCCTTTTTGATATAAAAAAAACTACATACTTGTTACTTGTTCTTATATTTCAGCAGATTACCTTATACCTCCTGTCATTTATGTGCCCTGCTTTGGAGATCACTGCTCCAGCTCCTAGAAAGCAGACAGTATTAAAAAATAAGAACAATTGATAAACCTTTCCATTTCAAACCTAATGATAATGTATTAGTAAAGAAGATCCCAGCCTTGCAGACGGCTGACAAATATGAGATTCTGTGTCAAGTGGGTCACAATTCTGGTGTCATTGCTCTGGTTCTCCCTGTACCAAATTCAAACAAGGGACCACAAGTGCTTCTGCTCCAGGCTTTGAAATAACCATGAGGGCAAATAAAAATTACTTAGACCATTTTTGGGGGGCACACACTTATTCATGAGCAGAGTTTTAGAGCTCAGTCCGCTCCTGTTGCCTACTGACTGTTCGGTGCTGTTGCTGGAGTGTTCATGGTCCTCAGAGCTGTGACTCTAATTTCCCCTCTGCTGGTCCTGCCTTCTAAACTCATTGTCTGAGGCAGGGAGCAGGAGAGGGGAACAGAGGGAGAGAAGGAGAAACAGGGAGAGAGGGAGAAGAGTAGGAAGGAGGAGGAGGGGGAGAAGGCAGAGAATAGAGGAGGAGAAGAGAGTGGGAAGGAGGGAGGAGATAAATACGACTCTAGTAAAATCCTGAAACATGTAATTTTCATTTCTCCCTACCTACTAGTATCTTCCCTCTCCATTTTGGGTGATGAACTATAGATTTTTCTAATAATAAACTGAATGCTATCACTCTGGGTGGGAATTTAAACAGACAAATAGGAAAGTCAGTTTTGAATGAAGAAGGGGAGAGGACTCCTTTATTACCCTTAAATCTCACCATGCCCTCTCCATGTTTAAGAAGGTCTGTCCCTATAGACAGTAGGCAGCCTTCTGTGAAGACTGGTGCAGCCACGGTGGAAAAAAGTCTGGAGAGCCTTCAAAAAATTAAAAATGGAACTGCTTTATGAACCACTGATAGCCAAGATATGTAAGCAACCCAAGTCCCATCAATAAACAAGTGGACAAAACAGTGGTGGTACATAATACACTGGAATATTACTTGGCCACAACAAAGATTGAAATCTTACCATTTATGACAGCATGGATGGACCTGGAGGGCCCATGCTAAGTGAAATAAGTGTCAAGTGACAAAAAAATTTACATAGTTTCTGCCTTCTCATGAACAAAATGGGGAGAATAATATGCATCCCATTGTTTTGTGGTGAAATGAACAATAATGCCTGACATACAGTAGGTGCTTGTATTAGGCTTTTCTAGAAAAAAAACAGAAATAATAGATGCTATTCCTCTAGTATATATATGAAGAAATGTATTATAAGGAATTGGCTCATTTGATTATGTAGGCTGACAACTCCCAAGATCCCTCGCCTGCAAGCTGGAGACAGAGGAGAGCCAACTGTGTAATTCCAGCCGAGAGATCGGCCGGCTCCAGACCCAGAAGGAACTGATTTTCAGCTGGAGTCTGAAGGTGTCCCCCCCGCCACTCCCCCCAAAAAAACCCAACAACTGGTCAAGGCAACCAGGCTGTAAGAATTCCCCATTATGTGGGGGGATAGTCCGACTATTTGCTCTATTTGGGCCTCCAAGTGATGGGATGAGGCACAACCACATTGGGGAGGGCAGTTTGCTTTACTCTGTCCACTCGCTCGACTGTCAAACTCATCCAAAAACACCCTCAGAGAAATACCTACAATAGTATTTGGCTAAATATCTGGGCACTTCATGGCCTAGTCAAGTTGACACATAAAATTAACCACCATGGTGTTTTATAAATGAAAACTTCTGTTAATAATAGTGATGAGAAATGTAGTTTATATTCTTTCCTGCTTCTGTTTAATATCCTGCTGAAATTTTAAATCTCGTTTTACTTTCAACTCAATCCATTTACACAAAAATACAAATATTAGTTATTTTATAGCTATTAATAATAAATGTTTTTATTACTAATAAAATAGCTGCCTAAAGTCAAGAAAGCACTGGCTCTTGAAATAATGAAAATCATTAAAGTGGTGCACTATTTCTAAGTTTATTTTTTACTGACATATTTGATAGTTAAGAAAAAATATAACATGGCCGTTCGTACCGATCACAGGAGTGTAATTAGCCATGTAACTGTAATGCCTTAGAATGTAGGCATTTCCACGCCAGAACTTAAGGTCGCAATGCCTTCCAGGCTCCTGGTCCTGGCTGAGAATCTTGCACACTGGGTCATTTGCTGGGCAGTGTGGGTAAAATGGACATGTCTAACTTCATCCACTGTAGACATCTGCTGAATGAAAAGTGAAAGCTGTGACTCATTTGGAAGACGCCCATCTGTCTTTCCCATACAGGGAGTGGTGAAAACCGCCACCACTGTCACAGGCAGGCACTTGAAGGGGACTGTTTCAAGGGCAAGAGACAAAATCTCGTCTTGTATGAAACCGAGTACCCTGGGAATATGGACACTCTGATTCTAATTGCAGACCTGGCACCAAAATCTCCAGGGACCTTGAGCAGCCTCCATTTCCTCGTCAGAAAGCGAGTGATTGGGCAGGATAGCTTGCATGACTTCCAGCCACAGAATCCTTCAATCCTAAGGGCTGCCTGCGTTCACCTCTCCCTGTGTTGGTTGGCCTGCCCGGGCCGGCTGAGTGAACAGGGCCTGCGGTATTGACAAGCTCCGACAGGCCGCCCGAAGGGCTCACTGCCGTCCTCTGGGCAGACGTGCACGTTCAAGTGAACCAAGTGAAACCCGAGCCTGCCTTGAAGACACCCCTGCTGTCACCCCGTCTACAAGCCCTACAAGCCGAGAGGGAAAGTACGTTTCTGCAAGTGCAGACTCCAGCCGAGCTGCCGAAACAGAACACCACGGCCAGTGATATCATGGCACTATCAGCTCAACCAGGGAACAAAAGGGAGAGAGAAGTAAAGCTTCCTTCCCTTGGGCTGTGCAGTCATGTAAGCGTGAAGAAGGAAATATGAAACGGAATCACTCCTCAAGAGAGACAATTAATATTCTAGAGCCTTGAAAGGTTTTACCTAATTTTCCCCTTGCAACTTAAAACATGCAGATGCTCATATATGTCTCCTTAGGAAAAACATTTTAGAAGAGAAAAATTCATGGGGTGCCTCCTGGAACACAATATTGTCATTTGCTAAGTGTCACTAGGGGTTGCCTAGGAAGTCCCTGTGACACTGTGGACTAAGAAAAGGGCATCTATGTGGGTGCTCCAAAGCGAGACCTGGGGGCAAATAATTTATTAGAGAAGCGTTCCTAGGAGAAGTCTGTAAGAGGGCAGGAGAGGCAGGACAGGATACAGATGAAATTAGTCAATTGTAGAGGGCAGCAGGGGAGTCCCCCGATTGTAAAGGGGAACTCTGGTGTTGGGTTAAATATCAATTTGTCCACAGGGCAGTCATTGGCTAAGGGAGACCCTGGGCAAGGGAAGAAAACAGGCTCTAAAGATTGGGGGGTGGGGCTCACAGAGACAGTAAAAGGGATCCAGGACACCGGGGAGGAGCACTGAGTGACCTCTCAGGGCACCCCTATCTCTGGTCAGATGTGCTCACGAAGTCCCCCCCCAACGAAGCATGGCTTCTTCCATGTGTAGTGGCCAAAAGGACAGTGGGATGAGCCCTAGTCATTGTTTTCCTTGAAATTATCCCCAGGCTATAACTGACATTGATGATATCACTTGCACTACTCATTCAAGATTCCTCTCGCTCTCCTCTGACTGAGACGCTGGCCTTCTAATATGACCTAGACCTTCGTAATGTGACCTAGACTTTCACCTCTGTAGTTGCCCGTTCACAGTGCAAGCTCAGCCTGAGAGCTCCAAGGGGTGCCTGGTGGATAACTAGAGGCAGAGTTTTAGAATGGTGTGCAGTGGACCATTATTGTCTTTCAGGGCTAATACATAGGAGTGCAATGTAAAATACAGTGATTTTAAATTCCAAAACATTAATTTATTTATTTTGTATAATTTTCCAGTTTGTTGGCAGTTTTATTGACACATAAAATTATACATATTTAAGGTGTCCAACTTGATGTTTTGATGTACTTGTACACTGTGAATTAGTAGCCACAATCCAGCTAATTAACAAACATATCTATCAACCTCACAAAATCACCACTTTCTTTTTTCGTATGATGAGAACACCTAAGATCTACTATCTTAGCAAATTTCAAGTATACAACACAATACTGGTAACTACAGTCATATGGCTGAGTATTAGGTCTCCACAGGAATCACTCTAGCCTTCCTCCCTTTGCTTGTCTGTAACTTCCAGGCCAACACTGAGCAATTTGGCTTCCACGATCCACCGTCCCTTCCCTAACTGTTTAGCTTCAGCATACCACATACATAGTGGTTTCAGAATTGTTAAGCCTTACCCCAGTGGGAGACAGCTGCGCTAACTAGAGCACAACGCCTGTGCGTTCTTTCTTTGTCTAAAAACTTATCGTCTCTACTCATTTCCCAATTTACTTAGGTTACTACCTTAACCCCCTAGCCCTTTTGATGAGGTTACTTCATATATTTGTAATTCAGTCAGATTGTTTTGTCATATCCTGGGATCCCTTGATCCCCCCTAGATTATATTTTGAAGAATTTGCATACATTGAAACCCACTCTTTTTGTGTTGTACAGTGTGAAGTTTTCATAAATATGTGATGTCATAAAGCCACCAAAAAAAAGCCGCTGAACTTCGCTGATTAAACACTTTCCTCTCCCCAGCAGCTTGGCAACCACTGATCTCATTAACAACTCTAGAGTTTGGCCTTTTCCAGAAGTTCATGTAAATGAAATTATTCTTTTCAGTCTGGTGTCTTTCACTTAGCAATATTCATTTAAGATGTTTTTGTACGACTTAATAACATTCCTTCTTACCACGGAATAGTATCCATTCGCCTATGTCAAAGTATTTTGGTTGCTTTTAATTTTGGTGATTATAAGTAACATTACTACAAATATTTATGTGCAGGCTTTCCGTGAACATAGTTTTCACATCAGGCAAATATCTAAAAGTGATTGCTGGGTCATATGATAAGGCCATATGACCTTATGACCATATGACCTTGAAAGAGACTTCCAGCCTCTGTCTTACAGTGGTTGTACCATGTTTTTATTCCTACCAACAATGTGTGTATTTCTGTTGTTCCATATCTTTGTCAGTAATTGGTATTGTTTGTTTATTTGTATTATGCTATTCTAACAAGTGACTAGTGGTATCTCATTATTGTTTTAAGCCTGTCTGGTTTTGAACTCCTGGAGGGTTGACAGCTGTGTGCTCTTGGCCAAATTATATAGCCTCTCTAGGCCTCTTCTTTAAATAGGGATAAAAATAATACTGACCTCTCAGGTGGTGGTTGGAACTCTATGGTTGGTGACACATGAATAGTAGTGGGCACATGTTAAGTGCTGAATAAACATGGTTTCCCTTAAGACTAGGGAATGAATTCACTGAGTGAAAATGTGCAATGGTTTGATGTTAACTAAAATTAACTAGTCATTTTAAACTTCTTCAAGTTCACCCCTTCATCCAAAGAGTATCAGAAAGTCTGTTCTTTACATTTTTGAATGGTTCCCTGAAGTTTTGCCATATACAGCATCTCCCATTTTCTTCCAGTAGGATTATGATGTCTTCATATACAAAACTAATTTTTACTTTCTAATTGTGGTACTTATATTAAGGCCATAGTTTGACCTTTTTGCCTTTTAAAATTCAAGCCAGCTTTCACTAAACTCAGATAATACGTCATTTCACCCACAGAAACTTGTCTTGGTGACTGTGGCTGGAAGAGGTCTCTTCCTAAACACAGGGCTTTAGAAATCTATTGTTTATTTATGGCTATATAATGCCTACTTCTAAAAATGTAAGAGCATAAACATGACCAAAATTATATACATACATACATAAATATAATACTTATATATACACAAATATTAGAAAGTCTATATCCTTCAGAGTGGTAGATTTGATAGACTTCGTTTGAATTCCTCATTGGGAATTTTGTTAACAGTTGATACTGTGCAATTTTAAATATCCTCAACAGCGGCTGGTATTCATCCTCTCTAAGTGGAGGAGTATTTTCTTAAGCTATCCATCTTATTTCTCTCCACTCCTCACATTAGCCTAACTCATCCTACAATCCTTGGTTATTTAACCCTATATAGAAACGTGCACATACATATGTCTACATGTACGAGTATTTATGGTTACTTTACTGGCTTACAATTTTTATGTCTTGCTCTTCTCACTCAAAAATACCTTGTGGAAATCACCACATGTCAATGGGTTTAGCATTAATTTATTGTATCAAATGAGATTTTTGCAACTATGAACACCTGACCTTACATTGTATGGATTTGGATGTGTAACTGACATGTACCCACCATTAAAATATCATGCAGCCTATAAATACTGCCTTAAAAAGTCATCTGTGCTCTGCCCCCAACCCCAGCCCCTGGTGGTCATGGATCTTTTTGCTGTTTCCATAGTTCTGCCCTTTTCAGAATATCATAAAGTTAGTGGGAATCATATTATATTTAGCCTTTTCAGATAGTTTTCTTTCAATTAGTAATATGCATTTAAGATTACTCCATGTCTTTTTATGGCTTGATAGCACATTCTTTTTAGTGCTGAATAATAGTTAATTGTCTGCATGTAACACAGTTTCTTTATCCATTCACCTCCTGAAGGATATTTTAACTGCTTCCAAGTTTTGGCTGTTATGAATGAAGTTGTTATAAACATCTTTATAGAATTTTGTGTGTATGTATAAATTTTCAACTCCTTTGGATAAACACCAAAGATTGCAATTGCTGGATTGTATGGTAAGAGTATATTTAGTTTTGTAAGAAACTGCTAAACTGTCTTCCAAGGTGGCTGCACCATTTTGCGTCACTATGGGCAATGGAGGTGGGTTCCTGTCACTCCATAGCCTCTTATTTGGTGTTGTCAGTGTCTGGATTTTGGCCATTCTAATAGGTATGCAGTGGTATCTATCTGTTGTTTTAATTTTCAAATCATAAGGTTTTTAAAGCTATGGATTGATCTTATTTGCTTTGTACCTCCCACAGTGCTTAATGAACATTTAATTAATGGACTTATCAAATAATACTGTATGAGTGTTCTAACTACAATGATTAGTATTTGAACTGCTGCTTTCTAATCATTTAACACATGCTTTCAAGTTACGTGCTAAGTGCAAGACAGTTGTTGTGCAGAGAGATGTAACATAAAAGACATAGTCTTCGGGGAGCATATCAGTAACTACCCAGTGACAGATCCTGTGATGATGGCCATAGTAAAGATTTTGGCTCTGCATTGCTGGAATAGTTATATTGGTCTCTACATGCAGACATTGACCAGAGCTGGTTTCTGTGGTCATAGCTTTCAGAAGATCAGGCTTTTGTGGTTAAAGCCAATATTTCTAATTAGAGGACTGTGAATTAGGTGGTTTTTCATGCTGGATAAATGATATCCCAATCAAGATAATGTGGTCATTGATTATACTTTTTGAAATACTTTTAGAAAATCATATGAGGTCATTTATACTATAATTTTAACTCTTCTATTTAATTATGGTCAAAAGTAGCAATTATTTAGTTTAGAAGAGGCATGAAACTCTTTTTCTCACCAGTACAAATTTGCTCCAATATAAGTTAAATGCTAGGGGCAGGGACAGGGGCTGCCGCACCCACTGATGGCTGGAGGCTGCTGAGGGCGAATGGAGGCGGCAGGTGGGCACAGGCACAAAGTGGAGCGGTTGCTGCCAGACCGGATCGAGCCTTGCCACACACCTGCTGCAGTGCCCGCAGAGTGGCCCCAGTGTGACCACCTCCTGGAGCTGTGGCCAAGGTGGCGGGGTGTGGTCATGGCAGGTGGGATGAACACCGAGAAAATCATGCTTAGGTTTGAGGCTGAAAAACCCACATGAAAAAAAGTCCTTGACACCTTTCTGCAAGTCCAGTTTGGAGCAGGATGGATTCTGAGACTGTGAGTTCTCATGGCCTGTGTAGCTTAAGAAGTAGCTGGAAAAGATGTCTTGGGCTGTTCATCATCCAATCCCCTGTTCTGTTCAACTTGGTTCCTTAAGAGATTGTAACCAAGCGCTGGTCAGGCTGCCTGTCACTACGAAAGCCAAGACTCTAGAGGCAGGTGCTGATGTAAAGGAAAGTGTTTTTATTCAGGTGCCAGCAATATGGAAGATGGGGGACTCTAGTCTCAAAGCCAATTTCAGCATCTCAGGTATCCTGGCTTGGTTATACAGGGGAACTCTGGGAAGAGGGGAACTAAGGGATTTCTGGCGATGTGCAGCTTTTCACCCTACTCTTGGGTGGTTTCCATGGGATCTTTTGTGTGTGTCGTCGTCATGTGGTTTCATTGCTCCACCCACAGTTTTACTGCTGGTATCTGGGAACAGGATGGACAGTCAGTGCTTCTGCTGGTTCTGATCTTGTTACTGAGCCCAACTAGTGGGGGTGGGGTCCTACCCCTCACCGCGCACACAGCAAAACTCCAAAGACAGAGTTTGGTGGGAAAAAAGGAGTCTTTTATGTAACAATCATATTTGCAAAAACAGCTATTTAAATTTTTGTCATCACAACCTCTACACTGATTCGAGAACTGAAAACAATACAAGAACAAAAATTTGTACTACTGAAGAAGGCACATAAACTTTTGGTTCCATTCTTTCTCTATTTTCTCCCTCTATTAAACCACCAAAACTAATATTTCAGTCACAGCTCTGTGAGGTCTGTGCGGGAAGCAGGCAGGTGATGGCTGCTGACAGGCCCGTGCTGGGCAGGGGCCCAGGGCCTGTCGCTGGCAGGCCTGAGCTTCCTCCTCTCCCCTATTACCGTCCCTAATGTCCTGGGCCCAGGACCTCCAGCCCCCAGCTGCTGGGAAGGATGGGAGAATTAAAAAAAGAAGCGGCATTTCCATGTATTATTTTTTTAAATTTTTTTAAAAGATTTTATTTATTTATTTTTAGAGAGGGAAGGGAGGGAGAAAGAGAGAAACATCAATTTGTGGTTGCTGGGGGTCATGGCCTGCAACCCAGGCATGTACCCTGACTGGGAATTGAACCTGTGACACTTTGGTTCGCGGCCCGAGCTCAGTCCACTGAGCTACGCCAGCCAGGGTCCGTGCATTATTTTTAAAATGATTGCTAGGGCAATGTATGCATGTGCAGCTCAACCCCTCCCCATTGCTGGAGGTGGGATCCTCAATTCCAATATAAGTCACTGATGCCCAATTTCTTGTGGTCAGGGTCATTCCTTGGTTAATTAAGCAAGAGCTGAAATTTTTGCTGTCTATAAAACACCTATAAAGAAACTTTTAATACATGAATCTTCTATGAGTTTGTTAGTACATTTTATTCTAATTCCATTTCATGGTAAGTCAGAGTAGTATAAAGTTTTTATTCCCTGTTACAGGATGACTTCTTGGAAGCTCAGCTTCACGTGTATGTCAAACAAGGGAACTATGTAAAAGTGAAGAAGGTGCCTAAGAAAGGTCAGCTACTTTTCTTGGAAGCAGTGTGGCCAAGTGGAGGGAGAATGTGCCTCAGACTTCAGCTTTAAAGGAGGACTTCAGATGGCCAGAACTGAACTAGCACTTCTGAATTTCCTGGGATGCCAGGTGCTGTGGCTTCCTTGGGAAGCTCTGCAGCAACCCCCACCTCCCCACCTCCTTTAACACCCCACCCCTATCCCACCATCCCTGGGCTGCTAGAGTCTGGGGCCCCCAGGTGTGCAGCCCAAATCCTGCCTCACTGTGAGGGGGGAAGGGAAGCCCAGTGAGAAGTAGTTGTCCTCTCTGCAGGGGAAAAGGACCACTTGGTCCCTGGTGGTTCTGGGAAAAAGGAGCACTGTTTGGCAGTCACTCTCAACCCAAGACTACTAAAGGTTGAGTAGCCTTGCCTAAGTCAAGGTTGGAATCTGAGGTTGGGGAGCGGTGATTAGTTGTTAACGGGAGCATCCACGACAGCTGCCAATTGTGGCATGGCTGCCAATTGTTGGCTCTCGCTCAGCATGCGGTGCTGGCACCCCACTTACCTGCGTCGCTCTCCGGGCCCCACTTGCCTCTGTTGCTTGCTGTATCTTGGACCTGCCCCTGTCATGCTCAGGCTGCACCTCTGGGCACCACGGCTCCTTTCCACATGGCAGCTGTTATGGCTGCCGGTCCGGGCAGCTCCAGCTCGGCCACCAGCCCTGGATCCTGTCCTGCAGACCTCTGTTCCCCTGGGGCCCATGGAGCCCTGGCCTTCGGATCAGCAACCCACACCCCCCATTCAAGCCTTCAGGTATTTCTGAAGACTTTGAATCTTCCTTATTCAAACAGGAAGCCTCGGCTCTGTCTACAGAGGTCCTTGAGGAAATGGAACCTTTTCCAACCCCTCAGGAGCCCCCAGCTCATCAACCAGAAGACCCTGAGGAGCAAGAACCTACTTCAACCCAGGAGGATAATTCAGCTCAGGCTCAGTGTCCTGAGCTGTTGAAGTCTTTTCTTGTTTATCAAGGTGTTTTAGATCAACATCCAGCTTCCCCTGAAAATCTTGACTCTTCAATCCAGCAGAAGAGCTCAGCTCTGCCACAGTTGCCTCTTGCTGGTGTAGAACCTCCTTCCATCCAGCAGAAGGGCCCAGCTCAGCTTGCAAAATCCCCTATAAATCATGAGGTGACAGTTTCTTCCCCTCAGGATCCAGGTGAAGCTCAGCATGCAGTGTTGCCTAAAAAGGAACGTTATCTCGATGACACCAAACACCATAAGGGGATTAAACCATCTGCCATCTGCTACTAAGAAGGAAATCTCAGGTACAAAAACCTACTGAGATGGTCAAACCTCTCACCCAGCCAGGTGTCCCTCCAAAGGCCCTGAGAAGATAGAGTTATTTCCATTCCCACAGGATATGTAGCTTGGTCTACTTTGGAGGCTGATGCTGCAGTCCTGTAGCAGGTTGCACCCTCCCTGACGTCACAGTTCCACCTTGGACCTGGAGCTCACTGCAGCACCAGAACGCACTTGAAGGCTGAACATCCTACCGCTCTGCAGCAGACTACACTCTCCCAAAGCACCCTGAGATAATATTTCCACATCCAGAACCTGTTCAGACTCAGCACCCATCCTTGTCTGTTGTCGCAGTTCCACCTCTGGGCCTGGAGCTCCGGCTCGGGACCTTCCTGAAGAATGGGGCTTTTCCTCAACCCCTGGACATTAGTGATGCTCAGTCGAATGCAAGATGGAGGAGGGCGGTTTCTGGAGAAGGTGGCTGCTTTGGCTCTAGGATATGTATTGGCCTCTCAACACCATGCGCAAGAAAAATGTGGAATGGAAGCCATACCACAGTGATATGTCTGATGAAGATGAGGTTTTTGACAAAATGGACAAGGGGGAAGCCTCCAGGTCAGCAGCCAGGATTGCTACATCAGACTCAGCTGCTGAAGAAGAGATGGATGAAGAAAGTGAAGCCTGACCCGCCAGGGAGTGAACCCCCATCTCAGGCCACCTGCAGATTGTATTTGGAAACATGGTCTCGACATTGCTGATAAAATACGTTATTTTCTTCCTATTAATATGTGTTGTAAATTCATAGCCAACTCTATCCATGAGGTAAGGAATGAAATTATAAATAGTTAAGTATTTTTTTCTTTTTTAAAAAAGTTTTTATTTATTTATTTTTAGAGAGGGAAGGGAGGGAGAAAGAGAGAGAGAGAGAGAGAGAAACATCAATGTGCGGTTGCTGGGGGCTATGGCCTGCAACCCAGGCATGTGCCTTGACTGGTAATCGAACCTGTGATGCTTTGGTTCGCAGCCCACGCTCAATCCACTGAGCTACACCAGCCAGGGCAATAGTTAAGTATTTATATACAAATCGGAAAGGCTATGGGCAAGAAAAGGCTGATGCTGGAATCTCTGGGGGAGCTAGTGTGGTCACCAAGGGTGAAGAGTGGCTTTACCCTCTTATTTCTGCAATGCAGTCAGTCCCTTAGATCTGGAAAACACCTCACCCTCAAGGGGCGTAGGTTATTCAGTCAAATAACAACTCATTCTGGTGCTCCGTCTCCTGGCTCACCAGGTACCAGCCATTTACAACATGCTTGACCTCTTATCTATGGAGGTTCATCCACTTCCGGCCCCTCTCATCAGGCCTTTGGGGTTTTGTCAGAATATTTGGATCCCTGAGCCCATCTTTGTGGTGGGGCCGGTCTTTTCTTCCAAGCTCTTAGACTCATACACACATGAGTGCTCTGTCTTGGTTTAGTGTGTCCTCCACCCTTACAAGCTAATGGAAAATTCACATTAGATTTTTTTTAATTAAAAATAAAACCCCTCCCAACTGTTGGACAGCTAGTGGGGAGGTGCTGGAGAGAGAGGGTAAAGAAGAGAGTGTGAGAGCAGAATTGTCCAAGACGTCCCTGCTTTGGCCTTTATTTCAAAAACATATTGGCGGGGCCACTTTTCCATTCACTTGTCCTGCTCAGCTTCTCCTGACACCTTTGAGGGTCAGGTGTGTGCTGCTGGGCTCCCTCCAGCTCAGCCCAGCTCCAAACCTACCCACGTCCTTCCATGTCCGACGCAGACCCATGGCTGCATGATTCTGAGTGATCATGCATGGGTTCCTCCCCTCCTTCTGCAGAGAGTCAGGACTAAGTCACATTGACTAAGTCAGTGAGGATTAAATGCCTGAGTGAGTAAAAGAAATCCTGAACTAACAAGACTTGATAGTCGACCTAAGTGATCACAAATAAACGCTGGTGGGTTAGTCACTTGAGTTGAAGAATGGCGCCAACCACACACGGGACAATAGCACAGAGTCCCCCAGCGGAGCAGGGGGACTGGGAAGCAGCCTAGTGTGCTTTCTAGTGGGGGAAAGCAGGGAAATGCAGAATTTCCCTGTCTGTTTTCTAGGAGGGCTCTTTCTGGAGAAGGCAGCCGCTTTGGCTCAGGGATCCATATACGCCTGTCCATGACACATGTGCAGAAAACATGGCACAGAAGCTACCTGACGAGGACTTGTCTGATGGGGATGGGACCTTCAACAAGGATAAAGGGGAAATCATGGAGGCCAATTTAGGATTCTTATCCAAAATGGTTAGGAGGGTTCCAGGCAGAGCGAACGGGTCTGCATTTCACCAGTTTGCTGATGCTGTTCTCTGGGGCCTGCCCAAGTGACCTCCCAGAGTTTCTTACTGAGAATGAGAAACAGTGTTTTTCTCCATGTTGACCAGTGAGTCAGCGCATATTTGCTGTGTTTATAGCACAGCCTGGGGATGGAGATCAGTGAAGTGCAGGGAATCCAGGAGGTGTGAGGAGGAACAGTGGGGTAGTGCTGGAGACTCATTTCCTGTCCCCTTTCAGCAGCTCAGCAGGCAGCTAGCTCAGCAGGTACCGGCGGGCAATGGAAAAGTAGAGGCCCCCTTTCTAATGAGATCATTTCATTCATCCAGCAGCTTCCATGTTGGTGATACAAGTTGTCCCCCGTCTTCCCTTCCCTGTGAAACGGATGCATTCCAGGCAGGCCCTCTCTCTCTACAGGAGCTCTAGCCATGGGACACATGGTCCAACAAAGTCTGGTCTAGTCCCCTTCTCTGAGAACTTGGGGATGAGTGAATTCTGTTATCGCTCTGCTGATAACAGACTCCCCCCAGACTGCAAAACCTTACATTATATTTGCACATTTTTCCTCTTTACCTGATGGGGTGGGGGAGGGGCCAAGGAATTTTGTGCCCATGAAAATCTATGGATTGATGGCCTGGTAAATATGGTGAAAGGGAAGACTTAGAGCCCGGGGGCCGAAGTCCCCTACCATTACAAGGTCCCTGTTCATCAATATGCCTGTTCAGAGGGTCTGAAATCTGTCTTGCTGAACCCCTGTACCACATAGTGTATTGATTAGTAACAGATCACATGGAAATAGTGGCTTAAAACAACAGTAAGTATTCCTCGCGATTGGTGTGAGTCAAGGATTTAGGAGTGGCTTGGGCAGTTCTGGCTCTAGGTCTCTCATAAGGTTCTCAGGAGGCTGGCCAAGGATGTGGTCACCTGAAGGCTCGAGTAAGGTGGAAGGGTCCATTTCAAGACGGGTCTCTCACGTGGCTGCCATGGTGGTGGTGGTTGCTGGAGGGAGGCCTCAGTTGCTCCCCGTATGGACCTGTACTTGCTTGTATATGCATAGGCTCTCTGAAAGGGTACACCCAAACTGGTGATGTTCGGTGTTTCAGGGGAGGGAATTAGATGGCTGTTGGACAGGAGAAGAAGAGTGATTTCTGTATTTTTACCCTTTTCTTTCTTTTTTTTTTGATTGTAGTAAAATACAGATACAATTTACCATCTTAACCATTTTTTAGTGTGTAGTTCCATGGCATTAAGTACATTCACACTGTTGGGGAACCATCACCAGCATTCATCTCTAGAACACTTTATCTTGCAAAAGGGAAACTCTCCCCATCCCTGCTCCCACAGCGCCCGGCAGCCATCACTCTGCTCTCTAGTCCTGTGAATTGGACCTCTCTGGCACCTTGTACAGGTGGAGTCGTGCAGTACTTGCCTCTTTGGCTTTGACTTCTTCCACACGGCCTGGTGCCCTCATGGTTCATCCGTATTGCCGCACGTGGGGCACTGACTAGTGTTCTACCGTGGGTACCACACTTTGTCCATCCAGTCCTGCCTCCACGGGCACCTCTGCTTCCGCCTTCTTGTTACTGTGAAGAGTGATGCTCTGAATACGGGGTGCAAATATGTCTTTGAGATCCTTGTATGTTTACATTGTTAAAGTATATGACTATGGCACTTATTTGAAAAATAGATTAAAAATCCAAAGAAAAAAAAACAGCTAAAAGAGTTCATTACCACCAAACTAAAGAACGTATATGTGTGACCTGTGGACACGGACAATGGTGTGGGGATTGCCTGAGGGAGTGGGAGTGCTGGGCGGAGGGGGACAATGGGAAAACAATAGGGACAACTGTAATAGCATAAAATACAATGGAAAAGAAACAAAAAAGTAAATGCTAGCCACATTTGAAAGGAACTTTTTAAAAATAATTATGAGGCATTACAATTTCCAAGGAGGAGTACATGTTGTAAAGGGGTAATATTCTGAACTTTTATTTCTTTGGACAAATAGTTTATTACAGACTTCAGGAATTTAATATTAACAGGGAAGTCTGCTTGTTTTCGGAGCTCACCTGCTTCAGTAGTTGAACCCTAAGTGTTCATACAAATGGGCTTTCAGACCGGGTTGGAGGTCGAGCCCTTCCTGGTTGGCCTCCGAGGAACACGTGGCCAGAGTGAAAAGCGAATATGGGCTTTAGACATATGTGTGACATGTTCGTGACCTTCAACAAACAGTGTCTTAATGTCCCCGAACCTTAGTTTCCTTGTTTTTAAAATTGAATGAAGTATCAATGATCTCTCCTGAGAGAGTTATATAAAGTACTATGGGAAAACCTCTTAGCACCGAGTGCTTGCTCCTAAGTGCTCCAAATGTTTTCGCTTCCAGGTGGCTAGTGAAAACCCTGAAGCAGTAATATGGGATTAGTGATATTGTTTTGAAAGTTAAACAGAAAATAACCATGGAGAAGTTATTGATTTTGGTCTGGGACCAAGTGCAAGGTGAGCTGAGTCATCTTTGTCAGAAAGCAAGAAGCAGCTGGAGGACTAGCGGGGTCACGTTAAAGGGAGTAATTTTTAATGCACGTCATTCTTAAGCAGACATAAAAAGCATCCGTGCCAGCTCTACTATTTAAAGTATTCTTACAATGCGTTCACCTTCAAATGACAATTCTTTGGAAATACCTCCTGACCCGGAGTCATCGATGTTTGTCTTTTCCCAACAATATCACTGTCTGTGCCATCAAGAATGTTGGCCATACAGCATTTCTGGAGAATGTTCCTCTATTGTCTCCGACATTCTCTTCCAAGGACAGCCAACTCTGTAAATGCCGACGCTGGCTCTCTCTCGATCTTGTGAATGAATATCAAAGGATGGTTTTCAGGTAGCAACCTGCATTCATTTTTCTTTCTCAAACTGATGCTGAGTGGTTTGCTGACCGATATGTATACCACCAGGAACAATAACCAAATTGGTTCCTATGCAGGCAACGACAACTACATTATGACAGCAGCCTGGCTACTCGTGATTATGAGATGTCATTAATTGTGTATCTTAGAATGAATGAAATAAAGTCATTCATATTGATAAAGCTACTGATTATAATATTTCCTCTTGATGTTTATTTTCTACTATGTAATACTGTTAGCTTGATTTCCTCCGCTTTCTGGGAGGAATTCATCCTTATTTAAGTATTTAGCTCTGAGACCCTGGCAGAGCCTCTGCAGAACCTTGGACAGCTAGTCCCCTTTCCTATAAAACTCTCACCCTGGAGGCCATAAGGCACAACTTGCAGAATGATATTTTACTGGTAAAACATACTTAATTCTTGGGTGGTTTAATAGGAAGTTTCAATTCCAAGCTACAACATGACATCAAATCAATAAACTGACCTTGGAAAGCTGAGCATTTGAAAAAGGGAAGTGATACTAATATGTCCCTTCAGGATTAAGTTATATAACCCCCAAGGTGTCCATGTGTGTGAGCCATCTGGTCCTGGCATGAAGTGAGACTAATAAATTCATTTAAAATGTCAGTTTCAGTTTGAACTACATGAACTGAGTGGTCTCCAAACAGAAAACCCAATAGTTCCGTCCTTTGCTGTTCAAGTTTCTGTTACACTCAGCAATAAAGTAATCCCCAACTGGTGGAGTGACCTCAGTGATTGTGACTCCTTTTCAGTGAATTTGGCTATTCTAAGGGAAAGCATAAAACCAAGACCAATGCAGTTTACATAGTTTGGAAATATATTTTCTAGTCTATAACAGCATAGTAAAGAGTTTTATCTGTTGTACACTGGGAAGGCATTATTTTTTTCTCTTAATGTATCAGCCATTTCAATCTCTATAAAGCCTTTTTTTTTTTGCATTACTAAGATCACTCAGCTTAATTTTTCCCTTTAATTTGTGTGGAATGACAAAAGGCCTTTGTGTTTTGGTATGGAGGGGCAAGATATTTATCCTGTTCTTCTTCTGGAATTAACATAATAAGATTCATTGGTTCCAGAGCAGAGGTCATTATCTACAGAGAGTATTAAGGTGTGGGGAAGTATCTTTATTAAACCCTCATGTACTTAAGGATGCTGATCGAGGCCATGCTAATACAGAAGGCACAGCCCATGGTCTCATGGTTCCTTTCCTAATTTACTTTTTTGTTGGAAAGAAAACACATATACAACTTGTGAACAACAATAGTACGTGCACAGAGCAGAATGAAGGGCAACAGCAAGAAATGCTCATAGTTAATGCGCTAACTGTTGACTGTTAAGTGGGAGGGAGTTTCAGGTAGGAGGCACAATTTGTGGTGAGTTTCATTGACATTTTCTTTTCCCTGTTTACAGGGAGTATGGAAAGTACTTCCATTTTGCATGCTGAGGCCTTCTTCGATTTACTAGGGGTTTCTCATTGCAGCAAAGCCAGTTGGACTTGGTAAAAAAGGCTGGGATGTGTACCAGAAGCCAGGGAATGCTGTTGTTTTTGCTTCAGTAGGTGGGAAGCGGGATGGGAGTCTAAACAGGATTCAGCAAGCAGGTCGTGGAGGAGCTCTGCCCAGCCTATCCTGGCTCTTCCCCCAGGTGACATTCTGTTTCCGAACCATCTGTCTTTGCAGGTGGTTCATCCGAACCCTGTGCATAACTACTTCCTGCCTCAAGGGGCAAAAGCAAATTCACTAGGCCCCGTCCTGATTGGAAGGGGTCCAGGAGAAGGTGAAGTAGGTACTTTTCCAGGGTCTTCCTTCTTGCATTTGTCCTGGGTTGGGGGGTGGGGGTGGAGAAATCACCAGTTTCTCTTAAAAGGAACTTCTGTGCCCACCTGTTTCCTGTGGCCACTGCTTCTCACCAAGTTCATGGACATAAGCAGTGAGTACAGTGGGACAAGCCAAGTCACATCTAACCTATATAACATTGTAGAAATGGATGGTGTTCACATTTGGCAGCAAAATCTCAGCTTTTGCTTACTGTCAGGTTTCTTAATGATCTCTTAGAGAGTCAGAATTGTGACCTAGCAACTGTTTGTACAGGAAACCTTGCTGCCAAGCTTCTTTTACGCTTTGTCAGTCAAATCGACATTTGGAATTCTCAGGCATGACCTAAGCTACGCTCAGGGTACGGAGAGCTTTGGAGTGAAGATTTTTCAAGGAAAGTTGAGTCACCAGAGTGCGCAGCCAAACTTTGAAAGTGAAGGAGAGGGAAACTGGGCCTTCTGCACTCCCTGCGGGTAACACACTTCAATATCACTGAGCAAGAAATTAAACCCGGGCTTGGGGTTCAAGTGGGCCAGCAGACATGCATCATTTTGACTAAATAAAAATCGCCACACTATCTTCACTGACATAAATGTTGGCTGTGCTCCATTTTATTTGTTTAGTGTGTGTTTACTTAGCTCTTGAATATCATTTTGAAGCTAGAAATGTAATAAAATGTGCAAATTTAAAGAAGCCTATTTTTGAAAAAACCAGGACTCAAAAACACATAGTTTCACTGCCTCATTCCAGACATTTACGTTTAAGTATGCTTGCATTGCCTTTTCTAAGAATTTAAAAATTTTAAGTCATGGTTACTTTTATTGTTAAAGCATAATTTTCTTATTAAAATTTTTTAAAGATTTTATTTATTTGTTTTTAGAGAGGGAAGGGAGGGAGATAGAGAGAGAGAGAGAGAAACATCAATGTGCGGTTGCTGGGGGTCATGGCCTGCAACCCAGGCGTGTGCCCTGGCTGGGAATTGAACCTGCGACACTTTGGTTCGCAGCCCACACTCAATCCACTGAGCTACGCCAGCCAGGGCTTACAGCATAATTTTCAAAAAACATTATGACTCATGAAAATGAAAACATGTATCAAAGATGGTACTAAACTCCTTAATTAATGAGACTTACAAATGTGTTTAAACATGTTCAAATGAGAATTTGAAGAATATGTAAATATTATATATATAAACACACACACATATACACATATATACTCATACACATACACATGAAATCAGGGATGCTGAAATGATCAATTTACTACTTTATCACATAAAACTAATTCATATCCTATCATGTTATAAAACATCATGTAACAATCTATGTTTTGGGCCATCTACAGACTGGAAATGAATATTTTAGCATCAAAATTCATTTGCATTTATATGGACAAGAATCATTTGCATCACCACAATTTTCTACTTTCTACTTTATGTCAGTGAAGATAGTGTGGCGATTTTTATTTAGTCAAAATGATGCATGTCTGCTGGCCCACTTGAACCCCAAGCCCAGGTTCAGCTTGACTTCTACCCCAGCAGGACTTTAAAATAGCCTAAATCACTAGAAACAAAGCCACAGTTACATAGTTCAATAGAAACCAATGACCTCTGGAGCCCGTAACTCCAGAGAAAGGGCACCTGGTCATCTGCTTCTCCCGTTTCTAACTGTTGGACAATTTTTCTTGACATTACATTTAATGATATTTCTGCATTTGGTGAGAGGTAAACCTGATCTTTATTAGATGCCATTATGGAAAGAGGCATGAACTGTTCTACCTTCTTACAAGCTGGTTAGTAATGGCGGAAGACCTCAAATCAAGGCCCCGTGTTATGTCCTGCCTTGACATCTGATAAAAGTGGAAGGGCCCTGGATGGTCCATTTGCATGTTCTTCTCCTCACTCTGCTTCCATGGATATTGGCCACCCCAGCAAACAACCTTTAGGATCAAGGGGATCATGCTCAGTTCTTCCTTATCCCCTGAGTAGATGTGACATTCTCTGCCAGCCCACGTACTTCAAACAAGCCAAAAGCACCCACCTGTGGTAACCATGGAGCAGCTCACCCTTTCAACACTATAAAGCCTGCTTCTCACAACCCCTATTTGTTCACTGTGCTTAAGTGCGACCCTTGTGTGGCTCTGTGTGGTGTCCCTGGCCCTCAATCTGTGAGTATATAGACTGTTACTGTTAATCTCATCTGTCCCATGTCACGTGTCAGCTGTTCAGCCATCCCCATAATTGGAGGGTGGGAATCTTTCCTTCACTAATGGGTAAATAGGAGGTGATTAACTCATTACCATACAAAGTTGGAGAAGAGAAGAGCAGGCGACAAGAAAACATCTGAAATCAAACAGACTAAGGTCAAGCAGAAAGGGTAAGACTTATGGGCTAGAAGAATGTTCTAGATGGAAGAAAAACTTATGTGAAGCTATTAGAACCAAAGAGCCAAGGGACTAAACATTTTTCCAAAATGGCTGCATTATGGAGAGTACAAATCATGATTATTTAGAGGTAAGCAGGACAGATACAGTGTAGTGGTGAAAACCAAGTTTCAGAGTTTAGACTTTATCTTAAAAACAATGGGAACAGTTGAAGGGGTGTGATACAACTAGATTTGTGTTTAAAGGAACCATTATGGCTTTAACAAAGAGTGAAGAGTATTTAGCCTCAAGATTTGGAGCCAGTTAGAAAGTCACTACAGTAATCTGGATATAAATGGGATGTGTTTTTCAAGAGTAGGGGTAATAGAGGTAGAAAGAAATGGACTTTTTTCCAGACAATATGGAGGAAGTAGAATTAGGAGGATTTGGTGATGAGTTGGGTGTGGATAGGGTTGCCAGGTTAGCAAATAAAAATACAGGATGTTTAGTTACACTTGACTTTCAGATGTAAAATCAAACAATTTTTTAGTATAAGTATGTTCTAAACAATAGTGGGATTACATACTAAGTAATTTATTATTTAACTGAAATTCAAATGTGAATTTATTATTTAATTGAAATTCAAATGTCACGTACTAAGCAATTTATTATTTAGTTGAAGTTCACATGTAACTGGGTGACCTGTACTTTACCTGGCAACCCTAAATGTGCGGTTGAGGAAGAAGGAAGAGTTAGGGTTGACTCCCAGGTTTGGGAACTAAGAAGTTGTCAGAAGAGTGAATCCGGGGTTTTCTACGTACTCAGAAAGTGAAGGCTCACTACAGATTGAACACTTGAAGAGGAAAACCCCTATCCAGAGCACAACTCTCTGAAGGTGATTTTACATTGTGATTTTCTTCATAGAACATGGTATGTTTTGATTTTTCCCCCTTAGGAAAAGGAGAAAAGGAGAAACTTTCAGAAATAGGATAAAGTAAAAGATGGGCACATCAAGTCCCAGCACAACTGGCGTATATTGTGGAGGGAAGTTCTGCTCAGAGGCAGCGTCCGAGGTGAGATGACCCTGACCTTGGATTGTTTTGGTGTCTGGTGACTATAGTTATATTCACCTCTGTGTTTCATTGTGGTTATTATATGTGGGTGTTACTTTACATTAAGGAAAGTTGCTTTACTCAATAATGTGCCAGGGTTTCTTAATTTGCAAGGGCAAAGAAGTGAGGGTTTGGATGTTAAATCAGAACATCTGAAGGCAGTGGATCAGAGAAATCAATTTGGGATGGATCAAAAACCAAAAAATAAAAGGTAAACCTACAGAACTTGTGAAAGAAAACAAAGAGAATACCTTCACAGTCCTGGAGAGACAAAGATGTCTTAACATGTAGGAAGGGGAAAGCCATACAAGCATAAAATAGTGAGATTTTATAAATATTAAAACTCTATTCATCAAAAACGTTGTTAAGAAAATGAAAGGACAAGTCACAGATTGGAGAGAATATTTAAAATACCAATAACTGACAGAGGACTTGTATTATGAACATTCTTAAAACTCCTGAATCTTGATGATGTAAGACAAACTTATTTTAAAATAGGCAAAAAATGAAAGAGATACTGCTCTGATATTCCACAGTTTTGTTGAATGGAACAAAGCCACGTGTGCAGCATAAATTCAAAGTCACTGGTGAATGTGGCATGTTGAAAATATTCCCGTCTGAAACTTGGGACATGGGTCGCTTTGAGTGTGGGGGCTGTGTTTTTTATCACCCGCATAGTGACCTGTCACATAGTGAGGGTTCAATGAATATTTGTTCCTTTTTTTAAACATAAGAATGAATCAATCAGCCAATAGAGGGTGGAGCAAAAGGAGGTTTGGGGTTGTTCACATGGAAAAGAATACAATAACGAATAAACCTACCTTCGCCACACCCTGTATGAGTACACCATGTTTTCGTATTGCCACAGCCATGGCTGGGGACTGTTGTACGTGGACTCTTGTTGGCTCCATCTTAATCCTGGGCGCTCTAGCCTGACCAGAACAAATAAACTGCAAAATACACCAGGCTGGCAGCTGGCGCTGGATCTTCCATAATTTATTTTATCAGAGTTTGATTATCTCTAAGAAGGCTACACTGTCTTGTTAGGAGTAGTGGAACAAAAGGAAGATTTAAAGAAGTAGCAAGATGTTAAGATTTGCCCTTAGGAGGAAAGTATGTTGTATTTTGTTAAATGCAGCTTGATGAACAATGTTTGCAGAAAGGTGCGAAGCAATATCCTTCTTAGACTTTTTACTTGAAATTACAATAAAAATTACCATTTATTGTACTTATGCAACATCATAAAAACTCATTTATTATGTTTATGTAACAACGATAGTAAGTAAGAATTAGTCACTTTTCATTTTTATCTCCCTTATGACATACGTCAATGCTATGAGTGAGGCAATCTTTTAATTCTTAGTTTACAGAGAAGTGAACTGAGGCTCAGGGAGACCACATTCATAAGTTACAGGTGTAGTAAGGGAGAAACCGGGCTGTAAATTCACTCCTGTCCGATTTCAACGATGTGCTCTTTTATAGCATACTACCTGATGTGACCATTTCCCTTTAAGTTACAAAATGTTGTAAAATCTGTTCTTTGGGTCTCATGTGCATCACCCCAGTTCCTTTCCCATATTTTATTGCTTCCTGAAAAACCAACCGAACATACACAGCTTCAGGAAGCTGACTCCAACTTCTCCAGGCTCTTCGGCTTGTATTGCCCTGTATGTTACATCGTGCCTGCTTCTGTGACCATGCAGAACCAAATTCTGTGCATATCACATAAACAGCTCTGGTTTTTGTTGAGTAATCAATCCCGAACGATCTGGGTGCTCTTAAAAACTAACTTGTCATTTCTTAAAAAGTTCTAACAACCTGATAGATAATACGGAGAAATTGTATTCAAAGCTCTCAGCATGTTCAAAATTATAACCACATGCAAGGCATTTCAGTTATTTTATGTTATGGTCATAAATCCACGCTGCCATCATTTCCTTTTGCAAATTTTTGGAGCAACAAATGATCCTCTCCAATCTGTTGGCCTACTTTCGTAACTATTTCTCTTGTTTTCAGTCACTTGCCTGTCTTTCTACAAATGCTCCTGGGCATTTGAACTAGCAATCCTCCCAAGAACTGAGAAGGGTCACACTGACCTTGACTTATCCAAACATTTCCAAGTCCTCTGGCTCAGCTAATGGGACTCTAGATAGCCCAGCGACTACTGAGCACGCACGGGTACTGCCAAAGGCATGTCTGGCAACAATTTAGGATGGGTTTGCATTTTCAATTTTCTGGAGTGAGTTTCTTTTTTTTGTCCATATGAGACAAAGAAACTTTTCAATTCTTCCAAACTAAATTTTTTTTTCCTGTAGAACCTAACCCATTAATCTAACTCACTTTTTTTTACAACTTTATTTCATTGGTTATAACCTCTAGGACGATATTAAATAAAAGTGGTGAAAGTTGACATCCTTGATCTTGAAAAAATGTTCAATATTTTACCATTAAGTACTATGTTAACTATAGATTTTTTTTGTAGATGCAAATCTACAAGATTGGATTACTTCCCTTGGAGTTCTAATTTGCTGAGAGATTTTTTTTAAATGATGCATTGATGTTGAATTTTCTCAAGAACAGTTTTGCTTATATTGAGGTATTTATATGATTTTTTTTTACTGTGTTCCATTAATCAATTACATTGACAGATTTACAAATGTAAATTCAGTTTTGAGTACTTTGCCATCATATATTATCCCTTTATATATAGCTGGATTTGACTTACTAATATTTTGATAAGAATATTTACATCAAATGCTCATGAGGACGTTGCTCTGTAATTTCAATTTTTGTAGTGTCCTCATGAGGTTTTGGTATTTGGGTTATGTAAACCCCATAAGATCAGTAGAAAAGTATTCCCTCATCCTATATATTCTTTTTCTTATTTTTATTTATCTGTTTTTGTTTTCACACATTAGTTTTAATGTACATTCATGAATTCAGCAAAAGCATAAAGCACAAAAGCAATGTATGTTGGAGGGAGGTAACCAATTAAAAGGCATTTAAAAGACTAACTCATTTTGTTCTTATGACACTAGGTCTCTTACAAATTTGTGATTATTTCATAAATATTGGAACTAGTGCGATATGAACATAAATATGCCATATGACCAAGCAATTCTCCTATTAGTTACATAGCCAAAAGAAAGGAGTACATGGGCATACCCCACATATGAACAAACTGTTCACAGCAGCATTATTTTTAACAGACAAGTGGAAACAACTCAGTGGCTTCCTAGGTGTAGGAGCAAAACTAACTCTTAATTTTGGTACATTTCCTTCAAGTCTTCTGCTTCTCTTTCTTCTGAAGCATTGGGGTGTAATAATGTCTGACTATGGACTCCTTAAGAATATGATTTTTCTATTAAAAAGTGCTTTGGGAAAAGTTGCTAAAAAGTTTTTAACATGTTATACGTAAATTATACTCTTGATTTTAGTATTTTATATTATTTTTAATAATCTATTTTTATGATTTTTTTCCATTTCCAGTTATCCTCCAAATACCCTCTTCTACCTCCACCACCCCCTGCAATCACCATGTTGTTGCCTGTGTCCGTGAGTCCTTTTTCTTTTTTTGCTTGATCCCTCTACCTCCCCCAGCTCCTCACAGAGGTGTCATCCTGCTCTCCATCTATGAGTCTGTCTCTATTTTCCTTGTTAGTCCAGTTTGCTCATTAAATTCCACATACAAGTGAAATCATAAGTTATTTGTCTTTCTCTGACTGGCTTGTTTCACTTAGCATAATGTTCTCCAGGTCTACGCATGCTGTCACAAAGGTAAAATTTCCTTCTTTTGATGGCCATGTAGTATTCCATTCTTTAAATGTCCCATCGTTGGGACATCCACTCATCTACTGATGGACACACACTGCTTCCGTATCTTGGTGATTGTAAATAACACTGCAATGAATATAGGGGTGCTTATGTTCTTTCTAATTAGTGTTTTGGTTTCCTTTGGATATATTCCCAGAAGTGGGATTGCTGGATTGTAAGGCAGTTCCATTTTGAATTGTTTCAAGTATCTCCACACTGCTTTCCATAGTGGCTGAACCAGTCTGCAATCCCATCAACAGTGCAAAAGGCTTCCCTTTTCTCCACATCCTCACCAGCACTTCTTGCTCATTTATTGTTAGTCATTCTGACAAGCATGAAGTGGTATCTCATCGTGGTTTTAATTTACATTTCTCTGATGATTCTCTCACCCTATATTTTCTAAAAGAGTTTATGTAAGACTGATAGCAAATATTTGATAGAATTTATTGATGAAGCCATCTTGGTCTGAAGCTTTTTTGTGGATTTTGGGGAAGATTTTAAATTATGACTTCAATTTCTTTAGCATTGTTCAGATTTTCTCTTTCTTTTTGTATCAGTTTTGAGAGAGTTGTTTTTTTTCAAGGAATTTTTAAAAAATTTCAGTTGTCAAATTTATTGAATTATTTTGAATATAACTTTGTTCAAAATATTTTATTACCCTTTTAATATGTGTAGGATCTGTAGTGATATCCCCACATTCATTTACAATATTGGTAATGGGTTATTCATGTTGCCTTCCTCTGTCCTCCTTTTCTTCCTTTATCCCTCCCTCTTTCTTTTCCTTCCCTCCCTTTCCTTCCTTCCTCCTTCCTTTCCTTTCCTCTCCTTTCCTTCCTTCCCTCCGTCCCTCCCTCCCTTTTCCCCTCCCCTCCCCTCCCCTCCCTTTCCGACTTCTTTTTTCCTTTCTTTATTTTCTTTTTCTTCATTTCTTTTCTTTTTTTTAGAGAGAGAGGGAAGGGAGGGAGAAAGAGAGAGAGAGAAACATCAATGTGCGGTTGCTGGGGGTCATGGCCTGCAACCCAGGCATGTACCCTAACTGGGAATCGAACCTGCGACACTTTGGTTCGCAGCCCACACTCAATCCACTGAGCTACGCCAGCCAGGGCACATTTCTTTTTTAAAAATCAGTCTTTTAAGGGTTTATAAGCATTGTTAGTAATTTCAAACCAAACATTTGTTTTATATTCTCTGTTGTATTTTTCCTATTTCAATAGTCTTAATAATTTTATTGTATGCCTACTATGTGCCTCATGTATTTTATAATATTTATCTCTAATTGTCAAAATGATATCACAGGAAAAATACTATAACTTTTATTTTAAATATGTGGAAAATAAGGTGCAAATAGGTTAAATATTGTTGTATCTTAAAAATATTAGAGGCTTTTTTGAATTTAGGACCATAAGATTTTAAAGATGATGTCTTTAATTCCATCATCATGTCTCATGGCAAAATTGTAGGGTGTTAAGTATATGAATATATGAATTAGAATTCCAGGTCCAGTTCTTTTCACATCATTGATCAATACCACTAGATTTATCAGCCTCAATATACTTGAGATACCTAATATACAAAGCTAAAATGTCTATAGTTGGTTTGGATGAGGTAGTCAAACAAGCATCCAGGGATAACATATTGGTGTTTTGAATTATGAAATTTTCATACAGGCATTCTTATTAAGGGTATGGATAGTAAAAGTTCTGGAGGAGCTAATCACAGGGTGGGAGTTTATGCACTTTTACCTTTCATTCCTTCATGGCCACCACTCCCACTCCAGCACAGTACGCTCTCCCTCTGCTGTCATCCTTTTGGAAGGTCAAGTTTTTGGAATTTTCTCTAATGGAAAAGTTTCTATTGGATCCAGTCCACAGTGATGACCTAGGACGACACCAGGGAGAGAGAAGAATCCTCATTTGATGGATTGTGAAAATGCGCCAGGTCTTTCCTCCTCAGAGACTAATGGACAATGTTAGACTCCCACTCAGGGGTCTTCACCTCTACCCTAAAGGAATATGTGTGTCAGGGTGAGAGGTCTACATGTCAGTAAGAATATTTAGTTTATAAAGACCAACTAATTTAACTTTGGAGAATTCTTTGTTGAGTTGCAATAGACCTATAATTAAATGTGTAGTTTGGAAAGGCTACCTTAGATCAGCTCTCTGCTTATTAAGTCAAAGTCAGTATGGTAAATGCAGCTATGGCTTACTGTAGGTCTTAGACCCCCACAACTTTGGTAAAAGTCAGTAAATGTGATCACCAGAATGCCCTGTCTTTCTTTGATCATTTCATCTGTTCAGAAAGCTTTCTGCACTCATGGAGCTCTCTGGCTGCCTAGATCCCTTCCCTGTAGTGCCTGTAGTAAGAAGCATTCATTCCTGAGCTTCTCGTGACTTTTTCTTCCTCTTCTTCCCATTAAAAGATTTATATACATTTATTGGGGTATCATTGGTTAATAAAAGTATGTACATTTCCAGTGTACAGTTCTGTGATACATCATCCATATATTGCATTGTTGTTTACCACCCAAAACTAAATTTTTAATAAAATGTGTTTTTCTGGTTCCTCATTCACATGAGTCCTGTGATAACATGACAGGAGACAATCAGATAACCAAATTCCCTTTACTGACGGTCAGTAAAGTCTTAACGTAGGTCTTTGATACACTAACCCCAATACTAGAAAAGGTAATAATGCAAATATCATAAACTCTAGGTGGTGGCTAATTCCTGCAAATATGTTGAGCCCATATATAAATTGTATGGAATGTACAAACCAAGGTGATACTATTCAAACTAGTGTCGTGTCAGCTGGACTTCCTCATCTGTGAAACTGACGTAATGATCATCTCTCTCTCTTAGATTTGCCATAATGATAAAAATCAGATGACATGTAAAAAGTTTTTAGTTTGGTACTTGTGCCATATTAAGTGCTCAATAAACATTAGCTCTATTATAATTATTAGTTCTACAAATTTAGCAGTTTAAGAATATGTATATTTAGGTAAAAAGGTGAGAGTTTAATTTCTTTTTGAATATAACACCTTACCTGGGAGCAAAATGCATTCCTAAAAGTAAACTTGTACAGCAGTGGTTTTTCCATCCTTTGCAATCAGTACTGCAATGTATACTATGGGCAATGTATGCTATGTAGATTTACACATTTCAAGGGTCTTTCATTGCATTTGTTGGTCATAGTTTATTAATAAGAATATCAGTTTACCAAAAAAAAAAAAAACAGCTTTGACTTGAGCAGACGTGAGAGGCATGGTCCTAAAGAAGAGCAGAGGACCTCTATAAATCAAAAAAGGATGACTATTGAGCAAGTGGGGACCAGAAGAAGGAGAGATGGCCTCTACAATGTAGACTACAACATTCCCGAATACTGAGTAATCTGCATTTTAATTCTCTCAAACAGCACATGCTAATTTTTATAAATGACGTGTTTATGAATGCCTTTGTTATAAAGCAAAACCTTCTGGACCATCATCATGATGGTACAAAACACACAAGGAATTAATAAAGTCCCTAGGCTACACGGGATACACAGACAAATCATCGTGTTAAGACAATGCAACGTGGCTAAGGTGCTGTGGCAGCCATGAGGAAGAAGCTAAGCTTTCCTTGGGTCATTGACAAGGACTGTAAGAGATGCCACTACATCAGGATTGTAAGTAGGAGTCACTGGGTAGGGAATTAGGGCTTCTGTGGAAACTATCCTTTACTGAACTTGCCCTACATGTTATCCTATAATATTGTGGTAAATGCTTCATGAATATTGTCTTACTTGAACCGTATAACCACCGCATGGGTAGATATTTTATCCCCGTTGTACAGGTCTTGAAATTGATGGTAAAAATAACAAAGCCTCAAGTTTGCACAACTAGAGAGAGGCAGATGTGACTTCCAAATCTAGGGCTGCATGACTTGATATTGTTTTCCATTTCAAAACACTACCCTGAGGACATTCCAGGACGAGATCCCAGAGTGGCAAAGTGATGGCATTTTGGGACAGAATATCAAGTTGGAGAAAAAGAAAGTAGGTCAGTGTCACTGAAGTGTTTAGTTTCGGGAAATGATTCCATTCTTTTTAAGGCTTATCCTTTAATTTCAATGTTCATATTCACTCATATCAACTGACACAAGCGTTGCCCTCTCTTCTCATACCTACATACACACATCACCACTTCAGACCACAGTCCCATGTTTCTAGGTGTATTCTCTCACTCGATCTTCATTCTCAGTACCATCTCCATCCTCACGAAAGAGTCATCTCAAACATAGGGGTCTTCTTTCCAAATGGTCAGATCAAGAGTGCACATATTCTGTTTCCCTGAAACTCAGGCTCCATCTCATTGTCTTGAACTTAAGAATTAACCTTAAATAAGCCAATTGTAACGGATCTGTAGCTATTTATATCCTTTAGGAGCCAACTTTTATAATTTGATTTACACTGCTGTTGAAAAGCACTCTGGCCAAAAGAAATTAAAGGCCAGCTCTTTAGTTCAAAGTACGCTAGCCTATTCGTTTTCAGTGGTGTTTCACTTCCTATAAAGATGGTTTGGCCAGCTCTAATCTTGATCTAGCCTGGTCATCAGAAGCCCTATGACATTGTTTTTGAAAGAGAAGTGTCAAGGCTGGAGTTGTGTCAAATTCCAGGTTAGGTCATTGGGTTCTGCCTCTTAAATCTTCTCTGTGGCTTTTGATAGTATTCTTGGCTATTTTATCTGTCCAGTCTTTGCATGGTTGGGAAACTCTCTTCAATAGTCAGCTGCACGCACTTACTTGTGCATGAAGCTAAGATCTGAGCCAGCAGGTCAATAAGTTTGAGAGATTCTTATGATGATAACTGGAGAGTCTCTGGGCATCTTTGTATTCCAGTAGTCTATTGCTGTGTCACAGCTCACCTTGAACTTAGTAGCTTAAAACAAGGACAACGTTTATTTTATTTACCCGTATTTTTTTGACTATAAGATGCACTTTTCCCCAAAATTGGGAGGAAAAGGGGGCCATGTCTTACAGTCCGAATGTAGCTTACCTGGCTTGATGTGGTGTGGGGGGGCGGGGGTGGCGGTGGAGCAGGTTCCGAGGTTATTGAATATTTTACCACATTTTTTGCTTCAAATTTTCCCTTATTTTCCTCCTCTAAAACCTAGGTGCGTCTCATAGTCCTAAAATACGGTAACTTTAGGCTATTTAGCTGGAACTTGTGGAGACAGATGTTTCTGCTCACTTGGCTTCAGCTGGACCGGCCCAAAGGCTGGAGACAAGAATCATCTGATGGACTGCTCATTTGCATGTCTGGCAGATGATGCTGGCCGTTGCCTGGGACCTCTGCTGGGGCTATGGCCAGAGCGCCTATACGTGACCTCTCCCTTTGGCCACTTTGGCTTTCTCAGAGCTGGGTGGCTGGGTTTTTAAGACTGAGTGGCTCAAGAGAGAGTCAAGTTGAAGCTGAATCATCTTTTTCTAACTTAGCCTTGGGAATTACATAAATGCCACTTTTGCAACATTGTATTTGTTAGTAATAAGTCTCTATGTTTAGTCCATGTTTAAGGGAAAACAAATTAGATGCTACCTTTTGAAAGGAGGCATGTCAAAGAATTTGTGGACACATTCAACACTGCACTTGCCTTGTCTCCACATAAAATAAGGACAAGAAGCATCAGAAAGTGTAGAGTAGTGATTTGATCCCAGGCTGTCTGACCCTGACTTTAAATGTGCCTGAGGGCACATTTCACTTTATGCGTGAGAGCTTCACTCTGTCAGGGTTAATCAGAGAAGCAGAGTCCTAGGGACTTTCTGTAGAGATTTGACCTGATGCAATTTTAGGATTTGGTTCAACAGTCTATGGGAGACTGTTTTTTCTGTATCTGATACTGTAGCCTGAAGTCATCAGATCAGATATTCAGGGCAGAAAGTGTAGTGAAGCTGGAACAGTAAAACCAGAACCTACGAGGACAATCTGGACCCCATGAGCCCAGTGGATGCATGAAGATGGACTGGAACCTGCATCAATCTCTTGCTGCCTCTAAGCCTCCTACTTGGTAAAGGGCGCGTCTTGCAGAAGAAGTTGATGCCAAAGAGGGTGTCTTGTAGAAGAAGCTGGTGCCCTTTGACATTTGCTTGGCCCAGGGACCAGAGACCCAAGGCTGAAGAAGGAGTTGTGGCAGGATCAGCTTGTGCAGGCTCAAATGCTGCGTGCTGTCCCTGAGATGGGTCAGCAGATAGAATGCGGGTGTGTCGCTACAGCATCTCATGTCCACCTCCAACCTCTGGAGAGTAAACACCATCTGGTTGCTACTTCACTCCTGTCTTACACATCTCATTTAAGATGTCTCTTGTGGCCCACACTCACAAGGCTAATGCAGGGAGGATAACCTGGGGAATGGAGGTTTAGCCTAGTTGACACAATGCGTGTTTGCCATATCATGAAAATAAAACTTTACGAGTGTGCTCCAGGGCTCACTGAGAGAGTGGCCCACAGACATCTCTGCTTGGTCCCTGCATCCTCCCCAAAATGACCTTCAGCATCTACCTCACATGCCTGTAATAATGCCACATAAACATAGTTGTCCAAGCCAGGGACCTGGTAATTTTAATAGGTCATTCCCTGTGCTCCAGCCAATGTATCCTAGACATATTGCATATCTCATCTTGTCCCTTCTTGCTACTGTCACTACCACGGTTCAGCCATTATCACTCACCATGAGGTTACTGCAGTAACAGGATGGGGTCTCCGCATCACCAATCTTCAATTCCTTTAATCATCTTCTTCACTGCCCTACGAGTAGGGCGTCTAAGACATACACAGATCATAAGCCTTTTCCCCACCAAAGTTATTTGATGTCTCCTTATATTACTGAGGACCAAGACATGGCCCACCACCTATTTATATTTGAATAAACTCTTCTCTCTCCATTCTCCTACACTTAGATGATGCCTCTTATTTATGAGCTGCAAGAGCACGTGGAGAGCACTTCCTCTTTTTTTTAAAGATTTTATTTATTTATTTTTAGAGAGATGGAGAAGGGAGGGAGAAAGAGAGGGAGTGAAACATCAATGTGTGGTTGCCTCTCGCACACGCCATATTGGGGATATGGCCTGCAACCCAGGCATGTGCCCTGACTGGGAATCAAACCAGTGATGCTTTGGTTCACAGGCCTGCACTCAATCCACTATACCACTATACTTGAGCTATACCAGCCAGGGCCAGAGAACACTTCCTCTTTATTAAGCATTGGGTTTTCACTTATTACACGGGGATGGTGATACCTGTTGATCTCCTGCCTCCCATTGCCCACTGTGGAACAGCTCTTCATTCCTCTCAGCAGTCCCTCTGGGAAGAGATGCGCCACAGGGATCAGGAAGTGACACTGTGACCTTTCGGTGGGAGGCTCACCACATGTTACCTGGCTGGATGGGACCCAAACTCTCTCAACAAAGGCAGCCACCCCCTTCTCTTAGCTGGTCTTGGAATAAAGGCAGAGGAGTTAGCCAATGGTGTGTGAAGTCTGAGCTGAATAACAAGCACACAAGACCGCCACTCCTTGTGCTAGCGATTTTCTCCGTTTGTCATATGTCCACGAAGAACAGAGAAGTGTCTTTATTCTTGCCCTGGTCTGTCATATCTTATTTAGGTCAGGGGTTTGGTTTAACTTAGAGGTACTAACTTCATGAACACAATTCTTAATCCGCCCTACTTACATCTGAAATATTTACTCAGGAGTGCACGCATTTGTTTGCTAGGATTTCATAACAAAATACCACAAACTACAATAGGAATTTGTTGAATTACAGTTCTAGACGTCTGAGATTGAGGTATCAAGGGGTCGCTTCCTCCAGAGGCCTCTGAGGAAGACGGTGTTCTGTGCTTCTTTTCTAGCTTCTGGTGGTTGCTTGACGATCTTTGGTTTTGCTTGGCTTGTATTCATGCCCCAGTGTCTGCTTTCACGTTCATTTGGCGTTCTCCTTGTACGCACGTCTGTGTCCAAATTCTCCCTTTTCACAGGACACCAGCGGTATTGGGTTAGGGGCCCAGCTCATGCCAGTATGAGTATATCTTAAGTAATTACTTCTGTGACAGCTCCAGCTGCAACAAGGTCACATTCTGAGGCACTGGGAGCCAAGATTGCAACATGTGGACTTCTGGGGGGTGCAGTGCAACCCACAACAATGTGTTCAAGAAGTAATTTATCTCTCTATTGACCTTTTATTCACAAAGCTGGAGAAGAACACGCAAGGCACTCAGACACATTAGTAGCTGCAATGGAAAGAAAACTTTCTGTTTAAAATTATGACTGTAAACAAAATATTCATTTAAAAGAGCAATCAAAAGTGATATTTCTGTTGGAAGTGATTTTCTGTGAAATTTTAACGGGTTTCTCGACCATTAGTCTTTTCCATTTGAAATTAGTCAACTGGACCACACCATAAATCTAAGCTTTGCTTTTCTTTTAGTTAATTTTTCTTCATCTCCCCTTTTAATGCTTGGTCATCACTGTTAGTGACAAAGTCCTTAACATGAAGGATTCAATTAACTTGACAAAATGGATTAGTCATGAACCAATTTGCACTTAATTTGCTATGCTATTGTTTTCCAGCTGATCAAGCAGTTGGAACAAGCAGCTTACCTAGTAAGATGTAGCAATTAGCAAATCATTGAAGTTCCGTTTCCAGTTTGTGAGCATATGTTGTTTTTGTAACCATGGAGTCTTAGGCAACTCTATGTTCACAGTTCCTAAACTTTCCCACCCTAAAAGCTTTCCTTCATTTCTCATCAGCAATTAATTTGTTACCAACACTGGAGATTCTAGCTAAATGAAAGTGGGTCTCCTGGGAAATGGAAGACTGAAATTTCCCTATGTTAACAGAAAGGCCCTTTATTTTACTGTTCCCACTTTTCTCACTCTCTGCTTACCACTTACAGGGTAAGCCCTTTAGCTCTTACCACAGCCGTCAATTTCTGTCAATTTCTTGGCCCCCTTGTGTTCTCCAGATGTAACATGCTTCTTCTGGTTTACTTTTCCTACCACTCATGGAATTTACAGCAACTTTGTCAGGACAGCAGGACAATCTTCAACTCTGGACCAATCTAAGTGATATGTTTTTCTTATTCGTTAACTTCTTAGTAGGCTATAGAAAAAAAAATTTATACATAACAAAGCTTTTTGTATTTCATTCCCTAGAAAGAGTCACTAGAAAGCAAACATAGCTTAAAATCGGGGTTCAATACTCATTATTGTGTGGTTGCTTTACTGACATTATAAATGGGTGCTGTGGTCATTCGTAACTCCTGATCACAACATTTTCCATGTTAAAATACTTGAAGCTGTAGTCTATAGTGGAGAATTCTGGGGACTTCATTGCTCACTTGCCCATGTTGGCAGCAGCTCCAGAACTGGGTAAAGTGTTGGGTTTGCCTGGAGTCACTACCTTGGATCAACTCCCCACGGCAGTCAATGATAGTCTATGCAAGCCTGAGTCCTGGTCGTACTTCTCATTTTAATAAGGGGATGTTCATCTCCCTGTGGGCCCATGAAAGCATACCAACCTGCTAGCTATCACCTACATGTCTACATGCTATACGACTTTAAGGTGAGCCAGAGAATATAACTTAAAATTTCCTGCTATGCAATTTTTGGTTAAAAAAATTTGGGGGTAATACTATCCATGGAGAACTGACTAAAGAATTCGTGACTTACATGTCTCTGGAAATATTCTAAATTCCATCCCTAGATGATGCTGAATTAAGCCATAAAAAGTTTCCTCACGCAATTATTTTTATGGCGTTTGTGTGTTGGAAGTGCGCCCCTGGTTCACTCAGGGGAGCCTGCGGGGAGGTGGCTCCCCGCAACACGCGGTGTCCTCTTTGTGGGGACCCAGGGGAGAAACTGCTCTTGGTTTCTCTTTATTAGAAAACAAAATGTTCCTGAGAGAACATCTGTTTCATCCTCTGCTTTGTTAGGTAGGGAACTTCGAGGGTGACCGTGAAGCAGCTCCGTAAATAGGATTGCACGTGATGCCGTGGGTGTGTAACTTTCACCTTAGCCATTTGTGTTGGTCGAAGTTATGTGTCAACATGGCTGGGCCACAGTGCCCACATATGTGGTCGCACATTATTCTGGATGTTTCTGTGATAGTATTTTTTTTATAAGATTAATATTTAAATTGGGTGCTCGCTTCGGCAGCACAGATACTAAAATTGGAACGATGCAGAGAAGATGAGCGTGGCCCCTGTGCACAGATGACACCCAAATTCGTGAAGCGTTCCATATTTTTGCAAAATAAGCCAGGCAGTGAAAGACAAATCCCATATGATCTCACCTTCAACAGGAACCTAAACAACAAAACAAAGAAACAAGCAAAATATAGTCAAAGACACTGAAATGGAGGACAGGCTGACGGTGACCGGAGGGGAGAGAAGAGGGAATTTCAGGGGAGAATGGGAAGGGTTTACAGGAACAAATTTAAAGGACACATGGACAAAAGCGAGGGGGTGTGTGAAAATGGGAGGCAGGTGGGGAGGGATGGGTGGATGGGCTGGAATGGGAGTAAAAGGCAGAAAACTGTACTTGAACAGTGATTAAAATAAAAAAAAATAACAACAAAAAGAAAAAATATTTAAATTGGTAAACTGGGAAGGAAGCGGGTTGCCCTCCATCACGTGGGTGGGCCCCATTCCATCGGTTGAAAGTCTGAACAGACGGAGAGCCTGATGGCCCCTGAACAAGAGGGGATTCTGCCAGCAGGGGGCCTTCGGACTTAAATGGCAACGTTGGCTCCTCCTGGGTTTCCAGCGTGGCAGCCCACCCTGCAGACTTCGGACGTGTACGGGCCCATACTCTTGTGAGCCGTTTTCTCCCAGTAAGTCTCTTTCTGCCCGTATCCACCTCCTACTTGTTCTGTTTCTCTGGAGAACCCTGGCGAATACGCCATTACTACCTCTCTACTTATATATATATATATTTTTTTTGCCTCAGTTTTCTCACTCTGTTTTTTATACCGCACATATTTTAGGCTATTACAAATACTTTTAAAATTAAACGTGCAGTGCCTGTACAACTCAACAAGTAGTACACAGAAAGAGTGACTTCTAAAAATACTCAGGAAAAATAAACACGTTTATAGTGTTTTTTTTTTTTTTTTTTAAAAAAAAACAGGGCTTTTCTGTTGGCTTTGAAGGAGCAAACTTCCTTCCACGGTGTGGGGAGTGGCCGAAAATGGCAACTGTCTCCTGGAGCTGAGAGCGCCCCCAACTGACAGCCAGCCAGAAAGTGCACATCCCAGTCCTGGACTGTACAGAACTGAGTTCTGCCAACCACTAGGGGCTCGAAAGACCACGAGCCTCAGAGGAGAGACCACAGTCCCGGACGACTTGGTTCCATCCTGGTGAGGCCCTGAGCAGAGGGCCCGGCTAACCCGCGTGCAGACTCCTGAGCCATGAACACTGTGAGAAATACATGTTGCTGTTTTAATCTGCTGAGTTGGTGGTAATTTGTTGCTCAGAAATAGAAAATGGATACAGAGAAAATTAACCCAGATTTACCAGCATCGAGATAAATTATTGTAAAATAAGTTAATAATGCAAGTAAAACCAGGTTGTCATCAGTTTTGTTTATGTGAATGCTTTATGCCAGAAGGCAGTATAGTAACATAATTATGTAAACAGCTAGAGCAGTATCAAAACAACATTAGTTGTGACCTTAAATTATATATCCTTACGAGTAGAATTCAAAATAAATAATGACTATGCCAGGGAAACAAACATGAAATATTTATATCCTTTGGTGATATAGATACAGTGCAAATATAAAAAGTGAAGGCAGAATCAAGAAACCATATAATATATGGGATAAAGTTAAAAATAGCATAAAATTTATTCATCTGATTGTTAATAATTGAAAGCAAAAGTTAATACTTCAAACACATGATGACATAGAGGTAGAAGAGAGGGAAGAAGAATACGTTAATTTCAATATTGCTTAGAGTAGGAAAATCGTGAACAAAATATACCTGGCTTGTATACATTGTGTTTGCATTTGCTCACAGCAGGTAATCAATCTACATATCTACTATCAATAACCAAATATGAAATCTAATGAAATTATATAAAGATAATGTATATATGTTGCCCTCAAGAAAATAAGAAAAAAGCTTTTTGTATGATCTCCATGTACTACTCTGCAGTAACTGCCTGGATACATTATAAGTGGAAAAAGCAAGAGAGAACCAAGATTGTAGTATATGTTGCAGATTATCTAATAAATTGAGAGATAAAAATGCATTTTACATCTGCATATCTGCTTTTATTAAAAAATTAAAGGATAAAATACAAATTAAAAATACATTATAGACTGGAGGAGACAAAGAAATTAGGCTTCTCTGAATACATCTTATTTTGTATATGTGATTTTGACCTCATGTAAGTAGTTTATACACTTATAAAACAAAATTAAGAAACTTCTGGAGTCCCAAACAGTTCTCCTTAAAGAACCCATACACAGACTTACTCAGACTCACTCCCTCTGAGCTCCAGTACTGGGGTAGCAGGTTGAAAGGCACCAGTGATAAACAGAGAGGAATTGAAATGCTGGCATCAAGGTAGAAGCAGGGGGATAGCTTTCCCTTAGACAGAAATATGAGCAGAGGCCACTGTCCCTTTTCTGAGTCCTCCCCCTACAGAGGCACAGAGCTGGCAGGAAGGTGCCTTATCTAAGACTCCATCAACCTGGCTAACACTGTTTGCCCTGCTATGGATATCCCCTGAGACTCTGTCCCAACAAACTCATGGGCCCACCCAAACTATTAATGGTGACTTTTCCATACAAGTGGCTGGTCTTGGCTCATGCTTCACAACTTCCTAAGTTCTATCAAATAAGCAACAGTTGGCCTCAGTAAGCCCTCAGCCCCCTTACCTCTTTCTAACTGGCCCCAGGCCCAGCACTTGCAGCAGCCAGCCTAGATTCAGAACGTGGCATGGAAATCTCTAAGCTCAGCACAAGTAGCAGCCATCTCAGATTGTTTTGTAGCTCTTGTAGCTCTTGTGCCCCTGGGCAGAACACAGATGGGGGCTGACCTTGATCTGCACCACCAGGGAGACCCAAAAGCCCACACACCCAGTGGACAGCTACAGACTACATTGGAGCACCACCACCCTGTCCCTGAACACTGAATCCTCCACAGAGGATAAAGGTTGATGGTAAGTGGTCATAGCCAGTCCTTGTGGCTGACTGGACTGGGTAAATCTTTCCCATTGACCTACCAACAGCAATTAAGGCTCAACTACAAAAGGAGAGTGCATTCAGCCCACATGAAGCACTCAAGCACCCAGTCTGGGTGATAGGAAAGGTTGTGCCACAGGACTCCAACTACATTAAGCCACACTACCAAGACAGGGATTAATAGCAACTCTACCTAAGACATAGAAACAAATGCAAGGAGGCTGCCAAAATGAGGAGACAAAGAAATGTGGCCCAAATGAAAAAAACAGGTCAAAACTCTAGAAAATGAACTAAACACAATGAAGATGAGCAATCTATCATGCAAAATTCAACACACTGGTTCTAAGGATGCTCAAGGAACTTATTGAGGACCTCAATAGCATCAAAAAAGATCCAATCAGGAATGAAGGATACATTAATTAAAATAATGAACAATTTAGAAGGAAACCGCAGTAGAGTAGATGAAGCTGAGAATCAAATCAATGATTTGGAACATAAGGAAGCAAAAACCAATCAGAATAGCAAGAAGAAAAAAGCATCGAAAAAAATAGTGTAAGCAGCCTCTGTGACAACTTCAAGCCTTCCAACATTTGCATCACAGGAGATGCTAGAAGGAGAAGAGCATGAGCAAGAAATTGGAAATTTATTTAAAAAAATAATGAAAGATTACTTCCCTAATTTGGTGAAGGAAATAAACATGCAAGTCCAGGAAGCACAGAAAGTCCCAGACTAGATAGATGCAAACAGACCCCATCAAGACACATTATAATTAAAATACCAAAGGTTAAAGATTAAGAGAAAATCTTAAAAGCAGCTAGAGAAAAGAAGTTAGTTACTTACAGGGCAGTTCTCATAAGAATGACAGCTGATTTCTCAGAAGAAACCTTACAGGTTAGAAGGGATTGACAAGTATTCAAAGTCATGAAAAGCAGGGACCTACAGCCAAGATTGTTCTACCCAGCAAAGCTATCATTTAGATTGAAGGGCAGATAAAGAGTTTCCCAGACAAAAATCTAAAGGAATTTGTCATCACCACACCATTGTTATATGAAATGTTAAAGGGACTTCCTTTAAGAAAAGGAAGATCAAAACTATGAATACACATCTATGAACAATTGATTCTAAAAAAAGAAAAACCTAAGCAAACAAGAAGAACAGAGAAAGAATCATGGATACAGAGAGAATTTTGATGGTTGCCAGATGGGAGAGTGTTGTGGTGGAATGGGTGAAGAAGTGAGGGGATTAAGAAACACAAATTGGTAGTCACATCCCTCTAGGTATTGCCATGGACATGTAAAATACAGTATAGGAAATGGAATAGCCGAGGAACTTATATACATGACCCATGGACATGAACAATGGTGTGGGGATTGACTGAGGCAGTGAGAGGCGCTGGAAGGAGGGGGGCTAAAGGGGAAAAATTGGGACAACTGTAACAACATAATCAATAAAATATAATTAAAAAAGAATAAAGTACCAGATTCAAATGAATAAAAATTCTTTTAAAAAGTCTCTTTAACAAAGGATAAAAGAAAAAAGTGAACATAATAGAAGAGGACTTATTTTCACTTATTTCTCAATTATTTCTTTCTCTCTTATCCCTTTCCTGACAATTTTTGAATGTTCTTTCTTGGTTTGAGAGAAACCTAGTCAGGTCTTGTTATGTTAAAAGAGGTCTTCTACTGGTCTGGTTAGGAGAGTTCTAGAATGGGAGGGGAAAGTGAAGATATAAAATGCACCAATAAGCCATTTAGAGATATTTTCAAAAATTTCCTAATGGCTTCCCTTGAAAGTTCCTGTGAGCTTATTCTTCCTTTCTTCAACAAATCTCCTTTTCTCCTTACATTAGCCCATTGGGGGAAGGGGAAAAATAAAAGGTGCTTCTTTTTAGTGTCAGCAGATTCGTCCTTTCCCCTTAATTCCATTGGCCTTTGAAGATTTTGGAGACTCAGCCTGCCTTGAAATATACCGGTAACACCTTCTCATGCCAACCTCGCTGTGCTTTTATTCCTCTGTAGGTTGTTTTGAAGATGTGTGTTGCATTTAGATATGAAAACATTGCTCACCACCTGGTCCTTGCATGACACACACCAAATGTGGTTGATTTATCTACTTGGATAAAATAAAATAGTGAATTTCCTGCTCTAATGGGACAAAAATTGCTAGAAGCTCTAATTTCATGCCCTGAATAGTTGTAAAATGCCGATGCTGGAGGCACAGCATGCATCTGAAAGTATTACTGCAGTTTGTGCAGTGCCTTTTTGAAAGGTGCATGCTAAACCTCATCTCCTTTTTTTACTCCTTTTTCAAGGAGAAGCTTGCAGAAAATGACTCTACCAGAAAGTGTTACTCCCTTGGATTGAGGCTAAGGTCCTGGGATATAATTTAAAGGCTTAAGAAAGGTAGCCCTTCCCCAAATATTTCCCCACAAGAGTTGATTTATCTCATCAGATGGGATGACTGTAAAAGTCTATCAGCTCTTTCTCCGCCTCACAGCCTTCTTACTCATCCTGGACTCACCCTGTGTTCTCTCACGTGAACTATTTTAAGATTGCCCCCAAGCAGTCTTGCTTGTTGCTCTTTCTTGCTGAAGCTTTTCCTCAAACTGTTAACTTAGATCAATCTTTTTTTTCCCCCTCTTGTGTCCAAGTATAGAATTCTCCTATGAGCACTCAGAACCACTTTGTGATGAAGATAGAGAGGTCTTAAGTGCTGGGGGTGGGACAAGGGGATGCTACCTGCAGAAATGATGTGAATTGTTGCGGTAAGATGTCTGAAGTATGGCTGCCCAGCCTCCCCTGTCGGTGGTTACATGCTACTTCATCTTCAGTGGGGGAGCCTGTCCCCCCTCCCACTGAATCTGGGCTGACCTTCACAGAGATGAAACTGTGTGATCCCGGAATCAGGCTTTAAGGAGCATTTTTGAATTCTTAGGATCCATCACCAAGTAAACAAGCTTGAGCTCAATCAGCCCTTAGATGTTTCCATTGTAATGGATGAGACACCAGACGTGAGCCTAAAGCCATCTTATAAATATCAGCCCCAATCAAGCACCCCATTTAGTGCAGCTGTAGGAATGACCACAGCCAATACCAAAAGGATATGGTTCTAGTTTCTTTAGTGAAAGAACTGTTGTTTGATTTTTGCTTACCAATCATCTATCAAAGGAGTTAGCAAAATGTACCCATAGACCAAATCCAACCTCCCTCCTCTTTTTGTAAATAAAGTTTTTTTGGAACACAGCCATGCCCATTTGTTTTATGTATTGTCTGTGGGTTGTTTCCTGCTATAATAACAGAATGGAACGGTCACCCCAGAGATCATATGGATACCTGGCCTTGTATAGAAAAAAAGTTTGGTGATCTTCATTTGTGAGGGAATTAATGGAACGTGCTATCAAAAGGATAAATCACATTATGAAAGAAGGATAGTGTATTAGTTGTGGTAGTTATAGCTGCTGTACCAAATAAACCCCTCTATTTTTGTAATATAAACACAACTGAAGTTTCCATGTGGCTCACATAACAGTTAACAGGTTAGCAAGGCAACCCTCCTCTCCACAGTCATTCAGGGAACCTGGCAAGTCTAGGCTCTTCACCATGCAGTTTCCAGTGACCCTGGCCGTGAACCAGTGTGGCCGGGAAGGAGAGTAAAAGATACTTTGGTGAGCAGATAGCAGACTCTGCCACAAATAGCATCATTATCGTATAATTTTATTAACAAATATCTCCTCTGTGGAAATGCTTATGAAAATTAATTTAAAAAGCAAATACTCTTCACACTAATTATTTTAGTAGAGTTTGTCTCTCAGACACCCGGTGAGATAAAGGGAACTTTGATAAGGATGGTGACGCTGGTAAGAACTCTGTCGGTAGACAATGACATAGTTTACGAAGTGTTCTCCCTGATATTTCTAATATCTACCTGGGAACCTACATAGTTATTATAATATTATTGACTACATTCCCCGTGCTGTACTTTCCATCCTTGCGACTATTTTGTAAGTTATCAATCGGAACTTCTCAGTCCCTTCACCTTTTTCACTCCACAACTCCCTCTGCCCCCCAACCATCAGACTGTTCTCTGTGTCTATGAGTCTGTTTCTGCTTTGTTTGGTCATTCATATGAAAAACAACTTACTTCTAATCACCATGTGTCACACCCAAAACTAATCCATTGCATGTCACCTGCAAATAAAAAATTTAAGTACGTATTCAAAACAAACAAACAAACAAACAAACAAAGCCAAGTGACTGTTGGAGCATGGAACATTTTAAAGGGAGAATATAGCGAGGGCTTCTGTTATTCAGAAAAGGTATTAAGGTTTGGAGTTTCTAGGAGTTGAGGAGAGAGGTGACCAGAAAGGAGAAATGGCTCTAGAAAAAAGGAAATGTGAGAGGCTGGAAGACAGGCTCCTCATCTTTGTCCTGGGCTGGATATAGCACAAGGTGTCGGGGCGCTTCTGGAAATGATGACCAGGCATTCAGGGAGTGTCTTGGAGAAGCAGCATTGTGAAGCTAGCGCAGAGCAGGATGCAATCTCTCTTTAGGGGGTGAGTCACTTTTCTTTTGAACAGTTTCCAAAGTCATAGTAATAACAAAAGTGATGGAGAAAGCAGATTACAGAGTTCTAGAATTTCAGTGATAGGCATGCGAAAGCTATTAAATTGAAAATGCCTTCTCCTGGCAGATGCGGCTCTAGTGGTATGGTTCTAAGTTCTCCGTACTCACTGAGTTTTGGGGACCATTGTGGTTAAGTCTTAGAGAAAAAGTTCTAAGATAAAGCACAGAAAAGAGCAGCTGATTCTTCAAAAGGGAAGTTACCCTTTTATTAAAACATTCGGGTGTGAGGCATAAGTATTAAGCTGGGTAAGGAATAAGTATTAAACAATTTTAAAGGATTCTTTTTTGCCTAGAATTTTCAGGTTTTCAATTGGTCCATGAAGTAATTAAATATTTATTGAGCCAGAGAAGAAAAGCTAAGATAAACTTTATTCCCTTAAGTACCTTAGAAACATCAGTTTACAGTATGACAATACATAATGAAGCATAAATGCGTGGGACTCATTATAAATATATGATCAATTCTCTGGGGAAATTATAGGAAGGAGAAATCAGTTATTTATCACCAAAAGCATGCCGAACAGCAAACCACCCCAAAACTTAGAGGCTTAAAACAGGAATTCTTTATTTTCCCTCAGAAGTTGTTTCCTTTCATCTAAGCCAGACATGTCTGCCCTTGGCTGGGCTTATCCCTGCATCTGTGATCAGATGCTGAGTAGCTGGGCGGGGGTGGGGGGGGGTGATGGGGGTGATGGGGAGAGGCTTCAGCGGGGAACACGGCTCTGTTCCATGTGATCTCTCATTCCCCTAGAGCCCTTCTGAAACATGGTCTGGAAGAAGTTTCCCTTTTTTACCAGTTCTCAAAATGTTTTAGAGCATTACCCCAATTATTGCCCCATTACAAATAAGAATAAATAAAATAATTAATAAAAAGCAGCACTTTTCCCATAAATGGTATGTTTCTGTGAAAAAATAACTATAGCTTTCAAAGCAGAAAAGTGAACAAGTATTATTGTTTTATATTTTTTGAAAATATTTTTACTGCCTGATTTAATGGAAGATAAATTCTCTTATCTGCTTCTGCATTAATCTACTACAATATGTTTTTTTGAAACATATAAAGAAGTTTTAGCTTCATATAGGTTTTTAGATGGAAGAGAAAGGAAATTGTAGACTCCCTGAAAGGGTTTCGGGGACCCCTGCGGTTCCTTAGATTATACTTGGATAATTGCTCTGGTCAAGTACTCCATAAAATTTATCATGACAACCTTTGGGAAAAAGAGTTAAGAGTGCAAAAAGAACATATAACAAATTGTGATTTTCCCCCCAAAGTGGGCAAGTCACAGTGAATCTTAGAGAACTATTTCCTCTAATTTATTAATTTGTTGTAACACAACAAAAAACCTTATGAGTTTTGGGCCAGTGCCCCAAATCACTTAGCCAGCATGCCAAAAATGCAACAAATAAGAATTGTAGGCATGGGAAAAAGTTCCAAAGGATCTGACTAAATATCTAGGTTGGATTTGATAAAACTGCAACCTTAATTCCCATACACCTTGCTTTATTTAAGGGGTATTTTTTTCCCTCACTCAAAAAATTCCTGCCAATTTCACTGAGATTCTTCATGTTCTAGAAACTTCCTCAAAACTGACCTTTCGTTCCCTGGTCACCAGAGCAGAATTTCTCAGAAATCAAAAGCCTGGCCGCTTAGTCGGTTTGGGAGTAGCACTTCCTAATGTTTTGATTGGAAAAGAAACCTTGAGTCCTAACAAATTCATTTCAAAAAGAATGAACTGAAGTTTCTTTGCCAAATGCCGTACACAAAGCTCATTATAAAGTCTTAATACAAGTAATGCACTTGACACAGAATGCGAATGTCTGTGAATGATTAGTTCTGTTTTTAAAATCCCATTATATTATCCATATATTTCTGCTCTACTTTACAAAGTAGATCATAATAGTAGCAGACATCCAACTCTTATTTTAGGCTACATATTATACAGCAAGCAAATTTAAATAACAAGTAGTTATAATTCAACTTGAAATCACAGAGAATTTGAAAATTAAGACAAGTACAAGGAAGGGAAGTGAACCACATACAATCTTCCCCAAAAGCTATCACCCTTACCAGTTGATTTTTTCCAAATGCATTTAATTTTGTTGGCATTATTAGGGAAAAGATATCTTATACTGATTTTACAATTTTCCTTTTTACTTAAGCTATATGATGACCTTTTTTCCTTTGAGGTTAACCACAGAGAGAGTTTTTTTAAAAGCAACCAGCAGTATACCCTCTAAGAAGGGTTCTATCTTTGGACGGAGACAATGGACTTATAAAAAGCATTAAGAGTGACCTCCAAGGGAGAGAGGTGGGACCAATTCCTAGGAAGCCTTAGATCCTTCCAGGCAGCTGAAGCTCCGTTTCCTTCCAGTTGTCCTTGAGAGCGACGTGTGGTTTGTGCAGTCTTCCGGGTTTACCCGTCCTGGGAGAGTAATTCTGTCATTTCCATTAGGAAGATGATTTATTGAGAGCAGTTCCTGTTCAGGACTGAACAGGAAAATCGGCTTTGCATCCTGATGGTGCTTATTTCCTCTGTAAAGCCCTTCCACGAGGAGACGATAGCATTTATTGTACATTGGCCTTAAACTGAATCACAGGCAGCTCTCTCATTCATTCTGTAACCTTATCCGGTAACACACAAAGGTAACCGGTGTGCCTTCTGGTTTGGGATGGATGTGCCTCCTTGATTTCTCACAAGAGAGCATTTAGCCCAGTAACAGATATGCGCTGGGGCCAAGCTGCAGGAGCCCCGCCGCTGAGCAGGGTTACAGCTGCACGGGCCCTTGTAAAAGTGAAGCTGGGAAACGATTTTCTACGAAGGCATGTGGCCGAAGACTTTGCTTCCATTGACACATCTCTCTGCATGCCCCTTTATTCCTCATTGAACCTCAGGGAACTACTAATGGTTCAGCCCCCCACTTGAAAGGTATAGAGTTAAAGGGAGCCCCGCAGCATCCCAGAAGAGGGTGGGTTCCCAAGGCCCACAGCATGTGATCGCGGGTCTCCCTCCCACTTCTCTGATGTGGTTGTTCACACCTCGTCGTCCTGGAGGGAAGCAAACGTGTAGTTGGAGCCCTGGTTACACAGCAGCTTCTGTTGCTCTCAACCCGCCATCCGCCATCAGTGCAGACACTTCCTTAAAAACCCCAGGTGAGAGCAGTTGTGGTTGAGAGCAAGGAGCACCATGGTGAGAGGGAAGAGGTCTGTGGGCTGGTCTTAGGTTTGTCATGAAAGGCCAGTGATTTTTTTAAATTTTGTTTTCTTTTTTTTTCAGTGATGTTAATTAAACAAGTCACTTCGACGCAAATTTTGTGTCTGCAGTGAGGGCCCTTGGATAGTTATAACTTAAGGATTTTAGAGACAGAATAATTTTCACATATCTCTATGGTCCTGATACATATTTATATTCAAGACTGAGGGTTTCAGGTTCAAGATAGTGATATCTCTCTAAAGTAACATTAATTCAAACTTTGATTCACTATATAAACTTTGTAGGTTGTCACCACGCTATGATAGTCAAACTCTCCTTCATTTTCGGAAAACTCCATTGGGCATGACATTGTGGGAGTGAGAATTGACTTCTGGTCCTGCTTTGCTTTCTCTGTAGCTATCTGACTTTGGGGGAATCGCTTCAACTTTCTGATCCCCAGTTTTCTCATTAGCAACATGAGTGGGGGCGAACCAGATCCACGTTCGCCGAAAAAGGACCAGTGACTGAATGTTTGGGGAAAGAGGAGATAAAGATAAACAGGGTTCTATCCTGCAGCAAGTTGTGAATTCTTCCCAGAGTCATTCAACACATATTTATTGGGAGCTCTTTCCCAGAGGGGCATTTAAGACATTGAACACCTGGCCAGCCTGTCATTGACCAATCAGAATGGATGCTGGCTGCAGCTCTGAAGTTGCTCTGGAGACACCAGCAGCATCAGCCAACTGTTTTTGGGTCCTGAGGGCAAGGGGTCTGGAGAGGTGCTGGATGACTGGGGACAGTGGGTGCTCACCCTGTGACTCTGTTTTAGATTATGGAAGCATGTCGGTATTTTCACAACTGGCACGGCCCCTACAGTAAGGACCTGCACACTCTCACGGGTGCACTGCTCTCGGGGATAGGTGGTTTTTATCACCTTGTCGCTTAAATCATTGTCATCATACCACTAGCAGCTGCAGTAGTCCCTGGGAGCTCATTAGAAATGCAAATTCCTGGGCTTCACTCAACTCCTGAATCAGAATCTGCATTGTGACAAGATCCTGGGTGATCAGGGAAGAGGCACCTTACAGTTTGGGCAGTGCTAATATACAAAATAGGCCTCATTTACTTATTTTACTTATTTACTTATTTTATTTTACTTTACTTACAAAATAAATCAGTGCATGGGGATTTTGGCCGGCTGCTCATCGGCAGTTGACAGGGAGGGCAGGTTTTCACTGAGAAGAAAGAGATAACAATAGTTTCTGCTCAGTCTGAGGACTCATTTCCCTGGTGAATGGACAGTTTCCTATGCAGGGGCTGGTGGCTACATACACTTGCTGCTTCTGTTTCCCTGTGGTCGTTTTTAACCAGTCAAGCTAGGCCCAGGGAGCACAGAGAGTCTTCCCTTCTTGTGAGTAGATGGGTTCTGGGAGGGTTCTTGATGGGCTCGAGGCTCTGCCCTTTCAAATTCTAAGTCAAGGAGCAAGATCTCTTTAGCCAGCTTTGGGACCATGGCCAACTCAATGACCCCTCATAGATTCTAGTGCTTTTAATTATAGTCTTAAAGTCCCTTTTCTCTCAGGCAGGGATGGCTACGTGATTTCCAGGACACAGTGCAAAAGGAAAATGCAGGGCCCTTTGTTCAAATTGCAAATTTAAAAAGTACAGTTAGAAGAAGTAAAATATAAAACTTTTTTCTTATAAAAATACTTTGTTACTCATAAAATGTAATGGGGGTGGGTAATAGTGATAAATGTGTTAACAGTAGAAACTTACAAATGCAAAAATGCAAGATTTGGGGGCCCAAAAGGAATAATAATACTCTTTTCCATCAATTGTGGTGATTTTAAAATACAATTTCTATTCCTAAGCCTGTGGATAGTCCCTTTGCCATGGAGCAGCAGTTTTCATAACCGGAAGTTCTAAGTTCTTTGAAAAATTTCAGTTGCTCCCTGCTATATCTTATTGGAAGGTCCACATGTACCCTTTATTTTGTAATAATTTGTGTGCTGGAAGTTCCTGTCCCTGTGCTTAGGTTGGAGTTAATACTTGTGCAAAAGCTGTGGGGATGAGCTCCAGGAATGGTAAAGGCAGCTGGCCTCCCACTGAGAGTCCTTTCCACAGGAGGTCTTCCTGTCCTCTGGGGCTGCTGCTGCCATTGTCAATGCCAATCTGTTTTCTCGTGTTACTACAGCTGTTCCTGGAGGCCTTGAGGGGCCTAGGACCACCCCAGGTGTGCACAATGATTGGCTATGCCAAATGCTCCAGGATGCCCGCTTCCGGCCATGAATAGACCTACGCCTGTGACGTGCGCAGGCTGCCTCCCAGTGTATTGCATATTCTCTGCTCACGCACATGCTTCATGGTCCCATTGGGCTAAACTTATAAAACTCAAGTTTGAAGATTGGATTATTAAAAGTTTCAAGAAGGCAACAATGGAGACTGGGACCCTGAGCAACTACACAGGTGTAACACCCACAGAGTCAGTCATGTTCTTAGGCATAATGGAAATTATACTTCCAAATTGGATCTGTGTCATTGAGTCAGAGAAACCATTTATTCTTTATTAATATGCTAAGTTTATAATATTTTCTATGGTGCCATTTATATTCATAATCATGGATTCAAATGAAACATTTAATAAATTGCTTTCACAATTAGAAATTTCTTCTAAGGATTAATTTAAAAACCACTTAAAAAATCCACAGTCAGTGGAATGTATTTTTTTTAATTAAACATGTACTTTCCTTTAGAGAATTAAAGATACATAACATGTTAAACTCAGGCTAATTTTCTTTTTGAATCTAGAAATCTGAACCAGGCTCTGAATAAACATTAAATGAATGAATAAAGGTCTTCTTGAGAAAAAGGTGGAGGAAACTTTACCTAATCTCAAGGAAGTTGGAAGCTCGGTCAGTGGTTCTAGGATCATGCTATTTTGCATTGAGATTTACTTTGGAAGCTCATAAGAAAGGCTAATACCCATGCCCCTTGCCCCTGTAGGGTTGTGACTGGACAGATCTGGGGTGAGACCCAGGGACTTTTATATTGAAGGAGAATACCAGGGGATTCTGATTCAGGTGGTAGGTGTACCAGCAGGTTCAGTGTTTTAGCTCAGCATAGCAGTTCTGAATTTTTACCCTTTAGCAAAACTAGACCAAAAAAATGAATAGGATTGGGTAGACCATAATGATAGATCAATAATTCTTCTATCTACCAACTTCTGGCTCTGAACTAAAGGAGTGCCCCTTAGCTCCTTTTATCTCCAGATGTTGCTATGGCCTTCCACATTTTTCTAGGAGCATACATTCATCTAGAAAAGGTGTTATGGCAGTGGGTTATGTTTTTGAAAGACATTCTTAAAAAGGGTAATGGTGTGAGAAGGAAGTGAAGGGAAGGAAAAATGAGGCGAACAAAAGAGAAGAAAAGAAACTAAAAGATTTGCAAGGTTGGAAAACAACATTAATTTCATTATACATATTTACTGTATGTTTACTTTGTCCCAAGGGCATTAGGCCCTGGGGAATTATAAATCAAATAGACCCAGTTCTAGAAGAGAGTGCCTATGGAGGGAGTGAATAGGAACATTTACTAGGCTGAAGTATTTGTGACAGTTGTTTTTGGAGCAAGGTTGAGGGATTTAGTGATTTAAGAATCACCTTTAACAGGAACCTAAACAACAAAACAAACAAACAAGCAAAATATAACCAAAGACACTGAAATAGAGAACAGGCTGCAGTGACCAGAGGGGAGAGAAGAGGGAATTTCAGGGGAAAAGGGGAAGGGCTTATAGGAACAAGTATAAAGGACACATGGGCAAAAACTAAGGGGGGGTGGGTGGAAATTGGGAGGGAGGTGGGGAGGGTTGGGGTGTGGGCTGGGATGGGAGTAAAAGACAGAAAACTGTACTTGAACAACAATTAAAATAAAAATAAAGAAAATGTAAAGAAAAGAATCATATTGACTGACAGATGTCTCTGAGTTTCCTACTAGTAGCTCCCAAATGGCCATTTTCAGGATCAACTGGATAACAGCTAAAATGCAAAGTTCCAGGCATTACCCCAGGAGCTCTGGGAATCTGCATTTTCAGCCTCGGATAATTCTAGTGCAGCTAGTTTGCATCTGAGGACCAGAGTAGGGTGTGTCTGGACTTAGTTTTGCACCCGAAGCATTGGAATGAACTGAACTGTAGCTGGTTTGAGGAGAGCAGAGGTCCTTCTTGAACCTGACTTTCATTCCAACTATACCTCAATAAACACATGATTCAAACATTTTGAAAAAAAAAATCAGTCTCATAAAATGGTAGCCAGAGGTTGAAGGATCCTGCCTGAATGGCTGTTTCTCCTCTTGCAGCGGTCCTGCCCACTCACCCCCTCACCTCTCATCGTGTCACTTCCTTCTCCATCTTAAGAGAATCAAGATTTGTGAAGGAGACAGGAAGGTGAAACAAGGGGAATGGTGCGTCTTGTTGGTGTTGTGTCTTAGTCAAATTCAAACATTGTATATCTCCGTTATTGGTTTGAGCTATCAGGAAAGAGGTGAATTTTTATGTCTCTGCCTTTATCTAGACTCCCCTTAGTCACTAACTATTGTTATAAGTTCAAAATTTTAGTTTGAACTTCCTGTTTAGTTTATTGTGTCTTGCCAGTTAAATGTATTTGATTTTCTAAGCTTTTGCCTCTGCTGAAATGATTTGTAACCTGGATAATGATTTTAGTGTGTTTTAGTGGCTAAAAAGAAAATAACTGAGTAATGAAACATGGCTGTTTTTATAATAGGATGGCTTTTCTTGAACACTTCCAAAGCGCAGAATTTCACAAAGTTTTTATTTCTGATGTTTGAACACTAATGATCCTCAGCTCTTTAGGCAAGCCACTGGTTAATGACAACCTATTGCTATATTTGCCTAAAATTCACTTTAACTATGCATATTAAAAGCTAATTTAAGAAATAATACTTGAAGTCAATTTCATTTAGTAGGTTATATGTATGCCTTGACATATAAGAAACTTTATAGAACTATCATTTGCTCTGGACTCAAATTTATCAGTCTGTACAATACTCTATTTAAGGAATTTTTAGAACTAATGTTTACCTTATTTGTGAAATTTCATCATAAGAAGGTACGCAGGTACCTTATTACGGATTCAGCCGAGGCTACTGGATAAGTGTACATGCGTATTGAGGCGGGAGTCAGAGAGACTGAGAATGGGCTGGTGAGACCCCGGGATCTCCTGATTGGTGATGTTTATCTTCATGGCTCCAGCTCCTAGTACAAGATGCTCCAACATGTTCCTTAAATGAGCTTTTATGTCTTTCTGATTTAATGTTGAGTATACTTTAAATTTGATACTGAAATTGGTCTGAGAGTTAGTTCTGGGCCTTCCAGGCAAAGGGTTAGATGTTGCCCGAGTTCTTCCGAACATGCTCTGTGTGTCAGTGTTGTGTTGACCGCACACTCAGAGTGTTTCCAGGAAGGCCAACTATGGAGCTTTGAGAAGATTATTCGGGTAAGTCATGGAAAAACAACAAGGTAGAACACTGATGCTGAGGAAATAAAGGGTTAGGGTCTGAGCTAACTTGACAGTGTGTGATCTATTTCACTAGGTGATTACCAATTTTATTCTTAATAATCACAATAAATTACTTGGAACATCACTTAATTAAAACATTTATTTGCTACAAGCTTTATCTACCCACAGCTAAATGTAACACCTCAACATCATGGATCTTACCAGTTTGGTTAAACTCAAGCCATAGAAATGATCTATGTATTTTTTGCCGGCACAGAACTAGTCCCAGGACAAAGCAATGCCATTAGGTAATATATCTTTCTCTTTGTGCCTTTCCTCCTGGCCCAGCTTTCCAACCATTTATATATTTATTTTGTTGGCTGTATTTCCTGGTATGCCCACTCCAGGTGCTTCTGCTTGCTTCTTTTCTCTTTAATTCAGACATGCTAACAGTATAGAAATGTTCTCCCTATTAAAGAACCTTATAGCTTTGTAAAGCTCATGCTTTAGGTAGTTTTGACACTTACGCAAAGAACATTGAAAATAACCATATAATAATAACAATGACTCTACATGTTTATACATTTTTGAAATAACTAAAATTTTAATTTTCAGGTGTCTTAATGTTTAATCAAGTATATATATTTTGGGTGCTCCTTGTTATTAAGCTGGTAAATCACAAGACAAGAATGTGAAACAAGCCAACAATTTTAGTTACCCGGTGATCTTTAAGAATATGTGTTAAATGGATATTTACATTGCTAGAAAAATTTTTAGACTTAAGTTTAAAAATGGACATATACCATTTTCTTAAATAAAATGATCTTTCTGCTATATTTTTATGTATCTTGATTTGTAGTGCCTCTTTTTCTGCATGAGAAGTCTTAGAGATTTTACTAATGAGCTCATAATTTTCCAGTCACTTATATATGATGAAATAGAGAAAGAATACTGTTCGTTGCTTTTCAAATTGAAGGTGTATTTTCTCATGGGAAAAATACTTCTACCTGAGAGGTACAATTTCATTTTGTACGTTCTACCTTCTAAATGTTACTTTTCATGCTGTAATGAATTCAAGAGGAAACTCTACCCTTTCCTCTAAATGACTCATGATGTAATGCCTGTACAGATTAAAAACACAATTTGACTAATGGACCTCATTCTTACTTGAAAGGTTTTATACATTTCATCACATTCACCCTATTGGACACACCGCAGACTACATAACTTGTTCTAAAAATAGAGTGTATGAAAAGGTTGATTCAGAAATCAGAGGTCTCATTCTAATTGAGCTCTTTAGCTTGGGATTTAACCATTAATTATGCTAAATTATAATGTCATGTATGGCTGGCTAGAGTGTGAAAAATAAAAGCCATTGACAGTATTAGGAAATTGTTTAAAGTAAAGATTACCACTGTGAACTGTTAGATGAGAAACACTAATGATAAACCAGGTGACAAAATAAGCCCACTGGCTTAACGCCTATTTTCTGATATATTGCTTATTTTAATTTTTAAATGGCCAGTAATCTATAGTTGTTTTTGATAATGAAGAAGTCTTTTTAGATAGCTGATCATATCTGGTAACTTGGGTCTTCAGGATGCTAAATAATAAGGTAATTAAAATGAAGGATAAAAGGTAAGCAAATAAGAATGGAAAGAAGGAAGGAAGACAAATGGGAGTTTTAAGGGAAAAGGGCAAAATAGGATCAGATTTTAATTATAATAAGGGTCCTTAATGTTATTAGTTTTTTTAAACCTCATAATTACTTGTGCCTGCAGGAAAATCAAAGAAGAAAGCAAACACTGGAATAACATTAATTAAGGTATTAATGTCTCCATTCCCATGTAGTCAATTTAGTTTTTTTTTATAAAGATTTTATTTATTTATTTTTAAAGAGGGAAGGGAGGGAGAAAGAGAGAGAGAAACATCAATGTGCGGTTGCTGGGGGCCATGGCCTGCAACCCAGGCACGTGCCCTGACTAGGAATCGAACCTGTGATGCTTTGGTTCGTAGCCTGTGCTCAATCCACTGAGCTATGCCAGCCAGGGCCTCAATTTAGGTTTTTTTTTTTTTTTTAAGTATTGTGTTCTATTTTTGAATTCACTTGTTGAACATATTTTTTCATTAGGCATAAAATATGTCATATTAGGAATTCCAGATGCTCTTTTCATTTTGCCTAGGTTACAGAAGAAATGATTTAGTTTGGACATAGGAGGTTCAGATACTTCTGAATCATTTGAGTGGAAACATCAGATAGACTTTTGGATGCAGTGGAGGCAAAGGAAGAAGCCTTGTTGGTAGTAGTCATGATGAGACTGCCCAAACAGTGACAGATACAGTCTTATAAGATCTCAAAGGGCTTTTAGAGAAACAACAATTCATGCTATATTTACATATTTATTGGAGAAAAACTGCAGTTTTAGGTCTTTTTTGCCACACCCCCAGAGCTTAAGGAAAGCCAGATCTGTGGCTGCAATAACTTAGCAGCTGCACTGAGACAGGTGAGTGTATGGGCTTTCTCTCTTTCACACTCTGTCCCTCCTCTCTCTTTTTGCTCTTCCTTCTACTGATAATTTGTTGTAGAGAAGTTGTATTTAGTTTAATTTGTCTACATTTGTTTCCATAAATAGGCAACAGCAAAAGAGTATGAATAATACCTAGTTTGTAAAATGCAACACTAAGAGTATTTTGTCCCAGAATTTTCCTAGTCATAGCTAATATTAAGCAGTTGCTGTTTATACTGGGTGAAAATTTTTGTATCAGGATTAGAAAAGATGATGACCAAATGTTCCTGTCCTAGGGGGCTGGTAGGTAAGGATGTTCCTGCTCCCCCTGCATGCAGTTGGAAAATGATTTCTATTTATCAGAAAGAATTTGGAAATTTCTGTGAAAAGACGATAATTTCAGAATATTAATTGCTTATTAATAGACTATTCCCAGTTGAAACAATAGGGAACTCCAGGAAACCTGATTAAAAAAGGGAAAACCCAACCTATCCCCTCCCTTTTTATAGGTCCTTGGGAAGGGTGGGGACAGGAAGAGCAATGATATGTATTCACCATATTCACTGGAATGGAACACAAAGTTGAACACACCGTTAACATCTGAGCATGAGCATCCATGATTCCATTACGTGCTGACCTTTAGAGGAGGAAGGGAGAGAAGCCTGAAAAGTCGGTGCTTGTGTTCTAAGGCAAACCAGTTTCCATTCCAGGACGCAGACTTTGTGGACATGATGAGGCTTATTCCAGAGGCAATGGGAAAAACAACACAGAATGAAAAGGAGGCAAAACCAGGCATCTGACAAGAGAAAGCGGTGCCTACATAAAATAAAATGGATTGTTGAGAAACCAACCAAAACGCTTTTCATAAATCAGAGATCTAATTGCTGTTGGTGCCTCTTGCAATATTGTTCTGTTATGTACCAACTAGTGCAGATTGACAAGCATTGGAGGGTGGTCCTCTGCTTCAACTCTGATAACCTAAGAACTTCACAGAACTATTTCCTGTCAACCAACCACACTTTGGATATTAAGGTACCAGGCTACTTCGTACAGTATGCTAGGCTTGGAATAAGCAGCTGCACATGTTAGTCTGAGAATTGTCATTTGTTAACTTTGAGCGAGTTATTTTATCTTCCTTTGTTTGATTCTTCTTTGTAAAATGGAGATAACTACTGGAATCATATACAAGAAAGCATATTGTGAACTGAAAAGTTTTATATTGTATTATCAATTTTGGGGACAAAGAAATCTAAAAATAAAATTATCCCAGAACCAAGTTTGCTTATCCACTGAAGGGGAAATGGAAATGTGGAGACTCAAGCAGAAGTGGGACGACCATCTGAATGCTGTTCAAGGCTTCTTTTTACAAAGAAATGGTGTAGGGGGTGGTCACCAGTAGGTACGAGTTCTTACCTACAGAAATGTAATTTTAAAAATAACTTCTCTGTACCTAAGCCTAACTATAACATAAATAGCATAATTACTCTACATTTACACTGATCAATTTAGTATTTAAATTTTATCAACTCATGAGTCTCTCTTTTCTATTTTTCTTCTTACCTCTTGAAAGTAATTATCCCAGGATGGGCATAAGTATTATCTTGGCTTTTGTGATATTTGCTTCTGTCATAAATTTACAAAATCTATCTAGTGCTTCAGGTAACTTGGTTCCTTAATATATCTGCCCAGGATTGCATGAGGAGAGCCCTCACTGTTATATCAATGACTGGGAGAAGAATATAATAAAAGAAATGAAAAAATGACAATGATAAATAATTAAAGGTAAAAATATTATTATACCTCACAGAGAAGACAGTTTACTTTTTACTGGGTCCATCAAATCACTGTGCCAAGGTCACAGTGAAGCCTGAGCTCTAGAGGCAATAGGAGGTGATCAGTTCCCCGAGTTGGACAGGACTTGGAGGAGATGACCTCACAGGAAAGATGAGTGAAAAGAGAAAAGCCTTTGCAGTGGGCTCTGTTATCACCATAGAGATGGTCGAAGGAAGCTGTGATTAGCAATTTCCTCTCCCTGGTAGAAACAGCAGGGAGGGTAACAGTAGAAGCCACGACTGATGGGTACAACAATGCAGTGGGAGTGGTAAGGAGAACTCGCTCCTGTCGGTGCTAGACATCTTCATTGTTTCCCTCAGTGATAAGAGAGGCTCAAGCCAAAGAGAACTTAATGGGTGAGAAATATTTAATGCAATTTGATTGCTGTATGTTTTTGCCTTTCGTACAAAGCAGTGGTCCTCCACTGGGGCTGATCCTGCCTGCTAGAGGACATTTGGCAATGACTAGAGACATTTATGGTTGTCAAAACCAGGGGAGGAGGTGTGCTAAGGGCGTTGAGTAGGCAGAGGCCAGGGATGTAGCTGCATATTCTAACATGCACGGGGCAGACCTTCACGATAAAGAAATATTAGACTCAAAATATCAGTAATGCCAAGGGTAAGATACCTTGACCCAGAGGAAGACATTTTCAAGGACTGAGGTTCTACCTACTGTTCACATGACGAGGTGAAAGGAGTCTGAAACACAGAACAACTTTTTTTTGACAATGTTAGGCAGGAAAGTGCCCATTAGAAATATTTGACATGAACTCAGATGCTTAATTCAGACACTGCCTATTTAATGTTCTAAAAACGAGCAAGAGAAATAGCAGCCAGTGATTAGAATGTTCTTTATACGTCCCAAAGAATCAGAGTCCTTCAGGCCTAGCTAAATATTTCCCAATTTTGGCTGCTTACCACAATTACTTGTGGAGATTTAAAGTATCCCAGAAATATTGATTCAGTAGTTTAAGTATGAAGCCCAAATATTCATATTTTTCAGAAGATGTAGAAAACACTCTGAGGCATGGTCGGGGTTGAAAAACCACTGTTTCATAGTCACATTAAGAAAGCTGAACTGATTTAAATAGTATTCTCACCTTTGCTCCTCTGCTTACAACCTTATGGTTTAGTGGTTTTAACTGGGGAGAATGGGCCATAGTTATGTAGAAATGTATACCACTCCCCCTTCATTCCATATCGTTTTCAGAGCTTAAGTTTAAGAAAAATTACTGTGGTTTTGGGATATAGAGATAGATATACCTACAAAACATTTTCTCTTTCTTGCTTTAAAGAACGAATTCTCCCAGCAAAAATGTGTGGCCCATTTAGACTTAATGAGATATTCAGGCAATCTACTGTTAAAAAAGAGTTGTCCCTTGTATATCCCCTTTTACCCTCTTGACCTTCATACGACTCCCTCACCTCCCACATTTGAATGAAGTTACTGATGAGGAAACAGGGCCCAGAGATTAATGTCTCCAGGTTACACAGGAAATCAGGGGGCAGATTGGGATCACATTTCCAGCAACCAATCCAGAATCCCACCTAAGCAGCTTATCCGGAGTTCGTAAGGGCAAGCCGTGCCAAAGCAGGTTTCAGAAGAAAGGAAGTAAAAGCTGGTTTGCCCATTTGAAGAAAACACACATCCACATATCCACACACATGCAAAAATTTAACTTTTAATACTAATTCTTTACACTGTTTATCATCTCTTGATTTTCATTAGTCCAGTATTGAAGACACTGTTCGCCAGATTCAAGTGAGCACAATGCGAATTGTTAGACCTAAATTATATTTTTTCCTAAGTGCATTAAGGAACAACATGAGACATTATTTTTCCTTCATTTTTCCTGCATCAAACCTGAGATGCTTTCTTCTTTAGGAAAGTCCTCCCTTCATTAGGAAAGTCTGATCCCCTAGTGTTATCAATGCGCAGGAATTATGGGAGGACATCCTCCTTTCTTTGGAAAACAATTCCATATTATTTTAGATTTTGCCATTGAATCCACTGCAAACACAACTCACGTCATTTCAAGGCCTCCTCGTTTGCACAGAAGAAGTGACTAACAGTGATTAATGACATCTCTTTGAGAACTTTTGGTGACAAGTATATTGGGAAATGTGAATAAGGACGCTGCTATCATTTCTGTTTCTATAAACCATTGCCATGAAAAGCATTATTGCACCCAGAAGAGCTTTGATTTACACCAAGAAGTGAAAATGGAATAAAAAGATGAGGCAAAATAACATTAAATGTTCCAGATGAGTTTTACCACATGACCACACAAGACTGAGACAGGGCTCTGAGAAGTAAATGACAGAGACTGGAACCAATGCAAACTGCCAACAGCTAAAAAGAATGTCACATTTTATCTTGTGACTCCAGATAAATGGTAGCTGATAAATATACAATGATTTATATTGTATTATTATATTGTATAAAATTTATATTTAGCACCTTGTCAAATGCTAAAGGTGGATGGGACCATGAAAATGCTTTTCTTGTGTGATTTACTCTAGGATTTATGGGCAGGCAGCACAGTATGGTGGGTAAAAAGATGCCTATTCACTCTGTAGGTCTATAAGAGGGAATAGTGTAAACTTTATCACTCTTCATAAAAATTCCAGACAGATTTGGAAATATAGGAAATGTAGATTATCTAGAACAAGAGTCACTGTTACCTGTTTAGTTCTGTGGTTTCTTGCTTTATTTGTCTGTCAATAGAGGATTAAGGAAGCCTGCAGTTGTGAGCTTCCTTCTAGAGTTATCAGTTAGAGGTATCTCGGAGCTACTAACCAAGAGTAGAGAATTTTTGAACCTGGAGATGCTCTTGGAGACAATGTAGCCAAACAAGTAGGAAGTGTTTAACAAAGGAGGAAGACCTTTGGCATGTTTAGTATCAGGAGCACATTTCAGACCTCCTGGACACGATGTTTTACTTTTCATTTTTTATCACACACAGCATCTATTCCAACTCAGTGTGTTGCATTAGAGAATACTCATGTTGAGACCACACTGGTAGCTTTCTTTGTATATCTGCTGAAGTGGAAAGTATGGGAGTTCTCACAGAGGCCAGAATACAGCAATTCATCTTCAGATAGTGTGATGAAATTGGAGTTCCAGAAATGCAGATCAGAGCCTAGAGCCAGCTACCGAGACTCTGAAGTGTAACTTTAGCTCGGTTAAATTCTTGGTGGAGACTATGGCATATGAGAAAGGGTTACGGTCATATAACAATGATTATCTTTGGTTTCAAAACATTTACTTTCAAAATGATCTTCAAGGGCATGTAATCCCTGTGAAATTATAGTGTAACTTTCCAATCAAAGTATATATGATGATCAAAGCAAAGAAAGGAGTAAAGGGAGTTCAGTTTAGATCTGTGAGCCAAGCTGGTATGAAAACCCTGGATTCTAGTAGTAGCTTCTCTTCCACAAACTCTATGTTGACAGTCAGATCATTAAGCTTCCATGTGTCCCAGTTTCTTCAGCTGCAAAGTCAGCATAATAATGTGCACAGTTAGCTCAGAAGACCTTTCTCAGGGAAAGACTAAGGAAGAGTTTTCTTTTTTTAAAAGGACAAGTTGGTATTAAAACACATAAAATTACTAAAGAGTTGCTGCTGTTCTATACATTAAAGTATATTATTTTCATGATACTGCAAAGTGATATTTATATTATATTGCTTTATAAACCAACTATATGTTGTATGAGGTATTTGACTGAGAATGCACCTTGTTAAAATATTTTAATGATAAAATAATAAGAGGGACTGTAATTGTTATTCGTGAATTTTAAAATACTGTGTCAGATACTGTGCCAGGATTTTACATGATCTCATTTTTTTTCCTACAAGCAACGAGAGGCAATGTGCTGAAAAGATATTATAATCTCCGGTTTTAGACACCAGAAGACTGGGGTGTGCATAATTTGGAAAGTTGATTATCCAATTTTATAAGTGGCAGATACAGAATTCAAACCAACCTCTAATTGATTCCAAAGTATAGGCTGACCACTACAAATCCGAAGCCCTAGTGTCTCAGAATGTGACCATATTTGGATATGAGATCTTTAAAGAGGTAATGAAGTTTAAACGAGGTTGTTTGGGTGGGTTCTAATTCAGTATGACTGGTGTCCTTACAAGAAGAGGGAACTTGGATGCAGACACAAAAGCAGGATGACTGTGTGAAGACACAGGGAAGAGACGGTCAAGGAGAGAGGCCTCGGAGGAAGCCAGCCCTGTCAACACCTTGCTATCGGACTTCTAGCCTCCAAAATTGTGAGACAATAAACTTCTATTGATTAAGCCACCCAGTGTGTTCTATTTGTTACGGCAGAACTCGCAAACCAATACAGCTGCCATCGTACCTTGTCAGTTCATTAGACTGGAAAGCTGTCCAGCTTGGGAATCCTCAGCTGATCTGAGAAAATCATCAGGTCAGAGACAAATAGTTTGAGCTCTTTTTCCTCTCTACCTCATGTTATCTATCTATAGAATCTTCTGCTTAACCTTTCTGCGGTAGATTACCTTGTTGTTCCACAGACATTCCCTCCCTTCATCTCCGTGGGGGGAACATACCTCACTGTCCCACTTCCATTTACCTGGTGACTTACTTTATTTAATCCATTAGGTGCTGGAATGTGTGAGCTGAGCAGTAGCTTGGAATGTGTTTACACACTAAACTTGCCTGTCTTGCCCTTGAAGTTTGGGCCCCTGGACAAATACATGCAGAGCTGATTTGAACGCATCCTGTGGCTTGGATCAAGAGTCAGTCCAGCCTGGTTTAGCCAAGCTATAGCCCACACTCAACCTGTGAGAATAAATTATTGTTATTGTAAGCTACTGATATTTGAAGGGGTTGTTTTTTGGTGCAGCATTATTGTGGCACTAGCTGATGCATCTATTACCATTTTATCCCGAGATCTTTTTTAACACGCCGTATCTGGGTCGTACTGTGTAATGAAAGCCTCCGTGGGTTTTCCTGTGTGATCTGGGGAAAAAACTCATGCCAAGAAATATTTCCCACATCCTGGAGTCAAAATCTGGAGACTTATTTAATTAAGTTTAAATACTTTCTGGTCTCCTAAATGGAAGCTTGGACAGAAGAGTAACTTCTGAAGATCAGATCAGCAAATGCCTTATTGCTATTGGTTGTCAAGCAGCTTGAACAGGATAGAACCTGTCAGAGAAGAAAGGAATTCTCATATGCAGTGAAAAGCCTGGAATGGGGAAGTGAGAAACATCAGAGATAAACTTCACGCTCTTTATTATTTTGTCAAGGATCAAGTCTGGTGCTATCATAGTAGAGCCCAAATCGGCAATTACCAAATATCTATAAAAATAGAATGTATAAATCCATAGTGGTATGTTTGTACAATAGTATACTTTATAGCACTTATTGTATTTTTTCCTCTAAATTCATATGTTGGGGTCCTAACCCACAGAACCTCAGAATGTGATCTCATTTGGAAGTATGGTCATTGCAGGTATAATTAGTTAAGATGAAGCCGCATTGGAGTAGATTGGGCTCCTAACTCAAAATGTCTGGTATTTTTATTAGGAAATGCCTTGTAAAGAGACACATATTGGGAGAATGGCGTGTGAACATGCAGGCAGAGCACACAGTGATATATCTGTAAGACCAGAGATTGCCAACGGGCCACCAGAAGCTGGGAGAGAGGCTTAAGCAGATTTTCCCCACAAGGAATTGACCCTGCTGACACCTTGAGCCTGGACTTCCAGCCTCTACCATTGTGAGACACTACATTTCTGTTAAGCCACTCAATTTGTGGTTGCAGTAGCCTTAGGAAACTAACCCAGCAGTCAATGAACATAATTTGATTGCATACAACAACACAAATGATTGTACTGACTACATTTTTGAGTGGCTGAAGCTAGACATTAAGAGTGTGTGCTATCAAAGTCAACTTCTATGTATTTCAAACACGAGGAAAATTAATGTGTAGTGGTTTCCTTTGGGGCGAGAGACATAGTATACAGACTAGGGCATAGGGAGAATTTCTGGGTACTGTTACACTCCACTGAATTCATTTTGAAATAGTTTATTGATCTGTATTCTCCTGATTATGCTTTGCATGCATACTGCAGGTCAGTACAAATTATTATTTAAAAACACTAATGGGAAGAAGCAGTGGGGAAGTGAATGAAGCTAGAGGGTTTAGGCGCAGTATCCGACATTGTAAATGAGGACAGGAGAAGGGGGCATCAGATGGCAACTAGAGCCCAGTGGAGAGTTTGGCTCAGATCGGAGGAAAGGCTCTTCCATATTTGCTGAGAAGGCAATGGACTCAGCATGACAAAAATGGGGTTGGTGAAGTTTCCACTCTATCAGAATTCTCTTCTTTCCTTTGTCTCAAGGAAAAAACTGAGTTTAGTATTTAAAAAATAACTTTTGGCAAGTCTGTTTGCATTTTCTAAAACTCATTTAAAATGCCATTCATTTTTTTTGGCAAAGCCAGGGAGCCCTTGTGTCCATATGACATGACTCCTGTTGCTATGGTAATTGAATGTTTACTAGAGAAAATATTACCAGTTAATAATAGCCTGGATGGAAATAATAGCTACTGCTAGGCCTTCAGAGTTACACACCATCAATTTCCAATTTGCTGAAATAGGTGCAGTTTGCTTTTTGAGTTTCAAAGTATTACTTTTTCCAGGCCTCCCTGATCCTTCCTCCACACCATGCACCACAGTCCCACACCCACATACCCACGTGCTTCAAAGAATGTTCTACTTGTCCAAAATGATGATAGAGGGAAGCTGTTGTGTTGGGGCCTTGTCATAATTTCAACAGTAGGAATAATGAATAAATTAGAAGGGTACTATTTATTGGCTTTGGTTAATAGTGAAATCACAGGGGGAATAATCACAGAAAGACAGTATAATTTATACTATTTCTTATACTCAATATACTTTTCCAGAATGTCATTTTCAAAGAACAAACCAACAAGCAGATTTGTTGAATTATTCTGTCAAAAATCTTGCCTGTGCATAACAAAAGTGCCTTTCAAGGTATTCAGCTCAGTCTCTTTCCCTGAGTGTCTACACTGTTTATACCCTTCCTCCCTCCCTCCCTCCCTCCCTCCCTCCCTCCCTTCTTTCCTTAAGCAAATGTGTATTGAGCCAGCCATTAACCTAGTTCTTGGGGATATAGACCCTGTCCCTGCCACCACAGGAGCTTGAGATATAGTGAATGTCATGTTTTGATGAAGTCACCCCTCCTACCATCAACCTTCCCCATCAATGCCAACAAAGAGTGCAGCTGGAAGGACACAGCCCTTGACTCAGGTTCCATGTCCTCTCACAATTGGCCACCTTTCACCCATGTGTTGCCAGCTGTATGAAAGTATGGGGGTGGGGGATGTAGTTTGGTGCCTGGGCTTCTGGGAGAGAAACTGCCTGAGCACCCCTGAGAGTCTAAGCTTATGTTTCCAGAAAAAACTGGGAGAAACATTCAGCTACCATGGCAACCAGTTCTATCACATTTCCAAAAGGTCCATGAGGGTAAGAAAATCAGTGAGTGGACCAGTTTGACACTGTGTGGCCATGCAATAAGTTGGAGGTCATCTTTAGAGGTTGGGCCTTTTCCTCTAAGTCAGTGGTTCTCAACACACTTAGTATACAAGAGAATTGCTGGGTGGGGAGGGGAGGGGTTGAGAAATGAGGAAATGCAGATATCTAGGCCCCACTCCTAGATTGTGGTTCAGCGTTTTCAAGAGTAGAGCTCAGGAATATACATTTTAACTCCTCCCCCTGCTTGTTACGATGAGGATGGTCCCTGGCCACATGTTCTCCAGAGACAGGTGTTGAAGAGGAAGTATTCTAAGGTTGGAGGGCATTTAAAAGGGGGAGGGAATTGGGAAGCAAGAGAGATCAGGTAGGAGAGTAATGCTCCAGGTGACAGATAATAAACCTGTGTGGCAGCAGCGGTAGGTTTGGAGAGGAGGGATGGGCTCTGAAAGATGTAGGCTCTGGAATGAAACTTCCAGGAAGACAAGGTCAGGAGGCAGAAGAGTTACAAGCCTGATTGCCCAGAAAGAGAAATCACAGCACAGGGATCTCAGCTTCATATTTGCTTGCCACAGTCAGTCCAGACTGCTTTCCTCTCAGCACCTATCCACGGTCATCAGATTCTTAGACAGAGCTCAAGTGAGTGAAGAAATCACCATCTGAGTCTGAGGGACATGCATACAAGGTAATACTGCATGTGGGCTCTTAGGAACTGTAACACATACAGAAATGGAGAGAAGTTTAAGTTTAAATTTCATTTTTGTGATTTTCTATGTGAGCATGGTGACAGGGTGTACCAGGAACCCATGTTTAGAAGGATAGAGGAGGACAGGGTGAAGGTCCGAAGGTGGGAAGCACCCTGACCATCAACATGCAATTGTTTCGGGGTGGCTGAGTCAGACACACTGATTTAGCACCATCTATTCCAGAGGACCTAAAAATAACTTGGATTATACTGTATTCTGCTCTTTAAGAGTTCCTGGGGGGTCCTTTCCCTGCTGGTTTGAGCAAAGACATAACAGCAGTTCTGCAAAGGTCAGTCCAGAGCAAGGAGTGAAGGCAGGGGCATCATGTAGCCAAAGAAATGGCCATGAATACCTAGGTAGCAATCACACATTTGGCAGCTTTGGGGTACAGGATGTGATGGTGGGGTTGGAGGGGAGCCACAGTCTGGAAGACTTTGCACCAGAAACCCAATGCCATCATCTCCTCTGTGCCTCCTCAAGGCCTTCATCTCCTATCATTCAACTTGAAAGAGACAGGGAGGAGAGTTGGATGACAGTTTGGCCTCAGCTGGACCTGCCCGCAAATGCATGAGACCATAGAGTGGAGAATACATTGCACTTATTTAGGAATGTACATCCCTTCTACTGTTTGCTGAATAGGCTGGTTGTTAGATCACTAGTTTATGTAGTGGCTAGGATGAAAGTCAAGGAAATGGGTACTGTCACATATATTGTTCCTTCCAAGAGGTAGAAGAATGATTAGTTTCAGAATACACTCCTTGGATTCTTCGTATTTGTAATGAACATATATCCCTGTTTTGGTATTCTGCCTTTGGAAGAGGAGTTGGCAAACTGCAACCTGTGAACCAAATCCAGCCATGTCCGTCTGTTCACGTATCGCCTACAGCTGCTTTCTGTAGAGATTCACAGTTGATGAGACTGCATGGTCTGCAAAGCCAAAACCACTTACTATCTGGCTTTTTCACAAAGAACCTTTAGAAAAGCTAGAGTCCCTAGGAGGAATTTCTCTAGTGATTGATGTCAATGAGAAAAATAATAAATTTTGACAATGAAGGTGACTGATGTTTGTAAAATGCTTTGCATACAAATCAGCCTCATGATCCCCATGTAAGGGCTTTGAGGGAGGTATTCTGAAATCTATTTCATGATTTCAGAGAAGCTTCGGAGAAGCAGAGTTTGGGTTATTTGCTTGACTGTCACTTTGGAGAACCAGAAGGGGCACCCTAATGTCCTGACTCTACCATCGTAAGATTTAGAGTTCCACCCTGGGGTTGAGTGTGTCAACTTAGACAGGAAACTCCTCTAGTATAATTTCCAAAGTGCTGAGAAGACCTTTGAGCTCCCAGACATCTCAGTCCAAATCCCCGCATTAGAAATTCATTGCTATGGATCAACAAGTTCCTCTGTGGAGATATCAAATGCCCTTGGGAGGTGAGCCTGTTAAGTTTGGCTGCAAGTCACTTGCAATTTCAGAGAAATGCTTTTAAGTGAATATTTTTCTCCTAACAAGGAGATATGAAGCCCAGTGGGGAAAGGGAGCAGTGGGTGCTAAAAGAAATATTTCTGGGAGCATGGCCAGGGTTATAGGGGGGCAGATCAAGGATGGGGGCATCAGACCATCAGGAGACATGAAAAGGGCAAATCTCCAGAAGGTGGCAACTTTATTCTCCTCCTAATTCTCCTTGTTCTAATTGGTGTTGTAGGGAGTGTCTTGCTTAGGCAAATGGATCATGGGTCTGATTTATTTAGTGACTCGTACATTCTTATCATCTTTTTCCTGCTGCCTTATGACCAGCCTTGTGTTTCATTTCATAGTTGTCTGGATACTTGCAGCCTGAGTGCTGACAATCTTTCCGATGATAAGAAGTTTGGTTTTGTGAGAACTCTAGAAATGATGCATCCCTAAGGAGATTTCTTGCCACCAGTGTCCTTGGATCAAATCTGTGAACTTTGTATCTCCAGCAGACTGTAAATTTGGGCTATGACACTAGCAGAGAGAAGAAGGGACAGCAGCACACGTCAGGACCACATGGTTTCCAGTTAGATTGTAGTCAGTGTGATGTTCCGTGAGACACACTGTTCTCTGCTCAGAGATGTTCTCGGGGAGGGAAGACACACCACCTGTTCCTTTTGTGCCAAGTAATGCGCAATCAAGGGGGGAAACTGAGATGCAAATCAGTTTTAGATTTGAATATTGTTAGAAAAAAGGTGGAATTTTGATTCTTTATGTTGCTCACCTCATCATAACAATGTGGAAAGAACGTGTTCTTTCTGTCTCACTTTGCAGCAGATGACAGAAAACAGTATTCAAGCCCAGGGTATATGCGAAATGGGAATTTTTTTTTAAAAGAATGATCTGCAAATAATGGTTGAGATACATGCTCTGAAAATATGAAATTAACTTGGTGACTAGGTTAATTTATCAGTTTTAGGACATTACCAAGGAAATATAGAGAACCATGAAGCTTTCATAAATGAAACCCAATAACCATTAGGTTGCTATAGTGGCGCCATCTGTCCCAGTTTTTTGGGAAATTTCATTAATGTGTAGAGATCTTCCCTCATATGGTAGAGAGAGAACTAAACTGGGAGTGACGTTCTTTGGGTTCCATTTCTGTTCTTGCTCATAACCAGATGGCTTTAGGCCAATCGTATTTTCCTAACTCAATTTTCTTATCTGCACAATGAGGAGATTGAATTAGACAACTTCTAAGTTTTCTTTTGCTTCTCAGGATGTAATTCTCTGCTCCATTTGGGCCATGGACTCTGGTCAACATTCTTCTTCCTTCCTTTTGATCCCCTGAAATGCCATTTTCTCCTGACCTGATTCATTACAATTACATTATTTTATTTCAGATTCATCAGCTTTCATTCTTTTCCTTTGCAGTCATTTGACCCTCTGTGCTAGAATCTTGGCTTCATGGAATTTGAAGATGGGTTGGTGAGAGTCTCACCTCTTATCTAACACATCCCTGATGGATTAAAACCCCGATTCTTCTTGTTCACCCCCAGGCACAGGCAGCTGCTTACTTCCAAAGCTGAATACATTTATGCTGACTTAATTTTTATTGTGTCAAATATGACTAAAATCTTGTGTTAGTCTCTGACACATTAGATTTAGTTAAGAGTGCAGCTATTTTATTATTTTTAAACCCATTTCTTTGGGTAATACAATAGGCTTATTGCTCCTGCAAGAATGGTGTGTCATTCTAATCAAAGCATATGAATCATTATGATTTCATCAGGTTTGAAGAGAAGGAATGACCGCCTGGTGGTATGAACCAATGCCAAAAATTTCACAAAACACAGAGCTCTGTTTTTAACATTTGTGAAAGTGTTACATGTGCACTTTTGCTTCAGGGGGAGGGAGGGAGGGTAGGGATGCAGAGAGAGAGAGAGAGAGAGAGAGAGAGAGAGAGAGAGAGAGATGATTTAGCAATAATGATGTGCTTCCTCTTTTAATGAAGGGGAAGGTGATGATCAAGACTGCTTTGAAGAGCCCATTTGGAGTGGAATGTCTACTCATAACATTATAACTGTGTCCATATGAAACAAATACATCATATAGTTTTGCCTGACATATTTTTCCCTGCTTCATTCCAATTGTCTGGAGATCATGGATTGAGATGGTGCTAAGTCATAAGCCCACAGTTATGTAGGAGCATTTAGTCAGTGCAAGGTTGGCAGCCTGGAAACTTGTTTTATGACACACTCTGGGTTCATCTGTGCCTTTCTGAGAAAAGAGCCTTCAACGCCGAATGATCCCTTTCTGAGATCATTCGGCCCCAGTGATTCCGGGCTTCCCTGGGAAATGCAGGCTCAGCCATGGCATACGCACATGAGCAGTGGTCAAACTCTTGAAAACACAAGAGGCCGTCCTGCAACTGCTCTTAGCACCAGGAGTTGTAAGGAATTAAATTCCCTCATGTGCAAAGAGTTGCCTTATGAGTCTGGCTGCAAGAAGGCAGGATGTAGCTGATGCTTGTAGGCCATTTCAGCTGTGGTCTTTCTACTTAAAAGGCATCATTTGATCTTCAACCCTCTTGTACTATTTGAATCAGACTGCTGCAAATAATAAGTGTACTACCCATAGTCCAGCTTGTTTTTGAATAAAAGGATAAATAACCTTGTTTATTAAAACTGTGCCTCCAGTTGATCTTTTATTTTTAGTTGAGGTATAAATGATGTACAACATTATATTAGTTTCAGGTACAGAACACAATGACTTGATATTTGTATACCAATACTCCAGTTTCAATGTTAAGATTCCTTTCATTGATGTGCATTTTAATGTGTACAGAGTACATTTTGGATAAAAAAGGTAAGTGTCTTCAGACATTGGACCTGAAACAGACAACTGGTTCAGACAATGAACAAAATTGAAATTCGGAAAGGAGTCATGGAAGATGGCAGTTTTTAAACTGGGCCTTGAAAACTGACAAGTGGAGAGGAAGAAACAGGACAAGGGTGTCCAGTGACCTTAACTTCTGATTTATTTCAAATTTAGCTGACTTGGGAGCGTGATACAATCCTTCCCATTCTACATTTGTCCCACAAAATGTTTCCTGTGTTTGAAAAAATGGGAGGCATCTTGGCTGTGTATGTGTGGGGGAGAGTGGTGGAAGACAGCATTTCCAGAGGGTTTTTCCTTTCTGTCTTTCAGTTATTTGCCATTGTGTTATAGTTATTAAGTGTTGATATGCCAATCTCATTTGCTCTCGAAGTGGGCTATTTAGCATGCTCATGAAAACAGTGAAACGGATTTTTTTTTAGCCACCCCACCTACTTATTCCCCAAAATAAGAATCCCGAATAAGCTCATATGTAATAATTGTAGACAACTGTTTTCGGCAAGCACTCTAATCTATAAAACAGACATTATTTCTGTAACAAATTTTCTATTGGAGTGCATTTAAAAAGTTCTTTTTATCTCAGGTAAATATTTTAATTGGTAAAAAATTAAAAGGCGAAGAACGAAAAGTGAGTAGGTGATTTGATTTTGTTAGCGTTAGATGAAGGTTTGCGTAGGACTCATTGGTTTGTCCTGTTCTTTGAGAGATTTAAAATGAAGAATCTGGAGAAAAACTGGAGATTTGGATTACTTCCAGGCAAAGATTTAACTTTTTTTTATTATTGTATTATATTTGTTTTGGTCTGTGTCTATACATAGGAGAAGACGAGGATAAAGAATCTATAGCCCTCGGTTTGAAACTGTATGAACCACTTACTACAGTGATTAGAATTTTGTCACTAGAGTGGGAAGTAGATATGCTGAGCAGAAGGTAGCTGTTGAGGTTTATTGATTTCAGCCCTCCATCAAACTGGTTTCAATCTCTGAGCATTTCATTCTAGTTTTCTCCTTTTTAGAGGTCTCTCTAAGATGAGCCTCAGATTGAGGACTTGCTTCTCTGTAACTTTTGCCATCTGGAACAGATTCTTTGCATTTTCACCCCTCGTTCCAAATCTCAGCTGGGATCAATCATTTCTCCCTCATTTTAAGTCCCTGCTCTTCCTGTGTGTGTTGAACAAGTGCCCATAACCCTGCGAATGACTGGGTCCAGTTTGAGTCTGGCCTGTGTGCTTTGGAGGGAGCCAGTCCAGCTCCAGCTCTGACTGGGGGCACCTGGGCAAAAACCTGCCGACAGGTTCCGGCTTCCCTTTCCTAAGCACTCCTCACTCAATACTTTTGGGGAAAAAGTTAACTAATAGGACAAAATTTACTTTATAGGAATCGATGAGAAGTCTTTGTAACAGGCATGTGATAACCAGGAGTTCTATTGTGTCCCAGCCCTCCTCACACCCCTCCCAGCCCTCTGGTTATTCGGGTACTAGAAGACAATGTGCCCCCCTTCCTCTGGGCCTGCTCCCAGCTGTCCTTTGCCACACACTTGCCTCTTAGATTTCCTCTGGTTTTGCAGCCACTTTTAGCTTTTCCTTCTCCAGGTTATCCTGGGTCTGCTCCTGCTGTGTTTTTCTTGATCATTCCAGGTCCCTGCATATTTCTTAGGCATATTCTTAGTCTTTGCTGGCGAAGGTACTCTCTTTCTGCCTAGCTGCACACATTTCTGCCCATTCCATGTGCCTCCTGGAGTCTCTAGTCTCCCCTGAAATAGCATTTCAAATGTCCTCTGGCAATCTTTTTAACTCTCGTTTTTTTCTGAGCTGCAGATCAAGGTTTGCTGTCCACCCCACAGGCAATCCCTCTTCTCTATAGTAGTGCTTCTCAAAGTTGAGTGTGCATATGACTCACCTGGAGAGGGGGTGAAAAGCAGATTCTGAGTCAGAACACCCCATGGTGTTTCCATGTGGTGCAGGTGCTACTGGTCTCAGGATCACACTGGGAATAGCAAACCTTTATAGTTCTTTGTTTTCATTTCTTGTAGGCCATATAGGTTCTCAGGGCTGCCATAACAAAGTACCACCACTTAGGTGACAATAGAAACAATAGAAAAACAATAGAACAATACGATAACAATAGAAATGATAGAAATTTATTGTCCCACAGATCCAGAGGCAGAAGTCCAAAAGCAAAGTAACTGTAGGGCCGTGTCTCTTCCTAGCTTCTGGTGGTTTGCTGGCAATTTTTGGCATCCCTTGACTTGTAGATGCATCACTCCAGGCACATGGTGGTTTTCTTGTGTGCCTTTGCATCACCTTCTCTCTATGTGTGTCTGTCCCTCAATCCAAATTTCCCCTCTTTGTAAGGACATCAGTCATATTGAATGAAAGCCACCTTAATAACCTCACCTTAATTATGTTATCTCTACAAAGACCCAGTTTGCAAATAACGTCACATTCAAAGGTACTTGGGATGGGAATATCAACACATCTTTTCTGGGAGCCACCATTTAATCCATAATAGGGACCTACTTGCTCCCAACCCCACCCCTTTTAGGAAAGTGTAAGATTTTCTTTTCTTCCTTCTGTAGTGAGCTTTTTCATAGACAGAATTCACTACTTTGATCAACAACTGAAGCATGATAAATTACGAATCTTTAATTTAGAATGGACCAAACCTGGAATCACCAACAAAGAAGGAATAAACTAAAAATATTAAAAATAAAAAGGAGTCCGAGTGCTCTGGTTCTGAAATTAAAAAATCTTGACCTTTCACTTACTAGTCCTGTGATTTTGGGGGCAACCTGCTTGCTTCTGCGTAACTTCTGCTTCCTTATAAGAAAAGTGGGTATAATGAGGCCTGATAAAAGATGGTTGGGAGGATCAATAGGCTTCCAGTGCGGCTGGCCTGTAGTAGACATTGAGTGTATATGTGACCATTAGTCTTGTAGTGCAAGTCTGTATTCTGGATACCCCAGTAGAACTTTCAGTGGGACCTAGCCAGGTCACCCAAAGGATCCTCCAGGGCTTCCAGACAGCTTGCAGTGAGTCTCTGTCCCTCTGTCGTCTCCCTAAACCACAACAGTGGTTCAGAGGAGCAAAAAGGACAAAGGGGCTTCATTTCATTGTTTTTCTGTGTGATTTCCCATCCAGGATCTGAACAAAAAAATACTATTTTCTCTTATGCATTTTTATTTTAATAGATATCATTTTCCTTGTTGTGTCATATTTTAATAAATAATTTATCCTATATGGATGGCATACAGAGACATTTCCATCCTTTGATTGCTTTTTTTGTTTGTTTATAAAGATGTACATTGTTGTGATTCTAAAATGAAGGTAGCAGGATGCATTTTAATAGAGGTCATTCATTCACTTTGGTGTTTGGATGAAAAATGACATTATCTGTCACTAGTCCAGCATCTGGACACTAATTGCTTGGTCATTTATATTGGAGATGGGATTTACAGAGCAGCATTTGAATGAAAAATAGAATCAGTTGAGGAGAATATACTATAGCTGCTAATCCATTCATTTTCTAGATCCTGTGAATCTTACATTGTAAAAGTAAAGAAATAATGCTTGGGTTAAGTTGGGGCAACAAGTTGAATTTGGAACAAGTATTACTTGCTGCTCATATGCCAACCACATTGGAAGCTTACATACCTAAACAGTAGTGTATATGACGATGGAAAACTCTGTCCTCATGTTTCTGTTAAAGTTAAGGCAGACATCATTTCTGAACTGGCTTATTATTATATGTCCATATAAACTACAGTGAACTAAGAGGATATTGGGTGTATGTGTGGGTGAGTTGAGTATGCAAACAATACATGCACATGTAATGCACATACTCATACACTTTTGTATTATTTGTAATTGTCAAAGAAAAAATTTGTTTTTAAGGAATAAAAGCAAAACTTTTTTCAAGATTATTTAATCCCTCCCCCCCCGCCCCAAATATCCAGTAAGGACAGAGGGGTTCGAAAGACTGTCAGAAGAGAAGGGCACTCCTAGATGAGTTCACTTCAGTTGCTTCACACGTGCAACAGACAGAAAGGAGCTAGCGAGGCATTCTGACTGCTTGCATCTGGTTTGATTCAGATGGTTTTACATTGGTGGAGTTTCAAATGAAAATAAAGTTCATAGCAAAGTGAAATGCTATTTAAACCATGTGAACCAGAGCCAGTGAAAAAATTTATCCTCATAACCGCAATGTGTGAAGTTGTGCTTGGTAAGTCATTTTTCAGAGAAGGTATGCAAAGTTAAACCAGATACACCTGCATGCGTGGGTTAGTTCTTGGGGTTAAGTTGGGTCAGCCTTTCCCATCCAGTGTCTCAGCATGCAGTTTGCTCAGTTTTTCTCCTCTAATAGCTATTCAGGGAGCTTCTTCTACGTGGCAAGAATGGTCATCGGGGTGTCTGTGCTATAATGATGGTCTCTGTGGCATATGGTTCTTGCCCTTGAGGAGTTTACATTCTAGTGCTAAAGACAAGAATACAAGCTTTTATGCAGTAGAATAGTTTATTGAGTGCTATTAACACAGATAAATGAGGGAAAAGAAGTTGAATGTGTTGTTCCTCTTAGGCCAGAGAGCTAGCCTTCCATGAAGGTTAACCAGAGTTGGTAACATAGAAGTAAAGTATTGGTGGGGTGTCTCAGGAAACCAGAAATTGATCAGAGGGTGGAGCTTCTCTGGTTCCATAGGAGTCTCAGGTTGTTGAAACCCTGACTGTTTCAGAGATACAGGATGGGATGGGTGGATGTAGAAGCTGGGTTCCCAACCTGGTGAACCACACCTGTTGCCAAAATCATCATGGCAAATCCATGTCCCTTATGCTAGTCCACAGAGCACAGCCTTCACATTTTATGATGTAAGAAATCAGAGAAAAGGTCTTGACTTAGTGGTGAAGAGTTATGGCTGGCGTTGGAGTCAGGCAGAGGACCAAGGACCAACCTACCACTTGTTAGAGCTGACTCAACACCCAGCCACCTTGAAGCTTCAAAGTGCCATTTACTCGCCCTCAATCTCTCATCCTTTACTTTATGTAATTACGCAAAGATACCAATGACATACCTGGCCCCTGAGGCTGAGATCTTTTCTGACCACTAACTTAAATTTTTTTTACCTCCCTTTTTCCCATCCCACTCTCAGACCCTTCCAGATGACAGTTCAAGGAAATGTTCTTTCTGATTAATTTTTCTCCTCAGAATTTATTCCTATCTGATATACTATATAGTTCACCATTTTTATTTTTTTTTGCTTGTTGTTTCTCCCCAACTCTAGTATGAAATTAAGTATTTTGTTTGTTTTGATCATTGCATTATTCTCAGTGCTTAGAACAGCTTCTAGCACATAGCAGGCACTCAATAAATATTTACTGAATGAGTAACTAAATAAATCCCTTGGTTGGAATGTAGCTACTGTGCATTGGCAATAATTTCTCCAACAGAGGGTAGGAAGGCAGGAAATTTGGCCAATACCCAAGCTTACCTGCCCAGTGCTTGGAGAAATTAGGGTAAATAGACACAGCCAGCCTTTGAATGAGCACTGGGTTTCTTATTCTTAATTTTGGATAGAAACCTGGTTCCATGTTGTTTTGAATGAGTTCTGAGTGAGGAGTAAATTTTCTCTGTGAGATAAAAATAGTTATTTAGTGATAGAATTGAGCAGACTAAAAGGCTAAAGTACCTAATTGGTTTGTTTTTCTCCTCCCCACCCTCAGTTAGGTAGACAGTTCTTTTCTGCCAAGGGGAGATGCATATTTTGTAAGAGCCAAAGGCCATGTAAAAGATTGATAGGTATCCAGAAGGAAGGAGAACGGGGAGGGGTAGAAAAGTAGGGAGACCTTTGAGAGTCAAGCTGGGGTAGGGGGAAGGGAAAATGATCAAGAATTAAAAGAAAATTGGGAGTAAGGAGTGGTCCCAGAGACAGCGGGGATCCAAGACCTTCTGGTTGGTATTGTCCTTCACTAGCATACTCTGGCGGCTGAACTTCAACAAAGGCCTGTAGTAAGACAGCTACCAAGCAACCACTGGGTGGAAACCACAAATCTTAGTCGTGTCCATGATGGACAGATGGTAAGAACCTCCTTTTCCATTTTTGCAACCCTATTAACCTCCTGGATTCTGGAGCTTTCCTGAAATCCGGCAGGGGCTGCAGGCCCGTTTGGGATTAACATTTTAATAATATTTGTGAATTAAAGACTCTGGGACAGATGAAATTCTATATAAAGTTTTTGAAAATGCTGGATTGAACATTAAAAATTAGTCTGTGGACTTTTGTAACTGCTGTACTTATAAAGTTAGGCAGAGGACAAAGTGCTGGAGGGAAAGAGCAAGAGGAGACTTTAATCTGATCATCAAGGTAGACGGTACTGAGGCTGTCACCTGTCTCCTTACACCCTGTGTCTTTCTTCATTCATCCGTGCTCATGGTGCTCGGCGGCCATATCCTTCACAGCTCCTACTTTAAGCCCAGTAAGAATTGACACATATTGTGTAATCTTTGAATTTCTAGAAAGGCACATTCTCTTTTCTCTTTTTCATTTCTCCTCTCATGTCCCTCCCTTTTTCCTTTTAATTTATCAGTTTAGCATGCTTCTATTATAAAAATATCTCTCTTCGTTAACTTCAACATCAGTTTCCATCAGTCCAAAAACTAGAACCCTACAGTTGACTTAGGGTCGATACTTAAATCTTGCCATGAGAATGTGGTAATAGAAGTATGCATATTTTTAGAATTTTGAAGTGTAATATATTATTACATTTTCAAATTTAAACAACACTAAATAATATTTTTTCACACCACTGCAGAGACAATATGACAAAAGAAACAATATGAGGTGGTAAGGTGTTCAAATAAAACAGGAATTTGATGGTCACCGATGAGTTGCAGACTTTGAACCATACACTTCAAAGCAGAATTATATACAGTGTTAAAATTCTGATGATAGAAATTTTATTGATCACAATTCCTCCAAGTTCTTAAGAGCCTGTATAGGCTCCCTTGTCCTCTTACCTTCAAACACTCAGTTTCTTATGGAGTGTTGGGTAGAGAACAGTTTCTTCTTTACATATGTTAGAAAACACTATAACATAAAAATCAAAGTGTTTTAATTTTAAACTGGAGAGCTTTCTCTATTTTTTAACCACCCTAAAACTTAAAAAATAACTAATGTTAATGCTTCTCCAACCCACCCAATGCTTCCAGAGGGGAAGGAGGTGGCGGGAAGAAATTAGCCAAAGAACACATATATGTATATGCATAGCCCATGGACACAGACAACAGTGTGTGAAGGCCAGGGGTGGGGGTGGGGGCTAGGTAGAGGGGAGCAAAGGGGAAAAATGGGAGACCTTTGTGATAGTGTCAACAATAAAAAAGCGGAGCAGGACACCCCAAATTTTACAAGGTCAACAAAAACCACAAATAATCTGATTAAAAAATGGAAAGAGGACATGAATAAACATTTCTCCAAAGAGGACATGCAGATGGCCAACAAACAAATAAGACGATGCTCAAGGCCACTAGTCATCAGGGAAATGCAAATCAAAACCACAATGAGATGTCACTTCACATAGGTCAGAATGGCTGTCATCAATAAATCAACAAACAACATGTGTTGGCAAAGAGCTGGGGAAAAGGTAATTAATCCTTAGGTACTGTTTATGAACTTGTATATTGGTGCAGCCACTATGGGAAACAATATGGAATTTCCTCAAATAATTAAAAATAGAACTATCATATGATCCAGCAATTCTACTTCTGGATTTATATGCAAAGCGATTGAAGTCACTGTCTTGGACCCCCATCTCACTGAAGCATTATTCACAATAGCCAAGACATGGAAACAACCTAACTGTACATTAATAGATGAGTGGATAATGAAAATAGGGCATATATGCATGATGGGATATTAATCAGGCATAAAGAAGAAAAATCTCTTGCTGGTTGTGACAACATAAATGGATTTTCAGGGCATTAAACTGAGTGAAATACATCAGAGAAAGAAAAATACTGTATGATCTCACTTATATGTGGAATATTCAAAAAAGGTTTGGCTTTTTATTCTCTTGTCTTCACTCAAGATCTGGCCAATGTCTGTTGGAGAGTAGAACAACCAGATTGCTCCCTCAAAATCTCATCTTCCCCTTTTCTTAGATCCTGGTCCCTCAAGGCTTGTCTGTTTCTCTAGCTCTTCAAATACTGATTCATATGCTTTCTAGATTACATATTTTATATACATTTATAGTTATCTATTTTCTATAATATTTTATCAACTTTTCTAGTTGTTTTCAATGGAATGCTTAGTATAATATGAGCCAGTGAAATTGCCAATTGGGACATCACACGAGAAAATTTCTGGGTTAAGTTCTATCTAGGTATTTATGGATATTAAATCATACATGAAAACTGTCAATATAGCAAATACTATTGTGAAGTAATTTCAGTCCAAGAAATAGCTAATTCACAATAATGAACTCTTCGAGTAGGGTTAGAAACGTAACAGTGTGCTTGTTGAGTTAAGGCAAAGGCGGGTATTTACAAAGATTTCATCTGAGTGTCTTAGGCTTTCCACTGTGGGAGCAAAGCAGAGGGTTAAAATAATTATTTAGGAAATGTAGAGGAAAACGTTTGAAAAGTCTTTGTAGTTTATTTCCTCACCAAATAATATATTTTCGTAGCTTAACTTTAACATATAATATCAAGGGAGAAAAAATATATAGTTGATGCAAATCCTCCACAAATTATCCAAGAACATCTAGTTTCATTTCATCTTTTATGTTGTGTTGCAGTTCATTTTTTTTTATATCTGAGTGGAATGTTCTAAAAGTTTGAACATCCTATTGTATAAGACTAACACAGGATATGGTCACGGTAGTCAAGATAATTAAAAATGGCAGGCATTCTGGGAACACATTATCACAAAAATGAAAAGGTCAAAATGAGAACATAATTTGGACGACGAACATTCAAAATCTGATTTTTCTTGTATCATATGTCTTCACTTCGGTCAAGTTTCCTTTTCTACAACGTAAATATTGCTCTTCAGTCAGCTGGAAGGGACTTTCACAGAATCTGCTTTTGCATTAAGATAGTGGCTTAAATTGGGACGGTGCAGGGAGGACAGGCCGAGGAGTGGGCGAAGCATTTCCTGTTTATCTGCATTTTTGTTAGATCACTTTTTTTGTAGCATGTCTGTGAAAGCTGAACTGAAGTGCTGTGTAACACTGGGGACAGAACATGGAAAACTGTTCAAACACGTTTCAGACAAACATGTTTGTTGAAATGGGCCAATAATTACATACCATTTTGAGCTCCAAAGACTTGAACTTACTTTTATTTTACTTTTGCACTTATATTAGAAAAAAGCTAATCCTCTAATTTCACATATTGGAAGGATTAGTCTTCAGAATTCTAAAAAGGACTGAATAGGATCAGATGATTAGTGCCCTGAATTGCTGACCTAGTTTGTCTTCGTTCTGTTTAGTTTCCTTATAATTATGAACTGCCTGTGACTTCAAAAAGCAATGTTTATGATACTGTAAAATGGAATTTTAAGCTTCACAGGGGTATGTGGTTATAAGATTGTATTATTTTTCAACAAGTATTTCCTATTTTGGTGGAAAATTTCAAGCTGCCAATTTTTATTGAGAAATTTTATGTAATTGGTTTAGAAAATCATCCATTGAAAAACAGTTTTATTTTGTGAGGGGTCAAGGGTAACTTGTTCGTGGGCCCTTAGACACTGGTCTCCATCTGTTCTATGCTGTTATAAGCTTTGGACTTTCCAGCCAGCACCCGAAGACACTGAGTTTGCTCACTTAGCTCTGACTTCCCCTGGCCCCTTTTTTGACAAAAGTGTTCATCCCCTCTCCTTCCCTCATTCTTCAAGACTAAGCTCAAATGTCATCTTTAATGAGAACTCCAAGGCTTCAATTAAAAGGCTGTCCTTATATTTTGACAATTGACGCACACTGTGTCATAGTTATTGGTTAATGTGTTTATTTCTCCCTGTTGAATTTGAATTTATGTGGAGGCAAGGAGAGTATTATATTACTGTTCTTTGAATTATTGATGTTTAATGTGGTGCTAGGCATGAGTAAACAATGCATAAATCTTTACTGAATAAAAAAGAATGAATCTAAATTCAAATCCTGAAGGCCAGTATTTTTTTCAGTATCATGTGCCTTATACTCAGGTTTTCATTATTTTTGTTATTGTTTAGTTAAACACCGTCTGGGAAGAGCAAAGTGTATTTTTATTAGTGTGTGGATCTGTGAAATATCTGATACTTAGTATTGCATTATTTTTGAAGATATGTAGGTTTTAATGAACTACTATGACATATGTTTTTGAAAGGATATCTATATGGCTGTGCCTAGACAGACTGCTTTACTCTTTCATTCCTTTAGAGGTTTTCTACACATCTGAATGAGTGATGGCAATACCCCATTACTGATTCAGTCTTAGCAGACTGTCATACCAGCTCATTTGGAATGGAGTCTTTGGGATGTCAGGAGATGATGGATGGATATAAAGTGTCCCTTTGATGAGAGACTCTTTCTCTCTGGAATCTTAGTGCCCAATCGTATATAGGAAAATAAGGAATGTCCTGCCTTGTCCCCCCAAATGAGAACCAACTTCTAGTCAAAAGATTGCATTTGGAGATTATCACCACCTTGCTCAGTTGCAATAGAAACTAATGCACTATTCAGAAGAGTTATCATATGCAGTGTTCAGCCAGAGAAATTTCACCCCAGTATGAAAATTACCCAGATCAAGAAATAAATATGTTTTTTGCTAGTAAAGGAATCATCTTTATAGGAAAATAATAGCTTATTTATGAAGAAAAATGTTCTGAGTTTACTTAGAAATTCCTTACTCATAAAATAAATATTATCTATTATTGTATTTATTTGGTACCACTGTGCATAAGGCACCACTCACCAATGTATTGATTCTGGATGCTACTCAAATGCAACATACAGCTGGATTCTTCAACTTTGATGGAATTCTTCAAAATCATTAATATTTCTCCTATGTTCTCCAGTATTTCAGGTAATCATGCATATCCATCACACAGGCCAATAAATCTATTAAGGTTCTATAGACTTCCAACTGTGTTTGCTACCACAAGAACATTCAGTTCCTGGAAGTTAAAAACATATCTCTAAGCAGCTCATAAATTCTAGCTTCAGGTTTAAACTGATGTCAGATGCCAAAGTCAATAACCCCCTGAGCTGGTGTGATCTCAATTCCACATGGTCCCATTAATTCACTTAATCTTAAAGTGCAAATCTGCTACATAGATGATAATCTGAAGCAGCCTCATTCTTATGGGGAAGCAAGGGATCTTGCTGTTGTGTGTGTATGAATATATATATATATATATATATATATATATATATATATATATATGAATATACAAATATATATTCGTTACTTCAAAGTTTGCAGGTTTTTTTCTTTAAAATACTTGGAAATACTAGAAGTGGTTAAGCTTGTGGATCTCAATATTGAGAGTGTATAGTAATCATCCAGTGGGGTTAAGAAGGACATTTGGGGCCCCACCCCAGGATGAAATCTGGTTTGTTGCATTAGTTGTGGATGCAGACCCTGGTCATTAGGATCCAGGTGGTCCAAAGATTATACCTTGGGCAATATTGTCTTGAGCCTTATAATCCCTCATTTTGGTAGGTTTATGAGCCAGCTGCCGAACCACAGGAGCTTGTAAAAAGATTCTTCTGGGAGCAGAAGCCTTCTGGGGAAGGCTATGAGGACTGAGGAGCAGAGTACTAAAAAAGAAGATGGAAAACTTATCTTAATCAGGAGGTTTAAAAATGAATCACACCAACTACTGCCCTCAATAAATTCATACTTAGGACTTGCATGCCCTTTTCTTTCTTTTCTTTTCTTTTCTTTTTTCTTTCTTTCTTTCTTTCTTTCTTTCTTTCTTTCTTTCTTTCTTTCTTTCTTTCTTTCTTTCTTTCTTTCCTTTTTCTTTTCTTTCCTCTCTCTCTTTTTTTAATACAAATTTATGAACAAATTGGGAACATATTTTGCCCAAACTCAGTAGAGTCCACCCATCAATTTAGACCTCAATACAAGCAAATCAACCCATATGTTGTATTTTATTAAAATTGCTGTTCTTTAATTATCCTTAAGCTTAATCTAAAAAATATCAATAATGATGAAGTTTTGTTTAATGGGGAATAAATAACATTCATAGACTCTGATTATGTGCTGAACACTTTTCTGAATGCTTTGTGAATAGTATATTTAATACTTATAAAGAACCCTTTGCATGGATAAGGTTATTTTCCTATCACAGGTGAGGAAACAGAAGGGTAGAGAGGTTAACTTGCTCAAGTTGCATCAGAGCTACTTACTGCACAAGTCTACCCCAAAATCTGTCCTCTCGGCTCTTATGTTACACAGGCTCTGTGACATAAGAAAGGACCTGTACGAAAAAGCAGAGTGATAACTTTCTCTTGTGGGTGAGAAATATGACTTAGGCCTCAAGGTAGCTTGTTTTTGAACAGAACAGAGAAGCTACTATCTTTACCAACAGAAGATGTGTGCAGAGGAGGCACATTTTATATAACTCTTAGACATCACTCTAGATCTTTGCAGGCCCATCTGTGATCGCAGGCTACTCCTCAGAGCAGATTCTCACCCATTTTGTTCAGATGAGACAGACCTGGCAACATCGTTCCTTGGACTTCCATCATCACCTCTTGTTTTCTGCTGTGGGGATTCTCAGTTGTTGCTGTGGGAGCCCATCTGGCCCTCACACATGAGCAGCCTGGAGATTCGGGATAGATAATGCCCATGGTGTCACTTTGACCCAGTGGGGGCCAAGAGACCAGGGAGCAATGTTTTCTCGTAGTTCTAAGACGCATTTCAGAAGGCTCATCGGAAGTCTTGCTGGTTTAAGCCCCGGCAGTTGTAGCAGTTGACCATCTCGGTGGGGTGGTTGTGTACTGGCTTTCCTTTGTTTCCTGGTTCTCTCCTCCTGGACTTCACTTCAGCTCTGTGGGATCACATTTGCACATACACTCCTGGCCTGCAAACCTTCGTCTCAGACTCTGCTTTGCTCTCCTTTGGAGGAACGCTGCTAAGAACACAGAATAAGACAAAGAATTTGAACATGGTCCAAATGTCAAAGTAGTTTGGTAAGTAATTATGGTGGAATATGACATTGCTATTCCTATAGGAATAAAACAATGCTGGTTCTATTTTGAGGTTTAAAATTGGAAGTGTACAGAAGTCTCTGCTCTCAGCTCCTGATGCAGAACTTCATTAGATTTTCCTCTAAAGTATAAAGATATGAAGCTCTCAACAGATAGCTCACTAGAGTAAAGTCAGTTGATCTTGATCAAGGGAAAGATGGGTTGCTGTTTCAAAATGGAGGAAGTTTAGAACCACCAGTATGTTTCTTGGTATTCCCACACCCAATTGCGATGGGTGGTAATTGGAAAGTTCAGCAGTCATGACCCAATACTGCATGGTGACCAGGGGCTCCTACCCCTCAGAGATGAGGGTTTGTGTCAATCCAAGAAGTAAGCAGGCTAGACCAACAGAGATGCAGGCTGGGGATGTGGAGAATCTAGAATGGGTAGTAAAGGTGGGAACTGATGAAGAACACTTACAATGAGACTAGCTGCAAAGGAGAGGGCTGTAGTTCATCCTACTAACCTTCTTCTTATAAGTTCCACTGGAAAATGAGACCATTTAGAATTTTGAAGATGTCCCTAGATGGGGAGAACTTATACCAGAAGCAACCACTCCAAGTTCTTACATTAGGATGGACTATAGTGGATACTATTATGTACCATCCAGACTACCCCCTTATGAGCCAAGGTACTCCCGTTCCAACTCTGAATACATTGGCTGCTGATGGTTCTGACTTGTGTCTCTCTCTGGGAATTGCCCTTGGTGGAAGGATACTCCTTTGCGTAAGGTTTACTCCCTTGATGAGGGCAACCAGCATTCAATAACTGGTCATTTGGGGGTTCAAAAGCTTGACCCCTTGAATCAGATTGGAGCGTCTCTAAAAGATCATCCTAGATTTAGATTCCTCTGTGTTCTTCACAGAAAGGCTGAAGCCTTTTGTAACTGCACCACAGTCAGCTTTTCCCTCTGCACAATCCTGCTTCCATCCCTCCCTTACATGTGTTATTTCTGACAGGACAAGCCATATAAAACCTCCTGTATGTGACCTCTGTGTCTGTATCCAGGATATCCAATGAAAGACAATCTGTATATTCATTTCCCTGAATGGTTTGGGTGATTTAAATGAATAATGGCATGCCATCTTCAGTCTAGAATTTACTTAGTTTGGAATGGCAGAGAGAGATTTCATGGAAGAATGAATACAGATGTTACATAACTCACTATTTTCTCATGGCAGATGAACAGATAAAAGGAAAGAAAAATGCACCTTCTCGCTTTGTAATGATTATAATAGAGAAAATATTGGAGGATGACTTCTCTTTTCTGAGGCTCTGAGGCATGCAGACACTTGAATGTGGACATGCACTTTGTCTTTAGCATGGAAAGGGCAAAATGAAGACTGCAAGAATGAAACTGGACATGGAAGTCTGCTTCTATTTTTCCTTGCTATTGGATTTCACTCTGAGCTGGCTCACCCAGGACTGGGAAGCTGATGTGCTATGTTCTCATTCTGACTCAGAGAAAAAGTGCTATCAGTAATCACCTGCTTTGTATTCTTGCATATTAAGGAACATTGGACAAAACTCTTTTTCCCCATTCTGGGGAATTTTAAGTGGAAGTGTATTGTTACCATCATGAAGAGCAGGCTAGACATCCCGATACTTGACCAAATTTACTTATTATGAGATGTTCTCTCACTATGGCAATGTGGTGACATGGCTGGCAGCCCAGCACTACTCATTTTTCCCTTGCTTCCAGGAAGTAGCGCAATGATGGTTAACAGACATGGCCGTAGAAAGCTTTTCATTTTAAAATTCCTGTGACTGCATTTAACTGTATGCCAAATATATACATATGTATAACTAAAAATGTGAGAAGCATGTATTTTTCTAGTCACATTTAATTGCATCAACGTGGAGTTCATACTGGCTTTTGCAGCAATAGCTAAGCCACACGTGGAAGAATCCAGATGTTTAGAGTATGTGCTCCTCCAATCCATTATACAGATGTCTATTTTTGATGATGTCTTGCATTGTGTGGAAAGAAGAACTGCATCACCAATAAGGAAATACAATTGGAGGCTAATTGCACTGTTGCTATCTGAAAATGTGGGAGTGATTTTCCTGCTGAAAGTGTTACTTTCAATATGAAGTGGTAGGGTTGCAGGGGGAAGGATTCATGGCTTGCATTTTCATGAAAACCTTCTAATTATTATTACTTACATGACCATGTGTCTATTTCATTAACTCAAATCACAGTCACTTACACATACACACACACCCCACTCAAATATGGAAGAACACATTGAATTATTTTTTTGTAGTTGTTCAAGTGCAATTGTCTCCATTTTCCTGCCACTACTTTCCCCTGCTCCAGTTGCCCCCACCTCCCACCCTCAACCCTTTAACAGATGCTAAGGGGCACAGAATGACTGACAATCCATTCCTTCGGGGACAGAGCAGGGACAACTTCCTAAAGAGGTCTGAGGTCTAGATATTGAAAGATGGGGTTTTGACAGCTGTAGATTGGGGAGAAAATACTTATAAGTGGATAGAATTTAATAAACTAAAGATCGATAATGAGGTAAAGGCCAAGTGTCCTGAATATGTAAATAGCATATCTATGATATTTATAAATAAAATATGATATGTAATACATATTTATATATTTCATGCATTATATATAAATATATGTACATTTTAAAATAAAAATGTTCTTAATATCTGGACATTTAGGTTCTTCTATTTGGCACAAAGCAAGGATGGGACACTTCAACATGTGAGACTGAAGTCATTTACTGATACCAACCTGCAAAGCCCAGAGCCGTTCAGTGGGAAGTCACTATTTCACTTGCCCCAGTGATACTCAGACACACGTACCTCCTTCTCCGAGCCCTCCCCTAGTCTGACACAGAGTCTGAGAAATACGTGAGAAAGAGTCAGGTCCAGGCTCGTGATCATGGGATAATGAGAATGTAGAGTAGGGGAGAGAATAAAGCTTAGAAATGGTTGTGTCAGGGAAGGCCATAGAAAAGAAGCAATTGTCAAATCATGGTCATTCTTTCTAGCCCTTTAGGAACAAAAGGGAGCACAAACAGTATTGATTTCGCTTCTTGGAATTGTTAATATTTGAGCAGAAAGCAAGAAAGAGTGGACTCATGGATGTATACTATTGGTCTTTTTTTTGGTCACAATTGTCAGTATGTATTTGAATGTTACCTTATCTTTTTATCATCTTATTCACTCTTAGGACTTCAACTTTCACCTTGTCATTTAAAATTTGTGCAAGTCATCTAAATGTATTGTTTGGACATCTTTCACAGCAAAGTGCCAGTTCCCCAACTCAAGCTAACTGCTGGTACCTGACACTCAGCAGTGCAAATCCTAGCATCTTAGCTCCCTATTTCACTGCTTACCCTTTCTACACCCCTGCGTCCTGCAGCCTTCCTGTTGGTTCATATATTGGCAGTGGTAGTTTGCTACTTCTCCACAGTTAGAACTTGGGCCTCATATTCAATTCCTCTCTCTTTTGCACTTTAAAATCAATCGATTGCATAGCATTATTCAGTTTTACCATTGAAATCACTCATTAGTTACCTTTCTTTTCCATTTTAAGCACTATGACTTAATCTGGAGCTTGAATACCTCCTTGCATACACTAGCGGCAAGCTTCTTAATGGGTTCTTCTTAATCCATCTGCTCCTTCCTTGTACCTGTACACTTTCTAAAACACAAATATGATGATGTGATAATGATGATGATAATAATAGCTAAATGAAACTATAATAATAGCTAGGGAAACTATAACCTCCTTGATTTATTATAAAAATTAATCCAGATAATGTCTGTAAAGAATTTAGCTTCCACACGTAAGTGAACTCATATGGTATTTATCTTTCTCTTTTTGACTTATTTCACTTAGCATAATACCCTCTAGGTCCATCCAGGTCACAAATGGCAAGATTTTATACTTTTTTATGGCTGAGATATTCCATTATATGTATGCACAATACCACATCTTCTTCATCCACTGGTGGTAACCAGATGAGAGGGGGCTTGGGAAGTGGGTGAAAAAGGTGAAGAGGATTAAAAAGTACAAATGGCTAGTTATCAAAGTGATCACGGGGATGTAAAGCACAGCATAAAGAACATAGTTGGTAACTCTTTGTGGTGTCACATGGGTATTCATTGGGGTGATCATTTCATAAGTTATAGAAATATCTATTCACTATGTTGTACACCTGAAATTAATAGAATATTATATGTCAACTGTAATTAAAAAAATAAAAAAGAATTTAACGGAGTGCCTGGAATATAATAAATACATCCTGAATAAATGTTGACTATTACTTCTCCCTTCACCTTCCCAGGACATTCCTCCTCTTTCCTCTGTCTTTCACAGGCTACTTCCTGTCCAAGGTGCAAACTCAGTCCAAAATTATGTTTTCATCAGGGTCTTCCCTGAGTATCCGGACCTGCTTAAAACACTCCTCTTCACTCTTCTGCAGAGCTTTGCATTTCCATAACTGAAGTTCCTGTGCAGTGAAATGAAAAGTGTTCCCACCAAAATGCAGATAGGCAAACCACATGGAGCTCAGTCATTTACTATTAATATAAGAAATAGCATCTTCCTCAGCGATTTCCACTCTGGTGAGGCATTCTCAATGAATCAATGTTACTTGGGTGTTTTTCTATGTAAGTTTTTGGATATCATTCGATTTCTTTTAAGTTTATGTCCAGTCTTTCAGATTTCTGTCCTGCCTCCTGTCCCTCTGCAATGGTGCTTTTTTGATGACTGGACCCCAGCTTGGCTCTTATAGGCTCCGCAGTCCCCTCTGAGCTTCGGCCTCATGCTGAAGTTCTCGCTGCAGTTTCAGCGGCTCTCCCTTTCCTGCCTTTGGAAACCTCTGCATGACACAAGAGGACTTCTGGGCCACCGTTCTGCCACACAGAACCAGAGGGAGGAACTAAGGTGCTGTCTCAGACATTCCTTCTCCTTAACCATGCTGGCGATAATCTGCAAGAGCCAATAAGCTCACTGAACTCCAGGAAAGGAGAGGAGGTGGCACTGGGGTAGTTTCATCGAGGGGCAAAATGCATTGAAAGGGATGTTTGAAAACTATCTCTTTGCATCCACAGAGAGTGGGAAGGAAAAGGTAAGGTCCCACTTGGAGTTCTAAGAACAGACTACTTCACCCGATGCCTCTCACCTTAGCCTGGGACATTTTGCAATAGAAACAGAAAGCATGTTTAGTCAGAAAGGTTTGTGATCCTATTTGTGATCCTAATCTGCTCAAAGAATGTCCTGATACTTCCTGTTCTCTTTGTTTACATTTTATCTTATATATTTTTCTGTCATTGTACCTATGCCATTTGTTGCACTTTCAAATGTCTATCTCATCCTTCTACACCAATAGTCCTCAGCTGGAAGTGATTTTGCCTTTAGAGGACATGTGACAATGTCTCGATGGGTGGGGGGGTGGTGGTGAGTTGCTACCAGCACCTAGTGCTTAGAGGCCAGGAGTGATGCTCAATTTCCTACAATAGGCAGGACGGTCTAACAAAGGGTTTTCTGACCCCAAGTGTCAATATTGATGTGGTTGAGAAATGCTGTTCTAGGCTTTCTAGACTGTAAACTCCTTGAGTCAGGGGTTATGTCTTATTCATCCCTTCATGTCTACTACCTCCCACATTGTCTACTACATAATAGAGACTTAATAATTGCTTATTGAATGAGTAAGTAAATGCATGGAGGGCATAAATGAATGTATAGCAGACTTCCAATTTTTGAAATGCTTTATATATCTCAATTGGTTTTGCTCGTGCTGGTTAATATAAAAATAAGTTTGGCACCTGAGCAGAATAATGATCATACTTAACCTCTTTAGGGCTACAGACACTGATAAAGCTCTTAAAACCCACATATCTTATGGAGGAGAGGAGGGAGCTAACCTAGCAAAATGTTAGCAGTCAAAAGCAACCCCTTACCTCCCCCCACTTCCTGCCCCCCAACAAAGAGAGGATGTCACAGCCTGGAAAAGACCTTTCCTGTCTGTATCAAAAAAACAAAGTATGCTACTGGATACTTTTACTCAATGATTTAAAAGTTCCACTGGAGGTGGTTCTACGGCATGTAGCGTATGTTTTCAGGAATGAGAGTTGGCAGTAAAATTATGGTCCGCAGGGCACATGTGTGCCATGGCAGGGTTTGGTTGCTTAAAGAGCATTTCCCAACACAAACCATGCATGAGAGAAACAGTGCAAAATGGGGGTTGTGGTAATGGTGGCGTTCCAGTAAGAAGTACGCAAGAGACACAGTGATTCCCGGTTTGGATGGCTCTATGGTGGAGCTGTCACTCATTCACGCCCAGCAAGGCCACGGCTCCTGCCTGCGTGTCCGCGGTGCTCAGGCTGAACTGGTTGCACAGTCTATTGTGCTGTGTTCCTGCCAGTTTTAGATGTTCTTTGAATATTTGACATTCCAATTGATCCTTTGGCAAATCAACATGACTGAAGAAAAAAATGTATTAGGAATTACAATTTTCTGATCTCTAAAATGGTCCTTTGTATGAAAGAACAAACTTGGTTTTGAATGTCTACCCTTGTGTTTTTCAGTGAGGATTACTATTTTAAGAGTAAGTGTTCTACTGATATTCGGAAGGTAATGAAAACTTGTTTTTAGATCATTGTTAATAAATGCATTAAATCTTGACTGTGGAATAAAAAATTTTGCAAATACCTATACTACAGTATTCCTACAAATTGATAACTACCAGCTCTTTTTTGGCTGGAGAGCAGTATTTGATAAAATGGAGGGAAGAATTAATTTAGTTAGTGATGTCTTATAGCAGGTCAGTGGCCAAATGAGAAAGTGTGTGCCCAAGAGCAGGAGGGAGTCACGGCTTATCATTGCGCGCTCACTACTTGCCAGCCACTCTACAGTTTTTGACCTTCAGACAACTTGAGAGAGGTCTCTGAGGGAAGATACATATCCTTCATTCAAAAGATAAGTAATATGAAGCACAAAGAGGCAGATTCACTCGCTCAAAACCCCACAACCTGACACCTTGTACAATTTGAGTTTGAATTCCCATATAGGGAAAAATTTCCTCCTACCAGCTTGCTGCCTTCTTGTAAATAGACAGGCTAGTGGTTCTCTATTCAGGTTGCAAATTACAGTCACTTGAGAAGCTTTTCAAGAACACTGATGCCCTAGTCCTACCCCAAGAATGTCTGATGTAATTTATCTGACAGGCAAAGCCTAGAAATCAGTTTTTATTCATGCTCCCCAGGTGATTTTAAATTGTTACAAATGTTGAGAACCACTGACCAAAGCCCTAACATTTGATTTATCCCTTGTATCTAAGTAAGTCTATTTATTTTGGACTTTTTTGTGGAGTTTTTACATGAAATCCACAAAGAATTAAATATGCCATAATTTGAGCGACAAGAGAAAGTTCTGTATTATTTTTCATAATACGGCAAGATGTTTCTTATTAAACCAGCTCTATTAAGTAGGGTTTATAATTTAAGATCATAGGATTAATCACTAGAAAGAAAACCAAAGGATAGCAGTGGAATATTTTCAATTTACTCTACCATATCCTTGGAATCAGTTACCAGGGGACCAGCTCATCAGTGAATTCTTGACGCAGCTGCAAAACCACACACAGTTGACCCAGGCTGTGAGCTAGTTAGTCTTGGGTCTAGGCCATGGAATCCTTCAGCCTATTGTACTCATTGGAAAAATGTATTTCTTATGTTGGAAGGTCTTTGTCTGTGTTTTTTTCTCTCTAGGTTAAATTAGTTAAAAGCCATACTGTAATGATTTCCATTTTGAAGTATAGGTCCAATGATATCAGGTTGGCCAAAATATTTTTTTTTATATATAGTGGCTCAGTAATTGCGCTTAGTTATCTTTAACTTCATCCAAAACGATTTTGTTAGATTGTGTTGTAACAACTGTCATTCAATGTGCCTTTAATAAAGGCACATCAAAATTGGTGAATTTTTGTGTAGCCATTTTAATATTGAAGATGGAGGAAAGTAAGCAACATTTTTGGCATATTATGCTCTATTATTTCAACAAAGGTAAAAAGGCAACCAAGAGCAGAGAAAAAAAAGATTTGTGCAGTGTATGGAGAAGGTGCTGTGACTGATCGAACATGTCAAAAGTGGTTTGCGAAGTTTCACGCTGGAGATTTCTCACAGGACGATGCTCCACAGTCAGGCAGACAAGTTGAAGTTGATTGCAATCAAACTGAAACATTAACTGAGAACAATAAACATTATACCATGCTGGAGATAGCCTACACACTTAAAATATCCAAATCACTAAAGTTACTGGGGAAAATAAAAAATATGTTTTTTTCATTTTATTGAGAAAACTAAACAAACTTTTTGGCCAACCCAACGATATTTTCTTCTACAAGAAATGGGTCCCATGACTATGTCTTATTATATTTGGAATCTACATGTCCCTTGAAGTATCTTTTCTTCATGCAACTTCTTACCATCATTTTTAGCACATGCTCTTCTTTATTTTCTAAGTTTCTACTCTCATCTTTTCTCTTTTTTGTCTTTTTATGAATCATTTTCCCTTCCTCCCTACTTATATATCTTAGGCCTACCAGGGATTTGTGATGTCACCTATGAGTTTTGTTCATCTTCAGTGTGGCCTGCAGGACTAAATAGGTAGATTGTCTGTGGACTTACACATCAAATTCTTTATGTTTTGCTTATTAAAGCAAAATATCTGAGACTTAGATTTTAGAAAACTATAAAATACCAACATTTAACAAAGGGTAAATTTATACCTCCATACAATTGCTATAAACTATAACTTAGGAAGGAAAGTCAAATTAATATGTCCATTTTGAAAAGAAAACCCCTAAACCAAATGTGTCTAACAAATATTAAATAAATACTTAAGGAATAACCAAGGGGTTGTGAAATAAAATAAACTATGATAAATCTAACACATGTATTTATTGAAAATAGAAATATTAATGTTCTCAAGAACTTTATTTCTGATAAATAAAAATGATATGGTTCTTCAGTATGAAGACTCACAGGTTACACACTGAGGCAATGAGTTTGAACTGCATGTAGTATCCCATTTAACATCCTCCTTACATTTATTATCCTTATTCTGCCCTTATACCTTGGAGACTTTGCAAAAAGGTAAAAGAGTTGTGCTGGGAACTCAAGGCTTCTGCTCAGACCTTTCCTGTAACATGATAGGCCTTGTGAGGACACCAACTGAGACATCAGAGCAGGTGAGGAGCTGCCACTGATATCAGAGTATAGCTCTTTCATGCTACTGTGCTGACACTCCCACAGGTATTCGGTCTATATAATAAGGGTCAAAAGTTATATTATTATAATTAGATAACTCTAGACATCCCTACTGGCAGATCCCTTACCAATAAAAATATTTTACATCAATATATCCAGATTTTAAAAAATACATTACTCTTTATAAAACTTCAGAATCCACGCTGTCCACACTGACCTCACTGTGAAGAAGATGCAGCCCTACATTTTTTATCCTTTTCTAAAGGAAAATTTAGCTGATCCTTTTGAAGTCTTCTAGCCTGGCTGAGCCAACTGAAGGCCCAATTGTCAAGAATGCTGACAGCATAGTGGTTAGACAATGACATACTTTACAAAACTTTCCCCCAGCACCTCTGAAACTCATACAAAATAATGCTGAGTATAAACCGTAGTTGAGAAATAAGGTTTAAACAAACAAAAAGAATGCTGAGAGCAGAGGAGCCTGCATCTAGGACGTGAAATCCGTGCTTTCCTACCACTGCCCACGGACTCGCTGGTCCTTCTCCCCAACTTCCTTCCCCCCTGGCTCGTACATCAGTCATGAGCTCCCCTTCCTTAATTTTTAATTCCTACACCCTTCACCAAAAGTTACCAGATATGTTTTTATGTTTTATAACATATGACAGACTTGATATAGTATTTGATTAATGTTTATATATTATAAAATCTCTTTTCCTCATTGTCATTATTGTTGTTATTATGACTTTTTGAACCAGATCCATGGGGCTGAGACTGGGTTTTACTACTGGTTGTAAGGTTCTTGCCATAGGACCTGCTGTTGAAATGCAGTCTCAGACTGGAAAGCACCCGAAGTACTGGAAGTATGGCTGTAACATGGCACATACATCTAAATGATCACACACACATCTTTGCTTGTGTTTCAGAATTTTTAGACCCAATTCTTTTCTAGCAGCATTTTTCTGCAATTGCTTGTTTTTGTGTGTGTGTGTGTGAGGATTCACAGTTAGTATTTATAAGCTCTGTTGTTGTCCTTTTGAAACCATTGCAAATAAGCAGTTCTTCATGACCTCATGGGCTGTACTTGACTGTGGAGGTCAGTAAGGATGAGGGTGACAGGAGGATAAGCTACCTACTGCCACAATAGAAGCACAAAAGTGTTAGAGAAGTTTGTGCATTTTCAATGTGTGGCCTGCGCTTGTGTAGTCTATGGGGACAAAGAAAGCTAGGGCATCTCACAGGACATATATGACTGGTCATTGGAAACAGCACACAAAGCAGATGCCATCTGATGAGAAAGCTTTGTAGAAAAAGTGCCAGGTAGTCTGGAAATTATAGTCGAGTTTAGATTTTGATAAGTACGGGTTCAAGAAGAAAGAGGAGAGTGAGAAGCAAAATAGGACAGTGGATACAAAGTCGGGTAGGTGAAAAAGCCCTCGGAAGTTGTTCCCTGGGAGCAGGGGCCTCAGCTCATGTGAAACGTGGGATACGTAGAGACAGGTGCCTCGAGACATGAGATTGCAGACGTTGTTGATGACTGTGTTCCCGTGTGTCAGGGGAGAGGCCGTGCTTTTTCCTGCTAGTGGAGATTTGGGACGTGGTTTTTGTATGAAGTCAAAAGCTCAAAAGAGTTCACCAGGAATTTGCAGATCTGCTCCAACTTCCTCTCTGCATAGTGTTGGAATCAGGGAGTGGAGGCGGGGAATGGACCCCTACTATTGGCTCCACAGTTTACCAGCTCTGTGAACTTGGATGAATTACCTTACTTTCCTAAGCTTCATTTTCCACATCTGCAAAACAGAAATGGAACAGTTGTTGGGAGAATAAGGAAAACGACATATGTAGAGCTTAGCTTAGGAGCTAGAATGTAGTAAATGTTCAAAACATTTTTGCTATTATTATTACTGGGAGCTGTATGGTTATCACTCATGACTTCAGTGCTGTAGCCTCTTACTCTTCTTGCTGTGCTTTTACTGAAACTGTATGAGGTGACTTGAGTCAGTGGTCCACTGTCCCGACCTCAGGACAATTTGGTCAGTGCCAGGTCTGTGTGACTCTGGCTTCCAGGTACGGGAACAGTAGAAGTAGCATGGAAGTTGCTAGATTTTACCCTCAAAATTTCTCCCTGTTGAATGTCGCTGACATTAGTGCTTTTTATTGTATTTTATCGTTTATGCGATTATAGTTGTCCCTACTTTCCCCCCCAGTTTAGATGTCTTAAGCAGCTTCAGTTCTAAGAGCATAAGGCAAACACTTCTTTTCTCTTTCCAACCATTAAAGTGCTTTCATTAAGTCACCAGATGAGCACTTTCTAAGGAAAAAAATAGTTTATGTGTGGTTGGGAGGCTAAGTGCTGACTCAGCGTCAGGCCTGTGAAGGAGAAGGCCAGGCGGTGCCTGCTGACACACAAGTAATAATAATAGAAAAAAAAAATCAGGACTGTCCCAAGTTTGCTAAATATAGCCAAACATTTGGAAAAGCACAATACACCAAACTCTTATATGCTCCTTTTCCCCCCCAAAATTGTGCTCGTCAGTGACCACCAGCATTAGATGTTTCCTTCCAATACACATATTTTCCCAAGTCCCGTGGTTGCCAGAGTCGTCTCCCTTGTGCTCCATGTTCTTGTGCGGCACTAGGCATGGTTAGGTAATATTAGGCAATCCTTAGGAAAGCAAGCCATCTGAAATGACTTTTTAGGCTAGGAATTTCGTAGAGACTATATGCAGTTATTCTTCTTACGTTAGGGATTAATTATTTTTTTATAATACAAACAACGACTGCAATATAAGTTTTGACAGACTGACTCACTGAGGAAACAAGACAGGTTTGGAAAACAGATCCTTTGCCATTGACGCACAGGGGAGAGCTTTCAAAAATGGTAATCTGAGAAATTTAATGGCAACGTAAGAGTTCACATAAAACTGATACTATCAGTAAGTGGGCCACGATGAAATATTCTGTGAATCTAGGTCAGTTTCAAAATGATTGCATTGCACAACCAGGTGCTTTAATTTCTTGAAATGAAACAAAAAAAATGAGAACCAGATCTCAGCTATTTGCTCTAGTTTTCCTCCTCTGGAAAGCCATTTTTCAGACCTACAAAATAAATTAAGAACAAGAAGACAAACCTAAGAGATGGAAAAGCTAGTGAGAAATGTTTATCTGCTGTTTATCACCTTTGTGATGCTGTATTTCTTCATCATTATGTGCCTCCAGTGTTTCATTTCTCACCTGGGAGACACTGGTTAAACTGCTCTGCAGGGAATTACCCAGAGTTCCTTCAGGAGCTGCTGCAGGTGGAGACTGGGAGGGGAAAGGAATCCAAGTGAACTTCAACCTGGACAAATGCATATTTTGTGTTGGACTTTTACTGATTTTAAGCAAAGTGCTCTTTGGGTAAAATATTCTCTTTTTTTAAAGATTTTATTTATTTATTTTTAGAGAGGGAAGGGAGGAAGAAAGAGAGAGAGAAACATCAATGTGTGGTTGCTGGGGGTCATGGCCTGCAACCTAGGCATGTACCCTGACTGGGAATCGAACCTGCGACACTTTGGTTTGCAGCCTGCACTCAATCCACTGAGCTATGTCAGCCAGGGCTCTTTGGGTAAAATATTTTTAGACTAATAGGCTGCTGGATGATTTCTAGGTTCTTTGCAGCATTCAGATCATTTGAATCTATGTCTTTAGTGGCTACTTAGAAGCACCTAAGTGAAAGGAAAGAAATTTTAAAAACAAAGAACTCGATTCAGTTACCCTTAAAAGAGCCTCCATTCACTATTTTTCCAAATATTTATTTGTAGTAGCTCAAAAACAATATGTATTGGTTGAAAAAAAGGTAAATGAAAGGTATCACAGACACCCACATTCTGTTACAAATCTGCTTCTGTTGATAGCTGTTTACTTTCAATGACAAGTCACTGAAGCCAGCACCCGTTTTTATTTCATCATACATTCTTATCACTTGGCTTCCCCCAGTAAAAAGCCCACATCTTTTTTGTGGCTTCTTTTCCTATGTCAAGATAGGCATCATTCTATCAGCCAAAAGATCCTATTACCTAGAAAACCATAAAAGCTAATACTTATGCTCTCAGATGCTTATATACCTATAAATGCAAAAAAAATTTAAACACCCAACTTCCTTTCTAGTCTCAGTACCTAGTCATGGTTGACGGGCAATTGGTGCAAGTGTCTGTGTGTGTCATAGAAAGACCAGTAGAGGGACTGAGAGGCAATTTAGTGTCCTGGAAAGTCATGGAATTCCATGCTTTGTGTTGTGTATATGATGCATTGCAGATCAAGTAACATTATTGTGAAACTTTGCTCAGTCACGATTTTCCTTGAAGTGAATCTGGTGTAGCGTTTCCTGAATTTCAGTGTGAAGGGCATGCCGGTGTGTCCTTCATAACCTTGTCTGTGAGGAATCTCGTCTAAGAGTAAAACCAAATCCACTCACCTAGCGTAAACACTCAGAAGGTTTCTCAGTAGAGCCTATACCATCAGAGTCTGCTTCACTGCACCCAGCTGCGAAAGGAGAATTGACCTTCAATGGTGAAGAAAAGTAGGCAGTAATAAACAGTTCTTTTCAAGACAATGCTATTTAACATCTTTTCTAGATTTTACTGGCTATTGGATAAATTTCAAACTCCCTGGTTTTACCTTACCATATTTGCCTCTTGTTACTCCCCTGAGGTCTTCTTATACAGCCAAATAGGACTCAGTGAATTTAGCTGAAAATAATACAGTGTTTCCCTTCCCAATACCTGTAGTTGAATTTCTGTAAACCTCATGTGAGATCAGTCCAATGGGGAAAAGCAGAGTTTAGGGAATGAGATCATGAGTGAAACTATCAAAACTTTGGATATAGTTTATGTTTATCAAAGTGGAACCATAAAAACAGTCTACCAAGTAAGGCATCATTATATATATATCTTCATTTGGTTATTAACAGCATAGAAATGATACGTGTGGGGTTTGCCCAGAGAAGTCCAGCCATTGTTAATATAATAAGAATGGTTTGTGTGACATTAATGTAACTTGGTGGCCAAGGAGAGTGGACTGGAATGCACATATGTGAACAGTGATAACTTCATTGTCCTAGTCAGTGGGGGTGGTAGATGCCATTGAATGAGCATGTGTACTGTGTGGCCATTATATTCAAAATGACTGAGTGAGTAGAGCAATGGATCTACATCAAATTTTGCATAAGCTTGAACATTCCTATGAGGAAACCATTTGGATGACTCAGAAGGCCACAGCTATGGACAACTGGTAATGGGCAGCTTCATCACAATAGTGAACCTGCTCATACACCATGTCTGTTGCAGAATTTTTTTGTGAGACATCAAATCACCCAGGTGGCTCAGTGCCCCTGAAGCTCAGCTTCAGCACCCTGCAACTTCTTGCTTTTCCCAAAACGAAAATCACCTTTGAAAGGGAAGGGATTTCAGATTGTTGAAGAGATTCAGGAAAATATGACAGGGCAGCTGATGGTGATTGGGAGAACTGTGTGAGGTCCCAAGGTGCTTACATTAAAGGAGACTGAGGCATCATTGTCCTGTGTCCAATGTTTCTTGTATCGTGTCTCTTCTTCAATAAACGTCTCTATTTTTCATAGTATGTGGCTGGATACTTTCTGGACATACCTTGCCTCTCGTATTTATGCCTCCTCCTTTGATCACCAGTAACTTTCAGGACTCCTTTCTCCACGTTCCAAATATAATTTTAAACATTTGTTTTGTTTGATGTTGTTAAGTTACAGTACAGTCAGCCCTCCGTGTCTGTGGGTTCCACATGTGCAGAGTCAGCCAAATGAGATAAAAATATTTAAAAGACTCATTATGCTGTTGCTGACATGTACTATGTAGTTCGGCCTGTGATGGTTGCATCTGTGTCAGATGTGTACAGACTCTTTTCCTTGTTATTATTCCCTCCACAGTGCAGTATAACAACTTTTAAAGTATACCAAAGAATGGGTCAGGACGTATGCAAAGATGACACCATTTTATGTTGTAAGGGACTTAAGCATCTGTGGATTTTGATACCTGCCAGGACCCTGGAACCAGTCCCCTACAGATACCAACTCTACAAAAGTCAGTTCCCATCTACATTTTCAAGGACTTTCTGATTTTGTGACTAAACATTACCTTCCATCACTTTGGTTTCACCGTATTTCCCTTTCCCAACTTCTAGTCCTCTATGTCTCTAATTATCTGTAGCAGGAAGAACCTTACATTCATGTGTACAGAAAGCTTGATTTTCCTGAGGATGCAGTGCGCATAGTAAATCCATCGGTACTAGAATTTCACACAAGGAGAACCTGAGATGGGGCAGGAGTGATCATTCTACACATTTTTACAGGATCTCCTGGCCTTTGCTTGTGATCTTGCCTCTTCCCAGAATAGCCTTTTTATTCTTTGCCATCTGGGAAATGTGTATTCATCCCTTAAAACCCAATTCAGATGCCACTTCCTTAGGGAAACTTTTCCAGCTCCTTCAGGCAGAATTAGTCAACTCCTCTGTGGCCACGTAGCCCTTCGGTCTCTTCTGTTACAGCAAGACCTTGTTTCCTACTTGATACCCACTCTGTGCTTGGCACTCACCACACTGGATTAGTACACACTTGCTTGTCTACCTCACTTATTTGACTTTGAACTTTTCCAAAGCAATGTTATTTTGGCCTTTTTATGTATAACACTGAATTTAAGCTGTTGGCATCTGGCATAGACTAAATGTTTGTTGAATAAATATGCAAATGGTTGATTGAGCACATTAAGCGAATTAGTAAGGCTATTCAGTAGATGGATGTCAAAACTAATTTATTTAATATATATTAATAAATATATTTATAAATATGAACTATAATTTTACCTCAATTGAATACATTTTTATCTTTAGGTTTTATTAGCTAGATTGCAAATTAAATGAAAATATAATCTGTGTTTCTCAGTCTAATTATTGAACCCTTAGCTCCAGCTACATGGTACTTAGTTGGCATTTATGGCATATTTTTAGAATCCATAAATAAAGAATAAAAATACAACAATTTAGTATGGAAATAATGCAATTTGCAACCTTGTTGATGCTTTTTTTTAATGGAAACACATTCAATCTGAATCTTTTTTTCAACCCAAGCTGAATCTCTCTTAGTTCTATATCAGTTTGATACGTGACCAGATATGGAAAAAAGAAAAATATGGACAGAGAGTGGAGGTGTAACCTATTCAGAGTCAATCAGAAGACTTTTGTTTGGAAAATTTCCCTCAATGCATCAGAAACAAATGACTTGAAACCAAGGTGCACCCGTGGATGGAACTGATTTGCACATTTGAAAATTGCCTCACACTTGCATGCATCACTGGACTCTGGCAAAACCATTGCATTGCATTTTCTTACCCATAAATTGTTTTTGAAGGAAAAGGAGTATTTTGCTGAAAAGAAAAATATATTTTCTCCCCATGGACACTTGTCTTCCTTACTAATTTCTGTTAAAATTATAGTTATTGATAACATCCAAGACTCTTGCGATGGTGAGTTTGGTAGGATATCTACAGATACAAACACGGCACGTGTTAAGGAAACAGATCCACAAAAAAAACAGCACACGCTGTACTCACAGCCAGTTACACAGAATGTTCATGCACGCATCTGTTGCCTATTAACTTTTTTCCTGTTCCCCGCATCATTCTTTTGAAGAAGCTCCAGCAGCCTATTGCTTTGCCCAGTTGTTTATACTGTCTATAAATCAGGGACTTGAACCAAATAAAATGTCTATGTTGTGTTTGCAAAATATTTGGATATTCTGGTTTTGTTTTATTTCCCCAGCTTTAGAAAACATGAGATTAAACTCTGATTGAAGCTTATTTTCTAATTACTCATTTTGGGGGGAGAAATTGGTTGCCTTTTCAACTAATTAGTAGGGTCAAACCACATTTCGATGTATGGTTCAAGTTGTTTTTGTGTCTGCTATACAAGGTTGGCCATTTTTCTTTCTTAAGTATCTTATGGATAGGCAAAACAAACAAAACAAAACATAGCCCCATTAACTACCTTCTTAAAAATCAAGTCGAAGTACCTAGTGATTGGGGCTACTATCTAGCACCTGTTTTTAACATTCAGTGTGACATTTTCAACCACAGGTACAGTTCATTGATTATACTGTGCTCAGATCTGATCTCAACAAGCTGAATTTGAAATACAGGAATTCCTACTAGAAACCCTGGTAAAGTGAAAAACTGGGGAAGGATTCCAAGATTTCATGTTTGATTTATTGACTGTGTGCGTCAACAGTATGCTTTTCATTTGCAGAATAACAGAAATACTCAGAATCTGTGCTTAGGTGAATTATGAGTTGATATTTTGTGTCACAGACATTGTATCCAATCTTTCCCTTGTATTTCCCAGTCACTGTTTAATAGAGGGATGTGGTAGACAAGAAATTACAGCTGACAGCCTGAGTGTGTCTGTTACACAAATGTTTATGAGATGCAGTGAATAATACAACTTTAAGGGGGAAATTGTGTGTGTGTGCGTGCGTGTGTTGAGATTAATGGTGAATGGACTACTTGTCCCAATTTAATACCTAGACAGGTCTACACAATGTGACCTCAAGTTCGGTGATAATTTAGGTCAACTTAGACATATCTTTCTTATTCATGTGATCTTGGTTTTAATGTAAATAAATACAGAAAGATCATGAATTTTTAGGTGAATAAGCTCTATCCATGATGAAGCTACTCAGTTAAACAAAGTTGCTAAACATACTGCTTACACCTAAAGTTACTGATTGATACCACTTGTGTTTGAGTACAGCTAAACAATTTACAAAATACTTTTACCTCCGTGACTCTTTCTAGTGGAAGAATAGGAGTAAACAGACTCATTTTGTGAATCAGGACTCCAAGGACTAACACACTCCACTGGTTCATGACCAAGGTTAAAAGAAAACCTAGATTTATTTATGTAAGTGTCTATAAATGTACTCATTGCATAAGATATATATGCTTAAGTTCTGTGGCCACCTGTTAAGAAGTAGATTTTAAAACTTGGGCTTCCCTGTCTTAATCAGCAAAGTGGTATTTGAAAGTAATTACCACAAGGCAACAAAAGAGCCTTATGCCTTCACAATCTTGAAAGCAGGACATCATTCTCTTCACAAGATGTTTTGTGTGGTATATGTGAAACATTTTCATAAGGACAATACCAAGGATTAGGCAATTGGGAGATGGCTGACTCTTCCTTTGAAAAATTACTGCATTGAAAACATCCATTCAGTGAACAGAATCAGTCAAACTGCTTGGTTTCTTAGGAACAAACTAGCAAACTAAAACAGAGTCTCCCAAACTGATATTCCCATGAATACTAGCTCTGGGAGTGATGTCATTAGAGGCTTCAAAAACATATTGGGCAGAATCAAGAGATTTAGGAGAAGACACACAGATCCCATTCTTGGAGATTTAAATGGCATTAGTAAAGAAACATGTTAAATGTTTTCCTAGTGTTTTTCAAACTTATTGGAATATACACCCATAAATACAGGTACACACACATGCATAAAATGTGTATTAATTATTTATTATATATTAATGCATATTAATGACTTGAGGAACTGAGTCTGAGAAACATTGAAAAAGAATTCATTTTCTTAATGATTGTTTTAACTTTGCATTATCATAGCATTTTATAAGATTTATGAATTCCACCATTGTATGATATTTACATATTAATATGCAACAAATTGGAGTTTTTAAAAATATAAATGAAATAGAAGTTAAAATTACAAAAATTCTTCTTTAATGCACACAACTCTGCTTATATTATGTTCCACTTCTTGAAAACAAACCTTCAGTTCTGTTTTAACTTACTGACTTAAAACTTTAACCTGGAAATCTAGTGTCCTCTGCCATCTGGACCCATCTGCCTTCTCAGCTCCTTCCTTCCTTCCTTCCTTCCTTCCTTCCTTCCTTCCTTCCTTCCTTCCTTCCTTCCTTCCTTCCATCCTTCCTTCCTTCCTTCCTTCCCCTCTCTCTCTCTATCTCTCTCTGTCTCTGTCTCTGTCTCTCTCTCTTTCTCTCTCCCCTTCTTCCTTCATTTCCTTATTTTCTTTCCCTCTCTTTTTTACATAATTGAATTCAACACTGCTAATCAACTCGGTATAATGAACATCTTTAGACTACTTCATCCAAAAACAACAGAATACACATGTTTCTCAAACTCACATAGAATGTTTACCAAGATAGACCATGTTCTGGGCCATAAGCTGTACCTTAAATTTCAAAGGAAAGAAATCTTACAGTGTCTGCTCTCAGATCAACTTGTCTCTTTCTTACATGATCACATTATGGCATAATATTCTTTCTTTTCATTTAGTGGATCTGAATTCTTTTAAAGTTACTTCCACTGAGGTCCTTGTGTCCACCAGACCCTCAAGTATCATGTACCAGGCTGCAAAACAGGCCCAGGTCCCTGTTAAGAAAGACTGGGAGACACAACCATCAGCACCTCCCACGGGCAGTTCTTCCATGGAAAGGCTGTCCTGGCTCATTGTCCAGGGGATGGTTGACTCATGGTGTTCCAGGCTTTGTGCCCTCTTTGTTCCTTGGCTTGTGACTCAGCTCCTTCCTGCTTTCTCCACCTTTAGCTTCACTTCTCCCAGCTGTGACCTGTGTTCCTTGTTTTATTCCTGGCATCCTCAGAAAGTTCTTGTTTTCTCTTTTTTTAAATTTACATTTTTTTTTGCTTCTGACTTATTGCTGATATGTCTTTTATGCTTTGGCCTTTGCCCTTGGCCATGACTCTGACTAACTGGAAATTGCTAATCAAAGGCTGGTGGCTACCACCTTGAGTGCTCTGACTCTTATGGCCCTGGCACAATGATGACCTCATTTGGGCTGTCACAAGAGTGATATTTCCGTTTTCTGAAGTATTAGTGTACATGTGCCCTGTACTTCTTACTTAGTTGAAATTTGCAGTGTTGTTCTGGTGAACAGCATTAAAAATTAGACTAAGGGACTCCAAAGAGTGCAGATTATACTGAAATAGAATTCAGATCTGTACAAATACTGTTAGTTTCCGTGAATACTGAGCTTCTCCAAGGTGTTCTTGGGTTCTTTGTTAAATTACATCACAAGTTGATCATAGTCTCTAGTCTAGGTCAACCTTGTCCCAAGGGGGCACATAATAAGAGATGAGAAGGTAGAAGGTGAATATTTATCATTAGGGATTAGGAAATGCCAGCATTACAAAATGGTTATGTAAGCCAAGGCTTGGTAGTGGGAGAAGGATGACAAGAGATTCAGAAATGCAAATGAGAATGGACATGCCTACCCTCCTCATTCTTTCTTTTCCTCTTTTTACTCTCAATATTATACACTTAATGAGCAAAACAGAACAAAACATTTAGGTGAGAGAGAAAGTAGAAATGGTCAAGTGATGTCTCCAGGAATTTTCTACTTTGCTTCGTGTGCTATGTACACTGTGTAATGATGGAAAGAAAAAGCTGGGACATGTAATTTATTAATGAGCTAATTCACATTAAACAATGTCCAAGGAAATCCTGAGCACAATTGTGTTTTATCTAATGTGAGCATTAGAGGAGATGGATAGAAGTAGGGAAAGAAAGCAGAAAACTAAGTGAAAAGTTGTGATTGCTCTAACTGCTGTGACAACTAGTCCTTTCAGTTTATCACCTCTCACGCCACCTTCTCCTGGTCCTCTGGCAGGAAAGAAACCATGGCCTACAGGGGGGAACTCCAGACTGGGTTCCTTCAGCATCAGGTACAGAGCTTTTGATCAGGGGAAACAACCTGAATGCATTTGTACTTGCTGATCTCTCAATGTCTAAGGCAATAAAAAAGGAGCAGGGCCTCTGCCTCCCAAAATATAACAGGCAGGCATGGTTTACATGCCAGATTGTAGTGGAAACAGACAAGAGCACAAACGTATATAATTCTTCTTATAGAAGCGATTTTAACAAGAACAGAAACAGATCGTGCAGTCCTGCTTAGTACATTCTATCCCTGAAATAGGTTTTCAATCTTTCTATTTTCTACCACTTTCCAGATTTTTGTATAGTGGACAAAATGTGAGTCATAATGGACTGATGAATAACATTTCATTTCACGAAACATTTATGTAGCATAATGGCTTTCAGACTTTGAGTGATTCTAGGGGGCTGTGTCTCAGAACACCTTCTCCTTCCCTTTGGTCATGTAACCTGACAAGCCCACTCTGCCTTGCCTCTTTGCCTCCTGGGGGTCTCCTGTCCACATATCACACAGACATTACCAGAAGAAATAATATTTCAGGGGTTGCCATATGTCCCAAGTAGGGCCAACTGGAGCAATCTTTTTCACTTAACATATTAACATGTGGGGAGGAAACGCTTTCATTTTGAAGAATGTGAACCTGCATTGCTGGCACACATGTTTCCTGCTAGATGGGGAAAAGCTGTCTGCAGAAGGGAGCCAAGACGGAGCTGAGAGGTTGGTGGTGAAAGGGGTCTTGGTGCCTGTAGTTCTTTCTTCCATCTTGTGAGTTACACCAATGGTATTCCCCCTGACATAAGCGACACATTCCTCCTTTAAACTTGTGATGGTTTGAACAGGATTTCCATGACTTGCAACGAAAGAGTTCTAACACAATGTGTGAGGACACATTTAAGAAAACGTTCGCATTTAGTTCACCTCATCGTATTTGTGTTTGGGAGTGAGGGGAGGGGACTTAGGGAGTAACCTCAGAGAATGTCTAAACACTGGGTTAGATGGAATGTTTGGGAATGTGTGTTCACTCAGGTCTGAGCCCCTCTGTGGACAGGACTTGAGACTTGTGTCTCTTTCTGCCCTGGGGCCTAGCACCACTGGCACAGGATAAAAGCCCAGTTAATGCTTCATGAGAAAAATGAATTGTGGAATGAAAATGAGAGAGATTTCTGCAACTACGACCTAGTTTGATGATGTATTGGCTTTGTGGAAAGTCGATTTGAGGTGATTTTGCAATGAAGCTCACTGTCTTTTCTGACTTTACTCAATCCAACAACCTCAAAATGAAGAATATGGTTTTGGTGGAAGTCAAGTGATTTTTATTTTGAAATTGCATCTTAGTTTTACCTAATACAGTCCTTATGAGGATTAAGAGAAAAATACAGAGGTCATTATTCCCAGGCACATAGTAAGTATTCAATAAATGTAAGCTGTAATTGGAAGAACAAATCTACAATAAAAAACAACACAAAAAAATTCATGGAGTTTGCTCCATTGACAAGTTGCTTTTCAACCATCAAAGTTTATAATTGTTCAGTTCTTACCTCCTAAAAATACACGATTGTATCCAAGGAAGAATGGACCTCACCATACACTTCTGCAGCTCCTCCCTTTTCTCAGTTTGCACACAGTTTTGCCTCTGTCTCTAAACCCCTGATTCTGACGTGTGTGTGTGGGTGAAGCAAGGTGTCTGGTGTGCTGGGGACACAATGACTGCCATGGTGTTATAGACCATCTGCTTTCCTTCTTGGAGTGGAGGTCCTCTGTTCCCAATGGTATCTGTGGGCAATAAAATTTCTTTAAAATTGAGCCAACAGTGACAATTTTCTTCTCTTTCTCCTTCTCTTGTGACATCTGTGAATGCATATGCTTCTTTGCTCTCTGCTGTTTGAGCATGGCCAATGGGGGTCTCAGTGGGAGGTCTGAAGACAGAAGAAGAGGGGATGGGATACTGGTCTCCCCAGCTCTCTCCCTGCTGGGCTGCAGGATAGGATTGATTTCTCACTTCTACCGCTAGCCACCTATCTCCCCGAAACCTCACCGCTAATGTCACAACTTTTCTGGAAACTGAGCCCTAACTTTCCATTTCAGCTCTATCTCCTCATTTTTCTTGCTTGAGGTAGTCAGTGTTCTTTCTGATTTCTTTGAACTCTGCCCACTGTTTGTCATTTAACTTTCCTCAATTACTCTGTTGGAGTGTACTGTCTACTTCCTGCTGGGCCTCTGTCTGATACAGAACCTGTAACTGCCAACACCTCTTACTTAGTGAATAATTTCATTGAATCTGCACTTTCATATCTTTTAGTGTACATGCTGTTTGGGTAAATAAGCTAGAGCTCAGAAAATTTTATCCTTGTGTAAAGGCACCTGTCTAACAGGCAGAAGAGCCTAAATCTGAAGCCAGGTTCTCAGAACTAGTCAAGGGCCGTGTCCCATGTTGTCCCCTCTTCAACCACAAGGGCTCCCGCCAGTTTGGGAAAATTCAGGGGAGGTATGTGCTTCTGTCCAATGTATTTGGAAGAACAAGTGATTTAGTGCAACAACTGTGTGTATTTATAAAAAGCGTAAGTGAATATATTCAAGATTCTGAATGCACACATCCAGCCTTACCTAAGAGTTCACTTTATTATGTCTTACATTTGTTTACTAGACTCTTAAACTCACTTTTTTTTCCTTCCAGTGCTGGAATAATTGTTAGAAGAAATTTAACAGATCCACATCGAAGTGTTCTTATCCACACACTTTTACAAGCATTTATTTGTTCTGTAAATGTGATTCCAAATTTTTTTATTTCTAAAAATTTGAATCAACCTTGACCCAAAATTATTTTACTTGCATGCCTGAATATCTGAATGCCCACAAAATCACATTTGTCAATCTCAATTCTAAATTTAATAAAAATTTATTATTTTTCCAGTCCTCTTTCAGTCCAATTGGCACTGGTCAAGAATGAAATTTACATAGTTAGTCCTTTGGCTTTTTTTTTTTGATAAAGCCAAATGCCATAACTTTGACAATTTTTCCTCAAATACCGTTATTTTATTCCACATAACAGATACTTGAATATATCCCCATAATTTTCTTGAATTTCTTTCTGAAGTTGTTTTTTAGGTTAATAAATCTTTGCTTTCTCTCATTTCCTTGTGGTCTAGCACTATCCAGCCCATCAATGAGCATTTTCTTCACTGAGATCTCTAACAACTGAAGTGTGCAAATATTGTGACGTGATTTTCCTTCTCCAGGGTAAATGTTTAGGTGATAGAGTGATATAGAAGCACTCATACACACTGTGCAAACAGAAGGCAAATTTGGCATGCTTTTTTAAAATTAAAACTACTCTTTTATTTATTTAAACATTAAAGAAATATCCCACAAACATTGGAATCTGGAAGACTTGAACTTGTACATTTTTTTAATTAAATACTTTTGAATTTTATTGTTGTTCAAGTACAGTTTTCTGCCTTTTTCCCCCACCCCTCACCACCACTCCAGCCATTTCCACCTCCCTCCCTTGTTTCCACACTCCCCTTGTTTCTCTCCATGTGTCCTTTATAGTTAGTTGTTCCTGTAAACCCTTCACCCTTTTCCCCCATTATCCTCCCCTTCTCCTCTTTGGTCATTATCAGTTTGTTCTTAATTTCTTTTTTTTTTAAAGATTTTATTTATTTATTTTTAGAGAGGGAAGGGAGGGAGATGAGAGAGAGAGAGAGAGAGAGAGAGAAACATCAATGTGCGGTTGCTGGGGGTTATGGCCTGCAACCCAGGCATGTACCCTGGCTGGGAATCAAACCTGCGACACTTTGGTTCTCAGCCCGCGCTCAGTCTACTGAGCTATGCTAGCCAGGGCTAGTTTGTTCTTAATTTCAATGTCTTTGGTTATATCTTGCTTGCTTGTTTGTTTTGTTGATTAGGTTCCAGTTAAAGGTGAGATCATATGATATTTGTCTTTCACCACCTGCCTTATTTCACTTAGCACAATACTCTCCGGTTCCATCCATGCTGTTGCAAAGGGTAAGAGCTCCTTCTTTCTTTTTGCTGTGTAGAATTCTATTGTATAGATGCACCATTGTTTTTTGATCCATTCATTTACTGATGGGCACTTAGTTTGCTTCCAGCACTTGGCTATTGTGAATTGTGCTGCTATGAAAATTGGGGTGTATAGGCTCTTTTGTATTGGTGTTTCAGGGTTCTTAGGATATAATCCTATCAGTGGAATTGCAGGGTCAAAAGGCAGATCCATTTTTAGTTTTCTGAGGAAATTCCATACATTTTTCCACAGTGGTTGCACCAGTCTGCAATCCCACCAACAGCGCATTCGGGTTTCCTTTTCTCCACTGAACTTGTGTATGGTTTTTTTCCCCCCCAGGAAGTTAAATAAACTATAAAGACTAATAATAGCAGATGTTTTTTTTAAAAAAATAGCTTGCTAATGATTTGTCCTCAGTTTTCTTAAGAGGACAAAGAAGCACAATTTGCATTGGTGAAGGATTTTTAAATTTTAATTAATTAACTAATTACTTTTTATTGCTGTTCAAGTACAGTTGTTTCCATTTTCACCCCACCACACCTCCCTCCTGGCCCACCCATCCCCACCTCCCACCCTCGAACCTACCCCCTTTGGCTTCGTCTATGTGTCCTTTGTAAGTGTTCCATGAAGGCTCTTTCCCTATGACACCCCTTTACCCCTCTCCTCCCTCCCCTCCGGTTACTGTCAGTTTGTTTTTTATTTCAGCGTCTCTGGTTTTATTTCGCTTGCTTGTTTGTTTTGTTGATGAGGTTCCACTTATAGGTGAGATCATGTGGTGTTTGTTTTTCATGGCCTGGCTTATTTCACTTAGCGTAGTGCTCTTCAGTTCCATCCATACTAACAAGAAAGGTAGGACCTCCTTCTTTCTGCTGCATAGCATTCCACAACAAAGACTCTTGCTTAACCTGCTTCTCTGTTGACTGTTGTGATTTCCACAACTGGGTCTTTTATTGAGAATAGGAAAACATTCCTTTCTAAGGCAGGTCTCTTTTCTGGAGTCACGAACTCCAGCTAGTCTTGCTTTATTTACCTTACATTTGGTTCCACTAGAACTGTACTGGTAGTGATACTGTCCTCTGGAACATTCTTGCTACATTTGCATTTTTTTTCCTTTGGTGAAGAGGCTTTTTTTTAAAGATTTTATTTATTTATTTTTAGAGAGGGAAGGGAGGGAGAAAGAGAGAGAAACATCAATGTGCGGTTGCTAGGGGTCATGGCCTGCAACCCAGGCATGTACTCTGACTGGGAATCGAACTTGTGACACTTTGGTTCACAGCCCGCGCTCAATCTACTGAGCTATGCCAGCCAGGGGCATGGTGAAGAGGCTTTTAGCATATGTTATAGTCACTTACTCTATTCTAAGGAGGAGACCACTGTCCAAATAGATTAATCCTAAAAAAGTGTTAATTATAAATGATCAAGATTGTGTCATACATAACACTTCCCACAAACTAGAGAAAAAGCCTGTTGGTAAAAAGAAGATGGGATTCCCCTGACTTTTGTTGTTATTATTCTGTACTGTATTTGTTTTCTATAGCTGCAGAGAAATCATCACAAGTTTAGTGACTTACACCACCAGAAATTTTTCATCGCACTGTTTCTTCTGGTCAGAAATCTGGGCACAGCATGGATAGATCCTCTGCTCAGGGCTGCAATCAAACAGTTGGCTAAGGTTGGGATCCTCGTTGAGCTCACTAGCTGTTGGCAGCATTTATTTTCTTGTGGTTGTAGCACTGAGTTTCCTAGTTGCCTTCTAGATGTTGGCCAGAAACTACTTTCAGCGCCTCAGTGCTGTCTGACGTTCCTTGACAGAAAACCCTCCATTTCAAGTCAGCAACAGTGTACCAAATCTTTCTCCTGCTTTGAGTGTCTTACTTACCCTTCTGTAATCAGTTGGAGAAAACTTTCTGCTTTTTATGAGATAATGTGATTTGGCAGCAGTGACTGAGCATACCAGACCCTCCTCTTGTTCATGCACTTCCTTCGGCTTCCTCAGCAACCATGTCTGACAAACCTGATGTGCCCAAGATTGAGAAATTTGATAAGTTGAAACTGAAGAAGACAGATAGACAAGAGAAAAATCCACTGCCTTCTAAAGAATAAACAGGGGAAGCAAGCAGGCAAATTGTAATGAGGTCCACACCGCCAGTATCCACTGTACATTCCACAAGCATTGCCTTCTTATTCTACTTCTTTCAGCTGTTTAACTTTGTAAGCTGCAAAGAGGTTGGATCAGTTTAAATGACTGTGCTGCCCCTTTTCACGTGAGAACTACTGACAACGAAGGCTGCACCTGCCTCTCCCATCTTCCTCTCTGGCTGGCAGGGAAGGAAAAGAACTTGCATGATGGTGAAGAAAGAAGCTAGGTGGGACGACAGTGAAATATAGAGTGAAAACCCAGCTATTCTAAGGTGTTCTGCAGGCTCTAAGGTACAGTTCAATTACAGTGCCATTTTTTTGTTAGAATGATTTTAGTTATTGGAATGCACAATTTTTTAAATGTGCAAATAAAAAGTTTTAAAACCTGGGGGGAAAAAAGAGATTATGTGATTAAGTCAAGCCATTTGGATTACCCCTTATTTTAAGGTCCAGTGATTTGTGACCTTAATTACATATTCAAAATCCCATCATAGCAGCCCTTCGGTTAAGCCTGATTGAATAACCAGGGTCCTGAAACTTTGCAGAGGCCTCTCAGGCTTCCACGCACATTATGCTATGCACAGACGTGTGTTTACATAATAAGTGATATTTAGAGAGTAAAGGGATTGAGAAACTCCCAAGTGCTATAAAATTAAAATAAAGAAAAAACAAACAAGAACTTTCTTCTTTAGTCCTTGGTTTGGTAAGTGTAGGGCAACTTTCAGTGATAAACTCTTTGGGAAAAACCCTGACTTGGAAGGAGAATGTTTACTTCTAAGAATGTTGGGCTAAGTAAAAAGTGCCATGTATAATTCTGATAATATTTGAGATCCAATGTAGTTGAGACTCCCATTCATTTTTTTTCAGTCTCAATGGAGTTCTTTTTTTTTAACTTTTGTTATTCTTTATTTCTATCTATCTATCTATCATCTATTTATTTAAAAATAGCACAGACAACTGTTGGAGCAAAGTAAGATTTTCTGTCCCAAATAGTTAGCTGTCCACACATAGCTAATGATTTAGTTAATAGTTAATGATTTCCACACATAGCATTTTTCCCCCAATACACAGCTCTATGTCAGGGATACACTATAAGTTTTAGCCTTGGTGGAGGACACCTAGCGACCGCCAGCTCAGGGTCCTTGCAATATCCTGCTATATGCTTGCGCTCTTTTCTCACTTTGAAATCACTACTCCATTCTCATACTTAGGTTTCTTCTTAAACATCTCTTCCAAGAGAGCTTTCTCTTCCCTTATTTCATAATATTTAAATTTCTTGCTTTTGTGTTTACTTTTTGGTTGCCTTTATTTGAAATGTACCTACCAAGTTTCTGTCTCTGTATCTCAGTCTCACTTAAAGGGGCTGCTGTCTGCCCAGTTTGCCATCGATGAGGCTGTTAGTCACCCTATACCCATACCCTTTCAAATTACACTTCTAGTCCATTGTCAAAATCTGTTGACTACTGGCTTCAAATTACCTTCAGAATAAAGCCCAAACTTCTTGGCATATAAGGTGTCATTCCCTGCTTACATTTTCAAGATCAACTCTTCTTGCCAATCTTCCCATTCATGTTGACTATTTGCAGTTCTTCAAATACACTTCTTACTCCTTTGTGCTTTTGTTCACACTATTGTCACTGCATGTAATGATGACTTTCCCACATGCCTTACTCATTCCTACTTATTCTACTTATCCTCCAAAGTCAAAGTCAGGCGTTACCTCCTTCCTCCATCCCCGACTACTAAATGAGTGAGGTACCTACCTTTCCTTATGCTTCTGTAATTCCCTGTACATGTACTTCTTTTATATCACTTTTTAAACTCAATGAGACTTATCATTTTGCTTTTATGCTTTCCCCAGAAAGAATAAAAGTTGAGATTAGAAATTTTGTGTTGTTCATCATAGCTTCATGAATAGTGCCATTTTGTGAATGAATGTGTGAGTGAATAGATGAATATCAGAAAAGCACATAGAGAGTGACTGTTGAAATTGGTTTTCAGTGACTCAAGATGTTATGAACACTCCCTTATGCTCCTATTTTTCAGGTAAAAAAATCATGTAGTCCAGACATTCCAAGAAAATACAGTGAAACATTGCATTCCCAAGGCATATAGACACTGAACCTTTCAGATTTCATGAATTTCCATTCTTTATCCAATGAATATTTCTTTATTTTTAACTGTGAGGATGGAGCAACATACATTTTTAAAATTTTCAGTTTGCAAATTTTAAAATTTTCATTTATATGGAGTGTCCCTTTGACCTTGAAGATGATATGGAATGGAAAGCATGTAGATTGCCCCCAAATTCCACATGCGTGTGCCACATGAGCCTTGGTTGGTGTGGTTGTGAAGTGTGGGTTGATAGGCCTGCATCCACAGTGCACTAATTATGAGAAATATAAACAGATGTTATTAATTTAAGCAGCTTTCATCTTGGCTTTGGTAGTTAGACAAATTTCTCTATTTATTTTATGAGCAAGAAGAGTAGGAAAAACCAGTGTAAACTGCTAGTCTACATCTACATAATATAAAACACATTGGAAATTTGTTGACCGTTTACTCATTTATTCAACTCAGATATTTACTTTTTTGGCCTGAATTAATAAGGTTGGTGGTCTACATTTATCACATTAACTGGACATTTCTAATTTTGTATTTCAACTTGTTTTGCATGAAAATGGTACTAGAAAGTACAACTAAAACAAATCTTCACATAATTAACAAAATAAGCCTTCATTAATTGTTTATGAAATTCTACCATTTAAGTGTCTTAGTCCATTAACACTGCTATAACAAAATATTATAGACTAGTGGCTGATAAACAAGACAAATTTATTTCTCAAAGTTCTGCACACTGGGAGTTCAAGATCAGGGTACCAGCATGTTTGGGTTAGGGTCCAATTCTGGGCTGTAGACTTCTCATATCCTCAAATGGTGGGAAAGGGCTAGGAAGCTCTGTGAGATTTCTTTTGCAAGGGCACCATTCCCATTCATGAAGGCTGTACCCACACGACCTACTCACCTCCCAAATGTCCTACCAGTTAATACCTTCAACTATGGATTCAGAATTTTGAGGAAACAAACATTCAGATGATAGAAGAAAGCAACCATTCTGAAATTTAAAAGCCATATGCATGAATCTCCCATCCATTTTTTATTAGACAACAACACAGGACTATAGTAAATGTGTTACCTGTGTCTTCTGATTTTGATAACAGTTTTGAAACAAAAGACATATTTTCATGATGTAGCATAAAGAAAAAGATATAGATTGATTGTTTCCCACCTGGATTTCATCATAAGAAAGAAAAAAGACCATGTAAAAACTATCAGCACAGGATGCCTTTTAAAGTTCTTTTTTTTTTTTGACAAATGTATGTCAATTTGGAAAATCGTAATTAAAAAAAAGATTTTATTCATTTATTTTTAGAGAGAGAAGGGAGGGAGAGAGAGGGAGAAAGAAATATTGGTGAGAAAGAGAGACTTAGATTGGTTCCCACTTGCACATGCCCCGAGTGGGGACAGAACCTGCAACCCAGGCAAGTGCCCTGATTGGGAATCAAACCAGAGACCTTTCACTTTGCAGGGATGACACCCAACCAACTGATCCACATGGGTCAAGACAAGGGAAATCATCAATGTTTTGATGAACTTAAAGCTTCTTGGTAGCCTCAGACCCTTCTTTAGACAATTAAAAATTAAACCTTAAGTTGAGGTTAAAGAGAAGCCCAATAAGTAGAATCTTATTAAGCTGCCTAAATCTTGAACCAGTTGAGAAGACAAAAGATGACCCTTTGAAACAGAGCAAAAGGGCACAGACGAGTATGCATGCTTCTTGCAGGCTTCACACCTCTGAGACAGAGGGACCAGGAAGAAGAGGTCTAGTTTCACCTTCCAAACTTAACACTCAGATGAAGCCTGCTGCCCTTTTGAGGACTGAAGGAGGCACAGCAAAGACTCCTGGCTGTTTGGCACATTAATGGCGCTCCCTTCACATGGAAGAAGTGGAGGGGTAATCATCCACCTCTTAATGTTATATGTTTAGTTGAATTTTCTCCCTACTTATATCATAAAACATAAGATAAAATCAGTGGCCTTAATACTTTGTTTTTGGCTACGATAAACTCTGTGATCTGATTGAACTTGAAGAACTGATGAATTTTGAAGTGTATTTCCCAAATCTTCTTCTTTTGAAATATACTCAACTGCAACAGACTAAACACATTTTCCCAAGTTCTTACCTTGAAAATTATGCTTAAAGGGTGAGTATTATTATCAATTATTATCTATAACTGTGAACATACAAAAACTAATATGTTTTTCCAGAAAACTTCCAGATGGAAACTAAAAGCACAAATATACAGATATGTTTATATATGGACATGCTTGGTATTTTGTGAACTAAATGTTGAAATATTTGCCAATGTTTTCAGATTTTGTGTGTGCATGCCATGAAAACATGATTATTTATACCATATGCCTGAAAATAATATTATTTTGACAACTGAAATGTTCATCCTCAGCAACATTCTATGTGCATTTTATCCATGTTTAGTAAATTACTTCATTTATGACACACTTAAATTTTCTTAATGAAAAATATAAGAAATGTCACTGTATGCATAATGTTGCAGGCTCGATGTGTCCTCTGTTTGCAGATTCAGATGCTGGGAGAGTCGAAGATAAAAATTCAGAAGCAAGTGGGTTCAAGAGATCACAGATTCATCATTGAATTAACTTGCAACATGTAAGAAATGCTTATCTTAATTTAAAAAAGAGGTTTTAAAGATGAAACCATAACATATAGCCATACAATTTTGTTAATAAGGCTTGCACTATTGAATTTCTATCAGATAAATAATTTTTTTATAATTTAAGATAATTGTTTTAGCTTAAATGTATTTTAGCCACCTCTGTAATGTCTTTTATAAACTGAACTTTCTAGATACATCTTATCTCCTGGGTACATGGGTATATAAGAAAGACTGAAGGAATATGAATGAAAACAATTGCTGACTGCATTTCAAAATCAAGCACTTGTGTTTAATTTCTTTTATTCTTTGCCACTGCCCACATAATTTTCATTATTTAAAGGGCTCCCCAAAGTACTGCTTATACGAATTAGCAGCAATTTTTTTTGTTTGTTTTACTTGTCCTCGCTTGAGGCAATACATGTTTAATAAAAAACAGAAGCTAATTTTTTTTCCGACTTGTGTTGTGGTCTCTTGACTTCCTGAAGAAGTATGAATAAAACCACTAAGCCACATCATAAAATACTTTATTTACTTTGAGGCATCAATTATTATTATTATGGGTGAAATGCATTCAGAAGAATGGACATGTTAAAAGGCAATTTCATCTTGTGTTCCTTAACTGAGTGGGAATTTCTGGTCATTCTACAGAACACTATACTTCTGGAGACTGAATTTATGCAGCTTCATGGCAAAAATTCGATATCTCAGTCAAGGTGAACTGTAGAAAAGTCAAGTATTTGGAGACCTAGGGCTTCCAGTTAAGGGCGATCTTTGACTGTCATCTTGAAGACATGGGAGTTGAAGCCTTAGCTAATATTAGTATAGTACATACTCTTGATTTTCCTCCAAAACTGATGAATCAGGGAGACTCTGGTTCATCAGAATTTGTAACCTTCTACTTGTATTCAACTTCAATGTATAAACAAAGCAATAGATAGTATCTAATCTCTGTTGTTTATATCTGCGTCATATATATTCACATTGTCTACCTTTCCTTTGGTTGAACAGATTGGAAAACTATTAACAGTATCTTCCAGACTTCCTTGCAGCTGGGCTTTAGAAGCAGCGAGGATCTGCCAATCTGCCTCTGCCATGAGATTTGGAAGGTGGACATGAAGCTTAAGCCATTCTCCTGAAGCTTTTAGCTATTGCTCTTGGCCAGCAAGGTCACAGAAATAGGAAGTCTTCTTAATTCGGTTTTTTCCTGTCCATTCCTCAGCTCCCAGGGTTTCAAGAAGCAGAGACAGAAGTGGTGCCATCTTGATCTGGACTTCCAATCTGGGAATCGCAGCTGCCAAGGCCCATTTTACAGCTTCTTGGATGTGGAGAAGCCGCTGGAACAAGTATTTTGGGCTTCTTCCTTCTGCTGCAGCTCCAGTGGCAGCCTTTTTGGGGTCAGCTTGAAGTCATTCCAGGAGGCCAACCCTAGAAACCATTGCTTGAACCTTTTCACTGATTTTATAAGCACTAAATTCCCTGCTTTAAATCTGTCCCCACTGAAGATACATAGAGTGGTCTCTCTGTCCTGCATCAAATGCCTCCTAATACAATAGGCAAGCAAAGAAAGGTGTGACTGTTTAGAAGGCAAAGTTCTATTTCACTTCTAGTAATGCTCTACATTATTTATTTGAAGTCATACATGCACTTTCCTTTCCATTAAATAATGAAAGACTTGATATGCCCAAATCTAAATTTACAATCAGGTAAGTTAGAGAGTAAATTTTCACAGTAAAAAACATTTTTTTTATATTTCATAACACTCAGTTAAGAAACACAAAGGTTAACTTATATTTGAATAAGATATAAATCACCGATGTCTTTAAGACAGTCATAAAAATCACAGGTACAATTTCAAGGGGCAGATAGATTGTAGTCCGTGAAGAGTGCAGCTGTACCTAAAAAAAAAATAAAGTAACAGTCAATGAATTTAATAATAATAACAGTGCAGTGTTGCATATGTGTTTCCCTGTCTGGGTAGACAAAGGGTTTCTGCAGTCTGGGTGAGCAGACAGTTCCACAGACATGAGTTTTCCCCAGAAAACCCCTTGGAGTCTGTTCAAGGCAAGTGCTACCTGGGCTTGGTTAAAATAACAGCTCAAGTGATAGCCAGCGATGGGGAGAAGCACTGGCTTGGATGCCAAGAACCCAGACTCACTCAGGGAGGGTCCCATGAGGTTCGCTGGACCTAAAATTAAGTGGATATACACTGACTCCTGGTTTGGTTTCCATGGATATTTGTGTTTATGGGGGAAGCCTCAGATTGTTGTTTCCCAGCCAAAATATCTGGACAGTTCAATCAGTTGAATCCTTCCCAGAATTCCGCTGACTGGATATTTTGTCTTTAGGGCTGGCGTGAAGCGCTGATTGAAATGGCAGGGTGAAAAGCATTGTCAAGTTGCAGAGGCAGGGTACGTCCTGCAGGCTGATGTTGAGCAAATTGGACTCGTGAGGTTGATGGGAAGAGATGTCAAGAACATTGAGAATCACGTGAACTACATAAGCCGTGGGTGAATATGAATATGTCTTAACCCAAACTCTTTGTAATTATTTAATGATAAGCTTGTAATCTTTCTTGCTCTCCCTGAGAGAGCAGGAAAACGATTCTCCAGATTGTATGGATGTCTTCATCATGTTTCTATTGTTATCAGAGAAGTGCAAGGACACATAATAGCAAGATTTTCTTTACCTAAGAAGTGGCTTGTAAAAAATAGGAAAAAAAAAAGAGAAAGAACTCATGCACATGGACAACAGTGTGGTGACTGGGAGGAAGGGGGACAGGTAGAGGTGGAAGAGGGCATGGGGGGGATAGAAAAATTAAAATTAAATAAAATAAAAAAGACAATAAAAAGGAGTGGTTTGCAATGCATTCCTAGGGCTCATCAGATCAGTTTCATCCAACTTATAAACTGTTGTACTCCGAATCTGTGCAGCTCCCAGAGCCTGCAATTGGGCATAAGCATAGGTCAAGCAGGTGTCTCGACCTCAGAGTGGTGGTCCTTGATCATGGATGTGTGGTTGAACCAGTTGGAGGCTTTAAACAATATTCCTGCCTGAGCCCTCCCCCTGCAGACTACTTAAATCAGAGTATCTGTGGACTTGGACCTAAATGCTAGTGTGCTTCTAAAGTTCTTCACGTGTTTCTAATTTGCAATCAGAGTTAAGAAGTATGTTCAGTGGAGTAGAAATGTATACACATAGAATGTAATGAATGCTGAAATTTATGGCTAAAATTAGGCTGGTATACAGCTTTTTAGCACACACACGCACACACACGCACACACACACACACACACATATAGTTTGGAAATCATCTTTAAAAGCATACAGAGTCTATTATGTGCCCTAAGACTAAGTCCCCCTTTGTACTGGCTGCTGTGGCAATTTGTAGTTAGCTCTTCTGTTGGGAACCACCCTGCCTGGTATCAGAAGCTGTAACCCCTGCTAAGGCTAAGGCTGAGGGAATGACCTTGGACCATAAGCCACCAAGGAGACAAAAGGTTATCTCCTTGGCAGGAGCGCCACTTCTGCTCCTTTTACTTCACCCTGCCTGGCCCCTAATGCTTGGTCGGTTAGCCATTGATGGGTAAGATTCCCCAAGGGGGGAATGACCTAAAACAGGAAGGACCAAGGAAGGACTTTGGGGGCTACAGCAAAAGGGGGTGATGGACCCTCGCCCCTCAGCTTTGAGAAAGCCTGAGTCCTCATTGTTTGTGAGAAAATCTCCTAATCTCTTGGCTGCCTTACTTCCCTTGCTCCACCCAAGCCTGAAACAATGACAGAGGGTGGTACAACCCTGTGCTGGAGAGGGCGGGTTCCCTGGCGATCAGGCCTAATAAAGAATATGTAAAATCTTGTGAAACCTGCTTTGTTTAGAATGCTCTCAATTAACTGATAAGGGTCCAAGCAAGAAGTAAGTTTGTTCCTCAGTTTTACAGCTCTTTAGCTATCTGACCCTGACTCAAAATAGGCCCTCAGACTTCCTTGTTATCTATTGTTTGATCCTTACTTCCTGGCAATGATTAATGAGTTTTACCTGAATTCCTGTGTAAATGAACCCAATAAAAGCCTGTTCAGGCGGGAGAACAGGGCACTCTCCCCTAGGGAGAGTGGCCGAGGTACTTTCCACTAGAGAGAGAGGCCGTTCCATCCATATTCCCCTACAGTACCTGATTGTCTCTGTGTGTTTTTTTCGTGTTTCAATGAGCCATCTGCAGCATTCCGCGGTCGCTATAGGCCAGTGATCATGTCATCCTTCCACATTTAAAATTGCGTGTTATTATTATCTTTCTTGGTACATTGGAAACTTGGTGGGAGTAAAGATCATGTTTCTCTGTTACCTAACTCAGTACCAAGCCTATAGTAGATGTTCAACAAATAAATTGCAATGAAGGAATGATTTTGCTAAAAATAAGTTTCTGCATTCATATAAGCCATTATTCATTACTGATGAGATTCTCACCTATATTCTAGGTCATGAATCCTTGAAAAAATGCCATCCAGAGCATAAATAACAGATCTGGTATGAAAGGTAGGACTCAGAATTGCTTAGAGTCCCATGTTATTCTTCAGGCAGGCTGTCCTGTCTCCTGCAATGAGGATGCTAAAAGTTTTTGCACCTGGGGTTTTATATTTCACTATTCAGCTTTCATTTAAAATTTTAAAATTATTCCAATATAGTAGAAGATATCTCAATTATATGCCAAGTCAAAATGTCTTATTTATGAAACTTTAATTACTCCATTATCAAACTGACATTTGCATTTTACTTGTGATGTCATTCTAAAATTTTATTTGTATTAAAAATCCATCTTTTCTTTCCTGTTAATTACTAGGAGACAGAGCTGTGTGTCTCTTTATACCTAACAGAAAAAAAGTAGCTAAATCAGAAGCAGGAAATAATTGGCACATTCACACATTATCCTTATGTTTAGACTTCAAATCCAAAGGGTACAGGTTCACTTTATCTTTTGGTCAAAGGTGTCTCCATTTAAAAAATGTGGTCAGAATTTGGCTCAATGATCAAAATATAAATCTTCCCAAATCCCACAACCTTTTCTTTAAAAACCAAGCAAGCATCTCTGTTGAAGAAAGGGTATGTTATTAGCTAAAAAAAACAACAACCCCAGAACCCCGTGTGTTTGAATTTTGAAATCATTTCCAGACACAAACACACACACACATATATGGCAATGGGCAATTAGATCCATGACAATTAATGCAAACACAGATGTGTAACTGGCTAAGGAAAAGGGAAATCAAGTTCACTAAAGACATACGTATCTAAGCAGGCTTGATACGTGTGTGACTTTGCCAAGTAGAATGCTGGCTAAGAGTAGACTATTTTTATTAATTCTAAAACCCATCCAAAACAAACAGAGGTCACTCTGACCGACTTCACGGACACCTGCACTGGAGACAGAGGGAGCTGAAGTGAGGCCGAGAGCCAGGGAACCCACGAGTATCCCATGACTCACTGTGCAATCAAAGATGTGGATGATATTTCAGAGAAGGAGAAAACATTTTCTGACACAAAAAAATAGCCACTTTTATGGGGCACAACTTCCCAGTGTATAGTCTTTAAGGAAGACAACAAAATTGAAATTGTTGGTTGCCCACCTTACTAAAATTTTACAATGTGATGAAAAAGGAGTGGATTATCTAGAAAATTCCTCCACGGAACACTATGATTTCTTAAATAGTCATTATAAGGTAGCTTGATACAGTGGGTGAGAACCCACACGTTAAATTCCTTTTTTTAAAGTCCTTACCTGAGGGTATGTTTATTGATTTTAAACAGAGAAGACAAAGGGTAAGGAGAGAAGAAGGAGGGTGAGGAGGAGGAGAGCAGGAGGAAGTAGAGAGAAATGTTGAAGTGGGAGAGAAACATCAATCAGTTGCCTCCTGTACCCGCGCTGACTAGGGATCAAACCTGCAATCTTTTGGTGTATGGGACAACACCCCAACCGAGTCACTCAGCCATGGCAGAACCTACACTTTAGAGATCAACGTGCCAGGTTCGAGTCTCCCCGATGCTTCTTATTGGCTTCAGGTCTGTAAACAGACCTCATACTTCAAGGTTGAGCTTCCTCAGCTGCAAAGTTGGAGATAATGACAGTATTTAGTTCAGATGGTTGTTCTGAGGATATAATTAATATTTAAAAAGCACTCTAAGTTAAGACCCAGAAGGGTGGGGACACATACATAGTAAGAGCAATATGTGTATCTTATTAGATAAATAAACTATTGGAGATTTCACATAAATATATCCCTGCTTCAGACAAATGATTGAAAATCCACTTGACTTTGGATGCAGCCAGCATGTGGCCGAGCCAGGGCAGCCCTGAGCACACAGATGCCTGTCATACTTTCCCAGAAGAAACGTTTCCTGGAAGCACAAACTGCGTGGCTTGCTCTCTAGTGCGATGTCAAATAAAATCCGAGCCTCAATAAGGAGCATCCATAGTTGTGGCAGAAGTAAAAATATAAGAAATAAGGCACTTTCAGAAATGCTTTAGAACCTCCTATTCCTGGGCTGTTTCTTCTGCTCATAGTGCTGCCTACGTCTTACCTGTTCAGGTGCACCCTCTGTGGGCATGTCCCTGCCTGCCCCTCCTGCACGGATGGAGCCAGGCCCTGCCCTCCTCTGGCCCCGCCAGAGCCTGCATTTCATACCTCTGGAGGCTGGATGCATCACACTGCTTCAGGGTCAGCTAGTGTCAGGAGCTGTGAACTCAAAACAGCCCTCTTCTGAGCCCTTGTTTCTCAACAGTCATTTGAAGCCTTGACCGATCCAGTTCCTTACTACCTTTGTTTCTCATTTCACCAGAAAGTAAAGGCTGATGGAAGGAATGCTTTTAACTTTTTAGCTCCTCTTCTTGACACTCATCAGCACTTTCCCCTTTGTTTGCTTTGTTAGCGAAGATCCGTCCATCACTATCCCAGTTAATACCACCCTCTGTCTTCTTCTTTTTACTATATTTTTTTCTGTACCCTCCCATCCCCCCAGGAGACTTGGGTTCAAAAATTATCCATTCTTTTCTGTATCTTCTACTTCTTATATTCCATTGATGCTATCTTCAGTCTTGATAAAATTTTCTTTTTTCACCTTTAAGATGAAACTCTTCCCAGACTCAGTTTCCCCATGTCGCTACCGTCTAGATGGCCCCTTCCCTGCTCTTCTATACACATGATGAGTCAGTGCACTTCACCACACTGCTGACAATTTTTCAGCGACCTCATCAATGCCCTCCAAGGTATTATGGCCAAAGGGAAATTTTGGGTTTTCTTCTTAACTGACTGGCTTCATGACATTCATATTGTTTACCACTTTCTCTTCTAACTTCCCCTTTTGCATAAATTCTTTTCTATTTCTCTGGCCACTTCTCAGTGTTCTTTGTGGCTCTTCTTCCTCTGTCCTTAGCTTAAATATTGGGATTCATCAGCATTTTATTCTTAGTTCTCTTTTCTTGTCACGGCACAAAGGTAATTTTACCCTTTTTCTACACCGTTGTCTGCACTCAGCTGCTGATAAATTTCCATTTTTTTTTTCAGCTACAGCCCTCTGTTGAGCTCCTAAGAAAAGCATTCTGTTCCTACGTGGTTCTCTCCACCTGTTGTCCCATTACTGAATTTGTCCTCTTACCTCAATTTTACTCTTCTAGCATCTTCCCTGTAACCCTGGCCCTTACCCCAGTGGCCCCCCTCTACCTTACACCCCACATCCATTTAATCTATCACCGACTCCTGCTTAATATTCCTCTTAAAAACTTCTCCTCGGGCTCTGTTGTAATAATAACTCACCAATTTGTGTCATCTCTTACCTCAGCGGTTACATCATTCTCCCTGCTTTGAGTCTTAGTCTCCACTCACCAGCTCCCTTTCCATCAGAAATCATTCTCACTGCTAGGTATGAAAAGACCTTTGATCACCCACAGGTTAGAGTAAAACTCATTTTGCTGAACTCTGTGAACCTGTATACACTCATCTGTCAATATTTAATCCCCTAACACCTCCACTAAAGCTCTTGCACGTGGGTGCACACAAACATGCATACACAGCTGAGCTACTTGTGTTAGCTGAGCGGACTCTCCTCACTATTATTGCTTATACGCTGCTTTCCATGCCCAGGGCACCCTTTCTCTTCCGCCCAGCAAGTGCACACTTAACACTCAAGTCACCATTTAAAAATTCTTTTTCGCTCTGGTGACTTTCCCCCTAATCCCTTGTGGCAGATCTGGCCCTGTGGCAGATCTGAGTGTGTCTCTTTCTAGCATCTCACAACACTACAGATACGACTTCCTAATAGCAACTGTGTCATTCCACTGCAGCTGTGGCTCATGTGTGTACTCTCTGCTTTAAGCTAGTTGAGGATCCATGAGTCTTCACCAGTGTTTTCTCACCTTTAGCCAGTAACATAGCCACGTAAGAAGAAGACTGACAGAGTCATTTGCTATATTTTAGAGATTGCATAAGCTTTCCTTTTTGGAAAAGTGAAAACAGCCTTGAAGATTTAGTTGCACAGGTCAAAGAGTGATTTATCCCACGTAGTTTCTTCCACAGCACAAGGTTGGTATAGGGAAGAACGCCTAACATGTAAGAACAATTCAAACCATGGAGCCAGAGAAGAGGTAGGAGGGATGGGGTTTCTTTATCCAGAGACAAGGACTGCGGCAGTCGCAGTGTTGGAGGAGGCTGCTGTGGGTGGGGGTGTGCTGACAAACGCAGTGTGTGGAAATATGTTAGACTCACCAAAATTGTTCTGCTGTAAGGCAGAGGGACCTGAAAAGGAGAAGGAGGAGCTCAAATGAGTATTGTGATAGAGTGTCATCTCAGAAATCCTAAGAGAACATTAAAACTTAATTAATTTAATTGAACAGATATTTTTAAACAGCTACCATGTTCTAGAGCCTTGTCAGATATAATAGCGATACAACGTGAGAAAACATAAGCAAATCAAAACCAAAACCAACCAACCAACCGACCAACCAACCAATCAACCAACCAAAAAACCCAAACAAACAAGCAAACAACACATCAAAACCAAAGACAAACAAAAACCCCTCCATAACAACAACACACAAACATTATCTCTACCTTCATAGTACTTGAAATCAAGGGGAAAAGACTGAAATCAATAAAAAATTATATCGAGGCATAAAATATTACTTGGATAAATGTTAGGAAAAAGAGTTATGTGGGATTGGGAAAGCACAGGCGAGAAGGTCTCTATCTGGAGCTGATTAACACAAAACTCCATTACAAACACAGGTTCCCATGTAAACCAGCGCAAAAGGAGCCCGAGGAGGCTGAGAATATTACACTTCTTGTTTGGGATGTAATTTCCATCAGGCCCACCCTGAATTCTTTTGGCCCCTGGGCACATGAGATGGGGGAGTTTATTTCTTGGCCAGTGTTGCTAGGAGTTACAAGTGATTTGCTAAGGGGAGAAAATGTTTTCTGGATCATTTATTGTGTATCAGCAACAGTGGGTACTGCTGTAACACTAGTCGTGGAATTAGATATCATCAGAACTGAGTCACTGGATCTGAATAAGAGAGGTTTACTTAAGGCCTACAGCTTGTGAGAAAGAAGTAATGTGCCTCCAGCAACTGGCAAAATCTTGTGTAGCCTCCTTCTTTCAGCTGATGAAAGTATTTCATACATTATCATGAATTCTAACACTAATAACACATCGATATTGATTAGCAAGATGCAAAAAACTCTAAATTGGAGCTGCAAATAGAAGATGACTAAGTCCTGGAGCTCTAATATGTTGATTGGCAACTACCATTGATGGTAACATGCTACACACTTGGGATCTGCTCAGGGAGTGCACTTTGTGTTCGCGCCGCCTGCAAAACATGGTAACAATGTAAAAGGTGATGGATGTGTCCATTAGCTCGATTGTGATAAACAGCTCGCAATGCAGATGTATAAAACATCACATTGTACACCTTAAATGTGTACATTTTTTGGTCAATCATACCTCAGTCAAGCTGGAAAATAAATCCGTAACTAAAACCACCGGCAAATGGGAAGAATCTATGCATATGTGTCAGCATAAAGGAGGGTTTATTCAAGTACACCAAATAGTCCTTAGGAGAAAGAACCGACAGTACAGTCAACATTGCCAGTTTTCGTGAGAGCCAGCATGGCAAAAGATAAAGAATTCACACTGCTTCCCTTTGTGTTGGAATGGTCGTCCTTTTCTGTGAAGGAACGATTTCTTAGCTGGATGAGTGCTCGGCTGAGCAAACACAGAAACCCTGGTTGACCGTGGGCACAAAAGGACAGTCGGTGAACATGACCTTTAACTTTCCATTCTCTGTGCAGGATGAAATGTGGAATTGGTATTTTTCTTCCATTTGAAGTTACTTGTGACATAACACTCATGCTCTCCCCACCTCCACTTTTTTTTTTTTGAAAACTCTATTCTTGTTAATGTGTTTCTCAGCCAGGAAAAATGACATTAGGAAAAACACACTGTACAGGTTATGGAGAGGACAAGAATGGAAGTCTCAGAGTGAAATATTCTTTGTGAAAAAATAGTTATATCTCTTTGATGATTGAAACACCACCTGATCTTGGAAAACTTTTCTATTTATTTAATTTTACTCCCCACCACTTTTTAGGAGGGTTGAGAGTATAGACTTGTTTAATGAACAGACTTAACTACAAATTATTGCTACCGAGATCTAGGAAAATTGCTTCCTATTTTATGGATGCATTTTTGGATATTGAACAAAAAGAGGAATAGGTTGATTTTCTTTTTTTTTTTTCAGTAAATATCTTTTTGCTTTGCTTGTAAAATGAAAAAGTCCTTTAAAATATTTACAATTATTTATCTCCTATGATGTCTGAATTGTGTCCACATATTTGCAGACTAAGAGTGTCTAAAGAATATTGGTAAATAGACTTCCTATCATTTATATTCTCCAAATAACTCATGGATACTCCAGAGAAATTCCATCTGTACTCTTCTCAAATTTTATCTTCTCTGACATGCCAAAAATAAAAAATAAAAAATCTTTTCAAAGGACAGCTGTAGCTAAATCATTTGGTACTAGTTATCCTGGAGCTTGTTAAAGTGATGCTCAGTTTCCAAGTTACTCTTAAGTATTTAAAAATCCAGATTGAAGTTGGGAACATATTTCTAATGATTTGTTTAGTCTGGTAATTATCATCAACTTTTAACCAGGGTCAAACCAGCTCTCTCGGTGATTGGTGCTCTTATCACATCTGCTACATTGTTATTAAGCAGACATGTTCGCCTGGGAAATGCCTGGGCCTCTGACTATGGCTGTCTGTGGGGCACTTTAGTTATTTCACCGGATGTGAGGTTGCCTGCCAGAAGCCAGCTTCTCACCTGGGTCTTCCCTTTTGGAGTATGGAGCATGGTTTCTGAATGGAGAAATGGACACGGAGAACATCCCACAAGCCATCTCCTTTCCTGAACAAAGCAAGGCCCCATGGGATAAACAGTCAGTTCTTTGGGCTTGTCTGTGCTCTCTGTGTCCCTGATCACTTCTCTTGAATTTCAGCCTCGCACCTCTGATGAACTCTGTGGGCCCCAGTCCTTGGTGTTTAATTCACCCAAACAGCCATAAATGTTTACTCTGGACAAGGTGTTCTTCTAAAGGTAAGATGTGATTGTGACTTCTGCTAGCTTCCTGTTGAGAGAGGATGGGGCGGGGGAAGCACATTCAAAACACGCTAATGATAGCTCTTCACCTACTGAGTACTGCCTACCAAGTGGAACTTCAGGAGTTTAACGGAGGAATTTGACACGGGAAGGATTTTGACAGAAACCAAGTAGAAGGCCTTCTTGGGAGAGCAAACATTTGGTTTCAGCTCTCTACCCATTGGTCCCAAGTTACAGTTTCGGTTTTGGTGTTTACTATTTAACAAGTCCTTTAGTTAGGTAGTTAGTCAGATGAGTGTGCCTGTGTGGGTTAATTATTATTGAACGCTGGGGCAAATGAGCCTGAGATTCAAGAAGTTTGTAGCTGCCTGGGGCAGAAAATCTTGGCTTAAAAAAAAAGATTTTAGAGAGAGAGAAGAAAAGAGGAGAGGACTAGTGAGTGATTATTGTTCCACTTACGCGTTCATTAGTTGATCCTTGCGTGTGCCCTGACCGGGGATGAAACCTGCAACCTTGGCATATCAGGGCAATGTTCTAACCAACTGAGCCGCCTGGCCAGGGCCTCCAACCTTCATGGGAAATTCTCAGAGAATGAACTTTTAGGTGGAGTCTCCATTGTGATGTGAGGTACTGTTTCAATATTGAAAGCATTGGACTTGAGATTCGTAGAGAGGGGCATGCCAAGAAAATAGTCACACAAATAAAATTAGAAAACTCGTAAGGGAGGTAGTCTGGGCTACTGACTTACTTGTTTTATTTATTCATTTTTTTTTCATTGAACAAAGAGGCTTTGATTGTGTGTGAAGGGGCAGAAGTTATGCAAGGCTTCAGAGGCAGAGGAACTAGACAATGATTGTCTTTTTTTTTAGATGTGTTTTTTTAAGGTTTTATTTATTTATTTTTAGAGAGGGAAGGGAGGGAGAAAGAGAGAGAGAGAGAAACATTAATGTGCAGTTGCTGGGGGTCATAGCCTGCAACCCAGGCATGTATCCTGACTGGGAATCAAACCTGTGACACATTGGTTCGCAGCCCACGCTCAATCCACTGACCTATGCCAGCCAGGGCTAATGATTGTCTTTTTAAAGTATCCACACCTTCAAAGAGGAGACTAGATCTCCAAAATCAACTCAACACAGAGTGAAGAGGAGCATTTGCCTTCCAGTGGGGAATGTGGGAATCTATATCAAGAAACTTGAGCTGAGTCTGGAAAGACAAGTAGGTATTAAATAGCTGCACAGAATGAGGAAGGCCATTCTAGGTGGAGGGGAGTATGTGCAAAAAATCCATGCCATCTGAGAGCAGGTGAATCATCCTGCATTACTATTCTTTGTTTAATTTTAAGAACTGCATGTCAGCTAGAGGGTTGAGAACAGCAGACAAGTGAGAGATGCCGCCAGGTAGGATGCCGGGAGAGGGAGTGGAGCTAGTACGTGCAGGGCTAACATAAAGACACAACACCTCAGTGGGAGGGGCCGTAGGGAAGGTTTTAGGATGTGGCAGCTTGGAAGCAGTGTTTGATAAGGCGCCATTAGAACTGATGCTTGCGATTTGGTAAGAGAGGGTGAAGGTGTGGACAATGGCTCCACTCAAAGGCACAAGATACTTAGAGGACTGAGCTGAGGGACAGATCTTTCAAGTTAAGTTATGCACAGGCATTCCTGGGGCAGAAAACCAGGAAAAATAAGCAGGAATGGTCAGAAAGCAGAAAGAAGCCAGGCAAAAGATTGTAAAGATTGTGTCATTGAAGGCAAGGTGAAGGGCTGTAAAGAGAAAGGGTTAAACACACCAGTGGAATCGTGTAGAATAGAAACTGAGAAGTCATCGGATGTGGCAGGAATCAACTTGTTGGTGGCCTTTGTAAGAACAAACTTAGTGCATTGTTGGACACAGAAAGCAAACTGCAGGGGTGCAGGAGGAAGTAGGTGGAGAGGAAATAGATGTAATGGGCGTAGAAAATCCATTTGAGAAACCTGGCAGATCTCTTGGCTGGCAATGAATGGCCACAGGGAGAACAGAGTTGGTAGCTAACTGAGGAAGCAGGTTGTCATTTTGTCTTACACATAAACAATGAATTTCGGCCCAAAATGGCCTAATCTAGGTCTCTGGCTATGTATTTGGCATTTCTGCCTGTGCACTACTGCTCAGCTCCCTAGTATTTGCTCCTCTTCTCTTTTTACCTGAACTGTATCATTCACTCAGTGTAAGACCATCATGTTCTCATAGTAACTGTCCGTACACATTTAGATGATGGAAGAGTTTCCTCTTTGCTATGTTGTGTTGGGAGATTCTGCTACTACAACTCAGTTCCAAGTGAAAGAAGAATAAAAAGGATTAATGGCAACTTGGAAGGAATAGGCATTTAAGATTTCTTATAAAGGAGACGTCAAATCTCATCATATTGAAGACATACATGAATTTTTTCCTGATAGTTTTTGTGGGAGACACACAGCAGCACCAACAAAACTATCAATTTTCTGTGTTCAGTTCCACATCCTTCAGTGAACAAAGAAACAAGGAGAATCAACTCACTTCTTCCCTCCCCCAACCTACTCACAGGGACAAAATTCAGATTTTGAGTTACGAAGTTGTCTTGAGATAACAGTGTGAAGAGCTGACATGCAAAGACCTAAAACTTTGCCCTCTAGCCCTGCTAAAGAAACATCTAGAACTAAAGAACTAATATTACTAACAAGGGAAACAAAATATTAACTTTGTATTTGTTACGGAACAGACATTACACTAGCAGCTTTCCTGAGTATTACTTCGTTTCCTTCACCCAGTAATATTGAGAGAAGGGTAATAGTAGTAGAAATTCAAGGATGTATAAATGGAAGCTCAGCGATACCTGAAAACAGGTCTCAAGTGACCTTCAAGTCATGTTGTGTCAACAGTGACATCATTGTCATATTTCAGAACCGTTTTGTCCCAAAGTTCATATAAGGAGTTACTATACTAAAATCTTGAATTTTCCCAAAAGACGGTTGACTGTAAGCACCCAAAAGCTAAAAAAAAAAATAAATAAATAAAAAGTCAGAAAGAAAACCAGACTCAACTATGTGTGAGATAATGTGTCACAGAAAATATTCACAATGATCAACACCAAAAACAACAGAAACGCTAATGATGATGCCACTGCACTTTATTCTATCACGTAGAATTTAGTTAATTTATAAATCAAAATCACCCACATGTGTTCCGATTCAGCTGTGTGGAACTGAAGGCTGGAAAATCCAGACTTTCACTGGGCTGTTTTTAATAAGAGCCTTGGAAAATGCACTGAACTATGTATGCTAGAAAAGGTTGAACCTAACAAAACCTGTTTCTTTCAAGCACCACTGGCCAACCCTGAACATGCAAAAATATCAAAAGATGACTGAAAATGGAAAATGGGATCTCCATCTCAGAGTGAGAGTTGGCCCTTTAGGCTTGGAATGTGGCTTGAGGGTTCCCGGCTCAGGAACACAGATGTTTAGCATAGCTGGCCAGCTCTGGAAATTTTCAGAGATTTCTGGCTGGTGTGCCGGGACCTGGCAGCTGGCTTAGCAGAAGCCACACTCTGGGTTCTCCCTGGTGCAGAGAACAGTGAGCATCGCCAGCTGGCTCCTACATCTGGCCAAGTTGGCACATGAACCGATTCTACATTTGGGGGACCACGCATCAGAGAGGCTCATGATTAGCAAATTCAGGAGCGAGAAAGAAGCTGATAAATTAGATGATGGGTTCCAGTCACCAGGGGAAAACTGAGTAACATAAAAAAAAGGACGTTCTGTTTTCCCCAGCACTGATTCAGGTACCATTGAACATGTGTATTAATGAGCTTGGAAATTGCATCTCTACAAAGGATGAATGGGTTTAAAATCCCGTAATAGGAATAGGATAAAGATACTCTCCTTGGCCAAACTCTGGCCAGTCTCCTCTGAGCCCTCTTCTGGACTAAGCCTCAATCTTGGTCTGTAGAAACTACAGACTGTGAACGCAAATGATTTTGTCTACCCCTTCCCCCACAAGCACTGAAAGACTTAAACAATAACAGAGCTCAAGGTCATATCCCCAGGAGGAACCTACACTCCCTCTCCATCGTGCCCCAAGTGCCTGCCGAAGAAAGCCCAAGGCTGACAAAATAATTTACTGTTTGTTCCAGCCAATACCTGACATGAGCCCTGACCCCCCTTTCTTAGAAGGTTCACTGAAAAGAGCCTACCACTGATCCTTCCTCTCTCCCTTTGAAATGTGTATGTACCTCCTGCAACTCAGGAGTGTCTTTCTCAAGGACCTGAAAGCCCTTCACTTAAAATGTTATCAGGAAAAATAGGGTCTCTGTCCTCTAGTCTCAGTGGGAGAATAGGGTTCTAACTTTGATAACTGCCAGCTCTCAGACACACTTGGTCTAATTGGCATTGACACTGACCAAACCTTTGTGAATGTTCACTTCCCTTACTCCACCGACCTTCCCTCATCTGCTCCCTCATTCTCCCTTTAAAACACCCAGTCACCTCTGTATGAATCAAAGTTAAGTTTAGTCCATACTGCTCCATATACCCTATTGCAGCAGTCTGTTACAATAGACTAAAATCTGTTTTTATCACTTCAGTGTCTGACTTTATCTTGATAGATGCAAACTTTAATCTTTAAGAACACCAAAGTCTAACCCCCACGGAGAGTGAGTTTAGGACAGTTTTCCAGGGTGGCTGCAGTGCGAAGCCACTAACAATGTCCCCAATAGGCTTTACCTGTTGATATTTATACTCTTGTGGATCCCCACTCGCTGAGTGTGGACTGGGATAAAATGGCAGAGGCGATGTCACTTCTGAGATTAGGCTACAAAAGAGCCTAACTCCCACCTTGGATGCCATCTTGACTCTTGGATTGCTCACTCTGGTGAGAGTCAACACCCAGGATGTGGGGCAGTCCTGTTGAGAAGCTCAGGAGAGAGAGCTCAAAAGCAAATCTCCCGAGTGCTCCCATCTGCTGCGTGAGTGAGCGTGGGGGTGGATTCTTCTTCAGTTGAGCCTGGCGATTGCTGCAGCTCCAGTCAATGCTTTGGTTCCAGACTCAAGAGAGACCATCTAGCTAAGCTGCTTCCAAATTCTTGACCAATAGAAAGTGTGAGATAATGAACATTGGTTGATTCAAGCCACTCAGCTTTGGAGCAACTTGTTATGCGGCAATGAGTAACAAATAGAGTGACCCATTTTTACCCAGGTGGTTTACCTAAGTTTAGAGTAAAATATCCCGACCCATGGATGCAGATCTTACATCAACATTTTGTTTCTATAAACTGTTATCATGTCTAAAGAAGAAATTTTGGGGGCTGTGTTTAGAGCGGAAGTTCCTTCACTGTGGTAGTAAGGGAAACATATATTTCTAATTTTATTTCTTCTTGAATTCCCATCTGTTTGGATGTGTGCCATAGAGATCCATCTTCAAATAACATTCAAAATTTATACACTGGGGGCGGAAAATGCTTTGGGATTGCTCTCACCCGCAGTGCAAAATTATTTCCTAAAACCATGTAACTTTTGACTGAATCTACTTTAAATGTCTTGCATGATTTATAGCAATTCTTCTACTTCACCTGAGAGGTCAAGCTCAGATGAGAACTGCCATTTCTGTGGTGATTTTCATTCTTCATTTAATCTACGTGGAGATTGTTTGATCACCAGGCCCGCTGGGCTTCTGTGGCCGAGTCCCCTACAGATATCTATCCCATCTCACCCATTTAACCACATCTTAGCCCCAGGCTGGATATCACCTACATTTGAATTTCATTCAGACTGTGACAAAATTTCTTTTATTTTTAAATATTTTATTTATTTATTTTATTTTTAGGGAGGGAAGGGAGAGAGAGAGAGAGAGAGAGAGAGAGAGAGAGAGAGGGAGAGGGAGAGAGAGAGAGAGAGAGAGAAACATCAATGTGCGGTTGCCGGGGGTTATGGCCTGCAACCCAGGAATGTACCCTGGCTGGGAATTGAACCTGGGACACTTTGGTTCCCAGCCCGTGCTCAATCCACTGAGCTACACCAGCCAGGGCTGGACTGTGACAAAATTTCTAAAATGGAATACATTATCTACATGAGCCATTTCCAGGTAATTAAAAGTTATTTTTTTCCCTAAAGGTTGGTTATTATTCATTTTAGTAGCAACATGCTCAATAGATCCCAAACTGGGAGAGTATCTCAAAATTACGATCCCACCGCTCCCTGTACCACTACCACCTGGGAAAATGCCATTAAATAGTGATCGCCTTACAGTCAAGGGACTGTTAAAGAACCCATCGATCATTCAGTATTAGAAAATAATGAAAATAGCAATAAAATTTCTTATATTGAGCTGATTATTAAATATGCCAGTGCCATATATTTTATCTGCAATAATGCAGTGCTTTCTTGAAATAGGTACTATTATTGTTATTGTTTTACAGATGGGGAAACAGGCAGAGAAGGTAAGTAACTTTCCCAAAGACACATAACTATTAAGTGGTAGAACTGGAGCTTAAACGCCAAGAAGGCTACCTACAGAGCCTGTGCTCTCAGACCCCAGGTCACTGCCTCACGGGGAACTGACTCTATGTTCTATAGAAGGAGGTGGAACCGCTCAGTGTAAGCAATAGTTACTTTCTTCTCTGTTTAAATCCCTGTGTTGACTATAAGAAAGACCCTCAGAAACAATCTGTGGTCCCTGACTGTAATTTTAGATACACTTTCCCAGGCCATGCTTTCCTGTAAAGCAAAATTCCTCGTTACTGTTATGTCAAACTCAGATTGGTGCTTGCAAAATAAATAGGAAATGCTTTATGTGGTTGTATATATGTGGGTGAGTATGTTTGTGGATGTGTGTATACGTGTGCATACTTACATATATACATGTGTGTAGACACAAGTGTGTGTAGTACAGAATGAAGTCCTCAGTTCCTTTAACCAAGTCAAAAAGCTTATGCACAATTGCAGTAGGAGCATAATGTCCCTGACTCCAAAGAAATCCACATCCTTGTCCCCAACACATATGAATATGGTAGTTTACATAGCTAAAGGGAATTCGCAGATGTACCCCGGAGATGAGAAGATTATCCTGGATTGTATCGGAGGGCCAGATGTAATCACTAGGGTCCTGAGAGCAGGGAGACAGGAGGGGCGAAGTCAGAGACTGGAAGATGTCACTGTGCCGATGCTGGGTTTGAAGATGGAAGAAGGGACTGAGATCCCAGGAAGGCAGGTAACTTCCAGAAGATGGAAAAGGAAAGGGCACAGATTCTCTTGGAGTTTTCAGAAGGAATCAGCCCTACCAATATCTTGATTTAATTCCAGTGAAACCTGTTTCAGACCTTCGACCTCCAGAACTTCCAAATAATAAATTTGTGTTGTGATAGGCCATTAAGTTTGCAGTGATCTGTTTTAGCAGTGATAGCAAACCAATAGAACCATTCAAATAGCACAACCTAGAATGAATTTTTTCACGTTGAAAAATGAAGAGACACATCTGTCTTTGGTGGCATCCTTGGGACTTCTTATTCCCTTTATCTTGAACTATATTATGCATTACTGTTCTCACTTCATTTCCTCTGAATTAAACTCTAAGAGTTACTTGCTGGAAGTTGCTCCTTTGGAATATTCTGTCCTTCCACTTTTCCAGTGTACCACACCCATGAGGAGTCCAGGACACAGCAGAACCTGGATCCCTATACGATTTGTTGATCTTATTTGCTTATCATTATTTACTGAACTTAAGATCTTGTTAATGATTTTCCTGCACAAAATAATAACAATATAAACCAAGATGAAGTTCAAGAAATAATCGCCCTTTTCCCATCTACTTTCTGTTTTTTTGAAACACTCCACTTATTTCAGTTTATGTAAGGAAGACTCTCACACCAGGACTATTACAGGAAGTATAAAATAGATTTTTAGAGGAAAATGACAGGAAACAGATACTCCTTTTCTTGATATTTAAGAAAGACAAGTGATTTTGTCTCTGCTCAAAATTTTTGCATTTGTAAAAAATGTTCTTGAGGCCCTCAGTGCCTATTCCCACCTTTTCCATGGGCCCATGCTTTTCTGCACATCTCTGTACCCTAACATCATCCTTTGGCCATGTGCTGTTTGTGTAGACGGCTTGAACAATGATGTTATCTAAGTTATATGCAAACATGGTTTGCTGCAAGAATACGTCTTAAATGAGAACTTTAATTTTCCATTGAAATTTAAGCTTCTAAAAGATGCATTCTGATCTTCCAACATAGTTATTACAGAAAAAGTGTTGTCTCTGAAACATGAACTTGGTTGTTGTAAATCGTTTAGAGACAGTTCTAACCTGCACAAAAATTTGCTGATATTGCAAATGAATTGGCATTTTCCTTCATGGAGGTTAAATTACTCTTGATATTCTCTGCTGCAGCAACCATGCTGGTGTACTGTTGCGCGTGGGTCACCGGCCAGCAGTGACCACGGAACGCTGTGGATGGCTCGACGATAAACACGTGAGAAAAAACAACACATGCACAGAGACAAACTAGTTTCTGTGGGGAAGTAGGGATGAAATGGCCACCCCCCCTAGTGGGGGAGCGCGCTGATTTACCGTCCATACCTGCTTTTATTGGGCTCATTCTGCATAATAATTCAGGTAAAGTACAGTACTCATTAGGGGGAAGTAAGGAACCATAGAAAACAAAGAACTCTGCCGGTCTATTGAGTTGGGGGGTCAAAGAGCTGTAAGACTGAGGAACAAAATAACTTCCACCTAAGACCCTTCTCATTCAACTGAGAGCATTCTAAACAAAGAAGGTTTCACAGTAATTTACATGTTCTTTCTTAGGCCTGATCACCCCGGGAATCTGCACTTCTCAGTACCGAGCTGCACCACCCTGTCATTGTTTCAGGCTTAGGTGGAGCAAGGGAACTAAGGCAACTGGGAGACAAGGTTTTTTTCCCAGATGCTGAGAACTCAGGCTATGTCAAAGCCGAGGAGCGAGGGTCCATCACCCCCTTTTGCTGCAGCCCCCCAAGTCCTTCTTTTGGGGGGCCTCCCAAAGTGATCGTGCCTGTCTTAGGTCGTTCCCCCATGGGGAATCTTACCCGTCTTTGGCTAACCGACCAAGCTTTTTGGGGTTCAGTCATGAATAAAGCAGCAGAAGCAGCATTCCTGCCAGGAAGATAAGCTTTTGTCTCCTTTCTGGCTTACAGTTCCAAGGGCGTTCCCTTAGCCTTAGCCTAGGCGGGGGTTTCAGCTTCTGATACCAGTCAGAGCGGTTCCCAACAGTGTACACGTTTTAAACTCTGAGAAGGGGGGCTTGTCTGAAAATGAGGACTCTTTTCTGATCCTTAGCTGTGACTAAACAAAATAATCTCAATAACCAACCTACCACATATATTGTTTGGGTAAGCAATTTAGATGCTTATAATCATATTTTTTGAACGTTAACTTGTCAATCTGTAGTTGAAATCTTCATCTAGGAGAAAGGTCAGGTCGGGATTTTGGGGGCTAATCTGTCACCTTGCTTGCTCTCCCTGTATTATTCTTCTCCGAGGAGGCTGTGAGCGTGTCAGGCTTGGCCTGCCCTGCAGCCGGGCTATTCACGAGAAGCAGGTAGATAGAAAGCCTAGCATAAGGCCACTGTACAAATTGCAGTCTTTGATGGAGAACCTGCAGGGAGTCAGGTGAGCTGTAGGCATCGAGCACCAAACCCTCATATTCCCAGTAGTTATTCCAGGATTCACAGATGCAATGTCGAAAAGTCATCTCTTGTAATTTGAGCTATCTAAAATGTTCCAGCGTAGATGCAGGTGAAACAGTCTGACCAACTAGAAACAAAAATATTGTTTAACATTTGTGAAAAATTTATGCAAAAGGAGCATGGTGGCCTTTTGTGATGGAGGTCATTAAAAACTTCGTGCTTTGGAGATTGCCAATGTGTTCTACTTCACGGATAGCTAGGTGCCCAGGACGAGTGTCCCAGCCTGTCCAGAAATGGAAGAGACATTTTTGAAGCCACATGGAAGAGACCTACAGTGTGAGCAATTGCAAGAGGATGGCTGAGGGCTCCTCCCACTGAGACTGTGGTTGAAGTCGTTTCTCCTCTTAGAGACGCAAGAGGCAGAAAGTGAAGTAGGGGAGCTATTCCTTTAAGGCACAACAACTCCCACCCTGAACCCCTTTCCTCCCAGTGTAATAGGGTCCAGGGATTATCTTGGTTTCTCTAATCTAACAACTGCTCTGCCCAGGAATGAGCAGCAGTCTTAAAGTGCCTGAGCGTTTCCTTGCCCCTCCAGGCTGAGAGAGAAACAAGAGGAAGGGGTCCCTGCTCTTGCTTTTTACCTTGTGTACCATGTGTGTGTTTGGAGGGCTGAGGGGAAAGACCTCAGGGATCTCAGGTGAATTATTCCCAATCAAACAATAGAAACCAACTCACACATTAGTTGAGCCATTACAAGGAGACCAGAAGTATTACAATTAAGGCATTAAGTTGAGGACTCTAGACTACTCACAGTGGGGCATATAAACCCACATTTCTGTTTTGGAGGCATATATTACATAATTTACTGCTTTACAGATACTGAGTTTGTGGTATTTATGAAATTTTACTTTAATATGTTTTACATCTATCTACCGTCTATCTATCCTCTATCATCTGTCTATCCACCTATTATCTACCCGTCTTATTAATCAAACAGCTATACATCCAGACTTTTAATCTAAAAGATAAATGGAGATGGTTTAGATGTTTCCTTTTTTGTACAGAGATGTGTTTAATTTTATACCTCTAAATACATTTTTTACAGATTTTTTTTATCATTGTTCAAATATAGTTGCCTCCATTTCCACACCCCCCACATCCCTTCATCCCCACCTCCCACCCCCGATCCTACCCCTCCTTTGGCTTTGTCCATATGTCCTTTATCCATGTTGCTTGACACTTTCTTATTATTGGGTTACACAAACAAAAACTATTTAGGCATTTAGAAAAGTTTATTACTTCCTAGGAAAATTCAAATAGTTTCTTGATTTGGACATTTGAATATTGTTATTCACTTTCATTTCTTTTCTTTTTATTAAAATTTTTTTATTGTTGTTCAGTTACTCTTTTTCTTCTTTTTAAAACACAAGCAAATTAAAATAGATGATGTGACATCTCTAATGTAATTTTAACCTTTTTGAAATAATTCAGATAAATATTTTACCTTTAATGTTAGCTTCTCCTTATTTTTTCTTGAATTTAGAAAATTATCCAGTCTTCTCTCATCTTGTGCACATACACTCAAATGTGAATATTTACTGTGTTTAATATATCAATTAAATTCAACTTATGTCTTGCAAAAAATCATTTCTATCATTCTATAAATGAGTTCAAGAAACATTTATCTAACAGTAGGGAGATGAGTGAGGTAATGGTCAACTTGCAACCCAGCTTTGCCTCTTTTGTTTAGATTACTTAATTCTGGAGACATAATTTCAGAGAGTTTTATAAAGACACAGTATTAACTGCAAAGGTATTAAGCAAAACATATTCCTCCCCAGACCTCTGCTCTGATGAAAGTTTTTTGGCTTTGTGGAGGACCGCACAGAGACCTGAATGTCCTGGCACTGTTTTATTTGACTGCTGTACATCAGTGATTTAAGTTTTCAGAATGCTTAACTTTTACAGCCAAGGGAGAAAGAAATCATTCAAGAGATAATGTTTTGTAGTTCATTATATATATATATATATATATATATATATATATATATATATCCTTTAGTATATCCTTTAGTATTCTCAAGCAAATTCAAATTTAATAGGCTCCTAAGACAACATCTTATTATTGTGTATGGGATAACTTAGTGCCTCCTCTGGGGATTACATGTGTTTATGTAAACAAAGTCAGGAAAAAAATCAGAGTAAAATTTTAGTTTTCTTTGTAGTACCCAGCAGCTGGATTCTCTTGTTGAGTAAGAAGCAGAAAGGCCCCAAACAGACAAAGACACTATTTAAAATCATAGATTTTTTTTTTTGTTCAACAAAGGAAAAATATCTTGAAGTTTTTGTTTTAACTTATATGGCCATAGATACATTCTTATTTAAAGACCCAATAATACATTTTAAAGAAGATACAGAAATACTGTGAATGAAATATATTTCATGAGATTATTAATATAACCAGATGATTTTCACAAAATTAATAATAATATAAATTCTGATCTCAAGCCAGTTATGTACAAGATTAGAACTATATTTAAGTTGAATCTAGTATGATCCAATTGTGATTTTTCTCAAAAAATTATAGTTTTAGTTTGGTAGATCTAAGCATACCAATATATGCATAAAATGTGATGCTTTGTTTTTTGACAGTTTTATAATAAAGTTTCTCATAAGTTTTATTCTTAGAAATAAAGTTCTTAATATGTAAAGTGTTATTTGCCATGGAGAAAGGAAGAAGTAAAGTACATTAAATCTATTGTGGCATACAAATATCGCTATATATTTTTCAAATACCACATTGGATTTTGAATCTATACTTTACATTTTCTAACTATGATGAATTCTATTTGAAGATAATATGTCAAGTATTTCACTGTTTGTAATTCACAGAGCCTCCTGAGGTTGAGAAATGGTATTTGTGTACAGCTCATGGTCCAGTTTTTAAGGTGGAAAACCAGAGAGTGAGCAAGATAAATTATGTTCCATCTTTAACAGATGGCAGAGAGGATTCCGAAATAGGAACGGATACACCCTGCGGCGGTGGGGCTCAGGCCTGCTTCCCTGCACCTTGTGTACTGAGTAACAGTCAGGCATGTCAGAGGAAGAGATTACCTGGGGTCTTGGTAACAGGAACCTCCATGCTGTTGCTGCTCTCATTGCTGTAATAGTCCCACAGCTGTGATGTTCTCATAGCCCCAAGGATAACTGGCCAGTAGAAGAGTTTGAAGTTTACTAAACTGACCTATTCTTTAAACTAGATGGCTTCTTCCCCAAATGGCTCAATTTTTTACTTACAGTCTGATTTTACTGTTTCTCTGATACATCTGTGCAGTAATAGATTGATCCCCAATTATTTAGGAAAATCTAGTTTTCAGTAGTTCATTCATGGTGGTTTGTGTTCTACTTTCAGACAATGGGTTGAAGACAACTGAGTCTCCCATGGGTGTTCCATGCAACGCCTACCCTGCGTGGCCATGGGCATCCCCACTCGCTGACCTGCACACAACATGTGCATGCCTTACCTTTCCTTACTCCAGGCAGGTCCTTGTGTTTCTCAGTGTTTTCCACTTCAGCACACCCTGCCTTTTGCACCTACCTTTCTTTTTGGGTCCCGTCTTCTGCCTGTATACCTTTCTCCTCCCCACTGACTCTAATTTCTCAGAAATCTATTACCAGCCCATGATGGCCTTAGGTCAAAATACTTCACCAAGGTGCCGGAAATGATGACTCCTTGAATTTTCTTCACAGCCCCCCGGCTCACCCTGGCTAGCACTATGTTTGTCAGGACTTGAATACTTGAGCCAATTAGCTGGCCCTCTGTATACAAGTCTCCAAGGCAGTGAATTTGCATTCATCATAAGTGATAGCATTTTGTTTTGTTTAGCCTTCCTTCTCTGGAGCCTGTGTTTTCAATGAGCAATTGTTAAAGCCTGACAATCCAGTGCCTTGAACTTTTGGTCTTCTTGAAAAATTTCAGTAAGTAGGGGTGGCTACTAATTTTAATTTGTGAAAAGGCTTTCATGTTCCAGAGAAACTAAATATTATAGGGGTCTGTACTTACAGAGTCATTTTGCTTTTGCTTATTTATTTACTTTGAAATACAAAATTAGGAGGACAAATCTGTTCTTACTTAAAATTAGCGGACGAATCTTGTTTGTCAACCAGTTGCTGCCGGGACTAGAAGGTGTAGTGGTTGTGCTGATTCTACTGGCTAAGAAGCATCCCTTGAGAGGCTTGGTGTAGTCACACTATGTGTTTCTACTAATTGATTGAGGTCAAAGGGTAGGCAGTACTTGTAATGCCTTCATGGATCAGGTCTGTGATAGAATGGCGCCTGACAAAGTTAACAGGCCAGGAAGCAGTGTGGGTGAACAAGTGAGGTCAATCTGTGGAAACCAGCATGCAACCGTTCATTAAATAGTCTCACTTGGACACTCACTTCAGCATGGCTGGCTGCTGGGTGTATTTGTATGCAAGTCGAAATACACAGCCCCTCTCCTCTCCAAGAAAAGACTGTCACAACTTTTAATAAAATGGGAGACAGAATGTCTAGCAATCATGATCAGAAAACAAGAAAGGTTACCTAAGAAACTATATATAGTGCATAATGGAGAATTCAAGAATTCAAGAATTAGTTAGAGGTGGGGATGGCTGGGGTGGGGGGAGTTGTGGGGGAGAAATGGAGACAACTGTGCTTGAACAACAATAAAAAATGTAGTTTAAATATCAAAAAAAGAATTAGTACTTAGAATTGGGCTTGTATCAGCTCTTTATGTTATACTAACACTATGTAATAACCTCAAGACTGCCATGGTATACAACAGTGAACATTCACTTTTTCCCATGAATTTAAGATTGGCTGGGTTGTTCTGCTGGTCTGGGCCAAGCTCAGCTGATCTTGGCTGGGCCCACCCATGCATTTGCAGCCAGCTGAGGGGGGGGCGGTTCAGGTAGGGGCTAGTTGGCTAAAGATGCCTTTTGCTGAGATGACTTTTCTATACTCCACATGGTCTTCCATCCTCCAGCAGGCTTGGCTTGTTCTCATGGCAAGATGAAGTTCAAAGAGAGTGAAAGTACATGAGGCCTCTTGAGGCCTGGGGTCAGAAGTGACCCGCTATTACCTTAACCATGTGCTATCAGCCAAAGAAAATAGAACAAATCAAACCATCTCCAGAAAGTGAGGCAGAGAGCCTGTGAGCTGAGTGAGTCATCCGGAGCTCAGGGTCCCTCCACTAGAGCAGGTTCCTTGAGAACATTGCTTAATTTGGGGTGCGACAAGTGGTTTCTGTTAAGTCAGGTGTTATTCATCGGACACAGCTGGGTTGGGTGCCATCCTTCCTGGTACTGGTGGGAAATTGGTGTTAACCTTGAGTTCACACTGCAAGTCAGGCATTCCAGATGTGAGTCAAACTAAGGTATTAATCTGAAGGACTTGGATTTAAAAAACAAACAAACAGTGATTCTAATATTAGGAAAGTGTTCTTTAAAGCATGAACAACAGGCTTTCCTTGTTTCTTTCTACTACTTCAGAAGAAGAAAGATAGACAGTACATAATTTTTTTGTTAAATAAAACACTAAGAATAATTAAAAATGATAAGACAAGGAAGCATCTGTGGGTGTGAAGAGTGAATGGGTTTGTTTCAGAAAAGTGAATTAAAGGCATGTGATACAAACATGTGAAGGGAGTTTTGAAAAAAAGACAGGCACTCATTTCCTCATTAGGTATGAACTAACAGAGACAGGCTTAACTTGCAATCAGAGAACTATAGAGTAATGAAAAACTGTATAATTAAATCCAACTGGACAATGGAACACGTAGCTAAAGGAAGATTTGCAGTCCCTGCCACTAAAGAACTAAAGATCAGATTTAAACTATCTGCAGAGACTGCTCGGCAAAAGCATGATTTGTAAGCCAGGCAGTTCACAGGATGACCTCATCTTAAGCAGTTTAGTGCCTTTTTTTGTGCCTATACTGAGTGCATATTTCTTCCCTTTCAGATTTACCTTAGTAGTTTCTCTTTCCCCTAAAATATTCTCCTGGCCAACTTTATGTTTCTTTAGACAGTTCTTTTACTCTAGTTATCTAGAATATCCACCCAGTAACATTCTAATGTTTGCTTCCTTAAATTTTTCCATGAGGCCTTAATAAAAGGGAAGTGAAAAATTATCAGGGAATACACCTTTACATCAGAGATTTGTTGTTTATGGTCAACTGTGTAGGAGTTAGATGTCTGGATCTAAATTCTAGTTTTTCATCTTACAAGTTGTGTGACTGAAGACAAGATTCTCCATGTATAAAATGCCTAGGTTTCTCCATGTATGAAGTAAAAATAACAACATTTACTTATATCAGATATGACAGCAGAACGAAAAATCCTATGGCAACTACTTCAAAATGAGAAAAGTCATTGCTTCTCATTAAAGAAGTCCTAGGTCAGGGATGCTCAGTTTAATGAAATGGGGAAGGTCCTGGTTTTTCTCCAGCGTTTTCTCATCTGTAGGGTTGTCTTCCTTTAGACACCACACCCAGTTATTATAATGTTTAAACAATCAAGTGGAGAAGATCGTTTTCTCGGTTTTTCCTTCTCTGTGTTATAGGCTGAATTATGTTCCCCTAAGATTCATGTTAAAGTGCAAACCCCCAAAACCTCAGAATATAACCATATTTGGAGAGAAGATCCTTAAAGAGGTGATGAGGCCACTGGGGTGGGCCATACTCCAATGTGACTGGTGTCCTTATAAGAAGTGGAGATGAGGACAGAGACACGCAGAGGGACGACCACGTGAGGACCCAAGGAGAAGATGGACATCTACAAGCCAAGAAGAGAGGCCATAGAAGAAATCAACCTGGTCAACAATTTACTTGTACTTCCAGCCTCCAGAAATGCGAGAATATAAGCTTCTGTTGTTTAAGCCACCTCATTTATGGTGCTTTGTTATGGCCGCCCTAAAAAACTAAAATAATATGCAAGAAAACTTTATTCCAGAAATTGCTTCATCAAATTTTCTCTCAAAAACTGTTGGCCACAACTGTGTACAAGTCTAATCCTAATTTATGTGACTATGAGGGGATGGGATTATCATAACTGACTTAATGAAATCCCAGCTGTTTGGATGATAATGAACATCTGGGGAAAAAATGGGTGGAATTTGTTAGAAAAAAAAGAAAAAGAAATTGTAGTAAGAAAATATTGGCACCCAGTGATGTCTGTACTTTACTGGTTATTGTTAAGATTAAACTAGAAAATGTGCACAACACTTAGTATGGTGTTTTACACTTTAGATTATTATTATTATTATTATTATTATTATTAAGCTTCATTTTGCCAGAGCTCCCAAGATCAATTCCTTGCAATTCTTTAAAGGAGAATGTACGATTATTTCACCAACACTTGTTTTGGGTAAGAACATTTTGTGTACTGCAAGCATCATTACAGTATGATTCCAACATAATTCTAATAATAAATAATAATTATATCTGCAATTTTGTTCTGTCATTTGGAGAAAAGATTACATAATACTTGATAATTTTTTTTAATATACAAACCATTACAAAGTGGTTTTTGTGTTGAGATGCATACTCTGTAGTGGGTTGAATGGTGACCCATCAAATGATATGTCTACATTCTAATTCCCTGAACCTGTTAATGCTATCTTATTTGGGAAAAGTCTTTGCAGATGTGATTAAGGTAAGAATCTTCCTTTAAAAATTTTATTGAATTTATTGGAGGTTTCAAGTGTACGATTCTGTAGTACAACACCTGTATATTGTGTGCTTGCCACCCAAGGTCAAGTCTCCTTCTGTCACCATTTAGCCTAGCCTTCACCCTCTTCTACCTCCTGCATCTCCTTTCTCTCTGGAAAGTCCACACTGCTGTCTGTGTCTAAGAAGTTTTTTTTTGTTGTTGTTCTTTAATCCCTTCACCTTTGTCACGTGTTGTTTGTTGATTTATCGATGATAGCCATTTTGGAAGGTGTGAGGTAATATCTCATTGTTGTATAATTTCTTAGTTTTTCAAAATAAGAAAATTATACCCATCTTAAACTTTCTTGAAGAGATTATGGTGAAGATTAAATGTGATATTTACTTTAAAAGACTGGAAAAATTAACAAAAATTGCACAAATGTAAAATAATGTGAGGAAAAGTAGAAATAAAACATTCATTAACAATCCTTGGAGTAAAGGAATCACTCATGGCACACTATGACACAGCCTTTGGTAGTACTTTCTTTGAAAGAAAATGCTATCCGGATGCAGATATACTTGTTAAAAAAACTAAGTCACCTAGGCTACATATATTCACCAAAAGAATTGCAGATTTAATGCAAAATATAGTCAATTTGATTATTTATCTTCAAATAGACTAGACACAGGCAGCAGAAGTTTTTACTTTCCAAATGACTGCATTAGCATTGTAGATAAGTACACACATGTAGACACATGCACACATATATGAGTGGATACACAGACTAATCACCAATAAGCATGGAAAGAATACTTGGAGAACATGTTTTTAAGACTATGTCAGCTGGGGTTGGCTCGTAAAAGGAGACTGTCCTTTGAAGACTGTGAGAAAGAGGTGACACAAAGCATTTGGGACTCAATTTCAATGCTTAGACGCTGATCCTAAGACCCTGGCTTAGTATTCTGTGACCTGGATATTCCTTTAATCACATTTAACCTCCTTCCAGCCTTTATGAGAACATCTTAATGCTCATTATTTCTACATATATGGCTTAGATTTAAGAGAGTTCATAGAAATAAGGTACTATATCTTATCCATGTTGGCATTCTTAAAACCTAATTCTTTACCCGGCAAAGAGTGATGCTTGAGAAATGGAAATGAAAACAGCTTATAAGCTTTATATACATTAATATTTTCCCTTCTTCAAAAAAACATTTTTCAGACAACTTCCATCTCACCTGTTATTGTATGACTCTGGAGTCGCGGCTAATATTAAATTATGTCAACTCCTCTGAGGAGGACCCATGTCGCCATCTTGACGTGATGAGTTTAGATCATATACATACACGTCATCTTCTTCTTGTGCTCAGACTGCTAAAATGTCAGCACCATCAATTAATGGGTGAGATTAAATTAGTACAATGCAAATAATATAGCAGGAATGCACGTGGTTTTCACTAAGTGATTACTCTTTTTAAATGAGGCCTATCATGATGTCATCTATTGATGTAAAAATCATCTGATGTCTGAATAGCAGATTTGTCTGGAGCATGATTATGTTTATTCCCTGATGATGTTACAACTGGTCTGGCCAAATGCAATATTCTAAGGCTTATCCTTGAGCTAATTGCTCTCATAATTACAGAATTGTATTTTCTCAAAAACGGAAATTGTCTAAAACTAGATTGTGATTCTTAAATAACTTGGTTTCAACTAAGAAATTATGTTACATATGCAAACGGGTCCTCTGTTTCTTGTAAGCATAATAGTATTTGCCACAGGAAAGAAAAGCTTCCCAGTTCCTCTCAGTTTGAAAGGACAGGCTGGAAAATGATCAGAAAGTTCAAAATGCCTGATTCAATGAAGTTTATCTCGTTTTCTGAATAACTGCCAGCTAACTCTACACAGCATTCTATAAACCATGATTTTTTTCTACAGAGTTCACCTAAAGTGCTGTCTTTTAAGGAGATTTAGCAACTTTTGAAAAATTATTCTGATGTCCAAGGAGCAGAGAAGGCTTTCATCAAAGGCCTGCCTGGTGGAAAACTACATTTTGGTTAGGACACAAGGTGAAGGGCTTGAAAACAGATGCCTTTTAAGCAAAAATCCCATAGGACAGTGGTTAGTGGGAATCATCATTGTCTTCCCCTGAATGTCAGAGGTTATAAACTGAACCCAATGATTTGGTTTCCAACGGACTATCTTCTTCTCTCTTTTGCACAGCAAGAAACACGAACCTCAAAAAGAGTAGAGGTCCATGGTCATCCAGGTCAGTATTTGAACATAGGTGTATGTGCTTCAAAAATCCATGCTTTTTAAAAAAATATGTAGCCTCTTGGACACTTTACTGCTCCTCATGTACCAATTCCCAGTCCTGGGTAGTCCCTCAACTTTTAAAAATAAGTTACTTATCTGCTCCTTCTTTGTGTGGGTTTCAAGTGTTTTCCAAGACTGTCATGAAGCTTTCTTGATTGGCTCCTCCACAAACTGGTGCCATGCCTCTTACGTGGGTCCTCCTTGTTTTTGTTCAAAATAGTTTTCTTCATTGTGTTTACTTTTTCCTTCAATGACTTCTTTTCCAAACTCTTTGTCTCCTAAAATTATCTTCTCTTGTTTCTTTCTCAATGAGCTTTCTGAATTTTGCTTCTACTTCTCTAGTCTTTGATCTGTTAGTTTTTAAGAGTATGCCGAAGTTCAGGACACTGTGCCCTTGACCCATTTTTATTCTCTTTCCTAGATTTTCCCGACTGGTGCTCATTGCCTCAGTAATCAGGTTAGTGTGGCTAGCTTCCAGCTTATTAACATCTGCCCTAAGAGCTCCTCTGAACTCTAACACGAAGGTGTCCATTGGATATTTCTGTATTAGACATTCTTAACACCAACCAAGCCACATTTATGATTTGTTCTCTTGATATGACCTCTGACTTTGACAGTTCCCCCCTCTCTTTAAAAATATTATTTTAATTTTTGTTACTAGCACCACTAACTGTTGAGCTATCCAGAGAGTTCAGGGTAGTTTGGACAGCACCCTTCTTTTCAGTCTCAAATTTCTTTGCATTGCCTTTGTTTTTTTAATTTTGAAAAATTGAACACCTTTACTAAATGTCACCAGGAAATGTTAGTCAACTTAAACCTCTTTACTCCAACATTACCCTTTTTATCTATCTGTCTTTGGGAGGCAGTAACAGACTCCTTTTTTTCTTCCTTATCATGTTGGGTGCAGAAACATAAGTTAAAATGATCAGAAGAAGACCACTTCAGTTGTAAGAACTGGGGACTAATGTTTTGGCTCTGCAACTTCCTGTGATCATTTCCCTTCTAGTCTTTTCTAGTCATCTTGTAAGCTTTATCTCTAGAACTGTGCAACTTTGACCTTTTGCTTCTTTAGGCTAATAATTACCTAATTAACTTTAAAGGCATGTTTAACCACTGTAATTTATGACTTTCCCACAAAAACATCTGGATCAACATAATTTCCACCTTTTCCTACCTTTGTGTGCACAATTCAGATCTCAATCTGCCAACATAAACATCCTTCACGTTTTTAGTTTAGCCTGAGAAGAGAGGCCAAAGAAATGCCTGAGAGCATAGACATTTGCACAACATGCTGAAAATTTATTTCTGATGACAAAATTAATGTACTCACTGCAGAATGATTGCAAAACACCATAAATCACACACTCATGCACATTCAAGATACAGTCTGAATGTTATAACACAAAAAACACATTTCTGTGACTTGCACTAGAATATGTGTATGTATTTGTGTGTAGTGTGTATATCTACACACACGTATATTTGGATATATAATGTTAAAGTAAGAACACTCTGTGCATGCTGTTGAAGTATTTACATTTTACTTAATATTTTCCCATATAAATAAAAACTTTGTAATGCTATTTTAATGATTATTAGTTTACTATCATGTAGCACTTTTTGTAGGTAATTTAAAATCTATTCATTATACTTGAGCTTTTAGATTGTTTCCAGTTTTTTACTCATACAAACAATAAATACAAAAACACTGGATAAAACTTAGTTCATATTCATATTTAGGGCAAATTCCTACAACTGGAAGTGTCTGGAAAAAACTATGCTATGTATGACATTATTTTTATTTAATGTGCTTTCACATATAATCTCATTGTTGTGTTTTAATATTTGAAAAACTACATTCATTTTTATATAAAGTTACTGTAAGTCATATTTTTTATCTCAAATAAAGCTAGAAGCTTTGAATATGTTGATCAAGCTTTTACATTTTTTTATTTCAGTGAACTATATATTTATTATATTTTACCATTTTAATGTTTATTTGTTTTTATAATTGATTTGTAAAATATTTTATAGGTTAAAACATTCTGTCTCTGTAACAAAAGTAATCTTCCACTTTTTCAATTGTTTTAATTTTAATGTAATATTATTAATAAACAAATGTTTAACTTTTTAAAAGTGGGTGGGCTTTTAACCTTCCTTTGCTGTTTTTATTTTTCTGAAATGGCCTGCATACATCACATAAATATATAAATTCTCTTAAGTAAGTTTAAAATTTGTTACATGTATTTGGTTGTTTGATATAACATATGGATTAATTTTTTTTCCAAAATTTTATTGTTCAGTTTTTTAGGATAAACTGTTGGATAGTTCGTGCTTTCCAGGGATTTGAAATGTCACTTTGTCATATACTAAATTCTTATATATAATATAATATAATATAATATATAATTTGTTCTTTATTGTGGGGGGAGGTGTAATATATTGTGTCCATTATTTTATCTTTTATTGCAAATTATATATGACTGTGTTTATATGTACACTGGTATACATACACACAAATATATGTGAATATCTGTAATATGTATATATGTATATATATTTATAAACACAGTGTATGTAATGTATATATTTTATTATAAATTTTTATCTATTGAGTATTTTCTTCCATTTTTTCTTCTATAAGTACTTGAAATAATAAGTTAAAATTTCATTTGAGTGTTGAGATGGTATTAATATGTCAATTAATTTATAAGGAATTAATGGTACTGAATCTTCTAGCTTAAAGTCATTAGATCCTTAGGGAAAGCTTAATATTTTCCTTTTTATAGTGCTAATAACATTAATCTTAGTTTAATCTTTGGTATTTTATAAAAGTTTTAGCAGTTTGATCTTCGGTATCTTATAAAAGTTTTTGCTATCGTAAATAAAACTTTTTTCTCCTTTTTAACTTCTGAAATGTTTATTTGATCTAGCCATTTTTTTAAACTCTACTATTATATCCAATAACTTTTAATGAACTATTTTTTTTTGACGTGACGATGGACCTACTAGCCATGTCTGAGGTCCAGCCGCCCCGAGACCCGGGCTGTCATCGCTGGCCCAGCAGGGAATGTCCTCAGGCAGATCACTTTCCTTCCGAGGACCGTGCTACGCTGGGGTAGGGCGCTGCATAATGAGTCGACTAGGTTTTCCTCTGTCCACTACGGCATTCTATAGAATCAGAATTGCACATGTTGAATCACTTTGACTTATCATAAAAACTGTATTAGGTCCAGAATTCTCCCTAGCCTCCTGGGGTGGCTTCACGGAAGAGTCGTGTGAAACATCGGAGACAGGCGCCCGAGGACTGAAGCTTTATTCATCAGCGTTTCATTTGTTCTGTCCCCTTTTGCTTTAGCCTTCCTGAACTAACTATTCCTGATTCATTGTGGCTCTAGTCGGTGAAATAAATATTAAATAGAAAAATTCTACTTTATAGTCCTGCTCTCTAAATGCAGTTAAAAATTTTTTCATATCCCCCCCCCCTTTTTTTGTATTTCAGGGGTTCTGGGAGCACTTTATTGAACTTTCTGGAAGCCTTCTGTTAGTGCTTTTATTTGAGTGGGCATCATTTCTGGAATCATCTGTTTTAGTTTTGAAATTGCAAACTATTGTCTTCTAGATAATGAGGTAGAAAACACTTTTACCCTGTGTTTGAATTTATGGAGATTTGCCATTTTCATTCTCTCCATAAACATACACTAAAGCACTTAACACATTCTAAGCTCCGCAATGCAGGTGGGCATACAAGCACAAGCAGGACTGGTCCCGGTGAAACTTCCGAAGCAGCAGCAGCCGTGTGAATGGACCGTCCCATCAGGTGTATCTGAGGCTGCTGAGAATGCGGGCGGAGCAGTCCTGGGCTTGGTGGTGGATGGGTACGCGAGGAAAATCTTCCCAGTGGAATTGTCTCTTGGCTTGAGCTTTGAAAGAGGCATGAACATTAAATATACAAAATTGAAGGTTTTTTATAATGATAATTTTCTTCCATGGAGCTATGTGTGAAATGAGCTACATTTTGTCCTCTGGAAGCAGCACAGGCCAAGAGATTTTAAATGCACAGTGTGGTTCATCTTATGAAGTGATTGGTTTCATCACCCCATTGCCATTTGATAATGTGTATCTGTGTGTGTGTAAGCAGTGATGGTTTATAAATCACACATGAATATTTTTATAATGTGCAAAAATTTTAGATGTCTTTTTCAGATTTAGTATCCTTCACCCCTTCCCTTAATAATTTACTAAATAAAATAAGTGTTTAAATTTTTTTCACTCAGCTAACTGCTTTAAATAGCAACATTTAACTTGTAGTCTCTTATTTATTTCTAAGCATATGACTCTTACTATTTATGGTAAATATTAATTTGTTCCTATTAATATCAGATGAATTTAGGATACAATAAGAGAGTATGATATTACTTTGAAATTTTGAAATTTCTATAGAAACGTTAAGTGTTTGTACTACTTTGAAATCTCCACGAGGAGAGGGACAATTTTTATAATGTCTATTGTGTATAATTTTTATGTATATCAGGCAGATTAAGAATTACAACTTTAATTTTTGTGATGCTATTCAAAGTTATAGAGCTGGAAGGGGCTTTATGACTGTGTCTAGCGACGCAACAGTCCATTGTGGGAAACGTGGAGATGCAGGTCCAGGGAGGACATGTGTCTGGTCATGGGGCTGACCGGTGGCAAAGCACAAGACAGGCCCTGCTGAATTTTATTCTGATGCCCTTTACAGTGATTATGAAGTTCCTTGTTTAATGCAATCACTCCACATAGTATTAAATAAAGATATAAACAAGATTGGAACACATTCTAGTAAAATTCCCTTCAGGGAAAGGCACTGATTTCAATAATGCTAAACAATGTATCCAAATTCTAATTTATATTTCTAGTTAATTATTCTCAGAATGAAATATACTCTCTCTTAAGCTTTCAGGAGAAAAGGTGGGTGCAGGGGCGGGATCTCCCACCCTCTCAGGACCGGACGTGCTCTTTGCATTCTGGGATGCCTGAGGGAAGGGGGACAAAGTAAAAGAAACCATGTTTGCAAGCTGGAGAAGTGTGTCCCCCGGGGTGCAGGTGGGAGGCCTGGCAGAGGAGGCAGCTCAGAGCCATTTGTGTATTCTTCATCCAGGTTGTCTAACGTATCTGTTTCCGTCTGAAATGCGTTTCTCAGGCTGCTTTGAAGTCTGGATACTTTTACTGAGTGGGAGTTGGTAGTGCTCTCCAATGGCTCTGTCTTTCACTCTGATAAATTAATAGGTCATTCACTCAACACACTTATTTATTCAATACACATTAATACGTTCAACAAATACTAAATAACTTCTTTGTGCCTGACCCTCTACTAATTTCTGTTCTATGAGGATTCAGGCCACAGACTAAGTATAATAAATAAGTTGTACAATGTGTTTGGGAAGTGCTAAGGAAGACAGAACATGCTCAGGAGAGTAAGAATATGGGTGTGGGCAGGGTGGCTTCTACTAAGCATGTGCCAAGCATTCACTAATTTTTTTAATCCTCAGTCAAGGTTATGTTTTTATTGGTTTTGGAAAGAGAGCAAGGGAGGGAGGGAGGAGAAGAGAGAGAGAGAGATCAATTGTCTCCCCTACATGCCCCAACTGGGGATCGAACCCATGACCCAGTGATGTCTTGACTGAGGATCAAACCCGCAACATTTTGGTGTATGGGACAATGCTCTAACCATCTGAGCAACCTGGTCAGGGCAGTGCCAAGCATTTTTGTATGAGGGCTTTCCATGTGTTATCTGCTTACAGACGACCACCCTGAGAGCATGGGAACAGGCACTGTGAGGTCAGTGACCAGGTCACACAGCTAGTAAGGGCAGAGTCAGAGTGAAAATCTAGTATTGATGGCTCCAAGATCCATGGCCTCCAAAGAAGATGTTCAATTTGAAGAAAATGGGCACATAAACAGGGATCCCCAGAGTACAATGAGGTAAAGGGGTGCGTGGTAGACCCACACAGCAAGAGAGTTGACATACTACTGCCCGATGACCAAATCTGGCCTGCCTTCTGTTTTTCTGAATACAGTTTCACTGGAATCCAGCTGTATTCGTTTTCTATGGCTGCTGTAAAAAAAATCACCACACGTTTGGTGGTTTAAAACAGCACACATTTATTCTCTTCCAGCTCTGGAGGTCACAAGTCCAAAATCCATTTCACTGGGTCAAAATCAAGGTGTCAGCAGGTGTCTCCCCTTTGGCTTTAGGGGAGAGCCCTTTTCTTCACCTTTCTCAGCTTCTAAAGACACATTGCCTGCAGTCCTTGGCTTGTGGCCCCTTCCTCCCTCTTCAAAGGCAACAGCATAACATCTAGCTTCAGTTGTCATGTTGCCTTCTGTCTCTGGGGCTAAATGTCCCTCTGCCTCCCTCTTACAAGGTGACTTGTGATTACATTCAGGGCTCACCCAGACTGCCCAGGATCCTTGATTTAACTACACCTGCAGAGTCCCCTTTGCCTCATAAAGTAACATTAACAGGTTCCAGGGATTAGGACGGGGGTATCTTGGGGAACCTACCACACCAGACACACTCATTTGTGAGTGGATTCTCTACGGTTGCTTTCTCGCTACAACAGCAGAATTCAGCCGTTTTCACAAGAGAACCTATGGCCTACCTAAAATATCTACATGTGGCCCTTCACAGAAACAGCGTGCAGTCCCTTGCTCTAAAAAGGAAACACCCACCTTGAGGGAAAAGACATTTCTGACATTAGAAAGCACTGCTGCCTGGCAAGGCAACCAAATAAAAATTCAATCACATCAAATTTAAATGAAGTCCAAGTTCTCTTTACTTTAAGTTGTAAAATAACAGGGTCTTCAAGCAGCAGGAAGATTTTCTTCTGCTGCCTCACATGACTGAAATCTTTATTCTGACCCCTAAACAAAATACCTCTTCAAGATTAGAAGCAAAACATTAATGTAGGGTCGGTGGGTTATCAAAGTCCAAGGCCCACAGGTGGCAAACACAAGGCCCGAGGGCCGACTCTGGCCCTCCACCTTGTTTTATGCCTCCTGGCACCTTGTTTCTATCCAGCGGCAGCGCCGAGCTCCTTGCCCCTAGTTAAGGAGTCGTTACATTTATACAGTCCTAAAATTGCATTCGGCCCTTTGAAGGCAACCATGAGGCTGATGTGGCCCCCTGTGAAGATGAGTTTGACACCCCTAAGCCATATTGATGGCATGCGCCAACAGTTTTGCAGTGATATTTTTTTCAAACAATGGAATAAGTAACTAGCTAAGTAGCTACCTATGTTTACACTGCAGGCTTTTAATTTTTTTTCCATTTTTGAATTAGCACTTTGGACCCACATCATGTTCAACCCTGTTATTGTACAAATGGAAATTTAAATTTGGGGTTTACGTCATGTTTACACTCCAAATATCACCATAACTGCCGGAGAAGTACACAAGACATCTGGGAATACAGCCCTGTTTTTAAAACTATAGTTTTCATAGTATTGTAACAATACTGCCAGTAAACATACAATTATAACTGACCTCAGGTTTGCAAATACTGGCCAAAAATGCACAGACTTTACAATGAAAGAGAATTGTTCATGTGGCTGAGTTATGTGTAGAAGTCCAAGTTTGGGAAGATCACTGAACGGTAGGCTAGCAACAGAGAAAAGCCACCTTTTTATGTTTAGAAGCTTAGTTGTCAATTAACCACTTCAGGTTTGGGTTTTTGTGAATCCTTACTTTTCAGTTAATGACAGCTTGGGGGAAGTAATAGCTAATATTTTTGTAGAGCTTCCATTGGGCCAAGCACCAAGGCAAGTGCTCTGTTCATATTGAGGCATTTGATCCCTTCAGCTGGAGCTGTTATTATCACTTTACAGGAGGAAAAGTTGAAGGACAGAGGGACTAAGCAGCTTGACCAAGATCACACCAGTAAATAACGTAAGAGGAAGGATTCAAAGCCGAGAATTTAAAAGCTGTCTCCTTATCTACTACCCTGAGCTGCCTCTCACATACACATTTATGCCAAAGAGCTCCTGCTCTCTGAGGTATGCAGAAGGCGGTAAGTAAAGTAGTGAGGCAGTAGTCCTGCTACAGCAGAGGAATTTTCTTCTAGAAGTTTCTGAAAGTCTTCTAACAAAGGCTTATACACTATTATACTATAGGTACCAAGACCTATAATTCATTTCAGCTTGTTGATTTTAGTCTTTTTGTTCGTCAACTTTTAACCTTGGCTGTGTGTTAGAGTTTTATGGAGTGCTATAAAAATGTGCCAATGCCTGGCTCCATTCAAGGCCAATAAGTCAGAAACTTTGGGGATGGGATGCTGAGTGTAGATATTTAGTGAGAGCTTCCAGGTGATGCTAGCATGCCCCCAGGGTTGAGAACACAGAGCGGGCCCTAACTTACGTTGTAGATGTAGTGCTAAGCTTGCAAATGCTTCACCGTAAGTCACAGCTTAGGTGTTTGAGATGAGAACACTTTCAATGACCATATTGTTAATCAAGCCTGAGAAACAATGTTCACTAGGATAAATTCTTATGTATTTTGGAATCAATAGGAAATCTCTGAGTGCTTTGAAAAATTTAATTACAGTTCACATACGATATTATATTAGTTTCAGGTGTGCAGCACAGTGATTAGACATTTACAGAACTTACAAAATGATCACCCTGGTAAGTCTTGTACCCATTGGACATGATACATACTTATCACAATACTACTGACTATATTCCCTATATATTTACTTTACATTTCCAGGGCTGTTTTTATAACTGATAAGTTGTACATCGTAGTCCTTTCACCTTTTTCACCCATATCTCCAGCCCCTTTCCCATCTGGTGACCATCAAAATGTCCTCTGTATCTATGAGTTGGTTTCTGTTTGTTTGCTTGATCTTTAGATTCCACATATAAGTGAACTCACATGTTCATTGCAGCATTATTTACTAAACCAAAATATAAAAGCAACTTAAGGGCCTAAAAATACACGAATTGATAAAGAAGATGTGGCACATATATACAACGGATTATTACTCAGCCATAAAAAAGAATGAGGAGATCCAAGAGAGCTGTCGAATAGCTGGAAGCTCTTTCCCCTTGCTCCCAGACACTGACCAGTCTTGCAGCTAAACCACAGAGAACCAATTTGAAAATCCAGTAGAGAGTGAGTGAGAACATGTGTGAGTGAGTGTGTATGTGGACAAGAGTGAGGGAAGTGTGTGTGAGTGGGAAAGAGCCTGCCTGCCTGCAGGGCCCTCGGGAGTGGGTGGCCTGGGGTCTCCTAGTGGAGCAACTGCTGCTGCCACTGCCCAGCACGGCACTTCTGGCTGCACAGATTTGGGGAGGCTGCAGATCTGCTCTGGAGCCGGGAGCCCAGGGGTTGAAGAGAGACATCCAGGGAGGTGCTGGCTGCAGAGACAGCATGGCAGGACCAGGCCCATCTGAGGTTGAGAATCACTGGAGAGAGCAGTGAGAGCACCCCAGCACCACCCCATGCTACATGGTATCACTGCGGTACTCTTCCCAGCTCCATTGGGGAGAAATACAGAGAGAACCTTTATCTAAAACTGTTGGAGGCTCTGACAGGCTGCGGCCAGCCCTGACTGGGAGAGAGACTTAGTGATTTGGGGGGAAGGGGCGCGTGGAGAACAGGTCCCCGAGGACTTGGTGCAGCAGTGTGAGGGCTACACAGAAACTCTTTTAAAAGAGGAGCCAAGCTGAGACTCCAGAACCAGCAGGGATCTGGTGCTTGTGTGTGTGCTTGTGTGCATGTGCGTGTGTGCGTGTGTAGCAGCTCTGCAAACAGAGACCTCATAGGGATAGAGTCACACTGAAGGGACTGTGGGACTGAACCCAGGTCGGCTGGTGCGCAGGGGACTGTACACAATGGAGAGTTCAGGCCAGAGTCTCCAGTGAGAGAACGGCAGGCTGGTGACCACGTGGCCAGGAACTGAATGCCTGAGATTGCTGCAGCCAGGCAGGTCCTCTCACAGACGGGGCAGTCCAACCCTCACCTGTGGGATTACAGACTCTGCAGATCAGTGAGGCCAGGCTCAGGAGCTCTGTTCTGGGTGTATTTACTCAGGGGAAAGAAGAAAAAGCTCTGAAAGGTCCCTTTACCAGACGCTATGACATACACTGTTCCTCCGGCCCTGATGCACTGAAACCAGCAGAAAAGAGTGATTAGAGACAGGTGCAACAAGGGGTGTTCAGGGATCTGCCCAGCCTCAGTGCCTAGACAGAGCTGCTGTCTGCACCAAGCAGGAAAGAGCTGCCCTTTTACACAGATTGACCTCTCACAGGAAACGGACAGCTAATTCACCAGACACCATACATTATTGGAAAGAATCAGAAGCTAATGAACAAAAACAAGCTAATGAGCATAATAGAACCAGAGGCATGGAAACATGTAACTGTCTGACAGCAACCAAAGGAGGGGAAGGAGGGGGATAATGGTGGGAAAAAGGGGAAGGGACCAGTCAAAGAACATGTATGAATGACCCATGGACATGGACAACAGTGTGGGGACTGACCGTGGGAGCGGTGGGGGTGGACTGGGTGGAAGAAGGCAAAGGGGGAAAAATTGGGGGACAACTTTAACAGAACAACAATAAAATATTTTAAAAATAAATAAATAAAAGAACTTTCCTACCTTGAATATTATATTAATTGAATAAGAGTGAGATATTGGCTCTTTGGTTATAGTATCCATAAAGCCTTATGATTTCTGAGAAATATTTAATGGGACCTTGATTTGCTGTTGTACAAATGAGTTCAAATAAAATTCCACGTGTATTTAGGAAGAAAGGGAATGAAATCTTACCATTTGAGACAACATGGATGGTATTATGCTAAGTGAAATAACTGAGAACTTTTTGATAACTTCAGCATTTTCCAGAGCCAGCATTCTGAGAATTTCAACATAGTTTCCCCATCAGTGAACTAGCTTCACAGGAAGAGATGGGAGGGACTTTTTCTGGTATATATGTAAGTCTTACACTGCCTGCCAACCTAGAAGTAAAAGAAATGTGTATGCGATTACCCCACTGGACTCTATTGTTATGCACCAGCTTGTTGCTATTCAACATGCCGAATGACCTGTTTCATTTCTATTAAAGAAAGAAAAGCTCTCATTCTAACTCATAAGAAAAGCACTTGGATTTGTCCAACACACTTCTAGAGTTCTGATTATGATCCTGAAGAGAATGAAGGGCCGTATTTTACTTGAAGCAGTGCTAACATTCTGCTCTGGCATTAACTCGAAGCTTTTTTTTCCCATGATACAATACGTCTGAAGTAGGCCGGCCATGGGGGACATATATTAAACCTGCTAGGACTTATTAACATAGTGCAGCAGGCTTGTCAGATATAGATGATCCTGAGATTTCACTCCAGCCTGGTGCTCACACACACAGACATGCAAAATAAGGGAATTCAGTGGGATGAGTCTATCAGTATTAACAGCAATGAACAGAATCATTACATACGAATGTGTAAAAGAAAAAAACCAAGTACTCCCCCCACCCAAAATCAGTGTCATTATGTTTATTCATACTAGGAGGGAGACACATTGGGAGGTGACATGTGATGATAAAAGATGTTATGTTTTTTTCATCACGTCTCATAGTGAATCATAGAGCCTTGTTGTGGCTGGCTGGTTGGCTGGCTGGGCATCTATTTCAATTCCAATGGCATTCCTTCCCTTTGCCTTTGGAGATGCCCTGCTGTGGGTGGTTTCATTGGCTAGCCTCCTGGACTGTGCAATGAACCAAGAGATGAACCAAAAGTTGGCAAGATGAGCTGATAGACCTTTTTTAATTTTCCCTGCTTCTTTTATTGGTTGGAAATAGTAAGCATGAATTCAGAAATGGACACCATCCTTTAATGGATGAAGTAAAAATGCCCAAATTTGTGCACATTTCCTCTAAATATCCTTTTATGCATGAATTTCCATCATTGTGGACAAGTAAAAACATTGTAAAAAATGACAGAAATGTGGGGACTCTGGCCCGAAGTTAAATGTGGCCAGTGCTTGGGGTTGAGACCTTTGGCCACCATAGAATTCTTTGAATGGGAGTTGGGTTTGGGACAAAAAGTTTCTCTTCCAGACTTTATCTCTCAACACTTTTTTAAACCCAGTCTTCTTTGGAATGAAACACTTGCAACCACCTCCTTCATGGTCATTAGAGACTCTACTGCTTTTTAGAATACAAGGGTCATTCATGGGGACAACATTACTTTTAAATCAGTTTGTGAACATAGGGTCGTGTCTTGACATTTCGATACTGTTTGATAGTTGAATACTGTTTTCCTATGACTTTGAGTCTAGGATGACTCTCGCTTCTCATAGTTTTTCTTTTTTCACAGTGGTAGAGATTATGTAATTACAGTGAATATTTTGTGTATTGCCATCCAAAATTATTTTAAAGTATTTTGTTTTTAAGCAGTTTGCAAAGAGGGAGGGAACTCATATTTTAAAATAAGATACTCTGGGAAGGAAGCATTGGTTATTGTGGAACTAATGAGCTCATTCATTCTTGATATTTTACCTAGAGAAGAATCTGAGAACTATACTGGATTATATTACCATGTATGTTTATGTAGCTTAATTTCACTGGGTACTTGAAACCCATATTTGTACATGCAAATAGAATCTTAAATATGCAAATGCATTTGACTTCACTATGAAAATATGTGCGTATAAATAAAGTTACTCATCAGGTATACTGCTACATTCTTTCAGTTTTAAGCTAGTGTACAAGTCTCTATATTATGTAGAAGAAATTAATTGTCCATATAGTAACAAACAAATTTTAAGAAATAATCCTTTAAACTAAACTTCTAATTATGCTGAATGCCAAAAAAAAACAAACAACAAGATAGCCTGGACTATATGTCTAAACAGTGCTACAATTTTCAAAATAATAAAATATTGCAGCAACTGACAAAATGGGTCAGATTAAGCAAATAAAATATCTGCAATATAAAAATTCTATTATAATTTAATGAAAGATTTTGTGGCTAGAGTAAGACAAAGCTATCAATACTGTAATTCTAATAATTCTGTCTATTTTCTACCCATTTGGGGACGATGTTGAGTACTTCAAAATGCTCCAAAAGGTTGCCTCTTTAAAGTGACAGGCATGAGTGGTTTTATTACTCTGAAATGTAATCTAACATAACTTTCTTGAACTTACTTAGATGGTTGTACTAGGGGCTAATATTCCTTATCAAGGAAAATTTTCACATTTCCATGATCAGCCTCCAACAAGAAGTGATCCGAGATGGACCTTGACTTTTTTCAGTTGACTCAGTGGCATCTTTTAATGGTTCCATCTGGTTTGGGAATAGTGGACACTTACTGATGAGGTCATGCGATTCAAGAAAAAGTTGGCATTTGCCAACTAGGGTTCTGGGGCTTTCACATCTTTAATTAGACCTCTCCTTTCCTATTTGAACTCATTCCTTTATTGGCTTTCTATGAAAAGGAAAGGAGATAGACATGGTCACATGTGGGAGGAGTGACCTGTGGGAATATCTCTGAGCTGAATATCCTGAATACTGGTTTCTATTCTGCTATGAATACGCAAGTTATTGCATTCCTTGAACCTCAGTTTTGTAAGGGAAAGATATTCTCTGCTTTTAAGATGGGTTAACTTGATTCTTTAAGAGTCAATTTTCCAGATTCTATGGTAAGAGGAATTATATATATAAAGTATCTGGAAAAAGTCCAGCCATTGTTAATATAACGAGAATGGTTTGCCTGACATTGATGTAACCTGGCAGCCAAGGAGAGTGGACTGGAATAAACATGTGTGAGCAATGATGACTTTACTGCACTAGTCAGTGGGGGTGGTAAACCCTGTTGAGTGAGCCTGTGTACTGTGTGGGCATCACATTTAAAGTGACTGAGTGAGTAGAACAACAGATCTGAATCAAATTTTGTGTTAAGCTTGAACATTCCTTCACAGAAATTATTCAGATGATTCAGAAGGCCACAGCTATGGGCAGCTGGTAATTGGCAGCTTCATCACAAAAATGTGTTGGCTCATGCATCATGTCTCATGCAGAGTTTTTTTGCAAAACATCAAATCACCTAGGTGACTCAGCACCCCCAACTCCCAAAACCCATATTTGGTGCTCTGTGACTTCTGGCTTTTCTCAAAACTAAAATCACCTTTCAAAAAGAAGAGATTTCAGACTGTCTTTGAAGTTCAGGGAAATATGACGAGGCAGCTGATGGCAATTGGGAGAACTGTGTGAGGTTCGAAGGTGCCTACTTTAAAGGGGACTGAGGCACCATTGTCCCATGTACAATGTTTCTTGGATCTTCTCCAGTAAATGTCTCTATTTTTCATATTCATGGCTGGATACCTTCTGGCTAGACTCTCTCTATACACACACACATACATATATACACAACAGACACATTTTTAATCAGATGGGCAAAATCTTGTTTTTCTTAATTTACCATGTTTTTTGGACCATAAGATGCACCTAGGTTTTAGAGAAGGAAAATAGGAAAACAAATTTTGAAGCAAAAAATGTGGTAAAATATTTAATAACATAAATAACATAATATTTCACCAATGCAAATGTTAACAAAACTCAACAGCAGCATTAACAACCATTGTTCCTCCCAAATTTGGGGAAAAACAAGTGCATCTTATAAAATACTTACAAAGTACTGCAAAAAATATGGTACTTTAACTCATCTAATCTTTCTCTTTAATGACTGTTTTATAAATGGTCAGGGTAGTCTAAATTACAACTTGGATTAATAGCATCTCAGTCCTTCCAGTTTATATCAGTACTTTTGGGTGAAAAAGCCTTTGAGCTTCTTTGGATACTCAAAGGTACAGATTTTCATCTCCTCGCCCCTCCCTTTCTCTGAGGGTACTGGAAGGCAGGTCTTAGGTGGCAGTCTTCTCTGATCTATAAGTTGCCATCTGAATCCTGCTGATCTCTGCTAATCAGGAGCTTGTTTGGTTTTTTCTTTGACAAATGACCAATGAAGCAGAACCGGTCATATTTGCTATGTGGTCAACATTCTTGTCCCCATTACTGGAGTCCATAGTCCTGGACATTTGCCACTGTTGGCAATATTTTTGTATACTCAGACGGGCAAGGTTCCCTCAGCCACATTCCTTTGAGACTTCTGTGATTTGTTGCTGGGCATGTGGAAATTTCTATAACCCCTGAATATACCATTTAGTCTGTGGCAATAAGGAGAGGTCCTTGGAATCATTTATCTAGTCATCTCTCCCAGCCATACCTGGACATAACTACGTGAAGTCTCTCCAGACCATAGTCCAGAGCGTACCAACTGTGCCCCTCCCCCACGACACTGGGCTCACTCTTCAGTGAGCTGGCTATTTCTTTACATTCTTCCCTCTCTCCACCCTTTTTTTCCCACAGCAAAAGGAAGGAAGTGAGAAAACATGCTTCTCTATTTTCCTTCTAACACCCTTCTTTTTTATCCTTTAGAGTTTTCCATATTTCTTACTATCTAGAAAATTCTGTCTGCAGATAAATTCTGTGTGCACTTTGACAACTGCTGGTCTTTGGGTATAATCTTATGTCTAAAGAAATAGTACGGAGTATGATTAGGTATAACTAAAGCCTTAAGAAAAGTAATGTAAAAATTACTGTGCAAAAGCAAAAGAGTTGGAATAAGCAGGAGAAAGTGGGACAGAAGGAAGAGAGGGAAGAAAAATAAAACTGTATATTAAAACTGCTGTTTTAGATTTAGCCATATCATAGAAAGAATCTCCCATTACAAGTATTTGGGCAGTAAATAGTGGCTAAAAAATGTACACTTCTCATGAATCAACATTTGACTCTGTACACAATTGTTAAGTGCTTCCTTTTCTCTTCATACTCATCAATTCCCTTTTCATGATGAAATTTTACTTCTTTGGAAGGTAACAACAACAACAACAACAACAACAAAATGCCTCTTTGGAACACTATGGATGCCTGTGGAGCAAACCAATATGGCGGATTATACTTCCCACGTGTTCTTACAGGAATTTGCCTCTCCTAATCAAGAAGTATAGCTTGTTTCCCACTCTCTTAGATTTTGGTGGCCCTTGTGACTGCATCGATGAACAGAATGCACTGGGTGTGGTGCTGTTTGATTTTCAAGGCTTCCACCTTCTGTCTTCCTCTTCATCTACCACTCTCTCTCTCTTTCTCTCTCAGAACTCTTGTCTCAGAAGCCTTGCCACTGTCCTGAGAGGAGGTACAGAAGCCATGAGTAGGTTTTCTGATGGGCAGCCCCAGGTAAGATTTCATCAGACAGCCAACATCAACTGTCAGACTTGCGACTGAGCAAACCTTCAGATGACTCCCAACTCTAGCCTTGAAATCATCCCTCTGCATTCTGAATGAAACCGAGAGAAGCTATGCCCTCTAAGCACTGCCCAATGTAAACTCCGGAGGGAAAAATTCGTTTAAGAAGCTCCCCTTTTTTGGTTAATTTCTATGAACTTGAAGAGAAGAGGTGAGAATTACAGTTCAATGAACCAAGCCCACCACATCCACGTGGCTTGTATTAACTGAAAGGGCAGGCAATGGTTTCTGACCTCAGATAAGAATGGAGTTAAGATATCTAACTGAGTTAGATATCTAACTGAGTTAAATATCTCAGATAGCTTTCTGAAATCACAGTCCTCAAGTTTGGAGACAATTTAAGAGGAAGAACCCTTCGAACTCACATTTTACGAATGAGGCTGAAACCTAAAGATTTAAAGGACCTGAATTAAATATATTCAGGTGGATAAAGGCAGTCAATGATACTACAGCCTCTGTTCGGCTCTGTGCTTATCTTTGCTTTGTACCACGGCCCTTGTGAGATTCATGGCTCTGTTTCCCAGCTAACCTCACAAATGCTCAACTGAACCATGAGATGTTATACTTAAATACATTCTTTTCTGTGATTATGTTCTACTGCTACCATGTCTGCCCGTAAAAAATCACACTGTTTTCTGGTACAAAACAAAATAAGTAACATGAGATCTAAGAAAGAAGGTGACATATCAAAACAGCACAAGGTTTTATATTTATTGGCCTTGCTTTTCCAATGTTCCATTAATTTTAGAATTCTTATACATGTGTATTTAGGGACATTATTTCTTGTTTGTTTTACTTGGTTACTGCAGAAAAATAAAATTTATTGTCATTTCGCTGCACATTCGGTGGAGACTGTTGACCCCTTTTGGAATAACTCTGACGTGGAGAACGTTAATCTGGAAGAAACCAGCCTGAAGAGGAAGTCGGAGTGCAGAATCAGAAAGTGGGGTCACGAAGTTGTCTAGCTGTATTTGGCCATTTGGATTAGAATAAGAGTTAGCAAAATTAAAAAAAAACTATTTTAGAATTTAACTAATTTGGACTGAGGCAAAATAAAGCGTTTTGTTTTTTTTTTAATTCAAGACAAGTCCGCTTAAATAAATAGTAAAACCTAGCCACAGCTGGCTTCAGCAAAGTGTATAGGGTCTCAGATCACCTCTGAAACCATTAAGGGTTTAGGCGAGTGCCCTCTACTTGATCCCCAAACAGTTTTACTTCAATACTTTTATTATCCTATGGTGCCGTAGTCATGTATCTCTCTTTAATGGTAAAACTGAGCCCCAGTTAATTGGCTTGATTACATATCATGTTTTTCCAATGATTGATAGCTCAGAACCACTATAACAAAATGATGTCTGTGCATTTCTATTCTTTCCCTAAGTAATTCCATCTGGTCTCATGGCTTTAATTAAACACTACCTAAAAATCAATGACTCTAAAATGTATATTTAAGTTATAACTACTCCCTTGGGAAGGATGAGAGTATCCAATTGCCTGAATGTCTGTTATTTAGAATGTTAAGATCAATCTGTCCCAGACAGAACATTGCAGTAAATTGATGAGTGCTAGCTCTTATAATATGTAGAAGTCATTAATGCCAATTACCAGGTACAAAATGATATTCCTTTTTTTCTCCATAACACAATGTAAATATTGGCCTGATATTTTATTTGCAAAAAAAAAGGGGCAATAATGATGATCCAAAAACAGTTATGCATCACAGATCAAAGATTTTTTCTTCCATTTCTTATTTTCCTCTCATTATTTGAACTAGTTTATTACTAATTATAAGGAGAAGCATCCAAAAAATAAATCCATTTCCCATCTGAACTGAATGGATATACCTGACACAAAATAGACTAGAATCATCTGTCATCAGATCCTTCACATTTGTGGAGCTCCCATATTGAAAAAAAATTATTTTTTATCTATCAGCCTCTCCAGCACCAGTTTCATCTGCTTGTACATTCTTTCTTCTGTTTCGTAAACTAGTTGCATTTTAAAACCAGATTAGAAGTTTAATATTAAAACCTGTAGAATGAAAAAAATCTCATTAAGAAAACTTGAAAAAACTTTAAGATATAAAAGACAGAGAAAGCATAAGCAAGAATATACTCAGAAATAAAACAAACATGGAAAAGATGAGTGCTAAAACCTTTCCCAGCATCATCAAGACTCTATTTTGGGGACAAAGAGAGTCACCTCAAGTCCCTGACAGCTGAAGTCATCCCAGGGCCACCTAGGAACTCAGTAATATACATAATATTGTTATTAAATAATAAAAACTTAATATCATAACTGATAATAATGATAATACATCCACACCCACTTAACTGAGAGCATAGCGTATACCAGACATGTATGGCACGATATCAAAATTCATTAGTTAACCCTTAGAGAAAGATGTCATATACATTTTATAGGTGCAGAACTATATTTTTCCCTTCCTCTCTTTCTCATTCTCAGAGTGATTCCCACAACCTTCAGTTATGTCCAGCTGAACAAATATTTATCATAGGCTCATAATGCTACACAATGATAAATTAAACAATTACTTCTCTCTTAAGAGACTCATAATTTAGTTTGGAGGGCCAGAATAGCAAAGAATGAAAAAAAATAAGGAAGGGAGAAGGAGATAGATAGAGAGGTAGAGAGACAATAGGTAGATACAAGAAAAGGAAGGGAGACATAAGACTCAACATGATACAAAGCTGTATACAAGGTAGAGTTACAGCTCACGTAAAGAGTGATTAACTGTTGGGCGGGGTGGATTTGGAGGGCTGCTTCAGGAAACATTTGGGCAGTGATGGTGGAGAATGTATTAAATGAAATGTGATTAACACATAAATATTGATTGAGTACGATAACTCTTTCTTCCATTGCTTACATTTCTTATTACCCCAACTGAGAGGTACTCTGAGGTTTATGAGAGCCATTAAGTAAATTAAACACTTGGCCAGATGCTATTAAGTCACCGTCATGATTCTCAGCTACATGGAAAACTGAGTAGTGCTGGAAGGCAAGGACCGCTGAAGGTGAAAGAGATGCCTTAGTGGTGGTCTTCCCACAGACCTTGACCTCAACGGCTTTTGCCCTAGCTACATCCCCTACACACAAATGCACTGATGTCTGTGCTCTGGCTCCAAAGCTTTGCCTTTGCCTGCTGTGCTATGGAATTCTCCCCCCAAATCATGATGAGCTTACCAGCCCTGGAGTCATTTCCTTACTATACTGTAATTGCCATTTAATGTAATTCCTTCATCCCCTTTAAAGGATTTTAATATTGAAGGCTTATTTTCTCTTCTTTTTCTTGCCAAGTTTCTTTCCATTGCTTTCAGCTTTATTGTCTTTAGAAATCCTTTAAATTCTATGACCGAGAGCTAGAGGAAATGAGGCAAGAAGCTGAGCATATACCACCGGAAACCAGCCCAAACTTAATGCCTGCACCATTTCTCTTGAGTGGATGTTCGATTTTATAGCTTCACCCAGAATAAATGCGATGAAATGAATTGTGACTGATTGGAATGGAGAAATCAAGGGACCTAGTTCTTCTCCCTCCACAGAAGGAGGTAAGAAGAGGATCTCTGTGAGGCGTGAGATACAGTGGGACAATGGATGCATGTCCCCGACTCCCAGGGGTTCTGGTAAGGGCTCCCAGAGCGCATCCCTGCTCCCGTGCTCACAGGCTGACTGGCAGTGCAAGTGCTCTGCTGTCGTGCGTTTGGAAGGGGAAGAGGAGGAAGGGGAGTGGCCACATAAGGGCAGAGAAGCGGTTATGACTCAGAACTCTGCTTGGGTATAAAATCTGCTGGAAAGTTTCCAGATTTCTTCTTTTTAAGATTTTATTTATTTATTTGTTTGTTTGTTTGTTTATTTATTTATTCATTTTTTAGAGAGGGGAAGGGAGGGAGAAAGAGAGGGAAAGAAACATCAATGTGTAGTTGCCTCTGGCGCGCCCCCTACTGGGGACCTGGCCAGCAACCCAGGCATGTGCCCTAGATTGGGAATCGCACCGGTGACCCTTTGGTTCCCACACAGGCCAGTGCTCAGTCCACTGAGCCACACCGGCCAGCGCAGGTTCTAGGTTTTATAAAGATCTCAGAAGACACACTTATGCCATGAATAGCTGGCATAACCTGTGAGGTGTTTTTGTTTTTTTTTTAAATTATAACGCACACTATTTAACAAATGCAATGTGACTCTTTTGTTTTCTGACTGCAATAAATGTGGAAAACTCAACATCCTTTTGTATCCAAACAACTGGAAGAAAAGCCTATTGCTCTTGATGTACGAGAGGCAGATTTGAGTGTCATAGGCTTGGGTCCTACACAGCATGCTGGCTGCCAGTGCGGGAGACCCCAGTCATCGGATATCTTTTTCTTTCCTTAAGGGAGACCAATCTCTAACCAAATGATATCTTCTTCCTAGAAGGGAGTGAATTGCAATCTTTCTTAGAAGCCATGACAACCACTGTAATTAGGAAATCAGGAATATCTAAATCATGTCTCTTCTGGAAGGGCGGCAGTTTGAGCCTACCTACTCTCATTCCGTCTTCAGAAAGACAGAGAACAGCGCGTTACTATCTTTAATAAAACAACTTCACATAATTGCTGGAGGTTATTAAGCCATTCATCAGCCATTTATCCTAGTATGGAATAATCATTGTAACTTTCACATGAAATCATAGCCTTGAACACCAGTCACAAGTGTTAATTTATATTTCCTTTGACTCTCCACTCCAGCTGTCAGCATTTCATCTTAAAGTGACAGAATCGTAGTTACAAGACGACACAATTCCAGCAAAAGCAGGCACTCTTTGGTGCTCCCCCTTCCCCAACCACACACTTTCCTGCGGAGATGAAACAGAAAAGTAGAATTGATAGATGGAAAAAGGGCAACCATCCCAAGACTGAAACAACTTTACTCTTAAAGACACTAGCCTAAGTCTTGCCGGGTACGTCATGCTTGAAAAATTTAGCCATGAAACATTGGCAACAAATGTCTTTTCTGAATTGCTCCCTGGGTGGGAAAATTCAAGTCAGTTCAGAACAAGTTTAAAGGAGAAAAATCATGTTTTTCTAACATTTTCAATGAATTAAGTTGGTGAAAGGTGCTGGATTTGTGTTCTTAAAAGTGTCTCTCTCTCGGATGTACACACTGATGTGAGGATGGCAACATTGGTGACCTCTTGTAGCCTAGAATTGCTATCCTTTGGGTTGCAGTGGTCTTGCTACCACACACTTTCTGGCTTCTGCAGAAACCGTAGGTTATAACCCGAAGTCAGCCCAGAGGATGATTTTCAAAATTCATGAGAAAAAAAGTCTTCACCTGCTACAGTCACATTGGTTTACTCTCTCTTTATCTCCTTCTCACACGGATATGCTGTTCCCTGCCTCTGACCCCTGCTCATTCCCATGGGATCATCCCTGACTTTCTCTTCTAGGAGTTCCCATGGCACCCACACATCGATAAAGGACCACCCAAGCACTGCGTTTCAACCCTAAGTTGTTCTCATGGGTACAGTATCCCATAAAGAGCACATAAAAAGAGAATAGAAAGAAGCTTGTACAGCAAGTCATCTTTAGTTTTCCTTGTATCCCAAACTCTGCATTGTTTCAATCCTTCCCATGTCACATCTTATTGATTTTTTGATAATTTACTATTAAGTCATCACATATTTTCTCTAGATGGGAACTGGACAATTTGATGGTACAAAATGATATAGTTTGGATTTGAAACCATCCATTGGGGCATTATCTGGGATGGGTTACCCATGGTTAGTGCTACTATAATTATACAGTGTATAATTTTAGCAGAATGCTCATTTTCACAAACAAATATAGTATCAGCATTTCTATCTTAATACAACAGATTCATAGTTGGGAGAGAATGATTTCAATGCCTAAAATCCACCACAACAAATAATGTCAATGTTCTAATTGATATTTTTTATTTATAAATTATTTCCTTATATTTTAGGAATATACTCCTTCCTTGTCAAAATATATAAGATGGATACAAATGTGATCTATGGGTATATTAACATTTCCAGAATTTTCTCTCTTAAAAATGTTTGATTGTGATAGCTTAAAATGGAATTTTGAAAGCTTATTACATTTTAGTCAACTAGAGGTCGAACTTGATATCCATTATGTATTTTTAAAATCTCAGGTTCAGGATAGCATAAACATTCCCAGAATTTTACAAGCACATAGTTACTCAAAATTTTAAATACGTGGAACAAAAAGGCAAAAGATTTTTGCCTGATTCTGGGGATAATAGGCCAAAGAAGGAAAGCTTTAATTAGTGAATTTTCATACATCACTGGTTATATATATCCCTTTTATACAGAAAGTCATTGACATTGATGTTTAATAAATGTCTATCAGAACTGAAGCAAAAAATAACTCCGTTTATGAACTTTGACCTACGGGGCTGTTTAGTGCAGGAGGGAAGACGTCTATGGCTTCATTCTGGGAGTGGCTCTTCTCGAAAGATGCTCAGCCCCACAGGGATTCATCCCAAGCAGCTGCAGGCCCTTCACTTTTCCATTTGTTGACTTAGACTTCCTGCCTTCCAACTGATGTGTCAAGTTTGTGGATTTCATTGTCTTCCCAGACAAACCTTACATGACAAAGGGAAAACAGCCCCGGAGTGTCTCAGATGGCAAGCGGTTAGAAGCCACCCAGCACAGACTGCTTTCAATGAGCTCCCTTGCTGGTCATTTCCCGTCCAGCTCTAACCCAGCACAGTCCAAGATTCCACTCGACAGTGAGCCATGCTGAATTCCTGAGGATGTGATCAAATCAAAAATCTATTTATTGTGTCTGGGGAAAAATCGACATATTGCTGCCAGGGTTTGGTTATAATTCTATGTCTGTGATCAAATTGCAACCGAAATCTCTTTTCCCTAAATATAATCTAACAACTAATTCCCAAGCTATTGGTAAACCAAGTATATTGTACGATTCAAATTCATGCATTTTTGCTTTTTAAAGGGAGCTGTTCATAGTCGAATGAAATTTCCCACTCAAACAACCGATTAGAAAATGTTTGAAGAACAGGGCATAAGAAAATGTTTCAATTGCTTACAATATTTAGTGATAATACATGCTTAAGATTTTGGCAATTGGGAAGTAATATGTCAGAATATTTGTAGAATATTTATAGATTCTGAGCACAAAAATAAATCTATAACATTATTTAAAAGACTTGTTTACTGATTTTAAGTAATTTCTTCCTTTTGCAATTTTAAATGTTTATAACAGAAAAAGTTATTCAAAGTGGCATTTAAAATATATACAATATTTAATATATACAAGGGAGGAAAATGACCATTTGGTCAAATTTTCAGAAATCTGAATTAGTTTCTTCAGTGCTACCTTATAGCCATCTCGTGTTCCACCATTATACATTTTGGTAACTTATTTGACATCTTCTTACTATTGTTGTAATATTATACATTTTTTTACATGAAAACCTTTATAGCTGTAATATCTGAAGAACTTGCTGAAGTTTCTCAGACTCTATTCTCAAAATTTATTTTGGAATACATGAATTCAAATGTAAATACAATAAAGCATGGATGTATTTTTATGGACTCTGAGAGCAGGGGGAGCTACTTGCTGCCTCTCCCTGCTGGAGGAAGGCTCCTACAGGTGTGGAGTCTCCCAGGTAGGGCACTGGAAGGGTCCTGAAGGAAAGCAACTCACTTTTGCCCCTTGGGTGAGGATCTGGAGCAAAGTGTCCTTTGAATCCGTGCCATGCAGGCAAGGCCTGCCACCTGATGCCCATCTTTCCTCTTTTCGCTCCCCTGTTCATTTCTAGTCCCCACCCTTGTCCCTAAAGCATTCATGCCGTCTTTACTGCCAATCAGGGACCAGAGGTTTAATAAGGCCCTCCTCTGTGGGCATTTCTCCTTCCAGAAGAAGCTATGTTATCCAGTGTGTGTCTGAATCTCTGATCTAAGAACCTGGGGACCAGATAGGTTCAGAATTCAGAAATTTTAGAATTGTAGCTGTAGGCAGGAGATATGGTATGACTATCTGCCCACCTTGTTATAAAATACACTGATATGGTTGCAGTGAAACATAGAAACTAATTTAGATAAAATAAATAAAGACGACCCATAGCTCCAGTTCCGATTTTGCCACCAAATGACTTAGGAAGAAACACCCAAACTTTCAGTTTCTTGGATTTCGGAATGGCAAATAAATGATTATGAAACTATAAAAATGTCACAGGGAAATACACCCAGTTGAATGAATTCGTGGGAGTCCACTATGCGAGTAGCGGTCCACAGGTATGGGCCATCCCTCCTTCCACCACTCATCAGAACACACGCAGGCTGTCACCTTACCTCTGAGGAAGCGGACTCTGCTAGCACCCAGCTTGCTCACTCAGGGAGGTCACGATACTGATTCCTTTCAAAAATTCTTAAAGCACGATCACACTCCACTCCACCCCCAGTACGCACATGCAGGATTATACAGGTATATGCAAGGTAGATAACATTAAACCTATTTTACAACCAGGTATAATCTTATCCATGACAATGAAAGTTTAATTTAATTGTAGACTACAGATACTCTAAGGGGAGCCCAATTTTGTTGCAGGTTTCAAAAATATAGTCGTAGTTAAGGGTGAAAATACTTGTTCTACTTTTTCTTTAAACTTTCTTTAAGTTTAATTCTAGTTTAGAAGATCTATTTTAAAAAATTCAATAATTTTTCAGTTTTTCAGTTACGCTTGATGTTCAATATTATATGAGTTTGAGGTGTATAGTATAGTGGTTAGACATTGATATAACTCGAGAAGTGGTCCCCTTGATAAGCCTAGTACCCACCTGGTACCATACGTCGTTTTTACAATATCATTGACTATATGCCCTATGCTGTACTTTATGTCTCTGTGACCATTGGTAACTACCAGTTTGTACTTCTTAATCCCTTGACCTTTTCACCCAGCCCCCAGCCCCCTCCACCCTGGCAACTGTTGTTTGTTCTCCGTATCTGTGAATTTGTTTCTGCTTTTTTTTTTAGATGAAATCACACTAAGTGAAATCACTCAGACAGAGGAGAGCTTTTTAAAATTATTTTTATGGGAACAGCAAATGACTCTGGTTCTTTTAGAAAGAAATTGATATTGACTTTTCATACTACTATGGTTCAAAACATAGTGAGGTCAATAAGAAAGAGTGAAACACATGTCAACTTTAAAGGGTGAAAGAGATTTGGGGTCACAAAATGTGGTTTTTGGTAAACAAGTAACAAGAAACAAAATTTTCTTTAAAAAACACAGTGTGGTTAGAAAATATCCGTGTGCATTCAGATACTTTGGAATGATCATGGGACATATTTGAACAAAAAAAAATTACCCCCATCCCAACTTTGAAAATTCAAGGAAGGGTATGATTTTACCATTTAGGTTTATAGTCATACTTTCTAGTGAAGCAACAGTCCCATGGGGACTGGACTGTTTGCATATCAATTTTACTGACTTCAGCCTAGGAATAAAAGCCATTAAAAGCTCCGTGGAAAAATTAACTACACTCCTGGGAAAAAAAATAGTGCCGAGCACATTGGAACTGACATTTTTCTCTGTAACACAAGTGGGATCAAAGGTTATTTTAACCCCTCTAAGGTGCTTCGGGTGCAGAAAGAGTTTATCCTGAGGCTGGAAAGTAATTAAGCTGCTTTGAATGGATCCTGGCCACTGGATGGCTGGGAGAGAAGAGGCTGGTGGACACTTTGTAACACTCTGTGGTGCGGCTCAATGCAGGCTGGTCAAACTGCTGGGGGGAATCGAGTCCTCAAGAGAAGCAGCTCATAGAGGCAGGCCTTAAGAAAGCCCTCTGTTGGCAAGGCTGGTGTGAAGGACGTTGCTACAAGGGAGGTCCTGATAGTAAGAAGGCAGTGGAGAGGAGCTCTGGCAGTGACTCAAGTTCATTGGGAACCACAGCAGTAGGAGGACTGAACAAATTAACATCAGAGCTCACTGTGGGCACAAAAAGAAGTTTCAGGTCAAAATCCAGCCAGTGCCGCTGGGAGGAGGAGGGGCGCAGCAGCTGCAGAACCAGGTCACAAGGAAGTGGAGTGCAGAGCCCAGCCACCACTGGAGCGAAAAACTGGAAACGTTGCCAAATTGCACGTCTCTGCTCTCCGTCTGGTGGGGCTGGGGAAGCCAGGGGCACATAAAACAGGCCCCTGGTGGCAGGAAACTGGACATTCAAATGGTCTTCTGAGGTCTGTTTTTGTGATTCCTAAGCAAATTTTGGAGAGGATGTAACAAAATCAAGTTTCCGCTGTCCAAAATGAAGGATTTTTATGCCTGAGCACTTTTGTGATGTGATTACTGGTTCTTCTGCTTCTGTGCTTTGTTTTCATTGGTCAAGAAACAAAGTGGAAGGAAGCACGGCTTTCCGAGCATCTATCAGTTCCTGCAGCTCTTCCTCTGAGATAGGCAAATCGGATGGGCACGCCCTGAGCAAGGCAGTTGCCTAGCAACAGTACTGCCAATGGAGGGGAGAGCTAACCTGCCCTTAGGCAAGAGATTCCAGAAAACAGGTACAGGGCCCTGACTTCAGAGATGTTTGTTAACTGAAGAATCTAAGTGGTCAGAAACGGATCCTTGAATCCTGGCATGTTTTATGTATATGTTGACTGAGGCACTTCTTAGATGCCTTGAGAAGTCCTAGCATTTGGAGGAAGCCAAGGGCGGGATCAAAGATTAAAGACAGAGGGCAAATCGATTCAGAAAATATAAGTAATGTTTTTTCAATGGATGTCTTGAATTAAACTCACCTGGCTCCACCGCCTCCGACACCCACATGAAAACATAACGTGAAATAACTCTCTCTTGAGATGATTTTATTTTTGTCTATTTTATACTAATTGTTCCTGCGTATTCTATTGACTCTAGTGGTATATCGTGAGGCCAAATTCCACCTCTCGAGAAGAGCAGCTTGCAATCTGACAGAAGCCGAGACAAGGGCTATTCCCTGTACCAGCCACGGATCTGTGCTCCTGCCACACAAAGTCAGGTTCAAGTCCAATTCGCAACAGCCCCTTTCAACCGAAGGGCTACTTCAAATTCCCTCGTAAGGAGAAGTTCTGTGCTGATTGGAAATACCTCCACAATATCTGCTATGACTTTTCTGAGTTTTCCCGAGATAACTGTTGTCGTCACAATGGTGAGAAAGAAACGTACTGATTCTCCCTCCACTGAGCTCTGGGAGTCACTTATTACTCAAGCGCTATCCTGGCACCTTCTCCTGCAGCTGACAGGTTGATGATGGTAAAATATATTTTAAAAGGGGCCACGAGGTTTTGGTATTGGCAGGTTAACATTGAATGGGCAGATGAACATTGGAACTTTCTTATTTTCTTTCTGATGTTCTGTGATTAATCTTACATTTCTTAGATTTCAAGGACATGTAACAGCCAAAGTCACCTTTCAAACACATGTGCAGTAATGAAATGAACATATATCAATATGGCCATATAACTAGAAATCACAAGGCTAAAATATGCTTCTGATTTTATGCAACAAGTTCTCTATTACAAGAGAACATTTTTCTCTTTGTAATATTAATTTTTTAAGTTCAAATGGCTAAGCTTTAGAAAGTTTTGTTCACGTTGGTTGAATATACAGAAATTCAGAGATAGAGAAAATATTAAGGCTCTAAGATTTGAAAATTCCTTGTGGCATCCCAGTGAGGTAGTGATCTTTTCTTGCCTGCACTAGTAAAATGTTACTATCTAGATAATCCTTTCATATAGGATTCCTGCTAGATGTAATTTGTGCCCCAAATACAAAAGAATCATTTCAGAGAAAAGCTACGGAGCACAAATTAATCCTCAGTGGCATATACTGTATTAGTGCTCTGCATGAAGAAAACCACAGCCAGAAGTTCCGTCTCCTTCTGGGTTCTGTTCCCTTACCTCTCTGCAGAGCCCTGCAGGCTGGATTCGGAGTGTTGGAGTCCACCACTCCAGGGATCCCTCTTGGTGAAAACAGAGACACGTGCTTGACACAAGATGGCAGTAGCATACCACACAAACCTTCATGGTTTGGTCCCAGGGATTAGGGTTGTAGAGATCAGAGACCTTTTTCCATGGTCATTTTCCTCCATTTGAGGGACAGTGTCATGGGGAGAATCAGATGAAAACGATGGTTTTTCTTCACCCTAACCACCATATATATCTCTGATGAAGATCTTCCAAGGACTCCCGAGGTTGAGAAAACTCAATTTAAAATTTGGTTGCATGAAGACTAATTGATATCTTCTGTTTGGAAATAAGTATACAGAAGGAACCAAATGATACAAAGAGTTCAGTAATTTAAGTATCAAGGGAAGAAAGACTCAGACGTCCAGGCCAATGTTTACATCTCTGTTCTTTCTAGGCAAGAGTGATACATTGGAAGCCTTGAAACAACGCATTGTTTCCTTCTACTTCCCAGTATGAAAGAGGCACAGCAATTAGTTTAGTGGTAACTTCTTTGTTAGTGGTGGGTTGTTTGCTTCTTTTTACAATCCCATGAATGATAACTTGACAAATGTTTGGCGGTTTACTTCTATTAATTATCTGCATTCAAAAAACCCACACAACTTTTCCTAGCTCCTAAAAGTTGCATTTAAAAAAAAAATGTAAGGTTGTTTTTGTTTATTGTTCTTATTTGTTAAAATATAGTACAATATACTCTCTGTGGTCCAGGGTATCAACTGGTAATTTAGCAATTCAAATATACAAATATATCATTCATGTATGTATTTAAAATAAAATTCCAAGCAGAAAAACATATGGTTTCAATTAAAGTTTTGTTATTTGGCTTTATAAATCTTAGTAACAATCCTGAAGAATGAGTCCTTACTCTGGCACAGGTACAGATAAGGTTACCAGCTTCCATGATTGGATTGTACAAACTTGGGGGGAAAAAAGGGGAGGGTCACAGCTGGTTTTTCTAGAATTCTGATTCACAGTTACAGTCTTCACGTTGGCAGGAAACTGCTGGCCGGTTCCCAGAAACAAGCGTGGACTCCAAGTTTTACAGAACACCAGGTGGCAGAGTTGCTCTTTTTGAGATTTAAAGTTTAAGTCACTTACCTTTAACTGACTCAAAATTTAGAAACTTGAGTAAAGAGAAGCAATTGTTGGCAATTGTCGAGACACTAACTGTCCACAAACTTTAAGGTGACATTGCATGTAACAAAATGAACTATAGAATAGGAAAAGCTCACATACTAGCTTCTTGTAATTTATGTAAAGAAAAGCAAATGTATTATGATTAGCTTTATTTTGAAAATGTGGTTAATTAGTTACTACAGGGTCACTTATTGAACCTATAACTTAACAGTGGGTCGTGCTTTTCATAAGTTGCAATCATGGTTTTCAAATATTCCACTTGAGAAAAGGCATGCCCACCAGGCATCATTTTAGCACATAATTTCAGTTGGAATTTCATCCAAAGGCTAAAATGTCTACTGACACCAGATTTGCTCACTTAAGAAGTAAATATTTTTATTAAATGAGTATCTTATAATCTTATAATTAATATCTTCTATCTATGGAAAAGATAACAACACAACATGATATGAGGACCACACCCCTTTAAAACGACTGTATTTGAGAATTAGGTAACCTGTAACAAATGTTAGTCATTGTAGTAGACACAAGACAAGGGCATGTTCCTGGATTTATCTGAAAGTGTTAAGTCAATGAAATTGTTTATCAGATACTACCACCTGTAAAATATTTTCAATTTTTTTGCACCGCAGCAGAGATTGTCAGAAGTTGTACGTTAGGATTAATGGAACACTGGAAAATTGAGTCCTATGATTGAACAGCTACAGACAGCCAGTGTTCGACTTTCACAATGAATGTTTATGAAAATTTAATTGGAAGCAAACCATCTGGAAGTTGAGCAATAGACTTAGAGGCTGCAAGGAGAATCACATTTTCGAGACTTAAAAATGCTCTCCAGCTTTAATTTTGGAGCGTGCGGAGGTGGTGTCCTTCAGGCCGGACAATGCCTTAGGTGGACGAGAGCTCCAGGGAGAACCGGTGGTGGCTAAGCTTTTGGGGACAGGAATCAGCTTCGGTCAAGACGGGTAACAGCCACACACCGCTCGCCTCGCCGGGCTATTGAGGGAAACCCAACCGGGAACCTACCCTTTCCACAGTTCTGCCCCTCTCTCTTGGCCTCGAACCTATCCAGGAGACCGACCGGAGAGAATAATGAGACAATCTCTTACCTCAGCACAAGGCTACATGCTTTATTTACATGGAGCAGGGGTCCTGGGAGATACTGTGCTTCCCTCCACCCTGGCCTGTGAGTTTGGGGCGTCATCTGGCCACCCTGTCACACGCACAGCAGATTTTTATGTCCGTCAACCCTTTGCTTCCCACCACCTACTGCAGCTCTAGTCTCCCCCCAAAAGGAGTGGATGGAAGGGGGGTTCGAACTCAGGAAGAGGACATTACCGCCTAGTGTCCCACTTGCAGAAGTGAGTTTCAGGTTGCTCTGTGGGCCCACATCAACATCTTTGCTGGTTTATAGATGCCCTCCAACACCGGGGTTGGGGGGAGGGGGCCCATTCCAGCTCCTCCTCCCAGCCCCTCGCCCCTGGCTACAGGGCAGAGAAATAATGAGTTTGTGTGAGTCTATCAATAATCAGATAACATTCAAAAGATTAAACAGAATGTACTTGAACGATAGATTTAGTAATGATAGATTTAGTTTTGTCAATGTGTAATTTATATACAAAAAAAATCCAGAATATCTGAAAAGATAAATTTGGGGTGGCCAAAATGTGACGTCTGTATATAAACCACAAGTAGAAGAGTGAAGGGATTCTTTTAACACAGGAGAACTTACGATGTTCATGTATACTCATGTCCTGCTTGGCCATTTTGGTGTGTGGAGTGTAAGGGATGTGGGCGACAAGGAAGATGATTAGAGTTCATTGAGGACGTGCAACATTATACACGCTGTGCCATTCATTTTCCGCCACTTATATTGCGATAGCTTCACAAGGATAACTCAGTGAGGCAGAAACCCATTACCAAGTCCACGAAGTTTTGCTTTCTAGAAATAAGACTTCAACTTTAGCCTGTCGTTTTTTTCCTCTCCTCCTCGTATTCAACTGCCATTGAAAAATTGTTGAGAACTTACTCTCACATTCATGGACTATTGAGTAGTGCACAAAAGAATATGTCTCTATTGGAAGACTTTTTTTCATCAGTGAATGATAAGGAAATGTTTTAGGTGAGGGGAGACTGAACAAACCAGAATAATACTAAAAGTCCTTATAACTCTCTGGGCAGAAAGTAGGTGTGCTATAAGGAAGTAATCAACAAAATAAAAAGGCAATCTATGGAATGGGAGAAAATATTTGCAAATATGATAAAAGGTTCATTATAGATATAAACTCATATAACTCAGTAGCAAAAAACCTACAAAAAACAAAAAAAAATTCTATTAAAAAATGGGCAGGGAAACTGAATAGATATTTTGCCAAAGTCGACATACAAGTGACCCATAAATACGTGAAAAGGTGCTCAACATCACTATTCATCAGAGAAATGCACATCAGAACTACCTTATACAGGTGTGAGAGCACCTTACACCTGCTACACGGCTGTCAATAAAAAGACAAGAGACAGCGAGTGCTGGCAGGGATGTGCAGAACAATGAACACTGGTGCACTGTTGGTGGGGATGCAGCTCAGTGCAGCCACCGTGGAAAACAGTGTGGAGATTCCTCAAAAATGTAAAAATAGATCTACCATACGATCCAGCAATTCTTCTTCTGGGCATCTATCCAACGGAAATGAAATCACTTTCTCAGAGTACCTGTGCTCCCAGGGATCATTGTAGCATTATTCAAAATAGCCAAAACTGGAAACAATTTGTCTGCCAACAGATGAGTGCATAAAGAAGGTGTGGTATACATATACAATGGGATATTACTCAGCCGTGAGAACGAAGAACATCCGGCCAAAGCCATAGAAACAGAGATTTGTGGTTTCCAGCGGCTCAGGGTGGAGGGGAAGGGGAGCTCTTAGTTAAAGATGACAAATTTCATCTTTGATCAGTGATCAGATGTGATTATAGTTAATAATACTGTAGTATATACTTGAAAGTTGTTAAGAGAGTAAATCTTAAATTTTTTCACCACCAAAAAAAATAACTAGGTGACATGATGGAGTTGTTACTAAAGATATGGTAGTAATCATTTTGCAACAGATAAGTGTATTTTAACACAGTGTACACTTAAACTTGCACAATATTATAGGTCATTACATCTCAATAAACCTAGAAAAAATAATAAAGTGTGTCAGGTTCTCACATTAATTTTTAACACATTTTTCTAATATCTAGCAGATCAGTAAGATAATTTAATTTAAAGAAAAATTGGCCTGTCTTTTCTCTTTGAGGTAGTGTTTAATTTTAAGCCTCTGAACTATGACCAAGCCTTTGAGGAATCCCCTTACATCCTCACTGTGCCACTCAAAAATTCTGCTTCCCACTTAATCTACGAGTCGGTGTGAGTACAGCTGATACACAACACACTGAAATAGTTTAACAGAGCACAGAATCTTAAGAGATGAAAGAAGCAGACTAGTGTTTTATGGGTGTTTTGTTTTGATTTATGTTACCAAAAGTTTCAAGTGAGAGATAGAAGGGTCTTTTTTACATTTCACCCAGTTCAAAACTGTTACATCTCTGTTTAAGACCGAACATCTCCCTGAATTATGTTTGCCAGATTTATAGTTCTAAAAGAAAAAGTTACCAAAGATTCTCAGTAAACACTATTCAAATCAGTTAGCTATAACTTATTCCTGGACATATTGCCAGAGTTTTTTCTCCAAAGCAAATATGTATTTCAAAATAAAAGAGAGGTAAATTTTAAATTATGAATAAAAATGAAAACATTTGAAGGAAATGTCCTGAGGCCTGAACTCAAATACACTAATTAGTCTTGTATCAGTCCGATATGTTTTGCCAAAACAATCTTCTGTTTGATTGTTTTTCAGTGAAGATCAGTTTTTGGATGTCTTTCACGAGTTAGTAGAAGGAAGAACAAGAAAAACAAAATAGAATGCAGAGTTATTTGTCCTATGATACAACAATACACAGGATTATTTCATCTCAAAATACTATATACAGCTTTTTACAGTTTTAAATGGAGAAGACCATACATGATTATTTCTGCTTAAATTTCCATCAAACTCCTTTTAATAATCCCACATGGCGACGGAATTCTATGTATTCTTCTACATATTTGCCCTTTCTTTTTCTACCCAGCTCGCCACTCTAGAGTATTGGTGCATATTTATAGATATGAGCAAAACTAACCAAATCCAGTCTGAAGGAATTATGGGAAAGGCATAGAGAAAGGAAGAAAAAGCTCACTGGAGTAATGAAGGCAATTGAATGAGAGTAGTCCCCTGTTCTTGGGACCTTAATCTCAAAGGTGTAGATTCATATGTATATATTATTATATTATGCAGAGAGAGAAGAAGAGAGGATGAGAGAAAGCATGAGTAAGTAATTTTGGCAAAATATTAACATTTCTGGAATTTGGCTGAAAGATGAATGGATATTCATTGTAAATTTTTAACAACTTTTCTGTAACTTGGAAGATATTGTACAATAAAACATTAATATATACGAATGGAGGCGTGAAGAAAAACTATCATGATTTGAGAATAGGCAGATGAAGCTGTTCATCATTTACATGCTGTTGACATTCAGTTGCTTCAGGGGCACTCTCTTGTTGACTTAGAACTCTTTACTCCTTTCATCAGACAAATTCTGATATCAGGCATAATAACGAACAAATATAACACAAATAAATATGGAGCTAAGGTGATCGAACTGGAAACATGAAACATTTATCTCCTTTTCACCTCCTTTGTAACCCCGTCATAGGTCTGTTTTAGCTCACGCTGCCATAACCACATACTATAGCCTGGGTGACAGAAACAACAGAAATGTATGTGCTCAGAATTCTGGAGATTGGAAGCCCAAGTTCAAGGACCTAGCTGATTTTGTTTCTACCCAGAGCTTTCAGGTTGTAAGTAGCAGCCATCTCACTGTGTCCTCAGGTGGCGTGAGGAGAGTGAGAGAGAGAGGGAGCTTTCTGGTGCCTCTCTTAACAGGGACACTAATCCTATGAGAACATGGTCCCATACTCGCGAATTTTGTAGAGACCTCATCTCCAGACAGCCACATGGGGTTAGGTCTTCTGCATATGAATTTTGGGGGTGCTCAAGCATTCAGTTTCAGTTCATAGTATTCTTTGCATCATCTTCAAAGAAATCCAGGTTTGCAAGGAATATAGTAAATCGATGCTTTACTGTGTGCTAAATTGTTTTTTATGGTGTGGAGTACAATTATATGGGATAATTTTCTTGACTTCAGCCCATTTTTCTCTCAGCAAAACATCACCCTGTATTTGATTGTATTTGATTGTATTTGATGCTATTTTCTCAACAGTTTGTAGCAAATGAAGAACATCAAATGATATCATTTTTTTTAAATGACTCGGTCAATATACTCTTATTTTTATGTCCTCATTGTTGACTCCACTTAAGTTCTGTTTTGTGTTAAGAATAGGCTTATTTTAAAAGTTGAAAAGCAATTAATTTCAACTAAATTGGCATGCCTATGTAAATAGTCCTCACAGCAATGCCAACTGATATAATTTAATTATGTCTTTGTTTCTACAGTGCCATTGACACAACCCCAGTGAAAGTTAGCATGTCCAAATTGATTTTTATTTCTTACTGTGCTCCAAATGCTCAAAATAATGACCCATTTTAGTTTCCTTCCTATGTTTGCAATATTTTCTGGTACTACCTGGAGTTTTATAAATACTTTTGTTTTTTTTCTTTTTCATGTTAGAAAAAGAAACATGTTTCCTTTGTCATGTCCTTAATATCATCTAACTTTTTGTTTATTCTATCTATTGCTTAAAATTCATTCAATTTCCCCTCCAGGTCCCTGGCTTCCTGTTTTAATTTGGACCTGAGGCAGGATAGTAACAAGTTAGGAATATTCCTTGGCAATTGCAGTGAAGAAATTGAGATGAATAGCTTATTTGAACTGGCCTCTCCAGCCTCTCACTTGCCTTCATTGCATGACATCTGACTCTGCGAGCATTAAGCCCTCAGGACATTGAGGTTCTGATTATCATTAAATCATCCTAGGAACAAAACCTCAGGTCTGTTGACCATAGAGACAGAGTTTTGGTCAAACTAGAGATAACATCTAGGCCTCAGTTTTGTTTCAGGTCCAGGTTCAGAAAAGCAGCAAATCCAGATGAAGCAACACCATGACTGACATCAAGACCAGATGAAATGACTAATGACCTCCTACCTTGTCATTGACCAATCAGTGGAGACAATGACCTTGAGGAGACACATCTTAAAAGTTAATAAACAGTCTGTTGAAATCCTTCCCTGAGATCTTCCCTAAAATTTCTGCCTTGAGACACAGATAAAAAACCCTTAAGGCAAAGGAACTGGCATGTGCTCTCTTTGGAGTATGCTTGCATTCTTTCTTCACGTCTATACTAAGGCACACATCCTTGCTTTCTTTCTCCTAATCTCCTTTCACCTCAATAACTTGTTTCCTGAGTCCATGCAGCCCAGCTTGCTCACTTCTGCCTCAGTGACTTTCTTTCTAAAGGGCCAAGGCAGCTCTGCCTAGGTTCACTCCTGTTGTTATGATATTGTCTTTTCTATCTTAAGCCCTTTCTTTGTTTCATGGTCCCTGGCTTTAGGAGAAAAACTCATGAACATGGACAACAGTGTGGTGATGGCTAGGGGAGGGAGTAGGGGAGGTGTAGGAAGGTATGGAGGGTAAATGATGATAGACAGAGACTTTACTTGGGGTGGTGAATGCAAAATACAGGGTACAGGTGATGTGTTGTAGAATTGTGCATCTGAAACCTGTGTAGTTTTGTTAACCAGTGTCACTCCAATAAACTCAATGAAAAGGAAAAAATCACCTGGACTCTGTTAAAAAAATCTTTCCTGCATGATCAAAAACTGAAAGTCGACATTGCCGCCAACAGACCAGTAACCCGACATGTGGAGCGTGATTGCTTATGCAGATGTTTGTTTTATTTGGACCTTCTGATTGATCTTTTAAAATTTATATGTGGTTTTAAGCATATCCTTGATCTTATCTCTTCTCTCAGTCATGCTATTTATCATCCAGAGTCCATTTGCCTGGAGACTTCTTTACCGAGGTCCATGTTCTTATGACCTGTCTGTACTCATTGCTTTCTGATTTCCCCAACTATCATCCTGGGTAAATAATTCATAACTTTCTGGGGCATTGAATTTGCTGTTTTATTGGTCTGATGTTGTCTTTACTTTTGAAATTTCTCTCCTCATTTTGCTGCAGTATATTGCATCATTTAAGGTTCAATCAGAGAAGCAGAGATACCTATCATAAATAATATAAATATTATCAGGATCATACCACATATAATAATTTTGGATGTTGGTGAGAAGTGTATGAAGACTGGTGTCACTATGTCTAATAAGGGCCTAAAGTTGCTGTAGGTCCACAAGGCTGGTAGTCAGGGAAAAAGGTGGATATGAAGTAGGAGAAACAGCAAAAGCTAACTGACACCTATGAGAACAAATTGGATTCTGCAAGGAAAAACCAGAGCTAGTCTGAGTGTCACCTCCTCCAACTGTGACGATCTGAATATCTTGTAGTTGGAATAGGGGCCCTTTACCTGGGAGCAGCACACACACACCTGCAGCAAAGGGGAGAGCAGGGCAGGTAAATGAGCTGTGGTCTGGCTGCTTCTTTGTGACCCTGAGGTGGTCTGGAAGCTCAGTGAACATGTGTGTGAGCTGCAGGAGTGTCTGGCACCCTGTGGTGATGTTCTAGCTCCTTCTACTTAATAAGCAAATGCACAAAACAGAACTTCACTTTATAATTAGAATAAATAGAACTTAAGCTTCAAATTCTAATATTCCGATTGTTGTATGGGAATAAGTCTTCAGAAAAAGAACCTGTTCTTCATTACAAAAAGGTATGTATTACTTGAATAAATATTTTCAGTTTTTTTCCATGTCACTTAAGCCATGCCTTTGTCATGAGCCAGGGCACCACAGCATTGCACACCACTACCAGATTGCCCAAAGCCGTGCAGAAATGGAAGCCATTAAGGAATTTTAAGAGGATTCCTAACACAGTGATGATTTTGTTTATTATCAAATGTCTTTTGTCACCTCCACAAGGAGTACCTTCATTGACTTAGGCTTCATGTGTTTCCACATTTTCAAAATTGCATAAATGGATCCTTACTAGTTGAATATCCAGAAGCAAAGAGAGCGGCTCATGGAACAAGTAATAAAACACAAATATGGACCAGACAACGGAGTACTAAATTTTATCCTTAACTGAATGAAAGAAAGACCACCCATAATTGCCATACCAAGACAACAGAGATACTATAATTATCTGATGAAAATTTCACTGTAGCCATCATAAAAGTATTTCAACAAACGATGAAAAACACATACAAAATAAGTTAAAAAGTAAAAAGTCTCAACCAAGAAACAGAAGATATAAACTGGATCCAAATGAAAATTTTAAAACTAAAAATTACAGTAACCAAAATAAAAAATTTAATAGATGGGCTTAACAGTAGAATGATGAGAACATGTAGAAAAATCAGTGAAATGGGAGACAGAACAATAGAAATGATCCAGTCTAAGGTTATAATAAAAGATTGAACATTTGTGTCATTGGAGTCTCAAAAGCAGAAGAGAAAGAAGGTGAGGCTAAAATTGATCCAAAGAAATAATGACTAAAATCTTCCCACATTTTGCAAAAGATATAAATGTACAGATTGAAGAAGATTAGAAAATCCCAAACAGTATAAAACTAGGAAAATCTATACCAAGACATACAGGAATGGGCAAAAAGTAGGTTTGCAGTTGTAAGTATGTGAAACAGAAAGTTTATTCTTGTATTATTATTTATTAATAATTATGTTATTTATTTACATTACAACTGTGAACTCATTTTCTCCCACCTCTGTATAGTAAAATTTCTGATAACTAAAAGTAAATACAAAGCTTAAAAGCAATTGGGGGCACAGTCATCTTACTGACAGGATTAAAACAATTTAAACTACATTAGATTTCTTATCAGAAATCAGTGGGAAATTTTTTTAAGTACTGAAAGAAAAGAATTATCAAACTAGAGTTCTCTATATATAGTGAACATAGCCATCAGGAATGAAGGGGAAATCATGACATTTTCCAATGAAAGAAAATTGAGATAATTGATCACCATTAGAACTATGCTGAAAGAAGTGTTAAAGAAAGCTCTCTGTATAAACTTAGGCTATCACAGCAGCATGACATTTGACTGGGTGACATAAACAACAGACATTTACAGTACCCACAGTCTGGGTGACATAAACAACTAGGCAGACAATTAACTGGTTACAGAAGAACTTAGTAGCATCAATTTTTGAGACCTAGTCAGTGTAGGACATGGTACCGCACAGCGTAAGCATAGACATTGTTGGAAGTGCCCAGGGAACAGAGTCCAAAACTGATCAGACTCTGAGCCACAAAGCCAACCTAGAGAAATTAAAAAGAATTAAAGTAGTAAAGTCTGTTTTCTGATCATAATGGAATCAAACTAGAAACCAGTATAAACATATCGGTAGGAGAATGTCCAAATGCTTAGAAAATAAACAGTGCATTTCTAATTCGTCCATGGGGTAAAGATGAAGTCTTAGGAAAATAAAAAAGTCCATGAAATGGAATGAAAATAAAAATATAACATATCAAGTTTTGTGGAACACTGCTAAAATAGTACTGAGAAGAAAATTTAGCATGCTAAATACATACATTAGGAAAGAGGAAAATCTGAAAATAATAATCTGAGCTCTCACCTCAGGCACCTAGGAAAAAAAGAGCAAAATAAACCCAATGTAAGCATAAGGAAGAAAATAATAAAGCTAAAAGTATAAGTCATTGAAATAAAACCCAGAAAAGTAACAGAGAAAAACCAATGAAACAAAAGCTGGCTCTTTGAAAAATCAATAAAATTGACAAATTTCTTTCATGGCTGACAAAGAAAGAGAAGAGAAGACATAAATTGCCAGTATCAAGAATGAAACAAAGATATCACCACTGACTCTGCAGAGAGCAAGAGGATAAAAAGGATACACTACCAAAATCTCTCCACACATGAGTTTGTTAGGTAAAATGGACCAATTTTTCAAAAGACACAAACTGCCAGAACTTACCCAACATGTAATAGATAATTTTCAATTCATTCATATCAAAATTTTATGAAGACTTCTCATAGATATAAACAACATTAATCTAAAATCTATATGGAAAGGCAAAAGAACAAAAATAACTAAAATAAGTTTTTAATAGAATAAAGTGAGAAGAAGCAGTCTACTTGATTTCAAGGCTTATTATATACCCACAGCAATCAAGGTCAAGAGCTGCAGGTGGACTGTTACCCAGATAGACCAATCCACAGTGGCTGTTAGAGTGCTGATTTGCACAGCTGCCATGGTTGTGAGGCAGCTGGTTTTCAGGATTGCTGCAGAGCATGGGGGAGTGTGAACAGGGAAAGTTAAAAACACCACCAACTTCAACTGCTTTTACTAAGATCCACCTTCAATACCCACACCCCCTGCCTAAATGGGCTACATATTATTGAAAACCTTTGGTTCATTTCCAGTTATAAAAATATGGATTTTGAAAATTTCTGCTAGCATTCTCATAGCTTTCATAGAGGAAGGAATTTTCAGAGATTTTTATACTGCTGAAAATATTTGTCTTTTAAACCTTCATTACCTATGAAAAACAATGCCTAAGTTTTCCAACTTGACATAAAAGTAATTAGAAACCAATTTTACATTATATGGATTAGTTCACCATGTAAAAGTGTTTTGTTTGCAAGTGTTAGAACAGTAATGGAATACATGGTAAGACCTTCTTCCATAATTGCAAGTTGGTATCAGCAATAATTTGTTAGTAAATGGTCTTAGGTTTTTTTTGTGTGTGGGTATTGGAGCTATCAGTGTCTGAACTGCAACCTGCTTATTACAGATGCCAACATATCTAGAGACCCAGGATAGAACAATGCAGGAATAACAAATTGGTCAGAATGACACATTTGAGGAAAGAAGATTAGGTTGTTAAAAAAATAGATAATAAGAATCCTTTCTTTAAAAAAATATTTATCTTGTATTTTGGTCTATTCTTTCTTTTGAAGGTGTCCACTAACCCCTTCCCCAGGGATGTAGCAGTTACACATAGTAAAGCACTCTAAGTGTATTCCAGAAAAGTCGGTCTCCCTGCAAGCCCAGATCCAGTGTTCCTTTTCATTCGTAGACACCTGTAATATATTTGATTGTTCACTTTAGGAAATGGAAGAGTAGTTATTGATTCCTGATATGAACCATTTGGTTCATGTGCCTTAATGGCTCATTTTCCTTCCTATTTCCAATAGCATCAAATTAAAATATAATTTGGGGCTGTTTTAACATTCTGGGAGATATAGAGAAAATCTTAAGCAAATATACTGAAACATAAGTTTGCAGAACATGTGTTGAATGTCTGTGTTAGCCTCTCACTACTCAATCTTTTCCTCCCCCTTGCTGGCCTACAGTGAGCCTAGAGCCTCAGACATTCCATCAGGAAGAGAGACTCCCACCTCCTCAGCAGCCCCCCCTTATAGCCTGTGGTCACCTCTGCCTGATGTGTGTGCTCCTCACTTATGTACACTCTCTGATTTCCAGGTAACTGTTGGCATTTCTAATTAATTTGGAAGCGCTTCTTACTATCCTCAACTTTCTAGGTTTATGCTCCCTTTAAACCCTACTTTAAACTTAATTCTTTCAGTGAGATTTCAAAAGGACAGGAAAGAAACACACACACACCCTCTTACTGTTTTCTTTAACAAATGGAACAAGGCCATTCTACTTAAATTTATTTTGTTAGCATACATACTTGGTGTTCTGTCCTTGTACTTTATGCTTTTATCAACATTTCTTTGCTGTTTTCTTATAGTCTACCTTTTGACATATTTATATACTTTTAAATTTTTCTCTTTAGTGTTTGGAAAGCATAAATCTGGGCATAGTTCTTCTCAGTTGAAAATCTATTTATACTTACATATGATCAGTCAGGCTCACATAGTTTGTTAATCATTCATGATTTGTGAATGAGTCAAGACCAGTACAGAAAAGAGGAACAACTCCAGGGGTTTTGAGCAGAATGAAGTTTAATTCAGGGATTTAGTTTCTTTAAAAATTGTTGATTTTTAAAAGTCTGGAAGAGTGGCAGGTCATATAATTTTTCAGGAACCTGGTTTTTGCTACTTACAAGGCTGGTATTAGAGAGCAGCACTTGAGTTAGAACACTGAAAACATTTATTTGCAAAATTTGGAAGGAGGCTTCCTTCTTATTCTAGATTGTACTTGGCAGAATTTTATACCCAAAACCATATCTGCAAGGGATTCCAGGAAATGTAGATTTTAGTTTTCAAATAGAAGTCTGCTAATGACAACATCAACAAAATGGAAAGGGAACCAACTGTATGGGAAAACATCCACCAATGGTTTTGATCTCCAAAATATGTGAAGAACTCACATGACTCCACACCAAGAAGACAAGCAATCCAATTAAAAAATGGGCAAAGGGCCTGAACAGACACTTTTCCAAGGACATACAGAGGGCCCAAAGCCACATGAAAAAATGTTCAACATCACTAGCCATCAGAGAGATGCAAATTAAAACCACAATGAGATACTACTTCATGTCAGTCAGAATGAACATCGTTAATAAATCAACAAACAAGTGCTGGCGAGGATCTGGAGGAAAGGGAGGCCTAGTATACTATTGGTGGGAATGCAGGCTGGAGCAGCCACTGTGGAAAACAGCGTGGAATTTCCTCAAAAAACTAAATATGGAAATGCCTTTTGATCCAGTGATCCTACTGCTGGGACTATACCCCAAGAATCCTGAATCACTTATTCAAAAGAACCTATACACCTTAATGTTCATAGCAGCATTATTTATAATAGCCAAGTGCTGGAAACAGCCTAAGTGCCTCTCAGTAAATGAGTGGATCAAAAACTGTGGTACATTTACACAATGGAATACTATGCAACAGAAAGGAAGAAGGAACTCCTACCCTTCACAACAGCATGGATGGAACTGGAGAGCATTATGCTAAAGGAAGTGAAAGACAGTGAGAGACAAATACCATATGATTTCATCTATAAGTGGAAGCTAATTAATAACACAAACAAGTGAGCAAACAGAACCAGAGACTTGGAATAAAGAACAAACTGACTGATCAGAGGGGAGGGGCTGGGGGGAGGGGGATAACAGGGGAAAGAAGGGGAAGGGGCAAGCAAAGGAACACGATTAGAGGACTCATGGGCACGGTCAATGAGGGGGGATTGACTTTGGGAGTGTGGGGGGATGGGGTAGGGGTGAGCAATGGGGAAAAAGGTGAGACAACTGTAACTGAACAACAATAAACAAAAAAAAAGTAGTGAGAAATGGGTGGACTGAGAGCCAATTCAGGCAGCAAGTGATTGCTAGGTCATTGTCTAGGTGTTTGGATTCCTAAGCTATTTCCTCTCCTACACCTGTGCTGTGGCTTCTCTCACTGGATTTTCAAGGTGCAGGTTATATCAGTCACAGCCTTGTTTATATCTTTCCTGAATCACTTACCTGGTGCCTCTGTTCAATTTTTTCAAAGGCAAAGGATTTCACCCTCAAAGTGATTGTCTACCTTTCATTTTTCCTTTCTTTATATTAGTAGATGATTGTTTTCTTAAATTATATATACATATGTGTGTACATATATATAAGCTTTCCATGGGAGAGTTTTTATTATGTTTGTGGGGACAGAGTTTTGCTTTTTTCTTTCTACATAACCATATATTTTATTTTCTAATAATGATGTAAGTTCAAAGTGTTTTCTTTAAACAAGAGTGACATAATTATGCAATTTGTCATTGTCTAAAGTTTAGGTCGATGCCTAGAACACATACCATCCTGCAAATTGAACCATGGTGTTTTAATTAAATTAGCAATATAATCTTAAGGCTTCCTTCTGCTTCAAGGAGATACAAAGGCAGTTCTCTTTATTTAAGAAAAGACATTGTTTTCTCATTTCCCAAGTGCACTCAACTCTGTTGAGTCAACTTATTTATATGACATTTTCTTACTACTTAGCTTTTGGTTTCATAAAGACTGTACACTACCTCTTAAGTAAAAATTACTTACCTTTTCCACATTTCTTTAGTTTTAGTTTCTTTTCTACTTATTCTATATCTCTTGATTGTGGACTGATAAACCCTCTACATATTTCATATATTTAAAGATCTTCATATAGAAATACTTCCTTTATTCTGGAGGAATGCTTACTTTGGAGGATAATTCATACAGATTACTTTGGGGGGAGGTAAACAAGTTGTTCTTAGATATGTGCCATTTAGGATAAGAATGGGTATATTTGGAAAGATATAGTCATGTTCTTCAGTCATTAACTCTCTAAAAAATGTCATACAGTTCGCTGGTTTATATGAGAAAAAGTCATTCTAATTTGATGATAACATAAAAAGCGACACATTGAGGATATCATCACATTTCAAACACTAGCTTGTATAATAAATAAGCTGTTTCCATGTTAATCTGCTTTGATGAGCCATGAATGTGTAAACACTCTGTGTAAGTGTATTTAAGGACATGCAGCTTTTGCATCAAATCAGAATTTTAATAGCATGAATTACAAAATAGAAATAAAACTTAGACTCTAAGAGGTATAATTACCAGGGTACTACAATTTGGCTTATGTGTAAAAATTGATCAAGAAACCAGAATGCTCAAAATAACATTTAAATTTTTTTTAATTTAAATGTTGTTATTTTATTTTAGGCTGCTGTAATAAAAATTGTATAGGCTGGGTGATAAAATAATAGACACTTATTTCTGACACTTTGGAAGGTTAGGAAGTCCAAAGTCAAGGGCCTGGAGGATGGGGTGCCTGGTGGACTCGCTTCCTGGTTCTTAGACAGCCACACTTTCGCTGTGTCCTCACCTGGCTGAAGTGGAAGAGGGAGCTCTCTGGGGTCTCCTTCCTAAAGGCCTTTATCCCACTCAGGAGGACTCCACCTTCATGATCTAAGCTCCTCCCCAAAGCCATACCTCCAGATAGCATCACTTTGGGCAATAGCTTACTCTAGTAGTTTTGTAGAGACATAAACATTTAGTCTTTGTCACAGAAGATGAAGTTTCACTTCATATATAACACTGCCTTTTGATAGCTATAATTATTGTTCTTAGTGTTTTAATATTGACAGAAAATAATTTTTATCAAAATCAAAGATATCGCAGAATCTAAGGCTTTTCATATTTTGTACAATGGAAACGATCTCGATTTTACATGAGGAATGTTCACCTCTCCTTTTAAAAGCAGAACTCCTCAAAATATAAATCATATATTACAGTTCATTGCGTATTTTTCTTCTGCATAAGGGGACATTTACAAAAAATTTATTATCATTGTGTTTTTCCCTGACTAAATGACATTCTTAAATGATGTGACTACAATTTGGAAGCTAGCACTAAACTGTGGTCACAAAAGACACTAAAAAGTAATGTCAGTGGCTCAAATGCAGTACAAATTTGTTTCTAGTTCACGCAATAATTCCAGGTGCTTATTTTCTTCAGGGTGACCAAGGGACACACTTCTTTCTGGCTTGTGAGTCTTTCATCATCATTGGCATTTGCTAATACGAGGGAAAGTGGAAAGGTCAGAAGAGAAATCAGTTCATTAAATTCTTTTCTTGGACGTGATTCTCATCATTTCTGTTCATACTACTTTAATGAGAACTAATCACATGATGACATCTGGAAGTTAGCAGGGTAAGTAAATACACTTCTTAACTGGCTTGCTGTTTCCCAGCTACAAGTCCACACAGTGAGAACAGGGGAGAAATAGCCACTCCCACAGTCCATTTCTCTGTTCGTCTAATTTATTCTTAGGTCTTTGGGTCAGAAGTGTTCAGTTTTCTCCCCACAGGAAGGACACGCCTATCTGATTCTTAAGGGAAACATCCCAAGTTTCAATTATTACTACATCAAGCTCAAAATACGAGACCTCTAGGTGATGTCTAGTCCTTTTCATGGTCCATGTAACTTCTATCAGTTTGAGCTGTTGACTGAAGAAAAACGCTGCCTTTCCCCACACCAAATCTACAGTGGCGCTTAGGGTAGAACATTATGTCAAAGCCCCCACAGTAGTCACTGCTTCTTGGTGATATTCTGCTGAGCAGGCATTAAAATAACCCAATAATAGATCATGGATTAGGTACGTACTTACTCCTTGAGAGGTACTCTCTTGTCCATTGCTCTCCACGGCTCCTGGTTTCATCTCTAAGAGTTTCTTTTCTCACTGATTTTCCCCATGGTGCCATTTAAGGTGGATATTAGGGATTCTGCTCCCTTAAAGGCTGACTGGCTTTCATAGCTGACTTTTCTTTCAAGGTTGGGGGTCCCATGGTAAAGTGGGCCCAATGCTCACTTGCCTCGGTCCAGGCTCATGCTTTCTTTGTTAATGTAGTTCTTCCAAAAACATTGATAGGCTTCAGAAATATTTGTTTCTACTTAGTTTATTGCACCTATAATCATACCCAAAATTCTTAGATGTGGTTCTTAAATTGGCCTTATAATTTTGATTTCTTTCTCTCATACCTGTTTCTCCAAATGCAGTGTGATCTCAAAGCCATCTACCAGAACAACTTGGGTGAGAAGGGGATGCCTTTAATCTGACCTTTGCCATATGGCTGAGTTATTTTTTTCTAAGTCTTAATACTCTTGGGAGAGAAAATGCTGTGTGAGCTGCAGGAGTAGCTCACTTTTCTAGCCCTGCTACTTTTTGGTTAGGCACATATGAGCTAATTTCTTAGCAGTCCATCCCCTAACCACTCGGCAACCTCATCCCACAAGAGCTAATTTTTAAAAAAGATATTACTTATTTATTTTTGGAGAGAGGGGAAGGGAGAAAGAGGGAGAGGAACATTAATGTGTGGTTGTCTCTCGGGCACTCCTAACTGAGGATCTGGCCGACAACCCACGTATGTGCCCTGACAGGGTCTGCAGGCTGGCACTCAATCCCCTGGGCCACATGAGCCAGGGCTAATTCTTTTTCTTGAAGTACTTTGCTAAAAGCAACATGTAAAGCCAACACATACTAACACTTGAGCTCCTTCCAACAATTCCCTTACAGCTGCCATTGTACATGTTCTGCTTTTGAACTTACCTCAGGCAACAGTTAAATTACATAAATATTTTGACATTGCATAGCATAGGTCCCCAACTTCCCAGCCTACATCATGTTTTTCCCTATTGCCCAACCACTGAGCCCATGCCATGTATTTTAGTTTTTGTTTTTTCTAAATAGTTACACTTGATTACAAAGCTTCAATTTCTATATTAGTAAGGGTATGCTGAGCTGTGCTGAAATACATATGTACAATGTATAAGGGCTCAACACAAGAGAAGATTATTTTCACCCCTATAATAACAGTCTTGGGTGTGTTTTCCTGATTAGTGGGTGGTTCTTTTCTACATTGTGATTCAGGGACCCAAGCTTCTCCCATTTTCAGTCAGTTCCTGGGGGCTGTAGTCATTTTTATCTGGTTTATGGGAAGAGAAAGAGAACATGGATGATGCACAAGGTTACTATCTTGGTCAGAAAGTGGCACACATAATTTCCATCCTGCCTGTGAGTGCTGGTCACAGGGCCACAGCTAGCTGCAAAGTGGTCTTGCTGATGGAGTCCATCATTCCATTAAGCAAATACATCAATACAGAAGTGGAAAGGCTGTTTTGATAAACAGTCAGCTATCTCTGCTTTACTATCTAATTAACCATTTCATGGGTCTGTGTGGGTTACAAAGCACTTATAGGTACTTCATTGTGTAATGTGAATACCCTAGTGATTCTGTCATATAAAAAAAAGTTATCTGCAGAGGAATGAGCAATTTGACTAAGTTTATAGTTCATGAAAGCCAAGGCCTGAATGTGAACCCAGAATTTTTTTCCCTAAATCTCATGCTGTTTCTGAAAAATTGGTTAGGGGGTAAAAAAAGGAAGAAAGAAAAAGAAATGAGTGATCAACGTGATACACATTTTGAAATCAATAACTTCAAATCATTTAATAAATATCTAATAAACTTTTGATCAGTAACACATGGCCACAAATCTCAGATAGTTTAATATTATACTTTCTTGCAATAATAAAGTTATAGAATCTAATCTCATTAGTGAATTTAACCAGGGTATATTTTTTCTTTTATAACTTTAGAGTGGACCAGAATCTTCAACTACAACATTTTTTCTTTTAAGTGAAAAGAATAAAGTGAGATTTTTTTATGAATGAGAACTCACAGTTCAAATTTGCCAGTCTCTGAATAATAGATATATTTGGAGGTTTACTTAAGACTTCAAAATCAATTTTTCTAATGCACATTATCTATTAGGAAATTGTTCCTTATTAGATAGTCATTTATTCCTCTCCTATTTTTAAAAAGTCATTGAGGAATAACTGCTTGGAAGGAGACTCTGCTAAAATGGCATAAAAAGAAAGTTCAATGAAGATAAATTTTCTTTGTTCTTGTGTTTTTTGAAAACCAAATAAATATAGTCAGCATTCTGGAGGGAATTTTATTTTTTCAGCCTGCCTTATCTATATTCTACTCCAAGTCTACCAGACACTCCTAGGATCCATAAAGTATAAAATTGAAAAAGAGCTCTGAGATGATCTCTTCCAATTTGTCATATAACTTTAGTAGAACTTAATTTAGTTATAATAGTCTTAATATAGTTTAAAGAAATTAAGAGCATAAAACTTTATTTCATAGATGATGCCATTTGAACTTATTTTCTTGACCAAATTATTACTGGTGAGAACGTTCTAACTTTCTTGGCAGGGCAAAGGCAGTTCTGATGGTCTGTTCCTCCACTGAACAGTGTTAGTGCCAATTGGCTCTCACTTTCTTTGGGAAAGGTCTTGGAGTTCTGTGGGTATTCTTATTTTTATTATTGCAATTATCTGAATATATCCTTTATTCAGAAATGATATTTTCCAATTTATCAAAAGCAAAATGTACTTAATAAGCTGTCCAGAAGATCATTTTTGGTGGTAATGTGTCTCTGTTAACTGCTGACTAAAGCAAAGAAGGTGAAAAATGCAGAACTTTCTTTGCATAATCTTATTGACGTAATGACATTTACTATTACTATAATAAACTACCTGTTTTTATACTAAAACTTGCTATTTATTTATGCAAATTAGAATTCTTCAATGAATAGCTGTGACTTCTTTAGAATAATATCACTTATTTTAGACATTGTGGGTTTGTCTAATTTAGCATTATGAATTTGGCAAATAGTTGATTAACAAATGCTGTGTAATAGTGTCTTTGTTAGTTTGACAATTTCTGTACATGGTAAAGTTCCTCTTAGAATTTTAATATCAAGTATGCTTTGAATTTGGCCATATGTCACAATATATTATAAATAAGTTTTGTTTTGCACGAGTTCCAGCTTTATTACAGATTTGTCATTCTTGCATTTTTCTTCAATGACTTTGGGAGAAGAAATTTATTCAAGTTATGTAACAACGGAATAGCCTCTACATTGGGGTTTGTGGCTCCCTGTCTGAAGCATGGTCTAGACAATAGCAAATTCCTCAATTTTGAACAGGCTGCCTATGAAGTTGCCAACTTGAACACGGATTTAGCTGAAACATTACATTTCATATTTCAATGTTGCATTCCATTTGACTGTACTAAAATGTTGGATGTAGAAATAGAACTCTGGTGTCCTTATTCCATGATCTAGCTATGAGTTTGTGCTGCTTGAAAAGAACCCAGAAGACCTCGAAGCCTGCCCAGAACACTGAATACCAACACGTTGACTGCAAGCAGTAGGCTGTGCATGCTTTCCCCCATTTTTTCCATGTTAAACACAAAACAGAAAAGCCCAGCACACAATGAGCCAGATTCTTCCAGCATGTTGGTCATATCCTAGAGGCTGGATTGGCCATCTTCTTGATCAGGTCAACTTTTGTAGGTCACTAAGGATACTAAAGAAGTCCTTTGTTGAAAAGCATGGCTTACAAAGTTATATAATTTTCTCCCAAAATAATGTGTACTAAGAAACCATTCAAGTCATGTAACACTTGAAACAGCACATTTTTATTACCTAGAGTTTGATAAATTATGCCAATCCTTATCTGACCAAAGACTAATTTAAAATGACTTTTCTATGTAAAATTAGAACTGCTTATTAAGCAAGATGTTATCACATTAACTTTTCCCTTCTGATTTCATCTGAAAGCTTTAAAAAAGATAAAACTTACTTCTGGCCAAGATGGAGACATAGGTAGACACACTGTGCCTCCTCACACAACCAAAAGAAGGACAACAATAATTTAAAGATAAAAAACAACCAGAACTGCTAGAAAATCGAACTGTATGGAAGTCCGACAACCAAGGAGTTAAAAAAGGACCATTCACCCAGACCAGTAGGAGGGGCAGAGACAGGCAGCTAGGTAGAGAGGCTCATGGCAAAGCTGCAGGTGGCGGACTGGGATAGGCAAGGTGGTGGCTGGTGGAGCAGGCGGTCCCACATTCACAGGCAGATAAACCAGGAGGAACAACTGGGGAGCAGGATGAACTGCGCAACCCAGGGCCCCAGTGCAGGGAAATAAAGCCTCAAACAACTGATTGAAAACACCTGTAGGGGTTGAGGTGGCAGCAGGAGAAACTTCCAGCCTCACTGGAGAGTTTGTTGGAGAGACACACAGGGTCCTAGAATGTACACAAACCCACCCACACAGGAATCAGCACCAGAAAGGCCCAGTTTGCTTGGTGGAAGCGGGGGAAGTGACTGCAATCAGGCGGAGAGCAGAGCAAGTGTCACTGTTCCCTCTTGGACCCCTCCCCCACATACAGTGTCACAACCCAGTGACTGGGTTGCCCCACCCTGGTGAACACCTAAAGCTCTGCCCCTCACTGTGTAACAGATGCGTCAAGACAAAAAAAAAGAAAGGCCCAAATGAAAGAATAGATCAAAGCTCCAAAAAAAAAATACAACTAAGTGACAAAGAGATAGCCAACCTATCAGACGCACAGTTCAAAACACTGGTGATCAGGATGGTCACAAAATTGGTTGAATTTGGTCACAAATTAGATAAAAAAAGTTAAGGCTATGCTAAGTGAAGTAAAGGAATATGTTCAGGGAACCAGTAGTGATGGGAACAAAACTGGGACTCAAATCAACAGTGTGGACCAGAAGGAAGAAAAAAATATCCAACCAGAAAAAAAATGAAGAAACAAGAATTCAATGAGGAGAGGCTTAGGAACCTCCAAGACATCTTTAAACATTCCAACATCTGAATTATAGGGGCCCCAGAAGGAGAAGAGGAAGAGCAACAAGTGGAAAAGTTATTTGAACAAATAATAAAGGAAAACTTCCCCAATCTGGCAAAGGAAATAGACTTTCAGGAAGTCCAGGAAGCTCAGAGAGTCCCAAAGAATTTAGACCCAAGGAGGAACACACCAAGGCACATTATAATTACATTACCGAAGATTAAAATTAAGGAGAGAATCTTAGAAGCAGCAAGAGAAAGTTACCTACAAAGCAATTCCCATAAGACTGTCAGCTGATTTCTCAAAAGAGATCTTACAGACAAGAAGGGGCTGGAAAGAAGTATTTCAAGTCATGAAAGGCAGGGATCTATATCCAAGATTGCTCTACCCAGTAAAGCTTTCATTTAGAATGGAAGGGCAGATCAAGTGCTTCCCAGACAAGGCCAAGTTGAAGGAGCTCATCATCACCAAGCCCTTATTATATGAACTGTTAAAAGGATTTATCTTAGAAAAGAAGACAAAAATATGAACAGTAAAATAACAGCAAACTCACAATTATTAACAACCACACCTAAAACAAAAACAAAAGTAAACTAAGCAAACAACCAGAACAGGAACAGAACCACAGAAATGGAGATCACATGGAAGGTTATGAACAGGGGAGTGGGAGGAAGAAAGAGGGGGAAAAGGTACAGAGAATAAGAAGCATGAATGGTAGGTAGAAAATAGACAAGGGAAGTTTAAGAATAGTATAGGAAATGTAGAAGGTAAAGAACTTATGTCTACGACCCATGGACATGAACTAAAGCAGGGGAATGATATTGGGAGCGGGGAGTACAGGGCAGAGGGGAATAAAGGGGAGAAAAAAATAGGACAATTGTAATGCCATAATCAATAAAATATATTAAAAAGAAAGAAATCCTAGGTCAAATATAACCATTTTAAAAACAGAAATAAAGGGAGCATAATTCCCTACTCCTTAAGCATGAACTAGGCATAGAGATTTCCTTCCAAGAGTACAATATGGAAAAGAGGGAAGACCAACCTTACTGTGGCAATACCTGACAACCAGTACTGCAGCCAGGTCATCAAGGTCAACATCAATAGCCAAAAAGCATGTTAACCATTTAGTGTGTGACTTTGTTGTAATACCAAAAATGGCACTTAACCTTTCTGATCTTCCTCCTCAAAACCCAAAATCCCACTCTCATCACGAGGAAAACATTAGAAGAGTTCCAACAGTGAGGCACCCTGCAAAATACCCGAGTATGTGCTTCTGAAGACTGTTGAGGCCACCAGGAACAAGGGGCGTGGAGGACTGTCAAGAGGAGCCCGAGGAGACATACCAAATGTAATGTGGACTCCTGGATGGGGTTCTGGAACAGAAAAAGGAAATTGAGTGAAAAACCAAGGAACTCTGAATAAACTATCACTTTGAGTAAGCACTAACGTATCACTATTGGTCCATTAGTTTTAGCAAGCATAGTGTAAATGTTAATAAAGAAAAGTGTGTGCAGGAGTATAGACAACTCTGTACAATCTCAATTTTTATTAAAGCCTGAAACTGCTCTGAAAAATAGCCTCCTAAAAAATAATTAAAAAAAAAAAGAGATAAAACTTATATGGTCAGAGGGAATAGGGAAGGAGCCATCATTGCTAGTGAGATTTCCGTACCTCTAAGAGGACCACACAGATTGGACCAATAGAAAGTGAGACAGTTCACCCCACAGAGAACACGACTTGACCCTTGACCCTCTGCAGGCCAGGGTCAAGAGTGGTGCTGATCATAGAAAAATTGGCTGAAAATCTGTACAAATTAATTGTTTTAGTGTTCTCTGTAATTCTCTATCCCACAAATATACCCAAGAATGCTATGGCAGGACATCTGAAGTGGATTCTACAGACAAGCTGAACCTGATGTCATACAGAATGTGTCTTACTCGGCTTGGGTTATCTTCTTATTTACTTACAGTTCTAGAGGCTGGAAGTCCAAGGTCAGGTGACAGCATGGCTGCGGTAAGAGCTCTCTTCGGGGTTTGTAGACAGCTGCCTTCACACGGTGTCCTCACAGGGCAGAGAAAGATTCTCTCTCTCATTCTCTCTCTCTCTCTTCCTCTTCTCATAAGGCCACAGTCTGGTCAGATTAGGGCCCTACACTTACGATCTCATTTAACTTTCAGTCCCTTCTAAAGATACTGTCTCCAGATACAGTCACACTGGGGTTAAGTTTTCAACAAATGAATTTGGTGTGGGGCAGACACAGAAGACGAGACATGCAGGCATTCTTGAATCTGCGTGCACTCGTGCGTGCAACACTAGTGCAATGATATATCTTACATTTAGAGGTTTAACATTGGGTTTTACCCACCAAATGTAAAATATACATTATTTTCTAAGAATAACCATTAACTTTTAATCTAATACATTTATCATTTGAGTTCAGCCTATAAATAGGAGCATTAAAAATATTGTGTGCAGAGGCACTTTATTGTAATAATGAAAGCTTACAAACACGCAGAAGGTGTTGGTATGTAAAAGTGAAATTTGGCAAAAGTCACTAATCAAAAAAGTCTATTGTGGGTGGGCAGGTCACCACTTACAGCAAAATTTCCAGAAAATGTGTATGTCTGCTGGCTGAATTGAGTCTTTCTGTGGGGTTGGGGGAAGGTTTGAGGAAAGGTCTGTGGGAGCTACTGTCGCGGTTGTATGTTTGTGATGTGGTCTTTCCTGTAAGTCAGCTGGGCAACTGCTCTGCTAGCTGCCTGCTGAGCAGCCCGGCACCAAGGAATAGACAAGAGTCACACTCAGTAATGGTTCTATTTATTCAGCTTTTATTGAATGCAGGTTCACTCAAAGTAGAAGATCAACATGCATTAATATCCTACTCAGCATCTAACAATGGGGGAAAGTGAACCTGAGTCCCAGAGTCTCAGTCTGCAGGTCTAGGAGACAGCACGGTGGGCAAGGGTGTTGTCAGTGTCTTTCAAGGATGGATCTCCTCAGCCAGGTGGGCAGCAGGGCAGATGAAGTCCTCAGTCCAGCAGGGCAGAGCCTTTGGCAGCCGATGCCAAGGGAGATCAGCATGGCATGGGGCAGCACTCTGGTGTGTGGAGCTCAGCTGTCTCAGCAGTGGTCTGGAGCCTGCCTCAGTTATACCTTGAAAGAGATATACTCCACTCTTCTGGGTCTTTTTGATAAATGTCCTGGCATCCCTGATGTCAAATGGGGAATCTGCCCAGGAACCTATCTATGGGTGGTCCCGCTCTGCAGACACGGCTGCTCTGACCACGTGTGCAGATATTGTAGGTGGGTCTCCTCACCAGATGTGTTTACTCTGACCTAGGTAGATTTCCTCTTGAACCAAACAGTCATGGTGACTGACAGTCATTTTATTTGACATAAGTGACTCCACTTTGTTTTGTATACTTTATGGTGTCTTGATGGGACCAATGCCATTTTATTGGTCCTGTTCTCCACAGCTACCACCTGGGTGCAGCTTGGTGGTTGGTTTGTAGCTGTGGTCAGTTAGTGGAAATGGTAGAAAGGTGAGCTGAAACTGGAGCCAGAACAGACCCCTCCATGACTTTCAGTCACCCTGTCCTCCCTCCTACAACCACAGCCTCCAAGAGGCTGGCTTCTTCACTCAGATAAGCTCCTCTTTTATCCAACTCAAATCAAGAACAGGGGTTCTTGAGGACCCCAGTCCTCAAGATATAGGGAAGGGGATTTGGGGATACATAGCTCCCAGTTCCAGCTAACATGACAACTGAATCCAGTATATACATGTGTTCTTATTAAGGCCATATGCTGTGGATTATTGTGTAAGTATTGAAAAGATGAAAGTACAACGCTAATTTCACTGGATGCTCATGAGAGCATTTCCAGGATCAGCTGACATGTCAAGGTACAGAAATGAGCAACATCAAAAACTGGTGGTGAGGTCACAAAGGATGAGACACAACTTAGATTGTTAGATTTGGCAACTTGGAAGCCCCTGATGACCTTCAGAAAAGTGATTTCATGAGAGTGGCGGTGAGTAGAATTCTGCTGAGTAGATTAGAGGTAAAGAAACAGAAGTGTGTCGTCTACACACGCACATAAACAGATGCATCTATGAAATACTTACAGCCCTCATGCACGTTCACCAGCCTGGGGGTATTGTCTGCTTTGTTTACCGCTGTCCCTGCAGTACCTACTGTGAAGAACTATGAAGGATCTTGGATTTTGGCACCACAGATTGGCAAGTTAGCCTGACACAGTCGGGTGCATATTGGCAGAAGACAGGAAGCTCCTCACAGCACTGCCGGCAACACGAGCTTCACACGTACGTTGGTTTCCCCTGCTTCGGGTCCCTCAGTTCCCCTGGGGCTGATGTGGATGTGGGCCCAGGTAGGTGCTGTATTTACCCTGTTTGATCACAACTGAAGAACTCTGAGTTTAGCAACTGCCAATCTTATCCTGGGGCTTCAGGGAGTTCTGCTCAATCTCTTCCCCAGGGGAAGCATTATCTTTAAAATCGTGGACATAAAACAAATCCATCTTCCGTCCTAGAAGGAGACACTATGTCTCTCTTCCAAGGCTGCTTGCTACATAAACATCCTTGAAAAGATAGTTCAATAAAAAAAAAAAAACAACTGTCAATGTTTCTTCCCAGGAGACTTGAATAAACAAAAGAGACCTAAAGGAATTTGTTTCTAAGATCTGGACAGTGCCTGGCACAAGAGGTGCTCAATAAATGCCATTTATTAAATGGTATGTACACATGCACAAATCTTTTTAATGTGATATTTGCATATTATCAAATGTGGATGATGAGAGGTCACCAAACCCTGCGGGTTGTGGAAACTTGACATCTGGAATCCGTCCAGACCTTTTGCTCTGTGTCTTTTCCTATGGCTGGTTCTAATTTGTATCCTTGGCCTATAATAAACGTGACTGTGATTATAATAGTATTTAGTGAATTCTGTGAGTCTTTCGAGTGAATTATTGAACCCCAGGGTGATTGTGGTAACTCCAGAATGTGTAGCCAGCTGGTCTGCAGTGAGGGTGGCCCAGGGGACTGTCAGACTTGCAGCTGGTGCCTGAAGTGACAGACGTGTTGTGGGGAATGTGCCTTCGGCTCATGCAGTTCACCTCTAATTTTGTGACGTGTGGTTCAAGGCATTTGTAGTTGTTTCATAGGATGTCGGGAGTGTAGGATTTATAATGTGGTGGCTCTACTACGAATACAGACTTTTTTTTATTGTGGTAGTTTTATTGAATGGGTAGCTCTTTTACCAAAGCATAAAGGTTAGCACAGTGTACTTCATTTGGCCACAGTTATCCTTGTGCATTGTATTCTCAAGCATAAAAGACACACACTCACTGTCAATGGAGGCAAACCCAAAGCCTTGGCTTGATTAATGCTTCCAACCAAACTGCACAATCTCAGGATGAGATGCAGTTGTTTCCATCAGGTTTTATGTGAATACCCATAATCCCATACCCTCTAAACTTCAAATAAAGCTAGGTTCCATGGACCCAGCCAATATGGTGGCAGAGTAGGGAAAGGAAATAAAAATTCCCTATCAGAAAATACAATAGTTGGAAGGACAGAGTAGCCACTGGCCCGTAGTCATTTTCATATACTGTTGGGCCAAAATAATGAAGACAGTCACAGAAGGAAATCTTCGGGAGAGGGAGGGGAACCCATCTGAAAGCTGTAGACTCTGTTCTCAGGGAGAAAGTCCCTTGTCTGCTTTGCCCTGGCCCATCGTCTTCCGTGGAGACCCTGAGGGGGGCGTTAGAGAATTTGACCTCTTTGGAGTTTAAAGTTCTCAAAGCCCACTTTCTGCTTGTGTTTTGGGGGCCTGAGGGTTGCTTTAAGGCTTCAATGGCTGGTATTAACCAGATTTAGAAATACTTTGGTTATAAAACTCTATAAAAACTCATTAATCATCTTGTCATTTTATTTCAAGCCAATTCCATATTTGGGCATACAGAGCTAGCAACCTCATTCTGGCATAATTTTTGTGTTTGAAGTCTTTTTTTTTTTTTACTGGCCTCTGCTCTGTCCATCTCTCTTTTTCTAAACTTAATGTTGGATTCCTAGAAGCTGTTTGAAAGAATATGCTGGGGTTGAGAAACAGACCTTAATCGTGGTTTTGTCAGCAGAATTACTGCTTGTGTTACTTACCTATTGCTGTGTAACAAATTACTCCAAAACTTCGTGGTTTAAAACAGTGCTACTTTGCTTTTCTCACAGTCAGGGAAAACTATCAATGCAATTTTAGCAATACTTCAAATCTCTTTAAAACCTGAAACACAGAATCACAGAGATGAAGACAAATGAGCACATTGATTGCTCATTCTTGCTTCTTTTTACTGGGACATCAAACCAGAATTCCCACTTCCTCCTGTGACCTGATCTCTGTCTGCAACGGAAAAGCATGTGGTGTTCACTGTCAGAGGCTCAGTTCCCTATATCTGGTAGTTGCCATGTTTTAAATTTCCAGACTTTTGCTACAAACTTTTTCAGAGTCATGCAGACAGCCTGTTATGTTACCAGGGTAAAAAGAATCAGCAGGAGGGACAAACCAGAGGCTCAGCTGTCCTGCAATACTTACAATAAAGGATACTCTGACTTCTTATTATTCCCATAAGTGGGTGATGTATTTTTTGGGTGACTTTGGTCTTAGGAGGCTCCACAAAGCACAGGAAAAAAAACTGAAAGAAGAAAACTACTTTATAACAAATGAATTTTATTTGATTTTTGGGATGAGCCTCCTTGTCTTAAAAGCTTGGTTTATAGTCCTGAGAACTCACGCCATAAAAATTTCAAAATCAAGAATTCGTTTCCATGATGTTTTGGTTGTCCTGTTAACAAGAGCTTGACCCTTCAGTCCCACTCTCGGTTTAATGCTTTCCTGAGTACTGGTTGCCAGCAAAAATAAACTGGAAGTGCCGGCTTTGATTTTTTACCTGCTGGAAGAAAAGGATGCTCTCAAGGTCTCTTTCACTCCCGAATATTTTTCAGGAACTTATGAGAAGCACTGAGCTAGCTTTCGTGGCTCATGTACGTGGCAGTGACAGAGAAGAGCGTGGTGGTGTCAGGTAGTGCCAAGGGGAGGATCAATAACTGGATTCACATTCCAGTTCTATCGCCTATTAACTATCTGGCTATTACCAAATAATTCAATACTTCTCAATGTCTTCATTGGTCAGTTAGAGACAGGGTTGTATGGGAATGAAATGCAATTACATGTAAGATCATTATTTGAACTTGAAAACATTCTACAGATGTCTGGATTCCATCAGTGCTAAGGAAAACTGACCCTGCGAGGCCGTTAACGCAATGGAAAAGAGTTTATTTTCTTTATCAGTTTCATTGAGGTAAAATTGAAAAATACAATTGTAATATCTTTGAAGTGCACAACATGATTTGGTGTATGTATACATTATAAAATGATTTCTACCACTGAGTTAACTAATACACTCATCATTTCATATACTTACCTTTTTTTTGTGTGTGAGACTTTAGCTCTACAGTTTCAGCAAATTTCAATTACACAATACTGCATTATCAGCTCCAGTCATAATGTTATATATTAGAACCTGATATCTTATTTATCTTATAAATGAAGGTTTATACCCTTTTACTAATCTCTCGCCTCTCCCCCGTGTTCCTCAACACCCAGGTTAACTTTTTTTTTATTTTGTTTTAGATTCCACATGTAAGTGACACCATGTAGTATTTGTGATTTTCTTTCTGGTTTCTTTTACTTAATATAATGCTCTCCAGCTTCATAGAATTTCCTTTTTTAAGGCTGAGTAATATTCCATTCTCTCATATCATATTTGCATTTGTATCATACCCTGTTATACCATATTTTCTTGATCCATTAATATGGTGATGGAAACATAGTTTCCATCCATTAGTTATCACCTGTAATACTACAATAGACAAGGGACTACACATATTTCTTTGAGATAGTAAATTATTTCCCTTGGATATAGATAAGAAAAGGGACTGCTGGATCATATGGTAGTTCTAGTTTCAGTGTCTTGAGAAGCCTCTATACTGTTTCTCATGGTGACTGTACCAACTTACATGCTCACCAATAGCACAAGAGTTCTCTTTTCTCAACATCCTCACCAGCATTGCTGTCTTTGGTCTTTCCAGAATAGCCATACGAACAGATGTGAGGCAATTCCACATTGTGATTTTAATTAGCATTTTCCTGATGATTAATGATGTTGGGTACCTCTCCATTTATAAGTCAGCCATTTGCATGTCTTCTCTGAGTGTATATTCAGATTTTCTGCCCATTCTTTTTAAGTGGGTTGTTTTTTAGTTATTGAGTTGAGTAAGTTTCTTGAATAATTGAATATGAATCACTTAGTGGACACTTGATTGGTAAATAGTTTCCCCCATCCCATAGGTTACCTTTTTATTTTGTTTATGGTTTTCTTTGATGTGCAGAAGCTTTATAGTTTGATGTAGCTGCACTTACTTATTTTGCATGTTACTTTTGTTATCAATTTAAAAAAAAGCATTGCCAAAACCAATATCAAGGAGCTTGCCTCTTATGTTTTCTTTTAGGAGTTTTATGGTTTCAGGTCTTACATTCAAGTCTTTAATCCATTTTAAGTTTATTTTTGTGTATGGTGTAAAATAGAGGGCTAGTTTCATTCTTTATTTTGTGGGTATCCAGTTTTCCCAGAACTATTTGTTAAAAAGAATAGTTGTTTCCCATCACATGTTCTTGGCTCTTAGTTGAAAATTAATTCACCATATGTGTTTGAGTTTATTTTGGAGCTCTCTGTTCTGTTCTGTTGATCTATGTGTCTATTTTTTTATGTCAGTGCCATATTGCTTTGATTACTTTAGCTTTGTAATGTAGTTTGAAATCAGGAAATGTGATGCTTCCAGTTTTGTTCTTCTTTCCTAATATTGCTTTTGTTATATGGGGTCTTTTGTGGTTTCATACAAATTCCAGGATTGATTTTTCTACTTGTGAAAAATGATATTGGAATTTTGATAAGGATCACATTGAATATATAAATTGCTTTGGGTAGCATGCACATTTTAACACTATTAATTCTTCTAGTCTATTAACATAAGGTATTTTTCCATTTATTTCTGTCTTATTCAGTTCCTTTCATCAATGTCTTATAGTTTTAGGTGTCCATTTAAATGCCTAAAATTTCTAGGCATTTTATTCTTTTTGGTGTTGTAAAAAATAGAATTGTATTCTGAGTTTCTCTTTCTGGTTGTTTGTGGTTATTGTATAGAAACATAACTGATTTTTATACAGTAAATTTTATCCTGAAATGTTATTGAATTCATTTTTTAGTTGTAATGGGTTTTTTGATGGAATCTTCAGTGTTTTCTATCTATAAGATCATGTTATCTGCAGAGGCAATTTTCCCTCTTTTATTTTGATGTGGATGTTATTTATTTATTTATATATTTATTTATTTTACTAACTAGTCCAGTAAGAACTTCTAGTACTATGCTGAATAAAAGTAGTGACAGTGGGCATCCTTGTCTTGTTCCTGATCTTAGGAAAAAAGCCTCCAGTTTCCCACATTGGTATGATGTTAGCTGTTTTTATCATAAATGGTTTATTATGTTGAGGTACATTCTTTCTATACCTAGTTTGTTGAGAGTTTTTCTCATGAAGGGATCTGCACCTATTGAGATAATTATATGACTTTTATCCTTTATTTTGTTAATGTGATATATTACATTTTTTGATTTGCATGTGTTGAATCAAGCTGATATCCCTGAAATAAATTCCTCTCAATCATGGTGTATGATTCTTTCAAAGTACTGTTAATTTTGTTTGCTATTTTTTTTGTTGTTGAGGACTTTTACATCTATATCCATCAGGAATATTGGCCTGCAATTTTCTTTTCTTGTAGTGTCTTTGTTTAGCTTTGATATTAGGATAATGCTGGCCTTGCAAAATGAGTTTGGAAGTGTTCTTTCCTCTTAAACTTTGTGGAAGCGTGTGGGAAAGATTCTTATTAATTTTTCCTTAAATGTTTGGTAGAGTTCACCAATGATGCCCTGTGGCCCTGGGCTTTTCTTTGTTGGGAGGTTTTGATTACTGATTGAATCTCTTTATTGGTAGTCGGCCTGTTTAGATTTTCTATTTTTGGTAGTTACTTATGATCCTCTTAGTATTTCTGTGCCATCAGGAGTCATGTCTCCTCTTTTACTCTTTATTTTGAGTCTCCCTTCTTTTTTCCTTAGTCCAGCAAAGATTTGCCAATTTTGTTTAACATAATAGCTCTTAGTTTCATTGATCTTTTCTATTTTCTTTATAATCACTATTTCATTTATTTCTGCTCTGATCTTTGTTCTTTCCTTCCTTGTAGCTTAGGTTGTTCTTCATTTTGTGGTTCCTTGAGGTAGAAAGTTAGGTTGAATTATTTAATTTTCCTAATGTAGGCCATTGCTATTATAAACTCTGTTAGAACTCCTTTTGCTCTATTCCATAAACTTTTATTTGTTGCTTCCTTTGTCATCTGTCTCAATATTTTTTTTTAATTTTGATTTTTTCTTTATCCCATTTGATCAGAAACATGCTGTTTAATCCCCAAATATTTGGGATTTTTCCAAGTTTTTAATTATTATTATTGACTTAAAGTTTCATGCCATTGTGTTTAGAAAATGTGTTTGATATGATTTTAATCTTTTTTTATTGAGGTGACATTGGTTAATAATATTATGTGTTTTAGGTGTATCACATTGTAATTTGATATTTATATGCATTATAGCATGCTGACTACCAAAAGTTTTGTTCCATCTATCACCATATAATCAACCCGCTTTACCTGTTTCATCCTCCCCCTTTTCTCTCTGGTAATCACCAATCTGTTGTCTCTATGAGTTGGTTTCTTTTTTGTTTGTTTCTTTTTTGTTCTCTGTTCCACATATGAGTGAAATTATCCAGTTTTTGTCTTTTTCCATCTGACTTATTTTGCTCAAGATAATACCTTCAAGATCCATCCATGTAGTCACAAATGTCAATATTTCATTTTTTATATGACTGAGACAGCCATATAAAAAAGGATGAAATATGATTTCAATCTTCTTAAATTTATTAAGGCTTTTTTGTGGTCTAACATGTGATCTATCCTGGAGAATATTTCATATGTCCTGGAGAAAAATTCATATTCTGTTGCTGCTGGATGAAGTATTCAGTTTTTTTTCTGATATAACATGTCATTTAAGTCCAGCGTTTTCTTATTAATTTTCTGTGTGGATGATCTACCCACTATTGTGGGTTATTGAACTCTCTTACTATTATTGATTGCTGCCTATTTCTCTGTTCTTATGTGTTAGTATTTGCTTTATATATTTTGGTGCTTCAGTGTTAGGAGCATAAAGATTTATAATCGTTATATTTTCTTGTTAAAGTGACCCCTTAATTACTATATAATGACCTTATTTTTCTTTCAACATCTACTTTATATGCTATAAGTGTAAGTACCCCTGCTTTATTTTGAATTCTATTTGCATAAAATATATTTTTTCATCCCTTCACTTTCTCTCTGTGTGTATCCCTAAAGCTTGGGAAGTCAAGATGTTAGATATGCAGATTAGCCCCTACCAGGGAGAAGCTGAGGCTGGGTATTTTTGCTTACTTACTTTGTGGGGAGCCAGAGGGCATGCCAAATGGGACTGCTTGCTCACCCAAACAGAATCTTTTTATTTTGCATTGTCCTGGGGACTCATGAATGCCAGCTCCACCAGGTCCTAGATTTAAGTGATTTAGGAGCCAGTCTTTTGTGCTGGCAGTCAGAGCAGTTGGGTGTTAGATGGGGCGACAGGCTCCTCTCAGTGATATGCTGGCAACATGGTTTTATTGTTGAGTGGGCCACAGGGAGGAAGGAGGGCAGTGCCCATTGCCTCTATTGGGCTCCAGGTAGAATCAGACTCAGCACCTAGAGAGGTTCTAATCAGAAGCCAGACCGACAGGTATCAGTTTAAAGTATGAAGTCATGTCCATTCCAGTGAAAGACTAGGAGATAAGGGTCTTTGTCTGCTCCCTCTGCACTGGGCATTGGGCAGATAGCCATTGTGAGTTCTTACGTGCCCATCAACAGCTGCTTCCCTGTTTGCTATAGTCTTGTGGGACTCATGGACACTAGCTCGTCGGCTTTCTGAGCTAGGTGATTTGGGAGCTTGTCACTCAGGCAGCAGTCTTAAAAGTTGCTAGAATCATGGGTGTTCAGCCTGTGGCCTACAGGTGGCTGTGAATGAGGCCCAACCCAAAATCATAAATGTACTTAAAACATGATGAGATTTTTTTTATTACATGTCACAATGTATTTAATATATGGCCCAAGACAACTCTTCTTCTAGTGTGGCCCAGAGATGCCAAAAGGCCGGACAGCCCTGGAAGCCTTCACTCTTCAGAAAGGAGTTGGAAGCTGGAGGTTCCCTCCTGATGACATGGCGCTGTGCCGAGAATGGAGTGTAAGTGAGAGTTTCTCTGTCTTTTCTACCCTTTTCCATGTAGATATTTTCTCAGATATTTTCTGGTTTCTGGGTTTCTCTCAGAAGGAATTGCCCTGTGTGCGGCTGTACATTCATAGCACTCATTGGAGAAGGGAAATTCAGGCCACCAAGATGCAAATCTGGTCATCAATTTCTGTCTCATTCTGATAGACATAATTTACTTAGGGGCAGATTAGTAGAGGTGGATTTTTTTTGTTGCTGCATATTGGGATATACTTATGAAGTCAACTCTAAGATATTTTGTTTCTTAGATCTTGTGTCGATTTTAAAATAAGGAAATAAACAAGAAAAGTAATAAAGTGAGCATTCCTAAATATTTAAAAAATAGAAAACAAAAATGTGATTTGGATTTTATTTAATTTCCTCTTGCCACCTTATGGAGAATTCTTCAAGTTCTTCTGGAAAAAGGGGAAAATGAACAAACATGTTCCTTGAATTTAATGATTTTTGGCCCAAATTGACAAATGTTTTTGAATATCAATTTTAAACTCTATGACTGCCAGCTCTTGGCATTTGCACACTGAAAATGAGTTTAGTGGTCAGAAGGAGAATTCCAAGCCTCACAGTTGGTGTACTAAATTCAGGCAATGTCTGTAAAGCAAGACAAACCATACCTTGGAATAACAAACTGTCTGGTATTCTTCGTCATAAAATTACATTGGAATATTAAAAAAAATTAGTCTGGTATCAATTGCGTTGTTTGAAATGGCCTCCAATCCAATGAGGGATGGAAATGGTGACTGGGTAACTATGTGGGAATCTCTGGAACGGTTGGTGCCTATGTCATCAAACCTTTTGAGTTCTCTGTTTAGTGCAACAAGGATTAAAGCTTTAGCTACGTGACTGGCACGTAGTAAGTCTTCAAGGCATGTCAGCCACTGCACTGCTTTCAGTAAAGGCCATTCTCAGAACAGGGTGCAGAAACGGAGAAATGAGTTGTCACCACAGAATTCTGAATGCAAGGTCAGATTCTTCTTTTAATATTGCAGTACACCTATAGTTGAAAAGAAGGCTATAAAGAGTAATTCATACTGAGTAAGAACTAATATTATTTGTATTTCTTCATTTTTTAAAGTCAAATTATATACTGCCTTGCATATGTTATAGCTGAGAATGTGTTAAAACAAATAAGTTGAAAGATTGTGTGTGTGTGTGTGTGTGTATTCTCAAGTACATTGAAGAGACTGAAACACCTGACATACTAATGGATTAAGCATTTTTTTACAAGCGACAAACTAGTTATATTATAAATTCAATTAAAAAAGTTGGTCATGTAGCCACAAAAAATTCTTTCTTGTGCTAAGTATTTTACTGTTATAAAAATAATCTAACACTTAAATTTTATGATATAGAAAAAATTATGCCTTGCAGAGAAAAAATTATTTGATATTTCTAAATGATGGCATTCTATTGGAATTAGACCACAAGGAATGATAATTATGCCAATTAGAACTTAATCTTCATGTTGTTAACAGTTTTATTCTCTATTAAAAATAGAATAATCTGTGAATTCAATAGCACTACCTCTACCTATTTGTTTTTCCCATCAGCCACCACTGGTGTACTGGTTTCCTCCGAATGCCACAGCAATGTGCCACAGACTAAGTAGCCGGAAATCCAATAGCAATGTGTCAGCAAGGCTGATTCCTCCTGAGGATTCTGAGGAGAAATCTGTCCCATGCTTCTCCCTGGTGACTGCCCGCAATCTTCAGCCTTCCTTGGCTTACCTTCTCTAATCTTTTCCCCATCTTCACACGGCATCTTCTCTGTGTCTGTCTTTACATGGTCATCTTCATATGACACCAGTACTACTTAAATGATTTAACAATTTAATGAATAACATAAACTTATCTTAACTAATTGCAAGTGCAAGAACCCTGTTTCCAAAAAAGGGGCATATTCTGAAGTTGCAAGGATTTGAAATTCAACACACTTTTTTGGGGGTGTGGGCAATAACACAACCTGTAACAGCTGGGAGCCTGACTGCAATTTTATTTTATTTTTTTGCTTCTTGATTTTCATTTTTGTCTTCTGTTGTGAAGAAAAATCAATGGAAGCTACTTAATTCCTATAGATGATTAAGTTCTGGAATTTGACTTCTTGAGGAGAACTAGAAAATGTAGCATGGATTTGCTGCTCATTCTAGGATACATCTTCTGAGATGTTTGTTTAAGGGTAAACAGAGTTGAGATGTGGTAGGGTATGAATAAGCTTTGCAAGGAAATGGAGTGAGTGCAGCAGAGACTTCCTGGGAATCAGCAGGCTGGTGCTAACTCAGAAACCAGTACAGAGAGCCAGAATGAGATAGAAGGAAGAGTGGATGTCTCAGTCTCATGTTATCAAACCAGTCTTGAGAGAACACCCTTTTGTAAAAGCAGAAGTTGGGGGAGGAGAACCAAGTGAGTCATTGCATTCAATGCTAGTGGAAGACATTATTGGGTCCAGCGATACTGACAAGGGAAAATTGCAGCTTACAAAAGTTCTGAACTTTATAACAGACATGCACATAGGTCTTACTAAAAGGACCTGAAAGATAAGAAATATCCAGGATAAATGTCAGGAGATTGACAGGGGCAGAAGTCAGCTAAACAACTTAGATAAGCTCTCCAGTCACTGAAGAAGATGTGCAGAAAAAGGAATGCAAGCATCAGTCTTGATGAGCTAAAAGGTGAACAAAGGGCACCATGGATAATGAAAACCTATTGCAGTTCCAGGCAGAAAGCTAATAAGGCAGGAACCAATTCCACCCTTGAACCTGCGGGTGAGAGCTACCCTGGTTTACCTGGGTTTACCTGCTAGAAAGGCAAGCTCAATTTAAAGGCACTTGAGGACTTGCTGGGGGTGGGAGAAGGAAAGAGGATGAGGACATTGTTTAAATTTTCACTCTGGCAACGAACTTGAACAACCTAGTTGACTCATGCTCTAGAGTGAGGTTGGGGAATTTAGTTTGATTGAATCCATGAAGATTCTCAAAGAGAGTAGAAATGGTTTCTCTGTTTTCCCCAAAGAGAGAAAATATTTTCTCTCTCTCTCCCCTCCCTCTCTACCTCCCTCCTCCTCTTTCTCTCCTCACAGCCCCTGGGCTGGCAAAACAAAGATCTCCTTATACTCTTGCTTTTCTCAATTACGACCTTCAGTCTTAAGGTTTCACCAGTCAAGAGTGTACTAAGATTAGTAACCTAATTTTTCATGCAGGATATGATAGTGACCCTCCCTTTTCTTGATTACAGGTTTAAGTTTACTGGGAGAACACAGTAAGGCCCACGGAGGTGTGGGGCCGCTTACCTGCAGGCCCCCACAGGATGCTACACTTTCCAGCTAGCAGATCCCCAGGATTCCCTGACACTCCCTTGGCCTCATCACCTATATGGACACGTGGAAGGCTCTTCGGGCAAAACCACTTAAAGGCTGGCATTGTCTGGGTATCTGGATTTTACTTAGGAAGTAAAAAAATGCCATGTACTGCCACCTTTGATTAACGGAACATAGGAAAATTACCGAGGACGTATAAATGTAAGAAGAAACTCTGTCAAGGAAAAAGAATTTTCAACATTAGCTTCCAATATAATTTTAAAAAGTGATCTTTGTTCAAATGGAAGAACAAAAGGTTAGAGTAGGTCGTACATGAGCTCTCTTGACATGTCCATGAAAACATATCTGTAAACTTAATTCTTTATGAAACATTCCAGAGCCTTAGAAAGGTCAAAACAAATAAAAAATATTCAATGGTGTTGCTATATGTATAATTATATACTGGCTTGAAAATAAAGAATATGAAAAAAAAAGCAAATCCGTTAGGGGGAGAAATAACTATTAAAGGTCAATGAGTAGATATTAAACTTTAACATACATTTGGCATAACAGGAAGTCACGTGTGCATATGTGTTTTTTTGTGGAGAGTGTCTTCAAAACTGTGCTTGAGTGATGAAGTGAGCAATGGGAGTTCAGAAGTAGGAGGGGGATGCACATCTTACTCTATGCCATTTTTTACTTTTATGCAATGTAATATCTATTTAAAAATTATTAATAAAGTTTTTAAAAATTGAGTGAAGATAGGAAGGTATAGAATGGTGTCATATCATGATGGTATTTATGCATATTTTCTAAAAATATATACCTGTTCAGTAATGGTGTGTATGGGATAGTGTAACATTTATGGAAGTCTAAGAACACAAAGAACCATAAGGATACGAAGCAAAACCATGGTGCTCGTTGTCTCAGACAGATGTGCAGAGGAAGGATAGGTGATAGGCAAGTTAAGATGATTGAAAGAAAACTGCCTACAGGACTTTAATTCTGAAATAGTTGAAAAGAGGCGAAAATGTCACTATTGCTGATTCTAGATGGTGTACGTACGTCTATTTGTCAGTCTATTCTTTGTGCATCTCTGCGTTTTTTAAAGTGGCAGCCGACACAGTTGACTTTGCAATAGCAGTAATTCAGTCTTCTTGTCTTCTCACTTCTGTGGTTGACACCCAAGGCCAGAGGTGTTTATAAAAGACACGCGTAAGGATGCAATGACGAGGGGGTACTTATGTTCTGGAAGACAAGTTGCTGCAGAGTTTCTGGCTTATGTAATAACTGCATTGAAGTCTCAGGGTACTTATACCCTGGAAGCATAAAACCGACATGACAACCAAAAGAGAAGATAAATATTTTATATTCATGCTGCCAGAATTCATGATTTCCCCCCACTTTAGCTTACCCCTGTATATGTTTTTTTTAATCAATTCATTAATCCATTTGATTTCTTTTTATTTTTCAATTTTAGCTCCTGCTCCCATAGACAACCTTTTTCATGTGCTTAGTGTGCGTCTTTTCTGTGTGAGCGCTTTGGAAAAATGTCCATTGATTGGTGTCCATGTACTTTCAATTCATGTAACTTTATGATTGTGTTCACATCTACTTCTATTATTTTTATGCTTTTTTCCCTTAAAAACTGTTTTTAAAATTCTGCCATGGTGTTTGAGTGCAATGAATCCCTCACGTGTAACCACTGCATGATATTGTGCAGCGTCCCCTCACCCCATTTTTATCTGGCGTTCTCCCAGCGGTGGACTCCGTAGGTGCCTCTGAATTCCACCACTCCAATGGACACCGCAGTGTGTCCCCTAACACCCTATATGAGATATCTTTGAGCCCAGCAGTAGATTTGCAGTGTTATGCAGACTAGAACCTTTCTATTCTATGGAAAAAGAGTTTTGTTCTTCAAAATGATGCTATCCACTAGGGCTCTGACACCCCAGAATTCTCACCAACACATGGAATTATCTAGCTTTCCAGCCTTTGCCTAATTTACATTTGTCTGGTTACTATGATCTAATAATTTTGCGTATCTCTTTATGTATTTTTCAGTTTCTCCTAAAAAGAATGCATTCTTAATTTTTGCTTTATTTCCTCAGAGGCAGCTTTATCTATTTCATTATTGATTTATCATATCTGTTAATCATCTATAATTCTATTATATATGTTGGGCGACTGACAAAAAAAAACTAGAATTATCTTCTGGAAGGCAGGCCCATTATAGTGTGGGCTTCCCCTGCTAGGTGAGTGTTCTAGGAACCCGTCTGTACCAGTGTGCCAGCTGGTGTTGTTGTGAGAGACTGTGTTTGACTTCAGAGAATTTTTTTGAAGACTCAGTGCATTTGACCATTTCAGATGGGTGATTTACAAGTGCACCTGCCCACACCACACTGACTGCTCATCAGTTTTTGACCAAAAATGGCATGACCCGTGTGCTCCACCTTCCCTATTCACCTGATCTGGATCTCACCTCCAGAGACTTTTCTTTTGTTTCCCTGGATGAAAAAGTCCTCAAAGGCAAACATTTTGCTGATATAGAAGAGGTGAAACAAAAAAAGGCAGAATCACTAAAAGGCATCAAAATCGATGAGTTCAAAAATTGTTTTTAGCAGTGGAAAAAATAGGTGTATTGCATCAAATGGAGAGTATTTTGAAAGTGATTGAAATTTAAACATGTAAGATAAATACACAATGTTTTATTAAAAATTCTGGGTTCATTGTGCTTCCTCTTACATATTTTCAAAGAAATTTCAGGTATCTTCTGCCATTTTGCTAGCTGCCTCTTAACTTTGCCTATGCTGTGATTTGTTAACTAGAAGCCTTTATTATAATATAATAACAATTATTTTTTTTGCCTTTTATTAGTATTTTGGTGTTTTTAATGTACATTTTAAGATTGTCTCCAAGAGAGTTTAATCACCTTTTCTCCATGAACTTTAGGGGAACCTCAGACTTAGCTAACAGAAGCCACTGCCAAGAGTGGAATTTCTCTTAAATGTTAATGGTTTTTATGTGGATGTTGACTGATAGAAGGAGAAGGAAAACTCTTCTGATAAGGTACAAACAATTATTTTAAGCTCTGACTTCACCTTGACCTGTTTCCAAGGGATTTATTCCCTGGTGTAAATAGCTTCAGTGTAGACAACGCTGCACCCCTGCCTCTCTGGCCTCAGTCCCTTGACTATTTATATCTTTAACGACTGGCACCACTCGTCCATGTAACAATGCAACAATGACTACTAAATGTAGATCTTTTATCTCCTGCCCAGCCTCACAAAAATGCTGATATTCAGAGTGTTGCACGCGAGGCAGACCATCCGTCACGTCAGAAGTGCTGGCAGGCTGGCTGGCTTCTGCACTGGTGGAATTCAGAGACTTGCCAAGTAAATAAATACAGCAAGAAACACATCCAAAATTAGACATGTCCCTAAATAAGTTATTATATATAATTCACCAGGAGCTTTTCTTCCCTTTCTCCCAGACTGCCTGTGTTTAGGGTCAAGAGGTCAAAAGGCAGGGCGTCTAGCGGAGTCCAGCCCTGGGTCCTTCCATGCTGCGTAATGAATGTTCTCCATCAGAGCAAGCCCTAGGTGTCCGTCTGAATTTACAGAGGGATTGTTCAGCAGAACTGCCAGAGTGCCTCGCTCATTATTCACAACCAGTAGTGTTATCTCATCTTTTCATCCAGGGAAAGCTCATCTTTCTCGGAAAAGACAGACATGGAGGTAGTTAAGGGGCACCCACTCTCTCTAGCCAAGAATGGAAGAACAAGTCCAACCGCTATCTTAAAAGAGGGTTTATAACACTCTGCAACTTCTTAGTCATTGGCCACATCTTTCTGATTTCTAAATACTAACTGCTTTTGTTAAGGAAATTTCCTGCTTTGACTGAAACAGTAGAGGTTCAAGGGGTAGGAAAGCAGGGTGGGGTGAGCAGAAGATGCTCGAATTAGAAAGAACTGATAACAAGACGCCTTCCCTCTTAGAGCCAACGACAAGGAAACTTTTGTTGTTGTTAAACTGTCCACTTTCAATGAAGCTTCAGATGATTTACTTTCAGAAGAGTACCAACTGAAGGAATTCGCTAAGGAGCTTTACCTTTTAGGATGTTATTTAAAATAAACAGATACACCCTGCTCTGTATTTAAAACAGGAAATATGTTAACTCTAATTCACCCCAGAGACCTGGGCCCAAGGAGGGGTCTCAGACGTCACACACTGAAGTGTAACTGCCCTTCTGTACGCGGAGCCTCCTTTAGTAACGTGGGGCACATCTGGGGGTCAGAGGCTCAGAGTCCTAACAACTGTTTTCTTCTTCTTTTCTTCTTTCTCAAGATTGTCTTTCTTGAGCACAGCCTTGAACTTGATATTTAGGAATGGAAGTGCCTGAATGACTAACATTAACATGACAAAGCCCCAACTTGAAGGCTATATAAACCCTACAAGTTAATCCCCTGCCACAGCTCAGCTGCTTGATTTTTAGACCGACTTTTCCCGAATATAAGAAAACAGAAGCACAGATAGGGGCAGAGAACAGGCTGGGCCTGTATTATTACACTGACCTTACAGATGAGAAAGTCAGGCTTATTCAACGAGTTTAAGTATATTGCCCAATTACTCCATGTAGCCATGCCAAACCTGTCCAGAAAAGAGAAGGGGCTAAGTTGGCATCTGTCATGACAGTTGTCCTGATTGCAATGTGGAGAAGGGCTTGAAGAGGGAATAGGGTGCACTCGGGAATTTGTTAGATTCAGAGATTTCCTTAGCAGCCATATTTCGAGTGTATGTATGTACTGGCTTCCAAAGCAAACTCCTGGAAGACAAGGGCTGTGAATTCTAATTCCCCTGTGAGACTCAAGACAGTATCTTAGACACAGTGTGTTCTCGTGCAGTGTGATTGCCTGTAAAAACGGAACGCACAGTGTGGTATTGTATCTGCAGGGTCTGGCACAAATAACGCCTCTCTGGAAATCTGTACCAGAACTTTTATGGCAAAATCATAAGCATGTAATTCTGTAATGTAAGAGTATCACACTCAAGCACACCATGTGACATTTTAGGTGAAATGTTCAAATTGCTGTCTATCTGGTGCAAGACATTCACGTACGTACCAATCACACTCATTGGTGTTACTTTTGCCAGACCCTGTCTAATAAAGTAAAAATAAGGTGAATGTCCTTTTTCATGAAAAAATGTTTGCATATCTAAATATCCTTTCATTGAAATTTTCAACATCTCCTTGAAAATACAGTATTTACTTCAGAAATAAATAAATTATAAATGGAACACTTTTTAAAAATAGAATTGAATAGTAAAGATAAAACAATGATTGTAGAACAAAATTTAATGGAAAAAATAATTCTTGAGTTTGTGTTATTTGAGGCTAACCATGAGCTAACAGAGTTTGAATAAAATTTGCCTTTTTAATGTAAATGCAAAAAGATATATTTTGTGACAAGTCTTATAGAGTTGGAAGACTGTAATATTCATCTGTTTTTGGAAATAAGCCTCTTATGAGAGAAGACACTGAAAAAATCTTGGATGGTGATCAAATTTAAGTCCACAAGAAAGGAGTATACATCTGGCCAGAGTTTAAACTTCATAAAATTTGATGAATGGTTTTTTTCTATCTGCCTTTAGGAGCAGGTGGTAGTTTATCATTCACAAATATTTATTTGGCAAAATCTTTCACCCTTAGTGTGCACGTGGAAAATGTATAATTCCAGTCTAGTAAACTGAGGCACTTCCTGTTTCCTAGCACAGATCCGTCTTTCCTCTGGATGTGAGTTTTCTTCGCCGCCGATATGAGAAAAACAGTGAAGCCCAGTGTCAGAGAACCCTGGGTTCCCGGTGCACCTTCCCTATGAAGGTCACTGAGAAATTTTCATAACTTCCTGTGCTTGTTTTGCATTGCTGCTGAAACAAGTTTCTACGAATGTAGACATTTAGAACAACACACAAATTTATTATTTTACAGTTTTGGAGGCCAGAAGCCCTAAAACGAAGGGAATGTCAGTGCCGCATTTCTCCTGGAGACCATGGGGAGAGCGGACCCCTCAGTTTCTTTGGCCCTTCGAGGCCGCCTCACCCCTTGGCTCACAGCCTCATCCTTCGTCTTCAGAGACAGCTGCACGGCATCCTCAGATTTCTCTCTTTTTGACCTTTGCTCTGTCGCCACATCTTCTCTGACTTTCCTTCCTCCCTCTTTCCTTCATAAGGACGTTTTTTAGTTCATTGGGCCTACCCAGACAATCCAGGATAATCTCATCTCCAGCCCTTTCACTTACATCACATACATGTTGCCGTGCCAAGGAATACATTCACAAGTTCTGGGCATTATGCAGGTATCTTTGGGAGAACATAGTTCTGTGTATGCCCTGAGCTTCATTTTCATCATGTATAAAATGGACACAAAAAGCAGTGTCTCAGCCCTGGCTGGCGTAGCTCAGTGGATAGAGTGTGGGCTGCGAACCAAAGTGTTGCAGGTTCGATTCCCAGCCAGGGCACATGCCTGGGTTGCAAGCCATAACCCCCAGCAACCGCACATTGATGTTTCTCTCTCTCTCTATGTCCCTCCCTTCCCTCTCTAAAAATAAGTAAATAAAATCTTAAAAAAAAAAAAAAAGCAGTGTCTCACCCATAGGTTTGAAATCAGCTTTTAACATGTAACTCGACACACAGAGGGCACGGAGTCACTGTGTAAGACCATGGGCTGTGATGCTTTATTTATTTGGCTTCGTTCCAGAATAAAGTATTCTACATAGAAGCAATTTCTACATCCTAGACATTTAACATTTTAAGCTCTTTATTTATCATTATAATAAAAAGGGAATCTTTCTTCTGAGTTATATTATATGTATAACTTCTCTTAAATAGTGTATAATGTTATAAAAAATGGTTAAGACTTCAGAATCCAATGAACATAAGTTCTAATGTCATTACTGTCATTTATCAGCTGGGCGGCCCTCAGCAACTTACTGAACTTCCTGGAGTTTGCTGCCTTGTTTGAAAAATAGGGATGTTGGCATTTACTCCTTAGAGTGGTTTGGAGGATTAAATTAGGAGAAAAAAGAAAAATATCTGTGTTAGTTTCCTAGTGCTGCTGTAATAAATTACCACAAATGTTGAGATTTTAAAAAATTGATTCGATTACAGTTCTGGAGACCAGAAGTCTAAAACCAGGTGTTGACAGGGCCGCGCCCTTGCGGAGGGAGCTTCTTCCAGCTGCAGCTGCTGGAGCCGGAGGGTGTTTCTTGGCTCGTGGTGGCATCACTGATCGCTGTGTGCCTTCCTGTGCGCCTCCTTCCTATAAAGACATCAGTCATTTCACGGATGGAGCTGCAGAGCATTAGGCTAAGTGAAATAAGCCAGGCGGCGAGGGACAAATACCACATGACCCACCTTTCACTACAACATAATCAACAAAAGAAAAAAGCAAACAAAATATAACCAGAGACATTGAAATTAAGAACAATCTGACAGTAACCAGAGGGGAGGGGGGAGGGGACAATGGGGGGAAGCGTTTTCAGGAACAGCTGTAAAGGACACATGGACAAAACCAAGGGGGAGGGTGGAAGCAAGGGAGGGAGGTGGGTTTGGCTGGGGCGGGGGGGAAGGGTGGGGGGAAATGCGGACAACTGTGATTGAACAACAAGAAAATAATAATTAAAAAGAAAAGACATCAGTCATTGGATTTGAGGCCTGTCCTGAAACTGGAAAGATTTCATCATGAGATCCTTAACCAATCATATTTGTGAAGAGCCTATTTCTAAGTAAGGTCACATTTTGAGATTTCAGTTATACATGATTTGGGGGACAACACTGTTGAATCCACTACAATAACCTTTACTGTAACAGAAAACATCGTCTTTACTGTTTTCTTCTTCTTATCTAAATGGTTTCATGCTGAAGGTAGAATTTCAAATTTCATTTATTCAACAAATAATGATTGCTTAGTGCAATGGGCTGAATGTTTATGTCCCTAAAATTCCCATGTTGGAGCCCTAATCCCCAAGGTCATGGTGTTTGAAGGTGGGGTACTTGAGAAGTAATTAGGCCGTGAGGGTTGAGCCTTCATGAATGGGGCTAGTGCATTTTAAGAAAAGGCCAGGGAGCAAGCTAGCTCCTCTGTTGGCCACGTGAGAAACCCCAGAGAGGGCCCTCACCAGAACCCAGCCATGCTGGCACCGTGACCTAGGACTCGTAGACTTCCTAACCGTGAGAAAGGAACTTCTGTTCCTTACAAGCCATCCAGTGTACGGTATTCTGTTCGAGCAGCCTGCACAGACTACTACGCCCAGTAAGTAGCAGCACTGGGTTAGCAGCTAGAGGCCCTGTGCTCAGTTCCTTAACTTTTCCAAAGGTAAATCACTTCAAGTTTCCTTTTTTGTTTCAGTATTTGCCACATCCTTCTCTGACCTGCAGCACTTGCAGCCCTGCTTTCCCGGGGTTGGCTCTCGCTGTCTCAGCGGTGGCCCCTGTGCTGCCAGGAGGCATGTGAGCCTTTTCCACACCTCACACTGGTTCTGTGGAGCAGGAGGACCCGGGCTCGGTGTGATATCAGGGTGTTGGAGAGCGCTCCTCCTGTCAACGGCCCAGCACGCATCACTAGCGCTTGTCTTAACCTCCGGGGCTGGGTTCTTGTCCTGCTGTAAATAAGGGAGGTGCAAACAATTAAACATGCTGGTAGTTTGACAGGGGAGTCTAAGAGGCAAAAATCACCTAGAGGAATGATGAGGGTGAAGCGGATATTTGGCACAAGCAGCGGGAAATGTGGGGACCCAGAGAGGGGACAGAATGCTGTGAGTTACAAGTGCTGCTTTTGGTGCCATGACAGTACATGAAATGAAAGAGCATCTTTATGCAATTTTTAAAAAGATTTTATTTATTTAATTTTAGAGAGGGAAGGGAGGGAGAAAGGGAGAGAGAGAGAGAGAGAAACATCAATGTGCGGTTGCTGGGGGCTGTGGCCTGCAACCCAGGCATGTGCCCTGACTGGGAATCGAACCTGTGATGCTTTGGTTTGCAGGCCGAGCTCAATCCACTGAGCTGCACCAGCCAGGGTGCAGTTTTATAAGAATTAAAAAAAAACAACCAAAAATATCTTATGCTGTGTGCCATGATAGACTCAGGCATCTTTTTGACTTGCTGGGTATGGTACAGGTGAAAAAATTTCCCCTTCGTTCACCTCTGGCTCCTGGTAAGCACTCGGAGGTATTAGTTTGTTTCTTGTACCTGATGGCCAAACAGGTGTATAATCAGAAACTACAGCAGGAGATTGCTCCGGAAGGCCTGTCAGATAACCATCACTATAATATCCCCGGTGTGAAAGGTTGAGTCAAATTCTTGGCTACAGGAATGGAATGAGAAGTTCAAGTGTATGAGACCTGCTTTTACAGATGTAAGAATCTAGTACAGGAAATAGTATTAACCAAGAAGCTATCTAAATGTTTACCAAATTGCTTGATTTTGATATGTATATTATTCTTTCTTCTGTTTTAACATCTCCAAAACTGCGATGCATCCTGCAATCACTGATGTTCCTTCAGTCACTGGGATGTGGGAGTTGTAATTCATCGCTGATGCATGGACGTCTAAGATTCCAGAATGGATGACCCAACCTAGGGAGAGACAAGAGTGAACCGCTTATTTTAGGAAATACTGCATCATCAACATTCCTGTTGACACATAAAATGTTATTATGTGGGCAAATATAGACACCAAACATTCTAACTTAAAGAGTATTTCAGATTTTTGGGGCTCTGTGTAGAATATGAAGATGTTACATAAACACCTCAATCAATGTCTTTGTTTTTTTAATTTTTGCAAAAACAATGGGATATTATAGATACAAGTGTAGATAAGGCTAAAGGGCTCTTTTAATAAATATAAAATAAAAATTCCCATTGATAAGAATGCAAATGCCATCGTTTAATTGAAAGTATTTTTTCTAAATAATTATCTTAAAATAAATAGATTCCTACTTCATGAAGTACAGTGATAGTGATGAAAATTGTATGTGTGATGTAAAGAGGTGTAGAACACAAGGAAAGTCTGAAATGGAGAGATAAGCTTGGTCCCACAATGTAGAGAAAGTTATCCTGAGAAAGTGACACTAGGGATAAAGCTTCGCGGAGAAGCAGGAGCGGAGAACCGGAGGAAGGGGCTGTTCCGGATGAAGGAAACTCTGTGTGCGGAGGCCCACGAGAAAGAAGGTGATCGCCGTTGAAGTGCGGAGCAAGCTGGGGAGATCTGGGAGATGGGCAGGAGGGTAAACAGTGGGCACTTCCTGAAAGGCCACACGATGGATGTGGGACTTTCTCAGGAAATCACTGAAAAGCTGGAAGGTTTTAGGCAGTGGGTTGGCAGGATCAGGTCTGTGATCTGTAAGCATGCCCTGCTGGCAAAGGGAGAATGGCTTGGAGGGGAATGCCAGTGGGTTTTGGGAGATCAGGTAGAGGCTACTGTGCCTGTCCAGGAGAAAGGTGATACAACTTACAATAGAACATTGAACACCAATAGGAGTGGAAAGACTCGGGAGACATTTTGGGGTAGAAGAGGTTCGATGTACCTTTCAATCAGATGTGGAGAAGTGGGTGGTAACAATGACACCAGACTCTGACCTGGACAAGGTCACCCCTAAAGTTGCAGTGTAGTGGGAATGGCTAGGATTTGGGATATTTGAAAAGTATTAGAGATTATACATACTTTTATGTATGCAGTCTGTGGATGAAATGATTAGTATCCTTGAACACATAAACAACTGGATGAACCATGATGCCATTTTTTGAGGTGAAAAATACTGAAGGAGGAACAGATTCTATTTTGAGCAAGTGGAGCTTTAGGGACCTCTCTGATATCCAAATGAGATTTTATATATTTTTACATATAAAATTTTTTTAAATAAACCCTCCAAGGGAAGGGAGGGAGAGAGAGAGAGAGAGAGAGAGAGAGAGAGAGAAACATCAATGTGCAATTGCTAGGGGCTGTTGCCTGCAACCCAGGCATGTGCCCTGATTAGGAATCGAACCTGCAACACTTTGGTTCGCAGCCCGAGCTCAATCCACTGAGCTACGCCAGCCAGGGCCCTTCATCTTTTTAATGCAGGAGCTCACTACATCCTATGATTATGAATGAATTCTTCCAAGGAATTATAAACTCCTAATTCTGGTGATGGTCAACAAACTTATTATGTCATCATAATTAGTCTATGAATTATTGCCAGTAAACCAATTAAGTCCCGAGTTCTCTGTTAGGCTGGGAGACTAGAAGTTGAATAAAGTATATTTGGTGCCCTCAGATGAGGAGCTCGCTTTTAGTAATTTTTGTTACAGGATCTTATCACTGTACCTATGTGATTGTGGGTAGAAGTGTCCCTAAAAAGGGCAAAAAAGAGAAGACTGAAGACATCTTTAGAAAAGGAGAGGGCGGCAGCATCGTTTTATAAACACTGCCTTTCATTGTGTGATCTACCATCAAGGCCAAGACATCTTTGAAGTTAGAATGAGGAGGGAAATAACCTTTGAATAGGTGGCAAATCAGCCTGGTTATCTCAAAATCATCCCTAAATGAACAGGTGGCAAAACCTCAAATATTTACTATGATGGTTCCATGGTTGACGGTATCTTTCTTATTAAAATGCTCTTTTTGGGAGGCAAATAGATCATCACTATGTTTTCTCTACATTTTCATCATAAACGTCACCTTTTGAGATACACTATCATATTGTAATCACAGGAGCCAAGATTATGACACAGCAGAAGCACTTCTAGGGTGCTGTATATTCTGACCTTTTCCTCAAGGGGTCTGCAGAATAGTCTAATGCATTTTTGAAATGGTATTCATCTTTGCTGACTTGAGGCACGTTTACCATTGTGTTACACACAAAGACACTTTCATAAGTGAACGTTCAAAAGTTCTGTTCTAATAGTTACTTCTTAGCTGGACAAACATTGCTTATCTTTTGGATTTCAAATGTTTGGGAGTAAGTGAAATAATGGATTTCTTTTTTGGTATCTTTAAGGAAGGATAATTATCATGTAATATATGATCTGTTTATAGTTTCTGTGGATGTTATCTAACCTAAAAAGTGAGTGATCAGGGTGAAGCAAAGCAGATGGTGCGGGGTCTGGTTTGTGTCCGGGAGTCAGGGTATCCAAGAGCTGTCAAGTCCTCGCACGCCTGGGGGCCAGAGCTGTGCCCCCCGGGACTCTGCGAAGAGGCCCTTCGAGCCTGGAACCATGGTCAGGCAGTTATTCGGGAAACGTCATGTACACAGACATAAACAAGCACGTAGAGGCTCTGCAATGAATGATAATGGCCAATGTAAAATGTGAGACATTGAAACTTTAGTTACCACGAATTACAAGTGTTATAGAAGTTAACATTTAATTTTGTTTCAAAGTTGATATAAATTTCACTTTTCTGGCCATAACCATTGTTAATTTCCTTGGCTAGATCTGTGTTTTATTGATGTTGGTACTTTCTCCATAAGCATGTAACTCTGACTGAATTTCAACATTGCATTATTCTTACATGTGTCTGCATCTGTGTTTTCACTGTGAATCCTTGAAGTTATAATCCTTATCTTGCTGTTGAATCCTGGAACTTTGTGCATGCCTTAGCATATAACTAAGTCTTTAGTGAAAATCCTCAGTAAAAGATAGATGTTTTATATGTTTATCAATAATAAATACATGTTTACATATAAAATGAATAAATAAATAAGAAGGAAGAGGTTGCCTTCTTATTTACATTAGATTTTTTATTTCTCACAGGATTTAGAATGAGCATATGTTTAATAAAATATTACAATTTAATTAATTGTAAGTTTTAAGTTGCTTTTATTTTAATTATAAAATAAACCTGACACTAGTCTTTACTATGTAGATGTATTAAACTTAACTGTAGGTTCATACATGTCAGCAAATCAGTGGCTGTTTATGTACTAATTCACAATAAAGCATGTTTACAATTTTATTTTCAACTATAATAAATAGTGTGAGCATACCTTTGTACAATTTCTTATGAAGTGTAAAGTAGGCCTCCTTATACTTCTTTCTTTATATTTAAAATTTGAACTATCCTAAGAACTCCTATATAGATCATTATAGCAATAGGAAATATGGTTGTTCCTTATTGCCTTTAACTGGAGATACTTATCAATTCAAACTGTGGAGTTGAACTTATGTCTAATCAAAATGAATATGTTCTTTCTCAAATGCCTCCCCAGATAATACGTTCTACAGAATCTCCTAATAGTTTTTATTAATTGAGGCACAACTTATGTGCATTTGTGTGTGCAAATCTTTAATGAATTGCTTGGTCTGTAATATGTTCCTGGTTATCAGCTACCAAATTTTCACATTTAATGATTACCAAACTGTTGCCTCTATCAAAGACCATTTTCAAATCCTGGTTAATAACAACTCAGATATACTGGTATCAAGTCCCCATGAAGATGCCAGTGTACTTAGATGGAACAAGACATACATTTACCATTTTCCCTCATTAGACTTATTCACAATAATGTTAAACAATTAGTCATTTATTACTCAAAACAGAGGGTGAGTCCCTCCAAAAGCAAAAAAAAAGTTCTCTAAGAGGTGAAGACAAAAACAAGTAACAAATCCCATAACCTAATATCTAGGAGTAGACTAATTTAGAATTACAGACAAAATCAACTAGGTGGTCTCCCTCATGCCGATCCTTTTCCTCTCCTGCCTTCTTTCTTGATATGGGGTCACTGAGTCACCATTTTTCTTGTTTCCACATGATCTTTTTTCACACCCCTCACTCTCAAAAGAAGAACAAGATAGCTGGCTGGCAAAATGGGAGAAGCAACTAAGATGATAGACTTGCCCCCTTCCGACAGGGCCCAGCTGTTGGGGTCTGCCCTGCCTGGTCTCCGGAAGCTGTAACCCCCCGTGACTTAGGCTGAGTGAGAGACTTCCAAACCAGGAGACAGTAAGGAGACAAAATTTATTTCCCTGGCATGAACACTGCCTGTTCCATGCCTGGCCCCTTATGCTTGATCAGTTAGCCAATGATGGGTAAGATTTCCCATGGGGGGAATCGCCTAAGACAGGCATGATCATGAAGAGGCCTCAGGGAAGAGACTCAAGGGGCTGTGGAAATGAAGGGGTGATCGACATCAACCCCTGCCCCCTCGGCTTTGTCAAAACCTGAGTCCTTGTTCTTAGTTGTGAGAAATCCAAGTCTCCTGGCTGCCTTTGTCTCCTCTGCCCAATGCAGGCCTGCGGAAATAACAGGGGCGGTGCAGTCCAGACCAAAGTTGGCGGACCCCCGGGGTAATCAGGCCTGGGACATAGAATATGCAAGATCCTCTGAGATCTGCTTGCTGGAGGATGTTATTGAATTAGAATATGAAGGCACGGGCAGGAAACGAGACTAGCCTTTTAGGTCCTGTAGTCTTTTTAAGTGATAAAACACAAACTCCCTGCCCAGAATCCCAGCGGGAGCCCTGTCAGACCCTTTGAAAACTACCTATTCCTTTTGATCTTCCCTGCCAGACTATAATCCACAAACGGTGTCTGTATTCTTAATAAAAGCCTACTCAGGCAGGGGCTCTGTGCGCTCTCCACTAGAATGGCCATTTCATCCCTAGTTCCCCACAGGACTTGGTTGTCCCTGTGTATGTTTCCCTGTGTACGTTGTCCCTGTTTTGCTCGTGTTTCCACGAGCATCCGTAGCAGGGATGGATACTACTGGCCAGTATCCTCTACACCCAGCGTGTTCACAAGAACCAGCATCCGTTCTGCTCTGTGTTCTGCAGCATGGGACTTGGCTTTGAGGGGAAGGCCTGTAGTAACAGCTGTGCCGGCAAACCTACATTCCCCCACAGTGAAACCTATGCTGTCCACTAGATTTCACCCTCATAAAGATTACGTATTTGGATCTCTGTGTGGTTCCTATGTGTACCCCACAATTGATTCTGACTGAAGATGATAAAAGTGCTGTTTGTTAACTCTCTCCACTATCCCAACGCTCCTTTCTTGCGTTTTCAACCTGTCTTCCCATAGACTTCCTCTTTCGCTGCTTGTGCAATGGAAGTCTGCTCTAACTTACTACCAGTCCTTTCGTCTTCTTACTATCTTTTTTTTAAAACCTGGGTCTTTTTCTTGGAGTAAAACCTCGAAGTGTATTCTGTATTTACTTTTCCATCAGTTTCCTCTCTCTCACTCTAATCTTGTTGAAATTGCATTTGGAAAGGCCTCCAAAGTTCCCCAACTCCTACATGTATCTGTTAGTCATCATCTTCTAGATCAAAGCAGATTCAAACTTGGCTATAGTTTTTCTCATTAAAAGGCAATAGTTTCAGTTATATTAGGGCCTTTGGTTCTGAGCATTGCATTCTAAAGTCAGTTTCCCGTCTTGGCTTTACACAAAGAGACAGCTTGATAATGTAGCGTGTGGTGCCTTCACTTGAGCAAACGCACAAACAACTCCCTGTAGAGTTCTGTTGATAAAGGTGAAAAAAAAAAAAGCACTCAGTGAAAGAGATTCTTCAGGTGCAGGTATGTCTTTGTAAAGTTGTAAATAACAACTTAGAATCCTGAAGAAACTGAACAGGAGAAGTGGTATTCAAGCAAGCACTTTCTGTGTGCCTCTTTGTCAGTCAGGGTTTTGAGACCGTCCTCCATGAAATAACATGGAAGAAGACAGATAACTGTATTTGAATAACAATAAAAATGTTTTTTTAAAGGAAATAACATAAATTATCAGCATTCCGTACCCCTGAATGAAGGTAATTGAGAATGTATTAGAATTTTTTAAAAATCACATTTCCATTTCTTAATTATCTCTTGATTTACATTCTGGATGTCTGGTGGTTTTCTGTTCATCTTTCTAGAATGTCCACTAGAAGAGTTTAAAAGAGAACTTTCACCTGTGTCTCTTGTCTCTCCCTGCTTGCAGACAACTTCTGTTGGCTTCTTTCTCTTTTTCGAGCTGGCATATTTAATATTTCAGTCCTTGCTAATCCTCATAAGCCTTTTCTTTCTGTAGAGCTATAGAAATATGCTTGTTTGACAGACATAAAATACATGGTTTTGAAAGACAGATGTGGAATTTAATGTTGAGAGAAAGTTTTCAAAAATGGTTGTGAAAAAAGTGAGGACAATGCTCAGTGTGAAAATGATGGGGAATTTCATAGGATTCTTAGCAGGAACAGGGTAGATCCATCGAAAAGTAGTTAGTTGGGGACAGTTTGAACTAGCTGCTGTAGCTGTAGATAAAGAAACACTTCTTTATGTGAGTGGTTTTCCTAGGATTTTTAGTTATGAGTCTCTCTATATCATATATAGATAAATGTGAGGTGGTGGATACAAAAAAAAAGAAGCAAAGGTGTTTAAACAACAACCATGAGTCTGGAGGACCAGAATCCTGGAGGTTTCTTAAGGTATAATTCACTTGTTCTGTGAAGTCTTAGGACCAAAGCCTCATCAGTACAAGGCACATAAATTTGTCTGAATGTTTCTCTACACACCTCTTGAAGGAAGCCTGTAGTACAGATGAGTAGACAATTGAAGATTTTGACTACATTACTATGTCTTTCTATCAAAGGCATGACTAAAACCAAATATAAAAGTACATTTTTTCAGAGTTACTAACTGGAAATTAAATCTTCTGGTGACTTCAATAAAAATAAAAACAAAAAGAACAAGACAACAATAAACCTAGATGTTCTTCATATTCCAAAGCTGTTGGTACGTACCATCAAACCACCTTGATGATTATTCGAATTGTCCATCAAGGTTGATGGTTTTTCAATGTATCAGGTTTGTGGCTTCTTAATTCTCTAGAAAAGCATTAACAGTGGGCATTATATTTTCTAAAATGAAACATGACTCTCCATGTTACAGTTGTTAACAAAGTTTGATTTTCTATTCCTAGTCTTGTTTCAGGGTTTATTTTTATTTAAAAATAAATATACCATCTAGAAGTTGATGAAGCTAAGAGAAAGTTCTACGACTGAAGGCAAAACAAATATACTCATTGGAAATTTTGACATTACTGTAGTAGAGTGTTTTCCAAAAAGTAAAGTTTAAAATTCATATTTATTTCAACTGGGGAAAACGTGACTGACTGCATCATTTTGTGTTACTTACTCCCATGAAGTTTCAAGGAAAAAATAAACAATTCAATCGACAGGATTCCAGTCCAACTTCTTTTAGTTAATTGTATTGATATGTTTCAGAAAAGGAAACTGTTGACCAATTCTCATAAATTAATGAGTCTGTTGACAACAATTGATTTCAAAACAATTTCAATTCACTCACCAGCCAAATGGCAGGAACTAATTCAAATACCTTGGTGTTTGAGGATTTGGGAAAAGGTTTGGAAAATTTGATGGAAGTTCTATTTCCTCTACCCTTTTCTTATCCTTTAAGGCACCAAACATTTTCTCAATAGATGCCAAGTTCTTGGGGGAAAAATCAATTTTTTTAACACATGCACATGATTTTTAATCAATTAGAATCCTCTGGAGATGGCTGTATTTATAAACAAAAAATAAAACTATTGTTGCAACTGCTCTTCCTTTCCATGATGTCTAACCTTATTTTTTTCCTGGCTGGAATTAATAGCAATTCATCCATGCTTCCCTTATGTAACTGTCATTTTATTGTACTGATGACTCAGAAAATTCTCTTTTTATTCGAAGAAGTTTAATTCTGCTTGATAAGAGTTCTTTTGCAAAGCAATAAGTTTGAAGCCCTGAGTTTTTTCATATAAATCACAATTTAAAAAAGTAAAATCTCTGCTAATCAGTTATAAAACACACATTTAGATAAGCAAATATTTTACATATTAAAACTATAAAATGTAATGTGATCTTACTTTAGTGATCTATGTACTTTTCTGATTGTGAATATAACATTAAATAGTCTCCTTGGGTTTATAACTAGATTTTGAAGTGAATAATCTGTTTCTGTTCCAAAGGACTCTTGTAGGGGCAAAATAAAATATGAATTCATATTTCTTGGACTTTTCAGGGACATGAAAGGTTATTGTCATTGTATGCTTTACCAGTTTTTCCTAAGTTAATAAAATTGCTTCTGTGGAAGTCCATACACAGAAATGCACTCATTTCATGTATTTCAGAGCATGGGCTCAAAAGTCAGACTCATGGGGTCTTCACCATTTATTGATTATGTGATCTTAAGCAGGTTGTTTAACCTCCCTGTTCCCCTGGAAACCCCTTTTTAAAAGAAAATTTGCCTCCTAGTGTTTGGTGATTAAATGAGGTAATATACATTTCAGACATATGGCAAGCACTGAGTCTTTGAGACTTATTATTGTCATTACAGCAAAAGCTCACCAGAAATTAACAGGCCTCGTTGAGTGAGGGATTAAATTTTTACTGTGACAACATTATAATATATTCATGTGAATAGTAATTTCCTTATTTTGTCATTTAACTGTCACAATAACTTCAAGTCATAATAAATGTCATCCATTCAACTCTTAACATCTTAGTCCATCAAGTAATGACTTTATGCCAAGAATATTTAAAATTAATAATCATAAGCAAGTTATAGATATTTATTAAACATTACACATACAACATGTTTTTAAAAGTTACTTTGATATTGATTAATTATTTGGGCATATTGTCTTGTAAGAGCCAAGCAATGCAGAGAAAATATATTTTTAAAATGCCTCTTTAAAATTATCGGAGAGCAGATGAGTCAATGAGGATGTACTAGGGTAAAATTATAGGGAGAGTGGGAATCCAGACATATGAGGACTCATCTGAGCAGGGTACATGGGATAAACCCGCGCTTCTGCCCCACTAGCACGGACCACCCATGCAGATTTGGAGTACATATTCGGTGGCCTTAAAGAAAGAGGGGAACAAAGTCAGAGTCCACAGCTCACCAAAGTAAGAAATGTATTGAACACCCTTTTATCATTAAGCTTGTTGTCAAAAGGTTACATATTTAGTATAAGTTTTGCCTCAAGTAAGCCCCACAGAACCTCCACTTCTTGTGGACTAAAGGGAGGTCTCTCTTGGTTCTGATTTGAGCATGAAGGACAAAGAAGGGTGAAAAACAAAACTTGTGGATTTGTACCTCAGTTTGGAATCGAGTGTCCCCAGGATTCTCAAACTATAAATTGAACTGAAAAATTCTCAGACCAATAGTATCACCAGCAGCAAAACTAATTCCTCTGGAGGAGAGCAAATTTATCTAATCCTTAGAGTCTCAAATGTTTTTAAATGAGTAATCCTTCTAAATTAACAAAGTGCACAATAAAACAAAGCATCGTGAGCAAGAAACAGCATGATAAAAACAAAAAGAAAAGAAACAACAAAAATAGACCTATGTAGGTTTCAAATATAGTGATCACAGATAATAGCTATTCTTACTCTTTTAAAGAAATTAAAGGCTAGCTTTAAAATCTGAAAGAAATGAGAAATATAAAATGTAGGTTAGCAGATTTGAAAAAGAAAACAAAATTGAATTTCTGGAAATAAAAAATTAAGTAAAGAATAGTAAAATTTCAGTGGTTGGGTTGAAAATCAGAACAGCGCAATTAAAGAGATAAGTGCTCCAGGATATAAGTCAGAAGAAATTATCCAAAGAAGTGACATATGAAATTCAAAAGATGGAAGATATGAAGAGGAGGTTAAGAGATATGGTGGTTGTTGGTAAGTTCCAACATATGTCTAATTGGAGTTCAATAAGAAGAGTAGGGAGAAAATGGAATGAGGGCAAAATTCAGAGACATTATAGTTGAGAATTTTCCAGGGGAGATGAAATATACACACCCACAAAATCTCAGTGAATTCCCAGGAGAGTAAATACTAAGAAATCCACACTGAAATACATTCTAGTGGCACAGCAGAATGTCAAATACCAGAAGGAAGGTCTTTCTTTCAAGGAGTGACTACTAGACTGTCAGCTTATTTGTTAACAGCCACAGTGTAACCCCCCAAAACTTCCATGCTAGAATGTCATGCTTTACAATATACATTTCAAAAATAAGGACTAAATAAAACCTGAGAGAGAGGGGAGGAGGGAGGGAGGGAGGGAGAGAGAGAGAGACAGAGAGAGAGAGAGAGACAGAGAGAGAGAGAGACAGAGAGATATTAAGAGTAAACCCTCACTAAGCCCTGGCTGGCGTAGCTCAGTGGATTGAGCGCGGGCTGTGAACCAAAGCATCTCAGGTTTGATTCCCAATCAGGGCACATGCCTGGGTTGCAGGCCATGGCCCCCAGCAACTGCACACTGATGTTTCTCTCCCTCTCCCTCTCCTTCCCTCTCTAAAAATAAATAAATAAAATCTTTAAAGAAATGTTACAAAAAAAGAGTAAACCCTCACTTTAGGCAGAAGAGATTCTCTTCAGGTGGAAGGACAGTGAGCTCAGATGGAAAAGATGAGAAGCAAAAAAATGAAGTTCAAAGAAAACATGAATGTGGGCGAATCAGAATCAGGGTTTCTCAGCACCAGCACTGCTGACATTTTGAGCTGGACGTTCTTTGCTGTGAGGAGCTGTCCTGTTCATTGCAAGATGTTCCCCAGTGTCTTTGGCCTCTCCTGACTTAGCTGCCAGTCGCATTGCATCTCTCCCCATCCCCCAGTTATGACAACCAATGATGTCACTGGACATTGCCATATGTTGTCCCCTGGGGAGCAAAATTGCCTCTGTTGAGAACAACTGATCTAAACTAATATTTACTTATAAAGCTGCAATTACTAATGCCTTGTAGTTTAAAGAGATTGCACTAAAACAGCGACAATAATATATATGTGAATCAGGAATTGAAAAGAGATCTGGTAGGAGAGAAAAAATAGAAATAATAATAATCCAAAGGACAGGAAGAAGAGACAAATTAACACAGGATAGACAGGAGACAGAAAACACAAATTAAATGGGAGAGTCAAACGAACTCAGCGATAAATCGGTGACTACATTAAAAGTAAGTGAAATAAATGACCCCATTAAAAGCAATGCTTTACAGCCTGCATAAGAGAATAAAATTCTAACTGAATGCTGACAGTGAGAAACGCTTCCAAAGCCAAAGGGCATAGACAATTTGAAAGTGAAGAAATACAGAGAAGATGCACCTTGAATAAGGGAACCAGAGAAACCTTGTATAATTCTCAGCATCAGACACATTAGTTTTCAACCATCCTGGGAAAGTCGGCATTTCTATCTTAATTGTTTCACATCCGTGACGCAGTGGAAGGCGTCAGCCTTCTGTGGCCCTTTCTTGGTCTGTTTGTACAGTTCGCTCTGCACGTGTACATCCAGAGAAGCGGCACTTCCAGAGCAAAACAGGATTTTACTGGAGCCAGGAGCACAACTGATAACAGTGCGGAACAAAACACTTCCAGCAGGTTCTGCACTAGGACAGGCTGGCTTTCATCTGAGTGACAGAAACATAAACACTTCAGACAATGCCTATTGAAACTGTGAAGGAGAAAGTAGGCCCTGATTTGTATTGCAAACATCCTTCATGAAAAAAGATTATTTATGAAACTGTATTAATTAGCTTTGGGTGACTCTCTACAGTTGTGGCCTGTTTCTCTCTCTCTCTTTTAGCGGTCCATTCCCCTATCTCTGTCTCTCTCTCTTTCACACGCACAAAAATAAACAAGAACCGGCATATGGAGACATTGTGTACTCCCTTAGAAAGAAATCTGAACCTGTTTAAAAAATTGTTTAGCATAAGCCCACAGAATCATCTGCCTAATTTTATTTATTTTGGCAAAGATGCTGTCACAGATGTTCATTATTACGAGACGAAAACACGTTCAGAGTGCGGTGGATGGCTCACAGGGAGGTGCGGCTGCAGCGCCTGCAGCAAAGGATCTCGGTAAATTTTATAAGCCAGTTTATGTGTGACCTGGTCATGGGTTAGTAAGTGTTTTAGCCACTTGTGAGAGTCTGGTTTCCTTTTAGAACGCCGAGGTAAATTCACTTAACCCTATTAGAAGCTGTTGAGATAATTGAGCAATCTCCCCGTTAATGGAAGGGGGGCAGAACTGCGCGTAGGTGCAAAAAAGCCTTCAAAGGGAGGTCATGGAGGATCTGGGGAAGATAAAATGCCTTCGATCACTTTCTCAGGCCAGCTAACATGCACTTCAACCTGGGGTATTTGGACCTAGAGGTTCCAGTTTCTTTTCACACAGGAATTCTGCATGACCTTGTCAACTCTGAGAGCAGTGTGATAAACAGCCCAGAGCTCTCAGGAATGGCCACGTTTTAAAAGTTCTATAAATAGAACCTGTGGTTCATGATTAAGCTCTCAAGTCTGTCTAGTAACTGAACAATGAAACCATCAACCTGAATAGCTAATTCCTCCGCAGTTTCCAAGACTGAAGTTGGGGTCAGCTTCCTTCCTCATACTGATTATCGACAGAGCTTCTTGGTTCTCATCCTGTTTCATTGAAAATGTATGTCTCTTTTTATATCTTCAGATTATTTGCATTGCTAATAAAAGCTCTCATATGCAGGCAGCACCCCAACTTAATGAATGCATCCAAGTTACTTCCTTACACATAAGTGTAATTTTAACGGGGACCTGCTCTTAAAGGTGGGGTACATTTTGCATCGGTGCATTATTTTAAAATTTGATGAGGTTTGCTAAAGTGCACAGTTTCTATTTTCTTCACTCCAATTTTACAAACAAATATCTCTGTTGCAAACATTAGCTCTTTTGTCTCTAAAGGAGGTTGTCCCTGCTGTTATGAAATTTTTGGACCTTCATCCTCTTCGAAATTTAACTCCCAAACCTCAATTGAATTGCAAAAGCCTATTAAAGTTTAAGAACAGCTTATATTATATTCAGGTACAATAATCCAAAAATGATAATACTAAAACAACAATGCCTTTGTTTAAGAGACTCACTCCTAACGTCAGCAGGCCTGGTGAAAACGTGTTAGGCAGAACTTTTCATTTAATAAAACTCGTGGTAACTGGATCAGGCAACCACTGTTACCATAGGCCACCGGCCAGGACATACTACACTTGTTATATGGAACCGACCATTACAATGTTTTTCATTTAGATGAATTCTGCTTCTGGGGCCAAAAGCATGTTTAGGCTCATGAAAATATTCACTTCCTCCCCTGTATGGGTAGGTTCTGCACACACTCACCACACGCATTTTATCATTGTGTTGTCGATTCCCACGTTTATCCTAGGTCTAAAATTCTGTTATCATATCTCAAAAAATGATAAATCGTTTAACACATTTGCTCTAAATGGTGTTTCCAGAAATGGTGATTATTGCCAAATTAGTTCTGCTGTTACCATACTCCACAAAAGGCATGCTTATGTCTTACAGCAAAGAAGCACTTCAATTGTGTTAAATGGATTTAACAGCCTTGATATTCTCTCCTATTTGTCTCACACTGACACATATGTGCTTTGTTGTCTAACATTTCCAGAGGCCGGAAATACTCATGTATAGATCATTTCAGGAATGAGGTGAGTCATCGGAAATGAGAATAACAATATTTCAAAATAGAAGGCGTTTTACTGATCAACTTTTCATAGATAGGAGGCTTAGACCCAGAGAAAATGAGTGACTTGCTACTGTGTCAAATCTTTGTTTTTAAATGGCAAAAGATGAATAGGGAAAGAAGGTAAAAAGTAGCCAGGGATTTGTATTTATACCATGATATTATTTATTGATATTCAGATTAATTTAACAGATGTGCATAGAGCTTTTCTCCTATTTTAAAACCTTTTCATAGTGACGGAGATGAACACTTCGCCTCCAGGGGTTGAGTGCCTAGTGGGGAAGTTAGCTGCCTTCTAAGGGTTTCTTACACTTATACGACGGCTGTTAGATCTTAAACTTCATGAAAGCAGAAGTTCTTGTCTTCTTCACTGATGACTCTGAGCATCTATAAATGGATCTGGAACATAGCTGATATTTAGTAGATATTCGTTGAGTTGAAGAACCAATACATACATCCTGCAGGTTAATGGTATATACACGGTTGGATTTATGACACTGCAGACATCACTGAGTTGTTTCCGGGGCGCGAAGAGGATGCTGTGCAATGAAGAAGGCGTGCCCCAGGCGTCAGTTTAGCTCCGCTGAAGGTAGACTTTTCATTTATTTGACTTGCTTGAGGTTTTAAAACATTTTGACAGGTGTTTTGCTTAGCACTTCTGAGAAGTTATGTGCCCTGTGCATAATGTGCCTTAATACATAAATAAAATTTTTCCCTTGTTATGGCTATTCAAAATGAAAGCTATTCAAGCTATGCTCTTATTTTTCACAGTTGAAGACCACATGTAGACTTGAAAATTAGTCATGCAAACCCACCAGCGGCACATCTGCATAGCGTGCTGAAAGGAGGAGGTGACTTCGCCACAAAATACACCCTGGAATAGTTCAGGGGGTCCACAGCACAGTGCCCTACTAAATGGAACATTCCAGAAAATGATTATGCCATGCCATGTTCATAACAAGTACAAGCATGGAGGCAAGGGGATAACCTAAAGCTTTATTTTCCCTCTTTCCTTGGTATTTTCTCTTGCAGAAAGATGTAAAGCCCAGCTCATCATGGGCAAAGTCCAAATCATAACAATGAGTCATCATATTGTACAAGTATGCAAAATAAGTACAGAGTATTTTTTCAAATGTCTGTGTTGTATTTAAGAGTAGAAGCAACAATTTAGAACAGCATATTCTAGGGAAGTTCAATAACAAAACTTGAGATGGAAAAATACCCTCCATTCATAGATTACATAACAATGGAAGTTTCAGTGGGGCAAAAACTTTGGAGATGCATTAGAAATTCTTAGATTGGGAGGTTAAAAGAACCCTGTTAATCACTGGTATGTGGGATAAACCTCTACTGATAGCATGTGAATAATCATCTGGCTGTACACTTTCAAAAATATCTCATGTCTCGGGCCAGAATAATGGCTCATCAGTGAATTGTGTCTCAGTTACAGTCCAGAATGTTCTGAAGTTTTAGAAAACATCGCTATGTACTAAGCATATTTAATTAATCTTATGACACGTTCATTTAATTGAGCTCCACTCCCATCTCTCTTCTTGCTCACACATGGAGTTTCCACGTTTTCCTCTCTAATTCTCAGTTTGCCCGTGAGATTACAAATATGGCTTATGGCTCCCTGAGACATTTGAGATGTCATCTGCTTGCCATTTCTAACACATAGAGAGATGATTGGATGGCAAAAGATAGATATCATTATTTAAAAAAAACTGTTTTTTTTAATAAAAAAACTGTTTTTTTAATAAAAAAACAGTTTTTCTTCTTTAAACTTCTGTTTTCTTACTGTTTTCTTCTTTAAACTTACCTTTACATTAATGTTGTAAAATATTAAAGTTTTAAAAACACGTTTAGTGAGTGAGAAGAGTGGAACCAGCCATGATACTTGCCCCCCAACCCCCCTAGACTCGCTTCAGCAGACTCCAAAGCCGGTAGAAGTTTCATGGTTCTGTCAGTTTCAATGAAGTTCACGGACATGGCCTGAACGCCTGACACGGTTACCAGATTTAGCAAATAAAAATATCATTTGGCCCAGTTAAATTTGAATTTCGGATTAACGAAGAATATATTTTTAGTGTATGTGTGTCCCAAGCATTGCATAGTATTCCAACATTACATGAGACATACGTATCCTAAAAAAAATTACTTATTCTTATATGAAATCCAAACTGAACTAGGTGCCCTGTATTTTATCGGATAACCCTAGAAATGAAACACACATGGAAGAGGCAGTTATCAATAATATTGATCAAATTATTTCTCTGCAGAAGGAAGATAGTGCCACACATGAGAGGATTTATACTATGATTAGGCCAGTGCTGTGACAAATTAACTGAGACAGAGCTGAGTTTCTATGGAGAGACTTAATTCAGGAAGGACAGTTTGCTTCAGTGCAAGTCTGCGTGCAACATGCCCCAATGAGTATAGATTGTTTGATTCTAAAAATTCGTTTCATTCAACGAATATTTATGGTCCACCCTTTGCCAAGTGTTGGAAAAACAGCTCGTGCTGTTTCTTATTAAACAAAGAAAGAACACATTTAGACTGAGACGCATGCATGTCCATACACAGACAATGTGATGGTGTTCAGTACATATCAGTTCATAAATAATCACATTGCTCTTCCCTCTCCTTCCTCATTACTGAGTGTGATTTGCACAAGCCACTCTATGAATTAGCTGCATGAAAATGAGTGGTGTGAGAATGCCTCCACATTTTATTAGCATTCTTTCTGTTTTTTGAATTTCTAGAACTCTTATGGACTGCACCACCTTATTCAATTCTTAACTACAGCCTATCCTAGCTGATTTTGATCCGATTGTTGCAAATGTATGAGCTTGTCCCACAAAGAAAATTTTTGTAAGTATTTTGCTTCTCTTTAATAACTTGTAGTATCTGATTTACTGAATGATGAATAAGCCTGGAGAAAGACTTTAATTTGTTTGAAAAGTTACTCAGGAACCTTCAAGGGAATTGATGTCAGTTAATAGTAATTTCAAATCATTCCTGTAAGAACAAAAAGGGGTCACGTATAATCAAGAGAGATTTTCCTCATGTTAGTCACTTTTGCTTTTGTATTTAGATGGAACTACATGCATTCTTTATAGGTTGGCCTCTTAGAGTAGCCAGGAACCCAGGAAATTGATGAAAAATTGCATTGCATTTATCAGATAAGAGTTAATACATAATGATGATTCATTTTCATTGTGTTTAACTGTAATGGCCTTGGCAAGGATTAAAATACCCAACAGAAACTTGTTTAGCAACGTGAAGAGTTAGCCAGTAACCACAGTAATAATGTCTACATTGAAAAAACTGAAGAAAATCTTTTGTACAGATCCTCATAATGTATTGTTTGGTGATTTTCTTATAAAATTGGCAAATTCACCTGCACTTTTTATCACTTAGCCCTTATCATTCATTGCACCTTTACTTATTTATTTTGTTGTGCTTCTAATAAAATATTGAATTTTCTTTAAAAGGTAACCTTTTATGCTTTTACGGAGGCAACTTTCATTCTACTCACTGTCTTTTTCCTCATGTAACTTTTTAATGGCAGAGTCATTAATTCCATTGAAGTAACTTTGCATTCCGCAATTCATTAATTAATTTAAATTAATTTTGTAAGAAGGACCAAAAAGCCACATATGTTTGTTAAGACTGAGTAAAACACAGAGAAACTTGAAACATTTGGGGAGCAGCTTTTGACCCCAAACACAACCTAAAAGGAGATCCTTTGCTGTGGTTTTAAGTAGCGTGGCGCCTAAACAGCGTGATAAATGCGCTGACATTTACAGCGGCCCCAATTAGAGACAAGATATCTTAATGCACTCCTTGGCATCTCAGAGTGCACACGCTCTACATAAGGGACTTTTAGATTTATGGTGTGAAGGCAGCCTAGCACATGGGCCATAGGTCTTTCTTCCTTTATGTTTTTTTTTTTTTAACAAGGAAAATACCAAACATAGACAAAAGTGGAGAGAACAGTATCATAAACCCCCGTGCACCTTCAGCATTTCCAGGAATTCTCAGCGCGTGGCCCATTGTGTCCCCTCTGCCCCCTCGCCCGCCCTCTCCCCGCTCGTGGGCTGTTTTGCAGGAAAGGCCAAACGTCATGATTATTTCCGTGTGTATCTCTAAAAGACACACGCTTAGGAAAATGTCAAAACAATACCATTTTCACGGCTAAAAAATAAGAAACAATTCCTTAAACGCAAGTATCCACTCTGCGTCCAGATGTTCCTGATTGGCTCATAACTTTAAAAGAAAATTTGTTTAATTCAGGAACCAAATAAGTCTGTAATTGTTACTACCTTGGTGTATCTTCTAAGCTCTTAATGTATATATTCTCTTTGAGTCCCTACAATTCACTGAAGGAAACAGCTATAAAAACACATGTATTTTTAAATATTTTTGTAGGCAAAATAGAGAGTACCGAGTATTTTAATGTAAGACTTATTTTCAGTCACATGTTTCATATATATTTAAGATATGTTTTCTTTATTAGAATAGATATTCACCTTCATAGAAGACATCGTTAAAAAGTAAAACAAGAATTTAGGAACCTACAAATTGCCCTTACAACTTAAATATAGAACCTTCTTAAGTTTTCATTTTTTTCACCAAGCTTTTGAACTGTCCAAACTTAAAACCAACAGCAATTCTTTTAGAAACTCATTTTTATTTATTTTTCTCAAAGTAATCAATGCTTTTAGTGAAATAACTTTTTTCTAGTTATATTTACTCTATTGTGTGTAAACTAATGCATGTAAGTAAAATAACAGAATGACTAGAATAAGCAGGCTGAAGGAAACATGATGTACTTTGGAGCTAAAACTCAGACGGAGAGGGGGATGGTGTGCAAGGAACTAGAACAGGATGTTTTATGGGAGAAATAAAGAGAACTGAGCAAATTGGTTAAGCAGAGTTTTGTTAAATTGAAAGAAAATATAAAGATAACTTTCATTAAGTTGAAGAAATATGGAGAGAATAAAAAATGTCATTTTCCTAGAGGAAATACTTAATATTTTGAGTACTGTTTTTCAGATGCATGCAGCTATACTTGGCTAATATTGATGGTGTTTATTCTGCCCAGCAGTATGCTGAATAATTCATCTTACTTAAATCTCAGGACAAGTAGATACTGTTCAGGACTATTGGTTTGAACATAATCCAATAGTAGTTGAAGTTATAGTTGAATAATATTTATTCCTTAGAGCAAGTACATAATTGACAGGAGCAAAAAATGCTCTCAGACCAGAATGCTTCTTAGTAATCCTAATATCTCTAAAATAGTCATTAAATCTAGACTTTGCTAGATCAAATAAAAACACCATTTTGTTCATATTGCAATGATATATTTACATTTCATGAGTACATCGTGAATAAAATACTAAAATTTATTAGTATTAACAATATAAGAAAAGAATGACAATGATTCCAATGTCTGAGCCAATTAATAAAATTCTGATTAGAAAGAATAAATATAGCCCTGGCTGGCGTAGCTCAGTGGATTGAGTGCGGGCTGTGAACCAAAGTGTCACAGGCTTGATTCCCAGTCAAGGTACATGCCTGAGTTGCAGGCCATGACCCCCAGCAACTGCACATTGATGTTTCTCTCTCTCTCTCTCTTTCTCCCTCCCTTCACTCTCTAAAAATAAATAAATAAAATAAAAAAAGAAAGAATAAATATTTATTGCAGAACATTGGAAACATAAAAGAGCATAAAGAATGAAATAAAAACAGGTTACTTATAATCTCACTCTTCAGTGCTAATAATCATTGCTATTTTGCTGCATAATATTTTAATCACCTTCTTATGTGTGTTAGTGTGCATGTGTGTTTTTGTGCATTCTTTTGGCAAAATATAATTACCCTGTGGAGACAGTTTTGTTACATCATGGTCAGCACTGTTGGGGGTGCCATGAGACTCATCTCAGTACTGCATGCTGTTGAAAAGCTCTGGAGTCTGACTGTGTGCTGGGTGAAGTTCTGGTTTCATCTCTTGCTAGCCGTATGGCTGTGGCAAGTCACAGGATCCCCTAAGCATGAAACTGCTCATTGCCAATATGAGAATAATAGAATAATAGCAGTATGTCATTTGTAGATTTGAATGGGGTGATCCCTGGGAAGTCTTTAGTTCAGGAAATATTATATTTGTAATGGCAGTTTAGTGGGCCACTATTTTTATATGCTTTCTTTAAAAAACACATTGTTTCATAGAAACTTTGTTTATATATGAGGGCAGAATATATACGTGTTGATAAACGAACCTTCAAAAGATTGTGATTATACAACTTCTGCTATAGTCACTTATGGAAGGCAATTAAATCATGACAGGAGCAACTTCACAGAAATACAAAACAGATATAATTACCAATAAAATAAAAAAGTGGTTTATGAAAGATTTAAACTGTAAGTCCTCATTTTAAGTGGCCTTACTTTCTTCTATGTTGCATTTATTCTTTTTAAAGCATATTTACTGCCCATTGGGACAAAAGAGATTATATTTTGAATATATATAATCTGAATTTCCAGAATTTGACCAAAGTTTTCAACTGGTTACCAAGTTTGTGTTGAAAGAAAATTTAACAAGTTAATAGGGCATAAAACATTGTTTAAAATTGTCATTCCTGGTCTAACACAGTGGTTAATATTTTACTGACTTGCATGTTTTTCCCGTTCATGCTTATTGAGTCCCTTAATTCCCACGATTCAAAGAAAAAATTAATTAACCAAAAGAGTTCCTATTTGCGAGCATGTCACTTCTGGGAATAAATGTGTCTACGATGAAATCCATGCCACTTTTAACACTGAGTAGTGTTACTGGACAAGGTTGACTCATACACTATCCATTAACTTTGAAATGTCTCAATAATATATCACGGAACCAGGAACTTCAGTTTTTCTCAAAGATCACAGTGTGAAATCCCCTTGTTGGATTGCAGGTTGAGTTTGTGAGCATCACAGCGAAAGATGGGTTTCAATTAATTCTCCCTCTGTGGGATTACAAAGAGCATGTCATCTGCAAGGATATCTTTCTCTTTCCATCTTTACGTCCTTTGGAGTTTCTTCAGCTCTATATCTTCTTTCAAGTGGTTGCTCAAGTGTTTTACAGAATAAGAAAGATTTGGAAGCACCACAGTAAAGTACTGAACATTTTAATAATTTCAACCATGCTGATTCATATTTAAGGGTCCAAACAATTATTATTCTTTCCTTTGTTTAATTAATCCATTAATTAATTAATTTTAGTTTGGAAAGCATGATTAAAAATTCGAAAATCTCAGACCTCTGACCAAGATGGAGGTATAGGTAGATATGCTTTGCTTCCTTACACGACCAAAAGGACAACAACAAATTTAAAAACAAAAAACAACTAGGACTGCCCCAAAAATGGAACTGTGTGGAAGTCCAACAACCAAGGAATTAAAGAAGAAATATTTATCCATACTGGTAGGAGGAGTGGGCAGCTGGGGCAGTGGCTGGCAGACTGAGTTGTCCCACACTTGCATGCAGATAAACTGGAAGGAACAACTGAAGAGCAAGACAGACCATACAACCCAGGGTGCCAACACAGGAAACTAAAACCTCAAAACCTCTGGCTGTAAAAACCCATGGGAATTGCAGCTGTGGGAAAAACTCCTAGCTTCACTGGAGAGTTTGATGAAGAGACCCAGGGGGTCGTAGAACATACACAAACCCACCCACCTGGTAATCATCAGCAGAAGGGCCCAATTCATTTGTGGAGGAGGTGACTGAAAGCCTGCTGAGAGCCAAGCAAGCGGCGTTTTAACCTCTCCGACCCCTCCCCTCATGAATATGTAAGCCTCTGCCTTTTATAACAGGCATGCTGAAACAAAGAAATATGGCCCAAATGAAAGAACAGATAAAAACTCCAGAAAAAGAACTGAGTGATGAAGAGATAGCCAACCTATCTGATGCCAAGTTCAAAACACTGGTAGTCAGGATGCTCACAGAGATGGTTGAATATGGTCACAAAATAGAGGAAAAACTTAAGGCTATGCAAAGTGAAATGAAGAAAAATATACAAGGAACCAACAGTGAAGGGAAGAAAAATGGGACTCAAACCAATGGTTTGGAGCAGAAGGAAGAAATAAACATTCAACCAGAATAAAATGAAAACAAGAATTAAAAAAAATGAGGAGAGCTTTAAAAAGCTCAGGGACAACTTTAAATGTCCCAACATCTGAATCATAGGGGTGTCAGAAGGAGAAGAGCAAGAGCAAGAAATTGAAAATTTATTTGAAAAAATAAAGGAGAACTTTCCTAATATGGCAAAGGAACTAGACTTTCAGGAAGTCCAGGAAGCTCAGAGAGTCCCAAAGAAAAACAACCCAAAGAGGAACACACCAAGACACATCATAATTAAATTACCCAAGATTAAAGATAAGGAAAGAATCTTAAAAGCAGCAAGAGAAAAAGAAACAGTTACCACAAAGGATTTCCCATAAGACTGTCAGCAGACTTCTCAAAAGAAACCTTAAAGAAGGGGTAATTTTCAGGCAAGAACAGTCTGGAAAAAAGTATTCAAAGTCATGAAAAGCAAGGACATACATCCAAGATTACTCTATCCAGCAAAGCTAGCATTTAGAATGGATGGGCAGATAAAGTGCTTCCTAGAGAAGGTCAAGTTAAAGGAGTTAAGTTCATCATCACCAAGCCCTTATTATATGAAATGTTAAAGGGACTTGTCTAAGAAAAAGATCAAAACTATGAACAGTAAAATGACAACAAACACAGCTATCAACAACTGAACCTAACCAAAAACAAAAACAAAAACAAAATCCAACTAAACAAACAACTAGAACAGGAACAGAATAAAAAAAATGGGGATCACATGGAGGGTTATCAGCGGGGAGGGAAAGGGGCAGAAATGGGGGAAAAGGTACAGGGAATAAGAAGCATAAATGGTAGGTACAAAACAGACAGGGGAAGGTAAGAATAGTATAGGAAATGGGGAAGCCAATGAACTTATAAGTATGACCCATGGACATGAACTAAGGCAAGGGAGAATGCTGGCAGGAGGGGGGTGCCGGGCAGAGGGGGATAAAGGGGAGAAAAAATGAAACAGCTGTAATAGCATAATCAATAAAATATTTTTAAAAAACTGATATTGCTTAATAGAGACAGACTCATAGATAGAGAGCAGGCTGACAGCTCTGGGGGGAGGGGTGGGTATGGAGTAGAGGGATTGAGCAAAAAAGAGAAAGAACCCATGGTCAAAGACAGGGAGTGGTGACTGCAGTAGCAGAGTTTGGGGAGGAGGTGGAAGAGGGTATGGAGGATAAATGGCAATGGAAAAAAACACAGTATAAATAAATAAATACATACATTTATTTTTAAAAGTTCAAAAATCTCGGAAGCACTGCTGGGCAGAGAGGGATTTCAGTAATAAAACAGCTGATTACTAGCATGCCTCTTTTTTTAATTAATAACATACTAAACTACCTCTTGGAAGCTGAGATATTTTTATTTTTCTTTGTATTTCAATAGGTTGCCTAATCTATAATATTAATACATATTTGTTTGAATAAGACCAACAAGAAAATAAATTCATTTTTCTAATCCAATTTTCACCTTGAATAAACCATTTTTTAATGTCTTCAACCAGCAGCCAAACTATACTTAGATTTGGTATCGTGAAAACCACCATCGCACAACTATTTACCCTGCCTCTAGGTACTAGCTCTCTCTTTGCTACCATCTAGGAGATCGTGGGCAAAGATTTTACATGCTTCAAGTAAAATACATTATCTGTACGTTGATTACATGATCATAATGCTAGTTTCAAGACTGTTATGAGAATTAAATCACTTGACATGTTAAAAAATTCCAGCCTAGTGTTGGGGCTCATAGTTTGTGTTCAGTACACAGTTATACAGTGTCACATGGATTATCTTCTCTTTCATTTCTCAGTTGCTTAAAACAATTGTTCTTTATGTTTGGATCACACAATTATTGTACAACTTTCCTCACATCCCTGGAATTTTTAATTTGACTTTGTTGTTGTTGTTAAAAGAAGATAAACATGTATTTAACTTATATATGTTTAACTTATATAAAACTTATTAAAACTTGTAAGTTTTTAACTTATAACTTATTTAACTTATTAAATAACTTTAACTTATTAAAACTGAGAGGTGATTGATGATTTGGGTAATGAGACTCATGATTCTCTGATGAAACTTTTGATGACATTACTTTCTGTTCCAATCAACCTGTGATTTTCTCTCACATCACTTTTTAGTTTGGCTTATTCTCTCAGATCTGTGACTTCTTTCTTGCCTTTTTTTAAATTTGGTTTTTTAGATTATGACTATACACTTAAAATATATATATTTTCTTTTCAGGAAAGACTTATGGACAGGAGGATCTTATAGCCTAAAATGTTTTCTTTTCAAATTCCTTTTTATATTTAATTGAAAATTTTCTTTATATAGAATTCTATATTAAATGTGTTTTCTGAAACATTTGATTATTTTTTGACATGTAATGGTACTATTGAGATGTATGGTGCTAGTTTAATCCCCTTTTCTGTGCAGATTGCTTTTTTTTTCCATTGACAGAAAATTTGTCTTCTTTTTGTGTCTGGAACTCTGAAATTTCACAATTCTCTCTTTGAATTGTACCTCTTTTCATGTTTCTTATGTCTATGGAGTCTTTCAATTTGAGGTTTTTTCCCTAGATTTTTGTTTTTTATTAGCTTTGTGATAATTTACACCCATCAATTGCCTTTCTTCTGTCTTTCTGGTCTTCCAATAGATACGTTGGAGTTTGTAGATATAACTGATTGACATTTAAATTTTTAAATGTTTTCCATTTCTTAGTATTTTAAATTTTGTATTCTGGAAGATATCCTTGTGTTTATCTCCCAGATTGCTAAAAAAATAGCTTATTTATTAAGTATTCTTATTGATCATTTCAATTAATTTTGTCAATCATACTTTACATTTCCAAAAATTCCCTCTTGTTCTTTCATGGCAGCTCACTCTTATTTTAGGCATGCAACATCTGTTCTCTCTGAGGTTGCTAACAGAGATTTCTAAAAATTATTTATAGTTTTTGCATTGTTTCTGTTGTGACTACTTGGTTTTCTCTGGAAAGATTTTATAACCAGTGAATCTCAGTGTATCACTAATACTTAGCTGCTAAACCGATTAATCTCTTTGGCTCTGAAGATTTGTAGACCTGTTGCCCTAAGGCCCTTTCTTTTGTGAATATTGGCCTGAATGAACCAATCCAGTTGCCAGGCAAGCCCCTCTTTAGATTGAAGGCTCTCTGTAGTGCAAGCATGGTGGCAATGACCAGGGGGTGGAGGGCTTTACTTTGGGGGTTGGAGTACTTTGGTTTATTCTGTTCTTGGTAGACCTGCATCTCCTTCCTGATTCCCAACACCCAGCTCCATGGAAAAGATCCACAGCCACTCATTGCTCTTGCCTGCCTCTCTTCTCAAGCACTGCAACCTCCATTGTGCGGCCATCCAAGAGAATCTTCTGCTCAGGTGAGAGGTGAGATCTTGAGCTGGGAAAAAGACTATAGTGAGCTGCTCTACATACTGAGGAGAGGGTGGAAGCTGAATAAATCAGAAGTTCTTCTGCAAGTGGGTCTTTATTGAAATTCACCCTTGGCCATCTAGACCTCCCTCTTGCTCTCTGTAACTCATAATTCCATATTTATAGCCACTTAATTGTATTTTCACCACTGAGAACAGTTCCTATCGCCTATACTCTTCACCCAAGCATACAGTAAGATGTGATTTCTTTGGTCTGGATTATACCTCTATACAACCCTATTTGCTTTCTGTCTTCTAGAATTTTGTTAACATTTGTTATCTGCTCATGGCAGCCACATTTTCCACTTTTAGCATTCTTGTGGGTTTATTTACTTATTTTTGTAATATATCTTTACTCCCATTTCAATAGTATAATAAAAAATATTTTCAATATATTTTAAAAGAAAATGGAGCATTTGATAAATATGATTTAGGTGTAGACATTGCTGAATGTTAAAACTGTGTATTAGTTAATTCTTTTGGCAAAAAGAGATGACAATCAAATATATTTTAATGAAGAGAGGGGTAATTTCCCACATCTGGATCAAGGTCAGGAAACCAACTTAAGGTAGAAATAATATCCTAGGGTTAATAGAAATGAGGAGTAAGCTTACACCCAAAGCCTTACAGGTCACTAAAGTGAAAAGAGGAAAGAGTGTTTAAAAAAATACTGATAAAAAGTTGTTTATAGGAGCTGTGACCTTTGATAGAGGGATAGAATCAGCCCACAAGAAAGAAATGAGGAAGTAAATACATTTCTCTTTTCGCCCTTCTTCTGATCTGCTGTCGACTCTCATTAATCAAATCCAGCTGGTAGCCAGAAGGTGAGAGCGGTTGTTGATGCCTTTTCTATAGGTCAGCTTCCAAGGACACAGAGCAGGGTGGAGAAAGATGGAGTGGATCCGCACAAACAAACGGAAAACATGCAACAGAACTCACTCTTCTGCATCCACTCTTGTACTTTGTCTATGTGAATCACACAAACTGCCATAATTTATGTTGAAGGTAATTCAGTGATTTACCCACCTGGAACTTAAAATGGAAGGTATTGCCAAGTGCTCATATAATAAAGGAGAAGGTGAGGTAAAAAATAAACATATGATTAATATAACATTTTACTGCTGCAGTCCCCATTTCTGACATCAGTCATAAGGCCTTATTTGGTACTTACAGACACTTTTCTTAGCTATGCAATCCAAGTTTATTTTATCTCTGTGAGCACCTCAGCTCTATGGAGTCCTTTATGCAGTGAGATAATGCGTTATCTCAGTCCATGGTGGTCTTGTCTTCATGATGTCCCTATTGTTTCCATTGACTTGGGCTCTTGGGAAAGGAAGTACCAATAAGCACCCCAATATGCAGAGCACCCCTGCATTCCACACACAGACCTCCTCGTGCTAATTTTGTAGCAGGAACTCAGTTTTACCTTTGAGATTGGCATCAATCACTTCAGTTAGTACTCGACCTCCTTTTCTTTTGATGGGATCGCTGGTATGAGGAGCTGTCAGTGGCCACAAGGAAGTGCCAGCTTCCAATTAAGTGGACCATGACTGTGCTCTCTGGTGGAAGCTTTCTTCATAAGGAATACGAGAGGGGACCCAGAATTTACTTATAAAAAACTGTGTATTTATTCTTACATGTTCAAACTTCAGTCATCTTCAAAGTATTCTCCATTTGTTGCAGTGCACCTAGCAAGATGTTTTTCCCACTGCTCAGAACAGTTTTTGAACTCGTCAGTTTTGATGCCTTTTGGTGCTTCTGCCATTTTTTTGTTTCACTTCATCCACACTGGCAACATGTTTCCCTTTGAGGATGTTTTTCACCAGGTAAACAAAAATAAAGTTGCTTGGGGAGAGAATGGGTGAATGGGGGTGTGGAGCACGGGGGGCATGACGTTTTTGCTCAAAAACTGCTGAGCACTCAATATGGTGTGGGCAGGTGTGCTGGTAAATCACCCATCATGAAATGGGCAAACATACTGAAAGAGTCTTAAAAAAATTTCCCTGAAGTAGAATGCAGCCTCTCACAATAATGCCAGCTGGTACACTGATACAGATGGCTTCCTAGAACACTCATCTAGCAGGGGAAGCCTGTACAAGGAGCCTGCCCTCCAGAAGATAATTCTAGGGTTTTTTGTGGCCCCCCCCCCTAGTACAATTCCAAATCCACTTAACCTACAGTTGTGGGTCTGGAAATAATATTCTTCAAGTTATTTATTTTGGTAATAATAAAAAAATTCTTATCTCTATATTTTAGTTCCCTTCCCCGTATTTTATGGTTTGGGAAATGATGGCCCCCATATAGAAAGCACTAGTTTAAGTCACATAACTTGTCTTGTGTACAGAACTCAAACATACCCAAACAATATCCTCTCCCCCACAAAAGACTCATTTTGAAGCAAAGAATATGGGACCATGGGCTCATAACCACAAATTTTACTGGTCTTACCCTGTGCCCATAACCCAAGAGGTGCTGGCTTCATGTAACAAAGTCATTGACAACTAAGGACTCAGTTAATTCACCAAATGGAAAACACAGTGATAGACAATATTAATAATGAAGGCCCTTTTAGGAGCAGAGCAAAATAGAGAAAAAAGTGGATCTGTAGGAAAATATAGCATACAAGTAAAATTTATTGTTTGGTGAGAAGAAGAAAGGCAGAAGAAAGAAGGGAGAAAAGGAAGAAAAGAAAAGGAGAGGGGTGGGGATGTGGATGGGAAAATGGGGAGAATACTGATTTAAAGAATATTTAGGAAATATTTACTAAGGTTAAACTAGGGTTTACTAGATAGGTTATTTTTACTAGGGTTAAACTAGATAGGTTACCAGTAAGACAAATTCTTTTGGTTTAGACCCCTTGACATTTTATATCACTGGTCATGTGCTTAGGATCCTCTGACCTTTCCTCTCCTGGCTTGTTGCTAGTCATGTGGTAATCCCCTTGGAGGAGGAACAAGGGGCCGAAGAGTGGCCTCATGCAACTCTCATGCAGGCCCCTGCAGGACCTCTCCCTTAAGCATTAGCCCCTAGAGATGGCATCTGGGTCTCAGTGGGGTTTCAGCTGCAGGGCCAGAAAAGCAGCAAAACCAGACAAGTGTGTCATGACTGACATCAGGACCAGCTGAATTGACTCTTGAAGCCCTGCCCCGGTGCTGACCAATAGTTGGAGACCACAACCCTGAAAGGACACACCTGGAAAGCTGATGAATATTCCGTTGGGATCCCCCCGGAACCTCTCCTAAACTCTCCACTCTTAAAAGCCCTTAGGACAGGGACCTAGTGGGGCTCTCTCTACAGAGCACCTGGGTGCCTTTCCCACCCTCTTCCCCCAGGGCGGTTTTCCTTGCCTCTTTCTTTCTCTAAAGCTCCAAGGGTCCTTCTTTTAGCTCCCGAGTCCACTTATTCTATAGCTTACTTCTTCTATCCCTGTGACTTTCTAAATAAACTTTCTCTTATAGTTTAAGTCTTGGGTCTGAATTCTTTCTTAGCCAGAACTTAAGTACCAAGGTCGCCGAACTGAGTTCCAGTTGCCGGTAACATTCTGGTGCAGTTTTTGCTGCCAACGGTTATAGTTACGTATAATACATTTGTTTTTAACTTTTCAACTAGAGTTATAAGAAATTTTTAATTATTTTCTTAGCATAATTAAAGATATTTTGGTCTAACTATTAAAGAGATAGAGAAACGCGGTTTAATGAATAGAAACTGACTATGGAGAAAGCAACTAAATAGTTAAAATTAAATGATATTTGAAATTTGTGGTATTTGTATTCATTTCTGGAATACCTAACATGTGTGTGTGTGTGTGTGCATATTACCTGTTATGAATTTTAGTTTTAATTAATACACCATTAAATTTAGTGCTACTCTCTGGATTCTCTATATAAAATCATATTATATGGCAAATATGAACACTGGGCAATTTACATGAGACATTTTATTTAGTTTTGAAGTATGCCTCTAAAGTATTTCAAGACATCCACCCACTCTTAGCTATCTTGTATCTGAAACACATGATCACTGGGGACAAAAATAAAGTGTGTCATTTTTGGAGGGACTTGCGAATACTGTCCACAGTTTTTGTTTTCATTACAAAAGAGAGTGAGCAGCGTCTCTAGGGCCCGAAGCTGGCACACTCGGCCGTGCTTACATTCTTCAAGCGAGCTCGAGAACAAACAGTTCAAGTACATACATGACATATTCCTAGACTTTTCTTGGCAATGTCGCAGAGAAGTTTTTAGCTACTGACATGTTATTTAATTTTTATTTTTTTCTGGCACCCCTGGTGGCAATATATGCTTGCAAAACTGTTACTTTTGTTTTTGCCTTTTAAATTTCTTGTGTGAGAGTAAAATATTTTGTGCAGACAGGGTAAGCCTTAATCTGTAAGGGAAAGGAAAAATGACCCGGGTCTGAGAGCTGCAGATTAAGCTGTGGATTCGCTGCCTGTCAAGCTAGTGCCTGAAGGAATAGTGCTCAGCAGCTTGCTAATACACAACACTCATGTGCATATTTACACACACATTCATAGATTTGCATACACAGCTATGCAAGTTAATTAATTGTGCAAGAAGTTAATTAGTTTGTTCTAATGGCTGAGCAGAAACAAACGAGACAAAAGCATAACTATGAACGCATGAGCATCAGGAATAGTTCTCAAGAATAGAATGATGCTCTTCTTCCTATTTGTCCATTCAGCACATTCAGAGTTTAGAGATAATTTTCACAAGCAATTCCTGTTCTCATTTTCCCCTAATATCTGCTGGTTGTTTTTGACCATAAAGTTAACAAGGAAGCTAGTGTGACATTAGCTCCCTTTTATAAGGTTCTCTTCTTTCAACCATTCCTTCTACTCTATACCATGTGTGTTGCTCACTCTAGAATCCTTGTTGAAACAACTTGAGGTATTTGTTTTAAAAAGAAAAACTAGAAAGAAGGTTTCTCCAGAAGATACTTAATTATAATTTTTACCTTGGGAAAACATATTATGTAAATATGTTAAATATCCTCATCTAATATATAGCAACATGACATTGTTAGCAGAATATTAATTCTTTATTGATAAGTTTTGTCTACAGATACTTGTATGTACTATTAATATGCAAATACTGTACCCCTAAAATTTATACTAATGAATAGTTTTAAATTAAGTTTATGAATTGTGTTCTCTTTTCTAGTTAAAATTGCAAGCCTTTGATCTACTTCTTTCCTAATTAGAAATTATTGTGAGATATAATAGCTTGATGAAACCTCAAATATTCAACATTAATTAAATAATCATTGCATTAGGTGAGAAATATTCAGAAAGACATGTGAGAGCATTATAGCTAAAATCAAATTAAGATATTTCCATTAAAATCTTTTTAACATTCCGGATGCTACAACAATAAACAATGTCCAGTTAAAACTTGAAGATATTCAATATTTTTAGTAATACTATGATATGATGATAAATTACAAGTAATTTCAATGTCATTAGTGGTAATTTAATGTAGTAATAGCAGTGATTAGTGAAAAAAGAGACCTAAGAAATTACTTTTCCCCTAAATCCTCATGGGACCCTTTACGTTTCTAGTGACTTCCAGGTCTGTCTATTTGCTGCTGGTGTGTGATTTGCATATTCAATCTCCGTTTCGTAGACACTTGAACACAGAAACCAGCCTGGATGCGTGAGGGTGTGTGACTGTGTGCGCATCGTACCATCTCCGCATATGCTCCACTTTACAGAAAGATAAGACAGTAAAAGGAGAACTGCTCTTCCCACTCCGGGTTGCTGCCTTATGAAACAGGAGGACTGGCGGCGATGAGAAGGGACTCTGGATGTGCTCCAGTGACTTCTGGAACATTCAGCCTCAGCTTCCAAGAGTGAAGCAAGGACTTTCAATGGTATCTGGCAGTCCTTTGAGAAACTTATGTAATAAAATATTTTCTCTCTTTCAGGCAAAAGTTTTTCATTAGGTTTACATTGGTTATTTTTTGTGCAAATGCTAGCGGTCACAACACTTGAGGCTGCTAATTTGGCTCTGTGAACTGCATGACACTCCGTCACAGCCCACTGAGTGGTGTTCACTCACGGTCCCTCGCTGGGCCTTAGAAATTGTGGCTCTCAGTGGGCCCAAGGAATGCGCATACCTCACCATAGCACCTAGGGTGAACCTTTCCTTATTCTGGTGTGTACCAGAGCTTACATCCCTCAGAGATCATTTGAGCACTTATTTTAAAGAGCCAAACTTTTAAAGCAACTACAAAGATTAAATAGAGTGGAGTTCATGGTCCTTAAAAAGTCGCTACTGTGACCAAACTGTGATTTAATGATCCTGTGTGTTGTTTTCACACATTTTACATGTTTTACATATGCAATGTAATGAAAAGACTGGTCAAAGTTTCTTTTGTAATTTCTCTTTTATCTTTAGTTGTATGTTCTATATTTTACATATTTTTATATTTTAAATTTTTGATAATAAGCAACTTTAATGTTTTTTTAAAATACTTTTATTTATTTATTTTTAGAGATGGGGGAGGGGAAGAGAAAGAGAGGGAGAGAAACATCAGTGTGTGGCTGCCCCTTCCACACCCTTCACTGGGGACCTAACCCAGGCATGTGCCCTGACTAGGAACTGAACGTGTGACCCTTTGGTTTGCAGGCTGGCACTCAATCCACTGGAGCCACACCAGCCAGGGCAGTAACTTTAATGTTTTAGACATCTAAATATAACTTTAAATGTACAAATAAGAGTGATAATAAGATCAAACAACATAGAGAACTTATTGTGTATTAGTTTTTTTTCTGAGATGATTTAACATATATACCTACTTTATTTGATCCTCACAACAATTATGGGGTAGGCAGAATTGTTCATCTATCTATAGTGTATACATGAGTAGTTGGGGCATAGAAAGATTCTGTAAATTTCCCAGGTCACACAACTAAAGAGCTGGTGAGCTGCGCTTCTGATCTAGGCTGTCCTGCACCAATATTCATGTCCCACTACAGAGTGAAGGTTAACACAAAACAATGAATTCAATGCAAGAGCTTTGTAAAGCAAAACAAAACACATTACTACTGGTTTTGTCTATGTGCATGCAAAAGAAGTGCACAGCTCTCAGTGTGGTGCTCTAAATATTCAGACATTAGTCAAGCATCAATAAATACATAGGAAAGAAAATAAATTTAGAAAGCAAAATACACTTTGAAATATGAAGCACACGATATTTGAAAAAGGTGGCTGATAATATTTTAAAAGGTAGAAGTAAAGCTGTGTCTTTTACTTATTGGTTAATTAATGACTAAAATGACCTGAATTCTAATTGCATACCAGTGTAGTTAGTTGAGTGCATTTATTTTTAACTTTAAAACTTGTCCAAACAGAGCCTCAGGTGTTCAGAATTTCCTTGGATACTGATGATCATTCTTTCAAACTCTACTCTAGTTATCAACCAAAACTTGATTCACATTTTGTTTCTTATAAGAGAAGAAATAATCGCTAGTGAATAGGATTGCAGAGGTCCCTACTCTCACAAAACTTACATTCTCTTGAAGGACACCAACAACACACTCCATGCCTACAACCCAGTGCACTGAGCTGGGTGAAATGGAACGCACTCACAGAGCCTAAACCGACTCAGAGGAAGGGCCAATAAGATCTCCCTGTAACAGCTAGTCAGGTGCAGGACTCACTGGTTTCCCAGGCAGCACGAGTAAAGCCTTGAAAAACAGAAAACCAAGACGCTTTGAAAATCTCAAGAAATTGAAGAGCAATGGTGGAATAGTAGGGCTTTGGATTTAGACTTCTCTGAGTTCAAATCAGAACTTTACCATTTTCTAAATAATATGACGTTTTGTGACATGGGAAAGGTTACTTCATTTTTCAAGTGCTTAGCTTTTGAAAATAAATCCATCCCACCTTGAAAATCTTTCGGTAGAAGTAAAGGTGATTTGGTATGTAGAGCATTAAGGATAGTATCTGGTATACAATGCGCTCTCCACTGCACTGTGGCTAGGCTGTAGAGAGCTGGTGGGAAAATGCTGAGATGGGCGGCTGCAATGCTTGGGTGGCAGTGTAGGACGTCCAGAGTTTGAACTATGTCCTCGGTGTAATAAAAAAATCAGAAGGGCTTTAAAACAAGAAATCACACCATCAGATTTCCATTTTGAAGAAAAATTAATATTGGCGTGTAGTCATGTAGTATAGTAAAAATGAAAAATATTTTATTTTGTGAGGTGTTATGAAGACAAGGCTGAATAAAAACAAACATGCGCAGTGGCAACAACAAAACCCCATGCTCTGTAGAAATGTGCACTTTATGTGTTAATATAGCCAAAAGTCCTGGCAGCCAAATAAGATCTTCGAGACCCACCTACATGCAGAGAATGTCTCTGGATCACAAAGCAATTACATAACTTGTTCATAATTCTTAGAAAAATGTATGGACATTTCAGTTGTTGACATATCCACATGTGCAGACAAATAAAAATCACATGCCTAGCAGCTGGTCAGAAATTTGATTACACTTAAATTCAGTATTGTAACATTTGTGATTTTCATGCGCTTAGATTGTTGTTGCCTGTTGCTTATTATACTGTGATTGCATTTAATAAATGTTTGCTGAATCAATGTTTATGTGCAAGTCATTTCAGTTTTATGCTTACTGTCACTTCTTTTTTATGATTTTTGTTATTACTCTTCTTTTTCATTATTTATTTATTTGTATTTTTATGATATTTTTTCCCTGTTACCATTTATTCCCCTTGTACCTGCCTCCCCTTCACAATCACCATGTTATTGACTGTGCCCATGAGTCTGTTTTCCTTTTGGCTAGATTCCGCCATCTCCGAACCCCTACATATTTGTCATCCTGCTCTCTATCTATGAGTCTGTCTCTATTTTGATTGTTTGTTTGTTCATTAGATTCCACATATGAATGAAATCATATGTTATTTGTCTTTCCCTGACTGGCTTACTTCACTTAGCATAATGTTCTCCAGGTTTATCCATGCTGTTGCAAAGGGTAAAATGTTCTTCTTTATTATGGCCAAGTAGCATTTGATCAGCAAAGTAGGAATACAGGGAACAAATGTAAACATGATAAACACATATGACAAACCCATTGCCAACATCATACTCAATGGGCAAAAACTAAAAGCATTCCCTTTAAGATTGGGAAAAAGACACAGATGTCCACTTTCACCTCTCTTATTTAACATAGTACTAGAAGTTCTAGCCATAGCAATCAGAAAAGAAAAAAACAGAAATAAAAGGCATCCAAATTGGAAAGGAAGAAGTAAAACTGTCTTTATTTGCCAATAACATGATATTGTACATAGAGAATCCTAAAGATTCCACCAGGAAAATACTAAAACTGATAAGTGAATTCAGTAAAGTGTCAAGATACAACATTAATATCAAGAAATCAGTTGCACTTTTATATGCTAATAATGAACTACCAAAAAAGGAAAATAAGAAAACAATGCCATTCATGATTGCTTCAAAAAGAATAAAATACCTAGGAATAAATCTAATTAGGGATATAAAAGACTTGTACTTGGAAAATTATAAGACACTGAAGAAAGAAATTGAATAATATACAAATAAGTGGAAGCACATACCTTATGCATGGATAGTAAGAATTAATATAAAAATGTCCATGCTACCCAAAGAAGTCTGTAGATTCAACACAATGCCTATCAAGATTCCAATGACATATGAGGTCTATCCAGAAAAACTTCATCAATTGTCAATATAGTAAGTACAATTTGTGTGACATCTATGTAACCTGGCAGCTAAGGAGTATGGACTAGAATGCACATGCATGAACAATGAAGACTTCACTGTACTAGTCAGTGGGGCAGTAGATGCCATTGAGTGAGCATGTGTACTGTGCACCATCACATTCAAAATGACTGAGTGAGCAGAGCAATGAATCTGCATCAAATTTTGTGTTAAACTTGAACATTCCTCTGAAAAAAACTATTTGATAATTCACAATGCTTTTGGGGATGATGCAATGAGTGCAGCACAAATAAATGTGGCACAAACACTCCAGAGATGGTCAAGAAGTTGTTGAAAGTGATCCACGTTGTGGAAGGTCTGAAACAAGCAGAACACCTGAGAATGTTGAACATGAGTGGGCTGCAGTCAACAAAGATTGGCGACTGATGGTGGTGTGGGAACTAGAAGCTGACCTGGGGATTCCAAAAACTACTGTGTCCGACATTTTGATGTAGGATGTTGGCATGAAACGTGTGAAGGCAAAATTCATTCTACAGCTTCTGGTACCAGAGCAGAAGGAACAGCATGCTGTGGTTGCTAGTGACTTGATTCAAACTGCTACCAATGAACCAAATTTCCTCAAGAAGGTCATAACAGAGATGGACTGTGTGGTCTGTGGCTGTGATCCAGAAATGAAGGCCCAGTCTTCCCAAAGGAAGTTGCTTGGTTCTCTGTGCCCAAAGAAGGCACGGCAAAATTGCAGCAAGATCAAGACCATGTCAACTGAGGTTTTTGACTGTGAAGGTGTTGTCCATTACGGGTACACCCCTCCAGGCCAAACAATAAAGAGTACTACCTCAATGTCTTCATTGATTGAGAGATGCAATAAAAAGAAAACGGCTGCAGCTATGGGCAACTGGTGATTGGCTTTCATCACTACAGTGCACCCACTCATGCATCGCATCTCCTGCAAAATTTTTTAGCAAAACATCAAATGACCCAGGTGACTCAGTCCCCCTACAGTTCAGATTTGGCACCTTGCAACATCTGACTTTTTGCAAAACTAAAATCACCTTTGAAAAGGAAGAGGTTTAAGACCTTGATGAGAATCAGGAAAATACGACGGGGCAGCTGATGGTGATTCCAACAAAGGATTTTGCAGAGTGTTTTGAACAGTGGATGAGACCCTGAGAGTGAGGTCCCAAGGTGCCTACTTTGAAGGGGACTAAGGCATCATTGTCCTATGTACAGTTTCTTGTATCTTGTATCTCCTTCAATACATGTCTCTATTTTTCATAGGTCATGGCTGGATAACTTCTGGACAGACCTTGTATTTCACAGAACTAGAACAAATATTTAAAAAAATTTATATGGAATTACAAAAGGCTCTACATAGCAATAGTGATCCTGAGAAAGAAGAACAGAGTTGGAGGAATCATGCTACTTGATAGGAAACTATACTGCAAGGCCAACACAGCATGGTACTGGCATAAAAACTGATACACAGACCAATGGGACAGAATAGAGATCCCAGAAATAAACCCACATCTTTATAGTCACTTAGTATTTGAAAGAGAAAGCAAGCATGTACAACGGGCTAAAGATACCTTATTCGATCAATGGTGTTGGGAAAATTGGACAGATATATGCAGAAAGATGAAACTAGACCACCTTCTTACACCACACACAAGAATAAATTAAAAATGGATTATTGTCACTTCTTACTGATTATATTCTTGTGTTGTTTTACCATGTAATATAAAATTGTATGTTCCCCTTGGATTATTTTTTTTCTATTTCATTGTGTAGGATATGCACATGATAATATTGTTCACATTGCATTACTTAAGTGTCTGCATCATATTTTCTGAGTTGAAATTAGCACCTTTCTCCCTCCCTCCCTTTAAAACATATAACTTCAAGTATTTTTAAATGTATGGTCAAAGGCCCAACTATGTAGGAAAACAATTTAGGGAGGGGAAAGTCTTTTTATTTTTAAAGACTTTTATTTATTTATTTTTAGAGAAAGTGGAAGGGAGGGAGAGAGGGAGAGAGACATCGATGTGTGGTTGCCTCTCGTACACCCCCTACTGTGGACCTGACCTGCAACCCAATCATGTGCCCTGACTGGGATTCAAACCAGTGGCCCTTTAGTTCATAGGCCAGCACTCAATCCACTGAACCACGTCAGCCAGGGCAGGCAGGGGAAAGTCTTTACAGGAGTAGAGTCACAAATTCCTGAGCCCTACCCCAGACTGACTGAATGACAGTGTTCTGGGTATGGTTTCTTTGGCATCTGCATTAAAAAAGAAAGTGTTTAGGAGATTCTTATGTGAATTCAAGTTAGAAAAACCTCTTCAGAGTGTGTTGAAATTCTTTTCTGTTGAAGTAAAGAGAACTGAATGGTCTCAGTGTTGCCATTTCTTTAAGTGTTACTCGACTGGTAAAACAATATCCATGACAGAGTATCTTAATTTCTTCTAAATTAATCAGAAAACTAACTTCATGAATAATTGATGAACAAGCAAGTGTTATAGTCTGAGTGTTTGTGTTGCTCTGTAATTCATGTGTTGAAATCCTAATGCCCCATGTGATGGGATTAGGTTGGGAAGTGAATCAGTTGTGAGGGTGCAACCTTCTTGAGTGGGATCAGTGCTCTTAGAAGAGGCTCTGGAGAGCTCCCTTGGCCCTTCTGTCAAGTGAGTAAACAAGAGGAGAGAGGGGAGGGAATTTCAGGGGAAGTGGGGAAGGGTTTGAAAGAACTAATATAAAGGACACATGGACAATAACCAGGGGGGAGTGGAAATGGGAGGGAGGTACGAAGGGCTGGGGGGTGGACTGGGATGGGGGTAAAGGGAAGAAAACTGTACTTGAACAACAATTAAAATTTAAAAACTCAAAAATAAAATAAAGTATGTGACCTTTAAAAAAAAGTGAGTAAACCAGGAGAAATCTGTCTTGTAGAGGGCCTACCACATAACCAGTTGGGCACCCTAGCTCAGACTTCTAGCCTCAAGCACTGTGAGACATAAAATTCTATTGTTTATAAGCTGCTCAGTCTATGGTCGTTTGCCATAGTAAACAAACTAAGACAGCTGATAATATAGACACTGATTAAGTAACTTCTATATGGATGGAGAGATGATCATTTAAACATTGTCATCTAAAACATATGCTCAGATGGTATGTAACAACTTTTTGTGTGTGTTTTTAAATTAATGCCATAATATTTTCATGTGTCCCAAAGCTGGGTGAGTTCATTTTTAAGAATCAAGATTCAGAAGGATATCCAGAGACTCAAATCAGATTGAATGTATCACGATTAAACTTCAAATGTAAAATCCCATACCAGGTTAAAAACACCCATTATATAATTCCAGGATGTGGAAAAAGCTGGACTCAGGACAGTTTATTTCCAAAAAGCAGATGGCTTTAGTTGAATGCAAGCTGCCTATGAATCAATAATGTGAAGGAGTTGCCAAAAATGGAGAAATTGCTTTTACACTGTAATGTTTCAGCAACAACAAAAGTAAGTACAAAATTAAAATAATGCCATCAGCATTACAGAATTTTAATTGTTGCATGTTCTCTTGAGGGCCTTGAGCATGTTCATGTATAATCCAAAGAGTTTAAAATCAATATTTACATCATTATTCAAATGCTGCCTTTTCAATCTAATATGATATCACAAAGCTAATGTGATTTCCATTACTTGCAGTATTATGCTGAAGGCAAGAAAAATTACAGCCCGGTATTGCTCCATGCATGACCCTGGCACAGAGCACCGCATCTGGAGATGAGCTCCCAAAGGCAAGGGAGTCTGCAAACACAGGGCCCACATCCTGCCAAGAAAAGAAGATTCTTAGGGATTCATGAAAGTTCTTACGTACTTGAAGGCTAGTCTCATTTTCCTCATTTGTCTTGAGAGAGCATAATTAAGATCAACTGAATTCAAGTCAACAAGCTGTTATCAATCCTCTATTAAATTTCAGGCACTGGGCTTGGAGTTTATAGCTAAATGGACAAAGAAGACACAATATCTGCCTGCACTCAAAAATCTTAGAATCTAGTTGGAAAAACAAACATATAACTCCTTGTCAACTCCTTTTAAAGCCCCTGAGATGAATTTCCAAATCGCTTTTCTGAAGAATTATATCAAACTTGTCTTCCACCAGCATTATATAAGAAAGCTATTTCAACACATTCTTAAGGAAACATTGTGTATTAATGTTTTTCTAGTTCTCCATGAAAATGGGCTATCATTTTAATTTCCATTTTCATTGCTAGCAAGAACATATTTTCAAATACTTATTAATAATTATCAATTATGTGAACTGGTTGATCATATATGTTCCCCTAATTTAATGAAGGAAACTATGTGAATTTTTACGTTAAATGTAGTTGTTACATTTCCTAGTTTTTCTAATATATTATTAGTAAAACGTATTGTAAATTATCGCAGAGTTATTGTAAATTAATAAAAATTATTTTTCCCTAATTTATTGAAGAACACCATGTGAATTTTTACATGTTAGGTATAGTTACAGTATTTCCTAGCTTTACTAATATGCTATTAGTAAAACTTATTGAGGATTTCTTTTAAGTAAACATATTTCAAACCAAAATATATTAGCAAGTTCTTTCTAAATTATCTGGAAAAAAACCAGAAGACAGCATTTTATTTATTTAAAAGTATGTATTTTTAATTTTTAAAAATATTTTATTTATTTTTATAGACAGAGGGGAAGGGAGGGAGAAAGAGAGAACCATCAAAGTGTGGTTGCCTTTTGCCTGCCCCCCACTGGGGACTTGGCCCACAACCCAGGCACGTGCCCTGAATGGGAATCAAACCAGCAACACTAGTTTGCAGGCCAACACTCAATTCACAGAGCTACACCAGCCAGGGCTGAGAATTTTCTTCAGAAGAAGAGCAGTATTAGGAATCACTGAATAAATGAAAGATTTTTCATTAAGTATCACTGGGGAAACTAGTAGTCTATTTTGAAAAAAAAACAATTTATATCACTTTATATAATATAAACAACTTCCAGATTGATTAAAAAATATTAATATTCAATAAGAACTGATTGAAAAACAATCAATTCTTTGAGTTAGGGTGCACATTAAAAGACAAAGGTAAAATACTGTTTTACCAGAAAGATGAAATCTGTTTCTACACAATTTTTCCTCAAATAAATTATTGATTTGCTGAGAATACATGTGAATTGCAAGCTTAATGAGTAAAATATTTAACAATTATCCATACTTACATCCAGATGCATGGGAGAAAATGACAACTTGTATAACTGTCTAAATTCTTGAATCACTGTGTGATCATAGTTATTTCATCAGTGTATTCCCATATTCCTAGGAGAGAGCTGTTTTCCAACTCTAAATACAAATAAGTCCAGTAACTTAACACATTATTTTTATTTAAATGAGGAGCCTAAATCTAAGCACTATCATAAGTACTATCCTTGTGATCAAGGCCAAGCATTAGGTAATGTGTCAACACATAGGTCTTTTTGACGTCAGTGACTAAGTTCTCAACCCCTCTGTATGTTATTTTCTTATGAATGGTAGCCCATAACCAACCAGATACCAAGAGGTAGCTTTCAACCTTCCATAAGTCTTCAATGAGTGTCTGCTGTGTATCATGCACCAAACTAGGGACCCTCTTCCCACAATGGAAAAGCTGACTTCAGTAGATTAAATAAGTAGGGATTTATGTTCCTCATGTAACTGGAGGGAGGGAAATGTGGCTTTGACTCAACTCTTTGACAATGCCATGGTCAGTACCTTTATGGTTCTCTTGGACACAGATGGCTGCTTTCAAGGAACAAACAAGGGGGAAGTAATGGTGACTTCCATGACTGTCATTTCAGTAGAAGTAAAATGTTTTTCCAAAATTTCTCCACATATTTCTATGGAGGTTTTATTGATAGAACAGGGGACTGTAGCCACCTGTAAGCAAAAACATGGGAAAATCAGTATGGGTTGCAATGTTAGGCTCACACCAGTGTTTCTCAATGTAAATGCTTCTGTTTTGGGAAGGACAACTCTTCATCATGTAGATTGTTCCACACCCTGCTCATCAAAAGTTGGTAGGTCTTCCCAGTCATTTTGAAAAGGCCACAAATACCTCCACACTATCCTAACCACTCTCTTAGAGTGTGGAACTGCCCCATTTAAAACTCACTAGAGTACATTAATTGTCACCTAAAACTCAGGTCCTGGGCACTTTGCTGGCCTGAATCAAATGAGAATTTGTGAAGAAATAAAAAGAAAAAAAAATGTATACATTGGGAAGGTGAAATTATCTACCACATATTTACAAGGTGCTGTAGATTTCTAATTCAAGTTATAAAATCTGAAATTATAGCATTTTAAAGCATTTCATATGGGTTTAGCTATTTAGCATAATGTAGAATCCTCCCTTTATCTCTTTCCCTGTTATTTCCTTCCATCTTCCTATTCTTTTTTCTTTGTTATTCCTTCTTTCTCTTTCTTCTTTTGTCTCTTTTTTTATTCTTCTTTTCTCCCTCCCCTCCCTCCTCCCTCCCTCCTTCTTCTTTCCTTTTCTTTATTTGCCTTCCTTCTTTCCTTTGTTTTATTTGTCTTTTCTCTCTTTCCTTCCCTTTCCCTCTTTTTATGCCTTTGTTCTCTTCACTTGAGCAGGCTGATGTATTACTTCTGACTCGGGGAAAACATTCCAAAATGATTTACTTACTCTTCTCAAATTTTCATTCTCTGGAAAAATGTGAATAACTCTTCCTCTCATCAGAACTTTCTCTTATTTTATGATTCCTAGTGATCTTTTGCTGTCACAAAATGAACACTTGGCATGGATCGGCTGTCTGCTCTGAAAAATGTTTTGGGGCTCCTTTTCTTCTCTTTCTCTCTCTCTGAAGAACTGGTGCTACAGAGATTGGGTGGGACAGAAGATGTAGGCATCCTCATGGGAGTTGGAGGGAGAGGGAGTGGCCCAGAGCAAGATGTCATGGCTGAGCTGTGGGAGGATAATAGCTGTGAGGGGGCTTCCATGCACCATGGACCTGAGGTGGGTGTCAGAGCCCAGCTTGACGTAGTGCGCTACAGAGAGTCAGCTTGGCTGGGAGAGTCAGAGCCCTAACCAGAAGGGGAGGGCTCTGCAGCAAGAATGGCCAGTGTGCACACACAAAGCCTGACCAGTGTGAAAAGAGCTTGGCCTGATGTGCCAGAACACAAGAGGTCCTGTTAACTTTGAAACAGAGATAAAAATGAATTATCTTCTAGAATAGATATCTATGTAAATACACATGTGTCATGTGTATGTTTGGGGGCATATGTATTCTAAATAATAATTCATAGTTTTTCTGAAATTTAAATGTAACTGAGCATCCTGTATTTTATTTTACAACTTACAAGGAGGGGAAGGACTCCCATGGGGCAGGTGGCCAGACTTCCGGAGCTGGGTGAGAAGTAAATCTGGTGCAGTGGAGATCCTGGCAGAGGCAGGAGATGAACGCAAGGCATTTGATCGAGTAAATCTTTAAACATGATCATGAGAGCCAGTTTTCTCATTATTGGAGAAGGAAATTGTATTTATGGAAATAAAACTAAATTAAACCAAGTGAGGTTGGACTGAAATTAGTTATTGTTATGGAATCATTGTTTTCAGGGTGTATAGCTAGATATGCAAATAGATACAGATGAAATGTGGGTGTATGTTTATTCTGTAGCTCTGCCCACTCAGAAGAACTGGAGCAATACCACCCCAGCAGCAAAGAGCACGCCTTCTACCCAGGTCTTTCCTCCATGAATGCAAGCAGGGATCTTCGGAGAAATGACTGAATCCAGGACTGGGGCAGAGAAAACACTTGATGAACCTGAAATGTCTCTTTGGGCCAGGAATGCTGGGAACAAGTCAAAAGAAAAAGAAAGCAGTTTGAAAGCTTGGTTAAGAGGAAACCACTGACTTAAAAGGGAACATTTGGAAGATTAAAATTTAAAAAATAGAAGTAAGAAGTTACAACCCGTCGAATAAAAATTGAAAACCGTGAGTCACTACAGGTATAAATAAATGGAAAGTTTGTGGAGCAACAGGGCATTTACTTCTCACAAAATATTTACTATTTGCAAAGAGAGAAGAATGTAGTGGAAAGGCCTGGCGGAGGTCACCTTAATCAAGTGATAAAATAATAGCACATTAGTCATGGGACACATCTTAAAGTTATGCACAATCTTATAGAATAAAATGAGAATAACACACTATCACTTAGATGTTTTGCCTGATAGAAATGCATAATCTGAATCTAATCACAAGAAAACAGCAGATAAATCCACATTGAGAGGACTTCTACAAAAGCACATGTTTGTAGTCCTCAGAAGTTCCAGATCATACAACTCAACGAAAGACTGAGGGACTGTTCCAATGTGTAGCTCTGAATTGGACTTTTTGTTATTACAGGACATTATGGGAATAGTTGGCAAGATTTGACTGGTTTAGAAGAATGACATAGTAGCAATGTAACAACATTAGTATTATTATTTTGGTGGTGATATTTATGAGAATGTAAGAAATGACCTTCCTTCTTTCCTCCCTCTCTCCCTCCCACCATCCCTCCCTTTCTCCCTCTCTTCCTTCCTTCCTTCCTTCCTTCCTTCCTTCCTTCCTTCCTTCCTTCCTTCCTTCCTCCCTTCCTTCCTTCCTTCCTTCTTTTCTTCCTTCCTTTTTCTCCTCCGTCCCTCCCTCCCTCCCTCCCTTCTTTTCTGTCATTTTTATCTTTTTTCTTTCTTCCTTTCATTTTCTTTTAGAAAAATGCACACAAACATGATGTAAGTATTTGAAGGTAATGAGACATCAGATTGCCGACTTACTTTCAAGTGTTTCAGACAACAGTGATCTGTACTGGACTTGCAAGTTTTCTGTAGGTTTGTGATTGTTTCAAACATAAAAATATATGTTTTGTATAATGTAAATTACAGTTATTTGGTATTGATTTCTATGGTTATTGTTAAAAAGTGCTTTAGTAGGTGGAGCACAGAGAATTTTTTAGACAGTGAGAATACTGTGTATGACACCACAATGATGAGTACATGTCATTGTACATTTGTCAAACTCAAAGAACGTATAACACCAACAGTGAAACACAATGCAAGCTCTGAACTTGGGATGTTATTACGTGTCAGTGTAGGTTCATCAATTGAACCTACAAATGTATCACTATTGTGGGGGATGTCGATAATGGGAAGGCTGTGCCTGTGTGGGGGCCAGGAGAGTATGAGAAATCTCTGTATCTTCCCCTTGATTTTGCTGTGAACCTTAAACTGGTCTTAAAAATAAAATCATCATAAAAATGTGCTTGGTACGGTAAATCTGTATTAACCAGAATGTATGAGGCATGATTTTGATTCATTGAACTTACTAGTTAACCAAGTGAAGAATGAAAATTCCCTTCTCTTTCAATCTGTTTGGCATACTTCCAAATGTATCATTCTGCATCGCTGCCTTGGGAAGCCGAGTAAAATGCACCCGCAGTAAGTGTATTTGACAATCTATCTGCGTCACAGCATGCCATTTATCAGTGCCCTTTCTAAAGGGCAGCTATTCAGGGTGTAACAGACTGAGCTAACCCTGTGATTTTTCAAAGGATGTCTTCTAAAGTTGCTTCCAGGGATGAACCTTTGACATTGACTAGAGCAACTGGAAAGTATGGCTATAGTTGGAGAATTCAGAAGATACGGTTTCCTTATCAAGAGTGATGTCCCAGTTTTCTTCCCATCTCAATTTGCTGAAAGCTTCTGTCAATACAAGTGTTACGTCCTTTTCTAGTTCCTACAGTGGAACTAGTGGAAAGCTCTGCAGGCCTTAGGCTGGTGTCTGTGCCCTGGGGTCTCACTGTAGAATAAGTTATATCGGTGGTACTTACTCCACAGGGTGGAGTAGGCCATGAGAATAGAGTCTGTGGATGGAAAGAGCTGTTATAAGAAATGATAGACTTAGATATATGATATTAGTTGATGGAAATCAAGGAAAGTACCTTCATTCACTTAGTTTTTCCTGTGAAGGACATCAAAACTTATTTTAAGAGTTAATCAGCATATCTGACAGGTATCTTTCCATAAAGAAACAATGGAAGGACTTTTTTGTATCTAACATAAAATTCTCCACAAAATGAGAACATCATTTACTTTACTGAATTAAAAAAAGTGGTTTGCAAAGTTTTGTGCTGGAGACTTCTCACTGGACGATGCTCCATGGTCGGGTAGACCAGTTGAAGTTGATAGCAGTCAAATTGAGACACTAATTGAGAGCAATCAATGTGGGAGATGTACCATGTGGGAGATAGTTGACATGTTCAAAATATCCAAATAAATCAAGTTATTGGTGAAAATGAAAAAACAAAAAAACAAAAAATAATAAAGGAATTATTACTGTATAGAATAATGTAAATATAGTATGCAATGGAATTTTGAGTTAATTTCTTTTTTCTCCTTTTGGGTAAAATCTCTACACAAGGAATAGGTAAGAGAATGCATGAATTTTATTCCAGCCTGGCCTGGATCACACTGCTGCTGTCCCATCTGCTGTGCATTTCTCAGGGGTTACGCCAGTTCGCATCGAGCTGTTGCTTCCTCCCATCAGAGATATTAAAAATGACAGAATCAGTTCTCATTCTCTGCCTTCAGTTGATCAACTGGTTTTTAAACAACTTTTGCCCAGGTGTCCGGATGCTCTACATTTCTTGCTAATCTGAGGGATCAGTGTGCTCACAAATACTGGAGTGTTTTGCACAGGCCCTCTGCTATAACCTGGCCATGGGAAGAGTATCTTCCTCTTTAAAAGCCAGGTTAAAATACATGTCTTGAGATTCTCATGCAAAGTGAAATAATTCAGACAGAAAAAGTTAAGAACCATATGATCACTCGCATGTAGAATATAAAATGAAAGCAACAAATGAACAAACAAGAAAAACAAACACAGAGGGAACAAGGATGGGGGTAGTAAAGGGTAAAAGCAGTCAAATATATGGTGAAGGAAGATAATTTGACTTAGGGTGATGAGCACACAGTGCAATATGCAGAGTATTGTCATAGAAATGTACACTTGAAACCTATATGATCTTATTAACCAGTGTAACCCTAATAAATTAAATAAAATTATTTTTAAAAATACATTTTACACTAATAGCAGAGGCTCATGCTCATTGCCATACCTTTAAGACATGTAGTATATTACCACAGTGAGGAAATTAGTTGTTATTTATTGTCTAATCCATACTGTGAGGGCACAGTTTCACATATATCATTCATTATTATTAATTTCACATAATATCATGGAAAATTTCATGGGAAAGGATAAGGAGGGCAGGGCACTACTTCTCTCCAAATAGTGTTTAAGGCAGCAAGAATGTCCCAGTCATTATTGCTGAGTAACTAGCATTTCTCCCACTGTCTTTTGGCACCGAACAAGTTATATTTTTGAGCATTTGAGTCACAAAGACCATCAGTATGAAGAGAGAGTTTTCAGATTAAGAATGACACTCTTCGCATTTCTATGGTGCTTCACTGAATTTTTTGCTCATCACTCAGCCGCTTCACATGGTTGCACTCATCACTAGCGATCCCTGGAGGAGTGAGTAAGTTTTATGCCGTGCCCTCCCATCTCATCCTGTCCCCCAAAGGAAACATCCTCAGACCCTAGGGCCAGTGTTAATAAATTGAATTAAAAAAACAGAAGTTCTTTGTACAATTTATGGTCATCATTACTTACTGACTAGCACACACGCATTTTCAAATTATAAGGGGGATAAATGGTAATGAAAAAATAAAATAAAATAAATAATAAGATAATTTGAGCTTGGAGTAATTCCATTGGGACTATTATGCTAATACAATATCTGTGAAATTTAAATGTTGAAGTACTAATTTAGAGAAAGTAATGTCAAGACTTTGTTTCCAAATTTATATAAATACTGCTCATAAATCATAAATGAGAAAACCATTATAGATACACTGATATAAAATATTCTGTCAAGACTGCATCTGCCATGTGGTAATAAAAACCTGATTATCAGGTAAAGGACTGGAAAGCAATTTATTTGTCATAGATAGAAACTTGGGTCGGGAATGTCCAGGGCTGGCATGGCAACGGCTGGATGCTGTCGGGTACCTCTGCTCCTGCCAGTATTCTGGTTGGCCCTGCTTGGCATGTGGTCTGTAACCTCAAGTTTCCCTACTGCGGCATGTCTTGATGATGTCCCCAGGAAAGAGTGAAAGGCAAAGGGCAAAGGCTGAAGGGTGACTGCCAACTGACTCTGTCTTTCTCACCAGCTTTATAGGAAATCACAGCCCACGACTTCCTTTAAACCTCATTGGCAGGAAGCATGGCACCTAGCTACCCCAGTAGTATCAAATTCTGCAGAGCCAAGTATTTTAAACTGGCTATGTTGCCTTCACACAAAAAGGTAGCCTTCTGTGAGTAGAAAGAGAAATGAGGGATGGGTATCAGGCAGGATACTAGCTAAATTAGGTAGAATCTCATAAAAATCACAATCATCGGGTTCCAAAATATTTTTGAATTTTTATTAGTGAAATATATATCCCTTCCTATTAATTATAAAATAAGAGAAATTTTTCATAGATGAGATGACTGTGACTTAATATATGTTGATAGTTACTTGTTATCTCAGTAGCTGTTTATAATGCTTATGATTATTTAGTTTCTGCCAAATGAAAAACAGATACATCTAAAATTACCTCTGCCATTTCTTTCCTATTCTTGTATAATTGGTATATTCAGTACTTCATGGATTAATGGATTAAAGGAGATATGCATATACTAAAAATTAGCTTAAAGTAACTCATAATTGCTTTTACATTTTACATGTAGGATTAGTTTCTTAGATTCAGAAGGACAATATAATTAGAGTTTTATTTGTTGTTTTATATTGTACCAATATTACAAATTAAAGATACACTAAAATAAGTTTTAAAACTAATGTGATTCATCAGAAAATATGCAAAGCATTTATTTTGTGAGTATCACATTAATCATTGTTATTATAAATTCTGTTTGCTAGTAAGTTTCCATTCTAATTTATAAAGAAAAATGAACAACACATTTTGGGTAAATATGAGCTCTTGAAGTGAGCTACTCCAGGCAAATGCTTAATTATAGTTAATTATTCTTGTTTGAAGTAATCAAATTAGTATTTCCTTATTAAAATTAATTATAAAGTTAATGAATTCTGTTTTTTATTGTTCACACAAATCTCTTTTAAATATTAGAATGGCATTTATCTAATTCCTAGTAAGTGGTATATGGTTCATTTTTCAGAGATTGTAAATGTGTGTGTGTGTGTTTTGAGGTAAGTAATATGGAAAGTAGGAGGTTTAGTACAAGGAAAGCAATAATCCTTAAGAAAATAAGCCTCTTTACCCACTGCAGAATATTACTGAAAAATAGAATTCCATCAAGATTTTTCAATTTCCAGCACTGACCAGTATGGCTCAGTGGGTTGGGCATCATTCTGCAAAGAGAAACATTGCCAGTTCGATTCCCAGTCAGAGACTGGGCCTGGGCTGCAGCTTCAATCCAGGTTGGCACAAATGTGAGAGGCAGCCAATTGTTTCTTTCTCACGCTGATATTCCTCTCCCTCTCTTTCTCCCTCCTTTACCTTCTCTCAAAAATAAATAAATAAAATCCTTAAAAAATGATTTTCAATTTCCAGACCATTGTTTAGAGAATGGGATGCTATGAAAATGAATACCAGTGGAAATAGTCCTTAGAGGATGGAGCTGGCCCTGGTATTTTATGTTATATATATAGTAAATGGGGGCTCAGAAAAGAAGGAAGCTTCATGGCTAGGCCACCCTGCACAGAGTCTTAATAAAGCTTTCTCTCCGTTATGTCCTGCTGCCTTAAAACCACTAAAAAAATAAAAGTGCACCCTTCAAGCATTGTGTGGAATAACTTGAAGCTGTGGACAACATTGCATAGTTTCACTATGACCAAAAGGAAAAAAATGGCAAAAGAAATACACAAATGTTGCGCGTGCGTCACCGGCCAGCAGTGACCACGGAACGCTGCGGATGGCTCGACTATAAACACGCGAGAAAAAACACACATGCACAGAGACAGACTAGTTTCTGTGGGGAAGTAGGGACGAAATGGCCACCCCCCCTAGTGGGGAGCGTGCTGATTTACCGTCCATACCTGCTTTTATTGGGGTCATTCTGCATAATAATTCAGGTAAAGTACAGTACTCATTAGGGGGAAGTAAGGAACCATAGAAAACAAAGAACTCTGCCGGTCTATTGAGTTGGCGGTCAAAGAGCTGTAAGACTGAGGAACAAAATAACTTCCTCCTAAGACCCTTCTCATTCAACTGAGAGCATTCTAAACAAAGAAGGTTTCACAGTAATTTACATGTTCTTTCTTAGGCCTGATCACCCCGGGGAATCTGCACTTCTCAGTACCGAGCTGTACCACCCTGTCATTGTTTCAGGCTTAGGTGGAGCAAGGGAACTAAGGCAACTGGGAGACAAGGAGGTTTTTTCCCAGATGCTGAGAAGTCAGGCTATGTCAAAGCCGAGGAGCGAGGGTCCATCACCTCCTTTTGCTGCAACCCCCAAAGTCCTTCTTTTGGGGGGCCTCCCAAAGTGATCGTTCCTGTCTTAGGTCGTTCCCCCCATGGGGAATCTTATCCGTCGTTGGCTAACCGACCAAGCTTTTTGGGGTTCAGTCATGAATAAAGCAGCAGAAGCAGCATTCCTGCCAGGAAGATAAGCTTTTGTCTCTTTGCTGGCTTACGGTTTCAAGGGCATTCCCTTAGCTTTAGCCTAGGCAGGGGTTTCAGCTTCTGATACCAGTCAGGGTGGTTCCCAACACACAAATATGTGGGGAAATGATTTGGAGGAAAAAAGCATGAAATCATGAAGTTACTGAGTGACATTAGCAAGATGATAGAATAGGAGACACTGGCCTCATCCCCCCTGCCAAAAAAAAAAACAATAATTGATGGCTAACCAGAAATAAAGAGCTCTGGGAGAGTTCAGAAACTGGAGTAGAAGACCTAAGAATAACTGCATAAAAGCTGTGGAAAGAACAGTTTTATTTTGCTTGTATGATCCTATCCCCCTGGCCAGCACTGTTCAGTACCAAGGGTGACCTCTCTGGCCCAAAAGTTGTCCTTGAGGAAAATAGAGAGCAGGGTGAGCAACAGCTTCTCCATTGTTTTCCAAGCACTGTCCAGTGGACCTGTTTGGGCTTCATCCCATCTCTCTTGAGAAAAAAGAACAAAACTGGAGCCATTAACTTTCCTTACTTCAAATTATATTACAGTAATAGAAGAGTATGTCACTGACGTACAGACAGACAGATAGACCAATGGAACAGAATAGAGAGCTCAGAAACAGACCCACACAAGCACGGTTAACTGATCTTTGAAAAGGGTGCCAAGAAAACAAAGTGGGAAAAGACTAGTCTCTTCCACAAATGTTGCTGGGGAAATTAGATAACCATATGTAAAAGAATGACATTGGACCCTTATCTTAAACTATATACAAAAATCAACTCAATATAGATTGAAGACAAATGTGAAATGTGAAACTGTAAAGCTCTTTGAGGAAAACATAGGGGGAAGACTCCTTGATATTGTCTTTGCTAAGATATTTTTCATTTGACACCAAAAATACTGGCAACAAAAGCAGAAATAAATGAGTGAAACTACATCAAACTACAAAGTTTCTACACAGAAAAACAATCAATAAAACAAAAAATATATTCTATGAGATGGAGAAAATGTTTGCGAAGAGTATATTTAATAAGGAGTTAATATCTAAAAATAGAAGAACTAATAAAACACAAGAGCAAAACAACATACAAGCCATTTAAATAATGGGCAAACGACCCCAAGAAAACATTTTTTCAAAAGAATACATATATGTGCCCACTAGCTACATAAATGTGTGCTAGACATCACTAAGCACCAGAGAATGTAAATCAAAGAAACAAGCAAAATGTAACCAAAGACACTGAAATAGAGAATAGTCTGACAGTGTTCAGAGGGGAGAGGAAAGGGAATTTCAGGGGAAAAGGGGAAGGGTTTACAGGAAGAAGTATAAAGGGCACATGGATAAAAACTAGGGGCAGGAGGAAATGGGAGGGAGGAGGGGAGGTCTGGGTGGGTGGGTTGGGATGGGAGTAAAAGATAGAAAATTGTTTTAAAATAAAAAATATTAATAAAAACCCCCAATGATACGGTACCTTGCACCTTTAGTATGGCTGTTATCAAAATTTCAAGTGATAATGAGCTTTAGTGAGGACATTGAGAAAAGGGAATGCTTGTACAGTGTTGATAGAAATATAAATTAGTAAAGTCATTTTGGAAAACAGTATTTTTAGAAAATAAAACATTAAAAATAGAACTACCATGTAATCCAGCAATCCCACTTCTAGTTATATATCCAAAGAAAATAAATCAGATGGAAACAACCAGTGTGTTCATCAACAGATGAATGGATAAAGAAACATGGTGTGTGTATATGTGTGTATGTGTGTGTGTGTGTATATGTATATATGTTTATGTGTGTATATATATATATATATATATAAAATTTATGTATATATGGAAATCCTGTCATTTCTGACAACATTGATAAACCTGGAGGACATAAGACTAATGAACTAATCCAGGCACAGCAAGACAAATACAAATATATTTATATCTATATCTATCTATCTATCTCAGTTATATGTGAAATAAAAAATAAATAAATAAGTCTCAAAATAACAGAGAACATAATACCAGGGGCTATGGGAGTGAGGAAAAGGGCAAATATTGATCAAAGGGTACATACTTTCAGTTATGAGATGAATAAGTTCTGAAGATCTAAGGTAAAATGTGACTATAGTTAACATATTGCACACATGAAATTTGCTGAGAGTGTAGATTTTGAGTTTTCTTACCACAAAAAATGTGCTAACTATGTGAGGTGATGGATATTTTAATTATCTTCATTATGAAAATTGTTTTATAATATATACACATATCAAAACATTATGTTGTATACCTTAAATATATATACTTTTTATTTGCCCACAAAAGATATGAAATTACTGAAATAGAAGAAAATGTGAAAAAAATTAGTGTATGAAAATAAAGAAAAATAGAGTTTGGAGTAAGTGGAAGTAGTAGGCACATTAGTTGGAAAAAATGAACCTTCATTATGAACCAACAGAAAAGAAAAATCACTGAGAAATATAATACAAGAAACTTTTCCTTACATTAAGGAATAACTGGAAACACAAATATTTCAGAAAATGTGAATAAAATTTATCTGCTATTGGGCATATTCTGGCCAGTTATCAAACTTTCAGAATTGAAAAAATCTTTAATGACCCAGGCAAAAATGCAAGGAATTTTCAAAGAAAAAATTTTGTCTAGCTATATTTAGAACCAAAAGAAAGTGGACCATTGTCTAAAATAACCCGAGGGAAATACAAGGAGGAATGGACTAAGAATGCCACATGGGCCAACTTGCCATTCAGCCTGAAACCAACGGGCAGACGTTCTCCAGAGCACAAGAACAGCAACGTGCACTTCCTGAGTGCCTGCTCCAGGCGAAGCCCTGTCTTGAATGCTTCACAGGTATTACTGCCTTAGTTTCTCATGCTAACCTCCTGAAAAGGATACAATTACTATCACTACTTAATAGTTAAAGAAATTGAAGGAAGGTAATTTTTCCAAGTGTTCACATCTTACTGATGACAGAGCGTGGGTTTAAACCCAGGTAACTTGGCTGGAAAAATTGTGTGCTTTGCTACTGCACCACACTGCCAAGAACCTAAAATAATTTAGAGAGTAATGAGCCAACGATGTCTTCTGAAAAAGTCAAGAAATACACTAACAAATCCAGCAGGTGGTGAAATTCAACCAGCGAAAGATGAGTTAATTATGGTCGCAGAATAGAATGGCCCTTGGCAAAATTTAAATGTTGGTATGATAGTGTATATACTAGGATAATCAACAAAATTGGGGAGCACAGAGTAAAAAAGTGGGAATGATGTACCAGCTATAATTTGCTTATCTATCTCATCTTGGCAAAAATGGGTTCTGCTCAAAATTGAAATATGTCATTAAAATGATGCCTTCCATATGTTCATGTTGTTCATAGACTTATTTTTCTTAAAGAGTTTCATAGAAATTAATGCCTCTGATATGAAAAATATCTGAAGTCCACTTTAATATATTACCTATCATCTGTATAACATAATCCAATGTCACAATGTTATTTATTGCTATCTATTTATCTGTCCCATTAAATTGTGAAATACCTAGAATAACATTCCCATTGTATAGTAACAACTCTAGATATTTATGGTAATAAGAATAAAATAATTTAGTCTAGGAGTTCTGTTCTTTGATTTTTTGCTTGTTGGTTTCTGGCATGAGGTGCTCAGATAATTCGGTGGAACTCTCTGGGGTTGGGACCTGCAGCAGAGCAGACCTAAAACTGCAGAGGGGAGAGAAGTACAACATCTGAAAAGGAGCAACTAGAAAAGCTGGCCAGTGAATCAGTCCTATGTCCACTCCTTGAATATTGGACTCATGTAGTCTAGTACTTGGGGACACAGCATTATATACTGGCCATTGGTTCAGTGCACATAACATGTCCTGGACCTTCTTGTCCCGAGCCACGCAAGGGTGGCATAGTCAAGGCCTGGCCTAAACACAGCCCTCACCCCCAGGGGCAAGGGGACTGCTGGTGGGGTTAGTGATGTGCTGATAAGAGTCAGGGATAAGGCGTTTATAACGACATGAGAAGCACTTGCCATTCCTGGGTTCTCTGCAGCTGCAAAACAGAATAGGCCATGGAGGCCCCAGGGGTCAGTCAGGGACAAGAGAATTTGGTGACAGAAGGGGATTATGTCAAAGGGGTTCTTACAGCGTGAGTTGCGCGGATGCTCTGAAGCGGATGTGAGGTCTCCTAGATGGGAAAAGTTGGCCCAGCCTGTTGAAGGAGTGAGTCGCTTGGTCAGAATTTGTTTCTGAGGTCTCGTTTTAGGTTTCTGATCCTTCCTTCCTTCACCATTCCCACCCCATGCCCCAGATCCTTAGTTATCTCTTTCCTTGCTGTTGCTCTGGAGCTAGACTCTATCTGCTCCTTCTCACCATCTTGGCCTCCAAAATATATGGAACCGATGCCATTTCCTGTTTTGATAGCATAATGGCATAGACACGTTGTGTCTTCATTTCAACAAAACATTTGATGAAATCTCTTCTCGTATATTTTTTTCACAATTGTCAACATTACAACTTACTTTTTTTATAATTTTTTTTTGTGGCCATGTTTTCCAGTTATATTGGAATGTCATTAATCTTTGTGATAGTAAGCAGTTCCCTCAGTTTCTCCACTGCTCCTGATACCATCAATGGCTTGTCCTTAGATTAAAGTTGGCACTGGAATGGAATAAATGTTTAGTCTAGTTTTAGTAGTTATTCATTCAAGAATGAAGTATTGTCATGTAATGGAACTCATAGTGTCTCAAGTTCTATAGATATTTTCCTTATAACATTTTAGAAGGCAATAATGCAAGCAGATAACTAATTATTCCAGCACTGTATCCTATTGGAGGAAACATTTTTAACCTCTGTTCCCTAGACATGGTCCACCTACGTCACACATTTATTAACAACCCTTTCTTCCTACCCCCTGCTTCCCACTCAAGAAAAGAGATTAATCTGATTATTTAAATCCAGCGAGTCTGATTACACCCAGTTATTAGTGGGTGTTGCCACTGTGGATGCAATCACTGGTATAACCTTAAAGTGATGAGCCCAGGATCCAGAAGTTCTCATTGTCATTTCCTTGCTGCAGAGTTGCAGGAATTCCTCTTAAGGTTTTGTGGTTTTTCTCTGACTCTCATGTTATTACTGAGCCCAGCCAACAGTGTTCTGGAACAACTATGGGGTTTGATTGTCTACCACCAAGAAGCATGACTCTCAAGGCAAGAAGAGTCTGGTGAAAAAGGAAAGGTGTTGTTTATTTAAAGGCTATATAGATTCAAAATAATAGCAGATTTCTGCTGCTAAGTCTTGCTCCCTTTAAATCACCCTAAAGCAAGTAGTCCTGCTTCTTTCTGCCAAGCCAAGCCAGACCAGTTGCAGAATATGCCACTCGAAGCACCGTCCTTCAGAAACATAGAAGTCTGCTGCTCAGCATTCCCGGTCACAGTCCAGCTCCAAGCGTCTCTCATGTGTTTGTGTGCTTGGACAGGCAGGTCCTCCGCAGCTCCACCAGCTCTGTTGCTGTCTTCTGTGTTGGAGGGGTGCTAAGGAAGTTTCCAGTAGGCCACCAGACCTTCAGACCTCCAAGAAGACCCCCAGGCAGACCTTGAGACCTCACGGCAGACCTCATGTTACTCAGCCTGATCCAATTTTAAATGCTCAGCTCAGAACTTCCTGTACAGCAGAACCCTTGGCTCATTCCATGGTGCATTAGTGTCCACCATTTTTGGCAGCTCCCCGGTGTCTTTGACCTTCTTTCAGCTGCCATCTTTAGTCAGGGCAAGGGTTCCCAGCCACACACAGGGATCCAGGGTGGGCATCTGCTCCCCTCCACCCAACTGTGTCAGGAGTCACTCTGCCAAGTCACTGTGCTGGTACACCTTCTTCTCACAGCCAGATATACAGTATGCCCTGGGCAGCTTCCTCAGCTCCTCCCTTCAGGAGCGCATGGGGCTGTTAATCTGCTTCTGTTATGCAATGTCCCTCAAACTCTGTACTTTCCTCTTTTGGGGCATCCATTCCCCCACCCTCCTCTGTCTTTTTGCAGGACTTGGGAGAGATGGTGGTGTTCCCCTGTTTTCAGGGGACCCATGAGCCTGTTACAGTGTTGTGTCTGGGTGGGTAAATAGACCCCAGCCCTATCCTTCTCTCTAATGCAGGTAAATGCACCAGAGCCTGCTGACCTCAATATTTAAAACGTGGAGGTTTTAGGGTAAGGAAGGTGTGTTTAGGAGGTTTCTTTCAGATGTAAAGGCTGAGCCACAGACTTCAATTTAACTTTCACTCAGGGCTTTTAATTGGAGAATACAGCAATCAACAAAATGTTACTGCTTATTTCTATTCTAGTTTGGTGCTTGGGTGCCCCATTTGATAACCATGTGGGAGAAATTTTTGGCAGTGACATAGGATTTAAGCTTTCCTAGCTGTGTTAGTCAAGGTTCTCCTGAGAAACGGAACCAAAACAGGAGATTTATTATGAGGCATTAGCTGATGCAAGCACAAGGCTAAGATGCCCCAGGATCTTCCATCTGAGAACCGAAGCCCCAGGAAAGCTGGTGGTGTAATTCAATCTGAATTCAAAGGCCTTAGAACCAGGGGAGATGACTGGTGTAAATCCCCGTCAGAGGGCAAGAGAAAACGGGATGAGATATTCCAGCTTAGTGAGGCAAGAAAAAAAAAAGGAGCAAATTCCCCCTTCCTCCCATTTTTGTTCTGTTTAGGCCCCTAGACGATTAGATGAAGCCCACCCTCATTGGTGAGGGCAATCTACTTTATGAAGTTACCCATTCAAATGCTAAGCTCTTCTGGAAATACCCTTTTCTGAACACACCCATAAACAATGTTTAATCTGAATAGCTCCTGGCCAGTCAAGTTGATACATAAAATTAAGCATCATATTTCCTGATTGCAAAAATGATTACAATACCTTGGAAGTCTACGCTGACCTCTAACATACTTTATAACATTTAATGAGAAGCACTATAATCAGATATATATAGGCCAGTCTATGTTAGCTTTTGCTATAGGAAGGCAGAGATAAACATTTTATTTCTATATCTCAGGCAGTTGGTATACTGCTTGCACACAGAAGTTATTTCAATGAATAACAATTTTAAACATGTCATTTCAAAAATATATTTTTCAGATATTTGGAGCTTCTAAGGGAGCATTTAATTAAGCATATACTAAATTCCTATAAAATCATACTCATTTAGGTTCCAAGAGGTTAAGGGGTTGGTCCATGTTTCCATGCTTAGGAAGTGGCAGAGTTGACAAGGTCAAAGCCAGTGCTTGGCCTAGGCCTACTAAGCTAGCTCAGGGGTACAGGGGGGCTCCAGCTCCTGTTCTTGGTTAGACAACACTATCTTATATGACCTCATATTGGTTTTTCTGGCTCTGGGCAGCAACTTGGTTATTCTTGGTGATGAGATATTTTGGTCTGCTGACTGACATGACGGCTAATTAACCTTATGAATAATATGGTGAGTGTCTCCTTTTATCATGTTGTTTATTGACAAGAGATTTGGAGTAAGATGAGAGAAGCAGAGGAGGGGCAGGAAACCAAATGTTTAAAGTAGACAATGCAGAAACATTTTTTGAGGAAGAATCTAAATTTCAACTTTCTATTAAGAATATGTATTATATTGCATATACTAAACCAGTTAATTAATATATTAAGCACTTATAATAAGAAATATAAAATAATAATACATGATAAAATATTATATTATAACATAACACAAAATAAATTTTTGTATTCTCAGGTTGATCATTTCTGCATGGGAGTGGTCAAAGGTATAGAAAATAGAAATATGAAAAACCTATCAGAAAAAATTTGTGTAAGAATAAACATGCCATAATTTCCTAGACAGTTATTGAAATTAGGTCTGTGGATTTAACTCTAAGCTTCCTGACAGCCAAAGAAAACGTGATATAAAAGAATAGTTATTAATTTTCTATTGTGCAGGAAGAATACTCATTTAGTTGTTGTTAGCGTGACAAACATATTTAAGCCGTACTGTTTGTGCATGTACTTACATCTCTCTGAGTAAACACTTTTGATGTGTAATCTGCAGCCAGTTATACTCATGTGCTCCCCCGGGTTTTATTCCCTTCTGTGAAGATTCTCCTGGACCCAGTGTTTACACTGTTGACATTGGCATTTAGCTAAATATTAATAAAGAAAAGGGAAGCAAAGGGACTTAAACATTTAATGTAATGAACTGGGGCATATGCCTGTTTGCGTCACTGGGAAGTTACAGCTTTACTCCCCAGGAGAACACAGCATTGCCCTGCTAAGGGAATTAACACTCCTTCCTTTTTTCCTCTGTACCAAAGTTTTAGGGGGCACAGGAGGAGGTGCTAAACCATAGAGGCCTGTCAGTCGAACTAGGGGGTGTGGACCCTATCCAAAGCTCATGAAAGCTGGAGAAGTTAATTGGTTCTTTTGAAAAATCACTTGGTCCATCCCAAACTAATATAATCCCAGTGGAACAAAGACGCATGCTTGCATGCTCTCTCTCTCTCTCTCATTACCTGCTCTCTCACTCTACACTTGCATGTTCTCTCTCCATGGCCATGTGGTCTTAGCAACCACGTGACCCATGGCTGTGCAGACTCCACGTGCAGGCCCCAGGAGGAGCTTGAATACCACAGCCCAGCCATGGACTACAGCTGGAAACACGCTGAGCTAGCCAGATGCTGGACTGGACTGGACTTCAATATGGAGCAGAAACTGTGGGCAGTGGCCTTTATCCTGGCCCTCCTGAAGACAAGATTGTACTTTCCTATGGCAGGATGGACAGAAATGGAACATTTGGAAGTCAGAAGGGGAATCCCCTTAATTTTAGCAACCACATGGAGTTTTATGGAGTTCCATGAATAAGTTTATCATGGAGCCCCATCCTCGTGTGTGGGTCTCAGGAGATTCTTTTCTTTGAGACGTTGGCAGAGCTCACTTTCCACCGATAACAATACCTCTGGATACCTGGAATACCTGTCCCGTCCTGCTAGAGTTACATGTTCTGATTCCCTTCTTCAAATAAATAATCTGTAAATCGTTAGTATTTGTGTTCCTTTGAGGAAACATTCTATATTTGCAATCTCTTTAGAGCTGTTAGGAAACAGTGAAAAGAAACAATCTGGCCCTGGAATGTACCACATTTCCCCAGGGGAGCAGGAGGAGAAGAGAGAGGGAAATATATTCCAAAGCAAAACTCTATTTTCCTTGTCACATACCAGAGAAATACATTTCTCTTTATAAGTAAGTAGGTAGATTATAGAAATTCCAAAGCACCAGGAAGTGCCCTTAAATCTTCTCAGTTTTAAAAAACTTCTCATTAAGTCAAGGGTTCAATTCTTCTTTTTATAGAATTGATTGGTCTTCTGATCACTAACACCTTAGTGTGAACATATTCTCTCCAGCCTGAGAATATTCTCGAAAATATCTTAGGTATAATGAGGGTCAAATGACACATCAAACACATTTTGGATGGGAAAAAGTTAGAAAAAGAGGACTTAGAATCCACTTTATTGCATAACTGTTCAACCTGTCATTACAGGACAGCTCAGCCAGGGCTGTGATCAGTATCAGATATACAAATAAAGAAAACGGCTGTAATAATTTCATATCTCTTGTCATGCCAGACTTATAAACAGATTTGAAAGTTTTGGACCATCCCTAACCACTTCTAGATGTCCTTACAGAAACTATTAAATTTTTTTTTTTACCTAGATGTAGAAATCAGTAGAAGAAATCAATAATAGAAGGTATAACCTTAAATTACTGTATTATTGACCTTAAGTCAAAAGTGACTTTACTGAAAAAGTACAATACAAATCATTTCTTCAAAAAATAAAAACAAAAACAACAAAAACTTTAAAAAATGTTATGTGCCATTAAATTTACTTGATCTAAAACTGATTTATTCTAGCTGTTTGGTCAGGAAGGTCTTTCAAGTATTGTGGGTTACACATAGTAGTTCCTTTTTCAATGGATTCCAAATAATTATAGGCCTCCATAACTCTGTCTTCTTTAATTACAAGCTATACTATATGAAAAATATACTTTGTATGTAACATGGCTGGTTATTGACAGCTCACAAAGAAACATTTTACCCAAAGATTTAATTGGTTGTAGGTTGCCTGTGTAATGCCTTCACAATGATAACATTACACGTGCATTAAAATATGTACATTAAACACTGTCTTTAAAAATAAGTAATGTAGTCATCTGGCTTTTGTTAATAATTTTGATAACCATTGAGAGGAAATAAAACAAGACTTCAAAAGTGCAAATGGTGTGCTATTTTCAGAGAAGGTAAGAAACACAATTTCTTTTTCCCTTTAGTAGACCCACAGCCAAGCCATTGAGAGATGAACCCACGGGGGACTAATTAGCTCTCATAACTCACATGCTCCTGGGGCTTTCCCGCAGTACCACTGGGCCAGTTCCCGGCCAAGGGGATTTACCGTATCTCTTTGTGTCCTGTTCCCACAGGCACATCAATCTTCCCTTGTCAGAAGCGGGCCGAGGTCTGGAGTTTCACGTTTATGATCATGAACTATATTTCAGCCAGCAGAATGAAAGAAAGAGTTGTGTTTTCAGTAAATTCATCTGTTACTTTGACTTCAGAACTTTTAAATTGCTACTACCTGATGAAAATAACCAACTTCAAATGAGAGGAGGACCTAAATTATGGTTTCACCATCGGAGGTCTACCTGTGACAAGAAATGAAAATCAAATCCTCAAGGCATTGCCAAGTAAAATGGTAGTAAAAGAGAAAGATATAATTTTAGAGTCATCATATGATGAAATAATGGAAGGGATATCTCTTCATTTAGATTTGTTTTAATACCAGCCAGACTTGTCTTTTCAAAGTCTGTGAATCTCACAGAGCAAAGGATCAAAGCGGACTGAAGGGCATTTGTGGAAGATTTAAACAGTTGCTACCGAGCTAGAACACTCCTAGGTGCATAAAAATATCACAGGGCAAATGTTGATCAAAGGCATCTGAAATGTTAACTCCCATCAAAGAGAGAAATGAATAAAATTAGTTAAGAAATTTAGTTGCAAAGAAAGTGGGAAATAATGCACTAGATAGGAGAATATTGATAAAATACTCTTGAAAGGTATAATATACATATTTTAAATCATGCTCTGTCTGAACTTCTTAAAACAAAATATTTTAGAATATGAAAAATTTTACAAGTATTAATTATATACAGCAGCACTCTTTTTGGTATTAGAGCTTTTTTAAAAATTTACTCTCTATTTAAGAAAATGATGGTTGCCACTTTATACTTAAAAAACTACTAATTATTGGGTTGGCCATAAAGTTCATTCACATTTTTTCCTGTACAATGGCTCTAGTAGCAGCACTTAGTTATTTTTAACTTTATTTGAAACAATTTTGTTAGATTGTGTTGTGACAGCTGTCATATCAAGGTACATTTTGAAAAAACATTAAAATTGGTGAATTTTTGTGTAGCCATTTTAGTATTGAAGATAGAAGAAAATAAGCAACATTTTTGGCATATTATGCTTTATTATTTCAAGAAAGGGAAAAATGCAACTGAAATGCTAAAAAATATTTGTGCAGTGTACGGAGAAGGTCATGTGACTGAACAAATGTGTCAGGAGTGGTTTGTGAAGTTTTGTGCTGGAGATTTCTCACTGGGTGATGCTCCATGATTGGGTAGACCAGTTGAAGTTCATGGCGATCACACTGAGACATTAAGTGAGAACAATCAACGTTACACTGCAGGAGATTGCTGACATACTTAAAATATCCAAATCAAGCATTGATAATCATTTGCACCAGCTTGGTTATACTAATCACTTTGATGTTTGGGTTCCACATAAGTTAGGTGAAATAAAATCTTCTTGACAGTATTTCCACAAGTGATTCTATGATTCAACGTAACAAAAATGTTCTGTTTTTAAAACAAATTGTGATGGGCAATGAGAAGTGGATAATTTACAATAATGTGTCATGGAAGAGATTGTGGAGTAAGCAAAATGAATACCCACCAACCACAGCAAAGGCTGGTCTTCATCCAAAGGAGGTAATATTGTATATATGTTGGAGGAAGAGAGTTCTCTATTAAAAGCTCCTTCTAGACAACCAAACAATGAATTCCAATAAGTACTGCTCCCAATTAGACCAACTGAAAGCAGCACTCAAAGAAAAGTGTTTGGACTTAGCAGAAAATTCATAATCTTCCATCAGGATAATGCAAAACCCCATGCTTCTTTGATGAGCAGGCAAAAACTGTTACAGTTTGTCTGGGAAGTTCTGATTCCTTCACCGTATTCACCAGACATGGCACCTTTGGATTTCCATTTATTTTGGTGTTTACAAAATTCTTTTAATGGAAAAATTTTGATTCCCTTAAAGATTGCAAAATACAACTGTTCTTTGCTCAAAAATATAAAGTTTTGGGAAGATGGAATTATGAAGTTGCCTGAAAGATGGCAGAAGGTAGTGGAACAAAATGGTGGATATGTTGTTCAATAAAGTTATTGGTGAAAATAAAAAATGTCTTTTAGTTTTACTTGAAAACTGAACAAACCTTTTGGTTGACCTAATATTTCTTCTAATTAATTACGTATAGTTGAACTATATATTTCAAAAATATATTTACAAAGTATTTACATTATGGGAAAATAGAGAAATGGAATGGTGTGTAAATATATTTTCTGGCACAGATAACTACTTCATGGTAAGTGAAGTTGTGTCTTGTGTCATATTCTCCTGCCTTTTCTCTTACTTTGCATTATTCTTTCTTATATTTTTGATGAAATTATATTATTTTTAAAAAATCATTGGATTATTTATCATACATGGCTATTCTAATCCAGAGCAGAGCTATGGAAAAAAGGAAATTACAGTAGATTTTGGGGGGTGCTAATAGTATTTTCTGAAATAATCACAAAGAGTATTAGTGAAGGTGAGGGAAATCAGGGGTAAGGCAGGCTCTAGATTTATGATTTGTGTGCATGTTTTAGAGATTCTAATTTATGGGCAGAAAGTCAGTGAAATACAAACCCTGGTGCTGATAGAAATACAGAGAAAGAGAGAGAAAGGGGTAGAAAGATAGGTCGAGAGAGAGAACCCATAAATAATGGTTAAAGCACAAATTAGAAAACAACAAATTTTGAATTTGGAGTAAAAATGCATTCATCTAGTTTTGAGCAAAAAATATCTAATACTTTGCTATTTTTGATTAAAAATATTTATGTTAAAAAATTCTCTAATGAGGTGCTGAATATCTATTTATTTTCTTCCAAGTCAAGCAAATGAAGTACTGCCTTAAAGGGCCAACAAATGAGGAATTATATAAAATCTATTTTTAGAGGAGTATTTTTCCACTGAGTTTGTACCTTGCCATCATAGGGTCTATTCTGTTTCGTTCTAGCGTAAGACGCCTGTAACCACACGTTCCATGTCATTAAGAAGACGGTATAGCGCCCTGGCTGGCGTAGCTCAGTGGATTGAGCGCGGGCTGGGAACCAGTGTCCCAGGTTCGATTCCCAGCCAGGGTACATTCCTGGGTTGCAGGCCATAACCCCCAGCAACCACACATTGATGTTTCTCTCTCTCTCTCCCTCCCTCCCTCCCTTCTCTCCCTAAAAATAAATAAATAAAATCTTTAGAAAGAAGACGGTATAGCAATATTTTCTTGAAGTACTCATGTCATTGTATTAGCTGTTGTTTACTCACAGTTTGGGCTTTTCTCACACAATTTTGTTTCAGAAAATTTATTATAATATAAAACATACCGAATTATTTTTCTTAATGGCAACTGACAAGAAACTTGAATCGTGTGGAATGTGACACGGTCTCGTGTAGCACTTTCTCCCTAAAGCAACACTTCCAGTCTGGTCTTCAGTCTCTCTGTTTACAGCCTTGTTTATTGCCATAACTGGGCGATTTCCCATCCAGTCACTCTCCAGCCAGCCTCCACTGCTGCCATATTGATTTTTCAAACTGTAAATATAATCATGCCACTCTCTTTCAAAAAAATTTTAAGTGATTGCTTACAACCCACAAGAAAACAGAGAAAACTTAGACTGGCATACAGGGCCCCTTAGACTAAGCCTCTGACTACTGGCCCAGCGTCATCTGCCTCCAGGCTTGAACTCTGCATCAGCTGTGCTGAGAGGGTTGGCAGTCCCCGAGGGCATCATGTCATGTTGCTTCCTCGGCTGGGGCAGCTCTTTCCCTTCGCTGTTCTGTGCATCCTCATTCTCCCTTCAAGGTCAAATCTTAACTGCACCAATTTACTGAGCAATGCCACTAAAGACTCCTTTTTCTCTTCCTTGAAACCTTATATAAGAGCCATTTGAGCTGTAGTTTCAAACTAGAGCTCAAATTGAACTCTTTGCTAATCTAAGACTTGCACATAGAGGTCCTTTAATAATTGCTTGCTGAAAGGAAGAGTGAATAAAAAACAAACTGCCTCTTATCAAACATTAGGGAAATGGAATGTTTCATTGCTGTCCTCCACCAGGCTACTGAAAACCTCTGAGAATGTACATAAAATTGTTATCTTTATATGGCCAGAAATTGCGGGACCAGATCACTCTCACACAATGGAAAGTTTTCTTAAGGCTATCTATGAGATATTTAATATACAATCAAATACTCCCACCCCCCAAAAAACTCACAAATGGTTTTTACCACTTTTGTTCACATCATTTATTTATTTATTTACAAATACTATTAGATTCCTACTATTACTATATTCAAGACACCATGGTAACTAGGTGTTATGGATACAAAAGCAAATAACATGTGGAATCTCCCCTTCAAGTATTCATGCTTCAGCTCTTACATGTCTCCTCTCTCTCTTCCTTTCCTTTATCCTTCCTCTGTGCCTGAGGAGGCACTGGTAGATGGGCCTTCTGCTGAAACCTCTAAGTAAATCGAGTGACAGAGGGGAAAAAAAGAACAGAAGACCTGTCATTAGAGTCATGTTGTGGTTCCAACACCACCTCTAAATTCTGAGGCCTTGAGAGTTACTTCACTTTCCTGAGTTTGAGTATACAGATCCAAATAGCCACGGTGATCTCTGCTCTGTGTGTGCTCAAGCCCCTTTGAGAAGCAAATGATGGAGATACTGCATTCCCAAGTCACTGGCTTTAGAGCCAGGAGAGTAAAATTTGAATCTCTTGCTCTCTTTACTATTAGCTGTGTGACTATGTTCTCTCATGTTCAAAATGGAGTTATAGTACCCATCTAGTTTTTGTTAGGGTTAGCACTATTGTTAAATAGGTATATAGGTCAGGCATTTAAGCCATTATTAATTAATATAAATTTTATTGTTATTTTTCAATAAGTTTAGGGTTACTTTCTCCTTCTTAAAATTCTGTAGAAGCCTAAGAGAAGAGTGGATGTCTAAATCTTACCATTTATGAGATGACTGGCCAAACCCCCTTAGCCTGTACACCAGCGGCGTTAGGATTTTCTCCCATAATCCCACACCTTTGTGACAGCGATCAGCAAGGACGCTGGGTATGCAACAATGGCCAAGGAGCTTGAGGCTATGTGAAGTGAAGGCTACTCTGGAGTAAATTGTCATGTTCAGAAAATGAAGAATGAGTCAGACCATGCCTAATTCGCAGGAAAGAGATTAGTTGCAGCAGAAAACATGTGGAGTTAATTTGGTTCGAAAGGAAATATTAACATCTTGAATTCCACACAAAGACTCCTACCCTTGGATGATTTACAGGGCCCCATTACAGCTCTGCATAAACGTAGTGGGTACATTATAAAAAAGCAAATCAAGGATGGCTATTGTTACAGTGAATGCTTGTGTTTTATGGATATTCAAAACCTTAGTCCACATATGTAGCCTTTACCAATATGGAGCCTAGGGATTTGGGGGGAACTGGAATAAGAAGTGATATTTATATAATGTGCTTTCAAGTTCCATTTTGGCTAAACTTTAAAATCTGATTTTAAAATAATTTATACTTGGAAAAAATTAAATAATGTATACTGGGAATAAATCAGAAGAGTATGCATCTATAATATGGAAGTCAGCTGTAGTTGGAATAAATGAATCTTTCATTAATTTAGCGTCCCAGCTGACTGCTAATGTTTGTCATTCAGAGCTTGAAATTTGCTTTTTGTAAGAGTTCCCAAAATTAGTATAAATTTTTATACTTATGGAGATCCATAGATTCATCACTTATACTTTGTGTTTTGATGCAGAAAGAATAAAATTTGTTTCTCTTCAATACGATCTGTAGACTTGCTTTCTCCCTATCCCCAAGCCTCTGTTTTGCTCTGATTTTTTGCTTTGGGAATTTTCTTTCCAGCTTTCCTGCCTTAGACAAAAGGTGTCCCTCCTCAGGGACTATCTCCAGCATTTTTTGCTCTTCATTCGTTGTTATTTATTGCTGTTAAGAGACTTCTGCAGGTGATCATAAAAGCATCCTTAAGGAGCCAATACTGGAACAGATAAATACATTAAAACTTTAGAGATAACCAAATCAGGACCATTTTATAGTAAGTTAGCTGACCGCCAAAACTAGTTACATAAAAAGAAAATTACCTAATTTATTTTACATTTACATTTCTGTATGTGTGAAGACCCTCGCCTTCTCTTACAAAGATTCAAGGTAATGAAACCTTTTACTGGAATTAAAAAATATATTCTCCAGGAATACATTTTGGATTTGTAAAATGCTTCTTTGAAAACATTTTGAAATCAATTTTGTTATAATAAAGAATTATCATTTCTTTACTTATCTAGAATTAAAGAATCATTTCTTTTTATCATTTCTAGAATTATTCTAGATTAATATCTTTCTTGTTTTTAAAGTTTAAAATCTAAAGAACTTATAAAATTGCACTTAAATTGCATTATACAATGGTATATACTGTGTATATATTATATATGGCTATATATACACATTTTATATACACATGTATAAATGCTTTAGATAACGTCACAATTCAAAATAAATAGTTTTAAATCTATAATTGTGTCAATCACAATCGTATTTGCTTTGCTTAATGGGTACTTTTTATTAGTGTTTATGAATCAGGCAATACACTGTGTCCTGTGTCCTTCCCACACATTTACGCATTCTTGACCAGAATCCTAAGTCCTGTGAATTATTATCCCTATTAAACCCAGGCTCAGCGACAAAGTAGCTCAAGGTCATACAGCTTTTGAAAGACAGAGCAAGATTACATTACCTCCTTGATCATATCACTACACTGGGTTTTAAAAAAATTTACATTAACTCTCTTAAATTAATCAGTGGGATACAATGGAAAACACTTTTAGGAACTTAAATGCAGGAACAATAAGCTTATGTAGTTTACATCAGTAATATGTAATGGATAATAAAGTATATCTATTCCTCGTTTTAGACAAATGACAGACAAACATTATTTTATGAAACAAAAACATTGGATTGGGATTCCTGATTTTACAGATGGAATCATTGTTGGTGTCTCTTACACAGCAATTAGGATCTAGTAAAAAAATCAAACTGCTTTAGGTTAACTGGTGTAAGGAAATGGTTAGATGGAGCTGAGAGTGAGGCCACCCAGAAATTAGCAACAGCAGGGAGCTGTTATTACTCTCGGACTGGAAGGGCCACGAGAGCAGGTGGTGTCACAAGAGTCAAGAAACCAGGGCTGACTCACAGCTGCTGAAATCCTGATGGATGGGCTGTGGTCAGGAGTCGGAGCCGCAGAGGCACTGGCTTCAACCAGAACCACGAGAGGGAGAGAAAGAAGGAGCGACCTCATGGTTTCTTCCTCTTTTTGCATTCCAATCAGGATTATTGGTTCCAGCCTTCCCCCTCAGGTCCCACCTGGAAGCTAGAAGCTCCTAAAGAAGCGGCATTTCCTATAAAATGCAGCAAAACTCTTCAATCCACCAAAATTGAACTGGATAGTTTGGCTAAATCACTGAACTACTGTGAAACAGTTTCCTTACCTAGAAAATAAAAGTATTCCCTGATATTGCTGCCTCACGGGACCATTAAGAGAAGTAAATAAGATGGTGAGTATGAATTCTTCATTTATATGAGAAGGCCCAAAATAAGTACACATTTTTACTATGTTTATATGCACAAAGCATAAAAGTTCTTGCTCTGTTGACAAACAAGTTACAGCAACAATTTCTAATGCAAAGGTAAATATATCCTAGAGGTAACTTTCCAACCCATGTGATTAGAGAAAAATTTTATTGCTGATTTTGTGGGAATTGTAGGAAGGCCCAATGATCTCTGATTAATGCTGGAATTTTTACATATATTAAGTTACAGATGTGTAATTATATATATGAAATATAATAATAATAAAAGAGCACACGGTAGCTCCAAGAACCCTAAAAAACAACAGATGTACCACAGGACTTAAACATTCAGTATTGTCATTCAGAATCTATGACAAAGGAGATAGTCATTATGTTACTTCACACAACTCTTTTAGAAAAAAATGAATTCAGAAAATCTTCATGTGAGAATTCTTTATCTGCCAATCATGTGACAAGTTGAACCAGATTTAGCAATTGTGGGTATAGAGAAGTGCCAGCTTTTGTCTTTTTCATAGCTGCCAAAAGAAGAAATTCAGAGTCAACTGTTAACAGAAGGATATGCCTGATAGGGGAAATCCATTTAAACCACAGCTGCAGTCTTGAGTTGAAAATCTTGCCTCATGTCTCAAATGAAACAGTCTGTCTTCAATAGCTTGTTTTAAAGAAGGACTATGTCCTGCATATCATGTTCATTATATCTGTGTAAGTTTTTGTGTTAACTTTTTCCTAGAGAAATACTTTATTAGTCTCAATCGGCTGGGCTATGCTGCAGTAACAAATATACCCCTAGATCTCAGTTTGTAGAAACCCAAGTTTGGTAGGCAGGATAATGACCCCCCCACCCCAATATATTCATATCTCAATCCCCAAAACCTGTTGAAAATGTTACCATAGCAAAAGGGAATTTGCATATGTGATTAAATTGAGACTATTGAGATGGGGAGATTTTCCTGGACTAGCTGAGTAGGCCTAATATAACCATGACAGTTCTTGTAAGAGGGAGGCAGGAAGGTTGGAGTTACAGGGAGATGCGATGACAGAAGCCCAGGTTGAAATTATGTGGCCATGAGCTAAGAAAAGTGGGCAATCTCTAAAAGGTGGAAAAGGCAAGGAACAGTTAGTCTCTTCAAGTCTTCAGAGAGAATACAGATGGACCAACATTTTGACTGTAATTCTGCAAGGACCATTCAAACACTGGACTTACAGAACTGTTAGATGACAAATTTGTGGGGTATTTTTTTAAAGCCGCTAAATATATGGTAATATGTTTCAGCAGCAATGGGAAGCTAAAACAGCAACTCTATTCTTATTTACATCATAACACACATCCAAGCCTGGTCGTTTTTCTCCTAGTGGTGATTCAGGGATTCTGAGTCACTTCCAATCAGTAGCAAAGTCCTATGGACAGATTCCTAGCGTGCTGCTGCAGGCAGGGTTTGTGTATCAGCTAGAATTGTCTCTTTACCTCCCACTGGTGAGAATTCAGTTGTGTGGCCCCAATCTAACTGTACGAGAGGCTAGGAAACATAGCTAGTGTAAAGAAAGGGGGAATTATTCAATGAATACGTAGACATTTCCAGCAGAATTGTGTATAAAACTCTTCTCAAAATCCTTTAATGATTGTTACATATTTTCTTAAATTTAATGTTGGAAAGGGGATACCAATAATAATATTGGTTTTTTTTAAAAAAACACTGATATTTCTTCTTTAGATTTTTCATAGGGTGCTTTATACATTTTCTTTATGTTTTATTTTTATCAAAGAATTATTTCAGAAAGAATATACAAATTATGGCTAAAGTAGGTTTATAGTTCTTCATATGGAAAAAGATATACAGGTTATGACTGTTACAATAGCTTTATTAACCCTGTTTTGCAATTCGCAACTGTAAAATTACTTTTTCTCCACCTTGTATTTTATAGATACTTGTATAGAATACAGTAAATCCTTTAAATTAAATTATATTGCTATTGATATTGTATGCATATTTATATCCATTTGTAGTTTTTAATCAACAGAGGCAAATTTTCTTATGTTAGATTATAACTTACTTTTCCTCTTTTTTGTTTCTAAATCAGGCTCACTTACATTTCTTAAAATCAATCTCCAGTCTGTCACATTTTGTATAATCTTTTATCATTTGATTTTTGCTATGTTTTTTCCTCTACTTTCTGCAATAGTTTCTCATATTGATCTTCAGAATCATTAAAAAATATTTTCACAGTGTCTCTTGTACTAATTTTTAAAAATATAGATGTTAAACCTATTGCCTTGGCTGGTGTGGCTCAGTTGATTGGAGCATCATCCCATAAACCAAAGGTCACATGTTCAATTCCCAGGCAGGGCACATGCCTAGGTTGAGGGTTTGGTCCCTGGACTGGGCATGTGTGAGAGGTAACCGATTAATATTTCTCTCTCTCTCTCTCACTCTCTCTCTCTCTCTCTCTCTCTCTCTCTCTCTCTCTCTCTCTCTCTCCCTTCCCCTCTCAGTAAAACCAATAAGCACAGTCTCAGGTGAGGATTAAAAATAAACTATTACTATTAAAATTTAAGTAAGTAAACATAGTACATATGTAATAGTGATGTTTACCTGACTTCATAAATGAACTAGCAGAATTAATAAACACTTGCAGTGTTTATACATGGATGACATTAGGTAATGTATGTAAAATATTCAGAGATGAAGCTTTAAGCTCAGAATGGCTGTGGACTCAAATATTTTAAACTTGGGAATATGGCAGTTATTAACTTTTTCTAGAGATAACAGTAGAAACATGAATAGTGTTTACTATTCCTGTCTTTGGATTTCATAGTTGGATGAGAAGAAATAACCATTTAAAGAAATACTTACAGGAGATAATATGTAATAGGAGTCAGAGAAGATTTTTATTCTGCATGTATCTATTACCTCAAAATTAATATGTTAGTGTTCCATTTATCGGAACATGGTAAATGTACTCTGGGTTTTTCAAAGCTCCTCAGCTGGTACCTGTACAGGAATCAGTCTCCAACAGCAACCGAAGACCTTCCATTTGAGTATAAACAGAACACGTAACTTCAAATTCATTGTTAGACTGTGAGAACTGTGTTCAATCTCCGGTTTTGTTATTTCAACATTGTGGGTCTTTGGATTTCTTAAATCATGAAAACAGATCTCTTGGTACTTTCAGTAGTTATGATTTAATACAACTGGCAAGCTTTAAAATGTCGAGGTCAGCATATCTAAAATTAGGTGATTCTCTCCCACTGATGTTAATGAATGTGCCATTTTTTTCTCTGAATCATATGGATAAACATTGAAGCATATTTTCTAAAACGTGTCATTAACAATCACTTCCTGAGAAGAATTTTGTTTTTGACACATCTTGATTTTTTCATGTGGTACATACCACAGAACCTGAGACCAGTATTATAATGATAATTACCTCTTACAAAGGGGTATTTATATAATAAAAATGTCAAGGTTTAAAGAAAAATGTTCTGAAGAATTTAAATGAGGCAAATTTTCAATCTTTGCAACTTTACCTTACCCAGAAATATTTTTAAGATGACTGAAATAAAGTCAAAGCAAACATTTTCATAATCATATGAATAATATCTATTATTTTATTTCTATAGATTGAATTATTTAGCCACTATAGTATGTGTTATGTGATGATTGATGATGATAAATAGCACACATCAAGTTTAGTCATTGTAGACATTTTAATATTCATAATAATGATATCAGTGAAATTGATAAAATTGTTAGTTATTTGAGCATAATAGTTTACATTCAATTAGTTTCACTATTTTTCAAAGTAGTTATATATTATGTTATCTTTGTAACTCTCTTTAAGAGAAAGATAAGAAAGATGTTAAAATTTCTATTTTCCACAATAGCAAATTTATGACCAAGAGTTAACAACCTAGAAAAGATTATAAACAAGATAGTTATAGTTTGGGAATAGAAGTACTTTTGTTAGTGTTTAGCAGAAATATACCCAGAGAAATATATAAAAATACATAAAGTAATTTTCTAAACAAATGGCAGTTTTGTCATTTTTATCACCAATATTCTTTTTTTCTATAAGAATGTTTTTTTTCAGCCCTGGCTGGAGTAGCTCAGTGGATTGAGCACGGGCTGGGAATCAAAGTGTCCCAGGTTCAATTCCCAGCCAGGGTATATTCCTGGGTTGCAGACCATAACCCCCAGCAACCGCACATTGATGTTTCTCTTTCTCTCTCTCTTTCTCTCTCTCTCCCTCCCTCCCTTCCCTCTCTAAAAATAAAAATAAATAAACTCTTTAAAAAAAAGTTTGTTTAAGAATTAGTTTTTTCTTTTAATTGTTGTTGCAGTACAATTTTCTACCTTTTTTTCCCATCCCAACCCACCCACCCAGCCCTCCCCTCCTCCCTCCCATTTCCACCCACCCCTAGTTTTTATCCATGTGTCCTTTATACTTGTTCCTGTAAACCCTTCCCCTTTTCCCCTGAAATTCCCTCTCCTCTCCCCTCTGAACACTGTCAGTCTGTTCTCTATTTCAGTGTCTTTGGTTATATTTTGCTTGTTTCTTTGTTTTGTTGTTTAGGTTCCTGTTCAAGGGGAGATCATATAGTATTTGCCTTTCACTGCCTGGCTTATTTCACTTAGCATAATGCTTTCCAGCTCCATCCACGCTGTTGCAAAGGGTAGGGGCTCCTTCTTTCTTTCTGCTGCATAGAATTCCATTGTGTAAATGTACCATAGTTTTTTTGATCCATTCATTTACTGATGGGCATCTAGGGTGCTTCCAACACTTGGCTATTGTAAACTGTGCTGCTATGAACATTGGGGTGCAGAGGTTCTTTTGGATTGGCATTTCAGGGTTCTTAGATGTAATCCTAGCAGTGGAATTGCTGGGTCAAAAGGCAGATCCATTTTTAGTTTTCTGAGGAAGTTCCATACTGTTTTCCATAGCAGTTGTACCAGTCTGCAGTCCCACCAACAGTGCACTAGGGTTCCCTTTTCTCTACAACCTCTCCAACACTTGTTGTTTGTTCCTTTGTTTGTAATGGCCATTCTGACTGGTGTGAAGTGGAATCTCACTGTGGTTTTAATTTATATCTCTCTGATAGCTAGTGATATTGAGCATCTTTTCATGTGTCTCTGGATCCTCTGTATGTCTCCTTGGAGAAGTGTCTGTTCAAGTTCTTTGCCCATTTTTTAATTGGGTTGCTCGTCTTCTTAGAGTGGAATCGTGTAAGTTCTTTATATATTTTGGAGATTAAACCCTTGTCTGAGGTATCATTGGCAAATATGTTTTCCCATACAGTTGGTTCTCTTTTTATTTTAATACTGTTTTCTTTAGCTGTGCAGAAGCTTTTTATTTTGATGAGATCCCATTTGCTAAACAATATTCTTAATTTATTTCATTATTTTTATTTTATTGTTACTTCCTTATTGCAAGACAATCTCATCTTTCCACTGAGCTTCTCACATCTAATATTTATGTATAGCTCCAAGAAGTTAAAATTAGCTCAGATTGGGTTAAATGTCTTGTGTATCTGTATAGTTAACTTTATTTATTTTTTATTTTTTTAAGATTTTATTTATTTATTTTTAGAGAGAGGGGAAGGGAGAGAGAATGAAAGGGAGAGAAACATCAATATGTGGTTGCCTCTCATGAGTCCCCTCCTGGGGACCCGGCCCACAACCCAGGCATGTGCACTTACTGGGAATCAAACCAGTGACGCTTTGCTTCAAGGTCTGGTGCTCAAACCACTGAGCAACACTAGACAGGGCTGTATAGTTAATTTTATAAAAAACTGCCAAACTGCTTTGCCTATGTGTTTATACTATTTTACATTCTTATCAGCAAAGTAAGTAAAATCCAGCTGCTTCACATCCTTGCTCACACTTGGTACAGTCAACCTTTTAAATTTTAGCCATCCTAATAGGTTTTTTATTGTTATTTAGGTTTTGATTTGCATTTCTCAGATGAGTAATGGTATTGAACATCATTTTATGTGCTTGTTGGTCTTTGTATAGTATCTTTAGTGAAATGTCTTTTAAAATCTTTGTCTAATTTTTAAAAACTGGGTTTGCTTTCTAATCATTGAATTTTAAACTCTTTATAAATTACAGGTCAAGTGTTGTGTTCGATATATTTGGCAAATATAGAAAATATTTCCTCTGTGGCTTGTTTTCCCAATTTTGCAACAACATATTATAGAAATCATTAGTTTTGATTAAGTCTAATTTATCTTTTTGTTGTTGTTTTCTTGTATGGTTTGTGCTTTTCTATGTCCTCCCTGAAAAATCTGTGCCTTCACAGATTTGACCAAAAAGAAAAACCTCTAACTATTAGAAGATACTTAAATTGCCAAATATTTGAGCCTGATTTATTCATATAGATGAAAAGAAAAAAAGAGATATATACAGTAGCAACTATTTAATCTGACAATAAGTTAATCCTTTCCTTGTTTCTTCTCAAGTAAAACCATTGTCATAAACAATTTATACTGCTGGAAATGTCTGCGTTTATTTATATCGGGAGTGTTTATTTTTCCAAGAGAGTTAACTTTCTCCTTTTGTCATATGTGCCATGAAGAACTCAAAGTTTTCTTGAATGGTGGAAGCATACTGGAACCTTTCAACCAGCGCAGACCCCAACACTGCACTGCACCTAGTGTGCACAGGCTCGTCCTCTGGCGGAGAGCGGGTCCGTGGACAGCAACGTGGAAATCAGAACAACGCCAGGACTGCAGCGTGCTTCACGGCTGTGCACATACAGACTGCCCTGGTGGCTGGTGGGCAGGGCGCTTGCTATAAAATAGTCAAGATTTAGCTTTTTATGTAAAAGACGGTAATCGTCCATATCCAACAATAAAAGTGTGTTCACGTGGTATCTGTCGCGCCCAAATTTCCAGACACTTGGCTACGTTTTAGTTTTATGAGCGTTATTTCTGAAGTGTGACCAGCTCCAACTCCTTCCTGTTTAGGAGTATTATGGTGAATACAACTTCCCCTAAAACGATTAAAAATAACATTTCTTCGGTTATGCTGGTTCCTCCAATAACACTTTTGTTTTCATTTGTTTTATCGTGTTTATTTGTTTTTGTAGAGTATAGCTGGACCACTAAAGGGATCCAATAGGGATAGCATTTATAAAACTGAAAATAATGTTTAACCTCATTTCCATAACCCAAAGGGAAACTAGTTGGCTGAGGGAATTTTTTCGTAGTGGTTTTGTTCTCCTCCATGCATCAGGGAGGCAAATCACAGAAAGTTACAGTTCCTCTTCCCTCCAAGTAATGGGTAGACATTTTATATGTGGAAACATATTGGATAGTTAGCATGAAATTTATTAGAACCAGTCATTTCCTGGGGAGTACGGGAATTCCATAATAATGGAATCTTTGGAGTGGGCATTTCTGTAAAGTGGTAGGTCATCCCTGGATTCTTATAGGAGGACTTGAAACAGTAATTATCTGATGATCCCTCTGGTTCAGCCATTAACTGATCTAGGTTTAAAGAGGATTAGATTGCTGAAAGACACTTTCTGTATGAATTTTAGGGCCATACACTAGAAGTACAAAATTTATATGCTTAATATAAGGTGGTTAGCAGTGGATCCATCCAGATCCGTATATTACTTTATTTCCCCCAATATTTTGCTATTACCAAATAAAATCAGTATGCAATTTTTGTCATGGGGCCTGGTTTTATCTCAGAGTGTTCAAAGTGATGCAGAATGCTCTTCCTTTCCTGTGCAGAATCAAGAACCCTTAGAGGAAAGGCAGCCTTTAAATTTCTACTCTAACTTTTCACTTAAAAAAATGTCCTTATTCTTTTTTTTAAAGGATTTTTTTTTAAATTTTTAGAGAGAGGGGAAGGGAGGGAGAAAGAGAGGGAGCAAAACATCAATGTGTGGTTGCCTATCGCATGGCCCCCACTGGGGACCTGGCCCACAACCCAGGCATGTGCCCTGACTGGGAATCAAACTGGCAACCCTTTGGTTCACAGCCTATGCTCAATCCACTGAGCTATACCAGCGAGAGCAATTTCTTTATTCTTTGATGGCTCAGATGCACCATGTGTTCCCTTACCATAGAGATTTTTCTTACGCTCTTCTCTCTGTTTATATTCTTCCTATGAGTATCATAATCTGAGTTTTGACCCTGAGGCAAGCGGCCCCTCTCAAAGAGGCATTTCCTTATCACCCTGTCTTACAAGTTTCATGCCCCCATCATTATGTTTCTTTATAATCTGCTAATTTTTTTTATAATTTTGAATTATTTGTTTTTCTATTCTCAGAAAGTAAAGTTGTCTTACAGAGAGCTGACGAGCTGTGTCTGAACACCAGGTAGGAGACATGCAATGTGAAATTAGGCCCAGAAAAGGAATAAAAAAGTCCGATGTCCAAATGCCACTTAGAGGGAGAGTCATCCATAAAGAAGACAAAGAAAGAGAAATCCCAGAGAAGATAAAACAAGATAATACATATTGTAAATAAAAAAAAGGGAGTCATTCACAGGATTGAAGCTGAATGTTACATTCTAGGATGTGCTGATCAGAGCAAGGTGCCGCCAACTTTTAGATAAACTACATTTCCTGGCTGAACGGGACGCCTTACCTCTGAAAATTGCTGTTATGATTGTGTTTATTATGTTTGTCATTTCTTTTCCAATAAAACATTCTCTGGAAAATTCGATTTCTCAGTGTGAACACAGTTTATGCAGACGCCAATCTTTTTAGAACTGTGTCTTGCATAATTGCCCTGACACCAAAAATACACACAAATATACATGAAATTTTCTATTATCAATATCTTACCTTAGAGATAAATTTTTAAAGGATAAAATATTCTAAAACATATATAAGTATTCATTCATGAATTAATAATGATAATAATAATAATAATGTAATTGAATGTGAAGAATTACCTGAATCTAGTGCTATCTTTTTAATGTTTTATATTTATGTTCTTCATGAAGTCAGTAAAATCAGTTTTTTTCTTTTATCGTCCCAATTATACTTCTGAAAATTCAATCTTGAATAAAATGTTTACCACGACGAAGCTAAAGGAAAGGAGCATTTTCTTCCATGCAACCTGAGCTGGTCTGGTTGTTTCTGCACTCACTGACCTTCTTCCCTTTCTTATTGCACTAATATTATAGTACCTCTGATAGCCCTGCATTTTAAGGGAAAAATTAATCTTTAAATCTCAAATGCAAATTTTAGATATGCGTGTCTTGCATGGGCACTAAAACCACCTGGTAAATTAGAGCTTAAATCCTGTCATGAAAACTAATATTTCTGTAGCTTCTCAGAAATAAAATCGCCAAATTATTTTTGGCTTCATCAAGGTTTTTGTGTGTGCTTACTACTAAAAATAAGTTCAAAAATCAAGAGTTTGGGTTTCATTTTTTTTGTGAGACTTAAACATAAGGAATATAATATCCTTACTGAGCTGCTACAGAAATACAACCAGGCCATCACTATTAAATTAGTTTGAAAACTAGATTTGAATTTACATATTTGAAAAAGCACAACTCATGGAAATAGCAACTATGCCAGTGCGAACCGTGGTCAGTCTATGTTTTTGGTTTCTTCCTTCTCACCTACACTGATACGCTAAGTACTGAGTATAGGTGAAGGAAAGAAACATGGTAAGTAATAAAATTGTATTAGAACATTCTTATGTGTTCATATCACAATAGTAAACTTTTTCCCTTGGAGCCTTAATTTTCTCCCTAAAATAAGCTCCTTAATTTTTTTATGGCCTACCGCCAGAGTTTGTAACTTTCCTACGTTATATCTTTCTCTACATTTCTTCTCACAGAAATAAATCAATATATCTAGAACCCTTACATTCTGAGAATATTCATTCCAAAATGGAAATAAGGCTAGTTAATCCTCCTAGCTCTGTTTAAGTTGAAGACAAAGAAGCTTAAAACTTTCCAACTGTGGTAACTTCTAGACCATTTCCTTCCAGACTTTTGAGTGAGCTCCAAGAAGAAGGGCCAACAGTTTCCTTCAGTGTTACATATCAGTACAGTATCATGAGCTTAGGTGTTAAACTCTCTGGAAATACTTGAAGAGTCATCAAACCTACCGGATTTTCTAAGCATTCTGGCTTTGTAATGTTCTTGATTACTGGACATTTTCAATCCTGTGGATTTGTGGGCTGGCCAGTTAAGTCCGCAATCATATTTTCTCCCTTGTTGCCTTCAAAGCCCGGAAGGAGATGCACACGTAAGGAGTGCGTACATATCTTTTTCCTCCTAAAACTGGAAGATAGCTGTAGCATAATGTTAAGCCATTCACTGTCCACGAAGATTTGTGTTTTGTAGAAAGGAAAATCATGGTTAACTAAGACCTATTGTCCTGTAAGTTATTTAAACTCACGAGCATGCTGTTTAAGGACAGTTAGTATGCTTTGTGGAGCCAATATCATCCACTGGAAAAGAGGGAGGACTTTATCATTGATGCTTTCCAAAAACAAAATAATGTTACATATTCAGGCATAGCTAATTCTGAGAATGAAGGGAAATCAAAATATCAACTGTATTATATATATATATATATATACTAAAAATGGCATCATATATGGTAAACATTTCACATACCTGGCTTTAAAATTATCTGAAATTAAAGAACACCTGTTCTGTGCATTCTGTGGTTGTTGGCAAATAGAAATGTCTCAGCATTTTCAGGGCATTAGAAATGCTTCTGAAGTTATCCTTGGTTTTCTAACATGCAATATGTCTTTGGAAGGAAATGTTGTTTTATTCTGTATTCTTACATACTTTTCTTCCAAAGTTGTTATAACAATTTTTGTATAATTGTATTCAAAAGACTATAATAAAGGATTCCACAGTGTTGAATAATCGCATAGAAGCTTTAATTTGTAGGTAAAGAAACACATTGAATAAAAGCATTACAAATGTTTTCCTTTTGTTTTTTTCATAGGAAACTTGGAAAGAAATATTGTGCCATAATTATGTAAAGTTTATTGTTTGTAGTCTTTAACATCCATTGACTTTTTTTACTTTATTCTTTAAATTCTATATGCTTATAATGCTCATATTTTATTTTATTTTTAATATTTTATTGATTATGTTATTACAGTTGTCCCAATCTTTTCCCCTTTATCCCTCTCCATCTGGCACCCCTTTTCCCTCCACTAACCCCCTCTCCTTAGTTCATGTCCATGGATCATGCTTTGGCTTCTCCATTTCCTATACTATTCTTAACATCCCCCTGCCTATTTTGTACCTACCAGGTATGCTTCTTAATCCCTGTACGTTTTCCTCTATTCTCCCCCTGCCCCTCCCTGCTGATAACCCTCCAAATGATCTCCATACCTATGATTCTGTTCTTGTTCTGGTTGTTTGCTTAGAAGAAGATCAAAACTATGAACATTAAAAAGGCAACAAATTCACAACGATCAACAACTGAATCTAATGCTCATATTCTAAAGTAGGAGAAAGCTCTCTACACTCAGCCACAGCTAGCTCGATATAACACATGCAAATTAAGAAACCCATTTACTTCTGAAACTGTGAAAGTCATTCATAGCTTCCAATTATACCACTTGGATGATTAACAGATAATAATACGCAAACACATTGTGTATTTTCCAACCACTTGAACTAGTTTATTTTTTCATTAGTAACACACATGCCAGTATGTATCATATCCGCCAACTCGCCATCTCTGGAAAATATTTGTGCTAGGCCAACCTCACCTCACAAAACTTTAACAAGAAATTGCAGAACTTGGCTGCTTTGAAAAGACTTCGGTGCTCTCCAGTGTCTCTTGTGGATTTTCTGCTTTTGACATTTTTCTTGAAGACAGAACATGGCTCTGAATAATTAAATTTTAAAAGCATATTAACAAATTTTTGTATGGTATTCATAGCTTTCAGAAGATATTCATATCTTACCACTAAGTTATGGATACAAGGGCTGCCGAAGACTTAAAATTGTTTCTTATTCTTTGTAAGTAATGGGTATTAGAGGAGCCAATTATTTTTTCCCTTCATGGTTAGATGCTTGAAATCAGAGTAGCTGTTATCACCACCACACGCTCGTCCGATCCAGGGATAGGTTGTTAAATGGCGGCAGCAGCATAACAAGCTCTCACTCTGTCCAGCTGAGATGCTTTTGCAGGGTGGGTTTTTGGTTTTAACGAGGAACTGAAGTAATCTGATCTTGACACTTTCAAAATCATTCTTCCCAATGCTTTTAGTAGGTCTTTCTATTTCAGTTCTTCCCCATGCCTGTTTATGCCCAGGAGTGCTGATTTTATTTAAACTAACACTTGCATAAGAGAATTTTATCCACTTGCCCCTGGTCCCACTCTTCCTCAGGCCATTTAGTGCTCAGGAATAATAGGATTCTGCTGTTTTAATTCATAAAAAGTTTTCATAGAAGTAATCATGCCTCTCAAGCCCTTCAAAAGCTGTTTATTTTTTCTCTTTAAAACTAAGACTAAAACCCTGGTCTGGTAGCTCATTTGGTTCGATTATCCTCCCAATACGATAAGGTTGAGGGTTCTATCCCTGGTCAGGGTGCATATATGCAACCAATGAATGCACAACTAAGTGGAACAACAAATCGAGGTCTCACTCTTTTTCTCTCTCAAAAAAATAAATAAAATTAAAAAAAACTGAAACTGTATATGCGTGCATGTGTATTTTGTAAGGGGTAAACTTTAGGTAAGCACTGAAATGCTCCTGTCAAACTGCTATTCGTGACTGATTACTGATGTGGGAGCACAAAATGACACTCCCCCAAGAAAAGAGAGAAGATCCTGAATGACCAATGATCTATTGCCCGCATATTTAGGAACACTTATTATTAACGTTCAGTAGAAGAGTTTATGGTCTGGCAATCTTCAAGCTTCTCTATTTCTTCTTATATCAGAACCCCAAAGTGTTGACCAGGACACACGTTTGGGACAGCCACTTCTCTTGTGTACAGGTATGATCATATGGCTAAGTGTTGGCTGCCGGCTTACAAACAGAAATGGCGCGTGAAATGAAGCGTCGGGTCTTTGAAAGACAGCTTCTTACTCTCTAATTATTTCTTTCCTTCTTCCTGTGGGTTGTATGCCATCTTTGAAGAGGCAGACAAATATCACACACTAAGGGGGTGGGGGGACCCTTAGGTTATGTAGGGACACAGCAGGGTATCTATTAGAGCTGGGTGAGGTTAGTCTATAGACTAACTTACACAGTCAGCCTTTTAATTATGAAAACTGTCAAACAAAAAATAGAGAAAATATAATAAACATCCATGTATGTACCATCCAGAATTAGCAAAAGTTAACTTATTAGTAAATTAAAGTAGTCCACTATAAATAATGTATCTTTACTCCCTTCTTATAAGTTATTTCTGTTTTGAACTTAGTGTATATCTTTCCCAGTTGTGTTCTTGTAAATGTACTGTAAACGTGTGTGTCAAACAAAAACATTTTTATTGCATTTGAAAGTTTTATATGAAGGATATCATATTACCCACTGGATTCCAAACTTTCTTGTTAAAAATTTAAAAATTCAATTTATTGGGATGATATTGATTACTAAAATTATATAATTTAGTTATAATTAATTAATAATCTTTAGTTAGTATATAATTATTATAATTTTAGGTTTTGGGTGAACAACTTTCTTTTTTTGTGTTAGTGTGCTTAATTCACTTAATTTTTTTTAAACAGCTGAAGAACTTTTTTTTAAAGATTTTATTTATTTATTTTTAGAGAGGGAAGGGAGGGAGAAAGAGAGAGAGAGAGAGAGAGAGAGAGAGAGAGAGAGAGAGAGAGAAACATCTATGTGCAGTTGCTGGGGGTCAGGGCCTGACTGGGAATCGAACCTGCGACACTTTGGTTCGCAGCCCGCACTCAATCCACTGAGCTACGCCAGCCAGGGCAAATTCACTTAATTTTATAATGCTTGTGGATACATTTTGAATCTCTTTGTTATTTATTTGTGTGTGTTTTAACAAACCTCGATTTTCTTTGCTTTACCTTATCTTCTTTCTGGCAATCTATTGAGATAATTGAGTTTTATTCTAGCATACATCTTTTCTGTACTGATTTGCATGTCACACCTATCAAATGGAGGCATCTACAACAGTGTCAACAATAAAAATAAAGCAAAACAGGTCACTTTAAAAATTCATGCATTATTAATCTAATTTCTATTTTTCTTTTGGATATGACAATAGAAACAAGTAAATATATTTTTAGATCCACCTTATTTATTTATTTTGTTTTTAAAATCAATATTTATGTAGCTTCATCAAAATGCTTTGTTGATTTCTTTCTTCACCAGTAATTCTGGGAGTCTGCACTTCTTTGGGTTATATCTTTTTGTCAAGCATGTACTTTAGCAATACTTCTTGCAGTGGCCCTGCAGTAGTCAGATCCAGCCTCAGGAGGCCAGGTGAAATGCTCATTATGCATGTCCCCCCCAAAATACCCACCCCCAACACAATTAAAAATAAGATCTTGCTTATTAGTATATTATCTCTAGCAATGTTTAAAATAGCCCTTGAAATAAAAAAATTTCCCAGGAAATCTAAATTTCTGGTTTTGTTTTTATAAATGTTATTGAATAATCCTAAGTAGTATGGAGAGACTTAATTTCAGAGGCTTGAATTCATACATAGAAAATTTATTCTAAGTTAGAAAAAAATGTTGTTAGGTTGTGTTTATGATAAGAGGTCAATAATGAGAGAATGAATGAAGATAAAACAAATTAATTAAAAAAATACTATTTCTTATTTTCTTAAAACAGTGAGCTAAAATAGTATTAAACAGTAATATATAACCTAAGATTTCCTCATGGAAACTTAATTTAATTTTATTCTTTTAACTAAAACATCATTTCATTTTTATGCAAATTCTTATTTTCTAACTGAACCCCTACTCTATCTTTGTCTAAAATGCAGAAATTGTGTCTTTCTGTGATGGCAAATTGATGTAATTGTTTTCCTTTAATTATTTCTATCTTAAAGGCTTTTTTGTAATCTACTGCTATGCATTCAGTAGGATTGAAATTAACAAAATTTCTATTACAAACTGAAAAAATAATTTATGTTTATTGATAACCAATGTCATTTTCAGCTATAAGGTTGCAATTAATAGAGAGGAGGTTTATATTAAAAATTGAGATTAAGGATATGCTGTCATGAATGAATAAGCAAAAACAGGATAGCTTCCTCTCCAGGTATCCACATCCACATTTCACACAGCACACACAGGTAGACATGTCCTGCCACATATGTCTATTTGCATTGTCAAGGCTGGTGAGTTCACTCCTTTTTAAATTTATAAACATCTATGGCAGAAACCTGGGAACCATTTTTGCTACTCCCTACTCCTTACCATTTGTGTCTGGTGCACTCTAGCATGCGTGTCAAAATTTGTCCTAAAAAATAAATCTGATATGACCTGAACAGTATACAGTATAACATGATTAATCGTACCACAAATATTAAAAGTGTTCATATGTGCTATATCGTGAAAAATATTTTTAAAGCACTGGATGCTTCCCATATAGTGACACCTATAACCAGGGAAATTGTAATTTTAGCCCTTAACAGATGGAGGAGAGCGCAAGAGGAGACCCAGCGTGGAGACTGTGGGGTGGAACAGAGGGGTGGTGATTAAACCAAGTCTGACAATGTACTTTTCTTCAACTCCATATTTTCATAACATTTTTAGGTACTTTTTTTTTCAAAGAAAAAACTCCTTTCTTAGAACTTGGTGGTGGTTGCTTCAAAGTAGAAATAATGTAATAAGGCAGTAGATAGCCTAGGAGAAATGTTCATGGAGCAGAATTTCTTGTTTTAACCTTCAGATGTCAAATAAAGATAGGTAAAGAAAGATATTTTTTTTAATTAGACATTCACAGTCATGTGGCAAAGATGGTACTATGTATTTATCACCCCACTTCCTCTTCCTGGACAGAAAAAACTACAATTCTCAAGTTCTTTTGAGTATATGTTTATCACTATGTGACAAAGTTCTGACCAATGGCGTGTGGGAAATATTGAAGATATTTGAAGCCATAACTCTTAAAACAATAATTCATATGATGCTCTAATTCCCTTTTCCCACCCTAAAGTGACTCTGGAGGCCACTTGTCCCAAGTGACATAACAGTAAAATGGAAGTGGCCTGGTTCCTAAGTTGCTGTTTGGAGGAGAGCTTCTAAGTAAAACTCCAAGACCCTCACACCCATATGAGACTGTGACATGAACAGGAAAGAAACTTTTATTACAGTAAACCAGTGAGATGTTGACATGGGTTTGTTATTGCAATATATGTAGCTGCCTTATTCTGACTGATACTGAAAAAATAAAACAAAAACTAAAATATTCCAGAATAATGAAGAAATTCAATCAAGGAGTGAAAACTCTGGCAGGTATTGGAGGCTAGGAAGATGGCAGTCACTATTATACAGTGAAAAAGATAATTACTTATACTTGTATGTGCAGTTACTTGAGAGAAAGCTTATAAAAACAAGGAACCACGGAGAGATAAATGAAAGCATGAGTGTGCGTATGCCTATTATCAACTGTACTTGACAAATTATTACAAGAAAAAGTTAATTCCCAAAATGAATTGGCAGGTTTATGGGCAGATAGGAAAGGAAATAGGGAGGATAGAGGTTTTGCCCCTTTGATTTCCAACGGTAAGGAATGGGATTACAAAGAATAAAGGACGGAGGCCTGCGATGGCCATCGGTTTGTTAGACTCACATGGAGAAAAGAACAGACTGACGCCTGTGGTGTTTAATACAGCCCTCAACTGAAGAAAGGAACTGAAGAGAAAAGAATTTAAGGCTGTTGTCTTCCTAGATATTATACTAGTTAATCTTAAGTAAACGTTCAGTGGAGAGAGAGGCATGGTGATGGGAACAAGGAAATTAATCAGTTTTGTGATTTAAATCAAGGAAAGAACTATGGCTAAGGTTTCTGGCTTAGGGAATGGATTAGAAGTAAACAGCAGAAGCCTACTCAGTTTTTGACAGAAATATAATGCCAAAATCCTGACAGTTTAACACCAAAAATAAGACCTAGGTTTTCATTATTGATGGAAAGCATCTCCTAAGGAATTCACATGTCAGATGTAGAATGAAGTAGGTCCATGGACAAGGAGTAACTTCCCAGAACCTGCAGTCATGGAGGGCAGGTTAAGGGAGTCGTTTCCCCCAAAGAAAGAGAGAAAAGGCCTAAGTAAGAATCTCCCCCAGCCCCAGAGCGAAGTGCTTTCGTAACAGCTGCCCAGTGAGATTTCAGGATTTCTGTTAACCCGTGACGGCTGCACGTCCTCCACTTTTCTCATTTCTGACCAGACGTGTTTACTGTGGATGTTCTCCCCCTGCGTCAGGTGTGCAGAGACAATGCATCATTTTAGCTGATAAGTCATCAGACCTGAAAGGTCCATATAAAGACCCATCAGAGACTATTATACATTCCTGATGACCCTGGTCTTTAACGTAGGCAATGATGTGATAAGAATGGATAGAACTGATCACCCTTTGGGAGGTGGTATCCTTTGGGAGGATGTGTTCAGCACATGAAAAGAATGAAATAGTTTGGTGACCAGAACAGTGGCCTGCTGGAGAGACAACGTTAGGTTCCCACGGAATCCTATGCCCGAGCCTGGCTAACGGGATGTGGATGGAGGGGATGTTGGCTAATTTCAACCCTAGATCTTCCAGTCCGACAGGTGTGCTTGGAAGCCTTGTATTCCAGGTGACAGACCTACAACATCGCTAAATTTGTTGAGCATTATTTAGTGTTTATTACACAGAAATAAATGGAAACATTCATATATACTCACATATACATTTGCAGACTTCTTTCTGATATAAACACTTTCTGTTAAGACAATATTTCTGAAATAGTAACCAGTGGGCACTTGGGGGAAGTGTGATCCCATTGAGTTTTTTCTCTGTAAAGCATCTATAACAAGATCAAATTTTCCTGTTTATTTGGAGGACGGGCAATGATTTATGAAAAAAGAAGAAGACCTGACATGTGGGAGTGGTTGATAATTGTTAAGTATTAGTAGTAACACTAATTTTCAGAATGGATAAAAATGATTGAGAATATATTATTTTTTTAAATGGCACAAATGCTTGCTCCTCAAATAGGACATTAGGTTCACTTGCTGCTAATATCTGACCTTCATAGAATCTGTCATTTGACAATTCCTTTCGTAAATTTTCACATCTAAATGGTAGGAAAGAAAGTAACACAATATGTGTTCCATAGTCTGGACACTAGGTGAGATTGTGTTGGGAGGTCCCCACTCACTGGGGTGCAGCTGTGGGGCTCAGATATGTTACAGGATGCAGTGGGGGAAAGGAGACCTCAAAGGAGCAGGTCAGGAGCCTGCTCCGGGTTGGCTGAGCCTCTGCTCGGAACTCCAGTACTTGCTCTCTATTTTATAATTACAAAGTCTGGTTCTGTGTCATAAGATAAGAAACCGATATGGACCCAAAGTTTTACTGCATGTAGTTATTTAGGAAAATTGCCTTGGGGCTGAGTCATTTGGCTGTTATCATTTTCTTATTTATTTTCCCCATTATTTTGCCCTCTCTGATTTCCATTGTTCAGTCTTTGATTGCTTGTTTTTGATCACCATCCTTATCATCTTAACAGTTTAGCACTGACAACATATTTCTTAAAGTCAACACTAATTAACCTATTGGCAATATGCCACTTGAACCCACAAATAGAATAAAAAACAAGACATTAAATTATACTGATTGAGATAGACTTCCTTCTAACATTCTGTAGATAAAAGGAAATTATTTAAGCACACTTTTGAAAACAATAGAAATTAAACTCTTGCAAAACAACATTTTTGTCAGCTAATTGTAAATGAATGAGAAACATATGGATTAAGTTTCCATCAAAACACACACATTTAAAATTCAACAGAATTTGTTTGGCAAAAGTCTTTTTTTATTTTGCCAATTTCAAAGTATTTTAAAACAATTTGAGAGTTTCTTCAAACGTAAAAAGTCACAGGATATTTATTATTTTAAAAACTCAACAAAAAAGAGAAAAAACTACAAAGTGACTTCTACAGAAATAATTACCAAGTGATAGGATTGTAATCTTAATAGCCCATAGATTATTTCAAATCTAATTACCTGACAGAAAAGAACATTATGTTCTGAAAATTAGAAGTATGTTGGAAAACTAAGGAAAACATTAAAAACCCAAGACATGAAACTGTGCTGCTTGTTCTGAAATATAAAAAGTGTAGGTTTTTCTTTCAAATAATTTATTTATTTTTTATTTTAAAAATATTTTATTTTAAAAATATTCTATTTATATATTTATTTATTTATTTTAGAGAGAGGGTAAGGAATGGGAAAAGAGAGAATCTTCCATGTGTGAGAGAAACATCTTGCACATGCCCCCAACTGGGGACCTGGCCTACCACCCAGGCATGTACCCTTGTAACAGTACATCCAGGGCTCCCTGCAAAGAGGAGATTTAAAATGGGGTCCAGAACTTAGGGTGTCCAGGAAATATAGAAATATTGGATATCCCCAGCCTCAAAAGTCTGGACTGTGGGATGAGATATAGGGAGTAGGGCAGTTGAGAGTTAATTTGCGTATCAATAACAGCAAGAAAGCTTCTTACCTAATAGGCAAAAATGGTTATTTTGCATATCAACAAGTCTAGCTAGGAAGATGGGTGTGACTTTAACTCATGATGTAACTGGGAAGTAGTTCCCCTGGTTACAGCACCTGTGTGAGACCTTGGAGATGGTTTGCTCCACCCCAGGGGCCCACCTGCCCAGACTAACTATGGCAGCCGAGAAAGGCTGAAAATCTGGGAGTGCTAGCACATGTAGTCATTTGTGGGAGAAGTCGGAAATGGGTTTAGGAGGAAATTCCAGGCTGAGATTTAAACTAAAGGCACCCCACACGAGACGAGAGAGACAATGCAGGACGATGAGAGAGGACAATGAGAGACCATGCAGGAAGAAAAGGGGGGAGAGGACTCTTGCTGGAGGTCTATGAATAGATGCCACGTGGTTTTGGATTAAGAACTGTAGATCATGGCTGTGACACAGCTGATGGTGCTGGGGAGTATGGAAGACCTGTCCACCTGACCACTGATTAGTGGGAGGAACTGGGAGTGTGCCCGAGCTATGGACTTCTATTTCTTTTTCCTGAGATATGGTATTCCTGACTGGCCTGGTTGGGCTAACGGGGGAAGGCAGGGCTGTGTGTGTTTGTGGATTTTAATGACATTCTGCCATAACTCCAGATCTGTATAACTTTTGAATAAATAGTTCCTTTCCTTTTTACCAAACTCTGGCATTGAGAGCTACAATTCCTAAGGGTGGTGGGCAAAGAACCACAGTGACAAAAAGACCCTGGGGGAGGGGTCATGTTTCAGTAACAGTGTTTGGGCCCCCCAATGGGTCCATTTGGTAGCACCCTGACTGGAAATTGAACTGGAGACCTTTTAGTTCACAGGCTGAGCTCAGTCCACTGAGCCACACTAGTTAGGGCTCAAATAATTTAAAAATACATTTCTTATTAATATGAATGGGCATGTATTGAACTTAAAACTGGAGACTAAAATATACTGTGTATCATTGGTTTAAAATAGTAATTAACCACTTTAACTTTAGGTCTGATACAATTAAACAAAATTCTATTTAAATTTGATTGGAATCAGTAGGGAAAATGTAAGATGATTCTGTTAGTCAAGACTTTTGGTTTAATTGTAGAAACCCTACTTGAACTATCTTACATAATTTTTTTAAAAATTTTATTTATTTACTTTTAGAGAGAGGAAAAGAGAGGAAGAGAAACATCCATGTACAGGAGAAACATCTGATGGGATGCTTCTTGTGCTCCCCTAACTGGGTCCTGGCTGGCAATGCGGGCATGTCCCCTGACTGGGAACGGAACTGGTGACCCCTTGGTTTGTGGGATGATGCCCAACCCACTGAGCCACAACCACTCAGTGCTGGACAAAAACATTTTTAAAACTGTAAAGGAAAAGGAATACATTGGATCTCACAATGCAGAAGTCCAGGTCCCGGGCTGATTTTCACTTGACAGTGTCCAGCGACAGTGACTCACTTCCTGACTCTTCCTTCCCCTCACTGTGTTGGCCGTTCTCGCAGGCAGTATTTCACTAAATGACAGAGGAAAGCTCTTAGATCCCCAACATAATACCATTGTGGGCAAACAGACACCTCCCCTGGGACAGAGAGTTCTAACAAAGAGCCTAAGGGATAGTGCCGTGCTGCCACGTGACGTGTTCACCTCTGCAGCCACATTCACCCCTGAGCAAAATCCTGGCGACTTAGGGAGGAAGGAGCAGGATCCAAACAAGATGACCTGCGGACTGAGGGTGGGGGCACTGGCTTCCCGAGAAATAAGGCTGATATTTCCAAAAGAAATATGAAGGGATACTGAACAGACAATAACGTCAGAGGTTCACAGGGAGGAGTGTTGCATTCTCTCCCAGGACTGTCTGCAATTTCTACAACATCAGCGGCATGACTTGCTATCCTGATGTAATGAACTGTATTAGTTGTTCTTCTAAAATATGATAACAATGAAGGAATTAATGTTCCCTGTCTGGTGAATTGCGTTTTCTTTCAAAGCATGCTAGTGTATTTTAATCCAACAGGGTTAGAGAAAGTGGATACTTCACTCATATATTTTTTTCTCAGATCCTTTTTGTTTTCCTTTACCGTTGCTCTGTGACTATGAGTGAGGTTGGGGTAGGAAGCCTAGCCCCAGGGCCTCCTGCTGCGGAAAGATAGGGGCTGGGGCAGACAGGCAGATGTCTCAAAGAAGGAAGATATGAATACGGTGACTGAGACCTTATCTGCTTAGGCTTCAAGAGGAATTTTTCCTCGGGTTTCTTTTTTGTACTATTCTCGTCATCACAGTGGTAAGAGTTCAAGAGCCAAGATCAGCTGGAGGGATCAGGGCTCAGGGAAAGGAGAGCAGGAAAGAATCTGGTCAGCCCCTAAAATGTGTGTAATGAGTTGTAGAATCCCATGCTATGCAATAAGATAAAAGGCTGACTGCGTAGGGTTTTGGACACAGCCCTGGTCCTCTGTGTTTATCTTCTCCTACCCCTTGTATAATCAGAACAGAGCTGGCTGAGGGTTGTGAGCTAGCATTTGTCATTTATGCATCTTCTCTGATGACAGAAGACTAGTCATAGAAGTTCCCCGCTATGTGATTTCACAAAGAAAAGAAGATCTCCATGGAAAGAGGTATATCCTTAAAAAATAAAGAAAGAAAGAAGAAAAGAAAAAAGGAAAAAAAAACCCCTTAAGTATAAAGAGCTTTTTTTAAGTATAAAAAAATCAGGGTAAATATTTAGTATGCAATTTGCTTTGTGGCTTCTTGAACAACTTGAAAAGGAAGATTTGCCATTGAGAGAATGTTTTCCTGGGTGATTTAAAAAATAAGTTGAAAACCAAAGAATGTTTTTAGACAGTTTAGTCAGATTTTAAAAATTCTATTTGCGTAATATTAAATAATTTAATTCCCTGTGCTTATATTACATTCCAACTTAACAAGCAAGGCAAAAAATGTCTTTTTTTAGTGGTGCTTAATCTACACATCCTATTTATGTTTTCATGAGTGAGTCAAGAAGTATTTACTTTGGAAGGATGGGAAATGAATAATAGGAAAAAAAAGGAGCTGAAACCCTCAATTAAGACCACTGTATGTCAAAAGAACTTAAGTTTGAAAAAAATATATTCACCATAACATTAAAAAGCAGTTTTACTATGGTTCTACTCATATTAATTGGTGATAAAACATATGGCCTTAATCTGAATGTCAATGACATTCTCAATTTATCATAGGAAAAAAGAACATAGGCAGGAAAATCTCAGATATTCCACAAAGCAATATTTTCACTGATATGTCTCCTAGAGCAAGGGATTTAAAGAAAAAATAAACAAATGGGACTTCATCAAAATAAAAAGCTTCTGCACAGCTAAAGAAAACATCAGTAAAATGAATAGGGAACCAACCATATGGGAAAATATATTTGCAAATGATACCATGATCAAAGGTTTGATATCCAAAATATATAAAGAACTCACATGACTCCATGCCAGGAAGACAAGCAATCTGATTAAAAAGTGGACAAAGGATGTGAACAGAGACTTCTCCAAGGAGGACATACAGAGGGCCCAGAGACATGTGAAAGCATGCTCAGCATCACTGGACATTAGAGAGATGCAAATTAAAACCACAATGAGATACCACTTCATGCTGATTAGAATGGACATCATAATCAAATCAACAAACAACAAGTGCTGGAGAGATTGTAGAGAAAAGGGAACCCTAGGGCACTGTTGGTGGGAATGTAGACTGGTGCAGCCACTATGGAAAACAGTATGGAATTTCCTCAAAAATCTAAAAATAGAACTCCCCTTTGACCCAGCAATTCCACTGCTGAGATTATACCCTAAGAATCCTGAAACACCAATCCAAAAGAACCTATGCACCCCAATTTTCACAGCAGCACAATGTACAATAGCCAAGTGCTGGAAACAACCTAAGTGCCCATCAGTAAATGAGTGGATCACAAAGCTGTGCTATATTTATAAAATGGAATTCTACACAGCAGAAAGAAAGAAGGAGCTCCTACTTTTCATGACAGCATGGATGGATCTGGAGAGCATTTTGCTAAGTGAAATAACCCAGGCAGTGAAAGACAAATACCATATGATCTCACCTATAAGTGGAACCTAATCAACAAAACAAACAAGTAAGAAAAATATAACCAGAGACACTGAAATAAAGACCAAACTGACAGTAACCAGAGGGGAGGGAGCAGGGGTAAAATGGGGGAAAGAAGGGGAAGGTTGCCAAGGAACATGTACAAAGGGCCCATGGACAAAGCTAAACGGGAGTAGGATTGAGGGTGGGAGGTGGAGGTGGGTGGGGCGATGGAGAATGGGTTGGGGGGAACAATTTACAAAAAAAAGAAAAAAGAACCAATGATTTGATACATTTGCATATATGTTCTTAGTCTTTGATTTACCATTTATTATTCGCAGTCTGCAAAATTGTTTCTAGAAAAACATATAAAGTGAATTTATATATTGTTACAATTTTCAATTGTAGAAGATTTGAAGAACAATTTAACATATATTATTTTTAAAAAATATTATTTTAATAGTTTCTAGAACATGGAATACCAAATGACAAATAAGGCATAATATTACTGTGTTGACTATTAAACCTACATTACTAAATTTATAATTATATTAAATATATTGTTTTTATACAAATTGATAATTCTAATTTGCTTAATAATCTAAACTTGTTTAAAATAATAAATACTTACTTTGAAATATTTTTCCCCACACTACTGATTCTGAGGGAAACTTTTCAAAACATTATTAGGAAACGTCATGCAAAAAGTACCTTGTAGTGAGCATTAAGACATGTAGATGTATCTTGGTAATTACAATATTCAAGGCAGAAATTGACTTGAAGACACTTATTTTGCTGTAGCATAGAAGGGGATGACTGGAACAACAAAAAACTTCCTTCCCACTAATAGTAAGTCTGTTCAATAACTGAAACTTACAGGCAAATCATTTTCCTCTACTTAACATAACAGATTTGGTCAATCTCTCATCCTCCTATAAGTGGACGGGATTCTAAAACTGATAAGAACCTATAAATAGTAGAAATTAATTTAATTCCTTTGCCTGTGAAGGTGGAGGAATAAACCATGAAATATGTGTTATCACTGAGATTTAAGCAATATCTTTGAAACAAGTGCTATAAACTTGTGCATAATGAAGAATGATTAAAAAATAAAATTCACTAGGTGGTTGAGTCCATATCAACTACAATAATTTACTGCATTAACTTAAAATTAGAAAATAAATATAGTTGAATTGTTAAAGATTAATTTTTACATATAAACAAATATTTAATAATGGATTTCCTGCTAAATATCTTACTCCCTCTGGTTTTAGCTAAAAAAAAGATTAATAATTTGTATGAGTTGTTGTTTACAACCCAACCCCTATGAAGATTTCATGATAAGTTGTCATATTGAGTCAAATTAATGGCTTACATAATCAAGTGTTTTGTTTCCGAATGGCACCAAAGGACATTTAATTAAGATAGGGAACAAAATTGGCCATAGCACTTCTCCTTGGAGAGTCCTATTTGTATTTTTTTCATCCAAAATAAATCCTCTCTTTAGCTTATTTTTCTTAAGCCAGTTCCCTTGTTATGTCAAAATGTTTTTCATAACCTTTCAATTTTTCTGTAAAAAAATACTTGCGTGTGCACAACTCACACACACACACGAGGATGCTCTCCTCTACACACTTTTTTTTTGCCCTCTTAAAAAATTTATGTATAGACAGGCTAGCATGAGTTTTCCATGACTGACAGTAATTTATATTTGCTTAAATGTTTTTTTCAATCCCTTATTAGATTTTCACCCAAGCTTCTTAGACCTCAAGAGTTACCACCCAACAGTTTCTACCAATTAAAAGTAAAGATAGATTCTGTCTTAGTTCCTTAGAGCTCCTATAACAAAATTTCACAGGCTGGGTGGCTTATTAACAAGGGACCTGTAGTTCTGGAGGCTGTAAGAGTGAGAACAGGGTGATAGCACGGTCAGACGTGGGTGGACTGATGAGCCCTGGGGGTTTCTTTCATAAGGGCACTGATCACATTCCTAAGGGCCTTCCCTTAGTGACATAATCACATCCCAAATGCCCCACCTCCTACCACCATCACCGTGGTCATTAGGATTCTGGCATGTGGATTCTGGGGAACACAAGCATTCAGGCCAAACAGAAGCATAGAGGCTGATAGCTTTTTGCATAGATGACAAGGGTAGGAAGTAGCATCTCAGGAAGGCTCTCAATAGGAACTGACTCTTGAATGACATATTGAAGGATGTGTAGGGAATCAGCGGATAAGTAAGGGTAGTAAAGGCCAGGTGGGAAGAGCCCCCTGCACAATGTCAGGGAACTCAGGCAAGTTCAGGAAGTCACAACGTTCTTTTAGTGACTACACTATCATGTGCACGAGGGTTGTGCAACTGGAAATGTAGGCTGGAAAATACAGTCATTCAGTGCTATCTTTACCAGTGTTTCTCAAACTATTATAATTAGGAATTATACTTTAGTTTGTAATCCAGGATATATATGATTTATCTTTATCTTTTTAGACACAGGCAAACCTTGATTTACATGGTCATTTTGGTTCTACAGGTCAGAAATCTGAGACAGGTCTCACTGGGCTGAAATGTCACCAAGTCCCTGGGTCCTGGGAGGACTGTTCTTTCTTTCTGCAAGTTCTCAGAGGGGCATCTTTTTTTCTGGCCTTTCCAAGTTTCTAGGGACCACCCACATTTCTTGGCTTATGGCACCTGCTTCCATCTTCAAAGCCATCAGTAGTGGGTCCAGTTCGGCTCACACTACCACATCTCTGGTCCTGTGACAGAAGGAAAACCGGAAAAGGTCTTATGCTTATAAAGGCCCATATGATCAGGCTGAACCCACTTGGATAAGAATCTGCTTATCTCAAGTTTCTTACCCTAATCACATCTGCAAAACCCCCATTGTCATATAAGGTTACCTATTTATAAATTCTGGGAACTAGGATATGGACATCTTTGGGGGGTTATTATTCTATTCAATACAATTCACGTTCTGGTCTCCTAAAATTTACATTTTCCAACATGCAAAATTCATTCACTGAACCCAAGTTCCTCAAAAGTCTCATTAATATATAAACTAAGTGTCCAAAAATCTCTTCTAAGTCTCATCAGTTCAAAAGTCCCAAATACCATCATCTAAAGGATCTTATTTAGGTATGGGTGAAGCTCTGGGTGTAATCTACTCTGGGGTAAAATTCCTTTCCACTCTTGAATCTTTGAAAATAAAGAAACATGCAATCTCTTCCTGCAATAGAGTCGTAGGACAGGCATAGGGTAACAGAGACATTCCAGTTTAAAAAGAAAGAAAATTAAACAAAAAAGAAGAAACAGGAGGCACTGGTTCTGACAATTTCTATATCCATATGGGTAAACTCCATTAGGTTTCAAGGTCCATGAATGACCCTCTGTGGTTTTCAGCTCCTTCCAAGGCTCTTGGCTTCTTTCCTTTGAATCTTCCTGCCTATTTCATGAAATATAGCAGGTGTTTGCAGCTGATTTTATCAGCTTGCTTCCTGCCGGTAAAATTTGAGGGGTCTGATAACCTCCTTTCATTTCATAGTTTATTCCTTTTAGTCCAAACTGGCAGTGTCTGTTGTAGTATAACATTTCCAAGAACCTTGTGGATCTCCCATGTATGCCGCAGAGATTTACTCCCCTAGATAAGAGATTTCCACAGATATTTCTTAGATAGTTCTCTATTTTTGGCTTCTGTTGCGATAACTGAGGGACAACACTCTTAAACTTCTAGATGTTTTCTGTGATTGAGAGCATCCGAGAGTCATGCTCCCCCTCTCTTCCAAGAGCTCTTCGTGTGACTGAATATTGTGACATTTGAAGTATTGGCAGGAGGCTCTTACAGCCACACCCTCAGCGTTGTCTTCAGATCATACATTCCCGACAGTGTATCTCTTAATTTTAGCATCTTGTGCAATCTGGATAAGCTGAGAATTTCCCAAATCATCACCAACTGGTTCCCTTTTGTTCAGTCATTCTTCTCCCACTTTATCTTCTCCTTGCATTTTACTAAGCAAGAGAAAGAAACCAGGCTGCTTCTCCATCCCTTTGCTTAGAAATCTCCTCAGCTAAATAATCTATGTAACCACTTAGGAGTTTTGCCTTCCACATAGCTGCGGAAGACAGTTCTGCTAAGATTCCTGCCACGATAGCGTCAGGAAAAACTTTCCTCCAGTTTTCAATCATGGGTAGCTTATTTCCTTCTGAACCCTCACCAACAGCCCCTGTTACATCCATATTTCCCGTAATAGTCTAATTGCAATGATTTAGGCATTCTCCAAGGTGACCTATGCTTTCTCTTCCACGCACTTCACACCCTTCTAGCCCTCGCTAACAGAGCCACTAACATCCACATCTCTGCCAACAGCAAGCTTAAGGCAATCTAAGCTTTGTGAATGAGCATGCTCGTCAAAATTCACTCAGGCGTAACCACTGCCCAATCCAAAGCCACTTTGACACCATCGGAGGCATTTGTTACAGCTCTATTTCACTCTTAGTTGTTGCCAAAACAAATTCCCGCATATGTAGTGGCTTTAAAACACACAAACATATTATCCTGTAGCCAGCAACACCCCCTTCCTACAAGGCTCCCTGAATAGAATGAAGACTTTCTTTGTTCCCTTAAGCTTCAGCTGATGCCCACGTTTTCTGAGGAACAGAATCAACAATGATTTTTCTCTTCTCAAAATTCACGTTTTCTCATAGACTGCACACTATTCAGCATAACTTACCATATGTCCTGCTGTTCCACTATTTATCTTTATAATATATGTCCACTTATTTTAAAGATACAATAAGATATCTCAAGACAGGAACCTCTGGCATTCCTAGCATGTATGATAGTGTTTTTATATGGTAGCCACTGTGATTCCATTTGTGAATGATGACGCAAAGCATGACAGCTAACAGGATAGAAAGCAAGAAAGTTTCCCTTGTGAACTGAAAGCTTTAGAAAGCCAAAATGCTTTCCTAACACTGAGTGACGATGTGTGTTTTAAATAATTAACAACATTACTCTCTAGTTTATAAGTGTAGCTATTATTTATAAAATAATCTTCTGATTAGAGTGTAGGTTGCAATATATACTTCTCTTTTACAAAAATGTACTGGCATCTTAGCTTTTCTGACAGCATAGATGGACCTGGAGATTATTACTATGCTGAGTAAAATGAGTCAGCTAGAGAAAGAAAAATACTGTATGATCTCACTTACAGGTGGAATCTACTCAATAAAAAATAACTGATGAACAAAATAGAAGCCGAGGCATGGATACATGAAGAAACTGACAGCTGTCAGACGGGAGGGGGTGGGGTGACTGGTTGAAAAGAAGGTGAAGGGATTAGTCAAAAACATACATAACACACAGACACAGACGGCAGTGTGGCGAGCGATGGCCAGAGAAAAGGGGGGTGGGTGGAGGTAGGCAAAGGTGGGGACAATGGGGACATCCACAATAGTTAAACAATAAAAATAAAGTTAAAAAAAAGGAAATGTGCTCAGTGGCCATAAGTCACCAACACCAACCTCTGGCAGTTTCACTTCTTGCATTCACGTCTACAAAATAGTCTCTTGTGATTTTTTTTGCTAAGTCAACTATTGCCCTCAAGGAACAGATATTGTCTCTAGTTAGCTTTGCATCCAAGCTGTTTCTTAGAATCACACGCAGAAGTACACTGACGTGGCAGCCAGACTCCTAAAACAGCCAGTGTTCCAGGGAACCGAGATGGGACACTTCTTTGAGATGTTTGCTGGCACCACGAGACTCTCGATGCTGCCAGCATGACTGTTATGAATAATTCCTTAACTGCACACAGTGTTCTGAACTGCTCTGTGCTCCCCATTCCAGAGTCGAAGTTCTAGGCAGGAACATCTGATTGGCCGAGCCTGTCGGGAGGTGAGGAGAGTAAATACCTCAAAGGGAGAAAGTGTATTTGTCTCCTCAGGAGCCAAAAAATGACCATGGTCCATGAAACCAAGGTAGACTTTCTGCTGTAAAGTGAGGCCAAGTCTCAAGTATCTGGACTTGTGTGAAAGGCTGGGGGCCAGCAGTTTTTTTTCTTTCATAAAATGAGCAGTTCCCCTTGATGGGAAGGCTTTTACCTTTCATCTAGTCTGATATTTCTCCATGCTTCATTTGAATATGGAAGGGTAGTAATGACAAAAAACTTCCCTGATGAATAGTCCATTTTATTATTATTATTCTTTTTGCAGGAGTTATGGAGCAGTGCACATCCCTTTATGAGTAAAGTAATTCTTGTATTGACCTTTTAGCCTTTAGTACTACTTTTAGAGCTACAGAGGGAATAGACCCAATATTCTAAATATAACCTTCTCTTTAAGTGATTTTTTAAAAGGCATTGTTCCAGTGTTATTAGTCCCAGTTTGTTTAACAATTCTTCCTATGACGTACTCTTCACTCAATACTCATGCTCCTGCCGCTCCCCTTTGACACGTACAGACACACCAACATGCATAGACACACCACCGCAGGCACAGGTTTGCACACACATACTGCTATCCAGACAAATGCACCCCCCACACACCCCATTCGTGACACTGAGAGATGAAAACTTATTCCGGTCTGACTAGTGCATGGTGTGCAGGGGCTGGCATCCTACATGTCTTTGGTACCCTAAGACTACTTAGGTTTTTTGGAGGTCATATAATACTATTCATTCATATGGAGCTTTTTCACATTTGGGGTTTTTTTTTTTTTGGTAATGACTTTTTTTAAAATTTATTTTTAATTGTTTTTTTTCCATGACCATTTATCCCTCTTCTATCCCCCTCTCCCTATAATCACCACACTGCTGTCCATGACCATGAGTCCTTTTTCTTTTTTAGGGCTCCATCCCTCCACCCTCTAACCTCTCCCATCCCCATAGCTGCCAGCCTGCTCTCTATCTGTGAGTCTGTCTCTATTTTGCTTATTAGTTCAGTTTGTTCATTAGATTCCACATATGAGTGAGATCATATGGTATTTGTCTTTCTCTGACTGGCTTGTTTCCCTTAGCATAATGTTCTCCAGGTCCATCCATGCTGTCTCAAAGGCTGAAATTTTCTTCTTCTTTGCGGTCAAGTAGTATTCCATTGTATAAATGACCCATAGTTGTTTTGCCCACTGTCAACTGATGGACACTTGGGCTGCTTCCATATCCCGGTGACTGTAAATAATGCGGCAGTGAACATAAGGGTGCCTATGTTCAAATTAGTGTTTCAGGTTTCTTCAGGTAAATTTCCAGAAGTGGAGTCACTGGGTCATAAGGTAGATCCATTTTTAATTTACTGAGGTATCTCCATACTGCTGTCCACAGTGGCTGCACCAGTCTGCATTCCCATTTGTTTTGAAGTGTTGTCTTGTGAAATCATGTCTCTCATGGAATGATGTCTTAATCCCAGTTCGTAATGTGGGCTGAATCTGTGAATTAGGTTCCCTGTGCGGGAAGCCTTTGGGCATGGGTCCTGAACCTGTAAACCAGCTTGGAGGCATTCTTTCCCTAAATGCTGTAATTGTTTACGTGTGAAGTCCTGGGACGTTCTTTCAAATCTCCATCAGACAGCATTATGGAGGACTCTGCTGGAGGCGTCGGAAACACGGATCTGTGATGTTCTGTGCAGGTGTCTCTTGCAGAGACACCACCATTCCTCAGCAAGGATTTAAACATACGTTTCTTTCACACCTTAGAGGTTGGAGAGCCATCCTCAGAATCTCCATGATTTATGGGGTGTGAGAAATGGCTTGGTCTAGGTCTTTTTCTATTCAAATTTATTCATCAATTTATTCCAAATCCAACCTTGAAGTTCATATTATGTTGCTGGGAGGAGGGTCATCTTGTCACCAAATTAATACTTCTTTATGAAACTCTAGAGAGGAATGGGAATTTTCTCTTAATTTAGAGCCAGGCAGATCTTGTAAAATAAATAAAATTAATATGTGCATTTACTTTTCACCTTTTGAAGGAAATACTCTCATTTTTTTAAACCCAAGTGATACGTGGGTCACCAGCCAGCAGTGATAATGGAACGCTGCGGATGGCTCATCAAAACGTGAGAAAAAACATGCACAGAGACAGACTAGTTTCTGTGGAGAAGTAGGGATGGAATGGCCACCCCCTCTAGTGGGGAGCGCGCCGATTTACCATCCAAACCTGCTTCTATTGGGCTCGTTTTGCATAATAATTCAAGTAAAGTACAGTATTCATTAGGGGAAGTAAGGAACAATAGATAACAAGGAACTCTGAGGGTCTATTTTGAGTCAGGGTCCAAGAGCTGTAAAACTTTGAGGAACAAACTAACTTCCTCCTTGGACCCTTCTCATTCAGCTGAGAGCATTCTAAACAAAGAAGGTTTCACAGTAATTTACATGTTCTTTCTTAGGCCTGATCACCCAGGGAATCCGCCCTTTTCAGCACAGAGCTGCACTACCCTCTGTCATTGTTTCAGGCTTAGGTGGAGCAAGGGAACTAAGGCAACCAAGAGATAAGGAGATTTTCTCCCAGACGATGAGAACTCAGGCTATGTCAAAGCCAAGGAGCGGGGGTCCATCACCCCCTTTTGCTGTAGCCCCCAAGTCCTTCTTTTGGGGGCCTCCCACGTGATGGTGCCTGTCTTAGGTCGTTCCCCCCTTAGGGAATCTTACCCGTCTTTGGCTAACTGACCAAGCTTTGGGGTTCAGTTATGAATGAAGCAGCGCTCCTGCCAGGGAGATAAGCTTTTGTCTCCTTGCTGGCTTACGGTTCCAAGAGTGTTCCCTCAGCCTTAGCCTAGGCGGGGGTTACAGCTTCTGATACCAGGCAGGGTGGTTCCCAACACCCAAGGACCTGTTATTCTGTTTTATCCTGCTTTTGATAATCATCCTCTACCAAGAAATATTTCTCTACACTCTGAAACTATGTGTTTTACACATAAATGGCAATTGACACTCAAGTTCAGGATTGGGGATTCTTAAGGAGTGGTGGGGACTGTGATAAAGAGAAGAGTATAGTTTTTCCTTGCTGGAGAGCCATTACATAGACTGAGCCAATTGTTGTCATACAGAAATGTGAGGCCAGCGTTGCTAGATCTTTCAACTTTTTCAGGGGAAGCCAGAAATCTGGGTTTTTATGTGAGTTTTTCCAGTTTTAAATGCTGGTAACATTAAAAAATATATAGGAGCCAAAGAAAACATACCTCTTGGCCATGTTCAGCTTACAAGTTGCCGGTTTGCAGCCTCTGTTCCAGAGACCTGGAGCTGGGCCCGACAACAACAGCGATTGCTCAGTAACTGTTACCTGCACCACCCCCTACCCTGAGAACCTGTGGCTCTTTAGTTTGTAACCTTGGTCACCCTAGTCTGGCAGCCTGCCCTCCTCTATCTAGATTTCAAAGGTGGCAAGCTTATCGTGCTCCCTGAAGGGGCCTCACCGCACCCCTTTAACCATTAACTTTCCCACCAGGCCATGCATTCCTTAAAAGAAGGGGAAGTCTGTTCGCACAAATTGTACAGTAACTGAGACATATTAATTGCCATGAATAAACCCCACTTTACCAAGAATTCTTCTATAATAGAATTTCCAACATTCCCCCCCCCCCACATTCTAAGAGAAGACCCTCTCAAAACACTGACTGACTTTTTTTTTTAACATAAATGAAAGATAATTTTTGATCTGGCTAAGCAATCCTTCTGACTAACTCAGAAGAGTTCATTCTTTGCTGTTAGGAACACAGCACAGCAGAGCAGAGAACAGAAACAAATTGACAAGATGTTGCAAGATCACATAATAGATATTGAGTAACTACTAGATGCTGAGAAACCACAGATGCAAAAGTGAGCTTGCACGATGTGAGGAATAGTGTCAAAATCTGCACAGAGGTGCCCTCACACAGGTGTTGGGACCTGGTCCCCTTGGGTGTAAGACACCACAGCTGTGCTTCCCTGGGTTTCCAGAGATAGGACTGACTGTGCACCCTGTCACTCCCAAGGTGTCTCTCTTTCTGTTTTCTGATTTTCAAATTTCTCTACTCATGCCATGCTCGTAAATCCCAGAAAGGACCTTGGACCGCGTATGTGCTTTAAAATAACATAGAAAGAGAAAAGTTACTAAATGCCAAGGAGTAACTTATACACTGTAAGCTTTCAGGAATTATAATTTTGCATTGGTGTCATTTCAGGAAAGCAATTATAGAGTTACTGTAATAGGATTAGCTGCTATTTATAGAGTGGGGACTATATATATTAGATATTATTCATGTGTTTCTCTGTTGAATCATCACAAAAAATAATCAAGGGATGATTAAATGTTTTGGATCTTTTACATGTGTTACCATTTGATTGCTCACCAAAAAAAACACAAAAAAAACTAAATACAATAACAAGAAATGTATTATTACTTTACATAATATTTGGGGAAAATGAGACTTAAAGAGCCTTAACTGTTTTGCTTAGATGTATCTGGTTGGTAAGGCCTGGGCTTGAACTTCACACCCATGAAAAGTTGTGAGTTTTCCATCACACGATTATGTCTCTTTTGGTGGGATCTAAAACAGTTGCACTCAGTGATTGCTATTTGAGGAATGTTTCACCAGTCTCCCAATTGCCTCATATACTTATGTATAAATTAGAAGTAATTTGGCCACAAGTAATTATTTCTAACAGAAAGCCTCACAGTGGATTAAACAATGTTGCAATTTGCTTTTGGTTAGACACTCATCTGAGACAGAGACCAGCATCAGAAGTTTTCACCAGCAGCATTCTGGAAGTACCACCTTCGAGAATGCGAAGGAAGCAGGAGTCGGGGGAGAGGGAGCTGATTGAGGCTTAGTTTCAATAAGACCTCACACAAGTTTGTGGGAAGCTCCAAGACGGGGTGGCTCTTCAGAGTTATCTTGTGTAGACGGGAGACCCTCAGGACCACACAAACCAGTCTCTGGACACAGGCTTCCCCAGGAAGGAGACATATCCTTGGGTAAAAGGCATTCTTCTGCTGATGCAGTTCTGGAAGAGGGTTCTTAACAGCTTGAAGACATCAGCTTATAATTTTTTTAGAAGCTGGGAGAGTAAACCCTGAAATCTGACTGGGGATGTTCAGCCATTCAATGATGCCGAGACTTCCGTATGCCTGTTTCTCTCGGTCCTTCTTTATGATCACAAGATGGCAGCTCCAACTCCAGGTGTCAAGCTGAGAGCCAGGGAGAAGGGCGTGGTGTGGGTAATCATGGTCCCTTTATCAGAACAGGTAAGGTCCTTCCCTACACGTGGGTTTTTCATTCTTGTAGATGAGAATTGGTGTGAGGGCAAGGGGGATTGACAAATCAATATCTACCTAAATGACCCAGGAGTGCATTGATGAATTTAGATTAATTCTCTGAGGCTGGGAATATTATTGCCTGATGAAACTTACTAATAAAGGAGAAGCTGAAAACTGATGTGTCATGAGCAAAACACCAATATCATCCATAGGCCATTTTATTATGTTTTATTACTATTAAATTTATTGGGGTGACATTGGTGAAAAAGCTCATATAGGTTTCAAGTGTAGATTTCTATGATACATCATCTGTGTATTGCACTGTGTGCCCAGCACCCAAAGTAGGATCATCTTTCGTCACCAAATATCTGGCCCCCTTTACCCTTTTCTATCCTCCCAACCCCCTTCTCCCTGGTAACCACCGCACTATTGCCTGAGTCTATGAGTTTCAGTGTATATCCCACCTATGAGTGACATCATGTGGTGCTTAGCTTTTCTGTCTGACTTATTTCGCTTAGCACAATATTCTCAAGGTCCACCCATGTTGTTGCAAATGGTGGTATTCCATCCTTCCATATGGCTGAGTAGTATTCCATGGATTGTATGCACTACATCTCCTTTATCCAATCACCTACTGAAAGACACTTTGGTTGTTTCCACACCATGGCATCTGTGCGTAGTGCTGCAATGAACATAGGGGTGCGTTTACCTTTGCAAATAAAGGCCTTCAAGGTTTTCACGTACATACCCAGAAGAAGGGTTACTGGGTCAGATGCTAACTCTATTGTTAATTTTTTGAGGAACTTCAATACTGTTTTCATAGTGGATGTACCAGTTTACATTCCCACCAGCAATAAATTGGGGTTTCTTTTTCTCCACAACCTCTCTAACCCTGGTTTTTACCTGTCTGGCTGATAATTGCCATTCTAATATGTGTGAGGTGGTATCTCATGGTAGTTTTGACTTACATTTCCCTAACAGCTAGTGAAATTTTATTCTTAATTTGTAATCACATTGATCCTTAACCATCATGTGCTTCAGAGCTATACACAGACCATATGGGCATTTGAGTGAGGGGGAGAGGAGGCGAGGATTGGAGGAGAGCAAGTGATGCCCCTTACACTGGTGCTTGTCTCAGCTCGGTCCTTCTGGATCTGCAGAGCATAACGGAAGATGAAGAATGAAGTGGAGATAAAAATAGCACAAAGATAACACACTGATTTTACGGGAATTCCACCCTTATAAGCAATAAGTGACTAAAAGCATGAAGAAATCTGTTTCTATCTAATGAGAACTAAACTCTGCCTTCATTTATGTCAATATCTGTTTGCACCATCAGAAACATTTAGCTTCTTATTAGCTGTTGCTCAGTGCTATTGCTTATCGGCATTGATATTGGACAAGAGTACGTCTGTGGCAAATTATCCTAGTAAGTCTTGTAAATGGGGTTGTAGAGTCCTAATACTTCAGGGCTGGAGAGTCTTTAGAAATTGTGTAATGCAAACTCATCCTTTTACATACAGAAAACTGAGGTCAACAAGGGGTAAGTTGTCCAAAATAAATATAGTTATGAATGTTCTTAACAAATTATATTTTATTGATTGTGCTGTTATAGTTACTCTGATTTCCCCCCTTTGCCCCTCCTCCACACAGCACCCCCTATTCCCTCAGGCAATCTCCACACTGTTGTTCAAGTCCATGGGTCAAGTGTATAAATTCTTTGGCTACTCCATCTCTTATACTGTACTTTACATCCCCTTGGCTATTATGTAATTACCAATTTGTACTTCTTAATCCACTCAGCTCTTCACCCATGCCCCCACACACCTTTCCCATCTGGTAACTATCAAAATGTTTGCTCTCTCTATCCGTGATTCTCTGTCTGTTCTTCTTATTTGCTTAGTGTATTTTTTAGATTCAATCATTGATAGACTTGTATTTTTTTGCCATTTTATTATTCATGGTTTTGATCTTCTTTTTCTTAAATAAGTCCCTTTAACATTTCATGTAATAGTGATTTGGTGATGATGAACTCCTTTAGCTTTTTCATGTCTGGGAAGCTCTTTATCTGCCCTTTGATTCTAAATGATAGCTTTGCTGGGTAGAGAAGCCTTGGCTGTAGGTCCCTGATTTTCATGGCTTTGAATTGAATATTTCTTGCCAATACCTTTGAGCCTGCAAAGTTCCATTTGAGAAATCAGCTGACAGTCTTATGGGAACTCCCCTGTAGGTTACTAACTGCTTTTCTCCTCCTGCTTTTAAGATTGTCTCTTTAATCTTTAACCTCTAGCATTTTAGTTATGATGTGTCTTGGAGAGGGCCTCTTTGCATCCATCCGTGCTTCTTGGTCTTGAATATCTATTTCCTTCACCAAATTAAGGAAGTTTTCTTTCATTCTTGTTTCAAAGAGATTTCCAATTTCTTGCTCTTTCTCTTCTACTTCTGGCACCCTTATGATGAGAATGTTGGATCTCTTGAAGTTGTCCCAGAGGCTGCTTACACTATCCTTTTTGTTTTTTTGATTCTTTTATCCTCTTGTTATTCTGATTAGTTTTTTGTTTCCTTATATTCCATATCTTTGATTTGATTCTCAGCTTCATCCTCTCTACTGTTATTTCCCTGTAAATTGTTCTTTATTTCAATTAGTGTATCTTTTGTTTCTGACTGGATCTTTTTACACTGTTGAGGTCCTCACTAAGTTCCTTGAGCATCTTTATAACAAGTGTTTTGAACTCTGCATCTGACAGATTGCTTATCTCCATTTCATTTATCTCTTTTTCTGGAGTTTTGATCTGTTCTTTCATTTGGGCCATGTTTCTTTGTCTCCTCTTTTTGGCATATTCCCTGTGTTTGTTTCTATGTATTAGAGCTGATTTGACTCTGTGTGTTGGTAGTGTGGCCTAATGTAGTAGGTGTCCTGAAGGGTCCAGTTGCACAGCCTCCTTCATCATCCAAGCTGGGTACTTGAGGTGTGCCCTTTGTGTGAGTTGAGTACACCCTCCTCTTCTAGTGGTTGCTGTTGGCAGGTCAATGGCAGAGGTTACCCAGGCCAGTCAGCTGCAAGGATTGGCTGTGACTACTTACCACCAACCTCTGCCTTCTGTGGAGGATCAGCTAGCAGGGGCAGAGTAGTGGTGCTCCAGCATGGTTTGTAGCTCTCCACTGGGTGCACTGGCTCTGGAGTTTCCTCAGTGGTACAGGCCAAGGTCAGCCAGCCCTCACTCTGTTTTGCCAGGGGCCACCCTGCCTGAGCTATACAGCAATCTGACATGGCTGCTGCTTGTGCTGGGCTTGGAGATTCCAAGGCATAACCAAGCTGTGAATCTAGGCTTGCTGCTGCTAGTGCTGGGCCTGGGGCCACTTAGCAAGAGGTTTGGGGACTGGGGCCTAGGGGTTCACTGAGGCCAGTTGCTGCTTGTTTGAGAAGATTTAGGAAACTGTGAAGCATAAGCCAAGACCAGCCATTCATATGGAAAAATAGCTTGGGTGGGCCCAGAATTTGGGTGGGGCAGAGTCTCTGGAGATCTCCAAGGCAAGTCAAACAATGTTAGCCAGGGTGGTGCAGTCTCAGGTATGACACCAGCTTGCTGGCTCCGTGCCTACAGGGTTTAGAAAAGGGACAATGGCATCTGCTTGCCTTGATGCTATATACTTCATTTTCTCCCAGTATGCCACTGGTGCCTTTCAAGCTGCTACCCTAGTACTGGAGTTCAGAGAGAGTAAGTCTGAGTAGCTGAGCCTGTATGCGGATTCTTTAAGAGGAACTGCTTGGGGCTCTAGAAGTTTCTTTCACTCATTCAATCCCCACTGATTTTTGCATCCAGAAGTTGTGGGGACTTATCTTCCTGGCACTGGAACCCTGGGCTAAGGGCCTGTTATGCAGTTAAGATTCCTCGCTCCTGAGATATCCCTCCCAAATTTTTATCCACCACATGTAGGTGAGGGGCCAGCCTGCTCCATGTCTGTGCCCCTCCTACCAGTCCGGATGGATGTAGTTTCTTTAATTCCACAGTTGTCAGACTTCATTCACCTTGATTTCTGATGGTTCTGAGTGATGGTTGTTCTATATTTTAGTTGTAATTTTGATGTGGTTGTGCAAAGAGGTGAGCCATGTCTAGGTATGAAGTTTAAAAAAGTCCTTTATTTTCCTTTTCCATTAAGCAAAAGTTATGTGTTTTAATGGTCTTGGACTTTTCTGTGGGCAGTTTGAGCGGAGTAATTGTTACACATGCAAAGAGCTGAAAGGATTCATTTGTATTCAGGGAAAAGAAATAGAGATAGCTTAAGTAATTATTATGAGATTGAAGTCTACTTCATGAGCCAAACAAATCAAACATTAGAACTACCACCTGTTTTTTGACAAAGTAATTATTTAAAAATAATACTTGGTGATTGTTACTTTATTTACAGCACAATTAACATGTTTCTGAATCAGCAAAATACAACGGATATTTTAGCAAGCATCTGTTCAACTTGGTGATTTCCCAACAGTCCAAATCTAAACATAGATTTCAATGCGAAAGTTTGTTTAAGGGGAAAACCTATCCAAAGAGAAACATTTGTTTCATGTGTAGTGGGGTGTAGGGGGGAGATATTGATCTGTGATTAGGTTGGTGAAGAAAGCTAAGAGTTTTACAAAAATTTCCACTGACTGGTTGTTTCACGTGATCCAAGTAAAGGAGCTATTTGAAAAAAAAAAACCTGATGGGATGGGTTAATCACTTTTAGAAATGCTACTTTGGCCCTGAATGGTGTGGCTCAGTGGACTGAGTACTAGCCTGGGAATCACAGAGTCACTGGTTTGATTCCCAGTCAGGGCACATGCTTGGATTGCGGACCAGGTCCCTAGTGGGGGGCACAGGATAGGCAACCACACATTGGTGTTTCTCTCCCTCTCTCTCCTTTCCTTCCCCTCTGTCTAAAAATAAAATAAATAAAATCTTTAAAAAATGCTACTTTGGCAAAAATTTTCATGGGGATTGAGTAGTTTCAGAAGTAACATTTTTCCATTGTTGGATGTGCTACATGGGGAGTGTAAACAGAGTTTCAGCATGAGCGAATTGGCACAGGTGAGTGGTGCATTCTGAACAACAAAAGCATGTGCAGTCGTGATGATTGTCAGATGGACTCTTAACATGTGTGATGTTTTTCTAGATACATTTTTAGCTTACATTAATTAGCAAACTATCCAAATTATTGCTTTGTTTCTTTTTTCATTGCTTTTAAAATGTGTATTCATTCTGATTGAAGTTTACATCATAAAAGTGTGTGTTTCAGAGGGGACTTTGGGGAGATTGTTGGTTAAACTTCCTTATTTTACAAAGAAATGAAGGTCAAATGGGGTAAATGGCTTCGTTGGGATCACAGAGCTAGTTAGGGGCAAGCTCCCAGGTTTTTTCGTTGAATTGCATGAGTCTGTGAAGAGAGACGGGGTCTCCCGCAGTCTCTACTGTCTGATCATAGTCTACAAAATTAGATTCTTTGCACCAACATGGTTTTTTATTTTTTAGAACAAGATGGTATATGAGGGACAGATTAAGGAACAGCTATTAAAAATTACCATATGAGAGAGAAAACAGAAATGTTATATAATATGAAGGCTTAAGATACTTGTTGGAGGAGCAAATAATATATATCAATGGACCTTAAGGACTGAACTATTGGTACATGAAACATTTTAGTAGTTGAAGTTCATATCGCCCATTTTGAATTTTCAAGTCATTTCAGTATATACATATCACATATTCCATACACCTAAAACCCTCAGGGAAAGAAAGTCTACAGAGGAGACTGAAACCAGAACAGGACAAAGGTGACATACAAATTGGAGCACTTAGAAACAAAATGCCATTCAGTGATATGCAAAGATTTCTTGGGACTTCTGATAGAAAATAATGTACTGATATAATTAACATCAGTGCATTGTATAGCATATAGTTGAATTACATTTTATTAAGGTAATTCTAATATTCTGGCTCTTAGAAATTCAAAGTTTGTTACTTCTCTCTAACTCTAGTTAGAGGTGGATTGATGATAACAGCAATTAACTATTAATTCAAGTACACATTTTCTTTCCTCTTTCAGTTTATAACTAGAGTGTGTTTTCACTCATAAAGTCATTGTAGACATCTTCTATTACTATGACTGAGGAGTTTTCAATGTAGGATATTTGTGATATTTGTTGCTTATCAATCATTGTTTTATGCTAAAATATGATGTAGGCTCTAGTCAAACCTGACAAGTAGAAAACATTAGCATCAAAGTATTTTAAATGTAATATTTCATGATTTTTAGGTAACTAATAAGTAAAACTCTATATAGCCATGGATTACAAAAAAAGATTCCTTAAATCAATAGAGAACAAGAAAGGTTTATTTATTCTAATTTTCTTGCCTCATTCCCTTCTCCAAATTAGACAAAGCTTGGCATGATTCATTTTTCTTGTGAGATAAAAGTTCAAACATGTAATCTTTGAATTGTTATAAATACTAATAATTCTGAATTAAAAATGTTCCCGCAGTGGCCCTGGCTGGTCGAGGGGTGGGAGGAGAGGGGAATAATGGGGGAAAGAAGGGGAAGGGTCATCAAAGAACATGTGTAAAGGACCCATGGAGGAAGCCAAGGCGGGGTAGGATTGAGGGTGGGAGGTGGGGGTCGGGGCAGGGTTAGGATTGTTTAATATATATACATATGATTTCTTTTTACATAGACTTTGTCTTCTAGAAAAGTTTTAGGTCCACAGCCACATTACACGGGAAGTACAAAGAGTCGCCATATACCCCCTGCTCTCACGCAGCCACGGCCTCCCACATTATTGACATCCCCAGCATTGTGATATGTTTGATGCAACTGTGGAACCTACTCTAACATCATCACCCATAGTTTACGTTAGGATTCACTCTCAGGACTGTATGTTCTACACGTTTTGACAAACCTGTAGTGAGATGTGTCCATCAATATGGTAGCACGTAGAGTCACATCACTGCCCTAAAATCCTCTGTGCTCCACTTACTCACCCCGGTCCCCACAGAGCCCTGGAAATCACTGATCTTTTTACTGTTTCCACAGTTTTACTTTTTCCTGAATGTCATTTATTTGGAATTACACAATATGTAGACTTTACAGATTGGCTTTTCTCAATAGGAAATACGCATTTAAGGTTCTTCCATGCCATTTCATGCCCAGATAGCTCATGCCTTTTTCACACAGCTTATTTATCATAGTTTATGTATCCACCTGCTGAAGGATATATGGGTTTCATCCACGTTTTGGCAAATATGAATAAGGCTGCTACAAACATTGTATAGAGGTTTTTATGTGGACTCATATGAGTTTTACTACTAAAAAGCACTTTCTCTGTTCTAGGGTTACATATATAATATGTATGAAATCACTAATTTTTGTGCTCATTTGTGTCTGGTTTTTGCTTGGCGTACTATTTTGAGATTCATCTATAAATCAGTTGCAAATGTCAACAGTTTGGTTTCTTTATAGCTAAGTAATATTCTATTATATGAATACATGAAATATATACAATTTGTTTATATCTTTAGTTGGTGATGGACATTCAGGTTGTTTTCAGCGTGGAAATATTATGAGGAAAGATTAACATTTTGTGTGGGTCTTTCAATGGATACATTTTTATTTCTCTGAAGTAAATGCCTCAGAATGGTATTACTGAGTCATATGGTATGTTTATTGTAAACTTTATTAAAAACTGTCAAATTGTTTTTCAAAGTGAAAGTACCATTTTTCACTTACAATGGACACATAAAAATTTCAGGTGCTAATCATCTTATGTAACAGAAAGGACTTACTATATGTTGAGTTATAGGTGATCTTTCAAAATTTTTAGCCATTCTACTCACTATGTATGGTATCTTTTTGTGATTTAAAAAATATTTTCTTTTCTTTTTTATGTATTTATTTTTAGAGAGAAGGGGAGGGAGAAAGAGAGGGAGAGAAACATCAATGCATGGTTGCTTCTCATGTGCCCCCTGCTGGGGACCTGGCCTACAATCCAGGTGTGTGCCCTGACTGGGAATTAAACCAGCAACCCTTTGGTTTGCAGCCCACACCCAATCCACTACTGAGCTACACCAGCCAGGGCATTTTTTTTTTATTTGTGATTTTTAAAAAATGTAATTTTTTTTAGATATAATTTACATACAATAAAATGCATCAGTTGGAGGGCTGTTTGTTGACTTTTGTTAAATGCACATATATTGAAATCACCACAATAAAGACACTGGATATTTTTATCTCTCCAAAATGTTTCTTTGTTCTTTTTTTTTTCAGTATAACGTCTCCACTCTTTAACCCAGACAACCACTGATCTGATTTCTGCCACTGGAGATTGCTTTTGCTGTTCTAGATGTCATATAAATGGAATGATTTAATATACTATGCTTTTGTGTATGTATGTGGCTCCTTTTGCTTAGCATAATGCCTTTGAGGTTTAGCTATGTCATTTTGAGTATCAGTAATCTATTCCTTTTTACTTCCAACTAGAGGTAATTGCATGATTGTATAATATTTTTTTCCCAAGGTGTTCAATTTTATCTTTCCACCAGCACTATATGAGCGTCCACATTGCTCCAGTCTGAGGGTGAGATCTAGCCTCTAACATATTTTGAAATGCACATTACCGTATTGATACCTAGAGAGATGATCTTTTACAACAGCTCTCTAGGACTATTTATCTTGCCTTAAAAACAGAAAGTTTATACTCATTGAAAAACAATGATCCATTTCCCCTTCCTGCTACCCCCTGAGAACCACCATTCTGCTCTCTCCTTCTATGAGTTTGACTATTCTGGACTTCTAATATAAATGGAATTATGAAGAATTTATCATTCTGTGTGTATATTTCACTTAGCATAAAATGTCTTCATGGTAAATCTGTACTGTAGCAAATGGCAAGATTTGTATGTTGACCATGTATCCTGTAGTCTTGGTGAATTTACATGCCAGTTGCAGGAGTTATTTAGTAGGTTATTGAGGATTTTCTGTGTACACACTTATCATTTGCAAAAAAATCTGTGTTGCACTCATTGACTGATTGGTTGATAAATTTTTTACCTTATTCCATGGCCAGGTCTTTCAGTACAGTGCTGAGTGAAAATGGTAAGAATGGACATCATTGCCTTGCTCCTAATCTTAAGCAGGATGAGTCAGTCTTTCACTATTAAGTATAATGTTAGCTGTAGTTTTTTTTTTTTTTGTAAATATACTTTATCAGGTTGACAAAATTCTGTACTCTTACTAACTATCAATGATAAGTCTCCACAACAGCTTGTATTTTCCATAGTACTGTTTCTCTTTTAACTTGTTTCTCTACACGTTTCAGTTGGAGTCTCGTGTAGTTGTGGTCAGACAGTGCCTGTGGTGGGAATCAGGAGGCACATCTGCCGTGCCAAAACAGCTTTGCTTCTCGGACTTTCTGCATGCCCTAGGGCATTTCCATGTAGTCTCTCCCACTGGGCAGATGGACGTCTTTCAGAATGGCTCAGGGTTACGAAGATCTCAAAATTGGAAACCAACGGGCTTTCTTAATGTATCAGTACAGAATTGTCTCAATACTCTTTGTGGATAGGCATTACACAAGAGTTCAAAGTCATAGAGGCTGTTGTTGGGGACCACCTTTGAAGACAAGCTACCACGACCTGCCAACATACGTTTCGTTAGTAGTATCTTTTCTTAGCTATTTCTGTAGTGTGAATTTCAGGCAATGTCCTTGTATGTGACCTAACAACTCAAAGTTTGTAGGTAGTGAACTCTTCTACTTATGTATATCCCACTGCTTTTTCTTAAGTATTTAAAACTAAATTACAGAAGATGAAACATCATAGTTTTGTACTCTTAAGTTATATTTTCAAATATTAAAGCAAACAGTAAAACTATGTCAAACCCCCATACCAATATTTGAAACAAATATCAAATTAATTAATTTATATAAAACTGTACATGAATTTGAAAGATAAACCCTAAGACCCCCCCACCCCGCCAGTAAAAGGAAAGCTGGAGAATTAATTTACAATGTTCAAGTCTGTGTGTATGAACGTGAAAAAGGTACGAAAATATGCCTAATTTTTAAGTAATGTTATATTTATAAAAATCACAAATGAACTGACAAAAAAGACAAGCAAATATTTCCAAAGCAAAATCCTGGACTCGGCCTCATGCCACAGCGGGTTTCTGCAGGTGTTTGCCTTTAGGAAATCTGTGTGAAACAGATGCCGCGTGTCACTGAAGGAATGCTTCCTAAGCGTGTAATTGATCTCTGGTGAGGTAAATACGAGAGGATTATATAGATAAACAAACTCACATAATTGATGAATATGGTATTTGCAGAAGTGAAATTTAGTACACAATGTAACTAAATTCATCTCTTAATTATTTAAAGATGAGTATTTGATTGTGAATTAGTCTGTCTGAGACCTGGCTCACCACTCCACCGTTTCGCCCCTGCCTGCTGTTCTCCCATTCTCAGGGCTCTATTTGTTTATGAGGTCTCTTCCCTTCTCCGGATGTCTACGTCCGACATTGCCAGGAGTGAGTCAGGACTCTCCAACAAAGACTTCCTTGAGTGTGTCAGTCCATAGTCAGCTCTCCCTTCTTGCTCTAATAACTGTCAGGTGTATCAATAACTTGGGAGTGTTAGTCACATTGCACTGTTATTTCATTGTCATTTTGGTACTGGTATTTTCTCATCGAAATTCTTCATACCTGTATTACTAGAGACCATGCCTTGTATCTATCATGTCTCCCATATTTCAAATGGTAAATGCATATTTTAAGGCTGTGATATTCATTTAATTAAACAGAATGTAATCTAAGCTTTTTATTTTCCCTTTTCTGTTACCCTGATGTTGATGTATTTTCACTATCTGCTCAGTTAGAAGTCATTAATTCAAAAAAAAATCATTTGCAAAATAATTTGAACATATAATGCAATACTCTGATCTCCAAAGGTGCAGATGCTGGAGAATGTACGCACACACGTAGAAACCACATCGCAGATTGTTTACACTGAAAAACAATGCACTTCTCTGTGCATCACTTAACCAAACCATCTATCATATTTATCTTAAACTATGTTCTACAAAAGTACTGTGTTTAGATCCTCGTCAAAATAGTAACATCTACTACTAGTTAAGAACTCAATCCCATTAGGCATCACTATATCATCTGGCTTCACACACTCCATGAATTTCCAGGCTGAGCTGGAGAGAGCACTTACCTACACTTAATAGGTAGGTGGCTTTGAGAGAGCAAAGGGGGTGTATCTGAGCATCACTGTACCTTTGCAGTTAGCAGGATCATTATCGAATGAGTACTCTAGCAGCTCTCAGGAGCCAACATCAGTAGCATTCACAGGTCTGTTTGGATAAGCGTACACACCACGAAGTCATTTTCTCCACAATCATCATAAGGTTGACTGTTATTATAACTCAACAAAGTTGTTAATTCAATGGATAAGATCTGACAAAATAATCTTCATTCTGATAACTTATTTAAAAGAGTTCTATAGAAAGGACTTCAGATAACACTTTATCTTTGAATGAAAAAAAGAAACATTTCATCAAAAATCTAAATGTTCCTATAAGCAATAAAACATTCTTGTTAAAAATATAAGGAGGTGAAGCTCAAAAAGTGGAGACCACAAATGAAGCAGAAAGCACTTATAAGGTAAATATAGAGCCATGTTTCTTTACCTACGATTGTTTTAAACAAGCAGTTACAGTTTGTAAGAGAAGAATGTCAAACCTACACAATCATTAATGAGGTGCCGTGATGGTTTCATGAACCTACTAGCAACTAATAAGGTCAAAAAGGAACATGTTTGGCAGAGACTCAAGGTCTGAATTTCAGTGATGAATTCGTTGCAGTACCTTACCTTCAGGCCATGTAAATAGCAACACCCAATAAAAACAAAACTTGGTTCACATGAAGCCAGAAAGTTAACATTGTTAAATGCAGCTTTACTCTTACTATAGAAAATTACCCTTTGTGGTTGTACCACTGACCTCCATTGGGAGCCTTCCATTTATTATTCAACAATAATCTGCACAGAATTCATTTTTCATCCTAGAAGGAAAAATCTGCACCGTGAACTAGCACATCTCTGGTTGCTGAGGGCAGTCAAAAGTACCTGATTAGGTTGCACACCGTGTATGTGTGTGCCCACAATGCGTTTGACCCAGACTCTCAAAATATTAATTTTGAGGTAGGGATTCAGATTTGGGGGGACTATGGTATTTTTGAATGTATGTTTAACTATGTCTTAGATAAATTTAGAGAGTAAGGAGTCTTCAAAATGTTGACCTCTTATTTCTGGTTCTTCTCTCCCTTCTCTCTCACTGTAGTTTTCTGCAATTCCAGGCATTTTAACCTTTCAATTTGATCTTATTTTCTTTTGAATGGATAGCATGGTACAGGTAAGCCATAAATTGCGTTATTGCACACTAATTACTTTTCTAAAGCATGGTAGGAACTAGCTATTGCGAGAACTATTATTTATCCTAATTGATCCCAGCTGAGCTTGGAAGGGAGCCTGGCCTGAGAGTCTTCAAAGACTCGCCAAGAGACTGTCAGATTTGATAACTCACACCACTCTGAACTTGGCTCAGGGAGGTCAGTTACAGAGTGAACACTAAGCTCTCCCCGATATTCAAGCCTGCTGAAAAATGCAGATACGCTGCCAGCTGACTTGCAAGCCACTAGACTTTCAATGTTGTTTTAAGAGGCTCATGTGTTCTTGGAACTGGGGATGGGCTGCTTAACAATGAGTAGACATGCGGAGCTACAGAGCAGATGTGACTGCCCTGTGTGCTGGGAGGCATGGGTGTCTGTTAAGACATGGCTTATGCCTTGGTCTACAGCTTTAGGAGAACCTGGGAATACAACTAAGCTTTATATTATGCTTCTTTGATCGAATAACTGAACGCACCCATGAATTTGTATTTTATTGTTTTATGCTACATTCATCTTTTCTTACATAAAATTCCTGGTGTACAGATTGTACAAACACTGTTGTTGTTTTACATTATCTAAGCTCCAGATGAATGATCTTTTCAGTTAATTTATTACATTAAGTTGTAAGCACGCCGAAGGAAAGAAAACATTATTTGTCTCTTCACTGGTATGGCTTCTTTGCCTAACACAATCCCTGGATGCATGATGGGCCCTCAAGAAATAAGGATTTATTGGACAAATGGATACATAAACAATTGTATGAATGAAGAAATGGGCAAACACTTGAAGGCTTCGTTTTCTCTGAGTTCAATAAACTTCAATGTGTTAGATGAATGTGTTAGATAACTAACCTTATTGCAGTAGTCATTTTGCCCTGTAGAGTGCCATGTTATACACCTTAAACTTACACAAGGCTACTTGTCAATCATAACAATAAACCTGGGAAAAAGAATTCAATTGCAAAGAGATATATAAACATTTTCACTATTGCCACTTTTAAAGACATTTGGGGAGAAATATATCATTTACATCCGATATTTCTGGCAGCCTATTCAATTTCAACCTGCAGGTGTTTGAAATTTCATATTACTCATGCAGAATTTTTAAAATATTACCTAAAGTTGAGAAAATAGTATATTGAAAGTTTTTTTCTTCTCCATTTTCTAATTTATGAATGTGTGTAGCTTCTTTATATTTCTACCTTTGTATCTGAAATGTGGCTTTATTGTCATAACAGACTGCTTTCTTTATTGTCATGATGGACCTGAAATTCTTTTCCCCTTCTTGAGAGGAAGGGGATACTTTCCTTCCCCTTGAATCTGGGTGGACCCTGTGACTGACTCTGACCAGTAGATTGCACCAAAGTGACACCTTCCAAATGTAACTTCCAAGCTTAGGCCTTAACAGATTTGAAATTTGCTTTGTCATCTCTGTTGTTATGTTCTCTCTTGGAAGCCAGCTGCCATGTAAGAAGGACAGGGGAACACCATCTTGTGGGGAAAGGCCAGTCTTGGCAGATGGAAGGGAAGAACATAGGTAGGAGCCCATGGATACTAGAAAAGTGAGTGAACTTCTTGGACCTCTGAGCAGAGTGAAGGGAGAAAGCAAATGGTATCAGTCATTTCCTTCCCAAACTCCTGATCTATAAACATGTGAACAAATGAAGTGACTATTGTATTTAGCCACTAAGTTTTGGGGTACTTTTTATACACGGCAGTATATAACAACATGTACTTTCATCATTTAGAAGTCAAGGTCTGTCCAGAAGTTATCGAGCTAAGCAATATGGAAAACAGAGACATTTATCAAAGAAGATATAAGGTACAAGAAATACTGTACACAGAGCAATGATGCCCCAGTCGCCTTCAAAGCAGGCACCTTGGGACCTCACACAGTTCTCCCAGTCACCATCAGCTGCCCCATCTTATTTTCCTGAATCTCATCAATGGTTTAAAATCTCTTCTTTTTCAAAGGTGATTTTAGTTTTGGGAAAAACCAGAAGTCCTCTGGGCACCAAATCTGGACTGTAGGGGGGCTGAGTCACCTGGGTGATTTGATGTTTCACCAAAACACTCTGCAGGAGATGTGATGCATGAGCAGTGGCGTTGTCATGATGGAGCTGCCAGTCACTAGTTTCCCATAGCCGTAGCCTTGAATCATCTGAATAGTTTCCACAGAGGAATGTTCAAGCTTAACACAAAGTCTGATACAGATTCGTTGTTGTGCTCTCTCAGTCATTTTGAATGTGATGGCCACACAGTACACATGCTCACTTAACAATGTCTACTGCCCCCACTGACTAGTATAGTGAAGTCATCGTTGTTCATGCATGTGCATTCCAGTCCACTCTCCTTGGCTGCCAGGTTACATCAATGTTGTGCAAACTGTTCTCATTATGTTAACAATAGCTGGGCTTTTTTGTAATAGACCTTCATATCACTTTCCTAAATAGAAGAGTTTAAGTATGGTCATAATATATATTTTGAGGAAAATGAGAAAAAACTTTATAGTGTAATGTTTTTTCAGTATGAGGCCTTGAGATAGATGCTTTATTCCAATCTATACCTATAATGTTAACTTTCACAGTGATGATTAGAAGTAGAACTGATTGGAGTTTTACCATGTCATTATAATACTTAACACTCAAAACTTCAATTTTAGAAAAAAAAATGACTCTCAAAGTAAGATGTTTATTAGAGTTTATTACATAAGCATTTTAAGCTAGAATATAGTTACATCAGATTTCAACTGGTTACACCCTTTTTACTGTAAAGAAGTACCCAAAGTTCCTGTTTTTTTTGGAAAGGGGTAATTAAATAATCAGTTAAGTAATGGGTAGAAATTCTTTGCTGCCAAATAACTGCAAAATGTTTTTCATTGTTTTCCTCTATGACTTTCTATAAAATAATTTGACAATTATTGATTTAGCCATTACTATAATATAGATAGGTTAGGATAAAGCTATAAAAAATTTGTACCTCACCATGCTTTCTTTTCTTCTGCATAAGTTAGCATTTAAATTTGAGAGTGAGCAGGAACCCCAAAAGAATGAACTAAACATGATATAACTTAACTGTTGTCTCATAAAATTCCAAACAACTTTCTGACAGTTCCATTCCACAAAGTCGAAAGGAGCCCAAGTTCCCTCTATCTGGTGGTACAGTATGCCTAGCATACTGTGCTAATCTTCAGGATTCATTATATACCAGCAAAGAGAGAAAATGTTGAAAGGGATGGTATACTCTTTCCTCTAATGACACTGCCTGGAAGGTAAGCCCATGAGTTCTGCCCAGATGCTAGTGTGTCTGTTGTATGGCCACACCTAGATGAAGGGGGCTGGAAGTATACTCTTTCTTCTGAATATCTACTTCTCAAGCTAATATCTTTACCAATGTGGGAAAAGGTGAGTATGGATATTTAGATAGAGTTCGTGTCTGTCACCTTTTTCATCACTTATTCAACCCCTATGACTCTCTAGTAAAGGTGCCTTCATGGTCCTAGCCAGAATGCTGAAGCTGAATACTAATGAAACACTTTTGTTCAGTGAACACCTCTCTGTTTCATGGCCTCCTTCTGACTTTTGCCTTCTCAAATGACCCACACACTACAATGATGTGGCTCATTAATTGCACCTGGATAATGTTCAAGCTCCATCCTCTTGCTCCCATTCTCAGATAAATTAAACCAACCAGATTAAAAAAAATTATCATTTAATTGCTAAAGCATACTTTATTCAGGTGATATTAGGTAGAAACAGGTCACTCTCTTTTTTTTTAAAAAAATAAACCTCTTTAAAGTTAAATCATCAAGATAATTATAATAACTCAGACACTGTATTACACAAGTGATAGTGAGTTTTCATTATAAACAATCTTCGTCTTTCCTCGATTATACCATGTAATGGATATGTAAAGTGAGTCCTGGTCAGTAATCCTTCCCAATATCATCAAGAACAATTCACTTTCATTTTTGATTATTCTATCACCTGTCATCTCTTTATCTATCATCTATCTATCTATTATCTATCTGTATCCATCCATCCATCCATTCAATGATCCTTATATCATCTACCTGTCCATCTCTGTCACTTATGTACCTGTAGCCAAAGTGCTATGAGAATGTCAGTCTTCAGGACAGAAATCTTTTATCCATACTAGCCTGTTGTCAAGGTGAACCTCATGACAAAGCCATGTTCATTTGCTACCCCAATGAGTTCTGCAGCATTGAGTCTGAGATAAAAACCCAACCTTCCACTCTCCCCCCTGCAGTAATGAGGCAGCGCCTGTGCAGAGACTTTGGGGGAGAACTCTGACATCCACTCCAGTCCAGGAAGAGGAGGCACACTTACCTGGTGAAGCCTGTGGATGGTACTCGGCTCTCCATGTCTGCCCTTCCTCATGAGAAGGTGCCTTCTTTCCATGGACATGTGGAGGGAATCTCTGCATTCCACTGCCCCCCTGTAGTAGTGAGGTGGTGGTGTCCCTCCCTCTCCTAAGCCCATACTGAGGAGATGGTGGGCAGAGTCCTGTCAGACGAGGAACACACAAGTTGGGGGGACCAGAAAGACCACTGCAGAGGATTTATAAACTGAATTGATATTTGATCAACATACCACAAAAGTGAGCTAAAACATGCATTTTGAACCTAAACAGGTTGACCAGCAGCTTAAATAAAACATATATACAGAAACCTTAACCTTGTTGGGAACCACCCTGCCTGGAATCAGATGCTGTAACCCCCGCCAAGGCTAAGGCTGAGGGGACGACCTTGGACCGTAAGCCAGCAAGGAGACAAAAGCTTATCTCCCTGGCAGGAGCCCCACTTCTGCTCCTTTTACTTCGCCCTGCCTGGCCCCTAGTGCTTGGATAGCCAATGATGGGTAAGATTCCCCAAGGGGGGAATGACCTAAGACAGGCACCATCACGTGGGAGGCCCCCAAGGAAGGACTTTGAGGGCTACAGGAAAGGGGGTGATAGACCCTCATCCCTTGGCTTTGACATAGCCTGAGTCCTCATTGTCTTCAAGGAAATCTCCTAATCTCTTGGCTGCCTTACTTTGCTTGCTCTACCTAAGCCTGAAACAATGACAGAGGGCAGTGCAGCTCTGTGCTAGAAAGGGTGGGTTCCCCAGGTGATCAGGCCTAAGAAAGAATATGTAAACTCCTTGAAACCTGCTTTGTTTAGGATGCTCTCAAATTGAATGATAAGGGTCCAAGGAAGAAGTAAGTTTGTTCCTTAAAGTTTTTTATAGCTCTTTGACCCTGACTCAGAATAGGCCCTCAGAGTTCCTTGTTGTTTGATCCTTACTTCCTGGCAATGAGTAATGAGCTTTACCTGAATTCTTATGCAAATGAAACCAATAAAAAGCCTGCTCAAGCAGGAGAAGAGGGTGCTCTCCCTTAAGGGTGCTCTCCCTTAGGGGCGCTCTCCCCTAGGGAGGGTGGCCATGGCGCTCCCCAGGAGAGAGAGTGGCCATTCTGTTCCTACTTCCCCACAGGACCTGGTTGTGTCTGCGTATGTTTTTCTCGTGTTTCAACGAGCCATCCACAGCGTTCCACGGTCACTGCTGGTGGGTGGACGCAACATAACCTTATTACATAATACTCAAATTATCCAAGGTAAAGTCCAGAATTACTCAACATACCAAAAACTATGAAAATCTCAAATGAGAAAAGACAATCAATAGAATTTAACACCAGGATGATACAAATGTTAGAACTGAACAAAGTTTTGAAGAAGACATCATAAAATATTTCAAATAGTAATTATATATACAGTTTAAAAATAAAAGCAGACAACCTCAGTAAAAAAAATAGAAGTTTTATAAACTCAAAAAAAGAAAATTTTCTATATAATCAAAATAGAAATCTAACAAGATGGGCTAAATATACGAGTGAAAATGACAGGAAAGGATCAGTAAGATTAAAGGCAGATTAATAGAAATTATCTATATGAGCAACACAGAAAGTAAAACAATACAACAACAAAAATAAACTGAACTTAAGAGACTTCTGGGACAGTAAGGGAACCTAAGATTTGAATCATTGGAGTCCCAGAATGACAGGAAAAGAATGCAAAGCTGAAAAGTTATTTGAAAAATAATGATCGACAACATCCCAAATTTGCTGAAAGACAAACCTACAGATAAAGAAACCAAATGAAGTCCAAACAAAATAAACTTCAAGAACTCCATGCCCAGACATAACACAGACAAACCTATGAAAATTGAGATGGAAATTTTACTAATCATTACTTTTATTTGGCCAGAGTAAGGTAGAACAGGCCACCAAATATTTTTTAGTTCGTTAGAATCCCAGTAGAAAGACACAACCCAAAACAGCCTACACAACACATAGCAACTAAAAAAAGCTGTATATTTGGTCTTGTTGGTTGATATTCGACCCACCTGAACAAGGCAACCAATGCACAAAAACAATTCTTTTATTTTTTAAGTCAGTTTGATATCATTACAATTGTCTGCATTTACTCTTATTTTCTAAGAAATATTACCCTTATGTTTCATACTTGGGTTTTACTTATTCTTATTAATCTTATTTTTTCAAATGTTCAAATACTTATTTTCTTTAATTTTTGAAACCCCTTCAGTACTCTCTATCCAATGAATTCACATGGTCCATGTTGGAGCTGTTGTCCTACTTTTATAATAATAGGTAATTTCATAAAGATTATGGGTCACTGTTTTAAAAAATTTTTGTGTACCTTCCTCAAACATATTTCAATTCATTAATAGAAAAGATGGAAAGATACTAAAACTAGGCATGGTTTTTGAGACAACATAATAAGTAAATCATGGTGAGTATCAAAGAAACAGAAACCTTGAGACTTAATCAATATGATTCAAAAGTAAAAATTAATTTATTTTGATAATAATCATTATCAAATCAGTCACATCTTCTGTTGTAGGCAGAAATTGGCTGTTCCACAGGTGTGTGAAAAAAGCATCCCAAGGGCCCATGTGCCGGAGACTTACACTTCAGGCCTATTATTGATTTCATCGTCCAAGCAGATGACCTTCTTAGTGAACTGACTCAGAGTCCTGTCATTTCTGTACAACCAAAGTCTCTCCATGTTATTTGTTACCTACTGGCATAAACATAACCTTGACTGAAGTCATCTTTGCTTCATCTCACTCCACAACTTTTAATGTTAAAATTTCTCTTCCTTGAAAATGAAGAATTACAAGAAAAGTAGCTCTTAACATCTATCCCAGGTCCATAAACCTAGTAACGCAGTTTTTTAAAATCTTAATTCTAACTCCTACTACTACTTTATCCTCCAAGTCCAAAGCCTACTTCTGATTTCCGTTTCCTTCACTGTTAGCCGGGAAGCCAAAAGCACCCATTTCCTCTGCCACACGAAGCCCCCAAGGGCCCGAGACTCAGGACGCGCCACTGTGATGACACGGGTCATTTTTTTGTAACATTCGCTATCTGATTTTACTACGTCTGCCCTCAAAACTGCAGTGTTGAATTTAAAAAATCAAAAACATGCTGGCCGTATATGTACTTCAAGTTACTGTTATTCTCATCAGTCCTCATTGCTTGGAAAATCATTACATTCCTTTCAGCAGGTGTTTTCAAATGCTCTTCCAACTAACTGCCAACTCTGCTATTCCCAAGGGAGCCAATTTCCCCCATCCTCAAAAGCAGTGAAATCACATGACAAGGATTATTTTACTTCAGTCGATCCATTTCAGAAACATATGTCGAGGAACTTGCGGGGGGCCGAGTGCTAGAGACAGAATAAGATTAAGCCAGGGTTCATCTATTACAAAGTTCATTTCTGGAACGAGAAACGCATAGGCAGTGATTTTGATTTAGGGTAATGGTTACATCTATGGTGGTTCTTTCTCCCCTTCCTACTTGTTTTTTTTCTTTATCTTTATCTGCTTTTGCTTCCTATCTTGGAGGAGCAAATGTCTCTCTTCTTTCCAATGGTGTCTTTCTAAGTGACACATATATATGCCATTATCATACAAGGTCATGGCTATTTCGGCTCACTGCTTAAAGGGGCTTTCCGCCTTCATTGTGTCTTTTCTTCACCCCAGTCTATAAACGTTGTCAAGTATTAAGATGAAAATTGTCTTCCTTGGGTCTAACTATTTCTTGACAATGTAAAAATAATTTCCTCCACTTTGGGTATCATTTGTTCCTTATATACTTAAAATCCAGCTTCTATCTTTACCACTTTAAAGTTTGCCTTACCAATTTCCAATACAATTGTCTTGATTCATTTTTCATCTTGCCAAAATATCTAACTTTCTGAAATTCTTTTCCATTCACCTTTCCATGATTGCTCCTGGCAGGTAAAAAAAAAAATCGACGCATCTTTCACATAGTAGTGTTGGTGCTTTTCTTCTGTGAAAACATCGGACACCTTCAGCCTCTCAGAATTAATGTCTAATTTCACTTACTGTTTGCTCGTGCACTATCGTGTTTAATTCATAATTGCTTACACTTTAGAACAACATCAGTAGTAGAGCAAAGAAACCGAGACACGTCTTTGGACAATAATAAATGGTCAGATGCGACGTGTTTGAGTTGCGAGGTATGGCCGGTGAATGGGGAAACGCAGGGTGGTCGACTATTGCTGAACTAAGGTCCTGGACATCCACACAAGGCTTCTGAGCTCGAATCCTGTTTGCAGTTCTCCATAGTGACAATACCATCCCCCACACTTTTTTACCTTTCAGCAGAGAACTTTTTTCTTTTTTTACTGTTGTTCAAGTACGGTGGTCTCCATTCCCCTCCCACTCCCCCCACCCCACCCGTCCCCATGCAGCAGAGAAGTTTTGGTAGAGGCAAGGGTGAGCTGAACAGAGTTATTTGATCAAATGTTAGATAATCAGCTTCTGGGATACTTGATATTTGTAATAAATTTACTATTTATTTCATTCTGATGCTTACCACTATGGATTAGATTTTGATACAATTTTTAATAACACTGAGCCGAATTGACTAACGTATTTACCTCTACCCTACATAGGTATGTGGATCCTGAGAGAGCTGGAATCAATTTTAATAGCCTTCAGAACTTTGCATATTTATGGCTGCCATTAGGTGAAACGAATTTGATGAGCACAGTTTAATGTCAGGACTGACTGTGAGTTTCCTGAAGCTTCACCCATAGGAAATCTGAATGGCGAGATCACTTCCTTATGCGCTATTTTTCTAGGAATGGATGGCTAAATGAAGGAACAAATGTTGATGTCCTTTATTGTTACACTTATAATCCTAAACAGCAGCATTTAAAATATGGCTGAGGGAAACTTTCAGGTACATCATCAATTAAGCACCAGCCTCGATGAGTGATAACTAACATTTATTCTATTTTTCTTATGCTTAATATGTTTTAGAGCATATTTTCTTTAGACTACATTCAAAGTATCTTTCCATACCTATACTACAAATTTGATTATTTGCCCAACTGGGGGAAGGGGTGAGATTACAGAAGTAATTCCATCTCTTCAATTGCATGAGTAGATCCGCTGATGTCAAGGAAGACACACTAAAATGGGCTTTTGGGCAGGAGGAAGCTTTTATCAAATTACCTGCAATTGGATTTTATGAAGGTTTAAATCAGCCTCACCTACCACATTATCTGGGCAACTGTCCATGCTGTATTCTGAGTCACTGAAGATGGCTGGGAAGCACAATGAAAGTTTATTGTGGCAAAATTAGCAAAATAACACCATAAAACGATTTCAGATGATGTCAGTATCAAGGTATTAAGTTCAAGTTACTTTCGTTGTAGCAATATACTTTGAAAGAGGGAAGAAAGGGGATTTCCTTAGGAGACTCTGAGCTGAGCTAACAGGAGCTAAAATGAATACATGCTCAGAGATGTTATAAAATATGCCATGGCTTCTATAATGGGATAAATAGTAGCATTTTTCTATCCTGGTGACTGATAACACAGTTGACTTGAGTTCAAATTTTAGAATGTTCCATTTGCATTTTATATGGTCAAGATGACTCTATCTAGCAAAGCTTTCATTTAGAATGGAAGGGCAGATGAAATGCTTTCCCAAAATAAAGCTAAAGGAGTTCATCATCACCAAGCCCTTATTACATGAAATGTTAAAGGGACTTACTTAAGAAGAAATAAAAACTATGAATATTAAAATGACAGCAAACTCACAACTATCAACAACTGAATCTTAAAAACAAAAACAAACTGAGCAAACAACCAGAACAGGAACAGACTCATAGGTATGGGAATCATTTGGAGGGTTATCAGCTGGGAGGGGGAATGGGCAAAGAGGGAGAATGAGGAGAAAGGGGGAAATGTGGAGGGAACAAGAAGCATAATTAGGAGGAACAAAATAGACAAAGGGAGGTTAAGAACAGTGTAGGAAAGAGAGAAGCCAAAGAACTTACACACACGATCCATGGCCGTGAACTAAAGGGAGGATCGCTGGAGGGAAGGGGGCTACCAGGCAGAGGTGGGCACAGGGAAAATTGAACAACTGTACCTGCATAATCAATAAAATATACTTTCAAAAAGAATTCTAAGATTCTATTCTAACTATATCTCACAGTCACTGAAATGAAAATGAAATCCAGGAGAACCTTTTTTTCACCAGAATAGTTCCTATTCTGCTTGATTTGATGAGCCTCAATTGTTGCCAAAATGTCACCGCCAGTCTACAGATAAAGTTTCTTAAGCACATGACATTAAGGCAAGTGTTCCTGAAAATGTATTAAGAGTTAGTAATTCCAACTGCTTTCTGGGATGTGGAGCAACTGGAACTTTCAAACATTGCTCAGGCAGAATAAAGTAGTGTAATTACTTTGGAGAGATTTATCCATTTCCTGTGAAGTGAAACATACATTTACCCTGTGACCATGCAATTTCACTCCTGGGTGTTTACCCGAGAGAAATGCTAATATTTGTCCCAAAAGGTCTTGTAGAAGAATGTGCATAGCAGCATTATGCAAATGAGGCCGACTGGAAATAATCCCAGGGTTTATCAACAAGAGAGTTAATAAACAGATTGTAGAGTAATGCGCCATATTGAAAGGCTGGACTGCTGATGCATACCACAACGCAGAGGACTCTTGTAAGTGTCGTGCTGACAAGGAGAAGACGTTCACAGAAGAGGCAACAGTGTAATGCCATCTACGTGACATTTCAAAGTCGATCAGTGGTTTCCTGGTGCTGTGGGTGACAGGGTAGAGATTGAATACTAAGTTTCATTGTATAGTAGGTGTAATTGTTTATACATTTGTTGAAATACATAAGCTATACAATTATACTGTCCATTTTATTGTACATAAACTATATATAACATATTGAGTGTAAATTGATTTATAGTATTTGCACATTAATACTAAAACACACCAATAATGTTAACGGAATCCTTTGTGAACATTTCTTTTTTATTGTATTTTTCCCTTGGCCATTTGTCCCCCTTTCACCCCACCCTCCCTGCAATCACCACACTGTTGACCATTTCAATAGGGGTTCAAAAGTCGACAGAATTTTAGTAATCATTTCGATGAAAAATCAAAACATAACAAAAGGAAAACTGTATAAAGGTAACACTAGAATGTTATTTTTAAAACTACAGCTAAGAATAACTGCATGAAATCAATAGCCATATTTAATTATGAAATATAAAGGCTTTGCAACTGAAATTAGTTTAAAAGGAAAGAAGAAGGAATTCTTTCCTTAAGAAGGTAAGATATTTTAGTATTGAAAAAATCATTATTTGAGGATGTTTTGATTAATCCTAGGATTAATCCTAGACTGCCAATGGGCCCTGTGTTAGGATAATTCAGAAGAAAACATCTCCATACAAATCAAACACATGAAAGGAGTAAATCTCTATAGGACACATAAGATATAAGACCTGTGCAAAAAATTATAAGAATTATATATATACTATCTTGAATAAATCAAAAAATTTTATTTAAGCAATTTATTGGAAGTCTAACTATTGTATCCCATTTTTTCTAGATTAATTTACACCTTTGTGGCAGGCAGGCAGCTGGAGTATGAGGACTTCGGCGTGACAGCCGCAAGAAACAGATTCTGCCAAGAAGAGAAAGGAGCTTGGAAAAGGATCTCTGGGGCCGGAGGAGAGTGCATCCTGCCATCACCTCGACTTCAGCCTGAACAGACAGCCCAGCCACAGTGGGCTGGACTTCTGACCTTCAGAGCCTTGGGCTGCTAAGTTGGTGATGATAAATTGCACAGCAATGGAAAGCTATTGTGACATTTAAATATTCCTGGACAGAGTCCTGATGGAGCATTTTCAATTTTGGTGTGGTGAGTCTAGTAATTTGGAAGAATGAGTATATTTTTAAGTTATGAACACATAAGTAAAAGTTTGAACAAAAATAAGTGACCCCCCAAGAACTTATAGACATAATTAAATGTGTTTTATTGTCTCAACAATTTATGTGTATTGTGAAAGAGATTGGAAAGCCCAAGGAAAACTTCTGTTGTTCTAAGTTACTTTTTTTAACTTTATTTTTATTGTTGACACTATTACAGATGTCCCCATTTTCCTCACTTTGCAAAACTCATCAAAATCAATAAGACAGACATTCAATACTCAAAAAGTGCTTGAAAATTAATTCATTAATTAATTGGTTCTTAATAATACAAAGATAAATCACAGTTTGATTAAATATTTAAAACCCCAATAATTAAACCACAATAATCTAAGAGAAAATAAGCTTAGAAATGGCAATGACCTTCTACATGTAAAATAATGCAAGAAAATAAGAACTTTCTGCATGACAAAAACATATCATTAAAAAGACTAAAGATACAAAATATTTACAGAACACATATCTTTAGTATAAAAGGAACTTTAGGAATTCATTGGCAGTTACAAAGTAGTCATGGGGATGTCAAGTACAGCATAGAAAATGTAGCCAGTAACACTGTATTAAGTATTCATCGTGTAGTTGGGTACCGGAGGCATCAGGGGAAGACTTTGTAAAGTATATGATTGTCTAACCACTATACTGTACACCTGAAACTAATACAAAATAGTTTTGAATGTAAACTGTACTTGAAAAATATTTTTAAAAAATCATTGAGATCAGTGGGGAAAAATGTTGGTGGTCAGAATAGGTTTCTCAGAGCAGTAGTAATGGAGATGTGTAGAAGTACATTAGTAATAAAATAAACTAAATAAAGTGTCCTAGTTTCCATTTATAAAATTGGAAAATGTAATTTAAAAAGTAGTAATGCTGAAATAGATACACTGTATGCAACTCGAATCAATGCTAAAATATTCATATTCTTTGAAGAAATAATCTAACTTCTGGGAAACCTATCATAAGAAAATAATCAGAAATGTGGAAATTATTTATCTACAATAATACTTAAAGTAATAGGATACTGGGAAGAATCTAAATATTTCACAGTGGGGAAACTAGACTAACAAGTTATGGTATGACTACATGGCAGAATGTTGTGTCTAAGATATTTCAGAAAAAATTACATGGGAAAATGCCCATAGTTTTTTAAGGAGCAAAGTTAGATGTAAAACTCTATATCTATTTGTCAATTATATCCAAACAAAAATAACTGGAAGACAAAGCCCCAAATATGAATAATTACTTCAGAATTTGAAGACTACAGGACTTTTATTTTCAAAATTTTCTTCTTTAGAGTTTTCTTTCTTTCATAGGTTTTGTGTGGAAAATCCTTAACTTTTTAATCCATAACAGAGCTACATACATTACTATGCCAGCTGTTGCTGTATCCTTGCTACTAAGAGTGTGGGGCGGTCCGTCGGCATGGGCGTCACCTGGGTGCTCGTTAGACCTTCAAGCTTCCTGCAGGGAGCGTGCTTTTCAAAATCAGTGGTCTTCAGGGATCCTGTGATCGCATTGAGATTCAAAGAGGCTACTTTTTCCCCTTGCTTCCTCACATCGCACAGTGTGCCTTGCTTTCTGCTGTGTTTTACTTTAATATCTTTGTGCTTTAATTATTCCCATGTTTGAGCAGAACAAAACTTTTTTTTAAAGAAAAAGCATATTGCTGTTTTGGCCGTGGTTTTTAGATAATAGTGGTCTTTTTATAAGTTTTTTTTTAAATAACAATGTTAATAGTATCATTAGTGGGCTTAATATTCTAAAAACTAATTTTGTTTCGAATGGAAACATAAAATATTGTCCTCATGGGCTCACATAAAATTTATCTAGCAAGGAATTAAATGAAATGTCACAGTGTCTAAAACTCCATTTTCTAAAATGGAAAACTTTATAATTTTAAAAGTTGAAAGACTTCATTAATTATCCATTATTAAGGATCCATGATATTAAACTGCATGTTAAAATAATTGTCTATTATCCACTAGTGTGCGGTGTCCCTGGTTTTCACAGAGATGGTAAAAATGAATTAATCTAATGACGCTGACCATAATGTTACGAAATCTAGCATGAATACAGTTTCTTAAAAGAAATATCTTCCTGCTAGAAAAAAGTCTGCACAAATGAGGTTTTTATTTTCTTTTATAAAACTCCGAGCATTGTTAAAAATAATAAATGTTGTGCATTAGAATGCAACTTTATAGTTTTTTTAACTCAGATCTAATTCAGTACTAAAAACCCAGTAACTTACTCATTTTAGATGTCTTATACACGTAACATTCTTCACCGACATGCCTTTGACCTTTTTTGTTTAACTAAGGAGATTCCTGGTATATAAAATGGGAAAAACCGTACTTGGCATGGTGGGCTATAAGAATTAAATGAGATCACACCGGTTCCTCACGAGCTCATGACTGTTAAAGCCATGGTGGCATTCTGTGACTAGCAGCTACTATTGCTGAACAGGTTTTATTTTTAAAGTACTTTGAAATATAAGTAACAGAAATGTTTGCAAGTAGATGTAAATATAAATATTTCATAGAAGTTATTTTAGGAACTTCTTAAGGAATTTTCCTCTAAATATTACATGTTTTTAAGCATTCATAATATCTTGAGATTTAAGAACACTTATTAAAAGAGGCCTATTAGTTTCTTGACCATTCATCTTAAAACAACTTATTTACAAGTTAATAATTAATCGCAGATTGAATTTTAACCATGTGCAAGCCAAGGAGAATGAAGAAACCCACGTGCACAGCTTGTCTCCGATTACATACTGCCACGGGGGCTGGCAGAGCCGGGCGTAGACTCAGTTCTTCAGTGAACCAAGTCATTAATTTTCTCAGGGACTTAATTCCCTCATCTGTGCAAGACAGAATGACACCACGTTCTTGCTAACCTTCTGGCTCAAAAATGTCAAAGAATGTTTATAGGTCTCTAATCTGAATTTGGCTCCTTATAGTAAAAAAATGAGAATTTTTATTTCTTTTATATTATTCAAAATTTATGTTAAGAAGTTTAAAATACACTTGTATTTTAGAAGCCCATGTCCTGAAGAATATTTTGGAAGAACGCAGCTATTCATGATCAACCGTTCCAGGAACACACAATGTTTTTCAAGTTTTGGTCAGTATCCTCAGAGGTATGTAGCTCACATATGATCTTAGACCTGGTTTTTATTTAACCATTTTTCTTAGGAAGCTAGGAATACTAAGGCAATATGACTCTAGTTGGGGGATTTAGTCAAAAGCATAGAAAATTATCAGTAGGAAGCTAGATTAAGTTCATACAGGAAACTAGATTAAGTTCATAATCAGAAGCCTGGCTTCATTTTCATCTATCATTTCTTTCTGTCTATCTATCTATCTATCTATCTATCTATCTATCTATCTATCTATCTATCATCTGTCCATCTACCATGTGTCTATCTACCATCTCTCTATCTATGTATCTATGCATCTATTGCCTATCTACCTAATCTGTCATCATCATCTACCTATCTTCAATCTGTCCACCTTAGTAGAGTACCTAATTTGTTATAACTTATACAAGCCAGTACATTCTACAAAAATTATGTTCACAACAATAGCTTGTGCTTCTGTTTTCTTGAAATAAAAGTATTGAGCTTGATATCATGAATATAGTATCATGCCAGACATGACTATAAGGAATATGGGTTGGAAATTGAAACTGGAATATAGTCATGCAGAATAATGAAGTTCAAGCTGACACACTAATAATTTATTTTTCACTTAAATGAAAAAGCAGCATATTGAATCACTTTGTGAATGAATGTATTTAGAGTGAGCCGTAGACCACGGAGCATGTACTAGCAGGATGATGATGATTATATTTGGACCAGATGGACTTTCTGGGTGGTCTTCAAAGTGGAGCCCAGTAAAAGATCCACTGCAGCAAGGTAATTTGAAGGCGTTCATAAAAGCCCTGGAATGATATTGTGTGGTCCATATTACATTAAAAATAAACCTTAATATTTTTGTAGAGATACCTAATACAAGTGTATTTATTTGGCATACAAAAGCCCTGTTTATAAGATAACTTAATGGACTATTTCAAATATTTCAGACTATGAATTTAGTCTAATCAGGTTTAAAACTTGGATGAAAATCAATTTCAATTTATATGAAAATTCAGTTTCCAAATTCAGGGATAAACCATATGTTATATGTCAAATTTATTCTTAGTTCTTTAAGAAAAGGCAGCAAAACTGATTTGCTCTATACCTCTTCTCCTTAATACAACTTTTATAAAATAATATTATAATTAAGAACATATAATAATCATAGATTTATTGTAACAAGTAGGAATTCATACCATAACTTTTAAATTTAAATATCATCATTATCAGTTTTGCATATAGATGCTATTTGTGAAAATGTTTAAAACTATGAATAAGGATATCTTACACATCAACATACTGAGTTCTTTGGCTAAAATGCTCTTTTTAATGAGCATTACCAGAAAACTTCTTGATGAGAAGATCAGGATACTCTTCAAATGCAGTTACACAGTTTTTTTCCCTCTTATTTATATCACGTACACATTAGAGAAAAGTGTAGCTGATGTTTTACAGGTATAAGTGTAGTTTCAACAACACTCTTACTGAGAAATTGTGAACTGGTCCTCTGGTCCAAATCCCTTGCTCTGTTCACCAAATCATAAGATGTACTCTTAGGTTCCTCTCGCATTAGTGCAGTTGATTGAGAAAAAAATAACAATGACAATTCAGGTACTCAAAGAAATTTCAAATTTGATATATTTCCCTGATTCATTTGCAAAAGAGCTTCAAATTTTGGTCTGACTGTGAGTATTTTTGTTGGTGGCAACATTTTCTTCAATGTATCTGCCATAGAGTCATAAAGTGGTGTTCGCACAGGTAAGATAATATCGTGGTCTGTCTGTATGCAGTAGTGGAATGCAAGTTTCGAAAACCATTTTAGGTACTTTGTGCTCTGACTGGTGTAGAGATAAGCGGCTGGCTTTTGTCTATGTTATACTCTTGCCAATACTTACTCTTTCAGAATTGCACAGCTTAGTCAGAGATCAGAGATCTCTTAACTGTAATATTTAGAGGGATAGTAATCAAGATTGTAATCTAACCATTTTTAATTGGAACAAACTTTTAAATAATTTTTAAAAATTATTTTAGTAGTGACTTTAATAATTTCATAACTTTGCAGAAAAAGCATTTGAGTTAACATTGTCTATATGCTTAAAAATCTTAACATGTGATGAACACTGTTGTAACATCATAATGTTAATTTACACTCCCTGCAAAGTAACATGCATTTTACAAGATGTGCTTTAAATTTTTGTATTAGTACATTTCATATTTATTCTGTAGGATATTTTTCATTGCATATTGTATTTCTTAAATGCATTACACATAATGTATACAAGTGGGATAATACAAGTGATCTTTCAGGACTGAACGTCATTTTATCATCACCAACAAATCCGGAATGTCTGATTCACCGTGCCAAAAACTGTCTGCCCAACAGGAGCTCTGAGATCAAGCAGAATTTAAGGAGAACTAATTAGCTCCAGGATGAATCTAGTAAACGTTGTCAAGTTATGAAAATTCTGTCATTCTCCGTGCATTTGTGCTGCTTATTTTATATTCCATTTTTTCCAGGAAACCTAGTCAGTATGAATTAACATTTATACAATGACTTCAATAAAGTCTTTGAACAATGTCATTATATAAAACAGACCATTGAAACAAGCTCTCAACAACATGATTCCTAGTACAAAAAAACAGTATCAAATAGTTGGTCTTAAATAAAAGTAGAACAATTTACCAATGAAACCAAAGTTATCATTATTTCACTTAGCTCACGGTGAAGATTTTACTAAAGCTGAAACTAAAAACATTTGGAAGCACATATACACAGAAAGGTGATGATCATTAACAATGGAATATTCCCTTTGAATGCATTTTATTATTTTTTAAATATATTTTATTGATTATGCTATTACAGTTGTCCCATTTTCCACCCTTTATCCCCCTCTACCCTGCCCCTCCTCCCACCCACACCCCCCCCCCCCCCGTTAGTTCATTTCCATGGGTTGTACATATAAGTTCTTTGGCTTCTACATTTCCTATACTATTCCTAACCTCCCCCTGTCTATTTTGTATCTACCATTTATGCTTCTTATTCCCTGTACCTTTTCCCCCATTCCTGCCTCCCTCTCCCCACTGATATCTTTTTATCTCTTAAATTTGATGTGGACTCAAACTACCAATTTGGGATATAAAGTAAATATAAATTTAATACATGTTTTAAAACGATAAATTTGAGTAAATTTTTTAGTTTTTCTTTCACAAAACATGTGCATTGCAAGAATATGGAAAAATGCATACCAAACTATTCATTGGTTATCTATGAAGATGGAAGTGGCATTTGATTGGAGAGGAAAAGTTAGAAAGAATTTTTTTTCTGGACACTTGTAATTATTTGTTATTTTAAATGAGGGGAGCATATTTGTGTATTACATGGTAATTTAATTACATGGTATTTGAAAACAATGAACATTCAATATAAAAATTAAATTTTACATTGCCCTCTCACTAAGAAAACTAGTATATTTATTTACTTGGGATAGAGCACGTGTCATGAGAAACAAGAGGACCTGGGCAGCTGTCGTGAAAAAATCCGCCCTTGCGTTCCTTCTTGCAACGATATGCTGGTGAGTGAGGTCGGGATAGGGACACCCTGACTAGGGATATTTGCAGCTTTTTGTGGTGTAAACATTCCTGACACGATCAACTATAAGCTACCAACATGATGTCACTGAATGTGAAATCAAAGGTTGCACACAGGGGCACACAAATATGACAGACATAGATAACCTCCAAAAACAAAGCGAATAATATTTAGTAACATAGGAAGTGACAAGTTTGGTATTTGTTACTTTTTGTAATATAATTCACTTAATTCTGAGTTTACACAATTTATTTTTTTAATAATACATTTCACAACCAACTTGCAAAATTCTTAGAAATGTAACAAATGGCCTTTATAGGCCAGTTCTGGTGGAACCCAGCAGACCACTGGTCCTTTGCCTCCTTGCTCCCCATGGTAGCTGAGTTCCTTCAAAGGCACACGTATCAGTCAGCAGTAATACCCTGGTCCTGAGTGAGGCAGAACAGCAAACTAACCATATGAAAATGTATGGGCAGAAGATTATTTCTATTTTTATTATCTAATTACTATCAATGTGGTCTTTGATGGCAGAAAGATCAACAGTATATTTCAAGATTATGTGATCATATTCATAAGCTGGGGCAAAACAACAATATACATTATTTTTATCTATCATCTATCTATCTATATCATCTATCTATCTATCATCATCTATCTGAACATTTTGTTGATATTGTTTTGTGTTGTCTTAATGTGTTTTATCTTGATCCCAGTCTGGAAAATCCAAGCTAAATTTCCAAATAGTGATAGAGATGTTAGAAATACAGGTGATCTTCAATCTACTGTGGGTTTTCTTTCAAAGCAGAACAGGGAGTGCAGCAGTTATGCCTCCAAATGGGCTATTTGGCCAGGTAATAAACAAAGCAGAGAGGAGCCTGCCTGCTCCATCAAGAAGACCTGTGAATTCATGAAAATAGTCAGATGTACCCTCTTATTGTCTTTGGCCTAATAACGTCTGCTCAGAACTCACTGGGGTATAGAAAATAAATATCTTCTTTATTTTGCTTTGAATACAATCATTTTTTTGTAGAATTGTGCCATAGGTTTGGGTCTAGGTATAGCCCCTTGAAATACTTCAATCTATGTAATGGCATACATCAACACTAAAAATATGTCTGATTACACCATACACAAAAATAAACTCAAAATCGACAAAAGACTTAAATGTAAGTCATGAAACCATAAACATCCTAGAAGAAAATATAGGAAGTAAAATCTCAGATATTCAACATAAAATGTTTTTGATGATATATCTCTTAAGGCACTGGAAATTAAGCAGAGAATAAACAAACAGGACAACTTCAAATTACAAAGCTTTTGTACAGCTAAATCATCAGCAAGATGGGTAAGGAACCCACTGTAGGGGAAAACATTTTTGCCAGTGACACATCTGACAGGTTTATTCTCCAAAATATACAAAAAGCTAATACAACCTGATGCCAGAAAGACAAACAACTCAATTAAGAAATGGGCAAAATACTTGAATAGACACTTTTCCAAACAGGACCTATAGGGGGCCTATAGACACGTGAAAAAAATGCTCAACACCATTAATAATCAGATAAATACAAATTAAAACCTCAATGAGACATCACACTTGTCAGAATTGCTTCCATCAATAAACCAACAGACAATAAGTATTGGTGAGTATGTGGAGAGAAGGAGGCCCTAGCGCTGAGACCCTGGTGGGAATGCAGACTGGCACAGCCACTGTGGAAAACAGTATGGAGTATACTTAAAAAATTAAAAATGGAACTCCCTTTTGACCCAGCAATTCTACTTCTGGGTACATACCCCAAAGATCCCAAAACACCAAACAAAAATATATGTATTCCTATGTATATAGCAGTGCTATTTACAATAGCCAAAATTTGGAAACAGCCTAAGTGGCCATCAGGGGATGAGTGTATAAAGAACCTGTGGTACATCTACGCAATGAAATACTATGAGGCAGTCAAAAAGAAAAAAAAAACCTCTTACATTTTCAACATCATGGATGGACCTGGAGAAAATCATGTTAAGTGAATTAAGCCAGTCAGTGAAAGAAAAATACCACATGATCTCACTTGTATATGGAATCTGATGAACACAATAAACTAACAAACAAGATAGCAGCAGAAGCTCAGATACATAGAACAGACTGACAGCTGCTGGAAAGGAGGAGGGGAATGGGATGAGAGTAGTGAAGGGGTTAACTGAAGAACATTTACGCATAACCCGTGGACAGGGACAACAATGTGGGGACTGGCGTGGGCTGTGGAGAGGGTGGGGCTCTGCCAGGGAGGGAAGGGGAGAAAAGTGGGAACAACTGTAACAGCTTAAACAATACTAAAAACTAATAATAAAGATTAAAAATAAGCCCTGGCTGGCGTAGCTCAGTGGATGGAGCGCGGGCTGGGAACCAAAGTGTCCCAGGTTTGATTCCCAGCCAGGGTACATGCCTGGGTTGCAGGCCATAACCCCCAGCAACCGCACATTGATGTTTCTCTCTCTCTCTCTCTCCCCCTCCCTTCCCTCTCTAAAAATAAATAAATAAAATCTTAAAAAAAAATTTAAAAAAAAAAAAGATTAAAAATAAAATAAAATAAAAAATGGAATTACTGATAAGACAGGGTTTACATTGCCCTGGCTGGCGTAGCTCAGTGGATTGAGCGCGGGCTGCAAACCAAAGTGTCGCAGGCTCAATTCCCAGTCAGGGTACATGCCTGGGTTGCAGGCCATGGCCCCCAGCAACCGCACATTGATGTTTCTGTCTCTCTCTCTCTTTCTCCCTCTCTTCCTTCTCTAAAAAGATAAATAAATAAAAAATAAAAAAAAAGACAGAGTTTACATCTGCCATTTGCAATTTGGTTTCCACATATCTTATGTATTTTTGTTTTGCCATTCCATTACTGCCTTCTTAGCCTTAAATTGATATTTTCTATTTTACCACTTTTATATCCTTGTCATATTTTCCTATATTTTTAAATAATTTTAGTAGTTGTTGTAATGATTAATATCTTACTTTATAATAATCTAGTTTAGATTAATAAAAATGATTTCAGTGGCATTCAAAAAAATAAAATATGGCTGATTTGGCAACATTTAATCATCAAGATTTCCATTAGTGTAGAAAAATGTCAATAATATCACCAATGTGCATTGATGTAGATCTTACTTTTTATTTCAAAACGATTTATTTATTCTATAAACTGTAAAAGAACTGTGGCCATTACATTCCCTTTTTTTAAACAAAATGTAATTTTTTCTCAATTACAGTTTATGTTCACTATTATTTTTATTAGTTTCAGATGTACAGCATAATGATTAGACAATTGTATACTTTACAAAATGGTCCCCCTGATATTTCTAGTACCCAGCTGGCACCCTGCATAGTAATTACAATATCTTGACTATTCTTTGTCACGCACTGTGTTCTCTGCCCAGAGAGAAAATGCAAAAGAACAGAGTCATAAAAAATAATCCCTCCAAGCTGGGGAGTTCTGTCCCTTTGTATGTCTAGTTTAGGGGGGACATAAAAAAGGCAGGACAAGTAATAGAAGAGGTGGGTCTGACAAACAACATAGAAATGGAGGCAGGGACGCATAGAGCAGACTGGCAGATGTCAGAGCAGTGGAGGAGTGGGGACTGGATGAAAGAAGGTGGAAGGAATAGCCAAAAATCATACATATGTGTGTATAGATGCATATTTATATATATGACACATAGGCAAAGATAACAGTGTGTTGATAGCAAGAGAGAAAGAGGGTAGGGGGCTAGGTGGAGGCGAGCGAAGGTGGGGAATGGGGACTGAAAGAGACTTTGCTTGGGGCTGTGGGTGCGCCATGCAGTGTGCAGACGTTGTTTTGCTGAGTTGTGCGCTTGAAACCTGTACGGTTTTGCGAACCAATGCCCACCCAATACATTCAATTAAAAAAGGAGACGTGGTACATATTTATAATGTAATACTATTCAGCCATGAGAATGAAATATTGCCATTTGCAGCAGTACAGATGAATCTTGAGCTTGTTATGCTAAGTGAAATAAGTCATAAGAAAAACCATGTAATTTCTCTCTTATGAGGAATGTGAAACAAGAAAGAAACAAACTAACAAAACAAAACAAAAGCAAACTCTTATAGACAACAGAATGGTGGTTACCAGAAGGGAAGGGGGCTGGGAGGAGGGCGCACTGGGTAAAGCGGGTCAATTACAGGATGATGGAAGGAATCTACACTTTTGGTGGTGAGCAGAGACTAGAGCATACAGCTTTCAAATTATAATGTTGCACACCTGAAGTTTCTATAATGTTGTTAGCCAGTGTTAGTGCCTCATAAAGAAATAAGTAAATAAATATTCTACCTAAAAATTAGGAAATGAGTAGCTCAAGTAAAGGCAATATGATCAAGGACTTGACCTTTAAAAAACAAAAAAAAGAAAGAAGGAAAGAAAGAGAGAAAAAAGGAAGGAAGGAATGAATGAAGGAAGGAAGGAAGGAAGGAAGGAAGGAAGGAAGGAAGGAAGGAAGGGAGGGAGGAAGAGAAACAGGAGGTGAGTTTGGGCAACATTTGCTTTTTATTCAATACAAGACGGCCAGAAATTTGCTACTGATGAGATTCCTGGGAAACTCGCTTGGCTTCAGTCCTTTGCACAAGCAATGAAAACACAAATTGATTTTCATTTTTTAAAACAAATTTATTGTTGTGACATGGTTAATAAAATTATATGTTTCAAGTGTACAATTCTATAATACAACATCTATCCATAGCATTGTGCATTTATCTCATTTTTTCATAGTGAGAAAAGTTGGTCAAAGAGACCCTTCAGAGAAATTTGTTTCCTCCTCACTTCAAAAAAGTGTGATGTGATTCAAAAGGTGACTTATGTTTTTCATCATCACAGAAATGAACAGTAGAATGACCAAAGGAGGAAACACTTTAAAGTGCTTACTCAGTATAATACAACTGAAACTAGAGTGCACTGTTTTTCTAAGGAGAGCTTAACTGGATCCCAGTAAGATGATAAACAATCCTTGCAATTTAAAAATTAAATAAATATGCCGAGGAGTTCATTCTCTCTTTAATTACAGTGAAAGGAAAAATAAATAAGTCCACAAGTGAATGCTTTTTCTGCTAGAACTTAAACTGATGCTAAATTCAAAAGTACTGCTATACCCAGTGGCTCTGGAACTTCAGCTTGTACTGGAATGACACAGATGCCAGGCTGCAGTCCCAGAGTTTCTGTCTGGTACCTCTGGGATGGGGTCTGAGAATCTGTAGATCTAACTTTTCCTCAGGTGCTGCTGTTACTGCTGGATGGCGGGCCACACGTGGGGAACCACAGATATGAACCATACTATATATTGAATAGCGGTATGGCCACATGATATAAATTATACTAAAATGCATGGACATGAAAATTGCCAGGTTTAGAATAGTGTGTGTGTGTGTGTGTGTGTGTGTGTGTGTGTGTGTGTGTGCGCACATGCGCGCGTTGGAGAAACTGATGAGTACTCAGCACGTGACTACTTAGGCAGGAGTACACAGAGCATGCAACTGTGTCAGAAAAAAATATTTCCAAGAGTTAAACAGAGTAGATGAGTATACACTGTATCATTGGTCATAGCTTTTGTTTGTCTTGAACATTTCACAATGTATTTTTTAAAAGAAGAAAAATATTTTAATTACTAAATTGTTTTAAATTACTAAATTTGCATAAAGTGAAGTGCTGCCGATCAGGTACATTCTATTTGCCAAAATATACAGAACGGTTAGCTTTTTGGGTACACTTTTATTAGTATGTATTTAGTATTTATTTAGCTGAATTTCCTCCTGGGTCATAAGTTTTTGTTTCTTTAGTTTCTTCTGGGATATCTCTGTCTTCTGTGCAGCCTCCTCTTCTGGTTTAGGAGCAGTCTGCTCTTGTTCACTAAGGATCCCCTCACAGTGGCAGGGAGGTCTCGTGTGTGGGTTAATCTACCAGTGAGCTCTGCAAATTCCACACTGCATCTTGGGAGCTTTGTTCACCTGGATGTGCTCAGTGGCCAGAAGCTGCATCTAAAAAAAATGCTTCAATTCAGCTTTGCTCCCTGCATTTTTAAGCATGTGCAGTAAAAATTCAGCATTCTTTTTGGGCCAACGACCCTGTGTCCAGCCCGTTGTTTGGGCTAGGCACACCAGCCAACTCCACCACTGTACCAATGGGATGGTGCACACTGCTTCTGTAAAGTGCCATCCTTCGGATACTTGGTGGCTTTTTGGGTATGCATACCCGTGATGGCCTGGGCAGTTTCACAAGTGTTCTTCAAGTGGAAACAAAGATTTTAACTTCTTGATTTGCATGAATAGTGAAATATCTTCAGAGGTCACTTCAGGCCACTTATGGGAAGAGCCAAAACTGTTAGCTTTTAAGTTTCTTTTAATCAAATGGTTGAATATAATCTGAAAAAACTTAGAAATTCTTCAGAAATGTAGTTGTATAAATTACATAATAGAGAAATATATTGATAATGACTTTGCTCTTTTCTGTTTATTAGTTTATTAAACAAATACTTATTGGGGACCTACCATATGTCAGGAAATATAAGCATTGGGAATACAACAGTTACCAAAACAAAATGTTGTTTTTACAGAGCTTAACTTATACAAAGATTATTTTATTTTTTCTCAGTAACAAGCAAAACAAGCAAACAAATAATATATCACTGAAGTTAATCTTGGTAAAGGAAAGACTAGTAAACATAAATTTAAAAAAATAAATCCAATTTTTAAATCCAAAAACAGCAGTGAGAAAATGAAGGTAATTCTAAGGTATGGAATTTCCTCAAGATATGCTGAAAAGGAAAAGTGAATCTCATTGCAAATATATGAAATTAAAATTAAAACTGTAAGTTTAATTCAATTTTTATGGGAAATTTGCATTAACATTATAACTAGATTTTCTTCCTTTAAAGTCATAATTTTCTCCTAGTGTTTTTCTTCCAAATTTCGAAATCAGTAATATGTAATAGTTTTTTTTCCCTCTGAGTATCTCACTTACACATACAACACATTTTCCAAGGTTAACATCTCTAAGTAGAGCCAATGTTTTGGGAGGGAAGGTCAAGTTATTGGGATGAAACAAGCATTTTTTTTTTCTCTGAGAATAATGCTCCCTTTTAGTTGGGAGTAAATAAACTAACTCAGTAATAAGACATGAATTTTACATGTTATTTACTGCTTAACTAATTTATTAGTCAACAAGCATGTTTTGGATGTCTGATAGGTTACGAGCATAGGGCACAGCCCTGAATATAGAAAGATGAGTCAGGTACGGTCCTGTTCTCAGATAGCTTTGAGGTGGATGGAGGAGGTATGGAAATGGACAAGTACAATGTGGGCAGAGCAGCCGTCTGATAAAGTTAGGTAGTGGAGGGTCTTTGAACATCAACATACACTAGACAGAACAGTCCAGGATTCCCAGAGGGTGTGCTGCTTTGAGTTGAGTCTACAAAGTGGAATGGAGTTGTTAAGGAAGGATGTTGTGTAGCTCACCGGCCAGCAGAGATCACGGAACGCTGCAGATGGCTTGTTGAAACTCGAGAAAAAAACATGCACAGAGACAGACTAGTTTCTGTGGAGAAGTAGGGAAGGGATGGCCACCCCCTCTAGTGGGGAGCGTGCCAATTTACCGTCCAAACCTGCTTTTATTGGGCTCGTTTTGCATAATAATTCAGCTAAAGTACATTACTCATTACGAGGAAGTAAGGGTCAATAGATAACAATGAACTCTGCGGGTCTATTTTGAGTCAGGGTCAAAGAGCTGTAAGACTTTGAGGAACAAACTAACTTCCTCCTTGGACCCTTCTCATTCATCTGAGAGCATTCTAAACAAAGAAGGTTTCACAGTAATTTACATGTTCTTTCTTAGGCCTGATCACCGGGGGAATCCGCCCTTTTCAGCACAGAGCTGCACTACCCTGTCACTGTTTCAGGCTTAGGTGGAGCAAGGGAACAAAGGCAACCAAGAGATAAGGAGATTTTCTCCTAGACGTTGAGAACTCAGGCTATGTCAAAGCCAAGGAGTGAGGGTCTATCACCCCCTTTATCAACCAAGCTTTGGGGTTCAGTTATGAATGAAGCAGCAGAAGCAGCACTCCTGCCAGGGAGATAAGCTTTTGTCTCCTTGCTGGCTTATGGTTCCAAGGGGGTTCCCTTAGCCTTAGCCTTATCCTAGGTGGGGGTTACAGCTTCTGATACCAGTCAGGGCAGTTCCCAACACAAGGAAAGTTAGGACAAACTGAAAAGTGATTGTAGCAATATAGAAAAGACTACAGCATTTGTGTTGGTCATATTTGTGACCAAGAAACTTGAGAAAAAATGATTAAAAAATACTAATTTGTGTGTTTGTGTGTGCATGTGAAGTCCTCTTTCTGGTTTCTGCTGTGTTAAAAACCTGACTTAATTCAGAGACTTAAATTCTTTATTGGAAGTCAGGTACTCTCAAAGTTTTCAGGCACTCAGACATGCATGAGTGTCTTCCTTTCTATGTCTTCCTTTCTATGAATTCCTTTCTATGAATTTATTCTCTCATAGGAGATTTGTCAAATTGCTCTTTAGGAGCATTAAATATATAAATTGTACAAGGTAGAAAGTATAAAATAGACCTTAGCAGAACTATATATGCCTTCCCAGCTCTTAAATTTTGTGATTTAATACTATGAAAACTTAGTTTATACATTTTTTTTGTAGGTCAAGTATGTAAACCTTAAAAGATACATATTTATTTCATCAGCAAAAATGAGTTTATTGCAGAATGGAAGGTGAATTGCAATTCAGGCATGGAAGCTATGGCAAGCCACAGGCATGTCTGAAGAGCAAAGAAGAAGAACAGTGATGTGAAGAGAAAAGAAACCACTTGGGAGAAGCTGTCATAAACCTAAAGTTCATTGGAGAAAATGGGAGTTTGAAGTGGAGTGGCTTCCTATTGGCTGACTCATGGTGACTTCTCATTGGCTTGCTCTGTTGCTAGGCAAGAAGAAAGTATTCCTCTTGCTGGCATAGTAAATTAAGCTTTTTCCTTCAGAGAAATATAAGGGACACTTCGTGTTGGAGTCTGCCAGGTATGGTGAATGGCAATGTATAAGAGGCAACCTCTTCAGGACTTCCAAACTCCATTTTAAAGGAGGTTTCCTTTATTTTTACAAGTATACTTCCTTATGTACATATTAAGTTTGTCTATTGGATGATTTTGGATAATTTTTAGTAGACTTTTAGTACACTATCTCATTTGCATATTATCTGAAAGGAAATTCAAAACAATACCAAGCAACCATCAAACAAACAAACACAACAAAAATGCTGGTTTTGATCCAACTATAAAATGTACCAGTGTTCTCTCTGCTTTCTCTCAAATAGAAAATCTCATGTTGTAATTTATTGTTAAAGATACCTACTAGCTATTGTTTTGGGTTATTTATAGCTCTTATATATTAATTCAGATAATAATATGCGAGTAAAGGCATGTCTTCTTTTATACTTTTGTTTAATCTAACTGAAATTGTAGCAACTAAAAAGAGGTTATTCACCCAAATATATTATGAAACGATGTGTATAAAACATACAAACAGTCTAGGGATATGGCTTATAACACATTTCCCCCCTTATAACAAGTTGTACTCTGCTGGTGTGCTGCAGCTCATGAAAAAAGTCTGAGTGTGTATTAAAGTTTTGCATTTTAAATGGGATCGTTTAAAACACAACTAAATCCTTTAAGCCCTAAATTATTGTTTCTTTGTTAGCAATATTAAAATGAATAGCATTCATAATTAATTAATTTCCTAATTAAATTTTAAATCCAATGAAAGTGGAAACTATGTTTGACATTCTTATAAATTTCTACTTAGCTGTCATTGCAGACAGTTCTGGCTGTCAGCCTGGAGAAAGGAGTGAAACTTTCTTTTTACTTCTGAAGTTCAGTTTTATGGTTCATAATTTGCTTATGTGGCAAATTTCAGAATCATGATTAGTAAGTACCATACTGACACGAAGATTTCATGTAAAATTACGTCACTGAAAAGATACCATTTAAAATGGTGTGTTGATGGGACAATAAAGGAACAAAGATGATTACGTCATTTCACTTTTATCAACATTTTTATTTTATTCTACTGAGGAGGAAGAGGTATCACAAGGAAGTTTTTAAGTTGTACTGTTACTTATTTAGTAGAATACTTCAGGTATGGGCACTCCATTAAGAAAGAGCTACCCAGAGCTCCTGACACATGTTGCTCCAGAACAAAAGTTGTGATTTATAACTCATCGTAGCAATTTACTAGCAGCACCAATACTTACTATGCTAGATTAAACGCTAGCCTAAGACATTTCTTGATGTATTATTACATTTATGGGATAAACTTTGTACTTTTAGTTCTAAATCATTGACTTGTGCACATCAAATAAACCGACTGACATATGAAAGATAAAACAAACCTTATCTTTTATGTGTAAGACCTGTCGTATCAATTCTCAGTGCCTACTAACATGCATTCAAGTACGTATCGAGAACCCAAATGTGTGATGGTTTTGCCAAAGAGAGAAAATCCCTCCCAAGACCCTTTCTTTTTGCATTCCATCCCAAAATAAAGAGGTTTGTAAGAAAACAAGTTTTCCATCAAGACTTTTTCCAGATTATTTCTAGGCCGGTAGTTTTATTGGTGACCTCTTGGTACCTCATGTTTAAATATAATGTTTGGTAATTCCATAAATATGAATGGAAGCAGATTCTCATTTGATTGCCCTTCCCAACATAATTTTTTCATTTTGATCTGGTTTGTAAATATTATTTTCTGCATCAGCTTCCCCTTCAGATTACTGTAAAGTCTGTTGAACATTAGTGTACTTGTGACCTAGGAGCTTTACCTGTAATTTTCTGATGTTTTCTGCTTCTCACTGAAACTGTTAAATTGCATTCTTCAGTGACTGTGAATTCCACACTGCTGGGGGTGGGGGGTGGTCATGTTGCTCAACAAGAAAGGCTGATCAACAGACCATCTGTCTTCATGCCCATTCCTAAATAGGATGGCAGAGATTCTAAAATAAGCCAGTAGTTAGTTCTACTCCTTTATATTGATGCTTAACATTTAAAATGTCATCTGCCTTGGTAAATTAGAAACATTTGAAAAACTTGTTAAATTTATGTTTTACAATTAATTTTGAATTTCCTAAAACAATAATGCAGATTACTGGAGCCTACTTGAACTGTAAGAACTTTTGACCCGGTCAAGATCAAAGGTAAGTATTTAACATTTGCCTCTTAGAATAAGCCCATAAACATGTTTGCTTTTTCAAATTCTTAATTCATAAACTTGATTGGAAATGCCCCCATGTCCACTGATAGTCTAAGGTTCTAACCTTATACCTTCCTGCACCTTCTCTAGTAGAGCTTTCTGCTTTCTAGAAGGAGTTTCATTTCTTCACCCTCCAGTATACCAACCTTTCTTGTTCTACCACTTTAGCCAAAACCAGTGGAAATTAACTCATTCAAAACCAAACTATAGAACATTTTGAGGATATAATTTTGCTTCTGAGGATTGTTTTGGGCTCCGAATTTCAAATATCTGAAACCCAGGTAATGTTAGAATTTAGATATGTATGATTTGGGTGCCCTGGTACAAGATTACACATAGAAGTGACAGATTTTAGGGTAAGTGCATAAATCAACGATATGCTATTCTTTTGAATCCAATTTATCTTCTATTATCCCTCCTCTCTTTTTAATTATTATGGAGATATTTTAGAGGCCAGATTCAGGCTAGATAGCACTGTTAATAATAACCAATATTTTGCAAATTTGTATTATAACAAGATTAGTAGGTAGCAAGTTAGTTGCTTGCACATTAGAGAAAATGATATAAGTCTTCATAAATTTAGACTCTGGATATCAAAATAAATTATGAATTATTTTTATAGCTATATCTCTTCGTATTTCATATACATCCCTCATTTGACACAATGTAAGTTTACTTTTTTAAAAAGAAAAACATTTTAAACCCACAAGGTATTTTGAGGTAATTACATGGTATCATTGTATTTTGCCAAATTTCAAGAAGAAAAGTAATAATGTAAGAAATAGATTTATTTTCACACTGACTCAATGTTTTGCTTTCATTGTGGTGTAGGGCTAATGTAGTTTTCAAGAATTTTAGATATTTATTTTGTGTGATTTCCCTGGACCAAACTGTATCCTGTTAGAATTTTGGTACCTTATAATGGGAAGCAACTTTGCGGCAAATTAAACTGGTTGGATTTGCCAGTTCTTCTTTAGAACATCTTCTTCCCCACCCCCATCTTTTCTGTCATCAACCAGCAATTACCCACAGTACACTCACTATGTTACCTGCTTTTTTTATGAGAACTTCTAGTCACAGAGAAAAAACCATTTTCCCCCTAAATGTTCTGTTATAGAATTTTCCTTTCACAAAGCATCTATCTATGTTCCCTATTACAGTGATTAAAATCAGTTTCATGTGGTGCCAACAAGAGGATCATTTGTCTCCCTCAAAGAACTATTGTAAACACATAATCTCTCTTATTTATATTGCTCCTACTGTATAAGGCCTCTTTTATAACATCGCTGATTCTAGGGTCGCGTTGTCATGTCCTGGATCTTTATAGGTACATAAGATCTTTCATCTTGCTCCAATATTTGCTTTAGAAGTAGATGAGATTTGAGTTTTGACTGGGGTAGTCCGCACTACAGAGAGCAGCAGCAGCTGACTTATCAGGGTCCAGACACCCTCCCTGCCATCTGCAGGGAGCTGACAAATCCAAGTTAGACAACAGGTCAGATGTTAAGGTCTTCTCTGACCGCATGGACTGGAAATATAATTTGAGTTCTTTCACAGCCTTCATCACATTAAGAATGTTCCAGAATACACTGCTTTAGAGCACTTTCTCCCTACTCCCTATAATTAGTATTTAAGCCAATGCTTTAAAAACATTTAAAAATACACTTCATAAACTTTCTATCTTGGGAAGAATGCTACCAACAGTCCCCTTCATGGCACCAAGTTTGCCAGCTTACTAGTAGGAACTCTCCTTAGGGAACACCATCTATTACCACCCCTACCAAGTAAATGTGTTCAGAGGTTAATGCTTCTATGTCAGAGGATTGTCTTCTAACTAACTAGGCAGAGCCAGATTTGTGGTATGTTTATCCTTGCTCTAAAAGGACAGGCCTACTCCAATAGAAGCAGGCATTCCTCCTCCCCTACTTAGAAATTCTGAAGGGTTAAAAAAAGAATATGTCAGAATACCAGAGTTCAAATTCAGGCTTAACTATATATTAATTATGTGATTTGGGACAATTTTATCACTTAAACTTCTGGACTTCAGTTTTCTCCTCTTTAAAATGAGACTAGTATGTTAGTTATGTCATGGTGTTAGACAAAACAAAGCTTGGTTAGAAATAAGCAATCAGTCATTGTTAGCAATAATTACCTTTTTAACATATTAACCATTGAGTTATTCATCCTTTTTCCTCCTACGGAAACCAGGTTGAATAGTAATAAAACTGTCTGGAAAAGTGATGGTTGCATTTACCTTGATAAAGTCCCAACCTAGACATATCTTTAACATTTTATTTTATTTTTATTTACTTCATAACATATGTATTTACAGTATAGAAGTAAAATATAATTAATCCAATATTGTACAGCATTTTTGTATATTACTCAAATATGCCAACTGAGTTTATTATATGTTAAATTATTAAGTAATTGAATCTTTTAAAAAATTTTTATTTACTGATTTTTTGAGGAAGAGAGGAAGAAAGAAGAGGGAGAGAGAGACAAAAAGTGAGAGAAGGAGAGAGAGAGAGAAAGAGAGAGAGAGAAACATCGACTTACTTTCACACTCATCCATGCACTCATTGGTTGATTATTATATGTGCCCTGACCAGGGATCAAACCTGCAACCGTGGCATATTGGGATGACACTCTAACCAACTGAGCTACCTGGCCAGGGCTAATTTAATCTTAATCACCTGATATTATGCAGAGTTTTTTTTGTTTTGTTTTGGCTAGAACATTATTTTTCTGTTGAAATATGTCTTTGTGATATTTGGAAATATAGGTTGGAGTTCTCATAGGGCTAGAATATTTTGGCTTTTTCCCCCCAAATAAAAGAATGGAATCTCAGTTTTTTGCTATCCGAATATTCACTGTCTTAAGCAATTTTAGAGATGGGTTACATGTAGTAAGGATTGCATCTGCCATCTCATTTAGCCTCCCTTATGCTATTATACTCTTTATTGGTTTTCTTCCACCTTCAAGGCCTCAAGAAGTAAAGTACTGCTTTTCACTTGGTCACTGATTTTACATTCAGTTACACACACTGTGACTACTCTTGCACTCGCCTCTTCACTGACTTGCTTTCTTCAAGTTGGCCAGTCCACTGAGTCATGGTCTTTTGGTGGTCTCATCTTTGCTTGTGGGAATATGCGGTATTTATCATCAGGGATCTCTCTTGTTTTTGACATTCTCTTTTCCTCGTCTCTCCAATATGAGAAAGCCTCTGTGAGTGTGAGTCTGTTGTAACTGGTTCCTCATCCTTTACGTGTTCTCTAAAAATAAGCATTCAGCGATGCTCTTTCCTTGGCTGGTTTCCTTCTAGTGGGCCTCCACTTCTCACAATTTCAGCCTTTACCTTCCAGCTAGATGCCCCTTAAAACTAGTTTGAGCCAAATTCTAGAGTTCTTATTCAAATTTTTCATATACTTACATGGTATTTCCAAGATGTCTCATTGGCATCTTAAATTTAAACTCAACAAACTGGACTCACGAGTCCACACCGCAGCTCTTATTTTTGATGTTCCTCAGAGTATTCCTTGCACATTTATTCTTCCAGTGACCCTGGTTTGAAACCTGAGTCTTTGTAACACCTGTTTCCCCTCATTTCTCACCAGTAATCAATCTCTCCATCCTACCTTTTTAAAGCATACTAACATCCATTGAATTTATTACTTAATTTTCATCTTAGTTTTTATTGCCCTAGATCCTACCCTAGATGCACTGTTCTAGGTGTTATAATAATACCTCGACTGGCTTTATCACATATGAAAACTGGTCACACTTTTCACTTTTCACACTTTGAAGAGTTTAAGATGAAGGGGAGTATTAAGCACTAAGGCCATACATTTTTTTGAAAATCTAGTGCTTGTTCTGGGAACTTTAAAACATAGTAGAGAGGTTTATACAGGTAGAAGCCTAAGATCTGAAAGGTAGTTAATAGTGAAATTTTAAATCCTAGACCATTGAGAAATATTGGTGAAGATGCTTTATCTCTCATGTTTAGTGTTTTCTTTAGTATCCATAGTGCCTAGCAAAATTTTTTTCATATTTAAGATGTTTAAGATATCCTTATTTCAGAAAACAAAGGGAAATACCTCAAGTATGTTAATTGCTAAACACACATCAATTTTTATCTTTTAAAAGTACGTAGGACACAAGAAATGTATTTATTTTGCTTCCATGGTTTAAGTATTTAAACAAAAATATACATTTTAGTGTTTTCTTCATTATTATTGATTGCCACATATATGCACATATACGTGTGTATTTGCTGAATATATCATACACAGACACATACAAGTATATGCACTATATTCAAAGATAAGTTAAAGATTGAGTTTTGCTTTGCTTTTGAATTTTTATTTTTGGTTTGCTCTGTTTACAGAATGTCTATCTCTGTACAGTTTTTTATGAACCTCTTGAGCTAAAGATAGTAACTTCTGGAAAAGAACTCAGTCTTAGTACTTAGCCGTATAATTCATCCTATATGGCTGATACATTTATCATGCAATGATTCACATACATGTGGCTTTAAAATTTTTTTTCAGATATATGAGGTCATACATCATAGATTAATATTCCTCTCATGCCCTCTCTCCCACATCCACACACAAATATTTCTTGTGGTTAGTGATATTAATCCATTCCTGTGGTTTTGCAGTCCAGGGGAATATAGTGTGGTAAGCCTCCTGATTTAAGACAAAAAGGCTTATGGTGTTCTTTGGCTTTCTGTCCCCTTGGCTGTCTGCAGAGCCCAGTATCCATGGGAAGGATTTGCTTTGTTTTTTCTAATTATCAGCAGCTGGGTGAAGCAGCATCCAAAATGAGGGGAAAGCAACACAGAGAACTTCGAGCCATACAAATAACAGGTGTTCCCGAGGATCAAGTTCTTCAACAACCCTAGGAGTCAGATGAGATGCACTGTGCCGCTGAACTGTCTCTGACAATAGACTCAGAGCAGGAGGAATTTGCATACAATAGCTGATTTGGTTCAGTTCCAGTATTAAATAGATTTAACAATTTTTTTCAGATGGCAATTGTGGGTAATGAGAGTGAAAGGTGTCATAACATGGAGCATCTATACAGAATACTTTTATTTTGACTTGGTTTGTTCCTCTTCCTCCATTTGTCACATTTCCACTCCAGCACGCACCCACACTCATATGTTTACGTATTCGTGTGCATGCACACATGATCACTGAAAACTTTGTCTAAAGTGTGGCAACGACATACAGGGTCCTCTGGTGTAGTTTAAGTTATAAATTAAATAGATTTCAAAAGAGAACAAGAACACATGAAGTACCTCCTTGGGCTAATCGAGTTGCAAGTCATTAAATTATTTAGAAAATTATCTTGAGTTTATAAAAGCTGACATAAATGATAGCATGGTGGATTTAAGCAAAGAAAGGTAGAACCTAGAAAGTATCTCCTCGTGAAAGTAGTCTTAAATGAATATAAGCGTACATCAAATTTATCAAAAAGTCATGCTCTCATAGACGTTATCTCTTCTATAAGGAGCCAATGTTAAACTTTAAGCAACCTAGATGTGTTACCAACATGTTTAGAAGTTGGGTGAACTAGCCCTTATGTTTCAACCACCAGCTGGGTTCCTTCATTACCATGTCCCAATCCGCTATCTTACAGTGTTCAGAGTGTAGCAAAGGTTGGTGGGTGTTAGGGAAGCGGGGACACCAAGGAGAGAGAGAATTACGGGAGGACACGGTCAAATAAAGACGCTCCTCCTTCGGCTCACGTTTCTCCCCACTCCTCACGTTTCTCCGGCACACTAACGAGAGCCAGGAGGAGGCAGCCCGGAGCCAGAGCTTGCCTCACCCCGCCCAGCTTCCTGAACACATCTGGGTCTCAGATCACATCCAGCATGGTTTGAGAGAAGCTCCTTCTTACATTGAGTTTGAGATGAAACTTTAGAGGGTATACGTTTCCATAACTAAAAGTTGTGAAAACATTTCGGAATCTGCTCCAATGACACTAAAGGATGAGAAAGGATGATAAAAAAATGAAATAAGATCATTGAGTTGAAGCTGTGTACCTCTCCACTCTCATGCGGATAAGACTGAACTGCATTCTGCTGAAGAAACCTTGTAGGGTCTCAGAAAATTCCTGAAATAACCTTGTATTTTCTCTTTTACCTCCTTGACATACATGTAAAAGAAATAATAGAAAACTACTTGCATTTCTGGGCAAAATGCAAAGTCTGTATTTGAGAATTACTATTCTATGACCAGATTCAAGTTCCATTTGTTATGTCATTTTTAATATCATCAGCTCTGTCTGGGGCACTCAAGTTTTCTGTCTGTATCACGTGTATACTTGTTTTCTATATGAACTCTTGTCTTTTTTTCATTACCTTTACTTTCAATAACAAAGCATAAAGACAAAATATAATCTTCCGAAAATATATGCTAATATATTATAATGTATTATTATTATTATTATTATTTTACCATTTTTTTCTTTAAGAATTGTTTCATGGGGAAGGGTTGTTACTGGTGGCAGGCATAATATCACAGTACAGTTTCTGCAAAGATGTTCACATTTACCCTTTAACTGAGATCTGTGTTTATATAAATATTGTTAAACAATAAGATCAACTATCTCAACAATCTTTCTCATATAATCAGAATAATGTCTTGGTCTACAGGGGATCTTGACAGGTAATACTCATGTCAATGAAGTCTTTATTAGTAACACTTCCTGGGAAGAAAAATAATTTTTATAAAGACTTCTACCAGACTAACTCTGCTTCACAAAAGAAAGTTTTTTTTAAATATAAGAGTTTGGGGAAAATGTGTTTCAAAAAAAAACCTGCATGTTTCTCTCTGTTGAGCTAAAACACGTACAGAGAGAACCTGAGTTTCCTTTTACGCTAAGATGGTGCTGACCCCTCTTCACTATGTGGTGTCTTCCTTTAAATCCTCTAGTTACAGCTTTTCTTCTCTTCAAATTCAAAATTTTTCTCTGTCAGGAATCTCCATCTCTTAGACTTCCTCAATCCAAATTCTTTACTCCACTAAGATCCTGAGTGTAATAGAACTGACTATAAATGTATCTATGAAATACAGCATGCAATAAATCACTTTAATGCATTCATATACACTTCAATACACGCTAACTTCGACAGTTGACAGGTGCTAGTGCAATAATACGGCTTCTACTGTGTGAGTTGGTAAGGCTACTCACACTGAGTTGGTTTAGGATGTTAAAACTGGTATTCCCAGTATTGCTCTGAGTATTCTCAGTCGCCCTGATTTTTCCATCCTAAAAGTTTTCCAGTGTCTATGCCCCTGTTGAATTCGGGCCATTTCTAGCTGCCACTCAAGATTTTTTCAGTCTTTGCAATTTCTCTTTTCCTTCTGTCAGCCATTTCCTTGTATCCCTGTTCTTCCTCTCAGAAAACAGATTTTTCCATTTATTTCAGCTTTCCTTAACGTCCGCGCCCTGGTCCTGCAACGACTCTGTTTTTCTAGCCTTTTGCTGGGTCATTAGCTAACCAGGCCCGGCCAGCCTCTGTACTGAGGCTCTTCTTGGTGGGTGGACTGGAGAGCGTGGTGTTTTCTTTACCTCGGCTCTAATGAACTTCATCTGAACTGCGGTGCTGAGCTCTTCCTCCGACGGCAGCGTCTGCCCTTGCAAAAAAAGAGGAGCATGATTCGAAGGTTCTGGGTGATCAACATGTTACTCTACTTAAAAAATGGTCTAACGAATGAATCCCACACCCAAGAAAAAACATAAAATTTCACTTTCAACCTGCCTTTTGTAGAATGAAAAAAATAAGTCAAGGCTACGGCAGTGTGCTTTTATTCAGCCAACCAAATCAAGGCCGTTTTCCTTTTCTTTTCTTTTTTTTTTTCAAAAGGCTTGAGCTCAACAAAATGTACACGATCCTTTGCCAAACAATTAAGGAAAATTTTTTTTAAGCCCATGGGTATTGCAAGGGAAATTCAACCCACATGTTTCTGATTCATTTACACTTAATTCATTAAAATGTTGTTTACTAAAAGCTATTTGATGTCCAAGTGCCTTATGAGTCTCTTTATATGAATTTTTATGCCATATTTTTCCTCAAAAACAGGAAGTGGTATTTTGCTATTAACTCAAACTCAAAGAGGATTGGATTTCATATGAATCACATAGAGCACACCAAGATGATTGCGTCTCTCCTGGGCCATCTTTGCTACGGGATAGCACTGAACACACTAACCTGAGGAGGCCGTGTGCTGTTGATGAAATTCCAAATTTCTCCAACGTCACGCCAAAGTCGCCCAAGAGAAGGAGACTTCCAAAGTCAGTCTTTAAAGGGAACCGCAAGATGAATCCATTTCACCTACTATTCTTATGGATGTTATGTTATTGTCTCAGAGGCAAAGTGTAATAGCAGAAAAATCTCACATGTGATAGTCTTAGGATACTTGCGCAGTCTATTTATTTTCAAGGATTTATTAAATCCAATTTTTCCTCCTTTCCATCTCACCCCAGGAAAAAAAGGGGGGGGGGAGAAAAAGAGAAAGAGAGAGAGAGAGAGAGAGAGACTGTAATAGAGAAAGCAAACCAAAGGACAGTGTGTGTTCATTGACAGTAAGAAAAACTCCAGTATAAAACGTCACTTACATGTGCTTTTTAAGTTACAGAAAGACTTCTTTAACTAGAGGTATGTAGTAGGGGTGTGCAGCGTTTTCTGTGTGACAAAGAAATGTTAGAATGTGTGTACGATGAGTCTGTACTTCCTTGGACATGCTTCCGTTACCAGCACAGCACTGAAGACTCTCCTCTAGAACTCTAGTTCAAGGGCAGCTCTTCAGGGTCCAAGTACCATCTAGCACAACCACTTCAAAGTGTTCTGATTGGCTCAGTTTCCAGTGTAGAATGATCTCACAAAAGGAATCTAAGTGCCACTGAATATGACCCACACTATTAGTTTGGATCAGGTCTCCTGCAGCCCGAAACAAAACTATTAAAAACACTAAATGCACAGAAAACTCGTAATCAAATGGCCTGATTTATCCAGGACTGGAACCAATCCCGCATAATACATGTGGGATCCCCAATGACTTTTAGTGTCCCCATTATCTTGGAAGAGACTTTCAGGGTTGTTCTTTGTGTTTAAATTTGGAGTAGTCTAAAATAGTTATTAGATGATAAAATAAAGCCACAAACCAATTGTAAATAATATCATGTTGTACATACAACCTTTAAAACACATGAAAATATGACTGTAATTTTACACTATTCTCCGGAGATTGAGAAAATTAATTACAAGTTTTTCATTCTAATATCCAATTAAAGAGTATTAAGGCCATACTTAACATATGAACTGAAATAAAAACTCATACTCCTCTTTGGAAAAGAAAGCTAAAGTAAGTGCCCTTTGTAGAACTCATTAAGCTTCACTGACATCAAAATATATCAGGTGTGAAACTGTGCATTGGTGAAAGGTACTACCTTATCCCATTCAGTAAGAAAGCTCATGAAAAAGACATGACTGATTTTTTTCCTTTTATATACATTGCTGCCTTATTTAGCAATGCCGTGTAACAAACAACCCTAGTGTTTGTTTAGTGGTTAAAATGGCACTCTTTTTTCATTCTTTACAAATGTAAAGTTGGCTTGGTGGTTCTGTTAATCTGGTTAATCATTCCTGCTAGGTTTGCTCATGCATCCGAGGTCAGCTGGCAGATCAGCGGTGAGCTGGCGGGTCTGGAAGGACTTCTGCTAGCATGAGTAGAATCTCCTCCTGTGGTCTCTTGGCCTCCGCCAGGCCTGTGCTGGATTGCATGGCAATAGGCGAAGTCCAAGAGAAAGAACAGAAAGAATCTCCGGAGTGTTTTTTCAAGGCTCTGCTCGCATGCCATTTACTAATGTCCTGTTGGAACTCTCAGGGCCAAGCCTAGAGTCAGGATGAGAGGAATCTGCTAAAGTTAAAATAAAAAGGGATGGATTCAGATATACTGTTAATTTGAGCCACTAATACAATGGACTTATTGTAATGAGCTAGGAAAAATGTAAAGTATTTTTGTCAAGGAAATCCTTCCTGGGACTTTGCTGGGTGAGTTAGCATGGTAGGTGACACACCTGATTAGCAAGGAAACATCATAGTTTCCACTTTCATTTTTAGCATTTTCTGTCTCATGTTTTCCAAGTCATAAAGTGAAATTATTTTAAATGGATTCAGTGAAATTACAGTAAAATTAAAGGTCTATGATCCAGTTTCCTTGCTCATAGACCTTTTTTCTAATTCTTTAGATCATCTTTCTATGTGCTCTCTCCTTTTTTTCTTCATTTTCCCCAAAAGTCATCTCTTTATTTGAACTTCAGTAAATGGGCATTTTTATTAGACTAGAGCTACTCTGTACCAAGGAATGTAGCATTTGTTTTTGTGTTCTTGCTTCCTCACTACTTACCTATCTCTGGCACAGACCAGACACTCCACACAGAGCTAAATCAACATAAAATCATTGTTGAGCATAGGAAAGGCATGGAAAGCAAACAAGGAAAACGACAAAGAACATGTAAGAGTAATCAGCTGCGATACAAAGGGACACGATTTGAGATTTGATATAAAACTCCAGAAAAGAGGATGTCATGTGCAGAGAGTGAGCACAGAGGGACAAAATACTAGAAGTAGAATGGATGGTGCCTGCAGTAGAAGACGAAGTTGTGAAAGAGAAAAGAAACATAATGCACAGCCAACAGTATAGTGTTGCCTAACATCTCTGTGTTTGGATATAGCACAGTTTATTTACTGAAGGACGTCTTGGTTGCTTCCAAGTTTTGGAATTATGAATAACACTGGCTATAAACATCCATGCAGGTTTTTGTGTGAATATACGTTTTCTACTTCCTCGGGTAAATTCCAAGGAGAGCTCTGCTCTATTAAATGGTAAGAGTCTGTTTACTTTACCAAGAAACCACTAAACTGCCTTCCAAAGTGGCTGTATGATTTTGAATTCCCAATAGCAATGAGTGAGCGTTTCTGGTGCTTCACATTCTCACCAGCATTTAGTGTCATCCATGTTGTGGCTATTTTAATAGCGTGTGGAGGAATCTCACTGTTGTTTTCATTTGCATTTCTCTGGTGACATGTGATGTGGAGTACCTCTTCATACGCTTACTTGTTCTGTGTATATCATTTTTGGTAAAGTATCTTTTATGGTCTTTGGACCTTTTAAGAGGGCCAGGATCAGGTTTGTTTTTGTATTGTTGGATTTTTAAAGTATTTTATGTATATTGTATAATAGTTCTTTATCGGATATACCTTTTGAGAATATTTTCTCCCACTCTGTGGTTTGTCTTTTCAGTGTCTTGACAGTGCCTATTGCAGAGCAAAAATGTTTACTTTTAATGAAGTTTGCTAATCATTTATGATTATTCTTTCATGAATTGTGACTTTGGTGTTGTATCTAATAGATTATTGATGAACCCAAGGTCATTTGGGTTTTATTCTATATGATCTTCCATGAGTTGTATGGTTTTGCATTTTATATATAGGTCTGTGATATATTTTGAGTTTTTTTGTGAAAGATGTGTAAAGGTTGTAAGGTCCGTGTCTAGTTTTTTGCTTTTTTTTTTTTTTTGGTATGTGGACATCCAGTTGTTCACTATCATCACTGAAGTGACTATCTTTGCTCCACAGTATTGCCTTTGCTCCTGTGTCAAAATCAGTCAAATGTATTCATGTAGGTCTATTTCTGGGATGTTTCTTCTGTCCCATTTATCTGTGTATTCTTTTGCCCAAACTGCACTGTCTGGATGGCCATAGCTTTACAGTAAGATTTTATGTCGGAGAGTGTCAGCCCTCTGTATATGTTCTTCTCATTCAATATTGTATAGGAGATGCTGGAGGGTTTTTGCCTTTCTGTATAAACTTTGTAATTGGTTTGTTAATATCTCCAGAATTGCTTTCTGGGATTTTGTTTAGGATGGCATGAAATCCATAGATCAGGTTGGGAAGAGCAGATATCTTGGACAATATTTGTCTTCCTACCCAGGAACATGGGGTGTCTCTCCGTTTCTTTAGTTCTTTGCCATTTATGAGAATTTTGTAGGGCTTCGCTTCTTTAACCTATTAATGTAGTAAATTAAACTAATGGCAGTTAAAATATTCTTAATTTTCTTAGATGAAAAACTGATTTTTTATTTTTCTCATATAAATCTTGTACAGATTCTTTTTAAAAATTTATACCTAAGTGTTTTGGTTTGGGGAGGTGCTAATGTAAATGGTATTGTAGTTTAAATTTCCAGTTTTACTTGTTTATTGCCTATATCTAGTAAAGCAGTTGACTTTGGTATATTAATGTATCCTGCAACCTTGCTATCATCACTCATTGGTTCTATGAGCTTTTTGTTGTTGTTGATTCTTTCAGATTTTCTACGTAGGCAATAATGTCACCTGTGAGCAAAGACAGTTTCATTTCTCTTTTCCAATCAGTGTACTTTTTGTTTCATTTTCTTGTATCCTTGCAGTAGCTTGGACTTTCAATGCGGTGTTGAAGAGGAATGGTGAGAAACGTCCTTTCCTTTTTCCTGATCTTTCTGAGGAAGTGCCTAGTTTCTCACAGTGAGTATGATACCAGTTATAGTTTTTTGGTAGATATCCTTTATCAAGTTGAGCAAATTCTCCTCTATTCCTAGTTTACTGAGAAATTTACTTTTTGACAATATATTGTGGTCTTAGATAATTCTCCTGATAAATCATTTATATTCGAAGACAAAATACTTATGTAAAACTGATTTTTAAACTGTGGCCCTCCAGAAGAATCATTTTGTTCTGAGAACTTGTTAGAAATTGAGATTTTCAGGCTCCATCACAGGTCTACTGTACCAGCCCCCAAATCTATAATTTAACAGACCCTCTACATAATTGTATTGTCTTAAATTAAAATGTCTGATACAGACATTTTAATGTTTTAATAAATTTAAAACATTCAAGAAAATTAAAGAAAATGAACTAAAAATCCTACTAGAATAGTAAGAGAGGTCAACAAAGTGATTGGACATGCAGTTACAATTTTATAAAACTTTCCTATAAATTAAAAATTAATTTATTAGGGAATGAAATAGAAAAATACATTAACTATGCAATAATAAAATCCATAATACAACCCCTAAACTAGCCTTTATGATGAAAAATATTGACATCTTACTGAATATCAGGAAGATACATAATGTGAACATATTTGTAAGATATGTGGGATAAAGTATCACTATAAGTAATATAGAAAATACATTTGAAACAAATAAGTAAAAACATAAATGCATAAATATATGAACAAAATTAATATAAATGGCATATTTATGTGTATCATGTATTATATATACATACATTTATATATAACCCATTAAATCTCAAACATAATCTTGGAATATAATACAAGAGTCAAGTATTTTTATCCATTATGTTGACAGCATTGAAAGGCCTAATACCCAGTATTGTCCCAGATGTAGAAAAACACATGCCCCTTCAATATTATGAGTTTGTAGAAGGGAAAGTTTTGGGTAGGAGATGGGAAAATTTGACACCGCCCATTAAAAGTCATTCTACATTTGTTGTCTGGCCTGGCATTTATACTACAGAGCCCTGTTGTATAAGAATTCTTGAACACATGAAGAAAGATAAAATTACAGGTGCATTCAAAATTTGGCAATAAGTTACATAACTTTTAAGGAAAACAACACAATAGATTTGTGTCTATGCAAATATGTAGAAAAGTTCAAGGAGAAGTAAACTCCGATAAAGGAGGTTTTGTTGGTTGAAGGAAGGAGAGAGAGTATAACCGGTTAGAGAAAAGGAATGCTTCTGTTCCCGAAGTCACTGAGCAGTCTGGAACCCTGGCCCTGCTCCTGTGCTCACGGGCGAGTAGGCTGCACTGGCCCCAGAGATGGAGGTGCATGGATTAAGCATGTTTGCTGATAACAAAACAGGAGAAAGTCCTGAAAAATTCAGCGGGTTACCAGGCAGACACACTCAGATTCAGCACATCACAGCCTGAGATGGGATGTTTCCATGTTGAACAAATGTTGAAAAAGTAAAGAGTTAATTTAAAGTGAGACTTAACTGTCATTGAAAAAGATCAAAATGAACGGTCTTGAAATCATAGCACTCAGTAAAGAGCCTTGATAATGAAAAAGTGTAGTCCAGTCTAGGCAGATGTCAAGGCTAATTCGGTAGTTCATGTCAGGAAGCTAAAGCTATATTCTATGGGCACCAGTCATTAGTACCCCTCTTTTTTGCCCTTGACCCATGGGTGGCAATGACTTTTTGCAGTTCTTACCCATAGGGGGTCACATGACCCTTGCTCATTTCTTTTAGCCTTATCCACACAACTTTTTCTTCCTTACAGTCTTTTTCTGAATTATGTTTTAGTGTGTTAAAATATGTGAGGATCTAGAAAACAGTATAAAATAATAAAATTCTTTACATGGATTAATATTGTCTTATTGCTTTCAATGCTAAATATTTAATCCTAAATCCTAGGATTATTTCAATTTAATCCTAAATATTTCAACACTAAATCCTCAACTATTACCAATTTACCATTCTTTCAAGGACTTAGCAATGTCAATGCAAAGCAAAATGAAACAATATGTAATACTTTGCATTGTACTGAGAATCATTATTTTGAGAAATTCTTAGTGCTAATATAGTTGGGAATTCAGAGTGTATGAAAACATCATCATGAGTAATTCTGCATTTGTCTTTCAATAGTTGGCTATATATGTAAAGTAAATACAATAATTGGTTTTGGAGTAATAAACTTTTTAAAATTGCATATTAACTGCAATTCAAATGAATCCATATGACATGATTTCATTTGAGAGAAGAAATGCCAGGATTGAATAAGCATCAGTGAATGATATGTAAAAGCAGGTCATATTAAAGTATTACTTATGTTCTGAGATCTCCAACATACCAGTCAATTTTATAATAACTTGTGTTGAAAGTCATTCTAACTTGCAAAGAAAATCAGGTGTAGGACAGTTAATCTTGCCTTATCATTGTGTTTAGTGTCTCATACAGAAACCAGTTATTGAGTGAGACAGATTTTGTGGAGGGTCAACTTATTGTAGAACAACCTCTTACAAGGGAGAATTACAGTAATGTGAAAATATTGTGCTTTTATTTTAATTGACTGTACTTTCCACTTTTATTTAAAATTCTGAGGATATTGGATATTCAGGAAAAAGCATTTGAGGGGGTATACAGAATTTTGCCTTTGAATAGTATCCAAATGTTATTAGCTTCTCAAACCCAGCATGAAGATATTTTTTCCATATAAGGTAAAAATATTCCCTTCTTCTGTTGCTCAGTGCTATTCCATATAAGAAGCTCAGGCCCTCCAGCACTCGCCTGCTCTATGAAATTCACTATATTTTTTCACTATTCGAAACTGAGTCAGTTTCATTCCCTTTCCCCCACCTCTTCCCCTACTTCAGCCTGCAGAGATGTGTTCCTGGTCTGTGGAACATTATCCTTCCACATATGCAGCAATTGAACAGGGATCTGTATCCCTTTGCTTTGATCATCCCAAGGTCAAAGAATGCAAATGCCATTATTGGGGATTACTCTGGAAAGATCTTAAATCATGGGTCGTTGTAACTGGTTGTGTGAAGAATGATTACCTATGGAAACCAGGAAGGTGAGGAGAATGCACAAAATTGGGCCACGTGTGTTTATCACAATAAGATTGCAGGATCTGAATGCTCAACATGTATTTATGTCTCTAGATAATGATAAAAACATAGATCACTTTGTAGCTTCCAAAATATGTTCCAGAAGCAATTTTATATAATATGCACACTTCCCTTTAAAAAAACAAAACAGTGGTTGCAAGACTTTTGCCCCAAATCACGCATACCCTCACTCTCACCGTTGCACAAATAATTGGCAGACCATTTGTTTAAGAAGAATGCCATTGGATGACCCCAAACCTATTCTGCTGACATTAGTACACTACACATTATATAAGACAAAGGACAGAAGCAAGCAAGAAAGTGAGGTTTATTTTGAAGGAATATCATTGTGACTGGCATTTTACTCCTCTATCACCATCAGTGGGAGCCTGGAAAAGAACGTTTTTCTTTTAGCCTAAGTCAAGTGTTAAAGGGTCTTTCAGGGGGGAAAAAGGGCAAAAAACTCTGAGAACTGGACTTGACCCTTGGATGTCAGGAGACAATGGTAATGTTACCGCATATTGAACAAGCATAAAATGAGCTACATATTCTTTTACAAAGGCACAGCCAATAAATGGATTTCCCAAGATCTAAGACCATCCTTAGCTTGTGCTATTGCATGAAGAATCTAGATCAGGCTGACCACCCAGAGAGCAAATGTAACTCCAACAAGAGGGAGAGAGAATCTGAAATCTAATGGCCTGTTTCAAAGAATAGTAGCTGAAAGACCCCAGAAGGGGTCTGTGAGAAGCCTTCAGTAACTTCACACTGAAGAACAAGTCAGTTTCAACATTCACCAAGCCCAGGGAGCACCGACACCATGATACAATTGTGTCTCATACATAACCTACGTCAGTGTTCCAGTACTGCCTCTCCTGGGTCCTACTGGCTGCCTGGGGAGAAGAGAGGAAGGTCAGGTAAGGAGAGGGAGGGGAAGCCACTGCAGGCTTCTACGACTACAGGGCTGAGCCAGAGGAGGCAGAAGTGTTGAACAGATTTAGGACAGAGGGGAGAAAACTAAAACTCGTTTCTTTTACACACTAATAAATCCAGGACATTTTATTTGTATCTTAAAGAGACAATACTTTTACAGCTAGCTGTTCAGACAAACTCCCATGAACCCGCCTTTCATCGAATAAAATATGTCTGTGTTTTGGCGGTTGAAAACACTGAAGAGTAGTAATTTATTTTTTATTTTCCTCATCATATGTTTGTAACTCTACCAATCAGTTGGTCTGTGCCAAATATGCCAAATAGAAATGCATGCTCAGTCCAGGTATGTAATGCCCAATTATTCCGTAAGTCAAACACATGGAGAGATAAACATTTAATGAGCTGTGGGACTTTTCCATGAGCCCCTGACTTTGTTATGTTCAAAAAGTAAATGTTACTGAAAATTTGAGGGATCGTTATATTTCATTTCATATAATGTATTCTAAAATTAAAATTTCATTGTAAACACTTGTATAATTTACAAAAGGAAAATATACAAAAAAGAAACTACCAATGAAAAGGCATTTTATATGCTTTCAAGATATGAACACACTTAATAGAGTGCTGAGTGTATTTAAAATATTTAATTCTACCAGTGTGTTAGATACAGTTTGTTTTCAAAGAGTCGAGAAGCTCAAACCCCTTCTTGTATCTCCAGCAGGGCAGGTAATGGATATCCACAAATTTGGTTCTAGTTATTTAACAGAAGAAAAAAACAGCAGTGGAAATTAACATGGCAAGGCAGCTAAAAAGACAAACAGTGCAGAGTTTTAACATTTTGGTATTATTATGCAGTTCAAATTTGAAATTGTATTACGTATTCCTTTTGAGCCTGTTAGCCCCCTAAAAGCAAACATTTCTCTTTTTTCAGAATGCTTCATCAAAAATATTTTTTTAGAAACTACCCTAAGCCAGACAGTATATTCAGGCTATAACTCTTTCACTATTTGAAATAAGGTTTAACCAGAAAGTTTACATGGAGTTAAAAAGTGACCAGATACTGAAAATGACTCAGACCGAATATGTTTTGTTTAGTTCAGGTCTGTTAAATATCAAGGGTGGGGATGCCGGCTTGCATGAGTCAGTCAGCATCTCATACAGGTGAATACCAAAGAGGCACCGATGACGTTTTAAACTACATGGTCGTGAGAAGGTGAAGGCTGGGCCCTCTGGAAGCAAATCCATACACACACACACACACACACACACACACACACACACACACACACTGCAAGTCACTTTCAGGAAATAATGTCTTCAACTACCAATAAACACATTGACGGAAAATAAACATGGAGGAAGACAGGCGAGTGGCAGTTTCAGTGGTAGCAAAAAGCCTATGCAAGTTGGCTGTTCTTAAATGGAATACCTGGGCTAACAACAAAGACCGTGTTGGAGCGGGGGTTTAATTATCACCGATCTTCTGCAAGCGAGGGACAAAACGTGCACTGTGGGATTCCAGGTCCGCCAGCGATCTCCGTTACAGGTCACTCAGCGAGGACCCCCGCTTCCCCAGCACGGGGGGCTCCCACTTCAAAGCCCACAGGAAAACCCACCTCTTCAACAAAAGTCTCCTTTGAGCCTACTGTCGAGTGTTTTTCCCCCCTTTTCTTTTACTCTTCATCCCCGAGGTTAATTCCAGGGTTCGCTGGTGCAGTGATCTTGAACAATAGAGTCTGAAACCTAAACATTTGAAAAATGAATAGAGAAAAAAGTGTGACTTGAGTCAGGGTGGGTTGATTTTTATGAAAGCCTGTAATTCAGGAGATGGAACAGTTTAATTTGGTTCGTAGTGTGGCTACATGAGCAGCCTGTAGCCATAGAAAATAACCTCGGAGGTGTCTTGGTGTCAGCAATATCATATTTCTTCATTACGCGTTTTCTCTCGGCCCACTTCCCTTTGTGTATTCTCCGGAAACAGCATTTCACTTGAACACTTTCCCTTTTTATTTACATATAATAAAAATGACTCATAATTCCCCCCGTGGCAGGCGCTGTGCTAATCTTCACCACATGAAATAGATACTAAGTTTCACCATGTTGCACAAATGAGAAAGCGAGCAAGTACAGCGGTGAGGTGTGTCTGTCCAAGCTCCCAGCACAGCACAGCCAGGAAGGCCGACTCTCACTCGGCTGCTGCTTCTCGGAACATCTTCGGCCGCCTACCTACCTACAAACTCCTGCTCCTCTAGGGTCCCTATTCTGACCTCTTGGATTGCAAGTCCTTCCTTCCTGCTTCCCTGAGGCATTGACTGTTTCATTTATCAGGAACAGCTTATTCCATTCTCCACTGTCAGTTATGCAAGAGGACTAAGAGCTTCTACTGTGACAAATCCCAAACCGTGCATCATGAAGGACTTACACCTAATGCCGTCCCTGTGACTCAAAGCTTAGTGGCTTCACGGTTTTTATAGTTTTGTCCAAATCATCAACTGGTCTATGTAAAAAAATATTTTTAAAATAGTTTTAAATAACAGTCATAGATTTTAATGCCATTGTGTCACATTTAGTATTTGTGTATATGCAGGATGTTTATTGCAACAGAGGAATGAGGGAAACATTAACACGGTTTATTCATTTTTAATCTGAGGATGTTTACCCAGGTCAAATCTATGAATTGTAGGCACCGATTACAGTCAAATGAGATAGTTCCACAAGCCCTAGTAAGCACAAATGTTTGCACAGAGGGTCATATTCTTTGTCCTTGATATGCAGAACGAGAAACAGAAATAATGAAGAACTGCCCTTTTTTAATTTTAGAAGTGAAAGGTTTCTGTATTACTCTTCTTTTGATGTTAAGAATCAGGACTACAGACCAAGATAGATGGATTTCCCTGGCACTAGTTCATCGTAATTTCCTCAAAATTTCCAAATGCAACCACTAGATGTCACACAGAGACTATAAAGTGGAATATCTTGAAATTTCTCAAGGCAGTCCTACCCAGTTTTACAGGCTTCAACATTTAAGGTGGTCTGGGAGAGTTTTAAACACCAGGCATTGAAGACACGGGCCAGTACAGTGATTTCACCTGATGCGTGCCCACACTTTATACCAAAACAGGCAGACGGAAAAGTACCACCCAGCCTCTGCGATGTGTTGTTTCAGGAATCTGAACAGTTAACGTAAGTGGGTTTTAGAGAAGGATTCTAGAGCCTCCCTTGGACAGGAATTACATACTTTACCCTGATAGGGAATCCCTAAAATTCAAACAACTGAACATAAAAAGTTATATGATAGAAAAAAATATCAAAGGGTTTGGACTCAGGAAGCTTTGGCTTAAATACCAGCTGGACTATGTGCTGAGTAAATCTGGTATGATACATACCATCTGTAAGTATCTGTTTTCTGGTCGACACAGTGAAAATAGTACCTAACAAGCAATCATTGTAAAGATGCAATTAAATTCTATATACTTACCATTTGGAAAAATTCTTGACATACTATATGTGCTCAAGAAAGTAACACTTTCAACTTAGTGTCATCTTCAAAATTCAAACATGATGTAAAATGTTGTAATAGAATTATGAAACCAATATAAGGGACTTATAAATTAGAAAAAAGAAGAAAGGAGGCCAGTAGTGAATTCAGTGTCAGAGGGTGGGTGGCAGAGGGTTCCAGGCCTTGGGGTTGGCATAGACGTGGCTTGATAAGGAAAACCACGCATGGTTCTTCTGATGCACGGCAAGAGGTTTTGTTACACCTAAAATGGGGATCGACGGTGGATGAGTCGACATGTAATTTCAAGAAGAGGTTTTTTTCAACAGACAGGGGGGAAATGATAGAGGTTCATGGAAACCATTCTGAGGAATTGGGAGTCTTTCTGATTGTGTTTTTTGAAAAATGTCAGATTAGATGAGTCGCATAATTAGGCATGTGCTCAGTAAAGACGTTCCTGTGTTTGGTGCACAGGCTGTGTTGGAGCGGTCGAAAGCCAGTGGGTTACGATGGATCAAGGTCTAACAGCAGGCAGTGTCCAGGTGACACACAGACAAGAGGGATTCAAAAGAATCACACAGACCAAAGGCTGCAGAAAACTGATTCAGCCTTCACCATTTTTGCTTGGGGAGTGAGGGAGGGAAATGCTAACTCAGATGGTGAAGTAAAGGAGACGACCAGTTTGAGGGTAAACGGGATGAGGGGCCTTACTTAGTGCATTAGGTGATTGCTGGTATAGATCTGTATCTCAGAGGAGAACTATAAATTTGGGAGTCAGCCACTCATGAGTGAGAGCTGAAGCCATTGGAAGAAGATCGGCTTGCTGAAAAAGACTGCATTAAATGGGAAATAGCATCTGGCTTTAGGCACAGGGACATTTCAGAAACTAGTAAGTGAAAGAGGAGAGTCTACAAAGAAAGCTGGGTACATAAGCAAAAAGGGAATTTCAACATCGTTTCTGATTGTTTTGAACTGGCTAAGCCTGCATTAGTGGAAAGGGAGAGTAAGAAGATAGGAAAATCGGGAAATTGACCAATAAAATTTTCAAGAAATGAAAGGAGATAGGATCCAGACTCAGACTGCTGATTGGAAAGATAATTAAAAATATAAACAATAGCCCTGGCTGGTGTGGCTCAGTGGATTGAGTGCCAGCCTGCAAAGCAAAGGGTTGGCAGTTCAATTCCCAGTCAGGGCACATGCCTGGGTTGTGGGCCAGGTCCCCACTTAGGGGTGCATGAGAGGCAACCATACACTGATGTTTCTCTCCCTCTTTCCTGCACCCTTCCCCTCTCTTTGGAAATAAATAAATAAAATCTCTAAAAATGTATATAAATTATAGTACACCAAAATAAGTATAAGGAAAGCCAACAAAGCTGGCAGAAGAAAAAATAAAACAACCCACCCACCACCTCCACAAAACCAATTTGAATCAAAAGAAAATTTATGAAATAGAAATCATGGCCTTTATTACTAAGAACCATACTAGATATAAAAACCTCTCGGCAGTACATTATATATACATATGAGAACTATATATGTATAAATGACACATGTAGAACTCACGTAACACATATACATATATGTACACATATATAGTATATCATATATGTAGATTTTGGATCATAAAATAATAAAGAATCTCTTCTTCTTACACATGCTTTGCTTATACCAGTCTATCCTAAGTCAAGTTATGAAGGCAGGGTCAGTTTTTCTCAAACACCATAGCACACTATGGTAGTTTTATTTTTTAATTAACATTTTTTATGAAGAAAATTAAAAGTTTTATGTTAACATAATTTTGATTTTTCTAGATTTAAAAATAACATCAAGAGCACTGCTCTAGAAAACTGTTAAAGATAACGTTGAAATAAAATATTCTTATAATAAAATAGTGCACTATATAGCAGGAAGCATCCAAACACTTCATATTTTAAAGCCTTTAATATGAAGAATTTGTAACTTGTCATATACCATGTAGGGTAGGATAAGAAATATTTTAAATATAAAAGGAGAAACTATGAAGAAAATTAATATTTTAGCAATAAAAGGGGCATTGAGGTAGGCAGGTTACTTTCTGTCTGAAGACTTTTTTAGTCTGCAAGGATCTTTCCAAGTCTTCAACACCTTTGATGGTTTTTATTGTTCATTGAAGCAACTGAACTAGTTGACCCAGTTGTTTACAATGGCTACATTGACCACATATTTCCTAACAATCTTCTACCCGCCGCTGGTATATGTTTGCATCTCAGATTCCTGCTAATTAAAGACTTTTGTAACCACTTCTCAAAGAGTAAAAGTAAAGGAAGCCAGAGAAAATGGATTTTATTTTTATTCAGAGCTTGATTTTAGATGTGCACACCCCAGCTACGTAATCCTGTACACAAGCATCTCATTGTTTATTTTTATAGTTGCTGCTTTATTTAAAATTTTGTCCCTTAAAGTTTATGTTGGGCAAGACCAATAATGAAAATACGCTGGTTTACATTTTTTTTATTTCGAGGTGCGCATGCATATGCGTGTGTGTGTGTGTGTTTTAATTCCTGCGAGCCTCTCCAGGTGAAAGTGTCAGAGACGTGGCAACCTCTGTGCGAATGTTTATGGACAGTGGGCTGAAGGTCAACCCTGTTCAAGTTCTAATTAGGTCACTCTTATTTTGGTAGTATTGAAACTCTATAAGTCTTTTCTATTTCTCTGCTCCCCTCTTTTCTCCTACACTCTTGCTCAGACAAAGATTTAAGTCAACTCAGTTGTGTTTATTAATAAAATAATTTAATTTCAGGGTTTTGAAACACATTGAAATCAGAGCCCATGTTATTTTCAATGTCCACAATAAAACATTTACTTTTATAAGCTGTGTGTATCTAGACAGTGATATTATTTTAGGAGGTGTAGGGGAAGAGAAAGCATTTGGTAACCATGGCAACAGAGATATTTCAAAATAAATATGAACTTGTTTTATTCCTTGAAGAAATTAGATATTTTCCTCAACTAGTATCTAGGGATCCAAGAAATAGGGCTTTTTTTAGGTTCCCTGTTTTAATTTTTTAATTTTATTTTTCCCAATCACACAGGATAAAACAAAAGATTTAATTTGAAGTCGCAGAAATAAAACTGCTCTGAAATGTGCTTGCCTCTAGCCCACGTGTGGGCATACAAACTGCAGACTCTCATTTACCCAAAATTTAAGCAAAGGTCATGCTCAGAAACTGAATTTATTTTTGTTTTTCTTATTATTTTTCTCCAAAATACACACAAAGGTGAATATTTCTATTGCAGAGATTTATTGCAAAGCATCACTTCTGCCGTAAGTCATCACGCAAGGATTCAGCCTAACATCTAAGTTGATAGCTTTGCACAGTGTTCACTACAAATATTCTGAGATGCTAAAGCACTGTGGATTATATCTAAATGAGACTTACCTTTTGCCATATTTGGGGGGTTGAATGTGCATCACTCACATATGAAGTCTTTGAAAATGATGATAATAAGCATTACGTGCTCCCAGCCCTTACCCTGCAAGAGGAAATCTCAGTGTAAGTCCTGGAAGGACACTTAAATTCCCACTGAATTCCCACTGAACCTGAGAGAAGATTGTTCTTCCATGTTTAATTCTACATAAATAATGAATGGATAAACTAGATGAAAAGACTATGACTGAATTTGATAATAATTATAATTTGCAACTGAATGTAACATAATTAAACTAACGTATCCATATAAAATTACTTGTTTTTTTTTCAAGGATTTTGTTTGTTTATTTTTAGAGAGAGGAGAAGGGAGGGAGAAAGAGAGGGAGAGAAACATCAATGTGTGGTTGCCTCTTGCACTCCCCACACCGGGAACCCAGCCCACAACCCAGCCACGTGCCCTAACTGGGAATTGAACTGGCAACCCTTTGGCTCACAGGCCCAAGCTCAATCCACTGAGCGACACCAGCCAGGGCTAAGGGTGCTTGTTTTTATCTTTTAGTGAAATAGGGTAAAAATAAAATAATAATTCTTCTGTCCACTTGAGGGTTGCTAAGGTAGGAGAAATATCTGATGCTGGTTAAGAATGATAAAAATAAAACATACAAACATAATACTATGTATTAAAGTAAATGACCATTTGACTGGTTTCAGTATCTAAATAAAGTTATATTCAGAGCCTGGTGGTAATTGTTTCCTTTAGGCTGAATGTATGAAAGTGGTGGGTGGTCCAAAGGAAACAAATATGGTAATTCCTTTACTGTTTACATGTTTCACTCAGGGAAAACAAATTATTTTTAAATAAACTATATTTATAGAATGGTTTTGGAGTTGTAGAAAAATTGTAAAGATAGTACAGAAATGTCCCATATACTCTATACCCAGTTTCCTGTATTTTTTTCCCACATGCATCCACTAATTTATTTCTCTTTTGGAAGGTGACAAACTTGAAAGGTTACTCAGTTACATACAGTTTCATGCAAATATATAATTTAGTCGTATAGGATATACTGTCAGCTGCGTCAAAATAGTTTGATAGAAAACATCACTGAGGATGCTGCCCTGCAGAGGTGTGACGAGTGAGCCATTTTATTTTTTATTAATCCATCATGCTTACGAATTTAAACATTATTAAGTTTGCTCTATTACTAATAGCTTAAATTCATGCGGTACATTTGTTATAATCCAAAGTCCATTTCAATAGATCATTACCTGAAATTCATAAGGTATTGAGATTTCCTTAGTTGTTTTTTTAAATCTAATGATCTTTTTCTTTTCCATATCTCATTCAGGATATAGCCTTTAGCTTGCTTTCTTTCTTTCTTTCTTTCTTAATTTTTAGAGAGGGAAGGGAGGGAGAAAGAGAGAGAGAAAGAAACATCAGTGTGTGGTTGCTGGGGGCCGTGGCCTGCAACCCAGGCATGTGCCCTGACTGGGAATCGAACCTGCGATGCTTTGGTTCGCAGCCCGCACTCAATCCACTGAGCTACACCAGCCAGGGCTAGTTTTCATTCTTTGTTAGGTTCCTCTGGCTATGCCAGTTTCTCAGCCTTTCCTTGTTTTTAATGACCTTGACGGCTTTGAGGATTACTTGTCAGATATTCGTGGAGGATGTTTTTTATTGGAATTTATGTGCTGTTTTTCTCATGATTTGACTGGTTATGGATTTTTGGAAGTCAAATCATTAAAGTACCATTTTCATTGCATCCTACCAAGGGTACATGGCATCCCTGTGGCTTCTCATTATAGATGTTGATCTTAAATACCAGGCTGATGTGATTTTCAGGTCACCTCACCGCAAATTACTCTTTATTACCCCTTTCCATATTGTTCTGGTTTCTAATGCTGGACTACTTTATTCTGTTCAGATTTCGAGATTTGGGCACCAAGAGCTCCTTCAGTGGGTTGCTGTGAATTTTGAACTTTGACACCCTCCTATCAATGTGGAGATTTCTTGGGGGGAGGAAACTTTCTACCTTCCTGACACTATACAAGCTGTTTCAGGCTTACGAGTATATTTCCTGCTCAAGTTGTGGTTCCTCGTGGTACTAGAGAATGGTCTCAGAAACCAAGACCTAGGTCCTGGGGGTGCTTATTGCTACTTTGATGTCCTTGCTTCCCATCCATCTCAACTGACAGATAAAACGTATACTAATCTATTTGTGTCCTATATGCATAAGTATTTCTATATGTAGCATTTACATTTATATTAAGCTATTCGTGAGTTTATACTGATGTCTCCAACCCTAATGCATTACCACTAGGATCATTCCAGCCTCTTTCCCTTGCTGATGGTTAAAGTGCCACTCAACAGTGAGAAACCTAACTCCCAATATCTTAAATGAATTTACTTGCTCTGTTCCAATATACATGCATATCACTTCAGAATTGTTAATCTGTTCCATTTCAGTAGGAAACAATTTTATCAATGAGAGTACTATGAAAGAAACAAAATTCACTCATTTCCAAACATGTTTAAATTAGCATATTTTCCTTACCCACTCCTTTCAGTAATAATATCAAACTAGGATACATTTTTAATACAGTTAGATATTTCTTCATAGTCACATTCCAGCTTGGGGTCCCCAGACCTGTCACATGATTTTTAAAATTCACATGTATTGAGTTTTACTCTTTGTTCTGTAAAGTTCTACGGGTTTTGACAAATGCACAATGTCAAATGTCCAACCTTACAGTCTCCTGTGAAGTGTCTTGTGGGGCTGTTGCGCGTGGGTCACCGGCCAGCAGTGACCACGGAACACTGTGGATGGCTCGACGATAAAACACGCGAGAAATAACAACATGCACAGAGACAAACTAGTCTCTGTGGGGAAGTAGGGACGAAATGGCCACGCCCCCTAGTGGGGAGCGCGCTGATTTACCGTCCATACCTGCTTTTATTAGGCTCATTTTGCATAATAATTCAGGTAAAGTACAGTACTCATTAGGGGAAGTAAGGAACCATAGAAAACAAAGAACTCTGCCTGTCTATTGAGTTGGGGGGTCAAAGAGCTGTAAGACTGAGGAACAAAATAACTTCCTCCTAAGACCCTTCTCATTCAACTGAGAGCATTCTAAACAAAGAAGGTTTCACAGTAATTTACATGTTCTTTCTTAGGCCTGATCACCCCGGGAAATCCGCACTTCTCAGTCCCGAGCTGTACCACCCTGTCATTGTTTCAGGCTTAGGTGGAGCAAGGGAACTAGGTAACCAAGAGATAAGGAGATTTTCTTCCAGATGCTGAGAACTCAGGCTATGTCAAAGCCGAGGAGCGAGGGTCCATCACCCCCTTTTGCTGCAGCCCCTCAAGTCCTTCTTTTGGGGGGCCTCCCAAAGTGATCGTGCCTGGCTTAGGTCGTTCCCCCCGTGGGGAATCTTACCCATCTTTGGCTAACCGACCAAGCTTTTGGGGTTCAGTTATGAATAAAGCAGCGGAAGCAGCATTCCTGCCAGGGAGATAAGCGTTTGTCTCCTTGCTGGCTTACGGTTCCAAGGGCGTTCCCTTAGCTTTAGCCTAGGCGGGGGTTTCAGCCTCTGATACCAGTCAGGGCGGTTCCCAACATGGGGCTAAAGTCAAGGTTCTGTCAGAGCTACATCCTTTTCTAAGGTCCCAGGGAAGGTTTCTTTCTCCCCTTTTCCACTGTCTAGAGCATGTCCTTATTTCTTGGCTCGTGGCTATATCACTATGAACTCTGCTTCTGTTGTTACATCTCCTTCTCCAAATTCTTTTCCTTGTAATGACCTTGGTGATTACATTGGGCTCACCTGGATAATCTAGAAAAGTCTCCCCCTTCCCCAATTTTTATTTTAATCCCATGTGCAATGCCCCTTTGTGTCAGAGAATTAAGATGTAGGTCTCTTTAAATGACCATTATTTTGGCTGGCATACTGAACTGTATAATTTGCCATCTCCTTACAGAACTTAAAAAAAATAATAATAAAAAACCCCTTTTTTTTCTGCAGGCAGTTCTCCTGGTGGTACCTTTCCTTTATTTTTGTCTCATGAAAATTATATTTCCCCTTTACTTTTGAAGGATAAATTTGCAAGACACAGAATTCTAATGTGGTATTCTTCTCTTTCAGTACTTTAAATATTCTGCTCCAGTCCTTCCTTGCTTGTATGGTCTCTGATGAACACTCTGCTGTAATACTTATTCTTGATTCTCTACAGAAAAATGGTTTTTCCCTCTGCTTGATTTAAGTCATCTTCTTTCTTTGTTTTTTTCTGATGTTTGCATCCGATATTTCCGTATGTACAGTTATATTGTCTTGTGTTCTCTGTGCCTCTTGGGTCTGTGATTTGGTGTCTGTCATTAATTTTGAAAAAATTTTGGCCATTATTACTTCAAATATTCATTCTACTCCTCTCTTTCTTCTTTCATTGGTAGTCCAATAATGTGTGTGATACCTTTTTCAAAATTGCCTTATAGTTCTATATTCGTCATTCTCCTCTTTAACTTTCAGTCTTAAAAGTTACTATTGACATATTGTCAAACTTACTGCCATTTCCTCCACCATATCCAGTCTACTTTTGAGTTCACCAAAAGCATTCTTCATTTCTATTATATAGTTTGATTTCTCTTACTTTTTTGACTTTTTCTTATAGCTTCCATTATTCTACTTATAGTATCCATCTATTCTGTTGTTTACTTTTCCCCATAAATTTTAACATATGAATCATATGTTATATGTCCTGTATAAGAATTCCCAAATCTGTGTAATATCTAAGTCTAATTTCTAATGCTTGTTTTGTTTCCTCAGAATAATTTTTTCTTGACCTTATAATTTTTAAAAATTTCTTTAAAACTAATATTATGTATTTAGCAAAGGAAGCTGAGGTAAAAAGTTTCAGTGTCAAGTACTATGGTCACCAGGTTAGGATTTAGTCTTTTGATGAGTACCCCGGTGCATGGGGTCTGTGACACTGTGGATGGGGAAGAGACATTCACAGCAACTACCGAGTCCTGTGGGGGAAAAGGGCGAGCAGCTTCGCTCTCAAGGGGAGCAAAAAGCCATGCCTCTGCCATGAGAGGCTTTTATTTCTATCTCTGCAGATTACATGATGTTCCTCATTTGCTATGCACAGGTTCGCTTCAGGTGGGTTACCTTTCACAGAAAACAAAGGAGCTGATGCCGCTAATCACATCACAGAAGAAGGATATTTGCAAATGAAAAGGCAAAAGTGATTGAATAGGTTACACTCATCCTTGGAAGGTTTAGCATGGATTTTAGAAAGTCACTTTGCAGTAAATATCCTCAATTCAGGGTGAGGGAGTTTTTTTAGCAAAAGCAAGACTCAAAGCAGCCTAGGTACATTGCAGGCCTGATTCCCCATGGGAGAACCTATCTGTGGGCGTGGGTCCTGTGCATCTCCGAGTGGGAGCTGGGCCCACGCCATGCAGAATGGTGTCCTACAGTCTTTATATAATTTTTACTGTAGCTACAGATGCCAGAGGCTCAACCTCCTCTAGTGACTTTGTTTTGTCTCGTATGTTGCCTCAGGACTTCACTAAGAAGTCTCCTCAGACACGGACTATGTGTTCCAGCTCTTTCACCTGCAGTGATTTGCTGTTACCTTGGAGCCTTGTTTTTGCAATGTGTAGGAGAAAGGAAGCTTTCTGTACTCTTCTACATCTTAATCTTTTAGTGGGCTGAGCCTGTGTCCCCGGGCTGTGGTCTTTACTAGTGTCTCCGTTGCTCCCTACCTCTAAGTGAGAGAATGTGTAACAGGGTGCAGCCAAGGGGGGTGGGCAAATAGGGATTTGGAATGGGATTCAGAATTCAAGGTGTCCAGGAAATATTAGGATGTCCTCCTCACCCCTTCCCTGACAGGTGTGGGTTGGGGGAAGGGACACATGGAGCAGGACCATTGAGAGCTGTTTTGTACAGCAACAGCTTTACAGCTAACCTCTGGCATGGTCATTTAACATATCTATAACCTTTAACTGGTTACATAGATATGTTCAATAGCTGTGGTCTTGCTCTGAGCCAGGGGAATGGAAGTGACTTCTCCATCAAGATGTAACTAGGGAGCAGGTCCCCCAAGTTACAGCACCTGCGTGAGAGCTTGGAGAAGATTGGCTCCATGACATGGGGCCACACCTGCCCAGACTCACTCTGGCAGCCCAGTAAAGCTGGAAGGATATGAGAGTGCTGACAAGTGTAGCCAATTGTGGGAAGAGCTGGAAATGGGGCTGCAGAGGAAGACTGGCGCGGGGATTTAAACCCAGACTCGGCAGCCATTGGAGGAAGAACCACAGCCCTGTGTGGGAGAATCACACGGCCATTGTGCAGGGAGAGGACCACTCAGCTGTGGCACTGCAGAGAACCATGTGGCTGTGGCAATAGAAAGGAGAGCCACGCAGCTTTGCCAGAGTGGGGAACCCCGCAGCTTTAAAAGGGGGAACCACCACCCGGCTTTAGCAGAGATCCCGGCAACACAGCTAAGGGTGCTGGGAACCTAGGGCGGCCTACCAGCCGAGACGGATTACTGGGAAGAACTGGGAACTGCCTGAGCCATGGACTTCTATTTCTTTTCCTGAGATACGGTACCCTTGACTGGGCAAAGGGGGGAGGAAGGACTGTGTGTGTTTGTGGGTGTTTTAAGGGATTTTAATGAAGACATTGGGTCACTACTTTAAGTCTGTATAGCATTAAATAAACATTTCCTTTTCTTTTCACAAATCTCTGGCATTGAGAGATGTCTTTCCTATAAGATGGCAGACATAACGAACCTGGGAGGTTCCTTTCGATAATAGTATATCACCCTTGGCCCCCCTGTACCTTCTGTAACATATGGGTAAAGAGAGTTAGGAATGGGAAAGTGTAATGTAAGCCTGTGAATAAAGTTTTTTTTTCCCCCTGAAGAGCAGGCCTTTGGTATGGCAAACGCTTTGGTCATTTTTTAAAGTGTTACTTTTCCCTTCCCCTATACTAGAGCTACCAGGGAATCTTTCTTGACTCCTCAGTGGGAGAGCATGGTGGGTCAACGAGAGGTAAAACCAGTCTATGAAAGACTGGCCCATCTCGCTAAGACTGGGGCCCTCAAGAATTTCTCACTCGTGACCAAACTTCAGTAATTCATTAAAATTGCCGCTTCAATGTTCCCAGTAGTTTATGGCACCAGGGGCTTCTGCTCCAAGTTAGCAGATCTCTGCTTTTGTTGATGCTCTGTCTGGGTTTACCTGTCTCCTCCAATATCAGGGAGATGGTTCTCTGAACTCAACTCCCTGACGGGTCCAAGGGAAGTTAGTTCTTTCTAGTTTGTTCAGCTTCTTATTGTTGGAATGATGAGGGTGAACAAAAATGAAATATTTGAGAATGTAGACTTAACTGGAATTGATAGGATATATTAGGCATAAATGAAACATAGACAATGACAAGCTATAATGACTTACACAATTTGAAAATGAACTTAAGAGAAAATTTTTGTTTCTATTATTTTTAGTATACAATAAATAACTCTTTTTTAAAAAGATTTTATTTATTTATTTTTAGGGAGGGAAGGGAGGGAGACAGAGATAGAGAGAGAAACATCAATGTGCGGTTGCTCAGGGCCATGGCCTGCAACCCAGGCATGTGCCCTGACTGGGAATTGAACCTGCGATGCTTTGGTTCACAGCCCGCACTCAATCCACTGAGCTACGCCAGCCAGGGCAGTATACAATAAACAACTCTTTTGTGGACTTTTGATCTACCTTTATCAGGCAGTTCTATGCTGCAAAGAGTTTTGTTTTTAATGTGTTTTTTACGTAAATATTTTGATAGATATGTGCTTAAATATTCCCGGGGGAGTGATGAGAGAGACCTTCAATTAATAGGCAAAAAACTCTTACAAAGAAGTTATGATTATATCGATTTGTAATGAGTTGTTACAGCATTGATAGCTAAGTATTCAGGAATTTCTCTTCACCTTGATCATGATCTAAAGATCAAAGTCTCAATCTAAGATTCTAATACATCCAGTTGAGTGTTTCCCTATATTATAGGCTTTAGGCTATAAAGTGCACCTAGAATATACCTACTTCTTTCCATAAATAAAGTCTTAAGAAGAAATTTATGTGAGCACAGTGCAATGTACAAATGATTCATTATAGGTTTGTATACTTTAAACCTATACAATTTTATTAGCAAATGTCAGCCTAGTAAATTTATAAAATTTTTAAAGAATTCAACAAGTCTTAGGTAAGTTAGGCAGAGTATCAATAAAAATGTTCCCACCCAATGTCAAAACAAGTAAAATGTCTTAAAAAAGACAACATTAATCAAGGAATAAACATGGAAAGTATGTAAAATGCTAAAGCAAAAATAAAGATAAGCATAAAGCACAGAAAAGACAAAAGAATTAATTCTAAAAGAAAATATAACTAAAAGAGAAAATCAGAAGAAAATTGCTCACAAATGTTTCATGTTGTAACCAGTGTGTCCAACCCTCCTGCATTTCTGCACCACCCAGGAAGAAGAGTTGTCTTGGGCCACACATTAAATACATTGTGACATGTAATCACACTAAAAAAATCTCATGTTTTAAGTAAATTTACGTTTTTGTGTCGAGCCACATTCATAGCCACCCTGGGCTGCATGAGGCCCGCAAGCTGCAGGCTGGACACCCCTGCTGAAAAAACTTAAAGAAAATGTAATTTGAATGAGAAAAGTCTGTAAATAAATAAATAAATGTGTGAATGAGCTGAAAAAAGTGATTGTAGAATTAAATGAATAGAAGTCCAAAGTGACACCATTACAGAGCTAATAAATAGAAGGAAGCAGATTAGACAGTGTGGAAAATAAAATTAGTAACAGAAGAAAGCCATGAAGTATTCTCAGTGAAAGGAAGAGCATAACGACAAAGTAATCAGGAAGATGTTCAAGTCCATAGTGTAAAGGAAATGTGGATCCAAAATAAAGATAAATGGTGTACTGGAAGTGAAGACCCAACAAACTGAATTTTAAAAAATATATAACACTAGAAATATTTCCAAAATTGAAAATAATTCTCATGGATCAAAAGCACACTGTTTTCAAGAAATTCATCAGAAGAACCAATTTCATGACATTCTGGTAAAGTGATTGAATTTCAAGGATAAAGAAAGAATTCATTAGGTATCCAAGAACTTACAAAGGGAATCAATTTGGTTGGGCTCAAATACCTTCATGGAAAAATGGTGTGCCAGAAGATAATAGAACAATATTTATGAAATTCTAAGGGAAAAGTATGTCTCAAGAATATTATAACCAGGCAAGTTACTATCCAAGTACAAAGTGGCAATACTAGCATACTTATTCATGTAAAGACTCAGAGTGTGTGTTATCACTCATCCCACCTTAGAATGAATGCAAGTAAGAGAGAGATGGAGAAATCCTTGTAAAAGAACTGAATGATGAACATTGAATCCATATGTACATAAGACAGAGAATAAATAATTGTGAGAAATATTTTCTATAAGGTAAGTCAATCAATCTATTAATAAAAAGTAATATTTAAAAAATAGTTCTACCTTTTAGATTAATATACTATAATACATTTTTAAGTTCTCTTAATGCATGGTTTAGAATATGGCTAAATTCTAAAATTCTGTTAGTAATTTAAAATTTTTGTTAAAAATGCAATAATTCTTTACAGTATGAAGAAAGACAAATGTAGAGATATAGACATTACCTAATTTTACAAAATATAGAACATCAATGAAATGCATGGGAACATCCTGGATTTCAGGAAATATCTGCCTGCACAGGGTGGAGCAAAAATAGGTTTATAATTGTGAGTACATGAAACATAGAGTTGATTCTTATACTATTACTTATCAATCATTGCATTATTTTCCATATGAACAAATTTAAGCCTACTTTTGCCCCACCTCGTATATACCAACTCTGGTATAAAGATTCTAAGGTCGTTATCTGGTTTGGGAAAAAAAAAAACATAAGCAAAGCTCTTAAAAATACTTACACCCTGGAAGTAAGCATCCCCTCCCCCACTGGGCTCAGCATTAACTCAGTGGTTATTTATTTGGAGCTCAAGGATGCAAGGTCATATGCTGAACATTTGACACTTTCTGTCCTCTAAATAAACTCTGACACTCCCATTTGACCAGATAACTCTCACAGAGATGGTTTCAAACTAAGACATCCTGTTCAATTCCGGGAGGAGAGTCCAGGTATCAGGTACGGTGAAAATCCCATGAAGTCTAACATGCCTCTTTGGTGTAGTACTTTGGCCAAACGTCACGGAAAAGGTGAGATCCGAGTTGCACTCGGGTGCATGGTTGGGTCTGGAGAAACAGAGGTGAAGGAGGAGGGATCTATCCATTTGAAAAACAGTATAGGAAAGGGGCAACGGAGGAAAAACTAGATCTAGTCAAGTGTTGGAGTGAGAAGCTAGCTCATTGTGGAAGTGGTAGAATATGATAGAGGAAAGGCGGGTGGAATTAGGTCCTATCGTCGAGTCTTCAGTGCTTGCTAACTCGTCCTGGCAGCGCAGTCACTGCGGGTACTGAGTGTGTGTACAGGCTCCGCCGAAGATACAGGTTTTGTTAAGATTAATTTACCTTCAGTGGAGGAAATTGATAAGTAAGTGACTTGATTGTTTAAATCAGAGTCAGAATGTGACTGTTTCCATGAAGAGAGAGTAAAAGAAACAGGCCTTTTCATTCACTTTTCAAGACACATAAATGTTTTTTATTGTCAATTTATTGAGGGTTTTTTTTCTGATTTTCCTCATTCCTTTAATAACTCTAAAGTTCTTTGTCAACTCTAGATTAGCTGAGCATTCACTTATACTTTTTCTATGTTTCTGATGATTTCTAATAATGCTTAATTCTCGAATCTGTCATGGATATATTTTTTTAAATGGTTTTAAATGAGAATATATATTTATAGCTCTTGTAATATACTTAGTGGAATTCCTACTTTTCCACATTACTTGTGAAATTTTTTTTATTTATTACAAATTTTACATGAGAAGATTTATGTTTAGGATTGACCTTCCTTTCCATCTATTTCACTGACCTCTCTGTTGTGTTTTCTCTTACTGTGCACTGGACTGTAACTACTGGTTTGGTTGTCTATATGCTTTAATACCTTCCTCCTCTTAGTGGGATTCATAGACCAATAGCATCATCATCATCTCCTTGGACCTTATTGTATCCTAGACTGCCCAACTGAATTAAAACCTGAATTTTATAAACAATCCCCTGATAATGTGAGTGAGCATTAAAATTTGCAACGCACTGCTTAACTAGCTCTTTGAGGGGAAATATTTATCTTGTGCATCATCATCTTTATCTTGTTGGGCAGTGTCTGGCATATAGTATTTTCTCAATAATATTAGAATGAATAAATGAATTAGGTATTTAATAAGATATTTATCCTTTATTCAATAAAGAAGATATTTGTGCATAATTACTTAGGAACATAAACATGCCCATTCTCATGAAGTGAACACAATTTTGAGGAGCCATGTGAGTGCTTATGAATGCTTATGGTGCTGGCAAAAAAAGGAGGTGTGGACTGTGACTTCCCTCATTTTTTGGAAATTTCATATGATATGATCCTGGTTCTATAGCACCAAATTCAGCCAGAACACGTAGAAGCTGAGGATGAGACTTTCACTTTGGCCATGGCACGAAGAACTGTGGAAGCCTAACTCCAGGAAACTGCACGTGGACTTTCCATTGCTCTGAGGAGGCATTCGTTCTCTGTATTCTCACAGGCATTGTCCTTACCAGGTCCGTCTCATAGCTTAACATCTATTTATCTGTGTCTACACTGTAATGTTATATATCCTCAGGAGCAGGAGTCGTTTCCAGTTATTTCTGAAAATTCAGCCTGAGAATGTACATTTGTTGATTTATTTCATTCTTACTAGGAACAGAAAACTGTAAGATCATAGGGTACTTATAAATATTTTTATTTTCCCAATTTGGTCACTGTTATGCTGTTATCAGAGTATAGTGTTATTGCTCAGTTTCTCACTATAAATAAGACATCAACTCTCACCACATTTATTTCATTGTTATGATTTTGGCGATAGTCATAAAAACTAAAGAACATGAAAAACATATGTTTACAGAACATAAACAATTACAAAGACTTTACACATATTTCATCACTTGATCCCAAAAACAACTCTTGAAGGTAGGATATCATTATGATTATTCCAAGCAAATGCCAAAGTGAAGATTGGAGTGGTTAAGTTGAAACATTGTTGAAATGAGACTGAATTTCTGGTTTCAGACTGTAAATTTCAAACCTTTCTATTGCATAATGAGATAAACTATATAGTACTAAACCAGAAAGTTCAATTACCCCTTTATAGAAGGAGTTCTAGAAACATAAAATACAAGAAAACAATGCCTATGTCTCTGGCAAGTTTATTACAAAGCAATGCCAATAATATCTTTTAAGATAAATCATCAATTTATTAATGTCATCTTGTGTTGAATCATTAAGTTTCTCATGTGAGCTCACTCATACAAGGTGAGAACATGTTCAAAAGATTCAATTATAGCTTTACTTAAAAAATCAGTAGAAATATGAAGTATCCTCATATCTAGATACCTGTTCGTTGCCAGATTCTGGACAAGCTCTTTATTTCTTAGTAGCTACGAAGCCAGCATAGCAGTAGGTCTGGGGTGCAGCTCATGTATTTCATAGATTCAAAGATGCCATTATTTATAAAACCGTTAATTTAATATGAAATTTGATGCTATTACCACTTCACTGACTGTGTGCTAAAATTTCAAGATGCTTTCCTTTCTCAGAACAGTTTTACGAAGGAAGAAATCCAGTTCATTCTGCTACTAGCATGAACAGAGTGACTGAGGCAGCCAAGGATACACTTGCTCCTTGCGAACAGTGTGCTGCCAGTTTATCCATTTCGGTGCATCATTCCGAGAGCACGGCCTGTGCTCGATAAAGGCATCGGCTGAAATCCCCATCGTGGCAACATGAATTCATTCTTGACGTGGAAAAATAAATCCCCAAAGCTGCTGATAGGCTATTTATTTATTTTTGGATAATCCATCAGTAGCTATTTATTTATTTATTCAACTTTGTTTTTCTTGTTGACACTCTTACAGATTTCCCCCTTTCCTCCCCTTTGCCCACCTTCATCCACCCCCACGTCCCCACCCTTCCTTCTGGCCGCCGTCACATTGCTGTCTGTGTCTGTGTGTTCTCTGGCGAATCTATTTACTATCTCACTTTTCATATGATTGTCCTGGAACCTGAAGTAGACTTAATCATGTCTTTGTTACCTGTTCAACATGACTAAGCATTTTACTATACCATGTTGTCATGGAATAGATAAATTACTCAGAAACAATTAATGTAAATAGCCCTATTGTGATGAACATGGACCGAATTGAGAGATTTTCCGTTTCCAACAGTTGAATACATGGCTAAAAGTGAAAGTCAACTATAGCAGAAACATAAAGTGTGCAGGTTGGTTCCACAGTTCATTCCACGGCTCAATGGTACCATCCACGTGCTCCGGGCTTCCCATCTGTGTCCTCGGCTGCACTCCACACAGTAGCCTGGGGCAAGGCTGAACTTCCACGTGGCTGCAGCAACTCCAGGCATGAGGGAGATGTGATCCTGGCAATATCCTCTCAAAAAGAAGGGTTTATTTTTTAAATTAAAGAAGAAAATCTTTCTGCATGCTCAGCCCTCACCCTAAAGACATTCACATTTTTTTTTTTCAGGAGCAATTAATTAGGCTTATTTGGTTACAGAGCAATGCAGTGCAGGTAATTACTAAACCATGTTAAAGAATTCACAGGCTTGTTCCTGGCTCTCCTATCTAGTATCTCACAACATCTTGTTTAGCAAAGCATTTATTAAGTACTGATATAGTCTCCCAAAATATGTTTCATTTCATTGATAAATTGAAGAAACTATTGGGTTGACAAAAAGTGTGGGGTCTTTTTCCATTAAGTAAGAGACAGTTTCCATTTTCACCAATAACTTTATTGGTTTGGATGTTTTGAGTATGTTGGCTCTCTCCTCATGGTACAACATGTGTGGTTCTTCATTAATGTCTCAGTTGGATTGCTAGTCAACTTCAGCTGACCTCCCCTACCACGCAGCATCGTCCAGCGAGAAATCTCCCGCACAGAACTTCGCAAACCAGTTTTGAAAGTTCAATCAGCCACAGAACCTTCTCAATACACTGCACGAATCTTTTTAGGCATTTCAGTTGCAATTTTGGCTTTCTTGAGATAGTAAAGTATAATATACCAAAAATATTGCACATTTTATTCCATCCTCAATATTAAAATGGCCACACAAAAATGGACCAATTTTGATGTTGTTTTAAATGCATGCTGATATGACAACTGTCATGATACAATCTAACAAAATTGTTTCTAATGAAGTTAAAGACAACTAAGCACTACTAAAAGCCATCTTACAGGAAAAAAAAAACAAACTTTTGGCCAACCCAATATCTATATAAGTATTTGCTAAGAATTAATGGTTAGTGAAGGAGTAGCAAAATACTTTTCCTCCCCATGGGTTTGGTCACAGTGATAATTAATTTGAAGAGTATTTATATGGAATTAGTTTTGATGCAAAGGGCAGTTTTTACGTGCTCCTTTTATGTACTCCATAGTCTTGTAATTATGACTTTAATTCACTCTCTTCTGTGTTTTAGTTTCCTATTGCCTCTATAACAAATGATCACCAACTCGGAGGCTTAAACAACAGAAATTTACTCTCTCACAGTCTGGAAGCTGGAGGTTCCTTTGGAAATTCTGCAAGGTAAACTATTACCTTTTCTAGCTTCTGGAGCTCCTGGCGTTTCTTGGCTTATACTGTATCCTTTAGTAGCTTCCTCCATAGTCACATTGCCTTCTCCCTGTCAGGACTGGTGACCAGTTAGTGACATTTGGCTCAGAGGGTGTTGCTTTTTCACATAGGGTCGCCAGGGAAAGCGTCATGGAGCTTCCTTAAAAAAGGGAAGCAATGTAGCAGAGACTTGAGGATCACCCAGCTATCAAGGCCGTATCTGTGCTTCTCAACGTTTTTTCCCCTTGCAGTCAGTTTAGTTGTGTGACTGAGTGGTGGTCGTTGGAATATGGGGAGAAGAGATATATGCCGCTTTCAGGCCAGATGCTCAAAATTATCCCCATTATACTATTACCTTTACCTTCTCTCTCCTCGTTTTCCATGTGACCATAATTAAAGGACTCTAAGATAGTGAAGTTGCCCCAGGGTAACTGAAATCTCTGCTTAGAGGAGAAGTGGTTAGGGGTGCTTCCCAACTCTCACTGAACTATGATATTAGAAAAAAAATCCTAAACGTTATGTTAAATTGGTTAGACATATGGTACGTCTTTTAAAACAGCAAGTGTTAATGATCTTAACCAATATCCTCGTGTGGTAGCTATCACAGAGAAATATGTTGCAGACAGAGGTCCTGAAGGTGGATCGAGTTCGGTGCGTTGGAGGATGTCAGCATGTCTGGGAAGGAGTTAGAGGAGAGGAGCAGTAGGTGAGGTCAGGAGATCAACTGGACATCACGCAGGGCTATTGTTAGATTTGGCTGTACTCTGAGTCAGAGGATTTACATCAGAAGAGAGAGAGAACCTTTTATTTCAAAGTGATCATCTCAGATACTCTGTTATGAAAGGAGACAAAAGCAGAGCAGCCCCTTAGGAGAAGATGGAGGTAAAGCTAGTAAAAAGGCAATGACGGTTGGAAAGAGGTGGTATTGATGGGGGGATTGGATGGGCAGTGGGAGAGAAAATGATAAATCAAGGATAACACTAGCATCTCCTCATCAGCATGTAGAAGAAAATATTTGCTATTGAAGGTGAATAAAAAGATGACTTTTAGCTTTTACTGAAGACAGGGAGAAGTGGGGAAGACCACATGTCGACCTGTTAAATTTGACATATATTGTAGACACCTAACATGGCATCTCAACATGGAAATATGCATTGGGATGTCCTCGGGGGATACATGAGATGATGGTTTCAGTGAGCAGTGGTTTTTAAAGGGAAGATATGAATGGACTCAGTTCTGGGTCCCCAGAAGTTCAGAGGCGGAAGGCTTGCAGAAGATAAATCAAAGACATTTGAGCAAAATTGCTGAAGAGTAAAAGAAGAAATAAAGAAAATGATATCCTGGAAATCACCTGGAAAACATGTTTTAAAAAGAGAAAGTGCCAGCTAACTTAAACACTGCTGAGAGCTCAGGTAAGATGAGAACCGCAAGCAGACTGAAGTGAGCAACTTGAGATGAATCATGGTCTTGGCAGGTGCTCTCGGGGGGGAAGCTGTGCAGCTGGGGGGCAGATTAAGGAGAAGATCATGGAGGAGGCACAGGAGGCAGTTTGAGGAGCTTTTATGTACAAATTAAAGCAAAAGGATTTGGATTTTTGGCCAAGGGAGACTTATTTTTCTATGGACTATTATGGGTATATATTTACAGGAATTATATTTGAAAAGGAAAAACAGTTGATGATGCCTGAGAATATGAGAACAAATCCTAGAATAGTATAAGTGGGATCTAGCAAGGAGAGGGTCTCCTTGAACAGAAGCATGGGAAACATCTCTTACAGTGTCAGGAAGGCAGTCCCGCTGTTGAGACAGATACACGGAAGGTTTTCACAGTGGTGGTTTCTATAGTTGTTTTCTGATTTTTACTCTTTTCTTTGTGCTAAAAAAGAAACTGAGGTCATTAGGTGAGAGGGAAGTTGACATTAGCAGGTACAGGAAGGATGAAAGGAAAAGACTGAAGATCATCTAAGAAAGTCAAAAATCAAGGGACAAGGTAAGTGTAGCATTAGTGGTAACCAGTAAGAGCTCACTTGATGTTCTTGGCCACTAATTTATAGTGAAGTCAGGCAAGCATTGCTGTGGTTTTTACCATGTGTGCATGACAAGTAGGAAGTAGTCACATGTTAGGTGTAACCCGGGAGAGGGGTGATTTTACAGACTTGTGTGAAGAAGGAATCAAAACAAGGGAATTGAAGTTAGGACAAGAGGGTAAGTTTGACGAGGACAAAGGCCTCGCTGATTTAGCTCACTGACATGACTCAGGCACCTAGAAGAATGCATGCGCTTGTAAACATGAAGGAAATATTAGTGGAAAGAAATCTGATGCCTTGAAACATCAGGTGAGCTGGGAGGCATCTGAGAAGAGGAAGGGGTTGAGAGAGAGAGAGAAAATAATGGTAGAATCCATGGCCTATAAGTATTAGACAATGTAAGAGATATTGAAATGTAGGTGAGCTATTTACTACTTCAGAGGCTTTTTTCCCCCTCAGGTGTAAAATAGCAATGCATAATTAATTAATCACATAATTAATATAAGTTATTTCGATAACTTATGCAAAATACTCAGGAGAGTACCTGGCACATAGGGAGCACTCATTGCATATCCTGTCATCGTGGTATAGAGGGCAATGTCTATTATTTTCACTTTCATTTCTCAGCTTAAAATAAAACTTGTCAGCATCATATATGCTTGTATACTTTTGTATATTATTACCCAAACAATACTTTTATGAGTACAATCAAAGAACACGTACTGAACTGAAATAAAAAAAAAAGCTAAATGCCCTTGGTCAGGAACTTCTGGGAAAATCAGAGCTCTTTCAGTATTTAAATTCCCAATTTGCATAAAGCCATCCTCTAAAGTTTTAACATTCCATTGTACAGAAAGCCTGCCCAGAATTTTTTCCTCTAGGTTATATGTTTTATCAACCTGTGTCTACAAGCCTGAGGAACCAGAGCTAACCAGGGCAGCTGACTGCATCAGCTTTAGTCGACTGGATTAGATTCCATGTAATAATGAATACAGCTCCCACTGAGAGATGTGCGGGCTGATTAGGGGTGTACCAGGACATGAGGAAGCCGTGTTCTTCAGCATCTCCTGCTCACGTGCCCTCTCTCTATCATTCCCTTTTAATTAAGAGATTAGTGGATGCTTTTGAAAAAATAAAACAGGGAAGGAAATTCCTGTCTCCTTCTATGGTTTCAGGTAGGAGGATTACTGAAAGCAAGAACTTCTTCTTGACAGAAAAAGTTCTTGAATAAAATACAGGTCTCATCTTTCATACATGTAGATTTTTGTCTTGACCAGAGTATGGAAGTTTTAAATCAGTAAGAAACATGATGGGATTTGCTCTGTGTTTAGCATTTTAAGGTAGGTAGCATTTTAGTTTTCTTGTGTGTGTTTTTTTTTTGGTGTGTTGATATTTAATGTCACGTCCTTGTTGCAACTGAGCTGGGTTTATATTTTGAATCTCTATGTGAAAGTGGGTCAGACTTGCTCACCCTTCATCGGAACCGTATTGAACAGTCTTCAATAGTCTCTTCATATTCTTTTTTCGGGGAAGCTAACCACCAAACTTAGTTGAACAGGTAAGCCAAAAATACTTAAGTGTGAAGGCCAGGAACGTATAAAAGCTCTACAGTGGCTTGGAAAGAGTACTGAATTGTAAGGTATGAGATTGAGGCCGTTACTGTGATCCTGCAGCAGATGTGTCGGGGTTTCGTTTCCTTATGCTTGGAGAGGCTCATCTTGGAGTTCTCCCCTCCATGGTCCTTCCGTTGTGAATATTCTGCAGGGGTTACACGAGTGTGGACTGAGTACTGGAGTTGGTCTAAGAATCTGCAGGTGTGTCATGGGTCCGTCCCCCGAGGAGCAGGAAGGAGAGGCTTCGGCCAGGTGTGTCTGTGCGTGTGCCTGCGTGCACATTCAGGAAAAGGGTGGCGAGGACAGCCTCTGAAGCCAGCCCATGGGCATTAGCTATGTTCTAAGCAGGAGATAAATGCTGGGAGATTTAAAATTCATCTTTGTCACCCAAGGAAACTAAAGAAGGATTTTCTTCCTTCAGGAATAGGCTGAGGTAATTCCCCCAGTGGTCTCTACTCTTGCCTCCCTTTCATTTTCCATCCGTAGAAACTTGAGGACAAAGGCAAGGAGGAAGCCCTGTCTCAGCCCTGCCTCAAGAGCCATTCACCTCATGTCACACAGAAATGACATAACTTCGTGTAAATTAAGTTAATTTCTAATTCTGTTTCACCCGTGTGATAAACAGGCACAAATTGTGAGTAGTCTTACGTTGAAGAAGTCATTTCAAGCATCCCTTTTAAGGAAAATATCTACATTATTATTTTATATACATTCATATCAAATGTTATTATGTTGTTACATTTGATAATTCTTACCTTAATGAATACAGAATAAATGATTTACTGGGATATATTTTAATGCAAAGTCTATAGCTTTTAAAATATTTTTTTAAGATTGTAGTTATTTATTTTTTAGAGAGAGGAAGGAGGGAGACAGAGAGGGAGAGAGCACTGACGTGTGAGAGAAACGTTGATCGGTTGCCTCTTGCACGCCCGCAGCCAGAAGACCTGGCCTGCAACCCAGGCACGTGCCCTGCCTGACCGGGAATCAAACTGGTGACCTTTTGGTTTGCAGGATGATGCCCAAGCCACTGAGTCACACCAATCAAGGCTGAATGCTAAGTATATTTTAAAGTCACCAATTTTATTCTATTGCTAACTATTAGAATAAATATACCAAAATATATATAATGGCTCAGTGAAAAGTAGCCCTTGCTCATGTAATAATACGAAGGGGGAAAGGAACTGCCAGGATGACTGGACAAGCCTCCTCCACGCAGCTTTCTGGGCCGACCGAGGCTGTGCCGTCTTCGCCATGGAGCTTCCTAGGTTACCCCCGTTGTTATCTTGGGGCCTGCAGGCTAGAAGGGGGGAGATCATGGAGGAGCATTGGTACGATGTTTTCATGGGCCAGGTTCAGAAGTAATGGAACAAACATTCCACTGGCTGGGAATCAGGTCCGTGGAGGCACCTAACTATGGGGAAGGCTGAGAAGTCTTAATTACCACATGCTCAGAAAGAAGACCCAAACTTGGATTGGGGCGAGTTACTAACAGCATCTGCCATGAGGGTCACATATGATAATTCTGATGACTGCAAAGAAGATAATTATTGTTAACCTTGATTACTAACAATGTTTTAAGATCGTTGATATACCATATTCTCAGTAGGTCAATGATCTGTGAAAATTGTTAAACATAAAATACAGTAAATTATGTGATTTAGTACAGTAAAATTTTTGTTGTAAATACTGATTTCTGTGTTTTATCATTATTATTATAATTAGAATAGTAACAATATGGGGCTTTTACTTAGTACAATTGAATGTTTTAAATAAACATGCAACCCATGAACAATCTACATCATGTTGCATATGTAATGGGCATTGTAGTCCTTTTGGAAATTTTGCTTCATCTCCTCCATTTAAGGTCATAAATTTATTCAACACAAAATAAATGTGCTGTTGTTTTTGGTATTGGTCACAGAACATAAATTTTATTAGTAAATAGAATGTTTATTTTTTACAATAAATATTTACTATTTTTTCCAAATGAAGATAATTGAGTTCCACACAAGGGTTAAATGAAATAATTAGGAGTCACATTGACAGATCTTCTGAAAACAGAAATTACTCTTAATTTTCTAATTAAGACCACCTTCAAATTGATCATGTATATTCTTAATTAGATATCAATAATATTACATTCTATTTCTATTATAATAGAAATTCTATTTCTATTTCTGTATTTTTCTCCTTAGAAGAATACAATATATCACATGAAGATGGTTTCTCTACTCTAAAGATGAATTTAAGTTTTGGGAATTATATGTTTTAATTTTAAAACTTCTAGTTTATGTAGAAAATACTTGCATATTCTTAAATATTCATTAGATAAATTTGAGAAAGTTGAGGAATACAAACACTGAGTAAGCCAAGCCAATTACAAGGAGTTTAATTATTGGCAGTTTGTTAAAAGCTCATTTGTTATGAAGGCATTGTTGAGGCTCTCATCATACTAATATAGAAAAGCAGGAAAATGAGACAAGTTAATATATGTGCAATGATAACTAAGGACAAACCTTAATATTTGTATAGTATCTAATATTTTTTCCTTCTATGGTACCTAATCTTTATTTCCTTCTGTGATCTAACTGAATGATGAAAACATACATTCAAACAGAAAGTTATATGCATTTTTGGAATTTTAATAAAATTAACATCACTCATTTATCTTCCTTTAATTTTATGTTAGTTTCTTCTGATATGAATTGTTTCAAAGATGGTGAAAAAATAAAATTTTCAATAAGTAATATTCATGGTAATGCTAGTTACCAGTGAAAATTCCCTTTACCTTATATTAGTATTACTAAATTAGGCACCAAATATATATTTTTTTTCACCAAATATATTTTTAATATATTGGAGAAAAGGACTTTTGGATGAAGCAACAGGCATTATTTTTAACAAGTGGTAGCATCAATAAGGAAATAATTGTAAGAAATTCAAACTGCCTTTAAAATTCTGTAGGTTGGATTTAGAACATTCCTTGTTTGCCATTTCATTAGTCATTAAAGACCCTAGAGTTTTACTTGAATTTTTCCAAGGCACTAATTTCAATGTGGAACTGTGACATTCTTGTAAGAAGTTGTAGGAATTAGCTCAAAAGTCTGCAAAGGAACTGCCAGGCTTCTACATCTTGACTTGATTTTGTGGTACTCTGTTATGTCTAGTCCATATTTTATGGAGAAAATTATATGCTCTGTGAATTTGAGATTATATAAAGTTTCTGAATCTCTTTGCAATGTCCAAAACCTATACTCTCAGTAATTTTATAAATTGCAATGCATTTAATTGGTCATAGAAGTTGAAATTATAATAAAATTGTAACAGTGAGGGTATACATTACTAAGGTTTTTTAAGGGGATAGCTAGTGCAGAAAGATATAACAAAAAAAATGCATGAGGGAGTATGTTTATGACTGTATATATTATGTAGCATCCATAGTGTCAAATTGTACTATCATTAAGGTAGGCTTAGATGTGGTCATTACATAAGTTCTGCCAACCTTTGTATGAATAATCTTTTCTATCATAGGAATGAGGAAGCACTCACTGTTTGTGAATTTCCACAAAATATGTTGTACTAATCATAATACTCCTGTCTCGGGTAACAAAATTTCTTAAAGGACTGTAACTTAAAAGAATCAAAAAATAGATGAAAGGCAAATATGTCTCTGGGAGATAACCAATTTCTACCTCACTTAAGATATTTAAGTGAGATATTTAAGATATTTATCTATTTTATAGCTAAAAACAATTCTCAAATGGATTTTAAATGCCATATTGAAACCAAACTATTCTACAATGCCCTCGTACAGTCACTAGCTCCTCATTTCCTAGCACCTTGTTTTTTGTCTCTCAGTTGCTGAGTTATTTTACTCAGATTTCAGGCACGGCTACCATCTTTAGGGATGTATCTTTTTTCAGGAGTCATACAATGATTAATTAAGTTAATCATTTGCCAATAGAAAATATTTGACCTTATGCCTCAATCTTAGTAATTTAGCTTCTGCTCTGCTGAAAGCAGTTAACTCTGATAGCTTGTTTTTAAGAAAAGTCCCCACCTCCGCCTGGTTCCTCTGTGCCTGATTTCCCAACTGACCGGCTGTCCTGCCCCGGGGAATTGCTCCTGGGTCCGCTGTACGTGTAGACATCCTATTGCTTCTTTTTCTCCAAGGAACCCTGACTAATATACAATTTGGTTTGAAATGCTTCTTATAGCCACAAGTATCACCACCCAGTGGGTGTAATTTCTTCTACTTTCTCATAGTTGCCCTCGATTTTCATATTTTTTTTGAGATTCATGCTCTAATACTTTCACACTCATTATCATCTGAATGTGAATTATATTGATTCGAAAGGTGGGGAAGGAAGACTGGTTTCATTGTCACTGAACTGCTAGAAAGTGTGAGATGTACAAAGCAGGGGCAAAAGGGCCTCTTGTGAATGTCCTTCCACGTAACAGCTGAGCGACCGAAGACTGGGAGACACGGATTCTCTGCTGTGTTCTAGCAAACCTCACTGGGGGGTTGACCAAAGAAAGGCAAAAATAAAGCCATCATCAAAAGTGAAAAACTGATAGTCATTTTTTTCTGGCTTGCTAGGTTCTTTTGTGTTTCAAGTCAGTTATTTTAAACTGTAGTAACTAACCCAAACATCTAAATATTATGTAATGATACTCTAAATCAAGAAAGACTTCAGAGATGAGATTAAAAGCAGGAGTCATATTGCTTGATATAAAACTTTTCAGAGCATGAATGGAGGACTAAAACATATTGAATTTTGTTGTATAACCAGTTTTATTTTATATATTATTCCACATATAATCCAGTTGTATATATATAACTATTAATTGGCTGTCTGGAAAAGACTATTTTATGTGCAAAGTCATATATTTAAAAAAAGGACCAAAAGAGATATGTTTTAAAACATATTTCCAAAAGTTAGATGGAATTACATGACAGAATGGATGGACAGAATGAAGATACATTATCTTCTGTTATTAAAAATGTTTATATTTAATGAGAGGAGATAACAACACTGCCATTGAACTAAAATAGTACTTTATGAGCTGAACATTAATCACTTTCTTGCTAATATCAAGCTGGTCATGATTTTTGATCACTCCTTCAGTCTGGTTCCCTTATTGATCACTTATTCCTTCTGAAAACATGTCCCTTACAGTAATTGAACGCCTCTGCCAGCTTGTCCCCTGGGTCCTTGGCTTCTTCTTATATGCCTTTGTCATCTCGCTCCCTTTCAGCCCACACTCAATCCACCATGGAAGCCACTTATTGCAATGGTATATGGTTTACCTACCTCACCCTGACTCACCCATTGTGGGACTACTTAGCCAGTCTCCCAGGCTAGTTAACAAAACCATCTTTGATCTTTTACTTCCCTTTATTCTGTAGATCCATTCTGTTATGCAATACCATCATTTTTGGAAACATTGTATATTTTTACATTTACTTTTTCAACTCTCATATCTGCATTATTCAGCCATTATGTACACCAATGCGTTCCTGGATTGCTACTGGAGATGCGTAGTGATTTTTCTTTTTTTCTTTTTTTTTTTTTTAAAGATTTTATTTGTTTATTTTTAGAGGGGAAGGGAGGGAGATAGACAGAGAGAGAGAGAAACATCAATGTGTGGTTGCTGGGGGTTATGGCCTGCAACCCAGGAATGTACCCTGGCTGGGAATCGAACCTGGGACACTTTGGTTCCCAGTCCGCGCTCAATCCACTGAGCTACGCCAGCCAGGGTGTGATTTTTCTTAAATCTAGGTTGTCCCAGCAACATGATCCAACTTGCAATTTTTTTCCAAATGAATTTTAAGACATTAATTAAATTGTGCAGTTAGCATGCACTAAATTTCCACTATTTTCAGAATTTTTTCTATTTGACATTATATAACATATGAAACCAAAAAATATAGCAAGAGACTTAACTTTCAAGGAGGGTTCCATTTATTGGTAGAATAATATAAATTCACAAATAACTAGACAACAAAATTGAATGCATAACATTGTATAATAGATATACATGCACAGATTTCCAAATCAGCTATAATATCAAGAAAGGGGGGAATGTTAACCAATAGACTTCTAGAATATGTGTTGCATTTAAACTGGCAGAATTTTTAAAATATTTGGGGTATAAGAGTCCAAGTATAGCAAGTGCAGAAATTGAGTGCAATATTTTAAAAAGCCTTTGAATAAGTTTTCTCAGGGATAAAACTAAAGGTAGAAATGATGGTTGAGGCCAAGCCATTGAGTGACTGAACATAGGCAGACTGATAAATATGTCAAGCCATAATTATGATAAATATGTATATACATAGGTGAGAACAAAAAGATATTGATATTAGGTGAAATAATAGATAAATGGATGGAAGAATGGTAAATATCAAAAGAACATTATACATAAAGGTGCAGAAATTTATATGGCTCAAGGAGAGATTTCAAGGAAATTATTTGGAATAACTTCTGTTTTTCTAATTATATTAGATTGTGATGTCACCTACTGATGTTTCAATAAAAGGGTAGGGACTGAGGATTTGCCCAGACATTAAGTTCAGAGAAAAGTTTCCAGAGGTTATCATCTTTTTTTTAGCTGATCTGATAAGAGTAAAGTAAGGATGCATCCATCTAGAGATATGTTTTGTTTGTAGGTGAGCCCTTGAGAAGATGAGCTGGTTTCCTATAGAGGACCTGTATGCAGTTCATAGACTGAAGTAGGAGGCATTTCACCGAGGGCATTATCACAGAGTTGATTAATTTATTTTTCTGCGCTTCAGTTTCATTTCTTTTTTTCTTTTTTAAAAAAGATTTTATTTATTTATTTTTAGAGAGGGAAGGGAGAGAGAGAGAGAGAGAGAGAGAGAGGGAGGGAGAGAAACATCAATATGCAGTTGCTGGGGGCCATGGCCTGCAACCTAAGCATGTACCCTAACTGGGAATCGAACCTGCTATGCCTGGTTTGTAGCCCAAGGTCAATCCACTGAGTTACGCCAGACAGGGCCAGTTTCATTTTCTTAAATAAATTATAATATGGTGTATCTCATACTTTAGAAATCTTTCATGCACAATGCAACATATTCATTTTTACTTGGTAAATATTAAAGTGATTGTGCAGTGATTATACAGATTCTTAAGAGTCTATTTAACAGAAAACTCATTCCTGATTTAGTAGTAATTCTTTCATTTTATCCATTTTTATTGATTCATACTCTGACAAATTCCATATGGAGAGATTAAGAAAACAACCTTCAAATTCAAATGAGATGTTTTGCATTTTCTAAGTCCTGTGTTAAAAAGACAACTTTTTTTGAGAACATTTTGATTCATTATAAAATTCTGGTCTCATTTTTGTATGTTTAGCCATGATATTTATAGCCAAAATCATTTTCTAGTGAAAAAAATTCTAAATCCAGTAATGTTAAATTCCATCAAGCTGAAAGTTAGACTTAAAATTTCTAAGTGATATGAATTGTGAATAACATTTACTGTGATAGATGTCTGTATCTCCATTTTACCTAGTATGATCATATATTGGACTTAAAATCAACAACATTTTTCCAGTCTTTCAACGGTAGCCCAAGTGTAGGGTAAGGAAAGATTGTGGTACACATATTTCCACTAAAATAGTTCATTAGGGATTATCTGTGAAACCTCTATAACGTGCTTCCGGTAGCACAGAGCAATGGGGCAAGGTGGCATTGTGCGGACCTCCAGCCTTCATCTAACTTTATGCTCCCATTTAACTGGTATGGCTAGAAAACACTTTTATTATCTTTGGCTAATTCATAGTCCCCCAAACAGAATTATGGATTCCATTAGACCTTATAAATAATTCTCTACTTCCAGCCTCCAGTAATAAAATCAGCAGTGCAATTCCTATCGGATATCAAACGAGTATTGCTTATAGAGAAACATTCCTTGGAATGATTTATTCTTAACATTAAAAGAATTGAATTGAATTAATAAATGAATGACGTGCTAACCTGCTGACCATTCTAGGGCAGTGTTTGCACACGACTGGCCGAACAGATCTTTGCAGGGCATAAGATAATGTGTCTGCTCTTTGCTTTCCTGATTGGCTTGGGTCGCTGTGCAATCATTCAGCTGAAGTCTCTCTCGGAGGCTAGAAAGGGCTCCTGTCAGGGAGCCACTTTGGCAGGCTCTTCTGTGTTGTGGTCTGTTTGGTTCACCCGTAGAGACGTGGATTAAGATAGAATTATAGGAAATCCTCTTGAGGTAAAGGCCTACTGGATAAGAACAGGGAAAACTAATTTAAGCCTCTCTACTCCTTCAGCATAACCTTTTAAAATACTAGGTTACAGTGTGTTCATTTCACTTGTGGTTCTGACATAAGAGACTAATGGAAATGACATTTAAAAAGGGACAGGCTTTTGTTGTATAAACTGTAACTGGCTTGTCTTAAAAGTACCTTTCCATGTGGGCCTCAAATGTGATAACATTTTTCAGGTTGTGCACATAGATTAGAAGCTATTAAATTCTAAGTTTGCGAAGATAAGCATGTCCAATCGCTGTCTCTGACAGGACAGAGTCCTGACATGCTGATTTATAGATTAAAATATTAACGGAGCACTGTTATGGATATCATCATTTTGCTGTTGCTATTTTAATGGAGATGAAGCCCTAAAAAGGCATCTGTGTTTTCACTTGGCCTTTAAAAAGCCCACTGTGATGCCACCACCCTTCAGAAGAAAAGAGGACGGTTTAGCTAAAAGGTCGCCTTGAAGTAGTGAATTGGATCCCTCCAGCTCATTCCCCCTGCGTTTTGGTCAGTGGTGGGGGAGGGGCCCTCGGACCTAACAGTGATACTGACACCAGTGATTCGCCCCGCACACAGCCTCGTTATTATAGAATAAGCCTCATTTTGCAGATAAATTTACAAGGAGCTGAGAGAATTTAAATGGCTCCTTCAAAATCGTGGAGTCAGCCAGCAGTGAGGGAGCTAGGAGATGAATTAAAAGCCCGGAAATCTACCTGTGTTTTCTAGTGGTGTCAGTGGTAAGTGTAGCTCAGACTGCTCTTAGGAACTGAGAAAAGAAACAAAGAGGAGGAAGAAAAGAACAGAAAGGAAAGAAACAATTCTTAGAGCTTGGCAGAAATATCCCTGATGCTTTGAAGTGAAGGCGAGGCTTCAGATTCCAAGGGCCCAGATGTGTGGCATGCGATGAAATGGCCTGGGGCCAGACAGCCGGATGCCCCATCCAGGGAAGGCAGGCTCCGCCCTGGTGCTGGGAGAAGAGGGTGGGGGAGGGGCAGCCATTGGCTGGTATTTCCAATAAAATGAAAAGGCCAAAATGTTGCTTGCTCAGCTAACTTGCCATTTTAACCAAACTTTTGGAAGCCATAGCTAATGAAAATATCTTAAAAAAAAAACCCCAAAACCCCATCTGAATAGTCGCTGTATGAAATAGGCTGGAAAATGGGAAGGGAAAGGCAAACAGAAGGAATGATACCGTGTGTCTGGGTGTCCTTCCGGCTGCAGGGAGACTATCTCAGCTTAGTGGACGTTTCCAGAGAAGGTGACAGCTTCTTAGGGGCAACTGTCCTGGGGTTCTTTTTCCAAGTGTGTCTATATTTTGAGAGGCCTCACTAATGAGGAAACAAGCAACAGCCTTGTAATGTAAAAAAAAAAATCAAAATGAACATTTTTAAAGACCAAATATGTCCTCTTTTTTTTTTTTTTTTTGAGGAGTAGCTCATGTTCGGTGACCTCAAAATGACTTCAGACTGGTCCAGAGAGAACCTGTCTCTTGCCCACTTTGCCACTCTCCCGTACTTCATTTCTCTCTCTCTTTCCCTTTGTTCCTGTGTGTGGTTGGGGGTGGTAAGGGGAGAAGGGGAAAAATGAGACTGCCATTGTAAAGTTTCAGCTTATTTTCCATGTTGTTTTAAGTGAATAAAGCCTATAAAATACTAAAAAAGTAAATCTACCCAGTTTTTGAAATGCTCATTTGTTATGTGATATAAGGTACAGTGTTGTTCATCATTAGTACAAAATGTTTTTAGCTGACACAGCGTTTGAACATTGTGTGTGTGTGTGCTACATCTATCTTGTTTTCTGTTTAATGGGCGATAAAAATGGGTGATAGAAAGGTTGCTGATACTGCTGATAAGTATGCATGTGTTCTACTCAAACAGACTTGAATAATAAGTACATGCTGAATTTGCCAAGAGTGTGTAATCACTGCTTTCTCTGAGGATAACCATCTGCCTAACAGAGAGTGGGGAAAAAAGGTGTGGATGCCTCTTACTCTTTAAACCAAGTTGTGAAGAAGACCGTGTAAAAGAATGCTTCGGAGAACTGACTGTGGGTCTCTGTGGTCCAGGACGCAGAGACCAGCGCCTGCTCTTCCAGGCACCGTCTGAACAGAGACGTCAGTTCCGGCCAGGCGTAGACTAGGGCAGGTGTGGGAGTGGTCGGGGAAGAGCCGTGGTGGGAACTCAACTCCAGGTGTGTCCCTGTGCGCACAGAGTCTTCGAACTGGATGAGGTCAAAGTTGAGGTGTGAAGTTTGACCTCGGCTGCCTGCAATTTGGGAAAACTTAGGAAATATTTCCAGCCTTCTAATTCATGTTGTAGTGCTACACATACATATCCACCATGTCTCTGTTTGTGCTCTAAATATCTATGCATCAGAAGAAATATGTTTGCATTATAAAATGTGTACAACCAATTTTCATATAATAAAAAGTCTGTTTTATGCTCATTTGTTGATATTTATGGTTAACCTTTACCTGTAACTAAATTCAAAATTTAATGAGAGTTTTCAAATTGCCTCAATTTTAAAAAAATTGGAACGAACCCATTGTATGAGATTGTCTGTGTAATCATCGAAGAGTTTTTTTCCAAGCACAATGAAACAGTTAACTTGTAATTAAGTTTTTGCTGCTTGCCTTTTGTACTTTTATGATAATTATTAGATTTAAACAAACCTCCTATGCCCTATCTAATTTGATTTGAAATACTTATTATAATAAATAAATATAATTTTATATTACTCAAATAAAAGTTTAGTGTATTTATCCTCTAACCATCAAGTTATTGCATTTTTAAAAAATGATATAAGGATAACTCTTTAGCTGTCTTTCACTAAACTGAATGAACTATTGAGATTTGAATCTTAGAGCTGGTTGGACGAGGACATCGGTACTCAGGGAAGATGGAAGGAAGTGAAGGGCTTCAATATACACACATGCGTTCTCCTCTCCATTATGCAACTACTCACTCATGGGTGGCCCATCAGTGGGTCACGGGCAGAAATAACTCCAAGAATAATGGGGGGATGTATGTCAAGGCCACTACCTAATGTCAAGACATAATTTCCTCACTAATCAATGTGCTATGGTATTCAAAGCTCATGATTTATTTATTGGTCCTTCCTTCCTAGGGGAAAAATATTGATTAGCAGTCTGATTTCCACTTGCTATTCCTTACTAATAAAACAGACTTGGTTAAATTCAAAATGCAGCACTTGAAATTCATCGGTTTTCTTTGCTGTTCTTTGTCTAACCCAATAATGGCATTAATATTTTATGCAAGCTAAATGTTTTCTTTTCATATAAAGGAACATAGGCCAGTGGAACGTGTACTTGACCCTTGAGGTGAAGATGATTCTTACTATGCCCATCGCCCCTTTATTTTCAGTCTGTATAGCTTGGATTTTTATCTCCATTGACAGTGCATAAACAGTACCTCTAGGCTTCATTTCGTCAACATATTCCCTATCTCAGCAACAGGACAGCTTGAAGTGGTGCACTCCAAACAATGAACACACGCAGGCACCAGCTGTTGAGTGCCAGAGTCACCAGTGGCAGGTGACAAGGCACTGCGGGTCAGACGGGTGGTGAGAGATCACTGCTGTCCTGCAAAGCAAGATCTCAAGAGGCATGCTCAGCTATGTGCCAGATGACAGACTGGTTGGAGATACATGCTGTGAAATGGTCACTCTCATTTACGCTCCAACATTTAAACAATGACTTCAGCGTAACTCTACAGGTGAAAAAAGAAAAAGGCATTCAGAAGCAGACATTCAGTCTATGATGTAGAAACTCATGGGAATTGTTCTTATTTTCTAGCTACACGTATTTCCTTTAAATGGTTATTTTACATGATTTGGGGAATTTCATCTCATCATAAGTGATGTTTAGACTGAAGTTCCTACGTTGGGCTGTTCTGAGATGAATTCATGAGTTCCATTTTGTTGGCTTCTCCAAACAAAACCACTCTGTTTTAAGAATGTCTAAATATCTCACGGAGTAAACCCTAGCTGTTATTTTTTTTCAATGCCCTTTACTTGTTTTATTTCTAGGTTAATGCTGACATCATTTCTTAAGAGTCTGGGTGTGAATGCACAAAAAGGGACTCTCAGACTGAGTCATGTTAGCAGCTCACCCTAGGAATGACCTGTACTGCCGACAGTAGCCCTTTCTTACTTGGCCACCTTCACATAATCAACCGTGAAAGCAAGGAGGAATGTTTCAAGAGTCTGTAGAAAGCTCCCTGGTGTGCCTGGAAGGTAACTGCAAGTGTCTTAATAAACGGAGAAACAGAAGAATAATGTAACTCAACATAAAGTGGTAAAAGACCGAAGAATTATACAGCAAGTTGAGAAGAGATTATTACAAGATGGGGCAAAAATAGGTTTATGGTTGTGAGTATGTGAAATGCAGAGTTTATGCTAGTGTTATTATTAATTTTTGTACTCTTTGCTATGTGAAAAACTGTAAATCTACTTTTGCCCCACCCTGTGTATTTGGTCAGAAGTCAACTGTGAAAGTAAACTCACATTTTTTTATGAAGAATTTATCACTGCAACATTTAATGTTTTTCATAATTTAGTTGCTGTCTCTACATAATGGCATTCAAAGTTCTAGATGGAAGTCATCCTCAGACCTTGGTTCCCCTCTCACACACATGCAACAGAATGGCTATTTCACAGAAAGGGAGGAGGACCTGCTCAGATACTCACCTTTACTCTTACTTATAAATATCTGTTTCAGCAGGCCTCTCATAGTAACAGTTCTGTCTTCCACGATCACTATAGACAACCGTTACTTATTTTATTAACTTGAATGCATAATAAAATTAATTTTTGGTAGCATTCGATGTATATAATATTCTGATTAACAAACCTAAAATACAAAGAATTTATTTAGGGAATATAAAATTTTTCTCTCCAAGTCTAAGACTGGAGATTTGTGTCCCATTTGTTGATACAAAAGCTATATCTAGCTTGGAAAATGGCAAAATCTCTTTATGTAAAACCCACATACGTCACTACTTACACACTGCTTCTTTCTAACATTCAGGAAGGGCCAAAACATAATGTTTACATAATCCTGTTCATTTACTTTAAAATACCCACAAAAAGAAATGTGACAGAATTGAAACAGCAATACTACTATTTAGATATTTTTTCCATGAAAATCAAACTAAGTTATTTTTCCCAAAAATATCCCCCAAAGAAAACAGAACTTTACCTTATCGTGGTAACTGGGGAATTCTCCATGAAAGATTTTAAAGTCCATGCAGAGTTTAAAAGGTGTATTACAGTATATTACTATTCAAAAATGCCTTTAAACTGTTTTAAAATTCCAGTGCTGCACCTGAATGCTCCATGCAACACTCTTAATTGCCTTGCAACTCCTCTATAATTCTGGATTGGAAAAAAAGCAAAAGTGTAACAGGAAGACTAAAAATTTATTCCTTCATGTTATAATTCATAAATATAAGATCACAATTATGTCAGCACAAATTTTTGTATTTTCATTGGAAAAAATGTACTCAGAAGGCTGAGTACATTTATTATAGGTTGTATCCTCAATTTAGCAGTTTGTTACTAAATAGAATATAAGTACCCATTTGAGAAAATTACTTATGGTCTAAAAATCCCACTTGTAAGGTAATTTCTACATTAAAGAGGTCCTAAACCTTGAATACAAACGTCATCGAATAGCTAGTATCCAGGGTGAAATATCTCACTTGTACTTTAACAGAAAATAATTGAGCTTCAGCCTGATTTAATTATTCCAAAATATTTATAAGGAAATGTTAACATACATTTTTTTAAAGAAACAGTTACTGGATTGCAGTCAAATACTGGCAGAATCTGGGTTCACAAATTATTTAAGGTAATGAGAAAATCATAAATGTTTGAACTGCAATTGTCCTTATCTTTCTTTTCCCTTCACTGAAGTAAGGGTGTGAGTATACCCATGCATTTTTAGCGGGTGACAATAAAGGAAATCAGAACATACAGGTTCTCCCATGGCCACATGTAAAAGACTGAATTCATGTCATGGCCTTAATCTAAATAGCATTTTCCAGTGCAAGCAGTAAATAATAGTAGAAATATCATTATGTTTGGTATTTCAAGAAAAAGCATATAAAACAAGGTGTGGTCTTCTATTAGTATTACTTTATTTTTATTTCTTTTATTTAGAGGGGAAAGCCCTTAGGCCTAGGCAAACTTTCTCTTGTTTTTCCCTTAAAGACAGGATTATCACCCACTTTTCCTCTTCTTTTTTCCTCCTGTTAGCTGGATGGTCTTTCATGCATGGCCACTCGCTACGACCAGACTGTGGAGTGGAAGCAGTTAGCTCTAATCCCCGCTCCCTGGTTGCCTCTTAGGAAAATGGCCTAGTCTCTGCATTGTAAAGTTTTACTGCTCAGCACCGTGGGGAAACATATAAAGAACCAAACTATTTCAAATAAAAAGGGTAAAAGCACTTACACTGTGTATTTTAAGAGTTAAGAACAGAATTTGGAGTCATGTTGCCAAGTTCCACTACTTAACTAGCTTTGTTGCCGTGGTCAAGAGGTTTAACTGCTCCTTTTTCTCTTTAGCACCGAGAGGATAATCACATGCCCGCCTCACATGACATTGTGTGGATGAAATGAAGTCATGCCTGTAAAGAGCTTAATACAGTGCCTGACTGTTCAATGTGTTTATTTCTTCTTTCATAAAAAAACCCACAAAAAACAAAAAAACAAAGCCACAGTCCCTAGGGCTTAGCCATTCATATGTACTTCCAAAGGGAAAATACAAAAGATGACTTTTTTGCATATTCAGGTGAGTATTTCATTCACATGGAGTGTGGAAGCAATCTGCTGCAGTACCAGTGAAGTTCCAGGATAGTCGGAGATGCTACGTATCTGGAAAGCCTTGTTTGACTTATTTTTTGGGACTTGTATTGCTAGAGCTAGTAATAATAATAACAATTATTATTATTCTTAGACATGAACTAATTGTTACATTTGTATTAGTCTGAAATTATAAAGCAGATGGACCAGTTCATACTTGTACAACCTGTGACTGTAGAGATAAAAGAACGTTGCGTCAGCAGGTACTTCTGTGTTTTGACAAGTTGTTTCTGATGGCAAAGCAGCTAAGTGACATGGGAAAAGCTTGGTAATAATAAAAAAACATGAGCTACTTGACCGCCACGGACACAAAATGGCTGCACAAAATAACCATTCATTACACATTTATCCACTAATGCCCCCTTTGTCCAAGGGCACTGAGATGACAAAAAATGATGACTAAATCATTCTATTAGAATTTAATTGTTTGAGATACATTGATAATTGAATAGTAAAGTTGGAGGTTGTTGTGAAGGTATCTATAGCTTCTATTGGATTAAATAGAAAGATTTTATTATCAATATAGAGAGAGACGAGTCTAGAAAGTCTTTTTGCAATAGTTGTTTTTACCAAGGTATAGGGGGAAATTGGAAGGTGAAAAAGTATGGGGGAAGGCAAAGGGAGTTGTGGAAAGAAACTCATAATAGAAATCTGCGTAGAGACATAGAGTGTGAACACCTTCCGTTTGAAGAGCTATGAGTATTTCTTACAGCATCAGGACACCAGCTGAGTTTAGAGTAATAGTAAGAAAGGCTGAAAAGTAATCAGAGACAAATTCTTTAAGTATCACATTGGCTATTTTAAAGAGTTTAGAGTATTCATTTTGTGGGGGGAGGGGGCATGTGTATGTATGGCAGGGTATAGGATGTATGGGAGGGAGGTCTGGGGAAGGAGGTTAGTGATGGGACCTGTATACATTTCAGAAAAACTCCAGGCTGCAGTATGCAGAATGACATGGGTGAGGGTAAGATAAACCAAAGTAATCTGAAAGTGATCTAGTTTGGAACGGATATAAAGATGGTAAGAAAAGAAAATGACATTTGTGGCCTGGAGGAATCAATCCTAAAAGTGATAATCAAATAGAAATTACCAGTCACAACTACAAACAGATAAAAATAGATACATTTAAGATTATGTTTTTCTGCATGCAGGATTTGTTTGGAAAAGTCAAGGAGAAGCAGTCCATGGGGACCATCAGTCCCTGCTAAATTGCAGAGTGAGTGGGAAATGTCATCAGTGGAGAATATACACATGGGCACTTGAGACAGGGGACATAAAAGCCATGAAAGTTCTACCCAGCTTCACAATCTGGCTTCATGATGGCTCCAATTACGTTATTACTTGGGGAAGACAGGACAAAGAACTTGTGTGATTTCAATGTCATATAACCAATGGCTGATAACAGAAGATTACCAATTCCATCCCCCCAAAATAAATCCTTTATGGCTTGAAATAACAACAATCACTGAGTTCGCTTATGGATCTGCACTTTGTTATATAGGGTAACATACAGATGGGTCATATCTGATCCCCAGCAACTGGTGACGCAAAACCCTCAGGGCTGGGTCACCTGAGGCTGTTTCAGGTTTCCTAATGTGGTTTCTCCAGCAGAAGCTCTCAGGATAATCTGACTTTTTACAAGGCTTCTCGAAAATCAGAGGCCAGCGTTCTGACAAATCCAGTAGAAGCTCTGAGGCTTCTTCTGAGTAGACTGAGAGGTCTGAGAACATCACTTCTGCTCATTCCACTGATTAAACAAGTCAGTAAGGAGGGGAATTAGGCTCTATCTTTCAAGACAGAGGGCGGAGAAATCTTTCTGGCCAAGATTTTACTTTGGCACTTGAAGTTTATGTTTTTTAACTCTTTCCCCCTCAAAGGGGAATTATGCACTCTTGCCGTTTTCAGGAAATAATAAGATATATCCTAACAAAATTAACTACAATGCCATTTATTTATTATAAGTTATGGACTGGAAGTTGACCTGGACTGATTTTACTAAGGAAAAAAACTATAGTTCTTTATAAACAATCACCAACTCGCTTCTGTTAAAAGTGACAGAATATGAGGAAAGTTACCTAACTATTAATAATTGTTATAGGGAAACTGTCACTTACATTGCAAGAAATCTAAACATTCTGTTAGTCACTTTAACATGACTAACAGAGAAAGGTATCCAAAAAGGGAGGAGAAAATGCAAAAAAAAAAAAAAAAGGCTAAGATCTGGAACTTGTCCCTGATGAAATGAGGAACCAGAAAGACACAGGCTCCCTGTTTTGTACAAATGGTGGTGATAAGGACAAGGCCTGGGTGATGAGTGATTGCCTGGAGTCAGAGTTGTTCCTCAGTGATGGAATGCAGTTAGTCAGGGCTATTTTGTTTTAAAGAGCATGGCAGGGGCCAAGTTCCATGGGAGCACGTAAAGTTTTCAGGAGTCCTGGGCCAAGGAGCTGGCGGGGGTTTGGATCATTGTGCAACCTGGCTGTCTTTGCCATGCATGTGTCAGGGCCGAATGCTTGCTGCATTAGGAAGAAAGGAATTTCCCCAGCAGTAAGCAGTATTTGATCTTGGAATGGTCTACCAGTGGCTTTTAAGAAGAGTAAGTGTCAATTGTCAGACAATTGATTTTTGTTCTGGAGTTTGGATATGATCGACTACATTAAGGACTACATATTCTTAAATCACAATTTTTAATTTATGAAAAAAAGGCATATTTAGACACAAAGTAGACACTTGTTAAATATTTGTGGAAGAGAAATACAATTGCTCTAAGCTAGTCTTTGTATAATTTTGAAGATCTTTGTAGTTCCATTCAAACAGTATATAAAAATGTATAGATTCTTTTTTTAACATTTATAAGAAACTAGAATGTAGTGGAGTCTGTTTCCATTATTGCTGCTGGAATAAGAAATAATGATTTTTTAAAAAATGTGAATACAATAATTTCATTAAAGCTATAAACAAAGAGGTTCTATACCAAAACAAATTTTAGAAATTTTTAAAAATAATGTTTCATGTGAAAGTGCTTTATTCATGTATTCAGGAATACTATAGATACAAAATTAGAAAAATGTTTCAGCTCCTGTGTTGAATTATTGAAATATGTATGTACAAAGCTTAACTGCCCTGAGGTCATGTCTAAGCAGTTCACTAAATCAACATTATATTAATCTTTGTTTATTCTCCTGATTCTTGAAGATTAGGCAAAGAACATGCCTCAGGTCTAAGCTTAATGTCAACATTAAAAATTAGCAGGAAGAATGTATCCAATAGGAAGAACTATTTAAAAGTAAGAGAGATAACAGTACACAGGAAGGAAGGATGTCAAGAAGATAAACAGAGTAAAATTCAAAACAGAAACATTACAAGACATATCTCTTTACCTCACACTTAGGTGCAGACTTATTAGCTATTTGTTAACCTCCAGGGAACCTGTGAGTTTTAAAGTTTGTGAACTTTAAAGTTTGAATTTCTAGATTATAGTTATAGCTTTAAAGAAAATCAAAGACCAAACTGTTTACCCAGACATCATAAAGTAATGTAATTTTAACCTTTGTAGTTAATAAGCATTTAAAATTGAATGAGTAGCAAAAGAATTAAATGCAAAATACATACAAACCTACATAAATCTAAGTTCACTTCAGAAGATCAAATTCAGTTTCTCCTACTCATGGAAAGACTGGGTGTCACTTCTTTTGACTCATTTAAATCTATAAAAATACTCTGGTTTATACATATACAATATGTTCAATCAGTTATCCTCATTACCAATTTCCTCAATGTTTGCACTCTGTTTCAATGGCAATGGGAAGGAAATGCACAATTAGAAATATTTTCAGTTCACCAATTGCTAAAATATCTCTTTATATGATATAAAGTCCAGGCAAAATCTAATGCACAGCATTTCCAACCCATGGAATTGTTTCAATCATTAAGAAAAAGGACAGCCTGCACCTTGTCAGCTGAACTGCAAGGGACTTGAAACTAGAAATCAAGTCCTAGCAAGCTCTACTTCCCTTGATAACCATCTACACAGAGAAGATGGTGATCACTGTTTATTGGCTTGGATAAAATCATGATGTGATCAGTTTCATGAAACCGTTGTCAGTGGAAATCAGGCTTTTCAAGGGAATTGCAAGGAAAGCAACCAAGGACCCACACGGGGGACATTGTGATATGACAAGATGATTTATTCATGTGAACATAGAAGCTGCTACCTGGGTTCTCAATGTCCCATCTTCCTTTGTCCCACCGTGCAAAAAGTGCAACCGTGTCCTCAGCAAGGCCAAACAAAAGCCAATGTCCTGAGTTTCTGCTTCATACTAAAGCTTAGTCTTTTCCAGTGCATGCTGTCTGCCGCAAGCCCTTGTAGCTGCCAGACCAACGTGGCCACATGCTCCTAGCTGAGAGACAGCACAGTACCACATGGGGCCAGTGCATTCCTGGTTATGGGGGAAGAAAGAATCAGGGGTGGGGCCTTCTTTTCTCCCCTAGGATTATATTAGCTTGGGTTTGGGATGGACCAGGTGCTTTTTCCAAAGAACCAATGAACTTCTGAGCTTGGATGGGCTTGTGATAGGTCCGCCTCTTAGTTCTACTGACAGGCTTCTGTGGTCAAGCTCCTTTCCCTGTGCCCCACAACAATCCAGCACTGGAGCGGGGAGGGAGGAGTGTTAATACCTTTGACTGAGCAATGCAGTAATCCCCTAGGGCATGAAACTGTAGATTCCTGGCAAACGCAACAGGCTAATGTTCCCCAGTTTATTAAGTTCAATGTCTAATTCCCTTTGCGTCCCTTTCCTTTATTATAATTAGCTAATTAGTTACGGTAACAAAACCATCATTATCACATTAAATTCGTAACCTGAGAGAACATTTGCTTCCGTGGGAACTAACTGAAGTAGTTAGTAGTTGTAGAACCACCAGATCCTAGAACTCACATACAAAAAAATAAAAGATTTAAAAGAACGTAGTTATTTGTAGTTATTTGGAGTGACTGCTCAGGAATTTCAAATGCTATGTTTGTGCTTCAGAATTGGCTTGAAAAGATCTAGAGAACCTAAAAAATAATTGATTTCTCAAATGTTATAGTATCATCTCTGTTTCATTAAGAGAATCTCAATTACATTATGAATATCTTGGGTGACTTTTACATTTTATGTAATAGATTTTCTTTTGCCAGATAATAGGAGATGGAAGAGAAGGCCTAGGGGTTGTAAAAATGCTCTCTTTCCATGGATCTCCCAAAGCCTGGCTAGAGGAAAATCTGTCTCCTCAACTTCCTTTTATTTCTGGCAAAAATTTGTTTTTTTACTAATTATCCCCAGCTGTACCAGATTCTGTACTTCTCATTTTTAACTTTACATGCTCTGACATCTGTATGCTTCTTGTATGGGATAATAGGTCTTAAAATGGGAAATCTTTCGGGAGAGGTGAGTATAATACAATTGTCTAAAAAGAAAAAAATTAAAAACTTGAAGGTGAATGATCATCCCTTCTATTCTTCCCATTTGTTGCCAGTCAACTACTCGTAATCATCATATTGGTGTTTGCCTACAGTAGCCATGGAGCAGACTCTTTCAAATATCAATAATTTTGATATAATTCATTTTTTTAAATTTCTCTTTTTTTCATAATTTTCTTTTGAAGAGAATCAATGTGCCAACTTCTAATTTTTAATTCACCCCTGTCCCCATTATGCAGATTTTACCCACCGTACTCCAGGTTCTTTAGAGGACTCTTTACATTCCCGAGTGAAGGGCGGCAGTAAAACTGTAATAAATAAGTAAGACAATCAGGATGCAAAAACAAAGAGGCACATAGTAGATTGTGATGAGTTTTGATGTGCTAGACACCTGCTCACTTTGTGTTGGTCCTGGTTGGCATGATCTTTGGCTTGCTTTTGCAACAATTTCATCATTCATACTTAAGTAAAAATAATGGAGAAAAAACTAACAATAGTCGCTTTGACTTTTAGCTGGTGCATTTCCTGCTAATTCCAAAAGCTTGAAAATGACAATTTAAGTAAACGTTAAACAATATGCATTTCCATGAGCTGTAATATAATTCTTTGGAAATATCAAAAACACATTGACTTTTTTAATTAAAAAAAACTTTCTAATTTGAAAACCATGGGCCCCAGGCAAGGTAATCTTCCTGAAGAAGTTTGACATGAACAATAATAATGAAAATCAGTCATATTTTATATTTTGCAGATTTTCTTAGTGTAAAGACAATGCCTTTATGGGTATAAATTTTTCATGAATTAAGTCAGCTTGTTAAATTTTTTTATTTGTATTAAATGGCCTGGCTATATACTCTGCCAAAGTGACAATTTTTACAAGCCTTACACTGTATATATTTTCCATTTTGTTTTATTTGTTGCATTGACCATGTTATTATTTTATGTTTGAGAGTAATCAATGATTGGGCAATGCTCATTTATTTGTTTTTTACCTTGTATCTCATTTTCCAATTGTGGAAACCATTATGCTATCATCACTGAAAATAAAATACTGGACAGATTTGTACAATATAAGAATTAATTATTATTTAAACTTTATTAGACCTGAGGAGTGGAAACATGTAAGCTTAGGGCACTGAGGAAAAAGAAATTTGTTTTTTTTAATTACCATTTTCAATTCCTTAATTCATTGTGTTCTTGTAAGTTTTCAGTTTTTTTGGTGCCATTTTCTCATTTTATAATCTAGAAATCTATTCATTTTTTTCTGGACTTTCAAATACATTAGTGAATTGTTCAGCACAATGTCCTCTTTATTGTATTTTAAATTTTCTGTTGTTTAGTAAGTCATCTCTTTCATTCTATATTTTTATTTTCATCTTCTTTTCTATTTTTAAATTGGGCTTCCAAAATCTATATTATTAATTTCTTTAATTTCTTTGGTTTATTAATTTTGCCAATTTTTATTGTATTATTTTTGTTTCTTATTATATTCTTTTCTGCTTTTAAAACCTCTTGCTTTTCTTTGCTGTTTTTTATTTAGATTAAATGTTTAGCTCATTTTTATTACACTGACATAAGCAACAGTTTGACTCCACATAAAACTTATATTTTATAATCTTTTTCTTTAACATGTGAGAAATACTACATTATTGACTTTATACATTTTAGTTTCTTTTAAGAATTGTGTTGGCTACCTGATTCACATACCCTTCTTGGTTTGTTATTTTTGGAAACTGTAAATTTTTTTCCTTTTAATTTATGTTCTTAAACCTTTTCATGCATCGAGGATAGGCTTTCCTAGCCACCTCCTAGGCAATCTATGATGACTTCCAACCCCATCTTTCTTTTTCCTTTAATTCCAGGAAACGTGGCATTATTTCATTTCAAACAGTCTTCTTTCCAGTGATTTTTGTTTTTCCCATCCCTTGCTGGTACTTTATCACCAAGATATCAGCACACCCACTACTTTGCAACATCTTTTATCTGTTCTTTGCATAATTTATTTCTCTTTATGTTCTCTCTGTCTCCTGGGGGGAATTCCACTGTCTGATGGTCCAGTGAACTAGTTTAGTCTTTGCATTCATCCTTCTTTTATTCCATCTATTGAGTCTTAAACTCGTACTTAACTCATATCTAATGTATCAACTTTTACTTGTAAGATTTTGTTTTTAATTCATTCTGCCAATATTGTTCATTATCTTTGGAGAATAACATATCTGGTAGGAAAATATTGGACCATCTGTTCCAATGGTTTTGCTTTAGATGCCGTCTGATATATGTTTTTGTTTTCTTTTTATAATAATTAGATTATTCAGGTGTCTAGTTCAGGAGTTGGCAAATGAAGTCTCATAAGCCAAAACTGGGCCTCCACGCATATTTATAAGTAAAGTTTCAGAGGAACAGCAACATGTTTCTTTATGTATTGTTGGTGGCTGATTTCATGCACATCAGTAAGAGCTGAATAATTGGCACAGGGACTATGTGGCTTGCTCGGGGTCCAGTACTCCTTATCTGGCTACCTGCCACTTACAGAATTTGCTGACCATGCATGCAGTCAATTTCACCCTTGAGTTCATGTCCCTTCAAGGTATTAGTCTCTCTGTTAATGTGTATTGGGAATGACTGGAAGCCTAGCTCTCATTTGCATTGTTAAGGACAAATTTAGAGAAAGGGAGAGAGAAACAGAGAGAGAGAGAGAGAAAGGGAGAGAATGAACAGCAGAGAGTGAGGAGCTCCAGGGTGGAAGTTCATCCCTTAGAGAAGTTCTTCTGTTGCTTCATCTCCAGGCAACTATTTTAGCCAAATATTTATCTTGAATTTCTTTGAAAGGTGTGGCCTTGAGGGAAGTGTAGTCGTTATTACAGGACGCTGCTCCTGTTTCCCCTCCGTTTTGCAGCACAGTTCTAGCTGCTAGCTCTGCCCCTGCAGCCCTCCCCAGAAATTGCTGTCATCCTAAGGGGGCTGCCCAGCTTCTTTCCCCGTCCCTAGTGATGGGCATCTAATGAATAATCAGTCACCTCGGAGTACAGTGGCCTGGCTCCCTGGTCTCAATTACAGATATCACCGAAGGGCCACCTCAGCTCTAGAATTTCCTATGGGATTGGTTGGCCTTGCTGTAGCATTACAATGCAGTTCATTTTATTTATCTACCTAATTCCAATTTTGCTCTTTTCTAGATAGGGTCCCAGAGAACATTTCCTGCATTCAGATTTGAAACTCAAGCAGCTTCCTAGGCTTGCCCTGAGAGGAAAGGAAGTCTCCCTCGCTTTTTCCCATTGACCTTGAGGTGCAAAGAGTGCAGAGATCAAGAGGGAAAATCTCAGAAGAAAAGCCAATCCGTCTAACATGGTTTACATCAGCTCCTTTCAGCATCAATGTCCTTCTGCTGTTCAGATTCGACTCAGTAAGACTGGGCTGCTTGGCCTCTTGCTGACATTTCCATGAGGCAATTATCCTCTTGAGGCCACGTTTATCCTCTCCGAGCCCAGAGACGGAAATAGAACTCCAGAGCCCAGGTCCAGTCTTCCCTCCAAGGGCTGTGATTGCAAACCCCTTTATCGGGACTGCTGACCCCCTCTGTTCTTTCCAGTCCCTATCACTTCCCACACGTACACATCAGCTTATGATATGGTTAATGACATTGTATTTTTGTTTAATTCCTGCTTCACTTTGGTTTATGCTGTGCTTTCACTCACAAACACAAAGTTTGTTTTATTTGGGGCTGCAGAGGTGCACAATTCAGATATAAAACTGTATTCAGGGTATTCAAATATAAATCCACATCTTTTATTAGCAGGCTTTAGCTAATGATGAGATTTTTCTTTGTTTGAACTGCTCAACCAAAGAGACCTCCTAGAAACTCAAAAATACAATACTAGTTATTCAGGCACGCTCTCCCTGTTCCCCAGCAATGGAAAACAACCTCCATTAAAATATTTTTGTTTATAGCCTTCCTATGAATGGAGGTTGAGGGTTGCCAATTATTCTTAGCACACTGTTACCCTAGATAATGTGTCTGCCCACGCTGCACAGTAACTGTTTCCAAACTTACCCACTCTCTCCAGACCTTCTAACTCAGGCTCTCTCCCTTCCCCTTCCACCGTGCGGATGGCTTTGATTCCGACCTCAGAGGAGGAGAAACCATCAGAGCATCCTGTGAGAATGACTGTCCCATTAGCATAGACAGAAGTCCCCCCTCCATCCCTTCCTTTTCCATGGTTTTAGTTATCCATGGTCAACCATGGTCTGGAAATATTAAATGGAAAATTCCAGAATAAACCATTCATAAGCTTTAAATTGCATGCCGTTCTGAGTAGCATGGTGCAATCTCGTACCATGGTGCCCCGCCCACCTGACACATGACTCATCCTGTCGTCCAGCATGTCCACACCACCACGTGGTGCTGGCATTCAGATAACCCTTATTTTACTTAATAATGGCTCCAAAGCCCAAGAGTGGCCATACTGGCAATTTACGTATGCCAAAGAGCATCTGTCAAGTCCTTCTTTTAAGAAAAAATGTGAAAATTCTCAAGTCAGTGAGGCATTTCCTCATCTCACATATCACAAGAAGGATGAGTACAGCACAGTTAGATATTTTGAGAGGGAGAAAGAGAGTGAGTGAGCACATTCATATAACTTTGATCACAGTATATTATATAATTATTCTATTTTATTTCTAGATATTGTTGTTAATGTCTTACTGGGCCTAACATATAAATTAAACTTTATCATAAATCTGTGGTTTCAGGCATTTACTGGGGGCCTCGAAACATACCCACATGGATAAGGGAGGACTATTGCATAGCATCAGAACAACTCATCTTGAGTTCCAGCCTGAGCTAGTCAGTTGCTATCTCACACTCACTTCCATGCTCCAAAGGCTGGTTCCATTTGACCCATCCAAACCCATAATTACAATCTTCAGGGTCAGACCTGGTTCTCCTGACTCTGTCCCAGGTTGCCTCTCCTGCTTTACAGCACAACCACTTATCCAGCCATTGAGATCAGAAATCTGGGTGTCCACATGTCATTCTCATTTGCAGTTGCCCATAAATGCTGACACTTTTGCCTGCTGTCTCCTCTCAAATCTATTTATCTCCCTCCCTATTGTCACTATCCTAGTGCGAGTAATAACAATTCTCTCACCTGAATTGGTGTGACAGCCTCTTAATTGGCCTCCCCACTAAGGTTCCTACTCTCTCCAGTCTTTTCTTGATACTTCAGTCAACTAGATTGTTAAAGACTGTTAATGTGGTTGTGCTGCTATTTACGTTGAAACATTTTTTAGGATAAAAACTGTAAATCCTTAACTCGGCGGTCCATTACCTTCTACACAGTCTGGCTTGTGCTGACATGCAGCTCCTGCCAGGCGGACAGTGCCGCTGCATCACGTTTTACAATGCACACGAAGACCAAAGACTCAGAAAAGTGAAGAAACCTTCCTAACGCTTATGATGGATGCTGTGATGTTCAGCACCAGTTCTGAGCCTCTTCTTCTGAGAACTTCTGAGCACAAATTCTACCTTTCTCCTCTTCAACACTGCTTTTGAGGATGACACTGTGTTCATGCAACCCTCAGGAAGTACATGGCAACTGTATTGCTGCCATTCCGCTGAGATGTGGGGCTGCAGTAAGAATATGCAAGAGCTCTTTTAATGAACTCACCAACCTGCAGGTGGATGGTTACAGTGCTGGAATTGTCTTCACCTTTTTCTCAACTGACTGCAAATGAATTTTGAAAAACTAAGAACTCACTTATACATTTTTTTTAGGATGACATCTAAATTTTTTCATCACCAAAGGTATAAATGGTGTATAATTTTTAGCATATTGTATGTGGATTTTTTGAAATAATTATATCAGTTTTAAAATTATATGGAATAACCTGGCTGGCATAGCTCAGTGGATTGAGCGCAGCCTGCGAACCAAAGTGTCGCAGGTTCGATTCCCAGTCAGGGCACATGCCTGGGTTGCAAGCCATGACCCCCAGCAACCGCACATTGATGATTCTCTCTCTCTCTATCTCCCTCCCTTCCCTCTCTAAAAAATAAATAAATAAACTGTTTAAAAAATAAAATACATAAAATTATATGGAATAAAAGTATAATGGCAATTTGATTCCCACCATTATCCATATAAAATACTCAATTCCAATTTTTAATGTTTAAGGTTGTAAACAATTAGCCTTATTCATATGAAGAAATTATTGGGGATGGTAATATATAATAATAATGATACACAGCTATTTCATCTTAAAATGTCTTTGTCAAAGCTGAGTTACCTAAAAAATATATTTTCAAGTTTTCTATTTTTTTTCCACAAATATTTGAAAGTTACTTGAGCTTGAGCCAAAAAAAATGTTTTCTGATCATCTGAGACATTTACTTTCTCTCCATCCCCACCTGCCTTGCGTGTTGTCCCTTGGCTAACCCAGAGCTTGTCCGCTCCAGGGCTGCAGCCAGAGTCAGAATGTGTAGGATGAATGTCTTTCTCTCATAAAAGTGAAAGGGGGACTGTGAGAGGGCCGTTGGGGAGGAGAAAGGGCACCTACAGAGCAGGTGCCTTTGGAGAGAAGTCATGCAAGTCGGGATCTGGGTGTTAACCGTTTTAAAATCACCCACACCCATGTGACCCTTAGAGAGAGGGGTAGACCACCGTGTTACAGTTTATAGGCCAGTGAACTGTAGAACAGAATATACTTAAGAACCTACTGAATCAGTAACTTGAAATACAGTGAGGCTAAGCGTAGTGTCTAAATGTTATTTTTAAGTCGTGAAAATATGTAGGAAAAGAAACTCAGTGATGTCTTTAAAACACCTAAAGATAAATAGATATAATAGTTTGTTTCTTAGGGACAAAAATTTAATATTAGTGTTATTATATCAATTACTCCCTGAAGATTCATATTATCTTATCAGTACAACCTTTGGAACTTGTCTGATTTAAATGACAAAGTTGTTAATTCCACATTATGGCATTTATTTGCTTGGGTGAGATATAGCTGCTAGCAGGTATCTGGGAGACCTCTGATATTTATGATGATGGTGTGGGTTAAATAAGCAAAAGGTAAAGAAACAGCAAATCTATAATATTTTACTTCTGCTATTATATCAACCACTGTAAAACTTCACATTTTATTTATCATTGCTATGAATAATGCAGAACATATTTTCTCCAATCACTAAATTGATATGATGCTGTATCAAAGGAGACTGTTTTGACATTTATTTTATATAAATGATAAAATAGAAATTTTCTCTGTACTACATCAGTATAAGAGTAGTTATCATAATTTTTATTATTTTGTTACTGAACAGTGTTACCGAAACAATGTATTTCCTACTAAACAGATGAATAACGTGTTCAAATTCTTTAGGTTTAAATAAAATGCAAGAAAAGTTTGGCATGTAATTTTGTTTCTCAGAATGATAAAGTCATTTACGTTTCAACTTGTGCTTCTGTGTGTGTGTGCTTGACCTCCTAAAACATTACTTTTAAGAGTTGAATTCAAATGATTGAGATGGCATGTCAAAATGGCAATTTTATTTTCTTTACCAGTTTCTGATCTTGGGCTAAGCCTTAGTGAAGTTTTAGTTTAAATGGGTTCAAAGTCCATTAATGCTTAATCAAATTTTTCATCTCAGATTATAGTTGGAAAAGCACCTTGACTTTTACTTCATATGTATAGCATGATGTAAATAGCATTAATAGGTATTGATACATATACAAATGTATTTATAAATTATATATAAATAATGCTATTAAATAATCAATAAACACACTGCTTCACTTATACATTCAGTATCTGTATTTATTTTTCCTAATAGTATACATTCTCGTGGTCCCTTTCAATTTTTAGTTCTGACTGAAACTCAATTCAGTACAACAAAATAATGTTAACTCTCATTGTAGCACCCCTACACTATAAACTACATGAATAAACAACTTAATAGTTTGATATATACTTACATTAATAAGTTGAACCAATAATTTGTATATTTTAAGATATATTTGACATAAGGATACATTGAAGGAAGCCATTTCTTACTATCAAAAATTTTTAAAGAGAAAGGAAAAGACCAACAACACCATTTCGAAAGTATTTTTCTCTTCCCTTACAGGGAACCTGGCTCTCATCCAAATGCTTGGAGCGTGGAAAACAGAAAGACCCAGTGTGACTTGGCACTTGCCTCGCTGCCTTTATTCACAAGCCGTTGGAAGAGCAGTCAGAAAGAAGAGTTTCCCCTTTTCTTGGTCTTCTCTCTCCAAGGACTCAGGACCATCAGGCAGAGAAATGGTGTCAGAGGGTGTTGGATTTTGTGTTCCATTGGATAGTTTTCAATGTGCGTTATGCTACGTGTCAGCTGAGCATATCTTATATTCTAGGGTCAGGTGTGCATTGATTCATCAACCAACTAACGAGGTCTCTGTCTTCTCTCTTCTGTGTTTATTGTTTCAGTCTCCCTTCTTTTCTCTCCATCTCTCCCTTTCTCTCCCTTTCATCCCTCTGTCTCTCCGTTGCTATCTCTCCCCCGCCCCGCAAGTCTCCCTCTCTCTCTCCCCCACACACACATATTGTTCTCTCTCACACGTACACTATCTCCATCTGTTTACTTGCCTATCTCTATGTCTACCTCTCTCTCTCCATCTCTCTCTCTCTCTCCCTTTCTCCTCCATATACTCTTAAATTAAATGCAATGCTGGTACCATTTTGGGGTTCTTCCCTGAGGTGCTTTTTCTCCACAAAATAATAGCAGGATTTTCCCTCCAATGGTGGAGTATTTATCTCTTTAAAAAGCATTTGTATTTTTTAAAATGACTTTAATAAATATATTGTATCATTTTTAAAATATTATCAAAGATAACTTCTGGTGTTGGTAAGGTTATAAAAATTGCACACAATCTCACAGTGCAGAAGGGAATCATTCCAAAAGACTCTCAGGAACAGGAGGGTGGAGCCCCCATGTGGGACTCAAGTTACCTGCTGGGGCAGGTCTCGGTCTCCGTGTTTATTTCAGCTTCAGAATAAGAAGTGGCATGTGCCCATATATGAAAATGTATTGGGAGGTACACAAGTTTATTTTTTAAAATTAATATATTAAAAAGTACATCAAAGAGAGTATTTTAATAAAGCACAGTAGGAAAAGAGACTCAGACTTACATACTTTGCAGCTTAAGGAAATGTAATGAGCTTTCTGATTTCACTCAGTTAATGAACTTCGAAAGCTTATTTTTTGGCTGCATTAAAATGCATTTTGCTATTTTATAATACTTTTTTGAGCTCATTTCTAATATGACTGTTTTCTACAAATATTGATATTTAGAAACATTTTTAGTATAATAAACAAAGGGTTTTATTTTATAAGAAGTGGCAAATTCTGATAGCATAAAGAAAGAAAATACATAAAATTCCAGCATTAAGTAATATAACCTAAATCTTTTGGTGTCTTTCTGACTAGTTTTTCTTCACATATACAAGTAATATGTTCAAATATAAAAGTTATTTGAACATATGTATTATCAATTGATACATGCAATTATTTTAAAATATTGTATTGCTATCTCTACACCTGTGACATAAAATACTCTTTACTGCATGAGTTTTCATCTCTGCACTAATTCTGTTTTATGCACATTGAATCACTTATTTTGCTATTTTTCTACTATTAAAAATTAAGATTATTAAAAAATCCCCTCGTAGACACAGAGGACATATTGGTGGTTGTCAGAGGTGAGAAATAGGAGTGGGCAAAATGGGGGAATGGGGTCAAAAGGTACAAAAATGCAGTTAGTTAAAAAATAAATGTGTTGGAAACTTAATGTTCAGCATGGTGATCAGAGTTAACAACATTATATTGCATATTTGAAAGTTGCTAAGAGAGCAGATCTTAAAAGGTTTCATCACAAGGAAAAATGTGTAAGCATGCATGGTGACTAATGTTAATTAGATGTATAGTGGTAATTATTTTGCAATGTATACAAATATTGAATTAATTGTTGTTCACTTGAAACTAGTATAACATGTCAATTATACATCGATTAAAAGTAAGATTATGGGATTACTGGAATATTTTGCTATCATAAATAATACTGTAATAAATAGTAAATTACTAAATATTCAAATTTCTTTCTATGTCTTTAACATAAATTGGTGGTGATAGAAATACCAGCTTACATTAAAATTTAAGTAAAAAAATTAGACAGGATAAAATTTATCTAGATAATGAAAATTTTTTAGATAATAAAAAATTTTAGATAATAAAAATATATATTAAAATTTTAGATAGAAAATTTAAGGCATTCAAAATGTGCTGTCCAAGTCTCCTTTCATTATCACTACATATTATTTCATGTCCTTATAACACACTCATATACATGCATATATTCATAGAAACACATATTTTTAACATAGGCATGTGTACACAGCACTTTATTATGGGCCTATTTCTAAATCTGGGTCCCAAGTGGCTACCTGGCTCAGGCATGCCCCGGCAGGCCAGCTGAGTCTCACGCGGCTGCTTTCGCTCCCACCTTGACCTCTTTTCCAGGTACTTTCCAAGGTCCAGTAATCCTGTGGTCATGAACTCCATGCAAGATTATTAAAAGACTGTACAACTCTAAGTAGTTTAGATTAATTAGCTTCCATTTTTATTCTACCCATTGTGTGAAGCTGTAAAGAGTTTGCTGCTTTAATTTAAAATCTCTTACCAAAGCAACTGAGCATTTGCCATTTTTTATCCCGATCCTTTAAATTCTATCCAAGTTTCCTATATGGCACATGATTGTAGTTCAAAGCCTCCAGTAATGCTTAATGGCATTACTTTCACCACCGCTTATATCCAAGTAAATCGAATGCTTTGTATGTTGAGAAATACATGAAAGCTGGAGGTTTTGGCTTAGTTGTCTCCCCACACTCTCTCACTGTCATGAGTTATCTTCGGAAGTCACCATGTGGCTTACTCACTTATACCTTATTGAGCCCGTAATAATGACTGAGGACTCACTTCATTATTTTAAAAAGTGGCAACTCTAAGATAAATAGAGCCCCACATAGTAAAGAAATAGAACTTTCCACTTGTCCAGACCCTGATGATTCTTTACCAGGATGATTTCAAATTCCTGAATGGCTCTTCCCTGCATTGCTGTGTTGGGTGTGTGTGTGTGTGTGTATGTGTGTGTGTGTATGTGTGTATGTGTGTGTGTGTTGTGTAATTTTGGCCCTTTTCTTAAGGTAGAAAATAGTTGGTCATTCCCAGAGACTGGGAGGTGAAAAGTTTAACAGCTTGATACCAATATCTGAAGTCTCATCCTTAATTTTCAAGTTAATTTCTCACTCCGCTACTCAATGGATCCGTTTATTTTCACATGTACATCATGCATTTCCTACTTTCATACTCTTACTCTCAAAATCCTAGGCTAAAATTGATACTCAAGAAAAGGGTAACTTGTTTAAATTATGTGAAAATTACAAAAATTTATAAATGTTAACTATTATTATCATTTCTGTTATTTTATTTTGTATAAGACTTTTTAACATTTCACTCTCTTAAACCCTAATATTTGCTTGTCTTGCCTCACATCCTGGTCACACTTTACATCTCAGTTATACTAGAACGCTCAGTGTGGAACACTGTCTTTCATCACTTTGGGAAAAATGATTTTCTTGAAATATTCTTACTTAGCCCTTGAATATCTTGGATTAACATTCATATTAACAATTTCTTTTTAAAAAATCAAATATATCTGTGTAATAAATACATCAACACAGTTTTTTTACAACTCAGCATAAATTAAAATTGTAGCTACTATCTGAGACTGAAGTTCACACCTTTAAGCAGATCTTAAGGTCTTCATACCTTTAAGCAGGACTTAAGATCTTTATCTCATATGGTTTCTGAATCTGAATAACAAAGGCAAGAAAAAAGGCAAATACTGAGTATACATACCTTATGAGTGTCAGTGAATTATATTCATTCATATCTACCCTTTAAACTCTTTTATCAAGTCAAGAAAATAAATATCAGTTATCAATTAAAAAGTATTGGCTTTATTTTTATTTTCTTAAAGATTTCACTTATTTTTAGAGAGGGGAAGGGAGGGAGAAAGAGGGGGAGAAACGTCAATGTGTGGTTGTCTTTTGAGCTCCCCCCACCACACACACACTGGGGACCTGGCCGGCATCCCAGGCATGTGCCCTGACTGGGAATCCAACTGGCAGTCCTTTGGTTTGCAGATCGGCCGTCAATCCATTTAACCACACCAGCTAGGGCAAACATGTATTGGCTTTAAGTCTCAGAAGGACTAACTCATTTTTTCCCAAAGGACACATGAATGAAGGAGATTAAATAAAAACTCTCAGAGTTCATACAGTTAAACTTATTCTACTCTTCTTCTATCTCTGATGAAACTGCAGACATCCTGATTGTCCTTCTTTATCACCAGTGTTGGGTAGCATATGCGTCACAGCGAGGTGGTCAGATGGATACACATGAAGTTTTTCCCAGAACATCTCATGTTTCAACTGTAGTCTTAATAACCCTAGAATGTTAATAAAGAGAAATATGGAAGTGTGATAGCAGGCAAGGGTATGATGTTGAATAGTTTATTCATTAAAATCTAGCAACAATGACTCATCAAAAATGTCCATTTAATTAATTGCTCGGGTGAGCAACCAAGCTTAACTCTTCCCAATTGTATTTTGAAGAGGATGCGCTTCTTAAATGAAATATAGCTTATGACCTGAGATAGCTTATGTAATGGTAAACATAATAAAAGAAAAGAGAGAACTATGCAGAACTTAACAAGACGTATATCTATGTCTCTCTCTGTCTCCCTCTCTCTCTCTCTCTCTCTCTCTCTATATATACACACACACACACACACACACACACATGCACACGCATGCACACACACGCACACACACAGCATCTGACAGAAGTAACACCACCTTGAGTGTGGTAGGGTAGTAGTATGGGTATAGTAATGAGTATAATCATTTACAGATTTTCTTATATTGTTGTTCAGTTACAGTTGTCCCGCCTTTTCCCCCATTGCTCACCCCTACCCTGCCCGCCCCCCACTCCCACAATCAGTGCCCTCTAATTGTCCGTGCCCATGAGTCCTCTATTCATGTTCCTTTCCTTGCCCCTTCCTCTTCTTTTCCCCGTTATCCTCTGCCCGCCCTCCCTTTGGTCACCGTCAGTTTGTTCCTTATTTCCAAGTCTCTGGTTCTATTTTTCTCATTTGTTTGTTTGTTTTGTTGACTAGGTTCCAGCTAAAGGTGAGATCATGTGGTATTTGTCCCTCACCGTCTGGCTTATTTCATTTAGCATAATGCTCTCCAGTTTCATTCATGCTTTTGACAAAGGTAGGAGCTCCTTCTTTCCTTCTGTTGCGCAGAATTCCATTGTGTAAATGTAGCACAGTGTTTTGATCCATTCATTTGCTTATGGGCACTTAGGCTGTTTCCAGTACTTGGCTATTGTACATTGTGCTGCTATGAACATTGGGGCCCATAGGTTCTTTTGAATTGGTGGTTCAGAATTCTTTGGGTATAGTCCCAGCAGTGGGATCACTGGATCAAGAGGCAGTTCCATCTTTATATTTTTGAGGAAATTCCATACTGTTTTTCATAGTGGCTGTACCAGTCTGCACTCTCAGCAACAGTGCACTAGGGTTCCCTTTTCTCCACACCCTCACCAGCACTTGTTGTTTGTTGATTTATTAATGATGGACATTCTGACCAGTGTGGAGTAGTATCTCATTGTGGTTTTAATTTGCATCTCTCTAATGATGGGTGATGTTGAACATTTGTTCATGTGTCTATGGGCCCTCTGTATATTGTAGGGTGTGTTTTCTCCCAACCATAGTTACATTGCTAAATGAATTAATATATATGTAAAGCACTTAGAAATAGATCAGGCACATTGCAAGATTTATATTCTGTCTATCTATCAAAGCAAATAGCTTGATAACTTATTATAGTAGTTAAAATGTGTTTGTCTCAACAGAAACTCGAATGACAAGTCTTAATTTTATTATCTTACATATTTAGAAATCTTTTAAAAATGATTTTCACACTTTTTATTGTTGATCAAGTGCAGTTGTCTCCATTTCCCCCCACCACTCTTGCTATGGGGAGGTTGCAGTGACCCAGAAACCCCAGAGGAACTCCGATGGCTTTCCATCCTTTATTTGTCACCCTCAACCTGTACCTTTTGTTGCCGCTCAAGGTGGCAAGATAGCCCTAGCGTCTCCCAGCACTGCGTGCAGCCATGGTGACATTTGGTGACCAGGAACATATTCTTCTGTGCAGCTTTTCTCATCGAGGTGGAACATCTGGTCGTCTCTTCACTGAAATCTCATTAAACAGGATTAAGTGCCTTGCCAATGTCTAACTCAATCACTAATCAAGGAAAATGCCACTTATAAATTGGCCCCAACCAATCCTGATTCATCCAGTGGAGTTCGTAGAGAATTGCATAGTAAGGGAAAACTTTAATGACATTATGTTTCGTCAGCAAGGTGTCAGCAAACTGAAAGCGGTGGTAGTGGTGGCGAATGGACTTGGGATGGGGGCTAGCAGTGTGCAATAATATTAGTAGACATCCTCAGCACTTCAGATTAAAATTTATCACACTTGCTAGAGTAGAAAACATTAGTGCCACATCCAGAAATCCCTAGATCTCCTGTTTTGGGAACTGGTGCTCATTCCTTAAGTTCTGTGGGCTTTGCTGCTGAAGGCTGGCAGTGGCAAGTTTCAGAAGAGTGCACTTGTCTTATCAAAGCTGAGTTGTCTGCATGGATAACGTAGGTTCAGGCAGGTGGTCTGTAGCTAATAAATGACTGGTGGGCTACAACAACTCAGCTCCCCCAACTCCGGAAGGGACAAACGGTGGCATTTACTCTCCTGAGCTCCCCATGGGATCAGGCTGAGTCTGTACTCCATCTGAAATCATAGCCTTACTTAACTTAGTCCCTTCTCCTATCCTGTTTCTTACACTTCCTTACTAGTTTCTCCAGGGAGAACTTCCTTGTTAAGTCACTTGCTCTTGAATGTTCAGCTCAGGGTCCTCGGAGAGAACTTGACCTAAGATGGCTTCGAAGTGTTATGAACACATTCAATATTTATTATTGAAAATATTAACCAATCATGAAGCAATAATATTTACAAGATATCCAACTTAGGAAAAAAGAAAGCTGATGCAACTAAAAATGATTATTTCCTCAACTCAATTTCTTGATTTCAAACCTTTGAAACTAATTTTTTTCATGAAAAAGTTATCTTATGACTCATCATTTATTTTTACAATCAGCTGATTTTCTACGCTTTATGAGGTGAATACCTTTTACCAAGTTCTGTGTTAATTAGGCTTTGGACACCATAAATCAGGTGCAAATAAAATGTTTCTAAATGGATATAACCTTATCATTAGGTGACAACCCTCAATCACTCAAGGGTCATTTCGAGACAATTAGGAAATAGTTTTAAATGTTGAAATTACTCAGAGTCCAGTTTTATTTGATTTCATTGACAAATAACTTTTGCTTACTCTTCCCCTTCATAAGAACAGGATCTAACAAGGTCTACACTCTGAAACTCTCTAAGATCTCTAAAGTCAGAAGTTACTCTTAAAATAAGACATTTCCTTTGGTGATGACCTCATTTGAAAGGTCAAGGAGTGAATAGGAAATTCTTAGAGATTGAAATGGCATTGCCAAGAGAGGGAAGGAAATCAGTTACTTCATTATTTTCAAAGGACTTTTTTGTTTGAAGGTCAGATTAGGGCTTTCCATCCTCGGTTTTTTCCCTCATCAAGTCTTTCACAAGAGCGAAATTTATTTCTTGCTCGCTTCCCCTGTAATAGGAAGGAGAGCTTTCAATTCTTCTTTGCATTTTCTCCAGATACATTTGATAAAGAGTGGCAAAAATGGATACATAATTTAAAGACCATGAAATAGAATTTTCTTAAATTTATCAAGGCTTAATTTATGTATGTGTGATATCAAATGTGCCTTTATTTTATAACATTATTTTATTAGTATTATGCATTTGGAAACATCCATTTAATTACTGTTTTCACCTTTCTTATTCAATTATTTTGGAAGTTTTCTAGAAAGGAATATTTCCTTGTGGAATTAATTTGTAAACTTTAAATATATATTTTATCCATCCATTAGTTATATCCACACACATTTTTAAAGGTTTATGCGTATCAGAATGATTATAACATTGATAGAAGGAAATATGAAAACATCTTTAATAAAAGGAAGCATAAGATACATGTTAAACAAAACACATAGATGAAGGTGATTCGTGGAGGAAGGTACTCATTTGAGAGAAAATGTGATCACTTCCCTAACCCTGAGAGGTACATATATTCAAGTTGTACTTAGAAAGGTGATAATGACCCGGTCCATTGGAAGGCTATGTACATAGAGTTAAAATGACAGTTTGTTCCAGGTAGCAGAATGTCTTGAATGCCAACATACGGTGTGACCTTAATTCAGGAAGTGGAGAAGTGGACGTTTTCGAGAAGGGGGATTCCATCTCCAAAGCCATTTTGAGGAAGATAAAACTGACAGCAGTGGCACGTGTGAAGAAGGAGAAACTTGTGGCGTAGTGAAAAGTCAGGTGGCGATTGTAATAGGCCCGAGAGGCCAAAACAGGGCGGTGAGATAGACAGCGGTGACACAATGGCTCTGACAGAGAGTGGCAGTGAAAAATGGTTAGAATTAGTGGACAAGCAACAGGGAGGAGTCATAGGTACCTAGTGGCTGCCCACTAAGGTGAGACGCAAGGTTAACAATAATAATCCCAACTAAAGCACAGTGATAGTTTCTTATATATTTATTATGTGTCAAGTATTTTTCTAAAGGTGTTATGTGGACTAACCCTTTTAATTCTCATGGCATCTCTGTCATCAGAGTCAGGCCAAAGAAAGTTGTGGTAGTAATTACTATTAAGTAGGCAGAGCAAGTATAAATTCTTTACGTAAGAAGAGTGTTCCTAATTCCACAATTTGGTCAATTGTTTTCAATTAAAATTAATTTTGAATGAGAATTCTCTATGATGTTACTATATTACTCAATTTGCCATTATTTATCTGATTATAAATAATCTTTTTTTTAAAAATAGTCTTCTTTTTATCAAGGGAATGCAGAGTTTTTTTTTTAATTTTATTTATTTATTTTTAGAGAGGGAAGGGAGGGAGGGAGAGAGAGAGAGAGAGAGAGAGAGAGAGAGAATCATCAATGTGCAGTTGCTGGGGGTTATGGCCTGCAACCCAGGCATGTACCCTGGCTGGGAATCGAACCTGGGACACTTTGGTTCACAGCCCGCACTCAATCCACTGAGCTATGCCAGCCAGGGCCCCTGATTATAAATAATCTTTATTGGTCCCATATGTATAGGTAAACCTCTGCCTAGAGAATATATTTCTTTGATATTTCCCAAGAAAACCCTATTTCATTGGAACTTTCAATATAATTTCTCCTGAGATTGGTTCATATTACTTTAACCAATGGATAATGATAGAATTAAAGGATCAATGGCATTAAGAAGAGGCAGAAAACGGCATTTCTTTATATTTCAGAAAAATTCTAGAGAAGCAAAAAATCACTTTCTAGGTTTAAGGACATATTCTCCAGGGTACATTAATTAGAATGCTCTGTTGCTTTGAGGGGGCTGGTCGTTTTTGTCATATTCAAGCCTTCAGCTAATTAGGTAAGGCCCACCCACATAATGGTGAGCAATCTGTTTTACCGAAAGTCCACAGATTTGAATTTTAATCCCACCCAAAACAACCCTCACAGAAACACCCATAATAATATTTGAATAAATATCCAGGCACTCTGTGCCCAGCAAGAGTTGACCCATAAAGTTAACCATCAAATAGCTTATCCAGATATCTCCATGACAAGACTGACTGAAGACCATCATCTCAGGTGTCAGTTTCTGATAATGGACTTCAGGACATAAACCATCGCATGCATTAGAAATTTATGAACAAGGAAAAAAGAGAAGGGAGAAAGTTTGGATCTCTAAAACTACAGATATTTTAATACAGAGTGAAATGTCCAAGTCCTGAGTCTTCTTATGAGAAAATATATGTCCAAAATTAAGGCAAAAATCATATTTAAATTAGAAATCATTTTACACTTGAGAATTTGGCATTATAAAACTACTTTTTTTACCAACAGAAGGCTTTTCACAAACAAAGAAGTCTATATGACATACACTTTCTGTTGTTTTGTTTTGTTTTGTTTTTTACATGTAGAACAGATTATAAACACCAAACAATATGGAATGTAAACTGTAATTAAAAGTAAAATTTTAAAAAGAAAAGGCCACATCCTATTTTTATTTTAAGCAAAAGAATGCTCCTAGGATATGGATCTGAAAGCTTTCTGTGCATTAGTAATAATAACAAATTAATTACCATGAAAATACTTTATGCATTAACATAACACTAGACAGTTTTTGGTGTTGTTGTTCTCACAGTACTCTGTGAAGAAAAAAATGGTGGATGACAAAAACCATGTAAGTTTCCCTCCAGACCTTAAAGTTATGTGTCAGCTAAGCTCATTAAATAAATGAGAAGACTGAGCATTTGAGATGTCGAGTGGTTTGCGTGAAAAGCAGCAGAGTGACATCTGAGATTCTGTTGACTTGTACTCTGTCTTTGTCACCAACTCGCCTACTGGCATTCAGCTTCCTCATTTATCACCTTAAATGTTGAAACCACCAATTTAAAAGCTGCTCATTTACTAGCCACTTTCAAAGTAAACACCAAATGATACCAAGGCCTCAAGAAAAGGAAACCGTCCCTCAAACCAGGAGATTGATGGTGTGTGTAGGATATTTCCCTGAAGTTTCACTTCTCAAATGTTCTTATCTATTTAAAATGGAAACCTTCAGTTTTACTTCACTTAGAATTCCTGAGTGCTGAGTGTGTGTGTGTGTATATATATATATATATATATATATATATATATATATATATATAAGCAAACCAAGACAGCAAGTATGTAACTTCTGTGCCTCTTCCCGTGTCCTGGGTTTGTGGCAGTCACGCCGTTTCGTACGTGGCACTGTGAGGGGAGGCATCCATTGCTCCTGCTCAACATTGGCAGGCAAGGTAAGGCCCGTGTGCCCTCCCTGATGGATGCATACCTGGTCATTTTTTAAAAATTTTATTTTAATCATTGTTTAAGTACAGTTTTCTGTCTTTTACTCCCATTCCAGCCCACCCACCCATCCCTCCCCACTTCCCTCCTATTACCACCCCCCTAGTTTCTGTCCATGTGTCCTTTAAGTTTGTTCCTGTGATACCTGGTCATTTTGATCAATATCTGGTTAAAACAAAACTAAAGAGACTTTACCCTGACCTTAAGAAGCAGGCATGCCCTAAGAAGTGATGTCTTCCCCTTATGTTTTGTCCCTGGGAAGTGATGGAGGTGCAATAATCTGTGTCCTAGAGAGTCAATTAAAAATTATTGAATTATTCATATTATTTTATTATACTACATAATTAAATCATTTATTAAGCAAACATTCAATATTATATCTTTGTGGGAAAATCTAAATTCCAGATATTTTAATAATATATTTTTAAAATGTTATAGGGTTACCTATGGATGTGGTTGCATTCATAAAGACAGAAGGACCTGAGGCCTGAACCGTGTACTCTCTCTCAGCAATGTGGACAAGTCTCAGCAAGTACAGAATAGAAGCTTGATGCGACAGAAAAGTAAACAAATAAAACTTTGAGATGCTGTGTGCATCTTAAATCTTTTTCTCAGATCCCACTATTTGGGCACGTATTGTCCAAGTTGGGAGGAATAACGTACTTATATTATTATTTACTGTGTGTTAAATAGTTAACGTGTATTATATAATTTAATGGCTTCAACAAACCTGTAAAATATATGTCACAGAAGTCCAGTATTGAAGACAAGATTTCAACTCAGAGTAGTTCAATAAATTTCCCAAGATCAACAATCACATTCTAATAAAATACAATTACATAAGGCATGCAAGCTTGGTTTGGCTGTACCATGTAGCTGAACTACTATGTGTGCATCATTGGATTGGTGTCCTCTGATTTTCTAATACGAATCTCAGAGAAGACAAGACGGTACTCTTTTTGATCCAACCAAAAAGTCAGCAAACACAGGAGGATAAAATGTTTGTCCTGACGCATTCAGCAGGACATTGAAAGAAGGCAGTTTTCCATCCCAGGAAACTCATCTCAATCAGAGGGCTTCTTAATGGGTTTAAAGTTCTAATGATAGACTTGCTAGTAGCAAGCTAGAGAAAATAAATGCTTTGCTACTTTTTTTTTTTGCTACATCTTATCCTAGATTGGTAGATAGAAAATGCCTGTAGCAGGTAATACTAAAGAATAAGCTATTTTGTTACAATCTATACCATTATTAATTCTCACCTTAGCATTTGAAGCCTCATGTTGAGAGGGCAGCTACTGACCTCAATAAAGCAGCCGGCATAGCACCTGAAATGCACCAAGTGCTCCACGGATGTGAGCTCCATTGCCCTTCTGGCTCTGTCTTCTGAGAAGCAGAACTGCTTGCACAGATACTTCCAGGTCAGGGGACTGGTTCTATGGGTTTGAGAAAGCTTAGACATACAACTATTACTTGCATGCTCATTGAAATGTTAATTTAGAGTTCAAGATCAAGATGTCTTAGTATTGAATGTAATGCTGAATCAAAGTTCCTTTTAGGCATTTTCTAAGGCGTCACATAGCCACCTGACTTTCCACAAACCCAGGTCTCTTCACTGTAAACAGCACATTAATGTTTATTTTACTTAGTGCACATGGGTTCTGTGTACATGCCGAAAACCAGAGCCAGAGCTAAGAACACACCTGCATCTTATGATTGGCTAACTTCCCCAGGGGAAAGCAAAATGTTCGGGTGTTTCACAATGCCTGCTGCTCGTGATCCTCTGAGGAGCTCCAGTGCTTCCCAGAATCCTTGTGTGTGTGTGTGTGTGTGTGTGTGTGTGTGTGTGTGTCCCACATTGCGAGAGAAAAGGCATTCTATCTCCCTTCAAGGATATTTTTCAGTGACACCTCATTAAACTCATGCAAAAGGGCAAAGTCACATACCATTTACTTGGGAATTGGTGAAGACAGTGGAATGTAGAGAAATATACAGGATGAGCAGGAAAAAAAAAAAAGCAAAACCAACACCACCCCAAGAAGATTCCCTGCAATTGCCTGTTTATTCGACAAGTGTTAGAAGAGCCAGGCACTGTCACAGGTAAGGCAGAGCCTGCAATAAGTGAGAGCTTTTTTTTTTTTTCAAGGATCTTGCTGAATATCTACTTTATTGGCTGAAAAGTTGATCTCTGATCTTATTCCAAATTACTCTGGGTCCACTTGTTCAATTTTACATTTCCAGCACAATGTAGGTACAAAATGGACACTTTGGGGTGAATGAATGACAAAAGCAGACAGCCAGTATGAACAGAAACACTCTTCTTTCGCAGAAAATGCGGGGGCTGCAGTTACTGTTAAACCCAGTCACAGACGTCTGACCGCAGATGGAGTCATCTTGAGCTCCACCTGGCCACACACTTACATGTAGAGCTCGGCTTCCACTTGTGAGTAATTTTTGTGAAACATCTAATAAAAATCACATTTAGGAAGGAAGGAAATGAAGGCAACCACTAGTTTCATAGATGTAACCCCTTTGCGGTCTTTAATTTTCTTTAAGAACTTACTTGTTTTTTAGATTTTCTTCCATAAATGATGCACTTTTTCTCCTTGAAGTAACCGTAAGATAGCAACACATATAGGATACTAGAATTAGGCCTTGCATTTTCATGCTTCAACCTATATGATAAATTCATGGCAATGGAATCAGAATATTCATAAAACAAGGACAATACACTTAATGGTTGAACAGCATCAGATGGACGTTGGTCTGTAATATAATAATAATCCCTCAAACTGCTGATCACAATGTCAGATATCTAGATTTACGGAAAGAGACACATCTGTCTACCCCCAGTATATCTACGAAATGAGCTTCTGTTATAGTTGACCAGTGTACTCACAGTGTGGGAAGTACAGGATAAAAGACACCAAAGGATTCTGTCTCTTACATTCTTTCCAAAGAACCGGAGCTGAATTTGTGTCCCCACTCTGCCACTTTCATGCTGTGTGACCAAGTTTGAATGTTTTGTTCTTTCTTCAGTTGATATTCTCATCAGTAACAGTGGGACTAACGAAGGCAATGCACTTCTAGTGGGAGTGGTGGGAGGTTTTAATTACATGATGTATATAAAGTAGTAAGTCTATCGAGCAGGAAATGAATTCTCTGTATTTATTTGGTCTTTCCCTTCTTTTTGCTGTGAAGGATTCCTGCCCTCACGCATTGGCTGTCACAAGCATAGTGACTGTGGGGTGGTATAAAGTAAAACCAAGGCAGGACAGGACAATGCTGGACAGACATGCACCCTGGTCATCACAATAGAATGCTTCTTAGCACCACTCCTACGGCAGCCATCTCCAGTCATTGTAGAAGATCTTAAAGGTCAGTAATGGGGGAGAAGTTCTTCCTCCCTGTGTCTTCCCAGGCAGCAGTTTCTGTAGTTGGCTCTGCAGATTAAAGCCTCCTGAGCCCAGCACAGGATGTGTGCTCTGGTCCTCAGAGTTTTGTATTTTGTGGGCAGCGTTTGGTCATCACTGCTCTGTAGCATGCATTCGTCCAGGAGGCTGTGAATAGTCTTTAAGGGCAGATTGATAGCCCTTGTTTTGAGAGGTGAGCGATAATTCAAGAATAGACTTTCTTGATTTTGAAGAAGATCCTTAACCCATTTTGCTGTCTTGAATTGAATTGGACTTGACATTGTATTTGGTCATAAGCACCCATTTTCTAATTTCTTTCTTTGGTGCCGCTTTGTAAAACAAGGACGACAAAACAACAGCACAGCTACTGGGTGTGCCTGGCACAAAAAACTCAATTCCTTAGCAGTTAAATATTATGATCTTTGTATTAAAAAAGAAATCCTATACGATAATAGGTATCAACTGCTGGGAGAATTTGGATGTCTTATTTCCTTGGAAATTTTCTGAAGACATTATTATTCTGAAGTTTATTATTCTGAGATCTATTTTTGCTGCTTCTGGTAGGCTATTTAGTTCCATTCAGTTTTTAAATTGGATTTTGTTTATGATGATTAACCATCTAGTGAAGACCATTCTAGATGAAATTATCCTTATATGAAAGTGTCCATCTGCCTTTTCCATCTTGTATTAGGAAATGAGAAAATTGAAATACGCTTTTGGACTTAAATTAAGTTTATTTATTTTTAATGGCAACCAAGTTCATGTTTGATATTAAGTCTCTCATGCCTTTTCAAATTCTAAACAATTGCAGTACTGATATTGTCCCTAGAACATCTGGATCTGAAAATTACATGTCACAGTAGGTGTGACTGTCCTATCAGAAAGATAAACATATTATAAACATCTATACATATGGGTAGTAACTCGCCAAGGAATAGTTCTAACTGCAGTTGCAAGGCTTTTGGAAAAGATGCTGACCCTCCCTTTGTGTGTATGCAGAAATATCTACTAACATTGCTAATTTATTACCTGGTTTTAGATGAGAATCCAAAAATTTTTAGAGGCAAACTGTGTATCATTATGTATCACTATTTATGTACACTACTATATAAGGCTAACTTTATGAGATTCAATGGGTAAGATTCTCTATTCCCAAACAACTAGGTTGTATTGTAATAATATTATTTTTGCCTTTTTTATTGGGAAACCTTTTTCTTGGAAATTTTATTAGTTTCGTGAACTCACATTGGGACATTTTGCCCATGGTTCCTGTTTTGCTGAGTTCAGAGCATATGTTCCAACATATTTTCTCTCTAAATTTTTACATATGTGTCAAAGAAAATTTAATCCTTATGCTTTCCATTGATTTAGTGTTACACTGAAACTCATCAAAATGTTGTTATGCAAGAGGATTTTTTAAAAAAAATTCTAAGAGATATTGCAGTTCTGTCCAAGTTCCAAGGAAATATTCTGCTGAAATCTCCAAATACTTTGGAGATTTCTTTTTCAGTTTTAGTATATATTTTAAGGAACCAAAATAATAACAGATTGTGTCCAATTTTTTCTTTTTATCGGAACTTTCAATATTTTAAACTAACAAATTTCAAGTAAATAATTTAGACGGAGCACTAACATTTATCGAATTCTTTTCTTCTGAGGAATTTAGACGATGTGGTTTGTGACTCTTCAATTTTTGATCCCATTATTCTAACGCTAATATTTTCATGATTGTAATTCTGAAAGCACATTTTAAAAAACCTGTTGTACCACATGATTAACTCTGCACACACATTCATCAGAGTCCTATGTAACAAACACAGAAGACAGGAAGAAGAGAGAGCGTCATTTATTTTTAAGATTTAACATCACAGTAGTCCATAATGAGAGGCACATAGATTATAGAAGCTGAGCAGAGACAGCTAAAGCCACTTTTCTTTGACATAACATCTCAAAGGCTTAAGAAAAATTTTTTAAAAGTACATGAAATGATGCTGGTTAATTACAGGACTGTGAACTTGTATGATGAAAAAGTATATGTCAGACGACCTCCCACAATGATGCAGGTAGCTACAAATTCAAGGGAGAGCGAGAATAACTACAAAACAAAACCACAGCAATCTTCTCCGAAGAAAGGAAAGCAACACATTGAAGGAAACATATGGTGAGTGTACCCGGCATCAATGCACATCTTCATTTAGTCTTAAGACACTGCACAGTCTTAGGTTTGCTTCTTGTATTTGTCATTCAAAAGCAAAATTCACTAATTTGCAGGCCATATCCTGTCCAGTAGGTGAAACTGCATGCCTGGTCAGATTCCTACATATGGAGGTACTTGGTAGAAAACTTAGTTATGCAATAATATCTGTCCGGATTAAAGCAAGTAAAAATAAACTTCATCAAGAGATCAGCAGGGACATGAAGGACATGAGAATGAAAGACAGAGTTACAGACAAAAAGCAATTAACCCAGATTACCCAAGATAATTCAGTAAACAGAAAAAGAACTTAAAGTAATGTAAACTATCAGATTGGAAACATGGGAGAAATTAATACAGTCATAATAGAAACAGAATGTCACCAGAATGATTAAAGTAAAAACTCTTAAAATTATAATTAATAAAAAGTTGAACGGTAGACACATTAGGAAAAAAAGAGTAGAGAAAATTTCCTACAAAAGAGGAGATGAGGGGAAAGTAAATAAAAGCTGAGAGGCACCTCATCAATCTGGGGGAGTGTTTTTCAGTGCTAACTTCTCGGGTGAGCAGTTCTTTGTTAGTTGCTGGACATTTGTCACTGGCGCGCAGAGGTTTAGAACAGGGGTCATTGTAACCACCTAAAACTTCTTGACACACTTTCAAACCCCTTGAGTGGAAAGTCACCTCCCTCAGCTGATATCCACTGGTCCAGGAAATCAATACACAACTAATATAAGTTCAAGGAAAGGACACACTCACGCACACACACTAGAACCCGTGTCTGCCAATAGGAATTATCAAGTAGCTTTGATAGTAAAGCCCACCTACTATAAAACACTTGGAAATCTAGATTAAAGATATATAAGTGCCTATTTATATATTAAGATATATGTTTTCATAAGTGCCTAGCTGCTTATAAAAAGTTAAAGAAAATTCTTTGGAACAACAAGATAATAAATCAATTCCAAAGACAAGATTGGCCTGAGCGTCATTTCCAGCCCTGGGAATATAAATCATCTCTTTACCCTCAGGCCCGTGCAACCCTGACCCTGCAACACACTCTGTAATATTTAGCTCGGTATTTTTCTATTTAAATGTCTAAGAGTCATTTATTTGAGAGCAATAAACTGTCCTTCATTGAATGTTTAGTTACATAGTGTTCCATTATATGAACTGTAATACACTTTTTCTTCTATGGATGGACCTTTGAGTTGGGATATTGTTATGAGCAATGCTGCTATGAATATTCGTAGTTTAAAAAATGGCTGCACAATTTTTGACATTTTTCCTGTCAAAGGACTCTTCTCTCTCCTTGAATCTGGCTTAGCTTGTGATGCTTTAACCAACGAAATATGGAGAAATAGATGCCTTTCTGCTTTCAGATCTAGCTCTGAAGAGGATTTAATTCCTGCTCTGGTATCTTCGATGTGAGTTGCAAAAGAGTCTGCATGCAGTTAGAGGGTAGTCTGCTGGTCCTGGTGAGGAGTCCCCACGCAGATGCTGCAACACGACGTGGAGACTGGCAGAGGCCAGCCTCCTACTGTCCCCATCCAGACACCAGCGGGTGAGTAAAGCTTCATGAAAACGCCACAGCAGGCCAGTTCCCAGTGAACACCCCTGAGTGACTGCAGTGACAGTACTTTGAGCAGAAGAATCACTAAAATTAAGGCCCTGACTGATTTCTAATCCAGAGTATTAAGTGCATGACAAAATGAGAGTGGTTCTAAATCAGAAAGGCGGTAGGTACTTTGTCCTGTAGCAATATATCATCAAAACACTGCAAGTACAATTGTGAATGTGAGTTCTGCTAAGAAATATACTTAATAGTGGAACTGCTGGGTCAGAGGCAATGAACACCCTCGTATTTGTGAGACAATACAAAAAATGGTTTTTTTCTCAGGGATTATGCCAAATTACACTCCCACCAGCAGCATAAAACGGGTGCTGATCAACTTTTCCTACAGTTATTCACACTGCTTGCTTCCTCTTTAGCACAATGCTCATTTTTGCTTTTTTGCCTATTTTAGGGATTATTTAGCTTATTTCTTACTGATTTATAAGAGTTAGGTATAGAATTTGAATACTTCTCCTTTCTTGATTGTATCTCTGTGTTCATATTTCTTTGTGGGTATATATATATATGTGTCACTTTATTGTATGCTTTGATGAACAACAGTTCTTAATTCTATCTACTCAAATTTATAAGCATTTTCTTTCATGCTTAGCACTATTGGTACCTTGCTTAAAATTTTGTCTCCATTTTCATATACAATATATTTGCTTATATTTTATTTTTATATAAGCTTCACTGGCTACGTCGCCAGTCCCTGAAGGCTACCAAAGCCAAGACTGCCTTTGCCTGCGGTGGGGTGGCAGCACAGCTTTTAACTTGCTCTTGTTACGCCAAATATCTTAAAAGTCATATCTTCCAATTCCTTATTCCTGCAAACCAGTTTTGTGGGGGTTAACTTTCTATTTTTGAGGGCCCCTGCTCTGTACTGCATTACATATATGTTAATAAGTCCATCTTTTTCCAATCTGTCATTGACCAAGTGCAGATATATACAGGTCTACCCTCGGCCTCTCCACTCCCCTCAGTTCATCCTCTTGCCTACCTCTGCACTAATACCACATTCTCACCGTTACATATTCAGTCCCTACAGAGAACCTGGAAAGTAATCGTACTTAACAAATACTTGTTAAATGGGTGAGTTAATGGTGTTTTATAATAAGTTCTGAAATATAGTAAGATGAGTGCTCTCACTATCATTCCTCAGAAGTGTCTTGCTTGCCTCTGGGTCTTTGATCAATCATATGCATTTTAAATTCAGCTTGGTAAGTGACTTGAATAACAATGTTGGGTTGTAAGTCCAAATCATAAAAACCTTATAATTGATCTTCAACAATTATCAATATTTTGAAGTTGTGTTTCATACATTTCACTTTTTTCCTAGAACATTTTAAAACAAATCCCAGATACCATCCAATTTTTTAATGTGTACTGTGGTATTCATTTTCAAGAAATCCTGACTGTACATAATTTCAATGTTATTATCAAGTGAGACCAAATTAACATTATTCCTTAACATAGTACCTATTGGTATTTTCTTTTCTTTTTCTTTTTTTAAGATTTTATTTTATTTATTTTTAGAGAGAGGGGAAGGGAAAGAGAAAGAGAGGGAGAGAAACACCAATGTGTGGTTGCCTCTTGCACACCCCCTACTGGGGACCTGGACTGCAACCCAGGCATGTGCCCTCACTGAGAATTGAACTGGTGACCCTATGGTTCACAGGCCTGTGCTCAATCCACTGAGCTACATCAGCCAGGGCTGGTGCATTATTTTCAAATGTCTCAAAGTTTTTTTCCCCCAATTTTTATCCTTGATTAGTTCAATGAGATTCTAAGCATGAATTGCCCACAGCTTTTGGCTGATTTATGTCTTCTCTCTCTCTGTTTCTCTCTCTCTCTCTCTCTCTCTCTCTCTCTCTCTCTCTCTCTCTCTCTGTCTCTCAAAAGCAGTCTCCTCTTCCATTTACTAAGTCATTTCCAAGACCAATTTTTGATTTTGATGTTCAATTAGCCAAAAGTACTGAGTATTTAGAATGCATAAATAAATACAAAGTGATAAACTTTCAGCCAATGAGCACAGTTAATGATGAAAATGTAAAAACTAAGTCAAGATATGACTAATAATAGTGGTAAAATCTAAAACTCACCTTCCAGAACCTTAGGAGTGATTGACATTCTGTCACTCAGATGTTGCTTGTTTGATCTATCATGGTTCACGATATGCATTCATCTCCACCCTCTCATTCCTCACCTTCATCTCTTACCTGTCTAAGGGAGTTCCGTCTCCAGGCTGTGTGGGCCACAAATTTACCGACCAACAAGAAGCTGGTAAAAGACAGCAAAAGCAACTGCAGTTTATCCCTGCTCACTTCTTGGGATATGCTTCCTTTACCTCCCAGGACTCAAAATATGTGACCCTTTTTTCCATGTATACTTGTATTATTTTTAAATTTATGATAAATATTTTAAAGCAATTTAAGGTTTAGCCATCAAACATTTTGTCTTCAATAAAGCAGGAGAAAACCAGATTGCATTTTAAAGGAATAAGTTGTTCCAGAATACCATGCTATTTGTGATGGTTTTGTTATTTCAAAAACGAATTCCTTTTTCAACTGGACTTTGCAGGTTGAGGGACTAATTAGTCTTCTAACATCTTCAGGATCTGGAAAATAGAGGTTGATGCATAGAGATTGCATTATGAGACTGGATTTCTTAAATGGGCATGCTTCTGAAAATATGTGAAGGATTTTGACTTACCTTTTGGAAACCATGCTCTTGACCGCAAAAGCCACTTGCTTGTTAGTAATACTGTTTTAGAAAAAAATAAACACACAAGTTCATCACCTCTTGGGACTTCGAGTCATTCTGCACATACCCCATCACTCTGCGATGAAGTCATTTATTTCTTCTCCATTTGAATAGCATTAATCAGATCAAAATGTTCCCTCTAAAGAATTTTTTTCAATATGAGGAAAGAATTCAAACATTCTTTTACAAACTTTTTACAATATACCACATTGTAATTTACTTTACATCAACAAAATGCAAAAAAAATTCAAATTCTATTTTGAAAGTCTGCACTCGTTGAACTAGTTTAGAGCCTGACTAGAAATATATATATTTTTTACTTTTGCTCTCATAAAGCTGGCAATATGTTTCAAACAGTCCACTCTGTGACATGTGTTTCAAAACTCACAAATTGTATAACTATCTAATCTTGGAGTGCTCCTTTTTATTGGGTTGGTTTGTGTTTTTCCATGCTTTGAAAGCAACGACCTTGATTAAGATATCAATTGTACATTGATCATAAAATTGATTATCCATTGGTGGCATTACGGATATGAGAAGGGATAAAAACTATTCATAATTTTCCAAACTATCCACATTGAGATATACAGGGTGGAGCAAAAGCAGGTTCACAGTTATGAGGACACAAAACATGGTTTATTCTGGTATCATTATAGAGACATTGATAAATACGCCAAATACTGAAAATTATCTCCCATTATGAAAAGCTTGAGCAGTTTTCTCCACAATTCACTTAATTAGCTCACTAATAAATATTCTTACTTTAAAAGGTTCAAAATATGTTTTCTTAAAGATATAATGTTTACTTATGGTTTGTTTGTTAAACTTGGTTTTTCCCTGTCTGGAATCACTAAACTTAAAGCCCGTGATGACTAGTTGTAAGAGTCAGTGTGGTTTTCCTTTTCTTTTTTGTCCAATGAAAACTATTGCTAGCTGAAGTAGTCTACATATGGGAATTAATGAGAGGAAATATCACTCCCTGACCAGACCATAAACATTCAACATGATTACGTTAAATTACTGTTCCAACAAGCTAAACAATTGGTATGTTCCATATTTTGAGATATGTTAGCAAAATCCCAGCACATAATGTTGAAATCTACTTTGTCCAAGGCACCAAAGAAAACACACTGAAAGAAAATATCCAGCCCTAACCTCAATATAATTATGATTTTCTTAGAGTTCAAGGCATGCTTATAACAACAGCAACAACAAAGTAATAGGAAGCAATAAATGACAATAGAGATAATTAACACCAGAAAGGAGTTCACTGTGGGTCTGTGTAATCATGGACCTGATGGCCTGAATTTGGTCTTAGTGAATTAAAAGATTCAAAAGAGAGAATTATTTAAAGTATGGTTCAAGGTCAAAAGCATAATTTTTGTGTGTGTCAGTGACATGTGGTCTTAAACATAGCCAGGCAGGATTTTTTCATCTTTTTGGGTTGATCTCACATCAAGTAGAGAACTTGCCTTGCAGCGAGGCAGATGTACTTGAACGTCGCCCTAGAAAGAGGCCTCCTCCGAGGGTTGAAGAAGAGTTTAGATTCTCTCATCTGCATTCCATCCTTGTCCACTCCCTGAAGGCGGACAACCGGGGATTTGTGAAGTGGGCATTTGTCCACTGCGAAGAACCGCTCTGGAACGATTTGTTCAAATTGAACAAGTTACAGGGAAACCATCTGTGGGTGACTCCTTTTGCATGAAATTTCGAATGCACTTGAAAAAATGTCCTAGAGGCAAGATTCTCTTCTTGGTCACAAGTAATCCTGAGACAAATGGGCCTCCAGCTAGGACTGATTCACTTGAAATGTACGAACAGCTCTAATCCTCTCCTTCATCTGCCTCTGGATATGCACCGCTCCTCTTCAAGTTGTTTAAAAAAATCTGTGTCAGATATGTGACCCCCTTTGGCCCTTTTAATGCAATCAATGTTAGCTCTCGATGTTGATTCTCAAGTTGTATGAAACTCTAATTTTAGATGGGGGGGGTCTGAATTAAAGTTAACTGGGCAAACGCTATAAACAAAAGATGTTTCTAAACAAAACAGGGTCCTTGCCTTTAAGTTATCTGCCCACCCCCAAAGCTTTTGCCTCTTTACCAGTGAAGAGGTGTGCCGTTGGAGAGTGACTCCACGCTGCGAGGGAGCTCAGCCCGAGGGCAGCACTCTGTTGTGCACTGCTATTTGAAATATAAATCGATATAATCTTATCAAATAGCTTTAGCAATATAGAATTTAGCAATACATGTTTAGAAACTTAAAAGAATGTACACAGCTTTACTCTGTAATTCTCAGCTTTAAAAAATGCTACCAACATGAACAGAAATACATTCAGAAGGAAAATATAAAACACAAATAAAAATGCTTATCTCTGAACACCAGAATCATGCGTGATGTTTTAAAATGTCAAACTCATCCTGTCCAGCTCACTGATGAAGGTATCAAGCAAATGGGACTTTTTCTTACCATCTGTATTTTCTTTATGGGGGAGCATATCTAATTTTTTTCTCACCATTTGCACACACAGGCACACACACTCTTCCTCAAAGAAGACAAGAACCTTCTAACACAACAGTCTTCAGCACTTCCCTCTGAAACGGAGAAGTGGATTTTAAAAGGTGTAATTGAACCTAAGTCTTTGAGCCATACCTCTCAGCCTTGTTTGGCTTAGGTCATTTCTTCCTTCCCGTGACAATACAAATATTCAGAGTTCGATTTGACTCAGTGAAGCCAAGAGGTAGTGGGATTACAGTCATTGTGAGCCAGTGCTCCCAGTCATTTCCGTGGAGATGCATGCAAAATGATTTCCTAACTTTTATCTGCAGTTACACTTGCTTTGGTGTCACTGGAAATTAAAAAAAGAGAATGTACCTATTAACACAACTATACCCTGCTGATGAAATACAACTATGGAAATACTTTATTCATATCAAAGGTTACCTTTTATTTATAATATATAATTTAGTTTTATACTGTGTTATTAACAAGTATATGTAATATTTATTAAATATTCTTTTGGCTATAAAATTATTTGATTTGAGTATCTTAACACAGTACTATGTGATAATACTGTCTTACTATATAATACCATTTAGTTATATTGATAATAATAAAATATTTTATTACATTGTATTTTATTAATAGCACTTTATTAAAGTCAGCCAATCAGTTTATAGCACTTCTTCTAGTTTCTAATTTGATTAGAATGTAAATATTTAGTCTGTGCTCAGCTTCTGCCAAAGCATAAAGACCTAGTACCTGGGAGTCCTGACAGTGGTAACAAAATCAGTTATGATGGTGACAAAGATTGAGGTAAATTGGTTTAAACAGCAAACTTGATGAAAATAAAATTACAGAAAAAATAATTTGTGTAAGTGTTTCAGTTTTAGTAATTACTAGGCCATAAATGTTTTTTACCTTTCAACTTCACATATTCAAACTAAAAGCTATTTAATGAATTTGACCTCAACATATATATATATATATATATATATATATATGTACTTAGTTATAAATATGACTAGTTATAAATAGATATAAATAGTTATATATATCATGTAGATGATATGTAACTAGTTATAAACATAACTAGTTATAAATATATATGAATAGTTATATATATATCACACAGATGAATCATATAGTCTACACAAGAATGTTAGCTCTGGAAAAGACCATCAAAGTTGTCTATTTAGATATTTATCTTTTTAAGTACATGAAGATAGTCACTGAACTAATATTAGATATGAGAGTAGAATCCAGGCCATTTTCTAAATGTGCCACATTTACTCTGCTAAACTGTGGGATGTACTTAAACTTGAGATGAGGCCAGGTAGTCTCAAAACTAACAAACAAATATAGATCTTCTTCTCATGTTGTGTCCAGAATGCACTTTGCACCTGATGCTAAAATTTGTTATAAAATGTAAAAAAAAAAATGAGGAATAAATTATGGAAGATCTTCTGAACTTCAGGTTCTTCATAAGGCTCTTTAAATGTGTAACTTATTTGCCTGTGACAACCACCTTCAGAATGATACATCACTATCCCTGTGGTAGAAATGAAAATACTGAGGTTCATAGGTCCAAGAAACAAATTTATTGTAGTAAAATCAGATTTTTAATCATACTCTTCTTGATTATAAAAGTCTGAGTTCTCTCTACTAAATCAAAAGATATCTATAAGACTCTTTACTAAAGTATTTGGCTTAAGTTTGAATACATTATTATTTTATTACTATTATTATTATCTTTACAGAGATGGATCAATATCACCCTATAAAGAGATGTCTATTGGTCAGGTAAAGGACTCATTCTTGTTTTGAACTTATTCACCATGCTTGAGATAGGAAACAAATGACACACTCGAAAGTGGATCATTTTAAGAAATTGTTTTGACACCAATAGTAAACAAAGGTATGGACATACTAGAGGGCAACCTCAAAGGAAGTTGGACCAGCACAGTGAAGCTGTTCCTGAGCCTAGACTCAGAGCCAGGGACAGGTTACCAGAACCCGAAAAGGGAAGAATTGCAGGGAACACGTTGCCTTAGGAGTAATGATTTCTGCCTAGAAGCAAACTCACAGGACAATGTCCAAGGAGTTTAATACCCTAGCTTCAGCCTCATGCATCCCTCTCTCAGAAGGTCAGTGAGGACTCCTCGGGGGTTGACTTAATCACAAACTCAAAGCAAGCAAATTAGGTGACAGAGTGCCAGCAAAGCAAGGCTCACTCAGGCTTTACTACTAGAAAGACAGCATTCAGAACAAGGAGAGAGATGGTATATACTGTGTTGGTCACGTAGCACGTATTTGCTCATTTCTGAGAAATTCATTTCAAGAAAAAAACCTCATTGTAAAAAAAGAAAGAAAGAATATCCAAATAGTTCAGACACGTTTGACCATGAGAATGGAAAAAGGGTTCTAACAAAGGGAAAAGACAAGGGAAAGTATGATATGGACGGAGTGTATCAACAAGTGATTTATGGTCAATGAAGGAGCAGAAATACCACTCAGATTATTTTAAGCAAAACAGGGAGAACTTGACTCACTTAACTAAAAAGAGCAAGAAGAGTCCCGCTTTGTTCATGTGCCAGTCTCTGGAATCATAACTGTCCGGGGGACACAATGTATACTTCTGGTCATCCCCACCCCATGCCACCGAGACAGGCTCACCAAGGCTGCATGGAGTGAAGGAGGCAGAGAGCTCGACAGGGATGTAGCTGAGAACAGCATCGTCCCTGGAGGTCACGAGCATCGTCCTTAAAAGATTCTCATGATGAAAGAGAACAGAAATTGATCTATGTAGGTCCCTTAGATTTCATCTGAGCAATGACAGGAAGTCAGATATTGACTACATTATTTAAATCTGTGTAGAAATGAAATTGTCAGTGAGGTACCATCACTAGAAGTATATCAGCAAGGAGTAAGAAGTTTTTCTTACTCTTCCTCTGCACCAGAAATCTTTCTAGCTCTAAGGGTCTCTGTGTGACCTATCACTGAGGAGATGTTAGAAACCTGGTACTTTTTTTTTCATTGAGCATTTAAAATTCCTTTTCTTTCTCCACTGTTACCCTGCAGAGTTGAACAAGGAAGGAGAGCCTCTTGCTTTAGGCACAATGATAGTGAAGTGAGCCCATGAGTGTTGTATTAGAATGCACAAAATATGTCCTGGCTGGCGTAGCTCAGTGGATTGAATGTGGGCTGCAAAGCAGGCATTGCAGGTTCGATTCCCAGTCAGGGCACATGCCTAGGTTGCAGGCCATAGCCCCCAGCAACTGCACATTGATGTTTCTCTCTCTCTTTCTGTTTCTCTCTCCCTTCCCTCTCTAAAAAAATAAATAAATAAAATCTTAAAAAAAAGAATGCACAAAATATACACTAACTGACTTAATGAGTAGGCTGTAGGAAGTGCAGAAAGAAATGCTTTCTCTTATATCCAAAAACACTAATCACTCTGTCCTTTGCAGAAAGAAAGGCAAAGAATTAAAGCAGGCATCAGTATTACATAACCTCATGCAGTTCCCGGTAAGAAAAAGGCTTTGGTAAAACCTTAAAAAGGATTACTCCTCATCTCAGTCAGAAATACTTCTGGATAAGCACTGCAGTGGTCCAAAGGGTCTTGTGCTCTGTTCTGTTTAAAAACAAAACAAAAACAGGCAAAGAAATCAGTTCCGTATCTTGTAGAGAATTTAGACAGGATTAAATAAGAGCAGGATAGTCTCATAAACAAAGAATGAATGTTTGTTCATAAAATCACATTATATCTGAGATTAAAATTAAGAATGCCTTTGAAAGAAGTAGTACAAAGACTAGCTATTTAATGTGCTTTTCTAAGATAAAATGTATTATTAAAGATAAATGTGCATAATTATACACTAGTGTTTTCATACAAGTCCTTTATTGATTGTTCCTTACCCTCACACATTAGTTAATCTCCAGCAAAGACAGTATAAATGTGTTGTGCAGTCTTGGGACTTCCTAAAAAGTTATAAAATGACTTAAATGGTTTACTACATGCATTTTTAAATTAATCCAAATATAAATGTCTACGAACAAATAGGAATTACGCTTACTTTTATACCAGGATACCCTGGGATGACACTTACCTGCTCATATCCTTTATTTGTGGAATAGTAAAGATAAAACATTTCTCTATTTCATCGGGATCTTGGAGGACTAATAGGTTATACTGAGGAAAATTCGGTGACCTTCTTAGAAGAAATACTTATAAATTTTTTAAAGGTATTCTTGTTAATTATAAAACACTGTTAAGTGAATATCTCTGGGAATAGAATGTTCTAGTTAATTTAATTCTCTGCTTTCTCTTAAGCATTAATGGATAAAACAATTTTATTTTGTCTACATTGTTAAGACAGTTTATAAAACCTTTTGGGGCAGCATTTTTTTCTTGTCTAAATACAGTCTAGTCAACAATAGTCCTCCATGTGATGATTTACAGTTTGATAATACTATTTATACAGTATTCATAATGTTTGAAAAATTGAACTAAGCTTGTATTGACACCAAATGAGAAAGTTTGCTGACTGACCATCCTTGAAATAAAATTGCTCTTTCAATGTCCTCTTTATTTGTATTTTAAGATTGTAGCCATTCTAGTTTTATTGTTACCTATTATCCTTAATAGCAAGCTTATTGAAAAATTGCAGGGAGAAAGTACTATAAATTTGAAGGAATTCAATGTAATATTAAGAAAAACAGTAAATATAATCAATTTCATAATAAAATGATTAAAAAGTGTGTGGGGGGAGAAAAGTGCTTTATCTTTATGTCTCATTATGGTCAAATATATATTCTACCAATGTTTCCAACTAGGAGACAGTTCATTTTAGTTTTCTCTGTCTTTTCTTTATTTAGTGGCTGATATTAAACAATTATGTTCCTATACTTTGAGTAAGCAGTTAATTATCTGGTTTTATGAATTTTCAGATTAAAAATCTGATTATCACTAATGCCTGGCTTTTCCAATATTATTTAACTTCTTTAAATCGAAGTTTATCAGCAGAAAGCTAGTAAGTGCCAGTTCATTTTTCTAGTCACTGTAGCCACACATTAATTCATTAGTCTTTAGATCATGTAGCTGGAGCCAGACCAAAGGCAGATTTCTGTTTCTGGCTCAGATGTACAAAGGTGGAAGGAACATTACTCTCATTCTAATAATGAGATAAAGTACAAAGTCATAACTTTTCATGAGTCTATCAGAAAGCTGAGGTTGCTCTTCAACCAAATTATTTGAATTCCAAAGATAAACATGCCTCTCCAAAAGGACATAAGACACAAATACTAGCTTACCCGGGTCAAATAACTGAGGGAAGAAGAGGCTGCTTAGAAGCTGCTATAAAAGTAAATAAGATAAACTGAAGAGAAAATCTGGAGGTAGGGCTAACGACCGAAAAGAGCTCCTCTTGTTGGTGCAAGCTTGCAGAAAATGATCATTAGCTGCTGAAGGGCAATGCTATGCTACCTACTTCCCTTGACATTTCTCTCCTATGAAACAAAAACCTAGCCCTGGCTGGTGTAGCTCAGTGGATTGAGCTCGGGCTGGGAACCAAAAGTGTCCTAGGTTCGATTCCCAGCCAGGGTACATGCCTGGGTTGCTGGCCGTAACTCCCAGCAACCGCACATTGATGTTTCTCTCTCTCTCTCTCTATCTCCCTCTCTCCCCTCTCTAAAAATAAATAAATAAAATCTTTAAAAAAAATTAAAAAAGAAAAAGAAAAGTCCTTAAAAAAAACCCAAAAACCTGTTAACTCCAGGAGGAGCAAGAAAAAGTCATTTGACTTAAAGGTAGAGGAAAACCCATTGTCCCCAGGGAAAGGGCAAAAGAAAAATCCCCCTACTCCAGGTTGGGGGGAAGAAAACTACCATTGGCCTAGAATCCTATAACTATGCCCAGTTAGATATTTGCTTCCAATGGAGTAGGATCAAAGGATACTTGACAAAGACTGACATAGATCAAGGGCATTGTTTGGCTGACACAGGAGAACGAACTCTGAGAAATACCCTCATGCTTTCTTCTCTGCACCAGATCTGACTAAGCTGAAGCTGAACCTAAACAACAGTAAACCATTGCCAGCCACTACCACCAGACCAGAATCCAGCAACAGGCAAAAGCAGTTGACCGCTGAGGGAGGAAGATAGCATGGAACCAGACCTGGGCAGCAGAGCAGGGAGGCAGAGATGATGAAAGCTGAGAGTGTATTACAAACACTGAAAAAAAGACAACACACACACAATCTGGCACTCCAGTCATCACTTTGAGAACAAGGCAACAATACTGCTAACAGTATGTGAAGACTGTGATAATATAGAAAAAACAGCAACAGCAAAACCCCAACACTCTTCAACTGAAAAATGTTCAGTTAACCCACAAATAAGCAGAAAGAGGGAAACGGAAGAATGAAAAGCAAAGCAAAGAGAAAGCAAGCAAATAATAAAGTGGTAGGCGTATTCCAAATATCAGTATAGTTGAACCTGTCTTTGAACTTCTTTTGTTCTGGAAGGTTGTTTGAGAAGTGATTTGTTTGAAAACTGGATCATGACTGAAAGACATGTGACTGATCAGATAGGTATCAGCATGAAAGGATATTGGGTTGAGAACTGAAGTTTTTTGTTTTTTTTTTATGGCAACTGAGACATTTTTTCCATGAACAACTTGGTTGAGAACTGAGTTCTTTGGGATGGGAGACTTTTGGGAACCGAGGTTTGATTGTAATTCTATTAAGTATAAATTGTCTAAACAAATCATTAAAGTCCAGAGATTGTCGGAATGGGTAAAAAATAAATCCAAATATATTCTGTATATTTTATGTATTATATCCAAATAATATGTGCAGGAAGTCACTTGATATAATGGTATAAATAAGTTAAAAGTACAAGGATGGGAAAAGAGACATCGTAGAAACACTAATCAAAAGAAAACTGAAGTGACTAAATGAATAACAGATAAAGTAAAATTCAAAGCAGAGAAACTAAACCAAGAACAGAGATATTACATAATAATGAGTCAACTCACTGAACAGATATAAAAATCTTAATCGTACTTTAAAATGGAGCTTCAAAACACAGAAAGCCAAAACCGACACAATGGAAAGGACACACACAGATCCACTACTATGGTTGCGGACTTGATTGCTTCTTTCTCAAGAACCAACAGAACACGTGGAAAGGAAACCACTCAGAGACGGGCTTGTCTGATCATGACCTAGAAACCCTGAATTTGATCACCATACTAGATAACCAATATGGAAACTGAAGTATCGGTTAGCTTATGTTTTTACACTGTCTCTGTGTGGGATTAGCAAAATGTATATATTGGTTATTTTCTTGCTGAATTAGACAGTAAAATCAGTATCACACATGTGTGCATACCCCCCTCAGCACATGCATGCCCAATCCCACTGCCTTCAGAACACCTCTCTGGAAGCTGACAGCTTTCGATGCTTCCCTATGTAAAGCACTAGGACACGAAACAGTGAGACGGCTCCCTGCCATGGTTTTGATGTTTGCTTTGTGTTCTAAACATGGATCGCTTTACATTTAAAAATAGAGAGCAGTTTAAGAAACATTTAATGAAATTTAAAAACGAGCTTGATAAAAGCCTCAAGTTTGATGACCTGACTTTGCCAGGGGTTGTCAGTCGATTTAAATCAGAATAGCTGACGCTCTAGGAACGGAACCCGATGAAGGTCTACGGTGTCCTGATTTGTCCAATGATTTGGTGTGTGTCTAGCTGAAGTTCTCAAACTATTGGCTGCATTTTTATCCGGGGGAGAGGCTGAGTGCTGTGGTGATGAAATGTGAACCACATGAAAATGCTCTGTTAGCCATTTTCAGACTTCTCTGCTGAGTTCCTGCTCTAAACTGTTATACCCCTGTAAGCAAAACAAAGAAATCCAGACTTACCTTTCTAAGAAGGCCCTTTGCATAACTTCTGTTTTTGCCTAATCATGCCCATTTTGCCAACTCCAAAAACTATCTCTTTTGAGAATAATTCCAGAAAATATACCTCATCAAAGTTCAAATGTATCCCAGGATAACAGGTGAACATCAATTGGTTCTTACTCACAATCTGTTCTTTTACTTTTCCAGCACGGGGTGACTTCCTGTTCTGTGTGGTCAAGTGTGGATGTGTCCCACTTCTAGAGAGGCTTTCCCAATGCCCTACCACCGCCCCACCAGAGGGGTCTTTCAGGTGACAGATGAGGAGCAGAAAAGAACCTTCATCTTTTTCTCTAGAGAATGTCGTTAATACAAGGCTGAGAAATCTTATTATTACTGTGCATGGATTCAAACAGCTGAGTGATGGCTGGCAATATTCACCCAATAGGGGCAGCAGGAGCTCAACTGTGCTGTTATCTTCTTGCACATCTATGGATGCTCTTACCAAGATGCCTTTTTGGTGGTCTTTAAGGGAAAAAAAGGTATGTTTAACTGTGGTACTAAGACATTTTCTTATAAAGTTGATTTTGCAAGAGAAAAAACACTTTCCTGTTTTCCTCTCTTCTCCCAAGTTTTTATTCTTTTCCACTTACTCAACTAAACTAATCCCCTTGTTTGAAAAAGAAAGGAAAAGAGCACCCTTTTTTTTCTTTCTTGGTAACACAAGGTCATACAAAAACGTAAGGGCATTTTTTTTTGTACTAATTATACCACTTTTGGTCTTACGCCAGCTGGCTGAGTTTCGGTTGCTGGTGGAAACTTTATAGCAACTTTATGAAAAAGATTCCAATCCAAAGCTAAAAATGAGAAAAGTGAGAAAATGCTGAGGCTAGTAAAAAACAAGAGCTTAGGCAGTTAAACATTTCATAAAGGGTAACAGCACTAGGGAAAAAAGATCGCAGTGGCCAGAGGAAAAATAAATAGGAGAAGCATCCAAACTGACCACCCCGGAAGTATACACTAGCATACAAATGCTCATTTAGTATTTACGAATTGTTGATTCCGGTTTTGAAATTGGGTTCCTTGTCCTTTATTAAGCTGTACGTTTGACTCATTTATGCAATATCTTCTCACAGTAAACACAGTGACACCAGAGCCAGTGAGATGCAGAGGTTGGGATGACAAAATCTTCGCTGTAAAATGTTAAAATATTGCAATGAAAGGGAAGAAATCCCCCCACCTGTTGGTAACATTGAGAATCAGAATTATATAATATTATACATTTTCTAAATGTTAGGGATTATTTCTACATTGTTATAATAATGTAGATAAAAAAATTAAACTCCAGAGTTGTTTATACAGAAGGCTGGGGGCAGTGTAATGACCACAGCCAGGTGTTCTGGTCCCTAGACTAGTAGTTCTGCACTGTCTTCAAGCTGTAGGAAGTGTCTAGACAGTCCCTACAACAAGAGGTACTGGCGGAAACTAATTTTTCGAGCGTAGTAAAGAAAATGACCAAAACTAAATGGAACATGGGGGAGCATCTTCCCCTGCTTCATTTTTCAGTGTGTAGTAAATGGCGGTGTGAACTTGCTATCCTATGTCTTCTCTACCACTGGCTAATTTTAGGATCTGAATTTTAATAATACTTTTCATCCAGGGTTTCTGTTCAGCAAAATAGGATCATTGTACATGAACAGAGAGACTTGAATTGTTACTGATGTATAATTCATCAGTGTGTGAGGAAAAAACACTGGACAGAAATTTGGAAATGATATGAACAAAAATGTACCTTTACATATTTATGATAAAACGAGACACATCTGTTCAATAAATAGACCAGATTTGGAAATCTGCATTCACCATTTTGAAACCATCCGATGTAGCTTATGAAATCCTGTATTTTGAGTACATTGTTTCAGTGACATGCTGTTGAATAAAAATAATAGTCATTACCTCTAATTTACAGTAATGTTAGTGCATAAGAATGACAAGGGGAGTGAACACGTGGGCTTTGTGAAAAATGGCTCACAAGTTGTGTATATCTTGATTCCAACTAAAAATAAAATGGACCATTTTTTTTTTACCACTTAGCTTTGATGTAGTTTTTGACAATGTCATGTGTGTAACTCAGCACGTTGAGTCGAGGATTATAATGAACATTCTCCTGTGGAAAAATGCCAGGGACTTAGGGTACCCCCGGGGAACAGCAGCAGCATTGGAAGAATTAGTGGAGTACGTAGGACAGTAACCAAAGAAATAGAGAGGGAAGGGTGTGTTCTAACTTAAACTAGGGTGAAGCAAAACCTCGCTCCCTTTTTCTGAGGAAATGGGGCCAAAAGCTATTTCATGTTGCCTTGCTTTCCATCCCCAGCTCCAAATGCACGTCCTCTGCTTGGAGCTGACACAGAACTGTTCCTTTGCTTCTAATTAAAACAGTTAAGGACATCACTGATTAAAAGTAGAGAAACAGAACTATTTTTATTTTATTCCAAATTCGTTTGGGCTCATCCAAGATCAAAGGGAACTGAGATCTGAGAAAACAAACAGACTACAAACACGTAATTTTGTTGACCCGATGTTCTTTCCTGGAAGTGAAGTGACTGTGGCCCTTTGAAAGGCTGGCTCAGCGACCACGACACCCCAACGACGAGGGAGCTTCCGGCCGGGGAGAGTGGCAGGCCTCCCTGTTTCTGAAAGTATGTTTTGAAAATGAGGTTTTAATAACGCAACGTCCAGTCAGGATATTCTTCAAGGCCCAAACAAGTGGTTTCACAGTGAAACACATGTGCACACACACGCACTGTGTACAACTGTTCGACTGCGTGCGTCTCAGCAAGGCATCCCTTTGCCACGAGGAACTCAGCCGCTTAGTAGGATACGCTAGTGAAACGACCTTCTTCCAGGTTTATAATGTGTCTGCTTTCTTACTGTATCTGAAACAGCAGGCTGTTTTTTCCAGAATTAATTATTTTTACGATGTTTACTTTCCATTCTATTTCATGTCAGAGTGGTGATAAAAATCTACTCATCTCCAGTCCTAAAACTGTCAGCTGCTTGTCCTTTAACCCCAGATGCTGGTTACAAAATAGAAGATTAAGGATTTGAAGCGAGCATAAAAGGGAACATTTAGCGTTGGGGTCATTGTGAAAGTTTGGACTAAAATAAAAATGGCCCAGAGCAAATATGTACACCGCAATATAAATACTTTTCTTCCTGATTCTAAGTAAAGCCCCACATATTACAGCATAAATCGTATTCCTCATGAAGTACACAATGATTTCCAAACTACATATTCATTAGATAAATATATGACTTTAAAGATACAATTGAAATGTATACTTTCATGTTAAATTTAAAGGTAAGTATGAAGTCAGCACATTCTCACCAGTTGTTTCATAGACATGAATGAGTGGAACTGTTTTCGATTTCCCACTCTGATGGGAAAAGCCGTATCCGTACCTTCACAAATACTAACATGAGTTCAAGTGTCAGAGCTCTGGGGTTAGACTTTTGACAGCAATGGGTCCAACAGAGACGGACAGAAATTTTTAAGAATTTGGTATGTCAGAAGATGTTTAATCTCTTGCTGGTCTCTCTGGTCTTCTTTGTTTGGTACTGTTTGGGTCAGAGCATCTGTCTCAGAGACTTTTGTAACTAAGGCTGAAGAGAAGAAATACATGTGCTCTCAATAGATGTTGCAAGCTATCAGTTTTGTACCTTCTGTATCCAGGACAAACAAAGAAGAAAAATGAAAGAGAAAGAGGAGATTAAAAAAATTTTTAGATTAAATCCAAAATTTAAAAGAGTGGTTTTAAAGAAAGGTGTCTTGGCTTCAGTATAACTTTTTAAATTTTTCATTGATTATTTAAGAAATGGAGTATAACATTGAATTTATATCACTTTTAATTTATTTAATGCTGATCCTTCTTTTCATTTTATTTTTTTCTAGTGTTTCAGGAAAGCATAAAAAGTAACTTGTATGTGTACAAATCCCTACCATTTTTCCTCCTTTTTCTGAGTGTCTGAGTTAAATAGTGGACATGTAATTGTTTGGTGTGGCCCTTTCACACTAAGTTGTTTAATACTTGGACAAACAGATCAAATTAAGTGGAATGCCAAAAACTTGTAGTATTTTTTAAAAAGACATTTACACATTCTTCTCATAACATTGTATAACATTTCTCATTCATAAAAATATTAGGGAGCTTAGTAAGTTTGAAATAACCTCAGGAAGAGAAGTTGTTATGGTATTGTATTAGTTTTCTATTGCTGCCCTAACAGATTACAATAAACTCAATGACTTGAACAGTACAAATTAGTCAGGACAAGTCCAACACAGTTTTCATCGGACTAGTCAAAGCGCTGGCAAGCTGTGTTCCTCCCTGAAAGCTCTAGGAGATCTATTTTCTTCATTGGTTTCCTCATTCCAATTATTGGCAGAATTCTACTCCTTAATAAACGTTGTGGAACAGAGGTTCCGTTTCTCTGCTTGGTCTCAGATGAGGACCATTTCTGGCTCATTCGGCTTCCAGAGGCCACTGGTATTCCCCGCTTCTGTCGGTCCACCTTCTTCCATTCTCGAACCAGCAACACCAGATCTTGCCACTCTCCCTCTTAAAATCTTTCTCCTTCTGTCTCATCTCTCTCTGGCCCAGCTGGGGAAGGTTCCCTGCTTGTAAGAACATGCCACCCCAAACGATGCCTTTTGAACACAAAGGTTGTTTTAGCTGATAACTTTGAGAAACAGCAGATCCAGGAAAAACTCTGAAAAGAGACTAGAAATCACCATTTTGTAAGGGAAATTTACATTGAAAGGAAATCTCTCCATTTATTAAGGGTGTCCCCCTCTGTACCAGGAAAAGAAGGATGACAGGATCATGAGAAGCTTTTATCAGTGAAGAAGATTTAATCTACAAAACAAACCTCACTTTAATTTATGGTGTTTTTCTTGGTCATCTGTCTCTTCCTGACTGGCCTTCTTCACACTCTTTTTTCTTTTGTCTTTCACTAAAGATGGTATTTCAGCCTGAATTCTAAGTTACCTCCAAGTGTTACGCAGTTTATCTGGGTAGCTCCCATGCATACATGAGGTATGCATGTTAATAAGCTTTGTAAGACAAGTTTTATGAGAGTTTACCAGAGCCAAACTGATGAGAATTGTCAGGAAGCAAAACCTCAACAGATAGAAAAAATGGTCGAAAGAATGGTAGCTTTGCAACTCATTTTATACCTTGGAATCAAAGGAAAGATGGAAAAAAGTGTGCACGGAATCTATTGGTGGTAGGTTAGGGGGTGGGAGAAAGCAAAGCAGGGAAATCTCTGGAACTGGATAAAAGCAAAATAGATACATGCTTCTTTTACATTGGTGAGTGCAGGATAGTTAATAACACAGCACAGAGAGATGGTGTGTTGTGACTGTTCAAGGCCAGACAGGTTGACTCACTAGGGATTCAGGCAAATGGAAGAAAATTCGAGGAGCCATGGGAATGCCTGGCATGCCTTTATTCACAGGTGGGGCTGATCCACACACATCGCGAGACATGTCACCGGCAGGGAGTCCCAACTCCCTTATGCACTAAATGCACACAAAACCGGCAGGAAGCGAAGATATTATACAACAAAGCGTGATTCTGAGCCTGAGTGCCCATTCTCAAGGTTGTGGGGTGCTACAAGTGGCAGAGCCTGACTGACTTTATTTACCCTACAGATGGTAATCCGGGAACTAGACAAGAATGAGGGGTTTAGTGATCTTGCCCTCTGGTGTTAGTGGTGGTGCCTTGAGGGGTCGGGGAAAGAAAATTACTCTGATGTTTCAAAGGTACGTTAACCTAGATGCATAAGAACAGTGGACAGGGCTTACTCAGTGTGAAGACTGACCTTGGTCAGGGAAGGCACAGGCCTAGGACATGACATTCACCATGACCTACTTTTAAGTAGAAATTTGTATGTTCCCATCATCCTGTGTGGTTATTCTTGGTGTCTGAGCTCATATAGGCCTTTCCTGGGGCTGCCTCTGAGCTTATCAGGTTCAGTATGCCCCCCGTTTTGTAGACAACTTGTATTTCTTTTTATGTTCATCTGCCTTTGCTCACAAGGCTCCCAGTGAGAATTTGGGAGGGTAGAAGAAAAATTAGTTTTTTTCTTCCCTACAATGTAATGATATTATGCCCACCCAGATAATCCAGAATTAGCTTCCCATATCAAGGATTTAAATATATCAGCAAAGTTCTATTTTCCATGTGAGGTAATATATTTACAGGTTCCAGTGTTCAAGGTGTGAATATTTTTCTCTCTTTTTTTTAAGATTTTATTTATTTATTTTTAGAGAGGAAAGAGAGAGAGAGAGAAACATTAATGTGCGGTTGCTGGGGGCTGTGGCCTGCAACCCAGGTATATGGCCTAACTAGGAATCGAACCTGCAACACTTTGGTTCTCAGCCCATGCTGAATCCACTGAGCTATGCCAGCCAGGGCTAAGGTGTGAATTTTTTTCAAGGGCCATTATTTTCCCAACTGTAAGTTGTCAAATGATGCTGAGTTTCTGAGAGAAAAAGTAGACAGGACATTGATGAGGACATTGGATTACGAGGAGAAAACACTTTAAATTTGAGGCTATCATTATAATAAAACATCATGGATATATTAATGCTACACAAGAGCTAACATTCATTTCACTAGCAATGAGTTCCATAGTCCGTGTAAACATTATTTGTTAAGAACAATGGGTAAAAAACAGGATTTAGGAACGAAGTGTTTTGTATAATCTGGAGTGTAACAAGGACAGTGACCAGAGGGGCGGGGAGATGAGGGTAATGGGAAAGAAGGGGAAGGTTCAAGTCACGGAACATGCGTGAAGGACCCACGAACAAAGACAACGGAGTAGGGGGAGGACTGAATGTGGGAGATGGGAGGAGGGTAGGGCAGGGGAGAGTAATGGGAGGAAAATGGGAACAACTGTAATTGAACAACAACAAAAAAGAAAAAAACTGTTTTGAGCAGTGGAAAAACATCTTGATAGTTGTATTGCATCAAATGGAGAGTACTTTGAAGGTGACTGAAGTTTAAACATGTAATGATAAATGCACAATTTTCATTAAAAATTAGGGGATTTTTTTATTATTTCTTCTATTATATTACTTACTTTTGTATGCATCCACTAATTACCTGCTCCAGACTTTGGGTTTACAGGGAAAAACAATGTCTAACAATAAACAGATGCCATCAGGGCTGCTACGTGTAGTTACAGGAGAATAACAGATTCTTGGTTCTCATAGAATTGTTTATTTCCTTAAGGAAAATCAGATTTGCATGTAGTTAGGATGAAATATACATAACTTGATGATTAAAGTCACAAGAAATATTGTTACCAAAATAGTAGGTGAATTACTACCCATTTACAAAACATGTTCTTCAAAATTCAGGGCCAAAAAAATTTTCACAAGAAACAAAACAAAATCCTTTTCAAACCTCATCAATTTATTTGTGAGATATATTGTGAGCACACACAGTATGATATGTACTTTGCTGAATTCTAAGGATACAAGTATAAAGAAGATAAAAGTAAGCATATATCATATATTAATTTTATGCTTATTCCCCAAAAATTAAAGATAATTTATGACTTTCAACTTTTTAGATTTTAATGAAGAACACTATTATAAATGTAATATAAATGCTGCCAAGATTTTCAGTTGGAAAAACTGCAGATGATAACATTAAATAATGGATGAACTGTTGTAGAACATGAACATAGTAGATACAATCACCTAATCGCCTGTCTTTGGAAACACAACAGACAAAGCCACTAATCTGCCCGAGGGAGGTGTACAAGGCTTGTCAGAAGACATGGCACTTCAGCCATTTTTAATGTGGGGGCAAAAATCCAACACAACAACACTTTTTTTCTCACACCTTTTACGTTCTTATGACTGGGTTACTAATTAAATGAACAGAAACAGGGTAACAGGAGAAAACGTGCAAAATGGATTACAAATGTAATGTACACACCAGAAGTGTTATAGGGGACTAAATGCATTGAAGAGTTGAGAATTATTTGCATTATGGACGAAAGCAAAAGGGGATAGGGTTTCAAAGGAAATAGGCAGTTTATAGGTAGCTAAGAAAGACCAGAACACACGTGGCAGGGAAATTCCTGCTAGGCAAGCCAGAAACAGTGAGACACAAGGGTGTGGTGTCTAGTTAACAGGCCTCTGCTTAGATAACATACAAAGATGAATAGTTAGATTCCCTTCTTGGAGTAGACCTTTCCATCTGAATCTCTTAGGCAGGAAGGGGGGAGCTCAGAGATTCTTGCTGAGTCTTTTTTTTTTTCTTTTTAATTACCAGCCTAAGATGTATACCTGAAATGGCAGAGTTCTGGGAATGGCAAAACTTTGGTCCCTTTCATTCATAGCTTCAAAGAGACAGGGAAACATAGTATGTCCATGACACAAGAAGAGGATGCTAAAAACATCAGAGAAAAGCAAGCTCTCAGAAATTGCATGGTCCCTGGCTGGCATAGCTCAGTGGATTGAGCACGGGCTGCGAACCAAAGTGTCGCAGGTTCGATTCCCAGTCAGGGCACATGCCTGGGTTGCAGGCCACAGTCCCCAGCAACCACACATTGATGTTTCTCTCTCTCTTTCTCCCTCCCTTCCCTCTCTAAAAATAAATAAATAAAATCTTTAAAAAAAGAAATTGCATGGTAGAAACGAAACGCTCAATAGAAAGTTTGCAGGATAAAGCTGAGGAAATCCCATGTAATATACTGCATCAACACAAATGATTTGAATATCAAAAGGGAAAAAAATTAGAAGGTAAGAGGACTAATCAATCCAGAAGATCCAATATCTAAATAATTGAATTTTCAGAGAAAGTAATAAGAGAAAATCATCACAAAATTATGAATATTTTTCTAAAATATTGAAAAATTAAATGTTTTGGCACTCATGTTCAAACTGTGTCCCCACAGTAACCCAGCTGCCAATGGACATGTGAAAGGAAAAAGGAAGAGCAAGCCAGATCACCTGACTTTGACCACAGCAGATGCATGTTAATATAGTATCTAACAGTCATGGGACCACGGTGGTGGCAAGAAATGTTCATAATAAAGTGAATGCATACCTTAGTTAATTAATATCAGCCTTCTATATGCGGGAAAGCCGGCTTTGCCACCCAAAAGTATGCTTTTTGAGATATTATTTTAACCTGGTTATTTTTCAGAAACAAAAGACTCAAAAAAGAAGATTTGGCCTGCCCTCTAACTGCATCTAAGAATTCAGATAGAAGACCTGCTTCAGGAAGGCAGGTGTCATCAAAGGTGACTGTACTTTAATGTGAATTAAGTATGATAGACAGGAGCCTAGCAAAGCTCATTAGATCCAAGCCCTTTCTGTGTCCCGTGATGACAACGGCACAGCAAACACTTGTGGACCAAGTATCTGCTTTTCTAGCTCCGTGTGAATTGCCCGTCTGACCTTTGAAGTCCCAAACCACAGCCCTTGACCTCCCCATCCTTCTCCTTAGCTCGAAATGGCATATAAGCCTCAATGTCAAGCTCTGTCTTGGGTCTGATGTTCTTGTGGAAACCTTGTATGCAATAAATTTGGTCATGTTCTTCTGTTAATCTGCCTCATACTGATTTGATTATTAATCCAGCCAGAAAAATTTAGAAAGGTGAAAAGGAAATTCTTTTTCCACTCCCCTCCATATATAAAACTTAGTTTTAAGGAAATCTTTCTGACGCTAAAGTAGATTTTTTAAAAAACCTACTAATCTTAGCTACATGATTTGTCCATCAGAAACATCACCAAACTGTCCACTGATGAGAATTAATAAATAAAATGTGTTTGTTATTACTTGTGCAGTGTTCATTTTTGCCCTACGCCTTTCACTGAGACTTTCACATATTCATTCATGGGATTCTCTCAATAATTCATTTACTCCCATTTTAGGCAGAAAGAAATTGAAGTACCAACAATTTAAATAATGTGTTCAATATCACACAAGTGGTAAATGGTGAAAAGAAGATTCAAACCTAAGTAGTCTAGGTTACATTCTTTTTAAAAAAGGGAAAAATACTAATATTGTCAGTGTTTACAGATAACTTGAAAATAATTGATTCTACTATTTATCCAATTTTTAATAACTTTATTAAAATCCTCTTCAAAGAATTTTTCCACCTTTCCTGAACACTTCCAGTGACTAGAAACTGACTATCATCCAAGGCAGTCCACATCCTGTTTCCTGTCCTGAGACCCTCTGATCTTTAAATTTCAGTTAATAACTTCAGTTTCGTCTTAGACCCTCAGGATCCTCCGAGGCTATAAAGGACACATGTAATATCTTTTCAGATGACATCTTTTTATATCTTTGGGGATACTGGCCTTCACTCAAGAGTTTTATCAAATATAAAACCCATAGTTCCTTGAATTATACTTTAGTACTTGGCATTAAATATCCTTTAACCACCCTGACGTGTCTTCTGAAGATGAGTCAGGGTGCCTCTACCTTCTTTGCCCCTAGAACTAGTATTTATAACATCCTATGGGGAGAGACGAGTGAACCATCAATTTCCATTAGATTCTAATAATTTTTTCCCTTAAAGGCCACACTGTTCATATTATATCCAAATGGTTGTTAAGTATAACTTCTGAGTCTCTTTCATCTACAATCTTTACACTAATCATTGATATTATCCCTCTCCGGTCCCTTTGAAATTGGTGTTAGAGATCCAGATGAATCTACATGGTTTCCTGTGGTCAGGACCCCTGTATCGCTCTACTCTGCCAAGGCATGTTTGCATCCCAGGGTAGTTGTCCAACTGACGTTCACTCCCTTGTGATTTTGGGCTGTCCTTGTACTTGACAAACATGAACAGTGAAATGCAACCTGATGATTGTAAGGCTGAGTCCTTTGGAGGATGGTTCTCTTGCATGTTGAACAAATACTTTTCATATGACCATACTTAGTTGAGCACCATCCCAGTCACATGGGATATGCCTGAGCAAGGTGGACGGATCACCAAAAGTTACATCTATCTCTTGTAAGAAAGCCTCCTCCAGACTCAAATAAGTTCAATTATTAATTGACATTGGGATATGATCATTAAAGTCAGTACCAATTTTTGCAATTGCACTATCATTCAGTTTGCACTCTGCATCTTAAAGCTCAAAATTTAAGATGTAAAGTTATTTACCAAAGCTCCAAAACAAGATATATTCTACATTTTTCCAGACATAAAAACCTTATATAAAGGACAGAAGCGTGATCTTACATGGTTTATACTCACTCTGAACCTGCGTTTTACTGAACCACTTCTGCTTCAGCCACATCTGCTTCTATTCTCTCGCCAGGTTCGTGACCCAACCCAGGCAACTACAGTGACTGGCCGCCTTTTGGCCTGAAAAATAACTCTAAAGTGTTTTTTTATTTAGTTATAACATTGGGTTTATTTTGTTTCTTTTTGTTTGTTTTCTGCTAAGTCCTTTGCTGATTTCAGCCTTTTAGCTTTCTCAGCACTTACAGGTTCATCATGTACTATTTTGCAACATTCGATTGAATTTTGAGAACCATGAGGCCTACTTTTTGTAGGCAGAGTGATTTCTTTGGAACACTTTTTAATTGTATATAAAAAAAGAAAGAAATGGAGAAAATTAACCTGCAATTAGTATACCAGAAAAATTTGATTCAACCTACTCACTATTAGGTTAGAACTTACTCAGGCTATTAAACTTCGAGGTAAAGAAATCTTTCATCAGGCATGTAGAAAGAAGAAACAAAATACAAATAAAGAAGAAAAATCAGAAAAGTCTCACGTTTTTCTGCAGAAATATGTTGTGCTTAGAGACAATGGGGCAATGTCTAAAAGCAAAAGGAAAAGGAGTGTAATCCAATGATTTTATAGCCAGCTAAGATGTTTTTCAAGTATGAATAGAGAACAGAGACCATTGAAAACATAAAAGAACTAAAAAATTTATGGCATGTGAGACTCAACTGGAATAAAAAATTCAATTATACAGAGCCTTATAAATCACCACTGATAAAAATCTATTTCCCTTAAAAGCGAAACAGAACATCCTTGAAGAACACAATAAAATATAAACACGAATAATGTATTAATACATTTTACAAATGTTGGAAGGTAGGCAGAGGAGTGATGGAAAGATGTGGCGTGCTATCATTTCCTCATTTATAGAAGGACGTTGACATACTTTTTTAAAAATGAAGACCAGTGGTCAAAACTATTGCTTATATCTTTTAATGAGTAAAATATGACCTTAATTTCCAATTTTTTAAAACATGCAGCAACTCTATGGTAAGAAAACATTTACTTGAATTCTAATAACATTTGTTTTATTTTTAAGTTTTTTATTATTAAAATGAAAACAAACTTTAATAACTATAATGCTTTCATGGTACAGTCCTGCTTTCTTTAAAAACAGGTTTATATCTGTTTTCCATTCTTCTGTTTATCTATATATATGTTTAGAAAAATATGTGGAATAAGGTTCACTCATAGTTATGGTATTATGTCACTGGGAGAAGATTTAGAGCAATTCTTGTATCTACTGCTTTTGCAACTATCTCATTTTGAGTTCTTTAGTATTAACATGCATTATATACATGTGAAATGCATAGAAGCCCTCTGACCCCAGTGCACTCTGATTCTCATGCATGTCTGTCTGCAGGGGGAGGGCTGACCCGTTGGACTGTGTTAGCCCGGCTTTCCTCACTGTCTGACTTCAGATTGCTGGTTTCGGCCAATGGGAAGCGCTGGCCAGGGAATGACAGGGCAAGAGGAGGGTTTGTGGATTTGTTGTCCATTCCCCATCACATTTGGTGGCATTTTCTGGTAGTGTTTGGTACCCTCCATGACTGTGGCTCCGATTAGGCAGTTTCCTACAGTGAGGCTACACCTCCTGTTTTCCTTCTGCCCCGTAGGTGAAGGGGTGATAACGGCGTCCCACCAGTGCTGACCTCTGGGCACCTCACATCCATTGCCTAGGCCTTCCCCCTGGGAAAGTTTCTTGAGCTATTTGAGTCGAATTCTGTTTATGGCAGCACTGATCGAATAAATAATGATGACATTTTGTTCGTATTTTTATGATATTTTTATTTAAAATAAATATACGTTGTTTGTTTATACACTATATTTTGCTACAGGCTGTAGGTTTTTCCACTGCAGGCTTTCCACTGGCTTTCCACTGCAGTCACGTTTACACAACTGGAGTTGTGTAAACGTGACTCAGTGCTAGTGCACAAAAATGGACAGTTTTACAGTAAATAGCAATGAAATATTTTATGCACATAGTACACGGGACAACGTTTTATTTATTTTATTGCCAAACATAAAGAAAATATTTATTGATTGATTTCATTTTAAAGTGTTACTACTACTTACTATTTTTTATCATGTTATAGGTGAGATAAAATAGAACAGATTTTTACTCGGCTAATTAGGAATTCCCTGGAGTGTAATGTTTGGTTGTCTGATCAGAGTTTTACAATGGATATTTTTGCTAAGAGATTTCCACGTCTTGTATTTGGGCCTTTTACCAATGCTCAGGTGAATTTGTGCATGTTGGAATATTTCAGATGAACTGGCAGAGGCTACACCGGAGGGAACACACAGCTTCTTTGCCTCAGCCCTGCCCTCACCGCCAGCTCGCCCTTTCTCCCCTTTACCTCCTCAAGTCTGAATTCAGCTGGGGTTTTAGGTAACTGCTGGGAAGTATTAAAACTCATTATGGGGTTGACCAGAATACTTGCCCTCTTTTATTTTCCAATAATGCTCTCGGAATTGTTTCCTTAATACTTTTAAAAGATGCGTGGCAGCGCAGCAGAGCACCGCGTAGGCAGGAATTACAGTTATCGTCTCAGATGAGGTGTGTTGAAAGAGCTCGGGATGACGCAGTTGGCAGCGCGCGGGACTTGCCTCCTTATTGTTACCATCTGTGTCAACTTGGAGCCTCCCCCATTTCAGGACGGACGAGAAAAATGAAGCTGTGGTTGTGTTCCGGGGAGATTTTTTTTTTCGTTATGATTGACCCCGGGGTACACACTAAGTAGGTGAATGACACTGAAAAATCATTCCAAGCTTTTGCCGGATATCCCTTGTAACTATTGACACGTACCATCAGTATTTAAAAACTTTTCCCCTCCCCACAACTTTTTACATCCATTTCTTTAGAGAAACAGCAATAACGGTGACAAAAATATATCGCCTTCTTTGTGGGACCTGATGAGATTTATAATGTAAGCTTTAGAGCAAATATATTATTACTGGCAAAAAAAAAAAAGCATGGTTCATTTTTAGAACAAAGCATATTGGCAGTTGAAATGAGCAAAGAACAAGTATTGTGCAGCCTATATGAAAGGCTTGGAATGCTAAACTATTTGGAAGGAACCTGACTCATTTCAGGGAATTTATGTAGGTCAGAATCAACCACAAAATGAAGAAAGCAAAGAAAATGCTGAGAGTCAACTTTCAGGTTTTTTCATGTTGGATTTAGAAGCAAATGATATCATTTAAAGAATGTATTGTAAGGATACACTGAAAAACACCCAATGTATTTTTATAAGTGACAGGGATGAAAAAGCTAAACTGGGAAGTTTATTTTTAACCATTCACACTAAGTCATCTTCATTCAGTAAGACTAGGACAAGACTTTTGTTTTAGCAGCAGCTGATAGGAAGCAGCATGTCATATGCAAGAAAGGTATGCAATTTAATACTAGAAACACACTATGGTATTTCAAGTATGTTTATATATACTGACACTTAGTTTAAATAACCAATAAATGGTACATATTTTGTTACAGAATATGAGTCCAGTCACCAATGAACCTTTTAGTGGTTAATAAAAGTCCTGAATAAAACATGTTAATATTAACTATTTAAACAAGTTTCACCTAAATAAGAGGTAATGTCAAAATTCAAGTGTGTAAACATGTGTATAATAATTGGGCTTACTCATGGCATCATGTATCACTTGATAAATTAAAACAGTTAACAAAAAGATCTCATTGCATACATGAGAGAATTCAGCATTGAGACCGAAGGGACACTTGAGAGACCCCTGAGGTGTCAACAATATATCTCTCTGCAGTGGGTCCCACCATCATCAATTTTACAAGGTTCTGTGGCTCTCAAAGTAAGTAAAAGTTCAAATAGAAATGTCTGAAAATTGATTCACCAAAATCATATTTGAAAAAATGTCTATTGCACCTGAATGTGAACTCCACAAGTTCAGCAGTGAATACTGGTGGGAATGTTGGTTGGGTTAAAGTTCAGGTGGCTTTACGTAAGAGTATAATCACATAACATATCCTTCTTAAAATATCAGTGGATTCATTCACACCCAGGAGAGGTGCGAATCCTATCTCACACTGAGATTCCTTCGGACATAATATTGATCTGTCAGATGGAAATACGGGCGCGGATCTGAAACTGGAAAAGACACCAGCGTTCGGGCTGCCTGTCACTACCAAACCCAATAAGTAATAACAGCGATTGAATCTTTATGGGAGCTTTATTCAGATGGTCGGTGACCTGAAGATCGCGGGTTCATTTCCTAACAGAGCATCTTGCCTTTTCTTTCCAGGCCAATGTTCTTCCACCAGGAAATAAACAAGGTGTGGTGAGGGCTTCGGGATTCAGGGAGGATCAGGTGAAAGAAGCTGCAACATTCCTGTCCTGGGCAGTGAGCTGTTCCCAGGGGCGGGCAGTCGTCTCTCTCTCCCTGGAACACAAAGGCCCGGATGCCTCCAGTTGTCCCCAGGTGTTAACCTTTAGCAGTGCCCCAGGGGGTTGGCTGCTTTCCCAGGAGCCAGGATGGGCCTTATCTCTAGTTTCTGAAACAAAAGCTTTAACAAATACATTACTTGCTAGGCTTATAACTTTTTACCTTAAACTAAAATTTTCTAACTCTTGAGTCCCCTATCAGATCCAGTAGATAACAGGGAGAAAAAAACAATATTCTAGAAATAAAGAAAAAGTTTTATATGTGGAAAGGAATTAATGGTTTAAAGTTACCACTATAGATTTATAGTGGTTGAAATCTAGATGTAGATTTAAAGCTACATATAGTCTGACTTGAGTTCATGCTCGGATCTATGCCCCTATAAACCTATATGATTCCTAGGAAATATAACCTATAGCAGGAGGGTACAGCAGGCACTGCAGGCTGTGCGAGGAGATAGAAGATACCCAAAGGATGTCTGACACTCAAGATCCCTCTCAACACCAAGGTAAGCTGGATAAGAGAGTGACCTATGTGGTGAATGGGTGAAAACAGTTTGAAGCGATAGGCATTGGATGAGAACTGCAGAACGCTTAGCACAGATGACTGTTCACTACCCATACTGAGACTTGGCCAAATGCCTGTCTTCTTCAGTTCAAGATGTGAGTTCTTAGCGTGAGCCCTATCCTATTCAAATGAACTCCTTGACAAAGCACAACACTGCCAAAGAATTTACTGTTTGTTCCAGTCAAAACTTTAACTATATACCACTGACCTCCCTTTCTTACAGCACTTACTTTTGCAACTTGTAGTTATAAATCCTTTCTGTGTCCCTTTGAGATGCAAACATGCTACCACACTACCATGCTACCTCAAAGACCTAGAAGCTACCTCTTTGAAATGCGGATATCTAGAGAAAGAGCTACCCTGTCTCCTAGTTCCTATGGGAGAGGAAGAGACTACTAACTTGGGCGGGCACCTTATTGGAATTTGTAAAACTACATTCTGTCATAAAGCTATGAGAAGTTTGTTTCCTCTGGGTAAGCATCAATCAGCAAACACAAATGACCTAATCACATCGATCAATTGCTCTCTTGAACACCCTTCAGTACCTTTCCTTTAGCACATCCCAGCACCTAAAAAGCCTTTTTTTTGTTTCAGTGGAGTTGAGCCCAATTTATACTGAAGTCTCTCTCCTGCTGCAATAGTCTGAATAAAACATGTCTTGCTATGCTCAGTGCAAAAGTTTTCTTTTATATGGGAGACAAATTATGACAGATCCTGACAGCATCGATGTAAAGGAAGTCATCATTATTCAAGCATGTGCATTCCAGTCCACTCTCCTTGATGGGCAGGTTACACCAATGTCGCACAAACTGTTCCCTTTTTATAGTAAGAATGGCTGGGCTTTTCCTAGACAGACATGGAATATTAATAGAAATAATATAATATAATATATAATAATATAATATAGTATAATTATAATATAATGTAATATAATAAACTTTATAATGTAATAAAGTATACTTTCACTGTCCTAAAACTTCTCTGTGCTCTATTTAGGTACCTGCCCCAGCCCCTACACCACCCTTGACCTTGCAATCCCTGATCTTTTTATTGTCTCCATAGTTTTGTCTTTCTAGAATGCCAGATAGTTAGAATCTCACAGTGTGTAGCCTTTTCAGATTGCCTTCTTTAACTTAGCAACATTCATTTCCCTTATTGTCTTTTCATGGCTTAATTTCCTATTTCTTTTTAGTGCTGAATAATATCCCAATATCTGCACGTGCAACAGTTCATCCATTCACTTCCTGAAGGACATCTTGGATGCTCCCAAGGTTTGGCAATTATTAAAAAAGTCGCTGTAAACATCCATGATAGGTATTTGTGTGGACATAAACTTCTCAGCTCCTATGGGTAAGTACCAAGCAGAATGACTGCTGGATCATGTATGGGAAGAATATGTTTAGTTCTATAAGAAACTGCCAAATGGTCTTCTAAAGTGGCTGCACCATTTTGCATTCTGATCAGTAATGCACGAGAGTTCGTGTTGGTCCACATCTCCTCCAGCATTTAGTATTGTCAGTGTTCCAGACTTGGGCTATTCTGACAGGTGTGTAGTGGTATCTTGTTGTTTAAGTTTGTGTTTCCCTGATGAAAGGGTGTAGAGCTTCTTTTCATAGCTTATTTGCCATCTGTGTGTCTTATTCTGTGGGGTGTTTGTTAAGGTCTTTGGTCCTTTTTTAAAATAAGATTTTTTTCTTGCTGAGTTATGAGTTCTTTGTATATTTTGAATAACAGTCCTTTATGAGATGTGTCTTTTGCAAACATCTTAAATAGTTTTTCTTCTCGTTCTTTTTTATCGTCTTTTGTAGAGCAAAAGTTTTCCATTATAAGGGAGTCCAGTTTACCAACATTTTTTTCATGAATCGTATCTTTAGTATGTATGAAAGGACACCACTGTACCCAAGATTGTGTAGGTTTTTGCCTATATTATCTTCTATGAGTTTGACAGTTTGCATTTTGCATGTAGGTCTATGATCCATTTTGAGTTCATTTTTGTGAAGGGTGTGAAATCTGTGTCCAGATTTTTTTTTTTTGCATATGGATGTCCAGTTGTTCCAGCACCATTTATTGAAGAGACTACCTTTGCCTTGTTGTGTTTCCTTTGTTTCTTTGTCAAAGATCCAGTGGCTATATTTATGGGGGTCTGTTTCTGGGCTCTTCATTCTGTTCCCCCGATCTGTTGGTCTTTTCTTTAGCCAGTGTCACATTGTCTTCATCACGGTAACTTTGGAGTAGCCTTTGTGTCAGTGACATCGGTCTTCCAACTCCGTTCTTCTGTCATGTGAATTTATTACTAACTCAGGCTTAATCGAAACCACTCTAAACTATAAAATTATTTGGAAACAGCCAATGAATGTAGATAAAAATGACAGACAAAGAATACATGTACAATAATTCAGCTCACACCATGCCATAAATCCTGGTGAATTATTAAGGGATTCATTGAAGGTTTTCCTGATTACTACCAGCTGGAAAAAATTGACCAATCCAGCCTTCCTCAGTGATGCCTCTCTCAAGCATGAAACTGTCTTTTATTTATTCTACCAGGAAGAAAACACTCTTGATACTCCTGTCTTACTATGTCATCTTTCATATCCAATGCATCATGGAGTTCTCCCAGTTTTACCTGCTGTGTGTCTCTCAAATGTGTTCCTTTATTATTTCCTCCACCATCACTAACAAGTCAAGCCAAATGCTACTGAACTCTTGCAAAAGCCTCCAATTCAGTTCATTTTCCATTTTGTGACAGGAAATGCAGCCTAACAAGGCAAAGTAGAGCCTGCCATTGCCCACTGCTACTCCCACTCCACCTATTTCTCTTCATCCTTATCTACATGTACATGGTATTTTGATCTTTAAACATATAGCATCCTTTACTTATTTATTGTACTTGCTGATATATATCTGCAAATGCCCAAAACAAGGCCTGTGGTCAACAGGCAGTAAATATGTATAGAATGACAGTTAAGCGTTCTTAGAGTGAAAACCAAAGTTCTTTCCATGGTAAATAAGATCCCGCATGATCTCATCTTCCTTCTGCTCCAATCCTGTATCTTCCAAGTTTATATTTAACTTTGCTAAACTCACTGGCTTTCTAAATTTATTACCAAGAATTGGATAAAGAGGAGAGGCAGAGGGATTCTTATATCCCTGGCCAATAACCTGTGAGCTTGCAAAAGCACCAGCAAATGTTAGTACATTTTAGTGCAGTGCGAACCAGGCAGCGAGAAAGGGTGAAGTCATGTTACACTGTTGACAAGAACACTTAACCCTGGCAGGGCCGCTGCACGTTTCTTTAGCAAACCCTAATTTTTGCCTTCACAATTTCCAAGTCCGACAGCTTCCATATCATTTACCAATTTCTTAATGAAATCTTCCCCAAGAATAGCACCTCTCCTCTCTTTCTTAGTCATTTGTTTTCTTAAGAAAATCAATGTGTTCCTTTCTTAGAGACATTATTATGTTTTTTAAAAGATTTTATTTATTTATTTTTAGAGAGGGAAGGGAGGAAGAAAGAGAGAGAGAGAAACATCAATGTGCAGTTGCCGGGGGCTGTGGCCTGCAACCCAGGCATGTGCCCTGACTGGGAATCGAACCTGCGATGCTTTGGTTTGCAGCCCACACTCAATGCACTGAGCTACATCAGCCAGGAGATTATGCTTTGATTTATAGCTAAATATGATCTCATGCAATTAATTGTATGAGTTATCTCAATTGGAATACAAGCTCCCTGAAAACAACAGTGCATCTTTTAGTTTTATATTTCTTGGTGCCAAAATACAATTTATTAATATTTATTTATATCATTTGCAAACATTTTATGACAAAAGAAAATAAGAAAAGAAAAAAGAATAATGTATGACCTATAGTCATAGTTACTAAAGAATACAAAGATTGCCTTCTAATTAACTGAAGCCAAAGAAATAGTCATAAAGAAATTATCGCAAGTATAATTCCATTGACTATTACATTTTAAAAATTTCTTTGGAGATGCTAACACAGAATACTAGAAATGATGAACATAATTGAAATAATGAAAACTATTTTTTTCTCAATGAAACCTCATTATGAACTTCACATATGAAAAGGATAAAAGAAGGCGAATTAGGAGTGACAGCTTGGAGACTCTCTCACTTAGTTCATTCATTGTCCAGCTTTAATACGACTGCTCTGAATAATATAGAATTTATTTTATATACATGGGAGCAATATGATAGAAACAAGTGCAGAATGCATGTATGCATGTATATATAGTGCAAATCCTTTCAAAAGTCAGTTATAATATCAAATTTTGATGCAATGACCTTTGAAGCAGGTGAGGGATGGCCTCCTTGCATGTTGATAATTCTTCCAAAATAATTTTAGAGTTATTCTCTCTTGGCTCCGTGGGCTTCTGTGGTCAAGTCCCCAGGAACGCCGGAAATTAACAAGGTTAGCTGTGGGCAGGAGGTGCCCTCCCGATGACCTACACACCTGGACCCACACGGAGAGGAAGCACAGAAAATCTTCAGGTCTGAGTGTCTGCCAGGAGTAGTGACCAGACACCGTTAGATTCAAGTCATAACGTTCTGCATGATTTTTACACAATGGGTGGGAAGACAGTTAGGTTTGCCTCTTTGACTTTATGTCTAGAGACGACTGTTGAATGAATTTCTGTGTTTGCAATTAACTAATTATTTCTTTCTCTGTTGGTTGATAACCATCTCTGTGATTTTCTTTCCAATTCATTTTCTCTGATTCTTTCTGGCTTTTTACTTTTTGGTTTCTTTTAGTTATTTGATTTTTGGGTTAAATCTCCCTTTATTATTTTTTTCTTAGGGCTCTGGATGCACTCTCTCGTTCTGTTAGATTTAATTTGACTGGCTTTACTTGTATAATCCTGGTTTCAATCATTTGTCGTTTGGTGGAAAATAAAAATTTTGGTCAGATTCCTTTTATAGGGACTGAAAACTGCTTATTTCATGTGATAATTTGTTCTCTCCTTGCTTCTAAGAAGTCTAAATAATACCCTTTAATTACTGAAGACTCTGGAAAAGACGTATTCACATAAATTGACTAGATAGTAACCTTCTCTACCCTGCAGACTCTAATGGTCATGCTAAGGAGAAAGAATTCTTAGCAAGGCAGTTTTGCTGGACTGATAAACTGCAGATATACAATTGGGAACAGGTTGCAGGACCTAACCACAGGCTGTGGCAAAGGGACCCCCAACAATCTCCGTGAGGGAAAAGTTTGAGAAGGTGGTTGAAAAACCTGGGAGAACACATAGATATGACAGTTATCATAAGAAATAAACACTTGGGAAAGAGAAACATTTTAAGGGGATTTGGAGAAAGTGCTTTAGTGTAATGTAATCCCCTATTCCACCTTTGCATACAACTTGTGGAATTCTAGCTGTTGATACCTTCAGAGCTGGGTGTGTGCATGCTTGCATGTGTGTGTGTATGTGTGTGTGTGTGTGTTATGTGACAGGTTTTATGAGATAGTTTTTAGGTGGGAGTGAGAGGAGCGCCTCATTCACTCTCTCTTAGATCTCTTTTCTATTAGCTTTTAGTCTCCACTGTATGACCAGCATGATGCCAACACTCATTCACTGCATACACATTAAGTTTCTACTGCATTCCAGGTACTTGTATCAGTGCTTGAGATACATCACTGAACAGAACCAACAAAGAAACATTTGTCCTGGAGGCCTTCACATTACAGTTGGAAAGAAAGACCACAGAAAAGAGAAATAATAACATAATCAATAAGTGAATTATACCATGGTTTAGGCAGCTATAGTTGGTTTGGAAAAAGAAGAAGCTCGGAGGGAGCAGGATAAGGTGTGAGAGGGAGGACACGGGGGTGTCTCATCGGTCCTCAGGATTGGCCTTGGGCACAGTGAAGGCAGGAAAACATCATTCATTATAGTTCAGTGGCATCCATCGGGGATGGAGGTATCAGCAAACTTTTCCTAAAGGGCCAGGCCATGAATAGTTTAAACTTTGTAGGCTAAAAGGTGAGGCTGAAGATATTATACGGATATTTATAACGCCAGTTAAAGTGCGGTCACTAACCTCTGCAGACGCAGGTCCTGCAGGTGTCTCAGAGAAGAGGTGAGCTTGAAAGGGAGTCATCAGTGCCAAGGGCCTCAGGTAGGAGTACAGCTGCTGTGTTGCAGAAAAGCCAGGAGAAGAATGTGGCCAGATTAGACTGACAAAGGGGAGAGGCATGTGAGAGGAAGTTAGCAAAATAAAACGGAGTTAGGAGTGTGGACAAGGTAGGACTTTTTAGGGTACTTCAAAACCGTGCCTTTTGCTTGAGAGAAACCATGAGCCACGGCAGGATTTTTAACAGAGTGACATGACCTCGCTTATGTTTTTAAAGAATCCCCATGGACTAAATCACCACAAGGTATAAAAAAAAACCCATGAGTCCTTAATGCATTTTGTCACATTTTCAAACAGCTACATGAACATACAAAATCTAATTAAAACAAATACAATGACCTGCTCAAGTTTCTGTGTGCTTGTCTTAGCCGGGAGTCAGAGTGACCTAAGCCCCAGTCCAGCTGAGCTCCTAAATAGCTCTTGAATTGGTCAGGTCTTCTCGCCTTTGTCTGACTGGGGACTTTAAGGCTGTACACGAAGATGGAGGGCCAGATCATCCCCCAGGACTGACTCACTTCCATACCAGTCTTTGATTTCATCACACTCTTTGCTGGGACAGAAGTCGTTGTGTCATCTTGCTAAAAATGCTTAGAGGAAGGAAACGACAGAGCTCAGAGAAGGACTAGAAAGAGCTCCACTGTGTTGGGCTGGAAACTGTGGTCAGGAAATGTGTGAGGAGATGGCTTCTTTGTTGGGGGTCAATGTACCAAACTAGGGAATAAGCGTTGAAGTGGATCTTTTCATTACATCTGCTGAAGAAAATGAAAGCACTGAGCTTTGAGGTGGGGGAGGGGGAAGAGTTAAATCATCCTAGTGTTAGCGTGGGAGGGAAGTTTGATGTTGGTGAGGCAGCAAGTAACAATGGCCTTACTAATGACAACCGCTACAGAAATAGAAATTGATTTAAGTGCCTCATATTTGGAGTTAAAGGGGAAACAATTAAAAAGATGAGTGTCTCAGGGATGCTTGAAAATAATTAGTTTTATATCCATTCTATGGTTAATGATTCTTTAATTAGAAGCTTGATGGAAAGTTAAATAAAATTTTCAGCATGGACAGAATAGATACAGAAAAATTAATAGGTTATTGAAAATAAGCGTGCATAAGATTTCTCATGCCAGATATGATATCTAAAGAGCTGGAAGACATCACTCCCATTTTCACCAAAAGAAAAATTTGGAATATCTAAAATTCAATAATTTATCTTGGACATCAGACAACTGAGTTCACAGGGCAAACCACCACTTCAAAATCTGGAGAAATACAGGCAACATTTGTATTTTTTTCTGGAAAGGAAGCCGATGGAACTATAATGTTGTGGGAACATTTAAGGGGTCATTTTGAGTGTGCACTTACCAGAGTGCTAAAAACAAACAAATAAAAAGTGCACAAACGCAATGATGGAGGGGTGTCAAAGAGGCAGAGAAGCCTATTGGAAGGCCACCCAGTGGCCCAAACTGCAACAATTTGAACAAAGTCAAGTCATATTGATTATAACTCAAAAGTTAAGTATCCGTAAGTCCATATGGAAATAAATAAGGATGAAGAGTCAAATCTTCCAAGTAGAAGAATTCTGAAAAATTTACGTAAAGAGCAAATTCACATAAAGAGTATCTATATTATACTCTGCACTCAAGGTAGTTGAGACCATTTTTTAAGTGTGTCTGCCCAGTGACTTCTTCCCAAGAGCACGGACAGAAAGCGGCGGAAGGGGGGGGGGGCGGGGGGGCACAGCTTGCAGGTGGAGAAACCTGAGGACACTATCTTAGTTAGGTGGTCAGGATTAACATCAACAATGATAAGCCAGATTTACTGTTCCGTGTTTGATATGATATGATGTGATGAGAATTGCACATCACTTAGAGGTCTTCCGTTCGGAAACCCACGACTCCTGTGCAACGGTGAGGGAGACATCAGGAAAAAAAAAACGCCCCATTGAGGAGCATTCTCTAAAGCGCCTGATCAGTGCTCCTCCAAACTGTTGAGACCACCAAAGCCGAGGAAGTCTCAGAAACTGTCACAGTCCAGAGGGGCCCAGGTTGGTGAGGACCAAAGATAACAAAGTACTCTGGTTGGGCTCCTGGGGCAGAAAGATTTAAAGATGAAGAAATCATAATAGAGAAGGAACTCTCATTACTGACATCCCATGAAGATTTGTTCATGAACTGGGATCACGTGAGATGTGTACAATAGTGGCAACTGGGTGTGCGGCATCTGGGAACTCTCTGGACTAGCTTCCCAACTTTTCCGTAAACCTAAAACCAGCTGGAACATTGTCATAACTTTTTGTAAGACTGTGTTTGCAGAGAATGCCAAGCTTTTGTGGATTCAGCATGTTCTTATTCCCCAGGTTTATTGCTGATAGATAAATTTACTACATTTCTCAATGGTCAGATTCATATGGAGGATTTTAACTTCATATTATATTCATATATGTGGCTTTTTAAAATTTGTTACATAGTTTTTTAATTGAATTTATTGGGGTGACATTGGTCAATAAAATTAAATAGGTTTCTATAATATGATTCTACAATACATCATTTGTATATTGTATTGTGTAATTACCACCCCAAGTCGACTCCTCCCATCATTATTTATCCCCTTTTACCTTCTTCTACATATATATACCTTTATATAACTTTTATATACACAGATAAAATATTATATAAAGTGACATGTGTTTCAATTGGAGCTATAAATGAAAATACGTCAAATGTTATACTATTTGTAGAGATATATAATACATGTGTATTATATTATTTTTAACTAGCCCAGATAATTATATTTTATTTTGAGTTAGAACTAATCAATATACTGGTCAAATTCAGTAATAAATTTGGAAATCTAGACTTCTAGTCTCCCAAATGATAATTTATATATTCAGAAAAAAAAGTGTTTAAGTACATAAAATTTGCCAATTAAAAAAGGTAAAGAATAATTTTTTTTGCTTGCTCCATGCCACCTAAAGAAGAAAATAAATTTGCAATGGAGTTACCATTTAGCTGTAATCCATTTCCAGGGCTATTGTCACAGACTGCTGGTGACCGAAATGAGAAATGTGGCGAGGAATAAACACTGGCATGAAACGTGCTAACTTGAGACACGCATTAGTCTATTTGCCGGATGTCCCACTTGCCGCTGTCTTCGAGAAGACTTTTTGTGTCGTTTCTTCAACTGCCGTGTGAGGGGTTGTGGCTTCCAGGCCTGTCCGTGAATGCTGAGCCTCCTTGCTGTAGTCCCTCCGTGGTCACCTGAGGATAATTCTTCAAAGAGCTTACTCTGAACATTTACAGATTTCAGTATTTTAAAGTATACTTCGGCCCTCATGAAATAACTACATGTTAACAGAATTTCCATCCTCTGACAGGTTTCTACGAAGAGTACCGTGGGGAACCCTGGGCGAGCACTGCCACTTGCACACAGAGCTCACGGTCCCACCCTTTTCTGGAAACCTTCGCCCTTTCCTTCCCTTTGGTCAGCATTGCCCTGCAGCTTTGTCTCTTAGAAACACCGGTGGCACAGGAAGCTGCAGTCAGTCATTCTTCTCCTATCTCCTTTTAGCGATACCAGGCAGGTAACCCAGGAGATGCTGAAGTATGGGACCTAGAGGTCAAATCCAGGTCAGACCTAGGATTTTGACACAGTTGTTGCTCAAGACTTCCTATTCTGAGCTTTCTTCCAAAGAAAAAACTGACAAATTTCCTTCTTTCCTTTTGACTCATCAGTATATCTAGGGAGTGTGTCCTATCCAGGAGTCATGCATTTTAACCATAAATTTTATAGTAAAAAATAAAATCACCCATGCTTTTTTAAGGGGAGTTAACCAATGCAAATATTTTATAGTTTTTCCATTGGCTGCTAGACTCATTCAACATTTATACATAGTGTACGGTTTTTTTTCTTTCTTATCGATACACGGATATTTTAAATGCTTTCTGGGACATTAAATATTTTTCAGATATATGTTAAATGGCTACAAAATACTGCAAAATTTCTATATATCTTAATTTAGAGATTTCTTTTTAAATTATTGGCTATTTAACTCTTTTCCAATTATTTGCAATTTTATCTAATACCCATATCTGTACATAAAACATGCCTATCTGGGGGTTAAAACAGAGCCACACTTATTTAAATGGTATTGATACTCCCTTGATTGATTAGGAAGTGGGCTGCTGAAGAATCACAGTGGGATCTTTATGTGAGTTCAGAGATAGCTGAACTGGCCTTGAGGAATTTTTGACCCCAATAAGTCAATTTCCTTTGGTAGATTCATGTTTTGCTGTTTCTTTTTAATTTAATGGATCCCATTAAAAACCCTGCTCTTTGTATCAATCAATTCCTTAATAGATAAAGATCTTCTGTTAACATTCATGGATGGACCCTAATACTTACTATTAAGCCAGTGAAAATGTTGGCTAAAAATCTTATAATTCCACACAGATTCTTGTTTTTATTTTTTATTCAAGAAGTAACTTTAACATTAGCATTTGAGCAGTTAAAAAACACATGCAGCTATTCTTGAAAGCAATCCTCTGAAAGGCAAGCCTTTGTTTTGTTAAACTGGCCTTTTTTTCTTTAGTAACAGGAAAAAATGTGCTGTGACTAAAAAGCATATTACTTTTTAACTATATAGTAAAAAGTTTAATAGCTGTTCTGATTTCTTTCCAACAAAACAGCCAATATTATGAATGTGCATGCATTCAGCAAGTACAATTCATTGTGTAGAATGACTGAAATGCCATAATTTTAAAAAAGCAAAATTTGCCTAGCTAACTAGTCTTTCACACATTGTAAATACTTTAGATTGGTTATCCAACAACATTTCGCTGAAATTACTGTTAACACATTAGGATTAACTCAGTAACTCAGACAGCCCATTTGAAAATCCGTAACTGCTGTTATAAAATATTAAACTGAGTTTAAGTCTACCGAGCGACAAAGAACACTAGAGAGTACACACAAGTGAGTTCAACACAACAAATGCGTATTTGTTCCTGGGCACATCTGTACTTTGTTTGCAGCTTCTGCGCACTATTGTGTGGGACTAAAACACACTTTCCACTTGTAAATGGAACGAGAGACCCGGCACAATCACTGTACAAGGTTCAGCCTGGAAGGGAGCTGGTTTCGTGTTTTCCATTTCCTCTGACCTTTTCCCTTCCATCACAGCTATAAATGGTGAACAGTGTGCTTGTTTTTATTTGTTTTACTGTTGGGGGCCTCTGATTTTCAGTGAAATGCATTTTAGGCATAACTTTTTTGATCAGAATTAAGGAGTAAGTAGTTTTGATGAGAAATGAAGTATAATTATAGGAAATAAAAGAATTTAATTAAGAGAGTTCAGGGACTGCAAAATAAAGAAGGAACGAAAACAGGAGAATATAAACATAATAAATAATTTAGCAAATGAAATTCCTGGATGCTTTTTTGGAAGGTGTTTAAATATTTCAATAAAAGTAGATAAAATGGAAATGATGTTCTTTGGAAAGTCTAATTTATTTATGCAAAGAGAAATACCAAATTATTATAAAAATTTCAAAATAAACAGAAAATACAGAATTCAAGTTTTTCAATGATGTTTTCAATGCAATAAGTAGCAAGATGCTGTATTGGTCCCAATTTGGGAAGTAGGGTTAGAGAAAGCTATTAGCATATTATTATAATACTTTTTCTATTAATACTATTAATAACACAATTTTTTAAAATTAAAAGCATTAACACCTTGTTTGGAAAGCTAACCATCCATTATAGAAGGTTTTGTTAAAAAAATTCTGTCATACTGATTTAATGAGAATTATAATTTTACATAATGTAAGAAAATGAGATAGTAGAATACTATAATAGTATGTAAATTGTTAGCTTTGTTAATAATATACATTGTTCAAATGATGGGAGGTGACTCATAGGAGTTGAGTTGCAGAACATTATATGCTAAGCAAAAGCCTTTGTATTTAAAAATTCTTGCCCTGACTGGCATAGCTCAGTGGATTGAGCACGGACTGGGAACCAAAGTGTCCCAGGTTCGATTCCCAGCCAGGGTACATTCCTGTGTTGCAGGCCAGAACCCCCAGCAACCGCACATTGATGTTTCTCTCTCTCTCTCTCTCCCCACCTTCCCTCTCTAAAAATAAATAAATAAAAATCTTAAAAAGAAAACACACACACACACACACACAAAATGCTTTAAAAAAATAAAATAAAAATAAAAATTCTTTTGCATGTACAGGGCTTCTCTGAAAGTATCAGTAAGTACAACATATGCAACCTACCCAAAGAGAGCTGGTTACACTGGCTGCATCCCACGCTGCCTGGAGGAGAAAGGGAAAAGAGAGTTCTGATTTTTACCTTGTATCCTCCTGTGTCCTTTTAATATTTTTAAGTGCAAGTATCACCTTGTCATAAAAATAGATTTTTAAAAACTTTTGCTACCAATACACTTATTGTGTTTGTTACCAAAATTGTAGATAAAATCGTAAGAACTTAGCGTCTATCACATATATACCTAACTGCATCCTACCAATTTTTTAGAAAATAAAAAATTAAAACATAAAACAATGTCTGTAAATCAAATTTTCTACATGCCTTAGAAGAGTTATCTGATCAAAACATATTAAAGACAAATGTATTCTCAAAGGTGGTGAAGAATGCACAGATCATACATTGTGGAATTGTGCACCTAAAGTCCACATAATTTTGTTAACTAGTGTCAGCCCAGTCAATTCAATAAAGAGGAAAAAAAAATATATAATTCAGTTCTATGTCTGTTATAAAAAAGTATCCCTATAAAGAGATTACTTAGTTATAGTAGAATATGAGCTAGCTCACATGTCCTCGTCTGGCTATTATTTATGACTGATCAATTATTTTTTTTCAGGGAATAGGAGTTAACTTAATGGTTTTTCTAAATCCATTGATTACTCACTTAGCAAATACTTTATGACATTCAAAGCATTTCACTAGGTGTGGGGGATAAAATGATGAACAGGAGTAGAAATCAGAAAATACACCTGAAAAGTAGAAGACACAGGTAGGAATCTAGACAGTGCAATGACTGCTTGGATAGCTTGTGGAAACGCAAGGAAAATACCTGTGACATGGATCTTGGTGACAAAGAAGGAGAGACTGCGCAGGCACAGGATGGCCCTGCTTTCTGACTTGTGTGTGTCGAGCCTTCACCAGCTCGTGGGAAGCCTGACCACCACCACTGGGTGGCTCTGAGATGTCCTCGCTCCTCCGAGAAGGTACCTTAGCTTCAGATTCTAAGAGGGAACAAGTTATATTCCGCCTCCCCCCCCAACCCCCGCCATCATGAATGCTGGATTGTCATCCTCTTGTGATCAGTGATTAACACTTGAATCATCCATTGGCTTCAGATAAAATTCCAGTCCCTGATCTGGCCCTATCTTCCCCCAAAGACACAATACCATAACAGTGAGTTTCCCGAGGCCTGACTGTTCCGTTTTAGATTGCACCACGTGACTCACTTCATCTTAAGATCCGGTTTAGGCTCAGACATCTCGAGCTTAAAGTATTTCCCTTTGGCCTTCTGTGTTTAAGTACTCAGAATTTTAGATATAGTCTTTCCCAGGGTCTTTTGATATGTTATATATGTATGAAGCTGAATTAATTTATAGGAATGTGAATGCAATAATAGGTGCTTTCTCAATTTTATTAACTTTTATTGAATATATTGCATACACCAGACACTTTTTTAAGCGCGTTTATGTAACACTGACTTCTTCCTCAGAACAAGTTTAATCCTATAGCTTGTAGCATTATTCTTTCCTAGAAGATGAGGGCAATGAAACACAGAGGCACCGTCACCCCCCCTGGGACCGCACACCCAGACAGTGTTATCCCTAACGGTCAGACTCAGGGCATGTCACTGCGGAGCCACGCTGCCGACCACTGCACCACACTACCACTCACTTTTGGGACTGTGACATTTTTCTGAACGAATTGGCCTCCTAGTCTTTTTGTAATCATTATTACAAAAAAAAAATAAATGAAATGGACTAAAGTACAATGTGAAAATTATGTTTATCCAATATGAAAATACTCTTAAGGAAATTTAACAGAAAAGAAGCACTTGGGAAAATTAATGGGTATATCAAATAATAGAGAAAAAAACTGTAGCTTGTTTTGAGACTGGAGGGAATGAAAGCGAGGAAAAAACACAAAAAACTTATTAACTATGTGTTATGGTTTGAATTGTGTTCCCCCCAAATCACATGAAAGTCCAAACTCTAAGTTCCTCCAAATGTGGTCTTATCTGGAAATGGGGTCATTGTAGATATGATTAGCTAAGTTAAAATTAGGTCATCGGGATGACCCTAATCCAACGTGATGGATATTCATTTAAGAAGACCAGGTGAACCCAAAGGCCACAGTCTCTAAGACAAAGAGGGAGACCTGGACCAGTTCCTTCCCGCATAACCCTCAAAGGGAATCTATCCCGCCGACACACTAATTTCAGAGTTCTAGTTTCAGAAATTGTAAGACCATACATTCCTGTTGTCTAAGCTTTCCATTTTGTGGTGCTTTGCTATGGCAGCCTCAGTAAGTGGACAATTTTATTACATGCTTTAGAGTTTTCTGAGATTTTAAATTGAATTATTTTAATATTATGACGGTATCCTTCACAAGGTGCATGGCCACTGAATTTCAGAAGTGATGGTTAATTCTATGTGTCAACTTGCCAGGTTAAACATTGTTTCTTGAAGTATCTGTGAGGGTGTCTCTGAGCAAGATTAGCACTTGAATTGGTGGGATGTAAAGTGCCTTCATTAACCCAGGTAAGCATCATCCAATCCACTGAGGGCTTGAATAGAACAGAAGGCAGGAGGAGGAATTTGCCCTCTTGTCTCTCTGCCTTGCCTGATGTTAAGCTGGGACGTGCAGTCAGTTTTCTCCATACCTTGGGCTGGAATTTACACCTTGGCTTCCTGGGTCTCCAGCTTGCACGTGGCTGATAGGGGAATTCTCAGCCTCTGTAATCATGTGAGCCAAATTTCTTCTAAAAAACATCCATACATATGTAGACTGGATAGGTAAATAGCCAGATAGATAGATAGGAGTAAGTATCTATATATCTATATATTCTATTGTTTCTGTTTCTTTGAAAAACCCAGACTGATAATACAAGCCATTACTAATGCAATTCATTGTCATTTATGTTCATTACTCTTCAACCTAATATGTTTGCTTTTAAAGTATAGCATAGCATTTTCAAGATGCATCCATGCTGAAGGGTGAATTAGCACTGCATTCTTATTTGTTGCCAAATAATATTGGCTTTATGTATTTATTACCACTATTTCTAAAAATTTTCTTCACCAAAACAGGTATTTTCAACTCAAACAGACATCCATTCAACTATTACTTCTACTCTTCACCCATCCTGGCCACTAATCAACTCTAATTTATCCTCTGTCTCTATGAATTTATTAATCTGAGGTAATTCATAAATGGAATCATACAATGGTTGTCCATGTGTCTGACTCATTTCACTTAGCATAATGTTTTCAAGGCTCATCCATGTTATAGCTTGTATAAGAACTTTACTTCTTTTTGTGGTTGAATAATCTCTCTGTTTCTCTCTCTTGCCACATTTTGTTTATCTGTTCATCTGTTGGTGAGTTAGGGTTAGGGTTAGGGTTGGGTTGCTTCCACATTTTAGCTATGGTGAGTAATGGCCATTGACATGCAAGTATCTATTGAACCTCTAATTTCAACTATTTTGTTACATACATAGGAGACAAGCTGCTGGGACACATGGTAATTCTATGTTCAGTTTTTCGAGGAACTATTAAATACCTTTCTGCATTAGCCAAACCATTTTACATTCCCATCAGTCATGTCTGAGTGCTCAAACTCTGCACCCTCACCGTTTGTATTCTAATTATAGTCATTCCAGTAGTTGTGAAGCGGTGTCTCATTGTGATTTCGATTTGCATTTTCTCGATGACTAACAATATTAAACACTTTTTGTGTGCTTAATGACCATTTGTATATCTTTTTTAAAGGAATGTCTATTGAAGTTTTTGCCAATTTTTTTTACCAATTTTTAAATTGGTTTGTCTTTTTGTTGTTACTCTGTAGGTACCCTTTATATGTTCTGAATATTAAGCCCCTAGAAGATGTATGATTTACTCATATTTTCTGCTATTCTGTAAGCTGGTTTTTCACTTTCTGGAAAATGTCCTTTGATGAACAAAAATTTTAATTTTGATGAAGTCCAATATGTGTATCTTTTCTTTTGTTGCTCATGCCTTTGGCATAACATCAAATAATCTGATCCCAAATCCAAGATCAAGAAAACCTACTCTTACATGTTATGGTTTTGATCTTATATTTAAGTCATTCATCCATTTTGAATTATTTTTTATGGCGTGAGGCAAGGATCCAACTTCATTCTTTTGTTTGTAAAAATCCAATTGTTCTTGCATCATTCGTTGAAGAGACTATTTTTTCTCCATTGAGTACTTTTGAAACCTTTGTTGCAAATTAACTGTCCAGATACATATAGACTTATTTATGGATTATACATTTTATTCCATTGTTATTTCTTTATCCTCCATTTTATTCACTTTGAGTGAACATGTCATTATGAAAACTTTCAGTCTTTCATCAGTGTTCTGTAGTTTTCAGTCTATAATTCTTTCACTTCCTTGGCTAAATTTATTCCTTGATATTTGTTATTTTATATGATGTTTTAAGTTAAATTCTCTATTAGTTTTTTTAAATCTATAGTCACAAGGAATATTGGTCTGTAACTTTTCCTATGTTGTCACTATTTAGCTTTGGGATCAGGGTAATTCTGGCCTCAGATAGTAACTTTCCTTTTATTTTATTTTCTATTTTTTGGAAGAGTTTGGAAAGAGTAGGTGTTAATTCTTTTTTTTAATGTTTGGTACAATTCACCAGTGATGCCATGTGAACCTGGGCTTTTCTTTGTTAAGAGGTTTTTGGTGATTAGTTTTCTCTTTAATTGTCATAGGTAGGTTGAGATTTTCTATTTTTTGAATCATATTAGTTAATTTTTGTGTTGCTAAGCATTTGTCCACTTCATCTAGGTTATCTAATTTTTGGCAGATGATTTAATTGTTCATAGTCTTCTCTTATAATTCTGTCATTAGAGATGTTTTAATCAATAAAGATAAACATGGGGTTTTCCCATTTCCACAGCTGTCAAAAAAAAAGTATTTTAGTTTTTTATTGTTACTATGCCCCCCTCCCCCATCATGGCATGATCCCTTCTCGTGGGTGTGGTGGATGACCGTCATACAGAATGTCAAATTTCATCATCTAATTTGAGAATTATTGACAAAATTCTGGCTAGTTTAAGACAAATTATTGACAAAAATCTGTTTAGTATAAGAAAGTTTTCTTCTAAGGGAAAATATTCAATGAACCCTCATCTTTTATATTAGTACAATTAGTATTCATGAGCAATATGATAAGCAATGCCCATATGTCAGTGGCCAAAGATGAAATATGGAATTAAAGATTCTTTTTACTTTCATCAACCATTTGGGTAAAAATTAAAATACAAATGATTTGGGTTAAGTCTCTCTTATAATCTTATTATTTGATTATACATTACAACCACATACACATTCTTTATACACACAGGCACACACACTCACACCCAACCAGTGATCAGTATCTTAACACGATAAAAATTGCTCTTCCTTGGAATGTCTTTAACAATTCCCAATATAGAAAATTTCAATGTAAGGGAACAAAACTGTTCCAGGATCATTTGAATGAATAATTCTGTGATAAGGTGTGTTAGATACTAAGATGTGGTGGTTTCTGCTCAGCTAGAGATGTTATTTGAATGCGGGACTCTGCTCCCCGACCTGTAGAGTGTGCTGCCCCTACACTGTTCAAATCCCAGGTGAGCAGTCAGTTTTCCTCCAGGTGAAGAACACCAACTGGGTGATGACTCAGACTTTCTTCCTATCTCAAGTTTTTATCATTTAAAATGTCTGTGGTGTCTAAGGTTGTAAGATCAAATTGTGTCTCTTTGTTGCTGGAAATCCCCACTCCAGACCCAGAGAACAGGCCTTTCAAATGCTTTTACTGAGGCAACACACTTAATAGAAAAGCATGACTTCATTTTGGCATGATTAGGCTTCAAATCAGGTCAGTGATTTAGATGTGAATGAGTGGATTGTTCATGGGCACCGGATCAAATTAGTCTTTCATTTATTTTTAGAAATTCATTAGACCAATTATGACAACCACAAAGGGATGTCTCATGACTGAGAAGTGCAAATTATAAGAACAGTAATACTCATTGTTAAGTGCGAGATGAAAATGTCTGTGTAGACCGCTCATTAAAACCTACTTCCTCTCACAAAAATGTCTTTCATAAAAAATGTAGATTACAGGTAAAAGGAGCTGGACCAAAACATAAGTGCTGAGTGTACAACATGCTGGTAAACTCGGAATGTTCGAGAAATCAGTTCAGGTCAGAATTTATAAAGGAAACTGAAAATATCCAGTTTCTCTTTTACCATGATGCTCTCAGTTGTGGAAATGCACTAATGGGTTTTCAAATATGTGGAAACAGGAACTAAAACTTTATATAAGAATTGGACTCTTAGGTCCACATTCCAGCAATTTAAATAAAAAATAGTTAGTACATACCCTCATGTAGGAGCAAGGACACAAGGCTTTGTATTCGGACTCATTTGTGTCTTTTTTACTACTTTTTGACTTTGGGCAACCCCCTTAGATCCTCAACTTTAATTTACTAATGGGTAAGAAAGCAACCCTACTCAATAGACTTTAAGAATAAAACATCAACTAAGTGAAAAACACGTTCTCATAAAGTATATGGCATATAATTAATCTATATAAACATTAGCTAATTTAAAGTAACATCACATAATCAGATTATATCTGTGGATGGAAAAATATTAACATTCATTTTACCCTTTTCTTTATAAACTTTAGAAACATCATAAAGCACAAAAGTACATGTTATTTGCTATGGTTCACCATATTCTAATTGCTTAAATCTCTCCCATCACGAAGAGTAAAGAATGTATAAGGGAATCTAAAAACAAGCAACTCACACGAAAAGAGGTTTCCTGGAGTTCATATTTTGTTATAAGTGAAATTCTCCATTTAGGGAGAAAACATTAATCATTTTGCCACACTGAAAAACCACCTACTAACAAATCTTCAGCCTGCATGAAAGGATTTGGTGTTTAGAGAGAGTTTTTGAAGTTTGAATTAGCAATTTAAGTTTCTTTATGCTCATCCTATCTAGGTTACTGAGACCATTAAGAGGAACTTCTGACTAGCATTTTTCTCCTTGTGCTGTTATGTCAGATTATGGAGACAACTAGATGCTTTGCTGTAATTAAATTATTTAATACAGCAAGTTCATATAATAATATTGTTTTTTCCTATTTGGTGGTTTAAGTGAAAATGTCTGTACAAACAGCTTTTGCAGTACAATTACATTGTATATGTTGGATGAGGAGAGTTTTCTCTTTTTTTTTGTAATCTGATTACTGTGTTTGTAAAACAAATGTTTTGTTTTGTATTCAAAAAACAAAACCAGGCATCATTTATGGGAACTGTTTCCATTGGAAGCCAATAACTATATAAGGTAAAGTTCCCAAGTGAGATTGCCCTAGTTTTTCACCAATACAGTCTGGGCCCTAATTCGGTTGACTGTGAGACCTGTTTCAGATTAATAGGAAGATATATAAAAATAGTAATGATATTAGGATATAAGCTTCAGAGTCAGATCTATGTGATCTCAAATCAGGGGTTCAAAGGATTCACTTGCCATCAGCTTTCATTTTCTAAAACTGAATAAATTTATGGTTTTGAGAATATGATGCTAATTGGTGACGATCATGCTATGATTGTCTAACAGGTCACAGATTTAAAAAAAAACAACAACGGAGACTGTGCCCCTTTTAAAGCTGTAGATGACTCCCCAACTTCCTTTCTCTTTGGTGTGTTGTTTATGAGTGAGTCAATTATAACCATCACGAAGGTTTCCAAAGCCTCTACAACTAACAAATCAGCCGTGGTTTCTGCTGGTTGTACCCTGGGGTAGTCCCGTAAAAATGGAAAGTTATTTTAAAAAATGTGTGACTAGCCAAGACAGTAACCAGAAAACACATTTGCATGCACATTTCTCAATTAAATTAACTTGCGAAGACTCTACCAAAAACCAAGTTACACTCAAATGAGTAACGCAAGGGGGAGTGGGAATGACCAGAAAATCAAAAATGACCCTACACCCTGTAGAACAGAAAGCGCTGCAGGTACAGACACTGCCGTTTTAGAGTTCAAAGCTGAGATTTCCATCTTGACAGAAGTTTGCATTCCAGATAAGCATTCAGAAAACTCTAAGGGAAAGTAGAGAAACTGCAAAAGGGAGAAGGTATTTGCCAAGACTGCAAGGTCACAGATAGAAAGCCAATCTCTTCATAAATGTTAATTGGCAATTAAAATGGAAAAGTAGGGACTGGGATGGTCAGCACTTTCCTAGAACAGGATCTCAGATCTAAAAGAATAAGATTGAGGTCAAGGGCAAATTTACAAAACTGTGTGCTGCCTTTTATGTCTTTGCAGTTGAGAGAGAATCTCATACTTTCTGTAGTTTAGACAATGGGTCAGAAAGCTTTCCCGTAAAGGGCCAGATAGTAAATATTTTAGTCTTTGTGGGCCATCCTGTCTCTATCACAATGCACAATTTGTAAGCATGGCCTTGGCTGTATTCCAATAACACTTCATGTACAAACAGGAGGGTGAGACAGATTTTGTCAGTGGGCTGTGGTTCGTAAAGCCCTGATTTAGATTCTAGAAGAGAAACATTACCTGTCATGATCATTTAAGTCAATGCCAGTTAGACTAATGTGCTCAGCATGATTCCCTGCTGCATTTTGGAACCAGAAGAGGGGAGTGTGAAGAGCAGTGAGCCATCACACCCCATTTCTTCTCTGGTCTCAACTCCTCCTGCTCAGTCCTTTGGCTGTGCCTTTTAGCCACACTTGTCCTCCTATTATTCAAAGATGCAGGCAAACTATAACTCAGAGTCTTTGATTTTGCTGTTACCTTAATACAGAATTTTTTTCTAGATACTCTTAAATATTTGTTGAAATAAAGGTATGCCTATATTTGTCAGGGGTATAGCAGGAAACCTATTTCATTTCATATGTTCTAATGAGGAGAATTTACTTAATGCTTTACTTACATTCTGTGGGGAAGATTAAAGGAAGAGGCAAAGAATGACACCCGGAATCTAATAAGAGAAGAGAGGAAAGATCGAAGAGAAAAATCACAGGACCATGGGCTCCAAGAACAATAGAAGAGTCACAGTACTTGAGTTAGAATCAAGAAGGGAGCCAACACTAGTCTTCATTGAATTGATTTCCCTAATATTTAAAAAAATCATGGAGATAAGTGCAGGGTATTGGGTAGAAAGTGTGTGAATTGTTATCTCACAGCAATACATATTCGAGGACACACACGAAAGAATAAACCCTCAGCAACTGAATGGATAGGATGACTTGTTCTGCAAATTGCAGCCAAATCTCTCCTTGTCCAACCTCATGGAAGCTCAATGGGCTCATGAAGGACGGAGCCGTGGTGGCTGCTGGCAAGCCCAAGAACATGGACCCTCTCTCATAAAGGATAACCTAGTTATTGTTGCTATACAGTATCTATCCTGTTACTACCAGAGACCAGTCCTGGGACCTCAACATCACATGCTCTCGAGGAGACTGACCAACTACCTGGTTGCAAGTTGATTATTTTAGACTCTTTCCAAAAAGATCAGCAGTTGACCCTGAGCAAGACCCATGCAAAAGCCAGTTTGCTTTTCTTGCTCATGGTGCCTAGATAGTACCACTACCTGAGGATTCGCCGGTATACTGATGTGGGATTTTGTATTGTGTCCCCTCAGGCAAAGGGGTCAATTTTATGGTGAAAGAGGTATAACAGTGGACACAAGCATTGCCTACTAAATACCACATCACCCCAAAAGGTGTGGCCTAAGAAAATGTTGCAATTGTTTTTTAAAAGTGTAGTTATACACAAACTTGAAGATAATATTCATGATGTTGGGGTGCTATTATTTGAGATGCAGAATATTAATTGGTCCAATACTCATTTAACCGATAAGATAGGCATGTCCCTATTACCATTACTCCCCGTGGTCCTGTATTTATTTAGTTCTCAAGAGCTGGCTGTGACCAGTCATGAAAACAGGCATCACTGGGAAATGTGAAGGATTTAAGCAACCCACACCTACTGAGGTAAGCTTTTCTTACACAGTTATTAAGAAATGTGCTGGCAAATACTGGGTAAGTAGTAAGTGAAAAAACATATAATAGCCAAGATTTGGAAGCAACCCAAGTGTCCATCAGTATAGATGAGTGTATAAAAAAGCTGTGGTACATTTATACAAAGGGATACTACTCAGCCATAAAAAATAGATAAAGAAAGAAATCGGATCCTTTGCAACAGCATGGATGGACCTGGACAACATTGTGCTAAGTGAAATAAGCCAGTCAGAGAAAGATGAATACCATAGTATTTCACTCATATGTGGAATCTTTTGAACAAAATTAAGTAATACACAAAATAGGGACAAACTCATAGGAAGATGACAGCTTTCAGGGGTAGAGGTTGGAGGTCTGAGGCACTGAGGAAAAAAAAGAGAGAGAAAACAAAAAAAAAGAGAAATATTCAGGCAAATACTAGGTGAATATGAAGAAAAAAATCCAGCTGGGAAATGTGGTAGAACTGGGGAGATACAGGAATAAAAAAGGAGCTATGTAATAAACCTGACAATCTCAGTGACCCAAAGTAACCACACAGGATGTTCTTATCATAGACTTTTAACTGGGCAGGACACAGTGGGTCATCACATCCTAGGCCTATTGCTTCCTTAGCAAAGGTCAGCCTTTCCCATAAGTGAGCCCTAACTGCATGCAGAGTACGACCTCAGTTCTGGAGTCTGGCCTAAAAAGAATTCAGAGCCAGGAATGCTAATGCAAGAAGTGTATTTAGAAAGTCACAGAGGTTAAAGAAGTGAGCTGGCTGGGCTGCGTGGACTCAGGAAACACGTTACCGAGGCAAAAGAAGTGTCTCCGGGGCCTAGGAGAAAGCAAGCACGGGTACTACCGCCTGAACGAAGAGAAGGGTAGGTACAGATAGCGTGCTCTGAGTCCGTTGCCATAAGCCTTAAAAATTTTTTTTTAAATCTGTTTTCTAAAGGCAGAGATTTTAAGGGAGAACCTCAAGAGAATATCCATCAACTTTTCAGGTGTGCTTTGCTCCTTTAAGGTTATACAGTCATTAGTCATTGCCTCTGGTCCTGATTTCAGTCATGGTGTCATTTCATCTGATTTTGCTGCCTTCCTGGGCTTGGAGCTGAAACACAACTGAGGCTTAAATGTTATGTGTAGTTTGACCAAAACTCTGTCTCCGGGTCAACAGCCCTGAGGCTTTGTTCTTAAGATTATCTGATGCTTGTCAGAATCTCATTGTCTTGAGAGCTTAATGCTTAAGGACCAGCCATGCAAAGGCTTGCGTGGAAGTCATGTGAGGCTGTTCTCTGTCCCCCGACTTTTTTCTCCTCTACAGGGGCCTAAATTCCATGACCGGTGATATGAAAAGTCTGGTAGGTAATAACTGCAGACTAGCAACATGCTAGGGGAGGAAAGGTCCTGCTGGGGCTGAGGTTCTAGCCTCCAATAGTTGTTTTCTCTAGTTTTGCCCATTACTAGGCCCCTGGGACTTTTTGCCCTAGTGACATTCTGTACCTGGCCTATTGTTCCTACTGTTTATGCCTAACTGTTTACTCTGTCAGAGCCAAGCACTAAGCACCAAGAGTTGCAGTGGAGAAACATAGGCTGTTTTACTGATGAATGGCACCACCGAGGAGAAAAGGAAGCTAATACTCAAAAGCTCAAACTCCCTAATAACATGTAGGGTACCGATTATGTTGGGTAAAATCGCAAGACACCCCTGGTCTGGGGTTCTGATTAGGAGCTGGTTGGTCGGAGAAGAGGTAAAGATAATATATCCTTTCTTCAGGTCTGAAGGACAGTTTTGAGTTCTGTTCCAGCATCCCTTTGTCTGGTTTCATGAAAACGTAACCAGGGTATCATTCCAGTTTAGGGCTCAGGAGCTGAAACGTAACTTTGGCCCCGATGTTATCTTTAGCTTGTGGGGTGTCCCAACCTTGTGATCATGGATCAGATCCAGGCTACTGTCCTCTGCGGCCTCCAGGGTGGCTGATTATGGGAGAAAAGGCTAGGTCTCTGAGAGCATAGACAGATGAAAGAGAAATGATTTCTAGAGCTAGGATTTAAAGCTAAATTTAATCAAACTCATAGGGACCTTCGGTTTCAATACTAAACCTAGGTCTAATACTTGACCTATTTGCTGTTTTAACCTTTTTTAAAATTGTTTAAAGGTTATTTATTTATTTATTTCTTAGAGAGGGAAGGGAGGGAGAAAGAGAGAGAGAAACATCAATGTGTGGTCGCTAGGGCCCGTGGCCTGCAACCCAGGCATGTGCCCTGACTGGGAATCAAACCTGCAATGCCTGGTTCACAGCCCACACTCAATCCACTGAGCTACACCAGCCAGAGCTGTTTTAACCTTTTTCAGGAAGATAATTCATCAGTTGGGAATTTTTTTGGGTCAACAAGCAGGGAGCTAACCTGACCCTGGGCCCTCTATATCCCACCTGTGTGAAGGAGAGGCAATCTGCGTGGTACATACCCTTGCTGTTCCCTTGCCTCAGAAGAAGATGTCCTGGTCTAACAATAATATTTTCTTTGTCCTTTGCTAATAGCTCCCTCATCCCAGCCCTTTCTCCTATAAAAGCCTTCCAGGTTGTAGCACCGCTCTGAGCAGCCTTCTAGGTGCTTCCTGGGACTCGGCGGGATTCATGGATCACTTATTAAACCAACTAGATCTTCAAATTTACTCACTTGAATTTTGTTCTTTAAAACCCTTCTCAGACAATATGCAAGCTGTTAGAAAGTGTCAATAGAAAAAATGCGCCAGGCTGAGTCTTTCTTTGTATAAAACAACCTGTCCTGATCCTGTGCCACGCTAACCAATCGTCAGTTTCAAGCGTTTGCCCCTGAAAAGATATTGCTCATATATAAAGATAATGGTAATCAAAATGTAGCTATGCAAATCATACTCTCAAGAGAAGAGTCTTTTCTGTTGTGGATTTACCAGTGTATCCATTTCCTTGGCCAACAAATCTTCATTAGCATTAGGTAATCAAATTTACATTTGCCACAAAGGAAGGAAATGCATTTGATTTTTTAACAGTGCAAGGATTCTGGTCTGTAATGGAATAGAATTCTAATTAGATGGCAATAAAAGGTATTATTGGAGTTTGTTCATGGAGGTTTTAAGTAAAAAAAAAAAAGAAATAGAGAAAGAACTGTTTTATGTCTTGATGACATAATTTTAGATTGTTTTGCTAATTATGAATGATTCTTTTACATTATTTTATATAACTTATTTAACCATCTCTCAGACTAAAAAGACTATGAAAAAATATGAGTTTGCATTATTTTGATATTTGTGTCTGTGAAAAAATAAGGCTGAAACTTTTATAATAATGTACTTTATTCTTGTGTTATGTATTACAGTATATTTCAAAATAGATTTCTAGAACCAAATATTTCCTAAGGAAAATAATTTTATCCTAATTCTAAGGAAAGAAGTAGTAATAAAAAAGACACTTTCATTTAACTGCTGGAAAATGCTATAATCATACATGCTGAAAGGAACGAGTAGACTTTTTAATGAAACAGGATTCCTAATATGCTGCCTAGTTTTATGTTTTCATTAGTTTTTTTTATTTTATTCCTTTTTAAAGTCATTTTATCTTTCTCCTAGGTATTCACCTGGTATCCAAGCTAGTGAGTATTAAGAATAAATACAAGCCTAAGGCAATGATGGAACCTGGGAAAATACGTAAATCCTGGCATGCCTTCATTTCTTATGAAGGGTAATCACTTGAAATGGTTAAGTAAACCACCTTGAAGTAGAAAAAAATTATTTATTGGAATGTCAGATGGAAAATGCTGTTACAGAAACAACAGATGTGACCCCAGTTGGCTTCAATGTACCATAGCTCAACTCAAAAAGAGTTTCTTCTTTGAAGAAAAAAAAGATGTTAGCATTTTAGAGATGTTGCAGAAAACAGATCTCCAATAACTTTGCAATGTCAAGGTTAATAAAGAGTAGAGGTACTCCCATTTCTTGGTGTATGTTTCAATAACTAAATGAATCTTCCATTGTAATTTGGCGAGGGAGGTAAAAAAAAAAGCATGCAATGCAAATTCAGCAAAACAGAGTTAAATTAAACTTGGAAACATTACAAAATCATTGTTGACTGATATTTGTAAAATAGTTTAATACAGAGTGTCATTCTACTCTTGTTTTATGACTCTAGGGAGGATTGACTTTTTTCTAATAATTCATTTTTATATCAGAACATTGGATTCTTTTCTGCTGGTGTGTCTCATCATTTTACTTCAATTTTAATTTGACAGAGAGACTAAAACATGACCCTTTACAGCAAACTATTACCAGGTGAGATCCCCGTTTTTATGTGTGTCTACCTGCTCGTGGGCACTTGCTCAAAGGAATGCATGAGCAGGAGTTTCCAGCATAGAAAGAAAATAATAGTTTAATATTGAATTGGCCAACTTATACCCTAAAGGCTTGACTCCCTCATGGCTTATAGATTGCAGATCATATAGGACAAAACCACAAGACACCTTGGGTTAAAGGGTTTAAGGTCATTTTGGGAGTTGGTTGATCAGAGGTAAGGTAAGGGAATAAATAATTTCTCTAAGTCTCCAGACAGTTCTGGGGTCTTTTATGATCTCCCTTTATCTGGTCTCATCGGAAAGTAGCTGGAGGTTTTTTTCACCTTAGGGTTCAGAAGCTGAAACATAGCTTAGTTCAAGATGCTGTTTGTAGCCTGGAGAAATGATTTATTACCTTTACCTAACCTCTGACCAATCAGCTCCCAGGATGACCTCACACCTCCTAACCCACAGCGTCTTGTGATTTTGTCCTATATGATCTGTAACCTACATACCACTGGGGAATTCTGGCTTTTGAACATTAGCTTCCTATTCTTCTGGGTGAGGGGCGGGCGGGGGGTGGCATTCATCTGTAAAATAGCCAATATTTTTCCACTGCAATTCTCTGTGTTTGGCTTTGCTAGCACTAGGTGGGCAAATGGACAAACTCTTCCTGTTCAATAACACTTCCTTCTTTTCTCTTTCTTCCTTCTTTCCCTTTTTTCCTTTTTCCTTCCTCCCCTCTCTCTTTCTTTTCTTTTCTCCCTCCCTCCCTCCTTTCTTTCCTCCTTCCCTCCTTTCTCTTCCACCTTTCTTTTGAAGGCTATGTCTCAAAAGTAAAATATAGCCAAGAAAACAAATGTTTTGTGATACCCCTGAGTATGTTTTGGAGTCATGAAAAAATTTGATAGACATTAATATCATTATGTCACTATAAATAGCAAATCAACTATGTTACTATACAGCTGTATTACAGAAAAATAATAAATTATAACACCACAGCAGGAAATAAGGAAAAACATTATTAAATAATATTTATCCACCATTATTTTACAATGTCACAAATCTTCTCCCTCAAATAGAGACTAATAGTAAATGTAGTCTGCATTTTAGTTCATATTATTTGCAGTGAAATAAATTATTTGCATATACGATAAATGCTTGCATAACTTTTAACAGAAAAATTTACTTACTTAACAAATTTCTCCCCTTTATAACAACAAATGGCACCTCCATATAGTGATTTATATAATAAAATTTTGGAAGTTAGCCTGATAGAAAATTTTCTTATTCTTCATTTTATAGGATGACTACTTAATAGTTCATATTTTGAACAAACTTATTTTGCTTTGGTTTTTATCGCTCCTCATAATATCACAGATTGCCTCTATATCATGCATTTATGTGAAAAAATGAAAGAGGGAAACATATACTTCCCTTGGAGTGTGAAAAAGAACTCTCCCCCTGAGAGAAGATTGTAATATTCAGCTTTAATAGCCTCTCCCCAGAGTAAAGGAAAACCTTTTTATTTCTCACTATAAAAGAAAGAATGTGTCTATGTCAAGGTTTCTTTAATAACCTGGACCTGCTCTCACTGTCCTCATATGAGCCAGGGTCAAGGGTTCACGGGGTTCAATAACAACATGCCACATTCTCTCCCAGGGACTGCAACCATGACAAGGTGTCCTGAGAGGAAAATCCACTTTGTGTTTATTTTTAAGGTAGTTTTGAAAAATATCTCATCTTTTTCATATCAATAAGATCTAGTATAAAAATTTATTTTGATTTTTATTTACATTGTGTATCATATGAATTCTATTTCAAGAAAGAATATTTTGTTTTATTTTCCTTTTGAAAACTCATGCATATATTCAAAAGTGAACCTACTGTCCAAAGAAACCATTGAAGCATTTGGAGAATCAGGGATTAAAATTGAGACAAAAAACTTATGCAGGAATGAAAGCAATAAAATTTTGAAATAGCATTTAAGTTATTTCTTAATTGAACATTAAATTCCTCTCAAACAAATTCATCTAGTATATGAATTAACATCAATTAAGTCTTTATAATTCATATAGTATATGAATGAACATAAATTAAGTCTTTCTAACTTGTAAGAGTTACCTAAATTCTTACAACTAATCTGCTGGTCTTGGTCAGCCTAAGAAAGGTACAAGAGCCAACTGAAGAACCTAGCCACTCTTTGAGCAAGGGAGAGCCAACAACAGTTGACTATTGCCTAAGATACTATTCCATAAAAGTAGTTAGCAAAACATAACCTAAAATGTTACTCCATTAAGGTAGATAATTTTCTTTTTTTTTCCTTTTTTTTTAAAGGGGGAATTTTTTTTTTTAAAAGATTTTATTTATTTATTTTTAGAGAGGGAAGGGAGGGAGAAAGAGAGAGAGAGAAACAGCAATGTGCGGTTGCTGGGGGCTGTGGCCTGCAACCCAGACATGTGCCCAGACTGGGAACCGAACTGCGATGCTTTGGTTTGCAGCCTGTGCTCAATCCACTGAGCTACGCCAGCCAGGGCAGGTAGTTAATTTTCTAATGAATGTATTTGACTAACTAAGGCATGTTTTATAAATTTTTGCTTGGAAAATTTAAATGTGTAGCTCTGGTGTGTGTGACTTAAAGGCCCCAGGCTCTGGGAGGATGGGATATACTCATCTGAAATCCCGTGAGATTAATTTACCAGGAACTCGACCTTCTACACTAATATGCCCAGTTTAAGGCCCCGGGGAAGAGCAAACAAGTGTGCTGACCCGGCAGGAGCAGAATGGTCTGCAGGCGTTCCCAGACAGACATTTCTGTCTACCCCAGTTTTGGGATTTGTTCTTATACAAACACAACTAGTTAGAGCAAAAACATTGTCCTCTGTTTTTAAAGAGTTGAGGGTGTCAAAGCTTTTGAATATGCAAACCAGTGATTTCAAAACACATTGAATGGCCACCTAGCTCTTCCATTCACCCACACTCTCCCCATCACCACTGGTCCCGCAGGGCTCCCTGAACCTACCCAGACTCTGATTCTCTCTGCTCCTGGCACTCTCACCAGCTTTCAGCTTTTCATGACAATGCATAGGACAAGACACTATGCTGGGCTAATCTTGGCAATCTCTCATGTTAAACAAATTTCTAAAAATTTTTGCGTGAATTTCATTTTTTTGTTATTTCAGACCTCTGGCTTTGGAGTGATAATTTTTCAATGATGTTATTGATATTATCATATTATATATCACCTATAATGCATGCCAATGTGTACTATATATTATATAATACATATACATATAATATATACTGTAATAAAATGTATAGTAAATATTATTTATAATAAAATAATGACTAGTGCCATTTATGCATATATATGCATATATGTATGTGTGTGTATGTATATATATGTATGTGCATGCAGGTATGTTTAAATATATACCATGAACTCATAAATAAGATATACTTTCATTAATCCTCAGCGTGACTGTGGTGGGATGATACTGTTGGCTAGAAGCATTTCCTGCATAAGGGACAGTTAAGAATGTGGTGGGCAGTGCGATAGCCTGTCCAGTTCTTCTTCTGAAGGACTTATTTCCCCAGCTATTGGGAATACAGCCAGCAGGAAAACTCAGCCTTTAGCTCTCTCAACACATTGTCCTTAAGTAAAGAACACTATGTTGTCCAAGTTCACTTCCCTTCCAGGGGCCAGACCTCGTGCAGTGAGTGCTATGATGCTGTAACTAATGGCTCAGACCCTCCTTGCTCCAAATGTAATGACTCTGAAGGCCTTTCCAGCTCATACCTCCCTGTGAGGTTGGCTGAGGCTTCTCTTCCTTCCTCTTCCCAGTCTTGCTCCCTCTGCTTCTTCCCATGATAGAAAGCCAGCAAGCATTCCCCAATAATCTTTCTGCAAAAGAATCTCTGACTTCAGGGGCTGCTTCTTGAGAAACCCAGCCTGCAACACTGACCATGTATGTCACTTATTGTCCGAACTAAGACCTTTTGCAAGTGAAAGAGTGTGCTGATCAGATGGAACGCAGGCACGACAGGCACAGACTAGAATAGTCCCGAGTGAGCTGAGATGCATGGTCACTCTCGGTTTGAGGTAATATGACTAGGTGGTCACTACCACCTTATTAGTTGTGGAATGTTAGGCTGGTTATTCACCTCACTGGGCCTCACTCTCCTCATGTGTAAAACCGAGTTAACAATATCTGCTTCACTTGGGAATTAGATTTGATTAAGATAGTGTGTATAAAACATTGTTATAGTGCCTGATACTTAATACATAATAGTTCTGATCATTATTAAATTTAGTTTACAGATAAAGATGGGAAGTGCAGAGAGATTAAATAAATCCAAAGGTTATGCATATTAAGTGGAACAGCCAGGATTCCACTTTTTTTTTTTCTGGCTCCAAAACCCATCCCAATAACCAAGTGGCCAGATTGTCTTTTCTCTATGCCTTTTTGGTGATTTTAAAAATGCACCTTTTCAAACCTCATGAACGACTCCTCAGTTATCTGATGTATTAAATACTCTTTTGATTGCAAGTGGCGAAACAAACAAACAAGCAAAAACCTCAAACAAACGATCAAAATTACATGAGTGAGTTTGTTCACTCATAAAATAGGAAATCTCAGGGGGAGTTCTGTGTTCAAGCCTGGCTGCCTCCATGTCCTTAAAAGGTTACGTGAGAATTTAATGTTTCTTATTTCATATCTGGGCTGCTTTTTCAGTGCTGGCTTTATTTTTAGTCACACTTTTCCACATGTTTGGAAAAATGGCTGTTAGCAGCTCCAGGCCAGAGTCGCATGTAATTTGAGTTGAGAAAAGCAAAACCCTATCTTTTCCACCATCTATGCTAATCTCTAAAAAAAAAATTTCTGGCTTTATTTGACATATATATCCATTAGAGTTTTACAGTTTTCCCTTTCTCTTTAAACTTCCCATACTTCTTTTCTCTCCACTCTCAGTGGATGGCCTGATTTTTCATTTAACTGAGAAAATTAAATAAGTCACAAGATAATTTCCCAATGCTCCCGCCGCCAAATTCATCAGCGTGCCCGCATGCAAAATCACACCCTGGGCTTTCCTTCCTCGCAGAGTGGCTCGTCTGTCTGTGCTCCTCCTAACAAGGACAAAGCCACATCCCATATTATTACTAGAGAACATTTTCCTGAAAATTATGCTTTCTGGGTTCTACCCTATGATTTACCTCTCTACTGAATTACTCCTGTCAACATTTGTTGTAACAGAAGGATGATGATTCGAATATCTTTTGGTGCAATGAGTGAAAGAAAATCAATGGTTAAATTTAGCCTGGAGGATTGGTTCAGGATATACGTTCTTTTTATATTGCATTTTATTCTGTTGAAATACTATCTTCAAAATATAACTCCATATATGCATTTCATTGCTCTTCAATTTTTCTGCCCTTGTGCCTCCAAAGAAACATACCTGATACTGCCCTATTTTCTACTCCCTCGAGTCCTTATTTTTCCTTAATTGAGAGCGAACAATGATGATAGGTAAACAATTCGGTGAAAACCAACTCCTGTGATTGTGCTAGCTGGTTAATAAGTAAAATCTACTCAAGTTACTGAGATTCAACCTAATTTTAAAACTACTAATGTCTCAAAAAGCTGAAAAAATAAACTTGAGGAGATGATTTTAAGTTAACATGGTTAAGTCCATGATGCAATAGTGTTCAGACAAGTGTGCAGACCCTGATTTTCACTAAATTTGATATATAGTTGATGTAGAAAAGAGGAGAATGATTAGTCAGAGATGGCTATTTTTGAAAGAGAACTGAATATTTAAGTTGTCTCTTGGGTACACATAATCATGGAGTACAATGGGGATGAAGGTGAAGGATGCGTACACATGATTCAATTTGACCTGAAATTTATAACCTCTGAGGATGAAGAAATTGTTGGGGGAGGAGGGGATGGTTTTTAAAGAGGAGAAGCTATATCCTGTGCCAAACTTTATAAAAAATGAGAAAACAGTTTAGAGTTTGCGAAGTACATTCATGTTGGTTATCTTACTTGAAAATGACACAACCTTGCAAGGAATTAATTGCTATTTATTTATTTAAAAGTATTTTATTTATTTATTTTTTTAGACAGAGAGGAAAGGAGGGAAAAAGAGAGGGAAAAAATATCACTGTGTGGTTGATTCTTGTGCACCCCCTACTGGGGACCTGGCATGTAACCCAGGCATGTGCCCTGACTGGGAATTAAACCAGTGACCCTTTGGTTTGCAGACCAGTGATCAATCCACTGAGCCACAACAGCCAGGGCTAATTGCTACATTTTTAATAAAGTCAGGAAGATTAAGTAACTTTTCCAAGGTCATCTCAGAAGTAGGTCAAACCAAAGCTATGGGTAATATAGACGGCAACTCATCTGTCTCCCCACCCCCACCTCTCTCTCTACACACACGCACGCGCGCGCGCGCGCGCACACACACACACACACACACACAGTAATCATTAGAGCATGGGTCTACAATAGCTAGTAACAGAAGAGGGCCCCACGTGAATATTGCCATCTAGTAATCACATTTTTGTATAGTCTTCACCCACAGTGAATCAGGGCTGGCACTGTGTAGGCCATAGAATGTGGCATGCGTCTTTCTTGCTCTCTTGGAAAGCATGTTGCATGAAAAACCAGCTGCCATTTAAGAAATTCCACAGTTTGAGGCTCCAAGCTGGGAGGAAACTCGAGCCAGCTGCGCGGAAAGGCTCCCTAAAGGGAGAGAGCTGTTCCGTAGGAGGCGGCAGACACGTGAATGAAGAAGTGCCGCTGGCTGCACAGTTCAGTCGACTCTTCAGATAACTCTCGTCCCTGACACCGTCTCACTGACAACTTAGGACACACCTCAAACAAGAGACACCCAGCTGAGTTCATTTCATGCACATTACAAGAGACGATTGTTTTAAATTACCAAGGTTTGGGGTGACGCTGTGCAACATTAGATAACCAAAACCCTCTCCAAGACTGGGAAAGGAGCAGAATAAGAGGTATTACAAAGTAAACTACAGGTAAATACATGGTAAAGTTTGAAAAACATGCTACTTAAAATATATGGATATAGTGGAATACATAAAGACTCAGAAGTCACAAGACTGAGTTTGAATCTCCTTCACGTTCTCCCACCTTGCGACTCTTGGATGAATCCCATTTACTCTCTTCCAGTCTAAGTGCCATTATCAGTTTAGAATCTCAGGTGAGAAAATTTTGTGTTTAAATGTTTTTGTATGTTGGTAAATCTTATTGATAAGTATCGTATTATCATGGGTAAAAATACAGAGGAAGGGGAGTGTAACAGACATATTTATGCAACAGACAAATTATGTAGGAGTTACTAGAAGAGTCTGAGCATGGAAGGCATTCAGCATAGGCTGTTTAGCGCCAGTACCCACAAGGAATTGTGCTGTGACCTGGGGATCTGATACTGAATGAAACAGATAGTCACTGCCCAAATCAGGCTTACAGCCTAACATTTATCAAACAAGTGATATTCATTTAAGCAGCCATTCTTGACATAAAGGGAATCAATTTTTCTCTTATTAGTAGTCACCCTGGTAATGCTGGTGGTGGCACTGTTACATATGTTGTGGTTATCGTGGCAGAGAATTTCTATTTTTGAGACAGTCATACGATAACTAGTCATTTACTAATACCTCTGAAGGCATTTGAAAATTATACAATACTGTCTGATTCACAGGAGGGAGAGGGATCCATGTCATATTGTTCTTAAATAATAACAATTTCTTAGAAAAACCATAGTTTAAAAATGGTGCAATCTGAAATGTGACAGTACTTAACGAAAAATAATGAAACGGAAAATCATCTGTGGAGATTACATCTCTTTTATCACGCGAACCCTAGGAATTACACATGGACTTGTTTTCCACGCAAATCTTGGTTTTACATTCTTGACTGAGCCCGAAAGGAAAAAGTACACCACTATAATGGGCTTATAAAATAAAAATACATATATACAGAATCCACTCCACTTTGCAGATTTAGAGTCTGCAATTTCAGAAATCATAGCCTTGAAAAGACTTGAAGTTAGTATGGTGTGATGTAGCCAAAGCAAACAGCATTACTTAAATGCCTTTCAAGAACCTGCAGGTTTAAGAGAAAGAAAGAAATCTTGCTTTAGCTCTCCAGAATAATATATGGCCACGATACCTCACCTGTAGGAGGTTTGCACCTAAATGCACACATGTGTGTGAATCATTCCTGAGTACTCAACTTCAGAAAGAAGATAATCATAGGAGTCAGAGAACTCCAAAGTATCAGGGCGTTTAGAGGACAGACACGTGCAAAGGAAAGGAGTAAATATAGGAACTATATCCAATTCTACAGCTAAATTGTATTGGTTAGAAAAATACCATGGCCTTACGAGTGTTAAACGGCACTTCCAAAACTGACAAGTTTAATATCAAATTGTCATTTTAAATTAGGTTGAAATCACGTATGTAAAATAAATTGATTTTAGTATTTATTAACAAGTGCTAGTGAATATGTTTTCATTTCTAGTGATATTAAATTTTATTGTAATATAAAAGAGAAGTGAAAATCATGGAGTAAGAGAAGCTGAACATTATTTCCTCCATAAAAGCAATAAAAATAAATGGCAAAAATATTCAGAAACATTTTATTGGGAACTTTAGAAATTAACCAAATGCTTTCAGGAATCCAAAGAGTGTTTATTTAAAAAAGGGCTTAATTTTGATAAGAACTCTGAGCTTTGTGGTGTTTTAGCTTGCTTTATTCTCATTCTCCATTCTATGCTACTATGGTAGCCTTAAAAAAATAGCCCCAAGCACTGAGTTCCAGAAACCTGGCAGCCGGTCACCAGTCTTATTCCCAGAGAACTGTCATTATCTGTCCTGGTGCGTGGCTTCCTGAAAGATCTGTGGTTGGTGCCCCTGTGTGATCTAAACTGGGGCTTACCACACGTGAAACACCTTTTCCCTAGGACACTTGCTGAAAAATTTTAAAGGCAATTGCTTAACTTCAGGGTATCCTGAGGTTGTAGATAAGAGCTAAAACAAATAATAGGCTAGCCATGCAGCTTAAAAGAAAAAAAACTACAGAATGAGATTTCCATAGGAATTTTGTAAACTTCTGATATGTGGTTGGGAGTCCAACACTGAACACACAGGTAGAGGGGGGTACACATTCTAAGCACAGTTGCCTATGTTCAAGAAAGGCGTGAGAAGGCCTGAGCTCTCACCTCTGGCTGACCTCCGGCAGGCTTTGGGAGAGCAGAAAGTGAAGACTCAGTCAGAGTTTTCAACTTCCTGGCTGGATGCTGGAGGTGTGCCCAGAGGGCACACAGAGATCCTCAACAAAAGCTGGCAGCATTACTGGACCCAAACACTTCATAAAACAGCGATCCGGTCATTCACTGACCACTAAGCTAACTAAGCAGAGATTTCAATGCCCAAACATGACAAAAAATAAAGACTTTAGAGAATTAGTTTAGAAAATCACTCAATAAACAGGTAATCTATAATAACAAATGACAAAACCAACAAACCCCTGGTGGGGGGGAATATGATTTTCACAGTTGTCCAATTTTATGATTTAAAATGGTTTTACATTTTGCTCTTGAATGCAACAAACACTTGAGACATACAAAGAAATAAGAAAGTATAGCTCATAAATAAGAACAAAAAGCAATCAGTAGAAACTAGCCATGAGGAAACACGAATTTTTGGCTTACTAGACAAAAATTTTAAATTAGACATCTTTAATATGTTTAAACTACTAAACTAAACTTCATCTAAAGAAACTAAAGAAAAATATGAAAATAATATCTTACCAAATAAAAATTGTCAATATGCAAAAAGAAATTTTTAAAAAGAAGCAAAATTATGGAATTAAAAAGTATAACCATAAACCTTATTTGAAGAGCTTAAAAACAGATTTGGGTGGCAGAAGAAAGAATAAGCCAATTTAAAGATAAGCCAGTGAAATTATACAATCTAAGAAACAAAGAAAAAAGAATGAAGAAAAATAAACAGAGTCTTAGAGACCTGTGGCACATCATCAAGTATAACAACATATGTATAATGTGAGTCTGAGAGAGGAGGGAGAGAGAAAGATAAAGGGGCATAATAAATATCTGAAGAAGTAATTATTGAAAATGCAAAATTCGATAAAACATTACTTATACATCAAAGAAACTAAGAGAACAATGGTAAAAGTAGTGATGATGGAGGAAAATATAAATGCAATATAAATTATTTTTGTTTTTAACTTTCCTTTTTTTCTATATGATTCAACACACAACTGCAAAAAGCAATAATTATAGGTATAAGTTGATGGGCATTCAAGGAATAAAGATATAATTTGCATGACAATGCCATACAGAGGAAGGTAGAAGGAATAATGTTAAATAAGGAGAAAGTTTTTGCATAGTACTAAAATTCATTTGATAGTATTCTAACAAAATTAATTAAGATGCTAATTGTAACCTCTAAGATAAGCATTAAGAGAATAACTCATAAAATACAGTATAAAATAACAAAGGGATTAAAATAATACACTAAGATATATGCATTTGTCATAAGACAGTTATAGAGAAATTTGAGAAATACAAAGAGTGTAAGATGTAAGAACAAAAGACTCATAGATAGAGAGCAGGATGACAGCTAGGGGGTGGGGAAGTTAAGGGGTGGAGGGATTGAGCAAAAAAGAAAAAAGGACTCATGGGCATGGACAACAGTGTGGGGATTGCTGAGGGGAGGGGGTATAAGGGGACTAAATGGCAATGGAAAAAATACAATAAAAAATGAAAAATAAAGTATAAAAAACTAGCAAAATAACAGACAAATCCTATATTATCAGTAATTTCATTAAAAGTAATCAATTTTTTTAAAATATTTTATTTATTTATTTTTAGGGAGGGAAGGGAGGGAGTGGGAGAGAGAAAGAGAGAGAGAGAGAGAGAGATCAATGTGCAGTTGCTGGGGGTCATGGCCTGCAACCCAGGAATGTACCCTGGCTGGGAATTGAACCTGGGACACTTTGGTTCCCAGCCCGTGCTCAATCCACTGAGCTACGCCAGCCAGGGCAAAAGTAATCAATTTTTAAAAATTCCAATTAAAATCAGAGATTTGCAGAATATATTTTTTTAACAGGGCCCAACTACATGATTGTATAGAAGACATTTTAGATCCAAAGAAAAAAGCAGTTTCAGTGTAAATGACTGAAGAAGATATACCATTTAAATAATAACCAACATACACTTAAACTAGGTTATATTAATAGAAAAAATAGACTTCAAGATATAAATAGTTACTAGAGAAAAATCACAGTATTTTACAATAATAAGCACATTAATTCATAAAAATATATAACAATAAGCATTTATGTACCTACAAAGAAAGACCAAAAATACATAAAGCAAAACTCAGAATAAAAGGAGGAAATAGATAATTCAACAATAAGTTAGATACTTAAATAGTTCACTTTAAATAATGGAGGGAAAAACCAGTATAAGATCACTTAAGATCAACAAGCACATAGAAAACTTCAGCAACTCTATAAACCAACTGAAACTACCAGATACATGTAGTAAACTGCCCCCAAGTAGCCAATAGAATGCATATTCTTCTCCAGTGCACCTTGAACATTCTTAAGGATAATCATGTATTAGGTCATCAATAAATGTAAAAGAACTAAAATCATACAAATTATATTGTTCAACTACAATGGAAAGAAATAAAATATCAAAAACAGAAGAAAATTTGGGAAATTTTAAAATTTGTCAAATAACACATTATCAAATAAATAATGGGTCTCACAATAAATTTCAATAGAAATTAGAAAATATTTTGATTAAATGGAAATAATGATATACTGAAATTTGCGGGAGGTAGCAAAAACAGGGCTTAGAGGAACATTTATATGTATTTGTAAATATCCATATTAGGAAAGAGAAAACATCTCAAATCAATAACCTGACTTTACACCTAAAGTTTCTAGAAAAATAAGAGAAAATTAAACTCAAATCAAGGAGAATAAAGGAAATAATAATAATTAGAATGGAAATAAAGCAGAGAGTAAAAAGACAATAGACAAATACAAGAAAACTAAAAGATGATTCTTTGAGAAAATGAACAAAATTGACAAGGTTTTAGCTAAAATAGCCAGAATAAAAAGAGAAAAAAATCAAATTACTAAAGTTGGAATTAAAAGAGGAGCATCAGTATTCATATCACAGAAATAAAAATTTTAACAGAATACTAGGAACATTTCTATGGCAACTTAGATAAAATGGAAGTTCCATACAAAGTTCTACAAATTTAGTTATACAGGACAGGTAATGAGGATGATCCTAAAGTCCCCTTGTTCCAGGCTGAGACTCAGTTTGGGAACCAGATACTGGATGTTTAAATCTAAGCACAAAGCCATGCAAAAATAGGCCATCCTCTGCCAAGCCAGTCAGTGAGGATGTCACAATATAACTGTAGTCACAAGCGAGACTTAAAAGGAGAAAATTGACCGTGATGTAGCTTCACTGGAAAGGAAGATGTTTATCGAGATCTTGCTAGTACCTAACACACAAGCTTAATAAAACCATAAATAGAAAAATGAATAACCCTACTGCCTTAAAAATGTTAATTAGAAGTTATTTGTGCTACACTCTTAATAAGAGAAGATAATAGGTATTTAGTATCATGGTAAAAATGCTTTTAGTGACTGAATAAGACACTACTCTTTACCTAAGGAAGAGGCTCCCAGTTATTCTGGGATGCAAGTGAAGGGCACACAGGCTGGAAAAGGACCACTGGGCCCTGTCTCATCATCTACTACTGCCATGCCACAGCATGTGGCTACCATAATGCTCTGCCCGTTGCTACAGATGAAACGCTAACAATTGGGTGACTGATGATATTCATTTTTTTCACCTATGACATTTCATGAAAGGACATTCTGTGTCTTTTGTGTGTTCAGGCACTTTGATCTTGCAATTAATTTCCTAGCTGACAGTAGTTAGTTTGCTAAATGACAACAATGACAGTCTGCAGTGTGGACTGACAGAGGGAGAACACGGCACCGGAAGTGGAAGTGCAGTGGATGGAAGAATTAGCAGATGCACGTTGCCGTGAAAATTACACCAAAGTGGAAATTGGGGAACCCAGCACAATAAGGGGCTATTACCAGTCACAACCAACTAAGGAATATGTTTTTCCAAACAAACAAAAAATAAAAGAAAGGAAGAAAAGAAACCAAGCATGTGGACTGGAAGAATTGTGTGACACAACATGTCTCTGATCATAATATTGAGGGAACGTTTTCCATTTTCCGAGACAAGCATCCTGCATGTCTAAAGGCTTGAAATGATGGGGTTGAGTTTTATGACGAAGTTAGCACTAAAACCCTCTCATTAAAAGAAAGATCAGCATCTCTCCTCAGTCTTCTGATGATATTTTTTGGCCCTGCGTCTATTTCTCAAGGTCAGAAAACTCACTTAGAATCCTCATGACTAAGCTAATTTCACTGACTTGGGCAAGGGACTGCTTTCCAATATTCTTTTACAGACAGTCTCCACTACAGAATGGCTCCGAGGGTTTAATGTCTTATCCTCACTCAAATCATACACTCCATAATTTCCTGGTATCCAAACAAACCTAGTGGGCAGGCACGAACAAAATCTGGCCACAAACACTAGTAATCAACATTTTCACTCAAGCTTTAATAAGAGGCCTGTGGCTGCAATGCCATTTGCCAAAGGACAAGAGCCCTCGTATCAACCTCAGCCATGAATGTGATTTATTTAAAAGAGGAAAAAAAGCAGAAGCCATCTGGGTAAAATCCACTGCCTGTGGTATGAACCTTGACCAGTCCAGCAGAGCCACCATCCAGCACCAAAACCGCTGATGAAAGGGAAAAAATTGGACTAAATAATAAAGACAATTTGGGCAAAGAGAGATAAAGCAAAATCTTTTGAGTATTCAAGCATTAGAGCTAATGCTCCTTTGCTGTAACAACATTTTTTGTTAAAAAGTGGAATATTAAACTTTCTGTGTTTTTTGTCCAGAAAGGTGCTTGGAGTAATAAATGATGATGATGATGATGATAAAATATTGACAAACACTAATAATCATTGAGCTCAGGTACCATAATTGATAGTCTATGTACTAACCCTTCTGATCCTCACACGTGGGAGCTCAGAAAGGTAAGTAAATGGCCTGACTTCTCAGAGCCAGCAAATGATGCCACTGGATGAACCCAGATGGTATCGCTCCTAAATGCTCACTCTCAGCGATTACATCCTGCCACGTCTCCTTAATCCATCCCCACAGCAGATGAGAATGGATTGATAAGTAAAAATTCCATAGTGGGTAAAATAGAGCTCTCACCTAAGGGGCTTCTCTAGTACAGGTACATGTACGGCAGCCGATTGGTATGGAAATTTAGGGTTAAAATCAGTAGCATATTGCAGCAGAAAAATGCTACTCATTTTAATCCCATATTCTAGTCAGTCGACAGCAAGGAACAGAGCCATGCATTCCTGAGTGTCCACCAGATGCTAAACATAGTACTATGCATTTCAACAATTTATCTCATTTAATCAAATAAAGAATGGTAGTAAGTTTGAAGAATGAATCAAAGATTGGGTAAGCAGCCTTTGTGCTTTAAAAAAAAATCTACCACATATATATGTAGTTTATTTGTCTTTTTTTGGTAATTAAGCAATAATAGAAAGTTCAATAAAACAGGTTGATTTTAAAATCTATGTTAATTTTTAGGATGTATTTAGTCAGGAGTTTTTACTAATGTTCTAGCTATTGTTGCGATAATGTTCTCTTTTGACTGTGTAATAATGTATTTTAAAATACGTATGTTCATATGCCCCAAGTTCAGTTAAGAAACAATTACACTGAGCCTTCTTATTTTTAATAGGCTCCTCCAATAATTGTATTCTCTTCATTTCTCTTAATATCAATATTCCTTATTTAAAATTAAACATGCAAGAACTATCTGCTGCCCTGTCATGCAAAATAAAATGATGTAATGTTGGTGATGGCTGCTGCACCCTTGTTCTGTGTCACGCTCTGCTGTGAGTCCATGAGGCCTATTAGTCACATTAACCTCCAGCTGACAAATTACATAGGTGCTATTCCTATCAGACTCGTTTTACCTAGTAAGCCTCTCAAATTTAAACTAACCTTAAACATTCAGCAATATTAAGAGATTCATTGTCTTGTAATAAAAAGGATGTAACTAAGGCCAAATTGAAGATCCCACACAAGTTGTTGTCATGATATGACAATGAAAGTTATTTTCTTAAAAAAGATCGTTTTAAAAATAAATGGGAACAAAAGCAAGTATTATCTAGAAGCCAGTTTCTTATTTTCTTAGGACTGTGGGCAACTTTTATAAGAATGAGAAAATTGGACTTACTGAAAATGAAATTTTGATGAAGTGCTATTGAAGTCTAAAATTCTATAAAATCCCATGTTATGTTAGAAGGAGTTGACAACTAAAAAGATTATTATGACACAAATATAATTTTATATATGGTATTTCCCCTATGTTGTGGTATGATGACTATGTTGGTGTTTTCTCTAATATGTAAATCATATTTCCCAGCTTTTCAGTCCTGATCTTTGCCCAGTGAATTCCTGAAACCTGGCTTTACTCCAGACCTCCCTTATTCCTTAGCACCTGAAGAGCAGCAGCATTTAGGATTAATGCTACGCGAGTATCTACTACTCTGTGATAGTCTTTCCAATCTTCTCTTGTTTTCTCAACTTGATTATAAACTCCTGGGTCAAGTTTCATGACTTTTAAAACACCTCTCCTTTTATGTCAACTCTATGTTGCGAAAATAATAGTAATTTCTTAACAAGTACTCTTAGATTCATTGGTCAATTTATTAACTGTATTATTAACAAGAAGACTGAAGCCAATCCACTATTAAAAGGAGTATGGATTAAGAAAGTTGCCTTCCTTACAAATTTGAGGGGAGGGTTGATCCTCATTTTCTTGATACTTAGACTCCAAGTTTCCCATTTCATAAAAAAAAGACGACTTCATTTGGTAAACCTATTTTAAATTGTCAAGATCTTAACATTGCCATCTTTAAACATGTAGTTTGACTTTTTGTAAAGACTGCACAGGATAACAAGTCAAACTTACTAAAATGATTGTGTCCTACAATTTAGATGAGTGATTTTAAAACTTTGGTGGGTCGATGTCACCCGGGTTTTTTGGTTTAGATCAGTGCAGATTTCCAAGTGCATCTGAGAGTCTGATTCAACAGGTACAGCACATGACCTGGGAATCCGTGTTTTAAATGAGTTCAAGTTGCATCTTAGATGTAGATTATTTTACTACTTGAGAAATGTTCCTTAAGGTGTTTACAATTTGTGGTTAAAAAATGTGATGAAATTACTTTAAAGAAAAAAATACATGAATAAGCTACATGTTCAGTACCTATTTTGTCAATCTACTCATTTTTTTGGTGTTTTTTGCATTTGCTTATGACTTTCATAAAGTTCCAGCTAGTGTCAGCAATCCACGTAACATAAAACTTTCAAGGAACTTTTCAAATGCCTGCTCCAAAGTATTCCTCAGCTGCATGAATCAAACTTCGCTCTCTTCTTTGTAGTGCTTAACTTGAACTATTTATGACATTGATTTATATGATAATTTGTGGACGTTTTCCTTAATAAATGTCCAACCCTTTAACTATTTTTCTAGTGAAAAAGTATCACACACGCACAAGTGTAAAAGATTTTGATATGATAACTTGGAAATAAGTTTTACTTTAATGTTGTACATGCAAATAAGAAATATATGGAGTAGATAGATATAAATTAACCTTAAAGTTAAGATAAAATAATACTGAGCAAAAGGCCTACTTTTTTTTTTGCCAAAGCTTAAACACTTTTCTTCTTAAACAAATTGAAAACTGCAAAGATTTTAGAGCCTTTAGTTTCTCAACCTAGCAAAAGTTTCAGGTCACTTATTTTTGTAATCATAGTCACTGATTTGATTTACTTTCATGTTGTTAATTAAGATGGGAAGGGGAGATGGCTTGGAAGATAGAATTACATAATAAGAATGCCACCAAATTCTTTATTAATTTAGTATTGTTCAGAGCATTTATACTCAGTTATTATATATTCAAGTAAGGGAAAGGAATCATGCATTTACATTTATTATTGTCATAAAATGAGTATCTACAATCATGAACCCTGTAAGATACCATGTAAAAGTATTTTGCCTCACTCCTCTATTAAAACTTAATAAGAGCAAGGACAAATTAAGAAAACCAGAGAACATAAACATATTTAGAGAAAAAATTATAGCCCCAAAACATAAACTGTGAAGTAAACCCGCCGAATACTGTGATGTTTTCACACGCGTACTCAGTCTGTGGTCATAATGATCATTTTGCCAAATCGTCATTCTCTCGGGAAGTATATCTCAAAAAACGTTTTTCTTAAAATGGTAAGATCTTACGAAATGGGTTGATCATGGTAAAGTAAGAAAGACACTGTAGAGCGACTTAATGCTGTCTAACCATACAGAGGAAAGAATTTGAAGGTGAAAGAGAATCCAGACTGAAGTACCATTTTACTTCACGTGCACAGAGCTTCAAGCAGAAACAAAGAGATACAGAGATGAAGCACAGGGAGGGGAAAAGGATTAACACACAGGTGTAATGCCAAAACCTGGAGTTCTAGGACACTGAATCTGGGTCACACTGCTGATGCTGATTGTTAATGGGAAGCTTTGGTCCAGCACATAGGTAGGAGGAAAGTTGGTGAGACAGTATTCCATAGCAGAAACCAAGAGAAAAGGTGATACATATTGCATCACGACACCAAGTCTCCCCAGAGTATCCTTTAGCTAATAGCTGGATCTATCCTAAGAGGAACAATAAGAAATAAATCAGTCCAGGATCTACGTGCACATTTTATTTTCAATTTAAGAAAAGGAAAATGAAGTTGATGAATCTACATTACAAGTAGAATTATCAAAGGAATGAGAGAAAGAATTGAAGCGAATAAAACATGTCCAGTGATTTCAAGATAGAATTGGAAGTTAAAAAAATTAGGAAATTATAGTAAAGAGAGTCAAAGAATGCATAACACCAGAAACTATTCCCAGGAAAATGGTGAACAACTAGAAGAAACCACACAAAATAAAATAAAGATGACAAAGACAAATTTCAAGTATAGAATACAGTATTATTAACTGTTGTTACCATACTTTAAATTTTTTATCTATAGTTAAAAAAGGCACAGTGATTGTAAGAAAAAATATGGATAAGAGTCAACATCAAAACTGACCTTGATTCAATCAATAGATTTGAAGAAGAAATGACATAATTGGCATCTAGGTAGAAAAAAGACAAGTTTCTTTGAGATTGCCATTGTTGTCCATGAAGCATTATTACTACCAGAATTTTTCTCCCTTTGTAAGCATGTCAAAATTCAGGAAAAGCATATGAACCAAAAGGTTTCCTGCATTCAACAACAAGCAGCAGAAGGCTGTGATCTATTGCAGAGGGAATCAACGAGGTGTATGTCCAAGGTGCCAGCTCACTCATTGAAAGCACTTTCCAGCCGGCGGCTCAGTGAGGGGAAATCCAAAAGAAAACAGCATGATTTGCTAAATATAAGAGTCAGATACCAAAGCTTAGGGAGACCAAGGCGGCCAGAGTTAGTAGGACAGACTAAGAGACAGAAGAGGGCTTCACGAAGAGAAAAGATACACAAAGAGAGTCCCTGGAATCTTTGGGTACTGATCTGGTCCTACATGAAGTAAAACTACATGACAGAAGAAAAACCACCACCACAAGCAACAGGCCAAAAGAATTCCTGGAGCTCATACACTCCTGGGAAGGGTTCACTTTGGCCCGAGCCAGAGGGAAAGACAGTAATATACTGAATATCAAGTGGAATTCTCAAATGAATCACACCTGAGTACTGGGCCAAATTAGTTCTAGAGTCAAGACTGCTCTGCACTTGTCACGACCACACTTACATGCAAGCACAAAATTATTCAACTCATCCCAAGCACCTTAACTACATATCAGAGCAAAACACATTTCTTGTTAAAGAAATAGAACTCAGCATCATGAAATTCAAAATGTCCAGTATAAATAAAAAAAAGTTATCAGAAGTGCAAAGGAGCAGGAAAATTTGATCCATAACAAGAAGAAAAATCTATCAATAGAAACAGACCAAGAAAAGACAAAGCTGATAGAGTTAGCAAAAACAAAATAGAAATTAGGTCTTGCATCAGCTGCTATGTGTACTATGAAATACCTAAGACTATATAGGAAAACATAAATATGGTGAGATGGAGAATGAAAGATACAACAAAGGCTAAACTTGCACACTTAGAGAAGAAGTGAAATGATAAATACACTGGTCATATCGAAACTAACAGATACTATGAAAAAGAATAATAGTGAGCTTGAACAGATAGTAATGATAACCACTAAAAATGTAGCACAGAGAAAAAAACAGAAGAAAATGAACAAAAAAGGACCTTAGAACAATATCAATTTGTCTAAAAATACATGTAATTGGAATGGCAGAAAACGAGGGAAAGATAAACAGTATTTGTAGAAATAGTGGTTGAGATTTTAGCCAAATTTGACAAAATGGTAGACCAAGAGATAAAAGAAGCACAGTGGCCTCCAAGCAGAATAAATACAATGACCAAATTGAAGAAACCTAGTTAGAGAGGAAAAAAACGTAAAAATAGACCAAGAAAGAGACACTTTATTGACATAGAAACTAATAAATTCTTGTCTAAACATTCATGTCATGAGACAATTGAGCAATATTTTAGTACTAAAAATATTCTAGAAACCTATTCCAATAAAAAAATTTAAAAATCAAATTTAAAAAATGAAGGTAAATGAAGCCATTGTCAACAAAGAAACACAGACAGATTTTAAGAAGAACACACATGCACTGGAAGAAATGGTAGACCAAAAATGACAGGAGATGAAAGAGCATGTCTTCACAAAGGAGAGAGAAATATTAGAATTAATAAATATAAAAGATCTTTTCTCATGGTTTAAATAATGTTAAAGGTAACTGACTATTTAAAAGAAAAGTACTAACAATGTATTTTGAGCTTTATAACCCACAGATAAGAATATATATGACACCAATACAACAGAGAATTATTCATAGAATTCTATTATTCTCTTTATTATTTATAGAGAGGAAAACATAGAGTTGTAATATTTTAAACTCTACATGAAGTGATATAAAATTATTAGAAGATAGTGCTAAACAAAAAAAATACAGATATGGCACCAAAAACACAATCCATGAAAGAAATAATTGATAAACCACCCTGGCTGGGGTCGTTCAGTGAACTGAGTGCCAGCCTGTGAACCAAAGGGTCACTGGTTCAGTTCCCAGTCAGGGCACATACCTGGGTTCTGAGCCATGTTCCCCAGTGTGGGGTGTGTGAGAGGCAACCACACATTGATGTTTCCCTCTTTCTCTTTCTCCCTCCCTTCCCTTCTGTCTAAAAATGAATAAATAAAATCTTTTTTTATAAAAAAAATAATGGATAAGCTAAACTTCCTTAAAATTTAAAACATGTGCTTTGGGAATGACAGTAGCAAGAGAATTAGAACACAAGCCAGAGAGTGGAAGAGAATATTTACATAAGGCACATTTAATAGAGGATTACTATCCAAAATATACGAAGAACACTTAAAATTCAACAATAATGAAACAACCTCATTAAAATACGGGCCAAAGACCTTAACAGACATTTCACCAAAGAAAATATGTAGATGGCAAATAAACATAAGAAAATATGTTTCGTATCATATGTCATCAAGGAAATGCACATTGAAACAAAATACTGCCACACCTATTCTCGTGGTCAAAATCTGGAACCCTGACAACACTAAAAGCTGGCAAGAGTGTGGACCAACAGGAACTCTCATTCACTGCTGGTGGGAATGCAAAACGGTGCAGCACTTGAGAAGAGAGTTTGGAGGATTATTACACAAGTAAACATATTCTCACTATGCAAGAGCCAGAAATGGTGTTCCTTGGTATTTACCTGAAGGACCTGAAAACTTCTGTCTATGCAAAACCCTTCACACAGGTGTTTACAGCACCTTTATGATAATTGCCAAAACATGGAAGCAACTGAGATGTCCTTCAGTACGCGAATGAATAAATAAATTGTGGCACCTCCAGACAATAAGGTACTATTCAACATTAAAGAGAAATGAGCTATGAGGCCTTGAAAAGATACAGGCACATTAAATGCTTATTACTAAGTGGAAGAAAATATCCCCCAAAAGCTGCCCACTGTATGATTCCAACTGGTAGACATTTTGGAAAAGGCAAAACTATGGAGACAATAAAAAGGTCACTCACTGCTGAGGTTGGGGAGGTGGAAGAAGGAGGTCAGTGGGCAGAGCAGAGAGGATTTTTAGGGCAAAGAAAATGCTGTGTGTAACTTATAATGATGGGTCTCTGTCAGTACATCCAAGCCCATAGAATGCACAACACAAAAAGCGAACCCTCAGGCAAACCATGGGATTTGGAGTGATATAAAAGTTATTTCAATAATAATAGAGGAGGCTGTGCATGTGTGGGGGTAGGGAGATTTATGGGATTTCTCTGTACCTCCCTCTCAATTTTGTGGTAAACCTACATATTATATCCCTCTCGTCTGTTGTTGATAGTAATGGAAACACAATCAAAAGAAGTAAAGGGCACAACCCTTTAATATAAGTAAAAGGCACATGGTTTTGCACACACAGAGAGGTATTAAACACAATATACAGCGACCTTCTCGCATTGGAAGAGTGAGTTCCCCAGACTCCATACCCACCCAAGGTAGATCGCCCTTGCTCTCATCGCAAAGCCCCTGTCGCTATTATATTCCTTTCGGGTTTCTTCAAAAGCAGACGCTGAGACAGAGACTTGAGGGCAGGGAGTTTATATTCGGAAACTGATCCCGGAAACCTGCAGTGACAGTAGCGAAAGTGAGAAAGGAAATGGAGAAAAGTCAGTGTGAGCGAGAGAAGACCGCTATGTGCTGCGTCGTGCTGGGGAAATCCAGAATGTGTTTCCAAATTATTTCACAGGGAGACAGCAAGACTGGAACATTTTCTCGCCTACTCTCTCCATTTATTGGACAAGGCCTGCCTCAGAGGCCGGCCATCACTCTCCTTGCCCAGGTCTGTCTTTGCTCCTGCCTGAGGCTGGGCAGCCCTGATTACCTGAAAGAAGTTCATACAGCCAGAGTGAGACAGAAGCCTGAGATCGGGAGGCTGTTAGTGAGCTGGACACAAGTGATTTTCAGGTGCACAGAGTGGGCCCAGGAGAGAGAGCACCTGCTATCATCGGTGTCTTTCACAGCCAGTTGTACTTTTCTTTTCTTTTTTTTTAGGGGTTATTTTTTAAAAAGATTTTATTTATTTATTTTTAGAGAGGGAAGGGAGGGAGATAGAGAGAGAAACGTCAATGTGCGGCTGCTCGGGGTTATGGCCTGCAACCCAGGCATGTACCCTGGCTGGGAATCGAACCTGCGGCACTTTGGTTCACAGCCTGCACTCAATCCACTGAGCTATGCCAGCCAGGGGTACTTTTCTTTTTCAAACATGTGTTCTCTGTGTTTGGGGGTCCTCAGGTGCATGCTCAGGTTCGACGATTCGCTAGCAGGACTCACATAATTCAGAAAAGCTGGTTTTTTTTTTTCACATTTATAGTCTATTATAATGAACAGATACAGTTTAAAAGCAGCCAAAACAAAAAGGCACAGCAAACAGAGTCCAGGAAAATCCAGATGTGAGCTTCCAAGTGTCCTCTAGCAGCAGAGTCTTTTGACAGCATTTAATTCTCTTAGCAGTGACGTGTGCATTGTTGCCCACTGAGCCTGGGTGTCAGGGCTCTTATTGGGGATCCATCAAGTATGCATGCACTGCCCCTGTGACTTAGCTCCTCCGTTTCCACACTCCTCCTTCCCCAGCGGAAGTCAAACGGACGCAGCGTGGTGCAGAACCCCACACGTACCCCATCTTGTGGTGATGTCCACAAGAAGTCCCACTGTTAGCAGGATCTGCCCGGTGTGGTCTACATTTTCAGGTATTCGAAGACTCATATCAGACGTGAAAAGGGCTCCCAGTTTACATTCCCGAGAGGTGCTTAAGGCCCATTCCTGAAGATCTTTAGAACAGTCCAACGTGTTGGGCAACCCACGTCTGCTGAATTAACCCTTCATTGCAAGCCTCCCAAGATGCTTTTGATCTTTTGAAACCTTTGACAACGTGCCAGTCAAGATCAAGTAACTAATAACAGTGTGCTCCTCAGTACTTGTTCAAATTTGAATGAAAACTCTTAAAAGTCTATTTTCTTGACCAAAAAATACTTATAATTTTGACTCATTCACAGTAGAGAGCTATTGTGCTGGCTGTTGTCATTTTTAATCTGACAATCAAGGGAAAGGAGACCAGTGCCCCTGACTGAATAGTCAGATATTACATGGCTTAAAAATTTTTGCAGCACACCAGTGCACCTCTTGTGGCACAGCAGTTGAAAATTATTAGAGTAGATAATTGGCTTCAGGCAGCTTCAGCTCTCCACAAAAGCCCAGACCTTTAAACCCTCAGAAGTTGGCACGTTTGTGATTCCCAGGTACCCTCTCAGTGAGAGCCCATTGTCATTGTTTATATTCATTCAGGGAGACAGAAAGATACTCTGATAATTCCAGCTTGATTTAAAATGATATCTCACTATGGTATCATTTCCAAGTTTATATTTTACTGGCTTGTGTTTAAATTAAGTTGATATTGCACTAGCTGGTATGGCTCAGTGGATTGAGAGACAACCTGCGAACCTAAGAGTCGCTGGTTCGATTCCCAGTCAGGACACATGCCTGGGTTGAGAGATAGCTCCCCAGTAGGGGGCGCAGGAAAGGCAACCACACATTGATGTTTCTCTCCCTCTCTTTCTCCCTCCCTTTCCCTCTCTGTAAAAATAAATAAGTAAAGTATTTTAAAAAGTAAAATAAAATAAGTTGATATAAAGATACAATAAGTACTCAGGACTTTAGGAAACTGATTTTTCTTGTTTGTATAAAAGATAAAATAAGATTAAGCAGGCATAGAGAAGTTAAAAAGTGGCAATGAAATGTTCTGTGTTTATTCACTTGGCATTTAATTTTTTATTGCTGCCGTGACTAAGGAAAAGTCTCAAGGAATACCCCACATAAAACTATAGTTTAATGATACAGGCTGAGGATACAGGGAGAGTTTCCTCTCAAAATGTCAGGCAGAGAATTACCAAAAATCTAGGCTAATTAATTTCAATGCCTTCATTTTAGTGATTTTTACCTAGTTCTTTTTCCTCCTGCTTCTTTTTTCCCCTTATGCTTTTAAACACAAGGCAGCTTCTCAGATATTAAAAAAAATGTTTACACATATTGGTGTTTACTCCACAAAAAAGTTGAATTAAGAACCTGAAGCTGAGTTAACATGAAAAAGTATGTTAAATTATTAACGAAGAACAAACAGTGTGTCTGCTTATTATAACACATATCCTGAAGTGGGCAGAAGCAGGCCCCCTCCAAGCCAAGATTCTGCCTCCGTTGGCTTAGAAGTTTATTGTAAAACGTTTCTGAGCCAAGGACATTTAGAGGAGCAATGCCAAGTTAGTGTGAAGGTGCCAATGTGGAATGATCTTTAAAAGATGGAGACCTCATCACCGAAATAACTGGAAGTACAATTCATGTCACGTCAATTTAACTGGAGACATCTGTTACCAAGGTACAGAAGCATATCTGTCTATTAATTTCTAAGTGGAACGATTCACGTTGTGCTCGCCCACTTAGTTTTAATAAAGGCTCTATAAAAGCCTTTTTCAAATGCTATTTTTTTTATGAAGCCAAGTTTCAATCTCTGCTATTCTTGGTCATTACTTTAATTTTAAAATATAGGTAGAGAAGAACAGGGCACCAAAAAAAATCTTAACCCTATTGGAAGGCTATCATTTCTCAAGAGATGTTTTCCCTTGCCACAGTGAAACCTGAAACCTCTATATTACCAAAGGCCCTCGTGCATTCTTCACTAGTCTATTTTGTCCACTATGAATCTCCTTTAAACTGGCCTTGAAATACAGTAAGTTTTCAGTAAGCATTTATTCGGTTACTGTCCATGAAAATGTCCAGCTTTTTAATGAAAGCAGACATGATGATGAGTAGGTTAACAATGGAGTTTCTGAAAATCAAAGACTCTTTAAATGAGATTTAAAATGATGGGAAAAGACAAGGAGGCACATTAGCATAACAATTATAGTGTTTGGGCAGACACATCTTAGAGATAGATCAGTGAGTAGAATCCCAAGTTTTAAGGTATAAATAGTTCATGCAATCTTTTTCCTTCAATAGTTGACTCATCATTTAATTTAGCTTATCAAATGACACTTATCCCACTTAAAATGATGGTTCTTCTCACCATATGTATGTGTTTTATGTATAACTTACAGACCAAACAATAAGTCTCATTCTCTATCATGAGATGTAATAAACTATCCACCCTCACATCCCCCCAAACCCACAAAAGGCGGCAGTCGGGAACTTCCTACCATCTTAGATGGTTGAGAGATAACCTGATTTCAGTTGTTGCTTCAGGTAAGTTCTTCAGGGAAGGCATCGATGGGAGAGGTAGTTTACAAAGTGCTGCTTGGTTCTAATATCAGTACAAGTTGCGCAGATCAAGAGCAGAGTGGACTTTGGGACACGTTTTGCAACCTAATATGGAGCCACTGTCAGCCGTGTGAAGTGCTGTGTCAAGACCAAGGTAATGGGGCCCGTGCTGCCCCAAACCTCAAGCCTGGACAGCTGCAGAAGTGAGACCTCCACCTCTAGATAGAAAAGGATAGAAAACACTTTATACGTGCTGGGTATAAAAAGCCCAAACTCTGACCACCCAGCACTCGAGTCTGGCTGTGCCATGGGTCATGCTCAGAGCCATGCTGGACTTCCACCCCACCATACAGGGGCTGCCACTGCAGCTGCCTGGCGGGAGTCTAATGCCCGCCTTTCTGCCTGCAGACCCGCCAGGGACCAGAACTTGGTCTTCAGGCTGGGCACTCGCTCTGCTCGCTTCAACCACATAAGCTCCCCCTCTCTGTGTGTCACCTGCATGGGACCCTACTGGCTTACTGGGGAAGTCTACCCTAAAGACTCAAACCTGTATGACTCCTTTTGGGGACACTCCTTTGCTCATGACAGAAGTTCACAAGTCATGACCGCATAGGTTATTTCCACGTACGATTAGTTGATTTGAAATGTCACCCTTAGTGGAGTCCTGTTGGCCTTTCATAGGTCCATTGTTAAATAGATTATTTATTCAATTTATTGCACTACTAGAACAACTAAGAAAGCATCTTGTGTTTTCCTTTGTTTCTAGGGCAGACTTTCCTAAACCTATTATTTCAGTTAAATAAAATTGTTTTAAAATATTAAAGCATTTTATAATAATTTGCTCAGTAGGTTTATGTGAATTTTACATATTCCTGTCAACTAATATGGAGTTTTCCAGTTAAATATGGAACACAGGATTAAAGAATTGTCAAAATCCACATGCTCAAGATATCACTGCATATTGATTAAAAGACCCTCAGTAAAAACTTCTTACTGTTCTTTCTTGCTCCAAGCCTCCAAACTATGATGTTAAGTCCAATTGTTTGAGAAGTTACTATTTAGTGTCAGTTGACTGAAAACCGTGCTGTATATTTAGGTATTAACAGTTAAATACAGGTTTGCACTTTAAATTTAGTCAGTTGGGCTGAAAGGTGACCTCAGATTCAGGAGAAAAAAAAAGTGTCCTCTTCCAACTACTTATGCAAACCACTGCTGTGAGGCCAAGGCTAACTCAACAGAGCAAGACATGATTTTTGTATTTCACTAAAATGTACCAGATCCCAGGCCAACAGTCAGCTTATATAGTGAAGTAAAAACCATTTGTCTTTTAACTTTCAAATATTATTTTAAACTTAACTAAATCACACATTTTAAGTATTTTTACTTATTCTTATAATATCAATCTTTAATCTATTTTTCCATGTAGTCTTGTAAATTAGTTTTTAAACACCGAAACTATGTATTCACCAATACAAAGTAGTTACCAATTTCCATTTTGAACAGAAACCAATCTACTTTTTGGGGAAAATACATAAATTAATTAATAAAGCACTTTTAGTATGTTTTAAAAGAACACTTTCTTGAAGTTTGTAGAAAATACCAATAGCAAGATCAAACTATAAAACAGTTTTAACATTAGGCCAGCTTTTGTTGTTATTAGGTGACTTGTTTTATCGTGACTGTCTTTAAAAGAGTAAATCAGCTGTGTTTTCAACTTGTGACCATCTCTCTCTCTCTTACACTATAATTGCCAAAACCACGGATGTCAGGAACAACAGCTCAACTGTTCTCCAGCCTCCCTTTGGAACTTGGGACACAAATAAATTACTAGTTGCTACCCAGTATGTGGAGCTGGAATCAGAGGTTGCCTTATTCTGTCTTCAAGAAAGGCACCCCACCACTAAGGGGACAGGAAATGCTCCAAGTTAACCCTGAGTTCTGACTTACCCTCTGGCATAAATACACAGGTGTTGACATTGTAAACAACCTCTTATTAGAAAAGATGAGAAAAAATAGTTCTTTTAAATAATGTGTCTGGGGTGAAAAGGACAGGGGAAAGTAAAAAAAAAAAAAAAAACCCACCATAAAACCTTATATCATTGTGGCATTAAAAGGATAAAAAAGACTTGCTTCAGGATTAATACAATTTTGGCTTCAGCCCCTATCTGCTGTTTACACGTTGTACACCATTCAAAAAATAAGTAAAGGAATCTTTATAATAATTTGCAAGGATATCAGCCCTGTATGACATCACACAAGAAAAGAAGGTAGTATAAAAATCAAAGTATTAACATTAGAAGTAGATCTATTTTTTAATTTAACTGATAGAGAAGCAAAGTTAGTAGTTACATGGAGTGAGAGAGGGAGGGCTGAAAAATTTCTGTGCCTATAAAAATGTCGACTACTCCTAGTAAGACAGAAGGCAGACTACTGTGGAGAAAATGGGTGTAGAGATCTGGTTTTGGTCTGAGCTGCGCCAACATAAGATCCTGGTAATCTTTTCCCTCTGGTGTTTGTCCACTTTATCATCTTTCCAATTAAGTTCTTGGTTTGGCTCATCAATGACTCCTCTAGAGTCAACCTATTCAACTTAGAAGATTTAATGTTAGGTTTGGTTTTCAACCTCTTCTTTTTGAATCTTCATTTTTTATCTCATTTTAGGCTTTTTAGGCTCTTTTAAATTTTTTCACCTCTAAAAGAGGTGGATCTAGGTAGCCAATTATACTTTATTTGTATCTCATTTACATGTACATATAGTATTCACTCTTTAAGCATATAAATTTAATGATAAAATAGTAGATATTTTACATCTGTGAAGAATTTTCAAATCAAATTGGAAACATTGAAGACATAAGAGATTGCTAATAGGGTTGACTTCATAATGAAGTTAATTTTATTTTAGGTATGACATACAGTTTTTGATTTCTAGCAGTCTTCCGTCCTCACTCTCTAGGCGGGTTAGTAATTTCCTGGGGAGATTGGTGCAAATTGATAGTGGATGAATTCAAATTTGATTTGAGTTTCTTTACTACCTGAAATTCCCTCAATCTTAACCTCTTAGCACAGGGAGCACTGAACTTTTTTTTTATTTATCTCCCACATTTTTGTGTTTCTAATGATGTTAATGTATATTTAATGATATGTATTTTAATATTATATTTCCCTCATTTCCCCATATACTGTGTAATGAGTTCTTAGAATACAAGATTAGATATGCTTAATTTTTAGTAAAAGGTGAAAGATTTGTGCAATTTGAAGAGAAACCGGAGTATGGATATGCTTAATTTTTAAATTGAGAAAATTGTCATTGGAATAATAATCCTTTGTTAAATGAGTTTTGGCTTTACTGTATAATGTAGATTATATATGGTAAAAATAAAACTTGAAATATGTAATATTAAAAACAACTTAACTTTCAAAAATAAGTAGTTTATAAAGAGCTTTATTTATGTTATAAAGCAATGAACTCTTGGTGTAGTCAAAGTGTAATGATTGTGGATGGCCACATAAATACAACCATTAAACTATATTACAGTAGCAGGCCTTTCCTGATATCTGGTGTCACATTCTCTTGACCCACAAATTTCTGTGAAGCTGTGTGGTTTATATCAGGCAGTTTCCCAAATTTTTACCTCTAGCAATTATCCTGGAGATTTTCTAGTATCTTTCTCAAAGCTTCCTAGGAAGCTCAAAAATGCTCTTTTGTCTGCAAATAGACTGAGGTAGAGCATGCTAGAAAAGTAGATCCTGCAGGAGTACAACTCACCTAAGGTGGGGCCAAAAGTCAGGAAATAAAATCCCATCCTTTCCATTCTCAGAACAACTCTGAGTTAGGTTCTACAGAGTTCCTCAAAGGGTAACAGCATTGATTCCATTGGTGCCAATAGTGGTAACAAACTCAGTAATTTACACTTCGCTGGCTTTTCTCCCTACCCAGTCTCGCTCTTCCTACTCTTTATTTCTGCTTCTAAGAAAACCTAAATAAAATATTTGTGCTATGTGCCTTCTACAGGTTCTAGGGAAACAAGAAAATTATACAGCTTTACACCATGCTGCTATGTTTTGCCTGGAGAAATAGAACCATTCGTAATACTTTGTTTGAAAAGTGGAAGTTTGCTATTATCAAACTATTAAACTTCTTGTAGCTTTAACACATATCTGCTATGAAGATTTCCATCACTACAATAACATTACAGCCACAACTTCACTCCCATAAAGATCCCTTACCTGTTAGCATAAGTTTTAGTACATTACAGTCATTGATGGGATGTGTTATAAATGTGAGGACTGTTTCTATTCTATTTTTTGTAAGATTAGTTGTCACTGGATAGATAGTGGTAGTAAATAAAATTAAATTCAATAAACTCAGCTATGGGTAAACATTAAGAACATTTTTTATTGCCTAAAATATTGCACATAATCAGACTACTTATGCTTTTTCTGTAAAAGTATTTCAAACTACTGGCATCATTACTAAGTAAAGTATTGAAACACAATCTGAATTCAAATACCAAAGCAAAATTGTATTTCCAGTAACCTATATATTCTTCTATTACTAATACGTACTTCTTTAACTTTGGATTAGCAAATTTACTTCAAAATATTTTTCACAGGCATAAGGCATTCCATGTTCTTATGTGCAAACCATTTCTACATTTATGCCAAGACAACCACATTTCAACAAAAAATTCAATTACTATTGGAGAATGCACAGGTTTAAAGGAATATTTTTAGAACTTCACAAAAGTTACCTCATTAGAGAAAGTTGATTCACCTCTAAAATTCCAGATCAAATGTTATGTTGAAATAGAATAGAATACATAATCTTGTATTAGTCTCATTAAAAAAAAACCCTACTTTTAGTTAAGCTTTATATTCACTATTAAAAATTACCAATAAATAACCAAACCAAATACACATCAGTAATGAGTATGTAACAGTGCCTTTCCCATAAAATAGTATACAATAACTTAAACAGAATAGCTGTGAGTGATAAAAATATGTCCTCATGTATATTTATTTCAAGTAGGCTCTATAAAATTACAGATTTAGTTTGAACACGAAAAAAACATGCCATTTTTTCATTTAACAGAAGTGCTTTTTAAACATAAGGAATATTTTTGAACATTCAGTTAAAATAAAGTCTTTGAATGACATTGGATTTGTGAAATAAACTCATATAGATTGCAAATATCTGTAAAAATGCATATGCTCTACCTTAAATGGTGTCAAGATATGAATTGATGAAGGTGCTTGTGAAAATACGAATCTTGCAGTTTCATTGGCCCACTTTCTGTGGCCCCAGTGTGTAACACACAGCACAACACATTGTAAGTGGTTAATAAATATTTGCTACTTTTATTGGCTCTTTAATTCACAAGTAAGGAATCTTATTTCTTCTTTTGCAGATCTGATTTCTAATTATTCCTCAGAACATTTTTTGGTTATTATTTTCATGTTTTTATCTGAACAGATTTAAAAAATATATGTTATAAATTTGATTGTATAAAGATAATATTTTCTCTGTTAAAAATAATATTTGTTAACTTCTCATATTGTCTACAGGAGTAGATAATGTAGGTCATCCAAGTTTGCTGAACGTTTGGTCTTAGCTTCCAGCGGTTGAAATTCACGGCCAATGCAGCTGTTCATTTTATCAGCCTTGCATTCAATTTCAGTTTGTACTTAAGGGTGTTCCAAGAGTTACCTTCCAAGTTTTTTCTTTGTTTTTTTCCATTTTATTGTCAAATTTACTCCTTTGTATTAAATGCTATAATATATCTATTAAGCTCTGCTAAGATTTAATCATTACATGTCGTACATTTATTGTAGATACAAGTGGCAATGGAGTAGTCATTATCTTTGGCAAATGCATCTGAGAGTTTACAGAAAAGGACAAAAGAATGATGGTCACGTGGGTACATAAAACCAGGGGATATAATTTTTAGGGAAGCATTGTCAATTCCTCTTCTTAGTATGGTGCAGTTTTATATTTCCATAGATAATGAAATACTTTCCATAAACATAATTGGATAGAATGATATGTCTATGAAGTAATTGAGATAAGTAATTAATTTCCTAAGTTATTAGAGAAATTCAAATTAAAACCACAATGAGATATCATCTCATACCTGTCACGATGGTTAACATCTGTCCCTAACTTCCTGTTGAGAGATAGTAAATTGTTGGTTTAATTAACCAAGGTGTGAATGATCACATTACAAATTAGGGCACTTTAGTGGGGGAACTGGTTGTTAAACATGTACCAGAATACCACTGGACGGTGCTTAGTCTTCAAACTAAGCAACTAAAAAGATGGTAGTTCTAGGAATTGAAAAAGGTAAATCAAACCAAAGACTATTTGAATAGAAAAAAAGGTAGATGAGGTAAAAGAAGTATGATTTTCTGGATGAGATACAGGAAAAGTGTGCCTGAGAGGCTCTTGGATTTGAGGTTGTAGAGGTTAGTGCTATGCTTGGTACCAGCTCTCCATTCCCCTGATATTTGTTGAAGAACTCACGTGTGTGCCCTCCAATATGGAAATCAAGTAGAAAACTGGAAATATAAAATTTGAAGACAGAACCACATACACAACTAGACACACACATGCACACCAGAAAATCATCTATATGAAGTAGTAGCAAGAGAGATCATTAAGACAATGTGAGTGAGGTTATACACAGGAAGATAAAGGGAAGAATTCTGAGCTATTTATGATCAAAGATGTTTGAAAAGGAGATGAAGTAGCATTGTGAAAATCTAGTGGGGGGAGGGGAGAGACGGGATGAGATGTTGTAGAACAAGTAAGGAGGGAATCTGAGAATCTGCGAGAGGGTTTGATGAGTAGTGATTTGCGAAGGGGCAATGCTGGTCAGAGGGTTGGGGCAGAACTCGTAGGTAACATTTCTCCCACCATCGTCATTATGAAAATCACCAGGAGGGCTCATTCGCACAGGGTTTGAGGACTCCACTCAGCAGTCCTGATCCAGCAGTGAGACCACGCGGGAAGTCTTCAGCCTGTTCTTTCAGAAACATTGTGGAAGGAATTAAGATGTGCCAGGAAATAGGATACAGAACTGTGAGGTTAGAAAGGTATGTTTCTCTTATGTGCATTTTGGCAATAACTGGAGAAGAGAGAAACATTGGAATTTTGACTGGCAATGGGCTCATGAAGTATAATTTCAGGTTGGGAATGATTTGAATATGTTGATGAAAAGAGTGTGTAAATCAGAGTAGAGGAAAAGACTAATAATGCACAAGAAAAAGAAAACATAAGCAGAGGGGGGCCATGGAGAAGGGAGACGTGGTTACTCACTTTTAGAGATGGCCAGGGAGAGAAAAGTGTTGACATTTAAAATAAGAAAATAAATTTTGTTAAAGGAAACATTTAAGTGTTGAACATATTATACCACAGCCAGTTGATAAAAGTAGCACTTGTCATTGAAGATTTCTGTCATCGTACCAAATAAAATATATTTCAAAGGAAAATGGGAAGTGTTCCTTTCAAAAGGTCAATTGATGAGTTTTCCTCTGGGGTTTAAAACTTGATTCATACTCAAAGGTTTCTAAATACTTTTGTTTTCAAAGGGACGTAGCTAAAGGCAAAGCTCTACCCTTGTCCTAAAGGCAGCTATAAAATTAAGAATTCACAGTCTGATTAGATCAACTGATACCATTCCGGAGATTTCAAATAGAAAGGTCTTTTATGTAAGGAATTGTTTGGAAAGGCGTTAGGAAGGCATTGAAAAGGGTAGAGGGAGTCTTACCCGGAGGCTAGGAAGATGCTTCCTCCCCTGGACAGAGGCCATGAACCTTTCCTGGCCACGGAGCCACAGGCACTGCTGCGGAAGCTGCTGGTAACACCGCCGTTGCTGCTGGGCAGGCGCCAGACCGGCTGCCGCTGCTGGACCTTCTGACGATTCTGGCACCCACCGTTCCAACGGCTGCACCTGCTCGAGCTGGAGGCATCATCATGTTCCCCTTCCTCCCACTTCTAATTTATTGCAAGTGTCTCACAGGCCAACTTTAGTTAACTTCCCTTTCGCAAGAGAGTCTTGGAAATACTGTTTTCAACTAAGGCACTGTGATTCTGAGAAGAGCCCAGAAAGAGGAGAATTAAACTCAATGCTGATAGACAATATCTACATCTGTCCATACCTACCTCCCCAAAGGGGAAAGATAAGATGCTTGAGAATGTATAAGGATGATTGAAGTAACGTAAGAAATGCTATGTAGATAAAGTGTTATAAGAGACTGGCTGAATGTTACCTGAGCTAAGATTCAAATGTTTATTCCAACCTTTTTCCATTATATTTTTATCAGTGATCTAACCCAGAGCTTTTCTCGTGAGCATCAAACAAAACACACACACACACACACACACACACACACGCATCTATCTATCCATCTATCTATCTATCTACCTATCACCTATATATCATCCACCTATGCCTTTATATTTATGAGGCAATCAATATTTTGAGAAAGTTTCTCAAAAGTAAATTATTTATACAAGAGTCATAGCACAGCATAGCACAGCATAGATTGATTCCCTATTGAGATTTTTCAGAAAATTGTAATGGATTGTTTTCTATGTGCATTGCACTAGGTTCAAAGGAAAGTAAAATGATCAGTCAGGTCAGCTAACATTTATTGACAACTGATTTTGTGCTTAGAACCTTCCCAAGTAGTATATAATATCCCAGGACATCCTTGTAGCTACCCTATCAAGCATGGACTCTTATCATATTCACAGCCAGGATAACAAAGAAAAACCCAAACAGCAACAAAACAGGAATTGCAAAGAGTTTAATGCAGCTGGTCTGACCTCACATTTCATAAGTGGTGCAGTAGTCAGGGAACAGAATCTTACAGTATATAAGGGAAATGCAGTACGTGTGGAAACGTTTTAATATAAAGTAAAAGCTCTGTATACCATAAGCACTAAACAGAATGGGCTGAGGAAGTACTTAGAAGTGACTCTTTTCTATGTCAGTATGAATTCCAGTTGCGCAGTCCATATTCCAAATTTTAGTCCTATTTAAATGGATTTTATGAAAGGTTTTTATTAATATCACCTAAAAGGTGTGTGTGGGTATGTGAACTTTTTCAGGATCATTTTTCTGAACTCTTTACTTCAGACGTGATTGCAAGTTCACAACACACTTTCAGTAAAACGGTGACACCCTATTAGTGCCGAGACCTTTATAAGATGACGGAATTTAGAAAAATCAATGCTTTTGTATAATTAAGGTGTGCTGAAGTGTTGACATCATTTCCATCCTAATAAGCAAAACTAGAGAACTCCGAAGCAGAACACCCACATGCATATCACGTGTTTATACATATATGCCATGCCATGTGGCATAGGAAACAGTCATAAAGAGCAAACAGTACCATTCCACCCCTTTCGAGATCACACCACTGTCTATAAACTTCTCTGATTTCTCTGTGCTGACCCCTGGATGCGAACCAGACTTCTGATCACTGTCCCAGTTGGTCAGTTTAATTCTTTCCGACAGCCTGTGCAAGTATCAGGTCAGAATGTCTCAGACAAATCAACCACATCATGTCAGACCATCATAGTTTAATTAAATCACGTGTTTAGATAATCAGACTGATTCTAAGTGCTAAAGTACTGTTTTTTTCTCTCAATTTAAATTTATATAACTATACATGGATTTGGGGAGGCAGATTTCATGAGCTTTTTTTCCTAGTGAAATGAAGAGAAAGAAAAAACAGAAACGATGATTTAAATAAACAAGCGCTAAAACATCAAAAAATTTGTGGCTAAGAATTAGGATGGCCCTGGCCAGTGTGGCTCAGTAGGTTGGAGCACCGTCACATAACCCAAAAGGCTGTGGGCTCAGTTCCTGGGCAGGGCATGTCCTAGCTCGCAGGTACCATCCCCAGCTGGGGTGCATCTGAGAGGCAACTGATTGATGTTTCTTTCTCACATTGATGTTTCTCTCCCTCCCTTCTACTCTTTCTGAAATCCATAAGTATGTCCTCAGATGAGAATAAAAGAATAGTGCAGATGGATAGTTAGAGCTTAAAGAAATTGTGGAAGAGGAAAAATTAAAGTGGAGGAGAAATGACAAACGTAGGTGCTTGGGGAGGAAGAAGAGTGAGTCAGGGTGGAGACAGACGTGTGCATGTGGGTGTGCAGGCATCCAGCTGTGTCATAGGAAACACAGAGACATTCACTGAAGAGGATACAAGACACAGCAAACACTGCACATAGGACGGTGACGCCTCCGTCCCCTTCAAAGTAGGTACTTTGGGACCTCACACAGTTCTCCCATTCACCATCAGCTGCCCCATCATATTTTTCTGAATTTCACTGATGGTATGAAATCTCTTCCCTTTCAAAGGTGATTTTAGTTTGGGGAAAAGCCAGAAGTCTCAGGGCACCAAATCTGGGCTGTAGTGGGGCTGAGTCACCTGGGTAATTTGGTGGTTCATCAAAAAACTCTGAAAGAGACGTGATGCACGAGCAGGCGCATTGTTGTGATGAAGCTGCCAATCACCAGTTGTCCATAGCTGTGGGCCTTCAGAATCATCCGTATAGTTTCTGTGGAGAAATGGTCAAGCTTCACGCAAAGTTTGATGTAGGTTCGTTGCTCCTACAGCTTCATTCAAGATGCTCAGGCATCTTGAATGAAGCTGTAACTCAGTACACACGTTCACTCAGTGACATCTACCACCCCCACTGACTAGTACGGTGAAGTCATCACTGTTCGCGCATGCGCATTCCAGTCCACTCTCCTTGGCTGTCAGATTACGTTGATGTTGCACAAACTGTTCTTGCTATATTCACAATGGCAGGACTTCTTCCAGACAGACCTCCAGGCCATACATATATAAAACAGTGAGTAAACTTGCAAATAAGAGAGGAAGAGAAAGTTAGAAATTTCCTCTTATATTCTGATATAATATATCTAGTGTATTGGTCTTTCTGCTATCTCAGACCTGTGTTACATCTTATGTATAATACCTAAGACCAAATAGTTAACTTAGAGGATTTCTAACCTTCAAAGAAATGAGCACTTTCTTTTAAGAAAAAGAAGATGGGGTCTGAAGGAATTCTGACCCTGATAAGGGTCAAAGAGAATCAGTATTGTTATATCTGTATTATTTTACTTATTTCCCTGGGGAGCCCTGACATCTGTTTTTCCATTTCATCCTCACAATAACACTGCAAAGTGAGAAAGACAAATATCACACTCCTCATTTTATAGATGGGAAACTGGAGTCCACTGAGGTCAAAGGACTCGGCTAAAGTCAAACCACCAATTAGAGCCTAAGTCTCCGAACACTGCATCTAGAACTCTCTCTAACACACCTGCGGCTTCCCCTGCAGGCCTCTTGAAAGCAGCTCCTGACATAAGTGTGAAGTTTTCTTCCTTTGGACAAGTCCTTTTTATTCGCTTTATTTTCCTGCATTAGGAATTTTGAGAGGACTAACACCTTAGTGTATGTACAATGGATTTTTCCTATTAGGTAACGCTGCCCTTTGCTTCACCCACCACACAGCTGGGCTAAGTAATTCAAAAGGAATGTTGTCATGCCAAAGACTCAGGGAAAAGTAGGTTGGGTAAAGATCAATTTATTAAAACAAATCCAGGTTTTTAAGAGTCCCTTGGTCAAACATTAGGGTGTTCTTACCACAGAAATACATAATAATTTTATGTGTTTGGATATATAGCAAAAGAGTAAAAAAGATTAGTCTTTCTGTAAATGTGACTGCTTACAAAGCCCTAGAATGGGCACTTTCAAAAAGCTTAGAAACCAAACTCATAAAAACACACAACATGGCTTTAACACATGGAAGTATTAGATCGCAGAAGAGAGAGTTATTTTGACTATTAAATAATAGCGCCATATTTTTTCTCTTAATGATGAACTTAGTCTATTTGTTGGGGAAGTTCTCTCAGACAGCTTTCAGAGATAAATTTGTTCCAGGTGTTCATTAAAAAAAAAAAAGAAGTAAAAACAGATACTCGTCAAGCAAGATTAAGGCCTAGTTTTGTTTTTCCTTGGCCTAGAACTTGGCTTGTTTGCTCCACATGAGATGAAACTCATGTGACTTTCTTGCCTGCAATCTAATCTGTCGTTACACAGAGGACTCACAGTGGTCAGTGCTAAGGGATCTGTTACTCCCAAGAGTCTGTTCTCTTTAAATAGAATCCACTTGAAATGAACCCGGGGTTTGTATTTCACTCATGGCAGATAAGCATTGACAACTGAATTATAGTACTAGATTTTCTCAGATGTTTCAGTAAATTTACAATGTCAAGGGAACTGAAACTTAAAAAAGGAGAGAATGGTATTGCTGCCCATATAAGAACTGCGGAAATTATGTGGCTCCCTTCAATTGCCCACAAACAGGCAGTCATGTGTAACAATTACTAGAAATGCAAGTGACTCTAGGACCACAGTGTCCACTAGGTAGTATTCAGAGCTTCAATATTTGAATAGCTGAGTCAGCTGAAGGCAGCGGCCAGGCAGCTGGAAGAAGGGCTGAGAGAATGTCACAACAGAATATAGGCAAAGCAAAAGCTCAAGAAACTGGGGAACATTGTGTTGGTTTCTGTGTTTGTTTTGATTTGCTTTGCTTCACAAATATTTTTGTGTTCATTAGATAAAAGAAGGAGATAATGAATTGAGGCACTAAAATAGGATCTTTTATTGTGTACATGCGTGATAACTAATATGGATTTTATAGTTCTATATTACAAAGTAGGTTTGGAAGTACAACAGATGCCCGGTGGAGGCCCTCCTAGAAAATAGTACGATCTGCTCAATAGATGCAAAACACAATTCTATTGAAAAGGCACTTAAGAAGTTATTCTTACGTATTGTTATACTGAGGAGTTATAACTAGGGGTGGTTTTCTAAGAAACCTCCATGTTCAAATCGCCCTGTTCCTCAAGGCATCCTAATGTTGTTGGTGGAAATGAGGCTCTTCCACACGACCAAGGGGAAAGCATTCCAAGGATCCACATGTGGGAGGTCATAAGGCAAGATGGTTTATTCATGCGAAATCTGCCCCTGGGTTTCCAAGTTTCCATCTCCCTCCATCCTGCCGTAGGAAAAGTCTAACTGTGTCATCAGAAAGGCCGAAATGAAAGCCAGGGTCCAGAGTTTCTGATTTATATTTAAGCTCATTCCTTTTGGAGCCAGCACGGCCTGCCACGTGTCATGGTAGCTGCTACACACATGGTCATATGCTTTTGGGACAGTGAGAATGTGCAGACTCACGGGGTGAGTGCATTACCCTGTGGGTCAGAGACATAGAGGGCATCTTTGTTCCTCTGGGATTATATGAGCTTGGATTTGGGAAGGACCAGGTGCGTTTTCAAAATCACCAATCAATTTTCCAAGTTTTTGCAGGCTTTTGATTGGTCCACCCCTATTAGACAGGCAGGCGTCTTGGTCAAGCACCTCTCCTGCACCCCCAACAATCTGATACTGGAAAAAGAAAAGGGAAGTGTTCATTCCCTCGGCCGAACAATGCTGTGATCCCCTGGGGTGTGAAGCTGTAGCTTCCTGGTGAGACAAACAGGCTCATGCTCCCAAGGTTAGTAAGTGCAAAGTCAAATTCCCTTTGCTTCCCCTTTTCCTATTAATAATTAGTTAACTACAGATAACAGTGTCCCCCCAGAAGACCTTGAACTTTATAATCTTACAAGGGTAAGTAGATGAAGGTCTTATCTTCTGCAGCTTCTTCTTGCTGTCAAAGGAACACACTCCTGCCTATACCTAGGCTCAGAGAGTCTTCCTCTCTGCTAAAGGAAGGCAGGAGGAAAAGGTAGGGGAGTCCTTGCATAGAGAAGAGGGATTTTGCAAAGTTCAGGTTAGTCTGTTTCTGTCCTTGAAAGGCAGCGTACATGATGTCTAAAAGATGGCACTGCTGGACACGCTAGCATCCTTGTTGTATTCTAGAGGTGACTAATTTGATAAGAAGGTTAAAAGACATAGCCCAAAATTGAGGGGAATTATAGCAACTGAAGGTCTGGTGAGAGGCAAAAAACAGATGATAGAGGGAGAGACTAACTTTGTAATGTCCCAGCTTCACTTGGAAAAATGGCTTCCTTGGAGGAAGGTGTGTTAACACCTGTCCAAAGTCTTCTTGCTTACCTTACCTACCTCTAATTAGGCTGAGGAAAACATTTTAAGATTCTCTGTCTCCCTCCCCCCCAAAAAAAACACTTGTGTCTTTTCTTTCTGAACCATTTGGACAGAGAGAGGAAAACAGTTTTAAGTGAAGGTGATAGACATCCCCATACTTCTCTAACTCAACCACCTAGTTCTGACAACAAGTAAATCCAGCCAGTCCACTGAGTCTCATTTCAGGAGATGACAATGCAGATGGGCTTCTAAAATGAGGCTTGTACTGTGTAAACAAGAAGCCAGGTAAATAAGGTCATGGATATACATCCTATAAAAACAGAAGGAAGAACACAAAGGTTAGTGAATACAGTACATCATAAACCACTAATAGGACAAAGCGGAAGCAATGGGAATTAGACATTGAGCTTAAAGTGGGGAGTATGAGCCTGTTTGCTTCACCAGGAAGCTACAGCTTCACACCCCAGGAGATCATAGCATTGCTCTGCCAAGCAGATGAACACTCTTCCCTTCTCCCTTAAGGTACCAAATTGTTGGTGGCAGGCATAGTGGAAGATGCTTGACCAAAGAGGCCTGTCTGTCCAACTATGGGGATGGGGGCTGTCAAAAGTCTGCAAAATCTTTGGAAGTTGATTGGTCATTCTGAAAAAACACCAAGTCCATCCCAAACCCAAGCTAATATAATTCAAGGGGACCAGAGAAGTGCTCTCTCTCTCTCTCTCTCTCTCTCTTCCCCCAGCCCCCCACTTGGTAACACACTCACTCCATGCATTCATGTGCTTTCTTGCCCTGGAGCACTTGACCATGTGGTTCCAGATGCTATGGGAGCCCATTATAGACTGCGTGGCCTCCAAAAAGACTAAGTTTTAATATGGCACAGAATCTGTGGACATTGACTCTATTTCTTGCCCTTCTCTTTAGTGACAGTATGGACAGAGAGGGGACCAAGGGGCAGCCTTCCACACAAATAAGCCATTTTGCCACACTACAGTCTCCTGTGCATGGGTCCTTGGAATGCTTTCCTCATAATTCTGTGAGAGAGCCTCATTGGCATTACTAATGGCCTTCAGATGTTTGTAACATATGGTGGAACAAAAACAGTTTTTCCGTTGATTTGTCACCTCCAGTGTTTTGGTGTGTATTCTACTCTTAAAAAGACCTGCACATTACACAGTGGGATGGCAATGTTATGATGGTCTGAGTCATAGGCACTTATGTGGAATCTTTGTTTGGAGATCAGGGAAACTGTGATAGCTAACATTGATATAGCACCTCTTATATGCCAGATTCTAATTTAGGTGCTTTACATATAATAATTCACCCAACCCCTCTTAATTGCCCTGTTTTACATGGGAGGAGTTAGACACAGAGATGTTGGGGAACTCGCTCAAAGTCTTGTAATCAGTAAACAGGAGAGCTGACACTTCCTCCCAGAAAGTCTGAGTCTGGAGTCAGGGCCCATACCCAGCAGTCCCCAGCCTTTCTGGGAAGTGAGGAAAGCAGGCCCCGTATGTCTTTAAGGAGCCCTCCTCCCTCTGTGCCACTGTGGCCCCACCTACTCACACAGTTGCTCCTCCCACCTGGAGCTTTCCATAGGCAATCTGCCCTTTCGTCTACTGGAAATTCCCTGCGTTCTCTCATGGAAGAGTTCCCGTTACCCAAGTTTGCATTCTTGAAAAAGGGACAGCATGAGAGAACCCTACTGCCTCCACAGAGCAGAACTCAGATACAGGAGGGAAAAGGATTCTGATTAAACGAATTCACCCTGAGTGAGAAAGGTTATGAGCAAGCTTATATTTGTATTGACAAAAGAAGCAATGATTTCTAAATTAAACTTTAATTTATAGAATTTTGGGCACATTATATGTTTTAAAACATTTAGTTATATTGGGTTAAACTATAGGCAATGGCCATTTTTAGGACAAAAATTATCGAATATCAGCAATGTCATTTGATTCCACCTAATACTATAGGATGGAAGAGAAGCTTCTTGATAGCTCATAAAACTCACCCACCCATTTGCTAGTAAGACTAATGGTTAAAATCAGCCCAATCCCAGGCAGGAGCCTATGGTGCTGTCCTTTAAATCCTCAGACAGCATTTTGGAAAGCTGCCATTTTGTTGGGCACACCTGCTTCGCTGCCCGAGGAAGAGAGGAGTACGCTTTGGAGCTGCTAACCCACCAGCCGAAGGCCACTTTGAAGTGACTTTGTGAGTGCTGCTTCCAACGCTGAGCCCTTGTTCTGCTCAGAGACACTTCCTCAAAAGGCTGCTGGCAATAAAAGCTGCTGTGTGCTCAGCTATCTCCCTTGATCTGCTTCCAGTCACCTTTGGATCAACCCGTAGTGCGGAGTATACAGGGACATCTGTGGACTTGCTGAAAGAGAAAAAATATCTCAGAACGTTTGTATAAAACTCATCGTGTTTTAATCTGGTAATATTTGGGTTTGCGAATATAAATGGCCATATATTTTCTCTGTGTGTGTGTGTGTGTGTGTATGAGCACATATGCACATATTTTCACAATACCTGGTGTTCTTGAAATGATCCCCAAACCAAAAGGTAAACATCCGTGCACCCAGATGTTTAAGACTCAGACTAAATTGTTCTATAATACGTAAAGCGATAATCCAGCTTTGTAAGGATAAAAAGATGGTTTTGAAACCCCGTTGAATCACTGAAGAAAAACTGTACTTCATAAGATTGAAAGGTTAATTGCATTTTGAACAACTGTATTCCAAGTTTGAGTGAATTAAGTTTTAGCTACTCATCACACCCCCAGAAGCTTCTATTCCAGATCATTCCTGATTGACGGTAGTGTCTCACTAAATGCAGTAAGCTTGCCGCTGAGTCTGGAATACGTGGTCCCCTGAAGTCCTGTTCGGGCCCCAGAAACACCGCTCTCTCCTATCTTGTGGAATATATTTCACTTTGGCTCTAGGCCGCATCAAATAAGGAACACATCAAATCCTAGGCATAAACATGTAGTCTTAGAATAAACTGATATCCACCCAACTGAGCTTGTAAGAGAATTTCATAGGCACGGAGTCAAGAAAATAATCATACATGTTGTGTATGTGTATATGTATTCGCTCTGGTCCAGTCACTCCCTCTATTCATCACAGTTTCTTTTAACATCTGCGAGACGGTTCCTCATGAAAAACACTTTGAGTGCTGTTCGGCTATCACTGTTATCACCATTTGGGGGTCCACAGGATTTTAAAAACTTGTTTTGTTAAAACAATAAATATGCCATTTCAAACATCATTTCTTAAGAGCTATTCAAAGTGGGGGAAGTGTTCGCGTTAGAAGAAAGTCAGGAAAACGCGATGACTCTGGCTCTTTTATTTTTTTTCCCCTGCCCTGCTTTCTCCACCAAAAGCAGCATGTGGTAAAGTGCTCGCACCACAGACACTGGCCTTTTCTTCTTGTGGAAAAAGGCTGTGCTGTTTTACCGTGGCCTGCCGGCCAGGCGCCGCTGCCTGCCAGGGCTCCGGCCCTAATGGCTTCACCAAGCATGCAGCACCAGCTGGGCGCACAGGGGCTGAGCCTGCACACCGGTTGTTTGCTCTGTAACCTGGAGCAAAGGCTCTGCTCTCCAGAGCCTTCCTTGTCTCTCCTCTTCCCTACTTTCGTTTCCTGTCGTTCCTTTTTATCAGAGACTTCGCACAGCACTTACTAGAGTTTTCCCATGGTAGCTGGGAAGGTCGGGGGTCTTGAATTTTGATTAGAGTGCATGCAAATGGGATATATGTCCAGAAGAGCCAGCTTATTAGATGGAAATCCACAGATTTGTACCCTGCAGATGGAATTTTTATTTATCTGCTATTGCTGCATTTTTACGGTTCATAGTAGCCATGAGAATTAGAGAGAAAAGTGTTTGCAGCCATGCCGGGCTCTGAAATAAATCTTGGCTTCATTGCTTATGGACCTTGTAAACTTTTCTGTGCCACTGTGGCCCCATCTGCAAAGTGCAGGACTGAGATGCACATAAAAAACCATGTGAGAGAACGCCCAGCTTGTACTTGGCACTCAACACATCTTTGTTATCTGTGTCATTATGAAAGCAACTGTATAGGATACTTGATAAAAGTGCAAATACCCTGTGGTCCTTTTAAAGTGTTAATTGAATACATAAAATATCTATCCCACTTGAGTTCACTTCATTGTACTTATGGTAAACTATTAAATGAGGACATATTTTGGCAATACTTGGAAAACTAAATGATTTTAGTTCAGATTAAATTTAGAGGCAAGCTATCAAAGAAATAATTTCACAGAATTTTTAAAAAGTCAAAATGTATTGTGGTTGTTTTTGGCCTTAACATTAAGGTATTTATATCCACAATTTACAAATAAATTATTGAATCTGGAAATTAAACAATTACCAGAAATCAAGAACATATTGCTTCATACTAGCTCCTTGGTGTTCTAAACGTGACCCCTGACTCAGCAGCATTAGCATTATCTGGGAGCTTGTCAGAAGGGTGGCCTTCCAGGTCCAAATCAGGACCCAGGGACCAGAATCCATTTCACAAGGCCCCTTGGTGATCCATAGGGACATCATGTAGCCAAGTCCCAATGTTATACCTGCAGATGGACTGCAATACTTCAATACACCAAATGCTGAGAAAATCTGTGTCTTGAGGAAGCTTATACTATTTGTGCTCTACCTATAATAATTCTTAGAAATACTTTTCATATTTGTAAAAGAACATTTCTTACATCAAAAGGATAAACACGTCTACTTTTCTGTAACGTTTACTGATTTAGGTTTACCGTCTTCTTATTTCCGAGCAAAACAGTCAAAGTCCCAGTTGGAAAAGTGCCAGTAAAGGTTTTTAAAGGAAATCACATCTCTAATAAGTCTTTTCTGGTTCACGTGAGGGATGGGCAAGCTGCTGCCTCAGGCCAAATCTGGCTAGGGGCCCACTGTTGGGCATAGAAACACGGCTGTGCCCAGCTGTTTACACACTGCTCTGGTGGCTTTCATATTACCATGGCAAAGCTGAGAAGTTGCGGCACAGACAATACGGCCCACAAAGTCTAAAATGTTTATTACCTGTCCCTTTGTAGGACAAAGCTTCCTGAGTCCCTGTGTACACTAAGCATTCCCAGGTTTACTACAACAAATGTCTGTCAAACCTCCTGTGTGTGTCAACTGAGGCCTAAGAAATGGAAAGGAACCTTGTCTTCAAGAAGGTGATCCTCAACATAATCTTTCTTTTATGCTATTACTTATCCATGTCCTTTAAAGATATGCTGCCTAGCTTTGAATGTCAAATGCGCTTTAACACATATAGAAGAGCAGGGTGTCCTGTGCTCCATAACAATGTTTGGGTCAAAGACAGGCTACATATACAACCGTGGTCCCACACAGTCGTCAGAGAGCTGAGCAATTTCTACTACTGCCCAGTGACCTGGTCGTCCATATGTGTGAAACCTCTCTGTTCAGGAAACAGCTGTCTGAAAGGACTTTCATATATAAGGGGGTCAAGTCAATAATGGAAGGGATTTTCCTCCAGGAATAATCAACTTATCTAAAATCTGCAACAATTCTTCAGCTGCACTGGCAGACTCACCACCTACTCTCCTGTTATATAACGAATAACAATTCTTGAATTGTTAAAACCATTTGGAGCTAGTAGTATATTCAGCATACTGATTGGGTTCAGCTTTTTTTTCAACATGGCAAGCTGCTTTGCTAAACACATTGTACAGGTTTGTAGCCCCGGAGCGATGAGCTGCGGCACATAACCTGTATGCTATCACACCAGCTACACAGTGTTTGCTAGTGCACTAGTCATGGTGCACTTACATTAAGCAAGACGGAATAGTCTACCAAGAGAAATAAATGGGTGGTCACTTCAGAATGTATCATACATGAAGAATGTTTTTTTTGTTTACTTTGTTATTGAGATTTAAGATGGTGGTATATCACTATGTAGGTTAGAACAAAAAATCCGGAGAAGAGAAAGAAATGGGTTTTTGCAGAGAGCTCATCATCACATACACTGGGGAGTCATCTGTGACCACAACTACAATCCTGCAACCACAAGCTTGCATACTCTGACTCCTAGATTACGGAGACCACTGTGGCCAACAATGGAATTCAGTGACCAGTGACCAGAGCTGGGCCAGGGCCCAGGCCAGGCAGTGAACCAATGTGAGCTGCTGGACTGGGTTTGGGCAGTAACGGTCCATGTGATGTCCTCACTGTATTTGCTGGGCCCACCTGCCTGACCTCCCTAGTGCCATCCTGCCATTCCAGTCTGTCCACCACACAGACTTTCCAGCAATTCTTGAGCTCACCGGTACCTTTCCAACAATTCCTTTTCTGCCAAAATTAGTTTTGCTGTTGAGAGCCAATAACTTGATATATTCCCAATAATGGTGGCAAAAAGAAAAAAAAATCCAGTGTCATTTAATGTCATTATTGAAGTAGTATTCCATACCACAAACAAAATTTTAAAAAAGCTTTATTTAAAACTTTGAAATGTAGCTGGTTGCCAGGGGCTGGTGGGCAGGGGTATGGGGAATTGTTCAATGGGTACGGAGCAGCAATTTTCAAACGTTTTCACCTCATCGTGGCACATGTAAACCAGTTACTAAAATTCTGCGGCACAGTAAAAGGTATTTTTTTTTTTGCTGGTCTCACAAAAAAATACTTTGATGTATTCATCACACTGGATGGCTATTATTGTGTTGCCTGTTGTCTTTTTTTTTAATTTGACAGCCTAAGGGAAAAGAGGTCAGTGCCCTTGACTGAATAGTCGGGTATCCCCTGTTTTGAAAATTCTCGGGGCACACCAGTGTGCCTGCCACTGCATGCTGGCAAACATAGTCAGTACGGAGGCTCAGTTCTCGCGAGATGAGAAGAGATCTGGAGACTGGTGAATCAGAAATGTGAAAGGCTGTAACAGTGCTGAACTCTACGCTTGAAATGGCTAAAAGAATAAATTTTGCCTTACATGTCATTTGTCAAAATTAAAAACTAAATTAAGAACAGAATATTTAAAAATTTAATTTACTGTTAGTTGCAGAATTTATTGTCTTTTCTTGAATGAGGTCAACTAAAAATATAAGTAGCCAATTACATAGAACAAGAGGTAAAGGCCATAATATTAAAAGATAGCTATTCTTTATGAAAATAATAATTGGGTAGATGACATAGTGGAAGAAAAATGTCTTGTGTATAATAATACACAAGAGTTTAAATACCTCTTAAACATGGTGAGCTTATAAAGTAAAACTTAAATAAAACAAAAGACAGACCACATTCATTATGGTGAAGATAACAATTTATAAATTATTCTGTGAATTCACTAAAATTGCAGCTAAACCAATGGATATAATTCCTTTGGAATTAAAAAAAATAACATTATTAAGAAAACTACCTATGCAAATTAAATAAGAAAATTTTTTATAAAAGAAGAATGAGGTATGAGGAAGCAATACATTATATGACAATGCTATGGTGATTAAAATGAGCTGGCCCTAGCATAGATATATACAGGCTGAGAGTGAGAGAAAATAGAGTGAAAGAAAATAGACTGAACAGAAAGAAAAACATGTGAGAATTTATTTTGTGATAAAGATAGCATTTCAAATAAGGGGGAAGAGAACATATAATTAAGGAAAAGATGTTTGGACACATGACTCAACATGTCAGTAATTTCAAAAATGAATCAAAAATACTTACCTGTAAAATGTGAAGCCATAAAGTTATTAGATGAACATAGTACTAGATAAAAAAGGAAAACATTAATACATTTGACTATCCCAAAACAAAAATAAACTATGTTGAAATAACATTAATACCATAAACAAATCTCCCCCAAATAGCTGACAACCTGTAATCCAGAATCTGCAACAACAACAACAACAAAATGGCAAAGAAGCCATTTTTTTAATGTACAAAAAGTTTCTACAAAATAATTACACAAAAAGGAAAACAGCCAGCACATATGAATAGGGAGTTTACGGATGTATGCATGCTAATAATGATACAAACGGCACAATTCTTATGTATTAAGTGATATCCTCTGATGTCACTCTCTGTATTATTTTTGTTATAATACCTAATGTAGGGCCTTTGTCCAAAGTTCAAATTCATCCTTTTGCAATGTATACTTTACAAGACGGAGACCTCTAATTCACTCTAGGAAGGTACACCATTTTCACTTCTGTGTTAGGTGGTTCGTCGACATGAGGTGCTGTCCGGAAACTGTTGTGAACATGGGAAAATGGGCATGTGGGCTCTGTTCCTAGAAATCTCAGAATCTTTACCTCAGTGACCATTACATTCTGCCTAATGCAACCATGGTTTCATACAAATTCCTCTGAGTTATTTTGTTTTAAATTGTATGAAAAAAATCATAAAACAAATATAACTCTTAAAACATACCTCACAATGTGGGGGCAAAGGAATCTATATATTTAATAGTAAAATGATTGTTAGCTTAAGCATGAAAAGGTGTAGTGGTCTAATTAACATTGAACTGTACCTGCGTGTACAACTTCTAGATATGTCTTGTTAAGAGAAGGGGATCCACCCTAGTCTTTTCTGGATCATTTTCATTTTCAACTGCTTAGTTCTGCGTGTCTGTGCCAATGAGGAGGCACTGGTGTAAAACTGATTGGTGGTATACTTGGACTGTAGTACCAGTCATTCTGATTGGTGGATGTACCTGCTTAAATGGCATACTTTTATGCCTCTTCTGGCTCTGCTTCTGTCTGATCCTGCAAGTATCACGTTTATGATGGAGTGTGCTGAGTTCACCCAATCCTTGGACATAGTGAGTCTGATAGAGCACACTTCATCGTGGGTAGCTTTGATTGCACGGTCACTTGCAGTTCATGGCCATTTGGTCTCTATGGGTGGCAGTACCACAGCAAAAGCTACTTTTCAAACACTATATAGTTTTCTACTGCATATGACCTTTCAATAGGATGCTACGCTTCTATTTGTATTTTCTTATAGAAACTGGACATAAATTCTACATTCTACAGGGTATCTTTCTCCACCAAGGGTGTCTTTAGAACAATTTAAACTGTCAGGTCATACAACTGGCTGGCAGGGCAGTTTATCCCCAATCCACTGCAGGGCATTTTCCAGATCTGGTCCATTCAATGCTGTCAGCCTTCCATTGCTATCCATAAAGGAATCGGTGCACTATTTCTAAGTGTAGCATGTGTTGCCTTCAGAACTCAAAAGTACCTAGCAAGCTTTGTGCTGCTTTCTTTGTGCTGGGAGGGGCAAGATGCAATAATTTGCTCTTTTCCTTGTAGGGTATATCTTGGAATGCCCATGATCACTGGACCCCAACAAGTTTACTGACAGGACAGCCTGCAAGAGTGGATGCCGCTATCCTAAACACAGCACCTGGATGACACACTGAAGCATTTACTATCTTACTTACTACCTCCAATGTTGCCTAATACATTCTTGTGTGTCTTATAACCTCTACTAGAATAAAGAAAGATTCCTTTCTGATTTACCAGGGCATTTACTAAAGTATTAAGAATATCATTTCTTGCACATGATAGGTGTTAATGAAAGTTACTGAATTAATATTAAACATCAAGCCCATATAGCCATGAATTGCTCAGTATATATAAAATAATGTACTGTGTACTAGATATATTGCCACAGATGGGTAGTATATTAAATACATCCTAAAATACTGTATAAGTTGAGGTAAAGTTAATTTACTTTGTTTTAAGTGAATATGCTCATTTAACCAGTAATGTATGGTATTTTAAATTTTAGAATTGATACAAATTTAGAGAAAAGCTGTAAAATAGAGTTCCAATACCCCACACTGTTTGCCCCTTTACTAACACCTTATATTAGTATGATACATTTGTCACGTTTAGTGAACCAGTCATGATACATCAATGGTAAGTATAGTTGATATTTGATTCAGCTTGATTTCTTTACTTTTTACCCAAGTGATTATGTTCTGTTCTGGGATTTTACCCGAGATAGCAAATTATATTATTTAATCATGTCTCCTTAGGTGCCTTTTGGTTGTGGCAAGGCGTCAGATTTTTCTTGTTTTGGACGACGCTAACAGTTTTGGAGAGTACCGATCAGGTATTTTGGAGAATGCCACATGAACATGCTTTTGATGTGCTGAAGTGTGAAAAACGGGCGGCCTGACCGTCAGTTTATTGTTCGACTCCTTTTCATCAGCCTTCACGTTCTCAGAGTGGGGTTTTCCTGTCTTATGTTGGCCATGCTAACACTTCTGGAAGTGGTCACGGTGAATAATAACACAAAAACAAACCAGCTGTTACACAGCCTTTTGCAGTCAAAGAGAGTGTTTAGATTGTAGGGGAGCAAGGCACTCTGAACGTTGTGTTCTCCCTCACAGTTATCAGTACATGTCTGCTGATTTCGTGAATTAGCGTCCCTTTCCTGGTTTCTGAATTTTAGAGCCAAAAAGTTATTCAAATTGTTATTTGAAAGATTACCCCCCTTTTGGTGACAGTTATAAAGTGGAAGCATTTTGTAATCCTTGCACAACTAACATTGCTTGTAAGTCTTCTTCCACTTAAAATGCTGACTTATTACACTTACAAGAACATTGTAATCTCTTCCTCCCTTTTACCAAAACACCTTCTGAGCACATGACTCCTAGCCATGTTAATATGCAATGTTTACAGTTATTAACTCCTTTGTATGCGGTTTTAAAATACACTGGTTTCAGCCAAATAATGACATGTTTTTAGAATGCTCACTATTTGTTATATGAAATTGCAGGTGAGTTCAATAGTGGAAATCTACTTCTCACATGTTATTCTCTCCAAGGTACAAGACAATCATATTTACAAGTAAAGAATGGATGCCAAATGAGTGGCATGTTGTAAGATTTATTCACAGTATCCACAGCCTCTTGCATAATGGTCTCCTTTGTAAAAAGTAGGTGGGAGAAAGGGATAAATTTCATTTCTTCCACCCAGAGTTGAGTTGAGTGGCCAATCACGACAGAGAAGTTGAAGATAGTGGTCATGATGAAAAGCACTGCACTTATTCTATGTGCAGTGGAGAGGACCCAACGTTCCCATTGACATGATGCATCGATGAGTGTGCTATGTATAAGTAATGACTTTTATTACCTTAACTCTGTCCATCAGGAAATGTGGTCTCATAGCAACATCACCACATGTATCACAGACCATAGTTCATACCACCCCCTGAGGTTATCTGGTGCTCATGGTTATATGCAGAACCTTAAATCATATACTAATTGCTCAAGAATGACCAAGAAGCCCACTTAAGACCACAAGTGTATATAAAGAAATTTATTGTACGATAGCTAAATAGTCAATAGAATTACTAATACCAATACATTCTTGCCAATAGATTAGGCATTTTAGGTGAAATAGGCAGATTCCTAGAAGACACAATTTACCAAAGGTGACACAAGAGTAAAGGAAAATGTGAATAGTCCTAGGTCTGTTAAGGGAATGAAGTCCATGATTTAAAGTCTATATACCAAGAGAATTCCAGGTCCCAGTGGCTGCATCAGTTACATCTTCAATGGAAACAACACCAATCCACACACACAAAAATCTTCTAGAGAAAATAAACAGGAAAACACATTCCAGTTTGTTTGATGAGGGCTTGGGCTTCCCCAAACCAGACACAGATATTAGAGGAAAGGAAAATCGCAGACCAGTGTCTGTTATGAACATGTGGCAAATATCCTAAACAAAATATAAACAAATCAAGTCGAAATCAGAAACAACTTCCAGTATTTATTCAAAGGATGCAAAATTTAACACTTGAAACTCAATTAATGCAAGTGAATGCATTAACAGAATAAGAGAATTATAAAATTGCTTCAATGTGATGTTAAAAATACTGATAAAAGTTAACTCCCATGTGTTGTAAACTTATGTAATAAAATTTAAATAGAAAAGGCCTTCTTTAATCCGACATGAGTAGTTAAAATCAACAAGCACAAATATCAAACCTATAATTGAAATATTGAGGCCTTTATCAAATCAGACATGAGCCAAGACACCTTCTATCATCACTTGTTTTCAACCCTCCATGGTAGTGTCTATTCGTGGACAAGTAGAAAGAAAAATAAATGTTAGAAGCATGAGGAAGCATAATCAAAGTGGTAATTTTTTTTTGCAGATAACTTCAATTTTACCTAGAAAATTCTAAAGAACCTAGTAATGAATTATTAGAATTAGTGAGTTAAGCCATTTTCTGCATACAAGATTAAAAAGCACCAGTTGCATAAATGCATTGAAAGACTGTTACAACTGCATCAACCTATTAAACTATTATTTTAGATACATTTTGCAGTTTGAGCAAAAATATCAGACAGAAAACAGTTCAGTATTGTATGATTTTATTTCCATAATATTGAAAAACATGGAAAACCAGAATATGTCGTTACCAGTCAGGTGTTTTCATCTGGGCGGGAGTGGAGATGTTGCCAGTGGAAATGGGGTTCATGTGGTGTCATGAGAAAAACATTTTGGGTACCGTGCATGGGAGGATGAGATCTAGTGGTAAGATTTACTGAAGCTGGAGCTAACAACACACACTGTTCCCGGGTGCCCAGAGTCTGTGCCTCATTCACCGCCAGGTGGTCTCGCTCCCTCCCACAGTGGAAGAAGTGCAGCCGTGTCTTTATCAAGCCCCAAAGAAGGACCAGGGTCCAGAAACTCGGTGCCGTCATCTGAGTCCATGCCAAAGCTTAGTCCAGTTCATCCGTCCACGCCCTGCTAGCATAGGCTCCAGCGGGGCTGAGCTGCCGCACCCCAGCTTACACTTGGACCCCGGCTTGGAGCCGTGCTGAGGGCCACAAGGCTGCTATGGGGAGAGCTCGCCAGCGCGTGAAGGAATGTGCGAACATGTGTTACTGGAATGATCCTTGTTTAGCTTTGCTTACATTACCTCAGGCCTTCAAACTGAGTAATTTCTTTCCCAATCCTTCGTGAGTTTGTGCTGAGTCCTCCCCTTAACCAATACGGTCTTTTCTCCCCAGATTAAACACCTCCTATTACTGGTCACCCCCTTGGCTCCTGCTGTGCCTGCCTCCAAGTAGGGGGACCTCCCCCTGTGGTATCTTGCTACTGGGCATGCGCCCAGCAGAGGAAGTTCCCCGTTTATTGTTTTCTTACTCTCTCAGCAATCCCATTTAATGGCCGGTTGTACCCAAGGGAGATTGGAAAACCGGTCCTCACCCCCTAAATGGGGCAGCAGAGGGGTGTTAATCCCCCTGGCGGGGATTCAGCTATCCCCTGGAGTGCGCCGAAGCTATAGCTTCCAACCTAAGTAAGCTTAGCCTGCTCTTTCCCTTCTCCTTTGTTAAGGTCCAGTTCCCATCGCTAACATAGGGATACTGGCAGAGGAGATGGAGGGGACTTTGGTGATGCTGGTAACACTTTTTCGGCTCTGGGCGATTGAAACACCTCTGTGGTTACCTTGGAAAACCTTCCCAGCTAAGCGTTTATTACTTGGCAGTTTCCTGTGTTTTCATACAAGTTCAGATACATAAAATTCTTAAAGACATTCACACACAATCTCAGCCCCTAATTCCTATCCTTAACTGCTAACGCTTCTTTCTACATAAGCTCATGACTACTACTTTCTGGTCTCCATACATCAGCCAAAGTCATCCTGCTGAACCATGGGTCAAATCACTTTTCTTTACTGTTCAAACAACTTAGTGATTTCCCATGGCACTTAAGAAGAATTTCCCATTATGAGCCAAGAAGATCATTGGAGGTCTGCCCCCAGGCTCTCTCTGCCTCCTTGTCTTCCAACATCGGCCTCAGAGCTGTTCCTCCAACTACGCCCGGAGTCCCCCGCTTCCCACAGCTGTGCCGTCCATTCTCTTACCGATATTTGACCTTTTCCACGAGGCCTCACTAAAGTTCAGGACTCTGGTGTGAACATCACATGTACTTCAGAAGTTTCCTGGGACCCTCTCCAATTTTCCTTTTAGCACGTATCATTTGGCATGCAAAACTTACAGTGTTTATTTTCAGTCTATCTCATACAAATGCAAGCTCTGTGAAGATAGGGTTTTTTCCTGTGTGCTTTTTGCTGTATCCTCAAAACCAGGTATACAGAAATGCTTAAATAGCATTTTGTTGAATGAATGAATAAATAAATGAATAAAAGACAAGATGAGGACAAAAGATGAGACACGGGCTATGTTGAGTGTTTAGATAATTTCTTTATGTGTTGGGATAAAGCACCTTAAACACTGCCTCAGGTTAGAAGCATTCTAGAAACACTGGCAGGAATAAAGGCTCAGCTGAATCATCTGTATACTTTTTGCTATTAAAGGAATAACCAAGTGAAGTGGTTTGTCAGAGCTTGAGGCTCCATTAGCTAGAAAGGAGACTCCTGAAAAGAAATTTGATGCCTTAATTTCATCTTTTAATAATAAAAACTGGGATAATACGCCATCTTTTTAAAATCTGGGATTCTAATCTACTGAACTTGTTTTGAACTTTTAAATTAAAATACTCACACATGCACACACAAAACTAACAAAAATCACCCTACCTTAGAACTATGTCTATTCTTGGAACTAAATACTCTTTTCACACATATGACAAAATCCCAAAGTAATTGAATTACTGGAGAGATTTTTAGTATTAAAATATTTTTTTTCAGATGCCAAAATGCAATTTTGACAAGAACTGATAATATAGCTTGAAAACCTATTTGCTAAGCAAAATCTTTTGAGAGTGGTAATTTGGATAGAAGCAAAATAGAATGAAGTCGCAACAGGAGTTAGGGAAAATGAGCCAAATAATATGAGATTTACTGGAATTTGGTGAGGGAGTAGCTGAGAAGCTTGTCTGATTCATTTCCAGTTTTTTAAAAAAAGACTTTTGCATTGCCCTTTCATGGAGACTGAACTTCAAAGAGTTTATTAGCAACGGTCACCAGGACGGTGTGGGAGAGACCCTTGTTCACACTGTAGTTTTCAAGAGCGTGAACCCCTCACCATTTTATGACGATTAATTAAATTGTTGGGAGAGGAATTTGGCCTCTGTATGACTATTTTGAATGTAAAACATTCTTTAGAGCAGCAGTTCTTCATCCAAGATGCCAGGATGCACACTTGGGGAGTTTTAAAAATAGCTGACGGCCAACTTTCTACCTCTGTCCTCTGAGTGTGTATTTTCCAGAAGGAGGGCCCAGGTATTATAGTTGTTCTGTGTTCTTTTAAAACTTGAAAACTCAAAAGTAATTTTTATTTATTTATTTTTCAGAGTTCTGTGTTCTTCAGAGTTTAAATAAGAATCAGGGATTGAAATGCATTACCTTTATGGGAGTCGCGATTTCATTTCTGAATAAAACATTTGAAACTCTTTGATCGGTAAAGCCAACTGTGGTTAATGTACCTGTACATGCAAAGAGCAAAAAATGGGATAATAAGTCCATTACATGTTAATATAAAATTCTGAAGACAATGTTTTCTTAAAGATGTTAATAATTTTAATGTGTAAATACGGATTGTGTCTATCTGTTTATTGATTTGTTTCATGTACTCATTCCCTAAAACAGTAGATAACTAATTTAAGGAGAAGATAATGATTTATTTTTATAATAGTTTAAACATTTCCTCTTCTGTCATTATTCATTCTTACTTATCAATGGAATTAGCTTATTTGCTAGAAACAGTACTTGAGTCATTTCCTAGAATTATTATAATTGTTTAGGGCTAGCATTTAATAAAACACAAATTGCATGAATGACACAGCAAAGCTACCATTAGTGATCAGCTAGCAAGCTTGTTTCCATCAGAAATGCAGGATGTAACTAAAGACATATGTGAAGATACATGGTCATTCTTAGTGCTATCAATTACAATGACTTGAGTACTCAAGTCTCTGTGATTTTGAATTATTCCTGGTAAAACAGTTTCATCTTTGTTATGAAATTTCTCATCATGAGCACATGACTCAGGGCAAACCTTTCTTTAGCCAATGGAAAAATCCTTTGAATAAGAGTCTTAACACCTTCGCATAACATAAGACTCTCTTTTGGAAACTCCTTATAGTTCCGATTTCTTTCATGTCGTAGCCCCTGAATGCCAACGCTTGGGCCACATGGTTAATCACACTCCTGAACATGATTTACTCCTCTCTTTTCTGGCACACATGCTGATTCCTCACCTTATGAAATGCTTCGGGGTTGTGCATCTAGTTTCTCTCTCTGTCTTGTCTTTAGACATATAATTGCTTTCTAAATTCCCCTGAGACTGTGGATTGAAGTGACTACTTTTCTCTCCTCTGCAAAGGAAAGGTTGATGTGTAGAGTAGAATGCTGTTATTTAGCTGGGAATCTGGCCATACCTCTGGGACTGGTGACCTGGTTTGACTGAGTGCTGAGGGATTTTTCCTCCTAATCACTAATAGTCAGAGATGCCTTCCGTAACTCATGGAGTGGTCTCATAACATCCTAGAAAACTGGCTTAGTACTAACTTAAATGGGAATCTTCTAAAGACAAGGTTATGCATATACATTCCCTAGAGTGGGTTAACTCCTGCATTAAGTGTGATAATTTACTACAGTTTATGGGATACTATTTCCAGATCATATATCCTAAGCCTAGAGGCAATCAGGGATTCTAGAAGAGTCTTTTTTTCCTCCCTTAAGCATACACTTACTACTATCCACAGAGTTAAAGCAATTCATTTACTCCCTTTTTTGGAAAAGTCAAGGGTGATGCACACACCGTCTGCTGACTCAACATTACAGACTGTAGGATGGAGAATAGGAGAAATGGGACCAGGTGTGTTTTCCTTCTGAGAGCATGACTCTGAAATTGAACATCAACTATGTTTACATTCTATAGTCCAGACCTCCATCACCAAGAAAATCAAACTGCAGAGAAGACTGAAAAATTTAGGGCATAAAAAACATCTAATGATCATACAAAGAGAATGAAGGATACAATGGATATGAGGGCAAACAATTGTCTCTAAGAAAAAAAGCACTTATTATCTCAATCAGTTATTTTAGTGTGTTTATTTTCTAATATCGGTACACTTAGTAATTACCACAGTTGTGGATCTTGACTAGAATAAAAAAAAATCATGAACTTTAGTACTTTTGAATTCTTGCAACCAATTATTATAATTTCCTAATTCATTACCAAGTAGATAAAGGGAAGAAAGCATTACTTTCGAGAAAACTGATATTTCATGTCCTAATAAAAGATATATTCACCATCAAGCTTACCTTAGAATGGATTAAAGTATGAATTTCAAATAAAATTATAATATACAAGATGTATTAGATTTAACAGTCATAAAACAGCTATTCCTAGAAATTGTGTATGTTCACTTATAAATGTATGAATTTTTGATACACTTCTAAATGTTACTTAATAAAGGACTGTATTCTCTCTTTTCTGACATTTCCTTGTTTTTGAGTATTCGTTGATGTGTTCATTCATTTATTCAGTAAATACTTATTGAGCACGTGACCCAGGCCTTGAGAATAGAGCTGTAAAAAACACAGACAGAAACCCTTGTCTCCATGAAGCTTACAGTCTATGAAAAAGTAAGATATATTCTAAGTGGAAAGTGGTGAGCATGGGGAAGAAACATAGAGCAGCAAAAGAAAGCTTAATATGGAGTGCCAATGGGAAAGGAAAGGTTATAATTTTAAAATTTGTGCCTGGGAAGCCCTCCCTGAGAAGGTAGTGTTTGAGAAAAGGTCTGCAGTGTCTGTCGTGTGAACAAAAGGTCAGAATCCTGTGTTGGGAACCACTCTGCCTGGTTTCAGGAGCTGTAACCCCCCCATGGCTAAGGCTGAGTGAGCGACCTTTGGACCATAAGCCAATAAGGAGACAAAGCTTATTTCCCTGGCAGGAGCACTGCCTCTGCTCCTCTTTTCATAATTGGCCCCCATTGCTTGATCAGTTAGCTAATGACAGGTAAGATTCCCCAAGGGAGGAATGGCATAAGACAGGCATGATCACGCGGAGGCCCCAGGGAAGGATTTGGGGGGCTATGGAGAAAGGGGGTGCTTGACCCCTGCTCCTTGGCTTTGACATAGCCTGAGTCCTCATTCTGTCTGCAAGAAGTCTCCTATCTCTTGGTTGCCTTACTTCCCCTGCCTGACTTAAGCCTGAAACAATGACAGAGGGCGGTACAGCCCTGTGCTGGAAAGGGTGCGTTCCCCGGCTGATCAAGCTTGAGAAAGAATACATAAACTCCTATGAAAACTGCTTTGCTAAGAACGCTCTTAATTAAATGATAAAGGCCTGGGCAGGAAATGAGTTTGTTTCCCAAAAAGTTTTGTAGCCCTTTAGCTAATAGACCCTGACTCAGAATAGGCCCTCAGAGTTCTTCGTATATTATTTATTGTTTAATCCTTACTGCCTGACAATGATTAATGAACTTTACCTGTATTCCTGGGCAAATTAAAAGCCAATAAAAACCCCGAGAAGGAAGGATCACGGTGCTCTCCTCTTGAGAGAGTAGCTGGGCCACTCCGAGGCACCATCCCCTTGAGAGGGTAGCCGTGCTGTCCCTTTTCCTCCACACAGGACTCAGTAGTCCGTGTGAATGTCTCATGTCTCATCCATGACACTGCAGACACTGCGGGCCGGTGTCTGCATCTATCCTGATGCTGACAAATGCCTGGAGATGGTGTGTCCACAAGGAAGGACAGGCGTCTGGCTGGGCAGAGTGCGGAGCGTAGAGGCCTGGTCCCCGTGAGACAGGGGGAAGGAGAGCAGAGCTTTCTCTGACGAAGGGAGAGCTTATGGCCTAATGCTTTATTGGTCACTTGGTCGTGGCCTTTGGGCCAGCACGCTCTCGTCTCTGGGCTGCCATGAACGCTTCATTCCTGTCTGTGAGGAAGTTGAGTTTTCCTGTAGAAAAAAACAATATATTGGAAAAAAGCTTTTTAAAAGCGGAGTTATATTGTTTCAACCACCGTTTGCTCTGCTGGCCTATTTTTCTTTCTTGTAAACTATTTCACATGAGTGGTTTGTTTCTACTAACGTTATTTTGGTAAAATGTATTCCCCCTTTAATTCTTTAAACTTTGATTTCCACCCATATAGCATGTTGTGGAAATCACACTAACGAATTTCAGCAGTAATTCTGAAATCCTCTGATCCCAAACCTGCTTTCAACTCAGTAGACACAGTGGACGAATGCATTTGTGCACTTTGGCTCTGCAAAATCACACTGTGCTTATTCGATTCCTACTCTTTGTTCAGTTTGGATTCGATTCATTTATGATCTTATAATTCTGTTCCATCCAAGGGTCTGGCTATTCCCATACCGATTAACTTTCTACCCTTACAGAAATGCATGGTGAAACTCACCACGTCTGCTTTCGAGACTTGAACTGCATTCTTCTGCCTCCTGACTCACTGAAGCTGTAGTTTCAAATTTCGACTGACCTGTGGAATACTCCACTTAAATATTAATCGTCTCTTCATTTATTAATAATCAAATCTCTGTATTACCTTGAGGTCATTAAATCTAAGCTGCATACATTATATTTCTCCTCCAAGCCTCCTAGCATTCCAAATTGTACTATTTCTGATGAAGTCACCACTATTTTTCCAACACCCATATTTAAAAGCCTTGGTATCATTTTTGCCTCCTTATCTTCTCTCTCTGTCCTCCAATAATATCATATATTTCAGATGTGAAGGCCCTACATGCCCTCTTTATTCTATAATGAATCTGGAAAATATTGATGGCCTAATAATTACATATTTGGAATGACTATGTATTTACTTTATTTTTATTTCTGTGCCGCAGTCTAATAATGGCCTCCTTTTCACAGAGAAGCCACAGTAACTTTTAGCTGCCATTCCGAGGTTCAATCCTGAGGTTCTATTGTGATCCAACGTTCCTTTGTTTCCAGGCCCAGCTCACTAGATGCTGGGGTCAGTCCAAAATTCTTGGATCATTGTAGCCTCTCATTATACATAAAATCATGGCATTTGGGGGTGTGTGTGGTGAACAGCAGGGGTTGTTGCCAAGCGCATATTCCCAAGCAATTTCTTAAATGACACAGATTGATTTCTGGATTCAGGAGGTGGAAGTTGCCAAGTCAACCTATGAGGCACTCCAAGTTCAATACCTGACCCAGCTAATTCATAACAGTGTTACTATTTTTAATGTCACAATGCTGGGGTGAGCAGCTTTTTAACGGCTCCTTACCGTTTTTTTGCAAGGCAGCCATAATGAGAGTGGAGCAGGTTCCAGGTTCCAGGACATGCTTTGCAGGCAGACTTCAGAGAGGATTCTTCTCTCTGTGGCTGCAGCTGCGCCTCCATGCCGACAGTGGTACGGGTCTCCTCTGAGTTGTAACAGTGGAATTTTCAGAGAGAAAGCTTTGCTTTGTATTATTGGATTTGATACTTATCAAGCTGTTTGCATGCCATTTTATCAATTTCATTTTGTGTGTGTTTATTAAAGCATTACTAAATTCACAATTTACCTTTCCTATCTTTTGTTTTTTTCAAATCTTCCAAAAATTTTCTCTCTTTTAAGAGTTAATCTTTTCCACAGAAGAATATATGATAAGTCAGTTTGGTCTAATTTTTCCCCATGGGAAATGATGTGACCACGGCTTATAACAGCTAAAAGAAAGCAAAAGTTGTCATAGGTAACGTGACCTAGCTACTGATTTAATTTTAGCTGAATAAAACTATAAATAAAATTTGAGTTTCAATCTAAATTAGGAAAGGAAATGAATCAGACAACTAAGACAAACTTGGGTCTGAGAAAATTCAGGAAGTGAGAAACAAATCTATTTCAATTCTTATTGTTTTTTGAAACAATATGTTCCTTCCCACTTTGGACTTGTATCGGTCTCAAAAAAAAACAACAACAAAAAACCAACAACCCCACATAATAGCTTTTTGTATGGAAGAGTTTAAGACAAAGGCATGGTCCGTGTGAAGATGTTTCATGAGTGTATGTTCCATTCTGCACCTGAAGTGAGTTCTTGAGTGAAGCGTGATGGGCACAGAGCTGACCCCAGGAAATCAGAAGAGGCAAGGACTCAACCCCAACTTTGTCAAGGACATGTCGTGTGGTTTCCTGTGTAGAATCCACCTTAGATTTGCTTACCCACGTCAGAAACCAGTCCCTTGCGTTTGCAAAGTGTTTGAGGGTTTAAATCCTAATTGCCAGAGCTATTATTTCCTAATTAACAAGCCTTTATTTTCCTTCTAATTTTTGTCTCAATAGAGCAATCCTGCTCACAAAATGTGTAGTCTATTTTTAATTTGTTATTAAACCAGAGGATGATTATTTCTTCAAAACCACACCCCGCCCCCAAACGCAGTGACGCCATCTCTTTACAATCATTTCCTTTAATTTAGTGTGACTTGGTTCTTCTCTACAGTTGCAATTTGTTTCTTAAAATAACAGTGGAGCCAGAGAGATCCTTTCATAGGAGCAAACTCAAAAATAATTTCGTATCTTTACTAGCTGGCCTTCCGTTTGAACCTTGTGTTGCCCTAAGTGGTTCCTGCAGGACATTATAAAAATAACTCAGGTCCTAATGAGAAAACAAGTCTCTGAAGCATTATTCGGAGACTGTCATCCTCCCACCAGTATTTATACGTGACAGAGTTCCATTGTCTTTTGTCATTATTCACGATCTCAAACCATCTGTTCTAATTTCCAAGAAATGCTAAGCAAAAGGAGGGTTGCAAATTCAGGAAGAAGTTTTCCCCTTTTGAATGCAAATGGAATTGTAGCTGGAAACTTGGCTGATTAGATAAGCATCACTTGTTTACTTGTGAATATCTGTAAATTCTGCTGAGCAGCCCTTGTGACAAAAAACGAAAAGGTACAATTTAGGCAAAGGTTAATCATAAGAAATTCTCCTGATACAATGAAAAATGTTAGAAAACGTTGCTTTCTCGTTGGTTTCATATTAAACTTGGTGCTTTCAATGTCAGCTCTGCAAAGAACATGCATACATCTTGCAAAATAAGTATTGTATCATAATTATTTATGCACACACTTAAATGAATGCCCAAATAAAGAAAAATAAGGTTTCATTGCATATGGGGAATGAGATTATACTTTATATTTTTTGCTATAGCAAACAAAGAACATTTTAGGATATCTGTAACAGTATTACTACTTATCATGTCGAATGCTGCAGAATAGGGTTCTTGTATAACTTCAGGAGATATTATTATCAGACTGTTAAAAACACCGGGGAAGAGCTGATCGACATCTTGCTTTCTGAAGAAATTTAATGGGAAAAAGAATAGTCTTGAAGACATTTTAATGAGTCAAAACATACTTCAGGGATTTGTTCTTTGATTCTATATCTAAAGAATTGATCAATTGGTACTTTTGTTGTGAGTTGACTTGTATGCAGGAATTAATTTTAGTTAAATGCATTTCTTTGGGGAAAGGGTAAGGAAAGCTTATATTGTTTAGTAATTTGACGCAGAGCTGTGTGGTGTTATATTCTCACCTGTCCTCATCTCTAACTTGTCAACCCATTAGAGGGCCTCCAACGTTTAGTGCATTGAAAGGAAAGGCAATAAACACATCACCCTTCATATGGAAGTTAGTCTGCACTCATCATGAAAAGTACATTCTTCAGTCTTGAAGTGGGCAAGATTTATTTTAACCCATATTCAAGGATGGGAACAGTGTAGTACCTGGCATTAGAACTCGATCATTTCAGTAAAGCTTTCACTCAGCTTCAGCACTGCCTTAAACATTTCTGCTCACCACATTCACAAAAAGGGAAAAAAAGCCACTGCTTTATATAATGTTGATTTATATATTTTTTATCTAAATATTAAAAAATCTTAGGAAATGCTATATGTATTCACTGGACATTTAGCTGTTCTGTGAATGAAACAGAAAGTTCTCAGGCTTCTTAAAACATACCTGGCCAGTCTTCCCATTCCTGAGAACCTTCTGCAATTTTGTGCAATGGTCTTGAGCTGTATTCTCCTTCTATGTCTGATCCCCAAAGGAGAATTTTTCTCTGTTGTTTTCCATTACCCTCTGCCTCGCATTTCCACAACAATGCACTATACTTACCTCCTTATGGGTTTGTTTTGCCCGCTATAGTGTGGGTTTTTAAAAAATCTTTTCTCTTTCCTTTTAAAAAATTTATGTGTTGATCTTAAAGAGTGTGTGTGTGTGAGAGAGAGAGAGAGAGAGAAACATAGATTTGTTATTCCACTTATTTATGCATGCATTGGTTGATTCTTTTCTGTACTGTGACCAGGGGTCAAACCTGAACTTTGTGTATTGGGCCAATGCTCTAACCAACGGTGCTACCTAGCTAGGACTATACTGTGGGCCTTTCAAGAGGCATAAGTATGCTTATTTTTTCTTTGCATCTCCAGACAGAAAATGTCTAGGGTATAAAAAGCCTATTATAATGGTTTGTGGATTAACCTTGGGAATGCAAGAATCATGGATATGATTCCCTCACCTCTAACAAAACACTTGTCATCTACCTGAGAGGGGTTTTACATTTTCTATTATGTATTATGGCATTAATATATGAGAAAAAGATTCTCACTAATGATATTAACAGCAATGTTTTATTAGGAATATTGCTTGTAATCAATTGAAGTTATTAATTTTTTAAAAAATACCACCTGAACAATGCAGACACAGACACACCCACAAGCAATTCAATAGTCGCAGAGTGGTTGACAGAAGCCACGCAGAGACGTCTTGTGTATTCAAACTTGTAAAAATTGGGAATTGTTAACTTTTCCATCAGGAATTGTTGAAACAGTGGTGAAAATGGAAAATGCTTTGTAACTCCTAATGGTGGTAAAGCATTGCTATCCTGATAGATGGTTGATACAGTGATGGTCTTGAAGTCTACTGAAGACGCTGTCTTCCTATCCTTGTATCTACCATTGACTTTGTGCCTAATGATTCATCAGCACATAGTAACTCCAAAGGTGACAGTCAAATTGGGTCAAACTAACGTGAGGCGGTCATGTGCATCACTGTTGACATTGTGACATCCTATATCCCTGTGTCATTTACTTTTTCACTTCCCCGGATGTGAACATGCCGTGGAAATTCACAGCTACTGATCCCTGCTGTGACAATTCACCTTTTTCTCCCACCGGTTACACTTCCTTCCTCGACAACAGTTGTTCCCTGAACTACCCTTCTTATTGGTATTTTGCACACCCAAATCATAATTCTGAAATCAGCTCACAACAAAGTGACCATCTCTGCACTGAGAGACTCTGGTGAGTGAGAGCCCTGGAATCGGGAAAGAACCCTTCCACCTTCTGTGTCTCTCCTGCTCCCTCTGACGACAATCTTCTATGTTCTTGCAGCTATTTAAAGGCCCCAGACTTATTTTTTCTCAGACTGACAATGAATGTGAACGTGGAGCAGGAAGGCAATAAATTGATAGCTGGTACAAGCACCATGTTGCCAGGAACGGGCATTTATTGCAGGATCTTTCTTATATTGCCATTTGCTTACTTGTTTTCTGAATGAGAATTTATAATAATACAGAGATATACGGCATTAGTTATGTCTGAAACATTATGAAGAACTGGTAAGCAAGACTGAAAGCTGGGACGCAAGTTCTTCAGTGGCATGAAGGGATGAAAGCCAGCCAGACTTTATAAGGGCAGTGGTTCTAGTAGTGACATTGATAGTTGTTATCTCACTTAACATGAACCCCAGGCACAAATAGGCTCTGGCCATGGTAAGTGAAGATCCAGCTCCATTTCTCTCCGGTTCTCTTGGCTCTTTCATCCTCCACGTGTGATCTTCACCCTCAGGATATTAGTGGCCACCACTGTCCCAAACCTCAAGTTACAGATATAAAATACTCGGAGGAAGAAAAGGAAATGGCCTTTCTCGCAGGTGAGAACCTTACCTAACGGGATCTGGCTTACATATATTCATGCTGATTGCTCATATGTCTACTTTGTTGGTCAGAACTAGCAAAGGAGACCTGGCCACGTGACGGGCACAGCCAACCAGGGTTCCGTCTCCACCTCTCCTCCACACTTCCAAGCAGCCCAGTCCATGCAAATGCATGGCAGGGCTGCTAGAAAATGTACGCCCAACTATTACTGAGGAAAGGCAGCTCAAATATTATATCGTGACACCCCAAACTGAAAACGTTATTAGTGCACAGAGTAAAGATTGTTCTGACCATCATCCCTTCTCCTGTTCTGCAGCAAAAATAACCAGCCACCAGACTGCAGGGCTAAAATTCCCCCACCTCCTAGACAAGCTGGGCCTGGTGGCTGTGTGACTGAGTTCTGGCCATTTGTGATGAAAGGAGAAGTGGTATGAGTAACTTTTGAGAAGTTGTCCTAAAGAGAGTGACCTGCCTATCTCCTGTTCTTTTCCTCTGCTCTGACAGAGAAGGGTGACGTGATGGATGGAGTTGGAACAACCGTCCCATCCCGTGAGGGGGAAACTGATTAAGATCCCAAAGCAAACAATAGACAGTTCTTGCTTCTTCATTAATGTGCAGCCTCCATAATGTCTAGGCTGTGAACTGTCTGCATTTCTGTGGGGAGAAAAAATAAAATTCTGCATCATTTAGATCACATTGTTTGGAGTTTGCTGTCTTTGACTTCCAAATCTAATTCTAATTAATGTGTATGAATATATTAATAAGAAGCCAAGAAGTCAGCTCTACTTAGAGAAAACAAATCTTTAGTATCTCTTTGGAACTTAGAGTTGAAAATTTTATTCCCCATACACACACTAAACTTTGGTCACCTTAATTTATTGGTGAAGTAAAAACAACAATTGTTATGGGAAAGCAGTATTATCTTAAGTAATACTCATCCCAGGAATCTGTGATGCAATGTTAAATATTTCAAATGATTACTCTATAAGGTCATACTTGAAAGTTGGGAAAAATACTTGTTGCTTCTTACAAATGAAAATGTTCTAATATCAACACAGTTAAGTAGTGAATTGCACAATCTTTTTCTTGATAATTTCATTCTTAGTGGACCTTTTCTTGAACAGCAGCATGTTGGTTTCAGTCCAGCTTACTTATGAATTAGACTAAGCCATACAGGCATCTGCTTTCAAATGAACTTTAGTGAATCCTTTAATAATAGTTAAGTAGCTATTGATTTTCATCTATAAGCAATAATATAGATTTAGTAAATTTGGATTCCTTTTGAAAATTTCAACAGTGACATAAAAGCAGGTTTCAATTATTCCTATATCATCCTTATATAATAGAATTCAGGTTATGTGATAATGTACTTTAATATTTTAGTGGGGAACAATTGCTCAGTACTTAGTATGATATGCATGGATTTAATAATATGGAAATTATTTCTTCTTTTTAAAATATTTAATAAAATTCTCTGGTTTAAATCAGTATGTCTTGTCACTATTAGAGTTTTCAAGAAATAAGAAAAATATGCCACAATTTTCAAATGTCAGCCCAGTTGTATAAATGTTACCAGATAATCACACATCACCTGGAGAAATAAATAGGAGCACAGCTGGGCTAGCCAGACTCATCCAGTTAAACTACCTTGTACTTTCTGTGTTTTATCAGGCAACCTTGAGTACAGACCTCTCAATCAATTTAACCATTCTGATTAGTCACTGTGACCTAGCCAGTTTCTTCATATTTTTAGATGAAAATGCTTTAGATTCACTTACAAAAAGGAAGTGAGTTATCGTTTATTAAATAATACACACCAGCTATTGTTGTATGTGGAATCTTCAGAACGTGATGTTTCTGTCCTGATCATAACCCTATGCAATAGTCCCTTGCAGCTGTGTTTGTACACCTAAGAAAACCTACTCTCACATTTGCAGCAATTACCAAAGTCTGCAGGGAGAGAGCAGTAAACTTGGACTCCAAAATCTTTTTATCTCTGAACAAAGAATCAGTCACTGGCTTTGGAGTTCCACTTGCTGTTGGTCACTCTTCTATGTGCCCTGGGACACTAGCATTTGTAAAAGTCAATCAGCGGCTTCCTTTTCCTTTGGCACCTGACTGGATCAGCTAGTGGGAGTTATGAGCAGGTGATTAGGGAGACTGGTCTTAAGTCATAATCATTTACCATGAAAAACTATGTGTAGGGCAAGAAAAGCAGTAATACTGTTAGTAGACTGTGTAGGAAAGGAAGGCATACATGTATATTTATCCTTGGGTTCACACTGATGAGGGTTAGGTGTTGGTATATCAAAAGTTCTCTTGAAGTTACTGCACTTAACAAGGTGGTAAATAATTGTATATCCATATTATTGATGATAGAATAGTGTGATTAACAACAGAAATGGTCTCATGGACACCTTTTACAGAAGATGTAGGGTAGACTTTCATAAACACTAGTAAATGTGATTGCAAGTTATGATAAATGTCTTGAAGAAAAGCTGTGGATAGAAAGAGCAACTAAAACAGGGATTTGATTTGGAAGGGGCTGTCAAAGGTAGCTATTCCCCAGCACGTCTCATTTACCCTGAGGTCACTCTGAGTATACTTGGTTAATTAAAAGTGGGAGGGGCAATATTCAAGAGAGTCAAATACAACAGAGATGAGGGGGAAAACTGTGGTGGGTGCAGAAATTAAGGATATAAACAGAAAAGAGATCATGTAGATGTAGTTTGATGGGTGAGTATAGGGCAAATAGTTCAGTTTTCTAAAACAACATTTAGCCACACAGGCCTAGAGTTTCAAAAGAGAGGGAGTATCTATATACAGATTACAAAGAATAATTATATTAAGCGGCAGATCCCCAAACCAGCATGTATATTCTAAATTTTATTGCAAAATCTTTGACAAAACTGTTATAAAGCTTTTTGAGAAGCTTAATGTTTATTTCTCTAACATTCCCAGAAGAAAGCTTAAGCAGAACCCTACTGAGGCTGAAACGTTTGGTCTTTTCACCAATACCTTTCAGCAGTGGAAGCAATGCTGCTCAGTCTCCATTCCAGCATTCAGGATAAGTGGTAACAGCCAACAGATCAGATATGTTGGTCCGTTTGCTCCTGCCATCCCTTCCAGAGCCAAGCCTACACAATGCTCTCTAAGGCTTTATTCTGGGTTCAGAAGTGTTTGGCATCTCTCTACACAGTAGCAAACTCCTGAGTTTGCAGAAATGCACGATCCCTTGGGTGGCCCCATCTGCATGTTCAAACTGGAGCTAATATCCCCAGAATACTTTGAAGCCCTGACTTTAGTAACATAAACAAATAGGGGAAGAACTCAGTAGTTACAACCAATAAAATATAACTTAATTTAAAAATCACAAGAGAAGGTTCATCTGTCTTAAGTGGATATGCAATGAAAATAAACACATGAAGATTACTGAGCCAAAATTATCCAAATGGATGTCTCTGTTATTATCAAATACAGTACACACACACAGGCACATACACATTACACAGGCATGCTCATTGCACAGGCGTACACAGACACACAAACAGTGTTCTTAGATGAGACTTGAACTAGTCCTGGGTGGAGCCCCATCAAGGAGAGGAGAATTGAGTAGAGCAGAGGATGGAAGAATTAAGAATTAGATTGGTTCATGAATGGAGTCAGGACCTAAGGAACCAGAGCTAATAGAGGTTATTAGTTCGAAGTTTAATACAAGTAAGTGCTTGGGGCAGCTGACTTTACAGGCAGGAGAGAGGTCTGATTTAGAGAAAGGCCATTCAGACAGGCAGGGACCTCTATAAGTAAAGTTGGGGTTTCACATATGCAACAAATCAGAGATGATTATCATAAGGTAACCACCAAAGATGAGTGTAAGATCAGGACTTCAGTAGTAGGAGGGGATCAGAAGAAGAAGGTGTCTGAAACCAAGCTCACAGTACATGACAAAAGACCAGTACATACTAGTGGCGTGTGAGCTGCGGATCTCATCTCTGGAAACAGGCATTGGTACAAGTATTAGACTACAGCAGAGGTCGATGCAACAGCATCAGTGATGTGAAGCGCGATTTTAAGGTCTTCATTTTATTCCTGAATGGCTATAGCATTCCTCATTAAGATAGAGGAGAACCAAGACTATAAACGAGAGTCCAGTGATTTAGCCATGAATGAAGAAGTCTGTGGAGACTGGGTATCATTCTGAATGTAACTGGTAGCTTGTGTTGGAGTGACCAGAAAGTAAAATATATAGTAAAATATATAAGGACATGACCACTTTACTTACTAACCAGTTTTTATAAATAGATAGTTATACAGTAATGAATATGCATATAGATATACAGGTATATCCTTTTATATCTTAATCTATTTGATTACATGTAAAGCATTTATCACAGTCTTTCAAATGTTCACTATTATTATTATGTAACTGATATTAAAAATGTCTCTAACAGTAATTTTTAATGGTTATGAGTAATGTCCTCCTTGGCTCCACCCTTGATGCCAAGATTCCACTTAAATTGGCACATGATTAGCCATTCGCGTCTCAGCCAACATCACTGGGTGGTGAGAGTTTTTAAATGGCGTGTGAATGTGAATACTGAGTGGGTAAAAAAAAATCCCAAACCCCAAAACAACAAAAAAATTGTGGTTCTTGCCTAGACTTAAAAGTTCTAAATAGTTTTAATTGTGTTTTTAGATAATGATCAAAGTGTAAGAAAATTAATCACTTATATACATTTCTAGTTTCATTGTTACCGCGGAGAATATGTGTTTATGAAGCCCCTCCTAGACAACTGTTGAGCTGGGTGGGTGGTGTGACTTAGCCGTGACCGGTGAGCACCCGGGGAATGGGGAGAAATGGAGTGTGATGCTCACAAGCCCATGCATATATTTCCAAGTGACCCCTCGCTTGCATTTACATTCACCAGCTGTATGGCGTGAATGTAAGGATACAGAGCAAAGGATGAAAGGAGCATAAAACTCTACATTTCTACTTGGAGGGGAGACTCCCAGAAGAGTTTTCTGAACCTGAAGGATGAGCTCTGTTCTGAACTACGGGGTGAGTGAGAAATAATCTTTCATCTTGTTAAGCTTTGGAAACATTGAGGTTGCTCTGCCTAGTTTCGCTTCTAAAAGTCTTACATTTTATGTTCATCTCCACTTAAGTAGGTATAGAATTTTAAATGTTGTTTTAAAATGTCCAATAACATTGGGGGGATGTAAAAGATCTTACAGTACTTTAGTGGTCTATATTTAGGCGCCTTCAAACTGAGGTTTTCTCTTTTTCCTTTTTGTGTAAATAACACCAGGGAAATATTACCAGAGCAATTGAACCTAAAATCTTTATTACATCTAAATTCTCAGTGAATGTACTGTCTATAAATTATTTTAATGAGAACAATTCATCACTTTGTATTTGATGTGGCTTTTGAGTCAGCAGTAATACCAAATAAACTGACTATAAATTCTGAACGACCAAGTATGAAATATTTTAAAGTTACAATTTCTAAAAAAATTATAGCATGCAAAAATTTGTTATTTAATACAAGTGTCAAAAGAAAAGTGATAGACTGAAGAAAAATTTGCAACACATGAAAGACAAATGATAAATATTACCAGTAGAGACTTTCTATAAATTGTTAAGAGACACAAACAATGAATAGAAAAACAGGGCAAGGGATGTTTACCACTACCCAGCAAAAGAAAGGAAAATACCTCAAATGTATGGAAACATAAAATTTCAAAAGTAGTCTGAGAATTAAGTGGATTTTGTGATATCCTTTTCCCCCATCTCTACCTTAAAAAAAGCTTTTTTTTTCAGAGCCAGAATGCTACCTTTTAAATACAATGATAGTAGTATTTAATAATTTATGGTGATAAAGCTTTATTGGCAAAAAATGGAAACATGGAAATATACCTAATGTTCATCAGTATGGTAGGGATTGAGGAAATTATGGGGCATCTTGATTTTGTAGCTTACATAACCATGACAGCAAGCTGTCAGTATATAATGTGGAGGCATGGTCATAGTTTATATTAATGAGTAAACAAAAACAAACACACAGAGAAAAGCGCATGATATAATCCTACCTTTGTAAAACCTAACATGAAATGAACATCGAAAAGCTTGCAAATGCACGTAGGTGTGCATATTCATTCAACTCATGGTCACTCAAAATCTCATACGTTCCAAGCAGTATTGGAATACACCAGGGGGAAGAAAAGAACAGGCCTAAATGTGAAAACCTTACATTCTAATCGAGAGACACAGACATTAACAATAAAAATAGTGACAGTAGAGCGCAGGGTGTATTAGAAGGTGATGTGTCCCATGCTTTAAAGAAAACAGAGCCACACAAAGGGGATGTGGAGTTGGAGGAAGGGTAAGTGGTTATTTTGAAGTCAGTGATGAGGATTCATTTCAGATCACAGTCCCTTACAGGGTCAGAGGCCTAGCAGATTTTGAGACATGAGAACTAGGCAATGCAAAGCCCAATCAATAAAGATATAAAAGCCTGCAATCAGCACGGGCCACTTCAGAATAAAATCGTGAGTCTTCTTTATTAATGGTGACATGAATGTGTCTGCCAAACTGTTTGCTTGAAAGCCCATAAGACAACTGAAGTCTGTCTGAGTAACAGCAAATAAAAATTTTAGCAACAATAACAAGAATCTGGAAATTATCCTTTTGGAAATATGGATATAAGAGAAAATGAGAACTACTAAAATATTACAAATTTTTAAAAGTGCTATAAAACAGTAAGAGGAATGATGCAATTTCATCCTAAAGATTTTTATAGAAAATATAGTATAACTTTAGAAAATAGGTGTTATCTATTTTTATTTTAAAAAATGAATACATTAACACTGCCAAATGTAAACAGACACATTAAAAAGTCAGAGGAACAAAATGGAAGTAATATTTTAGAAAAGTAAATGGGATAAATTGTCACAAGTTTTAAGTGGAGGAAAATCCAATTTAAAGTTATTTAACTGTTAAAAAAATATTGTCTCACTTAACTTGAAAGTTCAGTCAGGTCAGGCTTCAGGCAGTGCTTGATCAGAGCTCTAGTGTGTTTTCCCAGTTTCTCAGTATTTCTCTCCTTGTCGGGTTGATTTTGGTCTGGGCTTAGCTTCTCCCAGGGCCGGAAAAGAGCTGCAGCTGTTGTATAATTAAACCCTGTAAACCCTCAACACTGTCCAAAAGGAGGAGTTCCCTTTTCACAGCTTGGCTTGAGTCTGGTGGAAGCAACCTGACTGAGTGTCCAACCTTGAACAAGTTAACCCAAGGGGCATAACATTTTATGGCTTATCTTGGATCACTCAGGTTCCATCCCTGGAGCTGAGAGAAACCCCATGACTCTTACACGGTGAGGCACTGGTAGAATGGATGCTGGGAAGTCAACCAACCATCACCCGTAAAATCACCATCAGCAGCAGTAAATAGCAAAATCAACATTGTGGGAAACACAAATCAGAAAAGAAGGAAACTCCTCTAGAGAGCAGAAGAAATGAATTGGAGATGAGTGAGACATTGGCACATAGGGAAATAGATCACAAACAGACAATCTGCAAATAAGAAAACAGAATACCCAAGATAGAGATGATAATCACAGCATACTGCAAGGAAACTTTCCACACTTAAGGAACCGAGGTTGGAAACGGTAACTAAACTGAGATACAGTGTGATGAAATACATAAAACTCAGTGAGAAAGAAATTCTCTGCTATCTCAAGAAGAAGAAATTGTCCCCACATGTGTTGAAATTAGGCCCTATACTATATATTTTTCCATACCTGACCTCACTTTCCATCATCGCTATTATAGAACTGGGAGATAAACCCTATCATCTCCACCTGATGCTTGGGGAAACTGAAGCTGTAGCACTTAAACAGCACAACTGAGTTACCAAGTTTCCCTTTGAACCTAGGCCCAATCAAAAACAAAATCGGCATCTTCCATTGTCCCTTTTAAGAAAGTGAAATGAAAGAACAACTTGCCAGAACTTTGAATAAAAAGTAAAACTCTGTTACAACACTCGCTGTTGATCTGAACTTGCAAAGACCATGGAAACTAAATACTCATTATACAGATAAGGGAATAGGAACACTGTCCTCTCCTCTTCCCACTGAGTGACTTTCCACTAACATGAGCCAACACTGGTTTTTAAGTAGCCCACACTGAGCAAATTAACAGTCTGCTGAAAGGACATAATCTCCCCTCTGTGTTCTCTATAATGGATGCACCTAACAGACAGGTAAATATTCATGGGCTGCTCTAAAACCAATAAAAAGACATATTCAGTACTATTAAAGCAAGTTAAAACATGGCAGTGGAAAGATATTTTAGCAAACTTAATTCTAAGTGTTTTCAACTGCCAAACCACTTGCTTCTTTAATTTGGGCTTTCCCTTGTTAATGCACAACATTCTTGGTGGATGGAAAGTCTTCAAATAAAAACCAAGAGAGAAAAAAACAAAACAAAACATTTTTTAATTCCAAAGAGCAGGGGAAACATAGAGCAATTTAAGCAAACACATGAGTCTACTTTGGCACCAAAGAGATGAGGTACTGTATTCTGTCTGTTTCTCAAATTCACCCATATGACCCATTGGCTTGGGGAGGAAAATCTTCCCATAGCATGCAAAACGGTTTGATTGTTGTAGTAGGTTGCCTAGTGCTCATGTAATGGGGTGCAAAGGGATGGGGGGTCTTCAAAAATATTCCCCACGGCCCATGGTTGGGGGTGAGGGTTGGGGATGATATGGCTGTTAAGATACTTCTCATAACCATGGCGAGTTGTTAGCAAGTTGACTACTGTGCTACTGCCCCAGGCAAAAGGTCTATGCCTACGTGACTTCGAGATGGTAGAGTGACTCGAGACATACCCAGGAGAGGTAAATGCCCTCCCTGGAAGCCCCTGTCTCAGGGAACTCTTGCCCTGACTAAAATGGCAGCCAGCCGAAAGAAGGTACAAGAGTCAGGGGAGCTGGCAAAAATAGACCATTGTAGGAGGGGCTGGAGATGAGGTCACGTGGGAGGCTCTGGGTCAGCATTTAAAATTAGGGCAGGCAGAGAGAGAGGAAGGCTGGTCTGCCATGGGGTAGGAAGGAAGCAACAAGCAGTTGTGCCAGTGTGTGGGGAAGAGGGATTCAGCCATGCTGCCTGTAGGGAGGAAGGAGCTGTGAAGTGAGGGGATTCAGTCATGAAGTCTGAGAGAGAAAACAGCAAACGTGATTCCACCATGCAGCAGGGTGTAGTAAGGAAGAGGCTGCCATGAGGAGGTGCATCCATGCAGGCTGCAATGTAGAAAGCAGGCATTCGGTCTCTAGTTAGGAAGGAGCTGGAATAACAAAGAGGAGACCCACTGGGAAATCTGCCGGGAGAACATGGCAGCAAGGCTGATGGAGCTGGGAATTTCAGGAACCTGCCGAACCCAGCACAGATTTGTGAGAGATGGCTGGAATGAGCTGTACCGTGAACAGGGAATGCTGACTCCTCTTTCTCTGAAGGATATATGGAAAGGCCACTCTCTGGGTACATATGCCTCCCTGGACTTCACCATGACCCAGTGCAACATGGCACATGTGGTCCTGTACTGTTACATGGAGGCTGAGGACAATGTACCCCAGATTCTGAAAGGGAGAGTTGCTGAGAGAGGATGGTGATTCTGGAACCCACAAATGTGCCTTCCAGAGGGGATGGAAAACTGTTTGTTTAGCCAGCTTAAGAACAGATAAGGATATGGGGAACTTCTGGGCATGCTTTTGGCTCTGAGCAGGAGTGCTCCCAGTGCCCAAGGTTGGGATCCTGCAAATAAAAACCTGTTTCCTTCAACACTAACAGTTGGGTCATGCATCAAGGCACCACATGCACAAACTCAGGTTTGCTCAGTCACACTACCACTGACCTTGAATGAGGTCTTCTTCTTGAGTTACCAGATTATGATTAAGAAAACATTTATTATACACAGACCATTCATAAAAGTGAACACACAACAAACAACCAAACAAAAACTTTATTCAAAATCAGTTGCATGTGGGTCGAATGGTTTCCCTGACCAACACGTATGTCTAAGTCCTCATCCATGGTATTTCACAGTGTGACTTTGTTTGGAAATAGAGTCATTGCAGATGTAATTAGCTGCAATGAAGTCATTGTACTGATGAAGTCATTCTATCGTAGGGTGGGCCCCTAATCCATTACGACTGGAGTGCTATAGAAAGGAGAGATCTGGACATGACACAGAGAAAACACCATGGGAAGATGAAGACAGAGATTAGAGTGGTAAAGCAGAATCAAAAGAATGAGAAAGAGCATCAACAAATCTTCAGAAGTTGGAAGATAGGCATAGAATAGATTCTCCCTTATAGCCCTTCGGTGAGAACAAATCACTCTGACATTTTGATCTCAGACTTCTGACCTCCAGAGCTGTGAGACAATAAATTTCTCTTGTCTCAGCCACCCACTCTGTGGCACTTTGTTATGGTAGTCCCGGCAAACAAATACAGCATGGGATATACTGTTACTTAGGGAGAGGTTACAGTAAGATAATTAATATATGTCAACAATGGGCCACAATACGGGTGCAGCCAATGTATTTTCTCCCTGGGTGGGAAAAGGAGAGGCAAAGTGAAGAAAAGAAAAACAGAGAAGCCAGCATCTGTGCATTCTGGGCACAGATTGGCCTTCAACCCCCATTTCTTCTTCCTGCTGTGTAAAGAGACTAGGAAGGTTAAAATCTGTTTTCAAGGATTCTTTGAAGCTTTGGTGCTGTAAGTAAATGCGGGCTATCTAAGCAGAAGCTCTCGAGCAAGATCAGAAGGCAGATATGTGGTATAGACAATCTTTCTGAAACTCAACGCTGCTGGTGCTTAGAGAGGTCCAAGAGGTAGCAACCCTGGGTGTCAAAAGAAAGAATTGTTGACATGACTTCCTTACATTAAGAGGGAGGCTTCTGAAATCAATCTTTTCAAATTCCTGGCATTAAAACTAGCATCACTTCAATGGCAGCCCCAAATGAGTAGCTCTCCTTTTCCATCAGTGCCAGAACTTGCTCCTGTGACCCTTTCAGTTGCTATACTTCACAGGTAGTATCTACATTTTGTCTTTTTTATCTTTCAATGTCTTTAATAGGTTTATGTTTTCTAAACTGGGCACTTGCTGGAAATATATCAATGTTTGTTGTTAAAAGATTGAGAAATATATTATCCAGATGTTATTGAGCAAACTTTTAAGTAAGATTAAAGGATGATGTGAGCTAAACGTGTTTGAGTGTGGACCGCTGTGTCTGTGGTATGGAAATCATGGGTAAAGCTTTGAAGAGGAGGATGTTGGGAAGTGGGAAACACAACATTATTTTCTAGAGACATTTTTCACAATGTTTAAAAAGCTACTCATGTATCAACTCAATTCATTTTCCAGAAAATTCTCAAGACTTTACTTAGAGGGATTTACTTAAAAGTCGAGGGATTTCGCAGTCTTCTTGTGGGGGAAATAAAGTATGATGAGGAGAAGAAGAGCAATCGTGCATCGCTGCCATGCTTTTTTTTAAAGAAAAAGTAATTAAGAAGGACTGCTTGCGGCATCAATTCCAATTTAGTTCTGGTTCCCATGAGATCTACATAACCTTCTCTTCCTATATTCAGCTCGGTGCAATATTGATATTCAAAAATAGAGATTCTTTTATGGCAATACCATTTAATGAACCAGAAGATACCACAGCTGATAGTGGGCCACAATGACCACCTTGTGCAAACCCCTATTTAGGAACAGAAGGACAGGGACTCGAAGAGCCTTGGGTAGGGTCAGAGGTCTGTTTAGACTCCAAGACCAAACTAGAATCTTCATTTTGTTGTGTTAGTTCTGTTAGTCACACTGTCTCCCACAGTCTGTGGGCTCTGTTTCATTAATCAGAACAATCCTTTCACGAATGAGCCTAGGTAATTCGGTTTTTAGTCTACTATTTGGAGGCACAGTCATCTTTCCCGTATTTGGAAACCCATGAGTAAATTCGAGGCTAGGAAAAGGAGCCACCACACAAAATGCCTGGGGATAGGAGCAAACGACAGGTGCTCTCATGCTGTGCGGACCCTCCCGTGCTGGCCTGGCCTCACCCCCAGGCGAGAGGAGCCACGTTAGCAATGTCCAGGTGGCACATTATTGAGTCGCTCTTACCTAGAACTGAGCCCCTGAACTTCCCCATGGGCTCAAGAAAATAATTATATTGCTACCCTTCTTCCTTACCACGTCTAAATAATACTTCTCTGATGCCCACTTTCTGTCCCGGGACTGGCTGTTTCCCAAGGTCACGGGGCTGGAGAATTCCAATACTCTTCACAGGAAACGGCATTTTCTATACCCAAAGGTTGAGCCTGTCTTAGTATTTCATGAATGCAATCCATCAGGACCCATGAATCCTGTATATCATTACGCTTGCTCATGTCAGAGTGACTCCATGTATAAGTAACTCGGTCTGTGGGTCTTTAAATGCAGACGACTCTGCAGCAGACGTCAGCGGTCCTGGTCGGGTTGTCTTTATGGTCCCTCACCTGGCACGGCACCCACGTGTGTCACAGCACCTTTATTTTCGATATCCTGAGCGAGTGATAGAACAAGACCACACACGCAATGCGTTTGCCAAGGAACAGTAAACACAATTAGGAAAAGTACAGTCTAAACACATATGTATAAAAGAAACGTTTCTAAGTAGGATTCTAATCTGCAGCCATTATGCATGAAGAGTCTTTTATATTGTTTGGTAACACAGTTTGGTTTCTTGGAGCCAGGATGTCTGCAGAGTCGACACCCCAGAACGAGAACTTCGCGTCCACATTGCTTAATCAGAAGCCCGTTAAGCGACTACCTGCAGACAATCAACTTTCCGGCTCCGAAGGTAAACTCAAGCCTCCAACTCAAAAACCACAAACCTACCGGATAGCTTTCATGTGTTAATTCTTCTGCTTTCTAGTCATCAACGTTGAAAACAAAACAACCTTGGTGTCCAGAATTGTCTGTTGCCTATGGAAACTTTGAACTTTTGGAGAAGGCAAGCCATTTGAAAAGGAAAATCAGGTAAAAGTGAGAAGGATCAGTCACAAGACTGAGGCAGCAAAAAATAAAATGCACTGACTCGGCATCAATAGAGCCATCCGAGTTTGACAGTGTAGTTCAGGTTACATACACTGACACCGAGGTTTGCAGAATCAGTAAACTTCAGTTGTTCTGAGCTACTTATTTGGTGATTATGTTTTTGCATTAGTCTGCTACGGTTCCTACAATGAAGAACCACAGGCTGAGTGTCTTAAACAACAGAAATTTGTTTTTTTCACAGTGAGGAGATCTGAAAGTCTGAGATCAGGATGTTAGCAGAGTTGATTCTTTCTTCTTTTTGTTATTGTTCTTTAAAGCACTTTATTAGTGAAAAATTGGAAACAACCCCCAAATCAAAAATAGTTTAATAAAATGAGGCACGTATGATGAAGTATCATGTAGCCATTAAAGAAAATGGAGTAACACAAGCCCTGGCTGGCGTAGCTCAGTGGATTGAGCGCGAGCTGTGAACCAAAGTGTCGCAGGTTCGATTTCCAGTCAGAGTACATGCATGGGTTGCAGGCCATGACCCCCAGCAACCGCACATGGATGTCTCTCTCTCTCTTTCTCTCTCTCTCTCTCTCTCTGTCTCCCTCCCTTCCCTCTCTAAAAAAAAATAAAATAAAAAAGAAAATGGAGGAACACAGATGACACGACAGGTTAGTCATGGTATTGTCAAGGGAGAAAAAGTTACAAAATAGCATGTTTGAGTTGATCCCGTTTAACAAACCTACAAAAATGCATGGGAGAGTCTGGGATGCTATACAGTTAAATAACAGTTCTGCCTTGATGGTGGTATTATAGGTGATTTTTATTTTTGAAACTATATTTTCATTTTTTCTTTTTACCAACACATCTGATTTGTATTATTAAAAAAGCACGAACAATTCTTAAAAAGTCTCCTTTGAAGTAGGGGTGGATGAGAGTGGAGCGTAGCAACTTGAGGTGCGGGGAGTATTGGTTAGTCTGATAGTACGTTAATGGGTTTCCAGGGTGAATTGATGTCACATTGCCACTGTGCGGAGGGGAAGCATGGATGGCGGAAGTGCTCACCTTTCTCCAGACTAGGAGAGCCACTCCCAGCATCTCCCCACAGCAGCTGTTCCTCCTGAGGGCCCTCTCCTTGACTTACAGATGGCGATCTTCTGTCTGTCTGTCTGTCTTCACAGCGTCTTTCCTGTGTGTGTCTGTGCCTGAGTCCTAATCTCTTCTTTGTGGAGACTCTCAGTCCTCTTGGACTAAGAGTCCATTCCATGCTAATCACATTGTTTTAATGTCATTACTTCTTTAGATATCATCCCCAGTACAGTCACACTAGAATTACGGGATGTGACTGTAGGGGACAAAATTCAACCCATAACATGTTTTTTTGTGCCAGTTTTCCTTTTATGTTGCTAATTTTTCTGGAAATATCTACCCTGTTGATTTGTTACAGCCAAATCAATGTAAATATTGATGTTAACGATGTGGTGTATCTTCTCTCAGCTTATGCAATATAAAGTTTTAAAACTCCATATATTATTCTATAATCTTTATTATCCTGTGGTCTTTTCTTTCAAAAAGACATGATGAGAATATTAAATGTCAGAAAATACTACTCAGAAAGTTGGAGTATAATGGATATATACTACTCACTGCATGAAGTGAATGCACTGAACCTTTCAATCACCCTTAACTTTGACCATCTAAGATGTACATAACATTTTCTGCTGTTACAATAAATAACAATGTACACTTAATTACCCTATAAGATAAATTCCTAGAGAGACAAATTACTGTTTCTAAGCATACAAATATATTTAAGGCATTTAATATATTTCTCCAAATTGCTTTTCAGAACAAGTGATTACACAGATTATACCATATTAAATTACCAGTAACAAAAAACAAAGAACTAATTTTTTTCAAAATGATACACAAAAGTGAGTATTTATTATTGCTCAAATTTAATTTCTTTATTTAGGTTGACAATGCCTTGGTATTTTATTTAATTTTTCATTTATACATATTCTGTGCAAACTTTTCCATTGACAGACATATTTGCATTTAATCAAACAGGTCAATTTGAAAATGGATTGCAGTAGATTGTCCACACTTCCATTCCACTAATGAAAATTTGCCAACTTGAGTTATCCATATTTTATTTTACAGGAAACTGCATCATAGAAAGTTTAAGACTCATTCTATAACACAAAAGATGTGCCTAAATGTACAGAGTCCACATACTTTTAAAATTATTTGTGTGCATTAGAACACAAAATTCAGGACAGTTCAATCAGGTCTGTCCTCTGATTACCTTGCATATATTTATTTAGAAAATAAACGTCATGCCCTGGCTGGTGTGGCTCAGTGGATTGAGTGCTGGCCTGCAAACCAAAGGGTCAGCGGTTTGATTCCCAGTCAGGGCACATGCCTGGGTTGTGGGTCAGGTCTCCAGTAGGTGGTGCACAAGAGGCAACCACACATTGATGTTTCTACCCCTCTCTTTCTCTCTCCCTTCCTTGCTCTCAAAAAAATAAATATATAAAATATTTTTAAGAAAGAAAATAAATATCATTTGATCATTTTAATTTTCTTCTTTCTAAGTTTATGTCTGGGAAAGCTACATCTTGTTTCCATGAAGATAGGGGAGTGGAGTTGCTTACACGGTCATCCTCTTCGATGGGGGCAGTCACCTATACCACTGGCACAGGAAAGGTTCTTAATGAGGTAAGGATGGCTATATAGTATCAAGGCAAGGAAAACTACCAAATAACAATTAGCCAAAGGAACTAAGAATATGTGTACTGAAGAGGAAAAAAAGAAGGTGTTTCCTGAGATGGAGGCTGCAAGAAATGCGGAAAACTGTTGGTGGAGACAATACAGTTATGAGGAGAAGTGACCGTCATTGATATGGGAAGAGTCGTCATTTAGAAGAATGATCAATTTCAGGCTAAATAATTTGCACAACTGCTGGTATTGGTATTGCAAGCAAATAGTCAAAATTAAAGGATGGGAGAAATTGATTCTATATAAGATGATGCTTCTAAAATCAGAGCTTTAAAAATAATGAAATATAAAGACTTTCTTGTGATGAGAGGAAACTCCTGTCACTGGAAGAATTCGACTGTGGCTATATCATAGTTTTTCAGAGGGAATATATAATTAGGGTCCGTAGCATTGGCAAAAGCAGGATAAATGGTGAAGATCTCCTACAGTTCACTGGTTCTTATTCATCCTCAGATTTTTGGCTGTGTTTTACTATGGTTTCATGGAAAATAACAGGAAATATTTTATTTATTGCAACAGATTAAATTATAGAAATTGTGCCAAAGAAAAATTTATAATATGATTAGATGCCTGCCCCTTTTGGTAGCTACTGTAATCTTGGGGACATGTTTTTATTAAATTTGATGATATTCATTGAACTGGAGATAAAGCAATTATTATGTAAAACTCAAAGGAAGCTCTTAATACTGTCTCTTGTAAAATAAATGTTTGAAGCATGTGTTTAATGATGATATTTTATTACAAATTTTATATATAAATAGGGTGAAAAGGGAAACAATATTGAATCTGTCTGTGGCTTCAAGAAAAGTAATTGTTAAAAAATAATGTGTTGTAAATATTAAATTATTTCATTTTCTTCCCTTTAACCCCCTATTCCCTTAAGCTTTCCACATGTAAAACCAAGCCATGAGTCCTAAATACTCTAGGATAGCAAAGCGCAAGAAATGGACCCTTTGACAAATACCTGAAAACAACCAAGTGTGAAAATTCAGCCATAGTGGATAGAAGACTTTTCCTAAATTCCTCTGAAATATCAAGGACTGAGTTTGGAAGACATCAGTCACATGTATACAGCTACATTCCTTCGTGTGAGAAAGATGCTACTTCCACAATGAGGTTAAAAATGTATACCATGGAACACCACTCAGCCAGAGAAAAGATGGTAGGCTGCCATTTGCATCGACATGGATGGACCTCGAGAATAGCATGCTAAGCCAAAGAAGTCAGCCAGAAAATGGTAAGAATAGTCTGATTTCACTCATAGGTGGGATATAAAACTGAAGATAATGAATAAACAAACAAGAAAATCAAACAAACAAAAACTCACAGACACAGATAATATTTTAGTGATTACCAGAGATAAAGGGGGTGAGGGCATAGTAAAGGATAAAGGAGGCCAAATATACGGTGACAGAAAGTGATTTGACTTTGGGTGGTGGACATACAATGTAATATACAGATCGTGTCTAGCAGAAACGCACATATGCTTGACATTGCTATTATAATCTAATAAAGACTCTATTCATTTAAGTAATGTTTAAAACAACCATTTAATTTTGATGGACTTATTGGGGCACTATTGAAAATTCCATTTTTAAAAGTAGGTGATTCCACAAACAACAAGTGCTGGCAAGGATGCGGAGAGCAGGAAACCCTCGTGCACTGTCGGCAGAAATGCAGACTGGTGCAGCAGCCACGAAGGAAGACGGTATGAAGTTTCCTCCAAAAATCAAAATTGGAACTGCCTTATGACCCAGCAATTCCACTTCTGGGACTGTATCCAAAGAAACTTGAAACACCAATATGGAAGAATGTGTGCACCCCTGTGTTTATTGCAGTGTTGTGTACAGTAGGCAAGACTTGGAAGCAGCCCAAGTGTCGATCAGTAGATGAGTGGATAAAAAAAGCTGTGATACACTTACACAATGGAATACTACTTGGCCATAAAAAGAAGGAAATCTTAACTTTTGCCACAGCATGGGTGGACCTGGAGAGTATTATACTAACATGAAATAAACCAGTCAGAGAGAGACAAATACCATATGATTTTACTTACCTAATCTAATAGAACAAAATAATGGAATCTAATGAAGAAAGTAAACTAACAAAGTAAAGACAGACTCATGGGCATAGAGAACAGACTGACAGCTGTCAGAAGGGAGGGAGTTGGAAACGGGGTGAGAAGGGTGAAGGGATTAAGCTAAAAGACTAAAAGAAAGATTCCTGAACACATACAATAGTGTAGTAATTGCCAGGAGGAAGGGACAGTCAAGATCAGTGGTGATGGAAGGAGACTTGACTTGGGGCAAACTATACACTATACAGGTGATGGATTGTAGAATTGCATACCTGACACCTGTATAGTTTTACTAAGCATTCTTACCCCCGATAAATGCAATAAAAACAAATTTTAAAAAGTATCTAATCTTTTAAAAATTCTATTAATAACTCTCCTTTCTGATGACATTCATTCTTTCCCACAGATCTGTGTCTTCATTTGGCATCATTTTACTTCAGTCTGAAGAATTCCTTTCAGTATTTCTCATAGCACATGGCTTCAGAATGTAACTTCTCACTTTTTGTTTACATGAAATATATTCATTGGGCTGTGCAAATTACTTTGACTAACTGTAGAAGTCTGAGTTGAAAATGTTGTTTTGGTTTTTATTCATTTAAGAATATTTTAAATTTTGTCTTCCTACCTACATTGTTTCTACCTGAAGTGAGCCATTCTTCTTCTTTTTGTTCCTTCATAAATGGTGTGTTTTTTCCCATTGGCCATTCAATATTTTTATTTTTTAATCTTTGGTTTTTATTACTTTGACTATGCTGCATGCAGGTATAGTTTGTACTGTTCTGTCCTTTTTGGAGTTTATTAAGATTCTCATATCTGTAAGTTGGTGTTTTCCCCAAACCTGGGAGATTTTTGGCTATTACATCTTTAAATATTTTTCTCTATTTTCTCTGTTTCCTTCTCTCTTTCTGGAAATTTAATTCCAATTATAGCAGACATTTTGATGTTGTCTGACAACTCTCTTAGTCTATCTTTAAACATTTTTCTCAGGGTTTCTAAGATTAAGTAATTTCCATTGATCTTCTTTAATTCTCTAACCCTTTCCTCTCCCACCTGCAACCTGTGTAAAGCTCATCCGATATATTTTTAATGGACTTTAGTTTTTAAAGCAGTTTTAGATTTGCAAGCCCAAACTGAGACTATAGTAAAGAGAGTTCATTTATTAGCAAAATGCATATGTTAAAATGGATGAAACGTCAATACCTTATTAACTAGAATCTATATTTGATTCAGTCTTCCTGTTTTCACGTGATGTCCTTTCTCCATTCCAGGATCCCAGCTAGAACACCATATTCTATGTAGTGTTATGTCTTCTTAGGTTTCTTGGGGCTGTGGCAGCTTCTCAACTCTTCCCCATTTTGGTTGTTTTTAACAGTCTTGAGGAGTACTGCTTAATGATATTTAACAATGCCCCACTACTGGAATTTAAGTGATTTTTTTCCCCATGATTAAAGTAAAGTTATGGGTTTGGGGGGAAGAAACATTATATCAGGACTATGGGATCAATGTCCTTTATGAGCGCTCGACCACCTGGCACGTGCAAGAAATGTCTGAAACTGTTGCGTTTGCTGGGCGTCTCCTGTGTACGGTCATAGAGGTTTTTGGTAAGGAGGGCAGAGTTTTCCTAAGGGGATACTAAGGGTCAGAACTTCGGTAGTGTGTTCTGTGGAGGGCATGAGAGAGTTTGCTGGCACATATTTCATAGCTCTGCTGCTGGGCTCACTGCCTGGCACATGATAGAAAATGTTCTCCTGTTCTTATAAAGTTACTGACTTTGCTCTCTTCGGCCGATGGAAGGACTTCAGTATGTAAAGTGCCATAGGTTCAGAAAGAAAAAACATAGTTTACCATTGAAAACCTGACAGAATCGGATGCACAGAATTTGAATCAGAAATCTGCTCATTGCCAGCTCGGCAGTCTCAGGAAGCTTTTAAAAATCATGTTGAGTTTTATGTTGAACAGCCATAAACAAACAAAAATAATATTGCTAACATAATTTTGAAGAGGATATTCAATCCCAGAATATAAGCAATACCCTATAATTGCAAATACTTCTATTGCTGAAAATATGCTATAATAACCTCTTTGGAGCATACCTTCAGATGGGCAAAAAAATTAAAGTTTTTGTTTTCAATTTATATGATGAATTTCAAAGAGTTTTGACAAGTTACATACTGCCTGTGTTTCTTGTCTGGCTGATGGGTGCTTGAAAAACTGGGGTGGGTTATCTTAATCCTGTATCTGGGTGCTCAGGGAGCAGGAAACAGAGTCAAACTCCCGGACTGGGAGGCCATGAAGTGCAAGGCAGGGTGTCAACGTCCGCTACTTGGCAGAGAGGACGGAACTGGATAAAGAAAAGCCTGGGTGAATAATGAATATTGAAAATTATTCAAAATGCATTAAACATGTAGCCTGGCCACACGGTTTTGTTGGAAACCTAATTTAGGATGCAATTAAACAATGAAATCTTTTAACTGGAGGAAAATTAGTGAAAATACTTTCTAAATTAGACATTGCATGTCATTACTTACATAACAAAATAAGCGAGGCCATGTCCTAAAGTAACCCCATTATTTCTGATTGGTGAAAAAGCAAAATCTAATAAAAAGAGAAAATCTGGAGATGAGAGTTACTTAGGATATGATACAGCTGTGGAAGATAAAGACAAACTCTCAGAAACCCTAGCATGAAACAACAATGTAAAACTGCATAAAACTATTTGGTAAATTTAATAGAAATAGCATGCATGAATATACCAGGGCCCCACATGAATTTATTTTATGTTACATATTCACTTTAACAGAGTACAACAATAAGACTTATGTATCATGTTTTGTTGTTGATGCTTTGATTATTGTAGCAATTTAATACGCCAAATATAAAGACTCTTTTTTTAAAAGGAATTGGGCATGCACGTCTTGGTTTGAAATTGTCAAAGTTAGGAAAAGCCTACTACTCTCCATTTAAAAAAGTTGTACAATTATTGGAAGAATATATTTAACTGAAAAGAAGAGGAAATCAATTAAATCAATAGCCTAATAAATTATAGTAGATGAGGATGAGATACATCCCTATGTTGACTGCTATGGAATATTCAATCTTTGCCAGAGTGCTAAAAATATAGAAGAAGATCAGCATATATTTGCAAAATCAAAAATATGAATGAAGTGTAGATGATTTCTGTGTGGCAGAATTGTAAGTGCTGTACTAATGGAAAATTAATTCCTACTGTCTCCTTGTCTTACATTTCTACTCTTTCACTATGTCAGCAACAACGAAACAGTGAATATTGCCCCAAAATCAGTGCTGCCAGATATGAAATCCTCCACTGAAAACACACACCTAGAGGTGAGTTGATACAGGTTTGCATGGCGGTGCAGACAGACGCAACTGTGCATTCTCTACCCCAGAGGAGGTGAAAGGAGCATTGGGTAGACGAGAGAGCTGAGAGAGAAAAAAGATAGGAACCAAACTTCATTTCCATGCCCTGAAATAAACCCTGCAGAGGCTGAAGAAGGCAAACATAGGTGTCCTTCCTGGTGTCTGGGGGATATTAGGTAAAGGGTGAATCTTATCTTTTACCGCTGCTCACACCCATTTTGGGACTATTCCTATCAATAGCCTAATAGATGAGTGAGGGGATCTCCAAGGTGGACTGCAAAGCCTTGTGTCCGGAGGCGTGGGAGGAGAGCCAGGGTGGGAGTCGTGAGAGAGATGATGTCAGAGAAGACTATGTGTTTCCCACTCGTAATTCTAAAGCACGTTGGAAATTTGTGTACTCTCCAGGGGAGAAAAATAAGGGGCGAGTAAATATAGGATTTTTCTAGCTCTCACTTCTCTTTCCCAAGGATTAAGGGTACCCAAATCATGTCTGCGGGTGAGGTTGGGAAGCAGGAATTTTCTGGGAGCATGAATCATCCTATTTTGGGTCTCTTTGTTCTAGCAATGCTCGTCTAATGTCTTCTTCCTCATTACAGAAAAACTGCAATTGCTGGCTCTATGTTTTGGGTAAAGTAAGTATTCTTCATGGAGTTGGGTATTTGGGAGTTCAGTTTTGCCTAGAGAGTCACATTGATTTCTTCAATAAGACATCTATAAAAAAAAGGTGAAATTCTAACATGCTATTTGTTTGACTCTTGTCTTAACCTCTAATAAGATTTGAATTAGGAGGTGGGGTGGACAGAGAAAGGTTGATGACATATATCCACCTTTGCCATACTTCACCGGGGTTAGAATGCACTACACCACCCATTTAAGTTGGGGTTGGCGACATGATTGCTTTGGTTAGTGAAATAGGAGAGGAAATGAGAGCGGGCCGGTGAGGAAAATTTAAGGGCTGCTTTGTGTTTCTTAAGCTCCTCCTGATTTCTGCCTTCCACTAGGAGAAGAGCAGACCCCAGTCAGCTGCTGGGCCCTGCATCCTTGGAGGAGACTTGGATTCACCATACCTCCTGTAGCTTGGCTGCCCAAGCTGGTCCCGCACATCCATGAGCAAAATTAAATGTTTTGTTATATGATGCAACTAAACCTCCTACAACGAGCCTGGAACATCAGAGGCAATGCCAAGGAGTTGCCAGGGAACCAAATGGGCACTAATAAGCCAGTTCCAGTTGCTGTTCCTGCCAAAAGGCAAAAGAAAACAAGAAGCAGGCCTCTCCCTTCTCACCACCACTGGGTAGATAATCACCTAGAAGAACTTGTCCTTTCCCTTGGCAGCCTGGAGGCTCATGAACCTTGAGAGCCGCAAAGAGAAGGATGGACCCACAAGAAGGTGTGAGCCAGGCTGCCATTGACTAACCATTCTGACTTGATCTAGGAATTCTCAGGAAAAGGACAAATGGAAGAACCTTGGTGAGCTAGCTTAAGGAGTTCATATTAAGCAAGCAGAGGCTTCCAGTCAGAAATTTTGATTCAGATTTAGAAATAAAGTGTATTACTTTGGCACACTTAAATAGTATACTCCGAATCACATGCCCAGCATATTTTAAAGCAAATTATAATATCCCAAGTCCATAGGTTATAGGAGTCCCAAAGAAAGAATATCCTAATGTCACTTACAGTGAAAAGAATCTAAGGCTGCTTACCATGGCCGTGACTTATTGGTTGTCAGTGGCAACTGCTTATCTGACCTGTTTCTGTGTGTGCTCAACCATCTTTTCCTCCCTTGTTTATGGACTCACTGCTCTCCCTAGTGAGCTTGGGCATAGGCATCTCCTCTGGGATCTCAGATATTACCAGGAAATATCTATGAAAGTTGTTCCCATTTGCTCTGGTCTGTGACCATGTTTCTTCTCGTTAAAGCTATAGCTTTAGAAGTTACACCTACATAGTGGGCTTTTGTTTTTCTTTTTTTAAAAAATATTTTATTTCTTTATTTTCAGAGATAAGGGAAGGGATGGAGAAAGAGAGGGAGAGAAACATCAGTGTATGGTTGCCTCTCATACACCTCCTACTGGGGACCTGGTCTGTAACCCAGGCATATGCCCTGACTGGGAATTGAACTGGTGAACCTTTGGATCTCAGACCCACACTCAATGCACTGAGCTATACCAGCCCGGGCTTGTTTTTCTTTTTGAGATATACTCTTTTACTGTGTACTGTTCAGTCAGGGAAACATTCCCCTAATGGCATGAAAGGTTACGTTTCTTAAATGTTGACATATTCTTTGCCATGATCTGCATGTTTTTGTCTCCCTAAAATCCATGTTGAAATCCTAATGTGCAACGTGATAGTATTAGGAGATGGGGTGTTTGAGAGCCTTTGTTCTCATGAACAGATTCGTGTCTTATGAAGAAGGCTCCGATCCCTAGCCCCTTCCTCTATGTAAGAACTCAGTAAGAAGGCATTGGTGGCTATGAATCAGGAGAGTCCTCACGAGAACGTGACCATGCCAACGACTTGATTTTGCACTTCCCAACCTCCAGAACTGTGAGAAGTAGATTCCTGTTGTTTATAAGCTCCCCAGACAGTGGTATATTGTTATAGCAGACTAAAGTGACCAAGACACTGATACAATCCCATTCTTTTAAGCTCATGCCTTCCTCCTTTTTCTCTGAGATGTGGAGTCAATAACATTAATCTTATTTTTAATGCAGCAAACGACTTTTACCTTTTATGCTGTTTGCAATAAACAGTAAGCTCTTCTTCTCCAGATGAATTACATTTAGGCCTCTGGGCTTCTGAAAACAATATAAATAATAGTCAATTTACTCCCATGAGGCATCGGGGCTCATTAAGAAAATTAAGAACACACACACGAAACAACCTCAACAGTCACCATATGCTATGTTGGCAAAATTTAGCCTATTTATCATTCTATCATCAGTAAAATCTAAAATATTAAACACATCAAGATTTTTTAGTTTCACAAGCTAAGTAGGAAAAGAGAACATACAGTACTTATTGCAACATAATTGAGAAATTTCTGTTTCCAAGCAGACCTTGAAGGTAGCAGCATCATCGTGGGCGGAAATGCTCACATTTTTGTAACATTTTACATGTCAACGTCTGAACAATGTTATTACCAATATCATACCTCTAGCAGTCCACCTAGCTGCTGGCTGTGATAGTGTCAATAGACAGGGCTGTCATTACTGCTGGCTGGGCAGATGAGGACAAATAAATATTCATACTCTACTTCCTGCATGTGACACTTGAGTTGTGAAATCAGTGTCCACATTTCAAAAACAACATCACCCAATTTTACCTTTTTCACTCTGAATAGGAAGCCATCTGAAAGCACTCTTTTCTTGATCATTTAAAGATTCAAAAAGAGAAAGGAGAAGACTTGGAGATTATGAAATTATGATGTCTTTTTTGCAATGGAAATCGAAGTGCTAAGTGCAAGAGACTTAGAATGGGCATCATAAAGGTGAGTCATCAAGTGCCAAAATGTGACTGTCCCATATAAAGAAAGCTTTAAGAGGCAATAAAATTTTGGTGACCACTAACTGTTCTACTTTCCATTAAGTTACCACAAAATACTTCGTGAAATATGGAGCACTTTTAGTAGTTTTTATTTTATCTGTTAAACTATTTTGATGAGATGAAAATGTGCATAACATGTATTCTCTGATGTGTAGTATGACATCTAAAAATGGCAACAGCGATGCTGATTATGTAAGCCTGGCTACTCAAGATATAGAAAATCCTGGATCAGCAGAAAATGTATCAGAATGTTCAAGAGGTGGGCCAGATTCTGTCTGATTTCATGTTGAACTTGGAATGTTTGGAAAATGCACAAAAGTGTTCACCCTTTAAAACAAAGCCTTAGGGATGATGGTCGCGCTTTACACACTTGAAAATGTTATATAGTCCCTTATCTTTGATTTACGTGATTTAAGAGGGGATGTTTTTTAAGAATATATACAACAGAAGTATTTGGCAACTCTGATATAAAATTTAGCAACAAGAATATGTGATTTTGTGCAGTAAAAGTAAAGATCTGACAAGAAAAGACATAACCTCAATTACAAATACTGAAAAAATACAACTACTTCTTAATAAGATCTTAATATTATTTAATAGCTTTCCTACACTTATAATTAAAAGTAGGAAAATAACACTAAAGCAATATACTGAGCTTTATCATCTACATAATTTTTGGTTTAATTTAGATTATTCATAGGAATAAAACTAGCACAATGTGCAAGGAATAAAAAAATAAAATTATGCTCTTATAAATATGTCAATATTAATATTTTTGAAATATATTGCATTGGTTTATAAACTTTCTTTTTTTTTAAAGATTTTATTTATTTATTTATTTATTTATTTATTTATTTATTTTTAGGGAGGAAGAAAGAGAGGGAGAGAGAAACATCAAAGTGCAGTTGCTGGGGGTCATGGCCTGCAACCCACGCATGTACCCTGACTGGGAATCGAACCTATGACACTTTGGTTCACAGCCCACACTCAATCCACTGAGCTATGCCAGCCAGGGCAGTTTATAAACTTTCTAATGTTAAAATTATTTTTAAAATTAGGCTAATAACACCATTTTATAGTAAATTTAAAAAGCCAAATTAATTAAATGTCTGAATTTTCATAAAATACTCACTGTCCCTGACTTGTGGTGATGATTTTTCAACTTTATGGGTTTTCAACTTTACAATGGTACAGAAGCAATATGCATTCAACAGGCAACAGCTAAGCTCAGCTATGACATTTGGTAGGTTAGGTGTATTAAATGCATTTTTGACTGAGTATATTTTCAAACTACCTTCGGATTCTTGGACATAACCTCATTGTAAGTCAAGAATCATCTGTGTATTGCTCTAACCTTTATTCAAATTGAATTTATAATTCCTTTGACTTCCTACATAAACAACAAAACAGTGTAATAACATTAGCAACTACTAAATTATATCGATAATTTATCTAAGTTTGTACTTCTTAGGAACAGTGTATATATGCACCTACAGTACAACAGCAGCGCAACAAGAAACAAAATAGATGCTTGGCGGACACTTCTATCACAAGACCACAGCTTTCTACGCTGATGTTCAACTATTCTACCAGGAGTTAGCAGTAGGTCATCACATGGTATCAATGGAGCTTATCTCTACCAAACAATACAAATAGAGCTGTCATTTGCAAACTTTCATACAAAATGTAACTCTTCAAGTGGAAGTAAAGTGTAAAATGAAATATAAATAATGGACATATGAAATATGCTTATTATTCATTACATGATAAAAATTGATGATGGGATGTAAGTGTTTGTTATACTAAGAAAGAAAGCTGTGTTGTATTGCAAAACTGTTTCAAAAAATGGTGAAAGAACACACTGGTATGACATTTGTCCTTCCAACGTCAGTGCAGAACTAAACGTTTTTCTAAACAGTGACATTTGAACTGAGATGTAGAAGACAAGTAGGAATGAATCTACCTGGGAGGAAAAAGAAAGGGATTTCTAGGAAAATGAAACAGATAGCAAAATCTGTGTGAGTGGAGAGACAGAAGCTAATTTGAGTGGAATAAGGAAGAGTGAGTTGGCGATTAATGCAAAACACACTCGCTGATGTCAGCAGGGCCAAATTACGCAAGGCCCACCCGGCTACACAGAAAAGTTCTGATGTATGACCATAGAACAATGAGTATCTGCTGCAGAGTTTTAAGTGGAAGATGGCTTTTAACTGTCAACATAGAGATATTCATTGGGCAGTTGGAACAACATGTCAGGTGCTCAGAAGAGGTCAGAGAGGTGAATTTGTGAATGTGAATTCCTTCCTTCCTTCCTTCCTTCCTTCCTTCCTTCCTTCCTTCCTTCCTTCCTTCCTTCCTTCCTTCCTTCCTTCTCTCCCTCCCTCCCTCCCTCCCTCCCTCCCTCCCTATTAAAGACTTGAGTGTTTTTGAAACCTGGTGAAGAAGGATCTCAGTAGAAGGTAGAGGAACAACAATTAATGCATTCAAACCTACACAGATGGTAGGTTCAGTGCACAGATGCAGGAATGGGTTTCAGATCCTTGGGACCATCGTTATTTATAAAAGAAGAAGAGGTCAGGATGGATGCAAGATGTAGGAAGGTTTGTGGCTGAATGCTCATCCCATTTCTGGCTCTACCTCTGTCTCATGACTTTGAAAACTGCCCACATTTTCAGGCTCTGTCTCCTTATATGTAAATTAAAAAGAGAGAGTTGGATAACTTAATACTTAAATTCATTTTGGTTTTAAAATGCATTAAATCATTTATTATTTTCTATTTTGCCAGTGCTGGAAAAGTTTTCCATCTTGCATACAACTGGATTTTTTTTAAGATTTTATTTATTTATTTTTAGAGAGGGAAGGGAGGGAGAAAGAGAGCGAGAGAGAGAGAAACATCAATGTGTGATTGGTGGGGGCCATGGCCTCCAACCCAGTAATGTGCCCTGACTGGGAATCGAACCTGCGATGCTTTGGTTCACAGCCCACACTCATTAACTTCTTAATATATTATGAACACATTGGGCTTTCGTTTAAGACTTTTAAGAGTCTCAGATGAAATCTTATTAATAGTTGTTTTAAATCAGCTGTTATAGAGAGCATCACGTTGTCCATTGTAGGGGAGAGGGCAGGGCAATAATGGAGGAAAGAAGGGGAAGGCTCATCAAGGAACATGTATAAAAGACCATGGCCCAAGCCAAAGGGGGGAAGGATTGAGGGTGTGTGGGTGGGGAAAGTGGTGGTGGGAAAATAGAGACAACTGTACTTGAACAACAATACAAAAAAAGTAATAACAAGAGTTAAGTCATTTTGTCACACGGTGGTAGAATTATGTCTCTGGCTTCAATATTTCAGAAAAGGATGAGATTACGTGATTCATGATTCCAGTTAGTTCATAAATGCTTTCAGAGCCATCACTGAAGACGTACAGCGATGTCAGCATGAGCTTGCCATTCTTTCTTCTGCTTGTTAGAGTGTTATTAAAGCTGGATCTATTTTTGGGGCGCATGAATGAGTCCCTATAGGCACCCCACTGCAAGTCTTCCTGGATTCCTTAGGATGCCAGTATCAGCACTGCCTCTTGGAGGAAGAAATGAGTCTTATCTTAAGATAGCAAAAAATAGCAGCACGGATGACGAGTTTTTCCCCCAGAAGCAAAGGCTGATGACTCAAGTCAGCCCTTCCTGACAAAACAGCCTTTGCTCTCTCTCCATAGCTCACACTGCTCATACTCTCTTTGAATTTCCCTTCCAATGATCATTGGATTGCCCTGAGAATTAGACAAACAAACAACAAAGAAACACTTCAATCAACACTATGGCTAGAAAGCTTCTTTATTTACTTTACTTTTCTTTCAAGACCAAATAGACTTTAAAACGAATGCTTCAACACAATTCTTTTGGCACCCGGTGAATAAAACTGATCGGATTCTTTCTTTTTTTTTTTTTTAAGTTTTAGGGGGAACTTTTTTTTTAAGATTTTATTTATTTATTTTTAGGGAGGGAAGGGAGGGGGAGAGAGAGAGAAACATCAATGTGCGGTTGCTGGGGGTTATGGCCCTCAACCCAGGAATGTACCCTGGCTGGGAATCGAACTTGGGACACTTTGGTTCCCAGCCCATGCTCAATCCACTGAACTACGCCAGCCAGGGCTGAATTATTTCTTATAAAATATTGTCTTTCAAATTTGAAAGTCTGCAATTCTTTTTTTTTTAATTAGGAATATATAGAGAATTTTCGAAATTTTCTACGTTCCCATTATACCTGAAGCTACATCTTATTTTATCTTTATACACTCGTGGTGTTTTCAAGCCGCTAAGGGAAGTGCCGGGGAAATTTCCGCAGGTGTTCCCGCCGCTTGCTCCTGAACAGTGGCGAGGGCGCCGCCTGAGTCCCGGCCGGAGTTTTCACCGGCGGGTACAGATCCAGCACCAGGGGGCAGGCTTGGATCACAAACGCTTGCTGCCCTAGCCTTCCTTCGAGTCTCAGGCCGTCCCGCGGGGCAGGGCTTTCTCTTACACCTCTGGCAGGTTTGCCCGCATCTTCAGATGGGCTGGGTCGTAGAGCATCCCCGTCTCCAAATACGGGATCGGCAGTAATACTACACTGATAGTGGTAATCGTGATATTAATTTTGAAAACTGTAAAGTTAAATGTGGTCTCTAGTCCTAAGTTTGTGGTGTGTTCATTTATGTTAATGGGTAGGGAAGGGACATTGACTGATGATGGTAATGGGGATGCGTATTGGTAGATTATTGACAGCTTTTCATTTAGGGGGCGAATCACATCATGAATGGCTGAATTAGAAAAATGAAGGAAAGAAGGTGCAAGCTGTGCCAAGTGAAGGAGTGAAGAAGGTTTTGTATGCTTTTTATCAGGTGTCCTAAAATTTGTGCATGGCTTTTTGTAGCTGTGGTTGCTTGGTAACTGGTAAAGGAGACCATTTAAGGGGGGGAAACTCAGCTTTGCTAGACAGTCTCTCCAGGGGTACATAGCAGGGAAGTAAAACCAGAGGGGCCGAGTGTGCTGAAGCATCCTGTCCACCCCATCCTGCAACCCTCCGTGCAGAGAAACTAAGTGGTTTCATCTCGTCACTCACTGTGATTTATGACAAATCAGGGATGTTATTCTATTGTGCGTTTTTGTCAAACGTGACTTGGATAAACTTAGTAAACTTGCTGATTGCACCAGAGATCTATTAGTTTTAGATATAAAACTAATTTATATATTTATAAATCATTTATATATTGAATGATATTTATCATGCAATGATATTGCATGATATTTTTTACTTGAGTTTGACATGAATATTCATTTTTAATTTCATGGCAATTGAGAGCCCATCCTAACAGTTCAGCTAGTTCCAAACCAACAAAACTGTTGTATAAAAGGAAAAAATGGTGTTCGTGTTCAGTAAATGTTTGGAAAAAAACAGCCATTTTTATCATGTCTACAAATTCAAGAATTATAATTCATATAAAATTTTATATTTTGTATTTTTGCAAAATGGAAAACAAACTTCCTCAATTCTAGTTTTTTCATCTAATTTTACTCTTATCGTATATTATGGTACAAGTGAGGTTTTTTTTTTTTACAGATAGTAACTGCTCTGTAATTGTTAACTCTATATAATGATTTTTTTTGTAAAACTAACAGAATACTTAGAAAATAATAGGTTATTGGCAAAATAACCTGGAATCTTCGATCTTTTAAAATATTTCTTTTTTTCTTTGTCTATTTTATTATGGAGAATTTAGAAATTAGTGAACATACAATACAATATACAGGTGATGTTATAGGATTGTACACTTGAAACCTATATACTTTTATTAACCAGTGTCACCCCAATACATTCAATAAAAATTGAAAAAAGACAAGTTAGTGACATGTGAAAAAGAATAAGATATCTAGCTGCCTTTATCACAACATCCAGTGAGACCCACTGCTACTATTTCGTGTACTTCTTTTAAGATACATTTTAAATCAAGATGCCTGTATCTATCCCAACCTACCTGCTTCTATTTTTCCCTCAACTTATTATTGACAATTTTCCTGCAATTGAATATTCTTTTATATTGTGATGTATACTAACTTTGTAGTATTATATTGTATCAACTAGCATAATTTATAGAGTCAATACTTTAAGTTTTGTAGATTATTTACAACTTGTTGATAAGTTCTTTCAAAATGAAAATATAACATACTCTGGTTTCTGAAATCAATGGACCACAATGCATGTGTGTTTTGTAGTCAAAACATATTTTTATACATTGAAACAACATGGTTTACCTTCAAAGTAAAAGATTCATTTTAGATACGCATAGCATACTAATTTACGATCTCTTGAAGAAAGGTGAATCACAGTTTAGGGACCAGTTTTCACACTCATTGAAAGTATTACTCATGTAATTCTCTTTCCTATGGCATTACGTCAAATCACATTTGATGACCACTTGCCAAAGAAATCATTTGAAATGTGGTTTCTCACTGTGACTAAGAATATGAAAATTTACCTCGTCCCATCATTTAAATCATGCTCATTCAGTGCCAATTAACGATACCTTAATGGAATATTTCCCACATTTCAGGGGATTTTTCTATGTGATGTCTGTATATGTCAGTGCCAATAAAAACTGCAGTGCTTAAAATGACTCCTAAACATACAAAAGTAAAGCTATTGAGGACTGTTCTGGTTCTGGAGATAAGTCAACTTTCAGGCATCCATGCGGATAGGTATTATGTAAATAATTACTATGCCGTCAGTAGTGGCAATCAGTGTGAACTTGGACAAATTGTTCAAAACACCTTTAGACCCTAGGTTCCTCTTCTGCAAAGCAGGATTGGCCAGAGCTGTCTCTGCAAGGTTACTATGAGTATTAGAAGTGGTTGTTTATAATGTGTTGCGTGGCTCCCATTGATGACATTGAGAGTGGGGAAAGCACTGCACTAGGGAGCTCCAGCTGCACCAAAGACTCACGTGAGCAGTGGACAAGCTGAGATTCATACCTGATGGGGACCCTCTCCCTCTCCATCAACATCAAGAGTCAACACAGGCATCGGTTCCAAGATCATGGTACTTCTAGATTTCAACCCCAACTTTAGTGAAGGGGATCCCTGCACCCTGGAGTGGATCTACACCTGCCTTCGCATGCCTCTTTACCCCTGTTAACAAGCGGGCAGGAAAGAGCCCCAGACCCTCAGGCATTGCGAGTGGAAAATAAAATGGGGCAGTCACCCCAGCATACACTTGGATGTTTCCACAGAATGATAAACACAGACTTACCACACGGACCAGCAAACCTGCCCCTAAATACGTGTACAAACAAAGTAAAAAAATACATCCACACAAAAATTTACACATCAGTGTTGCACCATGACTCACAATAGCACAAAAGTCAAAACAGCCTGAATCTGTCAACTGATGAATGTGTCCTATGCTTAAAATGGAATCTTACTTGAAAATAAAAAGGAGCGAATGACTAATACATGTTATGATGGGGATGGGCCTCACATACATTGTGCTAAGTGAAAGAATCCAGGACAAAGTAACCACATATTCTATGATTCCATCTGTAGAAGATGTACAGAATAGGCAATTCCGTAGAGATAGAAAGCAGATCAGGGTTTTCTGTGGCTGGGAGTGGGGAGGCAAGGGGGGAAAAATGGATTTTTTAATGAGGCATTTTTATTAAAAATATGTTCAGTTCACCATTATAAGAGCTGATTATAGAGTTATTTTTACAATGCCCTCCTATTAAAATTATTTAAAACTTTTATTAAAATGCTGAAGAAAACAATAATGAATAAACATGATTGTTTTATAAGCCCATGTATATAGGCAATGAGCATAAAATAAGAATTATTAAAGCAGTTAAAATATTCATAATATAAGTGGCATAATTCAATGGTTGTAGGTTTATTATGTGGTTGACATAGTTCTCAGAAATAACTTCATTATTTTACTTTTGGATTGATGTATAAGTTTGTGGCTATTTACTAACTTTATATTTCAATATTACTAACTTTACAAATATTAATTAGCAAGTCAGTTAAAATCTAACCACTTATAAAACTGCCTATAGTTCAAAAATATAATTTTTTACAAAATGTTTTAAAATGTCATGTATTTGATTGAAATAGGTATCTGCTCATTATTTTATAAAACAAGAATAAACATAATAGCAAAAATGTAATATGATTTTTTATTTTGAAGAATGTTTTTATTATTGCATATAATTTCTGCTTTCTGCAATACCACTCAACTCTCATATCTTCTCTGTCGGCACCCCCACCAACACACACAAATAGTGGCAATCTTCCTCCCTGAATGCATCTGATATCTTCATAATGCTAACTGCCAGAAATAGAACTCCTGAAGTTGTTTGTGTTAAAAAAAATCAGTTAAAAATGGAAGCACAAACAATTGAAAAGTTTCATCCAAAAGAGAATTTTTTTGACTTCCAAGTGTTCATAAATACTCCTGTTCATTTTCAGTAGTATCTGTCAAGCCAAGGGCATCCTCCAAGTGAGGTCACCATAGAATTAAAACACACGCACGCACTCCTAGCTTGTGAAGGCTTGTCTGAAGGGTTTCATGAGTAGGATGTGTCACTACCAGCTCTTGGTCTGATGTAAAGCTGAGTTCTGAAATGACACATAGTTCCTGTATTCCCCAGTTAGCCACAAATTTCTGTTGGGCTTCCTCTTCTTTTCTCGTCATCTGTGGAAGAAAAAAGAAACCAAGGGACTTGAGAAGATACCTGAAAAAGCAGAAACTACTGTCTCATTTTATTCAAAATGCTCTCTCCACCTGTTCTAGGTACATCCAAAGTCTGCAGAGCTCTCCTTATAAGGAAAACCGGCTGAGGAAGTCTGGGCCCAGGAAAGAGCACTGGCAGGCCGCTGTAGGCGGGGCCCCACCTGCAGAGACACACTCTAGCAGTGGGCCCAACCTTTTAGCATCTCTGGGCCATGTTGGAAGAAGAGTTGTCTTGATCCATGCATTAAGTACACAAACATTAATGAAAACTGAGGAGCAAAAACAGATCCATGCATAGTTTTCGTGATATCTGCCACCACAGATGGGCAAAAAAGTCCTTGCATGTGGCCCGTGGGCTGCAGGTTGGACATCCCTGGAAGGAACCTGGCCAGGGTGAGTGATAGACCTACAGGGCAGAGAAAGTGTTTGACTGCTAGTAGGTGATGACAAAATGAAATATCTTTCCTGCTATATGACCAGTCAATGAAAAAAAAATAAAAGAGCTACATTGTTAATTACATTTGTTCAGGGGAGGAATAAGTATGTAAAAGTTGTACACTTGTGTCCATTGTTTATTTTTATGATTTGTAACATATGCTCATCTAAAAGGGGGAGTGGCTTGAAGCCAGACTTCAAATAGTGAGTCCCTGATCTCCTGCCATCTAAAGGACATTAAAATTGTCACCGTTTTGTAGCTCGCCACCGTGGCTTACCTGTCTGAATCTACCTTATCAGGGTCATACCTTTCTACTGAAACTGGAGTAATATAAATCTCCATTTCCTTCACACACTCTGGATACCCTCACACACAAAGTGCCACAGCTTGTGTGAGGCAATAGAAGAGGAAGCTACAAATGGGCCAAATGAGTGAGTCAAGAAGGAGGATCTTTGTGCAGAAAAGTCAAGAGACAGAGAGATCGCCAAGATTAAGACCACTGGTGCCTAAAGAAAACACTGTGGAGGCTCTGGCATAAACTCACTAGGACTTCTGGTGATGCGGGACATCCAACATAAGTGTGAATACTCCATCAGAAACTGTGTTTCTGGAGAGTTCCGAAAAAGGCATGCCAGGAAATAAAACAGTGAAAAGTTGTTTATTATAGCAATTTTTTGAAATATTCTAATTAATGTGCTTAAAAGTATCATCTGTGTGTCCAAAAATGCAGGTAGAAAGTTTACGTGAAATACCATGACATAGTGTGATGTATGCAGTTGGCAGAATGAGAATGGTATTCATACAATTGAGACGGTCCATTTTCCTTTGGACTGATTTTTAAAATCGATAAGACATTAAAACATTTACTTATTTAATAAAAACAGTTTTGAAGAAATTTTAGAGCAGACAGAAATAAAGCATCACCCTCACAGTTTTATAATCTCTGTACTTGGGACATAATGGAATACAAATTCTATTTATCTCCTTTATGTTAAGTTTCTCCTTAATAACAAAACAACACTGATGAAAAAGGTTTGTTTTGATACTTTTCTGATATGATGTCAATCACCAGGTGTAGAAACACATGATTAATTCCACCTATACACTTCCACCCAGTTATTTTGAAAATCACCATTTTCCTTCTCATTTGTCAGACTTCCCACCCTAGAAGGAAATTCTACCCATTGACTTGAAGAAGGATAATATTCTCAAGAAACTTCTCAAGAAAGATGCCAGTCATTTTCAAATAACCCTTTGTTTTTCTAATTTGTTTTCAAAGGGAATTTTCCCGTCTTTATGCACATGTACGCCTCTTATTCTAGGAACTGGGCTTAGAAACTGAAAGCATTTTCAGGAACCTATCATCAGATAGGAAGACTGAGCTGTCAAGTACATCTATTAGGAAGAACTTCATTGGGGATTTCCATAATAACCTAAGATGTGAAATCATGGTATGAAAGTGCACTTTAAAAAGTATTTTCTGATCTTTTATTTTTATTAAATGTCATATTCCCTGTCTGCTGAACTTACCTACTTTCTAACATTAGATGTGTGCAACAGTTAGGATCCTACTGGGCTTTCATCCTAAGGCTGGTGAGGCAGAGAAAGGTCAAGAGACTCTCGAGCTCCTGTGAATCACCCTTTCAGTCCTGGGGTTCACGCTGGGGTTCACGCTGGGGTGCACACTGCACTGCGTGTTTCATACACCATCCAACACGGTGTTTGGATGCATAGGCTACCTACGAGCTGGATGGCATCATTCGCTGACTTCTTATTTCTTCTTCTTAAATTAAAAATAAATGCATATTACAGGTGTTAAGGTGCTAAAACTTGAGCATTTCCTCTATGTGCACATTGCGGAAAAGCAGTCAGACTTGGTACTTAATGACACCGGGAGTGGAGGTGGGCAAAGGGGGAATTAATGGGGATGGGAAGAGGCTTGTCTTCGGGTGGTGAGCGCACGGTGCAGTGTGCGGATGACGTCCTACTGAGTTGTATGCTCGACACTGTGTGGTCTTATCAACCAATGTCACCCCCCGAAGTTCGGTAAAAAACATTAAAGGAAATTTAGCCATTTTAATAACTCGAATCATTAATGTTTTCTGTAATGTTTACCTAATGAACAGGTATGTTTATCATTGTCTTAGAGGATGGGCATTATAGACACAGGTAACAAAAAAGAAGAAAAGCTAAAGCAGCACATAGAAATAATAACAAAATTTGCAGTTCTATAAAAGTAGTAGTCTCTATTTCAAAATTCTTATATGGAATTACACAAATAACATGATGGTTTGATGTAAAGCCTGTTAGGGGGCAAGACATATATTTTATTCAAATTTAGTATTTTCATTGTCACCAGCGGGAGCAGTAAAATAAAGTGATCAGATAATAAATATTTTGTTAAAGGAAAGACTTTCTAAAATCTCTGTGCTGTGTGGATGTACCCAATTCTACAGTTTATACACACATCACATTGATATTACATTGTGTTCTGCTCTTCTTACTAAACACCCTCCCAAATTGAAAATATATACAGTTATTGTATGTGGAAACATATTTTTTTATAATCTATTTAATCAAATTTCCAATTATGGCGTTAAATAATTTGGAGCATTTGACTGTCAATTTGAAACGTTCACTTAGACTCTTTCTGAAAATGACTGCTTCCTTGTAATTTGCTGCATTTTCTGTTGTCATCAAGAATACATGGAAGCAGAAAGACATTAATGCTGACAAAAGAATAAAAGTACAGTCTTAAATGTTTTTATTCAACAGAAGACATTTTGTGAATTATTTAGTGAGCATGAGGGTCTGTCGTCTTCGAAATCTATAAGCAGATGTATGCAGTAGCATTTGTAAAGGTTTTATTTTCCTTGCTTAAAACTCTGCTCTTTTCACTAAAAAATACCATAAAATGCTGAAAATATTTTTAATGCCAATATGTTAAAAAATAGTATGTAATCTACTCATTGAAGAAATTCCAAGAGGTACTTGGTATATTTAAATTATATTTGTCATCAGTCTGTATTTGATAATAGCACTTATCTCATAAGTTATAGAACTCAAATAAATATTTAACATATTCCTATTTTTAACTTAAAATGGTAGTTAATAAGGTCATTTATTAAAATTTATTTTAAAAACTCATTAGTAATAAGTTAAATTTCTTGGTCCCCATTATATTACTCTAAAATAAAACTTCATTGCAATAACATCAGAATCAATTTTTTTTAAGATTTTATTTATTTATTTATTTTTAGAGAGGGAAGAGAGGGAGAAAGAGAGAGAGAGAGAAACATCAATGTGCAGTTGCTGGGGGCCATGGCCTGCAACCCAGGCATGTGCCCTGACTGGGAATTGAACCTGTGATGCTTCGGTTCCCAGCCCGTGCTCAATCCACTGAGCTATGCCAGCCAGGGCACATCAGAATCAATTTTAACAAACCTAACATTGGAGGAAAATACATTTAATTTTTTGCCATAAAATTGTTCAGAAAAATTATTATGCAAATACCTGACTTGAACTAAGTAACAAGAAGAAAATACATGAATTCATATACCTCAGACCTCGTGAGAATCACGCTAATCTAATGTAACGGGTAGACAGGTACTTTTCTTCCCATTTTAGAACTAATAAAATTTTTACTCAAGGACTCACAGCCAGTATGTGACAGAGCTAAATCTACGATATAATTTACATCTTCTGAATTTGTACCAGCCTCTTTTAACTACAAAGAGCTGCAGTTTTCTGGAGACTTCATCCTTGACGTCTACAATATGGGGTTCCCTTAGAGGGGAGATCTATCTACACACTACGATACTTCATAAGTAAAACATACTTTGGGATATGTGGTGTATTTCCTTCAGGCAAGTAAGTATGGTTATATAAGGAATTATATTGATAAAAATTCATTTACAAAAGCATAAAATGTGGTTGGAACTCCCAGGATGGTGAATGAAGAAACTGTAAAATATACTCCTCCATAAAACCCATGAAAAAATTAGCCAAAATTGCCAATGTCAACTCTTTTAGAACTCTTAACCAAACCCTTAGGACAATCCAGGGAGAATTTATTCAAGTAAAATGGTTGAAACTTGCCACTCAGGTCAACTATATTCTTATTTATTTATGTTTGCCTGCTTGGTTTATCAATTAGTGATGTAGAGGTGCTGCAGTTTCCAAATAAAGCCGTGGATTTGCCTGTTTTGACTTTCAGTTCTATCAGTCCTGTCTCATGGATGTTAACACCCTTTCGGTAGGTACACACATGTTTAGAGTTTTGTGTCTTTTTGATAACTGACCCCTTTAAAATTATGTCATCTTTTCAATCCCTAATAATCTTCCTTGTTCTGGAGTGTGCTTTGTCTGCTATTCATAGAGCAAGCATAGCGCTTTTGATTATTGTTAACAAATTGAAAATCAACCAATGTGCCATCACAATAAGATAAAGAACAAAATTATACGTTCAGATTAACTGATGCAGAAAGATCACTTGATAAAAACCAACACCCATTCATTGCAAAAGAAAATCTCAACAAAGTGGGAATAGAGGTACTTTCTCAAACTGAGGAAAAAACCTACAAAACATTCTATATTAACATTATTCTTAATGGTGGGACACTGGACTATGGGGACCAAGGCAAGAATGTTCTCTCCCATCACACCTATTCGACATCATAGTGGAAGTCACAAACAGTGCAAATACAAGAAAAAATATTGAAAGTATGGAGATTTAAAGAGAAGAAATGTGTTGTGCATGGGTCACCGGCCAGCAGTGACCACGGAACGCTGTGGATGGCTCAACGATAAACACACGAGAAAAAACACACATGCACAGAGACAAACCAGTTTCTGTGGGGAAGTAGGGATGAAATGGCCACCCCCCCAGTGGGGAGCATGCCGATTTACAGTCTGTACCTGCTTTTATTGGGCTCATTCTGCATAATAATTCAAGTACAGTACTCATTAGGGGGAAGTAAGGAATCATAGAAAACAAAGAACTCTGCCTGTCTATTGAGTTGGGGGTCAAAGAGCTGTAAGACTGAGGAACAAAATAACTTCCTCCTAAGGCCCTTCTCATTCAACTGAGAGCATTCTAAACAAAGAAGGTTTCACAGTAATTTACATGTTCTTTCTTAGGCCTGATCACCCGGGGAATCCGCACTTCTCAGTACAGAGCTGCAACACCCTGTCATTGTTTCAGGCTTAGGTGGAGCAAGGGAACTAAGGCAACTGGGAGACAAGGAGGTTTTTTTCCCAGATGCTGAGAACTCAGGCTATGTCAAAGCCGAGGAGCGAGGGTCCATCACCCCCCTTTTGCTGCAGCCCCCCAAGTCCTTCTTTTGGGGGGCCTCCCAAAGTGATCGTGCCTGTCTTAGGTCGTTCCCCCGTGGGGAATCTTACCCGTCTTTGGCTAACCGACCAAGCTTTTTGGGGTTCAGTTATGAATAAAGCAGCAGAAGCAGCATTCCTGCCAGGAAGATAAGCTTTTGTCTCCTTGCTGGCTTACAGTTCCAAGGGCGTTCCCTTAGCCTTAGCCTAGGCGGGGGGTTACAGCTTCTGATACCAGTCAGGGCAGTTCCCAACAAAATGAAACTGCATTTATTTTCAGATGAAATGCTTATAGTTAGGAAACCATATGAAATATACTACCCCCTCCAAAACAAACAAAAAACTGCAACAAATAAGATATAGTAAGTTAAAGGATAAAAGAGCAATGCAAAAAATTTTTCTTCCACATGTATCAGCAATAGACAATTGAAATTTGGAATTTAAAAAAGAAAAGCCCTAGCTTACAATTAACACCCAAATTCTATAGTTCTTAGATGTAAATCTAACAGAATGTGTCCAGATTCTTTGGCAGTAAACTCCAAAACACTGATAAAAGCAATCAAAGAAGATAAAAATAAATGGAGGTATAGTCTATCTTCATGGATTGGAAGACTCAAAAGATCCTGGGTCTCCCATCCATAATTTTCTCATTTCTCTTTGGTGAAGATCTTAGAAACCAAGTCATGGCCTCCTAACTTGACCTACAGATCAATGTAATCCTAATGAAAATTCTATCAAGCTATTTTTGAAGATGTCAAAAAAAATCCTAATTGTTTTTGTGGAAATGCAAAGTTGTAGAATAGCCAACACAATACTGAAGAAAATAACAAAGTTGAACAACTCGAACTACATGATTTTAAGACTTACAAATCTAGAATAACTCTGACAACGTGAAATTGGCAAAACAGTAGACAAATAGACTAATTAACATATTAATGGGGTGGGGGGTAAAGGGATGGTGCAGTGGGGAGCCTCCAATTGACACAGTCCCAATGGCTGGTCAATGGGCAGTCATATCTTCTCCATTATCTCCCTCAGCAACTCATGATTGCAAAAGCTAGTAGCAAGCCATGGATAAGCAATGAGTGGAACAATGAATTATTCAAAAATTCAATGAAATGAGGTGTTAAAGAATTTTGTCTATTAGGATAGATAAGTGGCATAGATTCATTCATAGGATATCTACATGGAATTAATTAGTAAACGCTAGATCATTCTTTAAAAGTTAATTTCTGATTATAGGAAATTATTAAATGTCTTTTCTAATGACATCCATTAAAATTAAACCTTGAAAAATATTTAATAACATTTTAATTAATATGAAATGATCTGTTAAATTAAAAAGTTGAGGCATAGAACTGTAGATAGTATGTAAAATATATATTTGTAGAAGGTGTAAATAAATTTGCATGCACAAGAAAAATACTGGCAGTGTTGTTTTGGGGTTCTTAACTATCTTTAAACTGTGCACTTGTTCTTATTTATATTTTTCTGAAGAAAAAGGTCCTTTAGATTTCATTCTAGTCTCAGAGGTTTCCACAATGTAAAAAACTTAATGATTACAAAAACTTCTTGCATTATAAGGAAGGGTTAGGGATATCAAGATAACGTTACCAAGGTTGAAGAAAGCAGAACATCTTGAGTCTTGAAGCCAGGTCTCCCACCTCTGAGTCTCGTGCCTTCAGCCAATTCCCATTGCTGCTCAGAGGTCGGAAAATATGTGATTAAATTATATTGAATAGTTTAGATAAAATAGATTTTTTTTCTGTCAATTTATTCATAGAAGTTAAGTCCTGAGAATGCTACTCATTTTTACCTGTAGAACTCACATAGTTTGTTTTTCTTGTTATTTTCTCTTTGAATTTCATTTTCAAGATTGCGTCTTACCTACTATTTGCTGGAAGTGTTCACATTTGGCTTTTGGTCACAAATACAAATGCTTACTTGACCAAGTGGTCTTCCCATTATATGTGGATAGATATATAGATGATATAGATAATGATACAGATGACATAGTGATAAAGATTACACTAAATTTTTGTTTACAACCTTAATTAGTAGATTTGATCCTTCAATTGATAAAACAAACTTCATCATAGCACTATCAGAATTACACTGATTGCAAGTTACTTACTTTGAATAGTTGGGATTTCTTGTATACTAAGCAGAGTAACCTGGTTTCTATGTGCTTGTGACACACAGCCTCATGTTAAATTTCGAGTTACTGGGAGTTACTGGAATAAAATTGTATGTCACCCAGAATTGGTTTGGGCATGAAGTTAACACCTACATACATAACCTAATTTTTTTTTTTTACTTTGGGCCATTCGAACAATGGCTACATAACAAAGACACTTTGGGATTCATAGTTTCTTACTCATAGTTTGATGGCTTATGCCAGTCACACCAATATTTGTTGATATTACTTCTCATGTAAAAAAGTGAAGTAAAACACAGGAACTTGAGAAGTTACCAGCTTCACATTCTCTTTCTAAGTAGTATGATGTAATGTGAAATTTCTCCATGGGTGAAATGCCAGAGATAGTCATATTTGACAACTGATTACTTAGTGAAGGTGAGGTTGTTGATAAAAGGAAAGGGAATTCATAAGCCAATGGCAATGGCCAACATGCACAGACTGGTGGCCCAATTAAACAAGTGGAACTGCAGCTCTTACTCACTGAGACGTTCCCCGGCCCACATGTGTCATCAAAGAAAGTGTTACCTGCCTTGTGAAGAACGGGAAATGACTGTGCGCCCAATGTGGCACGTAATTAGAAAAAGAAAACTAACTATTCTGAATGAATCAAGCTGAAATTCAACCAACAGTAAGATACGATTGTGTATGATCCGTCCATGTTTAGGCCAATGAATAGGTCTTAAGACAATGAACTCACCAGATATTTATTATTCTGTATTTTTTATTTGGTATATTTTAGTTTCCATGTGAATTTTAATTGCTAGCCTTTGGGAATAGCTAAAGCATGACAAACTTTGATTCTATTTCTTTTGGTCATTTCCTATGAAGGAATGAAATCGTGACATAAGCGCAAAGCCAACTTTCCCTCACCTTGTTCCTTCCTTCTCTCCTCCTTGTCATTATTGCACAGACTCCATGCTCTCTACCATCGACTATCTGGACAACCTTATGTCCCAGGGACAAGCTAGAGTGCCTCCAACCAGCTCCAACGTCCCTGTGTACTTCTAGCTGCAATTCCAGAAGAGGCAGACTGCATGGTCCTCTGCAGTGGGGCATGATACCAGCCAATCAGAACAGAGGCCAGCTACAATTAATGGTCTACTACTGTGTTATTTCTGGTAACATTCTATTTGATAGTGGCATAAATGACATTTGACTCGGGTGACTCCTCCTGCCTTCTTGAAATTTCCCTTTCCATTCTTTTCCAGTGCACCACATTCTTTTGGTCATAGCTGTGTCTCATTAGGTGTTTTATTCAGTTCCCTCTTTTTGTTCCTCTTCTCCCTGAGTGCTACCTTCTGGGATGCCTTAAATTTTAGCCATCAGAAGTTTTTCCTTCTCTTTTTTTTCACCTAGCCTTAAGCCTATAGATATCTTCCATATGCTGACCACACTTGTAATGCTCACCAGTGGCCTTTTTAAGCTCAACTACACATACAGACCCAAGACACTATTGTGAAGCATGTTTGACATCAGTCTACTCAGAAGGTTACCAGACAGAAGCCGCAGCATGCCAACAACACAGCATCAAACATTCCAAGCAGAAATAGTTCTTGCAATAGTCCACAAAAACAGTGCACAGAGCCACCCAGAAAATATACACTCAGATATATTCAATTCAAGTTCATGGAGGCAATAGCACACAGAGGAATTTCTCTGGCTTAAAAGCCTCATGTCAGACAGTAGCCAATATACCAATGGGCATAGCTTCCAAAGCCACTATAGGAGACATGCAAGGTCTATCTGGAAAATGTCCAGCCATTGTTAATATAATCAGAACAGTTTGCACAACACTGATGTAACCTGGTAACCAAGGAGAGTGGGCTGGAATCAGCATGTGCGAACGATGATGACTACACTGTATTGGTTAATGGCAGTGGTAGATGCCATTGAGTAAGCATGTGTGGCCATTGCATTCAAAATGAGCATGTAGAGCAATGAATCTGCATCACATTTTAATTTAAGCTTGAACATTCCTTTGCAGAAACTATTTAGGTTATTCAGAAGGCTACAGCTATCAGCAACTGGTGATTGGCAGCTTCATCATTACAATGCACTTGCTCCTGCATCACATCTTGTGCAGAGTTTTTTGCTAAAACATCAAATCGCTCAGGTGACTTAGCCCCTCTACAGTTCAGATCTGGTGCTCTGTGACTTTTGACTTTCCCCAAAACTACAATCACCTTTGAAACAGAAGAGATTTCAGGCCATCGATGAGATTCAGAAAAACATGAGGAGGCAGCTGATGGCAACTGGGAGAACTGTGTGAGGTCCCAAGGTACCTACTTGAAAGGGGACTGAGATGCCATTGTCCTATGTACAATGTTTATTGTATCTTGTATCTTCCTCAATAAATGTCTCTATTTTTCATAGTATGTGGTTGGACACTTTCTGGGCATACCTTGTACATGTCGTAAGAGCCACTGGCTTTCAAGAAAGCCCAATATATAACCCTATTGGGTATTCAAAGTTCCGTGTTCAAATTCAGTTTACAAATTTACAAAATAGGAATTTCTATTTTAAGTAACATTTCCTAGAGATGGTGTTTAACCCTTATCAGGTTACCTTTGAACCATACCCAGCAGGTTCACCGAAGACCAAATCTCCTTGTGGAACTGGAAAAGTTTTAAAAATAGAAAAGGCTTAACTTTACTTACAACTCTTAAATTTCTATTTTCTGTCTAGACATTTTCTCTGAAGTTCACGTTCATATAATTTACTATGTCTACTTAACGTTTTTTCTTGATTATTTAATGGGTGATGTCAACTAATAATATCCAAATTCAAATTCTTGACATGCTCCACCAAACATATTCCTCTAGCCTTCCCAATCTCACTAAATGCCAATATCTCTCTAGAGGCCAATGTTGAATTATTGGAGTCATCCACAACTTTTCTTTGTCCCTTATGCATCACATCCAATCAACAGATACTGAATATCCAAAACCCAAATATTTCTCCCAATCGTCACTGTGATCTCTCTACTTCAAATAGTAACTGTGTGGCTATATAAGGACTTTTGGCAACATGATACATAGTGCTATATTATTAATATGGGCAGAGCTGAAGGAAGAAACAAATTCATTTTACTTTTTTTCTAGTAGAAAAAGGAGAGTCCCCAAGAAGTTTAGAAAAATAGCTAGGAAGGCAGTTTTTAAGATCCAGATTGATGTAGGCTTTGGCAAAATGATTTAACATGAAATAAATACACAAATTCACTCTATAGACATAGGTTAGTGAGGCCTAAGAACAAGTAATCACCATTTCTATACAGAATCCATTTATTGACTCACAGATTGTGTATGAACATTTTTTTTGTAATTTCATAGCACCCACACAGCTAGCTAGCTGTTCCTTTAGCTTCTTTGGCACAGGGAATAAACTAGAATCCTTTCCTTGGCTTACAGTATATGTTCCTTTTTATAAGAGCTATTTTAAAGCTTCTCCTTGCAACGCTTTCTCTCCTTCTAGAAAGTGCATTCACAAATCTCCATCAGACTTGGCAACAGTTCTTGGAGTTCCTATACATGTTTCCCTATAGAAAATTCAAACTCACGTGCAAAAACCCTTTATGTGCAGTTCTAAGAACCACAGATTACCAGAAATAAAGAAATAATTCTAAACATAAATTCCATTTGAAAATTACATATGCATAAATACCTTTAAACCATTTCAGAGCATAACATTTTTCAGTAACTATTTATAAAAAGGTAATTTAAAAAATTTTAAATTCAGAATCATACCTAAGCCATTTTTTATTTAGTTCAGCTAACTGTATTAAATGCATCACACGTTGTTTAAATGTGCAAATGTGAGAATTTTCCAAGGTTTAGTCCTAGAAAGCACATATTTAATTAAGAATAGGGAGACTCCTGGCCAAGATGGAGGCGTAGGTGAACAAACTGTGCCTCCTCACACACCCAAAATTAAGGACAACAAAAATTTAGAAATAAAAAAACAACCAGAACAGACAGAAAATTCAACTGTACTGAAGTCCCGACAACCATTCATCCAGACCGGTAAGAGGGGCAGAGTCGGCCGCCAATGGAGAGGGGTAGCGGCAGGAAAAAGCAGTGGCTGGCAGGCCCGGGCACACAGGGTGCAGGCGGCAGCTAGCAGACCCCGGTGGCAGACCCCTGGCGTGGGTGTGGGGAGGCAACGAGCAGATCCAGTGAGGCGCGCAAGGCAGCTGGCTGTCTGCAGTCACACATTCACATGCAGATAAACCAGTTGAAAACCGGCAACGAGACAGACCGTGCAACCCAGGCCCTCAGTGCTGGGAAATAAAGACTAAAAGCACTGATTGAAAACACTTCTGGGAATTGAGCTGCCGGGAGAGACTCCCAGTCTCACAGGAGAGTTCACTGGAGAGACCCACAGGGTCCTAGAATGTGCACAAGTTCACCCACGGAGAAACGAGCACCAGAAGGGCCCAATTTGCTTGTGGGAAATGGCAGAGGGGACTGAAATCTGACAGAGAGTGGAGCAAGCACCATTGCTCCCGCTCAGACCCTGCCCCACATACAGCATCACAACCCAGAGACTGGGTTGCCCCGCCCTGGTGAACACCTAAGGCTCTGCCCCTCGCTATGTAACAGGTGCGTCCAGACCCCTTCCCCCCAAAAAATGGCTCAAACAGAAAAACAAATCAAAGCCCCAGAGTCAATACTTCTAAGTGACCAAGAGGTAGCCAACCTATCAGATGCACAGTTCAAAACACTGGTGATCAGGATGCTCACAGAATTGGTTGGTTTAGGTTGCAAATTAGATGAAAAAATGAAGGCTACACTAAGTGAAATGAAGAAAAATGCACAGGGAACCAATAGTGATGGAAAGAAAACTGGGTCTCAAATCAGTGGAGCGGACCGAAAGGAAGAAAATAACATACAATCAGAAAAGAATGAAGAAATAAGAATTCAAAAAAATGAGGAGAGGCTTAGGAACCTCCAGTACATCTTTAAACGTTCCAACATCTGAATTATAGGGGTACCAGAAGGAGAAGAGGAAGAGCAACAAGTGGAAAACTTATTTGAACAAATAATAAAGGAGAACTTCCCCATCTGGCAAAGGAAATAGACTTCCAGGAAGTCCAGGAACCTCAGAGAGTCCCAAAGAAGTTGAATCCAAGGAGGAACACACCAAGGCACATCATAATTACATTACCCAAGATTAAATGAAGGAGAGAATCCTAGAAGCAGCAAGAGATAAGGGGACAGTAACCTACAGAGGAGTTTCCATCAGATTGTCAGCCGATTTCTCAAAAGAGATCTTGCAGGCAAGAAGGTGCTAGAAAGAAGTATTCCAAGTCATGAAAGGGAAGGACCTATATCCAAGATTCATCTATCCAGCAAAGCTTTCATTTAGAATGGAAGGGCAGATAAAGTGCTTCTCAGATAAGGTCAAGTTAAAGGAGGTCATCATCACCAAGCCCTTATTATATGAAATGTTAAAGGGATTTATCTAAGAAAAAGAAGATAAACATGTATAGTAAAATGACAGCAAACTCACAGTTATTAACAACTACACCTAAACAAAAGCAAACTAAGGAAACAACTAGAACAGGGACAGAACCACAGAAATGGAGATCACATGGAGGATTAGCAACAGGGGAGTGGGAGGAGGAGAGAGGGGGAAAAGGTATGGAGAATTAGTAGCATAGATGGTATGTAGAAAACAGGGGGAGGGCAAGAATAGTATGGGAAATGTAGAAGGTAAAGAATTTATGATACATGGACATGAACTGAAGGGGGGAATGTGGGTGGGAGGGGGTGTGCAGGGGGAGGGGAGTGAAGGGGGAAATGGGACAACTGTAATAGCATAATCAATAAAATGTATTTAAAAAATAAATAAAAAGCTAAAAAATTAAGAATAAAAATCAGATCAATAATCTCATCATGAAATTGTCTTCATTAGCAGGTTCTCTTTTATCAAAATGTTATGATAATAGTCATATCAGTCAGATTTTGTTTTGTGAAAAATCACTCCTAAGATCAGCAGTAGAAACAATAATAATCTACACGTCTTTGATTTGTGGGTTCAGCTGGGTGGTGTTCCTGATCGGGACTCAGTTGGCTGATCTTCACAGTCAGTTTGGGCAATGGCCCGAGAGAGCTAGAATGGCCGGATAGTTGGATTCTGCCTCCTCCTGTTCTCTCAGCCTCCAGGATTCTTGCCTGTACTCACTCAGACATTGACAGAAAGCTCCCAGCGGGAAGAGAGGGTGAGCCCCATGCACAAGCACTTTTCATTTGTTTTGTTTTCTTGTTGAGGGAAAGTCACATGGTCAGATAAAGGCAGTATGGGAGGGGAGTATTCAAAGGCATGCATGCAGAGAAGACAATTTTGGCCTCCAATTTGCAGTCTCTCAGTAGACATGCTTAACATGGGTGAGATTATAATAAATAAATGGATAAATAGAGAAAGAGGACAATGGAAGTTTTATTATACATAAAATTTATGATGGAAGTTCTTTCCTTTAAGCTCTGAAGTACAATATTTCTCTCTTCATATTATTTCTTGTCACTTGTATGTTTAATTCATATTTTATGATGTAACAAAATCCATGAGTTTAATTTGGGCTTGACATACTCCAGAGAAAATTAATTCTTCAACCAAGTGCAAAAAAAGACAAGACTCGTAATTAATATGCATATTTTTATTTTACTTACTTTCTTATGAGTCCAAGAGTAATTAATATAGATATAAAGTAATCACGATTAGTACATAAACTTTAGCTGTTATTTGAATAATCATTATTTTCAAATATACTGACATGCCTAACTTGTTTATCCCTGAAGCTATCTTGGAAGCCAAATGTATCTGAGCAAAAACTAAGAGGCAGTAACATCTATAATTTCAGTTAGATATGATCACTAAAACGAAAAATTTCATTATTCTAGAGAGGATTCTAAATTTCTTTACAGCCATATTTACGGGCTAATGATATTGCTAACCCTTGTTTAATGAAACAGTGTTATGAAACAGATAAACACTCTAAATGAGTCCACAACTGCCAGAAAACAATGAGGTAATGAAGGAGAGAAAGTTTGGGGCATGTGGCCCACTTCCATTTGGAGCCACCTACAAAGCTCGAAGACAGAGCTGCCAGAATGTGATTAATAAAGAACATGGCCTACTTCAAAAATAATGCCAAATACAATCGCCCTGTATGGGTTGATTACTGGGACCCAATCAGAAGCTCTTAAGTAACATGAGAAAATTTTGTGCTGGGCTGCTGTGTGCGGCATTGTTTTTCAAGTTCAGCTTAGTTGAGACTTGAAGGCTGGCTTATTCACTTTAACACAGTGAATATAAAATTCCATTTCAAAGTGTTGAATTTCTTCAGGAAAATATTTAAGCAAGGCATGAGGTATAATCCTGGCCAAAAGTCCAAAATATTAAAATAAGATAAAATTGTTAGCTAACTAATGTTAAATCTTAAACTTTGTGTATTACTTTTTTGGGGGAAACTTTGCTCATTTTATAACATGTAGTTTAAGAAAAGTAGAGAGCATTTCATTCCTAAGTAGATCTAGCATGAATTTAATGAATTCACTAGAAGGCTTTTCTGGAACTTCTAAATAATACTGATATCACTTTGTTTCATCTCCGCATCATATGTTATAGGAATATGAAAACCTTAATATTTAGAAAACACTCCCATTGGATTGTCACATGACTATATAATGTGCAGTAGTTGAAAAATGTCACCCAGTAGATAACTGTGATTTAACAAGAGATAAAATTCAGATGTTTGCATATTGCAAAACATTATTATCAAATTTTGTGTAAGCTTGCACAGCAAAATTTTAAAAAGGTTATCTTTTATTTCTTATTTTACAAAACAAATCCAAATTCTTGCCATGAGATAGGGTCTAGATATTCATTTCCTCCTTATTAAAATTTTTGATGTTCCTTGTGAACCTTCAATTTCAACATGAAATGTAAAGAGATTTGAATGTTTATTCATGATAACATTTATTAATGATAATATTTTGTTATAATTCTCTTATATAGAATGCACGGTATATATGAGGGGAAAGTTTCTACACTGCCCTACCTTAGCATTTATTTAGAAATTTGGAGTCACATTTTTAATTATTGATTATTTAAGATAGTAACAACTAAATATTTTCACAATGTTTCATGAGTTACAATTCTGAAAGTGAAATAAATGTACATACCAATAATTGTACAAATCAGATCAAATTAAATATAATACACTGCATTATGCTAAGTAAAATAAGCCAGGTGCTGAAGGACAAATACCATATGATCTCACCTATAAGTGGAACCTAATCAACAAAACAAACAAGCAAGTAAAATATAACCAGAGACGTTGAAATAAAGGGCAAACTGACAGTAACCGGGGGGAGGGGGGAGGGGATAATGGGGGAGCAAGGGGGAGGGTCATCAAGGAACATGTATAAAGGACACATGGACAAAGTCAAAGGGAGGGTAGGATCAAGGTTGGGAGGTGGGGGTGGGTGGGGCAGTGGGGGTGGTGGGGGAAAAATGGAGACAACTGTACTTAAACAATAATAAAAAAAGAGAAAGAAGAAAATAAAAGATAACAAAAAATAAATATGATGTGCTAGAAACAGTAGACTTCCAATAGATACTTTTTGAATGAACCAATGTAAGAAGAGCAAATATTATAATTAAAAACAAAACAGAGTAAGTAAACCTAGATTTTTCTGTTACCTCTCCCTCTCCTTGTATCTTAAAAGTATTGCCTAACAGTGAGTGTATGATGGAAATAAAAAGTTGTGCCTCTTTACAGGGTTTGATTTGCTTTCCTCTTGCAGCTCTGACACGCTCACTGCACTTCTAAGGGGGAATAATTTTCCATTATTGCACAATTCAAAATTTACATTTTTGAATGTGCCAAAATGACCTGCCAGAATTCAATCTTCTAACATAATAATCATAGAGGAGGAAATGCTTTCTTATTTGTAAATTGGTCTTACACTAAAATAAAATTATGATTGGAAACATCAGTCTCAAGAGTTCCTTTTATTTTGAAGTTTTTTGTTAATAATCTCAAAATAAGCAATAGCAGGGTAGTCTAACCACATGGTTTATAATTTCACTGTGGTTCGTTGACTTGTTTAAGCACTTGAAGAGCTCTCAAAAACATTTTCTGCTCATCACTTACATTGACCCTTACAAGATGGGTTCAAAGCCTATACATGAAAGGCAAAATTATGAAACATTTTAAGTGGAATCAAAATAAATGTTTATGTTGTTGTAATAGTAAAGCATTTCTTTTAAAAAGGAATAGAAAAGATTAAGAAAAGTTAGTAAATTCTATATATAAATAAATATCAGAAAGAATGTGGAGATACTTCATCCTAGGCCAACCAACATATGATCAAAAATGAATTATTTAGAGACTGTATAAGGAACTTCCACAAATCAGTAAGAAAAGGCTAACAGTGTAACATAGTAAGAGTTAATATGCATAAACAGAAATTTCCATTAATGGCTCCTGATAGTATGGCAGGATTGCAACTTCTTTTGTAATCAGGGAAATTCCAATTGAAACCACAATGAGATGCCATTTCACACCCACCTGACTGGCAAAAATAACAAGTCAAAGAACACGAAGTTTTGGCAAGGAAGTAGAATAACGGGAAATAACAAAGCAGATAGACTGTACATTAGTGCAAACATTTTTGAAAGCATTTTGGCATTGTGCAATGAAGCTGAGAATGTTAAGTGTGAATTCATAATCTCACTCCTGGGAACATATTTTTGAGAAGTTCTGACCTATGCTTGTCAGCAGTCTTGCAAATGAATGCTCGTAACAGTGGCATCGTTTGTATTGGCAAAACAAAGTGAGATAAACTAACAAATTAACAACAACAAAAAAATGGAGCCACAATATACATCGAGAAGAAAATAAATGAATACACTGTGTTGCATTCTTATAATGCCAAACTGTTTAGTAAAAAGAAAAGAATAAAGGAACATGGACAAAGCCAAAGCGGGTTGGGATTGAGGGCTGGAGGTGGGGGTGGACTGGGAGGGGAGTACTGGTTGGGGGGAAATGGAGACACCTGTCCTTTCCAACAACAAAAAAAGAGACATGAACTATACCTATTAGCATCCTGTAGTTAAATGTCATAAAATTTGTTTTGGTTAACAAGAAGCAAGTTGCAAGAGGAACCAAGAAATGAAACCCAGAAGTGTTAGCTGTGTTACCCCTCCCTGGCCTGGGAGACAGACAGAGCGCAGAGCAGGAAGGGCGACGTTAAGGGTGTACATAGAGAGGCCGCGGTAGTATTGTTGTGTGGCTTCTGGGACTTGTCAAGGAGTTCAGAGTATGCGTTGTATTTTTGAATGACTTTTGTATACAAATACTGACATTAATTTATGTTTTCAGAATTTACTAAACATCAAGAATATAACTATAAATAGATATTCCAATAGCTTCTTGCTTCCTTCAATGGTTTATCTTGATCTCAGATACACCGTGGGGACCTCCTGCCATAAAAAAAGGAAAAAGAGATTTCATTATTAGCAATAATAAAAAAAAGAAGAAATGTTTAATTTCTCTTCCTTTCTCTCCTACCAAACCATGTCAGTTTAGATTCCATCGGGAAAGCAGAAGCCATTCTACATGTTTTGAGTCAGGAGATACACTGTTCAGGAGAGGAGAGTGATCGGCCGCTACTGAAAGAGCTAAGGAAAAAGGGGAGCTAACACCAAGGATCTCGTGTATGTCTAACCACGGTGTGGGTGTTCTCAGGGGGAGAAAGCATTAACAAATCCCACGGAGTCAACATGAAAGCGAGGTGGCTGCCCTTGCAGAGATTTTGTCATTCTATACGACTCTCTAGTTTTCCACATGATATTGATACAGGACATCTGCAGGTCAATATTTGAGGAACTCTATTGTACATGATTATTCTTTTCCTACCTTCTGGATGCCTTCTAATATAATATGATATAATATAATATAATATAAAACAAAAATAATGTGAATATTAATTCATTGCCTTCAGTAGTGGCTCCTAGGAAAGTAGTTTCCTAGGAGACAAATGTCTTCAGTGTAGTTGACAATGCCTCAGTCACAGGTGGCTACTTTTAAGTAAAGCCTCCCATTGGTTCTACCTTCTGCCTGTGGCTGAGAAGCAGAGATGGGAAAGCGTTAGTTCTTATCTTTCAGGAATAAAGAAACTCACTAACTGGGGATTTTGGATTAAGTCTATATAAACCCATACAGATAGCACGCTGATGAAAGTGTCTGTGAATGAATAGACTATTCATGTTAAAAATAGTGATACCAGGCTAACAACATCTTTCCTAGATCAGGAATGTCTGTGAAGTTTTAGTCAATTTACTCTTACATTCATTAAGTAGACTTGGCTCAAGTTATCAATAAATTAACTTAATGTATTTATTAAGAATAAACCCTACAGAGTTCTCAGAACAATGAGATAAAAAGAATTCATCAAGAAAGTGACATCTTTTTTTCTAAAACCATCAGCATACTTAAATTTTTCTAACTTGAATTCTTATCATTAGGCAAGAGTAGGAATGTCGATTTTAGCTGAATTTTTGCTGATCCTAATAATAATTACAGCTCCCTGGAAGAGCTCAGTGTTCAATTTATACTCCGAAAGATGATTTATAATTTTATCCATCCCTGTAAGACAGATCCTCTTATTACAACCATTTAGCAAATGGTAGTTAACTTGCTTAAGGTCTTACAGCTTTTAGGAGGCAGAGCTTTGGTGGAACTGTGTCTGTTTGCCTCTAGACTCACAATAGACTCTCCGGGGTTCTCCATGAGAGATGAATACTTTGCTGTCGCCATCACATCTGTGTCTGACTTGTTCCGGGGAGCTGCACTTCTGGGAACAACCTCTTAATCCAAGAAAGCATCTCAGACCAAGATGGTCTTTTCTTAGAAATCAACTAGTGATACCTCAAGAATATAGCTATGTAAACCCACACATTTTTTCACATGCAGACACTTTTGTTTCCCATGGTCCTATCTAAACTCATGTCCACCTGTTTAATTTTGGCAGCTTAAAAGTGGAACAACACGTCTCATGTCTCCTCACTTGGATGGAATGCTTTCCTGCACTCCCTGCCCTGTTCTGCCCTCGCTGATCCACGTCCCAACCTGTAAACTTTGACCACACTTTAGCCCTACCCCCTTGAGCCCTCAGAACTCAAGCTGCAACCACCCCACCCTGACTCTCTGCCCCTGAACATTCCTTCATCCATTTCTTGGCTGGTCACTAACCCAGGGTGGAGTGTCTTGGCTTGGCTTTCCTGGCAGTTGTATTAAATTTGTTATCAATAGTGAAAAGTTTAGTATTCTAGGAAATTTTATTTGTTATTTAAATGTCAAACCCCTAGGACATGGACATCACTTTTTAGAATACTCTATACATTATGTTGTCCCCCGAAAAGGCAATGTAGCTGAATGATAAAATACATAGAAAACAACAAGAGTCAGCTTGTCGTAGGGAAAACTCCAGCTCTCTGGCTTTCTAGCTGCATAATCTTGGGCAAGCCTCTTCATCTGTTCATGTCATCAGAGTCCTCTTCTGTAAAATAAAAAGGTAGGGATCATTGTCGAGATGATCAAATGAGGTTATATATGTAAAACATTTAGAACTCTTCCTGACACAGGATAAATCTTATGTACTTTAATATTGTTTAGAACACCAGAATGGTGCAGTGATTTCACCCCATATTTTATTTTTCATTTAAATTTACAATTATTTTTATCCTCACTTGATATTTTTTTCATTGCCGTTAGAGAAGAAGGCAGGGAGGAAGGGAGAGAAGGAGGGAGGGAGGGAGAGAGAGAGAGAGAGGAACATCAGTGCAAGAGAGAATCATTGATCAGCTGCCTCCTATACGTGCACTGATTGGGACTGAACCTACAACCTAGGTATGTGCTGTAACTGGGGATGGAACCCACAACCTTTTGCTTTATGGGACAATGCTCAAACCAACTGAGCCACACTGGCCAGGGCAATTACATTTTTTTTGGTAAATTATATCAAATAGGGTTCTTCACAGCAAGAACTAAATTTGGTTGCTCATGGCAGGTATCCATATACCTCTTGGACAAGTGTACATAAATAATATATGATCTCTGGAGACTTTAGCAAGTCCACTTTAACATTGCCACTTTGATTGCTGAGAAAAATAAATCGGCATAATTGTAACACTGGAGCCTATGTTTAAATAAACAAGTGCAGAGAACAGCACTTTGCCTTTGGCAGTGGTGAGAAAATGATGCCGGTGATGAGGTGTCCGTGATGAGAAATGGCTGGAGATAAGAGAGGCTTGCATGGTAACCGAAGTCTACTCTTTATTCAGGGGAAATGGCAAATGGGGATGGGCAATGCATGATTGTGGACAATCCAGTAGTGAGGTCTGGTTTGCATCTTAGCGAAATTTCTCAAACGGTTCTGTGAAGATGGCCAAAGGCCTTTGATCAGGCAGAAGCCAAGTGCTATAATTTATACCTGAAACAGTTTCAGTTTTCTCTGAAGTAAGGCGGAGTTTGTAATAATATCTAACTTGTGGAATTATTGTGGAGATTGAACATAAAGCATTAAAAATCGTGTCTGAAAATAGTAAGAATTCAACAAATGTTAGTTCTTTGTATTAAGATGGATATTTCTACATATTTAAGCATATGCATTTGAACAATACAGTTTTCAAGTGGCCACTCACTCTATTTATGTATCCCTTGTTAGTATTATAGATGGGAAAAATTAGAAGGCTAGGATTATATGAACAGATTGATTATTATAGAAATTCTTTCAATTTGTGGTGATTATACAATTTTCACAATTACTGTGCCTCCGAGGTTTCCATTTTTGTGTGCTGAAAGATTTAGTGTTTAAACCTAAATCCTTTAGTTAGACAGGAAGTTGAGATTAACCATAAGCATGGTAAATATATTTCTCAACGTCTATACTCCAAGAATTGCTCTACTCTCTATGAAAAAACTACCAGCAAACATCTCTCCTGGAGGTTTTCAGTGCAATGCTTACTGCTAGACACCTGCAGCTGAAAGATGGGTGTGCAAACGGAAGGCCTGAGAAAAGGTATTGAGTGTAATTATACATAAACAAATGTCTCCACTCATCCATGAACCTGCTCATAGCAATGCCATGATTAGCTTTTATGGGCTAATACAAAATGTGAGGCTATCTTTTGAAAGATTTTAAGGGGATTCCCAGATCTCTGTGCAATTTGAGGAGACAACGATTAAGAGAAGGTCTGACTGCAAGGATATGAAAGGAATTGAAGGTATGCAAAGAAAAATAGATAAGATAATTCTCAAGGTATTAGTATACAAATAAGAAACTAAAGCAAGCAAAATTAGCGCCTTCGGGAGAAATGCATTCTGGAGATACTATTCGCTACTAGCTACTACATAGGTAATATATCAAGCTATTTTTCTATAGAACTTTTCTCGTAGGTCAGACCCCCCTTTACTAGTGGGGACTTTTGCTCCATCATCACTAGATGCTCAATTTTAAATTTTGATCCCTCCTGTTATCCAGGGAAACAAGGATGTGGCCAAAAGGGCAGCACAGTGGTATCTGTTCATTCATTCAATGAATACTTATTGAACACCTAAAATACACCAGGTGCTCCCCTAGGCACTTATACTTAGTTGCATACATTAAAATTATTAATTTTAACAGACTTACAGGGCTAGAAAAGGTAATAATATTACACTTTTTCATAGGGACCTACTCATTAAGTAATTTTGACCTGAGAACTAATTATTGAATCATACTTTTAATGAAAAGCTGAGGAGATTGGTAAGTGTATTACTGATAAGTTTGTACTCTGACAAGCAGACTTTGAACATGAATGAGGGCATGATCTTCAATTTTTATTTATATAAACCACCCAGACCAAAGGAATGATCTAAAAATAATATAATGGAACAAGTACAACAATAAAAACTATGAGAAAGTACCCTAGGTAATTGTTTCTTCTTTAAATCAGTTCTGTTGAGGTATAAAGAACAAACAGTAAAATGCACTCATTTTGCATGCATAGTTTTTTGAGATTTGAGAAATGCGTGCGTGTTGCCACAAATATAATCAAAACACAGAATTTCCATCACTTCCAAAACATTGACCTGAGCTGGTGTTAGTCAATCTCTTCTCCCCATCCACTGCTCTAGGCAAACAGCTACTCTTTGTTCTTGTAGATGAGACTTTTCTTTACGGAATTGGCAATTATTTATTGCATATGCTTAATGATGAGCAAAAAGTAAAACACTAAAACACTGAAGTATGTAATTTGTAAAGCATTTCAAAATTTTTACGAAGTGGTTTTGTTGAAACTGTAACCTTACAACCATGGAGAGAGGTCAGTGGCTTCCTTCAGGAGACTAGGTCTGCTGGGAAGTCTCCTTGGATGCCTTACCCTGTGTGTGTCGCTGGGCGAGGTTAGCTATGCAATATACACCGAAGAGAGAATCACAGAATATTAAAACATGAGAGCATTTAGGCCAATAGAATCAAAGTGCAGACAAAAAGCTGAAGTTAAGAGTCCCCACACACCTTGTTTGAAGTCACTGAGATAGTGAGGAAAAACGGGGATGGAAAAGGAGATTACGTCCAGCAACAGAGCCTACAGATCGAAAATTTCTCTTGTGGAGAGCGACTTAAATGCTTGTTTAGTTAGCTCCAAGGAAGTGAATTTTACATATTTCTAAGGCTGTGCCTTTTGCAAAACATTCAGTCAATCCTAATTTCCATACTATTGTAGCCATTTCAGTAAACTTGAAATGTTCTAACTTGTTTAGCTGAAATAATCATAGCGATGCCTTCATTATGGTCTGGTCTTATACAGTTAGGAATTCACGCCGCTCACAAATGGCGCTAGTCAGGCTAGTGTTTATTGGTAGTTGTATTGTCATTAGGATAGTCTAAACCAACTTTGGTTGAATTTAATAAACATTTGATAATAACACTAACCCAAGGCTTGCATCTGTGAAGGACTTAAAACTTTACTAAATACTATCTACATATTGTGGCACAAAATTGTCTCTCTTTTTGAGATGAAAAAAATCCGATTTTGCAGATGGTATGAATGATATTCCTGAGATCAGAGAGCTATAAGAGATGGAATGAGAACTAGAACCTAAGTTGGTTTATTACTTGTGATCTAGGACTTGCTTCAAGGTCAAAGGGTCACAGGTTTCTGTCGCTGTTAGCTATGTCTCCCCTTGTCTCCCTAACTCTCCCTTCCTCCCCACTGGCCACCCAGGTTCCCCTGCTTCTCACAGGTCTATGTGGTGACAGATTGATCCTGTGTTCCTGAAAAGTAATTGAAATATCTTAGAATAATGAATATTCATGAGTATCCACCCAACTGTCTGACTATATAAATATGTATATTTTTCTTTCCTCTCTTTAACAGACCTTAGAGACTAAAAGATTATAATTCTAAGCCAAATATGGGACTTATTTATGTTTTTAAATTTCAAAGTGATATCTATGGGCCAGCATGATCCAAGTTTGATTTTAGGGGAAGGAGAGGGTGGGACTAAGGTTAGGGATACATCAGCTCTGTCTGGCGTCTCTGTCCGCACTTCTACAGGGGTAGGGGCAGGCCTCCATTCTTATTTTCTCATGGTCTCGTGAGTCCTAAGCATATTGTATTTATGCACGAAAAGAAAATTTCCCCCTCACCCTGTCCAGAGACTGTGTGAAACTTTCGACTTTCTGTTTGGCTTTGATATAGCTCTTTAACTCATTTGTATATGCTCTGAATATTTTAAAATAAAACTTCACCTCTTTATTTATTCTTTGTTTTAGAGGCTAAGCACCTCACAACAAATGCCTTAGGGGTTGCTGTAAGCTGAGCCTTGAATTTAATATAGTTTCAACAGCTGTGCCTTTTGTTATAATTGTAAACATATATTTAATAAATTGGTGTTTTCTTCTTAAGATTGACACATGCAGAAAAGCCTTTCTTCTTGCAAATATAAGTCATGTATTCCCACAATGTTCAAAGTTTTCTAAAGATATTCTAGTTATCTTTCACTTAATCTCTCAGACGACTTTTAATAACATGTTTTTATCCTCATAACACCTACCTTAAAAATATTTCTTCATTGCTCATATATTACTCTAATTTTGTATATTCTCTTTTAAAGTGCATTTGTTAGAATTACATTTTTTAAAAATTAATTTTTTAACTTAACTATTTTAAATTAACTATTGTTTTATGCAGGAAAAATGGATATCACATATTCATTTTTAACTATTTCAACTACTAAATATTAATTTAGTTTTTTTATTTCATTTGTCTTCTGTCCCCAGACATGCAAATTAATTATTTGAAAAAATGTTAGTAGATCTACCAATATTAAATAGTAAGTTTTAAAATTTGATTTTATATAAAAATCGCATTTATTAGAATATCCAGAGAGACACTAACTGAGAGTAGGTAAAAATAGTTTAGTGCTGTCTTAACAGGCATGCTACTAATATCTTACTTGTTGAGAGGGAAAATTTTTTTCTACCCTTCCAGGTTCTTTCGACTGGTCTAATAACTAAATCGACATGAAACTAATTAAAAAGACAAAAAAACCCCAGCCAAATTCAGTTACATTTGTATCTACAAAAGCCCTTCATAGATGAGAGAGTCAGGAAGCCCACATACATGAGATATTCAGAGACCAATGGGGAGATGAGCCCCTGAGCTGAGGAATGAGGTGGAAGGCCTGAGGCTTCAGAGCGGAGGAGGGTAGTTCACAGAACTATGAGAAGAGCAGACATTCAGTGCTTAGGTGTGTGTCTTGTCACAAAGATAGGTCATACGATGTTAATTGTGTTAATAATACTTATTACGGGCAAGGCTCCCAATTACATTTTTTTAAGGGAGAGACTGAGGTGTCTCTTGAATGTGCAGGGCCTCCACTGCCTTCAGCTCCAAACTATCCACACACCAGAAGTGACACGTGACGGCGAAGTGGCATATCTGGGGAAGGACTGCTCTGAACTCTTTGATATCATTAAGAATAAATTTTGTAATAGTTTCTGTGTATACATATGTGCACATACACAGATACAGATATGCACATATATAGATAAGAAGATAGATACATACACACATAAATACAAACATATTTTTCTCACATTATTGAGCTTGAAGATTCTCATTCTATCTTACCTTTCTAGAAACATAAGAGTTGATTTCTGTCTAGTCTAGGCTAATTATAAATAAAAGAGACAAGTGAATATAATAATTTTATCACCGGAATATACTCCTGCTCTCTCAAATGACAATGGACAAGCTGCATATTGATAAGGCACTTGTATGAGAGCCAAGTGTTCGGAAAGACCAGATCAACCCATGGAAGAAAATTGTTTTACAGAATGGACTGGTCAGCGAGCAGATTTTATGCTTTAAATAAGATTTACCTCATTAACTTTAGTGGGTTTTTTTTTTGGCCAAGTTCCCTCTTACTTCCCCTCCTTCCTTCCCTCCCACCTGCCCATATTTCTAAGTCACTTTCCTATAAGAAGAAATCCTAGTAAAACGTTACCTTGTAGTGGATCAGCATTTGAATGGGAGGTGGGGATGGATTTATCTGAAGCTAAAAGTGTGGGTGCCCTATCAGACGTTTCTCTGATAATGCCCCTAATCATGCCAGAGATGCTACCACTGATGAGAATTTGGCCTGATACTTGAGAAGGCTGAAAGGACCTTGACCTGCCCAGCTTCCTTAGCTTGTACTGCCAGCTTTGCAAAGAGCCAGCCTAGGCCCTAGCTAACCACATGCAGGTGAGCCAGCTCAAGAACACTACTGTAACTGCTGCTCAATAAAATCCAGGGTGGAAAAGAAAAATTGTTGTTATCATAATTTATGGTGGATTTGTTCTTTTAGCCCATGCATTCCCCCCTCCATTCTTTGGGAGCAGAATACCTCCTTCTGGTGGAAAACCATTCTGTATTCCTTTGGTAAGACTGATCCTCTCAAATCTCTTCTTATAAGGTCATGTTCATGACTAAGCATTGGCAAGGGCTGGCAAGACCATGGCCACGATACTTGTTAGACAGCTGGGAGGCAACAGAAGCAAGTTTAAGTACAGTTCTCTATTAAGTATAGTGCTCTTTCTGGTGTGATGTTGGACAGTTATTCCTACGTTTGTGTATGACTTCTGACAACTTGCTTATACTGGAAGAGAACTTGAAGAGAAAAGGAAAGACAGGCTTCTGTTGAAACCAGTGCAGTTTTAGTGAAATAAAGAAACAATGGGGAGAAGGCCAGGGCCTTTCCAGAACCAGCTGAATTATTGGAAAGAAATATAACTTACATTGGGTTGGCCAAAAAGTCCACTTAGTTTTTCCATAAAATAAAAGACACAGTTTTCATTTTCACCAATCACTTTATAGATTTGGATATTTTGAGTGTGTTGGCTAACTTCTGCTATTGACTTCTAGCGGGCAGAGGCCAGGGGTGCTGCTAAACATCTTTCAATGCGTAAGACAGCCCCACAGTAAAGAATTATTTGGCCAAAATGTCAGTAGTACCAAAAAACTTTGCAAACCACTTTTGACATGTTCCATCAGTCATAGCACCTTTTCCATATGCTGCACAAATCTATTTTTGCCTTTCAGTTGCCTTTTTACCTTTCTTGAAATAATAAAGCACAATACATTGAAAATGTTGCTTATTTTCTTCCATCTTCAAAAGTAAGATGGCTACACAACAATTTACCAATTTTGATACATTTTTTAAAGATTTTATTTCTTTATTTTTAGAGAAAGGGGAAGGGAGAGAGAAAGAGAGGGAGAGAAACATCAATATATGGTTACTCCTCACATGACTCCTCTGGGGACCTGGCCTGCAACCCAGGCTTGTGACCTGACTGGGAATCAAACCAGCTACACTTTGCTTTGCAGTCTGGTGCTCAACCTACTGAGCCACACAATCCAGGGTGATACATTTTTTTTTAATGCACACTGATATGACAGCTGTCACAATGCAATCTAACAAAATTGTTTCAAATGATGTTAAAGACAACCAAGCACTACCAGAGCCATCGTACAGAAAAAAACTAAACAAACTTTTTGGCCAAACCAACACATATAAATTTACATATACTGTCTGACTCTCCAACTCAGTGGAAACAATTAACTGCCTTCCTCCATTACCAAACACAAACAAAATTCATCAACAGTGGGGTCCTAATCTAGTTGAGACAAATTTTTATTATTTAGTATCCAAGAGGCCTAGTATATTAGTGTTGTTATCATATCATGATTATTATATGTTATCTTTATTTTGCACCAAAAGGAACACTGGGGGAACATTTTTTATTACATCCTAAGTCAGAGATCAAAAAGAGAAAGTAATGATATTAGGTGAAATGAAGAATATGAGTAAGATTTAATGAGGTTAAGGAAAATAAAATTTCAGTAGATAATAGTAAAAAACTAGCTTGACAAAATGCCCTTTCTTCCCTAAAATGGCATTGCCTTTTTATCTTTATTGCATTTATTTTTATTGCTCAGATATGATTGGGTATTGGTATTTATGTTTCTTCTAAGCTGTCAGTGATTTAAACAGTTCACATTTACAAGAGTATCCCATTCCCTGAAAATAATGTACTTATAATATATTGCAAACTTTCCAGAATTCTGTATAATCGGATGCTGCATACATGTTTGTAGTATTTTTCTGTGGGCAATGGGCAGGAGTTTTGGCCCATTAACTTTGAGATATCATATTAGGCCTCACTTCCAGGTTGAGGTAAGTTGAGATCACACAACAGGTAAAATGCTGTTTGGATGCATGGTTTTATACATACACAAGAATAGGTGTGTATGTATCAGAGTGCAGCCAAGAGGGGGGCCCCAAATAGGGATTTGGAATGGGGCCCAGAACTTAAGGTGTCCAGGAAATATTAGGATATTCTCATCCCCCCCCCCCCCACCACAGGTGTGGGTTGGGGGAAGGGACACATAGAGCAGGGCCATTGAGAGTTGTTTTGCACAGCAACAGCTTTGCAGCTAACTTCTGGTGTGGTCATTTAACATATCTATAACCTTTGACTGGTTACATAGATATGCTAAATAGCTGTGGCCATACTCTAAGCCAGGGGGATGGAAGTAACTTCCCCACCAAGACATAACTAGGGGCAGGTCCCCTGAGTTACAGTGCCTGCGTGGGAGCTTGGAGAAGATTGGCTCCATGACATGGGGTCATGCCAGCCCAGACCCACTATGGCAGCCCAGTAAAGCTGGAAGGATGTGAGTGCTGGCAGGTGTAACTGTTCGTAGGAGGAGTCGGAAATGCGGCTGCAGAGGAAGATTGGTGTGGGGATTTAAACCCAGACGCAGCGGCCATTGGAGGGAGAACCACTCAGTCTTTGCCAGAGCGGGTACTCCTGCGGCCATTGTGCAGAGAGAACCACATGTCTGTGGCAACAGAAAGGAGAGCCACATGTCTATGGACATGTAAGAGAGCCACACAGCTTTGCCAGAGTGGGGACTCCCATGGCTTTAGAAGGGGGAACCACTACCTGGCTTTAGCAGAGATCCTGGCAACACCGCTGATGGTGCTGGGAACCTAGGGAGGCCTACCAGCTGAGCACAGATTACTGGGAAGAACTCGGGGCTGCCTGAGCCTTGGACTTCTATTTCTTTTCCTGAGATACGGTACCCCAGACTGGGCAAAGGGAGGAAGGAAGGACTGTGTGTGTTTGTGGGTGTTTTAAGGGACTTTGGGATTTTGATGAAGACATTAGGTCACTACTTTAAGTCTGTATAGCATTGAGTAAACATTTCCTTTCCTTTTCACAAATCTCTGGCATTGAGAAATGTCTTTCCTATAAGGCGGCGGACATAACGAACCTGGGGGGTTCCTTTTGGTAATAGTATATTGTGCCCCCCTTTTGTTCTGTAACATGTACACTAATATACATTATTCTAGAACATTATCAGCATATCTAACAAACAAAATTGTATATCAAACCAAGTCATAATCTCATGCTTCTTAAAATGTATTTCAATAGTTAAAATTCCTCAATTAACAATAAATATACATCAACCTAGCCTCATTTTGGCATTGTTTTCTAAGAAGCACCTAATCTATTGCTATGCTTTCTTTTCACTATAAAACACTAATATATGAAATTTCATTATATTAGGCACTTACACTGATACTAGTAAGTTTACCATAACTGTACTTCTCTATGTTTTCTTAAATTATGATAGCAGCAAAATTACTTCAGTAGTTTCATGATGGCATTAAATGCATCTGTGGAACGCTCCTCACATCCCCACAGTTTGTTTTTAATTAAGATTCTTTAGGAATTAGATAACGAGCATAAGCTCATAGCATGGACACCTGCCAAGAATTAACAGTAGTTATGTTAGTGAACTATGTTACCTAGTAACAAAAGCAACAATAGCATTTTTATAACATTTTAATAATTCATTCAATTTGTCCCAAAGTTCTCGTAACTAAATACATGGCAAAAATACTCACGTATATTACATAAACACCCTGGTGAATATGTATTTTGTCTTCTGTCTCAATGTTTCTTTTGTGTAGTATCCCAGTTTTCTACTTCATTCTGGAAATGTGTTCTGTGCCACAGTATGCCAAATGCAGAAAGGGAAAAATAAAAAGAACCAATTGGTAATTCTAGAAATGAAGAATACAATTTCTGAAATAAAGATATTTCCATGAATGTAATTTCCACTGAATAGACTTGACAAAGGAAAAGAGAAATGGCCATTGCAACAAATCAACAAAAGTTTTCTAGGGTAAAAACAGTAAGAAGAAATTAAAAAACACACAAACAGAGACTTGGGAACTTGTTTGATGATCTCAAACAGTACAACGCATTTGTAATTGGAATAGTGGGTACTATTCTGGGATGTGAAACAATTCTCAATCAATTTTAAAACATTAAATCACACAGAGTATTTTACTGATATCAGTGAGTAATTAACCATGATGGGATTGAATTTAAAAGAAATAAAAATAAAATAGGGTAACTCCAAATGTTTGAAATTTAAAGAATACACAATTAACTCATGGGTCAAAGAAGAATTCATTGGTGGGAATCAGAATATATTTCAAGTTGAATGTTGATAGAAACGTCACATGTCAAGTTTGTGGGACACACTAAGGAAATGTTCAGAGGACTATCTGTAAGTCTTTTGAATATATAATTCTATGAAAACAACAGTTGCTAAAAATCAATAATCTAGTCTTCCTTGTTAAAAATTTAGCAAAGAGGAAAACGTTAAACCCAAATAATTACAAAGAACAATATAAAAATAAAAGACATCAATGAAATAGAGGACGGGCATATAATGAAAATTAACATAATGAAAAGTAGATTCTTTGTAAAGATTAATAGTAATCTTTAGAACATAATGAAAAGTAGATTCTTTGTAAAGATTAATAGTAATCTTTAGAAAGTTTGATCAAGAAAATCATAAGAGAAGAGACAGTCTCCTAATATCAGACATGCAAGAGGGAACAAGTAGAGATCTTCTATGTTTTTATTAAAGGATTCTAAAACAGTAGTATTAACAAACTTGTACTGATAAATATAGCAATTTAGGTTACACCTTGCTCTCTACACTAGAGCTTTGTGCAAGCGTTGCTCCCACACTCTTGCAAACCAGAACACGCAAGTGTGTCAACACCCATAGGACAAATTTTTTGAGCAGTGTAACATGAAGAACAAGAGCCAGTGGATAAATATTTTTCTTATTCTTTTCAAGTGAACAAGTGTGGGAAACTTTCTATGCAAATCCCCAGATACTTCAACAGGTCTTAGTGGAATCTCGTCTCAATAGTTCAGTAAAAAATTTTATATTAAATGAAGAAGTAGAAAGAGGAGGAGGAGAAAAAGAAAGAAAGGGAGGAAGGAGGGAAGAAAGGAAGGAAGGAAGGAAGGAAGGAAGGAAGGAAGGAAGGAAGGAAGGAAGGAGAAAAAAGAAAAGAAAAAAAGGAAAGGAAAAGAAACTCTTGTTTGGGTTTGTCTTACTTCCTCTCTTACTGTTCTCAGTACTGCATCACTGGCACCAGAAAATTTGAGAACTATCTGGAAAATAGCAGCTGGGATTGAAAATGACAGGAAAAAAAAAGAGCACAAAAGTCATTTGCTGATGATCTCCGAATGAGTGGCTTTGGACAGAAGCACATCTTTTCCCCTCCTTTTCCACTCCCACCGGAGCTCGGGTGAGGCTCCGATCCCCACATCTCCACACAAAGATACACAGTAGGGTGGAGTGTTCTCGCTCTGGAACAATGACAGTTGTCACATAGCAGAGTAAAAGACGTATGTCACTTTCACTCACATTTTATTGTACCAGGTTTGCTACATGGCCATATTTGAGTTCAACTGCATAAAATATATAACCCTCCAGCAGGAAGGGACTCCAAATGTTGATGGAAATTGCCTGTAATTCAATTGGTAACTGTACATCAAATAATGCCAGAAAATTACTAACCTAGGTTGACCTGAAAAATGTCAAAGTGCTTTAATTGTATAGGATTAATTTTGTGTTATACATCCAGCACTCATTTTAACCAAACTATTAAGGAATTATAGATGTCACCATGCTGTTTGAATACACACAACTTCATGTTCTAATGTATGAATATTTCCCAAAGCAGTAGCTGTGCAGACGTCGAACTGATAAACCTTGAAACACTTACACAAAATAATATCCACAGTATTCAATGAACTGTTTCTTCTAATTTCCAACAACCTTGTTTATCCACTATGAAAAGCAAAAATGTGTGCAAAAAAAAAATTCTAAGGTCTGTGAGTTCCACAAGAGAATGTTGATTGAGGCAAGCCTGACATTGGATGGAAAGACATTTCCATTTAATTATCATGATAGGCTTAAGACACATACTGTAAGTTAGAGATTGATTGAGGTTAATACTTGGAGCAGAGACTCACAGCTTATTTTGAGCCAGAAGGAAAGATTAATGCGTGTCACTGCAAAAACATTTATTTGAGCACTGCGCTTAATTACACTCCTCAGGGTAATACAAGTCAGCCTGCTGTCATAATGCCTGCTATACCGTGATATGCCAAGCACACATGTTTATGCAATAAATTGAAAACGCCTTGTAGATATTACATAACTATCACAGTCCTCTAAAGGGTGGGCTGGTCTGAATTTGATAGTAGCTACCGTTGGGCTTGCCTGTGCAGAAATAATCATTGAAGTTTAGATTGCTGAATCCTGTTCTTTTGTTTTAGAACGAAAGTCTGCTTTTCATTTGCATACGTTTAGTTGGCCATCTGCTTTGACAACAGAGGAGAGGTGCTTCAGGAAGGGTTCTCGGGCCAGGCTGCATTGTTGAAAGCTTTATAAATCTATTTGGATTCATATAAACATTACTTCTCAGACCTGGCATTATTGACAATAATTTACTTATTTATTTCCAAAACAGAAGAATGGAGAGGTTTGAAATCATAATTTACTTTCCTTGCTGGCTTTGCAGTCCCATTTGCCGTTGTATTTTTCTCAGTTTTAAGCCCGAGTGTGCCTGGCTGAAATAATGCACTTTATCTGAAGATGATGCCTCTAGCTCCATGGACATAACTGACTTCTGCAGATAGTGGTAGAGAAGACTGTCACTTGCATATCACCCCGTCATTCCCTGCCCTTACTGTTGCTATTTTTTACTTGTATTAAAAAATAAGAGATGAGGGAAGTTTGCCTACAATCTGGGTGGAATTGTAAAGAATGCCCCTTCCAACCTGGAGTTCTTGCTAGTTTCTGTTTCTCCATACTTCCCAGAATCAACTGGATGTAAATGAATATTATTACTTAATCATTGTATGCCCAGTCCTCCATCGTACTGTGACTGCTTTGCATTAGAATCCACCCGGTGAGACTTTCGTTCCCATCCCACACATGGAGAGTCTCCCCGTTTTTTTTTGTGGTTTTCCAGTGTGTCTGTTTTCTCCTGGCTAGTGTGTCTCTATTTCAGCTTCAGTTATTTTAAGAGCCTGTATATTTTCCCTTTCAGAGCAATGTCTTAAAAACTTTTGCCTCCAAAGTACCTTGAACATCTAAGTGAGGTATGAGAGAGTGTTACCAAAAATCTGAGTCACACACGTGGATTGTTTGAAAGCAAGAATACAAAAACAAAATGAAACAAGCTACCATGTAGCCCCGAGAGACTGTATCAGTCCTATTTCTCTTCTGTTCCCCACCTCTGCGTATTAGTCCACCCCCTCCCAATAGCACTTCCTTAGGCCCCAGTGCGTCCACAATTACTTAGTCCTCTGTCCCTCAGCTTAATCAGTCATCTCCTGACCATGACATTTTAGTTTTCATTTCTTCTCTAGAATCCAGTTCTTGGTTTATTTTTGTATACTACAAAAAATAAATAAACGGACACATATAAAGGCTTTCTTTAAACACTAATCTAACTACTCTCAGTCTCTATCATATAGCTGTAGAAAGAAGATTTGTCGGCCCTGGCTGGCATGGCTCAGTGGATTGAGCGCGAGCTGTGAACCAAAGTGTCACAGGTTCGAGTCCTAGTCAGGGTACATGCCTGGGTTGCAGGCCATGACCCCCAGCAACCGCACATTGATGTTTCTCTCTCTCCCTCTTTCTCCCTCCCTTCCCTCTCTAAAAATAAATAAATAAAATCTTTAGAAAAAAAAAGAAAGAAGATTTGTCTTTGAACTAAAAGAGTTCTGTTGTTGCTGCTCTGTTGTTGTTGTTGTTGTTGGTGGTGGTGGTGGTGGTGGTGGTGGTGTCAACATGAACACATGCAGTGCTGGGCTTCCTCTCCCTGACAGCCATTGTTAACAGAAGGAAAACACTAGTTGTATTTTCTTTGCCTCTGGTCCTTAAAGGTTTCACACTCAATCCACTGCAACTCCTCTGAGTTGGTTTATGGGTTGGTTTTTATTTTAGTTCCATTTTCACAAGATTTTGTATAAGAAACTATTACAGAAACCTAAAGCTTAGATTCCCTCAGTCTGAAGGCATGATGAAAAGGGCACATTCTGCTATTTGCCTCTTGGTCAGCTGGAAATGAGCACATAACCACTAAGCATTATTTTGTTTAGAAATGAACTCTAACTCCAACCTTATTAAGCACATGAAACAATTACATTCAGAACTCTCTTACTTTATCTTTCTGTTTCTGTCAATGTATATAAAAAATGAAAACTTTATAAATAAGTATGTGAAAAAATGTACATAGGATAAATAGTAAGCTTTTAATGCATCTATTCTTTTATCCTTTGAATGTTGAACATGTTCAGTTTCAATATGCTCCTAAGTAAACTCGTAATTTTTTTTAACAGAACTGAATCAATTACAATGGCTAGGTAAGGGGGCTTTTGGAATGTTTGAAAAAGCATTAGTAAGGATAAGAAAGATTTGAGGTAGAAAAGGAATTAATTGAATAAAATCAAGTCAAGGAATGTTCTTGGTTTTTATATAGATATTTAGTTGGATACACTTTGGGTAGAGAGGAATAGGATACTCTATGAAAATAATTTTTAGGTTCAGAAAAAAAATAGGTCCATACAGAAAGGCTTAAATACGAAGGCAGGGGTATTAATCGGTTCCCACAAATAGCAGTCTGGGGTTGGCTTCATCCACTGGTTCCGGATCTCCTTTTCTGGATTTCTCTCGTCACTGCCTTTTTTCAAATGATGTCTTTGCTTTCATGTTGGTGCTAGTTCCCAGCCTGTATCAAGTAACTACAATGTGCAGAAAAGAGAAATTACTTCCCAGTGTTTTTGCTGAGAGAAAAAAGAAGCCAGAGAAAGGAAAAAAAAATCCCTAAAAACAACAATAGCAGGAACAACAACAAACACAAAACATATTTCCATTGTATTCCCAAACACACTTCCCTCACATGCCTTTGGCTCATAAGGTCACGTGACTTCCTCCCTGAACCAAGTCTTGTGACTAGGTTAATGGCATGTGACAACTGACTTTGAGAAACAGTCACTGGCAGGGACAATAGCATTATTTTAAGATAAATGGAACCATATAAATAAAGCTGGCAGGAACTAGCTTTTCCAAAGTACATAAAATGGTAAGAAGGCCATATCATAGTTGATATATAACCTCCATCAAATGAGACATCAAAATCTAGCTTGCCCTCCTTATATATGATTATTTTTGTGGGTGGGATAGCTTATTGCTATGTTCAGAAATGCTGTTCCTCTGGTAAATACGAGTGTGCAATTTTTTTTCTAAGAAATATAGATTAATGTCGCTGTCAGTATTTTGCTAATTATCACTAAAAGAGAGAAGCAAAGAGACTTAGACATTGAGCTTAATAAAACAGGAAACATGAGACTGTTTGCTTCACCAGGAAGCTACAGCTTTTCACTCCAGGGGATTACAGCATTTCTCAGCCAAGGGGATTAACACTCTCTCCCCTTCCCTCCTCTGGTCCCAGCCTGTTGAGGTGGGGGGCCCCCGCACACGCGGAGGTGCTTGATCCAAGAGACCTGGCAGTCTAACCAGAGTGTGGGCCTATCAAAAGCCCACAAAAGTTTGAGAAATCAATTGGTTCTTTTGAAAAGGCATCTAGTCTGTCCGAAGCCCAAGCTAATATACTCTCAGGGGAGAAAAGAAGCCCCCTCTCTCTCTCTCTCTCTCTCTCTCTCTCTCTCATGGATGACCTGCACTCCCACAGTGCACTTGGCCTGTTCTTTCCATGGACACGTGACCTTAGCAGCCACATGGCACATGGCTATGCAGACTCCACATACAGGCCCCGGGAGGAACCTGAATACCACAGCCCAGCAATGGACTACAGCTGGAAACATGCACTAAGCTATCCAGATGCTGGACTGGAATGCATTTTGATGTGGAGCAGAAACTGTGGGCAGTGGTCTTTATTCTGGCCGCACCGAAGAATAAGATTGGACGTTTTCCACGGCCAAGATGGATGAAGGTGGGACATTGGGAAGTCAGAAGGGGAACTCCCTCTTAATGTTATATCATCAATAAAGGTTACCACAGAACCCCATCCTCGAGTGCAGGTCTCAGGAAATTCTTTTATTATGACACCACAAGAACTCATTTGTCACTGGCGCCAGCTTGCCCTCCTTGTGTATGGTTATTTGTGTGGGTGGAATAGCTTATTGCTGTATTTAGTAACTATGCTCTTCTGATAAATATGAATATATAGTTTCTTCTAAGGAATACAGATTTCCTAAAAAAAATTGAATATGTGTGTGTACTTAAACAAGTGCTAAATAAAATGCTAAGTAAACTTCAGTTGCATTATCTCATTTATTTCTCACCTAATTCCATTTGAGCTGTGTACTGTTGTTGGCCTAGACAGGCACTAAAATTAGATGCATGCAGATATGAACATGAACATGGATATACCTCTCTGTAATTATCTAGATTAAATCTTTTAATGCAACAATTTCCTTCCCACTGTAAGCTGAGTTGTGAAAGTTGTTTGTTTCTAATTTTCTATACTTCTCTTCTTTTGGCAAAACTGTCTAGATTCCACTGAATGATTGCTCAAGGAGAAATTGTTCTTTAAAGCTCTAACATGTTATTTTGTCCTGACTTTGAAGTTGGGTTCATCACTGTCTTAACAGCCTGTGTACGGGGTTTGGTTACTGCTGTGGCCGTTACTCATCATGTCTAGCTGTTGGCGATGGCACTGTGGAAACTTCTGAGTCTGCACCTGGTGATGTTCCACATGCTGTTGACCAGATTTCCTGTGGTCTAGACAGTGACCAGAGGGAAGATAATTTTTGTTAATATCTATTCCTTGAACCATAGTATGCAAATATTGCTTATTAGAGTTTTGTTAGAGTTTGTCTCAAAAAACTTCTGTTCAGAGTGTTTGGGTTCAAGTTATCATTCATTACAACAGTGAATATATAGTGTGTGTTTATTGTCCAGACATATTTAAAAAAAGGAATTGATGAAGTATAATACTTGTCACTTTATGGCCTTTCGTTTTTATATAACAATCAGTCAGCCCTGGCTGCTGTGGTTCAGTGGATTGAGCACTGGTCTGGGAACCAAAGAGTCTCCAGTTCAATTCCTAGTCAGGGCACATGCCTGGGTTGTGGGCCAGGTCCCCAGTACGGGGAGCATGAGAGACAACCACACGTTGATGTTTCCTCCTGTTTCTCCCTCCCTTCCCCTCTCTCTAAAAATAAACAAACAAATTAATTAATATTAAAAACAATCAGTCATTTTAGAAGTATAATTAAAACTCATATAATTCTGTTTGAAATATATACATAATCAGATATGTATAGACACTTTTTAAAATATTATAAAATCTATTAATATTAAATGTGTATTATTTTCTTATATTTAAAGTATTGTATTGTTGAACGACATCTGTCAATACATTTACCTATCTATCCATCTATCTTTTTTCACAGATTGTTGTAGTAGAAGAAAAACTAAGATATAAAAACCAAATACTTATTTAAAACAAATAGTCATGTTAGATCTTAATTACTTGCTTTATAAAATAATTTAAGTTTCTTTGGTGCTTTTTACAAATAATCAGTTTGCTACAATTTCATTTAAGCAATTAGAAATTTCAGGAATTTCTTAGTTGTCTTGACCATAATATAGTTGAAGATAGCATTAAAATTTTAGAGACAAAACAAAACTAATTAGTCTCTGTTCTCTGGGAGTATAAGGTTTACTTATATAAATAGACTGATTTTACACAAGTAGATATATTCAATCATTTTTTAGAATGCTTGGGTTTGTTCTGATTACCACTGCATTATATGAAGATACAATATGTATTTTTTTATAAAGAGATCATTATGTTCTTCCTACTCATGTTCTACTCTTCCTAGCCATGTTCTTCATGACTACTCTGAGTTATTGTTAAGAGTTTCTTCTTGTGAGTGGAGGTGGCAAAAGTTCCTGTAAGACTGTCAGGGGATCTCCCCTGTCACTTCTTTTTGCCAGGGGATTCCAGAAAGAAAGTTCTACTTAACTTTTAAGAGTGCACCTTTTCCCAATAAGTTGGTTCCTCGGAAGCTGTTATGAGACAGCATGGGAATAGGTGGAATCATTTAGTGGGATCAGATCCAAGCCCAGACAGTTATACTCAAGTCTCAGAGAGTGTTGCAAGCCTGGCACTGGAATAACGTAAAATGATAGAAACAGAACAGAGACTAAAGTCCTGGTATTACTGAGTTTCCTAATGACATGGTAACTTTAACATTTAGAATCAAAATATATTGAAGTCCAAAAGTTAGATCAGCTTAGAGACGGGACCGGTTTCTTTCAAATACCTGACTCCAAAGACTACAGGAGAGAATTCCCAAGGCTTTGTTTTATCAGGATGGAGTTTTACCTTTATTTGCTGTACTATTCAAGTGCTTAGTACAATTTAACCACAAAAAGATTTGACCTAATCCACATAACCACACTATTTCAATTTGCTGTAACTTTTGAAGCTAAGAACAGTAAAACATATCCCTATATTTTCTGTTTAGAGCTGTAATATTTTGCCTTTGTGTTATCAGTTTTCAGATTAGAATATTTTCTGCCAAAGGCCTTGTGTTGTGATGTATAACTCTCCATCCTCTCATTCTCCCATGACTGCTACTTAATATGATTTCCTTTACATTGGGGTGCTGTGGGACAGCTATACCATTTGAGATAGGAAGAATTTGCTCCCAGTGCTATGAAAGTGCCTGAGGTTAGTAGTTTTGTGTCTCCCCCTAACATTTCCTGTAAAGTAACTTGAGACCTGTGATTCCCTTTATTCCTGGCAGTGAGTCATCGCTGTTTGAATTACTTCGATGGCACAATTCAAGCTTTAGCAAGCTTTAATCTTCCCCACATCTACTGTGATGTTGTTTATTCTATTGGCAATGTCTCTAAATATTTGATCATCTAGCTTGTGTGCTTTATTTTCTTGTTTCTGGAAAATTAAATCTAACTTTAGAATATCTTCTTTCACTAATTTGTAGTAGTTAAGACCTTTTTGATAATAAACTAATGGTTTGAAGCTATAAACTCTAATATAAAATATTTAAAATTACATTTGAACATCTGTAATATCAAAATTGTGGCCACTAGAATTTGCATATAATGGGGCTAACTAAATAACCTTACATTAAGTACAACTATTCTTATAGTCTTTAGAATGCTGTTACAATCATCATATTGCATTATCCTTACCCATCCCACAATTGTGTGCTTATTTGTGGTGGGGAAGATACCTTGTCTCTGTTGTGCATTAAATATGTTGATTTCTGAGAAGATTCATCTACATTGGGACTTGATTTACATTGAGATTCTGCCCCTTGAGTCTCAGACTGAATATACTGTAAGGAGATGAGGCCTTTGTAGGGTCTTGGGAAGTGGTGAAGATACTTTGCATGTGGAAGAAACATAAATAGTACATGGACAGAGGCCAGACTTTGTTGTCTTAAAATGTGGCCAAAAATTCTTTGGTACTCTTCCATCAAGAGGTAGGAGTACGCTTGAATTAGGGCAAGTGAGTGCTCTAACCAAGAAAATCTAGCCATGTAAACTTTTTAGGCTATATCATAAAATGCCATGCCACTTCTGCCTTATTCACTGAAATGTTCTCTCTGGGAGACTTAAGCTTTCATGTGCAGACTAGCTAACATGATGTGTCCATGCCGTGAGGAAGCCCAAGCAACACAGAGCTTGTGACAGTGGAGGAACTTCAGCTGTGGCCTGGTATGTGCACTCTCCTGGCTCGTTTTTGTCATCTATGTATATGAAAATGCCTACAGGAACTTACTCATTGAAGCTTTCAGATATCACCGATCAGAGACGATAGCCATCTCTGCTGGTCCTCTAAATTCCTGAACTGCAGAATCCATGAATGTAATAAAATGTTCCGTCTTTTATGCCATTAAGTTTGACTAATCTGTACTGTAATAACTGGTAACTGGAATGCCTACTCAGTGCAAATCAGCATAATGAGGTTTAACATCCACTGAGCTATTTCAGCTATGAAGCTATGATTTGGCATTTCAAGTATAATACCTATCACCTGGAAAATTAAAAAAAAAACTTTTTCACACCTATGCTTACATGTGTATATGCTTCTAATTAAGCAGAAACATTAATTTTTTTAATTATAAAAGATAGTTGTGTGTTCTGTTTTAATAATAAATATTTAATTGTAGTTAATTTTTATTTTTATTTGGATGTCTCAGGGATCATTTACTTTTAACAATCAAAGAATAGAAATATCTCCAAAGTGTTTTATATTTAATCATTTTATAAGAAAGGAAGAGCTGAAATGATAAATCTATTCTTTTCTGTTCTCTTGGGTTTTTTTTTAATCACACTTTTATTTTAATTCATATCTCTAACATAAGTGACCATCAGGTGGCATACACAATGTGAAGTGTTAATCTGAAGTGTTAAATCCCAGAATACACAGAAAATAAGATAAATGTGGGGGTTTTGGTATAAAAAATAACATCAAGATCTTTATTAAAATTTATCAAGCATCGACATATCATAGCTCTCCCAGAAGTTTTAGTCTCACATACATATGCACACATTTGTTCTACCACTTGAGATTTTTTCTTGTATTTTTAAAGATTTTATTCATTTATTTTTAGACAAAGGGGAAGGGGGGAGAAAGAGAAGGAGAGAACATCAATGTGGGGTTGCCTCTTGTGCACCCTATGCAGGGGACCCTGGCCCACAACCCAGGCATGTGCCCTGACTGGGAATTGAACCCGTGAGCCTTTGGTTCGCAAGCTGAAGCTCGATCCACTGAGCCACACCAGCCAGGGCAGCACTTGAGATTTTTGAAGTGTCCCTAAGGTCTTTTGAAATAATTAAAGCAATCCCAAGTAAAATTAAATATCAATAGATTTTTAAAGATATTAACAAATTATATAAATGTGTTCATGTATGAACATTTAAAATATATAATTTAAATTTACTGGACATAGAAATGTTTCATTATCAGTGACATTAATGTTTTCTTTGAGAAAATCTCCCCAGAGACACCTCACCCTGAGAGAACCCGCATATCTAGAAAAAGAAATTGATTTAATTTTTATCTTCCTTTTGTTTCAGGTAACCACCTGAGACATCTCCTTTAGAATGATCTTTAGATTTGACTTTTTGATTTGGTTGTTGACATTGCCTTCCAGTATAAAAACTGCAATGTTACTCATGAGAAAGACAGAACTGCCTTCAGGCAGCAGAATACGAGTATTTGCAGCCTGCATTTGGAAATTATGCTCAGATGGAAGAATTGTTATTTATTCAGAGTATGAATTGCACAACATTATTAAGCCTTCTTCAGAAACTGGGTGTTGGCATAAATAAAATGTCAAATTCTTCTGGAATTATCCATTACAATAACTCAATTGCAATTATTATAGATTGATTGCATTTCACTAAAGCCAAAACCATCTTCACAAATAACTATTTCTAATTCATAATTAGTAAATCTTAGCATCTATGTAAATTTCACATCAATTTGTGGAAACATCGTGTTCTAAAAACCAGTATTTCTTTTTTTACTTTTATTCTCCTAAGCACAGTGCTGCATTTGCCACTGAAGAATAAATTCTGAAGAATGTTTTAGTTGTGCCATGTTATATTAGCTCAACTTCACTCCACATATATTGAATAAAATATACCTATTTACATGATACATACATACATCAGTTTTCTTCTCCAAAAAACACATCATATTAATCTTAAATACAAAGCAGCATCACATCTCTAACTGACAAACAGTAGTAGCATAAAAAATAAACCTACACATGAACATAGTATGCTTTCATATACAAATTTCCTAAATGTTCATGTTTTTGCAAGAAAACAGCATGTAACAGGGAAACAAAATCGTCACCCCCTCACACACACATATTTTAATCTTACGTTCATCCTGTGTAACAACAGAAACTTGGGAAAGTGCTCTAGCATTAGGAGTGTTCTTTCCACTCCAAAACCGTCCTGTCCTCTCTGAGGGTTGTTGTGAGGGTCTGTGAAGGGCACAGGCACATAGTAACTACTAAATGAATGCCAGCTCTCTTCTCCTTATTTTCCCCTTGGAGTAAGATTAATGTCTTAATCATCCTTATATAACCTAGTGTCTTGAAAGTAGTAGACATAAAGTACATGGTTGTAAATTATATTGACTTAGTATTCAACTTTTATGAAATTTTAGTCAGATATTTTAAGCAATTCTTACTTATATTTTAAAACAAAAATAAGTCATAACTTTGTAATATGATGCGAAATAATGAATCAAATTTATTCTAAAACTTAAACTATACGAATATGATTATTATATATAATTTAGGATAATAAAACTTGTGAGAAAAGTAAATACAAGTGAAAAAGTAAATGAAGCATTATTTTGTATAAATTATTCTGCTGTTTATCATTACGTCATTAATCCACATATGGTTCTTTGCAAAAAGTTATTAATTTATTCAGTATTTATTTATAAACTCATATAACACAAAGAATTTTGTATGTTTACAGTTACATTTACCTCCCTTCGACTTCCCAAATTTGAATAATTGTACAATTCTTGTTTTCAGTTTATTTATTCGTTCATTTATTCAAGCAAAATGTAGCACGTGGTCATATTTAGTATGCAGCAGTTATTATTCCAGGGTTTAGAAACACCGTGAGAAGCACAGACTTAATGCCTGTGTGGAGCTTGAGTTTCAATGGAAAAGACCAATAAAAAGCAAATGAAATAACTACAAAATGATACGACAGATGCATCTCGCCTTGACTTTACAGAGCATTGATGGTGCCGTTTTGAAGAAATAGTTGAGCAACAACAACAAAAGTGTAACATTTAAACTGAGACCTGCAGTTTGGGAAGGAGGGAGCCAGATGAGTCCTAGAGCTAACCTGATGCAAGAAGTTGCAACAGCGGAGCAATATCCCCGAGATGGCACAAACACAATGATGTGAGGAAAAGAAGTCTGAGGTTCAAATTACACTGTTCAAATTTTGTCATCGTCTTTCTGCTTTGGCTCCTGTTTTTGTGTACGGCTGTGTGTATGTATTTAACCAGCTCTCTTTCTATGGCGACTCCCTGAAAACTGCGTGATTGCAACTGTTCACCTTGTACACTCCAGTAGAATAAGGTTTTCCTTTTATCTCATATCTTTAGGAAAATCACTAGTCCATTTCTCAACGGTCAGAATTGTTTCATGTGATTGACTAAGCCTGGAATATAGGCTGCTGCTTGGACCAGATGAAGGAATAAGCCCCAGCTGAACCACATGGGAGGAGTAGGATAATGAACGCGTTGTGACTGAAATAGGGATGCACGGACACCAAGCAATGAGTGGCCACTACAGAAGTCTTAGAACATGAAAGCGGATGTGTCAGTGGGCACCTGGAACTCTAGTACTAGTCTAGGGATGAGTTAGAGGTTCAAAACAAATGGTAGTAATGGTACTTATCAATAGATAGATTATATTCAAGAAATTAGAAAAGTTTAAGTCAAGTAGGAAAAGGTGTAAAGCAAAGAAAAATAGCATATAGCCAGCCCTATGGGACTCGAGAGGTTCAGCAGATGGTAAGACGCCAGCGCAGCAGTCTGGAGAGGAGCAGCCTGTCCCTGCAGACGTGCAGACGTAACAGGCTCAGCCCTTCTGTAGACGGTTCTGCCATCGATTCCGGTCTCTTGTGCAAGTTCACTCAGAGCTGAGAGTTCTTCTGGGACACAGCTGGGCAGGCTGCTTCTCTCCAAGCAATCATTGTCTTCGGCCTGTTGTGAGTTACGCTTGCTCTATTCATCACTCCTCCGATCTAATACGAGGGCCACGTTCCAGAAAATCTTCAAAGTCAGCGAAATGCATTAATAGCACACTTCCTTATTTTGAGAATCATGTTTTGGATTTGCACATTTTAAAATAAATTTTTCTTCATTTCTACAGGATATTGGGAAGGAAGGAAGTAAATGCCTTTCTCCAACCTGCCACTTTTCATGAGTAGTCTAAACACTGCTTCCATAAAAATTTTTCAGAAAGTTCTATATATTAAAAAGGAAATACTGCTGTGTAAACAAAGTAATAATTTTCCCCTGGAAATCGAGATTGGGGATAAGCAACTGAGTAAAATTAACACTTAACTAATGTGTTTTCTTTATAATTTATTTAAAAGTTTAAAGCTTCTGAGGCAAGAATAGTTCATTTATTACTTTCCAGACCAACTTTATTATAATCAACTAACTTAATGTAACATTCTGATATTCTTGGTTTTAATCAGAAATAGCACTTTTGCCTTTGTACCAAAATAGGAATAGTAAGGGATTTTTAGAAATTTTATCTCTGAGAAACGAATGCATGCATACAGCCATCGTGAAACTGCCTGGTTTAAAATTGTGGATAGGCCACATCTCCCTAACTCAATTTTCTTTCAAAGCTTTAGAAAAACACTTCAACATAGCTACAGCAGAAGTCAGAATACTTGCTTCAAAAAATGTTGTTGTTAGTAATTCGCTGTAACTCTGTGGGTAAACTGAGCTCTCTGACAAAGGGAGCTCGTTTGTGAAATCTCTTCATAGGATTCTTGCTAGTCAAAGTTTTATAAAAAATGAAATATACCACAGTAACAGACACAGAATGGTTACTTAACTCATGTTCGTAGGTCATTTAAGATAAAAATCAAGTTTACAAACAACTCATGGGTTTCTAGTTGGAGTGTTCTGTTAATTAGGTATATGTATACTCAGTTGAAAAACTGTTTAAGAATCTTGTATGAAACCAGTGTACATGGTTTACATTCATTTTAAAAGTATATATTCTGTTTAATTCTTTTTTATTTCATTTCTTTTTTGGCACTGCCTAGAACCAGGTGATATTACACCATGAAAAATGAATTGGATACTGAGCTTTTCCAGCTGTGAAAAAGAAAATAAAATTCCAAAGTTTTTAGATACTCTATATAAGAAAAACATTTTTTAATGGCAGGTAAATTATATACCATGGTGCTTAACTATCTCCAGGCAAGTAGTCTTATTTCAAATTGTTCTTAAAATAATTGTGGCACTAATTAGAGTTTAGTGAGTCAAATGGGAATATCTTTTGACTTCATGGCTGGTTACATTAAAACACTTATCTTTTTGCAAAACAGGAAAATATCATCTACAATAAAAATTGATAATATCCAGTATTAAGTTATGATAGTCCATATTCTGAATAGAAATAGACCAATTATCATTTAATCTATTTATTCAATACTATTGTGTCATTGGCAAGTTCTGTCACCTCTCTAAACCACAGTTTGGTCATCTGTAAGTGTGAATAAACACATATCCACCTAATTATTGTGTGTATTAAGAATTTAACTTAACAGTTTGAAACTGAGGTCATTGCATATGTTATAGCTGCTTCTGTTCTTATTCTTACTCTTTTTCTATAATAAAGAAACATGATTCAAAGTCAGACCACTTAACTCTTCATGGAAATTCTTTTCTCTTTGGACTTTGCCAGGATTCCATACCCCAGTTTTCAGATACTCTATTTGGTAGCTTATGAGTGTAAAATTTTAGGGGACAAATAAGTAGATTTGATGTAGCTGCATCATTCTGTTGTTTTGTAATAAGCCTAAGGAAATGACAGCCTACAGGGTGAAGAACTTCGTGTTCTTCATGTGTCTTCTATGTTGCATTTTTGGTTCCTAGGACACCATGTCCCCCTCTTTTGGAGTTTACTCCTTCTTTTTGGAAGTCATATCCTTCACGATCCTCTTGGGGATGAGTACATGAAATATTATATGTCTGAAATATCTTTATTTTGCTTTCGTGCTGGATTGATAGTTTAGTTGGTATGTTAGTTCCTTATTGCTGTTGTAACAAATGATCACAAATTTAGTGGCTTCAAATAATACAAATTTATTTAAATTGAGTGGGAGACCTTTGCTTTGGAAAAGGCTCCTTTTTAAGTACTTTCCAGAAAGATGCCTGGATCTGCTACTGTGACTTCCAGCAAGGCAAACATGCCTAAGAACTTCATTCAAGCTTAAGCCTATGTGGGTGTTCCCTGAATTGCAGAATGGGACACCGAGCCCTGGAATGACACTCATCAACTTAGTCTTCAGCCTGTGTGGTCCAATGAGCACTCTGGTTACTTCTCTCCTATGAAGGATGAGGGAATCTTCTGGAACACCGATCTACTTGCTTTTCCCATAAACCCTTCTATTGAATTGCTAGAATTCTTTGCTGAAAATTTGCTATGAAATCTATACATTAAATTTTGCCGTGCTGCACTGGGTTACTGGTTTATGTTTTCCTCTCTCCCACTTCTTCAGCCTAAGGTAAATGAAAACATAAGAGGAAAAGAAAGTGTCCCAGGAGATGAGGGCATGGGTAGGGAGAGAAGGCTATAAACTTGGAGGCTTAAAACAAAGCAAATGTATTCTCATATAATTCTGAAGGCCACAAGTTTAAAACACATCAGCAGAACTGCATTTCTTCTAAAGGTTCTAGGAAAAAAATCTGCTTCCTTACCTTTTCCAGCTCCGGAACCTTCTGAAATTCTTGGCTACTGACCCCATCCTACATCTTCCTGGGTATATTTCAGGGAATATTATATATATATATATATATAATATATATATATTATATTATATATATATTATATTATATATATAATATTAAATATATATATATATTTCAGGGAATATTATATATATATATTTCAGGGAATATTATATATATATATATATATATATAATATTTTATATACAGTTTGTTGTTGATGCCAGCAACAAACATCTTTTCATCTTTCTCTTTCTCAGTTTACATCATCTCATTGCCTATTTCTGACTCTTACACTTCTGCCTTTTTTTATTATGACTCTTGTAATTATATTGCGCCTACCCAGATAATCCAGAATACATTCCACATCTAAAGATCTTCAACCTAACATCTACCAAATCCCTTTTGCCATGTGAGGTCACATATTCACAAATTCCAGGGATTAGGATTGGGCATCTGGAGGGCCATTATTTTGTCTACAGCCGACCCCCAAAGATTCATGTGCCTCTCACACGCCAAATGCATTCATCTCATTTCAAGATCATCCAGAGTCTCAAGCCTCCACAGCACCCTCTCAAATCCACATTCTCCCCTGAGTCTCATTATCACAAAAGGTGCAAATTTCATTATCTAATCATCTAGATATGAGTGAAGGTCTCAGCATAATCCATTCTGAAGCAATATTGTTCTCCATCTGTGGATCTGTAACACTAGAAAACATCTTATCTGCTCCCAAAATACAAAGGTGGGCCAGGCATAGGATAACAGTTATCAACGTCCCAATTCAAAAATGGGAGAAAATGAAAAGGAAAAAGGGCTCACCAGTCCTAAGTAACATCATTTGGTAAATTGAATCCAACTGGGCAAGCAACGTTAGATTCCAAGGACTGGAAATAATTCTGTGTGGTTCTGGCCCTGGCCTGCACTCACAGACTCATCTTCGCAAAGACGAAGAGAAGTATGTGCTGCAGCTGAGTAGTTTTATCAGCTTGTTTCTCACCTATAGGATTTCGGGAGTCCACCGGCCTTCCTTCATTTTGTTCTCCTTCTGTCTCTTCCAGTCCATGCTGGCAGTGTGACTGTTGCCATCACGTGCTTAAGAACCATGTAAATCACCCTTGTATGTTTCAGTGATTTACTGCATTGGCCAAAAGGCTCATTTGCATGCATTTCTAGGATAATTCCACCTCTATTCCTAGCTTCTGTTTAGATGGCTGAAGGGACCTAGTCACTTGCCTAATCTCTCAAAGAGCAACACGTGAAATTGAATACTATGATTCTTTGATCCTTTCAAAGCTTTAGTAAAAGATTGCTCAGCCACACCCTTGGCTTGCTTTTCAGAGTAGTCTTTCTTGACAGTGAACCTGCTAACTTTAGTGTTTCCAGTAACATGGATAGACTGAGAATTTCCCATATTAGCAATTCCTACTTCCTTTTTAATTAAAGATGTTTCTCCATCTAGCTCTTTCCTTTTATATTTTGCTATAAGCAGCAAGAGGAAACTGGGCTCTTCTTTCAACAGAAATCTCCTTACCTACATATTCAAGTTCATTGCTTCTAAATTCTGTTTTCCACATAACTGTAGGATATAATTCCACTTAGCTTTTGGCCCCTATCCAATGAAGATTCCTTTTCACCCACTTTTCAGTACCACTCTTTTTCATTTCCTCCTGAGCTCTCATTAGCAGTGCCTTTGCTGGTCCTATTTCGACCAACATTCCGTGGATGGTGACTTGGGTGTTCTCTAAGATGAATGAGTACAGACCAGGTGGGAAACAGGCAATCAGTGCTCCCTCTGAGAACTGCCTTGCCGTGTTGATTCTTTCACTCCATCATACCAACGAACTGCTGTCTTTTTTTTATATATATATCATTAAGATGTTGGGCCCCTTTCAACTGGAAACCCGTGTTCCTAAGTTATGGAAAATTTCTTCTATTAACTTGTTCATAATATTCTTTTTTGCTAAAACTATTTTTTTTTAAATTTCTGAAATGTGTTATTCAGTTATTGAGCTTCCTAGGTTAAACCTGCAATTTTAAAATATATTTTTATTTGCATATTTTTTTGTTCTATTTATTTTCTTTCTGGAAATTTTTTATATTTCAAGAAATTTACTTATCTCTATTTTTTTAAGTTTTAACAATTATATTCTGTTGATTCTTTTGGGCACATATTTTATTTTCTGTCAAGACATGTATATAATTGTTAGAATCTTAGTATTTTGTTCAATGTTATATGCTTTCTGTGATTTCCTTTAACCTACTTTTTAATTTGTTTTGATACCTTTTCATTTCGAAATTTTTCAAAGACATGTGGCGACCCTTAACTGTTCATAATTTAAAATGTGACGCTGTAAATAATCTTCCGACACTCGGCATGCCTGATTGGGACCGGTTTGTTTGTGCTGCCCTAACTACAGTGATCAGGTAAGGTCCAGCCATTGCAGCACGGCACCTCCAGACTTCGGTGTCAGTGTTTCTGTCCTTGAGGCCACTGTTTGTTTCCAAAGAAGAATGCTACGATCTACTGGTGGCAGGCAGGGGAGGGAATGGCAGATTTTCACAGTAATAATTACAGTAATAATTACTTGTTTCTTTGCCATCACGGCACCTAAATCACAACCTTTGACATGCTTCCTGAGATGAGAGCTTCCGTGGTCCAGTCTGCCCAGAAAGTAAACGATCTATTTTTGCCCCCGCGGGGGTGGAAGTGGTTACTTGACAGTGAGAGGTTGAAAAGGGATTGGGAACTGAAATTCCTGATCTGTATGCTTTCAGCTATAGAACTGACTTTAGTCCCATATCCTCCCCTTATGTTCAGGGGCATCTGGTATCCCCAGTAGCTGATGTTTTCCAGAGTCAGTTATAGTTACTAGTAAATGTGAGATGCTAGAGCCTATGAGGTTTATCCTCAGTGAAAGGAAAGAAATAGCACTTCGTGTTTTCACTTAAAAGTTCATCATTGTTTTGTTTTGTTTTTTCTAATGCCACTAACTACATTTTAGGTGATGGCTCTATGGACACAAATATTTTTGAGCTATTTTTTTCACCAAATATATACATACATGTGTTTAAAATATAAAGAACAAGTTTTTATAATTAAACCTAGTGTGCATTGAACTACTTTTTCCGCCACCAGTTCTATTCTGCAGAGTTTATGTAATGACTGCAAGCACTGCCTCTATTTGTCTCTTGCACAGTATCAACCTCCGTGCCAAAGTCTGTCACTCAAAAACACTGTGCTTTGGTTTACCACTCTCTAGTACAATACACTGATATCTTATAGTTCTCTCCAATTCTCCTTATACACGTCTTTCTGAGAAAACATCGCATTGTTGTGGTCATTAAAATTTTTATTCTGCTCTGTATTTACAAGTAAGTTTTCTATGATTGAAATACAGATTGCTTCTAAAAGTTAAAAAAATAGTAAATAGTATTCCTACATCAGAAGGCTCAATATGATTAAAATGGTAATGCTCCCTAAATTAATTTATAAATACCAGAATATTCCAATCAAAATCGTAGAATTCTTTCTTTATATTGACAAGCTAGTTCTAAAATGTATGTGGAAAAGAAAGGATGTAGCATAGTCAAAACAATTTTGAGTAAGAAGAACAAAATTGGAGGAACTTGCAGTAATTCCATCCAGCTTTTCCCAAGATTTTAGGATTTATAGTGGGGAAAAATTCTTTACTACCCCGTTATTATCATGACATTTAGAACATGTGCAATATTTTCTGAGATTTTGGTTCTTACCCTCCCATGAAATGTGCTTCTCTCAAAAGCTTTGCTTTTGCAATCTTTGTCCTGACTGAGTCCTTTTGAGAACCCTGTTCCTGCTGTTTCACAGGATTTATTTTCTTCTGAATCCCAAGTTACCCTTTTAATTGTTTTCTTTAATATTTTTTACTGTAAATTCACCACTGACTTCTTAAAAATGGATGAATATCAGCTAATGTTCCCAAGATCTTAAAATATCTCTATTTTTACTATATTTTGATTGACAGGTATAAAATTATAGGCTAAAACTAATTGCCAACAGATATTTAAAGGTTCATTTTTTAAAAAATTTCAAGTAGTACAGGTGAGATGACTAATGCCAAATTGGTCCTCATTCTTTTGTCAGTAAACTATTTTATTTCTCTTGAGAGTTTTTAGTTGATACTGCAAAGTGACATGCAGGATGTCAATTATGTATGTGTTTTTGTTAATTTTTCTTGGAGGTTGCTTAAACCCTTCCACTTAAAAAACTTCTGTCTTCTGCTCAGAAAAATCTCCTGAGTTTTGAGATCTCTAATAACTTTAGCTCTTCTGTTTTATGAAGGTTTTTTGTAAACCCCTGGATTTCTGGGACCATAGCTCCTCCTAGTAGCTTTTCTTCTTCAGCACTGTCCTTCTATAGTTTGTTAAGAGTTACTGTACTTTTTAAATTCATTTTTTATTGTTGTTCAAGTACAGTTGTCTCCATTTTCAGCCCACGGCGTCCCCCCAACCCACCCACCCCCACCTCCCACACTTGATTCTACCCCCTTTGCCTTTGTCCGTGGGTCCTTGATACATGCTCCTGGAGAAGGATAATAGGGGATAAGAGAGGACGGGCCATCAGAGTCACTATATTATGTCTGATGTGACTCAATATGCTCTGAGTCTAGTTGGTTGATCTGAGGAAAATATGTGAACCAAGAAGGGTCAACGAGTTTTGTTTTAGTTTTTTTTTTTTAATGTGAGACTGTAGAAAGAGGTTGAAACCTGTTTTAATATTTTCAGAAGCTGGATTTTAGGTTGTAAAACTTGATGTTCATATTGGTCACTCTGTAGAGAAAGTCATAATGAGGAGGGAGTTATACCTATATCAGTGCCTGTACCTGTATTCTCATCTATGTCTATGTTCACCTATGTCTATGTGGAATCAATATTTATATGAGATATAGATCTGTACCTATATCTGTAGCAGTGATGTTCAATCAGAGTAATTCTGTCTTCAGGGGACATTTGGCTGCAATATCGAGGGAGGTGCTGCTGGCATCTAGAGGTCAACGCCAGAGATGCAGCTGAACGTTCTACATGCACGGGGCAACCTCCCACCACGAAAAATTACCCAGTTTACTATGGCAATTACATGGAGTTTGACAAACCTGGATCTATTGAGATCTTAGTAAAAACGATATCCCTCATTATTTTTCCTCACCTAAATATCAGTCACTTCCTTATTCTTATTTTCTGAAGTTACCTCATTATCATTAAAATGCATTCCTCTTTTGTGCTTAAACTGATTCAAATGATATTTTACTTTGTTTTGACCAAGAACATCTGAACTGGCAGTGACTTTTTCTACACTTTTTAGTGTCTATTAAATAGTGGCAGATACTTCAATGTATTTGAATGCTTCTTTTTTTTCTTTGTTGTCTTACAGACCCAGTATTTTTATTCATAATGTACACATAAGGGTGAAAATAACATTTTAAAAGAGTAAATAAATAACATACAAATGTGAAAATAAAGCTCAGTGTCAACTTTATCAATGTATAAAACGCCTTTGCTTTCAGCACTCATGACTCTCGGGGTATTTCAGGCCAGAGATATTGCTCCCTATGAGCAAGTGAAACGTGTTCTCAGTCAGAAAATAATGTTTGATTTGACTTTTTCCCCAAGAAGGCAATTCTGAAATGTGGACTCCTCTAGTAAGTGACAAACTTTTGCTAAGGTGAGGGAATCAAGGGTGTCCTGGCTGTCAGGACTGGAGAAGGCTGCAAGTATGAAGACCTCAGCATAAGTAATGGAAGAGAGTTATTTATTAACGAATAGTTCAAAATATTATTTGGCCATGCACGCAAGAAAAACAAAGACCCAAGTATTCTTCCACGGTGACTTATGCATTTATGTATTTTTTCTTTAAAAATTTTCTGTTGAAAATTTGCCCCCTAATATTTGTGAATTATCTATTTCTTAAGTAAACAGTTCAATGACATCATGTTTGCTAATGTGTCATGCCTTTGGTTGGAAAAAACAGAAGTCAATTTTGATTTACAACCTGGAAGATTTATTGGCTCACAAAGTCACCTTCTGGGGGGGTGGTTAATTTGGCAATTTAAGTATATTACTGAGTTCCTGTTCGTTTTTCATTTAGATTTCAGTGTCAGCTTTATCCTAAGGTATCCTTCCCCGTGGGCTCTGAAAAACCTTGTGGGGTATGGTATATATTACCTTACATAAGGAGACGCACATGCATACATACAAACAGAAAGGGGGAGAGAAAGAGAGATCTAGAAGTCATCTCAAAGAGTAAGAAATATTCCTCTTTTAACTCCCAGAAAGAACAAATTTAGTAAGTATGTTGATGCACAGACTAGCATAGAAGAGCTTTCTCAAACTTTTCTCTAAATATGGATGTACATCCAAATTGCTTCTGCACCATGTCAAAGCATGGATTGTTATTTAGTGGGTTTAGGTTGAGGTCAGATAATTGACATTTTTAACATGTTCTTAGATAACATTTATATTGTAGGTCCTTAAATGTTTCAAATAGTAAGTGCTCCTATTCTTTCTCACTGTCAGGAATAATAATTTGATCAATTATTCCAGAATAAAAACAACCATGACTTGCTTTAAGAAAGAGATCAGCGTTCTACTTCTACTCTGGCTCTTGATGACCATGTTCGCCTCAGCAGCTTGACAAAGTACTGCTAAGCCATAACTTTGAGAAAGATTTTAAAATTCAACCCCCACATTATTTGTCACTGTCATTTGTTTGGAAATCACACTACAGAAAAATGAATATACTGAGAAAGCATTGTCTTATATTTTATAATAAGGCAACCAAATGTTGCAATAAATTTAGAGGTTTGAATAAATCACTCCATTTTGGTGTAAATCTGTAATGTTGACATTAGGGCGCTATTTTAGGACCAGATGAAAACTATGTCTTAGCCTTTTTAGGAGTGCTTCACTGCCCTCCTAAAGATGGAATTGAGTACATTCCAAAACAGGATTCTTCACGTTCCTTTTCACGGAATGTGCATTGCTAACACCACAATAAAAGTTCACCTCCAAGTAAAAAGTACAACATCCATGAGCAAAGTGACAGAAAATTTCATAGTAAAATCTGAGTATCTACTCTGCTCTACATTTTTAGTAAAAATCTTCCACTTGCAATGGTCATTGCTCCTTCAAAAATTTTCACTGACTTTCTACAGCTTAACACATGCATGTGGTTAAACTTACTATTTTATATTCAATATTTTGACCTTTAATTTCACTGATGTTGTCTTCCCTTCCCCTCCTATTAACATTACTTTCTAATCATTCATCCTGGTTTCTTGAAAGCTGATCTTCGTAATCTCCAATAGTTCATTCATAGATTTTTTTTCTACTGACTTTCCAAAGCTCATACCTGGTCCCTCCCTTGACCATTTTCCTTCCTTCTTGGGATATCATATCCATATCTCAAAACTTATTGAAATCTCTATTACACTCAAGAGCACAATGGTATTTCCTCCATCTACATTTGTGATACAACCTTCTAGAACCCATGAAGTGCATCACAATATTTTTATTATTGTCTTATATTTCAACTCACGCACCATTCTTTAATATGAATTATGTATGCCATATGTCTTTTCCTAGGATTCTACCTTATATACACCAGTTACTGAAAAAATATTAAATTGTTTGATTAAAATAAATCATTTTAAAGAACATATTACAAGTTTGACCACTACATTTTGAAAAATGGCTGTGGCAAATATTATCTGCAGAATATTTTCTTTACTACATTGTTGAATGCCAATCTTGGCATAAGAAATATAAATGATTCTTCATGTTATGAGAAATAAATTTATATCTGAGCATCAAATGGTCTATTTAAAATAATGATATGTTGAAGGATTACTTAGTTTCCTGCAAAATTTGGAACCAGGAAATATTTATTTTGTGATCACCAGCTTACATTAACTAAATGACACTAAGATTGGTTCAAATGAAAGCAATTTGCAGGTATGTTTCAAAATACTATAATGAGCACCTTGATGTTCCAAAAAAACTGTCCTTGAACATGCATGTATTTAGGTTTCTTTATTCCCTGTACAGGTTCACATTTTTCCTCCTATACCATTTTGTAAAAAGTTTAAAAAGTGACCAGATGTACCCACTGACCAAAGACAGAAACACAGGAGGATGTTCTTGGTAAGCAAATGTCCCACAGTTTGCACTAAGGTAAGTTATGTCTTACCATACATCACAAGGTAAAGAATGTTATAATTATTTTACCAGAATTTTGTCTACCAGAATTTAAGCTTCATCTGGGAAGCTTACAATAAAATACAAATCTTAAGAATTTGATGTGAGGTAAGTAGTGAACACACAACACAGTATACAGGTGATGTATTATAGAATTGTACACCTGAAACCTACACAATTTTATTAACCAGTGTTACCCTACTAAATTCAATAAAAAAGGAAAAATAGGTAAAAAGTGCATATACCTTTGGATTCAAAAAGAGAATTTGTCTACAACAAATAAATCTAAATTTCAGTGGTTTGAATAGTTCAGGCACTGGTATTTTTAAACCCTTTTAAGAGGATTCAAGTGTGTGGCAGGATTAAGATTAGTCGACCTAGATAATGATTGATGAGCAAGTATGTTAAATATTTCTACATATGGCATGTATGCAACCATTTGTACTGTTATCTGGGCCCAACAATTGGGGAAGCCTGCCTTTCCTCTCCTTTCGATCTTTATTTCTGCTTAAAGCCAAGAATTGGCTACAACGTTCAGTTTTTGAACCACCATTTGAATCCCTAAGAACTTTATTGCTGGTAACAGAAAGGTAAGTTTTCTCTTTGCCAAGAGACTATTTATGGCCTGCTAGTAAAACATTCCAACTTTTTCCATTTTATATCATTAGTTTTTATGGATTGAGTTAAATTCTATGTGCTTTCAATGATACACTCTAGTAACTACAACCCGCCTGGGTAAAGTTATATTCTCAACAGATTCTAAAGTTTCCTTTCCCTGGAGAAATCTCATGGAGAGGGGAGCCAAAGACTTCACCACCAAAAATGGATCATTACATCAGATAAGACTTTTTACAAGAGCTTGGCTTCCCTTTTAGTGAGAAAACGTGCAGGCAATAACAACAACAAAAAGAGAAACTGCTCTTCTTCTGCTAGTTATTTCCGTGGCAAAAGAATATACTTTCAATAGTTTCTATCTCTTCTTTTGCATCGTTGTGTTTAAAGCCTTCCGCTTGGATGAAGTCAATTAAATAAATGGCTTTTATACTCTGGTTTCTCTTCAGATCCTGTAAATCTTTCGCCTTTTTTAAAATAGGTGTCTCACTCTTTAATAACATTCAGGGCTAAGAATTCCATTAAGAATAAGAAACCATTTGGTTTATTTCAACAAAATAAGTATTTCTGTCAATGTCCATCTGACTAGAGTTGCAGACCTTATCTCCATTCCAGGGCGTCAGTCCATAACATATCCCTTTACAAATATTCAAATATTCTCGTTGTTATGCCTTTTTCTTGACACATTTTCCCCTGATAGTAATAAGGGGAACTGAAATTTCTTACTCTTTGCCCCACATCAAGCCATCTTGCTGTCCTTTTCTTTTCCTAGAAGCCAAGAATAACAAAACCTACAATGTGTGCTTATGATTTTTACCTCCTTTTTCCCATTGAATCTGCTGTGTGTTGTAACTTGACTTCCACCCTAATAATTCCTCTAAATCTGCCTTAATTATCCCCCAACATCCCCTTTATGCCAATCCAAGTTCTTATGTAACTTGATCTCTTGGGCATTTAACAACATTATTGCTTTTGGAATCCATTTCTTTGTTTATTTGACTTTATTCATATTTATTTACATTTTATAACTAATTGTTTCTGGTCCTTCTCTGTTTTAGGTGCTGCTCTCTCTCCCCCAAAGCTTGAAAGTTGTCTTTCCATATATTTTTGTTTTTAGATTTTTCCTGTCTTCAATTTTCATACTTTTTCTAAACAATTTCTTCCATATTAGCTGTTATAACTACTATCTACATCACAGTGATTTAGTATTACATTGCCAATAAAAATCTTCAGTTCATAGGATGCTCCAATCAAATTGTCCACAGAGAGCTTATCTTCTATTTTTTTATTTTATTCATTCATAGATTCATTCAACACTTATTTATTAACCATCATCTATATGTCAGGTACTACTTTGGGTGTTATGGAAGGAGTCATGAGCTAAACAAAGTCAAAGTTACAATAGAAATGAGGCAGAAGGATTAGCAGAGTAACTGGGGTAACAGAGTAGGTTAAGGGAAATATTGTAGGTTAAGTGAAAGATTGCACACATTTCAGAAGGAATATTTTGAGTCTGGTTTCATAGAGGATAAACCTGAGATGTCAATTGGACAATCAAATAGACAAGTCCCATAGAAGATTAAATGTGTTTGATGTTCAGGGGGGAGATATTAGTTAAATGTAATAAATAAAAGAGAAATCAGCACTTAGATGTTGAGATTTCATGGTACTGAATAAGAGCATCAAAGAGGCGATTATAGATAGGGAATGTCAGAGGTCTGTCTGAGTCCTTGGACATATCGACACTTAGGGAGATGAAAATGGAACAGCAAAGTGCAGTAAAAAGTCAGAAAATTAAGCAAGGTTTCCAGGAGGTCACATTAAGAAAGTGTTTCAGAAAGGAAGGAATGGGGATCAATGTTGGAAATGCAACTGGTATGTTGAGTAAGGTAAATTCTGAGCATTTCTATTTGGTGGAAACAAGGAATTCACTAGTGTTTGCATCATACCTGAATTAAGGTTGGTTCCCATGGAAAAGAGAGACGTTGGCCTGTTCTGGAGTAGGTTAAACAAACAATGAAGGGGAAAAAAAGCCATCTAATAATGACCATCTTTTTGAGAAGTTTTATAATTAGAAGTGGAAAATAAGTTACAGTTAGAGGTATATGTGGGTGAAGTTATTTTATTTTGTTTTTGATGTGTGAAGTAATATAATGATTTAATGGTAAAGGGAATGATTAACAGGGAAAAATAAAGATGCAGAAAAGAAAGGGGGAAATTAGAGGAAAGGTATTCTAGAACAGGCAAGAGTAAAAGGACGATAACTGAAGTGACATCGTCAGCCATAGGAACTAATATAAAATGTTTAGTCATAGGCGTAGAAGAAAATGTAAAAAATGCAGTGGGTTAGTGGATGTAATAGTGTGAGTTTATGGAATTTCACTTCTATGTTCACTTATTTCACCAAGAGATCAGATACAATGTCATCACACGAGCACATTAGTGGGAAACAGGGAGGAGAGAGTGTTAGAGAAGTTGTTAAATAGTCTCAGGGGCTCCAAGTGGGTGGAATAGGGAATTGTCACTGGAGTACCCTTAAAAATCACTAAGGACATCTTAAAATTAATAGCCATAAGTTCAGTCTTGTTGACATTGTATTTTTCAGCACAGACATATTTGGATACATGCATGGAGTAGGCATGAAGTTAGATTTAACTAGGGGTTTTGTCTGTTTGCCTCCCAAGAAAACATAATGAAGGTGAAGTTTCACAGTCAAATTGAGGGTGTATAAAAAGATGTGATTATAATACAATCTAAGCTCAATAAGAAGTCAGATGAAATGAGGAGGGTATGAAGGGTTGGGAAAAGATTTGAAGATCATTGCTAAAGAACATTAGAGGTGAAAAAACCTATGATATAAACCAGAAATTCAGGAAGTGACAGGTAGAGCAGACTGTTGAGTCTGAGATTACTCACAGTTTTTGCTAATGATATGTTCAAGGCCTATGATAAGACATAGAGTTGGAGCGGAAAATGGAGGGAGAATAAAATAATTATAAAAGAGTTTTCTATGTGGAGATATACATACATATATATGGAGAGATATATAGAAAATGAACTATGTTAAAATGTTTGAAAATAAAGCAGGTGGAGAAATCTTCATGGAATGAGGGATAATATGCACATTTTAATAACTCAGCATATACTTGTAAATAACTCAGCATATACTTGCAGTATATGACATATAGTGGCATCTGAGTAGAGGGGGTGCATGGGTTTCAAAGGTGGGAGTTTTGAAGGAAGGGGTAACAAAGGGGTGGAAGATATTATTGAGAGCAAGTAAGACACTTACCTAGCACTGATGTCCAGTTTTGTAAAGATTGTGAAAGCCTAAAGAAGCAGCTATAAGGAAAACATTTCCACAAGAAGGAGAAATAGCTCAATTCAAACAAGGTGAAGAGAATATTAGATAAAGCTTGAGGAGGAGGAGGAATTTGCCTAGTCTGGACATCAAGAGTTGTAAGAGTGCAGGTAATAAAAATGGTGATGCTAATGATATGTTTGAGGCCTGTGATAAGACATAGAGTTGGAGTGGAAAATGGAGAGAGAATAAAATAATTATAAAAGAGTATAATTGGGTATGCTAAGCTTCTTATGGCGCTGATACAAATATAAAATTATCATATAATTAAATTAATATTTTATATTTTTAGAGTGATCATGGTAATGAAACTGTGAGTTTGGGGGTTAGAAAATGGTGATATATCATTAGAAATAACCACAGCTCTGATATATAATATAATTGTATTAGTGCATAAGAAAAAAATCAATAAATAAAATTATGTCTTATAGTTCAGGATATAATCTGATGTTTTTATAAACTTTCCCTACTTCCTTTATTAAAACATTGAAAAAAAAAACTTCCTCCTAAAAATATTTTGCACTCATTCTAGCATCCCCACCCAAGTCCATGTGCTTTTCCTATTAGCCTAGATTCTTCTAATTGCCTCTTTGGCTCCATCTTCTTCCTTTGAGCAGTTAACACCAGAGTCTCTACCCTTCCTAAGAGAATCTCTCCTTCATAGCGCTAAAGACAGATTCTCCCAACACGAAAATTTAGTAATTCCAGTCTCAAGTCCAAAATTTCATTGGTTAAAAATCTAAACACCTTCCACAGAATTCAAAACATTTTGTAACCTGGTATACGCTCTCTTCCACTCAACCCCTTTTCAGTTCTAACTCTGTGTGCTTTTCTGAACCACACATGTACATATCCCATGTTCGTACAAAGCCTTTTCTCTGCCAAGTCTGATTGCTACATTTATTGTCAAGTAAGAGGTACCTTCTCTATATGGCAGTCTCCAGTTATTCAGAGCTGACCCAATGGCCCTCCTGCCCTCCCCCATGGTGCTCCAGGACAAGAGTCATCTCTCCCTCTTCTAAGTTTCCATGGAAATAACTCCATTAGGCAGTATGTGCTTTCAGGGGGAAGTGGAATCTGCTCCCTCCTACCTCACTGCCATCTTCCCTGAAGAACCCGTATGTGCTTTCAGGAAAGAGGTTTTTTTCTTTAATGTCCCGATTCAAAAAAGAAATGCCTGTCAAGTAGAAAGCTTCCAGTAAATATTGTAGGTAAATGACGCACACCAAGAACGAGGTAACTTTAATACCACCATGGTCTTCATTCAAATATAAGTTTTAATTTTTTTTAGAAAGAAATAAATAAGAAAAAATGTAAAAACTGGTAAGGTTTTTCTCTAGTAAAATTTGCTTTTACGTTTAAATGGAAAATGCCACTGTTGTAAAAATGGAGAGAAAAATCATGCCAACAGGGCAGAATGGTTTGATTCTATGTCTCCCATCATCAAGATGGAAGAGAGATTTCTCCCTTTTGTTGGAGATTGGTTTATCTTTGAGGTTTTTATGTTTTGTCAATTCAATATTTGGTACTGAGGTAAAGCAGCTCATGTATATAGGTACAGTGAATCACACTATTGGTCTCTTCTCTGTTAGACTGGGAGGTTAACCTGCATATAGGTGGGGAATTCCTAAACCATTTTTTACAGTCGGATCAAATCATTTCTTCCTGGTTTGTCTTCTGTTTTTTAAAGACAGACATACAGGTAAATGTGTGGACTGAAATGACTTTTCCATGACTCGTTTCAAAGTGTCCTTAGTAACTTAAGGGATATAATTCTTATCTTCGGGCAGATGATGTGTTTGAGTTATTTTGTAAAATAGAGAGATTAAGAAGTTTAAAAAATATAATTGGAATTTATAGTTAGGTTATGAGTGTCAGTTGATCACACAGAGTATCAGGGACATTCTCATTACTTCCTTAACACAACACTGTCTTTTGCTAACTACTTTTTCTCATTTCGGTGTTCACACCTCCTCCCCACAGCCATGTGTTATTGTGGGACACGAGTGCCAGAGCCGAGCTGATGGGCATAGTATCAGTCTGCAGGCACGGGACTTTAGTAAAGCTCAGCAAATGGGACGAAGAAGACATTTCTAGAATTGCACGTTCTCTCTTTGTCCTTCTGTGGCAGTGCAGGGTGTGAATGTGACTCCTTTGTGCTGACTTTGCTTCCACTCAGGAAGCCAGCTTTAGGATGAGGCTCTTGATGGAAGTCAGAACAGACTCCAGAAGCCTGCTTTCCGATGCGGTAACCCAGCAACAAGACCAAACAAAATAGGAACTTTTGAACTCTCTGAGTAGATGGGCCTGTAAACCGCTTTACTGTTTAAACTTGAGTTACATTTTCCATGATCTCAGATTTAAGGAATCCTAGCTATCATATAGAGCATTCTTATAAGAAACTATCATGACTATCACATAGAGCAAGGTAGTTGCTCTGCGGTGTGTTTGGAGTGGAGATGAGGAACATTCTTTACCCAGAATAGCTTTCCCCTGTTTGATCACACTGCAGAAATTCCATGAAGGCATTAAGTATGCAGATGGGTCCAACGGTGAATATAAAAAGTAATCCTGAAAGAATGAGGACAAAAGATTGAAGTTTACAAAAACTTTGCTTTCACCAATTCTGTACAAGTTTGGAGGATGGAGAGCTGGGCTGTGGTGGGGGAGATTCCTGTCGGGGTCTTGAGAGAGGTTCGGATGAGAAGGACATGTGGGTCCCAACTCAAATTGTGTTTACCTGCAAAAGTGGCCCATCTACCAGTACGGTAATCCTCCCTTACCAGCAGGGGATACCTTCCAAATTCCCGTGGATGCTTGAAACCATAGACAGTACAAAACCCTACATGTACTATACATTTTTTTTCTGTTCGTTCATGCCTATGATAGAGTTTAATTTGACAGCTAGGTACAGTAAGAGATTAATAATTAATCATAAATTAGAATAATTGCAACCGTATACTATAAGAAGAGTTATGTGAATGTGGTTGCTCTCTCAAAATACCTTATTACACTATATTCAACTTTTCATTTAAAGGCTTCTGTTTGGCTTGCTTGAATTGCTCCCATCACCAATCCTGTGCTTCAGGGCTTTAGATAAAATAGGGGTTAATGGAGCACAATTACGGCAATTCTGGGCCAGTTGATCTGATAACTCAAATGGCTGCCAAGTGATTGATGGGTAGGAGACACATGAAGTGTGCATGTACTGGAAAAGGGTGACTCACATCCCAGGGAGGATGGAGTGGGACTGAGCAAGGTTTTAGTATGCTCCTCAGAATGGCTCTGGAAATATGTATTTCTGACAACTTCCATTGAATATTTTCAGCCCATGTTTTAACTCTGGGTAACTGAAATGATGGAAAGTATAACTGTGGATAGGTGAAACTGCTTTATATAATTCAAGTACATGCAGATAGATGGAGAAAAGAACCAGAATTTGACAACTGAAATATTTGCACTACAGTTACTTTTTTAGTGTCACTTTTAGATCTTACAATTTTTGGAAGTAAATTGGTATTTTTGCATTGTAAAACAGAACATATACCAGGTTTTAGCAATATTTAAAACAATTAAAAGCAGGTTATAATTGAAGGAATCTCTACAATATGCTTGCCTAGCTTATTTGACAGCTCTCATGATTAGTTACAATTTTGAATTCCAGTGAAGACTAAGTCAGGGTTGGGATTTTGTTCTTTTTTAGGTCCCTTGGGTTGTTTGGATATAATTTAGGGTAAAGCCAGACTAGGGTGAACTTTTGTCTCCATAAAAGAGTGTTGTTTATGACTTGACCATTCCTTGCCTCATTAACTGCTTCCCTATTTCAACTAATAAATTTTCACAGCATTCACCAAAGTCAATGAAAACTCAAACTTCATGACAAGTGCAGGTTGCTAATGCCACATACAAGCTTGTTACAAATCTGTAAATACTGAATGACCCATGGGCACAGAATTTGAGTCACATTTAATTTTTTTTTACTTTATGTAAAAAGTATTATCACATTCAATAATCTCCTTTGAATTTGTTTTTTTTTTTTCATGCTGGAAAGAAATTAAAAAAATAAAATTGCTAATAAAATTTCTTTCCATTTGTTCATATAGTAAGGAAATTGTCATGCAGTAGATGAAACCAAAGTTCTTAAATCCAGCTCTTCTGGCAGAACATATTTTAAAAGTATAGTCACGAATAAATACATAAACATCCACATTTCTGTTTAATATGTGTTTAATGCTAAGGAAGTTACTCAAATGTGTTATTTTACAGATTTTTATTTAAAATGCCAGTTGCTTCTACATGAATCATATTAGTATCTTTTCTTTGTTTTGTTACATCCATTGTGACTAATTATTTATGGGCAATGATAAAAACATTTAATATACCATAATAGCAGATTTAATGTGCCAGCATTTTCTGTTAATAAAAATGTGAGTTACTCAAATAGAAACTCAAGAATAATTATTAATTTGGGGGCAAAATAACATGTTCTTAACATTTTCAAGTGTTTTTTAATTAAATTTCAATTATTAATTAATCAGAATATATTCCATGTCACACATTCAATTCTGATATTATATTGTGTTAAATCAAGATGTACATAGAATAGTGATAGGCAAACTTTTTCTGCAAAGAGGAAAAAAAATAAATATTCTAGCTTTTTGATCCATAAGCTCACTGTTGAAACTAAAGCCTGTTATTTTAGCTTTGAGAGCAGCATGGGCAATATGCGAATAAGTAGGGTGGCTGTGATCCAGTAAGTTTTATCTACAAAAATAGGCTGTGGTCTGCACTGGGTCATAGGTCGTAGTTTCACTCACCTGTAGTCTAAATACATAAGTAAAATACATTATTTCCTAATTAGATGAATCTATTCAGTCTGCCTTCAGTATAACATAATTATTTACTACCATTCTATTCTAATAATTATTCTAATAATATATATAAATACTATTTTTAATATCTGTCAAAAAAGTGGTATTACAAAAGTTAATCAAAGTGGTCCCACTATCATCAAATACATTTAAGCCAGTCATTTGCACAAGACTAAACATTAAAAAAAAGGAAAAACATGTTAGTAGATTCTTGAAATCAATCTTTATAATAATATTTTATATTCTTAAAGAAATTCTGTTCATAATAAATTTTATGTTGTATTTCATTTGATATTTTGAACCATTCCAGGATAGCACATATTAACATAAGTGTTAATGCAACAAATGTGAATATATTTCAGTTTCATTTTATAAAGTATCTTGTCTATTACTTGAATATTATGCGGTTTTAATGTTAGCATTAAATTTAAACTATATTTTAATTAATATCAATTTGCACAAAAAGGACATATCTCAAGGCATTTAATACCATGTTATCTTCTCTACCACATTTGCCATCAAAACTCATAAATATTAAAAAGTAATTGTGTTTTATTTTTAGGTCCAATATGTAAAGAGCTTGGAATTTGTCACTGCATTGTTATAATAAGAAAAAACTGTATACTGAAAACAAATGACTTTACATAGATGTATCAGGGCAAAATGCACTTTGCAGTCTGAAGGGACAGCAAAACTGAGATGCATAGCCAAGGTCCGCTAATGTGGTGTAGATGCTGCTTGAGTCATAAACTGGGAGGAACATGTGACTGGGAATTTTGATGAATTGCTAGCGGCTGACTGTAAACTAGCATGGAAATGAGAAACCCTTGTCCACAAACTTTGCAGATTCCCACACTTTTGTGGGTTCTACTTCCAGAAACCACATTAGGCTGCTATGGTGAAAGGTCAGAAAAGGTTGCATGTGGCCCTAGCAGAGAGAGGGGGATAGGAGCCATTAGAAATATATTCATGCCCTGGCTGGCATAGCTCAGTGGATTGAGCATGGTCTGAGAACCAAAGCATCGCAAGTTCGACTCCCAATCAGGGCACATGCCTGGGTTGCAGGCCAGGTCCCCAGTGGTGGCCATGTGAGAGGCAACCATGTGCTGATTGTCTCTCTCTCTCTCCCCCTCTCTTCCCCTCTTTAAAAATAAATAAATAAACTCTTTTTAAAAAAGAAATATATTCATGACATTCTCAAGGCCTTTCCTCCTTAGAAAAGGATTTTAAGAGAGCTCTATCTGACTTACAGGCAGGGCACTTGCCTGACTCCATCGCCTTCTAGCCTTCCCACTTCCCTCATGGAGGGAGGGCAGCTAAGAAAAACTTGTAAAATCACACTCCAAGGTTACAAGTCAACTGAAATGCTGATATTTAAACATAAGATTGCAGAAGACCTCTCCCTCCACATCCACCCCTAACGCCGACAGACTCCAGGTTAATCACAGCGGATCACAGATGAAGGGGCTGTGAAACAGCAACTCTGTCTGCAAAAGAGCTCTTAGCAAATCTCAAAGACATCAGGTGAGACAAAATCTAAGATACTGGAGGAATCTGAAGCTCTGGCATCTACATCTATGTCAAACAACAACAGCAACAGCAACAAGAAAGCAGAACTCTGAGCTGGTTTGACATAAACCATTACACTAAAGACCTAGTAACTCGATACATCATGTCTAGATTTCAGCAAAAAAAAAATATACACTACACTAAGAGGCAAAAAAAAAAAAAAGGACAAACAAGGCAAACATCAGAAACAGACAGATATAAAACATATTCTGAAATTATCAGCCATAGAATTGAAAATACTTAAGATTAGCATATTATGGACTCTGATGGAAACATTGACAACATGGAAACACACGTGGGTAATAGAGGTAAAACAGCTGGAAACATCAGGAAAGAGTTGAAAACACCGCAGCAGGTATAGAGAAGGCCTTACATTATGTGGCCAATCAGACTGGACACAGCTAAGGAAAGAATCAGTCAGCTGGAATATATGACAAAAGAAAGTGCCCGAATGAAACTGCCAGGAGTAGAGGAAATGAAAACAATAACATTCAAGAGCCATGGGACAATTTCAAAAATGCAATGTGTGTGTTAATTAGAATACAAAGTGGAGAGGAAATAAAATGGAACAGGAGGAATGTTTGAAATAAAAGTAGCTACTTTCTGAAATTAATAACGAATATAAAATAATAGATCCAGGAAGCTCAGAGAATATTAAGCGGGCTAAATACTGAACAATCTACACTATCCATAATATAATTGAACTTCAGAAAAGAAAGACAAAGACCTTGAAATAAGCCAGGAGAGGAGGCTAGAATGATCCATTTGGTAATAGATTATATTTGAATACATCAGTATGGACTCATGTGTAGCTTAATACAGATACAGATATTTACATGTACAAGTATCTACAGATATGGTTATTTATACAAGTGTTCATATATACATATATTTCCCTGTTTTATCACCTGAGGGGACCTGGCAGAAAAGACACCCAGGCAGCAACAAGCACACCTAGCTTTCTGACCTTCATTTTTAATACTAATCTCCAATAAAAGAAATCAAGACTCATTAAATAAATGGCTAATTTTAGGGTTGCAGCAGGAAATACACAAAATCTGGAACATTTTGTAGTTCTAGAAAGTAAGCAAGTAATCAAAATGCACACACACACACCACAATGATGGTGGTACATTAAAGAGACACAGGAACCAACTGAAAGAACTCCCAACAGGCAAAGACAAAAAATTTTAAACAAAAATAAAGTAACATGGAATTATAACATCAATATCCATGACTCTATGGTTGTAAATAAAAGACTAGGTAAATAAATGAGAAAAGAGATCAAGCACTTATGCTAAAGAATTTCAAATGATTTATGTAGTTACACCTCCTTTGTGGAGATATAATACTGCACTTATTAAGTGTGGGTTGTACCTAGTGACTTCCTTCTGAAAGGCAAAGTATGAAAAAGACAAAGTGGAGGGATAACTTTACAATGGACACATCTGACAAGCACCAGCTCAGCCAGGCGATCAAGGACAATAAAAGCGTTGATTAGCTGTGGTGATTGTATGTGCCCTTGATATGTTGTGATGAAAATGGCAGTTTTCTTCTGTGGACAAGTCTAATTATGAGAAAGATATAAAATGCCAGTAAAGGGGCATCCTACAGCACATCTGACCAGGACTCCTCAAAACTGTCAAGATCAAAATCAAGAGGTCTGAGAGACCTCTGTCACAGCCAACAGAATCCTAAGGAGACACCACAGCTAGAGGTAATGTGGTATCCTGAATGGGATCTTGGAACAGATAAAAAAGTTAAATGGAAGCTAAGAAAATATGAAAAAAGTATAGATTTCAGTTAATGTTTATATGCCAATATTGGTTTATTAATTTTAACAAACATACCATACTAATTAAAATATTAACAATAGATCTGGGTATGGGATTATGAGAACCCTTTGTAGTACCTTCTCAATTTTTCTGTAAATCTAAAACAGTTCTAGAAATTAAATATAAAAATAAAATTATTAAATTATGTCCTTCATCCTTAAACCAAGATTTATGACCTTGTTTAAAATTTAAGACTGACATTCATAAATATGTTTGGTGTCATTTCTTAACTGTCCAATAATTTGACATTTTCTTATCATTGACACTCAGTTTAACATTTTCCTCTTCAACATATTTTATGTCCTAATCAAAATAAAATGAATACCCGAATTTAAAGCTGCTACTGAAATGTTAGTGATACTGACAAGTGCCTTCAGTATGCTAATAACTCCCTCCTATATATCACTTAGGTCTTCATTCAAAACCTGAGTACTTTTATTGTTAAACATGAATCACATTCTTACCTTACCACCTGAAGTATGTGGGTATGTGTAATGTTTATTTCTGTGCTTAAAAGTTAGGCTGAGTGCAGTTTTCATGGCTGCCAGTTAAACCTACTGGTCTCACACAGAGTAAACGCAGTTTTTCTATAAAAATGAGACCACTAGTAGTGAAAAGCAGTTCTGTTCCATACATCAGTGAATGTTTTTCAATGGCTCTCTTTGCACCTTACAATATTACTTGAAATGTTAATGGCCTAATGAAACAAAGACTACATTCGTCACATTTGGAGATGGTAGGGCAGAAAAGAGGTGGGGAAAGGAAATGGCATTCTCGCAAAATACTTGCTGTTCATGGGGAAATATGTCAAACTGTTTTCTTGTCGTTGTTCCTAGTGGTGGTGAATGTGGTGGGCTTGGTGGTGGTGATAGTAGTAATGACCATAGTATGGTGCTCCTGCTGCTTTTGGGGTGATGGTGGTGGTGATGGTGACTGTGGCATTGGTGAGTTTGGTGACTGTGTGGTGGTTATTAACAGATATTGGTAGTGTTGTTGGTGCCTGAATGGTACAGGTGGTGGTTTAATTAAAAATAAAACAAGTCTAAAAGTCACTAAAGAATTAATTTTTTAAGAAAAGCTTGCTGGTTGCTAGAGTCATACCCAGAACATGATTATCAGATATGGCTTAATTGCAAACTTGGGCCCTGGAAATATTTTTACCCTCATGCATTGCTGTCAATGGCCTTGACCAACAATGGCCAACATGGCTGTATAGTACGAGGTTCAGGTGTTCACATCTACCAGGCTTTCCCCTAGTTCCATTCTGGTCTTCGGCTTACTACTCCACTGCGAGACATTAGGGATGAAAAGTAAAGTCTACTACGATTTCCTTTAAATACATTTACAGTTACAATTTTAAGCTCAGCATGTGTACCTTGGAGGGGAGAAAGAGAACCAGACCACTGAAATGGTTGTCGAAAGTGAAATTCCTTTCCATCTGAAGTGTTTCACCAGACGATCATTAACCTGCAGGTGTGCAATGCCGCAAAATTCACAAACACTCGGTTAAACAAATAAAGGGAAGACCATTTGGCAACGTTAAAGCTTTCTGCCTCTAAGGGGATAGCAGTAAGAGAAAGCCTCTGCAAGACAGGGTTGAAGTGGCAAATACGAATGTTGGGACCAAAAATTAGGACCGAACTTCTGAGAATTAAAACATCATTTAAGCACGTGAACACCCCGAGTCTTCCTTGTTCCAGCAGCAAAAATATCCACTCTCAAATATGGATAACCTTAGAAAACTCGTGAGGATTTTCCCTCTGCCTGTTTCAAGCATCTTACGGTTTAAACTAAGCTAGAAATAATAGCCAATCGATTGCAGCTGATTCTTTTACTTGTCAAGAATTTATTTACCATCAAATAAAGTGTATTTTGTATACTTCCTACATTTTTATTTATTTATCAAATATTTCGATAATACTAACCATATGTAACTATGGTCCAAAAGTGTGTTACAGAGGGTCCTGACTTCCAATAGTTTCTAGTAAGTAGTGGTCATGTTTTGGATACGCTGCTTATAAAACATGCCATATTGGGCAATTTGTTTATGTTTTCTGTAGTTCAATTTCCCAATCTATAAAATGAGCCAATTACCACTTATTCCATTAACCTGTTTTGGGGAATCAAATGATAGAACATAACTAAGGGAACTATTAAGTATATAGAACATGGCATGCACTTTAAAATGTCCAACCCTCCACTAAGAAAGGAAGGCAAAGGGGATTTTAACATAAACTACATTAAGTTGTGTATAAATAAGTACATTTTTATTCTGAAATTCAAGTGATAATGTTACTACCATAATACATGAGCTCATGTGTTGTCTCTCCCATTTATTGGATGTGGTTCAAATCCATACCCTGCACGCGGCCAACCTCACTGTCGTCAGTGGTTTGTTGGCACACTTCAATCTAATTGCACTGAAGTGTTGATGAGCACTTGGGCCTCTACAAAGCTGATCTTCATCCCTTTCCGCTAAGATAACTTTTACTCCTATCATCTTCTGTTTAACAAATCTTCATTTTCTAAGACTCAGGTCTAATGTGCTTCTTTTTATGATAATGCTGCTTCCCTAATTTTAAAAATCTCTATCCTTTGTGCAGAGACATTTTAAGGCTTGATGCACTAAAATGCCACCATTTCTGTATGCAAAGTAAAAGCAATAAGGATTTTTATTTCAAAGAGTAGCTGTAAACATGAAACAAGAAAGAGCTTACAAACTGGTTAGCAAAATACTTTTTACATGGTTAGTGTTCAATAAATATTAACTAGCTGTGTTTGTGTATCTATTCACACTGCTGTTGGTATCTCCCATGCATAGCACAGTATGTCACAATATATAACCTCTACAAATATTTGAGTAAATGAAATATAACAAATATTAATTTAATGAATAAAATACATCATGGAAAACAGCACTGCTTACAAAAATTAATCTTTGGATGATTTCCACACATTTAAAAAGTTAATTTATGGGTATTAAAACATTTAAAAAATTAAAAGGCTATTTTAAATATTTTCAATTAATGTTATTGACTCCAAATATGTTTTTATAAATTTAGTATGTATAAATGCTGTAGACATGAAAATATAATTGTTTTGCTAAGAGATTTGCAGAATCTTCTCAAAATGGGCTTAAGATTGGATTGAGATAGCAGATGGCACACATACTTCTGGCCGCAGAATTTTCTTAGTAGTTCGACCTAGACCCCTCCACCAGCCCCACATCCTTTTAATAGGAATTTACTGATTACTATAAAGAAAAAGTACATTTCTTTACCCAGGTCTATTTCTATCTTCTATGAAAGTGTCCCACACACTATCATAAACACACATGCACATACTATGTAAAGACATATTACAATGTTTTACCTAAAGAAAAAAGATATGTGTAATAGATTTTAAGTTGCTTGGGCAAATTAGATCAGAGGCCCTTTAATATTAGAGATTTATATCACTCCATTACATTACATGTTGACTAATCTATAGGTGATAACATTATTTTTGAAATAAAAATACTCAAATTATGGTATTTCACTAGGCCTTTGTTTTTATTAATGAATAAAATATTCTATGCTGTGGAAACAATTTTGATAAAATTTTATTTTTGTTCTTTTTTTTTAAAAAAGAGTTTATTTATTTTTAGAGAGAGGGGAAGGGAAGGAGAAAGAAAGGGAGAGAAACATCAATGTGTGGTCACTCACCTCTCACATACCCTAAACTGGGGACTTGGCCCACAACCCAGGCATGCGCCCTGACTGGGAATCAAACCAGTGACCCTTTGGTTTGCAGGCCAGCAAACCAAACTCAATCTACTGAGCTACATCAGCCAGGGCCAAATTTCAAACTATAAACCTGTAATTGACAGAGAGTTAAAATTTCTATTCCACTCTGAGAATTTCATTTTTTATGCATATGGTGAATATTAGAACTTTGTGTGAGCAGGTTCCAAAACCCCCAAAATGCACTAACATTGTAAATAAAGGCAAAATATTGTAATCTTATCTACCAGCAAAGGGTCGATGGAACCAAATAATAGTTCTAATCTACAAAGAGATGTTACTCATCTAGATTAAAAGCTTTTATAGTCTGTTGGATTTTAAAATCCTATAAAATCTTTGGCATAACAGGAAGAAGAAGTGAGACACTTGGCCCTAGATTATCTGTTTTATTGTTGGAACAGGGCATTTCTGGGTGGGTGAGGCATGGCTCAGAATCTGCTGTAAACAACTTGTTTTCTCCCTCCGATTCCCACCCACTGTTTACATTCATCAATTAGCATGACAATGTTTGTTTTATAAAGAAAAAAGTAATTGGTTGTTGTTGTATTAATGTAGGACAAGAGATAGGTTAGGTGAGTATAAAAGATTATATAACATATTTTTCCTATCCAGTCTCTTAATTTGGAATTTAGTTTCTTGTGTACAGGAGTAAAAATCTCAGCAGTATCCAGGGCAAGGACAATGACCAAAGAGCTAGCCGAGTTGTTAAAGAGAGATACTATGAAATTTCAAAATGAGCAGAGTTCTTTGGCTGTCCAAGTGGCAGAGTGTTTGAAAGAAGTACACCTCCTCTTCCCTTTTTGTAGAATCCAGAAATAATGTGGGTAACTGGGTGCTTGTGATGCATCTGTAAATACAGGTGACCACAGAACAGGTAGCATCTATAGCAGTTTCATGGCCAAACGGACACTGGCCAAACGGAGAAAGAGAAAAAAACAGTTGGACATTTGGTGGTGATGGTAGGTATGATAAGGCTGAAATAACCAAAGTGTTTCTCAATTGCAATAAGTTAACAAAGCAAAGTCTATTCTTACATACCCTCAGCAGGGGGACTCTCCTCATCAGTTAGTCAAGGGCCCATGTTGGGGGAAGCTTCATTCTGACATGTGCTTCCAATGGAGATGCTCTTCGATAACTCATGTTTTATGATTTTATTTACTTATTTTTATAGAGAGGGGACAGAAGAGAGAAAGAGGGAGAGAAACATTGATGTGAAAGAGAAACATCAATTAGTTGCCTCTCATAAGAACCCCAACAGGGGACCAAACCTGCAACCCAGGCATCTGTCCTGACTGGGAATCAAAACAGCAACCCTTTGCTTTGTAGGACAACACACACACACACACACCAGTCAGGGTGATAGCTCATGTTATATATATTCAAATTAGTGGGTCTCTTGTCCACATAATCTAATAACACAAAAAACTGTGTACTCAAAAGTTAGTAAGGCCTGGGGCATTTGTCTTTCATTTGCTCTTGACATTTGTTTGAATAAAGAGTACTTTAGGAAAAAATAAAACTAGTTTAGAAAATATTTTCATAAAAGCAGGTGTTTGTATTATTATTTACATGAAAAGACTCTTTATGCAAATCATTGTGTATGTCATAATTGTACTATTGTACCAGTATCGTCTTAGTCAAGACCTCAATAGAAAATAGATGATGGATTTGTCTTACATAAGAATGAAGAGATGAAAAAGAGAGGGAGTTAACTTGGATTCATTTTAGCAGGACTTTAGAGCAGGTATTTCATTTACACTAAAGTAATAGAAGGCTTTACCAAAAACTGAGATCCAGAATATTAGGTGTGATGTTATGAAAGGGATAGCGCTCATGAAAAGGTCTTTTAATTTTTTTAATCCTTGCCCAAGGATATGTTTATTGATTTGAGAAAGAGAGAGAGAGAAGCATTTATGTGAGAAAGATCAATTGGCTGCCCCCTGTATGTGCCCCGACCAGGGAATGAACCCACCTAGACATGTGCCCTGACAGGGAAGCCAACCCACACGGGACGACGGTCAAACCAACTAAGCCACCAGCCAGGGCATGAACAGCTCTTTTAAAAGTGATTACTATCACTAAACATATGAGAAGAAACTTAGGATTGTACCTAACTATTGGAGGCTAGAAAATCAACTACTGAAAAATACAGATCTAGCCACAAAATTAATACAACATATTCACAGAGTATGCTGGAGGCAGAACATATACTTATTTAACTTTATAAAGTAGTTATGTAAAACTTCAAAGTTGCCCTAAGTAAGGAAGAATGTGTAATAAATCTGAGTTTCTCAATCCTAAAATTTCCCTTTCTCTACTCATCTCCATAATACAGGGTTAGGAGGAGGGTGTATTGCCAATAGAGTGTCCGTTTCCTGGGTATGACCATGTAGAAACCGTAGATCAGCTCTGGAAACAATCTAGAAAACAGTCTGAATGTTTCCTATTATATTCCACCTCAGACCAGAGAAACATTGAATGCTGAAGTAATTTGGGCATTCAACAATTTCCTGATGTAAATATGAATGTAATAATGTTTCTATATCACAGTTATCGTTGTGTGTTTGAATGTATATTGATTTTTGTTGCTTTTGTTTTCCTTGTTCTGTGAATGCTGTTTCAGATTATATACTTCCTTGGAAGTAGGAGAGTTTCAGTTGATTTGACCTATTTGCCTGTCTTGTGTTTCCATCGGGAGAATTTCCAGTGCATTATTATTGTGAAAAATTGTATGAAACTGTAAGACTTTCTGGGAACTAACTGACAGCTGCTACAGTTTCTTTATTTTTATAACCAGTGTCTGGTTATTTTGATATTATTATTTGGATGGAAAATGATGAAAAAAATATTAAATATTTCTTCCTTTTGCTTAAATGTCTGCCAGATATTAAGCAATAGTTAGAATGTACTTCCTCTGAGGTTAAACAAATCACAGTGTTCAAGTGATCTTGACCACAAAAGGAAGAATATTAGCTCCATCACACCCTTAAGCAAATACATCTAAAGTTGAGATTTATATTAGAAAATAAATACAATTTGGAGGTAATACAGATATCTCTATTTGTATTCTTAGAATACGCAAAACATAATAATTCCTAATGTTTTTCATTGCAGCAATTGCCATTTAGTTTTATAAAAACACTTGTTAGAGAAGTACTTGGAAGAATTTATCCTCAGAATATATTCTAAAAGTGAATTTTCATAATATAACATCTGGACAGCGAGTCCAAGAAATTGGAAACTAAAATCCCTCAGTAGAGACCATCAAAAGTTTATACAGGTGAAAAATTGTAGATTTGGCTAAATGACTCCCTTAGATTTGTGGATTCATCACTTTGAAAGAAAAAAAATTTCTGGGTACTTCAAAGAATTTTTAAAAGTTGTTTTAAATTCAGAAACAGAAAATCAAGTTCACCACACTATCTCACCCACCCTAACATGCACTGTACTGTAGCGCATGGTTACACCGTTTTGCTCTACTCTGTCAGGCTTTGTACATGGATTCCAGGGATCCAAATATACTGTGTCTCTTCTTTACAACTCAAAAGGAATGTCCAACCTCCTAAGAACATATCACATACCCACTAAATAGGAGAAGAACATCATTGAAGACACCTCCATTTCCTATGTATCAATCAAAATGTATGCAGAAGTCATAAAAACTACAGAAGACTCCTGAAAGCGAATGCTCCAGCAGTGACCACAGAAAACTCATGCCTGTGACTTAGGGGGTAGCTGTCTGCTGGAGCTTCCACCCGGCAATGAGCAATGGAAAAGTGTAAGCCTGGTTTTCCCCAGGGCTTCTGTAACTGTTTTCATATTAGTGCTAGTGAACAGTTAAAAAAAAAAAAGAGAGAGAGAGAACCTTCTCGGAAATTGCTCTCACATCAAGTTTGCCTTGAAATGTAGCCATTACAGAGTATTTTATGAAAAAAAAACATAACAGTATATAGTGGGTAACTTCTATAAAAATATAGTAATATTTGAAACACTAGGAGACATTTTAGACTGGGCCAGGGATTCAATGATATGTCAACATAAAGACGTTTGATAAGTCACATTCTGGTCAATGTGAGTAGCTGATAAGAGGGTAATGGGACATAAATAATGCTCAGGGGCAAGGTGGTCACAAGGGTGGACTCTCGGTCTTACAGGGGCGATTGAAGAATTCATTAGGTAGAAAATAGCACGTGACAAGGTGCTCATCATTAGTCATCATGGAAGTGCAAGTCAGAACCACAACAAGCTATCACCTCACCCCTGTCAGGATGGCTGTTGTCGAAAAGACAAGAAACAACAAGTGTTGGAGAAGGTGTGGTGAAGGGGGCTGTCAACACTCTTTGTGAGTGGGAATGGAAACTGGTGCAGCCACCACGGAAAACACTATGGAGGTTCCTTAAAAAATTAAAATAGAACTAGTATATTTGGGTGAAATTGAAAACAAAACAAAGCAAAAATACTAATTAAAAGAGCCATCTGCACTCTCATGGTCACTGCAGTGTTATTTACAATAGCCAAAATATGGAAACAAGCTGTGTCCATCCATCAGTAAATGATGGATAAAAATGTGTGTGTGTGGGGGGGGGGGTGTATTCAAATGTATGTTGAACCTAAAAAAATAAGTGAACAAACAAAACAAGACTCACAGAGAGAGAGGACAGATTTGTGGTTATTGCAGGGAGAGTGAGTTGGGAGGTGAGCAAAATGGGGGAAAGCAGTCAATTGGCGACAGAGGGTCACTAGACTTACTGTGAGGATCGCTTTGTGCTTATACAAAATCTGGTGAAGTTGAACACCTGAAACCAATGTCATGTTGTACAATATTCTCACCAAACTTCTATAAATTAATAAATAATAAATTGGCATTTAGAATTATAAAAGTTTGTGGTAATTTGTTACAGCTGCTTTGGAAAATTGATACAAGGAGTCACTAGCTCAAAAGATCCTTCCCCATTATTAAAAAATTAGCTAGAGACAAGAGGTGTCAGAGCTGTTTGGCACCATGGAAGGCTTTCTGCCAGTGTATTCAAAATTGTGTTAAAGAACAGAGACTAAAAGCAGTTTTAGAAACACCTGGATATTTTTGGAAGTTACTTATATTCAAAGCACAGGTCAAGAACAATCTTTCTCCTAGACTATTTTTCAAAATTACCTACCTCAAAGAGGGTATTCGTTTTGCTTTCATCAATAACAGTTGTGGTAAGGTCACTAATTTAAACTCACACCCTACCTTGGTTCAGTTATTTTCAATAAATGAGTCATTTGTTAATGCGATTCTTAAATTCCAACAGGAAAAACAATGTTACACACTTAGGCGACAAGCACATCTTGTTTTTTAAAGTAAAAGGATGAGCAATTCCCTTCTGACTTCAACCCGAACTCCACTAACTCTAACAGGTTGCTTTTTCTTTGAATCTTATACAAATATTCTAATAAAATAAAAGCTAAAAATATATATTTATTTTTCATATGTTTGTAGACCTCTTCCAGCTTTCTTTTTTCTTCTTAGTTTCTAATTTCAGGCCCTATCTCACTTACTCTTCACTCTAAAAAACTCTGATACTACAGGAATTGATTAAAAAATAAAAATTTCAGAAGTCAATGTCCAGGCAACAATTATAAATAACAACAACAAGAAAAAAAGATTTTCTCACCAAATGCAATAGTTTTAAAAAAGTGTTTTGGCATTTTGTCAATGCCTAATTTTACTACTTTTTGTTATTAAAAAATTCCCATTCTTTTTAAATTCCAAAAATATCTATTACAAATAAATAATAACTCTTTATGCATTTTACCCAATAACTTTCTCTTCTCTTGTAACAAACTGTTTCTAAATCAATGCATGTTATTAAAATGGTATTAATAAATAGTTTATGATTTTTAGAATATGAAAACCTATGGAGCAGGAATCTTGTAATTTAAATTTTGTAGACTCCCTAGATTATTACAAGACAGCTTTGAATTGTATGCCAAAGAGTAAATGAAGAATACAATATCACATATTGATCATTTCCACATTTATTTTCTGTTTTCTGTTGACTGCAATTCTTGCTTAACTTAAAAACTCATATATAGTAAAATTGAAAACTCTGTAACTTTGAACTGTTATTTAATTTTTCACTCATTCATTTGTTCACTCATTTATTCAGCATGGATTTGTTGAGCGTCTATCACAGGGTAGGCACTGCTCTCCGTTGGAGGGTATAGGAAGAAGAAACACGCAGATGAAACAGCCCTGTCCTCATTGAAATATCACCTTATAATTCACAGGGAAGTATTTAATGTGTTACAGTATAGCTGAAAAAAAAGATTATACCTGTAGATTTCTATATATAGATGACTTCATTTAGTTCATTTAAAATTATTACAGTTTTACATAATCGCAATCCCATTCTGCTTCTAAAATTGTTATTAAAAAACAAAGTAAATAAATAAACATGAATCCTAACCCAAACCATAGTAGAAACAATTTACAAACTGTTTAACTTGAATAAGTAAAAAAAATTTTTTTTTCCATTTTATTGCTGGAAATGAGGAACACGCGGATGTGGAGTAACTGGCTTGAGGTCACTCGGTGAGGCTCTGCTGACTCTGGGCTCTAGCTCAGAAATTCCCGATTCCCTGTGGTTGGGCCACAAGTTCACAGCCGCTGGCTCACAGCAGTCGGGAATGGAACGGAGTTTTCCTGTAAGCCCTAGAGAGCCAGCGAGGCCTCTGCACCAACAGCAGTGCCTGCAGCAACCAGGCTGTGAGGAAGGTCAGCAACCTCAAGTTCCTACTGCCTTAACCTTTCTGCCCACATTGAGGAAAGTCACTGCAAGGTTAAGTCTTGCCAAAAGAAGAGAACTCAGAAAGATAACCCTGGAGGAAATATCATGTCTAATATCCATGAATGAAATTCAGAGTTCACAAAGCCTGGGAAAATTAACTTTTTCTGTCAAAGTCGTCCATTAAATTTAGGATTCTTGGCAGTTTTTTGACAAACACTTTTACTTTTTCATTAATCCCAAATGAAAAAGTACTAACTCCAAGTTAAAATTAGAGCCAGGCCATGAAGGGCTGTGAATCTGTAAAGAGAAGTTTAGTGTGCTATAGACTTAAACAGTTAAGCCTGAGAGCGTGAAGAAAAATCAACTTGGATTGAGGAACAGCTAAAACAGCTCCAAATCCTCTGGTGCACAAAATGCAGGGTTTCCTGCCTTGATGGATTGCAGCACACTTGGGTGGGCTCAGAAACTGGGAGAGCAAAACAAAATTACAGTCAAACCACTGGATTGCTAACATTCAACACAGGAAAATCACGACACTGAAAACTTACAATGCGGAAAAAAAGAAACATAAACAAATCAAACAAACGAAAACATAAAATATATATACTTAGAGAACTCAGTCCGCAGGGTCAAGAGACTCACCCATGAGACCCCTTGTCTGATGCCAGGGCACTAAGAGAAATAGAGCCAGCATCCTTCCCAGTGAGAGGTGGAATTCTTCAGTTTAACCGGCTCCCGACCCTGAGTCCTGCTGTGCAATTAGTCGCCTACCCACAGCGATCCACTTCACAGATATGTATCGGATATTTATTTAAATATTTACATTTAATATGCATCTTCTTTTCAAGGTACCCAGCATTGATTTAGGCACTGAGAAAACCGCAATGCACAAGAGAGGAAGAAAACATCTCTGCTCTCGTAGAGCGCCAGTGTAAGTTACACATCTAACTGGCGATTAGATAAGGTGATGCGTAGGTATAGACTTGATGATCACATCTACAAAGAGTCAGGTCAATGCGGTCTCTAGAATCCTGTACCACGGACTCAGAATCAGTCATTTGCTTACAGGAAGGGTTGAACAGGTTATCGAGAAGCTCTAAGGTATAATGACTTCATTGCTCAACGTGGATTGTTTGTTTAGGTTGGATAGTTGTGGGAGAAAGTTGCTCATGGAGATTCTCAGGGTGGAAGGCACTAAAACTCCTAAGGGGTTTTTCTGACTTTATCACTTAATACACTCAGTCATTCCCTTGGCTGGGGATATTGAATATTTCAGACCGCAAGCTATTTGTGTCAATTATACTGAAAGAGTGGAAAAAATATCCTTTGGTCAATTGTACCACTTGTTCCATTTCCTTCCATAAAAACATTGTTTTCCAGAATTAAAATAAAATGACTAAAATCCTTAAAGTCGTCATTCATTCATTCATTTCCTGTATTCCGTCATCCAGGTTCTATTATTGGCCGCCGGCTTTTTCGGCTCACATCACATGTATCACCCTGAAAGAAAATGATTGTAAATAGTGTCTGATCTATCTCTCTGATTCCAGGCCCCTTTCCCTACGTACACCACCTTCTTTTACCAGTTCTTAAATACTGATCTTATTGTGGAAGATCTCTGCTTGGAAAACTTCAATTGTGTTTATCTAACGCGTTGGATTTAAATTCCGCTGCCTGGCACCCGTCTTCTAAACACTCACTGCCCCTTGCATGCACACATTTGCAACACATTTCCTGTGCTGAACGAGGAATTCTTGCTTTCCTCCTTCCCTCTTTCTCTCTCTCTCCTTCCTCTCTTCCTCCCTTTTCTCATTTCTTTCTCCCTCCCTTTTTCCTTCCCTACCTTCTCCTTTCCTTCTCCCTTCCTTCTTTCCTCCCTTCTTCCTTCCTTCTTTCCTCCCTTCCTCCTTCCTTTCTTCCTTCCTTCCTTCCTTCCTGCCTTCCTGCTTTCCTTCCTCCCTGTCTTCCCCAAGGCCCACATCAGCGGTGGAGTTACTTTAAATAGACTTAATTTAAGCGTACTGATTAAAGTGGAAGAAAAGAAAAGTAATGCTATCAGTATTTACCTTTTTTTCTTTGAAAATAGCAAAAGGATTGATGACACACTCCTTGCTGGGAAACAGGCATTTAGTTAGATTAAAATAGTGCTACTTAGTACAAACTGAGTTGAGGGTGCTTAGGAGATGATTACTAAAAAAGTAAAGATGCACGCGGTCCGTGGAAAAGAAATGCTCGTTTTTGCCATTTATCTGACAGAAATATCCTCACACACGTGTTCCAAAATGAATATAATCTTTATTGATTGTTGCCGTTTTATTTTGTTTTGTTCTTTTTTTATGGTAAGGACTTAGATAGCAAGTATTCATTGAAAGGAAGTGTTTAATAAATTTTACACCTGGAATGTCATCTGAGTAGATAAATATGGTATAGCTGTTTATTTAAATTATTAAATAAGATTATCTTTTACACAAGATTAAATGTGATTCAGTTATCAGTAAAAAAGGAACAAAATATGTATTCATTCAAGTTGAAGGGTACACAAAATACATTAATTGATGAATGGAGACAACAAAACAAAGTGCCAACAACTGTGTCCGTGCGGCGATTTGTGTCGGGCCTGGGGAAAGTGGGACGGCGCCTTTAAATTAACTGTGGTCCACAGGTAGATGTTCTGAAAGATCACATGAGAAACTGGAAACCCAGTCGGGGTAGGAGGAAACCTTCTCACTGAATGTCCTTTTTAAAATTATGAAACTTGAGAATGCATTTTTGAAAAGACCAACTTCTCACTAAACATTGCAGATAAACTGTCTTCTCCTCGTCACCATATGCTTCAGTTGCTTAAAATTAACATGGTCTTTATCCTTAAACAGCAAATGTCACTTCAGTGTGGTGGTGACCAGAGTGGTCCAGAGACTCCTGGGACTGGGGGCAGATTTCAAGAGTTCCCTGTTCTGGTGTCTGGAAAGATGTTCAACTTCATTCAACAATTTGTAACGTGTCTCTGGCTGTGACAGGATGTGGCATGCTATGTGATGGCAGATTTTCCACTCCTCATGAACGATTGCATATCCAAGAATCGGCCACATGTCAGTTAATATTTCTTCATGTCGGTACTTTTACTGTTGAGAATTCCCGAGTACTGGAGACACATTAGTACCCCTGAAATTCCAAAACCTTGTAATGATTGTTGTTTTCAAAAGAAAATTTTTAAGAAATGAAGAAGAAAATGGTGACATAGCTTTTACTATGGAATCCATTATGATTGTAATTGTAAAAGAGAACATACTTTTTTTTCAGAATTACTAATTTCATATATAATTAAACACTATTTTAGATATAAAGGGACAAGCTTGTTCTCGAAATTGTTTTGTTTTAATTCTTGTAAATATCCTTAAATCAAAAAAGAGCTTCTATTGTATGAAAATTTCGAGTATCTGATTATTTATGTTTCATGTATTTTAAGCACACACTTTTTTCCAAGGAAAAAAAAACTTAATTTTCTATTTGATTACTGGCACATTAGTGTAGTCCTTTGGTGGTGTCATGTTTTCTTGATTTGTCCCATTCCTCGGAGTTTTGTGCTGCTGTCTGCTAACTGCCTTCAGGGGGAAATTTCTTCCGTCCATTGTCACCGCCAGAGGTTCTGAGGTTCTGAGGCTTTCTCAGACCACCTTGCATATCCCTGCTCCATCCGTCTTGCTCCTTCTGTGGCAGAATTCTTCAGCTTTTATTCTTATTCTGGATCCTGCTACCCCCGGACCAAGTGCTGGCAGCTTCTGTTTTGTATTCCCCACCTGGTGCTACAGCTCCAATCTGTGGGATCTTTCTGTCCCATAGATGCTACTGATTTTCTTTGTGTGCTCACTAGCTGCACGGCGCACACAGAGCGGCCACAGGGTGGGGGTTTGTGGTTAAAGCATGTGGCGTGCTGGGAGTAGGGGTGGTTCAACTGAGGGGATCTGCAGGCGGGGGTGTTTCCAGAGGCTCTTGAGTGCGATTTTTAATGGACTACATCACATAATTTGGATTTGCGTCTCTTTAATGCCCTGTGAGAGTGCTATCTGCCATTCTCCCCTTGACTCTTTCTCTCCACCCCCGCCCCCACCCTACCAGGCTATGGAGCGCCTGATGTAGTGCTCTGGATGGAAGGAGAGAAAAACGAGCCCCTTTGGCAGCAACCTGTCCCACTGGGAAGCTGGATGAGCACCGACACATTCTCCTTTTCCCCCACGGGAGTAATCCAGGATCTAGAAATATCTTCCTTAAACCTAAGCTGTGTCATTTTGGGGGACAGATGACAGGGGTAAAGTCAAACTATTTCTATTACCCATCCCAATTAGTCCAGATTTATAAATGTTTGCTCTAACAGGTGCTAGAATTTCTCTTCTGGAAACCTGAACTTCCAGAAAGGCTCTCCTGCCTGACTCAGTGTTCTCCAGGGGCTCCTGCACCACGGCCAAGGGGAGCTGGAACTGGTTCGGGAACGTCTACAGACTCTACAGCTGGAGCCCAGGCCCGTCTCTGTCTCACTGCTGGGCAGTACCTGGCTCCCTTGACCTGTGATGCTGGCCCCGTGGGCACTTTGTCCACAGATGGATGACAAATTTTTGTTGTTGAGGTGGGAACAAAAACAAGTCTTATGTTGCCATGATTCTAAGCAGAAAATAAATACATGAACATGACTCTCAGAATGAATCTCCTTAAGTTTTGAACAATCTGTGTAAAATAGAAGTAACAACAATGTAACAACATGGTTCATTACTTAGCTATGCTGCAATCTAGAATTATTGGCTTTAAATAAAAGCTGTTCATTTAGGTAAAGATCTGGAACAGTTATGGTTATTTTTTATTTTGTTTTATTTTCCGGATCTGTTGACCCGAACTAGACTCATGTATGTGTGCTGAGTTAGCAGTCAGTCCGGGCACTGACAGCTGGTGTGCAGGGCAGGACTGGAGCAGTGTGCTTTAGGCTTCATAGGCAAAGCCGGGCTTTCTTTCATGGTAGACGAATTCCCAAGCAACAAGAAGGCAGACGTGATATGTAAGCGCACCTCAAGACTCTACTTGCATTGCATTTTAAAAATCTTTTTAATTACATTTATTAAGGTGCTATTGGTTACTAAGATGGTACAGATTTTAAGGGTACATATTTGTGATACTAGATCTGTATATTGTACTGTGTGCCTGCCACCTAAAGTCAAACCACCTTCCACCACCATATTTTATGTCCCCCTCCACTCCCCACCCTCCCACCCCCTTCACTCTGGCAACCGCCGCATCACTGTCTGTGTCCATGAGTTTCAGTTTCACAACCCACATGTGAGTGAAATCCTATGGTTCTTAGCTTTTCATGACTGACTTATTTCACTTAGCCTAATATTCTATAAGATCCCTTAAGCCAAAACAAGCCACATAGCCAAACTCTATTATGGGACTGGGAAGATAAACTACACCTCTTGTTGGGATGATCTGCAATATCACATCTGCAAGGAAAAGAATCCAGGAAAGGGAATGATTGGCCATTTTCATAGCATACCACAAGCTACTCTCTTCTCTGGCCATGAGTATTCACATACCACTTCAATGTCAAATATGCTTGCCCCCAACCAAAGACCTTCAAAAGTATTATGCAGTCACATCCCTGGACTCAGAGTCTAGTATCTCATGATCCACTTCAGGTCCAGATATGGATCCCTTAGGTGCAACTCTTACTAATCCAAAACAACACATTATATGCGTACTCAACATGCAATGGAATTGCAAGGACAAGATAATCACAATGAAGGCTCCCATTAAAAAGGGTAAGAATGGGAGGCACATAATCACTAGTACTTAGAAATCTAAGGTAGGTAAAGGTGGTCACTCCTACTCAATCCAGGGACAGTGAGCGTTCCCTGATTGAGGGCTGGCTCTGTTCCCTGGGAAAGACTCCATGTTTCATCATTATCTCCTGCTTCTCGGAGATAGCTCCCTAGCTTGTGCAATCCCATCAGTGTTAACTAACCATTCTGGGCCTCGGGCTCTGCCACGGAGCCTTCTTCCTTTTCCATGAGAAACAGCCTGTGAGAGCAGCTGAACAGTTTTCTCATCCTGTTTCCTTTTTAAGAAATGTGAGAGCCCGAAAGCCGATTTGTACCTTGAGCAATTCTAGTCCCCTGTAATCCGAGGTGATGGCCATTCCCTGGTAAATTTTCTTAAAGACTTTGCAGGATGTCTAAGCACTACATTATACTCTATCTCATTAAAACAAAAGTAAAACCCTATCTACATTTGTGTTCATAAAAGTTCACTCCGTGGTTTGGGCAGAGTGTGGGGTTGCTGTGGGACCACTTCCTAAAGTGTGTTGGAACCCATTTTTTCCCGGTTGAGGTCTACTACTCCAGAGTATTTCTGAGGTCTTCTTTTATTTAAGACTGCTGCTAAAAAGGAGAACAGACTAGGTGGCTTATAAACAAGAGAAATTTATGTCTCACAGGTCTTAGGCTGCAATGTCCAAAATTAAGGGGCCAGTGGAGTCACTGTCTGGTGAGGGCCTGTGGCTCTAAAGTTCAGAGATGGCTGTCATTTCTGAACAAAAAATGCCAACAATGAATAATGTTAGCTTAGCAAAAGTATTCACTGGAAGATAGTTACCACAAGTGTCAGCTTCAGTATATGTCTGCATTCGGTACCTGCGAGATCCTCCTCATTGCTTCTTATCTGCCTGGCTGAGTGAGGGGGATGCAATCCCTTGGCTGTCCAGGACTGAGCAACGAGCCCACACTAAACCTTGGGTAGCAATCGGCTCCAGGAAATCTCCAGCCCTAAGAGGTAGATCCAGGTGTTACTACCTGAAGGGAGAACGGATGTTCTGAGGCTCAAATAGCACATGTCTAGGAAAACATTCTTTATAAGAAACCAATTAAAAGCAAGCATGTTAAAAATGAGATTGCAAATAAATTAAATATGGGAAAAGGTAATCATTCTTTATAGATTCATAAAAAACAGAGTTACTAAAATCTTTAATTTAGACTTATCTAATACAACTACAGATACATTATTTATGTTCAATATTTTAAAACATAAAACAATGAGTTTCTTTAAGCTCTTATATTAAAATTATTTATATATCTAGAATATGTTTTTAAGGAAACTTAAATAAAATGGTATATATGTATATATATGTCTTCCTTCATATGTATACCCATATAAAATACAAACTTATATATGTTTAAAAACAGGTTGATATTGAAGTTTTAAGAATCCAAAACAATGCATTATATAGTTTAAATATATGTTTAACTATATATATTTATATAAGTATGCTTACATAACAGTTGTATTTTAAGAAGTAGTCTATCAAAGCCAAGTACCAGGATAAAGAAGAGTCTTATAGAGTTGACTGCACTGAAACTGCTACTTTCTCAAAGTCCCCATGATGCTCTGCTCTGAAGACACATCATTAAAGATGTCACAAGCTCAGTTTCACTCATGAGTGACTCACAATTACACACTCAAGGCAGGAGAAGTGTACTCACTGAAGGCATTCTAACCCCACCTCTATTTTTTATATGAAATAGGAATGTATAAAACACCTTATAATGACTAGTTCTTTGATATAGATGATTCATTCTAACACTTCCATTAAAATACCATTTACAAGTCAAGCAGTGTGAATCAGAAGGTGAAACTTTCATATACGAGATTTCCTCTATAAACTAAGAGTAGCATATTCTGGCACAGAACAGGTCATATTTCCCTAATAGATGTTGTAAACTTTTAACATCAGGGAAATACTGTGTGATTTGTATCAGAAATATTTAGTTTCATTTCATTAAAAATATTTGCATAGGACCTTAAGGTGTTTCTAGAAATGTATGCTCATTTTCACTAAAGTAGATGTGATTTATCAACTGGATTTATTATCCTCTAAATAATTTAAGTGCCCCAACAGGTCATTTTGATGAAGTAATCAAAGACCGAAATTAAACCTGCAGAGAACAAAATATGAGAACATACAGAAACAGAATTTTATGAAAAATAACAAATGATTTATTTAAATTAATTAGTCGGTTAACATATAGTTGCATCAGTACATATTTCTTTAAGAAAATATAGCTACTCAGAGGAACTAAAGAAATGTTTGCTTTACACATAGTGATAAAACAGAGAAATCCACATTCTAAGACACCAACTTTGGCTGCTTTGTCCAACTTTTACTACTTGATTTTAGATCTCGGCTCTATTTTCACAACTTTTATGTTTTAGGAAATAACTTTGCTTTATATTCCAAGGTGAAAACAGATGTCATAAACTATAATTTCCCCCCATTTCCGTTTCTCCTACTTCTGTAGTTACCTCACTAGGACTCACACTAACCTCTTTAAAAGAAGAAATACTCTTTCATGTGCACCTGGGTCCACGCACCTTCTGCTGGATGTAGTTTTGCTCTTCATCGAACTCATGTTGTTTGTATTTTTAATCCTTTTCTCCCCTGTGAATCATTTTAAACAATAAACACACCCTCAATTCTTCAAACTGAAAAGTAAAAAGTCTAATAAATAACTCTTCCATTAACCTAACCTCTACTTCATATTATAGTCTTTCCTTCATGATCAAGTTTCTTGAAGAAATCCAGAATCAGACATACTTACCCAGCCGGTGTCAGGAAGCATTGGTTTAGATTAAGGCCTTGACACATAGAAACCGCTTGGACTCTGGAATTTATCCATGGCCTTGAGAAGTTTTTGCCTCTGCTGTCTTTAGACACAATGACTTTTAAAAACAGAAAGAAGATGGCAGGACAGAACAAGGCATACGAAGGCTGATCACAAACTTGCCAAATAATTTATCTGGGGAAAATGATTGAGGGGTTGTGAAAAGCTGGTGATGCTCCATTATTGGCACTCCCTTCAGGGGGAGGACTGCTCAGAAAACAGACAAGCATCCCCCATCCAAAGCAGCACTCAAAAAATTTAAATTTGTATTGGTTACACTATTACAGCGGTCCTCCCCCTTTGGCCACCTCCACTCAGGCCCCACCCCACCTCAGACCAGCACCGCACTGTGGTCCATGCCCATGGCTCATGCATTCATGTTCTTCAGCTAACTCCTTCACCTTCTCTCATCCAGCCTCCTCCTTCCCCTTCCCCACCTACAGCTGTTAGCCTGTTCCATGTAGCTGTGCCTCTGTTTCTAGTTAACTTTGCTCATTGGATGCCACCTATAAGTGAGATCATATAGTATTTGTCTTTCAGTGACTGGCTTGTTTCATGTAGCCATAGTAATCTCCAAATCCAACCATGTCGCTGAAAAAGGTAAGAGTTCCTTCTTGTTTAGGTGGATGAAGCTTTAGCCAGACTTATCAAGAGAAAAAGAGAGAGGACCCAAATAAATAAAATTAGAAATGAATGAGGAATAGTAACAACTGATATCAGAGAAATACAAAAAAAAATTGTAAGAAAATACTATGAACAATTATATGCCAAGAAACTGGACAACCTGGGCAAAATGGATACATTTCAAGAAACATATCATCTTTCAAAACTGAATCAGGCAGAACCAGTAAACTTGAATAGACCAATAACAACTAATGAAATCAAAACAGTCCCAGAAAACAAAAGTCCTGGACCGGATGCTCCACAGGCAAGTTTGACTAAGTGCTCAAATTTCTGTTCTCATAAGCCACTGGGCTTGTTTACTAACACTATGGCCAGTTGTGGTGGTAGCTCTTGAGAAGAGGAAATGTTCGTGTTGGAAAACCCTTACCCCTCTCCCCTCCCCTTCCCCTACTTCTCTCTCTCCTCTCTCTCCATTTTATCTCCATATTGTTTTCTCAAAATGCTCTATATTGTCATGATTTCAGGATTTTTTACAGTTTATTCTTTTGTTTCAAACTCTCTGTCTTCTTTTCTCCACCTAGCAAATTTCTCTTTATTTTTCAGTTCTCATCTGTGTAGCAAAGCTTCTTTCTTGTTGCCTAGCTCACATCCTGCGGCACCACGCAACACCTAAAACTTTTAACTGTGTCTCTCCTCTGCCATGAGCTGTCTGTGGTGGACTGAGAATATATTTGTTGACTGCATGGAATTTATATTCAGTAAAATTTACACATACACTGTGACTTTCAAAATGTACAATGCAATTTTTTCCAGGTAAAAACAATTTCATTAAGATAATTAGTGCTAATGGTTTTATTTTTAGCTTTCCATTACTGTAAAAGTTTAAATTGTATGTTTACCTATCCGATATAAAATAGTTATGTAAGTTAAACATTAAATTTCAGAAAGAAAATTGGAATTTGATTTGAGAGAGGGATTTATAATTGCCAATTCTTCAATCTTAAATTTCTCTTAAAAACATGATCAATATATGGATTCTGGCTAAAATTTAATTTAAACAACATTTATTGATATTCTCCCTTTAACTCTTTTCTTATCAAAGTATAATTCTTTTATATATTCTATTCTTCTCTCTTGAAGTGAATATTACAGTTGAAGTCACATTCCTTCTGGCAATATGTAAGTTATTGACTAGCACAGTATGGAAATCATAAGATATAAAATTTAAAATACTTAGCCTTGTATGATTCAACAGAGTATTCACTGGGATAAAAGCACTTTTAAAAGTAACTCTGAAGACTTATCTCATCTTTGAAATATGGATCCATGACTTTAGACATCCCATGATTCTAGAAGGAAGTGAAAAAATGTGATAAGAATAGCTCGGAAAGAAAGATTTCTCCAAGGAAAAGAGAAATCTTTTCACAGGACGACAGAACTGTTTCATTGGCTAATTCTCCTAAGTCCTGTTATTATGCATTTCTGTTTCATTGGCTAATTCTCCTAAGTTCTGTTATTATGCATTTCTGTTTCATTGGCTAATTCTCCTAAGTCCATTGTTATTATGCATTTCTACTCAATCCTTGAAACACACGCACACACACTTTTTGAATTATTCTTTGGATGAGCCACAGAGAGAAAATAGTACTTTCCCCCCAGAAGTATGTGTAGCCTAATTACAGATAAAAAAACACAATGAGATTCAAAACAATCGCAGTTATAGCCTGTGGTCAGAAATTTTTACCCAAACAGGGTAAACCTATTTTGCAAAGATTAGAATCTTCCATTAAAATCAGGTAAAAACTGTAATATCCACTTATTTGACCTGGAGCCTCTTGGAAAGTGAGTCAGCATTTTAGTTGGTTCGTAATGGGCCTGAGTGACCCCTTTGATGGTGGGTGGATGTCTATTTACAAGTAAGTTTATTTTTGTATAAGGATAATGCAATACATAACTTTGAAAATTGCCTGTATCAAAATGCCTTGTTATCAAGAAATGGTCCTCAGACACTATCAGAAAACATATAATAATTACAAACATTGTAAGTAGCCTTTTGTTACAAAATGTAATTCTACAATAGAGGCTTTAGGAAAATTTTGAACTAAAGTTCTATAGATTTTAATCAGTTACCTACCACATCATTTTTTATAACTGTGGGAGGAAGAATAAAATCAATTTAAAAATACGTAGCCTTGGAGAGTTGTGCAAGGGCCATCGGATGCTGCAGGAATTCGCTCCAATTAGAATGAGTTGGTAAAGGCTAGAATGAAATGTTTTGTCAAATAGACAGAAACCACAATAGCTGTGAATGAAACATTAGTCACACATTTGAGGTTCTGTCATTCATTCTTCAGTGATGTTAAGTTTTTTAATTGTGTAAGCTTGTTTGGATTTGTTGGTGTTTTTATCCAGGAGACAATTTGACTCAATGGTAAAATATTCCAGCTACGCGAAGCCTTCTTTGTATGGAGTTATAGAAGTTAGTATATCCAAATAAAGTAAACTGAGATCATTCAGTGATACCAACAACCGTTGTTAGGTTGATGATGGATCATTGTATCCGTTGTAACATCTAAACACTCGGAGAGCTTAGAAGGAACCTGTATAATTGTCCACAGCTAGGAGTAATGAAGCTGTATACTATGGTAAACTATAGGGTAAGTCAGAAATAGCATGCAATATTTCCAGTTCATAAGTTTGCTCTATGTGCATAGTTTTTTTCTCATACTGAGAGTTACTGAATTATGGAAAAGTAGTAAAAAATAAATGACCAAGAGAAGCAGAGCCAGTTAAAAATATTTCAGAGGTAGAACATTGCTTAAAATTTAAGCAAACTAAAACTTCTATATTGGTTTTAGCCTTAGGTGCTAAACTCTATTACACCTAGAATGTTTGAAATTATATGAAATTGATTTACTAGTATATTTAACATTAATGATTTTATCCTTCAATTCTTAAATTTTGATAAGCCCCTTTTTTAGCTCATCACATAATAGAGGAATTTAAACCTTTTCTTAGTGATGTCAAATGATCAAATGTAGTCATCAAATTTTTATAACACCTCTAGAATCCTAATATGTTTTAGGATTCTAAAATGCAATGTCTTAGAAGTCTAGTAGATTGGTAAGAGAATCATTATTTAAAGCGTTAGTTTCAGGACTGGTGCATGTGGCTGTGGAAGACTATATCACTTCCCCTGTGATACACAATTCAATCTACTTAGTATCAAGAAATTCTTTGTTCCTTGAGTGTAACTTGGGCAGGTGTGGCTGACAAACCTGGATGGAGGGACCGTCTCCAGTTTTCGAGTTCGTAGGGAAAAGCTGTGCAGTGAGGCAAAGTCACGACGTGGCACCAAACTTCTTGCTATTTGTGTACATTCCCCACCCATGTTTTACTTCTTTCTTTTAACCAGTTGGCATATCCTGCAGCGGCTTTGGGATCTCCTGCTGTGTTCTGTCTTCGATTTTTAGGTCTGCCGTGACAAAGTGCCATGAAATGAGTGGCTTCAAAGATAAGAAACTTATTTTCTCACAGTTCTGAAGGCCAGAAGTTCAAAAGAACCTGCTGGTAGGGCCACGCTGATTCCAAAGAATAATCCTGTTTGCCTCTCCCAGCTTCTGCTGGACACTGACATTCGTTGGCTTGTGGCAGCATAGCTTAAATCTCTGCCTCTTTCTTCACGGGGCCTCCCTCTCCATGTTTTTGTGACCTTTCCTCCTCTCATAAAGGATACAGGTCTTTGGACTGAGGGCCCACGCTAAATCCATAAGTATTTGCTTTCAAGATCTTTAACTGATGACCTTTGAGAAGGTTTTGTTTTCCGAATAAGGTACATGAGGTTCTGGAGGACTTACATTTTGGGGGTGGTGAGGCAGTTTTCAAACTGTTCAGCACGTTTCTTCTCTTCTCACTTATTCAGAGTTGATTCAGCTGAATCCTCAGGATTCCTTGCGTAGCTCTAAATGTGTGTGGAAAGCCAACGTCCACCTTTGGCAAGGGACTGTACAACAGGTTCTATTTCCAGTACTTTACTAATCAGGGAAATAAAATAAACACTTTCATTTATGCCACCCCACATCACTGTAGGAATAGTAAGCTATGCGTTTGACTGGTGTTTGGATTCCAACTCTCAGGAATTCTAATTGTATAATGGAATGTGCCAGTTGGCAGGGCTGCAGAATTGTAGCTTCTGGAGCAACAGCTGCATCTTGATATGTGTCCCCAACTGAAAGAGAGGCTCCAGAGCAGAAATTCTTAACTGCTTCCAAGATAGACTAACGGATGGAATCCACATAGTTAGACATGCACATCTGTTCCTGCTGACATCAATGAATATGTTATTTGGCAGGGCATCTGTGTCTGTGTTGTGGAAGGAGAATGATGAGTCAAAGTGCCCCTAGAAAATTGCCTGAACCAAAGCGTGTGTGGTAACATTTTAGGAAGGGGTTGCAATACGAGGTCATCAAGGTTGAGGGTGGGAAATGACATCCAAGATGGTCACAAGGAACATAGCTGGTTGCTGGGTGTTGTAGGATGTGTACAGGGAGGTCTTTTACATCCACGGCTAAATTTATTCCTAGGTGTTTCATTTTTTATTCAGTTGTAAATAGGATTATTTTCTAAGTTTCCCCTTCTGATAGTTCATTACTGGTGTATAAAAATGCAACTGATTTCTGAATATGTATTTTGCATCCTGCTACTTAACAGAATTTATTTGTGATTTGTAGTAGTTTTTTGGTGGACTATCTAGGGTTCTCTATATTCAATATCATGTCATCTGTAAATAGTGACAGTTTACTTCCTTTCCAACTCAGATGCATTTTATTATTATTTCTTGTCTAATTGCTTTGGCTAGGACATTTAGTACTATGTTGAGGAAGAGTGGGGAAAGCAGACATCCCTGTCTTGTTCTTGATCTTAAGGAAAACACTTTTAATTTTGCCCATTAGTGTGATGTTGGCTGGGATGTGTCATATATGGACTTTATTATGGTGAGTTATGTTACCTCTGCCTTCAGTTGGCTGGGTTTTTATCATAAATGAGTGCAGAATCTTATCCATTTTTTCCGCATCTATTGATGTGGTCATGTGGTTTTTATTCTTTATTTTGTTTAGTATATCACTTTTATTAATTTGCAGATGTGGTACCAGACTTGCATCTCCAGAATAAACCCGACTTTATCATTGTGTGTGACCTTTTTCATGTATTGCTGGGTCTGGTTCACTAATGTTTTGTTGAAAATATTAACATCTATGTTCAGCAGGGATACTGGCTTATAAATATTTTGTAGTGTTTTTAACTGGTTTTGGAATCATTGTAAAATGAGCTTAGAGTTGTTCCTTCTCCTGAATCTTTTTGGAAAAGTTTGAGGAGGATAGGTGTTCTTTTTGAAGGTTTGGCAAAACTTACCAGTAAATCGATCTGATCTCTACATCAGTTTCATTGATTGTAATCTGTTTATTCAGATTTTATGAGACTTTTCTCTAGGAGAAAGCAAAGTGGGGGGATCTCTGAGACTGGATAAAAAGCAAAACAGGGAGGCACATACTTCTTTTACACTGGTGAGTAAAGAATAGTTAACACTTACTGCACAGAGAGATGGTATTTGAGGAACACAGAACCATGAGGAGTGTTCTGGAGTCTTGGGCTCTGGTGCCTGCGGTTGTGCCTTGAGGAGTCTGGGAAAAGAGATTACTCTGACATTTCAAAGGTATGCTGTCTTAGATCCACAAAACAATAGATAATTTCAAAGGTTAAGATTGATCTTAATCAAGGAAGCATACAGGCCTAGGATGGGACTACCCAGCATGACCAGATCTTAGTTAGAATTTCTATGTTCAGACCACCCTGTGTGGTTACTTTAGGTCTCAGAGCTTGCAAAGCCCACCATGCAGCCTCTCCTGAGCTTGTCAGGTTTAGTATGTGGCTCCCTTTTCATCCACAGTTTGAAATGTATTTAAATATAAGCTTCTAGCCCTGGCTGGTGTAGCTCAGTGGATTGAGCGTGGGCTGCGAACCAAAGTGTCGCAAGTTCGATTCCCAGTCAGGGTATATGCCTGGGTTGCAGGCCATGACCCCCAGCAACTGCACATTGATGTTTCTCTCTCTCTCTCTTTCTCCCTCCCTTCCCTCTCTAAAAAAGTAAATAAATAAAATCTTTAAAAATATATAAGCTTCTAAGGCAGTATAGGCAAATTTGTTGATTCACAAATCTCTGTCTCTTTCATGTCTGGCTTCCTGTCTCTGGGATACAAACTCAGCTGACAACAGAGAGACACAAGGACAACTTTGTCCTACTGAGGCACACCTGCATGAGTTTTGTCCTAATATTTCAGATTACCAAGGCTACCTATATAAGAAAAAAAAAAAACTATGCAAAGAATATAATTTACTCATTTGTTTAGCAAATACTTATTAAGCAACTACCATGCATGAAATACATCAGGGTGCTGAGGACAGTATTAACAAACACAAGGCTTAATCTCAGAGAGCTGACAGTCCAGTCACGGAGGGCAGCCAGGGCGTGGGAGGATGCAACCATCCAACAGATCGGTATTTCAATGTCATTGTGATGACTGTTAGAAGAAACACATGGAGTTAGTTTGAGAAGAGTGCAGTGATGAAGAAGAGACTCCTTTGAGGAAATGGCATTTGCATTGAGAATTAAAAAGAGTGTGTAGGGGCTGCAGAGATTAATGGTGGGGAGGGGAGAATCCGGGTAGAAGAAATAGAAGATGTGCAGGTTGGAATGTGAGGGTGAACTTGGTGATTAAAAGAAATATTTATTAAAAACAAGAGAAACTAAAATCAGTGTGACTGGAAGAGAGTAAAAACAGAGGAGGCTGGTGAAAGACGGGGCTGGAGAACCCCTAGAGGCCCCATTAAAAAGTTACATACATACAGATAAGAAATTAATACACACCAGATGAGAGGGGGTTGGGGGCCTGGGTGGAAAAGGTGGAAGGGATTAAGAAGTACAAATTACCAGTTATAAAAATAGTCATAAGGACGTAAAGTGCACCCTAGGGAACACAGTCAATAACATCGTAATAATTACCGTATGTCTGGTGTCAGCTGGGTGCTAGACGTACTGGGCTGATCACTTCATAGGTATATAAAAGTCTAATCACTATGTCGTACACCTGAAACTAGTGTATTGTTGCATGTCAACTGTAATTGTAAAATAAAATTTGATTTTATTCTAGGAATATTCAGAATGAACTGCAGGGTTTTTTTTTTTTAATATAAAAGATGACACAAGCAATTTAAAAGCCCTTCTTCCTTCTTTCCTTTCATTCCGCTCAGGTCTCTCCCTCTCAGAGGCCACTCTGACTCCTATGTCAAGCACAGTGACCTGCCCCCGCCATCCCTGACCTTCTAAACACCCTCACTCTACCGCAGTTTTCTTCTGCCTCCTACTAGTGAATTACACACTTACCATTTTTCCTGTCTGTTGTCTGTTCCTATTCACTAGTGAATGCACAGAAAGGGCAGAAAGCTTTGCAGCTGAATCATGAGCAACTCCTTTCTTAGAGAGGCACCGAGTACAAAGGAGGACGTGTGCTGGATATTTATTTATTTAGGACATCAATTTCACTCTGGGCTAAATCTCTCATTACACTTTTGACCTTCCTCACAAATTCACATTAGGCAGTTTAAACTTAATTGAATAGTACATAAAATAAGTTTTTTTTCCCTTCATTTTTTTCCAATGAAAAGTCTTAGCACTATTTATTTAAGCTTTATGACAGACATGGTCACATTTTCAGCATAGAGGTCATGAACCAAAGAGTCTCATCCAAAAAGATATTTTTTTAAGATCAGACCCAGAGGTACAATATTGGCAATCAGCATGTGCAGTATTTTTCTGGGCCTGTTCTCACACATATTCATTTCAGTTCGCAATCCACGGCATAAACTTCACATTGAGGGGAGGTATGTTTTACGTTCACATAGTGAACCCCAAATATTGCATGTAGCTAAGCTCAGTCTGCCTATAGATCCTGTAGCACGAGGCTAAATATATTTAACTTCTGAGATATCAGAACTGTCACTGCCTGGAAAGCAGCGGGCTGGCGTTTCTGAAAGGACGCTGACCCCGTCTCTACAGGGTCTCAAGTCTTGGCCAGTAGAGGGCAGCTGTAACTCTTCAAAATTGGTTCCACATGTTGACCATGGGAAGCTAGGTTTCACTCACTTACGAAGTTATTATTGCCTCCAGCCTATTTTTATTTCCTTTCTAATCATCCAGTATTCATTGATTTTAAAATAAGTAATATATAATAATGAAAGTAAACAGATATGCAAAGAATAAAATCACCGATATCACCATTAGCCAGAGATAGCATAATTACTGTTAATATTTGGTATATATTCTTTTAAGAATATATCAAGTATATATATATAAATTCTATTAATTTTTCAAACATGAGATCATGAAGTGAATACTATTTAATAATCGTTTTTAAAAGGTAGAGTAAAATACAGAAGATGAGTTTGGATTTGTATCTTGTCATGCCAGGAAGGGTTTTAAAAAGACAGAAGAAAGGCAAACCCACATGGATGGGGCATGTCAAAGGGGCAGGGAAACCAACTGAAAGAGCAACCTGTATCCAAAGCTGGAACAATTTGGGCAATATAATAAATAAAATAGTACTGAGCCACAATCCAAGGTATAAAATAAATATCAAAGCCCATATAGATGCCAATGCAATGATTAAATAAATTAATAAATGTGGGAAAAGATCAATCTGATTTGTAGAAGATTCCCACATAATTCAATCATCCCTTTTCCTTAAGTGTGGTCTGCAGGTAGTGGCTCCTTTCCAAAGAAGAAAATATGGGAAAAGGGGGATAAAGTAACTTCACAGTTCGGAAAGTTGACAAACACTACCTTAGCTAGACAGTCAAGGTCAACATCAGCCAATCCAGCTGATAGTATATACTCAACATGTTTGATAAAGTAGCTTTATCTCTGTGTTTTTCCTCCCCCTAACCTATAACATAGAGGAAATGAAGACCGAAAAAGACTGAGGGCAAATTTCAAATCAGTTGCATTTCTTAATTCAGTATGTGGAGGGGGTCATGAACCAAGGAGCTAGAAAAGGCAAGGAAATGGCTTCTCCCCTAGGGCCTCCAGAAAGGAATTGTCATGAGCATATGTTCACGATATAGTATTTCTGTAAGTCGGCGGGCATCTGTTCAGCTAGCTGCCTGCTGAACATTGCAGCACCAAGGAATGGACAAGAGTCACACAAGGTAACTATGTTATTTACTCAGCTTTTGCTGAATGCTGGTTCACTCAAAGTAGAACATCAACATACATTAATATCCTACTCAGACTCTAACAAGAAAAGGGAATTATAGCACACACACTCACACACACAGCGGTTAGTGGGGAATAAGGAATTCAAGTCCCAGAGTCTCAGTCCGCAGGTCTAGGAGACAGCACAAAAGGCAAAGGAGTCATCAGCATCTTTCAAGGAAGCAGCTCCAGAGCAGACAAAGTCCTCAGTCCAGGAGGGCAGAGCCTGTCATGGCCAATGCCAAGTGAGATCGGTGTTGCATGGAGTATCACTTTTGTGTGGAGCTCGGTTGTGCCAGCAGGGGTCTGGACACTTCTCACCTCAGTTATACTTTGAAGGTGGCATACTCCACCCTTCTGGGTCTCTTGATAATTGTCTTGGCTCCCCTGCTGAGAAGTGGGGAATTTCCCCAGGAGCCTATCTATGGGTGGTCCCACTCTGCAGACATGGCTGCCCGGGCCATGTGTGTAGATATCTTAGGTGTGTCTCCTTGCCAGATGTGTCTGCTCTGACTTGGGTAGTTTCCCTCTTGAACCAAAGTGTCATGGCTGACTGGCAGCCATCTTGGTTGACATGAGTGACTCCACTTTGTTTTATTTACTTTATGCCATCTTTACTGGACCAATGCCATTTTATTGGTGCAGCTCTCCATAGGAATATAGCCCCAATGATACCTTGACTTTAGCCTATATCAGACTTCTGACATCACAAGTGTAAGATACATTTGTGTTGTTTTAAGCCATTAAGTGTGTAGTGCTGTGTTAAAGCACTCCTAAGAAGCTGAATCCCAGGTAACTAAATCCTCTAGATCTGAATCCAATATAGATCTTGTTTGTATCAAGTTTTGCTCGGAAACAAATATAATGATTGAAAAAAATTAGCATAGTTATTAAAATCACACAGAGAATATTTAGTTAAACTCGCCTAGATATATCTTATTTAGCATATAAGAATATAAAGAAATCATGCCCTGGCTGGCATAGCTCAGTGGATTGAGCTCGGGCTGCAAACTAAAGCATCACAGGTTCGATTCCCAGTCAGGGCACATTCCTGGGTTGCAGGCCATGGCCCCCAGCAACTGCACATTGATGTTTCTCTCTCTCTCTCTTTCTCCCTCCCTTCCCCCTCTAAAAATAAATAAATAAAATCTTTAAAAAAAGAATATGAAGAAATCAATTAATGTTAACTAAAGGATGCACATACCAGCTTAACAGTATCCTTCTATGCTTTTTCCTGCCTTTGAAAAACCTGCTGTATCTGTCTTGTCATTTTTTGTTAACCATAGTCTCTCTTTCTTTTCCTGAATAATTCCTCTTTTCCTTTAGGATTCACGTCCGGTATAGACTGCTTCAAGCATCGCCCCTGACTACATCTAGCCAGGATAGACATTTCTTCCACCTGTTTCTTTATCTTCTGTATCTCCCAGCACTCATCGTACTAGTCTGTCATATGTCTGGGTGTTTTCTCTATGGGAAAGGGAACTCCTGAAGGAAACGTCTACTCTACCTTACTTATCTTTGTCACTCCACAATAATTCCTAGTGCTTTCCATGTGCTGGTATTCATTAATATGTTGTTCCAAAATGAAAATGAATGAGTGATTATTTTTTTCCTGAGTTTCCTTAGAGCTATGGGCCATAAATAATCCCCTTGCTCCTGATAGGTTCCTAGTGTATACACCAGTTCACTTGTTTTCTGGCTGAAACAAAACAAAACCAACCAACCCTAACGCTTTTTCCCCACTTCAAATTATTCTCTATCCTAGCACTTTCTTCCAACTCTAAGGCTTGTAAGACACATCCATATTCATCATGTCTTCTTCCTCCCCACCCATTTTGTGTTCATTTTTCTCCTTTGGTAAAATGGCCGTTCTTCTCACCTGTATTCGTTCACTATACCTACCAAAACGAAGGACCACAAACTGGGTGGCTTAAATGACAGAAATGTATTTTCTCACAGTTCTGAAGGCTAGACATGAGATCAAAGTGTCAGCAGGCTTGGTTCCTTCTGAGGCTTCTCTCCGTGGTTTGTAGGGGACCTGCTTTTTGTGTTTTCACATGTTCGTTCTTCTGTGTGCACACATTTGTGATGTTTCTCTGTATGTCTGAGTTTCCTTTTCTTGTAAGGACACAAGTCAGATTGGATTAGAGCTCACCTCAACTACCTCATTTAATCTTAATTACATCTTTAATGCCTTATCGCCAAAGCATCTTAGAGCCACATTGTAAGGTACTGGGGAATTAGGACTTCGATGTATGAATTTGAGGTGGGCAAAATTTAGTCCATGACACCAGCCACTGGTCAATACAAAGACTTTTTGTAAGTCCTTCAGTAACTTTATATTCTCAATACAATGGATAGCGTCTAATTGTTTCTGGCTGAAATTCTTCGGTATTTTGCAAAGTTTAGCACTCTCTTCTTCTTGAAACCCTTTCTCTTCCTTGATACTCATGCTGCTACTGCTTCTTTTCCTTCAAAACCTCTAGACTTTATTCTCAACTTCTTCGCATATCCTTCTTGCTTTGTCCTTTGTATGTACCGTAATCTGTAGTCCTCTGTCCTTTCTATATCATATTCCTAAGTAAACTCATGCAAACATTTTGTTAGCTAGTCTGTGTATATATGGTAGTGAATGCCAGCTTTCTATTTCTATCTTACACCTCTGTGCTCAGCACTGGACCTATATATTCAAATGCCTACCAATGTCTTTCGTTAAACTCAGAATATTCCAAACAAAATGTGCTATATTTTTTCACTTGCCTTTTCATTTGTGTCCACATTTGCATACATGAGACTTCCATTTACCCAGAAGCCCCCACCAGATATGTATTTTCCTGAGTTCATGGTTTCAATCCTCAACTTTATCTCTACTTCTATATCCTGTTTCTCTGGATCTCTTCATTTCACTGCAGAGTCAGAAATACTTCTTAATTCAAGACACTCATTGCTTCTTTCCTGAAATACTGCAATACCCTTTTGCTGGGCTCCTTGGCCTCATCTGTTCCCATACCCTATGACGAGTCCACCCGCTACATTATTTTCAGAGTGATGTCTCTAAAATTATAATTATGCTATTCAGGGCTTGAAATCTCTACATACTTGTCCAAAGTTTTTAAGTTAAAGTTTGGAAATGTATTGTAAGTTCTGTCATGATCTAGTTTTTTACTACCCTTTCAACATAGTCTCCAACCAGCCATCACTATACTTCTCTTTAGCTAAACAAACCACTTTACATCTTCAGAATCCCTAATGTGTTTCATGCTTTTGTGCTTTTATAGCTGTTGTTCTTTGCAACTAAAATTCCTGCCTTCTTTTATCATCTTCTTGCTTTCTTTTTGGTGTTCAAAATTCAGATTATGGATTTTTTTTTATTCAGGCAGCCTTCCTTGACTGCCAGTCTGACTAGATGACCCTCTTCAGGCTTATTTAATGATCTGTATATCTTATCCTGTTGTTCTTATTACATCTAATTTTGGCATGAATTTATAAAAATATCTCCTAGAGAAAAAGATAGGAGCCATATTTCATTTAGTTTATTAATATTTCACTTAGAAGAATAGTTGGAAATTATTAAATTCCCCATAAGTAGGTGGATAAATGGATACCTAATGATAATTATTCATCAGAGTTAGGGTTTTGAAACCAGCCTCTAATTACGGTGATAGCCTATTTTGGCTAGTAATAAGACTTTCTCTAGCTATCTTTTCTTTATTTAAACAAGGGATAATACTTTCAAATTTGTTCTACCTACACTCTCATTTTTGTGGAGTCCTTGGACATAGATATAATGGTAAGGAAAATCTCAGAAAATAATTGTCCCTGTACTTGGCTCTACCCACTCCTAAACACCAGCTACTAAATGTCAGCTTAGCCAATAATTATTCACTTTCCCCTGGAACTCGGCTAATAATAGCTTAGGCTGAAAGTGAAGTGAGAACAAAGAAACTTCTTTTTGTATACATTTGAAACAAAATAAATGCCACATATTTTTAAATTTAAAACACACCCTGTATTTTTTTTATTTTTTAAAAAGTGAGATCAAGTCCAAATTATTAGAATTTGAATTATTAAAAAAAAACTTGGTGAAGAAAATATATTCCCAATCAGCCAAAACAAGCTATTTATTCATGCTAAAACACAGATGACTCTTAACTATATTATGCCAAACTATGAAGGGAAAGAGAAAGACATGAGACATATAAAGCTGTATGCTTCATGAATCCTTTTACATAAGATTCTGGAGAAGACAAAATTAAAAGGCTGCAAAATGGGTCAATGGTGGCAGGGTTTAGAGAAATGTGGGGAGGGGTTAATTATTTAAAAAAAAGTATTGCAAGAGCAGTTTGAAGGTGAGGGATCTCCATAAGAAAGTGAAAATGCATGCCGTATGTGTTTGTCAAAACTAATGAGACTGTGCACCATAATGAATATTATTGTATGGACATGTTAAAAACAAATAAATCAGAGTATAAAGATAAAGTAGAACGCAAACTGTGGCAAATGGATTTAACTGTATTACAAGTAATCACATAACTCCACTGGAGGAAGTGGAGAAGAAAAGAGTTGTTCATGGCAACTTTGGAAAACAGTATTTTACAGGAATACTGTATGGCTAAAGGCAAAATGAACTATATACAAACACTGTATTCTAGTTAGTAACTGACTAGCAATTCTTAAATTATTTGTATAACATGTTTGAAAAAATGAATAATGTACTATTGATAATGAGAACCAGTTTCTCAAGAAGCTGTAAGAGAAAGGATAGACTGAACCCCATGGTGCGAGAATGAATTGTGTGTGTGTGTGTGTGTGTGTGTGGGCACACACAGATCATGAATAGACAGATGGATAGGCAGATAGAGAGACAGATATGTGCAAGAGCATGTACTAATATACATACGTGTATTTCCCATCTCTATCCCCTGAAAGCTACTACTAAGGGCAGTGGCATCTCACTAGCAATGGGTACCTTCGCTCCCAGTTCCTGGTTGCTAAATACCATTTTCTAATGAAAAGAATGATGGCTTCTTGGAGGTCTTGGTGATTACAAGACCAGGGCAGCGAAATGTGTTATGAAGTTAGAGTATCTTGTGGTGCTAGAAGTTAAGAAAGTGGTCCATGCAAATGAACCAACCAACAAAGAAATATGGATGGAAGCACGTCAGAAGGGTGCCTGAGCCAAATCGAATGAACAGCCTGATCAAGTTTTGCTGTTCAAGCTGAACAACATTAGTAACTACCATAACAATGAAAACAGTCCGTAGAATAAAGCAACAGCACAATATTCCAAGTTGATTACAATAAATTGAATAAGTAATTGCATTTATTTAGAGACCTTTCTGTCAGTGTTATCAGCAGCCCAGGGACTGCGGCTGCGTGGGTGGCTCTTCAGCCCAATGACCGACCGCAGCAGCAAAGGATGAACAGAGCTCTGCAAAGGTGATGTGCTTGGAGAACAGTATCATTCTAAGCAAGGCTTTCCCTTCCTAAGGTTCACAGCTTCAGGAGAGAACCCCATCTGTTCTACAGGTGGCATTCTGCTGAGTCCCTGTCGGCCCTACAAGGCAAAGCCCTCCAGGACGTTGGAAGACACACACACCGAGGTAAAGCACCAAAGCCCAAGAAGAAGAGGAGAAAAGTGGAAGTGAGACACATCCATGTGGGACAGATACTGAATAGCAGGTTTTTTAAAGATTTTATTTATTTCTTTTTAGAGAGGGAAGGGAGGGAGAAAGAGAGAGAGAGAGAAACATCAATGTGCAGTTGCTGGGGGCCATGGCCTGCAACCCAGGCATGTGCCCTGACTGGGAATCGAACCTGCGATGCTTTGGTTCGTAGCCCGTGTTCAATCCACTGAGCTACGCCAGCCAGGGCTGAATAGCAGGTTTTGAACATTTACCTGACTGCATACGGCATGGCCCTGGAAGACAGTTATGCCCAATATGTTCACAACTTCTGTAACTGTCTCTCCATGAAAGTGGAGGAAAGCTGCGTGATGCCCGCAGAAACCATGGTGTTGCGGCTGCAGAACCAACACAGAAATTGTGCCTGGACTCAGTTCTTAGCTCCTATGAACCAGTGGTTCAGATCACTGGTTTGAGTGTTACACTGGCAGAAATTTTCTTGGAAATAATGCAAAACAATCTTGAAGGAGTCCAATGGTCAGTGAAGAGCACACTGAAGAAGACTTCAAGTGAATGTTCAAATCAGCCAGCACAGGAAGAACTGTTAGCCACACTGAACTGGCCCATGGCTGACCCTTCATGCCAGCTCTGGTGATATTGCATGCCAACGGGGAGAGTTTTGGGGTGGTCAAAGTTAAGCAGGAGACCCTGGCGCTTAGGTAGAAGTATGCCACCTCAGAACACCTGCTCTCCTCTGTAGGGCACTTACCAATTCTCACCACTTTTCTTTGACCCAACCCTAGGTATCCTCCACCAAGGATCTGCCTATGAAAAGGAGTAAGAATAAATTGTTCCTTATGAATAATTCTAACCAATAAATGTAGAAGAACTAGAGGAAATAGAAAACTGCTATTAAAACACGACAGTTGCAGACAACATCCACCTATGGATACCAAAATTAGTGGGCAAAAATGTAAGTGAAAACGAGATATTTGCATAGACTCAAAGTATTTCTTCCAAAATATGTAGTAGGTACAAAGGAAAACATAGTGATTTTAATTTTATAAGCATAGCAGATACAATTTTAACCAAGTAATTGAAGTTAACATCCTAGTAACACGGAGTGACATCCTGTACCCACTGATACAATGCAGACAGAAGCCATGTCACCTTCATAGCATCCTGCCCAGTAATGTACAACCCAATGTGTTGGTAACCACACTGCCTGGTATCAGAAGCTGTAACCCCTGCCTAGGCTAGGGCTAAGGGAGCGCCCTTGGACCCGTAAACCAGCAAGGAGACAAAAGCTTATCTCCTTGACAGGAGTGCTGCTTCTGCTGCTTCATTCATAACTGAACCCCAAAGCTTGGTCAGTTAGCCAAAGACGGGTAAGATTCCCCAAGGGAGGAATGACCTAAGACAGGCACGATCACATGGGAGGCCCCCAAGAAAGGACTTTGGGGGCTACAGCAAAAGGGGGTGATGGATCCTCGCTCCTCGGCTTTGACATCCTCAGCCTGAGTCCTCGTTGTCTGGGAGAAAATCTCCTTATCTCTTGGTTGCCTTAGTTCCCTTGCTCCACCTAAGTCTGAAACAATGACAGGGTGGTGTAGCTCTGTGCTGAAAAGGGCAGATTCCCTGGGTGATCAGGCCTAAGAAAGAATATGTAAACTCCTTTGAAACCTGCTTTGTTTAGAATGCTCTCAGTTGAATAAGAAGGGTCCAAGGACGAAGTTAGTTTGTTCCTTAAAAGTCTTACAGCTCTTTGACCCTGACTCAAAATAGGCCCTCAGAGTTCCTTGTTATCTATTGTTTGATCCTTACTTCCTAGCAATGAGTAATGAGCTTTTACCTGAATTCTTATGCAAATGAAACCAATAAAAAGCCTCTCTGGAGGGGGAATGGCATGCTCTCCCCACCTGGGAGGGTGACCAAGTGGCGCCCTCCAGGAACGAGGGTGGCCAAGCGCTCCAGGCGTGAGGAGTGGCCCTGCTGTTCCTATTCCCCCACAGGACCTGGTTGTCTCTGTGTATGTTTTTCTCGTGTTTCGAAGAGCCATCCGCAGCATTCCATGATCACTGCTGGCCGGTGACCCACACATCACCAATGATATAAACAAAGCAAATATTAACAGGTGCAAATTGACAGGCATTCCATAAAATAACTGGCCAATAATAATAGAAAGTGCCAAGATCATGAAAGACGAGGAAAGACTAAGAGACTGTCACAGATCAGAAGAGCATAATGAGACATGAAGAATACATACAGCTTAGGATGCTACATTGGAGACAGGACCAGAAGTGGGGCATTATTGGGGAAACTGGTGAAATCCAAATAAATCTGTAATTTAGTTACTAGAACTGTGTCAAAGTCATGTTCTTTGTGTTGACAATTGTATAATTATGTAAGATGTGAATATAAGGGGGAGCTGGGGGAAGGAAGGTGACCAGACTTCTATGTGCTGATACTGTAACTCTTCTGCAAATCTAAAATTATCTCGAAAATGGAGACAGCCTCACAGATGGAGAGCAGGATGACAGCTAGTGGGGGGTGGGGTGGGAGGTGAAGGGATGGGGGATGGAGGGATGGAGCAAAGAAGAAAAAGGACTCATGGACGTGAACAAAAGTGCAGTGATTGCTGGGGGGAGGGAGGTGTCAGGGGACTAAATGGTAACGGAAAAAATGCAATAAAGATTAAATCAAATAAATAAATAAAATTATCTCAAAATAAAAAGTTAAAATATTTAAATTGAAAGTGTTGGTATTTTAAACCTTATTTTTAAATAGATTAAGTGCTCCAAACATCTCTGTAAGAATGTTGTGAGGCTTAGGATAATGCTTTGGCATGAACTAGGCTTCTAAGGAATCCTTTAAAAATATTTTCAAAATTTCTTTTTCCAATCTCTGGGTTAAGGAGAACAAAAATAACAATGAAGTGATGAAAGAGTGATGACAATTTAAAAAATAGACATTGTTAGTAACATATTCAGCTAACCGCTCAACTGATGTTCAATATACCTCATTTTGTATTTATAAAACACAGCAACATTTAAGACACGTCACAATGGACCTGTGGGGTGAGGCTGGAGGGGAAGAGGCTGCTGAGAAAAACAGTTCATTTAAAGGGTCTAAGTAAAAAATTTAAAAAAGCTTCCCTGTGAATTACCTCTGGTTTCCTCCTGAGACATTTGAGCTGATCGTAATTAATAGAATGTAATTTTCTCATAGCCATGTAATGTAAGATAGAAAATGGTTTTAGAACCAAGCACTATATGGTTACAGACATATTTAACAAAGCTCCACGGAAGTGTATTTTATTAGGGTGTTGCTCTGTTTAAAATAGTATTTTAGGATTTACCCAGATTGCTATTAAATTACATCATGGGTTAAAACAATTAAAACAAAATTTTACAACTATTCAGAATATGTACCTAGAGCACGATTAACTACATAAGCTGTGGTACGAAAGGTAAGGATGGACAATACAATGATAGAAGCCAAGTACTGGAGCAGAATGGGACATATACAGCATTCTTAGCTTTTGGATGGATCAGAATCTGCTGAAGACTCTCATTGAGGATACAGGTCTTCTAATCAACTTTCCCCACCTCCCACTCTTAACCAAATGCATGTAAGTTTATAGCACGAAGATGTTGCAGACATTCAGAAAAGGTTAATGTACATCCCGGGTCCCATATTTGCAACTGGGCATAAAAAATACCTAGTATAGAGAAAGTTAATATATTAGATGTGCACTTTGTAAAGTCATTCTTACTATTCACGAACATAAAAGGCATGATGACATTTTGCATTGCATTTTAAGCCGTGAAATGTATAGTATTTTAACATGCTACTCCAACAATCTAAAGTATTGAATGAGCAAGATGGGTACTTTATCGTCATAATCGTTCTCATTTCCAAGCTGGTATTTGACCAGAGATCGGCTATCTCTGAAAGAATAGAATTGCTGCTTGGACAAAGATACATGTATTCTTTTGTTCTCCCACTAGGTCTTCCATTTAAGTCAACGATATTTTTGGTGTATTTACAAAACCTGTCCACGCTACATGACCACTCTGGCTCCAATTCTGAGAACAAGGGTAACAGACATGTTATGTATGGACTTTGTACATTTCTCTATTTTACCTACATGTCATTAAAAGAGGGACATTTCTTTTACTGACCTCTAATATTACTAAAATATAAAACATTAAATGCCCAGGCCTGTTTTGTGATTTGGTGTAATTAGTTATTAGAGTAACCATGCCCAGTGATAGCTGGTTACAGAAAAAAGTTTGTTATGTGCTAGATATGTGCTCTGCAGCAATGCGGGGCTGGAAGCCAGGGTTTTCAGTGTAATGACATAAAACTTGTTGACATTTGGCTGAACAACATACACAGTTAAACAAGTCACACACTTGGCAAACATGCTAAGATCCAAATATAGCAGGCACTTCAATATAATGTGGTTTTCGACCAGATTTTCCTCAGATTAGGGATGTGGCAAAGGTTCTGTGTTTTATTTTATGCCCCAAGGATGGCAGCTGATAAATGTGTAACTTTCTCCATAGAGGCCAAGGTGATTTTTTAAATATGAATATCACAAACAAATTAGGTTAGAAAAACAAACATTTCTCTTCTCTTTTAACAATAGTAAAACCATCTGCTTAATGTCAAATCCCTGATATGTCACAGCATCACCTTTTAAAATAAGGTGTATGTTTCTTGTATTTTTTAAAGATTTTATTTATTTATTTTTAGAGAGGGAAGGGAGGGAGATAGAGAGAGAGAGAGAGAGAGAGAGAGAGAGAGAGAGAGAGAGAAACATCAATGTGCGGTTTCTGGGGGTCATGGCCTGCAACCCAGGCATGTACCCTGACTGGGAATCGAACCTGCGATACTTTGGTTGGCAGCCCGCACTCAATCCACTGAGCTACGCCAGCCAGGGCTATTTCTTGTATTTTATAATATAAAAAAAAATGCAATATTCAACATATAAACAAATTAATTAAAAAACTATTAGTTAGAACTGAAAAATAAATAGCAAAACAAAATCCATGAGAATAGTCTTTCTGTAGTTAATTAAATATCATAAGTAAACTCATTCAGTTTTGAAAAGGATATCTTTTAATATTTTCTTTGTCTACAAGGGCAGAGCTCATGTTTTGTAGGTAAAACAATCATAAACAGGAAGAAAAATAAATTTGATTTTAAAAAATCAGTCTTTATACATATTGAAATGTAAAGATAAAGATAATACATCAGATTTTATTTTTAAATCCATAAAAGCTATATCTGAAGTATTTTGATGGTTTTATCTAGTTGAACAGCAAACATCTTTTTTGTCCCTTTACTTTTTACAAACAAAAACCTTTCTACTTACTCTCCTGACTTAATATTTTGAGATTGAGAGTAGCCTGATGAATCTCTGTTCTTGACTTCTGAAAATGATTAACCGAAGATGAATCATGTGTCTTCCTACTTTCTCAACAGCAAGGATGGAGCTGGAGAGCTTTATGCTAAGTGAAATAAGCCAGGCAGTGAAAGACAAACACCATATGATCTCACCTATAAGTGGAACCTAATCAACAAAATAAACAAGCAAGCAAAATATAACCAGAGACATTGAAATAAAGAACAGGCTGACAGTAACCAGAGGGAAGGGGAGAGGGGGATAATGGGGACAAGAAGGGGAAGGGTCATCAAGGAACATGTATAAAGGACCCATGGACAAAGCCGAGGGTGGGTAGGATTGAATGTAGGAGGTGGTGGTGGGAAGGATGGGGGAGAGCAGTGGGAGGAAAATGAGACAACTGTACTTGAACAACAATAAAAAATGAAAAATACAAAAAAATAAAGTGAGATGGCATTTTAGATTCACTAGTGACCTACTACTGTATTTGAATACACATTTTTTTCTATAAAACTTTAGATTTTAGCTTTGAATGTGCAGTTTGTCTTTTAAGAGGTAGTGCAGCCAATAGGAAGTAATTTGGGTGTGGTTAGAGGATCATCAAAAGGATTTTAGAGTCCTTGTTTTTAATAGGACAATCATGAAACTGCAATACCAATTGATGATGGAAAGTAGAATGCTCTTTAGTAAATGTAAGTCACACTAATTATTAAATCTGAATCAGACAGAAGATGAATAACATCCTTATTCACGTCTCTAGTGAACAGCTTCCTAATAAGAAGGGTTGAACAGAGACTGAGGAAATGAAACTATTCAAAGAGACAAAAGATACATTGTTCATTCTAACTGACCATTTGTCCTTTCAAACAATTTAAAATATCGCACTCTGTTCTTTTTTCCAAAGCAAAACCAAATTTGTGTTAAGTGAAGTATATATAGTTCATTTATTTATTTTTGGTTATCAGAGGGCTTTCAAAAACTCAAAATCTGTAAGAGTTTGTCCTAGGGGAAAAGAGAGTTCTTGGCTTCTGGGTCATGCTTATTTACAAATATAGGTTTGTTTTTGATAATTCTTCTTCTTCTTCAGGGGTTTAAATTTCTGATCTAATCAAAAATTTCAGACCTGTGTCTCATTCAAGACTTGTTCTTGCTCCTTCGTTTGAGAATGTGGTTAATTACCAAGGGTTACATGAACTTGTCTTTGAAATCAGTGTTAAACGTTGAGAAGCAGTAGGATATTGATTGCCCCTCCTTTTTGCTTTGCCTGTTTTACTTCGTACAAGCTTCTCGAAGTGCATGTAGACAGTTTTGTATTATGTTTCTCGTTGTTTTGGACAGTGGAGGAGCACAGAGGAGAGCCTAAAGCCACGACAGAGTTGTCCTGAAACGAACCAGTTAGGGAGAAAAACAAACTGACAGTCGATGACTGAGTGGGGTGATATTTTGAGGACAATACTAGCTGTTTTGACAGGGATGGTTTTATCTAAGTGTATCTGAAAATGGGAACCCTGAAAATGTCTCAGAACAAAACCCACCCAGGCCTGAGTTGATATCAACACGCAAACATTTCAGCTCATAAATTTGAACACGCGCTGTAAGTGAGTGGGACCAAGTGGTTACGCAATCATAATGTAAGCATCAGCTCTGCTCCTGGCATTCAGTTACTACTCATTCCTTCCACTGAGATAGCTCTTTGTGTTTTCACCGCACTCCACAGGCCCCTCTCAAACGGATCTAGCAACTGAGAGGGACAAATCTGCATGGGATCGAACTCCCGGAGTTCATATAATTTCCTTGATTCTGATTTTATCTTTGGCCAACAGGATAAAGGAATGAAAAAATCTATTATAAAAGTGTCTGGCCTCTTGATTAAAATAATCTTATTACACTTTTAAACCCTTTCAGTTGAACATATTACACTCAGAAATTACAAGAAAACAAAGGTTAATAGTACAAACTCCATTGTGTCATCCATAAACCTTTGGTTAGGAGCATCAGAATGCCATCCTGTGACCTTTTCTATCCAACCCCTTTTCCCTGGTTGGTCTTCGTCTCCCCACTTTTTGCTTCCTTCTTTACTTTGGGAATAGCAGATGGGACTTCAACCTTGTAACCTCAGCTGCATTGAGGGGCATCATGGAGCTCTATTTAGCTTGCATACTTAATCACCGTGACCTAAAGTCCACATTTACTATAAAATAATATTTTTTTTATTCTCTATGTGGAATAGCTATGCACACATAAGGAAAAGAAAATTCCTTCAATTTAGTTCTGGTCACCCATTACAAGTCTAAGAGACTTCAAACGTCTAATTTCAGTTGGCTAAAATGATGAGATATGAAAGGAAATATAAATTCACTGACATAGGCTTACTACTAGTATAAAATGTTCCCTGCATTCACTCATATTACAGTTACCTTTTAAAGGTGAGCATAGATCGCTAAATTCACCAAGTCTTGATCCAAAGTCTTTAATCCTTTAATGCAAAGAAGAATCGAGATAAGAAACCAGACAAAATAAATGGGTTGCATCCTGACAGTTGGAGGGGGTGGGGTTTGGGGAGAAAGGACCCACAGACTTGGCGAACAACAGTGTGGTGACAGCAGGAAGGTGGGCTGTGGGTGGAGGTGGAAGAGGGAATGGGGGGATAGATGGTCATGGAAAAAATACAATAAAATACTTAAAAGTCCAAAAAGAAAACTAGGAATCTCACAAATATGTATTGTTTTATCATGTCTCTCATCCTGATGATGACTGTACAATTGGATTCTGGTTTCATTATTTATAAATTGAGTCCAATATTATTTATTCACACCAAACAGATTAACATGTTAAAATATTTATGGACTGTGAAAATATTGGGAGTTCCCTAAAATTTTGCCAGATTTTGAAATTTCTGAACTCAATGGAATGTAAACAAGACTTGCCTTATTTTTCTTCCCTTTGCTAACTCCGGTGTGCTTTGTCAAACCTTCTTTCTTTGTCTTCAGATGGTGAGAACTCAGGAGTCTCCTGGCTTTGGGTCATGCTTGTTTACAAACATGGATTTTCCTTTAATAATTACTACTATTCTTAGGGGATTTAACTTTCCAATCTAATCCAAAATTTCAAAATTGTATCTAATTCAAGTTTTCTTCTTTCTCCTTCTCCGTAGCCTAGTGAACTCAACGTGTAATGAGGGTTAAAACTCTGGGTCTTGTTTGTTCTGTTGCGTTGCCTACCTCTCCTCTTAACCTATTGCATCCTTCTAAATTGAGAGAAAAAATGGAGCACTGTGAGGAAGAGGGTAAAATTCTTTGCACTTAGGTTGGATTATTTGCAGACTTCCTTTTATTGTCAAAATCTCCAAGTGGGGCACACATACAAATGCTCTTCTAAGGGCTGTGTTAATGGATTCTTCAAAATTTCTCTTGTGAGGATGTATGCACTATAATTCCCTAATATGACTCTCTTGTGGCTTCTTATAACCCACCTTTATTTCCTGGATTCCTTCCAGAATCTCCCTCCAGAGGGAGGCAGATCAGGCAGCTAGCTCTCCTTGATGAAATCACGTTAGGTGATTCCACTTATATGCCATGACATCTTCTGGACCTGCAAGAAATACATGCATTCATGCCACAGCACATTTGCTATACAGTTTGGGATTGGCTGTGTACTGAACAAGTTGAGGGAATGACCCCTACAGTTGTACAAAAGGGTGGTGGTTGCTGTTTGCCATGCCTAACATTGGGAATGTAAGCAAGAAGCTCCAGACAAATCTTCCACCTGCAGCCTGCAAAAAACTAAAAACAAATAGCTGTGCTCATGCATAATCTAGACAGTCTCTTCTATGGGATGAAGGAAGATTGCTTTATAAGGGACTTAAGGAGAGCTAGTTATATTTAAGTAAGTCTTGAATGTTAGTGTCTAGCTGTACATCTTATATTTTCACTTCTTTTGAATTTCAGCTAAAACTTTGAGAAAAATGCTAAAGACCATTCAAATCTACATTTATAATTCAACATGGAAATTTTGGCAAAATCTAGTCTTGTTACATGTGTTATGTCTTCCTTAAATCCACTCTGTGAGTTTAAAGCTAGTGTCTCAAATATTCTGCCACTAGTTATGATGTCTGATACAAGTTCAAGCCAGTTCTCTTCATCGGATTTTAAAAGTTTTTTTTTCATTTCTACTTTGATTTTTTAAATTATAAAATGGCGTGTTTTTTAAAAGCACTTTTTCTACATCTATTGAGATGACCATCTGGGATGAATAGAATTTATTCATCTCAAAAAGATTCATCAGTTTGTTGTGCTGTCAGTTGTAAATAAATAGAAAACAAAACTAATATCAATTAAAGCATGTCACATAAAACTAGTTGAGAAATGGTGGTAGATGCATATGATTTATTTTTAAAACATATAACCCAGAACCCAGGCTTTTTCATCTTTCACAGCACCATTCTGCTATTCTCAATTTATTCAACCTCATCCTCACCCGTTACCTAATTTTCCCAAGGTAGTCTCGAGAATTTCAGATATCACGGCATCATTTAGAAAATGAAGAGATGAGGAAGGATGTTTCCAAAACCTTTGTTTCCTTTCATTGAGAGAAAATTTTTTCACTCAAACACTCAGATAGATTTGATAATATCTCATTGGTCACAATTGTGTCAAGAGAAGATATAAAAGGAAAGTTTAAAGGATACATTATGTACCAAATAAATACAATTTTCATTAGAAAGCAAGAAGAGAGGAATGGATATTAGGCAGGCATATAACTTGTCTACAAAACCATCCTTGAATTCCTAGATCAAAATCAAATGGGCTTTGATTAATATTGTTATCTTTTCCTTTACATGGATTATTTATTTTTTGAAAATGTTTCTACATTTTTACAGTCTGGGAAACTTCACATCTTTGTGGAATTATTCTTCAAATGTTTAACAGAGCCAGCTTGAAACACACTCTATCTCAAAACATAAACGTAATGCATCCACATTTTACAGGCTTTTTTTTTAATTGTTTACTTGGTGCCCTAAAAAGAAGGATAAATTTATCTAACTTTCTATTCTGTTAATACGCTCCAGCATATTTGTTTGTTTGCCTTTCACAAAACCAGCTTTCTAGCGTAGCCAGATGTGCTTCTAGATCCTCAACTAAACATCTGGTTTCATTTTTTTTTAAAGAAAGGACAGAAAACTCCACATTCTTCTCCCCAAAGCTAGAATAATACACTGACAAATAGTCCACAAGACCACTTAATCACACTCTTGCTCTTTACCACTTCTTTATGTCAGCTCTCATGTAAATACGGCTTCAGGGCAACCACGCAGGGACGGCGCTAACAGAAGTGCTGACGCTAAGGACAGCTTGTAAAAAATGGAGAAACAAAAAAGAACACCCAGTGATTTGTTTATCATGTGATTGTAGATGTGCTTCGTGTGTTGTAATTAATCAAGTGAAGACACTCAAAACACACACGGAGGCCAAATGCTGTCCCAGTGTCATCACACACTCGAGCTGAACAATCCGTCCTTGCCCCTGGCTGACAAGGGAGACTCCTTTGCACCGAGTTCAAACACCAGAATTTTTGTTTGCATGTTCCATCTTTAGCAAAGTATATATGTCTCCTCTTACAGGATATAAAGACTAAGGTACATATAGTAACTAGTTTTTAAGCAATTAATGGTTGGGAGGAAAAACTGCACAAGACTACTGCTTCTCTTGGTGGCATGTACCATTAGATACATGACTGCAAAGTAACTACACGTGACACAATGACTCCATCTCTCTTGCTTTGCGACTTGCCATTTTGCAGGCAATGTATTCTCTGCCTGCATTGTTGAGTTTTCCATCGCCTATGTGATACATTTGTCAAGACATTTGTGGTACATTTGTGGTACATTTGTCATGATTCGACCTTTCTTTAAAGTCGTGGTGAATCTTCACGGTTGGTCACTAATTTCCTTGCGACTTAATTTTTCATTTTTCTATTGGTGGACAACTGCAATCATATAAACTGTTACGGCCAAATAAAATGTTACAGCTTTTCAGAAGCGTCTTCCCAACTTTCTCTCCATGCTTGTGCTCCTACTGGGCATATGGTAAACCAAGGATGGAATTGCTCCTCAGTGTGCGTGACTCTACCTCTAGCATATTGACAGTCCTCCTTTAAATGATGTAGTAGACATTTTTTAATGTGTCTGCCTGCTCCCAACCCACCATCTCCAATCCGTCCCCCTGCCTCTAGTCAAATGGATTTTCTCTCTCTTGACATTTGATCTAATTTACACAAAAATTCTCATTAATTATTCATTAGCGCTGAATTTGCAGAGTCTTTACTGGAAGGCTGACAATACTGACTGTGGTGTTGAAGCTGTAGGTGACCTCTGCAGGATCTGGGAGTGTAGGGATGTCTTCAGAACCACAGTCCACTGGACCATCTCCCAATGCTTCTATTGTGCATTTCAGGGTCTCAGATTCTTTGAACCTGGGCTCTGGCCTCAGCACCTGAGAGTTGAGGTAGGTAATTGGTACTTTCTGGAATTCTACAACTCTGTTTACAGGTGTGGATCCTCAGTACGTGTTCTCCCACTTCTGGAGACGGGTCTTTCTGCACCTCACCAAAGATGCTCTCTGGATGTCATGCTTTGCATTTAAGGGTCGAACTCTCCTCAATTCCTCACTATCCCTCTGCGGGTGTCAATGCAACCTACTCTCTGTACCTTTGACACACCCGAATCATCACATCAGCCAGGGGTGTGCTGTCCCCGGGCTCATCTTCCCAAGGTGCTGTTTCAGCAAATTTTATAGAAATTTGTCAGTCCTCTTCTACGGACCTCCTTCCCCCCCACCACTTGATGCAAAATTGAGTTCTTTCAAGCTGAAAGAGGAGGGATTTCATGCAAAATGTTCTATCTTACTACTTGTAAAGTACCTATCTGATCACTTTTGCTTCCAACAGTGTGGATAAAGGTCTTCCAGGAAGCAGACCCCAAGATGGTATTAGAAGAACAAGAGATTTACCAGGACCTGGTACACCAGGACCTATATCTGTTACAAGTACAAGGGAGAGGGAACAAGAGTAAACAGGGAGAAATCATAGATCACCATGCAGGACAAAGACTAATGGAAAAAAAGAAGAAGAAGAAGAACAAAAATAGAAGGTGAGATAGTGAGAGCCTCAAAATTAGGTGGAGCTACGAGAAAGTCTTGAGTGGGCTGCTGGGAAACCCCAGAGCAAATAGCGCATGTTCAAGGAACCCCCAGTGGAAAAACAATGGCCATATTCTAGTATCCCACTGTGCTCAGTCATTGGCTGGGTGGGGCTTCATTGTGAAGGTTGTCAATTAACTACACTCCTCACAGTGTAGTTTTCTCTTGAAGACCTGAGCAATACACTTCCATGTCTGCCACACCTCCTCACACATCAACCAGACAACTGGTGCCTGTGAAGTGACTAGTTCAAACACTGGAACTCTGCCAGTACCTCAGGTCTCTTGCATCCCCTCCTAAGCACTCCCCCTGCTATCTTGACTCCCAGCCCTATATATTTTTATGAGTTGTTACGGGACATTATTTACATGGCATCATAAACCTGAGCACTCTTTTGTGTTGACTGGTTTCATTCAACATGATGTTTGTTCCTGAGATGTACTATGTTGCTATGAGCTGATATCATGAATGAAGTTACTATGAAAAATTATGTCAATGGCTCAGTGCACATCTGCTCACATTTCTGTTGAGATTATTCAGTGGAGCTGGTGTGTTCTAAAGATCCGATATCTTCAACTTCAGTAGATAATGTTACAATATTTTTCAAAGTGGCTGTGCCAATTAGACTTCCTTACAGTCTATACGAGAAGAGTTCCTCCATATCTTAAACCATTCCTTGAATGTATTGTGGTATTTCTTTGTGGTTTCAATTATATTTTTATAGTTGGACATTTTTATGTATGCAAATCTCTCAGATTTTTCCCTTTGATTAATTCAACATTTTCAGACATTTTTTTTTAAAAAGCACTTTATCTAAAGGTCAAATAAATATTTATCAATATTTTCTTTCCATTTGAATAATTACTGCTATTTTATTTCGATTTCTTAATTCTTTCTGCAGTCTGTGATAGAAGAAAACTTCAAAATTTTCTCCTGAATAACTGACCAATTTTATACCATTTATTAAAATAAAATTTATTCCTTTTCAAATTGTGATTGTTCCTATATTTTATTAAGTTCTTATATAGGCTTTATAAGATTTTTAGACTATTTCTTCTTTTTCAACATGTCTATGAATTCAATACCACATTATTTTATTTATTGTAACTTTAACATATTCCTTAATATTTAATGTCATTCAAGTAATTTTTATGATACAGCCATAATGTGGCAATTGTAATGGTTTTATCCCCACATAAAAATAATTATAAGCTCCTTCACTTTCCAATTATTTTATCTAAACTTTATTTTCAAAAAGTGTGGATTTCATTTTGAATTGCATTAAACCTATTTTGGAAAGGAGCAAGCCATCCAATCCAAGAGCATAGCAGTTTTGTCAATGTCTGTCTGTTTTTCTTTCTTTATATCTTTTCTTTAATCCTGGGGCTATAATTAATGGTGTTTTTTTTTCTTTCAATACTTGCACTGAATTTTTCTTATTGGGTTATCTAAATCATTTTGTTGATTTTTGTTGTTTGTATATATCAGTGGATTTCTTACTGTCTGCTGGCATTCATGTTTAACATGGGCAAACTAAGTAGGCCACCCAATTCAGTTCTTCAGTACTACAGACATAATTTAGATGGTTCCTTCAAGGGAAAATATCAGTGCAATAAGTTCTAATGATGGTTAAAATCTACTCAGTATTGTGCACTGGACACTGCACTAACTGCTCTCCATCTGTTAACTCACTGATTTTTCATATGCCTGAAGCTTATTGTTACCGGCCCCATTTTACAGGTGAGAAAAATAGGGTACAAAAAAGTTAAGGAAGTTTCCATGGTTCATACAGCTGGTAGGTGGTAAGAGCTGATTTTAAAGCTAGGTTGACTTGTGTGGTTTTGTGTTTCTAATCAGTACACTGAACAGTCTTTCTGTGCTTAAACAAAACACGTACAGGATGCACAGATGTTATAGCCCTACTCAATAGAAAGGGACCATTTAAGCATGCAGAAAGCACATCTTGGATACTATAGGGTTCACTAGAAGAAAAGATAATGGCTAGCCAAATGATAAATAAGACTTAAACATTCTTGAATTAGAAAAACTCAAGATGCTAGCCAAAAAACAAAAAGACCAGATTGATGTTCATTCATTCCTACTTATGTCAATTTTGAGACAAGATTGATAGAATCATGGATAGCTCATAGGTAAATTATTTAGAAAAAAAACATAGATATGTACATAACTTCTATAATAAGAGCAGCTAAACTTATAAAACAACAGTTTCCTACATGAAAATAGACATGTAAAATTAGAAAATTTAATTTAATTTTTACTAGAATAGTGATTTTCACATCTTTCAGGAAGAGTCCACTATGAAAAGTGCATTTTACACCCTCACAGTACACATACGAACACCACAGAGTAGATGCCACTCTCACATGTATGTGCCATGTGTTCTGTTTCAATTCTGTTTTACTTTTTATGCCACTCACACTCTATTCTGTTGAACTAATGGTTAGCTACTGGGTTTAACAGGCAGTACAAAAAGCTCCAGAGGGAAGAATGAGAAAATAGATAAAAACAAGGCACAGGAAAAACTATTGAGCAGTATAGAAGTCAATAGCATAGAAGATAAATGGAAATCTTTGTATTTGTTGAAAATCTCCTGAGAAGTTATAGTTGGAACTGGGCTATCAACTGAAGAAAGAAAGTTAGCAGTAGAGGATGACAGGTAGACATGTGGATTGCAATATCATGTCCAAACTAATCTGGCAGGAAATGATAAAGATGAGATGGTAGACAATGACTTTAGAATCTGGTTCTCAACATCTTTAGGCTTTAAACATTTCAGGGACAGTGCACATTGCCCTTCCATCAGGTCCAGGGATTTACTAAACCAATAGTTCTAAAGAGTGAGATGCATGAGAACTTGGGGTATAGGGAGCTGGATGAATCTAATTTTAAGGGCAATACTCATATCACTTTAAAGGGTCTTTCTTACAGGTTCTCTAGAATAAGTGCACCTTCCTCTGAGAATACACACCTTCTCTCTGCTATACATGTATCTAGCAGAGGCTGAGACTGATGGAGGATAAGGAACAAAGCACAGAGGCAGAGTTCTAATAATCAAAGAGGGGTTTTAGAAAATATTATTTAGATTTTTAAAATCTTTGAAGTAAAGACATTTTCCATGACATTATGAAATAAATGTTCTTTGTTTTTTTTCTGATAAAAATATACTGCAAATAATCTGTGATATTGTGTCTCGTGTGAGCTAGATTGACTTTGTAAGGACTGAATAAATAGGTTTACCTCATTCCAAGAAAGTGGAGGTACCTTACAGATTTTAACTCTGTGTCAGCCTCTGTCATTTCTCTACAGTTAATGATTGAATGGTGATCTTCCAGAGACAGCACCACTCCATGAAAGTGGACTCTTCCCCTACAGGGAGGCCTGGAGGAGTGGACTCCTCCAGGCCTCCTCCCCTACAAACAGAAAGCCATGACCCGATCTTATCATGTATTACAAAAAGTCTGTGATTGTTCTTGCTCTTTACAAAATATGTTGGTATTTCACCTAAACTATTCTGAAATTACCCTTCTATAGGTAAACTATGCATATTTAAGTAGAACAACAACAACCAAGATACTGATTTTGATCAAGTTCTGAAATTCTTCAGAATATAGAAAAAAACAAATGTATATTTAGTGGAATCAAACTTTTACTGTATGGAAGGCAGTGGAAAGTTATGAATTGTTCAAAGGATTATGCATAAATCTCTAAGAAAATTTATGACTGTTTGCATCTTAGCTTACCAGATTTAGTTATAGCAAACTCAAGAGAGCAAAATTTTGGACACAAATTTATTTTTATAAAAACCGGTTCCAAAGGACAGATGAATTCTTTGGAGCTACATATCTTTACATACAATAAGACAACTAAATATCTTCATATATCAACCTTAACTTTTTCAAGTTCAAAAGTATCTTTGAACCAATGACTTCCTGACAATTTGACCCAGCAAATCTCTCTGAGCAGTTTTGAGAAAGCCTTAGAGTGTTCGGCCCGCAAAAGAGTCTTAGGAAGAGATGAGCAGAGTTGTGACATTAATATAAGCACCAGAGGAGGTAAGAGTTAACATCCCAGAGTGCTGAAGATAAATACTTATAAAATGCTCTTGAACATTTACGGCAGATGATATATTTACTCTAGTATCAAAATTGTAAGGATGATTTGTTTTTACTATAGATATGGTTACTGATGGGTGCGTTGAGAGATGCAAACTAAGTTTATAAACACAATGAAGTGTTACCACTATAACAATGTCCTTGTCTTGTAAATTTCTGGCACTTCTGGTGTCAGTTCATGAACTAGCAATTATTTACTTTGGCTGTAAAAGGAGGAGTGCTCTCTCCCTTTCCTCCCAACCCTTTGTCTATTGACAACTGTCTATGCTCAAAGCAAAGAAGACCACCTCATGGTTTCAAATCATGTCTTTATTAAACAGTGTGTTTATAATATGTTCCTACTCAGCTTCCCATGAAGTGAAAGGAGGGGAGAGTATGACCACTGTGGTTCTGCATAATTTCTGTTTGTTAAAAAATAGTGCCTTCTAGCCCTGGCTGGCGTAGCTCAGTGGATTGAGTGCGGGCTGGGAACCAAAGTGTCCCAGGTTCAATTCCCAGTCAGGGCACATGCCTGGGTTGCAGGTCATGACCCCCAGCAACCGCACATTGATGTTTCTCTCTCTCTCTCTCTATCTATCTCCCTCCCTTCCCTCTCTAAAAATAAATAAATAAAATCTTAAAAAAAATTAAAAAATATTTTAAAAAATAGTGACTTCTATTAGTCTCGCAAACTCAGTGCTTGTCCCCAGCCCTTCAGCACCATCTGGGCATGTAAGGTCGTAAGCTACAGCCACCACAAGGAGAAGCAGTACAGCAGGAGCCTTCCGTTGACACCATATTTAATCTTCTCAGCGCCACTCTGAGGCAGACACTGTATTATTTCCATTTGGCAGGAACCTGAGGCCCAGGCAGACTATGAAATTTAGTCACCTGTAAACCTGGTGAGAGATCGAGCCAGTTTAGGACCCAGATTCTGTTCTATTTCAATTCACCAGGCTGAGAGCTTCTGTGTCTTTTCCCCAAACTCTTCTATCTCTCGCTGACACAATTTTGGCAATCTCTCTGATCTTCACAGACAGAGGTGTCCTCTCACTTCTTTTCGCTCCATCGAATTTTTTCTCATCTCATTCTAGCAGATGTCAGGACCCTGTCTGCCTTTGTCGTGCCCAGGATGATTTGGGCTGCAATTAAGATAGTCTTGGAATAAGTGCGACTTCTACTTCTGGTTCCAAGAAGGCTATGGAGTTTCGAAGCATCAAGGCCTCAAAAAAAACCAGTGTCTGAAAGTAGGAAGGAAACAAGCCCTTGAAGCTTTCCTAATTTTTATCATGCAGTCCTCCTTCTCAGATCTCCCAAGAAGTTCTGTCGGTTAGCATTAATTAGTTCAAGTTTTTATTTTACATATATTTCCTTAGTTCTTGCTGCGTGCCGGGCATGGCTATAAGCAGTCAGGATCTAGTTTTGAACAAAACAGAATAAAACTCTGTTTTTCTGAGGCTTATCTCCTAGGAAAGACAGACACCAAACAACAACAAAATGCATATATATGTCAGGTTGTGATCCGTGATAAGGAAAATCTTGTAAATGCAGAATAGAGGAGTGGAGGAGCTTCAGCTAAGATGGTCAAACAAAATCTCATGGTAAAATCAGAGTGAGCTTAGATAGAAACAAAGCAAGGGAATAAAATGTTTACTGGGAAGTCAGGCAGGAGGTCTATGTTGCTGTCTCCAGGGACCCCAGGTTTTGCTCTTAAGGCCTTCAATTGCTTGGATAAGGCCCACACACATTCTATAGAGTAATTTGATTTACTCAGAGTCTACGGATGTAAATGTAACTACATCTACAAAATATCTTCCACAGAAACATCTACACTGGTATCTTATTAAAAAACTTGACTGCTTGGCTTAGCGAAATTGACACATAAAATTAACCATCACCATATGCAATAGTTTCCTCAAGAGAGATGCTCTCAAGTTTCTAAATTGAAATAAGGACGAATAATAGCACTTACCCTGAGCCAAACACTGTTTTAAACCTTATCAACATTGCTTCATTTAATCCTCATACATTCCTATGAGGTAAGGACTACTTTCCCCCCAGTTTAAAGATTGGGGGTTTAAAACTTGTTCGACATGAAACAGGCAGTAAAAGAAAGAGCTGGGATTTGATCTCACCTCCTGGGCAATCAAGCCTGAATCTGTTCTGCCTTTGAATAACAGAAAGAAAAGCTAGAAAAGTTCTCTATCCTTCTTATAAAAGGATATATATATATATATATATATATATATATATATATATATAGAGAGAGAGAGAGAGAGAGAGAGAGAGAGACATATATGTATATACATGGTATATATACAGATGTGTATATATGGTCTATTATATATATGTGTGTGTGTGTGTGTGTGTGTGTGTGTGTGTATATATATACAGAAAGTATTTGAGCTTGTACCTGAGACTGATCCTCAGGAAAATCTATATCCCAGGGATATTTCCAGGTGGTCAAGAAGCACCAAATGGTTAATCTAACTCATTCTATTTCATCTTTAATATTTTAAAGTGATATCAAAGTTTAAAAGTTCAAAGACATCCTTAAAACAAAGTGAAAAAATAAAACCAACATGTCAGTTACTGAGGAGTAGCAGAGGGCTGAAACAGCATCTGTCTCCTTAATTAACTTTGGTTCCCAAATATTATGTATATACTCTTGCTAAAAATAAAGTACAGTTTTCATCATTTATCAGTTTGAACCCATGTGTTCAAACTGTGTAGAGTGAAGACAGGGAAATACTGTGTCTATTCCTTCTTTAGGGGATGACTGACATTGTCAGTAATTCAATCCATCCTGCAAAGAAAAGAAAACCATTACATATCTCTATATTCAGTTGCATATAAAGTTCACTGAATACGATAGTTTGTTGCTTTTCTTCTTTTATGTCTGCTCTGTGTCTGATGTGTTCTCAATGTCTTGGACCTGAATACTCCAAATCTTATTTTTTTAAACAATTTCAATTTGTTTTCTAGAGAAACATTGCAACTCACAGCTAAGACAATCTAGACCGATGTTTCCTTTGCTTCGGTTAACAGAACATACCTACTTTCTTCACTCCTCCAGTATAATTATTTGAGCCCCGAGTTTACAGCATAAGAGATGCCGGCAGGGAGCACACACAGTGACGTCACCCTCGGAGACTGGAAGAGCAATCTTTTTCTTCTCAGTTGGAAACACTTTATCCGGCCAGATACAGATTGAGCGGGTCAGGCTACCCAAGACGGAGATTATGTTTTCCGTGAATCAGGCTCATCCAGTGGTTAGATTCTGACCACAGGGCTTCTTGTGTTCCCGTGTGGCACTGGGCAGACACCATAGAGCTACAGTGTGTTGAAATGGACACAACAGAAGCATTTGTTCGCGTTCAGTGATAAAGATCGTGCAAGAGACCAACCGCATCCAAACAGTCATAAAATAGCACCACTTGGCGTGAAGTTGTTCTGTTCATTTTCCTGCACCTGTATGTTTGGCAGGAGGTGAAAATTACATAAATATATTAAAGTCATTAAAGATAATTTTTTTTTAATTTAAAACATGGTAACATTCCCAGGATTTCAGAATGAATCCCAGTAATTAATTATACAGTAAATAATTAAAACCCAAGCTTTCTTGTACTGAAAAGAATGGTGGACTGTTCATTTAATATTAGTATTTAATAAAACAGGTGATGTGTAGACTGACCCTAAAGTTTCTTCTAGGTGTATAACTTCATAATATCATATTTATTACTCTGTTACTAGTGAGTCAATGGTTTTAATTGAGACATAGTTTGTTTTTTGTCATTATTTTTCTCTGAAGAATTTGCATGTGCACTTCAGTCAACTATATCTAAACCACAAGTAGAATATTTTTTGGCCTTTTCAAAAACATTCTGATGATTTGTTATAAAGTACCAACTATGACTTAATCATTTCCAATTATGTGACTGATACTAGAAACTTTAAACAATCACTGTAGCGGAATGGGGCGCAGAACAAATGGCCCTGGAAGGATTCAGGACTCATCCACACTCATCTTTTGCTTAAGCCATTTCCTCTTAGAAGGCCCCCCTCACCCCACTATCTTTTCTTTCAGTCTTGCCATGTGCTCTCTGCATACAGCCTGAGTAATCTTTTTCAGGGGAAAATATGATCACATGACAATTCTTGCAAAACCTGTCTCTGGCTCTTTTCCACCTTCAGGATAAAATACAAAATTCCTTATAAGACACTAAATATGGGTTCAGATTCCCGCTCAAGTCTCTAGTCTTAAATGAGCATATCCTTTGCCTTCAGGATAAAAGAAAAAATTCCTTATAAGACACTACATATGGGTTCAGATTCCCGCTCAAGTCTCTAGTCTTAAATGAGCATATCCTTTGCCTTCATCTCTGAATTTACAGGATACTAGCTTTCTCTACTCTGCACTCATTCACGGTTCACTGATATTAAACCTTCACATTTTGGATCAAATATCACTTACGCAAGAAATATTTCCGTGACCCATCAGAATATTTTAGGGTTCTCAATTTTGTGGCCTTACTTTTTACCTTCATGTTACTTACCGTAGCTGTACTTTCTTTTAAAAAGTTATTATGAGTCAAGATCTAGTTGTTCCAAAGAACTGTAGCTGCATAAGGGCAGGGGCTCAGTCTAAGTTTTGCTAAGTCCTCTATCCCAAGCACCAAGCACAGCGATTGCCATGTAAAACATAGACCAGCGAACGGGATCAACATGCAGGAAGAACCTGAAGTGCTGGGATTCCAAGAGACCCACCCAAGGTTCTATAGCTGAGAAGGGGTGGAGCCAGGGGTTGTATCCAGGACCACCTGCCAAATTCCCAAGCCAGTTAATATGTGATTCCACCTCGGGCGTGAATTGATCATCGTGGCTTTATTTTTAAATGCTTTGGTATAGACACAGTGCTCATTAATTTAAAGTTTAATGCTAGAGCAGTCAGTTGTCTAATGGGAAATTGCCAATTTAAGGATGGTCAAGTGCTATTATGTGGGTCAAAAATCCCACATCTGTGAAGCTTCAGCTAACATATCCACTTTAATACTCCATGCTTTATAGTAGGTAGAACATTTTTAAAACAGTAATTCTTATTGATGGTTTAAAACAATATTCAAGCTATGTGTTTTGGCTAAAAATACAGGCCCTGGCACACAACACACCCACTTTTTATTACAAAATCATAAGTATGTAATTCTGTAACATAACAATATCATCCTCAAGCGCACCATAGGATATTTTAGATGAAATGTTCAAATTAAAACTATAAATTATTGCGTCCATTTTATTACCCTACCAACCACGCTCAAGCAGGTGTTCCTTCTGCTGGACCCTGTATTTTAAAGTCACTCTCCACTCTTGTATGAACAGGGTATCTAAATCAAGTAAGGCGTGTAGCTGCAACCTTGGTGTATATCTCTACATTCTTGTGTGCAAACCATTGATCTAGGATGGTTTCTGGATGCCTGATGCAGACAATAAGGGGGATAGAATATTGCCTCTGTTGAACCTTTAGTGTAAGAAGGTGGCTGGAGCTCACAGAAGGACTGAGAACCTGGATCTCCACAGAACTCACAGACAGGTCTTCCAAACTTCTCTGTGATTAGTCTTCCTAGGAGGCAGAGTATAATCTTAAAGGTGCTTCTCTTATAACCTGGTAGAAAGATTGTGGCAATCTCTCTCTCTAATCTCAAAGGTCTTTGGGGACTGCCCATTATGTTCCAAATAAAATATAGAAGATGTGTATAAACAGGTGATTCAGATAACTTACTGTGTCAAAAGCCCTGGGCTTTTTAGGTTAATAGGACCATCAACTAATATAGGAGAGCTTTGAGGCCAGGTGAATTTGAAGTCTATTTTGGAAATCTATATAAGAGCATCTTTTGAATGAGGCATATGCATAGAGAACTAAGGAAAGAGCTCCCTCTTGGAGATTTGTAAAGCCTTTGTGAATAGGAAGGCATAGGAGCCCCTGGGATCTCCAGGGTAACTGTTACGCATAAGAAAAGATAATGTTCACGGGCCAGGGATTACCAATAGATGGCTATTTCCCCAAGTTCAAGGTCATGTTCTATGTTCTTACTGGAAGCATTTTAAAAAGATTTGGCATTTTAGAAGTGCGTAGTACATGTTGTGAATGAATAAATAAACAAATTTGGCAACAATTGAGAGAGAAAAAAATGGTCTTAAAAATCAAACAGAAGAGACTGCTGGAAAGGATGTGTTGTGGAACAGCAAGTGGGTTCCCACTGCCCACCTCCACCCTCCAGGCAAAATTCTGGAGGCAAAGGTTTCGTCATAAAGGAACGGAGTCTTTATTCAAAAGCTACACAATTTTGTAATAATGGCTTTCCACATGCATTAGTCATTTAAGCCTGCCAATCAAGGCTAAACCCCTTAAATCTTTAGTTACAGCTTTAATCACTTAAACCTATCCACTAAGGTTAAACTGTTTAACACTTGACGTCTCCTATCATTCTCCCAATAGTTTTTTGTTTGTTTTTTAAAATATTTTATTTATTTGTAGAGGTGGGAAGGGAGGGAGAAAGAGAGAGAGAGAAACATCAATGTGTGGTTGCCTCTCATGTGGCCCCCACTGGGGACCTGGCCTGCAACCCAGGCATGTGCCCTAACTGGCAATCGAACCTGCGATGCTTTGGTTCACAGCCCATGCTCAATCCACTGAGCTATACCAGCCAGGGCTTAGAAAGGGAGGGAAAGAAGCATCAATGTGTGGTTGCCTCTCTCACACCCGCTACTGAGGACTTGGCCCACAACTCAGGCCGGTGCCCTGACTGCGAATCAAACCAGTGTGACCCTCTGGTTCGTAGGCCGGTGCTCAACCACTGAGCCACACCAGCCAGGGCTCCAATTAGTTTTTAATTATCTTATTCATACAGAATTAGTTTACAAACTAAAACAACATAAGATGCAAAAGCTACACAATTTTGGAAGAATGGCAGGCTTCTGCCTCAGAGTCCGCCCCCTCTAGAACACCCAAAGAAGAACAACCCTGCCACCCTGTGCCAGGCCAGCCCGATCTAGGCTGCACCCAGAGTTTCTTCCGCCATCCAAAATCTGTCCAAAACACTGTCCTTTGGGAAACACAGGCAGCTGCAACACAGTCATCCAGGCACCCTTAAGAAAGGGAGGGCCAGAGAGCTGGTCTCTGCCCTCTTTTTATGTTAAATCTTCTGGCCCATAATTCCATGTGCTCTGGAGGCATCTTAGCTTCTCAGCCAATCCCATTGTAGACTGTTTACCGTTGTCTCTGGCAACCTCGCCCTACTGCCCCTCCCTCCTCCCCCCCAGTGATCTGATCACATCTCTCTGTATCAGATGTGCAGATAGGGGTTCATTTTAATTATAGATATTATACTGCTTTGATTATTTTAAAAAATGAATTCTTTTCAAAACCGGTTCATTTATCTTTAATATTTTAGTTGCCTTGTTCAATAAAATATTATATTCCCTGGTTCAAGTGTATTTAAAAATAGCTGTTATATTTTGAATGGATTAGTGTTTATCCTCTCAACATGCCCCAAGGCGGAGTTCATGTGAGAAAACACATTTTAGTTCAGAAACCTAAAAAAAATATGTATGCATAAATTATTTCAACAATAAAATGTCAGTAACTTCAATTGTCATGCATATTTATTTTTTATGTATTTTAATGTATTTTTTCATTAGCATTTATGCCCCCCCCACCTTTCATCTCCACCTCCCCACCCCCAGCAATCACCACACTGTTGTTTGTGCCTACGGGTCCTTTCTCTCTCTTTTTCTTTTTTTTTTTGCTCTGTGTACCTTTCTTCCTAGCTAGTTGGAAGCAGATTGATGTTCGAAATGAATGGATATTTTGATGTCTGGTCCAAAACAAAACTTAACCTTTTAAAAACCATTGGATAATTTTGATTTATAAAGTGTTGATTAATGGCCCTGTTGATCTCTTGCTGCGTAACAAATCATCCCATACCTGGTATTAAATTTAAATAACTATTTCGATTATAGATTATATGGGTCAGGAATTCACATAAGGCAGACCAAATGTGAGTTTCTGTGCTCTGTAATGATTGGGACCTTTGCTTGAAAGACTCGGATACCTGGGTGTGGCTCAAAGGGCTGGAGGCTAGAACAATTGGGAGGGTTTTCATTCACGTGCTAACCGGGCTATTGGGAAGACCTGGCTCTTTGGCATCAAAAGTGGTTTCCCCTGTGGGCTTCTTCCCAGCTTGGCAGCTTGGGGTATTTGGGTCTCTTACATCATGACCCCAGCATCAAAGAGCAAGGATGCCAGTAAATCAGACAGAACTGAGTTTCACAACCCAGCCTTGAAAGTCACATAGTGTCACTTCAACCACACTTTATTGGTTGAAATATGACAACCGTTATGACTGAGGAGACATAGATCCACCCCTAGATAGGAAGAGTGTCAAAAATTTCCGACCAGGCTGTACCGCAGGCACACCCTTTCTGTTCCATTCTTTCAGAATGTATTATGGTGCTGATTGGCCCTCCGGGGCTGAAACGATATTTTTCACGCTGTCATCTGTTTGTGCTGTCTGTGCATGAGCTATTTTGGTGTCGAAGTTGAAAATTTCCAACTTTCATTTGACATTTCTATCTGCACAGCAAAAATAAATAACCAGGTTAATGAATTTCCATCAGTTCAACTGGTAAGGCGGTGTTTGGGGACCTGTCACCAAACGTACAATTACCATAGTATAGGTGTTATTCATTTGGAATCAGATGCAAATCTGGTCTCCCTAACTTGGCAGTTTCAATATCAGCTCTGCATAATTTGGAAGTTATTTTCCAGGCTTTGTTCTTCAACTTCCTCACCTGTACATTGGAGGCCAAATCAATACCGACCACAAGGTTGCTATAAGGATCAAGTGAGAGAGCATAAACAAAAGCACCTCACATAGAGCCTCACACTGGGGAAGAACACAATAAATAGGGACATTTCCTGGGCCCCAACAACAGGATCCCCTTAGAAAAAGGAATGCTATTAATTAACACAGATAAGGACCTGAGTTCAGCCCACTGTTCACATTCTTTCTCCATATTTGAAGGATATTCACGCAGGAAAGAGTCCACTGAAAAAATCAGTTCTCTCTTCCTAAAAGTCAGTTAGATTTTTACTTGAAACAAAACAGATTTCCATGTCACTGAGACCAAAGTTGACGCAGAAAATGCCTTAGCTTTTGACTCTATTTGAAGTGTGATTTTTACATATTCACTTTTTATTTGCTTCTGCAGTTGAGTCTTGCTAGGCCAACGGGCTCTTAATTTACACTTGGGCGATGCCCATCCATGGGAAAGCGTTTTCTTTATATTACCTAGAATACTGTAAAGTCTCACTCCAAATATGCATTTGGTTGAAGTTTACAAGATGGATTTAGCAAGTGCAAGCCAGCCAGGTTGAGACTGTGCATGCCTTCCGGGCACAGGTGGGGAAGTCTCCACCAATAGGCTGGCATGACTTGCCACAGGGAGCTGTCTTAGGAACCCGAATTTTTGAAATAGTGAATCACACCTCTAATCGCAAAGTGCCTTACACTATACTTTGGCATCATTAAGGTCTTTAATACCATCTGGAAAGGAAGGAGCAAAAGGTTTCCTAGTAGGTGGCTTATAAAACTCTTAAGAAATTTAGTGACCACATGTAATGTTTAAACTATTCAAGGCACTTTTAAAGGAGCTATTTGAAGCACTCCAAATGGTTACTTCTCCTACATCAGCACTCGCATGATCTGGGTTTTAACAAGCAAGACTGGTTTTGATTTATGAAGTGTAAAAAAGGCACCTGAAAAGAAAATATCTACTTGAATTTTGCTTCCTTTTAAAAAGACGTGAAAGGCGGTTTTGTAAAAAATAAAAATAAAAATAAAATAAAAACACCTAAGTTCTCTTGGGGTAATATGTCACATGCCAAGTAGAACCTGGACCTCATTTTACAGCTGTTTTATGAGTCTCTAAAATAGTGATTTATAATGGAAAAAATGACACAGTTTTAATTATAACATGATGTACCGGATATTATAATGAGTAAAGATAATTTCTCAAATACGTAGAGTGTTAAGCTTTTGCTAAAAGGCTGCTAGAACGCTCACTGTGATCATAATTCTCAGTTATGCCTAGATCTCTACCTACCAAGCTTCTTTTCTTAGTAACTATTATCATTTCTTTACATCTATGATGAAAATACTGCAGCAAAATATTTGTGGAGAAATGAGAGTCCCAGTCTAACAGCCAAATAAGGGAAAACATCATTAGATGGTACCAAATGCAAAATTCAACAATTACTTGATGACAATTATCTTCTAAATTTATTTTATAATTATGTAATAGACCACCACACCCATCTACCAGAAGTTGGCTGCGGGAGGCATAAATGCTCTGAGAAGTCATCGTTTCTGAGGCCCTGACAAGCACTGGAGAGGAGAGAAACACCAAGGAAGGACCCCTGAGTTGTACAGGAGGTGAGGGACCCTTTGGTCAGCCCACAGGACCAGAAACAGAGAGGGGGCTGGGAAACCGCCCTCTGTTGCATGGTCAATGCCTGCAGAACCTGTGTGTGTGTGTGTGTGTGTGAATGTGTGTGCATGTGATTGAACCTGGATTCCGCAGCACACACGTGTTTTAGTAAGTAAAAACTGATTAGTATGTAGAAACAAATAACAAATTAAAAATGACTAGTGAGTAGAAAAAATATTAGTACATAGAGAAATAATTGTTAGCATGGATGTCAGTGAAGAGAGACTTTAATTATACAGTGCAACTTGCCATGAACTATGAATAATTAGTTAACATCAGAATAATACACAGCTTAAAATGTGATGTTTTTTTACTTTAAAGAATATCATATCTTCATCCCTTTAATTCTTAAAATGGAAATAATTTCATGGAGCACTTTGGTGTGACAATTGTACTCATTTCATTCCATAGAAAAACCATTAAGCAGCAACAATACATGTTAAGTATTATGACTGTCCCTGGGTGTGCCATCCCGCAATCTAAAATGAAAACAAGGTGCATTCAGTAGTAATCGAATACAAACATATCACAAAACAGAGGAATGTTTCTATGCATAAAACTCCAACAATCAGAAAAATGGTAAAAATCTCAGGTATTTTCTTCCTCAGTGTGGAAAGAAGCAATAACGGACGATTCTAAGTCGCACTCAACGCCTCGGGCCATTCTGCAGACCCTATCCTAGCTTCCTACTCACATTAGTTAAATGTGGCTCCAAGCAAAGATGGGTTTCATAATGCAAATATATGAATATTTGTATAATAAATCTTATTGTTAAGCCACTAGAAAAACAATGGTCATATTATGGGGAGTTTGGATAAAGAGTGGTCTGCAATAGGGGTGCCCCCTAATTTAGTCATGTCTAGAGAAATGTGGGCAAATTAAATACTTTTTGGGAACAGTCTGTAATTCACGGAATAGATTTTTACTTACTGATTAAGATCAGGAAGTTACAAAGACTAGTTCAAATCATAGAAAAATTTAGGAGAAAATATTTCATTAATTTCTTTTAAACAAAGTTTAGATAGTCATGGTTTTAATTTTCCTTGGCCTTCCTCCGTGGTATTCTGTGCTTTTGCTTCAACACTAATACATTTTGGGGAACTTTTTCCATTTTAAGTGATGAATCTTAAATGTCTAATGTGTTCCAGTATTGGGGAGGGCCATGAGATACACAAATGAAAGAAAGAATTAGGCAAAAATCTCTGTCATCAAGAGCTCAGCATACGCTGGCATTTCTCTCAAAATATGCTGCAACAACAAATATAATAAGAAAACATAAAACATAAAGTGTTAATGATAAGTAAAAATTTTAAAAATGATTATTAATGACCTTTGACATATAAAATGTTACATAAAATTATTAATAGCAGGCCAATTTGTGCTCTTGTTTTGTGCCTTATGACAATGATGTATTTTTGTCTCTCACAACTGGTGGGTTGAGTGGACTCAGATGGGTATTCTCATTTCAATTCTCTCATGTGGTTAATACCAGATGGCAGCTGGAGTTAGGCCGGATGTCCAGGATGGCACACTCCTCCCTTCAGTGCCCTTTGAGTGGGCTCTGAGAGTTGAGCTGAGGCTGTGGACCAGATTGTCCACATCCGGTTTTTCCACATCACATGGACTCCTCCCAGAATGACAGTTATTCCAGCAGGGGTGTTATCCCAACAGACAGAACCAACTGGTAGCTGCCAGTCTCTTCAAGCCTGGACTGACACAGCTTCCGTTCATCTACATTCTTTTACGAAGCATCCCAGATTCAAAGAGAGAAGACATAGACCCCCTTTCTTTCAATGGGAAGAGTGTAAAAGGGTTTTTTTTTTTTTGGTCACCAATTCAGGGATTCTTACATTCACTTCCTATTCCAGCTACTGCTGTGCCAAACCATCCCACACAGGCATATCCTGGCAGCATCTCTGTGAGCCTCTGTCTCCCTGCCCTGGGCACTTCTGGCACTATTTGGTGAAAAGCCCATGGGAACTCACTCAGCTGAGCCAATGTCCATCACAAATGTGTAGGAGAGTTAACATGCTGTAGCAAGACTCTTGTCCATGGGGAGTGAGCATCAATAAATGAATGTTTCCCTCTTCTTCTCAGGCAGGTAGATCTGAGACACACATCGTGAGACTCTGAGTGTCAGGTGGGATTGAGCAGCTTTGAGTTTCAAGTGGTAGTAGGACTACAACATGCTTCTAGATCAAGCCAGACATAAACTATTAATGTGATGTATGCAAATAAGAAAGCATGAATTATGTCTCCTAAAAATCCATAAATGGAAGCTTCCACTCCCCATGTGGCTGTATTTGGAGTAAAGAAAAAATTAAGGCCCTGGCTGGCGTAGCTCAGTGGATTGAGCATGGGCTGGGAACCAAAGTGTCCCAGGTTCGATTCCCAGCCAGGGTACATTCCTGGGTTGCCAGCCATAACCCCCAGCAACCACACATTGATGTTTCTCTCTCTCTCTCTCCCCACCCTTCCCTCCCTAAAAATAAATAAATGAAAAAAGATCTTTTTAAAAAAAAGAAAAAAATTAAGATAAAGAGAGATTATTAGGGAGGCTTCTGAGCCTGTAGGATGTGTCCTGGTACAAAGAGACAGCACAGAGAGCTCACTCTCTGTCTCCCCAACATGTGAGGACCCATTAAGAAGGCATCTATTATATAAACCAGGAAGAGAGTCGTCACCAGGAACTGAGTCAGCTGGCTCCTTGATCTAGGACTTCTAGCCTCCAGAACTCTGAGACAACAAATTTTTGTTTTTCAAAACACCCAACCTATGGTATTGTGTTATAGCAACCTGAGTTGAGTAAGACTGGTGTGTAGTAAACGGTCTTGTTCAAATAAATGATTTGCATAAAATCATTCTTAAATTAACACCATCTTCCCCTCATGTAAAAAGACAACCTTGTTTACAGTCACTAGGTTAGTGAGATACACTGATATATTTCTTAAAGGATGGGAACATGAGCTGATAATTTTTTTCTTTTTTTGAAATGGAGGATTTCAATGTGACATAGGGATTTGAAATTAAGTCACTGCCTTTGCAGCAATACTCTAAACATCACTTCAAATATTTCGAAGTCGCTCTAAGACTGACTTGCACGCAAGTCCACACCTATCGTCTTGCAGAATGTGCCGTCTGGGTTCCATTGCCCACGATGACGACTTGATACATCGATGGGCCAGCTGCACGAATGTCATGAGCCCAGGTTCCGGGAGGGCATTCTAATGCTTACTCATGAAGCAAGGTGACATGAGTTAAGATGGTAAGTCCATTGCGACCGCTGAGGTTCTATAAAGTAAAAATTAATCAATCCTTCAGTCCCTGAGAAAACACGTAACAGTTCTTTCTTAGTATTCATAGCAAACTTTTGTTCTTAAAGCTTTTGTACAGTTGTGAAAAGATATTCCTCCCTTACATCCCACGTATAGGTCTCCCTGATGGTGATCGTGGTGCTTGGCCATGAAGTCTAATCATTTCCCAGCAGCACATTCGGTGTACGTTCCGGGTCGTTGTCAGATGGCTCAAGGTTGCACAACCAGGAGGAATGCAGAGAATCCTACAGATCGAATTTCTCACTTCCCATTTGAGGAACCCAAGGCCCACAGAAGTGAAGTAGGACCAAGGCTATAGTACTGGCTAGTAACAGAAACAACTCAGACACTTTAGGTTTAAGATGAATACTGTTTTCACTGCAGCTGTCATTCCTTTTCCTCCCACAGGCTGGGATTATTTTAGGGGTGTGTGCGCGCGTGTGTGTATTAAATGACTACTGAAAGCTGGCATTAGCTTTGTGTGGAATTCCCCTCCTGGCTTTCCCTCAGTTTTATTTACTTAATTTGCCTCTTGGATACCAGAGTATCCACTTAGGAAGAGGATAGGTGTAATGTGACACTGTTTTCTCATATTACAATGGAATCTTCATCTCTAGATTTTTGTGCCCTGCTTCTAAGAGGAATAGTAGGTGACAACAGGCACTAACACTATTACAGTAAAACAAGGTCTAGTATCTTCTATGGCTAATAGCTGTCTTGCAAAAAGGATAACATTTTTCAGTATTTTTTTCAGTAGTTACAAAAACAAAACAGTTTTCTTAGTTCAGTTAAACCTTGGAAAGATTCAGTTTATGTGTAAAAGCAGTGCATTTGCCAACGCCTTTTTGCTATTATATTATATTATATTATATTATTATATATTGCAAGTTCCCCATCTTTTCTAAGATAATTTAGAAAACTGAATTTTTTAGAGGAATCCAATACACCATATTGTAAATTTAATAAAAGTTTTGATGGTGGCTTGGTGGTTCCGAGAGGCAGAAGAGTGATGTGATTTGAGCGACTTAGACCTCAGGCGGGTCCCTCGGAAGTGTCTCGTCCCTGCCCCTTCTCCCTGAGCTTCAGGTACGTGATTGGGAAGCCCCAGTGCAGCGGTGAGGCCTCACATGGGTCAGACGTGCCGATCTGGTGCCAACCCATGTCTCCTTCAATGACTTAGATTTGAAATTAAAAGACGTTCCAACATATCATCACTCCAGACCTAACTCTAAAGGTAAAGTGCTCTCACAAGCATTTGTTCCAGCAGTCAGATATTTCATTTGTTACCAATAATCATTATTCATATCTTTCTCATCTCAGATGCCAGATTAAGGCTGTTGAACATAACACTACCACCACCACCAAAAAAAGAAAAGGAAAAAAATGAATATGCCAAATTCATGTGGATACTGGGATTGACTGGAAATCTTGGAAAGAATATCCACAAATTTCTTTAAATAAAGCCTTGTTACCAAGCTCCTAGCTTTAATTTTTCTTTATTCATGCATTCTTTGTATTTATCTAGCATTTTTCAAGTAACAAATTCATAAAATAATAAACTCTTAAGATGCTTCAACATATATTGAGTAGTTCATGACTCTGCCTTTTGCAACACTAAAAAACACAGTATTTAAAGAAAAGGATTGCAAATTATTGCATATTATGTTGCCACTAATTTGAGCATGTTAAGCCTTCATGTTTTATGTCTTAATACCATCTCCCAGTAGTACTTAATATACATTTATATTGTCTGAGCAACATTGTACTTCCTCCGAGGTCCACAGATCCTTGTTAATCTCTGTTCCTGCAGCAAGCCTTGTCTTATTTGATTCAATCAGGATGTGACATACACCTCACAACACTTGAGAGCCCCCAGGAGGACAGAGCAGAATCAATGCCATGAAGACACCGTAAAAGCCATGGGGGAAATAGACACTGTCTGGGACAGAGTGAAATCGTACCCAAGAGAATCAGTAAGAACCAAGGAAACACAGTGGCATAACTGAGAAGAGGTGCCTAACTCATCCCCAGGGAGCAGACTTTTCAGACCCAGTTGAGAATCTCCCAAACATTCCTTGAACAAACAAGGGAACGTATCAAACAATACAACCCCTGTTCAGTGAGATAGGGGTGGTGAAAAACATTTATTTGTCAGTGAAAAACTTGTTTCAACCTTGAGGTCAGGAATTTTTTTTTCATAGGTTCTGAAAAATCATTTGTTCGTTGGGCTGTTCAACAATACAATTATTATAAAGCATTTTCAAATGTACATTTCTTGTTTTTTCATGTCAACATATTTATATGATAAAATAAAAATTTTTTATGTGAAATGAAGTATTGATTTTTTTCAGTGTTGATATATTGATACATTTATTAATTTTGTGGACTGGTAACAATATCAATATTAAAATGTTAAACATGTATCTCTAAGCAGTTTTACTAAAATATGTGTATCTCCTATATTTCTCATATACGTATATATATATATGCATTTTACATATCTCAGTTGTGGTCTTAATTGCAGCTGCCATCACTCAAATCTGTTGCCAAATTGTAAAATTTAACGTGACTTCCAACTAACGCTTTGTTTCACGGCTAGTTCCAGTTTTTTGTCCCTCGTCTCCTCTTCTGCTTTCTCACTTTTCCTCTCAAGCAAACCTTCTCTTTTAATCCTCAAAACTATTTTTTGCTTCCAGCTAGTCTCAGACTGTTGATTCCTTTTCTTCCCAGTTAATGCACATAACTAAGCAGCTCAGTTGACAGCATCGGAGGGTTTTAAAATTTAAGCCCTGGCAAGTGTCGTAGGTTCGATTCCCGGTCAGGGCACATGCCTGGGTTGCATGCCATGACCCCCAGCAACCACACATTGATCTCTCTCTCTCTCTCTCCCCCTCCCTCCCTCCCTCCCTTCCCTCTCTAAAAATAAATAAAAATAAAATCTTAAAAAAAATTTAGATACATGGTGTCCAAGGGAAAGAAATGAGCACTGCTTTAGAAGTCTAGTCGCCTTTTCCCCTGATCATTGCTATCAGGCATGTCACCTATGTGTATAGTTTGCTTACATTTTCGTATATCACAATATGAGGAGCCCATACAAACTGCAGGTTAGAACGAGCATGGCTGGGTTAATGACTCCACAGGTGGCACAGTGACATGGGTCCAAGTCCTCCTTTCACAAGACCACTTGGAACTTAGTTTGGGCAGATAGGACCTAGCATGAGTCGCTGGGTCACTCTCTAGTTTTAAACAGAATGACTAGCAAATCATACCCTCTGAACTTGTGCCTTCTTACTCAGGAAAGGATTAAACTGACATTTCTCTCTCAGTGTCAAATCCACGTATTTTCAGAGGAAAACATTTTATGGCTTCTAAGTTTCACCTATGAATCAATCCTTTTATAAAACGAAGGAGCAAGATGGTATATTCTTGGAAAACAAAGAATCCTTAACTGGCATATCTGGGTTTTGGTTTCCGCCCAAGTTCCAATGGCTAGCTAATAACATACGTCCTGCACCCATTTGCTCAGAGGGTTGGTCTTTGTGACGGCGAAGGACACAGTGCCGGGAACAGCCGGCTGATGACTGTGTGTGTGTGGCTCTGGAGTTGGCACTAATTGGCAGGAAAGAAGGGAGTTTAGGATTAAACGCTCTGTTTATAGAGAACTGTTAACCGAACCACACAGCAAGGAGCTGGCAGGTGCCGGCAAACAGACGGGGCCCAGTGAGACGCAGGAGACGGAGTCCAGCACACGTGATGCATCACCGTGGCTACTGCAGTGAGCGGAAATCATGCCCTTCGGGTTTTGATGCTGAATTTCACTGAGTGTTTTTACACCTTTCTTTTAACGTATGCCTCTTTGCCTCTTTCCTTACTTCTCAACTCACGATAGTTTTCCCAAAGGATCCTGTTTTTTAACCAGCAACAAAAGTGATTCTGAGAATGAATCTAAAATAAAACGGCTGACCCTATGCTACCCGAGGGCAAGAGGGCAAACAGTTTTCTCTGAATAGAGAGAGGGGACAGCCGCACTCGCCTTTTACTCTTGCGCTGTGTGTGTTTTGAGCCCCTACTCAATGTCGGGCAGTGGCAAGAGTTTCAGACGTGTTATTTTATCTTCTAGGTGCTACGTGAGAGAGGTACTGCAAATTTACAGCTCAAGAAATCGGAGTTTAGAGATGTTAAGTAATTTTCTCTAAGTTACAGTTGTGTTCAGTTTAAGGAGGGGTTCTGACCCCACAACCTGTAATTTATGCTACGACACGTGTGTTTAACTTCTGTTAAGGTCTTATCATTTAATGAGATGACATAGATATTCCTTATTTTAACTGTTACTTTTTTACAAAACTGTGCTGTTCAGTTAGTTAACATATTGCTGGTGAGCTTTGTTTCTCTATCTCAATGCTTATTTCTGCATTCAAAAATATTTCTATATTAAAATACCAATATTTGTTGAAATTCACTTTGAAAATACAATTACATATTTCAGTTCCTTAAGACAATAACAATAGGTTCAATTTTCTGGAGAAAGACAGAAAAATATGTACTTTCATTCAATGTTATTTAAAGTGAGTTAACACACATTTGCAAGAACAATTGTCACATTTGAACCCAAAGTAACTTGGAGAAGATATTTCCATATTAAGCATAACACTTCAGAGTTCTCAATTGCACTAAATAAAATTTCTCCTAAAAATGGTCTTCATTTAAAATTATTCATTGACGATGCCCTATGATGTCAGTGTAGTAGCACATGCACTGCTTAAAAAGTTCATGTGCACTCTTCAAAGTTTTTATGCAGTAAAACCCATTGTAATTTCCATAAATATTGCCACTTAAAGAAACCTGACATTTCATAATACTTGGGATGCAGCCCCTCCTGCATCAAAGCAGCACAACCCAGCGGTACCCCTGGTCCGGAGTCTATACCCACCTGTTTTATTGCGATAAAGCAGTGATGGCGAAACAAAGTGTTGACATAAGTTAAAAACTACATCACATGGGATTATGAGAAAATCATCTCTATCCTTAACCTGGCTGAAGTATTTTAACCTTTAGCTGGTGCTGACATATTTAAAACAAAAAATATCTCTCATGTTACATTCAAATGTGATCCAAAGAAACAATTTAATGGCCTAACTATCAGAAAAATGATGAAAATATCAAGGTCTTACTCTCCAAAATGGAAATATACATGCAGAGTAGAGCAGACTCCTCTGACACAGTGGTACCCTAGTGGTAAATTTCAAAATCGCTGTAAGCTTTGTCTATTTTTTTCCATGACTTTAAGCTATAGTGTATTGTCTACCACCATATCATATCACTTTTCATGTAAGACCGTATTACTTTTTGTTAAACATTTTATTCTGAGGAAATCATAGATTCATATTCAGTTGTAAGAAATAGTACAGAGAGATCCAAAATACTTGGTTTTCCCCAAGATAGCATTTTTTTAAAGATTTTATTTATTTATTTTTAGAGAGGGAAGGGAGGGAGATAGAGAGATAGAGAGAGAGATAAACATCAATGTGTGGTTGCTGGGGGTTCTGGCCTGCAACCCAGGAATGTACCCTGGCTGGGAATCAAACCTGGGACACTTTGGTTCCCAGCCCGCTCTCAATCCACTGAGCTACACCAGCCAGGGCTAGCATTTTTTTTAAACTATAATACAATATCACTACTAGTATATCGACATTAATGTCATAAAAATACAGAACAGTTCATCATCAGGAAAACTCCTCACGTTGCCTTTTCATAATCACACTTGCTTTCATCACGAGCTCCTCCCTCCCCTCCTCCTCCATCCTCACCTCTTGCAATCATGAATCAGAGCCACCGTCTCTTGATTCTTCACTTTTCTGAATGGGGGACAGACAATTGGTTGCTACCTCAGAAATGTCACCAATATTGTGGGGTTTATTCCTGGAAACTCATTCTCACATTTGAACCTGTAGTCCTTCCAACAATTTGGTGAGCACCTAAAGTTTAGTATCGGATCTGTCTCTACTTAAAATGGCTAGAATGATTTGGGCTACCTTCAAGACTGATTTGAAAGATACCTCCACTTCCTTGGTTCATGTTTTATGTGGGGAGACCTGGGTAACACTTCCAGTGTCTCCCATCTTCCTCCTTCCATTCACCTGTCTATTATAGTTGAAGATTATTTAAAATTAGTTGTTTGAATGAAAGTCTGTAAGGTAAGTCTTACTAGAGTGAGCCAGGGAGAGAGTCTTATATTTTCATTTTTCCTTAGCATATTTAAATAATCGGTTTGATTTGCGAAGCAATCTAAAACAATGGAAGAAATGTAAAGATGAAGAAGAAAATCACGTGCAGTTACTTGTGCCCACTTGTCCGCCTACTGCGTGGCCATGGGCAGCACATCTCCTTGCTGCTCCTTGCTGCTCTGTCTCACTGGAACCTCCTTCACGGACTACTTGCATGTCACCATGTTACTCTTTGTCTCATTTTCAATGTCACCACTATGGAGACACTTTCCTTGACCACCCCATCATTTAGTTATATTTCTTCAGATCACCATATTTATTTCTTCCAGAACATCGTCATCACACCTAAAATGTCCTGTTTATTTATTTCATGTTTTTTTACCAAATACATTTTCAGCTCTGTGGGAATAGGAGCCCTCTAGAACTCTCCACTCCTGTGTCCCCAGTGTTTATACAGTGAGTGGCCTATGGTTGACTTCCAAGTTGGGTGGATAAGAAAATGGATAGATGAATGAAGGGTTAATTTAAAGTATTATGTATTTTATCTGGACAAGTATCATCTAATTTACCCATTTCTTAAAATAATCAAGTTTAAAAGCAGACATGGAAAAGGTATTGTGGAAAAGGCAAGGAAGAAAAGACAGAAACAATTTACACAGAAAGGGATAGTGGGTTCAAAAATATCATTGCTATAGTCTCTGAAATATAAATTCATTAAAAGAGAAGAAAGAATATTATAGGAAACAAATTGAAATGTAATATTGAAAGAGATGAAACATTTTGGAGAAATTTTTAAAAGAGATGAAAGATGGCCAAATTGGAAGCTGCAAAATCATGGAGAAATATAATAATCGCTGGCGAAATCTGCATTATCATTAGCATGAGGTAACTTTAGCCAAATTGTACAATTTTTACTGTATTATATACTTTATATATTATTATGTAAAATCTATGTTTTCCCCAAGACCTTTACCTGTTTCATAGTTCATTTCTGTTGGACTGTTTTGGTGGGCTCTGAATTGGGTTGGCTAGTGAATAAGATGATCTTTCAAAGGTTCTTCTAAGGCTATATTAGAAACACAGAACTCTTAGGAACAATATAGAGTATGAGATTTTTAAAACAGGAATTTGACCATATGTAATTGTGGGAACTGCTGAAACAGTGTACACACGGCCATTGCTTCTAGGAAGCACGCTGGTCCTGGCCAACACTCAGAGATGCTCAAGGTGGCTGAGTGGGAGCCGAGGGGTCTGCAGGCCCAGCTGCTGCCCCCTGGCAGGGAATGAGCCAGAGTATCCAGTGAAAGTGAGTGTGAGATGTTGGGAACTGCCCTGCCTGGTTTCAGAAGCTGTAATCCCTTGTGGCTAAATCTGAGTAAAAAAACATTGGGACCATAAGCCACTTAGTAGACAAAGCTTATCATCCTTGTAGGAGCACCACCTCTGCCCCCTTTCACCTCACTCTGCTTGGCCTTGGGAGGATGACTGGTTAGCCAATGATGGGTAAGTTTCCTCAAAGAAGGGACTACCGAAGGGACAGGCATGGTCGTGAAGGGCGCCCCCCCAAGGAAGGACTTGGGAGTCTATAGAAAAAGGAGGTGATGGACCCTCACCCCTTGGATTTGATATAACCTGAGTCCTCGTTCTGTCTATGAGAAGTCTCCTAATCTCTTGGCTGCCTTACTTTCCCTGGCTGACTTAAGCCTGCAACAATGCCAGAGGTGGGTGTGGTCCTATGCTGGAAAGGGAAGGTTCCCCAGGGCGATAGGGCCTAAGAAAAAATGCATAAAATCCTATGCAACCTACTCTGCTAATATCCTCAATTTAAATAATAAGGGTCCAAGAATAAAGTGAGTTTGTTCTCCAAAGTTTTATGGCCCTTTAACTATCTGACCAGGACTCAGAATAAGCCCTCAGAGTTCTTTGAATGTTATCTATTGTTTAATCATTTCTGCCTGACAATGACTGATGAGCTTTATGTATTCACCCTGTATTCCTATGCAAATTAAACCCAATAAAAGCTTGTCAAGGCAAGGGTCCGGGCACTCCTCTCTCGAGAGTGGCTAGGGTGCTCCAAGGTGCTCTCCCCTGGAAAGAGTGTCCGTGCCACCCCTTTTCCTCCACAGGACTTCAGTGGCCCATGTGAATTTGTCTCTTCTCATCCACGATGCTGCAAACACTGCTGGCCAGTGTCTGTATCAGTGAGATATAAAAGCATTTCAAGCAAAGAAAATAAAAGTTAAAGGGGAACCTTAGATGTATGTCAAATGATTGCTTATGTATGAATATAATCTGGGTCTTGACTCACAAAAATCCATTATAAAAACAACAATGTCCCAACAATGTCTGGTGTCAAATTTTTGCATTTTTGCATCTGACAGGTGAAAATGATATAGTTTTAATTTCTATTTATCCTCATATGACTTAGTTTGAGCATCTCTTCATATATTTCAGAGCCCTTTTCTAAGAACAGGCTCCAACATTATGATGATCTTGAAAGTCCACCTAACGTGTGTCCCACAGAAGCAAACAGACTTTGGTCAAGAGTGGTTATTGATGCTTGGGATGACAAAGACTTTTTGGAGAACATTCTCCACATTCCCTACGTGTTTACATGATTGCACCTTGGTATATTGACCATTGCCTGTTTTCCCAACCACCTTACAGATATCTTTTCTCCAGTCATTCAGAGGAAACCATACTGCCTCAAGGAGCTGTAGAATTTTCATGAGAAGAACAGCAAGATAAAAGTAACTGTTAAATGTTTTCATTATGTCTGAAACAAGCTTCTGAAATCATTATGAAAGTGCAGAGGAGAACAAGGCACAAAATCTATCTTGTCATGCAGAGCTGAAAATAGAAGAGAGGAGGAGTGAGACAATCCAGTGGCTCCTGTCCCTGGGGAGGAAGGCTGACAAATGCTCTTGCAGGAGGTAAAGGTTATGAGAAGAAGGAGTTCAGTGTGAGGAGACTATGGGTTACCTTCTTGCTCAATTGCCAGCAGCTCTTCAGCAGCCTAGTTAACACCTGGACAGCTCAGTCAGTGTCTACGGGTCATTTACCTCCTTTCAAGAAAACCTAAAACCTAAAAGAGCTACATCTGCTGTTCATCTGTTCACTGTGAGTTATAGACCTTACATCAGCAGCTGCCTGCTTATCACTTGTGGCTTATCCACAAAGTGGTAGATGTTGATACTACACAAAACTACCCTGCGCAGAAATATTTCTCTGAATGGCTAAGAGACACCCTTTGGAACGCAAAATAAAATGTAGGAAACCTTGACACTCAGAGTGTAGGACCACGACTGGCACAGAGATGTTGGTGCTAACAAAAGCCCCACCCTTGGGGTTTAATGCTCTGTAGCTATCAAATGTCCTCCGACAAACTCTTAATAATTTTAGCTTTGAATACATGTTTTTAAGTAAATCTGATGAGACACTACAGAATGCACGGAGGGTTTAGAGTCTCAGCTCACATGTTGGTCTGCTTCCTTCCGCCTCTCTCGGGTGGGTTGACTGCACACGCACAACACGAAGAGCTCATAGCCCTTCTAAATAAGCCATTGACAAGGCTTTGTCAGTCCAGTCTTTTACTGTATCTTACATGTTCTACCTTCTCGTAGATTCTATGAATGAAGTGTATGCATGAGGAGAACAAGTTTGGTGTCTGTTTCCCATGGAAAACTATTCAAGATCCTCTGAACTACAAAAAATTATTTTAAAGCATACCACAGAATTCTCACAACACTAATGGTAGATTGCTTAGACAATGCACGTTAATAAATCAACTAATTGTTTTCGGAGATTTTTCTACAAATAAGTTACTGTGCTTTGTGGGATTCATACAAATAAAACCCAGTCCCAAGCTCTTGTCAACAGCAGAGAAACAGAAGCAGTTTCTTTTTTTTTTTTTTGGTTATTCACATGATTTTTTTCTTCAGCGATGATTTATTTAAGCACCTGAAATAGACCATGCCCTAGCTTTTGAGGTTAAAGCAGCAAACAGGAATAAAACTTCTCTCCCTCACATCCCCATAAAGCTGGTGTTTCATGGGGTGGTAAGTGGAAAAAATATATGTAATACTTCCATCTAAGAAGTATAGCAAAACATGCTGTCCTTTGTTAGTGTATCTTTATGTGTAATCTGCAGAAAATTTGCATTAAAATCAGCCACAATACTCATCCAAATGATGACGTATTTCCAAGCCATACCCTGGAGCTACTGATTTAGAATTTCTGAGTGGGCCAGAACATATGTATTTAGAAAGCCCATATGGAATTCTGAATCAAATATTTGATATTCGCTGCCCTGGGCAATGTAGAGAAAAGACAGTGCACATTAGATAATGGTGTGGAAAGACAGGTGCAGCTAATGATGACGGGCACCGAGTGATAATCCAATTTGTTTTCATTTTGATTCACTTGTAAAGTACAGTGAATCACTTTGTGTACTTTCTACATGAGTTATTATGTACTTTCTACATGTGAGTTATTATGAAGGGACCAAGGCTATTTATTTCAGATCAGAGCAGAAATTTCTTTGAGTTTGCAAGATTTTTAAATCTCTGGAAGACTTCTGAAAACAATTAAAACCTCCCAGGAGACATTTTCCACAGGAAAAGCACTGTGGAAACTTAGTATTTCCAACAATATTAAGAAATGTGTTCAGGAATATATTTTGGATAACAACATAGAATTATGTAACATGTAACATTAATAAATATAGAAAAAATGTTCTTTAAGGATTTCCCTAACTAAATCTACTAGCTTTAAAAAATAATTAAAAATTAGCAAAATTCAACAATACCAAAAGCAAATAGCAAAATTGGGGGAGCAAAATTTGAATTGAAATGACATAATTTAATTTATGAAATATTATTCAATTAGTAATCTGTCATGAGCTTCAAAGACTTAGAAATGATGGTAATATCTACAAGATCAACTAAAATTGACTTAATCCCTTTTCTTAGTAATATGGAGATGATGCATGAGAAATGTAATGTATGATGTAAACATAATTCATTTTGCTCTAAATTAATTATAGCAGAAAAGCAGAAAATGAAAACACTTTAGCACATCACTTTGGAGACTTTAGCAAAGAGCCGTTTATTGTGATGTTACAGAAAGATAAATTGACCTAGATGAAAGGAAATTGGACTAGTACACAGCATGCAAGCCAAGCCAGGAGCAATCAGAAAGCCAACTGAACTGTGTGGTCAACTTCAGGATCATTTTTTCCAAAGGAATGTAACCATTCTTAATCAAGAAGAAACATGTGATGCACACTCACTAGAATGCACCCTACCCATGAAAATAAGCTCCACTCCTTCTTCCCAGGACCTAGGAGTAATCTGGGTGGGTTTAACAAAAAGCAGGCAACCAGTCTTAGGAGGCATTGGCTATGCTTTGCTTTTTCATTCTTTCTAGTTACTTCTCATGGGAATCTGCATTTACTTGGAGGACTGTGAGGGTGTCAAATGCAGGCATATGTGTATGGTTTGAAATTTGGTGATGGAAAAAAATACCAAGGGAGAGTCATGACAAATTCAGAGAGGGGCAGGCAGCAATGGACACTCTTCCGTGAGGGGCCAATCCTGATTTAACAACCCACTTAAACAATCATTTGCAAGGCTCTGAGGACAGCACTTCCTTTTCCCACGTTTTATCACTCCAGTGTCACATCTGTGGTTTTGACTTCCTTTCCGCATAACATCAAATCCCCTTGATGTCAAATGTAAGACCCACTCCCTTCTTTGTGATAAGATTAGGTTTTACATCACCATCAACCCCCCTTCTTTTTTCTCATTGTCAAATGCCACTTTCAGGGGACAGTCAGGTCCAGCTCAAGCTTTCCTTCAGTAAACTTTTCAAAAATGTTCTCTCAGATGTATGGTAAATGTGCATTACTGCACAGGTAAGTAGGTCAGTATTTTATACACTGTAAGCAATTAAGGCAGCTGTAATTGTTTACAATTCTAAAATCACAAAGTCGATTAAAAACTACTAATAATTAGTAAATATATATTTATAAATTATATATGTTGATATATATATAGTTATCTACATTTTATTTGGAACAACTTTCAAATGTAAAAAACTGATGAGTACTAACATTGATTATGTGTTGAATATATGTAAATATATGTATATAAGTATGTATATTAAAGTGCATACACAAACTGATATTGTGAATCCATTACCATAGAAACAATGACGATAGATTTAAAAACTAATATATTGCGGGAATTGAGTTTTCTTTTTAGAAATTCACTTTAATGGGAGTTTTATTTTTTATCTTTTTGGTAGTGATTTTCCCTACAAGGAAGTTATATACTCCTGGCTGGGTAGCTCAGTTGATTGGAGTGTTGTCCCGATACACCAAGGTTGCAGGTTTGATCCCTGGTCAGGGCACGTATGAGAAACGACCAATGAGTGCATAAAGAAGTGGAACAACAAATAGATGTTTTTCTCTCTCCCTTCCTCTCTCTGTAAAAAAAAACCAAAAACAATAAATACAACTTTTTACAGTTTAAAAATATTTTATACTACATGCTGTCATAAATTTAATATCAACAAAGAATTGTCAGTCACTGCTGGTCTGCACGACACAACTCTAGGAGATGCCATTCAGAGGTGCTTACATGGGTAGCACTGCCAGAACTGTGCAGCGCACAACTGTACATGGAGGCACAACTGTACATGGAGGCACAACTGTTCATGGCTGACTGGGCAACCCTCGTTGATCTCCTTAGAGGAATGATTATTCTGGAAATGAATGAGGTTGCCCCTGGGTATATTTTACTTACAAGGATATTAGAACATTCTTTGTGTTTTGTTTTCTTTACTCTTTAACTGGCAAAAATAGATTGCTTTATAACAGCTCTGACCAATGTGGCTCAGTTGGCTGGTCATGGTCTCACAATGCGAAAGGTCATGGGTTCAATCCCCAGTCAAGGTGTGTATCAGAGGCAACAAATCAATGTTTCTCTTTTGCATTGATGTTTCTCTCCCTCACTTTCTCCCTCCCTTTCTTTCTCTCTAAAAATAAATAAATAAAGTTTTTTTCAAATAAAAACCACTTTGTAACTAATTAATAAGTATTATTTATCGGTTATATAATTCAAGTAACACGAAGTATCACAAGTCAAGCTTGGTCTCTCAGTCTTGCACTTCCAGTTCATGCTCCTGAGGTCATGATTCTAACTTATTCTAGCCATTTGATGTGCATCAGCTTCGATTTTTCAATTTGTTACTACACATGTTTATTATATATTTTGAGAAAAATTATCTCATATTGCAAATTTGGATTTGTCATTTGCTCTTTACTTGTCCCCCCACCCCCCCCAAAAAATAAAGTATATCCTGGCCATCTTCCCAAGTCATTACGATATACTAACCTACTTTATTTTTTAAATTGCTGCCATCTGTTAATATCACAGATTGAGAGGACACAGGAAGAAAAGAACTTGGAAACATGGAGTGGGGACGTGAATTTGTACCGCTACATGGAATAACCGTTCATCAATGCTTAAGGAAGATGAAATTGTTTAGAATTCAGACTGTGGATGTGTGCCACAGGGGAATTTCTGTATATACTCACCAGGACACATCTCCAAAATATTACCTCATCATATAAGGTAATAAGCTACAGTTGTTAAAATGAATAATCATATTCATGTGTATGAGTATTTCCAAAAGTTGAGGATGGAAAGCAATATTGACTGAAAATGCAAACTGCATAATTAATTTTATAAGATTAAAGCATGCATAAAATAAAGGATACGGTGTTACTGGTGATTCATGAGCACACACAGGTATACACATACACACACAGCAAAAGTGTACAAACAGGGCATGCTAAGCAACTGAGTGATTCCAAATTTTGAGTTGATAAATAAAGCTTATGTCAATGTACTAAAAAATTAAAGAGTTTTTAAGTAGATACATATTAAGTTTGACAGCAGAATGCATATTTACAAAGCTACTTTTTCATTTATATTAATAAAATAATCAGAGTTTCAGAAGTGGAATTTGAGTGTTTTCTTGTTTATTTAATTTTTCATTTTTAGGTGAGATCCCCATTCATTTATTTTCCTTTTTACTGAATTTATCGGGGTGTCCCTGATTAACACACTATACGGGGTTCAAGTGCACAAGTCAACAACGCATCATCTATTCACTGTACTGTGTGTTCACTGCCCCAAGTCAAGTGTCCGTCCATCACCATTTATTCCCCGTACACTCTTCAGCACCTCTCTGCACCCCGTCTCCCTGGCAATCTCCTCACTGTTCTTTGTGTCCATGAGTGAGTTTTTTCCATTTCTGTTCTTTTTTGCTCAATCCCTTTACTCCTCCCACTCTTCTTTATTTTTTATGAGCAAGAGAGGATAGTTTAATTTTGGTGGAGGGAAATAACATTATAAAACAATATATGGCATCAAGAAATCAATCTCTCCTTTACAGTTATGTTTTTTATTTTCTGTACATAAATGAAAAAAGTAATTCAACATAGGATTCTTTGACAGAAAAAAATCAGAAGAGAAAAAGAAAAATTTTAAAGTGATTTTATCCAAACAGTAAATGAAATGTATCTGAAGTACTTTAAAATGCCATTTAAAAATTGTTAGTATATTTACATCCATACTACTTATTTATATTTGATTTAAAATATGGATCATTTAAACATGTGTAATATCATTGAACATGTATAATTGTGGTTTAGTTAATTGTACATATTTATTCCCTATAAAATTCTGCTTATTCTCTCATATTCTCCTTGTTGGAAAAAGCCAAAAAGGAATATAAGTGTGATTACGTATATGTTTTTGTTCCGTTCAATAATACATACATGTATGTATTCACCCAATACGTACATATTACACATCTCTGTTTTGTAGCAATCATGGTGCTCAAAAATAAAATTGTCTTCTTTCTTTTAGCAAGGCTTTGAGTGGTACTCATTAGGATTAAAGCAAAATGAGGTCCAAGGCAATATTTATTAGAGATTAGTTTGAATGTTTTTGCCCGTCACGAATATCGCTGCCAGAATGAAGTACTAGTCAAAAGCTGTGTTAGGAATTCAGGAAGGGCCTCCTGTCGAAGAGAGTGAAGCCAGGTGCTCTGAAGCTTTTCGACAGCATCAACTGGAAGGTGTGTTAAGTGAATGGACGTTCTGCTGTTGAAGTTCATGTTCACCAAGTTGAAATTTTTACTTTTCTTTTTTTCAGGGATGCCAGTGTAACTCTCATCTACCAGTCATTTAGTTCCTAAATGTGATGTTAGATAACCCATAATACAAAACAGTTGATAAATATCAAGAAATAAAATGTCATACGTATCTGCTCAAGACGTAAAGCATGAAGGCTATCTTCCAAAATATTTGTAAGCTCTACTTCAGTGACAGCATATATCAGAGTTAAAAGTAAATAAAATGTAAGTGTATGTTTCACTAGCAGTTCTAACACAGCTGTGACATATTCGAAGTCATTTTAGCTGAGTGGGAAGCAGGTGATACTATACAAGTTAAGGAAAAGACATGTGAAAACAGTAGTAGATTGGAGAATATATGTTTTAATTTGGACTCTGATAATCATCTTTCTTTTTTTTTCTTAAATTTTTAAAAATCCTCACTTAGGATAGTTTGCTATTGCTTTTAGAGGGAAAGGAAGGGAGGAGAGGGAGATAGGTTGCCTCTCACATTCACCCCAACCTGGACATCTAACCGCCAACCCAGGCATGTGCTCTCACCAGGAATTGAACCTGAGACCTTTTGGTTACAGGATGATGTTCCAACCAAGTAAACCACACCAGCCAGGGCCCTGATAGTCATCTTTCAATGAAAATAAATTTCAGTGCACTCTCTGCTCTTCCCACATTGCATGTCATTGCTTAATTCAAACTGTCTATTTAGATTCATAGATAAGCACACTTCCCTGTGAGTGAACATTTTTAAATTAGACTTTTGATCTAGGAATGCATTGTAAATGAAAAACTAAGAAGTTCTCCTATTAATGACAATGGAGTTAACATACATGTTATGTATACATGCAAATTTTGGTAGTGGTTCTTTGCCAACCATGTTTTCTTTAAATTAATACTATCTTCTTTACTATGTCTCCAACTATAGCTTCTATATGCCTTCATTGTAAATGTCCATGTAATTAAATACTGGTTATGGCTTTATCCTAATTTAATTGAGAGAAAGAAAAGGAAATAAGTGTGTGAATATATATGAGTGGGTTTTGTGTATATATTACTGCAGGTAAACTAATTACTAATAAAAAGGAGGAGCAAAGGGAATTAGACATCGAGCTCAATACGCCGGGGAGCATGAGCCTGTTTGCTTCCCCAGCAAACCACAGCTTCACCCCAGGAGATTACAGCACTGTTACACCCAGGGGATTCACGCTCCTCCCTTTCCTACCCTGGTACTGGGTTGTTGGTGGGGGTACAGGGAGGAGCTTGACCACAGAGGCCTGTCAGTCTAATTAGGGGGTGGGCCTATCAGAGCTCACGAGAGTTTTGGAAGTTTACTGGTTCTTTTGAAAAAAAAAACACCTGGTTCACCCCAAACCCAAGCTAATGTAATCCCAGGGGAACAAAGAAGCTCTCTCTCACCCCACTTCTTGCTCATGACCTTCAATTGCCCTGTGTGTTCACACACTCTCTCACCCGGGAGCACATGACCAGGGGGGTCTAGTAGCCACAGGGGCCCACAGCAGATGGCATGGGCTCCAAAAGACTGAGCTTTAATATGAAGCAGAAATTCTGGACATTGGCCTTTGCTTTGGCCACACTGAAGACACAGTTAAATGTTTTTCACAGCGGGACAAAGGGAGATGGGATATTGGAAACCCAGGAGCAAATTTTCACCTGAATGAACCAACCATCTTGCCACACCACAGTCTCCTGTGCATGAGTGCTTGGAATGGTTCTCTCGTGATCCTGTGGAAGAGCCTGATTTTCACCAACATGAATAAACTTTGGGAGTCACAACCTAGAAGACAGCTCACATTCTCAGTGTGACAGCAAAGCATCATTCAATTATTGCTGAATCATTGAGAAATTGCCAAGAATTCTCCTGTTCTCAACAGTTTACCCCTCACAGCTCTGGTAAGGCCTGCACCTGTGGAATGCCCAGTGAATGAAAAATTCTAGGGGTGGGACTCTGGAATACACATATTTGTAGGATCTCATGTGCTTCTAGTATGTGCTCAGTTTGAAAATTAGTATTTAGAGGAAACTGTTTTGATAAAAGCTGTCAGAAGATGACTGGCTTATAGTAATAAATCTGAAACATTCTAAATATTTATGTTTCATTCTCATCAGTGTTATACCTTAATTGCTCTGGAATAGGTTTCTAAAAAACTTATTATCAACATCATTTCAGGGGTGTCCAGCCATTTGGCATCTCTGGGCTACAATGGAAGAAGAAGAGCTGTCTTGGGCCACACATTAAGTACATTGTGACATGTAATCACACAAAAAAATCTCATAATATTTTAAGGACATTGATGATTTTGTACTGGGCTGCATTCATAGCCACCCTGAGCCACATGCAGCCCGTGGGCTGCAGGTGGGACACCCCTGATTAGTTTATCATTGAGTATTATTCAAGCCCTCGTACCTTCTATCCTCTGATGGCTATTTCTTTGGCAGGCCCAAGTCTCACTGTCCCTAAAAAGCAGAACATATATTATATTAAATGATCAATTTTTTGCAAGTTTGGAAAAAGTTACTTAACATTTTTTGAATAAAGTATAAAAAGAGCTCTTATTTTTTCATTTTGACCACACTGAAGACACAGTTAAATGTTTTTCACAGCGGGACAAAGGGCTTATTTTTTCATTTTGAAAAAATAAACTAAGGTAAGAATATAAAAGTATAAGTATTTTTAAAAAGGTAAAATACTTTATAATTTATAGATAATGTACTTTTTACCAGGAAAAGTCAAAACAATTGGTAAAATGTCAAGTATAGCAAAATTTACAATTCTTTTCAGTTACAAAATTGTTTATAAAAATCTGTCATCTAAATATATGGCCCAACAAAACAATAAAAAACATAAGTGGGAAAAATTTCATTCATGTTATCCAAAAATATTGAAACACCTAGGAAAAAAAAACTTAAGTACCAGATAACATCTAAATAAAGGCTCAAAACAATAAAATAACATAAATAAATGCAAAAATGATCTAAGAAAAATAGAATGTTTTTGGATGAAACATCTTAATGTTGTAAAAGTAAACAGTTCTCTTCTAAAATATTCCATATATTTAAAACATTACAATCAACATTCCACAGATCTGTTTTTTGAAACTTAGCAAGTTGAATGATTCTGAATTTCAGTTAGAAGACATGTAAGAATACAACCAGGAGGATTATTACTAAGGACAGTGATGAGAATGGACAGGCTTCATAATACTGGCTGCACATTTAAAATATGTGGAAAACTTTAAAAAATACTATAGCTAGGGTTCTTTCTTCAGGGTTCTAATTTACATGGCCTGGGGTAGGTATGGCCTGAACCATAGGATTTTTATAATCCTCCTGGTGATTCCAGTGGTGAGCCCGCACTGTGACTGCTGCTTTATGACATATAGACCTAATATTTACAGGTAAAATATCCCTAGTATACACACAAGAGCACAGTGGAATAAATGACCATTAGATAAAAATAAAGAAATATTAATTTTATAGATGATAACAGTGGGGAAAGAGCAATTTTAAAAATACATGGTTAATTGTTGTTAAAATGGAATTCTTCATGTATCAGAAATTTGGCTGCAGCTCACAACAAAACAATAGGGTTCAAGAGCAAGTTCCCTTTCAAAATGAGGTGTCAAGAAAAATATTAGTGCAGACTTTTCTAAAGCAGCGGGAATAAACCAGGTTCGAGTGTCTTAGCTCATTGCTTCCCATGACTCGTTATAAGAAAAGACTTTTAAATATTATCTTTCTTTTTAAAAAAGATTTTATTTATTTATTTTTAGAGAGGGAAGGGAGGGAGAAAGATAAATGTGCGGTTGCTGGGGGTCATGGCCTGCAACCCAGACATGTACCCTGACTGGGAATCCAACCTGCGACACTTTGGTTTGCAGCCCACACTCAATCCACTGAGCTACGCCAGCCAGGTAAATATTATCCTTCTCTTAAACCAATTCGAACATGCTTCAACAGAATAATCTGAGGAGTATGATGGTCTTCAGACACCTCAATTTTTTGACACTTGCCCAGCGAGAAGTGGCCTTTATATCTCTTGTATTGGATTCTGGGTAGTTTCTTGATTGCTTTGGTCAAAGGAGTAGAGCAGAGTGATGATAGGAGAGGATCAAGGCTAGATCATAAAACTCCCTCCAGCTTCTGCCTTGTTTGCTAGCAATACTTGGCCTTGAAACATGAACAATGGGTAAGAAATTCACCTACCCTGAGTACTCATTGTTACAGTGACCAGGTGGAGGAGCCAGACGCGTGCATGAACAAGTACTCTTGGACGTGGATTCTGTAGCCCGTGCTTTTCCAGTTCCATCATTCCAGCCATTCAATCCATTGCTTGTGTGGCCTAAGATACTGTGAAGCAGGGAAATACCATTCTCCCAGTATTCTTTCCAAATTCCTGACCCACGGAATGTGGGACATAAGAAGGCTATTGTTTCATGCTAGTAAATTTGGGATACTTTATTATGCAAGAATACAAAACTGGAGAAGAACATTTTAAATTCTTTTCTCATGCATTTAAAGAAGGTAACGATTGTTAGTACCAGATTTACTTCTATGTAAGAGGAGTTTACAGTGAGAAAGTAAAAAGAAAAAAGAAAAAGAAAAACTGCGCTCTTATAGGAGTAGGTAGCACTTCCAGTGAGGATTCCTGAATCCTTGAGGTCAGTTGTTTATCCCCTGTGAGGTACTTGGCTCTGAGCTGCTGTAAATCAAATCCCATAGAATTCCTTCTAGGGGATGGCTCCCTGGGCATGAAACACCCTGGGGGGAAAATGTAAGATTTATAAACCTAGGTGGAGAGTCGTGAGTGACCAGAAGGTAGCATTATCCATGGAAGGCAACTGCTGTTGAAAATGCCTAGTAGAGATTGTTCTCTGAGGAAGTCCAAAAGCATTTTATAAGAGACTCAGTACTTGGATAGCTACTTCATTCAGAGTAACCCTGCCAGATTGCAATTATGCCATTCAAGTGAGATCACATCTCCACCTCACTTCTCTTCCTCTTTGCCCTTCTATTTTAAAGTGGGCTGTATAGGAAACTGCACCATTTGGCAGATTGTAAAAGCATAAAACTGAATGAGAAGTTACGGATTTGTGAAAACCTTGATTTGCTTCTTTAATACCTTGATGAGAGTCTTATTCTGTTTCACATATAAAAGGCTGTCACCAATAAACAATACAGAGTGAAGGATTTCAATAGAAAAATGGGCAAATGAAATGAACATGCTTGTCTTAGTCAGCTTGGGCTGCTATAATAATATATAATAGCCTGGGTGGCTTAAACATAAAACATTTATTTCTCACAGTTCTGGAGACTGGGAGCCCGATTTCAGGGGGGCCAGCATGGTCTGCTTGACGAAAGCCCTCTTCCCGCTTATCGGATGGCGGCCATCCAGTTGCACCTGGTGGAGAGTAGGAAGAGAGAAGAACAAGCTCTTCTGTCTCATCTCCTCGCATAAGGGAGCTAATCCCATTCCTGAAGGTTTTATCTTTATGACCTCATTCCCTCTCCATGGTCCCACCTCCTACTACCATCATATTGGGGATTGCGATTTTAACATATGAAATTGCAGGGGGCACAAATATTCATCTACAACAACCCTAGTTGCCTAAGAGAAATGACCAAGGTATTGATTTTCACTTACTTTTTGGTAACACATCCACACTATGCAGCTTCGGAAGGTCTCTGTGGAAATCCTAAAAGAGTGCATGCCCTGAGTGTTCACTGTACTTGTTTTCTAGAAATGACTTGGTTGTGCAAACTGACCCTAAGACACGATTAGGGAAACAAGGGCCCCAATTATTTTTGCTTTTGGCCTTTTGTTTCACATCGTTTGAGTTGAGACAGTGTTTAAAAAATGTTCCAAATAAATTGAAATTTTGTTGTTGTAATCTATTCTTGATTATAATTTTTACTGAATGAAAGGAAGCATTTACACCCTGGCTGGCGTAGGTCAGTGGATTGAGCTCGGGCTGCAAACCAAAGCATCGCAGGTTCGATTCCCAGTCAGGGCACATGCCTGGGTTGCAGGCCACAGCCCCCAGCAACCATACATTGATGTTTCTCTCTCTCTCTCTCTCTCTCTCTCTCTCTCTCTCTCTCTCTCTCTCCCTCCCTTTCTTCTCTAAAAATGGATAAAATAAAATCTTTAAAAAAAAGAAAGGAGGCATTTATTCTATCTTCAAGTAAAATGTCAAAGGTTATATTTAAATAACTGTTATCAAAACAAAAATACAGCATATAAACCTGATTCCTTTAATATGAATGGTCTCTTTGGATGTAAAATGTTAATCACTAAAATTTAGATGGATTTTTTAAGGATGTTTGAACATTAGACTTATATGAGAATACACAAATGCACAGTATATGTATGCTTCAGGTTTGACTGAGGCGATTTTAAACTTTCCGTAAATTTCCCCCGTTGAATTAACACACATTCTCTGGAACCGCAGGATGGCCAGATTGATTGCAGGTATAGCCTGGCAATAGTTCATCCTGCACATGGAACAAGGTGACTCAGCTCCCGCTGTGGTGGAGCAGGTGTTCAGTTTCGCCCACACGTCTTCTACCTCCTCAGGCATGAGTCTTTCTCTTGCCTTGACTATGACTTTCTCTAGAACGTTGGTTTCAACTTTCCCCCCACAGCATTGATTTACCCTTTATTAAATGCATGAGGGTGGACATAAATAAGTATGTTAGTAAATACATAAATGGAGCTTTTTCAGGCACTAGTTTGCATGGGACATTTCACCAAGGTGGAGCAAAACCTTCCCACAAACTGAGGTAGGGACATTTTATATTAGAAGACTTCATAGAAATTATAGCAATGAACATTTGAGACATGCCCTGAAGATTTGAAAATGTGACGATAAGAAGGAGGACATTCCATATAAAAAGAAACAAGGGGATTCATAGTGTCTGAAACAATTAAAACTGAGTCAACCCCAAAATGACAGATTCATATAATGTCTAGGGCTTGGTGTACAAACCCATGTTTTCAGAGACTCCACGTGGAAATCCGAGACAAGTCTGGGGTGAATCATAGTGACTCGAAAGGAGGCATGGCAGTGGGTATTTGCTGACTGGTGCCAGGAAGAGGACACCAATTTGTCTGAATGAAGTTAGTGTGGTGCTTGGGAGGCCTTAAGCTGTCGCAAAAGCATGCTGCTCAGTTGTATACACACAGGCTAAAGCCAGACATGCAGGCATGTGGGTCTGGCTCCTGATGGTCACTAAAGGTGTCTGAGTGTTGGGAAGGAAATAGTTCGGGATATAAAGGAACCTAGAAAGGGCAGATGTCCTGCAAAGGCAAAATACATGAGGTAGTTAGGAGTCCATTTTTATAATAATGGTGAATCATTTGTCATGAATATTTAATATTAGGTCGTGAGCAGGGGAAAAGCAACAATTATTTCAGTGTTTGAACATAAGGCTGATAGGGACTAACCAATGATTCAATTTAGAGAATAAGAAAAAAAGGTAAAAGGCAGATTTTTTTTGAGGACAGAACTAATTAATAGTATAGAAGAAAGTAATTGTGTGAGTAGAAAGGTGACAAATTCAATTTTGTCATGTTGTTAGAAAAGTCTAATAGAGTTGTTCATTACCTGGAATTTGTCCATGAAGAAATTTAAAAATTACATTTTATGTCAATAATTTACTTTATTTGCACATTTATGATATGTTAAGGTGTATTATATCAATTATACATCTAGCTAATTAGAATGAACAGTATATGTAATGGGTAGCTGGTTTGCAAATGAATAAAAATTAAGCAAATTGGCACGGAGTTGAAATTTTGACTCACGAAGTTGACTTAAATTTTTTCTCTGTAGGTTTTCTTAATCTCATAAACCAAAAAGTCCCCACAAGCCTGTGGGTTTTCTAGCTTGCCAGATGGTTTGCAGACATTGAGAAAAATCATGATTGAAGAAAATGTGCCAAAACCAACCATAGGTTTCGCAAAAAACATGTGAATGAATTTAGCAATTTAAACACAGAAATGTAAGGAGTGATGAATGATTGGAACACTTACATTTAATAGTGATAAATGGTTGTATTCTCCTTCTTGTCTGCTGAAAATATACCTAAAAATCTAAGCAACTAATTGAAAATATTAAAAACCATATTAAAATATTAAATATTAATATGCATAATGTCCAGTAGGTGATTTTAGTTTTTCTTTAGAGGCACAATCATTCAGAAAAATTAATAGTTATTATTTATGACAAAATTACCTATAATAAACTGTAGAATTATTACTTTCATTCTGGTCTGCTCTTGATTTCCTAGGGATCTTTTGATTTAAGAATTTGGCATTAAAAATTCCTGACATAGTAGTAATGCTTGTTATATTATATTTTTCCTTCATGCTCTGATACTCAGTTAGTATCTAGAGACTGCAATGTATTCAGCCAGAACGTAAAATAAAATTTCTGCAGTTGATAATGCTAAGTTGTCATAAGTGTGTTGGGAGAGCAAGGAGTAACTACATTGTCATCTACTTGACCACCAACAATTTTAAGCTCCTAAGAGGAAAATTGTAGGATACAAATCTGTAAAACTGTTTTTAACCCTTGGAAGAAAAGTGTCCTGTAAATAAATAAAGAGTAATCAAAGTGATATAGTTTGAGAAGATTTATACCTCCCTTGAATGTTTTAGAGAAAATTTAGACTTGTCAAATCTATAACACTGAAAAATAAGATGCTATATTACTATTATTGACTAATAAAATAATATCTTTAAATTTCACACCTTTTGAGACTGATTACATTAAATATGATATGGGATGAGTATACATGCATATGATGTTATATATACATATATAAATACCGAGAGCAGTGAAAGCAGTCAGTAAGTGTTTCAAACAAACAATAAACAAGTAGAAAGTGGTGGCACATTTCTTCCTGATTTCTTATTGAAAAGACATCTCCCTGTGATGGAAACCTAAAGGATATCAATTCAAATAAAGAATCAAAACCAAATTATTTTAACATCTAAAAGGATCATTTTCCTACTATGGCCTTATATGTGGTTATTCTTATTATTTTCATTATCTTTACCTCACTAGTTATTTCATTTTTCAAAAATTAAGTGTTTTCCTAAAATCATTTATTTTTTAGAAATAAAATATAAATAATATTAGGGACAAATCAATTGTTTATCTCTCTTTTTTGGCACAGCGATCTTTGTATTGCTAAGTGAATGAGATAACCTGCGTGCATTAGTGTCTCATCATTGCCGCCTTCCCACCCCATGACATCACATGTGGCCGAAATATATGTCCTTGATGTCTTTATATTATTTCTTTCCTAACATATATATGTGAAATATAATAAATTTTAGTTTTTAATAATATTTTATTGGTTTAATGTATATATTTAACAAAACATATGGCTTAATGTTAATCACTGTTTTCTTTGCAAGTATGCCCATACATTTATGTATTTGTTATTATGCTATATAGGAATTTTCTCTCACAATTAGATCTATGGTGTTTCAGTTTTAATAAATATTCTTTTAAAATATATTTTTAATGATTTCATAATTATCCATCCTTTTGGAATTATAACTTAACTAAGAACTCTTGTATCTTAGGTATCTACAGTGTTTCCTATTTGTATGGACAAACCATCTAATGCATGTTTATTTGTATACATGTGTTCAGGCTTCTCTAATTACTTCTTTAGGACAGATTCCTAGGAAATAATTTATTTACTCAAAGAATTTTTAGTTTTCATAATCAAATAGTAACATATATATATATACTATACATACCATTTGTTTAGGACATAACCTACATTTATTCAATAAACATGCTATATTGAAGCAACTTTGACTATACTTTGTATTGATTAAAATATATTTTGCAACTAGCTGGGATTCCTAAAAAATAATTATTTCTAATGGTTATTCATATTATCCTATATTTTAATAAGTATGATATACTAGGTGGTGTCGCACTCCTGTTGTTGAGGTCATAGTGTTGAGTAATTCTGCTCAACCAGTCAGTGGTACCCGAGGCAGCCAACCATTTATAAACACACTAAGGAGAGTGATACAAAAATTCCTATCGTCAGTTCCTGGACAAAAAAGCTCCTGAGTGGACAAAAAAGCTCCTGAGTGGATGGAAAAAGTATCAGCCTTGTGTAGAGTGCCTCTATTTCCTTCTGTCTCTCCCACCGGACCCTCCCCACAAAAAGGATCATGGACATCAGGTTTATGTCCCTCATGCCATCAAAAGGGACAAACCCCACATGTCATTTTTTATAGGCCAAGAGGCAGAGACTTGGCCGAACTCCATATCATAACCACTCTAGAACGTCTTCCGATGTTGGATTGGAAATGTGCCAGGGAAGAGTGCCCGGTCTACCTCTAAATTGTGTGGGAACTAATACACCTCATTCTGTTTCCTGTGTCGGTGCCCCATTTGTCCACCCCCACCGCACTGTCATCTCCCCGCCGCTTTCACACGTCCTAGTGCCGGACCTGGTCCCAAACTGCTCTTCTTCCTTCACAGCTCCCTCCCCGCCCAGTCCCCCGGATGCCCGACTCTGTAAAAAGCACACACGCCCATATCCATCACATTTAGTTTTCCTTTAATAGATTTTATTTTTAGAGCAGTATTAAGTTCTCCGCAAAATCGGCGGACAGGCACAGGGACTGCCCACACAACCCCTGCCTCGACAGGTGGATGGCCTCCCCCATCATCCCCTCCCCCACCACCGTGGTACATTGGTTACATCTGATGAATTCACACTGGGCTGTCCCAGTCAAAGTTCCTAGTTTACATTAAGTTCACAATTGACATTGTACATCTTGTGGGTTCGAATAATGTGTAATTGCATGTACCCAGCACTATAATATCATACAGCATATTTTCACCGCCCTAAAAATCCTCTGTGCTCTGCGGGTTCACCCCTCCCTCTCCCATGCGCCCATGGTCACCACTGCTCTCTTGTTGTCCCCATAGTTTTGTCATTTTCGGATGCCATGAAGTTGGAATTATACAGTGTAGTCTTCTCACATTGGCTTCTTTCACTTAGGAATGTGCATTTAAGTTTCTACCATGTCTTTTTACGGCTTATTTCTTTTTAGTGCTAAATAATATCCCATTGTCTGGATGCACCATGGTTTTTACCCGTTCACCTCTGAAGAACACCAGGATGGTGGTTACTTCCAAGTCTTGACAATTATGAATAAAGCCATTATAAATGTGTGTGGGTTTTTGTGTGGGCCTAAGTTTTCAATTCTGCTGAGTAAATACCAAGGAGTGCCCAACCAAGCTTTTTCTCTACTTCTAAGTAAATGATTTTCCTTGTTTGAGCCTTCAAAAATAAAATTTATCACTCTCTTTGGGGTACTGATAACATAGTATGCATAATCCCAATTATAGAGCTTATTCTGATTTATTGTAATCGTTAAAAACCTGCCAATCCATATTGCAAATTAAATTTCTGGAGAAGGGGGTATTAATTGTTAAAATGTTAATAGGTATTGCTGGATGGATTTCCTGGAAAATTGAAACCGTTTTTTCCCCCATTAACACTGCACTTGAGTACATCTTTGTCTTCACTCTTAACAAAAATGAAAAATTCCTCTGGTTTAATCCTTGGTGACCTCATTGTTGAAAATAACTCCTGATGTGAACCCCTTGAATTGTTAGAAACATGGATGATTTACAAAACTGCAGTGATTATTTCTCTTTTCTCCTAATTTACTGGTTCATGTTCTCGACTCGTCATATTGGAGTATTGGCACTTCACTTAAGTTATAAGAGGCATGGTTTACATATGCGATATTAACATGCAACATGAACAGTTTATCTCTGTACAGTGCACATTCTTTCTCATCCTTGGCTTTTGCCGTCCGACTTGATTTGGTAAGCTCTGACGAGCAGAAGTGTTTAAACATTTAATCTGTTGAATTGTAATCCTCCCTCAGTTTGGTCCTTGCTTATCACATGAAGCAAAGCCACTAGTGTGCATATGGTTTCAGTTTTTATGATCCTCCCTTTAATCCTGTTGGAATCTATTTTTTGCAAAAGTTGTGAAACAGGGATATAACGGCCATGCCCTCTCCTCCCGAGGGTACTGCCCCACCCCATTTACTGACCAATCCACGCTTTCCTCATTTTTGAAATACCATTTGGATAATTCATTAATTTTCGTATATTCAGTTGTACTTTTCTGGATTCTTAATGAAATTATTTTGAACTATTAGTCATCCCTTTCCTAATACCATCTTGTATTAATTATTGTCATTGAATATGATGAGACATGTTCCCCCTTAGCAGATACAGTTTGAGTAAATATTTGTAACCCATCTCTATACAAGCACTGGATCAGTGAGTAAACCGTATATGGCTTTTCTACATTAAGAACTGTGTAGACCTCGCAAAGTCTTCGCCTTATGGATTCTACACGCATATGAGAGGCTCTAGTATCTCATATTACTTTAAAAATAGTATCAATAGCTTCTTTTTATAGTTTTGGGTACTCTTCTGGTTTCAAAATATTCCTTTAATCAGAAGACAATTCTTCCAGTTACAAAAAAAGTATCGTGTATTGCCTTTTTCCTTAGCTAACATCTAATGACCCAAGGGAAAAAACCAAAACAAAACAAAAAAAACAAGACCGCTCCTTTGTAGGCAACAGAACCAGCCACTAGAGGAAGTAAGAGCTTTGCATTGCTGGGCAGCAACACAGGAACTAACGTGGGGGAAAAAATCACTGTCAGGATTCCTTTCTGCCTAGTACAGCACCCAGAAGCTCTAGGAAGTGGACTTAGAATTTATACTTTGGTAACTAAATGAGTGTATATAATTATATACTTTTAAAAAACATGTGACTGAAGGCATTTATTAGCAAGTTCCCCACAGCATGTAAAAAGAACCTCTTGTCATATAACTTCAATTATTTAATTCATTGAAAAAAGAATTCAAAGTTTTATATTTTCTGGTTAAAATACATCACAACTACCATGGAATTTTATCAAAAACTAGTAATGATGAAAATTGCTCTCTTTAAAAAATGGTGCAAATTTTCAGGATTGAAATATTGTCTTACTTTTTAATTGTAAAAATTGCTTCATAGAACTGACTGTGACCTTGAAGGCATTCAAATTTGCATTGGGACGCACGAATTTTAGATATCTGTAAACAGAGAGAAACTGAAGAAATTTGTACTTATTGTTTGTGCTTGTTTTTTTCATTTATAAAATGAGATCCACAATCCACCTTGAAACTTATTATTTATTAAAATATAGTCACCTACAGTTTTTGATGGGCTGTAAAGACCAAGAGAAAACTATAAAACTATGTCTCTACATTTGATAAATAAGTACTTCATACCACTTAGCACCTCCCTATGCCAACTTTTGCATTAAATATGTAGCAGATGGCCCAATGATACAGAAAGTTGGTTTGTTCACTCAGCACACATTTGTCGTGTCTGCATTGTATGCTAGACACATTCCTTACTCCTGCATGCAGGCAAGCTCTTAATTACCAAGTTTTCAAGGAGTCGTTTCTTTTGCCAGACACACCCTTTTTCCCCTCAACCACTTCTTCTGGTAACTCTCATTTACCCTTGGGGTGGCGATTTCAGTATCCCTCCTGAGAAGGCTTTCCTGATGAAGCACCCATGGTTGAATGTGGTTAGATATCCTTTTATTAGACAGCACCCTCATTTCTAAATCACAGCATAGGGTCTTACGATCTCCTATGTAATTGTCTGCATTCCTCCACTGGAGTGTAAACTCCATGAGAGCTTTGTTAGGTCAAAAATGTGTACTGAGCACATAGAAAGTACCAGGGATAGGCCTGGTTGCTGGGAATATAGGAGTAGAAATAAAATAAAATAGCAGAGTAAGTTTAAATGAATGAAAGCATTTATCATCCCTACTAGAGCACAGACCCTCTCACGTTGTATAAAGGAGCCACATGCACCAGCATTTCTGAGAGTGGTTAACAAAAAGGCATATTCCTGGACCATATCCTAAGCTTTCCTTTCCTTTCCTTTCCTTTCCTTTCCTTTCCTTTCCTTTCCTTTCCTTTCCTTTCCTTTCCTTTCCTTTCCTTTCCTTTCCTTTCCTTTCCTTTCCTTTCCTTTCCTTTCCTTTCCTTTCCCTTCCCTTCCCTCCCCCTCCCCCTCCCTCCCTCCCCCTCCCCTCCCCTCCCCCTCCCCCTCCCCCTCCCCCTCCCTCCCCCTCCCCCTCCCTCCCCCTTCCCTTCCCTTCCCTTCCCTTCCCTCCCTCCCTCCTTCCCTCCTTCCTTCCTTCCTTCCTTCCTTCCCTTTTTTTCTGTCCCTTTTGGGAGCTAGAACTTAGGTGTTTTAGAGTATTAAAAAATCACATTTATATTTACCAGCAACAAAAATGGAGGCCAGAATATTGTAACCACCTCTTTTACGTTGCTTTTGCAGCGGTGCTGATTTCTCTTTGCTGTGCAGAGAGTGCTCAGTGCAAACAAGAGGACAAACCACTTCAAGACTGAGTCAGTCAAAGAGACAACTGTAACTAGTACTTTCACAGGCATTTCACTAAGAAGATGACCCAGGAACCCCTCTTCCGGGTATCTGCTTGAAGAAGAATCTAAAGTTTTGTTTTGTTTGCAATTATTTTGTCTGATGCACTTCTCTATTATGAAAAGGCATTTTTTAAACTGTGATTTTGCAATCTTGAGAAAAGAAAGTACTGGCTCTATAGGCTAGCCTAATATTGGGAGAAAAACTGGTTCTACACAAATTGTGGATTGAAGGCATTTTATTTGAATATACAACATGCCAAAAACATTACATATAACATAATACACATATAAACAGTTACATGAATAGACCACATGATAGTAAAGTTGCTCTAAAAATGAATGAACTTAGAAGTATTTGACTTAGAGCTCTGGAACGACTTCAGTCAAATAGACAATATCTGACACACAGAACAGAGACTGACAAGAAGATAACGGAGCATATTACCGATTGTTCTTCTATCCTCTCCACCAGCACTGTGAAATTTCATACTGACGTGTTGAATTAAAGTCTGTCTTGTCTATCTTGCTTCAGATAACTGGTGCTTAGAACCAAAATACCCAAAGCAGATGGAGGTCAAATTGTTCATAATATACAACATTCAAATGTCCTGTATATTATGTTCTTCTTATGTCTTAATGCGCAGGTAGAAATAAATATTTTTAATAATAATGTGAAGATGTGCTATTATGTAGTTCAATTTTTTAAATTCAGTTTTCTTTATCTGTTAAGTCAAAATGAGTTATGGGAAAATGTATTTAGGTCAATTTTTTTCTTTTAAAAATATGTAAAATAAAATAAAAATACTCCTCCTTCTACTGTTCCTGCCCGTACACCTCCTCCCTTTCATTCCTTATTGCTTTCCCAGGGTTCTGTCCACGAATATTAAAAGCTGCCAATTTGGAATTTAGTTATGGTTGATTAATACTGTGATAAATAAAGGAATATTAAAAATTATAATATATAGAAAGAACTATTAACTGATTTCAGATTAATTTTTCTACCACTAATTAAAAATAATTTGGACGCATGGAGTGAGACTGGTACTCCCTTCAGTGCACTATATCAGATCTCCTCCAGTGACCTTCACTGTGTAGTTCCTGAGCATCACTGAGGCCATGAACCCTGCAGGTTTCCCTCCCAACTTCACAGGGACACAGTCCACAGCAAGTGCCCTATGCCTGTATCCTGTGTGTCCTCTTCATCATCTACCCCAAAGTTTCTCTGGTGAAGGGAAATAGCAAAATTCCATGAGACCAGCTTAGCACCTACACCTGAGCAGCCCAATGGTGCTGCAAAGTTAATGAAGCATTGGGTGTAACCTTCCCAGGTGAAACACTGAACTAACAGGTAAATGCTTTTCTCTTGTCTCCCAATGGAGAGCCTGGGAATGTCAGAGTACGCCAGCCTCTTGGAAGATGGTCTTGGGAGAATGACACCCAGATGTGTTTTATTGCAAATGGTAGCCAGATCAAGAACAAACCTTCCTTATTCACTTGCTCTCCTTCTCTGACCACTCTCTTTTTCTTCAACACCCTTCCCTGGGGTTGCTCTCCCTAATGAAGTGTTACAACACAGGATTTGGGGTCTACCTTCTGTGAGTCCTATGCTAAAGAATTACATGAATTAGGGTCCATTGCTTAAATACCACCCTATAAAAAAGTCTGACAGTCCACATTATCAAGAAGAGCACCCTGTTCAGATCACTCCCTACCCTGTAGACATCTTCACCACCTGATATATTACATCATTCTTTATTATTATTGCCCATCTTCTGAATATAAACAGTGGAGAGAGACTTGGTTGATTAAGTAACCCCAGCAACTAAAATATGTTTTCCAGTCAATAATAATATGAGTTAAGTTTTGCTCAAAAGTCATCTCTGCACGACCTCTCCAGACTATCTGAGATTGTAATAATCCTTTCAGTCTTTGCATCCAATTCCCTCGATTGTTTTTGTTTTTCCAAAGTACTTATTTTCTAAGCTACTTTATGATTTTGTTTTTAATGTTTTCATTTATTATGACCACCCCTTCCTAGCACGCAAGCTTGGTAAATTCAAGTTTGCTTTGTTTTGTTTTGTTTTTCAGCTTGGTTTCTTCAAGCATCTGTGTGTCCTGGGTGCCTGAAGCAGTGCCTGGCACCCAGTGGACCTTCTATTGAATGCACAAGGAGTACTCAGTCTCAGGGGTTTGGAAATAGGTTATAGATCATCATTTCTACTCAACCCAATGATCAGTGAGTTTTCTCCATGTGAATTGATTTTCAAGATCAGACTCACACATACAGAAAGGTCCATTAAATTTAAGGGGAATAAAACTGACTCGGCAGATGCTAGAAAAATATATCACACTATGTTATTATCACCATCTCTCTTCAGAATACCCTTCAATTATTTTTTATTATTATTTTTTCTTCTTCCTACATCTCACCTACATGTGGTCCTGGTATTCAGCTCCCTATGTAAACTGGCCATAGAAAAAATAGAGCATTGAGAATTAAGTAATTATTTTTAATTGATGAAGAGACTCCCAAATAGGTTAGGCTGTTTTCTTTTTCTTTTTTAACTTTGACGTGTAAATTGGAATAAATACTTTTAATGTCAGCTTCAACAACAGTTTCAATCCACACAATCTAGAAGTTTCCCTCTAAACATTTTGATCATATCAGGCGTAGTACAAATATAAAAAGCTTCATAAATATATAACCTAAAATATTCCTGACCATTATTTTTCAATAGTTTATTTCTTCACCCTGTGTCTGCTCACTTTTTTTAGCTTTCATGTTACCTCCAGTCAGTCTCTGGATTTCAAACACTACGGAGTTTCTTGTTTCATCTGTACCAGCATCATGTGAGGCTCTGTCTAGTTTTGTGCTACACTTGTTCCACTAACTGAAGGTGCCAGAACATTAACCCAACCATAGGCAGAAGCCCTGAGGCCCCAGACTTTGTCCCCTCAAAGAGGTCACTCGCCATATGCATAAATAGCTTGCTAAGGTAGACGTTCCCTATGTGTCCTTCTCTGATTAATTTCTGTTCCTTGACGTTGGCAGGCCCCACTTCCCTGGAGACCCCTGAGTATTTGTGCTCTAGTGCACTTATGAAAATATGATTTCATATTTTGAGTTCTTGTATCATTTTCTATATTATCGTAAAGCTTGTGATAGCAGCTCCCACTTTTGAAACTGAATGCTCCCTGCCAAGAAAGAAGGGGGTGTTCAGTGTAAATTGGTTTATCTATTCTATCAAATCAGTGTTCAATTTAAATGGATTTACATTTTTTTTAAGATTTTATTTATTTATTTATTTTTAGAAAAGGAAGGGAAGGAGATAGAAAAAGAGAGAGAAACATCAATGTGCGGTTCCTGGGGGTTATGGCCTGCAACCCAGGCATGTACCCTGGCTGCGAATCGAACCTGGGACACTTTGGTTAGCAGCCCGCGCTCAATCCACTAAGCTATGCCAGCCAGGTGGATTTACATTTTTTATGACTTAAATTCAAATCTTTACATTTCAAAGCAGGGCCCAGAATTCTACCTTACTTCATGAACACTCTCAATACAGATTAACCACTCGATACACATTGAGGATATCAGCACAAAGTGTTGAAAACTTTTCTTTCTCTGCATAGTTTAACAACATTAAATAGTTCTGAAATGATTTCAGATAACATGGGATTTCATTTGTGTTCATGTCTGGATTAAATATTTATTGATAAGATAAAAGGGAGAGTTGGTAATGATGTCACAGCTGAGAAATGTGATAAAACTTTGGATGACAGACTGTTACCGCCTACGTTAGAAAATGCCGAGATAGCCCATGGTGGGGGAGTAGTGGGACGAGGCAGGCAAGGTGAGAGTGTTCGCCTACAGAAGGGGTTTGAGAAGCGCAGCCTGGACACCTCACCACATCAGGATGAAGTTTGACAGGAGGCAGATGGAAGTGTGTTCCTTTGGCTCCTGGGAGATAGGAAGGATCTTGGCAACAGTTGTGATCTTTTAGTTCTAAGACCCCCCGTTGGCTAAGTGGAATTAGAGGAAAAGGAAGTTGGAGAAATGTACATTTATATATATTTTACAGAATATATATATTCTGTATATATATTTGGTATTGTTTCATTTGGTATTGTTTAGGGAGATTCAGGAGCATTGTTACTTCTGTCCTTTTAAATTTTACATCTTTTAATTCATCCTGATATCAAGTCAAATTTCACAAATTTATTTAAAAGAATATATGTACATCCAACTTGCTTAGCATTCTCAAGTGAAAATTAAGTACCAGTGAGTATAGCAGGCAGGGTGGACTACATTACAACTCAGCCCCATGTATCTAAGATGTTTCATATATGTGTATTGTTGTAATTCAGAAACTAGTAGTCTCTGAGTTTATGATTAGGAAGGAAAATCTAATTTTGAGATGGAAAAATTCTAAAACCTATTATACTTGCTTCCACTGAGGACCACAAAAGCCTGTGTAGATACTCTCCTGGTCATTCATTATAGGTAATGCTTGATTTCACCACCTTCTCAGTCACAAAGTTAATCAAAAATTAATTTTGATAGCAGGAGAGAGGATCAAAATATGTCCCATAAAAATGGAGATCAAAAAACAAGTTCTTTTACTCTGACAAGTACGATGTTTGATGTTCAAGCAAATTTATCACTAGAATGACTGTGGTAATACAGTACTTTGCTATTTATATTATTCAGTTATACAAGAAATGCAGTACCAGTTTGGGGCATTTATAGAATATCATCAAAAACATTAAAATAATCTCAAGGCATAATAAATTTACGGGGTGCTGTTGAGCATTTACTATGTTCCAGGAACAGTACTACAGGCTCTCAGTACTAAATTAATTATGCAATTTAATGATCAAAGTGGACCTTTGGATATTATTACCTGCATTTTATAGATGTTAAAAAAGGAAGCTTAGGGAGGTCAAATAAATTTTCCAAAGTCATGCAGGCGTGATGTGGTAGAGCTGGAGATATACATGGGGTGGACAGTTAAACAGTCCAACTCCAAACACTCTTGCTCTTTGCCACCATTCTGTGTGGCACGGTTGCCAGCTTGGTTCCAAACGCTTCAGGGGTGTGTGTGTTTGTGTGTGTGTGTGTGTGTGTGTGTGTGTGTGTGATGGGGCTGCTCTGTTCATGGTAAGATGTTTATCAACATCTCTGTTGCTTACCCTCTATGTGCATTTAGCATTGCCCTGTGGTAACCATGGAAACATCTCTACTGAGACATTGTTACATGTTGCCTGCACATGTTTGGGGAGGGAGAATGTACGTTTCTCCCCTTCCCCAGCTTGGGAACCACTTTCTGACGGCTGCCTGCACAATAACATTCGTGATGTCAGTGGTACAACTTGATGTAGATTACAGAATTTGGGTGTTGAGTTGCCAATCTAGAAATGCTCAACAATAAACAAAGACTACCTCACTGGCATAAAAAAAGATTAATTCTGAAATAAATCATCTTTTTGCCATGGAGAAAATCTCTGACTCCATTGTTTGCACCAGACACAAAGTGGTAGGGGTGACCGTCTTCTTGACATTTAACCTCAACACGGTAAGTTCTCACAAATGGTCTCTTCCAAACTCTGGTGAAGTGAAGGACTGGAGTTTTCCTACAGCTTGAACAAAAGCATCATTGCTCTGTCGTCTTCTCCACCCAGGAAAGACAAGCAAAGCCTTGTGTGGAAGGCCAGGTAAGCGAAGAGTATTGAGTGAAAGATGGCCGTTTGTCACAGGCCAGATCCCGGTCAGCTGACTTCACTCTGACAGGGTAATTTTCTCTTTGCGGACACCAACTTCCCTCAGCTGATGTCCCGTGTTAGCTGTATGTATCATGTGTTTAAGTTTATATATTATGGCTGAAAGGCATCTTTTACATAAATAAAAATTAAGAAAAAATTGGCCCTCACATCAAGCAAAGTAATACCAGCCAAGCAAATAATCTGTATTTTTTTAAATGTGAATTTTACTTCTTTTTTATTTTGTGGGTTTGTGTGAAAGCCAATGGGATAAGGATGTTCTGACTATTTCAATATGTTAATTAAATATGTAATAAAATGTTTCAGAATTATTTATGTTATAAAAGTAGTTTATCCTTTTCTGCTAAGTGTTCAAAGTTATTATTCAAAAACGTTTTATTGTATCTTGGTATGTCTTAATAATAGAGAGAGAATAGTTCAATTTATTTTCCTTAAAATAAATATTTCTTCAGAACAATCGACAAAACTTAACAAGTGCCTATTTTAGGGACTTATAAAGCTATCAGATCAGAAAATATTTATTAAGCTCATGTTATTTTTCAAGAAATTTGGGTGAATATTGTGAGGGGCTACTATGAAAAATAGCACACAGACACAGTACCTGTATTCAAGGGACTTATGATGAATTAGGAGTATAAGATAAATACAAACATGACTGTGATACAAAGTATATGTAAGTACCCTGGGATATATTCAAACAAAAATATATTCAAACATATACATTTCATATATTCAAACATTTGTCTCAAGAGATTGTATTGAGTGGAAGATCAGAAAGATTTTATGGATGGAGTGTTATTTGAGATGAGACTTGGGAGGGTTGCAATAAATAAGATGAGGTGGGAAGAAAATGCTATCTATGTGAGGAAATAAAAATGCAGTTAAACTACAAAGTCCGCACTGGATTTAAAGTGTAGTGATTAAAATGTGTTGGCTAGTGTTTCAGGCATGCATTAAACAATATAAGAGAGGCCAACACCACAAGGGAACATTAGACTGTATGAGGAAGGCCAGATGGAGGGTAACAGAGAATCATTGCAAGTTTTTAACCAGTGGCATGCTAAATTATCAAGCTAGCATTTAAGAGAAGTTATTCCGACAGCAGGGAGTGTCCTGGATGAATTAAAGTGAGGAGAAAGTTGCCGAGACACCAGTTATCAGGGCATCCTAGATTACCAGGAGGTCTGATGAAAATTGAGCTGGTAACAGTCATGGTCAAATGAAGGAGAGCATCAATTCAAGAGACTCAGAAAGTAGAATCCAGGTCACTTGTTAACGTGATTGAATGTATGGGATGGGAAAGACTTTGCGAGTGGAGAAACATATACATTTACAACATTTATTTTCAATAATTTTTTGACTGCATAAGTTAATGCCCAACTCCAAAAGGAATCTAGTTGACAGAGAACAATTGAGTAACATAATTTAAAATGGTTTCTTCACTAGTGACGCTATTCAGGGGAAACTTATATACACACACACAAACATTTTATTATACACACATGATAAGCATACATTAATGTTTACAATCAATTTTAATACCCACTATTATGCTGTGTCAAAAACTAAATCCATTTGAAACACATTAGTAAATTGCCACCACACTATGAGAAGATCAAACCTTGAAAACAGTACTTATGATGGCAATTTTCATTCTAATAATATTGGTAATAACACAAAACATTTGTTGAGAATGTTTCATGTGCCAAGAACTAGGCTAGAGACGTTGCGTGGAGAATCTCATTGAACCCTGAGGCAGGTCTACGAGGGACAGATTATTACAATCCTCCCAGCAGGATGAGATACAGAGACGTTGAAGTAAGTTGCTGAACTCAGAGAGGGGTAAGTGAGAGACAATATAAACGAATGGTCCACATTGTCTAAATATGTAAGTAAAGTGTATGAAGAAAACAAACAACCTAGTTAATATTAACCAGATAATACCATGAAAACCATTTCTTTGTCTTCCCCTTTGATTTAGTATTACTACTTATTAAATTTTATACTGTTTTCCCTATAGTACAAGCCAAAGCACACATGTTGAGAAAGATTAAAGTGTCTAGTCGAAAACAATATTTTGTGGTGATAGAGTGGTTTCCAGAACAATGTGAGCATTATTTCCAGCCATAAACAGATCAATCTGTGTGCTGTGACGGGAGTGACTGGTATTTCCAAGTCTGTTTGATCATGCCATTAACTAGCTGACTCACTCACTAACATTGACATTGGAATGATTTTCTCAATACCGTGAGATTACTGTGCTTCTGTGCAAATCTCCTTCGATCACAGTTAACCATAAACACAGTAACCAGAAGTCACATTCACGTGTGTTTCATATACAAAAATAAATGAGATGGTGGTATTGAGCTCTATTCCTTAGATTTTAGCTTCTATACGTTAACATGAGTAATTAATAACTAAAACATATTGAGCACTTACTCTATATCAGGTAATATACTAAATGCTTTATATATATTATTTCATGTATTCCTGAAAATAACTCTATGAAGCAAATGCTGTTTTATACTAAACATAATTATGAAAATTTCTGTCTAGTTATTGGGGGTGTATAATTTTCTTACTGATGTTCTACAATAATAACAATTAAAATAAAATTATAAAAATCATCTACCTGAAATGCTAATGTGAGGATTGAACTTTCTAAGGTTCCAAGTTAGCTGTATATAATATTTGTTCAAATTGAATATTCAAACATGGGGAACTCATTGCCTCTGGTGGCACATGGTGTGCTGTCAAACTGGTGTTTGGTTTTTGAGCTAATTATCTGGAGTAGAAAATGGGATTGAGCCTATGAAAGGGTCGAAGATGGGAGAATGATAAGAAAAATAGTCATATGGAAAAGAAATGATATCTCTTCCATTTAGTTGCAGAAGAATGATTTAGACCTAATGAATGAATGAGTGGTGAGGTTGTATTTTTGATGTCATGAAATATAATCAGTCTTGAATTCTAGTCATAGAACCTGTGGGGAGAAAAATGAAAGGAAGGAAGAAGATGTGTGACCTTGTAAGGCACTGAACTCCTGCTGTGACCCAATTCATTCAGGTATTGGGGGTGTGTCTACCTGACTGTGTTATGAGGTAAAGATTTCTGTGGGCTTGAGATAAAACCAAACAAGATTTTAACATCTCTTTGAAATTCAATGTGTTAGTGTATGCTTTTAAATAGTACAAAAAAGCCTAAAGAATTTTTTAAACTAAAAAAAAATTTCTCTTTCAAATGTCTAGGTAATTCAAACTAAATGATAATTTTCCAAAAGTAAGTAGCAACATTTGTATAAAAAAAATCTCATTTGGTTTGCTTTTGTTACTGTCAGTGTCTAGCTAGATATTGAGAAGGGAAGCCAAAGAGACTAGATATTGAGCTCAATAAACTGCAAAGCAGGAGCCTGTTTGCTTGATGAGGAAGCTACAGCTTTTCACACTCCAAAGGGGCATAGCATGGCTTTGCCAAGGGGACTGCCACTCCCCCTTTCCTCCCTCTGGCACCAGATTGTTGGGGGGCATCAGGGGAGGCGCTAGACCAAAAAGGCTTGTCAGTCTAACTGGGGAATGGATCCTATCCAAAGTCCGAAAAAAATTGGGAACTTCGTTGGTTATTTTGAGAAAGCACCGGGTCGGTCCCAAATCCAAGCTCCTTGTTGTAACCCAAGAGGAACAGAGAAGCTCTCTCTCTCTCTCTTGTTGCTGAGCATCACTCACACATTGGACGCACCTGTCCTTTTCTCGGCCATGCGGCCTTAGCAACCACATAGCCCATGGCCTGCAGGAAGCAGCCTGAATACTGAAACATGGCAATAGACAACTGCTGGAAACAAACTCTAAGCTAACCAGATGCTGTGCTGGACTATAATTTAATATGGGACACAAACTAGGCCCTATGGAAGGCAAGACTGGAGTTTTCCCATAGTGACGGGACAGAGATGGGATGGTGGGGAGTCAGGAGAGAAACTCCCTTAACTGTACATCATCAATACACCATACCACAGAGCTGCGTTCTCCTGTGTGGGTCTAAGGAAATTAGTTTCCTTGCAATATTGCCAGAACCCCACTTCCACCAGTAACACTTTAATGATAACATTTTTAGATTTAAGTGGGTATCCAAGACAGGTGATATACAGTCATGATTGTGTGTGTCACCGTTCTTGAATATTTCGCGAATATGTAAAGAGTGCCACTACCCTCCAAAGCAGCAAGCTGGGTAGCCAGCTTTCGGTCTGGTTATTTATTTATACCTTTTTTTCTGTGCTTCTGACGGCTGCATTGTCAGCTGAGTTAAATTGGGCATAGCTGAATTAAAATTTCCTAAAGACAATTGATGATCAAGGCACAAAAGTTAAGAGACAAGGGTTCTAAGAATGAATGTCGTCCAAGTTTGCATCAGAGGGACGCACTCTCATCAACTAGGACATCGGCTCCTCAAAGAAATTCTGGGCACAGGACAGGAATCGTGCTTCAGACCAAATGCCAAATAATTGCTCCAATTTTGGATAAAAATATTTAAATGGCCAAAGAGTTCCTACTATCTTGAAAAATTAACTATTTAACAGTTCAATATTTCATGAAATTCTACTAAACTGAGAATGAAATACAGCTAGATGGTAGCCTAAAGCACGTATAACTTCATATGCAAGATGCAGAGTGCAAGTAATATCTGTGCAAGCACATTCACATTCGTGTTTGTACGCATGCTTTAGAGTTTGCATAGAATGAAAGTAATTTACCAAAACCCTGAGGTCACCCATAGGATGCAATTTCCTTTTATTTGAGACATTTTATATAGAGATGAAAAATAATAAGAGCCAAGGGAGAAAGAGAGACTTTTTTATTGTTTTGACCTTTAAATATGTCTGTAGTGAAGACTTAAACCTCAGGAAATAATTTCTTTGAAAAAGTAGAATCAATGTTGGATCTTCCTTTTTGAAAGTGATCTTTATATTTTTCAGATTTTAGTATCTAAAACTGTGAGTTATTTTTCCTCATAACAATCCTGCTAGTAACAGCAGAGGGAATTTGCTAAAAGTCAAAATTTATTATTGTATCTTGGAAAGCCAAGAGAGTAATAAGTTATGCAGTATCACCCAGACTGGACAGTCTTTTAAATAAAAACAGCACCTAAAGTCTGGGTTTTGTCATACAGATTCATTCAATTGACTGGTAAACCTACATAAAATACTTTCATAAGTAATGAAATTCTATAATCTAATCATAGAGTGCTGGAGCAAGAATATAAGGAAAATATTTGTTATTATCTTTCAGCTTTGGATATAGAGATCTGTGTTGCTTGATACACACACACACACATACACACACACACTCTCTCTCTCTCTCTCTCTCTGAAGCTGGAATTCCAGTTCCAGGTGGGACAGGTGTGTTAATGTACCTAATGGCTGAGAACTGGCAGGACATTTCTGACACCATGCTTGTCCTGCCCTGACCCTCCTTGATAATGTGAGTTATAAATTACAAATTACTCCCTCCCCTGTGACTCCCATGCTGTCTTGCCATTCATTGCTTGAACTGATGTTGCCAACTAGAACTTTATGAGATGGGAAAAAATGCTTCATATCTGTGCTATTCAATCATGTGGCTATACGCATTGGAAATATGTTTAGTGTGACTGAGGAACTGAATTTTTAATTTCACTTAACTATAGTTTGAATGTAAATAGCTGTAGGTGGCTGTTAGCTATCACATTGTATAGCCCCGTTTGGGCCACCAGACTGGCAATTCTGAATACAAACATAGACACCAGGACCTGAAGAATTCTCCTCTTATAAAAACCTTCCTCTGGTATAACCAAGGCTCCTTGGCAGTTGGAGCCTTCATTATTATCAGCAACCCAGGCAATCATCCTGGGCAAAAGCTCTGGCATCAAGTACTCAAGATAACTGCAGGGACACTGAGATTCACAGGTAGATTCTTTCCCTAGGATTATTTCAGCTACAGTGTGAGTCCATATGCGTCCATGGTAGGTTCACAAGCCCTAAAAATATTCATTTGAAAAGATACATGCACCCATGTGTTCATTGCAGCATTATTTAAATAGCCAAGATGTGGAATTACTTAGGTGTGCCTTAGTAGATAAACGGATAAAGAAGCAGTGCATACATACAATGAAATACGACTCAGCCATGAAAAAAGAATGGAACATTGCCATTTGCAACAATGTGCACAGACCTGGAGGGTAGTATATTGAGTAAAATAAGTCAGACAGAGAAAGACAAATGTCATATGATTTCATTTATATGTGGAATCCAAAAACCCAAAATAAATCAACAAACAAAATAGATAAAAACTTGTAGATGCAGAGAACATTTTGATGGTTGCCAGATGAGAGAGTTTTGAGAGATGAGGAAAAAAAGGGAAATATTAAGAAGTATAAATTGGTATTACAGAGTATTTATGGGGGTGTAAAATACAGCATAGAGAATATAGTCAATAACATCATAACTATGTATTAACGATGTATGGTGTCAGATGGGTACTCAATTTATTGGGGTGATCACTTCCTAAATGATATAAATGTCTAATCACAGGATTGTATACTCGAAACTAATACAATATTGTATGTCAACTATAACTGGAAAATAAAAATTATTTAAAATACATTTCCAATATGTGTTTACTGTTAAGGCAAACACATGAACAAACAACTAAATAAAAAACTTCCTATGTGGACCAAATTCCAAGTCAATTTTGCAACGCAGTTTAATAATCACTAACTTATAAGTTGGATAGTGAAATAAATTCTACTTAACATACATTGCTAGAGTGCTGGTACTATACCAGGCCATGGGCTATCACATACGCAATCACGTACACAGAGCCTGTCCTCATGGAGCGGGCAGTCCATGCCGCACCGCAGTCAGAGCAAAGGTGTGAAGAGGCCAGTGGCTGGGAAAATGAATAGTCTGATTGTGACTTTGAAGGAACAGTTTCAAAGGAATGTTCGAGAGGCTAGTAAAGGGACAAATAAGGGGTTTCCCAGAACTAAGAGTAAACAGCAGTGAGGTTTCAGGAAAAACACATTATATTTTTATACCTCATTTTGTTATAGAGTACTTAAAGCATTCTCTCTGTATAAACTGAAAGTGAAATTAGTTATGAATGCTTTCAAGTCACACGTGGGACCTTGACAGGTATAGCAAAATGGCCAAATTCTCGTGTCAGCACTAACTAGGCTCACTCCAATAGACATCCTCAGAACACCAGGCAGGAAAGATGCTGTCTGGCCGCTATGACAGGAATAAGCTCAGAAATAAAGATTCAGTCCTGTCTCATCAGAGATCATTAACAAGTTTTCCTGCATGAGAAAGCTGGAAAGGGTTCAAAGTTACCATGTAGAAGCTCAGCAACAATATTAGCCCTATAATCCTGTTATTGGTGGAGTACTACTCTGTTATCTAATACCAGCACTGTGTTAAATATAAAGGTATTCACAGTCTCAGTGAATCCTCACAACAATTTTATAAGGCCTATCTTGATTGCAATCCTGTCCATGTGAGAACTAATTAACTTGCTCTCTCATTAGCATGGGCGAGTGTTGACTTGTGAATGAAGGTCTTTGGACCCTAAAACTTGTACCCTTAATGAAAACATTTTATTATTTCTCATACAGTAAAGGCACCAAGTCGAACCATATGACATTGTCAAGCTGGTGGTGACTTAAACATAATAACAATTTCATGTGGTTTAAGCTAATGAAGCAGTCGGTCAGGGCACTAGATGATGTCTGGAAAGTTATCTGAACTCTTAAAATAATTTATTATGGGTATCTCAGAGTTATCAAGTCTGTCTTACTTCCAGAATGAAATTTTCTTGCTCGATAAAAATCTCAGGCTAGCTCAGACAGATTCTAATCTGGAGATGAGAGATACACCTAATTTAACCAGGACTGGAAGGGTGTGGTGTCTTGGCTAAAAATGGAGTTTTACTAGTATTCTATTACCAGGAATGTATCCTGCTTGATTGATTGGTTGGTTGATTTAATTATAATGTGAATATACCGTAACTTCAAAATATTTTCAATGTAAAGTTTGTGTGTCTAGTTACGGAACAAAAATCTTTGCCATACACATAAAAAGTGTGCCTTAGTTATCAGCAAGTAAACAAAAGATTTCCAGGAGACAGAGAGGATAAGATCTTCTTTGACTGCTTAGGTTACAGGTTTTTATAACGGCACTAATGGGGTTAAACAAGATTTAATCCTTTACTTCCCTTGGGGATAAGAGAACTTCCCGTGGGGATAAGAAGGGAGGAAATATTGGCCACTTTATCTAGACAAAGCTGTGGTGTTATGGGAAAGATTATACAGACGAGGAAGTCAGAACACCTGGGTTACACTGCTCTGTGACTTCATGGTAAGTCACTTAATTTTCCTGAGCCCGAATCTAAAATTGGGCTGGGAATGATACTACCTACATCCCATTGAAGTAGTGGGGCTCAATGAAAATGTGTGAACGTGCAGGACCCTGTGATTGCAGCTGAAATCTCACTGATGTCTACTCCAGTCACCTTAGAACAGTCTATGTTGAATGCCTTTTAGACTATTTATAATATGCCATGTTTCATTAAAAGATGCCATGTTTTAATTCTTGTAAAATAAAATCGATCTCAGGAAACATAAACCAAAGAATACTGATTCCTTTAAATAACTTCCTAAATGGATATTGACACTAACACGTGCATTAAAACAAAACAAACATAAAGGTAGGTAGTTGTCAGACCTCTACATTCTCATATTCTTATCTTGTAGAAACTGAAATGCAATCTATAATAATTTGTAAATAAATAAAGGAATATGGTAGTTCACACTTTTGTGAAAAATGTCAGCAACTCCCTTCTCATTGTAAGTGTTTTTCAGAAGCTGTTTACATTGTTTGTTTGTTTTTTTTGGCATGGCTGAGATAAGTATCCTTTGAACTTTCTGCCAAATGAACCTTTCTTATTTCGTATCACCTGAACTTTCTGAGTAACATACTGATGACGAATGAGTATTGTCTGAATTCAGACTTTCAGTCCTAGCCCTAAATTAATTCAGTTACTTGTACCCAAGGGAAAAACACTGTAGAATGTTTCCACCTTTACCAATACTTATCTGAACAGTCTGGAGATTCAAAGATAAGACATTTAAATTGAAAATTCATGATCTGTTTCCAGCTCTCTGACAGAAATGAGTCTATTAGGGTGTGAAAAGTCTGAGTCATCAAGATCATTCATATTCATTAGGATGCAAATTCTTTACAAGAACTACTAAATCGCAACCATCTTTTTGTATGATTAATGTAGTTTAAAAGTTTACTCTTTCTTGAAGGCTTTCCTGGGAGTAGAAGATTTTCCCTATTTTCCTAATGAACATAATCCATCTTGTGTCGTAGTTATCGATGTATTCATTCACTTTTCTGAACAGATCTGAAGGCTTTTGAAAACAGGTAGAGGGTATGTCTCAATTTAGAGCATCAAAAGGTGTGTATTTAAATGAGGTTGCTTAGAATTAGTCTTTCTGATTAAGAAAGATGAGGTAATATTCAAACAACTTGGATAATCATCTTTACTTTCAGTACATGGCTTTTAATTCAATGTACTATTTCTTGCTTTTAACAACAAATGATGATACAAATACTTACGTAAAAAATATATTCTAATATTGGGAGAACAGATACACTGGTATATGATACTGGGTTACATTATTTGCCAAATGATGCTTCCTCGTTCTGTAATAATTTCAGTATAGTTAGGCTAAGTTAAAGAAGAGAGAGTAATGTTGAGTAATGCTCAGTTCCCATCTTCTAGTCAATCCCTTAGCCTTTGTCTAAAATCACACTAATCACACACAGGGCTCCTGAAACCCCTGTGGGTCTTTCGGTAGATCTATGAGGATAAAACTGTTGTTTTTTTAAATAATGCTAAGGCATAATTTGTGTTTTTCACTGTCACTTTACAAGCGTATAATGGAATTTTCCAGAAGTTGCATGGCATATGATGATATTACTTACTGTAGCTGATACTAGAATGCATTGCTTGTATATTTTTATACTTTAAGATTATTAACTGTATAAAGGGGGCTTCAAAACAAATGGTAGAACAACCTGCTTCTCTAAAAGAAAGCTTTACCTAGTGGGAGGTGCTATCATAAGAGGTTGATAGAAACTATATTTCTTGACATTTACTTTCTTTTTCTGAAGATGCAGGGTCTTGGTCATTTAAGCTTACAGAATGCATGTGCAAGAATGATTCTTTTCATCTTTTTCTCCCTACGACAGCTATAACATAAGATTGCCAGATGATTTTAATCAAAAGCAGATGTACTTAATAAAAATTTGTCTACCAAAAGAAAAATGTATGCGCTAAGACAAAATTATTTTTCTTATATTTAGTACAGATTTTAACATTTGAAATTTCAGCAGCTCATCTTTTGTTCCCAAGCAGATGAAAAGCACACCTCCCGTGCCTCCAACCCCAAACCAACAGTTGCATCTCTTATCCCGACCCGGATAGTCTTAAAACCGTGGATATTTCACATGGAAATTGGGATAAAATATTAAAGCACTTTAGAAACAAATCAGGAGCAGCAGTTTCTTTTCCATTATTTAAAATATGTTCTTTCTACAGAAGGGAACATTGTGTCCAAAGCGCTGGCTTCCTCATACTGAAAACTTGGAGGATTTTTTTTTTCATGATGACAATATCCAGATCTGAATTCCTTCATCAAAGAAGTGAGTCCCTTGCCACTAGCCAGACTTGGGTTCCAAGTATCATATCATGAATTTTTAACAGAAAAATCACTTCTTAAAAATATCCGAGCACTCTTGGGTACCCTTTCAGGCCTTCAAAGTTATATTTATTGACTAATCAACAGACATCCTTTTTCTCTCCAAATGGGTTGTGAAATTACTATCAAAGGAAATGAAATCAAATGCACATTTTATTACTAAAGGTCAGAACCTACTTTCCTTTTATTTTATGGTTACCAGTCTGCTTTCGTTAAAGCTTTCATAAATTCTTAGTCTCAAATGCACCCTGAAAAAATACAATTAATGGGCATTCATTAAAGGATATTACTTCCTTTAAATTATATTGTTGATTTAATCTAATGGATGGTAATCAGTTCTGTTACTGCCCTTCCCAGATTCTCTTTACTGCCCTGGCCACTGTCAGTGCTGGGAAGGGTTCACTGTACGCCCTAACTTCGTTAGAGAGTTGCCTGTAGGTGGTGGCTGCTTCCTGTCAGGTTACATCACCATCGCTGGAGGCAAATGTGGGTGTGGCGGTCTAAAATCCCTGCTCCTTTGAAAACTTCTCTGTGATCTGTGTCCCGCCCAAGCCCCACAGAAGTTTAGGTACAGCTTGCAAACAGGGCCGGCTTGCTGAGTACATCTGCGTGAAGGGACAGCAACAATGACACGAATCGATCTGCAGGTGGTTCATTGAATTCCCGTTGTGTGTCGCACGGTGTGAGGTGCTGGGGACAATGAGAGAACAAACAGAAAAGATCTCTGCCATCATGGAACTGAAGTTCTAGTGGATGAAACTGACACAAACACAGAGGCATACAAATAAAATAAATATTTGTTCTGATATGTCATGAAGGAATCTAACAAGGAATCGAGTTAGTAGTGGGAAGAGATTTGCTTTAAGTGGGGGAGGCAGCAGTAACTTTTCTGGTGAGATGTCCTCTAGAAAAGCAAAAGAGAGTGCAAGTGTCAGAGCATAAAGTGTCCTTTAGAGCAGATCAAACAAAACGAAAGAAACAAAGACATTCAGAAAGCACCTGCAGTAGGGGGACAAAGCAGAAGGTGTGCCTTAGCCAGGTTTGGCAGAGCCCGTGGTCCCCAGGCTGGTGAGGATGGGACACTTCAGGTCCAGACTCTCAACATACACACGCCATGATTGTATCTGAGTGATATGACTCTGGTAAAAGGAAGGAAGGAAGGGAGGAAGGGAGGGAGGGAAGGAAGGAAGAAATGAAGGAAAGAAGGAAGGAAGGAAGGAAGGAAGGAAGGAAGGAAGGAAGGAAGGAAAGAAGGAAGGAAGGGAGGGAGGAAAAGGTGCTCATTCCAATGCAGACTGAAGCACCAGATTCCCTGAGACGAGAACAAACTAAAACCCACATAAGAGAATCCTAACCAAATATGTAGGAGGTTCCCTTTGCCACTCTATGGCAATATAACAAGAAACTATAGTCTTTTATGAAAAATTTCTTCAGCCTTGTATATATTATATATATGTGTGTGAACATTTGTATGTATATGTATATATATAAAATATATACAATATATTTAATCCACCCACTTAGAATTTTTGTTTCTTTGTTTGCTTTGTTCTTTTAAGCAGAATGGGGGATTTCTCTTTCTTGGATGTACTTACCCTAGTCGTGAACACTTTTTTGTTCCCCAGAGTCAGAACACTGTGCACCTGCACACGGCGACTGTATGAAGACACGCAGGAACTCAGGAAGCCCTACCAAATTACTGCATTTCAATTTTCGGTTCCTGTCAAGAGACAAAACCAGGTAAGCAGCATTCACTGCTTACAGAATTTCATCTTGAAGCTTACTTCTGTTTTGGGCTATTACTTGTATTCACATGCCCTTTTAACCACTGGCAGTCCTGCGTCATGTTGTTGGTAAGAAGAGTAGTCCCATGAGCTGCCATTGGATAGAAGCTGACTGGGTTCCTTTCTCAGAACTTTAGTCCCACATACAGAGTGTGATGAAAGTAGGTTTACACTCCTGAGTGCATGAAACACAGTGTTCCTTCTTGTATCATTTATTAATTATTGCATTATTTTCCATATGAGCAACTGTAAACCTACATTTGTCCCAGCCTCTCTTTGATAAAGAAACTAATTGAGCCCTGGCTGGTGTGGCTTAGTGGACTGAGCACTGGCCTGAAAACCAAAAGGTTGCTGATTGGATTCCCAGTCAGGGCACATGCCAGGGTTGCTGGCCAGGTCCCCAGTAGGGGGCATGTGAGAGGCAACCATACACTGATGTTTCTCTCCCTCTCTTTTTCCTTCCCTTCCCTTTTCTAAAAATAAATAAATAAATAAATAAATAATATATTTTTAAAAAGGAAGCTAATTGATTAGTGATATCTATACTAAGAACAAAATGTGTTAAATAAATTTGATTTTATGAGACATAATATAGAGATGAGAAATATGCTGGAGAATTTCAACATAATTGCCAGATGGAGATAATATAGTCAAATCCAGTCATTCATGAATTCCAATTTTGCTTAAGTGGTCTCTCTAAGGTACTTCCACTTATTAAATTAGTTTGTGCCCCTCATACTTATCTTTGATGATAGTTAACAAACGTATTCAATTTTAATTGAAAAATGCATGAAATAATATGTGTGTTATATTCTACTTTATATACTGGTGCTTAATACTTTGAATACATATAATGCATCTAGCATTTGAATTACATTCAACAATTTGAGTAAATTGGTAATTTATGCTTATTGGTGGATTAACTTAACTCCTTCTCATTGTCAAAAAGAAATTAAAACTGTTGTCACGTACATTTTTCATAACACTGCTTCCAGTTAAGGATTATAGGAGTCACCCAATGAATCAGTGTGAACTGTATTTATTTGACAAATATAGAATCTTACTCATTGGTATCCTGCCATTCTTTCCCATGTCCTATTTTAAGGAAATCCCGAAGGCAAAAATGACTGCTGAACAGCTCATGTATTTCACCACATATATAAGAAACAATAGTTAATGGAATCATCTATTCCACTTCAACTGTTGATACACCAAAACAAAACAAAATAAAACAATTAATTGAAGTACCATAAAGTTCCCTGTTATCTTAGCAACTTTACATTTCATGAAGGTCCGTATGTGGCAGAAGAAAGGGCAATCAATGTCATCTTGCATTCTAATCATCAAATCATCAGTGTTAGGGGAGTTGGAGAGGCTTCTTATTTTTTTTTAAGATTTTATTTATTTATTTTTAGAGAGGGAAGGGAGGGAGAAAGAGAGAGAGAGAGAAACATCAATGTGGGGTTGCTGGGGGCTGTGGCCTGCAACCCAAGCATGTGCCCTGACTGGGAATCGAACCTGCAACACTGAGAGGCTTCTTATTTATACTAATTTATTTTCTCTTCCCTCATTTCTTAATAGGTCAATTTTATGTCCTCTTGGTATTACTGATATTTTCTACTCTTTATTAATCATAGCTTTCTAAAGAATAAATCCAATTGACATCATTTTCACACTTGAAAGTTACTTTACTGAAAGCTGTATAAATATATGCCCTGTCTGGTGTCACTCAGTGGATTGAGTGCCGGCCTGCAGACCAAAAGAGTCACTGGTTCAATTCCCAGTCAAGGCACATGGCTGGGTTGTGGGCCAGGTCCCCAATAGGGGGTGTACGAGAGGCAACCACACATGATTTCTCTCTCCCTCTCCTTCTCCCTCCCTTCCCCCTCTCTAAAAATAAACAAATAAAATATTTTTAAAAATATATTTATATCTACATATATGTGTCTTCAAATATTTATAACATATCTTGGACACTTACAGCTGTCCTTATGTTTTCCATTTTTAGAGATATTAAAATATTGTGAATTAATTATTTGGCTTGACTATGTATTATTAATCTGCTACACATCACCTAGGTATCCTGTACTTCGAACCAGAGATAATGACTGATGAAATCTTGGCATCTACTTCTTTGGAAGAAGTTGAGTAAGTTCTATATGTAAGAGCAGAGAACAAAGTAAAACTGGAGACTATAAGAGCAGACTATAGATTAAAAAGTGGGCCAGGTACCTTAACAGACACTTCACCAAAGAAGATATAGAGCAGCAAATAACCATATGAAAAGAGGTTCCACATTATACATCTTCAGGGAAGTGTAAATTAAAGACACAATGAGATACCATTACAGACCTATTAGAATGGCCCAAATCCAGAATACTAACGACACCCAATGCTGGAAAGAATGTGAGGCAATAAGAACTCTTATTTATTGCTGGTGGGACTGCATTAAAATAAAACAAGAACTTTAAAAGACAGTTTGGCAGTTTTATATGAAACTAAAAATACTCTTACTATATAATCTAGCAATTGCACTCCTTGGTATTTACCCAGGAGAGTTGAACACAGATGTCTACACAAAAACCTTTACACAGATGTTTATAAAAGCTTTATTCATAATGGCCAACACTTGGGTGCAACCAAGATGTCCTTCAAGAAATGAATGAATAAATAAGCTGTGGTACCTCCAGACAATGGAATATTATTCAGCACTAAAGAGAAATGAGCTATGAAGGCATGAAAAGACATGGAGGAATTTTAAATGCATATTATTAATTAAAGACAGCCAATCTAGGAAGGCTACATACTGCTTGATTCCAACTATCTGACATTCTGGAAAAGGCAGAACTATGGAGACAGTAAACATATCAGTGGTGGCCTGAGATTTGGGGGGAAGTTGAGGGATAAAGAGGTAGAGCACAGAGGATTTTTTAGGACACTAAATACTCTGTTATGCTATTACAATGATGGATATATGCTGCTTATATATTTGCAAAACCCATAAAATGTATACCACCAAGAGTGAACCCTAATATAAAGTATGGAATTTGGATGATTATGATCTTCCAATGCAGGTTCATGAGATTTTTAAAATGTCTTTCTCTGGCTGGGAATGGTGGGGGGGGGGGAGGCTGTGCATGTGCGGGGGAAGGTGGTGTATGGGGTCTCTGGGCCTTCTTCTCAATTTTGTTTTGAACCTACAACTACTTTAAAAACATCACATCTTTAAAAAAAAGTTGACTGTCACAGAGAAAGTGGCCTTCAACAGGCACTCTATTTGCTCACTGTCATGCATAGTTTTCAGTCGTTTTGAATGGGATTATACAATTATTTCTAGCCAATGCAATGCGAGCAAGAGTCAGCTGTGCCCCACTGCAGTTGAGGTAAAGCAAATTTATACACAGTTCTCTATTCTCTCTCTTACTCCACTGAGGTTATAGCAAGGTTGTATATTGAAGATGCTGTAGTTTTACGATGATGAGTGACAGGGCGGTATGTTGTAGTGATGATAGGCTTCTCATCAAACAGGACCCTCTGTGGACAGAGTGACCAGCTAACCCACAAGGCATATGTAACATCAGCAAAGTATGACCTTTTGCTTTATTAGGCCACTGATATGTGGGGAACCATTTGACATAGGAACCCATGTGGACAAACACAGATATTGTTTCAATTCTTTTACACTATTTGAGTTTCATGGAAGATTATATCTATATCTGTGTATGTAAATATTTATGCATAATATACAAAGATATCATGTATTAAATAAACAAATGCATTAGGATTTAATAAAGTATATTTATATTGATTTCAACTTACAAATAACTTGATCATGTTAAATCAATTAACTAAATTTAAAGTACTCCATCTTCTATCATTCAGTGACATTAAGTGCCCGTAGAATTATAAGTCTATTTTTTGTTTGTATTTATACCATTAGCTTGAGATCTGTTATTTAATTAGAGGTCTTGGGAGAGAAATAGTTAGGCTTTCATAGTCACTGATCGTATTTCAGTAGAGAATATTGAGCTCATGGGTGTTTCAATTTCAAAATGTTCAGTTTTAGTTTGCAGTACCATTACTTACTGAAGTGGTTTTGGTTCCAAAGGGACATTTAATTAATTCCTTATTGAATCTGTGCAAAAGAAATGGCTAACATAAAAAAATTAAATCTGTCATCTGTCATCTTATCATTTTAGCTGTGTTCCTTAGAAAATTGACTTTTGTGTAGTTAAAATTTCCTAGTTTCACTTGGAGTTCTTTTAGTTGACACGGTGTCTGTTACACGTCCAGCTAGTATCTTACCAAGAATTTATGGAAATTTGTCACATTATAGATCAAAACATGTGGGATGGAAGACAATAAAAATGGATGACATTTATAAAGCCTGTGAAAGAGCTCCCAATACAAACTGTTACAAATCACAGATTTGTAAATGTAGCATTCTTTACAGATCTTCCTAAGTGTAGCAGTCTTTAAAACACTATATCAGACAATAGGCAATTCAGAGACAGGAAGAGACAGAGCCTGGCCCAGTCAGGATTCAACCAGCGTAACAGAACCAGGAAGAGCAAGGAAACATGAAGGAGGTGCGGGATGACAATACATCGGCTTGTGTAATTATGGGGGCTGTCGAGGCAAGTCTGAAAGTCGGAAATCCGCAGGGCAGACCACGAAGCAAGGCAGGCCGGAACTCTCAGGCACGGTCTGCAGCTGCTCTCCAGGGGAAGAATTGTCTTCCCCCTCCGGAAACCTCACCTCTGCTCTCAAGGGTTTATATATGATGGAACCAGGGATCCCAGATCATCTAGGATGATCTCTTTTACCTAAAGCCAAGTACTCATAGACTTCAATCGTATCTATAAAATACCTTCACAGAAACGCCTAGGTTAATGTTGAAAACTGAGGACCATAGCCTCTCCACACTGACCCATAAAAAAGACTGATTTGTCTGGTCATCTCCCACACAGAAGGGATTCACTGACCATCAGGGTAGAACCTGGCCACGCTGTGCTTTCATGCCCTTGAACCGGCAGCCAAGAAGAAGACTTGTTATACTATCGGGGGTCAGGGAGTGTTAATGCAGCCTGAATACCAACAGGAGCTGGGTTGCTGCTGCAAATGAGGGTGAGAAGAACTACCCTTTTGAATTCAAGGAATTCACTAGGGCGTTTTATGGTGCATTCATTTCCAACGCCAATTGTCGGTGGACAGTTGTAGCAACCGCAGCTCCACTAGTGTAAATCAACTAAGGTCTAAGGTGTAAGACCGTATTCTCTAACTCTTCAGTGTTAAGGCTTTAGAAGAGGCTGTGGCTGGTCGCTTTCTGGAGGGTTCTGAGATGTGCTGGACTTCATGGAGCTCATTAGGTAGACCTGAGTAGAAAAGAAAGGTACTATGTCGGACACCCCCTATGTTTACCATAAAGGCCTCTTAACTCCCCTGGACTCCAGCTGCAGCAAGCAGCTTCACAGAGGTGTACAGAAAACATCTTGCTTCATTTCTGCCAAGAATCTCTTGGTTTCTTTCCCAGGCTTCTCTGATGGGATGAAGAGAGCACTTGGCACAGATTCTTAAGCAAACATAGAAATTGAGGAAAGGTAACACCTCTTGGAGCTATCCTTGACCAAGCCAGTACATGAATCTCTTCATTCCTTCCTCCAGGCAAACAATTTTAGGTGCCAATGGATTGAGTACAAGTTGCCTAAAGTTATGACCACCTTAAAGTTAACCTCATTTCCTGTTTCACTTTTCCTCTGCTCCCACTCCTAATCTTTGGGACCTTGGAGGAAAACAGGGAAGCAGGAAATGAAGTTAAACAATCTGACCATGTACTACACACTGTATGTTTTGTGGAGGAGAGAGAACTAAAATCTCTGGTAACATTTCTCTACAGATAAAGAACAAAACATCAACATTAGAAATTTGTCTTTTTTGATAAAATATTTTTCAATTAATCTACTTGTAAGAGTCCACCATTTGAACAACAACCACAGTTCACAAGCAACAGTTAGCCACTGCATGCATACTCTAAATATCTTATTTGTGAGCAAAGAGGCAAGCGTCTAGTTACTAGAGTCAGGACCCGGAGAGGTTAGATGTCTTACAAAAATTTGGCAACATCACAGTAGGGAGATTTAATCAAATATACTTTCATTGTATGCATGCAAATCACTTTTTTGTTGTCAGTTTCTAGACTAAATCATTTTTATTTCTTCTAAAATTGAAAATATGTTTATAAGCACATAAATTGAAAATATATTTATAAGAACATAAAATTGAAAATATGTTTATAAGCAATATAAGCACAATCTTATAACAAATTCTGTTGCTTTTGAAGTCTATTATCTAATGAAAAATGTATTTTTTAATCTGTTTCAGAAAATAACATTTTGCTGCCCATGATAAAAAAAATTCAAATACAATGCGGCATTTTTCCAAAACTAAACTATATTAATATTTCTTGAAAGTGTATTTCTTTGTAAAGTAAAAATTAATCCAGTATACTTGCTTTAATCTGTTGTAAAGCTGCTTTGGAACCTGTGTTATTCTAGGATGATGTCTAGTCACTGTTAGTCCATTTGAAAGAGTTCATTTACCTGCAAATGTTGCCTTGAAATTGTCTTCATTCATGGCATTTTAAAGAAAGCAATCCCTCGGGGTATACTGCACTCTTATGAAGGACAAAACACCCAGTTTTGTAAGATTTAAATTCAAGCACTTTTACTGCTTCTCTTATTATCTGTCTGCTTCAGAACGTTTCAAAAAAGGTGGTCTGTGGAAAATGGGTAAGCAGGTTGTAAGAAACATGGTGGGGGGGAATCGTGAACAATAAGACAATATTTTATCGGCTCTCTATTTTGGGAATTGTGTTCTATTCTTGAAATCCATCCAGTTGGATAAGATTTTGTTTTATGAGTCTAAACCCTGACATCTAGATCAAGGGTAAGAATATAATTGTAGGATCTTCCTATTTCGGTAGAGGAAGGAAACTGCTCGGCCAGATGGACGTCATTTGGGCGGGGTCTCCTGCTGAAATCTGCTCCCCTCTGGTGGGAAGGAAAATGCGCTGGTTGCTAAGCTACTGATAGGCTTTGCCCTTCCTCTGCTTAATGGGTAGTTGCTGGGTCAAGGCACAAATGATGACGTGAAAGCTGGCTTTTCCTCGCTAATTGAATGGTAACATAGGAAGTGGCTAAGGGTTTCCTCTACATCTGCTATTACCCCTAGTTATGCTCTGACCTTCCCTCTCCTTGAGTGAATGAAGGATGGGGACACAGACGATCCCAAAGTGACTAGAGCCTGAAGCTGCAAGGGATGGCCCATGTACTAATAGGAAAATTAACAAGCATTAAAAATACATTTAGACACTAAAATTATATAACAATAATGAAATTTTTAATGTATACAAGAGCTTATAGTACAAAGGAGGGGATCTTCCAATTTACTGTTCATACTTGTCCATGTAATTTTTGCTAATGACAAAGGCTTGTGAAAATTTATACTTGGGTTTTATCCTTCGGTTTAAATTCATAATGCTCTCTCCTCTTGGAATGAAAGTCACAAGGTCAACTTAAGAAACCAGCAGGCAAAAACTCAGGGCACACCTAGCCTCCTGGGGTTCCTTTCAGTACAAGTCATGAAGTTATGTTCTAGTTGTTAGCTCTTGTGTCAGGCCCACTCACATTCAGCAGCGTGTTCTGGTGCCTACACACATCAGCCACTGCCATCAAAGCTACAGACTTTACCCTCACAACTGTCAGCCTAAGAAACGCCCAGACCTGCAGAGAATTTTTATAAGAGTTTATTTGAGTCCAATTGATGACATATGCCAAGGAACAAGATCTCAAATGCTCTGGAGAAGAGCAGCTTTTCAGCTTCTTGTATTCATTGGAAATTAAAGAGGGGATGTAAGGAAGACTGAAGAAAGCAAAGCAGGGAGTGGATTGTTAACAAGATTATGAGCTCTCTTGAGAGTTAATACTTCCTTTGAGGGGTATTGCTTGTGGTATTTCGAAGGAGTGTTAAGCTTGATGTGTAAGAACAATGGACAGGCCTGGCTTAAAACCTTTCGCAAAAGAAGTTATAGCCTTGGGGCATGACGACCCACCACAACCTGCCCAGCTAGGAATTTAAATCACCCTGTGAGGTTACTTTCCACAGTAGCCCTTTTATTCAGCCACACATTATTACCTCTTTTTTGCTCTCTGGCTTTTAATAAGTTATTGTTCACCTAGGAAGTTCTGGTTGCAAGAAGAGGTAATATGTTCCCTTTGCAGCTAAGAAGTATATTTCTAATCTATATTTCGATTTATAATAATTTTGAAAAGAAATTCCTCAAAAAAATTTTAGTCTAAAAAACTGTGTTATTTCCTTCCTTGATTTTCGACTATCCGACATGATGATAAAGTTTATTTACGTTAGAAATGTCAAATAAATTAATCTCTTTCAAAATTCAAATCCACTTTTTTATATATGTATGCATATATGCACATGTATGCTTATATGTATGCATGTATATGTATATATCTCACCATTGAAAGTACTCAACCTCATTTCTTCCCTTCTTTTTTCATCTTTTTCCCTTGTATCTGTCAATATTTTTTTCATTATTTCTGAGCATCAACTTTGTAACAAATTGGGAAGCCCTTTTAAAAGAGAAGTCTCTGACCTCATAGAGTTTAAAAAGCAATGGGGTACAGGAAATGAGGACTTGCACCAGTAAACAAGCTAAGTATGAAATATAGTGAGAACTATGTAGGCAATAAAAGACAGTGATAGATAGCAGGAGGGAGAAGATACTATGGAAAGCTGGGCCAGATACACTTCCATAGAAGATGATATTTCAGTTGAGACCTGGAGACAAGAAAGGAAGGAATCATGCAGACTGCTGGGTGAAGAGCATCCTGAGTGAAAGCAGCAGCAGTTGTAAAGGTCCTGAGGCAGAAACATCAGTGTGTTAGAGCGTCACAGGGAAGCCACGTGACTGAGGAGAGTGATCAAAGAGATTGTAAGAAATTAGTTCCCAGAGTAGGGGACTGGCCAACCATACTAGGCCTTGAGATTGTGCTAAGGAGTTTGGATTTTTTTTTTTTCAAAATGTCCTTTGAAGTCAATTCAATGTTTGGAACTTTGGAGATATGGAACCTGAATTACATTATTTAAAAATATTTCACATGCTGGGGCAACAATAGACTTGAAGAGGCATAAGAATCCAATTGTGCAAGTCATTTGGAAAGCTGTTGCAGTAACCCAGGTTAAATATGTTGTTCCACAGGACTGAAGAAATAGCTGAGAAAGTGGGGAGGATTGCAAACATTTGAGATATTTTGAAGGTGGTTCAAATAGGACATTCTGGTAGACTGGATGTGTGGAATTAGGGAAAGACTGAGTATAACTGTATGGCTTACATAACTCATTGAATAGTATAACTCTTCACTGAAATGGAAAACAGCAAGGGTCAGCAGATTCGGAAAGAAAGAGGAAGTGTTATCTTTTGAACATGTTGAGTTTAAACATCAACCAGATGTAGAAGTTCACCTGGAAAATACAGAGATAAATACATAAGTTTTGTAACTGTTAGATTCAAAACAGAAATCCGGGAGCCTTGTCAGCCATGAAACTGTGTAAGATTACTTAGGGAGAGCTTTTAGATGGAGAATAAAAGTGGCCAAGTTCCGTGTCCTATAGCCCTCCATCTTTGGGGGTTCAGAAAAAGGAGAAGAATCTCACAAAGGAGACTGACAAAGAAAAGCAAGTAAAGTAGAAGAAAAGCAGAGAGGCTGAGTTTTCCTGAAAGCCAATTGCAAAAAGTTTTCAAGAAGGGAGTGATAAACGCTAACCAAAACTGTTGAGAAGTCAAGTAAAATGGGGAGTAAGAGCTTTAGCACTGGCAGAATGGAAGTTTTTGACAATAATATTTTCATTGACACAGTGGGAATGAAGGAAGCTATATGACAAGCTTAAAGAAAATGGAAATGGAAGCAAATATTGTTAATTTCTTTTGAAAATTTGTGCTGTAACGGTGGAAGATGGGTAAGGCAGTGGATGGAGAAGGGTGTGGGACCCGGGGAATGTTTGCTTGTGGTGGAAGTTTTTAAGCTCATGTTGCTTTTGCTTTGCTTGTTATTTTTGAGAATGAGAGAATGTAAAGACTATCTGTATGCTGTTAGAAATCACCCAACTCAACGAAAACCTTGATCATGGAGGAGAGAAAAGAGATCAGTGCAGGGATCAAGTTCTTGAATAGAGGAAACAGTATGAGATGCAAGAAAACAAGTGAAGACAGGGAAACTGGTTAGAGGTGGAAACGGAAAAGTTCTTTCATTTTCAAAGGTGAAAAGGCATAAATGTGGGACTAGAATATACAGGTAATCAAAGTTGGTAACCTGGTTTTCTAAAGTTGTAGACAGAGAATAGAAGCTGCTGCACAGAGCAAGGAGTGAAGGACACAGAGAAGAGATGGAAAGAGAACATTTTGGATTCCATGATGCCTCCATGCCTGACTCCAGTCCGTTCCAGAGCCCCAGCTGTCCTCTGATCCCTGTGTGACACACCGAGGTTTCCTGCCATGTTCCCGTCTGGGTAAGCAAGATACAGGGAATGTTTGTTGCTTACAACCATGAAGTCACAACGAACACAAGTGGAACTGCGTTTTCCATTCTATGGATTTGATTCTCAAAAAAATCTAAAGACATCTCTATAAGACCCCTTGACAGGGCCTCAGGTTCCCCCTTCAAGGGGGGCACACATACTTGTATGTCTAGATTTCCCTCTTTAGAATGGTTACTTGACAATATTTCCTAGAACTTGTCCAAACACTGATTTACTTTATAGTATGAATATTAAAATCATGTGCTGGTGTTGTTCACAGGCCAGTTCCCTTCAAGCTCTTATTTTATTTCATTTGACTTGCCTCCATTTTATTTTAGAAGTGCATCTTGACCTAATTATAGAAATATGACTAGAAGGGGCAATGGCGGGCGGTCCAGCAGCCCTATCGTTGTTGAAGTATTCAGTGATCCTAAGAATTTCCTTTCATTTCCATTCACACGAGTGTGCATTTCTTGGCCTTGAGTCTGTGAGAACTGTGTAAAATTTTGGCCACTGTAATGTCAGCATGATGTATTTTTATAAATCATTAAGCTCCTTGAACTTATTCCACATGAGAGTAAAGAGTTTCGGTTTAGCACGAACAATGCAAAGTGAATAAATATGAAGCAAGCTTGTGGTACACAAACTAAGACAAACTGAATTTTTTTTTGCCACATCATAAAGGGAAGAACAGTAAAATCAGACAATGTGATGTCTGACTAATTTACTAATAGAAACCCATGTTTCAGTCCATCAGTCTTTGATTTGCATTCCTGGCCAATTTTTACTAAAAAAAAGGGGATGTTGCTTATTTTTTCCACATATTTGAATACCCAAAGAACAGTCTCCAATTTAATTATCTGGCATGCCTTAAAAAGCAAATCAGATCTAGAATGCTGATGACAAAGGAAATCTCCGCTCATACCTGGACCCCAAATTTGCAGTCCTTTGGTTAGCACAGGTGACTATTTTTGGCAAGTAATTTGTTAGACCTGCCTGGAAAAATAATGGATGTGGAAAGTAAGAGGATATGAGAGGTCATGTGTAAAAGTTTAAAAAATGTTTTCCATTTTCCCAAGAGTTATTAGGAGATTCAAAGATCTCCTTAGGGAGCTGGGCCACAGGATGAGAGCTGACCTAGGATCTATGAAAGTACACCCAACCTCGCCTTTGGGAGAGTGGTCTGTACTCATCCCCAAGTCAACGCAATCTGCGTTCCTTCTATGTCTCATCTTAAGGACCCCTTCAATTTTCCCTCTACTCATTGACATCCGCTATCAGAAGGATGACAATGAGTAAGGAATTGATGGAGAGTTAGTAAATGTCCATTTGAATGAATAGGTTGTATTAAAATATCATATTATTATACCTAATCAATGTTTTTCATCATCTTTTGTTCTTGACTGTGGCAAAATTAACCTAAGCCAAGTTGTCCATTCACCTTATCTGAAAGTCCAGTGATTAGAGATGGATAGGAGTTTTTTCTCCTCTATCATCACAATATCGATAACACATTATATGTCGCAGTGAGCACAGGCAAATGCTAACAAGCAGGTGCAACATTAGTCCTGCATCTTTTCTGTCCCCGCACTCCGACCTGGATGCTCCGACTAGTGTCTTGCATGAAAGGCTCACTCTGGGGCAGATTTAATGTTATTTTAAACTGTGGGACATAGACACCACACACTGAAATACTTCACAGAAAATCATAACACAGGAAGTATAACAATGAAACGTCATAGACACTCAATAGATATCGGTTGAATGAATACATAAACAGAACCATGCATTTCGATAGAAAACATGAAACATGTCTCACAGAATTTCCTAATGAGACAAACTGAAGGGCCAGTAGAATCTACCTCCACTCTTGGGATTTGGTAGAAGTCATTCAGTGAAATGAATGGGCAACTCTGACTGACGCTGACTGAGGAAAGAAGAGATGAACTCAAGAACCGTGTCTCCTACAGAGCCCACAGGGCTTCCCCCCGCCCCCACCCCTGGGCTGTGTGCATGTGCTGCCCCCGGTTCACTTATAACAACGTGAGCAGTGCATTCTGGAAAGAGGTCAGGCCATATTCAACTTTAGAGCCATAGGCTAATGATAAGGTGAACGACTGGCTTTCAGAGAGCCTTCACATATTCTATTGGTTTCTTAGGGATGCGCTGTATTTATTCAAATCGTTTCCTCTTTTCACCTATAAGCAATACCAGAAGAAAGTAAATGAGAGTGTTTTCCCCCATTTTAATACAGGCCCTTCCTCCTTTTTTTCTAGTCCTTGTATTTGTTTGTTCTTTTCTTTTCCCCAGGGGGCACCTCATGCTTCCAAGGATCTCGTCGTCAGCACGTGAGAGTGAAATGACTGTTAGCGGAGGGAGCGATCCGTACTTCTCAATGCCACACTTGAATCCGAAGCACTTTCCTAATGTTTTCAACCATGCCTTTGCGAAAGTTCCATTTGGGAATCTTCTCTGTGAAAACTAGATGTGCTTTTCCAGTGCCAGAGATGACAAAGGTTAAATTAATGTACCCAGCTGTTTCCCACATGCCGGGCTGAGAGAGGACAGTGTCCAGCTTCCTTCCCCTCCTGATCCCTCCCTCGTGTTCTTATCTCTCTCCATCTAGACCCCCGGAATGACAGGCCCTGGCTTGGTCTCAGTGACCTGGGTAAACTGCCACGAAGCAGGTCTTGATAAGAGGCCGGATGTGCGATGGTTCCTTTCAAACAAAACTGGATCCCAAACGCGCCGCTCCCTCCCACTCGCCAGGCGTGGCACTAAATGCGTGCACATGGCTATCTCATCAATTGCACCATTGCCTGTTCAGCACAATACACCAACAAGCAGTGTAAAAACTTTGAAAAGATAAAGAAAGCCCCCATGATCAAATCACCAGATGGAGTCACATTAGTAAAGAGCTGATAAAGTGTTTTTTTTTTTAACATCTTTTTTTTTGGCTTCTCAGCACCATGTCTCAGATGGATAGGCACGCAGACAGACAGATAAATACAGAGATATATGAATTTCTATCATGTGTTAAGCTGAATAATTGTCTCCCAAAAAATCCATACCCAGATTTCCAGAACCTGGGATTAGCTGATGGCACCTAACAAAAAGGGACTTGAAGACATACTTTAAGTTTACAAACCTTAAAATAGGGGAATTATACTGGACTATCTATACAGGCCTGGGATGATCACTTGAACCCTTAAAAGCAGAGCATCTTCTCCGCCTGGTGTCAGAAAAATGGAGTGAAAGGAAGGCAGCAGGGGAAGCGAGGCAGCTTCTAATGTGAGAAGGATTCAAATTCAATGTGCCTTTGCTGGCCTGTGATGGAGGTCGCCACAAGTGAGGGCTACTGGAAAAGGGACTTTAGGACATATGGCCAGTGTCCAGCTGATGGAGAACAAGGAAATGGGAACCTCACACTTAAATGTGGCCAATGGTCTAAATGTGAGCTTAGAAATAGATTATTTTTTTTCACTGCCTCATGTAAGGCTATGCCGCCATTGATTTTAACCTGGAGAGTGAGTGTTAGCCCCTCAACCTGAGGAATAATGGCACAGAATTGTAGTAGGTAACTGATCTTTGACCCCCAAAGCAGACACACTTTCATTCCAAACCTAAATCTTAAAATGAACAACTATCTTAAACACACCACTTAATGATCTCAGTGTGCCCCATTGTCTCTTCACTCGTGAAGTCCACATTACAATAATCTTTTGGCTAAAAGGGTGGGCATAGACAAGTGTGGTGATTGCTAGGGGGAGGCAGGCATAAGGGGACTAAATGGTAATGGAAAAATATAATAAAGATTAATTTAAAAAAATAAATAAAAAGAAAACCATGCAAATTTCAAAAAAGAAAAAGGAATTTGTAGTTTTTCTTCTCTTTTATAGAGATTTTTTAAGTGAATGGAAACCATGCCAATAAAAACTTGATCGTGCCTTTAACAATCCTGACACACAGCGATATTGCTGTTTGAGAACACCAGCCAGACTCTCATGACGTGAAATTGTGCGCGTTTTGCCCTCTCCTCCCCAGGGTGCACATCTTCTCCTAATGCAGGTAAATACAGGAACACATCACACGTAACAAGCGTTTCCTCGGGGAAATCAAAGTTCTGGAAATGTCCAGCGGGAAAGAAAACATCTTAGAGGTTCCGATGAAGAGTTTTTCCGGCCACCGTCATCGGCGTTAACAGGACTGAGCCAGGCTGAGGCGCTGTGGTCAGGGAGCGAGCACAGCCAGGGGTGGCGTTGGGCCCCGTCTGAGAGTTCACTGTCCCAGCGTTACACGAGTCCTGAATCAGACTCCCAACGCGTGCCAAGCTGTCCCTGCGGCTCGGAGGTCACCAGCTGACCACAGCTGGAATGTGTAGGCTGGAGGAGGGCGGGGAAGAGAGCGCAGACTCTGGAATGTCGTGTGGCCCGGAGGATGCCTGCCCTTGGCAGGGCAGACACTTTGTCACTGGCCCTCCAGAGCCAGCTGTCTTGCTACAATGCTGCAAACGAGGCTGGAGACACTCAGAAGTTGCTGCTAAGAATAATGAAGGTCATGGAAGATTAATTTTCTAAGGAGAGAATAAAGGAATTTTACACACATTACTCGGTTATGAAACATGAAATGAGAACATGGAAAGTATCAATAAATACTGAAAAGGTCTAAGTTATTGGGAAGGACAGGGGAACTTTAAATAAACAAAATGTGATAACATGACACCATACACGCAAGTAAAGTTAAAATTAATAAATATAAGCCCTGGCTGGCATAGCTCAGTAAATTGAGTGCGGGCTGCGAACCAAAGCATCGCAGGTTCGATTCCCAGTCAGGGCACATGCCTGGGTTGCAGGGCACAGCCCCCAGCAACCGCACATTGATGTTTCTCTCTCTCTCTCTTTCTCCCTCCCTTCCCTCTCTAAAAATGAATAAATAAAATCTTTTAAAAAATTAATAAATATAAAAAGCCAAGTCATTTCAAACTTAAAAAAAAACACCAAAGGTACACAAAGCATTACCACTTTATTTTCCTATTAAGGAAAGGCATAGAGTCTGTAAACTTTTTACTATGTCTGACATAGGAAAGGAGATAAACGCAATGCTGCTTTTGAGGCTAGCAGACTCTGTGTGGGTACTCATATGTGCACACTCAGCAGTACCCTGAGTAAACCAGGATGCATTTGGAGGTAAAGCTGTTTCATTGTGCCCGTAGACACTCAGACAACACACTTGGTGTTTCTAGACAAGATGAAAGCTGACCCTATAATTGTCATCAACACCTTCAAAAGCTACTGCTAGCAATGAGATCAAGCGTGCCTTAAAAAGTTGTGTTTCATCGATTCCGTGCCCCGCTCCCCCACCACCACAGCCTGCATGGCAAAGCAGATTCATTCCTCTTCTCATCTGGCTCCAGTGCAAAGCTGCTCATCTGAATGGGAGAGTGGAGGATCGGTGGATGTAAAATTTATTTTTCCCCTGACTTTCTACAATTTTCTCAAGATACAAGAGGATAGACACAGTACAGCTGGACAGCCAAACCCGTAAGAGAGTCCCCGCCACAAAGCAGAACTGCATGACCACAGATCCAAAAATGTTTTGACCTCTTAGCCCTCCTCCCAAGAGCATGATTCCGTTAGTTATGTCGTAATCCACTAAGGAACATGGTTGGCTGTTTTGGGGGGATAATCTGTTCTCAAGAACTTGCAAAACGGTCCTGAAAATAGCATGCCACACATTATTTGAAATCCAAGAAAACAGAGTCTTTGACTTCCAAGTAAAGATAGAAAAAGGTTTGATTTTTAAGTATACAAACGTTTATATGGGAATCAATAAAAATGTTGTCTCTCAGCAACCTCGGTTTTTTTTTTTATTGTGTTGACTTTCTATAGTTGGTGATTAATGTCAGCTTTATAATATATGTCCTACCTGCAGAACAGCCTTCAGCTAAGTAACTCTGGGCTACACAGACAGTATATAAGAATGCTGTGTTAAGTTGAGCATGGTGTTAAGCCAGGGGATTCCACATCCTCCTTCAGTGCACCGCCGTTCTGGCAAAGAGAAGAGTATCCAATCAGTAAAAACATGGATGACTTCAAGCATTGAAACTACGGGTGTGTGACTCATTGCCCAGGTTCTCATGGTGACTTGCAGTCTCTTGTGCTCAGCTTACCCTTTATGCATGTGTTCGCCCTTTCCACTTCATCTGCAAAGTTTCTCTTGTCATGTTGCATGGGTTATTTAAAAATGAAGCCAAGCTCTTTCCAAAGAATTATCTTGTTTCAGCATCAAAGATACAAATTGTGATGTGGTCAGAATTTCACTGTTATGTCAAAATATTCGTAACCTGAGACAGAAAAAATGGAACACGTAAGATCTTCACTTACTCTGAAGTATGAGCCTTTTCACATGGCTTCTCCCTTCCCCTCTTACTCCACAAAGTTATTGATCTCCTTGAAGGTAGCAAATGACTCTCTTTTTATCCCCTGATGGCACCCGGCCCAGAGTTTGTCGATTGCTTCCTTTTCAAAGGCTTGAAGGTTATAGCAGAGTTCCTGAAACATGACTTTTTGTATGTTTAAATTACTTTTTTCAGTTAATTAAAATATTAAACTGAAAAATAATGCTGTACTAAAATATTTTAAGGCCCTTTTAACGACTCTTCTTTTGGCTATTTGGCCTTGATCTTGTATTTCATTCTGTGTGTCTGTAGTTGTCTTGCACAGCAGGCGCACGCTGCCACCCTTCTCAAATGGCCCTTCTCTGCTTTCTCTGGGGAATTTTGAATGTTATGTGTTTACACATGTGAGTCATCACCATTACCATAGATTAATATCCAAGGAACACACAATCAAGCAAAAGCTCTTCAAATGAAAATTATAATGCTAATATTAGAACTCCTTTCCCTCATACACTAACATTTCTGGAAGAAGAAAAAGCTGAGTACATCATTATTCCAGCAAACTTTTACTGTTTTCCAAGCTTGTTCTTAGAAGATTTGCCAAAGACATTTTGGATCAAAGTTTGCTAATTGCTTTTTGAAGGCTGGGTCAGTTTAGGAAAGCTTAAAGCAAACTGAAATGCAACATGTTTGCTGAACTTGGTCAAACCACTTAACTGGTTTAGATGTCCATTTCCTTTTTGGTAAAATAAAGAATAGGGTTTTTGACCCTTTTTAATAAATAAAAGATGCTCTGAGTTATTAAAGTAAAGCCACATTCTTTAAAGTACTTTTTTTCTTTGGAAGGTGTTTTAAACACATAGCACAAATCTCAGTGTAAAATGTGCCAAATAATACCATTACTATCCTTCAGTGTTAACCATGATGACAGATAATTATTCAATTATAAATTTTTATGTACAGAGATCACATCAAGTTGAACTCACTTTTTAAAAAGAGGTACACTGTTAATTCTACAAGTCTAACAAAAAATCCTACCTGAAGCAAAGAGAATTCCAAATATAACCACAGTTCATCCAGAAATCTTGGAGTGCTAGGAACTCTACCAAATTAATAACATAGGTTGGTGGTATAGAAGGGTGTGAACAATTTCCTTCCCCAAATTCTAGTTGAAAAGTAATATGGGTAGTATGTGAGGACATTTCAAAATATATGAAATCAGCTATTTTTATTTTTATTTTTTACTTTTTTATTTTAAAGGTTTTATTTCTTTATTTTTATAGAGAGGGGAAGGGAGGGAGAAAGACAGGGAGAGAAACATCAATGTGTGGTTGTCTCTCAGGTGGCCCCCACTGGGACCTGGCCTGCAACCCAGGCATGTGCCCTGACTGGGAATCGAACCAGTGACCCTGTGGTTCACAGCCTGCGCTCAGTCCACTGAGCTACACCAGCCAGGGCAGCTATCTATTTTTTTAAGTATAATTACCATATACCAGGTTTAGGAAAACAGCCACGCACGAAAATGTCCGGGGACCACAGATGGATGCAAACGAGAGCCATCCACAGCCAGCACTTCACTCCATGGGCTCTGCGTCCTCATTATGTCACTGTCACCATGCAGGAGGTGCTGGGTCACGCAGCCAATATAAGAATGTTATGTTAGATTTCTGTAGCAGTCATTGCGCTTTTGTGCTTCTCATGTACAATAAGATCTTGCTATGTTTTTATTATTATAGTCTTTTTTAAACCATCTGATTTCAGGCACATCACATTACCCCCCATCCCACTAAGAAACACAAAGTCCGTGCTCCTCTTCGTGCCATTTGTCTCCTCAGAATGTCAACATGTGCATCTCAACTTAAACCTCCTTGACAACTTATTTCACCACTCATAAGTTACCTAAGAAAGTAATTGTTCTCCCACCGAAGACCCCTTAGGGCATTAAGAAAAATGCTGCAAAGAACGAAGACAGTGCAATACTGCATTGGGTATCTACTATTTAAAGTAAAGCAAGTATTAGCATATTGGCCTCATTTTTTATTGAAGATCTTTATATTCTCCTCCCTTTCTCCTTGTGTGCATGGCTCCATAAAAAATAGATACTAACATTTTCTAATATCATTGTGATACTATTTTAAAAATGACATACAATTTTCTATTTATAGATCCAATAGCCTCAAAACGTTTATGAAGGATTATGAAGTCAGGTTTCATTTTGGGATGATCTTTTATGCTCAGAAAGTAGCATATTGCTTATTAAATGTTCCATTATAATCTAATAGAAGAATGAATGAATGAATGAATGAATGCATGAGAATGCATTCATTCCTTGGGTTCCTTCGAGATATAAATTGGGCTAACTCACAAAAAAAGACAGATAGAGGTTATCACATAACTATATCAATCTGTGAATAATATATCAAACAGGATAGTCTTACTGAAATGTACAAACCTTGATATTTTGAGTAAAGCTTATTGTATTCACTTTGGAATTCACATGGTTTATGTACTCCCCTTTTGAGAGATAACATAGATAGGCTTTGTAGGCAGAATCCTAGAAATTTTTATTATATTCTCATTATGATTAAGATTCAATATCTTATCTCATCATCCTTTTCAAGTGTTGAAAATTTGAAAATTACTCCTTTCTAAAGAGAAAGTTCTACCAAAAGAGATCCATGTTGATGTCTTGGGCCAGGTTCATTAGAAGTAATTTGTAAGAGAGTAATTTGTAGTGTGTAAGGGATGTATTAAGAATGTGCTTTCAAGGATGACTTTGAGAGAACAGAGAAAATAGTACAAGGAAACAGAAGAAGTTCAAGTGTGTGTGTTTCAGGTAAATTCCCAGTGTTAGCCTGATTCTACAGGGGAACTCAGGACTGTAAAATAGGCGTCAGGTTTGTGCTGAGGCAAGAAAGTAGACTTCACCATTTTAGCAGCAGTCCTGGACAGCTTAATGGTGCACACCAGAGAGAACTAAATCCCAGGCACTTCCAAGTCACTCTGTGTGCGGGCCAATGGCTCCAGTAGCCTAAGAACTGTTCTTGGAGGAAGGTTATGAACACTGGGCATTAGAACCAAAACATATGGAAGACCACGCGAGCACACATTACCATCAATAAGAATCAGAGACGTTCAGTGTGGAGTACCAGTAGTGTTTGTTACAACAGTAAGGTGAAATTAGTGGTGGCTTTATCATGGTTATCAGACATGCCGAATAATAGGTACCTGGTTAAATAAATTAAATAAAAACTACATTCTTCACGACCATACAAGGCAAGTGTTTAAGTGGTAATGAGAAGGCCTTTATATTGACACAGAAATGTCTTTATGGTATGTTATGTGCAAAAAAAGGATTTAAAAATATTACATGTAGCACAATTGTGTTAAATTTTAATTTAACAATGTTACAGTAGAAACAGAAAAACATTATCAGTGGTGGGCTGACTCACTTTTTTCATTATTTCTCTTTTGTGATTGTATTTTAAAATTTTTGTATAGGAAATGGAGTAGCTTTACAATATTTTTATAATTTTGTTTTGAAATCTAGTAACATGTCAAGATTTAGAAAAGTGAAATAGGCATGCTTTTCACATGAGAGTAAATTTATAAATGCACACAACACAGAAGGAAGCAATCTAGGCAGGATGAATTCCAAGATGTCATGACATATAATAGGCACCCAATGCAGTTTTAATAAATACACAGGCATTAGGCAGGTACAGTAAATATCATTAGCTTGATGGACTAGTTTAAAGTTTATAGGATGCGTATAAACAAATCCTTTTCCTGCAGGAAAGATCCCACTTCCAAGGATGGAGTTTCCAAGTCCATAGCAGGACAATGGTACCATTACTTTTCTGCTGAAGAATTAATGGCAGTGCTCCAGTCTGAAAACTGGATCAGCATTCTTAGAAGATGCCAAGAGACACCCAGAAGATGGGTTCATGTCGAGACTGAGTCCTACAACAGGGGCAAGTGCACAGTGGAAAGAACTGTTGCTGGGAAGGAGTGGGGCCATTTCTATGAGCATCGAGCCTTTTTGAGTAAATTAGTCTTGAAACTACCCTACCATGTTTTTCAGTAGGTATTACGGAGACAACTGAGCTTTCCAAACTGAATTAACATGCATGTTAAGCCTCATTTCACTGCAAGTCATAGAGAATTCAATTCCAACTCAAATCACCTTAAGAAAGAAACAAAGACAAAATAAAAGGCAAACTTTATCAGGACAGCTGGAACAAGGGGGCACAATTAAGGCTTTCAAGCTTCAGCTCCAAATTATTAGGCTCTTTTTCTGTTTGCTTCGTTGTCCTGCAGGCTTCCCATTTCTGGTGATGAGATTGCTGGTGAATGATCCAGAAACATGCCCTGTCTTTTCAGCATCTCTTAGCAGAAAGGACAGTTCTCTTTTTCCAACAGTAATTTAAAGTCTAGCAATTGAGTCTCACTGCGTTGCTTTGGGTACCATGTCCTTCCCAGAACAATCACTGCTTTGCAAACCCAGGAGATGCAAAGTTCTGGTGTCAAAGTCAAGGTCACATGATCTCAATTGGATGCTCTGTGGAATCAACTGCATTCAAACTGCGGACTGGGGTTGTGTGGGAATGCTAAGCATGGAAAGGAAGTCAAAATTCTGAGTCTGTAAGGGGGCAAGGGCTGCCTCGTTGAATCTTCTTCCTTCCTCAGATGACATTGGAACAAAAAATGGAGACACTCAATTTCCTGGTGAGGAACATGAAGGAATTGAGTTGATAAGGTGAAGGATAAATGAGTAAAGCAAAAGGCACTGTTGACAATTGCTGCTGTTATTTATACATTTTGCTGTTATTTCAAAAATGATGATAACTATTTTAAGATCAGGTAGACAAACATGTCTTCCATTGTCTTATATTGTTGTTTGGTTTTTGTTTCCTGGAGTGTGATTCATCTAAGATGTCATGATTTGAGTAAATTCAAAGCAAGATTTTCTATCAATCTTAATCTTAATTTCAAAATTTACTTTAATAAGTACTACAGTTGAATTCCTGGATACTAATTGTGAAAAACAAAACAGACAAAGCATACTTATCACAGTGCATTTTTGAAACAAATTGGGCTTTCAGGAATGTTATTTTTATTAAAATTGCATTTTAAATATATATATACCTAACTACTACATTTTTAACTTTATTTAATTATATAAATGCATTGTGTTAGAGGCTTAATATATCAATTTTACAACAAATTATTACCATTTGATTGATAACCATCTAGCATATATATTGAGTTTAATGCAAACTCTACTTTTCATACCATACTTACTGTCATAACGAAAAACAGATCAGAGTTGATACCTTCTCTGGATCCAGGTAGAATTAATATTAATGGAAGAGTCAGAATAGTTACAATTTAGCAACATTGTATGCAAATACACACAAAATTATGTGTCTCTCACCTTTAGCTCCATTTTTTTCTGTCAACCTTGTCACTTTCACATTAAACTTAAGAAAAAGGGAGACAGTTGCTCACTGACCAAAAAAAGGTGTCTTACAAAAGTATAATTGATTTAACTGTGTATAGTGATAAAATATGTGTAATTATACATTTTGTTAATTGGTTTAAAGATTCCATCCCATTGGCCCAGAGGATGCTTCAGTTACGTAGAGAACCGACATCTGTCTGGAGCCCTGTGGGTGACCAGCGCTTGGGCTCGTGTGCCTCTGGTAAGGAAGTTATGGACTGTGATTCCAGTGGGTTTTTCTATGAAATTACTGTTTGTGGGTGGTTGACAATTCAAGGGAAGTAAAATATATAATAAATCATAGATAAATAGAAGTGTAGTATCTGGAAATTCTGAGTGTTGAATGTGGATGTTTTAAGGGAGAGGGGCCAGGGTCATTCACCTATTTAATTCTGTACGGTGGGGGAGGACTGGGAAGTTAACACGTGTAGAAACTATATCAACTGAACCGTATTTAAAGAAACTGAAGATTCATAGTGCCTGGAACAATAACAAGTTTATTCTACCATTTTTAAACTAACCCTACTGACTTACAGGAGTAGGCAGAGACTACCTATGGAAAGCTCAAATGAAGAAATGAGAAACATGGGTGAGAAAAAGAGACAAGTAGATTGTAACATTAGAAGAACTTTCTAAAACTATACCAATTCAATGACAGAACTGGTTGACTTGGAAGTTAATGGACTTCCCAGAACTAGATAAAATGCGTAAAGAAATTTGAATTCATTAAGCTACTATTTGTTGGTCTCTATAATCAGAATGTTGTATGTATTACCTTATCTAATCCCCACACATCCATGAAGCGGAGTATATTACCTCCAATCAGAAAACAGACTCAGAGGGCTACTCCAGACCCCCAAGCTGGAGAAAAGTACAGCCAAGGTATAAACCCAAATCCATGCAACTCCAAAGATTACAACAAGTAGAGGTGGGGTAAATACTTGTAAAAACCATAAAAAAGATTTTCTCCTCAGTTGATGACAAATCAAGTAGATGATCATTAAAATCTTTTCAAACTCTGAGACAGCATAATGTGGTAAGGGGCAGAGGTTTCAGCTTAATTTTAAACTGACGTGCTAAATTTTTCAAAGTCTACCTTTAAACAGCTCAAAACTGATTAATAATACCACTGGTATTATGAATAGAATATATGTATATATCTAATATCACCATTATTAGATGCCAAATATAATATCATCTGTATTATATAATACCTGGTAAGATATATTTAGATTTATCATATCATATCTATCTAGTGATATCGATACAGGTGTATCTACATAGACATATCTCTCCAGGGCTATCTTGCCTGGAATGAACAGGACAACTTTGAGAAGAACTGGCATTCTTCTAAGGAAATTTTCCTTCAAGTGGAAAAGCCACATGAGCTTTTCTTCTATGGCGCCATGGTTTATAGCTTTGGCATCTTTGTGTGTAATCACCTCCCCCATTCCCCCGCCCCGCTGAAGGAGGAGTCAGAGCTAATGGGTCAATCCTTGTCTGGGAATTGGTAAGAGGGCACCGTATGCACCCATGCAAGTTAGGGCACACCACTCAGTCTTCTAATGGTGACTGACAAGTGTCCGTGCCAGCTGCCCATTGGTCCAATAGAAAGTGGTTGTTTTATTTTTTTTCAGTCTCATTTAAAGATGAATATGTCTCATATTTAAACGTATTTAGAGTTGAGTTTTTAAAATAATGACATCTGCATATACCTAGGATAAAACTATTTTTCTTATGAGCCATTGAAATTATACCATTTTTGGTATTCAGATTTTGAAATTTCAATAAAATATTTTCCTATCAAATAATTTAATTGAAATTAAAGTAGGCTTCCTGTAACATGTTGGGCAGGGGTAACTTCCTGTCAAGGTATTTGAGTCTAAACCTGAATGAAGCTGAATGAACAAAGGAAAGGATGTTAAGGGACTTAGGTAGAAAGCACGGTAAATGTTTTAATAGTTATATCAATTGTTTAAAAATTTAAAATAGAGGCTGATTTTTATTTTTCTTCTTGGTAATGTTTTCTCAACTTAAGCAAAATGTTGTTGAAAGTGTACAGAAACAAAAGAGGGAAAGAGGAAAAAGGGGTATTTTCTTATTGTATTTCAGTTGGTAAAAAGACAGGAATGCTCAAAACTAGGAAGGAAAGCCTCAGGAGCACAAGAACAAACAGAGAAGGGAGGCTGGCGTAACTCAGAGAGGGGAAGGAGTCTTCTGGGCCCTTTCCCTGGTACCACTCTGATGTGAAGGTTCCTTCATGTGTGAACCATGAGCACCATTTTCTCAATGACTCTGCTACAGTGGTTTCAATTTGTGATGTAATCTTTGTTTATTTTTCCACTGCATTTGCAGTGGTCAGAGTCAAAGGACATCTCCGCTTCCTAACAGTTCTTCCTGTTCTCTGTCTCAACAAATACGTGGGGTGTGGTTCTGCGTGTGCACCTCACTCTAATTTTCAGGCGTGCACATCTTCACCCCCTTTTTCTTCCCCGCGTACAGAACTTCAGTCTTCCTTCTGCTGGGGAGTAGCCCTGCCCTTGGCTAAGTCACAACATCTGGATCCTGATAGCACGGTCCTTGGAAGATAAGCAAAAAATAAAATTGTTCTGAATTTCCAATGATTTTCCTATAAGCATTTTATAGAGAAAAATAGCCTCTTTGGGAAATAGAAAAAAAAAACAGGTTGAAATGACCACATTCAAACCTAAACTGAAGCTGTAATTCGGCACCATCCGAGAAAGGGAAGCCAGATCGCGCGCGCATTGTGCCGGAGCCCCGACACTCGTGCCTAAACCGAGGGAAAGACAGGAGGAATCTGTCACAAAGAGACCCGCACTTTGGTACTCGGAAAAACATTTCTCCTGAAAAATTAACAAATTTTAATCAAATCACCAAAACAAGCCTAATAGGAAAACATGGGAGGCCTAATTATAAAATTTTAACAGATGCATTTACATGCAAACAAGAAAGCATCTGCTTAAAAGAAATGACTATAATGTGTCCTCCTCAAGTTTAAAAAACACGGCTACACAAAATTGTTGTTTTTCCACTTAGAAGAAAAATGGTAAATCATTAAAGCAACTAAATAGTGTAAGTGTCTTGATGAATTCAGATGGTTCAAACCAAAATGGAGCACGTACTCACCGTAGTTCTCTTCCGCAGCGTCAGGCCCGTGATGTCTGGGGAAGGAAGGTGCCTAGTGCCAAGTGACTAGGGCTGTATGCCTACTCTTAAGTTTTTCCTCATGAACATTTCTTCCTTTCAAACAGCCTATTTAGACCACACAACAGTGAAAAATCATATAGTTTATTCATGTGGGTACATACCTACTTCTTAGGTTGGTCCTTCCATTCGCTCATATTCTTTTCAAAAATGTAAAACTTGATAGGAAAATTTTAAGAGCGATACAGAAGAATCTTCCTCATCTCCTGCACTGAGATTCCCCAATTGTAAGGTTTTTACCATCTTTCCTGTATCATTCCGTTTCTCTCTCTGTGTCTCTGCCTCCATGTCCCTTTCTCCTCTTTCTGTCTCTGTTTCTGTCTGTCTGTCCCCTCTCTCTCACACACACACAGAGCCATTGTGGTCCTTTTAAAATATGACCACAGATCTCTTGACATTTCTCTTAATTGGGATGATATGGGCTCTTTTATCCTGGCCGGGACTGTGATGAATTTGAAGAATAGGATACAGTGAAATTGACACAATGTGGCATCCAGGACTCAGTCATTAAAGGCCTTTCTATTTCAGATGGCTTGGTAACATGTTAACTTGGCTTAAACAAAACTTAAACTACGTATCCCACAATTCCTTCCCCTGTATGTTTTGGCCTTCCCCTGTGGGTTGGCCAAAAAGTTCATATGTTTTTTTCATATGTCAAATAAAAGACACGTTTTTAATTTTCACCAATAACTTTATTGATTTGGATATTTTGAGTATGTTGGTTATCTCCTGTACGGTATAACGTTGATTATTCTCATTAATGCCTCAATGTGATCACTATCAACTTCAATTGGTCTACCCAACTGAGGGGCATCATCCAGTGAGAAATCTCCAGCTCGAAACTTCACAAACCACTTTTGACAGTTCTGTCAGCTACAGCCCCTTCTCCACACACTGCACAAACTTTTTTGTGTGCTTCAGTTGCTTTTTTAGCCTTCTTGAAATAATAAAGCATACTATGCCAAAAACATTGCTTATTTTCTTCTATTTCAGTATTAAAATGGCTACAGGAAAATTCACCAATTTTGATTTTTTTTAATGCACACTGATAGGACAGCCATCACAATACAATCTGAATTGTTTTGAATGATGTTAAAGACAACTAAGTGTTACTAGAGCCATCTTACAGAGAGAAACAAATGAGCTTTTGGCCAACCCAACATTTACATTTATTGCGGGCCACAAGGGAAATCTGGAGTGGAAAAGAAAAGCAGAGGCCTCTTTGTTGCTCACACACCTGTTGATGATCTGCTGACTCACCTCACTGGCATAAAGCAACTTGTCTACCTTCCCTTGAGTCCTCCTTTAGCTTCTTGACTCCTAGGCTGGGTGCACGCGTGCGCGCATGTGTGTGTGTGTGTGTGTGTGTGTTTAGCACCAGGCACCAGGCTCAGCTGCTCTCAGGTGAGGTTGCTCAAGTGTCTGTGGTCAGGTGGTGAAACAGCTGAAAACTGGCTGTCGAGGGTAACTGAGACCGGTAGGTTCTGTCTGTGTATCTCAACCTACAGTAAGTTACCCTGGGTTGTTTTCTTAGATCTTAGCAGACTCCCAAGAAACCAAGAAGATATTCAGGACCTTAGAATTCCCTGAGTATCAGGGCCTTGAAGCTTAGGCTAAGAACTGTAATACCATCACTTCCATCCTATTCTATGGGCCAGAGCAAGTCACAAGGCTGGAACAGTAAATAGAGCCTACCTCTGGGTAGACAAATCTCCAAAGTAAATTGCCAAGGGCATGCAGACCAAGAGTGAACAAATGGGAAACCTTTAACAACACGTCTATCCCCTCCTAAAGGTACATGTTTTAGCAGCTCTTAGCATACGGCAAGAGCTAGACTAATATTAAGTATTACTAAACTAAGAAAAAACAGAGTTAATTTTAAAATTACTCACTTTTGCTTAATTTTGTTGTTCAATGGCTATGTGTAGGCTATATTTGTACACTCAGTAACAGAACTGTGTAAGTTTTCAGCTGCTATGTAACAAACTACCCCAAATTTAGCTGGTTCCAAGAACATACACTTTTTACCTCACGGTTTTCATGGGTCAGGAATCTGGCTGTGGCTTAGCCAGGTCCTCTGCCCAGGGTCTCGTGAGGCTAAAACAAAGGTGTCAGCAGGTGCTGAGGTCTCATGTGAGCTCTAGGATGTCTTCCCAATGCATGCGGTATTGGAAAAAAATGCACTTTTGTGTGGCTTTAGAACTAATTTTGTTTAAGGTCTGTAAGAGAGAGAAAGCTACTTTTAAAGGGTTTACATGATAGGTCAGGCTCAGCCAGGATCATCTTTTTTTGATTACCGCAAGCCAACCGATTTGGGACCACAGCACAAGTATAGGAAACTTCACTTTTGTCATACATCAGAACCTCATCATGGCCGTGACATCCATCATAGTCATTGGTGACAGTTAAGTAGAAGAGGTAGAATATGGATCCTGTGGTGGTGGGGGCGGGGGGGCGCAGTATCCTTGGGGCCATCTTAGAATTCTACATACCATACCAGCCATTCCAAAATTTTTAAAAATGTTTATGACATTTTTACAGATAAAATGCTTGCTGCCAAAAGGTGCAGAAAAAAGCTGACAGGATCTTTAATCATTCCTTCACAGAGTTTTCTAGTATTCATGTAGTAGGTAGTAGGAGAGCTACAAAAATTCATTTCTGTGCTCAGTAAAAATCATGAAACCTTTGAGCCTAAACCTTAATCCCCTTTTCTTAAATATTTAAATATAAGATTGTGGGTATTGCCCAAGCTGTATAGTTTTTATAGCTAATAAAATACCAGAGGACAAAAGCCAAGGATCGGAAAGACAATCTGGGTGTGCCGTCTTCCAAAGCACATTTCCACAGGAGAAGACGCACGCCCCCTGGCGTGGACAGGAGCGCTGGAGCCAACAATGGGATTGGTCAAGTGTGAGCGGTAATAATTGGGGTGACGTGAGGTTTTTCACTTTGCACAAATTCAAGTTGATGGAGAGTCACGAAAGCCCAAGCTTCTGTTTTCCAGCTGAGGTAAGTTCAGAATGAGCTACAGGGGAGCTCGTATAAATCACATGGGCCATTCATGAGGAATGAGGTCCAGGCAGACTCTGATCTATGTTAGAACAAACTCTAGTTCACCTTCACTTGAAAGCCCAAAATATTCTCTCTCAGGTGTCTACATACCTTTAATAAGGCCAGACAGAAGGCTCAAATGTGTTTCTGTATCTATGTTTGTTTGTAGGTGCTAGTGTATTTGTGTGTGATTGCATGTACATGTGTTTGTATATTTGTATGCGCACCTGTGTTTGCAAAGCTGTGTGTGTTTGTGCATTTGTGTGCAAGTCTTGTGTGCTCATGTGTCTACACTTTGTGTTTTTAAGCTACACATGCAATACTCTGGTCCCTCAGTTCATTTTTGATAAAGCCAGACACATATGGCTGGCACTGTTATGAGCTTCTTCTCAAAGTATGAACACATGTTATGTACAAACGCAATATATGCACAAAATGTTTGAAAAGAGAAATGACATCAGACATGAAATTTGAAAGCCACAAGTCTAGGAAAGCACATATTTGTTATATTCAAGGGCTTGGTTTGTTTGTGTTTTCATTTTGGTACATTTTTCCCACTCACACAAAGATCCAGGAAGGCCTTGTGGTGAGACACTTTGCTGTTAAGAGATTTAAAACATTTTTGAGAGGTTGAATCTGGCGGACCGAGAAAGCTCTCTGTGGCCCGCAGACCTATTTCTTTGGCTTACGAACTTGGTTAAGAAAATTTAATTTATCTTATAAAAAAAGGGGCCATGTTTGCTGAAGCTTATCATAATCTCTATCACTCTCTATCACGTTACCACAGAGAGTGCGAGGCCTCTCTGTTGCAGAAAGGGCCCCGGGGTTTTGCAGCTCTTGCCCTGGGGCACTCAGAGTGCTGGGCGGTGGGCTTTCACGTTAACCTTGACTGAAGTTTGTTTTTAAATCATTATTATTTATGAAAAGAAAATCGCACAGACTTCATATTAGTTGCAAAGCACGGACGCATTATTTTAGTCATTCTACATAAGCACTAATTCATATTCTACCGGGAACTTCAGCTCATTTTTTCCCTTCCTCCTGTGTGGAAGCGAGATGCTTCTGAATTCTGCTCTGCTGCCGACAGTTTGGATGAATTCAGCTAAGAAGTATTTCCTTTTCTTTGGGATCTGGTTTCCAATCAGATATTTAATGTCTTTCTGATTATGACTTTGAGTTTTGGTTCTATAGGAGACATGATGCAGTTGGAACACTGAAAGTGGGAACATGTAGCCTGTAACCATGTTGCACATGTTCAGTCTGCCGCGGTGGTGTCCACAGGTGTCAACCCTCCTCGGCTGATCCCAGAGACAGTGGCCTGAGCTTTCCACTCTCAGGTACCTCGTGCCAGGAGAGCGCTGTGACCTGACTCTCAGCCCCTTTTACAAACGTCTGAGCTCCCCTCCTGGGAAAGGATCCTGAGCACAGGGTTTCCTTCATCTCTCCCTGGGCTGCTTTGCCAAAACCGTTTTTTTTTTTCTCTGTTTCACCTCCTTTTCCCCTCCCCATCTCCCACGTTCATCTTTTTCTAATTATCCTCAACTGGAATGACTCAAAATCTACATACACTCAAAGTCGAATTCTTGTGGTTGGGGACAAGGAGTCCTGCAGTGAATGTGCATGTAGGAAAATGTCATGTCAGGGGAACTGGAGCCTGGGGAGGTGTTGCTGAACTGAAACACACATGATAACACAACCAGCTCAGCAGAGAGAGAAAGGAGGCATTTTCATCTGTTTAGCACCTCCAAACTTGCCTGAGAATTAACGCAGCACTTCCTCCTTAGGGTTGCTTATCTTTTTAAAATATCTTTCACATCCATCAGCACCTGCCTGAATCTCCCGCCTCTCAGCTCTTTCCTAACCTCACGGTGCCCCTCCCCAGACTTGTCCTTGGTTCGGGATTCACCTGAGTGTTCTCTCAGTGTGAAACCCACCTTTCCTCCTGCGTGGTTTCTCCCCAGTTAAGGTCTGTACTTAAATGTTCTCTGTATATATTTTTTTTAAAGTAAAATTGGTATAAGCAAATCCCCATGGCATTACTAACTCTGAATATTGTTGAATCACAGATAACATATTTCTTGGCGTCACCTGCGTTTGGTAGATATGTGTCTCTGTGTGTGTCTCTGTGCATAAACCCCAGTTATTGAAAGACTAGAACTGAAGGGTGATATTTTCAAGAAAAAGAAGCTTCTGAAGGCCTATGCAATTTTTGACCTTCCTCAAATCACGTGCCTTTCTTTGGTCCCTGTGGAGACGTTACTTATTTTTCTTAGGTGACAGAAATAATGGATTTGCCTCTAAGCTTCTGAGGACCCTGTTTCTACAACACCATCATTTTCCAGCATTTCACTGGACACTATGAACTTCGATTTGGAGATTAACCTCCACATCAACTTTTAACCAAGATATTCTTCCTCAGAGAGTGTGAATACCAGCGGTATTTGTGTTGGAGATCAGCCAGGCGGGGTGTGTATTTGTTTGTGTAGGCCAGCCCCCTGTGGGTGGGATAATAAAAACAAAACCTCGGCAGGGCATACCTTGAGAAAAAGGTGGATGAGGAGAGATAATGCACAGTATAGATTAGAAATGACCTCAGATGGAAATTTTGTGGATATTACAAAAACATAAAAACAATCCATCTGTCAGCAGGGAATTTGCTTTCATGGTGAATCTTTCATTCTTCACATCTTAAACTGTTATCTCCCCAGCATTCTGGAGCACAGTCCACATTTGTAACATTCCTTGTTTATTTTCTATAGACCCATGGGCTTCATACACAGAATGGTATTAATTCTGTTTGTCTTTGCCCATTTTATAACTTAGACCACCTTTTAAGGATTAAAACCATCAAGCTGCCAAATATTTTGAGACCAGTTTTCCAACATTTCAGTTTAATGACAAAGCTGTTAAAAAAAGACTTATACCCAATGCCTTTACTGATGTAAGTCCTAGGTCTATTATTTGTATATGTAGGGACAGAGAGGTAGATACAGAATCCCTCAGGAGGCAGTGTGGTGCAGTGGGGGAGGGGGATGCTGCAGGATCATGCACCTCTGGTCTGCAAGTCTATTTCTGGCCCTTTCAGATGATGAACTGGGCAAATCACTTAAGCAGTATAGAGCTTAACTTTGTTAACTATAGAATCATATAAAAAGATCTATTTTAAAGAGTTGTAAGTATCAGGGCTAATATAATCCTTATTTATTAGAAGTCTAAATACATGATAGACGATGATTTATTTTATGAAAAAATCAATATTATCATTTTATTGCTTCTATGAAAACTACCGCAGAACATTTTTAAATAGAATTACATATGTAATTGCAGTCATACATCATCTGTAGTCTCTGCTGGGAATCATCTGTAATCTCTTAAGCAGTCATCATAATATCAATTTCGTTTTAGTAAAAAGTCTTCATTTCTCCACTAGTTCTTTGGCCATTTTTGATTCTCATTCATTGAACAGCAGAGAGCTTTCAAGCTGCCTTTCCTTAAGTCGTTGCTCCTCCTTAGTGGACTTTCTAGGTTGCTCTACCTAGCCTAGCCAGATCCTAATCTGTTTCTTGTGTTAGTAGATTTGACCATGGCCTTTGATTATTACCTTCATGAAAATCTGCTCCTCTTTGTCCAAAGACAGTATTATAGCATTAATGTAAAACTCTTAGCAGAGCTCCTGGGTCAAAATAATTGCTCAATAATTGACATGTATTACAGCTATTACATCATCATCATCATCATCATCATCATCATCATCATTGATTTCTTTGTTGACTTTTCTCCTTCTTGATCTATAATAGTAATTAATGGCTTCCCAAGTATCAAGTCTTAGTCTGTTAGTCTTTGTTTATTGCTTTCTTCAGAAAAAATGGACACTCACTTAACTATTTTATATTAATAATATTCAAATGTATATTCAGACTCTAGCCCCAACTAATTCCCAGGGTTTCAGTTTTATATGTCCTCTGCTTCTAAAATCTTTACTCAAATAGAATGTCCCATCATTATTGCCATTGGAGCATGGACACACTGACCTGGATTCTCTTCCAAACTATTCTGATGGCTGTCCTGCCCACCCTGCGCTAATCTGGCAATCTGCAGCTCCTTCCTTTCCCTTCTCTCAAGAGACACCTAATCACTGTTTTTCTTGGATGTGTGCTTTCATCTCTGCATTGAACATTCTTCCCATTCAGATCCTCACAACCTAATAATTCTCTCAATTCAATTACCTTCTAATTGTCCACTGGTGGGCAATGGCTCTCCTATGACACCCAGGGCCAATTCTCTGGGGACATTGTCATTTGTTGTTGTGTTGTTGTTTTGTTTTGTTTTGCTTGTTTGGTTCAGAAACTGTGAAGTTCTATTGAGCTTTGCAGTTCATTTCGCATAAAAGTTCATCTGCATAGTTTTCATGTTAATAATATGTCAAATTTTTATCTATCTTATCTTTTTCCCCCAAGACACTCTGTGTCATCTAGTTTCAATCATTCTAGGCCCTACTGTGCCACCCCAAAACCATGGGTAACTATTGAGTCTGGACCACTGGCTTATGCTTTGACTTCCTTCTTGGAAGTTTTCCTATATATTGTCTTGACTTATCTATTTTTTGTGTGTTTCTTTCAAGACTTAGATTAATTTTCCTTTATACAGCTTTTCTTTGATAGTTTGTCTAGGTTTACCTTCCTGTTATTTTTATTATCAAAACTTTTTACCTAATATTTATGTTCTTTGTATTGTATCTCTAGTGTTGCATCCTCTAGGCTACGTTCTTTTTTTTTTTAGGGTTTGTTTGTTTATTTTTAGAGAAAGGGGAAGGGAGTAAGAAAGAGAGGGAGAGAAACATTGATGTAAGAGAGAAACTTTGATTGGTTGCCTCTCATATGTGATCTGACTGGAGACCAAACCCGCAGCCCAGGCAGGTACCCTGACTGGGAATAGAACTGTGACCTTTCACTTTGCAGAATGGTGCTCAACCAGCTGAGCCATACTGGTGAGCAGTAGGCTAAGTTCTTACATAACCTTTATGAGATATACATTTTATTATCCCTAAATACTATCAATTATTTCTTTCATTGTTTGTAATTCCTATTGCCAATACCATAGTTTAGGTTCTTTTAACTTTTTCCAGGAAGCATCATATCACCTTGGGCCTCATATTCGATATCTATTTTTCCTCTAATCCACCCTGAATATTATTGCTAAATTTCTATTTCTATAGCTAAAACTATGCTATTTTTAAAAACCTGCTTATAGCAGCAGTGCCAGTCATACTTGTCTCTTACCTGCTCAGTAAATGTATCCCTTGGTGGTGAATGCCAGATCTTATGTATTGTCCTCCAAATATATAAGATGACTTTTCCAAAATATATTTGACTCTTGGAATTCCATTCTTCACAGTCACCTATCAGCAGCCTTTTCTAGACTTTGTTTAATTCTTCGATGCTCTCTGCTTCTGGGGTTTGTTTGGTCTTCCACATTTCCATAGTTACACTTGTTTAGGCACCCAAGCCCTTAAATCAGGATTAATACCATTGCCTCATAAGGATGCTTTGCTTTCCTGTAATATCTCACCCTAGTTCTTCCTGAATGCTACTGCAGTATGTTTTTGTCCCAACCTAGACCTTTGTGATTCTTTTAGGGCATTTCCCATTCTGCCTATCTTTATAGCTGTTTGATTAAGTGGCTATGCAAGCTTCTTTCCTATATCTTCACAGAAAATGAAAGTATACTTGTTCAAAAGACAAAAAGTGAATAATCATTTCCATAAAAATGAATTATGCAAGCTTGGAAAACAGTACCCAGGTAAACTTTAATGATTTCTTTGCTAGATAGCATATGATTGATCAACTTATTACTCACCATTACCATAAGACAACAAAAAATGTGTTGAATACTAGGCCTTGTGTACTAAAGGTATAGTGATAGACAAAACAAGTTTTCCACCATTGAAGAGCTCAACATATAGTGGAGGAGACAAAGGGTACCCCAGTCATGTCAAAATGAATAAAAAAGGTAAATACAAGAAGGGCAGAGAAAATACAGATGGCAGTGAGGGAGGAGTGAGTGGGGACTTGAACGATGAGATCTGCTCCATTACTATTATATATTACTGGAGGGTGAGCCAAGAAATTATTTTTAAAAATCTCCCAGCCCTGTCTGGTGTGGCTTAGTGGTTTGAGTGCCAGCCTGTGGACCAAAGAATCACCAGTTCAATTCCCAGTCAGGGCACATGCCTGGGTTGCAGGGCAGGTCCTCAGTTGAGGGCGCACAAGAGGCAACCACACATTGATGCTTCTCTTCCACTTCTCCCTCTCTTCCCCTCTCTCTAAAACTAAATAAATAAAATCTTTTAAAAGAAATCTCCCAAATACCAATTTTGTGATTTTAAATATAAATGTCCTTATTCTATTGATATGCTTGCCTCCCCATGTGCATTTTGAAAATAACATACTAACTCATTTTAATATCTGCTTCTTTTGAAGCTCTCATTTTCATATTTCTCTTCTAAATCCCTTTGTCAGTGTCAGAAATTGAAAGCATGCATAATTATAAGCTTCTTTTGTGGCTTCAGTGGCAAACATGGACATTTTTAAAGTTAAAAAAAAATCATCTGCCGGAGTAAACATCAAACCCAGAATTCAATCTCTAAATTATAGGCTGCCTGCAAATCCTTGTGTGCTTGCTTCGTCCTCTGTCCAACACCTTTTATGCACGGCATTTTTCCCCCTTTCTGAACATGAAGTAAATAGAGTGGATGTGTGAACCCACTGAATGGAATTGAAGCTCTCAAAATTGCATGTTTTATGGATTATGACCACTAAGAGACTCCAGATGCTCCTATGAGACCCTAGTTGCCTTCTCCAATGGCAAGCAGACAGTGGAGTAAAGTTTCGAGAGATGGGTCTAAGGAACAAACTGGCCTGGACTTGTATTTCAACTCTGCCACTTGCTGCCTGTGGGGTTCTGTGCACAACACTTCAACTCTTTCTGCCACCGTGTATGATGCCTATCTAGTAGACTTTGGAGGTAAATAGGGTAACGATACTTATACTCTGGCATTGACGGCCATTTAATAAATTTAAAACATTTCATTGTGTTTATATTTCAAAACTTCTTCTTCACTGGGCTTATTGGCCAGACTTTTCTTTCATCCACATATAGATATCTGGAGCTATAAATAGTTTTCCTGGGTTCATCCTAGTTCTTTCTCCTGAGAGCTCACTGCCACATTTAAAGCACTGACTAAGTATATATTCCATAATCTCGCTGTAAAATTAGTTTATTCTCACCTTCCAAAGACCAACTTATGACTTTTTTCTTTCATCCTATAAGGAAACTGTTAACTTTTGCTTTGAATCTACACATTTATTTATAGTAGTACTTATTATTATTTGCACAGAACTCTATTTATCTCCCCTTGTTTGTGTCTTTTATTGAATTGAATGAATTGCCCGAATGGGTATACATGGTCTTCTCTGTGTGGTTCGTGGTGATAATAATAAACTTTGACTGAATACATTTAGAAGCAGAAAGCAAGTCATACTTAGTCTTGCAGAGCAAAGGACAAGCCATGTTCAAGCTAGAAGCTCTTTGACACAGACCAGATAATTTACCAATGGAAAAAAAACAATAAAGTTTCTCATTTTCCTTCGATGGTTCAGAAAATACATATTTCAAAATAGTAAATTTCTGCTGTTATGTAAACATACATGAAAAATGTACATTTTATTTGGAACGATCTTATTTGTGACTACATTAAAGGGTATTTAACAATTTTCTTGTTAACTACTTTCATTAAAAATTACCTATCTTGTTTCTCCAAGATAAATATTTTCATCAAGAAATGTTTAACAAAAACTTTGTAAGATGGCATCATTTTCATGTAATATGCCAACTCCACATGTTTTGTAAGCTCAGATGTGTACAGTGCGGTAAGAATGTCAAACCACAGCTCATAAAATGAAAGAGCTAACGGAAAATCTCACTTGTACTTCTGAAATAAGCTAGCTGTTTACACTTACATATTTTAATGCACAAGTCATAACCCAGCATCACGTGATTCTGTGCATTGCACATAGATGTGGTGGGAAAAGTGCAAAACATCTTTCCTCGCAAACCTGAGAATTAAAAACTAACTACAATATGTATTTTTTATTAGAAGTATAATACAATCATTTCACACTCAAACTTCATTGCAATAGTGATGATATATGTACTACTCTTAAAATGGCAAACAAAGCATATATATCTCGGCTATAATATTCAATAAGAGAAAGGTTGTTATAAGCACAGAAAAACAAGCCTGAAAGATTATATGCCAGTGTGTTAATGGTACCTTGCTCTAAGAAACAAGATCATGGCATTTTACTTTATGGTCTATAATTTCAATATTTTTAAAATGTCTTTAACTTGAATATATGTCACTTTAAAAATTGAAGCCAGGTTACAGGACAGGACAGTAAAAGGGAGGCTTCTAGAATCATGCTCTTTTGAGAGAAGCCCTGGTTCTGGGCCTGGAGTGGAACTCATACATGTGAATTTACTTCGGGAAAAATGTTGTGTGCTTTAGTGCCAATATATCTTATCCATGAACCCTTTGAAAAAGATACTAATGATTTGAGAAAAATAAAAAAAAATTGTTACAAGCAGTAGATTCTACAGGGCTTGTCATTGGTGGATCAGAGATTATAAAGTGCAGTTCTGGAGCACATAGACTAGTTGGCGCCTTAGTTTTGAACAAACCAAAGCAGAGGAAAGAGCAGCCTTGAGTACAAAGCAGAAAAGAGAGCAGGGGTAGGGGAGGTGCCTTTCTTCTGGGGGGATTTTCAGACTCTCAACTCTGGGCTATAAAGTAGCATCTACACGGAGGCGCATTTGAAAGTGATATGGTACAATAAGCATAAGCGAGGGCTTTTCTCAGCTGCCAGGGACACACGGTCCTGCCACTCAGACCACAAAAGTGTGCTGTGGACGGTCATCGGAGAGTTGTAAGAAGTAACTCTTCCCAAAAGTCTGGGAAGAGCTGGGAATCTGCACTCCCTCTCTTTTCCCTAAAAACAGAGCTCATTCGATTCTGCTAGAACACCGGTACCTGTCATTTTCTAATCAAGTGGAGGATTCTCCTGAGACACACTCTTCCCTGTGCTCTGATCAAATAGGAATACGTGTGAATTAAGAGAAGATGGAATCACCAATAAGGACAAGTAACTCTGGGTATGTTCAGGTCACTATTTAATAGATGAGAAGGGAAAGTCTAGAATGTCCACTTAAAAATACAGAGGGAATTAAAGTTGTCAAATGTGGGAACATGAATGAAAATATCACTTCACTTTTACTTATCAACTGGCAAGACCTGGGCACTCTTATCATAAGCCATTGAGTTTTTACATGTGCGTTTCTAGGGACTGGGTAGGCGGTGGGTGTAAAAGGTCCAGCAAGTCTACACCCCTCAGCACATTGGTGGAGGGAAGGAAAGAGTATATCAAGAACAAGCTGTATATCTAAGAATAGTGCCCTGAATCTTGAGGTTATGTGATGAATAATACAAGAGCTTCATTAACATCGTCACATTTGGTTGTTTTTCAGGCACCCAGAAAAGATAAAGAACACTTATTTTGGCTGCATGGGTGGAAGAGATGATACTGAATCTGAAGCACGTAGCCTCTGCCAGGGGAAGGGTCCATAGCAGAGACCGGGAGAGCATTCTGAGCAAGATGTTGACCCTGTCACAAGAAGGTGTAAGAAGGAACGTATCTACACAGTCGGTTTGCCTATAACAAGCCTTGTTCCTTCCTTGTTCCTGAAGTCCCATCAGGGGGTCAAGGGGAAGAACTGATCATTTTCACGGAAACTTTAGATAACATCAGACCCTAGTCCTTGTTTAACACAGATGGACTATGAGAAGAACCCTAAAAACTGCCCCCGACTTCTTCCCACTCTTAGAATGTGTGAGGAGCTGAACGGGACAAGAAAGTTAATGCAGAAGAGCACGTTTTTATCGTACAGTTGCAGCCGTATCCTGATGCTGAGCAAGGCTTCCTCTGCTTCACTTAACCCCTCCACTATCCTTGGACCCTGGAGCCATTCCCAGGAGGTTTTCCCTTCCCTCCCTCTCCTTTCCTCTCTCTCGCATAAGGCCTGCAAATATGTTGGTTATGGGCCCTTGAATCTGTGAAACTAAAGAATAGACGAATGGGAAAATAAATTTCAATTAGCACAACAAGTAAGTTGAGCAGTGGCTTATTTCATGCATTGGAGCCAGTAGATTTTTTTCCTGGAGTGATGCACCAAATTGGAAAAATGTCATTAGCCCAGAACCCATGAATCAATGAGAAAATGTTGAGAAACACATGTTCTCACCCGTAAGTGAATGAATTCTGGAACTTTGAATCGCACAGTCAGACCTTACCATCTCCTTCCCAAGAGCTGTGTCAGGGATTTGGCTTTTCCTCTTTCACTTTTATTGTTTTAAGACCTGCTTCTCACCTTTAAGCAAACATTTCCACATCCTGCTTCATGAAGGCAGGCCTTTGGAGATAATAACTGGAAATGGCAGTTATTTTGTGTCATCAGCGCTGATGTTTGATACATCAGCTTATTAACTTTTAGGCTATGACAGCAAAAAGTGGTGAATGCCATGAACATTGGTAGCTGTGTGTGAATTTTTACATAAAATATAACTTATTTAGGCTGATTAGTTTTTCGCTATGAATTTCTCATAGTTACTTTGTATAACTGGGGAATTAGACTCTGCAACTATTAGATTACAAAGACATCTTATTAAATGAAATTTCACCCAAAATTTGAATAGTGAAAGTGGTTATTGAATGTGTCAGTTATAGTACTAGCTTCCAAGCTCAATCCTTCATTTAGGTCAAGTTTAATTTACTTCATTTTTTGTGTTCAGAAAAAGTACCTCGTAGTGACCAAGGGACAGAAAATGGGTCTGAAGTCTGAGGTCTGTGGGCCCCAAATATATGCATGTCCCTCTACACCCTGCTGTTTACTTTCAAAGACTGGTTTTAACAAATTACCGCAGCTGTAGCTATTGTAAAAGTGGGACATTTTTCAAAACTAATTTGATACCCATCAGACATTAAACTTTGTCCACTATGCTGGAGGAACATCCCTCTTCTGAAATATTCTAAAGACTCTGTAGTGTTAATACTAAAGAAATGAAGGGTTCTAGCCCAGCTGTGGTTCTATTATTAATTTTAGATACCACCTCAGACATACTTGCTATTTACTCAAGACCTCATTTGTTTATGACTAAGAGAAAGGACACAATTAATTTTAATGCAATTCCAGTTTTAATATTATGCCTTTATGATCTATGTTATAGGATTAATTTTTCACATTTTGTTTTAAACCTTAGAGTACCTGAGAACATGTTTTCAAATTCCCAAAAACATATTGGCTTTGTTAGCTGGGAAATTATATCTTAAATGAGAATCTTTTCCACTGACCGAGAAAAATGAAGGTTTGAGTATCAGGACATCACTGTGATAATTACTGTACTAATGAGCACTTCTAACTTGGTTAGTGGGAATAGTTTAAGGATCAAAAGAGTAAAGATTTTGTAAGGAGGATTGCTAGATTGCTGTGTTGGGACTCATTCTTCCTTCCCAGAAAGTCAATGGGTGGAGGTCGGCTGAGTGAGAAATTATCCAAAACCTGATAAGAGAGGTTTTAACAGGAATGCTCCACAAGCTGGACACATACTCCCTCCAGTGGGAGGTGCTGAGGCGACTCATAACGGAAGATGACTGAGCATCCTCCGCAACAGAGTGGGGATCCACAGCTGGACAGCAACTGCACTTCCAACTGGGAATAGGCAGGTCGAAGTACATGCATTCCAGGGGCCGGGTATGACACATGCAAAAGGAACATTAGCCTGTGGGTCATCCAAAATGACCTCATCCAAGAACGCAGTTTCCAACAGCTAGAAGATGACAATAGTTAGTAGGTCCTGGAGACAGAAGCTACAGGGGATCCATATGGTCATGAAACTGAAAGGCATCACTTAAGTCATGGAAGGTATAGTCTGAAGACACCAACATTCCCTTCAAGGAACCCACAAAAGACTCTGCGACAAAGGCCACAGTGTTAAACAGCTGCTGGCACAGGATGCATCAAGCCTGCACGTAGTAGCAGCAGTCAAAGCAAAACTTTCTTAGTCTCTTGTTCATCTTCCTTCCACTCCTAACAACTCCACAGGGATTAGAACCAACATCTAGCAGTGGGGTGACAATTGAGTGACAAAGAGAATGAAGGCTGCTAGGATTCATTTTCCAGATAACCAGAAGCCCTCCTGAAGGCTGGCCCTAGCTGGAAGAAGAATGGGAAGGCAAATTATCTTCAATAAAGGTAAAAATGCCAATTCCAGTTGTGACTGAACTTTAATTTAATGAAATAATGAGATTGTGCTTGAATCTTAAAATGATCAAAGGATTTTGTACCTTTTAAACATGACTGGAAATATATGGGATTTTCATCAAGCTTTCATCCAGTGGCAAGGGAAAAAATACCCTCCTCTGTACAGGCTGAAAGAGACCATGAAAAACAAATAAATTAGCTCTTCATTAAATGTATTGAGTTCTGTTTGATTAACATGTAGATTGCATGTGTACTTTTACTCTCTTTCACCCTGGTATCAGAAACCAATGATTTAAAAACTCTCAGTTATTAACTAGGAAGGAAGGAAACAAGGAAAAGGAAGGAAGGAAGGAAAAAAGAGTGAAAGGAAAGAAGGAGGGGAGCAAGGGAGGAGGGAAGGAAGGAAGGAAGAATGAGAGGAAGGAAGGAAAGAAGGAAGGAAGGGAAGATATAGTGAATATATACATGTGATTTGTAAGAGAGTACCTAAATATCCTAGGTAGTATATGTCAGGGTTGTCTTCCTTCCATGGATATAAATATTTCCAATTGTCTGAATAGCTACATTTTTTTAAAGAGTTTCACTTGTTCCACTTTATTAGTTATGTGAAGAATATTTTTGGACATTGCCAAAACCTCCAATCCATTAATAGTCTACTGTTTTCTCCCCCTTGTTGTCCATCTCTCCTGATTTTTTTTTTTTTTGATGTCTGAGACTGGACCTAATCATCAATTATTCTATGTACACTCTATCCTTGAATCTAATTGCTGTTCGTCTTACTGCAGAACCATGCCTGCCCTGATAAACTGTCAAATACCTCTCAATCTCACTGTTTTCATATTTATTGATTCCCTTTAGGCTAAACATTGCTTATGAATATTTCATCAACTTGCTGATTGGCATCTTTCCAGGTTATTATTCAACCCAATATTTCTGAGTAAGGTCTTTTTGAAAAGCCTTAATCAGATTCTTTACCAGACTGCTAAAAGTCCTCTAATAATCAACCACCTTGTCATTTTAAAATAGTTATTCTTTTGATTTTCTGGGGAAAAAATAGAGGTCTGAAGTTATGAATCTATCCTCACAGAGCCCATGTCTTCACACATCCTTTCTTTTGTTACTCTTCTCTTTATTATCTTCTAAAACTGACTTTTTGAGCTGGACTTCTGGCCAAGATGGAGGCTTAGGTAGATATTCTTCACTTCCTTGCACAACCAAAAGAAGGAAAACAACCAATTTAAAAACAAAAAACAACCAGAACTGCCAGAAAACTGAACTGTATGGAAGCTCGAGAACCAAGGATTTGAAAAAGGAACATTCATCTAGAGTGGTAGGAGGAGTAGAGATGGGCAGTCTAAGCAGAACGGATACACATCAAGGTGGCAGCTGGAGGACCAGGTGGATGAGGTGGCGGCTGGGGTACCAGGATATCCCATATCCACTGGGAGGAACAACTGGGAAGCAAGACAGAATATACAACCTTGACTTTCAGTGCAGGGAAATAAAGTAAAAACTAATCTCTGGCTATAAAAACTTGTGGGGGTTGCAATGGCTGGAGTAACTCCCAGTCTCACAGGAGATCCCATTGGAAGGACCCACAGGGTCCTAGAATGGACACAAACCCACCTACCTGGGAATCGGCAAGAGAAAGGTACTATTCACTCGTCAGTAGTGGTGGAAGTGACTGATAGTGCGTGAGAGTCTAGCTACCAGCATTGTAGCCTCTATGACCCCTGCCCCACATACAGCACCACAGTGAAGCACAAGTGGGTTGCCCAGCCCTGGTGACTAACTAAAGCTCTGTCCCTTACAACATAAAAGGTCTGCTGAGACAAAGAAATATGGCCCAAATGAAAGAACAGATCAAAATTCCAGAAAAAGATCTAAGCAATGAGGAGCTAGCCAACCTATCGGGTGCAGAGTTTAAAACACTGGTAATCAGAATGCTCACAGAATTGGTTGAGTATGGTCACAAAATAAAGGAAGAAGTGAAGGCTATACAAAATGAAATGAAGGAAAATATACAGGGAACCAACAGTGAGTAAAGGGCAAAAACCCAGGACTCAAATCAACAATTTGGAATTGAAGAAGGAAATAAACGTTACACAGGAACAGAATGAAGATACAAGAATTAAAAAAAATATATGGAAAGGCTTAGGAACCTCTGGTACAACTTTAAATGTTCCAACATTTGAATAATAGGGGTACCAGAAGGAGAAGAGGAAGAACAAGAAATTGAAAAGTTATTTGGACAAATGATGAAGGAAAATTTCCTCAGTCTGGCTAAAGAAAGAGACATGCAAGTCCAGGAAGCTCACAGAGTCCCTAAGAAGTTGGACCCAAGGAAGCACACACCAAGGCACATCATAATTACATTACCCAAAATGAAAGATAAGGAGAGAATCTTAAAAGTAGCAAGAGAAAAGGAGACAGTTACATACAAAGGTGTTCTCCTAAAACTACCAGCTCATTTCTCAAAAGAAATCTTATAGGCAAGAAGAGGCTGGAAAGAAGTATTCAAGTCATGAATGGCAAGGACCTACATCCAAGATTACTCTGTCCAGCAAATCTATTATTTAGAATGGAAGGGCAGATAAAATGCTTCCCAGACAAGATCAAGTGAAAGGGAATTGTTAATGTTAAAGTTAAAGGGCATCCTCACCAAACTATTAATATATGAAGTGTTAAAGGGACTTATCTAAGAAAAGGAAGATCAAAACTGAATAGTAAAATGACAACAAGCTCACAACTATCAATAACTAAATCTAAAAACAAAAACAAACTAAGCAAACAACTAGAAAAGGAACAGAATCACAGAAATGGAGATCACATGGAGGTACATTAGTGAGGTGGGGGAGGAGGGAGAATAGAAGAAAAGATACAGGGGATAAGAAGTATAATTGGTAGGTACAAAATAGACAGAGGGAGGATAGAAGTAGTATGGGAAATGGAGAAGCCAAAGAACTTACATGCATGACCCATGGACATGAGCTAAGGGGGAAGAGGATTGCTAGAGGGAGGGGGCTGTAAGGAAGAGGGGGAGAAAGGGGAGAAAAAATGGGACAAGTATAATAGTGTAATCAATAAAATATACTTAAAAACAAAAAATAAAATTGACTTTATGTTATTTCTTCATAAATTGTATTATTTTCTCATTTTTTATTACCATTGCTTTATTTCCTTAAAGCAGAGCTTTTCAATTAGGGGTGGGGAGAGTACTTTTCCCCTCCTAAGGGACATATGTCAATGTATAGAGACATTTCTGATTGTCATGACTGCATACGTAGTGTTAGTGGCATTGAGTGTGGAGGGGCCAGGAATGCTGCTAAACATCTCCAAGTGGACAGTCCCTACCACAAGGAATTATGAGGTCCAAGAAGCTAACAGTGCTGATGGTGAGGAGCCCTACCCTAAGGATACAAAATCCATAAAACTTCTTTTAATACACAGACAGGTAGGTAGGTAGGTAGGTAGCTAGACAGGTAGTTATTCTTGATAATTTTCCATACAGCTATATCCTACTTCTCTCTTTTATTCACTTTCACATGTGTTAAAAGTTACAGTATACAGTTTATATCTTTTCATTTGGCACATAATAGTACTAATTTAACTAAACTTATTTTTAAACATTTACCAAATATAGCCCCAATTCCAAGTCGATTAACTACTCGCTGAAGATATTTGACATTAAAACACTCCTTCTGCCTGAAACTCCCAGCTTGCTCTCTGATGACGCAGTCAAGAAGGCATGAGCTTTGCCAGCAAGACACACTTTCAAAGCCCAGTCTGAACTTGACTGCCTGGGTTACTTGGATCGGGTTGTTTAATGTCACTGAATTTCTTACATCATATGCTATATTTCCTTCGGATTTACATCATACACCATTTATTTACACATTTTTATTCTTCTTCCCCATTCTGAACATTTTACTTGGCTGATCCTGAGGGTTCAATGAATTGAAAAAAATCACCAAATACACCTGTGAGTATTAGTTCTATGCACCTGCCCCGGTCCTTCCTTTTGGCGTTTTTGACATTTTACAACCGTTTCCAAGTAGCCCTGAAAAGTCACTTTGTTCCCACTCTCCCTCAACGTATCCATGTCCTCTGCCAGTTCTGTAACATCACACGTCATCGTTCCTGCCTTGAATTTTATCAACCATTGAAACATCACTGAAGAGGTGACTTGTGGTAAAATGGCTTAACTGTGTTCTGAATAACTCCAGAGGACAGAATTAATCTCAGTGTTTTAATGGGAGGAAGACATTACTCACAACTGAGCTGGTCAAGAATTAAAATGGGTAGAATGTATGGGTTGGTGGTCACCCTGCTTTTGGAAGCAGATGAGCAGAGGCTAAAGGTTAACCTGTTAGCTTAGTAGGCTAGACTGAACGCTTACGAGGGAATCAGGCATAATGTCAAGAGCAATGCATTCAAATGAAGGCGAAATGGTTTAAGGTCTGTTTGCCTTATCTTGGCTACATTCGCCTTGATCAAGTTATTTGACTTCACTGAACTTCAGTTTCTTATCTCCTAAATCTTGTAAAATTGATGTTAGACTTCGAATAAATGAATAGGAAAATATTTTGTAATCTATAACACACTATATTTTTAAGTTGTTATCATTTCAAGGATTTATTTCTGCATTTGAATTCATTGTTTCAGTGATGACAACTATATATATGGGAGTAATGATAGATGAAAATAGATATTTGTCTGCACACAGACATGTATGGACTCATCCTCATATTTTAATAAAATGAAGATGAAACAGAAAATTAGTTATTTAGCAAAAATAATACTGGCAATGAAAACAAAATGGCAAAATTTTATTTTTAATTACCATGACATATTGCATTAATATGATATTTAAGCATGAAAAATCTCTTCTGGGTACATGCGCTCATTGTCACAATCTCAGGTAAATATGATTGTTATTCTAGGGAAATGACATATGAACTTCAGTCTCTTCATGTTTTTGCAGCTTCCCAGTGACTCAGTTACCTTTCAAGTTTGTTTGATTTATATATAAATATGTAATAAACTTTAAATATTTTCCAGAAAAAATTCAACAATCGAGTATTATTCACACAAATGCTTGAAGAAAAAAATCACAACCAGTGCTCTAAATTACAAAAAGAAGATGTAAGAAATGCTTTTTCTCCTTTTTTTTCATTGTTTCCTACTCTGCCTTCCTGGCCTCCCCCAGCAAACTGCAGGATCACTTGGCACTGTTCTAGCATAATCTGCTGAGAAAAACAAGAATGCAGTTTCTATCCCAAGGCCGAGTTTTCCAGGATCTGCTGTTGTCACATCCCGTCTTGTCTGAGTTCATCACGAGGGTGGGTTCCCAGGCTGGTCAGGGCTTCGACAGTTAGTTACTCCTCCAGGCCCACACCCTTGGGACAGTCTTGACAGATAAAATAATTATCTGCACCATGTTGAAAGCGCCTCCCTGACTAATCTTGGGAGAAGAAAATCAGGGGACAGAAACCGTTGGGATCAGCGGTTCTTCAAGGCGCTTTCAAAAACCAAATATGCATTGGATTTTCGTCAGCTGTGAAAAAAAAAAGCATCGTGGCTTAGCTTTCATTTTGAAAATGAAGCAGGAAATATGAAAAAAAGGGTTTGCCTAAAACCAAAAATGCTTATTGTTGTTTTGGTCCAAGAAAATCCCCTCCGAAGAGTTAATGCATTAGGATTCTTATGAGAAAGATTTTGGGGGGAGTATTTTGAACTTTACAAAATGTTGCTATTGTTGTTGTTGTTTATGTAAAAGCGCAAGCTATTAAATCAGGTATCCACTCAGTCTGGCAACATCTCCACTGGACCATTCTCTCTCTTGCACGTTCTGTGCTTTGTCTTGAAAATGCCTGTTCTAAGCATCAACACTGTAAAAGCAGGGTGGACTTAGCCAGCCTCTAAGCTCGAACAGGTTTCCAAAATCGATTTGAGATGTGGCTCGTTCCAGGGGACTGAACCCAGATTGCTAAATCCGTCTTCCTGCTTCAGTTGTACTTGTCTCATCTAATACTTCTCTTCTTTGCCTTCTCTTTGGAAACTTTTCTGCTTATAGAGGGTATTCACAGACCTGCTTTTATTTCTTTTGGCACTCCATGTTCATGGAGGGTTGATTTTTCCAACATATATTTCAGCAATTTTTGCTTCAGGTTCCCACGAAGGTTTCCTGCGATTGAACAATGGGTGAAGAAAAACAGCACTGTGGGTTAGTTTGCATATAGGTTAGACAAAACAAACCTGATGCCAATAAATTGTTCTCTCCATTTTCATTTAGTTCTTGGGCTAAAAAGACTGCCGAATGTTTAGGCTTCTTCCATAAACACAGTTCTCATTTGGAGCATTGAAGCAAACTAACCCTGTGTCGATTAACATTTAGATTAAATGGATCTTGAACGTTCTTGTCACAAGAAAATAAATTTTGAAAAAAAATATATTCACAGTAACAGTTGTTTTAAAATAAGAAGTAGAAGACACGATATGAAATTTCAATGGACACAAAAGGAAATAAGAAGAAGATACATGACTCAGATTAATGAAAATTAAAAATGTCAAAAGATAAATCATTGAAAACATGAAAGAAGTTGATGATGCTATTTTGGGGGTGCAAACAGAAGTCTTTTAGTCTTTATTCCATCCACCACCTCCTTCTACCCCTCCATGCTGCCATTCCAGCCTTCCTCTTTTGCCTACTCTGGAATAAATTGAGAAAACTGGGAGTATAAATTAGTCATGGCTGATTATTTTATTTTATTTTGTGGGGGTTTTTTCATGACCACTTACCCCCTTTGTACCCCGCTCCCTCCCCATGGTCGCCACACAGTTGTCCATGTCCATGAGTCCTTTTTCCTGTTGCTTGAGCTCTCCACCCCCTAACCACCTGCCCCCACAGCCAGTGATTTCATTTTTAAGCTTTAGGCAATTTATTTTCTACTTATAAATCATCAATATCTATGGAAAATTATACTAGTAAATTGGATTTAAGAGATTACCTGTCATGATAAGAAAATTTAATTTGTGCTAAAATATGAAAAAATAATCTTATTTCACAAGTAGTCATTTAGTCTACGTGGGTAATACTAACTTTGAGTTTCTTCTGCCTTTGCCTTCACTTGAACAGTAAATCCATTTATAAAACACAAATTAGAAGCCATATTTTGCTTTCAAAAATGCTGACAACTTCCTACCCATAATTCACATCTTTTGACTGTGAGAAAAATCCATGGGAAAATGGTATTCAACGAAGTCATGCAATCCTCTTCAAATCATTTCCAGCTTACAGCTAAATTTAATATGTTAATTAAGTTATCAGTAACTATCAATACAGTTGAAAAAATTTTCCTTTCTTCTTTTGTCATTTATGGCATGGTTTTCAGATCTTGAATTATGCATCTTCTTCTTGGGGCAACAACTTACATAACCTTTTCTGAAATCGTCCCTTGTCTAAGCTCAGTGTCCTTCCTATGGCTTGTAATAGAAATTTGTGACGACTTCTGATTAATTTAGTACTTAGCTCTCTGAATTGAAGTTTATTTTTTTACTTACATGTTTTCACAAGTGGAGGAAAGGGTCTATGTCAGTCAAAGTTCAACCAGGGGACCAAAACCAGTATAATTTATATATGAACGGATTTCTTGCAAGTAATTGGCTTAGTTGATTGTGGTGTCTGACAAGGCGAGTTTAAAATCTAGGGCAGGCCTTCAGGAAGTACATTCTGGACTTTAGAGCAGAAGCAGATGCTTCAACTACAAGCAGAATTTCTTCTTCAGGAAAATCTCAGTTCTGTTACTATTAAGCCTTTCAAAGAATAGAACAGGCCCACCCAGATTACCTGGGACAATCTCATTTACTTAAAGTACACTGATCACAGACAATAATCATATCTACAAAATATCTTCATAGCAACACTTATTTTACTGTGTTATTAAATAACTATGTAACTTAGCGAAATTGACAAAAAAATTTACCATCACATGATCATAGTAAACATTTTCAAACATGCAGAAGAATGAAAAGAAACATAAGAAATACCCACATACTACCCTATATTTAAAATGTGTTAACATTTTGGCAAACCTGCTTTCTATGTGCATGGGTATATTTTAAAAATTATTAGAAAATACTTTGCAAATATCATGCTATATCTCCAAGAACTTTAGCACGCATTCCCTGAGAATGACATTCTGAAACATAACCATACTTACATTATCCCCACAAATAAATTAACAATAATCTTCTAAAATCAGTTAGTAATATGTTGGCATTCAAAATTTCACAAATGTTCATAACCAGGAAGGCAAGCAGGGAGTAATGAAAGATGGGGAAATGAAGAAGCAATCAACACAGAGGGAATCTTGAGGTTCCCTTCCAAGAGATAAGGTTGTTTAAGGGATGCATATTTCTAAAACAACCTTCATGTTACATTCTCTGGGGATCTGAGTTCGGTGTTAGGTAAGGTTGGTGTGAAATAGACCCAGCAGAGAAACAGGGCGATGCCTCCAGCCCCTACTCACACCTCTGAATTTGTCATCAGTTACCAAGTAATACATACATTACATGTGCTGAGACATGTGCTTTCATATTTCATGCATTTGAAGTTCTAAATTTATTTAAAGGTGACTCTTTTCCTACAAACTAGTTGTTGAGTCCCTATTATATACCAGGCAATGTGTGTTAATGAACGGGACAAGTAGATTATATCTTACTAGGTTTAATTACGTTCAACACCAACTAATGCCATACATTTATTTTTATATCATCCACTTCAAAACAGCATTACTTGAGTAGTAGTAGGTGTCTTTTAAATAAATTGGATCAAGTAGTCTTTACTCATTATTTACAAGTGTGCATACCTTTACTTTTATATGCAGTGATAATTTGGAAAATATTGTCATACCATTACTCTATCAATGAAAATTTGAAAAGGTGTGAATATTAGAATTATCATCATTCTTATTCATGATTATATAAATATGTTTTGTGTGTAATATCGAGATTGATTTCTATTTAATGCATCATTAAATTTACTCTTCATTCAAAAATATAGTAAATGGCTATCAAGTTGCTTAATAGAATTAAAATTGGTGTTAAGACACAGCCCTTCTGATGAAGAAGAATAAGCAGATTTGGAGTAACAAGAAAGGCAGAGAGGGAATATAACATGTCATGTTAAACTTGGTGAATAAACTTCACATTTCTGGGCTCACTGGGTTATTTCAGCTTCCTTCTTCACTGAAACTTCCTGCTCATAAATCCTCACCACCTTGCCTGCTATGAGCTAGGGATTACGTGATTTAACAATCCTCCATCTGGATGTACTGGCATTTCAAGGAGGAATTCCCCTTAGACAATCCTTTAAAGATAAAAATTGTGTGCATGACAAAACTCCTTTTCCTCTTCATCCGTTTAATTTCACAAGATGTTTACTCACTTACCCGCTACATAAATCCAGTTTGAAATAGGATTTGAAGAAGGATTACTTCAAAGAATGTTTTCTGATACATTTCAAAATGGTAATTGATGACAAATATTTATTTAGCCAGCTAGGTTGGTTCTCTGGCTATGGAGAACCTTCTGTTGCTAGGAGGTAATTTCACTCTATAGGAAGAGCTTAAGAAAATAGGAAAAGAAATAAGCATTCTAGAAATTATTAACCTTGCCTGGCTTCAAATCAACCTCAGAATTTTGTGCCAGGATTCTACGAGATACAAATAAACAGGATTTTGTTGGCATCCTTCACAGTTTGAGGAGTTTATTGAGTCTGTTAGAAGTTCACATGCAGGCAAAGAAGCCCCGCCCTGAGCTCCTGCCTGGCCTTTCCGCAATAACTTGAGGAGCTGGAATGCGGCCATTAGTGGCATCACTGGAGTGTAGAAGCCTTTGCAAGGACTACAAGTGCAGAACCAAGGTGTCCCCAGCCCCACAATTGCATGGCCACGCAGCCTTTATGGAGGCTGGATTTACTGGGTGTTTGGTCAGAAAACAAGGAAAGAAAGCCTAAGAACTAGATGTGTAGGTTGGAAAAGAGTGAAGAAAGACTTTCTTAATGAGACAGATCTATAAAATAGTAGCTTCACCTTGAAATAAAGTATCCACAATTTTAATATAAATAGTCCTCTTAAAGGACTTAATATGTAACCCAAAGTTTCTGAATTCAGGCCCTAGGTGGATTTTAAAGCAGTTGCACTGACTTTGATCATTCTTGACATACAAGCATCCCTCCCCATTCTTCGCCCACTTCTATGCCCCTTGATCTTTAAAAAGAACTGTAGCTGAATTCTTTCAATGCAAACGTGGCCCACATAGAGCTTGATATGCCTCTCAGTTTGGAAATGAAGTCCCACTGTACATTTTCCACTTTATGAAGTTTTTGAGTTCTAGGCTAATCCATCGATTAGTTGTTTTCACATTAAGCAAGGTAGACTTCAGGCACTCGCAGCACGTTAACTCCGGAACTCCTTGGTCAACAGTGCGTTGTTTTTTTTTCTTTTTCTTTAGCTTTGTGCATGCACTGTGTGTTGTTCTTATTGTTGTTTTTCTGTGTGTGAAAGTTTCATTTTGTTTGGAGAGTATGATCTTCTAAGCCTGAAAAAAAGTTTAGTTTCTGTTTACAGAATAGCAATTTAAAGTAAGGTATATTTATTAAGCTATTCATTCTGGGGATAATAATCATTTTTATGAGCTTTATAAAGAAGTTATTCCATTTAAATTAACAATTATCTTTTGCTGGACCACTGGAGAAGTATTTATTTTATAACTATACCTGGATTTTTTCTATTGGAAAAAGAGGTAAATTCAATGAATATAGTCATTTTAAAAATTAAAATTTGATGCTCTTACTATAAATTGTACTAGTTTTGCCATTCATGGCCAAGAAGAAACTTTTTTTTTGCCATGGGGAAATAAATGAATAAAGGTGAAAAAACATGTAATAAAAATATTAAAAACTGTACTATAAATCACTAGGATTACAGCTATTAATTAAATACAAAAAATATAATAATAATAATTTGAAGTCCAAAAGTATTTCTGCTAAAAGTCTAAATGCTCATGTGCTCAGGTGACCCAGTCTCCCTTCTCTGTGTCCACACTCTGTGACTCAATTAGTCTCAGGCTGTTGGGGTCCGCCCTGCCTGGTCTCAGGAGCTGCAACCCCCCATAGCTAAGGCTGAGTGAGAGACACTAAGGAAACAAGCCTGTCTCCCTGGCATGAGCGCTGCCTGCTTTGTGTCTGGCCCCCATGGCGTGGTCAGTTAGCCAACGACGGGTAACGTTCCTTAGAGGCAGATGGACTTAAGGCAGGCGCAATCATGTGGGAAGGCCCTCAGGGAAAGACTCAGGGGGCTGTGGAAATGAGGGGGTGATCGACCCCCACCCCCTTGGCTTTGACAAGCCTGAGTCCTTATTCTACCTGTAAGAAATACAAATCTTCCAGCTGCCTTTGTCTCCTCTGCCCGGCTCAGGCCTGTGGCAATTGATAAGGGGCAGCGCAGTCCAGACCAGAGACAGCGGACCTCCTGGGATAGTTAGCCTGAAGCAGAGAATATGAAAGAACCTGTGAAACTTACTTTGCTGGAGGATACTTTTAATTAGAATATGAAGGCATAGGCAGGAAATGAAACCAGCCCTTTAGGTCCTATAGTTTTTAGGTGATAAGACCCCAACTCAGCATGAGCCCTTTTAGCTCTTTGAAAGTTATCTACTTGTTTGATCTTCCCTGCCAGACTATAATCAACAAACTGTAGCTGTGCTCTTACCCATTACTACCTAATAAAAAGCCTACTCAGGCAGCGGCTCAGGGCACTCCCCACTTGAGGGAGTGGCTGTGTTGTCCCTATTCTTCTACAGGACTTGGTAGTCCCTGTGTATTTTTCTTGTATCTCGAGCATCTGCAGGGCTTGCAGTTACCACCGGCCGGTGAGTGCTTCATCAGGCATGTAAATGCAATCTACCCTCATCAGGCATGTAAATGCAATCTACCCGGGCCCGCATTGGCAATGACAATCTGCTCCTCCTCTCCAAACATCAAGAGTGTGCATCACTGCTTATGTGGCATTCTGACTTAGCCCTAGTAAGCAGACCAGCTTTGCCACATCAACTCCTTATCTATTTACCCTTCATGATAAATATCATCTATGCATTTGTTTATGCAAAATCTTAGAACTCATTCTTCATTTCTCTTTATCCCTCATTCTCACTTTTAATCTGTAGACAAATCTGCAGACAAATCTACAGGCACTTGTATTGTATCTATCCGCTATCTTTTACGATTCTCTGCTGCCCTTGGTACACTCCAAGTCCAAGGCTCCATGCTGCACACATAGACAGCTACCACGGACCCTCACTAGAATTCCTGCTCTGAAATCCTTTTGTCCAGCAAACAGCATGACTTTCCAAAAATTCAAATTGGGCCATGACATACCCCTGCCTTAAACCTTTCCATAGCTTTCTATTTTACTTAAAATGTATACTTTTTACAATGGCTAAAGTCATAGAGTACCTGACCCCTGCCTAACTCTATGATGGCATGCTATATCTTATAATTTGCTTACTACAAATATAAGGTTCGCATTAGCTTTCTTTCTAGGTTTGCAAACATTCCAGGTTGACTTCTACCTAAGGGGTTTTGCACTATTTGATTTTTGGGTTTTGTTTTGTTTTTTATAATCTCTATATGGGTGTTTCCAACTTAACATTAAGTTTCAGTTTGTGTGATTCTCTCATTATAACCTACTGTAATTACTATTTGAAGAAACTCTAAAGGTTACTTTTAAATTATATTACTTTCTTCTATTCCTTTATTTTTGTTATATTGCCTACCATTAGTTAGAAATATCTTACTTATGTACTTAATAGTTTCTTTTCTGTCTTTTTATGAATGGTATGGTATAGTCTTTCCTTCTCTGTCAATCAAATTGCGCTAAAATCTTAGAAATCCATGAATGTCAGATATGGAGTATTTAAATAACCCATGCCTCAGTGTGCTCATCTATAAAAAATGAAGAAAACCTTAAACAACAATTTCACCAGATTATTATGTCAATCAAGACAGGTAATAAAGGTAAAAATAATGCTGAATAGAAAAATTGCTATACAATGAGACATAGCGCTATTCTTGTGAAGTATGAGTGTGGATAGTATCACAGATCATGGAAAGTCTTTTTCTATTAGGATATTTTCTGGTGCATTCTCAATTGTAGACCCCTGTTATGCACCTATCATCACTCAATAGTTAATCTAAACTGCTCTATGAAATATATTTGCTACTCTTATAATCAGTCGACCCCATGTCAAGGCTTAGTAACTGCACTAAAATGATAACCCTTAAAAATGTTGGACTGAGTCAAGATAGTTCATGATGCATAACTCTAAAAAAGGAAGACGGTTGGGAACTTGCTTGCTTCCCTGTGTTTCTTCCTCAAACGTGTCTCACACTGATAAGAAATACTCAGTCCTCACAGGGAGCACGTGGAGATATTACTGTCCTTAAACTTCACTGTATTCTACATAAACAGATTAAAAACACAAACACAAATAATAATAAAACTTTTAGCTCTGGTATATTTACTTTTAAAATAAAACCTAGACAATTAAACTCTCTTTTTTTAGATGTCTCCTATTCTACCATAGATTAAATAATTTTAGGACAGTTGGGATTGGTTCTTAAGATTGCTCTTCATAAATTGGAGTTCCAAGAATGTTAAACAGCTGAGATTCACACAGATAAGCCTAAGACTGTGAAGTGGAGAGGTGTCAATGTCAAAAGACAAAAATGAGTCACCACAATATGAAAGTGTTGAAGGATAGTGGAAAAGCTGAAGAAAATAGACAGAAAACACAAGTAGTTGCTAATCGCCATTTTCAGCCTTGTGGCTACACATGACCTTGGACGTAGTCTACCTAATGACGTCTGTATACACAGAAAAACTATTAATTTTTACGCCCTGACACACACACCTTATTTTCGAAACACATTCAGTATCTTGTGGGTTAGATGATTTTACAGAACATACTTAGAAGTGAAATGCCCAAATCTTCTCTGCTGTTTTCTTCAGGTTAGTTTCCAAAATTACACCGAGATTACTCTGGATTTTTAATTTCCTGCAATTCATTTTTTACTTGCATTACACAAATCACTTTACTGTAAGGCTAATAATGAAAGAGAGTCGGCGCCACAGTGCAGCCGAGCTGAGCCTTGAGTATGTGACGAGCATAAATCAGTGAGGACACTCGGCGAGCGGCATTTCGGGCACAGATCACGCGCTGACCTCGCTGTCCCTGGCTTCTATTTCTGCTCCTTCCAGCTTCCATTTGGAAGAACTGAAAATCCCGCAGTTGTGCCGGCGGTTATTTTTGGTGGTCAGCAATCAAATGGAGTTAACAAGGGAAATAAAAAGTAGGTTTTCTATTACCGGCTGGCTTGTTAAGTTTTGCGAGAATTTGTTACATTTTTTGAACAGCGTCAAATATTTTTATTTTGTTTCTGTCCTGACAAGTGAGAAATTAATTCAGAAACACTAAATATTAGCAAATGTTTTATGTGGCGATTTCAAAAAACTTAGAGATTAAACAAGCTATGAAATATATAGGGAGGGGGAAATGCCCCGCAGAAATATTAGTGCTGTACTATGGTAGATTATCTCCAAAAATATCTCCAATTATCCCCCTCCTGGTTATGGGACTTTTTAAAATTCTTCCCATTCAGCGGTGGACAGTATTTGCCAGCCCTCGGAGAGGTGCTGGCCTGGTGACCTGCTGTGACCAAGAATGCAGTAGGTGTCGTGTTTGCCCGTGTTAAGTGGAGGCCTCGAGAGGCCTCATATAATTCTGTCCACTCTCTTGAAACTCCTATGCCATCTAAGAAAATAAACATAAATTTAAAAAATCTTAAAATGAAATAAGAGGGAAAATAGAATCCACATGAGCATGCTAGAGAATGAGAAACCTAGGAGCAAGCAGCCCTCTGGTTTTAGCCAATGCTATTCTAGACGAGCCTGCAGCCAGCCAACCTCCGGGCATGTGATCCAGTCTAACCGAGATGAGCAAAACTGCTTTCCCAGTCCTCAGCTACTTGCAGATAAATGGGTGCAGCTCTTTCCTAACTGACACAAGACCATGAGCAATCATCAATATTTTGCAGTGAGTTTTATTGTGCAGCATTATTATGTCAAGAGATAAATGATTTGTATAAAAGCCCCTCTGAGAGAAATAAGTCATGGCCTTTTTGTTGTCTTTTGGCTTGTGGGTGATGCAGGCCCCGATTTGTTAATGAGATATAGTTCTGAGAATCAATTTGAGACCAGCTACTTTATCCTTTTACTCAGTAATGATGGTTAAGGACCACCACAATATAGTCAATAAATATCAATTAAATTCATTAACTAATATGTTTCTACGCAAGGTCCAAAAAAAATCTAAAGTGTATTCCAAAAGCAGGAATTATCCGAATTCTTATCCACTTTAAACAAAAAGAAATGACTATTCTTTACCAACAGAAAGGCCTGATTAAAAAAAAAAGAAACAGCCATTTTTATGTTGAATCACTATGTTGTACACCTGACTCTCATACAATATTGTATGTCAACTACAATTTAATTGGAGGATCTCCAGGCCCTAAAAGACAAGGGAAGCCAGAGCATCGGCGTAGAGATGAGCTGTAAAACGAGGAGAGCAGATAGCAGTATTCGAGTGGTTGTAAGAAGAGTGATGCTGAAAACGTGCCTGAAAATATGAGTGGACTATTGTAATTCAAGGGGGTTAATTCAACGATCATCATTACATCTGCTGTGCTGGATCCATTTTCTTGGGGCTAGACCACTCTGGCCTTAGATATACGGTACCCAGGCAGTTTAGTGAATGTGTTCTTTTGGTCCCTACCAAGAAGAACAAGACACAGTTACGTTTATATGGTATGGGCTGCAATATATACATTCACAGTTTTCCTTTTAGAGCTCAGTTTAGAATCCTATCCTCTGTCCTAATTGATGCTGAGAGCACGTGAACTGTCAGGACATTACACAGAACATCGTATTGATCCACTCTATTGGTGATAGCATAGAAATGAGCCCAGATAAACAAGAAATGGCAATTTATTGGAAGCCTGGATCATATGTATATGCTCCAGAGGGTAGAAGATGTAAACTATGATGATAAGGAATACTACAACATGAGTGAAGGGATCTGGGACATGCTAGGATATCTCATCAAAACAATGGATTAACTATTGCATTTCTCACCTCCCACAATTAAAAAGAAAACATGGTGCCTGCTAGGCCTCTTTGGACTCTGAAGGTGATACAGTGTATATACACTTGGAAAAATAACCCTACCCCATTTACTGAGTGACATGCAAAACTTGCAGCTTTGAATAGGGTGGGGAGAAGAAATTGGATCACCATCAGGTTCAGGTTGTGAAAAGAAGTAGTTGTGACACTTGAGTCACATATATTTAGACTTTATACATTGAGGGCATCTTTAATGGCCAAACAATTTTGCCGTAGGCTCCCGTCTCAGAATTATAACAGAGGACCCTGGGTTTCTGTATCAAAACCACAGCATCGGAGTCTGCAGATTCAAAAAGCAGCTCCCAGTATGTAACTGGGCTCAGTTAGAGAGAGGACGTCTGACCCTGGGACATGAAGTGACCATGTGGCTGCAGCTGCCCATGCTGTGCTAGATATGTTGGAGTCCCAGAACTGCAGTATCAGGAAGGGCTAACAGCAGTGCATTTTAGGAAGTTAGCAGCACATTTGGGATGCCTCAGAGGGAAAATTGAATTACACAGCAGATGGCCCAGGCTGCCACGTTGTTCTTTATTGCTGAGTCCGTATCTCTCCTTTGGCTCACACTTACGGATGGAGGAGAGACCTCCTACGACCATCTGATGGAGGAGAAAAAGGCCGGGCTGGTATCCCAAAGGCCTCAGCCTAGTAAGTGAGTTCAAGCTTAAAATCAACTACTGCTTACAACAACCCCACTCAGAGATGGCCCAGAAAGACAGTGGTAATTGTAAATTTTCCCCCAAAGCAGATCTTTGGATGGTGTGTTTTGTCATCTACTTTGCATGGTAAGCGTTTGTATGGACATATGGACAATAACTAATGGTTTGGGAGAAAGCGGTGGGGAGGAAAAGCAGGTGGATAAACATAGAGTCCTTTTTATGACATTTTAATGCCCATCAGAGAACATTCACCAAGGAAGAGGCGTTAAACAATGTAGGTTTAAAAGTCACCCATTGACATCAGCCAGTCTATGGGCTCAGCCTTTCCTTTGATGCACGACAGACACAGAACAGAATAGCTGCAGCGGCAGGGATGAAGCCATGCGCTGGGCCCGACCACATAGAATCCCGCTCAGGAAGGCTGATTGAGCTTCTTCTCAAGTCAAATGTCCAATATTCTAGCTCCTGAGAGCAACAGTGAGTCCCTGGTACGACACTGTCCTTCACGGTGACTGACCAGGCATCAGTACTAAGTTGCTGCCCTTGGGCTTTATTGATCCCAGAAGGGACGTGATTCCTCTTGGCCAAAATTAGTCACTTTTTTTTACTAAATTCTTGTTACTAATTTTAGTAATGAGTTTATGTGTGCCATGAGATGAGAAAGGTTAAAAATCTGGTCTACACAATTTTACCATGGAGGGCAGGCAAGGTACGTAGGCACCGCAGAACCACATACAATGGAAGGAATATCAAGGTCGTATTAAGAAGAACACGTAGGATGGGCCATTTTGAAAAACAATCTGCTACAAAAGATGAAAGCGTTTGCCATAAAATTATATCAGTATTGATGAGGGTGGGGCGTGGGGGTGGGTGGGGTAGGGGAAAGTGGTGGGTGGCAGGAGAATGGAGACAACTGTACTTGAACAGCAGTAAAAAAGAAAATAAAAATAAAAAGAAAGAAAGAGAAAGTACTGATATAATTAGCAATTGATGGTCGCCCACTTGAAAGCACAGTAATTTACGTCAGAGCTAAGGGAACATCAAGTATTTGGCCTTGAATATTAAATTGCCAGTACAAGCAGGAAAATGACAAATTATTTTCATTCTATGGGAAAGTTTTCTATTAACTTTCAGGTTACAGAAGCAAAACGTGTTTTCATAGCTCGCCAGAAATTCACTATGTAGCAGATGTTTATGGTGTTTATTGAATGCTTGTTATTGCTAAGCACTAACTGCAAATCATGTTTTCCAGAAAAACTATTATTTTAAATACATTGCCAGTTTTGAGTATATGAGATATGTTTTCTTTCTCTGGAGAAAATTTTTTCTCAGCTTACAAAATGTTACTGGATGTTGCCAATTTGATTACTATTAAGGACGCCCAACTGGACTAATTTGCCTTTTGGGAAACGGGCTGAGAGAACAAATTTGACACAATTCTTACTGTTATTGTTTCCCTGACAACATCATTCTATGGGTTGAATTTAAAGTCACAGAACATCAGTTTGCAGTGACTAACAAATGCAGCCCCCCTATACATTGAAGAAAGTTAAAACCTTGTGCGAGAGTATTATGTATGTCTCAACACCACCCCCACTGATGTACAGAGAGCACATTCGTTTTTTAAAGATTTTATTTATTTATTTTTAGGGAGAGGAAGGGAAGGAAACAGGGAGAGAAAAATCAGTGTGTGGTTGCCTCTCGCATGCCTCCTACTGGGGACCTGGCCTGCAACCCAATGGGTGCCCTGGCTGGGAATTGAACTGGTGACCCTTTGGTTCACAGGAAGGCACTCAGTCCACTGCACCACACCAGCCAGGGCTAGACAGCACATTCTTGTGACGATAACATAAGAACTCCAAATGTCTTTGTGCCAATATCTTTTCTTGAGGTTGTTATGTAACCATTTCTTTTCCTTTTTGGAAAACCTAATAGTCTGGCAGAGAATGCTAACTACTCCAAAATACGTTTTGTTCTAGAGTGGTAAAAGAGAGGAGTGTGAGAAGTTCTAGCTGATGAAATGCAGGCAAAGGTAATGTAGATCATTGCATCAGAGCATCTCCTTCTCTTGTTTGATGTCCAGATTCAGTGTGTTGCCAGGGCACTTCGACATTCCTCAGGACTTGGAAGCATTTGGCCACACTGGATGATGCTACATAGGAAAAGCCTTGACCCTTGAATCTGGGAAGAGTCCCACTAAGGGCTGAGGATCTGCATTGAACTTGTTAGGACAAGGATAAATTTACTTTGTTCTGAACTCTGGGAGATTATATTTTCCATCAATTAGCCTACCTTGATCAATAGAGCTGGTGTTTGGGGGCAGTAGTTGAGGTTTAAGAAGGTTTCTGGTCTGTAGTCTCAGTGCAAATAGCAAAAGAACAAAATCACTGATTTCATACAAGGAGGTACATCAAGATTATTTTAAAAAATAATAAAAATGGTGGTAGATCTGGTTTTTGTAGCAGAGGAGATCTTCTCCGTCCATCTGAGGAGCTCATCTACCCACCCTTTCCCCAGATGAGGGTCCTTGCCTGTTTTGTATGGGACATGCATGATGGTAACTCATGGGCTTTCCAAGGCTGCACTTGCTCTGCCAACAGTATAGACTGGGGCCACTCTCATGCTCTGCCTTGGACAATGAGGAGTGATTGTCCTATCTTGACACTGGCCAGAGTGGATGCAGGTAATACTTAGTCCTTCTGACTGCTCACAGGGGTGAAACTACATAGCCTGGAAGTGTGGGCAAGTCAATGCTTCCTGAGACAACCTTAGCCACTTAAAAACAGGATGTCAGATTTTCTTCTTCAATGAGAACTTAGAAATGCAAATATAAAAAATAGTTTACCTACATCAAGCAAATAATTTTTCAGTAAAAGACTCATGTTTTCTTGTATATAAGTAGATTAATTTGGAGAAATGACACTAACATATAAAATCAATTTCTCAGTGAATAAAGAATAATTTTCTCTGCCCTGGCTGGCATAGCTCAGTGGATTGAGCTCGGGCTGCGAACCAAAGTGTCACAGGTTCGATTCCCAGTCAGGGCACATGCCCAGGTTGCAGGCCAAGACCCCCAGCAACCGCACATTGATGTCTCTCTCTCTCTCTCTCTCTCTCTCTTTCTCCCTCCCTTCCCTCTCTAAAAATAAATAAATAAAATCTTTTTTTAAAAAAGAATAATTTTCTCATGAATAAGCACCTTGGAACTGGAAATAATGTGAATAATTTCAAGCTGAAGTGGACAGGTGCAGTTTTGTACTTCTGGTAAATATTTGGCTTCTGTGCTTTTAAATTAGCATTGTAACTTTGAAACCACATTTTGACTCAACCCTGGAATGTTTAAAAAACAAATCATGGCCTAGGAAAGTCATAATTATAGAGAGGCAGCTGTGTGTCGACAAATAAACCAAACATTTAAGTATTCTGTATTGACGAGAGTGAAACATTTTTGCTTCCTCAACTCGAACACAGCCAAGTGACCTTGAGTGTGGTCGTGGATGAGTTTGTGCATCTTCAGCCCCAGCAGACCTTTGGCTGATAAATAATTCACCAAAAAAAATGTGCCCCAAACTTCAGATTAAATGACTAGTTTGGATCTTTGTATTTGCTGCTAGACTGGTCATAAACACTTAAAGTTAGAAACTTCTTTAAAAAACTTTAACACTGTAAAAAACAAATTAAGTTAAATAATAGAGAATCAGTAAAGATTAGTGAAACTCATTCAAGAAAAAAAGATAACCATTTGAAGCTGCAAATTAATCAGTCACAAAGGACATATTATGGGGAAAAATGTAAGAATTTGACATTTCATTCATTAATTTTCCAGCATGATTTTTTATTCTGTCTATAAAAATCTTTCCAAAAATGTGCAAGGATAGCACACATAGAATGATACATTAAAAACGTCATATAATGAATCAAAACTATAGCTCTCACTTGTAAAGTGGTATTCGTCAGTGTAACAGAAACTTCCATGGGAACAGGATCGCTTGAGGACAAAGAATATTGGATTGCTCCAGAGCCATGAATTACAAATTCCAGCCAGCTGACAGATTCAGCATAAAAAGAGGAAAATGCAAACTCAGGAGTTCAAAATGTAAATATATCGCCCAAAACCATTAAAAAATAGTTTGCATGATGCTTTCAAAGCTGTTTTTCAAAAAGGCTGTTTGTTAAGTAGATGGTATTGCTTACCCTTTGAAGCCAGTTCCCAGGGAGAAGAGGCTGCCCTTCTATTTGCTATGAAAATAAAAATACTTTTTTTTCACATTACTGCCTGGAGTTGTCCCTCATCTGCATTAAAGCTATCTCTACTGAATGATTCTACATTTTCCCATATGGAGCTGTTGCTGGAGAGGACTCTCTTTCTGGAGTATTGATTTCTGAGAATCAGATCAATGAGATTTAGTAACCCAGTCAAGAAGATAGCACAGGGTCAAGAGATTTGGACTTTTTCTGGTCATGAGATAATCAGTGAGGCTATATGAGCTGTTGGGTATGATATCATTTTGGAAATATTTGCCCTGTGCTTGTTGTTGAGTCATTTTATAATTTAATTTTGGGAACCATCACCATATACTACTTTCACTCATTTACTGTTGCAAGATCTTGCTATAGAGCCCTCATTTTGCACAATGCGGCATGCTAGTGGGGGTGTGTGTTTGATGAGAGAAGAATAAATTATAGACTTGGACACGAAGGGACCTGCGATCTCATAGGAAGATGACACATGAGTCCAATTACAAAGGCATTACAGAATGTTTTAAGAGCATTGATTTCATTTAAAGGCTCACGCTTCACTTTCCCCTCTCCGTTCAACATTCTACAACGAGCCCTGGATTGTCAGAAGCCTCAGACATACACGTCATATACATCCCGTTTCAAATACATTGCCCACCCTTTCAAGTCTCCGTGTTAATCTACCCCCACTGGGACTCTTCTTCAGCTTCCCTTGAACCTAAATTCCATTAACTCTCTTTACCTTTATCCAACTGTTTCTTCCTCTTTAGATCACATCCTACCAAGTTTCAATTTCCTAGTCCAATCTTCCAATTACTTTGGTAGCATTATTCCACCCCTTTGAATTTTGCAATTCAGCAAGTCTGCCAAAACCCTGACCCAATTCAAACCCAATAATCCCTTTCACTTTGCTTGCACCTGTAAAGCTAGACATAGCACATTGTCACCAGTGTTCATTTCCCCACTTCAATCTTAACAAAGTTCATAGAGGCTGACACTACTACACTTTTTCTGCATTATCTCATTATCTGTCATAGTGCTCTTTTGATGTAAAAAGAACATATGATTTATAAGCTCTGGCTTGTTATAGGCTCCCAATGAACATTTCTTCTTTCTCTGAAATCAGGTGAGAAGAGACCATGCAGGTGGTCCTTGGAGGCTCACTTCTGTGGCTCCTTTGCTGCCACTGAAGAGCTGGCCCAGTGGAGCTGAGGCCTCATGCAGAAAAACCGACTGATTCCAGCTCCGAAGTTCTGCTCTCTCATAAGGCCCTGTCCCCATCGAGGAAGCTTTCCCTTTTTACAACCCACTAAGGTTCCCCGTCCCCCAGTCCTTGTGGATGAAAACAACCTACGAGGTCAGGCTTCCTCTAACAGTCTTTTTTTCTGGCGGGTTTTGTCCCATAGGCCCCGCCTACAAATGTGGACGATATGTGAACTGGCCCACCGTATGCTCCTCGGCACCTCTCTGCTCATGTGCTTTTCCTACATATACAGATTGTGAACTGCGTGGCTCTGATATCTGCACAAAGCTGCGTGTCTCTTCCTGCCTTTTTGCACAACGTAATTTTTCAATTACTGTAAGGACTATTATTCCTATGGAGTTTCAGCTCATCAGCCAATGCGAAAGCATCTTCATTTTTCAAAAAAATTAAGCTAATTGTATTTAAACAAGAGATAAATGCATATATTTTCCCGTAAAATTACTAAATTTTAAAGTAAATGCTCACTATCCACAATTTAAGATAAACTTTGTTCTTTTAGAGCAATTGTACATGCACAATAAAACTGAGTAGAAAATACAGAAAGTTCTTATATCCCAGTGTTCCCAATCGTGCACAACCACCCCACTACCCACATCTCACGGCACTGTGGTGTATGTGTCACAGTTGATGGGCCCAGATTGACAAACCATCATCCAAGTCCACAGTTTACATTAGAGCTCACTCTTGATGTTGCACGTTCCATTGGTTTAGGCAATTGTATGATGACATATGTCTACCATTGGGCTCTTACAGGAAAGTTTTACTGCCCTAAACATGCCCTGCATTTCACTTGTTCACCCCCCCCGCCCTCCCCCCCGCTTCCTTTAAACCCTTGGCAACTCCTGGTCATGTTCACTGTCTCTGAAGTTTTGCCCTTTCCGGAATGTTTCAGAGTTTAAATCATACACTATTTAGTCTTTACAGACTAATATTCTCACTTGGTAACATGCACTGAAGTTTCCATCATGACTTTTCATGGCTTGATAACCCCTTTCTTCTTAGTGGTGAGTGGTGTTCCATTGTCTGAACATATCACAGTTTATTTATCAATTCACCTATTAAAGGGCATCTTGGTTGTTTCCAAGTTTTGGCAATTTTGAATAAGCTGTTATAAACATCTGTGTGCAGGTTTCTGTGGACATAGAATTTCAGCTCATTTGAATAAATACCAAGAAGTTAAATGGTTGGATCACCATCTATATTTTATTATCAATCATTAAAGAGTTAGTATTCTGTTAATTTTCTTACATATGGAAATTTAGTTTGGCTAATATATTCATTTAGTAATTCTCTGAGTCTTCTAATACACAGTGACTTCTTATCAAATTATCAAATAAAAATGTAACATGTTACAGGATATTGCATATATCCTTTGTTTTACATTGCCAATAATTAGCCAACTTGATGCAAGAAAAAGCGTAATGAATAAAAGTGACTTTTTATATATGCTAGTGTGATTGGAAGGGAAATAAAAACGTGTGCAACCAGTTATGACATGCCTACTATTTCCCAAGTGTTTTCATACAGGTACGTAGAAAAGTTAAATAGTCTGATTTCTCTTTAAGAAATGAGAAACTTAGGTTGAATAATTTGTCCAAGTAACAACCCTACAATTCCATCTGTCTGACTCTAAGTCTATGCTCTTTCCAGGACACAGTATTCACCGTCGTGAGGACAGGAGATTTCTGCTTTATTAGTTTATCTCAGCTTATTTTCCACAAAGAGTTTTAAACTACATTGCCCATGGGACTATCACATCTGTGTGATTTTTCTCTGTGGAAGTTCAGGGTAGGGTTGCAAATGATTTCATAATACATAATTTCAGAATCTAAACCATATGGCTGTATTCTATGTTTGCACAAATAGATCATGCTATCTCCACACAATGGTAGCAGAACATGTGTAATTACATACTCACACAGTAGTTGTTACAGCCAGTGCCTTTGCTCTCCGCAGAGCAAACCATAACAGTGCGATTATTTAGAAATCATATGCAACACCCATCTACATTTTTCTTATGAAATAGAGTTATAAAAATGGAGGTTTCTTACAAATTAAAACTGTTTCAAATGCAAAGTATATTCACAGTTATAAACATGATCCCAATGTTTTTGTACAAAGGAATAAACACACTGTGTTTAAGAATGTTTGCTGAGCGGTACCCTGTAATTTATACATTCTCCAATGCCCAGTCAGAGGCTCTCTACTGCTACTGTAGCTAAATGTGCTTCTTGAGAAAAAATAAATACTGCTACGCTTTTTCAATTTATAATTGACTGCAGCATTCAAATTTTGTGTTGCTTGAATAAAAAATCTTTAATGTCAGAAATACTTGTTAAAATTCTTTCAGTCTTAGATAAGTAAAGGAAAAGTTCCTCCAAGAAAAAAAATAAAGAGAATTGTCAACACCCATAGGTGTAGTTAGGCAAAGGAGATGACCCCTGAACAGACCCAACCCTTAGTATGACTCATTTGGTGCATGAAGCTTACCTAACCTCTCTTGCAACAAAGAAATAACTCATATCCAGCAGTGTCTTTGATGAATGCAGATTTCAAAGCAGGGAATTCTTCCAAACAAAGGAGATTTTTTTCTAAATAGCCTGTTTAATGCCAGAGAGGAGTCACAGCCATGGGGATGAATGGTGCTACGTAAGAAAAAAGAAAATCAACTGTTCTCTAAAATATTTTCATGAGAATAAGAAATATTACCCTTCTGAGTCAAATGTGATGGAATGAAGAATTCATCCAATAGATATTTTAATAAAGACACTAAACACCAAATGCTCATATTATTTACCTAAAGTGGATTAATTTTTTTCCCAAGGAGATCAATTGAATAATAACAAATTTGAGTGCATTTGAAAGGTTTTGCGTCAGGTTGGATTTGTCTGCGGGAATATTTGCATGTTTGGATAACAAATTAGTGACAGATTCATGAACACTAAGCAAAAGATTTTGCCCACTTACTAGTAAATTTTGTTTGATAATGTAAAACAATGCATTACTGCTAATATAGTATCATGTATTTGAGTAATATACCAATTAACACCAAGTAAAAATAAAACTTTTGAAGTAAAATATTTAACCAAAAGTAATTCTGTAAATTTTGCATTATTTTCTCATGTGGGTATATGTATATTTACAATAAAGACCTTGTATTTTAAATGGTTGAAATATTTTAAACAATAATGTAATGATTTAATGATTAAATGTTCCAAAGCATATGGATTACATTTCTCAGTTCTATTACAGTCCCATAGGGATTTAAATAATGGGAAAAACCTCTTTAAAAAAGTGCAGAGCAAAAACATGTGAAAAATATCTTAAGCATTTCAACAAATTCCTAATTCAACAGGATTTTCCCCTCCCAAGTGTATAATTTACCTAAATCATAGGATTTCTGTGCAAGTTCATATTTTCTGTTTGTCACTGTGTTAAACATCATCTATTAGCCATAAAAACACATAATAATTTTCTTTCACCCATATTTTTTTACAGAATTAAATAGTGAATTGAAGTAAAAATAATACTCTAAAAACACGAGCAATAGAGAAAGCTGATGCCTTAACTTGGTAGACTCAGATAATTAAATATTTGTTTGCTTGGTTTTGTTGTTTTGTTTTCTTTTGTTTTGTTATTATTTGTTAAAAGGAAGGATAAACCAGATAAGAATGAAGACAATTTTTACCCTCTAAATTTTGTTCCTGGATTTAGTCACATGAGCTAGAAGTATTTCCATGGGCTAAAACAGTGCAGAATTTAAATTTTGGAATCATACTATTAACAGTATAACATTCATAAACATTAACTTTTACTTGATTTGCAAAGATTATCATTAGGATTCTATTCATGCCATGTAATATTCTTTATAGTTGGGAAAAGAGTAACAAATCCACCCAAGTTGTAAAAATGTTCCAGGCTCACTTAATCACATGTTGCAAATAGTGTTATTTTTGATGATTTTGAAAATAATATGTTTATTTTACTTTGAAGCTAAACTGAGCCATTCTCCTTTATCTCCACAGCACCTCATCAGGGCCAACGCTTAGCTGGCACGGAATCTCCAACTTGCTGTGGTTTGTTTTCTTAAAGCTTAAACCAGTATGTTTTTGCAATCTCTCTCATCTTTAGCATACTCTTATTCATCAGTTTCCAAGTAGATTTCTTGTCATCTTTGATTGTCCTTTTTCTTCATTTCCCCCCTTCACCTGGCCTTCACGTCCTGTCGGTGCTTCAGGTGTGAGGGTTTGTAGTTCCTTGACGCCCCTTCTGCTGCCACTCTAGATTCTCGTGATTTTATACGTGGACTCTCTCTACAGAACACAGCCCAGATCCTGACTTACTTCTATGTTAGCCTTTGTCCAAGGTATTCGTCATTACCTTTCAAAGGATGCAACTCTAATCATCTTTTAAGGCCAGAGTTTTATCATGTTTCTAACCTTAATGATAAAGCAAGGTAGGAGTGAAATACTGTCATTTCACTTATTTGGAAGACCTAAAGTAATACTTATGATGTTCTAATCCTTTTTAAAATTGTAATAGTATTCTGTCAGACTACAATAAATTTGCATTTAGGATTTGAGGTTCATCTTTGTTTTGGCATTTTTAGAGCCTCTGTTTTACAATTGGACATGGAAGTTGGACATGTAGAATTTTGTGTTTAGCCTACAAATTGAAATATATAAAATTGTCCTTTTCTAAAGGACTTCAAAGTAAGCATAATCAAAGATAGCTTATATTGTCACAACCAACAAGGTAAGAGCTTTGATTGGCTGAGATCAGTGTAAAACTACTACTATGATTAAGGAAACACTTTGCTTTTGTTCTGCCTATGTAATGATCTCCTAGTTCAGGGTTTATCAAGCTTATTAGTGGAAATTCCATCTAATTAATTGAATAATTTATTTATTTTATCTCAATCTAAAGAAATAGAAAAGTTAAATGTAAAACTTCTTGGTTTCTAAATTTTTGAGAAAACTTGAAATCTTCAAAAAATGATTTAATAAAACTTTAACAATGATGTAAATATGTTCTCTACCAACCTTCTAAAACTGAGAACTCAGAACTCTTGAGTGTATATATTATCAGGAACGCTAATGGGTATAATATAGAGATAGAGATAGATGTAGGTATAGGTATAGGTACATCTCCTTGAGCAATCACCTCAAAATAGGGTACACAGATTGCTGGGATTCTGAGAAAAGAACTTCAAAACTTATTTATTTTCTTTATTTCAAATCAGAAAAATAGAACTATGGAAGCTTTTATTATTATTATTGTTGTTGTTGTCATCATTATTATTACTACTACTGCTGACGCTACTACTACTATTACTACTCCTACTACTTTGTTACACAGGGGCATCAGTCAGTATGACAACAATCATAATGAAACAAGGCTGACACTTTATTTAACAACATCGGCAAAGAGAGACTAACAATGGCACTTTTTATCTGCCAGGATTTTAGATCCCACACCGTCTGTGCAGAAGCTCCAACAGACTATGGAAAGATTTAATGATTTGGACAGAAGTTTCTTCTAACTCTAAGATTCTTTGATTCTGTGATCAGGTCAAAAATGTTTCAAAAGCTATAGCGACAATGCTCACATACATATACACACATACACCACATGAAACTAAGAAACAGGCATATGATTCATCTATATGATACTTTGACTATAGTAGAAGCAAGTTTCATTCCAGAAAACAAACAAAAAGTGCCAGCATTTCCTTCAACAAATCCAGAATGCTAATGAAAAATGGAAGACAATGGAGTCTCTTAAGAAATCAGGATAACTCTTCAGAACGCAATACGTGAAATGGGTTGCGAACACACGCACATAGCTTCACCGCTTCCAAATATATCCTGTTAAAGAATGAAAGATACAGTTTGGATCATTGATGATGATACAGAAAGGACAAGGTAAAGTAAGATACATTGGATGGAGAAAGATGCAGAAAGACGGATTTCCCCTGTCCACAAAAGGGGAAGTGGCACAACCTTTTCCCTACTGGATCCTAATCGAAAGTGGAAAATGTGCATTCTTTTTGGAAGATTTATGATGAGTTAATTAGAGCTTGTTGAGTAGAAATTAATAATAAATAAGTCAAAGGGATTAATGGTCACAGCTCTGAGACTAGCTGTGAAGACTGAAGTTCAGCAACAGCAGTCCCGAAGGAGATAGTAGCAGGAGGAATATAAATTGTCACTGTGGTGACATAAAATACTTGCAATTGCAGATGGATTATTAACTAATATTGACTCTTGCTCTAAAAGCTGTCAGAGCTTTGCTATGCAGCATTGAGACAGCTGGGAATGTTCTGTCCAGAAGCCACAGGGAGAAACATTTTATTAAGTTGAAATACAAAAGCTAGACATTTGTTAAGAGCATAAGAACCATGTTTGCTCATGGGTCAGACAAAATGAAACATCTTTTTCAGTGTATTTCAAAATGTTTGTTTATGTCATCCATCAAATATCTTAAACACTTGCAAGGTGACAGGTACCATAGGTTCTCCGCAGTTAACAAGTAACAAACAATCTTCTGTTATAAAACGTGCAATGTAGAAAGAACGAATTGATCCTTTCAAGTTTTCTACAAGAACAGAAAAAAACAAGGCCCCATTGGTTAACATAAGATAACTGCTGTAAAATCGATTCAGAGAGACAGAGGTTCACTTAATGGCTGTTTATCTCCCATTCGTATTTCAATCTTGGGGAAGGTGTTCAGGTTGAGGGATTTGCATTCATCTAGACTCCATTTACTCTACAGTGCTACTGTCCCCCTAGTCATCAACAGCCAGGGACCAGAAGGGGACAGACCGAGAAGAAAGCACACCCACTCCTTAGAAGCCTTGATCCCGACATGGCACACGCACTTGCATTCAACTGCGTGATGACTTGTGCAGTGGCCACCACTCAGAGTCATAAGGGGGCTGTAGGAGCAGACCATGTAATTGGCTTGACAGCTGCCTTCCAGTGACAACTTTATGGAAGAATAAAGAGACCAGATTTTTGTGAATCATTAGATTTCCCTATAGCAAGAGCAAGACAGAAAACATCACTCATAAGCAAATGTCACTTTGTAACCTTTAACTCATTATAATGTGTTAATAATTAAAATGTTAGATTAAAAAGCTTAAAATATGGGATTTACAAAGGTATTGTTGTTCCATGCAGTGAATCATAAAGAATATTTTAATAAATAATATTTTATCATAAATAATATTCTCTCTTTTTTGTGTAATCTCTCTACCTCCCCTTAGCCTTCCAACTCCCCACCCCCCCACCAGCTGTCAGCCTCTCTCTGTGAGTCTGTATCTATTTTGCCTGTTAGTTTATTGGATTTCACATATGAGTAAAAGCATGTGGTATTTGTATTTCTGTGACTGCACAGATGATGTGTTGTGGAACTATGCACCTGAAACCTTTATAATGTCGTCAACCAGTGCCACCCCAATAAATTCAATAAAAGAAAAACATTTTTAAATTCTAGAAAGAATATTTTCTTTGGTATGTATCTAGCTTGGAAATCTGGATAATAGTTACATGCTGAAAACAAAGGTATCACCAGTACCAAAATGACTGACTATTTGAAATAACATCGAATTATCATATGAACATGAGCAGAAAACAAACAATTGTAACAATTTGCCATATCAAGCTCTATCCCTGTTGTCCATTTAGAATTCTCTATTTGTTGAAGACAAGAATAGACTTACAATCAAAATGACTTGATATTAGCTATCTCTAGTTATTGAAGTCATACTATGCTGCAAACAGATTAAAAAAGAAAGCCAACTCTGTGAGATCAAGTGCGGAGAGGTGTTGGGAAGACCAAGTGAGTGAGGGTAAAGAATACACTCAGAATTATCTTGTAATTTCCTTACTCCAGGTTCTCTAAAATCTATGGTAAATGTACCTCTTTGCCATTCCATCTTCTTTTTTAATCTTACATATCTGTTTAAAGTTTTCACCATAAGTTAGGTAGCCAGACCCCCATAGAAAAATTTGAAGTCTCCATGAAATGAAAGTGTGTATAAGTAGTAAAGTAAATGAAATCCCCATTTTGGTAGACACAGCTATTGTTCCATTTCCTATGTTCTAATGAAAGAGGTTTTTGCCCCAAGGAAGAATTGTTCCTGGACAGAAAGTTTTAAAGGTAAAATACATCACAGGTTGACTATCTTTTCTTGTCTCTTCTGTAGCCATCCGTTTATTTGGATCTCAGAGTGATCACTTCACCTTCTCCTGGAAACGAGACCTGATAGATGTGAGCTGAGGGTTTTCTAGAACAGGCACCTTTTTTGATAAAAAAAAAAAGATAGGTACAGCTGGAAAAAGCCAAGAACTCCCCACTTTTTTCCACCTCTTAGCTCAAACATGCATTAGTTTGCTAGAGCTGCCAAAACAAAGAACCACAAACTGCGTGGATTGAGCCATAGAAATGTATTGTGTCACAGCTTTGATGGCTTAGAGGTCTAGCTGTCACAGAGTTGGTTTCTTCTGGGGTTTAGGAGGAAAGGATCTGGTCCAGGCCACTCTCCTTGGCTTGCAGGCAGCCATCTTCTCCTTCCATGCATCACATCTGTTTCTGTGTCCAAATTTCCCCCCTTTATAAAAATAATGGTTATATTGGATTAGTCTTTAGTTGGTATAGAGCCTGTCTCCAAAAGATCACATTCAGAGATAATGAGAGTTAGGGTTACAACATTATTTCTTGGAATGGGTTGTCCAAAATTCAACCCATGGCAGAACTCACACAGGATGTCAAGGTCAAGGAACCAACTTGCAATCAGTTTAAGGGTGAAATTCAACATCACAACAAGATATGGATGGTGGACGGGAAGTTTAGGTTCACTGATGGCACTAGAAAGCTCTGGACCTCCTCTGCTTACTTCAGAATAACAGTTTCTCTTAAATGTCATTCCACAGTGAGAAAACATACCAATAGTCTCTTAAGGTCAATGTTAAATCTGTTACTAATAGAAGGGTACTGTGAAGACAGGAATGCACTAATTTTCCATTATTCTGCCAGGATTCTATTACATGGGATTGCAAATGACCTCCCTGTGTCAACCACTTCCAGAAAAGAAACTGAACTTTTTAAATACATTTGTTATTTAACTTCCAACTACCATTTTAAAAGAATCATATCTTAAGTTCTACATTTTTTGGCTCCCAAGTTAAGCAAGAGTAATAAAGTATTGCTGCCAAAGAGAATTATTTTTATAAAATCAGCAATAGAACCAGTGTTTTCTTTCAGGGTATCATGATCTACAAGAAAAAGCATAACCCTGAGACTTCTCTCAGTCAGACAATTACTGCCAAGAACAAATTTACACTTTTGGGTGGTTCGAGGAGTTCAGTTCAACATCACCTACAAGATAAATACTTTCAGACAAAGTCTAAACAAAATACGTTGTGAACGTGTACCAAAGCTATATTTACTTTAGCAGGTAGCTAGAGTAGTTGTCAATATGTCCCCCTATAAAAATGAGCATTAATAAACTCAAATCAAGAAAAAGTCTTTTTTTTTTTTGCCCTGGCTGGTGTAGCTCAATGGATTGAACGTGGGCTGTGAACCAAAGGGTCACCAGTTTGATTCTCAGTCAGGGCACATGCCTGGGTCACAGGTCAGGTCCCCAGTGCGGGGTGTGTGAAAGGCAACTGCACGTTGATATCTTTCTCCCTTTCTTCTTACCTTCCCCTCTCTCTAAAAATAAATAAATAAAATCTTTAAAAAAAGAAAAAAGTCTTCTTACGATAACATTTGAGGATCTATAACATAAAATGGGCAATATTAGCAGAAGGGGAGACACACGAGATGCTGAGAGTGGAGTTTGTTTATACCCCGTGCTGGCAGTGGTCGCCCCATATTTTCTCTCTTTTTGTTCTTCCTGTTTTCAGGATATATTTTATTTATTTTATTTTTTTATTGTGTGTCCTAGTTATTTCTCATTCCTACTGTTTTTCTTTGAATTTTCAAAAGATTGAACTTTCAATAAGTCACAGCTATCCTATACTTTATTCCATACTTTACTTATTGGTGTCCACCGCACACTTTTATGTCTGAGTGTTTTATACCTGGAAATCACTCTAGAATTTCATATAACTTAACTTAAGCAAACATTGCCACAGTACTCCAACATGTAGCAGCTAAAAAAATGAGTCTTAAAAACATCACCAGAAACCACATTGTAAAAAATGTGGTTCTATACAGGGTGGGGCAAAAGTCAGTTTACAGTTGTGAATACATGAAACACAGAGTTTATTCTTATATTATTTATTAATTATTGTATTATTTTCCAGACAAACAACTGTAAACTGACTTGTGCCCCACCCTGTGTTCACACACACACACACACACACACACACACAAACACACCCACTGAGTTCCCTTTCAACTACTTTTCTTCCAAGTGTGGGATGTACAGATTACTACGGTGATTGAAGCAGTAAACACATGGAGTGACTTACATGAATGGATGAATTTTCTTTTTTTTCCTTCCCCTGCCTCCCAAATGGATGAATTTTGAAACTTGAAAAGCACAGCAATAGTGGAGCAATTATTAGGTAAATATTCATCAGGGAGTTCAACTTTAAATATATCACCCTCAAATGGCAGATACAGACTTTAACATGGAAATGAACTCTGTGTATATTGTTCTCGAGAAAACCATCTCATGTGTCTTCCAGAAATGCAGCCCTATGCCTTGACTCTTTCTCCATGTTGCCAAAAAACAGTTCTTGGTCAAAATTTCTGAAGTTATGTTTGAAAGATAATATTTACTTTTTTTTATTTTCCAACCAGCTATTGCATTATTCTGATGATTATTTATGTTGAGATAGCTAAAATGGAACAAAACATTTTGAAAGTTTTCCCATAAATTTGATGTTTGACTTTCTACCACACCACTATTTTATAAATGCACAAAAGCAAAACACACACACACACACACACACACACACACACACACACAAATCCACGGTGCTGTAAGTTCTATCTCTAACTACAAACAAAGCAGAAGTACCTAGCTTTGCTCCTGAAATCCCAGGGATAAGCATTTGGGAAAGCTGGAGCCTTGCCCCTAAGAAAAGTAGGTCAGCTCCTTGAAAGAATATTATTGGCATATGAGGATTTGACCTCACTTTTTGATGCCCATTTCAATGAGGGAAATTTAGCAGCATGGAATGCTATCTTCTAATCCATAATAATTCTATGGGCTTTTGACAGGCATTTATAAACCATTGTATAAGCACTTTTAGACATATTGAATAAAAGTTTATGGTTTATGTTTTCCCTGAGTTTCAGTTTCTCCAAGGGCTTTGTTTGTTTGTTTTTTTGTTTGTTTGTTTCATAGGCTACCTTTTTCTAATATGGAAGGTATTCAGGTGATTGGCCATGGATCTCTTTTTGTTCTAATTTTGTCCAGGCTTTACATTAAATAAGGTTTTCAGTAGCTGCCATAGTTAATAAAGTTTTCCCCATTTTCAATCAGCTACTAAAAAAGAAATAAGAAGGTACACCCAGGATGTCTTTTCGTTACCAGAATGTTTTCTCTCCAGAAATAAGAAAACACCACTATATTGTAAATTGGGATGAAAAATCAGGATAGATAAAGAGATAGGTAGATAGATAGTAGATAGATGATATATTTATAGATAGATAAATAGATAGATAGTAGATAAACAACAGATAATAGCCTACATAGATGATAGATAAAGAATATAAATGATAGATAGGTAATAGATGGTAGAATAAATCTCTGCTTATAAAATATATGTCAAACACAAGATATTCTCTTTTTTTAAAGGAATTCTCTGAGATACAAGTTACAATTATATCAAAGGCAAATAGAAATCACAACTAGCATACTTTATGGAATAGAAAAAATAGAGCTCATTTTAATTACGAGTACCTAGTTAGTTTATAGCCGATAATCAACATTGGCTAAATTGATTCAATATTAAATAAAACTGTGTCATGAAGTCTTGAAAGAGGTCTTTCTTTTGCAAAATCAGTCTTATTTCCACTACAACCTCACAATGTATTATTTTCTTCAGAAAGAGAACAGCAGGACTGTTTGCTTGTTTCAGTCGGGAACAGACACCAAAAAATGAAAAGATGACAGCCTGCAATGATGCCTGACACACTGCTCTCTGTTCATGCTTCCCCTGCCCCCCAAATTCACATGTTCAAACCTCATCCTGAATGTGGAGGGATTTGGAGGTGGCAACTTTGGGAAGTGGTTAGGTCATGAGAGGGGGCCCTTCAGGGATGGGATTCATGCCCTTGTAAAAGAGACCACAGACAGCTCCCTTATCTCCTTCTATGATGGGAGGACGCAGTGAAAACAAAAAGATACCTATTTACGAATCGGGACGTGAGACCTCACCAAACACAGAATCGGCCAGTGCCTTGGAGGTGGGGATGGCTGCTGTGGGAGGTGGAGTGGTTGGGGTTAAGTGCAGGCAACTGTACTTGAACAACAATAACATAATTTTTTCAAAAAAGAAATTGTATGTCTCAGATACCAGAACTGTTGGATATAAATTTCCGCTGTTTACAAGCCACCCAGTTTATGGTAGTTTGTTACAACAGCTGGAATAAACTAAGACTCACAATGTGGGCATAATACATTTGCATAAACATGGGAACCTTATTGCAAATGGAGAGCAAACCCTCAAGCCAAAGTTAATTGTGTTTGGTTTGTCCATTGAAGCTAGACTAATGGAGATTTTAACAAGACAAATATTTCAACTTTGGATTTATCTTGCACTCGTTTCCTCTTTCTGGAATATGTGGTTTTATAAAGTAAATACATTTTCTACGGTGAACATGTTTTACTTTTATAAAAAAACATTTTAAATGAGGCTAAATGGTTGATTATATTTAAAGTTAAGCATTACTAAGAGAGGCAGTAGTTGGAATGGAGGTTCAATTATTTCAGGTCCTCGGAGAAATAATTATGGAAAAATAAATATATGGGATCTTAGAGCTGTAACTAATTATTTCCTAATGCACTTCCATTAATTTTACATGTTGAAATAATTAAAATTAAAAATATTATATTTAAAGTCTCTGTTACTAAACTTGAATACAAATTGATCCTATATTTTTCCAGTTTTATTTCTTTTTTAACTTAACATTTGCAGCTATATTGTACTTATTGTATATGCATACTTGGTGGGATTCTTTCTTTTTACTAGCATATTCCCTTATACCATCCAATTAATCTAACCATCTATTCATCATTCCTTCATTTATTCATTTGGCTGTCTGTTCAGGCAGCTAGCGTTTATTGAGTGTTTAATATTGAGCCAATTTGTGTACAATGGTATACCAGCTACTCAAAATAATACTTCTCAGGTACTTCTTCCTAAACTCAATTTTTCTTTTTCTGGAAAACTTGATTGACTAACATTTTAATTAACATACAAATCTTTGATAACTACAATTATAAACTGCAAGCCCTATATTTATAAATATATATGTATATATATTTATACAGGGCATTTATCTTACACAACTTCTGGCCAACCAGGATCCTTCCGTTATCATGGGCATGCTTCACTACAGCTGTGAGAATCCATTAAACACTTTATCTTTTCCCATTTACTAGGACCTGTTCATTTGTTCATTTTTTTTCCTGTTATATCAGAGACTGATCTTAATTGTCTCCAAGATTTGGGGAAAAAATCCTGCAAGAGGAGGAGCTTATCCCTCACTCACCACTCCCCTTTCCAGAGAAAATCTCTTCTGTAGAAGTTGACACTTTCTATGCAACTCATTTCTCTTCTTTTGTCAAAGTAGTCTTTTGATTTCTGGGACACATTTGCAATTTCTTTAGCAACTTCTTCACCTTTTTGTTGGTTTTCCACAGTGGAATTATGATGTGATTACCAAAACTCATAGAGGAGCACAAGTTAGATATAACTTTATGGGAAAAATATATGAGAAATTATTAAAACAATTATGCAGAGCAACTGGCATACTCCCTGGTAGAAGCATGCCTCGATCTTGCCCCAGTTTCCAAGATTTACTTAGTATATAAAACACACAATGACTTCACAGCTTTACAATGAGATTTGGAATAGATAAAAACAATTCTGCCATTCTAATTCCCTCAATTCCTACCCTACTGTGCAAACATTCTAGTTATTCTGGTAATAGGTTAATTTGTCGGCTAATTGCAAGAAACTGTGATTGAATCCGGTCTGTAGACATCTTGCTGGATTTCTATTCCACATCTCAAGCCTATGCCTCTCAGGTTCAAAATCCTGAAAAATTGTCTCCTTTGTGTGTGTTTTTGAACTTATTTCTACGTAAATACTTCACAAGTTATTAAATCAGAAATTGTATTTTCCCACAATAAGCTTTTTCTCCTGACTTACATAGATGGATCTTTCAGTCACCAGGTTCAAAAATTATATTAGCTTTTATTTTCCCCACCCCTGCTTCTTGTCAATTGACATTATAGTTAAAATGGTAAAGTTCTGTTTTATTCCAGTAATCACTTCTTTCCATTCCCACTACTATGAGGCTCTTACTTCCTTGACCTTGAATTACCGCTAAATGAATGTGTATGGGGAGCTTGGTACCCTGAGTTTGAACCCATGGTAGTATTTTAGTTATGCTTGAGGTTGTGGTCTAATCTCTTAAACTCTCTAGCGGTGTCTATACTTGTCAAATATCAATGAAAATAGTACCAACTCCATAGGCTTATTGGGAAAATTAAATATGCTAATACATCTGAATCATTTAAACCAGCGCACAAAGTAGAATATGGCTCAAAAAATTAACTGTTATTACAGAAGCATCTTAATAGATGCCCCTTTTAGCGTTTTGTGCTCATTGTTCATTTAGGGTCTTATCACACACTTTTCAACTCATATTTCTAAGAACCCACCCTGCCACCACCCGCCGTGAGGTCTGGTGTGAAAGGAGGTGACACATGGTTTGGAGTAGGAGCTGGAGTAACAAAGCGGAGACCCGCTGGAATACCTGCCTGGAGAACAGGCAGCAGAACTGCTAGAGCTTGGAATTGTGGGCACCTGCCTAACCAAGCACAGATACGTGGGAGATGCCTGGAATGCCGAATTGTAACTGAGAAGGCTGAGCCACAGACTTTTCCTTTTCTGAAAGATAGCACTCCTGACTGGAATATTCTGACACTGGCCTGGGTTGGCAAAGGAGGGCAGGATTATGTGTTTAGGAGTGTTTTTAAAGGGGAGTGGGACTTAATGGCAGAAATCTACCAATAGTCTGAATCTGTGTAACCTTTAAATAAACCCCCTTTCCTTTTACACCAAAACAAAATAATAAAACACTTCTTTAATTATGTAACTCTTCTCTTAAAAATGTTCACATTCTTTACATTGGCTGCTGATGTGACTATGAACTCCTTAGTCTGACTTTTCAAGGTTTAGCCATTCCCTTCTTTCTAATTCTCTTGCGGTCTAGTACATGTGGAAGATACACCAAAACAAAGATTAATATATTGATGTAGGTTGCTCTAAATACTTTTTAGAATAGTATGGGTCCTTAATAAATTAATTAAAAATTAATTAATTTATTTAAAAGACATATTTATGTTTTGTGGAGGCTGGGTGGGGAGGAGGAGGGATTGAGTCAAAAAGGGGAAAATAAGAAAGGAAAAACTCATGGTCAAGGACAACAGCGTGGTGGCTGCTGGTGGGAGGTACAGGGGGGCGTACGGGAGATAAATGTTGATGAAAGGTGACTTAACTTGGGGTGCTGAACACACAATGCAGTGTACAGATGATGTGTTATCGAGCGGTATACCTAACACCTACATATTGTTAAAAAGTGCCACCCCAATAAATCCAATAAAAAGAAAATTAATTTGTCACTGAATGTAAATTTAAAGTATTTTAAAATGAAACAACAATTAATGAAGACTTCAAGAGGCCAGTAACAATATTAACGTAAAACTTATCTAGCTATTCTGAGTTTTCATTGCACCTTTATTACACTGAAAATTATCTTTGTGGTGCTCATATTTCTGCTAAAAAACAATAGTAAAGCTCAACAAATTAAAATAATCAGTAATCGGAATAGTTTCTTCTTTGCTCTTATTACAGCAAGTGGCAGTGTCTTTTGTAGATTTTTGCACTGCCATGAATGGTGTTCCTCAAATTGTATGGTGGTTTTTATAATATAAACAAATATATGCACACTGAGCCTCTAAAACTCACAGAATTCATGGAATTAATTTATAACTGATTATAGAGTATATCTTCTTATTTTACAGAATTAAGTTTAAGGACAACAGTTTCATGACAATGTTGTAATATTGCACTTTATCAACATTAACATGAAATTACTAATACTTAAAAAGTATTAATACCAAACACGCTAAAGCATTTAAGGGAAAGTATACTGATATCTCCACTTACTTTCAAATACATCAAAAAGGACTTTGATGAATGAATATGGAGAAGGATGGATACATGAGCAGTAATGTGATAAAGCAAGTACAGCAAAAATTAGCTGTACACTCGATGTTGTGTATTGCTACATGAGTGTTCACTATAAATTTCTTCCAATCGTTTTCTCTGCATGGACATTTTTATAATAAAATGTTAAAAAGGAATAATTCTGCATCACTTATGGAGAACATTAATGACCATAATCCAGTCATTTCAAAGAGAGAAAATGCCTTCATTTATACAGGAATCTATGAGGCAGAAGAATTCTAGGAATAGTTGGATTTATGTGAAATTTATCTGAACGTGGCTGTCATTTTAAAAGCGTTACCATCACCAAGAACAATAATGAGAGCTCAGCCAGCGGGATTCTGGACCAGGACGCAGCATGGACCCTAAGCACAGCCAGTACGTAGCCTGATGGAGAACTTTGGCTGTGGGTGGAAGGGAGGACAGAGAAGTCATCCCTCTCTGGTGGACTTACTGGAAACCACAACAAACAGCAGAAGAGACTGAATTAGCACAGGCGAAGATCGGGGGGTTAAGAAAAAGCCAATGGCAGTTTATGGCTGTGAATGGTTAGTTCTGCCCTGTGGGGCTTAACATTTTCAACACAGGAGGCATAATCATTAATCAAATACTTACAAGCTCTAAATATTACAACAAGGAGAATTCAGTGAGATGAGGGAAAATTGCAGTTTTTATGAGAGAGTAAAATAAGGGACCTTGAATTAGATTGGGACTTCAAGAAAGGTCTCAGCATGAGAATAACTTGCCCCTGGACTCTATCTAGTGGGCAATTCAGGTCATTGAATGTCTCCTGCTGGCGTATCTGTGCAGAGAACAGTGAACAATTTCAGTCTTTTTCCGACCCACCCTGCCTCACCACCCTGAATGTTTCTCACTGCACAACACACACAACTTTTAACAATCATTCCAAGTCTCAAAGTTACATAAGTCTGTGTTACACAATAGATTTAAGGAACAATTAGGCACAAACTAATTATCAAATTGCTTTTTCTAATGTAGTCATGCTTTTTCAACACTTTCTGCACACAAGTTTTGCTCCAGCTCCTGTGTCCACATGGTATGAATTAATAAGAACATTGAGAAAGCAATCTTAAGTAAACTAAGGAACGGAGCTGAAGTATTTGTTTCTGCTGACATAAAGTTTTTAAAAGTTCCAACTATCTAACCACCTAAACAACACAACTTTGAGAGCTTGAAATGTTTTCTTTTGAGGTGTGGACATTGAAGGCAAATGATGAGTTTGAGATACTTGAATTTCTAGGTTGTAGTTAAAAAACATCCCTAAAACTGCACTTACCCGAACATAATGTAATGTGCGCTCTGTAAACCACGTTTTACAAACACTTATTGTTACACCCTTTGGGGAGTTAACTAAGAAAGTGTTCCTGTAACACTCTCAACTATTTGGGATGCATTTTTTAGAAATTAATGTCCTATTGGCGTATGTGTTATGTTACCTCACATGCTTTTTTGCCTAAAACTTGATGGTATTTTAGGGGGAAAATAGGAAAGAGAAGTCGATCAACTATGCAACATCAAACTGCTTAGTATTACAGATCTAGGGAAGCAGAACTCTCTCAACACGTCTCAAGAGTAAATGACATGCCCAAGGAACAAAATACGTGGGGGGATTCAAACAAACTTGGGGGATGGGAAGATTGGTGGATAAAAACCCATGCTTTTGTTACATTGTAAACATTCACTAGGCCTCAGAAATATAAAGACAAAGAACAGAAAGGTTTCTTGGGCTTTCCCCATCAGTGAAATCTGTGTATTCCAACGTTTTTCTTTTTCTTTTTTTTTTTTTTCTGACAGCAAATGTTTTTGCACTGCACACTGCCGAGCAGGAGCAGAAGAAAACTAACTCTTTGTATCTGCAAATTCCTAAAACATGGACCAAATCCAGTCTTTCTTTGTGATGCTTTTTTTTCATCATGAAAGGATTTCAACTTCTTATATTCTTCTTGCAGGAAAAGCCACTTTTATAGATTCTCTCTCAGCTCCTCTTGAAGGATGCACACAATTTGGGACATTTTGCAAATCACATATGTGTGTTGATAGATATATTTCCCTTTAAATTTGACATTTGCTGATAGTTTGCTCCCTTGGCATCAAATAAAAATAAAAACAGATTTCCATCTCAACTTCAGCATAGTTAGCTAAAAAATTGAAAAACAACTGAATTTAATTAAGTACAAAGGCAATGATTGGAAGACATTTTGGACATGGAGTCTGAGTAAATTAAAGTGTTTTATAATTCTCAGCTCATGTGAACAGTAGCTGTTACACTTACCATTTAATAGCTCTAAACTGTGGGACATGAATGATTCGAGTTACTTTCTCTAAAAACAGTCTATGGAACCAAGTGAAACTGAAATGTGGTAGTGACTGGATTTTAGCAGTTTCTGATGGGTCACAGATCATTAGCAAAGGAGAGAATGAAATAGGGGTCTAGACTCTCACAGGGAGAATCAAAGGGAGAATCAGGACTACAGAAAGTGTCTCAAGAGCGAAAGAGCAAGTTTGCTCACAGGTTCTGCACTTCAGCAGATCCTGGCGATTGGATGTATTATAAGTGCTACAGCCAATGGAGAACAGGGACCCTGAGCGAAACCAGTGTTAAAGTTTTTATTCTACAATTTCCCGACTCTAGGAGGAAAGGGAGGCTATTAGTTAAAATGCCCAAGTCTGTACATCCAAAAGCAAGTTTATATAAGTTCTTTGTTCCCAAATACAGTCATAAAACAAAGAGAAACAGGCACAGAGGAAGGTGGTGGGGGTTTTTGATGGTGGTTAGCTGCTCAAGACTTACTGATACAGAATGAGGGACCGCTGGCATTATGGACTCAGTCCTAGAACCACTCTTAGGGTCCCTGTCCAGCGCATTTGTGTGCTATAGCAGTCTTGTGTGTCTTGTAAATGTTGATTGTTAAACTTTGGATAATTTTTTAAGTCAGTTGGTAAGTTGAAATAGGCCATGGTAGGGGTATTTACACCACAGTCATTGGCAAAGCTACAAACAGATTTTTTTTCCAGAGATAAAATTTATTGGCATACCACCCACCTTCATATGTGGTGTGAGCATGGCTGTATGTAACCTAGTACAAAACTATTGCGGTCGGTTTTTTTGGGATGAGGGTTAAGGTTTGCAGCAATGGGTAATGAATATCCCTGACTGGGTTGCCAGTCACTGTTTAAGAATTCTACATAATCAGTCAGCAGTGAGGTTGGTTGAAAGAAACAAAATTCATAATGCCATAAAATATTCATTTAAGATTAGTTTACCAAAAGTGGAGGGACAGAAAACTGCAAAGGCAAGAGGTCACCTGGGTAGGTCGTTGTCCTGAGGGGTTTGTTTACGCTTACATGGCACAGTCCATTTCTTGGAGCTGTGGTTACTTACTATCCAGTTCAAAGGGAAAAATAATCTTGTCAATGCTCATTTATTTAACTCTCGCAATTCCAATTCAAAGAACTCATCCTAAGAAAGTCATCAAATACTTGACCAAAGAGAAATGTGCAAACACATTAGTCACAAGAGTTTGGTTTAACAAATTAAGATATTTTTAAAAAACTGAGTGGTATATAGCTATTAAAATACTGATCAATATTTATTTTCCAATGACATAGATGGTTGTTCATAACAAATGCTAGATGAGTAAAAAAAGGTAAAACGTGTTATTTATAATATGATCAATTTTTAAAAAATACTTATATTATTAGGAAAATTCTAAAAATATATACACCAAACTGTTAGCAGTAGTTATTTTAGAGTAACGAAAATTTGAGTAATTTTTGTGTATTTAAGTTTACATTTTTCATATGTTTTTATCAACTTTTGATTTAGTGATAAAAGGTTTTATATATACATCATATTTTTATTACTTACAGAAATAGGATAATATTTTGAAAATGTTGAACTATCTTTCATTTCTCCCTCTGAAACTTCTCAGCCTACAGATAGTGTTTTAGTATGATCATGGTGGGAGAGGGACTTAGGGGAACACACAGAAGGAGAAAGATGTGATAGAAGAATTGTATCAGACAAGAAAAAAAGATAAGAAAGTCTTTATAATTTGCAGCAAATTCTATGATTGGAAAAAAATAAAAAGATGGGCCCTGGCTGGTGTGGCTCAATGGCTTGAGTGCTGGCCTGTGAACCAAAGGGCTGCTGGTTCAATTCCCAGTCAGGGCACATGCCTGGGTTGCAGGCCATGTCCCCAGTAGGGGGTGCAAGAGAGCCAACCACACATTGATGCTTTTCTCCCTCCCTTTCTCTTTCCCTACCCCTCTCTCTAAAAATAAAGAAATAAAATATCAAAAATAGAAAGATGGGAAGAAAGTTCCCTTTACTTATATATACCCATCCTCTGCTCAAATTCCAAATCCCCCAGAGAAAGTGATACATAGAGAACACACAGAGTTGGAGGGGCTTTGCCCTGTTTCTTGTTTTGGACCATGGCCACGTGATCACAAAACTCAGTGGCCTGTGATGTCTGTCTAAGGTCAGCATCAAACACATATGCTAATCTCAAGGTCAAATAATTTCACCCTGCCTGAAATTATCTTTCCTTACTTCTGTGCTTGTTTTATGATGGATATTCTTGGTTTTCTTCATTTTAAATTTATCTTATTTAGGTGTAGGTGTAATCATTCTAAAGCAAAGGCATATTTCATGCAGTGTTAAAAGAAGAAATAATCATCCAAACCACATTGCTGAGATTTTTTTGTTTGTTTTTAATTAAGGAGAAATATCTACTACGAGTCACTCCAGATATTAACTCTCAGCCTTAAAGGTAAACTGTTGCCATCAGAAGATGATGTATAAAATTTTCTATACTGAGAGAGAATGTGACACAATTTGATGAATCAATTCAATAGTTAAGTGACAGTTTAATATGGAGTTTGAGGACCTTTTAAAAACAAATTTAATTTCACAGCTTGACTTTCATTTCTGCATAGAGTGCAATTATTTCTATCATGAATAGAAGCAGTATATATCATACTTTGTGTACCCAGTTAGAGCTTCTGAGGGCTGGGAAAATATGGTTTAGTCACTATCCACAGGCAATGGATTTTTAAACCAATGTACTTCCCAGAAGTTTGAAACTGTTTGGTGATTACTATGGAAGACCTGTACAGAACAAATTTTTAATATAAACTAAATAAATGCCCCTGTTACTTAGTATAACATTTTCAGGATTCATCTATGTTATACCACATGTGAGTGCTTCACTCCTTTTTATGACTATTTTTTACAACTGCTGAATCAAACAAAAATCTCAGGGTTCTGTGAAGCACAAATGCAAGTGTCCCTGCTTTAAAGAAACTATGCTTTCTACAACGGTATCCACATGGCTTGGCACATCCCTCAGGAAGATCTGGGCTCCACCCATAGTCAACCGATATATTAAATTACACAACTCTTTGCTGGGCATAAGAAGACCTCCTCTGCCATTCTTACTGAATGGCTTGTTCCTTAATCTTCTTTCACTCATGATCACAATTTTAGAAACCTTCTGCAAAGATGGCAAAGTCTATCAGAACAAGAGAGACACTTTCTCCCCTGCCTTCAGAGTGAATGTGGGCATCATTTCTAGTCGTCTGCAAGAACTGTCCTTTATGTCGGCCTGAAGGGAGTCACTGTCTACCACTGAACAACGCATTCATGAGACAAATGCAGTCCCCGTTTTGGCTCCAGCTTGACAGGGTTTGCCACTAAGTCACATGGGAGAGTGAAACCGGACCACTGCCTTTATTCACGGAAAACTCTCTCACATAAATAGCATTCTAGTGACAGTGCATTTAATTTGCCATTATTTTTTTCAAAAGATATAGAAAAATTTGGTGTGAGAGAAAAAAGAATGTCCTTAGAGTTCACAGCAGATTCTGAGAAAATAAAGTAGAAAGATTGGAAGAGATTTCCCTTCGTCTATTAAATTTATTGAAAGATGTCAGGGTTTGAACTGTTTTTCTATTTTATGCAAGCAGCAAATTGATGCCTCAGAAATGTCATTTAGGCTTGCAGCAGTAGAACTGAGTTATCATTTGAACATTTCCCATATTAACTGGGATAGATCAAGCTATGCTCTAACCTCAAGTCTCAGTAGCTGAACACAGCACCGTTTATTTCTCATGTCTGTCAAGTCTACTATGGGTTTGGCTGACTGTAACCACAGCACAGTGACTCGGTAGAGTGAGCTGTTTTGTCCTTTGACACTGTCCCCTTAACAAAGGCTTCAGCATTCAGATCTTAGAGCATGAGGTAGAGAGGAAAATTGTACATGGGATACGAAAGCAATATTTGGAGAGCAGAGAAGTTCCCATGACCAGCTCTTCCTGGTGAGACAGAGCAACTCTATGTCTTCGGTCAGGTTCTCTGAGAAACAGACTCTGACGTACAGATTAAGTCGCAGGTGGTTTACTGTGGAGCGCTCTCGGGAACAGGTCCTTGGGAAGAGTCCAGGAGGTGGGATTAGACAGAAGAGAGCGTTGGAATTTGATGTAGTCGAATTGCTGCTGCAGCCCAGGAATGACACACATCACTTCTTTCACCTTTCCTTGGTTGCAATCATATGGGCTTGCTAGGAGAGGTAGTTTCTCATATTTTTTTAACTTTTTTTTCAGATTTTTATTTATTTATTTTTAGAGAGGGAAGGAAGGGAGAAAGAGAGAGAGAAAAAAACATCAATGTGCGGTTGCTGGGGGCCGTGGCTTGCAACCCAGGCATGTGCCCTCACTGGGAATTGAACCTGCGACACTTTGGTTCTCAGTCCGCGCTCAATCCACTGAGCTACACCAGCCGGGGCAGTTTCTCATATTTCCATAAATAAAAGATAATCAGACATTACCGAGCACCATTATTTTCTGTCACTCTGCTCAATAACTCTTTCTTCCCTCTCTGTGTCCACATCTGCTCATTGTGTTTTATGTATTATTTCTCATTTAGCACTCAAAAAGTCTTTGAACTAGAACATTATCCAAAAATCTAGGCATTTGTGTTGTCAAGACCCTAGAATTTATGGCAGACATAGTTTACCAATCGCTTGACTCCTTCTTACTGAGATAAGCTTTCTTGACAGTAGATTCCAGCTACCTTCACCAAATGTAGAGCTGGAAATTTAATGAAAACTGATGAGTGAGTGTGTCTGATAGCAAAAGAATTGCACTTTGGGATGAGAAGAGAACATTACTGAAAATTAAGTAACCTGAGTATGATCACACATCTAATAAGTGGCAATTCTCAAATGTAAAATCAGAGCTGCCTGAATGTAAATTTCAGATCATTTCCAGTAAAGCTCATGACCCGTCTTGCCTTGTAGATGTTGACTAATCCACACCAGAAGTGCCTTAATGGTCCATTTAGATTTGAAACGTGAAACACTCTTTTCGAACACTGAATTTTGATAAATGCCCAAGCAGACATCAATATTCATTCAGGCTTATGGTCTTCTTGCTACCTTGAAGGAGCATTATTCAGTTAAATGAGTTTGATGAGATGCAACTTAAGTTATTCAAAATAAAAGGAATGTTTTCAAACTGCAGACTGTAAGAGACGTTAATCCTAAACCTCACCATTTTACCTAGACCCCATCGCCCCCAACCCAGTGATGCAAGTTTACATGGCATTCACTTTTATGAGCTTAATGTTGAATTTGTAGTTTAAAAAGTTACATGGGAAAATACTTAGTGACTGAGGTATGACTCATTTGACAAGTCTTGGTTTTCTCATTTTAAAATCTGCTGAGAAAAAAAAATTGATCGCTTCCTACAGCTCCTGGATGAAGAACGCACTGAGTTGCTCGCTCTGCTGAAACGCTCCTGGCATCGTCCGCTCTTTGTCCTCTGCACTGGTCCATGCCTGGAAACCCGTGCTCACAGCTAGCGCCAAAATGTTTCTAAGATAAAGCTTGGCGTTTGTCTTAAAGAGACTGTTCAGTTTAGCATTTACCAGAGCTTGGTTTTGATATAGCCTTCTCGCTGGGTATGTTCCTTTTCTTGGAGTTATAGGTAGTTATGTTTTTAAAGAGAAAAAATAAGGTGGGGGATATAGTGCTTAAAGGGACCCTTAAGACTAGGTTTTGAGTAACATGTGCCAAGGCCCTAGCTTACCTGTGTGTGCATGACATACAGGGTGCGGAGAAAGTATGTTGATAGTTTTCATATGAAAAAACGCTGTACAAATTAATAGATAAGAATAGAAGAATAAACTGTTTCACATACTCACAACTATAAACCTACTTTTCCACACTCTACTTATCAAAGTTGCAATTTTTCTTTGAGATTGTTGTATCAACTACAAAGAAGATAGAGCCCCAGATTTAGTTACTGGTATAAATAAATTTTGGTTCAACTGTCCTGCTAATGCTGTCATGGTAATAGTCTTATCTTGTCTGGGAACTGCAGCTGTGACTGGGAAACGCTGCACCTATGAATCAGGAAAGTATCAAACCTAAGCCAGTGAAAACATGCACGCACACAGGTTAGACAGAACTGTGGATGGAAGGTGCAGGAAGCACACTCAGGATTATGGGGGGAGAAGGGAGCACGCCATGGGGAAACAGATGGGCAAACCTCTAGAGGTCTGGAAAAGGGTTCTTATCCATCACTGAGGTGAGAAATAAAACTCCTTTTCGCACAGAGAAAGGGTTAACCTGTGTGTCTAACAGCCAGCAACACTGGATGGCTCTTTTGTTTTCCCACCTCTTCCCCACTTTGGCTTTTTGTATGCCCCCATGCAGTCTGGGGCCACGTGTAACATCTAACCTCGGTGAGCTTCATAGGTAGAGGAAGCTGCAGAATTGAACATTTCTGTTGTAGTCAAAACTGTAAATTACTCTTAAGTTTCAAAATGACTTACAGGTCCCTGATTATTTGTTGCACATGCAGTGGTCGCTCCGTGAGCATATTTTAAAATATGCTGAAAGCTTCTTGTAGCTTGTCCAGCCAGTGGGTGTGGCAGCGTATGGAAATACTGCAGGTGAAGTAAGTGATGCCACCCAGAGGAGGAAAACAAACCCCGTGCCAGACGTCAATGAAGACATAGAGGATAAATGATGCAGAGATGCAAGAACAAGGGAACGCAAATGCAACTATTGAGTGGTTGATACAGAATTCAACTACAAACAATCAAAAGAGGAGGAACAAGGGTCACACCCAGAATGCCCTTCCAAAAGTTTTCAAGCCCTGGGTCCTGCTGAGGGAATTGGCAAGAGATACTATCACATTCTGTAGCCTCACCCGACAGAGGTGATTGGGCCAGGAATGAACTGAGCATCTAATCTAGAAGTGACAAATTCTGGACTGGCTAAAGTTTTATGGAATACACTGGAAGCCAATTCTACCATGCTTCCTGTTTGATGAGTAGAACTAAATTTTATCAATTAAATTTTTTATAAAGGTTTTAAAGGTCAGATACCGCAACTCCCAGTAGGTTGTGGGAGTACCTCGCAAACGTCAACAACAAAAGTAATGGAAATAATAAGCAGAATAATGACTAAATAGAAATCAGGAAGTAAATAAGAATATAGAGAATACAATGCAATAGTCCCTTCAGAAATATTGGATGTTGAGACAGAAAGGGTATGGATGTAACATGTAGAGAATGGTCTCATGACCAGCCCTTCCTGGTGAGATAGAGCAGCTCTGTGTCTTCGGTCAGGTTCAACAGGAAACGGACTCTGATGCACAGATTCAGTCGCAGGTGGTTTATTGTGGAGCGCTCTCGGGAAAAGGTCCCTTGGAAGCATCCAGTTTGTGGCATTAGACAGAGGAAAGAGTTGAAATGTGATGCAGTCACACCAGTTTCAACAAGATTTCTGGAGCTAGGGGGCCTCTCAGAGTCATCCCTTCCTCAGGCCAACTTTTTGGTTCCAGTCAAGGTGGAAAATCTCCAATGCATTCCAAGTTCTCCCTATCACAATGTAAAAATCTTGGAAACAGCACAATGAGCAAGCATAAGAAGAGTCTGGAAGGTGAGAGAAGTAGGTGGACTGACTGCCTCGGGTTCTCGGGACTGGAGGAACCCCATGACGATGAGTTCCCTGGGTTTATCATTTCCTCCCATATATCTTACAGAGGGTGCTGCAGGAGCCTCTAACTGGAACCACCAACAGACCAACCCCCAGGCCCCCCAAATTAGAGGAAAGCTTGTTTTCCCTGGCCAAAGGAAAAGCATGGTATAATAGCAGAAATATATTTTGGCAATTGCTTGCTCTACTTCAGCCAAACACCAACAGAAAAACACAGCATACCGTCTCCCCACCCACATTGTCAGTGTTGTGAGGGGGGAGCTGGCCTGAATCCCACCCACCCATCTTGCAGAAGCAGGAGGCAGGGCTGCAACTTCCCATGCAGTGGGGCCGGCAGGGCTGAGCAGACAGTTGATCTTCCATTCTTGGCGTGCAGAACAAGTGGGGCTTCCATTCCCCAGTTGGATGTCATCAGCAGCACAGGAATCAGAGTTAGGGGGCTGGTCTTCCAACTCTCTCCCAGTGGACACCGGGGACAGCATTCTGATTCCCCTGTTGAGGCAGTGTAGGAGGGACCAAATGGGTCACTGATCTCAATATCCTGTTTGTAGAAGCCGATTGCCGTTCATGTTTGCCGTTAGTGTAGGGTCATTGGGGTTCAGCAACAATAGCCTTCACCTCCATGCAGAAGGAAGAAAACGGAATGAGACAGTGCAGAGGCCAGCTATTCGCCACGTGCCATCATCCCCCTACTCCTTCCAGCTCTACCCCATGTCAGCCGACCCTAGGGTGTAGCTGAATCTCCATCTCCACAAAGCACCACAGGCCCTAAAGGAGACTGTGTGAAGTGGAACTAGACAGCACTCTGCCTTCATCTCCGGTCTGTGCCTGCGGGCGGGAAGGAGAATGAGCCCCCACTGCAACCCAGCATCACCGAGACGTACAAGGCGGCAGCAGCAAAGTTAGTTTGCAGTTTAGTTCTTCCCTTCTCGTTTTCTGGTGCCAGTGGGCTCAGCCCAGAGCTGAGCTTCAATCCCCATCTGGGTGATAAAGCAGTGTGATCCAGCCTCTCCTTCCCCACTCCCTGATGTCAGTGGGGCTAGCAGAGGGGCTGGGCTTACACTCTACCTGTTTGCAGCAAGGTGATGTGAATCTACTCTGCATTTTTAATTGTATGACGACTGAACAGGAAGCTGAACACAAAACCCACCCAGGCTTGACCATGCACCTTAACAGATTAAATAGAGTCTAGAGCATCACAATGCGCCAAGTGTCCAGGGTGCAATAGGAAACCCCTCATTACACCCCAAAACTAAGAAAATCACATCCTGAATCAGAAAAAAATAATATAAAGATAGCAACACTTAGATGAACCAAATGTTGAAATTATCTGACATAAGTTTATTACAGCCATCATTAAAATGCTTCATCGAGTGATTACAAACTTATTAAAACAAATGAAAAATAGAAAATCTCAAGCAAATACATAGAAGTTATAAAAAAGGACCAAATGAAAATTATGAAACTGGGAAATGCAATAGCCAGAAAGGAAACTAAAACCTCACTGGAGAAGCCCAATGGAGATGAGAAGATAGAACCCGTGAACTGAGGAACATGTCAATAGAAATTTTTCGATCTGAACAACAGAAAGAAAACACAATAGCTCATATTTGTATGGTCAAAGTTCCAGATGAAGAGAGTGGGACTCGAAGATTAATTTTTAAAAAGGGGTTGAAAACATTCCAAATTAGTCAAAGCCGTAAACCTAAGATTCAAGAATTTAGGAATACCAAATGGAGAAACCCAAAGAAATCCATGCTAAGACATATCATAAATTAACTTCTGTAATCTGAAGACAAAGAAAAACATCTTGAACGCAGCCAGAGAGAAATGAATATTGCTGACAGGGAAATACCAATTTGAATGACAATGATTTTTCCCAAACCACAGAGGTCAGAAGGATGTCACAGAGCACATCTCAAGCACTGAAAGAGAAGAACTACCCATCATAAACTCTATATCCAGCAACGCTATCTTTCTGGAGTAAAGAGGCAATAAGATACTCTCAGGTGAAGGAAAAGTAAGATAATTTCCTAGCAACCTACTACAAGTTAGTGACTGAGAAAAGTCTTCCAAAGAGAAAAGAAATGATAACAGAAGAAGCTCTAGAACTTAGAGCAAAAAAGATGTTCTTTAGTAGGCAATAACAAGTTAAAATAGTTTCATCATCTTTCTTCCCTTCTACAGGCCCATTTATATAACTTTTGTTAAGATGTCCTTGTTCTTAATCTTTCTCTTTCCTGGCCACTGACCAACCAGCCAACCAGTCTTCTTTGCGCCCTATTCACAAGGTTTTCACACTCGGTACTTCACTGGGGGTCAATCACTCATTGTCTTCTTCGTGCATCAATTTTCTCCAGCAACATCCATCAAGTTCTTGAATCTTTATATTTACTCTTCACCTGCATTTCTTAAGAACCTGACATATTACCTCTTCCAGTACATTCTCCGCCACCAATATTCCACTCCTGCTTATAGTCCTGACACATTAACAACTGTACCATCACAGCCTGAAGAATCTTTTCTTGCTCTACTAACACCCATGAGGTTTTCTGACCCAGATGCCATAAGAGTAGGCCATCTTCAAAATTCCACTTGAGAAACTTCTTTCTCAGGCCATTTCTGGTACCGATTGTCTTAGATTGTATCCCTAGGAAGCAGACACTGAGACAAAGTTTCCTATGCAGAGATTTCATTGGGGAGTGGTTGAAGAAACACGTGGGGAGGAAAGGGAATAAGAGTGGGCAGAGGATGCAGGTGAACATGAGTGATGGATTTGCAATGATCTTAAGAGGAGCCCTGGTGATGGGCTGGCCCTTCAGAGTTGTCACTCACTCAGCCAAGGGACAAGATGTTTACACACTACTTCGGTTAGGCGTTGAACAAGTTCTGCCCTCAGGAAAAGGTGTGATTTTCTGCAAAGAGAAATTTTCAGGAGCAACTCTGCTAATGGCTATCTGCAGCCAACACTCGCAGTAAACAGGGGAGAACCTCCACCCTGAATGGGCAGACTGGGAAGTTACCATAGAATCCCCTTCCATCTACTTGGATTATGAACTATTTTTCTTTTCCCAAACTACATTTCAGCCTCCTAGATGCCTGATTGTGTAGCTATTTTAATAGAGTTGACTGTGTTCTTATTTCTATCCATGCTCCTATGATTGACTCCCATCACTTGAGTTAAAGTGAGTTTCAAATAATTGTTGCTCCCTAGGTCCTTTTCGTATCATGCAGGTAGTTCTTGTTAAGAAACAAAAATACAAGACTTTCAGACACTAAAAAAGTTTCTGGTATCTATACAGTTCTTACCCAAAAAGGTGTACAAAATTTCCAAAGGAACTGATGTCAGATTATCCCATCTACTTTTATCAGTATCGAGGGACCAAAAGGCCAGGACTATTAATAAATGTGTTCTTATAGATATTTGGAGGAGGTATGGAAAACAAAATTGTAGTAAATGAATTTACTTGCTATTTTACCCCAAAAATATTGTACCACTAAATTAATAAATTTGTCAAATGTCAGCAGGGTCAATTAATAACACATTTTTGCATCTGATTTTACAGGATGGGTAATATAAGACTTCAGTGCATCTTGCAACAGTGTGAAGAAGACACTTGCTTGGTTCCTTGTATAAAAAATTTAATGTATATTTCTTTATGAATATTACAATCAGAAAATATATATTTATTCAGAAATTATATTAGAATGTACCTCCATATTGCAAGTGTTCAGCTGTTTGAATTTCCAGAGACTAAGCACATCCTTACAATCAGCATGCAGATCATTGACCAGAGCGTTACTAGCCAGCCCCACGGTGGCTGCATTGATTTAATTGTGATTATCATCAGACTTTGCTTCTCCCCGGTAATCACCTGCTATCCTGGATTCCAGGAGCATAGATTCATTTCACCTGATTTTTAAAACATTTACATAAATTGCATAATGTCACTCTTCAGCATCTAACTTCTTTTATCTCAGCATCATGTTTGTGGGATTCCTCCATATCATCCTGTATATTTCACTTAACAAATTTATTTGATCACTTACTATGTACCTGGCAGTGCTGTAGCCTACATCCCCATTACTAATGACTGTTATTGACTATTCATATTTCCTACTGAATGGATAATAAAAACCAGTTTAAAAGAAGAAATCCCTTGAAAGATACAAATTGGCAAATGAAGTTACATCCCACCTAAGCAAGTTAGCGTAGGCTCCTCCTACACTTGGCTGCATTTGAGATTGCAGTCACCACAAAAATGGAAACAACACTTTGAAGTCCTCCAAGATGAAAACAGAAGGCATACACTCTTTTATGGTAAGCAAATATTATTTAGAGAAAATAGCTTCTAGGAAGATTTACTGTTGAAGTCAACAGAATTAGGAATCTCATTTGGTAACCTCACGTGGTAATCTCATTGTTAACACAATGTCTGTCGAGTCCAGAAAAGAGTGTGGAGAACAGGAGGTTGCTTATGGAGCACAAACTCACGCATAAATCCATTCCATGAATCGATAGCCATTTGCAGTTGGTAGCCAGGCAGAGTGGTTGTTCATAAATTGAAAAACTCTGCACTAAGTATCATAACCTATTCTATTTGTTAAAAACAGATGATCAATTTTTCAGTAATTTGAAAAATATTTAACATGCAAGTTACGAGGGAAATATATCAGTTTAATAAAAGGAAAGAGCCGTGTAAGAAATGAGGTAACTTGTTCTTCTAAATAAATAAAAAAATGTCTCATTGACCCTTATCAGGGGCGCATACGTGGAGAGTACCTTGTATCCTGCATTCAGTTATTTTCTTCAAGATTGGAGACTGGTATGAAGCAGGAGAGTTAGGGGGTAGACCCAAACTGAAAGTGATCTGAGTTTGCAATTAGATGATGTCACCTCTTCACAACTCACTTTGTAGGAACAATAACCTGAGAAATGTTCATGTTGCAGGGGGCCACTGCTCAGTATAGAAAGATCCTCTGGATATAAAGGAAATGTATATCCCAGCTGTCAGGGAAATGGTTATTAACTGATGATCCAAAAAAAAGTCAGAAAGACAGAGTTGGGGATATGAGGCGGTGCAGAGATAGTATTCCAGAAAATGTGACCACAGGGGAAAAAATCCTGTGGTGGGAAGTCCAGAATTTGAGTAAAAGACAATGTGACTCAAGAACGGAGGACACTGGGCAGGAGAAATGAGGTTGGCCTGGGAGGCAGGGGCAAGGCTTATAGGCAGTTATAGAACATATCAGTGACTTTGACCTTGAACTGCAGAGCAAGGGGGTCCCAAAGAGTGGCTGTGAACAGCAGAGTTACCTGATCAGATCTGCATTGTTAAAGAACAAACCTAGAGAATAAATTGAAAATAGACAAAAAGAGACTAACTGAAGTATATGTACTTGCTGTACCTCTCTGAGGTGGTCAAGCCATGGCAGAACATGGAAGCAATACTAAATGAGGAATTGTGAGTTATGGATTCCAGGCTTTTCCCCTCTGGTAAATATTTACCTGGCCATAGAAAATTAATTAAGGAAAGTTAGCTTGAAATGGAAAACTTCTATAGCTCATTAACTGGTACATGCTAAAAGAATTTCAGATGATAACATGAACATATACACTTCCCCAGTGTTAGGAGAGATGAAGATTTCTTCCCAAAATAATATTAATTTACCAGAGTCAGGAATTCTTTACATTTTCTTGGAACACAGTATAGATAATGGATAGCATGTAGTTTGTCACATTGACTGAATTCTTAGAGAGCCATGTCAAAGAAAAATACACAAATTCCATCAGGTTGAAGTGATGACAGCACCTCATTTGGGTATTTTCTTTAGATACAAAAATATCTCAAGCATCAGTGTTGGCATTCCATGGAGTGAAATATGTGTTATTCGAACAGGATCTTAAGAACAGTATTTTGCTCATAGGGTGGAATGGTGATTAACCAGTGAAAGCAGAGGAGAAACACAACATTTTAAAAAATGCTGCTCTGGGGCTGAGGAGGAAAGCGGGCAGGAGGTGGGTGGAGTGGGGTGAGGGGCGGGGGAAACGAACACATCTGTAATAGTGTCAACGATTTAAAAAAACCTGTTGCTTAATAGTTTTATGCTTGTATAAGATGACAAAAGCATTATCAATCCAGCAGGATGTCAATCCAGTTTGACATCCTTTCTAAAGAAACATATTTTCTCCTGGCTGGCATAGCTCAGTGGATTGAGCGCGGACTGTGAACCAAAGTGTCGCAGGTTCGATTCCCAGTCAGGGCACATGCCTGGGTTGCAGGCCATGGCCCCCAGTGACCGCACATTGATGTTTCTCTCTCTCTCTCTTTCTCCCCCCCTTCCCTCTCTAAGAAATAAATAAATAAAATCTTTAAAAAAAAAGAAAAAAAAGGAACATATTTTCTATTGCCATGCTGTAGAAAAAGGTTTCAGGTGTATTTAAGAAACAAATGAATATTTTTGGCTGTTTCTGAGGTGTGTATCTGTTCATTTAAGTTGCAAACCAAAAATGGCCTATGTGTAGAAGGATCTGATTATTAAAAGAATATTTTGCTGATAATTATATTTTAAAAAGACTGAATGAATGAAAGGAAAATAGAGAGGAGGAAAAACAGAAAGACATAAGAGGAAGAAAGAAGAGAGAAAGGAAGGTAGTAAAATAAGAAAGGAAGGAAAGAAGGAAAGGAAGAGGGAAACCAAGAAGAAAGGGAGGGAAGGAAGAAAGAAGGAAGAAGAAACAGAAAATGAAATGTAAAGCACAAGCAAGGATCATATTTCACAGCTCTGGGTCACAGTTCATAAGGTCAAAGAATAACGTGACTTTTCTGCTTTGATTCAAATTAACAAACACTACTTAAGGGATACACACTAAAAAATTTATAATTACCTGTACTATTGTCCACTATTTGGTTACTTAAGGGTAACCTGAGTGAAACTCAAAAATCTAAATATAGCAGTAAACCTTTTGAAGCAGAAGGGCCCTGTTTTTTACCTTTGTTTTTATACTGAAAGAAATACATTTCATTGAATATTTCTTTTCTATTTACAATAGATTTGGGGAGGTAGTCTCTATATCTACATATATTAATAAAACATTGAAGTGCTACATAGGTCAGAGGCCACTCCATAAATTTAGATATCAAAGTCATCTTAGCCTCAGTGATTATTTTTGTCCTGGCTGGGTAGCTCAGGTGGTTAGAGCATTGTCCGGATATGCCAAGGTTGCAGGTTCGATCCCCAGTCAGGGCACACGCAAGAAGCAACCAGTGAATGCATAAATAAGTGGAACAGCAAATCAGTGCTTCTCTCTCTCTTCCCTCCTTCCTTCCTTTCCTCTCCTTCTCTCATCAATAAATACAGTTTTTTTAAAATGTTATATTTGTTTCAGGTGTACAACGTAATGATTTGATATTTGTGTTCACTGCAACATGATCACCACAACAATTCTAGGTAACATTCATCACCACACACAGAGTTTAGTTTATATTAGTTTAGCCTCAATTCTTCTTAGATGTCATTCAACTTATTTGGGTACAGAGGAGCAAACTGTTATTGTTCAGGCAGGTTTATGAAGTAATTCTAGAGTGTACAAGAAAATTAAATGTTTCTCTTTAAGTGTGTCATTGTTAGTAACTATGATGACAAGAATTATTGCTTTCCACAATGCGTTGCAGTATCTTAGTGGCAGACAAAGAAATTCATAAAATGGCTTTTACTCTAGTGTGATTTGGGGTATATATAATTAATACCTTACATGTGAAGTATTTGGGCCCAGGCCAAACAAATAAAACAACAGAAGCCCTGACAGTTTTGTTTCAAACTTGTGCTTTTAGGATGTTATACAACTTTACGAGGCTGACTGCTAGAATTACTGTCTTTTACAGAATTCTTCAAGATTGATTTGGACAGACCAGGGAGGTGTCAGGATTTGAAATGTCCTCCAGAGACAGCTAGTTATGTCATGTGATACTATCTTTAGTTAAAAATAAATGTAAAATCAAATGAGAATGAAAATGGAGACTCTTCCATCACTTTACAAATGGTATAAAATACAATTAAATTCCCAAAGGTAGCATAGTGTATAAAGTTGAACTGGGCAATTCTATTAAACTGGTAAGAATAGATTTTTTAAAAAAAATTTTAAGAGGAAGCAAAAGTATAAATGTGAGGAACGAGCAGTCTTCACCAGACATGCCCTTGTAAAGCATATTTTAATTAATTACATCAGTAAGGAAACAGTAAGTGACAATGCATTTCTCTAAATGAATTTTGAGCCAATTCATTCTGACCTTATACAACTGGGCTTTCTTCCCCTTGAATTATCCCCCTTTGTTTGGTCTTAGAATTACATCATTACTCAGAATCACTCTAAAACCAAGCTGGAAGTATATAATTAAATTATTGCTGTGATTTTGGTATGTTTAATTTTTGTATGTGGTCTGACATGGGTAATAACTTTCTGAAATAAAAATGAATAATCATTATACTTTTTATGAGTGTTAAAGGGACTATGTCATAAGATAAATATGTTTTGGTGAATTTTCATAAAAATTCTGCCTCCGATATTACACAGTTCTTAGAAATGTGTACATTTATGATATAACAATTCTAAGGAAACAGATGTATTTATTAAATCTGTAGCAGAGTTCAGTTGTGTAAAGTTGACCTTTTGTCATCTATTAGCTTAATCATTGACAAAATCAAAAATCATTGCAGACACTCAATCATAAAACAACCAACCTACAAATCTGTAGGCAAATTGGGACTATCAAAGTTAAATATTTCTCCTGAACTAGTAAAACAAGGTAGCAATCAGTACTGAATATCTATAAAAACTGATTAATAAAAATATGTTAAAAAATTAAAATATACGACAAATTATAAGCCAAGTGGAATTCCTTTGTGCACTTTTTTACATGGACAAGAAAATCAGGGAAGGAATGAGAGGTCAGTGGGAAGGTGAAAAGAAAAGGTAAGATCCATTCATACTGCAGAAAACATACATGCACATACAGAGGGGAGAGGAAAAATGGGGAGGGGAATAGGCATTTATTGAGCATGCATCATGCACTCATCTACATGCATATGCTAATTTATTTTTCATAAGTCTTCATGACATAACTTCTTTTAATCCCCATTTTACAGGTATGAAAATTAAAATCAGAATCTGGCTCAGATTGGTGTGATGTTTCTCCCACATGAGCTTTGATTGATATACTTCTCTTTTTAAAGTCTCCGAACAATATTTTAGTTTACTTGACCTGGTATGGAGAGTCAATGCAGTTAATTCCAGATGCAAAATATTTGATCAGAAAATGGCTATAGTCTTTGGCAACCTGTGTCGCCTACTGTTTAATGGAGAATCAGAGTAATAAAAACTCCAAGGAACAGTCTTCCTTCCTTCCTTCCTTCCTTCCTTCCTTCCTTCCTCCCCTCCTTCCTTCCTTCCTTCCTCCCCTTCTTTTTCCTCTTTCTTTTGTCTTTTTTTCTCCTGTTTTTAGACTTCAAAAATGGAGAGACTATCCCAATGATGAGTTTCCAATATGTTTTTCTAAATTAACACTAGTGTCTTTATCCAACATAAAAAAATTACACTCTAATTATGATTTTTTTCCAGTTGATGCACACATATATTAGTCTCTTTGACCTTTAAAACACACTTAAATAACCAAGGCAATCTGAGTGCACTCTCTCTCCATACCTGGAAATTGGCCTAGAAATAGGGACCCCAGGGAAGAATCCTTGTTCTGGGGGTGTGGGGAGGACAGACATAAGAAAGTGGAGTACAGAGAGTCTGTCATCATTTTAGTTGCTCTTCAGTTCTTGTAAGCCATTCCAGTCCATATATTGAAAAACTGTGGAAACTCAGTCCACCTTTCACTCAGCTTCACTAAAAGTAACTGCTGGATAGTACAGACTTAACCCTGCTTCTGTCCTGCTAGGGAGAGACTCTCAGCTGACTCTTTTTGCATCTTGGCTAGGACTACATACAAGATGAACATTATGTCTACCCTGGTAGCTCGACAGAATGCTCCATTACTGGCATAGGTCTGCTTTCCTGGCCACTAGCTGGGTGAAAAATACCTTTTATAGTTAGGACAATTGAAGAACGAGAAAAAAATTGCAGAAAAACAGAACATCAAAAGCAAAGGGAAGCTTCATGTGAACCTCGCCCTCTCAGAGCCCACATGGCCAAGACAAACCTCATTAGGGAGAGGTGGACAGCCCGTAAGCGGGACACCGAGACTCCAGCAGCTGTAAACAGGTGCCTCTGCCAGGAGTGAATCATCAGCTGGGGCTGCAACAGAGAAGGTTCCCACTGGGCAATGGTGGGAATGTGGAACAAGGTATCTTATACCGTGGACTGCAACTGTTTGCTTAAAGGAACAGTATACTGGGTTTCATTTTTTGTCTGTATATTTCACAATGCAAGTAATTAAATGAGAATGTAACACATATCTAGCTTACCTTCTAAAAGAGAGGCTAGTCTTGTAAAAATAAACATTATTCCTTTTCTCCTTGTCACAGCTTCCTTTTTCATACTTCCTATCAATTACTTCAGTTATAACTTCCAAGTAGGAAACTTTATCTTTTTAGACACACTTAATTTTAAAGGATAACATAAGAATCTTTTAAAAATATATTGCACATTGCATATTATTCTTCATGTTTTGGGGCATTTACAATGGACACCAGTTATTATTTTTTGCAGGCTATAGTTATGATATTAGACACATTAACTTATTCAGGGTGACATACTCCTTTACGGTCATTCTTGTTTCATTTTGAAGGTTTTTTACTTACTTCATATAAAGGTAGGTATCTCTTTTAATACTTATTTTAAAGAGACCAATTTAATTGGAGTATCTTTTAATAATGTTATACATATGAAAACCTATATATTATACTTATTTACTCAAATAATATAGACATTGTACTAGGGTTTGGGAATGCAAAGGAGAGCAAAGTAGTGAAAAATCATAAGTGTCAACAGACAATAAATAATCAAACACAGTTTACATTTTATAAAGGAAAAACAAAGTCAAGAGTGTGTTTTTGGGTGGAACCTAATGTAAATAGTGTGAATAGAGAAAATGTTTCAGAAAAGGTGAAATGTAAGTGCTATCTGAATGGGGAGAATGCCCGTCAGGGAAGGGAGGGGAGGAGCATTCCAGGTGGGGGGGGAGGGCAGGCTGTGCGAGCACCCTGTGATGACAGGGAGACTAGCTAGTAGGGAGAACTGAAAAAAGGACTCCCACCACTGCAGGTAAGATTTGAAAGGGAGATCATACTGGATTACAAAAGAGAGAGAGAGAGAAAGGGAGGCAGGGAGAGAGAGAGGGAGAGAGAAAGAAAGAAAGAAAGAAAGAAAGAAAGGAAGGAAGGAAGGAAGGAAGGAAGGAAGGAAGGAAGGAAGGAAGGAAGGAAGGAAGGAAGGAAGGAAAGAAAGAAAGAAAGAAAGAGAAAGAAAGAAAGAGAGGGAAAAAAGGCCTTTTGATTTAAGCCAAGTGCATTAAAAGGTATGAAAGAACATTTGAGAGCCCCAAATATATTCATTATCATAATTGGGATAGTTTCATGGATATACATACACATTTGTATATCTATGTTATATATACATATATATGTGTATATATATGTTAAAACTAATGATAGTATACATTTTAATCATGTGCAGTTTATTGTATGTCAATTATACTTCAATAAAGATTTTTGGAAAACAAAAAAAAGACATGAAATGCTTTTATGAAGGAAATGACTTGATCTGATATTCAAGTTTTACTTGGTTGTTCTGCCTGTTGAATGGACAGTTGACTGGGCAGATGGCAGTGAGATAAAAACGCTGAGACCAGTCAACAGTCTCTTCTGTTATCACCCAAGTAGAAAAGAAATTTGCTCAGGTTAGATTTGAAATACATATTTGAAGATAGAATTCAAAGCACATAATCACGAATAGTTGTTCAAATAAAAAGAGTACCAGGAGTACCAAATTGGCATGGATGTGGCACCATCACTATGAAAAATAATTTGATATTATCCTACAAACTTGTATAATCTCACACTGTTTCAGAAATTCTTTCTCTGTGTTGTGCCCTGAAGAAATTCTAACACAGGAGCTCAGAGCGATACTTACATTCTCAGTAACATTGTTACATAGAAAAAAGATAAATAAACATCTAAAATAAAATAAGCAGTGCAACTTTCAACAGAACAGTAATGACTACTTTGGGATATACTCATTCAACAGAAAACTATATAGAAGTAGAACATATAAATTAATTTAAGCAGCAGGTATTAAAGTAGATCACAGTCAGGGCCGTTCTGCCACGCAGGCCTAGAGTCCAGGTGCTCCCAACAGTGGGATGCATTTAGTGTTTATTTAAAGAAAGTCAACCCTGGCTGGTGTGGCTCAGTGGATTGAGTGCTGGCCTGGGGACCAAGAGTCACTGGTTTGATTCCCGGTCAGGGCACATGTCTAGGGTGTGGGCCAGGTCCCCAGTTGAAGGTATGTGAGAGACAAGCAGTAACTGATGTTTCTCTCCCTCTCTTTCTCCTCCCCTCCCCTCCTCTAAAATAAATAAATAACAACAAAGACTTTGGCTTTGGCCAAGATGGTGGCGTAGGTAGACACATTGTACCTCCTCACACAACCAAAAGAAGGACAACAACAATTTAGAAACAAAAACAACTAGAACTGACAGAAATTTGAACTATATGAAAGTCTGACAACCAAGGAGTTAGAGAAGAAACATTCAACCAGACCAATAGGAGGGGCTGAGTCAGTAGTAGGGGCTGAGTTGGGCAGCCAGGCAGAGAGTGCTTATGGCAAAGTGGCAGCTGGTGGACCCCAGGTGTGAAAGGTGGCAGCGGGTGGACCCAGCAAGGTCATGGATGGTGGATGGCATGGCACGCAAGGCAGCTGGTGGGCGGAGCAGTCCCACATTTGCATGCAACTGAAGAGTGAGACAGACCACACAACCCAGGGCCCCAGCACAGGGAAATAGAGCCTCGGGGCACTCAGGGCACTGATTGGAAACACCTGTGAGGGAACACCTGTGGGGATTGAGGTGCTGAGAGAGACTCCCAGCCTCACAGAAGAGTTCGTTGGAGAGACCCCCAGGGTCCTGGAATATGCACAAGCCCGCCCCCATGGGAATTAGCACCAGAAAGGCCCAGTTTGCTTGGGGAAAGCAGGTAAAGTGACTGAAATCCAGCAGAGAGTGGAGCAAGTGCCATTGCTCCCTCTCAAACCCCACCCCCACATACAGCTTCACAACCGTGGGTTACCCCACCCTGGTGAACACCTAAGGCTCTGCCCCTCACTATGTAACAGGTGCGTCAAAACAAACAAAAAAAAATGGCCCAAACTAAAGAACAGATCAAAGCTCCAGAAAAAATGCAACTAAGTGATGAAGAGGTAGTCAACCTATCAGATGCACAGTTCAAAACACTGGTGATCTGGATGCTCACAGAATTGGTTGAATTTGGTCACAATTAGATGAAAAAATAAAGGCTATGCTAAGTGAAATAAAGGAAAATGTACTGGGAACCAATAGTGATGGGAAGGGAACTGGGACTCAAATCAATGGAGTGGGCCAGAAGGAAGAAAAAACAATCAAATAGAAAAGAATGAAGAAACAAGAATTCAAAAAAATGAGAAGAGGCTTAGGAACCTTCAGGACATCTTTAAACTTTCCAACATCTGAATTATATGGGTATCAGAAGGAGAAGAGGAAGAGCAACAAGAGAAAAAGTTATTTGAACAAGTAATAAAGGAGAACTTCCCCAATTTGACAAAGGAAACAGACTTCCAGGAAGTCCAGGAAGCTCAGAGAGTCCCAGAGAAGTTGGATCCAAGGAGTAACACACCAAGGCACATCATAATTATATTACCCAAGATTAAAATGAAGGAGAGAATCCTAGAAGCAGCAAGAGATAAGGAGAGAGTTACCTATAAAGGAGTTCCCATCAGACTGTCAGCTGATTTCTCAAAAGAGACCTTGCAGGCAAGAAGGGGCTGGAAATAAGTATTCCAAGTCATGAAAGGCAGGGACCCACATTTAAGATTGCTCTATCCAGCAAAGCTTTCATTTAGAATGGAAGGGCAGATAAAGTGCTTCTCAGATAAGGTCAAGTTCAAGGAGTTCATCATCACCAAGCCTTTATTATGTGAAATGTTAAAGGGACTTACCTAAGAAAAAGAAGATAAAAAACATGTACAGTAAAATGACAGCAAACTCACAGTTATTTAACAACCACACTTAAAACAAAAACAAAAACAAACTAAGCAAACAACTAGATCAGGAACAGAACCACAGAAATGGAAATCATATGGACGGTTAGCAACAGGAGAGTGGGAGGAGGAGAGAGGGGAGAAAAGGTACAGAGAGTAAGTAGCATAAATGGTAGGTAGAAAATAGACAGGGGGAGGGCAAGAATAGTATGGGAAATGTAGAAGCTAAAGAACTTACGACACATGACCATGAACTAAAGGGGGAGTGTGGGTGGGAGAGAGTGTGCAGGGTGGAGGGGAGTGAAGGGGGAAAATGGGGCAACTATAATAGCATAATCAATAAAGTATATTAAAATAAATAAATAAATAAATAAAGTTTTTTTTTAAAATCTCAAAAAATAAAGGAAATCATGTCTCCCGCTTGTACCTAAACATTGCCCCCTTTGCACAGACGAGTACTTGCAATCACATTCCCTGTTGGGCATTCTGCTGCAAACAATTAAAACCAGACACAGACAAAGAAGAGATGGACTAGATATAATATTGATATAATATTGAGGTAAGAAAGCAGAAAAATCATAGTCAGAAATCATGAATAAAATAGCAGTGCTCAAAGTGTGATCCAGGGATATGAAATATTTTTGTGATAATACCCAGATAGAAGGAAGAGTCAGAAAAACTGAAAGCAGGAAAAGGATTTGGACCTGTGTGGCTGAGAATGCCATCTGGATAGCTGGAAGTCTCTAGAAGTAAAGGCTGATCCCCTCCTGGCAGCAAGCAAAGGAGTAGGAACCTCAGTCCTACAAGCACAAAGTACTGAAGTTGGCTGTCAACCTGCTCAGAAGTAGACTCTTCTGCAAAGTCATCAGGGAGGAATGTAGCCCTGCAGACAACTTGACTTTGGCCTTGGAAGATCCTAAGCAGAGGACAGCAAGACTACCAGATCTCTGGACTATAGGAGCTTTGAGGTAATTAATGTTAGTCATGAATAGACTTACCTATGTATAATTATTAGTGTAATTCAGTCCTCTATAGGTAATTGATAAACTCCTTACTATAAATACAGTCCTGAAAGTCTTCAGTAGTTCATACTAAGAAAAATTAAAGTATGGGATTTGATGAACATCTTAGTCCTCTGCCTAAGGTGGAAGTGAGCAAAGGTGGGATAAATGGAGAAGAAAAGAGACTTGACTTTGGGTGGTAAGTGCATGATGCAGCGTGCAGACGATGTTTGATTGAGTTACACACTTGAAACCTGTATGGTTTTATGAACCAATGTCACCCCAATAAATTCAATAAAAATAGAATTAAATAAAATGAAAAATTAAATTTTGTGGGTTGAAAGAATATTTGCTTTGAAGCATGTAACCCATAAAAAGACTAAAATTTCTGAGTGTTGCCTAACAGCCAAACCAATGTTAAATTTTCTCAGTATTCAAGAGCGAGCTCCATTTATTTTGGCGGAACAGGAGGGAATTATTGCTATGTAAACTGGTACAAAAATAAAAGTATATTATATCTCACAGATGTCATTGAAACATCGAAGAAACCTAGCCCAAGGTGCTGGTCAAGGCTTATTGAAGGTACTGAAAATGGGGTTGTTACAGTCTTCTCTTTCTGACATTCTTATGATCTTTTTAAACTATGTATGAAGTAACTTCTTCTAATTTGAAATGTTGTTTTTACATTAGAAGTCCTACAAGCTTGTCCTGGATAGTTACATCATTCTTAGTTTAAAAGTCCTACAATCCATACAGGATTGTCGCATCTGACATATTTAGACACATTTTACTCACAAAGTTTTTAAAAAGAGGTCAGGAAAGCAGGATGTGTGTGTGTGTGCGTGTGTGCATGCGTGTGTGTGTGTGTGTGTGTGTGTGTGTGTGAGAAGTTTCCTGGCTTCTAAAGTACCAACTCATCACCAGGGTTTAATTACTCTGCCATGGCCTCTGAATAATATTTATAATTATTTAGATGGAAAAGCTGTTAAATTAATCAGATTTGAGCATTATATGGTTGAGGATTTGTTCTGAAGAAAGGTGGAAATATTGGTTTACTTTAGATGGGTTTAAAAAAGTAGGTTAAAATTTCAGTAACCATTAAAAAAAAGAGGGAAATATTTCATTTGCAAAAAAACAGGAACTGAGGACAATGAAAACAGGTCTAAAGAAAGAAATGAAAATCACAAAATATGCACATAGAAATAAGTACAGTCATATCATTGATTGAAATAAATTAAGTGGAATAAGTTCACCATCATCTGAGAGAGGAGGCCAGAGCCACAGAAAAGACACAGTATTCAGTAAATGGTGCTGGGCAAAGTTATTCATGTGATAGAATGAATTGGATCCAGCTATGCAGGGCACACACACAAAAACCCAATTCAAGGTGCATTAAACTAAAAGTACATGTCAAAACTTTGTAAAAGAACACTTTTACAAAAGTGTTCTTGCAAAAGAACACTTTTACAAGAAAACTATTAGAATTAATAAGTGGTATTAGTAAGGTAACAGAACACACTTGTGCTTCCTATACCAGTTATAAACAATTTAAAAAACATAAAACTTAAAATAATGTGTAAGGGAATAGCTCTGTTATCTTAGGAAAAGTAAATGTTCATTGAGCAAATATGAATAACTAAAACAAGAAAGGCTAAGATAAGAGTTACGACTTTTAAAAATCTCATTCATAAAAACACAGAATACCTTACTGCAAATAGAAGCCAAACACTAAGAAAAAGTATAATTAAAAAATAATATGCAAAATTTTTTCTCCAAAATTTGTAAAGAACTATGAATCAATCAGATAAAAATAAGCTATTAAAAAGAGAGTAAAAGTTATTTATGTAAGGTAGTTCCTAGAAGAAGAAATCCAATTGTGTGTGTATGTTTATTTGAAAATATGTTAGAGTTTATCAATAATCAGAGACAATTTATTTAGAGTCATCATAAGAAAAAATCATTTAATAACCCCATAAAACTGGCCAAATTAAATATTGTTTCTCCCCTTTCCCTCTTCTCCTCTCTCTTTACCTCTCTGTTTTCTCTTCTCTCTCTCTCTCTCTCTCTCTCTCACACACACACACACACACACACACACACACTAAACGTTGCTGACAACAAAAGAAAACAGAATATCTTATGCATGCCTCATTGAGAGACAGAGCAACCTACTCTCAACTCTCTCTCTCTCTACATATACTGAAGTCACAATATAGTGACAAAAGTGTTTGTTGAAGCATTACTATAAGAATAAAATATCCATTAAAAGGTGAATAAATAAATAAATTTTGGAAGAGTATGTTGAGCCCATCGATTGATTCAATCATGTTTTCTTTCTTGAGCTACGCACTGAATGTATAAGTAGGTGTTCATTATGTGTTCTTTATCATTTTTAGCATACTAAAATATGTATAATTGCCTTAAAAATAAAAAGAGGGTGTTATGTAAGATAAAGAGGAACAGAAGTTTTGAGTTGGAATCCCTGTCTTATTTATAGCTTACATAAGGCTGAGAAAAATCACCTAACTTCTGTACACTCATTTATTTCCAGTGATACAAGTTTATAATAATTGTACTTGTTCTAAATATTCCTAGAACTTTCAAGCTGGGCAATAAAATGATGCATGTAAAAGTGTTTTGTAAGTTAAAATATCAAACAGATATTAGTTTTATTATAATCTTATATATTGTTACTATTATAATGGTAATAATAATTATTATTATTATAATTTAAGCAAGTAATTTACACTGACTGATTTCTCTGAAAATGAAATTTTTAACAAAATGACCTTTAAGGTGCCTTCACATTTAACATTCTAAAATTGACTTATAACTAGACTTAAATATTAGAAAAGAAAAGAATGTTTATTGGTTTGGACAATAAAATAATAATGGTCATAATTTATGAGTTATGATGAAAGTTTAAGCAAAAGGAACAGATTTAATACTATGCAAGGCTAAAATTATTGATTTCAATAGCCATTGTTATGAGTTCATTACTTTATATTGAAAAAATAAACCAAGAAAGCTTGGAATGAATTGGCCAAATGCTCTAAGGCAATACAAGAGGAGGTATTTAAGGGTAATAATACATGACATAAAAGATGATTAACAGATTTTAACAGAACCACTTATTTAGTGATGCCAGAACTTCTGGGAATATTAACACATCTGATGAAACAATATTCTGAATCCAAGCGTTAACAACTGAAAAATTAGCTAGATTTTTTTCCATCACAATCAGAAATGGAAAATATCAAGACAAAGAACAACCCTTCTGACCTATTCAGAAAAAACGATAGTCACCTTCAATGGGTTCTGGAGCCCAGATATAACACCTAAGGACAATGTGAGCTCCCTAAGCCATCTATCGACACTACGCTGTAATGAAGCCTTGCTTTGCAAAATTTGTTCAGAGCTGACCGACTCTGATTCTATTCACTAAAATATGCTACTCATAACGAACACCCAACGAACCAGAAATTGGAGACAAAGTACTGAAAGGGAAGAGCTCTGGAGTAAGCCTACCTGAAATCAAATCCTGTCTCCACTATTTCCTGGCTACATCACTTCAATTTCTTCATCTGTAAAATGTTAACAATAAGAGCAACATTTCTCATGTGGCCTTCTGCAGAATTGGGTGAGTGAGTGCACACCACGCACTTACAGCAATTGTTGGCACCAGGTATCTCTTCAACCTCTAAGTGAGGATTAGCTGCTACAACCATGTCTTGAGGGGCAAATGTATCGGAGTGTTGGAGAACTTTGCTATAAATAACCTTAAAAAGTCAGAATGCTCTCTTATCTGTTTATATATCTTGCACTTGCACTCTGAATCCTAGAGGTTATTGGTTGTAACATTTGACAGGTTTGTTAGGTAGCTGTCTCAATGGCCTAAATTTCCAGTAACTTGGCCATAGAATATTTTACAATTCATAAATGATTTTTTCTTTCTTTTTTTTTACTTTTGTGTTTCTATAGTCACTAATCTTTTCCAGAACCTTTTCTATGCTCTGGTTTGGACTTTTTTTTTTCCTTTAGATGAACAAGACTTTATTTATCTTTGTCAAATAACCTAATTTTGTTTCTTCTCTTATTTCAAAGTCCTTTAGCTAATTTCTCAGTGCTTGTGCCATTATTTTAAAGGCATTAGTAATGCTTATATTGATGAATCAAGCATGTTTTCTCTATTAAGATGTAAAGTAAAATGAAGCACTCCGACACATTGTAGGGGGGTGCCAAATGTAATGTTGTTCAACCACAACCAAACAAATTCCCCCAGTTTTTGTTTATCATCAACACACAATTTTAGAATCAGAGCTTTTAATTCTCAAAAGGACAATAGCAATCATCTGATACAAACTCTTTATTTTTACATGAGAATTTCAGCCCCCATATTAGTCAGATAAATTACTCAAGGGAACCAGGATTATACACCAAATCTATTGACTAAATTCTGAGTCACTTCTGATAAAGCACCCCAGTAATTTAACCAGAGGAGAAAATGCCAAATTGCAGACCATTTTATTTAAAATCCTAAAATGTCCTCAACAATTTATTTTTTCTACCTATTCAAGATTTTTTACTATGCATTATATAAATTTGAGATATTTTTAGAGAGATATTCTAAGCTTTTTTTCAAGTAACATTAAATCTAATTTAGGCCATGTTTTATATAGAACCAAACCACAATTCTGATCTGAAAGCCATGAACATCTCATCCATTCGAGCTGACATACACATTAGACACAAACAAGATAATAATCATCTGCATCAGAAATCTTTGTCTACTGCCTCTAAGTTCTTGAGGCAATGTTTATATCTGTGTTTTTGAAATTGTTGAGCACTGTAGGTAGCTTTACATCTCCTGGCACTCCCTCCCTCAGCACACTCTAGGCAGTCAATTCTCTTTGATATAGATTAAAGATCAGTAATTCATTGACGCCGTGATTAGTGTTGGTGATAGGGGTGGCAGTGATGGTGGTGATATTGATGATGGTGTGAAGAAGGAAAAGGATCTATTTTTTCCACTTACCATTAGGAGTGCCAAAAATGTTCCTTCAGAACTCTACAAGTTACAATATGGCATCCACACCTATGGATGGGGGTGTGATCTCTGCTTTGCTCTGGTGTTCTCTTTGCTCTGGTGTTCCCTTGCATTGTGAAGTGGCTTATCTAGTCTCATCTTTCATTACTGAGGTAAATGACCTTCCATAGAGAAGTCTACTCTGGATAACAGTAAAGTAAAATAGCAAATCCTCTCTCCCCATTGACTCTCTATCTTATTAATCCATTTTAGTTCATTCATAGCTCTCAAACAACCTAAAATCATCTTATTTATTTGATTATATACTTATTTATTGTCAGTTTTATCCTGCAGAAGAAATGAAATCAGGTCCTTTCTGTTTTATTCATTATATTCAATCAACTTTCTGGTTATAATTTAGCTTTTTATTTACATTCTATTGCAAAAAAGAAACTTCTGGCCATGGTAATATGTTCTGAAAATAATACAAATACTCTTGTAAAAATAAAGCATGATGGTATGTGCTGACCTTAGGTCATTCTCTCTCAGCTGAAAACAAAGGTCTTTGTTGGGATCTGTGAAGTTGGGACATGGTTTCTGTGTTTTCATGACCTTGCAGGAACAAACAGTGTCTACTCTCATTTGTTTTCTCATTATGAGGCTAATATTCTAAACATAAAATTTTTAAGAGATTTTCCATGTGTCTCCTACCATAACTTCACCATTCTTTGCAGGGATCAGTGGTGAAAAAGTCTTTCCTCCTTTCTAGAAAGCAACTTCTACAAGTTTCTCAGAGCTTGTACAATGAAATAATAGGTAAGATAACACATAAAAATCTATGGATAAATAAATAAACAGATACATGGCAGTAGAAGGATGGAATTAGCCAAATCTTCACTTTTTGAAGGCACACCAATGACAGATAATATGCTAAGCCCAAGAACAAGAAAGGGGAATCTCTAACTGAAATAGTGCTGAAGTAATTAGTAATTAGACACAAGTCTTGAAATGTGAATTATGCTGTGAATATGAAAGTAGCATTTAAGGGAAAGGATCCTCATGAAGAGGGATTCTGTAATGGACACCAAGGTGAAGTAAGCCATCAGGTGGGTGGAAAGTCAGCAGCCCCAACAAACTGGAGTGCAAGGAGCCCAAGAAAAGGGAGCAAAGGGAGATACTTCTGGAAAAGAAGATGAGTGAAAGAAAAGGTCCTATTGCAAATTCCAAGAGTGGCATAAGAAAAGATTACAAAAAGATGTTTCAATTTAGAGAAAATAGAATTGGTAAACAATGAAAGAATGACTTAAATTTCTAATATTTTAAGTGAGAGCTTGATGAAGCATTTAGTTTTGAAATTTAATATTTTTCTTAAAAATAAAAAGAAATCTTGTGCAAGTGAAGGGATTTATCTTGGTGTGTTCTCATAGTTTTATATAGAGGACTGGGCTTGTTAAAAAAAGAATAAATATAAAATGTAAAAATGGTGTCAGTGGGAACAGTAAGGAAAAGACTGACAAGCAATGAAGTCAATTTAAAAAAAACAATTAGTGGAGTTTGAGGTTTTAAACAAACAAAAGTTACTGTTTTCCATCATTGTTGTATTTGAAACTCATGTAGAACTTCCAGCCAAGATGGAGGTATAAGATAAACTTCACTTCCTCGCACAACCAAAAAGAAGGATAACAACCAATTTAAAAACAAAACAATCAACCAGAACTGACAGAAAATCAAACTTTATAGAAGTCCAAGAACCAAGGAGTTAAAGAAACATTCACCCAGATAAGTAGGAGGGGAGAGATGCAAAGCCAGGTGGCAGGGGCAGTAGCTGGTGGACAGGATCGTACCACATTTGCACTCAGATAAACTGGGAAGAACAACTGGGGAGCGAGACAGACTGCACAACCCAGGGTAATAGTGTGGGGAAATAAAGCCTCAAAACGTGTGACTGAAAAAACCTGTGGGGGTTGGGCCCAAAGGAGAAACTCCCATCCTCACAGGACAGTCCTTTGGAAGGGCCCACAGGATCCTAAAATGTACGCAAACCCACCCACCTGAGAATCAGCACCAGAAGGGCTCAATTTGCTTGCGGATAGTAGGAAAAGTGACTGAAAGCTGGCCAAGAGCCCCGCAAGCACCATTGTTCCCTCTCAGATCCCTCCCCCACATACAGCACCACAATGCAACAAAGTGGGTTGCCCCGCCCTGGCAAATACCTAAGGTTCCACCCCTTATGACATAACAGGTATGCAGAGACAAAGAAATATGGCCCAAAGGAAAGAACAGATCAAAACTCTAGAAAAAGAACTAAGCAACAGGGAGATAGACAACCTATCAGGTGCAGAGATCAAAACACTGGTAATCAGGATGCTCATAGAAATGATGGAGTAAAGATGCAAAATAGAGGAAGAAGTGAATGCTGTGGAAAGTGAAATGAAAAATATACAGAGAACCAACAGTGAAGGGAAGGAAACCAGGACTCAAATCAAAGATCTGGAATAGAGGGAAGAAATAAACATCCAACCAGAACAGAATGAAGAAACGTGAATTTAAAAAAATGAGGAGAGGCTTAGGAACCTCCAGGAAAACTTTAAATATTCCAACAGTCAAATTATATGGGTTTTGGAAGAAGAAGAGGAAGAGCAAGAAATTGAAAACTTATCTGAAAAAGTAGTGAAGGAAAACTTCCCCAATCTAGTGAAGGAAATAGATATGCAAATTCAGGAATCTCAGAGTCCTAAAGAAATTGGAGCCAAGGAGAAACACACCAAGACACATTATACTTAAATTACCCAAGATTAAAGAAAACGAGATAATCTTAAAAGTAGAAAGAAAAAAGAAAGAGTTACCTACAAAGGAGTTCCTATAAGACTATCAGCTGATTTCTCAAAAGAAACCTTATAGGAAAGAAGGGGCTGGAAAGAAGTATTCAAAATCATGAAAAGCAAGGACCAACAACCTAGATTATTCTATTCAGCAAAGCTATCATTTAGGATGGGAGGGCAGATAAAGTGCTTCCCAGATAAGGTCAAATTAGAGGAGTCCATCATCACCAAACCCTTATTATATGAAATGTGATAGGAACTTATCTAAGAAAAAGAAAAAGCAGAAAATCAAAACTATGAACAATAAAATGACAACAGACTCACAACTATCAACAACTGAACCTAAAAAAGAAATAAAAACAAACTGAGGAATCAACTAGAACAGGAACAGAATCACAAAAGTGGAGGAGATCACAGGGAGGGTTATCAGTAGGGAGGGTTATTGATGGGGAGGGAATGGGGATAGAATGAGGAAATAGGGTACAGGGAATAAGAAGCATTATTGGTAGGTAGACAATAGAGAGCAGTAGGTTAAGAATAGTATGGGAAATGGCGAAGCTAAAGACATTATATGTACGACCCATGGACATGAACTAAGTAGGGGAGAATGCTAGAAGGAGGTATGTACAGGGCAGATGGGGATAAGGGGAGAAAAAAACAGGACAACTGTAATAGCATAATCAATAAAATATATTTAAGAAAAAAGCACATAAAATATTAGTGAAGTATTTGCAAAGTAAAAAAATGACACACCTTAACATATTTCTAAATCTTATTTTTGTCTATAATGTGATGGCCGCTAAGCAGAAGACAACCGACAGAGAAAGACTTTAGTGTGCCAAACATACATGTACTATCCACCACATATAGCCAAAAAGTCTTCAATTTAAAAAGAAAGAAGCTTTACAATAAACTGTCATTTTTTCACTATAAAAACCATGATTTCTTTCTTTTTAGCACTTGCCAGAAATTAGCTACTTTTCTAACCAGTGATAAAACTTCCTTTGGAACAGACACATTGTAAATTGTAATGTCCTCCTGCTGACAGTAGAGGTTTTTTAGAAAGATCAGTTTTTGTGCACACACAAAGCAATACGAGGGCATGAGGGAGATTTGTAAACTCAAAGCCCTATTCATTTCTATGGAAGAGCTGTATCATATTTATGCTGATGAAAATTCCTTCCATTTGGAGGGAAAAAAACTCAAGGAATGTGCTTTCTGAACAAAGAATAAAAACAAAAATAATTACTTCCACAGTTTATCAATTTTTTTATCTGTTGGTAAATGAATCACTGTTTGTTACTTTTAGCAGGCATTTAAGTTATCTGAGCTTTGAGCTATCTGAGAAGGAAAATTCCATGACTTTAGACAAAGCTGAGGAATAAAAATAAGAGAAACAGAGAAGTTGCTTCCCAAATGGAGGGACTAAAGTAAAAGCCAGGAGCAAGACAGCAACAATTATTCCTCTATATCATTCATTACCAGCAGTATTTTGCTAACCAGCTAAAATGAATTCTTACTAAAGACAAAAAGTACAGAATACACCAAATCTCATCATTGAAGACTTCATCAGAGAGGGCTGAGGCAAATAGAAAGCAATATGCTACAAAGTTTTGCAGATGTTATTGTTTTTGTTGTTTTCAAATCATTGTTAAAACAATATCTCAGTTACAGATTTCATGAGGCATAAAATGTTCTTTCCAAAAAGTAACATTTGAAAATTCTTACTATGTAAATAATGCTGGTATGAGGCCATATGAAAATAATTTTACAAACTTAAAGTTAATAAGAAGAGTCAAAAACCCATAGGCTTTTTCATCGAGGGGTTTAAAATTTGTTTAAAAAGAGGTAAACCAAGGTAGGAGAGAATTGTTTTTAGAATCAGAACATGTGGGTGAAGTCATAGAACACAGAGGGACTGGAGCTTGTGTAGCCCGATCGTCTGCCCGATGCAGGAATGTCCTCTTCACCAGTTTAATGTGCATCGCAGTCACGCAAGGGTGCTGTTAAAATGCACACTGTTAACACACAGGTCTGGAGTGGGGCCTGGGACTCTGCATTCTAACAAGCTCTTGGGCCATACCAGTTATGCTCTTCTGTGGATCTCGGGGCATGCAAGAATTGCCTAGCCGGTCTATGGTGAGCACTTTCCATCGCAGGGACTCTTGACCTCAGCAAGAGGCTATTTCATTTGTGGCAGGCAAACCATTTTCCTTTCATTGAGTCAAAATTTGCCTTTCAGTCAATTCCATCTAGTTATCCTAGTACTAGCCTTCAGAATCAGAACTACATTTGTTGATTTGAGAGAGAGAAAGGGAGGGAGGTGAAGAGAGAGAGAAAGAGGGAGAGAGAAGGGGAGAGAGAGAGAGAGAGAGAGAGAGAGAGAGAGACATTGATTCCTTGTTCTGCTTATTTATGCATTCATGGGTTGATTCTTGCATGTGCCCTGACCAGGAATCAGCCTAGAACCGTGGCATGTCAGGACAACATTTGAACCAGCTGAGCTACCTGGCCAAGGCTAAATCTAATTTCTCTTTTACTCATACTATCAAACTCAAAAAAATGTATCCCCTTGAGTCTTTCCTTTGTGAGACAATCACATCTCTAATACAGTAACGGTTCTGAGTCCTTGCAGCATTCTTGTTTGCTCTGTACTGGATGTGATTGAAGATACAGTACAATGTTCTAAATCGAGGCCCCAATATGTGAACACAAGACTGTAGTTCAGAGTGGACTGGCAGTTATTATGGTTCTATTCATGATTCTATGTTTCTATAACACACATTGCATATGTCTACATTGTGTAAAACTCATGGTCTCCGCCCAAAACTGCACTGTACACATTCTCAAAAGTCCCTAAGAAACAGCTCTCACTTAAATGGAAATGATCAAAGAGCTAAACTAACAATTAAACAACTAACTTTTTTTTGTTGGCATGGTGAACTCTCAGGAAAATGTTCTCACTGACATCATTACCTAGTCCACAAACTCACTCTCTCCCTTTCCCTATCATTACTCTCGCGCCGAGGCCTCACTCGTCTTTAAAACTATTGCACTCCAGTGACTTTCATCTCTGATCCAACTCAACTTTTTATTGGCATGCCCACGCCCAAGTTGTGTCATCCCTTGAAACGGCCTCTCTTCACATCTGAGATTCTAACCACGGCCTCAGCCTCAATACCACATGCTGCTCCAGAGAGCACAGACCTAATTCATGCCTTTATGATGACCTTCACCCCTCGATCTCTCCAAGCCGTGGTTGTCCATTATATTCCCATGATTTCATTTTCTTTCAACCCAGCTTGCAACTTCTTATGAAACCAGTCTGAGACGGTGCTTGCAGTGTATCTGTAATGCTTCCTGCAGGGTCCACATTTATTTTCCTCAATTCTAGCCCTGCTGAGGATATCTTTATCTGTTTTCTTCACTCCTGTCTGTACAAAGGTGGATGGCTGGGAGAAGTGGGGGGAAGTCTTTAAATTACTGATTTCATTAGAGATGCAAGGGATCCAAACTTCATTCTGATTCTGTATTTCACTCCCTATAGCAACAAATTCAAACCTTCTTTAACGTCTTGAAGTTTCCAACCCTCCCTGGTATCATAAATTTCAGCAGATGAAGAGATGACCTTACTGACAATTGACTGAAATATCAGGCCCACCTGGCATGTGATCTCTCAGCTTCCCTGCCCTTCAAAAGCTGTCTTTGTATTACTGCATGCTTTTCTTCCTTCAACCCAACCTCCTCAGCAGAAGACTCTCTTGTATAAATGCCAAGGTGTAAATGACCACGTTTGTCTATTTAGCACCTTCCTGCCTAGAAACAGTGTTGTTCTATTAATTATACATTCTGCCATGGTTTTCAGTCTCCATACTAGATTTATCCTCTACCCATGCACATGCTCATATTTTTGTATCCTCTTTAAACTAGTGTTCTTTGTAAACTCTTGCAATTTGATTCTTTTACATCATTTTCCAAATCACCATTTATTTCATCTGCTGAAACTCATGTATGGGAAGTCACCTCCAATGAAGGTTAATTTCCATGCTTGCTTTTCTAGTGTTATTAACAACACAAAAGAACAACCATAAGTTGCTGGTTTCTTGCTTAAATCACTTTCTATTGGCCTTCTCCATTGAAATCCTCACAAATCACATCTCTGATGCTTCCTTTGCAGAATAGAAATGATAGCTGTCTACTTCTACCCACTTCTTCCTAGAATATGTAGTGATGAGCAGAAGGTTGCTTATATATTCTGAGACTTTTCTGCTTTTGCCAACACAACTAGTGTGTGTGTGCATATACGTGTATAATGTGCATGTATTCAGGGTTGAATGTACACTGGTAGAGAAGACAAGAATGTTGCAATCTAGCCATTTCTGTGCTCACTGAAGTAGAGAAATAGAGCTTTCTCATACCGTGAAGAATGCTTACCCTTCCCAAGAAATGATTTATCTAGATGTGAGCTGGAAAGAAATCTGATGATCCCAGATATAAGTGCACGATTGGCCCTAACTTCAGATGTGACATCGCAATATCACTTTTGCTGTATCCTCCTCATATATCCTACTCGGGGTACGGTCCTCGTTTAAGGAGCGTGAGCAGCAGGAAGCAGGGATCATTGCCAACCATCTCCTGTCTGTATCACATATCATACAGTTACTCAGATTCTACCTACCCCTAGGCATCTTTCCTCTTTAAGCTGAGTCTCTTACAGAAGCCCAGTTAGGAACAGAACTAGCTGACCTGACAGAGTGGATGCATCTTCAGTCCCAGTCTTGTCAGCCCTTTAAAGCTCGGTGTGAGGATTTCATGTTTGTTATGGAGGCTCTGGCTACAAATTTCCTAGGAAGGCCTACCCTCAGCCTACCCAGATGGAGGCCCAGGGGTGTGGACACACGCATTAGCCCGCTCAATATTGTGATAAGAAGCTGTCAGTGCTTCGGTAACCTCCTGAAAATTATGCATTTTGGTGGTATTATCAATAACGGATCATCTTAGAGATCTTATAAAGCAATTGTTTAAGCCCCAACCCCCTCACATAGACTATTGTTCTCAGATTCCTAGATATTCTGTTAAAAGAATATCTAGTGTGCAATGAAGTGATTTTTGGTGTCTCTCTGTTTTCCAGTGTTGAAGCCCTGGCGCCTCCCTCCCCCCAATACTATGATACTCGGAGATGACGTCTTTGGGAAGCAATTAGTGTTAGATGAGGCCGGAGGGTGGAACCCTCGTAGTGAGGTCAGTGCCCTTATCAGAAGAGATACCAAGAGCTTGCTCTTTCTCTCCCCTCACAGGCGCACAAAGAAGAGTGCAGGTGAGCTCATCACTGACATGGCAGCCACCTGCGGGCCAAAAAAAATGCGCTTCAGAATGACCCTTGCTTTACTGGCACCTTGCTCTTGGACTTCTTAGCTCCCCGAACTGCAAGAAATAAAATTCTGGTGTTTGTCACCCAGTCTCTGACGTTTTGTTATGGTAGCCCAAGCTGACTAATGCATAGTGTGCAAGGTTGAATAAGAAACTCCTGGCTGGGCTGGTTTAGCAGGGAAATCTACACCATACCCATCATCTTAATGCAAGCAATGAAGGTGATTGTCAAAGGATTAGTGTTAATTTTTCATAGAAATTTTACCAGGGACATATTCAGTTTTACTCTCTCTGCTTCACTCACATAGCCGTTGACATTAATAACCATTTCAAATGCATGCATTTTCATTTTAAATAGGTTGTATGAGTTCAAATTATAAACTATTGACAATATTTTACAGTACACATGTTTGATATCTTCTACATAGATCTTACTGTGATAAATCCCACAAAACTTAAAGAGAGATAAAAGAGGATGAATTTTAAAAAGCTAAGAGTGTTTTCACCTAGAGTGTGTGTATATGTGTAAATTTCATTCAGAAAGTATGCGACTAAACGCTGTGGTGTGCAAACATGTAATAGCCCGTCATTGTTTCAAAATAATAGAAATATTATTATTCTGCCCACACCAACCCAGTACTCACTGCCCAGGATGCCTTTCTGAATACGTACACAAAGGTTAGCAGTGCACATAGCTTGATGTTTTAGTGATAGCTGCAGGAAGAAGGATAAAAACAGGGACAGCCTGACAGCCTAACTGTTCCAAAATTAAAATAAGCTTCAGCAGGTGTCAGTTTGTCTGATGTGTTTACTACTATGTGCCCCATTCCTGGAAGAGTGATTGGTATACAGTTGGTGCTCAGAAAACATTCTCAGGTTGAATTGAAAAGATTCCTTGTCCCCAGTAATCAGTAGTTAGGCTGGGGGCTATATCTGAACGGGAAGCTTAAGAGTAAACTAATATTTAAGTATTTATTATAGGTTAAACATTAATATGTAAAAAAAACAGATTAGTTAGGATTCTAGTCTTAAAAATATGTTTTAATCCCACTACTCCCAAACATCAGTCTATATAGTGATTCATATTTTAAAAAGTATCTTGGTGAAACCATTGTTTATTGTGTACCTCATACCAGTGTTCATACTCCAAAAGTGTGCTAATAGAATGTCTCAGGGAAATAAATGTAATTAAAAAAATAAATTTGGATGATTGTACTTCCATTAAAAATCTTTAAGAATTCTTGGTTCTACAGATGACACACAAAATAATCTGTTTATGATTTCACTTTAAATTACCTTCAGTAAAAATGAATTGTTCTGTTTCTTCTTGATTTCCCCATACCAGGTTAGTCTCTGCCTGTTATGGTTATTTTTTTCCCTAGAAAAAAAAACCCTGATTTTCTGACCAAATGAGGTTTAATGCTTTCCATAATATGATCTCAAGTTTCCATGAAAATAGCTGAAGCTTTCTTAGTAAACCAAGAATCGAAGCTTCAAAGGGCCTTGTAGAGTGGGATTTGTAATACATTGGTCTGACAGGCCAGTGAGACTGACAGGCCCAGTTTCTGTAGCATGTGGTTATTTAAACCCAGAAGGCCAATGACGGTGCTGGGGAGAAAAATGCTAAGGTTTCCCTAAGTGTAATTGACAGGTGAAATTGATTATCTAATGTTTGCTCTATAGACCCAATAAATGCAAGATACAAGTTCTGGTCGAAGATTGGTGGTGCGTGGTCTTCATCTTCAACTCCTCGCAACTTCATTCAACCTTTGAAGATAATTGCTTTTCTGTGGTGCTGGCAAAATGAGCAATGGGCATGATTTTGTGAAAATAGAATTCAAAACGTGGTGGTTTATGTTTAGATTGTTGGTTTATTTTTAGACTTCAGAATCTTGCTACTGCTTACTGTATACATTCAGAGTAAATTCTCAGCTCGTGTTACCTTGGCCCAGAGGCCTGGCTACTTACCCACCCCACTCACTGGTGTGATTTCTTGCCACATGGTGATCCAGCCACACTTCTTACCCATTTGTCTGTCCTTGCATTTATGATTGTTTGCTTCTCTCTTTCCACGTGACCAACCACCTCTGTTGTAATGGAAGCTCCTTGAACTTTTTTATCTGTTTCGGTCACCATTACAATTCTTAGTCTCATGCACAGCAAATGTTCAAAAGTACACACATGTAAAGTAGACAAATAAATCAATTCACGAACCAGTCAACCAGTAATCAAAATAACCCTTTGGAAACATTTTTATTCTCCATCACTGGTAGAGTCCAAAAACAGTAGATGCTGCTCATGTAGTGAACACGGCTATTTGTCCAAAATTTCAAAAAGCATTCTAAAAGCATATTTTGAGGATAGACAACAAAAATTAATTTTATTCTTAAATAGTCACTAAGTATTGTCTTACAGGTTTCACATCTCTTTCAAATATGCTATAATAGACTTTTGTTTTTGTTTGGTTCTGTTTTGCTTTACATATCACACATTAAAAACTGTTTAAAAAGAAAAACACTTTGACTAGGAGTCAGAGAATTAAACTATTGGATTGACATTGTACAACTTAAAATTTTAGTACTTTAGAATTTATAAATTTTTATTAATAGAGACAGCTTTTTTCCTCAATTTGTTTTCATTCAATGTGGAAAAAAATCACCAAATAAAGTACTTGCCAATGTGACTCTTATGTACTGTTGATCAGGCACAAACTAATAGTTAAAAAAAAAGCCACTGTTAAATTAATCAACTTTCTAAATCACAGAAAGGCCTATCTAAAGGCAGAAACATGATATGTATAATTTTGCTTTTTAGGTATGTATGAAAATAGCAGGATTATATTTTAAAATTTAAAATTGCCAATTAAAACAGGTTTCTAAGTTTTTTTCAAATATACACATTCAATAGAGATATTTTTCCTGTAAAAATAATGATATTTGATATGAAAACATTTTCTTGAATAAAAACTTGAATTATTGACCTGGCTGCTGTGGCTTAGTTGGTTGGAGCATCAACCCATACACCAAAAGGTTGCGGGTTCGATTCCCAGTCAGGTCACATGGCTGGGTTGTGGGTTTAGTCTCCAGTTGGGGCACATACGAGAGACAACAAGTGATGTTTCTCTCTCACAGGGATGTTTCTCTTCCTCTCTCTCTCCCTCCCTTCCCCTTCTCTGAAATCAAGAAGGCTGCTCTCTGGTGAAGATTTAAAAAAATGCTCAAATCACTGAGGTAAATTATACAAAATCTGTTAATCATTTAGACTGCAGGTCCTTTATTTCCTCCTGAAGACTAGTTAAAGACCAAGGCCATTCTATTTTCTGATTATGCACTTGCCCTTGAACACAGCAACCTTGGTACCCACCCATTTTTAGCCCCTTTTTAATGCCTGAAGTCTCTATCTTTAGCTTGCAAAATGGGTACATTTCCAAAACACACCAGTAAAAACCTCACATTTTATTAAGTGTAGTTCATGGAAAGGAATTTAAAAATCATGCATTTTAATTTGCCATTTTATGGATAAATTAAAAACTTTAGTTCAATTAAATAAATTAAAGAGGTGGGAGTGATACCATTTTAGGGCTTTTATTAGCTTCCTAAGGCTGCTTTACCAAATTAACACAAACTCAGTGGCTTAAAAACAATGCAAATTTCTTCTCTCACAGTTCTGGGGGCCAGAAGTCTAAAATCAAGGTGTCAACAGGGTCATGACCCTTAGGGGACTTAGAAAAGCCCCAGTTTCTGGTGGCAGCTGACAGTCCTGGACTCATGCCCACGTAACTAACTCCAAGTTCCATTTCTGTCTGTATCCCTGCCTCCTCTCTGTACGTGTCTTCTCTGCACGTTTCTGTCCTATAAGTTTGCTTGTCCCTGTATTGAAGGTCCACCCAGGTAACCCAGGATGATCTCCTCCTATCAAAATTCATACCTTAACCACATCTGCAAAACACCCTTTTCCAAATAAGGTAACATTCACAGGTTCAAGAGCTGAGGATGTGGACACGCCTTTTTCAAGGCCACCATTCAACCAACTGCAAGTTGAGGCAGGAATGTTAAAGTAGTAACAGTAATGATATATATTCTTGTGCAACTCCATGGTAGCTGTATCCTCTGCAAAGTGCTTTCTTGCCACGAATCTACAGCTCCCTCATTTTATGATGAGACAAGTGGAACTAAAAGATACACCTTAGAGGAAACACAAAGTGAATTAATGACAAAGCAAGATGACCATAAAGTAAATGTAAAATACTTTAAAATTTTTATTTTTGTTTAAACAAATCAAATTATTTGTGCAAGATTTAAAAACTATACCTATACCTACACATGTATAGTGATCTGGAAGAGTTGTTACCTAGCATTTTAGGAATAGCTACTGCTTTTTAAACAGTCTCAAATTGTGATTAGGAATAAGTGATAACATTTGTCTGGTTTGCTATAATAGTTGATGCGTACCAGCTCTGGCTATGGGCCAGGTGAGTACCTCATCTCAGCTCAAGCATATATGTGTATATAAACGTTAAAGTCTGACTCAGCTATTTGATGAATCTGAGTTTAAATTCAGCTTCAGCACTTACTCTTGGGGGCCCTTGGACAAGTCAGTCAAACTCTCTCATCCTCATTTTGCTAATCTGAAAATTGGGAGTAACACTAAAAGAGTGTGTGGACCTTAGCGCACTCACCACCTAACCCATGTGTTCTTTTAGACAGAAAACGCTTGACTTAATACAACTGCTGCATTCAGAACTAGAGATTTTCCTCATTTCTAACATTTTTAGGTGGTGTCGTGCATATGCAATGATATACATAATAGTTCAACACTTGCTCACTCCCTATACTTTCTCCTGTCTCATCTCCAATCCTCATTCTTCCAGCAGGGCCACACAAAAGAAGTTATTTTGGACAATGTTCTTTGAAACCAAAGAATGGCTCACAGTACTGCCCCCAGTGCACCGCAGAGGCGTTCTTAACCTAAAATAAGGCCCCTCCCAGACCAAGAGTAGCCAGCTGTGCACAGAACCACTTTCCTAAAGATTTCCTGCCTCAGCCACTAACACAATACCCCAAACAGTGAGAAAAGTCAAATCAGTGCTAATATCTCTCTGTTGTTAACAAAAACTGCCAAGACCCAGACTCCAAGGTTCTGTATAGGGTGAAAATCATGATGTAGTTTATTGTCTGTTTTGGAAGGGTCCTTAAGAACTAAGGCTCTATACTGACAAAAGAACCCATTCGAATTAGGTCTCTTTTGTTGAATACTTCAGGAACACGGTTTGAGAACTTTCATTTGGCTTGCGTGTTTTGTTGTTAACATAATTTGAAAACTGGGGAAAAGGGAAAAAGTAACTCATGATAATGGCAAAGTGCACTAACTGTGAGCACGTCTCCCTAAGGACCCTGCAAAGATCAGCGTGAGAGCTTTATTTCAAATAACATCTCTATGCATGGCTGTGTAAGGGGAACAAACAGCTCACTAATTACCCTCATCAGGGGCATGATGCAAACACCACTGGGGCAGATGACAATAAAAAAAGGAATATAAATGCTTAAAGCCCAGATTTTTTTTTAAAAAAAGAGTGAAATGGACCTAAAATATGTGAGCTAATAAATCTTGAGAAAAAAATATTTCAAGCTTAAATATGTGAAAAAGTCAGGCTCTGGAAAATAAAACTAAAACTGATCTTAACATTGATTTTGTGACTGTTTCAGAGAAAAAAAAAGGAAAGTGTTTTCAATCAGGACTGAAAGTAATGGGATCCAATTGTGCAAGTAAAATTTGGTCTGACTGTCAGAAAAAACATTTCCTAGCAGGAAAATCTATCAAAGTGGGGAATAATTTCCCCAGAGAAGTGAAGCCCCTTCATTTGATTATTTTAAGATTAGACTAGACAAACCACTGGGAAATGACGAGGCTGAGGTTTAATTCATCCTGAGTGAGCAAGGAAAGGCGTGCAAGATGATCTAATAAGTTGATCCATCGCTTATTCCGAAGCTTGCATTAAACATGACTAACCGCTTGTTTTGTCCATATTCCCATTTGCCTCCCAGAAAATGAAACTGACAGACTTAAATTTGCAAAACTATTTATCACATGGAATGCATTAAGTTCGTGCTCCAGGAAGAGCACTTTATCAGGCCTGTTCACTTTCTCATAGCGAAGAACTAAATAATAAAAGTGTAGTAAGAGAAAGCTGGAAGTCCCTCCTGCCACCACTACCCCAGGTCTTTGAGTCAAGTCCACACGGCCTACCACGGGGCACCAGGTGCTGAAGCTTGCACACTGCAAAAGCGTCCCCTTCACCTTTCGGCATTCGCCTACTCATTCTTATCCTCTCGTGCCCCTTGAGTATTCAGTACCCTTCGTTCACTCATACTGTTAACTATGTGGAGTCCACGTGACCCTTCCACCCACTTTTACAAGAGAAGTTTTTACCTCCTTCTACTGTTACCATGCTCAGCACTTTCTATGGAGGGTTTCCACCAAACCCACAGGTATAAGTGAGGCGCCCATGTCACACGCTCTCACAGCATTATTTTCTGATCAGAACACTTGCACGTGTTATATTGCAATTATCCATTTACCTGTCCCTCTCTGCTACTCCCTAGACTGCACTCTATGAGATCATCTATCCCTGTTCTCTTGTCTACCGTTTTAAAACCTTCTAGCTCAGTGTCCGACAAGAGTTCTGAAAGCATTTTTGGAAGGAATGTAATAGATAAGCTATTTATTGCCAAAATAATACCCTGTAACAAACTACCCTGAAAATGAGTGGCTTGCAACAATCATGCATTTATGTTCTTGTGTGTGTTGGTCAACTAAAAGTTAGCTGATTAAGCAGCTGGACTTGTTTAACTTGGAACAAATCTGCAGGCTAGAACTCTGTCCCATGTGTTTCTAATCCTCCTTGGATCCGTGGGTCAGCCAGGGTATGTTCTAACTGCAGTGGCAGAAAGGCAAGAGGTAGAAGCATAAATGCGTAGGCAGTGCAGGGCTGCTATAGCCTTGATCTGGAAGTGCTACAGTTTTTCCTACTCATATTTCAGTAATCAAAGCATAATGGGGCAGAGAAACATAATTGACTTCAAATGAGAGAGCTTATGAAGTCACATGGCACAGAGAATGATAGTGGGAAGACTGAAGGATTGGGAATGACAATCCAATCTTCTATATTATAAATCAATAATTATGGTACAATTAAAATGCTAGCTATAACCTTGATTGAACAGCAGGTTCTTCTTTTTTTTTACTATAATAGAGTGTTTGTCCTGTAAGAAACTAAATATTGTCTGAGATATTTTCATGAGTACATATAAAATCAGCAATGTCAGACACAAGACTGAAATAGGTCTGATAAAAAACGGTCACGATCCCTTAATTTGATGTATCAGGGCTTTTTAATTCTAAACATTCCTTGAAAGACAAAACATAGTAGAATAGATCATATATAAGTCTTCTGATCATAACATTTATAAATTAAAGAGCAAATAGCAAAAGAGTACTCAAGTAAATTCATAAAACTCTAAATAGAAACAAAAACTACCCTATAATAAATATTGAAGTTTTTTTGAATAAAGGAGATTTAATGAATATAAGGAACAATATATTTTGATTTGGAACTTATATAAATTTCTACACCCTCCCCCAAGGAGTTTTCTAACAATTTTCAGAACTGAGTTTCATGTTAGCCAAGCAGGCCTATTTTCCTTTGACAATTAAATTTTGTTTTCTGAAATTCTTTTATCAGACTGGCTTGTGCAGTGGAGAACAGTATTTGAACCATAAAACATCACTGATGAATTCTTTCTAAAATCAAGATTACTTTTTCATGCACGTGTCACTTGCCCTGGCTGGCGTAGCTCAGTGGATTGAGCACGGGCTGCAAACCAAAGTGTCCCAGGCTCGATTCCCAGTCAGGGTACATGCCTGGGTTGCAGGCCATGACCCCCAGCAACTGCACATTGATGTTTCTCTCTCTCTCTCTTTCTCCCTCCCTTCCCTCTCTAAAAAAATAAATAAATAAAATCTGTAAAAAAAAGATTACTTTTTCATGATAGAAGTAGGGGCAAGGGACATTAAATCATCATATCCTGGTTTGGATCACATTTATTATTTGCCACATGAAATTCACACCACAAAGTAAGTACTGGATTTTTGGCCTGTTATTGAAATCTTGTCAATCCACACATTAATATGTTTTCTTTATTTTTGAACTTTATAAGCAACGTTTTCATACTCAGTATTTATATGTAGATTGATATATGCACAAATGAGCAGTTTAGATATTACAAATGATTGGCCATTCACATTCAAAAGCAAACTATCTCCACAATTGAAAATTGTTTCTTCCAGCACATTTTTTGTTCTTTGGGATGTGCAGGAATTCCCCTGAAGCACAATATTTCCAAATTTTATGTGTCGAATAGCATTCTACATATAATATAGATATTTAGATATGATGTCTTTGCACGTGATTATTGCCTCTGTATAAGGAGTACATAGGATGCCATTTATTTTATTTTTTAGAACCACTTAAGTAGTTTAGAGCAGTTTTAAAGCAGTTCAAGTTTCACAGAAAAACTGAGCAGAAAGTACAGAGATTTCTTATATTTCTCTAGCCCCCACACATGCATAACCTCCACTATTACAGACATCCCTACCAGAGAGGTACATTTGTTACAACTGATTAACCTGCATTAACACATCATCAGCCAAAGTCCACAGACTACATGAAGGCCTACTCAAGGTGTTGTACATCTACAGGTTTGCACAAATGTATAATGACACATATCCATCATTATGTTATCATGCAGATTATTTTCACTTCCCTAGACATCCTCCGTGCTTCTCTTATTTATCCCCACACCCCAGGATGATGCTTTTTGCTTTTGAAATAGTAAATTAAATATCCTGATTACCCTTAACTGTCTATGTTTATACGTGATTGAATACATGAAGAACTGATTCAATAGAAATATAACAGTGGAACTTACGAATTGTTTGCAGCCTGATATTGCAGTCCGAGAAAACTGAATGTGTTTAGTGAAAAATTCTCTGTGAGAGCAAATTGTCTTTCTATAGACAAAGGCATTTATAACAGGAATATCTTTTCTTATTTTTAGAAGTTTAATTTCAGTACAGCCTTTTGCAGCTTTTGAGTGATATGTTCGGAAACAAAGAAAATATTAGTTAAATGATTTTTCTGAGAAATATTGCAAATTGGTTTTGGGAAAAATCTGAAAAGCCATTTGCTGCAATAGTTAGGAGTAGAAAAGATAAGAAACAAATGAATGCAATCAATAAAATAAAGTTTCAGCATTACTCATCATTGTGCTTTTTTTATTTCCCAGGCATCTTTCAGCTTCTGGTCACTCAATGATCTTTTATATCTTACAAAAAGGTATGAATCATTTTCCAATAAGCTCCTCTGACTACCAGGCATTTCTTGCTTCTATTACAAAGAGTGTCATTGAACTCTTGTTCTAAAAAACAAAAGGAATTCATATCAACTTTGGTTTTCAAGACACAGTATTAAAGTAGACAGCTAATATAAAAAGAGTATTATTACCTCTTTTAAAGTAAAAATAGAAAAAACAACAATAAAATAACATATTTTAGGCTCGATATAAAACAACCCTCCTTTCTCAATTTTAGCCTTCGTGAAAAGACTAAGTGGAGGAGGAATCCACTTAGGAGAACAGAAGAGAATGAGCTATTCTGATAAGAAAAAAGTCCAACTCACAGGAGAAGGAACAGTAATCAGAGCTGGGTTCCAGGAATCAGGTGATGAATCTGTGTGAGACCCCTCAGCACACTGCAGTGTCTGTCTGATACGCACCCCTTCCAAAATATCAGTGCTCACCATGTTTTGTCTTTGCTTGCTCCTTTTGTGAAATGGAATAACAATCAGATTTATTTTTATTTTTTATTTTTACTTCTTTATATATGTTTTACCTTTGTATAGCTATCTTTTTAAAAAAGATTTTATTTATTCACTTTTAGAGAGGGAAGGGAGGGAGAAGGAGAGAGAGAGAGAAACACCAATGTGCGGTTGCTGGGGGCTGTGACCTGCAACCCAGGCATGTGCCCTGACTGGGAATCGAACCTGCGATGCCTTGGTTTGCAGCCTGTACTCAATTCACTGAGCTATGCCAGCCAGGGCTACAGTCAGATTTTTCTGAGAAAAGGCTTATTAGTTGTATTCTAGAGATTCACTAATCCACATCCCCCAATGCTAATCAAGCCAAGAATTTGTATCCTTCATCTTTCTGCTGGATTTTGCTCCTTTGATATTCTACTGCTAAGTGAATTTCATCAAATTCTCTCCAGCTTTGTTCCCCTTATCTAGCACTTCCTCTGAATATTTTGTCTTAGACAATCTATAGTGAGGTCCAGAGAACTGTTTATTTTCAAAATTTCCCAATTTAGGGCCCCCCTTTTATGAAATCTGTGATTCACACCATCAAACAGGGACCCTCATTCACCACCATCTTTATCTTGTTACATTTCTATTGTTCATAAATATTTAATAGTCTCCATTTCTGCAGGATAGGATAGAATCAAGGTTTCACCAGCAGCAGTCTGGCCCTTACCCCTCTCTTTATCTTCTGCTTTATTACTCTGCGGACCATTTTTTTTTGTTTCAGTGACCCTGATCACAAACATGCTTTATGCAGCCCGTCATCCACACTTTTCTACAAATTTATCACCAGGCTGAAATGCCCTTCTCCTTCATTTCCAAGTACCTAAATTGTATCCTGCCTTTGAATTCTAAATTGAATTAATCCTCTCTGGTGAATCATTTTCAGATCGTCCTGGACTGTGATGATTCTTTCTTCCCTTTTCTGAATTCTCATTACTCCTATATATTCGACTTCGAATACATCACTTCTTGTACATTGAGATGAATTATCTATGTTCCCCAAAATACATTTCTGATCTATCAAAATGACCTGTAAGAAAATGCTTTTCTTATTTCACCAAATTCCTTGTGTAGTACTTTGAAAATAATATATTTCTCATAAAGGGATATTCATCCCTTTATCTAGGCCTAAGTATGAAGCCATTGGTGCCCCAGACAAATATGAATAACAGAATCACTCCCAGCTGGCCTGGGAGTCAGAAAATGTCCTTTTTGCCTTTAAGTTCCTATTAAATTGTTTCTATCAGCTTCACCAACGGGTCCCTGGGCATTAATTTATGCCGTTATAGAGTTGCAGTATTCCACCCAAATGCTTAGCATCATCATGCCCCTTAATCTGACTCTCCCATCCACTTCTCATGGCCCTTGCCTCCTGATTCTTGATTCTCTACTGAGTTTCTTTCTCCTGATGTCTTTTATTACTTTGTCACTGTGCTCTTCTGATCCGCATCTGCCAATGTGGTTTTGACCAATGGCTTAGAACCACCGTCTTAGGAGACTAAGAGATAATGTTTGGGGTGGGGAGAAATTCTATGTTGAAAATTTTTAAAAATTGCTGGTATCAGCACATTTAAAGAGTACCTAGTGTCTTTAATATATGCACTATGATTCTTGTAGAAGAGAGTAGAGACAGACACATTTCTCAGAACTTTTCAGAGCACCTTGCAAAGCCTTGCTGATTGCCTCATTAGGGAACTCCCAGTCCCAGCACTCTGCCTTCCAAGCAGGGTGGCTGATGATAACATGAAAATTCTGGGCTAAGATACATCAAACGTGATACTGTAAATAACCTGCAGCTGCCATACCTAAGTAGAATTGACCTGTGAAATCACATGGAAGTTCTGTTCCATATAAATAGCTCACTGAGTGTGATAATTGATTCAGTGACTCAACATGGATAATTAAGTCAACATTACACTTTGGGGATCTACTGTGTGAAAACACTATGAGAGGTGCCAAGAGTAGAAGAAATACAACTCAGGGCTTGTTCTTGAAGAGTTCACAGATTGCTTGAAAGGAGAATCTGATAAACAGATGAAGGTTAATACATTGTGGTGAGTACTATGATCAAAATAGAAAAAAAAACAAACAATACTATGGGGACCCAACAGTCAGAACCTGGCCTACTGAGTAGCTCAGTGACAGTCAGTGGATAAAAGAAACACTATATGGTAGAATTCATCTGCGGTTTCTTCTCAGTCTATGCCCCACCTCTCCAAATTGTTCCCAGAGCTGAGGATTTCATTCCCGCAGCCTCATGTACCATGAAATCAACCCTTGAAATGGTTAGTGAGCTGGGATGGGCATATGGTCTAACTGAGAAAATCAGCTTTGAACAGAGAGTCTCTAGTGCTTACTTGTGAGCAGTAGGTATGGAGACTCATATAGGTTCAAAGAATGATAGCATCCTTTAGTTCAGTCATGCTAAGTCATCTGTAATGGGTCTAAAATCCAGTTCAAAGGAGAGCATTATGGAATGATGCTGAGTCATAGATGGAAACACTGCCAAGAGACTAGATAGCCTCAAAAACTTATAGGCAAATAGGCTGTTGCTATGGATTGCATGCATGTCTTCCCAGAATTCATATGTTAAAATCTTAATGCCACTTTATGGTATCTGAAGGCGGGCCTTTGGGGGGCATTGGGTCCTGAAGGCAGAGTCCTCATGAGAGATGTTAGTGCTCTTACAGAAAGAGACATGAGAGAGATGAAGAGACAGAAAGAAGAGAGTCATCTGCAAACAGGGAAGTGGCCTTACCAAATATGGAATCTGCCGACACCCTGAACTCAAACTCTCCAGCCCCCCAAATTGTGAAAAATAAACGTTTATTTTTAAACCACCCATCAGTCTGTGGTAGTTTTTTTTTTTCATAGAAACCCAAGCTGACCTTGGATTGTGATGGTTTTTCAATTCTTGCCACCATTTCTGACAATACTTTCTCTACAGTCAGCTTCAGAACTCATCAAACCCTGTATTCATCGCATTTTGACAAAAAAAAATGTTTCAGCACTAGGCACTTGCTCAGGACTCCTCGCACTTGCTAGAACCTGTATGAGTCACGCTATCACCCCACAAGAGATAACGCCTCATTGTTCAGTGCTCATCGGTTTCAGCACTAAATTAACAAAGTAAAGAACGAATTAACAGTGAGTACTGAGGTACCACCATATTTAGATTCTGTGAAACGCTCTGGAATGAACCTTTCCTTAAGCATTTTTGTTCTTCATAAGTAACAATTGTGAAATAAGAAAGGCTGCATTAAATGAAATGATACAGAAAAAAGTTGAGATGAATTTGGGTTACAATGGAGAGAGGGAGCAGGACAGGTGGTTCAGGATAAGAGCAATGTGTTAGCTTTGGATGGATGTGAACAACCATCTTTTTATCTTTTAATTAAAGTTTACATTTAATATGATTCCTTATGAGTTTCTAGTGTCCAGCCAGGGGTGCCTAACCTGTGGCCCAAGATGGCTGTGAATGCGGCCCAACACAAAATCTTGAATTTACTTAAAATATTATTTTTTGTGATTTTGAAATTTTTTTTGTGTGATTCTGTGTCACAATGTATTTAATGTGTGGCCCAAGATAACTTTCTTCTTCCAGTGTCACCGAGAAATGCCAAAAGGTCAGACACCCCGGTAGACAATCATATCCTTCACAAAGGATTCCCATCGATATCTCCAGTACCCATCTGGCACCACCCACAGTCACTTCAATATTATTGACTATATTCCCTGTGCTGTACTTTACATCCCCATGACTATTTTGTAACTGCAAATTTGTTCTTAATTCCTCACTATTTTGCCCAGTGTCCCAAACTTCCTCCTCTGAAGCAACCATTAGCCTGTCCTCTGTACCAATGAGTCCGTCTCTGTTTTGTCTGATTGTCCATATTGTTCTTTAGATTCCACATTTCAGTAAAATCGTATTGTATTTGTCTTTCTCTAACTGGTAATCATCCTCTTATTTTCCCCAAGTGTCTCTTCTGAAAGGGCCTGCAATGGACTAATGTTGCATGGAGATAGAAAATCCTTGAGTCTGGGCCCTCACCTGTCTGTTCCCACATCCTAAACTAGGGGGTTAAGTATAATATCATCTGATTCAAAACCAGGTACAGAGGACCAGATGATGATGCTGTCCTCACTTCTGAAGCCTGTTTTGTACTTTCCTTTTGTGAACCCAACCACAGTGAAACTTAGGGGATTGCACGCTTCCCTTGGTTTCTCCCTGTGGGCCCAGTCGCCTATCCAGCTTCCAGTGGCTGTGCCCTCTACCCTCCATCATGTGGCAGAGCGCTAAGATACAGCCTCAAACTTTCAAGTAGATTTCAACCATAATGCCCTAATTTATTAGCTGTTCCAACAATTCTTATTCCTCAATAGATTTTAAAACCCAGGCATTTATTTTAATCGTCTCTTCTGATAAAAACTGACAGTCTCCTCTTAGCTTTGGGATTAGATATATATTTAATAATAGAAAATTGTGTAAGCTTTCTGTACCTCAGTACCCAAATTTATAAAATGTGTGGGTAACACAGATCATCCCAAGTTTGCCATGATAATAGAGTTGTCTAACCTGATTAATATCCGTCATAATAGAATCCTATTTTTTCCTCTCCCAGGTTTGCTGCATTCCATTGAGTAAGTCTAACACCACACTGCAGAGCTAACTTATATTAATCACTTCCTGGAGGCTAAACACTGTTCTAAGTACTAAACACTTATGGAATCACCTCCCTTTGCAACAACTACCCTTAGCATCGCTATTCACACTTGACACACGAGAAAACTGAAGGACAGGGGAAATGAACGGCTTTTCATGGTGGCCACATAGTTAGGAAATAGATTAGTCAGAACTTTAGTCCTGACTCTTGGGCACTAGGGTGAGTGTTTCCAGCTGCCACACCAGACTGCTTCTCACCTCAACTGTGTTTCTTACCTGCTCCGCTTTGCTCTAGAGACATCACTTGCTAAATTGAGAAATCCTGAGATAGTCGAAGAAAGTTGTGAAAGGTTATAGAAGCAGAAAATGAATGTTGAGCTGTGTTACGGTTGTGTGTGTAGTTTTCTTCTTATTATTAAAAGACAGTAACAACTACCTGAAAGTGTTCATTACTTTTATTATAAGCTTGTTCTCTTGATTTGTTCCGTTATTTAAAGGGTCACTTTAGTGCAACTTTTTACCTATGTGAAAAAACCTTTTGTTGTGATTTTATTCCTAAAGTTCTAATTTCATGCTTTTATCCACCAAGACTAAATAGAAGTGGGATAATTTCCCTCTCCAACTTCATAAGCAAAAAAAAAATACATATGTATGCAAAATGTTCAGACACCCAAGCGGAGCTTGGGTGCATAATGTGTGCATTATGAGTTTGAGAATGGTATCATCTGCTGGTTGGCAGAACTGTACACTTATGCCTGTTTTGCATCTTTCTCTGTCTTTGCTAAAATAGAAATCATCTGTTAGAGATTTAATAAATCTCTAGTTCTTAAAGGTTATGGTGCTTAATTTGGTTTGAACAATATCATATATGCACACTAAGTCAATATTATTGGAAAATAATGTTGGTTTAAACATTTATGTGAAATTTTCAGAAATAAAATTCAGATGTAGAAGAGAGTTTAAAATTGAACTGTGGAAAATAGAGTGGGTTTTCAATGAGCGTAAAGTTTCAGTTATGCAAGATGACAAAGAGAGATTCTAGAGATCTGTTATGCTTCCACTTAATAATTACATACTATATACTTAGAAATTTGGTAAGAGAGTATATCTCATGTTATTTTTAAAACACAGTTTAAAAGATAATGGACATGTTACCCTTACATTTTTTAAACTTGAGACTTAAGACCCAGAAAAGTGAAGTGACTTTTCCACCATTAAATAGTTAAGGAATCATGAAACCAAGAAAAGAAGATACATGACCAGTTTTGCATCTTGTGGAGCCGGAGGCATAGATGGGAAGCAATGCGTTAGAAGTGTATTATTACTTTTTTATCCAGTAATTTTTCTTTTTACATCTATATCTTAAACTATGAACTAACTCAGGATTTCAAAATAGTCCCAGAAACTAGCTTCTGCCTGCATGGAAGCTGGCTCAGGGCTGTAACAGCACCAGATGTGCAGAGTGATAAGAATGCAGTGTGCTTGATAGGCAGCTGCATTGTACCAAACAGCTGCATAAAGTCTGGATCAAGAAAAAAACAATGGAATCGAATGTCCAGATGTTTGATAAAGATGTCCAAGTGATTAAGTGAAAGTATCATTTCCATTCTAACGTTTACAAAGCCAAAAACATTGGAAAACAATTTTTTAAGTTGTAATCAATTTAGATATTTAAAGAAAATGCTAATAAACATTTTGTTGACACTCTATCAATTCTTAAAATAAAATACTTTATATAGCCTCATGTAGAAATGTGGCAATACATGAGTCCATGAACTGGATGCTTTATTTACTGGGGTAAAAAATGTGATTTAGAAGAACCAAATGTCCCCGAGTCTCTATTTTGTAATATGTTTTTTTCATGTAGTGGGAGAAAAAGTCATCAAGAAAACTATTCCTCATAATTGTGATTACTAATCACCAGGAGAAAATTAGTCATTACTCAAGAGATGTGACCTTTGAAAACAAAATTATTTGAGGGTAGAGTCATTTTAGGAAGACTTAAATTTACACTTTGTTCCAAATATTTACACATAGATTTCTCCATAAAATATCTTGAGAAAAGGTCTTCTCTGATTAATTAATAGGCATTTTCTTCAACCCTTGTGGAAATCAGTAAATATAAAAATCAAAATATTATTGATAAAGCCATTGTTAACTTCCAGCAACTGAAGACATTCATATCTTTACCAACCAGAGTTGATGATATTATTTATTTCCTTCAGTATTGTCTGGTCATGAGGAATTGCAGTGGCTTGTACTCTTGATGATAACATATGGAGGACAGCTTCAAGCAGCTAGTAGAAGCCTGTGTTCGGGTATTTTAGAGAAAACAGCCTAATGTCCACTAGTAGACATTTGGGAACTCCACCAATTAAATTATAAAACTTTGTGAGCTACAGGCTACTGTTCCTGTCTGTGTGTTATATTCAGCCTCTGTAACAAATTAGATGTTTACATTGGACAAGACACTTGGGATGCTCAAAGAAATTTGACTCAGCTGAGTCAAGAAGCACTTAGGCTAAAACAACTTATTTAAACCAGGTTTGGTTTATTTGCCTTCTTTGTTGTACAAAATAAAATAAATGTCATAACTTGAAGAGTCTTTGAAACATAAGTAGCTTATTCTCTTAGGTCTTTTTTGTTAATAATAAAAAGATAAAAATCATTTATTCCTTCTTTCTCAGGAAACAATGCCATGGTTTAAATATTGTTAAATAAAACTTTACAAGTCAGCACAATTACAAAAGAGCTCATGACAACATCCAATGTGGTAAAGATGTCTTTCTTAAATGTGCATATAAACATTTGCAGTCTTTCAAACAGTTTTGAAGCTAAACGATAACAACCAATATAAAAATAGATCAGGGACAAGTGAACACAGTCATTTCTAAGATAGTAATTTTGATGCGCTGTATGAGAGAAGTAAACAGCTAAACAGCTAAAATGATGTCCTTTCAACTATATGTAATGTAAAATCACATCTTGTCTTGGAAGTAAAAGCCCTGGAGTTCCCTGGCAACAGCTACAGATTAGGGGTTTGTTTGGTTGTTTTTTCTCCCATCCAGGCTTCGTTCAGAGTTAGTACATTTTAGCATCAACTGTTACTTTAGTACAATGTAGTTAAATGAGCAAAATGTACTTATGATTCAACAGAGATATTGAGTTTAGTTCTTTGAAACTGAACATTTTACTAACCATAAAATAATTTTTTAAAAACTTTTTTCATCAGATTTATTTCTTAAGAGATCTCCCAAATGTTTAAAATATCTTGCTCACATCAACAAATGAATTAATGCTGATTGGAAGAGGCAAGGGCTCTGGCATCATGCAGATTGAAAAGCAAATGATTGCATCAGCTGGATGCACTTTTATCCAATATTTTATCCTTATGTAAAATAGTTCTTGAGTGTATTGAAACAAATTGGCTCTCTTAATATTAACCAGATATTCTAGGAATAGTCTCATTTGCTAAAAGTTTAAATGTAACTTGAGTTTTCCAAGAATGAGATTTGTCCAGCTTTCCACCTTGGTTTTGAGATTTACCAATCACAACTGAATAATCATAAATAGGGTTATAGTGTGGTTTCTAGAACTTTCAAACATATTGAAAGTTCACCCTATCTCTGCGAATATGTATGTATTTACGACTTCAGCACTCTTTTCTTTAAAAACCACTAGACTACAAGATAATCATTAAATAAAGACAAGAGTGATTTAAATCTTATTGACCCACCAGCAGTGCAGGAGCATTCCCCTTTCTCCTCTTCTTGCTTGTTGATTTACTGATGACAGCCATTCTGACAGGTGTGAGGTGATATCTCATAGTGGTTTTAATTGGCTTTTCTTTGATTAGCGATGCTGAGCATCTTTTCCTATGTCTATTAACCAACTGTATGTCCTCTTTGAAGAAGTGTCTATTCAGGTCCTTTGTGCATTTTTAATTGGATTATTTATTTATTTTATTTTGGATTTGAATTTCCTAAGTTCTTTACAAATTTTGAACATTAATCCTTTATCAGATGTATCAGCAAATATGTTTTCCCATTCAGTAGGCTGCCTTTTCACCTTGTTGAAATTTTCCTTTGCTGTGCAAAAACTTTCTGGTTTGATATAGTTCCATTTGCTTATTTTTTATTTTGTTTCCCTTGCCTGAGGAGATATATCAGAAAAAATATTGCTACGAGCAATGCCTGAGATTTTACAGCCTATATTTTCTTCTAGGATTTTTATGGCTTTGAGTCTAACATTTAAGCCTTCAGTCCATTTTAAATTTATTCTTGTGTGTGGTATAAGAAGGTGGTCTAGTTTCATTTTTTTGTATGTATCTGCTCAATTGTCCCAACACAATTTATTGAATAATCTATCTTTAACCCATTGTATGTTTTTGCCTCTGCTATTGGTGCAGCCACTGTGAAAAGCATTATAGAGTTACTTCAAACAATTAAAAATGGAACTGCCTTATGACCCAGTGATTCCACTGCTGAAATTTATCCAAAGAAACACAAAACACTACTTGGAAAGAATCTATGCACCCCTATGTTCATCACAGCATTATTTACAATAGCCAAGCTTTAGAAGCAGCCCAAGTATCCATCAGTAAAAGAGTGGATAAAACAGCTATGGTACATTTACACAATGGAATTCTACTCCATTGTAAAAAATAAGAAAATTTTATCCTTTGCGATAGCGTGGATGGTCCTGGGGAATATTACGCTGAGTGAAATGAGCCAGTCAGAGAAGGACAAATACCATATGATGTCACTCCTATGCAGAATCTAATGAATAAGCCAAACTAGCAAGCAAATAGAGGCAGGCTCAGAGAGAGCGGGCTGGCAGCTCCGGGCAGAGGGTGTGGATGGGAGGATGGCTGGGACAGCAGTGTGATGATTGTGGGGGTGGGGGGGGGCGGGGGCAGGAGGGATATGGATGGAGGTGGTAGGGGGTGTAGGCAGTAAATGGGAATGGGAAAATTACAACACAAAATGAACTGTTCAAAAAAAAAGAAACAAAATATCTTATTGGCCCTAAGTGACTTTCTCCGCATGCCAAAAACAATGCCTGAAAAAAAAGGTGTCAAGGGATCACATTTTCTTTTCTTTTCCTCTTCCTTTTTTTCAAATGTGCTAGGTGTTTTCCAGGGTCCTCTCTGAAACACCATCAAATATATCCCTTCAGATCACTATACAGAATGCTTCCTTTTTATAATTTTATCAAGTGGTGTTACAAACAATAGTAAAAAAACTGGAGAGAAAAGCTCCAGGAGAGACAAGCTATGTCTGGAAGAAAGGTTGAGAAATGTCTCCACAGTGGGCACGCCCTCGGAAACTAGGTGCCAGTCTATCAGACATGGATCATGGCACACCCCCAATGTGAGGACTTTTGTTACTTCAGGACAGGATATAGACGTAGTGCTATGAGCACTTCGGAAGAAAATTCTATCCAATCATAAGTATTTATTTATTGAATATACATATACACGCAATATGCACACATCCATTACATTTTATAAAACTTAGATAAAATAAATAAAAACTATATAGAACTTATTTTCCAAGATTTAAAACTACTGGATTGAGGGAAACCATGTGAGCAATTTACAAACTAATGTGTAACAGAAATTCAAACAATGGAAACACACAAAAATGATTAATTTTTATTTGTGAAACATGGAAACATTTCATAGACAAAGTAACATTTGAATTAGATCTTGTAGCAAGCATATAATATTGAGATCAAGAAAAAAATATAAACAAAATGGCAAAGTACTGATGAAACCGATGGTCCAGGCACTGAGTGAGAGCTGTGTAGTGGGAATGAGAGAGACACATCTATAAAGGTTGGGCTTGAATAACAATAAAATAATTTAAAAAAAAAAGATTGGACTTGGAGTTGGGTCCACCGTGTTGAACTAAGATTTTATTGAAGAGGTTAAACAAGAAAAAGTAATCACAGGCCCTTATAATCTGATGGGGATCAGATGTAACATAATGAGCTCCTGAGTATGGAACAATAACAGTATGGGAATATATGTTTGGGGGAGGTGGAGAAGGATTGGAAAGAACAGAAAATGCTAACTAACCACATGGAGGCAAGTGAGACCATTTCTATAGTAGTTCAAGTGGGAAAAGACAGCACCTGAAATGGGCAATGAATGGGGAGGAGGATAATAAAAGAAACATTTCAAAAGATCAATCACTTGAAGACATGGGAACCAGATAAAAGTCTATTAATATGTAAGTGAACATTTGTTTACTCTCAGGAACTTAGGCAGATGTTTTGTTAAAATACAGTTTTCTAGCCCTGGCTGGAGTGGCTCAGTGGACTGAGTGCCAGTCTGTGAACCAAACAAAGGGTCACCAGTTCAATTCCCAGTCAGGGCACATGCTTGGGTTGTGGGCCAGGTCCCCAGTAAGGGGCGCATGAGAGGTAATCACACATTGATGTTTCTCTCCCTCTCTTCCTCCTTTCCCTACCTTCTCACTAAAAATAAATAAAATCTTTAAAAATACAGCTTTCCATTTGTCCTAATAATAAATCATGAGGTTTCTTGTGTGTGGTTCTGATAAATATCAGCAATTATAAACACAGAAAACTACCGATGAAAAAAGAACATTTCTCTTTCTTAGTTTACCATTTTTCACATATGTCGTAATTATGTTTGAGAAACCTAATTTTGGAACAGCTGTGTTTTTTCAAGGAAAATATAAATGATGAGCTTGGAATATAGACAACATTTTCTCATGCATGGAATTATTTCACAATTGGTAATCCAGTGTGGACTTTTCAAGGACAACACGCAACGACAAAAATACGTTTTCATGCCAAACTGACAAATGACATAGTAGCATAACTAATAAAAGGGTCCCTTGTTCATGATAGAAACACAAAAGTGTAATTTTTTAAGTACGATTCTTTCATCTTTAGTGGTGGTCCCCTTTTCAAATTAATTAAACTCCATATTAAACTTAAGTTGGAGTTACTTGTTTATTCAGTAGGCAATAGTTTCTTGAATTCCTGCTGTAGGCCACATGCTTTGTTCCGGCAGATGTGCCAACACAAAGACGCATTTGGGGGAGGTACTCAGACAACGTGAACTAACAGTTGCAACGTCCAGGGAGTCGTGTAATCTTTACCTGAGAGCATGTAGCAGTATTGGTAGGTGGGAGAGAGAAGTGACCAGGGCTGGGTGGAAGGCTTTCATTTTTTAGAGGAAAACAAATGCATTCATCCTGGAGCTGAGCGTTAAATAAATTTCAAAGTTATTCAAGAAGAAGGAAGCAGAAGGAAGACTAACTTCAGGGATAGAGGGGTATACGAAGCTGTGATGAGTTCAGGGAGAGAAAGGCGTGTTCTTTGTGAGTGCAGTTAAGAGAACCAGGGAAAGGGTAATGGGGGAGAGATGAGCTTGGAGTGAAGAGCACAGATTTTTTTCTGGAAGTAATAGGTTTGTGGGAGTATGGCAGGAGGGGTGTGGCAGAAGTGAATTATAATTGACTCTCCAGCAATGCGGGATTGAATTGCGTGACTCCACTTATACCCAGTTTTTGTGCTTTTTTTAATAGAAATATACAACACTGTAAGTGTATCTTTTCCCCTAGTTTCCTTTGGTGTCAGGAGACAGCATCTAATGCAGAGTCCATACAAAACATGTGTAGATCGACTATTTCTATTATCAGTAAGACCTTCGGTCCACAGTAGGCTATTAGTAGTTAGGCTTTTGGGAGTCAAAAGTTACTGGTGGATATCGGGAGTCCACCTTCATAAGCTCAACTAATAGTAATTACCTCCCCAAATCCCACCCCTTAATAACGTTACATTGAAGAGTTTGGCTTCAGCACATCACTTCTGGGGCTATACATTCAGTCCATAACATCATTCGTTCTCCCACAGACGGCCATGCGAGATGGGACTTCATACGGTCCCTTGGCAGATAGCGTGAGAGGTCAAGAAACTTCCCTAATCTGAGCAATGCAGGTGGTAGCAGACTTTCTCCCTTGCTTTCCCTCCTCCATCACCTTCCTTTTCTTCCTCCTCAGATCCACATCCCTTGGGTTTCACTCTCAAATGAAACAGTAGCACATAAATGTGCGCCCTGAGCTCTCGTTTCCGAAAACCCAAAATAACACTGAGCTTCAAAAGACATTCAGAGGACTAGGAAATAACATTTTCAGTATACTTCTATTACAGTTAAATGACACATTAATAATTTCGGTGTCTAAGTCACCACCGCACTTTTTGATGCATTTAATAGCTTTTGTCTTCATACAACACCAAGAAATAGAACTAAAATAAGCTGAGAATGTGACAACCTGAAACCATCACTATAAAACGCACGCAGAGGCTCCATTACTAAAATAATTGAATGACCTGGCTTTTACCGACTTTTGTGTTTCAGGAATCAGCCATGCTTCCAGGTTATTTTGTTTTGTTTTAGCAAAAACCTAAACTATCATTCTTTGATGTTTCCTAGACAACCTCAACAACCCCCAAAACTGATGAGTTCATGAGAACATGGGGATGGCAATCTTTCCGTCTGAGAGATGTGGCCCTTGGGTACAGATAGGAGCAGAGGAGCGGAGCTGAAGCACAGGAGAAACGATCGCACAGGGCAGACGGACAAAACTGAGAGGGCTGCTCGTGAGCCTTACAATCCTCTCATTATAATCTGTGGTATTTTTCTTCCGTAGGAGGGACTGCCACATGGCCGCCTCCGTCTGAAACGCGGCTTGCTGAGTAGGAGGCGATTTGGCGTGGCAACAACAAAAAGTGGGGTGTGTACTGCCACTGAAGGGTGACATGGCAAAGAAAAGCTGAACGAGCTATTGAAAATCATTGAATCTCATTTTCCTACAATAACAAACCCCCGAGGAATTTTTGAAAAGACTTACAAAAAATAATAACACAATGGTTATTACCGTCATCGTATAATGAATGAGTCAGTAAGTGTGACTCTTCTGGCCCCCGGTAGAAGGTCCTGTCCGATGTTAGAATTAGGTATGCACAACAGGGCGGGTGTTCACTCATCGGGGTGAGTGAGCGCATTTGATCGGCCTGAGACTGAAACGAGACGGGCTGAGGATTGGGGTGATTTTACTGTTTTCTCCCTACAGAGCAGGTCGCCTCACAGATTTCTTATGCCTTGCCGGATCCCAATGGGCCATCAGTGCCAAAGCCACCAGATGTGCACAAGTGTAAGCTGTGCACTCCGTCTCAGCCACATTGTGTGACTTTCACCTTTTGCCCTGGAGCATCATGGACTTACAGGTGAGCTAATGCCCAGTGGGATAACCTCTGATAAATAAAACCAGGTGTCGATGGATGAATGCTGCCTTAAACCAGTGGGCAATGGAGTGGCCAATTCCTTGGATGGACAATGAGGAGGGACATGGTAAAGAGCACCTCGGAAGTACCTGGCAGGATGCCCAGATGCACACAGTGGTTGCAGTTCCACTCAAGAATGTCTCCTGGGTTGGCATTCACTCCTCCCCTCCTCTGACTTTCCACAGGGGGAGGCCTAAATAAACCACCAGCATTCAAGTCCTTACATCAGCCTCTTCTTTGGGGCTGGGGATGGAGAAAATCCAGATTAAGAGAAGCCACTAAGAGATCAATTAAAACATGTTAAGAGGATGGTGACTAGTAAGAACCAAAGGAGAAAGAAAGATGATTGCTTAGACAATAGTATAATAATTGTAGTAAAAAATAAAGAAATTGAAGATTTGTTCATTTACATCATTCAAATGAAAATTCAAAGAAAATGTTTAAGCTCCCTAAAGCTACCGCTATCGCTTGCCTAAACAATTTAAGGCGATCTCTGTCCAAGTTACCATCTTCTACGAGTGAAAGCTGCTGTTTTTCAATATATTCAAATGGCATGAAGCCAGGACATGGGGGAGTTGTGGAATTCCCTTACTGCTTTTCTTGGCAGAAATTCCTAAAACAATTTGAATTCACCTAACTGCAGTTAATGCTTTATCTTTTACATAACTCATGGACAGAGATTTGGAAAGACATACGCTATTGAAAAACACTGGTGCCTTTTCCCACAAAACTTCCAGCATCACGAATGCTCTGGGTTGTTTCTCTTTGTTTGTTTTCCCCTCAATTCTCAGAGGACAAGGGGGGTTGTCACAACTCACAATATGGATTATATGTCAGTAGCCCCGCTTGTGTTTTCCACAACAATGGAAGCATTCTCTTCTACCGTGTTTGTCACAAGGCTCATTTAAAATGTTTCCCTCGTTGTTCCCATGAGCAACATCTGAGTATGAAGCCTAGAAACTGCTGCAGAACCCAGAAGTCACGTATGTAACAGTTCCTGTTAGCCATTTAGATTTGGCCTATGGTAGTGAGGCCATCGCGAAGGTGCATAACCTTCATAGCCACTGCTCATCCTCTCCGTGTGCTTTTCCCCCCTGCTCCATGTTGTACTTCTTACAACGGAAGAGTAGCGACAGCAAATCCTCAGATAACACTTACTAGGGCAGTCAATGCCATCGGGTCTTTACAAAAATCAACCCAGTGAACCTTCCTTAAAACCTTAGGGTGTTCATAAAACTAAGGTGGAGAGGAGTCAAATAATTTCCCAAGATTACGCACTTAAATTCCGGGAGCTTTTTGGGATTCGTGCCCAAGCTACTCAGCCCCGTCTGTTTTCTTAACCACTACAGTGTGTTTTCTCTTGATGTCATTGAAGTCCTTGCCAGAATTAGAGAAATGTAAACACAGCGGCAACATCCGAAGACCATGCAGCGATACACAGAGAAAAGCGCCTCTGAAGAGAAACAATAGCCACGCTGTCGCTATGTTAGAGCATCTCTTATTCCTATAAAAGTTCTTTTCTGGCAGAGCTGAGCCCTGAACTACCACTGATTTGTACTTCCAGGCACCTTCCAAAGGAGGACCAGCCTATCACAGTACATGGACCTCCCTGGACACCAGCTGAAACTCAGACTTTACTGCGTCTACCCTTGATATCCGCCATCATGCTTTTCTGTAAAACTTTATGTCTCACATGTTAATGACCAAGCGCAAAGGGAGTCCATCAATCTTCTCTAGAATTCATCCTTTTTAAATATGGCTTTTCCAGGGTGGGGGGAGGGGTGCGGTCAAGGGGTTGGACTCTTCTCTTTGAGTGATCTTTCCTATGTTTTATGCTTTCTGTTAGCTACCTCTCTCTTCTCATATTCTGGGCATTTGAGTGTGCCGCGTGACAAAAGTAATATCAATCGTTATTTGAATATATTTATTGAGCACCTACTATGTGCTTGGCATTGGGCACTTGGGGATATACTGCTTAAAAAACAAGCAAACAACAAGTCTGTTTTTAATGATATCATGTTTTTTTTTAGTGAAGGGAAGTCCAAGACAAACAAGATATATAGTAACACAGGACAATGAGTGTTTTAAAGAAAAATACAAGTGGGTGTAATGAATCAGGAGCCCCATGCATGGGGAACTATTGTATCATGTAGTGTGGCCAAGGGATGGTAAGGTGACATTTGAGCAGAAATCTAAAGAAAGCAAGGGGTAACGTTTTTATTTAAATCCATAACAGAATTTATTATTCAAGTAATTGAATGGAGGAATTTTAAGAGATGACAAAGTATAGTCTGTACTTAAGCCTGTAGGAGAATGCAAGGTTGATGGCAGGAGATAAAGATGTGTTGAAATAATGAGAAATAATAAATTTTGAAGCTTCTCGAGTTGCAAACAGAATGAGGCACTGAGAAGAAGATGGAAAATCGATGTTCAGTATCATCACTCAACTTGGACCGGTCTCTGGAGGTCAATGTGTGATTTTAGTTCTCGGTACAATGGAATTCTTTGTCTTTGTCATCAACTTTTGTTAATGTAGATGCAGCTTTTGGACGGAGGCATAAATTCACAATCAGTACAACTTGCATGCATTAACCTAAAACAACTAGACCATCAACTGGTCTTTCTACTTCGAATGGCATAACCAGTTTTTCAAGTAAATAATGAGATTCTGGTCAGTGATAGATAGAAAGTTTCTTGGATAATTTGCAAAAGTGTCACATCTAAGATGTTTCTGGGAGGTCAGAGGCAGCGATTCCAAGGCTGTTGGCAGAGCCCTTTCTCATAAATCCCCGTTGGCACACACCCAGCCATGCACACAGATGAGTGAGCCCACAGGTAGGCAGGGGTTGCTAGGCCGCTTGATGACTTTGTTCCCAGAACCCACTGAAATCCCTTCTCTTGCAACCCTGCAGCCTTAACCTGACCAGAAACCCAGCATGGTCACCCACATGGAGAGTAGCATATGGAGGTGGCAAGGTGTGTGCGGGCTCCAGCCAGACCGTATGGAAGGGGCTCCAAGTGCTTTAGGTGCCTGCACCCCGCAGCCACCTTAGAGTAGTGCAAGCTACTCTACACAGAAGTAAAGGGCTACTTCATTTCTTCTTTTAAAATAAATTTATAATTTAGTATTATATATCTAGTATTTCCCAACAAGTTGTCATTTGTGTCAATCTATGTACTAGGAGAATTATTCATTATGTTTTCTGCAGAATTCCTTTATTTGAAAGAATTTGCCCTGAAATGATGAATCATTTCATTTGATTCTCACATCAGTCACATGAAATAGATACAATTGTAATCCTCATTTTGCAGCAAAATTTGAGTCTGAAATTTCAAGGATGTGCCAAAAATCATGAAGTTTGTATTAGAGGAAGTCAGGACTCGAACTCAGATATTGGGTCTGCAGAGCCCACATGCTTAACCACAAAGCTACACTGGTGCTTGCTAGGAGCTGTGCTCACCCCTTCCCATAACGGCAGGCCCGTTGCACAATGCACTCCCAGGTTACGTGTTCATTGCAATTAACTGTGCATGACAGTGCTTAAAAAATAGCGAATCTGTGCCAAAATGGCTGACTTCAATGGTAAGCATTAGATGAGGGGAATAATGGTGTTTCTTCTACTTAGAAGCAAACTAAACCATATGCAACTTGCCACTTTTGTTCAAAGCCACAATATTTTAATCAGTACTACTAGATCTTAAGTCCAAAAGCTTCTCAACCTTGCAAGAAGTGATTTATAGATCTATTCCCCACCTACTCATAAACCCATAGTTGGCTTTCAAGATAGAATGACATACTTAAATAATTCTGCTGCCAAGGTCTTGAAAAGAATATTGTGATACTCATACACAGTATTCACCAGTTTTTATTTTAGTAGACATGTGGGAGCCCACCAAATATTTGCTTGAAGAAAGAAGCTTTTGATATGAGACCCTTTTCCCTCAACATATTAGATTCTTGATTTAATGCCTGAAGTAGTAAACCAAAAAGGAATATAAAAAGCAGAGACAAAGTAAGTTCATTGTTATATAGAATTAAACATATATGTGCAATGCTCTTTTTACAAGGCATAAAAAATGTTCATAAAATGCGCTCTGTCACCCACCCTGCTCAAAGTCCTAGAAAAGTGCATTTCAGCAATGTTTTTTATATTTCTTAGATATAGATTCTTATGGAATTTTAGTATCAAACAGAAGAAATTACATCACCTAATCCTTCCTCTCAGATTTTTATTTCTGTACCTAGTAAAGCAGAAGACATTTCCAAACTTTAAAACCTGAATTATTTTCAAGCCCAGCTGTTAAAGATTATATGTAAACTTCTGTAACACCAATTTATATTGGTTTTACGTTGGCAGCCTGAGTTGACGGAAAAAATATAACACTTTTTGGGATTTATAATGCAAAACAAAACTGGAGTAGAGTTGTGCACACTGGTAGAATACGGATTAATGAGTAACCTCTCATTTTCTAAGGCTGTAGTTATTTAACAATGTTATTTACCAATTTATAATTGTTTTGCAAATTATGTACACAAAAAATGAATGCAAAAACAATTCATTTGAATTAGTTAGGGCTCAGTTGTGAAAAAAAAAACAAGCCACCCTATGTGTTTTCAGCAGATATAAGTAATAAAGTGAATTAGGTGCTTAGATATCATTGGACAGACTGAAGCTTAGCACCCTGGTCAGAGCCAGGGAGACTCCCAGAGTTCACAACTGTCCTCCAAGGGGTTACCTCTTGGGCACAGTCTGGCTGCCATCCAACAGCATGTTTGATGACACTATCATAGCATCATAGTGGCAATCCAGGGGTCTGGGGCCGGTGTTAGAAAAATGTCTCAAATCCAGGTGGAGAACGTAATGCACTTCTCAAAGTATAGCTGCAGAGCTATGTGGAGACAGTAAATGTGAACTTCCCAGGCGCTAGAAATAGATGCTGAGTGGGAACCCAATAATTTAAAATTTCTTGTTGAACTGAATTATGCATCTAAAATATTATCTTATTGTTTTAATGTAAACTAAACAAAATCAAACTCACGCGTTCCCACAAATAAACAAATGACAAAACTCCTGAAACTTGTGCCTTGATATCATCTAGAACTAAACTCACAGTTTTATGGCTCTCGTAAGTTGCTAATTCTAAATATGTTTATCGAAAAAGAGTTAATTTATATTCCAGCCATCTAGACTATCCCAAAGTATAGTTTTAAAAACTAGTAGAGAGCAACAGCAGACAGTTGCTAAGCAAAGGTACAGTGTATTATTTTATTTAACCTGTAAGTGAATCTGGTGCTTTTGCACCTAGGGACATGGGATCGATAAGCACCTGCCTTAGGTTCTACATAAGAAGTCACATTCAACACAAAGTGAGAATTCATACAGGACGTAATCATCCAACAAATAACCTAAACAAATTGTTTAAAATGATCATCTAACTTTGGAAAACTATATTCAGTTTATTGGTAAATAATCATGAAATTGTACTAAGGTAGCAATGGTGCTATACATGGCTCATCAGAAGAGCAAAGTATAAAACACAGTCACTGTACTGAAATATCTAATGTCTAATGGCATTTGTAAAGTTTCACATTTCTGAAAAAAATGTACAAAGTAATATTCCATTATAATAACATAGCTGGATGTTAAGTATGATATTTTTAATTGGGTCATTTCCAGTAAAATTCAATGATATTATGCCAGTTTACATGGACTACGGTAGAATTATTTTTGTGACCACTCACAAAATTTTATGAAGACAAGAAGCAAAACGATCTATTTTTATTATTTTTTTAAAAACTGTATCTTCCTCAGAGATTCTTATAAATTTTATTAAAATATCCATATGTGTTCTTCTAATAGATCATTTGTCTATCCCCTGGTCTATTATATAACAAAACTCAACAATTTGAGGGGATAAAGTTTCTCACTGTACACTTTAATCCATATCAACAAAGAAGTCAGGAGTTTCAAATGTTGAGAGGGGTTTGTATAGCAGCACGCTATTCAATTAAAGCCTGTGCGCTAATTATCCAAAACTGAAGTCTAGTAAAATAACACTTTTTGAGAATAAGGCAAAAAAACAAGTGAATCCCCAAATGGGAAATATCCTAAGGGTTTGAAGCTACATAGAAAAGAATTACCCCTCATTTCAGGGATGACAGTTAAAGTTTCTCACCATTGATTTGATACAGGCACTGATTAAGCAGAACAATCGGTTGCTTTAAGCCATTGCTAGAAACAGAGTAACAGAACACAGTAAAAAAGAGGGATCTTGGGTTCTAACTTGGTTTCTCCCCTGACTAGCCGTGTGACCTTGAACATTTTACTGAACCAGCTGACCTTCAATAGGAAAACTAAAATAGGAAAACTAAAATCATAAACATCATATGGCTGTAAAAAAAGTCTTGAGTGTTTCGTGAATGAGTACAGGTCAAGACCTTGAACAGAATCTCTCATGTAATGTTAGCTTCTATTATTATCATTATAATTTCAGGGGATACAAAAGACTTAAAAAACAAATCAGGGATAAAATTTGGAGAGCCCTAATGAATACAAAAAAGAAACTAATGATCATAACACAGTAAATATAAGGAACTTTAACACTAATACTAATATACACACTTAAAATTAGCAATAAGGTGTATTAGCATAAGTATTCAATCTTCCATTGACACTACATATATTTCAGGATCTCCGTCTCTACGAGTCTGTACAATATTTGAAAATTTGTTTTGCTTGGTTGTGGATAATACAATGATGTAAAAGGCATTCCCCACCTTGTTTTTTTTTGTCTCTTCACTGATGATTTAATATCTTTCCTAGTAATTGACTCAAAATAATCTCCTTGGTCCCTCAGTTTCATAATCCCAGGTTCTCTTTTGGGAATCCTGTCGTGATCCCAGAAATTCAAAGAATTTTAAATGCTTAAGGAGGAAAACAAATGTTTGCATTAAGTGCCTATCATTTATATTGTACTAGAAATAGGTTTTAGCAAGCCTTTGTGACAATACCGTAAGACTGGAGTTCCACACCAGTGAGAGACGAAGAACCTTTTGCAGATGAATGAGTCCCTGGGAAGGGCAAGCCGTCCTCAGAGATGAAGCCCTGAGTGATGGGCGGGGCATGAGTGGTCTCCGTACAATGCCCTGTCGTCACCAAGCGTCATCTCAGCTGTGCCGCACGCTAGTTTAAGCAAGTTCTTCAATCTCTGTGTGTCTCTTTTAGCTATAAAACCTAAGCAGAGTGTTGGGCTGACCCATGGAATGTAGTGACCTCCTCTAAGAGGGCACAGTAACTAATTCTCTTTCTCACCTTACAACTAAAAAAAAAATTAAAGTTCTAATCTAAGTTACAAGGATACTTTTCAAACTTCATTCATGACCTCTCATTTTTTTCGGCACCATCTGTTTTACCTCCCTTGTAGGGTTACCATATAAATACAGGATACTCAGTTAATTTTGAACTTCAGATAAACTGATTTGTTTTCAGGATAAGTATGTACCAAATATCATACAGGACTTAATTATATGAAATGAAAACATTTATTTGAAACTTAAATTTAGCTCAGCATTCTCTATTTTACTTGGCAACATTTCTCCCTCCCTTTTCTAATTATTCCAAAGAAGAATGATTTGAAATTTGGTACATATTATTTTAAAAATTTGGAATTGAAAAATACATAGAAAATCCTACTGCTATAAAGTCAAATGTTATATAAGAAACACCAAATTGGGTTGGAATGACTCTAAATTATATACAGCGAAATCCTATTTATTTGCTTAAATGTACAAAGTATGGCATGCTTCCTCCTTCTTTCTTAACAAAAAGAAAATATTTTAAAATATTAATGAAAACAAAACATTTTTATGTGACCGTTCAAATAATTGATTGTGGGAACTGATTTGATTCTCGCAGAATGCATTACTGAAGTTTGCCAAATCATTTTTCTTGATGTCTGAGGAATTTTTTAACATGGGAGAATGATAGGATCCGATAGCAACTGCGTGCGCCAAGCATGCAACGACAGGGAGGCAGTCTTGCCAAAGAAGCAACACTTCTCATTGGACTTGAGCGCTTGAATGAACAGCTCCATTTTGGAACTTTACGCATCTTAAGCAACAACACAGAGGAGGTATCTTCATAGATAATAAGGCACACAATGCAATTATTCAGAGAATTTTTTTTAGCATTCAGTGTTACAAACAGAAAGTAAGTTTATCTTTAGATAAATACTTAGGAAGGCAGATGGGGGAGTTCATTCGTGTTGAAGGGTACTGCCTTCCCATAAAAGGGGAAAATCTCGTAACTTGCTATGTATCTTGGGTATGTCGTGATAGCAGCATTCAATCAAATGCTTTACTCAGCCCCCCACCCACAACCACAACAGAGGAAAACCCATTTCTAAACCCAAATGAATCTTTAGGTTTGGAATAAAAGCTGACAGACCCTTGGATTCCAAAAGCATATCACATAGCAACCATGGAAATAGAAAAGGCACAGTATATTTACATGGAGTTTATAAATTCTTCCTTCCTTCCTTCCTTCCTTCCTTCTTTCCTTCCTTCCTTCCTTTCTCTCCCTTTCTTCCTTCCTTCCTTCCTTCCTTTCTTTCTTTCTTTCCTTCTTTCTTTCCTTCCTTCCTTCCTTCCTTCCTTCCTTCCTTCCTTCCTTCCTTCCTTCTTTCTTTCTTTCTTTCTTTCTTTCTTTCTTTCTTTTTCTTTCTATTATTGTTCAAGTACAGTTGTCTCCATTTTCCCACCACGAATTTCCTCCCCACCCACCCACCCCTACCTCTCACCCTCAAAGGTGGAATTTCTGCCTTGTGAGGGCAACCCTCATAGACTTTACATAACATCTGAATAACACCTGACAGCAGTTAGTTGGCTCCAGGAGTATGCCAACCCAACAGGAAGATTGAAAAGAAAAACATTCAAAATATTGGGAGAAAGCAAAATTTGGAGAAGTGATTTTGGACAGATCTTTCTAAATACCAGAGAGAGGAGACAGGGTCCTTCTTTCAACACCACTGAGAACAGGAACATGAACTTATGGAAACAACCTAGATTAAAAGAGAGCACACATGCGTACACCTGGAAATAGATACCAAACCACCATGAAACTAAACATGGGGATTAAGGTCAGTTCACAATGAACACTGAGATTAAGGCCCAGTGGGATGAAAATATTACACACCCAATTTCAATTAAACATGAGCTTTGTAGTGTAAGTCAGAAACATAACAGGGCAGAATTGGAGGATTTCAAATCAGGAAAATTCAAGATTTGAATCAGGAGATTTGAACACAGGATGGCATCCAGGGAAAGGGGGTCAAAAACCACAAACTCTGCCCTCTTTGTTGGTTTCTGTTCTGGCACCTGGCTGTGATTTACAGATTGCCTCCACTAGGTTCCCATGTCCCCAAGCAATGCAGACAACCTAGAAGACGACATGAAACATACCCATTTCTTTACAGTTGGGTCAGAATTCTTGTTCTCTAAACACCTTCTCCTTTGTTACCTCACCGAATTGATAGACACTACACAAGGCAGGGCTTACCGTCTGGGCTGATCCTTAGTATGGACATCTGAGTCATTTGCGGCACCCAAAACACAACACGGTAAGTAGGACGTGTTAGACAAAATATTTACTTCTCACAGATCTGGAGGCTGGGAAGCCCAAGATCAAGGTGCTGGAAGATTTGGTATCTGGTCAGAGCCCGAGGTCTGCTTCACAGTCCTGTTCCCATCGTGCCCTCACAGGGAGTAAGGAGCAAAGGGCCTCTCTGACAGCAGCACTAATCCTGTTCTTGAGGGCTCCTGCTTGGTGACTGATCACCTTCCAAAGGCCCCACATCGCATTGTGGGGTAGAATTTAGCATATGAATTGGGGGGGCATAAACCTTTAGTTTCAGAAAGATCAGGAATTATTCTCATGTCCAAATTCCATAAATGGAGTGAGAGCCAAAATCTAAGGTTTCTCATGCTGGTTTTTAAAGAAAAACCCAAGTTACATGTTTCAAATGGGCTTTAAAAAATTCTTGATGTTTAAGTGATATATCTAAGAACAACAAAGAGGTGCTTGAGAAACTAGAAGACTGGCTGGTGGTTAAAGAAACTTGGCCCCTGAAACCAGGGTTGCCAGACTAAGCAAATGAAAATACATTTCAATTGAAATTTCAGATAAACAGCACTTTTTTTTAAGTATGTCCCAGTGTTTGGTATAATTCTATCTAGGTTTTCGTATAAGCATGTCCAGGTATTATGTCATTTTTATAATAAAATTTTCTTTGTTGTGTTCTGAAATTCAAATTGAACTGGATGGCCTGTGTTTTGCCGGGCAGCCCTCCTCTGCAATGTAGAGATGTCCTTCAGCTGCAAGGGAGTAGTGTATGCTCAGCAACCAATTTAAAATTCTCTCTGTTGCCATAGAGTCTTACTAATCTCTAATCTCTGTTTCAACTGTGAGAAACTAAAGGGCTGTATCTCCAGTTTGGATGACATAGTACAGTGGAAGGAACTCAGACACACTAAGAACCCTGGTCTCCAGACCAAAACTAATGAACTACCCAGAGAGGAAGAGGAGTCTGAAGCAGAAGAGCTAGCCAAGTGGTCAGAGATGTGTGGCATCTGGAAGCATCAGTGGGATATCTACAGACACTCGGAGAGAGGAGGACCTCATGAAAGGCAGGATTTACCAGAACAAGGCATAAAAGGAGGCTGGATCATTGGTCTTTGAAGATTAAAGGAATATGGAACTCTATGGGCAAATAAAGTTTATTTTACAGATTGATTTAGGAAGCTTTCTTTGCTATTTATACCATAGTGACATTGCTCCATTGACCACTAATAAATGCAGAAATATTAAGATGGATGTTGTAGGCAATTAGTTATTTGCACTGAAGTTTAATATCTATCTGTCTTCCCAAGGGTTGTTAAACTTCTTCATGCATTTCACACCAAGAAAGCAACATGTATTTTTCATAGTCATTTTTCTGTCTGTGTGGAATATTAGGAGATTTATGAAAGGTAATACTTGTAAGGTACTAACTAGCCTGGGGCCCAAAAAATAGAAGGCGCTCCATTTTCATCCTTCTTCTATCTCTGTTTCTGTCACTCATCTGCTCTGTAAACTTGATCGTCATCTTTGCTTAACAGCTATTAGTTTTAGTAAAAGCATTAGGAGTAAATTATCTCTCAGCACCTTTTAGGTTAGAATATTTTATTATGAAGGCAGAAAAGACATTGAGAAGATATGCACTCTATTGGAAAGCCAATGTCATAAGTAAAATTCTATCAAGAATTAGAATTTCCCCTAGAAGTTGGGAATCATTAAAAAACAGAAACAAAAAAAATTATCCCTGTGTGAGTTCTAAAGATTTTCAATGAAAGAAGTGTTAAAATAAGAGGACATGATTTCGAGATAGAAAGAAAGATATGACAAAAGTGATTAATTTTGCTCACATATTGACCTAATATATACAAAAGAAACGTTCTGTAATTACCTAATTTTTCCTCTGGTTGGAGACTTAAAGAAAGACATTTATTTCAGTGAAAAGAATGTGTAAGGTGGAAAATTTTTGAATTACTCACATCATAGCTATGAGCCCTATAAACTCAAAGCAGAACTTAGAAAAGCAAGTTGCTTCATTTAATATATTAAAATGAAAACAACAACAAAAGCTAAACCAAATACCAATAAAATGCATCAAAATCTAATTATGTAGCTCAAAACTCAGATAATTTATTGAGCTTAAAATATAAAAAGATAAGTAATTTTAATATTTTATTGTATATATTTTATGTAAAGTGATTATTATGAACAAGTAAAAATAAATTATGAAGTAATTGCTTTCAACAAAAGAAATGGATACAGTGTGTTGAAAGCGAATAGTTATCTAAGCTGTGAATTTCCCTAATTTACTTTACAAAGTTGAGGCCAATGCTTTCATTTTTTGCATCAATTTAGTTACCCATAAACATACATATTCTTCCTTGACTAATGTGATACTACCATTTTTAGCTTCACAAATTTACTCTTTAAAGCTGTTTAAAATGGAAAATTGCTATATAATTTCAAAAGGCATGCAATAGTGTGTCATAAAACTACTATATGCTTCTTTCATATGATTTTTACTGTCTGTGTGTTTCAAACTCCCTTTCAGGAGGCATTAAGTTAAATAAGGTCTGAACACTTTATTCCCTAGGTAGTACTATTAAACTTTACTGAAAATTTCCAAATGAAACATTAAGCACTTGGTACACTGTAAGATTTTAATTATTTAAAATTGCATGCATTTGATTACTTGTTTATGTTAATTTAGCTTCTTTTATGTTATACTACATTAGATGTTATTTGAAATAATATCTGATTGACAGAAAAAATTATTTGTTAAAATATTACTTTCCTTCAAACATATACTATTGCAAAACTCTAAGCTGAGTACCAAATTCCATGTGTTATTGGATTTTGGGAATTTGGTAGTAATATTTCAAGACAAAATTTTTTTTAAAGATTTTATTTATTTTTTTTTTTAGAGAGGGAAGGGAGGGACATAGAGAGAGAGAGAGAGAGAAACATCAATGTGCGGTTGCTGGGGGCTGTAGCCTGCAACCCAGGCATGTACCCTGGCTGGGAATCAAACCTGCAACACTTTGGTTCGCAGCCCACACTCAATCCACTGAGCTATGCCAGCCAGGAAAGCCAAACTTTTTTATAAACAATAATGCCTTGATAAAATTTTATATAATTTAGAAGAAGACATATAGAAGTATTAAATAATTTTATTATATATCTTTTAATAATATCATATTCTGGGAATATGTGGAAATTCAAAATTTATTTTTTCAGTCTTGCAAAATTTTTATGCCTATCAGCAAAAGTCAAATGAACTTCTAGTCTTTGCATTTAGCTTCTTCTCTTTGAGAATACTTGCATTATTTAAAAATTGATGCTGTGCCTCTTTCAACAAAGTATGTAATCATGTATTTGGATTTATATGGTTAATTTTTTAAAAAGTGCTTAAACTTAAAAGTATGTATTATGCCATCTTTGATTGCGCTACCTTTATTTTTTTATTAGACAATATATACAAAGTTCATAAATATATAAAAAAAGATTATTTAAATCATCTGGGCCATTCTATAGCTTTCCTCTTTATCAGTGCTAGTATTTTTACCATATAGTGAAAATGTCTACAGGCACTTCACTGAGCGCTCAGTATAGTCTGAGTGTACCAAATTTACTCAAAATACTTCACTTAAGTGCCTCTAATCTTCACAGAAACTCTATAAGCTAAATAACAGTATCATCATTTTATATAAACTGATTTATAATGAAATTAATTTTTAAGTACTAATACACAGTAAAAGTAGAATAAAATTAAAACTAAGTTCATCCAACTATAATATTCTGAATTTCAGCATTTTCATCTACACTCAACCACTTCCCTCAAGTTGGCTTTTCGCAACTTGGAAAATAATATTATCTTTATCAATAAAAATTCTGATATTGGAAAAATATTTCTATTTTTATTATATTTCCATATGTAAAAAGTGATCATGTAACTCTATGACACAGATATGTTTACTTGGAAGAAACAAATGCTTTTATGTTTTACCCTAAATAGACCTCTAAGAAATACTAACAAAAGCTAAACATGATACTATTTGTTAAAAATTCTCACTCAAAAATTAAGATAAATACACATGAATAAAATTTGAGTGGATACGTTCTATTACCCATTTTCTCAGCTATACATTGAAGACTGTTATTGTGAAATTTTTCATCAACCTAAAAGTCATATTTGAAAAATGCATGTCTTATGACTTGAGATTTTGAAATTACAAAACTGTTCAAATCTGTTTATCATGTTTCATACTACATTGAATTCTCACAGTATTACAGTGATGAAGAACATTGAAGTCCACCATGTTCACACGTCTTTCAAAGTCTGAAATCAATTATGTTTCCATGTCCCTTCATTGGAAAACTTAGGCCATTCAAACTATAGTGATAGTCTTCAAAAATAATTCTTAGAAATGTATACTTACAATAAACTCTCCTACCTTCATATACCTATGTTTACTTAAGTAAAATATGCAAAAATTACTGAAATATTTTTACATTTATTTACTCTCTTACGATTTTGATGAAGGGTTAACTTAAAGTACATAAGTTTATCAAATGATAAAATTTTACATATTTATTTATACATATATAATTTAATTTACAAAGGCCCTAGAGAGTTGCTAAGGCAACTAGGACTTGGGAGGTCAAGATCCTTGAGAAATATAGAGAAGGCAGTCAACATTTTATTTGCCCACATCTGCAATTTGTTTCTTCTGTCAGGGCTTTGTTGACTTTTCTTACCAGGAGAAAGGAGAAATTATCCAAAGACCAAGCCTAAGAAACCAGAGGAGCTTTAAGTAATAATGCAGGTCTGAAAAGGCAGCTTTGGGATTGAGAGCTGCCAAGGCAGTCAGGAATTGATGAGCCTACCTCATATATAGGGGAAAAGATAGGGAAAAATGGGTGAGACAGGTAGAAGTTTGTCATCCTGAGAGATGTGCGAAATTGTTAAGTTGCATGGAGCAAAAAGTGAAGAAGGTAAACCAAATGCCACTTAAATTCAGAGTGTATTTTTGGTAGTCCTATGGTACCAAGAAGTCAAAATTGGAGTTCAGATCTGTCCAAAGAGAAAGAGTTTTAATAAAAGCTTCAAGAACTCAGTTGAGACCTGAGATCTAAATCTTTAAAACAAGCTTGAAATAGAATCAGAATGAGCTTTTACCAAAACTGCAAACATTTCTTGACTCAGCTAAGTTCTTAAGTGGATTCAGAAGACTGGTTCCCACTCAAGCTGCCAGCCAGAATTCAGGGTCATCCTTCCATGGGAGAAGATAACACGATCCAGTGACTAATTTTTCTTATATACACAATATATGGCATTATATTAAAATTACCAGGCAAAATAAAATGCAAAATATACTAAAAATATTGTAATCAATAGAAATGGAGAAGCCAATTAATAGAATAATAAAACATGAATTTTGCTTAAATAAAAAAATAGGGGCAATAACTATGAAAATAATCTGTACTAGAAAATTTAGAAAAAGCAATGAACAAAATAGAGGGAAAATGAATAATTTTGAATCAATTAAAAATTTAAATAAACATTCTAGAACTAAGAATGGAATATCTAAAGGTAAACACTCAATGAATTGTTTTAGTAATTATATTTAGTACTTATACATGAGTTTTGAACTAAAAACCATCTCAATATAAAGTAAACAGAAGCACATGCTGAAAAATAAATTGGGAAGAAATGAAACAAAATGCAAAATGTATGCTGAAAATGTCTAACATACATATAATTGGAGTGTCAAAATTAGAGGCAACAGAGAATGCAGCAGAAACAACAACTCAAATAAATAACAACCCTTAGTTTTCCACATTCCAGATGCCAGTAATTTAGAGAATCCAAAGCAAATAAAAGGGAAAGAAAAGTTAGGGTGGGGAGAATTGGAGAAGATACAAAGGATAATTAGAAAATATTAGAAAATAAAAAAAATAAAATATTAGAAATTAGATTATTAGAAAATAAAAAGGATAGGAAAAATGCATTATCTTCAAAGAGCAGCAATAGGACAAGTGATTGATCAACAGAAAGGATGAATACTCTTGAAAAGGGTGAATCTCATAGCGAATTTTTAATCTATAGGCTAGACCTGAGTTTCAGTCCTACTCTGAAACCATCACCGGGATTTAGAGCAGATTAATTTCACTCTATCAGCACATTTCCTTATTTCACCAGATCTCACTTATTGTGAGAACTACCTGCCAAGGTTATTACAGCACCTATCAAAACATCTGACACACCAGAGATTCAAAAAATACTAATTCCCTCCCTCTATATAAACCCAGCAAAAAAAAAGGGGGGGAGGGGAAAAAAAGAAAGAATGTTTAAAAATGTTCTAAACACACTGTGGCACTCAGTCAGCTAAGTGCACGGCAGCCTCGGCCTTCGCTTTGGGGCCCTCAAGTCAGATGGGATGGCCACAGAGCTGCATTTCCCTTACAGCACCTGGCACTCAGACTCACAAGACCGTATGCTGCCTCCTCCTCACTCTCCACCTTCTCTTCTACTTCAAACATCACCCGAAGTTGTGTCTGAATTTTATAAGAAACATCAAAACCTCACAACAAAGCTGGGAGAATAATTTTAAACTAAAAACGCACCTTACTAACAGGTAAAATACCTAATGGTTTCTTTCAGAAAGTCTCATTATTTTTAATTCCTAAAATATTATTAATACCACTTTCATTGAAACTAAAAGTGCCCTGTTTTTTTTAAAAAGAGCTGTCTTAAATTGATATGAATTAATTATTTAGCCTGAATTATAAATGAAGAAATGATAAGTGGGTTTGACAGACACCCTAAGCACAGTTACGTAAATCCAAATGAGCACTCAGTGCTTTTAATGGGAGGGAAGGATTTTAGCCAAGTTATTCCTTAGGCATAATGGACAGTTTAACGCTTCACTACTTCTTTTCCAGCTGTTGAATGCATGTTATTTTAGAAAGAGTGTTTCCTTTATCTAAAACCCAGTCCACACCAATCATGTACACTCTGCTGCTTAAGAGAGAATGATGTTCTGTGTGACCCATTTTTTTAAAAAAACATTAACTCAATCTGACATCCAAAAAAGGAAAACTTTTGTGGACTTATACACAAATAGTCTAACCTAGATTTTTTTTCTTAAGATTCTAAGTATAAAATGAATAGGCAAAATTAAGAAGGGCGTTGTTTTGCAAATATATACAAGCTAGATACTAACAAAAATCACAAGAAATTAAGTAATTCTATGATGGAAAAAATCTATTTATTGTTTTCATGATAAGCTCTGAAAATCATTTTCAAGTTGATATTAACAAATTCAGCAACATGTTACATTTAGAAGGCTAATGCTAAGAAGTCCATTATTAGGCCATCAAGATTTTTTGTTTTGTTTTGTTTTGTTTTGTTTTGAATGAATAGATGTCACATATTTAACAAACATAAATACAGGAATTTAACACCATTTAATTATGGATAATGCTTTACTGGAGACAAGTGATTGTTATTATGAAATGGATAAAGAGAGTTCTTCAATCAACAAGATGTGTTATCTTAATACAGGAAATACAACTTAGCCACAGCAGAAGCAAGAGAAGTTGCTAGCATGGCCTGTCTCTTGGGAAAATCTGGAGTCAGCTAGTCCTGCATAGGAGCTAAGAGCACAGCTGTACTGAGAGGATTAGGATTTGTCCCTCCCTCCTGACTCCCAGAACTGACAATTTAGGGAGAAGCAAAAGATGCTTATACAGATAACCATGATAGACAGTGGACTAATATATGGAAACTTATACAAGTTGAAAATAGAAACAAGCTCTATTTATTTTTATGGATCAGAGAGACTGGAAAATCCAGAAAGGTGCTTTTGAAGGAGATGAGGTTTGAGCTGGGTATTAAGTAGGACTTGTCAAACTCTAGTGTGTTCACGATTCCCCCAAGGATCAGGTGTCATGCAGATTTTAGTTTGCTAAGTCTAGATGAAAATGAAGACTCTGCATTTCTAACAAGCTCCCAGGTGAGACCACTGCTGTCAGTTCTGAGACCACACTTTGAGAAGAAGCATGACTTTAAAAGACGTGCTTCTAGTAATTACTCTACTTGGGGAAGATAAATGTAGTCCAGGCATAGAGAGCAGTTTGAGAAGATACATAGAGGAAACAAACTGGGGTATTTATTTAGGGACAGCAAATAACTACTATGATGTTGTGTTAAGGAGATAGATAGAGAGTTGTTGGTTCTACTCATTGTTGTCTTCTAAATCCATTTCCACGGACTCTGTGCTGTCTGTTCAATGTACAGCTTCATCATCTTCTACCTATGTTCCTGCAGTAGGTACTTCACTAGTGGCCCATTCTTTCAACATGTATCTCCTAGAATTCAATCTCTACAGTATTTCTAGAATTACTTTTCTAACACATACAGCCTTGGCTCTGAACTCCCATCAGATGAAGCACAATGGCTGGGGAGAGTGTTCTCCATGATCTAATCCTTCACTAGAGCACTCAGGAGTTTCATTGTCACAATCCACATCGATCCCTCTGGACCACACCGTAGAAGTGCCAAAGGACTTGGTGTTCTCTTAACAAGTGTCATGACCCATGACTTTACATGACTGTTTAATTCACACATGCTCTTTTTTAGACTCAGATAGTCTCCTGAAAGTGTACAACCAGAAGAGCCTTTTCAAAACGAAGCTGATATTCAGTATTCTGATCCCTCTTTTTCCCTTGCCATTTGTAAGAAGAATGATTCACTTTCTCCTGTTTTTCTCATGTTTTAAGTCATGCATTTATTTATTTGTTTAAAAAACATTTTCTGAGCACTTGCTATGTGCCAGGGCAGTGAAAGAACTAGCTGAGTTCTCAGTCTTCCTGAGCAGTTAGACTTCATTGGGGGATGCAGGTATTAAAGTAATGCATATTATTCTTTTTAAAAACTAAATATGTACAGCTTTCTTTGGTAAAAAATCGCATGTCTAGGAAACACTGAACCTCTGCTTTCACGTGGAACCGTCAGCCAGAGCCACGTAATGGTTGCTCCTTTAGAGGGAGTAGCACGAGTTCTCTAGTGCGATGGCTTTCAACACATTCCTGTGTCAGCCTGAGTCTTGCCACACTTGGGTTCATGACATTCTTTTCTAAAGCAAGAGAGTGATGCAAGCAAATTCCATGTTTGTAAGATCATTGGCCAATAATATAGAGAATAAGTTGAAAGGTGACAAGAATGGATAGAAGGTAAACAGTTATGAAAATCTCATTGCAATATCCCCAGAAACAAATGAACTTGGCCTAGACTGAGGACAGCATGAATGAGAACAGAGACAAGTTGGGGGAATTACAAAGGTCTTTATGCTGTAGAGTAACAGCACTGGGAGCATGATATGAATAGAGAAGTAAAGGATGATTCCCAAAATTCTGGCCTGAACAATGGATACCTGCCAATATTATAATGAAAAGTGAAACAGTAAATATGACTATGAAGCAGGGAAGAGATCATGAGTCTCATGGATATGTATGAAGTATCAAGTGTCTGGGAGATATCTGTGGAAGGATTGTAAAGTAGGCATCTAGACATCTAGGCCCAGAGCTAAGAAAATAAGTCGGGCTGATGGATGTTCATTTGGGACTTGCTGGCATACACGTGATGTTTATGTAAAAGAATAAGACCACATAAAATATGTTTCAAATGAGGAAAGAGAAATGCATAAGGGGATATCCGACCCTGAATAATTGTGTGACAGAAAAGCGAGCTGGCAGAAGGGACTCAGAAAGCAAGATTCTTCCCCTGAACAGGACAGGAGCAAAACTATTTTTAAAAAATGCAAGAAGGCCAAGGGAAGATAGTGTTTCAAGAAAACAGGGCAGATAAAAAAGGTATTCAACAAGCTGGACCTGAAAAGTCTCCAATGGAGCATTAACAATGAGCCAGCGGACGCCATTTGTAAGCAGAGCCTCAGAAGAGCCATATTCACATAAGCCAGGTAGAGAAGGGTAAGGATCGGCTGATGGCAAAGAAGTACATGCAACGAATACAGACAAATGTTTTAGAAAGGGACACATGAAAAGAAAAGTGGGGGAAGAGGTAGTGAAAGGCTGGAAGGAGAATCAGGGCACAGCATGGTAAGGGGGAGAGCGTGGATGTCTCCAGACTGATGGAAAAAACCATACACGCTAGAGAAAAATGGAGCAGACATAAAGACAAATGGAGCAGTCACAGAGACATGTCACGGCCCTGGGAAAATGAGAGGAAAGAGGATCAGCCTCGGATAGATGAAAGGGTGCTATGCCCTCATGAAGACCAAGAGTCAGGAGGCATGGATAGCTGAGATACATTTATATAGAAGGGAGTTTGACTCTCATGGCTTCGGTTTCCCCTGTGGTATAGGAAAGAGGTGGTCTTCTAAGAAGGAAGGAGGGGAGAAAGGGGCAGTAATGCTTCTCAAAGTGTGGTTTGTCTGCACTTACCACACAGCCAGTTAAGGTGCAAGTATTGAGAGCTCTTCAGGACTTAATGAAATATCAGTCTGCCAGTGTAATAAGCTACTTAATGATACTTAAACACATTGATGTGTGACAATCACCAATACAAGAGAAAGAAAGAAAGAAAGAAAGAAAGAAAGAAAGAAAGAAAGAAAGAAAGAAAGAAAGAAAGAAAGAAAGAAAGAAAGAAAGAAATGAGTTATTTTATTCAGAGATTGCCTAATTTTCCCTAGAGAACCATCCAAGGATATTGCTTTGAACTTTAGGCCTCAGACCACTCATCTCTCTCTGTTTCCTTTTAAGTTGGGACCTTTGTTTCCTTTCCAGATCGTGGCATCTGCTTTGCCAAAAGTGGTGAGTCTTCAGCCAGTCCTGTATGTGCTGCTGCGAGCTGAGCTGGTGATTGGCCTCAGTTATTTTCTCCACCCAGGGAGGTACCTACCCTTCGGTAGCTTCACCACGATGGACTGCAGGAAGAGTCTGAATGCCCTTTCTTTTCTTTTCTTTTATTTAGTGTCCTTATGATTTATCATTATGGTTTCTAAAGAGACGGCTAGAAGAAATATACTGTGTTTTGATGGCTCCCCATCAAGGACAGATGGTTTTGCTCTGTGACAGGACTAGCAATAAAACAACATCTTTAACTGATTTCCTTCAACACTGAATATGTATTTTCACTCTTGGATAGCTACTGCTGAAGTTTCTACAGAAAACACCCCATGTATTAATACTGACATACAAAAGGGCATATAAACCATACACACACTGGACATTAATTATTATTCTGTCTTCTTCATAAAGCTGTTTTCAGAGTATGAGTAGCAATGGGAATGGTACCAGATGAGTAAAAGCAATTTTTAAATAATGTATTTGCATGCCAACTTAAAAATATGAACATACATGCCTGCACATACACTTATACATTCCTATCTGTATAAAAAGGTAGTAATTATTTTTTTGTGAAAACGCATCTGGTGGGTACAAAATTATTACAATAATCACACTCTAAGGCTGTAATTTTAAAAATCTAGGTTTTATAAAGGCAGAACTATGGCTTGCTTTAAGTAGCAGCAAAATATATATCAACCAATAGAACATTCTAATTATGGAGGAATAAATGGATCCAAAGACATTTGACAGGTGGGAGTTACTCTTAGATATGACAGAATTAGTCACAGCTGCTTTCCATAGAATAATGCCCATATGCTCAGTAAAATGGGAGATTAGTTTTTATCATATGGTAATGTTGAGCAATAATATTTAAGGAGCCATGTTAATGCAAGCTAACTCCATTTGTATCTGGTGCACTAAAATTTCAACACAGGAAAAATGCACCATATGTGAAGGGAATTATATGCCTGACCTCCCTGAGCTATTTAAGGGAGTGCCATTTCGTGGAACATGGACACTTTCTATAAATCCTAATATTTCTCATAATTGCTTCATACCCTATAAATAGTTGTATCTGGGGACCTGGTCCTTAACTAATAATTGGCTTAAACATAGCTCAGTTTCAATAAAAAAACTGGAGATTTGCCTTTTCTTCTTGGAACTAATAAATTCAACACAAACCCATGGTATTCATGGTGACAAGTGGATATATCTGTTTCTGGCATGTGGCTTCACGTTTTTTCCTTTGTCTTCCAAATCCTCATAATTATTTCAACTGGTAATCATCTTTAACCACTAGGTGTTTAGTTGTATTGCCATTTGCAAGCTTGTTTTATAGTGAAAAATTAGTTATTACATAAGAAAAAATAGGCAAAATATATTCAATAAAAACATTGTTTAGATATCTTCACATCATATAACTATGGAATTAAAATAAAACATATCAGGCTGAACATTATATGATTTGAATCACCATAAAGTGTTTTTTCAAAGCTTAAGTTTTATTAAAAGAGAGCTTTTCTTTGATACTGTGCAGATCCAAATGTTCCAAAAATATGGAAAGAGCAGAAGATAGAAAAATTCCTCCAACCAATAAAGCTACAAAAGTTTTTATGTAAAATAAAGTTATGTTGTTAATTAAGTGAATAATAATGAAAGGTGAGTGTGAAACCAATATATTCCACTTTTATGGGGGGAAAACCCTATTTTCTGTCCTTTTTCTTTTTTTAGTTGTCACATTATATTTTATTTTTTACTGTTTTTTCTTTTTTTATTGTTGTTCAAATACAGTTGTCTCCATTCCCCCCCCACTGCCACTGCTCTCCCCTGCCCCACCGACCCCCACCTCCCACCCTCAATCCTATCCCCCTTTGGTTTGTCCATGAGTCCTTCATGCATGTTCTTTGATGACCCTTCCCTTTCTTTCTCCTCCCCTCTCCCCTCCCCTCTGGTTCCTGTCAGTTTGTTCTTTATGTCAGTGTTTTTGGTTGTATTTTACTTGTTTGTTTGTTTGTTGATTAGGTTCCACCATATCTCCCCTTCTATTTAAGAAGCATCTAAGCAGGTTTTCACTCATATGTGGAATCTAATGAACAAACTGAACTAACAAAGAAGATGGGGACAGACTCATAGATGGAGAGCAGGATGACAGCTGGTGGGGGGAGGTTAAGGGTGGAGGTATTAAGCAAAAAAGAAAAAGGACTCATGGACATGAATAACAGTATGGTGGTTGCTGGGGGAGGGGGTATAAATGGTAAATGAAAAAATACAATAAAGATGAAGTTAAAAGCAAAAAGAAGCATCTAAGCAGGTTGTGGTCATTGTACATTTACTGTGTACAGTAAAGAATAAATATAGAAGTAACAATCAATAGATAGTTTGCATTTATTAAGAAGTGATATGGCTCTCTTTTGATACATAAAGAAACTAAATATGGCTTTATTTTTGGTGGATCTGATTGGTTCTGAACTTCTTATGTAAATATGCTTATTATTTCAATGATGCCAGAATGTTATGCAAATTGTAATAATAGTTTCCAACTTTGTATTTGAAGTTTGCTACCATTTACTTAGGGATTAGGATGAAAATTTTACTATTCTAAATAATAACAAAACATGAATCAAGGCAAAAGTATTTTGAATTCTGCTTTTCTTTTAACCATATAGATCCATTAAAACATAGAGAAATGAAATATCAAAAACAGAGATGAGAACATTTGCAAACTCATCCTATGTACTTTATTCTATTTTAGCAATTATTTTCCAGGGATTTTCTAAGCCTTTTAGGCCGAAATCATATAGAAATATTTAAAGAATAAAGCATCCACTTTACTCAGATTTCTATTCCTATGAAGAATTTTGTACTATTCCCCAACCTTATTAGGTCATTAAAGCTTCTTTAGTGATAAGATAATTTTGCAATTAAACATATATGCATATTTACACACCCACACATTTTCAGGGGGTGGGGTAGCTTTCTCCCTACCCCTTAATTCTTCTGTCTGGTTGAATAATTCAAAGTACATACAGCAGATTGACAGGAAAATATCAAATTTTAGCACATGCTTAGGGGGAATTCACATAATCATGACGTTTCCAAAGGCAGTAAGGCAAAATGAGGTATCTATGTCATTCTGGATTAAAAAGTGGGAAGCAGGGCTCTGAGACTTCCAAGGGAAGTCAGGCAAATTTACAAGTCGATGAAAAGAGTTGATGTTTTTAGTAAACAAACGATTGCTGGGTCACCTGGAAACAGTGGGACACAGGGAGGACGGTGATCAGACAGGCTCTGCTGTCACACCCGGCTCCGATTAAACAACAGTCATCTGTGATGTTCCCCTTCCTGGAGCAGGTCCTCTGTCTTAAATGCTTTTAGGCAGTAAAGGGGAAGGCCAGTGTTTCTTCCTGAGCCTTGTGAGGCTTATCCTCAGCTCAAAATAATCAGCATGCCAGAGTAGCACATCGGGGGAGACTTGTTCTGCACCTGCACACACTCATATTCTACAAAATTTGCTAATAACCACTGCCATCTTATTATAAAGAGAATGTACAGGGGGGAAAAGAATCTAACTTTTGACTGCTAAATTTTGTTCTAAAGAAAAACACCAGTGCCAATTGCACAGGTAGGAACTCTACCAGCAGTTTCTGCTTCAAGACTGTATCAACATTCCCTACCACAGCCATGGAAATTCCACCCCCTTACTTTTGACATAGAGAGGCTCATTCACCATTCAGGATTTAATGGAACTGGTGGAGATCGTACTCATAGGCCTGACAGAGAAGCTCCCTAACGTGTGAAACAGATGCACTGCTCGTTAATATCTACATTCACGTCTGAAACGGTTGTCCAAGGAGGTCTTCTCTCTCTTCCTCGGGGAGAAAGAAGTGGAGAATAGATAGATAGCTCAAGACACACTGCGATTTATTAAACTTGCGTTATCAATAATAAAAATAGAGATACTCTGGTTTATTTTCAGATCATATAAATCTTTTGCCTTTTAATAAAAAAAATAGAGCACGGGCACATTAGGAAACTTTGTTACAAAATCCCTAGGCTTCTTTTCTTTTCTTTTTTTAAAGGGTTTTTAATTATTTTTAGAGAGATGGGAAGTGAGGGGGAGAGAGAGAGGAAGAGAAACATCAATGTGTGGTTAAGTCATGCACCCCTCCCTGGGGACCTGGTGTGCAATCCAGGCATGTGCCCTGACTGGGAATCGAACCGGCGACCCTTTGGTTCAAAAGCTGGTGCTCAGTCCACTGAGCCACACCCGCTAGAGCCCTAGGCTTGTTTTCAAAGTATACATTTTAAATGTTGGAGTCAAATCTCCAAACCATGTTAACAATCGTATCCCTGGCCTGACAAGAAGAATATTAAACTATTCTTAGTAAACTTTCACTAACTTTAGTTTTAAAATCCAGTATCAAAAAGGGATGTGAAAGAGCTGCTTTATGTAACCCTACCAGTCTAGGATTCAGGGAACAGGTTAAAATCGGGGGGTGGGGAGCAGCATTAGCTTCCTGAATGTCTGATCTGTTCAACAAACGCATTTGATTATAAGCAAATCACTCCAGCTGTGGATCATCATGATATATCTGAGTGAAATAAGTGTGATATTTGAAGGTAGTTGTGAAGGGTAAGGGCCTGTTCTCATTGGCACAGTAAGAAAATCCAGGATATTGTTCAAGGCCTGGTATGTATACTGCATGCATCAGGCTTGTACAGAAGACTCCAGGGGGCACACCGTTATTGTGGCAAGGTGCTACGGGCGCCCTTGGCTCTGTCTGGCTCTGTTGGGTTTGCATTCTGGCTCCTCCACCCACTAGCTTTGGTCCCTGAGCAAGTTATTGAAACTTTCTTAATCATGTTTTTTTCAACTTTAAAAAAAAGTATGAATCATGCCTACCCCACAAAGGTGCTGGATAGATGCAGTGCAACCTGCAGACTGCGGGCCACATGCAGCCCAGGATGGCTGTGAATGCTGCCCAACACAAAACCATAATTTTACCTAAAACATTGTGAGACCTTTTTGTAATTACATGTCGCAGTGTATTTAATGTGAAGGACCTTTCAGCAATCAATCTGTCACCAGTGATCGTTGCTACTTAGATACCGCAAACTGACTTTGGATGTGAAGCACTGTTTTTAAATAACATTTTCTTTAAAACTTTTTCATATAGTTCAAGATTTACATAAAAATTCCAAAGATAGTATGGTGAATTCCTACATACTTTTCACAGGCCCTTCTCCTGTTAACATTTTATATTAGAAGGGCGCATGTGAAACAATCAACCAACCAATATTGATACGTTATGGTTAACCAAAGTTTATACTTTATTCAGACTTTCTGAGATTTTACCTAATGTCCTTTCTCTGTTCTAGGATCCCATCCAGGAAAGGACATTACATTTAGTTGCCATGCGTCATTAGGCTTCTCTTGGTTATGACAGTTTGTTGTCAGGCTTCTAAAGAAATCTGATCATGTATTCATATAAAGATGGAATTTTATACATTTTAAGTGATCCTTCGGAAGAAAACACATTCAAGCCAAGTCCATATGAAACTGTAGCTGTGAATGGTTCATATGGACACAGAACTGCACACGGTTAAAAAATAAAATCTGATTTATTAATGCATTTTGCCTTTTAAAATATTATTCCTGAAACACACCTGTGGGAGAAATTTGTATCATAAATGACATTTAGACAGAATAAGTGACAGCTGAACCAGGGGCCTTGGGGCCATAATTTAAGCCAAGATGATAATCCAGGGAGCTTTAAAGCCATCCAGAAAGCTTTGCAAAGCCTCCCCCAGCTTCGTTAATGGAACCATTGAGTGCGTGTTTGGGAACATCCTTAGGCTGTTCTAGAGCTCATTTTACATCAGCCACCAAGTTTACAATTGGATTTAGCCAAAAAGTGAAACTAAGCAGATGCAACTGTCCTTCACGTGGGTGGTGAACACATCATGCAGATTTAAACGTACATGCACCTTACATGTATACACATTATGTATTATGTGTGTGCACTTATGTATATGTTATATATTTTAAGATTAATAATGATGTGGATAATTAGCAATTGACCAAGAGCATTGTTTTCACTTTAAATGAAAAGCAGAAAATGAATTCTTTTCCAGAAGGGTTTTGTTTTGTCTCCCACTCTTCCCACGTCAATATGGCAGTTTCCCAACTCTTAAAAACAAAGGGTCGTTTAATGGCCCTGGGGTCAGCACTCTCAGCCCTTCCCACGGGCTCTTCAGGGTGGGCCGTTCCACTCCTTTTGCGTGTGTCTGAGAAGTGAGTCTCTGTAGCACCCCTGTCAGCACTCCATAATTCAAGGGTTTTGGAGAATGCCAGAGATCTGATTCCAGATGGAGGGCAGCCCTACGGGATATTCTCAATGAACAGTGGAGATCAAATGAAAATCAAAATCTCCTTCATCCGAAAGACATGGTTTGGAAAGTATATGTCAGGAGAATGTCGACCCACCTGTGAAATAACACACCCCACCTTGTTTTTTTATTTTTTCCTAAACTGAGACTCGATCACAGGGTTTCATGCGACATTCCCCAATGTTTGAACAGAAGGAAACTCATGGTAAAATAGAATGCATCAGCTAATTTTGGTTACCAAACCTATTAGCTGAGGGTTATAACTTGCCCTGAAGGTGAGAACCATAATGGTATGTAATCTGAAAAGCGTGTGAAACCACACAGTGAGGGAAGAATAAGAGAGGAACACAGAAAGAGCACCAGACACATGTGAGTTCTCCTTGAATCATTACCCCGGCATAGAACAGGTGTCAGGCAGAGGATGTGGCTTGGCCCAGGAAAGGTGACAGGAAGGTTAAGGTAGAGGTGGCCCCGGGGGAGACAGTCCTCTGGAAGCTGCTGGTATCATCAGTCCAGAGCAGTGCTTGGGAGCACCTCACCAACCAGAGTCCCAAATTTAGAATTTTATAGTCATTTTCAGAATTATAGCTTTATGGCTAAAAATGATCATATAATTTCCAAATTTATGGCACTATTTTGTGCATCAGAGAATTTTAGATAATTTATGTCAATGCCTGCATAACACTAAAAGGTACTTAAGAGAGTGTGTAAAGGGGGGGGCTTTATTTAATTGAACAATATTAGTAGATATTCCTAACAAAATGGACATTAATTAATAATGCTAATATCAAGTCGGAAGACAAAGGGAAGGAAAGCCATACGAAATGAGACTAAACTCTAATGTTCCACCAAGTTTTTTACATACATAAATGCATTTAACACGATATTCCAAAACAGAATGCGTGTTGAGTATTTACCTTGTTTATACCTGCTGCGTGGTATCATCTTTAAAAAACCCCATGGTAAGTCTAAACCTTTGAACACAATACTAGATCGTAGAATGGAAACTGTGTTTATTTATTACGCATTGACATTTGAACACACTTGCACAGTTTTTAAAAAAATGTCTTTCTCTTTCTAATTTTAAAAACCTTAAAATGCCAGAGCCCAAGTAAATTTAGTTCCTTCTGTAAGACATCACAGAGATTCCATGCTGCATCTGTGCCAAAATATTTGAGCTAATAGTGAGCAAACTAAAAAAAAAATCTGATATAATTAGTATTATTTTTAAATTACTTCTCAAACTCTCTTTTTCACATGTGAAATCCTAGCTTTATATACCCTTATTTTAGCATCTCTTTCATGTTGGGAATTTCCTAAAATGATTCTATTAACACAAAAGCTGTGGGTGGGGGAAACACAGTTTTGCTAAATGCAGAAAGACTACACTTAATCTTAGGGGTTAACTTCTGAAAGTGGGCCCAAGATACTCGGTGGCCAAATTTACTTGCCCTGGGCCGAATTTACTTGCCCTGGGCCAAATTTACCTCTTGTGGTTTAAGAAGCATGCTTTTGACTGGCCAATCTGAAAATACATGTAGACTTCTGTTTCAGGATTTATCTCTGGATTGGATACTGTTGGTATTTCACCTAGACCCTCTGGGACACATAAGCAAGCCTCTGTGTGCTCCAGCAGAAGCCTGGGCTTTGGCAACGTCCTTCAGAGGACTTCCCCCGGAGCTTCCCCTGGGCGCTGGATCCTTTAGGGCCAGAAGTGCCTGGAAGTTTACCTTTCCTCAGGCCCCTCTAGGCAGCCCCGTAACAAAAGCGACTGTGTCATTCATTTATACTGAGGGGTACAGGTGAAACTACACTGAGTGTGGTTCCGAAGAAAAAAACCTTACCTTTGCTCAATTTCTTCTTCTTCCCTGACTCCTTAACTAGATTTCCTGGCAGTGCGTGCCTATGAGTGCACCCCTCTCTCCTGGTTGGCTGCCCTAATGCCCCCATGACTTAACAGCTCTTAGAAAGAACAAAGGATGATAATATTTTTTAAAGATTTTATTTATTTATTTTTAGAGAGGGAAAGGAGAGAGAAAGAGAGAGAGAGAGAAACATCAATGTGCGGTTGCTGGGGGCCAGGGCCTGCAACCCAGGCATGTGCCCTGACTGGGAATCGAACCTGCGATGCCTGGTTCACAGCCAGATCCACTGAGCTCAATCCACTGAGCTACGCCAGCCAGGGCAAAGGATAGGAATATTTTTAATCATCAATTAGCAGTCATTTCTGGAAAGGACAATTGTTTTATAATAGAAGGTTCACAAAATATAATGAATGGTATTAAGTTTTTAAAAGAGGAAATTTTAATGATTGATATATAATAAATAAAAAGTCAGTAGAATAAGAAGCATACATGTTACCTTAGCTTATAAAAATATTAACCTCATACTTACTTGAAAGTATCCAATAACATTCTAGGTATAGGGGACTTTCTGGATTAGAATTCATATCTCCAATTTTCTATTTCCTTGATGGCTTTTTCTCATGTATGATTTGTAAAGATCAAGATAATATGTAAGATAAGATCTACCAGAAGTGAAAATGAGATCATTATAATGAAATGAAATAGAAAATAAATTCAATAAACATATTAAAATGGCAGTAAATGGCAAACTCGACAATAATTGCATTTTAAAAGTAATTCATTTGGCACTTGATTTTATTTCTGTATTTATCAGAGCAAGTGTTTAAAAATATCTTCTCTCATTATAGTCTTTTGTATGTGTACACCAAGTTTGTTCTGTTTTGTGACATCAAGAAATGAGCTCCTTTAAATTGGATGACCCAACTAGTTATTCCTGCAGATGCCTTAAAACCACACCACAGATATCAGCAAACGTTTGTTCAAGATGCAGAATAAAGAACATCTCTGAAAATACCCTACGTATGTTTAAAATATTCTAAGATGATATGATTGAAAAAAGTATTAGTGACCTAACTCTTCATGTCTCTTCAGGCAGTCAGAACAACAACAAAAACAAATAAAGTAAAACTTCCAGCCTCAGAAGATAACACCTGTGCTAGAAGTGATTGGGAGTACAGCAATTTAGTGAGAAATGCTGTCCTTATTCTAAAATAACAGATTGCTCACAATTACACTTACAGAATAAAGAAGTCAAAGCAAAAGGAAGTTTCTTTTCTGCAAACTAGCGAATTGTTAGAATCAGACTACAGCACTGGCCAGGCAATAGGGATGTACCCTAAACTTTCCAAGGGAGATAACTAAAGTGAAATTAGGTGTATTTCTCCTATAGTAGTAAAAGGAAAAAATACATAAACCCGATAAGTGGTAAGACTTGAGAGTGTGACATATCCTGTCAATAGAATATTGACGTGATACTCTATCAGCATGTCAGTGACATGGGGAAGCCCACTGGGAAGCCTCAGGGGAAGATTTTCTTTCTCCCAGAGCGGACCTAAAAAAGAGGCGGTCCTTTTACTTTGCTAAGTATTGTCCTATGTGATTATGAGACCCGGTGCCAGAAGCCATCACAGCCAGCCTGTTGAATGTGAAGCTAAAGGAAGGGTGGCAAATCAGAAACTTAACAGAATTATGCAGCGAGCTCTGCCTGCTTCTCTCTCCAGATCCCAGCAGGCCCTTCCTCTGCCATGTCTGGTCTCCAGAGATATTCATCTTGTTTGTTATGGCTTTGTACACTTAGCTCTACTCTAACATTACTATGATCTTGAAGCATTCTGGTGGCTCAGAGGTATTTGAATCTTTTATTTTGTAAACCATAGGCTTTTAAATGTTTTGTTTCTAGAATCCTATTAAGTATTTGCTAAAAAGGCATAAGACCATGACCTATATGGACATCTTGACCTTACATGTCCAGATTTGCTCTAGATCTGGTTTTCCATGCAGTCCGACTGAGTCGCTCTGGGTGAGTACACTGGTCAGTCTGTGAGTTTCTGCCTTGTTGTGGGTCTGGCCATGGTAGCAGCAGGGCATGGTACAACTAGGTGTGGTCAGAGTAAACAATGTAAGGGGCAGAAATGCAGTAGATGTGAAAAAGCCACAGTAGATGTAGAAGCATCCTTACTTCGGAAGTCAAGGTCTTCAGAGAGAGATACACCTTCATTCAGGAGGGATGCAGTTGATTCTTCTCCCCCTATGCCCACAGAACATCGCTGGTGTAATGCAAAAAAGTACAATTAGAACTCTGTTGGCTTGAAATAGGAATGTAAGTTTCACAGCATGAAAAAACTAAAAACCAAACCTGTGGCTATAAGCCTTTTCATGGCTTAAAAAGGTTCAAATACAAGTGGTCCTTAGAAAGTAGATGAGAAGTTGGGGAAACATGTCTTTAAGATATACAGAATAATGAGACTTCACTTTAGACGTTGGGGTGAAGCTAATTTTAAATCCAGACTGTAGATTCTCTATATATTTCTTCTCACTTACACTCCACAGTTTTCTTCCAAACTGAATTAGGCACAGCTCAGGATGAAGGCAAGTCTCCCGCCTTTTCTCCTTCTGCCAGGTAAGAGCATTGCACTTCCTGCCCCAAGTCCCCCAAGTAAATAAACTGCACTGCACCCACGCTCTTGGATCTGGACAAGCATTTCCAAAGTGAAGCTATTAACCTATCGCTGAAGTGGAGATGAGGATCCCATCTTATCTGGCAAGTGTTAAAGAATGTTGGACAAATTAATTTCACTACTGCTGCATCTCATGGGACTGGGGTAGTCTAATAAAACAAAAGCGTGGGCTGATTAATTCTTTGTGTTTATTGGCGGGGCTCTCCCGAGATATTCTACCACATACTCCCTAGGTTTAAGTTATATTGGAGGGGTCTAATATGTTTTTGAAATCCATTATTCAGGGAGAGAGTGAGAAAAATCTCCATCTTTCATGTGCCAGGCCATGAAAGAAAGTGATCATTGAAAAAACTACAAGCGGCCTTTGTCCTAGGTAAGTTTCACATGAAATTTTGGATGCTGGAGTTTGCGATTGCTGTGGGATCCTGCCAGGCAACAGCCCATGGGGTGACGGCACAAAAATGAAGGAGGAAACGGTCTAAGTTTAATCTGCACATTTCTTAAAATGAGTCCTATCTAAAGTAATTCTGCATGCTTACCCATTGGGCCATCTCCAAACCATTTTTGAGATATTATTCATATTTGGTGAATAAAGAATACCAGGTTACAGACATGATTTAGACTGCATTTTACAGAGTAGGAATTGGTAGCTGGAAAAGCAAATGGAATTGAAATGATTCTGCTATTATTTTATCACAAAGGAATTCCACCATTAAATTATTCTCATCAAATTAAGCAACTGATTGGCATTTTGAAAAAATGTGTTTGTTATTATATAATCACTTCATTCATTCATTTCTTCATTCATTCAATCTACAAAGTTGAGTGTTTACCCTCTGTGAAGTCCTATTAATTCTGAGACTATAGAGGTAAATAATCCTCAAAATCATGGATTTTACATTCCAGTTTATTTTATATCTTCTTATCCCAAAGTTAAGTTTTCTAATATTTAGAGTAATAGTATATACAGCATGTCAAAAAATTGCATTAGTTGAAAGAGTAAAGCAGAATAAATGTGCAGTGAAAGACAAAAACCATATGTTCTCACCTATAAGTGGAACCTAATCAACAAAACAAACAGGTAAGCAAAGTATAATCAGAGACACTGAAATAAAAAACAGACAGTAACCGAGGGGCGGGGAGGAGTGGATAACAGGGGAAAGAAGGGGAAGTGTCATGAAGGAACATGTATAAAGGACACATGGACAAAGCCAAAGGGGGTAGGTTCAAGGGTGGGAGGAGGGGATGGGTGGAGCAGAGGGTGTGGTGGGGTAAAAATGGAGACAACTGTACTTGAACAACAATAAAAAATAAACAAATACATAAATTAAAATATGTAGCAGTTTTAAAATATTCACATTGAAATTGTAAGCAATTTGGTCTCTGAATATACAACATCCTATTATGTTAATTATCTTGTCCTAAGCTATAGTCATTATCTAAATTCCAAAGTACAAACTATTTTTCTGAATACGTTTTAAACAAATGTATTGCGGTATGCTTTACATATCATTATGTTATCCATTTCAGGTATATGTTTCAATGATTTTTAGGACCCTGACCAAGTGATGCAATTATCGCCATCAGTCAGTTTAGGAGCATTTTCACCCCCTCCCCAACATCTCTCACACTCATTTAGTTCATTCCTCGTTCCCAGGCAACCAATTGTCCAGTTTTTTAATGTTAAGTTTGCTTTTTATGGACATTCAGTATAAATGGAATCATAAAATGTGTGATATTTTTGTGTCTGGTTTCTTCCACCTGGCATAATGGTTTCATAGGTCAGCCACAACACACCAGGTACCATTTTATTCTTTTTTTTTTTTTTGCCAAATAGTATCCCATTGTACGGCCATAACTGATTTTGTCCATCCATTCCGCTGTGAAGGGACACTTAGGCAGCTTCTAATTTTTAGAAATTAGAAATAACACTGCTATGAACATTTTCATACAAATCTTTTGGAGGACAAATGTTGAGATGCAGACTGAAGTTCATTGGTTTGCCTATGGATGTTGCTGTAGGCTGAATCACATCACCCCAGAATTTATACCTGGAGTCCTCACCCCCAGTACTTCAGAATGCGACTCTATTTGGAGATAGTGTCTTTAAAAAGATAAGGGGAAGTGGGATCATTAGGATGGGCCCTGACCTGATCTGATTAGTGTCATCTTAAGAAGCTCTTGGGAAAGACACAGGCACAGACACACAGGGAAGGCCATTTGAAGACCCAGGAAAGAGACAACCATTTGCAAGCCGAAGCAGGGGGTCTCGGAAGGTATCAGCCCAGCCAACAGCTTAACCTTGGACTTTTATCCTGCAGAACTGGGAGGAAATAAATTTCTGTCGTTTAAGCCACCCCATCTGTGCTATTTTATTAGGGTAACCCTAGAAAGCCAACACTGATATCAATTTATTCAGTAACATTTGTTAAAAAATAAAATTTCTCCACTAAATTGTTTGTGTATGTATTACTGTCCATACTTGTGTGGGTTTATTTTGCATTCTTTATTCTGTCCCATTGATCATTCACCTGTCTTTAAGCATGTGGCCTTGGTAAATGTTGTGTATATACTTGAAGGGAAGAGGTAATCTGCTGTTGTTTGATTAAGTGTTCTGTACACGTCAATTAGATCACACCGGTTAAATGTGTTGTTTAAGCCTACTGTACCTTTAATGATTCTGCCTTTATTTCCCCTTTCAGATACTGAGAGAGAGAGTAGTAAAACCTTTAGTGTAGATATGAGTTTTTCTTGCATCTCTATTAATTTTGGTTTTATGTGTTCTGAAGATTTATTTTAGGTATATTAATATTTAGAATTATTTGCTTGTTTACTCACCTCTTCTTCATTATGAGTTTTTTATTCCCAGTAAAATGTATTATTCTGAAATCTAATTTATCTAGTATTAATATAATTATAGCAGCTTTCTTTAATTAGATTTAATATAATGTATATCTTCATAGTTTTTACTTTTAATCTATTTGTTTCTTTAAAATTAAAATAGGTGTTATTTAGGCGGCACATTGTTGGCTCTTGCTTTTTTATATAAACTGGCAACACTATCTTCTAATTGAGTTACTTAGATAATTTAGATGTAATGTGATAATTGATAGATTTGTGACTAAATCTTTTGTCTAGCTATATGTTTTTTCTTAGTCTTTGTTTCTTTTTTTCCTTTTCCTGCTTTCTTTTGGATTAATAATATAGTTTTATAATTGCATTTGGTTAGCTGATTAGCTGTAATGTTTTCTTTCATTATTTTAGTCATTGTTTTACAGTTTATAGTATCTATCTTTAACTCATAGCTATTTATTTTAATTAAGTAATATTACCATACTCGATGTATATTATACAAACTGCACAGTGGTATATTTCTTTTTCTCTTCTGCTAAACTTCGTAGTATTTTTGTCATACATTTTACTTTGACATTTTTCATAAACCTTACAAAATACTGACACCACTTTTTAAAATTCAATGATCTTTTAAAGTTATTTAAAGACTAATAAGCAAGTCTATAATTTGCCCCAGCTGGTATGGTTCAGTGGATTGAGAGCCAGCCTGTAAACCAAAGGGTCACTGATTCAATTCCTGGTCAGGGTACATGCCTGGGTTGCAGGCCAGGTCCATAATAGGGGGCATGTGAGAGGCAACCATACATTGATGTTTCTTTCCCTCTCTTTCTCTCTCCCTCTCCCCTCTGTAAAAATAAATAAAACCAGCCCTGACTGGCATAGCTCAGTGGATTGAGCACAGGCCGTGAAAGCCCGGACACCAAAGTGTTGCAGGTTCGATTCCCAGTCAGGGTACATGTCTGGGTTGCAGGCCATGACCCCCAGCAACCACACAATGATGTTTCTCTCTCTCTCTCTCTCTCTCTCCCTTCCCTCTCTAAAAATAAATTAATAAAATCTTTAAGAAATTAAAATAAATAAAACCTTTTAAAAAAAGAAATATACAATTTTATCTGTGTAGTACCATTTAAGATATTCTTCCTTTGTGTAGACACAGATATATATCCTGTATTATTTTTCTGACTGAAGAAACTCTTTTAACATTCTTGTAGTTCAGGTACACTGGTAATTTAATATTTCACCTTTTATAGGTTTGAAGACCTCTTTATTTTGCTTTTATTTTTTAAAGGTATTTCTACTAGGTATAAAATTCTAAATTGGCAGTATTTTTTCAATACTTTAAAGATAGTTCTCCATTTAAATTTATTTTTCCAATGAGAAATCTGCTGTCATTTTTATCTCTTTTCCTTACTACCTACCATGTGTTCTTGATTTCTGTTTGTTTATCCCCATTCTAACTGCTTTTAAGGTTTTCTTTTTATCACTGATTTTGAGGAATGAATTATTGTATTCTTTGGTATGGTCTCATTTGCTGGTCTTGATGGTTTATTGATACTTTTAGATCTATAGATTTATAGTTATTATCAAGTTTAGTGATATGTTGTTCATTACTTCTTCAAATATATTCCACTACTTCCTCTTCTCTTTGCAAGTTTTGCTTTTTAGCATTTTTTAAGCAGAACTAGAATAATGCTTAGAGTATGAATAAGCACTCCCTACTAAGGAAATTCCAGGCTGTCTAGCAGGGGCAGTCACTATTTTTACTCCTTTGTGAGTGACTTGCACTCTTAACTCTAATCTCTTCATGTGCTTCTTCCCTTGGCTTAGAGAATTTTCTTACAACACTAATCCATATTCAGACAAGTGATTGAGGCAGAATGTCTGCAAAACTTCTGAGTTTCCTCTATGTTCAACAATCTCCTCTCCAGAATCAGTCCTATGAACTATTCTCTCCAGGGTCCCTGCTCTCATTTCTCTCTCCTGAACTCAGGAGGTCCGACAAACTTGCCCTCTTTCCTCTCTCCACCTTGTGGCACGAAACTCCTCTGAAGGCAAAAAGCTGGCTCGCCTTATATTTCCCTGTCTTGCAATAGTTCTTGTCTTTAATTACATCATTCCCAATGTCTTGGAAAATCATCTTTTACTTTTTATTTGTGTTTTGATGGCTTCATGCCTGAGCATAATCTGGTTCTTGTTACACCATTTTGTTGGAGAGAAAAAGTCACATTTCTTTTCTTTTTTGAGCATTTTTCTCTTTTTCCTTTTTTGCTCAATCCCTCTATCCCTCACCCAGTCCTGTAAGCCCCCTCCCCTAAATAACTGTCAGCCTGTTCTTTATCTATGAGCCTGTCTCTGTTTTGCTTGTTAGTTCATTTTGTTCATGAGATGCCATATATGAGTGAAATCATATAACACTAGTCTTTCTCTGACTGGCTTATTTCATTTAGCATAATGTTCTCCTAGTCCATTTGTGCTGTAGCAAAGGGTAGCATTTTCTTCTTTTTCTTAAATAGCCAAGCAGTATTCCATTTTATAAATGTGCCACAGCTTTTGTATCCACTCATCTACTGATAAACACTTAGGTTGCTTCCAAATCTTGGCTATTGTAAATAATACTGCAATGAACATAGGCATGCATCTATTCTTTCAAATTAGTGTTTCAGGTTTCTTCAGATAATTCCCAGAAGTGGAACTGCAGGGTCATAAGGCAGTTCCATTCTGAATTTTTTGAGGTAGCTCCATATTGCTTTCCACAGTGGCAGCACCAGTCTGCATTCCCATAAGCAGTGCACAAGGGTTCCTTTTTCTCCACTTCCTTTCATCACTTGTTGTTTATTGATTTATTAATGACAGCCATTTTGACAAGTGTGAGATGATATGTCATTGTGGTTTTAATTTGCATTTCTCTGATGAGTAGTGATATTGAGCATCTTTTCATATGTCTATTTGCCATCTGTATGTCCTTGTTGAAGCAGTGTTTATTTAGGTTCTTTGCCCATTTTTAATTGGTTTGTTTGTTTTTTCTGGTGTTAAGTTTTATAAGTTCTTTATAAATTTTGGATATTAACCCCTTACCAGATGTATGATTGGTGAATATGTTCTCTTACTCAGTGTGTTGTCTTTTCATTTTGTTGATGTTTTTCTTCACTGTGAAAAAACTCTTTAGTGTGATGTAGTCCTATGTTGTTTATTTTTTCTTTTATGTCTCTTGCCCAAGGTGATATATCAGGAAAAATATTGCTATGAGAAATGTCTGAAATTTTACTGCCTATGTTTTCTTCTAGGATTTTTATGGTTTTGAGTCTAACATTTAAATCTTTAATCCATTTTTTAGTTTATTCTTGTATTTGGTGAAATAAGGTCATCTGCTTTCATTTTTTGCATGTATCTGTTCGATTTTCACACCATTTATTGAATAGACCATCTTTAGCCCACTGTATGTTTTTGCCCCCTTTTGTCAAATATTAATTGACTCTAAAGGTATGGGTTTATTTCTGGGCTCTCTGTTTTGTTCCATTGATTTATATGACTTTTTATGCCAGCATATGACACCATAGTATAAGTTTACAGAAGTATTGCTCTAATGTCACAACATTGTGGTAATATCAGTATCTATGATATTTAAAGCATCATTTTCCAGTTCTCATTAATTTAATCATGGTAAACCTCTACTGTTCTAAGTATCTTAATTCTCCAAAATAATTAACATTTCTATCCCATGTTACTGAGGAGTAAATTTTAACATGTCTTTTTTTATCTTCACTCAAAGACATACTTATTGATTTTAGAGAGAAGGAGAGAGACATTGATATGAGAAGCATCACTGGGTTGCCTTCATATGTGTCCCAGTTGGGGACAAAACCCACAGCCTAATCAAGTGCCTTGACTGGGAATTGAACCTGCAACCTTCTCATTTACAGGACCACTTTCCCAAAAACTGAGTCACACCATCCCAGGCAATTATATAATGTCTTGATGCTAAAATGAATTAGTCTTACTCATGCTATTTTGCTTAATGGTAACCTCTTATACAGATTAATACAGAAATACAGTTACAGATTAATCACACTGTTACTAATTTTTAACAGAAATTATATACATGAAACAAAAAAAGGAATGATATGTGTATTCAACAATTTTCCCTAAATGCTATTTTTCTAGATGGGATTTTAATGTATGTAAATTCCTAAGGTATAGAACTCAGAAAAAGTTTACATTCCTACTGTAAACAGATGTCTTCTCTTTTAAACTAATTGCCAAAATCATATGTTGTAGAAAGACAAATAACCATACATTTAATCATACTTTTAAAAAAACATTATGTAATAAAAACTATACTAATTTTTTTAGTGTTCAGTAATGAGTTCAAGATATTCTAACCACATGTTGCTTAAACCTTGCACATTCCTTATTGTCTTTAGGCCAACAGACTTGCATTTTCACAGACTGTTTTCTTTAAGAGGTCTCAGGACACTGGACACTCTCCACCCTTCGTGAGTCTCACCATGAAGTGATTCACTATGGGTGGGGCGTGTAGATAACTCTCTTCATAAGCCCACCAATGTGGTCTTGGCAGTTACTTGAATCTACTGGCAAAATGGGATATAACACAAGGAATTCATCACTTATTTATTTATTTATTTATTTATTTTGCTAAAGGAACTGGTCTTGCTAAAATATTGCTTTACTACAAAAAGTCTTCATAGTACATAAAGTATATTTAAAAAGGTTTTCTATATAAATATTTGTTTCTATTGGGAGTTTATAAAAAAGTTTCAGTAACAAAATGGGCTTACTGGCAATTAGAAGCATTCTCTAAGACCACCAAACCAAGCATTCATATTTTAATACTTTTAATCATATCGTAAGTTTTTCTAAGCCAGTATGTTATACAAAAGGGGATGAATCATTTTTCTGACAATGCAAAACAAAAAAAAAGAATTACAAAACAACTGCTGCACTAACCAGACATCACTCTTTGCCTTTAGGTTGAAATAATGTCAATGGCCGACTAGTCCTGCTTCACTTGTGATGGCCAAGAACACATAACACTGTGATGAATATAAACAACAGGTTTATATTCATTTTACTCACATTCCAAAAGTAAATTGAAACAGAACTGAGTATAGCCGAATATATTTCATGTTAGTGAAAAAATGGGCAAAATTAAAATTTCAGATTGTTCTCTGGATATTTTTTATAAATATATGCAAAATTTGGCATACGACATATCTATAGAGTGTGTTATTGATGGTTTTTAAAACCTTGAACAGAAAGAGAAAAATTAACAACTGAGTATCTGTTGTTTCTGATACTAAGTATCTGATTCTAAGTGAGTGATCAATAGCCTTCGTGGTTTTCCTCTCAAGTATAGAAACAGGCAAAGGGACACAAGACTCAATAGGCATGTGGGGGCGTGGAAGTGTCACAGTTAGTACTGACGAAAGGTGAGTCAGAAGGGGTAGCTTAGTGAGAGGCCAAGTGGCTACAGCTCAGAAATGTGTGCAGATACATCTGCAGGATTACCAGGAGACCAGATCTTGCATTTCATTTTAAGATGTTCAAAACATGATACTATTTTTGTGCAAAGTATTGACATTCCTTGATTCAAATTTTAATATCCCTCCGGATGCTATGCACAGCATGAATTAAAGGGGAGGGGTAACATGGATGGGGGTAAGTCTTGCAGGAACCCAGTGAAGCAGTATCAGGTGAGGACAGTTTGGCCTGAAATGATGACGATGGCACAGCTGAAGGGAATTCACAAATTAAGATGAATTTAGGAGGTAGAATCAGCAGGACTGGTGATTCCAAACCGGGGTGAATGAGAAAACTGGTGTTGGGATGTCTGACTTTTAGCCCTGCACGGTGACTTGGAGATATTCAACTGGACAAGTCTAACTATAGAAAGTCAAATTATGTGAGTGGACATGAACATTTTGAAATCATGTGAACATCTAAATTGTGAATTGATGAACATGGATAAGATAAGGGAGTGAGGGACAAATACCGTATGATCTCACCTTTGACTGGAACATAATCAACAAAAGAAAAAAGCAGACAAAATATAACCAGAGACTTTGAAATTAAGAACGATCTAACAATAGCCAGAGGGGAGGGGAGGGAACAGCGGGGAGAAGGGTTTGCAGGAACTGACGTGGAGGACACAGGGACAAAACCAAGGGGGAGGGTGGGAGCAGGGAGGGAGGGGAGTTTGGCTGAGGTGGGGGGCAGCGGTGGGGAGAAAATGCAGACAACTGTGATTTATTTTCACAATAAAGTAAAAAAAAAAGATAATGGAGTGAGAGACAAAAATAACCCTAGTTTCAATTGTTGAATAACTTAAAGACAAAGTGGGATGGACGAGGAAGTGGTGAGAGGACCTGTTCGGGAGTCTACAGAGACAGGTTCATTTTACATAGTATACAGTCTGTCTTATTTTGAGATATTTAAGCATAAATATGGGTTATTTGCTAGAGAAGAACAATCTGGCAAAGGGAACTGAAAAAGAAGCAGCTAGACAACCTATACCTGGTTTATTGCCAAATCTCTATGCTTAGCTCGTTTCATCCCATTCCGTTTACTGTTTATTCTATGCAGCATTGTCGGTGTAGTCTTTTAATATGTCTTTGTGTCTATCAAAATGTAACCAATCCTATATGCTGATATATATTTTCTCTTACTGTAAGCATGTATGTTGTAATCAAATATATTAAATTTGTCTATAATAATCATATTTAAATAAAAAGAACAATGCAATGTGAGAATAGCTAAGTAAGTGCCCCATTAGTGCTATTACCTTTAGCTGCCATTCTGAATATTGTAGAAATGTCTTTCTCGATGAGAAAATGGTTAACAGAGGTAAAAAACACATTATCTTGTCTTCATTGTTAGGGTTTCTTATTAAATCATATGCATTGAAATTCAATAACAATTTAGTTACAAAGCAAAACCTCATTCAAACTATTTTTTGTTTCTCTACAGTCATGATTATATTATAGTAAACAGATCAAACATCTGGACAGATGAAAGACCAAATTTCTGAAAGTACCTATTAACTCAACAGTGCAAGATGTACTTGTCTGTAAAATATTGCCTATTGTAAATCTCTTATTTCATGCCCACATTGCCTGGTTGACTAATTTATCTTTGTTTTAGCTTAATCCAGTTCATCTCTTATATACATAAAAATAAACCCATGAAGTAGCTTCAGAATTTATTTTCTCCCTGACAAGAAAAATAAATGATGGGAAGAAAGAGGAACAAAAGCAGTTATTCCTTTTTTTCAGTGATCTCTTTGTTAAGAGAAATAAAAAATTTAGATATTTTTTTCTCAGGATTCATCATAGAGAATGTTCAGAAAAAACAGATTCAACAAACATGCATTGAGCAGATGTCTACCTCACTGTATTCACCTCACCAGACTCCCCCCGTTGTAAATGGCATACTAATGCCTTAATTATTTTAAGAAGGTTTTGATGCACAGCTTATAAGGATAAAGACCCAAATTGATAGCAACTAAAAATGTCTTTTTTAAACATATTATTTAAAAGTGATCATAATTGGTCAATGTTAACACATGCATGTCTCCTTTTTCTATACTATTCTGTTTTTTAAGTAATATTCTTACTGAGTGTGCACAAAAAATAAAGAGGAAAAGTCACAGAGAAATAATTAAAAAGACAAAACCAGGGAAATTTTTTTAATATTGTTACTATGGTCATTATTATTTTAATTCTATTATTCTAAGAACCAGGATAGTTAAAACACATTTCTCTATACTATATAGTATGAAAGATAAAATTATTTCTTACAATAATGATTTTTGGGAAAAAATCTAAAAAATCTATATTTTCCTAATTATGTATAATTTGAAGCAACTTTGGATATCAAAAAGATTATAAAGGGATAAGTAACATGTTTAACTTCAAGACAATAAGAATAAATATAGAAGTGACTGGTAGAGAAAAAGAAAAAAATCAAAAAGCCACACAAAGTATCTCCCGTGGGAGATTCTTTTGCAGAAAATTTGAATGAGCTATATGCTAAAACCTTAGCAGACTGGTGTCATGTCTAACAGACTCAAAATAATGTTTAATTATGCTCAGAAAGGCATACAAGAGGGCTGTTCTTTCCTTCCCAAAATGCAGCATGATGACCAAAAGGATAAGGGGATCTGATTTCACATTCAAAAACAGCTTATGTTAAGCATACAATTTTTGTTAATTGGTAGAGAGGAAACCACTGAGTAGCCTGAAATAAGGAATCATTTTTCTACATTTCTGATGCCATACAGGTAGAAGAAGAGGCCTAGCACTTTGGTAAGAGCCTTGAACATGCAACCAGGAGACATATTAATATTAATATGTAATAAATATTAATTTATTCCTCATGGTAAATTAATAAGTGTATGATTCAGACCATATTATCTTTAATTATTGTTACAATGCATATTTATATTATGTTTACATATATATACATAATCATGTTTGAAATAACTAGGGGCCAATAATATTAAGAAACACAAGTTCACACAACTAGAAAGATGAAGAGCTAGAATTAATCTGACTGAATTAATCTTCATCTGGCTGAAGAGAAAGACTGCTCCTGTAAGTTATATGATTGATGTATAATAGGGAATGAATGTAAAAGATTAAACATAAAGTAAGATGCATATGTAAAATATTTTATTCACTTAAAACTATCTGTGGTGAAGTAATGTTATAAATTTTACTAGATCACGCACACATCTTTTAAAAACTCTGCGAGATAAAGTGGAGGTGCACATATTTGCACACTCCTGTGCACATCAGGGCTGTCTAAAGAAAAAGATATTATGCTTGTTTAGTGGTTCAAATCAATTGCTTTCTTCCCAGAGCTCTATTTTTTGCTCAAAATAATGACAGATAGTTTAAATATGGTTATTGAAATTAGAATATTTGACAAATATTTTCTCAGAAATAACATGAGCTTGTCAATTAAATCGAAATACCAGGCAGTATTCGTTAAAATTCAAGTTAAAATTAGAACTTTGGGAAGCTTCTATCTGTCACTGTGAGCACGACACCTTCCCAAACTTAAAGACTTTTCAGGTGACATCAGTGGTGGTGTTAATGATTGTTCCATGACCAAACGTGTCAACATTTGGAAAATCTGCCTAACTAGGTGAACTAATACTTCTCAAATAACCAATACATGATGTTACAATATCAGGCATGGGTAAATGATTTATTAAAAATGCAAGACTGATCACTGGATTTTAAATTAAGAAAGTATAAAATGTCCACCGACATGGTTTTACATTGCAGGTAGCATTTATGAAACTATTTACCTAGTTTTTGTAATATCAATAAAGAATATTCACAATTATTAGAAAATACAATTAAAATGTTGCTTCCCTTTCCAATTACATTTCTGTGTGAAACTGGATTTTCTGCACATACTTTAATAAAAGCAACACATTGACAAACTGAGTATAAAAGCAGATAGGAGATTCCAGTTTTCTTTCATTAAATACATAGATTTGATATATGTAAGATAATTCCACTCTTCTCATTTTTAAAATACGTTATTTTACATGAAAACACATAATTTCATTTAAAATATAATGGATTCATCAAAATAACTATTTTAAAATAAACAGATTTCTTTCAACTTCTCATTTTTAATTTCTAATATGAAGAATGTTTATAGATATAATCTACATAAACAAACACTCAATAATCTTTTCTTTTTTCATGAGCACATAATTTATTTTTGTTTTTTTAATTCAAAATTTTTTTCCATCACTACTTACCCCCCATTTACCCTTTTCCACCTCCACCTACCACCCTGCCCCCCTTGGTCACCGCACTGACATTCGTGTTCTAGAGTTCTTTCTCTTTTTTTGGCTCAAATCCTCCTCCTCCCCAAACCACCTCCTTGCTCTGAGCTACCTACCAGCCTGCTCTGTCTATGAGTCTGTCTCTCTTAGATTCCACATTTGAGTGAAATCACATTATAAAACTCAACACCAAAAAAACAAACAATCCTATTAAAATATTGGCAAAATACCTGGATAGACATGTCTCCAAAGATGGCATACAGATGGCAATATATGAAAAGATTCTTAACTTTGCTAATCATCAGAAAATTACAAATTAAAGCTACAATGAGATATCACCTTACACCTGTCAAAATGGTATCACTGAAGAGTGTACAAAGTTCCAGAATAGTGTTTGTATGACAATAACTAATTCCCAACACTTATGCTCAAACTGGAGTAATTAAGTGGTAAATAAATATGAATTATTATTAGGAAGTGGCTAAGATCTGCCTTTCATGAATGAAGAAACTAAGGTAAGTAAGGTAGGGTAAACCTTCCGAGAATACGCACTTACTGACTGATGAATCTTGTTTAGTATATTATGTCTGGAGCTGAAACTGCCTTTTATTACAACGGTGTCATTGGGTGCACATGCCTGGGCTAGGAGGTATAACAAGAAAAGGAATGGACAAATGTAGCATTAGTAATAATTGAGAATCTAGTCCATTTTAGTTGTTTTGTGGAATATTTACCCATGAATCTTTCAGTTCTTGTTTTTATCCACTCTGAGCAGTGATTTATCAGACCAGCTGGCAAGCCACCTCATCAAGTACAATTCCCATAAATTCACCACAGCCGCTGAGAGGTCATCTTTTGCAGCTGCAAAGTGAGACTTTTAAACACAGAAATCCAACAAATAGCATTTGAATTTTGTACAGTATTATGAAATAAATCTGTGGCAAAATCACCCAAAAGAATATTCAAAATTGTTTTTATTTCAAATCAAATTTGTCATATATTAAGCAGTTTGTGAACATGACCTTGACTTGAAGAGTTCTGGAATTTCTTAATAACTGGATCTTTCCGACTCAGAGACCATATAAATACACTACTGTGGGACTATTCAGATGTTTTATTACTGGAATTGTAATGGTAAATAAGCAATAGGAACAAAATAGCAAGGAGAATGTTTAAGTTAAAACTTAAAGTTAATTTCTAAAATAAATATAAAATTATTTGTTAATTTCAAATACCCTCTTTCTAAATGCTTGTTAGAATATTTTCACTTCATTGTATTTGCAATTGCAAAAATGAAAAAGTATAACAGCTTTTAAAACCTAAGGCTCAGTGGCTTCGTATACAAATCCTTTGCACATCTATAAATAATAAGTATGTCAAATATATCATGATTCAAATTTAAAATGTATATACTATTTGACCTAGCAATTTTATCTTGGGTATTGCCATTTACATATTATTGAACCAGTGCATTAAAGATTGGTTAATTCATTGTAGCATACTTTATATAATCAAAATTATGGAAATTTAATAAATGTCTATCAACACAAGATTGTTGAAATAATGTAAGGCATTTTGAAGATAATATTTTATATGAAAATACTTTGATGTGTATAACAGTGTGGAATAAAGAAGCATCTTAAAAGATGCATTGAATAACTCCATTTATGTAAATTAAGTATTTATGTAGATACATATACATATTTCTCTTTATGTATGCAGAACAAGATCTCAGGAATTGTTTGCCAAAATAACAAGAGTGCCGAACTATGAATATGAAGATTTTAGGTAAATTTTTTATCATTTTTATATTATCAAATGTTGTTTATTAGTATATATTATTTTATAATATATAATGAAAATATTTTTATGCTTAGATATTTAACAATTTTGTTAAGTGTGTGGAAGAGATGAAAAAATAACTGTATTGGTTATGTGGACAAAAAGGAATTGTATCTGCTTTCTCATCCAGCATTCATGTAATTCATATGATCCAGCAAGCATAGTTCTAGCAAGCAAGAAATTTCAAATATTATTTTACATCATTTTCCTTATTTTCTAGCTGTCACTTGATCAAACTATATTTTATATATTCATTTACATTAAATTTGGGAGGTAAACAAAACTGAATTTTTTGGAGAAAACATTATCTAATATTAAATATAATTTATTTTACATTAAAATTTTTGAAATATATAGTCACCCAAGGTTACAAATGGTAATAAATTTATTGTTTTAAAATAACTATATATATATCTGAAGGAAAAAATCATATGCCCTTACTTTGCTTTCTGTATACCATGCTACTTTCTTTATTTTCATATTTCTAATTTCTAACTTATGACACTTTAATTAACCTACAAAATGAGTTTTATATTTTATCACATATTTCTTAGTTACTATTTGAAGTGAAGCCTTTATTAACATCATGTTTTAAGTTTATTTTCTGTAGTATCCTATATGACTGGTTTGCACATGATACATTTTAAATTTACATTTAATGTTACTTTGAAACAAAAATGGCAACATTTTTTAAAATTAGCCATTTCATCTTTAATGTTAACAAATAAAAATAAAAATTAGAACTTATATACAGGCATACGGTTTTATGGAGTAAAGCTGACCATTTTTAGAACCACCGGTTGATGTATTTTTATTGGTCCCCCTGTAATTGCATCATGTAGTGAAATGCATCATGGTCCTTTAGGACTAGGAAAGCATTCACAGGTTTGGAATCTAAGGGGAATTGTGGTTCTTTCCCTACACAATGATCCTGCCTGGGTAAAGATTTAATAGAGTTGCTGAACAAAAACTTTCTCACATGGAAACCCCTTACTTTTTCCACTGTGAAATCTACAAACCTAGTATTATCTGCACTCATCTGAACATCATTGCTCTCATTATATACCAGAAGTTCCTCCTTCATTCAGTACAACCACTCTGTCAAGATCACCTCCTTTTCTCCTTCTTAACTGTCCTAGGTTATTACCTCTTTCTGTGCATCATTGGTTTCAACTAATCACAAAAAGTGTGTGTGTGTGCATGCATGCACACATGTTCCATTCTAAAATAAAAAACCTATTTACCACATAATTCCAATTATTTTCTCAAAATCCCTTAAGACCTAAAATCTTAAAGCTGTTTCCAAGTCACACCAATTCAACTTCCTTTATTCCCAACCAGTCAAAAATTGTTTTTTTGTTTATTTTTTTCCAGCTCAATCATTCATTGAAAAACTTTTTCTTTTGTGGGGAGTGATACTTCTCCAACATGTCTAAGTCTTTTTTTTAAGAACGTTAGGCATATTTTCTGAGTTATCATCTATACAAATCATATACATTTGGCACTTACCATTCTTTACTTCCAGAATGAGTTCAAGAATGCTTTTTTGTTTTGTTGTGTTCTCTTATGTTTTTTCCACTTCTAGAATAGTTAACTTGATTTATCTCCTCTTTTTAGCTCCAGGCATTGGTTTCTCTTGGGGTCCTGTTCTATTCTCCCCTGGTAAATGTTTATTATCACTTACATTAATATATTACCTCTCCCAACATCAGATTGAACTCCACTTTCAATTAGCTAACTAACTATTGTACTTTCCCCTTCCTCAGTCAATTTTCCCACAGAGCATCTCTACTTAAATCTTTGCAAAGTCTTCCATTTTGCTTACACTAAATTTTAAGCCTTTTATCTGACTCACAAAACCTTACACCACCTAGACCCTTTCTACTTAGCTGAGTTTGGATTCTACCACCCTTACCCTCACCACTAACACTCAGCTTTGAATTGTTTCTGGAGCATACACACTTGTTTGAAACAGGGCCCTGTGTTTGTGTATTTCTCTTCCTGAGAGCTACTTCCACAGCTCTTCACAGGAGTGGACTGGTCTTAACCCTTTTTGCAAAATATCCTTTCGCCCCTATTCTCTCCATCCCCTTAACCTATTTTATCTAGCATCTTATCTCTACTTGAAGTTACATTATTTATTTATTGGTTTGACTGTTATTGTCGCTTTTCTCAATGAAGTCAGTTCTATGAGCTTAGTGGCTTTGTTATTCCTATTTACCATTGTATCTCTAGCACTTAGAACAATGGTTGGCACATAGAGGCGCTCAATGAGCATCTGTCAAACAAACAAATCATTGCATATTTTTTTGGCTAAAGTCTGTATTGACCAGTTTTAATTTGCCCTCGACTAACAGAGACCTAGTCCCAAATCTAAAATAAAGTGCCTTCATCTGCTCCAAGATAGCCTTCTTCTTTTTTGCTTACAAAATTAGGGTCAACATTTTTGCTTTGAGTATTCTTCTCCTTCCATGCTAAACCCTGTTTGAGTGTCTCTTGATCAAACAGCTCTCCCATATACACTCAGCCCCGACGACCCCTGTTTTACACCCTCTTTCTGCTGCCAAGATCCCAGGCAGAGGAAGGCAGTAGACGCATGGCAGGGAGGACCGACTCTGGGGACCTGTTACTCACCTCGTTCCCAACTTTACCCTCACTGTCTGTGTGATACTGGCTACGTTGATCAACATTTCTAAGCTTTAGTTTGTGAAACTGTAAAATAGAGATGACAAAAATGGCCAATCTTACAGGGTTGTTATGAGAACTAAATGTCATAAAGCATGTAAAGCATTAAGGAGAACTATTTTACATGTCAAAAGTTTGCTTTCTGAAAGAGTAATTTATATACACAGTGGGAAAAAAAAAACCCTCTTTCAAGAGTTTCCCCTAACTACAATTCTGTAAATGCCAAATATTTACTAAGAAATGTAAACTGAAGATTTATAAGTTCTCTGGTTATCTTTAAAAAATTAGACCATTAAAAAAAAAGAGTTGGTTTAGTAAGGTTGGAGTACCTTACAATGTCTATCTCCTTACCTCATTATGATCCTAATGAGATGTTTGCCAATGGAAAATCATGACAAAGCTATTTTATGGGTGTGAACCATGAGAAAGGCTGCTTCAACATCAAAAAATTTTGGCTTAGTGACTTACACAGGCCATGTTTTGTTGGCTTTAAAATTCAGTGATATTTCCACTGACTGTTTTGGCCTCCTGGGCAATCATGTCCATTTGTAAGACCATCAATCTATTAATATTTTACCAAAAAGAGATCTGTATTATTCATTTAAAATTTCCTTTAGTTTCGAGGTCCTCTAACACACAGTACTTTTTTTTACTTTCTTTTATGAGCTCTGTATTATATTTTACCTAATAAGCATCAATAACAGATTCTATCAGAAAATGGTTTCATTACAGCAAATAATAGAACTCTTTCCATATGCTTTTAACTTGAAAATGATCTTTTCACTTTAATGTGAACAATTTCACTTTAATGTGAATAAAAATAGTTTTAAGCTACAATAAAACATCAGGTTATTTTGCTGCGAATTTCACTTAATACCAACAGGGTACTGACTAATATTTATACAGTGTGAGCAAAACAAACAACTTTCCACTTTTGGGGAGCAAAGAGGCAGAAAACTAATCGCACACTTATGTTACAGGAAACTTTATTTTTGCAATATAAATACCATGCCAATGGTCTTAGATTTTCAGCCAACCTTCCCATATAAAGCAAAGTGTCAACTATATGCTAGTAATTCATTTGCATTTCTAAATAAGAGGGCCTTATAGAATTGAGTATTCTCAAGAAAATTGATAACACATGACTATTTTTTTCAAAGACTAATTAAAGACAGAATATTTGAAACAGAAAAATCCAACATTGTACTAAACTTGAATATGCCCCTCTAAGGAGTTAAAAATCTTCTTAGTTATTTAACGTTTTATTCCTTTTACTTTTATCCATAAACTAAAATAAAATAAACTGCATATTTATAATAAGATTTCATTTTAGAGCTGATATCATTTAAAAACCACACCAGCTCAGGACTTTGTCACATTTTTTAGTGCTGAGTATACTATGCACAGGAAAACTCACTACTTTCTAACTCAGTGCTTCTCACACAAATATTGGATATAATTAGAAATGTGTGGCCCCGCCCTGGTGCTGTCAGTCCAAGTCAGATGTTTAACATTGCTCGAACATGGTGTTTTTTTGAGGTTTAGTTTCCATTTAGTTCACTCTTCAGAACAGCAATGGTGCAACTTAGTATTACAACACAAAAAATCCCAGCCACATGGTAAAAGCTGATCCAAAAACAAATGAGTAACTTTAAAACCAGGCCAAAAATCATATCCAAAGAATTTTTTTTAAATCTACCAGTTTTAATGGAAACGTCTTCACTGTGTTCATAAACACAAAATTAAGGGTAGGGAAAGTCATTATTTTATTAATTTTGCTAAGTACTGAAATCTAGGGACCAAGGTAAGCTTTCTATTTTTCCATGAGAAAGGCAGAGAATTTATAAACTACAGGGGTACATTTTGCCACTTAGTGGTCTCTAAAGCTAAATTGTATTAAAAGTACAATTTCGCTAAGGGTCAAGCAACTTCCTGTTTGCTTAAATCTTTTCTATCACCTTTTGCCTTAATAGAATCTAAGGAATATCCTCTTTCAATTTCGTCATCATCTGTTCTCTGAACTCACATGAAGTTGAAATTGAAGTTAACCTTTGGGTGAAAAAAAACACTGACTTTTTTTTTTTTTCATAAGGAATGTACTTAAACAGGTCTTTAAATATTCAATGCTCTTAAGCTCTATATCTAAGTTAATTTCAGGTAAGATATTTTTTCCCTAGTAAGACAGTATTCTGATCAGAATAGCTTTTCAATAAATGTTGATTGACTTATACATACTTTGTGAAGAAGGAAATAAGTCCCACATCGATCCATGTTGCTATATCACACTTTTTCAAAGACAAGATATTTCCTCTCTTAAAACAGTAAACAACTTATTTCTGGCTCAGATATATGTATAAGTCTGGCTAAATAAAACTTTGACATTTCTACATTTTAATTAATCTTTTTATTCTAAGTAACTTAAGCTTTTAATTCTTCTTTCAGGTCATATGTGAACAAATTCTACAATCTTTTTTCTCTGATCAGCTCACAGGAATATTGGGAAATATATTTTAAAATAGAGAATAGTTTAGAGAGAGAGAAGAACTAGATCATACAGTGCCTTTTAGGCCATAAGAAGATTGGCTTTATTTCACACTCAATGTGAAGGCATTTGAGAGTTTTAAATAGGAAAGTCATGAGCTAATACATACATTGAAAGTTCACTCTTGATCCTTTGTGGGGAATAGGACGAGAAGGGAAGCATGTTGAAAATTTATTTTTATATTGACTATTGAATGTCAGTGTGTCTTGTAGGTGTCTTTTTTGAACAAAAACATGATATTAATTCTACATGAATCTCGATTTTAAAATGTATTATTTCTAGTCAGCATACAAGATGTTATTTACATAATACTACTTACAATATATGATCTGGTTTTTTCTTTCCAACTATCTAAGATAGCTTTATGCTAATCCCTTAACACACATTAAACTACTTCCTTTGATGATAAATAATAAGAGCTTGAAAAATGATTTCCAGGGTTTGCAGACAGAAGGACTAGCCAGTTAAAGAGTGGGAACTCACATGACTCTGAGACAAATACATCTCAAGTACACTTATTGCTCAACGATGGCAACAACATGAAGGTGTACTGCTTGTCATATATCAAATCTAATCTAAATACAATGATTTCTGAGGGAGTAAGCTATCTTTTAAACTTTGCATTCTCCAATAACAGAAGCTTCTCCAATTAAGAGGCACAGAATAGCTTTGCTTGTTGTGTGACTACAAAGTGGTAAGCACTAGCTAAGTGTTTTATATACATACATTATCTCACTAAATCCTCATGACTCTTTAACTTAGGCATTGTTATGAGGTCAAGTTCTGTCTCAGAAAGACTAAGCCATTTCTTATGGCCATTGACTAATGTTAAACCTGAGATTCAAACTCAGGGACCACTGGTTTGATAGCGATCTTGACCACTGCTTTACATTGCATCACATAAAGTGAAAAGGCCAGATTTAACTCTAATTCGAGTCCAGAATTAAGGTAAAATATGTTGCATCCTTCACAGTGTGTGACAGCAGAGTTAAATCTGAATATATGGGTGTGTGTGTACATATATACACATATATACATATATATATATATTTCCTCTTCTGTCTAAAACTGAACTCATTTTTTGCCATACTAATAAATGCATAGTTTTATTTTGCTCTGCTAATTTGTGTTCTTAATTTCTGAGATCCAGGTCACCTTTCGTGCTACCAGGCATAACTCTTACTATCAGCTGTTTTCTTCTAGTATTGTTACCACTATTTTTTGTAACTTCACAATTCTAATTTTTGCTTCTAATCTACATGAGCCTGACAAGCAGATGATAAGACTTAAATATTTTTTATTGAAATAAAAACATATACAACAAAGCAAGAATCTGGGAGGGTTTTTGTTGTGGTTAGAGGCTGTGAATTCTAGTATGTAACCTTGTGATATTTATTTTAGCTCTGAAGCATCGTTCTGATTTAATGCATGGTTCTTGATTTGCTCTGGGTAGACAAGATAGCTAAGGGGAAAATGGCCTCTGAATGAGGGATCTGTTGCTAAAACTTTTTGTTTATACATAGTTCCAGCACACCTTATAGGTATCAGTTCTGATTCTCTCTTTAGAATGTGACAGCTTGTTTACTCTACATGGCAGATAACAAAATTCTCATCTGAAAGTATATATGGTATCAAAGAAAGTTAATGTTCTCCTTACATTTTTCAACTCTGTGTCATCCCACACTGCCTTACTTCTGTGCAACAGCTTACATTAGCTCATATTATTTTTTTTGTTTTTTTTAAATGCTAAGAGGCACTAAATATCTAATAACAATGATGGCTTCGTAGAGTTTTACATGCGAAAGCTGCTTGGTAGAAGACAACAGACCAGTAAAGGTAAATAAACCAACACACACAAAAACAGTTCTCAGTCCCCCTTTATTTCCATTTCCCATATCATAAACACTTACTACATGTTTCTTGAAGTGAAGATTGAATACATGAATCTAATTGATACCTTTGTGTGAGTGCTTATTAAGGCTTTGTGGTTTAGGGTTAAACTTTAATACTTTGGCTATTACTACTTCATAGTATATTAATCACATTCAGTATCTTTTTATTACCCTGAAACTACCCCTCTGGCTAAATTTTTTAATGGAAAAAGAATAAAAGCTGTAAATCCACAATGAGATCATAGGGAAGGCCATCAGATAATGAGATTTCAACTAATTTATGGCGGAATGGAAAGCACACAGGGGAGTGGTGTCACAAATCATTGGGAAAAGATGCATATTTTTAAAAGATATTGGCAAGATCAACTCATTATAAGCAAATATAGATTGGGGTTCCTTCCTTATACCACATCCAAAAATAAACTTGAGATGGAATATTTACATGTGAAAGAGACAATTACATAGCTAATAGGAGAAAATATAAGGGTATATTTTTGTGGTCTCAGAATGGGGAAGTAATCTTTTTGGCTTAATCTAGTCCAAAAACTGTTCTCATTTTACAATTTATATAGTGTTTATTTCTCCTAAATCAAGAGAAAAGCCAGAACTCATTTCCAGAGAATCTTTCTTGATTTATGTATCAGTCCCAAGTGACACATAAATTTTCTTGAATACTTCTGATCCTTGAAGATCTGGTTTAACCAAGCCTGAAACACAATTTCACAGTCTGTGGTTCTCTGGAACCCCTCTCATGATTTCTGGAAGCTGCTGAGACTTGGGTCTTCGGGCTTTTGTCGTGTGTCAGCCCAGAAGGTACCCAGCCCCACCACTGGTTTACATGCACACCCACACACAGACAACACATGGAAACACTCACATGTACTCACAACCAACATTTCTCAGTTTAGCAACTTCACTCAAGATCTTCGGGGGAAAAATGGGTGGAGTTACTTTAAATTCCATACAGCCCTCTGTCATCTCAGCAGCTGCACCTCTTCCTTCTCTTTTTCTCCTAGATTGGCAGTATATTACTTTTATAACTCACTTAGAACTTTTCCATCAACTTCCAGGGCCCTAAGCATCTTACCTTCTACTCTCAATCATTTGTTAAGAGGCTGTATGTGTTTTCTCCTCTGAATCAATACATTATTTAAAAAGTTCGGATGGCATCTACTACTAAGATTTTCCTACCACTTACAAATATGTACTCAACTAACTAACATATCATGTACCCAAAAAAAGTAGTGACTCTTTGGATTGAATCGTTTAGGAAAGAGAGTTGATAAGTAGGAACTGGGCTGGAATTAGTGTAGAAAGTAGAACCTGGTTAGAAGTACCAGACCTTACCCCACTGAGAACTGTCTGCTTACTTGTAATAATTAAGGCATTGGAACTGTGTGGTACACCTCGATGTACTAACTTCAGTTCAATTTGAAAATTCACTTTCTTCACCACCAGTAAGAAAGCACTCTAGAAAAATCAAACAAACCAAAAACTGAAAGAAGAAAATGTGGAAAGAAGGAAGGAAAGAAAGAAAGAAAGAAAGAAAGAAAGAAAGAAAGAAAGAAAGAAAGAAAGAAAGAGAGAGAGAAAGAAAGAAAGAAAGAAAGAAGGAAGGAAGGAAGGAAAGAAAGGAAAGAAAGAAAGAAAGAAAGGAAGGAAAGGAAGGAAAGGAAAGGAAGGAAGGAAGGAAGGAAGGAAGGAAGGAAGGAAGGAAGGAAGGAAGAAGGGAGGGAGGGAGGGAGGGAGAGAAATGAAGAAACAAATGAAAGAAACTGGTCTGAATGTCCAATATACTGAGGATAAAAGGCTGTTGCCATCCTGGCTCCTGATCCTAAGGTAAGCAGAAAGAGGCAGCATTTGGAAGGTTGAATTGACATGCAGGTGTCTCCAGCAGAGTACCTGGAGTATGGGATGCAGTTATTTACACTCTCTATAGTCACTGAAGCCAAATGCCATGAAGGCAGAGACAACAAAAGATAGCAGAGAGAAGAACAAATAAGTGCTCACTGTGAAGAGCTAATTCCCAGGTACAGACAATATCTTCTTTTAAAGACACTTAAGTGAATATATTTATGTTGAAATGCTAAATTTAACCAGCTGATAAACAACTACCAACTCTTTAAAATGTATTTCATCTTGGAAATAAACTTTTATCTCTTGAATTTTTTAAACCAATGAGAATTATTAGTAAAAAGAGACTAAATAATCCCAAATAAGAGGGAGAAAAAATATTTTCAGTGTAAGCTATAGAAGAGATTCATTTAAATTGTGAGATTTCAATGAATTGATATTTAATATGAAACCCTGCCTCCCTATGGTCTCAAGAGCTTCCTTTGTAAGAGATAAATACTATTTCTTAAAATCTATCATGCTTTATCAATTTTAGCATCAATTTGAATTTTTATAACCCAAAGAATAGTTGGAAAAGATCATTTAAAAATTTTACTCTCAGAGCATTAACCTTTGAAGAACTTGTATTGTCATCATCCTTATAAAATGTCATGATACCTTATCCTCTAGTAACTTCACCTGTGTGATCTGAGGGCAGAAGTACCCAATTAGCCTGTTGTTCAGATGTTGGGGTATGACACTGGACCCTGGATTCCAGCTTAGTTAGTCGGGAAGGAGAAACCATCTGTTAACTTTCCATTGCACAGGAAAAAGATAAGATAGACTCTTCATTAAACTGTCTATTGTCAAGTTTATTTGAACTGGCAAACTTCCAAAAGTCAGAGTTTTCCCCCCAATTTGACATTTAAGAGTAAATAAGTTCTTCTATTTGTCTTTATCACAGACATCCAAACCTTTAAAAAATGGCTCATGTATTATTCAAATATAGAATGGTGTAGTTTCATCTGAAAGAAAAATATCGATTCAGTAAGTTCGACTAATAAAAATAATATTGATATTTTCTTATTAAACAAAATTATTAATTATGTAAAGCCCTCAACCATTTTATGTAAGTGTATGATGAGAGCACATAATTTCTTATAGGATTTTTTAAAATAATTAATTTATTTTTTAATTTTTTAAAATTGTTGTTCAATTACCATTGTCTCCATTTTCCCCCTACCACTCCACTCTGCCCCAGCCATCACTACCTCCCACCTTCAATCCTACCCCCCTTTGGCTTTGCCCATGTGTCCTTTATACATGTTCACTGACAACCCTCCCCCTTTTCCCCCATTATCTCCTCCCTCCTCCCCTCTGGTTACTGTCTTCTTGTTGTTTATTTCAATGCCTCTGGTTATATTTCGCTTGCTTGTTTGTTTGTTGATCAGATTCCACTTATAGGCGAGATCGTATGTTATTTGTCTTTTACCACCTGTCTTATTTCACTTAGCATAATGCTCTCCAGGTCCATTCATGCCATTTCGAAGGGTAGGAGCTCCTTCTTTCTTTCTGCTGCATAGTATTCCATTGTGTAAATGTACCACAGTTTTTTGATCCACTCTTTTACTGATGGGTACTTAGATTGCTTCTAACACTTGGCTATTGTAAATTGTGCTGCTAGGAACATTGGGGTGCATAGGTTCTTTTGACTTGGTGTTTCAGGATTCTTAAGGTATAATTCCAGCAATGGAATTGCTGAGTCAAAAGGCAGTTCCAGTTATAGTTTTCTGAGGAAATTCCATATTGTTTTCCACAGTTTGGAACTATTCCAATACTGTTTGCACCAATCTGCATTCCCACCACAGTGTACTAGGGTTCCATTTTTTCCACAACCTCACCAGCACTTTTGAGTTTGTTAAAAAAAATTAACCTATTCTCTTTTTTAAAAATTATGAGTTGTAGTTTCTACTTTTATATCATAACAGTTTACACCAACAAATTGAGGTCTCAGCTCTCCTACAAAAAGAAGCAAAAAAGAGAATAAACAAATACAAACCAATAAAAATAATTCTGGGAAATCTCTGTGCTATATAGCAAAGAGGCAGAAAAAAAGAAACTTAGTAGGATGCAACAATGGCTCAACATATACAAATCATCAAATGTGATATACCACATTAACAGAATAAAGAATAAAATCATATGATCATCTCAGTAGACACAGAAACAGCATTTGACAAAATTCAACATCCTTTTATGATAACAGCTATCAACAAGTTAAGCATAGAAACAATGTACCTCAACAAAAAAGCCACCTATGGCAGGTCAACAGATAAGGTATTAAATGATGAAAACCTAAAAGACTTTCCTCTAAAATGAAGACCAAGACAAAGATACCCACTCCAGCCAATCCTATTCAACATAGTATGGAAGGTCTAAACAAAGAAGTTAGGCAAGGAAAAGAAGACATCCAAATTACAGAGGAAGAAGTAAAATTACTTCTGTTTGCAGATGACAGGATTCTATATACAGAAAATCCTAAAGACTCTACCAAAAAAGTGCTAGAAGAAATAAACAAATTCAGTAAAATTTCTGGATACTAAATTAACCTGCAAAAATTAGTTGCATTTTTATACACTAACAAGGATTATTTGAAAGTGATTTAAATTTTTTTAATTTATAGTAGCAATAAAAACAATAAAATATTTAGGAATAAATTTAACCAAGGAGGTGAAAGATCAATACACATCCAATAAGTGGATAATATTAAAAATACCAAAGGGTCACTGGTTTGATTCTCAGTCAGGGCACATGCCTGGTTGTGGGTCAGGCCCACAGTAGCGGGCGTGTGAGAGGCAAGCACCCACTGATGTTTCTCTCCCTCTTTTTATCCTTCCTTTCCTCTCTCTCTGAAGATGAATAAATACAATCTTTTACACACACACACACACACACACACACACACACACAGAACTCATACAATTGAAGAGCAAAAATGCAAATAATACAGGTAAAAATGGGCAAAGGACCAGAATAGAGTTTTTTTTCCTCAAAGATGACATGCAACTAGACAATAACCACATGAGAAGATAATCAACATCACTAAACATCAGGGAAAGGCAAATCAATCCCACAATAAAATATCACCTTATACCTACTTGGACAACTGTTATAAAAATGACAAGAGATGAAAAATGTTGGTAAGGTTGTGGAGAAAGGGAAACCTTTGTACACTATTGGTGAGGATGTAAATTAGTGTATTTTTTTAAAAAAGTATGGGAGTTTCTCAAAAGTTAAAAATGGAAGTATGATATCATCTAACAATCTTGCTTCAGAGTATATGTCCAAAGCATTATTTATTAGCAGTAGCCAGAATACAGAAACAATGTAAATGGGTGTCAACAGAAAAATAAAGAAGATGTTGCATATATAATAGAATATTATATAGTTATAAACAAGAAGAGCATTCTGCCATTAAGAAAAAAATAGATAAAATGGGAGGGCATTGTGTTAATTTAAATAAGCCAGATGAGGAAAATACAGTACTTGTATGGTAGCACTTAAATGTGGAATATTTTTTAAAAAGCAAAAAAACAGAAATACACACACAAAAAAAACTTCTATAAATAGAGGACAGAATGATGGTTATCAGAGGTGGGAGAGGCTGAAATTGGGAAATAAGGAAATGTGGGTCAAAAGAACCAAACTTTTATTTATAAAATCAACATGTTCTGAGGACCTAATGTACAGGACGGGAGACAGTTGTTAATACAGTATTGTGTACTTGACATTTGCTGAGTTAATTTTAAGTCAAAATCTTAAGTCAATCTCACCACACAAAAAAGGGGTTAAACATATGAGTTGATAGATGTGTTGATTAACTTCATTGTGCTAATCATTTTACAATGTATATGTATGTCAAATCCTCATGTTTTATACTTTAAATATATAGGAGTTTAATGTCAGTTTCCCACAGTAATGCTTAAAAACATAACAAATTTTATTGTAAACAATAAAATTGCTAAATTTGTTTCTTTATATTTATTGGAAACAAATTTTATTTGTAAAAATAATTAATCCAAAAATTAACTTTACTTATTTTTATCCTGTTAAGTTAATGTACAGTTCACCTTTAAAATATCCAGTGACCAGAGGGGAAGGGGAGGGAATTTCAGGGGAAAAGGAGAAGGGTTTACAGGAACAAGTATAAAAGACACATGGACAAAAACTAGGGGGTAGTGCAAATGGGAGGGAGGTGGGGAGGGCTGGGGGGTGGGCTGGGATGAGAGTAAAAGACAGAAAACTGTACTTGAACAACAATTAAAATTTGAAAAATGGTTCACAGAAATAAATACATACATACATACATGCATACATACATAAAATATCCAAAACTCTTCCAAGACTATGAGTCTTGGAAGACCAAAGCTCTATTGTAGTAGCTTTATCTCTAAGAATACTCCAATGACTAACTTTAATTCGTGACCAAGAAGTGTAGAAAAAAGTCAATATATTGCTGGCGGAAATCAGGTTCTTCCCCTGGACCACGAGAAAAGCATTTCACAGACACAGGCATGGGAAATTGTGGTGTGGCAAGGTTTACGTGGGTGGAAATTCACCTCTGGGTATTCAGTGTTCCATCTCCCTCCGTCCCAGCATGGAAAAAGCCCAATCATGTCCTCAGCAAGGCCAAAACAAAGGCCAATGTCCAGGGGAAGTTTCTGTTTCATATTAAAATATAGTCCTTTGGAGCCTGCATGGTTTGCTATGGACCACACAGCCCTAGATCCATAAGGTTGTGCACATTCTCAGGCAAGAGAGAGAATGTACAAATAAACCAGGGTGGGAGTAGGTCACTGAGAGAGAGAAAGAGTAAACTTCTTTGTTTCCCTGGGGTTATATCCAGGAGGTCTTTGAAAATAACCAATCAACTTCCCAAGATTTCATGGGCTTCCGATAGGTCCACCTCCTAACTAGACTAATAGGCCTCAATGGTCACCTCACCCTGTGACCCCCAACAATCTGGTATTAGAGGTCGGATAGTGCTCCTGGGGGTATTTTGTGGACTCCTAAAATTAAGCATCTTATGCAGCAGCCCCTGAACTGTGCAAATGAGTCTGTGAATACTATAGCTTCCTGGCTAAGCAAGCAGGCTGAGGTTCCCCCCTTATTAAGCTCAATGTCTTATTCCCTTTGCTCTCTTTCTTACTAATAACTAGTTTACTACCTATGGTAAGAAAACTAAGATAGTTAAATATATTTCTATAGTATTTCAAAAGTTTAAGAGGAATAAAAACTAAATCTATTGAACATAAAATCTAATAAAGAGATGCTTTGTTTGATTGTGGAATGTCTAATCCATTTACATCATCTATAAGTGAGTCGATTGAAGAAATTGAGATCCTTTTCTATTAAAGCTTTATTTTGAAAGTTTCAATATTTGAATGATGAAACAGTCAGCCGAAGGCTTCTACATTCAAAAGAAGTTTTGCATTAAACTGGAGAAGTGTTTATTATAAAATATAAAACATGACATTGTATCTCCCTGATGAAAGTAGTTCTGGAGTCAGGTATAAACACAGACTGAGTGCAGAGACAGAAAAATCCATTTCAAGTTATAAGGGCTTAAAATTGTCATGGATTTTCATGAAATCATAAATTTCACAGCAGAAGTGAGCACTTTTAATTTGTCACTGTGGTTTTATTTTCAAGACAAGAAGCAAAGGTATGATAAATAATACAAACTGGTTGTTAAACATCCAAAGGATATAGAAGCCTACAATCAGGAGGTTTACTTTGATTAACACTTTAATCTTAGCTTATTTACAAATATCATTTTCTTTTGTAGTCTCACCTTAAGAAGCTGCTTGAAGGTCTGGGAATAGGAGGCAGGTTGGGCGGTCACAAAGGAGAAGAAATAGGATGGAAAAGGTAGAGAAAGAATCCCAATCACATGAAAATTTTTAAATGTTTTAAAATAAAAGTTAAATGTAATCAGTTTGTGTTATATTTATAACTTTAGTCTCTGGCTATGTTCTCATAAATAAATAAAAATTGTTACAACCAAGTATGTTTTCTAATTTCTGTCTCATTGGATAAAATTTTATTTCATTTTCCCAGCTAAACTTCAAGTGTATAAACAGTTTTAGACATAACGCAAGTCAGAAAAGCAGCATACTTTGTTTCCTCCACTTGTGAATTTAGTTTAACAAAAGATACATTTTTAGGAACAAAAGAAATATATATCTAAAATATATATGTATACACACACACACATATATATGCAAGTCTGTATGCATCCCTACAATTGCACAGCAGAATTGAATTGATAAGGGTTTCTTAACGACACTATTCAGTGGGAAAAAATTAGAGATTCTGAGAACAAAGAAAATAAATAAGCCTTGCCAAAAAAAATGGTTATTTTTGCCCCCAACCACCACTTAATGTGTTTTATTTCGTGGATTGTAATTTTCTATGAGGCTCCTGGGGTGAAACAGGTCCTGTTTTCATGGCCAGGGAGGTGTCTAAAGGCAAGGGAGGTGGAGGAGGAAGTAGCTTCAATGGTGAAACCAAACGAAGAACCCCTGAGTCCAAGTTCATTCCCCTCTGAGATGCTGGAGGAGATTGGCTCGGATGGAATACCTTTTGGCATTGCTCTGGCTACACAGGCCCTCAAACCTGAAACCTAGCCAATCACAGCAGTCCCGGCCTTGCATTTCAGAGTTTAGTCTTACACTTTGGCTGTGAGTTTATAATGAAAATATGCTATTTGCTGTTTGTAGAAAGAGAAACGCTAACTGGAAAGCTGGATTTTTCTAAGCTGTCAATTATCTCTTGAATCTAGGAGTCGTTTCCATTTCCTTCTCTTAAAGAGTGACGCTTTGCTTACACGCAGCTCAGCCTGCACCCCCTCTTTTAATCATCTGACATTTCTATAACAAGAGCTGACACGTACAACGTTTAGAAAATTTTGTTATTGCCAGTCAAATCACATTCTCAAATTAAGTGCAATGTTCCTTTTAAAAATCTCATTAGTGTTACTCTCTCAGAATTAGTTCAAAATGCAAAACACCTACTTCCAGGCATAATTGGTGTAAATCAGAATCAATGACAACTTATCGTAATCCCTTCCAATGTCGCAGGGATGTCCAACCTGCGGTTATGAATGCAGCCCAACACAAAATTGTAATTTTACTTAAAACCTTTTCTTGGCTCATCAGTTTTCGTGAGTGTTTGTGTATTTAATGTGTGGCCTAAGACAACTCTTTTTCTTCCAGTGTGGCCCAGAGACACGGAGAGGTTGGACACCCTTGAAGCTTTTCTCATGAATCACTCCTGAATTTATTCAGTGCAATGCAGATTTATTCGAGTTGTAGAAAGTAAGGGGCAGTTCAACCATGATTGTGCCCTGAGCTACAGGGAATGGTTTTGCATGGCATGGCTAATGTAGCCTAGCTTCTGACCTGGAAAACCAGTGGGGAGCGAGTCACCACACAGGACCCAAGCCCATGGACAGGTTTTCCTGTGGGGAACCAGGTCTGCATTGTACCTAGGCTGCTTTGTGGCTTGCTTTTTGCTAAAACTCCCTCACCCTGAATTGAGGCAACAAATGTTTACTGCATATCTTTAAAGTAACTTCCTAAAATCTATGCTAAATCTCCCAAAGATGTGTGTAACCAGTTCAACCACTTTTTACTTTGCATTTGCAAATATCTTTTTTCTTTGTGGTAAGTAGCAACTTCCTCTCCTTTGTTTTCTGTAAAAGGGAACCACCTAAAGCAAACCTGTGCATAGTAAAGGATGTAAGGTGCCCAGAAAAGCAATAAAAGCTTGTCTGGGCAGGGTTCAGGGCCCTCTCTCACTCAGATGGACCCCATGAGCCTCAAAGGACTTGTGATCTTTTAGAAAAGCAGACTTGTACATTTTGAAGAGAAAATAGACAAAAACACACAAAAAAAATAGATAAATTTCGGTTGATATAATGGAGGAGATTGGTGCTTTTTGTTTTCCTGATTGTGACCGTGTGAACAGAGTCCCCCTTCTCCAGTTGTGTATTATGCTCTACCTTATTGAGCACTTCAAAACCCATTCATTTCTAGGCAGGTTTTCCCCATTCTTGTTGGTACATACCAGCCAGGTCTGCAGGTACATGTTGAATAACTCTTTTCTTCCCCAAGAAAGAATACTATTTTCCTGCCCAGGCCATGCTGAGAAGGGACCTATACCATTGGTCTAGAAGCAATTAGGGAAAGTAGGAGTAGATGATGAGGAATACAACAGATGATGAGGATTCCTTGAGAGGAATCCACCTTGGGTGAATCCCTTGCATATGTTTAGATAATGGGGGGTTGTTGTGAAGGGTGGGGATTTAATCCTGCAGGCTGATAGGGTTCCAGATTCCTAACTGTGCCCTTCCAAATGTCTCTATCCAGGCTCATAGTTCTAGCTCTTCCCTGTCAGGGTTCAGAATTCAGTACAGATTAACTTTACAGGAGTGTGAATTTAGCCTCCTATCAACTCAAACTCCCACACTGCCAAATCTTGAACTTGGTTTTCAACACATTCTGCTCTTCAGCTGAAGATGCAAGTATCTTTAAATGCAACAAAATGTTGCTTCTGGCTTTACTCTGTTACCTTATTTAATAGCTGTCCATCATCTGTTTAGAGCCTTCTGGCCACTAACATTAACTAGTGACCTTAATAACCTTACAGTTATCATTAACCTCACAACCTCCTATTTTCTGTGAATAGCAATTACACAACCCATCATTATCTCTTCACTTGTACTCCAAACTACCACAGGTGGTGAAAAGTGAAGCATTGATAACCTCCACTGGCCTCTCTGGATTTTGGAAACAATGCAGACCACACTTGGAATCTGCTTTACCCATATATTAAGGCACTCAGAGGGCTGTAAGTATTGAACGTGCCTAGAAAGAGCTGGTTCTGTGGTAGTTTCAGGCTGTGGTACAAGTAACCTACCACTTGGCTCCCACAGCTTAGCAGATTTCATGGTGCAGGAAGAGATTTTGGTTGAAATGTTCATCATGTCCAATCTCTGGCAAGCCACAGAGAAAACTACAGAGTAGATCTAGGTATTGGAGCAAGGCTGTACCATCTTGAGCAAAGAATTACTCACCATTTGAGAAACAACTTCTTATATGTTTTTGGACCATCCTAGAGACTTAGCAACAAAACATATACTGTCTGTTGACAATGCAATAATAGATGCCCATGAAAGAGCTTGATATTGTCACATCTACCAAATCATTTTTAGGTCAAGCACAATAAGATTGATTCTATGCTGGAAATAACACATTTGCTATTGAGCCCAACCAATTCTAGAGCATATGATTAAATTATGTGGATAGATAACCAGGATCTTCCATCACCTATGTCGCTTTCCCTGACACTTATTTTTTAGCTCACATCTCTGACCCTGAGGAGGGTTCCCTATTACCAGATGACACAGAAGGTAGGGAATCTGGTCCTGTTTCATGGATGGATCAATTTCATACATTGCTAAGAGGCAGCAGAGTGGACAGCTGTCACACCACTGCTTCATGGAGGCATGACCCTGAAAGATACTGATGAGGGAGAGAACAGTCAGGAGGCGGAGCTTTAAGAAACATCTGTGGTCATTAACTTCACACTGAAAGAGAAGTGTTTTCGGAGGACAGAGAGATTTAGAACTGATGGTAGAAAGAGGAAAAATGTGAGGTTGAGACCAGCTGCCATGTGAGAGTATAGTTTATTTCACTTCATTTTTTAAAAGAAATTGTGATTGGCCACTGGTATATGATGATTGTGTGAGTTTTTTATTGATGCGTAACAAGTTATCATTCAGTTGGAGGCTTAAAAACTATCTCACAATTCTGTAGGTCAGAAGTAAGGAAAAGCTGCCAAAACTGTCTTGGCCAACTTGGACATTTATCTGGAGGTTCCGGGAAGAAAGTCTTCTGAGCTTACATAGGCTGTTGGGACAGAATTTAGTTCCTTACAGTTGGAGAACTAATATTCTTATTTTCTAGAAATTGCTCTTAGCTCCTGGACATTGATTATGGGCTAAGTTGCATCCTACCAAATTTCGTATGTTAAAACTCTCACATTCAGTACTTTAGAATGTGCTGGATTGGGAGATGGGGCCTTTAACGAGGTAGTTAAGGTAAAATAAGTTCATGTGAGTAGGTCTTGATCCAATATGACTGCTGTTCTTATGAGAGAAGATTTAGACATTTTTGGAAGATTATATAAAGACACATAGAGAAACGATCGCTGTAAGTTAAAGAGAGAGGCTCAGGAAAGGGGGGGAAAAAAGCCCACTGACACCTTGATCTCAGATTTCCAGACTCCAGAACTGTGAGAAAATAAATTTCTGTTGTGGAAGCCCATAGTCTGTGGCCTTTGTTATGGCAGCCCGAGCAAAACAAAGCCAAGCTGCTCTCTCGTTCTTGCACATGGCCTCTCCCTTCTGTGGTCCAGCAGAAGTGTATTGAAACCTTCTCGTGCTTTAAATATTTCTGAAATTTCCTTCAGCTTCCAGCTGGAGAGCTCTCTCTGCTTTCCGTGTAACTGCGAGTGATAATTCCACTCAAATGCCTGCCATGACAGAGCAAGGATCTCCCTTCTTCCTGTTTCCAATAAAATGGCCCTTGCTTCCTTCTGAGCACTTACCAGTAGGGCTCATAAAAATCCATATTTCTATTTACAACATGTTGAAGACAATTTTGGGCATTCTCTATCACTCTTTCAAAAGTTGCCTCAGATTTCTTTTAGTCTCCGTCCCCATGATTCCAGAGCCTCCCTCCCATGTTTATGTATTTGTACGGCAGCACCCACTTCCAGATACCCAAACCGTCTACATCAATCAGAATTCAAACAGAGAGGTAGAATCTGCAGAGAATGTACATGTGTATCTATGCATTTGATAGATTGATGATAGATGTATGGAAAGATAGGTGATAGATGATAGATAGATAGATAGATAGATAAACAGGGTTGTAGGAACTGCCTAATAATGTCTAAAATTCCTAGAGCAGGTAGTAAGAAAGAGGCAGCCTTAAAACCATGGCATAAGCTAAAACTGCCATTCACAAGAAGGGAAGCCTACAGCAGGGTGGAAGTCTGTGGGAACAGGTCTAAGGTGTTCCCTCATAAAAGCAATTTCTTCTCTTTTGGAGAAATGTCAGCCCTCCTTTTAGGGTTTGACAATGGACTAACCCAGTCTCACTCAAATTATCCAGGATAATCCCATTTACTTAAAGACACTCTATTTGGAGCTTTAATCACATCTACAGATTACCTTCAAAGCAACACCCGGAGTAGTTTTTGCATAACTGAGAACTCCAGTCCAGCCGAGCTGACACATCAAAAAAGTCATCACAATGCTAGTGCTCTCTGTATGCGCCCTTAGTCCTCACTCTTCCCACATGGGCAGCAAGCATCCTACCATGAACATTTGGGGCTTAATTTAAGGCCAAAGGTATGGAAATTCGGACAATTCTCAACCCCCAGGAAGAGCCCTGCACCATCGACAGAGAGGACTTCGAGGATAAACACCCCAGCTTCCTCACCCGCAGGAGGAGAAACTCCCAGCAGGACCGAGGTCTGCTGCCATCAGCTGCAGTGCGCTGGGCACCTCCTTCCTCTGTGTCACATTCCGCTTTCCTACCAGGGCTTCCCGAAACTTCAGGAACAAACCACTGACGCTCAACCTGGTGCCTCGAGTTTTGCTTCTGGAGTAAACCTTACTAAGACGGTTCTTTTCAGTGTTGTTCTCTCACCAACTAACTAAATCAATCAGCATTTTTGGGTTGCAAAGAATGCAAACCAGTTCCAATGAACTAGATATGTACAAGCTCTGTGCAGCAAGGCTGTCCGATGGCTCCAGCAATGAGGAAAAGCCTAGATAACTAGGCTTAAAAAATGATAGAAACAAAGGGAAGTATGTGATTGAGAACATAAACATAGTCATGATTCGCCCTTAAAAGCTCTCTGCTTAGAAAGCCCCAGTCACTGGCCACTCCGTATAGTACCCTGGGCTCCCCATTGCCACCTTCTCAACGGATTTGTCTGTCTTAGCATCTCTGGGACTTTTTTTTTCAGCAGGGGCATCTAATTGCAGACACAAAGTCAAACGGCCATACTTTGACAGCCAGAGATCAAGAACAGCACAAATCGCCTTCTCAAGAGAGAAAGTTAATATAGCGGGCAGCTAAGGAAAGACCAATGTCCTCTATATTCAAAGTAGTTTTTGCGGTAGACACCCTGCCACCTCACGCATCTCATTTCAGCGTGTGCAGTGCAAATACTGGATTCCTAGAAAAGGAATTCCAACTTCCATTCATCTTCCCTGTATCTTCAGAGCACGCTCACATGAGCTTTAGGTAACACAACATTCTGCACAGGCACGTGTACACACACACACACACGAAGCTGGGACAGCTTGAGGTAAAGATCATTTTACAGAATTTGACTAGTGACCTATCTCTTCTTTCCTCTGTATGTAAAATAAGCTTGAAGAAAATTCAATGTCAGGAATAACTGCTTCAGGAATTGTGGTATGGGTTCTGTAACTGGTTAAAATTGGTAGGATATTTCAGACCTCCCAACACGAACTAGCAGCACTAGAGTTTTATGTGCCAAGCTAACTATTAGAAAAAAGACGTATGTAAGGGATGGAAGCAGAGCGGCAGCGAGAGCTATTCAGGTCACAGTTAGGTTAGATCTGGGGCGAGGCTGAAGGAAGGGCGAGAGAGAGTGTCAGAGGATCTTTTATAAACAGATTCATATGCCTGAAACCATCCAAAACAAGCTGTTGATGAGAGCAGTGACTTAGGGTAACCTTCAAGCATATTATTTGAAAAGAAAAAGGAGAAAGAGAAAAAAGGAAAGAGAGAAAGGGGTAGGAGAAGAAGGGAGGGAGAGAGAGAAAAAGAGAAAGAAGGAGATAAAACAACATGGCCTGCATTTGAAGCCCACGGAAATTCTAGGTGAGCATATTTTATCTAAAGTATATTTATATATTCTGTGCACCAAAAACCCTCATGTTTTTCAAGGAGACAATATAATTTTCTGCTTTATTATAAAGCCTAATACCTCTCTTCAATTTTCCCACATCCCCCAAATGGGATGCACTTGACCAAAGTTCTCACAAATCATTAAATATCCCAGAACATTTCAATTCATTGTTGTTTTTTTATATAACTTTACAGGGTTTAAAAAGACTCTTGCTCTGAATTTTAAAAACCAACATAGAAGACTTTTTTACACTGTGTTAAGGACTCAGCTAGATGTGGACGTAAAATCAAAAAAAACGTTTTTGAGAAACTTAACCCTTTAGAAAAACATGCATAGATGATTACAACACAGTGTATTCGATGTTGTCGCAGAGCCACAGCCTTATGATGGAAGAATCATGTAACTCCAAGAACACAAGTGAATGCAAAGCAAACCACAAGAAAGCAAATGCGTCTGAAGATGTGTAATGGGAAGTTGAGAAACTCATGGCTGAAGAAATAATCAGAGACAAGATCGGGGAGGGCCTCAGGTGCGAAGTGAAGGAATTCACATGGTAACAGACAGCGAGGAGCATTAAAAGATTTAACTGTAAGAATCATACTGTCACGTTTGGATTTGAGATGGAACCACAGGGAATGTGTTTGAGAGAACAGGCTGGGGACAGAGAATATAGGCTATTGCAACAGTTTCGATGAGAACAAACAACACCTGAATCAAGAAAGAGGTGGAAAGAATGAAGCAGCAGGTATACATTTGGAAATACTTAGAAGGCAAAAAAATAAGTTGGGTCTTGGCTTTGGTGCTAGTGGGGGTGAGACTGTTCAGGTTAGGACAATTCACAGTTCTCTTTGCTTAGGTGATGTACCGGTGGTGTCTCAGTGGAACTGAGGCGATCATTTTTGTGGGGGAAAAGAAACATTCGTCTTTGAACCTGAAAGTCTGTAGTGTTTGATATACCTGTGTATTTACAGGCAGTTGGAAAACTAAGGGAGATTAGGGGCTAAAGACAAAGGCTAGCAGTCATTACTGTGTTTAGCAGACTGATGGGCCCCTCTCCCCAGATCTCCAAAATCTGTAAGTGCATACTTTATATGGCAAAGGAGACTTCGCAGATGTGATTAATTTATGGATCTTGAGATGGGGAGATTATCCAGGTGGCAAAAATGTAACCACTAGGTACAGGAAAGATATAATCGAGAAAGCTCGAGAAGGAGATGTGAAGAAGGAAACAGAGGTGATAGGAAGAGAGATTTGAAGATCTCTCCGCTGGCCTTGGAAATGGAGACCAGCAGCCATCAGGCGGGCTCTAGAGGAGGCAAAGGAACAAAGGCTTGCCCAGAGCCCCAGAAGGAACACAGACCTGTGGGCACTTCGCTCTCAGGGCTTCTGACCCACAGAACTGTAAGGAAATGCATGTGTGCTAAAGCCACTTCAATTGTGTTTAGGGGATGTGGAAAAATTAAGCCACTGAGTTTGTGGCCATTTCTTATATAAGCAATGGGACACAACTACAAACACCATCTACGTGTGGTTTGAAGAAAAGGGTGAATATTGAGAAATGGCAGTAAAACAGAGCATTGGAGCAAGTCAGCGTTTAAGAAGACAGAGGAGGAAAAGTGAATATGCAGTTACAACTCCACAAATTAAAATTTAGATCACACCTTTTTAACATTGACAACACATTTCAAATTTCAATGTAATATGGAAGGGAAAGATAGAAAGAAATTAGGTAAACATAACAGATGTAGCTACTTTTCATGTGATATTCTCTCACATTCATTTGATGGAGAAAAATACTGTTTTTTTTTATAAAGGGGCAGTTACTTGATCTCACAGTCTGTTTTAAAGAACATTAAATGAAAACAAAGTGAAATTAAATACCCACCAAAAAATTAGCAAATTTTCCTGGGTGCAGCTTGCTGGACCAAGTTTCTAGGGATCATAGACTACTGCTACACACTTCCTCAATTGGAAAAGTACAAGGGTAGGCTATTCGGAAGAAAAATGAATGACTTCTCTCTAGGACGCTCTGTCCTTGCCCAAGAGTCTATATTTAGATAAATACTCTCTGTTAAGTAAAGGTCAGAAATCTGTGGCCGTGGCTGCAATATTAGGACTCACTGGCCCTAACAAGTGAACATGTGAACGAATGTCATGAAAAAGGAAGCTAAAGGCACCAAGCATTTCTCAACACTTTTTCCTCCCATTCCTCCCATTGAATTTAAATGCATTACCATCTTCTGCCAGCATCGGCATCAAACAAGTAGTGTGGGCATCTGGAGAGAGAACTCTCAGGAGGCCAAGAAAAACATGAGCTAATCTTGTAGGTTTCCCCGTCATTTGCTTTTCAAAAGTAAGAAACAGCCAGGAAGGTGAAAGCCTCCTCCGCTGGTGGTTTCAGCAACAACCTCCAAGTGAACACACAGGATCTGTTTTCTGAAGATTGACATTCCCTCACTGATGAATATTTTTCTGGCACAAAGAAGAAATTTAATTAAGCTTCTCTTTTCTAATAAGATCAGGCCTTGAATATTTAACACTACGGGCTTGTTTCAGGGCCAAGGAATTATCGGATGGAAGCTATGTAGGTGGAGAGTGGTAGGCAAGTTCCTTCAAAGTCTGGTCCCTGATGGCTTCTTATTCTCCTCTCCTGCTAATGTCTTCATTCAAGTCATACCAAGTGATTTGACTCACACTGCTCCATGTCTCAGAACTTCACACATTTGTTTTGCCCTGGTTCAAGAACCCTTGCCTCAGTGAGTTATCCCTGATCTTCTCCAGCATGACTAAGCATTCCTTTCACGCATCTGGACTTGCGCTGTCCGGTACGGCATCCACTAGCCATGTGCTAGTACAAAGCACTTGAACTGTGGCTGGTCCAAATTGAAGTACAATGTGTAAGTATAGAATATGTGCCAGTTTTCAAAGACTTAATAAATAAAGAGTGTAAAACATCTCAAGAATCTTTTTCTCATATCGGTTACACAGATAAATAAAAATATTTTGCTTCTATGAAGTTAAATAAAATGTATCATTAAAATAAATCTCACCTGTTTGTTCTTACCTTTTTAATGTGACTAAGAGAAAATTTAAAATTATATGTGGCACCATAGGTAATACCACCCTAACAAAGAGATGACAGATACATGTCCTAATACCTACAACTTGTACTTGATACATGGGAGGTGCTGGATAAATACCACTTGAATTAATAAATTAGGATTGAAAGAGTTTCTAATTAACTATTTAGTACTCTCTTAATTGTAAGTGTCTAGAACACAAATTATTCACCAGGCTGAATGTAAGTACTTACAAAAATGGTAAACCTCTTTCAAGTCATTCCAATATCATTGAGTAAATTATTATTCAGGATACAAACTTGTATTCTAATAAACTAAAAATGTACTTGTGTTTTCTAATAAATATTGATTCAAATGATATCCATATAAAAGAGACCAAGGATTTAGTTGTTTTTAATTTTTTAGTCACTAACCTCAAGTGCTTCAAACATCAAAACTATTTATTTTTTAAGAAAATCAGCATCTCTAGCCATCAGAGACATGCAAATTAAAACCACAATAAGATACCACTTTACAGTGGTCAGAATGGCCATCATTAATGCATCAACCAATAACAAGTGCTGGCCAGGTTGTGGAGAAAAGGGAACCCTGGTACACTGTTGGTGGGAGTGCAGACTGGTGTAGACACTGAGGAAAACAGTATGGAATTTCCTCAGAAAACTAAAAATGGAACTACCTTTTGACCTGGCAATTCCACTGCTGGGATTATACCCTAAGAATCCTGAAACACCAATCCAAAAGAACCTATGCACCCCAGTGTTCATAGCAGCACAATTTACAATAGCCAAGTGCTGGAAACAGCCTAAGTGCCCATCAGTAAATGAGTGGATCAACAAACTGTGCTACATTTACACAGTGGAATACTATGCAGCAGCAAGAAAGAAAGAGCTCCTACCCTTCACAACAGCAGGGATGGATCTGGAGAGGATTATGTTAAGTGAAATAAGCCAAGCAGTGAAAGACAAATATCACATGATCTCATCTATAAGTGGAACCTGATCAAAAAACAAATAAGCAAGTAAAATATAACCAGAAACATTGAAATTAAGAACAAACTGGCAGTAACCAGAGGGAAGGAGGAAGTGAGATAATGGGAAAATAGGGGAAGGGTCATCAAGGAATATGTATAAAGGACACATGGATGAAGCCAAAGGGGTATAGGATTGAGAGAAGGGCAGGCAGATGGGTATGGTGGGGGGGCTGGAGGGGAGCAAATGGAGACAACTGTACTTGAACAACAATAAAAAATATTTTAAAAAAGAAAACTGATGAACATGATGGTGTTCCAGTCATTTCAACAATTGTCAGCGGCCGGATGGATGATCCATTCAGTAACAGACTCTCATGTAGTGAGAGTGACTTCACTTTCAGTAACTTGCATATTGGGGAAACCTAGTTGAACAGAAGTAATGCACTTTGGGAAGATGCTGTTTCTATGGCATGGTATGAACCAGATGTCATCTGCATCCCAATTTGAATTCAGTCACTTAAAAAATTTTGAAAATGCTTCGGTCTGTTTTGCTTCTTACTCTATTTCTGCTTTTTGTTTGATGTCTCTCCTTCACTCTCTTGTTATTTTTCTCCTTACTACTTGCTCCTTTTAAAAGGCCTCGTTAACACTCATTAACGAGTATGGTCCAAAGCTCCAAAGTAAACAAGCAGCAAGAAGAAAGAGGATGAAAGAACGAAAGTTTAATTTTCCTGCCAGGTTTCAATGGATTGCAAAAGCAGCTAGGGCACCAGCCAGTTTTTACAGGAACTGCTACAAGTCCACCACCCTTTTAGTCTCCTTACAAGTATGACTGAATGGCAAGAGTGGTCCAAACATTTAAAAGCTGGCTTTTCTGAAAACTAGTTTTTCACAGAATAAACAAAATGCATTTTTATTCTCTGCAGAGACCAATTACCTCCCTCCACACTGAATATTGTGCCTCTCTCCAAAAGCTGGCCACCCTCAAGCCATTCACAGTACAGGAAGGCACATTTCAGGTCTCAGCTTTAGTAAAAAGCTGTAATGTGAAAGTCATTAACAAAGACATTGGCAGGTCTGGATGGAATCAAATTCACTGGGAAGGGGCCTCTGTGTGTTCTTTGCATTTGATCTTGCTAATTTCACTAAAAGGTTTTGCTTTTAAACTCTTTTTCTTTAAAGATCTTATTTATTTAGTTTTAGAGATGAGAAGACAGGGAAAAAGAAAAGGAGAGAAACATCAATGTGTGGTTGCTTCTTGTGCACTCCCCAATGGGGACCTGGCCTGCAGCCCAGGCATGTGCCCTGACTGGGAATGGAACCAGTGATCCTTTGGTTTTGCAGGATGGAGCTCAACCCACTGAGCCACACCAGCCAGGGGTGATTTCAAGCTCCTATTCATGAAGATGATATTTAATTCTTTCATTGTTTGCCTTGCTTATCATAGGAAGCAGCTTTAATAGTAATGCATATATTCCAGACATGTATTCAGCCAATTAATTCCTTTTTAAACTAATATTTATTGAGTTAAACAATTTATGAGAGATCACTGTAGGTATTAGAAATACATCAATGAACAATACAAGAAATAGTCCTGGATCTCATGAAACACATATATTAATTAGTAAGGGAGACAAACAATAAACATGATAACTAAGTATAATATGTTAGATAGTGTTAAGTGCCCCCCAAAAAACAAAGTAGAGGAAGGGGAATTTAAAGTCTCTAGGTCAGAATTTTAGATAATAGAGCAGAGAAAAACAATATGAGACTATACCATTAAAACAAAGACCTAAGAAACAAATATTTTTTATAATTACAAAAAGTATATATATAGATATGTAGATAGATGACATATAGATATATACATATATAGATAAAGGAGAAATAAAAGGCAACTCAGAAAACCCCAGAGAAAAGTTGAAATAATTATCTATGATTTTACCACTCATAGTTAATCTTTGTTTAAAATTTGCCATAGGTATTGCTGGATTTAATGTGTGTGTGTGTGTGTGTGTGTGAGAGAGAGAGAGAGAGTAAGAGAGAGAGAGACAGAGAGAGGGAGAGAGAGACAGAGAGAGGGAGGGAGGGAGAGAGAAGAGACAGCAGAGAGAGAAAAGGAGAAAGAGAGAAAGAATATAAAAGTTATTTAGAGAATTGGGACACTGCTCAGTTTCAACACCGTGAGCCCGATTCTTAGGTTAATAATGTTTGAAAACAACGTTTAAAACTTTTCTGTTTTTGTTGTTAAAATGATATACTTTGAAAGAAATAATTGCACATACATTTTGCCCATACCTTAAAAATAAACTATCATGTGAAAATGTAAACACATTTTAAAAAAATGTTTAGCCTTAAATTTGCAGTTCTGCCCATTTGGATACTTTAAGCAGCAAGAAAGAGAAGATCTAATTCAATGGACTTAAACAATAAGGAGTTTATGAAATTTTTATTTGAACTTGAGCAAAGATCCTGTGTATATAATTAGACCTGAGTTCAGACGTGATCCTTTTGTTTCATTGGCCCCATTTCATAGTCTGAGGCCCAGAGTGACGAAGTAACTTTTCAAAACATCAAAATAAGACAGGAGCAGAGGCAGGCAGGCAGTCCAGTCTCGCACGGTGATCTGAAGTGCACACGGAAGCCTTTCCGTCATCTCCCCACTGTGGTTTGTCAAAATAAAAGCGGCTTTTGACATTGTCACATGCAGTGGATAGGACTACGACATTTCTGATGTATCTCGATGCACTAAACTTAATTCCTAGAATAGCAGAGGAATCTCATGGAAACAAAATATGATAGGTTTTGGGTAATGTCAAAAGACTGCACATAAGTAATTCTTAAAAACAAATTTGCATGTAGTGATTAAAAGCAACAAGCCACAATTGGCATATAATTGAGGTTTTATATTAAATATATTTATATCTATATATATTTTCTAATAATTAACATTCATATTATTTATATTATTCACATCATTTAATTATTATTGGGAGCCAAGCAAAAACACCATTTTTGTCCATTTTTTTGTAATTTTTCCATATCATAGAATCTTTGCTTACCATATGCCATCATATCATATTGTATTAAATCCTTATAACAGTTCTAGTAAATACTATTTTTATTTTACACACGAAAAAGTCCAGTGCAATGATGCCATGTGCTTTACCCAAGACGGCAGAGATGATCAGAGATCCAGATCTGAAATTCAAGTCTAGTTTTACTCACACAGGACACTGATTCAGGCTACTCATTGAAGTTTGGGAAGAAACAGCTCAGTGCCCAAGACACCCGCATCACATGGTTAACGGGGTTAGGTATCCCCAAGAATTTAGCTCCAGTTCCCAAGTGTAACTGGCATCTTCAAGAAGCCCTGAGAGTTTTGCGGGCCTTTATTCAGCAGCGCCGATGGAGTGTGGCGTAACAAAATTGGCACGCAACGTGAATAGAGACAATTGAAAAGTTCGATATAGCAAAGCTTCACTGAGGATATTTAATCCTCAATTTACGTGGATAACAATTTTATCATACCCTCATTCCCATAATAATCATAATATACTTTTATAATAGCATTATTTTCAAGTTGTCTACCATTACTAATCAACTCTCGATTAGGGAACGATAATATGGAGGAAAAACTAACAACATCCTTTCAAATTCTTTCATGTTTATATTTTTTTCAAAAATTCTTAAATGAAAAAAAAAGCCTGTAACAAGAGTTTCCTAAAATAAAAAGCTTAGCTCCTCTGAATCAAGTCTTAAAATTTTGGTTATCAATTACAAGAAATGGGAAAAACTTGGTCAGCAACTAACTAGGCCCACTTGCTGTGCAAACAATAGAAAAGAGAATGGCAATTTGAAATAAACTTCTAAAGTTATTCATTCATGAATGGTCATAGAAAGAGAATTTTATAGTAAAAATGTAACAAGTATTTATGTAAAATATTAAATAAACTAAACAGGAAAAGACTGAACAGAGAACACACCCTGGATTCAGGAATAGTCAGGGCCTCTAAGACAAGCCAATAGGAGGAGTGTATGCCCAGATGGTACAGGCCACCAATACCTGTTCCTCCGGTATTTGGCTTCTCAGTACATTGGTTAATAGTCAAATCCATATTTCTATGCTTTAATCACTGAGAAAGGTGTTAATGTGTCATTACTGTATGTCAACTTGACTATGAGTCAGTCGGAATTGCTACTGAACATTTCATTGTTAAAAACTCATTTGTATATATTTACTATAGACCATTATAAGAAAAGAATGCGAGTCTTGTTTTTGAGACCAGCTGGTAGAATTCAACTCTGAACAATGAAAATGACTTGTTGGCTTATTGTATACTGGTTGTAACACAAATTGAAGTTCTTTTGTTTGTGATTTATTGTTGTTAAATTCAGCAATGACATGAAATGAACCTAGCATAATGTATTTCTCAAAGCATAATTTAATAATAACCTATTGCTGATTATAAGTAAGCATGGAATATGTATCCATTTATGGCCTAGGAGATGATCTTGCATCTAAATCGTGCTGTGAGCTAAGTTACTGTTATATTTTTAAAGACGTTTTATAGTGTTTCCACATTTTTATATATTTTCATTGACCATTTTTTATTTCAAATATAACCCGAGGTGTAAGAAATCACCATGGCACCACCATGAGCTGAAGGAAATTTTAAGGTATTTGGATATTTCAAAAAGTCTTTCCATGATCTTATTTTTTAAAATAAATTATTGAATTATTGGGTAGCCTATGGATGAGACATAAAGCTTAACCCTGCATATAACAGCATATAACAAGGATAATGTTATAAACTTATTTTCCTTCATATAATAATTGATTCATCTCTTGCTGAATAATATTTTAAAGTTCTATTTAGACACTTTTACCATTAGCAATATTTCCAGCATTTTAAGTTAATTCAGCAACTAAGATGCGCCACTGCTGAAGAAAAAAGGATCACTGTCATTTTCCTGAAAGACCACAAAATGGGAAGGTGAATCTTTGAGGGGATGGTCAGCCCTTTGTTCGTTTATCTAATTCCTTGTGGTTTCCTGGGCCTGTAGGTTTCAATGATTCTCAGGGCTCGTCATACATCCTCCCTGCTCTGGATTGTGAGTCTCCATTATCTAAGTGAATTGTGAAGGATGAAAACAGACAATGAAGGGAACAATGGAAATGTCCAATGTTTTCACACAGAAGGAGGGAAATGAGGAAAACCAAAAGCCTCTCTATCTGAAACACATTCATAAACTTCCTAATGTTATTAAAATACAAAGTGGATGCCCCAATGCAAATTATTTTTTATTTTGCAGAATACTTTTAGTAATTGCTAAATTCTTCTTGAGATTTCCTTGCAAATATTTAAAACATATATTATTTTATTTTTTTTATTTTAGTTGCTTTTCAAGTACAATTTTCTGCCTTTTACCCCCATTCCAGCCCACCCCTCCAGTCCTCGCCACCTCCCTCCCATTTCCACCCGCCCCTTATTATTGTCCATGTGTCCTTTATACTTGTTCCTGCAAACACTCCCTCTTTTCCCCTGAAATTCCCTCCCCTCTCCCCTCTCCCCTCTGGTCACTGTCAGCCTGTTCCCAATTTCAGTGTCTTTGGTTATATCTTGCTTGCTTGTTTGTTTTATTGATTATAAAACACAAATTTTTTAAATTATTTCTATATTTGCTGAAGTCTCTCATCAGCACCAATTGCAAAGATTCATAGTTACTTATTTGCATATTTAGACTCCCTGAATTTGATTTGACTGCATTTGATATAGTGATAACTGGTGCATTTATTCTTTCTTTGTCTTTCCTAGCAAGTCAAGGTGAGACCGCTTTGGCTGAGCGACAGAGCAAGGGCAGCAACTTGGCTTAAAAATGGCCTGTTACACAACCCGGTCTTCAGTCTCCTTTAGTGGTGCTTGAAGAGCACTTGAAACAGCTTAAGAATAGCAGCAGATGATTAGCCAATGACAAATGGAGACTATTATGCCACAGCAGGTCAACCTTAACGTTGAATAAAAAGAAAAGTATATATGGCATAAACCAGTCACTAGGTGTCTCAGATAACACACAGCAATAATTCTATTTTGAAGTAGGATATAGTCTGTTTGGAAGATCAACTTTTTTAATTTAAAAAAAATTTTTTTTAATTTTTATTGTTGTTCAAGAACAGTTGTGTCCATTTTTCTGCCACCACTTTAGAAGCACAGATTTAAATGTTCTTATGTATTACTTAAGTAAAATATAACAGAAAACTACCCATGGCCCGATACATCTGTGCAGGTACTGGGCAGACCCACTGAGTTTCATTAAAGTCATTGCATCTCTGAGTGAATCACCATCCTAACCTCTAAGGCAGACAGCTCTTCCTGGTGAGCAGAGAATTCTTCCACTTGCTGTAAGAATTCACTTGTTTCTGAACTTGAATCTCAACCACATGCATAGAATTTCCAATTTCCGTCCCACTTCCTGGTGAACTCCAAAGCTGAAGCTGAGTCCATCAAGGTGCATCAAGGGTTCATTCCTCAAGTTCTTTCACGTATATTATCTTATTTATTTCAGAAAAAAACCTTATGTGATAGCACTTTTGGTTTCTTACACATGCGGTTCAGAGACCTTGCGATTTCTTGAACTTGACATGTCCTATCGATGGCAGAGCTGGATTCTGAACTCAGAAACCTGCAAATTCAGCATTTTCTTACTTGTTTGACCAGGCGACTCGCTACTCACAGAGCACGCGTAAACATCTTGGCAGACCTATTTCCTGCAGACAACAGTTTGGAAAGCATTATTCTAATTCCAAATCTAATCAACTATCCATTATGCCACAGATGTCCTTAACGAGCTATGATTAAACTATATTTAAAACAGTACCCAAATTCAGGCTATCGAAATTAAATTAGTCTCAACATTCCACTCTGTGACTTTAGGTGAAGGACACAGTTATAAAGAATTACTTTAAGAATTACTTTACAAATGTCCATGTTTAAACATCTTTAGCTATTTTTATTCCAAACATATTAACTTTCATAATTTAATTCAGCAGTCCGTAGTTTTTATGTCTGTTTCACAAAGACTTAGAAAAAGCCCACCTCTTCAAAACTGCATCTCTGTTTCCTTAACCATAAGAGTCAGATGCTATGGCAGGAAGCCAAGGCTAATATACATCTTTATAAATGTATACAAGATGGGAAGAAGATGATGGTCATACTGTAATCTTGGAATTATAGAAAACAAGTTCATGGGGGAACATACAAGGGAGACATGAGTACAAATGCCTAACTTGTATGTATAGTTTTCCATAACAATGACAACTAACACTCATGCAGAGCTAATTAAATACCATGTGGTGTTTTAAGTGCTTTCCATTGAGTAATTTATTTAGTATCTCCAAGCAGTGAGGTGGGCTCTATTATTACTGCTCTTTGAGAGGTGACGATACTAAGTCACTTGACCTAGGCTGCATTACTAGCAAGTAGTGGAGTCTGATGGAAACAGAGACCATCTGAAGGCAAACTCTGCTGTCACCCAGGTCAATAAAGTACCTTACAGCATCTCAGGAAGTCCATTTACACCTTTCCAGGTAATATTAATCTCTCCCTTTTCTGAATTTAAATAGATCTCTCTCTCTCTCTCTCTCTCTCTCTCTCTCTCCCCCTCCTTCCCCCCTCTCTCTTCCCTCCCACCCTCACCCACTTCTACTCCCCATTCATCCAATTTTAAATATCTTTTTAGGGGAGATGACTAATAAATTCATTTGGGAGTATTTAGCCTTGGTATTGCCTTTCCGTTAATCTGTCATGAACGAATGCAAGAACAATCAAAACTAGAAAACACTCCTTCTTTATTCTCTCAGTGTTTAAAGGCGTTTGTTATTGTTGCTGCTGTTGCTTTGCATAGCACTTTCAGAGATACACCAGAGCTGGCAAATGCAAATAAAAGGGCCCATGTTAGGTTTCTCAACTTTCATAAATGTATCCTGTGTTTTGCCTGCACCCGAGAAATGGTAATCAAAGTCAATTACCCTGATACAAATGGGCAATGGCCCTCTTTTAGTTAACTTGGGATTTAGTTGCACTGGGGATATCCGTAACTAAATTTTCAAGATCTAGAAACAGAAAAGGGTAAAATTAGTGTACATGAGTCTGATGTATCAATGTTTGTGCATGATTTCTTTGTTCCATGAAGACTCCAGCCTCAGACCTCCTCTCCCTTCCTGTGAACAGGGAGGTACCTGCCACTCTTTCCAGAAATCAACCCCTGGGCAGCAGCATCGGTGTCCTACTCCCAGGGAGGGCCTCAGGCTACCCAGCACTGGCCCACGGGGGTCTCCCAAGGAGCACAGGGCTTCAGACTACGACTTCTAGAGCATCTGGTACTCATTTTCCTCACTTGGGTGCTTTTCCATTTCTAGGGAGCATCTTATCAAATAGGCCAGGGCAGATGTTTACAGAGATATTAGCTTGTCCCTAATTCCCTGAAAGTAAAGGACACTTTATTTTAAATGGTGAGAACTAAAGCTGCCCATATTAATTTCCAAAGTATGTCCAGAGATAGAACTCACTGGCATTCTGACAAAGGACACTCTGAGTGTGAAAACTCAATCATCTGAAATGTGGATAAGAAGTCCCTGCTGTTTTGTCTTTCATGTTAAGTTCAAAACTCCAGAGGTTCAGTATGAAACTATTGCCTCAGTGTGAAAAAGTAAAACCCACACATTTTGTGCGTGATCATGGATTCACTGTGTGCCTGGTACCACGGCTTGAGACAAATGCAAATAGATTTTATAAAAATTCATTCATTTCTTCACATTACAGACTGCAAGATAATAGTGCTTTGTTTCATTTTTTTGTCTGCTTATTGGTTTTGTGTTTCTCTGGGAGACACCTTTCACAGGGTGCTTTAACTGGGCTGGGCACTTCACCTTGATGTCCCATGTAATCCCCTCAGCCATGTTTGAGATAGGTATCAAAGTCACCAGCCTTCTACCAGGTGTCAGAACAGACTGACAGAGGCTAAATCGTTTGTCCAAAGGCACATATGTAACAGGTACTGAGCCTATTCGAGTAGAGAATCCATCCTCTTACCACCATATTTATTGCTCCCTAGACTCTCCTAAAATCACGCATCTTTTCTCTCTCCACAATCTCCCAGGAAGCTCTCAATCATCCTGCCATCATATTGCTGTCAACTCCCAGCTGCCGGGACAATCATGCGGCTTCCACAACGTAGGTTGCTACCACAGTCGCCGCCGCCAGCATTCGTTGCTTGCCAGAGCTCCACGGTGGAAAGAATGTTTTCCCTCTGAGTAATTTCGGGTCTATACTTAAGATTGCCCACACTCCTCACACAGCCCTCCAAGTAATATGGTTTCTTCAATTTCACAATCACGGTTCACACATAAAAAAAACACGGGCAGCTTTTCTAGGCAAAATATCATAATATTATTATTGAGTGTCTGCCATGTGACATTATTTTGTTTAATTTCAGCAACTTTGTACATTCTTCTACAGACTAGAAACAGAGGGTTAAGAAAGAAGGGCAGGAGTGGAATATATAACCTTGTTTCACACTCAACAAAGGCACTTCATTGACTGAAGGCTGCTATTTCCTGTTGAGAATTCATTTTTCAGCAGCTGCCTCCCTCAGGGGAGGGGCCTGCCTTCCCAGGACTCCTGTGCTCCATAGAAGTCGACACAGACCGTTTTCCTCGAGTGTTCATGTTTGCAGAGGCTCTCAAGGCTGCGAAAGTATATGTATATATATATATATACATATACACACACACAGTGTCTCCAAAATCATAGGCAATTAGAAGACCATGTTATACGAAAGTGGATTCCCGATTTTTTAGGTGACCTTGCTGATAATGGTCATCAAAACTGGACAGACGCCTTCACTGTTGAGTCTATGCTTACCAATCAACTTTCTGCTTTCCCATTTGACTTCACAAATACCTTAGCCAGGAGAGAAGTACCCCCAGAATAAGTGGGAGAGCTGCAATTCTTGAATAGTAGTGTCTCATTGGGATTCCATTTCGGGGCTTCCAAAACACTGGTTAATTTCACATTGCTTTTACACATTTAGCCAAATCTGTATAGTGCATGTTTTATTATATATTCAATATTTTACTTTAGATTAATTCACTTTTTAATTTATAGAAATTAATTATTAATTTATGTGAAACAAGCAAAACATAGGGCAAAAACCTAAAGCATGGTTTTTATGTGCCAGTTATAGTTTCAAATTCATTTTTAATATCTAAGTAAATTTTTAAAAATATTCATTAATTTACCATCTGAATTTTATCCCAGGAACTACCAGCTGGCTGCAAAGTACATTTTGCCAAATACAGTTAAGAGCTATAGACATCAGTCTCTGTGTATTGAATGAGTGTCTGAACATAATAACTGGTAGGTAAATTAAAATTACCCAAAACCTAACAAAATCTGGATTTCTTAGTCAAATTTAGTCTATGCTTCTGCAAAGTTTACATGCAGACATTTACCATGGTCAAACCCAAAGGGAACAGTCATGCACCATAACACTTTTATCTCTTTTCTCAATTTCACTGACTTGTTTTTTTTTTATTTTGGTTTTGAAAAATGTTTTTCAATATCTGTACTGCAGGGCAGAACTATCCAATCTTACTTGCCTCTTACATTTCTTTTTAACTTATCACTTTTTTTTTATCTTCTTCAGTAATGGAGAAGATAATGTTTATCTTCTCCTTAAATTAAATTCCACATTATCTCCAATTCTTCCCGTCAGTCTTTACTTTCAAAATCAATATAGTTATGATGTTATGCATCATTCAGTGAAATAAAATTATTTAGTTTATGGCGTGACAATATGTTATGTTTATGGACCTAAACATAAAATAGAGCAAGTTTACGTTTCCCAAGCATTTAAAAGAAGAGGGCCTCTCCCAGTTAAGGCGATGAGAATCGATACAAATCTATTATGGCCTAAATATATGTATAACTTTCCTTCAAATATATGTATATACTCATTAAAACTTCAAAGTTGAAAACCGGAGTTCATGACATTCTTTTGCAATTTCCAATTATAATACAAGTTAAACTAATAATACTAAAACCCTCTGCTTGGCATCATAATTCAATAAAAGAATATTCTGGGAGCACTTATTTTGAGAGAGTCCCCTATGTAAGACGGCACTGGCATGTTATCAGGCAACAACCCAGCTACGTAGATTTTGGAAAAACAGAACAGATTAGTGGAAAAATAGGAAGATCACCATTTTGCACGTGGAAGGGATTTGAGCCTTTCCTGCTGAGTTACTAAAGCAGGTTCATGGGAGGCGGAGTCCACCTCAGATCAAGAACACGTATCAAACTGTCAGTTCCTGGGGAAAACGAGGGTTGCCACGCTGGTCTCAGAAATTCTGAAATCAGGGTCTGGTATGATAGAAATGCTGTAGATAGGGATCAAAAGCTAAAACACAAGAGATGCTACTCAGATCGCTTTCACAGTATTTGAGTCTGATCTGAGAATGACAAAAATAAATCTGATGTATGAATTTTTGGTCACCACGCCTGAGTTTAATCAGCATATTTTGAAATTTATTGGGGAATTTGTCCTCACTGTTTGCTTCCATTCCAAAGCTGTATGGGTCAGGTTGTATAAATTCGGATGAGTTCCGTGCCTCCAAAGAAAGCCCCAGTGACTAGATCGGATCCCGCCTTGTGTTCTGTCTTCTGACCAGTTCCAAAGCTTGGACTAGCCACAACCACAAGTCCTAGCCTGTGGGAAGCATCTCAGCTTACCTTCCATAGCAGAAGAGTATTTCAAGGACCTAGAACACATGCACAGTTTCCCTCAGATGTCTCTGTCTTTCAGGCTCAAGGTATCTTTGCCTGGGGTCGGTCCACAATTTACCTTAATTCCTTAACTTCCAATGGTTCAGGTCAATTGTCTTGATGTTCCCTTGGGAATCCCAAAGGTTGCCACCCCACCCAGTTTCCTGTTGCCTCTGTAGGCTGGATGCCTGCACCGAGAGGCCTGCTCCATGGGATGGGAAACCAGTGCTTAAATATATAATTTCGCTCTTCCTTTCCATGTGCCACCCAGGGACCTGATACTGCCTGTTTAAACCTACTCCTTGGCTTTCTTTTCCTGCATGGACAGACCTCCCAGAATCCTGACCTCATGCATAATGACTGAATTCCTGGATATAACGACACACCCACAGAACTGCTTGACCTACCCAGTTCTGACTTTTCTTGGAATTAAATCTAAAAGGTTTTGTATCCCCTCTTAAAAATGGCCCCACACCTCGATCCTCTTCTCTTCCAAACTGTTTCCTCTGGCTAGGTCAAGTTTTCCAAAGTCCCACCCCTCACACTAGTCAATTTAATTTTTTAAAAATTTTATCCCCTAGCAAAGGATGTAGTTTATGCTTGGTGCCAAAAAGACAGGGAAAAAAAATACTCATGGACACCGTTTCTTTAGGCATATTTTTAACATGTTGTCATAGCCTGAAAGTCCTAAATGATCATGTTTTAGGAAAAATGCCTTATTTGTTCATTAAAATAAAAAATGTTTTTAGAATTATGTAGTTCATATTTATATATTATATAATCTCTAATCATGATTTATTTTACATATAATTATAAAATTTATATTTATAATTACATAATTTATTCTACATATAGAAAATATGTGATTAATAAATATAAATGTAACTATTTCAAATTATTTAAATAAATAATTGTAATGGGTCAAATTTTCTCCTCTTTTTAAAGAATGGAAACACATTATGTTCATGTCATTTGAAGGTTACCCTGAGAGTACAATCAAGGTCACAGCCTACGGACTCTGCATCACCAGGAGGAACTTCCTCTAAAATCCTTCTGGATACTTCTCAGGAACTGATAGAGCAGGTCTCAACTCAGCACAGGGACTTTGTGATCTTGGCTATTATCAGAATCTTCTTGGCCATTCTTAGAATCTTCTTCAGAGTTTCTCCAGAAACACCAACCAAATATATATATATATATATATATATATATATATATATATATATATATATATATATATATATATATATCTTTCCAATTTCTTACAAATGCTTAAGTGAAAACAGAGCGTTTTTATATCTCCTAGGAAAATATGAAGAGATTTCTAAAGCAACTACTACTTGCTACCTTAAAATAAAAGGCAGGTATGTATATAGTGTAAGTAATAAAATATATTGTATGTTTCTTTTTCAATGTATTAACCTAGGAGTTGGCAAAACTTTTCTATAAAAGGGCAGAGAGTGAATATTTTAGACTTTGTGGGCCATAAGATATTGGTTGCAACGAATCAACTCTGTTGCTGTGGCATGAAAGTGGCTGTGGACAGGATGTAAGCAAAAAAGTGACAGTGCCCCAATAAAACTCATTTGCAAAAAGAAAAAAATAAGTGGCCAGCTCATGGGACATAGATTGCTGATTCCTGGTGTAGACTATAAAACATGTGATTCCATTGGGGAGTACATATTTTGACACATTATTTAAATGGGTATATTGAATTGTGTATAATTAGCTGGGAAGGAGTGGGAATTACTCTATTCCCAAAGCATTCAGGCTGATCATAGTGTGAGGTGCTCTTCTAAGTTTCTGATGTTTTCTTTCTCAGTGGAAGAGTCAATTAGAGGTTTCCTCCAAAATAAATAAGCAAGTAAACAGGGTGTTTCATTTAAGATGAGTGAAGGACTTTGTTTCTTTTTTAGTCATTTAAATTAACTATGTGATCTAATTAGTGAATCTGAAAGGTAACAAAGGCTTCTCCCCAAATTTAGTTTTTAGTGGTCTATTTACTACCTTCATTTTCTTTTCCTTTTTTAAAAAGAGAATAAATTAATTAAACAGAGTTCAATGGACTGAACACTAACAAGAAACACATCTGAGATCGTCCATCACACAATGCGATTTTATGACCAACACAACTTGCAGTTTCACAGTAGCTGTTCCCCAGTCCTCCGTTTTCATGGTTGACTCATCCCTTTGTCTTCACTGAGGAGCCCTGAGGTGTTTCCAAGACAACCCAAATAAGGCTCTGTATGCAAAAACCTCCAGGATTTACTCCCAAAACATTAAAAAAAAAAGTGGAAATGATCCCTTCATGAAAATGGATCATGGATCATGGAAACAATAGTTTTGCAAAATGTCTGACAGATACGAGGTATGTATCATTTGTTCATGCAAGTTCAGAATCCTCCTCAAGTGTCATTATTCCAACTCCCTCCAGTATCTTCAAAACCCATACTAAGTGGGCAAAGATAGTTATGGATGTTGGAGCTAATAGAAAACTTTAAAATACACATATATAAACTGGTAGGCTCACTTACTGGATCTTTCTGAGAATAAAAGGAGAGAAAACTCACCTTGAGTCTCCCTGTGGCTCCCAACTGTTCTTAAAGGGAGTTTGTGTCATTTGGCATCTTCCTTGGGCTGGAAAAGACTGACATCACCTAATCTAGATTTCCTTGGGTAGGAAAGCTGAAAATCAGTTACGACTATTTCAAAGTTATATTTTCTGCTTTGTAGAGGGGTTTTACAGAATTAAAATTGAGCTTGGTGTCACAGACAATGGGTTTAGAGTTGAGCACTACCTTTCTTTCCTGTAGCTGTTTTCCAATAATGTTCACTTTAAAACATCCCACTTTCAGACAAAGGCCTGGTTGTCTCCCATCTCTCACTAGAGCTTCAAATATCATACCCATGTAAGAATTCTTGTTTTTTTTCTGAGTATTAGAAGGTGAAGTATTCAAATGTTCCCACTTCTACTTCTCTGTTATTTTTCCCTTTGGAAGTCGGCAACAGATAACCTCTGATAGTCTGCATCTCTTGTGCCAGGCAGATTGGACTCGAGAGTGCTGCGAGTATGCAGCTTGTTTCCGACAGGTCTGGCCACAAGGCCCACTGGCATCCTGTTCATGGCTGGGAGTTCTGTCTCTCACAGGGCTCAGTAGTACTTTGGAAGCTGCTTTACTAATGGTGTACAGTCCCCTGTTACAGAGGCATGACCTTGTTCTGAGATACTAGCAATTTCCATTGTTACTTCTGGAGTTTGCCAGAGACTGGCTCCACGGGATGTCTTTTTGTTTTGTTTTAAGCCTCAGATACGCCTAGAACCATGGAGTCTACTGCACCACATGGCCTTAAGGGCAAGACTGTTTATCATGGCCACTGAGCCATATTTTTCTCTATGCCCCATTCACAGCTAGAGACTTTCCACATCACTTAATAAGTGGATTGTAGTAATGTTCCTAAACATGGTCTTGAAGAAGTTCACCAACTTCGTGCTTCTGTTTTAGTGGGAGGAGGTGCAAAGTCCTTGACTTTGGACAAGTTATTGAACTTTGCCTCAGGCAGCTAGAGCCCTTAAAGTAACACCAATGTAATAGGTTCCTGACTGTTTTAAAGTGGATCTTCCAACCTCTGGAGTACATAGTGCTTTCCATGGCATTTCAGAATTGGCATTACTTGCTTATCAGTTTCAATCAACATGATGTCACCAACAGTAGGAAGCAAGGAGGGTCCTGTAGAATATCCAGATGGACCAAGACCCTTTGGACTATGTATTGTGACCAAGAGCAAGAGATATAACACAACCCTGGGGCAAGACGATGGATAAATGTCATTAATTATGACTTGTGCCCTGCTTCTAATTCTACTTTCTAATAACTTTGAAAAAATAACATATTCACTGGACTGATAGCCACACCAGAGACAGCGTTAGTATATTTTAATAAAGACACTGCATCTCATACTGAAGTTTTTATTTGAGCCACTACTTAGTTAAGCTTGCGGTACTTAACTAAGTTTGTGGGATCACCGGGTAGGAGAAATAGGAGGGCAGGAGTTGATGCAACCACTGTGGAGGGCAAGGATGGACTTAAAAGGCACCTGACACATGTGAGGGCTTCTGGGTGGTCTTTGGGCAAAGGGGGATGAGTGAGGTTACGTCTTTCACTGAGGGAGAAGGAGGACAATTGCTCTGGCTCAGTCAGCCAAGGGCATCTGGACCCGCAGGGCTCTTAGGAACACTTCCACCACAAAACTCACTGCCCCACTTTTCCTTTATCAGAGCCTCACTTTGCCATCCGTTTGGTGGGCTGATTATTCATCTCTGAAGTTCTACAACTCTCCTCTGAAGTATCTGCTACTTTAAAGTTCTGCTACTCTTATAAGCCTGATTTTCATAAATTGGCCATTTTTCCAGTTAGAGGAGGTGAGGCCTTTTAAAACACTGCTAGTGAGACTCTCAGACACCCACCTGTCTTTCTGAATGTGTGTTTGATCTCCCGGAGCCTGCCATCTTCACCATTCAAATCATGAGTAATAGTCACATGACATCACAGCCATCCTAATTACTGTTGACCCATGCCTCTCAAATCCCATTGCAGAAGCCAGCACATCACTTCCACCTGCGTCCTATTTCAGTTCACCAGGCATGGGAGACTGTAGTTTTATTGCTATAGTGTCCAGGGAATAACAATGCTCAGACTCTCCATGCACCCTCAGTGATATGGTCCCCATTGCCACACAGCCAGTTTGTGGGAAGTTTGACTCTAGAATCCCTTTTCTAGGGATGGCTTCCTAGAGCTACTCTTTGAACCAGATGTCTAAGGTCAAATTTTCTAGAAGCAGAGCTTCAAACAGGAACTTGAGTGCATATGCTGTATGAATGGATTATTCTTTGCAAAAAAAAAATAACTTGTAAGGAAGTGAGAGAAGTAGTGTAAGGAAGAGAAAAGACTGAACAAGGGTGTGTCTCACATTAAGCCTAACCTTGATCTGATCCATGGGGCGCACTTAAGCAAATTCACATCACCGAGTTGTCCCACCTTGACGCAAGGGGGATCACGCTTTGTACCCTCATATCAGTAAGTCATTTGTTACGGGCTGTCCCTGGTAGTGATATTGGAGCAGGACTCTGCCAGGCAGCTCCCGTGGGGAAAGACGGATAAGTACTGAGTAGTACAGGCAACACTTCTAGCAACTGGGGTATGTGTACACTAGCTGGGGAAAGGGATCCAGGTGGGACACCAAAAGCACCTACTACACTTTAACAACAACCACAGCAACAACAACATAATGTCACAAAGTACCACTGTCGGCATTTATTCTCATTCTCGTAGAATTTTTCAATCAATGCATGTAGAATGCTTCTAATAGTATTATGTAAATCTATACATATTCCTGATGAGGTATAGAATATAGCAACATTCATTCTTTTACTTAATAAATTTTTATGAAGCATCTGCCTTGTAACAGCTGATGCTGTCACAATACAGAAGACTTCATTATATGTAGGCACATAGCAGGGGTATTAAATATCTCTGGGCCCAAAACTCTTAAGAAATCACCAAACTATCTTTCAAAACAAAGCAAGTTTGCAGCTCTGGAGACCTATAATGGAAACATTCTATGAGGTAATATTTATTGCATCTCCATAGTACAAAAAGGGAAACATTCAGTCAACACAATGTACTTTGCAGATTATATACATGACAGAATACACATGTGCTCACTTAAACAAAATCAGTGTCCTAACATGGCTCGCGGATTGGCTCCAGGACAAAGCAATTCAAAGCAGGACTTGCTGAAAATGATCAACAGTCACATTTGCAAGGCAGTCAACACTTAGGGATATTATACTCCAACGTAGAAAACCATATGTCAAAGGGAATGTAAATATCCTGCACGTCGTAAGAGAGGATGAATTGCCCTCAGTGAAGACTAGAAAGTTAACTACATTAACCAATTTTAGACTATGGGTTTAAGCTAAGGAAGAAAGTTAACAAAGCACTCATTCTTAGGTAAAAATAAAAGTGTTTTATCAGTCAGGATTATGCTATGGTAATACATTATTCTAAAAATGTCAGCAGCTTAAACAACAAACAATTAATTCTCGTGAGTGCGAGATGATGAATGTGGATCGATGGGGTGGCTGTGCTCGCTCAGGGTGTTGAAAGATTCGTCATCAGATTAAGACGTAGAATACACAGAGTTTCTATTCTCAGTGGTGGAACAGAGCAAGAAAATCACACACTGGCTATTAAGTGACGTGTGTCACCTTCAGCCCTTTGGTATTATCCCTTTTACCCACCCATTGCTCCAAGGCCTAGAAAAACATATGCTAGGAACTGGAGAAAAACCAGAAATATATATTAGTGTTCATTAATATGTTCACAGGAAATATCCCTAAGTTCAAAAATTGTATGTATACTGGCAGTTAGATTGTAGTCTCTAATGACCACTTCCCTTTAAAGATAAACAAAGGGTTTTTTTGGGGGGGGCAAAAACTGATTAAGGTCTCAGACAGGAAGTGCATGAGAACAACCTAGAACATCTTGTTTTATCAGAAAGCAAGGAGACTATCAGAGACCGCTAGGTTTTTGTCCAAACAATAAAGGAAATAATTGAAATTTTCCATGCCACATTGAGCTTAAATATAGTAAAAGCTGCAATGAATTCTAATCATCAAGTATGCTAAAATCCATGCATTCTTGATGATATTTGAGGAAAAAAGTAGTTTACCACATTTGGAAGATGCTCAGTAACAAACTCTCTCTTCTGCTAACTGATTAATAAAGGAAAAATAAGTGTTCAACATGCCCTTTTCCTATATAGAATGTACCTCAGATTAAACAAGTAGTTTGGGGAAAATTCCTTTATAGAAAGGGTATAACTAACACAGACTAAAGGAATAATTGAATTAGAAAAAAATGGCCATTTATCAAATTCTAATGAGATAATGTAACTACATAATGATTATCATTGGCTCTTAATGTTATAAAAAGAATGACAATTAAATATGATGTGTCTCTTGACAAGAGAACATGACCACATATGGAGGATTCTAGCCACAAAACTTGAACCTGAATCTGAACACATATGGGTCTAACTACTACTAACTTACAGAAAGCACAAGGAAACACATTAATGATGTCACAAGATGCAATCAGCAAAATCTGGGACACAGGACAACTCCACAGATCAAAAAATCCTGATTATTCCAACAAGTAATTTGCAAGAATAAAATAATGAAAAAAAAAAGCCTATAAATTAAAAAGACTTAAGATACTAGCCACCAGACGAAAAGCATAGACTATTTTTTTGGAACCTGTCTCAACAAACCAACGGGAGAAAAAAGGAAGTACAATTATAAGAATGATTTTTAAAAAATTAAAAGCTGATTAAATGGGTGATTTATTAAGGCATTGTTATTTTTAAGTATACCAGGTTTGTCCAAAAGGTATCCAGCCATGAATAATGAAAAATAGATACATTTATTGAAAGCAGATATAAGATACAAGAAAGATTGTACATAGAACAATGACACCTCAGTCCCCTTCAAAATAACAAGGTGACTGACTACCTTGGGACCTCACACAGTTCTCCCAATTGCCATCAGTTGCCCCATTGTATTTTCCTGAGGCTCTCACTGATGGTCTGAAATCTCTTCCCTTTCAAAAGTGATTTTCGTTTTGGGAAAAGCCAGAAGTCGCAGAGTGCCAAATTCGGGCTGTAGAGAGGCTGAGTCACTTGGGTGATTCGATGTTTTGCCAAAAACTCTGCAAAAGATGTGATGTGTGAGTGGGCACATTGTCCAGATGAAGTTGCCAATCACCCATTGCTCAGAGCCGTGGCCTTCTGAATCATCCAAATAGTTTCCATAGAGGAATGTTTAAGCTTAATGCAAAATTTGATGCAGATTCGTTGTTCTACTCACTCACTCACTCTGAGTGCAATGGCCACGCAGTACACATGCTCACTCAGTGGCGTCTACCACCTCCCCTGACGAGCACAGTGAAGTCATCATTGTTTATGCATGTGCATTCCAGTCCCCTCTCCTTGACTGCCAGGTTACCTTGATGTTGCTCAAACGATTCTCGTTATATTAACAATGACAGAGCTTTTTCTGGACAAATCTTGTATAAATGCTTTTTTGGTCACTTATAAAGCATGTAATTATATGAAGCATGAATGAGAAATTTTCCGGAACTAACAGCTAAATTAAAAGTCTAAGAATTTTTTATTTAATTTGATTCATTTCATAAATTGGTTCACAAAGCTAATTAGAATGTCTCTGTTTTCTAAATGAGCTCAGTCTAGATTTTAAACCTCACTGCACATTCTATACTTTATCCTTGTTAGCTTTGATTTTAAAAGATTCCTTGCTCTACATCCATCATGCTTTCCATTTTTAATTACTAATAATTTTATAAAGAATTTAAATTTTTCATTAAGTTCTAAAATGGTGTCAGATGATTTTATCCATGTGTGTAGAGGATACTCCTTTTTGACTGTGAACTTCGTTAGCTTAAGGACCACAAACTGTTACCTTTTAATCACAAATATGCTGACAGTACACAGTCAAGTAGCCAGCACTAATAATGCCCCATTTTTATTACAAAATCTTTTATTAAAAAATCATAAGCATGTAATTCTATAACATATCAATATTACACTCAAGCATGCCATATGACATTTTAGGTAAAATGCTCAAATTAAAACTATAAATTAGTACACCCGTATTATTACCCTACCAACCACACTCAAGCAGGCCTTACCTCTGCTGGACCCTGTGTATCACTGGTGTTGCATAGGGTCGTGTGACTGATAAATGAGTGACCAAAACACTGAGCTAGTAAACGGTGTTGAGAAATCATTCTCTGGTGACTGTTTGTCATGTAATATGACTTCTTAATACTTGCATTAAATTTATTTTAAGTCTCTTCTTCACACCTCCACTCCTTATCGACGTTCTACTTAAGAAAGCTAGAAATTGAATTTAAAAATCACTGTGAGAAATACAACCTATTCATAGTGAGTTGATTCAGAAAGTTTGAAGAACACCAGAATTCTTAGTATTGCCATGCACATTTAAGAGCAAATACAGAATTATTCAGTCAATCAAATTTAGGAATGTTTTTTTTAAAAAATGAACATTATACTATTTTATTAAAAACTGTGAAAGATATTGTGAGAGTTAAAAAGTTGCCAAATCTTAAAAGACCCTTTTGAAACATATTTCAAAGCCAAACACATGTGATACGAAAGGTATTTATTTTCTAAGAATAAATTTTAGAAAAGTATCATAATATCATCAAATTACTTGTAAGACTAATTTATAAAACCACCAGTGGTCTTGCTATCATGGTCATTCTATTAGAAATTATCTAACAACAAGTGACTACATGATCAAATTAGAATAAAACACAAGCCAACGATATCTTATTTTCTCAACCTACTCTTCAGGACTATTCAAAATCAAATAATAACATAAGCATCAAGAATGACAAATATAACTATGAGGAATTGTATTGGGTGATGTTACAAATTATTTTAGATATGAAAAAATATAAACACAAATACCTAGCTGGCGTCTTAATAACAGATGTTACATTGTTTTAAACCAAATGAATAGTAAGCACCAGATATTTTCCTTGAAAAGTTATCGACTATGCACCCTGCCTTGTGATATTCAGCCGAATGGAATGTCTATATCGTAATTCAATTGTCATGGTTTTCTTTGTTCAATCCAGGAAATCTAATCCAGTCCCTCAAATGATATTTTCTTGATTGCAGATTACAAAGGCACGTAGTCTTGCACATAAAAATCTAAGTGGTTCATTTGTTATCACTTTTATTTTTTCTACATAAATAAAAAATAATCACTATTCTGTCTCTGAGAGCAAGAGTGAAATTATTTAAATGAACAATTGACTACAATTTAATAAAAAAAGATACATTTAAGAGAAGACAATGACTGTACTTAACACCATTAACATAGTGATTTAAACAGGATTAACTCATTGAAATCTATTTCTAGAAAAGGAAATAGAGTGGAAAGTAAAAGAAAATGAAAAAGTTGGCAGAAGTATTTTCACTTTACCCCTAATTGCAGAAATTAGACATGTATGGAAATGAATTTTAATGTCAACTTTTTTACCTCAAAAGTAAAGATTGAAACATTGAAATTATTTTAAACATAATTATTCTCACTATAGTCATTGAGGTTTTATGTTGGAAGTTATAAAGATACTCAATAATAAAGTTAGCCAAGCAATTTTTGTAAAAATAAAGGAAAAAAATCAAAGAAACATTAAGCAAGGAAGTATAAATATTAATGTGTCAAAATAAAATTAATCCTAGTGTCATAAATGAAAATTACATAAAACATATGTTTATTAAACAAAACAAAATAAATCTAAAAATTTATGCATAATAAATACAGTAATTTAATGGCAAGAGAAAATTACTGATTTCTGTCATTAACTTACTTTTTTCATATAATGGAGCTTGAAGTTTTAGCAATATATAATATTAGTTTCATAATGTGAATTTTTGAAATTTAATTACTACCATCTCCAAGAATGAATATCTTCAAAAAACTAATAAGATAGAAGGAAGTTACAAATTATAAAAGTTGAGTTCAACTCCCTTCCATTTAAAATTGCAATAAATATTGTTATAATATTCACCAACCTACATACAACCTTGTATCTTTCATCTTTAAGGTACACACTAATAGTTTGACAAATTTTATGTACTCTTCTTTCTAGTGCATACCTAGGTATAGTATAATCGTAACTCAGTTTTAAATATATTTAGAATTAGTTCCAATTTTTTAACAAGAACTTGAAATTAAATGTGCTCTTTAACTAGGTAGAAAAAAATCACCCTTAAAGAAAATCATTTTTACTCTTCTCCAAGGGTATAAGCTCTACGGAACATGGCGAGCATTATAGTGACACCAAATGTTAAGACCTAATCATAAGAATGTGGCTCAAGGCCAAGTTGGAATGAGCGTTTGCACATGGATAACACTGAAAACCAGTTTTATTTGAAAGTTTTTGCTAGGTAAAAGGTATACGGTATACAAGAGAATGGATTGTAAGTGTCCGGCTTCTGCTGGGAAGAGCTGTTTGAAGAGGCCATGGAGAGCTAATGAAGGCATTTAGATAGGAGAGTCCTACAAAGAACAAACAATAATTCTGAATCAATCAATTCAGAATTGCTACCCTTTGAAGACTTGGAGACGGAGAGATGAGGGCTGACATTGTTTCTGTAATCCAGGTGACAGAGTGACTAAACAAGAGAGATAACAATAGGAAGGAAAGAAAGAATTCTAAGGACACATTATTACACAAGAAGTAGAAAAACTGACCTCAATCCTAGACCTTTTATGTATCCAGTACAAATGGCCATTCCTATGGAATGACCTCTCTTTCCCAGTTGTCTCACAGTGGGCCTTTATTAAAGGTCTTCTGGTTCCTTTGTTTGCAGCAACAGAATTTTAAATCCGTGCAGAGACCAACTTGATTGATATGGCTTCGGATGATGCAGATGGTCATGGAGTGGTGAGGCATGCTCTCCAACATTACTTTACTGTAATTGCCTGTGACAGGTCATTTTCCCACCAGAAGTAGATTTTACTGAAGAAGGAAAATAAGGGAATAAGTCCAGGATTTGTGGATAGGGGATGTCATAAAGCCCTTGCAAAGGATCCTCAAAGAGGAAAAAGGATAAACAGGGAGAATGATGGTCTATAGTGCAAAGTAACATATTTCAAGATATGAAAAACCCCAAAATTGTCAAATGCCCCCAAGTGATCTCGTAACTTGTCACTGGTTTATTTGACTAATTCAAAGAGCTGTGCTCGACTTGACAGTATCACATTCATTTCACTTTTGATATTGTTAATTGCATTTTTTGTTGTTTCTTGCATATTACGTGATTAGGGTTATTTTACAAAACAGAAAACTGATATTTATACAACAGATATATTATAACTGTAAGATTCAAAAGTTGAACTACTCATCCTGAATTTATTAGTTTTTCTGCTATAATCAGCTGTCTTGTGCTTATATTGTCTAATAAATTTGCCTTTAATTATCATAAACATGTATTCTATATAGTCTTAACAGAGAGTGTATACCTCCAAGGCATTTAGCAAAATAAAACATTTTGTAAGTTTTCTGAAAGTGAAAAGGAAGCAGCATAAAGTCTGAAAAGATATAGATTTTGGAGGGAATAGAATTTTCATGTAAAAAATTAGCCCAAGATAGAAAAAAATAAGTAGAGGTGGAAAGATGTTAGAGAAAAAGTGTTGTGAAACCTGTGGGACTACAGAAATATAGAAAAGATTTGCCTTTGGGATTTAGCAGGTTGCCTTGGAGGATTTCTCAGCAGTCTCGCTGCATTTGTAAACGTCCCTGAAGGAAGGTCCAGTTCCACTTCAGCTGTAGCAGAACTCTTCACAACACCTGATGGATGACCTTCCGCATGTTCAGAACTCTGGGGAATAAAAAAATCAAAATGAGCCTCTTGCTCTCAGGGAACTTGCTCATTTGTGTGGAGATAAGAAAGATAAGTTATATTCCATCTGAAATGATGAGATGAAAATATGCAAATAAAAGCCAAACAAAAAGCATGTATTGTATTCAACAGATATTGATCAGCATGAGTTACAAAGGGTGGCAAGGGAATTTGGGGGAGATAGTTGCTTAAGTTGGATGTCGATAACAGGATAGTTTTATCATAGACATTTGATAAGGAGAGCAAAGGGAATGAACTTTTAAAAAATGGACTTTACAATCTTTGACCATGGGAAAATAATTTAATTTTTCTGAGTCTCTGTTTCCTCTTCCATAGACCGGGAGTTTAAAATGTGGCATAGTCCACGTTCTGGTAAAACAGAGTCTAATGCGAAACTTACACTGTAACGTTGTAATGTTGTTGGGGTGGGGGAATGAAGGCTGGGAAATACAATGGCAACTCAACAAGGGTGAGGGGTGCAGGCAGAAAAGGAAGGAGACAAATGAGACATTGTGCATTGTTGAACTGGCTACAAGCTTTAAAAGAAAAACACAGGCTGTGACTTAGACATGAAGAATCTAAGGGAGATAATATCTCTAGATTTCTGATCAGTCTATCTAGGGGAGAAAGGAAAGGGGAAGGAGGGAGGGAGGGAAGGAGGGAGGAAGGAAGAAAGGAAGGAAGGAAGGAAGGAAGGAAGGAAGGAAGGAAGGAAGGAAGGAAGGAAGGAAGGAAGGAAGAAGCTCCTTTGTGTTTCTTACCTCTCACTAGTGAAAGTTTGCCTTAAGGGGTGCTCATGTCTCCCACACTTTCAGGTTCTCGACCCCAGTCCTCTGGGATGCCCTAGGGATGCCAGACCTCCCACTGCATGGATTCTTCAAGCCCAGAAGTGGACTAAAGAAGCACGGTCCATGTGGGTGCAGTGGGGTTACACTAGGATCCCAGGGCCAGTGCAGCTCAGCAGGGGAGCAGAGTGGGCCATGCTGAAGACCAGCCCCAGGGAGGCAGACACAGGCACAAACCCGGGAGTCAGATAGTGGTAACCTGATGCTAGCCATGGCAGGGGCAAAAGGCAGGACCAAGAGAAGCTGGGGGAAGGCTTAAACTGGGTCAAATACAGATGGGATGATGTCTGAGGCATTTACCAATTTTAAGATTCCGCAACCATATGGGTCTCTCGGTCTGAAATCCCAGAGCGCTCAACAATTCATCAATTGAGACGATTCAATAATTACACAAAAGTCCATTAATTTTCTGTTGGCACCATTCCAGTGAATAGCAAGAGTTTATTATGCCTTTTTTTTTTCCTGTAGCAATTTCTGAGTTCCACGAAATTAAGTCAAAAAGTGAAATATGGAATCGTGTGCTTAAAAAAGATGTGCTACAGAGGCAAATCTGGCCTCCGTCCTGAATTCCATAGACAGCCCCTTATTGCTAACAGCTGTGCTGCTCTGCACTCACAATGCAGCCCCACATTCTCCTACATGCGAAGGACCATAAGTGTCTAACGCATAGAGATGACTTTCTTGTATCTACTAGATATATACGCATGTAAAGGTGAGTGATTGGATTCTTTCCCTAAAAAAAATCTGTGTTTAGATGAATGAGAATTTTGGTAATATTTTCAGTTTTATAATCCTGCCCTGAACAGTCTTTATGGCTGCATATAAATCCTCAATCTTAGGGAGTCCCAAAAAGGCAGTCCAGTTAAAGATTAAGTGGTAGTAACAGAAAGTGAGAATGAATCCACTCTGTAGGGTTAATGCTCTCCTTGTTCTCCTGCTTGCTTTTGGTAATGTGCACAGATAATTTGGGGAATGGGTCATGCTTCTTCATGGCTACCAAAGAAACTCACATCCTCATGGATGGAAAGATGTACAATAGAAGAAATGGCCCTGTTACGGAGTTTGGGGACTTGCCTTCTTGAGCTGCGCGGTGCACAACCTGGGCAGCATTTCGGGCAGCGCTGGGAAGAAAATTCATGAGTCCTCGTAGCCAGCATTATTTCTGTACGAGAGATTACTTCATTTGCAGGTGACAGGTTTGGTCTCCAGAAAAGGCAAAAAGATTAGTTCAATAAAAAGGGAGAAAGTAGAATATAGCCCAGGTCTTCCGATTCTTGTTCCAGAGTTATCTTAGAACTAAACCCTCAGATAAAAGAAAATTTAATGAAGTGTCACATATTCATAACTTTATACCCCTAGACCTTGAGGCTGCGCTGCAGGTTAGCGTGTTTTGTGGATGTCAGGGTTTAAAGCTCATCCAGATCCCAAGGCTGAGAAAGAAAGAACAAAACACTGAGCACAAGAAAGCAAGACAGAAGGTAACCAGGGTCAATTTGCAGTAAAATGACCCTGTTGTTAAAGCATTTACCATTGGAGAGTTTGAGAGCATCGATACAAATAATATTCAAAAGCGCGGTAAAAGCAGCTATCAAGAATTAAAAGCCAACGTCAGTGGAATGCTCCTTTATTCCTTGTCATGGAGCTAAGTGCTTCATATGTATTATTTCATTCAGTCATTCTGAGAAAGCTGTGAGGTCAAAACCGTTATCCCTTTTTAATAAATGAGAAAATCAAACAGCAAGCCATGTGTGGGGAGGGAGTCATTTCAAGTTAACCTACCTTTATTGAATATCTACTAGAACACAGGGCGACTGTACGCGCACTGTTGTGTGGGACAAAGATAAATGAGACACCGTTTCCAGCGCGGGTGATCGGCAGTCTAGAGAATCAGAGAGGCATGCACACAATTACAGGACTGTGGGTTTAATTTATTCACATTCTTACAGTCATTCATTATTATGGAAAATGAATGATCTGAATATAAGAACTTAAACGAACTGTAGTTGGGCCTGATGATGGCCAAAGGACTAAGTAAAATTAATGAACCCATTAAAGACAAGTTTTAGAGAAATTTCCACTGGTGCTTCAAATAAAAGCATATTAATAATTCCCCTCTAACTGTTCCCCACACAGAAAAGAAAGAAAATAAATGAAAAAATGGAAAAATTAAGATGCTAATTTCTTTTAAAGTCATCTCCCATTCCACCGCCAAAGCTAAGTCATTAAGCAAATGGAAAGCAGGCATAAAGAGGGATTCAGAACACATTTGCTCGAGAAAACCCAGTTGAGTCAGCACACTGCTGTATCACATGTCCTCGAAAAGGTGTGGGCTGGGGGAGCGGATGGCTGATTATGATCCCCGGGCGACCTTGTTTGAGTGGGTTGACAAGCCAGGTCTCAGGACGAGGATAAGGAAAATGAGTCCAGGGCAGACTCCGTATTGACCTAAAATGATCAGAGCCACACGGCTTCCCGCTGAGAGCTGCCTGTGTCTTAGGGATGCTGCCGAGTTCTTAAACATCTAGGAAAACCTTGGCATCCTGGGCCCCAGGCAATCACAGCCGCCTGACGGTCGGATAACAGCCTGTCCAATGTGAATCCATCATCACGCGGCCCAACCATCTTCTTCCATTACCTCACTGCCGTGGATATCTACAGAGGGTGACACAACCGTGCCACACTTTAGGGCTGTTTTTACTATTTTGGGAAAAAAGCAAAGCGTGTTAGGAAAAGAACGAAGGGAACCGAAATAGGGCTGTGACATGAGGAGTGAATCCAGGAGAGTTTTCTGTCAGGAGAGACAGAATGGAAGACTCACTCATCGCTTCAGTTAATATGTGCAGTCATAGCTAAGTTTTCTATTCCATTAGCTTGATTAATTATTAAAGTAGATATGCTTTATTTACATCCTCTGTTTATAGACGAACAGGTGAGGTTACCATGGTTCAGAGCAAGTGGCAGGAATGGCAGTTACTATTTTACACCAGCGGTTCTCAAACTGTGCTGCCTGGGCGCGAACGAACAGCATCACCTAGAAATTAGTTAGAAATGCCCAGGTCCTAGGCAGTCCTACCACATCAGAAACTCTAGGGCTAGGGCAAATTAACAATCCATTTCAATGAGCCCTACAGCGTGGGAAAGTTTGGAAACCACCATTAAGGCTCACAAACACCGGAAAGGGTAAACAAATTTGCGTAACTGACTTATGAAAGACCATTAAGTGGTTGGACCATCGCCTTCCTGGAGCTTTAGGCCCCAATTAAAAGCTCTCCAGTTCACATTTTCTGAACCTCTATCCTGGTCAAACAAATTATGTTTCCTGGCCAAACATAATTGTGGGCTGAGCTTCACCTATGGACCCTTCATTTGCAACAATGGTTTAAAAAGTTTAAGCATTTAGTAACACAATTTTGGAAAAAAATAATGATTTTAAGACATTTTACTATAATTTACAGGAAAGAAAATATTTTACTTGCAGCTTGCTGTCCTGCCACCTACGTTGGGAGCTTATCACGTACATGAAAGTCAGTCATGTGGGCAATTCATCCAATCAGCACAAGCTTCATAATTTTTAGAGATCAGTGAACAATTTTTTTAAAAATAGAAAGGAAAAAAACATGTATATTCGGTTGCCCTTGTCACTCCTAAATTTCACTCCTAAAATACAAGGTCAAGAAAAATTGATCAAGAAGTTCAAGATGATAACAGCAGAGGGGTGCCCTTCTGAGCACACGACACTCACTGTGCAGCATCCCAGGTTTCACACCTGTCAACCAGTCGTGGGCCCAGTGCTTTCCCTTTTATTTCCTGTGGATATTATGTGCCTATAATGTATGAAAAGAAATAGGTAAAATGTAAAGAAACAATTTTATGAAGGGCTGGTAAAACAGAGCTATTTTACAGATGGCAGATACAATGCAGTTGGTTGGAGCTTGGAAAACTTTTCAAAAATAATTGTGAACATTAAACATATATAATTCATCTTACTATGTACTTCCAATAAGATTTCACTTCTGGTTAAATTTATATGTAGACTATGTTGGTTGGAAATATCATAAGAACGGGAAGTTTCCTCTTCTTATTTATTTCTGTGACTTGATTAATATTAACCTATAATTCATCATACTGAGAATGTCATTTGGTAACCAAATTTTCCAAATGAATAAATTCAAAATTACAGAAACATATACAACCTTTTCCGGGTCATATGGGTGCTACAAACATTACTTATGAAATCAATGCCTCTTCCAGATTTCCTAAATTACTCCCCAAATATAGCTTCTATGAAGAAAAAAGCTGTCCGTGGACCACCTTACACTTAGGCAGAAGAGGTGCTTGCCTGCTCAGTGAGATCTGGAGAAACACTCTCAGAAGTCCCCTCTCACCTCAGTGTGAGGTGCAGCTTCTCATGCTGCTGGAGTTATTTTCACTGCAGAGCCGCTAGGCCGGTCAAGGAACTACGGTGAGGATAAGCACACGTTCCTGACAGAGTACGAAGTCAGGGCGAAACCGTATTTCAGAACTGAGCAAATGACAGATTTCATAATACCATCTCATCGCTCTTAGAGCAAAAGCCAAACATCTTCTCATGGTTTCAGGATATTCTTAAAAGTAGGCTGCCTCCGACCTCTTCATCCCATTGCACGTCATTCTACCATGGGTGGACCATTCTCGGGACACACCGTCCTCGACCAGGTTAAGCTGCGCTCTCTCCTGACTGACTCTTCACTCAGCTGGCTTTCACTGGACCTTTAAATCTAAGGAGGAAAACATCTCAGGGGGGCCTTCCCTGGCTTGCCTATCTAGTATGCTGCCTGCATCACCCACCACCCCACGACAGGCACCCACCCTACCCACTTCATTATCCCCTAGTTACCTCCTTCTTGTCCATCGTCACAGTTAGAAATCCTTTTATTTTCTTTTTTTTAAAGATTTTTTAAATTTATTTATTTTTAGAGAGGGAAGGGAGGGAGATAGAGAGAGAGAGAGAGAGAGAGAGAGAGAGACATCAATGTGAGGTTGCTGGGGGGTCTTAGCCTGCAACCCAGGCCTGTGCCCTGACTGGGAATCGAACCTGCAACACTTTGGTATGCAGCCCAAGCTTAATCCACTGAGCTACGCCAGCCAGGTAGAAATCCTTTTATTTTCATTTGGTTCCTTATTTATTTAGGTGTCACCTCTCTAGAACATAAACTCCATTGAAGCAGGGATGTACCATCTTATATTTCTCCATATTCTTAATGTGTATGGGAGTGTCTGGCCCAGAGTAGACATGGGATATCCATTGAAAAGTGCTGAGTGAATGCTGAGTGTAATATAAGTGTATCTGAGTGGTTCCTTGGGACTCAAGTTAGTGGAAAGAGATAGTGGAAAACCATGGAAAGAAAAACTAGAGGGAAGCAGGCTATGTGCATCCTGAGATCACGTTGCCGATGACCTAGGTGAGGACCCTCTGCAGGAAGGGCCGAGTGTGACAGGGAGGGAGCAGCCAGGCGCTGAGACCGCAGGGGAGAAGAAACATCAGACAGGGAAATGAGAGGAAACCGATATGCTTAATTTTCCTCTCAATGTTTTCACCTGTATGGCTTTATTGAAACATGGCAGCATATATAAGAGAGCATTCTCAAAATACTTTCTTATTCTAAAAGTGCTGGTTATTTACTTTCTTAACAATGTGTGCAAATCAAGCAACACCTTATTTCGAAGCCTGAAAAATTAAAAACTCTGCGTGTTGACTGAGGCCAGCAAATCAACAACAAAACCAGGTGCTAATTGAAGCTCACAGATTTAGAAAGCATTGGCGGTTATTTTCCAGAAAAAGGCATTTTGTCAAGGTTGAATTTCCAAATCAATAGCCATTCTTCATCAACCTCCTTTACACTCCATTATGATTTTTTTTTTAAGAAAAGTGCTTTTGAGAAGTTTTCCTTGTTTAGTCACAACTGGGAGGAATTTTATTTTTAGCTTTGACCTAAATCAAATAATGTTGAACCATAAGTGATTTCTTAAGTGGGAGGGGGAAGGGAGCAATAGCTCTCCCTATTTTAGGAAACCTGAACTCCAGCTGCACTCAGCAAAACGGCACCCTCAATAACCTGAACATGCAAACTCCAAAACTTGGCACCGGGAGAGTCTGATGAAGGAAAAACCCAACCGAAGCCAAATGCGATAAAAAAGCGTCTCATATTTTAAAAGTCACCAGGTTTAAACAGCATGTCTTGACATGAGAGAGAGCACAATTTCCTTCATTTAAAAAAAATGTTATCTCCATTTATAATGGCTCAGTGAATCATAGTGCATCTAGAAAGTTCGGTCAAGGAGCCCTGAGTGTGACTATCCAAATCAGAGCACTGCAGTTCAGATGCCCACTGGCAAGGCACTCACCAAAAACAATCTCTAATGACCTTCTCCAACATTCTTTCCCATGACCTACAGGTGACCATCCAGATATCATTTTGATGTTGATTTTGAATCCTAAAGCCTGACTTCAATTATCAAAATCCTTACAATTATCACTATGAGGATTGGTACTTGGAAAAATGTACCCACAATTGTCTGTACTTTATTATCTCAGGGTTGAGGCTTGTTCCAGGAATCAGTGACTGACTTTTTAACTCCTCTTTGTTTGTTACAGTAATTTATAAATTAATACCCTATGCCCACTACTGGATGTGGCAAAGCAGTGAAGGGAATTTATAGTCACATATCACGAGACTTCCCTCTGCAGTAACTGAAAACAGGTAGTGTGATTCATTTCGTTAAACTGAATTAAAAACTTTGAAAAACACATTTTATGATCAATAAGAGAATACTCTTCTCTGGCTGATTATGACTAACTGGTGAGTCCCTATAAGCTTCTCCCGGGCTATTATGATAGTAAAATGGTTAAGAACTAAGACTTTAGTATTACATAAAATGGTTTTACTTTAAAACTTTTTATTTAAAATTTTTATAATTAAATAATATCAGGTTACTAAGGTATCTTAGTTATACTCTCTTTAATTATTCGTGGTTCTTTAACCCCCAGTCTTATCTCAGTTCCTGGAGGCGGAGACCTGGGCCAGGTCTGTGGTACTTGTCATGGTGATGATTTTGTTGTCAAATGTCTTGGCCCTTCTCTCGCAGCTTCCACTAGAGACCAAGTCAGACCTAGTGACTCTCTCAGTGAACTGCTCTGTTTTTTAGTATTTATAAAAGCCAGAGGGTATTCTACCTATTTTAATAATCTTCAAGTAATTGGTAGTTGTGTATCAACTGGACTCATAAGAAGCATTATTCACTTGCTCTTTTGGCATGAAAATCTTGTTACATATTTTATTTTTTAAGATTTTATTTATTTATTTTTAGAGAGGGAAGGGAGGGAGAGAGAGAGAGAAACATCAATGTGCAGTTGCTGGGGGCCATAGCCTGCAACGCAGGCATGTGCCCTGACTGGGAATCGAACCTGCGATGCTTTGGTTCAAAGCTTGCGCTGAATCCACTGAGCTATGCCAGCCAGGGCTTGTTACATATTTTATAAGAAAATCAGAAAGCTATAAATCAGAGGAAGGAGACTAAACATGACATAACTTAATCACAAATAAAACATTTACATTATTTAAAAATTAATCAAGCTAAATCTTGTTTTATAACATATAAGGTTATGTCTGCTGTAAGAGCAAAGGGAATTCTAAAAATTTAGTACAGCATTGCGTAAGCTTCAAGTTGCATTATTGTCTTTATACAATCTAATCGTGTAGCCCGAAACAGGTTTTAATAACACTGACAGATAATTAAAATAGACTTTGAAGATACTATTTCATCTTAAAAGTTATTTAAAATCCTCTTAAAAATCATATTTGCTGAAAGAACAAATCTATAGAACTACTATTGTGTGTGGTAAAACATTTATTTGGTAAAACAAAAGCATAAATATATTGTCCTATACTCAAAAACTGATTTAACCTTCCCAGGTATTTTTAGTGTGTTCCAAACTTAAAATCAATTTCTCTGGAACTTACAGGAGTGGATGACAGACATATCAATGCAACAAGGGGAAAGAGTGCCTTGGTGAAAATCCAGCCACAGAGGTGGGGGTGAGGGTAATGAATGGAATGAAAGGAGAGGCGGCCTTTCACGCTCTGTCTCCATCCGACTACACAGTTGCCAGAGCAGTTAGTTACTAGAGGAAGCTGTCAGATATATTGGCATTTCTTTCTTAGTAAGAGATTAGAAAATAGTAACAAAGACTTTACTGCCAGCAGCTGCCGAAGTATTTATTTCCCAAGATATCTTAATCAGACTCTTGAATGACTGGTGCTCTTTATTGTCAGTCTTTTTAATAACTGCTGTATTGATGCAGCTGCACTCTGAGACACCAAATCCATTGTAGAATTGGGGGAAACTTGAGGGAGATTCACATACCCTTTCTACCTTGCTGGGGATGGAGTCCAGCCAACAGTTACAAAGGCATGTAACAACTACAACAATCCATACTACAGTCCCCCAATTCTTCAGCAAATGATCTGTTTATTTCCAGAAACTAAGATCATGGTGAAATTGCCTGTCACTGTAAACTGGATATTGCACACCATTGTAAACAGGGATAATCCAGATAAACATATCCATGAAATTCACTAGCCACATTGATGTTGTTAATTGCCTTGGTAAAGTCATGGCACTAATGGCTGCATCATCAACCAACCAGATTCATTTTTCTTTAATTTTTATTTTTTCATTTTTTTTCTTATTTTCTTTTTTATTGTACTTTTCTATTACTGCTTATCTCCCTTATATCCCCACCCCACAATTACCACACTGTTGCCCACGCCCATTTTTTCCTATTCGCTCCATCCCTTCACCCCCTTATAGTCAATTAATATTTGACAGAAGAAGCAAGCACATACAGTGGGCCAAATATAGTTTATTCAATAAATGGTGTTGGGGAAATTGGACAGATATGTGCAGAAAAATGAAACTAGACCACCTTCTTACACCACACACAAGAATAAACTCAAAATGATTAAAGAGTTAGATGTTAGACCCATGGTGGTAAAAATCCTGGAAAAAAATATGCAGTAAAATCTCAGACATTGCTCATAGCAATACTTTTTTTCTAATATATCTCCTTAGACAAAGGAAATAAAAGAAAAAATAAATAAATGGGACTACATCAAACTAAAAAGTTTTTGCTCAGCAAAGGAAACCATCAACATAATAAAAAGACCAACCACAGAATGGGAAAACATATTCACTAAAACATCTGATAAGGGGTTAATATGCAAAATTTATAAAGAACTTGTAAAACTCAACACCAAAAAAGCAAACAACCCAATTAAAAAATGGGCAAAGGACCTGAATAGATACTTCCCCAAGAGGACATACAGATGGACTATAGACATACAAAAAGATACTCAACATCGCTATTCATCAGAGAGATGTAACTTAAAACCACAATGAAATATCACCTCACACCTATCAGAATGGCCATCATCAATAAACCAACAAGCAACAAGTGCTGGTGAGGATGTGGGGACAGGGGAACCCTAGTGCACAGTCGGTGGGAATGCAGACTGGTGCAGCCGCTGTGGAAAGTGGTGTGGAGTTACTTCAAAAAATTAAAAATGAAACTACCTTGTGAACCAATAATTCCTCTTCTGGGAATTTATTCAAAGAAACCCGGAACACGAATTCAAAAGCACAGACTCACTTGTTAAGGTAAACTGGCTGCTCATACACACATGAGCTTGGCTATAAATCAGGAGAAATTTGGAGGGTAGAAAACATATTTCCCTTTGTGTTTTTGGGTGTCTCTGTTAGAGATTGGAAATATTATTCCCCTTTCATAGATAGCATTGTATAATTTAACATTCTTTTATAGGTTTTTGCTTCAAACACTAATGGACATTAGACTATTTATGCTTTTTTAAGCACCATGCCTGTACAAGAAGGAATACAGGGTGTATGATTTAATTTGAGGATTTGCATATCTAACTGTTAGCAAAATCATCATTCAGTGTTCCATGCAATTATATATATTATCTAAACAAAATTGAGTTTTAAAACATGCAATCTACATATTTATCCTGAGAGCAAAATATTTTTTATTTATTGTAGGTGATTTTACTATGCGTTCCCTCTACCAGGAATGTTCTTCCTCCAGAGAGCCTCATGGGTCACTCCCTCACTGTCTTCTGGTCCTTTATTGAAGTAGCATCTTATTAGAGAGGTTTGCTAGTCACCAGTACCAGGCAGCATCCACCACCCCGTTTCTTCAGCTCTCCCTCTCCTGTTTCCCGTTTAACTTTCCTCTATAATTCTTACAAGAGACAAAGTGTATATTCCTGTCTTTATTTGTGTACTGCCCATCTCCTGACCCTACACCAGAAGGTAAACAACACGATATCACGGACTTTGTTTCACTCACCGTCTTATTTCAAACCCTAAAGCAATGTCAGGCACTGCTCCTGAACAGCAAAGCTTCCCTGAATAAATTAATCGGGAGTCAATGTACCATTTAAGCAAGATTTAAAGAAGCAAAATTTGTAGGACACCTGTCCGTGGGGATATCTGCTCAGCGTGTTCTTTGTGTCCAGAAGTGGCTTCTCTCCTTCATGTTCCGCCCAACTCTTTGCACCCACATGTACGGCTCCCATGAGCTCTGACAGGTTTGATTAGCTCCCTGTCCTCTGACCATAACGGGTCTGTCTGGTGAGCATTACCTGATGCAAAGTGGGTGGTGTCCTGCTCCAAAATTCCATGCTGGAAACATGCTGATTAGGAGTAGATGGCAGGTCTAAAGTACTTAGGAACTGTAGCAAATAAAGCCCGTCTCTTCTTATGTGGTTAAAGGTGAGTCAAGACTCTGTCCTGACCGGTGTGGCTCAGTGGGTTGGGTGTGGTTCCACAAAAGGAGAAAGGCCACAGGTTCCATCCCCTGTCAGGACACAGGCCTGGGTTGCCGGTTTGGCCCCTGGTTGGGGCACGTGCGATAGGCAACCGATGGATGTTTCTCTCACACGACAATGTGTCTCTCCCTCTCTTTCTCCCTTCCTTCCCCTTTCTTTAAAAATAAGTAAATAAAATCTTGTTTAAAAAGTTTGGTTAAGACTCCAGAACTGTTCACTGGCCTGTTTTACGCAGAAAGCTGAACAGCTGCAAGAAAACATGATGAGGCCAAAGACCTAGAAAATATGACACAATGATGAAATCTTGGGTCAAAGTCCAAAATTCTAATTTCCTAACGAGTACTTTAGGTAATAGAAATAGTTTTCCACACATTTGGGGAAGAAATACATTAGCACTTAATCCTTGAGCCAAAACATATTAAAGCCCAACTTTATTTTTAATAATTTTTCTAGTATTCACTTCTTTACAGGCAAGAGCAATGTATCTATTTTAACATGGGTATAATTTTTTCTCCAACGTGACCATTAGCTATAGTTCCAGGTTAAAAGCATTAGGTCTGCTCTCAATGGGGATATCAAGACTGAGTATTTCATTGCTGTTGACAAAAGAACTTTGCAAGAGCATCTGATGTAACCAGTGGAATGCCAACCACAGGGAGTCAGATTTCATTTCATAGTGATCAAGTTATCCCTGGAATTTTATTTAATCATACCCTGACTTAACAGCAAAAGGAAATGGTAAGAGTGGCCATTATTCTTATTTGGTAACAAGACAATAATAATATCATTGGCTCTATGGCCTAGTAATCAAGCCCTAGAGAGGAGAGATTATAACCCATTTTTCTAATTTTTTTATTTATTGATTTGAGAAAGAGAGAGGGAGAGACATCAACTTGTTGTTGCACTCCTCCACGCACTCATAGGTTGATTTTTGTATGTGTTCTGATCAGGGATCAAATCCACAAAGTTGGTGTGTGGAGACAATACTCTAATCAATTAAGCTACCCAGCCAGGGTCCTGTAATCCACTTTTAATCAGAGAACTCGTAAACCCAAATAAGCATTCCAGTTCTGAAAAGATTATCATTTTCTGGCACAGCAGGAAAAGATGTCTCAGTGCAAACTTTTCAGCCTTATGACTTTGTGCAGGCTAAGTCATTGTGTTAGGGCCACCGCCAGCCTTCCCTTCAGGCCCTTGTTATCGGCCTCACTTTCCTGCACAGGCATCGATTCTGCGCGAACATTGAGTTCATTACATCCAATGAACATGGGCACTGGCACAGCGCAAAAATGCAAACACTCTCGTACCCCAGAATGTGACTTTTCTAGATGTCAAAGATGTTATTCACAGTCTCCCTTTTCCATATTGCAATAAATATGCAATTATTTTCATGTTAATTTATTGGCGATGTGTCTTTTATCTCTGGATGCTTCTAAGATTTACTCTGTCATTATCTTCACTAATTTGACAATAAGACTTGAATGTCCTTTCTTTCTTCTTTACTTCCTTCCTGCCTCCCTTCTTCCCTCCTTCTCTTTCTCTTTTCTTTCCCTTCTTTTTATGTCTTTTTTCTGCGTGAAGGATACATACATATATGCACAAAAAATTTTCAGGATTGAATATTAATATCTTTTTTTCTGTGTGTATGCAGGTATATCGAACATCTTGGTGTTTGCTGAGATGTTAGAAATCGGAGTTGATAGTTTTCATCCAATTTAGAAAAGTTTTGGCCATTATCTATTTAAACACTTTTCCAGTTCCCTTCCCTTTTAGAGACTTCCATCACGCAGATGTTAAAATACTCAATATTGTTCCAGTTGTCACTGAAGCTTCAATGATTGTAAATAGACTTTTCTCGGTGTTTCTCATTTTGAGATATTCTACTACTATTTCCATTGTTTAAGTCTCTGCCTCTCTCCTCTCCTCTTTTCTTTTTCTCATTATGTTTGTGTTCTCCTTTGAATACTGGAGTACTTGAATATGATTATAAAAACTTTTTTGACATGCTTGAGTGATAATTACATCATCTCTGCCATTGTTTTAAAGTGTAGATTTTATTATCATTAAGGTATGGCAAGGCCAACAGATTAGGAGATGGTTGTCATTTGAAAGAGATTGTCACATTCCTGACCTCGAGAGCAGGAGCCCACCACTGCATGACAGCCCGCACAGAGTCGGTTAGAAGTGAGGGGAGCATGGGGAAAATTGGGACTAGACTCCTTATTGTGGTTTCTGTGGGAAGAAATGTGACAAGCCAAGTAAGCAGGTTTGAGATTGATTTGAGTAATTTTAGCCTCTTCTGGGGGGTGAGGGTTGTCCCTAATTGTCTATTATTTGGCTCTGGGGTGGTCAGGACAGGGCAGTAGTGGCCTGGAGCAAAGATCTGATAAAGGAGGTAGCTGGGGTAGGTCCGCAGTGGTTGGTTTGCATGTGAAAGGCAGGATTGCAGAGGATTCCTTTTCTGGGAGGGAATGCCCCTCCCATAGTCAGCAAGCACCAGGATGACAAAGTATTAAGTATGAAAACTAGAAAACATAGTTGTTACAGATCTCTCTGCCTCTGTTTATATTGATTGATTGAGCTCCTTATTATGGTTACTATTTCTCTCCTCCTTAGAATGTTTAGTAGCTTTTGATTGAATGTCGACCATCGTGAAGTTAGATTGTTGGTGTCTGTATTCTGTTCCACTTCTTCAAAGAGTATAAACTTTGTTTTTGTAGCCAGTTAAGATACTTGCAAATTAGTTTTATTCCTTTGGTATGTGTTTTTAAATTTTAATAAAATGGGTCTAATTAGACTTCAAAGAGATGTCAGTACTATTACCAGGCAGAAATTTATTTTTGTTTATGGGATGATATTTTTTCTTCATTAATGAAAATTATGAATACTTAAAATATAACTCGAGTGGGGTCCACACTATTTTCTCATAATACTGTTTAATGAAGTTAGGCATGTAAACCAAATGTTTGACCAAACAATGGTAGGAAAAGGGAGAATACTATGCCAAGTTCTGACCAACAATAAGATATATAAATATAGTAATATATGAATTCCAGTGGATTCAGAATAGTAGTGCCTGGAACAGTCTAATAAGGCTTTACAATGGTCGGTATAAAGGCTTTAGAAGCTGAGCATCTGCTATGTGCGGCCAACCTAGTGTTGTGCTAAGCTGTAGAAACACCATGGTCAGAAGAAATACAGACCTGGCTGTCAGGAGCTTGTCATCTTTTTAGTGTTAAAGACAAGTAACTGGTGAGACCAGATGGATTTTTTTTTGTATTTTTATTAAACGGTAGATATGTAAGTTAGTCATTAGACATTAGGGAAACCTCCCAAGAGGAATTTGTATAAGGTGAGGCTGAATGATTATCAAAATTTAGTCAATTTAGCCCTGGCTGGTGTGACTCAGTAGATTGAGTGCCGGCCTGTGAAGCAAAGTGTCACCGGTTTGATTCCCAGTCAGGTCACAAGCCTGGGTTGCAGGCCAGGTCCCCGGCTGGAGGTATGTGAGAGGCAACCACACACTGATGTCTCTCTCCCTTTCTTCGTCTCTCCCCCCTCTCTAAAAATAAATTTTAAAAATCTTTTTAAAAATTCAGTGTCGATGAAAAGAGTAGAAGTACTGGGCAAGGGGTTAGAAGTAACTTGTGGCAGAGAAAACAGCTTGTGTAAAACTTGGAGGCACAGGACAGTGACCATTTGGGAATTAAAAGCACAGTACTTCGTTACTGCTAGAACACAGTGGCCAGAAAGAATGAACAGTGGCACAGAGCAAGACTAGATAGGTTGGCAGCGGCCAGATCATGGAGTACTTGCAGCGTAGTAGGAAAGAGTTTGTATCTTAACAGAGCAATGGGATCCTTCCAATGGCTTTCAGAAGGGGGTTGTTATGGAGATGGAAAAAAGCATAGTCCGATGGCGGCCCGTGCTGCTACTTGGAGGGTCGGCAGAAGATGCATCATGTGGATGAGTTTACTGGGGCTGCTCATGGTTTGGGCTCCAGTATCTTTATAACACGCATGAAACCATCGTTACCTGAGCTGCATATAGTTCACGTTAAGAAAAGGCATTTGTTTATATTCTTACTTTTGTCATCCTGCTGAACGCTGGTGTTACACAGGGGAATCTCTGCCCTGGGTTGTCTTAACCCTGATCAGTGCCTCTCGAGGTAATAAAGGGAGTATGAGAATAATGCAGACAAAAAAAAATATGCTGCTAAGCCTCCATGAGAGGTTGAAATTGAGAATGGAAACAGAGTCAGTGTGAGAAGGATGACCAGGATTTCTTGGGAAATTAGATAGCGGGCCCAGACTTCGATGCAGAAGTTGGCAAGCATGGGTAAGTGAGAGTCGCTTGGATATGACTTGTGGGCATCCCGAGAGTGAAAGATGGCAAACTTAGAATTTTGTATGCAGTCTTCCATACTCATAGAAATCAGGCCCCATGACACTTACCTAGAAGTGAGAGGCAAGGGATCGCCGTAAATGAGCCTCCAGTAAGTACAGAGCAAGGGAACACGGAGAACACGTTTGAGAGTAAATAGAGGCCACTAGCTTCCAAACGGTGACATTGCACACTGTTTTCCAGACCTTGCTTTCAGCATGATAATTTGCATAAGGATGAGTGAATCCCTTTTAATGCATTTGCTAGTCTCTGCACCATCCACAGACAGGCTAAAGCATCATCTGTGGCACTGTGCTGGAAAATTACAATGTATCACTGTTTTTTCACACCGCCAGAGTTTGTTAGGAAAATGCCAAGGTGTTACAAAGCAACTAGGTGGAAAATAAAACAGCATGAAATTAAATAAAGACACTAAGCAACCCTTTGGCCATTCAAGTTAAATTGCCTTACCATATAAAAAATATTAGCAAGAAATAGAGCAGGAGAGTTGGTAATTTACTATGCATTTTATTTCTCTCAAAATAATTTGAAATAAAACCCATTTATTATTTATAGTAGCTATGTGTAGCCCCATACGTCTGCAGAAGTAAACAAAATACACTTTACAAAGGAATTTTCTTCAGGATGAACCAGGATTAACACAAAGGCACCTGGGTTGAGCTGCCCGGGCTCCAGTTCTCCTCCACATTGCATCGTTCCGTGATCTGGGGCAACTTATTTCACTTCTTTCCTCCTCGTTTTTCTTATATGTGAAATACCAATCATAACAATGCATTCTTTATATGGTTTTTAAGTTAAAATTAATTGAGACATTTCATGTGCTATGGTTAGCCTATAGTGAGCACATGATTAGTATTAACTACTATTACAGCTGCTGCTACTATTACTACCGATAGTACCACTACCACTGTTACTGCCGCTGAGTGTAGAGTTCACTTTCTTCCCTTTTAGAATTTTGGAGGACATTTGCTTTCCTCCATTTTTCCAAAAACTTTTCAATCTCCACCTACTCATAAAGATCTTAATAAAATCATATATGATTTATTCTAAAAACAAGACTTTCAATTGTTTAAAACATCCTAGATATTTGCTTACCCAATATTCTTTTATCTTGGTTTAAATTACATCCCTTCTTATCCTTTTCCTTCCACAGAACATTGTTGTCAGATAATTCACAAGGGAAATGAGAGTTTATTTGCTTTGCTTCTTTTCCGTCAGTGTTGCATTCCTAAACACAGTAAGTTTATCTTTCTTGTTTATCATATTGTTGTAATAGGAAAAATACTGTTTGTATGACTCTGCTAAACTGGAAATATGTATTCCCTCCTGATTACCTTAGACTACACATAGTAATTTTATACCATTCTTTTCTATTCATATCTATAACGTTTCCTTTAAAAAGTACCTAGAATTTATTTTCTCACTATTTACCAAACTTTAGTAAGTTTGATAAGTTGTTTTATGTATACTGCTCATTTATTTCTCACAAAACCCTATAAAGTTTCAGGTAAGATAATGCCCTCTACTGCTTAGATGGGAAACTGAGGCACCAAGAGGTTGAACACCTTGACAATATCATTTAGTGAGAAAATGCAATGGTCAGGACTCAAACTTGGGCAGTCTGGTTTCAAAGCCTGAACTGTTAACTACTATGTTATTGCATTTTTGTAACTTATTGTAAAGATCCCATTTTTTATATACCACTATCCCTATATTTTGAGGTTTGTAACACCTGCCATTGTGGTTTCAATGATTGATATATTATTTTTATATTTCTAATATATGAAATATTTGATAACTTCAAAAAGTCATTATATTTACATATATGTTATCTCTTCTCCTGAAACATCTTATCTGTCAAAATTTCAAGCTGTGGATTGACTTTATTATAAACATTGTAAAACCTGCTAGCTTTCTTCAAGAAGGCAGCTCACGCTGGACTACTCCTTTCTTCCCACCCCTTTACTATGACAAACAACAAAACAGCATCCGCTCTTCTTCCCAAGTTCCCAACATCCTTTTCTGTCTGAGAACCAACGGTGCACTCCTTATTGATGAGAATTCTATAGACTGATGTAATTTCGTCAGTGTGTTCTTCAGCCTGGTTTCAAATAGGTTTAAAAATGTCGAGATGTTTTCAATCTCTCTGCATTGAGTTGAAAGAGATTTTGTACAGATAGACTATTAGTGGAGGACCTTCCCTTAGGATCTGAATTAACTTTGTGCCAGTTTATCATCTGCATCAGGAATGCATCATCCATTTCCTTTAGCTGACTGGAAACCCAAATAAAGTCATATATAATTTGTGTTTCTCTCTCCTTTTTTCTCTACATATTGTAACAGGGTGCGGCCCAGAGGGGGGCCTCAAATAGGGGTTTGGAATGGGGTCCAGAACTCAAGGTGTCCAGGAAATATTAGAAAGATATATAGGATGTCCTCACCCCCTTCCCCCACAGGTGTGAGCTGGGGGAAGGGACACGTGGAGCAGGAATGTGCAGAGCTGTTTTGTACAACAGCAGCTTTGCAGCTAAGCTCTGGTGTGGTCATTTAACATATCTATAACCTTTAACTGGTTGCATAGATATGTTAAATAACCAGGGGGATGGAAGTGACTTCCACCCAAGATGTAACTAGGGGGCAGCTACCCCTGGTTATAGAACCTGCATGAGAATTGGGAGAAGATTGGCCATGGGGCCACACCTGCCCGCACTCATGATGGCAGCCCAGTAAACTTGGAATAATATGGGAATGCTGGCAGGTATAACGGATTGTAGGAGGAGTCGGAAATGGGGCTGCAGAGGAAGGTTGGCTCTGGGATTAAAAACCAGACTCAGCAGCCATGAGAAAGGAAAACCATGCAGTTTTGGAAGAGTGGGGACCCCCACAGCTTTGCAGGGAGAGAACTACAAGGTTTTGGAGCACTCCCTTTGGCTGTGTGGCTTAGGAAGCAGGAGAGACTTTGCCTAGAAGAAAAGTGAAAGGACTCTTGCTGGTGGGCCATGAAAAGGTGCCACATGGCTTTGAATTAGCTGGAGATCCTGGCCGGTGACACAGCTGATGGTGCTGGGAGCCTGAATCACGGACTTCTGCTTCTTTTCCTGAGATACGGTACCCCAGATTAGGGCAGAGGGAGAAGGAAGGACTGTGTGTGTATGTGGGTATCCTAAAAGACTTTACTATTTTAATGAGGACATTAGGTCACTACTTTAAGTCTGTATAGCTTTAAATAAACATTTCCTTTCCTTTTCACAAATCTCTAGCATTGAGAGATGTCTTTCCTCTGGTGGTGGACATAGTGAACCTAGTAGGAGGTCCTTTTGGGAATAGTATATCATACCCCCCACCCCAGCCCTGTTCAGTAACAATATTACACTCTCTTTTTTGTTAGCCTTTCTGTATGTAATCCTATACAGGAGTGAGTGATAAAGCCAATGTCTCTTGAAAAAACAGGCCTTAGATGAAATCACTTTAGACTTTAGATCTAGCATCTAGCTTGTGGCCTTAGTAATACACAGTCTTTCTGGGTATCAGGGTTGAGGCATAATTAATTATCTCCTACAGCAGTGTTTTCAACCTTTTTCATCTCATGGCACACATAAACTAATTACTAAACTTTGGCAGCAGATAAAAATGTGTATTTTCTGCCGATCTGACAAAATATAGGCATAGTTTTGATTGATTCACACCAGACGGCTATTGTTGTGTTGGCTGTTGTCATTTTTGTAATTTGACAATCTAAGGGAAAAGAGGTCAGTGCCCCTGACTAAATAGTCAGATATTGCATGTTTTAAAAATTCTTGGGGCACACCAGTTGAAAATTGCTGCCCTACAGGGATACAAAAGCTGTGCTAAGCACCATACAAACATTATTTCATTTAGTCCTCACAGCTACACAAAGAAGATATATGATAATCATTTGAAGGTAAACTAATGTAATTACCGTGCTGTGACAGGTTGGAGTTCTGCCAAATTATCTGAATCTGCATCCAGTTCTCTCTGCTCCTAAACCAGTTTCCCAGGTTGATCTGTCCAGTGAAGGACTCATAGCCTTACTAATAGTGGACCTATGTAGTCAGTCATCACAGTGACTTTAGTAAATCTGGCAACCTAGAACCTATCTTTAGGAACACACATAAGACAAAGAAGATAGGCAGTGTAGAAAAATACATGGTCTGAGGAATAAGGAAATAGATAATTTCACCAACTTGGAAAGATGGTGGCAATACAGGAAGAGAAATAGCAAATATTTGGATGGAGAGGAATGAATGCTATGTCAATAAACCGGGAGGAAGAAAGGGAATTTGTGTGCATTTCCCAAGCATGTTGGAAAGGTCAGTAAAACTGATAGTACTTGAGCAGGCGTTAAACAGAGGCATTTGATCAAGACAGCAGAAATGAGACATAAAATAGTTGTGAGGCTGAGTTCTCTCTCCTAATTGGATTATCTCCCAGGAGAAGACAATTTGTGGAATAGCCAATATCCACGTTGCTATAGAATATTCATCATCAAATGTTTTACATAACAAAGGACTAGATTGCCTTGCATAGTCTGCATAAACATTGTATTTTTTTTGTTTCTTTATGAGGTTTTCATATGTTTATTGATTGACAGTTCTCTTATTAGCAGACCAAATGACTTGGAAGAGGACAGGACAAGGACTTAAAATTATACTTTCGGAAATTACATTTATCAAAAAGTTATCAATTTACCCGGGCTGGCGTAGCTCAGTGGATTGAGCGCGGGCTGCGAACCAAAGTGTCGCAGGTTCGATTCCCAGTCAGGGCACATGCCTGGGTTGCAGGCCATGACCCCCAGCAGCCACACATTGATATTTCTCTCTCTCTCTCTCTGTCTATCTCCCCCCCTTCCCTCTCTAAAAATAAAATAAATTAAAAAAAAGTTATCAATTTATAAAGCTCTACTTACTCTAATGCAAGACTCTTCCAAACTTCTACCTGCAAGATTCTATCATTCCAATAAGAAAAATAACAAACTCAGCAACAACCAGGGTTCTCTGTTTCTCTCAGGTGCTATTTAAAAGGCACCAGGTTGCGATCATTGAAATATATAAATAATTTGCATGCAGCATTTTCTTATTGTCTTGACCTATTATCAACTGAAATATATGGCAATAGTGCCAGGTTTACCAAAAGGCACCAGAACCTCCTGGAAGAAAAGTCCAGAAGATTCTCATGCTTTATGCTTTTCCATGACTCTGCTCACAAGTAGAATGTCAGAGCAAAGTCAAATGGATAAAGGGGTGACAGACCCTATAAATAGAAACCTCCTACAAAAGAAGTTCAGTAGTTTTCCACTCGGCTTTGAATTCTAACTGAGGCAAGCAGAAAATTCAAAGGCAAAGAGGAAAGCGATTTTGAAGAATAAACTCTGAACTTCAAAGAAAATGGATTAAAACATAACTTATTCAAGAAAATGACTAAGAAGAAGAAAAAGGAAGTGGAATATAGTCATAAACATGGTAAATTTTATTTTTAAAAATGTAATTTACAAAGTAACTTTAAAAATAATGTATAGCTTCTGAACTCCTCCAAAAATCACATATTTATAATTTAAAAAGCAAGAATTATAGCTGCTTTCTAATAAAATTTTGCAATTGCACAGCCCAGTCTTATGCAATTTTCTATTATCTGTATTACCGTTTCTCATAAATCTGTAGGTTTCTAATGTACATTTTTTTTTCAGTGTGACTGCTTGGAAATCACTCTTGGTCTTCCCAGTTAGGTTAGCAGCAGAGGAAAAGAAATGTAACTCTAAAAATCTAATACAAAGTGTGAATCCTGAGAAAGAAGACACCTACTAAAAAGAGCTTCTGGAGGCTAACCGGGCTCAAAATTTAAAAACAGCACTTAGCAGCCATTTCTTCACAGGAGCCTTGTACAGTGTTGTGCAAACTACACTTTAAGAAGAATCCTCCACTGAACTACCTACCTGCACCGTGTTTCTGCCCTCTGAGCGAGCCCTTGTAAAGGAATTCCTAGAATCCTATTTCAACCAATAGGACTGAGGGTTTGCCCATCCAACTGAAGCTGTGCAGCTCTGACCAATCCAAATGGCTCTATCCTAACCAGGAGAGTGCCTTTTGGACCAATCAGAAAATGTGGAGTCCTCATTTGCACGAGGACAGGCCAATCAGGAACCAGAGGCAGGGGATTCTTTCCAGGTAAGCATTTACCCTCTGGCCCTGGAAAAGCATTTTCCCTTCCTACTCAAGGCTGCTTTTCTGTGGCTGAGCTGAAACCGCTGGAGCAGAGTGGAGCAAACCACCACAGTAAGGGCAGCCTGGCATGGAACAGAGTAGCCTGAAGCACGATGGACTAAACCGGCGAAGGGCAAAGCAGACAGGCGAGGAGAAGAGCAGAGCGGACTATGGAGAGGCAGAGCCGAGCTGTCTAGCCAGGAGGGCTTTGACCCGAGGGCTGCCTCACTGTCCTGCTGTTTTCATAGTCACGCTGTGTTACAATAGAGATTTTTGCACAAAATAAACGTTCCTTCTTTATCACACCCCACCTTAGGGATTCCTGTTGGCATTGAATTGGCACCAATGACCATAGGTGGACAAAAGCTTCAGTATTTTAAAATATAAGGCATAGGAACTCAACTCAGTGCTTTAGTAGATAAAATTACTTATTCAGACTGACAGAGTACTAATAAATAGAAGTGTAAGTATCTATTTATTTGTTAAATCATCATCATCATCATCATCATCATCATTGCTCAAGAAAAACCTTGGAGAACAGACTTCCTTATTGGTTTTTCTCATCCATGAAAGTCAGGGGAGGAAGGGCAGAGGTGTGAAGTCTTCCGAGACAGTGAGCAGCTACCCAGAGTTTGTGAACTTCTCCAATGGGGAGACTGTCTTTTCTGAAACGGGTTTCTCATAATGAATGATCGAGTTTGCTGGGAGCAAGATAGAAGTAACATTTCAAAAGTGGAGTTATTCAACAGAAACACTGAAGAAAAAAACCCATTTGTGTATTTTGGCCACTAATTTCAAACCCAGTTGAATATTGAAATCTCCTAAGGTAGAATGTCTATAAATTTGTGGGCCTAGATCCCAATTCTAGAGAATTTACTTAAGTGGGTATTGAGTGAAGACTTTTCTGGGTGATTCTATTGAAATAACAGCTCAGTAAAGGGACCCAGCAATTTGTATTTTAACAAACTTCCCAGATGATTCTTACACAAGCTAAAGACAGAGAATTGCTGTCCTACACTATCTCCTAGAGGTACATGAACTAAAAAAGAAAAAAAAAGAAATAAAACCAAAGAAAATATCCATTTAAATCACTTTTTAAATCACTTTTACTTTAGTGTACCATATACCTAGGCCCCTATTTTTTGGAAAAAAATGATTTTTTTTCAATTACACTCTACATTCAATACTATTTTGTATTAGTGGTGTAAAACATAGTGGCTAGACAATCATATCCTTTATAAAGTGTTCCTTTTGGAATTTCCGGTACCCAGCTGGCACCGTGTGAGTTATTACAGTATTATTGACTATGTGCCCTATGCTGCAGTTTCCATCCCTGTGACTATTCTGTAACTACCGATCTGTACTTCTCCCCCCTTCCTCTTTTTCCCCCAGTCTCCCAGCCCTCTCTCCGTGGGCAACCACCAGTCTATCTTCTGTGTAAGCCCCCTCTCATTACAGATGCTTTATGTAAGTACCTGTGTTTTAGCGATGGTGGCAATGTTGCTTGGGCAAAAGAAAATCCCAATTATGTAAGTATTATTTTTTGAGAATTGATGTTTCTTTGGTAGTGACAGTGACGATCAAGAAAATAACAATTTGTCTTCTTACATTGCACTGTCTGCTACTAAACTGCCTCTTAGAAAATGCACCTGTGGTCCTACCCAGCCATCAGGCCACAGCAGTGCACCCCAGCAGTGCCAAGCGTTTACTGTTGTGTGTGGCTGCTTTTGAGTGACAGGCCACAGTGATTAGCCTGACAGCGATTGCATGACTCACAAAGTCAAATATATTTACTATCTGGGTCTTTAGAGAAAAAGTTTGCTGACCTCATCACATCTAACATATCCAAGAACAAACAAATTACATTTTCATGTTTTTCTTCTTAAGAGAAAAACAAAAGTTTATTCCTAGCCTAGAGTAAATTGCTACAAGATTTGGATTCCGAGAGAATGAGATTCAACTGCCCACGTAAGACCCTGGCTATTTATAACAATCCTGGGTGTGTTCTGTCGACCACGCCCTGTTCTATTTTCTCAACAGGAGTAGTTTAGGCACCAATGCTAGGTGGTCAGATTCTGTTTGTACTTAAGAGGATAAACAATAGACATTTTCCCCTGAAGAAATGATTCCACCTATTCAAAAGGTAGTTTCCGGCATCACCAAATTGTGTTTCTCCTGCTGTTAAAGAATGTGCTGACCTTGCAAATAAGCATTGATAGACATGTGGGTCCATCTTCTCCTCAGAGCTCGCAACTACGTCAACGTTTGTTTTTGTCCAAAAAAAGTCACGCACTGCTACCAACATCAAACGAATGGAAGAAGATAAAACAGCAAGACAATGTGAGAAATTTGAAAACTTAGGGACAAATGCTAACCGAGTTAGCAGACCACAGAAAGTGGACAACCAAGCTGGAAGTGTGAAATCCCTCATCGGGCCAGGCTCCAGAAACTGAAGGCTCCAGGCAGGGGAGATCTCAGCAAGTAGTAACCAGCTTGGATGTTGTTTCTATGTTCTTACCACTTCAGGAACATAGTAGTTCCTATTGGTTTTGACATACATGCTGTATATAACTCCAAGCCTCTCTTACTGCATCGACAAATAATTTTAGGGACCATGGAAGATATATCTACTCTTATTTCTGATGTATTTTTTCTAGATCTATCCCTTTGTAACTTTTGCACATGATGAAATAAATGTTTCTAACACAAAATCAGTAAAACCACACCCACTTGAAATTCTGGGCCTATACCAGGCCATCATTCAAATACATTATACATATTTAAAATCCATAACTTTAAATTACATTTCAAAATGGTACATGTATAAAATGGTCTGACTTAGCAAAGGGAAAGTGATATTTAGCTGCAAAAGACTATGAGAAAGCTACTTCTAGCTTAGGAGATGCTGACAAAACAGACCTTTATTTAATTGTAAACCTTATCTTCCTATATACATTGATTTAGCCTTGAGAAATCCTCAATTCTTTGATCCATTTTGTTTGGTGGTACAATAAGTATATTGAGTTATTTTGGGAGCATTTAAGTTTCTTTAACTTTGTCATTTAACATTATTCTCTGTCTGCTCTGCACTCTTAAGATTCGATGATTTCTGCTCATTTTAATGTAGAGGACTTGAGAAGTCAGAAGTAACAGATGTTTCAGTAAGGGCTTCCTCCCCTCCCCAGATGAATGACCATGCAAGTGTGTAAATTAGAGAGTTAAAAGAAAATAACCTTGCTGTTCATATAACCTGATACTTTCTATTCATATCAAGAGTGATGCTATGTAAGGTGACCAATTTCTCACTCATGAATAATCTCAGTGGTTTAACATAAGACAGGCCATCTCTCAACTCAGTAACAGTCCCCTGAAACTGCATTCTCAACCGGCTTTCACTGAGTAAGAAAAGTTCATCCGCTACTTAGGTATTCACGTTGATCAAATTTCTATAATCTTTAGTAATAGGTTGCTTTGGACTTCAACATCCAAGAGGCAGAAGGGAAAAAAGAATAAAGAAGGAACATGCGTGTTTTCTATCTGCGGCCAGGAAGAGGCACGCTAGCACACTCTGAAAATGAGAAAAAAATCTAATATACCCAATTAGATACAAAGAGACTAAGACATGAAGACACTGATTAGACAGTTGTGAAAGCTGTCCTATGAGCTTTCGATGGATAACTGGTGGTCTATGCTACAAAGGGTAAATACATTCTCCTCTGTTATCCCAAAATAGCCATATTCAACAACAGAAACATTTGTTAAATGCCTGCTATGTGCAAAGTCCTGCGTGTGTACTAAAAAAATAAAGATACACAAAAATGCATGGTTCGTGCCAAACACTAATGATATGTTGTATTAGTTTGCTAGACCAGACCTAAAAATATCAGAGACTGGGTGGTTTAATCAACATAATTTTTTTCCCCACAGTTCTGGTGGCTAGAAGTCCAAGATCAAGGTGTCAGCAGCGTTTGTTTCTGCTAAGGCTCGTGAGGGAAGGATCTATATTCTAGGGCCCTCTCTCTGGCTCACAGGTGGACCTCTCTGTCTTCACATGGTCTTCCTTCTGTGTGTGTGTGTGTGTGTTTTCTAGTATCCTCTTCTCATGAGAACACGAGTCATACTGGATTACAGGCCACTCCCCCCCACCCCAGCTTCACTGTAACCCGGTTGTCTTTTAAACACCCTGTCTCTAAATATCAGCACTTTCTGCAGTAGTGGGAGTTAGAAATTCAATATAGAATACTCGTGGGAACACATGTCTTAGAAAATATATTTCTGTTTTTTTCTTATTCGTGTTCCCCAGTGAAATGATCTATACCTATTATGTCTCCAGTTTAACATCTTATGTGATAGTTATTTCACGAAGTTAATTGGACTGGGCCCGGGGAGCTGTTAAAATCGTGTGTCTGGGTGTGTCTGGGAGAGCGTGCCAGGAAGAGATGAGCATTGAAGTCTGTAGACTGAGTGCAGAGGAAGGTGGCCCTCACCAGTTCTGTCTGAGGGCCTGAATGGAGGGAACGCAAAGGCTGAGAAAGGGTGAATTCACTCTCCGCTGAGGCTGAGACATCCGTCGTCTTCTGCCCTGGCGCACAAGGCGTTCCCAACTCTCATGCATTTGCACTCAGCCTGGGACTTGCACTGTCACGCCTCCTTTTCTCCAGCCCAATTCTTGGGCCCTTGGACTCAGACTCACACCACTGGCCGCCCTGGTTCTCAGGCCTCAGATTCAATTGAATGACACCACTGAGTTTCCTGGTTTTCCAGCTCGCTGATGGCAAATCTGAGGGTTCCCAGACTCCATAATCATGGGAGCCAGTTTTTATAATAAATCTCTTCTTCTTATTTATTATTGGTGATATTATCAACATAGAAAAAGTCCAAAGCTGTAAGAATTTTTATGAGTTTATTTGAGCCAAACTAATGACAAATGCCAGGAATCAAAATCTCAGTGGATTGAGGAAACGCTTCAGGGAATGGCAATTTTGCACCTTATTTTATACATTATAATCAAAGGAGGAGGCGTAAGGAGAGGTACATGAACTGCCCTGGTGATAACTTAGGGAGGCAGGAGAAAGCAAAGTGGGGGAATCTCTGGGAATGGGTAAAGAGTGAAATGGAGAGACGCATGCTTCTTTTACATTGGTGGGTACGGGAGCGTTAGCAGTGAACATTCACGGCGCAGAGAGATGGCACACGGGGAAACAAGACCACCATGAGGGGTTCTGTCGTCTTGAACTCTGGGGGGCAATTGTGCCCTGAGGAGTCTGGGAACAGGGGCTACTCAGACGTTCTAAAGGCATGCCATCCTGGATGCAGCAACACAACAGTCAGGTTCAGTTAAGGTAAAGGTTGACTTTCGTCAAGGGAGATGCCAGCCTGTGACATGACTACCCGCCATGGCTGCCTTTCAGTTTGAAAGTTTTAAATTTCAGACCGTCCTATGTGGTTACTTTTGGTCTCTGAGTTGTCTCTGAGTGTGTTAAGGCTGCTAGGGAGGCCTCTCTGGAGCCTTTAAGGTTTAGTATGTGGCCCCTTTATATGCATATATACTGTATATGTGCAGCATGTGTGTGTGCGTGTGTGTGTGTATATATATATACTCTCCTACTGGTACTGTTTCTCCAGAGAATCCAGACTGATACACTTCTAAAGGTATATTTTACATCATTGAGAGCAATCGTTTTAGAGAAGAGCGGAATAGTCTCACTAGACAAGTAAAATGGAATTACTTTGAGAAAAGCATAATCAACCATAATGTAAATGATTGTCTCTCTACCTTTAGGACAAAGAATACTATTTAAACAGTGTAAGCATATCAAATATTCTCAGGAAACAAAGTTTCACTTGTCCACATAGAAAGAGTACAATTAAGTAATACACTAAAATCATTTTGTTTAAAAGGATTAATGTTGTTCCTTTTATTTTTACTAAACTGTGAAGAATAGATCTAAGATGTTATCAGGGTTGATAAGAGCTTCTGGTGAGTAGAACCTCTCTTCGCATCTCATATTTCAGATTCAAAGGCCCTAAGAAGACAATGAACTTTATAAGGTTTCTCTGTGATCTTGAGGATGTATATAAAATAGGGTCATTCTAACAATATCACAAAAGTCACTTGTTTAAAATTCAAAAGGGAGCACAAGGTCCATACAACTAATATGTAATCAATTTGAAGACAGACCTAAAATCCATGACTACATTTAAATTTCTATTGGATATAATGTACTTTAGTTGCAATTAATCCTTAAATTTTCCCAGATGAGTGATAAAGAACTCTCATGCCAAGTGGAAAAAAATCATCCGGGGGAAAAATGTAAAGGAAAACTCCACGTTCTAAAATTAAAGTGTAAAAACAGCCCCGCTGGCTTCCTCACATAGAGGCACTGTGATTGTCCCATAGCAATCAGGGCACACATCTTATTTTTACTTGTATTTTTTCAGCCATGTTAATGATTCCATTCACTTCCCATCATCTGTTTCCCTTTATGCCCCTGATTATAGATACCCACATTTCTGACCTGACCCATAGATGTCAATGTCACATCTGTGGCCATCAAACAGATTCCCTGTGGCTGGAGCAACGCTGCCTACATAGGGAGGAAACCCACAATTTCGGTCCCTCTGAAATAATCTCTGGTGGGCAAGGCTATTCCGTTCACCCTGTGTGATCCACAAGAACAAATGGATAAAACAACAGAACCAGTAGTTCACAAGCTCCTTTTTACATGCTGCAGCATTCATTTCAAAACCCTTTAAGGAAACCCTACCTTCTACAGGACATTGTTTTAACCAGTACACTTAAGGGAGTGCAATGTTTTCTCTGAGCTAATAGGAAATTGACCCAGAAGTGAACTACAGCAAGAAGCTTGATTTGGCACTTAGAAAAGAAACCTTTTCTGACCACTTAGCCAGAACCCAGCTTTTCACTGCCAGATTTTAAAAATAAAAAATCATAAGAGCTACACAGGTGCTGCTGGTGGGCTAATTACAGGTGCCAAGTCAAATGTGTCTTCTCCGGCAGCCAGTCGGCTCGAATTCATGGTGCCTGGACTCGGTTACGAAAACACACTCTTCCATTAGCAGGGATGTCATGCGAAACGTGCAGCTCAGTACTGTGTGAAGATGAATGTATCTGAAGCTTACCAGTTAACTTTGCACGTTCCCAAATTAGGTAACAATAATATTGTGCAGAGAACCACAGATAAATCTGCCTTTCATAAAACTGCCATCAAACTAAATAAGGAGTTCTCAACTTCAGCACCACTGACATTTATGCACCAGATAGCCCTTCGCTGTGAGGAGCACTCCTGTGGGTTATAGGACACTGAGCAGCATCCCTGGGCTCCGGCCAATACATGTCTGCATCATCCCCCAGTTATGACCATCAAAAGTGACTCCACATGTTCCGGGGTGGAAGAAGAAATCCCTCCGGTTGAAAATTACTTGTCTAAAACTGGCACGCTGCAGAAGAATGCTGACAAAATTTCTGGGGCCCAGTGCAAACTAAACATGTTTGCCTCTTGTTCAAAAATACTAGGAATTCCAATACTTGGGCTACAGCAAAGCATGAAGCCAAATAATGGGTCATTGTGAGTACATGGTCCTCGAGACTGGACAGGTCATTAGCTCAGAGTGTTGGCCATGATGCCGTGGCAGTCTGCCCGTTCTGCAACATCACAATGGTGATAACACATTCGTGTGTCTCACAACAGGGTGGCTGCGCTCACAGTGGCTCACACCCCACATGCTTCCGCCATGCGCGTGTTAGGTAGCTGCTATCGCCACCACCTTACTTCAGTTCCAAATCGTTTATCCATGTTCTGTCTTGTTTCCCATCCCCCCGGTACTCCCCTCTTTACTGGCCCTCTCGTTTCTTCACTCATGTGGGCGCTGAAACAGGACAAGAGCTTTATACTTAATGGCTAGTTTTCTTTCAACCAGGAGCCTGCTGCCAAACTTTTGCTCATTACCAAACAAACAGTTGGGCTCTTTTGCAAACTGCTTTTCCTCACTCCATGACCCCCTGTCTCCTACAAAAAGCGATATGCACCCCTACACCCCTACCACAGCCCTGCTCCAGGGACTCCAAAACAAGTGATCCCAGTGGGCTTGCTGAACACAATTCCGCTAATGTGACCATTTTGTTTTAAGTAAAAATTGCCACTTACTGAAGTTCTTTCTCCCATGGTAGATTTTAGTGCTTGAAGTAGCACAACTGTATTTTGCAAATCCAGAAGCCAAGGCTTTTTGCAAAGGAAGAAACCCAAGTTTAACAGAAAACTAAAGCCTGCTCGGGATTACACAGTAATACTTAGGATCTGAAGTTATGTCCATTCAACTTCAAACCCTTGACCTTAACCATTATCTTACCTCTCTGTGACCTTTCTGCAGGTCACAGAGAGAGTATTATTGATTCCTCCCCATCACACCATCAGCTGTGAGGATGCCTTTTAAAAGCAAGGGACGCCATTAGCAAATACATGACATGCTATTAGTGAGTGATTACTCAGCAGAAACAAAATACTGTGGCAGGTGTGTCTGATGATGCTCTAATATTTTATCATTTTGCAGAATAGAAAACAAAGGAAAACCAAGAAATCTCAAGCCTGGCTTTTTTTTAAGGTAACAGCTTACTTTCACACACAATTTCATTTGCTTCTTTCACAATTGATCAGCATTATACTTGGTTTCCGAGTATAAGTTATAATAATCTCACCCACAAATATAAAAATAATTTAAAAAGTGAAATATATTTGGTTACTATACACAATTTCTAAAATATAATGTCCTGTCAATGTGCTTTAAGATACAATTCTTATTCTGTATTTTCCCTTTCAAATCTGAAACTTTTCTTGATGACTTCTACCTCAAAAATCTTTACACTGTCAAATGAGACACTTTCCCTTCTGAGATATACGTATATCCACTCTCTGCTAAAATGTACGGTTCCTCTATTTACGTGTGAATTGTGTTTCGGAAGTCCTTTCTGCTAAAATACACTTCTCTGCCCCGAGGGCCTGTGCCACTAGTCATTTGTAATAGTTAACGCAGACTACTAAATTTAGTCATTGTAAAATAATCCCATGAGAAGAGAGGGAAACTGTAGAGTCATGTCATAATGAACATCTTTGTGTTTTTTTTCAGTTTATTGAATCTGCCATGGCCATCTGTAGGTCACAGGCCTTGCCTGGGAAAAGCACTACGTGGTCCAAGAATGTGTGAGAAAGTAAAGCCATTCAACGTCCAGTGTCAGAAAAGTCACTTGTCTCATGCACACAACCATTCCAAAGTCTTGAGCAGTGAGGAGAAGGCTGAGAGGAAAACAAATTCTTTTGTCCATTGAAAGTGCTAACATGTGAGAAGAGTCTGTGAGCATTTGCAGGCAGCATGTTTGCTCCTGGATCTCTCCACTGGGACAAAATGCACAGTTTTGTGCAGAGAACTTAAACTTGGGCGACAACTGATCAACAATATAAGATTCCTTTGGATCAATCATTACACAATAAAGATGCACTCATATATACCACCATCTCCATGGTTAAGAATCACGAGAAAGAACAAAAACGTAAAGTGACCGGAAGCTACTTACCATTGTGCTGAGCTCTTCACTGTGTCTGCGGATTGTATCTACTTCCATTCTGCAGAAGCTGTCCACGGTTCCCTCTGAATCAACTCCCCATTCTTCAGCGTGTGAATTGCCCTTTAGTGTCCACAGCTCTCCTAACCTAAAAAAGTAGATAAAATTCTCTCTCTCTCATCTTTCTTCCTTCCCTCTTTCCCCCCTCTCACAATCAAATTTTACAGAGTCCTTGGGTCATCACTTTTTTAAAGACCCCATTTTCTGTTCAACCAATTAAAATTGAGTTTTTGTCTCTATTTCCTATATCTCAAATTCCTTTGTAGTCCTTAAACTTTTTTGTGTTACCTTTAGAGTCTCTAATCAATAGCCAATCGGAAAAGCCTTAGTGGTAGTCCCCTAAAGTTGAAACCTTGCCCTGATACCTACGTCCTGTGTGATCTTAGATAAATTAGTTAAGTTCTTAGAACCTCAACTTAGAGCTGATAACAGCAAACTACTAGGATGGTTATGAAGATTCAATAAGAAAGTGGGAATAAAACAATAGCCATAGATCATGGCACAAAATTGCAATTGCTAATAGTATTATAATGAATAAATTACTAATAATTATGACTATTTAAGTGCCGTGTGCCACCTCCTGATCATGACCTCACAATAATAGATCTGGGAGCCTGTCCCCCAGCTCCACAAGAAGAGCACAGTCATAAAGGAAGCAGCTTCCTGGAAGTAAGACTTCCTTCTCTTTTTTATCTATATTTTGGGTTTTTTTCCACATTTTTTTACTGTTGTTCAAGTACAGTTTTCCCCCCACCATTCCCCCCTACCCCAGCCATCCCCACCTCCCACCCTTGATCCTACCTTCTTGGAGGTACCTCACTTTTTCCTCTTCAATAGCTGTGCTTAAAGCTTTAGCTCAGTATCATTCAATCAACCAAGTAAAAATAATTATTGTGTTTGAATAATGGTGATCTTAAGGTTCAACTGATTAGTTTTGCTGTTTAAAGTAATCATCTCATGGAACAAGTTTAGTGATATTAATTAATTGGCATAAAACAAAAGATATACTCCGTAACGACCCTACAGGTCAGTAGACTAAACCCTATAAACAATGACTAAGTCATTTCAAAAATAAGATTCTACTTTAGAATGTGGCAATATAACAGCTATTTCTCCATAAGGAGAACTTGGAAATGGTAAGCAGAGTGGCCCAGATTCTGGAAAATGGCCTCTGGGATACAACTTCTCTCCTTTTTAGGTTTGTTTACTACTGCAAGGGTGGCAACAATCCATTTCCAAATATTCCTAGATATTTTTAGTTTAAAAACATAGAATACTTTTTATGCCTGTCATAGTGGATTCCTTTACAGCAAGCAGAAAGTATTTATTGATCAATGGCACGGTACTACATAAATGCTAGATGAAGGGAATACAAGAGAAAGTAAAGATGAACTTGCCCTTCTCTCTCGGACCAATCACATTTTAGGTTCTTTATAAGCATATGCCTATTAGCTACCACATTAGACACTGCAGTTCTAGTCCCTTGCAGTTCAAATCTAAGAAATCATGGTCCCTGCCTCCAAATAGCTTATGTTCCAATAACTCAGACACATAAGTTAAAAAAAACAAAACAAACAGAAAGCACTGAATTATGACTGCAGTGGTAGGGGTTTATCTAGAAAAAAATGCATGTAAATACGATTACAGTTGCAGAAAGAGCATTCATAAGGAAGGAATGCTTACTCAGAGTATTAAAAGTGAGTTTATATTATTAAAGTAAAGGGTCCATGCAGGACATAGTGCTGGAGTGTCCATCAGCAGCAGGTTCCATCAACATTGCCGGCTAGCCTAAAAGTTTAAAACTATACAGGACAAGTAAATACTTTTAAACATGGAAAAGTTGTGATCAGATTCATGTTTGTGGCAATATTCAAACTGTGCTGTAGAGAGCAGATAGAAAAAGGGTCATATTGGAAACAAGGAGATCAGATAAGAATCTTGAGGAATCAGCCAGTCTCGAGGGGTCATGAGATACAAGCGTGGTGGCGGGAGTTCCATGTGAAACAGTTCGGAGGCCTTTGAACAAGGCAAACATGCAACATAGTGACTATTTGGGTGGCCCAGGAGACATAAATGAGCGGGAGTAAGTGGGGGGCATTATTATGACCCTTCATTTCTGACTTTGCGAGAGGGAAAGGTTTCCTTCTTCAAGATCTGAATTACAAGAGCAAGAAAAGATGGTTTGAGGTTAGCAATGATGTATCACTATGCATTTTGGGTATGGTCTCCTGTTGGAAAACCAAGTAAAAATGCTCAGTTATTAACTAAATGTGGGTCTGGAGCTCAGCAGAATTACAGAAAGATAGCTATAAGAGTAGAACTTTCAGTGACCTGAAATAAGACACAATGTGGATGTTTTTAAAAGGACGAAAAGTCTAATGAAGTGAAAGGACACTATATTGAATCTTGTTTAATGCAAACACTAAACATATATATGCAACAAAGTAGAAATGAAACACTTTACCGAAGGCTTGCATCTATATTTTACTTGGCAAGACATTACATTTTCCATGTTGACAATATAGTAGATAGGTTTATTAAGGAAACTCAAACACAGCCAAAGTTTATTATTAAATTTTTTCAAAAGATGATTTGAAAACTATTTGTGCAATTCACCAACATGTGTTCAAAGCAGGATTGTAGAGACGAGCCAAGGTAAGATTTATTCACAGTAGTCACCTAATGTTACCTTTGCGTTTCTGTGCTGCGTTTACTCTTAACAGCGTGACAGCAAAGATGAGGGTTTCCTTCCTCTGGACACCACATATGTAGTGTCTTTTCAAATACCACTTCTCCAGCTCCCTGATACTAATGATCTAGAAATCACATCGGATTTCACGAAAGACTGATCCCTACTTCAGGTGCCAGTTGCAAGACCCAGGCCTCCTATCCTTCTGAGGGACCAGCTAGAAAGCAGGGGTTCTGACAATGACTTCTCAAGTTCAACAGTTTGCTAGAATGGCTCACAGAACTCAGGAAAGCACCTTATGACTATTACCAATGCATTACAAAGGATGCTACTCAGGGAGAGCCAAATGGCAGAGATGCATGGGGCAAAGTGTGGTGAAATGGTGTGGAGCTCTCATGCCCTCCCTTCAGGTACAACACCTTCCCAGCACACCCAGAAGCAATCTGAACTTCACTGTTTAGAAGGGCTTATGCAGCAGCTTTCATTGCATAGGGGTGACTGAGTCACTGGCCATTGATGGCTGAACTCTATCCATTCCCTCTTCTCTCTCTGGAGGCTGGGCAGTAGGACTAAAAGTTCTGTCCCTCTAATCACACGGTGGGTTTCTCTGGCAACCAGCCCCTATCCTGAAGCTATCTAGTGGCCCACCAAGGGTCGCCTCATTAGCATAAATTCTAGTATGGTTAAAAGGGGCTGATTGTGAATGATAGAATTTCTCCTCTCACCCCATCACTCAGGAAATTCCAAGGATTTTAGAATCTGTGTGTCAGGTACTGGAGACAAAAGACTAAGTATGTATTTCTTAGTATGTATTTCATAGTCTCCCTCATCAAGTTCATACTTCATACTTCAACATCTTGTTACCTTAAAAATTTTAGTGCATTTATAATAACCTCTATCCAGAGGAAATGATAATAGATTTGGAAGCATTTAGAATAGTTTACAATTGTTAAAGAACAGAAGTTCCATACTAGTAAGTTTAAAGATCTAATTGGCTTTACTGAGCAATTTATGGATTCCACTTAGCAAGTACAGAGAATCCCAGAGAAGCTACACAATATGTAAGGCTTTTTATATGCTGAAACTGGGCAAGACAAGAAAGTTATTAGAAGAAGGAGGAGGAGGAGGAGAAGCAAAGGAAAAGAAAGGATTATTTTAGGCCAGGTTACCTTCCTTTAGAGGAAGTCAAGGGTCTTATTGGACAGATTGGCTCAGTTTCCCATGCAGCATGGAGGAAGCCCATGTAACAGTCTCCACGCTGGGACTGACCAGGAAAGTGCAGGCTCACCCATTAAGACTGCATTCCTGGGGAAGGCTGAAACTTCCACTGGTCAAGTATCAAGTCTAGGTTCACTACCATGGACTTGAGACACAGATTTGGGGACTGTTGCTCCTGCTTTAACACAATCCTAAATTCTGTGACATGATTTCAGCATCATTTTCATTACTTTAATTATGTAATTAAAGTTAAAGCAATAATAACAATGAGAACATCAATTGAACAAATACTATGTGCCAGGTATGTCATGCTGTGTAAGTGCCTCACCTGATTTAGTTTAATCCTCACAAATAAGCCAGCAATATAGGGATTATTTTCAGGCCCACATGCGGAGTTTTTGCTGTGTGCTCTCAGATACATTTCTCCCCCTCCTCCTGCTCTGCTCTGCCAGGCGACAGTGCTCTAGCCAGTTGCTGACTGGGTTCACCCAGTGGGAGGCGCTGGTGTGAGACTGGAGGGTAAAGAGAAAGTTGAAACAAACACAATTCATTCTCTCTTTGCCTGAAGCAGCAAGAACCTCCTTTCACACTGCAGCCCTTGCTGGTGACCCCATCTGTGCCACCCACCAGCACCTCTGTGGAACAGCCCCCATGGACGTGGCATTTGGAAATGTGATGTTCCCCCGTGACCCCTTCTGTCCCTGCAGGACATGGTGGCTGCCTGCTGTTGCCACTCTCTGGGGTGCCTCAGCAGCTTGTGTTTGGCTTCTAAGCTCTTCTACTGCTGGTCCAGTATTATACTGATGTAGGATGTTTCTGTTTTTATATATTTGAGATACACATGTATGATTTATATACTTACTTTACTCAAGATACTATATTCGTGCTTAGAGAATTTGAGAGCCTAAAACCAATAAGGTGACTGAGTCGAGGTTGGGTCTCGAGTAAACAGGTTCAAGATTCCACATTTTTAACAATAAACTGAAGTGAACTGGCCTACTCTAAAGCACACTCAGTGAAATTCAGCTGTAAAATCGAATATGCTAAATTACACAGTACTAATCTCTAAAGTGATCATTATGCCTAACACTCACGGGTCACTTCCTAATGGCAAACTTTATTCCAAGTGTTTTATATGCATAAACTCATTTAATCCTCATTACAAGCATAGGAGGTGTTATTATTATCTTATTTTATGTATTATTTTTATTTGTTTTACAACAAGCAAGAGTGAGCATTTATCTCAGCGGAACTCTCCAGCTCAAAAAAGTACTCTCATGCACATTCTCTGTCCTTTTGACTGGTTTTAACCTCTCACTGGGCATCAATCACAAGGTGCTGTATTAGTTCTTCATTGCTACTATAAAAAATTACAACAAATTTAGTGGCTCGAAACAACCTATATTTATCTTTTTCTAGTTCTTCAGGTCCGAGGCCTCCATAGGCAAAAATCAAGCTACTGGCAGGACTGTGTTCCACTTGGAGGCCCTTGCAGACGAATCCTGCAACATCAGGTCAGACCCTCATTCTGCATTCCTTTCACACCTTGTCTGCCCCGTCTTTCCTTCTCAGAGGCCCTTGCAATTATGCCAGACCCACCAGGGAAATCTCTCTGTTTTAAGGTCGGCTGATGAGCAACCTTAATTTCACCTACAGCTTTAATTTCTCTTTGTTAGGTAATAGTATTCTATTTGCAGGTCCCAGGGTTTATGACATGAATATCTTAAGGGAATGTAACATTATTTTTCCTTGTATCTTTTCAGGATGAGCTGATTATTTTCCTACTAGATTCTGAACTGTTCGCAGACCTATCTTACAGTTTTGTGCACAAAATAAGCAATCAATAAAAATAATCAGAAATGCCTGATACTTTCATTGAAGCTGGTCCACCAAGATCTTTTTCAGCAAGAAACTCCGAATACATAGGAAAACTTGAGGTGAATTGTGCTTTTTGTTGGTGGTTGTTGTTCTGCACGGATCAATCACAATGGCACGTAGCCTATAAACTGTTGACTACCTTGAGTTGCTGTTGAAATATGTCGACAGGCACTTTAGTATCACCCCATGAAAAGAGAGAGAAATGACAAAACAAAAACAAAAACAAAACAACGATGCGCAGCTGCAGATGACAAGGTGATGCGGCAGCAGGTTCTATGTGATATGAGTCACGCCCCTTACCCCACCTATGCCCTGGTCTGGAGAATTTTACTAACGTGTCCTTTGATATTTCTCTTGATGCGTAAGCTCAAATGTTAGAGCTTGCCATTGCTCAGCCCCAGAACTGAGAGGCTGCAGAACAACCTGGTTTAGTTCTTCCAGGCACAATCCAGTTTGTTAATGCTTTTAGGAAAAAGTTCACTTGGGGAATGACAGAAAAATGATGCAGTTGAGGGATCTCTACTTACACATCCTCATATGCAGCTTGTATATACAATGGGCCTGTCACACTGAAAAATTACAAAATAGAATATGACAGCAAGGATCACCTAAACCATTAAGGGGGAAAAAGAGAGAGAAAATAAGTGAATGAACCAAAGGTCACTATATTTTAGACTCACAAATCCAACAGGCAGGTCTACTAGGAAATTCTCAGAATTTTCATGCAAAAGTTATAAAAGCATGAAATTAGACTAGAAATGGTGACATGTAAAGTTAGACGGGAAGGTCAGGGTAAAAACTAGCAATAGCTTTTTCCCCCAAAAGTTATGGTCTACACCAGGCTGAAAAAGAGGGTTCAGTGTGCATGCTTCTGTGTCACCTCATGGAATGTGAACCCAGGGGAGCTCAGAGCCTCCATCCTCTTCACATAAAGTGCCATTGGAGCCAGAAAGACTTTAGAGTACTCTGGTCCAAAGCCATCACGTTACGGCTGAGAAGGTCTAGAGAGCTTGTGTTCTTGCCAAAATTTACAGAGCCGGTTTATGACAGAGACAAGCAAAAGACCTAGAATCCTTAAATTATTTGTTCCTTTGTCTATTTTCTGTCCTGAAGTAAGCTTCAGGTATATAAAAAACTGCCAGCATCTCAAATCACTTTATTTATAAACTAGTCTCTGGAATGAGTGTACCTGGTAAAAGGGAAATGGTCAAGATACAGCGTTCTCTGGGACAGGATGGGCATAAACACAACAGAACAAACCTCAAATGCAAAGAACACACGTGCTGAATCCGGTAGTTATCCCTTTTTGCTGCAGTGTTTATCGATCTGGTTCTGTCTTATGGAATGACCTATCTTCTATTAATTCTAAAATTAAAAGCAAAACAACCATTGCCTTCATTTGGTTTTTAAACAAATAGGAGCAAAAAAGCTTAAAATAATTCATTACAAAAGAGTTCATTTTTTTTTTCTTCTTGGCAAATGCCTTCTGTGACTTTTGACGCCATATCTCTGGCACTTTTCTCTATTCCAAGCTCCGCAGGCCTTGATTGCTGCTCAGTTGCCCCTAGAATAGAATTTCCTTCATGCCTCTCCAACTGTACTTGGCTCCTCTCTCTGGCATGGACTCCTGGAGCACAATGAAATTGGATGTTCTTGAAGGCATCTGACACTGAGAATAGAATCTGACACCTTGGGGGTTAGCATTTACCCAAACTGTTGGGTCCCCAGGGGGTAAGTGACACTGCTTTATTTCTCCAGAAGAAGACCTGGCAACCAGCAACTGGTACAGGAGGGTGGAGGTGGGTAAGATCCGTTTCCCACGTTCATCTCAAACCTGACAATGTGGAGCTTTCTGTTCAGTTGTGCTTCAGTTGGTCTTGGAAAATATGTGACCTAGCAAAGCAAGCCTATTTGTTTGTTTAAGGTGAACATCCTAGGCATACATTTATAGTTTTGACTTTTGGAAAATGCGTTAGTCATTTCCCTTAAGTTACCTAATTGCTGCCACCTATGTAAGTAATAATATCTCTGATGAGTGACCCAAATCCTTCCAAGGTTGGTGAAAAGGAAGGGTAGGAGGAGTTATGCTCCTTGATAATATGGTTGAACTTTCCAACAATCCTACACTTCACCACCTCTTGACATTTTATTAACCAGATAATAATTGTCTTTTTACTTTCATTTATTGCCATTTTTACTTGGTTTTACTTGTAGGTGAATATATTCTTAATTGACACAGAGTGTAATAAATAAATAAATGCAATATAATAAATGTAAGTACTACATAAATATAATAATTCTTAAATTTGATATTTATAAATAATTATTTTGTATTTAAAATGATACATTTGACATGTATCATTCTTATTTTATGATATATACAAGGGGGGCCCCCTAAAATGGAATTTATCTATAAAAATTGGAATTTATCTATAAAAATTGTACATTTATTCTTACATATTTTTAAACTTCAGTCACCTTCAAAGTAATCTCCATTTGATGCAATGCACCTTGATGCAATATCAAGACTTTTTTCCCACTGCTTAAAACAGTTTTTAAACTCATTGATTTTAATGCCTTTTAGTGCTTCTGCCATTTTTTGTTTCACCTCTTCCACATTGGCAAAATGTTTCCCCTTGAGGACTTTTTTTTTATCAGGGGAAACAACAACCAGAAAAGATGTTCCAGGTGAGATCTGGTGAATAAGGAGGTGGGGCACAGGGGTCATGCTGTTTTTGGTCAAAAACTGCTGAACACTCAGCATGGTATGGGCAGATGTGCTCATAAATCACCCGTCCTAAAGTGGGCAAATGCACTGAAAAGCTATTCAAAACAATTCACTGAAACCTAACATACCCTCTCACAACAATGCCAGTTGGTACACTGATACAGATGGGCTCCTAGAACACTCCCCTAGTGGGGGAAGCCTGTACTACATTTTTATTTTATTTTTTTTATGGCACTTTCTACCCATTAGACAGACCTCTATTCTTTTTGACCATTCCCCTAAGTTTGTAGGCGTTTCTGTTGTATTTCATTTTTCTGATCTCTCATGTAAGGTTTTCAAAACTCTACTCCTTTAAGCAAACTAGTAGGAGTTCTCGAATAAGCAAACAAAAACAAGAGAAAATTATTAATGAAATAATTTAAGGCTTAATTTAGAATCGAAGGATTCACATCTTTAGTCTTAAAGGTCTTCATAAAATCCCCCATAACATAAATGTTAAAAAATCCACACTAAAGCATGCTATTATAATATCTATAACATCAGAGATATATATAAAATTTTCATATTTTACTCTATCAAGGTACAAAGTTCACTGGGAAAGGAAGGGCAATCAAAAGTTCACTGGATACTGTAAGATAATGGGACAATGTCTGGAAAACTAAAGGGAAGTTTCTTTTAAGCCATGTATAGTGCTCTGAGATTTCACAAATAATCTCATTCTCCTCTCCTTGGCATGTGGTAGGAATTTACCTCCTGTCATTGTTAAGGTTAAATGTAGTGTTGGCACTTTCTCTGCCAATTAAATGAGCAAAGTCACATATATTACTTCTAGGTGGTAGGTACATGTGTCATACTCCCGTTTGCCTGCCTTCTTAACTATGGCCATGTGACTCTCTTGGCCAATAAACATAAATGGGAATAATGCGTGTCACCTCCAGATGGCCTTTGTCAGAGCCAGTGCGTGAGTCCCTTCCCCTGCCTTCATAATTGCAGAAGCATTTGTTCAGATGGCGCTTCCACAGGATTGGGATTCTGACTATAACGAGCAGAACTTCTTTTCAGTTTGCACTGAACATGTAATTTCAGGAAGACATAATTTTCACATGGTAAATCACTGAGGTTTGAGGGCTGTTTTTAAGGCAGCTGAACCTAGTTTATCCAGATTGGTACAACCAAGTCGTTTCTACCCAGTCAAACAGTCAATGAAGACTGAGGAAGAAAAAGAGATTTTGAGACATGCAAATAATCAGAGAGATTAATCCCATTTCTGCCTTCCTATAAAGTTACTCAAAAATGTCTCCCGACAAATAAGGGAGTAAAACAAGAAAGGGAAAGACATGGAATGAAAAATCGAATGGACCTAAACCGGAAGAACAATAAAGGGAAACCTTAAAATATTAGCGGTACAGCTGGACTGGAGAGCAACCAGTGCAGACTGGAACAGCCAAGAAAAAAGGATTCCAAGATGAAGTTATCTGGGGAACAAAGGGGGATTCTTTGCAATGAAATGCATGAGAGAAAATATCATGTAGGCAAATAATGCCATTAAACAATAATTAGAAATTCCTGGAAAAAACATATTTAAACATTCGCACACAAATGTAAAATCTCACATGTAAAGTAAACTGAAATACTGTATCATTTGAAGCAATTAATGAACTATACAAAAAGAGAATGTGTCTTTGAACTGAAAACATGTTCTTCAGTGTCTTAGGGTTTGTGATAGTGAACCCATAAAGAATTATATGTAATGCTTGAAAGCAGTTGTGCTATTGAAGTCACAAGGTCCCTCCAAGTCTCTAGGTCACACAGTATAATCACAGTCCAGCCATTAGATGTGCTCACAATGTCAATAGTCACCATGGTCATTTTCTTTCCAATGTAAACTTTCTTTGCATCAGTGCCATCCAATAGTCCGTACTACTTTTAGACGTGAACCTGCACCCCGGAAGCTGGGAATGTAGGATTCTGCTTTCTTTCTTACTCACTTCTTTCCACTCCCCTGTGTCATGAACTGAAATCTCTAGGGCCGCAGTATTAGAAGACACAAGGGTAAATGGGGTTCAGAAAATTCCTCCCTTAGCTGGGATGATTGTAAATTATCTTCATGCTCTCTAGGCTTGGCAGACATTTACAGCTTGCTCTTTATCTCGTGAACACTTTGGTGAATTCTTTGGAGGCTCTCCTCCTGGGCCCATCCAACCGTAAATTCTCCAACATATGCAGTGTTGATTGCAACTCGGCTCTCGTTTTACCGGAGTAGTCTCTGCTTAGAATTGCCGCCCTGGCTGGCATAGCTCAGTGGATTGAGCACGGGCTGTGAACCAAAGCATCGCAGGTTTGATTCCCAGTCAGGGCACATGCCTGGGTTGCAGGCCATGACCCCCAGCAACCACACATTGATGTTCCTCTCTCTCTATCTCCCTCCCTTCCCTCTCTAAAAAAAATTAATAAAATCTTTTTTTAAAAAAAGAATTGCCCATTGAAGGAAGTCCTCTTTGGCGGGAGAGACAGCAGCTGTAGGCTGCTTTGGTCTGACCACATCTGAGTCATGGCAAACATCATTTACCTCTACCCAGAGGACACTGCAAGTCCCCCCAGGTCCATGACAGGCTCTTCAATTGTTTTCAGGAAAACACCGGTCATGGTCATGACTACTTCATGCCCGCCAGCTTTACGCCCATCAGGCCCTCTGAGTAACGATAGGGAAGCCTTTCTCACCCCATTTTCCTTGGGTGGTAGAGACCCAGACTTTTGTTTTGTGAATCAGGTGGCATTCACAGCTCTCTTGCAGCTTTTACAATAAAACCTCTCTAAAAAATCTACCCGTCGATGCCAAAAATCAAGACCTTTTCACACCAGGAGTTTGGAGGATTGATTTGCTTGGGTTGCTACACAGACTGTAAATGTTAACCTCGAGCATATGAAAGTAAACCTTTGGATAACTGAGTATGGTATGAGGAAAACAAGGAACAAGATGCAGTAAAAAAATAGAGGAAATAATATTCTTATCTTAAAATGAGATGAGGAAAGTTAATGGAAAACGGACATGAAGTCTCATAGTAATTACAAAACTATCCATTTGAATAATAAAAAATAATAATACAGCTACCAACATTCAGAGGAACAGATGCAAGAGGAGTGAGGGTTTTGAACTAAATCATCATCGTTCACAATGGGAAGCCAGTAGATTTTGTGTAAAGTGGAGAAACCAAACACAGGACACATAGAGTTCAAGGTCACGTTGGGAAATGAGAGTACAAACCATTCCAGAGGGCTGCTTTGCCTGGCAAGGCTGCTAAGGCTGGGGGTGGGGGGGGGAGGCTGCCACCCTTACTCGCATGCCTCTGTTATTGGCTGACTTAACATGCATATTGATGAGTTTGATAAAGCGTAAACGTTTTAGAAGTGGCATAAGTACTTGCTAAATAAATGAATAAATTTCTTTTGTTATTATGGTTGTATAATATAATCTAAACAAATACGAGAATCTTATCATTACAGAGGCAAAACATTATGAATCAAAAAGTAGAAAAGGACAACCTACCCAAAGAGTCATAATGGTTATTCCATTTGTATGTAAAAATCTATCCAAACATACTAGGAAAAGACTAACAATCCCTTAACAGAGTTGGTAAAAAAATGTGAATACCTTTACACAAAACTATGTGAGAATTCCACAAACTCACTACATGCATTACTCTAACAATATCATATCTTTGGATTTGATTTAAAGTTGGGTGCCCAGCCTTTTGGAGTCATCTAATCAAATTCCAGAGATAACTGGGAACACGTGCTGGCATGGAATGTGCGCATTGAATGTCCTTTTTGGTGGCACAAGTCAGCACTCCTCCTCTTGCACAAATCCTGACGGGCTGCAGGACCTTGGGCCTGATGTCGGTGAGAGAACTGGGACTGGCCAGAGGCGCATGGCAGAGGAGGAGCACGGGGCGGCGTCTGTCTTAAAGAACAACAAAAAAAAAACACTGCTTGGAGGCTGACTGCAGGTCCTGGTCAACTAGTGATGGAAGATCACTTTTCAAAAAGCACCGAACTATGCATCTGAAAACAAATTCTGTCATTTCTGTATTCCCTGCCTTTCCTAAGCCACACTCTACCCCAACCCACTTTTTTTTTTAGATTTTTTTATTTATTTATTTTTAGAGAGGGGAAAGGAGGGAGAAAGAGAGAGAGAGAGAAACATCAATATGTGGCTGCCTCTCACATGGCCCCCACTGGGGACCTGACCTGCAACCCAGGCATGTGCCCTGACTGGGAGTCGAACCTGCGATGCGTTGGTTCGCAGCCCGCGCTCAATCCACTGAGCCACGCTAGCTGGGGCCCAACCCACTTTTTTATGGAAGTGTTCTCTTGATACAGAAGGCAGAAAGGATGGTTGTGAGGGGCAGAGAGGGAATATACTCATATGCCAAAGTCATGTGTCCTATCTTAAACAGGGACAAAAATCAGAGTGTGTGAAATATCTCACAAGACTGGCAACAGTATCTATGAGATTGCTCCCCTCCCAGCAGGAACTGGGGCTGGAAAGTTCCCCCTCCACACACATCACAAGCCTGCCTGTCTCGTGATAACTTCTGCTTATTACAACCGCCGGACCCGACGCAGCTGACCATCAGCCCACAGAGCGTTGTCCCAGGATATTTGTTCTTCAGCTCAGACTCACAAAATACAGATGAATACTTTGCATTTCATAAAATCGACTTCAGTAAAATTAGGTTTTCCTTTTTGCTCAAACCAATACAAGTTATAAATCTCCTACCAGTCTCTATATGCCAGGGGAATATGTTTGATTCCTCTCGAATTTTCATTGAACGAAGAAAATCTGGTTTCTAACAAAAGATTGGAACTATGGCCCCAAAAGCTTTGACAGAAGACGGTAACTTCATGCGCAGCCTCCCAAGAGCTGAGTGCTCCTGTGAAGTAGGGCAGGAATGAAGAACTCAATGAAACGTCTCCCCACTTACCCATCATCTGTGTCTTCAGCAGCACCGACCTCAGCGCTGAATTCATACATTTTTTCAGAAAGCACTTCACTGAATGAGATCCATATAAACATCATATGGTTTGTGTAATTAATTACACGGTTAATATATAGAATGCAGTATTATACGAACGCATCATATGTATTTTATGAATATAATTATATGTTAATACATAATACAGAATTTAATGTGCATATAATTCTACATGAAAATTTCCTCTCGGCAAAAATCTAGGAACCCTGTGCTTTTGTACATAGTAATGTTTTCAGCATTCTTACTCAACCTGAAGTACTCAGTGATGTAACCAGCTGGATGTATACTTAGTGGTAAACCTCTGCCTATCCCCTGATTACTTCTAATTCAATGTATCAAAACATATGTGCTCTTCCCACACAGCTGAGATGCCTACCTTATGCATCGGGGTGTGAGAATTTGATTGTGTTAGTTGAATGCAGTGGCCAAAAGACTAACCACGAAGGGATTTCACCTGAAAAGCAGCCCAGGACAGCCTCAGAGAAAGGTTCCTGCATTTCAGTTTTTCTTTTACTCTTAACATAAATCAAAAGTGACTGAGCATTGTATTGCAATTTCCCCAAACTAAATTTATCTTGGAATGGGAACAAAACAAGGATGACGCACAAACTGAAGGACATTTTCCATTATATTTCTAATATATGTAAGCAATTCTCTTCAGAATGAGACTGAAAATGTATGTGTCTTCTTACCTAGCCTTAGGGAGCTGCCTCGCAGGAACGGCTACTACGTGGAAAATAACCAAAAAGGATTAGCCCCGTGGAACAAAAGAAGCAACATGATAATCAACTCAAGTGACAAGCAACAAGATCCCAGGGAGAGCCAACTCTTTAAAAGGAACTTTCAAATCCCTTTGTTCTAGGTTTATCAGCACGGGGAGCTTAATTTCACCAAGCGTTAGAAAGAAGGGAAAATGTGGCACTCACTCTGCTGAAGTCAGACCTCTTAATCCTTCTAAATTGCTCTGTCTGGTTGAGAAAGATCTGCTTACAACTGTCATTGTACGAGTGTAAACACAAGGGCTCTCAAGTCCTTTGTGCTGCAGATCATCCAGACATCATTCATGTCTCATTTTACAGGCAAACCCTTAGCAGCACCACAGGCTTTAAACCACTGAACCCCAGCGCGAGGCACACGTAGAATACAAGTCTTCGCATGCCTGGGTTCCCCTATAAGGGCATTGAGTTTTATTCCCATCACAATGCTTATTTATAGCTCCCTGAATTTATAGCCATCCTCTTAAACATCTGCAGTCATTGCTTTTTCTCTCTCTTTTAGGGAAAAGCCCAACTCTCTCTCTAGGACATAAAACAGGTATTTTCTCCTAGTAAACTTTAAAGGGAGATGTTCTCTTTGGGTTTTTACCACTGAAATAAGTCAAACGTAAGACTCCAATACTGGCGAGAGAATTAAGGTGAGGGACTTGGCACTAGACTTTTCATACTTCTGGAAATTTCCATTAGCTGCAAGTCAGGAAAACGTGGCTCTAAACCCATCACTTTGGTTAATTTGTTGTGTGGCTGACAGTCAATCTCTTCACTGTCTTTGTGCTTCACAGAGACACAGACTTTGAAAGCCAGGAAGGACCTTAGAGTTCCATCCAAAACAACGCTCTCGTTTCAGGCGGAGGGTCCTGTGGCCCAAACCACTTATTCAACCTCCTGTGGGGGAAGAGCCGGAACTCCTCTCCTGACCTGCTAATTTCACAGCACACGCACGGCTCTCTGCACTGTGCTGACCCAGTTTCCTCGGCCAAGGCGTAATGGCAGGTTTCCTGTTACAAGTGCGTTGTAGGGATCAGACCAAATATTTGACCTGGAAGTATATTAAGAAATATTAAGTGTAACTGAAATATATGCTGTTGCATATTTTAAGCTTAACAATGACGGTCAAGTGTAAGGTCAAATGCTCTGTTTAGAGTCACTTCCAGGTTTTTAAAATAATGTAATGCCATCAAGAAAGAGATCATCTTGCATATGTCCAACATTGACAAAAATCTGTAATATTTACAAAAATATAGAAACACACGACATACATAACATGCATAGCACATACATGTAGCATATATAAATACATGTGATTGCTATGCACTTAATTATGTGCCCTCACCACACTTATGTGTTAAAGCCCTAACCACCCTCTAACGTGACTACATTTGGAGACTCGGTCTATCAGTAGATAATGAAGATGAAATAAAGTCATAAGGGTAGGGCCTTAATTAAATAGGACCAGTGGCCTTATAAGAGGAATCTCTCTGTCTCTCTCCGTATGCACGTACAAGGAGGCAGTCACAGGAGCACTCAGTGAGAAGGCAGCCACCTGTAAGCCACGAAGAGAGCTCTCACCAGAATCGGAATCAGCTGAACCTTGACCTTTGATGTTTAGCCTCCAGAACCCAAAGAAAATAAATTTCTGTTTATTTCAAGCCTCCAATCTGTGGTATTTTGTTATAGCAGCCAGAGCAGCCTCTTGTACTACTTCAGAGTAAACTACAGATGAATATAATTTAAGAAAAACTGGACTGGAAAATACAAACTTGATGTGGGAAAGCGTTTGGAAATACCTAACAAGACAGCAATGCATGTTTGTTTTTAATCGTTCCTTTCCGTACCACGTCCTGACACTTCTGCCTTTCAAAGGCCGCCAGATATGACACTCAGTGACAATATCGAAAACAACAATTCAATTAGATTATTGTTATCACGATTACGTTCAACAGAAAAATGCAGTGTGCCTTATTCTGGAGCAAGAAAAAAATGTTGTGGTGCTGATAGTTTTCCTTCCAAAAATATAGCGGTCTGAGAGGGGGGAGAGAAGCCCATTTTTTTTTATCAGCAACAAACAAGAATATTTTTAAGAGGAAAAATTATCTTTTGTGAGTAGCTTCCTCCCACTCGTGGGCTCAGAGCTGTCCCTGATTGTAGCTGGGGACAGGTTGCCGCGACACCCCAGTCATCCCCCCAACACGAAGCAGTTTAACAGATGAAACGGCCTGAGGAGGAATTACTTTCAAGGAGTCGTTTTCCTCTTTCTCCCAAGCATTTGGTTTCAAGTACAATTTTTTTTTCCCAATACTGCTTTTCTCTTTTTTGTTGCCAGAAAAGCCAAGCTCTTTTTCAAAGATTAGATTACAAGCCAGTGACTTTCCTTTGTTGAAAGGACAAGCTTTCTAACAAAGGAGGGGCCTTTCAGGATAAAGCAAGATGCCTTGAAGCATTGGGTTCCAAGACATTTGCAAACTTCACAAAGCTAAGTAAACTCGTGAACGGTTTTACTATTTTAACATGAATGCTAATTTTATCTTTCTTCCTGAAAAAAAAAGAGAGACCTTTATTACTTCTCCCTACCCCCAAAAGCAATGCTATCAACTTTAAAATGGAAAAGAGTCCTTTACCATGTTATTTATCTTAAAAAATCTGAAAATATTTTGACTGTGCATCAAATTAATTGAATAGTCTTTATAGTCATACTCCCCTGATAAGCTCCTGATTATTTTTATCAGTTTAAATTATGCAGCAAAATAAAAAAAAAAGTGAAATAATGTGGCGATGCAGAATCCCTTTGGTACTTTTCCCCATGTGTTTACTGCAACCACGAAAGTGTCAAAGACTATTCCCCTCAATATCAAGATGCCCATATTAATAAGTTAATATGTATCAAAAGACATTCCCTCTATAATGTTTATGGTCTTGGAGTTAATTTGAAAAATAACTCTATAGCACTAAAAATAAAAAAAAATAAGTGGGAATATAATATACATGCCAATTTCCTTTGCCTCAGTTGAACAGAAGATGTTCATTTGGTCCAATCACAGAAGAGAGGATGCCTGCTACAGTGCAGTCTCAGCAACCGGTGACTTGTGCCTCTCCCAGTTCCTGTCGCCACCCTCAGTCCCCACAGCCCCTGCTGCTCCACCCTGTCCACAAAGCCACCCCTCTCTCTCACTTCACCACGTGCCTCCCTCCCCTAAATACAACCTCAGATCCATACAATATTCACCCTGAACTCCTCCTTAATGACCTTATCCCAAACCGTTGCTACAGTGTTTTGAACTTCCACCTGCATTCCTCCTTAGTGAACCCTTTCCTACCTCTACTCTCAGGATCTGTTCTTTCAAATCCAGTGCTCCTTCCTCGGAGTCTCTCTCTCTCTCTCTCTCTCTCTCCACCCCCCTCTCTCTCTCCCCCCCTCCCCCTCTCTCTCTCTCTCTCTCCTATCACTGTCTCAACAGACCTATAACTGTCTCAGACCTTCAAGTCCAAACTTCAGACCATTTACATTTTCCCTCGCAGAACTTTCTAGAACTTTCTGTCATTCTTTCAAGTTCTCTCCTTTCTTGCAGAATTGTAGGACTTACACGTTGCTGGGTTCTTCGCCTGTTCTCCCTCTAGTCCTCCTTGTTGGTTTTCTCAGTTCCTTGGAACCAAGGACATAAAACTTCATCTTTCTTTGGTATTTCTAGTGGTATTCCTAGATTCTGTGGGGATTTTTAGACTTTTTTTTCTAGGACCATGGTCCTTCCTAAATTTCTGTGTTTTCTTATGGGCTACTTAAAAAAAAATACACCTAAGACAAAAATAATGTCATTTAAAGAAAGATATAAATACAACTATCAGGACAAGGTCTCTAAATGTAAGGTACACGTTGTAATTGTTTCTGAGATTTTTATCTGGACATTAAAATTCACAAGCCCAAAAAAGATGAATTGTTAAAACTGTAGGGGCATAATTTCTGTTCAGATTCAACATTCTGACTAGCGTAAGATGACCAAGAAAGCGTGTTCATTAAAAATGAGAATTGAATAAAGTATGTTTATTACCACACCTGCCCCCAATGAAGATTATTTTGAAGATAACTGAGAATACTTTTTTCCAGAAAGTAAATTTTACTTGCAAATTTTGATCACCACTTTGACTCCACTCCAACCCAACAATGTAACATTTATCCCTTGACTGATTTTTCAGCACTTCTTTTCTTTGATTTGTATTTTGATTTCTTGTTTTCAGAATACTCTCTTAAGTATTCTAGAGCTGGAACTGACATAAAGATGACTGGTCTACTCCCACTGTTTTTCACAGGAGGTCCAGATAAAAAACGTGCCTTGCCAAAGGTGATATATTAGGTTAGTGGCAGAACATGAACCTAACTCTTTTCCTCCATTCAGATGTTTTTCCAATACATTCACTCAAGACTATTTTATTTACTAGGCTATATAGTAATATTGTCTGAGGTCCCATAGTTTTCCAAAGACATGTAACAATGTTTGAGACCTAGAGAGGGAAATATTCATTCACTTAACCATATTTAATAGGGATATAAAGTAGAGCATAGAAAATATACTCAATAATGTAATAACTACATATGGTGTGAAATGGGTACTAGACTTATCAAGGTGATCACTTTTGTAGGTTCTATACATATCTAATAACTATGTTGTATACCTGCAACTAATTTAATGTCATATGTCAACTGTAATTGAAACTTTTATTTAAAAATATTAAGAAAAGTATAATACTGAACTATAAAGTTATACCATTAGGTAACTACAGCATTAATTTGTCAGCTACCAGCTCCAACATGACATGTAGCTTCACAGAGTTATATGTGAATGTTATTAAATAAATTATATGATAATGTTCATTATTCTATAGAGCCAGACCTACAAAAAATATAAAACAATCCTGATTTTGTTGTATAAGTATAGAAAAATGTTTTTCAAAATCTATCCTAGCAAAAATATTCATACCTCCACACACACATAATTTTTGCAAGTTGTGAATAAAGTAGTTAGTAAAATACTAATCTAATCCAGGCTTTAAACTGTGTCTATATAAAAATTTCAGATAATTAAAATCATCAAGCTTGGTTTTCTTGTCCTCACTCCCCAGGTTTTCATCTCTAAACTAGGGTATTAGGCATGTAAACCCTATGACCTTCAAAATCCTTTATGGATCCAAATTCCCATAAGTATAGTATGATCCTTCTCTTCTGAAGATGAGTGTTTATGAAAAGAAAATAATCCTTTGCTGAATTCCCCTGGGGAACACAGCGGTGATTTGGAGCAAACCTTCCCCCGAGAGTGTTGTATTTGATGTCCTGGGTTCCTTCCTCTTCATCGCCTCATGCCTTTGCTGATGTCAGGGCTTTGACCATGGATCATAAGCTGCAACCACCACAGTTTTTCCAGATGTTGACATACTAGGCAAATGTATTCTTTGTGGGAGCAGTTACTGCTGTGGGAAGAGAAGTCTGGGAAGCACATTCCAGTTGCAGTCTGGTTTAATTGAGGTAGTAAACATCGTGGGAATGATGGTTGACATTGGCCAGGCTCCACCGTAGGGAGGTGCCTAGAGTCACAGGACAACCGGGGGGAATGCCGAGAATAAGGCAAAACACGCGAGGCAGTGCGGGGAGGAGGAGGGGGAGAGAATGCCAAGAAATCCAGACACATAAACAAGTGAATAATGCTTCCCACAGGTTCTTCGAGCGTGCATGGGTGTGTTAAAAGATCGAAGAGTAATTTATGGAATAAAAGATTCTACGTGTTATTCTCGTTAAGTTTTTAAGACCCTAAGGAGATACCTTCACATTATTCTAAGATGTTTATTTTTCAATCCACTTTTAAAGGGATTAATTTACGCAGTTAACAAATTACAAAAGCGTTTACACAATTAAATCACAGTACTTCCACCAAGTTAATCTCATTGCCTTTCCTTACTATCTGAGAATTTTTGTACCCCATTAAAGAGTTTTCTTCACTCCCAAGGCAGCTATAAACTGATCAAGATGCTAAAGAGGGTCACATTTTTGTCACTCAAGTTTAATGTCCATATTTTTCCTCCATGAATAATGTCTTTGACAAGTTAACAATGTTTGAAGATTACGAGTGAAGTTTGTTCTAATTCTCTACTTTTAAAACTCCCAGTAAACATTAACATTCTTTACATATTATAAAACCAATGTTCTCAAAAACCCTACTTTTTCCCTTTGTTGCAGTGCTTTTATATCAAGCTATTCAGGTTGGAAACCTCATGTTCGTGCAACTATCAACACACTCGGAATCACTAACTGTTCTTATGAAGGGCTTGATAGTTGCTCTGTCTTCTCTATTCAGACTTCCCCAATTTCTCATGTTCTATCTTTCCTGTGTTTCTAAATTTATAAATACTTCAGCTAACAGATGGCAAATGGAAGCACCAATGGACACAGAAATCAATCTGAAGCTTTTAAGCATGAAATGTCCCTGAGGCCAACAGCAGAAGGAAAAAGAAAAGGAAGCCGGGATATTTTTAAAGGGAAGAAAGGACTGACTGTCTTCCCTTGTAGTTTTGGGAACCATTCAATAAACCGGGCAAATAAAATTGACCAACTGAGAATGAATCCATTTTATAGTCTGAATCATGTTAATAAATCACATTGAAAGTGTTTCTAGACTTTTGGCTTACCCAATATGGGGAAAACTAAGTAATAGAGTCACATCTTGAATGCTATTAAGTTTCACTGAAGTAAGAAACAATGCCTCACTCAGCTTTTAAGAATTCCTATGAGTTCCTATATTAAAGCTTTTGGGGCTCTGGGTTGCTAATGTTTTCGATGCGATATTAACTCAGTCTGTGGAGTCTTTACAACTGCTAAAGAAAATGTGGTCCTGTAAACCCAGAATATGACCATTCTCTGACCTTTTTTCTCAATATTCTTTCATCCCAGATGACTCCCTACTTAACAGATGACTATGAAGATACTGAATTATAACAGCTTGTAACAACGTAATTGAAGTAATCGCAAGAGTCCTTCAAGCTGATCGTGATGGCTGGTGAAATGTATGCTGTGCTCCCTTACCAGCTAAGAATCCAATTCAATCTTTTGAAGGATATTTACATTTTAATTGTAAGGTACATTTCATGTTATAAAAAGTTAAATATTTTCTTCACAAGGTAAAATTGAAGGGAAAAAAATAAAATTATACCAGGAATAACATATGAGTAAAAGGAAGGTTCTATGAGAATTAAAGTGCTAACAACTGGCATCAATTTTGATTTGCTTGTTATTGATATTTTTATTGTTCTTTCTTCTAACTACTACTTAAATTCTTTTTTTAAAATTACAACTTTTTTTAGATTTTGTTTATTTACTTTTTTTTAGAGAGAGGGAAGGGAGGGAGAAAGAGAGAGAGAAAGAAACATCAATGTGCGGTTGCTGGGGGCCATGGCCTGCAACCCAGGCATGTACCCTGGCTGGGAATCAAACCTGCAACACTTTGGTTCGCAGCCCACGCTCAATCCACTAAGCTACGAAGTAGCCCCAGCCAGGGCCACTTAAATTCTTTTTATACTCAGTTTGAGTCTCCTACAACTACAAAGAAATTTTGGTAACAAATACATTAGTTTATAGAATATTATCAACCAGTACATTTCAATGTTGTTGCCAGTATGGTGGGGATCCTTGGGATCCAGGTTAGAATCCTACCTTAACCAGGTCAGGGAGGCAGTTTAAAAAAAGCAGCAGCCCAATAGCTGAAATTCTATGAAGTTATAAACGTGTTCTGAACCCAACATGGGGCTGAAGTAAGGGGTGGGGGAGAGCTTTATTAGATAGAAACTCAAGGAAGACAATGGATAACAGGAGACCAGCCATAAGACAACAGAGCATGAACACACACCAGCAGAGAGCTCAGCATAAACAAGAGCCTCAAGGGGGAAAGAGCTTCACTTGCTCCAAGAGCTAAAAGAAGCTCCGTCTATCCGGTTCTCGTAAACAGCAGAGAAGCACAAGTGGAGACCAAAGAGGTAGCCAGTGGGCTGTTGATTGCCTTGTTGGCCAGAGGGATTTCTGTGTTGTGATTGAAGGATTTTTAGCAAAGGAATATGCATTAGTTATCAATTTCAGTCTCACAGATACCCCAAAACATAGAGACACAGACAACAACATTTATCACCTCACAATTTCTATAGGTCAGGAATCCAGACACAATTTACCTGAGACCCCTAGCTCAGGGTATCTCGGTTGGCTAACGATACAAGGCATCTCCAGGCTTGGGAGGAAGGAGCCCTTTCCGAGCTCACTTGTGTGGTTGTTGGCAGGATTCACTTCCGTGTGAACTATTGAATTGAGAGCCTCAGGTCCTTACTGGCTGTTGGCTGGAGGCCACCCTCACTTGCATGCCACGTGGGCCTCTGCACAAGGCAATTCACAGCATGGCAGCTTTCTTCATCAGAGGATGTAACTAAGAAGAGTGAGAGCAAGAATGAGAGCGACAGGGAGAGAGAGAGAGCAAACAAGACAGAAGTCACAGTCTTTTGAAACCTAAGCTCAGAAGTAGCATCCCACTATTTTTGTCACATTCTATTCATTAAACACCAACAAGCCTCTCCAACTCTCCGAGGGAGGAAGCTGCATGATGGCATGAGTATCAGGAGGTGAAGATCATAGGGGGCTATCTAACCGGGCTGCCCACGACAGATACCATGGTTGTGTATCTCAGAAAGGCACTGGCTGTGTGAAGAGTGACCCATAGATATCAACAACCCAGTGAGGCCGATAATTTAGGTACAGCCTATAGAATTTGCTGATGGCTTAACTGTGAAGGGTTGGAGGGAGAGAGGATTCAAGAATTTCTGGCTTCAGGAACTAATTTGTGGATGAAAAATCAAAGTTTGTGTTTAAGAACTGCTCATTGACTATCAGCTACTGTATAGTTTAAAATATACTAGATTATTTTTCAATCTGATTTTATCTACAAAACCAAAAATACTGTGCAATCTAAAAATATATGTGACTTCCCCTGAAATTAAACTTTTATTCTCTGTGGCATTGCAGGGAAAAAGTAAAAACAATAAATATAAGTTGCAGAAAAATAGATTGTATATTAGCAAAGTCTTCTAATAATAGAAGTCTATAAAACTTAACAAACGGCCCCATAAAACAATTATCTTCCCTTCCCCACAGGTGTTAAAAGAGAATTTAGAAAATGACTGGTTAGAGAAACTGTTTAAGTACAAGCTAGCTGAATTCATCTCTAAAGACTTACAAATCTTCTCTTTAGTAATACCATAAAATATTTTGCAGAATTGCAATAAAATCATGAAATTATTATATAAAGAAAATACCTTTTATTTTGAGTATTTTCATATTCATGAATTCTTTATATACAGATACGCTATATGCTACGCTTGGTCACGAGTTTTGGTTGTAAATGAGCCAGTACAATATAACAGGACACTTTCAATCTAACTTTCCTTTTGGATGCATCTCCCATGATGGACAAGTACTTTGTAATGGGCCTCGGGATGTCTATACACACTCATCCCTGTGCTGCATAGCCACTAAGAAGACTGCTAACGGATCTACCATCAAGCAAATACATTGCAGGCCAGGGATCCTTTCCACATCAAGCTCACTTGTAAAATATTACCAAGGAATGGTAAGGCCATTTTCCAGAATTCCGTAGGTATAAAACTCCAAAACGTCTGCACTTATGCAATTTGAGGAGGTGAGAAATTTGCCACAAGGAATGGAATGCATTAGCACCATATCTAGAAAGTCATACACCCTCACCTTCTAAATGTGGAAGAAGCAGCTACAACATATTTCTTATCCTTTTTGTAGGTAGTTACAATTCACTTTATGCCTTATTTTCTTTTTTGTGCTACTTTTAGCACAAAACATTATGCACAGTTGACATTGAAATATAGAAAATATCACTTGATTGTGATTGCTTCACATTTGTCATTTTGAGGATATAGCTGATGTATTTACAATGAGTCTTCCAGCTTAAGAAAATATCGAGACATTTATTTACTTATTTTTCCATTTCTCTCCATAATTTTTAAATTGTAAGTATCTGTATAGAGGTTTTTCACATCTTTCATTTGATTTATTCACAGGCATCTGAGTGTTTTTGATAACTATTATAAATGGGATTATAAACATAACCAGCACCCCAGAGGAAACCAGGTACAAATGCTCTGCAATTAGCCCACCAAGGTGAACTACTATTGTGATTTCCAGCATCACTGAACAGTTTTATTTGAGGAGGGAAGCTCTATGTAAATGGAAACACAGAGTATAGCCTATATTCTGTCATGACTGAATTTTCACAATCAAATTAAAAAGCAACTCGCTCATGTTGGAGCCGTAAAAGTAGTCTTTTTAGCTTTTTAATCCATCTGGATTTAGTTTTTATATATGCATGGTGTGAGATGTGAAAAAAAAATTAACAGGAGTTTTCTTCCATTTAGATATCCAATTGACCTGGCATCATCTACTGAAAATGTAAAGGTTTACTTCTTTTCCTGCAGAAACACTCAACTTATCCAACACCATATACTGAAAATATGCACCTTTCTTCACTACATTTCAATGACACTTTTGTTATAAATGATGCAATTTTTATATGCATGTATCATTGTAGATTCTTGTAGGGATTCTACTGGATTATTGGATTGTGTCACTAGCTTTTACTGTAGCTTTATAACAAAACATAATATGCAGTGATTTGAATTCTCCAGTTCCTTCTTCTTTAACATTACCTTTGCTACTCTTGATTGTTTGAATTTCCATACACATTTTAATCTACACACACACGCACATGCACACACACACCCACCAGCCATGCAGGGATTTTGGTTGGTAGTGTGTTATACTCAATATTTTGGAAGTCTTTAAATGGTGAGTCTTCCAGTCAATACATAGTACATTAAACTATTGATTTGTTAATTTTTCTTTCTTTAACTAATGTTTGTTTTGTAATTTTCTGTTTAGATATTTTGTTCATATTTCATATTATTTCTTCCTAGGTGTTTGTTATGTTTGATGTTATTTTAAAAGATGTCATTTGAATACTTTATTTTATATGTATTATTTTTAAAACCATTCTAAATCAGGCAACCAACACAATCAAGAAGAAAATATATGTATCCTTTTAGTCACTGAGTGTTTAGATGATTTGTTGGGGTGCAATAACCAATGGATACAACATTGCTTATCAGTTTAACAAAATTTGCCATGGCTACCAGTTTGCCAAGAGATTTTTTAAAAGATATAGATGTTGATTTTATCAACATGTTTCTGCATCTAATCGGATGATTCTGTTTTTCTCATTTGTTTTATTAACACAGTAAGTTAAAATGATTGCTTTATAAATGTTACACATTACTAGAACAAGTGTTACTTTATGCATAACTGGATTTATTTTGACAATAGTTTATTTCAGATTTTTTTGTCTATGTTCTTGCAATAAGCGCACTTGCAAATTTTCTTACAACATCCATGCCTTGTTTTGGCATCAGCTCACGTTTATCATTAAAAAGTTTTGGAGCCCTGGCTGGCATAGCTCGGTGGATTGAGCATGGGCTGGCATAGCTCGGTGGATTGAGCGTGGGCTGCGAACCAAAGTGTCACAGGTTCGATTCCCAGTCAGGGTACATGCCTGGGTTGCAGGCCATGACCCCCCGCAACTGCACATTGATGTTTCTCTCTCTTTCTCCCTTCTTTCCCTCTCTAAAAATAAATAAATAAATAAAATCTTTAAAAAGACATTTTCGGAAATACTTAATCTACTTCTATTCCCAAAATAGTTTTTATTAATTATGATGATGTACAGTTTTCTCAGTAGAAATTTGAAATTGTGAATTCAGATTTTTTTAAAAATGTGAAACAATTTACATATAATCTTCCATCTTGTGTCAGTTTCACTAAGTAGTGGTTTTCGAGATATTGGTTCATTTAATATTTTGATCTTAATATGCAGGGTCTGGAACAAATTATGCTCTTTTTATTACAAAATCTTTTACTACAAAAGTATGAGCATGTAGTTTTGTAACCTAAAAATATCACACTCAAGCATACCATATGACATTTTAGGTGAAATGTTCAAACTGCTGCCCATCTCGTGGGATACATTCACATGCCCTACCACCCACACTCAAGCAGGCATTACTTCTGCAGGACCCTGTATTTCCATATCTTTCAGATATACGTATGTTCCTTTTCATTTCTTTAGCTAGTTGCGTTATCTCTCTTTTTTAAGTCAACCATGGATTTGTTAGGTTATCAATTTCAATAGCATTTCCAAATAAGCAAATTTAGTCTTTGTTTATTTTCTGTCCCACTGATTTTTTATATTGTTGTTCATTAAAGTGCAGTTGCCCCATTTCCCCCCCACCACTCCACCCCACCCATCCCCATCTCCCATCTCTAATCCTACCCCTCTTTGGCTTCATCCATGGGTCCTTGATGAGCCCTTCCCCCCTTTCCCCCCATCATCCCTTCTCCCTCCCCCTCCGGTTGCTGTCAGTTTGTTCTTTATCTCAATGTCTCTGGTTATATTTTGCTTGCTTGTTTGTTTTATTGATTAGGTTCCACTTATAGGTGAGATCATTTGTTTTTTGCATTTATATTTATTTCCTTGCTTCTACTTTATTTAGCTCTTTTCTTTAGCTTCTTTGCATAAAAATGTTTATTGTTAATTTTTCAGATTTCCTTTTTTTCTTATGAATGTCTATATTTTCATTTTTCCTCTAAGTACTGGTGTAGCAGCATCCTAAAATACTTTTATGTAATATTATCATTATATTTTAACTCAAGCTATTTTTTTAATTTCCATGTGATTTTTTTCTTTGGAGTATGGGTGATTTACAACATGCATTTCTTAATCTTCAAAGTTTGGGGATTTTACTGGTTACCTGTAAATAATAATGACTATTTTTGTCATTATTTGTATTTTTAGCTTAATTCTACTTTTGTCAGAATATGCTGACTGTGATTTCATTTTTATGTCCTTTACAATTTGTTTGGACTTGCTTTGAAGCCCAGCATATGGTGACCTAGTTTGGTAACTGTTCCATGTACACTTAAAAAGAATGCATTTTGCAGTTGTTGAGTACAATTTGTGTGTATGTACGTGTTGTGTAGAAAAAAGAAAGAATTATAAGTATTATATATTATACATTATATGTTACATTAAGTTGCTTAATAATGTTTATGTCGAGTATTAGAATTTTAATACCCATATGAAATTTTTGTCTGCTTTATCTGTTAATTATTGAAGGAGGTATATTTAAATCTCAAATTATGACTGTGAATTTGTCTTTCTGTCTCTTTTTGTCAGTTCTGAAAATATAGTATTAGCTATATACAAATTTAGACCTTGTGCATTTTATTAAAGATTTTATTTATTTATTTTTAGATAGAGGGGAAGGGAAGGAGGGAAGGAAGGGAAGAAACATCAATGTGTGGTTGCCTCTTGCAAACTCCTTCTGGGGACCCATCCCAGAACCCAGCTATGTGCCCTGACTGGGAATCGAACCGGTGATACTTTGTTTCACAGTTGGGCACTCAATCCACTGAGCCACATCAGCCAAGAGCACCATCTACATTTTTTGTTGACTATTTCCATGGATAATTATTTCCTTAAATATTTGACATTATAATTTTACAGCTTTATTTTGGTGACTATTTGTGCTATTCACCTTTTCCTTCCTTTGTCTTTCAACTATTCTATGTCCTTATGTGAAAGGTGCCTCTCCAGTAAGCAACGTTATTGCAGGAGGTCACTGAGGACACATGACTTCTGGTTGCCCTCGAGCTAGGCCTGGTCAAGCAGAAGTTCCTCACTCCCCCCCATCCTTGGAGTGCACATTCCACCCACCATTCCCACGCTAAGAGCAGCTTCCAGAGAGCCTTGGATGTAGCTGATCCATCTGGACTGTGTATGTGACTGAACCTCTTTAAGGCCTCTAGATAAACTTTTTAAAAATTCTGGCAGGCAGATGCAGAGGTCTAATGCATCTTACAGCCACTCAAGATAAGCCTTGTATATAAAGTCCCTTGCTTGTTAGAACAGCCACCTACCAGTCTGGAGTGGTCTGCCTCTCTCCCCATTTTCTCCTCGCCCTCCACGTATAGCTGTCAGGTTCAGATTTCACCTGGGAAATTCCCAAGGTTGCTAGTCAACAAATATATATTTGTTGTTTCATCTTTTTTATTTGTTTTATTTTTAAGCCAGTCTTTATAATTAACATTGTCTATTAAATTTAGATGTATTTACTACCTTCTTATTTTTAATTAGTTTCTTCTTTTATTTTTTCTTGTTTTTTCAAGATAAATCCAGTATTTTTATTTTTGCACTCCTCACCCTCAATCAACTTGTTCGTAAAACAATCTACTTCTATTCTTTATTATTGTTGTTAAGATTCTTTTACTGTAATAAAGTATACATGAAATAAAATTTACCAGTTTTCAGTGTACAGTTCAGGGGCCTTGCATTCAGATTCTTGAACAGCCCTCACCACCATTCATTTTCAGAACTTTTTTTGTTTTTCTAAACTGAAACTTCGTGCTCACCAAACAGTAATTCTTCATTCTTCCCTCCACCCAGTCCTGACAACCACCATTCAACTTTTTGACTGGCTTCTCTTACTTAGCATAATGTCCTCAAGGTTCTTCCATGTTTTGCTCATGTGAGAATTCCCTTTCTTTCTAAGGCTGAATAATATTTACTTGTATACACATACTACATTTTATCTATTCATCCACCAGTAGACACACAAGTTGCTTCCACATTTGACTGTTGTGAATAGAGCTATAATGAACATGAGTGTACGCACACCCAAGTTCCTGTTTTCAGTTCTTCGGGGCATATACCCTGCATTGGAGTCCAGGATCACACGGTAATTTCACATGAAACTTTTTGAAGGACCACTATACTACGTTCCACGGCAGCCACGCCATTTTACATTTCCATCAGCGATACACAAGGATCCCAATTTCTCTACTTCCATGTAAATGCTTTTATATTTGACAGCTTTTTTTGGTAATAGCAATTCTAATGGGTGTGAAGAGGTATATTGTTGTGGTTTTGATTTACATTTTCCCCGTGATTAATGATGTTGAGCATCTTCTCATGTGTTCACTGTCTATTTGTATATCTTTAAAGAAATGTCTACTCAAGTACTTTGCCCATTTTTTCATCAGGTTGCCGTATTTTATTATTGACTTGTTATTCTATCCATTGTTATATTAGAAGTTACAATATGCTTCTTTGCCTTACTGGATTTCATAATAAATTTATGGGTTACCACTTTATAGTCATTGTAATGATCCTATGACATTTGAATTCCATTTACTCTCTTCAAGTTTTATACCATCTTATGGTGACTTTTAATCCTGCATTTGTGTGGTTTCAAATCATACAAATATCACTATAAGTATTAATTTAGCATTACATTAGGCAGTCAATTTATATTTACCCACCTACTTTTCATTTCCCATGCTCTCCATTTCTACCTAATTTGCTATGCTTCCATCAACGTAAGTTTAATTCTGCATAAAAGTTCCATGTAGCATTTCCTCAGTGTGGGTGTAAAGCTGAATATTTTTTACTGTTTGTCTGAAAATGTATCTATGTCACTGTTTTTCAAAGAATATTTCTTTTGGAGACTAGTGTTCTGGTATGGCTGTTATATTCTTTCAGCCATTTTAAAAAATGGAATTTCAATGTGTTCTGGTTTTTATTGTTTCTTTTTACAAATTAGACATCAATTTTAGTTTTGGTTCTTTGAAAGTAATGGATTTCTTTCCTTTGGCTGCTTTTAAGATTTCATCTTTGTCATGGTTTTCAGTAATTTTACTACAATGGCAATAAATACACACATTTAAAATATTACTTTGATATTCGCAGAAGTTTTGAATCCATGGCTCTAGGTCTATAATCAATGTTAAAAAATTCTACACCATTATTTCTTAAAATAAAATTTTTTCTCCATTCTCAGCTTCTTCTCTTTGGTAACCCCTATTATATGTATGTTATAACTTTTCATTTTAACCCACATTTTATTATGCTCTTTTCTTCATATTAGTTATTTTACTTTTCAATTATAGAATTTCCATTTGATATTTTTTAAAATAAGTTCAATTCTCTGGTGATATCCTCTATATTTTCATCTATTTTGGGGTATATTGATATTTTTTAAATTTTATGTCTGATAACTTCTACAGCTGGGATTATACTGTTTGTTCCATCTGCTTTGATTCCCACCTTTCCTCGACTTCCTCCCCCTTTAAAGTCAGCGGAAGAGCTGGGAAAAGGTTGCTTGGATATAAAAGATTTTAGAAAAGAAAAGATATGTAGTTTCAAAGGATTTCTGCAAGAGATTCTGGATTTCTGAAAGATTGACTCACCATTAAAAAGCAAATAAATCATAACTAATGGTGAGAAGTAAGCGGTGCCATCACTATTGTCATGTACACAAGAACTGTATCTTTGGACGTCACCATTGCAAGAGACAGACAAAGTTGTTTCTGTTAGGGAGGCAGAAATTACAGGTAGAGACTCAAATAATATTACTCTGGATTTTCAAGCAAAACAGAACCAGTGGGAGTTTCTATCTATCTGTCTATACACATTATACATAAAGAGAGGCATTGTATATATAAAAAATGGATATAGACAACATATTGATCTATTGATTGATCTATCTAAAGAAATTTACTGTAAGGAATTGGCTCACATGTTTATGAAGACTGAGAAGTCCAAGGTCTGCTTTTAGCAAGCTGGAGACCCACGAGAGCCAATGGTATCATTCTAGTCCAAGTATGAAGCCTTGAGAATCAGAACAGCTGATGCTGTCAATTCTAGTCTTAGTACAAGTCCACAGGAAGAGGACCGTGTCAGCTCAGAGACGGCCAGGCAGAGAGCAAGAACTCTTTCTCACTGGGTCTTTTGTTCCATTCAAGTCTTCAACAGATCAATACCCTTGCAGACATACCCAGATATAATAGTCCATCAAATCTCCGGGCACCTGTGGCCCAATAAACTTGACACATGGAATTAACTATCAAACCAAAGTTTTTCTTTTTCAGTTTAATTACCAAGGTTTTATTTGTTTGAGAGGAACTGGGCCTCCCTTTTATCCTCCTCAGCTTCGAGGTGTTGCTTTTGTTGCAGGTTGTCAGATGGTTTGGTTTTGTTTGTTTTCCCTGAATAGAGTGTGCTGAGCGCACTGACCCACAACTCGCTGTGAAAGAAGAGCCAGACTTCAGTTTTGCTCCCACCTGATATTTACTGCAATGGCCACTCAGCAGGGTGATTCTGCGCCCTGCGAAGTGGTCACTGCTGCTTCTGCTCGGCTGTTCAGCTTTCGTGTCACTTTGGGGAAATACTTGCATTTCTCTGCAGAACAAACTCTAGGGATGTCCTTTCAAAGGTCAAATTATTCAAAATATTTACCAAAACAAAACAAAAGCAATGTGATAGTGACGGTTTATCATGCTAAGATTATCTTGCCTTAGTGAAATAGTTAAATAAATTAGGTGAATTTAATTTAAACTCGATGAAATAAATAAATTACCTTTATATAAATTACCAATATATCGAAATATTTGAAATTGAAGATATTTCATATATACATGAAATAATTTAGATATATGTATTTGTATTTAAAACACATTTAAATATATAAATAAACATATATAAATAGAAAATTTAGAATATTTTCCTTCTGCTTAAATTAAGGACATTTCTACATTTGATAAAAAGTGTCCTTTATCTTATGGAAGAAGTTATCTCTCAAGGTTGTTTTTTTAAAACTATATTTGAAAGGATAATATATTCCATGATGAAACAGCATCAACATTTGCACATTAGAAATGACAGATCCTATGTAAAACATTTCTGCACAAATTCCAAAGTCTCTACTAAGATGTCTGGCATTTCTGTAAAACTCCAGTGGATATTTTTGGTATAACATAACATTATCGCAAGGAATTCCACAGGCTGCCCCTCCCCACATCTGCTGGCAACGTTCTCGTCCAACCCAGACCATGAAACCCGGCTCTGAGCGCTCAGCTCTTCCAGCCAGGCTGGTGAGGTAAAGCTGTTCTCTAATGTCACAACTGTGTCCCCACCAGGGAAACTGGGAAATATTATTTCAATCCTTTTGAATTCCAGATGGAGGGAGAGATTCTGAGAAGTGAGGAGGTGTGTTAGGTTTGTCCAACTCGTTAGTGGCAGGGCTGACTCATCGGCTCTGTTAAAACAGGAAGACACTTGCACCCTGAAGATGCAGACGTATTCATGGGAGTGATTCACAAGAAGCAGAAAATTTCCTGAAAGGGTCTACAGCTGTGTTAATTTTCAGTCCGTGTAAAACATACCCATAACTCTTTTAATGTAAAAATAATGTCTTGTATTACTTACCTATAAACATAGAAAGGAAATTTGGGTAGAACTAAAGACCTAATACAGGATGGGAATCACAGAGTCCAGATATTTTTTTTTATGCTTAGTAGACTATAACACACCCTCCCGAGTATACATGTATCTGAGTTTTAGACCCAATGAATGACAATGTTTCTTATATTTGTGAATCAGATCAAGTGAGAGTGTGCCTGTGGGTGGAAGATGACTTATATGTGGACTCAAATCAATAATATAAACTAACAAACAAAGCAGAAACAAAGATACAGAGAACAGACTGACAGCTGTTATCGGGGAGGGGAGTGAGAGGCTGGGTAAAAAAGGTGAAGAGATTAAGCAAAAAAAAAAAAATCCTCATAGACACAGACACAATATGGTGATTACCAGAGGGCAATGGGGTGGGGGAGGTGGAAGAGCATAAAGGGGGATGTATGGTAATGGAAGGAGACTAGGGGACTTGATTTTAGGTAGTAAACACACAATACAATATGCAAATGATGCATTACATTACATGATGTTTCCCCTAAGGATAGGTAATTAATGAAAATTGCTGATTTGAGACTACATGTATTCCTTGAGGAGTTAAGTAAGTTCACCTGCTAACTGGCCAATATGGATGTCGATGGTTAAAGGTAGGCGGTTCACAAAATATTAACAGCCAGCAACTTAAAGCCCATGAGGAGGGTGTTGACCTATCTTCACAGCGGTTCCACCCTTTGGTTACCCCAGAGAGATTAAGATGCATTAGCTGTATCTTGCTATAAAGAAAGACTTTTGTAGGTTCTTCTGCCAAGAATCTATTGTAAGCAATTCACAAAGAAGGCCAGATCGGTATGCATTCTTTATACTTCAGTATTTTGGGTTCAGATTATTCTTTGCAACAATCAGTCCTGGCGGAAGGGTGGATTTACAATGTCTTGGTTTTTAGACGGTGGGAGGAGGAGGCTGTACCCAATCCCCAGCCACGGCGGGGAGAGGTCCGGTGCAGGGGATGAGATCGCTCTGGAGACAAGGCCAATGACTCCCTCTTTAAAACGCTTTTCATCAGCAAGAATGTTTTCTTTTCAGTGTGGTCCATCACCAATCTCTTCTCGGTATTATGATAAAGTTTATGAATGTTAGTAGATTGAGAATTGATGTCTTTTCAGGTGACATTTTTATGTAAAACTACATTTTATTCCATTTAAACTTTCTATGATGTCTAAAGCCAAGCATGTTCTGGAAAAACATATTTTCTGAATTTTTTATAGTGGTCCATAGTAAAAATTAAACAGAAAATAATTGTATATTTTTATATCTGTAGAAGCATATGCTTTGCAGTAATTGAATCTACTGTGTTCCATTTTGAATTGTATTTTAATTCTTTTTTTAACCTAACAAAATAATTTTGAACATTTTAACTTCGGGCCACATTGTTATCTATTTAAATGTTGTAGTAAATGTAATACAATTGAGAAAATATTTCAATTGTCACATGCTTGAATAGAATATACCACTACATAATAAATTATTTTTTAATAAAAACTTCACCAGTACTTAATAGTTTAAGTTACTTCTTTTAGCATATTGAAAGCTTTTTAGACTAAAACGCTAACTCAACAAGAACGCAAATATTTGGATGGCTAATAACAGCATTCGGTTTGGATGCCTCCATTTTTTCATTTATTTAGACAAACAGAATGACAAAATAAAGCTCTGACTGTGTCAATGTATGGTTATTCACTCAGTTTTAGATACTCTTTGGTATAACTGATTTTTTTATCTCTATGTCTTTCATCTCTTGAGGAGAAAGAATTCCAAGTTATGTAAATGAACTCAGCAAAGTTCACATGCGTTCTGTAAAAGAAGAATAAATGGACTTGTGCTCTTGGATAGGTAGTCCTGTCTCCAGTCCACGGCTGGAACCGGAGATTCTGACCCTTCCTGTGTTTCACTTTGACACTGGGATCTTCTCTGATTCCACATGGACCATATTTTTCTACCTTTGCTGCTTTCAGAGATCTTGCTAGTAACAGAAGAATAGTTTTGTCAACACATAGTTTCAACTTAGGGCGGTGATTGAATATCTGTTTCAATAAAAATAAATATGAAAATAGAGTGATCGCAAATGCATGTATGTTCTTCCTGCATTCCAACGTGCAAACTCCCTGCCTTAACTAGTTAAGTGGAGGTTATTTTGAAGTATTCAGGAATGAGTAAGCTCTTTTTAAAATTGGAGTTTTCTTACACTTTGAAGGGTAGGAGGATCTTCTTGGATGCTGTCTTAGTACGCATGCCAACAGGAATTGCTTGTGGCTGAGGCACTCCTTCCCACACAAGCCCCAAATGCTGGGGCAGCTGTCTCCATGGCAGGTTAGCATGTCCCTACAAATGTTCCCGTGCTCTGAATGGCCAGCATGAAGTTTAAATAGAGTCAGAATAGGATGTGGGAAAGCAACTGTACCAAAAAATTTTAAAAAGTCCTGTAAACAGCTTCCAGCCTCCACCTAATTTTAAATGTCCGGTTCGGGTTCACTGCTTCGCTCCCAATCTCTGATGAAGAGAAGAAAAATGGACTCTCGATGGGGTTCTTTCAAGGAAATATGGAAAAATTCCCTCAGTCATGGGCATGTGCTTTATTGTTTTATGTGTATTTTATAGAAATGGCATCACAGACCTAACTATATCAGTGCAAATAATTTTTGTTCTAGAAATTTCCTATAGGAGGTATTGCAAAAATATCATGCCCTCTCTCCTTCACTTGTGTGTTAGGATGGCGTTCTGCTTGACCGAGTGTCCTGAAGGGTGCTCTGGAGCAAGTTCCCAACCCTATCTTATGACTGTCTCCTTGTAGAAAAGCATGAAGGTAAGAGAATAAACATTCCCAAAATTCAGCATAGCCTTTGTCTTTTAGGCAAGATTCAGCAGCTAAATTGTTCCCCATTTGTTAAGGTTCTCAGGCCCCTAGTCTTAATTTAGGTATGAATATCCCCAGGTACCCACTGAATTTACTAAGATCCTTAATTTAAAATCAGGACAGTAGATGAGGCACCGGAAAAGCATGTCTTCTTACCCATAACTTACCCACGTGAAACTTTTGACTAGGACCTGTTAGGCTCTGCCAGAGCCAACGTGTAACTTCAAAATAGAAACACTTCAAGAACTCCACCAGCTTTTTCTTTTCTTTTTCTACACACACACACCATATTTCAGTTATAACTATTTCAGCCACAAGTCAGATTTTTTTTCAAATCACCATATGTCAGAAGAAAGTTTCTTCCCTGAATTAGTTGAATCTGAGTAAGGGGGGAAACCATAGTCTGGGCTACTGACTTTGGCCTAACCTCTATCAGTTTCTTTTAAAGATAGTTTTTGAGTACCAAATATATATTTTTTAATTTTACTTATTTTTTTACAGAGAGGAGAAGGGGAGGGAGAAAGAGAGGGAGGGAAACATCTATGTGTGAGAGAAACATCTCTGGCTGCCACTAGCAAACCTCCAACTGGGGACCTGGCCCACGACCCAGACATGTGCCCTGACAGGGAATTGAACTGGTGTGCAGGCTGGCACTCAGCTTTTACAAATAAGATCACTGTTACTGATTGTACTCATTTTCTAGGGATGCCATAACAAGTACCACAAACTAGGAGACCTAAACAACAGATTTTTTCCCCCTCACAGTTCTAGAGGCTAAAAGCCCAAAATCAAGATGCCAAGGAGGTTGGTTCCATTGAGAGCTGGGAGGAAAAATACATTCCTTGCCTTTCCCTTAGTTTCTCATGGTTCGCCAGAAATCTTTGGCCTCCCCCGACTTACAGCAGCTTGTCTCCAATCTTCACAGAGTGCACTCCCCGTGTGCCTGTCTGTGTCCAAATTTTTTTCTTTTCACCAGGCTATCAGTGACATTAGATTAGGGGCCCACCATACTCCAACATCACCTCATCTACAGTTATTATATCTGCAATGACTTTATTTCCAAACAAGGTCATATTCTGAAATAGTGGAGGGGGGGTTAGGACTTCAACATACGATTTTGCGAGGACATAAAGTTCAACCCGTAAAGCAGACCAATAAGTCCTTAGAAGTAACAACTTCTTGTTCCATCATTTGATATTTCCAGTATCCCAAGTTCAAGTTTTACCATTTCTGTTACTTTATATTTTGGATACTCAGAGCTCCAAAGTATTTTTATCTTCTTTTGGAAATCAGAGCAGTTATCTATTTATTTATTTATTCAACAAGCATCTATTCATTAAATATACATTATCTTTTAGGTACAAGGAATGCAGTGTAAAACAAGTACTAATCATCTCCAGCTCTGATGGACTTACAGTCAAATCAGAAACAGTCAGAAGAGAATAGAGAAGTTTGTAACCTAGAAATTTTAGATAGTAAAGGAAATAAACTATTCTTCTAGGTACAGAACACTAAAGAAATCAAAACCTTGTTTAGCTTTATTTGTATGACTTTTCTGAAGCTTAATTTTTCATGTTTAATTATCAGTTTAGGGGGCAATCTGACATTCCTAAGGAATTAGTTCCTAGCAAGAGGAAACATGATTCACAAAAGTGCATTTCAAGGGCTCACTGAGCCACGGTGGGCCAGCAACCACAGACAGATTTTTTTTTGTTTGGATTACATCCTTAAGACTTTGAGTAAATATTGCTCAGAAATATGAATGGAAAGGATTCACTCTAGAAATGATTTTTGCTTTATGCTTTGCTCTTTGCCACAAGCAACTTAAGCAAACAATTCTTCAAAAAGCACATTGAAGGGAGATTTGCATGGTCCACAGAGTGAATGAGAATCATGCAAATAAAAAGAAAGGGAAGGAACTCATTAAGCACCAAAAATAACAACACAGATATAGAGAAGCTAAGAAGATTCCCTGGCTTCACGGTGACTGTGGTCCCGAGTGAGCAGGCAGATCCAATTCTTACACGGAAAGTGGATAGCTTAACACTACTACGTGTCCTGTATCATTCACAAACACCTACAGCAGAGCTATGATTCATTCTGAGTTTTTTTGCTGTTACTTCTGTGAAAAACGTAACATCTTTTAAAAGTTTACTGCCAAAGAAGCAACTTTCATTCTTTAATGGAGATCTAGGAGGGGGCCCATGTAAGTATCTGGCTTCAGGGTTATTCATAGTTCCAAGCAAAGATATATTTCCAATTTTTAAAAGGGTCTAATACAATTAAGAGTATTCTAGGAAGCAAAACGGAAAGCCTACAGCAACTTAGGCTAAGAACAGTTGAGACATATTTGTCCTCAGTCTGAAAAGAAAAATTGTTAAACACTCACCAACACCAGGGAGAGATAAAGCCATAGCTTAAGTTCACTAGGTATGGTCGTGATGTTCTGCAGAATGAGTAGCAGAAATGCATGAAGGTTCCTTTAATTCCCTGTGGCTTGGGGCATATGGATACTTCTGGGCAGTAAGTAATGGGTAGAAGTGCCATATGTCATTGATTTGCCAATACAAAGACCCAGCTCTTATTCCAACTTTATCTGCTCCCCTACTCTCTGACCAAGCTCTGCTTTCTGGCCCCCACCCCCACCCCAGGCATGGTGATCAAAACTGTTTAATTGGTTACGCTGTATCAGCCTGGGTTTCTGAGTCACTCTGCAGAGGACTACTGTTGACGCTGTAACAGACATTTAGCATGAGTGATACACAAATTTTTGGCATGTTTAGCCACAAAGATTTCAGTGTTATTCATCTTCATTGCTTGTACTAGCCCATCTATACAGATAGACTCCATAACCCCACCAACCTTAGTGAGATTCGTAATTTTACCAGTTTTAGATTTACAAATTTATATTTTATTATTGTTTCAATATACATTTCTCTAATATCAAATATTCTGTGTATCTTACGATATGTAAAAATTTTGTGTTTCCTCTTCAACTTTCCAGGTTCACAGTTGTAATACAATAGTTAATAAATAATAATACAAGAATAAACTCTGTGTTTCATGTGCTCACAAGTATAAACCTGTTTTCACTCACCCCTGTATTGCTGTCTCTTTACTATTAATTATCATGTGTTTCAGGCATACGTTTTGTTAATCCCTTTTCAGTTTTAGATATAAAAAAATATTTTTTCTTTTCTAAATTGTTTTTACATCTGTGGCATCCCTATTGGAAAGGAAATCCTTCATTTATATACTATCGAAGTGTCAGTAATTTTGTTTTGATGCTTTGTTTAAGGAACCCTTTCCACTCTCTAGGTCAAAAAGACAAATTCTTACTTTTCCTTTGAATAACTCTGTAGGATTTTTTTTTCATATTTAGTTCTTTAATCAATCTAAAGCTTTATCTACTTCCACAGAAAGAGTCGTTTTCTCAGCACTATGTATTAAAAACCTGCCCCGTCACCATTGATTTGTAGAGCCAGATTGTATACCGAGATCTCAACGTGATCATTCCCTCAATCTGTTGTATATTTCTTTGTGGGAATCTCATTTAGCAACAGCGTTTTCTTCCTATGGTTTTTACTTCTTGTGACTGACTGTGCCACCCATAAGAATTGCGAAGTATAAAAATGAATGCAAACACTTCTAACACTGGGTAACCAAGAGCATTTGTTGTTGTTGATACATTTTCATACCAGGTTAAATAGATCAGCTGAGCATGGTGCAGACATAATGAAGATAAACTATGCTATGAATAGGGTGTTTGGTTTCAGTTTTTTAGAAGCAGACCCTGAAATAAGAATTTGCATACAAGGCCTTTACTTGTGAATATAAAATAGCCCTAATAGGAAAGTTGGGAAGTGAGATAAATGGAGAAGTCTGCTAATAAAAGGGAGCTATCACTACCACTAGAGATGAACTCCATTGGGAAAACTCTGGGGTTTCACATGGGACGCAAATTTTACAGTTATCATCCTTGAGGTATGCAAGAGCTGAGGTATTTACAAGCCAAACTCATTGTTTGAGAGATGCATTCCTGGTATGCAGTGGGCAGTGATGGGACTCCAGCACCAAGACACAGCTCTCAGGCACCGACACTGGCAGCTGATGAGACGCAGCTAAACGGTGAGCACCGAGAAGGCAAGACTGATGAGAAGTGGTGGACCACCAGCACCAGTAGCTCCCATGGTGAATGTAGATTCTTACTGGATGGGCCCATGCAATAGAAAGGAAAAGGTAAGAGCTTAGAGCAGAACAACTCAAGCTTTATTTAATAAACAAAACCCTTTGGAATCTTAACAAAAACCTGCAAAGTAGATGCTATTCATATTCCCATTTTACATGTAAAAATACTAAGGGATAGAGATTAAGAGAAAATTTCCCAAGATTTCAAATACTATTCAAGGTGTAAGTGCACCTCATGTTGAATGTTCTTTTTTCTTATTTCCTCACATTATACATCATGGAAATGGTATTGCAATGCTCTGACCTGAGAGGATATTTGCTACATTCCTTCCCATAAAATCTCCCATTGGTGTTTGATCACAATGTAGACACAATGGCACATGCCTCAGCGTTTCTGGAATTTTATTTTCCTGCCACCAATGTGTAGTCACAACCATTCACTGCTGTGCTGACAAAGAAAAAGATGGTGTGGCAGGCGATCCCACTGTTTACGTGGCCTGATATTCCCTATTGCATCCCCTGCCAGTCTCTTTGCAAAATCTCTCTTCTCAGACCTTTCTGGCTGTTCTCTGCTTCCTTTGGGTTGATGGTAGCTTCTGAAATTCTTCTCTATGACCTATTATTAAAAAGGTAATAAATGAAAACATACACTATTCTTAGTCATTAAAAACTTTTAAAACTGAATGCTCCAAAATTCATACTGTTTTGAAAAAAAAACTTTCCCCCTCGGAAAGTGATGCAAAGCTTTCAACACACCACATACTGTCTGTACGAATAGGGCGTGGTCTCCAAGCTGGGGTGCCACATAATGATGTCCCTGATGATGCAATATGGCTTTTCACTTGCGTGTCTTTCTTCGTGTGCAGGTAGGTAACAAATATATTTTAATAACTGTAATGTATTTTTATATTTTACATTTTTGTTTTTATGTGGATAATATGTTTGTTATTTTATTTTTACACAGAGCATCTTCGTGGATCACCCAAAATGTATCCCATGTTGTAGACTTACAAAAAAGAAAATCGAGGTGACTATCCCAGAATTAAAAAGAAAACCAGTGATTGGCTGGTGTAGAAGTTCATGGCTGCTGACTTGAATATTAACATAACGATAGCATTGCTTCCAATAATTTGTGTGTCAGGACTATGTTTCCGAGGGAAGCATGGGACACTACTAATTTAAAATCTAACCTGTATATGCAGTCTCACAGAAGTCCTTTATGATGCCTGTAGGTGATCCTTCATTTCTGTGTATTCGCTCCTGAGATGTTTCTGCCAAGTGAGCCACGAGATAATGTTCACCAAAATAGGAGGTTTGTGTGATAATCACCACAGAGAATCTCTCCTAGTGATTCGTACTAATAAGGAGGAACAACAAAGACGTGTCATAATGTTTGCCAGCTAGAAGAATATATTGTAAAATCATCTGCTTTCAAAAAGAAAGTGATATTGAGGGTGAATTACAGGAGTACTATTTCTTGCATGTTGTTTTTACTTATGTATTTCTTTTTTAAAAAATTTTTTATTGTTCAGTTACAGGGCCTATAAGTAAATGAGTGAATCAAAAACTGTGGTACATTTACACAATGGAATACCACACAGCAAAAAGAAAGGAGGAACTTACATATTTTTTAGGCCCTATTGTGTCATGGCATGGCAAATATATGAATAGCTAAAGTACATTGTCTTTGGTATGAAGAAACACACACGTGTGCATGCCCACACACATATAATCACTAATTATTAGTACATAATTGGTGCATATGTGTTTTAGAAATTCAGAAGAGATATTTCTGTGTATTGGTTTATAGTGGTAGTGATACTACAGATTCTAAGAATGTGATTCCTGGAAACACACCAGAAATATAACATAGGTTCTCGATATTTCTATCCAAAAGATTTATTTGTAAATAATCATTTAGAAAACTACAGAATTCTTAACTAAGGACGGATGAGATAAAAAAAACATCTGCCAGAAACACTGTGTAATAACCAGTCTTTAGTTCATGCTGACTACTCCTGAAATCTGAGGGCAGGATGCTGACAGGTCCACCGTAGAAAAAAGTTACCAGCATCTGATTAGATAGCACAAACCTGTAGTTATTCCAAAGGCTTGTGTTAAAGAGACAAGGTCATCATTTTATGGGGTAGGAACAAAATCACTGTAACCCATTGAAAGCATATCTGGAATTTTCAGATGGCATTCCCTTATTAGTAATTACAACTCCTGCAGTTTTCATTTGGCTTTTTCTGTTTCAAGGTAAAGAAACTGTTTTAGTGAAAATAAAATGCATTACTCAAACCAAACAATATCATTTATATCCTTTATTTTAGATATCCAAATTTGGAAGGAGTGGAATTTATTAAAGCCCAAATGGATACTATTCAGGAACTATATAGTACATATTCTTATATTTTATGTTCCTGGGATAATTTCAGCTATATTAAAATGATTTTCTAAATTTCTTATTCTTATGTCAGAACTTTTGAAGTTGGTTGCTTGATATCTCTGAATCAAAGACAGTTTTAAAAATAAGTTGAAATGTTCCATTATTTAAACAAATTAATCCAGATTTTTTCTCAGAAAAGCTAATTATTCATCATCCTTTGAAGAAATTAACTCTTCTTTCTTTGGAAAAAAATGAGTCTTTTTCACTGTATATGGAACATGTATCATGAACAAGTAATATTATTTGTTGTGGGCAAATTTAATTGAAAGATTACTCATGCATTTCATAAATAATCTTTGTTTACTCAGTATGTGTTCCACATTCTAACAAGGATGGTGAACGAAAGGTAAAGTCCTTGTCATTGCAGAATCTACAGCATAAACCAAGAAACTAGTCAAACATATAACTCACGTACTGTGATCAATGAAGAGTTTGAGTTTATGTAGTATAAGCAGTTACTCTGATTTAATTCATTGTGACACAAATCATTATGACGACAAGATAACACAAATCACTATGTCAAAATAAGGCACAAGAATCTCAGCGTGATTAAGGCTTTGTGGGTGGCACAACCACTTTGCACCTCGTGAACCGCGGGCTCACGGCTCACCCCTGCACCAGCACCCCGGTCGAGTCCCGAGTCCGCAGGTGCGGGAGTGCCCACTGGGAGGCACCACCGCGGCATTGTAGCGGCATCCGCCATGTTCCTAGAGTTGAAACCAACGTCACAATGGCCATGCTGAAAATCTCCTTAAGTTGAGAAATATGAATATGATTAATAGGGGTGATTCAAGTTTTTAGTGTTTGCTGCTGATATAATTGTTGGTCTTCTTTAAAAACAAAGAATACACACTTGTGAAAACAAACTAGGAAAAGGGATGTGGAAGATGTTGATGCAAGGGAAGCTCTGAAGGTCCAGCGTTGTTAGCTCCACGACAAACGTTTTCACTGACACATGGCAACATGGTGTTCGGTCCCTCACCTGGACACACTCACAGTCAAGCTCAGGACGCTCTCACCTATAAATAAAACACAAACCCTATGACAATATTAGCAGATGTAATCCAGCTGTACATTAAAAATCATTTACTAGTTTAAACATCCATTCCTGATTTAAAAATATAAAATAGTCTTATTAGCAATCTGGGTCTAGTTGACAGACATCTGCTGGAACCTCATGTTGTAAATAATTAAACACTGAAACTTAGAAGCACATGCATTAAACTCAGAAATTCAACATTTTACTATAATTTTACTGCACAACAATAAAGCAAATGAAGGAAATGAAAAGGCTTATCCATTTGTCTATAATATCACGTAGACAAAATGTGTTTTTATGTGTATAGGAATGTCCAGACACGAGATCCAGAGGTCGGGGTAAATCACTGACCGCAGTTGCCTCCAGGCTGGCAAGTGGGATTGAAGGTTTGGGGAGGTGAGACATCAAGTGGCGCCATAATCACCACCTCTTCTTTTTCACAACCCCACCCCTCAGAGATGAGCTGGTCTCTTGACTTGCTGTTAACAAATGAAATAGACAAAGGCGATGGGATGTCGCTGTCGTGACTAGGGTGCAGTACGTAAGAGTTTCTGCTAGCTGACTCATTCTAGAGACTCTCCCTGCCTCCATTCCTCTCTTCTCTCCTCTTTCTTTGCCCCTCGCCCAGACTCAGTTTATGCTGGTTTAGAAGAAGGAGAATGCCACTGATCTTACAGCTTTAGGGACCTGAATTCTGCCAGCAAACTGAGGGAGCTTGGATGTGTATCTTTCCCTAGCAGCCCAACTCTGATGAGACCACAGCCCCAACCAATAGCTGGAGTGTAGGCTGGTGAGTCTCTGAATCAGAGAACCCAGGAACGCTGCATGGGACTCCCGATTCACCAACACTATGAGAAAATAAACATGTCTACTGTAAGTGTGTCAATTTGTTACACAATATAGAAAATTAATGCACTTAACTCTTATGTATTGTTTACATCTTTATACAGAAAATGTAGGTAAATATAGCAATGGAACTAACAGTCAGACCCACAGTGTCCTTATAGAACCAGACCTATCCCCAAACTCTGAGGAGCCTTCTGATTCCCCGGTGTGGAGCACAGGCAGCTGCGTCAGAGCCTCAGGCAGTCCTGCTACAACTAAGAACAGGGTCTTATCTCCATAACAGCAACCCACCGCATGGTTTAGGCAAAGAATCTGCCATCTTCAACTCAAAAGGAAAACCAAGAATCTGGAACAAAAGAACACTTTCTCTAACAATAGAATAACAACTAGTAATTTAGAAGAAGTGGTGGAATTTGAAAGCTACCATTTGGCAATCATGGGAATAACAAATAATTTATTCAAGAAACATCCATAGATGCTAAAAATGTGGGTAAAAACTAAGTGAGGAATGGGATATTTACAAAATGTCGAAGTACCTCCCACAGCAAATGAAAAACATCTTTAATTACAAAGAGAAAAAGAAAAACTTTCTAATAAAGAAACTTGACAGTCATCACCTTAAGTGATTCAAGTTAACATCACTGGCAATGAAATAAATTCTGATCATGTACTTTCTGATAACGACAAAAGAAAAGGATAAATGATACTTTGTGTGACATTTCTGCCACAGATGCAAAACCTGAGTCTAATCAGGAAAAAATATCAGACAAACCGAAATGAGGAAAGTAGGGGTAGTCATCCACAATACACAAAAAAAAGTTCTGTAATCTTTAAATGTGCCAACATCATAAAAGTCAAGAAAAGACTGAGGTTTTCTTCCAGAAATTTAAGAGACACCACAGCTAAATGCAATGCATGACCCTGGAGTGCTTCCTTTTGCCATAAAGGACATATGGGGACAACGGGGGAAACCTAACTAGACCTGAGGATGAGACTGTAGTCCCATACCAGCGTTAACTTCCCGATTTCATGATTATATTGTACTGATGTAGGTCAATTTCTTTGTTGAAATTATATATGAGCCCTGGCTGGCATAGCTCAGTGGATTGAGTGCGGGCTGCTAACCAAAGTGTCACAGGTTTGATTCCTAGTCAGGGCACATGCCTGGGTTGCAGGCCATGGCCCCCAGCAACCGCACATTGATGCTTCTTTCTCTCTCTCTATCTCCCTCCCTTCCCTCTCTAAAAATAAATACATAAAATAAAATCTTTAAAAAAAAAGAAATTATACATCAAAATATTTAGAGGTGATGAGGCATCAAATAGCTGTCTATCGAAAAATGGTTAAGGGTTAAATAATTCTTTGTTCTATCCTTGCAACTTCTCTGTACATTTAATAATATTTATTTTTAACCAAATCAAGATGTTTCCAAAATGGTCGTATCTGTGAATGGTTGCATTAAAGTCTGTTAATTTGGAATTTTTTCAATTTAAAACAAAAGATCACTATTGTTAAAGAAATTTACTAAAGTCTGATTGTTTTACAACATCTTTGCTACTGATGAATGTTTATGTGACCATCTATCATGGGGCTGATAATTCACTTGAAAAACAATGACTGGTAATTGCGTCCATATATGGCAAATGTCTGCAGATGAAAGAATCTGGGATTAAGTCAATTGCCTCTTTACTTTGAAATAATTGTATGTTTGAAGTAAAAGCATCACTTTAACTTGAATCATCCAAATAATTAGTTTGTGTTTCCACTCTTCTGTTTTGCCTGTGTACCCAATAAATTTGTAAATAAAACCATTTTTTTCAGATTCCAAACTCACTCTGACGTAGGCACATGAATACATACATTCGTCCGTGTCCATAACCCCTACCATTGTAACAAGACTCTTCCCTTTAAAATAATTGCAGCCTTTGCTTTATCCCAGCAGACCAGTGACGTGTTTGTGCCTGAGAGAGAGGCCGAGCAGACGTCCAGGTCCGTGTGGTTTTCACGAGCCAGCGCCATCTGTTTACCGTTGACGGTTCCTGGGGCCGACTCCCCACCACTTTCAAGGCGCTCCATCAAAGGGAATGTCCGCCTGCTCTTCCAAAACGGGAATGCTACAAATCACTCCCTTAGCAAAATATTTTGTTCTTCAAATTCCAGGTTTTAAAAGCTGCCTAGCAAGGACAGAAACAGCAACCAAAAAGGCATAATTTCTTAGTAGCAAAGGCAACAAGTTTTCATTTTTGCTCTCATTTGCCTATTCAGCATAATTTTTCCTCCACTTTGCAGAAGCTCTGGCATTTTAACCCTGAGTGCAGTTGGATTTCAGCATGAGAGTCCGAATGGATTAAAATCCCTTAAGACTCAGAGAACTAAACATCCTCTGGAGAAATTTCAAGCATCGTAATCATCGGTGAAAGGGTATTTGGAGTAGGACCCTTCTGTAAAACCACATTCTGAAAATATTCCCCTGCTGGGCTCCATTTCGCCTAGCAGGCCTTGTTTCAGCAGCAGAAGGAACAGGGTTCCAGTGGCAATTTTGATATTCACTGCAAGCATGACCCTAGACCAGGGGTGTCAAACTCATTGTCACCGGGGGCCACATCAGCCTCACAGCTGCCTTCAAAGGGCCGAATGTAGAGCTCCTTGCCCCTAGCTAAGGAGTAGTTACATTTATAACAGTCCTAGAATTACATTTTGCCTTTGAAGGTAACCGCAAGTCTGATGTGGCCCCCAGTGAAAATGAGTTTGGCACCCCTGCCCTAGACAAATCAGTTTAGTTATATGCATAAAATGAGAATAAGAAGACTTATTTCTTAGCAATATTGCTGAAGTTGAATAGTATAATGCATATAAAGTGTCAAGCAAATAGTAGGTACTTAATGGCAATAATTAGCCATAGAATTTGCCCATTTGATTTTTATAGTAGGATATCAAAATATGATCTCTATTGTCATCATTTTGGTTAATTCAATAATTTTACAACTTGCAGTTTACTATTGTACTCTTTAAAAAATGAGGTATTCATAAATTTGAAGTGACCTTAAGGAGAAACTTGTTGCATTGTTAATATGGAAATTTTTCCCAGTAACAAAAACAGGTTCGTTACTAAGTACTTTCAGCTTCTAGTCTGCAGTGACATTTTTGATGGACATGGAACCATTTCATGTGCTACTTGTATTTGAGTGAGTATAAGTACATGGTAATTCTAGATGGTTCTGAAATCCAATATTTTAATATGATCTGAAGAATGTGGGGGAGGGAAGGCACACACAGAGTATTTTATGTTGTCAAAAATTCAACATCATAAAATCATGCCCGTCTCCCATAAAAGGCACATGCTCAGTGCTTGAACAATGCTTCATTTGCATAACTAGAAAGTCCAGAATAGGGAGAAGGTACAGAAAGTACATAATTTTTGTTTGCATTTTAAAATTATTCTTGGGCCCCTGGCTGATGTAGCTCAGTGGATTGAGTGCGGCCTGCGAACCAAAGCATTGCATGTTCGATTCCCAGTCAAGGTACATGCCTGGGTTGCAGGCCATGACCACCAGCAACCGCACATTGATGTTTCTCTCCCTCTATATCCCTCCCTTCCCTCTCTAAAGATAATAATAATAATAATAAATAAATAAATAAATAAAATCTTTAAAAACATAAAAAATAAAATTCTTCTTGGAAGTAGCATTGTTCCCACAAAAAATAAATGGTTTACTATCATGCTCACAGGAATTGTTTTATAAACCATTCATACATAAACTATGGATATTTAACTATGTTAGAATATGAGCCAAATTTAGATAACTACTAAGTTATATTTCAAAGCTATGGCAAAACTACTATTTGTCGACATTAAAACTTTGTTTTGTTTTCCTAACAAGTCATATTTTAAAGGTCCTGAATTGGTGGGAGTCAAGTTGATTTTATTTCTGTGAATTTATTTTTTTATGCATTTTCAGCAAGAATAAAAATAGCTTTCCACTTTTTTCTGTGTGCCAGATACTGTTCTGAGCACCTCATTTAATCCTTAGAACAACTGTAGGATAAGTATTCTGATCCTTATTTTTAAAAAGAGAAAACTGATTTTTTTAGAAGTAAAAAAACTCCATTTTTCCAACATCTTAGAAGAAGAGCCGGGCCCCAAACCCTGTGCTTCCAAAGCCTTCAGTCTCGAGTTCTCCAGGACCCAGGAGCTCTCAGCTCCGAGGACAGCCGTGAGCCTGTGCCCCGGGGATCCCACTCACCTCTCACATATGCCAGCCTTGAGCAGTGCTCTGGCCTTCGCTGGGACGCTGGTGGCAGAACTACAGGGTTCAGCCCTGGTAAGAGCGCCAGAAAGTGCTTCATCTCCAAAACAGCCCCATAAAAGGGTGCCATGGCTCGGGGTGTGAAAACTACCAGAAAGTTAAGAAACAAGGACATTATCTAAAAAGAACAAGAAAAGTAAAGAGAAGAAAAGGGATAGAAGACAAAAAGGTAAGAAAAAAGTCTAATATGTCTAGTGCATATTCTTTATCAGGTTAAATAGTTGGCATCATGGAGAGGAGACTTCCTGTGGGAAAAACATTTCCAGCCAGAAAAAGAGTCACAGTAATAAAATTTTTCATCCTGAAAAACACCATAATGGCCTAAACTCCAGGAGGAGCAAACCTAAGAGAGTCAAGTTGAGGGTCATGTGCTATAGTAAAGAAAAGAAAAGGTGATACAAATAAAATTTGTCCCTTTTATATGTTTATTAGGATTATTTGTACTTATAAGAAGCATCCTTGTGAACTGACAGATTGTGTGAACGATTGCACGTTTAGCTTTTAAGAGAAACTTTGGTGGAGGTGTCAGTACTTGGGAAATTAGGTAAACATAATGAAGAGAAACTGGTTTCCTCGGTAAGGGTCACTCACACTGGCAGAGCGTCGCACCCCCACAGCTCTACTGTAGCACGGACAGAGCCAGAATGGCCCCCACAGGGCAGCGTGCACATCAGGCGTAACTCGATCAATCGACTCACCCAAGCGTACATCACTGATTGCCATTTGATAATGTTCATAAGATATAATAGAGGTTCTCAAACTGTTAGCATGAATCAAATTTAACAAGGGATTTGTTAAAATTCAGGTTTCCGTGCACAAGCTCAGAGTTTCAGACTTCTGAGGTGAGGTTCCAGGATCTATCATACATTTTTAACAGTACTCAACTCTTTTTGTGGCGAATGACCTGGAGTTTCTGAGAAACAATAGCCGATGAGCTTCTCGGTTCACCAACGTTAAGCTGATTAAGGATGGGCTTGAGGAATAATTACGGCCTGGAGCAGCCTGGCTTGTTGGTCTCCCCTATGGAAATATTACTGCCAGGATTCAACAAGCTTACAATGGCTTAAATCAAGCCATCTGCCAAGGAGATAGCCATCCAGTACAGGACAGAGAGAGAAGGGAGGGGTCTGATACTAGCTCCCAGGAGTATCAGAGCAAAGCTTTGTCCACACAGAGAAAAGGACTAGTTGGTCATATAAGCAACCTCTCTAGTCAGAGACGCCCACCTGCTTGGGTATTAATAGGTCGTGACTATACCAGGGGCCAAGTCCTGGGTTTGAGGTCTTCTTCGTTTCTCTGTCTTAGGGATCGCTGCCTCTTTGATGAAAATTATGCTAGGGGAACGATTTTGATGTTCATAAGAAACTCTTAGAGGAGAATTAGACCAAAAATCTTTCTAAAAACTATTTGATATCTTCTCTTATAAAGGCTTTCTGGGTCCTGCCAGCTAAAGCAGTATCATTTCTTCCTCTTGTTTCCCATTGCATTGGATGCTCGCCCCCAGCAGACACCGGGATTGATTTGTGGGGCATGTTTTAGGTGCCTTTCCTACCTGTGCACCTGACTGTGGGCTGATTATGGACAAGGCCCATTCTGGATTCCCTGTTTCATCTCCGCACTGTGTGGGGGGCATCAGTGGCACCTCTATGCTGTTGTTTCCTGGGGAATTGGTTAGTGGAGTTTTCATTTGCTAGAGAGTGACTTCTTTTAGAACTGCTATGAATAGCCCTCAAGAGAATTTGGGAAGCCTGCCAAACAGGTACTATTCCAAGTCCCATTCCTGCCACAGAAAAAAGACGGTGAAAATCACGTGTCTCAGATACGTTTTTTCCTCTGATCTGAGACTCATGATGCCACAATTTATGGAAACAGTGAATCCAACATTGAATCCAAATTTAATTACTTAGAAAGGAAACCATCATCATTAGGGAGACTAGGATTCAAGAATCCGAATTCTTTTCAAAGGAAGAGTAAGCAGAGTTTCCTTGGACATGGACTTGGCAAGAACTTGGTCAAAGGTCTTGGGTTCCTGCCAACCCTTACCCCGAGCCTGATTCAAGGGGAAGGTGGTGCACAGACCATTGCCAGACTAAGTGCATCCACATCCATTTCGTCCGAAGGTCTGGTGCCAGGAGAGGCTGAAAGACATCTCTTTTTGGTATTGCCAAGAGTAAAGGCTTATGGGTTGGGCTTAGTGGCTTGAACTCACTTATTCCTTTGTGCATTCATTGAAGATTTATGGAGTCTAGTGCTGTTGTTGAGCCACGAGTCAGGCATCTGACTTCTGTTTGTGGTCTTTCTGGCATTGAAGTGACATGGTGGAAGTGGGTTGGTCTCAGTGGCACCTTGGTCCGACAGTGTATCTTGGCCCAGTAGGATGTATTTTGGACAATTTGGTTATTCCTTTAATATGTTGTTCCAGAGGCAAGAGTTCATGGCGTCTTAGCAGTGATTGGAATTTAGCAACATTTTTTTCTTCATAATTTAGTCTTGATGAAGTTGTCACTGGTCCGTCAGGGCATGGTGGAAGCTTATAAAGATCCAACTGAACCTTGTTCTAATACTTCATATATAGTAGACTATTGATTTGGGCCAATAGGTGGAATTTAGAAATAACTCTATAAAATTGTTTGCTGGGGGGCGAGGCAACCTTAGCAATCCCGTCAGTGTTTACGGGTTGTAGCCTCAGTTTCATGGCTCATACTTTATGAGGACTCAGCTTGGTAATCAGAGAGTAGCAGAATGGTGAATTTCTAAGGTATTCAAGGATATGGATAAAGCCTATGGAGTCATAAGAAAGCTATTAATTCCCAGAGAATTCTCATGATTCCCCAGGAATGTGAAAAGACATACTAAACACCCTCACCCTTTTTAGGCCTTCCATACTTTCACAGACCGTAACAATGTGCAGTTTGTCATGGTGACTGCATTATGCTCTTATAATTACCGGTGGCTGATGCTACAGTAAGGTGGGTGCCGCACTTGGGGCCTGGTACTGGCTCCCCAGTGATTAGATGCCCATTTACTGTGTAGGATAGAGTCATGGTAAAGCTCGTAGCTCTGGACACATGAGTCATCTTGGTGCTATAATTACACAATTTGGCTCTACTTTATAGAGATGAAAAAGTTTTTAGGAGCAACCTGACCATGGGAAGCTGACGTTCTCCAATGCTGAGATTTATCACGGAGCCCAAATTCCAAGTGCTTTGTTACATGACAGGTGTTGGGAACCGCCCTGACTGGTATCAGAAGCTGTAACCCCTGCCGAGGCTAAGGCTGAGGGAATGACCTTGGACCATAAGCCACTAAGGAGACAAAAGCTTATCTCCCTGGCAGAAGCACTGCTTCTGCTCCTTTTACTTCACCCTGCCTGGCCCCCAATGCTTGGTTGGTTAGCCAATGACGGGTAAGATTCCCCAAGGGGAGAATGATCTAAGACAGGCACGATCACGTGGGAGGCCCCCAAGGAAGGACTTTGGGGGCTACAGCAAAAGGGGGTGATGGACCCCCGCCCTCGGCTTTGACATAGCCTGAGTCCTCATTGTCTGTGAGAAAATCTCCTAATCTCTTGGCTACCTTACTTTCCTTGCTCCATCTAAGCCTGAAACAATGACAGAGAGTGGTGCAGCTCTGTGCTGAAAAGGGCGGGTTCCCCGGGTGATCAGGCCTAATAAAGAATATGTAAAATCCTGTGAGATATGCTTTGTTTAGAATGCTCTCAATGAAATGATAAGGGTCCAAGCAAGAAGTAAGTTTGTTCCTCAAAGTTTTACAGCTCTTTAGCTATCTGACCCCGACTCAAAATAGGCCCTCAGAGTTCTTGTTATTGGATCCTTACTTCCCGGCAATGAGTAATGAGCTTTACCTGAATTCCTGTGTAAACGAACCCAATAAAAGCCGTTGAGGAAAAGGCTCTTGGTCCTTCTTCTTCGAGAGATCAGCCACCTTTCCTCCCCAGGCAGATCCTGTCTTATTAGATTTATTCTCACCCGTGGTGGACAGGGGGCTCGGCGGACAAAGCTCCCGCACAGACAGGTATCATTTGGCTTCTACCAATTACCTATCCATCTTAAAAATCCAGTTCCTACTACAGAATGCAATTTATCCATTTCCCCAAATATTTACAACATAAGTCAGTTTCCTTAGACTGAGCCACTGTGTTCGTCCGTCAGAGGCCGCGGAAGTTCACTGCTGACAGTTCACACCGTCGCCCTTCCCTGGAAGATGACCACAGGAGAATGGGGACTGACTCCCCCAAACATGAGTGGAAGGTAAACCTCTCTACCCATGGGGTTGCCTCATAGGCAATGACTAACGTCAAAGGGTCTCACAGGTCACCCACCTTGCCTCTGGTGCGACGGCCTCTGTGATGTGATTCATGTTTCTGAGTTTCCTGAGAATCAGTCCAGACTTTTCCTGAACAACAACATACTTCTCTAGCTTCTCCCCGGCCCATTCTATTTTCCTTATCCCCTTAACAGTTTTTCCTGAGACTACTCTGTCAATAAGTCTCTTTCACAGGGATCTCTGTCTTAATTCTCCTTCTAAAGAAATACCATTAGATGGCTTGAGAAAGTAACGCAAATTGGATATCTTGAAAGTAAATTAAGAGAGAAAAAAAAAGAATAATAAAGTAGAAATGACAACAATGAAAACCTAAAAGGTCATTGGAAGAGAAGGGTGTTAACCACTGAAGTATAATGATTGAATACAAGAATCTTTAAAATCCTTTTTGTTATTTTATATCAAATGTGCAGAAAAGCACTTGGTTCATAGTAAGTGATGAATGACTAAATTAATAAATCAGTGAACCAGCCAGCCACCCTTTCTATCAGGAAACTGAATTGCCTGAAGAAATAAATGGAGAACCTGCATCACAGATGGGGAAACAAATGAATTAAAATAGATTACAGGCTAAACAGCCCTGAGACAGAAATGGTAAAGTAGAGGACTTATTTTGGAAAAGAAAAATGCAGTCACAGTCACCAAGGCTCAACCAGCCAACTCGTGACATATATTTATCCTTTTTGGCCTTTTAAAGAACACGATCTCTGTGGACACTGGTCTACAAAAATTAGTGATCATATCAAAGTAATATTTACTGGTATGAATTTGTTTGGCAAGTTGAAATTTATGACAGAGTAAATCAATAAGAAAATGAAACTGTGAGTAACAAAAAAGTTTTAAGTGTGGATTTTGCATGTTTCCACATTATATGAACATCAGTAAGTTTTATTTCTCTGTAGTGTTCTGAGAAAATATAGACACACACAGTTTTTGAGAAAATATGGGACACACATCAGCTGTTGAAACATCACTGTTTTTTTAGTGCCTTACATTGTAATCTCAGGACACCTTAAACCAATTCAAATTATTGAAAAATCTCAGTGACAAATTTCTGTTTCAAAGTTAAATTGCTTAAAGTTTCATGTTGATGTGCTGTACCTATAACAAATGCTTGCAATTACAACCAATTTGCCACAATGAGAGATTATGAGGTTACTTATTTTCATAACAAGTGAAATTAAGCTTTGATACAATCATCCACTGAGTAGATGCCCCTGGTTTTTCTCTCTGATTACAAGTATCAAAGAAGTATTTCTTCTAATACTTTACCACAAATGCATTAGACTGATTTATTAAAAATAGTGCAAAACTAAAACATCGTATACGATAATACATTGATTAGGCACGTATATATAAATGTGAATTATGATGCAAGATTCATAGATACCTGGATTTAAGGGTAATGGTACTTCTTGTTGGGGGCCTTGAACCATTTCAAATATAATACAGATACATGGAACAGACTGAAAGCTGTCAGAGAGGAGGGAGGAGCGGGGCACTGGATGACAGAACATGAAGGGATTAGCCCAAGAACCCATATGCATCACCCACAGACACAGACAACGGTGTGGCAATAGCCAGAGCTAATGGGGAGTGGAGGCTGGGAAGAGTGGGGCAAAGGGGGAGAAAACGGGGTCGTCTACAATAGTGTCAACAATAAAAATAAAGAAAAAGAATAAAATATATAAATAAAATTTGAATTAAACAGTGATTGAAAAGTAGAAGCAGCTTTGTTGAAACCTAGAGTTTTACAGAACACAGTTTGAAAATCATTATGTACAGGAAAAAAAAAGATAATTTGACCTTTAAATCAGGCCAGTGCTCTTTCTCTCCCTCGTTTCTTCAGCAGTGCAGGGCTCTAAAAAGTCATCAATGTCCCCGGCTGGCGTAGCTCAGTGGATTGAGTGCGGGCTGCGAACCAAAGTGTCACAGGTTCAATTCCCAGTCAGGGTACATGCCTGGGTTGCAGGCCATGACCCCCAGCAACCGCACATTGATGTTCCTCTCTCTCTCTCTCCCTTCCCTCTCTAAAAATAAATAAATAAAATTAAAAAAAGTCATCAATGTGACTGAGGCAGATCATATTTAGCAACAAAAAAGCAGGACTGAGAGGCAGGGAGCTTGTGCATTGTGTCACCCTTGAAGCAATCATTTCAGCTTGATAGACCTGATTCTCGGCTGCCCCCACCACACGTGGAAATCACTATGGAACTTTACGAAGCACCAGAAACCACCCTACACCTACTACGTCAGAAATTTCATCATTGGCACCCAGACATCTATATTGTTTCTTAAACTGCATGGATGGGTTGAATGGGCCAGAATTGGGAAGTAGTGGCAATCGGTTTTGTAGTTTTCAAAGCATTTTTACCTCTATCGGATTTTAGTTTCAAAAATTAAAAGTAAAAGGGTATGTAGACTTTGAGCGATTAAAAAATAAAATTTAAAATAAATGGGCAGATGACATTAATAAAGCTTTGGTTTTCTGAGAACCAAACCAAAATTGGCGCTTGAGTGTTGAACTCACTATCCTCTGCTCTTTCATCCAACAACGTTCTCCTATTGGTTATGTAGGAATGGGGCACGAGTGACACCTACAATAACTGGATCTGATGGTTGTGGCCCAAAGAAGTTTGGATGAAAACTGAATATATTCTTTGAAGGCTGTGTCCTCCAGCAGGACAGTCCTTATGGTCCCCATTCTCAATTAGGGACATGAGATTCCTCTGATCTTATAATATGTCCATTGTCCACATGCAATAGGAAATACCGACCAGCAAGACCTGAGAGAGGTATTAGAAGTCAATGAGTTACTGGGAACCAGCCCAGTGAGTTCGGTCAACACTGCAGCCCTTTGTGCTTCCACTAAACAGGAGTCTTGGATGGCCCTTTCAATATGTCCCGGGTAATTTTCTGGTTTTCACCCAAATGCATTTCTCATCCTTTCCCACTGTACCGTCTCTCCTGAAAGACTGAGCTGTATGAACTATAATCGTGGTCATCATTGCCCTCTGGCTTCTGTTGGCTCTGGTCAAAACAGGAAGGGAGGTAAATTGAAGATATTTACCCCCTAAGCTGTCTTCCTGAAGGGTTTCCTCAGCCTGGCTATATTCCTCAAGTTAAGGCCACTGCTCCTCTTCCCCAGGTGACCCGGTCTGTAGACTCTCTCCTTCCCAGATTATGGAAATTAATCCCACATTTTTCCTGACATGCATGCTTGACTGCTGTCACTCTAATTGTCCCAAGTTCCCATGCACTGGCCCTGGATTTCCCACACCTTGCCCATGCAGTTGCCAACAGTCCCTCTATGAAAGCCTCCTGGAATTGTCATCATCAAACGTGTTGTTTCCTGTAAAAAGAGACGTCGTGCCATCATGAGGGGTGCGGCCTCAGTGTGGCGACAGTGGTAGAGGCGCACGCGGGAAGACACGCTTGGGACAGAAGTCAAAGTGAATGGTGATGGGATAAATTAAGGTGAAAGAGAAAGAAATGTCAACACTTAGTACAGGCGCTAGTAACTTCAGACACAAAGACTCAACTTCAAGCCAGAATGTTTGGTGTATGTGAATAAATGAAAAGAATCCCCGGGACTTCTACTGGAGGACTAGCATATTGTGTCTGTTTCTGGAAAACGTCTCTCTCGAGGAGTGGAAATGGAGACAAGGTCCAAAGTAAATGAGTCCAGCAACTGAGAACACAATATAAAGGGCTCGTTCCAGGCTGATTTCTAGCACACGATTTACATCTGTTACTCGTTCGTTGTTTGACGGGACCCAACTTTTTGTTGAATTAGGCAAACGGGCAGCATTCATTTCTGTTAAGGGTAATAAGAGGAACGAAAAATACATTTTGCCAATCTTTCAATTTTCTAATCCATCTGTGTTTTGAATTTGCTGGAAAATTTTTTCTTCTGTTAAAATACAAAAGGGGAAACATTTCTGGATTGGCCAAGGCACCGTTGACCAATAGCATACAGATATTGTGAATATAGAATAAATTATTAGAAACTATTTTTATGAGTTATATACATATAAATAAATAAGAAACATATGGACTGCATTTCCCTGGAAATACACTCTGGTTTTAAAATTAAAAAAGGAAAAATAACCATCTTGGCAAAATGCTGACCAGACTTTGCCAAACCCCAACAGTTGGAAAAATAGCTTAAAACATTTGAGGAACCCAAACAGGGATGGGTTTGCCCCAGTTAGAAGGCCTTGTACGGTCAGATGAATGTGGGTGACCGTGGAGGAGGTGGGGTGGAAAAACAAATCAAGAACAACACACGGTTTTGCATTTTTCCAGTCAATTTAACGGAAATTCGGATTAAAATACTGCACAGAACGTACCTGACTCAAATGTTGACACCGAACAAGGTCAAGAACTCACTGAGTAGTTGACCCAATGTGAAATTGTAAGTTTTAACAGCTTAGTCTACCCATTCTGCCTGGCAGCCTACCTTCTCCAACATAAATTCTAGGTTTCGTGGCCAGGATTTCAAAAAGTTCAGAAAAGCGTAAAGAACGACCCCCAGGAAGAGGAACTCTGGGAGGGAGGAAGTGTTATGAGAGTGGGTGACATATCAGAAGGGAAGTTCAAAGTAGTTAAAAGTTATGCTTGTGGAGAAGAAAATGGGCTGTGCTTGAAGCAATTCATAAATCTGAGCTAAGCCCTATTGGGTACATGACCATTTGCCAAAAGAAGCATACAAGTGGTAAGCAGTGGTTCCTAGTGACAAACTACCATTGCAACGTCACTAAAGAAAGTGAGCAGAAAACTGAGGCTTTCGGGAAATGCTAAGAACAACAAAAACTTATTCAGTTAACACCTACTTATACTCTGAGTAAGACCTGAATAGATGACATACATAATTGATTTGTGTGAGTTGAGAAGCTGGGGTTCAACCTGGAGTAGGATAAACTACTCATCTCATATATAACTTTCATTTTCTTCATCAAAGATGATCACTTTCACACTTAAGAAACTTATTTAGTTAAAATTGAAGGCTTGAGTTAGTGAAAAAAATAGCGATGGGTGTTAACTTTTCAATGTGTTACAGTGTCTTGTCCTGGTGAAATGTATTGCAAGGACCCGAACAAAATTTCAGGGGACAAGCCAAATCCCCATAAGTCATCTTTGGTAACTCCTGGCAAACAGGAGAAATAAAAGGAGTAACATGTATTTTTTTTTAATTTTCAAAGTGGTGATGCATGCAGATCTCAACTCTGATTGGATGGCAAAGGTATATGGAGTACTTGCAGTACATTAAGATATTAATTTAAGATTATTTCTTATCCTGAGGAATTTGGGGATTTAACTTCAGTTGAACTTACTGCAAGTGTTTCAGGAGAACCTGGAAAACAGAGGCGTCGTTATCACTACATCCCATCTCAGACTTATGATTCTGGGAGGGAGTTGAAAAATGTGAAAAAGATGTAAAATTGTAATTTATAGAGAGAGTAAACTAAGATGGGATAATTCAAATACATAAATTTTTAATGAGCAGAAAAAATGCTTTCAAAATTTATATCTTTATACCTATTAAGTATTTGAGGCTCAATATTAGCCCCTTTCCTCTCCTAACCATTTTTTTTTTTAATTTTTATCAATGTGCGGTTGCTGCAGGTCATGGACTGCAACCCAGGCATGTGCCCTGACTGGGAATCAAACCTGAGACACTTTGGTTCACAGCCTGCTCTCAATCCACTGAGCTATGCCAGCCAGGGCTTCCTACCCATTATTTTTTGTATATAACTATCCAAGGCATCATGAATGTAAGTCAAGATTAGGAAGGGGAAATTGTGCAAGGGTGCTGATCAGAGACTGGGAAATGGCATGCTCATTGAGGCCGAAATACGTTAGTGATGACATTATTCAAGAAACTAACCACGGAATTCAAGCTCCACAGAAAGCCAAGTTTAGCAGAAGTATGGCTCAGAGACTGACACATCACCATTTGTTTATTCAGCCTAACTGAAATGAGAGCCTATTGTATGTTAGAACCTGTCCTAACTACTAGAATACTATAATGGTCAGTTTTGTATATCAACTGGACTAGGCTTTAACAGTCATTCAATCAAACAGTGATCTGGGCGTTTCTGTGAATATATTTTGTAGATGTGAATAAAGTTAGTTGAACTAAGTAAAGGAGATATTCTTAATAATAATGTGGTTGGGCCTGATCTAATCAGTTGAAAGGTCTTAAGGGTAGAACTGAGACATTCTTGAAAAATAAATCCTGCCTGTGGATATTCTATTTACTCTGTTTCTCTGGTGGAAACTTAACTGTCACAGATTTCATTACCAGGAAAGTGGAGCACTATTGCAACAAATAAGTAAAGATGTGGAAGTAAGTATGAAATTGGGTAATGGGTTTCTACCCATTACCCAATTGTGGAACGGGTAGAATGTGGTGGAAGAATTTTGAGACACACAATAGGATAAGTCTAAATTGCCTTGAACCAACTGCTGGTAGAAAAATATAGATGTTAAAGGCATTTCTGGGAAAGTTCAGAAGGAAATTAGAAACATGTCATTGGAAACTTATGGAAAGGCTATTCTTGTTATATAATGGCAGTGAATTGAGCTGAATCATACCCTATAGCTGTGTGGAAAGCAGAATTTGTAAGCTATTCACTTGCGTTTTTAGCTGAGCAGATTTAGAGCAAAGCATTGAGATGAACTTTTTTTCCTTTTGCTTATAATAAAATATGAGTTAATTGAGGAAAGAACTATTTTTAAAAAGGAACCAATAGCGGAAACATTCTCAGCCTATCCAGATTGCAAAAAAAAAAAAGGCTAAATTTTAGAAATTCGTTACTAGGAAAATACATCCTGGACAGAAGGCCAAATGGACAACAGTTTGCTCGTGTGGAAGAGAACAGGTGTGTGACTCGTGGATCCCCTCAGCCAGCGCAGCCGCAGACAGGAATAGAGGTGGAATCACGTGGGAAAGATCTTTGGAGGACACCTTTGTCTGAGGAAGTGAATCCCCACGACATACACTGGGAAGCCACATTTTTTAACGAATTTATATCAGCGAAAAACTGTCCATGTGCATTGAAAGTGAAAGACACAGGAGCAAACAAAAGAAGGTTGTCAGAGCCCCAGACTTCTAGGAGCAGGAAACAGGTCAATAAAACTAGTCACCTGCCAGGGATGTGATGCAGAGAGATGGTAAACAAGATCTCCCTACCCTTGGGCAGAGACACAATATGGGGAGGGGCAGCTCTGCCAGTCTAGGATGGGATTGGCTGAGAAGCTGGGCACCTCCACAGCACGTAGAATTATGGGCCAGAAGATTTAAACAGAAGAAGGGCAGTGACTTGCTCTCTTTGTCTTCCTTGGGGAGCTTCCTGAAGGCTCACACTGCAGCCACCTGCATTTCCCAAAGGACAGTATTCTTAAGTGGGAAAAGGAACTCTGAGCACAGCCTAGGGACTGGTCCAGCCTGGCAGAGAGTGGCAGGGTTATAATTTTCTCTTGGTGTTGCAGAGGGGATGGGCTCTGAGGCAGAAGCCTGCCATTCTTCCAAAATTGTGTAGCTTTTGCGTCTTACGTAGTTTTAGTTTGTAAACTAATGTTATGGAAATAAAGTAATTAAAAACTAGCAAGGGGAATGGTAGGGGAACTTAAGAATTAGAGATTTTAGCCTTAATTAATAGACCTGAGTGATTAAAGCTAGAACTCAAGAGTTATGGTTTCAGCTTTAATTGACAGGTTTACGTGACTAATGCCTGTGAAAAGTTGTTGTTCCAAAATTGTGTAGCTTTTGAATAAAGACTCCTTTCCTTTTTCACCAAACCTCTGCCTCTGGAATTTTGCCTAGAGGGTGGCGGGGGGCAGCCAGATCCCACTTGCTGCTCAGTAACAGGTGTAGAGGCTGGGGCAGTGGGTGTAGAGACTGGAGCCATAGACCCAGAAAGTGGAACCACCGAGCCAGAGACTCTGGTCCACAGAGGATTATTCCCAGGCCCCGAAACCCAATGGAATTTGCCCTACAGGATTTCACATTTGCATAAAACTACTGATGTCCTTCTTCCCTCCCTTTTCTCCTTTCAGGATCGGAATTTCTGTAACTGTTATACTATGTCTATCCCACCATTATACTTTGTGAAGAGGTCATTTGTTTTCTAGTTTCATTGGCCCATGGATGAAAAAAAGTTTTTGCTTCAAGATGGATCATTCTCAAAGTCTCATCTATTTGTTTTTAGATGATTTAGGTAATGAGATTTTGAACTTTGAATCTGATGATATTTAAATGAGATTTGGGCCTTGAGTCGACACTGTAATAATTTTAGACTTTTGGAAGTGATGGGATGGTGTGAGTATATTTTGTGTTTGGTATAGACATGAATTGAGTAGTGGTCCCGAAAGATATCAATCATCTCCTAAATCCTAGAAACTGTGAATGTTACCTTATTTAGGAAAAAAAGAAAGAAAGATTTGCAGATGTAATTAAATTAGGGATCTTGAGATGAGGATATTACCCTATATTATCTAAGTCCATTCATTCATATCCTTACAAGAGGAAGACAGAGAGTTTTGACTCCCACAGAAGAGAAGTGAAGGAAACTAAGAAGGCAAGAGATTGGGGTGATGCAGCTGCAAAGCAAGAGATGCTGGCAGCCACCAGAAGCCGGGAAAGACAATGAACAGATGACGTATTACCTAAAGTGCCAGAAGAAACACAGCCACACTGACACTTTGATTGTGGCCTAGTGATACTAATTTGGACTTTTGGTCTTCAAAACCGAGAAAACACGTTCAGTTGTTTTAAAGCTATCAAGTTGGTGATCCTTTTTCTTAAAAAACAAAGCCACGGGAAGCTAATGTAGGTACAGAGAAGAGTAGAGTGAGGGTTCTTCCGCAGAGATTATCACAGTCCCATGAGAGCCAGAGCGATGTTAAGGGAAATTACAACCCCTTGCAATAACAGTGCGTCTACATAAGAAACGTCCAACCCTGTACTTTATTGGAGCCAAGCTGATGACATATGCTAGCAGCAAGATCCAAAATGCTCTGGAGAATGACAACTTGCGGTTTCTTTTGTGCATTTAAAATTAAGGAGGGAAGGTAAGGGAGATTATGGGAAGGTGGGAGAAAGCCAGGTGGGGATCAGATTACAGGGTAGTTAAGACTCTGTGCTCCCTTGCGGGTGCTCATCTTTTAGAAGGAGGGATCTGACAGGAGACATTGCAAAGGTATGTTAACCTAGATGCACTAGAACAGTGGACAGGGCTGGCTTAGAAACTTGTCACTAAGGCCCTGCAGCGTAACTACCCACTATGACCTGCCCAGTTAGGAATTTTTACGATTTGTCATCCTTTATTGCCCATAGTAGGTACACAAAAGACGAAAGATCAGTTTCTCCTCGAGTCAAGGTACATATCATAATTTTTTTTTGCTATAAGTACAGGTTAAGTATATATTACCTAGATAAGTAAGAAGGTCATTAAACTAACAAAGGCCAGAAATAACAGGTAAAGGGGAAATGAAAAAGTAAAGGGATGTTTAAAAGTGGAAAGAAATTCTCTTTGACTGGAATATGGAATGGATGAAAGAAAGAATAGTAATGAAGTAGTAAGGTGATCTGAGACCTCATCGGTGTAAAGCATGTAGATTTATTCATGTAAGAAAGGGGGGATTTACTGGTGTAGCTCAGTGGATTGAGTGCGGGCTGCGAACCAAAGTGTCGCAGGTTCGATTCCCAGTCAGGGCACATACCTGGGTTGCAGGCCATGACCCCCAGCAACCACACATTGATGTTTCTCTGCCTCTCTCTCTCTCTCTCTCTTTCTCCCTCCCTTCCCTCTCTAAAAATAAATAAATAAAATCTAAAAAAAAAAGGAGGGGATTTAATGTAGTAAATCAACAAAGGTTCTTGGGACAGAGAAGAGATCTGTTAAAAACAGTGCCAACAACCCAGTGAGACAATATGACAAAAGTAACAGAAAAAGGAAGATGAATTCAGGGTTATTTTTAGGTTAATTGCCAGGACTTTTGACTAAATAAGTGTCGGGAATAAGGAAGAATCCACAGGGTTTTTTCTGCAACAGATGAATGAAAGCCAATGCCATTAACTGAAAAAAAAATGATAGGGAGAATTGTGGGCTGTTTACACAATTCATTCACTCACCTAATAAATATTTACCATCCACCTACTTTGTCCGGGCTCTGGGCTAGTGATGTTCAGCTTGGGGTGATTCCAGGACCTTAATAAGGTCAAGCAACACAGAAGGGTGAGAACGGAAGCAAGTCATTCAGGAAGTGTTTCATTTTTTGTGTTTATTTTCATTTATAGATTGATGATTGATTTATTAGTGGTTTGGCAGTGCAGGAAAGGGAGATAATATGTGAGGAGGTGTGGTTTTGGAGGGCAGTACATGTGGAAATGAGGACCGTAAAGAGTTGTTAAAACAAGGAGTACACCAGCTGTCAATAAGAATGTTCTGTCTCCTTGAATACAAATGAAACTTGGAAACTTCTCAGTGGTTGATTGACTTTGACATGTTTTGGCTTTAAGGGTAAATGACATGCCATATGCATCTCTTCTTCCCTCTCCTCCTACATGCATTTTTTGGACTTCATCACTGTGTAAAAATGTACACTGGGTTATTGACATGTACACCCCAATATGTTTACAGGTGGAAGATGAGGCACTCAGCATAGCACTTTACTAAAATTTCAGGCTCAAACTTAACCTAGAAGTTTAAGAACAATTGCATTTGTAATTTACTAACTCTTATATGGGACAAACATTGGTATATTGGTATACTATAAGGTACTTACTACATGTATATATCAAACACAACTAAAAAAATATAACAGCCTAGGCAACAAACCAGAATATTCCTCTTTTCATTTCCACCCATGTGTCAATTGGATGAAAAGGCAGAATACAATAAACAATGATTATTTGACTTTTCTGCTTGAAAGTCAACATTATTCTTAGTCCTTGGTCATGGTGATTCCTTTATATCAACTGACAATGAATGCCTAATGCTTTACAGGCCAATAAAGGTCATGGCTACATACAAACACCTCACAAGTTTGATGTCTCAGTTCAAAAGAAGATACATTGAAATAATGGAGAAACTTTCCATAGCAAGAATTATGTACAGGGTATTTGACATCCTTTTTGCACTGTGAATGGTTTGTTTCATGGGTGTAAGATGGTCCTATTCTTATCCTGAGCAGAGTTTCATTTCACCATAACCTCTTGGAGAATACTCCACAGCATTGCTAATCTGTAATTCTGCAGCAAAGCTATTCCTAATAATTAAAGGCCTCCAAAGTACCTGGTACTATATAAAAATGATTTCTACTCTGCCCAACATTGCTGAAATGGAAATGTTATTGTAATAGGTGTGGAAACTGGTCATTTTCTCACTTTAATAGATGAGAAAAATATTATTGGGCATTTTAATAGACGAGGAAGTGTACCTGGCAGAGTGGAGATTCAAACTAAACACGTGATTCTTCAACCTGAAAGCCATGCTATTCCTAGCACCGTAAACTGACTCATAAAAACACCACTTAAGATCCCTAAATAATCAAAATATTTATTTGGGAGGAGGTTTGACCCCGATTTAGTTCTTTGGAAAAAACATAATTTTTCTATTGCATATCTGTGGGCATTGCCGTAAGTTGGCTTCAAGGAGGCGAGTGGAGAAGAACATGCTCACTTTAACTGGAGATATTGCTTCCTTGGAGTTGAAAAACATTTACTTATTTTTAACCAAGGTGTGCACTTCGCCATAATATTTAAGCTAGATGAAAACTCATGGCATAGTCATAGGCATATTTTAATAATAGATTTAAAAATAATAATTTCTGTTGTTTTCATAAGCATACAAAATTGATGACGAGTATTTTTGTCCTCTACCGTATCTTCTCAAAAACACAGGAAAGGAGCTGGTTAACCACTTTATTCTCCTCCTTTCCCAGATCGCCCCGCCTGATATCATCTCTCTGCTCAAACCCTCAATGTCTTCTTCTCTCTTTTTTTGCTCTCTGCCAACAAACTTGCTTCTTATATAGTGGGGAAATATGACTTTCACAAGCTACTGCTTTTATCTACAATTTTTGTTTAACTCTATTGGGTACATATAGAGAGAAAAAATGGATGGGGTGCTGTATAAGAGATTGAGTTAACATATAAAGTCATTGAGTGGTGCCTGAAACTGGTAAATCAAGAAAAAACGTTATTAACATACTACCTAACAACATGGAAGTAAATAGAAAAAGGACCAGCTAAACACTTGGAAATAGTTTCTTCTGCGGACAAGAACTAGTGGGTCTGGAATCATAGGCATAGTATTTTTTTAACTCTAAGCCTTACCCCATTTAAAAAGAATCTATATGATAAAAAATACAGCTGGCCCTGGCCAGTGGGGGTCAGCTGGTTGGACCATCATCCCGTAACTGAAAGGCCGTAGGTTCCATTTCCGGCCAGGACACAAACCTAAGTAGGGGGTTCTGCTCTCTGTCCGGGTGCGTGCAGAGGGTAACCACCTGTACCATCTTTCTTGCATCGTTGTTTCTCTCTCTTCCTCTCTCTCTAAAAACAAAAGCAATGAAAAAAATGTCCTCAGGTGAGGATTAAAAAAAATGCAATTGTGAAAATAAAGACTGGAATAAGGTACACAAAAATTATAATTGCCTGGCAAGATATTTTTGGATGATAATTTCATTATGTTTTCTCAACATTTGTAAATGTTACTTAATTCAAATAATTACCAATGCATCTTTATGAAGAATACATAAAGTTCTACTGTAGTCAGTACAATGGTTTACTCTCATTGACCCTTTCACTGGCCTCGACATGCAATGAGAGGGCACAGAAATGTTTCCAGGACTAAAGCAGATACCAGCTTTATCAGTAAATTTAATAGGTCAAAGAAATTACTTATCAAGGAAGGTTGTCAGCACTGAAAAGGGAGTGAGCTAGGGAGATGAAAGGCCCCGTTTTTTATCTGCAAGCTAAAGGTCAGATCTCAGACCGTGAAAACTCACCAAGGTAATAAGGATCTTCAAGGGCTGGTTGTGGTTTTTCGTGTTTTGTTTTTTGTAGACAGCAAGCTGATCTCAGAAGGCAGTCCCTTCACAGCTCTCAGTGACATCCCAGCGGCAGCATCAAGAGCCGTTCTTGACGAGGACACCCTCAAGCTCCAGGAAACCAGAGCCACCAAGGGCGCCCTGAAGAGGGACAGTGCCGTGCAGGAGGAATAAGATGTAGAGTGGGCAGACTTGGATTAACGCCAGCTCTGCCACATACTATCTCATTGGTTTTGTCTAAGTTACACGTTATTTTCAAAACTTCACCGTGCCTATAAGCAAACTACGATTTATATACAATACATGATGTCTCCACCATAGGGTTCTTAAAGGATTAAACACACGCATCTATCCAGAGTGACTACTCTAGTGACTTGCACAGTGAGTGCTCAGTCAATATTTGGTTATTGGCCCAAATCGGTACAGAATGAAAGAACACGTGCACACGAGTGAATAGCAATGTTGCGCGTGGGTCACCGGCTAGCAGTGACCACGGCACACTGTGGATGGCTCGACAATAAACACGCGAGAAATAACAACATGCACAGAGACAAACTAGTTTCTGTGGGGAAGTAGGGACAGAATGGCCACCCCCCTAGTGGGGAGCGCGCTGATTTACCGTCCATACTTGCTTTTATTAGGCTCATTTTGCATAATAACTCAGGTAACGTACAATACTCATTAGGGGAAGTAAGGAATATAGGAAACAAAGAACTCTGCCGGTCTATTGAGTTGGGGGGTCAAAGAGCTGTAAGGCTGAGGAACAAACTAGCTTCCTCCTAAGACCCTCCTCATTCAACTGAGAGCATTCTTGAACAAAGAAGGTTTCACAGTAATTTACATGTTCTTTCTTAGGCCCGATCACCCCGGGAAATCCGCACTTCCCAGTACCGAGCTGTACTTCCCCGTCATTGTTTCAGGCTTAGGTGGAGCGCGGGAACTAAGGCCACCGAGAGATAAGGAGATTTTCTTCCGGACGCTGAGAACTCAGACTTTGTCAAAGCCGAGGAGTGAGGGTCCATCACCCCCCTTTTGCTGCAGCCCCCCAAGTCCTTCTTTTGGGGGGCCTCCCAAAAAGTGATCATGCCTGGCTTGGGTTGTTCCCCCGTGGGGAATCTTACCCGTCTTTGGCTAACCGACCAAGCTTTTTGGGGTTCGGCAGCAGAAACAGCATTCCTGCCAGGAAGATAAGCTTTTGTCTCCTTGCCGGCTCACGGTTCCAAGGGCGTTCCCTTAGCCTTAGCTAGGCGGGGGTTTCAGCTTCTAATACCAGTCAGGGCGGTTCCCAACATAGCAAAGCTTTACATATGTATCCTACATTACCATTATTATTATTGATTATGGACAAGGAATGTTTGAGACTAAGGGCCTAAAAGGACTCCGGCAGAGAGAGCTGTACCAGCTGCCAGGAGGCCACGTGATGTCGAGGACCCAGGCCCTAGGGTCCCCAGTATTTGTGACGTCGGGAAGCACACGGAGCCAGTGCGTGGCCTCCTGCCAGGCCTCTGAGTAGCTGGCAGAGCACTGAGCAAGTGAATCATTGTAAGGCAAATTGCTGGAAGTGAGGAACCACCTGTAGTTAAAACAAGTGCCTCATTGAAGTTTTTAGGGCGTAAGAAAACTCAGGGAAAGAGTAAACTCTTTGATGCAAAATGTGCAGTTCTCAGCCCTGACTTGCAGCACTTTCTAGGAATTCCCTCTCGCCACATCCGTATCTGGTCAAAGCATCTCCGCCAAGCTTCCTTTTTGGAGGACACAGGGATGTGGGGCCCATGTGGCAAATATACATGCTACGGCTCTCCCTTCTTTACAACACTGTGCCTTACTCTAAATAAGCAAAAGGGGAGTCATTTCCAGTTAGCTCCATGCATGTCCCTTCCTAGAAAGGAAGGCCCATCTTACCTACTTAGTCTGAGATCTGGTCCACGTAAACACACTCAAACTCCCATTCAGTTTCCTAAACCAAAATATCTTCACTATTCCCCAAATTTGTGTATTTTCTCTTGCCCTTCAGCTTTGTCAGGGCAATTATCTCTTTTTCACGTTAGAGTTAAATCCTACCTGGATATTGCCATGCCTTACCTGACAATTTCCTGTCCCTTCTCTCTTCACTCTTAAAGTTTGACAGGCTCACTAGTTCTCTTCATCCCTCTGTTGGGGCCCAAATCCACCTCACTTTCATTATTTTTTTCTATATTTACATTTCTGCTTCACTACAAAGCCTTCTGGGCTTCTGTAAAACTTCCCTTTCTTTCCTCTCCTCTCTCAGTTCTCGGCAACATTGGTCTCGCATGTTTTCCCAGTGTGTTTTTCTCACGGTGCACTGAGGTTGGAGGCGTCTGGGAGGAGTACCATGGACGTGAAAGGTGAAATGTCATTCTCCTCACATCACATCACATCAAGGGGACGTGTTATGAGCATTACTTATCAATGGCACTGTTAACCTAGATCACCTGACAAGGTAGTGTTTGTAGAATTTCTCTACTATAAAAGTATTTGCCCCCTTTCCAAGTTCTGTTCACCGGATGCAAATCATTCAGTGCAATCTATAATCAAAGCATAAAGAGCTGAGCTTCATTTCTTTAAGGGGGAAAGTATTGACATAATTATGTGGAATTCTGTGTGGAAAGCTGCCCCACTGTATTCATTTATTCAATAATATATTATTTATATCAGTATATATTCTTGGATAATTATTATGTTCTTTGGGTTACAATCCAATAACACATTATTTATAGTGTTGTTCAAATGATCTCATCTTCGGCCCCTGAGAGTTCTTTCACGCTGGCTCTTAAGCTTAAGTTCATAATAATCTCCCTTGTTTTATTATTTTAGATAAATGCTTTAATCAATAGCATGCAAAATGTTTTTTTCATTTATGATGAAATTCAAAATATTAATTAATATGTCATGTCGATCTTGCACTCATTATTTTATCTTGTATCTCATGCCTTTCCTGTGTGCTGACTTGTCTTCTTGCTAATTTTTATCCTTTCACAGTTTCTATATAAAGGCCTACTGGTTGATGGGAAAATTTCTTAGTCTTGGAGATTTTTTTTAAATGTCTTTTTTACCTCATTCTGGAAAATACTATAAAAAGAATAAAACTCAAGGCTTACAATGATTTTCCCTGAGTCTTTTAAAGATACTAACACACCATCTTCTGTTTTATGCTTATTTTGCCGACAAAAAGTTTACAAAGTGTTTATCCGGATTTGCCCCACTCTGGCAACCATTAAGAGAAACTTCATGTTAGAAAGTTTCAGTCTAATTCGTCTCAGTAGAAATTATTTCTACTAGTTCATCTTGGTACTCGGAGTAAACTTGTGATCTGATGAACTCTGGAAACCTATCAAACGTTTTCTCTTCCTGGACTTGTTCTCTACCAGTCTCTCTGTTCCCCACTCTGCTGGACCCTCCCCATGAATGCTCCTATCACTTACCTGCTCGTTCAGTTTGCTGCTCTGTGATGCTTCTGGGGTCCGCACGAAGATGTCCTCCCCAAATCCGTACGTTCAAGTCACAACGCCCCAGGTGATGGTATTAGGAGATGGGGCCTTTGGCAGGTGATTAGGTCATGAGGAGGAGGAAGCCCTAATAAATGGCATGCGCCCTTATAAAGTGCATCACAGTGCTTCCTAGCCCCTTCCACCATGTGAGGACAACAGAGAGTTGATGACCCAGAAGAGGGCCTTTATTCAACTTCACTGGCACCCTAATCTTGGGTGCTAGCCTGCAGAACTGAGAGAAATAAATGCTTGGTGTTTATAAGCCACCCAATTTATGGTCTTCTGTTGTAGTACTCCAAATGTAGCATCAGTAGATAAATGTGTCCATGCTTTCTTCCAAATCACTATTTTTAACGGTATGCAGTGTATTGGGTATATTGTCTATTTTTTTTATCTTCTGTATATTATGATGTTTTGACATCTTAATAAGCCATTCTGGTTGGGAAGAGACTGCTCCTCCTAGGGCTAGCCAGTTCTTAGAGATGGAAAGGGATTCAGCTGGGGAGCATGCCTGTGATAGGCAAACACGCCAGCCTGAGGCCTTATCTCCTCTGCCTGGGCCTGCCCATCACGGATGGCAATATTCCTCCGCCTTACTCATTCCAGGGCTGGGCACCAGGCACCTAGGGACCCCCTCTAAGCCCACCAATATTATCCAAACTAGACAATCCTGAACTGTTTACCCTGCACTGCCTTGCTCCTTTACTGTGAAAACCCCAATAAAAGCCATGACCTAAGGGCTCCCAGGCATCTGCTCCCAGACTAACACCTACTATTCCTCCTGAGGTCCTGTGAGGGTAGCTGTGACTGTCATTTCTAGGGGACCTGCAAGTGAGTCAGATTTTTTTTCAATGACACTGATCTTTCTGTGACATCACTTGGTCACCTCTATAAATTAGGACTTTAGCATAGAACAATGGAATTCATTAAAGTAGATGTATATTTTAAAAATAATTTTTTAAAATTTATAATAGGCCCTGGCTGGCATAGCTCAGTGGATTGAGTGTGGGCTGCAAACCAAAGCATCACTTTGGTTTTGATTTCCAGTCAGGGCACATGCCTAGGTTGCAGGCCATGACCCCCAGCAACCGCACATTGATATTTCTCTCTCTCTCTCTCTTTCTCCTTCCCTTCCCTCTCTAAAAAAACAAATAAATAAAATCTTTAAAAGACCCCTGATAATCATTTATTTTTAAAAAATTCATAATAGTTCATTTCTAAGCAAATACATTGCCTACATTAGCGTGTAGATAATTAATATTATCACTAAGTGAATAAATACTTCTTTGTTTGAGTTCTATTTGCTATTATGGTAACTATCAACAGATACACTCACATACTGAGGACCCCTGACAAACCAAAGGTTTTTGCCATCCTCAATACTATTAAAGGAGTAAAAGCCCCCTAAAATGTTTGAGATTCACTGCTTTGTGGAGTATAAAAGTTTATTTTTACTGTTTCAGCAGAAACATGAAGAAAAAGTATAAAGCATTCTACCTTACCTAGGTGTCAAGAAAATATTGACAACCCACACATTTAAAAATATCATCTTAGTACAAAGTATTTGTGGACATTTTTGAAAGGAAAAAAAAGAATTTAACCACGTCTTATATTCTTGTTAACGGAATGTCAATAAACATTAATGGAGTTCTTATTCAAGTCCCTTAATGTTGGGAAACGACAGGACAGAAAAACAAGTGAGTCTTAATCCCAAAATATGCTCCGTTGCCACAAAAGTAGATGAGTCAGTTTGTCCTTGGCCTCCTTAAATCCTCGTGTTTGCTTACCCATCTCACGGATGAATGAATGTTCGGGAAGGTATTTTCTTCATTGAGCATGTTATTGCTCCTCCACGAACTTCTTTTCAAGGGAACACTTCTGGAGCAATGAGTCCAGCAACGCCTGTGTTGACTTTCAATGTGTCAAAGAATAAAATGCTTCTGGAAGTTTCAAACCAACACTTACTCCAGGGAGCTTAGTCAACCACCTCCTCTCGCCTTCACCGCTTTGTAGACACGTTTGCACTTTTGACTTCCTTTCTGACCTAATTTTAACGGAAATTCACAGTTGGTGCTTTTGTGCTTCACGACACATTCCCTCGCCTCGCAATTCTTCCAAATCTTTATCTCTTTGATGGGTAAACTCTGCGTGGCATGAATGAACCACTTGTACCCCCATACTCTTTCCTCCTTTTTCTGAGACCTCTGGGCAGCCTAAGTGAGGTTGTCCACCTGGTAGTTCTGAGCCATCGCTGAATTCCCTTTTCAAATACACAAGACATCTAATTTATTCTCTGCCTTAAAAGACAACTGCTATACACTCATTTACATTCTCTTTACTTCTCCAATCAACAAAATAGTTACCTCCTTCCAAGAAATGCCCCTTTGAAAAGAACAAACCAAATAATGCTTTAGTTTTATGGGGTTTTGTTTTTGCTTTTTGGCTCAAAATAACAAAGATGTATTCTCTCATATCTTGGAGGCCAGCAGTCCAAAAGCCAAGTGGCAGTAAGGTCACAGTCCCTGTAGGGGCATCAGGAGAGAATCCTTTCTTGTCTCTTCTAGCTTCTGGTGGCTGCCAGCAATCCTCGGCCTGCCTCAGTTTATAGCTGCGGCATCACTCAGATCCCACCCTCACGGGACCATCTTCCCTCTGTGTGTGTGTCTTTATCTGTGTCTGGGAAGGTCACCATTCGCTGGCTGTGGGGCCCACCCCATTGCTGTATGATCTCATCTTAACTAAGTATGTCCGGAACAACCCTCTTTCTAAATAAGGTCACATGCAGTGGTTTTGAATGATATTCTTTTAAAGAAACAAAGAGTTGTGATGTTGGTTTCTGCTGAACCTCTTGACCGTAGCTGCTTGCTATGTGATGACTATTCAAAAGAAAACAAACAAAACCCAGAACCAGGAATGCCAGGCGATTGCACAGGCTAACCACATTACAATTTGTGAATCGCCATGCACTATATACCTAAATGCTTCAGGAACCACACGCGATTGGAAGTGGGGATGTCATACTCATTATATTATATTGCTACATCACGTGGTAGGAAAGATGAGTTGTGTTCCCTCAAGCACCAACAGCCACTATCTTATTGTCACGACTTGACATGGCCTCCTTCTGGACATGGGCCTCCAGAATGCAAAAGTCTCCATAAAACTGAGTTACATTCATGATTACTCTCATAAGCTAGAACTCCTTCTCTTTTTCTCCAACTCAGACCAAGATCATCACAGATAAACAGAAATGGAATATGTTTGGCTTTGCCTCTCCTTACCCAACACTTCTGAGACTGGAGGAATTGATTTAATTGAAATTAATGTGTGCACATTTCTGCTGAGGGGCCACAAGGTCTGATGTCATGCTCGGGGCTGGAGGCACGTGCAGCTGCGGTCGCAGTCCACCCTCTCTGTGATGGCGGAAAGAGAAAGACAAGCACACCAATGACTTCAATTCTACCAGGGAGCATAGACACGAATGGGACAGACACAGTGGTGTTTAGCAGTCCTCTGTACAGGTCACGCAGATGTCAGAGGTGATGATCATTAGAAGGTGCATCTCTCTCAACCCTTCTACTTTGCCATCAGCCTTGCCTCCATCTTTAACACCTGGAATGTCTTAAATATCTTTATTCTTCTCAGCCATAGTGATTTTCTTTCAACACCTCCTCTCAGAACGAAGTCAGAGACACACTCTTTGAGCCAAAATATAAATGGACATGCAGAAGTTCAAACTAAATCCTCGACAGCTGAAGTGGAATCATTGTCATCATCGTCATCATAATGCATTTACTATTTATTTACTATGTACCAAGCACTTCACACATATTTAAACTGTTCGTCTTCTGGGGTTGGGAAGCCAGCTCTATTAACTTGATTAGTAAAGTGTGCGTTACAGTTATCACACTTTAGCAGATGAGGAAATAGCTACACAGAGGGTCTGTGTAACTTCCCCGGGATCACAGATGTACCTAGGCTGGTATATACACTTGGGCTTTTTGGGTTGTGGCTGCTGTTGCTCTTGGAGGAGTGTGGCCAATCATACCAAAAGTTAGCACGAAGTACATCTTCTGCTATTCCTATGCCTCATAGTACGGTGAGGGTTTTGTTATAATATTCAGCTCTGACAGTGCTCTAACTGCTAAGAGCAGTGTGATCAGTGTCTCTCTGCACTGCAGGGTTAGGCACAGAGAGGGGGCTGGCGAGCCCCTCATCTCTTCCGAGTACATACTGGAGGGGTGTTAGGTGTCCTTATGTTCCAGAGCTTCATGCATCTGCAGTACTTCATAAGATTAAATAAACTTAGAATAACAGAAATGCAATGGTTCCCCGGTTTTAACTAATCGTAAGTGTAAATGTCTGTAATTAGCATATCAACCCAGATAAAAGGTGTTGACAATTTTGATGCAGACCAGCATGAAACATGAGCAGGTGAGCGACACAGGACAGAACAACAGAAAATGCAATAATTAAATAAATGGCATGTATTTATTAGCTACTTGAGATAACAATTTTCAGGAACAATGCATTATATAAGCTTGATAGCTAGTTTCAGATCAACATATTGACGAGTATTTATTCTTGTAATCTTTGATTCAAAAATTATTTAGACTGCCTACCACCTGCAAAGAATTGAGCTGCAGACCAGACATAACATGGAAAGCAAAACAGAGGTGTGTTCATCCAAATTCTATTTTCGGTAACAAAATTCATGATAAACTAGCATAAACAAAAATAAAGATTTTGTTGACATTGCTGGACTCAGGGGTTCTGAAAGTATTATCTTCTCTTTGTTTGCCTTTGTTTTTAAAAGATTTCACTTATTTTTAGAGAGATGGAAAGGAGGGAGAAGGGCAGAAAGAGAAATATCAATGTGTGAGAGAAATGTTGATCCTTGCGCACTCCCCTAACTGGGGACCAGGACCACACCCCAGGCATGTGTCCTGACCTGGAATCTGACTGGTGGTGACCTTTTGCTTTGCAGGACAAAGCTCAACCCACTGAGCAACACCCATCAGGGCTCTTTGTTTTTTGGGGGGTTTCCTTCCTCTTTCTTACCTTCTCACTCACGTTCTCTTTCTCACCACTGCTTGACTTTATTCTTAGTCTTTTTCTATTTTGTGGCATCACTAGATTAAATGGCAAACAGCAAAGACTAATTAGATGTTGTTTTTTCCCCTTCTTCTTGAGCTTGCAGCTGCCCTATAATCCCCAGCTGCCCACCTCCACTTTATACCTGGATGGGGCCACATTGATAGTCTTGCCAATGGGCTGCAAGCACAAATGAAGTGTGCCACTTGTAGAATGAGGCAACTAAGAGAAGATGACTTGTCTATCCTGTCTTTCTTCCCTTCCTAAATTGCCTTCAAGGTAACAGGTAAGGGATGGGGTAGGATCACAGAATGGAACAAGCCTAAATTCCTGATTGATTCCATAGACTGCTATCAACCACAAAGAACTGTGATATGAGCAAAGAATAAAATGTGATCATGTAAGACCACTGAGAACTTCAGGGTGTTTTTTTTTAACAACAATCAAATAAATTTCAATTGCGTGAGGTCACTGAGGATTTTGGGTGTTTGTTATAGCAGTAAGACTTGCATTTTAACACATGGTGTTTATATCAGCTGATCATGGAGATGAAGTACACTTGGCTAAAGACTTGGGGAAATGTCCCGAGTGGGCAGAGCACTTTCTGGGAACAACAGCTATGGCCAAGTGTACAGGGCACTTGGAGTTGCCGGTTTGGTGTCAAGTGCCCAGACCTGTGAGAAGGGGTCAGGAACGGGATCCGCTTTATTCAGACACATGGATTGGGTTTCCCTGGAAAGGTGTGGCTTTATTCTTAGAGAAAGAATGGTTAAGAAGGGTGACAGACAAATGTCACTGAACTTTAAGAATAATTAACCAACATGTTTTACCTTCTCTATGTCAGCTACAGAGGTGGAAGCTGGAGTTACAAAGGTTGACAAAGGCTAGTATGATTCTGTCCTCAGGGAGCATGAATTCCGGTGGGGAGGACAGACATAAAAGAAAGAGGGAGGGAGGATGAAGGGAAAGAGTGCAGAAAGAAAGATGGGAGGGAGGCCAAGAATAATTCTGAAGTGTTATTTTGAGCATGCAAGAAGTACTTGTGTAGGAGGCACCCAACCATTAGACTTGTCAACGGTCAACGGTCAAACCAAAAACAAGGTTTATGATGGAGAGAGAGGAGGGAACAAAAAACCACGTCATTATCTCAAGACATTGTTTTGCATCTGGGGGAGCGTAAATCGTTTGACTGGAAGCTAGTAAGAGTCCATTTGGGATTGGTTGCCCTGTTCGCCTCTGATTACCAGCATTTTTTACAAGTTCTTTTTGGACTCTGGAAATGCCGCAGAGTTCAGCTGTGTGATGTATGTGAGAGGCTGTCTTGTTGTCATACTGCCGGACTCCCTCTGCTAGTGCCTCCATCTTCTGCGCCATTTCCCTCATCTGATTTTTTTTAAAGAAAGGCATCTTATAAACAGATAGATGAATAAAATAATGACCTATTTGCTTAATGCTTTGGCATAAATAAGTCAGGATCTGAGATGTGTTAAAAACAGGCTAAAGATTATATAGTTAGTTGTGTTTAGTAATTCACAAGCAACTATTGGAAATTAACTCTAAAGTCACCAGTTAAAAGAATTCTTTCACATCTCATTCGGCAGCCACCTAAAACGTCTGGGCCCAACTGGCTTGTGCCATCAAGGGTCTGATTACCTTTGTGAGGAAGGACACCTTTTAGAGGAGGATTTTGAGCATCAGTTTGAGTTCCGTGAGTGATAGAACCACAACCTCATGCTTTCCTACACAGCCTCTGTTCTCAAAAGAGATTGAAGCCATGCCCCCTTCCCAGCCCATACCTGAAAGAAAAGGAGAATCTTGTTTAATCACTAACTAGGGTGTCCATGGGTTGGGAGAGTTTCCTGAAATGAGAAAAAGAGAGGCATGAAGTCAATGATCGGGCTTGGGACAAAACAGAAGAAAAGATGGACCATGATTAGTTCTTGGAACTGTCAATCAAGTCCCACTTCCTCTTTGCTTTCTACTGTCTCAAGCGCATCTGCCCACGTCTCTAAAGATCATAGGTGACACCATTGATGGGACTCTGGGGCATGTTAGCCCGTGGGAAAAAGGGAGATTTCAGGTCTGGCCAGCTGGCAAGGGAAAATGAGTCAGAGGTTCATTGTGATTGTCACAGAGGGATTCCTTCCTGAGACTCAGCACCTAATCTTCATTCAGTCCCTTGGTAAGGTGGCCTCATTTCCTGTTTCCAACATGATTCAGGGGCTGAGAAGAGGGGTGTAGGAAGAGTGGCATCTCCCAAATAAAAGTAAAAACTGTAATGCCTTTACCTGAACCTCCATCCTCGTGTAGGATCATAGCTTGAATGACTGTTTTCCTACCTGCTAGTACCTGACTAGTAAATTGTGTGTTAAAAAGGTATGATAGTCCATGGGCAGCCATGAATAAAAGGACACTATGTATCTTTATTAAACCATGCAAGCAACTTGCAGGGATCCCAGCATCGTGCATGGGAGGTAACCTTATTGATTAGGACACTATTGTTTCTCTTTTCTTACTGGCCAGTGTGAGTGAGGCAGTAACCAACGATGTTGCTTTACCAATCAGAATAGGAGAGATACAGCTCACGGGGAGAGATTGGATAGTTTCCAGGAAGACTGTGGTACTCCAGAGTTAAAAAGCCGATGGCGAGGCTGTGGAGCAGCTCTTACCTGCTATAGCTACAACTAGGACTACTACTAGTCATTCAGCAATCTGCAATCTTCCCTTGAATTTGCCATCACATAGGAAAAAATAAAAACCTCAACTGTTTCAAATTACACTAGGCTGGAAATTCCTGATTTTCCATGTGTTTCCAGTAAGGTTTGATATTGAGATGATTTCCGGAAAATAGGGGAAAAGGCAGAACTCGGGTAACTCATAAAAGCAAGTAATATGCGCATAATTGTGTAAGGAAAGCTAAAACAACATTTCACAGCTGGTCAACGTAAAACGGACTCGTTGGTTTTACTTCACCAATAGCACCTGTATGTCTTAAATAATGCACATGTACATTACTCACGTGAAGACTTTTAGAGAGTAGAAAATTCTCGTGTATATGAAAAATGAAAATGCAGCTTTTCCAGAAATTTATTTTCTTATAATACTAAGTAAAACTGATTCTGAGGCATATGTCATCCATCACCATGGATAGACTGATCCGTAATATGTCCTAAGCAGATAGCAGGGAAAATGTTCTGAGTTTTATCAGGAATGCAAGAAATGTCCCTGCAAAAAAGAAAAATCTCCACACTGCAGGTCCCAAGAAAATTTTTCTTTTGCAAGGGCAGGGTGGGGGTGGTAAAACCCCCTCTCCTATTACCTCAGCTGTGATCAGGACTTTCTACCCACCAGTCAGCGTGGTTAGTGTACAAGGGAAACTCAGTCGGGGTGAGTGTGTGAGTACATGCATGCTGATATGCCTTGTGTGTAAGACTGCGCATGTGCACTAACGTGTCAAGATGCTTGTGAGCCCTGGCTGGCATAGCTCAGTGGATTGAGCGCGGGCTGCAAACCAAAGCATCGCAGGTTCGAATCCCAGTCAGGGAACATACCTGGGTTGCAGGCCACAGCCCCCAGCAATCACACCTTGATGTTTCTTTCTTTCTTTCTTTCTTTCTTTCTTTCTCTCTCTCTCTCTCTCTCTCTCTCTCTCTTTCTTTCTTTCTTTCTTTCTTTCTTTCTTTCTTCCTTCCTTCCTTCCTTCCTTCCTTCCTTCCTTTCTTTCTCTATCTATCTCTATCTCTATCTCTATCTCTATCTCTATCTCTATCTCTCTTTCTCCCTTCCTCCCCTCTCTAAAAATAAATAAATAAAAAAAATCTTAAAAGACCACTGTGGAACATAGGAGGAGACGGAGAGACAGGTGAAGGGCTGGAAGAGGAGAGCGGGACTGGTCAGGCATCATTTTATCCTCTGAAAATTTAGGATTTATATCAAAGCTAGCATAGTTAATCCATTCCTCTCCCTATTCCCAAAGTTTTATGTTGGGTTTTGTTTTGTGGTAAGAACATTTAACATGAAATCTACCCTCAGGAGTGTTCGAAGTGTACAATATAGTGTTGTTAACTGCGGGCATGATGTCATACAGAAGACCTCTGTAAGTTATTCTTCGGGCAAGACTGAAACGTTACAGCTATTAAATGACAACTCCCCACTTCCCTGCCCCTCGCCCCTGGCAATAATCATTCTATTCTCTGCTTCGGTGAGTTTGACTATTTTATGTGAGCTGACGTGATGAACCTAAAAGACATTATGCTTTGCGAAATAAAGCCAGTCACAAAAAGAACAAATACTGCATATTGCATTTATCCAAGGCACCTAAAATTACTTTTGGTTTTAAAGAAAGTCTTTGGATAGTTAGAATTTGCAAAGCTAAGTGACACTGCAAGAAAAGGCTGGCCCTCAGGCAGCATGCATGGCTCAAGTCTTAGAGGCGTGTTCGACTCCCAGCACCCGCCATCCCGCCACGGAGGAAGACGAGGTTAAGGGAGCTGGAAATACTGCAAGGCCAAGGGTAAAGATCCTGATGTGGGAAAGAAACACTACTACAGAGTTGAGAGCCTTCGATTCTCCTCCATGGGACGTAAGAAGCGCGTGTTTGTTTGAAGGAAAGTATTATACTGTCAGTCACTGCCTCATTCTTGGCGTTCAAATCATCTGTGGGGGAGGGGAAGGAACTGACACTTTGGCAAATGGAAATTTGGGGAAATACAACTGCAAGAATGCACCGACCCTATGGAGTGACTCTCTGGTGGAAATACACATTTTGGAGAACCTGTAGGAGCTATTCTCTTGCTTTTTTCCCTCCTGTACTTGCATTTTCCAGCGTGCACTCCAAGTATCTCTTGGTGCTGTCGGCTCCATCTCTGAGCTCCTTTGAACATCAATCATGGCTTACTCGTCTTTACGTGCCTTCAGAGGACCTCACAGAGCACTTTGCCATGGTCCCTGGACGGGTATTTGTTAAACTGGATAGATTTTAAAAGGTGTTGTAGATTGAATACCAATCAAGGGAGTAAGGGATTTCAGTTTTTCAGTTTCAGGAGAGCTGGCCACTGGCGGACGTTTTCACCACGGGCAAGTCGCTTTGGTCTCTGTTCTCAGTTTTTCACGAGCAGGGAGAGGGAGTTGCCTTAAGTGACCTTCGAGATACCTTCCAACTATAATGGTCTGCAGTAAAACTCTCTTCCTTTTGGAAAACGGAAAATGTAAAATTATATATCAGATGTGATCATACGCTCTATAAATGCAGTGGAAATTTCTCATTAAATATTCCCAAATAAAACTGCTACTTGGAATAATGAAATAATAAAGTAGCAGCCTGTTCATCTAAACATTATTGCTATTATATTTTATCTTTCTACTGTAAAAAAATTAAATAAAAACTACTTTCATTCAGTGCAAATTTCTTCCTTGGACTGACAGGCATGATTTTTTTGGAAAATAGCAGTTCATCCTAATCCACTAGGGTAGTATTTTTAAAGTATCACCAAATATACTTTATAAAGTATCCAAATTACTTTCACAGAAATAGAAGTTGTATCCAAGTAGAGATTTTCTGAATATGTAAAAATGTACTCATATGTTTAAATAGTATCAAGTCCGTTCCTTGTGAATATATGATTCTAATAAATATTTAGTATTTGATATTCACATTTGGAGTTCTGTTTCTCTCCTTTTCTTCAATGTATTTCTAAACATTTAAATAATTTATCTGAGTATAAATGTCCTTATTTAATTAAACTTAGAGTTAAGCATAAATTTCAGAGATATGATTCATGTGAGAAATACAGCATTATAGAAAGAAGAGAAAAAAAATTCACTAAGAATATTCAGTTGAAATTTCTTTCCATGCTAAATGAGAAATCTCTGGTCTGTGAATACAAATAATTGTAATCAATAAATTTAAAGTACTGTCCTGCCTTGGCTGGCATAGCTCAGTGGATTGAGCGCAGGCTGCAAACCAAAGTGTCGCAGGTTCGATTCCCAGTCAGGGTACATGCCTGGGTTGTAGGCCATGACCCCCAGCAACCGCACATTGATGTTTCTCTCTCTCTCTCTCTCTATTTGTCCCTCCCATCCCTCTCTAAAAATAAGTAAAAATCTTTTGAAAAAAAAATAAAGTACTGTCCTCTAAAATGCCTATGAATGTGATGTTGAGATTAACGATGATGAAATGGTTAAAATTACTGAATCAAAATTGTTTTCGAGATGGTGTGCAGTGCCAAATATTGGGTTATTTTTCATTGAAACTGTTAGAGGAAAAAAAATGCTTTGTGTAGACACAAAGACCACAACACTTCAAAGCTATTGGGAAGCAGAAGACTGCTGGGACCTGGGCTCTCATTTTCTAGCCTGATCCTGAACATCTTCGGTTCTTCGAAATATTCAGCTGGTAGGAGTGAGGGTGGGCAACTAACTGACCTCCGAGAGTCTGAGGGGTTGGGGAATTAAAAGGCCTTCAGCAGCAGCAGCTTCCTCCCAAGCCTGGAAGTACTTCAGAATCCACTAGGGGCTGTTGGGTGGCCCAGGACCCCAGTCACCACGTCAGTTATAAACGTGAACTAAATCTCAGGATGCGTTTCACTCCCACGCCTCCCCAGCGACTCCAGAGGGTGCACCAGTCATAGGCAAAGGGAATCACTGCTGGGCAATTCTGGGATTTCTGCCTGGGGTTCATGATCCCTTTGAGGACTTCAAATCCATCCAAGACCCTCCTGCTCTCCCTGGAAAGGGAATCAGATCTCTTAGCAAGGGTCTGGGGAAAGCACCAGCAGCTGGGGGTCCACTGAGGCCTCCACATCCCTGCAAGTTAAACAAACAGAAGGACAGGTTCATTATTACACCAGATTCTAACTGTACCTGATTCGTTTTTTCACTGATACATGCACTAATTTGCGTAAAGAATAATGAGGGAGCAGGGTGTTCCTACCCCAACAGCAAACGCCCCGTCCCTGACCAGGTAATGCGTACAAAGTCATCAGGTTTTCTTTCTGGTTAAATAAAGTTGTTGACTCGAACAACGACAGAGGAGAAAACAAGGCACAGCGACACTGTCATTCAAATAAGCACGAACCTGCACCATCCTGTCTCTCACCCCAAATCTTGTTCTCCTAAAAGGACATTCTGAGAATGATAGCAGGTCCCGGCCTGGGGCGATAAGTGGTTGTTTTAAGCAAGAGAAATACAAATACCAGTATCCATCATTTATTTAATCGTCACTTGGGCCGAAGGAGGAAAATTGGGGACACAGATTTGTAGTATCTTTTTTTAAAATGAGCATAATTCCTTTCAAGAGTTAACTCCTTCAGGCCCAACCTTCTTAAAGCAAAGGAAGTTCCAGGCGTCCGGGGTTAAGTGACAAATTGTGGGCGCTGATGCAAAGCCCTATTGAGGAGGGACGGGGCGCGGGCGGGGGCGCTGCGGCTCACACACACAAAGACGCGGAGTTCCCAGGCCGCGGGCGGCTCAGCTGGGGGCACCACCGTGGTCTGGGCGCAGCGACGCGCCAGGAAGCGCCCGCAGCACTCTGGCTGCCCGGCCCCTCTGCTGGTGGCTGGGAGAAGTTAGTCACCGGGAGCCCTAACCCGGCGAGCGCTGGAGCGCGCAAACCCGGGACTGGGGAGGGAAGAAACTCGGTACCGGGACCGCTGGGAGGAGGCGAGAGGAGCGCGGGACCTAGAAACGCCAGGGAAGCCGAAAGTGCTTCGCTGGTGCATGGAGTTGCAAGGTCTACGACGCCGGAGCGCACGGGCGTGGAGAGGGGAAAAAGTTGCGGCAGGAACTTCCTACCGAGGGAAAGAAAAGCAGGAGAGAAGGAGGCAGGGAAAGACTTGAAATGTCTCAGTAACTTTAAAAACACACCAAACACCCCTTCAGAAGATGAGGTAAGCCGACGTTAGCCAACCCCGATTCGTTGTGAAATATCAAACAAATCCGGAGCGCCTGTGGCTTTAAATAAGGCCAAGGAAATCTTCTGTTTTTCTTACCCAAATACTTTTCCCCCCTCGTCCTTGCTCCCTCCCTCGTCCCTCCTTCCACCTCGCTGGGTCCTTTCCTCTTTCCTAGTCTCCCTTTCCTCGATCACCCCCCCCCTCCTCGCCCGCCCTCCCCCATCTGATTAGGCGCGGACTCCGGAGGGTGGGAGTGGTGGGGGAAGCTCTCCCTTTAAGAGGCAGCTTGCAGTGACGAATTGTTGAAATTGCCATTGCAGGATGGCATGCCGCTATAAATTCATTGTTCCACCTCCTCGCATCTTCACAGCGCTCGCGCTGCTCTCCACGCTCGCAGCGGCAGACTGGGGATGACGGCGGGCAGGACGACACCGCATCCGAAGGGACACGGACGCGCCGCTTCACTGGCTCGCCGCAGGCCGCCCCTTGCATTTTTTTGGTTTTAATTTTTAGGGCTTTTCTCTCCCTCTCTTTTTTCTCCTCTTCCTGGTTGCATTAGAGTCAAGGACACCCACAAAATAAAAAGAAAGTGGGCTCCGGAGCTTGGAATCCCCGCTGCCAAAGGGTCCGGGGCAGCGAGGGGGCGGAAGACAGAGCGCACCAGTTGCCCGCCGGGTGCGCGGCACCTTCCTTACGCCCCTTGGTGCAGCGATCGTGGCTGCATTTGGGAAGGACTTAGTGTTTTTTTTCCCCCTTTTTCTCGTATTTGCTGAATCTCTCCAATCCGGCTTTTCTCTTTTTAATTTTTTCCCCTCTTTCCGGAGCACGAATCCAAACATTTTCCAAACCAACAAAGAAAAGTTCGCACGCTGGCACCGTGGCCTGGACAGGCTGGCGTTGCAGCTGGGTCCCCCTCCCTCCGACTCTTGACTCAACTTGCAAGCAAGTGTGTGTGTGTGTGTGTGTGTGTGTGTGTGTGTGTGTGTGTGCCCCTACCTCCCGCCCCGGTAACTTCCATAGCGAATAACAAATACCCATAAAGTCCCCGCCGCGCAGCCCCTCCCCGCGGGCAGCGCACTATGCTGCTCGGGTGGGCGTCCCTGCTGCTGTGCGCGCTCCGCCTGCCCCTGTTCGCGGCCGGCCCCGCCGCGGCACCTGCCCAGGATAAAGCCCGGCAGCCCCCGGCTGCTGCAGCGGCCGCCCAGCCCCGCCGGCTGCAAGGGGAGGAGGCGCAGGAGCGGGCCGAGCCTCCCGGCCACCCGCACCCCCTGGCGCCGCAGCGCCAGAGCAGCGGGCTCGTGCAGAACATCGACCAGATCTACTCCGGTGGCGGCAAGGTGGGCTACCTGGTCTACGCGGGCGGCCGGAGGTTCCTCCTGGACCTGGAGAGAGATGGTTCGGTGGGCACCGCTGGCTTTGTGCCCGCAGGAGGCGGGCCGAACGCGACCCGGCGCCACCGGGGCCACTGCTTCTACCGCGGCACGGTGGACGGCAGCCCTAGATCCCTGGCTGTCTTTGACCTCTGCGGCGGTCTGGACGGCTTCTTCGCTGTGAAGCACGCGCGCTACACCCTGAAGCCAATGCTGCGCCGGTTCCGGGCTGAGGCTGAGGCTGGGCGCGTGTACGGGGATGGATCCGCGAGGATCCTGCACGCCTACACCCGCGAGGGATTCAGCTTTGAGGCCCTGCCACCGCGCACCAGCTGCGAGACCCCCGCGTCCCCACCAGGGCCCCGCGAGCGCCACCCGCGACATGGCAACGCTGACCGACGCTGGACACTGGCTCCGCAGTTCCTGGACCAGTCGACTCCCTCCTCCGAAGGGGGCCAGGGACCACAGACCTGGTGGCGGCGGCGGCGCCGCTCCATCTCCCGGGCCCGCCAGGTGGAGCTGCTCCTGGTGGCTGACACGTCCATGGTGCAGATGTATGGCCGGGGCCTGCAGCATTACTTGCTGACCCTGGCCTCCATCGCCAACCGCTTGTACAGCCACGCCAGCATCGAGAATCACATACGCCTGGTCGTGGTGAAGGTGGTGGTGCTGGGCGACAAGGACAAGAGCCTGGAGGTGAGCAAGAACGCGGCCACCACGCTCAAGAACTTTTGCAAGTGGCAGCACCAGCACAACCAGCTTGGGGATGACCATGAGGAGCACTATGATGCGGCCATCCTGTTTACTCGCGAGGTAGGTCCAGCCGGGGACGGGTGGCGCAAACACTGACGGAGGTAGGTCAGGGGGACAGCTTTACTGACCGCCTCGTTTCTCCCACAAAACCACCTGCCACTTTGGATGGGCTTAACTGCTTCTTGAAGGAAACCCAGTTAGCCTCCAGCTCTGCTCCCCTGCTGAGGATAACCCCAGAAGCCAACTCTTGTCTTAAAGAACCAGACCTGGTTAGACAATCAATCAATCAATCAGTAAACCAGGCAGGGTGTCCTTGGTGGAGATACGGTGTCACAGATGCATATGACAAGAGGGGACTAAAATGCTTGGGGGACATGTAGACAGCTAAGTGGGAAAAGGGAAAAGCATGTTTGTCTTTGAAATCAGGGACCTGCTTCTTCCCAGTGAACCCCAAACTAGAACTTGGTCCAGCCTAATGGAATGGGCTGGATGGTTCATCCACGGCGGTCACTTCTATCCATGACCCTCCTTTGTAAGGTCCATATACAATCTTACTGAAACCTCTTCCACGTTCCATTGAGGGCAGTGCTCACCAAGGAGGGACTCTTTTCCATCTGGTTTCCTCACAAAGTTTGTGCATGTCCACCCTGGTGGAATTTCGTCCCTGGGAAGGAAAGGATGCAGGAGGGTGAGGAGGATACAGAAACCCAATCCTGTGAGGTTCCTTGGCAACGCTTTTGCACTGCCTGCTCCAGGGAAGGGTCACTTCCAGCTTACATTTTTGGGGGGTTTTGGATGATGTTTCTGAAGCCCCAGAGTGGAAAGATCTGGGCAAAGAGTCAAGACATGGGGAAGCATGTTTTCCCAGGATTTCCTCTTTTAAGGAAGATGGTGACAGGAAGGAAAAGAGATCTTTACAGGCCCAGAGGTTCTGGGAAGCACACAGTCTCTATTTGCACAGTTGTTAGACCACCATGGAGGTGTGACCTGTGGGTGCAAAGCTGGGGCGGGGTTTTGAGCCAGGGAGCTCTGCACCTGTTTTCCTAGCTCTGCTCTGATTGGCAGTGAAGCCTCTCGGATGACTGGTGAGAATCACCTGCTAAAGCTCCTTCTTGAAGTGCTTGAGATGCAGGATAGATGAAGGATCAGGAACTTTGAAATACCATGCAAAATTATGGGATGAAATGGTGCGACCAGAGCTAGGATAGGAAATGCGATGATGGCTTGCAGGGGGTTTTAGAATCGCAGAACTCCACCACCAAATTCTTGTGTTTTGTTGTTTGTTTGTTTTTTACGAAGGCACCCCCAGTATGAAGGGAAAGTGTTGATAAACTTGGGGTGGAGAAACACACGTGGTTTATGGGGTAGACATAAATGTAAACCACATGGAAACGAGAACGGCAGGGGGCAGTAGCTGAGGGACAGCCCGGCAAGGACACCGTGCTATGCACAATGGAAAATCCTTCTCGTGGAAGTGATCTCCTGGGAACCGTCCTGCAATTTCTCTGCACAGCATTCATCTTTGAAGCGGAAGAACATTCGCTGTGTAGCCTTCAGTATGAAGTTCTCCTGTGAAACTATTTCTTTCTTGTTTAGCTTCCAAGTTCCTTTTTTTTTTTCTTTGTGAGCCACTTTCCATGTCTGGATTTCTTGCTTTGCTCCACCACAAGGCGCTGCCAAGAAGGACGCTTCAGAGAGTTTATGGAAGGAAGTCCTCTAAAGACAGAGGAAAAAAATACTTTTGTAGGCAAGCTGTTCCAAAGAGTAAGTCATTTTAATGCTTGGCTTTCATTTTTTTTTAATACAAATGCACATTCTGTAATTTTCTAAATAAAAAATTAATAGACAACCTCATTACTTCTTACCACCTGCCCTACAACTTTCCTAATTGCTTCCCCGAAAAAGGGAGAACTGGTCAGTGATACTAAATGACCTGTCTGTTGCTTTTCCTGGATTTGTTTTCAGTTTGGGTAGCTAGCATTTCCTATTTTCCAAGCTCTGAAACCTATCAGTAAACTTTCAGTAGACAAAAGCAAGGAAGAAATAAATCAGCAGTTGATGTTAATTTTAGTAAGTGTTATAATAACGTGTATTTCACAAACTAGGCTATGCATGGGGTCTCCCTGGCCTCCTCACCAAGCAGATGCATACTTTCAGTAAAGCAGTTGCCATTTAGTTTGTGGCTGGCCTTCTGGTGTATACATTGAACCCCATGAGAACCAAATATTCGAAAAGCATGTGTGTTATGAATGCCTGCATTTAATTTAAAAGAGTGCAATTAATTAGGGAACTGAAAAAATATGATAAGACCCTTATGCAACTGGAAAGTAGTTCAGAAATGTAAAGTTAATCTCCACCTAATGCTTCAGAATGTGGAAAACACCCGCTAGACTAGAGGAGAAGTGATCTCAGCTCTTCTGTCCCATGGAAATCAGATATCTCAAGACCTAAAGAAAAATGTTCATGGCTATTATTTTTTCAATGAGAAATACCCAGAGTTGGCACCAGGATCCTACTTTTACAACTCTGTTTTGATGTCAGAAGTCCGTTGCTTAGCAGCCAGACGCCAAGCCACGAAATCCATGTTTTGCTGGGCTCTGAGCTCCGTTCAAATTGTGTGTCCAGATGTCTTCTCCTAAATTACTTGTTTTCCAGGCACGAAGCGAATGTGTGAGGATATGTTTTCCACCCCTGTTTACTAGCGGAGGCCACCTTGAGTGTTGTGTCTGAGAGTCAGCAGAACAGTGCTAGTAATTCATTTATCAAAGGAACACGCTTCATTGTCAGGACCGGACCCCGGCACTTAGTACTGTTCTAATTAGAGAAACGTTTGCACCAGTCAGTTTTCTGGCATAAGAACCATTTTTTTTTTCATTCTGGAATGGCACTTACGCTGGAATTCACAGCACTTTTGCCACCAAACAGCAGAAATCCAGTCCCCCCAGGAAGGACTTCATGGTGACTTCCAGAATTGTTTGCTTGCTCCTAGCTTCTTCTTTTAATGTAGCTTCCCTAAAGACAGACTTTTAAACCCATTTTGGAGACCATGAGCTCTACCTGAGAAGCAAAAGCCTTGCTAACAAAGTCGACAATGTTTAACGTCCCCTAACTGGTACAACACCAATGAAAGCTTCACTCGTTCGTGGATGGAAAGCATTGGATTGAAACGGAACCAGCTGCGAGACTAGGCAATATAAAAGGTTCATTCACTTTCACTAATTATCATGGGCCAGTTAATGAGCAACTGTCTCTCAGCTAACACTTCCCTTTATAGTCCTGCCTTACAGTGCTGTGGTAGGGACTGCACAGGTAGCATTTCTACATTAATTACCACCTGGGTTCTTGTTAGGTTCAGACAGTAGGGGGCCCTAGAGGGAGACTAGAAGCTTGGAGAAGGCAGAAAGAAGGATGGGCTTTTTCTTATTTGCTCCCTGACTGGATTGATGAAATCAATCTCATATTTGAGTTTGAATCCCATTGAAACCCAAAAGTGAACCCTTAGCAAGGATTTATAGCCTATAGGTCAACCCCAGTCGATAAAAGGCAAAATAACTAGGAAATGGGAAGACCGGGACAGATTAAGCAGCTCTGGTTGACATTTAGGAAATGATTGATGAGTTGAAAGTTGCTAAGAAAGTAGCTCTTGAGAGTGCTCACCACGTGGAAAAATCTGTAACTATGCCTGGTGACGGATGTTAACTAGACTTGCTGTGTTAATCATTTCATGATATGTACATATATCAAACCATTATGTTGCACACTTGAAACGAATATAATGTTATATGTCAATTACATAACAATTAAAAAGTAAATTGTGAAGAATATTCCGAAAAACCTAAAATCTGTTAGAGGCAATGTAGCACAATGCACAGAATCCCTTTCCTTATTGTCTCATGCAGTAAATATGAGCCAATAATGCTTTGTGTGGGCGAGACACTCTTTTGGGGTCTGGAGGTGGCGAGATTGAAAATACCAGTCCCTCCCACCAGGGCCTATCCCGCGGAGTAGAAGCAGATACACAGATAGGTCACTCTAATGTTGGGAAAACTAACAAACGCTACAACTCAGCTATAAGCAAAGCCTGCGAAAGGAGAAGGCGTCACTGCAAATGTAGGATGGACTTGACCCTTGCAGGATGGTTAGGTTTCATTTGGAATCGGAGAGTTTTAGGTGAGCACTTTTTACATACTATCCATAATCATAAACAATTTTACAATCAATCCTTTCAACAACCTACAACCTTAGTAGCATTGCTGTCATTTGATAGGTAAGGACATTCATGCAAAGGGAAACAGAGCTCATCTTTTCAGAGTTACAGCTGATGCATGACAGAGAGAGAAAGTAGTCTGGTCTACACCTAGTGGTCTCTCAACTAAAAATATTATCATTGATTTACTCAGATATTTAATATGTTCCTAAGGGGCAGAGAGGGACTCAGAGGTTTAAAAAGTGACCCCTTTCCTAATAATCCATTTGAGGAACAACAGACAAGGAAATGGGTCATTGTTGTACAGCATGATGACTTTTCCAAAAGACGTGGTTGTTAGAAATCATGCAAGTACATAAGAAGGTCACCCAACCCATATGATTCAATTTGGAAGAAAAGATAGGCGTTAGCCAGACTCATAAGGAGCAGACAGGCAGTGCAGATACCCAGACTATCATGTGCCATGGCCTAGAGGCAGCATGGCGCTCCTGCGAAAGGGAGGGGTTTGGGTGTGATGAGACAGACACTATCAGAGTGGAAGGGTGGGAGATGAATCTAGAGAAGGCAATGCCAGCCAAATTATAGAAGAAATTGTATGTCACGTGTATTAGTCTGCTTGGGCTGCCATAACAAAATAGTATAGATTGAATGGCTTAAACAACAGAAGTATATTTTCTCCCAGTTATGGTTGTTGGGAATCTCAAGTCAGGTTTCCAGTCTGCTAGAGAGAATTTTCTTCCTGGCTGGTGGACTGCTGTCTTCTCGCTGTGTGTTCAAAGCCCTTGGGCGGCGCTCCTCCGGGGACTCAGGGGTGAGGGTGGGGAGTGGCTGGAGACAGAAAGAAGGAGAGAGAGAGAATGAGAAAGAGAATTCTAGTATCTCCTCCTTCGGGACACTAATCCTATCAGATCAGGGCCCCACTAGTATGATCTTACTTGTCCTTGATTCTTAATGACCTCCTTAGGGGCCGTATCTCCAAATATAATTGCACTGCGAATTTAAGGCTTCGACGTGTGAATTTTTGGAGGGCACCCAAGTCAGTCTATAGCACTGTGCCAAAGAGTTTAACTTGTAAATGATATTCAAAGAATATCTATGGGAGGAAACAGCACTCACCAGAGATACATTCTGGAATGAGCCCACTGGCCTATGTGGTTGTGTGGGTGCAGTGATCTTCAAGGGGACAGTCAAGGTGGTCGAAATGAAAGCAGTGGCACCAGGAAGTAGAGAAGCAGGGATCAGAGCAAGAAGTGTTAAAATGAGGTGGATGTGATCTAGTTCATCCTTTCTGGCAGAAGGAATATTGAGTCTGAGGTTGGGTCCAAAATGCTGATGAGATAATGCAGGACATAATGGACATGGACGCAATGGACCCTGAAGGCGTAGTAGGGGCTAACAGGAAGCTTGGGTTACATTGTGCAAGGTTGGATGGCAGGCAGGTTATTGTGTCTTTTAAATGTTGGGGGATGGAGGCCTCATAGGTCTGGGGTGTTTGTCATCCACGTACCACAAGATTTTAGCCACTCGTCTGTTGATGGGCACTGGCTGTGCTTCCATACCTTGTCTATGGTAAATAGTGCTGTGAGGAACACAGGGGTCCATGTGTTCTTTTGAATTGGTGTTTTGGAAATCCCGAGAGGAACATTTTATAAAGTATATGATTGTTTAAGCACCATGCTTTATGTACACCTGAAACTTACACAAAATAATATTGAATGTAAACTGAGCTGGAAAAATAATTTTTTTAAAAGAAGGTCTAGGGTCGCAGCATATAGGTTAAGGAAGTTACAGGAGGCAATGGGACCAGCTTTGGATGGTAGTCTAGTCAGGAAGAAATACTGGGATGAATGAGAGAGAGGGGACAGCTGCAGGACACTTCTGGTGGGTGGAGACAGTGACTCACAGTTAGTTACCTGTCAGATGTGGCAGGTGAGAGGAGAGAGAGGCGATGTAATGATGTTACCAGCTTTCTTATCCAACACTTCTGTATTCTTGTTTTCTGGAACATCTTTCTCAGTGCATTTTGTGTATCTAGTATGCCTCTGCATTGTTGAGATTCACCAAACACACCATAGGGATAAAGACCGTGTTGTATTTTTTGTTGAAAAAAAAAATAGGGACTTGCTTGACTGAGCACAGTTTATCAATGTAAAGGATAAGAGTAGTATCGAGAATAACATAGGTGACCGTCTCCTAGTACCACAGCAAAGCAGGTTCAGCAACTGGTTTTTAGTCATGGGTTTGAGTTGCAGCTATGCTGGCCTCAAGCCTCCCCCTTGGAATACTTCTTGCCCCTGAGGTTTAACTTCTCCGTCTGTAAATTGGAGTGTTTTGATTTAATACCAACACCTGTATACCTGGAAAGCCACAGAGATCGCTTGGTCCAAATTTCTCATGTTAATGATTAAGGAGTTTTGTCTCAAAGTGTATAAATGACTTACGTAAGGATTCTTATTAACAGAGTTTGAATTAAAAAGGCATTGGCCTTCCATTTGTCATCTCTAATCAGCTTTCATTCCCGTTCTCCAAAACAATTCTTCAAGCATCTACTACCCTCAAACTCTAGCTTTCTCTGTCCCTTCTTCCCCATCTTCTAACCGCACATTTATCAGAAAAAAATTCCTGTCTTAGAACTCTGGGCCCAGCCTCTCTCTCCAGCTTCCCCCGGTTGCCCTGCACAATCCTGTGGACTCCAGCCCCAACAAACCTCTTGTCAATTCCAAAACAGACGCTGCCTTTTCCCAGCCCCTGATGGACTCACCCCTCTTCCCTGGTTAGAGTGCCCTTCCTCTGAGACTGTCAGGCTCCCGCTCACCCCTCAAGATCCAATTACCTCCTTCCAGACACCTTTATTGATTCCCCCAAAGAGCTGGCCAAGTCCTCTGCTGCACCCCCTCCGCAATCTGTTCATCACAGCATGTCACAATCTGCTCCCCTCATAGCATATCTGCGTCAGTCACGAGGTCCTCATGTTTCTTAAAAGTCAGGATCAGCTTTTATTTTGGGTACCACAGTGTGAGTACCTAGTACCATGTCTGGCAGATTGTGGGCACACCATACCTGCTTGAGGAATAAATGCAATTAGATCTCTTGGCCCCTAATCCAACCGTGATCTCTGTGTGTGGTATGACTTGGTCGTATCCAGAAACATGGGTAGAGATTGTATAACATGGGCTATTGTAATAGTTAGACTCACAGACCCAATGAATGTAGATCTCGACTGAGATCCAAATCAAGGCCTTTATTGTTGGGGTAGCCAGAAAGCCAAATGGCACTTCCAGAATCGGATCCACAGGCACTGGGGAGCGTGGTGTGTAAGTGTGTAATGCAATGACTAATACATGTTCCACTCCAGACCAATTCTTCCATCACTAACCCCTCTTCGTAGGAACTGGGTAGGCAGATGAATAGACACCTGAGGCTAGTTCAACCCTCTGCTACACCGTTCCCTTGAGCTCCACACTTGCCCACACCAGATGGTGATACCTGTAGAAACAGAAGCTGCTGTTCTTTAACTCCCGAGTCTCATACAAGGTGTCTTCCCTCCTCCTCGCTGCTGTTACTGCAGCTGTGATGATATGGGCTCTGGTCCGCATGTGTTTTCCTTCAGCTCCTTTCCTTAGGACATTTATGCTGCAGGAGAGACCAGTCTCCTGGGCCAGGCTGGAAATCCTGCAGCTTCTGTTACTGTTCCACGTCGCACGTTCACATCTGCTGGGTTGATTTTCCCCACCCAGTACTGACCACTCCAGGTTGTGCTGTCTTCTCGGCACCTGCTTCTCAAGGTAGTGTAGTTTGCTGGCTCTGAGTTCTAACTGCAAGAGTAGGTCTTCTGAATTCTATGCTAAGTCACAGATATTGCCATATCCATAATGGCCATTCCTGCTGAATGGTTACCATGCCCATGACCTCCCTCCCTGTCAAGTCTTCGTTGGTCTTGCTGACCATCTCGGTTGTATTTTTTAATTAGATACAATATCTCTGTCTTGTCTCCTGACCGCTAGCGCACTGGTTAAATCTCTGTATGCTCTTGCAAACCTCACTTTTCACTAAACCTCCCATTGCATTATTGTCTACCCCATGATGATAAGATATTGATCTTGAATAAAAAGAACCATCTTTAACATAACAGAGATATAACTTACTTTCAGATCTATACTAACCATGCAAAAAACCTCTTGTCAGCACTTTTAATTTATTTACCTCTTATGTGATTACTGTATGTGACTCACATTTCTTCAGTGTCCTCTGCCCCCAGATACAGATTAGATAGATAGATAGATAGATAGATGATAGATAGATGCTATTGCTCCAATAGTATTATTACTCCTACTGAGAATAATAATAAACATTCTTATAAATTTCAAATAAGGTTTTCACCTGTAAATAGTGTCATAAATCACCACCAAAAATATGGACTTGAGTGAAATGTGCCATGTTCTTAATAATTTGATGCACAAGTTGAATTTGAGTACATTGGAATGCACATGGGATCACAAAGAAATACAGGCACTTATTGTCATCTCGCCCTTAACTGGGCTTCCAAGGTTTGGGACCGTGTGAATGAAATGGAAAGTTTGCCAGTTTACATAACTATAGTTACAGAAATATAGAGAGGGTGGCTATGTCATCAAGGGTTTCAAGCAATGGGTTGTTTTTTAAATAGCTGCTTCTGTTCTTCATTTTGTCACATGCACGCATTTCCATGGCAAAGGGCCAAGTGCATCTAGTGCAATTCAAGGATGACAAGGGGGACTGATGGCCTCTAGTGAGTGGCTGATGAGATGGTAAGAAGCCCAGTTTAGACCTTGCTCAGGGCAGGAGGGCCCTGTCCGTTTGCTGTGTGTGGCTCTTCGAGCTTATTAACAAAATAGGACCGAGAAGCGGAAACAGTTCTTGAACTTTATTATTCTACTTGAAGATAGTGAACCCCAAATTGTGAAGATAAACATAATTCTTGGTTTGAAAACCCATGTGTGTGCATAAATGACTTAGCGTGTGCAGCAGTTCACTTAAACCGTGAGCTGGGGCTTTGGTCTTAAAGTTACCAAACTGATGGGGGAGGAATGGATTAAAAAATGCATTGTGCTGTGTTATTATCGCAAAGACTGATTATTATGCAAAAGTGTGTTCCAATTTCAATGTTAAAAACTACTAATTTGTTCTCAACAGCTGTAATTTGAGATCCCACAGGATGACATGTAGGGATACACAGGAAACTTTGGAAGTCTCTTGTCGGTTTGGTGACTTGACTCACCAAGGCTGCCTGGCGGAGATTTCTCCCGTCTGGAGCTGTAATATGGTCGCAGCCACTGAGTAATTCCTCACAGCTGGGGTGTCACGATACACGGACCACAACAAGGACCTGAAAATGTACTAGAGAGATCATAGGATATCTTTTAAATAATTTTCACTTTGGTTGAATTTTTTTTTAAGGTTTAAAGGGTTGGGAAGGAGAAAGAGAGGGAGAGAAACATCAATGTGTGGTTACCTGTTGTGCACTCCATACTGGGGACCTGGCCTGTAATCCAGGCATGTGCCCTGGCTGGGAATCAAACCAGCAACCCTTTCGTTCACTGGCAGGTGCTCAGTCCCCTGAGCCACACCAGCCAGGGCTTGGTTGGATTTTTATGTAGCAAAATAGAGAAGAGTTAGAAGAGTATGTGAACAATGGGCAGGTGGCATCAGTTATGTAGTACGAACATCTCGTGCTGACTTCCTGAAAGCCATTGAGGTCTTGCTAGCATGCAGCATGTTAAGGTGTGTGAGGTCTACGTTGCATCTGACTGTACATCATTGCACTGCAGTTAAGCAAATGTTTGTTGAGTTCATATCATAAGCCAGGCATTGTGGTAGTGGGGATACAAAGATGATAGCTGTGACATTATGCTAAGCAAAATAAGCCAGGTGGTAAAAGACAAATACCATATGATCTTACCTTTAACAGGAACCTAATCAACAAAACAAACAAACAAGCAAAATATAACCAAAGACACTAAAATTGAGAACAGGCTGACAGTGACCGGAGGAGAGAAGGAAGGGAATTTCAGGGGAGAATGGGAAGGGTTTACAGGAACGAGTATAAAGGACACATGGACAAAAACTACGGGGTGTGGAAATGGGAGGGAGATGGGGAGAGCTGGTGGGTGGGCTGGGATAGGGGTAAAAGGCAGAAAACTGTACTTGAACAACAATTAAAATAAAAAATTTTATACTTCCAAAAAACATTACATTATTTAAACCAATAGATTATCATCTTTCTTAGTAATTAATACTTTTTAAAAATCCTTTCATTCTACAGTTATGTACCTATGACATAGTAGGATACTATCTTGCTTTTTTGGATATAAATGTACACACTGTCCACTGATTTTTATTGAATACGGTAGTCCAGCACAAGAAATTCTAATGAACATTTTTAATGCATTTATTTTTTCTGCATTTCCTCCACAGCACTCCCCTCCTCACCCCAGCTATCCCCCACTCCCTCCCCTGATCCCACCCCCCTTTGTTTTGTCCAAGTGTCCCTGATAGATGTCCTGAAAACCCTTGCCCTTCCCCGCCCCCCATTATCGCCTCCCATCTCCCCTTCAATGTCCATTTTATTCAAATGCATTTCAGGGGCAGTTTATCACGATACATCTATCATGCCAAAAATTCTGGCTTACATTTTCTCTTTCTGCTTCTAAGTTTTCGTTTGTCTTGTTGATGTCTCTTTCATCTAAATCTACACCTTGTTAGCCATTAGTGGGGGTATAATCATGTTCCCATTTGAGAATCTCTTAAAGGACAGCTTCCCTCCAGAAAAATGCACACACTCACTCACATAAACACTAAATAGAATGTGCATTTTCCTGAGGATTGATCAACTGGAGAAATGGTACATTAAATACCGTGACTAAGAGTGCACACTTTTCTGAAGACGCAACCTGTGAAATTACAACTTGATTTTGAAATTAAGAGAAGATTTTTCAAGGTATTATGCTCTGGATTAAAGTTGAGTTTCCTACCTAAATTTCTGCTAAATCTGTATTCTGCCACAAAGATGTGGTTGCATTTGCACCACAAAGTGGTGGAAAGTAAATTTTTGGGCCAGGCGTCCGGTAAAGTTAGCATGAATTTAGATCAGAATGTTTGACTCTCCTGAGCGTGACTGCGTGTAAAAGTGGTCTATGACCTGTGTCTGTGTACATGGGGTACACCTTTATTAAGGCTCCAGCTGCCATTGTAATGGGCAAGCTACAATCCTCCAGCGTCGTTTTTAAATGTAGCTGCGTCCCCTCACCCTTCTGGGCCGTCTGATGCTTAGACAAGCTTAGAAAAGTCGATGGCATCAATTTGTCTGGAACATTTCCTGAGCTGAACAGGTGACGCCATACACACACCCCAGTGGTGCCTTTTGCAGTGAGCGAGTGGTTCTCCCAGGTGGCTCCTTCTGGATGTAAATTGATTTTAATGATTTCTTTCTTTCTCCCGGGAAGGACTTGTGTGGGCATCATTCATGCGACACCCTAGGAATGGCAGACGTTGGGACCATATGCTCCCCGGAGCGCAGCTGCGCGGTGATTGAAGACGACGGCCTCCACGCCGCTTTCACTGTGGCTCACGAAATTGGTATGCGGTGCCTTTTCTCTTCCCTCGCCAAATCAAACACTTGTAACAGCTGCAACAGGAACTGAAATACTCAGCAATTAATTCCAGATTTCTCCTGGTTTGGATGTACCCTTGGGGATCCGGTGTGTTTATATTTGCACTTTTAGGGTTAACTAATAGGGGAGAGGGAAAGGCAGAGTCAGGCACACAGTTAAGTGCTTCCCGTCTGACAGTGTCATTTAAAAGCGGAAGAGAAATTTGCTACTGCTACTGTCTTTTAAGCATCCTTAAGAGACTCTTAGGAGAAATTTGTCACAGCGGACTATGGATCGCAGAGATGTTCCTCTCTGCCATTCCTCAAGACTCTCTTGGCTCCCCCAGGGCTAAGCAGTTTGCACACACATTTCCATGTGTTCTTGCATTGTGAGGATAGTAGTCTGGTCCTGTCAGCGGTAGTTAATACCTGTTTTGTTTTACGTAGCAAAGCAAATGAATCCAAGTTCAACAGTCAACTTGGTTTGGTTTTAAAATCTCACTTAGCTGATTTGTTTGTCATAAGGAACACATCTAAATCCTAAAACCAGAAGTTTAGGACTGAGTTAACTGTTGGAAAAGTAGCCCAGCGATTAGGAATAGGTGACTCCTCCTCACTGACCCAGGCTCCTAGGTACACGTAAGTTTAGTTTAGTACTTAGGACTCTGTGTTAGACTGAGACACGTCTGTGCTCCGTTCTTGCTAAAGTGCCCTCTACCTGTGTCTTATTATTTAAACTCTCCAAGCTTCAGTTTTTATATCGGAAACATATGAATAACAGTGCCTGTTTCATGGAGTTCTTCTCAGGACTGAACTGGGTGGATTATAGATGCCATCTGCTAATTGATAGCCACATAGACATCTGTTTTGCCTTTTAGTTAAACAGTTCATTTACATTTTTAATGTATGTATCACCTTTTAGCATTATCTTTGGCAAGGGCAGAGTATGGTTTGATAATTATTGTAATTTTGCTATATTTTATTAAAGAGATTAATTTTTAAGCTAACACCATAATTTTTAAATAGACATTAAAACTTTTGCCACATTTCTAGTAAACAGAATATTCCACAAGGTGTCAGTTCCTAGCTGCTATGTATTCTTCGGGGAGTTAAACTAACTTCAGATCAAAGATGTAATTGCATGTCAGTGTATTGCAGAGTAAAATAGAGGTCAGTGGTTAAATTTCGATTCTTATGTATAATCATGACTTGAATTTTCTTAACTGACACTCTTCTTATCATCTAAGCAAAAAAAGTATTTGTTACATAAATAACCCCTCAGAAACACCACTGATAATAATTCTACATAACACCACATGAATGAGCATCTTTATTTTAAGGAGCCAAAGATCCATGATGAAATCTCAGCCTTGTCTCCGTATTCCGTGTTTTATGCTAGGCCAGTGATGTAGACTCTCTGAGATTCCTTTCTCCCTTATGAGGCGACTGATAAAGGGTTGTGGCTCTGGGAGGTGCTGGGCTACAAGAGCTGGAAGCATTTTTAACATCCATATGCCATTTGAGCTTCAGGGCTGGGATTATGTCTTCACCTGTCTCTCACTCACGCCTATTAAAGTAACTGATTAAAGCTACAGCCTCATACAGATCCTGACTCAATGTTCACTCCATGTCTACCTGTATTCATGAGTGAGTAAGCAGAAGAAATGTGAGAGCTGCCCAGGAATTGCCAACCATCCAATTCTGCATCGGAACCTAGAAGAGATTAGGCCAAATACGCCAGAGGATTATAATTGGACAGAGACGATTTTAAAAGTACACCAGTCATTAATCACTGCTCTTCAGATGAGAGAGGCCCCATAGGAAAGATTCTCATTCTCCGGGAAGGCAGAGGCTGGTGCTTCTCAGACTGGGTGGAGGGGTGGTGAGGAGCAAGGAGTAGAGCTGAGTGGTGGCATCACCCTTCCATCAGCTTATGAGTCCAATTCTGACCACCCAAAGGAGAGATTACAAACTCCTTAAAGGAAGGGCTGTTTCTTCCTTCAGTCCCGTAGTGACCCCTTTCCACATATGGACAGCGTCTGGGAGTCTTCCCTCTAAGAGAACCTGTGGCATAAATGCATGTTCTCTGGGGCTGCATTGACGCTCAAGCCAACGGGCCTGCAGTGAAGAACCTTCCAGCATCACCTTTCCTTGCCCTCCTGAATTCCTACCCCAAAGGTCTTGGGTCACACGGGCAGCTGCAGCAGTCTGAGAGGCAAGAAGCCAGATATTGATGAGAACAAATGTTTTATTAAAACCAAATATGTACAGTACAAATTTTTCTTAATAGTACAAGAATACTGGACATAGTTTTACAAGACAACAATGTGGGAGAAATGTGGGCTTCTATGTGAAAAATCAAAACTGAATCTTTGACGTATGACTATACCCTTGAGTCCCCTTTAATTTCTTGGTCAGAGCACCTCTGTTTACTTCTTTAGAATTCTCTGTGATTCATTCTCCAATCAAACTCTGCCTACCTAATTTCCTTTTTTTTTTTTGCATTACATACGGCCCATCAAGGGATCTGGCTTTCATTCATTTTCCTAATTGCTTTATTATTCTTCAGTTTCACTTTTTGCCTAAAAATTGTGAACACGTGTTGTAAAGTATGAGCCTTACAAAATTTAGAGACGATAACTTTACAAAATATTTCCTAATCATCTGTATGTGATTACAGTCTTGCTTCTGCACCCAATGTGTTCTTGGGCAATACCACTCCCGGGTCTGTTTCCAGAGCTTTATTTTTAGGTGGTTGCATGAAGTCTTGCGACAGGCTATCAATGCTCCGGATTCTAATTCTACTCCAGCCGTCTCCTGTAATTTCCTCCCTTCCCTTTTACTAGACATATACTGTGTTCCAGGGTTGGAGGTTAAAGATACAGGCTACATGTGGTGATGAAAGTGACCTTGGGAAACCTTGGTTTTGTTGGAGTGTTTTGAATTAACTTGAGTCCGTCTCAAAATGTGCTGTTTGCTTCATGCACACAGACTGTAGATATGTTACTAGGCCCAAAACATAGGCAGTGAAGAAAGTTTCCAGGCTCTTTCTTTTTCTTTTTTAATTTTTATTATTTTTTTTAGAGAGGGAAGGGAGGGAGATAAAGAGAGAGAGAGAGAGAAACATCAATGTGCGGTTGCTGAGGGTCATGGCCTGCAACCCAGGGATGTGCCCTGACTGGGAATCGAACCTGCGACACTTTGGTTCGCAGCCCGAGGTCAATCCACTGAGCTACGCCAGCCAGGGCCCAGGCTCTTTCCATACTTTTTCTTCTTTACTTCTGGAATCTGTGAAGGATACATTTGGTTAAGAATAACACTTCCATTACCCGACCTGAAATGTTTCATAGAGTGCCCCACTGCATCCTCTCTTTATATGTAGTGGTTTAGACCACAAAGTCATTGCACTTGAATCAAAATTTTCTTTGCTATTTTACCTCCTCCATCTGAAAACATTGTGTGTTGAGAAATAAAATATCAGATAATGGAGGCCAACTTGAAGTCCCTTCTGGCACCTTTTCAGTCCATAGCACTAGAGGCAGAGTGAAGTGGGTTAAGTGAACAATTTGGAAAGTGACTCTTTTCATGTCCCGCATGTTAAGTAGGATGCTTCTCTTTTCCTGCTAATTCTTTCTAAGAAAGAGCTAGATTTTGGAGGTACAGACTCAACGGATGCCAACACAGGCTTCTGGAAAATGGATTTTAATGACCTTAGAGTCTCCAGAGACAGTAATTTTTGCCTTCCTCCTTTCTATGTTATGCGCACATAAACATCGGCTAAATTGTCGGGACGTGCATGAAACTGGCTTGAAACTCTCGAGAGCACAGCCCCCATCCCTGTGCCTTGAGTGGAGGCAAGAATGTGGTTACAGCCATTTTACAATCCAAATGTGAACTGTAGAAAGTTTCAAGTGAATGTAAGCTTATATTTTGAGTTTATATTTTTAACCTGTCAAACTTTTATTATTGGCTTGTAATAATAAAGATTCCACCTGCTGCACACATGGTTCTTTAACATAATAATTTTATTGATGTCGGGCCAGCTTCTAATACAGCAGGGGGAACAATCTGATTTCATTTAGACGGGTGAGATCCATGATTTGCAAACTTGCCGACGCTTTGCTTCATGGTCGTTAATTATAAAATGTGCTAAGTGAATCTCTTCACCATGAAAGATTCCAAAATGCTGCCTAAGCTAAAAGCAGGCAACTGAAAAACCTGAAGTCAAATATTCAGCTGGAGGCTTAGGAAGTGGTTAAGACACAACAGCATGGCTGCCTTGCGTTTGGCTGTGGTTGAGTGAGCTCTCCGGGTGTGTGGATGTGCACGTGACTGCGCTCCCATCGATGATTAGATTAAACAAGCCTGTGTTTTGAAAAGCTACAGAGGCCCTCGAATCACCAGGGACCCAAGCCAAGTGCACAGAATCAGATGTCAGGACTGTCTGTGAGAAGTGGAGTGAAAGGAAGCTAGGATTAAACTTGGTATTTATCCCCAAACCCATTGCTTTAATCAACACGAACTGAGAGTGTTTTCTGACCCGGTTGGAACAGTGCCACCCTGTGTCTTTCTTGGCCCCCAGATGAAAGGTGGGAATAGGTCTTTGCTCTGTGTCTGGCAGCGTGGAGAGATTTAGTGTTTAGTGTCATTTTTTTAAAAAAATCAAATTCCAATTCGTATTTCTTTAGGGGAGGCCCATAGGTTTTCTGCCACATGTGGAAACTCAGCCAGTCGAAGGTGGCCCAAAAAGTAAATACATCACACACTTGATGTGTGATTTCTCTCTTCTTATGATTAGAAATGCTACCTTCCCTCTCAAATCAAGAGTGTTCGGTAATGTCAAACTATATCCAAACTATTGAATAACGGCAATACTCATAAGTAAAAGCATAAACAAATCAAGGTGTCCGTGAGAACAACAAAGCAGTTAACCATCACCAGGCACTGGGCATTTGTCAAGTCGATATTCTAAGCACTTTGAATCTTTTGTATCATTGAATCCTCACTCTCAATGGGTCGCCCGAGAGAGGGAAAAACCAATACCCAGAGAAATTTCTAAATGTGCCTGAGATCAACAACTAGTATACTGCTAAAATTCAAACCCATTTCCTCTTGTCCCAGGGCCCAAGAGGTGGATACTATCTTCTGATGGTTTCTCGGCATTTATTTTGAATGGGACAATCTTGAATTTGATTCAAAAGGATATTGACACAGCTAGTTATAAAGTGAAAAAAAAAAACAGTGTTCTTCCTTCCAATGATGCAACACTTCCTATTTATGTTTAATGTTTTGAATTGGGAGTTTAAGAGTTTTATTATTTTCTACACGAGAATCTGTATTTGAGTAAACATGTGCCGTCCAGTTATTGGAGCTCCTGGCTCTCTTCCTCGGGGATTCCAGATTGGGACCCCATGTGAGCTCTTGACTCACTTTTCAGCCCTTGGCAAGACCTCCTTGCACCTCAATAATCCCAGCTGGAAAATTAGGTAAAATAAAAACATGATTTCATGAAGACACAGATGCTTCAGCTGAGTAGTACTTGCTTAAGTAAACACATTACAGAGCTTCTTGTGACCCATTTTTAGGATGTGGTGCTGTGTCCCCTTGTCCATTGGTCGGTCTGGGGTCAGGAGGCAAGAACTTGAAATTCTGTTTAATTTGCAGACCAAAGTTTAGAAAAACAACCATTTCCTTCCCAAGGTTAATGTTATAAGTCAGCCCTGGTTGTACAGTAATACCTGAGTTGAACAAGAAGCTGAACTAACATTTTCCTTTAAAGTAATAGGTCTTCACCCAGGTGAACATTACCTCAGATTTCCTAACACCAGATTCACCTGTGGATTTAGAAAGGGAAGATGATGTTAAAACTCTGTGTTTTGGATATTAGAGATGAAATCTTTTTTTACTAAAAATGACACTTTTGCCCATTAAAAAGCAATTATCATACTAGAAAAAGTATAAAGCGACTAATTGTTTGCTATCTGAACTAACAATATAACTCGGACTCTTACCCTAATCTCTTCTTTTACCCTACAAAATTGCTTTGAGACCTTTTTACCTTTCTTTCCCTATACTCTAACTTGAGAAAGATGGAGCTCTCTGTCTTTGCAAGCCTAACAATGGCTTTTCTGTGAGTTTCTGGGATCCATCCCCATGCTTCCTCCAAGATCTCCCCCTCCCTCAAATAACTTGGCTCTGCATCATTTTAAAAACTTACCATAAAATACATTTTTGGTGAAAAAACAATGAATCACTTTAGGAGTTGTAAACATTTCCTCCAGCATTTCTTTACATTCTTCATGGGCTGTTTTATTCTCTGGGGCACCTGTGTGACTCCCAGCCACTCCAAGCCTGCTGGAGGCAGCTCCTCAGAGAAAGGCTTCATCTCCCATCCACATCTGCAGTCTTAAATGTCTCTGAGGGTGATTTATGAGCAAACCCTCCCTAGAAGAATGTGACGTCCTAGGCAGCCCACGACATCATGATAAATTCTGATTCCCCTTCATAATGTACTCGAAGATATTGCTGGCAGCTGGGACGTCACATTTTAAATTTCCTAGATTCCGGATTTTTCTCTATTAGTCAACTTCTAGTGTTCCAGTGTGTTTTCTTTACTGAGAGTGTCCCTTTAAAACAGCGGATGCATTTCTGTGCACCTTGCCCTTTTAGGGCTCAAAGACATCGGCCGACTGCATGCCTCGCATTAGATGTCTTCATGCCACGATCGGTGGGTCGCACTTGCAAATTGCCACTGCCCTTTCTGCTCACAGCCATCAGTATGTGTGTCACGTCTTTCCTGAAGAGCATCCAAGCACCCCTCACATGGACCTTCCATTTGTATTCCTGCCTGGCTCCTGCAGGGAAGTCACGTGGGTCTCTCTCCATTGTGCCCTGGTTCCAACTACTGTGGAACTGGCTGCGTCGTGTTTCTTGGGGAGCTTAAATGTTCTTCAGCTTGCCGTGGCTCTCATTGCCCTTGAGAGAGCGTGCCTGTCCCAACCAGCAGACACACGTTTCCACCGAGGACAGAAGATCCATCTGCCCTCTGAGGCGTCTGTCTCTCTCAAAGGATGCTCATGCAGCCTGCTTCGGACCGCCTCTTGGAGATCTTACAAAACTCCCATCTCCTGTTAGCTCTTGCTGAAGTGGAACTGAGATTTGTTCATGCTCAGACTGGCCATATTCTCTCATGGCCACATAAGAATCTCTTATATATATTTTCAGCAGAAATGAAGTTGCATCTCTTCATAAATCAGTAAACTTAGGGAACATAAAATTCTCAATATTATGTCAAATAGCATGCCAAAATATTCATAAAATTATACCAAAATCTATTTTTATAAACTGCTTGGCTTATATAGTTGAAATCTTTTACCACTTACCACTCTGTGAAATAAAACATCTCAGGCCCCTCACAGTGAATCTGGTGTTTGCCACGTGGCCTACATTTTAAATCAGAAATCAAAAACCTACCCTCCAAATTAAGTGACAGTCCCTTAATGCAATAATAAAAATGCATTTGGGAGTGCTGTTTATTTGTATAAGTTTGGAGAAAAAAAGCCTATTACTCTATTAAGTAGACATGACCATCTTATAAAGTAGAATGCAAAAATCACACTTTTAAAAATATGGAACCTGGATTAAATAAATGTCATGTTGCAAAAGTCACCTCAGGCCACTTTCCCTCTCTTCTATGCCAGGAAAAAATACTCAAGTGTGAAATTTCCCCACAAATCCCAGTGTCACTGATAAAGATTCTCTCTTGGAAAAGTTCAAGAAGCACAGAGTGCATTCTCCATCTGTGTGTTATGTACTAAGTTTAAGCCACTTAAAATCCAGCATGCCGTTCCCAAACTGGACGAGCCACCCTAATCTTCTCTTGCATGTTATTTGGGGTGTACTTTGCAGGCTGTGATGTACTTCCACACTACTTACCAAATACATAAAAACATGACTGCTGATGGGAGGTTTTCCCAAAGAAAACTTGCTCTCCTGGTGAATACTATTGAAGTAAATAACTGCCTAAGTAGTAGAAAAATGTTGAACCTCAGAAGGTCACCAAACCCTAGCCACTTAATTTGAGCCACAACAGCAACCAGCTGCTTGGTGGACAACTTTGTTATGAGGTGTTTGTGATTTAACAAGTTGGCCCAAAGTGGTAGGAATGCAGTGTGAAAGATTTCATTTCTGTTGGGCTTTTCCTGGTGCACGCTGGACTTTCTCGGTGGAATGACCCAAGTTCTTGCCTTTGGCATTCAGACACCCACAGAAAATGTGGTAATCCTTTTTCTATAGAATTTTCTACATTCTTGTGTAGTGATTTACGTATGATTCTATAAACTTTTGCAAAAATGCTACTAGGATATCTGTTCTCTACTTTTCAGAGTTTCAACACTGCTGCCCCAGATTTATTTTTAACAGCATTTTATATTTACCGGACAGTGTCATTTTACCCTTAGACTATTTAAAAATTAAACTTATGTAATAGAAGCCAATTTAGTTGGATTACAAGGATGTGGTTGTGAACTCTGTGATATAGTGTCTACCTTGTACAATGGAGATGGCAGTACCTGGGAGCCCAACTGGAGAATGTGGCTGAGAGGCATAAACAACAATACCACCTCGCTGAGTGATTGGGGGTAATCACTTACCTTCCCAATATTGTCTTTCTCTTCAAGCTCTAATCCTCCATGATGGGCACATTGGTATTTAGGCATTTCTTAAATGTAAATCAAAGTATGCCATTTATTTATGAGACTAGTACAGGTTCACAACTCACTAAATAACGTAAAGAAATGAAAGGGTGAAACAGGCTTACATTTGCATGGAACCAGAAGGTTGCTAATTTCATTTCTCTTTCTTTCCCACTCCACTCACAGTCATCTCTTATGTATCTACCTATTTACTTGGCTCAGAAAATAGAAGTCATCTACTAAGGCTTACAACATGCAGAAAATCAAGTAAAGTAGAGGAGAGGGGGTTCAACAGTCAGTAGGGGGGAAAGTTCTCTGATCTCCTGGGGATTATGGTTGCTCAGAGAAGGGGGAAAATCGGACAAATAATCATAATAATATATCGTGTGAGCTATGACATAATTGCACAGTTGCTTTGCAAATTCTTGATTCTAAATACGGCTGCCTTTCTACATATCACTGAGCATGTGTGATCCAGATGGATTGTGGGAACGTCTACTCCTTGGTGTAATGTTTCGGATTTCCTCTAAGTGCTTCTAACTACATGCAGCTTTAATTTCCCTAGGGGTGCAGTCTCTGTGTGAGAAGGTAGTAAAAATGAACTCATGTGCAATTGGTGGGAAAATCAAGTGCCAGTATAATTGTCACAGAGAAGTAGAAATGCAAAATCACTCTGCCTTGCGCTTCCTGTGTTCTTTCCCTTAGGACATCTGCTTGGCCTCTCCCACGACGATTCCAAATTCTGCGAAGAGAACTTCGGTTCCACAGAAGATAAACGCTTGATGTCTTCCATCCTCACCAGTATCGATGCATCCAAGCCCTGGTCCAAATGCGCGTCGGCCACCATCACAGAATTCCTGGATGACGGCCATGGTATGTGTTGTCGAGGACAACAGAGGCTCAAAAACACAACTTGGGATTGTCATGAGTTTTATTTCGTTATGTCCCCATGACATTCATCTTTCCCTCTCAGACAATGGTTGTTTAGATAGTGTCCAAAAAAAAAGGAAGGAGCAAGAGGACTGTCTGTTGGTGCGTAATGCCAACGTCCTTGGTGGCATTGTAGCAATGATATTTTCGCGTTTGAATTGAAAAGTTCAAAAGAGAAGCAGTGTGGGAGACCACACAGAAGGCTTAGCTAGTGCCCTGAAATCCTGGCTTTTATTCCTTCTTTCACCACGAGCTTCCTGTGAGAACGCTGGCAGACATCTTGTATCCCTGCTATTAATATGACTCGCACAATTATTTGTTACAGGCCTATTACAGGGGTGTGGTTCAGAAGTGGGTGACAGTTCTGTCAGATGCTTTTTATGGCAACAGAACGCCGGGAAAGGAAGCTCTTTAGATTTGCATGCATTGGAAGAATTTGGTTTCACCCTGACAGCAGATTCTCCTGAAAGTGGAGTAAAAACTGAGGACCAGAAATAGAAAATCAGTCTGAACAGTGAGAAAATGCTCTAAGAACATCAAAAGAAAACCTTTGGCTTTCTCATTTAGATACAGTTCAACAACATAGCATACTTTATTAAATTCTGTAAATCTAGGGTTCGTGGATCATAGTAAAGTATGAAGAAAGTCACTGTTTTAAGAAATAATAAGTTCTGACCCCTAAGTAATATTTGAAACCAGTGGCTACAAATTTCCTAGCACTTCTAATTATTTTAAAAGACTAGTAACACTGGAGAATAGACTCAGAGTTGAAAAAGATCTTCAGAGACCACTTAGTTTGTTCAAGTTTCTTGTTTTACAGAAATGAGCACATTTTCATCTCTTGGTTTTTTTTCTCTTAAAATTTGTCTCTTTGTGGAACTGGTGGTTGAATTGAATATGACAGAAAATCTTGAGTATTGATTGTCCATAAATTTAACTCATGATGTGTGATTCAAAGGTGGGTACAGAGAATCTGTGATAGCTGATGTTCCCTAGTTCCACAAAGTTTCTGGCTCCATAATCTCAAAAGGATTAAAAATTCAATTTGTCTCAGACAAAAAGAAATTCTGCCACATAGTTCTTTCATATCTTACAGGCAAAAATCTGTTCATTAACTCATTTTTTGCTCTGTTAGTGGCAATGCTTTATCCACTTGGGACTTTTAAAATTTCCTATTTGTAAATATAATCCATGCACAGCTTGCTTTAGAATTTTTCTCAATAAAAAAAATACATGTTCTTTGTTCATTGAAAGGGCATCTCAATATCTCAGATTTAGTAACAACACCAAGAATCCATCAACTAGGCCTTTGCTTGACTACTAGTAAAGTGGTAGTTTTCTGTTTAGCTCTCAGTTTACAATGTTAAGTATTGATAAAGTCCCAAAATCAATGTTTACTTGCTTATCTGCTTATCTATATGATCAGTTTGATCAAGTCAATATCTAATGAAGTCCCTCTTGGGTAGAATCTTACTGTCCACTCTAGATATTACTTTTCCTGGGGGCTTTTCTCAGGCTTTCTGAAAATGAAATCACATTAATATTTTATTTCAGCATCACACGTTACACATTCCAAAAGGCTGAGCTAAACTTTGAATCACTAAATGAATGGATTTGGTTGCTAAGGCAGCAAATACTTATGGCTAAAAGGGGACCAAACTTTTTCCTGTGCAAGTATTAGGTCAGTTAATTACAATGCTGGGCAGATTCTGTTTCTTATTGCCATAATTTTGGAATGATGCATTTATTTCATATTTGTGGAATCCATGATCTTACTTTCTGTGCAGTAAATGTGCTTTAGTATTGCCATTTTTAAACATTGTTTCTGTATTTAAAAAGAGCCATGTTCAGATTTGTTAAGTTTTTGCAACAAATGTATTTATTTTGTATATCTCTCCATGTTTGTTCCAAAGGACCTCATGGTCTATAACAAGCAATAACATACTTTTAGTAGAAATAGATCTAATTCACTTGCAATAATAAAATCTTATCTGAATTTCTCACATATATATTAAATTAATTAATTAAATTACCTAAATTCTTTGGACAACAAATTCTCCTAGTCGATGTATTAATTCATTTCATCAAAACTAGGCTCTCACTTTTGAATATATTCATTAGGCATTCTTGTGTTTTAACAACAATTAAAAAAAGACCTTTATCAGTAGCCTATAATGAATGAAGTAATTTCAGAATAAGGAAAACTGAAGAAAGGCCTTATGATGCAATGGCAAAGCTCAATTATGTGCATTTTTAAAAAGCATGCACAGCAATGCTCTTTGTAGTATTCTCATTTCATGTGAATTCAAGTAGTACAATGACTTTTAAATTACAACCAGAAAAACTGACTTAAGTGACAGTGTGGCAGTAGGAACTAATAAAGGCAATTTCCAGATGTTGAGATTCTGACATTCTCACTCCAGAGCCTTGGAAAGAACCACAGAGAAAGGCAAAGTCCTAGACAATGGAGAAGCAAACAAACAAACAAACAAACAAACAAAAAACATGCATTTTTGTCCAATGGCTGAACTGATACTGTGAAAACATATCATGAAACCCTTTTATTTTACTCATAGGGAATTCACTCAGTCTTCCATTCAGAGCTTGTTTATTCATATTTAATAGAAATAATCTACTTTTGTTTTTGCTCTAATTTTCCGGGCCATCAACAATTTTAAGCAATAATGTAATCGTGGGGGGGGGTGCACCTCAGAGAGGTAAACTGGGGGCAAGAAATTATATCATTTGACAGTAAGGGAGAAACCCAAAAAGCTGTAAGATTGGCCTTAAAACATTAAAAGCTTAGAGGTCCGGCAGTGTTTTCCAAAAGGTCAAAGACCCAATCCCATCCGCGTGATCCCTGACGGTACCCCTATACTTCAGCAAGATACAAAACTCAATACATGGATAAAAGTGATTTTCTTTTATTTAAAAAGATTAAATTGTGGCCCTGGCTGGCGTAGCTCAGTGGATTGAGCGCGGGCTGCAAACCAAAGTGTCCCAGGTTCGATTCCCAGCCAGGGTACATGCCTGGGTTGCAGGCCATAACCCCCAGCAACCGCACATTGATGTTTCTCTCTCTCTCTCTATCTCCCTCCCTTCCCTCTCTAAAAATAAATAAATACAATTTAAAAAAAAAAAGATTAAATTGTGACACCAAGTATAAAGGCAGCAAAGCAATTGCTGTTTTTAAATAGATGCCCTCATGAAATTTATACAATTGGTAGAGATGGTACCTAAAGAATTCATTATCTGGAAAAATCTATTTTTGGATAAATCTATTTATGGGTAAAAAAAATTGCTCATCTGTCTCCCTCCTACCTCCAGCAATGATGGAGAAATGGGATCTTAGAGTATAATTAAATTCAAACCATTTGATTTGTCTTTAAAATTATTAGCCATAAGTAGGTGGACATTTATAGCATGCAACCACTGCCAAATTTAAATTCATTAATACGGAGTGTTTCCTGATTTAGTTCCAACAAGGAATATGTAGCAATTAGGTTATGGTTGAAAAGTTAGTATGCACACACCGAAATAACTGTGCCTGCAGATTTGTGATTCAGAAAAGGAGAAGCCATGTCTCATGGGAACCCCCAGCCCCTGCCAGCCTGGCCAAGATACTTGCAGATGATCTGCAGTGTTTATGCAAGTTAGCTCCAGGCAAGCTGGCCAGGAGTGTGATCCTCAAAACTAAAGAGAATCACTGGCAGAGAAATTGTGCAGTGAAAGCAGGTTATTGAATTTCCTTTCTTAAACGCTCAATGACCTTGAAGCCAGAAATGATAGCTGTGCCCCCGCTATATCCCTAAGCCGCAGGACCCCGTGATGAGAAGGCCACCGCCGAGGTAGAAAGAGTTCAAGTGCACCCATGACACAGGCTGCTAAGGAAAATCGACAAACAGCTTTGAAAAATTAACTTGCAGCATGTTTAAAGGTCTAAGTTTACAGCCACTTACTGAACACAGGATTTTGGAGATAAAATGGTTTTAGAAAATCAGTTCTCAAAATCCTGTCTAAGTATAGACTATAAAGCTAGTAATATGACATTAACATCCAATTTCTTTTCATCTTGATCAGAATTTATTGGCATAAATTTGTTTATAACGTCCTTATTATATTTTTAATATGTAGTGTGTCTGTACTTATAGCCTGTTATTTGTTTAAATATTTTAGGGGTTTTTTTTATTTAAGTTTAGTTGGTATATAATATTATGTTATTCAGATATACGATACAATGATTTAACATTCATATACCTTAATATGCGATCACCCCACTAAGTCTAGCAGACTTAACATTCAGGTTTTAAGGTAGTCCTCATCAATTCAAAGCTCATTGTGATAGTATCTTGATTTTCACCAAAAATGTGCTCTTTACTAGAGTCTGCAGATAAGACGTATGTTTTAAGTCCATGGTGACACACATGGTTAAAAAGCTAGGCCTCATCCTTTCACATGCAGAATTTTTAATGTGATTCCATTGGCCTTGTATCTGCTAGAGAGTGTCCCTAAAGTTCCTAACAGTTTCACAAACAGACCTTTGAATTTCTTTTGGTCAGCAACAATTCACTGTGCTTGCTCAGTGCCCTCAGTGGTTTACCTGTCACCGGGCCGATACTGCACCAGTTCCTCTTTAAATGTCAAACATTCACATAAAGACTCAAAGGAGAGTGGCAGGGCCGGGGAGATGATGGGTGAGTTCGCAGTGGTGTCAGCTCCTTGGAGTGAGTTTCACTGGGAATGTTCATTGATTTCTCCTGGGCCACGGATATTTGGGCCAACACTTAATATCACACCTCTGTAGTGAAAAGGAAAGCAAAATAAGTACAGTGTTCGAAACAGTGAAGAAAAAATGAAAAGAATGAAGAGCAACCAACCTTAGTCCAATAATTTCCATTAATCCTTAATATGAAAGACAAACAGTAGTGGAAATCAGATAAATACATACGTACATATCTGACTTCCTTACATCCATATATAAGGTTTTCCTGTTGCATTTCCTGGAGTCCCAGCACCGCCCCCCCGCAGCCCCTTAGTGCCCCTGTGACGTGGGAAGACCATTCTCTCCTTCAACCGTCCATCCCGAATCACTGCGTTTGCTTTTTAATTTTCACCCTACTCATGGCATGTCACTTAATATGTACAGACCAATGTACGATATGCACACATTTCTGTTGTCTTTCTTTTAGAGACCATCCGTGGATACATACCAAATACTAAAACAAAACGAAGGGAGAAAGGAGGGAGAAGGAACACAGCAAGCAGACACATGTTGGCAGCGAAGCCCAGACAGGGTTTCAGACAGGGCGGAATCGAAAGAACACGTGAAGTAGATGTGAAGATGTGGCTGAGGAAAAAAAAAAAACAGATCGAGAAAAGTCAGCAGTAGACCAGAAGCTTTTAGAGGCCAATAGGAATGATACTAAAAGGTTAATCGATTTCCTCTTTCACCCCTCCCTGGAAATGTACACAGTTTTTAAAAATTCTTAGAAATCTATACCTGATCCACTATTACCGAGATTTTAAATATTTTATACTGCAAGATTCACAATAAGGTTTTTAATTGATTTTTTTTATTGCTCTGTGGCACAAGTCTACCATTTGGTAGAGACGCCTGCACCTATTTTATAGCAAAAGGACAGAATTTGACCTGTAGATGAAATCGATAGATTGTGTATTTCAGAGTAAAAAGAAATGAAGGCAGCAACAAAGCTGACTGTTGAGAACACTGGCGTAAAATACTAGTGGCAATTCTGGAATGAGTCATTTTAAGCAAGAAAAGGTCATCTCCAGGGGACCTCTTTGGGAAAGCCACGCAGCTGAGATACCAAACTTTTAATAGCAAAGCAAATGTGTTATTCATTTATAAAACTCCTACTTTGGTATTAAGTTTCATACAGAGATGCCACCTCTTGAACTCGCCTTTTTGTACGCTGATTTCAAATTGTTTGCATGATCCGTTTCTTTTCACTCATCATCCACTGGGGAGGTAGCAAGGATGTCGGTGACTCCAGGTCCACAGAGAGGTGCTGAGTTACTGTGGCTGGAGAGGTACCAGGTAGGCCCCTGCCACACGCACCCACACCTGTGACGACTTCCCAGCGTACAGTCAGCTGCCCAGGCTTACGGTCTGTGCTTTTTAGTAAAGGGAAAACGTTTTTTTTTTTTTTTAACGGTGCTTTTGAAGGCTTGGAAAGCATTCTTGCTGTCTCAGAGATTTGGTGACAGCCTTGTAACACCAGCAGTCTGTTCCGCGTGTCCTGGTTTGTTTTCCACAATACCCTCTTCTATGTAGCAGTGGAGATAACGCTCTGTCAGGAGTCCCGCAGTGCCCTATCTTCCTCTGCCTTCCAAACAAAGCTTAGTGAGGTTTTCCTATCATTCTTTCCTATTGGCTTGATGCTGATGTTTTCCTTTTAACTTGATGTTTTTCTCCCAAAGTTCTCTTTGGCTGGGTTCTTAGTTTTAATGCTTTTTCTGGCTTGCCTTAAGAAGCTTTACCTCTTCAAACGTTCTGGCTCAGAAGTTAAATAGGAACTTTGCTCTTTATTCATTTTCATATAATGCCTCCATCACAGATTGACAAATTCTAAGGTATTCACTTTGAAGAAAGTTGAATATAGGAGTTGTGAAAACGTTTGCAGTATATTTAAAATGTGCTGAATCGTTCACTTCTTGGGAGAAAGTAAGACTTAAATATGATGTTCTTATGATGACTAAAAAGAAAAACCCAAAAACCTTGAGGTGGTTGTTAAATATGCTGGGCATTGTTTTATGTTTTTCTGGCAGCCTCTTATAACTTCCTTAGCTAATTTTCCCTTTACAGTATCACAGAGACAAGAGAAACATTTCACAGAGCTTGAAAATAAATTAGGGAGAGGTTAACTACCTTGGCCAAGAACACTGAGCCCTTTAGTATTTTGCCGGAATCAGACTTTAGACTGGGTGTTTCTACTACTGGGTGTGATACCCACCATTTCAACCATCCCTACACATCTTGCTTTTCTTTCTTTTTTTTAAGATTTTATTTATTTATTTTTAGAGAGGGAAGGGAGGGAGATAGAGAGAGAGAGAGAGAAACATCAATGTGCGGTTGCTGGGGGCTGTGGCCTGCAACCCAGGCGTGTACCCTGGCTGGGAATCGAACCTGCAACACTTTGGTTCGCAGCCCGCGCCCGATCCACTGAGCTACGCCAGCCAGGGCCTACATCTTGCCTACATCTTCAATAAAACAAGAAAGCAGTCCACATGCTAAGCAGAGGTAAAGATGATGAATGGTGAGAAGGGTGGGCTCTGAGCATAAAACTCTCATTGCTGTATGGCCTTAGGTAAGTGATCTATTTTTATGTTCCTCAGTCTCCTTCTGTGTAAAATGAAGAAAATAATAGAATCTGTTCAGCAGAGTTCTCATGAGGATTAAATAAACTAGTACGTTTAAATAACTGAGAATAGTGTAAGTATGTAAGAAATATTTGTTATTTTTAGCAGTCTTAATAATCAGCAGGTAAATCCTAAAATCAAATAAACCAAAAACTACAGAGTGTTGGGCAGGATACACCCTCCCATAGGATGGGAGAACATTAGTGATATTAACTCACTGAGCAGGGATTCTTTGGGAAGCTTTTTGTGGAGAGGTGAGGCACGTTCCAGCTTCTGGAACCGCATCCTTTCCCTGAAGTGCCAGCTTCTATTACTGGCACTTAATATGCCCCAATATATGCCCCATATTACCTGGCCACGAGGACAGCAGCTCATTGGGGGCAGACACGCTCCAAACACCCAACAGACAGTAATTACATCCAAAAACTGACGCAGTGGGGTGAAAAAGGAGGAGAAGAATAAGAAGATGAGCCTCACCCAAAGATTCTCTTCTCCTCCCACTCCTCCTTTGTTCTGTGACTCTTGAGAGCTCTTTATTAAGATTCTTATCAGTCTGGGAGAAATACTTGATTCAGTCTATCTCTTTCCCTCTATTGGGAGGCCTTGAGGGGTGGATTTGGGTAATGTCTTTGCTTTCCCAACACCCAGTATGTTTGTTAGCACATTGTAGGTGCTAACCGAATGTGTGGGCATCATACCCATTATCACTGCTTCCAGTGAGCTGCAAGAATAAATGAGGTAAATGTAAGTAGGAAATGGAAAGCGGAGTATAAATAGAGCACCAAGGACAAACACTGTGTCTCGGCGTGGTAAATGCTTATCTGTTGTTGCTGTTCTTTTTGTCACGTCCATTATTTTACTTCCTCTAGGCCTGTCCCAGTTTCTTTTAGTCCCTCAGCACCATGTCTGTTTTCACAACTAAACATTACAAAACACTTTCCTTCCGTCACACCACTGCCATCATTCCAGGTACCCCTGAGCTAATACGTTACCCACTGAAAATCTCGGAGGGTGTGGGTGAGCTCACAGAGGCACCCAGCCTTGCTCTCGCCCCTCCCTGCCAGACTCCCCTCTCTGGGGCCTCACACTACAGATCTGTGGGCGTGTCTTGTGTCAACACCAGCTGGAGGGCGTCACTTTAACAGCCATGATTTTAGTGGTCTGCACCCTAAACACGGAACGGTGCTCAATCTCAGTTATTCTTTCAGGTAACTGTTTGCTGGACCTGCCTCGCAAGCAGATCCTGGGCCCTGAGGAGCTCCCAGGACAGACCTACGATGCCACCCAGCAGTGCAACCTGACCTTCGGTCCCGAGTACTCCGTGTGCCCGGGCATGGACGTCTGCGCCCGCCTGTGGTGCGCCGTGGTGCGCCAGGGCCAGATGGTGTGTCTGACCAAGAAGCTGCCAGCTGTGGAGGGGACGCCCTGTGGGAAAGGGAGGATTTGCCTGCAGGGCAAGTGCGTGGACAAAACCAAGAAAAAATACTATTCGGTAAGTGATTTTCCTGTCACTCAATCCCCAGAGACCCGAGACCTGAAGTGCATCCCTGTGACACGTGGGGACAGTCACCTGAAGGCTTTGTTTCCTAGTTCAAATATTTTTTCCCGAGAGATCTATTTACTGTTCCCTCCCTTAACCACAGGAGCCATTTCCAGTCATCAAAACACGGAGGAAATGCAGACCATAGAAACTCTTCCCAGATTCTCTCTACTTGAGACTCCAACTAGGGCCCACTTCTTGGAAGTTTTCTTCCAAGCTTGTCTTACCAGAGTTAACAGAACACATTGTTTGGATTCATTAAGGAAACAGCAGCAGACCTGACACAGGGTTCTCATAGAGGCTCAGTGAGCTCCAAAATGGTCATGTTACCCGCCGCATAGCAAGTTCCTCCAACCTTAGGAGCTGAAGTAACTTACTGCCTGCGCAGGGAAAACCCCCACCCTCCGCCTATACTCCACTTCCATGTCCGCAACCGCCACCTTACTTTTTACAGCCCACACAGAGCTCCTGTTTATTTTTACTCATAAGATTTCCAAAGTCCCTAGAAAGATGTTGCCATGTGCACATTGCCTGTATCTTCAAAGGCCAGCAGCTTCTCAGACACCCTGACACAGGCAGCCTGCCAGCGTTCTGCAGACGTTACCTTGGCAAAGGAGTTCACAGCATTCTTCCTCGTGGAGTCTCAGCTGCCTGCTGCAATGTTTGCAGAGTGATAGACCTGGGGTGTCAAAACAGGGCACGTGGCATGTGTGCATGTGGTGTGGGTGCACCTCAGTATCTGTTACATTTTCCCTCTAGGGGCTGAAACCCTAATCTAGTTAGAAATTAAACTAACCTCAGGTCTAATACGTGTATGCAGGTGGCAGAGGGCATCTCACAAACAGGATGTGTGACGTCAACAAAGGCACTGCGGAACTTTCGTACTAAAGTGGGACAAACGATACAAGTACAATGAACTGATGCCTGGTATCATGCAAAACCTTTAGCATCATATGTTAAAGATGCAAGATCAGAGTGGACCAAAAGTTAACCAGGGTTCAGTGGTGATTAACAGAAGGGTGCAATGTCAGAATGCGTGAGTTAAAATGGCCAAGAGAAACCAGGAGGCGATCCTTGCAGTGTTCTAAGTGCTTAGGGTGAAATGTTCAGAACCTCTAGTGCAGGGGAGGGGGAAAGCGGAAAAGATGAGTTGCCGAGAATCAGAAACACACTGTAATTCCAGAACCTGCAATACCTATAACCAGGCTAAATTCACTGAAAACTTGACTCTGTGATGAAGTTTCCATTGTCACAGAATGCACGTGATTTCCAGGTGTGCATTTTGTATGGTGTCCTCCCATCTGAGTTAAAATGTACTCTGTTTTCCATTTCAGACCTCAAGCCATGGCAACTGGGGGTCCTGGGGGTCCTGGGGCCAGTGTTCTCGCTCCTGTGGAGGAGGAGTGCAGTTTGCCTATCGTCACTGCAATAACCCGGCACCCAGAAACAGTGGCCGCTACTGCACGGGAAAGAGGGCCATCTACCGTTCCTGCAGCGTGACGCCCTGCCCCACTAACGGTATGCTGCCCCCGAGTGCCCGCAAACACTGTGCGTCACGTGCAATTTCTATTCTAGCGGCCATACATCAGGCAGGCTGTTGAAATAGCCTGCTACTCATGCACTGCATAGTTCTACCAGTGTGAAAATCAATAACACATACATGAGTGACTTTTAAATTACTGTTATAAACAATTGAGTATTCAGGGCGTGGGAAGAAAATAATTGATGTTGTCAACTCTGTGAATCCATGAAGACTCTTCAGCACTGGTGTTTAAAGGGGCTGTAAAAGAAAAAATTGAGCATCTTAAAATTATGTAAATGCACAAGAATCTGTGCAAGTTTCACAACAGTACACTAATAACGCGACATGTTTGTCTTTTTTAGGCAAGTCTTTTCGGCATGAGCAGTGTGAGGCCAAAAATGGATATCAGTCTGATGCAAAAGGAGTCAAAACATTTGTGGAGTGGGTCCCCAAGTATGCCGGTGTCCTACCAGGGGACGTGTGCAAGCTGACCTGCAGAGCCAAGGGCACCGGCTACTACGTGGTGTTTTCTCCCAAGGTAGCTAGCTCCCCGCGCGCTGTGTGCCAGAGGCAGCGGGCACCCTCCGCGGGGCTGTGTGGCAGAAGGAAGCCTACAGACACCAGAGTAAACAGTCATTATTCCGGGGGTGGCTGCATTTTGAAGGGTTTTATTTTCATCTCTATAATTTCTATCTTTGCAAACTTTATACAATGAATAAATTTTTTTGTAAACAGAACAAGTAAATGTTTTAAAAGCTATTTTTGAAAAGGGTAACTCCGTCAAGTCAGGTGAGATGTGACCTTAACTTCAAAATAGCCCTGAAAACAACTAGTATTCCCAAGGCACACTTTTAAAGAGGGCTAAAAGCAAGAAAGCTTTTCTTTTTAATGTCATTTCCTTAAGAATTTTGCTAGGGATTCATAAAGATAGATTTCAAGATCATCGTCTGCGACCTAGATTGTTAAATGCCTTGCACCCCCGGTGTAAACCAATCAATGAGCCTCTAGTTGCACACATAATATATGCATGTAAAGTCATGCCTTATTTTTCAGAGGAGAACATTCTCTAAATTACTTCAGCTTTGCTTCTCACAGCCAATATTATGCAGCAATTTATATAATACCATTTATCTAACATGCAAAAAATGCTACTTTATTTATTTATTTTTCCACTTACAGTTTACATTCAATGTTATTTTGTATTAGTTTCAGGTGTACAGCATAGAGGTTAGACAATCATATACTTTACAAAGTGTTTCCCCTGATATTGCTAGTACCCGTCTGACACTATACATAGTTATTACAATATTATTGACTATATTTCCTGTGCTGTACTTTACATCCTCATGGCTATTTTGTAACAACCTTCACAACAGGTGCTACACTGAAAACCAGCTCTGTAACCGGCCTTCAGATATTTCTGACATATTACTGAAAAATAAGTTCATATCCAACTAAATAATTTACAAACTACTTTAACTGTTTATTGCAAGAGAGCACATTTTCATTTTTAAAAAGTAGTACAAAGGAATAAAACCAAAAATGTCACCTGGAAATATAACCATCTGGAGAGCTGTTTACGTATTGAAGTATATGCTACTTCAATTTATACGTACTCGCATACACACACACAGGGTTTTACATATACACAAATACAAAATACATCTGTTTCCATATGGCATGTTATTTATATACAGTGGCATGCACAAACCACAAGTAGTGCTTATACATCCTGTTTCATAACTAGTTTTATGAAAATACGTTAATTCTTTTATTCAAATATATTGATTGTCTTCCCATAAGTAGTTCTCTCTGACTTCCCCAGACTCCTTTTCCTACACTAATTTGCTTGTCTGAATTTCAGCAGCTGCCAGTTTCACTCAACAGGGAAGGCTTTCCCACCACGACACTGTTGTGACTGTTGGACTTACAAATACATCACCGTAACAACAATTACAGAACAAAGAAAGATCCCATGTGGTCTTGACAAGTCCGGCCCATATACTGGTCTCCACACACGGGACAGGCAATCCCACCGGCTAAGCGAAAAGACTGTTTCTCCTGATGCTATAGGCGACAGTGTGCAATGGGAATATGCCGCACATGCTGGAATGCGGAGGGGCACCTTTGGTGTCCCAACACGTTCAGAGTTCAGCTCAGGAGAGAAAGTGTATAACCGAGATCTGTCCCAGGTTTTCCAACACGTAAAGGATTTTTCAGTTAGATACTCCTGAAAACTATAGTTTTTTTGGTTCTTTATTTCTCAGTGGACTCTCTATTCCAGTCACCCTCAAAACTCACAAATTAAAATGTGTTCTTTTAGCAAAGAAACCAAGTGCCTGGCCCAAGGACTGTCCACAGCTGACGTGTCTCTCCCATCCAGGTGACCGATGGAACCGAATGCAGGCCCTACAGTAATTCCGTCTGCGTCCGGGGGAAGTGTGTGCGCACCGGCTGTGATGGCATCATCGGCTCAAAGCTGCAGTACGACAAGTGTGGCGTGTGCGGCGGGGACAACTCCAGTTGCACGAAGATTGTTGGAACCTTCAATAAAAAAAGGTAATGGAGAGGAGGACAATTGCCCCATATGTGAATTGAACAAAGCATCGAGCTCTTGCAAAATCGATAAAGGAGGACTCATGTTACATCATAAGCTGTCTGTGAGAGGAGGGCTACCGGGGCCTCTTTAATGCATTCTGAATATGAGAAGGGAAAGAGAGGAGGTGCAAAAGGCTCTGGTTGCCAAGTGGGAACTCGTGGCGCCTCTGGAAGCAGGCGAGCTGTGGGGGCCATGAGGTCACAGCCTTGCAGTACGAACACTGAAAAAAAAGGCAGAGACATTGCATTTGAGCTATATCATGCAGGTCCATCATTCCTGATACATAATTTAGAAAGGATGGCTGGTCTCCATCTTACGTACTTTGCTTTTTTTCTTCTTACAAACAAATTCCCACTGGGCTGCGTGGTTCTTAAGAAAACATTTCTCCGTGAAAGCTCTAAGTTAATTGCTGTGGTAGAGATAACAGTCCCCCTTTATTAACTATCCTGGTTTGAATCCACTCTATAGAGTAATGTCTTTCCTGCTTCTTTTCATGGTCCTAGATTACACTCTTACTTTAAACACATAAGTGTTTAAGGTACCGATTTCTTGCACAGAACATTATGCTCTCAGCGAGGATGGCTGACTCAGCTAAAGAGTCTGCTGGACGCAGGATCGGTGTTCTTGCTCACCGGACCATGCTCGTGCTGAGTGTGATCCATGAGGCACAGCTGTTGTCTTCACGTCTGTTCCGTGTTTCTCTAACTGGAGAGGAACAGACACACCGAAGTAATGATAAGGATTTAGTTTTAAAATTGCCTGCCATGGTAATGTAAAAAATTACCTCTGACATGATGAAAATGTGTATTGTTGCAGAATTTACTCTGAATTAAAACGTGCATTGCTAGTCCTGTTTGCTAGTGATGTAATAATTATTCATCTAATTGTGTTTGGTCATGGAAGTAGAAAACCCTGCAAGTCCAATTATGCCCTGCATTTTTATATACTTCAACGGTGCCAGGCACCTCAAAAATGATCAAGCCTAACTTTTGTTTTACAAATGAGGGAACTGGGTCTCTGAAAATTTAGGATTTACCCAATTTTACGTGGATGGTGAATGCCAGTTATGTAAAACTTAACTTAGGGTCATAGGATGCACAGACCATTTTTTAAAAAGAAAGAAAGAGGAAGGAAAGAAGGAAGGAAGGAAGGAAGGAAGGAAAGGGATTTAGGAACCAAAGAGAAATAAAATTACTTTTACAAGATAATACCTTATATATTGTATGTTATATATTTCTCCCACATAAACTTATAAACTACTTTCAAATGCTAAGTTCAGCATTTTAAGCTTTTTGTATTGAGCTTTTTGAATATCTGAGTATTTGACATCACACGAAAAGATGAGCTTCATGATGTCAACAAGTGGAAGGCGGCATCACCACTCGCAGACTGATCTGACCAGCATTATATTATGCCATGCAAATGGCCTGTTTAAGTACCCCAAATAAACCACCTTGGCTTGTGTGGCTTATAAAAAGGCATATTTGCAGTCAAGCTCTGGCTCGGCAAATTCAAGAGCCATTCACTCTTGAACAGTCACTTAATTTCTTTACTGTCAGAATTCTTGAAAGTAGAATGATGATGATACTAATTCATCTTTAAAATTAATATTGCTTTGAGAATCAAGTGAGGTAATGCATATTAAAATATGTCATCAGGTTCAAATCTCTCCAGAAATAAGACACTCCTCTGAATTCACTCCTCTCTCAATTTTCCGCATGTCAGTAAATGACCACTCAGTCCTTCCACTGCGCAGGTCCAAAAGTTTGAAGTCATCTTTGCTCCTCGTTTTCTCTCACAGTTTTTTCCACCAGCACGTCCTGTCAGTCTTACTGCCAACATATGCTCAGCATTTGGCTGCCCCTCAGCACCACCAAGATCACTGCAACTCCAGCCCAGTGAGCGCCCCCTCTTACCGGGACCAGCCCAGCAGTCTTCCCAAAGGTCTCCAGGACCATGCCCTCCATGCCCCTTCTTCACAGAGCAGAGAGAGCCATCATGTATTACCTGTCCGAGATCATGACATTCCCTGGCTCAACAGCCTCCTACAGCTTCCATCTCACTGTTTTGTAACCTACAAAAAGGGGCTAAAAGCTTTAGACCCTGCTGTGTTCTGTGTCTCTTCTGTACCATCCTTTTCTCTGGCTCTGCTCCACCCATACTGGGCTTCCTGAAGATTCTTAAATGTGGCAACCCAGTGCACGTGCACTGTGTCCTCTGCCTGGAACCTATTTCCCCAAAGAATAAGCCAGGCTGCTTCTAGAAGTCCTTCAGGTGACTGTCAAGTGTTACTACTCCAGGTAGTGGCCACCCTGGATGAACACCTCCATCCCGGTCATTACTCTCTACCTGCTTGTGCTGCTCTGTGATTCTTCACAGCTCTTATCAACAGATATTGTCACACATTTCATTTGCGGGGAGGAGCCAGGGATCTGATTGCCCCCCACCAGAATGCCATCGTGCTTCCTATGCAGGAATGAATGTATTTCCCCTGTGACAGGCACTGATAGTGCTGTGGACATAACCCTGAACTAAACAAGAGCCCCTTATCCTGCCTGCCATACTTCCAAATAGTTATATGAAAACAACTGCACTCATTCACAGTAGCCAGAGAGGCAGCTTAATGTCCAGCATGTACGTGGTGCCCAGCACAGTGTAAAGAAAATGAATGAGTACAACAATAACTGTATTTTACTAAGGCACGAAGAAATCAAGGCACTGATGCTTATGCTTGTCTTGTGAGCTTAGTTTGAAAACCTGCTGCAGTGCTGACAGTCGACTGTGATTCTCACAAATGTGATGCAGGCTGCAGAGAACAGGAGGAAAAAAAGCTCTCCCACCAATCCCATTACCTCCCTCCTTTATCTTCTTTGCATCCTCTCTTTGGGATCATTTCAACACTGAATGTAACCAGAACTTATTTTCATTTAGCTGTTACAAAATATGAATGGGAGAGGTAAGGGTTATAGGCATGGCAATATGGTGAGAGGAGCACCAATTCGGAGTCAGGAGGCCTGGTTTCTAAGCCCAGCACTACCATTATATTAGTGCTGGAGCGGACTTGTTCAAATGTTTTACTATATCCCCGCCATGTATGACTTTTCTGTAAGGTAAGAAATCATCCCCAACATCCCTTCTGGCTTTCTTTGAAGCCATTGGAGGACTGCATATTATCTCTTGATAGCAGATACTTCAGAAGAAAGCCCTGTAATGCAGTGCAATCCAAAGTGTATCACAGCAGTAAAAACAGTGGAAAATAATGGATCCAGTTGAATGGATCAGCAGCATTGTCAGCATTGCATCTTCAACACAGTAGGAAGCTCCAACACCTGTCAGGCAATCAGGGTAGACCAGATGCCCGAGAAACAGGGCTTCCCTGGGGAGGGGAGCCTCCTCTCCAATTCAAGGAAAAGGCTTGAGTGAGGGAAACACAGGTATATTTTTAGTATATGAATCAGTTGCCCCAAACCTCTAAACTTGGGTGTGAATTTGAAAGTAAGTAATTAAATTATATATATATATACATCAGTCAAACTGCACAATTTACTTATTTCTATTTAAATAACTAAGAAAGTAAAACAAAAGGATTCTTTACTATGAAATTACTTATAGAAGCAAAGATTTTGGCAATAGATGACTACTCCTCTCTGGTATAGTCCCTTGCTGCTTAATTAGCATTTCTTTCTTAGCATTTGCCACAAGCTTATGGATTTTAGAGATATTTATGCCTTTGCCCATTTTCCTCAGCCAGTGATGGATCTTTACTTTTTAATTATATTTAATCGATTATGCTATTATAGTTATCCTGATTTCCCCCTTTGCCCCCTTCCACCCATCACCCCACACTCCCTCAGGCAATCCCCCCACCATTGTTCCTGTCCATGGGTCATGTGTATAAGTTCTATGGCTGGAGACCTATCTTACTTGTCACCTACATTAAAGCCTCACTCAATCTATCATAATGTTTCACAGACACTAAGCATTTGGGGAAATTTGCTAAGGCATTCAAGATTCTTCTTTTTTTTTCTATTGTTGATACTGGTAAGGGCTGGTTACCCAGTTACAGAATTTTTTTTTAGATTTTATTTATTTATTTTTAGAGAGGGAAAGGAGGGAGAAAGAGAGAGAGAGAGAAACATCAATGTGCGGTTGCTGGGGGCCATGGCCTGCAACCTAGGCATGTGCCCTGACTGGGAATCGAACCTGCGACACTTTGGTTCGCAGCCCGTGCTCAATCCACTGAGCTACGCCAGCCAGGGAGTTACAGAATTTTACGTTCCATTTAGTGTCCTGCCCAGGAGCTCCAGAGTTCTAGTAGACATGGAAGTGTAGAGTAGACTCTGTCTCCAGTCCACCAGCCTGATTAAGTCCATGGTTCCCGAAGGAGTCTGCACATTGAGAACGATGAGGAGCTCCAGGAGCGTAGCTATCTACACCCTGTCCTGAAAGTCAGGGGTTTAAATCCCTGGGCTGGGGCCTGGGGAGTCACATTTTTTAAAGTTCCCTATGTGATTCTAACAGGCAAACAAGTTTGAGAAACATGACTTTAAAAATTTCTGTGAGACTGAGGACAGATTTCTGTTGTTTGTGTTTATGTTTATGCCAGCCTGTGCCAGATGAATGTAGTTTTGTAAAGATGATAGGGTTTAATAAGGATGAGTAATGTTTTTTGAGTCTTTAAATGAAGTTAGTAGAAATTTTTAAAACAAAGGCAGGTTGCTAACATTATCCTGATTTTGAACACCGTAATAAAATGCATATAATATGCTAGTCTAACTGCAGTTTTATTTTTAAGAAAATTAAATTTTTAAAGCCAATTTTAAGCTAATCTCTTAAATATGCTGAAACTTTGTATTATAGTCAAGTAAGACTTTTAGAGAATTTTTATTAGTTTATCCAGTTATTAAGTGTTTATTTATTTTTCTCTTCTCTCTCTTTCTCTCTCCCTGTCTCTCTCATTCCTGCTTCTAGTAAGGGTTACACTGATGTTGTGAGGATCCCAGAAGGGGCAACCCACATAAAAGTCCGACAGTTCAAAGCCAAAGACCAGACTAGATTCACTGCCTACTTAGCCTTGAAGAAGAAAAACGGTGAGTACCTTATCAATGGAAAGTACATGATCTCCACTTCGGAAACAATCATTGACATCAATGGAACAGTCATGAACTACAGCGGCTGGAGCCACAGAGATGACTTCCTGCATGGGATGGGCTACTCCGCCACAAAGGAAATTCTAATCGTGCAGATCCTTGCTACAGACCCAACTAAAGCACTAGATGTCCGTTACAGTTTTTTTGTTCCCAAGAAGTCCACTCAAAAAGCAAACTCAGTCACCAGCCATGGCAGCAATAAAGTGGGATCACACACAACACAACTGCAGTGGGTGACGGGCCCGTGGCTGGCCTGCTCCAGGTCCTGTGACACAGGCTGGCACACCCGGACGGTGCAGTGCCAGGATGGAAACCGGAAGTTAGCCAAGGGATGTCTTCTCTCTCAGAGGCCTTCTGCCTTTAAGCAATGTTTGCTAAAGAAATGTTAGCCTGTGGTTATGCTCTGATGCAGAGATAACTGGATGATTGATCGCTGATCAGTCGTGCTGAACGGGAGGCCCACCTACAGCACAGAAAGTCACCCTTCAGTGTCATTGTCAACAGGAGTCCAATTATGGGCAGAATCTGCTCTCCAAGACCAAATGAAGAAGTGCACTATTCCATGTGACAGTGGCGACCCTGGAATATAGAAGAACTTGGGAGTTTGCAAACATCCCCTGGGCCTACGAGAATGGAAAACACTGATGAATGTAGAATCAGGCGACATTTGACAACAGAAGAACAACCGTCTCCCTCTTGTCACCTACCTCTTACAGAATGTCTTCAAAGGCATTGTAACCATTTTCACCCACAATACACAGTAGCTTCTTTTTACTGTTTGTAAATACATTCTCCCTTGGTATGTCACTTTATATCACTTGGTTCTATTAAAAATATCTATGTGTATATAAATATATATATTTCTATAAAAAAAAAGTGTTTGACCAAAGTAGGTCTGCAGCTATTCCAACTCCTTCCAGTTTCTGGAAAGAGCTGTGGATGTTTTACTGGAAATTAAGATCTTGCTGCTGTTATTAATAACACTTAGTAAACTTTCAGACAACAGGAGATAAAATTTTAGTCAAAAACTATTTTGACAGCAAGCATCTTCTGAGAAGTTTTGAAAAGGAAAAGGATCTCAGTGTATCTCGACATTTAAATACATACACGGGTCTGTAGCATTTGACAGCCTGCATTTTTTCAGGCAGCCAGCCAAATTAATGCATAACTAGGTCGTAGAATTAGTGTTTGCGTGTGTGTGCATTGTTGGTGTTCAAAAGTCTAACAATTACTTTCCTTGTGTTGAAATTTAAAAGGAAAAAAAAACATACTTAACTGCATTTTCCATTTCTGTTTTCATGGTTGCTTTCCCATTCTATGACTGTCATCTGATATCTCACAATGTGTAATACACACAGCAAAGAGTTTTCCAATCACGTTCAACACTCTAAATACTGGTACACCTCTTACCAGCAAGCCTTTAAAATGTGTTTGTTTTCGCTTGTTTGTTTGCTTTGTTAAAGGGTTCTATAAGACCTACAAGGTTTTCTACTTCTTGTTGACTTAGTGTAATGGGAGTATTAGAGACCATTTGGTAGTTAGCCACTTCTAGAAGTGATTATTGTTAATGTGGTTAGTGCAAAAAAAAAAGGTTATTCATAAGACTGTTTCCACACCATACAGGCAATAATTCCTTGCGTTAAAAAACTATCCAAGTACACTGATAGTGCACTTAAGATTTTTCCCAAGTAGAAAGCATTTGGTTGTACCAGTAAGTGTTTGAGTGATGAAATATGATGATTTTTGAGAAGTTTGTTACCTTTATTTCCATAGTCTGTCTAAGTAGGTTGTAAGTTTGAATAGTTAGGCATAGAAAATTTGTGCCATAATATGCCTAAAAATCTCTTTTTAGACAGTAAACTGTATGCCTTCACCCCACAGTTCAGAAAATATAAGGTGTTTTGTTTCATTGGGATTTCTTTTCCTTTGTGAAACATCACAAAGCTAATTGTTTTTATAAAATTGTATAATAATCATACCAAATGTGCCTATTGTAAAGATTTGCATATAAGAATGTTAGGGGACCATTGTTTGAGTTCCCTTAAGCTCATGAGAGTTTATTTTTATTATGAGATATTTTTAATATAAAAGAACTATGTAATTCATCTTGCTATATCACATTCATTTCAGTGGGCCAGGAGAATGGATGTCTCACTGTTTTAAGTATTTTCTTAAGAAATTATTTGGTAAAACAAACAATTATTTTACGAAACTGATAATCATCTTTTGGATTTTTATACACTGACTTCGCTGGAGAGGTGGTCATTTTTCTCTCAATAAATTATCAGTTAGAAAAACGAAGTCTGTACAAGACTGGTAACCTACTCTTGATGGAGGAGAACCAGGTATCAGGGCTGGGGACAGAGCTATTCAAATTGGTCAAGAAAAAATTAAATTTACAACTGATAATTTGACTATGCAGAGAAAATTATTAGAGAGGCCAACATTATCTTTTCCAATTTTCAAAATAATTTAATCAAGTAATCCAATTATGACCGAGTTTTATTTTATCTTTTGTGGATATATTGAAGGCAACATTAAAAAATAATTAAAGAGCAAACATGATGGTCTCCTATTCTGCTTCTCTATGCTTGATTCATAGATTTTTAATATGATTTATCAATGATTCATTTCCCCCCAAATAATGAAGTTTTACCCTTTGCATTGGAACAATCCTAGAGAGCTTATAATGAATAAACCACTATTCCATGCTTTTAAAGAATTTTCTTTAATTTTTTGGTGTTTTCTATTTTTGTATGAGTATCAATAGATTGACCAAGGAATGTATGTCTAAACTCCTGAGAAAAGTGATATAGACTGGAAACTGAAATTCAGAGAAACTGATGTAAATATAAAGAATGATAAGCAAAGGAAAAATCCTCTATAACAAAAATGTAATTCAGTCCAGCTTGATTTTGGACTATTCCTTCTACCTTTACGTAGTTGCACCTTGAATAAAAAGTCTAGGATTCATGCTCAGGTTAGTAAGAAATTAACCTCACAAAACTAAACACTCCAGGTTAAGTTTAATTAAATACAATGGAAGCCCCCCAAAATAGCACTTACTTCTTCTAGAAGAGAAAAGATCAAAGAAATTAAGTTCTGCTTTGTTGTTTAGGGATTTAGGGGCATTGTTGTAATTTATTCAACAAATTCAACTTATTTTGCCTTCCTGTGGAAACAGTTTTATTTCATTAAACTAAGAATTAAGGGATTAATCACAAACAAAAAGTTGCAGCACTGAAAAAAATAATTTATTGTCTTTTGCAACTGGTATGTGAACTTGTGTGATAAAGCTATTTATTCTTATTTAACAAAAATATGTGCAAATTCTATATTTAAAATGTTTTGCTGTTGTCCTACCTTTTAATTTATGCTTCATGTTTGTGGATAAAGTACACTTTGTGAGTTTACATGATATATAGCACTGTTTGCTTTTGTATTTTTTTACAAAAAGCTTTCTGTGTGAAACAGGCATATATGTATATATTCCTCATGTATCCTTGTTCTGATACTGTAGTTTTCCTTTCTGAGGAAGCGTTTAACTTAATCTATCATGACTATTAGTACCCATTAATCCTAATTTTTTCAAGCCGCAGATAAGAAAAGCACTTATTCAAACAACTGTGGTCCAAGTCTTAAACCTGGGCACGCAGAGAGCCTGGCAGGCCGTTGAAGCTCAGGCACAGTTGAGAATCAGGTCTATTCCTTGCCCTGATACACTTGGACAAAGAGCTGTTGATGGAGTATGTGAAAACTGCAAGTGATATCAATTATAATAAAACCAAATATTGTCTTTGGCTGCTTTAGAAACACTCCTTGAAAATTAATTCCCCTTAGTCTCTAGTATCTGCAGGGTTCTGTAGATGAAAGCAAACAAATTGGGTGTCAGTGATTCCAGTGTCAGTGGTCATAACTGTTTCTATGAACATGGGGTCTCCACTGATGAAGGGTGACTTCTTACTTCTACCAGTGTCTCTCATGGGGGGATAATAGGACCTGAGATAGGGAGGGACCCCTCTGATCACATTAGCCTGCCCCTGACTATGATTTCACCATCCGGTCACAGCAATAAGGCAAAGCACCCTTGGACACACAGCTGACCAGATTAACTTCTGACTCTAATGTTTCTCCCATAGACTCCTTCCTTATTATCAAGGTCATTGTCATGGTTTCTATGAGGACAACAGCCAAATTCAGAGAAGCCCAGGACTTGTGCTATGACTTAGAGTTCACCATTTGTGAAACAAGATTGAATGTAACAATGACCAAACTTGACTCATCATTCATGGCTGAGGGTGAAATCTCATTGGCTTGATTGGTATATATTACCATTTATAATTAAACTTGAGACCACAAAAACACCTTACATTTTTCAACATTTCAAAGCTACAAAATAAATGAATACAGAAGATGAACACAGAAGATGAGTACAGAAATGGTCACCCAACGCTGTAATAGAACCGAGTGCAGTGTCAGGAGATCTATCGTTTAGATGCACCAAAGACGAACTTGGATGTTTTCTCTATTATTTTTCTCATTTGCCAAAACCTGTAGCTTTAGACTCTCTAACAGGTAGATTAACCTAACTCACTAGTTCACTGAGGGGAAAAAAAAAAGCAATCTTCCTAATAGCTGTCTGCTAGCAGGAACTACAGAAATGACTGCTCAAGTTAAATATCGTCATGAAACACATCCATCTATAATGCATAATTGTGTTCTGGTCAATGAACATATAGAAACATATTAAACCCATGCATCAGTGAAAGAAAAACCGGAAATAGACATACGTCCAGTCCAGAAAAGCATTTAATCTGGCAAATGTCCTTCTAGTGCCATGATACCCTAACTCTCGATGAAGATGTTGTGGAAAAAAATAGTGGAATATGTTGTTAGAAGATGCTGGTTTTAAGAGAGAATAGGAGTACATGTTAGCTAACCGAGTTAAATGCACAGTCCTAATAGTCTAGCACTTTGTTCTTATTCTCGCAATAAGTCTGCTTCCCGTGGTCCTTGTCCCAAAGCTCCAACTGGCCCATGTGGGCCACCGTAGGTGAAATGAAAAAGCAAATAATGGTCCATCATCCTATAAGGCACTGTCACAGAGTGATCCAGGTCCAACACTGTGAAAAAAAACTGTGATTTATAAATGACACGGCATTCTCTCTTTTTTTTTCCATTTTCCTTTGGCACATCCGATGAACAATTATACTTTTTAATTGAGGTGCTAATGTCTTCGGTGATCAATAGTCAAACGTAGCATTTCTGCTGAGTTACTATTTTGTTCTATGTGATTTTTCCATTTTCAAGAACTAAGTTTGGTTTTGTTTTGGTTTTTGGTTTGGGTTTTCTTTTCCTGGTTTTGTTTTTTTGTCAAGGGTGGGCACAACTCGATACTCAAAGTTCGGGAGATGGCATCTAACGGTCATTCCACTTGGCAGGGTTCGGCGACACACGACACGTACGCCCCCTATGAGGATGTTCCAGGTGCCGTCAGCACTCGGAGAGAGTCAGGCTGGGGCCGCAGACTTTCAGACGCGTCACGTCGCGTCACTTGCTCAGACATCGGCATTCTCGTCAAACATTCCTTTTAAACAATCCAGTTTGCTTCTTAGACGCACACAAACTCCTGTTTATATTTTGCCTGACTTTGTTGAAGCTTTGCAACATTTTATGTCCATAGTAAACACTGGGCAAGCATAGCTCAGTCCCCGCTTTAACAGTTTACAACATCCTCGAACCACGTCACCCCACACTGAGAGCGTATTGAGAATAGTGCTATGTTGACTCGGTGAGGCTAGACTTCTGATTAGGAAACAGCTATTGTCTCTGGGTGATGTTTTTGCATTGTACACTCGGGCATGATGTAAATGTAGGAGTTGGCAGAGGCTGCTCACATTTGAGTATCACATATTTGTCAGAGAAGATCATGCACGTTTCGTAAGTAGACTTCAGACAACTAAGCAGATGGCAGAACTATGTTCGATTTGATGGGAGCAGTGACACTGCCATTTGATCTCTGCATTAGAGTCTGTGAGTAAATTCAGGTCATAGATCTATGCAGGTAGAACCGAGATTTTTAAATCTTGAATGGTGCTTTCGAGACATAGTAAAACTTTGAAGATTTGCATATTATATATAAGTAGTAAAACGCAAGCTGCTCATTACTCCAGATTTTCAGAAGTGATGGCATCGTTCAGTAAATGCAAACCAGTTGAAGAACCGAAACTTTTTGGAAAACTAAAATGGGTCTCATTGAAAATGTCTCCTCAGCTTTGGCGAATTTCACACTGAAATCCACTACTGAAAGCATTACTGTGTCTTATAGCCTGCATTCCAGCACAGCTCTGTTATTCAGGTAAATCACTTGAACTGAGTCGTTTGGGGCCTGTACTGTAATATTTTTCATGGAGGAACAATATCCTACTTTGTAAAGCATTTCCCTATGTGTGATTTCAAACTGTAAAATTAAACATTGGCTTTGTGGTTTCAGTGAGCATAATAAATGTAAACTGTAAACTAGGTTAAAGTATGTACTGCACATAATGTTTTAGAGTTGGAAACTATTGTCCATTTAATTTATATATTCTCATGACAGCCGTAGAACCCAGCCAGGTCTTAAGGAAACTTTAGGCTCTATAATTTCTACCATCCCTCCTTCACTGTGGCACAGACAAGTAATATTTTCTCTGTCTTAAAGGACTATGGAACTATTGCTTCAAATCTTCTTACCACCCCCTAAGTCTGTCTAGTATCCAAATTTTGGTATTGAATTAGATAGAGCAAGCAATATAATCTACCTGGTTCATCTATTTTTTTTAAGATAAATTCTTACTCATTGTAAAGCTTAAGAGTCTCAAGGGTTATGCATACATGGAAATTCAAAAACAATTGACACTCACGAGCAAAAGCCTATTTTTTGCTAACACGATTATGGCATTACGGTTCCTAAGGATACCAATTCCTTCTAAACCCGAAATCAACACTGTTTAGCATGCATTGCAAACACTGAATTTATCATATTCTCTCATATCAAATAACATTTCGGAATTGTGAACTTTATTTTTTCTTTTAGTAGGATGTTTATTTTTTAAGAAATAATTTGCAACACCTATATTTTTAAAAACACCATACACAAACGGCATCCTAAGGGGCTAAGAGTTGTTGAACATGTCTTTGGCCCGGGCACTGTGCTAAATGCCTTACCGACTTTCTCCCACGTGTTCCTCTCCCTGGCCCTCTTGACCTTGGTCTTAGATTCCAATATTACGGATGACCATCACATCAGAATAACTGTTCACAGTCGTCTAGCTGTTGCCAAGTGCCCAGCACTGTTATAAGCACTTTGAATATTTACTTTCAGTTAACGGCATTTTAAAACATTGAGCGTCTCCAATCCTTGCAGACTGTGAGTCTGATACAGGGATTTTAAGGGTAGGGGGAAGACTATGTGAGTTTGGAGAACCGAGGGGAAGTGTTCAGATGCCCTGACGTGTGTAAAAGCAAAGTGGTCCTCAAATTCCAATAAAAACGTCAAGGAAACTCTGGAGAATCGGGCAAGCAGCAGGACTAGAGGCAAGAGCTCAGGGTGTACAAAGGACTGTTGTTTAAGGAGAGAGAATTTGATTTAGAAAACTAGTAAATTGCTCGGAAGGATTAAAAAAAAAACTATGGTATTTAACCTTACAAACTCATTCGCAGCTAATAATGAGCTGGTTCAGACAAGGTCAAAGGCATAAAAATGTTCCGGGGGGTAGATTTTAGATTAGGAGTAGAATGAACAAAGAAGTTTAGAAAGAGAGCTATAGATGTTTCAAAAGTCAGAACTGTCTTTAATTCCTAGATTCTGTAGGGTATTCCTTGATTATTGTCTTATCTGTTCAGTTCAACTCACATTTTTGCACAGAACAAAAGATGATAGGTTTTAACGTAGACACGAACAAAGGGGTGTGGCTCTGCTTTCCTCAGTTTCCCTCCATGGCCGGTTCATGGTTAATAGAATCCCATCCCAGAAGGATTAATCCTCTGGGGCCGTTCCCAGGGATGGAAGGAGATAAAAAGAAGGCCAGGACCTCACTGTAACAGGAAGTCATAATACATATGTGCCGTGATCTAGATTTCTCTTTCCACTTCTAGATGCCTACAGCATTTTCTCTTTCTGTTTCAACTTTCGTTGGAGTTTGACTGGAATTGTAGTTGCAGACCTTTTGTTATTGTTGCTATTTGTTATTAAAAGCATCTAAATATCAGAGAGCAGGAAAGCATCTTTCTTAACTGCTAGTAAGTAGACTCCACACAACAGTGGCTGAACTAGTTTGAAGTTAAAAAAATTATTTTTCTACAAGAGTGTTGGGAACCATTAACTGATTCATGTTCCAAGGAAGTGTAGTGCGTACTAGACGCTGTAGAGAATGTATCCAGCTTGTTCCTTTACTCTCCAGCCCCTTTGCTATCATTTTGCCAAAACAACAAAGATGTTTTCTCTTGCTCCTTGCATCTCAGTTGCATTATGGGCAGTTTTGAGATGAGAGCTCAGAGGTAAGAACTGGATGAGACACAGAAGACAGAGCCTGTGTAAGCGAAGAAGTGGTTGGAGCCGTGGCCCACTCACTGCAGGTGTGCGGGACGGAACAGCCGCTTCCCAGCTCTCCCACTACCTCCACTCTCCAAGCCACCAACCCCTCCACTTTGGACGAGAGGTGCCTCCAAATAGGGCCTCCTGTTTCCTTCAGCAGCCAGACTGATCGGTAAAATGCCAGCTCATTTAACATCTTTGCAAAAATGTATCTAATGTCTTCCCATCTTAGAATAAAAAGGGTTACTTTCCATGACCTTCAAAGCCCCCTGGGGACAGGCTTCCCTCCTCTCTGACTTCCTCTCCTATTCTGCCCCCCCCTGCCCCGTCCAGCGCCCCAGCTGCTGTCTTTGTTGCCACTCTACTAAGCATGAAATCTGTTCAGAAAGTTTAGCCTAGAACATTTTTCCCCAGTCAGAGGCTTGCTTCTTCTCTCCCTTCAAGTCTCTGCTTCAGTGCTATCCCTCAGAGAGGCCGTCCCTGAAGATTTCCTCCTTCGTCATTCCCATGGCACTTACCCACACTTGAAATTGCATTACATACTCATGTCTATATGTCTGATGTCATTTATATATATGAGTATATGGAAGCAAGTGTACATATCTATACTTTGAGTGCACAGTCTCTGGGGCGTTTTTTTCACTGCCATATTGTTAGGTGCCTGGTATACGATAAGTACCCACTAAGAACTTTTACAATGAATGAATGAATGAATGAATGAATAGATGGTACTCCAGGCAGATAATCGTTATTAAGAGGGTTCAGGAAATGGCCAAGGATATTTTTGCAAGTGGACCAAATAAAATAATGGAAATACTTTAAACATGTAGCACGGACATTTTAAGCAGAAAGCAAGCCAGGGTTAGGCCAGGAGAGTGGGGGAACCAGGACAGATGGGTGGCGGCAAGAACTAGTCTCCTTGATGTGAAGGCAGACTTTCAGACTGTGAGATGATGTGTTGTAGAACGCAGATTCCAAAGATGTTCCTCCCGAACTTCCATCCCTTCCTTATCCAATCAAACACTAATATTGTTGTAAAAGTATTTTGCAGATGGAATTCATGCCACTAGCCAACAAACCTCAACATGGAAAGATTACCCTAGATTAACCCGGGGAGGGCTGGGAAACAATGTAATCATATGAACTCTTAAAAGCAGAAGAGAAAGGCAGAAGTCAGAGAAATCTGAAGCCTGCAAAGGGTTTTGAACTTGATTGCTTGTGAAATGGAACCACAAGGGAAGACAGGCAGGTAGTGCCAAAAAGCTGAGAACACCAGCCCACAGCCAGCAGGGAAACGGGGATCTCACTCAGGTCTACAACTGCAAGGAGCTAGGCTGAAGCAGCAACACAAAGGTGCTTGGGACCAGAGTCATCCTCAGAGCCTCCAGAAAGGAATGCAGCCCTGTTCATGCCTTGCATCCAACCTGGTAACGCTCAGAGCGGACACTGGCTGGGCCACGCTGAGCCCAGACATCTATAGCACTGTGAGATAATAAATCGGTATCATGAAGCTGCTAAATGTGTGGCAATTTGTTACAGTACCTACAGAAAATGAAAACAAGGAAGGGTCTTGATGTACAGAGGAATAGGAGAAAGGCTATCAGGTTAGATCCTTAAGTAGAATAATCAGGTTAAGACCCAATTTTTGGGACCCCACACACTACAAGGGGTATCACAAAGAAAACACGGAATTGGAGTTACCAGACCTGGCACAGTGTCTTGGAATAAGACCATCTAAACTAAATTGACAGGGCGTCACTTGGGCTGCTAGACAAGAGCTTCATATAAACACCCTGACTCAAGGCCACAATTAGTGAAAAGCTTTGTCTGAAGCATGAACCTGTAGCCACAGTGATAAAAATAAGCAAAAAATAAGGTTGAAATTGGGGGCAAGAGAGATAGGAGTTTATGGATGGGGGAATCTGTTGCCTGGAACAATGTTTTCCAAAATGCAGCTAAGAAATCTTTCGTGGGCAATAAATAAGTGAATAAAGGTTCTGAATGAATTAAATTACACTTTTTTAAAAATACTTTATTTATTTATTTTTAGAGAGGGAAGGGAGGGAGAAAGAGAGAGAGAAACATCAATGTGTGGTTGCTGGGGGTCATGGCCTGCAACCCAGGCATGTACCCTGACTGGGAATCAAACCTGCAACACTTTGGTTCACAGCCCGTGCTCAATCCACTGAGCTACACCAGCCAGGGCTTAAATTACACTTTTATCAAAGGTGCCCTGGTTACATATTGCCCTCAACAAATCATCCTAAAATTTAGCTGTTTAGGATGACGGTTTATTGATTTCATGAGTCAAGGCTCAGTGGACCACATGCCTGCCCTTGACATTGCCTGGTGTATATTGGTGAGACTCATGTGGGGGTTGGCCTGGACTGCAGGATCCAAGACAGGTTCACTCACATACCCGGTGTCCTAGCAGAGACGGCTACAAGGTCAGTCTCAGTGACACCCCTCCGTTTTCATGCGGTCTCAAGCCTTTTCCTGTGGTCTCTTCAGCAAAATGTGGTTAGTCTTCTAGCAAGGTGGCTCAGGGCTCCGAGAGTAGGAGATTCCGGAGCACCAAGTCAAATCTGCAGGGTTTCTGATGGCAGAGACTTTGCTGTGCAAACCAGCAACACTCCAAGTCCCTTCCTTGATTCTTCCACAAGTTAAAAGATTATGTAACATGACGTTTTGTATAGTTTGGTTATCAACATTTTCAAGTTTACTTTTCTTTGCAAACATCATTTTTACATGCAAATCAATAGAGGTTTTCATTTTAAAAAACAACATTGTTAAAGACACGATAGTTAACAATAAGGTGGAAATCATTACCCTCGATATTCATCGGAGTACAAAACAAGCAAGCTACCGCAATAAGTCATGGAGTCCTAATTCAGTTGGGGCACCAGCCCCGGCTCCAGGGAATCTTTCTCTTTGGGTGGGGAAGATGAATTGACATTTATTACTTTTTAAATGCTTGTTTGTTTGTTTGTTTGTTTGTTTTCCACATCTGCATGTATTTCCCTGAAAAGAACATTTTAACATCTGTGGATCCGGAGGCTTCCCACTGATGATTGCAAAGCAAGTGTTTGGTGTCAGTTGTACACGTGGAGTTGGACATCTTTATTTTGCAAAATCTATTAAGCCAAATACGTACAAAAACATTATAAATTCTTCAGTGATCTGCAGGACATTTCTTGAGCAACAAAAGCCCCTCTAATTAGGATTCTGAAGACAGGAAATGTGCTCTTTAGTAAACGTGTCTAGCTCCTTAATGTGGCTCTCTTTAATGTAGCACGATCAAGTACCTGTTCTTTTAAGGTGACAGACTTCACTCCTACATACTACCAGTGTCCCTACCACGGGTCCTACAGGGGGCCACGTATTCAATGACTCCATATAAATCCATCAACACAGTATTTAAAAGGCACTTGGTGAAAATGGGTCTAGAGCCTACAGAAAAGTCAGTTACATGTTTATCCGATTTATAGAATAAAACCATTTTAATATTGGTAGTGTTTCTGGTGCCTATTATATTTATAACCGTAATCCAATTGAGATTAGACTCTTGAACCCTTTCTAGATTACGGCATTAATAGTCTCCATGATGTGAGCTCAGTGGCAGAATTGGACATGAAACCCAGGGCTAACATTGAAGATGCTTTTATTTATTCATTTTTTTTTACTTGGATCATAGCAAAAAAACAGAAATTTCTCCAAAATAGGCTTTTTCTAGTCATGCAACTTTCCTGAGCCCGTGTCTCCTCTCACAATATTTTTCCTTTGATCCCCCATTTATCCTTTTTTGAAAAATCTATATTGCATGAGAACTTAACATTTCTTGAGCCAAACACCACTTTAAGAACCTGATTAAAGCCGTGGTTCACTTCATAAATGTACACAAAACACTATATAAAATTTCTAGACAACTCATGGACCTCCAGAAGCTAAACAAAGAATTCCAATGTGCAAAAACAATAATAAATATGTTTTAAACAAAAATTTTCGAAGAAACAACTTCTTACAAGTGAAAATTTCACTTCTGAAGTTAGAATATATTGATATGCCTTGGTAATTGTAAAAATACTTTTAGTGATTACTTATGCATATAAGCCATAATAATATTAGAGTGCAATAGCAAATAACACATGGTTCCAGCAACCAGGGATCTAAAACCAGGGAGAGACAAATTACTTTGTAGTGGAATAGTAATCGTGATACTATTCCACCACAGTTAGACAGTTATAACTGTTATAACTGTAACTGTATAATCACGATACAGTTAAATAGAGTGTCAGTCCCGTAATACAGCCGACAAAGAAGCAATTAGGCTCTTCAAGTGCATTGCCACAGGTTCATGCACACTGCATACAGACGGCAGTTCCCTTCCTGTGCTGTATGGGTAACACGGGGTGCAGACGCTGTTAATGCTCACGTCCTCGCTGCCCTCCCTTTTTGCTCTGTGTTTACAATGATGAGACAGGTGATCGGCCACAGACGGGGTCCTGGAGCAGCTGAACTAATGCCAGCCATCAACCATCTTTGAAATTCTTATTTCGTGAGGACATTTTTAAAGGTTTAAATTCCTACTGGACTTTTTCTTGCAGACAAAAGCATTTCTGACTGATTCAAGTCCCCATTCCTAACCTGGGAATCATAATTTAAGAACAATATCGACAGATGGAAGCTCCATTAGGGGAAAGAAATCAGAAAAGTGAAGGAACTTAAAACTACATCCTATTTTTCCAAAAATGTCGGAAAGGGACTTTAGAATGAGAGAGTGTATGTTTTCAAATATTTGATGGATTCTCATGGGGAATTATAATTATTTTACAGAACCAGAGGGGTAGAATTAAAACCAATTAGGTTTTAATAAGGACCAATGAGGAAAAAAGTTTCTACCATTCACTTTTCTCCCAAACACGGGTGCTTTGGAAATGCAATAACTGTGGAGGTTTGTTTTTACCACACCCCTTCCCAGGGAAAACTTTTCTAAAAGTGTCAATCTCTGCTTGGTTGTATCCACATTACTTTTAAATATGTTTAATAAATACGTGTCTTATTATTCCTTTCCGTGCTGTGTACTGCTCTAGACCGCGCATTCAGTACGCAACATTATGCCCAGTTATGAAGGCTTGGTTTTACTTTTCCGTTAGTACGGTAGCTCCCGTGCAGGAGAACTTGAACCCCCTAGGAGACAGTTGGCAATGTTTCGGGATATTTTTGACTGTCACAGAGCAGGGAGGGGGTGCTGCTGGCGTCTAGTGGGCGGACTCAGAGGGTGCCGCACGGCAAAGGACAGCCTCCACCACAAAGGACTGCCCCTTCCAAAGTGTCCATAGCGTTGAGGTCGAAGAGCCCTGCCTTGGTAGACCACTCCTGTCCCCCGTCCTGCCCTCCTGTGTGGGGCACCTTCTCAGGGGACGGGTCTCTCACCTTCCACTTACAAGTGAGTCAACATGCCCTGAGGCTCTTTTCTCCTTGCTGTTATGGAAGTTGGAGCAGCCGGCGCTAGGGGCCGGGCCTTCATTCTTGGAACGCTGGCACTTGGTGTGTGTTTCCTTACACAAGAACCAAGTGGCCTCCGAGAGGTTCTGAGATCTGGGCATTGTTGGGACAGTTGATGGATTATGCAGGTGAGCATGGCACAGACTGATGACAGGCAATTACTGTAAATCAGCGCTAGTCTGCCAGCCACGTGCAGCTGATTGCGAGAAGTGTACGGGAACCAGCCCTGGTCCGTCCAGTTTAGAAAATTAATACCGTGCCCAAGGCCAGGTTTGCACATTTTCTGAATGAGCTAAGTGGAATGTTTTCCGTATAGCCAAGTGAGGAAATGGAGAAGAATGAAAGTTTTGTTCCTTCAGGGGCATTTTTTTATAGATTTTATTTATTTATTTATTTATTTTTAGAGAGAGGGGAAGGAGAAAGAGAGGGAGAGAAACATCAGTGTGTGAGAGAAACATCTACTGGCTGCCTCTTACATGTCCTCAATCAAGGACCTGGCCCACAACCCAGGCATGTGTCCTGACTGGGAATCGAACTGGTGACCTTTCATTTTGCAGGACAATGCCCAACACACTGAGCCACACCAGCCAGGACTCAGGGGCATTTTTAAATAACATTTTGTTTAAGGGGAAAGCAGCACTTGCTTTTAAATTGTAAGCACAAGTTAACATGTTTCAGTGTTTAGAGAATTCTAGAAATACAAAAACTGTGGGAAATTCAAACACACAATCATACAATAGACAGTTCCCAGTTCTCTTTGTACACTAACTATAGACATTGGAAAGTTTTTTGCTTGGTTTCCTTTAAACATCTTTTTGTTCAAGAATAAAAGTTATAGAAAGCCTATAGCCAAACTACACATTCTTAAATGTGGTCATTTAGAACAACCCCAATTCTATTCTAACTGACTAAAGAGAAAAAAGTTTTTTTCTTTTTTTTTCCAACCACAATAGGCTAATGTAGAAAGAAAATCACCAATAATATAATAGATGAAAATGTGGTCAAAGCCAAAAAGAAAGCACAACACGCAGTATTTTAGAAATTCAGCAGCACGTGTGCATGTGAGAGACAGACACAGACAGACAGACAAGCATTACGGTTAAGGTCACGTAAGATCAGGGGAGGACACGCTATGAAATTTGCTTGCATTTTTACGAAGTTATTATTCATGTTCGATATATACAGTGTACGTGCCACTGGATTCCATCATGCCAAACCAGAAGGATTCCTGAGGTTCTCGTTTATTTCTGCTGTCTAAAGCCATTACCTTCCACCTCCTAAAAGACTCAACACCACAGCTTTCAAGTCAAGGCCAAAAACACTCCATCTCCAGAAGTCAGGGAACAACTTGAAACATGATTGCTCTTTGATGTGCTTTGTTTTCCTCTCACGGCAATTCTTTTCAATCGTAAGAGTCCACCTTGGCTTCATTCAAAACCTGATACACCGTGAATGGTGTCCCTCATCAGCCATCAAAACTGAGGGCAAGCTCTAAAAATGTATTACCTTTGTTCTGAATCACTGAGCATGTGATTATAGATGGGTGAGTGAATAATCACTTTTGTCAGTTCAAAGCTAAGTTCTAGAGGCTGCATACTTTCCTCGATGTTTAACTAAAGCTTCTTGGCTCAGTTTACTAGGCCAGAGCTACCAACTTCCCAAATACTGTTGCATTTAGAAACACAAGGGGCTCTCATTTGTGAGGATTCCGCACTTTGAAGAGTGTTTACAGCTCTGCTCGTGGCCCTAGAAGATGAGGCTCTGGAATCCTGCTAGTGATGGGTACTCATAACATTCAAATCCCAACCAATGTCTCCAGCCGCAAGTCCAACTATCGTATCTGATCATACACACTTACAATTCTGCTACAAAAGCTGTCTCCTTTTCTGAATTTTCTCTGTATCCCCAGTCTCTGTGCCTTTGCCACTTCATTCCTGCAGTTTTTCTATCCATCACTTCTTCTAACAAAACCCTACACAGTTAAAAATTGCATTTTTCATGGTGACTGCCTAGATCTCATGGTGAAATCTTCTACACAGGTTTATGTACACCTTCACACACAGTCAAAAACCTTGTCTTCTAAGCACCTATATCCTGGGTACATATATTATTATACTCTCTTATTTTGCCTTGTCTTAAAATTAATTGTACACATCTGCTTCTTCCCTCACCCCCTAGACTTCTTCACCCCACATTGCATTTTATGGCCTTTCAAGACAAAGGCTATGTTTCCAACATCCTTGTATTTGCAATAACTCCAGGTTTATTATATGAATGATTACACAAACATGTATATGAATACTAGCTTGAGCAAACACCATAAACATTAATTTATTGTGAGCAAATATGAATTTTAAAATGTAGCCTGTTTTTATTTAGATCATTGATATTTTATTCATCATAGATATTTTGCACTGATTTTGACTTTTTAAAAATGTGATACTAGATTCTTTTCCTAATTACTGAGTCTTATGTCACCTCCCCTTCCCTAAAGTTGGTGCCGCATGCAAGTTCTTCACTCACCTTAAATCTGGTGCTAGAATAGCCATGACATCTAAGCAACTGCTGAAAAGTTAGTAGAACATAGTTTTTATTTCATTGACTTTGCTCAATGCTAATCAAATCCTAATGCTGAAGAAGTATTATAATATATAGATTTGAGAATTAATGAAGCTTTAAAGCGTATCATCCGCCCTCTTCATCGTATGATGAAGCACCTGAGGGCCAGAGAGTTCAGGAGAAAGTAGTCCAGGAAAACAGTTTGACTTTCTTTTTGGTTGTTGATGCTAGATCTTCAGGTAGATCTCTTTGGCTGCTGTGACCATAAACAGAACCCAGTCAACCTCCCTGTGCAATGACCCAGGTTCAAGGCCTTTGTCTTTATTAGTGCTGCTCTCTGTTAGTCTGAACGCAACCAATCTTGGGATAACAATGCATTCTAAATAACAAAGAGAGAGACAAAGCTTAACTTTTGCAACAGCATGAATGGAACCGGAGATTATTATGGTCAGTGAAATAAGCCAGTCAGTGAAAGACAAACACCATATGATCTCACCTATAAGTGAAACCTAATCAACAAAATAAACTAGTGAGTAAAATAGAACCAAAGGCATAGAATCATGGAATGGACTGACAACTGTCAAGGGGTGGGGGGAGGTGGGAACTGATTAAAAGAAGGTGAAGGAATTAGTCAAGAACATATATGAAGGTCCCACAGACATGGACAACCGATTATGGGCCACATGGAGGGGACTGATTACGAAAGTGGGGCGTGGTCTTGGTAGAAGAGCGAAGGGGGAAAAGTGGGACAACTGTAATAGCATAAAAAATAAAATATTCAAAAAGCCCCATTAAAAAAGAAAAGAAGTAAACTTCAATCATATGCAATTTCTGCTTATCTCATATGCTGTTGGACTCTCATGCTTTAATATGGGCATACATTTCCTTGAAATATTTTATAATATACACATTAAAGGAACATTTCTGAGAAGGTAGGAGAAACGCAATAGTTTGCCGAAGGTTTTCTTATTAAAGCTTTCTCTTCTATCAGATACAGAAACTGCCATGCAGTGAGAGGAACACAGCTGTGGAGAGATGTTCTCGCTAAGACAATGGTTCTTAACCACTTCGCATTGGAGTTACATGGGAACACTTTTAAAACATACCATGGCAGGGGACTCCTCACCAGTTATTTCAGAAGCTCTGGCACTGAAGCTCAGGTGTCGGTATTTTTTAAAATCTCTTCAGATTAATTATGCAGCCAGGAAAGCAAAGTGTTGCTGCATGACTTCGTGACAATGTTCTTGATTCTTACTCTGTATTTTCTTATCATAGGCCACATGATTTGATTTGGTTTAGTTGTAGTTGCTCATCTTCAAAGGTTACCCATACATAATTTTTGCAATGGAGAGAACAGCCAGCCTCTCTCATAATCCACTTTAATGTTGGGAGTTTTCCTTTGAACCTAAAAGCCAAGAGGGGTACAGAATGCTTTGCTCATCTTGCGGGCCACGGCAGGGATTTATCTATCACGTGGGCACATGGACCTGAGCTTATGTCTTCTTCAACATTAACAGTAGGTTGTGCTGACAATGCTTGAATTGGATGCAGTTCACAGCTCTTCGTATCTTCAGTGTGCTACCAGGAACATGTCCCATTTCTATCTACCATTAGCCCCCTCCACTTCCTGGCCTTTTATACACTATGACTTGTAATCCTTGAATGAATGTTAAGACATTCCTTAATGAATGAATGGATGTTTTAACATTCATTCAAGGATTACAAGTGATAGGACCAAGGTGGGCTGAAAATGGAGATACCCATCTTGAACAACAATAAAAAGAGAGAGAAAAGTGGATGCATATATGTAGAAGAAAAGAGGGAAAGAACTGGACTCTGGATTTCAGGAGTTTGGAGCTTCTAGCGTACCCACTTTCTTTTCATGGAGCTCCACTTCAAACTGTCAATGTCTACCAACATCCAATTATTCAAATAAAACTCCTAGTGCTGGCATTCTGGGGTATGCACAAGACCAGCTTCCTACTTTTCCTCTTCCTTTATTTTTGTCTTATACCCTAAGGTCCCTCTCAATGGATGACAGAGGATGAAAGGATTAGCCAAAGCACGTATATGCATAACTCATAGACACAGAAAACGGTGTGATGACAGCCAGAGGAAAGGGGAGGACATGGGCTGTGTGGAGGTGGGCCAAAGAGGGGTGGGGAAATTGGGGACATCTGTAAGAGTGTCAACAACAAAAAAACAAAGTTTACAAAAGGACTTGGCCATCACTCATATCCTTGAAACTAAAGGTCCCATCATCCCCTCTGAATGGTAGAACTCTAACCCACCCTTTTGTTATTGAAATCAGGCCCTTTCTCTTTGGGCCAATTTAATTGCCACTCCCTCCCAGAAGCTGGGTGGAGCTCACTCCAAAGACAAGTTTCCAAATTTAGAGGCTAAAATTCATCCCTTGCTTTTTAAAATCAAAAGTCAAATAAACCAAGAACTTATTTGAATTCACGTTGGAGTCAACAAATGGAAGAAGAAAATAAATGGGCCAGAAAAAAAGAAAACATGCTAAAATGTTTTTAGTTAAAAACCTGATTCTTCATTCATACACTTATTTCTAATTTTAACAAAGTCAGATAAGCTAAATGTCATTTGTTTCATTTCAGCTTAACCTTTTCTTACCCGAAAAGAAAGGCATGGGCTTACATTAGTTCTGCATGTAGATGAAATTCTTAGATCATCGAAGGGTCTGGTATACATCCTGTTTGCAAACTAAGATTTCTTTATGAATGAAGAATAAAATGCGCACATGCAGGCCAGAAACAGAAACCTTGCTTTGTGGCACGGCTATCAGTTCCAATATTTATAATCGGCATCTCTGAAACGTTCCACTTTCAAAGTACAGAGACTGTTTTCACAGTTCTCTCCCATGAACGTGTTTTCCTAATGCACTCGAAGTTGATGCCAGCAAGTTTCTGTCGTGTTTATTATATTCTGTCTTCTCTCCACCCAGGCCCCCACCCTCAGATCCCACATTGTGAGCAAGCCTTTGAGTATAACCAAAAGCTTATTAACAAATTTTCCAGCAAATAGAATTTTTTTGGAATTTTTTCCACCTTTGGTTGATGGGCTTCCACTGAAATAAACCAGTTATGTTTGCGCTAAGCTTCTAAGGGAACTCCACTCCCAGTCACTTTAATGAATAAATGACAAACTGAATATACCAACAAGTCCAGTCATGAACAAAAATAGAGGCAAAAATACATTGAGTAAAACAGAAAGAATGTGAGAAGGGGAAGTTGGGAAAGAAAATGAATGTTTAGTCCTCTGACTCCTGTAACAAAACTTAAAAACTGTAGTTTTCCCTAAATTGAATAGGGATATGTGAATATCTGAGAGGGTTATTTTAAGAAGAAGTTATACTTTATTTTATTTTCATGTAGATCTTTTTCTTAACTCTTGGCCCCCTCAAATGGCATCATCACATTGATAAACCTAAAGTGAGTGTTAAAAATTACAAAATTAACGTGAGATCACAATGAACTGAATTCAGATATTAAGTGGATATATCCAGTTGAGTTGAGAAGTATACAATGACAAAGCCTTATATGAAAAACATCAGTCAGGATAGGATCTAGACTTCCTTGTTTTTTAGAAGTTCTGAGTCCTCAAGGGCATTCACTGCTTGAATTGTTGGTCCCATACTATGTCCTTTCACTTAATTTCTATGTATTTCTCTTATTACTTTTTCAAAAAGTACCAAAGTATTGGCTTTGACCTCAAATAAATAACAATATCGATAGGGGGAAAGACAGCCAAACGGAGAAAATAACATCTCCATGCTCACATTTCCATCCTCTAAGTCAGTTTCACATATTGGCTCAACCCATAACCATCTATGGTTAATTTCATTGAATTGAGTCTCAAGGACCTGAGAAAACTTGAGAAGATGGTCAGCATGTATATCCTGGCCCTGAATCATATTAACACCTAACATGTTCTACATACCTCAAAATAATTCTAAACCTCATTACATAAATGATAATAATTTCTTACACGTAAAATAGTGCTGTGGATTTTCTAATAAATGCTTGCAAATACGGCACTATATTTATTTTAGTCTTACTGTTGTAACCATGCAGAAGCTCCATTTCTTTAATATGACCTTTCTCCTTCCCTTCCTTTTCATTCAAACTGGCCTCCACCAGCATCCTGACTCATCCACCTCCTTCTCTCTTGCGCGCCTAGTTAGTTAATCATTAAGCTGTCAGGACAATGAGGTTCTTTCTGGTCAGCATCGAACAAAGCCTCCCATCTGTTGACCAAAGAGACAGAGTTTCAGTCAAACTAGAGATAACATCTAGGCCTCAGTTGTGTTTCAGCTCCAGACCCAGAAGACCAGAAGGACCTCAGCAACCGCATCCTTGCAAACCCAGACAGAGTGACGCCAGGACTGACATCAGGACCAGATGCCCTGACCAACTAACCCCTAGTGCCGACCAGTCAATAGAGACTGTGACCCTATCCATGACCTTAACTCCCTCAGTCCCCTATGTAACCCATCCCCTAAAAGCCATCTGGGAGCCAAGTCTCTGAGCACTAGCCCACCTGTGACTCTGGGTGTGGTGCTACTTCCTTTAAAAAACCTTTCACTTCTTTGGCTGCAAACTCCTGTTTTATTGGGCTTGGATGCACACAGGCAAATGGACCCCTTTATCCAGTAACACTAATCCAAGACAGTTAGACTGATTCAGTGCTTGCTTAATTGGATAAAAAATACATGGAAATCATATGAGAAACTCATTAGTATTATGAACCTGAGAACAGAGAAGTCAAAGTAAATATTAGTTTGGAGACAATGCTTGGTTTGTAAGGAGCCAAATGAGAGCTAAGGCCCAAGCTTGTCGGAAGAGTTGACACACCAGCACAGCTGAAGTTAGTTTATTTACCTGTGGAAGAAAACACGCAGAGATGACCAGAAGCTGATGGTGCCAAAACTAACCAGAAAATGTGGTCACCTGCCCTGTTGCATTTTCATGGGCAGAGATCAATAACTCATGACTAGAAGTCAAGAACCTGCCAGGGCAGCTAACAGCGGTCTTTCATCTGTTGATTCAAAGGGGCTAAGTCTGCATTCATGTCCTCACAACACTTCATATTTCCACACTCTTCAGTATGTTCTTCCGTGGCAAGTGTGGGGCCATGCCCAGCCTCTGTTCTTGCTCCCCTGCCACCACATGCACTAACTGAAATCAACAGCTCTTTGAGATTCAGGGACCCAGCAGGTACACAGAACACCTGGTCCTCGCTAGGAAATCTGGAACTGTCCCACCTGGGAAGCCCTGTGCCTCCTCTCTGATGTGCCAGATGGATTTATGGCAAGAGCAGGTAGGACATAAGGGGTGAGAGCAGACAAAGGGATTGAAGCGAGGCTCTGACCAGAGTTAGAAGCGTTGCTTATACATGTCTGTGAATGGAAAGGGGACTCTTTAAAGTGCTGTTTGGGGACAGGCACTATTTAAAGTTTCCAAAAAAGAAACGTTGAAACTCATCGCTAACTGTTGTAGGGCAGGGGGCACTGTGTTCAGTTGTCCCTTCTGTGTAGGTTTACTTGCATGAAAAAATAACCCAAGAGAGCAAAGAAGTACACAGTCATACAGCATTGTGTGTGCATGAGTGCTAATATTCTATTTTTTGTCTTGTCTTTTTGTTTATTTGCTTTGGAATCTGATGCAAGAAAAGGATTCTAGTATGGAAAATAAGATTTAAAAAATGAAAAACTTCCAGCAGTACTAGTTCAATCTAAAGAATATGAATTTTACTCTGAAAACCATAAACAAAAAAACAAACAAAACACATCTGGCTGCTTTGAAGATGGCTTTGGGAATTTGTTTCCTAAAAGATTTTAATCTTCAATGTCATTATCAAAATCGAGGCCATGTTATTATTCTGACAGTCAGAGAAATGTAAGGATTCTCAAAATAAAAGCTTCTATTACTAAGTCCACTTACAATGGCATATATGACAAATGTGGATTTTGAAAGTACACTATCAAGAATTATTATTTTGACAGATTAAATTTCAAACCATATATTAAAAAGTTGACCGAAAAACTGTCACTTCTTCCTGTGACGCAGTCACAGGAACTGAGCTTGCCTTCCCCTTATAAATGAGAAAACTGACAACATATGTGAAACCATGGTTTGCAGGAACTGGACAACTGGCCGTTCAGGACTGTGACACCCGGGAGAAGGGACACGAGTGAGGTCAGCTGCATGATCAGTGCAACTTTCTTCCTGGAACCAGTTCTAAATTTCAAACCAACAAAGAGAAGCCCAAGCAAAGCCTGGCAGTCCCACTGAGTGGACGGGACAGGAATTGAGTCTGGAGAACGTGAGGCAGCTGGATTCACAGGACTTAACAACAAGGACGCTTCCAAAGAAAGAGCTCCATGAACCTACATGGGGCCCCTAAGACCTTAGCAGAACACTACACAATACATGCATAGGATAACACTAAGCAATGCATAGAGTAAACTGCAAGAAGGTCACATAAAAATAAAAATCTACTAGGGAGCAAGCTATAAGATTAATAAATCCACAACTCACACCAGAGTAGGAGGTGATTTTGTATGGACCGCCTAAACTGGAGAAACCTTTTTGAATGCCGGAGGCATTTAATGCAGACCCTAAAAGAGGTCTTGGTTGTAGAGCTACCCTATGCTGCTCTATAAAAGCTGAAAGATAAGTTCAAAGTAATCCACAGGAAATTAAATTTCCTGTCAAAATGTACTTCAGTACTTACTCTTTGAACAGACAGCAAAACCCATACCCTTATCACTATAACATTCACAATACATGTAATTATCTAAAAATTACTGAATATGGAAAGAAGCAGGAAAATGTAGCTAGCTCATAATCAGGAAAAACATTTAATAGAAATAATGTGAGAAATAACAGAGATGATGAATTGGCAGGCAAGTAAATTATAACAATTTTATAAATATTCTTAAAGATCTAAATAAAAACAAGGACATAATGGCAAGAGAAATAAATGATTTAAGAAAACGAAAGTAGTTGACAAACACAATTATCTGACAGGGAAAATTAACTGGATGGACTTAGTAGCAGATTAGACTGGGTAATAAAAAACTAGTGAACCTCAATATATAGCAAAGGAAATGCAAACTTAAGTACCGAGGGGGAAAAAGTTCAAAAATAAATAAACAGAACCTCAGTTATCTATGGAACAAATGGACTGCCAGAAAGAGGAAGTAAAAGCAAATTTAAAAAAGAATGGTCAAAATTTCTCCAAATTATTATTTTTTAATTAATTTATTTATTTATTTATTTTTAGAGAGATGGGGAAGGGAAGCAGAAAGAAGGAGAAAAACATCAATATGTGGCTGCCTCTCGCATGCCCCATGCTAGGGACCTGGCTCGCAGCCCAGGCATGTGCTCTGACTGAGAATCAAATCGGCAACCCTTTGGTTTGTAGTCTGCGGCTCAGTTCCCTGAGCCACACCAGCCAGGGCTCCAGATTATTTTTAAAACAGCTTTATAGCAGGATGAATGGCCAAAAAAGAAGTACATGTTTAATATATTACAAACTGATGAGTTTGAAGATAACTATACATCCATAAAACCATCACAAAAATCTATGTCATAAACATATCACCTCTAATAGTTTCTCCTACTCTCTTTATTATTATTATTGAATGATAAAATCACTTAACATAATCTCTTAGCAAATTTTCCGCGTATACTACACTATAATTAACAGTAGATACTGTGCAGTACAGCAAATCTCTAGGGCTTACTCATCTTGCATAACTGAAACTTTGTACCCTTTGGCTAATGTTTCTATAAATCCCCAGATCCAAGAAAGTGAACAAACAGGATAAAGACACAGAAAACCACAAGTAGGCTGATCTTAATCACATTATTGGAAACCAGTGGGGGAAAAAGCAGCATCCAGGAGAAGATGTCCTGGGCTCAAATGCCTTCTTCAGTAAATTCTATTAAACATTGAAGGTAGAAAAAGTAAACCTGCATAAACCCAGAAATTAGAGGAGGAAGAGACAATTCCCAATTCATTTTATAAGACTAGTTCGTATAAGACTAATTCATATACCCGAACATACAAAGATACAGTTGGAAAACTACCAATGTTCCTCATAAACATAAACACAGAAATCCATGTCAAAATAAGTTAACGACAGTATGACCATTTGGGGTTTATCGCTGGAATGCAATTTTGATTAACAATCCAATAGCAATAGAGATAACTAATTATATTAATAGAAAAAGTAGAAACAGATTATCTCAATAAATAGTGGGAAAAGCATTTGACAATATTCAACACCAGGTCAAACAGAATAAAAAGAAACTGTCTTTACTTGAAGACAATGTGATAGCACACATTGAAAAAGACTTATAGAATCTACAAAACAAATCTACCTAGAATATCCTGATAATTCTACAATGACGTATGAACACAGGATATAACATCAAAGATCATAATTGAAAAATCAGTACTAGAAACCAAATAGGTTCCATTGGTTATTACCTCACCCAAAGCAAGACACAGAAACACAGAAAATGTAAATTTCCAAAATAAGGCAGGATTTTAAAACTTTCTTATGGTAGCATTACAATTTCTTCTCCCACCCCCACCCTTAAAAACATAAAAAGAAAACTATGCAAAGCCAACTTACATACTGGAAGAAAGCCACATTTAGCATCGTTTTAGTAGCGCAGAATTTATTATTCTTTTATGAGACGAAGGACACCTGTTATCCATGAAAAATGATCAGAAAATACAATCAGGAATGCACGTGACTTTGTAGGCATTTCTCAGGGAGTAAGGTTTTGATTCTGGTAGATAGCTCAAAATGGCTTCTGGTCCAGTAAATTCCATTTCAAAACTCTCTTGACATAATCCCTGAAATCCACAGAGAACAACACAGTTTTGTTGCCAATAGTAGGGTGAATTAATTAGTTCAAGGACTTTCCCTGAGTTATCAAGCAGGATTCATCATGCTCAATAAATAACAACCTAAAAAAAACATAGCAATGACTAAGAAATGCCCAAACAAACCCTTGTAAAAATTAGCCCAAGTCACATGACCAACTTTCCCTCACCAGCATGCTCTTCTGTCTTCTGTATCAGACATTGCATAGTTGCCATTGATGGGGCAATATCTCTGCACTCACCTCAATCACACCCCGCATCCCAGACTGAAAAAAGAGCTTGCAAAACAAATAGGAATCTATCTTGAATTCCATTCCGCCTTTACCTACCAACGCATCTCATCCATTCTACAAAAATGTGATCTGTGCCAGACAAAGTAGCTTAACCCTGACTTAACTGTCCCACGTGCAATGAGTTGGGAGAACAGCGTTATGATGATCAATGAGAACTTTCCTCTTAGAATAGCTTAGTAGGATTGAGACCCCTTAATCAATCTTCATTAGAGCTGTCAGCTTTTTCAATGATATATACATAAATACATACATATTTTAAAAAGATTTTATTTATTTATTTTTAGAGAGGGAAGGGAGGGAGATAGAGAGAGAGAAACATCAATGTGTGGTTGCTGGGGGTCATGGCCTGCAACCCAGGCATGTACCCTGACTGGGAATCGATTCTGCGACACTTTGGTTCACAGCCTGCGCTCAATCCACTGAGCTATGCCAGCCAGGGCTAATACATACATATTTCCATATACATATATAATATCATATGTATAGACACAAACTCTTATAACGTTCTCTAGAACCATCAAGTATAAAAGCAATAGATGAAGCAAAATTTCTGAATTTTTTTGCATCAACTAATATACATAGTTATAGCTCCACAAAAGACCACTTCTTTGCAACTTGCAGATGGTAGCTGATTTTATAGTTGGGAGTTGGCATTTGAAATCCAGGCAGGCTGGCTTACATTGCTGACCACATCCTCGACCACAACAGTAACATAAAAAGTTTGTTTTTGGAAAAAATTTCAGAGGTTGTCTAGTCCAACTTATAAACCTACGTCTAATGTTTTCATCATTTGTGGCAATGTATTAATTCTCCTAGCAGGGAGGATAAGAAAATATTCCTGAAGCAGAAAGAATATGTCAGATCTTTTTTTTCTGTGTAACAAATAAAATAGTTTAAAGTTAATCCTTAGTTAGCTCACACATCTGATTTCCAAATTTTGAAGATTACCTCTCCCCATCTGCTGTTCCACAATCATCTTTTCTGCATAGATAAAGAAAAAATCACACCCGTGAGAATTAAATTGTAAGTGTAAATAAATGAACTACAAGTCATTATTTATTTTCTAGGACATCTCTGTAGTTTGGAAAAACAAAAGAAAAACAGAATTTCTAGAGTCAGTTATAACATCAACTATATAGATTTATTAAGCCAGTATATAATATGTTTAATACAATAAAAAAACATATTTCTCACAGAAAATGCTAATCAGGTTCTCAAAAAGTACTTTCTACCCATCATGTCTAAGGTCTCATCTGTGTTTTACCTTACCAAGGAATGCAGACTATCTCAAGGTTGAGCTAGTCTGTGTCTGCAGAAAAAGAGACATTGTTGTTACCTTAAAAATGTATTAAAAATGAAAGAAAATAGAAACATCATCACAATCGTGGTTTCAAATAAAAACCAATTTTAAAAAATCCTACTATTGTTTTTGAAATCAAACATAAAAGCAGTTCCTTTAACTTATTTTCTCAGAAGGGGCGGGGTCAGGAATCTTCACTGTGATCTCTAAGCAAAACCTCAGACGGGACTACAGCCCTGTTTTCCACATTTACATAAACAGCCTTCCTGGTGATTTGACTCTGTAGCACCCAGACTGTCTGCATACCACACAAAGCCATAGTTGGCACAGGTATCTTCCTAGCTCTGCAGTGAGATTAGAGATGGAAGAAATATCAACATCTACTAAGACCAGTGGAAATAAATTTAAACTCTCTCTACCACCAAACAAACAACCCCAGCCACATCTTAAGAGCCACCATCAAAATGACTGATTTGGGCCCCACAGCCCTGAAGTGGCTTCTTGCGTATCTTAGTCCTGTAATTAGTGCTGGGTGTTCCCTCTGGACATTCAAGAGTTAGAGATTTAATTTAAATGTTGTTCTAAAGTTTATCCAAATTAGGCTGCATTTCTCTTCTGTGTTGGTTCCTCCTTTTTCTCACATGGTTTCTTTCCCACCCCACCCCCAGTTTATTCAGTTTTCTCCTGGAAAATCAACATCATATTTCCTTCCAAGCATGGAATTTCTTATTGTGTCTCATTAGGTTAGTGCTTGTGTCTTACTACAATATTTTTTACATGTTAGTTTTCTTTTCTAGACCGTAAATAATAGATTAAATTTGTTGCCAAGGGTGTATCTAAATTAAACACCCAAGATCCTTTTACCCAGAAAATTAATTTCTCATGCATGCCCATACTTCATAAAGCTTCATATTTTTTCTAAGAATTTTTTCTAAACAGAAAACAATAGAAGTTATAATCAGCGTGAAGTGGACATTCGTAATATTTGGCTAACTAGCATCCTTTTTTTTTTCTTCCAAAGAACACCATCATTTCCAAACGTTTGAAGAATTACCCACTTCCCTTCTTGTGGGACTATAATTAGGGGCCCAACCTTGCACCAGCTAGGCAATGGAGATGTTACTCAAGATGAGCAGTAATTTAGAGCTCTCTGGAATTTGAATCTTGAACATGGGAAAAGAACCGAAAGTTGTGGTTTATCCATTTCTATAGCGGCTTCCAGGCCAGCCCCTTCCTACTACAGGACACTTCCTGTGGTTCTTGCTCGTGCTCTGCATCTGCTTGTCTTCCTCCTGCCTTTTTCCAAGCCCATTTCTCCAGACTTTATGTCATACCTTAGGACTTCAAATAACATACCACAATTCACTTGGGCTCCTGTGAGTCAAAGGCAGTTTCTTTTGCATGCAGTTAAAGAATCCCAACTGATATCCAATTAAAATACGTGAGTCATTCTTAGATGCATCACTCTGTATGTTGGATTCGCTGAATTGTTTACAATTGATTAAAAGTCAGTTAAGATAGTGGATCACATTTTGTGTGATCTGTACTGCTCTTAGTGCTGGAACAAGTACTTTAAAAAAGGGAAGATGGAGGAATAGGTAGATACACTTTGCCTCCTCACATAACCAAAAGAAGGACAACAAATTTAAAAACAAAAAAAATAACCAGAACTGCCAGAAAATTGAACTGTATGGAAGTCCAACAACCAAGCAGTTAAAGAAGAAACATTCATCCAGACGTGTATGAGAGGTGGAAACAGGCAGGCAAGGAAGCAAAGACTACTGACAAGGTGACAGCTGGTGGACCAGGTGAGGCAGTGGGTGGTAGAGCAGGTGGTCCCACAACTGTATATGCAAAAACCAGGAGGAGCAACTGGGGAGCAAGACAGACCACAAAACCCAGGGCTCCAGTGCAGTGAAATAAAGCATCAAAACCTCTGACTGAAAAATCTTGTGGGGGTTGCAATGTCAGGAGAAACTCCCAGCCTCATAGGGAAGTTTGTTGGAGAGACCCACAGGGTCCTAGAATGTACACAAACCCACCTACCCAGGAGGGCCCAAGTTGCTTGTGGGTAGCAGGGGAGGTGACTGAAAGTCCACTGAGAGCTGAGAAAGCTGCATTGTTACCTCTCAGACCCCTTCTCCACATACAGCACCACAACAGCAGCAAAGTGAGTAGCGCTGCCCTAGCGAATACTTAAGGCCCCACCCCTTACTACATAAGAGGGTCTAGACAAAGAAATATAGCCCAAATGAAAGAATAGGTCAAAGCTCCAAAAATAGAACTAAGCAATGAAGAGCTAGCCAGTGTATCAGATGCACAGTTCAAAACACTGGTAATCAGGATGCTCACAGAAATGGTTGAGTATGGTCATAAAATAGAGGAAAAAGTGAAGGCTATGCAAGCTGAAATAAAGGAAAATATATAGGGAACCAACAGTGATGGGGATGAAATCGGGACTCAAATCAACCATTTGGAGCAGAAGGAAGATATAAACATTCAACCAGAACAGAATGAAGAAACAAGAATTCAAAAAAGTGAGGAGAGGCTTAGGAACCTCTGGGACAACTTTAAACATTCCAACATCTGAATCATAGGGGTGTCAAAAAGAGAAGAGGAAGAGCAAGAATTTGAAAATTCATTTGAAAATATAATGAAGGAGAACTTCCCTAATCTGGTAAAGGAAATAGACTTCCAGGAAGCTCAGAGAGTCCCAAAGAAGTTGGACCCAAGGAAGCACACACCAAGGCACATCATAATTACATTACCCAAAATTAAAGAGATGGAGAGAATCTTAAAAGCAACAAGAGAACAGGAGACAGTGAACTACAAAGGAGTTCCCGTAAGACTCTCAACTGATTTTTCAAAAGAAACCTTACAGGCAAGAAGGTGCTGGAAAGAAGTATTCCAAGTCATGAAAGGCAAAGACCTACATCCAAGATGACTCTATCCAGCAAAACTATCATTTAGAATGGAAGGTCAGATAAAGTGCTTTTCAGATAAGGTAAAGTTAAAGAGGTTCATCATCACCGAGCCCTTATTATATGAAATGTTAAAGGAACTTAACTAAGAAAAAAAAGATGATAAAAAATGTGAACAGTAAAATGACAACAAATCCATGACTATCAATAACTGCTTCTAAAAAAAAAATGAACTAAGCAAACAACTAGAACAGGAACAGAATCACAGAAATGGAGATCACATGGAAAGTTATCAGCAGGGAAGTGGGGGAGGGAAAAGGGGAAACAGGTACAGGGAATAAGAAACATAAATGGTAGGTATAAAATAGACAGGGGGAGGTTAAGAATAGTATGGGAAATGGGGAAGCCAAAGAACTTATATGTATGACGTATGAACATGAACTAAGGTGGGGGAATGCTGGTGGCGGGGTGGAGTAGGGGGTGGAGTGGAATAAAGGAGAGAAAAAAACGGGACAACTGTCATAGCATTATCAATAAAATACATTTAAAAAATTAAATGAAATTAAATTTAAAGAAAAGGAAGACACTGACATAGTCTCAGAGGGTTTGCCGTACAGTTAAGATCAATGCACAAGCAGTAATTACTGTTCACAGGCATACAAAGAACTCAGAAGGAATGCATTCACCATGCAAGCAATGACTTTTCTTGTCACCCACCTAGTTTCCCAAGCCTGAACCGGTAACTCATCCTTGACTTCTCTCCCTTCCTCACCCCCCCACACATCTAATTAGTCACAATTCATTCACTGAGAAAATATTTGTTAGTAAACCAGGTTGATTGTGCTTACTGTAGGCCTCTTACTTCTTGCCATCACCAAAGCCTCTCCTTTAATTTAGTCCCCTCTCAGTGCATTTATCAATGGGCTAACTATTGCAAGGTAGTCACTGGCCCCTCGGACTTTGTCTTTGTTTCTTGTGATCCATCCTCCTCCAAGAAGACAGACTTTTCTTTCTAAAGTGCAAATCGGATCGTGTTGCTCTTCACATGAGGCTTGCCAACATCTTAGAAGAGCTCCAAGCATCTCAGGATAGCATTCACAGCCCTTCAAGGCACTTGAAAACTCTTCTGGAACAAAGTGAGCTGTAACTAAACAAACAAATGAAAAAACAAGGTCTATCATGCTCTGGCTCTTGTTTGTCTCCTGAGCTTCGTCTCTCACCACTCTGTGCTACCAGCACATTGAACTACTTACAGGTCCTTCCAGCACCGTCATCTCATCCTCTGCCCTGGGCGACTAGCTGCCCCTCTGCCTTAAGTGTCCTCCATGCTCCCTGGAGGTGTTTCACCTGACACACTCCTACCTTTCCACCCTCTGGGCCCAGGGGAGCAGCTCCTTCTTCATGCTGCTACAGGTGTCACTCCGTGCACACCTCCTATACACGGCGTCTCTCTGCGTCATAATGCACACACTATCGCTTTCCATTATCATTTTCTATTCCTTTGTACACCTTCCTTTTCAGAGGGCAGCTAATTTTCTGTTCTTTGAGTTTGGGGAGGTTGTCTGATTCATCTTTGTTTTTCCCATGTTTGGTAGAACACCCAGCACATGAAAATATTCAAAACATGTTTATTGAACTGAATGAGTAAACATAAAATATTCTCACAAATAATGCCTATGCTATCTTTTTTACTGACCAATTAACACAGAGCACCTGGATAGAATACATTTTAAGCATTCTATTTGTAAACACAGGAAACATCTTAATACCTAGACACTGTCCAGTTTCAGGACTCTCTAAACATGCCAACCCTAAATCTAACGAATTTATTATAGCAAACACGTAAACTTGCTAGACTTATGTGCCATTTCTATTGACTCAATCAATCTAGAAACTCTCACAGAAACAATGACAAAATGGTAGGTGTCCATAAAGCTCTGGACTGCGTGGGACAATGTATACATTGATATAATAATGCAACAAGCACACTACAAGTAGAAGCCAGTCCAGAATTGGGTTGATAGAAAAACAGGACAAATTAAGCCAGTTCATTGTAGCCAAAGAAATATGCAACATTTTTGACAATATTTTCTGAGTAAATTAATTCAGACAAAAATAATGGAAAGCTGTACAATAAGCCAGATGATGATTGGGCTATTATAGCAGATCCTCCCTTAAGATGCAGTCAAATGGAATAAACTGTTACACTGTTTCACAGGCACTTGTAAAAACAAGAAGCAACATGTAATGGTAAGGAGTATGGTAGGCTGGTCACAAAATACATGAGATACAGTCCTTTATAAATTTGTTTCTTCTATGATGAACAGGTCTCAGTCATCAGCCTTTTGCCCATCTCTCTATATAAGTTGTTCTTCAGCAAAGTGATTCTTTCCCTATAATTACAATCGTGGGCATTAATTACCTCTATTCCTTCATGGCTGTCTCAATTTATCCCACTTAGCATTAATCCCAAATCTATAACCCACTTCTAATTAAGTTTTAGTTCTTTATACACAAGTGTCCAGTAAGCTTGCCCTTTTCTCAAACAAAATTTATTTAAAAGTGAATAAATCATTTTCAACCTAATCTCAACTCCTCTTATCATCATCTATTTCTGCAGAGATTCTGCTGGTCTTCCAGTATCATATCATCCTCAATTCCTTTTTTATCCTTTGGATGGATGTAATCTCACTCATCCCCATCACCTCTGAATGCTCCAAAAATCAGTTATAAAATGTCCATCCCATGCCAAATTTTTCTGATACTAGCTACTTAGGTGGGATATTATCTTACCTAGATTCTGGGAGCATCACAGCCAACATCGTCTTTTGGACCTTGTGCCTACTGCTTCCACTTTGTCACTTCCTCACCCATCTCCCTCAAAAATATCATAGGGATGCTCAGACAGTTTTTCCCTCTAGAGTCATCATACCTGTAAAAACTCATTGTATCTTGCTATAGTAAGCTAGTCTTACTATGCTGTAAACATTTCCTTTCCCACACCTTTGCTCAGAATCTCCTGCTCAGTATTCTTTCATAGCTTTCTCAACTTATCCCGAACTTTACCTGTGTCCTAAAAATCTTGCTCTAATCTCACATTTATAAAGACCTGCACAATTCCACCATGAAATTCTTTCTGCTAATATAATAGTTCCTCCAATATAATATGCCAACTAACTTGAATTCCTTTTATAGATAAAAGCTCTAAATCACTGTGTTAGTCCAGGTAGGCTACATATATTTATGCTGTTCTAACAAACAATTTCTGAATTTCAGCGCCTTAACCAAAGCTGGCTTCTCCTTTATACCATATGCCTCATGTGGGTCATTGAGTAGCTCTCCTGAACAATGACTCCAGTATCCCAGCAAACAGGGGCTGCAAGAACCTCAGTGGCTGTGGCTGGGAAAGAGCGAAGCTTAGAGAACTGTGCAGGGATTTTCATTCCCTCTGATCGGAAGTGACATAATCTGTGTCAGCTCACATGGTCTCATCTAACTGCTAGTGGCCGAGAATGCAGAGGAGCGACAGCATACTTAGTGAGCTTTGCCGTTTTTGTCACACTAAGTTTGTATATTAATCTCAGCATAGGGGTGCAGGAGGAAAAGGTCTCACCTCAAGCACTGCAGCGTCCCCTGTTGGAACATCACTACCAACATCACTACTGGTAGGGAAAAATATGGAGGACTAGGACTGCCTGCCCAACACGTTCATTTTTGTCTCCTGCTGTCAGGGTGGAAATGCAGCATGGACAGAAGCGTGACTTTAGACTCTCAAGGCCAAGAGCCCAGGCACACTCGGAGCTCCCTACTCAGCAAGGAGGAGAAGCTGCCATTTACTGATGTTGAGGTAAGTGAACCAATAAAGATGGCCTAGAATGTGTCTGATGTGATGCAGCCAAATTGCCCCGAGCGTCCAGACACCGAAAGCTGTGGGTGAGCAGCTGTCTCAGTTTGCCATATTACTCTTTCAAGTGTCTGTGTGTCCTCCACGATTAGAGAGAATTCTGTGATAATAGGTACTGCATAAGATAAATGTCCTCTGTGCTCTAGCACTCTATTATCAGGGAATATGCAAAGCATTTTCCTACAGGACAAGAACTTCTTCATTAGAAAGGCCGTTTGCCGATGGGGAGCATATACTTCTCTAGTCCTGGCCTTGTCTTCTATGTGAAAAATACCCCGTTGTCATACGCCCAGCTTCCCCCACCCTCGCACTCATTCCCACACAGCGTGGGTAACTGGGAACGGCTTGTCTGGCTGGTGTGCTGGGAAGGAAGCCTTGGGCAAGCGGGGTCGGCACCTTTTCTTCTCCTTCCTCTGGGGGTCTGTGTTCACTGGGCGAGCCTGTGGGGAGGAGGAGCACTCCTGGGACGAGGTGGTGAGGCTGGCTAAGCCTGGGATTTAGCATTCAGAAGCCCGCAGGCTCCCAAATGCAAAACGCATTCTCCAGCTTTCAGCTGTAACTGTAATACGGGATATATTTTGTTCTCCATATGTTGCTTCATTTAATGTGTTTCTTAATTGATAAAGAATCTGAGTGGGTAAGTAGTATACAATTTATTGTGTCTCCCAAGTAACTTCTACAGATAGTATATTGTTTTATATTATTTATTTAAGGATAACTTGTCTTCAATATTTACAACATGTTTTTATCTATCTTTATAATACTACAGCTACTCATTTGGTATTCACTAATGCTAACACATTTTTGGTCAGTTATCAGAATGTGCAGTTACCACTAATTATTTCATAGAAAACTTTATTAGAAATTTGAAATAAATGTGTTAATATACATGCCTATTCTTAACCTATTTGTACAATGACTTGGTTATTTACATTGAAGCCAAAAACAAAGACAAAACATAAATATCGGTTTTAACATAATATTTTCTACTAGCATTTTCTGTAGCCCACAGTCATGCAATCATGGATACATTTGGATTCAGATAAAAATCATTCGTTCATTCAAAGTTTATGGTAGAAGTATGACTCAAAAGAAAAGCAAATCAACCTGCAAATGCCAGTGTCTTCTGGTGACAAAGGGGTCACTAGTCTTAAAAGCTAAACAAGCTGAAAGATAGTCTGTTAAACACACATGGCTACAATGCAAATCAGTTCCAGGTGAGTCAGGCTGGACCGAAGCAGACGTCACTCTTCCGCACCTTTCCAAGCTGCCAAGAGGAAAACATATGCGTTTAAACATAAAAGAGAACTGAAGTTTGTCTCCCATCTTCTTTTTCCTCTCACTGAACTACAGTGACTTAAAGGTCACATAAGGGCTGTCTGCTTTTTAGTGCCACCTTTTGGGTGGTCTTGTTATTACATAACATCCACATTCAAAAACTGGAAATGCCATGTGTGGGTGGGGGCGCACACGCGTGTATACCTGTGCTCATCGAACTCCAGCACATGAAGTCTAGGTTCTCAGTTTTTCACATTAACTGTACAGCTTATGACACGAGAACTCTGCTCCCTTATTTCTGTAACAAAGTAGGAGCTGTAAAATTTCCTCATTAGTCTTGTGCACCATGCGATCCCCTGTCCATCCCACCTGTTACATCCTCATACTACAACACAAGCCCCAGCACTCAGATTCACAGAAACTCTGGTCTCAATTATGCCTACTCTTTTTCCTTTCAGAAACCTTAGAACTCAGTGGTCAGCGGTGGCTGCTTCGAGGAGCCATGTTATTAGTGCAGCCACAGGCAGGAGAGTCTTCGATGCCTCAACATTTGTGACTATATTTTCTACTAGCATTTTCTATAATGTTAAAAATCAAACCTAAGTCTCATGATACTAATTCCATGAACTACGGTCATGCACTTCAAAGTGCTGGCTCTAACAAGCGTCCTCTGCTACTCATGCCTTGATGGAGTGGTTTGAATTCCAGGTGAAGCGAATATGGTTAAATGATTAGAGAACACGATCTGTAAGATACGGACTTATTCGCTCTAGAGAGAGAAAGCTAAAATCAATCTTCAATCTTCAGTCTTGGCTACTACCCAGAAGACGCAATCATTAGATCCACCGAATGCAAAACAGATGGAATTAATTGTAGCAATGCAAAGATGCATGTGAAATAAAGAGAGGGAGTCTTCCTGACTGTGAAAGTTATTTAGCTGTTGAAAGTTCAACGGTGTTTTTGTTTGGAGCAAATAAGAAAAAGCATGTGCATAATCGCATGTTATCATGTCCCTGATTTTTTTTTAGATTATTACCACGTATGCTAGCATCCTTTAGAAACATTCACTTCTAGATGTTTCTAAACTTCACATAAACAGAATGATACTGCATATAGTCTGCAATTCACTTTTTGTTCGCTTGAAGTTGTATTTATACAATTAATCTATGTTCGGGTTTTATTTGTGTTTGTCTGTTTTTGGAGAACTATCCTGTTTTCTGGTACCACAGCATATTCAAAGCATATCTTACATGTCCCCTGCCACTTCACCAAGGAGCCCTGGTTCTGTTTATTGCAGAGTGGTATTTAGAAATCAAGATCTGAGCTGTAAGTGTGCTTACAGCTACTGGAGTGACACTGTGTTTAGGTCCTCTCAGTATACAAAATGCACAGATGTGTGTGTGTACTGACCCATGCATGCATATACATTGTATTTATTTCTCGGTCTACTTATCTGTGTGTATGTTTCAAAAATATAAGTACATGTGGCAGAAAATGAGACTCAAGTCTGTGTTGTGTGTATCTGTATGTGCATGTATATAGCACAAGTTCATACAAATATCTACAACTCCCATAGAACACCACAGGGCTCAATGAACCGATCCCCCTTTCTTGTTTGTAAGGTTTTTCTCAGACAATGAGAAACTCAGATTTCATTTTCTACAATATAGGTGCTCTTTAAAAATTATAGCACATATGTGTGAGGTAGTTTCAGAATTATTAAAACAAACCTCTATGAGAAACAAATGTGCTAACTACAATGCAGTTGCATAATGCCGTTTTTGTACTTGTGTTTGGGCGAGCATTGGGGTACAGAGTTCTGTTGGCTTTGAAAAATGCAGAGTCATGCAAGCACCATTATAGCTGGGAGTACAGTGCCATCTCCCCCCATATGTCCCCATGGTCCCTTGGTTGTCAGTATCTCCCCCACTCCTGAACCCTTGCACCTGTAGATCAGTTGTCCACCCCTCACTTTTGCTTTTTCTGTAATAGCATGCAAATGAACCAAGCAGCTTTTGAGTGTGGCTTCTTCTATTTAGCAACACATATTTACCATTTATCCACATGTAAATCAATCATGCCGTCCCTTGTATTGCTACCTACGCAACAATTCACTGGCAAAAAACACCTGAGTCCTTCCTAGTGTAACAGCGATTGAAATAAAAGCAATATATTAATCAGGTGGTCATTCAGAATTGGCTGCACTAACTCCTAAACGATTCATGTATTGAGAACTTCCTTCTAAGCGTTTTATAGACATCAGCATTTGCAGCTCCAACTTAACCAAGGAATGACCCTGACCCCAAGAACTTGGGCACATGTCAGCGACTCCTATCAGAACCAGCAGAAACACCACCTGCACGTCCTGTTCCCAGATACCAGTGGTGAAACTGCGGATGGAGCAATGAGACTACAAGATGAAGCACACGGGAGACAGCAGCGAAACACCCAAGAGCAGACCTGAGAAACTGCACATCACCAGGAACCCCTTCGTTCCCCTTCTCCACGGCTCCCCCATATGTGGCCCCCCCATATAACCTAGCCAGGACGCCTGTGAGGCTGTGATGGACTTTGCGATGAGAGTCCCCATCTTCCAGGTTGCTGGCACCTGAATAAAACCACTTTCTTTTATATCAGCACCTGCCTCTGAGCATCAGCTTTTGAGGAGGCAGCAGCCGGACCTTCGCTCGGTTGCAATATACGTGAAGGAGTTGTCTTTGAAGTAGACCCTTCAGCCCCAGGCGCTGCAGCTGATACCAAGGGTCAGAAGTCAGCCGCCTTGCCAAGCCCTTCCAGACCTGCTGAGCGGAGAAGAGCAGGGAGAACAGAGCATAGTGGGGCAGAGGCTGTGCAGAGCCCAGCAGAGCTGTGTAGCTGGAGAGGGGCCTGGCCCCAGGGCGTGCGCACAGCCATGCTGTTTCACACCCAGGCTGCTGCATAACTGAGCTGTAACAACACTGAGTTGTTCCACGGGCCTGCTGTGCTCACAGCTGAACCATCTGTGCTGTGTGAATCTTCCTTCCTCACCACACCCCAAACGGGGTGTTCTTATCGGTGCTGAAATGACAGCAAGCATCATGGCTTGACAGCAATGAAGTTCTTATTTTTAAGTTTACTTTGTCTTCCATTTTTCTTAACCTGTCTTTTCTGTTTTCCACTCTATGGACTCTGTTACCTTCTTGGAACTTTCTCTATTCTCTCTCTCTAGTTCACACATTTGCTTTTCATCGGTGCCTAACCTCCAGTAAACCCATTTTATTCAGATTTTGTGCTTGGCCTTTTTGGTAGACTCTCATTTTGGAAATTTATTTGCAAACCATTATTTTATATCTTGTGTTTGATCATTCTAATTTTTTGAGGGTCTGATTCTTGGTTTAGTTTTTTTCTCCTGGGTCTCACATAAAATGGCTTGCTTTCGTTTTGTTTTGCTTTGCTTTGTTTTTGCTTTTACAATGAGCTCATATTATGATAGACATCATGTGAGCCCTGAGCTCTGGTGCTTCTATGACAAAGGGTTTTTGCATAGTCCTGCCAGGTCCCAAGGGCACTACTAGCCAAGGACTACTGTATACCGAATAATTGTATATTGAGTATTAAGACCACCCAGGAAGTATGAATTCAGTCAGTAAAACTGAAATCAGATGGCTTGTGGTTACAAAGTCTAAAAGAAAGTCTTTCATTCCCTTCCATGTTGTGCTGAAGTTCAGACAGACTATTTTCCTTGTCCTCTTGTGGTGTGGTGAGATGATTCCCTGTGACCATCCCATCTTACACAAACTTGACGTTTATCTGTGTTCCCTGCTTCCAAACAATCCCTGGAAACAAACCTTATGCACACAGAAAGTTCCCTCAAGGGGAACTAACTTCTGAGTTTTGTTTCCTTTTGTTGATTCTTTGACCTCTAAGAAGCTCTTAGCTCTTGTCTGTTCCCAGATGCATTTATGAAGATCGTCACTAATCATCAGAGAAATGAACATTAAAACCACAGGGAGATATCACCTCACACTGGTCAGAATGGCTATCTTCAATAAATCAATCAGCAAGTGCTGATGAGGATGTGGAGAAAGGGGAACCCTCATGCACTATTGGTGGGAATGCAGACTAATGTAGCCACTGTGGAAAGCACCTTGAAAAAGCGCAAGGCTACCTTGAGAATTAAAAATGGAACTGCCTTATGACCTAGTGATTCCACTTCTGAGAATTTATCCAAAGAAACCCGATACACGAATTCAAACAAATATATGCACCCCTATGTTCACTGCAAGGTCATTTCCAATAGCTAACGTTTGGAAGCAGCCCAAGAGTCCATCAGTAGATGAGTGGATAAAAAAAAGAAAAGGTATATTTACACAATGCAATACTACTTGGTCATAAAAAAGAAGAAAATTTTAGCCTTTGCAGTAGCATGGATGAACCTTGAGAATATTATGCTAAATGAAATAAGCTAATCAGATAAAGGCAAATAACATATGATTTCACTCGTGTGTGGATTCTAATGACCAAAATAAGCTAATGAGAAAAATAGAGACAGACTTACAGCTCGGGTGGAGGGTGGAGGTTGGAGGGATTGAGCAAAGAAGGAAAAAAGGCAAAGAACTCACGGACGTGGACAACAGTGTGGTGACTGCAGGGGTGAGGGGAAGGGAGGTTGGCAGAGGTGGAAGAAGGTATAGGGGAGTTGAATGGTGATGGGAAAATATAAAATAAATAAAAATGTATAACATAAAATGACTGATAATAATACCCCAGAGGAAAAAACTTGATACAGCTATTTCAAAAGTCATTTCAATGAGTAACAAAGATTCTTCTCCCATTTTGAACATGAATTGTATGCCTACAGTGAACTTGAAGCTTTCAACAGCCATCTACAGTAAATAATATTCCTGTAAAGTAGCAAGATTGCTGTACGTGTTTTAACTAATACACAGTCAAATGTACAATATCAAGAGGGAAAGAAAACATAGTATAATAAATCTTAGGGGAAAATGGCTATCACCTTAATGGAAGTTTTCCTCATTGTTCACTCATTTTCTACGTGCAAATTAAGTGAACACAGGTATCTGTGATTTCACATACACATAGAGCTAATAGGCAAAATTTATTTTTTCTCTGTCTATTTGGTTCTCACAATTTGACTTTTACCTTGTGTTGCGCGTGGGTCACCGGCCAGCAGTGACCACGGAACGCTGTGGATGGCTCGACGATAAACACGCGAGAGAAAACAACACATGCACAGAGACAAACTAGTTTCTGTGGGGAAGTAGGGACGAAATGGCCACCCCCCCTAGTGGGGAGCGCGCTGATTTACCGTCCATACCTGCTTTTATTGGCCTCATTCTGCATAGTAATTCAGGTAAAGTACAGTACTCATTAGGGGGAAGTAAGGAACCATAGAAAACAAAGAACTCTGCCGGTCTATTGAGTTGGGGGTCAAAGAGCTGTAAGACTGAGGAACAAAATAACTTCCTCCTAAGACCCTTCTCATTCAACTGAGAGCATTCTAAACAAAGGAGGTTTCACAGTAATTTACATGTTCTTTCTTAGGCCTGATCACCCCGGGAATCCGCACTTCTCAGTACAGAGCTGCACCACCCTGTCATTGTTTCAGGCTTAGGTGGAGCAAGGGAACTAAGGCAACTGGGAGACAAGGTTTTTTTTCCAGACGCTGAGAACTCAGGCTATGTCAAAGCCGAGGAGCGAGGGTCCATTACCCACTTTTGCTGCAGCCACCCAAGTCCTTCTTTTGGGGGGCCTCCCAAAGTGATCATGCCTGTCTTAGGTCGTTCCTCCCTTGGGGAATCTTACCCGTCTTTGGCTAACCGACCAAGCTTTTGGGGGTTCAGTTATGAATAAAGCAGCAGAAGCAGCATTCCTGCCAGGAAGATAAGCTTTTGTGTCCTTGCTGGCTTACGGTTCCAAGGGTGTTCCCTTAGCCTTAGCCTAGGCGGGGGTTTCAGCTTCTGATACCAGTCAGGGCGGTTCCCAACAACCTTGTCCCTAAAATCATCAAATCTATTCTTAAACCTCAGGTGAGAATTGCTTTTCATCATGGCACCTGAGCTTCAGACAGGGAATGGGTGGCTAACTCTTAATTATTTGTCAAAAGCCATACCCCGTGTCCCCAGTTACTCAGAGATGACATCTGGCCTAGAAGGCTAATTTGTTAAAAAATGTTTTCTCTTAAAAATTATACTGCTTTGCTTTACACTTTTGGCTCATGCCATGTAATATTACTAATTTCCTTTTGTTTTCATTCCTAATTTTGCAAAACTAGAGGAAGATGCGTTCCTCGAGCCTTCTCACTCACTCCCTGGTGCTTCTTGTCATCACACCACATGTGTTCTCTCACCTCAGTGACTGCGCTGCGGGTCCCTCCTGGCAGAGCTCCGGGTGGGTGACATGCGTGTTTCCGCAGATCTGTTGCAATGTGCCTTCGGGTTCCACCTGCTTTCTCTATCCAAGCTCCGATCTGTAATGAGAAGCATCTATAGCTTGTGCAGCTGCCTTCAGTTTGGGGGAAATGTCAGGGGCTCAGTGAAGTTCGAACAAATGTCACATTCTTCCAGGTAGAAAAGTTTATTTGTTATTTATTTTTTTTAATTTTTGTTCCTTCAGGTTTAGTCCCATCTGATTATTTCTCTCTTTTTTAAGATTCTATTTATTTTATCTTTAGAGAGGGAAGGGAGGGAGAAAGAGAGAGAGAGAGAGAGAAACATCAATGTGCGGTTGCTGGGGGTCACAGCCTGCAACCCAAGCATGTACGCTGACTGGGAATCGAACCTGCGACACTTTGGTTCCCAGCCCGCGCTCAATCCACTGAACTACACCAGCCAGGGCGAAAAGTTTATTTTTTCTTAAAGTTTACCATATATTTATCCCTTCTTGTCTTATGAATGTAGGGATGGCTTTTCGGCCAAGCCCTGCAATACGCGTGATATACATCATAGGTCAGTGCCTGTACACAGTAAGTGCTCAAGACAGGTTAAGATGAGAAGGGTAGTGTCGGTGGCTTTCTGAAACCATGATACTCATCTGCCCAGAGTCCAATGTATTTACTTAAGTGAGAGTTAAAGTCGTGAATACTGTAATTACTATGTATGGTGCCAGGTGGGTACTTGAATTGGTGCATGGATCACTTCATAAATTATATATTTTCTAACCACCATGCTGTACACCTGACACTAACATAAAATAACATTGAATGTCAATTTTAACTGAAAAACAAAAATTAAAGAAAAAGTTAAAAAGTCATAACACTGGCATCATCATTTTGTGTTTCTTGCCTCAGTGGTGCAATATGGAAACTTGGAATCCATTTCTTTGTTCCAATATATATGCTTATATACCTACATAACACATATACACATAGATAAGGTCATTTATGTCATAGAATCTACAAAATGTGGTGCTGAGTCCTTTTAGAAATTAAACCCACCTTCACCACCACATTCTCCAGCGATATAATACGCTGAGTGACGTAAGGCAAAAGAGCCCCATTTCACTCTGTGCTTCATTGTTTCCTGACGTTTGACAATAAGACCATTAGCTACAGTGGTTTTCAAGAAACAGAAAATAGTGCATTTGATCTTTAGACATGAGCGATGTTCTAACTTAGGCAAAGTTTCATTGAGGAATCATTATCCCAGCCAGGATGCAGCATAGTAAAAAGTCACTTATAAAACAGAGCGATACCATTAAAACAAAGATACAGTAAGTTGTACACAGATAGTCATTCAAAGAGCTAACTTACATTAATAGTGGTAGAAGACTCAAGCTGCAAAGTTATAGAATATTCAAGCTGTAGCTGTCCGGCCCACTCACTTTTCAGACTGAGAAACTAAGTCCCAGAGAGTCTGAGGCCGAGGTCAGGGAGTAGGGAGCCCACAGCTGAAATCAGTTACCCTGACTCTTAACCCAGTCCTGTTTTTTCTGCACTCCCACCACCATTAAAATGTTGTAAATACAAGTGTGTACATACTGTGCTTTGATAACATTAAAGGTCAAAAGAACAGATGACCTGACTCCATGACCTACCAGCTGTGTGTGGGCCTGGCCAAATTTCTTACCTTCTCTGTGCTTCAAGTACCTTACCTGTGAAACAGATTTTCATAGCAATAAATGTACATGTGAGAAATAATTAGCACATACGTGTAATACATATACATATATATTAGCTTAGATGTAAGTGTGCGTGGCATATATTAAGCACTCAATAAATACCAGGTGTTATTGTTGTCATGGCAGAGCCCTAGAAGTATAGGAATTCAGACATGTCATTCACTGTCGGTTCCCATCTCCTGCCTAGTGCTCCTGACTGGACTGGAGGTCTAATTCTTTAGTGGCATAAAAGGGAAGGCGCAGCCTGGCAGGGGGCCGCAGGGACCCACTGCCCGGGAAAAGAAGAACTGGTAATTCAGAGTGTGAGTTAACCCCCTAAACACACGCACCCTCAATATTCTCCCAGCCCCACGTCCCTCAACCAGGTGGACAAGCAGACTGATTCCTGGGATCATTTCTGCTTGCCTGGAAATCTCAGAGAGACACCCCACTAAAAACAACACTGAATGGGCAGCCACCAGCAAGTGTCGGAGAGCACGTGGGACTATTCTGATTTGGCCATCACTTCCAGGCCCCCAGAATTCCCTGCTCACTAACTGCACACCCTCCACGTCCTGTCATTAACCTTAAAATAATGCAATGCTGCATTTTTACAATGGAGTCTTTGTGAATTATGGAACAATTTTTCACAACACTATAATAAACTTTTATACTGTCATAAGTCTGTCTTAGGCGAATATAATTTAATAATATTACCATTATTAGTGCAATGCTCCTAGCAAATGTTGCTTCCATTCTTAAATTTTAAAAAATATTTGGGGACCACAATTCATATGGTCATCATTTGTCTACAGAATTTCTCCAGAAAAATTTGAACTTTGCCTAAGAGGCCAGGAATGGGGGATGGGCAGATGTCGAGGAGGACAAACGTACGTCTAAGAAGCACTTGCCTCTACGAAGAACTCGACAGACTCTCCACAAGGGGAGGCTGCTCCGCTGCAGCAAGGGGGTCTCAGCTGCCTCTTGTAACCTGAAAGTCCAGGAGACCGGGAGGGCTCCAGATTCTGTAACTCAGCCACCAAATGTCTGCATCTCATATCTCGGGGTCCCCCACTTCCATTAGGACCCTGACTTTGGGCTAAGGCAACTGTGAGATTTCACATTTTCAGACTTTCAACACAGTCTGCTCTCTGGCTAAAGAGAATAAAGGTGACTTTCATGGTATGCCTTGAAACTAAAAGTTAGAAAACAACATAATCTCTCTTTCTAAATTGTTTTCAAGGCTCCTGCCGTGTCAGTCAACAAACGCTTTCTTCGAAGGCTAGATAATACATATTTTGGACTTGTAATCCAGGTAGTATCTTTTGTAATTGCCCAACTCTGCCTTGTACCACAAAAGGAGTCATAAAGAGTACATGAACAAATAATTGTGGCTTTGTTTTGTTGTCATTGGCATTTAACTAATTATTAATAAAAATGGGGAGCAAAGGGACTTAGACAATGAGCCTAATAAAATGAGGAGCATGGGCATGCTTGCTGAGCCAGGAAGCTACAGCTTCACACCCCAGGGGATCACAGCGTTACTCTGTCAAGGGGATGAACACTCCTCCCTTCCCCAGCTTGTTACCAAATTGTGGGGGGAAGCATGGGGAGGTGCTAGACCAAAGAGGCCTGTCAGTCTCACTAGGGGTTGGGCCCATCAAAAGTCCATGAAGCCCTGGCTGGTGTAGCTCAGTGGATTGAGCACGGACTGCAAACCAAAGGGTCACAGGTTCGATTCCCAGTCAGGGCACATGCCTGGGTTGTGGGCCAGGTCCCCAGTGGGGACCACCACACATTGATGTTTCTTTCCCTCTTTCTCCCTTCCTTCCCCTCCTTCTAAAATTAAATAAACAAATAATCTAAAAAAAACCTAAAAATAAATAAATGATTAAAAGTCCATGAAAACCTGGAAAAATGATAGGTCATTTCACAAAAGCACCTAGTCTGTCCCAAGCCCCTGGTTACAATCCCAGAGGAAAAAGAAACTCTGTCTTTCTCTCTCTCTCTCACCTGATGACCTGCACTGACACAGTGCATGCGCCTGTTCTCTCTGTGGCCACATGGTCCTAGCAGCCCCTTGGCCCGTGGCCTTGCAGACTTCATACGCAGATTCCAAAAGGGAGCTGATGCCACAGCACACCAATGAACTGCAGCTGGAAACACACACTAAGCTAGCCAGACACTAGACTGGTCTGTACCTTAATATGGGGCAGGAACTCTGGACAGTGGCTTTTGTCCAGTGGCCTTACTGAGGGCATGGTAAGACTTTTCTATGGTGGGACAGAAAAAGATGAGACATTGGGAAGTCAAGAGGGGAACCCCTTTAATTTTATACCATCAGTAAAATTCACCGTGGAGCCTCATCCTCCCACACGGGTCTCAGGAATTGTTCTCCTCGTGATACTGCAAGGACTCCACTTCCACCAATAACAGTTCCAGTAATGGTTTATTTACCAAAAAAGGAAGGAAGGAAGGAAGGAAGGAAGGAAGGGGGGCAAACCACAAGCCATGTTTTCCTCTGAAGCAACTATCAAAATCTATCCAATTTCATACTCTTTATTTTTTTAAGATTTTATGTATTTCTTTTTAGAGAAAAAGCAGGGGAGAGGGAGGGAAACATTGGTGTGCCAGAAAAACATTGATCAGTTGACTCTCACACGCCACAACCAGGAACACGGCTCGTAACTTGGGCACGTGCCCTGACCTGCAGTCGAACTGCCAACCTTCCGGTTTGCGGGATGGCACCCAACCCACCGAACCGCACCAGTCGGGGCCTTCACGCTCTTTTTCATTGCTCTTTTTTGTTGTTCTGTTCAAATGCCACTGCTACCACATAAACCTGCACCTCACCCCACACTGCCAACTCATCCCACAGGGAGAATCTTTGCAATTGCAATGCTGCTGCCTGCCTTGGGCGATGCCATTCGTTGACCACCAGCAAAGGGATCCTTGTCACCGCCGACCAGCCAACAGTCCATCAGCCAGCAGTCCCACCTAAAGGATTTCCTGATACTCATTGTTTTATGAGACGCAGCGGAGCCCAGACAGCAGCATCAGAGACAAGGACTGGCGTGGAAGCAGCCCTTGAGGTGGGGAGGAAAGGCTAGAAGCTTGTAAGCAAAGTTAGGAAACAAGAAAAAGGACCTGGGAAGAATAAGACAGAAAAAGCAGGAAGTCGAGGCAAGAGTGCATGACCCAGCTGGTCACCGCTAGGGACAATTGGGGTTTGATTCTGTCAGGACCATCTAAAGACACATTTATAATGGGGCCTCTATCTGTCTCCCAAGGGACAGGAGAGAAACCATTTCCCATTAGCCCTCATTCCAGTCAAAGGCTGCCACATGATGTTCACCGACTCGACTGAGCCTTCCGGTTGCATTTGCAGAATTCTCACTCTGCAGCTTCAAGGAGCCCCGGGTCACAGAGCGTTCACGACACAGGGCAAAGTACCACCAGGTTATACCTGTCTGCAAGTGCTCAGCGCAGCACCGGCCACAGTGAATGAGAGGAGGATGTGAGGCAGCAACCAGGTGTCCAACACCAGTTTGCAGAACAGTCTGTCCATTGAGGTAAGTTGGTTTACAGACTGATCAGGTCCTAAAAGCACTATGCAACATGGGAAAAGGCGAAATCTACATAAAACCCAGCAACTTGGAGGCATTTCATAAGCACATCTCATTGATACCTTTGGAGAGCCTTCTTGTGCATCCTTTTTCCATCTGCCCTACAGTTTCGAAGCTACTGGCCTCGGTGTTTCTTGTCCTGCTTTGCATCCCGTATCTCCAAAGATTTTTCACTTCCCTGTATTGCTCTACATTAGTGTGCCACACACAGCCTAACCCACATATACCAATGTTTCTCGGCTTTTCTGGACCACTCCACCAATAAGATGGTCTTTCTAAATGGGGAAAACCAACCTGCTTCGTTCCTTTAAAAAAAAAAAGTGTTCTCCCTTCATGCTCATCTCTGTTGTGTTCTCTGGCAACAAAACAAAACCTTTTCAAATTCAGTATTCTCCCTCTCCCTGTTCCCTTTGAGGTTCCTTCACCGACACTTTCAGCACCCGCCCCCCAAGTTTCACCCAGCCGGTGACGATTCTATGTCAGTCACAGCTCTAAACCCTGCAAAAACTCTTCAAGTTAGAGAGTGTTATCTCTTTCTTACACATGACATGAGAAGGTTGGGGTTCAGGGACAGCCGATGCCGGGACCCCATAAAGGAAGGCAGTGGGTGCGTCAGAACGCAGATTTCCAACGTGGTATCGCTGTCCGGCTCTCAGTGCACTGAGCACAGGAGATGGAAGGGCTTCCCCCACCTGGACATGGTGCTGCTTTCGAAGGACTTCCAATTCCAATGCTCTCCACAGCCTATTGCTTAGAGAGGGTGTGTCTAGGTCCCACCTTCCCAATGTGCGCAAGTGTACTAAGCAGCCTACCATCGACTGGTTACAGGTGTGCGAGACAGCTGTCTCCTCGGTTCTCAGGACGGCCTGAAAGCCTCTGGGACGACGAAGCTCCCTCGGTCAGTGTTTCCAGCAGTACCTTTATCCATTGACCCTGGTGGGTTGTACGAGTATAATTTTCCATGGGTGTAACAGAGGTGGAAAAGGGAAAAATGTCTGGAAACCAAACTGAGAAGCGAGAATGTTTGGATGTTTGGGAAATGACACTTGGGAAGCAGAGAGGAGTAAGTCTCTTAGTCCAAAGAGAAAGAGTCAGGCTAGACAACGTGGAAATGAATGGGGCCACTCCTGAGAGGGTCTGCCAATCTTAAATTCGAAGGAAAATTGGAATGGGGCGAGAGAGGGCTGCAGGGAGAGACTGGGTGAAAGGAGATAGTCAGAAACAGTGTCAAAATGCTAGTTAGCTGTGGGACGTTGGAAGAGTGAAAGAAAGAGGAGCAAGTGGTATTTGAGAAACTCGAAGCTGCTGTTAGGAAGCGCAATCTAGCGCTTTGAAGATACTCAAATGTCAGTGATTCTGAGATACTCATCCTGATACCCTAGGCTAGTGAATTACCAATGGATCTCACATTTGATAATTCAATCGCTGACTACCAGTAAGATACAGAGTCATAAATCCTTGTAAGAAGGAAGCTTAGAAATCATGAAATGTTGTTCTTTATCATTGTCAATAATTGCTTCCAAAATATCTAGACGATCGACTTCTAGCCTCTGCTCAAACAGCTGTATTGGTGTGGCGGGGGCGGGGGGGGGGGGGGACAAGACACAACTTCTATTTCAATCATAATAAATAAAATTCAAAGATGAGTGGTAGGAAATCTTGAGTTTAAAATTTCTTATTCTGTAGTCTCATGTGCCCCCTGCTGACTGAAATTATCTGCTTTCACGCTAACAATTCCATAATTTACTAAGCTAAGGAGACTGTTAATATTGATTCATTTTAAGTAATAAAAATTCCCTAGAATAGGATTTGAAATTCACTTGACATTTGTTAGTCACTTGCATTTGAAGCCGTCGAACATTTCCGCGAATTACTTGCTCTTAGCAGCAATTTAAAATGTTATCTTTTGTCGCCACCTGCTGGTAGAACATTTTCTCACTCTTCTTTTTCACTTGGTTCTTTTTTGTGTGTTGCTACGGAAAAATTCCTAAATGAAGAAGACGAGTTACCTTTGGCACTGACAGTCCTGTATTAAACTTTATCATTGAGAGTCAAACATTAATGTACCTTAGGTAGACAAGAGGCCCTTAAACATCTGTTTGATGAATGCGGTTTTCATTTGATTTAGTGGATTGCAATGTCTACGATCTTTTTATTTGAACAGCATAAAGCTCTCAAATGTGACAAATAATAGTGATCCACAATATTATCCTATCAGAGGTATTTTTGTTTTTTTTTTAATTTAATTGATTTTTGGTTTAAGCTAACAGAGCTGCACAATTAAAAGTAGCTGGCTCAGGCATTTCATCAAGAGTGTAAATACACTTAAAGTGACAACATTTAAAAGATATTTTTTGATACCAAAAGGTGAGAGAAAGTTTGATGAAATGTTATTAAATATGATCGAAAAGTTATAATCACCTTTGCCAGTTCCCAACTTGAACCACGAAGAAAAAAAAACTGAGCTGCACATGATTCGTTGTAGACCGACGCCACCTTGTGGGAGCAAAAAGAGGTACTACAGGCTATGGGCCTTTTAAGGTGGAATTGTTATTGCTAGAAAATTCTGTTCACAATTCAAATGAAATGTAATCACTGGAAACAACAGCAATAACAAATCTGAAAACATACTTAACCTACCAAACAGCCACATAATTAAAATTCCAAAAAGGTATTTGGTTAAAAATTAGGAGTCAGAGTCACTTCTAGGCCCCCAATTTGGTTTTCGTTTGAAGCAAGTCCCCTTCGAGGCACAGTTCCTGATCTGTGAAACAGGGGAAGTGCAGTGCACAGGTTACACCTGCCTCAGTTCTTGCAAACGTGTGAGTTTGGGGTCATGACAATTCATAGTCCAAATGCAATTTACATGTAGTTTTTCTGTTTTCAATATTTCTTACATGTCTGAGCACATAAGATGCTTAAAATAAATGTTTTGTATCTATTCTCTCATGTATGAGTAAATGAAATACCCAGTTGTTCGATCTTACTTTAAACCATATGCTCCCAAAAGGACCACTGAGTGGCTTTCCCATTTCTAACTGGTAAATCCCATGGCATGAAGATGTGAATACATAGCATTACATGTGTATGTACATTTATCAGTTCTGTAGGCAACAGTTTTACTAAAACATGCTAATAGCACATGCATGTTAATAGGCTCCCTCATTTCAGGGCTACTCGTTGGATTTAATTTGGTGTGGACTTCTTAAGACTTCGGAATATTGTGTCTGTAATATATGAGTAAGTGAAACACATACAAACTCATAAGGTATGGGTGGAAATCAATGCTTGTTTGTTCCTTGTACTTTAAAATACATGACACATTCTCATTTCTCTGTTAAGAGAGGACAAAAGTCCTTTGAAAAGGTCAAACTGTTCATTGTGAGAACACTACCGTCCAGTGCAGGGTGGGGCGAAAGTAGGTTTACAGTTGTGAGCATGTGAAACTCAGTTCATTATTATATCACTTTCCATTTGAACACATGCAAACCTACTTTCGCCCCACCCTGTATTTTAACTTTGGTTAGCTCCTCTCTACAAAGAATAAAAACTGCTTAAGGCCTTTGGTGTGTTCTAATACACATTAGAACACACCAAAAATTATGTTTGTGTAAGCCCACATGTATTCTAGAAAAAGAAAGCCAGACATGTGGTGGGGCTTAGGACAAGCTATGTCCTTTTGGGTGTCCGTTTAAATCGAGGAGCAAACATTTTATGATGGGGAAAGTATGAACCATTACTAACAAGGACCCAACATGCCATGTCATTGTTACTAGTGCCATGGACACATTTTACTTCTCTTGGTCTTGTTTCCACAATAAAACATTTTCTTCAATGCACAATTTTGCTAATAAAGGTACATATGCTATATGTATATATGTATGTAACACCACAAATGCCCAAAGAGTGCTGGTCTCAAAAAAACAAAAGTTAAGTGGATTAAATGTTCTTCAGAGCATGGGCAGAGTTTTTCAAGCTTAGCAATTGGCAGCTCCTGCATCCATGCCTCTGCAGAAGCGATTAAAAAGGAATCATTTCCCAGAACTACAGGTGCAGGGCAGACTGGAGTCATTATGCAAAAGAACAGAAATCTGGAGAGAAACCTGGTGAATAAAAAAGCCATGTTCCTGGCCATCCGTTTGCCTTTCGTGCTCTGCACTCTTTTTTTTTTCCAGCTCCATTTGGAAAGACAACGTGAAATAGGCAAAATTGTAATAGATTTGAAATAAAACATTCAAAAGAAATCTATGCCTTGAATTGAGCAAACTTCCAACAGGAACGCACTGGGGGCGGAAATGAACTGCAGGCCATGCTTGCACTTATGTGTTCTAAAAGCCGAAGTTTATGTAGGGGAGGTAACCGTGTGGAATACATTAAGTGAGTTTTTAGAAAATTACACATTTTCTTCCGGGTCTTCCGAATTCCCCACTGTGTCCCAATTCAAGGGACTCACATTTACCCTTAGTCCTCGGTTCAGTCTCTCAGCCCCAGCCTGGTCCACCCCAAGTTTCTGAAATCTCCATCTCAAGGACGCTCTGAGGCCCCCAGGGCTGGTCACCTTAGATTGTTTTCAAAGCCTTCTTCTCAGCAGGAGGTTTGAGACTTTATTGATGACTCTGCCATCTTGCTTACCTAATCACAGTCAGCATCTTGTAAGTATAAAGTGACTTTTCCTCAAACGTTCTCCCAAGGATCTAACTTAATGAAACAAAATCATTAAAAAAAGGGAATGTTCAAAAAACCTTCTGTAATGGGGGGAGAGGGTGATGTAAAACATCTCTGGAAACCAAACTGACAAGAGGGGATGTTTGGGAAGTGGCGCTCGGGAAGCAGAGAGGAGCAAACTTCTACCTTCAAAGACGAGCAGAGTCAGGGTGGGCGAAGTGGACGTGAATGGGGGCCCTGATGAGTGCGTCCGAACGTACCCAAGTTGAAGGAGGAGCAGAATGGGGTGAGAGAGGGCTGGAAGAGACTGAAAGGAGACAGTCAGAAACGGTGTCAAAATATCAGATGGTGAGAGAGAGAGGGGGGGAGGAAGAGAGGAAGAGAGGAAGAGAGGAAGGAAGGAAGGAAGGAAGGAAGGAAGGAAGGAAGGAAGGAAGGAAGGAAGGAAGGAAGGAAGGAAGGAGAAAGAGAGAAAGAAAGAAAGAAAGAAAGAAAGAAAGAAAGAAAGAAAGAAAGAAAGAAAGAAAGAAAGAAAAGAAAAAGAAAGAGAAAGAAAAAGGAGAGAGAGAGAAAGAAGGGTAATTAAGATACTTCAAGCTGCTGTTAAGATATATGTAATTGCTGGGTTGATCGTTCAACATTTAACTCTTGACAGTGACCTTCCTTTCTAGGAAATGTAATTTCCTAGAAAAAAAAAAGGAAATGCCATTTAAGAAAGCATACATTCCTAAACGTGTGGGGACCGGGGGTTGTTGCTAAACTCTTTCTAGAGGGAAGTGGTTTTGCTGCTCTGCGCCATTCCTTCCCACTTGAACTTTCCGAGAGAGTGGAAAACAAAACTCGGAGGATTGTTCCAGTAGGCAATCTAGAGCTCCCAGAGAAAAAAGGAAAAAAGAGGAAGGTGGAAAGCATTCTGAAAGCACATTCGGAAGAGGGGCGCAAGGGAGGACTGACGGGGACGGACGCCTCCAGCTGGGACAGAATGACGGTGGAAGGGGTCTGGCGAGGGGTGAGGAAAGGGGGCCGAGCTGAAACTTGCTGGAAACCGAGGGGGCAGGGGCGGGGGCACCCGAGACCCGCGAAGGCCGGGAAGGGCAGTCCGTGCGTGCTAGGGACCCGGGATTCCGCGGCCATTCTCACCATTGTCCCCGCGGTTTTCCGCCTGTGGAAGCATTACGAAACATTTCCTTCCCCGTGTCAACCAGCCCCTCCCTCCTTTTCGGTGGAAGCGCGGCTCAGGTTTTTCTTAGGGACCTAACGGTGGAAAGGCTCCGCTGTTCTCGCGCGTGCAGCGCGGGTGCAGCCTTTTCCCCTCCCGATGGGAAGGAGGGAGGGGTCCGGGAAAGTCCTAACGTCTCCACTGAACACTTTCCAGCCCCGGCGAGCCCGCGGGCCCCTGGGTGGAAAAGCGGCGTCCTTGACGTTTCTGCCAGCCCGGCCTCCGTCCGGCCGCCGCTCCGAGGTTGAGGAAGGCAGGCAGGCAGGCTCGCGCGGGAGCGGATCATTTCCCGAATAAAGAGAGAAAGCGCAATGCCCTCCCTAAGCTCCAGGGAACTGAACCGCGTTCCGGATCACCTCCGGAAGCGTGGACACGGGTCCCCACAAAGAAGACTAAGGTGGCAGAAGGGGGAGGTGGTGAGGGAAGGGGTAGGGGTGAAGGTCAATGCCCACGCATTATAAAATCCAGAGCCTGGGGGGTGTCTCCCGGCCCTCTCACCAAACGTGCTTTCTAGGGGAGGCACTGGGCCAAAAAGCTCTCGCCGAGAAAAGTTGAGGCAAAGAGAAAGCACGCGGCAGCAATCCGGCCCCTGGTGGTCTAGGGAGCTGGAGAGGCGGGATGGGGTGTCTTTCTCCAGAAGGCCGGGGAGTAGAGGGCCTCGGGGATAGGGGTGGTGACAGAGGAAGGGGGCGCAGGGCAAGTTCCTTGGCAGAGATATCTTGGAGAAGGGACTCAACATCCCAACCCCACTGCCCCTTCTGGGAACTGCAGCCTAACGCGGGACGTGCGCTCCTGCACTGGAGGGGCGGCTGAGAGGGAGGGTGGTCCGGGAAACCGGCCCGGAGGGAAAGGCGCGGTGGAAGTGAGTACCTCTCCCCTTCAGCAGTCCCAGACGCACAAAGCGCCGGTCACAGCGCCCCTCCTGCGTCTTCCGGCCCTAGACTGACGCGCGCAGGGCAGGGAGCTAGCACGGAGATCGCCCCCTCCCCCGCCCGGGGCTCGCAGCGCTCAGCGCGGTCTAGCACCGACTTCAGGGCGTGTCTTCTGGCTGGAAGGGCTGCCAAGAGGGAGGAGAAAGGGGGGGGGGAGGGGAAATGTAGCCGCATTCGCAAGCTATAAAAGAGCAGTCCCGAGTGCCCGGTTCTTGCACTCGCCGGAAAGCCACTCCGAGCCAGGGGCCGTCTCAAAGCCAGGTCGTGCAGTAGGGCCGAAAATACAGAGCCCTGCGCAGAGCGAGCAGCACCCTGGTCAAGGCGGAGGTTGAAGAGGAGATCCAGGCACTGATCTTCGCGTGGTCCGGTGCCCCCGCCCCGGGGGCGTCCCACGGTGCTCCTTGTCCCCGCAGCAGCCACCCCGCCAGCGCCTGCTGCGCGGTGCCTCTAACTCCACGCTTCGAAGAAAAACTACCCCTTTGCAGGCAGAACTGTAGCGCCTCCACCCAAGTGACTCCGGGAGCCCTGTCTGCGGCCGGCTCTGCGAGAACTTTCAAAGAATAATACTAACTGTTAACTCTAAGCATCCAGAGCGAGGGCGGGGAGGTTCTTCACTCCCAACCCAAACAATAGCCTCCTCGCTCGGTGCGTTTCGGCGCGCGGTGCCAACCGGGACTCGGGTGCAGCTAGCGGTCCCCGCGGGGTTCTGAAGGCGTACCGCAGGCAGCAACATGGGGAAGGCGGAGCTGGCACGGAGGTTTCACGGCTCGCAGCCTGCGTCCGTGCTGCTGCTGTTCGTGGCCACAGCGCTGCTGGTCCTGCCCGGCGTGCCTGGGCGCCTCGCGGAGGAGGATGAGGAGCTGGTGCTGCCGGTAGTGGAGCGCGACCCGGGACACAGGAACGTGCGCCTCCGCCTGGACGCCTTCGGCCGGCAACTGAGCCTGCAGCTGCAACAGGACCGCGACTTCCTGGCGCCCGGCTTCACGTTCCAGACCGTAGGGCGCAGACTGGGACCCGACGCTCCTAGTCCCGACCCCGCCGGTGACCTGGCTCACTGCTTCTACTCCGGCACCGTAAACGGCGATCCCAGCTCAGCGGCGGCACTCAGCCTCTGCGAGGGCACACGCGGCGCCTTCTATCTGCAGGGCGAGGAGTATTTCATCCAGCCAGCGCCCGCCGCCTCCGTGCGCCTCACCCCCGCCGCCGCTGCCGGGGAGGAGTCGCCGGCGCGGCCCCAGTTCCATCTCCTGCGGCGGAGACGGCGAGGCGACGGGGGCGCCAAATGCGGGGTTATGGACGACGAAACTCAGCTGGCGAAGGGCGCTGCGCCGAAGGGAGAGGAAGCCGGCGCAGACTGGCGGCGGAGGGACCCTGCTCCTGAGCGCGCGGGGCAACCGACAGGTATCTGTCCCAGAAGAATTCCTCTCATTTGTCTCTCTCCATTCATCTTTCCTGTCCCCACCTTTCTCTGTGCAACGAAATTTAAAATTAGACTCCTGTTTGCAAACAGGACCGGGTTTGAGGTCCCGCTGGAACTCTTTTAACTACGTTTCCCTGAATAATGAATAATCAAGACAGAACACAGAAATCAATGATTTTCTGCTGACTAAGGCCAAGCGTTTAGACCGGGAAGGGAGAGCTGGTTGGTAATCCAACTCGTTCCACCTTAGTCGAGTGAGAGCATGTGCAACTTCTTCCTGTCCTCCTAACTTCCTTTTTCGATGGTGCATGTGTGTTCTTTGGTCGAATTGCACCTTTGCACTACTTTGTAACCGCTGCCTGAGCCCGTACCCTGCACGCAGGGGAGGGGAGGGATGGAAGGCGGAAGAGCTATGGTGACCTCGGAATGTGCAGCCTCCCAGATTGCAGGGCTGTGCTCTGAGCTCTGTCCTGCTGGTCTCTGTCCCCTTCCCCATTTAAGAAGCTGACTCTGACCGACGGGAGGCGGCGGAGCCCTTTTGCAGAACCTGCTTGGGAGGTCTTTGCTCAGCTTACCCCGCCTCTCTGCACCTCCCACCCGGCCTCCCAGCTTGCGCTCCCTCTCGCGGCCACAATTCTGCTCTCAAGCACTGTCTAATGTTAGTCACCATGGATCCTGCTACGGCTTCCCGGACTCGCTCTGTTGTGTGCTCATGATCTCACTCTGGTGCTTTGATTCTTCTTTAACTTGCTCCCCTATCTTATTTTAGAATTCTCCACTTTCTCCTGTGCATCTGCTCCTTGAAACAGTTATGTGGATGTGGTTACAGCCTCGTAGTCCCTGGGGTCCGAGTCTCAGGAGTCAAGGGCTCCATTCCTAGATAATCACCTGTGGCCCAAGGCAGCAATTTAATTTCCCTGGGGCAGCGGGAGCGGGGCAATCGGATGCTGGGCAGAGTGGGTGGTCTTTTGTGCCTGGATTTGGCAGGAGCAGGGCACCCCAGGGACCCCTGGAATGAGATTGCAGAGCAGTGCAGGCTGAGATTCCTTGAGGCCAGGCCCCTTGGCAGAGGCCCCAGCCCTGCCCTGGGCTTTCCACGTGGAGCCGGATGACCTCATTCAGGATCTGAGTCCTGGCCTGTGAAAGAGTGACTCAGGGCCTCTGCCTGCTGCCCCTGCTCCAAGTTTTCACTACAGTGGGGCAGGACGCGGTGCTTGCTGCCTTGTTCTGAGGGCAGGGTTTTAAAGAGGACAAAAGACATCCTGCTCACCAAAAAAATTAGTACTTTTTAAAAAAGAAAACAGAAAAAGCCTGATCCCTCAGAGGAGCATATGGCCTTTTTTCAAAGTAAAGGAGAAACCTTTAAAAATAACATTTTCAGTGAAAGGAGATACAAATATTTTTGTTATTGTTGTCCCGGGTGTATTTTTGTTTTATTTGCTTTGACTGGTTCGGCTTTCCTTATATACTCTGTGACGGTAACTGCTCTTGGCTAGTTACCTCCTGAGCAAACTATGTTTCTTGTTTCCTTACAGGAAAGGGAAGCATAAGAAAGAAGCGATTCGTGTCCAGCCCCCGTTATGTGGAAACCATGCTCGTGGCCGACCAGTCGATGGCAGAGTTCCATGGCAGCGGCCTGAAGAACTACCTCCTCACCTTGTTTTCGGTGGCAGCCAGGCTGTACAAACACCCCAGCATTCGGAATTCGGTTAGCCTGGTGGTAGTGAAGGTCCTGGTCATCCACGAGGAACAGAAGGGGCCAGAAGTGACTTCCAACGCTGCCCTCACTCTGCGCAACTTCTGCAACTGGCAGAAGCAGCACAACCCACCCAGCGACCGCGATGCGGAGCACTATGACACAGCGATTCTCTTCACCAGACAGGTGAGAGGAAGACCATTCCCATTAAGATAGGGGCCTCTTGGGAGCCTGCTTTGCGACAAGTGTCTGTGAAAAGGCATTTATTTCATCATCTTTCGGCATTTGCATTTCTTCAACTGCCTAGCATGGTCAATCTCCTTATTTCTTCTATAATTTTAATATCTGCAGTTTCATAGTCCTGTTTGAATAGCATTAGGAAAAAATCTTGATCAAGGTCACCCAGAGTGCTCTTCAAAGGACAGCTCAACACAAGTGTGATGGTGATACAGCCCCGAGAGATCCCCAGCTTCGCGCTGCGTCCCTACTAATGAGGATGCACCTTTGCTTCTCACAGGACCTGTGTGGGACCCAGACGTGCGACACTCTCGGCATGGCGGATGTCGGAACCATCTGTGATCCCAGCAGAAGCTGCTCTGTCATAGAAGACGATGGTTTGCAAGCGGCCTTCACCACAGCCCATGAACTAGGTAAGTCTGTTTCAGAGTAAGACTTGAGCCCAATCTGTGAGTTCAAAATGATAAACGTTATATTAATTAGAAAGAGACAGTATGCAGGTCACATGGTTATTTTAGGTGCCAGGGCTCCTTAGAAACTACAGAGAATGTGCTCCAACCATTCCTACACATGATCATCTTCATTAGAGTCCAAAACAAGATAGTTGGAGCTCCGGACACTTGGGCAGGGGATGCATTTGTTTAAACTCTGAAAAGTAGACACCGGCTCCAAAATAGATGGTCTCCAAAGTGCATTTTTTTCTCTCTCTAGAAATACCACTTTGAGACAGATCCTTGTTAGGAATAAAATGCTGCACAATGACCTGCAGGTTAACGAGGGTTTCGGGTTGTTTCTCAGGCCACGTGTTCAACATGCCGCACGACGATGCCAAGCAGTGCGCCAGCCTCAACAGCGCCAGCCGGGACTCCCACATGATGGCATCCATGCTCTCCAACCTGGACCACAGCCAGCCCTGGTCCCCCTGCAGCGCCTACACCATCACCTCGTTTCTGGACAACGGCCACGGTGAGGCCCTCCCGCTCCTCTCTCGGCCGCAGCCAACCTTCCGTCGGTGGCGTTCCAACTCAGCGAACTCATTTTTCTCTCTTGTTCTTTATGGTTTCCCTCCCCCACAATTACTTTCACTGCCAAGAATATACATTTTTAGGTCTTAATTCCAGTAAAAGAGAGTGCTTCTGGCCAAGTGGCTCCCAGCATACATTCATTTGCATTTTTAGCAGAACAATCATTTCCTGTCATTGTTAATGCAGAAATACCCCATTGAGGATAATATCTTAATTTTCATCTCTCTGGCACCTTTCCCCAAAGTTCGGCAGCTTTCCAGTCACTTTGCTATGAATTACCCCCTGTGATAAATATTTTCCCCTGCACGCTTTCATCTGCTGTTTACTCATAGTGGTTGGCATTTTTCTTGCAGGGGAATGTCTGATGGACAAGCCCCAGGCCCCCATACAGCTGCCCTCGGATCTCCCGGGGACCTTGTACGATGCCAACCGGCAGTGCCAGTTCACCTTCGGCGAGGAGTCCAAACACTGCGCCGATGCGGCGAGCACGTGCGCCACGCTCTGGTGCACCGGCACCTCTGGCGGGCTGCCCGTGTGCCAAACCAAACACTTCCCTTGGGCAGACGGCACCAGCTGCGGAGAAGGGAAGTGGTGTGTCAACGGCAAGTGTGTGAACAAGACCGACAAGAAGCACTTTGATGTGAGTCTTCCATTCATGCACACACTCGTTTAGAATTTGGAATTGAGCGCAGGGATGCCCAAACATCTGATAACTCCTTGAATACCCGTCCACCTGTTCTCAGGTGGCGCACAAAATAGCTTATTTTTGTAATTGATTCTTTGTTTCACGTTTTCTCTTTCATTCCCTAAGAAGGTTTCGGTAAGGAATTCTAACACTGATGACTTGTGTCTCCGGGTAGACTCCTGTGCACGGAAGCTGGGGGCCGTGGAGAGCCTGGGGAGAGTGTTCCAGAACCTGCGGTGGGGGCGTTCAGTACACGATGCGGGAGTGCGACAACCCGGTCCCGAAGAACGGAGGGAAGTACTGCGAAGGCAAGCGCGTGCGCTACAGGTCGTGCAACATCGAGGACTGTCCAGACAATAATGGTGAGTGGAAGTGGGCGGACAAGGTGTGTCCACTAAGAGGCAGTGGAGGGGTGGAAACTGATGACGTCGTCCTATTGTTCTCTTTCCAGGAAAAACCTTTAGAGAGGAACAGTGTGAGGCGCACAACGAGTTCTCCAAAGCTTCCTTTGGGAGCGGGCCCGCCGTGGAGTGGACACCCAAGTATGCTGGAGTCTCCCCGAAGGACCGGTGCAAGCTCATCTGTCAGGCCAAAGGCATTGGCTACTTCTTCGTGCTGCAGCCCAAGGTAGTAACTCTTCCACTTGCTTTTGGGCTAAGACCGAAGTCCGTAGCTTGCTGCCTTTTCATGCAACCTATGAGGCACTTTCTTTAGTTTCTACATTGACATGTTCAGGTTTCAAATTAGAATTCATTTTCTTCTGGATAGCTCGGCAACTGCCAGATTTAAGTGGGGTGTTGATTTCAGTTACGGATGAAGCTGGAATCTAGCCCTTACAGTTCTTGCAGTTGCTTATTATTACTCTTACAAATAAGAGCCCTTTACTGCTGGTTATGTAAATCATGTGTTAACATGGCAACCAACTCGTGGTTTGGATAGTCTAGGCACGGTCCAAAGTACGTGTTACTGGGTGACTAGCACCAGCATGTGCAAACAGACTTCTTCAAATGGAAGTCTGAGTATTGATACCTTTTGTGTTTAAGGACCTATATTGAACTAGAAGAAGCATCATTGTGTTGTTTAGCTGAGGGGTTAAACTTTGTTAAGATAGAAAGTGGCACTGAATTTGGCTGAGACCGCCATGGGTTGTCATCACTGTAGCCTATAAAAATATTCCCCAGTTGCCCATTTAAAATTTAGCAAGTGATTTATTCAGCACTTAACCATTGCCAGATATTATTCTGGGCACTGAGGAGACAGCAGCAAAAAAAGATTTTTTTAAATGACAAAAAGTTCTGCTGTCTTGACCTTAGCTAGAAGTGAGTCCGGTCAATGAACAAATAATCAAAGAGTTTGTTAAGTTTTTCAGATATCTATGTGTACTGTGAGAAACGAAGACAGGGAAGGGTAGTGTATGACGTGTGTAGAGTATTGTTTGATTACGACGCTCAGGAAGTCAGAGATGGGAAGTGAGCGAGGGAAATCTTCAGAGCTACAGCCCCCCGTCTTCCCCTGTTGACGTGTGACGTCAGCGCGTGACACCAGGTCCACCTTCTTCCTCTCTCAGGTGGTCGACGGGACTCCGTGCAGCCCAGATTCCACCTCTGTCTGCGTGCAAGGGCAGTGTGTAAAAGCTGGTTGTGATCGCATCATAGACTCCAAAAAGAAATTTGATAAGTGTGGTATTTGTGGAGGAAATGGATCTACATGCAAGAAGATAACAGGATCGGTCACTAGCTCCAAGTAAGTTTTAAAATGCCACACCCCCAAATGTTGTATCTTTTAGATGTGACTTTTCTTTAAACATGTTATTTATTTACTTTTAGAAAGAAGGGAAGGGAGGGAGAAAGAGAGGGAAAGAAACGTCAATGTGTGGTTGCCTCTCACGCACCTCCAACTGGGGACCTGGCCTGCAACCCAGGCATGTGCCCCAACTGGGAATTGAACAGGCGACCTTTTGGTTCACAGGCCAGTGCTTAATCCACTGAGCCACACCAGCCAGGGAGGGCACAGATGGAACTTTTTACAGATCTGGTGAAAATCATGTTCTAAATGGCTAAATGGCCATGTAATAATTAGCCAGTGAATGAGCAGTCCTGTTTCTCTTGCCTGCAGACCTGGATATCATGATATCGTCACAATTCCAACTGGAGCCACCAACATTGAGGTGAAACAACGGAATCAGAGGGGGTCCAGAAATACTGGAAGCTTTCTTGCCATCAAAGCCGCCGATGGCACATACATCCTGAATGGGGACTTCACTCTGTCCACTCTGGAGCAAGACATCATGTACAAAGGGAGCGCCCTGAGGTACAGTGGGTCTTCCGCCTCGCTGGAGAGAATCCGCAGCTTCAGCCCTCTCACCGAGCCCTTAACCATCCAGGTCCTGACCGTGGGCCATGCCCTGCGGCCCAAAATCAAATACACCTATTTCGTGAAGAAGAAGAAGGAGCCTTTCAATGCCATCCCCACGTTCTCAGAATGGGTCATTGAAGAGTGGGGCGAATGTTCCAAGTCCTGCGGACTGGGCTGGCAGAGAAGACTGGTAGAGTGCCGAGACCTCAACGGGCAGCCCGCTTCCGAGTGTGCCAAGGAGGTGAAGCCAGCCAGCACCCGGCCTTGCGCGGACCTGCCCTGCCCTCACTGGCAGCTGGGGGGTTGGTCGCCCTGTTCCAAGACTTGCGGGAAGGGTTACAAAAAGAGAACCTTGCAGTGTCTGTCTCACGATGGGGGAGTGTTGGCTCACGAGAGCTGCGATCCTTTAAAGAAGCCTAAACACTACATAGACTTTTGCACGATGGCAGAATGCAGTTAAGCAGGGCAGGCGCTGGAGGAAAGATGAGGAGAGGAAGGGCTGAGGCACTGAAATCGAGAAGGCTGGAGGGATCCGGTGTACCTTGCTGGAGATGTGACAATCCATGTTCCCTGGTACTGGTTCAATCCTTTGTACCCTGGGGGTTGGGAAATGCAAAGCAGAAAACAGGTGAGACTCTTAATCGAAGGCGTGGCTTACTTTACCTCACTAACAATGGAGGGAGAAAGGACTGCAAAGAGGAGCTTTGACCAGCACTGCTAACGGTTGCTATGATTCCGAGAATGTTTATGTTATCTTTTCCACCGAGAGTTAAGAATTCAGGAATGTCCACTCCGGAGAAAAATTTGTAGCAATGTCAAATGACTCCGTCAAGACCCTTTGGCACCGTGCTCACATCTTTGTGAATTGGTTTTGACAAAGAAATATGCATTCCGTGTGTTTGTATGCTTGACACCTCCAAGGGGAAAAAAGCGGTGATGTGTCAGGTGCTGGTAAAAACCAGAGGAGGCACCCGGAGCTCGGTACCTCCTACCTTTCTTTCCTCCTTGTATAAGCCTACGTTAGGGATGTGGGTGTGAAAAACCAGTTTGTGTCTCAAGAAAGTCAGCAAGATCACGCAAAGAGGCCTGGAATGCCAGAACAAGAATGGGGTGAGCAAAACCAGGTCCCCGGTGTTTGGGGACAGTGGGATCATTTGTCTCGTGGCGGGGAGGCTACTGAGGGGTAGCAGGTCCATCCCCAGCAGCTGGTCCAACAGTCATATCCTGGTGAATGTCTGTCCAGCTCTTCTACTATGAAAGAGAATGACTTTTGCCGTGTGTATATAGTAAAACATGTTACTATAAATTCTATGTACTTTATAAGTATTGGTTTGTGAGTTCCTTCTAAGAAGGACTATAGTATGTAATAAATGCCTATTATAACATATTTATTTTTATACATTTCTTTTTAATGCTAAAACTCCTAAGTTATATCGTGATTGTAAAAAGGCATATAAAAATATATTATTTATACAATATATGTTACTAGAAATAATAAAAACACTTTTCAAATATGTGTGCATATTTTTTTAAGTGGGAATTTGTTTCTAGGACGGAAATCTGAGACATAAAAACTGAATTTGAAGAATGAATATTTTCTTAAATTCTTTGGGAAAAAAGATTTCATTCTAATGAAAGGTATTTTCTGTATCCTGGATTATGTGATTGTTTCCAAGAAAGAAAGCTACAGCATCTTTGGTGATATATAGGTTTGTTATTAATGTGTAATATACACACATGGTTGACAGACTTTTTCTGTAAAGAGCCAGATACCAAGTGTTCCTAGCTTTGTGGCCCCTACCATCTCTGTCACAACTACTCAGATGTGCTGTTTTAGCATGAAGACAGCCCATAGGCAATACATTCATGAATGGGCATGGCAGTGTTCTAATAAAACTTTATTTACAAAAACAGGCAGTGGGCCAAATCTGTTCTTTTGGTGTAGTTTGCTGACCTCTGACGAATACCGTAAATGAGATGAAAAAGGGTGGGATTCTGGAAGTACTTAGAATTTGTACATCTTCCTCAACTTTATCGCGTAGCTAAAATTTTATGGAAGTATTTAAGCTACTGAACAGGAAACACTGCCTTAAATTACATTTAGAATGGGCACCCGTGGTGAGCTGAGCCCACCGAAGGCGCCCCTTTCTCGGCAGCCTCCCTGAGGTGTACCTGGGAGACTGGAGCACCAGCTCTAATCTAGGCAGCCTTTTGTGAATCTCTGTATTTTAAATACTAAGTGGCCCATTGAAGGTTTTTGACATACAGACTGCTTCCAAAGTACCTACCTTCCGGGGAATAGGTGATTTACTAGAAGTCTTGGGTTATGTGGTTAACCACAGACATTTCCAACTTCATACTTCCATCCTTTCCTTCACCCTCCTTGAAATAGTTTCCTCAAATAGTTTTATATAACACGCTCATTTCAGATTCAGATGGTTGTTATTTACCCTTCCAACTGATTCACAATGTTCTTTTCCTAGAAAAGAAATATAAGATTCTCAGGAACCCCCAATGTAGGTCAAAGAAAGGGGTGGGGGAGACTCAGTCTCTGGTCAAGTTTTTTACTGCTTACCGGGCTACTGGACTGAAAAGTAAGGTCAAGTCTTCACACTGGGAACTAGTTTGGTCCCATAGAGCTCAGTTTAGCATTGGACTTGGCCGTGCAATTCAGTGGCCTGACGTGCTCTCTGCACCAATAATCTCTACCACAATTACTCATTTACATTACGACCAGTGACGTGAAGGGTATCCTAACCCTCAGTTACTATACAAGCTGTTTGGAAAAATGAGATAAATGTACCTAAAATGATAACCCATAACATAAAGAAGTCATTTTCAGGTCTTGCCTAATTAATTAATGAGTTTGTTTCTTTTAAAAGAGGCTGACATTGATTTGACATGGTGAGCAAAGAGACTGAATCAGAAGGCAGATAAAAACAGTCAAAAGATTCCCACTGTTCTCTGTCATCTCAGTGCCAAACAGCTTTCTAACATGCCACATTATTTCTTCACCCCTCTGCTGACGATATTTTCACTTTGCCAATAAACTGAGCAGTTTAAAACACTCACTTTTGACAGCAAAGAGATTTAAAACACTTCCAGTTCTGTGAGCTGGATCAGGCACCCGCTTAAAAAAGGAAACATTATGTGCTCACTCATGGTGTATGTATAAATGATGAGTCAGCATGGTATCGAGTTTTAATTAAAATACTTAATTTGCAAAACGCTCCATAGGCACTTTCTCTAGCATTTCAATCACCACCACCACGTAAGCACAATTTTTGAATTAGAGTTTTTGCACAAAAATTGGCAAAAATTCTTCACGATGTCTTTTCCCTTGTTTAATCTGTCTTTTAGAAGTGGGTACCAGAGGTCTTTTTATTATGTGATTTAGGAATAATGAACAATAGCCACCACTTGCTAATCTCCTTGATTCCCCAGATGAAAGAAAAACAACAACTATTAATACAGAGTTTGGGGCTGCCGGATCCATCAGGAAAGAAGACTGACCTGAGGTACCAGGATAAAGTGCCGTCTGTCCTGGTGCACACAGACTTCTGTGACATGAATGAGCTCATATGACATTGGCAGAAAAGGAAACAGTGAAACATGAAAGATGCGTTGGTTATCCACAAGTTTCCCAGCCAATAAACATTTTGTACCTTTTTCTCACAGCAATGGGACACAAACTGTACTAACCCATGAATGTGGCAGATGTCAAGGAACATGACTCAGAATGCCCACTCACCCCCTTGTCTCTAATTGGTCTCAGTCACAGAAGTTCCTAATAGAGTCTTTGTCCAATTGGCTCCTGTCTTCATAATTCAAAAGCCTGAACTTTTCCTTACACGTTTCTTCTATTAATCACACTGCCTTTATTTAAAGGTAAATTTCTATAATTATTATACAATTATTTATTTAAGATTTAGCATTTTTGTTGACTATGATGGTTTCTTTTTCCTTAGGATTGCTATTGCTTCATGTTCTCCTGCTTTTAAGAGAAGGTACAAAGCATTTGCTTGTGGGAAAGAGGTGGAGTGGAATTTTATAGTGAACAGTCCAGGAAGGCTTCCTCAATGAGGAGGTTTTAGGGAGGGAATGAGAGGGATGCAAGGGGACAGCCTTCCGAGGGACAGGATTGTAATAGAAAGGTGGCCAGCACAGGTGTGTGCGAGTGAACTCGGGGTCTTGAAGGGACAGCAAGTGGCCAGTGTGCCTGAAGCTATGAGGAAAGGTGGGCACTGGAAGGCAGGGTGCTTGTTCCACAAGAGGAGGACGTATGATTGGTTTTTTCCCCGAGTGGGATGAAGAGCCAAGGAGGAAACGGAACAGAGGAGAGGGATTCTAATACCCGAGCAAGCTCACCTGGAACGGGGCCCGGCCGGAGATTGTGGTGATCACTGCAGGGCGTGAGACTGATGGGCTCAACGAGGGTGAGGGCCACAGAAGTCATCAAAAGAGGTCGAACTCTTCAGGCCAACACTCTGAGATTTGCAGGTGAGCATTCTAGTTAAAAACCAACAGAAATGAGAAGTACACATTTTTTACTAACCATTGAAACTGGTCAAACCTATAGCTATTGTAATTTTATGGGGCATTTAACATAAGCAATTATGTTACTTATTAATTACTTATGTAATTATTAATTACTAATTACTAATTATTCATTATTTATTGAACATAAGTAATTGTGTTCAAAATACGGTATCAAAAATAACTTGAAATATAAAACCAGTAGCTCAAAGAGAATATATTTGGAAATATTTTAATAATAATAATTCAAGTCTAAAACCATAAGTCATAATGAAAAATCATAATAGCAGGATAAACATCTCCTATATTTGAAGTTATCAAAGGATATCACTTTATTCTTGAATTTAGTAATTAGGTAATATAAATGAATGATAGTTCTTAAATAAAAACAAGTATCCAAATGTGTTTCTTTATTTGAAGAATGGAGAGAAAATATATGCAATACACAACCCATAGAGAAAATGATACAAAGCAAAAAGTATGGTGACAGAATCACAATCACATTATCAAATAATACATCGCTTAAACTTTCCTACTCAGACAAATATCTTCAAGATGTGTTTAAAAATAAAATCCAAAACATGATAAATGAAAAAAATATAAATCAAAATGACCTTTCTTCAAAGAAGTTCAAATGTTTATCAAACAGTAGAAATATGGAGGAATAAAATGCCAGCCAAAATTATATCAAAGATGGAAAAGCACTATGCAAAACAAAGAATAACATTTCTTATGAATTAAGGGTATAATCTACAATGAAATGTTACCAAAATAATAGAATGTCTATGTATCAATTTCAAATTGTTAAAGATACAAAGGATAATTAATAGGTAGGAACTATTCTATTTGTCTTTGAAAACTCACGGTAAAGGCAAGTTAAATGTGTAGGGAAAAAATGCAAAACTGTACAAAGACAAAAGACAACTTGACCAAATCAAGAGGCGTATGTATTTTTTTAGTCTAAGTCACAAACCTTTTTACTGTATCCTAAAATAATGAGTAGATATAATGAAATTCCAATCATTAGCCATTCATAATTTTTGGAATCTGATAGCATGATTCTAAAGTTTATCTGAGGAAACCAATTTGGTGAAGACAAGTAAAGAGAAACACAACTAAACACAAAGTATGATGTGAGATATTTGTTTGATCTGATTTGAAAATGCATCATAAAATTACGATTAGGAAAAAAGTGGTAATTTGACAAGCATATCTATGGGTGAGAGATATAGCTCAGAAATAAATGTTAATAACCATAACCACGAAACCTTAGTATATGATGATGTTAGTAACACAAATCTGTGAGCTAAAAAAGATCATTCCAAACTTAGCCTTAAGTTTTTAAAAAATAGAAATTTGTTTGGAAAAAAATAGAGCCTTTCTCAAACCATTCAACTTAAATTTCAGATATACAAAAAGTTAAAACATTTAAATACAAACTGTAAGAAATATTAGCAAATGTAGAGAAATCATTGTTTTGTTGCTGCATGAGGAAGGAGATCTGAATATAAAAACAATGAAATATTACACAGCAAAAAAAGCACACAAAAATGGATTGATTTGACTGGCTAAAATCTTTAATCTTCTGTGTTTCAGAAGAATCCTTTCAAAAGTATTTTAAAAAAACAATTTTCAATAAACACAAAAGGCAGCCCAACATGCCTCTATCTGGCTATCTGTTTCACTCCTGGATTCCAAACGGCCGCCCAGTGAACCATTAGTCACCCTTAAGATCTCAGGCCACACGTCACTTTCCCCAGGAACCCCTTCTTGAACCCTCAGCTACATTACACTCTCAAAGCACTCAGCACTTTCTCTTCTTGTCCCTTTCACAGAAATTGTACTTCTACTTCTGGGCTTGTTTTGTTCACTGTTATTTTCCCAGGTCCCACACCCATGCTTGTGAGATATTATTTTTATTTCATAAAGAGCCCTCAAAAATAGTCACACTGTTGGATCTAGATATTTCTACTCCTAAGAATCTATGCTTCATAAGTAATCAACTAAGTCCACAAAGATTTATATACAAACGTTATACAAATCTGAACGCAGCCATCAGAGGAGTATACTGAAGACAATTGATGATACGAAACTTGAATCTCAAATAGCAATAATGATGGGTAACTTCATTTAAGGTCACTATCTGTGTTGCATAAACGAACTCAGTTAATACTACAAAGAATTATGATATTAGATGTTATCAATATTCCTGTCTAAGAGATAAAGAAACTGGCAGAGACATTGAACTGCTTGGTGAGATAAGACAGCAAGAGACGGAGCGAGGGTTCCAGCTCAAACAACAGCCTCTGAGAGCCCGCCCCCACTCCACTCGCGAGCACTAAGCGGCTGTACTACGCTACCCACTCGTATGCACGCACATTCTCACTCACATTCAATGCACACACACAATAATCTAACTGCCTGTTCTTATTTTCTTTGTTATGCTTTTATGCCTTTTCCAAATTTTCTGATTAAAAGCTCAACTATATTATTTTCCTAATCAAGGAAAAGCTACTTTAAAGGGTAAGAAAACCCTACTTAGAGTAGTTTTCATTGTACAAATACTTCCTAAGCAGTCGTTTACAGGCACTGGAAACATTTTCTGCTTTATTGTGTAGTTTGATCCCTGTAAGAACTCTTTAAAAATCTGAAGCATTTTTGCAGTTACGCATCATTTTAAGAAAAGTCAATTTTGTTGGTACATGGATGGTGACGGCCATTCTGAGAGTGGATGTGGAAGTCAGGATGGTACATTGGTCAGTGTATAACTAGTTGATTTCACTGTGAACAATAGTTTTCAAAGAAATGTGTATCATATGCAACTAAAAGTACAGAAAACAACATTTCAAATTCAAATCTGTTTGGGTTCTCCAACATTTTTCTATTTTTCTATTTTTTTGTCTCTATTCATCTGTGAAGAGGATGAATGAAGAGTACATTCCTAAGAATTTCGAATAACTGACACTTGAAAAAAATGTGTCCCCAGCCACCCGAGGAGAGCCAGACGAATCAATCTCAAGGACCCAATCAGGCACAAAGTCCACAGAGATGGTGTTGCCATGCATGAGAGTTTCATTGTGTTATCACATCCCACAGTTCCCCACTGTCCAGGGCAAAAGTAGCCAAATGTCAGCTTCGAGAAAACAACTCCACACCAACATTCCCGGTTATCCGAGATTATCTAGAGACTGGAAGGATTCACTGAAAGCTAAGAGCAAGGGAGTAAATTACAACTTTCCTTGCAGGCGTGTGTAAAGAACAAAGTCTAAGGGTGCTGATGATATTCCTCTTTATTACAGAAGTTTTGGGAAAATAACTGGAAATTTCTTAAACTGTTCTTTTCAGTTGTCCTCATTTTCCTTGAGGAACAGAGAAATGTTTTCCTTTAGCTATAGAAGAAAAGAATATCAAATAAGTGCTACCATAATAACAAGTTAAAATGGAATAATAGTTTATTAGCACAGTGGTGTCAATTGACTAAAAACATGTCAGTGGAAAGATCTTATCACCTAGTCAGGGTATCTAACCAGGACAGATACTTCTAAATTGTCTCATGTCAAAAACTCAAGCTAGGTACTGGAGTAAAATGATAGATCTAAAATTTTCTTTAAAATTGTCAATCAAAAATAGAAAAGGCAGGATCAGCAAAGTGATGGTAGTTGTTAAGGCTGAGTGATAGACAGAGTCTCAACCTTTGTTCTCCCCTCTTGTGTAATAATTTTTCTATAATAAAAAGCAAAGAAGATAAACTAAAAATATTAAAGAGAAGTCATATGTTTTTGTCCAATTTACAAATCAATGCCAGTATTTGAAGTCATTTAATATAAGATGTGTATCTGTGCCCTTTCCTACTCTTTTACTTATTTTTTTAGAATAAACGTGCTTAAAATACACATACTTAAAAACACCAAAACATTCTTTAAAACATCTTGGTACAGAGTGCAACAGGAAATCATGTGATAACTAAGAGAATGAGGAAGATAGAAAGGGAGAAAAACCTGGGTTTCATTTATAGCACTGAACTATAAAGCAATTGAATAAGTTCTCTATTACAATAAGCTTTGGATGCATCATTTCTCCTACAGAAGTCTTATTTAAACATTATCATAAACTGTTAAAAATTTATTGTTTTCATATCATAGGCTTCTAGAACTTTTATTTTGCACCAAGAAGAAGAAAATTAATCAGGGAGAATGAAAATGGGAAGGAATTTCATGTTTTGCTTGCCTGTATTCAGAATTCAATCTTAAGGATAAAAAAAAGATACTCTTATGGTTACATAAAGTATATCCCAAGAGTAGATAGATAAATAGATGATGGATGAGATAGATAGATAGATAGATAGATAGATAGACAGACAGACAGACATTTTATATACGTGAAAGAAAACATGAGTGAAGATTAAGAGACAGGAGTTCACACGAAGACACTCGGAAGGATTCTCATTCCTCAAAGCCGAGGAAGGCAGGACCCACTGCGGCCAAGCAGGAGACCAGGGGCAGGGCCGGATAACAGCCCCATTTGAAAACCTTGCAGTTGAAGATGAGGGAGCCCAGCTGAAAGAGGAAATAAATGGGCCAGGATCAAAGATCTCTGATTTCTCGCTGGAGCTCTTCACCAGGTGGAGCAGATTAGATGTGTGTAGCTTTTCTCCCCTTTCCCTTCTTGAAAGCGGGCTACGCGTTTACCAGGCATCCACAGACAGCGCGTTGCATATCAGCAGAGAAGCGCACCAAAGAAAGAACATGGCAGCACAGCCGCTGCCTGCAGTGAGGCATGCTATAATATTGTTCTGGCTTTTCACTTACTTCCAGTTGGTTTACTCAGTTCTGAATGTTCCAGAACCTTTCACCTTCAAAATGTTCACCCAAGTCGTTAACGAGAGCTTTCAACTCCACTCGTCTCAGAGCAAGCCAGAGGCACAGCGGGACTCAGGCCAAAGGACACTTGGAGGGAGAGGGAAGAAGAGCAGGGGCTTTCGGCATCTGTCGTCTTGATAAACGTGGAATGAACGGAAGCTTGCTGGAGGCCTTCATTTCAAACAAGAAAGACACACAATCTCAAGTGCTCCATCTCCAGTTCTTTGGGCAGGACCCTCTGCTCTTGAAGGTCCTCAGAGATGGTATCTAGTTATCAAAGTACAAGATATTCTGGAATGTTCTCTATAATGCTAAGACAATTTCTTTTAGAAGCAAGGCACTAGGCGAGCCTGTATTTTTCTAATTAGCACACTCTTGCACTCATACCCATACTCTAACACACTGCATTGTTAGCATCCTGCAAGCAGGCAGTAGTGATGGTAGAATTCCCTTGAATGGGACATCAATATGGCTTTCAGTTCAAAACCCAAATTTGACACAACTACACAGGATTGCTAAAGAAATCGCATGACATCCTGTTTACCTTTGGCCTAGGCTCTCGCATGTTCCTTTCTTCAAACAATGGCCATTGGTTTTTCTACCAAAAGCCGTAAGAGCATTGTACTTTTTTCTTTTTTTCTTTTTTTTCATATATATATATATTTTTTAAAGATTTTATTTATTTATTTTTTGAAGGGAAAGGGAGGGAGAAAGAGAAAAAGAGAGAAACATCAATGTGCGGTTGCTGGGGGTCATAGCCTGCAACCCAGGCATGTGCCCTGACTGGGAATCGAACCTGCAATGCTTTGGTTCGCAGCCCAAGCTCAATCCACTGAGCTATGCCAGCCAGGGCTTCCACTTTTTTCTTTAAGAATCATGTGCATGGGAAACATTGCATGTAAAAGATTAGAAGGTAAACAAAGCTGAACACCTGGAAAAGCTTTTGATCCCATACAGTCATAAACATGTCTAAAAATATCACTTTGGATTACACAAAATCACGGGCGCAGTTGAAACACACTACTATTCAACTCTTAGCAGGACTCGGAGAAGGCAAAAGGTCTAATTTCAAAAAAGAATTTAAAAAGCATTATGAACAATCCAGAATTAGAGAACTGCATATTTTCCTGAGAGATTTTGCCATGCACCAGTTGTGGGACTTTAGTGGGGAAATACCACGCCATTAGTTATTTCTAACATATCTGGCTTAAACGATCAGCAATCACAAAAAACATACAATCTGAAATGTGAAGTTTTGTTAATTACAGGGCATCAATAACAATGAAGGGTTTTGTCTTCGAATTACACCTATTTATATTCAAAACCCAAAGGAGAGAAGAAACTAATACAGTTGAAACAAATGCTTGCTTTTAAGTAATACTTCAACAGAGATTGCCAGAGAATCAAATTGTCAACCACAAAGGTTTTATGTAGCAGACAGAGTCCATTATAGTGTATCTTTAAGACATCACCTAAGAAAGAAGATAGAATCAATTCTTGCCAATATGTTTGGTCTTAATGAGTTTGAATAACAAAAGTGTTTAATTCAGTCTCCCTTTCCCTGAAATATAATTACACATCTTTAAGAAGTATATGCTCGAGCAACAAAAAGAACAAGGAAAAAAGTAATGTTTTCTTAAGAAAGTTATAGTGAAGAAGACAAATCTGCAGGGTGGATGGTCAGATCACCATCCCACAGACATTACAAATACGGGTGAGAATGAGTAAGTATCACGGAGCCCTTGTTTTGTACCAAGCACTATTCTAGAAACTCAGAAGGAACCCACAAGAAAGGCATAAAAGAAAAATAAATAAAAGGGTGGAAAAAGAGGGGAAAAGGGAGGGAGAGAGGAAGAAAGACAATCTTGCTTTCCTGGAGAAACAAAAAGGTACACACACGGGAAGTTCATTAACAATACAAGGAAGTGAGTCCAATGAGTTGCCAGCATGCAGAACAGAAGCTCAGGGTTGTCGAAGGAGAGATCACTGCAGGTCAAAGTGTCAGAGAAGATTTCAGGGAAGGATTGGAGATAGTAAGCGTGACACCAGGTTAAATCAAATTACAATAGGCCATTAGTTTGGGCTGCTGTAACAAAGTATCAGAGAAGTGAGTGACTTATAAGCAAGAAAAATTTCTTTCTTGCAGCTCTGGAGACTCAGAATCTGAGATCAGGATGCTGGCATAGTGAGGCACTGGCGAGAGTTCTTTTCCGGGCTGCAAAGCACTGACTTCCTATACCTTGGCATGACAGAAAGAAGGTGAGAGACCTCTGGTGTCCCTTTCATCAGGCCCCAGTCCATTTTGTGAGGGCTCCACCCTCCTGACATCATCATCCCCTAAAGGCCCCACCTCTGAACACCATCACACTGGGGATTAGGATTTCAACATATGCATTGTGGGCGGGGCACAAACACTGTTTATTACAGATGTGTCCCAGACATGGGGGAAGGAAGAGCAGTAGCCCCAGGCAGGTGATGCGTGTGATCGGCTCCCCCCAGCTCCGCATAATGGCAAGTGAAGGCGCAGATGCCGCCACCAGTTGGACTGGGTAGAGCAAGGACCAGGAGTCCCTCCCGGCGCAGAGCAAAGAATGGAGAGTGCATATAAGAGACCCAGGAAGATGCTCTCTGCCTCGTAGCTTTATCCCACTTCACGCAGCTAGATAGGGCATCTTAATTTTCTAAAAAGTTATTTGAAGAAATTACAGAATATTTGGATATTATCAATTAAGCCAAGTTACAGAGGCAAGGGATGGGACCTTTGCATTAAATGTGCCCAAACTTACATATTTCAAGTGTTACCTCTCTCCCCCAAGTCCATTGACTTTGTTCTGTGAGTCAGGAGCCTGGGGCAGCCACTCCTCCGAGGACTGAGCTCTTCCTTGGAACTGTCCTCGGAGCCAATTGAGAGAAACAACCAGTCACATTGCCTCCCAGCTGTGTTTCATTTTTGACCAAAAATGGCATCACCCAGCTTGGAGACCCACCTTAGTCATCTTAGCTGGCTGTAAAGGACTTTGGTTGTATCCCAAATAAAATCTTCCTTCAAAGATAGACTTGCCACCACAGGCAATATTCAAAGAATGAGCTGCAGGCCCCGAAGGTAATTCCGATGGAACCATTCCACAAACGCTGAGCCATGGCAGCCTCGCTAGAAAAGGTGTATGCATTTCCCAAATAACAGCCTTAAAAGGGCCAGTGCTTAAAAGCACTTCCCAATGTGGATTTTGGTTCGTTAAAAGAGATTTCGTTATATTGAGAGGTTGCTTGGCCTGATGGCTGAACATGAAAAATTTGAAATCAGACTGCTTCGGTTCGAATCCCACCTCTTCCATTTAGTTGTCTTGCTGTTAATTTGCCTTACCTCAAGTTCCCCATCTACAACATGGGAACAATGATAATAGTAACGTACTTTATGCAGTTGGTATAAGGATTTAGTTCTCTGTAACACCTGCGAGGTGTTCAAACCTGTCCTTGGTACATAATAAACAGTCGAAACCCTTATGTGGTAGCCGATACAAGGTAACAGTTATAGCACGGGGCTACACTTTGAAGGAAAGCTTAGTGTGAAGGCAGTGAAATACATATTCTGTCTTGTTACCAAAGACCCTTGTTACCAATCCTATTACTTGTTGCATATGATTCTTTTAGTTTAATCCTCACCTGAGGGTATATTTATTGATTTTAAAGAGAAATGAAAGGAAGAGAGAGAGAGAAATGTGAAAGAAAAACATCAACTGGTTTTCTCCCATATGTGCCCTGACCAGGGATTGAACCCACAACATTTTGGTGTATGGGATGATGCTCCAACCAACTGAACTACCTGGCCAGGGTACAACTCTTTATGCCAAGGTTGACTGTATACTTTTTCTCAAGGAACCATCTGCATTTCTGGGCTATCCTCTCCATACTGACTGGTGCGTTTCAACTCAACACCAAAATCTATGTCATAAAATGTGTCTTTGGTCCTAGCAGGAGTATAAATATACAGGCTGAGAGGATATACTTAGTGAATACATAATATACATACATATCACTGTACGTGCCCTAGAAGAAAATGGAGTTAGTTTATGATAATAATTTCATGTTGGACTGAAGCCACAAAGAATCTAGAGTCCCTTGCAGCAACTCATCTCTCCCCCGCTTACAACCTGGTGTTTATTAAAGCTCTTCATAGTAAATCCCCAATCTCCTCAATAAACTTATTTTACAAAGAAATAATCAGTCTTTGGATGTACTAGTTTGCTCTGCCTGCTGTTACAGTTTTCTAGCATGCAGATCTTGCCATGTTCTCATGCTGTAATTTAGCATATTAAAAAAAAAAAAAACAGCCCTGGCTAGTGTAGCTCAGTGGATTGAGCGCGGGCTGGGAACCAAAGTGTCCCAGGTTCGATTCCCAGCCAGGGTACATTCCTGAGTTGCAGGCCATAACCCCCAGCAACCGCACATTGATGTTTCTCTCTCTCTCTCTCTCTCTCTCTCTCCCTCTCTCTCTCTCTCTCTCTCTCTCTCTCCCTTCCCTCCCTAAAAAATAAAATAAATAAATAAAATCTTAACATTTCTCAGTCCTTTCTGCTTGCAATGAACAGGTTAGAAGTCCTGGATCTTTTACTAAGTAAATATGTGGCCTTGAGCAAGCTTAACTTTTCCAGGTCTCAGTTATTTCTTCGACAAGATAAGAGCACTGGATAGTTTTATCTTTGTGGTCTAAGATCTTTTTTCTTGTTTAATATCTCTGTCATCACTGGGTGACAACTTGGAAAGCTGAACGCCATATGTAATTAATTATATCCTGATATTGCACTGCAACTCACAAAGATGCACACAGAGGCCGATGTCACCATGATGGCCTAGGCAATTTCCTCCAAACATTTTTCAAAACGTTCCCCTTATCATACTGCCATTTTAATTGTTTCCTAAAAAAGCAATTCAGACTTGGTGTAAATGACTTTTATTTAGCACAGAATCACTTGAAGCTTTTCAGTTCCCACCATGTACATCATTTTCCATGGGCCAAACCCTCCAGCAGGCACGCAACTCCCATAAAAATGTTCATCTGGATTTCATGCTCTTTTGCTGTCGCTCTATAAGTGGATTTTATGTTGCTTAATAATAAAACCACATCTTTTTCTTTCATAACTCTCCCTCCTGTCGGGTTCCTAGAACCGTAGTGCACGCACAGCAGAAACTCAGTAGAAGTTTTGCTCATTGACACACAGATGGGCTTCTTGCAAAGAGCAACCATGGCTTCCAACCTTTGGCAGTTGCTGTGGCTAATGTGGCTTTGCAAAGGAACCTGCACCCTTGCTGCTACTGCAGCGGGTACAGCTGTGGTTGTGCATGGCTTTCATTATTTTGGATGTCTGCAAATTAGTTAATTTCTTTGAGTTTAACTTCCTCTTTTGTAAAATAAAGACCTACCTGAAGAACTGTTCTAAAATAAAGGAGATATTACATGTAAAGCTTCAGGCACCCCAGAGAGGTATTGCTATTGTCTGGGCATTAATATCTGGAGCACATGACTCGGAATCCCACCCTGACTGGTGGACACCGTTCGGTTCCTTTAAGAAGCTTCTCAGTAATAGGAACTGATCTGAATTAAATTGGCCTCAGAAACTTCTAGAAGCTGACAAGCTTATCAGCTCCAGAAAAAAACACAGATGAACTGGAGTCATCCGCATCCTGGAGGTACTAGCATAGCAGCAAGCAATTTGAGTGGTGAATTCTATTAAAAGGACAAATCTGCTTTTCCAAGAATTGGATTTTGAGTAAAAAAATTTTTACCATGAACCATAACCAATTTGCAATTTCATGAGCATCATTTAATGCATTTTATTTTCATGATAATTGAGACAATTTTGATAGTGGTTATTGACAACTAAGTTCCTGAGCTACTACCTATGCTGTTTAAGTGCTTGCTATCAAAATTCTATTTTCCCTTTTCTTGTTTTACATTTCAAAATAAATTATAAAATAACTGGCACACACTTTTGATCAATCAAAAGGTTAATGATAGGAAGTTAGAACTTCTAGAAATACCAAATGATAATCATATGGAGACTGTGAGTGTTTTATTTTTTAAATTCACTAGGAATGACCCAGTTACATATTCCTCCTTTATAGTGATTGTTCCACACAAAGACAAACATTGTTATCTCTATTTGTTCAAGTACTCAAAGAGTATTGTGACTTTTTTAAAAGATATTTTAAAATGATGGATGTTATTGTAAGGGGCAATGTACAACAAAAGTTTAAACCTTGAAAAACAGTACTAGAACTTCTTTTTATTTATAATGGGTCCTAAAAGTACTGTTACTCCTACAGTGATTGCTCTTTTTAGCAGTATTTTGCTAACAAAGCATGCACAGTATCTTCGTTTTCCCTGAAAAAGGCAACCTACACTGCGACCTCTAGTGGAACTAATGAGGACTGCTCCACTGACTGCTTGTCTTAACCTCATCACACAGGAACAAATTCTCTCCTAGAAAATGTAAGGATGTCAGTAAGCTTTAAAACCTGCATATTTTATAATGCTTTCTAACAAATTTTATATTAATTTCTTTTTAAAACCTGTATATTAACCTCTTGAGCAGTTAGCAAGTTTTCCTAGGAACTTTAGAATACGTATTTAATAATACAAATGAATGTGAATAAAATTTGGAACACCAGTTGTGGGGACGGTCAGTGCTTTATGGAATTCAGTGTACAGTTTGGAAACCTAAAACATCATTTGGTTGCAAAGCTCCGCTATTCCCCAGTGAAATGACTAACTGTGATGTTGTGCCCTGGGGAAGAAAGGCACACTGGGAGCCTGGAATCCTGTAACAGCGATGATGCAGAGGCTAAAAATACTTGACATTTATAATGGTTTGACATCCTGGGACATCAAAGCAGTGTTGAAATGCTGCCTCACTCCCCCTGCCCCAGCGATAAACACTGCAATGTACCACCTGAAATACGAGGCCAACTTGAAAAGGAGAAATTCAGAAAGGAAGGTTATGTGAAATATTAATAAGGGGGCTGTGAACAGAACCTGAAGGTCTGCACAGATTGGAACAGCTGTACATGAGTTCCCCGCAGAAATACTGAGGTCATATGTTTTTCCGTGCACTTTAATTTATGGTTTTATTTATTTGCATTGCAGAACAAAAACCAGATTGAGTTTGTGAAGAGGATCCCTGAGGTATCATTTATAGATAACTGGTTGGAGAGTGTCCAGAAGGACATGGGACTGACTGTGCATCTCAGCAAACATCATTCAAATGAAACAGTTCTGAATTCAAGTGGGGGATAAACACTCAACAATAAGGTTTGGACACGGTTGTTAAAGTGCCAGTAATTCAAAATGAAAGAAAAAAATACTGTTCCCAAAGTTACACAGAATTACAAAGTCAAAAACTAACTAACTAACTAACCTAATTAACGCTCCTACACTTACAATAAATTCTAGGTAAAGTTTAGAAATATACAACATTGATCTTGTACTGAGTGGGACCATATGAATTTAGTATGTTTTACTTAATTCATTCTCTCAAAAACATTTACTAATTCTATTTCTATATAGATCTTTTGGTTGACCTCAGAGAGAAAGTTGAGGCACATAGGAGTAAATTTCTCCACATTGACTGAACAACAACAAAATGTAATATATGCTTTGCTGCTAGCAGTAACAGTTACAAATAAAGTAGGCAGCTGAGAGAGCAGAGAGAGAAACGTAGACTGGGATGCTTGAGAAAGGATTTGCAGAGGAAAAGGAATTTGAACTATGCCCTAAATAATGGGTGGGATTGGGATAGGCAAAGAATGTCATTCCTGGAGCTGGGCAGGAAAAGAAGCACACTTTTAGAGGTAGAAATGAACCCAGGACAAGAGTATCTTTTAGGGAAATTATGGAGAAGAAAGGTAAAAACAGTGCCCCATTAAACCATTTTGAACTTGGGATGGGTTGGAGACTACTGTAGGCCATGACGATTCCGGGAACCATGACGGATACACGGGAGGTTTGCTGGTGATGCCGGAGAGGAAGTCTGCATTAACCCGAGGCCACAGGGGCTGCGTGTCAGTATTCGCTGAACTCTGACTTTTCCACAAGTGCCGTAATAGGTGGTGTGGTCAGGGTGGCAGCAAAATAAATCTTGACCCAGGCTTTAAGGAAAATGTAATTCAATGGTCAAGATAAAACACATGCTAAAAATATTCCGAAACACCTATAAATAACTTAGGAGTCATATAAAACCTAGTGAATGGCTGAAATAAAACAGAAGCTAGGAAATGATGAACCGATAAAGTTTTAACGCTTAAACTTTCTAGAAATCCATCCCTTTTTTAAAGAAAGTGCATCATTATGCTGGTTAATTTTATGTGATAACCTCGAAAGCCATGTACTCAGATATTTGGTCAAACACGCTTGGATATCGTTGTGAAGATATTTTTTAGAGGAGGTTAATGTTCGAATCAGTAGCGCTTGAGCACAGCAGGTTACTCTTCGAAACCATGGTGGGCCTCGCCCAGTCAGCCAGATACCCACGTCAAGGACCGACCTGCCCTGCGGGAGACACAAGCCTGTGTACAGCCACCTCTAGAGGTCTCGAACTACAATGTCAGCTCTACTTGAGTCCCCGCCCTGCTGGCCTACCCTGTGGATGCTGGACTTGCCTGTCCCCACAATCACGTGAGACAATTCCTTACAATAAATTTCTGTCTCTATTGCCCTATCTTTGTTTCTCCCGATGCACCACAAAAATGAATGAAATTCTGACATAGGCTACAGCACGGATAACCCTTCAAAAGATTATGCTAAGTGAAAACAACCAGAGATAAAAGCTCAAATATTGTGTGATTTCATTTCTGTGAGGCCCTCTGAGTAGTCAGATTCATAAAGACGGAAAGGAGGATGGTGGTTCCTGAAGACTGTGGGGAGGAGAAAATGGGAAGTTATTTTTTTAAATATTTTTAAGATTTTATTTCATTTCATTTTTTAGAGAGGGAAGGGAGGGAGAAAGAGAGAGAGAGAGAGAAACATTAATGTGGGGTTGCTGGGGGTCATGGCCTGCAACCCAGGCATGTACCCTGACTGGGAATCGAACCTGCGACACTTTGGTTTGCAGCCCGCGGAAGTTATTTTTTGATGGGTACTGAGTTTTTGTCTGAGATGATGAAGAAGTCCTGGAGATGGGTGGGGCTGGTGGCTGCACCACACTGTGATGTCACTGCCTTCTATACTTAAAAGTGGTGAAAATGGTAAATCGTGTGTTGTATATTTTACCACACACACACACACACACACACACACACAAAACCTCTTTTCTGGGAAGGCAAGAGAGCCTGCAAAGAGGGTTAGGGAAATTAGTAGCTATCACAATTTGGCAAAGACACCCTGAACGGAGGAGGAGAAAGATGATTAGACTGGGATTAACATTGGAAGGAGATAAAGAACTCTGCCGAATGTGAACTTGGGGGCCTCGGGACAATGAGAGCATCTGTATCCCGAGCCAGTGAGAATTCAATGAGCCAAAGTGCACATTGCAGTGAGTAGCATAAGCCCCTCAGAGGATACACCCCTGCATGAAAACACACACAAGAATTTTCAGTCTAAATATTTATTCACGTATACTAGTGGTGATTGCAAACAATCCTTCTGAATTCGTCCTTGAAATGGTCATATGATTACAGTAAAAAAACATGAGCTCCAGCTTAACCCAGAAAGAACACGAGTTCCACGAGTTTTCCATTCATCTCCACTTCTCCTTCATATGGATACATTTAGTACAGTATTGTCATTTTTATGCTACTTCTTTCCTGGAGAAGTTTTCATTTATTAGAAATACTCAAAATGCAAATTTCCACAAGCATCTCATACAGCAAGAAATGTTTATCTAGTGCTACGAACGAGCCACCTAAAACTGTAGCTGGCTCTCAGCTGGGAGCTCCTCTGTGGATTAATCCTTCTCCTCCTGGGCCTCTCCGTGTGGGTCTATCCCTAAGGCCTTTTTCTCTGGTTTCCTCACAACGTAGTAGTTGGATTTCAAGCACAATAACAGTCCCAGGAGAATGTCTTTTAAAATACGGCGTTGGAAGTCACAAAGCATCACTTCTGCCAAAGTCACAGGTTTATCCAGATCAGATTCATAGGAAAGGAGTGGACGTAACCCCCTTCCCTGCAACGGGATGTGAGTGCCAGAGTTACATTGTAAGCAGAGCATGTGAAATAGGAGACAGTGATGCAGTTATTCTGGGAAAATGCAATCTATGACCCTAGAAATTACAAAGGATAAATACAGCTAAAAACAAATTTAAAAGCTTAGTTACTTAAATTTAAAGTGAATATCATGCTTAAATACATAGGGTTTGCTAAAAGTGATATGATGAAATTTAGTTTACTTTCAGCACTTTACCAGTTTTCCAGTTCTTTCTCCTCCCCCACCCACTTCCCTTGGGGCCTACAAGCTTTATCATCTCTGCTCCTGAAGGTGGCCTTCTCATAATCATGGCAAAAAGTGTTGTGTTATCCTTCCCTCCTTTCTGTCTCCTTGATTCTTATCTTGCACCTCACCTCAAATGTATCAAATAATTGCTGTAATGAATTATATCTGTGTAGAAAACTGATGGGAAGCTTCCATATTTCTGTCTACAAAAGGATGAATTTTAAAAGGAGATAAAATCATGACTCTTATAAAAACATAAAATAGATACGTGTCAAGATTTTATTTAACTCATTAATTAATTGAGGGAACCCATGAGATGCCAGCACAGATTCAAACAACTGGAAGGACCACACATTTGCAGTACAAATGTGGGACTGAATTTACAGATGGATACAGAACTTCCAAACTGTTCCATCTCCACGGGGTGATGGATCCATCAGTTACAATCCAAGGGATACAATTTACATTTTCATGAACAGGAATTATTTCCATTTCTACCAATTTCTACAAGTTCATTTCTATAAGGGTTGTAAGGGATCATGGTTAAAGATGAAGGCACAATGAACTTAGGGGGTGTTATGCAAAGTGAAATAAGTTAGACAGAGAAAGACAAGTACCATGTGATTTCACTTATATGCAGAATCTAAAAAACAAAACAAACAAGCAAAACAAAAACAAATTATAGAAACAAAGAACAAACTGATGGTTGCCAGATGGGAAATGAGGTGTGAGCCGGGTGAAATAAGTGAAGGGAGTAAGAACTATACGTTGGTAGCCACAAAATAGTCATGGGGATGAGAAGTACAGCACAGGGAATAAAGTCAATAATATTGTAATAGTTATATATGGTGCTCTGTGGGTACTGGAAATATCAGGGGGGACACTCAAATTACATACAAGTCTAACCACTGTGCTATGCGCTTGAAACTAACATAGCATAATATTGAATTGTAATTGTAACTGAAAAACTCAAGGAAACAGATTCCCCTACCGAGGGCCTCTGGCAGTCATGCAGCCCAGCGGACACCTTGACTTCAGCTCAGTGAGTCTCATGTCAGAACGCAAGCCTGCAGAACTATATGATAATGAATGAAAAAAGATGAAGGCACACACTTCTGCAGGATTACCTCATCTCTGAAGGTTCTTGCATATTATCGAAAGGATAGTCAGTAATTTCTTCCTCCTCCTTCAAAATTTTCCACAATTTTCTCAAAGCTTAATGGATCTTATTATCAACCTAACCAACAGGGCTCATTTTAGTTTTCTAATATTATAGTGGTTTAAAAAAGTAAGATTGTACAGTGAGATACAAAGAGTAGAGAAAACCGTCAATGCGGTATAAATTTTCTGATGGTTTATTTCTGGAAACTTTCCATCGCCACTTCTTCCTTCATGTGTGGGTTGGCTTTCTTGATGGATACAGTGTATCTATCCCATCCAGGCAGTTCTCTAGCCAACGCATGACCGCTCTAGCACAGCCCAGTGCGTGCGGTGAGAAGAGACTTCCTAGAATTAGCAGACGATCACCCTGTAAGCTATAAAATGTCAATCACTAATTGTACACCTGAAACTAATATAACTCATATAATGTTATATACCAACTGCACTTAAAAAAAATGAAAAGAAGAGAATTCCAACAGGTGATCCTCCACAAGACTGTTAGGCCTTATGGATGATCCAAGTTCTGCCCGTGCTCAGAGGCGAACAGAAGAACATTGTGGAACTCCCAACTCAGCTGTTCGGGACTTAGGATGAACTTCTCTGCTGAAGCCAGTTCCTACATAAACAGGACTTCTGGGTGGTCATCCTGGCAGCGGGAAGTCCGATTCACTGCAGAGCAGAGAATTAGAGATGACAGAGGCACAGATGACCCCTACAAGGTTCAAATGAGAGAGAATCCAGGAGCAATGATGAATCCAAAGAGAAACTGAAGCTGAGTATTATTTTGTCCAAATTCAAACTACTCTCTCGGCAGGGAACACAGCCCATCAACACACATCTCCTCATTTTATTGGGCTTGACACCAAACCAGATTTTCTCATTCAAACCTCTGTTATGCTGAAGCTCCATGGCCGGAATTAACATGCGGTGCTTGTCTTCTTTATTTTTGACTTTCACTGGGAACTAAAATATTTGGATTACTTTGCTCATGACAATGAGCGTTCTGGTGGTAAAAACATGATCACAGTCATCTGCCAAGCTCATCAGAGACAATTTTGTATGCCATGCATGCAAAAAAAATTGCATAATGTGTTTGTGTATAAGTTTCTTCACATCCTTTCTCTTTTAAAAAGCTTTTTATCCTCATAACAAGCCATAAGAGAATTAAAACAGGTATTAGTATCATATGTAATAGAAAACTTATTTATTTTAATTATACAGATTGCAGCGATAAATAATTGTGCAAAAATCACTCGTGCACATTACAGGGACTAGAAAGAAACATCCAGACTCCAAGTCCTGCTCACAATTTATATGGATAATAAGTGACATGTTTAGAGCACAGCCAGGGAGAAAAGACTGCTAGCCAGATGTTTCAACATGAATTTCAAGCTCTTGCAATGGTTTGTTTGGTTTAGTTTGGTTTCTTTGGTGTGTAGTTTGGGAGTTTCAATGGGAGTGGCTTTGACCCTGGACATAAAGGTAAGTGGAGATGAAAGGCAATTTCTACAGCATGAAATAGCAGTGATAAACTTGGGGACTTCCCATCATACTCTACCTTTTAAAGAGCTCTAAATGGAACAGTACTCCATGGCTGCCTTGAGGAACGCACGCAAAGACTGAGAGAAATACTTTCACGCTGAGTATTTGTCCTACAAAATTTCCTATGACCCTCTAAGAAAAGCACCACCATTATCAGGAACCTATTAGGTATAAAAACAACTACTACATCTAATCAATACTCCTTGTGGATCTGTCTCTAATTTTGCTGCTACAGGATGCATGTACAGAAACAAAACCCAGTGTCTGCATCCTTCAGCTGCCAGCCCACTGGGTAAGCCAGCGTCTCTCAGCACCTTGTATGACTCAACAAGTCAAACAAATGCCACTACTTCAGTTTAGCAAATGACATTGGTTAAAAGTAAATTTCTGGTCCTGGCTGGCGTAGCTCAGTGGATTGAGTGCGGGCTGCGAACCAAAGTGTCGCAGGTTCGATTCCCAGCCAGGGCACATGCCTGGGTTGCAGACCATGACCCCCAGCACCGCACACTGATGTTTCTCTCTCTCTCTTTCTCCCTCCCTTCCCTCTCTAAAAATAAATAAATAAAATCTTTTTTAAAAAAAAGAAAATTTATGGTTGTAAACACTTAAAAGTAAATTTCTTTTCCAAGTTAAGAAAATCAAATTCAACCTCTGATATACTCTGGAAAAAATATGAATGCAAAGTTGGATTTTGTTTGGTCAGTTTTTGAGCAACAGGAGGCTTTCCACTAGGGCCATAGGTTCCTTCTGCACAGATCTAAATGGCTATGGCCAGAACAGCACGTCCTTATAACACAGCTAATGATGAACGAATGTTGGGCCCTTTCTTTCATCACTTTAAAAAGAAACAAACTATTGTAATTTCCCTCTCTGTTTTAAAATCTGGAGACTAATGAATCCTTCATAAGTACATGTGGACAGGAAAAGCCACTAAGAGAGCATCATTTAGGTGAAGTTCAAGAAAGCTTTGCTTCTGATGTAGATAATGTATCTACATTTTCCACCCAAATGTATCTATATTTTCCATCCTATTTTGACTGCCACAAAATTAAACACTGAAAAAAATATATGAAAAAAAGCTTCTAATCCAAGGGAAGGGTTTTAACCAAATTGTATTAGAATTCTGCGGCAGTTGTACAAAGTAAGAATACTCTCTACCACCAAATCCGGAATCTATGGTCCATCCAAATGCATAAAAGCCCTTTATGACGAAAGCAAATGCTGAGGACAATTTGATCCCTTTTTTCCAAAGGGAGCCTCCGCCCTCAATTTCCAACCATAATACTTAATTTGGCAAGGTGACAGGAGCATAAAAATGAATTTTGTTCATGAATTATATTTTTTCCTACGCTTTATGACATTTATGCACGCCAAATACAAATGACTGCACTGGGATTAAGTAACAAAGGTATCTTTTCTTTCCAGTAGCACATATTTTATTAATAAGGACTTGACCCAGAAAAAAAAAAATAAAATATTTAGACTGGTTTCTGGACGTACGTAGCATGGCCCATCTGAGGCGAATTATCTATTTCGAGTTCCTTTTGGCATTTCCGAAGCTTACTTGCCAAAAAACTAAAGTCATTTCTCAGAAGAAGTAGTTTTCCTCAGGTAGAAAAGGAGCAAAGGTAGCTTCTTAAACTAGATAGCTCTCTAAACGCACCTTGTGCACTCGGCTGTTGAATGGATCACAACAGTCTGATACGGAAATCAAAGCATTAGGTCTAGAGCCATTGTGTTGTATTTCATATTCTATTTGAAGCCTCTTCTGATTTTAAAAGGGATCTTTAAAACCCACACCCTCACAAAACTCAATATTGACACATTTTACCACTTCATTTGTGTCTCCCAGCTTTCAGGAGATAATCACACACAGAGATGAGACACTCAGCTTGTTCAGGAGCACTTACTGGTACAGTAAGTAAAAAACATTATCTTATTTGTTCTCATTCTAGACAAAACGTCTTCCCGAGTAGCTTCCCTGGCGCCAAGTGAGCTGAAAATCCAACGTATGCGCGGTGGTGGGCGCTTTCTGAATATCATGTTAATTGCTGCCATTGTTCTACTGTATCCAGTTTGCTCTCCAGGCGTGTTTCCAAGTCCAGTTGAGCCTCTCCCATCTGAATTGAATGAGCTCTGAGGCATTCGCCTTCCGCTTTGACCCTCCCAGACGTGTGCCAGCTGTGCTACCGTTGGCATCAGGGGCAGCGATGCTCTGACTTCTACTTCTTCTTCTTTCTCATCTCTGAACATGAACTGCAACCCTACCAGATGTTCTCCCATCCCCAGCAGAATTTTGTCTGTGGTTTCCCCAGATTTGGGGATAAGAGGAGAAACGATAGGGTAGTTTCTCTTTGTTAAAAATATCTCCTGGTGAGAGCACTTTGGACAATCTTGAAGGAAGTTTTCAAAAACGAAGATGGCCTCTCTAAGTGGCCCATCCAATTTTTCTTCATGAAGAAAGATGTAAAAAGCTCTAAGTCGGTAAACTGATTTTTCTCTGTAAAGGAACACTCTGTGACCTATTGGCCTCATAATTGAAGAGTATCAGTATATTGATTTGACATAAGTGGTAGAGAGCAAGTGTGTGTGGAACCTGGAGTCTGAATGGTAAACTCTTTCTGGCAACTTAAACTATGGATAGGAGTGGATGGCTGTGGACATGAAGTTAAGCTGAAGATGGATATACTGCACTTAGCATTTGTTACAATGGCAAATAATAAATCCCAGCTATGCAGCCTGAACTGAATTTGCCCCTTGATTTGGGTCCATCGGAGGTTGCCCGCTACATGTGCCAACTTTACGTGAGGCGTACACCCTAAGCGGACACCCTAAGATGAAAATTCACCCACAGAGAAAAGCAACGGCACATGAAGTTGGTCTGAGAAAATCATTCCAAGAATTTGAAAAAGGCAGGATCTCTGCTGCTTGCACGGTCCTATAGTCAAGCCTTACGCAATTTTACCTGAGCTCTATGGATGGGACCACACCAGGAACAGAAAGAACTGTCCAATCAAAACTCTGCAAGGAATTGGAAGCACCAATCGGGCCGGAATGTGAAGGTGAGGAGAGGAATACTCATCACTTCCGAGGCACGTCCTCACCCTTGGACTCTAAAGGAAAACAGCGGGCACTCACTGGATTTCAAATTTGGCTGCTGTGGGGTAGCTTCTGCGGAGGAGCTGCATGAGGCAATTTTGTCCATGAGAACAGTAATAAGGAACGATAGGATACAGTGGTGTTGACACTGGCTTCTGGCACTAGTACAAACATCAGACACCTCATCCTTTGATTACGGTGTGAAGTGAGTGCAGGAAATTGTGGATGGATCCCGGCCTGCAGTATCCATCTCGGCTGCGGATGTTCGTCAACACGCGAGAAAAACATACACAGAGACAACCAGGTCCTGTGGGGGAATAGGAACAGCAGGGCCACTTCTCACGTGGGGAGCGCGCCGCTTGGCCACCTTCCCTGGTGGGGAGAGCGCGCTGTTCCCCGTCCCAAGAGGTTTTTTATTGGTTTTGTTTGAATAAGAATTCAAGTAAAAGCTCATTACTCATTGCTAGGAAGTAAGGATCAAACAATAGATAACAAGGAACACTGAGGGTCTATTTTGAGTCAGGGTCAAAGAGCTGTAAGACTTTAAGGAACAAACTAACTTCCTCCTAAGACCCTTCTCATTCATCTGAGAGCATTCTAAACAAAGAAGTTTTCACAGTAATTTACATGTTCTTTCTTAGGCCTGATCACCCGGGGAATCTGCCCTTTTTAGCACAGAGGTGCACCACCCTGTCATTGTTTCAGGCTTAGGTGGAGCAAGAGAAGTAAGGCAACCAAGACATAAGGAGATTTTCTCCCAGATGATGAGGACCCAGGCTGTGTCAAAGCCGAGGGGCGAGGGTCCATCACCCCCTTTTGCTGTAGCCCCTAAAGTCCTTTCTTGGGAGCCTCCCACATGATCGCAGCTGGCTTAGGCCGTTCCCCCCTTGGGGAATCTTACCCCTCATTGGCTAACTGACCAAGCATTGGGGTTCACTTATGAATGAAGCAGCAGAAGCAGCGCTCCTGCCAGGGAGATAAGCTTTTATCTCCTTGGTGGCTTATGGTCCAAGGCCACTCCCTCAGCCTTAGCCTAGGCGGGGGTTACAGTTTCTGATACCAGGCAGGGCGGTTCCCAACAGGAAATGAGGGAAAGAGACACACGTGGTCTATTTCTGAGTTGAGTCTGCGCCTACTCACAAGACATCCTCCGGAGACTTCCAGAAATATTTAGGAGAGATGATGAAGTTCCCTTTAGGCCATGAATAGCAGGTTGGGGAGGAGTCAGGGAAACACTCAAGGAGACTTATGGTGACCCGTAACTTTGCCCTAAAACCTGTGTGGTCTGAGGAATCACGTTATCTCCCTAAAAATCATATGTGGCGGATAGTGTGAGCTGGCTCCTTCAACTCCAGTTTCGAATCCCTTCATTCCTGCTTTCCAAAATTGAGGGTAACATTTTTATTCTTGATTACTGCTAGGAGGTGAGGAGGTACACAGTTTAAGATTATGAGACCCATAGAATTCTTCTCAAATGAGAAGGGCAAAACCAAAAAAGTGTTAACCCATGGTCGTTGGCACCAGTTCAACCAATTCCATGCCAACAGAAATCGCTGATTTGAGGTGTGGTGGAGAAGGAAACTTCACTCAGTGCAAAACGGCTCAGTTGCAATAGCCTTAATAAGGGCTGGCTCAGATGTCAGAAACACAGCGCAGGCAGACAGTGTACTGCAGGCTTCTGCATGAAGTACATTTTGCATGAGAGGCTCCTGTGTCGAAATGGCTGCTAGGCTCTGCTTTTAAAAATTTGAACCCAGTAAGCCACCAGGAGCCCTTCTCAGCAGGCATATTTTTCCTCAGGATCTGCAAAAGGTTTTGCCTCTTTATACTTGCCTTTGTCTTTGGCTGGAATGAAGACGTGATGGCTAGAATGGAAGTCATTTTGTGATCACGAGGTCCAATGCAATACAAACACAGCTGAAGGAACTTGGTTCCTCAGTGGCATCATCAACATCTGTACTTGCATTGGGTTGTGAAGTTTCCAGACTCTTTTATGTAGAAAGCAAGGGGCATAAACGAAAGAATAAACAAATGGGACTTCATCAGAATAAAAAGTTTCTGCAAGGCTAAAGAAAACATCAGCAAAATGAAAAAGGAACCAACTGTATGGGAAAATATATTTGCAAATGATAACTTGGACAAGGGCTTGTTCTTCAAAACATGTAAAGAATTCACATAACTCCACTCCAGGAAGACAAAAGACCCAATTAAAAAATGGGCAAAGGACCTGAACAGACACTTCTCCAAGGAGGACATACAGAGAGCCCAGAGACATATGAAAGGATGCTCAGTATCACCAGCCATCAGAGAGATACAAATTAAAACCACAATGAGATACCACTTCGCACTGGTGAGAATGGCCATCATAACCAAATCCACAAAAAAATAGTCTGCTGGTGAGGTTGTGGAGAAAAGGGAACCCTAGTTACACTTGTTGGTAGGAATGCAGACTGGTGCAGCCACTGTGGAAAAATAGTATGGAATTTCTTCAGAAAACTAAAAATGGAACTGCCTTCAGAAAACTAAAAATGGAACAGCAGTGAAATTGCTGGGATTATACCCTAAGGATCCTGAAACACCAATTCAAAAGAACTTATGCACCCCAATCTGTCACAGCAGCACAATTTACAATAGCCAAGTATAGGAAGCAACCTACGCTCCTATCAGTAAATGAGTAGATCAAAAACTATGGTACATTTACACAATGGAATTCTACACAGCAGAAAGAAAGGAGCTCTTACCCTTTGCAATAGCATGGATAGAACTGGAGAGCATTATGCTAAGTGAAATAAGCCAGGTAGTGAAAGACAAATACCATATGATCTCACCTATAAATGGAACCTAATCAACAAAACAAATAAGCAAGCAAAAAATAATCAGAGACATTGGAATTAAGAACAAACTGACAGTCAGTGGGGGGGGAGGGTGTGAGGAGGAGATAATGGGGGGGAGGAAAGGGGAAGGGTCATCAATGAACATATATAAAGAACACATGGACAAAGCCAAAGGGGGTAGGATCAAGAGTGGGAGGTGGGAATGGGAGGGTCGGGGGAAGGAGTGGTGGGGGTAAAATGGAAACAACTGTACTTCAACAATAAAAAATAAGTAAATAAAATGTATGTAAAAATTTTTTAAAACCATGTATTTATTTAAGCCACTCTATGGCTTTTCATGCGCATGTAGCATATCAGCTTCTACATTGATATGTTTGGAACATAATCGATTTGATGTAAGTGGTCCCTTGTTCCTTCAGTGACACAAATCTAAATATATGGTTTAAATATAAATATACTAGGTTTGCACCTAGTCACAGAATGACATAGAAAAAAGCCTCCAACTTTTGTTCGATCATCCTATTGCTCCAGAAGAAAGATTAAATACTCATTCATTACTTGAGATCCTTTGAAGGGAAAGTGTTCATTTGAAGAACAGAACAACGCATTTGTATTTCCTTACTGCCTTTGATTTCTTCCATTTTCCGTAGCAGAATAGAAACGGGGATAAAAATACCCTGACATATTAACTGATTGGCACTTGATAAATGTTATGTTTTATCTCTTATCTAAGTTATGTAAAAGAGAATCAAAATTCCTTGGCTTTGGTGACATGAAATTAAAAACACTAAAAAAAGAAATATTTTAATAGCCGGTTGTCAGATCATGTTTGCCAGTAACTTTGTATTTTCACGTTTCCTGTGCTGTATTGATAGTTGAAGTTATTTAACCATACGTACACATGAAAATATGTAGGCGTCTGTGTAAAGATTCCTGAAAATCAAGCAAAGGGAAAAGTTATCATCTCAATTTGGGGACACTGATCTGCAATTTGGCAAACAGGCCCCGTCCAAACTTGAGATGAAGCTTTTCCAGATTATGTAATTATCTCCAAGTGGAAACATAATTTTTTTTGTTTGTTTTGTTTTCAGGTTCAATTCTCCAGGCCTCATGTGTAGAGCGGAGGGTTTCAGACATGTGCATTATGCAGAGAAAATAAAATTGATTAAAGTTTTATTTTTTAATTGTAGCAAAACCATCAGATACCCATTCAGTGGAGATAAAAGAAAGAGAGAGGTGGGAGGAAAGGAGGAAGCACATCCAAGAATCAGTGAGCCCGGGGTCGTCTGCGGAGATAATGTCTCTACCTAGTGTGCACCACACACTCTGATTAGGATAATAGGATCCAGATGGCCTCTCTGAGAAGCTTCCTTTCATGAGGAAAGTTCTGGGTGGGGTGGATTATTGTGATCAATGGAATAAACTGCAGCTGGATGAACTCTGGGTTACCTTTGAGAACTGCTAAATTAACGATGATTACATAGATTTTGACAAATTTCCCAGGAATTTTTCTAAGATGGCTGATAAGAAAAAATATGTTCAGGGGCTAGATTTTTTCATATCCAGAAAGAGCAGCCTCTTAGGGACCAGCGGGCCTCCAGGGGGATTTGAGACCACAGGGTTTGTGGGCACAGATGGGTTTTAGCAGGTAAGTCCAGCACAGCTGTGCCAGTCTTTTAGCGCTTACACCAATACTCACCGGTTGAAGCACACCCGGTACCAATTAATAAATAGTTTTACTATCACCCCTGATCTTTGGCAGGGGTTGTTGGCATTGATTAGATTCCCTTAGCAAACCAAAGGTGGGTCAAAGCCATAAACCAAAGACATCTAATATGGATTGGGAATGGGAGTGGGTTCCACCCAGCCAATGCTCATGGAGCTCATTCTGCACACAGAAGGTACTAGGGGTTCAGTCATTTTGTTTCACCCAAGAGCTCAGACTCTCTAGCGCCGGAAGTACTCAGGTACATACAAAACTGTTTCTCTGAGTATGCATCCGTTCCCTCATTCGGTTTTATGTACTGAGCCCTTCCTACTTGAGTGATATTCAACCAGGAACTAAAGTTGAATGAATAAGGTGGACCATGACTGAGTACAGGAATTCTTTTGAACCATTACATTTTAGAACACTTGGCAGTAATTTGCTTAACTAAATAGAGACCTATCAGAAGAAACAAAGCCGATAGGCACAATGTCCCACCTGAGGGTTTGGGAAGAGACTTATAGGTAGTATCAAAGGGCCATGGGTTAGTCTTGATCCGGTCACTCTGGAGAAAAAGTGCAATAGATGCCACATGCGATGTAAGAAGAGAATGGATTCTAAAATTTAGTGGCAGGGGTGGGGGGGAAGCAGAAACTATATTTACAGATGAAAAACACTATTTGTCCAGAACATACCCCTTCATAAATTATTCTTTTCCTACATGTTTATAAATTTTTTTAAAAGATTTTATTTATTTATTTTTAGAGAGGGAAGGGAGGGAGATAGAGAGAGAAACATCAATGTGCAGTTGCTGGAGGCCGTGGTCTGCAACCCAGGCATGTACCTTGACTGGGAATCGAACCTGTGACACTTTGGTTCTCAGCCCACGCTCAATCCACTGAGCTATGCCAACCAGGGCTATACATTTTTTTATGACAAGATATCCATGGCTAAGTTGGAGGAAGACATTTGTAGAGAGTGCTAAAGGATGATTTGAGGCGAGGCAGGGAAAGAAATGAAAGGGAGGTCATGCAACACTACAAAAGCAACTTCTGAAATGTGATAGGAGATGACTAAAGGGAGGTGTACAATATTTTCTCCTGCTATGAGGCCCAACTGCACCCGGTCAAATTTAAGAAGTGTTAGTAGGCTCCAGAAGAAAAGAAAAAGTTTCCCCAGTGCACAGATGAACTTGGAAGTGGGTTATGCTAAAGTTGGAAGGGAAAGGAGGAAGAGAGGAACTGGGAGGAAGACAAGAATAAGGGAAGGAGGAGTAAAGGAGGCGGGGCACAGGTTGGGGGTAGGTTTCTGGAGTGTATTACTATTGGTATCATTGTTGAGTCTCACACATGCTAAGATCTTTCTTGATTTCCAGAATTAAAGCTGTGCTATGCTAAATAGAGAACTGTATAAGGGATTCTTCATTTAGACATATTGTGTTAGATTCGTACATGAATAACAATGTTAATAACACTAAATATAAAACCCAAAATTATAATAGCAAAACTGAAATTACATTGCCAGTTACATATTACATGATAGTTCTACAAAGAAATGATAGCCCCTCGAGAAGAATCTTTGTACTCAATGGCTACATACCCAGAAAGTTCTAGTTTTTTACAAACACATGCTTTCAACCCATAGGGACCTGTGATTGGGTCTTCACAGTACTCAAGATTAGGCTGATTAGTAATAGATTATTTTTTCAGTTCTCATTCTAATGGTTAGTATGTTCACTATGGTCTCATTTGGGGGAAAATGTACCCGAGAGATTAAAATCTATGAAATATTCACCAGAGACAAATTAGTGTGCACGCACCACATGGTCCTGACTCTCAGTCTGTCAGGTACCTGGTGCAAAGGGAGAAATTCCTATTGGCAATATTGACACCTTAGAAATATTGATGGGTAAGCAAATTAAAACAATAAATCTTGTGATGTGGATTATTGGGAAAAAGGGGTTATCAAAAATATGTCTGAGACCCTGGTGAATTTTCATGAAACCAAAGTTTCTGTGGTCCCTGTGACACTAACAGGAATGGAAAGAGCCAAAAACAAACAAATAAAACAAACAAACAAACAAAACAAAGCAGAGAAACACATACTCTTTAAGGTGCTCATCCAGCTGCTTGGAATTGTAAATGCAATGAAGATGCTTACAATGCCACTTGGAATATAATCCTTTCCCACTCATTTAAATAAGTACAAAGCGCTAATTAGAGTCTACAAACCTGCATATATTGATATTTCTATTCTTTTGTTATTGGGAACAATGGACCCAAATAATAAAGACTGTAGAGTTCATGGTAAGTCTCTTCTCACGTAAGCTTTTTCTCATATTCAATAATATATGCATGTGCTTAACTTAAGCAAGCCTTTAACTTTTTAGATTTAGCTAAGCAGCCTGAGATCTGCGGCACACACCCAGCAAATGAAGACAGATGTGAGCAAAGCCCTTTCATGGTTCTCATAAAAGCTCTTAAGTTGCAGGCTGATGGTATTTTCTCCTTAAAAGGTATCAGAAGTTACAATTACAAAAGTTTGCATAGTGGGAAGTTGCATAATTCTCTCTACCAGCGCCTGTAAAAAAAAAAATCCCCCCAAAACAAAAAACTCTCATCATTTCTCTCTTTCGATATTCTCTCGTTTGCCGGTGCCTTCAATTTCAATGGAGTTTTTCCTTTTAACTAGTTGTAATCAGCAGTTAAACAATAGGAAAAAGTATTTAAAAAAATTGGAACCATACCATCTTCCTTTATAAAGTTTTGTCACTGAGATGGAGCATGTGAACGGTAATGAATCACTGGAGCTTTCCACTGTGTCCCGAGGCTGTGGCGACTGGGACACTAAGTTCATCGTGGAACTGCTTGTAATTTGAGATAATTGCATCCTTGTTTCACAGGAGTTTTCTCCTGAAGTCTCTCTCTCTCTGGCTCTTAGCAGATGTGGTATTTGCAACTTGCTCAAGTACAGTCCTTCTCCAGGGCTCGGCCATGAGAAGGCCGCCGATGAGAAAACAGAATTTAAACAGAGCGTGGGACCCTGACCGGGTGTGTACTTCTCTGACTGTTTGCACAGATCCATTTTCTATGGGTCACAAAACTAGATGACGCTGGGTAAACTCCCAAATTAGCATTTTCTCTTTCTCAGTCTTCTGGAAACCTTCCAAATGGATTAAAATGAAAGTAGCATCCTGCACGATCATGGGAGTAAAGCTTGAGACTGGGAGAGAGACAGGAGGGAACTCGATTAAGTGAAGCAGCAAAAGATAGGCTCCAGCGCCATAAATGGGCTCAGCTCACAAGCCGTGTAGAAGGTGTATGAGCCCGTGTACGACTCATCGTATAGGTCACATCACCCATCAGCCGCCCACTTGCAGACATCCCCAGCCTGAGCTGTTCAAGAGCCCGGGAAAGGTCTGAAAAGACAACCAGGCCTCTCCTGCTCTGAGGTCTGGTGGGGGAAGGGCTGCCTGGAATGGATGGCAGCGCCATCTGAAATACACAGACAACTGAAATATACAGAAAGGGTACTGGATGTTCTAGCCCATCCTCTTCTCAGAAACAGAGGCGAGGAGGGAAGAGTAAACAGTTAAGGCAGTGGGTCTGCAGAGTCTGGAGCAGAGCCATTTCTAAATGTGAGTACAGAACAAACCACCCACAGCTGGCCTTGACCTACAGGAACGAAGTGTATTCCCTGAAAGAAGCATTGCTTGCTCCTAATGTGCAGCTTTGAAAAGGGGACGGTAGAAGAGAGTGGTTCTTTATGCAATCTCTGTAGAAGAATGTAAGTTCATTTACTTCTCTGTTCTATTGATCTGGGGGGGGGCGGGCGGTGAACATGGGAAACAGATCTTCACTTTAAGTACAGTCCTCAGTCCATCCCTTTTCCGACACCTTCTTTCTGCACAGGATGTATAATATGTAACTGGATGCAGGTAAGTGAGGGCAGAGGACTATCAAAGGGGCAATTTTCCAGGGTCAGGAGCCTCTAGAGCTAGTTTTCAAGTTCTCCCTCGTCTCTCTCTATAATTCTCATCTGCCTTTGTCACATGGTATATGGTTAAGCAGAGGTGGTTGAGCTTGTTAACAGTGTAAGAACGGAATGGATAGAAGAGACTTCATCATAACAGCAGGGAAGTGTGATGGTCTGGCCAGAATTCAAAAGGTGAGCCCAAGTCATTGATACCATCATTCTCTCAGTGCCAGGGAAAAGCTGCTAAGTGCCCAAGCGGAGAAACTGAGCAGGAAGCTGCCACCCCAGACTGCAGTACCCTGGAGCGGTCATGCTGAACCTTTGGTGGATCACCAACTCCTTTTTGAACTGGATGAGTACAATGAAGCTTTTTCACTGCCTGCCTCATACACACAGACACACAGATATGCACAACTTCGCATGCACTTGCCAGGAAGTCCCAGCTTCCGAAGTCACGGCATATGCTGTGGGTGAAGGACCCTTTTCTCAAGAAGCCTTCATAAACCCTCTTCTGGGATATTTATAATGGTCAGGTCGTCTGAGAGAGGCTGATGTCATAGCTCGTAGCTTTGAAAGCTTGTCAGAAGCCGCAGTTTCCCTTTGTGGAGTGGCCTTTTTATGATAAGCACTTGACAAATATTTGTTGAGTAGTTGAAAACACAAATACGTGAATGTGCAACATCTAGATCTTACAATTTTATGTATCCACTTGATATCCAAAGCTAGTTTAAAATAAATTGCTAAGCCTTTTGGACCATGACGATGGCCCTTCCGTGAGTCTGCCGACTCCATGAGGACACGCACTTGCTCCGCACAGGGCCAGCCTCTATAGGACAGTGCTAAGTGAAGGGATGGATGCATAGAAACATAGGGGACGGTCAAAATGGTAAGAACACATCTTCATTCAGATTTATCATTGGCAATACCTCCCACTATGATAAGCAGAATATTGCCCTCCATGCCCAAGAGGTTCATGTCCAAACCTGGAAGCTGTGACTATGTTACCTGACAAGGCAAAAGGAACTTGGCAGATGTGGTTAGTCTACGGACCTTGAGATTACCCTGGATTATTCGTGTGAGTTCAGTGCAACCACATGAGTCTTTAAAAAGCAGAGAACCTCTACCAGGTGTGCTTAGAGGAAGATGCGATGATGGAAGAAGGGTCGGAGAGGCAATGTTGCCGGCTTTGGAGATGGAGAGAGGGAGCCATGAGCCATGGCGGTCTATGCAGCTGAGAGAGACTAGGAGCTGGATTTCCCCCTGGAGCCTCCAGAAGGGAACTCAGGCCTGCTGGCGCCTTAGCCCAATAACAGCCATGTCAGACTTCTGATCTACCAACATGCAAGATAACCCGTGTGTGTTGTCTTAACTAACTTTGTGGCAATTTGTTACAGCAGCAATAGGGAACTGATACATTCCTCGATAACACTAGATGATTTTTCTTGGGTATTGGCACTGTTCTAAGCACTGTACATGAATTAAATCAATTCCCACACATCCTTTCAGGCAGTTACTCATAGTAACAGCACTTAGCGGAGGAGCAAATAGAAATGACTTCCCCAGGGTCATTCAGATGTAGGCAGTCTGACCCCTGGAGTCACACAGTTGGCCAGAGACTGCTGCAGGGAAGATGGCGACGGCTCGGGCTGCAGCACTTATGGGCCTGGGAGAGTGGATAGGTGAGCTTGTTTTAATTCTTTAGTTGTTTATTTTTTAGACAGAAAGGAAGGGAAGGAGAAAGAGTAGGAGAGAAATATCAATGTGAGGGGAAAGCTTCAATCAGTTGCCTCTTGTATGCACCCCAACTGGGGGCTGAAACGGCACCCAAAGCACATGCCCTGGCTAAACACCTGATCAGCGACCCTTTGCTTTGGGGACGCTCCAAACACCTGAGCCACACCTGTCAGGGCATGGGCGATTTTGAAGTTTCCCTCTGGAGGGGATGCGTGCGTGAGTGTGTGTGAATGGGTTTGTGTGTCTGTGTTTCTGTGAACTGTGTGTTTTCCTGTGTAGCTATCTGGGCATCTATGGGTGGGTCTCTGCCAGCTCAGTGCTCAGCACACACACACACACACACACACACACACACACACACAAAAATGATCATTTCTAAAGTTACCGGAAATGGTTTCTGGATTCCCAGGTCACTATTTCTTAAAATAGAATCATTTTATCCCTACATCTGCCTCTTTCAGGCAATGGAAAAGGCACATCTGGGTAACAACTGGCCTACAGGAATAAAAGAAATAAATCAGGACAAAAATATCAGGCTTTTCAGGGTTTAAAACCACCCCTCACCCTGCTCTTCACATTTTTAACAGAATCTCTTAGGTGGCATTTCAGATCCCATTTTGTCATGGGAGGAGGTGGAGGCCACGAAAGTCACACTGGGTATGTGGACTCATATTGCAACTGCGGCCCAAGGCAGGAAGGATGCACTGCCAGCATCTCCTTCCTGGAAAAGGACCTTTGACTCCAACTGCTGGAGTCCTCCCTTGAACTGCTGAGTAATTTCGGCTGAAAGGACTGCCACTGTCAGCCCCAAAGCGGTAAACCCACGAGTAACCCTTAAGGGCACATTTGTGAATTTGTTCTTCACAATGTCCGGTCCCATTCTAAGGACAAACTTAGGTCAAACAAAGGCCATCTGATTAGCTTGGGATACGGAAAACTGTCATTTTAAAAGGTTGTCACATGACGGCATTGAATAAATGTCAACAGAAGAAAGCATTTGCAATCACCATTTCATTTCCTACTTGTGAGAATTCCAGAATCTATTTCTGACAGTTCCATGGGAATACTCTGAAGCAAATGGAAATATATGATATATTTATTTAAACAAGAAAATGTCAAAACATTCTGTGACCTTTGATATATACTCTTAGATAGAGAGATAGATATTAGATAGATAAAGCTAGATATGGGTAGAGTACCTTGCAGATGATTTTATTAAAAACACAATGTCCTTGTCTGCATATCATTGAGTGAATAAGAGGTACATATATCTTTGCTCAGAAATCTTCGATTAGAAACACCATGTGTCTCAGGGTTAGAAATTCATTTGATAAGCAGTTCTTGGAAAAGTTAAATACTAATTTTTGGGTATAGCCCATCATCTCATACTAGTTTCTGTTTGTCTTACGTGTATGTCGTTTTCATTTCAAAGTTTCCCAAAGAAAATAAAACTCACTGTCTCAGGGACTGGAAATCTGAGTCAAAGGGGAGGTCAGCCCAAGAGATTCCCTACGTTCTCACAAACAACCAGAGCGGTGGTAGCCCTCTCTCCTACGTAAGTATGGCCTGCTGGACACGGTTTATAGCATCATGAAGAATGAATCACTGTTTTATTTATTTATGTTCTCTTTCTAGCTATCCCTAGAGCAAGAAATCTTTTGGCAGCCTTTCCACTACTTTTTCATAAACTTTCTTCACCCCCCTCCTCCAGCCACAAGCTAGCGCGCGCACACACACGCACACGGGGACATTATGCTAACTGAGAGGTACATCAGACAAAAACAAATGCTGGGTGATGTTACTTCAGTGTGAAGTCTAAAAAAGCCAAACATGTAAAAACAGAGTAGAAGTTTGGTTATCTCCTATATCCAATTACCAATTAGATACCTCCCCTTGAATGCCTAAAAACATTTCAAATTCACTATGTCCGAAACTGAGCTCCCTGTCTTCTTCCCCTTGCACCCCGAGACTGCGTCTTCTACAGTTTTCTCTGTCTCAGGAAACGGCAATTCCACTTGCCAAGTTCTCAGTCCAAAATCCACGGAATCTATTTCCCCCCTTGTCTTTTTCCCATACTCCTCATTTGATCATCAGCAAATCCTGTTCTCTGCCTTCAAAGAGTTTCCCGCCCCATCCAGGGTTACAACTTCTACCGAAACCTTTCTGGTCCAAGCCACCATGATCTTCCACCCAGGTTATTACAATAGTCTTCTAATAAGTCTCCCTGCCTCGTCCTCTGTGCTCCCCCACTCCAGTCTAGTCTCAGTTTTGAAATCAAAATTATCTTTTTAAAATAGAAGTAGAGCCCTGGCTGGCCTAGCTCAGTGGATTGAGTGTGGGCTGCGAACCAAAGCATCGCAGGTTCGATTCCCAGTCAGGGCATGTGCTTGGGTTGCAGGCCATGGCCCCCAGCAACCGCACGTTGATGTTTTTCTCTCTCTTTGTCCATCCCTTCCCTCTCTAAAAATAAATAAATAAAATCTTAAAAAAATATAAATAAATAAAATAGAAGTAGAATGCTGTCACTTTTGTTCCCAGTTCATGCAGAGTGTAAGCCGAAGTTCTTACAATGTCTAACAAGGTTTTACCTGACTTGGCCACCCTGCTTATGACTCCTCTCATCTTGACTCTGCTATTTTTCTCCTTATTCACTCAGTCACAGTCATAGTGGCCTCTCTTTCACCATGCCAAGCATGCTCCCTCACCAGGAGCTCTGTGCTTGTTTTGTCTCTGTCTCCCACAGATGTCTGAATGTCTAGCTCCATCACCTTCTTCAGTTCTTTGCTCGTATGTCATCTTCTCAGCAATCTTAACTAACATTACACACTCCCTTCTCCACACGCTCTTTCTAGCTTTAGTCTTCTCTCTTTTTTAAACTTTTTCCATAGCCAAGTCTCCTTAATACACATTTTATTTTTATTTTTTTTAATTTTATTTATTTATTTTTAGAGAGGGAAGGGAGGGAGAAAGAGAGAGAGAGAGAGAAATATCAATGTGCGGTTGCTGGGGGCCGTGGCCTGCAACCCAGGCATGTGCCCTGACTGGGAATCGAACCTGCAATGCTTTGGTTCACAGCCCGCGCTCAATCCACTGAGCTATGCCAGCCAAGGCTTAGTCTTCTCTTTAGCACTCATCGCAATGAACACATTGCATGGTTGGGGTATCATAAAATGTGTGCTCCATGAGGGAATACATTTTTCACCTTTTATTCACTACCATGCTCCAAGTCCCACTCTGACCCCACTGCCTAGTCCATTGCCTGGTTCATAGTAAGAACTCAGAATTATTTATAGAATGTTGAAAAAATAAAGGAATCAGAAAACTAGAATACCACCTACATACTATTTCTGGCTAGAATGTATGACTTGCTACCTTAAACTTTGGCTTCTTGACCTGGTGAACAGGTTAGAAGGACAGGGTTTAATTATAAGGTTATTCTTGTTTAAAGGTTAGATTGTATCCAGACATGGGTATGTACCTCCTGCATCCTCTGCCCTAGACTCACTGTGCCCTAAAGAACTCTCTCACTACAAGAGTCCTCTTGCACCCAAAGCAAACACAGCCCCACCATCCCCCACCAGCAGACATACTGAGGAGGAGAACATCATCATCTTGCTTGTCCTGCCAATATAATGCTCTAAGAGCTGTGCTGTCACTCAACTATCTGTATTACTGCCTTTATACCTCCTTTTAATCTTTGATTTCAATAAGAATTTATTTTTCTTATTAAGCATGGGGACATGTGTATCAACGTGAAACCCGACGCGACCAAGCGCCGAGCTGCTGAGTGGAGCCAGGAGGTGCTGTGTGACAACCCTGGCAGAGAGGAGATGGAAAAGGAAATGGGCACGTCCGTGTAAATGGCTTGGAAATTTGGTGATTAAAATGTCATCACTTTGTAACTCAGGGAATCAACTTCAAAGTTGAAATTATTTGAGAGTTTGTGTGGTAGTTTTCATTTTCCTGCCATCTTAAAAGTTAATATTGAACATTAAACAAAACCATCCCTGATGATCAAGTAGTTTTTTTTTTTTATTCTCAGGCAACATCTTTTTAACAGAATGGACTGTACCTTTGATATCCGTGTTCTCACCAGCCCGTCCGTGCCTGGAATGTAAAATTACGTTTTGATTATATGCAGGTTATGGGACTACGACTAAGAGGATTATACCCTAGAAGATTTGGGAGAGAACAACAAGATCAAGAGCTAAATGAAATGGCTGTGGTTTGAGTCTACTAAGTTCTAGCGCGATGTGTTATGAAAAAAATGTTAGCCGAGGCAAGCGTTGTGCCCCAAATGGGCTCTGCTATTGGCCTGCTGATTACGTGACACATACGGAAGGAATAACGTCTGAAGTCAGAGGTTTGAAGGCAGGGTATTAATCAAGTGAGCCACAGCTGAGTCACGCTGGGGAGGCTAGGACAAAGCAGACCAAAGAAATGAGAGGTACAAACAGATCAACAGATTGGTTTGTGGCATAAGAGAAATAGCAAGGAGTAGAAATGAGGCAAGAATTAGCCATGAATCCATAATTGTTAAAGCTGGGGTGATAGGTACATTGAATTCACTAAATTGGTTTTTGAACATTGGATACTTTGGAATTCTCCAAAATAAAGAGTTAAAAAAACAAGCAAAAGAGTAAGGTTTGCAGGGCAGATTTCCCCCAAGTGACTGTGAATTTCCTTGAATGTGCCTGTAATGGGCTAATGGAAGTGGGGGTTGCTATTAGAGTCTTTTTTTTTTAATCATATTTCAGGACCTTTAGCAAACAATCCATTTAACATATTATTTCCCTATGAAAACACCCAAACAAAATTTTATAATAATTAACTTCTTTAAAGCCAATGAAACATTAATACCTTTCAACAAAATAAAAAATAAAGAGTGGTTTTGGAGCTAACCATGTAAACATTCTTTGTAACCTGAACTCAAGACATAGTGTGAGGTGATGTGGTCATGCAGGAGGGTGTGGTAGCGGAACAGAGATGATGGGACGAATATGAGAGGTATTAGGGAAGTCTAGGATTAAAGATGTGTATTCTGGAGGGATCCCCCTTTCCAGAGGGGTATCTGAAGGGATGAAGATTGAACTATGAGAGTGAATGAGCTTGCCATGATGATGAAAAAGACCAAGAAGAATTCTGAGGACTGAGTTTGCATTACATCTTCCTTGAGGAAGTGGGGGAAAGACATACGGGCAAAAAATTGATACACAGGTGAGTTAGGAGGGACCCCTGAGAGCTTGGTGCTCTGGAAGAGATTTCAACTTAAAGGGGCCAGTCTAAATCTGATGGTACAGAGAGGTCAAAGGTAATTAAGACCGTGGGAAAAGGGACAGTAGTAGGAGGGAAAAAAAAAGTGTTTTCTTAGAAGCCCTGTGTCTTATTCTGATTCCCTAAAACCTGTGTGTGTGTGTGTGTGTGTGTGTGTGTGTGTATGCACGTTCCAAAACGTGTGTGCTTTGCCAGTGGTCTGAAGCATTCCCCTTTAATCCACATTCCCATTTTTGGCAAGAACCATGATTCAATCCAGTGAGAACTTTTTTAGTTATATAAAATCACTAAATCTGCTCTGAATTAGGAGCTCACTGGTAACCATATAGAATTAAATTCCCAAATATTGCCTTTCCAAAACAGATTCAAGAGAAATAGACTTCAAGGAAATAAACTGAGCTTGCAAGAAAAATCAGAGAAATGAAACTGTAAAGAAAGAGGGCAAAATTTCATTTTATTTCCATTGGAGTGGTTGCAGTTAGTGCTGGGGCACTCCCTCCTGGAGGCTGGGACAAAAAGAAAAACCAGGAAAACATTTTGATATTTTGTTCACCATGCATTTTTGCATTAATTTTAATTTTTAAATATTGCATTAAAATATTATTTATTTGGTTATTGACTTTTTTGACGCTGCCTTAAATTTCGATCTCAAGATGAATGAGGTACAGGTTGGGAATGTCAAAATTTGATGGCAAAAGAGAAAATGACAAACATGCAATCAAAAACTTGCCTGGAAATATTCCCAGACCCACATAAATGAAGCCCTTTAATTTTCTTCATGGCTTTAAGTATCAATGTTTGCTATTATATAATTCTATTAACCTTGAGTATAGGTGATTAAAACTGGGCATCAGAGACACACATTTAACAGCACGAGCATTGCCTCTGAGGTAATCTATGACAAAATCCTCTGTCCAATTAGGTATGAATTACATCAGACATTCTCGCTCTCAACTATCTGAATTGGGAATGCACAGAGACTCCTATTGCTAGCAGTGGGATTAGTGGATGAGCAAGTCCAAAAAGATGAGTCATTGCTATAAAGGAGGGACTGTGAGTGAGCCATAAGCACAAGTAAGCAGAAGCCTGGGAAGAAAAATTGCTCACAGTAGCCGGTGAAAGAGCCAGTTGGTAGAGAGAACTGAAGAAAAAAGATGAAAAAGAGACACAGACGGAATGGGCAAATCAAGATGATCACAGACATCACAGTGAAGGTTCACCACCTCCTGGTTCTGAAGTCAGTGGCGGGGTCTCATAACCCCTTCCACTTCCTCTGCTTTCATATTGCTACAGGCTGCCTTACCTTTTCTTGAGTTATTCTTCGTGAATCTGTTTCTAGCACTCAAAATCCCACCTAAAACTCCAAAACCAAAGCCAGAAGGAAGATGAAAGGAAGGGACAATGACCAAGAAAGCTGTCACCAAGATTTGGGAAAGGACTTTATCAAAAGAACCAATGAGTGGTGAGTCTTGTTTGAAAAGAAAGACATCTTCAAATGCAACAGGATGGAAAGTAAATCAAGTGTGAGGCCAAGGGCAGTCTGAGAACGGCAGAGCAGGGTATGAGAGAATTTACATTGCATGAAATCGGAGTCATTTGCTGAGGTTGGGAAGGGAAACTAGGGAGATCTTGGACAGATTTAAGAATGTGCTGAGCCCTGACTGGTGTGGTTCAGTTAGTTGGGTGCCCTCCTGCAGAGGAAAAGCTGGCTAATTCCATTCCCTGTCAGGGCACATGCCTGGGTTGCAGATTTGGTCTCCAGATGGGACACAGACAAGAGACATCGATGGATGTTTCTTACATCATATTTTTCTCTCTCTTTTCCCCTCATTCTAAAAATAAATAAAATGTTAAAATCTTTTAAAAAGAATATGCTGAAATACATTCACAAATCAATATACAATTGTCCATTTTTTACCCTGCATATATTAATTGGTGGTTTTTAATTGTAAGGAATTAAATTTGTCACATAACTCTTCTGTGCTTTGAGATCACATCATTACTTTTTCCTGTAGTATGTTCATTCATTTTGTATATGGACTTCGAGCTTTATGTCCTACAGGAAAAGTCCCCAAAAGGAAGACATTTCCTTTCTTTATTTGCTCTCTCCCCTTTTCCTGTAGTCCAAAGAGAGGTACTCCATTTAGACAAACCCGGAGCCAAGATCTGTTGTCAATAATTTCCACGCCAAATCCTCCCCAACGCACTTGCACTCAGTTCCTGTTGCATCAATGCCCATGTCCACGGCGACTGTGCGTAAGAAATACGAGGGCGAGAACTGACCCTGAAGTTGTCTGTAGCTGCAACTGACGGCCAAAATTTGGCCCAAACTGAGTACATCTACTTTTAGCAGAGTAATTTGTTGATAATATCCTTTGCCAACTTGACTGCTAATGCCAAGGCAACTCAGGCTAAGAACAATTATGTAAATCATGGACCAAATACAAATGTGAAACAAAATATAAACAAACATAACTGTCCAGACCACAAGCCTTTGCAGTGGATGTTAGGGGACAAAAAACAAAAAACATGAAGGAGATCCAAAAATGAATATGTGTAGAATACGAGAGGAGTTTCAAGGAAAATAAAAAAGAAGGCACAGTAAAGGCTTTGGGGATGATGCTTCAAAATTGTGATAAATTCAGACAGACTATATATTATCAAGGTTGCTAACAATGCAAATAATACATTAGTCACTTAAATTAGCACTAATAGGAGGCCAGTCAATTTGAAGGTCAAGGAAAAACATTTATATTTCTCACAATATTATTTCATCCTGAGGAAATGATCTAAGGGGCACACCCTTTAAAAATAAAAGGTATAAAAATTACATTTCTAAAATATTGCCTGTCAAGGGGTACATGTCAAATAAAATAACTGCTAGGACACAAGTAACCAAATTAAAACTAAGATATGAGAATCCACTGTTCACAGAATAAAGTCTGAATTCATTCACATCATGAGAGCCATACTTATCTCTTAGGGACATCAACTCATTAACATCATGTCTATTTCAGTAATAACAAGTCCATCCTCAGTAATTTACTGCTCTATTTTTTGTAGCAAAGACAATAGAATAGTCTATTATATTCTTAAGATTAACTTTGCTATTTTTAGGCTAAACTAAACGAGCACTCTCATTTCAGAGAGAAATCATTTCAGTAAAACAATGGATCTACCATCCATGTCTCATGATAAATCGATAAACATACAAATATTATGGTGGATATCTTATGTTGAATAAAATCTACTACTGGATGTTTTTAAAATAAAAAAACATTAAAACCATTTACATCATATTAATATTATAATGCAAGCTTTTAAAGTATGAAATATTGGACTTAGATATGTGATATACTTAGAATATTTAATTGGGGAACTTACCCTTAAAAACAAATATGTATTTTGTTTTCCATTAATGTTTTCCTAGTCCTGACCTTTAGTTTAAATTTCTTCTCAATATGTGAAATATAAATTAAATATAATTTACATGTCTGAAGAAATCATGTTTTTAGTTTTCTTAGTTTTTATTTTTTAAGACGTGTACAAATATTTTGTGAAAGAAAATTTTATGGAGAATAGAGTACCTATCTATATATGAGGTACTGTCCTGGATAAAAATTACTAGGATTATCCTGGGTTGGCTCTGAGGACAAAATTCGGACCAAAGAGAGAAATTGCGTGTTGAGCTCAAGGAAATCCTTATCAACCGGAACTGTTCCATGAAGCAATGATATTCTGGAAATGTTCCAGAAGAGGTCTTGTGGTCCAGGTCAAAATGTTGAAGAGGCAATTTTTACAATAATTTGACTCTTAAGTGTTTTTACAAACACCAGAATTATTTGTTTTGTAACCTCTGCATTCATTATATTAAGATATTCCATTATATTGCAAATATTAAGGTGCATTTTCAGCTGATTGGGCAGTGGGCTTACAGAGGTAAATTACTACTTGAACTTTGATTATATTTGATTCAGGATCTGATTATCTAAAAAATCAACATGAAATGAATTCTGTTTCCATGGAGAAAATTATGTGGAATTGCATTTGAAAACAGAGAATAATCTCCAGCGATTTCAGAAAAACTAATGGAAAATCACTTAAAATTTTTAAGTTAAAATCACACAGTATGTAGGCAAATGAAAGAAATTGAGCTGTGAAAAGGGTGGAGTCTAACATTTTAAGAAGTTTACTTTTATGTTCCTGTAAAAGGAAGTTAGAAAAACTAAACCCCACTTACTATTAAGCTATATTGACAAAGAAATTCTAAATGTAAGTATTTATTGTTTTGTGGATTAGGTAGAATTCTGTAGCTACATTTTCCTAAAAAATATTCATATAAAATATTGATAGTTACTCAAGTTTCTGAGATGCCTGAGTGGCTGAAATTACACACGAGCCACTAAATGGGTGAGTTTTTCTCTTTTTATGTACATATTGTCTTCAAATGAAAGCTCAGTGTTATCACTCTAATGTCCCATAATCCCTAGCCACACACTATGGTAGTAAATTGGAATGGTTTGATTTAAGCTGTTTGTTTTGTAAATTAGGAAACAGAAATCTCAAAGGCTGAGGACATTTTCCAAACACAGTTTTAAAACATGGCCCATTATAATTACAAATCAAATGTTCTAGAAGATGGAGAAAAAAATATATCTGTGTGTAGACCAGGACAAAACTCCCCTGAATGAAATCTGAATGGATGCATTGGGCTAAGGGCAGGATGCTCAGAAAGAGCAACCCATTATCCTCCAAGAGGGCGTTTCAAACGTGTCCCATGAACGGGTGTTGTCTCATAGAATTACTGCTTTGAAATACGAAGGTTGTCTTGGATGGCTATGATTGATGAAGGGGACCGAGCATGTTGCATAGCTGAGGTATCTGTGCTCCACATTGGACTTCCCTAATACAAGGTTACTTCTAGAATGTTGAGCTTATTTGTGTTTGCTATCTGTTTATTGAATTCTTTACCCGAATGTTGGCAGATGACCTGATTTTCAGACTTCTTCTGTCCAGCAAAAATACCAAGTCCTAAGCTGAGGTACGGCAGACGTGAGGGACCGGCGCAGGAAACAGTCCCGGAAAGTATAGGCTTGACAATAGTCATTATACATGCAAAGGAAAATATAAGAAAAGAAACAGGCTAAGAACTCTTTCCTCTGATTTGTATCCCTCACAGTTCCACTGTGGAAAAGCACATTTAATACCTTTTGGCAATAGTTTCAAGGAGAGAAGGACTTTGGAAAAAGATAGAATTGGCAGGACATGAACCATCCCAAGGAGAGGAGAAGAATAGATGGGAACAATAAAAGTGCAGTAAGAAGATGAATGTGGTGCAGGGAGCCCTCACTTTAATGTGCACTTTTCTTTCCGGTTTCTTGCTGGTGACACAGGGAAGTTTGGGCAAGGTTAGGGAATGGGTTGGGGTTCAGTAATTCCTTTTTCAAGGGGCTACTCATTCTGCACTAATTAAGTCCATACTACGTGCATTGTCATTGCAGTGAACAGAATCAGGCAAGAATGTCTGATTCGCCCTGGCTGGGATAGCTCAGTGGATTGAGCACGGGCTGCGAACCAAAGTGTCGCGGTTCGATTCCCAGTCAGGGCACATGCCTGAGTTGCAGGCCATGACCCCCAGCAACCGCACATTGATGTGTCTCTCTCTCTCTCTATCTCCCTCCCTTCCCTCTCTAAAAATAAATAAATAAATAAAATCTTAAAAAAAGAATGTCTGATTCTTCCTGTCTTCCTTTTTTTAATTTTTTTTTTTTATTTCTCTCTTCTTAATGGTAGGAGTTGTCTAGAATCGTAAGTGTCTGTGTGATACAAGGCAGAGTCTCCTGGGTCTCTAGTAGTGAAAGATGATTCCAAAAATGTGTGCTCAATCCCACCAGTTTTAGTTTTATTTGAGAGGCAGGATAACATAGTGACTAGGAGGCAACGATTCAGGAAAATAATGCTAGTGTTCAAGTGGCTCCCTTACATAGATACTGTGTTAGTGTGGATCGGTTACCCAGCCTCTGCCTCGGTTTCCTGATCTATAAAAGGGAGAGAATAAAAGTACTCCTAGGATTTGTTAAATTAATACATGCATTGGGCTCTGTAATCCAATGCTTGGATTATAACATGTTTCAAACGCATACTAGTCAATGACCTTATTTTATTAAGGTAGATTGGAGGTCCCACTTTCAATCTCTGGATCTGTGGCCCTCTCCTGGCTTCCATGAGCCCTGGTAATGTTACATCATGTGCCCTGCACACCAGAGGATTTTCCTTTCACAGCAGCCCTGAGTCTTGGATGTTCTGTAGGGCAGGAAATTGATGCATTCCAAAATCAAAGTTTCTTCTTGCACATGTGTGCTTGTTTCTTCCAGGGACCTGAACTAGGGGGGGAAATTGGCCAAACAAACAAGCAAAAAACAATTTCTACACGAGCTTTACCTTGCCCTCATCTCCAAAGAGATATTTTAACTTTCCGTGTCTTTGTAAAACCAGTGTTTGATGGGTAGGGGTTCCTATTATGGCCAACCCACCCATAATTACTCTGGCTAAATCAAAATGTATTTTCTCTTACTCGGGTCTCCCACGACCCAGCTCCTAAGGTAAGACATGACAAATACAGTGAGAGAAAGAAAGGGAAAGAAAGAAAGAAAGGAAAAAAGAAAGAAGGAAGGAAGGGAAAGGAAAGAAAGAAAGAAAGAAAGAAAGAAAGAAAGAAAGAAAGAAAGAAAGAAAGAAAGAAAGAAAGAAAGAAAGAAAAAATAATACCATATCTCTATAATGTTTCAGATAAAATTCCGTGGAATAAAGTTAAATGCATTTCCAAGTAAGGGTATATGTTCTTAATATTTATTAGAATCTTATTGAGAAAGTCTCCATGATTCATTTTGGAATCTTTTCTTAGGCATTTTTTCTGACAGGGCCAGTCTTCTGCCTTGAAAAGGAAGTTTTCTGAGCAGCGTTTTCTATAAATTCTCTTCAAAAATTTTCCTACCAAGAAAATTCCCTAAGACAATGTTCCTGTGAGTAAAATCATATCCTGACTGCCAAGAATCATCATTTTGGAAAAAAAATAATAAAGTGTTAGCAACAATCTTCTTCTAAGTCTTAGAATCTGAGGGAACATTCCAGAATATTGTCAGCATAACACATTTAAGCGGCTTCATTCTAGTTATGGCACATGATGAAAGTATTAAATGATATTGTTTGAAGACTATAAAGTGATTTGGAGAGTAATTTTTAAAAAAAAATTTGTAAGTGTCCAAAAACAATCTAAATGTGTGTGTGTATACATGCACACCATGTGTTGGTATCTCATGTACATCTAAGTATACTGGCTATTTTAAATCAGGCTTGGTCTTTTGAGTCACACAGGACTGAATCCCAATTCTGACCCTACTACTCACTAACAGTATGTTCTTGATTAAGCCACTAATCTCTCTGTAAGTCTAAGCTTTTTCATCTAGAAAAATGGTACCCCTAAGCAAGGGTATTTCATTTATGGTTGGCATACATGATAAAATATATAGTCTTCCATGTACTACCTTTCTTCTGATAAGTACTCAAATGCAAGGTAGCTATGTATTTACTTTTAAATAACTTCCTTCAAATAGCAACATAAAATGCTTCCTTTTAGTCAGTGCTAGCAAAGAATATGGTGTAAAAAGTGTCATTTAGAGGAGAAAAAGTTTCATTTCACCCTTTAAACCTCTTAAAGTCTTGACTGAAAACAGATCAGTTTTGATTCAATAGAAATATCTTTTCAATTGTGTATCTTTCCTTTGGCTATTAAACATACATTTTTAGGGTTTGTGGACAGCATGGAAGGCCTTCTACCAAAAATTCAACCCCAAATCTCAACCTTTAAAAATATCATATGTACTTCTGTTTTAAAAGGAGTGATGCTCTTTTCAAAATCACTCTGTCAGGCATGAAATTGTTGAATTAGCTTTACAAGTCAGGCCAAATGGGTGCGGGAAGAAGGTAATCAGAGAGAGCAGTTCATTAGCTCATGAGAAAGAGCAGTTAGTGTTGTCATGTCTGGGCCGAGACAGAGTTGGTCAGATTGTCCTGCCAAAGAAATGTCGTGGGGGAGGAATTATATTGTCCGGGAAAGAGTCCTAAGAGGAATGTTCCTTTAAAGTCCATGCTAAATCTGCTATTTTGGGTATTAAGACTACACACCACTAAAAAGAAACAGTTACAGCTGTGACATTTTACCAACAAAGGCCATAGAGATCTCCCACTAGTGACATGCTCTGGTTTCATCGTAACTAGTCTGAAAATGTCAAGGGGGGTATGGGCTAGGCATCAATTATTTCTAATTTCCATGCAATTAACCCCCCCCCCCAAACTCAGAAGTTGGGATCTGTATTGGACTGCCCTGGAATTTTCCCTGAAGTATTCTTCACCAGCTGCCCAAGAAGCTCTGGATGAGCTCTTGGAAAGTTACAGAATTGGACTCCCAGCGATGGAATCGGTCCTGGGTTTGGCTGCTCTTTAGCAGACTGAGCCCAGTTGAGTTTTCAGAGCTCTTGGGTGTGACAGTGACTGCATTTCGTCAGTAGGATATAGACACTTTGAGTCTCTGGAACTGAAGTTGAGGGAGATCCATTCTGGATTGCCAAAGGGGTCATCTCCCAAATCCCTGAGAAGTAGCAAACCCACTCATGAAAGGTAAAGAAATGAAAGAACTGAAACCGTCATCCCAATGCATTCTGCTTTGTGAGAGACACTGCAGTGAACTGGGGTTGAGAATCAGCTTTTGGAAAAAGGAAACCGTCTTATCTGGAGGTGACTGGAAAGGAGCTGAGATAGAACCTCATTGTGGAATGGAACTGCATGGTGGGATGGCACAACTTTCCACAGCGAAGGATTCTCCCCACTTTCTAGGCTTCTCACAACTTTCCAAGACCAGTGGTGAAAGTTTGGGAAGTGTCAGACACTAATTGAATTCACAGTCACCTCTCTTAGAGACGATGAATGCCTTTTGTGATGAAAACTTGCAGCTTCTGCATAGTCCGCATCCTCTCCTCTTAAATTTCAGGACCCCCTTCGGTCCGTAGACTAGGTCCAAAGTAAGCATGTGCCAATTCCTAGCCTAGTCCCCAAGAGACCTTTTGAATTTTTATTTGCCTTCTTGGAACTTTAACCTTAGCCAGAGATAAGCATCCTTTGCCTGAGATAGTATCCAGAAAAAAAAAAAATTTAACATAGCAGTTCCAAGACTGCTATTCTATTGCTGGAAAAACCTGCTTCAAGATGGTCCCTCAGCAGCATGTGGAAACTTGGATTTCAGGAATGTTCCCACCACCATAACTAATCAGAGCAGCTCCCTGTGCCTCAAATGTTTGTGGGAACAGTGTGGTTCAGGCTGAACACCTGCTCTTATTGTAAGAGTCTGGAATTTTGGTAGGGGCCCAAGGGTGCTCACGTGACCAACCCCCAACATAAACCCTGGACACTGAGTCTCTAATGAAATCCCCTGGAAAACAACATTTCAGATACGTTGTCACGATTCAGTGCTGGGGAAATGAAACAGAGCCTATGTGACTCGACTGAAAGTAGACTCTTGGAGGTTCGTACCTGGGGCCCTCAGAGCTTTGCCCCACGTGCCTTTGCTTTTGCTGACTTTTGCTTTATATTCTTTATATCTAATAAACGATAGCCGTTATTGTATCTGTATGCTGAGTGTTATGACTCCTCTCAGTGAATTATTAGATGTGGGGCATGGTCTTAGGGGCCTCTGATACAGATAACCCACTGAGGGATGAAAGACCTCACGAGGCACAGGAAATTTTCCCACTGGAGGCCATCTTCCGTGAGTTAACAGTCAGCTGGTCAACAGATATGTGAGTGACTCACAGGTGAACACTCAAAGATGAAAGCGATGTTTACTATTCAAGAGTCCAGTGTTGGCCAGCCAAGCCCAAGCAAGATTGATTGACTCCACCAGCCAATCTGTAAACTTGCAGGAAATAATGATTATTGTTTTAAGACCGTACATTTCAGGATAATTTGTTATTCAGCAACAACTAACTCATACAAGAAGCCTACACATTAAGAAGAGGTTAAAACTTGATTGGAAAAGAAAATAGTTGAAGAGTTCTCGGTTTGACAAAAATCCAAATCGCTTGCGTGTTAGTCAGCAGATGAACTAAATGAGATCTTTAAACCCAAGGAAATAATAGAATTGATTTTCCATATGACAAAAATGTGCTCCATGACTTGGCCTGGCATGTGCAAGTTCACTTTCAGCCAGGGCAGCAGACTGAGCAAGACCTTCCTTTGACCAAATGTGTGATTTCAAATGCCTTCAGCTCTAAAACCATGAAATGTGGCTTTAAGGATAGCTCTCTTTAGAGGATGAGCAGTGTTTCCTGGGTGAGTTTATTAGGCGCTAGTATTTTAAAATGATTATTGGCTCTGTTTCATTGAGGCATTATCAGATTAAAAGAAATCCAAACGATGGGTCCTTCATTTTGTACCAGTGAACTTGAATAGTGGAAATCAATTGAGGTTGACCCTTCAGTAATTTCTAAAATTACTTTAAAGATGGAATGTTCTGAATGGCATTCTTTTGAAATTATTCTGCCACAAGTAGACTAAGTAAAAAGAATAGTGATGTCCTTTCACTTGTTATTTTGAAGTAGATAAAAAATGTGTATTATACATCATTTTTAAATGCCTTTAAAAATGGAAAGCAAGTGGCTCATCACTACCAATAAAAAGCACTCATAAAACAAAATATACTGTGGAACCAACTGCAAAACACAGCCTGATAAATATCACTGCTGTAAATCAAAATGAGGAAAACAATTTCAATTTTTCACAGAAGATACATTTGCTATGTACTTTTAAAATCTTGGAAAAGCTATGAAGTTCATGGTATCTCATCAATTTTATAGAAACACTCTTGACACTAAATTACTTAAGAAAAATAAATAGTAAACTTCCTGGATTCACCCAAATGCACTTTCCTATAGTTGAAATATTTCATGTAGATTAATTATACTTAACTTCATTAATCTCAACAGTTCATTTTGACCCAGTACATTAAACATGCTTTTTTTTCCCCTCCCCACTTCTCAACAGACATACGAGATGAGTCAGCAAACACTGAAAAACACGTTGCTGAGGCAGAGAGTACATCGCAAATGAATGGAGCAGAAGTCAATGATGAAGGCCTCCAAAAACAGACAAGTTTCTTTATTTCAGTAGATGGTTTTTGCCCTTGGATCTGCATTACACAAACTGGATAAAATTTAGCTAACATTTCTGTTTGTTTGTTTTGTTTATTCTATTTATTATTTTCCTAAGACTTGCTATATTATTTATTAGATAACTCTTCCCCTGGGAGTTACACTGGATGTTTAGTTTGGCATCAGATATGTGACTGGTTAACTCAGCTAGTTGGTAATGGTGCTAATATAAGTGCCAATTGCTAGAATGTCTTCCCTAAAAAATCAAGACACCAGGAAGAATCTCTTCATAGAGGTGACTAATGAGCCGCTATAGCAAAGCTGGTGGTATATGTATAGTCTGTCCTCTTTCTGTCCTCGTTTAGTCAGGTGCCACCACATTGATGAGAATGGGTGTTATTAGATGGACAGGCAGCACTTAATTAAATAAACCTCAAGCTACTGTTAACCCAAGTTCCCTGTTCCATCAATCAACTCATGCAGCTTAGGCATCCATCCATGCAGGAAATGAATGGAAATAGCCAGGTGAAGATGGTTAGAATGTAATAAACATTTAATTTGGTATGCAGGGTTGCTTGTTATTTGAATCAATAGTCTTAATCTTATAATATTACTCTTCCTCATTATAGAACAATAATGTATAAGAATTAAGGAAGAAAATAATATAGTTTTGGAGGATCTTAAAAAGAAGAGATTTAAATTATTCACAGAAAGCACTGCACACACAAAATAAGAAATGATGCACATTTAGGGAAAGGAGTACATACATGACTTTTATAAAACATGACAAATGAGAACAGGAGTGTATTTAAGATATAGTAACATGATTATACATTAATTTGAGTTTATTCTCTAAGAAACAAACATCCATGATGACTATTGAAAGAACATGTTACAACAAAATGTATCACAAGTTTTCCTGTGCATTAGCCCAGGATAAAGACACAATTATAATGGATTAAAGAGGAATTCCAAGGAGAGTGGCAGTCTGAGAGCCGCTCTGAGCTCGCTTTCTCCTCACTCCCTAGGGACGTGATTCAATCGTAAATCAAAGAGAAATCACTCTTCAACTGGTAATCTTGAAGTTTTTGTTTGGTTTGGTTTTGTCAATTTCCTGGTTAACTCCTGGGAAAAACACCCAGTCTAAAAGTTTAACCTGGCCCAAAATTAACGTGATGGTTAACTTGTTGTGTCGACTCAGAGGGTGTTTTGGGGTAACATCAGACCTCTGAACCGTTGCACTTTGAGGAAGCAGATTGCCCTCTGCAATGTGGGCGGAGCCCATCCCATTACTGGAAGGCCTACGCAGAACAAAAAGACGCCGCATTCCTGAGCGGGAGGGACCATTCTCCAGCAGACTGCCTTCAGACTTCATCCGCACACTGGCCCCTGGGGTCTCCAGACTGCAGGCCCGCATGCACGCTTGGACTCGCCAGCCTCCATCAAGGTACGTAAGTTCATCCACATCCTGCTGCTCTGCTTCTCTGAAAAACCGTAACAAAACTTTGTAAGCCCTGGCTGGTGTAGCTCAGTGGATTGAGCGCGGGCTGGGAACTAAAGTGTTCCAGGTTCGATTCCCAGCCAGGGTACATTCCTGGGTTGCAGGCCATAACCCCCAGCAACCGCACATTGATTTCTCTCTCTCTCTCTCTCTCTCTCTCTCTCTCTCTCTCTCTCTCTCTCTCTCTCTCTCCCTCTCTAAAAATAAATAAAATCTTTTAAAAAAAAACAACTTTGTTACTGAGGGATTTTGGAAAAACAGAACATTAAGGATGGAGAACCCTGACTAAAGCAGTATCAGATATAAATTTTGAATTTGTTTAAGGTAAGAGTCTATTATTTGCCAAGTCCAGGCAAGACTGGTAGACTTCATCAGCCAATCTGTAAACTTGTGAGAAATAATGATTATTGTTTTAAGACACTAAGTTTCAGGATAATTTGTTATTCAGCAACAACTAACTCATACAAGAAGCCTACAGTAAAGGTTAACAAAGTCTTCGATACAGAGATTAAAACTTGATTGGAAAAGAAAATAGTTGAAGGGTTCTCAATTTGACAAAAATCCAAATCCCTTGCGTGTTAGTCAGCAGATGAACTAAATGAGATCTTTAAACCCAAGGAAATAATAGAATTGATTTTCCATATGACAAAAATGTGCTCCATGACTTGACCTGGCACGTGCAAGTTCACTTTCAGCCAGGGCAGCAGACTGAGTAAGACCTTCCTTTGACCAAATGTGTGATTTCAAATGCCTCCAGCTCTAAAACCATGAAAACTGGCTTTGAAGATAGTTCTCTCTCAAGGCTGGACAGTGTTTCTCGGGTGACTTTAATAGGCAGTAGTATTTTGAAATGATCCTTGGATCTCTTGTTGAGGTGTTTTCAGATGAAAAGAAATCCAAACTATGGCTCCTTCGTTTTGTACCAATGAATCTGGATGGTGGAAATCAGTTGAACCTTTGGCCAGACCTGCGTGCAACTAACGAAAAATTGGCCTTGAAAAAGTGAAGGGCCTGTAATGGACTGCAGGTATGTCGTAGAATAGGTCCCAGGTGTAACCCCAAGACATAAATACAAACAATTAAGCTGACACTTTCCCGTGCTAAAGGAAGTCTAATTATTATGAGCCCTTGGTCAAAAAGGGCCACTGGCATTTGCTTTAGAGAAGCACAAAGCCACTTTATCACCTTTGCTGCTTTTATGCATCTTTCCAAAGCTAATGAAATGGTCAGGGTACAACATGACAGTTCAGCCATCTTCTCCAAAACCCAAGTTCTTATGTACGCTTAGAAAGCCAACACCTAGCCCTGGCTGGCATAGCTCAGTGGATTGAGCTCGGGCTGCGAACCAAAGTGTCGCAGATTCAATTCCCAGTCAGGGCACATGCCTGGGTTGCAGGCCACAACCTCCAGCAACCGCACATTGATGTTTCTCTCTCTCTTTCTTTCTCCCTTCCCTCTCTAAAAAATAAATAAATAAAATTTAAAAAAAAAGCCAATACCTGACCTCTGCTTTTTTTCTGATGGTAAGTTACCTCAGTTCATCTGTCCATTCCTACTCACCAAGAACAGCCCAGATATCCAAAGAATAAAAGTCCAGCAATATTAAAATGTTCACAATTGAAAGTTGAAGCACTTCATTACATTTATGCAACATACTGAAGTCCCATTAATAAATTCTCATTTTCCCAGAATCCCTCGATTCTGGGCAGATGGCAGCATTGGTAAAGGCACAGTTATTGGATCTCCATGAATCCCCATATAGAACTAGACACAGCAACTAGATTACAAGCCGAAAATCCCACGTACCACGTGCTCAATAAAAGTGTCGAGGTAACCCCCAAAATTCAAGCAAGTGAAGTTAAACTTCTTACAGGAAAAAGACTTCATGGTTTCAGCATTTGGCTAGGAAAAGGGGAAGAAATGGTGTCTAGCTTACCTGAGAAGAGAAAAATAAATCTGAAAATAGGCAGCAGGTATTCACAAGGAAGGAAGGTGGACCATTTACAAACGGCTGCTGAAACTGGGAAGAGTTTGTGTTCCTAGGGATAGCCGTTCGTTGACGGGTCACCATGGAAAGAGGAAGGGGCTGGAGCCACCTGGCCTCCCAGAACTGCTGAAAGGCACGGAGCTAGCGCTGGCCCCCAGGACAGGGGCCTCCACTGCAGAGAGGCTGACTGAGGGAGGGGAATACAGACCGGGTGGCACACTGGGGATGAAGAAGGAGTTAAAAGGTTCAGATAAGGTCAGAAGGGAGACAGGAATTCGCAAAAAACAGGTGGCCGTGTGAGAAAACACCAAATGGAGGAGCATGGGCACTTAGAAAAGTTTTATTACAGTTTTAAATGGGTGACAGTGTCATGGGCTGCCTTTTCTGTTCCACATTTAAAGGGAAATCTTTCCATGGTTCATAATTAATGTTTGTGATGTTTACAAGTACTCTTGCAAGTGTTGAAAATTCCTTCTATCCCAGCTGATGATGCACGTTTATCATACATGAATGTTATATTTAGTCAATAATTTTTTCTGCCTGTATGGTGATGATAATATACCTTTTCCTCTTTAATTGGCTAATATGGTCAAATGCACAATTTGATTTTTCTAGGGTTAAATCCAACATCGTCATATATTTTCTTGCTTACTTTGCCAACCTTCTGTTGATGAGTTTTGCTTCGATCATCAGTAGTGAATGGGCCTGTGATTTTCTCACACTCTCCTTTCCTGGTTTGGTACTGCAGTTACGCTAGCTCCGTAAATTGAGGGGATTTCCTTATTGTTCTGTCCTCCTAGAGATTTTTATTTTTTGTAAAAGTATAATGGCTCCTTAAATGTTTACAGAATTAGCCAAAAGACGGTCCAAGATAGTTATTTTATTTGTGTGAAAGATTGCAAGTCCAAATACAATTTTAAAATTGATTTTTAGAAAGGTGTTCTATTTCTTCTTGAACTTTTTTAAGATCACCCACACACATTATATGTATTTAAGATATATGTGTATATATACATTCACATATAAGTATATATATTATTTTCAAATTTATTGGCATGAAATTTTTCACAATAGTGTTTATTTTCCCTTAGTCTCTGCTGAGTCTATAGTTACATACACTATTTTAATTTCTTATACATTTTGGCACATTCTCTTATTTCTTTGACCAAACTCATCATACTAACTTGGTTAGTATTTTTTTTAAAAAAAGAACTTTTTTATTTTGCACATTGTTTTATTATCTTGTTCTTTTCTCATATTTCTACCCTCTTTGGATTTAATCTCTTGTTCTGTGTCTACCTCCGTGGTTCTCCACTGGACACAGCACCTGTCACCCAGAGACTGGTAGAAATGTGTGGAGGCATTCTCTGTTTCCACAGCTCTGAGGTGCCGTTGGCGCGTTGTGGATGAAGGCCAGGTTGGTATTTATCCTACGGTGCCTGGGACATTCCTGCTCAACAAGGAATTTTGCTTCTGTAGAGGCCAATAAATAACATGTCTGTTGGGACATTCCAGCCGACTTTGTAATTGAATACTTGTTCCTTTATTCACTACGTATTTAAGGCTACCCATGGCCCTGTACCAACAGCTCTCACTGTAGTCCACTAGTTTCACTGTCTAGGATATGCCCCATATTTTTGCCATCATCCAGTTTTATGTACTTTCTACTTTATCTTGTAATTTCTTCTTTGACACAAAGAAGAAATTATATCCAATTGATTGGTAGACTTTAACCACACAAAGTGATGTTAATGTTTTTTAAAAATCAGTATTCAACTTAACTGCCTAAGAGAATCTAGAGTGGTTAAAAAAACAGATCTTTTTTTTAAACGTATTTATTATTGTTACAGTTGTCCCGCCTTTTCCCCCATTGCTCTCCCTTGCCCCGTCCTCCCCACCCCCACATTCAATCTCCCCCATTGTCCGGGCCCATGAGTCCTCTGTTGGTGTTCTTTTGCCCCCCCTTCCCGTTCTTTCCCCTGTTATTCCCCTCCCCCTCCCCTGTGGTCACTGCCACTTGGTTCTTTATTTCCAAGTCTGTGGTTCTACTTTGCTCCTTTGTTTTGTTGATTAGCTCCCACTTATAGATGAGATCATATGGTTTTTGTCTTTCATCACCTGGCTTATTTCACTTAGCACAATGCTCTAATTTGCTGAAAATTTCTCTGTGTTAGGTATGAGGTCATTTTTCATTAATGTGTTTTTGAAAATAAATATGCATTATCCAATTGTTGGATGTAGTGTTTGTTTTATATGTCGATTAACTCAAGGGTATTAATTGTTGAAATCATCCATACCATTACTGATTTCTTTGTAAAAAAAAAATTCAAAATAATCATGATTTGTCATTTTCTGCAATGCTATCAATATTTTTCCCCTATGTGAAAGCTATATAATTTGTTGCATAACACTCTAAAGTTATTATACCTTTGTGGAGAAGTGAATCATTATTTTGTAGTGGCTTTTTTAATCTAGACATTTTTTTTTTTTTGCTTTAAGTCCACTTTGGTTATAAAGTAGCAATGCTATCTTTCTCTTAGGCAGTATTATGTTGTCATATAAAGTTTAATTCTTTTATCTTTGACTTTTCTATTATCTTTGTTTTATATAATCCTGTTCTAAAATTAAAGAGCCAGAGTTTTAGAAATCAATCATTGTCTGATTGTAATGAAGGTATTTCTGACAACACAAATAGTATTAATTTAATACTGAAGCCTACTTTAAGACTGGGCTTTTATTACAGAGTCTCAGAGGAAATACCACCTATACCACCCTATACCACCACCACCACCATACTTTGCCAAAGCCAAAGCCATTTTGCTTTATGAGTTGAGCTTTTCTCTAGTTTAGCCATATATTGAGGAAATAGACCTTGGGAATCTGGTCTGACATAAGAGAATGCTGGATCAGAAAGTCCCGTAGCTTATACCCTGGGCTTTCATTTTAGTCTCCTACTCAGCGGTCCTCAGCCTTTTTGGCACCAGGGACTGGTTTGGTGGAAGACAATTTTTCCACGAATCCGGGGGGTGGGGGGGATGGGGGATGGTTTTGGGATGATTCAAGTGCACTACATTCTAGCTCACCTCCTGCTGTGCAGCCCAGTTCTTCCCAGGCCCAGACCAGTACCTACCTGTGCCCAGCAGGTTGGGGACCACTGTCCTACATGACTGTTAAAGACCAAGACCTAAGTTACAAATGTAAGTAGAGACTTCTAAGACAGCTACTGCCTTTAGCACTTAATGACCTGTTTGATTTCCTGTTTTCTTTCATTTTTTGGCTCTCAGGAAAACTTACACTTTCTTGTTAGCTCCCCATAAATTTTAAAAATCTTTTTTATATTTTATCACAATTTTAGCTCATTTGGTGTTTTTCAGGGTATCTAGTCTACCATGTCTCTGGAAAAAGAACTCTTGCCAGTCTCTTCAACCCACTATCATTGGCTTTTCTCCCACCACAGTCCCAAACCTGCCCTGGACAAGCTCATCTCTGACCTTCCAGCTGCAGGCCCCCATGTCACCAGACCCACATGACACATTTATACTACTGATGACCCTGTCTTTCTTGAGACTTTTGCAACTTGATGCCTAGGATTTTTCTCTTTCCTTTGGTTGTCTTCCTGTCTCAGTAGTCAGTCATTCTTAGTCTCCTTTGCAGGAATCTCTCCATTTTTCAAGTGCTACGATCCCTATTTTTCTGTCTCAGCACCCCAGATTTTATTCGGTCCAAATGACTTTAAGTTCAATTTTTTTCTCAGTTGACTCTTTATTTAAATCTCCAGGCTTAGCCTCAACCCCAAACTCCCAAGTAATTTATTTATTTATTTATTTATTTATTTATTTATTTAATATCGACTTGGACACCAAATAGGCATTTCAAAAAACCCAAGTTCCTTATTTTCTGCTTCAAATTTGTTTTTCCCATGATTTTCACATCTCAGTACATATCATCCATTTCTTCAGTTTTTGGGGCCTAATGCGTGAGAACTCATTTCTGATTCCTCCACTTTTTTCACTTTCTATACCCTATCCCTTAAAAAATCCTTTTGACTTGATGCAGAACCAACCTACTTCTCATTATCTCTACTGCAGCTACTCTTGTCTCACCCACTATTATTTCCCATTTGCGACATTGAAATGGCCTCCTAATAGATCTCTTGCATCTGTCTGGAATCAATGCATTGCACTTGATCTAAAGTAACCTTTTGAAAAGCAAATGTCAGATCAAATCACTCATCTCAAAATCCTCCATTTTTCTTTCCCATACAGAATAAAGGCCAAGTCCTTACAAGGAAGCACAAGGCCCTGCCTAACTTGTTCCCTGAGACTTCTCTGATTTCACATCCCACCGAAGTTCTGCTCACTCACTCTGCTACAGCTACACAGGCACTTCTATAGTCTTCAAAGATATCAAATGTGCTTCAACCTCAGTTATGTTTGTACCTTCTATTTCTGCTGTCTTGAATATTATCACAGAGTTATTTGCAATATCACTTCATCAGAAAGGCTTTCTTCAACAATCTGTTCAAAATAGCTTCATCATACTTATTGGTCTTCTTCCCTTCTTAGCACTCACCAACACACACACGCGCATGCACACACACACACACACACACACTCCAGCCTGTCTTTCCCTGCTATGTATACTCCTATATATGTAGGAGTTCTGTTCCAAACTTCCATTCCAGATTGGATAAAGAGGATGAACCTTCTGTGACTTTTTTTTTAATTCAAACTCAACCTAAGTGTAAGTGTGGACTCTACTAACTTGCTCCTCATTACCCCAGACCTAGGAAAATTCCTACTGCCCATCCTCTCCTCAGGGACCCAGCTTCTTAAATCAAACTGTGTTGCTATGACAAAGAGAGTTAGGGTTTGAGCAATTGTTGGACTGAGTGCGAAAAGGGAAAAGTAAGAGTGGTATCTGGAAGTGTTTGTTAGGTTTATCTTTTTAAACTTAAAAATTCAGACTAGTTATATATCATTCTGTACTTATTACTGTTTTTTGTAAATTTTTTAAAATTTTGAGTCACTTAGTGTAATAAAACTATTTTTAAACCAAATATAAAGTTATAAACTCACTAAGGAGAGTACTTTAAGGATATACAGAAAAGAATATTTTATGGACAAAATATGAAGACCATAAAAGATCTTAATGTGAAAAGACTGTGATACTTGGGAATAATATATTTTAGGAAGTATGCTCTGTCACATGCATGTAATAACTCATACAATTGCACTATTAGAGCAAATGAAAAACACATTCTGTGTATAAAATCCACTGGGGAGCTTTTAAAACAAATGTAGGGGATGCCCTCTTGTGTTTGATTTTTTTTTTCATGGTAAAAATACATTTGAGAGAAGTTATACTTCTTAACCTAATTTTTAGATTATGCTATTATTCCATGAAAATTGAAAACTTGCTTAACATTTATTAGTTATCCACAAGTATTGTGTGTTTGAAATATACTCTGTCTTCTAAGAAATCATTGCAGAAATTTCTGTAATTAGAGTGACTCAATTTATTTCATTCTCTCTGCTGTAATTTTACATTAACATTGTGAAAAACAAATATTCAGCTGAAAAGTTTAGGCTTAAACTTAACCACTTTTCCTGTCAAAATAATAGATATAGTCCTAGGCAACAAAGCCTGTGCTTGAGAAGTATTTTATAGGTTCAAAGGTCAGACACGTCATGTCAAATATTTCCCTTGTCTCTCAAACCAATTCTGAGTGGTGCGCAGGAAGTGCGCCTCCCTGTCTTTCAGATGTGAAGACTGAAGCCCTAGACGTCAGCAGCAATTAGAGACCACACCCCAAGTCCATCAGTGTCCATCAGTGAGGGTGGACCTGAGCCTGGCCCAGACCGTCACACACTGAGGCTGGACCTGGCCCCGGACGCCTGATGTTCACCCCAGTGAACATATTTTCTGAAGCGCTTTTTGTGACCCATGGCCTGACATAGGATCTTTTGTCTATAGAACAGAATACTGGAAATAGCAAACAACCTAGAAAGCTCTACAAATGCTATATAATATATATGTCACATGTATATATCATATGTATTATAATATATGAATGAGTGTGCATGTGTGAGCCTAAGTGTGTATATGTTACCTTATCTCTGTAAGCTACAGCTTGCTTACATGTTTAAACTCATGTTTTTACCTAAGCAAGTTCTGATAAGGAGAAAATTTCAAAATATTCAATGTTTCAATGTGACTAAATACTACAGTTCTTTCAGCCTTACTGAATGAGGAAACATCTAAAGTTCAAATATCAACTACTTTTGATGTTCTAGTAAGTGCTTGAAAGATTTACCCAAAAAGGGTGTCCTTTCCCCTTTTCCAAAATTCCGAAGGGTGACTTTTGCAATTCTGGAATAATACATCTGGTCAAGTGCTCACACGGTCCCTGAGTTTCAGGCCAGATGGGTTAAACATGACAGGGGAACACATGAAAGGACACGACAGAGAGGGATGCAGAAAGGTGTTGCAGGTGGGTGTAGAGAGATAACGTGTGTCACCTCATAGGAAACATTCTTAACAGACTCTTTAGGGCAAGAAACGGATTAACAATCTGAGCCAGCTATTGCTTTGTGGGTTGCATGCTGCTTGGATGACTCAGAAACACCTGCACAAGGAGGGTTACTGCTCTTTTTTGGCTACAGAGGGCTCATTCCACCAAGGGGGCGGGATCAGGGGGAGCATCATACCGTCTCTGGAGCATTTGAGGCACTACCTCTATATCTCTCTGGCCAAAATAACTGCTGCGTGTTCTGTTGTGTATCTGGTTCGGGCATGTTGCTTTTGTTTTGTGTTGGTGGTTGTGACAGACTTGAAAAAAAGTCTGCTCTGAATGTACCCTTTTGTCTGTGACACCTTGAGGTGATGAGACTCATTAAGTTTGTATTTATCAAGGCATGAAATATGATCATGTAGATAATCTACCCTTGCTCTGTCCCATGAGGCTAATTCAGGTCACTCCTGTGGGTGGGATCGTAGGAGATAAAAGGTATGCACAGTGACAGGGTACCTTCCTGCGGTGATTGTTAGAGCGCGTCACCCAGCGGGTTTGCTATTACTGGCACGGCAGGTACATCTCATGGTGCTGCCTGGCCCCCAAACGTGAGCTCATCATTATGGGCCCTTATTGAAGGGCTACTTTTTTCCTATTATGTTCCCATTGCTGGCTTAGACTAGTCAATACAGATGATGGATGAAGAGAGATGAACTATAAACATATGTGTGTGAAGTTATGTGTGTGTGTGTGTGTGTGTGAAAGAGAGAGGGAGAAAGAGAACAAGCCTAGGAAAAGACCCTACTCAGAAACGTTCACATTATTTAGAGTTTTCAGAATGAATTGTACGTCACTCTGAATTATCAACTGACATTATCTGTATAGTAAATAAATAAACATTTATTTCATCTGTTTTTATTCTTGCCACTTGGACATCGCCTTTCAAAATCTGTTATAGATACTGTGAATGCCTATAGACACCATGTCTAAAAATATGCCTAAACAGAAAGTTTTTTCTCTATTTTATTGTTGACACTCATAGTTGTCCCCATCTCCCCTTCTTTACCCCTTCTTCCCAGCCCCTGCCCCCTTCCCTCTGGCCATCACCACCCTCTTGTCTGTGTCCATGGATTATACATACGTGTCCTTTGGCTAATCCTTTCACTTTTTTTTCCATCTGGATAAATAGAAAATTTTAAGTTTTATAAAACACTGGACAAATCACAGAGTGATGTGTTACTTTTAACAAGCCTTCGTTTGTACATTACATTGAAAGTAACAGAATTGTGTTTTTAGGGCATTAACACAGGCTTTGTGTTGTGTGTGTGTACACGTGTACTTAAAACTGATTTCTCCCATTGAAATGTTCATAACTGTTCCCTTTAACCTTATCAATCTGTCAGCCTGGTAAGAAGGCTAATAGTCATAGTCATAACTTATCTGTGGAGGATCAGAGAAGGAGGATCATTAAAAAACATTTTAAAGAACTATCCAACTTAATAGTAGCAGCAATAAAAACCATAAAGTACAGGTGTAATTCTTTGACTCTGAAAACTTTCCAATTGGTAAGTATCACAGTATCAGGTGATCCCAGATGAATTTCCACATTTACCTGATACCAGTGCCCACGTGGCTCTGTCCTTCACTCCAGCTGCCCCTGAGGCCATCCTGCTGGGACACTTTATCTCTGATCCCTAACTTATGTCAAATCCTGGGCCCTGGATGCAGAATTGGCTAGGAAATTTGTGCAATCCACTGCAAAATAAAAATGAGAGGTCCTTATGTAAAAACTATTAAGAATTTCAAGATGATGTTGGCAGAATGTTAAACCAAGCACAGGGTCTTTGGTAGTGCACCTCCCTGTGTGCCCCTGTGGGCCACACACCCATGAAGTCGGCCTTGCCTGGGTGGTTTTACTGTTTTTCCACTGGGTCATGTTCCAGTGAGCTCGTGACTCCTTTCTCAGCCATTAGCACTCCCCATACTGCGTACTTGTTGGTATCCATTCAACACTATTCTGCCTCAACTCTTACCAGATTCCATTCCGTCTCTGAATTATACTCCTTCATGGGTAGCTTTAGCTCAATGTCATACACAGCAAGTCAGCTGGGCCTCCCAATACCCTATCTTGGTTCAGGTTCTACTGGGCCAGCCCACCCACGCTTTCTCTCCCGTAACCACTCCAATAAGAAAAGAGAACATACACCTCTGTTTACACACGTGTGCCACACGTGCCAGTCCATCTCCAGCCACATGCAGGTCATGAAAGAAGTAGAAGAGGTTAGAGTCAAAAATTCTGCAGATTGTTTGGACTATCTGAATTTGCCTGAATCCTATTTTAAGCGAAAAGGGTTTCGTCAATTCAATCATCTCCATTTCAAAAATGATTTAGAGTTACCAAGTAGACACCAGTGTGGATATTAGTTTGCTAATTGGAAATGAAAATGGTATTTACCAAGTACTTAATATATTCTTAAAACTTTTACATTCTTATCTTATGGTGTCTGGATATGATTTTTCAAAATCTTCCTCATAACTATCCTATGGGATAAGTTTTCATATTTTCCATCAGACCAGAGAAATATATACGGAACTTATTCCACTGTTGGCGGCAAAACCAAATTTCTGGGGGAACCCTTACTAGAACACGTTGAATGAATGGTTCGAGTTTCCTCCTAACCCCTGCATCTCCTCGGTGATGGGGATGTGTCCACCACACTCAGTGCCACCAGGTTTGGTGCTCCTTGCGTCACTGTCATCACCTTCTGCTCTTGCTCTCTCCCCTGTGCCCTGGCTGAGGTGTCCTGAGATGGGTCACTTCACACTAAAGGCAGATCTGCTCTGGAGCCCCACTGACCTCTGGACTTCCTGGACTGCGGAGGAAGCAAGTTCCATAATCCTGAAAGGCTGGAACCACTTGGAAGGACTTACTCTCTTCCCTATCTTGCAACCCCAGCTCCTTTAGTCTCTTGAAATCTCTGTAGTCTGAAGCCTTTCCTTCTCAGTGGAGAGAATGTGTTTTTCCTCCTGCCGTGCCGCTCCTCACTTTTCATGGGGAGATTCATACCAACTCCCCCCTGCGTGTGCCCTCGTCTTCATCTGTAAGTTCCTGCATTCCCGTAAGTAATCACCACATCACCCCCAGGGGGCTGCAAATTTCATCTTTCTTTAGGAGATCTCTCTGCCATGCTGACAAATGTTCAAGTTAATATAGATTTTAAGCTGAAGGCCTAGACTATAAATGCATGGCTCTGTCCAAGGTCCAGTTTCTTTCCATTGCTCCACAGTTTTTCACTTAAGGGTAGAGGAGACATGCCAAACAGGTTGTAAAGTGATACCAGGGATCCTGTGGTCTGGTGCTCACGCCTTTATACAATCCCTTCCTCCAGAGTGTGGGCGGGGCCCGGGACTTGCTTGTAGCCAATAGAATATGTCAAAGGTGATGGGAAGTCACCCACTTGATTACTATCTGATATATGAGATTCTATCTTGGTAGCTAATTGACTCTAGAATCTCCATTAGGCAGGGTTCTCCAGACCTCCCTCCAAAAAAAATCATTGGGAGAGAGGAGATTATAAGGAATTGCTAATGCAATTGTGCAGGTTGGCAAGCCCAAGCCTGCCGGCAAGCAGGGGGTCCAGGAGAGTCTACGGGGCAGAAGTTAGAAGGCTGGGTGCTGCAGGGCTCCTTTGTTAGGGGATGCCAGTCTTTTTGTTACATTCAGGCCTTCATCCAATTGGACAAGGCTCATTCACACTGCAAGGGCCATTGCTTTTACCCAGAGTCCATCAGTTTAAATGTTAATCACACCCAAAGATGACACATACCATTAACCACGACCTCCCCCTATGCTCAGTTTTCAGAAGCAAGCTGCCGAGTCCTAAAGCCATGGGGAAATTCATTCTGCCAACTACCTGAGTGAGCTTCAAGCGGATTCTTCCCTCCAGATAAGGAGCCTCCTAATAAGACCCCAGTCCTGGCCAACACCCTGAATGCAGCCTTGCAGAGAACATGCTTGGACTATGCCTCCACAATCTGGCCCATACAAACTGTGAGACAGTAGATGTGTGTTGTCTTAAGCAACTAAATGTGTGGTAAATTGTTACACAACACAGAACACAATACAGAACATAATTTACTAGACATTAGTTGTCTTCAAAGAATCCCCATGTCCATTCTAAAAATGGTCCTTAATATTCTATTTATCAATAATTGTATATCTATTGGTCTCAGATGGCCTATAGTATATCATTACTATTAGTTTAACCAGTGCATATCTTTTTTTGTCAGTTTTCCTGATCCTGTAGTATAATCATAATGTTATGGTTCTTGGTATAACATTAATAAAACCCATACATCAACTTGATTGTGTATTTCCTACTCTTCTCAGCTACAGCATGGAGCAGAAAATGAGAACAATACATACAAGGGGGGAAAAATTCAACCTCATGGTTGGGAAATGCCTTCTCATCTTTGTGCCTTTAATCGTAGGGTTGAACCAGATGCACCCTGGATATCTATTCTTTGGGATTCTGTGACTCCTTGGACAAACATTTGATTTTTGCATCATCCCGCACCCAAGAGAGTAAATTAATCCTGAGAGTCAAACCCAAGTGGGTGTAATATACAATACTGTATATTTCCCATGTGTCAGATGGGTGGAGTCACACTGAGTGGTGCTGCAGAGACTTGTGACATTATTGTATAAGAGTACACCACCACCCTTGGGAAATACTCTTCTGTGAGCCAAGGCTCAAAGTCCCTGGAGGTATTCTGAAGGCTTATCTCATTGTACTCCATGCCAAGCCAGCCAACTGATAACATCAGACTACCCTGCTGATAGGAGATGTGAATCTTCTTTGTTGCTATGCTTCTCAAACTCTGGGCACGCATTTGTACATTAACTTGCTGACTTGCATAATCTTAGATAAACCCAAGCTAAAGGCTTATTTATGCATTCAACCCACTGGTTGATCCTTATTGCTTTTGAAACAGAACTTGTCTGTGAGTCCACCTTTCTTAAGTTTTTCAAAAATGCAGGTGATGGTAGTAGGCTGACCTCCTTGAACCATGCACAAGAGAACACACAAAGTGGGGTGTGGGCATGGACTCAAAGCCATCAGTGAGAGGACTTCTCACTTTATTCTAACCACATACACCTCTGTGCTTTCAGATCAGAGGTTAGCAACGATGCAGCTTGAGCACTGGCAACATCTGTCACAGCGGGGGATGATATCATTGAGTTGGGCTCCATGTTAACAGTGGAAAATGGTTTAGAAGTGAGAGAAGCTGTGTCTCCATGTGTAACTGTTAGAGTCAAGGTTCCTTTAGTTCCTGGGGTTAGCCGCTAAAGCATAGTGGTAACCACAGTGTTTTCACCTCAAGCATCTGTGGCAGGGGTTACATTAATTATGGATTCCTAAACCTGAATTGGAGGTAAATATACTAAAATCCCCATTTATCTAAGTAACTGAAAATAGAAAACCTCAATATCTGATGAAAGGAGATCAGCTTTGAATTATAATGATAGGACAAACCTATTACCCAATTTCCAGACTTATTCTGTATAACAAACCTAGAGACCCTTGAATAAGAGGAATCTATATGCCTGAAAGATCTGTGACACTACCTTTAGTATATACTTTCCTGAAGAAACCTTTAGCCATGTATTAAGGTGAATCTACAATGGTAAAGGGAAATACCCACGCCTGTTGGTGATTTTTTGACCTGAACTAATGCCAGTCTCTAGAGACCCAGACACCTCCATGGTCCATCAACTAGAGTTGGAGTTGATGAGTATTCTGACCCAAGCCCATTTCACAGTGGGGCCAAGAGTCCCATGAGTTTGTTCATGGTGTCCCACAGAATGAAGACCCAGGATCCTAAACGTACACTTGGTAATAAAATCCTGGACTTCAGTGGCTCCCTAAAACATGGAGTGAGAGCGACTATGGGGAGAGAGCTTACATGATTCCATGCCTTCCCACGAGAGGAATAAACCAAAACAATACTGCATTCTCCAAAGGACTGAGGGATGAAGCTGTGGCAATTCCTATATGTTCATATTTAACTTGCTTGGATGGCATCTACAGTTCGCAGATGTAACTTGGGAAGTGAATATAGATTTACCTTAAATGAAACTAGATGATAACTTAAACAGCAATAAATGCCCATACTTTTTTCTTTTCATTGTAATAAATCAACGGATCTGCAAATTCTTGCTATGCAATTATTGTTTCTCTGTAGCTCTCAGTAAAGACCAGCAGAGGACATTTATTTTCATTTGTCAGTGACAGTAATGCATCTTCACTAGTCTGGTTAAAGGTACATAAATTCCCTGACTCTCTGCTACTGTTTAGTTCTCAAAGACCTTGATCATATCATCAGCCCACAGGATATGGACTGGCCCACTCTATTGGTAAGATGAGCCAATAAAACCTGATGAGCAAGGAGTAGCTGGCACCCTTGTTTTTTGGGTAAGACAAAGATGAGGCAGCATAGAATCTCACGAAAACCAGAAGTTTGCTACTTCAGGGAAGATTTAGAAGACCCAGGCACTGGGGAAGATAAAGATGTGCCAATACAATGCAAAATATAATTTATTTTATCTAGTACCCTTTCCTCTAGGAAGAGGCATAGTTTTCTATGTTTCTTTAGATTTTTGGAGGCAAATAATTTTGGGTGAGCTGTTTTGACCCATTTACCAAGCGTTCTGTGAGGATGCCAGCTTTGAACGGGGATCAGATCAAGGAAAGATTTCCCATCTGTTCCGGGCTACAGTGCAGGCTGCTCTGCCATGTGGGATTCATAACCGAGCAGATAAAATACTTTAAAGTATTCTATCTGTAGCTGTTTAGGATTTTCTGAGAGGTTGCTGCAAACCTGGATAAGAAAATCACAGTGCAGCCCTTCTGAATTTTAGAGGATTCGTATTCTATTCTTGCAAATTCGAATTCTCATTCCCTCCCCTCCTTCCCCCCTCCCACCACTATTCTTCTCCTTCCTTCCTTCCTTCCTTCCTTCCTTCCTTCCTTCCTTCCTTCCTTCCTTCCTTCCTCTCTCTTTCTCCCTCTCTCCCTCTCTCTCTCTCTCTCTCTCTCTCTTTCTTCTTCTTCTTCTTCTTCTTCTTCTTCTTCTTCTTCTTCTTCTCTCTCAACAGAAAATTTTAATAGTGGGAAATTGATTATAACCCACCGCTCTTTTGACATTTTTCTCTGCAAGTGCGGACTCTGACTAATATGCAGCTGGTAAATAAACAACATGCTTGTATAAGAATCCCAGGAACCAGGCCTCCTAGCTCCAGGAGATTTGCTGACCTTCATCGATGGAGCCAGGATGACATAAAGCCAGGACAATGTGAATCCAGGGTGGCTCAACCACGATGATGCACACAGACTATCACTTGCCTTATCAGAATGAATGGTGCTAGTCTGCATGTAGAGGACTCTTCAACCCCCTTCCCTGATCTCTTTGTTCTGTTTTCCTCTCTCTCCTTATCAAAGCCTCTGCCTCTGCGGAGAGGTGGAGAAGGGTTTTGAGACACGAGTCCCCCATCTTCCAGGTGGCTGGCACCTGAATAAACCACTTTCCTTTACATCAGCACCCGCCTCTAAGTATTGACTTTCATAGCTGCAGGCAGCCAGACCTGTGTCTCAGTTACGTCTCTCTTGCTTTCAGCCCCTGGCTCACTATTTAGCCCTTGAAGAAACTGAATTCTTGACCATGAGACATTACATTACTATGTGGTCTGTGTTGCCCATCGCAGACTGGTTCTTATCTGATACTCGAAGTCACGAAGTTGAGCGTGAGCACAGCAGCACTCCGTCACCAGGGAGAAAAGTTATAAACAAGATCAGGATAAAACCAGTTCTGAAGGCAAAAGTGATTTTTCAGAGTGGCCGGCTCAAACTTCCAGAGCTCCTATGTTTACTTCTCTTCCATGTCTCGCTTACTCCCCATTTAAGGCTTCAAAGTGAGCTCTCCATAACCAAGTGATAGAGGAAGAAAAAAATGAATCTGGTTCATAAATACTCCAAAACCCAGAAAGTCTTGGAGGGTTGCAGGATCACAGTATCCTTGAGGAGGGAGAGTAGGCAGTTTGAAACTTTCATCACTGGGCTATATGCTTTGCAGGCAAGACATTCAGAATTATGTGTTTTTACTGACTCATGGGCAGTAACTAATGGTTGATTAGATAATTAGGGATTTGAAAGAAATAATGATTGTATTTGTTGCATATGCATCTGACCTGTGAGAATGTGTCTAAAGGAAGTTAATCATGCCCCATGTAAATGTTCCCCACAGGGCACCAACGGCAAGAGTCTTCTTAACGGAATGCTGCACAAGATGATCTGTTCTGTAGGTGCACCTTAGTCCCTCTCCCAAGCCAGCCAGTACCTGCTCAGTGGACACACAGGGGCAATGATGCCAGAGCCAGAGGTTATACATGGGCACCACATGAATTTCACCCTCAAAAAGCAGACTGAACTACTACCAGTTCTAACTGTCCAAACAGCCGATGGCAGAGATCACTGTGGATTTTCAACAAAATGGGAATAACCAGTTAACTAGTGGAAGCTTAATTACACTGGGTCGCTTCCGTCACGGAAAGGGCTTCCGTTTGTTTGCATTAACAGACCCATCCTGGATGTGGATTTGCCTTCAGCCTTTGCTCTGCTTCCTTCCTCACCACCTTCGTTGACCTCGTCAGTGTCTCATTTATCATCTCATTGGCTCAGCTCACCTACCAGTGCTCTCGATCGATGTTCTTTTTACAGCACAATGACCAAGTCAATGAACTTATGCCTCTGGGATTTCTGTACCTGTCACCCAGAAACAATTGTCTGGAAGAAGGTTGAATGACATTGTAATACTGAACACCGAAGTCCACATTGAGTCCCTCTAATAATAAAAATTCCAGCCCAATAGAGATGCCAGCCTCCAAAATAGACTCATAAAAGTTCAAGTCTTACTCCACTGATTATAGCACAAAGATGTTAAAATCCAATAACTGTTGAAATCCAAAAATCAAACATTCTTAGTCTCACAAATGAAATTTCGGAATTCAAAATTTTCAACTTAACTACTAAAAACCTTCCTCTCAAATCTCTCATTTTCCTCAGATTCACCACTCTTAGCCTAAATAGTGGCGAAGTGCCCTCAGCAGCCTGGGGCTCTTTCTCACTGAAATGTGTGAGACACTTTCCAGAGTCATACAGCTTAGATTGATTTAATGCCAATAGGAGCCTGAATTAAAAAGCATTTTAGGACTTCTGGCCAAGGTGGAGGCATAGGTACACACACCGTGCCTCCTTGTACAACCAAAATAAAAACAACAAAAATTTAGAAACAAAAAAACAACTAGTACTGACAGGAAATTGAACTGTATGGAAGTCTGACAACCAAGGAGTTAAAGAAGAAATATTCATCCAGACCGGTAGGAGGGGCGGAGTCGGGCAGCCGGGCAGAGAGGACTCCCGGCAAGGTGGCTGGCGGACCTCAGGCATGTGTGATGGCAGCGGGTGGACCCAGCAAGGCGGCAGTCATGGAGCAGTGCACAGCACACAAGGCGGCAGGCTGACCTGGAGATCCCACATTCACACGCACATAAACCAGGCAAAACTGGGGACCGGGACAGACCATGCAGCCCAGGGTCCCAGCTTGGGGAAATAAAACCTCAGAACTCCGATTGAAAACACCTGGGGGGTTCCTGTTAAAGGTGAGTTCATATGGTATTTGTCTTTCGCTGCAAAATATAACCAAAGGCACTGAAATAGAGAACAGGCTGACAGTGACCAGAGGGGAGAGGGGAGGGAATTTCAGGGGGAAAGGGGAAGGGTTTACAGGAACAAGTATAAAGGACACATGGACAAAAACTAGGGGGTGGAAATGGGAGGGAGGTGGGGAGGGCTGGGGAGGTGGGCTGGGATGGAAGTTAAAGACAGAAAACTGTACTTGAATAAAAATTAAAATTGAAAAATTTTTTAAAAAGAAAGAAAAAAATGAAAACACCTGTGGGGGTTGAGGCGGCAGCAGGAGGAACTCCCAGCCTCATGGGAGAGTTTGTTGGAGAGACCCACAGGGTCCTAGAATGTACACAAACCCATCCACATGGGAACCAGCACCAGAAGGGCCCAGTTTGCCTGGAGAAAGCGGCGGAAGTGACTGAAATAGAATATGCAGGATCCTGTGAGATCTACTTGCTGGAGGATGCTCTTGAATGAGAATATGAAGTCACGGGCAGGAAACGAAACTAATCTTTTAGATCCTGTATTCTTTTTAAGTGATAAAACCCCAAAATCTCAGCCCAGAATCCCAGCAGGAGATCTGCCAGCCCCTTTGAAAACTACCTACTTGTTTTATCTTCCCTGCCAGACTGTAATCCACAAACTGTGTCTGTATTCTTAATAAAAGCCTGCTCCGGCGGGAAAATGGGGTGCTTTCCACTAGAGAGAGTGGCCATTTCGTCCCTATTTCTCCACAGGATTCGGTTGTCTGTGTATATGTTTTTCTTGTGTTTCAACGAGCATCTGCAGTGTTCCTCGGTCACTGCCAGACAGTGGCCACATCAGTAGGTAGAAAATAGACAGGGGGAGGGCAAGAATAGTATGGGAAATGTAGAAGCTAAAGAACTTATAAGTATGACACATGGACATGAACTAAAGGGGGGAATGTGGGTGGGAGAGGGTGTGTAGGGTGGAGGGGAATAAAGGGGGGGAATGGGACAACTGTAATAGCATAAACAGTAAAATATTTTTATTTTACTAAAACAGTAAAAAAAAGTATTTTAAAGGTATCGTAAGAAACACAACATTATATAAGCAGTAATCCCACACCAACAATGTTTAGAAAACAAGCTATCCCTAGACCCTCAGTTATCATCGCAGCCAAAAGTATCTCCTAAGATTCAGCACACAATGCTAAAAGCCATGGCAGGCACACAAAATGTCAGAGAGAGAGACAAAAGCATAACTGATTTCAGCCATAAGGGGGTGCTAGCTGGTCAATGACAGAGGTCAAGAATGCAGAACCAGAGAACTTATATTCAAGGTGAAAAATACCCTCCCAGCTGGAAGTTAATTCATGGGACATCGGGCAGTTGTGTGTAATTTTGTATTTACTTGCCATGTCTGGGGAGAAATCTCTTTGTGCAGGTAGCATGTCTTTCAGGGTCACCTTTGATCAATGCTCCCTTTGGCCAAGAATAGAAATTTGCTCCACTATATACCTGTGCCACCAGTCCACCCTTCGCTGAAGCATATGATCATATACACATTTTCGGTCCTGGGCCCTGTATCAGATTCTACTGCCTCTTTAAGAAATTGCTTGGGTCTGAGAAATCTGTCTCCTAAGGAAGGTTTCCTCCTCACTTTCATTGGTCAATCCCAAGTCCACTCTAGACCACATAATAAGTGACTAGAGCTAGTGGACAAGCCACAGGAATCAAAGGCTAATCCCTCCACAGTTTCCTCCTTGGTTATTGACACAAGGTAGAATTTGGGGCAACAAAAATACCACTGACTACCTGGGCATAGTCTAACAATAAAAAACTAGCAGCTTGCCGGAATGCTATGGTGCATTGAAAGCACGTGCCCCCAAATTTTAAAGATTCAAATATTGTTTTCTATGAGAATGTCTAAAAGTTTATAAAGTCTTTTTGTAAAAACTTCCAATCAAATTCATGCTGCAGCTGTGCCTGTGGAATGAGTTCAGCAACCAGCACCTGCACTTTGAAGCTCAGCAGACCTGCTAAAGGCTCCTCTTATTGTTTGCAGACCCTGAGGGTTCAAACCCACTGAGGCATCTAACAGGCTCCCTCCTATTTGCGCACCAAATCATTTGCTTCTTTGCTGAGTCCTAAACTTTGCATAAGCCCCAGAAACATAAGCCCTCTGTAGAAACAGCCCCTTCATTATTTTCTTTACATGCACGCCCCACCAACACGCCCAACAACAAAACAACACAAGCTTTGAAAAACTATAATGAACAACTTATAGAATTCAAGGCAAGGGTTGTACCTTCTAAATGGCTAAGTAAAATGACAATAAACAAGGACATTTACATAATAAAAGCAGAAATGGAATAAAACAAGAAAAATCAGCACAAATAGTATAAACTAAAGTAAATGAAACAAGGAAATATGAAATAAAATGGCAGAAGTACAATCAACCATACTGTTGTGATGGTAAGTTTGGATTATGAAAGATACTGCCCACTAAAAGAAATAAAATTTGAGAATTAAGTTAAATGCTTTTTAAAGTAATATTATTATTAAAAATTACATATATACTTTAGAAATAAAATAGAAAGCAAAATGTCTATCAGGAAAACACAAAAGAAAGTACAAGTAAAAACAATATCAGAAAATATTTTAACTTAAGAACCCTTGAAGGAAATAAAGTAAATCATGCCATATTGTTAAAAGGTTGTCTATAATGAAAACATTACAGTAAAAAATATTTTATGTACTAAGTAATGAAACATGACAATATTATAAGCAAATAGCATGAATAGATAAATAATTCTTTGCTTGCCCTCAACATTTATGGGAAATCAACCCCCATCCATTCTAGTGTGTATAATTCGTGAAGAATTGTGAAAAATAGCATACATATAAAAAAACTATGATGGTTAATTTTGTGTGTCAACTTGATTGGACTAGTCCATGTGCAACAGAGTGGTCAGGCCAAACTGCTGGAGAATTCAGGGACCAGGGAGAAAACCCCAAGGCAAAATCAAAGATTCAAAGTGTCTTGCCCTCCCTGCAAAGGTAGGGACCTCCAGGGGAGAGAGACGGCCTGAGGCAGTTGGGAAGCTCTTGACTGGGCAGAAGAGAGAATGCAGAGAGCATGCATGAATGGAAATTTTGTTGCCTTGCTGCACATGGCAGCTGGAAGAGGGGCAAAGGCAAATATGGCCAACACTGGCCCCCATTGGTTAGAAAGGTAGACACTCCCACTGGCTTCCAGAATGCTTGTTGGGATTCTGAGAGTGGACTTTTAAACAGGGTGCTCTGGGAAGCATGAGGTTGGTCATCTCTTTCCTCTCCCCTGGCTAGTCTGGTCAGCTGCCGGGAGCCTGAGCTCCTGTGACCCGCAGGTTTCCAGGAGACCACGTGACCATGCTCCAAGCCCCTGTACCCCTCCCGCACAAAAAACAGCTGTGCTAGCTGAACTGTAACTGAGAACCTGCCAAGCCACCCGGATTATCCTGCTGCAGTTTTCTGCATTTCATAAAGGATGGTACTTTTAGGAGTGGGGGAAGGGATTTCAGGTGCACTCTTGAACTGGCAGAGGGTGGAGGAGCTATTTGTCTTTGGGTATTCTAAAGGGAGTAGGGCCCTGAGGCAGAAAGCTACCACCATTCCAAAACCATATAACCTCTAAATAAACAACCCCTTTGCCTTTCACCAAGCTCGAGTCTTCAGAGTTATGCCACTAGGCAGCGAGCAATAGAACCTCATGGGCTGTTCTGGAACAGCATGACGCTGTCCAGTAACAAATGGACACCCCTATATTTGGCTAACTATTATTCTTAATGTGTCTGTGAGGGTGTTCCTCAATGAGATTAACATTTCATTGGTAGACTAACTGAAGCTGACTGCATACCCAAATGAAGGCCTGAATAGAAAAAAAGCCTGAATAAGCAATAATTCATTCTTTCCGCTTGCTTGTCTTCAAGCTGGAACTTTGACTTCCCTTGCCTTGGACCTGGACTCAAACTAGAACTTGAACCATCAGCTGTCCTGGTTCTCAGGCCTCTGACCTTAGACTGGAACTGTTCCATGGTCTCTCCTGGATCTCCACCTTGCCAATGGCGGCTTTTTGAGACTGCTTATCCTCCATGATCACATGAGTCAATTACTTATAATAAATCTAGATAGATAGATATCAGTGTAGACATGTCTTACTGGCTGTGTGTCTCTAAAGAACCGGTCTAACACAGATTTTTGTACTGAGAGAGGTTCTGGTGATAGAGCAGGCAATTAGACAGATGGGGGCAGGGCAGGAATGATAAATAAGCCAGGTACAGAAGGTCACCAGGGCAAAAAGCCCCAGGTGCCTAGCAATGGGCAAAACTGGGAGGGCAGGTATTATAGGACCCCGCCTCCAGGGTGACCTTTTCTTCCCTAATATATTGCTAGAGTTTAGACTTCTGACTTTTCATATCTCTAGTCATCCAAGGGTTAGAACCCCTACAGGAGGAACAAAGGAAGAGAATGGCCTCATGGGATTCCCATATAAGCCCTTGCACACCACTCCTTAAGCACTAGTTAAGCCCTCAGAACTGTGAGATTCTGATCAGCATCAGATAATCTTAGGAACAAAGCCCCGGGTTTGTCGACCACAGTGGCAGAGTTTTGGTCCAAACTAGAGATGACATCTAGGCCTCAGGTGTGTTTCAGCTCCAGGCTCAGAAAAGCAGCAAAACCAGACAAGCATGTCATGCCTGACATTAGGACTGGCTGAACTGACTAATGCCCCCCTGCCCTGCTGCTGAGTAATCAGACCATGACCTTCAAGAGATACACCTAGAAAGATGAAGCATAATATATTGAGATCTTCCCCTGAGACCTCCAGATAAAATCCCTTAAAACGAAGGACCCAACATATTCTCTCTCTCTCTCTCTCTCTCTCTCTGCCTCTCTGTCCCTCTCTTGCACAACTATGCTTTTCGCCATTCCCCACTGCCTTCACTCCCCAGGCAAGCTCTTCTGGAGCATGCTCACACCTTACCCATCTCCTTCAACTAGGTGGGTTTTCTTTGCTTTTCTTTCTCCTAAGCTCCAGGAGTCCTTCTTTGGCCTCTGTATCTTGTTTCCTGAGTCCACGCAGCCCAGCTAGCTCACTTCTTTCACAACTCACTTGCTCTACCTCTGTAGCTTTCTAAAGAAACTTTTGCTTGTATTTGGGTTCCTTGCCTCTGAATTCTTTCAGAGCTGAACTCAAGAACCGAGGTTGCTGAACTGAGGTCTAAAACCTGGTGCCATTCATTATGAACACTAGTACTGAGCAGAACAGAAAACTGAGGATGAGTTTTCTGACTTTGTTTAGCGGGTTCTGGAAAGAGATCTCTAATCTATTAGATTGGAAGATAGAACTGACTCTTTTTCCGGTAGTAGCGAGGGCACTAATTGTCAATGGCATAATCTGGTGATAAAGATACATAAAATATCTCCACTGGATACTTCTGGGCTAGGTGACTGTGTATATGATGCTTTAGAATGTTTTGGAAAGCTAATAAATATAATAAAACAGCCTGGATGTTCCTAATGTGCCTGGAAAAAGTAATGAAAGAAAAAGGCAAACTCTGATATTGAACTTGCCAGCTCAAGTGCCACATAAATTACAGGAAAGCTTCTCTGTGTGCCCTGAAGTTCACCCTTAGCTTCTGAGGACTGAGATTATTGAAAACCAAATGCAGATTCTCATCCTGGGACTGGCTCAGTTACAGTACAACTCAGAGCCGCACAGGACATCTACTTTTAAAGTGGTGTTAGGGACTGGATAAGAATGAGACCCTGGAGGCTGGGAGAAGAGTGTGTGGGAAGACCCTGATGAAGCTGGAGACCTCGAGTCCCTAAATTCTGGTGAGTCTTCTCTGCCAGTAGGAGCAGCCTCCTCAATAAGAGGGGTAGCAGCTTCCCCACTCCCAGTGGTAACATCCTCTCCACCCATCCCTGCCTGAAGGGATTAGCCCTGCATTGCCTGAGAAAAGTGTAATGACCTTCCTGGACCAGTGACCATGCAAGACAATACCGATTCTCCAAGGACCCACCCTCACCACCCCACCTTGCTTCTAGGCCTATAACTAGAATTAAGAAATCTGAACAAATAAATCTGCACAAAATAAAACTCTGAAAACAAATGAAAATAGGAAAGAGAAATCTAGAGATTAAGATAATAGAAGTGCTATAATATTAGTAAGTGCAATAGTAAAAAAGCAAAATTTAAAGAAAGAATGGGCTCTTGGAAATTCAAAACAATATCATGGCATGAATAAAAATATTTAAAAAATAAAAAGGGATAATAAATTTGAGGAAATATTCCATAAAGTAAAACATAAATAGAACTAGATGCAAAATTTGAAAGAAAAATTAAGAAAGTTACATGATCACTTCAGGAAGTCAAATGTCCAGTTCAAGACAACAAAAAGAGAAAAAAAGTAATATTAGAAAACAGTATGAGAAAACTTTTTAGAACTGGATGAAGGACAAGGAACTCTGGATTGAAAGGGCTCATCAGACAGTCAAACACAACAATGGGAAAGTGATCCCACTAACGCATGTGATGGTGGAGCTGCAGAGCGTGGGAGACGTTGTGTACAAAGGACGGGAAATCGTAACCACACAGCGCTTGTCCACAGCAACGCTGGGCGGTGGGAGTCAGTAGCAGGGTAGCTTCAGAACCTTAACAGAAAACGTCTTTGAAAGCAAATTCAATTTCAAACTGTTCAATGTACATGTGAATTAAAGCCATTTTCAGACACACAAATGTCTTTTCTCTGTGTCTTTCTCAAGAAGCTATTGGAAGATCCGATCCAGCAAAACGAGAGTATAACCCAGAAGAACAGCACGGGCTCTAGGAAACAGGCAACCCTTCACAGAAAGTAGGGAAAGGATCCCCCGGATGATGCCTGGACTTATTTATCCCTTACTGTTGCACACTGACGTTGTCGGCAAATTTTGTCAAATATGAAGAACTGTACGGTGGTATTTTCTGCACATAATTTTTATATAAATTCCTAGGAACAGAACCATCTTGTGTACAAACATTTGCTAGGTACCCTCCAATTGCTTAATGTCTTGTCATTGTAATTTACAGTTTCTGAGGGGGGATGGCTGGGAGGTTTTTCAATTCCTCTTTTAATATTCTCCATGCTCCTGAAATTGATTTGCTCTATGGGAGAAGATAAACTGGACACCGTGGCATAATTATGCTAGGAAGAAAACAGGAAGATAGATTTCTAAGCAAGGATTTTTCTACGAGCTTTTCAGGTTTGTTAATGACAAACTCGAGGGCAAGAAAAACCCACAGTCCCCACCCTTTATTTTAGCCTACTTGCTCTCTTCATATGCTTACTGTGTTATTGGAAATGCACCCGAGTTGTTACCAAAAATAAAAGCGAAAAGAATTAAATTCATATATCGCTCAAAACGTAGAGTGTGTCTAAATCTAATGCACAATAATGGGGTCCATGTTAATTTTTAAATACAATTAAATGTGGCCCTAAGTCTCACTGACTACACTTTATAAAAAGAGAAAAAAAAATATCCAGGCCTATGACAATTATAAAGGACATTTTCTGTTAGGCTGATTTTATTGTCTTCTATAGTGGAGCTTGGTTGATGGGTTCTGAAAATAAACTTTGTGATGTCTTCCTTTCTATTTTAATAAACCTTACCACCTGGCAGCTAGCTGCTATGCTGAGGCAGGCTAAGCACTCATCTGTGAGTGCAGGGCTCATCACAGAGAATAACGTTCAGGGATAAAACCTAAAGCAAAGGCAGAACAGACATGTCAAGCTAAGAGACAAAGACAAAAGCGCAGGCAGGGCTTGGCTCTGGGGTACATCAGCCTGCAGTCTCCTAGGTAACTGCAGGTCCTTCGCTGTGTATCGGGTATCCCCCCGATCTCGATCCCCATGAAAACAGGAGCCCCACGTCAGAATGCCCTGAGTCCTAGAAAGGCCTTTCTGACTCATGTTCATGTGCTCTTTCCTTCAACATCTGAGCCATTTGGGGAAAATGTCAAATGAATAGATAATGAAGACAAGTTGTAAAACTGTGTCTTTAATAGACCAGCTCCACTGAATGAAACAAATTATTGTGACTGGTTAAAAAAAAGTCTGTATTTACAACTTAATCCTTGCCGAATTTCTTTCTTCTTCTTTTTTTTTTTTGCATGAAACGAAAGTGTTCTTTCTTATTTTCTGTCATCACAAATTAAGTATATAAAATACATTAAAATTTAACAATATTTAAGAGTGTGTGAACCTAGTGATTTTTCATTCACCTTAGTATGTAAAGTTTGGACCAAAGCACAAACCAGGATTTTTGATAAACTACTTCTAAGTGCACGGAAGTCAAGCCAGTGTGTGTGTTTGCAAAACTTCACACAGACTGCAGTTCAGCTTTGTAAGCCCTTGTGCTTGCAGTTACCAGACAGTTTTAACTGCCTTGGATTTCATGAACTGTCACATGCAGTTGAGAGGAAGGAGGAGGTCATGACCCCTTTTTGTCTCTTACAAGCAAGATTTTTCCGCACGTGGTGAGGCCAGCTCTCTGCCCTGTGTGAGGAGGGAGGGGCGGCCTGCCTCACCCTGCCAGGTAAGACAGGGGCTGATTTCCATGTCCTCGGAGGGATCTGTGGTGTTGGGCCTTTAGGAGATACATGAGCAAATGGAACTTTACATGGTTCTCATTTTCTTTTTTTAAAGATTTATATTTATTTATTTTTAGAGAGGGAAGGGAGGGAGATAGAGAGAGAGAGAGAGAGAGACATCAATGTGCGGTTGCTGGGGGTCATGGCCTGCAACACAGGCATGTACCCTGACTGGGAATCGAACTTGCGACACTTTGGTTCGCAGCCCGCACTCAATCCACTGAGCTATGGCAGCCAGGGGGATGCCTCTCATTTTTGATGTTAAGTTTAAAAACCAACTTTTCCCATATTTCTACTTTCCCATTGTAAAAACATAAGTGTTTAAAGAGTTATTGGTGACGAGTAGCATAATGAAAATGACAACATAGCAAAGAAGAAAACAGAATTAAAAGAAAAAAAGGCAAATACAAATACACTCCACCTTCGCATCAATATGAGACCTAATGATGCATCTTAGAATTGGAAGTGGATGGGAAAATACGACATCCCATAACTGTCTCTACTCAAAACAGGGAAATATGTCAGTTCTTCAATCACACAGAGCCTTTGGTTATCCCAAATTCTTAACACACATTTTCTCCTGGGACATGCATGAGGTTGGAGGTGCAACGTTTGTACCAATAGTGCTACAACCCCTGACTTGAATGGCTACACTAGGAAATCCACAGCACACATCAGACTACAGTTCAGTGAATGGGATTCGATTAGACACTCTGTAACTACATCTGAATCACAGCCATCGTATAATATTTTGATCCAAATGTTGCATTTAAACTACTTAGAAAAGCGACCATATAGCTTGTCTCAAACCCATCTTCTGAAAGTGTCTTTCTTTTCTACCAAGACCGTGATAGAAGCTCTCTGCCAGATGGATCAGCAGGATAACTTCTTCCAGAGCTGGGAGAACAGACACGTGCTCTGCCGTTCACGGGAGACGGCAGTTTCAGCTTCTCAGCTTTGGAAACCAGGCACTGCGTGAAACGGCAGGACAGGGGACTCAGAGGCACAACCAACCTCCTAGGAAGCAAGTCAACTCCTCCCGCTCCTGCACTCTGCTGGGATGAAGACGCAAAGGCCCTCAGCATGGAGCACAGCAAGCGTGGTTTTCCTCAGAGAAAGGGTGATAGCATCACTGCCCGATGCACACTAGGAGGGCCGAGAACCCTCAGTGATGCAGCAGAACAAGGACCTGGTTCTGAAGACCTGATCGCCCCATATGCCTGCCAAGCTGATTTACTACAAAAGGCAGTTCTATGAAACGGATCAAATAAATTATCTAGAAAGAGTGATTTATACTGACTGCTTAGACGAATACAGTTCCATATGCATAAAATGTCTTTCCCAGGCAACTGTTCAAAAGCTCCATTCATTAGTTTTAGAAACAAAAAATAGCAAAACCGTTTGTTTCTTCGGGTCATTCCTGTTTCATCATCATGAAAACAGGCAGACAGCACACAGGAAAATACTTTATCACATCTCTCTTTTAAGAGAATTGATCAGTTAATCCAAAACTGGTGTCAAGCAATTAAGAGATACAATTTATATAATATATAACTTGAAAATGAGAAGCCAAGGCAAACCCTTGCTTTTAATCATGAAATTTTACAAAATTTACAGACACTAACTCCAGCAGCAATAGGTGGTTTTTTGTTTTTTGCTTTTTTTTTTTTGCCATTTGATGTCCTCAGTATTTTTCCACCAAAGTTGTACACATACAATGTCTTTAGAAGGAAGTTCTTTTTTTTTAAAGATTTTATTTATTTATTTTTAGAGAGGGAAGGGAGGAAGAGAGAGAGAGAAAGAGAGAGAGAGAGAGAGAAACATCAATGTGCCGTTGGTGGGGGTTCTGGCCTGCAACCCAGGAATGTACCCTGGCTGGGAATGGAACCTGGGACACTTTGGTTCCCAGCCCGCGCTCAATCCACTGAGCTACGCCAGCCAGGGGAGAAGGAAGTTCTTTAAGGGGCAATGGGGAAAGTCTACTATATTGCCTTGAGCTGCCATAAAAACATACCGTAAACTAGGGAGCTTAAACAACAAGAATTCGTTTCTCCGTTCTGGAGGCTGGCAGTCTGAGACGAGGGGAGCCGCGCGCCTGGGTTCTGGCGAGAGCCCCAGGCCTGGCCCGCAGACTGCGCATCCTGGCTGCGTCCTCACGTGGCACAGAGAACACGCAAGCTCGCCGGCGTCTCCGCGTTCCCTCATAAGGACTCCGCCTGCATCACCTAGCCCCATTGACCTCCCAAAGGCCCCACGTCCAGATGCCGTCACATTGGTGGCTACGGCTTCAACATAGGGATTTGGAGAAGACAGAAACAGTCTCCTAACACCTGCCAAACTGAGATATCAGGCAGAATTACAATCAAGATCAAAGCCAAGTTACTGCAAGCAGGGAGATAAACGCAGAGGTGGGGAGACAGGGAGGAGTATTTAAGAATGCTTGTGATGAGGGAACCCATGAATTAACACAGCGAAGACCATCCTCAGAGGGGAATGGAATGTCTTGCTGTGTCCCGAAGAGTCTTCACGTCTCACTCCCAGCGCGCTCCTGCTCTGACCACCCGGTTCGCGGGAGATGGACTGCTGGCCTCCTTCCCTCTCTCGCGCTGCATGCATTCACGGGTGCTCCTGTTAACAGGGCGAATTGGCTATTGACCACTTGCTGTTTCAAAGCACCCTTTGTATTTTCGAACCTGCCCGTGTTTCACGCCCCCAAGTGACATCACACTTCTTGAGGGTACCGCGGGACTGGGCTGCTTATTTATTATGCGCATATGTAAATAAGCTCATTAGCAGTCAACTGCATCCTTTACTATAATATTAGAGTTTACATTTTAGGTTTTTGTATTCCAAGTGAGATTTACTTAAACTATATTTTAAAGGCAAGTTTGTACTTTTAAAATCTGGTAGGTTTGGGTTTTTTGTTTTTTTTTTAAATTTCTGGGAAGTCGTAAATGGAACAACAAGCATTTCATGCTGTCTCCTGTAAGGGCATGTTATTCTCAAGATGCGTCCTGAAAAATCAGAATTTTGCCTTTGACTCTGTTGGTAGTGTTTATTCAAATGCCATCGCTTAATGTCACCGAAAGTGTTCATTCCTGGCAGGCTCTTCTTCTGAGAAAGCGATCGTTGTTACACCAATGCCGCTTTCATACACGTGTATTTCCGGTGTTCTCCGTGAGGCCTGGGTACGTTGAAAGAACCCAAAACTTTCTTTCTATTTAGCAACAGAGCTTTGTTGATATGAAATCACAGTATTGTAGCCAAATATTTCTGCAATATTTTTCTTATTATAAGTAATATCTTCTCATTATGGAATATTTGGAAAATATGAAAACTATGCAATGGAAAATAAAAATCACTTGAAGCACAGATATAAATAGCGTTAACATTTTAGGGCCTTTCTTGTCGGTCTTTCTGTGTGTGTAAATACACTTTGCATCACATGGTGTGTTTATTTCTGTGCCTTGCCACTTCGCATGGCGTTGTATTAGCAGCATGTTTCCATGTCACTAGAAACATCAGGAGTGTCATCTCTAGTGACTGGAAAATGCTATGTTGATGGTCATTTTTAATAACAGTCTTACTGAGATAGAATTTATTTACTTCATGTAATTTATCCACTTAAATAATACAATTTGATGGTTTTTCGTGTATTTACAGAGTTGTGCATCTATCATTGCAATAAACTCCAGAATATTTTCACTAGTCCATCGAAAAACTCCCATACTTTTTAGCTATCACCCCAATCTCCCCAGTCCTTCAACCACTACTCTACTCTCTGTACAGATTTGCCTGTTGGACAGTTCACATGAATGGAGTCATGGGCTAAATAGTCTTTTGTCATTGGCTTCTTTCCCTTAGCATAGTGTTTGTAAGGTTCATCCAAGTTGTAGTAGATAACAGCACTTAATTCCTTCTTAAGGCCAAGTAATATCTCATTGCAGTGGCTATATTTTTAAGGTAAGTTTTTTTATAAGTTAATAATATTGATTCTAGCCTTGTCATATTGGTGCAATTTGTTTATGGAGTTTTACACAGTATTGTAGATAATATTTAAAGCTTTTTTCAAGTCAAATATATTGATTTTTCCATTCTCTGAGTTCCTTTCTTCTCCATTCATTCAAGTAATTATTTACAGATTATAAAATACCAGGCTTTTGCAGTCTTTGTGTACAAAATTGACACAGTTCCTGCCTTCTTTATAATTCTGTGTGGAGCCCAACTTTAATAAGCAGCTATACAAATAGAGTTATAATCAAAATTAAGAGCTAAGACCTATTGGTGCTCTCCAGACATAGTCCACCAGGAACATACCTGTAGTCAAACAAAGGTAGATTATTGGGTCATTGCTATGTCCCAACACATGGTGACAGGGAGCATCTCCATGAAAAAGTGGCAGGGCAAGGGTGCTATAGAATCAGGGCTTAGTGACATGATTTAGGAGAAAGTTCACAGAAGCATAGTTTTGCTCCGAAGTGAGCGCTGTCAGAATTAAGGGCAATTCTATTATCAGGTATCTCAATAACTTTTATTTTAAGCCAGGAGCCAGGAGGAACTAAGGCAAAGTTACCATTGGCAAAGAAGCACCGGTCACTCATGGAGCTAAGCAGGGAGGGGATATCCGATCGTTTTGTGGTTTGGACTGTGTTCTTGATTTCAGCTGTGCTCAGTCAAAGATAACTATGAGGGTCTTGTTTTCGTCTTGCTCCGTCGTGGTCACAGAGTGGCCTTTCTGAGGTGCTCTGTGACATCTTGATGTCCAACAGAATAACATGGCCCTGCTGTTAAAGCCAGGCCAGCTCAGCTGACAGCCATCAGGGACACGGTTGTCTTCCTCAGTACCCACTTCTGACACAGGGTGGGCAAGTGGGCCTGCAGGACGTGAATGTACAATGTCAGGGCCATTATCATTGTCATGATCTTGGCTCTCGGGAGCTTGTCTAGAGAAGATTGCCTATAGCTGGACTTGGGTCATTTCTCTGGGTCCTTTTGTTAGAAGCGTCACTGAACCATCCGATATGACAGTGGCTGTGTGGTAATATTTAAGACTCTGTGTAAAGGATCCACTGACGAACTGTAACTTAAGCAGTTGGCAGTGGGGAAAGTGTCGTTTAGTCCTTGCAAGAGAACCTGAAACACAAGCTTCAGTTATCCAGGCAATGAAAATATCTCTACATTCATCTGGGTCTTCTCTACAGAACTGGTTGGCTTCCCCCCACCCCCTGCCAGTCATGCATTTTGTTTTCCTTGATCTATAATATTTATGTAGGTATAGTCAGATATGTTGATGATAAGCATGCACTGCCCTTTAGCTAGCTAAAAAGAAAGTAAATTTATGCAGTTGACCATGACAATTCTGGTTAATGAACTCAAACTGTTCTGTTGGATTTCCAGAGCAGAAATTGTGTTCTCGTAAATGGTGGTGATTTAAAGAATCCAGTGGAAATTTGAGTATTAAATATCTTAGTAGACGTAAGCTGATGATTAGTCTCCTAAATGCGAAACTTTTCAAAGTGGAGTTACACAGTTGCTGAATAGCTGTCTGGAGTGTCTCTGAGGAAAGCAAACTAAATATTTTAGCTATGCTAGACCCAATATTTATTCTCGTTCTTGATGAGTTAGATTTTGCTGGTAGGGTTGAAAGGTCTGGCTACATAATTTGCAAGGCCCAATGCACAATGAAATAGCAGCCCATTTTTCCCCCCAAAATTATTAAGAATTTCAGAATGACAACAGGAAAACATTAAACCATCCTGAAATTATGAAAGCAGGGCCACTAGCTACTAAGTAGGTCAATAACTATCGTCAATTCCAGTGTAAAAGAGCTAGGGAAATGACAGGGTTGATAAGAGAGGAAAGACACTATATAATGAAAGAATTAGCTGGCATGTACTTGTCAGAGATCAGGGAGGACCCTGGGGTTGGATTTTGAGGACACGCAATCAAGGGGACCAAAATTTAAGACTGGAGAAGCAAAAATTCCTTGACTTAGGTAGGGGCCCTTGCTCTCGGCACTCAGGATTTAATATCCAACTTCGGGTAGGGCAAACTTATTGCCAGGGTTACTTTTAGAAGCCTGGAATAAAATCTCAGCAAATGGAAATGCCTGATCTGCCGTTGAACACAACAGAGGAGGGGGTGAAGAAGCTGGGAAGGGGACATGCCGTGGTGGCTGTCTCATGCCGTGCCAGATAGTCTGTGCCAGGAGAGGACCCAGAGGGCACGCCATTCACCAAGGCCATCAGGGAGGTGCTGGCAAGAGGGCCCCCCCGCCATCACTAGGAATTCAGTTGTGGGCTCCTCTGCGGGCCAGGGATGAGACCACGGTCGGAGACACACTTGCAGAGCTGGGCTCCTGTGTATAATGCACACCCACGCTCTTAGTCCAAACTTTCAGGGAAAAAAATCTTTTGTTTTAATTTTTTAATTCAATTACATAGTTATTTATGTCTAGAAACAAAACTGATTCTCTTGTTCCAGAGTATTATCTTGCATACAGATATCAATATTGCTTTCTAGAGTTACACTTTTAATGCATAAGCGTGAATAAAATAATGAAAAACATTTATATAGATATGGAATTCATACTACCCATGTATGATGCACATCCTTATTTTCCCCTCAAAAATTTGGGTAAAAAAGTGCTCATTATACACGGCAAAATACAGTAAACAGCCAGGAGGACGATGGGTGGGGCTCTGAAGAAATGAAGTTCAGATGGCCACAAACCAGCAGGACGAATTACCATGACGGACAGCAGGGTGACAGGGGCGGGCCAAGGGCCAGAGTCCACTGAAAGCTGTGAAGCTGCTTTACTGAACATGGTGTTCTCAGGGGCCAGGCAGACAGGCAGCCAACAGGATGTTGCCTATTATCTATAACCAAAGGAAAGAGATTTGAAGGATGAAAGGTGACAGGTGGTTTCTGAAATAAACAAATGACCTGCTGCTAATTCCCACAATTCATTCATTGACTGAAGAGGTGATTGAATCCTTCAGAGGAAGGACCTGGTCACATCACGGCAGGTACATACAATAGCTGTTCCTCTAGGCCTTTGCCCAAAGGGGCCTAGAGCCATTGATACAGTGGTAGTAGGCAGGGAAATGGAAAATACTGATACATATAGAAACTGTTGGTTATGCATTGGCCTTGATCATCAGAGACCTGAAGCATCATCTTGGCCCCCTATTAGTGTGGGAAGCCTGAGGGTCCAGGAAAGCCCACGAAGTCCTGCCTTCCCATGTGCCTGCTGCATCCACAGGCCACTAAGTAGTCATTTCCCCGGCCCCCGAGGACACGACTGGGGTTGACATATATGGTGGTTAGAGCAGCCCCTATGAACAGGACTGTCTCGTGACAACCCCCTGTGCCACCTGGGGCAGCTGGCTCCATAGAGTGCTGGAGTAGAGTCTAAAATTAGAACCAAAGGCTCAATTACGAGAAACCACTGTGAATAATGAGGTGCCATCTTTTGGGACAGAAAGTATCTATTATACTCAGCCGGTTCTGAGATAATAAACAATTGCCAGAGCAACTCATAGCCCCAGTAGTTCCTATTCCAGTTGTTTTTTTACAGCCTTCTCAGAATGATTATGTTGGTAGGTAGGACATGCATTGCAAACACCTCTGGAAGTACTCTTAAAATTACCTCACTAAAGTTGAGTCAAGATCCCCGCTAATTTATCCCTGCAATTATGGATAATACCCTGACAATTTTGTTAAGCCACTGTCATTACGTCTATCTCTTTAGGTAGTAAAAAGCATACAAGAATCTTTAATTGGTTGTCATAAGGTTTTCTGTAGAAGTTAGAAAACACCGTAGTATTTGAAGCCATAGGCTAGTCCAAAATCATACTTATACTTTTAGTGTAAATATTTGCTCTTTTGTCTTTTGCTAGCTGGTAGATCTGGGCAAGGACAACTCATTTTACCTGAGTACATTCAGATCTGTTATAACATAACCTGCTTGGGCAATTTTAGTTTTTCTTTTGAAGTTAAGCCCTTAACAAAGAAAAAAAAATTCAATTAGAGATACCGAGAGAAGTCTCTCCTGGGTCTTTGCCGGGCTTGGCGGGCTTCCTAACTGCGAGGAGCGGCCTCTGAGTTCTCCTGCTCCTGGGTTTCGCGTCTGGCAGCCCGGGGTGGTGGTGTGTGAAGGGGAAGGAAGGTAACTCGCTGGCAGATTCGGAGTGCGTGCTGTCAGCAGGTGGTCTGTGTGGGAAGTAATTGTTGTTGTTTTTTTTTAGATTTTATTTATTTATTTTTAGAGAGGGAAGGAAGGGAGATAGAGAGAGACAGAGAATCTTCAATGTGCATTTGCTGGGGGTTATGGCCTGCAACCCAGGCATGTACCTTGGCTGGGAATCGAACCTGGGACACTGTGGTTCCCAGCCTGAGCTCAATCTACTGAGCTACGCCAGTCAGGGCTGGGAAGTAATTGGTTTTAAAGGAGACTCTAGAACTAAACCAGACGAACTTTCCACGAGAATTGCCCCTGCTTCTGGAGCTCTCGGGTGCAGCAGATCTGTCTCTCACTCGCTCTTTACTCTTGATCTTATACCAGCGTCCCGGCTCTCACCGCAGTCGGCACGCTTCTGCAGGACGCACAGGGCCCGCGTCGTGAAGTGTCCCCTGAAGTTTGTTTGTATCACCCACAAGGTCTTCACTACTTTGTAACGGGCTGGTCCCAAGTGGAGCCTCAGTTCTCACACCTAGTTCCTTCTGGAACACGGTTGGAGAAGCATTTGTTCAAACGCCACGTCTTTTTTGTGGCCTGCGAGATGCGTGACTGGTCCTGGAGGTATCGGCCGGAGAGGGGTGGCGGGTGGCGAACAGCAGCTTTGTTTGACAATAGAGACACTTGTTCTGCGAACAACTTGGCCAACAACCGAACTGTTCGAGAGCCAGGATGTTTGGGGGAATGGAGGTTTGACTGTACACCCAAAAACAAATAAAGCTCCACTTCTGCTGAAGACGGTGAGCAGTAAGGGCAGCCTCTCCCTCCCAGCACTGGCGTTCTGTAGGACCTACCGCCCTGCAATGAACGAACCCGAATCCTTCCAGGCGGGGCCCAGAGGGCTGCATCTTAGTAAGCTCCTCCCGGGGTTCTTTGCACACTGAATTTGAGATGCAGTCCGCGTACGGGATCGAGGGACGGAGAAATGAAGAAGCAGGCAGGACACAGCAGAAAGGAGAAGCAAGGATCTGAAGAGACACCGTTGGGAAAGAAGGATGCCCACGGGGCGATTCAAGGGCTGTATTCGGTTCCGGAGCTGGTGTCGAGCAAGCAGGACTCCACGGCCACCCTCCCAGCCCACCACACGGTCCCCGGCTCCAGTTGGCAGCCCTAACAAATATTCCACTGTCGAGACTCCAGGACAGAGAGGGTTCTGCTTTTAAAAGGAAAAAAAGAAAGAAAAAAGCTAAACCCTGTGGGAACTTACATATGAATACACCAGGATATATCACAGGAAGCAGATCGCACTGAAAGGCAGCTGAAGCAGTTCCGCCAGGACGCACGGGCCACAGCGGTGACCGTTTCCACGAGAGGGAAGCGGGAAGGACGGGCTTGTTTCCACGCCGTCCTGGATCCCAGGGCCCAGGGTGCCCTGGGGGCAGGGCTGCCTACAACTCCCGTGAGTCCCAGGGGCTTCTGACCTCACGTCCCGCTTCACCATAAAACAATATTGAAAATCGTGTTTTATGACTATTTTGGTAGGTAGAGGAATGCAATCCAGTCTGAATTCATTATTATTAATTATTGTGAGTAAATTCACATTTTTCATCTGATTCAAGAGAAATTAGAGTTTGTACAGGTCCTTGAAAATATCAGGGGCATATATACTATATATACATATTTTATATATATGTTCATTTCATATTATATCAATATATTATAGCATATTAATTACTATATTAATATTAATCTGTGGCTTCTGTAACATACTAATATAATAATTGATTAATTGATATTAACTAGTTAATATCAGCTAATCAATGGATATATATTAATTTCCTGTGGCTTCTATAACAAATTACCAGTATTTACTGGCTTAAACAACCCAAATTTAATATCTTACATTCCTGGGTGTGAGGAGTACAAAACCAGTCTAGCCAGGTGCCGCTGGTTGCCCCCAGAGGCTGCCCGGGCAGAACCATTTCTTTGTCTTTTCATCTCTCATGGCTGCCAGCATCGACCAGTCAGCTCCTGTGGCTTCTTCACATTCTCTCGTTTCCATCCTCACCTCTCCAACTGGCTCCAGTCCTCCCACTTCCCTTTTATAAGGATCATCATGGCCCTTAATTGTATGTGTGACCACCTGAACAGTCCCAGGGATGCCCAAACAGCTGGTGAAGTGCCGTGTCTGGGTGTGCCTGTGAGGGGGTCTCTGGAAGAGATTAGCTGTGGAATCTGCAGACGGAGCTAAGAAGCCCTGCCCTCACCCATGTGGGCAGGCACCGCCCAGTCCACAGAAAGCCTGACCAGATAAACGCTGGAGTCACCAAGAACTCTCTCCGCCTTTCTCCACGCTGAGGCATCAGTCTTGCCCTGACTGTGAAATCAGACGTGGGCCGAAATGCACAGAATCAGCTGTCCTGGTTTTCAGGCCGTTGGCTTTGAACTGGAACGACACCATCAGCTTTTCTGCATCTGGATTTCTCTCAGCTTCCATAATCACAGGAGCCAATTCCCTATAAATAGCCGCGCTGACACCAGGGCCCCTCCCTGCATCGCCGTGGGCCACCCAGATGATCCAGACTCATTTCCTCCTTCCCAGGTCTTCCACTTGATCACATTCGAAAAGTCCCTTTTGCCATGTAAGGTAATGTTCACAGAGATTAGGACTTGAATATCTTTGTAGGTCATTTATTACCCTGATGCACAAACACACACGCATACAAACATTAACAAATAAGTTTACTTTGTCTGACTTCTGTGTGTTTAATCTAAGTATTATGATTATGACAGAAGCCAAATTGATTTCAAGTTTCCACAATTAGAAATAAATTTTGCGGGGCTTTAGTAGAGTGGTTCAGAGTCTTCTAACTACAGTGAGACATTTATCTAAAATCTCTGTAACAAAGGTCTCAAAAGACTTCAAGAATTTTATCTTCATGTGATTCTTGCAACTTCCAAAGGAGATAGCGTCGTTGTCAGGTATTCTGTGGTCACACACGCCTTGCAGACCACAGGCTTTGGAAACAAAGAAGGTGACATGAACATGTTCTTAGTGCCTGTGATTTGCCGATAACGTTGGATGCAGGAGACAATGAATACGTACCTAATGTTCAACTCACGGTTTAATTTTAAATGCATAGATTAAGACAAATTGCTTTTGGCTTTTAACTAAAAAAATGAAGTTGTGTCATGTAAAACATAGACGCTGTTTTCATTTTAGCGTGTGGTGGAGACTCATGTTTCGGTGTCTATTATTTTTTAAAGCCCCACTCGAATCATAACAGATCATATGGGAAATGCGTGTCACATGCCATTACAGGATTAAGTTCAGTGTCAGTCATTATGCATTTCAAAGCAAATTAGCATCCACAAGCTCCCATAAAAATCGACATCTCCACTAAAACGTCAAACACTTCTGAACTTCTCGATGACTTGCCTTCTTCCAATACACTGTCAATTCCTGGAATCGAGAGGCTTTCTTCCATTTTTGGTGTTCTAGACCATTCCCGCCAATGCTCCTAACCATAAATGGACTGTGCGATGGGGTTTAGAACTTCAGAGTCTGCGAAAGTCAAACTTCTTTCTTTACTTGCTTCTCTTAGTGAGCAGCCCAAATCGGCTGCTCTCCCTTTAATGTTTTTATGATCTCTTCCAATCAACTCTTACGTGGTAACTGAGATGTGGTATTCCTTACATACAAGGGTGGGGCAACACAGGTTTACAGTTAGGAGTAGGCAAAATGGGGTTTCTACCATGATCGTGGGGTGTGCGTGGTCCTTGTGTTTTAGCAGGTTTGTGGCTGTATGCATGCCTGTGTTTCGTGAGGCTCTACTGCTGGCTTTAGGGATTAGGGAGTTCCCGTTCTAAAAACGACCGACCTTTTCTTCTTGCCGCATCCCCAGATGGTCCCTCGCCCACGGGTTGTCTGCCAATGCTCGTTGCCTGAGCTGCAGTCCAGGCCTCCTTTCTTCCTCCTGCTCCGCATGCCTTTGCTGGCGCTGCCAGACCTCTCTGGGTGGGCTGCTGTCGTCGCCCCCTGCACCTGCCCCAATTAGCAGGCCAGAGACGCTGCCAACCCAGCCTCTGTGCTGGTGACTGCTGTGTCGTGTGACCTCACTGCTGGCGCGGCGGTGGCTCAGAGGTGTGTGATGTCTAGACACCATTTGCTGGAACTGCTCGGTGGCGAAAGCTTCGATGCGGGAGTTTCCCCACAGCGAGGCTCAAAGGCGGAAATGATTCATTAGGGGCTGGAGGGGGGAGGGGGGTCGGGTCATCCACCTCTGCACCACAGCACTCATCCTGGGGCCTGACACTTAGTCTGCATACACAAAGGTTTGTTGAATTCACAGCAGTCTGAAGTGATACTGATTTTCTGCTGTTACCACAAAATCTAGGACAGCACTGAGATGAAGCACATGGGCGCTGGAGGCAGAAGAACAGGGGTTCAAATCCTAACTCCACCACTTTCTGCTGTGTGACATCAGGTGCATTTTGCAGTGACCCCGTGCCTCAGTCTCCTCACCTGTTAAGTGGAGACAGTCCCATCTCATAGAGTTGTGATTTTTAGGAGAGCTCATATTTGCAAAGTTATTTACAAATCACTGGGCGGGCAGTGAAGCCTCCAAAAATGCTGTATTTTAAGAGATTTTATTTATTTTATTTTTCAGAGAGAGGGGAAGTGAGGGAGAGAGAAAGGGAGAGAAACATCAATGTGTGGCTGCCTTTGGCATGCACCCTACTAGGGAGCTGGCCTGCAACCCAGGCATGTTCCCTGACTGGGAATCGAACCGGTGACCCTCTGATTTTCAAGCTGGCACTCAATCCAGTGAGCCACACCAGCCAGGGCAAAATGCTGTACTTTTTATCATCTCCACTTTTCACCTGTAATCTCCCAACCAAACTGCCAACTGTCCTAATTTTCCCAATCCGATAGTCTACCTATGTGACATTATGTTAGACATCAGGTTAGTATAATATGATAGGTAAATAAATTCAGTGAAAACGTTTCTTTCTCTTCCAACACTGAGGAGGTCAGACTGGGCTGTGGGAATGTCCATGCCCACAGGAAATCAGGCACTCGAAGCCCCCAGTCCTTGTGGCGAAGGGGAGGGGAGGAGCTCCAGGCTTGGGGCTGCCTTCTGTCGTCCATTCATTGTACAGGAAAGGGCAACAAGATAGCCAAATATGAACAAATGGCACAACTCTCTCCTTCCATCAGGGGAGCCTATTGTGACTCACTTGGTTGTCAGAAGCTATTTTTACTAAAGATAGAAAACAACAACGCAGATAATGTTGGAGGTAATAAATATTAACTAATATATTAGTAAATATTAACCAAATATTAACTACTATAATTAACATTCAGAGTTACCCCCAAACATACCTCTGAAAGAGAGAAATATGCTCCCGGAAGTCAAGGAGGCGTGGGAGACGGCCCGACCTAAGAAAGAAGAGGGAGACCGCAGGGAGGACCCTGCAGCAGGAGCTCTGGCAGCCTGGGAGGGCCCGGGTGCGGGAGGGAGCTGAGGAGGCTGGGACTTTTTCACCCCCCTGGTAAGTAGTCACGAGCTTTCGCTAGGGATTGAAGGGGCCCACCCTCCTTCCTGTTTCTCCAAGAGACCAGGGTTGGGGTTTGTAGGCAACAGGGGTGTCTTCTGGAAGTAGAGGCTGTGGTCCATTCTTTATGGCTAAATCACTTCTACCTTCTGGGCTGCAACTTGTCATCCCCACAGCCAACCCACCTGCACACACAGACACATACGCTCTTCTTTATTTTATTTATGTCTGGGTTCTGTGCGCCAGTGTTAGTTGTGTTAATCTGCTGAATAATTTCACCGTCCGCAGCTGTCCTAATCTGAAACGACTAGAGGAGAAGGCAAATTTCCTATCCTTAAATTACAAGCTAAAAAATAAACTTCCTTATGTAACCACACGGTGGCGCATTTAGCCTATAATCAGCTACTACTATACCTGCAATATTTTGTTTTTATACAGGCATTTTTACTGTTTGCGGAAGGAATCTAAAGTTGAAGTAAAAGAGAATATTGTGCCTCAGACAGCTTTATTTAAAAATAAAATTCTATAAATTATACAGGAGTATCACTTCCTGAAACACGGGTTGCATTAAAAAATATTAATGGCTAATCTCTGAGTAATTCTAAGCTATTTAACGTACCAACTGATAGATTTATATTAAACCTGCATTTTGAAATGGATAGATTTGTAAAACTCAGCCATTGTAAGTAATATAACAAACCTGGGCTATCTGTTGCCCTCCACTTGACACAAGAAACCTAATTCATGTGCTTTCTTACACCTGTTTTCATGATTATATTAACCCAGATCGATTTTCATTATTTCACATTTTGATGGTTACCTTTTTAAAGGCAAGGTAACACAAACACAAACAAGAAAATCTCCTCCAAACCAAAGGTCTTTAAAAAGGACAAATGTCACCTGAATTGATGTCGATCATATGAAAAAAAAAAAAAGATGATGGGTCTTGACCTCGTTTAATAGCTGGCCAATTCTCTTGCATAAAAACGGAAACGATCAATTTCAGTGAGAGAGGTTGGTTTCTTCCATGAACCCCAGCTCTAGGTCGGGATATTATGCAGGAGCCGTAGGTCACAAGAAGTGTCATTTCAACCACAACGTACCGTCTGCGTGTTCCCGCAACACGGGCCAGGATGGGGGTTGCAGGAGCCACGTTTTGTGAGATGGAGCAAATCACCCTGAGTGCTTCCTGACGAAAAGTAACCAAACTGAACATCAAAATCATCCTCAGAAGGGCAACCAGCGCCCTGATGAGAGTTTGGGGGAAGGTTTCTATTGGATGTGTGGTGGGGAGAGACTCAGCGAGTAACACCCCTGTCTTACCTGGGAGGGAGTGCTGGAGCATCTTGAAATGACTCAAAATTCAGATGTTGGAGCTTTCTTTCCTACAACATCAACATATCGTCCAGGAGTTGTTTTATACATCTCCTGCTTCTGCAGAATTATGAATTCTCTCGTAACTATTAGCCCTATCTAGGTCTGAACAAAGCCTCAGACCACAAATGGGCATCACTTCTGCATGTTAGGCGAATTGCAGACTCCTGACAGCCAGAAGTGCACACAAGTGAGAGAGACCTCATCCAGTTCCACTGCACAAGAATCAGTGGAATTCACTTGAATACTCCAGACTGGGGTGCATGGCGCCACCTGGTGCTGGAAAGTGTTATTGCAGTTTATTGATGGGACTGGTTCTGATGTTGAGCTCCTAGGTACTAATTCCTGTGCTTTCAACCGGTCTCTCATATCCCCCAGACCTCGGGTCTGAGATACCAGAATGACTCAGTTTCCAGATGGTCTAGAGGACCACAAGCCCCTAACAGTAAAGTGAGACAGGGTTTGTGGGGGAAGTGTATGGTACTACCATCAAAGTAAAGAGATTTTTTAACCTACCATTTTGGTTAGTCCTAAATTGATATAAAATGTAAACATAGTTTATTTTAAAAACTTAAGTTAAATAATTTAAAATTAGAAGCACGTCATCTATATATGGCTCAATCATTTATGGTAACAAGACAGCCATAATTTCTTTTAATTTAGTCATCACATTTGATGTTATATTTAACTCTGACTCTAAATTCCACAAAACAAAATCAGAAAAAAAATACAAATTACCTAATAATTAATTACAACTGATGCTGTTAAAAATGAATAATTAGTTTCCATCTGATTTATGAATAGTCAGAATCATTTGCTTGAAAGTCAATGACTCAGAAAATAAAAAAAAAGCACCAGGTAGGTATTCTGCTTTATTTTTAGAAAAACACACAATCAATCCATTCGTTTAAAAAAAATCCATTTGTGCTTTTCCCACTGTTATACCATTACTACAGGGAAGTCCAGTGTTGTAATTTATACCAGTTTAATCGAGGTTGAGCTAAGAAGCAGTATTATGCAGTAAGTAAGGCGTGGCCTCTGAGTTAGACTCTCAACTCAACAACTTGCCTCCTAGGGACAAGTCACTTTATTTTCTTAATCCTTGCGCTTCTCAACTTTATGCTGGGGAGAATAATAGCACTTAGCTGTGACAAAGAAAACCCTGTAAGTTTTCCAAACATTTTCACTTTCTGTGCACACACAAGTAGTCTTGACTTCCCAGCTTCACTTGATCAAATTGATGCTGTCACTAATTCTGGACAATGGGATGGGTGCAGAATAGGTGTGTGCCATTTCCAGGAGGGGTCCAGGGAGCCCGCTTCACAGGTTCCTTTACTGGTTGCACAGCTGCCTGCCAATGACCCAGTGGAGGGAGTGGAGGCTTAGGGTAGGGATGGTTGAAATACCGGCTTGAAGAAGCACAGACTCACTGGCTTCATAATTTCCGCTTGAAGAAAAGGGATTGTGAAATAAGCAAAAAAAAACAAACAAAAAAAAACACAAAAAAACAAACCTGAGTTACGTGACTCAGATTTGTTTAGTAAAGCAATTCATATACCCCAAATAATATCCTACCTCATCAAGTTATCATTAGGGTTAAAAGAGATGGTGTTCATAGAGTGTCAAGAACCTAGTCTGTGTTGAATAATTGGTGAATATTGTTACTATTTAAAGGCCAAAGAAACGTATAATGTCCTATTGAATATCATCATAGTTAAAATATCTTGAGAAATATATAGAAACTGTTTATATATACACACAATCAATTCTACAATGCATAAATTTATATTACTTAAGGGGATATAATGTCACTCCTTATCTCCCGGCACAGCACATGGTAGAGCATCAGTATTCATTACGGGCGTGACTGCATGATAGTTTCAATGAATAAATTAACTCATGAATACCATGTAATAAAGGAAACTTTTCCTGTTTCACTGCACTCAGCAGAGTTGCCATGTACACTGTAGAGATTAGGGATTTTCAGAGACTCAAGAATTAAAAGGTGCTTAGCATTAAGAGGGAGGAGGGACACAAAGGCACACTGAGATGGCTTCACCTGGATGGTGATGCTACAGCTCTTACATTACTCAGGAAATGCATGAGTGTCTGTGTGGTTATTACCCACCTAATGTGCATGTGCTCCTGTACCTTCTGTTTGCAGGCACATGTAACGTAATACAAAGTTTAAGAAAAGAAAAATAACGTTCAGTGTAGGTGTGGTGATTATACAGAAGTTTTCAAAGTGATTTGTCATGGGAGTTTATTAAATACGCAATCACTGTGACTAAGTATCAAGATAAAAGACCTCGATACGATCATGCTTTTGACTTTCAAACACCACAGAGATAACCATGGACTCTAATGAGGGATTAACACGAGAATAAGTGCAAAGAGATAACATTTGTGGTGGGAAAGAAATTTCAGGCAAGGAATGACTTATGAATATCTTGGCAAGAGAGTCAGAAGCCTCAAACTCCAATCCCAGGCCCGTGGTTTCCCATGGGTTTGGGGGCAGATAAACTCTCAGAAGCCTCATTCTCTGGTGTGTAAATTTTGGGATTAATTGGCTAATTTTGTGATGATTCAGGGTCAGTATTTATTTAATATCATCATTATAAACATTAGTTGTCATTGCACTATGTGTGAAAAACATTTTCAGAAGGGCTTTGGCTGATAGCATGTTAAATAAATCACCTTTTAACTGTGTGTTCTTTTTTGTTACATAAATAGTTGCTTTCCACAGGAGCCAAGTTATATCAGATTATAAATTGAAAGACAAGTGGAAACTAGAATGTTTTTTTTTTCAGACTTAATTGGGCATAGACAGTTTATGCATATCGCAAACAAATAAATGCCAAATGGGGTCGGTATTCTAACGAGCTTTCATAACAATAGCAGCAGTGTGAAAAAAAATTGATCCAGAAAGAAAAGATGATTTGAGGATGTATTTATGGCATATCTGTCACCCCAGTTCCTAGGCAACAAGGCATTGTTCAAACACAAAGAAAGGTAGGTAATTATAGACCCTGGTATGTTGGGTCTTTAACCTTGAGGACTGATCTCGGCAAGAAATTAAATGATCATTTGAATCCTAAAGGGGGCGTTTCCTGTGTCTAACTTTAAATGGAAGGTCCTTTAACGCGCAGTCCACCGACGGCTGGTCCATGCAAGCAGACCCGCGGGGCCGCCCGGGCGCTGGCCCCGCTGCCCTCGCTGCGCCTGCGCCCGTGGCCTCTAGCCTGCAGCGCTCTGCTTCAGCTTCAGTCCGCAACTATTTTTAGGAGACTCTGCTGAGAAGAAGAGGAAGAATCATGGAAATGGATAAGGAAAATACGTTCTCCTGGCGATTTGCGGAAAAGAGCCTCTTTCCAATCCAGACAATCCCTTTCTATTCCAAGGGAGTCAGCTCCAGATTTTGTCTGGTGGTGTCTGGCTCTCTGTCCACGTCCAGGGCCCGAGCCCACGAGAAAATGCCAACAGCACAGGCAAAAGCAGGAGCTCTTCTCTAGCACCTTTGATTTCAAATCTAAACTGTCTATCCATTTAGTTGAGCGATAGACTGAGAAACTCTGAGAATCCCTTTTATGAGTTTAACATGTACTCGCAAATACCCATCACCTTGTCTGTGTCAGACACTGTTCGCTGCCCCAAGGAAATGGTGGTGGAAAGACACGTCATGGGTCCAGATTCATGGAGCTTCCAACCCGCCGACACAAGTGACTAAGTAAATGCAAACCGGGTTACCATCCAAAGAATAAAAACAAGTGTAGTTTCTCCAGATGTCAGAAACATGAGAATGTCCTTTGGTTTGTGCAACCAGAGAAGGTTTGCGAGGAAGTGATTTCAACTGAATCGTGGAGGATGGAATACCCTCAGCCAAGAGCCAGGGAGAGGAACAGCATCCGAAGCAGAAGGAACAGCATTTGCTCGAGCTCTGCAGTAAAAAAAAGGCTTTGTCATTTCCAGTAAAGTATTGAGTGAGGGGGTGGGGGGCCGGCTGGTACAAGCTGAGACTGCAAAGTTGTCTAGCATTCCAAGTGCAGGGAAAGCCAGTATCGGATTCACACAGGCCAATGTTTTCTTCTGTCTAAAAAGAATGAATTGTGGAGTTAAGAGTGAAAGCACAAATACAAGTTAGAAGGCTCCATGGCAGAGAAAAAAAAATGCATCGTATCACTCAGGGTCTAATCAGAAAACCAGAATTCACTCAAAGTATCTTAAAATGAGGGATGGAAAAAGTCAAGCACGCAGCCTAGACAACTCAAAGACAAATCCAATCCCATCTCAGATGTGAGAAAAATGCCAACCAATATGCTCAAAATCATGAGCTATTCTCAGGCGAGTTCAGTTTAGTGCAAGGAGTTGGTCGTCCCTTCAATGGGATTGATGGGAGAAACTAAATGGCATTTGGTGGTGAGACACTCCATGGATTAATACCATCCGGAAGCCACGCCCACCCCAGGGAGGGAGGGCTCAAGGGAGGAGGTAATATTAGCAGAACCCAAGCCTGTGTCCTCTGGTGGGAACAACAGTGGCCAGTTCAGAAGAGGCTGAAGCCAAGGAGGCGAGGAAGCTCTAGCAGGGGGTGCTGCCCAAAACAAGAGGCTGAGCAGTCTCTCCCACTGGCCCTCCCCCACAGGGTTCCCTGTTGACATGGTCTAGCTGGAAGGCAGCTGGCACCAGAACCTGGAGACCCAGGGCTGCAGGAGTCAGCCACCCTGAACAGAGAGCAGAGCTCTGGGAAGATGAACAGACCAGGAGCCAACCTCTATGCTTTGAAGATGGAATCCGCAACGGCAGTCCTAGATGAAGTGTCGGGAGGAGGATAAGTACAAAGGTCAGGAAAGACAGTCGTGTTCTGGGCTTAAACAACTGTATAGATCATGAAAACATTGACTTAGAAATGACAAGGAGAAGCAAGTCATAAGGGCTAGGAGTCCAGTTTTGGATATTTTTAACCTGATGAGCTGTAAGACATCTGATTGGAGAAGTCAGATAGGATTGGAAAGAGAAAGCTAGTTAGAAAGAAGCTAAGTCATAGCCACTAAACTCAGAACAGCACTGACACCTTTGTAAAGGAGAAGTGGAATGGGATTTGGGAGGTAGAAAGAGGGTTTGCTTCTATAGAATACTTTTACAACGTTGGAAAGCACTTAGGAGCTAAGAGTCTATAAAAACAAAAGCATTAAAATTCACTTAACGCAAAGTGTTGAACACTGTTGACAGTGAAGAGCTTTTCTTAATGGTTTTCAGTGTAACTAATAAGGAGGTAACACTTTTTTCTCTTTAATACTGCATATGCTGAACGGTGCTTATTTACACTATCACCAGCTGTGCCTTCCTGTGCATTTTGTGTAAATGATTTATATATATGTTAGTATTAAGAAAAAGATGTTTGAAAGACACAAATTAGTATCAAACAGCTCTCGAGCAGAATTTCATTATTTTTTACCAAGTAGGCAATATGAAAACACACTCTAATTACTTTTTATTTTTTGCTTTCAATTATAGGAATTGCCTCAGAACCTCTTTTGAACTGAAATTCAGTAAGTATAATGTCCAAGTAACGTTTTTATAAGAAGAAACTGAGCCATAATCACTCACCAAACATTCATGAAAGAAAAATAAATTATGAAGCAAATTTTTCAAAATATTAACATTTGACCAAACTAGGTGGGAAGTACATGAGTGTTCATTATAGTATTCTCTGTGTTTTTCTTTTTGCCTCACATACATACTACTGGACCCAGAGAAAGACCAAGCAATCCAAAGAGGTAGAGACAGTGGGTGTAGTCAACCCTTGAACAAGGAACAGTGTTTGGTTGTAAAGGAAGGGAGAGAAATTGCGTTGAGGAGGTAGGCATCAAAGGAAGGTTTGTTTGTTTTTAGTTTAGTGTTGGTTTTAATATTGATAATACTACAGGGTACTTCTCGGCTGAAGAAAATTATCCCGCAGAGAGGGAATATACGTGTAAGGATGCATGGTCGAAACATGAAAACGCAAGGGGTTGAGACCCAGACCACCCATGAGGGAGTAGCCTTGATCGGAGAGAAACTAAGTTACCAACCTGAGCCCCGGTAATAATTACCGAAATATAAAAAGAGGTCTTTGCGACTGAAGTCGGAACTGTAAGAATCGTAATTAGTTGGTTTAATACAAAATAGAAACATGAGAACTATTTTCATAAACTAAAACTAGACCTCATTTAAAATGATTTTTCACTAAAACATAACATTGGGGGAGTACGGGTTTATGTACTGATTTCTTTCCCCAAACCAACCTTAAGTAGGTAAATTTTATTACGTCGTTGGTTTAGCTACCCCGAAGGCATGGACATGAGTGCTTAGAATTTCATTACTGGGAAATGTCAGTGTACAGAGGATAATAGAAAATGAGACAAAAAAAGATCCTAAGTAATTTTCTGTATATTCCGTTCCCTCCAAAGAGGAGTAAACATCGTTTCTCTGTCAAAGACAAAGCACAGCCTTGACAGTGTCCGATGGTCGGCAGGATGGCAAAAGGCATCCACTGCACCTGGTCCCCTGCAGTTCCACAGGATGAGCTTTCTCTGCGGAGACCGTTCAATAATTATAACCCATCGTTCCTTCCATAGGAGTGTATTCTCCCAAGTAATCACAGTTTTATTCTTCAGCTTCCCTTCCTCTCAGGAATGTGGCCGAACAAGTGACCCTTTTACAGGTCACTTGCACCGTTGCAAGAAACAATATGTTGGAATTACTCAAAAAGGGAATTAAAATAAAATCCTCTATATTGAAATTAATTTTGCTATTTGGTATCTATGTCGAGGAGACATTTGTGCGGATGGAATTTGAAGACCTTAGTGAAATGGTGTCATTTCTGTTGCCTGGCCTTCTCCCCTCTTTTTCGGTCTTGAAACAGGAGTTTGAAAGCAATGGATGATAAAGGTCTGTCTCGCCATAGATCTAGAATAGGGCCAGAAATGTTATGACATTTCTATAATATCCATGTGTGGTCAGGAAAATAATGGTCCCCAAAGATGTCCACGCTGTAGGGCCAAACCTGTGAATGTGTTACGTTCCGTAGAAATGAGCCCGCAGGACGCACGGGGGGAAGGTCAGAGGAAAAGGCGTGGGCGTGTCCCATGTGCCCTGGGGGAAAGTGCTGGCTTACTCGAGAGAGTGAAAGGGCAGCACACTTAAGGATCGTGGGGTGGGAAAAGGATCCTGGATTATCTGGGTGGGCGTGATAGAATCACAAGGATCCTTCTGTCTACTAGCGAGGCAGGAGGCTCAAATTCAGAGAACTTGTAGTGACAAAAGCAGAGGTCAGAATGATGTGCTGGACCATGAGCCAAGAAGCGGGGCAGCTTCTAAGGGCTTGAAAAGGGCGGGAAACAGATCCCCACCCCACCCCCGCCCCTGCCCCCGCCCCGCCCCCGAAAACCTCCAGAAGGCACAATGGTATGACCCATTTCCGACTTCTGACCTCCAGAACTGGAGAGATTAAACCTGAGTTATTTAAACCACCAAATTTGCGGAATTTGTTAACAGCAACAAAGGGAAACTAATCGAACAAGTATAGACACCCTAACACAGTACCTGCCACGGAGTGTCATTTTCATGATTACTATTAGCTAATGATTTGCATATCCTATCTTGGGCTTGCTTTATATATTTCTTTAGCTTGTCATTTGTTTAATTCTAGGTATTGTGTGAAAATGAACTTTCTATTCTATTGCTGACATTTTTGGGAACCTGGACTAAAATCCCAGAAAACTCTACCTTGTTTTAGGAATTACTAGAAACAGAAAACAACTGCACTCCTTTGGTATTTAACTGTCCCTTTGCTGGAAACAATGGTTTCCATGGACCAAGTAAAAAGAAATGCTTAATCACTGTATCTGCTCATGTACAGAGCCGGACTGCTAATTTTGTGATGTCTTGGGAAGCTTATGAAGTATTGTACTTCTTAAGGGTGAAGGAACAACATGACTATTAATTGTTCCTTCTTTTCTTTATGACCACTGAAAAGGCTTGGATACTATAATAATTTTTGTGTTTGAAATACAAAATATTCCAGGCTTAGGTGGACACTGGAAATATCTGGGAAAATAGTTTGTAAGGTCTAACCACTATGCTATATACCTGAAACCATTCAAAATAATATTGAAAGTAGGCCCTGGCTGGCGTAGTTCAGTGGATTGAGCATGGGCTGTGAATCAAAGTGTTGCAGGTTCGATTCCCAGTCAGGGCACATGCCTGGGTTGCAGGCCACAGCCCCCAGCAACCGCACATTGATGTTTCTCTCTCTCTCTTTCCCCCTCCTTTCCCTCCCTAAAAATAAATAAATAAAATCTAAAAAAAGAAAAAACAATAATAATATTGAAAGTAGACTGTAATTGGAAAGCAAAAAAAACTACAAGTAAAAATAAACTTTCTTAGGCTTTATTTCCTTTATATCTTCTGAAATGTGCTCATTAAACTTGTACAAATTATAATACTTCATTTTTAACTGTTCTGGCCTATTCAGAATACAATATTTATCTTCTCCATGGTGTTTCTCTCTTTTCAACTTGAAGTAAATCCATGGAGGAAAAAAAAAAAAACCTAGTGTCTTCAAAGAGAATTCTGCTTTGAAAACGGCCAGGCCATCTGGCGGGTCAGTTCTTTGCGATCTGCGCTGTCCGTTTCCTGGCGGCGACAAAGCACGGGGCCCAGTTACATCGTGTTGATTCTCCTCCCAGGTCAGAGTGTCCTGACTGTCCTCCAGGAAACTCCGCAGATGTAAAGAGGGGAGGCTCTGAAAACTCCTAGGAACCTCCTCTACCAGGTATTGGGTTTGTAGAGAGACACCAAGAATCAGGAAGCCTAATTTAACAGGGTTGAGGGGAGAGGAACACTTTGCGCAGCTAAATGTTGCAATTAGAAGCTGCGTTTCCCAGAAAGAGATGGCAATCCATCTGAATGGTGTCTTCTCGGCTGCATTTATCTGTCAGGATGCTCTTTGCTATCTATCTGTACACATATACTGCTAAGGTTGAGAAAAGAAAGCTTGCTTTCTGTGAATATAAAGCAAGATACGCAATGAAATATTTATAATGCCAAACTCTTCGGCTTCAATACATGCACTTTCTAGAATACCAAATATCATGAACCCTCCAATTAGAACTTAGTGTGGTTCTTTTTTACCCATTCGTATTTTACATTACCTGCGTGTGTACATGCTATATATATCTGCCCTTTCTTTATGTAACCTTCAGCTGTCTTGGATGAATTTTAAAACTCCCATTGCAAATTCTTATAACCTTTTAGTGTTAAATAAGTCCTCACTGACATTTACGAGCCATACCATTTACAAGAGTGCACCGTGGTCTTCATGTTTATCCCCCATTCGTTGCAATAAAACATGACGTGTAATGTGCCGCTGATTATCGCTGCGGTAATAAATGACACTTTTAATGAGTGATTTTGTTTCTAGGCTTCATCCTGGGTGTACGTTACACAGTAAACTATAGTCTGTGTTTAAAAAAAATGTTTACTTGCAACCAGTCACAAGCTTGAGACAAGTCTCTTTCTTCAGTTTATGAAGAAGTGTAACAACAGGGCAAATAACACTACTAATACAAAAGTGTAAAATAGATTGTTTTTCCAATGACACCAATTTTATTGTGGTTAAGACATTTCCTCCTTAGTGTTGAAGTCATTACAAGTTTATCATATACTTGGTGAATCTGTCAGTCGAAAGTTGACATAGAGTCTATTTATATGCAGGTTATATGAGCTCTGGGAGTGGGTGTTCTGCCTTTGGTTTAAAATAACTCTTTTATCAGAAAATGAAGGAGAAAAGAAGAGGGAATATTTTCATGCTCATTTAGAAGTTTGGAAATTGGACATGTGCTTTTTAATTGTAAGTTTTTTATTCACGTTTTGCTTGATTCTTTTTTATTAGGATGGTTAAAAGGGGGAGAAAAGTCCTCATAAAATAAAGACCTTTTAGATTTATTAGATTCCTCTTTAGTTAAATTCAAAATACCCAAGACATGACTAAAGCTGCATCCACAAGGACAACTAATAACAGTGAGTTGATCTTTTTGAAATGCTTACTCATTTTTATTTTTCTTTTGGACTGGATCATCCTAGAAATTCACAGATAGTCCTAAACTGTAAAGCAGCTTAGATGTGGCCCTTCTGCACCTCAGGAAACTCCCTTGGTTCCAGAAATCTGTATTATTCTGGACCTAAGATCTTATATTCTATCATTCTTCTTTTTTTCTAAGTAACCATTCCCAGAAGAAAATGCCAGCACTACCGTGAAGACTAGCACATTCAGCCTGTATCAGATTTTTACTCTTCAGTTAATAATTCATTATTTTCTTTCCAACTTGACAGCTTGCTTAGAGCAGCGTTCCATGGACAGGGGCATCCAGAGAGCATCATGAGCAACCCACGCAAGAGCTCCATCCACAGATGCCAAATAATAGGGGGATGCCAACGTGAGGGGTCTGCACAACCAATGACATATGGATAAGTATTTGGGATAGTGAGAAAAAATGAGGAAGAGGATCAGAGAGGACATAGGGGACAGAGGTCAATGTGAGCGCCCCCTATCAGCAGATTTAAGCCAGCGCAGATGTCATGACTGGAGAGCACAGTACCACTGGCTAAGAAAGGAAAGTAGCATGATGTCACAGACATAGGGCAATGACACCTGTCACACACATAGGGCAATGATGATATCAGACGAAAAGATTTAATAATGTGGTTAATTTTAACTGATCGCATTCTACCTTCTCTTCCAACTCCTCCTAAATCATTCAAGCGAACCAAAGCCAAGTTTATATTGCCAGCATCCTGATTTGGAAGTTCCAAGTAACATACAGGAATAGAGAAGTGTGCTTACGACTATTTTTGAGTGAATTATAATGATTCAAAATACACTAGTTTCTGATTTTAGAATTCACTCAGTTTCCCTATTTAAATGCAGAGTTGCTGCATTGCTTATGAAATGAACAATGTGAGAAACAGATGGTTACAATAGATTTTTTTAAGAAAAATTGACAACCATTATATGTTTTTTGTCATCCTATGGCTCTCTGAGATGGTATGAATATATTTATATAGTAGGTTGCATGTGAATCTAACTCCAGAAGAGGACTGAATAGATAATTTTTCAGAAACCAAATCACATAATGGAAAGTTAGATCTGCTCTCCACCACATGAATGTCTGTAATAACAATGTATTTCATCATTTCTTCAGTTTTTTATAAGTAGGGTAGTACCTGCAGAAAAAGATTTTATGCATCTGTTCAGCAAACATGCACTGAATGCAGACTAAGCACCAGGAACTGTGCTGGGTGTGGTGTTCAAGAGCAAACCAGACACACAGTTCCTGACCTCAGAGAGATTACAGCCCAGTGGGACTTAAACACAGTCAAGGGCAGGACCCCAACTAGCCATGAAGCCTCGCTAGAAGAAAGCAAGTAAACGACAATCAAGCATTAGTTTAGCAGGTCAACTATAGTTAGTGACAAGAAAACAAAAGGAAGAAGAAAAATTCTGTCTAATGATAGCTTGGGCTAGTAATAATCCTTTAAAAAGTATCCATTTTAATTTCTACATAGAAATCTCATATCAGAAAAGAAGGCCTGATTGTGTATAAAACATTTCATTCTTTTTCTAATGGAGATATAAATGACATGCATTGTTACATTAGTTCAACTGCACACCATGATTCTGTATGTGTTTATATTACAAAATAATCACCATAACTGTGATGAGAACTTTTAAGACCTACTCTCTCAGTAATTATCAAATACACAGTAAAGTATTATTAACCATAAACATGCTGTACTTTACATCCCCAGGATTTATTTATTTTATAACTGGAGGTTTATAACTTTTGACAACTTTTACCCATTCCACCCATCTTTCCTCATTGCCCCCGGCAACCACATTTTGTCCTCTGTGCATATAAAAAGTCTTTGAATTATGATTTGAAATTGTTCATTCTTGATATGATTTCCTTATAAACATTAATTTTTTTAAGAAATATTTGTTGAGACCACACTTTTAGTCACTGAGAATGTAATGTTGACAAGGATAGGGATGACACCCAAGACATTTGTCATGCATTTTGACTACCAACAACCAACACCTTTCTTTGACGAGTTCTCTGTTTTTTGAGTCTTGGTAGAGTACACAAACTACCTCCATCTAGAAGTGCTAAGAATTGCCTGGCCAGTGGCTCACTTGGTTAGAGCATTGTCCTGACATGTCAAGGTTCTGGGTTTGATCCCTGGTTAGGGCACATACAAATAGCAATGAATGAACACACCAATAAGCAGAAATGCTAAGAATGTTCAATGCTTTTGCAGCCTCCCTTGCAGCTAACCACAGGCACATATGTTAGGAGCTGCCAATCAGATCTAGTGACACAGAAAGAGAGAAGGAGGAGGCCACCTTTTCTTTCTGGCATTCATGGCAGCAGCAATGGCTTAGAACCAAACTCCGTGCAGAAATAAAGGCTGCCCAGTTAGCTGCAATGCGAACAGCAGCACTGAGGAGTGCTTCTTGGCGGCTGGAATGACTTCAGAATTTAAGGGAATATTCTGAGGCCTTGAGCCTAACTTTCCAACTTATTCAGTGATTTGATGCGCTTCCCCAAATCTTCTTAATAAGTATACTTTTTTCACTCATTCTAACCCAATAGGCTTCTGTTGCTTACAGCAAAGATCCATGATTGACAGACCAACTTCAGAGCCTGCCAGCCATCGGGGGAAGCAACAATTGGAACAAAGAATACATCAAGACATAAGGGTATTCCGCACGTTGATCTCTCAGAAGCATTTCACTATAAAAAGTAAAGATATGCACTTACTGTGGCTTTGAGCTTTCTCTATTTAATATTTGCATTAGTCTGGTTAGGTTGCTGTAACAAAATGCCATAGACTAGGTAGCTTAAGCAACAAACATTTATTTTTCACTGTTCTGGAAGCTGGAAAGTCCAAAATCAAGATGCTGGCACTTTCAATTCCTGGTGCAAGCCCACTTCCTGGCTTGTAGACACCTGCCTTCTTATCTGTAGCAACATTTGTACAGGGATGGGCAAAAGTGGGATACCCTTGTCAGTACATGAAACATAGAATTAGTAAAGTTATACTAATCACAACCTTCATGCCTTTCCCCATGTGAACTGTAAGCCTACTTTTGCCCACCCCTGTATATATATTTATATCTAAAAGTCCTGAATAAAACATATGACATATTTTCATCAATTGTCTAATCAGTTGCAAGCCCTTCTTCCATCTGGAAATCTTTAGGTTGTACCTTGATGAAGAGTCCAACAAATCCTAGGATCTGCATTGGACTCTAACTCTTCCTCCTGAACCTACTAATGTTATGCAAAAGAATCCCCCTCCCCAGTGGCTACAAATGCAGTGGCCCGGAGGCTGCCCCCCATCCACAGGAATTGATAACCATGACATTTCTTGAAGGTATGTTTTGTGTCCACACAGAGCTTCTTTTATAACAATGAACTTGTGTTGCTTCCTCCCAATCCGGCTATGGGTGGAGGTGTTTGACATCTTTGGATCCCATGCTTGTCCACCAGCCAGACTGGCCACAGCCAGAGCACTTGGTCCAGGGGGACCCTTTCTATTCCTTCCTGTCACACTGCTACCCATTGCTTGCTCTGCCTTGATATGGGTGGTCAGTCATGGCCAGGCGAATCCCAGTCACTACAGACAATGCCAAGTGCCCCAAATTATGATCAACTAGCCTTTATGATCTATAAAGAGTATTAGTAATTTAAAAGGCCAATTCAAATGCAAGTTCAAGTTCAGCATTGCCAGCACTTGGGGATAGTCCTGAAATAATCAGAAACCAGTATCCTACTAAACTGGTGTTTTACCAAGAGGAACCTGGCTAGATAATGTGGTAATTGAGCGGAGTGAACAGAGAAGGAGGTGAAGGGAAAGAAGTGTCACTATAATTGACTACTTACTTGCTCCTGCTTCTCTTTCACCACGACTTAACAATAGAGGACTAGCGCTCCCATTTTAAAGATGAGGAAACATATATTTGGAAAGATAAAGAATTTTCCCAAGTTCTGAGAGCTTGAATATGACAGATCCTGTTCATACGTCTGACAGCAAGATGATGCCACTGTGCTGAGCTTTTGATTTTTAGTTGCCTAACAATGCATCATTTCACAAAATGCCTGTGCATGTTCTCAGCTTCTCCGCAGAGATTATGTTTCCAGGCAGCTACCCTGAATGAAAGGCTTCCCAGAATGTGAACATTTTTCATAAATGCATTAAGTGAGAGCTTCGAGGCATTATCCTCATATATATTTATGAGTAGAGATCATATAAGCCCAAGTCATGGGTCATTTTCCACAAAAATGTAGGAGAAAATACATTGCAGCCTGCCCACCTGGTTTTCCATCTCAGATACACTTCTGCAAAGCTGAGCATAAAATGAAACAGCACAGATTTTACATCAAAGCATCTTTTACATACAGGTTCAAAAAGGTCATTTTTGTTTCTAAAATGAATTCAATACGTTATAGGCTAGTTTGTGAGTAAATCAAAGTCTAACTATCTTTATCAAACTTTTGCACTTATGGTTTTATATCAAAATACAGTAACTTCAGTTTGGAGTACAGTAATCACTAAATCACAAGGTACTACTTCTTTCAGTGAAATGTAAGTGGGCCTTTACTGCTGAAAATTCTACTGCTGACTCATGTGTGAAGGTGTGTATGTGTGTGTGTGTGTGTGTGTGTGTGTGTGTGTGTGGTTTAATCCCCATCCGACATTTCCAGTCCCATTATCTCTCACCTAGAAAACTGCAACCACATGGTGGGTCTCTTTATCATAGGTATAGTATGAGCTTCTCCACCTTCCTTCCATTAATCTTCTTCTCCTCACTGCTACAGAGTCACACCCCACTGAAAATTCCCCATGGTTACTACCAATTTTCAGGAGTCCAAATTTCTTAGCTTGCCATGGAAGCCCCTTCCTGATGTGGTCCCAGTTTGGCTGCACTCAACTTCTGTCCGTTTCCAAGTTCAGCATCTCTTGACACACCTCCATCCTTGGGTCATGTGCTCTCACTTCAGAGATGCCATTTCGTACTTGCCTTCTTATCCAAATCCAAACCTGCATTGGGTTTGATTGTAGCTTATTTTTATATATCGTTTGCCACCAGGAGATCTCCAGCTTCTTGAAGCCAGAGATCTTGTGTGGTGATTTAGTCCTCGTGCACTCAGCACATAGCACTCATCTGAGATGCAGTAGGTATGAATTAAAGGACTGTTTAGTGGATAAATGAATGAATGAATGGACATGATGAATTGGTATTAATCCAGACTCCTTGGTGAAAGATGATATATCCTTATGTAAGAGTCAACTAGTTTAGAAAGCCTGAATCTGTTTTCTTTTCTTTTCTCTTGTACAATAAATCTAGCATATAACATTAGGGAAATAACATTCCTTTCCTGTATCTCATTTTTAATTCACTATCTTTTATGATCTTATTTTTTGAAAGTATAATATACATCTTTATTGATCAGTAATAAATTAAGCTTCCCATTTTGTAATTCAAAAATTCCAGTGTTGAAGAAGAAGTAGTGCTTATGAGGATAGTCAGAGCTAACATTAAATTTTATTATGTGGCTGGCACCATACTAAGTATTTTCTACAGATTATTTCCTTTAAACCTCACAACATCATGTTATGATAAATGAAACAGAGGAATAACAGACCCAGAAAGTAAACAAACACAGGCCGTGCAAAGCCAGATGCTCAGTTCTCAACTGTTGTGTTGTCTTGTTTTTGGTGGAGCAGTACACTGAGTGAATGTCAACACTTCCCTTCCTGCTTGCAGAGTTTGCCTCCCTACATCCCTGTACTTTCTGCTTGTACCTGTCAACTGCAAAGCTGATGCCATGCATGGTCTTCTGCACCTAAAACCTCATTGGTGAGTGTCTACCTCACAGTTCATTATCAAGTTTAATTATTCCTACATCAAATACTTTATATTGTTTCTCATTTTATTTTTTCCCAGTTTCTGTTACTTTTATTTTCCCAGCCCCAGTTTTGAAAAAGAGCCAAGTTATATGATAAAGAGAAAGTATTTCTTTCCTCTACTGAGCAAATAAATTGGAACATAGCTTCTTGTGTGTGCATGTGTGTGTTCAGGAAAGCAATTTGTTTGTGACAACAAATGACGGCTTTACTGTGGATCTCAGTGTGGAAGACCTGGTTGCAGGAGGGAGAGATTGGCAAGTCCATGAACACTAAAACAGCCTTTGTCAAGTGAACCACGTTGACTCTTTCAATCAGTGATGCAATTGTTTTCCTGAATTAGCAAAAACCCTTGAGAAAGCTCGGGGACCTTCCATTAAGTGTATCTTATCAGTGTGGTCTAATACGCAGTGAGCCGCACTGGAGAACCATGGTGTGGTGGCATTTCATGACTTGTCCCAGCCCAATGCACAAACAGATGTGAAGGAACCTGGGATAAACAATAAATGGTTCACCCCTGTGCTGCTGTATGTTCATAGGACTTTTCATTTCTGATTTGCTTCGCAGAGGAAAACTTCCCAAATGAATGTGTTTGCCTTAAAAAGAATAATTTGTAAGTCCCCATTTTACAAGTTAGGAAGAAGGAGTATTGGATGCTGGGAAAAACCCATGCATTTCTGTTTAGAGTGACAACAGAGAGTTGATACAATACAATATCACAGACGGTTGTTGCATGAGAAGGAATGAACTTGCCTATATCAGATACTGCAAGGCTTTCAATTTGCCCTTAATTTTATAAGCATGATTACAATAGGAAAATACAGCAAACTACTTGAATGAATATTGTGAAATAGTAGGAAGCATTAAATTGTAAGCAATGAAGCTATAAAAATGAAAATGAGAGTTTTTAATCAAGAATTCACTAACTTCTAAGGATCATACATTTTTAAAGAAACAAAGAAATTTTAATCACAGTGTTAAGGCTAAAGTTCATTTTAAAAAGTTGTTTTAACTTTCTAGTTTCTAAAATTTAATTTACATTAACCCAAATGAATTTTCAGCTGGCTCTCTAAATTTGGATATCTTATGCAAGATAGGATGGTGTTTGATCACCCACTAGCTTTAAGGAAAAGAAAATTAGTAGGCATAGAAGTGCAACTAAGTTCATAAGTTGGTTTTTACCCAAATATATTAATCAATATGTTATGGTAGCTTATCATGTTTAAGAAGCAATGTTATAATATTAAGTATGCCACAAATGTAAGATGTCTTCTGTAGATGAGACGTCTGATTTTTGTATCTACAAATTTTTGCAATGTCAAAAATTAACTCATTAGCAAAACCATTTTAACCAACATACCAAAGGGCATAATTCTCTACCAAGTGAATCTTTTTAGCTTCTTTTACAAATTATCCTACCTGTATAATTGGAAGAAGTCATGATGCTCTTGAATAAATAAAATTTTTAATCCCAACAGTATGGCAAAAGGTCCTGAATCTGAAAAATATCCCACAGTGCTTTATCACAAAATTTTCCTACTCTGGCAATGGTGCTAATTGAAAAATAGCTTATTAATTCTTCTCAGAATAAGATGACAACTACGGAGGATACATAATGTGAAGTTATACGACGATCTTCAATCTGTCTAAGAACTTTAAGTTTTTTAATATTTCAAATGAAAATGTTATCGGTAAAATATTCAACTGGTTCATAAAATCATTTATATCTACTTCAGTTTAAGAAAGTGGCTCATTATTAGAAAGTTAATAAGAAAGTAGTTTTATTTAATACAGTATTGATTTGTGAACAAATAAACAAGGAATTGGTTCATTCTAAAGAAAGAATTGGTTCGCTCAAAAAGAAAAAATAGTGGAGACAGTAAGTAAGAGAGAGAAATCTTTCTAGGTTAGGGAGAATTTCTTACAAGCAGAGCATTACGTTGGGATGAAGATGCCCTAAGCAACCTTCTTAATCCATATCTTAATCCATTTTATATGTATTTATTTTACAATAGGTTATATTGGGTCTTGAGAGGACTAAAATCTTAATAAATATTTTCACCTGTGGACAAACAAAAGCAAATTAAATAAAGGCAGTCATATTCTAGAGTCATCCTAGAATTATCCAGAAGTTTTCAGAAGCTCTTGGTGTTCCTGATTGGACTTCTTACTTCCTCACTTCTCACAGTAGTTTTAGCTCCTGTGATCATCAGGGCAAATGTGAAGAAGAGAAAGTTTAACAGGATTCAAAGGGTCTTAGATTCTTGAATTCAGAATGTCTGGGGATCCTATGATAGCATCCTTGATTCAGTTCAATCTTGACTTTAGCCAAATAAACAAAAATTTGTGACCATTTTATACATGAGTCCTGCCCCAAAGTTCCCCATTCTCTTCCCAAATCTGTCCCCACACCCTCCCTCATCATTAGTAAAACTGTTTGTGTGCTATTATAATTGTATGCTATTATCAGAAAAAAAAAACACATATTTTTTCTGACACTCCATGCTGTAGAACATTGGTAATTAATTAATTTGGGATGCATACATTTCCCACTCTAACCTTAAGCCCAAATCCTTCAACGATTCTGTGTTAGCTCAACTTGGTTCATAAACCAGGAAAATTAGATTTCTATCATTGGACAATGAACCAATTTAAATAAGGAAATTGCAGATATGATAGTCTAAAGTAATTCACTGAGAATAAATGAATTAACCAACTCTATTATGTAAAAGTAGCTTCATGTAGGTTTCTGTTTAATGGTGACATAGAGAAGGAAATAGGATTTTAGCTTCAAATATTATAAGATCTTGAACATAATTCAATCTGCTTCCCATGCTGTTAATATTATCCTTCTAATCGTTAATGTCCATTACCATTTACTCCTAATTATTCCTTTTCTTTTTTTTTCCACTCTTACATTGTTAATTCATGAGTTACAACAACCTATTTCCAAAAGCATCCCTCAGGGGGGCACCCATGTGAGCCCACCTGCCTTATATTAATCACAACACTTTCAGTATCACTCATAACCAACTTCCTCATGCTTCTGGAACTTTGTAGCATTAGACATTCCTTTAAGCTATGTTTTTAATGACCTCATCTTGGTCAGTGTGGAAGGGACGCAAGCATTGCCCTGGTTGCATACCCTATGGATTCGATAAGATGGCAAAGTGATGAGCTCATACTGGCCATTGTCCGTCTCAAAATATTTCCCTTCCTGGTGTTATTTTACTTTTATACTCTAGCAAGATAAATCCATTGAAAGCCCCCACACAGTATCTCTTATGAATAAAGAGGACAATGAGAAACAAACTTTTTCTTTCTTTAGACTAGTGAAGAGTACATCCTACTTGCAGGGTGCTTCAAGGAGAAGCCTGAGCAGTAGCCACAGCATGAGGTGCCACCAGTTGGCAAATGACATCGTTCTGTCCTAACGACACCCTAAGAGCTAATTCTGCTCTTTGGGGTGAGGTAGGTGTGAGAAACCAGTAAACTCTGCCACAGTTTTAGATGAGCTATTATCATTTTTGCCAGTCATGTTCTTTTCAATGAAGGACCTACAAGCTATGACGATGTCCTGGAGCCAAAAATGGGCAATTTGAGTTTGGGAAAAAGGGCACTTGGCATCAATGATTCTTATTTTGTGGTTCTTATTTACAGCATGTGGTAAACCAGCCCTTTTTTTCCTCATTTTTAAGAGTGTGTCTCTGAGGATTCAGTTTTATCTGCCAATGTGTATGGGTTTGAACACCTGTCCTCCTTTGTCCTTAGTACCTCACAAATTTAAAGGCCATCCATCAGCAGGTCCAGATGGAGCCTAGAAGACTGAGGACCACAGGGTCCCTTGTCACTTCAGGTAATAGCTTCTGCCCTTTTCCCTCTTAGAAAGCCACCTACAGTGCGGCTCCTTGCAGGCAGAAGGCTCAACCCCCCAGTCATGCCCAGTGCACTTCAAAGGTGAGGTCAGTGCCCCAGGTCATGCATTTACCTTCCACACCTAACTACCACAAAGAAGCCATTAATCAGTTTGAGACTTTCTGCATGTTAAACTCTACGCCATGGCCCAGGATTTTCACCATATACATTAGAGTAAATGGAGACATTTGAGCAAAAGTTGTTAATTGTCTTCCAATATCCATGTCCCCCTTTGTCAGTGTAATTACAGAATCCCGTTTCACTGAACTTTTTGTGAGTGCCTCCACCACATTGCACCACCCAGCAACTATAGTTCCCAGCCTTCCTTGCACCTGATTGCCATCACATGACTAATGGGAGGTGAGGGGAAGTCACGTGTGCTCTTTCTGAGTCACTTCTTAAAAAAGGAGGCTGCTTCCCTTCACTTCACTTGCCCTTTCTCTGAAGTCAGGAAGGAGGAAACAAGTAGGCAGGTAATCTGGACTCAGAGTCAAATCCAGAGCCTCCTACTCCCCGCCCAGACTGGTTTACAAAATCATTTAGGACAGGGACTGTATTTTAGCCTTTTTTTTTTTTAATAACTTCTACAACATCCACTACTTTTTGGTTTAAAATGCTAAGTGTTACTTAAGGTGCCGGTATTGTGTACAAAAACTCAATGGCTTTTCCAGTCTTCATGTCTGAGCATTTCTGAAGCACTTCTGCTACCATACTTACTTGATTTAGCAATTGAGTTTATCCCAAGTTATGATTCAAAAAGCTTTGATTTCAGATTGATAGCTGTCATTGAAACTTAGATTAAAACTAGAATAAATGTGCAGGCGCTGATCTATAAAAACGTCTGTTTTTTGACGCATACCACTTACACAAAACGTCAACAGAGGAAAAATTCTGGAAGTGGGGTAAAGAGACAACCATTCCCTTAATTCCTTCATGTATTAAAAGCTTCCACTGTAGGGGCAATCTCATTCCCTGTCGCTAAGAATAAACAAGTGAAAGTTGTGCATCTCTCTGAGGCTCTGCATTCCAAAGGAGAGTAAGAGAAAGTGTAGCTCCATAAGGATAAAATATTAGCATAAAGCAATTTCAAGTGTTTAGTTCGATTATTACTGGTGTCCACTTGTAAGAGTCACAGAAAAGTGTTTCATAAACCAGATCCACAATGGTTCAAATATTTTCAAATAGAAACAGAAGCTATGATCAGAATGCAAAATCAAATAACCATCTACCATAGCATCTACCAATCTACCATCTACCAATTCTGTGTTAATAACTCCTGGAAATAAACATGGTGCAAGTTGGTAAGGAAGCTATTTTTTTAATTAAACTCTCTTTCTCTATTTTAAAAGTTTTATTGGAGGCACATGCATCCAATTACTTTCCCATAGAAGCAATACTAAGTGTAGGTAGAATCAAATGGCTTGCCTCATCAGTTAAACGTAGGTGATTGAGAATAAAATAGAAATACAATTTCACTTAGGCCTGAATGGACTAGATAATCATTTAATCACTGCGTTAGAGTAAGGAGAGGCTTCACTTCCATCTGTCCTTAGCTCATCGAGTTGACTGAACATCATAAAGGCTGAGTCACAAAGGCTTAGAAGCAAGATAGAAAATATGCTCAAAATGAAACTTTTAAAAATTATCTTGCTCTCTTCTCAAACTCTCTTTTTCTTCCTGCTTTTTCATATTGTGAGAATTAGAAATAAAGATAGGTAAAAAAAATACGACTTCAAGTAATGTAAACTAAAATTGTTTCATTTCCTGCTATTTACTATGAAATTACAGAAATCCACCCTAGTAACACTTTAACGTTTACGATGAAAATAAAAGACCATTACTTACGAGTAAGTTTCTGAAGGTAAAATAAAGCTATAGCTGCTAAAAACAGTTTCTAAAACCAAAGACTCCATGACTAACACAAGGGACCAAAACATTAAGAGATTTAACACCATAAGGAACTTACAAAAGTCTACCCATTTTCTGTAAGAGTGAAACAGAAAGAATTTGGATTAAAAAAAAACAGCATGGGCTTGGAGAACATATCATGCCAGAAAAATAATATGATTTGGAGAGAATTAATGTAAGAAGTGTTCTAGCATTCAATAGTGTGCTATTTTTATAAAATTTACTCCACATGGGAGAGTAATTGTTTGGAATTTGATATTAAAACATTTGTTTCCTGGCACCAGTTCAATAGGAAAAAATTGTTTATGGAACAATTAAAAATTTTTATATGCACAATAGATGTTGCAGTTGGTAAAGCAAAAAGCATGAGTCTATATTTCCATCACAATCAATGCATTCCTGATATGCACATAAAATAAAAATGAACAAGTTTTTGGTGCCCAGTGATGTTTTCTTTTTAAGATTTTATTTATTTATATTTAGAGAGGGGAAGGGAGGGAGAATGAGAGGAAGAGAAACATCCATGTGTGGTTGCCTCTCAACATGCCCCCAACCAAGAGACCTGACCTGCAAACCAGGCATGTGCCCTGACTGGGAATCGAACCAGCAGCCCTTTGGTTTGCAAGCCAGTGCTCAATCCACTGAGCCACACCAGCCAGGGCAGTGCCCAGTGATGTTTATATATTTCATGAATGTTTATTTTTTGGTGTGGCTACTTACCAATTGCATGCTTTGCCAACAGAAATTTAAAGTATTCAAGCAACCCACTTATCTACTGAAGAGAACTCAGAATTGGTGACCAGGAAACAACACCTTAGAAGAACCCTGATCACTTTGATGTCTGTGGTCCAAGATCATACTTTAGGAAAACTAAAGTGCTTTAAAGAATCATCGCCTCATGGAAGCTGGTATAAATTATTTTGTCATGTAAATATAATGACACTCATCTCTCAAGGATGCAAAGTAATTAAAGGGACAGTGACATAGTTTATCTAAGGGACAGTGACATAGTTTATCATAAGTGTTGATCATTAGGCCTCCAGTACAATATTCACTGTCTTAATTTTGCGTCACATAAGGCTAACTAAAGTGATGCTCCTAGCCCCGTTGCCGGTATACTGTGAGAAAAGATGACCCAATGATCTGCCCAATCATTGAGAAGAGATCCGTCAATCATTCTCCATTGTGAGCCTTTGAAATGTGGTGGATTGCTGTTAAAATCACAACAGATGGGAGCAGGGCTCTTGGCCTCCTGATGTCCATGTTGAATGATGCCATTTTGAGTGGAATTTTCCAAATGATAGGAAAATTGAAATGACAGCGAAAGGAATAACACATGATCTCATAATGGATTCAAACCTCATCCAGCTAAAATACTCTATCCACTCTCCAAACACAAGAATACAACAAAAAGGCACAAAAATATAGGTTAGACATAGATGAGCAAATGCTCTGTGCACATGACAAAGCCTCTAAACCATTGTTGGTCTCACGTCCACGTTCCTCTAACAATCACCCAAATCATGAATTTTCAAACACGGCTCCAAGACCAGCAGCTTCTGTTTGCAGTGGAAAAGATTTATTGTTTAATTTTCAAGCACGTGTGCTTTTTTTTTTCATTTGAGTTTCTTCTATGCCCCAAATAGACACTGCTAATGTACCTTAAAAAAAATCAGTATTTTAAGGAAGTAGTGCACGAAACTGTAAGACCAGTTCATTAAATGTGCATCATTGGTGTTGGTTTTTAATCTTAGCTCTCTTCTCCCCTCATTGGGCACACACCACTTTCATTAACATTCAGGGAGTTGCGTATGTGCATTAAGGAAAAGAAAGTTCTTGAGAGTAATGAAGGCAGAAGCGTATGACAGCATCATCGCCTCTTCCTCTTGCTTTGCACTTACATTCAATACCACTCTGGTACCCCCCAAGGAAGCCCCCTCACCCTTATTTTCTAAACACAGATATAAGAAGTCATTCTTGGTTATATTTTATTACAAGAAATTGCTACTACAGTTTTTTTTTCAGAGCGCTAACTGCACTGGAATGTGTATTTTTGTAACGAGAGGAAAACTTTCAATGATTTTCTTCAACATCTGCCAACTTCCATAACTGGAAGTGTATTGAATTCTGCCTATGAATTTGCAGCGGCTGTTAAAAGGCTAACAGAAGAAGTCCCCTGCTGTGCTTGCTTTTAATTTAAAGAAACAAAGCAAATGGCAAAACAAACCCAATAACCTGAATTTGTACAATGTTTATGTTGCACAATTTGCTCTGCCATGCCTCGTTTCAGTCCGCGCTCCGAACTACCTTAAAAGACAAGCAGTGTGACATCGCGACCCCAAGGCTGTGTACGGACTAGCTGGCATTTATTTCTGGAGATTTCGTTTCTGAGTTCCTCCAGGTCACCGCGTCAGGAGAGCAGTAGCCTGGGCCGTGTTTATGTTTCCTGTCTCTCCTCTCATCAATGTCCTTCCCACGCACCGAGTTAATGTGACTTCTGGTATTTGCTTGTACATCATCCTGTAGGTGGAAAGCATTGCTGTCCCTTTGAGAAAAACAGGAAAAGCTTTTCTACGACTATTGGCATAGTTTTTTCTGACGGTTGATGGAGTTGAGTTGAGCCCTTTACGGGAAAAGAGAGAAAAAAAACAGAAAAACTTCTCTTGAACATGACCTGAGGGAGAGCAGAAGTAAACAGGAGAAAGGGGAACAAAGAACAAAGACTAGATTTCCTTGAAAACACACAAAAGGTGGCAGGGAGGGCAAAAATTTGGAGACGATGCGTGACACATAACACCCCACAAAACGTTGAAGGGAGGGTCCTATTTGCCATTTCTAAATTGTGAAGCAAGGCTCTTTGGGGTCCTCTTTGCCAGTGTGGCTGAGATGTTAACGCAAAAAGAAAAACCGTGGCTTGAAAGGAAAACTTACCAAACTAACTCTCTACATAGCTGAACTGAATCCAAAATGGTATGAGGTAGAAACTGAGAAATGCAACTTGGCTATTGAGAAGAAATAAAGTGGGGAATATGAAATCTAGAGTGAAAGAATGGAGAGGCCAGCTGGGGAGGGAGGATCTGGATCAGTAAAGAATCAAAAATATTACCTTTCAAAATGCAAGCGCCAGGATAAACAGTCCGATGTTTCCAGCCAGTTAGGAAAATGGTGGGAGTGAAGCAAGCAATGCCGTGTTTCCTGAACTCCAAGGACTCAGAATACACAACTGCGAAGGGTTTCAAACCCCTGCAGATGAAAGCCTGCGGAAGATGGTTGATTCGTATTAATTAAGCAAGGCATAGTTAAGGATAATATGTTCTGGCTTGTGTGTTAATGAATTACTGCCTCTCTTTAATAGTCAGTATTAACCATGGCACTATAGGCTCCCTTATGTCCACTAACAGTAGATGATTCCGATTAGCTGATGTTCGTATAATGAGTTACTAAAACATCTTCAGGTGCTTAAAACAGAAACTGTGTCTAAGTTATTATGGGAATAATAGCTCAGTTTTCAAAACCAGATGCGATGCTTGTTTAACCTTCTTTGGGTTTTGCTCTTTCACTCCAGCCAATAATATGGAGAAAAAAATATTGAAATAAGTTTCATGTTCCCTTAATTGTGTTGGTCTTCCGGTCGCGAGAAACCAATCAGGCTCGTGTGCTGATTGAACTTCAGAGCCTGGTTATGCTCAAGGGCAGACTTCCAAGATTATGGAAGCAGAACCTTAGCTCATTTTTATATCTTTTTAGCGTAATTGGATGTGAATTTTATGTTGTGCAAGGATGAGAGTTTTAAAAACAATTTCTTTTTTTGTTATAATTTGGCTAAACATTTCTGCTTCGCATTCCAAGTTGTTAGGACAATATTTAAATGATATTTCTTGCACCCCAATGTCCATAGCAGCACAATGTACAATAGTCAAATGATGGAAGCAACCTAGGTGCCCATCAGCAAATGAGTGGAACAAAAAACTGTGGTACAACTACACAATAGAATACTATGCAGCAAAAAGAAAGAAGGGGCTCCTACCATTTGTAACAGCATGGATGGAGCTGGAGAGCATTATGCTAAGTGAAGTAACCCAGGCAGTGAAAGACAAATACCGTATGATCTCACCTATAAGTGGAACCTAATCAATAAAACAAACAAGCAAGCAAAATACAACCAGAGACATTGAAATAAAGAACGAACTGACAGTAACCAGGGGGAAGGGAGGAGGGAAATCAGGGAACACGTATAAAGGACCCATGAACAAAGACAATGGAGCAGGGAAAATTGAATGCGGGAGGTAGGGAGGTGGAGGAGGAAGTGGTGGCAGGAAAATGGAGACAACCATACTTAAACAATAATAAAAAATAAATGATGTTTATAATGATTTCAGATTCTTTTTATACACAACGTTTGCTAACTATTGGAGTTTTACAGATTGTAGTTTTATTTGGTGTCAAACCAACCTCATAGGTTCCAAAGACTTTTCTTTAGCATATTCAACAGGGAAAGTTTAGAAACACTTAACAAAATGGTTAATAAAAATGAACAGAAAATTTGCTGTTTCTTTTAAGGTTTTATATTATTTTAATATAATACAAGCTGTCAATATTAAGAAAAACTTTTCATAAACCTAAAGTTTTATTTGTATGCAAATGAGGTGTCCATAAGTAACATCAATCCCTTTTTCAGTTCTAGGATAAGGAAAGAGGATGACTGTTTAAAAAAGTAATTATTTATTGCCAGAGTTTCTTTCTATTTATGGCATTATCTAGAAATATAAAAAGGATGCCTTTCCTGATGTTTTGATTCTATTTGCTATAGGAAGAGAAAAACTATTCTGACCTTTATATTGATATGGTTTATGTTCACAGCTATTAAATTTATTTTCTTACTAAGTCATGTGTTTCTCTGCTCCATTTGCAATGCAAAGTGAGGTTTTCCCAGTGCTTCATTAATTTAAATTATCAGTCAAATATGCTTATGAGAACTGAGCAAAGAAATATAATTTTCACTCTGACATGAACTTAACTGGGCTTTTCTTCCCTAAAAGAGGATATACTCAGCTTTATCACCAGTGCTTTAAAATGCAGAGGTCTTAAAATTTAGGACTGAATGACTCCTCTGCAGTTTCATACTATCATTGTGGTGGTTTTAAATTGCTTAAAACTGCTTTTATTTATGCCATTTTCAACATGCAGAAATAATAGAGTTACCAGTGCCTTCTTTTAAGCTGAGAGAGAAAAATACTCTATTCCTTTGAGGTTTAAGCAGATATGCACTGGAGTATGTGGATAGCTGTACACCCACCCACGTAATCATCTCAGGAAATGCAGTTCAGTGCTTGGATGCTTAGAACAGTTCTTGGGTGCTTGAAATAACCATCCTGTGACTTAGGGGAATAATGTTCCATCATCCTCTGATTGCCCAATTGTGACAGTGTGGATGTCCTCATGGCAGTTGCTAGCAGAGAGGAAAATTGAAAAAGCAAGAAAATGAAATCAACAATAGTGCAAGGCCGCCAAGCTCCCTCGGCATGCAGATCTCAGAAACTGAAGTCCCAAACACATGAGCTGTAGTTGTGAGGTCAGTTACAACTGAGGGTATTTTCTGAATGGAGCCTGCTGGAGGCTTAGAAGGCCCTACCTTGAGAACACTAGGTCGAAGAAAAGTGTGAAATGACAGCGTGTGGAAGCTTGTAAGGATGACGTGGGATGATCATAGGTACCACAAGACATGGAGACTTCACGGGGCTAGCTCTTGAATATGCTTGAAGGAAAAGTGTCTTTTCACTCTCACAACTAGAACTGGGCCAACAGCCTCTACTTCGAAAGTCAGTGATGATTCCACGGTCCACACAGCTGGGGTTTTTTGGACAGATTTCCAATCTACTGAGCTGGAAAACCCACATCCGATTTGGAAGCGGTACCCACATAGGTGAGGTTCTTGTTTTCCTGGTCTCTGTGAGTGGTTTTCCGCACAACCTTGTGGGCACTGAGAATTCTTTTCTTGATATTTCTTGCTGGGAATGAGGTCATCCAATCAGAGGTAATGTGGCTGCTCAGAACCGTTATGAGATAATTGCTTAAAACCAACAAATGTGGTTAATTACTACAATGCTTATGGAACTGGTAATTTTGTTTAGAAAAAAGCAAAGGGGGGTGAAAAAGTATTGATACTGGTGTCACGACGTTTTGAATCTTGGTTTATGGTGGGCAATCATGTAAATACTGTTTATCTTTCGCAGTATCTAAATATTCACAAATTTTAAAATGTAGTACAATGAGCAGAAAACAGAACATGACTTGGCAGAAAATAGGATGGAGAGTGAAAAAGAAAGAAGCAAAGTCTTTATATGTAGAGGGATTTTCAAATGCTGTTTTCTCTGTCAGTGAAGCAAACACCCTAATACGTTTTGATGTCTTTTAACAGGTAACAGCTTTATAACAGTCTTTTCAAAATCTTGTAATTCTTTAGTTCTCATGAGCTCTGTACCTTCACAACAGGAAATGCCAAAGAGTGTTAAGTTTCAGGTGTTTTTAGAATCTTTCCAATCTTGTGTGTGTGTGTATACTTCATTTACACATGTAAAACCTAAATAAAGTCTAATGTTTCAAAATGGTAGGAATCTTAAAAGAGGCCAGTTGATAAGAAGAAAGAGTAAAAGCCTAGCTTGTTTGGTGAAAGAAGCAGTAGGACCTTCCTGACCATTTCTTCAATTGATACCTAGGATACTAAGCATTTATTATAATTTAGACAGAATTATTCAATTCAGCATAATTCTAGAATCCTATAGAAAACAGTATAGTTGTTAAGCATGCTTTCATCTTAATTGGGAAAAATATTTTCTTTTGCTTTTTAATAACAGTAATATTTACTCAAGGAAATTGAAAATTGAATATTTTAATTTAGCTCACTTATTTTAAATAAATTCTCACTTATTAGACTATCTACTTGTTCATGGAGTCTCCTTATCCCCATAGCCAAAGAAAAGAGGGGAGAGAAAGGAATGGGAGAGAGGGATGGAGGGAGAAAGAGAGGAGGAAGGAAGGAAGGAAGGATGGAAGGGAGGAAGGAAGGAAGGAAGGAAGGAAGGACGGGAAGGAGGGAGGGAGGGAGGGAGGGAGGAAGGAAAGAAGGAAGGAAGGAAGGAAGGAAGGAAGGAAGGAAGGAAGGAAGGAAGGAAGGAAAGGAGGGAGGAAGGAAGGCAGATGAGGAAGGAGAGAAGAATAGAGGGAGGTAGGAACAGAGAATGAAAGGATATAATAGTTAACACATATTGATTGCTTTCTTTTGCCATGCAAGTGTTTTATATATTCTATCATAATTAATCACTGCAGAAACCCTATAAGAAGGTCTTATTATCTTCTTTATTTTTCAGATGGGAAAACTGAGGAAGAGAACATTTAAACAGAATTTTAGCTAGTAATTGGAACCAAAAAAATAACCATTTTACTTGGTTAAAGAATGTGTCATGCTAATTTTGTGTTCATCACTGACATAAGCAAATGTGGTTTAATGTTTACCTCAGTAAATATTAAGGGACATTAATATTTACTAATACTAATGGGACATTAGAAGCTTAATAAGCTTAATCCCTTTTCCTCCCTCATTATTGTTTAAGAGAGAATAAAGTATTTGATAACCTAAAATTTATTGCATTTCAAAAGGAAAAATATGGCTGAGGGAAAATGCGTAAAAAATTGACAAATTGATTACACAAGCTATCGATTCTATTGAAGTTTAGTATTCATTCATTCATTTGTTCAAAGCAATCAGTCTCTTAAAAATTGGTACCAAGAGGAGCAATTATACATATATTTCATTAATATTGTCAATATTATTTCACTTTGCTGCATCAACAATAAAAAGTGAACTGATTTCAGTCAACAAAATTTTGAGATCAAAAACCTCTTTAATTATTAAGCTAGCATCATACTCTCTGAGATTTCAAATAAAGCTGAATGCATAAAAACAAGTACAATAAGTCTGTACAAAAGCCATAAATACCCTATGATCTACACATACGTATAAAGGTTGAAAGACTGTTAGAAGTTTTCCTAGTCTGTTCAGGCTGCTATATTCAAGTGCCATAGACTAGGTGGCTTATGGACAATGGTCCAGAGGCCAGAAGTCAATGCTCAGGGCGTCAACACGAATGGTTCTGGTGACAGACCTCTTCCAGATTGCAGAGCACCAAGTTCCTGCATCCCCCCATAGCACAAAGGATAAGAGGGCGCCTTTTGTAAGGACACTAATTTCACTCATGGGGACCCCATCCTCATGACCTAATACCTTCCAGTCACCCCACCTCCCAATACCTTCAGATTGGGAGTTGTTATTTCAACAGATGACTTTGTGGGGGAACACAAACACTCAGTCCTTAGAGATGAATGCTGGAAACATGGCACTGAAGAAGAATATAATGTGCCCTGGTACACAGGATAGAGTATGAATTCTTACCCTGCACTGCTTAGGTTCTGCCACTTGCTAACCGTATGACCTTAGGCACATTATTAACTGCTCTGTGCTTCAGTTTCCCAATCTATACAAAAACAGTGACTCATGCATTGGTTTTAGAGATTAAAAGAGTTAACTTTTGTAAAGTTCTGGCTTTATAATAGGTCATATATAAATATTAGCTACTTTATTTGTCAGGATCCAGTTGGGAAAAGAGAAAACCGCTTTAGATATTTGAACAGTAGGGATTAATGCAAAAAATTGTTCACAATGATGTTGAAAAGGCTGGTGCAGCAAAAAGGAATGGGAATTGTTAGAGGAGCAAAAAAGAACAAAAGACGACCTGAAATCAGAAATTGCTGGAGCTCAGTAGCTTGAGCTCCTGTCCTGCCGGAGGTTCTTCTGCCAGTAGGGCTGCTGAATCTTTATTTTTCCTGCTCCATCTGCCCCTACAGCAAGTGCCGGAGGGCGTCGTAGTTGTTGGGGCTGGCAGTGGCCAGCCACCAGGACCTCCCACTGGCTGAACTTAACAGGAACATGGCTGGCAAGGTAGGCTGCAAAATGTATCTTGCACACACCCAGCCTCATAAGTCTAGAAGATGAAGTGCAGGTTCAACTGTCCTCTATGGGGAACTCTGAGGTTGCATGACACAACAGATTTATGCCCCTTTGAGGTAAAGAGGCTGGCCTTTTTCCTCCCTATTATTTTCTGTCTATTCTGGTTGCTACCCACTCAGGAAGAGCCTAAACTCCCAGGTATTTGCCAGATCAGTGAGGTGGCTCCTATTAACCTAAAGACACTCGCAAAACGGGCAGAGAGTAATTGGCTGTTAGAAACCAGCGTTGACAACTGGGATATGGTTGCATTGACTCCTCAAGACAAAGCCTGTCCATTCATTACCTTCCTATCTTAAAGTGGCCTTGGAAGTTTTGGCCTAAGAATTTACAAATAGGAGCAAATTTACTGGATACAGACACCTGCTGGCATCTGTGGATATTTTAGTCTTGCACTTTCAAATTCTATAAGAAGGAAGAAAGACCACTAAATTTAAAGAAAACTTTAAATATGGAAACTTACATTAAACGCTTTGTGTATTAAAGGTGGGTTTTGGCCCTAGCTGGTGTAGCTCAATGGGTTGAGCATGGGATGAGAAACAAAGGGTTGTCAGTTCGATTCCCAGTCAGGGCACAAACCTGCATTGCAGGCCAGGGTCCTCAGTAAGGGGCATGTGAGGGGCAACCACACATTGACATTTCTCTCCATCTCTTTCTCCTTCCTTTTCCCCCTGTCTAAAAATAAATAAATAAAATCTTTTTTTAAAAAAGATGAGTTTTTGTTATATTTTAGAAAATAAGCCAGAATTTTTTGTTAAAAGTAGTCTTAGGGATAATTAGTAGTTTCTACATTTTCCCCCATCATCCCTGTTGGATTTCATCAGTGACCTGTCACTGGCCTTTCTATCCTTGGAGTACTTTACATGGCTATGATAAGACTATTCAGAAGAGGAGGCACTGTTGTTCATCTGATGACTCCACTCTCCCCTAAGAAAACATTGCTGCAATGAGAAAGCAGCAATAATTTTTACGTGGTAGTAATAATCAATGGCATGCTTCTGCATGAGCACTTTCTACAAGCTTTTCCTAGTGGTATTTTTCAGCCCCATACTATTTTGAAAGTTAAAATGAATTCTGCACATCACCCAATCATTCTCCCTATTGATAAATAAGAACATTGAGGGTTACAGAAATGTAATGACTTCTCTAAATCACCAAAGCTAGTTAAGGGTGGAATGAGAACTGGGCATCAATTCTCCTGTGAAGTAGTTTATTCAACTTTCCACTGCACCACACATTTTTGCAGTTTTGCTATTTAATAGAGAGTAAATTCGAAATTCCTGTGATTTATCCATTCATCTATCTTCCATCTATTTTATTTATATACCAGCTTGCTTTAGAAAGGATGTAAGTTGTCTTGCAAAAGTAGATACAACATAGTGAGACTTTAAACATTTAATGTATACTCTGGCTGGTGTGGCTCAGTGGTTGAGTGCCTGCCTGCAAATCAAAGGGTTGCCGCCCGTTCAATTCCCAGCCTATGGTTGTGGGTCAGGTCCCCAGTAGGGGGCATGTGAAAGGCAACGACACATTGATGTTTCTCTCCCTCTCTTTCTCCCTCTCTTCCCCTCTCTAAAAAACAGATAAGTAAACATTTAATACATGAAGTGAAGGGGATATGAATTTTGGAAAAATAAGCCAAAGCCATGATTGAGGATAATGAACAAAATGCACATTGTGGGACTTTTCTATTGGCTGAAAATGAGACGTGAATGTGGATCTGAGTTTTCCACTCTGCTAAGGAAGAAGCACGGATCACATGATCACATCAGGTAGACCAGGTAAATGAATCATGGGTTACAATGGATTAGAGTAACCATAAAATAAAAATAAGCCAGTTGCAAAAAAAATAAACTCATAGATACAAAGAATAAACTGATGATTGCTAGAGGGGAGGGATGGGGGGATGGATGAAAAAGGTGAAGGGAATAAGAGGTACAACCTTTCAGTTATAAAATAAATAAGTCATGGGGATGTAAAGCACCGAGGATGGAATATCCTTGAAAAATGCCTTACTCAGAGTGGTATAGGATCTATAGTAATTCTTCTTTTAAGATCACAGTAACTCTGTATGGTGATAGATGGATACTAGACTTATTGAGGTGATCACACTGCAAGGTATAGAAATGTTGAATCGCAATGTCGTATATCTGAAACTAATATCCTGCTGTATGGCAACTATACTTCAAAAAAAAGGAGCTCAAGAGAGCAGTCAATACTCTCTGACAAAATTGATAAACCATTTTCTTGAAGCAAATGGCACCTCTCCAAAGAAATAAATTGCAGATAAAATCAGCATGGTGCCATAGTTCTTTTCCAACCATATGTTCTGTCGGAATCTAAAAAGGAACTAAGTAGAGTCTAAAAAGGAACTAAGTAGAACATTTTGTTCATTTCAGTTTTGCAAAATTATAAATAGATCTTTTGTAACATTATAACTTAAACACAAATATCACAAAACTCTTGCCTTGCTATAATTATACCAGTGTATTTAAGGATCTCGTCTCATGGAAAGTCACCGTCAGTAGTAAAATTACTGCCCCATCATATCGTTTTCCTACTGAAGTCTGAAACTCTGTTAAGGTGAGAAGTCAGAGGTGTATGGGATATTCTGAAGTTGTAAAGAACATAAAAAGTTCTCAGAAGTTAGTAATTAAGCCTGTGGTCATAGATAGCAGCCATCTAAAAATTAGACACTTTAGAAATAAGGTCAACTGATTTATTTAAACTCTACCCAGTTTCTTTAACCATTTTTTGAATATAGTTTATTCAAAAATGATTAAGATGTCTATAGAAAGGGAAATTCAGCTCCAGCTAGATCCTTACTGTTTCTAGGTCAAGCTCACTGCTGTTACATGGTGGGCAGAAGGTTGCCTATTTATTGTGAAATCACCACTGATTTATCTAGGCAAAAAACCTTTAACTTTGATCACTCATTAGCTCAACACTATCATTTCACCAGCAGATTGATTCAAATCAGCCATATTGTTTTTATACTTTTTAGTATTAGCATACTTTAGTATACTTTAGTATACTTTTTAAGTATTAGCATAATACTTAGCACATTAGCAAAGTATTATGTATCAATACTTTTTCATGTATTAGCTGTGGCTTTCCTTGGGATCCAGATTCATACTTAGTTTTTCTTTTATAATTCACTTATTTTCTTTTTCTCCTATTTCATTTCAACCATCCAGTTTGGTCAATCAGGTAAACAAATTTCCTGCCAATAATGTTCTAATGTAAACAAACTTTATTTTATCCACAACACTCCCTAAACAAGTGCGTTCTAACCTTAGAAGCATCTAGTTGACTCTTCTTTTTCAAATTTAATCTTTATTGTATTTTTTATATTACCTTTTAGTCCCCTTATATCCCCTCCCCCAAGAACTCACCACACTGTTGTCTAATTCCATGAGTCCTTTTCCCTTTTTCTCCTTCTTTCCCTTCTACCCCTAGCTCCCCTGCCCCTAGCTGTCAGCCTGCTCTCCATCTATGAGTCTGTCCCCATTTTCCTTGTTAGTTCAGTTTGTTCATTAGATTCCACATATGAGTGAAATCATATGGTATTTGTCTTTATCTGACTGGCTTATTTCACTTACCATAATGTTCTCCAGGTCCACCCATGATGTCACAAAGGGTAAAATTTTCTTCTTTTTTCTTTTTACAGCCAAGTAGTATTCCATTGTGTAAACGTCCTATAGTTGTTTTATCCACTCATCTACTGATGGGCACTTGGGCTGCTTTCATATCTTGGCGATCGTAAATGATGTTGTGATGAACGTAGATGTGCTTATGTTATTTCAAATTAGAGTTTTGGGTTCCTTTGGATATATTCCCAGAAGTGGGATAGCTGAGTCAAAAGGCAGATCCATTTTTAATTTTCTGAGGTATCCCCATACTGCTTTCCACAGTGGCTGCACTAGTCTGCATTCCCAGCAAAAGTGCAAAAAATTTCCCCTTTCTCCACATCCTCACCAGCACTTGTCGTTTGTTGATTTATTGATGACAGCCATTTCTGACAAGTGTGAGATGTGATGTGGACACTGCCCTGCAGTGTCCCTAGCATTATGGATGAGAAGAGACAAATTCACACAGACTAGAGAAGTCCTGTGGAGAAAAATTGATTATATCAAAAAAGAAGGGTATTTGCAATTGTAAAGAGAAAAGTGGTTGAACTAGTTACCCTTGTCCTTGGGAGGTTTAGAATAGATTTTAGGAAGTTACTTTAAAGATATGCAGTAAACATTTGCTGCCTCAATTCAGGGTGAGGGAGTTTCAGCAAAAAGCAAGTCTCAATGCAGGCCTGGTTCCCCACGGAAGAACCTGTCCATGGGTGTCAGTCCTGTGTTCCAGACCTCATTTTCCACTGGCTTTTCTGAGTGGAAGCTGGGCTACATTTCCCATGCCATGCAAAATGGTTTCCTATAGAGATGGTAGCACATTGTGGTTTTAATTCACATTTCTCTGATGATTAGTGATGTTAGCATCTTTTCATATGTCTATTGGCCATCTGTATGTCCTCTTTGGAACAGTATCTACTCAGTTCCTTTGCACATTTTTAATTGGGTTGTTTGTTATTCTGATATTGAGTTTTTTAAGTACTTTGTGAATTTTGGTTATTAACCCCTTATCAGATGTATTGACAAATGTGTTCTCCCATTCTGTGGGTCATCTTTCATTTTGTTGATGATATCCTTTGTTATGCAAACACTTTTTAGTCTGTAATGATAGAGAATTTTACTTGAACAACAATTAAAATAAAATTTAAAAAAAACTTTTCAGTTTAATATAGTCCCATTTGCTTATTTTTTCTTTGGCTTCTCTTGCTTCTGTCAATCATTTGTCCAGTGCTCATGAGATGGACTGCCTGTTCAAATGATACTCATATTAGAATCATATATTATAGATCAGATTTAAAAATTCCATTTTTTATGTCAACAATATTGAATTATTTTATTTTTTCAAGAGAGATAAAGTACAGGCAAAAGATTTCCTTGTGACCTCAGTTGTCTTCCCAAGATTTCAATCCCCTTCTTATTTCCAGTCCATTCTGATAATAGAGCTTCTTTCTGCATGAATCAATAGACATGGGAGTTTCAATGGGTTTCTTAGTTCTCAGAAGTTTATTCACTGCATATCAAATACTTAGAGTAAGAAGATGCATCACCTATTGCCTATGCTTTGCCACTTCTCCACCACGTCTCAGGAAATCATCAATAACCATAGTCCTCTCTTTTTTGAGAGACCAGTCATTTTTCCTCCACCAGTTAAATGGCCCTTTTTGTCCCACATGGCACTGGGGACTTCTGCCTAAGCAGCAGTGAAAATACCCTCCTTGAAAAGTGCCTTACTCAGAGTGGTATAGAATCTATAGTAATACTTCTTTTAAGCATCATGTGGTTTTACTTACTGACTTCTTGATGATTCCCTTGATATTGCTTCACTTTTTTCCAAAAATTGCTTTTCAACATCCTTCTTGGATTATTATTTTTATTTCTATCTAGCAGCTTGTCATTTTACTGAGTTAGAAATAACAGAGGTAATCTTTAAATCCTTTCACCTTGCACTCAAACAGATGGTCCAGTCTGTTCTCATAGTGCCAGTAATTGGAAAATATTTTGGTCAAGATGTCAAACAACATGGCATATATCCGCATGATGTTAGAAGAGTAATTTATGTTTCCATACCAACAACTGGGACTCAGATAAACTATAATCTTCTGTGCCTACTCTGTGTACACACACATGCACTTCTCATCCCCAATCCTTAAGACCCAGAAAATCATTACAAATTTCCATGGCAAACCATCTATTTTTACCACTTATTCTACTGGGGTTGCATAAACGAGGGAGCATTCCATGACATTAAGTCATCTAATCTTTTTCTGATGAATCTCTGCTAATGAGAAAAAATGTGAACAATGTCAGCCTAGCTAGCTCCTTTCTGCAACCATTGAGTACTCAAAGATCTATGAACCAAGTATGTAAAGTCACGCAGTCATATGTCGGCTTTCTTTTTATCATGGAAACCTTAAGCATTTAAGTGTACTAACTTCAGAGTATGTCTCATAGGCACTTATCTAAACTAATTAGTTGCTCTATTAGAAAGGGTCCTAGTGAGAAAAGATGCCACACTGAAACTGAGTAATTTTAGAAGTTTATTAAAGGGGTGATTTACAAAGGTATGGTCCAGGGTTAGGGAAATTTAACAAGGGATAGTGTTGAATCTGAGTTTAGCCACTGAGAGAGCTTTTATCCCTTGGTCAGAAGGAGAGGAGGGTAGGAGGAAGGGGTTCAGACTGGGAAGGGGCATTGTTGTGGAAAGGCATTGGTGAGACAAACTCTGGACCCCAGTAGAGGGAGGCAGCCAGTACTCAGGGAGAGAGCCTGAAAAACATGTGGGCAAACCTTTTCTTCCGTCTGTGTTTCCCACTGGCTGAACCCAACCTGAATCCAGAGGACAGGGAACCTGTGGTCTACATCAGCATCCTGGGGCATAGAGTATAGCAGAAAAGCATCAAAATTTGAGGGAGCAAATGGAAAATATTCATCAGAATCATTGCACTTGAAAATCATAACCATGTGAGGTTACACAGCAGACCTAACAAGACATTTTTCAGTGCAAAACCAAGGAAATCTGAGCTCTAGAATGTCATTCTAGAAGCGGGATGCTACAAACAGTCTCGTTGGGATTCAACTTGCACAATCGGTCATCGTGCCTTTACATCAATTTCTAAAATAATTTGTCTTTATACCTCCCATGTGGCTTTAGATAGTCATGTGCAAAGTAAATTTTCAGTAAACTCGTGTAGAATCACTGAATAATTCTCCTCTGATGTTCCCTTCTGCTGCTATTAGCCTTTCATCTTGTATGAGTTCCCATCTTCATGCAGTGGTATGCTAGATTTGGGCAAATAATACAGAATGATGTATTTTAAAAGTGGCGATCAAGGCAGTGTGATTGCTGTCACTCCCAAGAGAGGCGAGGTCAGCAGAAAATCACCTCTGTCCAATGAATTTATTTATAAAAGCTTCTCGGAACAGGCTGTAGTTTTACGGTGACATGGTCTCATGGAGTTAAAAATGACATGAATGGAAATGCTCAGCAGAAATTCAGAAACTTTTTCTCATTTTCACTATAAAAGAAAAATAGTATGACAGCCAGTTTCAAGGGGAAATAGATGCAGGGACATCTTTTTATTCTGCCCACCAAGATGAATTGCTTGTAACAATTGCCATTTGAAAATTGTGGTCTCATATTTTAAGCATCCATGTGGTATTTTCAACCACAGATAAGGCCTGTTCAGATGGATACACACATGCTTCACTATTCTATGGAACACACACACACACACACACACACACATGCATATTGTATCCAAGAAAAAGGTTAATTTTTTTCCTCTAAAATTTGAGTATCTCTGGTGACCTACGGAAAAATATCTGTATCGGGTAGTTCAATGAAGGATTCGCATCAGTATGCAGCTGTATTACTTTTTAGGCACAGAAGCAAACCCTTTCTGTTCCAGTAGCTAATTAAGATAAAGATTTGCCTGGCATGCAATTTTGCTTCCTTAACATCGTTCGTCGCGAAGTCACTCTGACTTGCAGAGCATCCTCCATTTTAGTCACTGAGCCGTAAAGCACAAATGAGAGTGGGTGGAAGGATCACAATGTGCATTCTGAATCACTCGCTGCAAAATGCCTCAAACGTGATAGATATTTTAATAAAGATTCACCCACCACTTCCATTAGTCTGGAGGACTAGAGAAACACAAAGAAAAAATGTGAGCTACACAGCTCCTGTTGTGACGATTTAAAGATATTGTGATGATTTGGAGCTAAATTTGAAACTTGAGGATGCGGTGTCTTGCTGTTTTTGAGCCAGAAGAATGTAAAATCCTAAAAGAGAAAACTGGTGGATGATAAACTGTATTTCTCTACTTCATACTTTGCTCCTAGTAGTGAGTGTCATTCAACTCAAGACCCTATTGGAAAAGCTGTCATAGGAAGAAACATACCAAAGGAATTTAAATTGCCCTTGTAATGCAATTAAGATATTTAGTTTTAAAGATGGGTTTTTTTTCTTAATGCCAACTTGAGCCTTTTTGTCAATACCTCCTATGGCATACATTTCTGTTCCACCTTTGTTACATATGTGACGTTAGCATGCTCTGTGAGTGAATCTATTTGTTTCTGACCACTTTTTAAAAATTGGTTTTATTTTTTGTTTTTTATTTATTTTGTTTTGTTTTTTATGGGGGGGGTGCATGTATATTACTTTTCTGAGGCTGTCCTAACAAAATACTACAAACTAAATAGCTTAAAAAATAGAAAATGTTTAAAACAAATTTTTTAAATTGTTCATTTACAGTTGACATACAATATCATATTAGTTTCAGGTGTATGACCCAGTGATTAGACATTATATAACTTACAATGTAACCATCCAGATAAATCTATTACCGGACACTATACATAGTTATTAAAATATTATTGACTACATATCCTATGCTGTACTTTCAAACTCATGACTATTGTGTACTATTCCATCGATCTGTACTTTTTAATCCCTTCAACTTTCTACCCATCTTCCCAACTCCCCTCTTATCTGGAAACCATCATAATATTCTCTGTACCTGTGAGTCCATTTCTATTCTGCTTGTTAATTTTTTAGAGTCCACACATAAGTGAAATCACATGGCATTGTCTTTCTCTGTCTGACCTATAATGGAATATGACTCAGCCATAAAAAATTAAAATCTTGCCACCTGCAACAACATGGATGACTCTAGAGGGTATTGTGCTGAGTAACCAATAAAAATGTATTATCTCACAATAAATGCTGGAAGCTAGAAGTCTAAGGTCATGGTGTCTGCAGAGTTGGTTCCTTCTGAGGGCTGTAAAGAACATTTTTCTCTCTGGGTTTCAGGTGGTCTAACAACCCAGCATTCCTTGGCTTATAGATGAATCACCTCAACACTGGCCTTCATCTTCACATTGCATTCTTCCCGTGGGTCTGTGTCCAAATTTCCCATTTATTATGACTTCAATATGAACTCAACTAATTCCATCTTCAATAACACTAGTTCCAAATACGGTCACATTCTGAGATACAAGCAGTTGGGTAGACCCCTTTGTGGGGTCTGAGAATTACTCAGGTTATGTCTTCCTGGTTGTTCTTTTACTAATTTCATGACATTTCACCTCACATGTATGAAACTTGGTATTCATCAACACAATTAAGGGCATCTTCGTGAGAATTTCTAGAGCTTTCTCCATGCATTTCCTTCCTCTCTGGCACTCTTCTTTGGAAAATGCAGCAACCTCATTTTTCCAAAACTGGACTTTATCTCCTCCAACCCAGGGGACAACCATTCTTTTCTTGTAATTTCACTCCCTGTGCTGTAATCCAGAAAGCACTTCCACACAGACACCAGGTTGCTCCTCCAGATCTCTCTTTTGTTTCCTTGGCCTCAAGGACCACAGTTCTGCGTCTCATATGTGAAAACCATCACAATTTTTGCCGTGTTCTACTTGTTCACAGCAGAAGGAAAAGTCTACATCCAGATACTCTATCATGAACACAGCAAACCATGTATTTTGATAAACAATTTCTTTAACAGATTGTTCTTTCATGACTAGTGTTTTTTTTCTATCTAATTAAAACTATAAAGATAATCACTTATTCTCCTCTAATATCTTCATTGTTTTATTTCAGCACTTAGATCTGCAATTCACCTGAGCAATATTGTTATTGTATTGTGAGTTAGGGTCAAGATCATTTTTTTCTGATAAATATCCAAAGAACTTTGTCTATTTATTAAAAACGTGCACCTTTTATTAGTGAACTGCTATTTTTAAGACATTTCATACATCATAATTTAGATTTATTGTTATGAACCAGATGTTTCTGATGTTATCATAAGTAATATCTTTCTTGAAAGTTTTTTCTATTATTTTTTTTTGCTGGCACACAAACATACAATGTTTATTTATAACCCTCAACATAGTGATATTTTTAATTCATTATTTCATAGTTGTAAATTATTTGAGAATTTTCCTGTACATAAGTATCTTGTTCTACAAATAATGAAATCTTTTTTCCCTCTTCACTATTCTTACACATCTTTTTGCTTTTTCTTAGCTAGGTACTGAATTAAAATATTGAATGAGAGATGTATCATCATCCTGTTCTTAACCTTGAGGGAATGTGTTCAATATTTCACTATAATATATGGTTTTTCCTGCACGTTATTTATTGATAACCTTTGTCAGATTGAAAATTCCTTTCTATTTCTAATTTGCAAGAAGTTTTTATTTGTTTTGTTGTTTGTTTTCATTATAAATGAGTGTTGAATTTAACCAACAGTTTTTTCTGTAACTAATGATATGACTGTATGACCTTTACATTCTAATTCAATAATGTAGCAAATATATATTGATCCAATGTTTAAATCTGTATCTACTTGTCTACCTGAAATAAACCACACTAAGTTTTATAAATAAAACTTTCTCATGTCTCTTAAAGCATACTCTCAGACAAATTGGTTATAAACACATGTTGGAGTTTTTCTTGAAATGTGTCACAAAAAAAGAGCTTGTGTTGTGGCATTTCAGACAATTCCTCTGGAAGGGACATTTTAAGGAGAAAAAGGACTGGGTAATAGTCATTAGATTGGAGGAAATACAGTGCAACGGTTGGTTAAACATTATAGACTCTTTGTGAGACTGGGTAAATGACATTAGACTCTTTCCCAGATTGAACACTGTTAGGATTTTAGGAAGGGCTCATAAGTGTATTCATTTCTATTAGAGAACTGTTGGACAATTTCATCAGGAATGGTGATTACCTCCAGAAGGAACATCTAATCACATAAAACCATAACACTTTTTCAGGTTTGGGACAATTCTTTTTGATGTCGAAAAAGGATCTGTTTGACCAGAGGCATGGAGACATGGAACAGACTGACAGATATCAGAGGGGGGCAGGGAGGGGGCACTGGATGAAAGGAAGTAGTGAAGGGATTAGTCAGCGAACGTGCATGCGTAACCCACAGACACAGACAACAGTGCGGTGACCGCCAGAGGGACAGGTGAGGGGCGGGGGCTGGGTGGAGTAGGCAAAGGGAGGGTAATGGGTGCATCTACGTGTAATAATGTCAACAGTAACAATAAAGTTAAAAGAGAATCTGTTTATTAATTAAGAGGGTCACGAAAAGCTATGCAACCTGTCCCAGATTCCATCCAGTTGTATAACAAAAGAACTAGTTCACAGCAGAAATTTAAAGGGACAGTGGTGGAAAGACCACAGATGTTCCTTGCTGGCGCCCTGTCGAGTCCCGCTGATCTCTGCACCGTGGTACACAGCGTTTGATCCGCCGCTTAGATCTCCTGGTGTTTGGTGTAAGAAGATCATCATACGTGGGCCACATACAGCTAGTTAGGTTTTTATTTGAAATGGCTTATACCAAGAGTAAGCGAGGCAATGAAAGAAGGTGGGTGATGGGTAGAAAAAACAATGCTTCAATGCTTATAACCAAAAGAATGGCTATATAATCAAGATCCATCAGCAAAACTAATTAATTCTCACCAACCATTAAAATGACTTAGAAAGTTTTCATTAACATTAACACTAACCACACATTGTTAAATTAACAACATAAAAGCTCACTGCAATACAGTATATTCTCATTAAAAATAATTTCTGTGCAGATAATGTATATAAAATCAATTATTAATGTGGAAAAAATCATTAATTTCTGGAATGGCAGACTATTTTCATTTTCTTCGTTTGATTTTTCATGCCTTCCTTAAATGTGGTCTGCTTTTATAATAGAAAAAATAAACATTTTAAGAATCTACTTTGTTGTAAACACAACTACATCCTTCTCATATTACCTTATAAAAGTCTCTAAAACCCTTTCAAAAAGAAGCTTTCCTCCATTGAAGCAACTCTTCCACATGCTTTACTGAATATCTGTTAAAAGTCCAGGAAAGGCACTTTTTGTGTCTGATTTCCTACACTGCCTTATTGAGAGCGTATTTTACTGTTTTTATTCTGAGCATGCCCACCACAAGTAGAATACATTATTTCACCATAGCCCATGGCATTCTTCGGGCAAATCCACTGTCAAGTGAATCCCCAAATGCAATTTGCCTAGTCCTCCTCACGGTTGCTGGAGGTTCTGGAATTATAAAGTCACTGGTCATTTTCTCTGCAGCCGTACTCTGTTACTCCAGGACGCACTAAAATTCGCCTGCACAAAAGGGACAGGCATAAGGGTGTAGTGCACCTTGGTGTAATCTGGTTAATGGCGGCAACAGTCCTTAAAGCAGAGTAACAATTAGTGAAGTGCTTGTGTGAGTAAATCTGAATCCCAGTACAAGTTCGGAGAATGCCACGGCACAGCAGCCAGGTCCCATCCGCAGAAGCCAGGAGTGAGGATGTCATCAGCTTCTTTCATTCTGGCAGAATTGTGATTGGAAAAATTAGTGCTGCATGTTCCAAGCTCCATGTGTGTCCTATTTTTCCTTATTATCATTGCATATAAGGTCTCAGGTAGAAGACAGCTGAGAAAAAGAGATTTTTTCCCATTTGCAATGTGGAAATCAATTCCCAATTGTCTGTATTATATCTTTTGTTCATAAATGACATATTGAATTTTTGTGGTAATATACCTCCTGACTGTTAGCCATTATTGTCTGCAATAAAATAAATTAACATAAAATTTCCTTTCTAGATATTCCGTAATACCTTAACACCATATGCAAATTCTTGTCACCAAATGACAAAATACTTATTGAATGTGTTAATGAACCCAAAATATCCAGCTCTCTAAAAAAAAGCATTATACTAAATAAGCAATGATCCCAGTGATTGGGGTATCACCTTTATGTACTTATTTTTCTTTGATAGCTTTTAAAAGTGATTGTGTATTTCTCCAACTTTTTTAGCCATCATATGAGATATAATGTAAACATTACTGATATATACACTAACTTTCATGATGTTCTATAGGTGTAGAAATTTAGGCCATTGATAGAATGCATACTGACCCTAGATACCTGCTTTCTTGAGGAAAAAAATTATGACTTCATTGTTCCTATTTATTATTTGTAATTTTTTTAAAGTACAGAACTACATCTGAATAATCTCCATAGCGTGGATAGTTCTCTGCATAGGCACACAAAATTTAGAAAATGATCTTTTTGAGGGTTGCCATTAATAATCTTTGTAGTGTTATAGTCTTCATAATATTCTTTAAATATATGAGGGGAGGACCACCTCTAAAACTGGAATTATCTTCTGGAGAATGGGCCCCTTGTATTACAGGTTTCCCCCACTAGATGAGGTTCTGGGAACCCATCTGTATCGGTGAACCAGCTGGCGTTGTTGTGAGAGGCATTGTTGTGCTCAGGTTCAGTGAATTTTTTTGAAGACTCTTTCAATGCATTTGCCCATGTCATGATGGGTGATTTACGAGTGCACCTGCCCACACTCATGCTGAATGTCCAGTAGTTTTTGACCAGAAACAGTGTGACCCCCATGCCCCACCTCCCTATTTGTCTGATCTTACCTCCAACAGTTTTTTTTTGTTGGTTTGTTTCCCTGGATGGAAAATGTCCTCAAAGGGAAATGTTTTGTTGATGTGGAAGAGGTGAAATAAAAAATGGCAGAAGCACTGAGAGGCATGAAAATCAATGAGTTCAAAAATTGTTTGGAACAGTGGAAAAATGTCTCGATAGGTATATTGCATCAAATAGAGAGTACTTTGAAGGTAAATGAAGTTTAAACATGTAAAGATAAATACACAATTTTTTATAAATAAATCCCAGCTTCGGAGGGCCCCTTGTACTGATCATCAAAGACAATGTACCATAGATTCTTCTTCTTAGTTTGACCTCATCTTCTTTCTCATTGTACCTCATCTGTGGATAGCAGGTGAAAGAGAGACAGGTATTTGGGCAGAGAAGATCAGGTAAGTTTTAGGAGCCTTGGGAGGATGGCAGATTTTGAGAATATCAGCACATGTGCAAAAAAAAAAAAAAAAGAAGAAGAAAGAAAGAGAAAAAAATGATGCAGTACTTACAAAAAAGTATTCAGTTAGAAGGAAAACTGATTGTTTGGTGCAGAACTCTGGGGACAGTCTGATAAGAAGATGCCCATCCATGATAATAGATGAAGAAAATTCTAGAAGTCCTCCTATAAGTCTTGAGGGAGAGTAACTTTACGAAATCAACAGCCATATATTTAATGAAGCTCCACTCTGAAACAGTTCACATTTCCCCCCACTTTTGCATAAAAATGTCACACAGTCGTTTTCATGTCCCTGAAGACAAAGAGTACTTAGCTGTCTTATAATGTGTATCTCCCACAGCGTGTATCCTGCTGTATTAGAAGTATAAAGGAAATTTTCTGTATTCCCAATGGAGTTTTGTGCTTGCTTGTTTTGATATTTTTACTACTTTTGAATTAGTTACTAAAATGAAAATTCAGTTAGCTGTTCTCCAATCCCTGGAATCTTATAGAAAATTATATGTAGTCTTACTTGGCATCTAAATTCATTCTGTGAATAAGGAAAGAACCTGAGCATATAATGTATGATACATTCAACTAAACAGCAGAATCAAATATTGTAAAGGAATCTTCCACTAAAGAGTTGAGGCAAATTCGCCAAGTATTTGACAAGGACTTGACTAGTGTTTGTTTAATAACAACTGAGCACCCACCCCCGCCCATTTTCCAGGCATTACGCAGTGTGCTGGGGACAGAAGGACGATGAGAAGACAGGTCCGACATCTCAGTCTAGAAAAAGCATAAATAAGAATGCAAATCATTACCATAATGGGCCAGCATTCTGAGAAGTATACAAAATGCTACAAGAACCTAGAGGAGAAAATGCATCAAGCGATATTTTCATATTAATCAAATCACCAGCTTTAAAATGACAATGTATTTAAAAATGAACACTTTGTAAATTAAAATGAGACACTCTACTAAGTAAATGCCTAACCTAGGAAAACTGTTTTGGTGTTTCTCAACTTGGTCATGCATGTCTTTACAGGGAGATGCAGGTTTTCCTTTTGATCTGGTCTGGGCAGTTTCAGTTGTGAGATTTGCTCTCATATTCCTGAATGACACAACCTGGTTTGCAGTAACACTTAGAAAGACAAGTTGGTGTTTGCTTATTTATGGAGGCAATTAACAGGAAATCAACAGAGATCAAATTAACCTGTCTAAATATTATTTATGCCATAGCACCACATTAAAAAAGCTGTAAAAACACAGAAAAATCATTTTCCACCTTCTTTTATGCTTTTTCTTTTTTTACCCATGTGCAGAGGGAGTAGGAAAAGCCATTTTTATGCACAGTCTTCACACAATGTGTAAATGCATCCTTTCCCTTGAAAACGCCCCCGCCTTATTTCCAGTTTTCTACTTTGTTGTGAAAAAAGGCTATCTTACAGGTTTACATGTGCTGTTCTGCTGCCCTAGAGATGCCTATTCACCAAAGAATGAGGTTTAGAGCACCATGAGGCAGCCTTAACTCATGGGAAGTCAAAACCAGAAGAAGGCTGCTAACATCAATTTCATTGGGATTCATAAAGGCAGTCTCCATAGCAACATCATTTTCACAAGACACGGAGATGCTGCATTTTATTTTTTTAATGGAAAAGCAGAGGGTCAGATTATCATTTTTTCCACATCCCCTGGATCCTCCACCCTCACACAGGTCCAACTGCACTCAGAAGGAGCTTTATGAACATTAAAGATGGCTCCATATGTCAGTGGGATAGCATTCTGGTCTGAGTTTCTTATAGAAATAAACAGTGTTAGAGGATTCAGGATCCATCCGTATGACACTACTCCTGAAATTAGAAACACGTTAGTTGACCCTCACTTTGAGAACTTGGAAGCTAGTTACTTAAACACGACTATGTAAATCTAAGAAAAAACTTTATTTAATAGTCAAATAAAATCCAATTTCTATGACCATACAGCTTAGAGGAATATTTAGGCTGGTTTTTTTTCCCCATTTGCTTTGAGGATTAAGTTTAGAAGAAGAATGGTTATCGTTTCAATAATTTTTCACTCATAAAAGTGTATTCATATTATACCTTCAGGTATTGCTGCTTTTAAATTGCATTGTTTCCTTCACAAAAGGTAATGGTCCCCTAGTGGGATTACTCAGTTGGTGCGAGTGTCTTCCCCATACACCAAGGTTGCAGGTTTGATCCCTGGTCAGAGCACATAAAAGAAGCAACCAATGAGTGCATTAAAAAGCGAACAATGAATCAATGTCTCTCTCTATCTCTCTTCCTCTTTTCTCTCTAAAGCAATAAAGCAATTTTAAGATAATGATGAAAGAAGAAATGTAGGGAACAATTAACAATAATTCTTCACTTACTGGGTTATTTAAAGGATTATTCTTAGGAAAAAAATATTGATTTTAAATGATCTCCTCTCAGTGTTCAAATACTGAATAATATAACATCTCTGGTTTTAATGCTAAACTATATTTTAAGATTATAATTATCTTTCAACACTATAAGTACATTTAAAACTTTGGAGGGATTCTAAAATAAATTTTCACCCAGGAGAGTGGATTAACTTCATCATGAATAAATACCTATTTATTCAACAAACTAGAATAAATCTCTTTGGAGCTCCCATGGTCCATTGACTACATTTGCATAATTAGCTGAGGGTTTTTAAACCAGTCACTTCATGCATCTGGCAAACCAGAGTGATGTTAAATGAAAATATTTTGCACTACCATTAAACAAGTAATTCTTTTATAATACATCCATTCTATATTACAGATTTATATAACTCTTTTGTATCAATTACAGTTATAAAACATAGAAGAAAAACCATGAAATTCAAGTATATACTCATTACAGACCTTTGCAGTTCCTTTCAACACAATGTGTTTTTCTTTTTGCTTAAAAATGGTGGAACTAATGCTGTTAGAAGAAAATTATGAAATCACTAGAGAAAATGACTTTTATACATTTTCTTCAAATGTACAATATAAATTACATTGCTTCTAGACAAAAGAGCTTTTCGGGTTAAGGTTTACATTTTCTCAACAGAGACAAATTTACTTGTCGACGAAGAACATTTGGTTGATAGAAAAAACCTAAGGTCAAGAAATAGCCAACTCTAATGAAACAAAGCAAAACTGACAATAGCTCAACAGAAACAGAGCCATTAGATGCATTAGTTCCTAAAGAACAGTGAGTGGTAAAGAATATAAAAATATGTTAAACATCAGTATATCGATATTCTAATTTTGGTGTTATCCTCATTTGAATATGGAAGATTTATATGTAACAATACCATACTAAACAATCAAAAGTCATCATATATTATATATCTTAATATGTATATTGAATAGATGTAGTCTTCTATTGCTTACTCTATTGTAGAATAATTCCACCAATATATGATTCCAGAATATTCTGTTAGCTTAGTAATTCTGTTCTCTTTCACTTTAATATATGTTTGCCTTTTAAAATCCTCTAAGCATTGTCTCACCTTAAATGTCTTTGAATCAGGTAGAAACTTTATTTTTGTATCAAGGAGAAACCTTTTATTACATTTGCTTTTCTCTGCTGATATTTCTCACCTTATCCATCTGTTCCGATGTCTGTCATATTTCTAAATAAAAAATGCCTTCAGTACCAGCCTAATTGTGGGCCCTCCGGGAAAACTCCTCGGTCTTTCACTTACCGACCTTCCCTCTGAGCCACATGTAGCTTGAAGCAGCTTTCTCTGGTCCTGCCTGACCCCTTGCATTTCTCCCATCCTTTAAACAGTAATGCAGATCCACGTCTTCTGACAAGCTGCTGCTCCCAAATAACCTCGGCAGAGTGTCCAGCGATGAAGCTTCTATAATCATTGCATTCCTTTATTTCTTCAGGCCTCGTGCATGCCTCCTTTCCCCTTCATATTGGTCATTCTAGAGGACACAGAGAGTAAATATGCCTTAGACAGAACATGATTTCTGACAAATTAAATATAGCTGACTTACTTTGGAACTCCCAATATATAAAGTATTTTCAAATTTCCCCCAAATGACTGAATACTGTGATTTATATGCTCTGTATTTTTATAAATGAATTTTACCTTGAAGCTATTGCCAATGAGCAATGTGTTTATGCAAATATTATTTCTAGTAAAATTTCACGTTCATGTTTGACCAACACATGAATTATGGATCAAAACCTTCTGTTGCATGTACAATCTATAGATCAACTGTTCTGCCCATTTTCCCTCATAGAGAAAAAAACACAAAAACAAGGTTTTTTTTTTTAGATTGTAAATGACACCAAGAAATGGAGAGGCAGGGAGAAAGAGGGCTCTACTGATGATGTATGCAATTGAGGAAGGAACTTTGGGAACAGAAAAATGCTGGAAGACACCAAAATTGTAACTATTCTGGATGAAACAATACAAATAAGTAGATTAGATACATGCTTTAAAGAAATATAAAATACATCTCTCTTAAATGGGAGCTATTAAGTGATATTAAGACATTTAGTTATGATGGCAGCATTTGTAAGTATTGTCTTCATGTAGCCATGAGAATCTTCTAGAACTCTTTAATGAGGGATTTGTGTATGGAATTCAGGGGCCTTTAAACATAGATGAAAAGAATACATTTTTATTTTTATAAGCTTTTAGTTGCATAAATTAGTACTTCTTTCAAGTATAAATGTATGCAACAAATCACAATAGTCTTAGCAATACCTATGCTTAAATCACCAAGAAATTATTGATATTTCAATATCACATTACAATTGTTTCAGGAGCAAAATATCTTTTATGCCCAAAACTAACTTCAAGTTACAACAACCGGCTACTGCTAGAGCATATTATTTCATGGACTACTAAAAAAAAAACACATATAATGTTATTTCAAAATGCTGCATGCTTATTATTTTGCTTATATATTTCAATATGGTTGATCCTCTCTAGGATTCATTTTATTTTGTGAATTTAGAAACGTACCAGGCAGGGATCCCCTGGGATCCCCACAGCCAGAGCAGTTCACGGCCTAGCACATGCTGAGAACCCCGAGCTGAACCTGACTTGCAGAAGTCTGCCTTGTATTCGATTACCTTAGAGCGAAAGAATTCAACAGTAGCATATACCCAGGAAATTCACTGTCATATGTTCCTTCAGAAACCCACCCAATTTTTTCAGTGAAATCTTTCTGGGGTGAAGTGGCTCTGATACTTCCATGGGAACTGAACTGAGTACAATGTGACTACGCCCTACACACAGTATGTGCAGCACACAGTGGTGTCAGGCAGGCCAGATGCAGCCCCTCTCCAGCCTTGTGGCCCAGAGACACCAGTGGCTGTGTAGCTGTAAAGTGCAAGCATACCTGTTCATACCTGGTCATTACAATACAACTTGTGGGTGTTGGAGCAGACTGCGCTGCAGGTACAATTAGAAACTGTACCTGGAATCCAAAATCTGGAGCTGATCAACAGGACTTACTAGAGGCAGGTTTGCATAAACATTCAGTAGTTATTTTAATGTGACTTGGGTGGGGGATGAGCAGCTTGGGAAGCCCCAGTTTAGCATCTTCCAATCAGGCACCACCTCACCCCGGTTGGGCAGAACGCCAGGACCACACCTTCTCCAACAAAGACCTGGGAAGGCTCAAGGGATCATGATCTCTGGACATTCTCCAGAATAACAGCCACTCGTAAGCTTTGCTGCAAATTAATTAAACCTTTCAATTTATCAGCCAAGCTTTTAACATCTATAAAATATGTGTGTTAGAGTTACTGTTTGCACCAGACCTCATCATCTGCTGGACTTGGTGATGTTTTTCTAATTCTCTCACAGTTCTGTTTGGCTATTCTTTGACGTATGGCTTAAATTACATTTTAACCACAGAGGTCAGGAGTTATGCATAAAATATATCCAAATACATCTTACACCGCAAATAAAGAAATACAGATGCATATTACAATTCTATTTCCTTTGATAAAATATAAACCACCCAGAACATCCCAGAGTCAGAGCGTAAGCAACATTTTGCACGGGTATGTAAATATGGAAATTGCCACCTTTACCTCTACCCCCTGCTCTCAGAATCAATATATTCTTAGCATATTAGCTTCTGATTTATACTTGATCTTACAAAAACTAGTTCCCCAGTTGGACTATAACTAGGTCACAATAATCCTTTTTTTATTTTTTTTTTAATTCCACAAGGCCAGAAGCTTCTAACTTACAGGGGACATGATAAGACTGGCACACCCCATGAACTGTAGCCCCCACCTTCTTTTTATGTTTTTAACTATAAAATGAGTCATTTGGTTAAGAGCAATGTTGCATATGTTACTATGATAAAGCTTTTAGATATTCAATAGGTTCAGAAATAGGCACTTATGGCATGATAGAACGTGATATATTGTAAAATCCAAATCCAGAATGAGAGCATAAATCAGGGAGAATAAATTATTTCCATCCAAGATAGAAGAGGATCAAAATAGTCAACCTGGAACCTGGACAATTATCGGTACCCTTGCCCCTTGGTATGTATGGTTCCACATTAAAAGGGATATCCATTAGAAAGCTTTCAAATGCAAGTGGCAGAATGCCCAAAATGGTAGGCTTAGTAATGCTCCCCCTCAAAAATATCCAGATCCTAATCTGTAGCACCTGTGAATGTCACCTAATATGGCAAAAAGGGACTTTGAAGATGGGACTAAATTTAGGATCTTAGCGTGGGAGATTATTCTGGATTATCTAGGTGGCCTCAGACTATAACCATCAAACGTTCGTATAAATGAGAGGGAGAGGAAGCTGTGGCCTCACAACAGAAGGCAGTGTGAGGAAACAGAGGGAGATTTGAAGATGCTGTGCTGTGGCCTTTGAGGATGGGAGAAGGGGCCACAAGCCAAAGGATGCAAGAAATGCAGCTCTAGAAGCTGGAAGTGAAAAGAAAACAGATTCTTTTCTGGAGCATCTGGAGGAAGTGTGCTTCCCCTGTGCCTTGCTTTCAGCCTGGTTAAACTGGTTTTGGAATTCTGGCCTCCAGAACTTTAAGAGAATAAATGTGGTTTTTTTTAAAAAATCACCAAGTTCATGGCCATTTATTACAGCGGCCATCTGAAATTAATACACTCAATAAAAAGTGGCTTAAACAACAAAGATTTCTTGTTTTGTGTCATAATAGCTTAGGGTTAATTCAGCAGCTTGAAGATGTCAAGGGCTCTGAGTCCAATTTTTCTGTGACTCTCTCGTCTCTCCTCTCCAGATGGTAAAGTGACTGCCACAGTTCTGAGCTGCAGGCTAGGCTGTGACAATATCCAAAGGGAAAAAGGAAGGGCAGATATCTCTATCTTGTGTATATCTCTGTTGTCTCAGGGTATAACTACTAAATGGGCACCCAACAAGAGCTGCCACATGGGCTTGGATTGTGTTTCTGATGATAGCAAATTGAGCCTGCAATGATCAGATAAGCCTTAGGGAAGGGAATTACATGTTACAAAAACAGGCATTCCTGCTGCTTTGGCCTCTTGAACGTCATTGAGCAAGTATTGGGGTCATTCAGGAATGAGGCTTCCCAGTACTGACAGAGCAGGTCATCTTGTCCACCTGATTAGTAAGAGCTATCTCTTCCACAAAGGACCCTAGGAGAATATCTTCATCAGGTTGGACTGTTAGAACAAATGACCACAGACCACAAAGCTGAAACAACAAACAATTATTTCTCACAGTCTGGAAGCTGGAAGACCACGATCAAGGAGCCAGCAGATCCCGTATCTCCTGAGGGCACTCTTCCTAATCAGCAGATGGCTGTCTTCTTGCTGTGTCCTTACATGGCAGAGAGCAGAGAGAAAACTAGCTTTCTTCCTCTCTTTACAAGAACACCAATTCCATCATGAGGGCTCCACCCTCCTGACCTAATTACCTTCCAAAGGCTCACCTCCAAATACCATCCCATTAGGACTTCCAGATACGAACTTTGGGGGAGACATAAAACGTTGATAACCAGAGCGGTGAGAAGTCACATGCAGCACAAGTAACCTCATGTTCTGAGCTTTCCACCTACTCCAGCATTCTTTGTACCCAATGGCCATATCCCAGACCAACCAGTAACACCAAGGAAATAATGTTAACCTTTACTTCAGTTTCTTCTTCTAGACAAAACAGTAATTCAGTGTCTCTGCCTACTTTTCCTTCTCTAGAAAGAATCCCATTTTCCACTGTCTTCCGAGTCACACCTAGGGGACTTCCAACATTGCACATCTACTTAAAGCAAATTTTAGACTTTGAGAAGAACCATTTATAAACTAGGGTGTTTTTTTTTCTGTTTTCTTTTTCCCAGTGAACAGGTCACATGAAACTGCCCAGGAGACTCTGGCTGTGGGTGGCGGGGCAGATGGCAGCTGTGCAGCGGGATGTACTCGGGGAGTGAGAACACCTTGTTCCGCTTATTCCGCAGTGCGCCCCGGGTCAGTCAGTGCCAGTCCCACATCTGTTACCTCCAGGTGATGACAGGGTGGTGCTGGGAAGGCCCTGTTCCATGGGATGGTAGAACAGACCACACCCAGCTCCTGAGGAAAAACGTGGTCCTCTCTTGTTACCCCCAGGGATGCAGTCTCACCTTCCAGTTCCTGGTACCAAGCCAGGAGAAGTTTCTTGAAAAACAAAACAAAACCAACAAATAAACAAAAACAGCTATTTGACTAAGCAGGTATGGCTGTGCCCAAATATCCTAAAGAAATGGCTTTTAGAAACTGTGACCTCAGCACTTTGTAAGAAATGCATTTTAAGTAGTAATCTAGTCCAGTACAACACACTAAGATCTTGAACAAAATAAACAGATTTTAATAAATGATGTGTTACTATAAGTTATACGCACTGATATTTTCCTTTCTATTGGGTTCTCTTTTGTATTTTTTAATGCTGCTCAAGACCTTTTAAATGGACTCACAATTCACTAACAGGTCACAACGCACAATCTGAAACACACTGCCCTCGAGGCTTCACAATAATTCTCCTACTGGGATTCGCTGCAGGAACCACAGAACAATCCAATCAGCTATAAAAAGTTCAAGCAAAATTGATTCGCCTGGTTCGAAAGGTCCAAATGGCAGAGCCGCTTGCCCTGCAGGACCTGCTGAGGAGGCTTAAGCCCACAGGCTCACCCAGAAAGTGGGTCAGAGCAGCACCCCCAATGCGATACGCATTGCCATCAGAATTAAAGGGGCTTACGAAGCATTTTCCTTCCCTGTGACACAAAGTGCAGCAACCTGTCTCAGTTTTGAGGGGATTTAACTACAAGCTTTAGTAGTGGGAATGATAAGGTTCGAATACCACCCAAAGTATAATCAATCCTTATCAATAAGGTGAAAGATGAATCCCACTCTGAGAAGTTGAAGGACAGCGTCTACACAGGAGAAATCTCTGCCAGACAAAAAAGCAAAGTGGGTGAGAAGTCTGGGTCCCAGGTGGGGTCTGAGGGGAAAGAACGTACAGAATGTCAGACTTAAACAATGAACGGATTTGCTAAAAACAGCCAGATAAGTGGAGGAACTCCAGAGCTGCAAGATTTTGTCCCCAGTAGGTCCTAGGGCTATTTTATGGCACTTGAAATGGCTGATTGGCATCTTGAGTTGGAAGAAGATGAAGATTATCAAACTGATTTCTCTTTTGTTTGAGGTCATTGTGATAGAAATTCCTAGTTTCACGTGGGCCTAAAGAAAGAAGCAGATGATTGTTCACACGTGGGTTGACCCTCCGGAGTTTCAAAAAAAATATCCTTCAGGGAGGCAGAAGAAGCTCACCCAGGGGTGCACTTTGGATCACTTGCAAGTGATTGAGAAGTAAAGGTAGTTTAGTGATCAGGACTCCACACTGAACCCCAAGCTCCAGGGCGCTGTATCCAGCTAGTGCCTGAAGACTGCCAATGATGCTTCACAAACGACCAGCAGTTACAAGTCAGAGCTCCAGAAATGGGAAAATAAAGCCCTCGGAGAGGTTCCACGATCCCCAGACATCAGCAAGGGAGGACACACAGGCCACAACATCAGCAGAGCAGCCAGCTGTACCACAGCAGACCCCAGAGAGAGTGCCCAGCTAGACAAGAGACCCATGAGTGTCCTGAGGACACCCTAATTCACACATAAACCTGGGTCCTCCCCTTGTCCTCGTGGGAACACAGGAACTATCTTCTCACTTGGGACATAGGATGGGGATCAGAGAAACATGCCTGAAAGGGAGTTTGAATGTCTCTTGCCGTCAGAAGCAATCGAAGGTTATTAGGAATTTTTGATCAATGATGGAAAATAATGCAATTACTGTATTTGATAACACATGAGTTTATAGGCATACATAATTGATTCTGCTATAGCTTTAAACTGGATTTAAATTAATAAAACCAAGTGAAAGCGTAGTGTTTGCAATTCAGTTGCACGCCCCTAAAGGACCTGTGTAGGATGAGCTGCGATGAATAAGGAAAGATTCATTTTCTTTAAAACACAATGAGTATTGTGAAAAGATAGAAAACTTCTATCTACTCATTCAACAGACAATGAAATGCAGTCTGGGCAATGTCATTATAAATCATGAAATCCAATGCTGCACTTTACAAATAATAAATGAGGCCAAGAGAAATAAAGCTTCTTGATCAACATCCCCCACGAAGTTAATAGCAGAGCAAGGACTAGAATCCAATTTAGGACACTGTTTATTCCAAAAATTAACTAACTGCCTTAAACTCTCTTTAATGTGCATGCAACCTAGATTTTCAATTGGGGCATAAAAGTGGAAGAAAACAGCTGTTTATTAAATTTCTACTCACCATATATCAGCTCAAAAGGTGATGCAGGATAAGAGAAATACTTCAATAACCTGCTTCTGCAGTGTTCATGTATTATGTATGAGGAAGAAGGATATATAATTGCCATTATAACCTCCGAGAAGGGATTAGAGGGTAAAAGAAAATTTTTCATTAAGAGCTTGTGATACACAACTAAAACATGTTTCAGGGAGGTACATAATTATCTTGACAATGCAAACATTTAGCGACAGGCCTAAAGGCAGAAAGTTATACTAAGGTAATAGATTTTGTATAAAATAGCAATTGTTTCATAAATAATAAGTCATGTTTGCAACATATATTGAACCATAATGAGTCATACCAAAGCTCCTCGACTAACACCACAACTTTAACAGACATGTGTATAAACTCCCATTTGGTCAAGCTTCTTCACTTCTTTTCAGACTCAGAAACACAGTCCTGCCTGGCTGGTGTAGCTCAGTGGTTTGAGCGCGGGCTGCGAACCAAAGTGTCGCAGGTTTGATTCCCAGTCAGGGTACATGCCTGGGTTGCAGGCCATGACCCCCAGCAACCGCACATTGATGTTTCTCTCTCTCTCTCTCTTTCTTCCTCCCTTCCCTCTCTAATAAAATAAAATATATAAAATCTTTTAAAAAAAAGAAAAAAGAAATACAGTTCTGGATCCCAACCCACAACTTTTGTTCTTCAAAAGGGCAACCTCCTACCCAGCTGGTTCATTCCCTATTTCATTTTCTGCGTCCCCTTAAACTCTGAACAGTGTGTCTCCACTTCTCTCCACCCCCTCAAATAGGTGCTGGTTTGACTCATGGATCTCCCTTCTGCACAGATGTGCTCCTTCCCCAATACTGAGAGTCTCCTCCCCACTCCTCTTCCATGTGGCTACCCTCCACAGAAGATCAAAGTCACAACCCCTTCCCAGGGGCTGTAGGCATTCAAGGACTGTTGGATAGAAGAGTGTGGAAACCTAGACCCCTTGGTGCTATTCATACCAACTCTGAAAAGACACCCAACTCCACCTACTTGTTAAGATGGCGGAGGCCTGGTTGTGGTTGCAATACAACTCAGCTTCTTTCTCTGTCTAGTTCTACTTCCTCTACTCTCTCTCAGTGTTGATCCCAAGAGCACTCCCCACAGCAGCTTCCTGAATGCTAAAGACAGCCTCAGAGTCAGACTCCTGGTAAACCTGTCCATAACACCCACTCCGGCCCCAGAAACCCCAAACTCTCCATGATGCTACCCTTCCCAAGGGGCTGTTTTGCTTCCTCACAGCTACTAAGACTCATATAAACAATTGCCTACAAATAATAAACAGAATTATATTTATTACATATGGTAAAAAAACACATAACATGAAATCTACCACATTAACAAAGCTTTAAATAAGCAGTACGATATAGCATTAACTACATAGCATTGTTGTACAGCAGACATCTGCAACTTTTTAAACCCTGCATGACCCATTGCACAGCAAAATGCCATTTCCCCTCCCACCAGCCCCTGGCAACCACCATTCTAATTTCTACTTCTATGAATTTTACTATTTCAGATCTATCATATAAGTGAAGCCACACGATATTTGTCTGTCTGTGATTGCCTTATTTCACTTCACATAAAGTCCTCCAGAGTCATCCTTATTGCCACATGTGACAAGGGTTTCCTCCTTTTTCAAGGCTGAATTACATTCCATTGTACCTGTAGACCACATTTTCTTTATTCATCATCCAGCTGTAGACATTTAGGTGGTTTCCTCTTCCTGGCTATTTTGAATAGTACTGCAATAAACATGGAAGTGTGAATGTCTCTTCAAGATCCTGTTTGCAATGATTTTGGGCAAATACCTAGAAGTGCATTTTATGATTGTCGTGCACATAGAGTAACCTTATAGACAGACCTTAATTTCATACCGATCAATTGAAAAATACATAAATGTAACCATTTAGATTACATCTACCACGTCAGCATCTTGGCACGTTATGCTGTTACATATCTTAGGAAATTAGGGTAGGGGATATGTTATTTCACAGGGCTGGTTTTATCTTGCTCAAGATCAAGAACACGAATGGATCAACTTTTCTCACCCTGTGGTTTGTAAACAACCAGCCGTGTGTCAAAGCATTCCAGAAAATCCGTGACAACTGTTCCCATTTCTGTGTTGTTAATCAACTCATAAAACAAAATTTAGTTTCTTTGGACAACAGAATATGGAGTGAGCTGGAGGAGATCAGGTGAGTGGTCTGAGTGTCTCTCACAGATTCATGATGCACTTGTACCTGACTGAACACCATGGCGGTTTTGAGAGGTGTTTAATTTTTTACTACTTTTTATTTTGGTCATATCCTGTGTAATATGTCCTCATTTTAGACCATTCATTAAGCGGGAAGCATAAGGAACATTGATTTTGAATTAAAGGTAATCAGAGGCATACAAAGAATGAAAATTCAAAATCTGTTTTAGGATAATCTTTACTAGACCCCTATTTTTCACCATCATTCAAAAATGATTCTTTCAGTTTAAAAATCAATGTTAAAAAATAAAACACAGGGTTGGAACACCTCTAATTTGACTTTTGCCTTTTTGCAAGTAATGATTACCTAAACTTACAGTATAGTTACAAAGTATGATTGAAACAATTTTAAATGGCCTCTCTTATTTGTTTATCTAAAAACAAAACACAAAGTTACCAAAAAATGTTACAAATAGCAAGATTCTCTAACAGCAAATATTGAAAGCTACTTTTATATATTTTCCATACCATGGTACTTAAAAATGCACATACATTTAACTTCCAAAATAAAATGTAAATTTTTATCATAGACTTTTAAGTCACATTTTTCCTGTATAATTAATTTAAAATGAATTAACTAGTGGATGTGCCTTATTATCTGAAAAAAAAGCTAAACCTTGTTTAATGTGTCTTAAAAACAGTCATAAAAATGTACCATAATTTAACATGTTACATCCATGTGCCTCAGGAGACACTGTTCCCTGGTTGTTCTCAGCAGAGAGAATACGTTTAGGTAAAACACCAATGTGACATCCACAAGTGATTGGAAGACAATTTAAATTTTTACTGCTGCCTTTGAAAAGCATTAAAAGGGACTATATTTTTCACTCTGAACAAAATGTGTTAAAATCTCTTTATCAGAGACTCTCAATATCTCACACATTGCAAGCTGGTTGTTCCCAATTACCCTCTCTCTACACCTGGCTGCCCTTAATTCTTTCTCCCTAAATTTTTGTAGTTGCTTCCATTGTTCTGATCAATGTATATATATTTTACATTTGTTTTACTTACTTTTTTAGAGACAGGGAAATGAAAGAGAAAGAGAGGGAGAGAAACATCAATATGTGGTTGCCTCTTGCACACCCCCCTTGGGGGACCTGTCTCCCAACGCAGGCATGTATCCTGTCTGAGAATCAAACCAGTGACCCTGTGGTTAGGTGGCCGGCAAGCAATCCACTGAGCCACACCTGCCAGGGCTATATTTTTAAGTCAATAATAAAATAAAAAGGTAATCTTAGAAGCTGTGCAAGCAATTAAATGCTCTTTTTCATAATGTAGATGTGGGAAAAAGGCTATGAAATTCATACTCAATATTTTTTGATATCTACACTTTTATTTTCTTCTAATATTCTTTTTTAAAAAAATTATGTGTAATTTATATTCTATTTTAAGGGTACAGTTCGATCTATTTTGACAAGTATATACACCTGTGCGACCAACACTCAAAATTCAAGCTATGTAGATAATTTCCACTCATCCAGAAAGTTTCCTTACACCCATCTCAGACAGTTCCCTACATTAATAGAGCTGACCAGCATGATGATTGCTATCACCATTTTTGTGATTTATTTATATTTTTCAAAGAAGAGTATTTTGCTCCTTTCCAGAATACCAGAAGGTATTCTGTTGCATGAGTAATACCATTGTCTATTCATCCATTCCCTTGTCGAGGTACATTGAGTTTTTCCAATTCGGGCCTCTCCTGCTACTTTGTGCTTACTAATATATTGATCTATGTTTTTACTTAAAACTGCTTTGTTAATTTCACATCCATGATACCAGCCAACATTTAAATATAACAGTGGCACATTTAGGAAAGATTATGCAGAAACCAGAATGCTTGTACTCTGCTGGATGGAATGTAAAATATTATAATCAGTTTGGAGAGCAATTTGGCAACATTTAGAAAATTGTAGAGGCACAGTTTTTACTCTCCAGTAATTCCACTCCTAGTTACATATTTTAGAGGAACTCTCAGATGTGTACATAAGGAGACATCTACAAAAATGTTTAGAGCAGCGGTTTTTATAAAAACAAAGAAAAAGTCAAAACAGCAAAAATGTGTTGGCAACAAAAGAATGAATAAATTGTGACATATTGTATATCCTTAAATTGAACATTATATAGCAATAAAAATAGCTAAATATGAGCTACTTGTATCCACTTAGATAATTCTTACAAATATAATATTGAGAAAGAAAATAAGTTTAAAAGAATGTCGTGATACTTTTTATTTCTTTACTTAAAGCAATAATAGAATGGCATATATTATGTAGAAATGTATCAAGAAATATATAGAAATTATAAATATTACATAGAGAATAATAATTACCTCTGCAGAAAATGAAGAGACATAAAAGACAGGAAGCTTTAACTAATCTTCTTTAAGTTGGGCTGTGGATACATGTTATGTTGTGTTTTATGGAGATATGTAATAATATCTCTTGTGTCTTATATTATGTCTGAATATTTAATAATTATAAATTTTCTATGATGGCAACAAACCACTCAGAAGTGAACACATGACACAACAAATGTCTAAGGAGATCTTTCAGAAAATGTATTGGAATAAAAAGAGTTTAAGCTAGAATGTTTGGGAGACACGAAACAGCTTAACTTCCAGATTCTTGATTCTGTGAATCAGCATTGCCATTAAACATGGTGAGTGAGGGAGTGGGTACTATGGAAGAGAATCTGATCTTTTCTCAGGACTACAGGAGCTGCTCTGACATTTTCAAATTTTCCTTTTCCCTAGTTGTGCTAAAACATAATGTTAAAGTAGATCCAAATGTATATGAACATATAGATAACTTGGGGACACTGGAATGCTGGCACAGGTCTAACAACTTGCTCAGGGACAGGAGAGCAATGGAAGCCCTCATGTGTAGCTATGGTCAATTCCAATGGCTGATTCATGCCCTTGGCTTGCCTATGATGCATGCGAAGTTGGGTAGAGATGCACACAGCTGGCTGGCATAATGAGATCTGACACTTCCCTGTGGGAGACGGGTGTCACAGAACTTGTCCCCTAGAAACGAGAGAGGTCTGGCACAGTGAAGTCACCCACTGTCCGAGTTGATACTGAGATTTTCACAATGGTCAAACAAATGCCGAGTTATTCAAAAAAAATCCACTAAAGAAAGGGTAGAAGAGCAGGATCTTGACAGAAAGAGTTAACAGTATCTTCCATGTTGAACTAAGAGTTCAAGTCTGCAAACTGCCCTGCATTTCAAAAGCTAAGTCCTATCCCACTGGAAAGCAGATCAATTATTACCAATAAAATGTGCCGCTGTCTTGAATAGTCTAAATCAGTGTTAGTGCATTATTATCAGAGTGAAATGGTGATATTCTTTACCTGAAGAAGCCAACAAATACAGTTAAGAGTGCTGAGCTGAGAGTAAAAGATCCAGAACTGTATGGACTCGGTTATATATGGAGAAGAGTACACCTAGGTACCCTTCTCTTTTCGAAGAACTGTAATGAAAAACAGCTAGGGGTGCACAGCTGTGCGTGATGCCATACGTGAAGAGAGAGTACAACCAGGTGAGAGAAGTTTCACGAACATTCATTTAGGGGTTTTAGGCCCACTTGTCCCTCCCTCTCACCACTGAATAGTGGGAAAGACAGAGACTCTGCTTCTGCCTCCTCAGCAGGACCGTGAACCCCACACGCGCTCATAAAGGTTTCCCGAGAGGCATAGGCCAAATGTCCCAGCTCTTCTCAAAGCTCGCGCAGACTTCAGGCCTGATTGTGGTCTATTCCCGGAGGCAGATCAAGAAATACTTGTGATAGGATTAAACTCTCAAATAATGTGGGAAATTCTTCAGTTAAATCAGAATTTTTGTTCTGTGCCTCATTACCTTCAGCTCAGCACCTCAGAAACCTACAGTCATTAAATGATAGTATTTAATATGCAAACTGTTTATTTAACTCTACAGGACACTAGAAAAATAATCTAACCTAGACAGTTTCTTTCTTTAAGGTAAAACAACATGGCAGCCTCAGCAACGTGATTTTCCTAGTGAGACTTAAGAATATTACTGTGTCAGTTTCTCGATGAAAGATTTAACATCAAATAAAATTTCTAAAATTTTCATTTTGGGAATGTTCAGTACATGGAGCTGGTTTATAGTAAATATTGCTAAGTATATAGCTTTAAGAATACCCCCTTTGTTTCCAAAGAGCCATAAAAAAATAAATTTTGCTGCTCTCACTGTTTAATAATAGATTTTTAATTACTGTTTATTTTTTCCTTGGGATTTGAAAGTTTTGTTTTATTTTTTTGGTCTACTTTATGAAGAAATAATATGCTCAAGAATTTATTTTTTTCAACAGTTTATAAACATTCCAGAATTTGTTTCCTATGTTATTCTGGGGTCTCCCCACCTTTCAAGGCTTTAAGACTTATGGACAGATAGTAATTCAAGTTGTGTGATGATTTTCTTCACAGATCTCACACAATTGACTATCAGGTTATTTTCTTAACCCATCTCTATGCCTTCAACTGGAATACTTTTAAAAATGTATTTTTTTCATAAATTGAAACTGATACTTAGACATTTTTGGAAAAAATGGATTTTTTTTCCTACTACTCTTTTAAAGTACAGACAGTACATAGCAATGTCATCTAGGCTAACCAATGAAAATGTAGTCTTGGTGTAAAAACGCAATTTTTTTTGGAAAAAAAATATGTTCTCCCTTTTTTGATTCATTTAGTTGTTTATCTACAATAAGAAAATTTTGATTCATATAATACCAGCTGCTTGAACCTCAGAGAGGAGCGGTTTCTCTGAGTTGGCCCAGGTTAATGAGATTAGATTGCAGACAATCTTCTACCCCTGAGCAATGGACTCAGTCTGAACTTCCAATCAAGGCTTATTTATTCTTTGGCAGTCAAAGTTTTTTGGTCTTTCAGACTCCCATTAAAAGAAATCCTGTGACTTCTTTGTATCCTTCTGTATTGTTTTTCTTGATGAAAACAGGAATGTATTTCTTTTGGAGTATAAAAAGTGAATATGCAATGTTCTTCCATAGGCTAATTCTTGAAGCTGATATCAAGAAACGCCTTGGTGGAAGTGAACAGGCGGCTGATTGAGAATTTTGTAGGTACCTTTCTAGGCCTAAGTGAGACAGAAATGAAGGGGAAGATTGTAGAGGAAAAGGTAAAGAATGGAGACTTATTTCCTCCTCATTCAAAACAGTCTCAGGGCCGCCTGTTTAGAGTGGCAGATTGCACACGTGCATTTCCTCATGCTGTCTTCAGGAATCCAACCAAGGTGACAGTAAAGAGATACAAAAGGTGAAAATCATAATCTCACAGGGATAGAGAGAGTCGTAGAAGAGACAAGAGCAGAAAGGTCAAAACAGTTTTAGAAACAGGAAAAAAAGGTAGATGAGTGATAAAGGATTTAGCTGAACAGAGGAAGCTGACAGCTACCTGCCTTCCTAAAAACACACGTGCTGGCCTCCGGAACTACACAAAAAGCTAAAGAACTGAAGGTGAAAGCAGGTGGGGCTCAACCAAGGAGGGATGATTGAGATTCCCCATTAGAAACAGTTCAATAACAGGTTCTTCCCTTACCAATCTCCCAGGATTGAGCACACTCTCGAGACAAGGAATGAATGTTTGATTGAGAATAGCAGGGGCCCTATGTTTAATCATCCTCTACCCGCAGGCCTGGACAAGAAAGAAAAGGGGAGAGGGGGAGTGCCAATTTCATTTCCTTTCACAGCACCATGTGATGTCATCATGAAGTACTGAGGCCAGTACTTGGGTTAGAGCGGACACCTCTCTTGGGGAGCTCCAACACACCGCTCATGTGAGCGTATTATTAAAAAATCATTTTTATTTAGCTTTGAATTGCATTATGAAATTTTTAGCTTTTTAATTTTTTACACATTTTCTTAATTATGTTTTCCCTTGTGTGTTTGTAATATTAGTTTGAATTCCCTACTTACTTGCTGACCAACAATGGGGAGATATAACCTGAAAGTGGCGTGGATGCTTAAAAATGTAGTAACCACAAAAATGGACATCTAGCAAACACATGCCATCATACAATACCAGTTCACTGAAATTCATACTGGGTCTCTAAGACTAGCTAATGAGATGGTAGCTATTTTAAAAAATCAATAACAACCAGTAATGTTTCTACAAATCAAGACAATCAGTCAGGGTATATTTATTCCAAGAAAATAAAAGGTACGTGACTTGAATCCACAGCGAAATACTCATGCAAAAACTTGCATACAAGGAATGATGTCATCTTCATCAGCTTCATCTCCTGGAACAGGGACAAAACTTAAAACAAGTATACAAAATGCTTGAGCCCCAGGCTTTGCATTCACTTGGCAGATTAAAGAAGCACATCCCCACACTGTGATACTGCACCAGAGGTTTGGGGTGAATCTCTACTGTTGAAAAATGCAGGGCACCAAACGTTACAGCATTGGCAGTCACGGTTATTTGCCCCAAGTGGATTTTCATCAGTTTTTGTGATCTGCTAGAAGTGGTTGGACATCTGCATGGTTCCATAACCTAACTTCTCACAAACATTTCTAAAATGTAGGATTTCAAACATACTTTAAGGAGCTTAACATGCAAAGTCTAGTCTGTTTCTCTCACCATATATTTGAGACCTTTTACCCTCTTCATCCTCCTGAAATCCCCCTTCCTTATGGCAACCCCCACCCTGTTGACTGTGCCTATGTGTTTGCAGCGTACAGGTGATGCATTATTACATTGTATACCTGAAACTTATATAATGTTATTAACCAATGTTACCCCAATGCGTTTAATTTTTAAAAGAATAAAAAATAAGTAAATAAAAATAAGGTCATGGAGGACATAAATATTTGCTATATTACTCGCAATTTTGTACTAATTAGTGAAAAAAACAAAAAAATCTCAAACCAGAAATCATCTCTCCCCTCTCATATTCTCTCTTTTTCTTTTTATCTTTTTTCCTTCATGTCAGTTGGTGACGTGTTCATACTATAATGGAAATAGATTATCATGTGAATAGATCAAGCTTTCTGTTTCTGTATTGCCCTTTCTCAAGTACTTTTCAAAGGTTATTTTTAAAGTTATAGGTAATTAAAGGGAGGATAAAGTATTTTATGAGAAAAGATGTTATAAAATTTTTCACATAAAATAAAGTTAATACTTTCCTTGACATCAGTTTAATGTTTAATATGCCAGTGATTTAGAGATTATTTTTTGTGATGTAGTCACATAAAATATTAGTTTTAATTTTTTCCTTTTTAGAGTCCCTGTTGTCTTATTATCACTATAAACATGTAATACACATTTTTCTGCATATATTTGGGAGCTTGCAGATGCAAAGGATTATTTAAAATAGAAATGAAAAGACATAGGTAAGAGGACAAAAATAGGAACCAAGAGCAAGGGAAACAAATAGGACACAGTAATACATAAGATAAATATTAATGCAGTTATTATCAATAATCATTTTGAATGTCGCTGGTGTGAAGGCACTAGTTAAAAGACACAGGTTATCAGAGTGGACCAGAAAACACAGCCCTGCTATATATATTGTTGACAATAAACCCGCTTGTCTCCGTTGACTAATGAAGGAATATCGTCTCCCTCAAGAAGAGACCTCCCACCGTCAGTGAGATATGGTCTTTCCCTCTGGCACCGCCCAACAGAACAATGACAACTGAGCACGGTGGCCCAGCACAAAGCCATTCCTCGGCTTCCAGATCATTCAGTCCTCAAAAACACCCCTGCTGAGAAACAAAAGGTCCACAGCAATGTTCGCACACAAACACAAATGTCCTTCCTTTTCTGGTTTATTTCCAGTGTAAGTTAAAAATGATGTCTACGTCTCTTTCCTGAAGTCTTCTTCATCCCAGGTCCTCATTCCAGAAAACAGCTGTTCCAGCAAGAGTACAGGCAACCTCGAAGAGTAGATGGCAGTGTACAAACAGGCTACAGTACGTAGAAGGCGTGGGCAGAAAATAGGTTTACCATCCTTTGTGTGGGAAATAATGCAATCATTGACAAGTAATAACACAAGAATAAGTTCTGTTTGGCATACTCACAACTGTAAGCCCATGTTTGCCCATCCTTGTATACTTCCCAAGCAAAAACACATCTCTCCGACAAGCAACAAAATCTTTAGAGACATAGCTTTGCCAAAAACTTGTGTACAACAGTTAAAATTACCAAAGAGACTCCATTGTTTCTCAGGTTATACCATCTGCAGTCATGTTTACATCCTCAGGAAAGAGCCAGAGAAAGAAGGAAGGGATGCTAAAATACAGAATAAGAGATACATGCAGAAAAATACTCCCTTAGAAGGACTAGAATTAGGGGACAGAAAGAAATGGAGTCAGAACACAAGTGGATCGAATGCCCTTGTACAGTCAGCAACGCTGGTTGCACTGGGGACTCCCATCTGGGAAAAGGTTCTAAATTAAAACCGAAACCTGTGCTATGAGTTGAGGAACAGATAGGAATCTTTTGATTCCACAATTAACTTCCAGATATTAATAAACAAGCTTCTTCACCTTTGTAAGCCTAAATGAAAGAGAAATATTATGGAACCTTTGCTTCTCACATTAAGAAGCAGAAATAAAAAATGCATGGTCATAGAGAAATGAAAGATGGCATACTCACTTTAAATTATATAATATCTTGCTCATAGTCAAAAGGGAATATGTATGAGAAGCCTTGCACGCTTGCTGAATAATTATAGAGCACAGTAGGCAGAAGGCAAGATTTCCTTCTCATTTTGCTTGAATGTCCCATAGTGAAGGTAGGCTCATCATTAGGTCTATGATGCAGAGCATGGATTGCATCAGATATGACGCAAGAGAGTTTCTGAGTCCACTAAAGCAGAACCCCACTGTGATCACAATGGTGTGAAGGCTGCCTCTTTATTGACAAAATAAGCTATAGTGGGAATATAACTAAAGAGAATGAGTTTTGAAATACTCTGATCTGATGCTTTGACCCCATTGTTTATTAGTGGTGAATCAGACACCTCTGTAAACTCCTTTAACACAAGGTAATAAAAGTTACACTTCACAAGGTTGCCAGCCTTTCTCTCTCTAGCTTTAGTGAGGCAGCACTGGTATGCGTCATTGTAAAAGACAGAAGTGCAAAGATAATGCCAGGGAAACCATGACAAATGCCCGGAGCAAATGGCTAGGGTAAATGAAGTTTGTCTATGTGGGAGGGAGCACAGAGACACCACCGGAGTCAGAAACCAGGCAGAAACTGGGACAACGCCATAAATCCTTCTGGTTGGGGTGCCTCGTGGCTCAGCCCCTGCCTCTCTTTTCTGTACACTTGTACATTATCACATTCATGGTTTCATCCGGGTCCTTGCCCTCAAATACCATCTTACTAGTTTCTGGCCGCAGTCATAGCCTAGTACTGCAAACTAGGTGAGTTAAAATGCAGAAAGTGTTAGTTTTACAATTCTGGAGGCCAGAAGTCCAAAATCAAGGTGACAGCAGGGCTATGTTCCCTTTGAGCCCATAGGGTGAAGTCCCTCCTTGCCTCATTCTGGGTTTTGGGAGTTTGCTGACGGCCATTGGCTTTTTCTGGTTTTGGTGATGCAGCTGCATCGTACCAATCTCTTTCTCCATCATCACCTGGCATTCTCTCCTTGTGTGCCTGTGTCTCTGTGTCTCTTCTCTTCCTATAAGGACACCAAGTTGATTCAGGTGGAGGGCCTGCACCACACCAGCCTGTTCTCCTCTTAACTTGACTCTTAACATCTGCAATGACCATAGTTCCAAAAAAGCTACATTCTAAGGTACTGGGCGCTAGGACTGCAACATATTTTTTTTCTCCAGGGGGCCACAGTTCCAACCAAAGTACCACAGTTCCAACCAAAGTACCATTAATTGGGACTCATACACTGATGAGTCCCAATTTTACATCTTTAGTATTGATCCTGAGCCATCTAACAGTTGCCCACTTGGCAGATCCATTTGGGCATCTAAACAGGCATCTCAACAAGTACAAAACAGCTGTCCCAACCCCCCACTTCCCACCTTCTCATTCTCAGCCTTCTCCATCTCAGTGAATGGGGCTAACATCTGCCTCATTATTCAATGAAAAAATCTAAAATTCATCCATTGCTCCGCCCTCACCCTCATGTCCCGCATATAGGCCATCAACAGCTTTTTCTTGTTCTTCTGCCTTCATGATGGGAGCTGAATCACTCATTTCTCTCCTCTATTCTGCCACCACTCTGATCCAAATCACAATAGATTACAAAAATAGCTTCCAAAAGTATCTCCCTGCTCACTTTCTAGTCCATTTTTTCATACAAGAAGGCAGAGGGGAAAAAAACTTTTAAAGATACATCAAATCATGGCACTCCTTTGAAACTCTCAAAAAGTCATTCTATGGCCTAAAAAGAATAATGAGGCTGGAAGTCTAACACTGCCATGTCACACCACTGACCCTCTGTGCATATTAGCCTCATCGCTTGTTATCACTCACTTTAGAAATTCTGTCATTTGAATTTTCTAGAATCCAAATATGAGGCTGCGTGCAAGAGGTGGGAGAGGGGAAGGAAAGCACAGCATCTAGCATTTCGTGGTTGCAGGGGAGGCCTGGGGTCCACTCCCCGGTATATACCCACTTGAAACCAGTCCTTCTTATTTCACTCCTGCTCTCTGTACTACCTTTCAGGCTATCTATGCCTCCAAGTGCGAAACACCGCAATCCGAGTGCCTTTTGCAGATCACTCAGTTAAGGTGACTTTGCCCTCTTCCGGTTCGGGCACTTCTCCTCAACTGACTGCCTAGCTTCCAAAACTCCTAACCATCTTTATCTACAGATATCTCTTCACTTATTCTCTTTGACCTTATGAATTGATACACATTGAACCTTCATTTTTCTATAGCAGAGTTCAGGAGAGAGAGTAGATGTAGGTAATGAATCTCTCCCTGATTCAGGAGAAGCATCACTAACATTAAGTTCCTTTCTCTATTCCATTTCTTCTATTATAATAACTGGCAGAAAACTCTTAGATTTGGGTTAAAATAAACACACATTACTTGTACCAGAACAATGGGTGGGTGGTAGTTTACAGAAGCATTTTTCAACCTCGGTACTATTGACATTGGCACTGGATAACTCTGCTGGGCAGGGCTGTCCTGAGTCTTGTAGTGTGCATAAGAGCATCCAGTTCTGTCTCCAGATATCATCAGATGTCTCCCATCAGGGTGGGGGACATTTCCCCTGGTGGGGAATCAGTAATTTAGAGAGTAGAAAAGAAAAAGTGACATACATAATAAAGATCCTGTACTCCTGAATTTCACCACTAAAACATGACTTGGAAAGCCTTGCAGCAAGACCTGCCAGTACTTTTGACCCTGAGTTACTGTATGATCTCAGGACAAGCAGGAAATGGCAAGAGCCAAGGTGGATCTGAGGAACTCAGCAGAAGGACCCTTTGATTTCTGTACAAGTGTATCACTACTTGCAGAGTTGAGTGTCTTAGTATCTCCTTTCTGTCTACCAACCTGACATTATGTATGTCATATATAAACTCATGACATGTTCTTCTAACAAACACTTATTTCCCACCCACAACACGCCGAGGACCATTGAGAAGACTGCATGAACGTGCAGTAGTGTTTATGATATTTAAGGCTTCAAGCTTCATGGTGATTATAGTCAAGAAGACTATTGCTAGTAACTAGTAAATCTATCAATAAATAAGTTAACCGAGGTAGTGATCAGTGCTATATGGAAAATAAAAGAGCATAATGTGTGAGAAATGAATGGTGGTAGGGGAAGAAACAAGGAAGGAAAAATTAGACTGGGAGGTCAAGGAAGGCCCACTAAATAGGTGACATCTGACTTAGAGCACAATTAGAGGATATAATTGAAGTTTGATCATGTGTGTGTGTGTGTATATGCATGTGTGTATATCTAAGAATATGTGTGCATATGTGTATATCTGTGTATATATGTTTGTGTATATGTGTATACATATGTGCTATGATCTAAATTGTTGTGTTCCCATCAACTTCATATGTTAAAATCCTGACTGCAGAGAATGATGGTATTGAAAGGTGAGGCCTTTGGGGGTGCTCAGGTTATGAGGGGGAGCACTCATGAATGGTATTAAGCCCTCCGAAAAGAGACCCCACAGAGCCCCCTACCTGTTTCCACCATGTGAAGTTGCAGCAAAAAGGCAACTGAGTAGGACATGAGCTTGCACCAGAGATGGAATCAACTGCTACCTTGATCTTGGACTTCTCAGCCTTCAGAACTGTGAGGAATAAATTTCTGTGGTTTCTAAGTCACCCAGTCCATAGTATTTTTGTTATAGTAGCCTGAATAGACTTAAAACAGTATTATATGTGTGTATGTGTGTGCGTATATATATATATATACTTAATTAACTTTTTTTCTACATCCTTGTTTCTGTTTATTCATAGAACTGCTTCCTCATTAGTGTAGGCCAGCAACTGACCCATTAGAGTTGCCTGTTCTCTCCCAGCACCACCCTCCTGCATTTGCAGTTCCCACTGTTGCCTGCCTCATTATTTTGGTATTTCCGTATTGGAATTCATCTGATGGGCTGAACTTACCTTTTGCTCCAAGTAATGCATAAACCTCTGGCCAGTCTGCGGACGGACAACTCTTGGATCCCATGCTCTTTCCTAATCTAATCAAAGAGCCTATGGCAGGGAAAGGCCAGTCGGTACAATACCTGCCGCTATTGGCCTTGAGCAGGACTGCAGTCAGATCAGCTTCTCTCTAAACAGTCTGAGTACGCAAGCTTCCTGACTAACACAGCTCCTGAAATCACCAGCGGCTCACTCTTTGCCATGTACTCAAGGTCATTCTACCCTTCAGCTCTGCTATCATTCATGTTCCATTTTTAATTTATTATCCAGAGAAATCCCTGGAAGATATCAGAAAAAATCATCCCGGCAGTAACAGAGGTTAACAGCAAACAGATAAGCATATGCCTTCCTCACATTAGTGTCAGATTGAAAGTGATTTTCCCCAGACAGTGGGATGGACATATTTTTGTTCATATTCTCTAGTGTGAACCATACACTTATTTATTGAACCAAAAATTATTGCACAGCCATTTGAGCCAAACTATGTTTGAAGATCTGGATAAATCGTTCATGAACATAATGGTGAAAATCCTGATTTGGGAGCTTGCACAGTATTGGGAGCAAGCAGTGGCTATTTACCAGGCCTGTGTGACTGTCGGGCACTCTTCACAGTGTTTGCAAATTTCCTCCTACATAGGCCTGCCTCTCCAAGGAGGATGCCGACTCTACATTCCCAGGCTCTCTTGTCAGTAGGTCACAGAGACATGACAATGGCCCTTCTAGTCACAAGCATTGATAAGAGGTTAAATACAGAAGAAAGTACCATAAAGATGGAAACATAAACAGATTTGTGTGTGTGTGTGTATGAGTGCTGTGGTGTTACAGAAAGTCACATAGGCCAGAACAGGATCGGTAATAGGGATGCTTGTAGTAGTATTTGTTGCCCTCACACAATGTGGAGTCCTCAGTTAAATGGCCTCGTGGTACAATTTGGGCATTTACTAGATTTGTGCTATCCAGTATGGCAGCTAATAGCTTTGTACATGTCTTAGACCTCAGGATGTGGCTAGTACAACTGAAGAACTAAATTTTTTAATTCATTTACATTAAAATTTCAAAACAGCTGCTTCATTCAGTTATTAGAAAATTTTTAAATATATTTGGAACAACATTGGTATGTTTATCTCCCTTTTCAACTGTAAATTTTATGAAATCAAAATCCAGATCAGGTTTTTAATAGAGTTTAGTAGCCACATTGAGATGGACCATTACATGTAAAATACACACAGGATTTTGAAGACAATAGAAAAAATAATGCAAAATATCTCAATAATTATTTATGTTGATTATATGTTATAATAATACTGTATTATTGTGGTTATATTAATAATATAATAAGATATAATAAGATATCTTTTATTTTTCCTTCAAATTCTTCCTTTATAAAGTACCACATTTTCTTAAAGGGCTTGATATCTTTCTTTGCCTTTGGAAGTCAGTAGGGTTGGGTTTTTTAAGCACCTGAGTATTTTAAGGTGAAATTTTTTCAAAATGGAGAACCAGGAGGCAAGCTTGCTTAGCCATTCTACTGACGGTATGAGGAGAAGGCTCTCTTTTCTCAACAGTAAGCTGGAAGAGACTACTCTGCCTAACACTATAGCTTGCTACTGAGACCCATGGTTATAGCCAGCCTCTCCCAATACTGTGTGCAACAGCTGGGCAGGAGTAGTCTCTCTCCATCACCAGATGCCTGTCCCTGCTCCACCCCTTCTCACCCAGGGTTGAGAAGGGGCTCTTCTTCATGGAAGCCAGCGTCTTACCATTGCAAGAATCCTCAACACCATTCTCCTACTCTGCAAACACTGACTTACAACTGTAGCTTCTTCTTTTAGGACTTAAAGTTCTATATATCTGGGACTTCCTCCAGACTCCAGTCATCCTTCCAGTTATTTAGAAATTATGCTGCCCAGAAGAGTGTTGAGACTGGGTTGAGAGTGACAGAATCAAGTGATGAAGCTTCTCAAACACCATGGATTAAATATTTGGATTTTAATCTAAGGGCAACAGGAAGCCACTGAGTTTTAAACAGGTGAGTGAGTGTAATTAAATCTATAGTTTCACAAGAAACGTTCTAGCTTCAGTCTAGAGAATATCCCTAGAGGCAAAGAGACTGCTTATAATGGAGACTCAAAGAGCTGAGACTAGGGCAGAAATAGAGAATAAAATACAAATGTGTCTGTGTGGTGGTTGGGAGTACAAGTAGTGGAATTTAGTGACAGATCAGCTGTTAAGGCTGAGAAAGGAGGAGTTGATCAAGTTTTGCGTTGGATTAGATTGATGGTTGGGCCCACACTGAGGCATGAATCACAACATTTATTTGGGAGGTGATACAAGTTCTCATCCTCTTACATTCGTGAAGCTTCTTCTTTCCTCTTACATTCATTACATTCATATTTATAGGGACAAATTCTTATAAAAGATATGACTAAATTAAACTTTATGTGCATTTGAATTTTGATGCATATTACTATGTTGCTCTCCTTAATAGTTGATATTTGGGAATGGGGAGGGTTTATCTGTTACACAAAAAATGATGTCTCACTATCAACTTGATTTTTACTTTTTTTCTTTTGGGGGGACTAAGGATGAGCACCTTCTAAATATTTAGAATAGTAGAAGAAATAGAAGACAAATATATACCTGTTGATATTCCTGCTCAGTTTATATTGGTTGTTTTTTTTTACTTTGTTCAGTTTATAAGCTCTTTATATATTAAGGAGACCAGGCCTCTATCTTATGCATCAAAAATATTATTGCCAGTCAAATGTTTGATTTATCATACATAGGAAATTTTCATTCTTACAGACTTGAATTGCTTATTTTTTTCTTTTATGGTTTCTGAGATATTTAAATAATGCATAGGAAAACATTCTCTATTCCATCATTATTTAAATGTCATCATCTCATTTTTTATCTAATAATTGCATAGTTATACTTGAATGTTTAATTCATATGAAATTGATATTGATGAAAGGAGATAAGACTTCATAGAATCCTACTCATGGCCCAAACATACTTATTATGTAACCCACTACTTTAGAATGATACTTTTTAAACCATAAATTAAATTTCTGTACATGTCTATTTTTTTATTCTCTATTCTGTCCCATTGAGCCTATGTATAATTTTAAAAAACTGTTTTAATGATTGTGGTGTTATATTATTACTTGTTAAGACTTATCCTACTCACTCATTTTTCATAGATATTTTTACATGTCTATTTTGCATGTAAACTTTAAGATCAGAGTAGTTTGAAAAAATTTATATTGGTATTTTTATTGAATTCAGTTTAATACCCAGATTTATAGGTTAATTTATGGAAAATTGGTATTTTCATACTGTTGAATTTTTTCAGCCAAGAGGAGTATCTCTATTTACTTATTTCTGTCTTTTATTCCTTCATACATGTAACTGAGAACTTTCTGATTTTTAATTTCATAAAAATGAGCTATTGAATTTTTAGTCATTCAACTCTAGTAAAGAACTTTAGAGTTGCTTCTCTTTGATTTTCTACGTATACAAGCATATCATTTGCAAGTGATCATTTTGCTTCCAATTTTCATAAATCTGTTTCCTTCCTCTTGTCTAATCACATAGGCCAGCAACTCCATGGCACTGTCAAATAGTAGTAACCATGGTGTACATTTATGTTTTGTTTTTCCTGACTTTATTGGAAACGCTTTTAACAAATAAACATTGTATCAGCTTTCAAAAGAAATACTACATATATTCGGTGCACTGTCCAATTCTCCTGTATTTTCGTCACTGGTTTTCCTTGTCCAATACCTTCCACCTTGAAAATGCCGCTCATTTGTTTAAAGGCAAAAAGTAAGGTCTTCATCTCTTCACGCACTGCTTCAAACAGAAAAAAACTGGAGTGGAGGACAGGGTGAAAAGAAAGCTTGCTAAACTCATAGCAACAGCCAAAGCAAAGAGTCAGGAGTTCCTCCAGCAGAGGATCATGCCCCCGGGGCACAACAGAAGGAAGAACTGGAGCGTGGGGAGGAGTCGCGGCCACCCCCCCCCCACGCCCCCCCGCCCCCCGCCCCCGGCCCGCCTAAGGTGCCAACCGCAGAGTTGAAATGTGAGCCCGGGTGGCCGGTGACTTAGTAGCAGCCACCGGACCACCGCCGCCAGAACACCACCGGGAGAGACAAAGAGACCTCCGCCCCAGCGGTGCCGGGCGCGGGCCTCCGGGGCTTATTTCTCTGGCTGCCAGGCAATGGCCAGCTCTCCTCGCGCTTCCCCTCTCAGGAGTACTGCTGTCTCCATCTGACCGCCCTCTGTCCCCTCCGTCCCCTTCCCGTTCCGGGCTCTCCTTTTGCTCCCAGCCAACCCTAGCTCCAGTCTGTCTGTCTGTCTGGCCTGGCGCGCAACCTCCGGCCACCGGCTTGGATGGACGCGTGGAGGCTGCTCAGGGGTCCAGGGGTCTTGCTTCCAAAGTTGGTTCTGCTCTTTATCTATGCAGGTCAGTGACTTTGGGCTTCGGGAGAGGGGAAGGGGATCTGGGGCTGCGCTTGGGTCACACTCTGGGCGACGTGGTTTGAGCCGGACGCACTGGGACTTTCGCAGGAGCGCAAAGATTGTGTGGTCCTGGCGTCGCTGGACCCCTGGGCTCCACTTCCATGCGGGTTTGTTTTGTTGTGTTTTCTTTTTCCTTTAACGTGTCCTTTCCACTGACGTTTCCTTCCTTTTTTAAATTTTCTTTCCTTTAATTTTCTGTTCTTTAATTTTGTTTTCTTTTCCTCTCCACAAAACAACGTGGAAGCAAGCCCTAACTCCACCTTTAGGAGATTTTACTCTCTGAATAGAGTAACATTTATCCAGTATCCACGACTCAAGAATCTAAGAGGGTGACTGGAGGTAAAGGGTTGGAAGGAAAACATTTTTTTGAAATCCCTTGAAGTCTAGAGCTATTGCTGAAGTTTTCAGACAAATTAATGTAGTGACTTTTCCATTTCGGTATGCGCTGCCCTCTCCACTCGCGCATTCCTGAATATTCTTCTTTTCCCTTTGGAAATAAAAACCCATAGACCTTTGCTTTAGAAGATGATCCTCACGTGTGGTACAAGTGGGTGCTTTGAAGTCAAACGTAAGGTTTTTGAGAGGCGTCATTTCACTCCGGGTCTAATCTGTGTTCCATGGATTTTGTTCAGCACTTGTTGGCAGATGACGGGCATCTCATCTCCCTCCTCCTAATTACTCTTAGTGATAATTGCTAATAATTGATGAAGTAAAGTGGTTTTCTTGTTTCGTGATTGACATAGAGCCCAATGCTATGGCCTTTCATTGCTTATTCATGTATAAAGTTAATTACACATGAGTTTCCCATCTGCTTTCTAGTCACAAAACAAGCTCAAAGCAAAAGGTTTTGCAAAATATTTTCATTTCTCTAATTTCCTATAGCAAAAACCATAGGCTGGTACCCATGGCCTTATTATACTAAATTTGTGTATAGTACCTTCAATACATATAAAGATACCACACTGAAACAAAGACGTTCTTCAACATGATCGGATCATCAAAAGATTTGAATTTATCTTTCAAGGTTGCCAGAAGTGAGACACAATGACTCCTGTGGAAATTTTGAGTCTGTTTATTAAAATGCAAATTAGTGGTTTCTATAAGTTAGTTTAAAGATATTTTCTTGTAGGGAAAATGTAGACTTTCAAGTGCAGAAATTTATAAAAGTAGGAAGAGCACTTATTTAATGAGGAACCTCCACATTCTAATCTGTTTACACTTACTTATTTTACTTCAGTCACACAAGGTTTTCAGAATTCTAGGAACAGAATCAATTGCATTCATCTTAGTTTTATCTCTGCATTAGTTTATCCGAATCAATGTTAATTCTTTTCAACTCCTCTGTTTATCAAAAGAATACAAAAATAAGAAAATGGAACTCAGCAGATAAAACTGTAATACCCTCACTTGCCCTTATTCAGCCACCATTGAAATCAACTTTTTCATAATCAACTGTCTATTCTATTCCCCGTGGTAAACACAAAGCTTCTGATTTGCATACTTTTCCTTCCCTCCGTCCTCTTCCTCCAGGGCTGGGTGCACAACTCCCCAGCTTCAGAGAACCCACAGAGCTGCCTAGCAGCAAGGTGGGGTGCTTTAGAAAGTTTCCTCTCCGTTCATTTCTTCTATCCTTCCACATCTCTCCCTGCTGAGCTACAAAGTGTGCTGATACTACTAGGTTGACTTAGTACCTTTGGTAAGAAATGTTTAGCTAATGTGTTCTTTGGTGGTAACTCCTGAACTCCTTATTTCAGAGGCTTTTTCATGCCTGTCATATTCATTCAACTACTGTTTACTGTGTGAAATGGGGTGAGTGATGTATAGGACAGAGGCCACGCTGAGTCTGGACTAGGAGACCGGGTGTGCCCATTACACTAATGGGTCATAGGAGAGGTACAATCATGTGCTATCGGTGCCCAAGAGAGAGGGTCTTATTGCTGGCCAAGGCGTGTAGTTACGTTCCATGAAGATGGTGTCTGTTTTGCTCAGCATAGTAGTTTGAGGGACTAGCTAAAATGCCTTGTCCATAAGTGAAGCTCAATCAATATTTGCTCAGAAAAACTGAACTAGGGAGGACTTTTAGGAACAAGGCCTTTGAAAGACAGGGAGGAAGCATGGGACATAGGAGATGGAGTAGCAGGATATAGTGTCAAAGGCAAAATCCACTAGATGTTGCTTGGAACTAAGATCTATGGCTGGAAGTAAGGATTGAGGTGAGATGGGGGGAACACAGGAGAAGTAAGAATAGTTTAGACACCCTGTTAGGTGACTTGTCAGCCTTAATGGGACAAAAACACAAGTAGATGTGCTGCCTGTAACCTGAATTATTTCTCCCAAAACAAATGCACTCAATTCACGTTCCATTTGTTGAGGAAGTAGGAACGAGGTGTCTATACCTGGAGCCTGATGTTGTACTGTGGAGTTACTTTTGGAAAGAGAGCCAATGAAGTGTTTACATTATTGTCCAACTCCCAAAGACAGAACTTGGCCAAGGTTGTGCCTTCGTGTCCTCAGCCAGTGCCTTCTGTCCCCTCCCTTTCCTTCCTCTCTTAGCCTTAGCTGTACTGTAGCTTCAAGTTTCTGAACAAGTATTTGTAGCCAGATGCAGCTTTTCCTGTAGAACACATTCCTTAAGGTGGAGTGGGGGTGGGGAACCTTCTTCCAGATCATGCCTTTAAGGTCACTGAAAAGAGTTTGAACTGGATGATTTGCAAAGATACTAACTTGAATATTAGAAACAATATTGTTTATTTTCTAAAGACATTTGGAATGTTTCGTCTTTTTACAAGTGAGAAAATGCTCCTGTATCATTCAAACTCTGGTCTTCATAGAATTAGTCTCAAATACAGTGGAGAGAGCAGCTAACATATCCAAACAAGCTCTGAGGTGTGTGTTTGGAGCCTCTGTTTGGAAACGCCAGGATTGTGAATGTACCTGCTGTGCTATGAAATCTGCCCTTTCGGTCCTTTAATTCTGAAAGCAGACAAGAGCGCTAGAAAATGCCATAAAAATACAAACAGTGTATGGCATGACGTCTGTGTCTGCGGCAGGTAAAATCCAGCTTCTTGGCTACAAGACTTTAGGCTTGGTTTCCTGTAACACTGGCTCAAAATATTTTGGTAACAACATGTCTTTATAGTAATAGTAATTGGAGAACAAGAGGAGTAACTGAATCTTTGACATTCATGGAGAACTTAGTGAGATATCAGTGTCTTGGCCATGATGTTAAAAGGCCCCTCATTGGTTGTCCTGCTCCCACAGAATAAGTGGGGGTGTCAGCTCCCCTACTACCTTAATGGCTTGTAGTGACTTTTAAGAACATGAAGCAAAACATTCCTGCTAAGAGCTTGAGACAACTCAGCAGTCTAACTAAATATTTGAATTAATTACACAGCACGAAAAATGAGAGCAATACACATTCATTGGGAAAATGATAAAATAATCAGTCTTTAAAAGTTCGATGCACTCTGCAAAAAGCATACTCCGTCAATAAATCATTAGACTGTGTTTCTGTCCTCCAAAGTTCAAGTAAATTTAAGCAGAGTTACTGCATCTCTACAAAGGTAATTGTTTTCTTCTCTCATTTCTTCTTACCATGTTCCAGAGAAAGTCATTAAAGTTTGTTAATTTACAAGGTAGAAATAAAATTGAGGGAAAGAAAATGTGAACTTTTTTCACTTGTTTGACAAAGGGCGTGCATTGTGGATAAAGGTGAATGAACTTGACTACTTTTTGATCCCATCCTTTTGTAAAAAAAGTCATCTTGGCAGGGAGGTGATTTAAAAGCAAAATTGAAATTTTCCTTTCTAGATAAATCAATTACATGGACATGCAGATATAAATATAACATGTACTTTTACAGTGTGACTTGAGCTCAAAAGCAAGAGTCTTACATAATTTAGAAAATAGTTGATGTTACCTTCAGAGGTTGAGTTGAAAATGACTCATTTTGTGATTTTCAAACATGCAACTTAAATTATCCCACTATATTTAATGTTTTCCTTGTCATATACATGAAATTCACATACCCATTATAATTTATAACACCGACTATAACTAAATGATAACCTTCATGTGTTAAATATTATTTAAGTGGAATAAGGAAATATTTAAAAGCCAGGGTAATTTTCATTCAACATTTTTGGGATAATTTTCTTTAACCAAAAACATATAGGAAAAAAAGAGAGTAATTTGGTTTCATTAGCTCGGTCATATCCTTTTTAATCAGAAAATACCTTCCCCCCCCCCCCCCCACAGCACTCTTTCATAGCTTATCGATTCTTAAATCTGACATTAAACTCTTAATTATTCACAAGTTAATTATCTAGGGAAACTTCTTATTTTCCAAACCAAATGTATTACCAGGATATGCAGACTCATATGAGTTACCATGTGTAGGTACCCTGTGATTATGAAGGTAAAAATGGTCGAGAAAGAAAAGCATGTAATGCCTTGTCATGACAAAATATACCTTATTTTAAAATTCTCTCCAGTTGCCATTATTCATGTTAATAACACTTTCGATTAAATGAAATTAATTGAGAATAATACCCAAAATCAAAAGACTTTATCTTTTAAAAATCATTAAAAGAACTCAGTTGACAAAGTGAATGACTAATTAGCTGGCTCATTCAATCCTCCCGTCATTGTCTCATTCAATTCTGACCGCCAGTTAAGGTGCTAGATTCAGGAGGTTCAAAGAAGAATGGTCTTTGTCTTTTCTAGCTTTATGTTTAATAGGAAAGGAAGACAAGTTCAGATGCTTGTATATGTTTTAGAATTCTGCCTATTTAAATAAAAAATCTAAATGCACTCAAGAGTGGTTAAGGTATGAAATAGAATAACTTTGCGTGAAGCTGTGATTTCAGAACTGTAACTGGATGCGTGTTGTTTTTATTTTGCAGACGACTGTCTTGCTCAGTGTGGCAAAGACTGCAGGTCTTACTGTTGCGATGGGACCACGCCCTACTGTTGCTCCTACTATGCCTATATCGGGAATATCCTCTCGTGAGTACTGGTTCAAATTTGGCAATATTGATGCTCTTTCCCATGCCCAGTTATATTTTCAAAAAGTATTAAGTTATAGGTATGGGCAAGAAATTTTAAGATCTCTGCTGGAAATCTCTACTGGAAATACTAAATCCTCATCATTATCCAGTATGTTGCTTGGCAAAATGTGCAAATGAATATACAAAATACGTTGCCTTGATTAGAAGTTAAAAGAAATATACTTTTATTGCTTAACTTGTTTTGTAATAATAACAATGTTTTAAGTAGACCTCATTCATGTTATTGATCTTTTTTAACACGGTAAATTATGTTGTCTGCTTTGCTGAAAGATTTATAAGTTCAAATTTGTCATTTAATTATGGCCAGTTTATTTTGTCATCCATGTATTTGTCTAACTCACCCAGTAGATATCAGAGCAAAGAGACATTATGAATAAAAAACAGTGGAGGTATGAAATGTCAATTTTCTATGCAATGCATATAAAGCAACTTCAAGAAACAAGTTTAGAGCCCAAGATAGGCTAAGCATCAGCAATGTAAAGTAATAACCAACCACACAAAGCAATGAGACACACACACTGCAACTGTGTTAAGCATTCTCCATAAAAATCTAAGAATTTATTTTAGAGGTGCTTTGGTCAAAGGGAAATGGAGAAGCAGGAGCTGCCTTCAGGGTTGTACAAGTCTGTCGGAGAAGTTTACAACTCTCAGTTCTGCTATGCAGGCCTTCAAGGTGAGAAAGTAAAGGTAGAGAATTAGGAACACAAGAACTTTCTGAATCAGAATTACCCGTGGCTTTCAGATAGCCACAATAGTCTGGCTTCTGCTCTTGTTCTTGTTTTTTGCTTTTCAAACATCAGGATGCTTTTGGAGCTGTCCTGTTGCGGCCTTACCCATGCCCAAGAAGGCTTAGGTGGCCCAGGAAAGACCAGGTACTGAAGGATGTTCTTGGAGATGGCTTATAAATCATCCTCCATTTCCTGAGAATAGAAAATCTGCTACAACGTAAATTGTCTAGATTCAGAGCTGGGGCTGATATTAGAGATAATGTCTGTCTCAATAAGACCAAAAAGAATCAAACTTCTGGGTCCTCTGGAATACTGCCACGATTATGTAAGAAAGCTCAGGCTGTGATAAAGATGCATGAATGGAACTTGAGCAATCTTTGAAATGCTTATCAACTCTAAATAAAGTTAAATTTTTTCTCATGGAAGACTTGGTGGAAAAGAGATGAAGTCTCCTTACTTTAGAGGATAGTCAGAATAATATTGGCAGGAATTAATCTGCTAAGAATACCCTGCGTATGAGTATATAATGATGTTTTACATTTGTATGCCACTTCATACTGGCATGGATGGACCTGGAGAACATTATGCCAAGTGGAATAAGCCAATCAGAGAAAAGACAAATGCCATATGATTTCGTTCATATGTGAAATCTAATGCACAAACTGAACAAACAAGCCAAATAGAAACACTCATAGATAGTGAGCAGGCTGACAGCTATGGCAGGGAGCTTAGAAGGTTGAGGGATTAAGTAAAAAGGAAAAAGGATTCGTGGACATGGACAACAGTGTGGTGATTGCAGGGAATAAGAAGAATAAATGGTAATGGAAAATATACAGTAAATTAAAAGTAAAATAAAATTAAAATTAAAAGTAATTTAAAATACATTATGACTAAGTTCTAATTTTATTTTTGAGTGGTCTCCACCTGCCAGATATTGCTCTTCCAGGCAGAGGTGTGAGTGGGCCCCGCAGGTGGTATGGATTTGAGGAACGGGCACCAGAGCGATTCCTCATTCTTTGGGCCTCTGGCTTCTGGCCCACTTTCTGGTCCACTCACCACATCATGGTGTGCTAGGTGCCCTTAGTTCTCACCTGATAGCTCCCACCACCCTGGTAAATATGTATGTGAGACATAGCTACTTATTAACCAGAACACGTAAAAATTAAGTTGACAGATGTGCTTTATATGTGTTACATTTGCAACCAGTTTCATATTTTCATGGTATCTATTCTAAGCCTTTCACTAATTTCACTACTTAAGTAGTTGAGTTGATGTATTTATCTGGGTTATTAGGGACATGTCCATGTAATACTAGGGGGAAAAAGGATTTTGTTTTTGGATAAAATAAACACAGATGGCATGTTTCAGGCAGTTAAAACTGAATTTTCTGTTCAGAAAGGAGATCAAGTAAATCCCTTGCTAAACAATTCTCAGGGGAAAAAAGGAGGGGGGCGCTTTCAAGTGTTTTCCCCACTGGATAAAGGAGAACACATTTCAGGATTTCCAGTTATTGTTTAAGATTTGAAAAGAGTTCTTAACTCCACCCAAACCTTTTTTTTTTAAAGTTGGGTGTGGGCAGAAAGTTTGAGAGAAAAAAAAAATCACTCCAAGAATGCTTACAAAGGTTCTTTCATGCACATGTTTTCAAATATCGCTATTTTGGAACTCACAAATTATGCTTCCTCTCTTCCAAGCACCCAGGCACCTCCTTAGTAAAATCATTTTAATCACCTTAACGGAAAATTAAATCTTAGTAGTTATCAGAAAAGTAATAAGGAAGAAAACAATAAATACAATGGGATATTTTGTCGCCTAAATGAACAACTTTATAAATTGGTTATATTTTGGTTTCTATTTTTGTCTGTCTAAAAATAGAAAACATCTTGGCTCAGTTTCAAACGAGCTGAAAAGTGTACAAAATACAAGTTGGGTCATTCTAGATTTCATAAATGGTGAAGCAAGGAACTCTTGGTCCTGGTCGCGGAGTCCTCTCCCTAGTGACCCTCTAAAATAATCAGAGTAGACATGTTTCACCTTTAACTCTATTTATGTCAAGTCTCCTCTCCTTTTTGCAAAGTAACCAGCAAGACTCATTTTTTAAGAAATCATAAGACCTGAGTTTCAATTTACCTTTTAGTTGGAAGTTGTATTTTACTCAGGTCCTTCCCTTGCTGATATTTTACCTGAACGTGAGTTAATTTTGATAAATAAATTGAGGTCATTGCTCCTTTTCCTTCCTTTTCTAAATAGGAATTTTAAAATTGATTGTGTCTCAGGAAAATTTTAAAAATAAAAATTTAAAATAGGATATCTACCTTCATTTCTTTTGAGCTATAATTGACATATAACATTATATTAGATTCAGGTGTACAAAATAATGACTTGATATTTGTATATGTTGCAAAATGATCAGCACAGTAAGTTTACTTAACATAATCAATTTAAAATAGCACATTCCACTTTTAATTATTATGATCACAGATTAAGTTTTCAATATAGAAACACAGTAGCATCATTTTCAAGAACTTAAGAATAATTTTATATAATCAAAAAAGTTTCTGGAAACAAATGAACTCACAACAATCCAAAACTTATGGAACACAGCAAAGGCAATCCTGAGAGGGAAGTTCATAGCAATACAGGCCTACATAAAAAAAGATAGAAATATTTCAAATAAACAACCTAACACTACATCTACAAGAACTCAAGGAACAACAAAAAAAGATAGTCCAGAGCAAATAGAAGGAAGGAAATAACCAAGATCAGAACAGAATTAAATGACATAGAAACTAAAAGCACAACTCTAAGGACCAATGAATCCAGGAGCTCATTCTTTGAAAAGATAAACAAAACGATGAGCCTTTATGCAGACTCATCAAGGAAAAGAGAGGACCCAAATAAACACAATCAGAAATGAAAGAGGAGAGATTACAGCTCTCTTGGTATTTCTGATACCACAGAAATACAAAGGATTGTAAGAAATTACTATGAAGAACTATATGCCAAGAAATTTGAAAACCTAGGTGAAATGACAAATTTCTAGAAAAGTAAATCTTGCAAAACTCAATGAAGAAGAAGCAGAAAGCCTGAACAAACCAATAACAGTTGATGACATTGAAGCAGTGATCAAAAAACTCCTGACACACAAAAACCCTGGACCGGGAAGTTTCACAGGAGAATTTTGCAAAGCATTTAAGGATGAGCTAACCCCTGTACTTCACAGACTATTCCAAAACACCCAAGAAGATGGAAGATTCCCAAACTTTTTTTATGAAGCCAGCATCATCCTAATCCCAAAACCAGATAAAGACATAACAAAGAGAGAAAACCTCAGGCCAATATTGCTGATGAGCAAAGATGCCAAAATCCTCAACAAAATATTGGCAAACCACCTCCACCAATACATTAAAAAGATCATACACCATGATCAAGTGGGATTCATCCCAGGGATGCAAGGATGGTATAATATTCACAAATCAATAAATGTAATACATCACATAAGCAAAAGGCAAAAATCACATGATTATATCAATAGATGCAGAAAAAGCATTTGATAAGATACAGCACCCATTTATGATAAAAACACTCAGTGAAGTGGGAACAGAGGGAGCATTCCTCAACATAATAAAGGTCACATATGAGAGACCTACAGCCAACATCATACTCAATGGACAAAAACTTAGAGCTTTCCCACTAAGATCAGGAACAAGACGAGGATGCCCACTTTCACCACTCCTATTCAACATAGTACTGGAAGTCCTAGGCACAGCAATCAGGTAAGAAAAAGAAATAAAAGGCATCCAAATTGGAAAAGAAGAAGCAAAACTGTCATTCTTTGCAGATGAGATGATAGTGTACATAGAAAATCCTATAGACTCCACCAAAAAACTCCTCAACTTAACAAGTGAATTTGGCAAAACAGCAAGATGCAAAGTCAATATTTAGAAATCAAAGGCATTTTTGTACACCAACAATGAAATATCAGAAACAGAAATCAGGAAAAAAAATCTCATTTAATATAGAAAGAAGAAAAATAAAGTACCTAGGAATAAACCTAACCAAGGATGTAAAAAACCTGTACTCAGAAAACTACACAACATTGAAGAAAGAAATTAAAGAAGACAAAAACAAATGGAAGCATGTACCATGCTCATGGATTGGAAGAATGAATATCATCAAAATGTCCATACTACCCAAAGCAATTTATAGATTCAATGCAATCCCTATTAAAATACCAATGACATATTTCACAGATATAGAACAAACATTTCAGAAATTTATATGGAACCATAGATGACCCCGAATAGCTGCTACAATTTTGAGAAAGAAGAGTAAGGGAAGAGAGGTATCACAATACCTGATACTAAACTGTATTACAAGGCCACTGTAATCAAAACAGCCTGGTACTGGCATAAGAAGAGACACATAGACCAATGGAACAGAACAGAGAGCCCAGAAATAAACCCAAGTCTATATGGTCAATTAATATTTGACAAAGGGGGAAGAAGCATAAAATGGAGTAAAAATAGCCTCTTCAACAAATGGTGCTGAGAAGCTGAACAACTACATGCAAAAAAAAAAAAAAAAAGAAACTTGATCACCAACTTACACCATGCACAAAAATAAATTCAAGGTGGAGAAAAGACAAATATAAGTCATGACACCATAAAAGTACTGGAGGAAAACACAGGCAGGAAAATCCCAGACATTCCATGCAGCCATATCTTCACTGATATGTCACCTAAAGCAAGGAACACAAAGGAAAGAATAAACAAATGGGACCTCATCAAATTAAAAAGCTTCTGAATGGCTAAAGAAAACAGCATTAAAATGAAAAGAGAACCAACTATATGGGAAAACATATTTGCCAATGATACCTCAGACAAAGGTTTGATCTCCAAAATAATACAACTCACACAACTCCATACCAGCAAGACAACCTAATTAAAAAGTGGGCAAAAGACTTAAACAGACACTTCCCCAAGGAGGCCTTCCCTCAGGACGGCCCAGAGACATGTGAAAAGACGCTCAGGATCACTAGCCATCAGAGGGATGCAAATTAAAACCACAATGAGATACCACTTCACACAAGTGAGAATGGCCATCATAAACAAATCAATAAACAAGTGTTGGAGAGGGTATGTAGAAAAGGGAGCCGTAGTGCACTATTGGTGGGGATGCAGACTGGTGTAGCTGCTATGGAAAACAGTATGGAATTTTCTCAGAAAACTAAAGATGGAACTGTATTTTGACCCAGCAATTGCACTTCTGGGATTATATCCTAAGAACCCTGAAACGCTAATCCAAAAGAACCTATGGACCCCAATGCTCATAGCAGCACAATTTATAACAGCCAAATGCTGGCAGCAACCCAAGTACCCATCAGTAAATGAGTGTATCAAAAAACTGTGGTACATTTACACAATGGAATACTACACAGCAGAGAGAAAGAAGGAGCTCCTACCCTTTACGACAGCATGGATAGAACTGGAGAGCATTATGCTAAGTGAAATCAGCCAGGTGGTGAGGAACAAATACCATATGATCTCACCTTTAATTGGAATCTAGTCAACAGAAAAAAGCAAGCAAAATATAACCAGGGACATTGAAATTAAGAACAATCTGACAGTAACCAGAGGGGAGGTGGGAGAGGATAATGGGGGGAAGGGTTTTCAGGAACTACTATAAAAGGACACATGGACAAAACCAAGTGGGGTGGAAGCAGGGGAAGGAGGTAGGTTTGGCCGGGGGGTGGGGGAATTAGTGGGGGTAAATGCAGACAACTGTAATTGAGTAACAATAAAAGAATTTTTAAAATTAATAATAATAAAAAATACTATTAAAAAAGGAATAACTTTACAGAAGTCAGCATATACTATGTAATCAATTATTTACAAATCCATAGTGAATGCCCATAACCATGTCAAGACTCAAGTTGGTCCTGGGATCCAAAGATGAATAAGTGACATACAGTGACCTCAAGGATCTCATAACCTAATAAGAGTGTGTAGACAAATAATTCTAATTCAATGAACTAATCTATGAAATGTTATTGGAGGGCTAGGAAAAGGGAAAACAGTACAGTCTCTGTGTGTTTGTTTAAAAAGGAATGTTTAGAGAGTAAGCGTCATAAACACGAAATTTAAACAGCTTTGAAGGAACAGTATTTACATAAATGGACAGTGAGGAAAGTTTTTTCCAGACAGACAGACTCTTGATTTCAAAGGCAAAGTAATAAGAAAGGAAAGGGCCAGTTTGTGAAAACCTGTGTTGTCCAGTGTTGCTAGAGAGGTAAGGGTAAATGTTGAATAGCACATTAGAATAGGTTAGGTAAGGCAAAACATAAGTCCTCATTTTTGCATATTGTTATTGGTAGATTTTATACCTTTATTGGTCATGTCTCACACAACTGAAACAAAATAAGTCATTATTTTTCTAGAAATCAGAGAGCTGGTTTTATGTAGAGAGAACACTTTGTTAGCACACTGGGACAAGGGGCAAAGGTGAGAAGGCACCGAATGATGATTATTTTTATTTATTCCATAGAGAAGAGGTTTGAAATAAACACTTTGAGATATTAGACTATTTAGAGGTACTTATGATAGAATGTGTGACTTTGGAATTATTTTTTGATTTTTGACATTTTTTTAATTACAAAGTAATAACCTGAAGGTTAAAAGCCTCACTATGCTTGAAAATGATAATAGGGCCAATTCAAGAAATAAATAATTTCTCATCAAATTGATTCTCATTTTACTCAACCACTCTCCCCCCCATGGAAGATACACATCTGTGATGAATATTGAAAAAGCTATTTCAATTTTTGCTGCTGATGAAATTGAACTGACATTCATTAGAGAGAGGATCTAGTGTAAAGATGTGGCTTGTACAATAGTCTTTAGAAATGATAGAATTCAAGGAAATAGAGAGTGAAGTTGAGTGGCTAGTTACTTATAGACTTTCCTGGAAGCGAAGGTAAGCTGCTATGTAAGTAAGAGAATAATTGTACAATACTGAATAAAAACCAGCAACGACTTGGTTGGACATAGTAAGCCAGATGACAAGAGGTAAGATTTAATTCCCTTATTAAAAAATAGATTTTTGCTCTTTAAATTTGCATTTGTGAAATGCAGATCTGTCTTGAGATGCATCAGAGAGCCATCTGGCCAACACAAAATCCCCGAGGGGAAAATCAAGAAGAAAAACTAATAATGGAGATTCTGGTGGGATTAAGTTTCTTTTCTTCTCGATGAAATGTGAAAGATGTATTGCCTGCAGTTTTGCAAAGACAGCTACTAAATATCACAATTGTGATGTTAGAGTCATGTTATGCATGAAAGGAAAACTGAGTTAAAAGATAAAGGTTTCATATTTTCAAATGGCATTTGCAGTCCTATGCTCATTAAGTAGCTGAGCATTCTGAATAAAACACATGAGGCTATTCAAATACTGACAAAACCATAATGCATTCTGAAAGGTCTTTGGCATTGGTAAAAACATTTAAATTAATTAAATTTAAATTTTCTCAGTACTTAAATATGGATAAACACTTCTGGAACAGTGCATATTAAGTAAATGAAAGTTTGTGGGAGTCTTTATTTTTGTTTTAGTAATGATGCAAAGATAAATAACTAATACAATGTTAAAATAAATATGAACTTTATTTAAAATTTAACAACTTATTTTTAACATAAGAAGAAAGTTTGTGTTTCTCAGAAGACACACATTTACATTTTATGGATTATTTTATTAAAAGCAAACATGAATATCTAAAACTTTTCTCAGTCAAATCTATATTCTATTCTGTCAGAACTGTCTTTGTAAATTAAGACTAGTGTCAGAATCATAATTTGTTTTTAGGAAAGAATAGATGAGTTTTTAGGACACAGTCTTAGTAACTTATTTCTATAAATATTTACAGAGATATTCTATGTTCTACGCCTGTTACATAGATACGGCCAGCATGTTCTTGCCCATGCATGGTGTATAAGCTGCTGCAAGCAGATTACTATAAATAAATAGTTTAATATACTGGACAAAGACCAAAATGCAGTGAAATCAGGGACAAGCAGACTTTAGTCCAACTTTAGGGTTCTAAGAAGGCTTCTTGAAGAAGACTACATAATTCTAAGATCAATCCCAAAAGAAAAAGCAATTGACAAAATTCATCACTCAACATTAAAAGAAAAACATTTAACAAATGAAGAATAGAAAAGAAAATGCCCTAACCTCATAAATACCTCAAAAAAAAAAACCCCAACAACTACTGTACCCTACCTCAAACATTATATTTAATGGTCCACTATTATAACACTTCCCTTTAAAGGCAACTGTAAGACAAGCAGTTGTCTAGCACTGCTTCTATTCAGCATCCTACTCTCTGGGTCAGCATAACCAACAAGCCAAATTAAAAAGAAGCAATAGGAACTGGAAAGAAAGAAACTAAATTGTTATTATTTATAAATGATATGACTGCCTATATTGCTCAGAATATTAAAAAAAAAAGAATTCACCAAGACTTCAGCATGTAAGGTCAGTATTAAAAATTAGTGTATCAGTTTAGGTGTGTACATAAATCTCATTTACATCAAAAAATATAAGATACCCAGTAAGAAATCTAATAATAATATATGTACAGCATTTATGGAGTATTATAACTCTGTAAAAATTCCAAGGGATGAAAGACAGAGCTAAAGCAATTAAGAGATATACCAAATTGTAGATTGGCATATTATAAGGATGTCAATATTGGGATATGTCAATTCCTCCTGAACTATATATAAATTCAATGTAACTCTAATTGAAACTCACAGAACTGTTATTTTTTTGTTGAGTTTGACAATCTGAGTTTAAAACAAACCAATGCATGGTAATGTATCTGTATAGTAAATCTCAAAACTAGCAATCCTGTGTGAAAAAGAATGAGCAGAAAAAAAAATGTGCCAAAGATGATCATATTGGTATGAAGTTAAGCGGGTACAGTAATACCATGTGTTAGTTATGGAAACATGCACATGTGTGAGACACAGGTACATGTGAATTTCAGGATGCCCAGGACTGAAGGGTTTCCTGGGGTATAGGACTTCGTCTCCCCTGGGAACAGTCCTGGGCTAATGGAAACAAGTCGGTCTCCCCAGAGAGAAGAGCAGGAAGATCACCAACTCTAATATTTTATTATTTAAAAATATCAAACATCAGAAGCAATTATAAACTATTAACATGATAAGTCTGGGTGGTGAGTATGTGGGTGTTTTAGTATTATTATCTGTAATTCTTATGTTTGAAAATCTGAAATTAAAAAAAAAAAGAAAGCAATCAATATGTTTCATGATGGCTGTCATGGATTCACCTATCCTGAGACCAATTCCACTGTTTGGGTTTGCCAACACTCCCAAGCAGTGAGCTCAGTTCTGACACTCTCTGCATGGAGATAGCATCAAATCCCTCAGGCTAAGAGCTTAGTCCTAGCAGACTGCCCCACCCCCTCTCTGCATCAGCCACCAGCTGCAAATCCACGCTATCACCTGAGCTTCTGACCGACTGGCCACAGATTGGATATTCCCAAGGCCCCTTCCTTGGGTTTGATTAATTTGCTAAAGCAGCTCATAGAACTCAGAGAGACATTTTAGTTACTAGATACCAGTTTATTATAGAAGATTAAAGCTCAGGAACAACCGGATGGAACAGATGCAGAGGGTAAGATATGGGGAAAGGATGCAAAGCTTCTCTGCCCTCCCCATGTGCTCCCTTCTTCCCAAATCTCCACGTGTTCACCAAACTGGAAGCTCTCCCATCCTTTGGGTTTTTATGAAGGCGTCACTACATAGACACGATTGATTAAATCATTGGCCACTGATGATTGAATTCGATCTCTAGTCCTTCTTCCCTCCCCAGAGGTCAGGGATAGGGGAGTAAGGCAGAAAGTTCCAGCTCTCTAAATCCTGTGGTTGGTTTCCCTGGCAACCAGCCTTCATTCTTAGATACTTTCCAAAGTCACCTCATTAACATAAACTTACATGTGGTTGAAAGATGTTTGTTATGAATATTAAGACACCTGTATTGCTCTTATCACTTAGGAAATTCCAGGGGGTTGAGGAGCTCTGTGTCAGACTCAGGGACAAAGGTTAAACATGTATGTTGTACTATAAATATCACAACACCTTCTTAACATACAGATTCTGATTAGGTAGCTTGGGGTGGGACCTCAGATTCTGCATTTTTAACAAACTCCCAGGCCATGCTGACACCACCCATCCTCCGTCCTGTACTAGAGGGTGAAGAGGAAGAACAGATTAAGACTGGGGACCGATGGGATGTGGGGCTAAAAAGAGGAGGCAGTCCAAAATAATTGGGACTTTCTTTAGATGAGCAGGTAGATTGTGTTCTGGGAACTAAAGGGGAATGTGTAAGAAAGTTCAGAGAAGGGAATGGATTTTGTTTTTAATATATTGAGTGACAGGGGAGGTGAGAAATAGGCTTTATAGCCTATAGGCCAAATTCAGTGGGCCTTCAATTGGTGGACTGTACCAAGCTGAACTCAGTGAAGAATCTGGAGCATCGCACACAGCCTAGACATGCTGTTTTAGAAAGGTGTGTGGGAGGGAATGAGCTGTGCTAAAGAGGGTGTAGGAAAGAGAACAACAAGCTAATGATGGAATCCAAAGGACATTCAGGAATACACTGTGATTTCTCCCTTCTCTACACCTGATCAGCTTCCTGAAAACTGTTCTACATCTATTTCCCTTAAAGTGCCCCCATCCTTTCAAAATTCCTTCAGCCGCATGAAAATTAATCTGTCCTTCGCTAATCAGCCTGAAGCCATCTCCTATGATGGTAGGAATAGTAAAGGCCTTTATTTTCTTCTGTGTACTTGTGGTTTTTGTTATATAGAAGATAGGAGTCCCGGTCTTTTCATTCATTCTGAATTGCATATGTTGCCATAACAAAGAAGTTCATGTGAGGATCCAGCTTCATTCATCCTGATGCCCAAACCAGATCAACTCATATCTGGTCATATATTTCAGGTGTTTGGGGCTACCTTAACTAGACAGAAATCAGAGTTGGGTATTATAAGAGAAAGTGTGTTTGGTGGTGCTAGGGATTATTAGAGTCATGGGAACTACCATTTATTTAATTTTTTTCTGTCCAAGATACTTGAAATTATATTAGCTTATTAATCTTCAGAATAGCCCACATGGCCTAGGTAGTAATTTTATCTTGAAATTCACAGAGCTACTAGGTAATGAGCTGGCATTTAAAACTTCATGTGCTGGACCTCTTTCTGGTACTCCAATGGGTTCCTGAAAATCTCAAGATTTCAGGGTGAAAGAATGGAAATTATTTATTGCTTTAAGACCTTTGGAAGTCTGAAACACCATATTTTGGGGTGAGCCTTTTCTCAATATCTGGATTAAATTTTCTCCTATAAGTTGCCATAACATTATCCTTTTTCTGCCATGTGGTTATTTATCACTTCATTCAAGTCCCTACATTACCTGTCTGCCCTTCCATTCTCTAGACCCTGAGGGGACAGGAAGCCAATTAGACTTGAAGGTCAAGGGCCCAACCTACTGAATGATCCACAATGCATTGTTTCAATGCAGGTCAATCCTATATTTATGGAAAACCTAACGTTGTGTATTCTAAATAAATATTTATTTATTTATTTAGTGTCGTGTGGATGAGTACTTGCTTAGAAAAGTCAAATTATAATTTGCCTATGTTGTTGATTTTCATGGAATTCAAATCAGGTATCATTACAGAGTAAAATGCGTGATTCCTATGGAGTTATTCAGTTATCACTTTCTAGTCTCCCTTTATAGGATGATGACTTCCTAATCAGATAATAAGATTAGAACTCAAATGCCAATTTGATTAAAACAGTCTAACCTTTTGTCATATCTCATTGACAAAGCACATATTTGAATGTGATCCATCAATGAGGAAGTATAGTGTGCCTGACTGTGGCTATTAAGGCAACAGGTTTCTGTACAACTATTCATTTGCACAACTTTTGAAGATAAAATGTTTTGTTGATAATGTGGAGAATGGGAGAATTATGCAATGCACACAATAGTGTTTATCCCATCATATTGGGAGAACTCTGGTGAGCAGCTGCTGGCCTGTACACAATGTGCAGCTGCCTTCCAGCTATAAAATGGTAGGATGAACAGGCCCACGACAAATGACAGTTTCAGAGGGTGATGATAACCTCACGCAGTGAAATAGGATTCCATCTGAAACTGCCACGGCTGATGCCTACTTAACTCATAATAACCCAGAGACAAACAGACTTTCTAGTGTTGATATTCTTGCTTACAAGAAGAAAGAGAAGAAAAATCTTACAGGTGACAAAAAGAATACCTTTTTTGCGCCTTTGCACAAATCTGACAAAAATGAGAAAAACATGACAAATTGCTTCAAACATACCCTGTATGAATTCACACTGCAGAATTCCTATATCTCTATACCGTGCTACATTTTGCAAAAAGAGTGCTACCTGTGGTGACAAATAACCAACTGTACAATGTTGATACACCATTTTGTTCCTTTACAAATATCAGAAATTAAACTAAATCAGTCTCCAAAGTCTTACACAGAGGGAAATATTTAAGTTTAAATTTATCAAATAAATGGTGAAAACTTGACCTTGCAGTTGCAGTCTCGAGTAATACCTATACTTGTATTAAGTAAATAGACCTTGCCCCTTTCCTGGACTTAAACAGGAAACAACTCTTCGTGAGTCTGTTCTTGATTCATAGTAGTTTCAGTGATAGTAGGTTGTAGAAGAATTCATAAAAATGGTGAGTTCCTCTTTTGTGCTGTGTGAATTTTATTCTCCTAATATCACTGTGCCTCAGTTTACTAATTTATAATGAGGGAAGAGCAGTAACAGGTTACCTACGTCTCAGAATCAGGATGAAGGATATATTTGTACATGAAAATGCACTTAGAATGGCTTTGGAAATTTTTCCTGACATTAATGAAAACATTGTATGATGAAAACATCTGGACTTGGAAACAAATGAAACACGGGGGAGCAAAGTGACTCCTCAGAGGTCTTTTGGGGAGCCCATGACTGACCAGCAGGACAGTGCTTTGGGTGTACGGCTCCCTCCCTGGTCCTCCTGGCCAGAATAACGGGCATCTCTCCTCAGGAGAGCACTCTCAGTGTTCAGTGAAATACAGGGCCCAGCACCAATCATGCCCCCCTTTTAGGACAAAATCTTTCATTACAAGCTCATAAGCATGTAATCCTGTAACATAACAATATCACACTCAAGCACACCATATGACAGTTTAGCTGAAATGGTCAAATTAAAGCTACAAATTATTATACTCGTATTATTACCCTACTAACTATGCTCAAGCAGGCATTACTTCTGCCAGACCCTGTGCATAATCTACTTAATCAAATGTGATCGCAGTTTGACAGCTGCAAAGGCAGCTACTGGAGCACCGTGTCATGCTGCCCAGCAGTTGTTAAAAGCACAACATAGCCCCCAAAGTCACGTGGATTAAGTATTACAAATCTGCCGTGTTGCCCTAGGCTGAGCTGTGCATTAGAGACACTGACCAAAAAATGGAGGAAACAAGTCTAAATAAAAATATATGTGCCTGATTTAGGAAACAATCACACACGTAATATGAAATATCAGGGGGCAATGATTTGCTTTGTAAAAAGATTCCTTATACAGAGTCCCAGTTAATTCACTATTCCAAATTTATTTTACTCACAACTTTTGAAGTGTACACTGTGCGTATGGCTGGTTTGTTCTGTTGATGACTCACAGTAATCGATGCACAGCACAGTGGGCTCACTGCTCACCATTTCAGCAGAGGGATCCCAGCACTCTCTAGATGTGAGCATGACTTTGCATGTAAAAGTCAAGAATTGCCTGAATTATACTTTTTAAAAAAAATGTGTTAGCAGTTCTCTCAATATATCAAGTGCTTAGAAGACTTACAACCATGAAAAGGGCAATGACTGGCCTCTGATGATGTTGTATACACTCTACATTGGCAACAGTTGCCAGACTGAAAGCATTTTCAGTGATGGCAAATAAATGCCAGCTGCATGCTGAATAAAACCTCATGACCATAAAAAGGATCAGCTGAGGTCTATCAATTCTAAAGTAAAGTTCTTTTTACATGGAGTGTTGGCTTTAAAGAGCCAGCTTCTTTTGCTTTAGATTCTGCATAGTGTTTGCAGTAATTTTTGTCTCATTACTTTTCACTGGACAGGTGGGCCCCCATTTGGGGTAAGGCAGAAAGCACACTCCACTCCCTGCCCCCACTGAATGCAACTATAGAATTTGGATGGAATGCACGGAGCAGCTATTTCAGGTATATGGAAAACAGATAATAGCAAGCAGATTGGTGAACAAGACCAAAATTTCAAGTACTACCTAAACTAGCTATGATCTTGCTGGTTATTTTCCTCTGCTCCACTCTGGATTAAACATAGCCAAAACACATAAATAGGCTTTGGGACATGGACAGAGAGAATGTCTCCAGTTCTGGCCAAATGACCAAGGTCTCTTCATGCTCAAAGACAGTGGAGGGAGTACCCAGATATTTTTGTTCTTTTTTGTAGCTCCCAAGTGATCCTTTGGTTGCTGCAACAGTGTCAGTGACAATGATGGCAACCAGACCTTAAAGGGACCTAAAACTCTGAGTACAAGGAAACTTCCTTTCTGATTAGCATGATGTAGTACCAGGAAGACAGGGTGAACCTACATTGCTTTTTTCCTTCTTCGTCCTCCCACTGTCCAACCCTGAATATGAGCCCATTTGTGGAAGTATGCAAAGAGCAGAGTAAATAAAGCTCATCTTTCTGACCAGAGAACTTAAATGGGTTGCCCCAGGGAACCAGAAAATATTGGGTTGGCCAAACAGTTGGTTAGGTTTTTTTCCATAAGATGGCTCTAGTAGCACTTAGTTGTCTTTAACTTCATTTGAAACTATTTTATTTGATTGTATTGTTAGAGTTATGATATCAGCATACATTAAAAAAATTATCAAAATTGGTAAATTATTATGTAGCCACCTTATATCGAAGATGGAGGAAAATATGCAACATTTTCAACCTACTATGCTTTATTACTTCAAGAAAGGTAAAAACACAACTGAAATGCAAAAAAAAAATTGTGCAGTATATGAAGATGGTGCTGTGACTGATCAAACATGTCAAAAGTGGTTTGCGAAGTTTCACGCTGGAGATTTCTCATTGGATGATGCTCCACATCTAGGACGACCATTTGAAGTTGATAGTGATCCAACTGAGACATTAATTGAGAACAATCAACGTTATACCCTGCAGGAGATAACTGGCATACTCACAATATGTAAATCAATAAAGCTATTGGTGAAAATGAAAAATACATCTTTTATTTTGAAGGAAAAACCATACAGACTTTTTGGCCAACCCAGTACTAGGGAGATGACCAAGATAGAGGAACTCAAGAAAGAGACCGCAGATATTGTTTGTGAACTCCTGGGCTCACACGTGCACGGATCTGACTCTAAGCAGTGCATCCCAGAGCTTGATAACAAATATGGGATAGACAACTACCCAGATCCTACATTGGCAATTGGGTACTGTGCACATAGGACAGACCCAAACATGACTGCAAAGGCTTTGAAAATGGAACTTACATTAAAGCAACAAACCCGCGAAGTCTGACTGGAATATGTGATCTAAATGGAACTTGGTTCATTGCTTGCTAAAACCGAAATATCAAAGTTCCCCATAGTCTTAAACAAAACCCAAAGTCTTACAATATAATATTCAAAGTAAAGAGTAAGAGTAAAGAGTGAGTGAACTTGGAGACAAAGCAATAGAAATTATACAACCTGGAAACAGAAAGAAAATATACGGAGGGAAAAAAAAGTACAGAGTGTCAGGGACCTCTGGGACGATAACTAAAGGCCTGGCATTCATGCCATCCAAGTCCTAGAGGAGAGGAGAAAGAGTGTGGTGCTGAAGCCTTCCCAAGTTCAGTGAAAGACAGAAACTAAAGACTCAAGAATCTTAATAAATTCTAAAAAGGGTAAAATTTAAAAAATTTTCCATCTAGATGCACCTAGGTTTTAGAGGAGGAAAATAGGGAGAAAATTTTTGAATCAAAAAATGTGGTAAAAAGTGCATCTTATAGTCTGAAAAATACGGTATGTGAGGTGATAGATATATTACCTTGGGTGTGATGATTATTTATTAATGTATATCAAATCATCAGGTTGTATACCTTAAAGATATATGATTTGCATCGTCAATTATAGCTTACTAAACCTGGGGGAAAGCAATGAGCTATGAAGCCACAGCAAGAAAAAAATTTTGAAAGGATGGAAAAAGACATGCCATGCAAACACTCAGCAAAGAAAAACTGGAGTGTGGCTACCTTAATATAACACAAAGACAGGTTCAGAGCAGAAAATATCACCAGAAATAAAAAGTGATATTGGACGATGAAAAGAGGGTCAATCAACCAGGAAAACATAACAATAAAAATGAGAAATTCAAATTCTCGACATTTGGTTTTTATAAACAGCAACCAAAGAAACTAATTTGGTTTGTTGAAACTCACTTTACAAAAGAAAAAGAACATTACATGTATGTTAACTTATGTAAGGGTTAAAAAGTATTCGTACGTTCCCTTTTTTCTTCTCTATTTTTAATTTGAGCATGGTAGTTAATGCAGATAATGCAAAGGAAGCTTAGATTTACCTTATTCCAATTCTGAACCAATCTAAAACTTGACAGTCTCTGGCTTTTTGATGTGTAAACACTCAACTAGGAAATGAGAACTTTACGAGATGACCCACAAGTATGCATTTTTTGTAGTGCACCAAAAACCCATTTCAGTGATGACAGAAATATTGATTTAACATACTGGATGGAGGCTGTGCTCTGTAGGTGACGTGGAATAAAAACAAACACACACAAGCCCCAGAAAATTGAGTGACAATAATTAAATGTTGTAATGAAAATGACTAAAATAATTAACTCCATTTCAGATTTATTGAGAGAAATTATTTTCTCATGAAATGTGGAAGAGAATTTTGGAAGGGAAACGAACGTACTGTAATATTAAAAACAAGACTCTTCATCACTAGCAGACTTTCCCAGCTATATTCATACATTTTAAAAAATTCATTAAACTTTTTAAAAGAATGAGCCTGGATGTTTTCTTCTCATTTAAATATTGATGAGAAGGGAGAGCTCAGACAAACTGCAAGTCCCAAAATTCATTGCTTCCTGGAATAAAATTCATTTATAAGGAAGAAAGTTCATAAGGGAAAAGAGCATACACTGAAATGATTCATTCAAAGTAAGTACAATTTATTCTATTTTTTCAGATTATATTATTAGGAAGACTAACCCCCAGGAAGACTAACCTCCAGGTGTTTCAATTAATCGATAATCTGATTTAAATAGCTGCAAAATATCACAAGGGTTTTTTTTCTTGTACTGCATCATTTGTTTCAAATAACACGTGTAACCCTTTACTAGCATGGTGGAAACAAAAAATACATTTATTCATTTTTAAAATAGCATTCAAGCTTTTAAATGTCTTGTGATTGTAAATACTAGACATTAATTATGTGTGTTCAGCTGAAAGTAGAGATCACACAGCATTTATATGAGTTTAAATTAGAGGTTTCTAAACTTTAGTATGCATGAGAACATCTGGGAGTGCTTGCTCAAAAAACATATTTTCCCAGGACCTAATCTAGAAATTCAAGTTCAGTAGATCTAAAATAGGGTCAGGAAAGCTACATTTTATTAACCATCTACCAGTAGGAGATTCTGGAACACATGGCCCTTGACCACACTGATCTAAGTAAACCATATCAAAAACATTTCATTTTGGACTCTTACTGTCCTGTTTAGTTATCAAATCAAGAGATACGATTACACTGTCCTTTCATGAAGTACAACGTCTTTGCATTTACACAGACTTACATAAAGCCTATTTCAAATTACTATGGTAAATATACTCTGGAGTAGTGAAAATAAAATGCCATGAAGGTTTATTCACATTCGATCAAAGTAATTGAATGGAGTTCTTGGCATTGGTTGAGAACCAGTGGGTTCTCAGTTAAGCCCACGGACAGTCAAATACACAAAGCTCTTACCTCTACACAAATGGTTGTAATATGCTAATAATGCCAGGATATGTTCCATAGTGGATACCATGAATAACTGTGTTAATGCCTATGAAACTATTTAAAACAGCAGCTGGTGCTCAGTAATTATTACCTACCATCTATTCTTTGCCCGTGTATGCTTTCATCACATCAATTATCTCGTTTGTGATGGGTAACTCAGGGAATGGTATTAGTATAATAGGGAAGTTGGGTTGATTTAAACATGATTTTTTACGTTACACATGTGGAAGCTGGAGTTCCCGCTAAGTTCCTTATACCTTCCATAAAGTTTCTTGTAGTTCTCACTGAGTTCCTTGAGCATCCGTATAACCATTATTTTGAACTCTATGTCTGATAGATTGCTTGCCTCAATTTCATTTAGCTCTTTTTCAGGGGATTCCTCCTTTCCTTTCAGTTAGGGGTTATTTCTTTGTCTCCCCATTTTATGTGACTCTTTTTGTTGTTTCTGTATCTCAGTTTGCTCTGCTTTGTCTGCCTGTCTTCATGGGCTGAACTTCTGTGGCAGGAGTTCTGTGGGACTCAGTGGTGAAGTCTCTTTGATCTTCTGAGCTGGATGCTCTGGGACTGTCCTTTATTCAGTTTATGTGGGCTGTCTTGTTGTACTTGGGCTTCGATTACTGATGGCTCATTCATTGTTGGGTTCTCCCCTGCAGCTGGCTGACTGGGAGTCACATCCTCCACCATGTTTGTGTGCTGTCATGCAGGTGCTAATTAGCAAAGCAATACTACCCAGAAAACCAAACTCATGCCAGCTAAAATACCCCTACCACATCAGCAATATCAGCAGCAATTGAGCAAAGATTAATAAAGGTGGAGAGAGACTAAGAATATTATAAAATTGGAAAAAGGGAATATGAGATGACTAAAGGACATAAAAACGATTTTGAGTGGGAAGAGGGAGGAGAAATAATAAGAGTAAGGAATAGGAACAAGACAAAGAAAGGGAGAAAATAAAAATTTTAAATGTAAGTAAAACAAGGAAGGGAATGGTAAAATAGAGTAGGAAAAGGGAAGGGTATAATATGAGACTTGATATTAAATTTAAAAAGTAGTGAACCAAAGGGAACACAATTTCAGAAAAACCAGAACAGGGTCAATAACAATGACTGATGAACAAAGATAATAAAGGTGGAAAGAGAATAAGAATATCATATGCAAGAGAAAAGAGAATATGAGATGTTTACAGTAAGGAAAAATGGTTTTGAGAGGACAGAAGAAGGAGAAATAATGAGAGTGAGGAACAGAACCCAGGGTAAGAAAGGGAAAAAAATAAAGTTCCAAATTCAAATAAGTATAGGCAGGAGGAAAGCAAAATGGAGTAAGACAAGGGAAGGGTACAATGTGAGATTTGAAATAAAAATAATATAAAAATCTAAATAAAAAAATAAGAAATAAAAGACAAAGAATAGTGAATTAGTTGGAATATAGTTGACACCAAAGAAGAAGTCTTAAAAGGCTATGTGAAAAAAAAATGCAAATTCTGAAGAGGAATGAGGTGGAATTTGTCTCGGCAGAGTTTGGTGTTTGCCTTCCGTCTTCTTTCTGGGTCCGTCCGCCTGTGGTTTTTTATCAGCTTAGGGTCCTGGGCTGGGCTGTCCAACGTCTGGCAGCACCACATGTATCACCTCCACCTGCCTCTAGAGGGAGCTTCTATTGTGATGGAGAGGGTGGGACCTCTGGAACTCCCCTGGGAGACACTGTTCAGTCTTCTGGGGAGTTTGTGGGTGTGTTTCCCCTGCCCCTGCACCACCCGTCTTAGTCTGTCCCTGCTCATTTTCAATAGCATACCATTTCTGCCGAATTAGCTGGCCCTTTCAAGGGAGAGGCCAATCTGTAAAAGGGTCAGCTCTTTCTTGATCGGTGCTGAGGGCAGTTCTGTGTGAAACCTGAGGCTGGGTGGGGCTCTGAATCCCCCTTACTGCGCTGATTTCTGATCTCCCAGCTTTGCTGGCCTCAGTGGAATAGGCCCCTAGGAACCAGCGTATTTTGTCTCCCAGAGAAAAGTTCAAAATGGGCCCTTTAGGCATTTTTCCTTCTCTTTCTCTTGCAGATGTGCATCCTGCGGTGGGGGGGGGGGGGGCGGGGGCGGCTGGGTGTGTTAAGCCCTTCCTGGAGATTCAGTCTCCCCTAGGGAAGGTGGATCTGTCTGGCTGTAAATAATCTCAGTTGCTCCCTCCTGCCCGTCCTGTTCCCAGCCCACCACCACAGTAGCAGACACAGTCCAGAACTCTCCACTCCGTGCAGCCTCCAGCCTGCTAGCTGTTCCGGGCTGGCGCTGAGAAATCCCCTTGCCGCGCACCTTTCTGATTTCTCTGTCAGCTGCACTGAGTGGGAGCCAACTTGTCCTTTCCCCTCGCCATCGGGGCAGCTGCGCATGGGGTCTCTGTCCAGCATGCCTCAGTCGCCCTTTAAAAAAGTCTCTCCGGTCATTCCCACTGCACCACTGAGTCACTGTCCAGATGTCCTCACACGCCACCTCGCCAAAAAGCCAAAAGTCTCTCTCACAGTCAGGGCTGCCCGCATCGTGTCCCCACCGCACCACGTGCAGATAAGAATCCCCCACCCCCCGCCCCCGTGGCGCTCTCCAGGTTGACACATGCAGCCACCGCTATGGGTGTGCTGCTCACTGCGCGCGTGTAGCCTGGCTCTCCCCAACTTTGTGTATCCAGGTCATTCCCGGCCTGCATCTCTTCGTGCCTTTTTAATATCCTCTGAAGCAGCCTCCAGCCACAGTGAACTTCCTTCCCGAGCCGGACGTATTCTTTCTTGAGTATCCATTTAGTTGCTGAGTACTCCAAGCCCAGCAGAATCCATTGTAGCAATTAATGAAGCTTTCTTGTCAGGGCTTCTAACTTACATGGGCCCTTTCATTGCATCTAAGGTGGCACATTCGCCTGGCTCTGCGTTTTTGTAACACTTGCAAAGAAAGATATTTTCAGTGTCTCTTTTAAGGCTATAGTCTCTTTTCATTTCAGTCTTTTCTCCCTGAGGGGCTTTGGAATGGCTGCCCCATTTTAGGGATCTGGCTGGGGGACGTGGAATTGTGGATACATTCAGTCTAAGTTTAGTATACATTTATGTGGTTCACAGTCACTTCAAAGTATAGTTAAGTTTTTGCTAGCCATTCTGATGTAGGAATGGTTCCCCAACATGAGCAAACAACCCAAAGCAAATTTCCAGACATCATGTTAGAACACCAATTTTCAACTGGTGTGCTGCGGCACACTGGTGGGCCACAAGAATTTTTAAAACATGCAATACTATTTAGTCGGGAGCACTGACCTCTTTTCCCTTAGACTGTCAAAAAAAAAATGACAGCAGCCAACAAAACAATAGCTATCTTGTGTGAATGAATCAAAATTACACCCATTTTTAATCAGATCAACAAAAATATAATTTTTTGTGTGCCACAGAACTTTAGTGATTAGTTCATGTGTACCATGAGGTGAAAAAGGTTGAAAACCACCGTGTTAAAGGAAACACTACATTATCTCTCTCTTCTCTGTTTGGAAAAAGATACCGCAAAGTTATTGCCATTTGAAGCAAGGATCACAGGATTTGAAGCCAAAAATGTAATAAAACCTATGCGAATTCACACTGCTGAGTTGTGTCAGGCAGTTAGACTAATACCTTGTCCTTCAAAAAGGGTCCTCAAAATTTTACATGCTTCAGACCTTAGGAAATACTGGTCACCACTGGTTCTGATTAGCAGGTTGCGTAAATGTTAACTGATCTCTCTCTGATATGTTTTTCCCATAAATCATATTATTTTTAATTTATGATTTTGTAGAACTTAAGTTTTTTCACAGAAATGCATATATCATGTTACAGCAGAAACATCTGTTGTTGTTGCTGTTACCATTTTTGTTGTTGTCACCGAAAGTATTGGACCTTGGGATAAGGAGGGAGGGATGCATTTAACCAAATCTGTTCTGCGACAAAAAATAATTTTTAAAGTATGATTTTGCATTTTATGTTTCATTTTGTGTTTTTAAAGCTTTCTATTCTGTATTCAAAAAACTGCATTTTAAGAAGATATCAAGAGAATTAAAGCTCACAAAAATACTACCCTGACTTTTTCTGAAATTGAAAACTAAGCAGACCATAGTTTTCTTGATCTGTGCACTTCATTTGTTCACTTTACTTTGTTTTAGAAATCTCCCATATGATTTAGTAGACCTTGCTAAAGATAGCATCTTTAAGATAGCATCTTTAAAGATAGCAAGTAGACCTTGCTATCTTTAGCAAGACCTTGCTATCTTGCTATCTTTAGCAAGGTCTACTCCCACCTACGAAAGCACCTAATTTATGCACATAGTTAAATTACTTTAAATTATCCATTTCATCTCTCATGATGGAGACGTGAATAAGGTAAGCCCTCTTTAATTTTATTTGGAGTATTCTGTTCATCAGAAGGTTGAAGCTTCTGCTGACCACAATACAATGCAACTGTTCGCTCGTGTGATCACTCATTAAGTTGGCCACCCTGGAATTAAATTTCCAATTATTTATTAGTCTCTTTCTATGAAAAATAAATAAACAAAGCAGCCAGGGTAGAGAACGACGGGGGTGGTACTTCAAACTGAATGGTCAGGGACGAGCAGGTAAGGGGCCCTGAGGAGGTGGCGTTTGAGCAGAGAACAGCCAACTGTGTGAATATTTTGAAGAATACCACTTCGCCATGTAGGAAGCAAACCCAGAGACCTTAACAGGATGTGATAAATGAAAAAATGGAAAGTTAAATACAAAATTGTTTTAAAAGGTTTATTTATTTATTTTTAGAGATAGGGGAAGGGAGGGAGAAAGAGAAAAAGAGAAACATCAATGTGTGCTTGCCTTTTGTACACATGCCCCCTACTGGGGACCTGGCCCACAACCCAGGCACGTGCTCTGACGGGGAATTGAACCAGCGACCATTTGGTTCACAGGCCAGCACTCAATTCACTGAGCCATACCAGCCAGGGCTAAAAATAAAATATTTTAAAATAGCACAAAGATCTTATGATTATAATAAAATATATAATTTTAATATAAAATTAATTGCCAAATTAGGAATTAAACATAGACCAGGATTAATAGTGGAGAAATTTTGTGATTGCATGTGTTCTGAAACAGTTAACCTATTCTGAAGTGGTTTTGGCTAGGCAGTAAATTATTCTGTTTGTGCCATTCTATATACAAATTATAATTTATCTTATTCTCTATCTATACTCTTATCTTCATAATATAAAAATATATAGATAGCCATTTTAATTATAAAATTATACTTTAAAAATTAGTCAAATAATGTTATGCAAGTTTTAAAAAATTACCTTCCCTTCTGCCATTCTCATGAACCGGTATGTCCTAAGAGCGCCCAGGGCACCTCACGATGTCCACCTATCAAAGTGTCACTGGAGATGAACCCTGACTCCAAAGAGTTTATAAAACTTAGTTTTGTATGTCAGCAAGCAGTTTATAAACATCGCATTCTTATGATAAATAGCTGGCTAATGAATTGATTAATAGACATTTGGTCCTGTCCAAAATATTCATGGAGACATTTAGTCCATGCCAACCTGCCTACCTAACCCCCAGTGTCATGACAAAGTAGACTTCTGAGACAATAAAGGTTACTATTGACAATACACCCACAACATAATGGACCAGTAATACATGATACTGTTTTTCAGTATTAATTCCGTAAACCCAGAGTATAAACAACTGTTATGGGCTATTTGACCCCAGGGATGTTTCTTAAGTGTGGTCATATTGCACAGGACAGAATATTAAGGCCCATTGGGCGAGGACCAAGTGCACTAGCTCGCAGACATTTTGGAGAGGACCAAATTTCAAGGGCCTGTGGCATGGATGAGGTGTCTCTGTGGATGTTTTGGACAGAAACAAATGTTCTGCAAGGCTTTAGCTTCCTTTCTTCTTAACTATACACCTAGTAATTTGAGATGCATCCCGGACAGTGTGAAAAATACACAGTAAAGTCTGGATTCTGTTATTTTCTCGAGAGTTGGGGTTTTGTTCATTTTATCAGGAAGGTAATGTGGAAGAACTCACATCCCAGTCTTTGTCACTCCTGCAGTGAATCGCTACTAAAAATGTCCGTTTGGTTCTGTAAGCCTTAGCTGAGTGGCTGCCCGTTTGCCCCAGGCATGAATAATCCAGAGGTGATTCTGTGACTTTTCCCAGAATTTGTGTGCAAAATTAGTGTATCCCCTTCTCCTTGTAGTTCCTCCTTTCCCTGAGTCACCCCTTACTTTCCATCTGCTTTGATAGTCCTAGATCCTGTCCTCTAGTTCTTGAAACCAGTATGCTGCCAGAGTTCACACTGATTTCCAAGTTGTACCCGGGACCCAAAGTTTAGCCAAATCACTTGATCTGACTGGGGCCTGCCCTTGAGCAAAGAGTCTTATCTACAGGAAATCCACCCTACCCCATTTCCTGTCTCTGCGTTTCCATTCTCCTCCAGTGTATGCCTGCTTTTACTTTCTCTCCAGTGACTTCAGGGTGGTATTGTGCATATTGTCAAGAATCTGGAGCTGTTTTCTATGGTAGCATGGTACGACAGGACCCACCCCACTTTGACCATTCTGCCAGGAGAAAAAACAGCCCAGGCCCCTGGCCGTGGCCTTGGAGGAACTCCTAGTCTGATGTCTTAAGCAGAGACGCTAAAAGCACCTAGGGAGTGCCTCAGATAAGCTCTTTTAAGAAATGATTTCCTTAAAATATAAAATAGATGTCTTTCTTAAAAGTGGCATTGCATATCAACCTTGTTTCCCACTCACTTTCATATCAAATCAGAGAGAAGGAGATATGCTATTATGAGAGGAAGAAAAGATGTGAGTTCGGACATAATAAAATGCTACTTATGAATTTATGAATGCATCTAAGCTTCTGTTAAATAGCAAAGATTGAATACAAATGTCTATCTGTACTTCCTCCTGAAGCCTTACAGAGCAATGACATTAAAAGAATTAAGAAAAAAACGCTCACAAGGACAAAAAGACAACCGCCAACATAAGCGGCATTGTGAAATCTAGAATACTTTAATCGCCGGTAACTGCTGTAGACTAAAAAATGCAATGATCTGAATCTGCTGAGACAGAAAGCCAAAAAGCTAGCCATTTCCACACAAAACTGTAGCAAACCTCAGAGATAGGTGATAACGGATGCTTGAAAGCCAGATACTAAAAAAGGGACTGTAAACAGAAGCATGGATCGAGGATCTTTCAAAGGGAAGTTAGCCCTTCCACATTCCCTCTCTAACCCTGCTCCATCAAGAGAAACCCTGGGGCCTACTTAGGGAGAGGTTTTATCTGACAGTCTCTGGATTTGGAGACAGTGAGAAGCGTTAAGGACAGAGGGCAATTTACTGTGCTGCAGTCAGTGGGATTATGGGAAAATCTTCCCCCTGAAGATGACTTGAGGTGGGAGACCGGTACTGCCTTGTGGGAAAAAAATCAGTCCACCCAAAAATATAAACCTCCAGTAGCGGGGTTTAACCAGAGGATCTATGAACTTAAATGAGAATAGTCATTCATTTTCTTTGTTTTTACTGTCCTCTAAAAGTTAGCATTTCTGTCATTTTGTTTTATGTAGACAGCAAACCATCATAGTAACAGCATTACCTGTGACCATTGTCACAATTATTTTCTTATCAGATTACATTGAAGGAGTATTTACACTCATCATTGTTTCGAAAGTTATGAGACACAGCTCTAAAGCTTACTGTATAATACATTAGCAATGAAGCACATATTACTGCACCACAAATTTCACTTTTAATATTTTGATTAAATTGGTTTCATGCATTTAAAAATATTCTAAAGCAGGGTTCACAGGCTTCATACCACCTGGCCACGAAACACACACACACACACACACACACACACACACACAGATTAAGAACCTTTGCATTAGGGACACAGACATTTGGAGATTTCCTCAATCTAACAAATGATCCCATAGTAGCAATGCTACAGTGAGACTCACAAATTGATAAGCCACACTCATGCTCCTAAATAAGGTACTTTCAGGCCTCACTTTTAAATACGATTTGACATCTAAGGAAGACCAGACATTTGAGGACAGCGTCTACCGTGACAGGTAGAAACAGAACAAAACAAAATGGAATCAAATAAGAAGAAAAGGGGAGAAAACCAAAGTGGGGAGAAAATAAACATGTGAAAGAAACATCATTCATATCCTAAGAGTAAGAGACTATATTTCATCCATAAAAGAAGACCAGGCCACCACATACCAAGGAACAAAGAATACAGAGGAGCTCTTGGAAATTCAATTAAGATAGCTTCAATAAAAAGTTGAACAGACGTGCAGAATATTAAGGACAACATGACTCATTTCCTTCTTCCAGGAAGGAGAGGAAAAGTTGAAGAGATGGAGATGGTATTTTATCTTCTCTACCTATTCTCCATGTACGAATCACTGCACTGCCTGGTAAATGCCTTCTGCCCTTCCACCGCAGCGCCCCGCCATGCCCATTCACCTTTGCAGGAGCCAATGGCTGGAAATGAGAGAAGGTTAAAAAATGGGTTGGCTGCAGGCAGGCCACCAGCAATTTGCTCTTTCCATAGACAGAAATATCTGATCTACGAAAGTTCATCTCCATGGTAATCACTACTGTTTGGCACCAAATATTCCTGGCTTTCTACTTTTGCAGCCTCTTGGTAATAGGCTGCTCCCTCTCTCCTGCAGTGTGAGGATAAGCATTGTCCCGTGACTGGTTTTGGCCAGTGAAGTGTGCAGCTCTTCTGGAAAGAAGCTTTCAGAGCTGATTCACTCTTTGGCAGGTGCTCTTCTCTCTCTCACACACAAAAGAAGCCTCTGCAAGCTTGGGCTGCTGAGTGCCGATAAAGGACAAAAAACACTTCCTGGCAACCTGCCTTGGATACAAAGCTTGAGCACTAGATACACCTTGCCTGGACCAATCACTAAGAGCTTGAGGTTGGTTGTATTGCAATGTCAACTGGAGTTTCTACCGTCTACCTCCCTGCATGTGCTTTATATTTATATGTGTTCTGACTTGTGAATCAAAGGGAATGCCATACAGAAGAATAGGATAGGGGACACTAACTTCTACCCTTTAATATGTGAACCTTGAACTTATGCATAAGTTACCTGGAGTCTGGTGGTTTTAAATCAAACACTGCATGTATCTATCCCTTATTTCAGCACCACACAGTCTCTGGTCCTCTGCATGTGCCATTCTTTCTAACCAATGAACACTTTTTAGACCTCCTGTACTCTTCAATTAATTGACCAACTGCCCATCCATCATAATCCCTTCAACATTTCCCTAAAAAAATCTCTAAACCCACATGCCAGGTAAGGTCCCCTGGCTTTATACTCCTACACTTGCATGATTCCCTCACAGTGTTTACAATTATCAGTGTTCACAAATGCAGTCATAACTCGGTACTCGTCAGCTTCAGAACTCATCAAACTCTGTACTCGTCGCATTTTGATGAGAAAAAGAGTTTCAGCACTTGGCGCTTGCTCAGGACTCGTAGCACTTGTTAGAATTTGTATAAGTCATGATACCACCCCACAAGAGAAAATGATTCATCGTTCAGTATTCCTCAGTTTCACTTTTCATCACGTGTTCCAGAATGAATCAACGATGAGTACTGAGGTACCACTGTATTTGTTTCTTTTTCTTGACTCCTTGAGTACAGTGTTTCCATTTAGGCCTGGAACATAGTAGGTGCTGAAAAAAGTATTTAATGAGTAAATGAACGAGTGAATGTAGTATCATGAAAGCTGAGAATAAGTCTGTAGAACATAGAAATGTTGTGGTATGTGTGGAATATAGAAGTAAAGATCAAAACACAGATGGAAACAGAGACAGTTAAAGGACTTGATTTAGAATTGCCCAGGTAACACCAGGAAGAAGATACATGACCTTCCAGTGTCTCAGGGTTGTTAGTATTATAAAAATAGTGACCAAAAAATCAAAGGGAAAAGTCACCATTGTCTTTCTACACAAGTATTGGATTGTAAAAGCAAAAAGCCCTTATAGTCTCATTAGAGTGACGACTCCCATTTTTTTTCTAAAAGGAAAACCTCTAAAGTATGGAGAAAAATTATATTTAAAATGTACTGAGGTGTTTACACTTTCCAAAAAGTCTTAAGTTCTTGCGATACCTGATCTTGAAATACTGTAATTAGGCATGCTCTCCTTTGATAATGTACACATCAAAGTCTTAATTCACATAGACTGATTATATACCTCTTTGTTAAAAGCATAATAAAGCATCTCATAGAAAAGTAGGCCTCAATGCATATGTGGTTTTCAACAATATGTTACATCTACCTTCTTTTCCATGCTCCTTAAGTTTAATTGGCAAAGAAGATGTTCAAACTCACTGGTGGTCTATTGGATAAGCAAGTTGCAAATAGTCTCTGGTGGAGGTGCCTCAGAGTTCCCTTGACTCTTGAGCCTGATAGAGAAACTGAGGAAATCCTTGGAGGGCGGGATCTGAGAGTGGCCATGGACTCACTGTGGCAGCACATGCAAGGGAAAGAACCCTCAGACTGCAGACACTGTATATAAAACAAATGAGATTAGAGAGTCCCCTAAAATTTAAAGGGTGCTGTATTGAAATCTGGCTTAACATGTGGTGACTGCAGGCCATAGCCATGGGCTTGGTACTAGTAAAGTTCTCACAAGCCCGCCTCCCTCCACCCAAATGAATAGGATCAGCAAAACTTCAATAGGATTGCTCTCTACCGTAGTAAACATATTCTGAGCTGAGCCTTATCCTTTCCTCCTTTTATAACTTCCCCCTCCCCGCTTAGCCCTCACAGCAAAGGCCCTCTTAAACTGGTTTATCTGTGTATCGAACAGAGATACTTACTTTGGGCCTGAATATGTCTGTGACACTTTGCTCTATTGAATTATACCTAGCAGTTGCAATGTCAACAGACAAATTTGCAATGACTATGGGAAAGAAATAATGAATGAATAAATGAATGAATATAATAAAAGTTACAGGTAAGACAGATTTCTATCACAGCTAAAACATAAGATGGGAACAGTCTTATGCTGGGCTTTTGACAGCAGAGACCCTTTGCATTCCCTAAGCCTGAGAGAGACAAGAGGAGGGAGTAGTTATCAAAATTCAGAGAGAGTAGCTGAATGGAAAGAACCTTTCATGATAGCTAGGGCCTGTCTAGGGAAAGCAGCCAACTGGCAGCAGTGGACAGAATTGGGAGCCAAAGCATCATAGGTTTCATTCTCACTTTCAACCTCCAGTTTCCTGCATCAGGCATTCATTGGCCGAACTCAAACAGAAGTCAGAAGGCAAGCTGGTCTGTTGATGGAATTGTTATGGGTCAGCCTTCCTAATTACTGAGCAAGATGGAGAAGGGTGGAAGGTGGGTCAGGAGGGGCCAGAAGAAAATACCCAGCACATTAACACGATGTAGAGATGCAACGTGTAGCCACCAACTCTGTAGCTGAGTGATGAGGCGAGAAATCAGCAACTTGCATTCATTGACTCACTCACTTAACATTAACCCTGTATCAAACCCTTATTATGTAAAGGAACTCCATCAGTTTCCTAGGATACTAAGAAATAAGACATCATGTCTGCCTGCAAAGAGCTGTAATGGAGAAATCAGACAAATAAACAGGCAAATGACAGTATGTCGCAGTGATATTAGTGAAATATTGACAAAATATTCTTTTACAAGGTCATTGTTGCGAGATTGTGGCTGGCAAATTCCTTGAACTGATTTGAAACGCTGAAATGGTGACAGAAATGCTAGTGAGTGGCATGCCACGCATGCTTGAAGCTCCATGCATTTATGATTTCGTACTGAATTTTGTATCATTTGAATCAATCTTACAGCAAATACACTCAGTCCTAAAGTCTTAACAGAAGCTTCTAGGCCTTTTGCCATGAAAGAATAAGTGCCTTTGGTTGGCTGTGATATGCAAACTAGTGTTTGTTAACAGTCACTGTTATAGTCTTTTCACCCTCACAACTAATGCCAAACACTGAACACAAAACATGCACACACACACACACACACACACACTGCCACCGCCGCCACCGACACCAGCGACACCACCGACACCAGCGACAGCAAGTCAAGTTGATATGATGTCATGAACAGTTCTTGACTGTGCCCCCCATAGTGTGGCCAACATAACAAAACACTCGACTTCTGAATACCGGTAAAATTTCTCCATTAAAACCCACAGTTTTATTTTGGCCAAAACGATCACGCAGGCTGCCTGTGAACAGCTTGACTTCTATAAGCAGTGTCTCAACTTCGATGACTATCATAACACACAAATGCAAGCAGACTGGCTGACACATCTAAGCCTCACACTGCACCTCAGATAAGATAGCTTTTGGGGTTCGCTCTAGTGTCCAGTGGAAGAAGTACTCAGCATCGTTGGGGGGTTGCTTACCAACACTAACATGTCACTATTCCTGTTGATATATACTCGTATTCTACTCATTTCATTACTGGCACTAGAAAAGCTGGGTTGGGGGCAATAACAAAATTGTCAAGGAAAGAGCTTTCGGAATCCTTGGGTTTCTTCATTTTGAAGTCCGTAGTTACCAAAGGTGTAAGGGCTAATAACTGAATCCCTTGCAATATACCGCTGCCCCTCAAGCGTTCTAGCAAACAACTTACGTGATTTAAGATAAAATCCAACAGCATTAAACCAAAGTGACCTCTGTCACAAACATTACCTACAGCTGATAATTTTTAATTAAATGAAATAGACGGATGATAACCCTGACAGTGCAAACCCTGTTCCGCGTGTCTTCTGGATCTGCAAACTGTATGTGTCACCCTGCTATTGGTCCAGCCAGACTCCAAGTCTACAACAGCATGCGCTTAATCCCAAACCGTGCTCGCAGCTGCTGCCGCCTCCAACAAAACCACGTTCGGTACAGATTTCGTCCGCTTTAGGCAAGACCAGGAGTGCTCATTTGTACTTAAAATTTAAAGAAAAATTATGGTTGCCTGTTTTCTTCATGAACTATATACATTTTTAATGTAATGCATGGCTCTCATAGAATTAATGAGTGTGTCTTATATATGTTAGTATGTCACTCAGCCTATAAAAGATACTTTGCATCTAGTTTATCAGAAACTCATTTTTTCATAAAACTCTATACTTTTCTAAAAACAAAAAAAGCAAGGGAAACATAGTTGGGAAAATCTAATGGGATAAACACAGATAAGCTTTGCACTAAGCACACTTCTATTCGAATCACCACACCTCTGCCACTTTGCTAACTAGGTGACCTCAGGCACTACTAATCCCTTCCCAGCCTTACTTCATTTATATGTTCAATAGCAATGATAATACACACCTATTGGATTGTTGTGAAAAATAAGTAATGCATACATGGTACCCTTGTGAAGTGTAGAAAGGAAGGACTCTATAATTACTTTAATTTCATCTGTGCAACTTTGTTTGGTATTAATAATGGAGTACAGAGCTGTGAAATAGATAATAAACCAGTAAAACTTTATGGTGTTAGCCTGACTGCCTCTGAAAAACCTTTATTGAAAAGGCGTAGAACAGATTTATCTGAATGTTCTTCCTTCTCTTGTGTATTTTCTCCTCTGATGGCCACATATAATCAGTAACCAAGGTTCTCAATAACAGTAAGTCAAATTGATTTCTGATCAGGAAATTGCTTCTCTCCAAGTATATAAATAATGGTAACATCCCAAGAGATTGAACTACATATTACATTAAACTTTCACATTTTTCCCCATTTGAAGGTCTTTCCAAAGTTGTATCAACAAATTTTTGGAAATGTTAATTTAACAGGAATTTCTAAAAAAGAAACAGAAAACTTTTTTAAAAGATTTTATTTATTTATTTTTAGAGAGGGAAAGAAGGGAGAAAGAGAGAGAGAAACATCAATGTGTGGTTGCTAGGGGTCATGGCCTGCAACCCAGGCATGTGACCTGACTGGGAATCGAACCTGTGACACTTTGGTTCACAGCCCGCGCGCAATCCACTGAGCTACGCCAGCCAGGGCTGAAACAGAAAACTTTTAAATGCAAACTTTTTTAAGCTAAAAACAGTGATTTAGTTATTAACCAAAATTATAATATTTGGGCGAAAATAAATATTTTTATTTTTATTCTGAAAAAAAATAACTTTTCTGTAGTGATACTTGCCTCTTTTTAATAGACAGTTGCCCAGATTTTAACAGAACATTTCTAGATTTGTACTCATCTTAAGTGTTGCTATATTTTTTCCTTTATCTTTTTTTATAGAATCACCTTTCTTTATTTCTTGAAATTTCTATACGATGTTTTTGTTAAATAGCTCACTCCTCTGTCAGAGCCTTTTATTAAAAGGAAAGTAAAAATAATGCCTTAACCTTTATTACCTCTGACTTTGTAGACTATCATATTTCTAGGGACCCAACGTATGAAGAGAACCTCTGATCACTGAGCTGTTATGTTATCTGAACAAAATGTTCTCCTAGGACCCATGAAAGATTCTGATACCTCAAACCTGAATTTAGCTTTGAATGTGGCAGCAGAAGTCTTTGTAAAATTGTAGTGTTCTGGAGGAGCTTAGCTTTTTTTACAAATGACTCAAAAGGCCATATTCATGCAAAAGAAATGTACAGAGTAGCAGTGAAGTAGAATATATTCATCCCAACATTGGCCGTTTTTACTTGATGATGAAAACAGATCTATCTACTCAACAACCAAGAATTGTCCGTAATGAAAGCTTTCTAAATTCAGGGAGAATGTAAAAAGCTACTTAATATTCCTTTTTTGGTTGGCTTTCTACCTTTGAGGTTTACACAGCATTCACTGAGAAAAATAAAAGTGATTTGACTTTACTGATTATGTAAATTGGATTATTTTACATAGTTCAAATACACTGAGTTTACACAACTTCATGCTTGCAAAAACAAAACAAACTAAAAAGCCATAATATTTTACAAATTATGCTTGATTCCCTCCAAATTCAAAGCCCCAGTGAACAAACAGGGCTACTTATTTTGGTAATATTGTGACCAGTGGAGAAAGAAATGAGGGAATCTGGCAGCATTTCCCACCTTTGCTCTGGCTCTGATTTGCTCCCCATGTCCTTTACTATATTACCAGGGCAGAACAGAGTTACACGGGAGCAGCCGTTCCCTGACTTCTGATCACTCGTGTTATAAACACACCAGTATATTTGCAACAACAACAACAACAAAAAAAACCCAGAAAGGTCCAGAGCCTCTTTATATTTAGGGTCAACTTAATTTCCTTGTCTTATTCATTAGGAGTGATTGGCCTGAACTCTTGACTTCTTTATGCAGGGGGAGGACAGCTCAGGCAGAGAGCAAGAATGAACAGGCCATCGTGTTTGGAGGACAGTGCAATGTTCCGAAGGGAGGCGGCTGAGTTTTCAAATGCTTTCACCTTCCCTACTGCTTTTGTACCTAGAACCCCAAAGTCAGGACGGGAATTATTTTACCGCTTTCGAGATTAAAACCAAAGAGACAAAGATGTGAAGAGCCTCGCACAGGGTTCACACCGTTCCTTAGCTAATAAAAAGGGGGGCTCAAATATAAGGTAAATATCTCCATGGATAAAAAAGAAAGAGAAATACACAGATGGTAGGGCGGAAGCCTCTGTAGAGGGAAGCAGGCAGAGAAGGCTAGATCATTGATCTGAGACTGAAACTTATTTATTTTAAATCTTATACTAGGTACCAAGGTGGAAATATGTGTTCCTGGAATCCTATAGTTGAAATTAGACTCATCTGTTTCATTTGGAACACGTATACATTATTTTTAGTACAGCTGGAATGATCCTAGTCATCAAATAAATTTTATTTTAAATGATATTAACACGCAAATGATTTCTGTATTACCATAAGAGATTTACAATGTAACTTTTATAGCACAATTTATTAGTAAATTAGAGATTGCCTCTAGTTACTGCAGCAAGCTACAGTAAAACTCTTTGACCAATGGGAACCACCCACCAAATTAGCAGAGTAAAATGTTTTTAAATGTAGTCAATGATTATAGAATAGCTTTAATTAATAAGTGGGTCCTGTCAGAGAAATGGTAAGCTTCCATTTAAATATCCCATATACACATAAGAATAGCTATTTTACTTAAAAAGTTGTAGTGGAGCTTAAAAATAAGATAAATATCTCCATGAAAGTCTCTGGGAAGGGAAGCAGGCAGGGATGGTTAGGAGTTAGAGTCCAACGTACTGCATGCACTGTGGTGGGGCCCCATGGGCTGGGGGCTGGAAACAGACTCACTGCTTGAACCTGTGACTATTATGGGACTGAGGTCAACTCACCTACCTGTCAGAGAAGCTGAAATAGCTGCAAGGAAATAATAGGATGAGGCATTGACAATTGGTTCAGAATAAATATTTTAAAGATTCTTAAAGAGGTAGAGGAAAAAGTCATAAAAATTATGAAAAAGCAACAAAAATGAAACAGGAAAAATGAAAAAGAAGTAGGTGAAGGAGGAGGAGAAGGAAGAGACATAGTTAGAAATCCTGAAAGTGAAAAAAAAAATTCATTAAGATAAAAGAAAAATCTTATTGACTGAGATCTGTTGTGGTTGAAGAGAAATTTAGTGAATTGGAAAATGGTACTGAGGAATTCACACGTGCGTCAGAAAGGGGATGACAGAGAGAATGTTCTAAAATCTCCGTATCAGTTATCAATTTATTGCCTCTTAGCTTCAAATTTACCCTTCGATACATTCTCTTTGAGAACAGATGGAACTTGTTCAAGCATTGCCCTCACACAGTGAGCATGGTGTTGAGCTTTCTCTGCAGAGGGCTCTGGAGGCACGAGGGGTTGGAGAAGGTCAGCAGTGTGGATGCGACCACCCACCAAGAGTGTAAAATCTGTCAGCAACTTTGCAGCTTTGGCCCGATAGTAACCTTCTCCAGGCCCTTTAACAAAGGAAACCAGAGCCCTGAAGGCTTCCTGCCAGCACCAAAGGCCTCCTGCCCTCACAAGCACTCAGGATTTCCTCTGTAAAGCCCCTGCTCAGCAGAGCATCCCCCCACCACCTCTACTCCCTCTGCAGATGCCCAGGAGGCCTACCAGCACCCCAAAGAGTTCCAGCTGAGCTGCCACTCACTCTGCAGGCCCAAACCACTGGTTTCTCAACCTGCTCTCTGGGGTGGGTGGTACCGAGGGGGTGGGTGTCCTACTTGCCCAATGACTACAGAACACATCTGGCCAAACAGCAAACTTCTCTGCTACCCAGTGGCTGAACTATACCTCCCACAAGTGAAACCTTCCCAGTCTGTGCCTCCTTGGGAACTCTATTTCAGCACTAGCATCTCATATAGTTTCCACATATCTTATAGTTATTTTGCCAAATTTAGTAATTCTTTATATATCATTTCCCCCTGTTTAAATGAGTGTGTGGTTTCTATCTCCTGATATAAGCTGTGCATTGTTTGGAAATTAGATGGAGATGCAAGTTAACTTTAGGTTTGTTTATGTCAACTCTACATGCTAAATGCCCTGAAAGAATAAAAAATGGCATGTATTATTTCTGAATTAGTACCAAGAAACAGGAATAAAGTGAATCAATTTCATCAACCCAGAAGAAGATGAAAAGGAGAGGAAAAGCAAACAAAGGGAAACCACGGTTTAAAACACACACAAACAGTAATACAGTAGAAAAGTCCAAAGTAATTACAATCATAATAAAGATAAAACCAACTAAGTCACATATGAAGGGCAGAAAATTTTCATGTTGGATATTTTTAATTTAATCCAACTTTTGGATATTTGCAAGAGACAAAATGACCCACAAAATAGTTTGAAAATAAAGGAAGAAAAAGTACACCATATAAATATTAATCAGAAGAAAGCTTGGCATTGTAAATTTAATTAGCCAAAAAAATTTTAAAGCAAAAGGCACAAGTTTTAAGCAAACTTGAAAACAAACGCACTATTGTGTAAGGATGTCTATTACTTATAGAGAAGGGACAAAACCCACCGGTTCAGTTATCATGAGAAAGATGTATAATTTTAATCCTATGTATCTATCAACATAACTGTAAATTATATAAAGCAAGGTTTGACAGAACCACAAAGGAATGTAGACAATGCCCAATAATGAGAATGAGAGATTTTAAAAAACTCAGAAACTAATAGATTTTTGAGCCATATAATTTTCAGAATCTTGATGATTAGAACACAGGTAGACATGTTGGTCAAAGACTGTGCACCAAAAAGCAGAGAATTCACTTTTTCCCCCAAGAATATATATATATATGTGATAATTTACAAATTATGCCTACCAAAAAATTTAAACTGATACCAAAAAATAATGCCCTACAGACCACTCAAGTGCAAGTCAAGTTAAATATCAAGCATCTAAAGACAGTTCAAATACAATAACCTAAGTTTAGAAAGTGGGGAAAAAATCACTCATACATAATCGCGGATTAAAGAGAGAATCTTAATGGAAATTACAAAGTGGTTTTAAGTCCATAGCGTCAAAAGAACTATACGACATTTTCAGATGTGGAAACTAACCTACTTAGGGGAAAATGCATAATCTTTAAAAAGATTAAAAATAATTGGTTAAGCATTCAGCTCAAGAAGTCTGAAGGCAGCAACAGAGCTTCAAGGAAAGTAGAAAGAAGGAAGTGATAAAAACATTTTTGCACCACTAATTGGAGTGTAAATCAGAACCTTTGGCACATGGGAAAGGGGGAATGTTCAAAGATGTTCTTTGGGGTTTTATTCGTCCTGAGAAAGAGAAAAATAAACCTAAACCCCAAAATGTTCATGGAGGAGAAACATGTAAATCGCGGGATATCCGGGCAATGGGATACAATGCAGTGTGCTCACTTTCATGTCTGTGGTCCTTTGTGCCCAGAACAACACTCCAGTTCGCTTGCTGGGCCTGGAAAATCTTGTTTATCTTTCCAGGCCCAATAACCCTTGGCAGAATTCAGTTATCCTGGGGATAAAACTGCCCTTGAATTCATTTCTCTAATAATGTTTTCACGGTTATATGATCATGAGTTGTGTTTCTGTCTCTCCTGATACCGTGTGGGATTCTCAGGGGCAGGGACCTGGACTTTGTTTTTCATCCTTGCATCCCCAGTGTGTAGTGGGTGCTCGTAAAAGGTGGTTTGTTGCGCGTGGGTCACCGGCCAGCAGTGACCACAGAACGCTGTGGATGGCTCGATGAAAACACGCAAGAAAAAACACATGCACAGAGACAAACTAGTTTCTGTGGGGAAGTAGGGACGAAATGGCCACCCCCCCCAGTGGGGAGCTTGCTGATTTACCGTCCATACCTGCTTTTATTGGGCTCATTTTGCATAATAATTCAGGTAAAGTACAGTACTCATTAGGGGGAAGTAAGGAACCATAGAAAACAAAGAACTGTGCCAGTCTATTGAGTCGGGGGTCAAAGAGCTGTAAGACTGAGGAACAAAATAACTTCCTCCTAAGACCCTTCTCATTCAACTGAGAGCATTCTAAACAAAGAAGGTTTCACAGTAATTTACATGTTCTTTCTTAGGCCTGATCACCCCGAGGGAATCCGCACCTCTCAGTACCGAGCTGCACCACCCTGTCATTGTTTCAGGCTTAGGTGGAGCAAGGGAACTAAGGCAACTGGGAGACAAGGAGGTTTTTTCCCAGACACTGAGAACTCAGGCTATGTCAAAGCCGAGGAGTGAGGGTCCATCACCCCCTTTTGCTGCAGCCCCCCAAGTCCTCTTTTGGGGAGCCTCCCAAAGTGATCGTGCCTGTCTTAGGTCGTTCCCCCCATGGGGAATCTTACCCGTCTTTGGCTAACCGACCAAGCTTTTTTTGGGGTTCAGTTATGAATGAAGCAGCAGAAGCAGCATTCCTGCCAGGAAGATAAGCTTTTGTCTCCTTGCTGGCTTACAGTTCCAAGGGCCTTCCCTTAGCTTTAGCCTAGGCAGGGGTTTCAGCTCCTGATACCAGTCAGGGCGGTTCCCAACAGTGGTTGAAATAAATGAAGGTCTGTTCCACCATAAAAATCCGTAACAGGTAAAATGAAATATTTTCTTTTAAGTTTTGTTTTTTGAGGGGGAGTACTATCACAGATGCCATTGAAATTGTAATAAAAACAGGCCAAAGCAGACATTGAACAGATTCATATCAAAGATTCAGATTCAAAAACAAAGCAGATCATTGAACAGATTCATATCAATACACAACTTTGCACAACTTTGCACAATACACAACTAAAGGCTACCAGGCCCACTAAAACTCACTCATGGAATAGGTGAAGACTAGGGTGCAACATCCTTTTTGAGCTTTTTAAAAGTAATATACAGTACATTTTCTCTCTGATTCGAATATTGCCCACATTGTCAATTGTTACTAGTCTCATAGTGTAGGTGTCTCATACTGTGGCTGATTTAAATGTGCTAATAAATAAAGGTGAGTTCTTTATTCTACACCATGATTTTCAACATTTGTTATCTCATGGCATACATAAACTAATTACTAAAATTCTGAAGCGCATCAAAATCTCTATATTTTTTGCCAATTTGATAAAAAAATAGGCATAATTTTGATTCATTCACACTGGACAGCTATTGTTGTATTGGCTATTGTTATTTTTTATTTGGCAATCTAAGGGAAAAGAGATCAGTGCCCCTGACTAAATATCAGGTATTGCATATTTTAAAAATTCTTAGGGCATACCAGTTTAAAATCACTGTTGAGCATATAGTTTCGACAGAATACCACACAGAACAATACAACATCAGTGCAAAACGTGGCGAATTTCACTTCACATACAATTTGTTTGTACAATGATGACAGTGTAACCTTTTCAATCTGTACCTCCACTGTCCTGAAGGACAAAACAGCTAACAAGGAACTCAGAAAAAGAGAGAAAGAAAATGTTACAAAATGCTACCTTAACCTGCTAAAGAAATAGATTGAATTTCTCCCTGAATGTGAGCAAATATTTGATTCTGTTTCTTTCTATTTTTTTCCTTTGAAATGCGATGGTCTTGTGACTCCGAGGCTATGTCACAGATGAGCTGTAAGTAGGTATATTCAAATGTAGAGCACATATCCAGGACCCAGTGAAACGACATTTGTTGTTCATTCTCTTTGAAGTAAGACACACTCAAGCACTCAACAGAGTAGCAGTACATTAGGAGTTGTTTTTTTTTAAATAGATAGTAATACTATTACATGGTCAAAATATGAAAACATTGAAGGATACTATTATTTGTTATTATTAATTTAAATGTTCCTTTCAGATAAATTGGTCTTGGTGGTTTTTAACTGGAATTTGACTTTGAATTCAGTGTCTATTCAGTATACCACCTGTTTATATATATATAGGAGATATATATATAACCTATATATATATAACCTATATATATATATATATATAACCTATATATATATATATGTTATAGGTTATTTGCAATATATATATGACCAAATATATACATATGCTATATATATAGAGAGAGAGAGCAACTTAAAAAAAAAAAAAACATTGGATTCTGTCACTCCTCTCTGGTCAAAACCTACCAGCACCTCCCATTTACATGCAGAGCAAGAACCAGGGCCCTCAAATGGCCTACAATTCCCTTAGGCCTCTTAACCTGTGACTACCCTCTACTATTTTCCCCTTAGGCACTCTCCCCAAGGATGTTGACTTCATTGCTTTAATATATGACGCATGCCTACGGCTCTGTCTGTTCCAGCTTCCTGAAAGTCCTATCCCTGTGTCTGCTTGGGCAACTCCTTCACCACCTTCAAGTCTTTCTTTGTCTCTCAACGAACCTGCATCTCTTCCCTGATCCTTCTTATGCTGCTGACTTACTCTTTTATTCTTTGTGGAATGTAATACCTTTGGATAATATTTATATTTTATTTAGGTATAAATATCTATTTGTTGTTTATTACTTGTTCCCCAACTCCTTCCAGAATGTAGTCTCTTCAAGAGTAGGAATCTTGTAGTGTTGCAGGTTCGATTCCCAGTCAGGGCACATGCCTGGGTTGCAGGCCACGGCCCCCAGCGACCGCACATTGATGTTTCTCTCTCTCTCTCTTTCTCCCTCCCTTCCCTCTCTAAAAATAAATAAATAAAATCTTTAAAAAAAAACTCACAAAAACGAAATCTAGTTACCTTTAAAAAAAAGAGTAGGAATCTTGTTTGCTTAGTTTGTTTTTTAGATTCAATTGTTGATAGATATGTATTTATTGCCATTTTATTGTTTATAGTCAAGCAAGCAAGAAGACCAGAGACAGAATCATGGATACAGAGAGTGTTTTGATGGTGTCAGATGGGAGGGAGGTTTGGGGTACAGGGTGAAGAGGTGAGGGGATTAAAAAGTACAGATGTAGATAGTTACAGAATAGCCAGGGGGAAGTATAAGGTAGAGTATAGCAAGTGGAGTGGCCAAAGAACTTATAGCATGACCTATGGACATGAACAGTGGTGAGGGGAGGGACTGAGGGAGCAGAGGGTGTTGGGGGTGGCAAAGGGGGAGAAAATGGGAGAGCTGTAATAGCATAATGAATAAAATATAACGTAATTAATCTGGTAAAGACAAAAAAAGGATAAGTATCTGAATAATATATTCCAAACATCTAAAATAGTTTCTGTCACATAGTAGGCTATCAATATATTTGTTGAATCAAATGAATGGATTGGTTGGACAACCTAAGATTTGCATATTAATTCACTTTGAGAATACAAAGATGAATAAGAAGTCATGATCCTGTCCAAAATGGAGTTTACCTCTAATCTTAGGAACTACATGAAAACGTTTGCCACTCATCTCAGGCCTAAATGAAGGAGCAGGGATAGTTCTACCAAATCTATTCAACTTCAGGAGAAAAGACATCTGTTGCCAGGACTTCAGTAATACTCCAAAAAATGCAAATTACTGCTTAATTTCTGAACTCGAGTGACACTCTCCAGTCGTTTCTCAAGTAGTCCATTGGTGAGAAGCTAAACTGAATCATTCATTGTTTGGTGTGCTGGCAGGCTGAGCTTTAGGAGGATAGCAGTCTGGGAGCAATATAAAGTGTGAAGCTACAAAAAAAGCAGCATAAGTTCTGCTTTCCACAAATGAAGAGATAAAAGGAATGGGTTAAGAAGTATCAGGGGTCTAAGTTGGGATCTCAGACAGTTGCAAACACATAGGAGTTGATTTCTGTCTTCGTACGTATGTCACATTTAAAATCAACTCTTTTCTGTTAAAAATCCAATGCCTTCATCATAGCTGTGCACAGGCAGTGACACGAAGACTGTATGATATGGGCCTGGATCCTAGGGCCACGTGAGAGGAACACTGATGTGAACCTTCAGGCCGTCGTCCCTTCAGACTGTGATAACAGAATATCTGACACTGGGTGCTCAGACAACTGACAAGGATTTCTCACAGTTCTGGGCAGTGGGAAGGCCAAGATCAGTCAGCATGGTTGGGTTCTTGATCAGGGCCCTCTTCCTGGTTTATATATAGACCGCTGTCTCCTTGCTGGAGAGGTGGGGTGCAGAACAGCGAGACAGCCAGTTCTCTGGTCTTTTCATAAGGGCACTAGTCCCATCATGGACGCTCCACCCTCATGGCCTCATGTAGGGCCCCGCCTCCAAATGTCATCCTGTTGGAATGAGAGCTTCAACATAGGAATCTTGCAGGGACACATATTTAGTCCATAGCAGTCCCTAAGAAATGCCTGTATATGTCTGTGCGGAAATCTTCTGGAATCTCTTAGAGGTTTAATGAGGAGTAGTCTGGGCTATCTCAAATTTGGGATTCCCTCCACCCTTCCCCACTGACACCCCCACTCCTCCCTGTACCAGTATATCTAATTCCCCATCCATCTGAATCTTCTTCTTCTGCACAAAAGAATAAAAAGGAAAATATTTTTATATAAACTAAATATGTCTCAATGAATGAATAAGCTTTCAGCTGCATTTTTTTTAGTCGCAAGCCATTTCTGAGAAATAATTAGGTTTATCTGGCAGCAGTACTTGAAAGATTATAAGTAATACCATATTATAATTGCATATAATAACATGAAAAGCAAAAAAAATGGATTCTAGAAGAAATAGGCCCAGATAAGCCTAGTGTAGGGTGTTCTGTTTCTTTCTTGTAATTCACTTCATTGAAAGGTATATTATTTTTAGCCTTGATGGTAGTCAAAATTATAATTGGATAGATTATCTTACTGAATTCTTAAATCCTGGCTAAACATTTCTTTTTATTATTCCCTAGAATCTCTCTATTACTTGTTAGCCTGCAGAATCATTTTAACATTAAGTTAAGCAAAAAATGTTGAAGCAAAGCCCTTAAAATATGTAATATATTTTAAGAGCCAGTATAAGTGGCTTTAAATTTGACCATTATGGTACATAATACGCACAGCTGCTATTGTCTGTTTACATAGATAATTAAAAATTAATTATATTTTGGGAAGCTTTTGTAAACTTACCAGAACTAGGGAACTTATCATCGAGCAAAATATATCAGCTTGATATTCTGCCATCAATAATTTTGAGGTGCAATTTTCAAAAGAATGCATTTCTTAGTTTTAGTTCTCATAATGGTATCTTTTCTTAGTCACTACAAACTCAAAATGATTTTTTCATAATTTAGTACCCTTTGGTCATCCATTAATAAATGCATTAATATTTATGAAATGAGAAGAAAAGTCTCTTTTAATATGATTTTTAAATAACCTAAATATGTTTTGCTCTCTAATCCAAATTGGCTTGCAGAGAATGCTTGTGAACTGTCAAACTGTCACAATGATGTAAATTAAGTAAGTAGCAAAAGCAATTATGCAGTTATTTAAATAGAACTCCCTGGAAGAATAAGTGATCATAGGATGCAAATCACTATATTTTATTTGTTAAAGGCTTTGAAAAACAGATTGCATGTCAATAAGCCTGTACATACTATTGGTAGTGGAAAGGATTTTCAGGCTCAGATCCCTGTTTTGGCTTTGCAAGTGGTGTGAAACACAGAGCCACGGTCCACCTTCCATATGCCAACCTCTTCTTTCCTTCCATCCAGCTGCTTCTTTGTAAAGAATTCCAGTGACCAGAAAGAACTGCAATAACTAAAAAGGCCCAAGTCAGAAAAAAAATGGAGCATGGGAATGCACTTCCGAAGGAAAAATTGCCAACATAGAAGAGTCTGAGAAAGTGGAATTGTATTTATATATTATTTTTAGTACCTATATTTTAAAACACCTCTTCTGTATGAATGATAATGTAAGGTACTCTGGGGGATGAAAAGATGTGTACAAACTCTAAAGTTTTTGGAGTTTATAGTATGTGCATGAGCGTTATTCCAAATCACATACACAGCCATTTAGAAAGAAATGCTGTAAGAGTAGGGGAAAGAAAGAGACATCACTTTTGAACAAAGAGACCAGACAGGAGGTAACATTTAATCTAAAGAGATAAGGTGTACAAGGGGTGATTGGAAGACACTGGGTAGCCCAAGAGAACTGAACAAATTAAAATAAGCCTGGGAAAGAAATTTGGACTAGTTTATGAAAGGCCTGGAAGTCCAGAAATTCAAAAACAGTTGCCTGGAGCAACCATTATGTTCTTAGATTATTTTTTTGTGCCTATTTGCGCGTGGGACCACAGACTATCCCTGAGTTGTGAGCAATAGAAGAGACAAAAGCTATCTAACTTATAAGGAAAAAACTATAAAAACAGGAAAAAAAAGATCAGTACTATCATACCATATTGAATTGTAAAGTGAGTTTGTGTTTATAATTGTTCTATTTTCATTATTCATTTAATAAATATTTATTGAAGAGCTGTGATATGGTGATGGAGAGCGGGAGGGATTGGTGTGGATTCATTTAGACCTGCCTTCAAATCTCATCTCTACTGATTACTTATAATCTCTCTAAGACTCAATCCCCTCATCTGTAAAATGGAAATAACACTGCTCCCTGGCAGAGTTCCCATGCATGTTAAATGATATGCTGTAAGTGAAAGTGTTATCCCAGGGCCTGTGTGTGGTTAGTTGTCAAGAGAGTTAGTTCTCCCTCACCTGGCCCTTTCCAGACTCTACACTGTTCTTTCCTTTGTGTCCTGTGTCTTCCTCCGCAACACGGCCACTTAATTCTTCTTGACGGGCTTCTCTGCTCTGTGAATCTAGAATCAGATTAAAAACCTAAGCAAAGTAATTTAAGGAGCCCCTCCCCAGTGGTTGGGACTCGGCTCAGGCCACCCTCTCGGCAGTAGCTTCACTCTGATCTTGAGTGCTGACTTTGTCTCTGGACTTTCGTCCAGTCCCCTCCTTAAAGCCACAGTCTTCCTAAGACTGGTCTCTATCTTCCTGCCAAACTCGACAGCCTCCACTTTTTCCCCTTATTTTTTGGTTCTGTTGCCCTGGACCTTTGTCTGATCCAGAGAATCTTGCTACTTGATAATGAGTGTCATTGATGTTTAGAGCCTGACTATATCTCCTACTTCCAGATTGGGTCCTGGGCTTGTGCTCTCCAAAGCTTGTTTATTTTTTGTTGAACAGAGCCTCCCTCCCTTCAGTTTCATTAGAGCACTGACTTGGGTCTTTGCCATGCCCCTGGAATGTCCCCTGGACCCTGCAACTAAGGAAGTATATGACAGAGTGTGTGTGCTGAGGCCTGATGGCGTTCTTGTCACTACTCCCTCCGTCAGCAGGAGTCTGCACCAGCCTGCCCATGTCTGCACCATTCTTAAAGGTACAATGACAACTAAGACAAGTCCTTATACATAAGGATCTTATAATAGAGTAGTAGGAATGAGACAAGTGCATGACTAAGTACACCACCAGCCAAGATATGGTAAAATGAGTCAGAGGTTAAAACACTGCGCAAATTCATCAGAGCAAGAAATCACATTAGGTTGACACACATTTCTGAACTGCTATGTTGAAGGTGACCTTGGAGCTGGGCTAACAGATAAATAAAGGGGAACCCACAGCCAGAAGAGAGAAGCAACAGGTGGTAAAAGGGTACCAAGGAAAGAGTAAGTAGCAGGTGGGAAGGCTAGAGAGAATCTGGTCTAGATCTAGGTTATGAAAAATCTTAAATGCCTGGCTAGGAAAAAAGTACTTAAATATGATGAGGATTGGAGATCAGAGCTGTAGTATACAAGCACACAAGCTATGCATGGCCCAACCCCAAGAGGTCCTGTTAGTTTATACATGGAGTTTGGTAAACTTTCTCTGTTGTATCTGACCAGATTGTAGATATTTCAGGTTTTGCAGGCCATGTGTCTATGTTGCAACTGCTAGACTCTACCTTTGTAGCTCAAAAGAAGGCACAGGCGAGATGTGAACAAGTTAGCGTGGATACGTTCCAATAAAACTTTATGGACACTGAAATTTGAATTTCACAAAATATTACTCTTCTGTTTTTTCCAGCTCTTTCAGATTGTAAAAAAAAATGTATTCCTAGCTAATAAACTATACGAAAATGGGCAGTAGGCCAGATCTGGCCCTCAGGCTGTGGTTTGCCAACCCCTATGTAGACTCATTGTGAATGACACTGTTAGAATTGTAACACAGGGGCCATCATGGGAAGTGATTGATTGAATTTATTCCAGACAAACCTGATAATGTCAGATATGAACAAGAAATGGGTTAGTGGGAAGAGAAGTGTGAGGTGAGGGGCCAGGTCTGGGGCTACTGCCACCATTCCAGCTGTGTGTGTGTGCATTTGGCTTGTGCATGCGTTTGCACTATTTTTGGCACACATTTGAACTGTCATGCAGAAAGTGGCATTTGACCTGCACTTTCTATTTTTCTATAGCACTTATTCTATACTTTGTATTCCAAAATGTCTGTACAATATATGGTCATCAACTTAGCAATGCAATCAGCTCCCTGCATGTTGGAAAAAAAGAATGGCAGATGCATCTAAAAAGAATAAAAAAGGAAAAACAATAATTCTTACAACTTTGGGGTTGGGGGACTTAACCCAAACCTTAAGTCAGTGCAGTAGTAGAGGTTGTCAGCATAAGGAAATGAAAGAGCATTCACTTTGAAATAATCTGGTCCTGTTTTCTCATAATATCACATAGAACATCTTATAAAATTCACTGTGCTTTCTGTTCCTTGGTATTTTAATAACCTGCATCAGAAATCTTGGTTCAGTGACCTTTGGATTCAGAAAGCTTTATCTGATCGTTGATATGCTATCTGCATCCCAGCACGTGGCTGTGGTATCTGTTTGTGGCTGGCCTTATTGGATCCATCTTCTTTTGTTCATCTCAGTGAGAGTTATGGGGGCCAATGGCTAGGCAGGAAATTCCATGACAAGGTTAAATTAAAATATTCTCATATGGACTTTTGTGTGCTCATTATCCCACTCCTGAATGGTTTGTGGTCTGTAATATTATCAGTTTATGACCTTTAAATAACTGTAACAGTGCTTCTGTTTAGTATGTATGAAAAATAATATTACTTGAAGCAAAAAAACAAAAACATCTGAACTAAAATAATGGGTGGAGGTTCTACAGAAGTGAGTATCTGCTTAATGTAGGAAATACTATGAGGAATGAGTTTTCTCATAGATAATAAAAGGCATCCCAGCGGGTTTTTATGGTAGATATAAATAAGCTTATTTTAAAATTTATATGAAATTTATAGCCAAGGCAATTTTGGAAAAGAAGAATAAAATTAAAGGAAGCACACTACCCAGCTTTAAGACTATTTGCAAAGTTGCAGTAACCAAAATAATGTGGCATTGGTGAAGGGACTGGCACATAGACCAATGGATCAAACTAATTTCTGAAAAAATGAGCAAAAAGAAATTCAATGGAGTTTATTATATGTCGTTATACCTCAATAAAGCTGTTTTTTTAAAGCATGCCAAGTTAACAGGAAATTCCCCACAGCAACAATTTGTTAATTCCACAGGGACTTAGAACAGGTGACCTGGACTCCTTCTACCCCACTGTTGTAGGATTCCACTGACTTTCCAGAGAACCCAACGCATATCTGTCATAGTAGAACCCCCATTTTTAAGTATTTTGCATTCAATGCATTTAAAAGATTAGATTTTCTATTTACAAGACTTCCTTGAATACAGAAAAGTGATAAATAAGATCATTACACCATTAACATGAACTTTTTATCATCAGCAGCAATCTTTAGGTGACTAAGAAAACAATTGTGTATAAATTCAGTATGTTTTTGAAGTCTGACAACAAATGTACTCATTAATTACCCCAAACTATAAAAATGAATGTTATTAAAAGAGTTTGAGATATCCTTAAATACATCCTAATGAGATTTTCAAATAGCTGAAAATCTATTCCCTTTGGTAGCAAGAACAGAGGCCACATGTGGAGAGAGTGGAGTTATGAGAGGCAGGTACCCTGGATCACTGAGTCACACCGAATGGAGGAGAGCTCTCCTGGTGAGTCATCTGATTTAGAACTTGTTTGAGGAAGAAAAAACGCTTTTTTAGTTTAGCCAATGAGATTTGGGGCTTGTTTGTCACAGCAGCATAAGCTCAGCCTATTCTAATACAACTTATCTACTTACCTTCTCCAGCTTCTAACAGCACTTTACCGTTATTTCCCAGTACACCATTATCTCCCAATAAGCTGTTTAAAAGAATTACAAAAACTGTTCTGTGATGCTATGAGAAAATAAAGAAGGAGAAGGTGAAGGGATTGGTGAAGGTTTAGGTGCCACATTCTAAATCAAGTGGTCAAGGAAAGACTCACTCAAAAAAATAATATTTGACCAACAAACTCAAAGCCATGCATATAGCTGTAGGAAATGTATTCTAGACAAAAGAGAATCATCAACATGTTATGTTTGAAGAGTAGTCAAGAGGCCAGTGTACCTGGAATACAGTGATTAGAGGAGGCAGGGAATACTAAGAATTGAAGTCTAAACCATAAGGAGAAAAAGGCACATCATACAGGGCCTTGTGGGCTATTGTAAGGACCTTGGTTCTTACTCTGAGTGAAATTAGAAGCCACTGGGAAGTGTGGTGCAGTGTATCGACATGGTTTGATTTATATTGTTAACAGATTGTCTTCTAAAAGCATACCTAAAACAAAAGACCAGTTATTTGATGCAGACACCGGCCTGCAGTGTCTGCATCATTATCGATGAAATGAGACATTCACAAGGACTACTGAGTCCGGTGGAGGAAAAGGGACAGCATGGCTTTTCTCTCAAGGAGAGCCAAAGCCTTGGCCCTTGCCGTGACCAGCCTTTATTGGGTTTCTTGGAACGTTACAGGATGGTCCTCATTTACTATGCACAAGTTCGATTTAGGTGGTTACCTTTTACAGACAACAAAGGAGATTAAACTGCTAATCACATCACAGAAGAAGGATATTTGCAAATGAAAAGGCAAAAGTGGTTGAACCAGTTACACACATCCTTGGAAGGTTTAGTAGGGATTTTAGGAAGTTACTTTGCAGTAAATGTCCTCAATTCAGGGTGAGGGAGTTTTTTAGCAAGAACAAGACTTAAAGCATCCTAGGCACATTGCTGGCCTGATTCCCCACGGGAGAACCTATCCCCATAGGGTCCTATGCATCTCTGAGTAGGAGCTGGGCCCACGCTACGCAGAACAGTCTCCTACAGTTATTAACAGTAGATGACATTGCAATATAACCTTGGCTCCCCTCATGTGCCCTTTTGATCCATGAGTAGTTTTCACCAAACCAATGCTACATGGTGGCAACTCACAGTGCAAATTGTACTGATGACAATTAGACTTCTATCTAAGATTCCCAACCATACCCTACGCTGCAGTGCCCTGACTTGAAATGCTTGCCATATAGCTATCAAAGAAATATTTGCAAAAGTCTTTATTCTCCTGAACCTCCACTGTAAATTATCAAAAAATCATTGCATTGTAATTTCACAGCACATGAAACAGCACTTGGAGTCTCCTAGGTGATGACAGAGTGAATGCACTGACTTCACGAACTGTTCACTTTGTCATTTCCACCTGATTACTACCCAAAACACTTCTCTGGTTCAGTATCTCCAAAAATGAATCATTCCCCATGCTCATTTATTCACTCCAGAACTTATGCCAATTGCCATCCTTTTCTCAGTTCAGAAAACTGCCTTTACCACAGTAGCTCAAGTCAGAGCCCACTTCTGAAAGCTCTTTACCCTACACACTTTCCAAAGCTGCTTTTCCCTTTTTCCTCCAACACAATTTCAAATCTAGCCCTCATTCCCTCTCATGTGAATTGCTGGAACAACCCCTAATGAGTGCCAGTCCCGTTCTCTCACTGCCCACTGTTTCAGGAAGCATCTTTCTAAACCACAACTCTGACTGTTTCACTCCACTCTCTGCAAGGAACAAGCTACACTCTTTGGGCTTAAAGATCCCTCACGCTCCTGCTCAGGCCTGCATGTTTAGCCACATGTCTTGCCACTTCTGGATGACAGCTTTTGCTACAGCCACTCAAAGTTGCTTGTTGTTTTACAAACCTCATAAGCTACTTCACACATCGATGACTTTGCACCTGCCTTCTGCTGGAATGTTTTTTCACCTTGTTTAACTGGCAAATTCCAACTGCTTTCAGCTTCCGCTTACATGCCATGTCATTGGTAAAGCCTTCCGTGATCTGCCCTCCAGGGCCCCTCATATACAATTTTATTTCAATGGTGACTTTGAGCTTGCATCTGTCACTTCCCCCCATGAGACAACTCTTTGTGTGCCAAGCCCCTAAGGCTGAGTCATACATAGTAGAAACAAAGGAGATGTTCAGTTCATATTGAATGAATTAATGACTCTAAATCTCATTCTAGCTCTATTATCTGACATTAATGTAATTAAAAAGATGTCATGTCCAAAGGGTTTGATCTCCAACACATATAAAGAACTCACATGACTCTACTCCAGGAAGACAAACAACCCATTTAAAAATGGGCAAAAGACTTGAACAGACACTTCTCCAAGGAGGACATACAAAGGGCACAGAGATGTATGAAAAGATGCTCAGGATCACTAGCCATCAGAGATGTGCAAATTAAAGCCACAGTGAGATACCACTTCACACCAGTCAGAATGGCCATCATAACCAAATCAACAAACAACAAGTGTTGGAGAGGATGTGGATGAAAGGAAACCCTAGTGCACTGTTGGTGGGAATGCAGACTGGTGCAGCCACTGTGGAAACCAGTGTGAAACTGCCTCAGAAAATTAAAAATGGAATTGCCTTTTTGACCCTGCAATTCCATTGCTGGGATTATACCCTAAGAACCCTGAAATACCAATCCAAAAGAACCTATGTACCCCAATGTTCATACCAGCACAATTTACAATAGCCAAGTGCTGGAAGCAACCTAAGTGCCCATCAGTAAATGAGTGGATCAAAAAACTATGGCACATTTCTATGATGGATTACTACACAGCAGAAACAACGAAGGAGCTCCTACCCTTTGTGACAGCATGGATGGAACTGGAAAGCATTATGCTAAGTGAAATAAGCCAGGCAATGAAAGACAAATACCATATGATCTCACCTATAAGTGGAACCTAGTCAATAAAACAAATAAGCAAGCAAAATATAACCAGAAACATTAAAATAAAGAACAAACTGGCAGTAACCTAAGGGGAGGTGGGAGGGGATAATGGGGGGCCGGTGAGAGCAAAGGGTTTTCAGGAACATCTATAAAAAACACATGAAAAAAACAAAAGAGGGTAGGATGGGGGCGGAAGTGGCGATAGGTGGGAAATGGAGACAACTATACTTGAACAACAATAAAAAACTGTGAAAAATAAAAAGATGTCATGTCCATGTCTCAACAGCCATCCTGTGATGCTCATTGTGTAGTCATATCCTTTGTAAGGCAAAAAGGTACTCGTTTCTTTCATGGTTGGTTGGGGAACTTGAAAATAAACAGTACGTTAGTGTTGAACTTGTTCTTACTCAGGTTTTGAGAGGAGCATTTTATGGCTCCAGATTGATTTATCTCCACAACTCTTTTTTGGCTTGCAGCCATTGTTATTAGATGATTACCATTCTTCTTAGGGCTGACCTCATTTTCTTGTGCAGTGTATGCTTTGGTTTTGAAAGGGAAACCCGTTGAGAAAAATCAGCTTCTGATTTCTTGGTTCCTACAGGGATCTGAATTCTGATTATCATGTAGAAATAGATTTCATTTAAGGGAGCAGCTCTTCTAAAGTTAACAATCAAACAACGGGAAAGTAAAGATAGATGCCTGATTTTTTTGTAGGGGATTACATTTCAGGAATGCGGCATTGTTTAGTATTTACATCTGGCTTTCTTTCTACTACAAGATGGCATATGTTCTGAGTTGGGACATTGCTGGTTTTGCCTCATCAACTTGCAACCCCTCTCCAGACAGAATAAGGCATGTTTGGCTGAAAGCTGCAATGATATGCTGTTATAACTGGTGGCTGACTCATCTGTTTTTACAGGATTGGTACTGCAAGAACTGAGTCATATGTCTCATGTCAAAATTGAGAATTTTAATGTCAAAAGTAAAGTGAACCCTTCAGAATAGTCAAGTGAAAAATCACAGCAACCTGTTGGTTAAGGGTTTTCGTAGGTACTATTTGATTTTTCCCCCAAGTTATATTATTGTACTCTTTGCATTTTTGTGCAGCCAGTGGAAAAATGCAAGCTCAGAGCTCACTTGTGCTGTTATGAAAAGGATGATAATGGGAATGATTCTAGTTTCTCTGCAATCAGCTATAAACCTTGAGATCCTCTGTTTCTTGTGGGCTTTGTTTGCTTGTAAAGTTTGCAGTGGTCAAGTGCCCAAATGAAGGGTCAGGGTTGTTTCAACAAGTGGGCACTCTGCTAGACTGGGTAAGGAGCCTACAGAGACCACACACTTTTGGAGCCTGTTTTTCTTCCCTAGAATGAAAGGTTTCACAGCATGGACACCTGGGTAAGGTGTTCCAGGTGTAAGACATGGGGCACAGGTGACGCTGATTTTGAGACACGTGGAAAGCTGCTCCAGACCAAAAATACCTAGCTCATTCATCTGTTGCATCATGATTTAACTCTGAACGAGGAACCAAAAAAAAATCTTTAGGGATCTGTAAGTCTGTTTCTGTTTTGTTTGTTTGTTCAAACTGTTCTTTTGAGTCTACATATAAGTGAAATCATATGGCATTTGTCTCTCTCTGATTGACTTATTTAACTTAGCATTATACTCTCTAGGTCCATCTATGCTATGGCAAATGGTAAGATTTCATTCTTTTTTATGGCTGAGTAGTATTCTATTGTATGAGGTCTGTTGAGAAAAAGTCCAGCCATCGTTAATCTAATGAGAATAGTTTGTGTGACATTGATGGAACCTGGTAGTCAAAGAGAGTGGACTGGAATGCAAATGCATGAGCAGTGATGACTTCACTGTACTAGTCGGTGGGGGCGGTAGATGCTTTTGAGTGAGCATGTGTACTGTGTGGTCATCACAGCGAAAATGACTGAATGAGTAGAGCAATGTGTCTGCATCAAATTTTGCATTAAGCTTAGACATTCCTCTGTAGAAACTATTTGGATGATTCAGAAGGCCACAGCTATGGGCAACTGGTGATTGGCAGCTTCATCAAGACAATGTGCCTGCTTATGCATCACAAATCACCCAAGTAACTGAACCCTCCAACAGCCCAGGTTTGGCACCCCACAACTTCCGGCTTTTCCCAAAACTAAAATCACCTTTGAAAGGGAAGAGATTTCAGACTATTGATGTGATTCAGGAGAATATGACAAGGCAGCAAATGGTGACTGGGAGAATTGTGTGAGGTCCCAAGGTGCCTCTTTTATAGGGGACTAAGGCATCATTGTCCTATGTACAATGTTTCTTATATCTTGTATCTTCGTCAATAAATGTCTCTATTTTTCATATTCATGACTGGATACCTCTGGACAGACCTCAAATATATGTACCACAGCTCTATCATCCACTTTTCTATTGATGGGCACTTGGGCTGCTTCCATATCTTGGCTATTGTAAATAACACTGCAATAAACATAGAGGTGCAGATATCTTTTCAAACTATTATTTCGAAAAATATTGGGGGAACACTTTGTAAAGTATACAATTGTCTAACCACTATGCTGTACACCTGAAACTAATAGAAAATAGTATTGAACATCAATAGTATTGAGCATCAAATAAAATAAAATATATAAATTTAATTTGAAGTGGAGGAGAAAACTTAAAAACAATTGAAACCATTAAAATTATGTCTGGAAAGTTGAGTTTGAGAATGGAGGTGCTCTTCAGGTAGTCCAGCTTCAGGCCTTTTTAAAGGTCATTTTCTCTGTCTCCTTACTTAGCTCTGGCCCAGGATGTTTTGGAAAACACAATACAATAATGGTTGTGAAAATATTTTTTTAAATTTTTTTAACTTTTTTATTTTTGTTCAAGTACATTTGTCTCCATTTTCCCCCCATCACTCCTCGACAACCCCAGCCATCCCCACCTCCCACCCTTGATCCTACCCCCCTTTGGTTTTGTCCATGTGTCCTTTATAGATGTTCCTGAAAACCCTTCACCCCTTTTCCCCAAATGCCCCCTCCCACCTCCCCTATGGTTACTGTCAATTTGTTCTTAATTTCAGTGTCTCTGGTTATATGTTGCTTGCTTGTTTGTTTTGTTGATTAGGTTCCACTTATAGGTGAGATCCTATGGTATTTGTCTTTCACTGCCTGGTAAGCCAGGTGGTGCAAATATTTTGTTATGTAGTTCATGAATCAAAAGAATGTAGTGAAACATCATTAATATAATACCAGAAGGAAAGCCCCCCTAAATGTCAAAAGGTCATAGTGCATAAACCCTTACATCTGGAGAATACTCAGCATAGCACAGATAAATAATTCACATTAGGGGCCCATGGACGACAGGATGACTGTGGTCAGAGGCAAGGTGACTTAGACTGCAAGTAGAGTAAAATCAGTGGGTTAGGAGTCAGGCCTAGCTAAGGAGGAGAAGAAGGTCTTCAAAGGTCATGTAGGTCTTATTAGGAAGGAAATCTGAAGCCCCATACCATCAACAGAAAAGCGACTAGCTTTTTGATTAGCTGTTCTCTGAGGGGCAGGTAGCGTATTGACTGTGAACGGGTACACGAAGGCTCACTGAGATGATGTGTAAGTTGTATATATTGGCGGGGTGGTAGTTACACGACATCTAAATAAAATCATAAAATTCACGATTACTTTATACCTCAATAAAGAATAAACAAAGCAGAGAGGGGGTACAACTGGCCAGAACCTTGATGTTATACTTCTCCCAAGAATGAATAGTCCCTTAATATAGCAATAACCTTAACTTTTTTTCTTCTCTCCCATCCATGAAAAGCATTAAAAACCATTTTTTGTTGTTTTTTATATTAACCTAGTTTTTTCTGAATGTGCTCTTTGTGTGGTATTATGCAAACAATAATTTTCTTTCATTTTTTAAACAGTTCCTTATGATTAGCTATGTCGCTCTGTAAATACCCTCAAACTCAGTCTCACAACTTATGATCCTATTGGGCTACTTAGTGAGAATGGTAATAGCTCGTGTTCATTAAGCATTTATAGTGTTCTAGTGCTCTGGCTAAAGACATACTCATTTGTTTCTCACGACAACCTCACGAATTAAGTACAATAAGTGTGCACCTTTTTACCCCCAAAAAATGAGTTTTAGTGAGGTTTAATAGCCAAGGTATGGTCACATGGTGAAATGTGGCAGAAATTTAGATCTGTCTGTTATCAAATCACAATCTTAAGCTCTCTGAACTGTACCACCTCCCAGCAGTCTCCGAATTCTCATGCAGAAGCACATCTGCATTTGCAAGGCAAGCTTTTCATTGTTCTTATGTGCTTGGGGATAAAATATTTGGAAAATAACATTAATTCTAAACAATATACCTCATACCATACCTTGGTGACCATGAGGTACCTTATGAAATCCAAGGTGTAATTAATGGGATCAAAACCCAGTTTAATACAGAGGGGCAACATTTCCTACGTATTTTCATCTCTGAAGTGTGTTTTCATTCATTTACATTTTCCACCTTATAGAATTTTTTCTTTTAAGCATAAACATTTAAAAATATTTTAACTATCTTTCGAAAATGAAGAATATAGCCTGAATACATACTTAATTTCTTAAACAGAGCACCCCTTCTACCATATATTAATCTGTTTTTGATCTTTGGATATCATTAAGATGTGCTAGACTCTCGAACCTAATCAGAATGTCCCAAGTTGATAACGGCGTTTGTTTTTTTTAATCTACATTACTTTATTGTTTTCCAAAATTACTATTATATTGTCATGCCTTAGAAAGCATCCCAAATCTTGACATTTTTAAGTTGTATAACATGATGATTCGATACCCATAAATGTTGCAAAGGATTGTTGCAATAAATCTAGTTAACATCCATTACCTCATATCATTACAAAACTTTTGTTCTTTGTGATGAGAACTTTAAGAACTCATCCCTTAGCAACTTTCAAATTCAAATAAACAACAGTGTCAACTCTAGTCATCATGTTGTGCATTACATTCCTCATCCCTAGTCATCATGTAACTGGAACTTTGTACCTTCTGCCCACCTTCACCCAATTCCCTCACGGCACACCCATCCCCGGCCCTGGTAACTAACACCAAGCTGACCTTTTTTTCTATCATTTTATGTGATATTTTAAATTTCACATATAATTGACATTTCTACACAATTTGTCTTTCTCTGTCTGACTTATTTCCCTTAGCTCTCAAGTTGCATCCATGTTCTTATAAATGACAGGATTTCCTTCTTTTCAGGGCTGAAGAGTATTCCTGTGTGTGTGTGTGCACTACATCTTTCTTTACACAGCATTCATCTTAGGTCGTTTCCATGTCTGGGCTGTTCTGAATAACACTATAGTAAACAAAGGGGTGCAGATATCATATCCTTAGATAAATACCCAAAAGTGGAATTACTGGAATACTGGTTATACTTTTATTTGATTTTTGAGGACGCTTCATATTGTTTTTCACAGTGGCTGCTCTAATTTACAATCCCATCAACATTGTATAAGGGACCCCTTCTCTACCCGTCCTTGCCAGCATTTGTTACCTTGTTATTTTGATACAGGCCATTCCAACAGGTGTGAGGTGATATCTCATTGTGGTTTTGACTCGCATTTTTCTAATGATCAGTGATGGGCACCATTCATGCACCCATTAACCATTTGATTATTCTCTTTGGAAAAAAATGTTCATTAAGGCTTTTTGCCCATTTTAATTAGATTATTTGAGTTTTTGCTAATGAGTTACATGGGTTCTCTATATATTTTGGATGTTAACCCCTTATGAGATAGATATATAAGTTGCAAATATTTCCTCTCACTCCATCAGTTGCCTTTTCATATTAATAGTTGATTGTTTGTTGTTGATTGTTTCTTTTGTGATACAAAGTTCTTATAACTGTGTTTTCTCCCCTTTATTGTTGACTTTTTTCACAGCTGTCCTTATGCCATTTCATTAAATTTGTCACTTCAAAACTCTTTTAGGGTAAAGAGAATGCCAACACACAACAGAGCTAAAACACAGATAATAGAGCCTTTAGAATATTTTACAAAGTATGATACATAAGCAATGTGGAGAGACCTAAATGATTCTCTTATTTTTTAAAAAAAGTTGCAGATGTTCATTTTTGTCTTACCTCCTATTTGCATGGAGTTGTAAAATTCAGATTTTTCCAAACACATTTTTTTTCTCCTCTGAATGTTGTACTGCAGTTGCAATGATTAGCTGAACAGGTAATATCCAGACAAGTGTTTTATTGTGAACTTTAGAAAATGTTACCTACTTGAGACAAGCTGATGATTTCCTGTCAGCTCCTCATTAGATGTCTTAAATCTCCGAGAGGCTGTGCCAGTGGATGTTGCTCAAGAGTGGTCTCCAAGCAACGAGATTCCAGGCAGACAGACACTGTGAAGGACACAAAAGTGAGCGGACATGAGACGAGATACTGAGTCTGAAAAAAAGGAAGAATTTAGAAGAAATGTTGACATGTTTGATATATGTACGAGCACATTCTAGTGTCTTGGAGAGAGGAATTTAAGAAACCATTTAATCTATAATTCATTTCTCAAATTAGACCATGCTATTTTTAACTATGCATTCAGGACTTTTAAAATAACATTTGAATTTTTAATCAATAAATTGTAGTGCTCAATAATGTAGTCTTAAAATGTAATTTTGATTCAATTTTGATCATATACCTCAAATTACTCTTTTGTTTTTTAAAGGATGAAATAAGTGGTTAAGGACAGCAAAGCCACTCAAGAACAGACTGCAAATTATCTCACTAGTATCCTAAATAAATGAGGTCCCTAGATATTCTTGCCACTATAATAGATTCTAAATTACCCTACTGAGATTAGACTTAACGTCATAGAAACTGACTTTTTTTTATTTTGATTCCGGTGTAACTCTAAAATTGTATCCTGTGGGGAAAAGAGAATGTCAAATTTGTAATGAACTTTCCACCCACTTTTATTTTTCTTGTCCCACATACCTCCAGAATCAAGTATAAAATAAACACTTTTGACTATATCTATAGAGCAGAATATAAACACTAACACTTAGAAACTAACTAAAGAAACTAACACTTGTGAATAAGGAATAAAAACAAAAAACTCATCCTCAAAAATATGCATCTGCAGAAGCAGAACACCAATTGTTCCAATTGTGGTATTAAAGATAAGAAAATTTAAATAAAATGTCTTATCTCAGCATTAATATTAGCTATAGCTAACTGGTATATTACAACATAGAGACAAATAGGATGAAAAAGAAAATACATTTGGAGGTAAATATATTATAAATAGACATATGACACCTGTCTCAAGATGACAAGGAATAGGTGGCCTTTAAAAGAAAAGACAGACACTGTAATACCTACTCCTCATAAGGTGCAAAGATCAAGAGAAATTGTAAGGGCCAAAATAATTTAACTATTTTCTATTTGCTTGAGGGTTTACAGCCTGAAATAATCAGTGTATAGGAAGCACACCGTGTCTTTAACTTTATTTTAAAATGCATAAATTCATAAATAACTTATTCTTCTCTTATTGCTGTATAAATGTAACTTACTTTTTGTCAAACTTGCTATGCATTCTCAGCTGCTCTCTAACTACCTCTGAAAGCAAACAACATTCATAGCTCCATTTAATCTCTTTGTGAAAGACAAATAAACAGTTATCAAATTTTTACATAGCCAATGAATGCTGTCCATGTTGCATTTTGATTGGGGAAGGAAAGTATCCTTGACCTATTTGCCTTCTAAACATCTCTCTCTGTCTCTCTTGAGTTCTTTGCCTTCCTCTATAGAAGAAATTTATTCTAAATTTCCAAGGCAGATGGTTTGATTTCATTACATCCTGGGTGCATAAATCAGTGCTTAATTTTTAAAATAAAGCTGGATTTTTCAGGGTACAAAGAATATTTCATTATTAATGTGTTTATGGTCTTGAGTTGCCTGGCTGTGTTATTACTTTTATTTTTCAACTCAGATATTATGCATATTCTTTTCTACCTGAAGGCATTGAGGTACTTGGGCAAGTAAGCCAAGACTCTTTGCTGTATGTTTTTTCCACATTCATTAAAATATCCTTCTTTGTTGGCACCCTCAGTATTTCTCATCATCTCTCATGGTGTGCTCTTCATCTTTACTGCATTTGCAAACCATCATGAATCCTTACAACCCTTCTGCAAAGTCGATGAGTGGGCATTGCTGATCAGATTTCCACTCAGTCTAACTGTGGGAAATCCTTCTATCAAGAAGAAAAAATGAAATTGGGACCCATTTTCTCCACTGTACTGATAAAAACAATGAGAACAAAAGATAAAATGGTGAACCAAGGGGAATGAGAGAGCCTGTGTGGACAGAGTGGCAATGCCGTTTCAATCGTAACTCTCAATCCTAGGTCTTTTGTAACTTACTGTGTTGCAGGCTGTCTTGGCCTGTATGTGGTGCTTTAGAAAGTTCTGTATTGTTTAATAATCATACCATGACTTGTTCATATTATGTTTAGCACCAGAGCTTTCTCTTTCTGCCATGAAAGGGTACAGTGAAGAGAGAGTCCTCTGCTACACAGAAAGGGGGTTCTCACCAAGAGCTGTATCCGCTGGCACCTGGATCTCCAACTTCCCAGCCTCCAGAAATGTGAGAAAATAAACATCTCTTGTTTCAGTTACCCAGTCTGTGGTATTAGTTATGGTAGACCAAGCTGACTAGAATACCACCCTTTATTTGGCTGGGATCATAAATTCCCTAGACCCAGCTCTTGCCCCCTCCCTATCTGCCCTGCCATAGAGTCTTCCTCCTTCCATTTTGATCCGCTTGCTGATATTTTGTGCTTTCAAACACATCAGCTTTACTCTAATAAAACCCCCTGCTTGTCTGTCCCCCTTATTCCCAGCTTCACTCATAAGCGTCCTTCAATTCTGCTCTGTTGAACTTTGCAGTGTCCCAAATCCACTGTGCTCTCCCTCCCCTGGTGTCTTTCTACTGCCTTGCCATATTAGTTTCCTTTGGAAGCCACAACAAACTACCAAAAACTGTAGCTTAAAACAACAGAAATTTGTTCTCGCACTCCTGGGGGCCAGAAGTCTGAAATCAGGATGTTAAGGTGTCAACAGGGCCAAGCTCCCTCTGGAACATCCAGGGCAGAATCTTTTCTTGCCTCTTCCGGTTCCTGGTAACTATTGATATTGCTTAGCTGGCTCAACCCTCTGTCTCTGTGGTCAGTTTCTTCTGTCTGTCAAATCTTTCTTGTGTGTCTCTTATGAATACTTGTCACTGGATTGAGAACCAGCCAGGTGTCCCTCTGATCTCTTGTTCTCAAGATTCTAAAAGTAATGACATCTGCAAAGATTCTTTCCAAATAAGGCAATGCTCACAGGTTCTGGGAATTAAACATGGACACGTCATTTTGAAGACCACCATTTTACCCATTAGACTTGCCAATGCCTTTCCTCACCTCTTTTGCAAACTCCCAGTTGGTGGCCCTGTGTCTTCATTCTTGCCTTTTGCAAACTTTGTTACTCTACGGGTATCCTCCTGGAACGCAGCTCTATTCCTGCCACCCACCTCTCCTCTGTACAGTCACCCCTTTACCATGGTTTTCTTTTTTAACATTTTTATTGTTGTTCAGTTACATGTATACCCATTTTTCCCCATTGCTGTCCCCTGCCCTGCCCACCCCCTCCCACATTCAGTCCTCCCCCTGTTGTCTTTTATGCATGTTCCTTGACTGGACCCTGGTTTTCAAGGCCCTTCGTGAGCTCACCCCAGTTTAGCTTGGCAAACTCATCTGGAATCATTAGTCAAACATCTTCCTGCCATCAAAACTACTTACAGTACTTACTGTACTGAACTTTTTTCTCTTAATATTTGCCCTACTCTCTCTCTTTCACTTTCTCATGGCTTGTTTTTTTCTTCCTGAATACTTTTTTTCTTCCTTGAGTAGCCTTTCAAAGCTCATTTTAATTGCCACTGTAACTTTCCTTAATATCTTGTTGTCTGTCTTCCTTCCCTGGTATCATTCAAAGGAGACACCTCCCGGATCACTGTCCTACCTACAGCTTCTAGACGAACATCTGAGTCAGTACATCATCCACAGTTGACAAATATATGAAGAGATCTATTCCTCATTTTCTTTTGAGAATTTATTAAATGTAAAAGATGGAAATCTTGTAAAAGTGATGTCAAGTTTAGCTGCTTAGAATTTCAAATTAAATAAAATATATAGCACAAATGACATATGGGAATTCACTTTGAGATTTACTTGACCTTTTTATTCAGGGGAGAGCATAAACATTGGTATTTACACGTGGGCCTCCTGAAAGAGCCACGTTTCGTTTATCTTTCACTATGGAAAACAATGTGTGCTTCCTGGGCATTTTCAAACAGAACATTTACCCACCGAAAGCAATTTTTAGTTTTATACTATCACAATTTTTTTTTGTCAGAAGCAGTATATTTGACTCCTTCTCAGGTTGATCATGTGACATGAGCCACACTACACGGAGTCCATGGCATTTTAATAACTTGAACTTAGAATAGTAAAAGACCAAATTACAAGTCTTAGTCCCATGTGGTACTAGAACTTCCCTTAGGGACTAACATAATGAGAAACTATCCCCCTACAAGCAGATGGGGGAAAAAAGGTCATGACTGATAGCATAGAGCCAAGAGGCTCTACGGCCATTTTTCTTTCTGGGCACGCTAGCTGATTTGCTTTTAAAAAATGACCTTTTAAAAAAGAAATTAAAGAAGATCTAAATTTTTATTAAATGGTTTATTTTATGCTCTATAATTTGAGTGATAGAAGATTGATGAAACAGTCTTCGAGGTCACAAACTAGTGAATTTGGTGGACATAATCCCAAACTGTTTGCATAAAATAAGTTATTGGTGCTGTTCCCTGGGATTTTTATCATTTGGATTTCCTGATGAAGGTACAGAGGTAGAAAAGGGCTCGTTTGCAAATTAAATCTGAGCAAATGTCTTAATATTTTAAGGACTGGCAAAAAATATCAATATATTAATACAGTGGCCCTGGCCAGTGTGGCTCAGTTGATTAGAGCATCATCCTGTGCAGCAGAATGCTGGAGGTTCAGTTCCAGTCAGGGCACACACCTAGGTGGCTGGTTTGATTTCTGGCTGGGGCATGTTTGGGAGGAAACCAGTTGCTGTTTCTCTCTCATATTGATGTCTGTCTGTCTGTCTGTCTCTCTTTCCCCCTCTCTGAAATCAATAAACATATTTTTTAATTTAAACAAATTATTAAGACTGTTGACTTTGATTTTAAGTAAAGGAGAAAAATAAAATTCCTTGACACCAATGCAACTTCGTATAAATGGATTGAGTGTTCTTTAGGGACCTTTCCCCATTATCAAAGCCAAGAGGTTAATACGTTACTATCTAATAAGTACCTCTCATTACTGGCAGATGTTTTCAAGTTTGTCATCTCACTGGAGCTTAGCCATTCAAAAACTGGTTAGGAGAAATTTGAGTAATAGTTATAAATGACTAAAGGAAATTAAGGTATGCCTTTCCCCTAAAATTTACTTACATCTGCTAGAAAATAGACCTTCATCACTGGATGTGGGTTAGGTCAGCAACAGAACAGTGCATTGGATAAATAATGGGTCTGAACCAACCTGGAAATTCTAGGTTCCTGGATTAAGTTTTCTCCCCATTTGGGAAGCACTGGTCTGATCTGCCTATTTTCATAGAGCCAAACGTATCTTTTAATGACGATCTATGAGCAGAAGGCATCGCAAGCAGTTGTTCAGTTACCATGTTTCTGTAACATTTTGTTAGTGTTTTCCTAGTTTTGTATATTACCAATCAGAAGTATTTGTCTACGTTGGAAATTCATTTTGTACACCCATCATTTCTTCCCATGTTTTAAATGCATGTAATAAACTGAAAACATGAAATAAAATGAAGAATGAAAAGATAATAATAGTAATACTCATAACAATATTCTGTCTTCTCTCTCTAAACAGAAATGTTGTGGCTTAAATTACTACCTCCATTTTGTTGAGAAATTACTCACAAAATCACCTCTTTGTCCAATTCCACATATAAGATTCCACCTGATGTTTCTTTCCCCTGGGCTCTGTGCTTCACCTCCTGAAAAAAAAAATTTCAGCCCAAACAGAAGCTCCTAAGCAGCTCTAGACCTTTTTGATCCTGCAACTCATTGATTCTCAACTCTGCCTCTAGATTAGCATTGCCAAGGTAACTTTAAAAACATAACAGCTGGATCTCATCCCCTGAGATTTTGATTTAATGAATGTTGATTAGGGTCTAGGCATTAGTATTTGTGTGTATGTGTGATTTAATGTAAATTCTAATGTGAAACCAGAGTTGAAGACCATCACCTTTACTATGAGGCATAATGGGACTGGCTCTTATATTCTTGACCAAACCAGGTGCACTATGGGTCCCTAGTCATGTGTGTAACTCAGGAAGCTTGACAGTCACACTCAATTCCTTAGAATTACACCTGTCTTGGAAGGTAACATTTCCAAGGCCCACCCCTGGACTTCCATTTTGTTTCCTGAGTTGAAACTCTTTTTATGAAGTCTCATTCTGGACGTAAGATTCTTGCCCCCCACCAAACTGGAGTTCAGAGAAGTCATGTCACAAAGCTCACCGGTGGTGAAAACTCCATTTAAATTTTGTCATGTTAAACCCACAGCCTGTCCTCTGAATCACAACACCCATACCTTAGGATACTTAGGCTATCTTGGAAAAACAGATAAACCCTGAAATCTCAGTGGCTAAGCCAAACACCATATTATTTCTTGATCACCTTAGCTGAGTGTCTCTCTCTCCAGCTGTGACTCTGTGACTCTGTCTCCTTCCATACTGTAGGCTCACCATCCCAGAGTCTTTTGGTTCCAGTACCACACACAGGCTGGGATTGTACAAGGAGGTGAGGAAGAAACACCAAGTCCTTACTGACCTTGAGAGGAAGTGATGCATCCCTTCCTTTAATATTCTGTTGGGGAGAACTCCTCACACAGCTAACTCACACCAAGATGCATGAGAAGCTGGGAAATGCCAAAGAGCACCTGGCTCTTCCCATCTCTGCCACACCCCTGTGCCAGCACTCCCCTGCCTCGGGAGAGTCTGTGCATTAGAGATGACCACTCCCTAGCTCCCTGCTGCTGTGTTCTCCTTGTTGAATTTGCCTCTCTGCCCAATACGCATTAACTCGATGAGAAAAATCTTTGTAGTGTTCACCCACAATGTAGTTTGCTGTTTTGTATATCTACACTAGCAAGATAATTACTTGAATAACTACAGTTTGCCTTATTCTGCCATGCTAAAGAGCTTATTTTAGCTTTTTTTTTTCCTCCCCAGTAGGAAAACTCTCATTTCCCAGTCCAGTTCTTCTTCATTTCATCTGTCCTAATAGATGGAACATAATGAAGTTTGCCTGTCTTTTGAGATACACAAGAGACTGCCCTAGTGTGGTGGATGGCCCACTCTGAACCACCCCGCTCTGCTGGTTCAAACCTGGGCTAAATTCTACCCCTGCCCCAGGTATCAGGGCAGTAAGAGTGAGGAGCACCTTCCCTGGCCTATCAGAATTTCAAAGAACACAGTGAAACCTTCCAGCACTGCTCCTAAAAATGCCCAAAATCAATCCAATTTTTGAATCATTTATGCTTTTAAAAAATTATATTTAATATCTTCTAAACCAACTACTGTGCCACTGTATAACAATTTTTGCCAAGATCTTCAAGACAAAACTATTTCTTTGAAAGTAGAAATAATTAATTAAGAGCTGGCTAGATGATATTAATAAGTACATACAATTATAATTACTTAGATAAAATATTTAATGTTACCTCAAGGATTATTACATCTCTACAGGCTTGTGATTGTTGCTTTAAATTGACAATAAGTGAGATAAAGATTACTGAAAAGCATTATCTCTTCCTACCTCAGAATTGGGGGTGATGTTGGGGGAGAGATTTGTGTGAATAACTATAGTTTAAATTACAATTAGCCATTATTCATAGAACTTTGTTCTTGTTGGACTGTAATTAATTATCACACAGAAATTTCAAACTCTTCTAATCTTTTTTGGTATCTTCATTAGGCTGAGATTCCCACCTTTGCCTCACTTTCTTTTCTTGACCTGGAATAGCTGTATTATTAAAGTGGGCTTTCTGCTAATTAGTTGTGGTATGAGAAGCAGGAGGGCACCTCAGGCATTCTCTGATCCAATTAGATTGTAACTGCACGAAGACCTGGATTGGAAAATCAGACTGCATGGAGCAATCTAAGAATAACTCAAAGAAGATTGTTTTTCATTTATATTTTCCAGGAGTTTAGGAACATGAGTTTCTGAGAAGGACAATTAAGAGTTCATTGATTATACAAATAAAGCAAACTTCCTATTTATAGATGCACATTATGCTCAAAGTTTATGCAATACAATATTAAAGAGTGCATATATCTTTGATAAACATTCATTTTGGAAAACATACTTGGTTAAAAATCAGGCCAGTAAACAACAAGCGTTAACAAAGTGTATCTTCTACCTTCTCTGTGACACCTTCTGGGCCTGACACTTCCCTTGTTTCCTGTAGAAAGTCAGGGCTTTCCCTCTGCAGAAGCCCCTTCTTCGGGAGGGAAAGGAGACCAGGTGAACTGAAGTATATACTACAGTGCCACATGCTTGCAGGATACTGCTCTGTAATGGAATAAGCCGCCTCCAGATTCAATGACTTTTAAGTACTGGGACTGAAAATAGCTCTGGGCGACTGGGGATAGCATAGAGTTATGATAGTCCTTTAGAGGTTTAAACTCAATGGCCTGAAGGCCCCACTAACTTTACCTTCCCTGTTTGATGTTCCTGAACTCCCTCCTCCCCACCTCTTCCCTCTTCCCCTGCCCTTCTGCCATTGTCAGGTTCAGTCTTTCACCACGTTTTGCACAGATAATTACAATGGTCTTTCAATAGGGCTGCCTGGGGACAGTCTGATCCCCATCAAATCCACTTTCCACATTACTCTTAGACTGATCTGTACTTACAGATTATCGCTTGTTTTCTGTATACTCCAATAAAAAGGCCAACTTCTTCACAGTGTCATTGAAGACCTTCTTGACCAGCCCCCCCAAACCCCTTCTTATCCTCCAGCCTCATCTCCTTCTTCTCTATTTCAGCAACTCTCAACTTTCCACAGACCCTTAAACACAGTGTGATACATGTATTATGTTCCTATGGCATTTATATGTTGTTCTTTTGATCTGAAATGTGGTTCTGCTCTAATCCCCTCAAATGTCTTTGATTCACTTCTAGCCTTCCTTTAAGATTCAGAAGGGGTTACCACCTCAGGAAGCCAGCTTCCAGCACCTCCAAATACACTTATACACCCACACCTTCTTTTGCTCACATACACTCTCACATATGTCTTCTTTCTCATCACAAATGCCCAATCTCTGCTCACACATGCCTGTGCATGTGCTAGCATGCTCAGATTAGGCACTGTCCTTCGTCCTTATAGAACCTAGTCTGTGTTTTCCCCTTCGCCTCAATGCCATGCATTATAGTTACATGTATGTGCGTGTGTGTCTTCCACAGTCTTTGTCTTTCTTGAATTTCCAACATAATATGTAGGCAAGAGAAGACACTAAAAAATGTACAGTGTTACATAATTTATGATTCTCTCCAATCTGGAGATTAACCGATTTTTCTTGAAATAAGCTCTGCTAGAACAGATGGCCACTGGGAATCCTCAGAGCTCCATGCCTGCGAACTTGTCTGAAGTTACCTTGTTTTGGTTTTGTAGCACCATTTATATATTTAGGAGAAGAATGGACAGATCTGAGACTTGGGATCATTTGTCTTTGTTTGTCCTTCATTCTTAAAAACTCTAGCTCACATCTATAAACTCGAACTCGGACCTGGAATCCCCAAAATGCCAACTCTACAAAGATGCAGTGTGAGTCATGTTTGACAAACTCCTTGCCTGTGCCCCTGAATAGACAACCTCTCTTTCTCCCATGTCTTTCCCCTTTGGTTGCCTATTGCAAGTCTGGAAAGAGACATGTGACCCAAGCTGGGCCAATCACTGTATTCCTGGCCTTGGCCAATGGATTGATCTACAGGTTGGTCCTCAATTCCAGCTGAGCCAACCCTATTCCTTCTCTGGGAATGTCTCTACTAGAATGAGACAATAATACATGGGTGAAATCAGTTTTTCTCTCATGGGTAGTTGTAAGGCACAAAACCCAGGAACTGTTTGCAGCTATGTAGAGACAGCCATCTGCAGTGGAAGGGGATGATAGTGAGGCTATGATGAGGACGTATTGCTTGTGAATGGCTTTAAGAATCACTAAAATGAGCATGAGGCTACATTCGACAAGAAAGCCAAACTGTGACATCTCCATCAACAATATCAGGTGGGCAGAGCTGAGGCTGTGCACAAGGCCTTCAGAGAGGTGTGATCAGGCAGCAGCATTTGGGTCTTGCAAACCACAAGCTCATGAGAGTCAAGCGCAGATAATAAATGTCAGACCCGAGCACATCACTGGCAGGTCTACACAAGAGATCTCTGCAGCAGGCAACAATCAATCACAAGCCTGTGTCAGCAGATGATGGGGACCTGTGAAGGTCCAGGAAGAGAATCACAGTTGCTTGGGTGGGCGGACTCATTTGTAATGTACAGTCGAGCAGTTGGCAGGAGAGAACACTGAGAGAACAGCATGTGGGCTCACTGCCAGCGGTCCATTATGCCACTGTGGTCTGTTAGTGGTTTCAGCAGTTAATATGGAAAGGTTTACAACTTCCAACATCCACCTCAGTCCTATAGGAATCTTACTAAATTTTTAAATGTCTAAGTCTGAAAGGTATTGTAGCTGTTCTTCTGTAGCCAGGTCAATGACGATGTGAGCCTCCAGATTTATTTGAAACACTCCATGCAGGAGTCAATGGGGAAAAAAGCAGGTTACTCTGTGGGCTCTGCATTTTCATAATCAGATTCAAGCCTTTAAGTCTTATATGCTCTTAGGACTTAAATCTCAACAAATCGACTTTCAATAGAAAGCCTTATCATCACTGTTCAAAAACTGCTTTGTGATTTTTTTCCACTCAAAATATGATAAAAAGGTATAGAAAAGAAGAGAAGAAAGTCTTGTCCAAAGTAATCATGGTAAGTGAAGGTAATTAGCTCAGCGTGAAGTTTCAGCAAAGGTTACTTCCAAAAGGCGAACTGTGCCAAAGCATTAGAAACAAGAGAATTATATCTAGCAGTAATTGGGGAATTTTTTCGTTTAAAAGGAAGAGGCAAGGAAGTCTCTGCTCAGTGACTGTTCCTATTTGAATCTAACTTATGATCACATGCGTCATAGCACACTTCGTTTTAGCACACTGCTATGAACTGCCCCCATTGTGCAGTGAGGGGCAGCCGCCCACGAGGAACACACTCCACACTCTCACCTCTCACGTATTCCCCACTTCAATCTGGTCACCGGGTTTCAGAGCTTCGATTTCCCAAACAGTCCAGGAATCCTTTCTCTCCTCTTCTCTGCTTCCCAATAAGATGTTGTCCATTAATCTGGCACAGGGAAGAGACGCCATGACATTTACCGAGCAGATGGGAGACTGTGCGCAGGGCAGGCCACGGCCATACAAACAGCTGTGGGGTGGGGATCGGGACCTCTGCAATCTCTTTACCAAAACACTGGGTAGAGGACCTTTATTTTAGCCTCTCACAGGTTTGGTTTCCTTGCCTGCAAAAAAAGTCGGTCAGGTTCTATTGCACAAAAGCATCCTCTGGGTCAAAAAACTATATATGCAATGAAGTATTGAGGAATCATTATTACTCTCTTTAGTTAATTACATTCATACCGCTGGTTTTTTTTTTAAGGAACAACAATATGATTGTAATGCATTTTATTGTTCTCTTCTGCTGAGTATGATCAAATTAATTGTTTTTCTTGTCTTGGTCTTCGATGCCTAGAAAAAATTGACCTTCAAATCTCTCTTTGCTTACTATTGCATACATGGTTCTCAAATCCTTGAAGGTGCCATTCCATCATTCAACTGTAGATCCCATCACCCAGAATAGGGCATATCACGTGATAGATATACAATATATACTGTATGTCATGAATGGTGCTATCTAGTGGCAGCCATTTAGAATTGCAGGCTTTATGACAAGAGTAAATCAAACACCTCTAGGGCATGCCTGGAAAATTAAGCTGATTTATGCGTGGGTCAAAACTGCTCTTCCAAATATTGCTATGAAATCAATGACATGCATGTATAATTAGCTATGAATGACTGCATTTCGACTTTGACAGTATGTTATGGTGTGCTGAGGCTACATTGGTAGGACATACGACATAGAATCCATCTGGTATACAGAACATATCAAGTAATAAAATTCAGGGAAACTTTACTCAGATTTCTGTTTTTCACTCTTATTTTATTGTATGCATTTGAATTTCACTGAACTTGCTTGATGAATCTAATATAAGAATTGTGCCCTTATTCAAAAAAATTGATCAGTAAAAATAAGTACAAACAAACCAAAGGGTACTTTTTGGCTTGAATTTATCTTTGATCAATCAAATCATTTACTACTGAACTCCGGTGGAAAAAAAAAGTGTTATTGTGCAAGTCAGTCTATCATTTCCAACATCCTTAAGACTGCTTTTTAATTCTCATTGTGTATACCTCCTTGATGTCTAGACAATATAAAGATTTCTTGAAGGACTCTCACTGAATCATCAAAATGTAGCCACATGAGATGGAAGAAGAATGACCCCAATGTAACAGAAGTTGAATGCAGTCTTGTACTTTTTTGGTTCTGCTGTATTTTTTTTTGGAACCTTTTCATAGGGACCTCAGAGTATATATATATGTTCCTTAGAACTGCTATTTCCACATTAAAGACTTCCTTTTGTTTTACCGTGTTAATCTTGGCAAAGGAGTTGTATTAGGTGAGACTAGGTTAAGCAACATATCACACACACACATTAAAGTACCAGAGCTTTTAATGAAAAAAAAATTAAATAGTTTATATTTCTCTGTCATATCAAGGGAATCCAGAGATAGGTGACTCAGGGCTGATGTAGCATCTATGTATCTGTTAAGGATGCACACTCCATGAAACTCATACCTCCCTCATCCCTAGGCAGGTTGTCCGCATGGTCTGGCAATGAGACTGGAGCTCAGCCATTACGTCCATATTTCAGAAAGCAAGATGAGGTGAGGAAGCTGGACAGGGGATGGGGGGAAAGCTCACTCTTCCCATCTTTTAAGAAGTTTCTTTGAGTCATGTCACAAAACATTTTACTTACAACTATTTCCTATAAACATATCACCAAAAAGACTAGTTTTAAGAGTATCTAGGAGATACAGCATTTATTTCAGGTAGTCAGGTACCTAAATTAACCTTGAAGAGGTTTTTTTATGAAAGGAAAATGTAGAGGACAGGTCTTGAGGTACACTCATCTCTGTCACGAGGGCAGAACCAGTGAGTCAGGGAAATTTATTATCCTGAGTATAACAGAGAAATTGATTACAAAGCCTCAAGAAAGTGGGTATGGTGGGGGAAGTTATTAGCGAGAAGGACCAGCATGAAAAAAGGCAAAGTAAACATCTTCAGCATACCTGAATTTTATAGCATGTTTTTCACAAGTAATTTAGGCTTACTGGGGAAATGATATGGATTGGTGTTTCTACCTCCTACTAGCATTTACACATGAAACTGTAACAATATTTAGTAGCAATTTAACTGTTTGAAATTATAATTCTTATTTAATATATACAGAAGTACATGCAGCTAGATATAGATGCAAGCACATTCTTGCTCTTTCTTGGTGAACTGCCCTGTCGGCCAAAGCATATTCCTGAATGGCTGCTTAAAGAAAAGTATGAGGGAGAGAAATGTTTCAGAGTCCTTGCATGCCTGAAAATGACTTAACGCTACACTCACTTGTTGATCATTTGTCTGGGTCTGGAATTCTAACAGGAAAAATGTTATTTCTCAGAAATATGAAGGCATTGCTAATTGTGTTCTAGAATTTGGGACTCCTGTAGAGAAAACCCATAGCATTCTAATAACTTTCTCTTGTGTGATGTTGTTTTTTATTTTTCTTTTTTTTTATTATTTTATTTATTTATTTTTTAGAGAGGGAAGGGAGGGAGAAAGAGAGAGAAACATCAATGTGCGGTTGCTGGGGGTCATGGCCTGCAACCCAGGCATGTGCCCTGACTGGGAATCGAACCTGTGACACTGTTTTTCATTTTTCTTTATGAAGAGTTCTAATGAGAATAAATGTCACTATTAATGTAACATTTGGATGTGAATCAAGTTGTCTTCATTAAACACATATACTTCATAGAAAGTAGATAAATTCTTTGCTATTCACACAGCAGAATAGTTTTTTAATTATTATTTTAGATAGCATATCTGGAGAATTATGTTTTGTATAAATACATGAATTTTAAAAGCCAGAATGTGAATGATAGGTCTACTGTTCTGGAAGGTGATTCCCTAAAGGTTTATAACTTATTTATTCATTACAATACACAAGACTACCTAACTGAATCAGGGAATTATCTCTTCAAAAATTATCCTTAAGAACATTCGTAAAGAAACACTTGTCATACAGTTATGGAATTGTATATGGAAGTCTGGAGAGTCCTGAGACTTTTCAATAAATATACTGTTTTCCTTTTCTTTTGTAGGGGCACAGCGATTGCTGGCATCGTGTTTGGAATCGTATTTATCATGGGGGTCATTGCTGGAATCGCCATATGTATCTGCATGTGTATGAAAAACAACCGTGGGCCCCGGGTGGGAGTCATCAGCACCGCACACATCAATGCCATCACGTCCTATCCTGGTAAGCAAAATCGATTTTGAGAGATACCTCAGATTCAATATGTCTGAACATGACCATCTTCCTAAGTCCTCTTCTACTTCCAGCCTTTGCCATCTCAATCGGTGGCATCTTTAGACTTCTAGCTGCTCAGGCTAAAAATCTTGGACTCCTCCTTGACTCCTCTCTTTCCTTCAAACCTACGTGCAGTCTATCTGGAAAACTTCTCAGCTCCATCTTCAAAATACGTGCATATACAGTATCTTACTACTCCTCACCGTACCTACTGCTCCTTCCGTGATGGGAGCTGCCACCAGCTCTCACTGCCATCCCTGTGATAACGTCCTAGGTACTCCCCCAGAGCCCTCCTTGTGCCTCCAGGGCCTATTCTCAACACAACAGCCAGAGTGACACTTTCAGGATAGCGGTCACATCATATCACTACTCTGCTCAAACTGTTTAGTGGCTTCCTCTCTCTCACAGAGGAAGAGCCAACGCCAGTGGCTCTTCATTGTATCTAAAGTAAAAGACAGATTGTTGGCCAGAACCTTCAAAGCAATGTATGATTTGGTTCCTCTTTTTAGTTCTCTGACTTCATTTCCTCCTACTCTCCCTCTTATCGCTCTGGCTGCACTCACGCTTTCCTGGCTGTTCCGTGAACAAACAGGGCACACACCCACCTCAGGGCTTTGTCTGAAATACTGAGTCCCTCACTCAATTCAAGTCTTTGTCCAAAGATCTTCTCCTGAATGAGGCCTGCCCTGATCACCCTATTTAAGATTATAATGTATCCCACCCCACAGCACCCAATCCTCCTTACTCTGCTATACGTTTTTCCCCAGTGTTTTTTTTAAAGATTTTATTAATTTATTTTTAGAGAGGGAAGGGGGGGGGGAGAGAGAGAGAGAGAGAGAGAGAGAGAAACATCCATGTGTGGTTGCTGGGGGCCGTGGCCTGCAACCCAGGCATGTGCCCTGACTGGGAATCGAACCTGCGACACTTTGGTTCGCAGCCTGAGCTCAATCCACTGAGCTACGCCAGCCAGGGATTTCCCCAGTGTTTTTAATCTTCTAATATACCACATAGTTTACCTAATTGTTACATTTATTGTTTATTGTTTTTTTCCTTCTTCTAGAATATTAGCTCCATGAGTCAGGGATCTTTTTCTTTCTTTTGTTTGCCACTAAATCTCAAACACACGTTATTGGGGCCGGCACCTAACAGGCACTCAGCAGACAGAGCTGAAAGAATGAACACAACTCATGATGACACCTGATTTAGATATCAGTACCTAGGGAGTTTACCCTAATGTCCACTCTGGAGTGTGTGCAGCTTTTACTCAGTGAGAAAGCAATGCACAGTTTTGAATCTCCCCAACTGACTGAGAATGTTGTTGAGCTTAGTGCAATAAGGGTATAAGGGAAAAAATGGGGGAATTATTCTTTATTCTTCACATCTCCTCATTTTTACCTGGGCAACCCTTAACCCAAAAGAAGAACAGAAGACAGACAAACATGAATTGGAGAGGAGGCAAAGAGAAGTGCTCTGTAGATAACATTTCAGATACACTTCTGCTTGACCAAGAAAAGTTTAGTTAAAATTCAATTTTTTAAACATTTTCAAATATTACTTATAAAATTAGAATAGAAAATATCAAATATTTTCATGTGAAGTCCTGTGTTTTTTGGGGGGGATTGATGTGTCTATTTCACGCATGGAAACATGTTTCCAAAACTTTACTATGGTGGTGCCTCACTACTGGCAGATCACAGAGGCAGGCTGCATGATTAGTAAACGCAGGGCTCTGTAACTGAATAATGCAAGAAACACAATGAACCTTAGAGTAGAAACATTTTCACTACAAAAGCACAAGGTCTTCGAAACATAATGTACTTGATTACTTCTCATTTCCTTCTCAAAGACGCTAATGAAGCTTTTGCTTAAAGGATGAGGAAACAGAGTAGAATTGAATGTTTTTCAAAATCTCTCATGTGAGGAAATATAAAATGTTTGTACTCACATTTTATTATTAACCCTGTGGTAATAGAGATAACAACCCAAGTTATCTGTATTGTTGTATGGTCCAAGTGGCATAGTCCCACAGCCTGGAGGCCACAGAAGTGGGTAGAAGACAATCCAGCCATTGTTGTACTAGCCCGTTGTGCCAGTGCGAGGTGGGAGCCCTGCAGGGAACGTGGTCACTCTGCACTGGGGGGCGATGACCAAGAAAAGGTCATCTGCCCCCCACCCCAGCCTCTGTTGGACAGTGACCTTCGAAGACAGTTTTTTATTCCTGCCATATTGGGTAGAATAAATGGTGTCCTGTTCAATTACAATTATTTTTAAAACCATCCGTGTGAAATTAAGAATTATTTGTCAAATCTCACATTTCCACCACTTTCCAGAATTTCAGTGTAAATGAAGGAGAGTGGTCATAGTCATGCCTTTCTAAAAAGTGAGTTTGTATTACACACACCTGAAAGAAGATAATACAGGAAGACCATAACAAAAGGCTTTGCAAAGATATGAAAATCAATGCCAACAAAATGAAAACAAGAGATTTTAATGCTATCAAGAAAATTGAGATTTGAATTGCATTATTTAGTTCCCTGATGATTGATGATGATAGATAGATAGATTAGGTAGATAGATAGACAGATAGATAGACAGATAGATAGATAGATAGATAGACAGATGCAAACAATGGAGAAGAAGGGAAAGGCTCTTGCTAACAGAAAAATGCCAAAGGATACATGTAAAAAGGAGTTGTGGAGTCGGAAAATTCATTATTTTTAAACTATTGTAAGAAAGGTTTAGGAAAAGAATCATCAGCTAATGGTAAATCTGGGGGAAAGGTTGCTGAGGAGCAGAATATGTACATGCCCTTAAAGCACCTATTCCCAGAATCTTGTTAATTATAAAAGTGGAGAAAGCAGACACCATCTGGACCAGGAAATAAAACTTAATATCACCAAGGAAAAAAGACATATCTTACATCTTCGGGTGTAACTCTGAAGGTGACACAGCTTCACCTGTGCCGTATTCTGGCTAAAAGTTCAGAGCCTGAATCTTAGCATGAAAAGTTATCTGACAAACCCAAGTTGAGGAACATTCTATAAAATAACTGGTGTGCAGTATTTAAAATCTCTTGAAAATATTTCATTAAGAAATCAACACTTAACTTCCATTATTGAATGGAAGTTATTGACAAATGAGGGCAACCTTATGTGGATATGTACTGAACATGGGAGGACTTTCATGTACTCATCCAAGGAGGATTTGGTGATAAGAGGCCTTGTAATTGTGCCTATTTTCTTAGTGAAAAAAGAAGCAAGTCTTATGCTAAAAGTAGGTTAAGGAGGTGTTTGTAGTTAAGCAGAAAGAATGAAACAGTAATCTCAGAGAATGAAAGGGTTCTGGAATGCCTAAAGAAATGCTCAACTCGCAAGCAGAGATGATGGCCTCCACACTTATGAATATGGTCATTCATTTAAAGTGAAATCAATTAGCACAATTGTGCATTTTTATCCTCTTACATTAAGTTCCTAGATACAGAGCTGGGGTAGTTAAAATGGTGCATTTAATTAGGACTGGAGTCTCATCAGGCAATGCGCAAAGAAATAAGAAAGTTAACAATAGATGCACAGAAATAATTTATCTGCTGGACCATAAATCTAAGCTGAATAAAGATATGAATACAAAAGTAAAGGTGACATCAGCTTAAATTATTATTATTTTTAAGTGCCATCAATAAATTGAAAATCCAGGTGAGGTTCAAGATATTTTAGAATGTGTTTTCTAGAAAGATAAAGAGCGGTAGTCAGATTTACCGAATGGTGGCATTATTGGTTACACCAAGGTCAGAAAATGGTTTTTGAATACAGAAAAAGTCAAAGGGGCCCTGGCTGGTGTAGCTCAATGGATTGAGTGCTGGCCTGTGAACCGAAGGGTTGCAGGTTCAATTCCCAGTCAGGGCACATGCCTGGGTTGCAGGCCAGGTCCCCACTCGAGGGTACACAAGAGGAACCACACACTGATCTTTCTCTCCATCTCTTTCTCCCTCCCTCCCCCTCTCTCTAAAAATAAATAAGTAAATAAATCTTTTAAAAATATATGAGACAATATATTTTAAAAAGTCAAAGGGACTGAGAGGTAGGATTACATGTGTTTCAAAAATAATTAAAGAAGACAATTACAATTTGGGTGTTACAAACCAATACCATGAAGTAGACAGTCTTCATGTGGTGAACTACAAAATGGGCAGAAGGCAGGAAGCTTTTATAAGATAAAAAATAAACACAAGGAAGACTAAAATAGGAGGTGATGGCCAGTTAGTTGATTCCTGGAATTTTGTTCTAAAGAACTAATTCAAAAGAAGTCTTTGTGTAGAAAGATATCTGTCACTCCATTTTTTTATAATAATAAAAAGGTGTTAACCTAAAAACAAGTAAATGGTCATTTGAATAACATGCAGCTATTGATAATAATGTTTATGAAGAATATATAGGACAATGAAAAAAGGCTATGTTATAATTCAAAGTTAAAAGCATATACCTTTTTATAGGACTACAAGGATATAAAAAACACAAATGACCAGAAGAGAATGTATAAAGTTAATACCTGCTAAATTGTGGTGAAAACATTATGGATCATTTTTCTGTTTCAAATTTTTCTAAAATAATGTTGTATAGTTTTGATAACACCATGCGTCTTCCCTTTACATTTGTTTTAGAGCTGTTGGCCTGAGTGGGTGGAAAACATTAAATTTCTTCCATGAGTGTCATAGTACCCTTAAATTTGCCAATATTGTGGACAACTATAATGATATTAAGGATAAACAGCACATTTCCTCTACTGAAATGAGAAAATTGTAATACTGGGAATGAAAGAATTTCTAAGACACCATATCTCCATCTGTATCCATATGTCTTTTAAAGATGACTTGACCTTTAAGGAAGAACAAATCTTCTTAGAGTTAATCCGGAATGCTAAAAATTGATACCATGAAAAGTTTACTTCCTAGAGAAACCTGATTATTTGCAAGAAAGAAAGATAGCACAGTCCACAGTTACACAAGTATTATTTCAAAATGTCTTCTAGGAGCTGCTACCGTGAAAGATGCACCATGTTTATTTCACGATGGATAGTCTTCAAAATATCGCCCTTCAGCATTATATTATCACTTTGTCAAAATCCAAAGGTTGTATGACAGAAACAACACCGTTACATACACTAGATTTTCATGTTCAACATGCAGCTGTATAAACCGTGGGGAACCTCACTGAAATGTCCTCCAGCAGTTTTTATGCAGATGGCAAAACACAAACGCTTTGTTACCCAGGCATAACCACGCACTGCGGCCTCGTGACAGAGAATGATGCAGGCAGTCTGTAGAATCCTGTGGTGTGTGCCTCTCACGTGGGAGGCAGGGAAAGGCTTCCATATAAAAACAACCTAAAACCACATGCTTAAAAGAAACAGTTCAATGAGTATCCAGCTGTAACTTCCTACTTTTCATGGAGGCTGCATTTCTGGGCTTGGAGGAAGTTTATTATAAATCTGTTTGTCTCAGCCCTCCTAGACATAATGAAGCAAAGGAGTGGGTGTACCACAGAGGGAATGTGTGTTTAGATTCCACAGGAGTAATTCCATTTTGTTGTAGAAAACAAAGCTCAGAGTAGCCCAGCCCGCACAGGTCCACAGCAGCCACGGAGAAGCTGTACACATCATTGCTGCTTTCTCTACAGAGCTCTGTCCTCAGTCAGGAGCCTGCAGCCTGCTCAGAGCTCCACACACCTGCAAAGCCTCTGCTGCCTATGGAGGACATCCCACCTTGTTCTGTGTCTCTGTCTTCCTCTTTCCTTCAGTGACTCAGTTCTGCCCCCTCACATCCCTCAGCCTAGGCGGATCAGCAAATGGTTCAATCCATTAAACTCCTGGTAAAGTTAGCCAACTTAAGGGGACCCAGCAGAAGCATGGTTTGTGTTTGCAAATTGGATGAAGCCCAGTGTTTTCGCATGCCTGTCCATCAGAACACTATCATAATCTTACTGGTAAAAGCACGTTTTAGAAGACATCTTAGAAATAAGTATGCTGAAATGTCACATGTTCTATCTTCCCATTCTAATGTTAAGAGCCTGGCCTTTTGGGGTTTTTTTGTTTGTTTTGGGGTTTTGGTTTTAGCATTGTTATGACACCAGACTTGTGATTTAATCTCCATTCACAGTGGCAACTAAACACGTAAATTCCAAGTAGAATCGTGATCTTGATGTTGATTCAAGTACTGGCAAGTCATCAGGGGGCTTCTGAGGCTCTGCTCAGATGTTGCAGAATGACTGGGTTCTTAAGGACAGGGTGCAGTCAAGGGGTACCTGTCTTCGAACCCTAGAGATTAGGTTGAGATCACTACATAAAAGACATCCATACGTAGTGGTAATAAAGCGCATTAAACATCATTTCAAAACACACTGCATATATTACAATAACAATTAAGACAAATTTTCAAATAAGATTTACAAAACGAAATGTGTCCACCTTATTCACAAACCTGCTTGTCCCTCCCCCGCTTTTATTTCTAATTCTTATTCTCGTAGTGGCTCCATGGCCGTGCTGGTTATGGGAGCCCAGTACTCGGTGCCCAATACTTCAACACCTCCTTCCACCCTCCACACCTTCCTCCACCCAGTCAGGACCTAAGCACTCTGCTGCCTGAGGGCTCTTACGATTCTCACCTGATCGCCCCACTGCTATGAGTCCTTTATAATTCCTCACGTAACTCTTACATTCTCTCACCTTTTCCATGGTCCACCTCAATCACCCCAAATTCACCCCATATTCACTAGCATATTCAAAAAATTTTCTGATAGTTGTACATCACTCACTGCTTATGTGATTTTCAAAGCCCACCATGACGATAGTACCATCAGATCCCTCAATGTCTTTCCCGCTTCTCCCCTCCATAGAGTTTTTTCTTTGGGTAAAATGCTCTCCTCTGTCTGGTATTTTGCTCAAACTTGATTTACCCCCTAGATTCTTCTCTCTCTGCCCATCAACACCAGATTGCCAAGAAACACCCTCAGCCACCAACCCTAAATACTTTGGCCAATCGCACCACTTTTTATAGTACTCTCCCTGCTGGGTAGGTGTGCCCCTCAGCCTGATAAAACTCAGAGTTTTGCAGGCAAAAATTATGTCCCTGCCCAAAGCACCCAGTGCGGTAGCATCAACATGGAGGGCACTCAAATATTGGCTGCCTGCCTGATGCCCTTCTCCTTTTCTTTTTCAGTGGCGCCGCCCCCCTACAGTTACGACCATGAGATGGAATACCGTGCAGAACTGCCTCCCCCCTACTCCCCGACCCCACCGGCTTCCGCACAGAGGTCGCCACCCCCTCCTTATCCTGGACACGCAAGGAAATAATCCTTCTCCTCCCAGAACAGAACATGTGCCAGCCACAGATCTTGCCCAGAATCAAATGCCTCTGTGCAGAAACAGACAGGAAAGCATTGCTGGAAGGAATCGTCTGTTGGGTCCAACAATGTGTCAAGTGGAATGTCCAGGCTAAGAGATGGCAGAGTTTTTAACCCTTCTCAGAGCTGACCCCGCCTGGAGTATTATGTTTGGTTCACTGGAACCACATTTAAAGAGACCTACTAATTGATGTAAGCACATGCAGAGGAGAATAATGAAGACAGATAAAATATCTGAAAGGGTTGTTGCAGTACTGATTCTGGAAAAGAGAAGATTTCTGTGATACAGGGAAATAGCCTGGACTACCCGAATAAACCATGTATTCTGTATTCCATGTAGCTTTAAGAGTCAGAACTAGAATTGTGTATTCTTTCTTTCATCAATAAATGCTGATCAAGTGCGTGAGAACCTACTCTGTGCCTTATACCACTGGAAGCACTGGATGGAAGTTATGGGGACTTTAGTTTCAGTGTGAGAAAGGGCAATTGGAGCTCTCGAAAAGCTCCCCGTTACCGAGACTTCAGGCAGGACCTGGCTGACTGTCTGTCAGAGACACGCTCCGGGAGGGACTGCCAAATCAAATGGTCGAAGGGCCCAGTGGACCTCAGAAGTTCCGCTCATGTTTTCTGTAGATACGGAGTAAATTTCTATGCCTCCAAAGATGGAAACTTCTACAATAGTTCAATCGCATCTATTTACTTTGAAAGTTAAAACAGAGACAAAGGGATTCAAAGTTGCTCAAAACCAAGAAATCTTCAAGGATAGTGACTGCCACCTAAAAGTCATCTGACTTTACTTCGTGTATTATGACAAAGATTATGCCAATGGTAAAAACAAGTATCAAGTTCCACAAGCAACAAATTCTTCACTTCAAACTAAAATATTAGAGGCCAAATAATTCCATTTTTTTCTACAGGAAGTAAAATCTCAGAACTCGATCATGATAATATACAAGTTTACAAAATGAAGAGGAAAAATGAAGTTTGGATTCTGTTCTGTGGAATTCCATTCATCGGTAGCTTAGAAAAATTTCTGTTTCTCTTTCATATATTTTGATAATTTAGTCCCTTGGAAAAGTTACACATTTATGGAAAGGTTAAGATATCAACATTAAATCGTGCCTTTTGCCAAAATCCAAATGTTATAAAGTGCCTATCTTTGTGTGTAAAAGTTGTTAATAAATAAATCTAACTTGCCATGTTTTTCTGCAAGTGACCTTAACATTTATGTTGGATCTTTCATGTACTTAAAATTTACACTGAGAAAATATTGGGAAGAGAAGAGTCATTTTTTGTATCACTTTGCAAGTAAATCTAAAATGTTTACACCAACACCATCATCATAATTCAGTGAAATCCCCAAACAATACTATGAATTTTGCTGGATAAAACAAAAGAAATACCCTAAGGTATAAACTATAGTTCTCTCCTTATAGCTAGGAAATTTAGTAGCTAATACAAGTAGCATATTTTACTTACAAATACACTGATCTGACGGAAATACAGTTTGACTGCCAGTGAGATCTAAACGCTAGATTTGTTTTGAGTGACTTGCTTGGTTTTTAGATACTGATCATTTTCTTACTTATGAAGATGCAGTGCATTCAAGAGCTCCAGCCTATTCTAGTGACTGTGATTTTAGCACAAATGTAACAGTACATATGCTTTAATTTATCTTCTGCAAGTGTGATCGGCCCCGTCCACACTGCAACTGTGCAGCTCCAAGTGCCAGGGTCCCTATGACTCTCAGAATTTTGGCTACAGTGCACCATCTATTTCTTAAGAAAAACAGAGAGGAAAAGACCAGTGGAAATTGAATTCTCATCATCTTCACCATCGATAAACATGTATTACATACCTCTTACGTTCTGCAAACATTACCCACGTAGGAGCCATTTCAGTTCACACCATCTCTCTTCTCTGGCTTGTTTTAAGGCCTCCTGGAAGATATATCACAAACCCGTAGACCTACAGTAGGTGACCATTTTTATTATTTGTACTTAGTGTCACAATAGCATAAATGTGCACATTGTCAGTATACATTTCCGGAGTTCACTGATTATTTTCATCGATGCTACATCTTGGCGGCGGGGAGATAGTATATGATGTGAAACCTTTGAACGATGGTTATTTAAAAACCAATGTATTTGCTGAGGCCAACATGTTTACAATAAGCAATAAAAGGAAAGAACCCATTTTAGCGAGGGCTGTTATTTTAATCGTCTTGTGTCCGTTTCATTTCGCCCTCTCTTCCTGCTGACGCAGCCTCATTCTCCCGCGCAGGAAAGCAGGACTGGAGCCAGATCACCTTTGGTTTGAATCCTGTCTCCTGCCTGCATGATGTGAGACAGGCCCCTTCGTCTCTCTGAAATGCAACTTTCTTCTCTGGAGAACGTAAATCACAAAATGGGCCTCATTCATCGGGTTTGCTGAAGATCGGGTGGAGAATGCAAAACGCAAAGTATGGTCCTGGCACATACGACATGTTCTATAAATATTAGCCAGCAAATAAATTAACAAAAGAATAACATAAGGATGACAGCCTCTGGATCTGCGCTAGCCAACACATGAGCCACCAGCTACATATGGTTATTGAAATGTAAACGAATTAAAATTAAACTAAATGACACATCCAGTTCCTCAGTCTCGCTAGCCGCATTTCAAATGCTACACAGCCTCATGTCGCTGGTGGCAACCTCCCTGGGCAGTGCTGCTCTAGAAACCCCCTTGGGCGAAACCCAAGGAGGCAGCAGGGAGGAGTTGAAGAGCAAGCCTCCCCCGGCATCTTGTCCAGGGGTGGACTTCGTCAGTTAATGGTGATGTCTGTCACAAATACCTGTGAAGAGGTCACTGCTCTGGAAGCAAGCCTGTGCTCCCATGAGCAGTGAGAAACCCACTCTGGGCTAGGGGCGGGGAAGCTATTAACAACAGCTAATGAGTTAAAGGGCCGAATCTAGAGGAGACACCCCGCACCTGGCCCAGGAGCTGGTGAGACAGAACCACAGCCTGTTCTCAGCGTCTAATCAGTCCTGCAGCTGCCCTGCTCAGCTCTGGAAGCCATGACAGGAGTGTCTGGGGCCACCCACGTCTCCCTAAGGTGTGGGGCAGAGGAGCACTCTTCTATTATTTCATAATCCTGTTGCCACCATCAGAGGAAAGCTCCACTCTCCGCTCATCCACCCTACTCCCGACTTGTTTAGCCAGACCCAGTTGGCCTACTGGGGCTGTAGCTGAGGTAATCCAGCGCACACCACGCTGTCGTGAGTCCAGCAAATGCTGGAGCTCTGGGTTCTGTTTTATTTTTAACCTAATTAAAACAACCTAACGCCAGAATGGCAGAGGCATGTGATCATCTTGCTAATCAGCAGAGAGGCTGCTAAGGACTACCAGAATCTTAAGCAGAACTTGGTGGAAATGCGCCCTTTTAACTTTTGCATCACAGGCCCAAGCCACAAGCCCTGTAACTGAACTGCTCGGTGCTCTGCTGGCCCAGCCCCGCTGTGCAGTATCATTCAGTGTGAACTGTGGCGGGGCCTCCAGAAAGGAAAAGTGACAGAACTAGCATTGGAAAGATCTTACAGGCGGCCCTCATTGCCACCCTAGTCCCAACCCTGCCCTTGCCTCTTATGACTCATTAATGCAGAGGAAAGAAGGAAGACTTCTGAATAAGAGAGACTTGGGTTTCTCTCGTATCTCTGTTGCCTTCCCGCTATGCGTTCTGAGCCAACTAACTGCACTTCTGTAATCTCAGTCTACGCAAAATACATGAACTTGGCCAGGTCGTCGCAATGATTAGAAACAGTATGTGTAAGAACCCTCCTCATAAAAATTCTCTCTGGGTCAGTGACTCCTACAGACACAAATACATATATACTATTTCCTTTCCAAACTTTGTGCCCTGTCTGTCCCCAAGCCCTACCACTGCTTTATTTAAGCAGGTGTAATAGATATCCATTGCTGTGTAACAAATTACCTGCAAACTTAGTGGCTAGGGACAAGACAGTTATTGTCTCATATTTTTACAGAAACCAGCATCTACATGTGGCTTAGCTGAGTCCTCTGGCTCCGGGACTGCACAGGCTGTGGCCATCTCAGTGTGCAGCTGAGACAGGATCCGCTCTCGAGCTCGCTCACACGCATGGTCATTGACGGTGTTCTGTTCTTTGCAGGCTTCAGACTGTGGGCCTCATTTATTCCCTGGCTCCTGACCAAAGACCACCCTCAGTTTCTCACCATATGGGCCTCCCCGTAGGGCAACTCCAAATATGTCAGCTCGCTTCCGCAGAGCAAGCAAGCAAACAGAGCATGGAGTGAGAGAGTGCGCCAGCAAAACCTAGGGCTAGCAAGAGGGGAGGCACTTTGGCTGTGTTCTACTCCTTCCAATCAGGTTACTAGGTCCAGTTTTCACAAAAGGGCAGGGGGCTACCCCAGCGCACAAGTACCAGAAAGTGAGAGCATTAGGAGCCATCTCAGCAGTCGGCCTACCATCACAGGGAAATTTCCTCTCATTCTCCCAAAGTCCATCATGTGGAGTTTAGGCAATCTCCCCTCTAGTAAGGGTGTACCAGCTCAACAGCTGAGAGAGTCCAAGGACCAGGCGTGGCTGTGATCAAATTGCTTCTAGTGTGCCAATGGGTAGCATGGAGCCAGATGCTTTCACGCGCCGTGCTGGCTGAGTTGGTGCCTCGTTCCTAGGAAACACTGAAGATGACACAGAGCCTTGTGTTTCTCATGAACTTCATTTCTGAGCCGCCCTAAAGCACACTGCATTTTGGCCAGGAACGAAGTATACCACACGCCTTATAAACAAGTCTTAACGTAGTCCTGGTTCGTCCCAAAATATTTAATCTTCAAGAAAAGAATTTCCAAAAACAAGTTTCCAGAGGAGTGTTCAGTGGATCAAGTTGCTACCTCACCCAGAATTCCTTCACTAAAGATGGGAAACGAACCCAAGGCCATGTTTGGAACTGCAGAAACATGCTGGGAATGTTTGCCTTTTCTGGGTACATTAAACATAATTGGTTTTTAAAACATTGTTCCGAGTCAGACTCTTTGATTCCTATTTCTGCTCCGTTCCCCTTCTCTAACCCAGTCAGGAGCAGCGTCTGAGTGAGTGCCTCCTGCCACTGCGTGGCGTGAAGAGGAGGCAGGGGAATCGTTTTCCAGATCACATTTGGTCGTGGGCAGTAAGTGACTAAGGGCTCTCATGATGTTTCCATCGCCTGAAAGATGGATCATTTACATTTTTTCTTACGAAAATCCAAAGAAAACCAAGTGATCTGATTTTCCCATTTTTGTTTCTTATTGTAAGTTAGTGTCTTCATTATTGCACATCTTGTATATTATCTTCTTCTTGGTCTGGGAACAACTTGGAAGCAGTTCAGTAGTTGGATTCCTTCTGCTTTGCCTGTGAACACGCATCTGGAGGCCCGCTCCTAGGTGTCTCACCGCCACCTGCACACACAAGACAAACTTCTTCATCTACTTGCCTGGGAATAGGCCTCTTGCTTCTTCTGTAGCTTAAGGGCTTGTACTCTGAGGAGGGGTCTGATCATTTTTTCCAGTCAGAATGGGGGGGTAGGTATAAGAGGACTAAATAGTAATGGAAAAAATACATTAAAAATTACATTTTAAAAACATTTAATGGATTCCACCTCTGTCCTTTTTGCACTTATTTTGCTCTGCTCTTACATGCCTTGTCACAGATGTGCTCCGTGTCTGTCTCCCCCATGAGACCGCAAGTTTTTTGAGAGCTAGGATTATCTCCTGGACATTTGTAATCCCCAGTGGGGAGTTAAATGATATGTGGAATAGGAAGTAAATGATTGAATATATTAAGTCAGCAAATCATAGTTGATACTAAAGAATGTTAAAATAACTTGAAGAATTAGAGAAAGATAGTTCATAGTGAGCAGCATATTCTAAGTGTGGTCCATACTCCAAGAGGTGGGCTAGAGAACTGAACAAAAGGGGGATGACTTATTGGTTTATAACGGATGATACGCATCCATCCAGACACAGTTGGGCTGTGTCACTAAACACAGTGTTAACACACATCCACTCAAGTAAGTGAGTGTGCTCATCTTGACGGATTCGCAGACTGACAACAAGACAAAGTGCCAGTTTGGGAGAGGCCCTTTTATAATTCTTCAGATCAAAAATCAGTTTATTTTTTACATAAAAAGATTACCAACCAAATATCAGAGAAGAATTGCCTCCTAAATCACATTTCCATAACGAGGATTCTAATGTAATTTAGATTTAGGAAGCAGTGTCCAAAGAATTCACTGAAGACGTTTAAATAAGGTGCCACAGTTTTCACATTGCAGTTTCTTCGGGGAATGTCCAGAACACACCAGTGAACACTCTGAAATGAAACAAAAAAGACTAACACTGTTGGAAATGGCTACCAGCTTTTGTGCTATTATTGTTTAATATGTACAAAGGGCAAAAGTGCATTTATTGAAGTTATGAAAAGCAGTAATATCATTGCAAAAAGACTGGTTCTTAATGAAATCATCCCTACAAATATGTTTCCTTAAATCATAATAATCACAACTGTGTTTTGGGAGGGGGTGGCAGAGGGAGGAAAAGGTTGGTGCCCTGAGCGGTTCTAAACACTGCCCATTTAATTACATTCCATCTTCCAGTTTCATGATGTATTATTATCTCCCCATTCTGTTGGTTTAGAAATTGTACATGCATCATTTCTTGATCCTAAAAAAACCTTTCAGTGAGAATAAACTTTTAATGCTGCAAAGAAATATCTCCATATCTCCTCGTGGCCTGGAAGAGCTCCCCGTGGTACTCCTGGAGCTGATCGTGACACCACTTTTCCGTGGCTTCATGTCCAGGCGGACGATTGCACGTTTGGACCAGGTTCATGACTCACATTCTAGTTCTTCACCTTGTCCTACTGTTGCAATTCATCGAGTCCCCATTAGTGCCAGTGTCTGCGGACAGCACGGATGAAACAGAGAGTAGAGGGATGCTTTCCATTCTGCTACAGCGCCCGGCCCCAGCAAACAACTGCACCCAGTTACCTTCCAGCTCATGACCTTTTCCAGCATAGAAACCACTGCAAACTTCCGTGGATGCTCTAGATTTCCGCTTGATCAGAGCAAAGGAGTGAGTCCGTAGTTATGGGAAAGGGATCAGGAAAGGGCGCCCTGCAAAAGGATGTGAAGTTTTAATTAATTTCAAAGGGACAGTCTTGAATGTTGGTAAACATGAATGAAAATTTCAAAAATTGGTGTCTGCTTTGTACATATCTCTGTAGAATTGGTTGTTGGTTTTCTGTTATACATTGTTTTAGAAACTGAAGATTTCTGTGGAATTTTTAAAGAAAAAGTTTGTAAGCAATAAAATGTTAGACTAGACAATAATAATATGTTAGGATACTTAAGAAAAAATTTGTAAATGAGAAAAAAGTTAATAGTAGTCTTCTGGATAATTCTGCATAAACAGTAGAGTTCTATAGTAATGAAGAATAAAATAGTTTTTGTCCAGCACAAAGCCATGTATACATGAATGTCAAAATTAAAATATTTATGAAGTCAGCATTTCTCCAGCCACAGGAATCTAATAAATAATAATATTTCTCCATCTTGGGTCTTGTTTGCTTCTGGAAGCAGGACTTCTAAGCTCCTACAATGCGCAACTGATGGGAGTCTCCAGAAGGTGTTTTTTAAGGCCTTTCAGTTACCAGGTTCCATCTTCCAGGGTTTTTTTCCAAGCTCTCCTTTACTGATGTCATTGGCTAAGCATGCACCTCCCACTAGACTGCATGAAGGTCACTTGCCACAGCTGTGCTGCTGCAAACCACCGTTAAAATGTGTGAATTGGTTTGCTGTGCCCAGCCACCAGTATCCCTGTCACTGCAGGAGCTTTCATGTTACAGTGTCACTACCGCAGGGCAGAGCCATCGTGGAGCAGGCCTAGGATGCTGTGTCTGCCTCCAGCTGTGGTCGAAAGCCTTCGGCCACAGATGCCAGTAGAACTGGGACACACACGCCCCTAGGCCTGGGCCACTGCAAAGGTAGAGTCTCCTATATGGCAGAGCTTCCAGTGCTCTCTCCATTCCTCAGCAACCCAAGAAAATGTTGCACTCCGAGCTAAATGGGAAAATACCTCTTTTCCTGTTACTGAAGACATTAGGCTCTTAGCAGCAATACTTCATGTTCTAATATCTCAGGGGCTATTTTCCGAAAACAGTGCTTTCAGCTTTGACATAATATCCTGTCCTGTTCCTCAGACTTAGACATGGGTCTGTAAGGAAAGAGCTTGAAGACAAATTGTACTCTTTTCATAAGAAAATTAACTCATCTCTATACATTGGAACATGTTATGGGAACATAATTCTGGCTCTTTCCTCCTGTACGTGAACCCTGCCCAGGAGGCTTAGAATCTCATGCAAGTAAACCCTCGGGGGACCTGCTCCACCATTCAGTCTTCCAGACGCACCGGAGTGGGCAGGACGCGCTTACCACGGGCAGCTGCTTTCTGCACCACACGCGATACAATGACTTCAGTCACAAACCCGTTCCTCCCAGGAAATTGTGAGTAGCCATAAAGTAGCGCTACAGTGTTTTTAGCCAAATCCAAATGAACTAAGCAAATAATTTTAGCAAACTACTTAGATGGATGTTATTTCAAGTTTTTTTTATGTGAATTGACGGTCATTTTGACTATCTATAGACAAGTTCTTAAAAATATTTCGGTAGAAACCAAAATAAGGGCCGTTTGTCTCTCCAGTAAATAACAATTTCAAGCGAATATATGGTAACATAAGACACAAAAGTGTGGTGTGAGCAAAGTGTATTAAATCTTTCTCTTTTGCATACCTTCCCCCTTGCCCTTTCAGGTCCAATTTCCACCCCTTCCCCTTCCCCATCTCTGCCCCAGGAGTCACGCTACGTAACCTGCATGGATGAACTCCCTTGCTTACTGGGCTTCTGGTGGAGTTTGGTCAATAGGGAGCCAACCCAGGAGATCAGAAGGAAGATGGAAACTAAGGATAGAATTATCACTGGGAAAATTGGGGGGGCTCCGCCTCTCAAACAAAAATCTCAATGCCCATGGGATGCCTTCTCCAAACAGCTATTTCTGTTAACTCTCTCCTCTGGCTCACTCAGGCCAAAGGCCAGTAAAGCTTCCCCACTGACACTAGCCTGGGGATCTGCCATACCCCTTGTAGTTTCCCTCAACTCGGCCCACACTGCTCAGTTCGCTTTCTTCAAATGACTCGGTTCGTGTGTGCCGTTCTTCTCTTGGCCTGATTAAAATACTCATTCTTAAAAAAAAGTCTTCATGTGAGGCATTTAATAGAATAAACCAGAGTCTTTTCTCAACTTCCCTGGATTTCATTACAAATTTGTTTGACAGAGTAAGTTGGAAACCTGAATTCTAATCTCGGCTCTATCACTAACCAGCTCCAGGACAATGAAGGATTCTCCAGAGCCACTATGCTCTTAAAAACAAAATGAAGGTGTGAGACTGAATGATCTGAGAGCATTTTTTAGTTCTGTGATACTATGAGGGACTAATAAATGACCACATGGCAGCTCTCCGAAATGAACATGCCAATGAAAAGATTCACATAGACTCAGAGCTATAAGGCACCGTAAGAATATTCTTATGTAACACTGTTAATTTTTTAAGTGAGAAAATAGACACTGAAAAGAGGTTTGTTCACAGTCACTGGGGGTGAGCCACCTTGGGGGCCAGCAGCAAGACCCTGATGCCCGTACTCTTATCCACCACATTGTGCCTCTTCTCTGCACAATTGTCGGTGAGGGTTGTTACTGTCATGCTCTTTTCAACCTCAGGACCTTTGCATGCGCTGATCCCTGTCTTTTTCACTGTTCAAGTTTTAGTTTAAACACCAGATCATCAGATAAGGCTTTTCTCACAACCTGATTTGAGTAAGTCACCAACTACCCATGACCTGTACTCTGCATCAATATTTCCCGTGTTGCCCTATTCCATGATGTAATTAAATATTGTTTGTTTCCTTGCTTCCATTCTGTCCCCCTTCTCCACTGGCCTGCAAGCTCCCTGAGACCAGGGACCTGCCTGTTTAACATATAACTCCACACCCAGCACCCAGTGGAACACCTGGGGCAGCACAGGCACTCAGTAAATGCATATGTAGAGTTCATTGTTCAGTATGTTTTCCAGAAGCACAAGCCAAGGTTTAGAATGTAGTTGCCCAAATGCTTTAATAAGAAAAAGGTTAGATTGAAACCCAGAGTTCTTAAATGGGAAGTGACCATCTCAAAAATCTACCCCCTTTCTCTTCTATTTCATGTCTATACTACTTCCCCTAGTGGGCATGATTCCCAGTGAGGGCTGGTATCACCACCACCACCGGAGACAATCCCGTTTAACAGAGACTCGTCCTGCCCCAAGTGCCGCAGGGGCCAGAATTTTCCCTCAGATGTTCCCTCCTGCGGTACCTCAGATTCCACCCAAAAGATAAAAATTCGTAATTACAGGAAGTGTGATTAATTTTGAAATGTTTTAGATAGTTAACGACCCTAACTCATGAATTGCTTCGCTTACTGCGCTGGTCTAAGGAATAAGGGAGTACTAGCAAATGTTCTACCTTCCTTCTCTTCTTCGAACTTCAGTCACCGGTGGTTAAATAGCAAGAGCATCTCAAGTGGTGTTCTGGCCCCTCTCACTGCAGTTTTGCTTTGACAGCTATGTGTCACCCAAGTAATGGCCTCGGGTGCCTGCCTTCCAGGGATTAATGCAAATATGAGGATATATTTTTACCTCACAGCAACCTGCATTCTATTCAGAGCAAAGCTGTGTTTTATTGTTGGCGAAGAGGCACACTCGTGGAGGCATGCGTTGCTGGAGTATGAATAATTGATATTGGACATGAGTCCTTTTTATGGTCTCCATTTGTTAGGGGAAAATCCAATCAGGCAGCGCGGGTTTTGTGTCACCGGGTTTGAAGTATATGTCTTTGGAAATACAAACATTGGCGTTTTACACGTCCTGAGAATGTATGTAATTCAGGCCCCATAACTGTGAGATAGCATTAAAATTAAAATAGTAGGAGCTACATTTCTACTTATAGTAAGAAAAACAAAAAAGAAAATTGCTCAAATGAATCAATAGATATGATGGCATCACCAGGCCTCAGTTTAAAAATAAAACGAGGTTAATAGATTTCACAGTAAAAAGATGATAACCTCTTCCTGGCAAGTGACCAGAAAGTAAGCCCAGAGCCTTTGTGGGCACCCTCTTTAGAATCACTTTCGTTCACTTATTCATTCACGCATTAGGGCGTTTATTCCATCAACAGACTTTTATTGACAACTTATTTTGTATTAGACACTAAATGCTGGCATTGATAGCAATGAAGAAAATGGTCATGGTCCCTTGACTCATAGAGATTGCGGTTGTCTCTACATACTGTACATAAAAAAAAAGAAAGTCACTACAAAATAAATGCATCAGATTCAGTTATGGGAAGTGCCGTGAAGACACATCAGTCCGAGGTGCAGCCTCAGACATTATTAGCTTGAACCCATTGTCTCCAATGTGGGAATGCCCGCATCCTGGGAGGTGAAGGGTCTCAGCTGAGTGTAGATGAAGGAAGCTGCAGGTCTGGGGCTCAGACCAGTTATCACAGATGAAGTTGATGGGTTTTTCATCCACACATAAGGCTGCCAGGCCCACTACAGAAAAAAAATATATGTCTGTGTGTGTGCTTTGGCTAACGTCAGGCTTATAGCATCTAAAGATTCTTACTGAAGAACAACTGTCTTGTAAACCTAAGAAATTGTCTTTTTTATTGTTCTAATGTTACCAACACTGACTGTTTTCATTTGGTTTTATTTATTATTAAGCCTACTGGCTATATATCTGTGATTTCCTTGCTCTTCAGTTGATTGGTTGGTTTTAGCAGATCTCAACTACTTCACAGTTGTAGAAAGCCCTTTATAGAAGCCAAACTGAAAAGGCTACACACACTTCATGATTCCAACTATATGACCTTCTGAAAAAGGCAAAACTAGGGAGATAGCAAAAGGATCATTGGTGCCCAGGGGTTGAGAAGGATGGAGAAATGAACAGGCAGAGCACAGAGGATTTTTAAGGCAGTGAAATTACTCTGCATGACATTATAATGGGGGGTGCCTGTGTCCATGTAGGCTCATCAATTGCAACGAATGTACCACTATCATGGAGGATGTTGATAGCAGGAGAAGTTGTGCATCTGTGGGGCAAGTGGAATGTGGGAAATCTGTACCTTCTACTGTACTCAATTTTGCTGTAAATCTAAAACTGCTCTAAAAATAAAGTTTTTTTCCCCCAAAGATTATTATAAAGACTGAAATCATTAGTACAGTAAACAAGGAGGAGAGGAGCGGCGCTACCCGGATCAGCTGTCACTACTATCCCTTCATTTGTTCAACAGACAGTGATTGCACACCCCTGTGTCAGTCTTGATTCTAGGTGCTGGGGACTCCCCAGGGAACAAAAACACCTGGAACTTCAAATAAGAGTAAATAAATGGGTAGACTGTCGATTGTGAGAAAGATCAGAAGAAAACGAGCACAATAACAGGAGAGAGAATGAAAGAGTTAAGGGGTAAAAGGCTGTGTTTTTAGTAAGAAGATCAGGGGACTTTTGACTCTAACTGTTTAAGCAGAAAACGTAAAGGGGCAAGGGAGTGAGGCCTGCAAAAATCCAAGGCAAAGACGTAGCAGGAAGAGGGGCAAGCATAAGCTAAGAGCCTGAGAGGGGCAAGCACTCAGCATATTTGAACAACAGCATGGAGGTCACTGTGGCTGGAGCGGAGGGAGCAAAAGGGAGATTATGTCACGTGAGTCTCAGAATGGATGGGGTCAAGCGTGGAAGTTGTGGTAAGAATCTTGTATTTTATTCTGAGTGAAATGGGAAGTCACTGGAAGATTTTGAGTCTTTTATATATGATATATATATATCATACATACGACATATATCATATATATCATATATAGATGTATTTATATATTTACTATAATGTAAGTGTTTGATTCAAATGGCAAATTTGTGTAACATACATCCTTTTGCTGTAATATTGAGCACTTGTACATGGTTCTTCAGATTTCAAAGGGCTTTCATCTATGCCACTGCATTTTTATGCTTATAAGTGTCCGTAGTGGTGGAGCGTGAGCAAGAGCTGTGCAACAGAGATATAGAGGTTAAGGCAAACATGCAAATGTGTAGCCTGAGACCGTTTCAATTAGGCCATGGTTATCTGTCCCAAGGCAGCGTGCATTAGCTCACCGGCACAGTGCTTCATGTAGCACATCCCTAGTGGACATTCGAAGACGGTAGAAGAAAAAGAAAAGTTTGGAAAGTGGGTCACTGCTATAGATCTTGAGGAGGCTGGGGGCAAGGTTGGGTTGTTGGGCAGCACTTGGAGCTGGTTTGCAGAGAGAGAACACAGGAATAAAATTAGGAATATTTCAAAGGGGACAGTTATGGTTCCCTAAAGATTTTCTTTTACTTCAAAATGGCCCCCCAGTGCCTGGAGAATGCTGGTCAAGCTCTATCCAGCCCTTCTTAGGCTGTCCTCCAGAGGCACAACCAGGAATAAAACTTCCCAGCACAAGACTAGGTCTCAAATATTCATTAAAAAAAAAAAAACCTTAGGTCTGCTCTCTGAAATGTTCCACAACTTAATTTATTGTTTCCTAGACTGGAGAATCAGGTTCTGAGTGTGGTTCTGTCTAGGATTCTGAATGCTTTTGATCTCTATGCTGTCACACAAGCATACACAGCTGATTTTATTCAGTGTGTATCTGGTCGGTAGGGACAAGCAAGGTCATGTCAGGTAACTTGCAATGTATGACGACTGGCTTTGGTTCCTGTGAATGTTCTAATGGAACGTGCTGTTTCTGCCAGAACTGGCATACAACCTGGGCTCATGCACTTCCTAAAGGTATTGCAATTTGTGAGATGTAGTGTTGGGAACCGCCCTGACTGGTATCAGAAGCTGAAACCCCCGCCTAGGCTAAGGCTAAGGGAATGCCCTTGGAACTGTAAGCCAGCAAGGAGGCAAAAGCTTATCTTCCTGGCAGGAATGCTGCTTCTGCTGCTTTATTCATGACTGAACCCCAAAAAGCTTGGTCGGTTAGCCAAAGACGGGTAAGATTCCCCACGGGGGAATGACCCAAGACAGGCACGATCACTTTGGGAGGCCCCCCCAAAAGAAGGACTTGGGGGGCTGCAGCAAAAGGGGGTGATGGACCCTCGCTCCTCGGCTCTGACATAGCCTGAGTTCTCAGCGTCTGGGAAAAACCTCCTTGTCTCTCGGTTGCCCTAGTTCCCTTGCTCCACCTAAGCCTGAAACAATGACAGGGTGGTGCAGCTCTGTACTGAGAAGTGCGGATTCCCCGGGGTGATCAGGCCTAAGAAAGAACATGTAAATTACTGTGAAACCTTCTTTGTTTAGAATGCTCTCAGTTGAATGAGAAGGGTCTTAGGAGGAAGTTAGTTTGTTCCTCAGTCTTACAGCTCTTTGACCCCGACTCAATAGACCGGCAGAGTTCTTTGTTTTCTATGGTTCCTTACTTCCCCCTAATGAGTACTGTACTTTACGTGAATTATTGTGCAAAATGAGCCCAATAAAAGCAGGTATGGACGGTAAATCAGCGCGCTCCCCACTGGGGTGGGGGGGTGGCCATTTCGTCCCTACTTCCCCACAGAAACTAGTTTGTCTCTGTGCATGTGTGTTTTTTCTCGCGTGTTTTTCATCGAGCCATCCACAGCGTTCCGTGGTCACTGCTGGCCAGGGACCCACGCAACAATGTAGTTGCTATTCTTTGTGCACACCTTTGGGCAGCCATCAAGTAATAATGCGAAGTTTCATTTTCCTATCCTTCCCCTTTAAAATTAATTTCAGGAGTGTGTTCACTTCCAAAAGTAAAAACCTCTACTTCATTGCTATGAATTTTCAATAGTATCTACATTTCCAGTGATAATTTGGTCTGATGCCCATTTAAGCATTCCTAATAGCAGTTGGATGTGGAGGTAATGTCACAATCTGGAGGACCCATCTTGCATATATGAATATAAATCACCGTTCATCCCCATATTAGTTAATTACTAAATAAGGTCTACAAAACAATCCAATGTCTCCTATGTCAATTACATTTTAATTCCATACCTACAGAAAACATTCAAAGGAGGGCCTCAAATTTGAAAATAGCAAGAATTTTTCATCATAAGTTTAGCATTTTCCTTGAGTCAATAGTTCATGGCATTTTCCAGCTTTCTCTCAACACTGTTCTTATGAATCCAAGGAAAGAAGATAAATGTGGGCATTTTCAAGAAAACTGCTCTATCTGCACTCAAACTTCTTTTTTCCTGCAACAGCAATGCTGCCTCCTAACTCAGAGCAAAGACATGATGATTTAGGGGTTGAATGATTGATTGTACTCTAACGAAGTAAGACCATTTGATTTTTCAACTTTTAAAATTTCCCATTTTATATTTCTTTTTTATTTTAATATATTTTATTGATTATGCTTTTACAGTTGTTCCATTTTCCCCCCTTCACTACCCTCCCACCTGCCCATTCCCCCCCCCCTTTAGTTCATGTCCATGGGTCATACTTATAAGTTCTTTGGCTTCTCCATTTCCTATACTATTCTTACCTTCCCCCTTTCTATTTTCTACTTATCATTTATGCTACTTATTCTCCAGACCTTTCCACCCTCTCCCCCTCTCCCTCCCCTATTGATAACCCTCCATGTGATTTCCATTTCTGTGTTTCTGTTCTTGTCCTAGTTGTTTGCTTAGTTTGCTTTTGTTTTTGTTTTAGGTGTGGTTGTTAATGATTGTGAGTTTGCTGTCATTTTACCGTTCATATTTTTTATCTTCTTTTTCTTAGATAACTCCCTTTAACAGTTCATATAATAAGGGCTTGATGATGATGAACTCCTTTAACTTGACCTTATCTGAGAAGCACTTTATCTGTCCTACCATTCTAAATGAATGCTTTGCTGAATAGAGCAATCTTGAATGTAGTTCCATGACTTGATTTCATGACTTGGAATATTTCTTTCCAGCCCCTTCTTGCCTGCAAGGCCTCTTTTGAGAAATCAGCTGACAGTCTGATGGGAACTCCTGTGTAGGCAACTGTCCCCTTATCTCTTGCTGCTTCTAGGATTCTCTCCTTATTTTTAATCTTGGGTAATGTAATTATGATGTGCCTTGGTGTGTTCCTCCTTGGCTCCAACTTATTTGGGATTCTCTGAGCTTCCTGGACTTCCTGGAAGTCTATTTCCTTTTCCAGATTAGGGAAGTTCTCCTTCATTATTTGTTCAAATAACGTTTCCACTTGTTGTTCTTCCTCTTCTCCTTTTGGTACCCCTATGATTCAGATGTTGGATCTGAATCATAGATTCAGATCTATTAAAGACGTCCTGGAGGTTCTTAAGCCTCTCCTCATTTTTGTGAATTCTTGTTTCTTCATTCTTTTCTTGTTGGATGTTTCTTTCTTCCTTCTGGTCCACACCATTGATTTGAGTCCCAGTTTCCTCCCCATCACTATTGGTTCCCTGTACATTTTCCTTTATTTCACTTAGTGTAGCCTTCATTTTCTTCATCTAATTTGCAACCAAATTCAACCAATTCTGTGAGCACCCTGATTCCCAGTGTTTTGAACTGTGTATCTGATAGGTTGGCTATCTTTTCATTGCTTAGTTGTATTTTTTCTGGAGCTTTGATCTGTTCTTTCACTTGGGCCATTTTTTTTGTCTTAATGTGCCTGTTACATTGTGAGGGGTGGAGCCTTAGTTGTTCACCAGGGTAGGGTAACTCACGTCACTGCTTTGTGACATTGTGTGGGGGGAGGGGTCCAAGTGGGAAGAATGGCACTTGCTCAGCTCTCTGCTGGATCTCAGTCACTTTCCCCACTTCCCCCAAGCAAACTGGGCCCTTCTTGTGCTGATTCCCATGTGGGTGGGCTTGTGTACATTCTAGGACCCTGTGGGTCTCTCCAATGAGCTCTTCTGTGAGGCTGGGAGTCTCTCCCAACACCTCAACTCCCACAGGTGTTTTCATTCAGTGTTTTGAGGCTTTATTTTCCCATTCTGGGGCCCTGGGTGGTGCGGCCCATTCCATTCCCCAGTTGTTTCTCCTGGTTTATTTGCACATGAGTGTGGGACCCCCCAGTCCACAATCCGCTGCCTTGCCTGGCCACCCACTGCTGCCTTGCCATGAGTCCTCTCTGCTGGGCTGCCTGTCTCTGCCCCTCCTACCCATCTGGATGGATATGTCTTCTTTAACTCCTTGGTTGTTGGACTCCCATACAGTTTGGTTTTCTGTTAGTTCTTGTTGTTTCTTGTCTTTAAATTGTCGTTGTCCTTCTTTTGGTTGTGCGAGGAGGCACATTGTATCTACCTATGCCTCCATCTTGTCCAGAAGTCTCCCATTTTATATTTCTGAGTGTCGTGAAGAGTCACCCAAGCTTTTAATACACACAGAATGAAAATTAACTGAGCCCAATACTGAGATTACCAAACCATTCAATTTCCTAGGATGTAGAAGATAAAAAATAAGACATTCTAATTTCCCTGAAAAGAGGGAAAGAACTGAGAAAGGAGTCTAAAGTGCTTGATTTGCTCCAAAAAATGTAAACTGCTGCTTCCAAATATATATTTTGAATATTCCAACTACTTAATATAGTTGAAAGCAACTTCCTTCTTAAGTTCTGTGCACAGAAGACTGAGGCTTAACTACAGATCCCTGAACAATTTTTATTTGTCTAAAAGTGGTGTAATGTTTTTAAAAATATAGCCTAACAAAACAAAATCATGGGGTTTTGGTGTGTTATTGTGACAGCTGCCTTACCTTCTGACTCAGTTTATCCTCATCCTATGGTGCATTCTCCTCCATCAGGTGTGAGTGATTATGGAAGGTGACCTGGGTGACTTTTCCTCCTCTGTAACATGGATTTTCTAGGGATTGAGCTAAAAAGGTAAGAATGGTGGGCATGTGGGTGTGTCTGTGTCTGCAGTGAACACACTGAGTACTTCAGAGTCAGTCAGAGCAGTATTTCAACTTTGATACCACTGCTTCCAAGTTTCAGGATCTTATTGAAGTCATGCAGTTTCTCTGAGCCTCAGCTTCCTCATCGGTAAACTGTAAACCATTTAGCATGGCCTATTGCTTTGTCTAAGTTCCCAGAACCATTCATGGTGGTTGATTCTGTGAGTCAACCTGGCTGGGCTGTGGTGTCTAATTGTTTGGTCAGACACTAGTTTAGATGTTGCTGGGGAGGTATTTGTGGATGTTATCAACAGCTGCAATCGGTTCATTTAGGCAGATTACCCACGATGGTAAGGGTGGTCTTGAGGGCAAAGACTGAGGCTTCCCGAGGAAGAGGCAATTTTGCCTCAAGGCTGCAATATAGAAACTGCGCCTGAGTTTTCAGCCTACTGATCTGCATTGCAGATTTTGAACTGGCCGGCCTCCACATGGCATGAACCAACTCTCTAAAATGAAATCTGTCTCAGTCTCTCTCTCTCTCTCTCTCTCTCCCTTTCTCTCTCTCTCTCTTTCTCTGAGTGTGTGTGTCTGTATCATGTATATGTTCACGTATATTCACATATATATTCACAACATATATATATTTTCACCATTGCAGTTGTGATTCTCATGCATACATCACTGCATATTTGTCCTATTATTTCTTTTAGATCAGTTTCTCAGAGTGAAATCATGGAGTCGAAAGCTATGCACATTTTGCACTTTAGTGTATATGTACACCCCCCACCCCGCCATGGTTCTGTTCTTTAGAGGACACTGGCTAACATACTATCTCATGTTGTTGTTACGAGAATGAAATCAGTTCCACATGTTATTAGAATACCATGCGTCTGATATCCTGTGGTTCCTTACCCTCTTACCCGCCAAATGAAAGTTATAGGGAGTCCACGAATAAGGCTAGTTCTGAAAGCAAACTGGCATCATCTTCTGTGCTACTTTGTAGGAGATTCAGGGTAGGGAGATAAAGTGAGAGGAAGTCACAAGGGACGGAGTCTTCCACGGGAGCTGCCTAGAACGAAAAGAATTAAAGTCCAGTGTGTTGTTAGCAGTCATTCCACCCACATCCAGCCCTAGGCTGGGCCTCACTCTGCCAGAGCAGAGGGCTCTATGCCCGGCTGGAGTCACTACCCTATAAATAAAAGCTCTCGCCCAGCTTCTGGAAACCATCTCACATCACACCCAACAGCCAACTGTGTTTCACTTGGGCTCTGGTCTCTAAAAACCAAGTGGAGAAAAAAATGATTCAAAAATAATTCTATCAGAAGAAGCACTATAAAGTGGGCTAAGGTTATTCTTTGTCCTGAATATGATGAAAAATAATGCAATACTTTAAATACCATCACCACTCTTCATCAAAATTTCTAAGTGAGAATCTTAACCCAAAGTCGGTTTCACTACATAGTTGGTGCTATTCTCATAAGGTAAATTGATAGTCATATTTCTCAATAACCAGACATATCATTCACTCTCTCATGTTACTTTGGACTCCATGACAACCTTCCATTATGGGCTAAACTGATTTCACCTGGGAAGATGTTGAAGTTTATGATCATCGCTTCAGAAAACATGATCACAAAATTCCACAGTCAAAATAATTCAAGATTTCAGAATTTGAGTGGATTTCTTAACGTATTGAAAACCTATTTCTAAGGAGGAGTATAGGTCTACAAGAGCTGCAGGGCGCAGGTGCACTTGGGCCCTATCAGGACGTACACCTGGAGAGCAGCTGGGCCACGTACACCAAAATGCAAAATGTGTATATCTTTGACTCTGTGATTTTGTTCTGAGGAATTGATCCAGGAGAAATAATAGGACAAATAGGCAATGATGTGTGCATGAGAATCGTAACTACAATGTTGACTATAACATAAAATAAAATCAATATAACTACACATCAGCAAGGCCAAAAGCATAATGATCATCCATACAATGCAATATTCTACAGCTACCGTAAGTAAACCATGCAAACTGCTTTATGTCCATGTTATATTAAGCAGAAAAAGGAGGATTTACAGTGAATTTCATTTTCTTAATCAAAATACTATTTGTATATAAAATCTAGAAGATATATTATAAAAGATTAAAAATTGTCGTCTCTGTGTTGTTTGATGAAAGAATACTCTTATTTCCTTTTTAAATTTTATTTCTTTCAGGGTAAATAGTTCATCAATTTTTATAACCAGGAAACAATAGTAATTAAAAATTCTAACTATACATGAATTAACATAAAATATTTTTCACATGTCTTAAGGAAAATTTTTAATTTTTGAAGTTTCAATTGGTCATAATTCTCAACATAAGGCATAAGCAGAAGTGAATCTTTTTTAGATTCAAACAAAACAAATTTCTCTGAAACCCAAGGAAACTATAAGAAAATATTCAAATGCTTGATAACCCTGCAAATAAGACCGTAGGCTGAGATCTGTGGTAACTACTGAATAAACATGTTTGTCAGTGTCTGTAGATCTGGGGAGGAGCATGAGCCGCTCATCAATGAACGACTTGAGTGTCACGTGACGGGTTCCAAGCACTGTCTATCATTGACTCCATTATGTGCAAGTTGACAAAGCTTTTGTTGTCGTTGCAGCTGGAGCTATATTTACCTTGTAAGTTCGAGTAGCAATTTCTCTCTGGATAATTTTCCACTGACTCTGAAAACAAGCCTGCCTTAAAACTAAACTCCAACAAGAATGTGGTTTAACATGAGATCAGTAGTAGACAGAGCTAAGACATTTTGGAAAAGGAATGATGCATACATAGGACAGAAAAGTAGACAGTATTCTTCTATCAAGACAACAAATGAAAGGCAGTAATCTGACTCTCTGTTCTGGGACTGACCTGTGAATTGAGAGGCATGATGAATCTAGTTGTTTCTAAGTTGTAGGAAGGGGTGACAACAAAATAAATATAAATAATAAAATTAATAAAATAATAGATAATAAAATTTAACAATCAGTAAGGCAGATCTTGGAGTCCCCTGGCTATGCCCATTTTAATCGCAAAGAAGGGAGGTGAGAAATGGGTCATACGGAGAAGACAGGCCAGGATGGGAGAAGAATTTGGAGGACTTAGAACAGTACCTATTAGCAACTGATATTAAAGTATGCTTATATTTCGACAATGCTACAACTCCTGGTGTCATTGATTTATGCAACTGGCGTTGAGACCAGCTCTAGAAACCATGCCTCAGTCAGGGTTTCCCTATATGTATGCAGTTCTAAAATGTGGGGATTTTTGTCCACCGGAGGCCATTGAACAACATCTGGAGACATTTGGGGTTGTTACAACTGCAGTAAGGAGCTATCAGCATCCAGCAAGTAGAGGCCAGGGATGCTGCTAAACGTCCTATAGTTCTCACAGTAAAGAATTATCTGGCCCACAGTGGATTGAGCACGGGCTGCGAACCAAAGTGTCGCAGGTTCGATTCCCAGTCAGGCCACATACCTGGGTTGCTGGCCACGGCCCCCAGCAAACACACATTGATGTTTCTCTCTCTCTCTCTCTCTCTCTCTCTCTCTCTCTCTCTCTCTCTCTTTCTCCCTCCCTTCCCTCTCTAAAAATAAATAAATAAAATCTTAAAAAAAATTATCTGGCCCAAAATATCTGTAAGTGCTGAAGTTGAGAAACACTACCTTAACCATTATATATGAATGTTATAATAAAGCCCTCTAATAATATTCTTTGACTGCATTAATCAATATTTCAGTGTCCAAACTAAAGACTGATGCATAGGACACAACACAGAAATAACTTGGAAGCTACTGATCCGTGGCTCTCACAATGTAAAGTGTATTTCTCTTGCTCTTTGATAAAACATAGGATACCTCAGACACAGTAATATCTTCAGACTAGTTCAGACATGCCAAAGGCATTGAACAATTATGTTCCAACGGCAAAGTCAAAAATGTTAAGCACAGATTCTTTTTTTTTTTAAAAAAAGGTCTACACATTCAGAAAACATAGTAACAAGTTATTTCCCCAAACACCTCATAAAATGGACTCAACATGAGCATGTGAGAGGAGCAAAATGTTGTCACATGTAACATTTCCAAGATCACATGCTTTAGGAATGGCTTTAAGACTAAATGTGTCCCCTCAAAATGCATGTGTTAAAACCTACTCCCCAGTGTGATGGTATTAAAAGGTGGGAATTTGGGGAGGAGGTTAAGTCATGAGTGAGGATCCTTCATAAATGGGATTAGTGTCCTTATAATAGAGGTCCCTGAAAGCTCCCTTTCCTTCCACTCAGTGAGGGCACAGCGGAACGACAGCCATCCTCCAGCCAAAAACCAGGAAGCCAGCTCTCACCGGACACTGAATTTGCCAGTGCCTTGAACTTGGACTTCCAGCCTCCAGAAGGGTGAGATATAAATTTTTATTGTTTATACATCACACAGTCTATGGTATAATGTTACAGCAGCCTAAACAAAGACAGGAACCTGCAGGGTTTGCCCTACATCTTATAAATTGTTGTGCGTACAAATTGGAAGGTGAATTTCATTTGAGTCTTTTCTAATTAGAATAGACATTGGACAAGTCCTTTCTGTACGATTCTTGGCCAGAGGTTTGTATGTGTGAATGCGTGGTCATGGGCGGATGTCTCCGACAACCGCAGACGTGGTGCTGCTGAAAGAAGCGTTTACAAGTGTGCAGTGCGGCACCGTCAGAGAAGCTTCATGTGCCGTGGACAAAGGAAGGCCAAACGCTTCTTGAGAGGAAAGTGCTTCGCATTCTTGGAATGTAGTATTCTAGTATTTAGCATTCCCGCCGTTAGAAATAGCCAATGCTTGGAAACTAGGTATTTTCCCAGGGGATGTTTTAAGAATTGTGAATATTAAAAGGAGAAATATAATATCTGTACCAGCCAGTGCACAAAATCACTAAAATGTAGAAATACATTTTGTCTAAGGATTATAAAATCAGAAGACACATCCCAATTCTACCAAACGTGATGGACACAATCGGAAGTAGATATACCATGGCATAAAGAGTTTATCCAAGGCCAGCTCCTGTCACAGGTGAGCGAATCATCCCTTTTGCTTAGGAGAAAGATCTTTGCATTATTTGATGTTGCCCAGGCTTATCAATGATACCAATAACGCACATCCAAATACTTCTAAAAGTGATACTTTTCAAAACAATGAGTAAAATAATGGCTATTTAAAAATATTTTCATTCCTGGAATTTTTGGGCCATTTCTGGAGTTCTAGACTTCCAGACAAAACCCTGTCTTTTAGTAATTTTCATGGCATGGGATCTGCAGAATTCAAATGAACAGAAAGACTTTAAAGTCATATATTTTTTAATATATTGGAGATCTAAGTGAAAAATAAGGCATGAAAGAGTATCTTTCAACAATCAGCAAAAAGTGGAAAACTTCTACCGTGTACTTCTTCTACAAAAGCCTGCTAGGCTACATGTCTATGTAACTACACTTAGTACCGCTGAACTGCACACTTAAAACAGTAGCTTTGGTTATGTGTATTTTACAAAGAAAAACAAAGCCTATTAGGAAAGCCTATTCAAAAAAAGCGAATCCATGGTGTGAAAAGTCTTCAGATGAACCCTTTTCTAAAATTATAAAAAGTTACTGAACTCTGAGTCCATGCTAGAATTTCTGCATCAGCAACTGCCAGCTGCCCCCTCTTTAACTTGGATGGTATCGTGCACAGTCATGCCACGTGCTGGGCATCTCTTGTGCCTTGTCTCATGTCCTCGTGGCTCAACATTTTTACTGCAAAGTGGCCCCTCGGGAGCCACCACAGCACGTGTGTGGCTGCACGGCTCCTCTTCTCAGCACACCACCCACCTACCACTCTCTGTCCCAGGGCCACTCTGCTGCCATGCCTGGCACCCCTGTAGAAACCACTCAGCCATTCTGATGTGTGCACAGCCTGGAAGTACAAGGCGGCCAGCACTGCACAAGGAATACATCCCACATATGTAGTTCATTATGTAGGCTCCCCAGAGCATCGTGCATCTGTATCTGCAGATGCACACGTTGTATATGCAGCGTAGAATTTCTCTGGGGGAAGACCCGAGGAGTCAGTGCTACTCGTTTCCAGGAAGTGAAATGGGTGGGGAGGGGGGAGGGGCTGAAAGACACGGGTGGAGAGAGGACCTTCAATGAATATTCTGTTACGCCTTTTGAATTTTGAACCATGTAAATGTAGTGCCTAAAAATTAAATAAAATTAAAATATAAGTAAATAAAATACCCTTCGTTAAGGTCGCAACATCTTATCTAGTGCGAGAAAACCTAAATATCCTACACATGCAGGCCTATTCCTGAATCTTTGGGGAGGAAATAGTACAGACGTGGCAGGATTGTCCCTTGGAGAAATTACCTAAAAATGTCAAGCTTGTCACAGATTATCTTCCCATAAAGGATACTTTTTATAGAGGAAACGGTGTTAGTGATTCAGAAAGCAATCGTCACATCAACTTGGTTACATTTCAGACAGCACATGTTGGAAATGTCCAGATGACACTGTTGGCTAGAAGCTATTTCAGGTGACCTCCAGTTGATTTTACAGAGCAAGTTATCATGCTGTCGGACTGCTAAACTAACTGACGGAGGCATTTCACTTTTCTGTTACATTTAATGCAGAAGTTTTGCTCTAGAAGCACATTTAGATGAATCCAGACAAATTTTGAGGGATCATTTCAGAGGAAGAATTCCTGGATTTTGGTGGACTCCTCCCAATAGCCCCAAGTGCTTCCACTGTCCCGTCCAACTTCACCTACAAAACAGACCTTCGTATCACAAATTATGGAAGCTTTGTACACCCTCATCAACTTCATTATAAACACAGTGACTTCTTTTACTGGCGGTCTCTGTATGGTTTAAGCAAACACGAGGTATGAAAAATCAGTTTTACTGGCCCTGGCTGGCGTAGCTCAGTGGATTGAGCATGGGCTGCGAACCAAAGTGTCGCAGGTTCGATTCCCAGTCAGGGTACATGCCTGGGTTGCAGGCCATGACCCCCAGCAACCACACATTGATGTTTCTCTCTCTCTCTCTCTATCTCCCTCCCTTCCATCTCTAAAAATAAATAAATAAAATCTTTTTAAAAAATCAGTTTTACAGTAACATTAATCAATTTTGTTTTAAATAACGAGTTCGCCGAGTGAATTTAATTTTCTATTTCTATAATTAAATTTACAATGAAAGCCTTACAAATCTTTTTGGTGCATAAAACTTGGCTACAATATCTTATACTACGTTAGGCAATTTTCTTGCCATTATTTGTAGCATATTGCAAAATGTATCACTAGCTACAACTTTTCCATTTTTTCACGTGGGTAAACTAAGGCTAGCAGATGGGTTTGGAGTGTCCAGCTCCCACGACGGGATGCTTCCAGCCTCCACTGTGTCCGCGCAAGGGAAGTGCTGCACACGTACTCAGGGCCAAACCACGCAATCTGTTCCACTTTCTCTCTGTTTTCCTGATTAGATATAGATTTATTCTTGATAAAATTACCAAGCCAAATGTAAGCTGAATCAAATTAAGAAAAATGATCAAACCAGGCACTCCCAAGTACAGCAGAACAGCGAAAGCACCGTCGCACAATGCGACCACCCTAAAAATCGCACTGTTGTTTTCTGTCCCGAGTGTTTACCCACCATAACTCATGGGAAATACCACCACAGGCCGACGGAAACTATAATTAAAATTGCCTGCTGGCATTTCCCTACATAATATAATTTGTTTATTCAGAAGCTCTACTTTGTCTTGCAAAGGTTGATCCAGGAACTTCCTAATCTGATAGGATGTGTTTTATTATGTTTTTTCATAATGAATATTGGAATAGTTAATGGAGGGACTGCTCCTTTATTAAAAACAATATATTATAAAGAAAAATTCTTACTCTGTCTGAGAAAGCAATCTCCCAGTTCCCAGTATGGGTTTATTAACCATCTAAATTTGATCTTCTCATGAAGCTAATTTTTGTTTTCAGAAAATACATGCAAGGTCTTTTATACCAAAAAAAAAAAGGTAACTATTTTAAGCTAAACACTTATTAAGTCGCAAAAGCAATGAACTTCACTTAGTTTGTATTTAGTAGGCTGTATGTTTACTGAAGCCTGAAACTCTTGGTTATTGCCACTTATATAACATTGAACTTGGTGCTTACATAAGAGCATGATAGAGGTGACATTAACCAAATTAAAAAGAGAAAATTCCCCATGAGAGATTATCTGCCGGGCATCAAGGGACAGTTTAGACCTACCTGAAAATTCACTACACTGAGGTGAGCTTCTGAGGTGGTTTAGAATAATGTTCCCTGAAATTATAGGAATGGCCCATTCAGTTTTAAAACATCAATTTCATTTTGTCATTCAATGCTGTTATGGGAAATACACTTTTAGTACCAGATATGTTGCTTGTGGACACCCCGGTGTAACGATATCCTTGTTTTACCATTCCAAAAATTCGCAGTTTTTCTGAGAGTAATGAGAGTTTTTCTCACAAAAAAAGTGTCTACTCAATTCCAAAAGGTCGTTTGAGTGAATGAGTCAGCCAACTCAAGCAAATTGAATGTGTGGTACCGTGTTAATAAAACAAAATCATCAGTGCTGATATTTAATTTTTAAACCTGTAATTTGGTAATTTCATAGGGTCAAAAGCCAGAATATGAATTCATGCTTTCCACTCTTAACCCAGATCAAATTTACTCTCAATCCAATCGTGAAGGGGACCAAGTGAAATACCAAGGAGCTTTTCCAAAAAGAGTCTTCTGAAGCAAACTTTAAAGAGGGAAGCATCTGCTCTGTTTTTTTCCTCTAGAAACCAGCTGCAGCCCCTTCAAAGTACGAACACACCTTCTCCACGTGCTTGTTCAGAACCTCCTTCTGTTGGTGACCCACGGTGCCAGACAGTCCCCCGGAGCTCCTCTGGGCGTGTTAGACATGATGAACCCGACACTGTTTGGAATGAAAGAGGACAGGCTGACCCTCCACTTGAAACTGATCTGCTCATCATTTTCAGTCACTCTCAGATATGGAAATTCCCTGGTATGGTAACGGTTTACGGGGTCAAAGCCCTGGTCACCGTGCAGTACTTTCTTTCTTTTCCTTCTGCAAGACTTGAGTGTGACTTACAGCCCAGGCAGTAACCAAGATGACGACATGTAGGCTAGACTAAATCGACTGACCCCAGAGCTGAGTATCCATCGCAGAGATTTACAGTGGGGACCGCCAGAGCTCTCTAGCAGCCAAAAATTACTGCTAGACTCCTCCAACTTGTGGTGTTTTTCATTACAGTCCACCTTAAAAATCAGGGTTGAAACAAACATGGTCTTATATTCCCCTTATACTACAGTAATGGTGGTAATGGGAGTTATACTATCACTAGGAATAGTAACACTTGGCATAGAAATGTTACAATCTGATATTCTTAGAGTTCTATAGTAGATTTTACTATGAGCTTCTGAAGAAGGCTGATGGAATATAACTGAAAAAAAGAGCAGCCAGCCTATGTGTGGTAAAGACTCCCCCCCCACCCCGTTTTATTGGGATATAATTGACACACAGCATTGTGTGAGGTTAAGGCGTACATAATAATGACTTGACCGTATTGTGAAATGATTACCACAATAAGTTTATTTAACATTCATCATCTTGTAGAGATACAAAAAAATCATGTTTTTCCCCTTATAATGAGTTCTCACAGGTACTATTCTCTTAAAGCCTCTTGCCACATGAAAAAGGAAGAATCAGTTGGTGATACAAAAACAAAGAAATTGATGAGGTCATGCAAAGAATTTGTACTGAAAATATTAGGCCCTTAAGCAGCTGCCCAAACTTCAGTTATTTATCTAATCCCCCAGGGTCTCAATTTTATCACTCAGACAATGAGAGATTAAATGACATCTAATCTCCTTCTCAATTCCAAAATCCTAAATTTCCCTAATGAACTGTCAATAAAAATTAAGTTAATATTAGTCTGTCACCAAAATACTACCAATCCCTCATTTGAAAGTTTGTATAAAAGCTTTTACTGCCTTATTTAACCAGGAGCAACACTTGAGAAGGTATTTGATCAAGACTATCAAATACATTTCCTCATAGGGCGACCAGCAATTAAAACAGCATGGTCCCATGTTTATAACCCAGAGTCTGTGTCCCAGGAGTCCCCTAGGTCCTGGGCAAACCGGGAAGACCAGTCACCTTGTCTCACCACCACACTGCACCTGTGAGCCCTTCCACGGCTTCCACGGCTCCTTCCCCCACAGAAATCAGCTTCTTCAATCAGATGATCAGTTCCACCCAGGGACTGACTCCAGCTACACTGAGAAAGACCTTATATAAGAAATTATAATCTAGAATTGTCTCGGTTCTATTTCACCGAGTCCATCTAATGCGCCTGAGAAGAACCTTGGCCCGCTGTTTGTGCGCTGAAAATGTGTTCCTGAGGTGGGTCTCAAATCCTGTTACAAATAACGCCCTGACCTCTTATTTATGGCCTTGACAATGGCCACACCTTTCCCCCTTTCTCTCACAGGTGCTGCACCTGCCACTCGTATTCACCACCCCTCCTGAGGGTGAGTGTCACTACTCTTTCCGCTTCTGTGCAGCTGCCCCCTGGTCAGGCTCTCCTCTCACTGTTCCTAGCCTGCCACCCAGCCCTGGAACAGAATCTAGGCCGATGCAGATCAAGCTGAGGCCAGAGCCCTTGGAGCAGTGTAATTTGTGCCAACAGCCACTTTGTGACCACGCCTGGTCCCTCTCAATCCTGGCTTGCCCATCCACCCACCAGCTCGCATTGCTGGAGGTTGCAGTATGAAGTATGGGGTTCCAGCCCAAGCTTACCCACACTGGGATATGGCCCTGTCATCATAAACACGGCATTTCTCATATTCGACTCCTTCAGCTTTAGTTTACTGGACTGATAAAAGCTGTTGTGGAACAGGTGGTACTGCTGCTGGAGGCTCTGCCCCTCCCACGTTGGTACCAGCTTTGTCCCAAGGTGGCTGGAGCATGGCTGCAAAAAGGAGTAAGTCAATGGGAAGGAGACTGCTCACCCAGCTGAGTCTCTCCTAGTACTTGATGGTCACCTAGAATTTCATGCCCTGTTTTAATGGATTATACAGATAACATTATTTTCACGTAGAAAAGGTATTCTAGATGAGGCATCAGGACCTTCTCCTTCAAGTGATGACTTCAGAAAATAGTGGGTTGGGATCCGATCTGCTGTGACTTGTCCATCAGCAGTCCACCCAGTAGTATTACTTGAATCTAATTCCCCCTTCCTGGTGGAGCTCTTCAGTCCTTAGTGGCAAGACCCAGGAATTACAAGCACAAGCCCTGAGAGGAGCTAAGACCACCTGTACCCACAAGGTTAAGATGGTACCCATGCTGCAACCTTTAGAAAAGTGATATCCTCGTTCAAAGCTAAGATACAGACCTCCCACAGGCAGATGCGTGCAAGAGACAAAAAAGCACCAGATTGTCCAGTGACCCTTTCCCCAACAGCAATTTCAAAGCATGGGATTCAAGTGCCTGAAAAAAAGGAGGCAGATCTTAACTCGGATGGAGCGAAAGACTTGGGTGTGCTATCTGCTAGATTGGGAATATCATATGGATTGGGAAACCTGGGAGAGAACAGAAGACAGGAATGGAGACATGAATGGTCAGGCGGTGGGAAGCCAGGAGCTGCTGGAGCCAGAAACCGCTAAAGAGGCCTTGTCGGCGGCGACTCTGGGAAGGGGCAGCAGAGCAAAAGGGAGAGACAAAGGGAACCAACCAAGCCAGAGCAGCAGGCATCTGAGTCAAGGCACAGCTGAGTTCTGTCTGCACTTGACAAAGCCAGGCCGGGACACAAAAAGGTGTCACAGAGGTGACTCCGTAATTTGATAGTTGGGAAACCATGGAGATGGGGAATTCGTGAGTCTGCTTTTCCATTATGACTTCATTCTTAAAACGGTTGACATAAGGCACACGTTGTTAAGTTCTTGTTTCAGCCTTTCTTCACTGCCATCATCACTCTCCCAGTATCAGAAGAATCAGATGTGCGAAACCAATCTAGTGACCAACCAGATACTTAAGTAGTAAACGAATATATATCCACAAACTTCCTCCTAAGTGGAGGAAAGTGGTGGTCACAGTGACTGTCCTTACTGAAAACTTACACAAAGTTTGAGGGTGATGGAGTTTGGTCAAATTCACTTGGCATTCTCCACTGCCATTGCCCTTCAGGAGTGCAAGGTGGAGTACAGGAAAGGCAATTGATTTGGAAAAGAACAGTGTCTTTCTCTACTAATCCTCTAATGACATCTGCCACATATAGCCCCCCAAAAATACATGCATTGGAATAAAGAACCCTGAATAAAGAGTTAAGAAAGCAAAAGTCAAGATGAGGACAGGCCACTTACAAACTGTAAAATCTTAGACACTACTTACGTGTTCAGGGACTTGATTCCTTTATCTGTTGAATGAAGGTGATGCTGTTGCTTACTCCTTGTCATAAATAAAAGACAAGAAAGAAAAATGCAAAGACTGAAGGTGCCACAAATGTACACTACCATTATAACTATATAAGGATAGCATGAGACATCTTTTATTTCTATTTCATGTCTTCCTTGTTCCTCCTTTTATTTCTTTGCCTAAACGTATAGGGAATGTGCTACTTGCAGATTGAAAAGCTTTCCAAACCTAACAAAATATAATCAAGTAAGAGGAGCCAAAAGGAATTTAGGACATCAAATGCACCAGAAATGCTATTTATTAGGAGTAATTTATTAGGTAACGTCTGCATACTAATCATTGGCAGAATCAGCTCAGTAGCACTATGACGTCACCAATGGTTTTTCCCATTTTCCTTCCCATCCCTCCCACAGTGTGCATTGCACTTGTTCTCCCATCCAAACAGTGACATTTTCCTGATTTTCAGCTAAGTCAGTCTTCTTGTAGTTATGTACAGAATTTAAAGCCACTCGAATGTACATAGAAATCTTATTAAAGTAGGCTTTATTTTTAAATGTCCATATGAGACAATGAAAATGTCTAGTATTTGTCAAAGCCTCCATCCAACAGAGACAAATTCTGAAGCCCCTGTTCTGGCCTTATGGCTTTCTTTACACTCTGTAGAAGGAAAGGGGTCAGGGGAAAGTGAAATAAAAAGGAATCAGAGAGTTGGGAAAATTAGCCATATTGTCATTTAAAATTCTATGCTGTCCTGGGCTGTAGACTGAACGTTGGTGCCCCACCCCAAATTCATGTGTTAAAACCTAACCCCTGGGCTGTTGTATCTGGAGATGGAGCCTGCAGGAGGTGATTTGGTCATGAGGGTAGAAACGCAGTGAGTGCTACTAGTGCCCTGCTAAAAGAGGGCATGGAGAGATGCTCTTGCGTCTGATGAAGGCACAGCCCAAGAAGGTGCTATCTGTGAGTCTGGAATCGAACACTCACCAGACCCTAAACATGCTGAACTTTGATCTTGATTTCTTGGCTTCTGGAACTGCGAGAAATAAAATTTACGCCCTCCAGTCTCTGGTGTTTCGTTGCTGCATCCTGAAAGAAATAGATGTGCTGGAATGTCCCTTCTCCTATACCCTTCATATCCAGCTGGTCACTAAACCTATCTTTTAAATATATTTCCATTCTGGCCCCTCCCTCTTTTATAAAATATTTTATTTATGTATTTTTAGAGGAGGGGAATGGAGACAGAAAGAGATGGAGAGAAGCATCCATGTGAAAGAGAAATAGCGATTGGATGCCTTTCCCATGCACCCCAATGGGACCAGGCCTGCAAGCCAGGCATGTGTCCTGACTGGAACTGAACTAGGTCCTTTTGATTTGCAGGATGACTCCCTCTTTTATTGCCATTTCCCTATTACACATCCTCATAATAAGATCTCTTACAAAACTCTTTAAACTGGTTCCTTCTTTCAACCCTTTAGCCTTCCAGTCCAGCCTCCAACTGCCATCCGGCTTCTTTATTTACAGACCTCTCATGGTTCCCTTTCACTTATAGACTGACCTCAAACCTCCAGGGGCAGACTCCAGATCACACACCCAGGAGGAGACCGTGTCTTAACACTTCCACATCCTGCATCCTCAAAGACTGTACCCTTGAAGTGTGTGCATTCTATTGTTTATAAATTGTACTTCAAATTGACTTTAGAAGAGTTTGGCATCTCTGAAAGTTTTGACATGTAAAACACATACTATAGAACCTAAGCTCTTCTCTGAATCCAAAGTGTGCTCTGAGGACAAACCTTGACTTTACCCTGCATTCTTCCCAACTATATTAAAGCCAACATTTTTAAACTCAGCGAAAAGATGCCATTTGTCTCATTCATCCTCATGCATGAAATTATTCAACTCTTGTTGAATGCTACTTATCTCTTACATAAGCCAGTGATTTCCTAATAAGAACTGATTTTTTTAACATGCAAGTGTATGAATATAGCGAATGTCGGCTCAATGAAAAGAGTAGCCAAATTTTAGGATTCCAAATGATAATAAAACACTTGACTTTTATTTCATCGGTGGAGCACAATGTGGAAGAGAGGTGCCCTTTGGTGAGAGAACTCTCACCCTGAAATGAATTGTTGAGAATTCTCTGAGTCCGGAGACTTGCAGAACAAAATGCCATCTCAGGAGCCAAAAAGAACACCCCGCTTTAGAGACATGGAGAGGTCAGGGGCTCTGCCTAATGTCCCATGGCTAATGGGAAGTAAAATGGGGCCTGGAGCCCACATTTTCTGACCATCCATGCCTTTCCAAGCTCCTGCTTTATCCACACACAACTCGTGTTAAATTGGTCATGAAATGCAAAGGAGAGAAAGAAGAGTTAACACAATCACCGTAAAGAGGGGAAGACATAATTTCATACCCCAAAATGTCAAACTCTAATTTTTTGTGTGTAATAAAAGTGCAGGAATAGAAGGATACAATGCTCAAAAATTGAATAAATTTTTAGCTTCCTTTGGGACATGTCTTTGTTGTAGATATGTAGTTTTTTAAGTTATGAAGTTACTATATAAAACTTGAAAAACTTAGTTAATTTTTGTCTTAAATAGTTCTCAAGCTACAATTTAAATATATAAATAAGAGTTCATGTCTTCTGTTAATTCAAATACACTTACATTTTTCTTTCAATTAAAGAAAGTTTTTTTGCCTTTAAAACATAGAGAATATCACAATTACCCTAATACATAAAGCCAAGTGAAATGCATTCGAATTGCCTTTTATAATATTTTTATATCAGAGGCATAATTGTTGCAAAATAAGAAATTATCTGAGACCAAATAATTTGCAACATTCTTATAAATGCACATACACTTGTATCCAATATATTATTGCTTTCATTAATTCATTTACTAAACAAAAATTTGTTGAGCACTTTTTGGCTTGGCTCTTCACCATAGGGTTTAAAAAATAAAAATATGAAATCTACTTTCTCTTTTCTTATCAGAAATATTCAGTTAGACCATAACCACTGTTAGAAGAACATAACTCCAGGCCATCTGTCAAATGTTTACTGCTATCAAACCCACCCCCCCCCCCCCAGATAGAGGCACAACTGTGGCTCACTGCACTGTAGCGATTTATGTTTTCCTCAGTTCTAAGTGTATAGGTGCCCCAGACACAGCAGAGAAATGAAATCCCTGACCCCAGGAACCTTAGATTTCACTGCAAAAAAAAAAACCCCAAAAATAAACAAATACCTACATAATATAATGTAAAGCAGTAGAGTTCACAGAATGAGAAAATTTAGTAGAAAGGTATCCAGTAGTAGGCAGGGCGGGGAGTTACTACTCAAATAAGGTCATCAGGAAGTCCTTTTTGAGTAGATGATATTTGCAGAGAGACCTGAATGAAATAATAGAGCAAGCCTGTGTGTATCCTGGGGAAAAACATTGTAGCCAAAGGAAACAGCAAGAGCAAAAATCAGGTACAAACGTAACTCATATATTCAAAAAGCAGCTAGGAGACAAGTGGGACCGACTGCAAGGAAAATGGAAAGCATGAGGGACATGTAAGGAGTGGTGTTTGTACTTGGTAGTCACTGATGCTCCGTCTTTTGGAGGGTCCTGAGATAAGAAAGGACAAGATCTCATTAGCATTTCTGAAAGTCACTTGGTTATCCATATCTAAATTGGACTTTAAATTGATTATAAGGCAGAAGCTAGTCTACAGTGGTAGACTATAAGGCAGAAGCTAGACTACCGAAAGAGCTTCTGCCCTATGACCAATTTAATGTTCATAGGTGGAAGGTTCAAAATGTACAGGCCTTTTCTTAAATCACAAACTTTAATTTTAATAATAGCCATAATAAAACAAGTGTGAGCCCAGGATGCACTTTTGATATTATCTGGAAATGTTCAGCAGGAAAAAAAAAGTGCTGAGAAAAGCAAAGCAACATCTAGCTTCATTTAAGCTAGTAAGCATCTTAGAGTTCTTTTGCTCCCAGAGGACATAAGCAGGTACTGTGCACACCAAAAACACTTAATAAATACTAGTCAGATTGGATCTTACCCTACCAAATTTAGAGAAATTGTGGTTTAAAAGAACACCAAAACAACATATCTGAGTTTGCCTAAAGACCAGTTTTCACAAAGTACAGTTCAAAGCTGAAGCAAATACTTGGGGAATGTAGATAAGAACATGTCTAAGAAAATGATAAAAGCTAGAAAAATAAAATCCAATTAACCAACTGAGAGATGGCAGATGGCCACCTAGTGGGAATTTCTTTACATTTTTTATTTTGTTGTTTATGTTTTATGTATTGGGAATAAGGAGTGAGCCTCTCCAAAAAGGGTGGAATGAAAGTGAGGTTAGAGTCTTTCCTTTTCTCTCCTTCTGGTGCTTCCTTCCTGCAGTGTGGGTGCAGGTGCCACATGGTCCATCCCAAGGTCACAGCTCCAGCCAGGCACACTCACAACACGGGTGTCTCCTACTCCAAGTCCCAGCTACCACGTACCCATCAGCCACTCAAGCCTAGTGATGACGGTAGTGCCCCACTGTCTCTAGCTCCTGAACTCTAGACTGTCTCTTGTCATTTCCCTGCAACCTGCCCACATCTTTGTGAATGATCACTTGTTTCAGCTCTCCTCAACCTGTCCAATTTGTTTATGTCCTTGGTCTTCCGCTCTGACTGCCGCAGGGAGTTTGCACTTCCCAGGTTCTCCACCTGCAGTGCTCTTTCCCAGTGTGCACCTCTCTCATCCCAAGCCTCTTTTCAAGTCTCGGCTCCAGTGTCGCCTTCTCAGGAAGGCCTTCCCTGTATTACCAATTTAAAATTGCCTTTCTTCTCACCATCTTTTCCCTGTATCATCTTTTCTACTTTGTTCTTTTCCATGGAATTTATCATCCTCTGATGTACCAACTTATCCGACTATTCTCTTTATGTCTTGCTTACCTTTCTCTCCCCCGACTAGAAGCTAAACTCCCTGAGGGCAGGACTGTTTGCTGGGTTCACTCACTGCCACATCATGGGCATGCAGAACAGTGCCTAGCTGCTGTCAACTTTTCTGAGTGCATGCCAAACCAAAAAAAAAAAAAAAATAGAACAAGCAAGAGACTTCCTAAACCCCTGCAGGGTTAAGAGAGCTTTAAAAGCCTGCCAGGTTTAGGAAACTACTCTATGATCAATTTAACCTGATCCGAACCCAGGCAGGTCACTAACTAGAGACGGCTTGAGTCACACCACTCGTGAGATAAGATTCGTATTTGAACAGGTAGAGTTTAGAAAGACAAATTTGCCCTTCAAATTCCACTTTTAAAGTAAATGTTAAAGTCCATAAATCATTTCAGTTGCTTAATTAGATATAAAGCCAGGTCCCAGAAATGTGAGGCATGCACAGCTTCAGTTTGATACAAGTGATTACTCAGTGTTTTCTGTCTCCTGGCAGTTTATTGATCCCCTGTTTGTGAGTTTGCAAGAAAAAGTAATTTTTTACTCAAGCAATTTTGCATGGATGCATTCCCAATACCTCAATGCAGTTATTCCTGACATAGAGAAAAGCCAACAGCCCTGCATTTCTCTCAGCTTTTGGGTATGCAATTCTCTCTGTAATTGTCTTGCTCCCTTCGTTCATCTTGCCCTCATTGAAATTAGAAAATCTTTATTCTTTTGTAAACAGATCCCTCTTGACACCAACCTACCCAGGATACAGGTACATAACCCATAAATAATTTAAGGTTTAAAGGGCCGACACTCAGATGATTTCACTTGTATCTTCTTCTGAGAAGTTCTGTTCTGTGAAAATTGGACAATTTTTTTGCCTGCATTATGGAATGACGATGCCTACCTGCCTTTCAGCTTCCATTGTTGCCTGCTTTGCAATCACCACCACTGCCTGAGCCTGCTACGAGAGCTTCATTTTTCAACAGAAATAAAATAATGCTTTCCAAGGTTTATGTGTGGTGCAATATCTTTGCAATGATCCATTTGAATGCCTTTCATACTCTGGTGAGCTACAGGAAAAAAGTCAAAGAGGGCAATATCTAAAGTTGATGTCCATTTCATATGCCAATATCGAATTCACAAATACCAACTGGTGTAGCAGAGCAATTATGTATTAAGCAACTAATTGCTTAACAGTTAGGATTACTGGTTGCCATATGTAATAATAATAATAATTTATTTCTTTTCTAATGAATGGGTCACTTTTATTCATTGTTAGAAATGTGGAGAATACAGAAATGCAAACTACAGGAAAATAAAACTCACCGTTACTCCCATGGAGATGGGTCACTCATTCCCATGCAGAGAAGGACTCGCTGCCCAGCCTCAGGAAGTGGGCCTGGGTGACAGTCTCCACCGGCTAACCCGTCCAGCATTCGCCTCAGCTTTCAGACTAAGGTCCTGCTCATCTTGGCGCTGCCCAGTAACAGTGACTGAGCAAGGCCTTGGTAGCCAAAGCCACGGTTACCAAAGTCAAGGAAGCGGCCCCCCGCGGAGGGACAAACTGCACTCCTCAGCTCCTCCCAGCCCGATGGAGACCTCCAGGGCTGCATCACAGCCTGAGAGTTCTCCGCCTCATCCTCTTCCTCCTTCATGTTTTCTTTCACAGGTGTTACTCTCCAATCATCCTTTTTTATTCAACTGTGGGAAAATACACATAACATACCATTTACCATAGGAACCACTTTGAAGTAGAATATACATTTTTAGTAGTATTAAGTACATTCATACTGTTAAACGACCCAACTGCAGAACTTTTTCATCTCACAAAACTCAAACTCTGTGCCCATCAGACTACAGCTCCCCATTCACTCACTGCTCCGCAGCTCCTGGCAACCACCATCCTGCCTTCCGTTTCTGTGAGTTTGACTACTCTCCGTACCTCACGTAAGTGGAGTCGTTCAGTATTTGTCTTTTTGCGACTGGTTTCTTTCACTTGGGATAGTGTCCTCAAGATTCATCCATGTGGTGGCAGGCATCCGAATTCCTTTCATGTTTGAGGTTGAACAACATTCCACTGTATGTGCACGCCGCGTTGTCTTTGCCCAGTTGTCTGTCCGTGAACGTTTGTCCCCTTTCCTGCTGTTGTGAGCCATGCTGCTATACACATGGGAACAGGGATCTCTTTGAGTCTGTTTTCAGACCTTTTTGGATATATAACCAGAAGTGGAATTACTATACCATTTTTCATGTTTTGAGGAACCGCCATACTTTTTTCCATAACAGGTGCACGATTTTGCGAAACATCCAATGCTGGCTGCTGTGGATACTCCACAGTTGTTAAAATGTTGCGGATGACTCATGCTGAAATCAGCTTTTTATGCTTTCATTAAATTGTTTTTATTGTTATTCTATTACAGTTGTCCCAATTTCCCCCCCCTTTGCCCTCCTCCGCCCATCCCACTCTCACTGTCAATTCCCACACTGTTGTCCATGTCCATGGGTCATTCATGTTCTTTGTCTAGTCCCTTCCCCTTATTTCCACCATGACCCCCTTCTCCCTCCCCTCTGGTCACTTTCTTTTTTTAAAATTTTATTTTAATTGTTGCCATATAGTTTTCTATCTTTTACTCCCATCCCAACCCACCCACCCAGCCCTCCCCTCCTCCCTCCTATTTCTACCCACCCCTAGTTTTTGTCCATGTGTCCTTTATACTGGTTCCTGTAAACCCTTCCCCCTTTCCCCTGAAATTCCCCTGAAATTCCCTCTCCTCTCCCCTCTGATCTCTGTCCGTTAGTTACCCTCTGGTCACTTTCAGTCTGCTCCCTATTTCCATGCCTGGGGTTCTATTTTGTTTGTTAGTTTACTTGGTTCATTAGATTCCTCTTATAGGTGAGATCATATGGTTATTTGTCTTTCACCAGCTGGCTTATTTGAATTAGCATAATATTCTACAGTTCCAGCCATACTGTTGCAAAAGTTGTTTCTTTCTGCTGCACAGTATCCCACTGTGTCAATGTACCAGTTTTTTTATTCACTCATTTACTGATGGGCACTTAGGCTGTTTCCAGCACTTGGCTCTTGTAAATAACACTGCTATGAACATTGGGGTCCATACATTCTTTTGAATTGGTGATTTGGGATTCTTAGAGTATATTCCCAGCAGCAGAATTGCTGGGTCGATAGGCAATACCACTTTTAGTTTTTTTGCAGAAATTCCATATTTTTTTTCCAAAGTGGCTACACCAATCTCCATTCCCACCAACAGTGCACTAGGGTTCCCTTTTCTCCACAACCTCGCCAGCACTAGTTGTTCATTGAAGTATTAATGATGGCTATTCTGACAGGTGTGAAGTCATATCTGACTGTGGTTTTAATTTGCATCTCTCTGATGGTTAGTGATGGTTGGTGATGATGGTTAGTGAGCATTGAAATCAGTCTTTTTAACTGCTATTGAGCATCCACAGCAGCCAGCATAGAGATTTGTTGAGTCCTTAGACACTCAGTGGTGCCCAGCTGGTCTAAGTCCTCTTTACTGGAACAAGCACAGATTTCAGGAAGGCCTGGCATAATCCCTTGGTGGAAAAAGCCATTGGTTCCAAGCCACTGGACACTGCCTAAGAGTGAGGTCACTGGCACTCAGATGTGAGGAAGGTGCAGGCTGTCTCACTTAGCCCTGGGAAAAGTTCTAGCCAATGTACAAGCACCAAAGGGCAGAGCCAGCCTGGAATTTTACAGTTTCCAGCATCCTGTCTCTGAGGTGAACAACCCCATCTGAGCAAGCATCCCGTCCATTCTACCCCTATTGTCTCCACTCCCTCCCTCTTGCTCCCCCTGCAGTTAAATGCTTCTGACATCAGTGAACTCCATCTCACTTGAAGGATTTGCTTCTGAACATAAAGATGAGGAGAACGTTAACCATACACCCTCTGTATGATTCCAAATGTTTCCCTACTTCGGTTAAGAAAGGAAGAAGCAATTTTCTAATTCTTGTGTTGAAACACCTGACATATTGCATTGTTTAATATTTCAATCAAAGGGAACTAAAACGAATGGGGGATGCAACCTCCTTCTAAAGGAAGGATCACGACAAGGAAATGAAAAGTCGGTTTGACAGTGTTGATGACCCTGGATGCAGCACCATGTCAATCAGGCATCCTAACCCAGCTTAGAACCTTCCCCTGGTGGCACAGTGGTGGGGACTGTTGACACTGGCATTGAAAGAAAGAAATTACTGGTGATGAATTAAAACCAAACTTCTCCTCACTCTTGTGCCCTAGAAAATACAGAGAAGAGAGGCAAAGAGGGAAGAAAAAAAAGAAAAAACACTATTTTATACTTAAAAAAGGTTTTATACTTAAACTTCTGTGTAGTTTGCAGTCCCGAATACAGCTACAGGATATATATAGCATCTATCCTCCCCTATCTCACCAGCACGTTTGAAACAAGAAACAATTCTATTTCAGAGTTCTCCTAACATGATTGTTCTTCAAAAAGCATCTTTCTAACATTTCCCTGGAGTCTGCCGCCTCCCTTAAGTCCTTCCCACAACCCCACCCTGTTCGAGCCACCACCCCACGCCTCCCTGAGCCTGCACCTCGGCTGCTCCCCATTTTTCATCTGTTCTTCTGTCTTCCAGACGGGGCCAGCTTCAGTGACACCAAGTAGATTTCTTTTGATAACTTGACTAATGACCCTGACATCATCCAATATAATGGACATACTTCTGTTCTTACCTTACTTGTCCTGGTTGTGACATTTCACATCGTTGACCATTTCCTCAATGCAGAATCCCTTCTTCTCAGCATCTGGGATCTCTCTCTCTCTCTCTCTCTCTCTCTCTCTCTCTCTCTCTCTCTCTCTCTCTCTCCCTCGCCCCCCCCCCCCAGCTTTATTTTTACGACTCCTCCTGCTCCCTTTCAGACTCCTTTGGCAGGTTTCCTTCGCCTTGTGACACACTAAGTGTTTAGGTTTCCCCAGCTCTTTCGTAAGTCCTCTATTCTAATTAGTCCCCCAGCCGTCCCTTGGTCAGCTTCTCCACGTGCACATGCTGGCTGTCCTGTAGCTCACAGCCCTCTGCTGGGTTTCAATCCTGTGTATCCAGCTGCGCATGTCCTACAGGGCCCTCCACCTCCGCACATGGGAACCCCTCCAAACCTGACCTTCTTAGACTGCTGTGGTGAATGGCCCTACCTTCCACCCAGTTACCAGAGTGGAAAACCTGACATTCTAAGCACTCTTTCTGCTTGTTCTTCAACATCAAGTTAGTCACCATCCTACAAATTCTATTTCCTTCATTTGTCTCAAAAGCATTGTTTCCCTCAATCTCCACTGCCACTGCTTTTGTGCACACTCTCATCATCTCAGTCTCCCCCGACTCACTCATCTTCCTGCATCTCCTGCACCACCCCCTCCTCCAGCCTCTCTTCCAGTCACAGTGATGAAGATGGTGGTTAAGACTTTTAGGATTTTAGCCCTGGCTGGCATAGCTCAGTGGATTGACTGGATTGACTGTGGGCTGCAAACCAAAGCATCACAGGTTCGATTCCCAGCCAGGGTACATGCCTGGGTTGCAGACCACGGCCCCCAGCAACCGCACATTCATGTTTCTCTCTTTCTTTCTCCCTCCCTTCCCTCTCTAAAAATAAATAAATAAAATCTTTTAAAAAATGTAAAAAAAAAAGACTTTAAGGATTCCGAGTTAGAAGCCTGAGAATTTTGATTGCACACTAGCCACTCTTCAGGGAAAGTTCTCTAAACAAACCTAGTAATACTTTTTCAGAGATTTGTTAGAAGAAAAAACTGAGACACTGTGTTAATCTCTTAAACTCATAAACAGTGCCCGGCACATTAAAAATCCTCATTAAATAAGGAAACCCTCCCTTTATTAATGTTACCTTACTAAAACGAAAAACTCTACCTAGCTTTTACTTTCCTGATTATCATCCTGAAATTACTTTCTAGAGCACCCAGAATAAGTCAGGCACCTCATTTTAGTTTCTATAAAAGTCAAATTCTGGCTTCCGCCAACCTTTAGCATTATCTCCCTAATTACCAAAACATGCCATCTCTTCCCTAGATGTATGGAACAACTGTAGTTTTCAAAACATACTCTACTTTACCCCCAGCATATCCGCATTGTTGTTACCTTTATCTAGAATGCCTTTCTCTTTTGTGTTAGCTAGAGAATTCCTACTGATTTTTTTAAGCCCAGATCAGATCTCAAAATCCCCTGGGAAGTGCCCTCCCTCCCCACACTTGCCTCTGGATGCTCCTCCACATGTATGGACATAACACCTCAGGTGTACCTACATGTTCGTGCAATAATGTCAAAGCTCTCCTTGTCTCATTCCAATGTCTCCCCATGGCCCACCAGCCCAGTGCAACAAACTCCACAGGTACAAGCATCTCATCTGCATCCTTACCTCTTCATATGTCTGGCAGATAGTAAGTTCTCAATGCAAGAAGATAAAGGAAAGAAAGAAAAAAAGGAATCGAGCAAACAGGACAGTAAGAATACACAAGTGAGAGAAGGAAAAACAAAGCTATTTCCTGCTATGCTCAAGTCCCAGGGCATTTTTGCTTTAGCTTCTGAAAGCTCATAGATCCCCATGTTGCTAAGTAAGAAATGTTACAATCTCCCACCTGGACAGTCTGCACCTTCATCTCCCTGTAAACAGCTTTGCTTCTGCTCTCCCTATTCAATCAATTCCTTGCTTCAGCCCTTTATACATTTGTTTACACACAGTGATCTGCAGCTCATCAGCCCTACAAATAAATGATATCTTAGAAATACTGGAGAGATTTATCCCTTTGACTTTTCCCAGTGCCCTTACAATAAGGGAAACAAAAGGACAACCTGTGAAAGGAGCAAGAGAGGGGAATTGGCGCTTTACCTCTATTACTCCCCGTAACTCAGGGATTTGCTGAACAAATACATTTTGAGCACCTGCTCTTTGCCTCACAGTATACTGTGTATAGGAAACACAAAAGCTAAGGTCCTGGGTTGTCAGTGAGCTCACACATTGGTGGACTCTTTCAGCTAGCACTGTTTTGCATGTTTTCTGTGTTCCAGGCACTGCGCTAGGTTCTGGGAGAATAGCAGTGAATGAAACAGAAAAAGTTTCTGTGTTTATGTCCATTGTCTCCTTTCCTTACTACATTTTAGTAAGGAGACACTGGACACATGATTTGCTCTAAGGATCAAAGGATGAAGAGAAGCCAAGGTAGACACTGGGAGATCAGTTATCCTCCTGTGGTTGTCCAATCAAAAGGTAAATGGACATTTCTTGGTGTGGGGGGTAATGGCAGTAAAAATTATTAAATTCCATAGAGCCAACTGGATCTGCTGAAAGATCAGACATGAGTCGTTAACAAGAAAAATGGGTCAACCCTGACCCTGAGGATTCTGGTCTATGTACCTGGGAGAAAAGAATGGCTTTTACTTGAGTGGGGAAATTCAGCAAGAGGAGTAGGGTGTTTTTTTTTTCAATGAAATAAGAATCATGATCTGAGAATAAAGAAAGAAGAGGAGATGTTGGAGTTTAAGAAGAGGGAAGAAGGAAATACCTTGGAAAGCATATAATTTTCTATGTCCTCTGTGGTTTGGAGGTGAGACAAAGACGAGAGATAAAATGTTTAATTTTAAATGCTGTATGTTTGAGATGCCTAGAAATAACAACAGCAAACATTTTTGTAGTAATCACTATAAAATGTAATCATGAAAAGATGTATGGTGTGAATTTCAGTCCCATCACACATCATACGTTTGAAAGTGTGAACCTGTAACAGCAATATAAATTCATAAAGTTGGTGTTCAGGACATTATTCTCCTGCATTAGGGTTAAGACAAGAGAACACTGTGTAGTTTAGAAAAGAATTGCTTTATTTTTTATGGATTAGGACAAAGGACCACCAGTCCTTTAAGTATGTTGCTTCTTTATGGCAATAGGAATTGTAAATCATGAGGAGTGACTTATGTGGTAGGAATGAATGAACATTCACAGATAGCTGAGAAAAGTTAACTTGCTTCTGTAGAGACATTGGCTTATTGTACACTCAACTTTATTAAATATTTAGCTTCAGTTGTAAAATCTGTAGAAAGCACAGCTTTTAGCTCATATATCAGAAAAACCAGAATGCATCTCAAATGTCTATCATCTGTATTTTGACCAAGGAGCACTTAATGCATTTTAGGAGTGCTTGATATAGAATACATCTTGTGGTTTTATGTTTTAATTAACAACATTTATCCCCAGCTTATGTCAATTTTTAAAGTGCCTTAAGAAGGAAGATCTGATCAACTGTGACAGATGCTGCTGGTGGTTAAAGTAAAATGCAGACTGAGATTCACCTTTGAATTTGACATCATGGGGGACTATGGTAAGATCAGTTTTTGAGAAGAAATGGGAGGAAAAACCTGACAGGAGGAGGTTCAAGAAGGAGGAAAGGTGAGTAACTGAAAACATAGAATATAGACAAATCTTCTAACGGGTTTTTCCAAGAGAAGCAGAGAGAGAGAGGGAGCAGTAGCTGGAGGAACATGGGCATCAAAGGAGGATTTTTTAAATGGAAAATTTTATGGTTCGTTTGTATGCTGATGAAAATGATACCGTGAGAGGGGGAAGTTGATGATGCAGGAAGAGAGCAGGAGCAGAGAGAAAATGAAAACTAATGATGAGGTAGAGGATTTGGCTTCACATAGAAAAGGGATGACAGATCACCTGTGGTTACTGGAGGTTAAGTCAAAGGACAGAACTATTAGATGTACTAATGGAACAGGTCGAATTCTCTTTTGATTGCTTTTATTTTTCAGTGAGATCAAAAGCAAAGTTGAGACTAAAGAATGGAAGCAGATCATGTTGGAGACTTTAGAAGAGAGTAAAAGGTGTGAAGCAGTTGCCTGGGAGAGTTTTTAATTATCTGTCCTCTCTGAGAAGGTTTTCTGCAGAAACCCCTATCAAAGTCACGTGACTTTATGTCATGGCCCTGAAGGGTTAGGGTTATGGAGAGGTGAGTCTTTGTTTTAAATCTGATTAACCCTGTCTTCTGCAAGGTCTCAACTTTGTATAGGTCTAGGAATGAAAACCTGACACAAGACTGGTGAATACTGATTCATTCCATGGGAATTTGGGACATGGAAATGTGAAAGTCAATCTCTCTTGAAAGGTATGATTTGTGGAAAAATGAGGGACACAAATGATTTTTGTTTCATGGCATGGGGAAATGAGAAGTATGTCTTTAGGAAAAGAAGAATAAAATAAAATAGATGTGGATAAATAGCAAAGTGAGAGAATTTTGAGAGTGTTACTAGCCCTAATTCTGAGCGTTCCTGAATCCTAGGTTTTGGATTACAAAAGAATCCTTAATAATGTCCCATGCCCCTTGTCGCCTATTATAGTTTAAATTCCATTTCAATCACATGCAGATGTGAGGTTCCAAAACAGCACCCCCACAACCATGGGTGGTTTTCTGAACAGGCAGAATAGGCACCGACTGTAGAGCGTGAGGGATTCAGGAGCGTGAAACTACTCGAGCAAAGCCTCTTCCCTGATTCACCAGCTGTGGTTTGTGAAAGTCCACAGTGAGGCTGAAATGGAATCACCATTCACAGAATGTCTTCTAGAAGCCAGGTGTCTTTAAAAAATTCTTATTTACATAGTCCTTTAGCACTGGAGAAGCCTTATTCCAAAAACTAAAGAAGGAACATCTCCTCTCAGAATATATCCATATATGTCCAAAATATTATTGTGTATACCTTTGCTCCAATATTTGGTGGAAGTGACCTTAATTAAAATATCATGTTTAGAAATGTAAACATTATGTTTCAATGGCTGAAAAGACATCAGTTAAGTGAGCAAATGTAAATATTTTAACTGGAGGCTAAGACATTGGAAATTAAATCAGGGACAGAGGACAGAAAGCTAAGATGTAACTGAAAGACACAAAAAGTACAACAGACAGAAAGAAATCAAATGTGAAGAGAAAAGGCTCAAAGGCCATATGCAGCTGTTGAAAGAAACATGCTCAGACATGTTAAAACATGGAAACTGGTTCATGGTAATGCCTATAAAGGGAGTCAATTATTGCTCAATACAGCAGGGTGGGCATTCTCAACTGGGTTATAATGTCTGAAGAGATGACATGGAAAGACCTGTCAATTCAAATAAAAGTCAGTATAGAAGAATGTGGCATAGAAAAAAATTGTATAAAAGCCGCCTTCCTGTTTCATGGACAACTTTTTACTTCTAGCTAGAATAAAATAACAGGATGTTGTACTCATTGTAATTTAATAATACAGAGAGATATCTAAAGTACACTTATATAATAAAAATACAAGCTATGCATTGGCTATCTCTCTGATAAGTATAAATATAAATAGATATAAAAATGTTCCACCAAATATATTATTAAGAAAGGAAATGGGAGCCCTGGCTGGCGTAGCTCAGTGGATTGAGCGCAGGCTGGGAACCAAAGTGTCCCAGGTTCAATTCCCAACCAGGGTGCATACCTGGGTTGCAGGCCATAACCCCCAGCAACCACACATTGATGTTTCTCTCTCTCTCTCTCTCTCTCTCTCTCTCACTCACTCTCTCTCTCCCCCCTCCCTTCCCTCTCTAAAAATAAATAAATAAAAAAAATTCATTCTTTAAAAAAAAAAAAGAAAGGAAATGGGGAAGATTCAAGGTCCGGGTGACAAGGTTGCTATTTGGGATGGAGAAATTCTTAGCAATGTGCTTCCTTGTAGTGAAAAGAATCAATAGCAGAATTCTTATACTCACCCCACTTTTGGAACCAGGAAATCTACCAAACACTTAGTTTAAAACTTTGTCCTACAATTTGTCTTTCTCAGCCTTCAAGCCCCGCTGGAAGATAGCTGCCTACAACTTTTGAAGTGTGTGTTCAATTATTTGAAGCTCAGTTCTCCCATCCCCCTTTTATTTTCCCATTGGAGTCTCATTTGAAAGATCTCTCCTCCAGCCATTCTCCAATCAGGGTGTGAAAAACTATTTCTGAGCAAAAGGAATTACTATGCTTTTCAAAATGGCATATTCAAAGGTGACACGGAATGTAGAACGCAAAACTTCAAAATGTTGACTGTCATCATGGATACGTAGAATGCTAGGTCCAGAAGGAAATCTGGGGGTCACCTGGTTCATAAATAAACAAAGACCCAGACAGACAAAGACACAGAACCAAGGCCACACTGGTTGGATGGCATAGCTAGAAGGAGACGAAGCTGTTCCACTCCCAGCCCCAGCTTCTCCTGCAACATACCTTCTGGGGCTTTTGAAAAATATGCATAAACTACTGACAACATTTGAATGCAGACATTACTAGCTAATATAAAGAAGATCACTAAAAAGACAATTAACTAATTCAAGAATCACAATAGCACGTACCCCCTTTACAAATAAAACTAAATTATTCAGTGAAAAATGGAAAGGTAAAGAAAATTGTAAATAGCAAAAATATTGCTTTATAGTTAAAGTTTTGCAATCTAGTTATCCATGCCCCACATAGGTGATTATGGTAAAGTTACCCTCAAATCCCATTCATTATACGTTTACCAAAAGTGACTCTGGAAAAATAAAAAATAGTAGAATGCTGATAGGAGTGATTCCAGATAGAGGGTATCCAATCAAGTGTGTCCTGGTCCTTTTCCTCCAAAAGCATTGGCCACAGAGAATAACAGATCTTCATCCAAGAAGAGAGATGAGAAAATGCAAGGCTAGCTAGCTGGACAGATACAACAGAACTGTGAACTTGCTCTATTGAATCCAGGAACTGTTTTAAACAGAAAAAAGATAACAGAGGCATTGAGTAAATAGTGAGGTGAAATTGATTTTGTGCAAGTCACTAAAGATTCAGGGGAGCACTCACCCCTGGCCACCTCCAGCCGCTCCTTCCCTGAGACAAGGCAGTACTCAGGGATGGGACTGCCTTGCCTCCCCGATCAGCTGACCGGGGAGAAGTCCAGAGACTCAAGAGAGGTCTTTTCCAGGGAGGTAAAGGACGGCTGGAGGAATAGGAAACTCAGTATAGGAAGAAAGGTAAGAGATGAACCCTGCAGGAATATGGAGGAAATGGGAATCCAGTGGCCAGCAGGGTCAAGGGCCTAGGAGTCCTTCAGGGACACAAGTTGGGTGAGTAGGCTCATGCATCGTCAGCAGCCCTGCCCAGTGAGCAAGTACCCAGGAAGCCAGCTTGGTTCTGTCCTAAAGGACCCTTCGATTAGGCAACCTGGGGCCTTAGCTTAACCCAGGCTACCAGTGACTATGAATCATCCACTTCAACACTAAGCCATTTTAACCCAAATGCCAAATGAAACAATAAAATAGGGTGCCTGCCCAAAGGAGCAGAAAGGATGAGCCTGCTCTCCCTTCAGGGCATTAACCTTCAGGGCGGAAAACAGCTTTAAGGACAGAGGAAGCAGCAGCTTCTCCGGCATTAAAAAGATTAAGGGAAATGGTAGTAGACTGGAGCAGAGGGGAAATTATTTGCCTGTCTCGGAGAGGACATTTCCATTGTTATTGCCCCCATAAACCATCTTCACCCTTGGTTCCAAAGCGGGCAGGGCTGATGGGATTTGTTGAGGCAATAGATCAAATTAGTCCAGCTGAGGAAACTCTAGAGAAAGGTCTGGAACCAAGGAGTGCCCTGAGATTTATCTAAGTGACAGGATACTTACAGAAGCAAATGGAGCCCCTAAGTTGCCAGAATGGACATCACCACCAAGAATGATGCTAATAGGAGAAGGCTGTGCCTTTAGTTCCGAGGAAGAAGGGAAGATTTAAAGAGTAAACCAATGACTGCTTAAAGCCTTTAATACCAGCTTGAACCTGGGTGCAAATCAGAAGTTCAGAGAGCCCCAGTAATGCTTGGAGAGCAAAGGAGGGTTATAATGATGCACGCCTGCACCATTCATTGGATGAAGAATGGTCGAGATCACACAAATACTAAAAAGCGAGTCAGCTGTCTGCTTTAAGGAGAGAGGGCAGGGAACATATCCAGGGGCTAAGCAAACACTGAGATGCCGCAAGGGGCCCTGGGCAACCGTCTTCCAGCCTGTGCAGCTACCCCTTGCTTCGGACGTCTGGGTTCCAGAGCTGTGCAAAGATGTCTGTTGCGGAAGCCACCCAGTCTAGTAGGCTAATGCAGCTGGCCCGCCTTTAACTGAGGTAGAGCCACTTGGGAGTGAGTGAGCATGCAGGATTAGGAAAACCTGCTGTACCAAGGGAAAACTTTCATGGAGGAGGTGAGGTGGGGAGCAGTCTTGAAGAATATGTTAGCATGTAACAAATCTGTCCCCCTGATATAAAATTACAAGTTAGCACAAGCAGTTGCAAAAAATTCAGAGTTAGAATGCGGTGACTGCCTGCTGCATTCAAGCTGATCTGAGGAGCTCTGGGAGCTTTGAACCAGCGAGACTCGTATCTAGGTCAGATTGCAGTGGCTGGGAGCACCGGCCTGGTAACCTGGGGTACGTAGGAATGCTGGTTTGATGCCATTCATGAAGAGGATCAGGGTGTGCATGGGCCGAAATGGCCAGGCCCCAGACGGCCACGTTACATACAGTCTTCACGCTTTTCCAGGCCTCGGTTTCTTTGCTTTAACATAGAGATGTCACAAGAGGGCATTTCTAAAATCTCCACCACTTCTGATGCTCCACGAAAGACAGTTGGGCTGCATCCAAGATTTTTCATCAACCTTTGGAGTATATTTTACTTAAATAAATAGCCGAAAAGCAAGATCAGCAATAACCTGGCAAATCTCACTCAATGTGAAAGTCAAATTTGGAACTTGGGTATCTCATCTCCACCTAGCACTTCCATACTCCCCTTCACTAGTTTTTGTTGAAATATTCTTTCTTCTTCACAGCCATGACACTCTGAGAAATATAAAACCCATCCCAAGGAAGACATTTGCCTTTAAGCACTTGATAGTGAAGATTCCTACTTTTAGAGCCAGAACCCAGCTCTTTCACTTGCTGTCATTTCCTTTATGTATAAAATAGGAATAATGATAACTCTCTTACTGATAAAAGGGAAAGGATTTGAATACTCGGGTTAAGTATATATATATTTTTACACTCCCCTAGTGGATTATAATACCAAAAGTAAGAGGAGTTTTTCTTTTACTTTCTTCACGGAATATAGCACAGCATTGGAGTCACGACAGATGTTAAGTTAGTTATCAAGTTGACTTGAGCGGATAGGGATTAAATATTTTCTTTCCATATTCACTTTTTTAATTCACAAATGACTTCTTGCTTGTTATAATGAACAAATGTATTCAACAAAAATAAAAAATTTTTTTTCTGGAGGGGAAAAAAAAAAGAATGCAGCAAGTGGAGGAGAAAAGGACATTTCCCAGGCAGAGGTTCTTGACGTGTGGTCCCCACACCAGCAGCATCTGCTCACCTGGGGACTTGTTGGACATGCACATTCTCAGGCCCCTTCTCAAACCTACTGCATCAAAAATTCTGGGGAAGGGCCCAGCCATTTGTGTTTAAGAAGCCCCCCATGTGATGTGGACACAGGCTAGAGTTTGAGAATCGCCGTCACGCAGGAGGTGAGAAGGCTCAAAAGTACCATCATTGAGTGCACTTTTTTATTTTCCGGTGTGGCTGGTAAATGCTAGCGTAACTACAGAGATTTAAAGGGAGAAACAGGAGCTGAACCGGGGCCTTGAAAGAGGGCAAAGGCGGTGAGTGTGAGGAGGAGGAGGCGAGGCAGTTGGAGACACAGACGTGACATGAATGGGGCCTTCTGCACTGATTTAACCCTTAGCTAGAAACTTAACACCCAAGCCCTGATGTCCTTCAAGGCCAAAATGACTTTAAAAATAAGATGCTTAAGACCAAGGGCACATTATCCTGGATTTTCTCCAAAACAATGACTTGATGAAAAACTTTCTCAACATGAATTAATCTGAAGTGGTGAAAAATGCCCATTAGAACATTCCATCTAGAAAAAAATTATCCGTCAGAAAATTACGGTGAGACATATTTTAGAGCCAAAGTGAGAGGATGTAAAAGTTGCATTAATTGCCCAGAAGGCATCCTTTGTGTTGGATAGGAGAACACAACCTCAGCTATAAGCTTTTAGTGAAATTAAATCTCTTCACGCCTCGCCAAACTTGTGACTTGCCTGTAGGAGGGACTGGAGCCCACCGTCTGGAAAAGGATTGCTACAGTGCTTACCTGCCAACAGCTTATGGGGTGGGGGGTTGGGGATGGGTACACGATGCAGAGCTGAAAAAAAGAACAGAAACTGTTCACTGTGAAGAAAAGACAATCATGCTCCTTTGGACTTGAGGAAATGCTGTGTTAGCAAAGTGAGTCATTCAAATGTAAGAGTGGAAAGTTTTGTCTCGTCTTTCCTTCCTGCTGGATTCGTTTTTGGTTTTGTTTTTACGGAACTGATGCAGTTCATTTTGCTTTCCCATTCCAAATGAATGCACCGAACCGATTATTCATCCTTTCCGCCCCTTGGACGGGGATCGGTTCATGTTCTAAAAATTGTCCCATTCAGCTGCTTTGGGTCTTAGACTTCCGTGTTGACAGTGTGGGGCTAATTTGCATGCTTCTGTCTCCTCCCTGCTTCTGTACCTTGCACAGATGTTATCGTTTATGCTTTAGCTTTTTTAGATCCCTTTATAGCATAAACAAGTTACTTCACGCTCACTCGGCTGCACCCCGAGGCACTATAGATCGACATACTCAGTGGCAAAAGACAAAAGCAGATGGTTCCGAAACTGAAATAGGATTCTTCTGTAGACATAAAGGGAGAGGCTGTGTTCAGGGACTGGATGACATGCATTCCGCAATTTCAGTTCCCATAACAAAGTTGACTTCTTCAAAGCAGATATAGATTTGACAGGACCATATTTATTCAGCAATGGTTGACTTGTCCTTCTTCAGCAATGACGTAGAATGTAAGGCTTCATGGAAATAGAGCGTTTTCTTTCCTCACTAATAAGAAAACTATTCAAATGGATGTCATGTGTATTTCATTAGATTGCTGAAATCTTTCTACGAAGAAATGAAGGCAATGCTTTCTCCTTTTGTCTCCTTCGACCTGTAAAATAAAGCTGACTTCTGGTACCGCAGTGTTTTAGTGTGATTTCAGCCTTTCAAAAGATGGAATTGGGGAAATAGAAATTTAAAAGAAGCCGCACATAAACCACACTGTTATTTAAATCAACGCTTGCATTCACTCTCCTTTTTTTATTTGCCTGCTTTCTTTTGATCATATCATAATAACTGTCTAGACTCTGTTCTCAACTGTGATGGATTTTAGGAGACTTGGTACAAATGATACTATAGAAGAAAAATAAATTAGCAACACTGTGCATTAAAGTGTCACAGTTTAAAAAGTTATGAATAGAAAAATCATTGACTGCTAACATACCAGCTACAATAGCCTGCTCTCTATTCATTTTCTTCAGGGTTATATAGCTTATGATGAGAAAGTTATCTACCTTGCTATCAAAATGTATAATAAATAATGACTTACAACAGTAAGTATGCTTCTCTGTTCTTATTTTACTTTTTGTTTTATACTAGATGCAAAAGTTTTGTGGGAGTCTTTATTTGGGGTTAAGTTACGGCTATAATTATAATTGTGGCGGGGATTGGTTTTTCGAGTGTCTGACTTCGTTTTGGATTTGTAGAACGGCCATAAGGTTCAAAGCCACAGTTAATTAAGGTTTTACTTGAAGCAACACAGTAACAATAGTGACAACAAATTATATCAGAAACAAGTCTCTTGGGCTGCTATTTAGTCAGTAGGAAGTGGTATAGCCATAATGAAATACTTTCCAGGAGGTTAAAAATCAGCTTATTCCCAGAGCATCCCCAAGCCAGGGCCTTACCACTTCATCCCTGCCACCTCACCCCCTCCTCCAGCACCCCATCTCTAAATGACTCGGCAACTAAAGGTTAACACTTGGCCCAGGAAGGACACTGCAACCATGAGTTTCAAAACAATCCCTGGATGTGTCAAATGAAAAGGAAGGAGGAGAGGAAGACATGAAGGGAAAAAAAGAGAATGGATAAGTAGAGAGCTTCTGATGGGAAACTTCAAAAGCCTGTTGTATTTACGAGCAAACCTCTATTTCACACTTTTTCTTTTAGGTCAATCTTATCTATGCCAATTATCTGATTGCTCTATAGGATGTTCTCAGAGACAAGATGATTTATCGTGTGGTGCGATGTGATAAGACTGTTCAAGCCCTAGTGTTAAAACTGAGGTGTATTCACAGCTGCAAAGACTCTGCCCACAAGCTTGCAGGTGTCTATCTAGTAGATGTTGTGCCCCACCAAGATCCCCTTTCCTGGGCCAGTGCTGGTGTCAGGTTTTGGTGGCTCACAGAAGCACCCATTTTTGGACAATTGCTGTCAGCCAAGGAGAACCCCCTTGGCTGGACACACCTGGCAGATGTCCCTGTGCCACCCCAAGGAGCATAGCCTGCTTCCCTAAGGACTGACTCTCTCCTTGCAGGACAATTTTGTGGTACCATCCATGCTCCAGAATGCCCTGTGGAATAGGTTGAGCTGGAAAACCCCACTTTTGTTTACGTTCTTCCCCTGCACTGGTCTGCCCACCTCGTGTCCTTGAAGAACTCCTGAACGCCCTTGACGTGTCCTTGTATCTCTCCAGTCCTAAAGAACCCAATGCATTTTACTTGTGAGACAGAAATGAAGACATGTTTTATTTCTAAATATAAATGTAAAACATGTGGACAATTTTTAGACCTTTTATCAAATAAATTTGAGGGACCTTAATAATGTTCAACTTTGATTCCCAACAGATTATGCCATTAGGAACCTAAATTAGATTACAGTTTTATTTTTCTTTTCTGTTGCAATAGTTTTTTTTCCTTTTGCTGGACTTTTATCAGTGAAATTCATGTTTTCCCTATTACTGATCATTCTGCACATATACAGATAGGAAGGAACATGTCAGTACTTTTTAGACTATAATTAGGCACTTCAACTGCTAGAGAAGGAAGGCATCTGGGTATTTTCAGCTTGCCCCTCCATATCCACTCTTTACGCTTCTCCACCCTGTTCTGAGCCCCAAGACTTGAGCCTCAAGGGTCTTTACCACCAGGCTGCCTTGCCTTCCAGCGTGGGCTTCTAGTTCAGCCAGTGGAAGACATTTGCCAAAAAATTTGAAGGATTGGTGGAGAATGAGGAAAGCATTTTTTGTTTTAATAGCAACCTCCCTGCTGGGTCATCACAAGTTGGCTCTGAGCCTCTACCCAAGGCTGCAATTCCTACTGGGCAGCCCTCTGCATCCAGACACCGACGGCTTCCCATGCCAGGCCCCTGGGGAGCCCTGCTTTTCCCAGCTCAACGGCACTGCACTATCTTCTGCTGTGAGACCGCACTCGACTCTGCACACAACATGGTAACGCTCCCTACATTAAACTCTCTTCCCGGACCTTTTGAGTATGTTGTTTTCTACCCCGACACTGGATGAAATAATAGAGTATCCTCAGTTGGCTAATGCTAGGAGTGAAAATATTTCCTACTTGGGAAAAAAAAATGCAACCTTTAAAAAATATTTAGTAACTCCAGTACTCATTACTGCCCATTGATTGGAGGGTTGTAGTCATTCAGCCATTCCTTTATTCATTTTTTCCCTAGCCAGTCACTGATCACCAACTCAAACTGATGCTCTGTGAGCCGTGGTAACCGTGTAAGGCACAGCACTACAGCATCATGCACCACATTATAATTCTCTCCCTGTGAACAATGTTCAGGGTACCTTCGAACAATGACTGTAGGTGAATGAACATGCCATCTCATGGAAGGAAACCTTCGGACCTCTCACTGGGCCTGAGATGGGAAGACCCCTGGATTGAAGGAGTGACAGTGACTATAAGATGAGTTCTCTTACAGTCGGCAACTGAAGTACCACTCTGGAGAGGGCTCGGTGGGTGAGGGAAGTGATCAGCCCTTTGCAGGAAAAGTGTGTGCCCTAGAAGATGCCTGGTAGCTAAGTGGGTGGTTTTACAGCTGTGCTCAAAATTGGGGTGAAAAAAGCTGTAAATCCCAAACACTCTGGAAACGATTTCCCAGCCTGTCCTGCCTAAGGGGCACAGTGATTTCAGTGCAAGTCCGTCAAATAAGACATTTGTTATTCTCAAGACTACAAAATCAATTGTGCGACTGAATTTTTCAGTTTTCAAGGCGGTCGTTGCTGAAAGAATCTAAATTGTGTGGATGATTGCTTTTAGAATAACACTGATGTTTAACCTCTGAGTCATTCTTTCTGCTACAAACACCTTGAAACAGATAAAATAAATGCTGCAGAGTAAAACACTTTTTAAAAAGTCTTCAAGACACAGCCTGGTATAGGGCACTCTTATGAAATATCTCTAAACTTTATCTCACATCCTATATTGCTGAATCATAACTAAATGTTTTCACATGTATTTATTTAAATGAAAGAAGCTGAGAAAATGCTGCTATGATCAAGCAAAAACAGTGAGGTTAACAAAAATATATAGAAAAGGTGGTCTTCATCCTTAAGCCCGCCTCCTGGTCCAGTTCTGGGCGCAAATGGTGTGTTATGCAGATTGCTGAATGACTAAAAGAGAATAGAGGTTATTTGTAGATGATGATAGTCTCACCTAAGAGGATGAAAGGATGTTTGGTGATGATACTGACCAGTATAGTAAATATTTAGGAGCTGGCAGGTTCATAGAATGTAAGTTGACTGGAAATCATATTATTTAGAAATCTGTGCACTCACATTGAAATACAAAGAGCTGCTGATATTTTTGTAAAATATAGTCTTATTTCTAGCATGTACTCATACTCATCGTGCCTGTTACATACATTCTGAAGACATGATGAGAAATGGGAAGCTCTAGGTGCAAATTTATCTTCCAAAAAAGGGCTACTGGCAAGCGTTCCCTTTGCTCAGCACTCCAATGTGGGACACTGTTGGTCGGCTCTGTTAAACACAAGAGCTCCCTCACAGAGGGAGAAATTGGGGGGGTGAAGCAGATTGTCAGCACAGGGCCTCTGAGCGCCGTGAGAGCTGGGTATACCATTAATCTCCATATCCCCAAACCTAGGTCAGTGCTCGGGGTGCAGTAGACACAGTGCATATCAACACTGGTCATAGACCGTTGTGGGGTGAATCAGTGCATTCTGAGTTTTAGCAAAGAGTAATATTCACTGCCCCTCTCTAAGAGGTGACAGTGTCAAAACCATAAAATGACCTCATTTGGCAGGGAGATGTTGCGCGTGGGTCACCGGCCAGCAGTGACCACGGAACACTGTGGATGGCTCGACAATAAACACGCGAGAAATAACAACATGCACAGAGACAAACTAGTTTCTGTGGGGAAGTAGGGACAAAATGGCCACCCCCCCAGTGGGGAGCGCACTGATTTACCGTCCATACCTGCTTTTATTAGGCTCATTTTGCATAATAACTCAGGTAACGTACAATACTCATTAGGGGAAGTAAGGAATATATAAAACAAAGAACTCTGCTGGTCTATTGAGTTGGGGGTCAAAGAGCTGTAAGGCTGAGGAACAAACTAGCTTCCTCCTAAGACCCTCCTCATTCAACTGAGAGCATTCTAAACAAAGAAGGTTTCACAGTAATTTACATGTTCTTTCTTAGACCTGATCACCCCGGGAAATCCGCACTTCCCAGTACCGAGCTGTACTTCCCCGTCATTGTTTCAGGCTTAGGTGGAGCGCGGGAACTAAAGCCACCGAGAGATAAGGAGATTTTCTTCCGGACGCTGAGAACTCAGACTTTGTCAAAGCCGAGGAGTGAGGGTCCATCACCCCCTTTTGCTGCAGCCCCCCCCCCAAGTCCTTCTTTTGGGGGGGGCCTCCCAAAGTGATCGTGCCTGGCTTGGGTTGTTCCCCCGTGGGGAATCTTACCCGTCTTTGGCTAACCGACCAAGCTTTTGGGGTTCAGTTGCAGAAACAGCATTCCTGCCAGGAAGATAAGCTTTTGTCTCCTTGCCGGCTCGCGGTTCCAAGGGCGTTCCCTTAGCCTTAGCTAGGCAGGGGTTTCAGCCTCTGATACCAGTCAGGGCGGTTCCCAACAGGGAGAGGAACAGATATAGGATATACACTATTTGACATGAAATAACTTTGCAGGAGATACAATGGAATAACTGTGATATTATTTATTTTCTAGAAAAATCAATAGACTCCATTTATATGCCGGCCAAAAGGTTTAGTTCTTTATGCATAAGGGTCATCTGTGGTTGAGATGAATTTAGTCCTCACTAAGTGGGAGAAATATCACATCTTTATTCATTTAAATCAACTTAGTTCAACTATGACGCCTACTGTTGGAATTCCTCCTGTTGGAATTGACCCTCTCCTCCAACCCCCACACCATGCTGACATGCATGCACACACATGTGCATGCATGCACACACAGACACACCCACGGACCAAGGCATCCATAAAGCAAAGATAAAGATAAAACAAAGTTATAGTCTTTGGAAAGGCCCTTGTAATAGTCTTCCATTTTCACTCTACTTTTGAGTGCACTTAGTATGGCCTCAGCCCCTGGGTCTCACTCAGAGGAGGGAGATTTGGGTAAGTCTGTACAAAACAGAGCTGTCCTTTGGAGGACCCCTCATTCTCCTTGGTGCTGCCAGGCAGCCGGGCTCAGGCCAACACCACAAGTGGCTTATGGTTCTTTCTCCCCTTTCCATTCTGACTTAGTTCTTTCCCTGCTTTCAAATCCTCTCTCCCCTTCCTCATTAACTCTATGACTCCATCTCTTCTAAGGGCTGCAATTTTCATATAAAACAAAAAGAAAGCTTTGGATTTAAGATTACTTGTGTTTTCTGCCAGGCTGACATTCAACAAGGAATTTCAAAGCCTGGCTTCTACCTTGAAATAGAGCAAGGAAAAAGCAGAAGTAGAACAAATACAATTGACTGTCTTCCATTCCCTGCTGCAGTGCAAAATCAAAGTTGATATCTATAACACCAAAGTAGGCTAAATATGCAGGTTCGTGACAGGTGGATTTAAAAGCCCTACTTCAGGCAATGTTTATTAATTCACCATTATAATTTTGAAAGAATCACTTTAATTCTACATTTGTACTCATCTCATCTGAAATTCTAGTAGACTACCAAGTGGTGGGTGTGTGGTGGAATTGCACTCCGTGTGATGTGTGAGCATGTCTGTGTGTTTCCTTATAAACTCTTACCTTACAATATAATTTCTCTCCCAGAAGCTTAGCTGCTTCAGGAAATAAATTTAGAACTTGGGTGGGAGGTCTGTTAAATAAAACCACAGAAAGCCTGGAAAACAATTTTTTTCTAATATTGGACTCCACTTCCAATTGGCACCATTTACCACAATGTTATTTTGAACTTGACCCAACCGCTCCATACATATTTTTCATATGTGGCATATTTTGTCAAATATTTCATTTTAAATACAAAAAAATTTATCTGTAAAATATACATGAAAACCTTTTTCTCAGATGTTGGTCTAAAGTAATTTTTAAAACTAATACCAAATTTTGTATTCTATTTACCAGATCACTAAGATCACTCTGCCTAAAAAAAAAAAAAAAAAGACATATTTGTAGTAGATAGTAAGAGAGCGAATGGATAGATGCATTTTGCATTAGGAAACAGTAATAAATATTCAAGACCCACAAGCATATCTCTGAGCTAAGCTACGTGAGTATAGTTTCCTGAAGTTTTGAACACCTACTGTTGCCTGAGGCGGGGAGGGGAAATATCCTGGTTATATAACCACTAAATAGTCAATTAGATACGTTTTCAAGGACAATTACACATATTGTCCAAATGAACATATGAATGTTTGCATGCGTTTACCAAATGTTCGCACAATGCTTTGGAACCCAAACACACTCTAAGAATGAGCACTATTCTCAAATATGTCAAGGACGCTCCAGTCCCTGGTAATAATCGGAATCACCAACCCATTACTGCATCCCCAGCTGGGCTCAACATCTGTTCTGAACATGTAGTTACTGGTGAACACTTTAAGAATGTAGAGGCAAATCGGGAAGGACCAGATCAACTTGACCTGTGTTTTAATATTCCTGTGTTTAATGTGAACTTTTTAATAAACTCTGCTGAATATATACTCTTTCCTTGCAGTTCCTCCCTACTATTGGAGAGAAAGGGTATGGGAGGATCCTTTTTTAATTACTTGTTTCATTTGGCTAACAAGCATGGTTTGATAAAGGGTAAAGAGCCTTCACGGATGAGAAGGGTCTCAGATGTGTGCTCTTTCCCTGGCCCTGTAAATGTTATTGCTGCTTCTGAAAAGGACTTTCAACCTGCTGTAGGCAAATCTATTTCACTACATGACGTACAGGACTGCTGGTTGTCTTGAGGGCTGGTATTTAGCTGGTATCACTGGTTATTAAAATATGAAATCCTGCCCTGGCTGGCGTAGCTCAGTGGATTGAGCGTGGGCTGCGAACCAAAGTGTCCCAGGTTCGATTCCCAGTCAGGGCACATGCCTGGGTTGCAGGCCATGACCCCCAGCAACCGCACATTAATGTTTCTCTCTCTCTCTCTTTCTCTTTCACTTCCCTCTCTAAAAATAAATAAATAAAATATTTAAAAAATATGAAATCCTTGGGTACCACCATTAGAATTGCCACAGAACTTTCTCCCTCGCCACCCCCCACCACGTGAGCCCCCAGACCTCCCCATCATCCAGCAAGTGTTCTAGCTCTTTGGCAATTCCGATCACATGGGGGCCATGTCATGCAGTCATTAAATATTGTTAGCATTATCCAAGTTTTCTTTATTTTTTTAAGTTTATTTTATATTTTTATTTATTTATTTTTTTAGAGAGGGAAGGGAGGAAGAGAGAGAGAAACATCAATGTGCAGTTGCTGGGGGCCATGGCCCGCAACCCAGGCATGTGCCCTGACTGGGAATCGAACCTGCGATGCTTTGGTTCTCAGCCCACGCTCAATCCACTGAGCCACACCAGCCAGGGCCCAAGTTTTCTTAATTAGACTTGTTCTTCTGTGCTTGGAGAGAGTAAGCCAGAATAATAGTACAGTGACCAGGATATTCTTCATTGAATAAGTTGCATTCCATTATAAAATGAACCTTTTAATCCAAGCACTGCATTATTTTGGAAACTACACTGATGGCATCAAGCATGGCAGGCAAGAACTGGAAATGTGATCATGTATCCAGTGCCTCTCCACCACAGTCTCTCATGACGACCCACGGAGCTAGTCCTCTCTGCTCCATTGTTCATTGTGCTTGTCCTCTTCCCACCTAGTCCCCCCATACACCTCACACACAAATCGGTGTTCCTACTTCAACTTGCCCTCCCTGGGACAACCCATGGTCACCTTCACAAACATCTCCCAGCTTTTTTACATACTCCCTCCATCTGTATGGCTCTCTGTTCTCATCCTGTCCTTAGGACTCTGCTTTCGGCATGCAAAGGAATCAATGAGCCAAACACTTCACTGCTGTTGTGGTCATTCCTACTACGGTGAGAAGGAAGGACTTGTATCTAATAAACAGTGTTTTAAACGTGACATTCTGGAGGCAGGGTCCTCCTCTGCCCTTTGCTAGCAAATCCAACGAGCACTCTCAGTCAGCGAGTGCCGCAGACCTGCAGAGGGAGGCTGACTCACCAGAAGCCGGCTGAACCTCGTGAAGCCACTGTGACTCACATCTCCTGCCCATCTGTGCAGCCCTTTCCAGAAGGAGCATTCTCCAAAACTGCACTTATACAGCCCAAGTGAAGCAGAGATTTTCATGTTATTATTTGGTGAGTTCAAGAGGCTGTTCACATCATATGCCTGCATGGGACAAGCACAGAAAAATAAATCCGTCTGCTTTAATTTTTCATAATAGCTGGACTGGGTCCCAGATCATCAAACTGTCCTGGCACCTTTGTTTTGCTCTGGCTCTGGCGTCGCTGCTGGGGGACATTCTCTAACCCAATTATGCTCACCCTTCTCTCAGGTTCTCTTGTGTTCAGTAAAGATAAGCATTACTCAATGGTATATTACCTTTTAAAGGGTTTCAAATACCATGAATATTAGACTCTGTTTCTTATAGCACAATCCATTAGCCACATCTCAATGCCTGATACTTCACACCTCAAATACTCAAAATCTGTTCACCGTTTCCTCATCCTAAGTCATCTAAGAAGCCATCGTGCCAAACGAAATGTATCTCAGCGTATGGGTGTTCTGTGAAAGAGCCCTAACATTCTGTCTCTGTCCTCCACAAAGGTATTTATATAGTACGCTGTGACCGTTCTGGTATTTGAGCAAAATCATCAGAATAGATATGTTTACTAAAAATGACCCAGATTACTTGAAGAAGAAACAGTAGCTAAGAGAATGGGGGAGAAATGACAGAGATGCTGCTGGTGTTCAGAAATATCAGAACCATCTGCTGTGTCAAGAACATTTCTGCCACAAACCAGTTAATGAGAATAAAGACACAACAGGATGGCTGTCCTTGAGAGGAGAGAAAAAGGCCTTCCCCACAGGGCGGAGCTTGTTTGGGGAGAGGTTTGACAGTTCAGGGAGGCAGACAGTGGGGAGCAGCAGGCTGCAACAGGGTCCGTGTTTGCAAACAAAGCACAGATCCTACCACGGATGAGAGCTGCTTTGTCCCGAACATGTCTCAAGAATGCATTAGTCACACATACGGCATTTATAGACATGATACACCAAATCACTCACTGGAACTCTACGTCCACACCTTGCCTGGAGAGGTAATGGGACACCAATGAATTTGACTCTCTTTTCTTCTCCTACACCTGTCCTGGGAGAGAATAAGGAAGCAGGAAAGGGAAGCCAGGCATGGTGGGGTGGGCGATTGTTGTTAAGGACACTGCAGGCAGTGGTGCATCCGCCTACATGAGAGAGTGGGTTGAATGACTCAGCAGAGGAGGTGGAGAGAGCTCTCCCAGGAAAACATTCCCCTAAGCTGTGTGTCTGCAGAAAACAAGTCATTCTTGCCCCCATTTATTCCCTCCTGGCTGCAAACATCCATCCACTTGTCACCAAAAGTTTATTATTCAAGGTTTCTAACGGCCTCTTTCAAAATGCCATCCTTTCAAAGAAGGCAGAATCTAATTTGAGAAAAAGTATAACAATGACTTGCATGGGTTCAGGTGTATCATTAAGGTCTGATAAAGTTTCCACGCTGATCTTCACAAGCATAGGTCTAATCTTTTACATTATAATGGTAGTTATATTTAGCCCCTTTCAAGCCCCTATAAATATGAGAGTTAGGTATTTGCCATGGAGCCTTTTCGTGTGTGTATAAATGTTCCTCTGCATTTGAATCCGACGCCTGACCTGTACTGCTCTACTGCACTGTGCTATAGCAACGGTTTTTCAAGACAATAAGCAAGTGATAATCTCCATTTTAGTACATTCTAAAAAATTAAAATGACTTTTCCTATATAAAGATAGAACCGTCAACCCTCCCAATTTGACTTTATTTGTGTAGGTAATTCTCAGAACCACCACAGTAGCCAGTTCCCAAAACAGTTCCTTTCAATATCACATCAAATCACCTTTATTGCTCTGTAGTCCAAAGTGAATCTGGCAGAGATTTTTTTTCATGGAAGTTCATAAATATTCTATTTCCTTTTTAGCTAGACTATCATTGACAAAGCATAACAACAGTGAACATTGGCAAGGTGGCTTTTAGACCCAATTCTGATTCTCTATCCAAAATAAAGTTATATACAGACAAAAACATCTTTTCAGATTCATTAAGTACAGCTATAAATCTTACTTTTGAAATGGTGATTCTGCTTTGAGTCTCTGCAGTAGGCATGGTGCAAACTACGCTCTAGGATGGCTTTAACGTGTGTAGACTCCTACTGAGACATCATGACCTGGTGGAAAGAGTGTGAAAGTTATCCACTGCCCCATTCTGCCCTGAGGTCCCAGGCGACCTTGAGCAAATCTGGCATTTCCTTTGCATTTCAGATTTCTTTCTAATACAGTGGGGAAAATCTGTGCATTTTTGCCAAAATTATTTTAATATTGCTTTAATTGCATCATACTATATACATTCTTTTATTACAGTTTTTCTGTTCCATATCCCTTATGTATGATATCCAACACTTCACAGTAACTGCTTGGTTATGTCAGAGAGTCAGAGGATAGTTTTGCTTTGGGCAGGAAGTTAGGGTAGAATGGTTAGGCAGCTGTAAAGGCCTATGATTCTCCTTGCTCATTCTTTATTGAAATTTTAGGTACATATCATGAATTATGTTTTCTTTTCTTTATTTTTTTAATGTAGCTTTTTTCCTTTTTAAAAAAAAGATTTTATTTATTTATTTCTAGAGAAGGAAGGGAGGTAGAGAGAGAGAGAGAAACATCAATGTGCGGTTGCTGGGGGTCATGGCCTGAAACCCAGGCATGTACCCTGACTGGGAATCGAACCTGTGACACTTTGGTTCACAGCCCGCGCTCAATCCACTGAGCTACACTAGCCAGGGTGAATTGTGTTTTCTTAATGAACTTCTTCCTCTCAGGTCTGCTTCATGCCCCTTCCCCAGTCTTTATCTATACAGTCTGCATTGGTTTATAGCTTTCCAAACTTCCTAAACAAAGGAAAGGGCTACTATTCTGAGTTCCAGTATATGGGAAATTATTTTTACATTCAGCAGGTATATCATCAATAACAAAGTTGAAGGACTCTCAGAGAAAAATAGGACAAAGTCAGGAGAGTTTCAAAGAGATACATTTTGGCTCAATGTAAATTTTGTTCTTCCTATGTAGGCACGTGGGCTGGAGAGCACTGCATTGCCAGAACAAGAAGGTGGCGTGATGCAAAGGAGACGAATTAACCACCACGACAAGCTGTGTGACTACTCCTGGTGCACAGACTGGGCTGGCCGAATCACTGGCTCATCCAGTGGGGTTGTCAGATTGTGCCTGATGGAAGGAAGCAAAGACGTGGTACCAGTGGTCTCTGTTCAGTTTGCAGGGAAAGGTTTGAGAAGAAAGAAGCAAGGGGGCAGGCTATGTATGATGTGACGTCAGATTTCAAGGTTTCAGAATATGATCCATCCTCAGCAGCACCGTCACCAGTGGCTGGAGAACTGCCCTCAGCACCACCACCCTCATGCTCAGAAAGAGGGACATCCTAGGAATAAGCATAGTTAGCCCCAACACAACTGGATTCTGGCCATGTCCTCATTTCAGAAAGAAGCCGAGATTCTGGGCAGTAGAACCACATGGACTACTGAGAAAGAAAAAAGAAAAAAACAGCCCTTCACATCCAGACGGTAGCCTTGTATGCAGAGCTAGGCCGTGTTACTCTCCTGTTAGGCATAACCAACCTCATAGAATAACAACACCAGAGACCATGATAAAGTGAGACAAACAAGTCTACTTCACAGTTTTGTCAATGCATGGATAAAACCAAGGTCACGGTGTCACCCATAAAATACCAAATACCATTTCTCTTCGCCAAAATGAGTGCTATTTCTTGAATGATCTGCCTTCTCCACAAATAAGATTTATTGATACCCTATCATAGATTTGTCCCTAGTTTCTGACAACAACCAGTCAAAAGTGAACATTCAGTTTCTTAGAGCCACCCCCCGACCATAACATTCAACCAAAGCACAAATCTTGCAAGAGGGTTTTTCTCACACCCTCTCCTAAGAAAACGCATGGTTTCCTATGGTGGATAGTCTCTCTCACCAACACAATTAATAATCCAGTATGTCCAACAGTGTGCTTCTGGTGATCTCTGGCTGGAGTGCAGTGACATTGCAGGAGTCCAGTTTCAAGGAATGGGCCAGCCATCAGATGGTGTGCACTTGCTAAAGTGGCAACAAGTTAGGAGCTACACAAGCAACCAAGGCCTGCACCCAGAGCCCTGGACCTTGGGGCTAGTTCTCACCACAACTTCATTCCAAACAATACCAGAAAACAGAGCTGCTGTCACAGTCCTGGCTGGAACTGGGATCTTTGGGGAACAGGACATACTTGGGCCTTCATTAGGGAGTGACAGAAAGAAACCGCAAAGAAGGAAGGAAGCGGACAGTAATGAGCTGTTTTTAGAATCTACAAGCTCTGAAATATTATTGATTGGGATCTTTATCATTAGAGTTGGCAAATGTGTCCATCACCCAGAAACACATTAAAGAAACCTCAAAATAATAATGGTACAGATGCTAGAATCTAGGAAAACCTTAAGGAAGTTTAGTTATGAGACCATTTTTATGCTATGCTCTTTGTTTAGTCTCTCTCTCCCTCCCTGTCTCCCCCACCACCACCACACACACACACACACACACACATCTTGTTGTCAGTATATCTTCATGTATTTTTTAAAATTTCCAAGCAATTTTAGACTTATTACCAAGGCTAGATTTTCAATTTTGGTTTATTCTCTGCTTAAAGCAGTGGTTCTCAACTTTGGCTACACAATAAAATCCCCAGGGAACATTAAAAAAAAAACAAAAACAAAAACAAAAAGAACTTAGTATAAAGGCCATACCATAGACCAAGTAAATCAAAATTTCCAGGGTAAGAATCTAATATCAGTTTCTGAGGATTTGTTTTTTGTTTGTTTGTTCACTTTTTTTGTTTTGTCTTTTTCCTTATGCGCAAGTGACTCCAATGGTCAGCCAAGATTGAGACCCACTGGCCTAGAATGTCTTCTTCGACTTTGACAACAGTCTCATTATCTGACTGATGAATTCTTTTCTGGATAATAGCCAATACTCTTAAGCTATGTTCTTTAGCACACTTGTTCTTAACTTGCCTACAGACACTTCCCCCCGGGGGTCAGTTAATTTGAGAGTTATGGGGTAAGTTCAGACACCTGTATTGATTCTAAAAAGTAATGAAGTTTGAAAACAACTGCTCTTCCAGCAGATGCACAGGAGAAATACTTAAAACAATTAAGACTCTGTTGGCACCAACCAATCAGAATTTGCAATTTTAGGTGTCCTGGGGTGGTGGCTGGGTGAGGAAAGGGGGAATCACAGAGACCTCCAACTGTGCCAGATTTCAAAACTTAACTGCTGGACCCAAGTTAGCCATGGGAGATCCTAAGAAGAGGTCAGGGAAACCAAGACAGAAAAGGGTCATTTGGAGAACCTGCAACAGTGACCATCAACTAGTAAAGAAGCATTTTAATGTTTTAACATTTGGTGCAGACTTTCCTGTGGGTACCATCAGGATATTAGCCCTCCACTAGACTGCAGCTAGGGTAGCATCTATCACTCTTGTAGAGTAACTACATTGTTTGCATATTATTTACTATGTGAGGACACATGTCATGTGCTCAATGAATGCCTGAGAAATGAATTCGTGAATGGATGAATGAACTTTGTTTAATGCAGAGAGCCCTTTTGTCCTTTTTCATGATCTAAAAATATTTTCCTTTAGACCAGAGTACCCCCTTAGCATCTTTGTAATTGTAAAGACAATACAGAGTTTCATAATTATATTTTTTAATACTGAGCATACTGTGCACTTATCGTAGTGTTAGGTATTATAAGAAAGAGCAGAAAATATAAGATGAGATTTCTGAAGTCCAGGTGCTGATTTATGGACACCTGTGCCTCCAGGTTAGACTTTGGGGCCATTTCATCTCATGGTGCTACTGGCCCTGTGGAATCAACACCCAGAGGGAGCAGTGCAGGTCCCACAACTAGCTATGAGACAATCATCTGGGCACATGAAGATTTCTTCTTTTACCCTAGTCCTTATAAATAACTTCCTATTCATAGACACAAGACATGAATTTCCTGATTTATATCAAGTTATATGTTGTGTGATATAATTGATGCCTCTTGGCCCAATTACTTAACATGACAGTGAAAGCCAAAGTCAAAACATCCCACTATCCTAACTCCAATATGTCACTGCTTTACATTATTTTTCATGTCTCCCTCCTGAAGAAAATTAAACCACAAACTTCTAGTAGGTAATAAATCAGAAAAGAACTGCATCTTATTTCATAAGCAGCACCCATAGTGAACAACAAGCACACATTTTAGCATTTTAGAAATCTTAAGTTGGTTTAGTGGTTCCAAAAATGCCCTAATATAAAAGAATCTAGGCAAATAAATTTTCTTTATAGTTTTAACTATATGATTTATATATTTAATTTTGTTTAAATGTTTCACATCCCCACAAAGATTAAATCTGATACATGCATTTCAATACAATGATAATCACTTTGGGGATTGATAATAATTGTACATGTGAGCACAAAATACCCACCCAAAAGTTCTCTCCCAGGCAGATGGTGTGAGAAATGAGTGTGCTCCTTGGTCAGGACTCTGACTTTAAGGACTACCTTCCTGGTCTTTCTCTAAATGGTACTTCCATAGACACAATGACCATCTTGCACCACCTGTGTCCTGTTACTTTAACTCCAATTTGGCTATGGGTTTTCCCTTCTCATTATCTTTATCTCATTGCAACAGTGGCATTAATAATTTTCACAATTAGTTAATATTTAATACATATCCATAAAGACAAATACTGGCCTACCTTATCAATGACCAAAATAAATTATTCAGTTTTCCAGTGCACAGGAAAAACTTATTTTTATGTTAGTGTCAGGAAACAGATCGAAAGACTATAATTTAATCATGTCACTGCAGAGTATTATAGTATGCAGCTCTTGTCATTGAGGGACTTAATCTGATGGCTGGTATTTGTCATGATAAATGTCTGCATAGTATTAAATTTTACTTTAGTTATTTGAATAACCAATGGAGGCATAACATTCTGTTAAGGTCAATCTTGTGAAAATAGGCTGTGAGCTTAAATTCTTTTAATGTATTCTAACTTTGGTATCTGTCTGCATTTGATTTTTATGAACATCTGTTTCTATAGGAGATGACTGGATGAATTTGCAACTAGAATAATGCATAAACAGGATAATATGCTAGGAACACTTGTGAAGAGATGAAGCTTTGACTAAAAGGCCCAGCTAGCACCAAAGGAGGTAAGGTTGAGAAATACTAACTCATAGAAGGAGAACCAACTTCAGAAAGAAGGAGAAAAGCATTTGAGTAAGAGAATGGGGAGTAAAAACTCACACTCAGTGCTGGCCAACCCCATTGTTGAAGGGGTCTGAATTGGGAAGTAAGATGGAATACGGCATTGGCAGTTGACTGCTAGTCATGTGAGACAAGGAGATTTGCCATTGAATGCAAAGCGCAGCAGGCCAGGTGCAAATACACAGAACCCTGGGGATGGATTAGGATGAAATGGCAATAGTGGGCTCCTTAGCCCACCAGCTGAGACGTGAGAGTTAGCGCTGCAGCTCTCATGCCGCCTGAACCTTAGTTGGGCCACACGGGAAGGCCAGTGCAGATGGACTTGCAGTGCTCTTGTCTAGCACGTAAGGTTTCATTTACCTCTGGGCACAGGAACATCAGGAATGACATGCCCCAAATATTTCCAGACCCCCTTGGCACCTGCTGATGGGACAGTAGAAAAAAAGTGTAGGAGATATAAGTTAGAAAGGAGAATGGAAAGGATGACAACGTGAAAAATACAAGGACATAGGACTTTCTGATTTTTCTGTACTCTTAGTAAATCAGATCAGTCCTAGAGAATATTTTCATCCTATCAAAACCAAGTTTTCAAATGCAAAATTAGCATTCAATATAATTAAACCAGACTCAAAATCAATCAGACTTAAGAAGATAAAATTTTTAAATTAAAAATATTGAAGGATACAACCTGAGGATGATACCACTGTAGCTCTCAGATGCATTAACTCGCTAATTTTTTCATTGAGTAAACATGTGTTGAGCAAATAACATGCGGTGGGCATTGTTTTAAGCACTGTTGGACAAGAAAGCTATTCTAATGGGGTGGGGGCCATAGAGCATTAACAGGAAAAATACAAAACAAATGCAGATAATGGTTGTCACAGGAGGATAATAAAATGGGTTCATATAGCAGAGATTGACTGTGGAAAGGAAGTGAGAGACTTCTTTAAACAGAGCGGTCAGGAAAGACCTGTCCCAGAAGAGGTATTTTTCACTAAGACCTGGATGGTGGAGAGGGCTAGCAGGGCAACAGAGAGCTAAGCAAGACCTGCTGCTGGGAATCAAGTTCTTCGGGGCATATTTGATGAACTGGTTTTCAGGACCAAGAGAATCTCATTTTCTATTATTTAATTTGCCCAGAGACCTCAGTGTTTGTCTAAGAGAGAACAACAGACAGTGTCTGTTAGGCAGCCTGGGTCCAGAGACCCCATCTGAGACGAATAAAAAGCATTGCTCAGGCCAGAGATGGAGGAAGGCGTTGTTTTCACAAGGAGCTCATGAGACACAAGAGAGCAAGGGTCCAGGGCACCAAACCCATGTCAGAATACAGGATGGGCATACATCTCATTTCTTTAGGAAGCCCTGTGTGATTCAGGCTCATTGTGGACAAACGGGAAAATGACACCATTTTGACACCTTGTCCCCTGTGAAGGTGCAGATAACATATTCATAGAGGGCAACCACCCTGGCTTGAGATGGTGGCAACTACCACTCTCAAGGAACTCTGGAAAAGGGGAGACACCCTGAATGAGCTAGGGCAGGAGAGCATATGAGAGGACTGTTCACAATTACATGTCTGAGATCCTGAATCCTGGGAGTATTTGGAGACTACAAGAGAAGAGAGATTTAGGTTAGTAATCATGAGGTGTGTTACCACATTCCCAACCACAAAATCCCCTAGAGCTTTATCCTCTTCTTGGAACCTTCCCTTCACTTTCTTATACCCCTGAGGACAGTTTCCCCTCCTGCCCTCTCTAGCAGTGGCCTTGGTAACACTGGGTCTGGAGGTACAATAAGTGTCCTCATAGGTCTTTGTTGTCACTTTCAGACAATTCTCACTCCTTTTTGCCTAAACTCCCTCTCCAGCTTCGAAGTTCCTATCGTCAGTGTTAAGGACTCAACTGTGTCTCATCTAACCCCAAATTCTTATGTTGAAATCCTAACCTGTAGCAGCTCAGAAAGTGAATGTGTTTGGAAGTAGGGTCTTTGAACAGGTGATTAGGTTCCCCTGACTGGGGTGGCTTAGCTGGTGCTAAAAGGTTGCCAATTAGATTCCAGTCAGGGCATATGCCAATAGTGCAGAACCAGTCCCAGGCCTGGGCACATGGGAGAGGCAACCAATCAATATTTCTGTCTCACGTCAGTGTTTCTCTGCCTTGCTTTTTCCCTCCCTTCCTCTCTCTCTAAAAATAAATAAATAAAATATTTTTTAAAGAAGGAAATTGTTAAATTAAAATCAGGTCATCGGAGTGGGCACTAATCCAGTGTGACTTGTGTCCTTGTGAGAAGAGGAACTCTAGACATGGACACAGACAGAGGGAAGACCCTGTGAAGACAGAAAAAAAAAACAGTCTCCTACAAGCCTTGGAGAGAGGCTTTAGAAGAAGCTAACTCTGCTGACACCTTGATGTCAGATGTCTAGCCTCCAGACCTGTGAGAAGATCAATGTCTATTGTTTAAACCACCAGATCCACTGTATTTGTTATGGCAACCCTATCCAGTTAATACAGATACCCATCTTCCTTGCTGCTGTTATCTGCAGCTCTCTTTGAGGATTTTTCCTTTGTTTGGGTCTATCCCTCTCTTTCACACAACCTCTGTCATAATCCTCAGCAATTTCTGTAACGTTGTGCATGATCCATCTTGGTCTCTCAGTTCCTGTTCCTTACTTTGGCCACCTACTCCATGGTCACCATAAATTATCATAGCTCCTGAGTCATGAGCTACTTGACCATCACAGAAGCTGAGCAGGTACAAACATCCACAGTCCCCAGCCAGTCACCCCTCGCTTCACATAGTCTCTTATGATTTCTATACAGATATGCTATAAGCTGTTACTATTTTCTCTATGTACCACACCAGATAAAATTGCTGGAAGACACTTCCCTGGATCTTACTGATAATCACATTACATTCACAGTCTCACTTCGATAATGATTTTTTTCCCAGTCACCACCTTTCATGGTTCTAGGCTCCTTTTCTAGTTATCTGAATCCAGAAATGTTTGACTCTTTTAGGACCTACATGCCATTGAACCTTCCAAAATAAGTATTTGTTGTATAAATGAATACATAGATGAATTTTCTAAGTAATTATTTCACCTCCCTCTTTAACTTTTCTTTTTCCCAAAATTCTTAAGATTGGGATGGGGCTATTTGTATTACACTGACCAAAATGTGACTTTTCTAAAAGACAAATGACAAAGAAATTAATCTCTAATTAAAATCGTAGCCTACGGGACACAGCCTAAGAGCTAGGGAGACCTCATTGAAGCCCCCCACTCCACCTCTTCACACTCCCTCTCATGATTATTAAGAAGGCATGGGGACTTCGCTTTAAGATGTTTTTAGATGTTTATCACAGCTGTCAACAAAAGCAGTATTTATGCTCTTGTCTGCAAGGAGAGTGTGAATCAACTACTGATATTTTGCAAAGGGTTGTCCATGTTTTATTCAAGGATTAGATGTGACAGTATATTTTGGAAAACATTCATTTGCTGTGGATAGAGAAAAGTTCAATAGTTTACAGAAAATGTTACAATCTGCTCAGATGTCCTATTATTACTACCTTCACTATATATATATATAACTTCCTGTCTTCTAAAGGTTTATATATGTACCTTCAAGCTCTCTTGCTCAACTAATCCCACTGAGCCATGAAATTGTAACTCTGGGCAGGCCCATCAGACTTCACAAGGACTGCGGTTTCCCTGCCAAGATCAATGGTCTCTGTCTTTCACTCCCCACCGACTAGGTTTTCACCCACATGGCCGCATAAAACTCTGTCTCTTTAGTTGCCTTCATCTTACCCCTACCTCTTCCAAATTAGAGACCTCTCTGTCCTTTTTCTCATCGCTTCGGTCTCATAACTACTTACTTTAATATCCTGAAGTCCAGACAATGCAGTCATGCACCATCATTTTGATCAATGACAGACCACATATATGATGGTGATCCCCTAAGATTATAACAGAGCCAAAAAAGTTTCTATCACCTAGTGATGTTGTAGCTGCCATAACATCGTAGCAAAATGCATTACTCACATGTTTATCATGATGCTGCTGTACACAACCCTACTATGCTGCCAATCATATAAAGGTATAATGGGTATAATTATGTACAGTCCACAGTACTTGATGTTGATAATAAATGGTTATGTATTTCCTATACTATACTTTATATCATTATTTTAGTGTACTCCTTCCATTTATAAAAAAAATGGGCTGCAAAACAGTATGCCATAGACTCATACATCTCACGTTTGCACGTCTCTCGATTGCATCATTTTTCTCTTATGCTTGATTTCATCTCACACCGTTTTGTACAATAACATGCTGTGCGAGCTTGTAGCCTAGGAGAAATAGACTAGGCCATAGAGCCTTGGTGTGCAATAGGCCAGCCCATCTAAGTTTGTGTAAGTGTTCTCTGAGATGTTTGCATAACGATGAAGTCACCTCACAATGCACTTCTCAGAATGTAACCCCATCATTAACTGGTGCATGACTCTATATGCCTTGAATAAAATATGTTCCAATACTATTAACAACCATTATTGTATATCACTGTTCAGCCTACTGGGACTTTTTAGAAGAATGTAATGTATATTCTTGTCTCAGAGATATATCTATATATAGCTAAAACTACGCATGGTTTTAAGGCTGATATTAGCACCTCATTCATACTTTATAACACTTAAAATTGTATATTATGGGCAGCCACTTAGGTGTCTGTGAAAAACTTCATTGCCACCAAGAAAAGAACAAGAGATCTGAAGTTGCCAAAAGAGCACAAGTAATTTATATGTGACTCACTATTCTTTAAGTCAAAGCATTTGTATTCATGTCAGTTAACACAATCATACCCAACTATCTCAAGTCCCTTGGGGAAGAAAAACAATTGATTTCATTAGTCAGACAACTGACTATTTTGGTAGCCAACTGAATGTAGTCGATTTGTGATGAACAAGTTATCAATTATGATTAATTGTTTGGCTGAATTTAACCATTATGGTTGCATTTTTGTGTTGGTTAGAAAGAATTTTATTCACCCCACCAACTATAACTTATTCTTTCCTATGGGTTATTGCTCATTTACCAGCCACTGGCTGAGAGAATTGAGGACTGGCAGCAGACGCAAATTTTACAGTGACTATATACGCAAAAGATTTGTTAAATAAAGACACAATCTCCTACATGCAAAACAAATAATAATAATTGAAATGAGATTGGTTCTCCAATTCTGAGGGTCTGGGTCTGCATATACACACACAGAGCATTCATTAGTAATTACCAAATACCAAGACATCCTGATAGGAAATGCATCCTGATAGAAAAATCTACTGTGAAGTTGCGCTAAATGTTATGTTATGGGTAAAGAATGCATAGACTCTTGTTTTCTTTTTCTTTTTTTTAAGATTTTATTTATTTATTTTTAGAGAGGGAAGGGAGGGAGAGAGAGAGAGAGAAACATCAATGTGCAGTTGCTGGGGGCCATGGCCTGCAACCCAGGCATGTGCCTTGACTGGGAATCGAACCTGTGATGCTTTGGTTCACAGCCCGTGCTCAATCCACTGAGCTCCGCCAGCCAGGGCAACCCTTGTTTTCAACAAGAACATGCATACTCTGATATGAGGTCTACACGAAAACACAAATCTTTAAGCATCCAAAAAATCTGCTGTAATGAATGAGATTTGGGAGGAAAAAAAAGTTAAGTAAAATATTTTGATATTTTAAAATCATCTTCTTTTATAATATACTGTTCAGACAGTCCTTTTCACTTTTTTTACAATGCAATTGAAATTTAAATATATTAGAGTTTGAAGTGAGTGAAGGTTAATTTCATTAAGAAGACATAAATTATTCAATTTGTATGCAGTGATTTGGAGTAAAGAAATCTTTATGAATATTGCTGTTTTAAGAGAAAAGATTTCTTTTTAAAATCTAAGCCATGAAACAAAACTATAATTTCACATTTTATTATTAAATAGGATGGACTGTTCATGAAAAAATATCTATGGAGATAACCTAGTTCAATATATTTTCTCATAAAGCCCAACTAGTATGGGCTTTACATCCTAGTATGACGTATTTTAAGAAACCCATAGCACAAAAACAAGCATGACCAATACCAAAATAAATTGCCTTATCCAGAAGCAACCCAGCATAAAACTATGCATATTTTAAAAAAAGGGTCACATCAGGCCAGACAGACCTGGTATAAAAGCATATTTTTCAGACAGAGGCCATAAGGCTTTGAACACACATTCTAAAGAGAAAGTTCTGTCCGTCTTCAGATTTAAGAGGGTCACACTCCGGCGTTCCCTACTCCCACAGAAGCACTTGCATCTGTGTGCATTTCTGGTCACCCTGGAGGACTTCCATCTTCAGCATCTTGTCTTTTATAGTCTATTCCTCAAACTGGAGCTGGGGGAATTGCCACCTCCAGCCTTGTTTGTCTCTCCCACGTCCCTGGATAGAATGAATCACTGAGACAATGAAAAACTGGCAAGCAAGTTTTGCTTTTATTGTCTTGACTTCATATGATTATAGCTGATTCCTTTACTTTTGAACTAATATTCTTGCTTCTCTATTTCCTAAGAAGTGAGTATGTTCAATGCATTCATTTTGTGAGAGAACATCCCTTCCGGGGAACTATTTTCTCCGCTGGCAACTTTCCTGGAAACCGGTTTTTGTAGTAGCCTAATCACAGTCTGGAAAGAAATATTTTAACATTTTTATCATGCTCCATTTACCTTACACATTACACAGATTGATATTATGAGGAAATTCACCCCAAAACTGGACTTGGAAATGTAATTTGGAAAAAATGGCATTTTTCTTCACTCTTTAATGTTTTTGTTAATGTGAGCCCCACAAAAAGGAAAGTTAGGAGAAATAATTAAATTCCATCTTCATGAATAACAAATACCCTTATTTCAAAAAATGTTGATATTCATAATCTAGATTTTTATTAATAATGAATAGTTTTATATTTTGCATTTATGTACTAAATATTATTATTCTAATTGATTATCTTTACTTATTCTCACAATCTACTAAAGAATATTTCTATTTATAAATGAGAAGTTTAAACAACTTTCTCAAGTTTACTCAAGTTCTTACTAGAATAAAAGTAGAACCTGATGCCATGGTCCTGAAATATTTATTCTATACCACCAAGATTCCTCATTAGTCAACACACACATGTATTAACTTATCATCTCCAGAGAAAACAACAGGCAGTGTGGTTGTTGTACGCACAGAGTATTTTGAAAGTGTACATGTTCACATATTTATTCATACTCCTTTTTTGAGACCTTTAGCTAAAGTCTTTGGGATTCGTCTTTATCACACAACATATGATATCAACCATTAAGCTATACAGGTGGTAAGCATACCTTTTCTGAAGATTGCATAAGTGTTTTGGAAATATTATACATAATTACACACATATTTTACAATATATAAGATATTCAAAAGAAGAAATTCAGGGAAATGTGTTACATTTAGTTCTAATGGTAGCACTAAAGTAGATTTTGAATGGGAAGAAAGGAAGGAAGGAAGGAAGAGGAGAGAGAAAAGAGTATATCTAACCAACCAAACTTTTTTCAACATCCTAAACTTAGAGAAAGCTGAACTTTGAATTCAACCCAGTCTACAATGAATGGATTGAGTACAGAAGAAAACCCAATATGCAGCTGCTTAAATAATTTATTTTTATCCTATAGAAAAAAATTCAGAAGGAGATGGCCAAGGACTGGTATACTTGCTAAATAATGTTATCAAGGACCTAGGCACCTTCTATATGACAGCTCTGCCATCTTTAGAGTGTGATTTTTGTCCTCAGGGTCACAAGTGGCTTCTTGACCTACCAGCATCATCTGTCCTTTCCAAGTAGAAAGAAAGAAGAAGAAGAGAAGGCAGACTACCTCTCCATATATCCGTAGTCCTCACTACCTCACATGGCTGTAGCTGCAAGAGAGACTGGCTATTCAAAGATTCCACTCCGAGGTCTCTAGAGCACAGAAAGGCCATGGAGGAGGGTGCTGTGGAATGAGTCAACATATAGCATCTGCCACAGAATGTTAGACTGTAAGGCCTTTCTAGAAGAGGGAAGATTTAAAGCAAATCATTAAAAACAATCTCAAAAACAGTGAGAACAGGGAAATCACAACAGAAAAGCACACAATAAAAGTTGAGCAGGGTGAACTTTGTTTTTCTCTTTGACATTGCAAAATGTTGTAAGTTAAAGTTGACCCAAGTAATATTCAAAGTCAAGGAACCTCTAATAAACCCATCTGAGTGCATGTTATGCCCTTGATGAATATTTATTAAGCAATTGAATGGATGAATTTTAGTCTTGCTTCTTCTTCTGCAAATGTCAATTGCTTATTTAAGTTAAGGCTTTTCTGATATTGTTCATGTTTGAAAGTGAATTCTTGGAGTTCAGCCCACTATGGCGAAAGGTAAAAGCTTGATAGTATGTTCCAGTGCTGATCACTAGAATTAAATCTGAAACCTATTCTCACATAAACCATTAGTTTTAACATGTAAAATCTAGAGAGAACACATTATTTGTGTGTTTTACTCCCTGATGAAAAATTTGTAGAAAACACATGGACATAAAGTCTCCATGGCTTGCATCACTCTTCACTTTGCTTTTAATCTCCTTTAAAATAAATGAAACTGTAACTTTATAATATAGCAATTAAAAAGTGGCACTGAGCTTTTTCAATGAACTGAGCAAAACAGCTGTTTTTGTGGGACAGACTTCAGCCAACTGATGTCGTTTGAGCTCTAGGAAATGAATGTAGACAATAAAGTACAAGACGGAGATTCACTCTGTTTAACAATAAAAGAGAATCATAGATTTGGGCTCAAGTAATAATCTAAACAGGCTGGAAATTTTTCTTATTAAAAATAAGAAAGAAAAATTATGATAATTCATCTCAAGAAGAAAAAATACCAGCTATATTATACTCTTTACTCCAGGAAACCATTGGCCTAGCAGATAGATTTTGAATACTGCAAAGAAATATTTATTGATTCAATTTTATGTAAGCTGCATCTGTTGGTTCCTCAATTTGTGGTTAAAAATTTTTAAAGACTAGGGAGAAACAAACATGAAACTATATTCTTTGCCTTTACAGTATTTATAATCTTGTGAGAAAGGAAGATATAAACAACAACATACCAACAAATTGTAAAATGCTGTAAGGGTTTTACTAGAGGCATCAAAAAGACAAATATAAACAAATTTGCATGCTCGTCATGGGAGAGGATCACAGAAAAGTTGATGACCCAATGATCTGGGTCCCTGGCATTTAAACTTTTGTACAGTCCCCTCCTACACTGACCTAGAGCTAGCCTTGATGACCACTAAGCTTCTCTGTTGAGGAAGTCACAGTGTGTGGGGTCCAAGGATAGACCATAAGAGATATTTCCACATCTTCCTTTCTCTTTCTTGAATCAATTACTCTAGAGGAAGCCAACATCCATGCTGTAAGAATACTCAACCTGTACTGAGGAGAAGTCTACAAGCCAAGGAACTGAGGCCTCCTACCAACAGCTAACACTAGCTTGATAGTTATGTGAGTGAGCAACCTTCGAAACAGAACCTCCAGCCCCAATTCTTTAAATTGACTACATCTTCAGTAGTGCAACTGAATAAGAAATACTGAGCTAGAACCACCCAGTTAATCTCTTCCCAAATTCCTGAACTATGTGTGAGATAAATGTTCATTAGTGTCTGATGTCATTAATTTGGGGGTTAATTTGCTATTTGGCAATAGATAACTAATACAAGTAATGCATCAACTTAAATGAACTAGATAGAGGAGTAGTAAAATATTCTAAGAATAATGAAGAGAACGTGAGAGGGTACAGACATGTGAAACAACATGTTATATTTAGGAAATGATGAGAGACTCCAACACAGCAGTGGGAGTATGTGGAGTGGCAGGGCAGACGATGAGGCTCAGAAAGCAAAAGGCATTTGTTGAGCACTATGAACGTCAAAGCAAGGATGAAGAGTTTTATCTCTGTAGGCTTTGGAAGGCAATATAAGCCTCCAAGTAGTTGTAATAATTATCATCATCAATATACCAAAATGCATGAGATGCAGCAAAAGCAATACTGAGAAAAAAGTTTATAGCAACAAACATCTACACTTAAAAGAAAGAAAGATCTCAAATAAACAGCCTACCTTTAATACCCCACAAAACTAGAAAATAAAGAACTAATTTCAAAATTATCAGAAGGAAGCAAATAATGAAGATTCAAGTAGAAATAAATCAAATAGAGAATAGAAAAGAAATAGAAAAAGTCAATAAAACTAAAAGTTGGATTTTTAAAAAGAAACAAAATTGGCAAACAGTTACACTAACCAAGGGAAAAAGAGATGACTTAAATGAAATCATAAATAGAAGAGAACACATTACAACAGATGTCTCAGAAATAAGATCTTAAAGGACTATTTTGAACAATTATACACCAATCAATTGGATAATCCATTAGAAATGGGCAAATTCTTCGAAACACACAATCTACCAATACAGAATTAAGAAGAAGTAGAAAGTCAGAACAGACCAATAACAAATAAAAGTATTGAATCAGTAATTAAAACCCTTTTAATAAATAAAAACCCAGGACCAGATGTCTTTCCTGATGAATTATACCAAACAGTCAAAGAATTAATATCAATCCTCCTTTAAGCACTTCCAAAAAAGAGAAAAGAAGGGAATACTTCCAAACTCTCATCCCAAAGCCAGACAAAGAGACCACAAGAAAAGGAAACTAGAGGCCAATACTCTAATGAACATGGATACAAAATAGTCAATAGAATACTAGCAAACCAAATTCAACAACATTACATATAAACATTACATATGAACGACAGTACATATGAAGGATAATACACCATGATCAAGGGGGATGAATCCCTGGGATTCAAGGAGGGTTCAACATATGCAAATTAAGAAAATGCAAGCAAAAAACACACTGAGATATCACTTCATGGCTGTTACAAAGACTAATGTCAAAAAGACACCTGGCTGGTGTGGCTTAGTGGATTGAATGCCAGCCTGTGAACCAAGGGGTTGCTGGTTTGATTCCCAATCTAAGGCACATGCCTGGGTTGCAGGCCAGGTCCCCAGTAGGGGCTGCACAAGAGGCAACCACACATTGATGTTTCTCTCCCTCTCTTCTGCCCTTCCCTTCTCTAAAAATAAATAAATAAAATATTTTTTAAAAAGACAAAATATAACAAGTTGGTGATGATGTGGAAAAGGGGTAACGCATATGTGCTATTGGTGGAAATAGAAATTGGTGCAGCCACTATGGAAAACCTGATGGAAGTTCCTTTAAAAATCAAAAACAGAACTACCATATGATCCAGTAATTCCACTTCTGGGTATAGATCCAAATAAAATAAAACTTGGATCTAGAAGAAATACCTGCATACCTACATAATTTTATTAACCAATGTCACCCCAATAAATTCAATTTTTAAAATTTTAAGAAAACAATACAATTGTATTCTTAAAATTTGCTAAGTGAGTAAATCTTAAGTGTCCTCAGCATAAAAAAAAAGAAAGAAAAGGAAGGAAGGAAGGAATGAAGGAAGGAAGGAAGGAAGGAAGGAAGGAAGGAAGGAAGGAAGGAAGGAAGGAAGGAAGGAAGGAAGGAAGGAAGGAAGGGAGGGAGGGAGGGAAGGAAAGGAAAAGAAAGGAGGGGGGAGGGAGGGAGGGAGGGAGGGAGGAAAACTATGAGTGGTGATGAATGTGTTAGCTTGATTGTGTTATTCATTTCACAGTGTATACATATATCAAAATACCAAGTTGCATGCCTTAAATGTAACGAATTTCTGTGTGTCAACTGTATTTCCAGAAAGGTGAAAACAAGACCAAGCTGTGTATTTGGTTAGAGCTCCCTGCCACATCAATCTCATAGTCAGTGTGCTAGGGTAAAGTCAACTCGTAGTGGAGTCCAATCAAATATTAAATACAGCACAGTTCCAAGTAAGAAAGCTAAACCTTTTGGTATGTACAGTCAGTTAAGATGGAATCTGGAGGTTTATCACTTAACCAAATGTTGAATGATACTGATAATAGCAAGTATTTATTAAAGGTTTGCCATTGTTAAAAGTAAGGAATGTGTTCATAACCAGCCAGTGTGTTCAGTCACCATGTAGGAAATTGGGTTAACACGAGAAGGCTCTTCCCTCAAGGATATTTTTAGAATAGCTATAAAACGATCATACCGCCTCACTTTTCTTTTCCACAGAGATTCTCAGGGAAAACTCCCTTTCTAAATAGTGGCAATGATTTCTGCCACCTTCCCACTGTGAAGTCTCAGCATCCTTGTTTATATTTCATAAGATGCTAAACTCCCAGAGGGCAAAGGTGTTGTGAAATTACTGTTATTACTTAACTCCTGTTTTCATCTGCACTTATGTCTCTAAGTCCTGCTCATGGTTTCTGTAAAAGCCAAACACGGAATGTTACCTTGGGGTGTTAATGAACCATTAAAAAGCATCCAGAATAGCTTCTGAACTGAAAGTAAAAGGATAAAAAGAAAACATCATCTAGAAAGAAAATCAGAATAAATACAATTATTAAAGATAAGCATCCCTTTAACTATCTTTCAAGATGGTCTTAAATGATCAACTATTGACCTAATGCATCACCTTGATAAAGAGGTTCCAGTGAAAACCACTCCATCTTGGTTGAATCACCCTGCAGGATAAATATAAATAGAGCCAGCACTAGCTCCCTGAGGGAACCTGGATCCCAGCAAGGTTTATTACCAGTTGAAGTTCTTCACTCCCTCCTCCAGTTGCCCACACACTGTTTGCATACCTTATTATAGCACTCAGGATTTTCTGTTTTACCTACTTTTCCTTAAATTCACCCAAGGAACTGACTACACAGTATTCATTTTGAATCCCTGCAGAACCTAGCAGTTCACAATAAAAAAGCAAACGTTCTTATGCTAAATTATTCAATTGATCAATTCTACCCAAAGAGCAGTACGATTGATTGCCTAACATATATCAACTTTATCTTTCACTTAAAACCTCTTTTCTAAAATATTTAGGGCAAAAGTCAAAGCTGAGGTGAAAAGAATTGCTAAGTAGAAAACAAGCTGAGTGGCTCCTAGAATATGCCAAGGGGTTCCCAAGGGCACTGATGGGTCAAGAACTCCTCCGGGTCACTACCTCTGTGTTAGCAGGTCTCATTCCATATTGAATATGTTCATCGGTGCTGCCCTGGAGTTAAAGTTTCTTGTGCCTGATTCACCCTGTACTCCCAATGACTGGCAAAGTGCCTGACATCAGGTAGGTCCAATCAAATTAAACTAGTAAAATGTCAAGTCCTGACGCCTACCTTTCTAAGGAAAATAAAGCTCGTAACACTAAAATAAATGAGATTTACATATTTTGATCCATCTTTGAAGAAATAACATTCCTTCTTCTTCCTCTTCTCTTGAGTATAGTAAAACCAAATTTCTGTTCCATTCTCACCTCCACCAAGAAAGCTTCCCAGGACACTTTTTCTAAAGAAGCTCCTTCTCAATACCTCTCTCTTCTTTCCCTTTACCTCAATCTTCTCTATTGAACTTAGCACTAGATGAATTCATCCCATGCATGTGTTTATGGTCCTCCTTTTTCTCTCCAGAATGTGCTTCTTATGAGTATGGCCATTATCTCCATGGTTTGCCATTGCATCCAGCACCTAAAACAATTATGCTCAAACCTGCTCTAGACTGGAAACATGCGAGCTTTTAAACAGACACATGCCCAGACCCAATTCAGAACCATTCTAAGTCAGATTCTCTAGAGCAAGACTAAAAAACATCAGCATTTCATCTTGTTTTAAAATTAACAAGTAAGCATAATCAAGAGCCGCTCCTAAATGAGTGAACAAATGAAAGACTCATTGCTAAAACTCAGTTTGCATTGCTCAATATTTGATTTTTATGTAGGAAACATCCCTTTGCTTAGTCTCAAAACCACAGTGGTAACCCTAAATGGCTGTATTAGAAGTGGTAAGTTTTTAAAATTTATAATCTTTATTATATTTTTCCATTACCATTCAGTCCCTTTATATCCCCTTCCCCCCAGCAGTCACCACCCTATTGAAATGATGCCTTTCAACTTAAGCATCATCCGATCACCACCACTGGAAAAGCTACTCACAACGGTCAGGAGCAGACTCCTGGTTCCCTAAGGCCAGTGGACTGTGAAACCAGAATGAGTAAAGGGACTTCTTGGACAAATGTGAGATAAACAATGACAAATGGATGGGTGTAATAAGGGATCTGGCCAGCACACACCAAGCCATACACAGATATTGAAAAATGGGAAATGTCAGCCATCCAGACAAAGCAAATACACAATACCCAAAATAACCATAATATGAAATCTTTTGAAAATATCCTTGACAATTTTTATTTTCCTGTGCCTTCTCTCAGTCAATCAACTCCTCCTGCAGTTCGCAGAGAAGGAAGAATTCACAACAGTTTTATCTTGCCCTTCAGTGAGCTGCGTGGACTCGCAGAATCTATTTCTGCATTTTGTAAGTTACTCCATCACCCATTCACTCTCTGCTTCAGCTAGTAGTAGAGAAAAAAATTTTAAATCCTATCACCTTCTGACACTATAAAATATAACCATGATTCTCCCTTTGGGTAATCCACATTTTTCTTTAGTCCTTCCCGTCAGCCATGGAATAGCCAAAATAATAGCTTGTTGAACAAGTTTATCCAGCTTATTGGAGGGGAACTTCTTTTTTTCTTCATGAAATTCTGTTTCCTCCAACCTGGCTACAATCACCTGATGGATTTTAACAAGGATCATTTTATCTGACCTCTAAATTGTTAAAATGCTACAAATAATAATGAGGAACACTAGTTATTTAATAGAACCAGGAATTCCTCAGGGTGAATACCAATGTGGAATTAACATAGGGTTTAATGTTATCAGCTAAACTATTTCTTTCTAAAGTGAGAATGTTTTACTCGACTGTATGTAATGCCAAATACAATAAATAGAAAGCAGTGCTATGGTTTAAAAGAGAAAACAACCAATTACAATATAAGGATCTTATTTAGAACCCAACTCAAATAAACTAAAAAAAATATTATAAAGTCCTATAAGACAATTGGGGAAATGTGAAGCCTGACAAGACATTTGATGGACATAAGGAAATATTCAGTTCTTTGAGATCATAGTATTATGGTTGGATCACATTTGAAAGTCTTTTTCTTACAGAAATACCAGTACATATTGAAATATTTACAACATGGTATGTCTGGGAATTGATTCTAAACAGTCTAGAAGTGAAAATTGGTAGGAGTATTGATAAAACAAGAATGTCCATATATTAATAAGTCTTGAAGCTAGATAGTGAGTATATAAGGTTGATCTGATGATAAAAGGAAAACCACATTTCCTTCCATTAAGTATGCCTTTTTAAAATCAAGAATTGACTTTTGAAAGTCTGTAAAATTATAACCAATTTTTCAAAATAAAAGTAGTCAATTATTTTCAAACTGATGATTAATGTATAATATTCCCATTTTTAAAAATTAATAGCACTTCTAAAGGATCTATTTTATGTTCATATGCTATGCTCATTGCTCATTTACAAGAATGTCAATTCATCTAAAGTGCATTAATAACATCAGAGTATTCAGCCACAGCAACATGTCCCTAAATTCATCACCAGGTTCTGTCATGTCCATAGTCATAAAATTACAGCTTAGCTAAGTTAGAAATTAGCCTGCATGTTGACTCTTACTTGAACATGTCATTTTGCACCATTCAGACAATTTCAAATTTTTATGAATGCTCAGACTTTTCACATATTCTCTCCTTATTACCACTGTAAAAAAGTCATTTTAAACCCCATAGGCCTCCTGTTCTTAGTTCCCCAATTCTGGCTGCTGTGAGCTAATGACAAGATAAAGAATTATGTTATTCCTTTGTTGCTTAGTAACATTTGACAAATGCTAAAACCTCATCTAATAACTTAGCTGTGTTTAGAATAGTTCCCTCGTTTCTGTGTGTCTTGTGTAATACATTTCAGAGTTTGTCTAGTTACATACACTGCATCTAAAAACGAGGAGCAAAGATAAACTGTGTTGGTCACTACTGTCCACCATGATTCACTGGTACAGCATCAGCACGCCTACAACAGAGACTACTTGGGAAAAAGCACTGCCCTGGGAGCGAAGGTGGTTGGCTTCCAGGACCCCGACTTTGCAGTCGATACTAATGCATGTTCAGTAAACTTTTCACTGGTGATGGGACTCGGTCCTATTATCTGCAAAATAAAGGGGTTCACCAGCTTCAGGGTTACAAATTGGGCAGCTGTGGACCAAGTTTAATTGCCAGCCAAATCCATTCTCTTTCTCGACATGCAAATGCTATATAGTCAGAATATTGACTTTCTAGTACCTCATAACCCCCCTCTCTCCCTTTAATCTTTTTTATTAAAAGGCTTCATTTTTTGAACAGTTTTAGATTTCTTGAAAAAATTACCAGATACAATCTATTTCTCATATATCCCCACCACTTTATATTAGTCTGGTGCATTTGTTCCAAAGTAATGAACCAATATTGATACATTATTATTAACTGAAGTCCTCAGTTTATCTGAAATTCCTTACTTGTTGCCTAGTGTTGGTTTTCGGTTCCAGGATCCCATCCACGACACTACGTTACATTTAGTCTTCAAGTCTCCTTTGGCGCCTCTAAGCTGTTACAGTTTCTCAAACGTTTCCTTGGTTTTGATGACCTTGACCATTTTGAGAATGATCAGGTGTTTTGTAGAAAGCTCTACTATTGGCATGTGGCTGATGATTTTGTTTTAAATCGACTGGAGGTATGGGTTTGGGGGAGGAAGATCGCAGAAGCGAAGTGCCATTCTCATCACATCCTAAGAAGGGTGCATACTACCAGCGTGATTTATGGCTGTTCATACCACCCTGTGCACTTGGCTGAAGTCAGTGTTTGCCAGGCGTTTCCACTCTCAAGTTATTCTTCTTTCCTCCTTTCCACACTGCATACTTTAGAAAGAAGTTACTGTGTGTAGCCCACCCTTAAGGAATGGGTAGTTACAGCCCTGCTCCTAGACCGGAAATATATACGTTGTTTGGAATTCTTCAACATGGGATATTTGTCTTTTCTCCACCTTCATTAATGTATTCAATTGATCATTTATGTCAGTATGGACTCATGTATATTTATTTTATACTGTATATTATCATCCAGTACTACTTTATTTCATTGTTCAAATTGTTCTAGTATTTACTATGTGAAGCTTTTTCAGTAGGGTCCTCTTCTCCTTTGACATACTCAATAAGGGCACTTGGTTTGGGGAGGTTGGGTAACCCTTTCTTGCTTTCTGGCACTATAAGATGGTCAAGATTTATATTTTATATGTCCTACCCCAGTCCTAGAATTATCCGTTTCTCTGAGAGACTTGTTCCTCTTATTGGAGAATGTTATTGGCAACTAAGTTCCAGGTACTAGGTAGGCTCATTGCTGCTGAGATGAGATGGGTTTTTGTTTTGTTTTGTTTTGTTTTGTTTTGTTCGATCCTCTTAGCTGACAGTCTCCCTTTAATTTCACATCTGAAACAAGTTACATATCTGGTTACTATTCTAGCCATTGAAGACATTTTGAGTTTTCCTGACCCAGGATCTAGATTACCTCTAAGGTTCCTTCTAATTCTAACAGTCTTGTTTGAATTCCTTTGGTTAAGGACATGGTTGAATTCCTTTGGTTATGGGCCCAAATTGAAATGTATGAAATAAAGATGGGGAAATTTCAGGGCAAGCTTTCCATGGGCTCTGCCGAATCATGCATATAGGCCATGGGTTCATTCATTGCAATGATTCTAATACATATGTATAGAAATACGTACGTTTTCCTTTATTTATATTTCAGCCTAGTCCAGCTCTTCCTCGTCTCCGCAGAACTTGCTAATGCAAGTGATTTTTCAGTGTTCACACCATTGACATTTTGACCCTAATCGTTCTCTGTTGTGTGAAGGAGAGGGGCAGGCTGACCTGTGCAATGTGGGATGTACATGTGTGGTATCTTCACGCCAATAGATGCCAATAGCAACACCGTCTATTTTGACGTGACAACCAAAATTACTTCCAGACATTGCCGAATGTTCTCTAGAGGGCCAAATCACCCTGGCTTGTGAACCGCTTCCTTAGTGTGCAAAGTTAAAATTTCAGGACCTGCTGCCAAATCCTGACACCACACACAGTCAGTCCACCTGCCTGCCTGGACAGACATGTTCCCCAAAGACTGGACAAGCCCCGACTGTGAAGAGCTCAGTGTCCTATCCGTTTGGACTTTGTTGTACAGAACCACGTGCTCTGTGAATGCGTCACATGAATGCTTCTATCTCTGCATCTAGCGGGCGAACGCTTCAAAATCAATGACTATGAGCTTCTCTTTAGTACCAACATGTCTAGAAATAGTGACAATATGTAATTGTTGGTTCACGGCTCCTTTCTCAACTCTGTACATTAAGGAATCTCAGTGCATCAAAAAAAATTGGAAAAAAAATAATTGGGAACAAGAGTAAAACAAGATTAATAGGTTATCTTCTTCGCCAAGTTAACAATGTTACTTCAATGGAGTAATAAGCATTTATTTTTCTGGGTTCCTATTCAAAGGTTTATAAAGAATATTTGAGGAATGAATTTGCCCCCACATTGATTTTTAAGATTTTCTGCAACCTTTATGTTTTGAATATGGCAGAATTTGTTGTGTAACCATGGAACTAGTACAGCAAAAATGTAAAGACTTATAATATTGTTTCTCTATATTCTGGCCTACTACATCTTACTGCTGTCATACCTTACACACAGTAGGCATCTTTCCTGGTCCTCCCAGCACCTATACCTGCTTCTGGCAACAGCATCCCCGTCCTCCTTCAGGCAAAGCCTCTCCCCATGGCACCCAAGATGGGATCTGGACAGACTGCAGTCTCAGTGTTCTACTTTGCACGGAGTGGACACATGGGCATGGCCAGTCAGCCATGTCACTACCTAGTAAAAGCTCCTTCTAACAAATCAGCCCATCAGGGATGTTCAGAACTAATCCCTGGAGAGAAGTTCTTCTTTTTTTTGTTGCTATTCAGAGATGTGTAAACATAGGACTGGTATTGATTGCACCTACTTTCTAAAGTGGGGAAGAATGCAGCTAAAACCGAAAAAAGAAGAGATGGTTACAATGGTGGCCCCATTTTGAGGCTGTCTCCATCCTCAGGGATCCACCTCAACACCTCTGGCGATTCTGTTGCTGTTCACAGTCATCTGTTACCCTCTCTGTAAGAGGACTCTACGTCCCTCCAATGGCCATTTCACTTGCAGAACCTCCCTGGGAGAGGTGATAATTCCCTCACCCATTGACATCAGGCTTGGCCATGTGGCTTGCTTTTTTATGATCCATCCAAGCAGAAATTTTAGGAACCACCACATGGTTGTATGATTATTTTTTCTTCTTCCACAAGACTGAGATGAGAGCTGCCCAGGTCCCAGATTGATAATATACATGGACCAGAGGGCACAACCAGAATGTGACGTAAACAAAAAAACCAGCCTTTGTTATTGTACAATAAAAGTTCCTTCTAATAAATCCATCTCCTTCTCCCCTCCTCTCCCCTCCTCTCCCTTCCTCTCACTCTCCCTCTCCTTCTACCTCTCTCTCTATCTTTCCCAGAAGGTGCCCCACCAGCTTTTATCCCTATAACTGGAAGGATTATGATGAATTATCCTATGACTAATATATTTTCTTTCTTCCTTAATTAATACATGCAATGTAGCCATACATCTACAAAACCAGTTATCATAGTTAGTATGTGTGAACAAGTATACATTGAATGAATCTATCCAAGAAATGGTTATTTCAATGCTTGATACAAAATTATTTTCCACATTACACATATGTTCAGAGATGCTACACAAGTTTTTCCAGTAACACTAATTTGTTCTCTAACAGTCATATTTACAATATAGCTAATGTTTGTCCTAAACCTCTTATCATAAAATATAATAACTATAATTTAGTTTCAATTTCTTTAATAATTCTTTCAAAGTGTCCTCACTGTTAATGTTTCTTTTACAGTTTAATAACATCTAATCAGCACTCCAGAATTGTTCTATTTACTTTGGATATGCAATATTACATGTTTTATGTTAAAATTGAAATATAGTAACACTTTCATATATGTTTAAAAAATAATAAAATGATGAAATTTTTCTATTTCTATTACCTAATATACTACATAACTAGTGTATATCCAGTTCTCCTCTTCTTCCTATAAACACAAGAAGACCGTTGTCCCCCAACAATCTTTCAGTTACAGCTAAAGAAGCAGTTCTGGCTCAGTGGGTTTTACCTGCAAGCAATTTTGCTCCCCCTCACCCCCTCTCCACCACCAGGGGACATATCTAAAGATACCTTTGGTTGTCACAGCTGCAGAGGGTCTACTGGCATCTAGCGTCAAGCGAGAATGCTGCTGTCATCCTACTACAGGACAGTCAGCCAACAACACAGGGTTATTCAGCCCAGAATGTCAATAGTGCCAAGGTAGAGAAACCCTGTTGTAGGCAGGTAACTGTAAGTGGAAGTAATGTAGGTCACTTCCCGGCTGTGGCCTTCAGCAGCCTACCGTATCTTTAAGCCATGTGCTGAAACGGAAGTACCAGAGAAGCAAAAGGCCCATATTTCTGGGTCACCCCATAGAAAGCAGCTTCCCTCGAGAGCTGCCCGAGCCTAAACAGCTCTTGTGATCATTATACAACCTTTTCATCTTTAACCTTTGTTGTATATCTTTAACTGGAGTCTAGGGCTAATTTGTTAGTGCAGCATAACCCACTCTGATCTTACTAACAGAGCTAGTTTAATACATTTTCATATAGGGGCCTATTAACGTAGCACATTTTTTAAAGGCTAGCTCTTATCATCTACATACCATCAAGTAGCTTTCACAGATAACTTATTTTTAGGCAAATATCTTTGACTGCTCCACTCATTAATACATGCAGAACATAGAGATGACACAACTCAAGAAAAAAACAAGATTTAAAGAATGTATTTTAAAAATCAGTTAGCACTACCTTCAATAATCTTCAGAACATAATTATGTGTGTGTGTGTGTGGAAAGAGGAGACGAGATCAGAAAATGAAACTAAAAAGTGACAACTTCCTGGTGGTGCTGAATGTTTTTGTCCAAAAGTCATAAGAATACAAAATAAGAGGTCTGAAAATGATGTATTTCCCTCAACAGAATAGTACTATGCCTCATTTCACAGCTGCCTAACTACAAGCAGTATATGTTCATCACACAGTGGATAGTGGCTTAGGAAAGAAATGCAATAAAATCTATGCTGGAACCGAGAACAATATCTGAAGAAAACGCCTTTAATTAATCACCCTAATTGTTCCTCCTCCCATGTGCCAAAGACGGGTTCACTTTTGAACCCAGTTTTACTGCTATTGGTTATTTAAATTATCCAAGAGAAGTGCTACAAGGTCAAGTCTCTCCCCACTCAAATTTTAACTTAAAGACAAGAGTTGCCTAATGTTTATACTTTTGACGTTTTTCCTTTCTCAATTAAAGGCATGATAATAATCTGTAAAGCTTCAATTCATACTTCAAGGTCTTTAATGATCATCTTATTCTGAGACATAAAGTTGTTTGAACAGGAAAAAAATGAAATAAGAAATGTCCTTCTGTGATGATGCCACTGTGAGAAATGTGGATAGTGCTGATACCTATAGCAACAGTGTATTCAACTTCCCCATGGAAACATTTCATTGCCAAGGAGGCAATTAAAACCAGAGCTCATATATATAATCCAGGGCAAGGGAAATAAAGGAAAGAGTAAACAAATAGGACTACATCAAATTAAAAAGCTTCTGCACGGCTAAAGAAAACATCATCAAAATGAAAAGGAAACCAACCATATGGGAAAACATATTTGCCAATGATACTTTGGACAAGGGTTTGATTGCCAAAATATATAAAGGACTCATATGACTCAAAGCCAGGAAGACAAACAATCCAATTAAAAAATGGGCAAAGGACCTGAACAGACACTCTTCCAAGGAGGACATACAGAGGGCCCAGAGACATATGAAAATATTCCCAACACCACTAGCCATCAGAGAGATGCAAATTAAAACCACAATGAGATACCACTTCACATCGGTCAGAATGACCATCATACACAAATCAACAAACAACAAGTGCTGGTGAGGCTGTGGATAAAATGGAACCCTAGTGTACTGTTGGTGGGAATGCAGACTGGTGCAGCCACTGTGGAAAGCAGTATGGAATTTCCTTGAAAAAAAAAAACAACTAAAAATGGAACTGCCTTTTGATCCACTGACTCCACTGTTGAAATTGTACCCTAAGAACCCTGAAACGCCAATTCAAAAGGACCTAGGCACCCCTATGTTCAGAGCAGCGCTGTTTACATTTGACAAGTACTAGAAACAGTCTAAGTGTCCATCCATAAATGAGTGGATCAAAAAACTGTGGTACACTTACACAATGGAATATTTTGCAACAGAAAGGAAGGAGGAACTCCTGCCCTTCACAACAGCAGGGATGGAACTGAGAGCATTATGCTAAGTGAAATAAGCCAGGTGGTGAAAGACAAATACCATATGAGCTCACCTATAAGAAGACATAATAAACAAAACAAACTAGTGAGCAAAACAGATCCCAGGGCATGGAAGCAAGGAACAGGCTGACAGCAACCAGAGGGAGGGAGGAGGGAGATAAGGGAGAAAAGAAGGGGAAGGAGCTAGCAAAGGTACAGGAATAAATGACCCATGGACGTGGACAACAGGGTGGGCGTTGACTGTGGGAGCGAGGGCTGGGTGGGGCAGAGGAGAGCAACAGGGAGAAATTGGGACAACTGTAACTGAACAACAGTAAAAAGAGAAATTATTTCTATATGAGCATATCTCATGGCTAGAGACCATTTTGATGTAAGTAAAGGAAAAATATTCCTTGTCAAATAATTCTAACCTTGTGATGCTGTTCATTTCTCCCACTTGGTTGGATGGACATGTGACTGTGTGATGTTCTGGGGAGTGCACTTGACTGGTGCTTCTGGGATTCCAATTATGGTCCTCGAGAACTTTTAAAACTCCAAACTCTTATACAAATATGGTAGCAACTCAGGCTCCACCACAAAACACTATGACTTCAGTATCACCTAGAGAAGGGAAGAGGCAAAGTGTACATCTGAGACCCCTGGATACTCAACTCTGTTGCAAGTGTAAACAACAAATTAATAGATTTTGTTTAGGGTTATGTGGAGAAGTCAGCCTGATTCACACAGGTGTGATTGCTCAGGAAGGTCAATAGAAGGGATGGGGCAAACCAGTAAAGGTATAAGTGGTGAGACTGGTTTCCAATGATGTTCAGAGGGAGCTGACAATCAAGTAGCTGACAGTGCAGGAAGGATTGATAGAACACCATGAGGGACACCTCAGGGACTTGGCCTTGTAGTTGGAATTCAGGACTGGGTACCAGGCTCTGCAAGAAACTGGAGTGCTGGAGACACAAAAGCACAAGCCACCCCCACCACCTGGGTCCCTCCACAATGGGGTGCACTGGTTGTCCAAGCACAGACTGCCAGGATAGTGCCTGTACCAGTTCCATCACAGTGTGCCTCCTGGAGGAACTCAGTCTCCCAATTCACTCTTCAGTCAGGTCAGAACCGGGGCCAAGGCCAGGGGAAGCGATGCTTGCTGCTCCCTTCGGAGTCCAGGAGAGGCAGCGATTGAAAAAACACAAAGAATGACTTTAAAAAACTATTGTTTACCTTACATCTAAAAAACTACTTCTATGCTTTCCTTAAAAGTGTTAATGCAATCTCCTTCTAATCTAAATACTCTGCAGTCTACAAGCACCTCAGCACTGGGCATCAATGAGGCCAGTATTACAATTTCACACTGACAGTACATAAGAAACTAGAAATTCAAGAGTTAAAGTTAAGAGAAAAATGCTCAGTTGTTTAGGGTTGTCACATAGTTAGAAACCAAAACATATATTGAAACCAGTTTGTTCAAAGTATACAATAATGGATCATTGTATAAAACATGTTATATTACATGACCTTTATCTTCTGATGGCAGTTAAGTTGTATCCACCGGTGCCTCCTTTGGACTGTGAAGATGGATAGTGCATATTATTCATCTTTATAACTCTCCTGGTCACGTGACTCATGGTAGGTACCCCTTAGAATAATGGTCTCCAATGGAATGCAGTCAAACCGTTTGCTCTTCTGAAAATGATGGCTATTCTACCCACATGGCTGATCAATAAAGCCATAACATTATTTACAAGTACAAAGCACCCTGGGGTTTCAGGAATTCAGTTTTAATTCTGTCAGTAGAGAAAGAAGTTTCAAGAAAATGATGGTGATTGCAGCTCTAAAATACCGTGATAACACTGCAGCAATAAACCTTCACGCAACTGACTGAAGTTGGCTTATTTGTAACCAAGCATGAGCTCTCTGGTGCCTCAGCCACAGCCACTTCTTGACTCTGAGGTCTGTGTTATTTGCTGTGTGTTACTCGGTTTGAGTTGTTAAACTCAGCTGGCCCGCTCTCCTTGCCATTTATCCTTGACCAAAGAAAGACCTTGCTTTGTTTTGCAAGTGTCCTTTCTTTGCCCTTGATGGCTCTCGTATCTCTTGCAAAGTTTTGGGAAAGGACACTTGGAGCTATGACAAAAGCAGGGATATGCACTAGCCAGCCAAGCCAGCTGCCTCAGTTCACACTGTCAGTGGGAACCACTGCTCTGAAGATCACCCTTTCTTCATGGTTCATGTGCAGATATCCATGAAGTCAATATGCTGCTGCTCAATGCCTAAAGTGATTTCTTCTATGTAATTTTAAAATGTCAAATGTATGAAGAACCAGTTATTCTACTGTTTTATATTCCAACATTTTTAAAGGCGAAAACTAAAGGTGTTTTTGTGTCATTAGTTATCATAACTTCATAAACAAGGCACGTAGTTACCCCCCAAAACTCAAAAACGAGGTCCTTGTAAAATAGAGATAATAGCTCATTAGGAATACATTATTTTGCTGGAAGTTCTTAGTCACCCTCTAGGTTCCTTTCCCTGAAAGCCTACTTTTCTCCTTCAGTGGCTTTGATTAAAATTCTGGAAATAGACGCAACTTTCTTATAGTAGGCAGAATGTAAAGTAGACCATATTAATCTGTCACGAAGCTTTAAATATTCCTTCTCTTGTCTCTTGCAGAACAAGCCTCATTTACCATGTGTTTCCATTCCTCTGGCTCCTCTCGGCTTATTGATCTTTGTGTTATTTCTTCAGGCACATGGGAAGGTTTTATTATGTGTATGAATTAAGTCTACGATGCATAGAGGCTGCTTTACTAAGCTGAATATGTCTTTAATACACTTCAAAGTCAATCTTTAAAAAAAATCTTCATTAAGAGCTGTTTCCCATTACAAGTTCTAAACTTACTTGATAGCCTTATGCGGTTTTACAACATGTACTAAATATAAATGAACAGCAAATAAAGATAAATATCACGCATCAGGAGTGCTCATAAAACTACTGTTTAATTGTTTTGTCCTCTAGCCAAGCCGAAGTAACACCTAAGTTCCTATTTTTAATGTCTACACTTTCTATTAAAATCTTATGACTGTTCCCAAGATAAGGCCATATGCTTGAACCAACACTAGACAATTCCTTTTTCTCCCCATAAAACAACAAAACAACACAAAAAAATCCAGATGCTAATCAAATCTCAGTTTAGCTTTTTAGCAGTAACCTTTTAAATTAAGAACATAAAGTGTTTTAATATTAAAAGCAAATTATTTATTCCTCAGGGATTTATTTTTACATAATATATGATACCAAATGTCCTGGATATATCATTTTATTTTTTTAAGATTGTATTTATTTATTTATTTTTAGAGTGAGGGGAAGGAAAGGAGAAAAAGAGGGAGAGAAACATCAATGTGTGGTTTCTTCTCACACGCCCTCTAATGGGGACCTGGCCTGCAACCCAGGCATGTGCCCTGACTGAGAATCGAACCAGCAGCCCTTTGGTTCACAGGCCCACACTCAATCCACTGAGCCACACAAGCCAGGGCCCGAACATATGATTTTAAATAATAGGTAAGTCTTTGGTCCCAGGATATAAGTGCACACCATGATATTCTAACAACCAAGAAATAGTTAATTCTCTTAATAACTTACAACTGTTTTATTATCTAATAACACCTATAATGTGTGAAGGAAATTGATCAATGATAATTTTAAAAAGGAAAAATATTGAATGGCCTTTATAGAGATCACAAAAACTAGCTGAATAAAAATCTGGGAGTTGGGGGGCTCTAACACTAATCTTGGGTGGCTAACCTCATATACGTCATTAATTCTCAAACTAATTACTGTCATCAATAATATTATTATTGCTATAAAATTAACATTATAAAAATTATTTTACAGTAAATTAATAATTAATAATTGATCTGTAAGAATAAGTAATTTATATATACACCCAAGGAACTGTGCATTCTGAAAACAGAAGAAAATATAACAGTAGTTTTTATTCAAAAACTATTTTGGAAACTAAAGTTAAGATAGCAAAACTGAAGAACCATAGTCAAATTCACAAGGTATATCAAGGCGAGCACAAAATGCAGGAAAGTTTAAAGTTCTCTGGGACTAAATCAGTGCACAGAAAAATTAAATTTTGCCCATGAATGAGTGATTGTTTCTGCCTTTGTTTACATGAGTAAAAAGAGAAAGAAATTTTCATTAAGAATATGCATTTTATAAAAGAGCCTATCAAAATAGCCAACAAGCATATGAAGATGCTTAACATTATTACTTAATAAGATCAAGGGACGTGCAAATCAAAACCCAAAATAAGAACCTACCTGAATGGCTAAAGCTAAAAAGGCTAACAATTCTAAGTGTCAACAAAGATGTAAAAAAAGTGGAAATCTCATAGACTCTTGGCAGGAACATGAAATGATATAATGACTTTGAAACAGTACTCGGTAATACCTATTAAAACTAAATGTACGCCTACTGTGACTGAAGAATCCCACTGTTGCACACATACCCCAGAGAAATGACTGCGCATAGCCTCTACAAAACAAGACTTCTTAGCAACTTTTTTCATAACCGTCAAAAACTAATAACCCAAATGTCCATGACCAGTAGAACAAATAAACGTTTTGACATATTCATGGACCTAGCAATTAAAAAGAAAAACAATGCCTAAAAACAATCAGCATGAATGACTTTTAAAGACATAATCAAGAGCAAAATGACTCCAAGGAGCACAGCTTGCCGGATCCCACTTTAGTAAAGTATATCAACTGGTAAAACTGATCTGCCTCAGGAAAAGTCAGATTGGTTTGGAGAGGCAATCGTGGATAACTGGGTATTCTTGACAGAGTAGGGGCAAAATGGAGCCTTCTGGCATGCTGAAAATGTTCTATTATCTTCATCTTGGTGGGTTACAGTTACAGTTACTCAACTGAGTGTGTATATTACGTAAAAATAAAAACTTGCCACTTGAGATTTGTGCATTTTATAGGGTGTGTCTATACTTCCATAAAAATTAAAAATGAAAGATCCTACATCTTGGGAGCAGAGGTGGGTGGAAGACTCATTACAGTTCTCCTTTTCACAGAGAGCACAAGAAGTGAACATTCCCAATCTCTTGTTTGCTTCCTCGTTGCCCAGCACGAAGAACCACTCACAACAGGTCATTTGTTTTCTGTAGCATATTGGTCTCTGCCGATACAATGTGTGGATTAGTTTCCTGGGGCTGCCATAATAAATTACCACCAATGTAGTGGCCTTACACAGCACAGAGAAATGCATTTTCTCACAATTTGGAGACCAGAAGTCTAAAATTAAGATGTCAGCGGGGCGGCACTCCTCAAAAGGCTCTCAGGTGGCTGAATTTGTGGGTGCATCACCCCAATCCCTGCCTCTGTCTTCACATCCTTCTAGGTGTCTCTGTCTTTTTCTTCTGTTACAAGGGCACTTGCTATTAGATTTAGGGCTGACCCAGATATTCCAGGATGATTATCTAATTTAGAGACCTTTAACTTAATCACATCTGCAAAGACTTTTTTCCAAATAAGTTCACACTCTCAGGTTCATGGTATTAAAACACGGACAATCGTTTTGGGGGCCACCATTTAACGTGCTACAACATGTATAGATTTAAACAAATGGAACCCCCATTATATTAAGTATAATGTGTAACCTTTCACCAGATCAGAATAATAAAAATGTATGTTTGCTTCATAGTTTCCAGATGTAAGAGGGGTTCTCATTTTTTATCTGATTTGACAAATCACATAAAAATACTTTTATCTTCATAGTCAGACTCCATTTAGCTAAAAAAGAGGGATTTACTATGGTAACCAGGATGTATTCACTCATCACCTCTTTGTTCATTTAACCAACGGGAACCCTGCCACAAAGAGACAGTGTTGAAAGTTTTAGTCTTAGTTCATAAGGGAGGATTGGTTTGTGTTAATTGTAAAGAAGGAGAGAGTGACATCTAACTTCTGACTCACTAAGAAAAGGGTTCAGAATTACTTCAATGATAACACTTACGGAATATGACGGCATGTGATAGAGGACAAAATTCTTCAAGTAAAACTTCCTAAGAAATAAGTTGAACACTACAAAGAAATGTTTAACTAAAAATATAAAATTGGTTCTTAACTAAAGCTAAGAAGTTCTTTTTTCCGTTGTTTTCATTTATGGTTGCTAAATTTGCCCACCTTAAGCCTAATGATGTATTATTTCCTATAATTCAATACTTTTATTTTTCAAATATCAAATATATTTATAATTTTAGAAATAGCATTGTTTTTTACAAACATATAGTGTTTCTTTTTTCCTGAAATTATAGTATAAGTTTATATAATTTATATGTGTATTATGTATGTTTTTTTTAAATGAATTCACTATTGTAAAGAACCACTTTCATATTTATAAATATTGAATAATTATTTATATAAAATAGACATTTTACTAACAAAAATATCCTATAAGTAACCTATGGGTATTACGTATTTAAAATGTAAATGTAATTTCACTTCTAAAGATTTGATTTTCATATTACTTACCTATGCATAGAATGAGACTCATCTGTGTTACTTCCTTAAAATGCACTGGTTATTGCATTATAAGAAACAACTTTGGATTTACCAATGGTGTGAGTGATTATCTCAAACCAAATATCCTTACCTACTTTTAAGTCCTCTCAAATTTAAAAAAGGAACTTCAATTTTCTAAATAGCTGTATAGAAATGGAAAAATGCCTTTTGTTGTCGTGGAAAAGACAAGATTCTAAGAAAACTGCAAAGAAGCGTTTCCCTACAATAGTGTATTGTGAGGTGTGGACTTAAAAGGACTTTTCTATCGCCAATGTTGTTATAGGGCAGACGTCTGCAGCAGAAACCATGTCTGCATTAAGAACTAGATTTTCCTAAGAGTTAACTATTGGAAGCATTTTAGATTACAGCGCAAAATACTCCCAGATCATTTACAATTTTTTATGTGTTATAAAAGGTAAGTTTTAAAATGAAAAGCACAGGCAGTGGGACAAGACGGAGCAAGGAAGACTCAAGAACATAAAGAAGAATAGCAACAGCGGATGGCTGGACCTGTTACAGAAACCAGTGACTCTGTCCTATGATGAAAGCATCTACCTCAAGACATGCCAGGTTCCAAATGGTCTGGCAAGATTGGGAAGGATGCTGGAAACTAGATTACCTGGGTTGGAGGGAACCACCTGGCTGTAAGCATAAGTTAGGGGAATATAGCTAAGGTTTGCATAAATTTCAGGCGTACCCAAAGGCAAATACAATACATACACAAACAGTCCATAACTAAATAACTATGGTGTTAGCTGTGTGAAAGGAACTAATGAGAGAGTGAGCTAGAGCATGACAGGAGAGAGCAGCTATTTTAGAGTCTGGAAAGACCTCTGTGATATGGTGACATTTCCTTTCAATCTTGGCAATTGGACAATAACCATGGTAAATTCTCTTCTGTAGTCAGAATCTAAACATTGTAGCCATAAGGTACAGTGCAAAAATAAACTTCTCCAACCAAACCAAAGTGACCTGCCTTATATCTCTCTAAAAGCATACAGATCCCTTGCATGCAAAATTTCAAGTAAAAAAAAAAGACAGTTGAGTAGACTGGTGAATTATCTTCTAGTTTTTTTGGAATTCCAAAGTCACTGTAAATAGCTTACAGAAAGAAGCAGTTCACTAGGTTTAGTACCTGGCAGCTTAGCACACAGCACTTAATCCCAGCCAAAGCACTACTTGTACCTTCCAGTCCACAAGAGAAATCCACTCCACCATTCAAGTATCAGCCCCGGTCACACTGAAGACAAAAAGGTACTTAACCAATGGGACTTTCTTTGGTATGTTTTAGTAAAGTAATAAGTACTTCAGCTCATGGAAAAGCCAAATGCATGTAGTACCTACAGTTCTTTCTAGGCTTTCAACGATTTCAATATGCTTTAGTTTGGAAATGTGCCTTTATTACACAAGCTGTAGGAGTGTATTATAGAAAGATCTTAAAATGCAAAAATGCAACAAAAAAAGGGAACAGGAAAAATTTCCTCTGTGGTAGAATGTGAGTAATAACAGACCCAGGTTGTCAATCCTGCCTGTATCTATACAACCTTTACCAGTAGCTCTGTGGTGCTCTCCAGCTTTGTGTAACTGTTTGACTTCATATAGGCCAATGAAATTCTGATGAGCATGACACAGCAGAGACATAAAAGGAACTTGCATGATTGAGCTTACTACTTGCTCTAACTGTGCCACGGCCGTAAGAAAGACACGCCCAGCTTAGTCCTAGTGTGCCTGGAGCAGAAAGAGAGACCCAAGGACCAGAGCTGAGTTGCCCTAATCTTCCCAGTCCAGGCCACCGTAGAAGCCACCCACACTTGGAAGAGAGCCTAGCCAAAATCAGCAGAGCCACCTACCCAACCTATGCCTGACAGTAAACACGTTAGATGAGCTAAATCTGGGCCCGATGCGCTGAACCCAGCAGGCTCAGAATCTAAATAAATACTTGCTATGGTGTCCCTTTGAGACTGGGGTCATTTATTATGGAAAATTATTGTGACAATCAATTTCTGATAGGCACACCACCCTGAAATAGATCAATTTAACATTGCCCCAATTTGACTTTAACTTTTAGCTCAGTTTGTGGACTTCATAAAGGTTAAAGAGAATTACCTAGGTCAGCATGAAAATCCAGCTGTTGTTCTAACAGTGGAAGATCATTGTGGTGAACTGGAGCAATTTCTAGTTTGTCACCCACACAATCAACCAAGGTGGAAAAACTGGACTATCCCATCAAGTCAGGAAAGCAAAGTAGGCTCCATGCAGGGAGTGAAGCCGGTAGTAGGGTTGCAGTGGGAGCAGGCATTCCAAGGGGAAGCAACAGTGGGATGCTTAGGGCTCTTTCTTTCCTTGCAAGTCATTCTGGCCAGTTTAGGTAAACAAAAGAACGTATCGGGAAGAACCTGGATAGCTCACAGAACCAAAAAGAAAATCAACCCAGCAAGCTCAGTAAGGAGGGGAAAAGGGTATCTCCGGAGAGCTCGGTAGCAGTGACATGTCTCTTTTGGATGCTTCTTCTATGATTCAGTTTTAACCACCGTGAGCCTGTTACTCTGCTCAGGGTCAAAGACCTACCTGGTAAAGGTTGTCCAAATGGTTAGGAGTCACACAAGCCCTTCCCCCCACTTTAGTGAGCAGGGGAGGGAAGGCAGGGCACCGTGACTGACAGCTAAGCAAGATTCACCGAATCAATAGAAGAAACGGCTATAAAGTAAGAGAGATGTTTCAGGAAAGGCAAAAAAAAAAAAAGGACTAGAAACAAGAAGAGCAATAGAGCAAATGTTCTCGTTTATGTCAGACAAATGCAGGGCAATAATCTACTTGCTTTAGATAGGCCCCTAGCTGAGAAGGGAAATGGTCTGTTTGCATTGAGAGACAGATGTCTCCAGGAAGGTCTCTCCATCTCAGGGAGCCTGCTCCTCCATTACCCTAAAGGAGCTTAGCAGGCAGGAAGTGTGTCCTTGCCAGAAAAGTGTGATTGCTTCCCAGCATGGCTCCCACTAGCCCAAAGGGTACTGGAAAACAACCCAGTAGAAACAGCTCCTCCAAAGCTCTGGGATCGGAGCAAAGGCAGCAGGGACCGACCATGCAAGGATTTGAATGGGTGGAAATGAACATGATCATAATTCCTAAGTAGAGATTCTGTAGGCTCCATTATTTTTTTTCTAAACCAAGTAGACTTAAGTCTAACAAAAAATAAATACATTTCAGGACTCCAGTTGAGAAAAGTATGCTTCACAAGGTGGGTCAAGGGATCCGTGTGCCACACAAGGTCCAACGGCAGGATTTTCCTGCAAATGAACCACAGCGGGTGGTGACCAGCCACAGCCACCAGCCACGTTTGCAGGGCTCAGGGCAAGAGAACTAACAAAAATTCATATTCCATCTCTCTAAAAGTTTAAGAAGATTTAAACCAAGCTAATAAACCATTAAATGAGCTAGGTTCTACTCCTCTGCCTTGACAAATATCCCTGCATAAAACCTGGAGCCAGGTAGAAATTTAGAATTCAACATTTTGAGGTTACTGTACCTGAACACGGAATGCAGGGAGATCCAGCCCCCAGCCTTTGGGCTGAGGCCCGCTCCCCTTTTCTCTCAACCCCAACTCTAACCCATACCTCCGTGTCTTTCGTGAACACACATGTAGAAATCCCAGCTCATGAATTCAAGCTCATCCTCCATGCCCTACACCCCACAATCAGCCCCCTCTTGGACACACTTGGGAGCAGGGTTATGCGGGCCCATGCGCTCACCTCCTCTTGTGATGGCAGATGCTAGGAAGGGGACTGCTGAAATGGGTCGTGATGTGACACCAAGATGCCACCTCAGTGAAAGACACCTCATCTTATGGGAGTGTAGGCAGATAGATACATTTTAGTTTTTAGTCCCTTTAGGATTGCTTCAGCTGCAGAAATCGGCCTCGCCCCAGGGGCAACCCACATTCGATGACTGATTCGTGTAACACTGTACAGGCCTGCCCACCCTGGGCCAGCTCGGTACAACTCGCAAATGTCATTCTAGTTCCATGAAGCCAGCAGGAAATTCCATGGGCCTGCAACACAGCGCAACTTCTCCCTCTGCCGATCCTGCTTCCTTCTCCAAGTTTCCCCGAAGTCGTTCCTTTCTAAACATGCTGCCTACTCAACTCTTTGCAGTCTGCTTCCTGGGGAATCTAACCTGAGCATCTGCAGAGACCCTGGAAGCAGGTGGAGTGCTCCATGAACAGGAACTTCAGGATGCTGTGGTCCAAAAAGGCCAGGCACAGGGTCAGGCGAGCACAACCTTCACCTCGTGGACCCTTCATTCAATGGAGAGAGCTCCTCCAGAGTGGGGTCCTCTTGCCTGGATCTAAGAGCAGCATGAATCAGCTTTACTGCTTTGAAAGGCTTTTCCTGATGCCACTGTATTAGTTTGCTATGGATGCTATAATAAACTGTCCCAGACTTAATGCTTTCAAATGACACAAACGTATTATCTTACAGTTCTGGAGGTCAGAAGTCCCAAACTGGGACTACGGTGCTGAAATGAAGGGGTCAGAAGGCTGCAGTCCTTCTGGAAACTCTAAAGGAGGATCATTTCCTTGCCCTTTTCCAGTTTCTAGAGGCGTCGCCCTGCTTGGCTCGTGGTCCCTTCCTCCACCTTCACAGCCAGAAGTGTAGGTTCTTCACATCTCTCTCCGACTCTGACACTGCTGCCTTGCTCTTAAAACACACCTGCGGTTACAGTTAGGGCCCACGGAAATAATCCAGGGTCATCTCCCTCTTTCAATATCCTTAATTCATCACACTTGCTTCCCCCTTTTTTTTTCCTGTGTATTGTGTATACGCATAAGTTTGGGGGACTAGGACATGGACATCTTGGGGACAACATTATTCTGCCTACCACACTTAAAGTGGGAAGTCTGAATTTTAGCTAATCTTGTGAGATCTACTCCATGTTTCAATAGATCCGCAAATCTATCAATATCCCGCCTGTCTCCATTCACAGGCTTGAGGTGAAGACTCTGGCGTGATGTCCTCATATAATTTGTTATCAAAAGTCCTTGAAAGAGTTATCTTTATTTCCTGCCTCTGATTTCCTTTCCTTTATCTAACATAGAACCCACTCCAGTCAGGTGCTCATCTTCATCGGTTATTAAGGTAATCAATGATCTCCACATTTCTAAATTAAATATTCATCTTCAATCCACATCTTACTTGACCTATCAGTAGCCTTTGACACAGTGATCACTTCTTTCTCCCGTCCTTCCTCCCTTCCTTCCTTCCTTCCTTCCTTCTTTCCTTCCTTCTTTCCTTCCTTCCTTCCTTCCTTCTTTCTTTCCTTCCTTCCTTCTTTCCTTCCCTCTTTCTTTCTTCCTTTCTTTCTTTCATCTCTTCCTACTTTATTTTATATGGTACCTTCTTTCTTTCCTCTTAACCTCTCCATCCTGGGAAGGCTCAGTGTTGTTTGACCATTATTTCTTATTCCCCACCATCCTAACTTCAGAATGTCCCCTATGCCTACCTGTTATGGGCTGAATTATATCACACACACACACACCCCAGAAAATTCATATGTTGAATCCCTAAACCCTGTTACTTTAAATTATGACTGTATTTGGAGATAGAGCCTTTCATGAGGCTATTACAGTAAATGAGGTCATAAGGGTGGGGCCCTGATCTAATATGAGTGGCGTCCTCATTAGAGGAAGAGATAGTAGGAATGCACGCAGAGAAAAGGCCACATGAGGATACTGTGAAAAGGTAACCATCCGCGAGCCATGGAGAGAGGCCTCAGGAGAAACCAACCTTTCCGGTTCCTTGCCTCCAGAACTGTGAAAGAACAAATTTCTATTGTTAAAGCCCCCAGACCCTGCTATTTTGCTGTAACAGCCCTAGCAAACTATTATTCCACCCATAGATATCTTCTCTTTTATATATATATATATATATATTCCCGTTGGGAGATATTCCCATCTCATCCAGTCCCAAGGTTTCATCTATGTTCTGGTGACTCTCTAATTTTTAATCACCAGCTCTGGCCCTGTTTTTTAAATCCAGACTCCTATGTGCAACCACCAACTTTCCTTGACGTTCCCCATGAGAAGTGATAAATGAGCATCTCATATTTATAATGGAGAAGATTGAGCTCCTGATAAACACCCTGCAAAAGACTTCCCTTCTAACTCACTTCCCCAGTGCAGTAAATGGCAAACTCAATTCTTACAGTTCCTTGGCCCAAACACATTAGAACTGTCTATGACTCTTCCCCACTCTCATCCATCAGCGAATTCTGTCAACTCCAGCTTCAGAATATATCCAAAATTGAACATTTCTCAGTGATGACTCGGGTCCAAGTCACAATCCTCTCGCTCCTGGGTTATTGCAGTAACCCCTCACGGGTCTCTGCTTCCATCCTGTCCTCCCAAATGCTATACTCTCCATATGGCAGAACAATCCTTTTGGTCATGAGATTTTTCTTTTCAAAACTCTCCAGTAATTTCACATCAAACTCAAAGCAAACATCACAGACCTTCAAGTTCCTGTGTGATCTGGCACCCTGTTCCCTCCCTGACCTTACTTCGTCTCCTCTCCTCCTCCCTCGCCTTGCTCCAGGCACCCTAGCCTGCCTCAGGCACGCTCCCACCTAAGGGCCCATCTGTTCGCTGTTTCCTCAGATGGAGTATTTTCCACAGGTTTTAACATGGCTCACTCCTCACCTTCTTCAGATCTCTATTCAAATAAGATCTTCTCATTAAGGTCTCCCCTGACCATGCTATCCAAAACTGCAACCCACCTCTTCCCCCAACATTTCTTAACTCCCTTACTTTGTTCTCCCTGGTACTTATGAAGTCTATTACCTTATTTATTGTGTTCATCTTCTGCCTGTCCCACTAGAATGCAGCCCAATGGCCGGAATTTGGCTCTGTATTCCCACCCATCACAACAGAATGCTCAAAGCCAAACTGTTAGGTCCAAAGCATCACTTAAAACTATTTATCCAGCATATTACATATTTGGTGGAGGTATAAACATATACACATATACCGTATTTAAGTAAGGTAGTGTGTACATTTATATGCACACTAATATTCTGAGTAGGAAAAAAAAACACTAGAAAGAAGTAGAACAATATAGTAATAGTAGATCATTATGAGTACCTGTCAAAGTAGTTGTCTGAGTAGTGGGAAATAATTCAAGGCACTTTTGATTATGTTTTATTACTCTTCAGTATGTTTTAAATTTTTAGATTCAAATTTAGAAATGATTGTCTTTGAATCCATAAGAGAATCAATATAGCTTTTCCAAAATGCATAACTTAATGGGGAAATCAAGATAGAATGACCATACTTTAAAAATCGTAAAAGCAGTATCAGAAATTTATATATAAATTATTATACCTTAACCTCAGTGATTCATGGTAATTTTTGTTTAAAGAAAGAGAATTGCTAAATGTTCTGAAGATAAACAGAACACCAAATAATTTGTATTCCCCCAATTTGGAACCCTTGAACTTTTAATTACGTTTTTGCTGTATTTGAAAAGACTAATGACTAACCTCCTCTGCTAAAACGAGAATTTTAAGTAAATCAATAACAAGGAGGTAAGGTTATCTACTGAGTTCTTTGGGGGGCGGGGGAATCCTATAGATTATCTTGATTGCAAAAATCCTTAAGAGCAAATGAAAAGCAAGGCAGCAAACTGTATATTTAGTACAGATTCTTGCCTGTAGCGACAGTATAGGGTTATCCAAGATGACAGGGAAATCTGTCTGCAAAAGTCCTCTCATGTCAGGCATGGTCATGGAATCTGTCTGGGTTATGAGGTGAGAGTCAGCCTTAAGCAACACTGGCAAGCCAATAAACTTGTCTCCTGTGCTGTATGTGCCACACTCTTGCACAAACCTATCCTTTGGGTCCCCACTTCCACTCTATGCCTGCCTGAATGGGCCCCACGTCCTCTACCCGAACACCTTCTCGCTCCAGCTGCCAGGACTGACCCATGGCAAATCACGCTGCCTTCCGTGCTGGAGTCATGTGACTTTTTCTTCTCTCCCTCTTGCCTGTCCCCAGTCTCCAACCAATCCAGAGAACTACTTTGCCCTTTAAAAAAATAACTTAATGCCTGATGGGCACGACAATCGGTTATAAGTTTTCTTTCTTTCAGGCAGCAGACTCAGATTAACAAGGCCCTTCCGGAGGTCATGAGGAAGACAAAAGCCTGGCTGTGACAGAGAGGACTGCAGACACTGTTGCTCCACCAGCGGTGGAAAGACTCTGGAGCAGGCAAGCCTTTGGAGTCGCACCGGACCAGCAGCCACCCATTCTGGGAGTGCCGAGCCTTGAATGAAGGAGTAAGCACTGGCAAGCATTTTTGCAGCATTTTGTTGGAGTCAGTGGGAGGAATAAAAAGGGAAAAAGAAAAGAGAGACAATAAATAGGGCAGAAGCTTAGGATACGAGTTCATGGAAATGCCCAACAGACCCCACGGAAACAGAAAGGCACATAGTCAAGCTGTAAAGTGTAAAGCTGAAGGGCCATCTCCCTTTCTGTGACCCACGTCTTCAATAAAGTCAGCGACTCGCACAAACGCCCGTGTGCTCGATGTTCCTCGTTGGGAGAAACTAGAGGAGCAAAAGGATCAGAATTCTTCTTGAAATGACTAAATGAGCCATTTCCTGAATTTCTTCAGCAAAATCAGAGTTGTTGAGACAAAAAAAAAAAAAAGATCAGGAAAATGCGAGCCACACTTCTCCCCGGGAGGCCTGTGGGATGCTCACTCTCTCAGACTTCCATCACCATTGGGATAGGGTTCTGACCAATTTCATCCGATTCTCAAAGATCAAGCTCTCTCAAATGACATATGAGCCAGGGAAGCTAATTTGAAATAAAAGGGCCATCAGTGCCATCCCAGAACATGGCCAAGATAAAGGGTTCTCAGTGGATCAGCTATTTCCCGTGGAAATTACTGAACAAAAGCTATTAAGTCTTGCTGTCATTTTACTTAGGTTTTCATGGCCTAGAAATTCTACCAAGATGTATCTGAGCAAAAGTCTCCCAGAAATGGTGAATCCAGGGCAAGCTCTGATTAGTGCTTGTTGTCAAGAATACCTTAAGTAATTTGAATGTACAACAGGTCCTTATGTGGCATCTTCATGTTCATAACAGAAGACGATCATACACCTTGACTGCTTGCTGGCTGCTTCAAGCTAACGGCATCCGTGGGCAGCACACCAATATTTTCAGCTCCTTCCTGGAGAGCTGCCTTTCCTCTCTCTCTCATCTCCCCTCAACCCAAATAAAATTTCCTATTTTCCCAAATCCCCCAATCCAAATGTCACCCCTTAATTCACCAGCTATTTACTTGCAACATAAGTAATAGCATTTACATGTCTCTCCCCTCCTTCTCCAAAATGCCTTGTTACGTCAAGTATATGACTTTTTATATTTGGCACTGAGCTCGGTGTTTAAGAGATGTGCAATAATATATCTGTTGAAAAAAAAGAAAAGTCAATCCACCTTCCAGGGTGTTGCCCTCCCCTTGAATTCTTTCCCCAGTTTCATTCATTTTTAGGTCTTTGACTCAACTGTCACTTTTTATGGACCCTTTTCCTTACCTTCTCTAAAGTAGGCCTCTGCCCCAATTACCGTCTTAGGCATCACCTCATTGATTTTCTGCAGAGCAATGATCATAATCTGCTATTATCTTATTTCTTTCTGTACTTCTTCATCAATAGCTATCTTACAAGTTATCTGTGAGTGGGAGTCTCCTGTGCGCTGTTCACAGCTTCTTCCTCAATACCTGGAGCAGAGGGAGCACTCAGATTGTTGTTGAGAGGCTGACTCCGGGTGTGGGTTGACAGCACAGTTCTGTGTAGGAGGTCGCCACCCCACCACACAAACTAAGAAATACCCGGTAGGCGGGCGGCAGTTTCTGCATGGGAATGTTTTTGCGTATGCACAAGGTTTGCACAAGGTTTGCACTTACTTGTTAGGCCCGTGAGGTGTGGCATTTGACACGGCAGCGTAAATCCCACTGGCCCCTCCGTGCGTGCGGGTGTCTGTGCTCGGTGCACCAGGCAAGCCCATGGGCAGAGGTCTGCATTCCTGTCAGAGCTTCTCACCCACCAAACATGGCACGCAGCTGCCAAAGAATGCTGACGGCTTTCCTTCTGCACACATCTAGGTCTTTGTGGCCTTTGGTTTGTTTTGTTCTGATACATCCAACCTTTTTCTTTTCCCCATTTTTCTTTATCTGGAGAGGATTTGACTGTTGTACTGAAAATGTTCATGTCTTCTTTCCCCCTAGCACAAAAAACATAGATTTTCAAAATTTTTGTTGAATGTATTGGGGTGACATTGGTTAATAAAATTATATAGGCTTCAAGTGTACAATTCTAGAATACATTATTTGTATATTATGTTATGTTCACCAGACAAAGTCAAGGGTCCTTCCATTGCCATTTATCCCCAAGTCTTAAAGTTTATTTCATCTTGCTCCAAACTTTACAAAAATAGGGATGTTTGTAGGATGGAAACTTATATTCATGTTAGGATTGCTTACCACTGTAAGTATTTAAGTAAATTTGCCTCTTAAGCTCTGCACGTGCACACAACAGCCTTTGAATATCTTTTTGGAAACTCCAATTTATCTTGCTCTAAATGCTTTGATATTTATAATCATGGCCAATCTTCTTTTAATGACATAACTAAAATTCTGGATAACATCATCAGGGAAAAACCGGCATTTCTCACATTCTCTTTAGTAAAAAGTTATGGCTTTGGAACATATGTTTATTTGCCTTAAGAGCATAACAGTTCTTGATAAAGAGTAATTTTATTCCATGAAAATATCAATTTTATGTATAATTGTTGGATAGTCCATTTCAATTTTCTGTCAAAATCTAACGAGTAAAAAATATTTTATTGAAGCCAAACAATATTTTCTTGATTTTATTTTACTTTTTGTGTACAAATGTCACAAAATTAGTCAGCCAGGAGAAAAAAAATTGAGAGTATGTTTTAAATAAACCATCATTTGCTTGGAAGTAAAAGCACATTATTAGTCAGGGGGAGGGGTGCAAAACCATGTAGTATAATATAAGTTTTAATGACAACTTTTTCCAATAAACATTGAACATCAAGCAGATTTTTCTTTAAGTTTTTTTCAGGGGAGAGGGCACACACAGTCCGCCACTACCACAAATCACGCAGCTGAGCCGCCCACGTTTGGGGAAATCGCAGGGGTCAGCACCACCGGAGCGCAGTGCGTGAGCCTCGCCCCGGGGAAACCTCCTTCGTGATCTCGGTGTCTCCCCCACCAGGTAGTATGTCCAGGAGACATGTCTGTCAATCAGATTCAGTATTTTTATCAAAGCCAATTCATTAATCTACTCAGTAGGAGAGAAACCGTCAGTGATCAAATCTCTCAACCACTCTTCTCTCTGTATCTTATCCTTCCCAATAAAGCAAAGGCCTCTCAACCTGGCGTCCAGGGTTCCAATGGGGCAGCCCTTGATCCTCTCCTACTGCTATTCCCCACAGTTTGCTGAGCGCGCTGGACTGCTCTCCGTTTTCAGGTCATCGGCGTGAGCATTCACGCTTCTGTGCTTTTCTGAGTGGGGTTTCTTCTTTATCCTTCCCAATTATCCAACCTGGATAAACGGTTCACTCCTCTGTGTTCCTATACAGTTTGATATATCTAGTCATTATTTTAATTGTTCAAACATCTGTCTCTCCATCTTGCCCCCTCCCCAACGCCTCCAGAGGAGTCAAGTTTTCTTACTTTGTAGTCCCAGTAGACAGCCCAGTGCTAGCAAACTTTAGCCTACATAAGCACTCAAAGGTTGTCTAAACTTTCATAATTGTTTAAATCTGCATGTATGTATTTCTGCATTGGTCTGAATATTTCAACTATTACCAGAAAAAAAGAAAAAATTACATCTAATGAAAATACTGTCGAGAAAATCCTTATTTTTAAAAGTCTTTATTGACTAGTTTTTAAACCCTTTAAAAAATTCTTATTGATTAACTGTCATGTCACATTATCCAGATGAGTTGTTCAATTCAATACCTATATCTTCCACTTAAAAAAGTGGAGAAATTTTGTGCATTGCTTCAGGAACTAGGAGAAAATATCAAGATTGCTTACATTAATTCTTACTAAATTAATAACTAATATTGTGCGATTAAGTCCCTGAACCAAGAGTACACTGGGAAATCAAGTGAAGAAGAGAATGTTCCTGAAAACATTACAAAGAGGATAAAGTTACACCAAGAAATGATGAGTCTATTATTAGCAATCTGTGATTTATATCAACACAAAATAAAAGATCAGATTAGCTGTCTCTGTCAATCTCCTAACATATTAGCTTTCTACCGTTGTTCAAAATGAGTTTTTTTGTCTCTCCGGTACAAATGAAAAACTGCATAAAATCCAGCTCTTTTTGCTGTAGTCAGCTCTATGGATATATATGGAAGTGATGTTTATGGCCATACCTTCATTTCTTATTTCATTGAATTACAGTGACGCTGATGAAAACACTGCACCTCAGGGTTTTGCAGTCATGGGGCCAGTGAGGTTCTCTGAGGCCTTGCCAGCAGACTGTCTTTGTAGCCAGTGCAATTATAATGCAAGGTCACTCCAACTGGGGCTGCCATTGCTATGGATTGCCAACATGATCATCACATTCACCGAATACATAAAATATCAGAACTCTTATTTTGTGTTCAACGAAATGTGCGCCAAAATTTATTTTTCTACATGTCTGTTTAAAGAATAAGTTGCATGACTCCACCAACCCTGACAACTCTCTTGTCGTGATATTGTGTACATCCTTAAACTAAAGGCAATCTTTTAAAATAAGGATTTCGTTTATTTATTTTTAGAGAGAGGGGAAGGGGAGGACAAAAAGAAGAGAGAAACATCGATCCATTGCCCTCCTATGCACTCAGTCTGGGGGACCAAACCCTCAGGCCAGGCGTGTGCTCTGACCAGGAATCAAACTGGCAACCATTTGCTTTGTGGGATGATGCCCAACCAACTGAGCCACACCAGTCAGGGCTAAAGCCAACCTTTAAAAGTCAAACAAACACTCCAGTGGAATAATTTAAGGGAGAATTAGAAGAAGGGTAGAAAATAAGACCTGAAGTTTTGAATGTGGAAAAAATTCTGTCTCAGAAATCTTACTAAGTCATTATCACTTAAAGAGAAAATACAACTTCAAAGCATTGTTAAATGCTCCAAAGGAATAAGCTATCATTTTTTGTTTTTCCAACATCTAGAAAGAGACAGGAATTCTGTAAGGGATGGCAGAAAACTAACGTGTGTTCGTGCTTTCCTTAAAAAATTTACTCATCAAAATTGAAACTTTGTTCAATCCCTTAAGACATTTCACATCGTGTATTAAAAGATAAGATTTTCAAGTTATTCAAGGAATAAATCAGCTAATACATTTCAATTCACCTATTGCAAAATAAGAAAAGCATATTTCCATAACGGGAATCACATTTTATTTACTCTATACTAGCAAAGATGGCTTTGATTTTCAGAACATTGTAGCATTCAATAATTTGTTTTTCCCAACCTTCATTTCAGATCAGCTTTTACAGAAAACAACATTTGAGAAGAATGAGAAAGAAATAAGGCGTGAAAGAATAAAGTAACAATTTTAACTGCTTATGTACAGTAGTTCTTAAATGAAGCTCTCAAGTAAATGAAAAACAACATAAGAAAAGGATCCACTTTAGAGAGAGATCATAATGATAAGCAAACTGCTACCAACTTGGATTCTGCTCATTCCAGTTTCAAGACTATAATCTTATGGCCTTTCTCAGAGGCAGCATCCAGCATGTGATGGTTGTCGCATGCTATTTGCATGCACATTAATGTGTGAAGAGATCCAAGGGACGTCTCAAAGTAAACAGCGGAGAGATAGAATGCATTAATGCCTGACAGGAACTTTATGCTGTTAGGGAACCAACACAAAATCCTTAACCAAATCAGGAATTAACGTTGTATATGCACAAAATCATACAGACACCTGCCTCTATGTAGCTGCTCCAACACACATGTGTACATGCACACACATAAAATACGGCCCTTCTTTTTAAAAATAGTTTAATATTTGAAAGATTCTCAAGATGAATGTACCACCGTACTAGCTTCCTGTTCTCTAGAGACCAGACAATATGGCAGCTCAGAATGTGGATTCTGAGGCCAGACTACTCGGGTTCAAACCCTGCCACTTCCATGAAAGGTGTATGAACTTGGGAAACTTACATAACTTCTCCACTTCTCAGTATTCTCAGATGTAAAACGAGGATAAGGTCTACTCCATTTGGTTGTTGAGAAGTAGCACTAGAAATATGAAAAGAAAGCACATAAATACTAAAACATGTAATAAAAGGAACCCCTTTAGTTCTTGCTTTTTAAAATTGGGGCTTTTTGTTGATTCCCCTCCCCCAGTTTTATTGATATATAATTGACATACGGCAATTATACGTGCATATGGCAAAATGTAAATCATATTTTCTTTATCCATCTCATAATGGACACTTAGGTTGTTTCCATATCTTGACCAATGTTAATAATGCAGCTGTGACCATAGAATTGAAGATATGTCTTCAACATAGTGTGTTCATTTTCCTACATATTCCTGAAAGTGAAATTGCTAGATCATATAGTAGCTCTACTTTTAATTTTTTGAGAAATCTCCAAACTGTTTTCCATAGTGGCTGTACCAATTTACATTCCCACCAAGAGTGCACTAAGTTTCTCTGTTCTCCACAACCTCAGCAGCATCTGTCATCTCTAGTCTTTTCCATGACAGCCATTCTAACAGGTATGAGGTGATAGCTCAGTGTAGTTTTGATTGACATTTCCCCAACGACTAGTGATGTGGAGTAGCTTTTGTCCTGTAGGGCTACCATACATCTACTTTGAAAAAAAATGTCTACTCGCATCCTTTGCCTATTTCTTAATTGCATTACTTCTTTCTCTCTTATTGATTGTATGAATATTTTACATAATTTAGATACTAACTCTTTATCAGCCATATGGTTTGCAATTATTTTTTCCATTCCATAGGTTGTCCTTACATTGTGTTAATCATTTCTTCTACTGTGCAGAAGCTTTTTAGTTTCATGTAGTTCTACTAATTGATTTTTGTTTTGTTGCTTTTGGTTTAGGTCTCACAACCAAAACTTCATTGCCAAGACCCACATCAAGGAGCTTGTTTTCTATGTTTTTTTCTAGGAGTCTTATGGTTTCCAGTTTTATATTTAAGTCTTTAATCTATTTCAAATTAATTTTTTTGAGTGGTAAAAGATAGGGGTGTAGTTTCATTCTTTTACATGTGAATATCCAATTTTCCCAGCACCATCTATTAAAAGACTGTCTTTTCTTTATTGAGTATGCTTGGTTCCTTTGACAAATAGTAATTTTTCATATATGCATGAGTTCACCTCTGGGCTCTCAATTCCACTCTGTTGGTCCACATGCCCATTTTTATGCCAGTACCATACTGTTTTGATTAGTATCGCTTTGTAATACAACTTGAAATCAGGCATTGTGATGCCTCCCACTTTGTTCTTCTATCTCAGGATTGATTCGCCTATTTGAAGTCTTTTGTTGGTCCATATACATTTTAGGATTTCTTTGTTCTATTTTTGTGAAAACTGCCGTTGAAATGTTGACAGGGATTGCACTGACTCCATAGGTGGCTTTGGGCAGTAGTCATGTTTTAACAATATTACTTTTTCTAATCCATAAGCACAGTATATATTTCTATTTATTTGTATTCTCTTTGATTCTTTATCAATTTCTTGTAGTTTTCTATGTAGATGTCTTTAACCTACTTGGTTAAATTTATTTCTAAGTATTTTATTATCTTCTATGCTATTGTTAATGGGGTTGTTTTATTTATTTCTTTTTCAGATACTTGCTAGAGTACAGAAACACCACTGATCTTTGTATATTAATTTTGTATATTGGAAATTTATTGAATGCATTGATTAGATCTAACAGGTCTTTTTGGTGGAGCTTTCAGAATTTTCTATATCTGCACATAGAGGCAATTTAATTCCAGTGTATTTTATTCTTCTTTTTTAATTCCAGTGTATTTTATTCTTCTTTCTTGCTTGACTGCTTTGGCTAGGACTTCCAGTACTATGCTAACTAGGGGTAATGAGGGTGAGCACATTTGTCTTGTTTTTTATCTTTAAAAGAAGTTTTTAATCTTTCACCATTGAGTATAAGGTTAGCTGTGAGTTTGTCCTGTATAACCTTTATTATGTTAAAGTACACTCCTTCCATACCTAATTTCTTAAGAGTTTTCATCATGAATGGATGTTGAATTTTGTCAAATGTTTTGGGGGTTTTGGCATTTTTGAAATAATCAAGTGATTTTTTTCCTTCATTCTATTAATTTAATCTATCACATTTATTAATTTACATATGCTGGACCATTCTTTTTATTTAATAAGCAAGGTGCTTTTTGTTTGCTTTTTTTTAAGATTTTATTTATTTATTTTTAGAGAGGGAATGAAGGGAGAGAGAGAGAGAGAAAAACATCAATGTGCAGTTGCTGGGGGCCGTGGCCTGCAACCCAGGTATGTGGCCTGACTGGGAATCAAACCTGCGACACTTTGGTTCACAGCCCATGCTCAATCCACTGAGCTGTGCCAGCCAGGGCTATTCAACCATTCTTGCATCCCAGAGATAAATCGTACTTGATCATGGTAAATGATCCTTTTAACATTTGTTGAATTCAGTTTGCTAGCATTTCATTGGGAAGATTACATCTTTATTCATCAGGGATATTGATCTGTAATTTTCTTTTCTAGTAGTGTCCCTTTCTGGCTTTAGATCAGGGTAAGATTTCAGGCAAACAACCTAACATGCTACCTCAAGGAAAAGAAAAAAAAGAACAAGCTAAGGCACATTTAGCAGAAGGAAGGTAATAATAAAGATCAGAGTAGAAACAAATAACAGAGCGAGCAGGAAAACAATAGAAAAGATCAACAGTCTAAAACCTGGTTCTGGTGTTGACGAGTGATGTTGGTAAGAATACTAGATTTCAGGAATTAAGTGCATGCTGTGTACTAAGCATTGAACTAACTGTTTTGTACTCATTTTCTTATTTCATCTTGAAAAATTATATTATTACATTACCACTTTATAGATGGTAAAACCCAAGAGCAAAAAGAGCTAATGTCTTGTCCAAGGTCACACAGCTACAAGTTTTATGAGGAGCATATAGAACCCAAACAAAATATAATCATATTGCATCATGCATTGAGCCTACCAAAATGAATGCATCAGCTATAATAACAATTAGAATAATTGAGCTTTTCTTTCAACTTGTAACAATTATTTTATGATGACTTGGGTGACTCATGTCAACCACCATCCTGTAAAATTTCGAGCAATAACTTACTTTGTTTGGGTTTTCCTATGCGATGATCTCAGAGGCAGGAGAAAGTGTTTATGACAGAACTTCTCCCTCGGTAAAAATGAATACATGCTGCTCGGTGTCACATTGAATCGTGTTAAGTTTCTTGTTTTGATATTGCACTGCAGTTATATAAGATATCACTACCATAGGAAGCTGGGCGAAGGGTCCAAAGAATTCTATGTACTGCTTTGGCAACTTCCCATAGGTCTATAATCATTTCAAAATAAAATGTTAAAATAAATCATTTTGGCCACATCCAAATACTTGAAGTTTTTCCAAACCTAAGATATGGAAGTATGAAGAATTGGTCTCACCCTAATCCTCTCTCTATCCCAACGTACAACTTAGAAACAGCTTTGGAAGGGAAGAAAATCTTTGATGAGCATATGTGCGTGTGTGTGTGTGTGTGTGTGTGTGTGTGTGTGTGTGTGTGTGTGTGTGTGTGTGTGTGTGAGTGTGTGTGTGTGTGTGTGTGTGTGTGTGTGTGTGTGTGTGTGGAGGGGTAGGGAAAGCAGACTGGAAATCAGTAAGGGTCCTTGGACTTGGTGTCATTGAGTCATTGGGTCTCTTGGGACAATTTTATTTGCAAGAGAGGACCCCACACAAACTGGAGTAAACTGGGATGTGCTGTCACATGCAGTCCAGAAAATATTTAGGCTTCTGATATGGTTTGATAAGGACTCCAATCTATTTATCTAGAGTTCACTGAGTTCTGCTCACCCTGGTGCTTCAACAGCTTTACCCTGAGATGGGCTCTTCTGATGACAGCCAAGTGTCTGTAGCAGTACCAGGCCTCACCTTAAGATACCACATCATCCAGAAGAAAGATATCTCCTCTTCTCCTAAACTTTGAATAAATGCCATGAGCTTCACTCTGATTGGAACAACTCCTGTCATGTGACACTTCGGAACCAGTTACTGTGAGCAGGGAGATGGAATTGTCCTGTGGGCTAAGCTGAAGAAGAGTCCACTTCTGAAGCTGGAGTTCAGGCTAGTTCTCTGAACTGATGGCTTCTCTGTAATAAAGAAGGGACGCAGAAATGCTGGAGAAGTGGCAATACTATCTACTGCAAAGAAACCCACTTGTAAATAACTAGGGCTGTGCCTGCCTAACACCCATTTGGATAGTATTAGCCAGAAAGTTTGGTCCCTTCATTTACTATTTAATACATTAAATGATTGCGTAACAGATCCATTTAATCAAGTATGCAATATGAAAGATATGTTTTGCTTAATTAGTTAGCCAGTCATTTTTTCTAATGATTAGAGAATTAAATCATTATTTCATTACTTTAACAGGATGCCTTGATTGAGTGCATTTCCAAATACTGGTTAAATTTTATACGAGTGTGCACTGAGACTACATTTACACAGTGTTTCTCCAAGATGTTTTTTTGCAAACTTTAAAAACTAATTAATTAAAGCGACCAAGTAAATTACTCTATTTAGGAAGAATTAATCAATAGAACAAAGAACTAACACAATAACATATTACGTGCACAATGTAAATTCAACCAGTTGAAAAGTCAGGAGGGCTGGGGAGTAAGCCAGTATCTTCGTTCTTCTGTGAACTGCCATATAACTGATTTATTCCTCCTTCCACCTCCATCCCAAAATTTACTTATAATTTTATCAAGTCAACCAGTTGTTTCAGCACCATAAAGCCACAATACATATGCAAGCTGTTTGCCCAGTAAATTAACTACAATATTATTATGGAAGCGTTTTTCATATGCAAATGACTACTATGAAGGGCACCAAACTGAACAGCAGCAGCAGCTTCCTCTAAAATTCACAATCGACTCTTAAAGTTTATCTTCTTTAACCATCTGGTCATGGAGCTAAATGGCTTAGTATAAAAACTGTCTCACACTTTTACTGGCTTGAGAGAGGGTAAGTTTTTGTTTTTAATATCTTCTGTTATTCTTGCATTCAAATGAAGAGTACAGAGGCCCTGATATTGACATGTATACTGTGTAAAGCTGAGATACCCAATGTACACATCTACTATTTGTGATATTCTAGAATTGTTCTTCTCAACATACTTCCACTTCATGTTTCACTGTTACTCTCTATTAGACACACAGTTCTTTTTAAAAAATAATAATAATAAAGGGCTATACATACCAAAAAAAACTTTTTATTCCTTTAATCTTTTGATTTGTCTTCTGGTTCTGATTGATTCATAGTCATTACCCGCTATTATTCTAATTATACTGTATCATCCCCTACCTGATTTTCTTTAGCCTGTTAAGTGCAAAAGTACTTGTGCAAAAGACCTTGTATATCCACTGAGTATTTCATTTTTAAAAAAACACAACATAAACACTATTTCTCCCATGTTTCTAGATCTGTATTTTTGTAACTGAATGCTCTTCTTCGCAAATTTGCAAAAAGAAATTTTACTCCACTGTTTTTCTCAAGATTTAGTCCTCAGGGACAGCTTTGAGACTTTCTGGAAAAGAAAAAAGCATTTCAAGCCACTTTATTTATAGAAAAAGAAAGTTTGTTCACTGAACAACTATAAGAAAACCTGTCCAAATGTAAAGTTTTAGAAATTTGAAAACCACATGTTTTTTCCTGCGATCTAAATGTAGTTTTATTCTAAACTGTAGTTGTGAAAAATGCAAAGCTTGTTTCCTAAATCAACATAACCTCAGCAAAAAGAAAATATTAATTTCAAGAAGACAATTTTCACCACCAAGGTTATTTCCTTTAGCTCTTTCCTCTTCTTTCACCAAATATCCATGACAGAAGTACAACACAAAGTGTCTTGAAACAAATATGTATTGATTCCCAGTAGTCTCTGGTAAATATTAACACCTTCTCTTACTTATATAATTTAATCTTTAACCAGAAGGAAGGAAGGAAGGACAGAAGGAAGGAAGGAAGGAAGACTATTATTTTGCAAAAGCAGCTTTGTCTTACATTCTTGGGGAGACATAAGCCAAGTAATTTGGTAATTACATAACCGAAGGAGTTTAGTGTTTTTTGTTCTACTTAAATAACTAACTAACCCAAAGACAAATGGTCCCAGAGAAGGCAAAGGTGTTGTCCTGAAATTACCCCAAGAGGAACACCTTTGCAGCCGGTCACAGTGAGGAAAGGACTCTTCCTGCCTGTATTTTGCACACACATTGTCCAACCTCAATTACACCACAGGGGACCAGCACCCCACCCCACCTCTCACCCCAACATGGCACTGGGGTTATACTAACCTGTTTTCAGATCCCATATTCTACTCCTGCTCCAAAGCATAACTTCTGGTCTTGTTTTCTTTCATCTCTAGGAAGCAGAAAAGTACAGTACAAATCCCAGGGGGCTGGTATGAACATTAAATGAGATAATATACTGAAATGTATGACACATAGATTTTTCTTAAAAGTAACTTCCCAATCTCACCCTCTTTCAGCAAAGATCCAAAGTAAGATTGTTTTTCTTTTAAGTCTTTTCCTGATCCATATGAATAGAGTTGAGGGAAATCTTCAAATGTCAACCCAAGACCATTCCAAGATACTGACTTACTACAATCGATATTATTTGACTTTTTTCCCATAGAGGAAAAGGAACACCTCCAGCATGAAAATATGGTGCAATAATTAATACAGAGAAAACTGGTTACTTCTTATATCTTTCTTCAAAACTGCCTCCAGCTGGTGTGGCTCAGTGGATTGAGTGCCAGCCTTCGAACCAAAGGGTTGCCAGTTCAACTCCCAGGCAGGGCACATGCCTGGGTTGTGGGCCAGGTCCCCAGTAGGGGGCACATGAGGGGCGACCACACATTTGTGTTTTCTCTCCCTCTCTTTCTCCCTTCATTCCCCTCTGTCTAAAAATAAATAAATAAAATCTTTTTAAAAATTGAACATAATAACAAACATCTATGAAGCACTTACACTCTGCCATGCACACATAGGAGTCATTTAGTCTTCTAAGCTTAGTACTATTATAACCATTTTAGAGATAAGAAAATTGAGTAACATGGAGCTTAATTTTCCTGAGGGTACCACAGCGAAAGAATGGTCTGTGCTCCGAACTAAACAGAATCTGTGCTTTCTGACTAGTATAGCTGCCTCCCCAGAGCTGACATTCTGTAACCAGGCCATTCTGACGTCATTAATGCCTGGCATTTAGTTTCTACAGGATGCAAACCAGTTCTTTCCTAGGAGACATCTGTGATCCTCTCTAGAGACGAAGTTGCAGCTTTCTTTTCAGAGGTGCAACAATCCATCTTCAACACGCAATCCTTTAGCTCTAGCACCTAACAATTTGGCCTCGAGCAACAGAACAAAGGGGCCTTGTAAGTAAACATCTTTGATAATTTACACTATTTTTATGACTATTTGTAAAATCATCCAGAATGCATGTATTTTTCTCTTGCTCTCACAGTGAAGTGTAGGAACTGCTGCAAATCCACACAAACCTGAAGCGTCTCACATGGAAAGTCCGGGGTACTGTGCAAATCTCACGTTTCACTGTCGTGTAATTAATCAACATCGCCTACCAATCAGAACTTGTATGATGAATCTTGGGCTTGATTGTGATAGGTTTTGAATGACAACTTATTCCCTCAAAATAAAACTCTCATCATCTCTATTTGATATACCAGGTTCTATGGTGACTACGGAGGGTCTCTTGGTAACTCAAAACTACTTTCATGGGAGAAGCTACAGTACACCTCCTTCAGAACTGAGATACTTACTCCCCCCCCCCCCCCCCCCCCCACCCCCCCACACCCCCGCTACTGCAAGCAAGCATTGACTGCGGAGAGTTCTCAGCTGAGACTGTCTCCTGGCACTGTTTGTATCTAAAGACGGTCACTGTGCCCACAATTCTGCCCCTTCCTCTGAGTCAGCCCACATTCAGTGATGGTTAATATGGAAATATAAGGCTCTGGCCCTTCTGCTTGCCTTTGGGGCACTCTAGGGCCATCCCAGCTCCTCGGCACCTGATGGGATCAGCTGAGGGCTTTGTTGGAACAACCTCTAAGTTCAACTTTACCCTCTCCCCAGTCCTGCTTCCTTTATCCTCCCAGTTATTGATCCCAAGAGCACTCCCCAGTAAACCTCCTGCCATGGTCCTCTGTCTGAGAGTCTGCTCCTGAGGAACCTGACCTGCAACAATTGCTTAACAAAAGAAGTCAGCAGGTCTGGGGCAAATATTTCCCACCCTCTGCAGACCACAGACCACGGTGGCCCGTCCTCTGCCTTCCCGTGATGAGCACTATTTATATTCTGTGATAGTCGGGCACAGTGTTCCTGGCAAGGACATTTTCTCGGGTCAATATAATTATGAAAATTACTTCAGTCAATGGCTGTCATGGAAGGACTTCATTGTAAATGCAACACACAAGTTAATCCCACACCATCATCTAAGAAATGCATAAAATGAGATGTTGGAACAGGTAACACAGCCTGCAAAATAAACAATATTAATTTTACTGGACTGTTGACTCAACCGCCAAGATTTCAACCAAAAATTATTCTTCTAACGATCACAAAATTTCACAAACCACATATATCAGGTAAAATAGGAGAAATATTCTGCTGGAAAATGTTATTTTCTCTTCAGTTTGTCAGAAATATACATGTACCTCTTCAGAGTTCTCTATTTTGTTTGCCCAAGATTGAGAAGTTTCCATTCTCATAAATGGAGAAAACTAAGCTAAGAAATAACATATCTTGAACACCGTCTTTTGTTTCTACCAAACTATTGTGGGCTTACAGCAACCTGTTTGTAAACATGAAATCTTAAATGGATCTGTGCCCTTGCGGCCTACATGAACCTACACAATTTTCCAAAGAAGCTAAAATTTGAAATGAAGACTAATAAAATATTAAATGTATTACTAAATTATTAAATTTATTAAATCTATTAATAATTCACTAATCTAAGATTAATAAATCATTATTGTATTCACTAGCAAAGTTTCCTAGAATCTGTCACTTCTTATTCACTGATTATTTTTTATAGATTTAACATTATCTCTGTAGTTAGAGTAATCTTTATTTCTATATTTCTTTAGAGGGCTACCTCTGGTTCAAAAACAAGAAAGTGACTTAAACACAAACTTGCACTTACTCTCTCTTGCTTTCCTTAAGGTAGACTGTATTTTACAGATAGGGCTGCAACAAATAGCCCCTATACTGCTTTGCTTTTCTCTTGCAATGAGGGTCTTGACATTTCTTCCATGAACTTCTAGTGCCTATGTCATTCTGTCTTTGAAACTTGTTGGACAAGGGTCCAACAAGGGTCCAACAAGTTTCAAGGTATGGGGTCATGCTGGACACGGCTCTTCCAAATCCCATAATGCACAGGTGGCAAACACAAGGTCCGCATTCTGAATCTGGCCCTCCACCTTGTTTTATCCTGCCCAGCACCTTATTTCTACCTGGTGGCAGTGCTGAGCTCTTGCTTAAGTGTTAAGGAATAGCTACATTTATGCAGTCCTGAAATTATATTCAGCCCTTTGAAGGCAACCATGAGGCTGATGTGGCCCCTGGTGAAAATGAGTTTGACACCCCTGCCATAATGGAAGGCTGGCAGGAGGGCCCCTGTCCAGAGATGTGTGTTGCTTTGGAAATGGGTTGCAATACCATTCTTATCTCTTTTGGGGAGCAGCTTCTTGTCCTGTGACTGCTTCTTGGCCTTTTCTCTCTGCACGTACACACTGAAGTAATACAGTTTAGAGCCATGTGCGAGACACATGACTCCTCTGTCTGGGACCCCTTAAAACAAGTCTCAGACTCAGGGAGGTGAGGCCCTGCCTCAGCACCGTTGGTGCTCTGTAATGTGAGTAATGAAAGCTATGTCTGCTCCATCAATCTTCTCTATGTTATTTTTTCAGATTATCGAATGAGCTGTCAATATCTCCAGGTTTGACCTGCATTACACAGATGGGAACATAAAATTTCAGCCTTGGTCTCTTGGGGTTTGGCTCTTGAAACCCACTTGCCATGCTGGAAGAAAGCCCAAGCAAGTGGAGCAAAGACATCCCTTTATCAGGGAAAACTCTCTGGAGGCCAAAAATGAGCCCTGGCTGCTGTGGGTCAGTGGATTGAGTGCCAGCCTGCAAACCAAAGGGTGACTGGTTCAATCCCCAGTTAGGACACATGCCAGGGTTGCAGGCCAAATCCCCAGTTGTGGGCATGTGAGAGGCAACCACACATTGATGTTTCTTCCCTCTCTTTTCTCTCTCCCTCCCCCTCTCTCTAAAAATAGATAAATTAAAAGTCTTTTTTAAAAAAAGGCAAAAATTGAGTTAGGACAGCCCTTATACATTTGTATTATGCTGTGTATTTTTTCTTACCAATCCATTAAAACAATAGCAATTAATTAATTACTTAAATATTTATTCATTTATAGTCATCTTCTCCCACTAGAATTTAATTCCAGAAGAATGTCAGCTGAGTCTGTCTTACTCTTGTCTCCTCCATGTCTGGAATGCCCACCACATAACAGACAGTCAACAAGTGTCAACTGAGCTAAAGAAGGAATGAAACTGTCAAGAACCAGGTATTTGACCTTAAAGAGGAGGTAAAGCTCTTACAAAGGGATCACAACTATTTCACTAAAAATTAAATTGCTAATAAAGCTCAAATGTAAACAAAGCTAGACACACAGGAGATACTTGTAAGCCTCCCATGTTATCCCAGATCACAGTTACCTGGTTCGACGCTCCCCTGCCTCGGCAAGAGTCCCCGTCTGCCCTTTGGAGCCCTGCAGTCCCTATCACAAGGAGCCCGTGGAATGGGTTATCTCCTTAGTCTGGAAATACCTCCATAATTCTTCTGTCTTGTCCAAACCCACTATAGTGATGTAGTCATAAATGCTAGCTAGTCATATCCTTCATGCTGTTAACATTTTGGACAGTACAGTTCATTGTTTTGAAGCGGGGAGGGGCCTGTCCTGAGCATTGTGGGATGTATAGCAGCATTCCTGGGCTCTACCTAATCTCAGTAGCAAAATCCTCCATCCTCCACCACGACCCCAGCGACCCCAGCATGATAACTAAAACGGTCCCTGGACATTGCCAGATGTCCCCTGGCAGGAAAAAGTGATGAGTCACAGAGGAAACACAGAAAAGCTGCCAGGTAGCCATTAAATCCCTGACTAAGGGGTGTGCTGTTTGTGTTGACACCCAGGGCATCAGTCCCTTCACGGTGTGGCTGGTGGCCTTTTCAGTTTCCCTTCACAGCCAGGCCCAGGTGGGCCTGTCCCGAGGCTACACCATCCCACTTTGGTCTATAATGGGCCTGTGTGCCTGCTGACCTGCCAGCAGCTGAGCACTGCTCCTCCCCCTCAGTTAAGTCTATCACACCCTGTAGTAGAAACCTCAAGGCAATGCTGCCACATGCGTTAAACACCTTTCAGAGGTCACAGACAATTCTTTAATATGTATTCGGCTTTCATTTTAATCCTTCTGCACAGGGTCTCGAGTACACGTGATAGACACACAGTGCACTCAGGGCCTGCACTACCCTCTCCAAGGGCTCCTTCGGGGTTCAAGACATGTCAGCATAGGGTGAGCACGGCCGAGACTCAGCCTGGGGCCTTTACCGTAATCACGTATGAAGTCAGTAATGCTCATGGCGAGACAGAGCAATAAATTACTCTATTGAGCTTCTGTTCCCAAAACTTGCTGGAAACATTAGCTAAAAACCATTCACTACCATTTGCTTTCTAACAGTGGTACCAGGCATGTAAGTGTCATGAAACGAACAGCTCTCTGCATTCCTTAAAGTAGCCCAGGCTGTTCCAATGGTCATATCCCGAACGGCATGCCCTCAAAGACAGTTCCACATTTCAATGCATTAAAAGGTATGCTGTCTCCAGAGTCCCAGGCAGCAGAGATGCAGTAAGTTCACATGGCTTTCTGCTTTTCTGCTGGTCTGTTTGTAGAGGAGGTGGTCTGCTTACAAATTATTGAAACAGAAAAGGCAGATGATGATGTGTTTGAGAACAGCCTGAGAAATATTGCTTGTGCTCACTCCCCCTATACTCTCCAACTATGAGAGTTCTAGTTTCATGGGAGTGATGCAGCTGTTGCCCAGGCCCCACACAGCTCCCTTCAAAAAGCAGGGATCCCTGTGGAGAGGATCGACACTGCCAGGGATCACGTGGCAGCTACTGTCTGTGATTTTAACGCTTACTGTTGTCAATATTCTCACCTAAGATTGAAAGGTTAGAATGTTCCTTCTCAATATTGCCCAGTGCTCTGGAGATTAGTTTAAGGGAGTCTTCCAAGATTGATTAAATCACCACCTCATTCTTTAGTTGCTATGTAGAGTGTTTGAAAATTATTTTATGTTGTTTAGAAGTTCAGAGAACTCTTTACCTTCTATGGAATGATCCAATATTGGAAATCATTTTTTGAGCAACTAAAATATTAACAGTGATATTTGAGATTATCTTCCACCATGGCAAAACAGATATATGTGCTGTTCTTATTTCATCCATGAATAGGAAGGTTGTAGAATATCAAGCAGTCTAGGACGTGAATATGCAGGTTATTTATGATGGAACAGAACCCATCATTCACATAGATGCCAATGACTCTGACCTCCCTGCCCTTGATAATAGCAGCTGTCAGTGGTGCACTTGGGATGCAGAGCACATGCTCAGCCGATGACACAGCAGAACAGAGCCTCAAGTGAGATGTGCACCCAATTCCTTCCCAAAGGCCAAAAGCGAATGGGGCATCTCAGGTCACCAGTCAATACAGTTTAACAATTGCCCATATCATCAACAGCTCATCAGCCTTGAGCAGGAAAAGAATGTTCTTTCATGTTAGCAACTATTTCTGTCAGTCAGTTAAAATCCCAATCCAATGAGAAAGCTATTTCAGGAAATAGTGCTCTTTGATTCATAAAAAATAATAAAATATTAAAAATAAAAGTTCATGACAGATCATGATCTTAGCATAATTCTCAAATTAAAAACAATAAAATGTTATCAAAACTTCACAGCCGATCTGCAGGGCAGATTCCAAGCCAGCTCAACTACAGCTTTTTTTCAGGTGAAGTTCAACAGCTTCTCCGTCTTATCTACTAGATTTTCTACATGCTCGGTGGTGGATTTTAGAGTTTGCTTCAGTATTCTCTAGGGCACGAATTGCTGAAATTTTTCACCTAGCCTCTTTCCTGGGGACCAAAGCAAGTAAGCCTCATTAGGGATATAAAGAAGAGAAGAGCAGAAGTCATGGTATTTGAAATCACTAACCCTTGCTTGGGTAGCATTCGGGGTAGACTTCTGAGCTCCTTTGCTTCTATTTATATTGTCAGCCAACTGCATGAAAGTAAATGTGGTAGAACGAATGAAGGAAAAATGGCAGAGAAAAGAAATGAAATAAGCATATTCAGAAATACTCTCAAGAACAAGCGGAGTTATGCCAAATAATAAGCATAAGCAAAATGTTACATAATATGTAGTAGCCAAAACTGTTGAAACTTTCAATATTTATTTAAATGTCCAATTTTATCATTGCTGTGACCTCTGTTGGAATGTGTTTGTAGCTACACTGGAAATATCTAGTCTGGGAACTGAATACTGATGTACAAGAGAAGAAATGTGTTCAGATTCTGGGGTCCATTCTAGTTCATGTTATGCATTCTCAGTAAGACAGTATTGAATGCACTGTAATCTGGCTCTGGCTCTGTGGTGCTCTCTCAGATCCTTTTCTGAGGGTGGAGGACACAACCAACTCCCAGTGACTGGGGGCTCACAACTGCATTCCACACTAGAACTTGCCTTTGCCACAGAGAACCGCCTTGCCCAAGGTTCTACCTCATGGGGAGGGTCGGCCCACCGCTAACAACTGACTGCTATGGATATATAAAGGCCAAGCCCCTTTGCTTCCATTTGAGAAAAGTGGAGGGACCATCTGAGCTCCAGAACTCCCCTGAGAACCAGCTGAAGCCTCACTTGCACTGGATTGGAGGTCAGATTCTTTATCTTCTCAACCCTACAACCCTGATGTCCTTACCAGCTCACTTCCTAAGAATACTCTCCAACAAAACTACTGCTGGCTAGAACTCCTTATCTCAGAATCTCTTTCCAAAGAACCTAATCTAAGTGAGTTGATGCCAAGAGTGGTTTCAGGAAGAAGACCCTCAGCTGGGATTTGGGAGCTGGATCACTCACCAGGTAGCTGGCAATGAGGCTCTCACCACCAGTGGAAGGTGGAGTACAAATTAGTATCTGCTGTGTTCTAGAAATGCAATTGTGAAAACATTCATTGGGGTACAATGGATGTGATACCAGTGGAAAGGGAAACATTAGCTAAGGAAATGTATCTAGTATTTGAGAGACATGAGGAAAAAGGCAACTATAAGGATGGAATTGGGTGGCTGCTGAGTGTCATTGAGTCATAAAAAGAAGTAATAAGTGGCTAAGGGTAATTAAGCAGCAATTCGAGGCAAAAGTGAATGCACCTATGGTGCTTCAGGATCTGGCTACACACACTACCAGGGACTTAGGAAGGGTGCCTGTGAATGTGGATCCCAAGACAATGTTGGATCAGGGAGGAAAGGAGACAAATGTGCAGTTGAATTAGGGAGAGTTTAGTAATATGGGAACACTCTCTCAAAATACAGACTGAACACTCTGGCAAGGACCCTGAGAACAATGCTTATACACTGCTAGGATAGATCTGGGAAGCAAAACAGTAGCCCACACTAGATGAAGTGAAGATGCTGGAACCAATATAATAGTGGGTTAGGTTAGGAATCAAAAGACCCAGGAAGGTGGGTGTGGTCAAGGGAACCTACTGCATAAAGCCTCCTATTTTCTGCAGGGAGGCACACAGGGCACTCTCTTTGCTGACACTGCAAGAACGCACTGGTGAGAAGGGTATCAGCATCACTGAGAAGCTCAGTAGCGGCCATCTCTGAAGAGTGGGACCAGCATCGGCAACATCATTTTCCAGGTCCAGTGCAACATGAAAATGTGGAGTTGCTTGCTTAAGTAAGTTGCCTTTTCCCTCATGTCCCTCCCATAATTTCAAGACTGTACTCGCAGAGCATCAAAGGAAGTGTGGGGCCCTTCTGAGTGTAGGGCTCTGTGCATCTACACAGGATGTATGTCCATGGAGCCAGTCATGAGTAGAGCTAATGGTAAAACTCATTACAAAACTGGATTTCTTCACAGATAATGGGGATGATAGAATCCTGAAACAATAGAGACCAAGTGCCAGCACTTCACCCTCAGAAGAAGTGACACAATTATAATAAGAAGCAAGGTTGGAATAGAAGCCAAAGAAGCCTGGCTCTCACAGGACTATCATAAAAGACAGTGTTCCTAGAGGCAACCTAGATGGGCAGCAAATGAGAATAGTTCTTCACCTAAATAATCAAGAGGATCAAGAAGCTGAGACCAGCCACCTCAATAAACACAGGCATCCCTTTCTCAATTTCCAGACATGAGCCTATTCCAGTTCCATCCATGCTGTCACCAAGGGTAGTAGCTCATTCTTCCTTTCTGTTATATGCTATTCCATTGTGTAAATGTATGACAGTTTAAGAAAACATCAGCAAAATGAAAAGGGAACCAACTGTATGGAAAAATATATTTGCCAATGATACCTCGGACAAGGGTTTGATCTCCAAAACATATAAAGAACTCATATGACTCCACTCCAGGAAGACAAACAATCCAATTAAAAAATGGGCAAAGGACCTGAACAGACATCTCTCCAAGGAGGACATACAGAGGACCCAGAGACATATGAAAGGATGCTCAGCATCACTAGCCATCAGAGAGATGCAAATTAAAACCACAGTGAGACACCACTTCACACCAGTCAGGATGGCCATCACAAACAAATCAACAAACTACAAGAATTGGAGAGGTTGTGGAGAAAAGGGAATCCTAGTGCATTGTTGGTGGGAATGCAGACTGGTGCAGCCACTGTGGAGAACAGTATGGAATTTCCTCAAAAAAACTAAAAATGGAACTGTCTTTTGACCCAGTGACTCCGCTGCTGGGATTATATCCCAACAATCCTAAAACATCAGTTCAAAAGAACCTATGTACTCCAATGTCCAGAGCAGCTCAATTTACAACAGGCAAGTGCTGGAAGCAACCCGAATGCCCATCAATCAGTAAATGAGTGGGTCAAAAAACTATGGTACTTTTTCCTGTTTTCACAGATGAGAAATCTGAGGCTATCCCTGACCCCAGGAGTGAAACTGCAGATATAGTTATTTGGTACAATTTTCTTTACAGAAAAGCAAACACGGAAAAATAAAATGACCTACAACCAATCTGTGGCAGAGCTGGCATTAGAACCTGAGTCTCCTGATCCCTAAGTAATGTTTCCGCTTGATACATTTCTCTGCTAGAATTCTGCCCTCTGTCTCACCCACACTGGGCCATCAGGAGCCCCTAATGCAGAAAACAGACATTAGTTAAATAAATGAACAATCCTCCTCAGAGTAGAGGTGCCAAAGTGGGGAAAAACTGCTCCATTGCTTATCCTTAATGGACTTTGGCTGTGACACCAACGGGAAGAAGTGGGATGAAATCCCAGGAGTCCCAGGGATTAGCATGAGTCACAAAAATATCTTGATGGGCCGCAGGTTTATTCACAGTCCCGGGCCAGCCATTGAACTAGAAGATCAATTTCACCTCAGCCTCACACAACGATCACATTTGTCTTCTGAAATGTGTGTTCCTTGAGCTTCCCCAGCTCGTCTTACTCTCCTGCCAGACTTCAGCCTGACATCTGGTAGCTCCCCAATTTGTCTCCCTTTCAGATTTAATTAGCATAGCACCCGAGGGGAGCCCTTCATAAAGGTACAGTAGCAATCATTTCTTGATGCTTTTGCCTCATAGGCAACGAAATGATAACCCCCATCGATCCCTATGACAGAGTTCATGTTGTCTGCTTTGTTTTGAGGTTTTTTGGAGTTTCAAGTTTTGGGGGTTTATTTTGGTTTTGTTTTTGCTATTCCAGAGAATTTCAATTTTCCTTGATAGATGAAGTGAAGCTGTTTACCTGCTTTGGGAAACAGAGTGAGGGTATGTAAATTATCTCTGGGAGCAGGTGAAGGAAGGCATTGGAGCTTGGAAGATTCCACTTTCATCTGCAATAACGAATAGTGCCAACTAGACTAAAATCGAAAACCACATTAATAGTGAAAGAGTCACCCATGATAATTGGGCACACAGTTACAGTGGAACATTTCTTCAGGGAAGTACCAGGGCCGAGAAGGTTCCCAATAAAAATCACTGAAAGAAGTTCAGTGACCATTGATTTTGAATGGATGGCATTAATTTATGAGCAATCAATACCCCTTTAATTGGAATTTTTGCTTTCTGTGGGTGCGTACATAACACAGTCTATTAAGGTAAGTGGTAAGTCGCCTTCGTTTTACAGATTACAGCAAGAAATTGGAGATGAGGTTTTGTATAAGGGCCTTTATTCCACTCACTAGTATCATTTAGCTGTGAAATAAAATCAAAGAAGAGTCTCTCTTTATGCCAGACACTTCAAATCTAAAGAGGCATTCTCTCTGTGTGTATGTAGAAATACTGCCACCATTGCCCGCTCCTGCCTCATCTCCTGACTATCTACTACTTCAGAGAAAGCAAAGCCATATACTTTAGAGATGGAATTTTCCTTTTCTGCTTGGGAGATTAGATGCTCGGAAAAAAAATCTATAGACCAGAGTGAGAGCTTCAGATTTCATTCAGATGCCATCATCTATCATGTGTGCAATTTCTCGGAGTTTCTGTCGCATCATCTATAAAATAAGGATAATATCTACTTCCTTAGGAAAATGGTGAGGATTAACTAGACAAAGCCCACACAATGTAAGTCAGTATAATAGCACCCGCTAATGAGCTCTTCTGGATGAATATTTCATTTGCTACTCTTAAAGGTTCACCTGCTATTAAGACAGAATTCAGAGACCAGGTAGTTTCACAGACAGTACATTACTTCCACACTGCATTTCCCTGTCCTCTCTGCACCTTCGAAACTCGTCATTTCACAAGCCACTCCCAGAAAAAAAGCCAACAGCCCTCTGAGCTAACATGGCCCACGCTGATTGAACAATGCCCAACCTTCCTCCTTGTCAGACGAACGAAACAGTAGGGTGTTGCCCTCAAAGCAAGGAGGGGAGATTCCAGAGGGGCTTGCTTTACTGGCTGGCCTGATTCTAAGCCCTGCCTGGACATTTTAAACACAACCTTTCCCTTCTCAGGACTCATGTTCAACAGAGAAACATATGAGAGGAAAAGCCCCTTAAAAAGAGAAGTTTCAGCAAAATTCTGAAAGCCTTGAAAACGAGGGAGAAAACTGCCAGAAGGAACTAGGAGCATATTATGCCCAAATGCATCATCTGTTCTGACAGGCAAATTTCACAAGGAGCCAAACCTTGACAATTCTCCTCCCCTGTTTTTTTTTTTAAACTGCTTCCCTGGCAACCCCTTACTAAGCTGTGACAGTCACACTACATTGCAGGTGCACTCTCTGCTGTCATCTCCCTCTCCGTGAGGCTAATTTATTCAGATGAACCTTGCAGGTGGGCAGAAGATGGGAGCACACCTCCACCGTCCCCCAGGATGAGTGCCCAGGCTTTTGGGGAGGTAGCGCATCTTCCCCTTATGCTCAGCTCATGCAATTTATGAATTTGCCATCTCTGAAATGCTATTAAGGGGTAATGAATTAGACAATTTGCTATTGGGTGGTTCTTTTTCCTTTGACAGTAGCAGAACAGCAGAACAATGCCTATTCACTATCCAGGGCGTTGATGAACCTTATAAACATCCTAGAGGAGCTAGCAACATAATGGCCATATCTTTCACAAGGAGTTCTGTATATTTATTTTCCAGATCAATAATTTTATTTTTCTAGTACGTTCTTTTACCAATTCATTTTTAAATACAGTTGACATACAACATTATATTGGTTTCAGGTGCACAAGAAAGTGATGCATATTTAAATTGTGACAGTGGAAGGTAATAAAAAGACTCAAAATAAATAAACAAAAACTACAAGTTGCCATGATTGCGTAAAATGTGAGGTGTACACACACACACATACACATACAGCTGAGCAACTATTAGACCGCCATAGAGAAGGAACTCTCTCCTTAAAATCTATCTCAGCAGATGGAGAGCTAGAGCTCTGAGATGTTTTAACAAATATTTACTTGATCTGGCTCTCCGTGGCTGAGGGAGGTCAAAGGAACAGGGAATGTGCCATTAGACATGGCTGGAACACTTCAGGCAGAAGCTAATGCCATTTTCATGTACATTTGCAGCAATGAGAGAAGACATACCTCTCTGCCGCCCTATGTGTTTCTATTTTAAGCTCTAAACTACTTTCACTGTCTTTACCCAGAGAAGATTTGGAAGCCTCACTACACTATCCCACAGAAAGGTCTCAGTCCTTGAGCTTCTTAAACAGCTTGCTCTTTGTCTCAAATGGTAGCTCCTTTCCTAAAAGAACAAATGCTAGACTGAGGCGCTTTCCTGATGAATTCATGTGAGCTGTATCTTTTAGCCCAAGTCCCAGTTCTTCTCCCCATCTGGCTCACTCAGTCAATAAACAAACATTTATTATTGCAGAGCAAGATGGAGACATGGGAGGCTCCTGAATAGACCTCCTCCCAGGGAGCACCACCTGTGTACGAGGACACAGGAAGTGATTCCTCCAAGAGAAATTCAGAAACTCACCCAGTGACTTTTACACTTCGGATGATCAAGAAAATACCCACATCGAACCAGGCAGGAAAGACTGAGATACATTGTCACCGTGTTCCCCAGCCCCCAGCACAGGACATGTAATCAGGAGGGTACCCTCCCAACTTCCAGCTTCTCCCTGAGGACATAGAAATTTGAACCATCCATCTAGCTCCCTGATTTTTAACATTCCCTCTGGGGGTGACCTCCCCAAGTCACTCATCTCAGACAGCCAGGGGGCTTTCATTGAGAAGTCCCATAGGACTTACACACAAAGCCGCTGTGACTATGGGGCGGAAGAACTCAGCACAGCTGTCTCCTGAGGGCCCAGTGCAGAGGGAGCAGGCAAAAACGCCCACCTCCCAGTCTTTCCCTGAAAGAGGTCTGGCTGCCTCTGGTAGCACTGCAGCCTGGGAGTTCAGCATCGAGTGAGCAAGCCCTTCGGCAAGAGTGGGCTCCTCCCAAGAGCTGGTGGGCACTTCCCCCTCCACCTCACTCCAGTGGGAAAACCAAGTCTCCAGTATTTCTGTAGAAGGAGCTTGTCCACATAACCTAGGGCTCCAACTTTTAGGGCAGCCACCGGAGGCACTGGCTGCAAACCACCTGGCTCTGATAGCCTACAGGGCCCACATTCCCAGGTCCCACAGGGCTATAGCAAACAAAGAAGCATTTTTAAACAGGTGCAGGAGCACACACAGCTTCCCCCACTCCAGCCCCTGCAGCTATGCACCTGGGCTCAGAATGGAGCAAGCAGGCAACAGCGCCCTGCTCCCTGTTTCTCCCTGTTCTTACTGAGAGGGACTGTGTATTGCCCTGTCCCCACTGCTGCCTGAGGGTCTGGCGTCTAATCTGCCTGCAGCATCAGTGAAAAGCAGATCAAAACCACAATAAGATATCACCTCACACCCGTTACTTAGGATTTCTACTGCCAAAAAGACAAGAGTTAAAAAGTTTTGGCAAGATTGTGGAGGAAAGGAAACGCTTGTGCGTTGTCGGTAGGAAGGTAAATTGGTGCAGCCACTATGGAAAACAATATGGAGACTCCTCAAAAAATTAAAAACAGAACAATCAAATGATCCAGGAACTCCATTTCCAGGTATATACACACGGGAAACTGTACACCCAGGTTCATGGCAGCATTATTTACAATTGCCATGGCACAGGAAACAGCTACTGTTTCCTTCCACAGATGAATGGATTAAAACATGTGACTGATGATGGAGATAGATAGATGATAGATAGATAGGTTGGTAGGTAGGTAGATAGATAGATAGATAGATAGACAGACAGACAGACAGATAAACATCTTTGAGAAGCAGTGTGGTATAATCAAATGCCTTGGGATGATGGATCTGGCAGCCATGCGTCAGACAGGTTTGTGTAAGGAGGAAGAAATTGTTTAAGTAAGTTGTCATAACAGGCCAAAATATGAATGGAAATGGAAAGAGGGGAACAGAAGTGACCACTGGGAAAGCTCAAGGGGCAGAAGCTGACATCAGTTGGAGCAAGAGAGAAGTTTGCTGGGGCCTGTGATAAGAAACACTGCAGTTTCTCAGAGGACCAAGAAACGCCCCTGAGCTGATTCCATCGGGAAGGTACCAGCAGGAACGAGTCATGTCGGTGATGACCACTGCCAGGCTGTGGTCACCGTTGCCCGTGGGGAGCATTATAAGGCCACCGAAAGCAGCAATAGCAAGCTTTCACACATAGAGCCGTGGTCAGTGGAGACAGGTATTGACATGACAGAGTCTATCTCAATTTGTCTTCAGGGAGAAGCAGTGGAGCCATCCTGCTGGGAGCCAGTCAACCCGTGTCACAGCGCAGATCACAGAGAAACAACTGAAGAGCATTGGCACTTGCCAGTGCCCTGTGGGAAGTGACATCGACCCAACCCTTTGGAAAGCATTGAGGTAAAACATCCCTTAACAATTTCATAGAATGAGGCCACAGCACTTTACTTCTAGGAACATAACCTCAGTGAATAACCCAAATACTGAGAAGCTTCCTAGAGGTGTTCATCACTGCATTACCAAAATGGGTCAGGTTAGTATAATATTCTCTATCCGGTTGGAGCTATGATTACTGCAATGTGAACGTTTATCAAAATGATCAAATTATTTACTTAGGATCTGTACATTTAACTATAAATTTTATCTCAAAAAATTAAAGTATATATATACACACACAACCAAAAACTAAATTAACCCTAATGGCCCAATATAGGGAAATATTAATTTCATTATATCTTATGATATTACTAAAGTAAGGATATGTTCACAAGTGTTTTTAATAATATAGAAAATATGTGTTAAGAGGTAAACTGAAAAATAGGTACCAAATACTATAGAGGACATAGTCACAATAATGCTAAAATATGCATAAAAGGCTGAAACTTAACATATTTAAAATATTAGCTTATGAGCTAATTATGAGATTATGAATGATTCTTTCCTTCCCTTTATTTTTCTGCATTTTCTACATGTTAGATAGTGACCACAATTGCAGTAAGAAGAAATATTTTATTCTTTTAAACAGGGAATAAAGTGTCGCTCCCTGTCACTCCCTGCCCCTGTCCCCTCAGTTCTTGAGCCAACAGTAGGCCTGGATGACACCTTCCCTAGTCAAGGCTAAGAATTAAGCAGAAAGGGTCTAAGGCGCAGTCTGTGCATAAACACAATCCAACACTCCCTCCAAAAGAGGAAACACGTTAGTAATTCATGGCAACACTGGAAACAAGGTTCACCACCAGACCACAAAAATGAGAGGTTTCTAGATGTAAGAGAGCAATAGCGAATAGCTTGGCAGCATATCCCAAAAGAGAGGAAGAACTCCTCTCCATAGACAAATAAAACACCCCAAAATAGTGCTTCTCTGCAGCAGAGCTGCAGAATAATGCTGCACCCAGAAGCCGTGAAGGAAGGAGAGAGCAGGGCGGTGTTTTAGGTTCACCACCTGAGGAGCGGCAGAGGTAAGACAGCAACCAGAGTTGTGAGGGTCCTTTCCTAAGAACTCAGACAGAGTTCTTAGATGAGACCACCAGGATGGCTCTGGAGCAAAAGAAAGGGACAGTTCCTGTCTGCTAGGAGGTACCAGGGGCCTCCTTCTCAGAATGAAAGCCTGACGTCATACCCTCCTAGCCCCACTCTGGTCCTCTTCTCCTGTGGACTCACCGGAGGCAGTCACAGTCCGTATCAACTGGCAAACAAGCAGGGCTCTCCTCTGGGCTGAGAAAATACACTCCCAAAGCAATGAACTGTTCCATCTAGAATATCAACTGCAAGTAAGAGCAAACACTAAGCATCTGGGGGGCTTAACGTCACAAAAGACACACTCCAAACTCAATGAACACCCAAAAAGATTCTTACTAAAAAAAAACTTTAAGCCCTAGCTGGCGTAGCTCAGTGGATTGAGCTTGGGCTGCGAAGCAAAGTGTCACAGGTTCGATTCCCAGTCAGGGTACATGCCTGGGTTGCAGGCCATGACTCCCAGCAACCACACATTGATGTTTCTCTCTCTCTCTCTTTCTCCCTCCCTTCCCTCTCTAAAAAATAAATAAAATCTTTTTAAAAAATCTTTAAAAAAGCTTTAAAATATTAAAAGAAAAAAATAGGTATAAATATTAGAAAGAAAAAATAAAACTTTTTACTATCACACAGTGTGACTGTCCATCTAGAATACTGCAGAGATTCTGCCAATAAACTTAAGAACAGAGAATGTAGTTGAGTGGATACAAAATCAGCATGTGAGAATTCACAGTAACGTTTTTATACCTGAAATAATCAATTAGGATATATTTAAAGATTCCTTCATAACAGCCAAGAAAATAACATATTCAACATTAAATCCAGCAAGAGATGTACATTTATGAAGAATGCTGTAAAATTTTACTGAAGAAAGTAAAAAAAGCTTTAAATTAATAAAAGGTCAAACCATGTTTCTGGAGGAAGTGTCAATACTAAAAGACATCAGATCTTTCCAAATATTTATGTAAATTTGATACAATCACCAATCAAAGTTCTAAGCAGTTGTCTTATAAAATAAAATGAAATGAAATGAAACAGCCAGTCCTAGTGTGAAAAGGAGAATGAGGAGAAAGTTGCCTGACCATCCTACATGTGAGCAGTGTGGCATTGGACCAAGAATAGATACAAAGGTCAACACAAAAAGATAAAGCATGTGATATTTCAAATTAAAATGAAAAAGACTAACAATTCAATAAATGATGCTGAAATAACAGGCTAACTTTTTATAAAGAGATTAAAAACTAAGCTCTGTAACATATTAGAAGCATTAAAAATAATGTGTTAAGAAAAAATATAGGAAAGCTTTGTCTTTTTTAAAGATTTTATTATTTATTTTTAGAGAAGGAGAGAAACATCAACTTGTGGTTGCCTCTCACACACTCCCTACTGGGGATCTGGCCCACAGCCCAGGCATGTGCCCTGACTGGGAATCGACCAGTAGCTTCGCAGGCTGACACTCAATTCACTGAGCCACACCAGCCAGGGTGGAAAACTTTATGTCTTAAATTAAAGAATATGATACTCTCCTGAGCAAAGACTATAAAAACCATAAAGTTATGAGATTTGGCTAAGTAAAAATACAAATATTTTTAATAATGTAAAGATTATAAATAAAATTCAAAGATGAGATGTGGACAGAGGCATAGTATTTAAGTATTAACAAGCAATATAAAGGGCCCCAAGAAATCAATAAGGACATGAAAAAAACCCACAAATAATTGACAAAGAATTCACAGAAGAAACATGTGACTAATAGTATTTTCAAAATATACTAAAATTCTTTTGTAAATTAGAATATTTTCCTTATTTTGCCATGTATAATGTGCACTTTTTTGCCCAAATATTTGAGGGAAAAGTAAACATGCACATTGTACATGGGTATGCCTGAAATACCCTGTAACTGTTCTTGGGTTTTGTAATTATTTGTTACATAAAATGTCTTGTACCATAATTTGTTTGAAAATAAATGCTATAATTCCTTTATAATGCTAACAAGTATCTAAATATTAATTACTTAATTAAAAAATTAAAACTAAAGTTTTTTTCCTGAAAGTTTGGGCCAAAAATGTGGGTGTGCATTATACATGGCAAAATATGGTAGAAGTTTTTTAAAAAATAATGAGTTAAAAATGTTAATTTATCTAATACAATAAATGAAAAGCAAGATATTTTATCTTGACGTGGGTGTGTAGGGAAATAGACTCTCATTAGTGATACAATGAGTTGGAACAGACCTTTTGAAGTACACGTACTTATCAAACCTTTAGTTGCACATTTCCTTCAACCTGCAAAGTCCACACCTGGGTGTATTTGCAATAGGAACACTAGATCCACACGGAAGAATCTTCATTGCAGCCTCGGGCAAAGGGATGGCCAAGAACAGCAGATGGTTAAATCAACAAGAGAACAGGTATAGTGTACAATGCCATGAAGGTCATTCTTTGTAGTAGAAAAATAGGCACTGCCATAAAAAGATCACTAAGATATACTAGTAAAAACAGAACATTTGTATGTGTAAGCAACACAGGAAAAGGTTAAGAAATAGGCACACCAAAGCATTAAATATTTGTTAATTCTTGAGGAGGTAAATAATTGGGAGGCAGGAAAAGCTAACTTTTGAGATAACTGTCTATATTTTCTATTGTTTGACTTTTTAAAGATTTATTTATTTATTTTTAGAGAGGGGAGGGAGGGAAATAGAGAGAGAGAGAGAGAAACATGAATGTGCGGTTGCTGGGGACCATGGCCTGCAGCCTTGGCATGTGCCCTGGCTGGGAATCAAACCTGCGATACTTTGGTTCACAGCCCGCGCTCAGTCCACTGAGCTACGCCAGCCAGGGTATTGTTTGACTTTTTAAATGAGTATATGTAGAGATCAGCAGAAATGATACGTTCCAAAAAGCTTTCACAGTGGTGGCAAGTGTTTACTTAACCAAGGTAAAAAAAGAACAAAAAACATAGTTTGCTCATTTAAAGCAAAGGTATACTTGACGGTAACGATGGCAACTTGAAGGCTCTCCCTGGAGCCTTCCTTGCGTGGCTGAGCTAATTCGGGTAAGGCGGGATGTGTGTCTTCATATTTAGACCAGCCTTGTCCCTCTCTCCACACTCAGATTCTTCTTCCTTCCAGCCAGGCAGTCACAACCCAGAGCCAGTACCACCAGCCTTCCATGTGATGCACTTCCCCTGTGACTCCCCCACCATCTAGACCCAATCTTCCTACCATCCCTGTGAGATACGTAGCTCTCCTCATTAGAGACTGCTCTCAGAATCGCATACAGCCTCTCCAAGCAGCAGAACTGACCATGGCAGACTAGAGCCTGTATAATTTAACACCTGCATAGGTCTTCTGAACAAAGAGGGAAAAAGTTACAAAGAATATACATCAGAAGAATTACCACAGGAAACAAAACAAACAAACAAAAACAGACAAATAATTCTCTACACTGCCAAAGAAATTGACATGGGGGAAAAACTCTCTGAAAAAGGAGAACTTGGTGAGGCGGGATATTAAATTAAAGAGGAAATAGTGAAGGCGGCGAACGTGAGCTGACAGAGTTTACAAAAAACATCCAACTCAACATTACCAACACCATAGAAATGAAATGATATAGAAATACAAAAACAGTACAATACATACCATTTTTTTAAAGAACGGGAAAGATGGAAGAAAGGCTTATAAAACTACAAAAATTTAAACAACAAAGGACAAGAAAACAAAGGTAATTAAAAAGGTAGATATGGAGAGAGACCAAAATAAGCTTGACCAACAAAGAAATCGAAACAAATGGACCCAAAATAATATTCAAAAATTAAACAGATCATGTCTCTGAAATAGAAAGACCCCTGAATCTGAGGATCAAAATACACACCATTTTCAAGGACAAAGCCATTCGTTACAGCCATCAACATGGTATATTCTGGTAAGGCTACTTGCCTTTAAGAATAAAAATAGAATCACATGAGCATTCAGTCAGAAAAAAGTATTCATCTACCAAGGAGGAAAATCACAGTGGCCGCAGATTTCTTCATGACAACATTTAGTACCAAAATATTGTGAGCCAAAAAATTTAGAGTGTCCTTCTTAGGGAGCAGAAAACCTACTTGATAAAGTCTCATCAAGCAAATGTTACAATAAAAAAACTGAGAAAGGGAGATCTTGTGGCATAAAATAGGTGTGGTTTGCAGTGAACTGATTAGAACACAGAAGTAAAGCTGAATGAACAATTATGCAAATTTTCAAACACTGAGATGTATAAGAGTATAGCTAAGAAAGAATGGGCGAGAGTGGAAAAGATGGAATCCAAAAATGCAAATATGCTCACTTCCTAATGCTTCATATCAGAGAATTAAGAGATAGGATTTATTCCTGATGCTGCAAGTTTCTTTCCGACATCATTGCCCTTTTGTCTAAAAAATCCCTTTAGCAATTCTATAGCAGTAATGTAAGGTAGGTTGAACACTTTCAAAAAATGTGAGTCATCATATGTTAATAGGCTAAAAATAAACAATCATATGAGTATCTCAATAGATGCAAGGATAACATTTTACAAACTGCAACACCCATTGTGATGGAAACATTTGGCAGCAAGCTAAAAAAACAGAACCTCCTCAATCCAATAAAAAAGACATCTATTAAAAAACCTAATGAGAGAAAAATGCTACATATTGCTGAGAGAAATTTAAAAAGACTACATAAATACAGAGATATACAGTGTTATGAAACAAAAAAATCAAAATTGTTAAGATATCAATTCTCCTCAAACTGACCTATAGTTTTGAAACAATTCAAAAATCCCAACAGTGTTCTTGTTGAAATTAGAAGCAGATTCTAAAATTTATAAAGAAATACAAAACACCTAGAATAGCCAAAATAAAAGAAAAAGAAAGTTGGAAGTCTTTTGGGAGAAAAAGACAAAGTTGGAAGTCAAACTCCCCCTCAGCATAAAGCTTGCATTTATAGGCTTAGTGTAAAGCTACGGCGATCAAATTAATCTGGAGCTGACGTGTAAATCAATGGAACAGAATCCTGAGTCCAGAAATAGACCTGCACGTGTGTATATAGCTCATTGATTACCAACAAAGGTGTCAATGTATTATTTCACTGTGGAAAGAATATTATTTTCAACAAATGGTGGTGGAAAGAATATTCACATCCAAAAATAAAAGAGGAAACTTCAACTCTCATCTTCACACCATATCCAAAATTTAACTCTGAAAGGATCATAACCCTGAATGTAAGAGTTAAAACTTTAAAACTTCTAGGAGAGCCAGAGGTATGGATACCTGGGAGAAACTGACAGCTGTGAGGTGGGGGGGAGGAGGGGAGCAGACTGGATGGCAGAAAGTGAAGGGATTAGCCAAAGCACACGTATGAAGAACACAGGGACACAGACGACAGTGTGGGGACCGCCTGAGGGGAAGGAGGCCAGGGGCTGGGTGGAGTTGGGCAAAGGGCAAGGAGGGGGCAACGGGGACATCCGTAACCGTGTCTACAATACAAATAAGGTTTTAAAAAAGGAACACAAATGTGTCTTCAAACACGAAAATCATTACAGAGGAGTTGATCAAGAGATCTTTTTCCTTCAATAAAAAAGGTATGTGTATATAACCAAAGCCTCCTACAACCCTTTTTTCCCAAAGGGAATGCCCCACATGTTTGACAAGTATTAATTGTGTGTGTGTGTGTGTGTGTGTGTGTGTAATCTTTCTTAAATGTTGCTACACTTAACAGTAGCATAAATGTCTTGCTGTTTTCTCACAGAATTAAAATAGTATAAGCTTGAAAACATAAAAAGATAAATAAAAATTTTTACTTTTCTCAAGAAAAATCTGCTAGGAGAAAACGTATAAGAAATTTTTATTGCCTTTAGTTACAGTAGACTTCTATAATAATATAAACAATAAAAGCAAAAAAAAGCAATGATAAATTGCCTTTCAAAAGATACCATTCAGAAAATAAAAAGGCAAGTCATAGACTGGGATAGAATATTTGTAAAACATAGCTGATAAAGGATTTGCTTTGAGAACATATAAAGAACTCTAACAACTCCATGAGACAATTCAATTTAAAAACTGGGAAAAAATCTTGAGCATACACTTCATCAAATAAGATAGATAAATGGTAAGTGAGCATGTAGAAAGATGCTTAACATCATGAGTCATTAGGGAAATGCATATTAAAACCACACTGATATGCCACAAAACTCACCAGAATTCAAACAACTACGAAAACTTATGATACCAACTGTGGGCTAGAGGGGCAGCAACTGGATCGCCCACATGTTGCTGGTGGAAACATGAAGTAGCACAGCCACACGAGAAACAGTTTGGCAATTTCTTATTCGGTGAAACATACTCTTACCTACCACTCAGCAGTCTCACTCCTGTTTGCCCAAGAGAAATGATAACAAATGCACAATGACATGCATTTGAATAGTCACAGCCAGATTTATCATTTTTTTGATAAATGGCTATCAAAAATAACCATTTGGTTATTTTTTCCTTAATAACCAAAAATTTTCAAACTCACATGTCCATGCACCAGTGAACATAAACAAACTGCCATATAATTCCACTTAATGGAGAACTAAGTGAAAAAGCCCAGACACAAAAAGACTACATATAGTTGACTCCCTCTGTACATAATTCTGGAAAGGGCAAAACCACAATAACAGAAAGCCATTTTAAGGGTTGTCGGAAGCCAGGCACAGGGAGAGGCTACTGATTCGAAAGGAGGAGGAGGGAACTTTCTGGAGTGGTAGCTACAGAGTTCTGTATCATGATTATGATGGTTACAAAACAACTATAATATAAACTATAATTTTATATACTTATACAAACATGTAATATATAAACTGTAGTTTTGTGCAAATACCCAAAATACAACTGTATACATTTGTCAAAACTCAGAATTGCAAACTTAAAATTGGTAAGTTTGGTTGTATGTATACTTACTTCATTAAAGCTGGTATTTTTAAAAGCAGAAAATAAGAATGACAGTCATATTCAACAATAAAATTTATTCCATAATCGAAGTTTAATTTCATAGACAAGATGCTTTGTATTATGTATGGAATATTCATGTGAACTTGAAAAGCCCACATGAATCCTCTAAAAACTAACAGAAATAATATGAGATTCAATAACATGATAGGCTCTGAAACTAATAGACAAAGATCATGAGCTTTCCTATAAGCAAATAATTAATTAAAATAAAAACTATAATGGGTCCTGGCTGGTGTGGCTCAGTGGTTTGAGCACTGGTCTGTAAACCAAAGGGTCACCGGTTCAATTCCTCGTCAGGGCACATGCCTGGGTTGCAGGCCACATCCCCAGTAGGGTGTATGAAAAGGTAACCACACATTGGTATTTCTCTCTCTCTTTCTCCCTCCCTTTCCTTCTGTTTAAAAATAAATAAATAAAATCTTTAAAAAATTTTTTAAACTATAATGGGGAAAACATCACATTAAAAAATTTACAAGTATATAAAATAGATATGTAACACTTATATAAAGCAAGTTTTAAATTACTCCTAAGAAAAAAATGAGTAATTATTGAAGTATACTCTGTTCCTTGTTGGGAAACTTTTGTATTGAAAGTCTTTTCTTCCCCTAATTTGAATTATAAATTAATTATAATCTCAATGAATGGAATATACTATAGAAATATACACATTCTGATTTTGAATGTGCATATGTGTATATCTGAAGTATGTTTAATAAGTTACTTCAAGTCATTGGAGAAAACCATTTACTAAATAAATGATATTAAAATATTTTTTAAGCTTTTGGAAAATATGTTTAGATGTACATCTCACTTTGTAAATAACAATAAATTGTTTACATCAAAGACTTATATACTAAAAATAAAACCACAACTTTTAGAAGAAAATATGAGCATTTTATTTTTCTAGGATTGTGAAGATCTGTCTAAGCTCACATAAAACTTAAAATTCAGAAAGATAAAAGCTAATAAATTTGGCTACATAAAAATTTTAACTGTGATATAAAAATTCACTTTAACTAAATTCAAGTGACAAACTGGGTAAAAAGAAATTGGCAACACAAATGACAAAGGGCTAATTTGCTTAGAATTAAAATTGGTCTTACAAGTTAAGAAAAAAAACAACCATCCAATAGAAAATATAGCAAAGAACATAAAGAGGTAATATGTAAAGAGAAAAAAGTGCAAATGGTCTACAAAATGAAAATACAATCAACTTCACTTATAAGTAAAGAAATTAACATTAACTAGGATGGAGGTGCCACTTTCAGATGAACAAACCAACATTTTGTTACTGTTAGGCCATACCCACTGTATACCTCCTAATGAGTGAGACATAGAACCCAGACCTTTACAACTACGGAGCAGAAGGAGTTGCCTTTATGGGAGTAATTCCTCCACTGAGTGCCAGTGTGGCCCCTGCCCACCCCACCAGTATGAGATGCAGAGAGTAGCAGATCCCGGGCACCTCCAGCCTGAACCTGAGAGTTCCAGGTTCACCTCCAAGAGGCATAAAAGAGGCATTGAGGAAACATAGTCTCATTTTTATCAAGCTCTAGTGCGGTGGTTCTCAGACTTGGCAAGCATCAGAATTACTTGGAGGACTTGTGAAAACCCAGGTTGTAGGGCCCTGCCGTGAAAATTCGTGATTCAGGAGGCCTAAGATGAGACATGGGAACCTGCATTTCTAACAAGTTCCTGGGGGATGTTAAGGCCAGGGACCTTAGACGTGGGCCAGGGAGCACACTTTGATGAGAACCTCTGGTCCGACGAACACCCTCTGCACTGTAATAAACTGGATGAAAGCAGCACTGAGTTAGCTTACCCACTGGTAAAGACATAGGTAATAAAATACTTTCTCACGGTGCTGAGGGAATGAACATATGCAGCCCTTCTCACTGGCAATATTTCTCAAAATTCATATGCATATCTCCTTGGCCCAGAAATCCCATTTCTCAGTATTTATCCTGCATATAGGCTCCCCTCAACATTTACAAAGATGATCTATACAGAGATGTTTACTATACCATAATGATAAAAGCTAAAAACTGAACACAAATGTCAGCCGATTGGAAATTGTTTAAATAGATTAGAACACATCTCACGAGAATTCTTAGCAGCCATTAGGATAACTGTAGTGGATTTATCATACTGAAATGAAAACATGACCACAGTGTATAATTCAATGCAAAAGATGAATGTACAGAATACATGGAGTGCAATCCATTATTTTTTCAAAATCAAAAATACGTATCTTATGATATACATGACATGTGATACGTATAATGTGATACAACTACAGAGACAGACAGACATGATTGACACAGATGTGCACTGTGTGCACACATGTGTGTGTCAACAGAGGGGTTCGAAAAGCTTCTAAAGACTTAGCCCAGGGTCAAGTGGTTGGAGCCTCACGAGCAGTGCCCCTGCGTGGCTAACGAGCAGGTGTGACACCGAAAGACTTTAAAATGTCTTGTTTGAATTATTTTACAACAAGCTCATATACCCTATTTTACTTATTTTTTTTGAAAACTATTGTTTTGAAATCAAAGCAAAAACAACCAGCTTAACACCTACAATGCTGTGGTGTTGATTTTATCTACTGATTATAGATGGTTTGCCAGAACCTCTAACTGGGAGCAACGTTCGTTGCCTAGTTTTTAATCACTTTGTATAACTCAAATGAACACAATAATGTGTCTGGAAAAAGATAAAATAAGACAGAAGAGATAAGGGGCCCACTACAAATGGAGAGGAAACCAGTAGGCCCAAGCTCCTGCCAGGGCCTGTCTTTGGCCCCATTTTAATTCTCTTTCCAATGTCTCAAAGAAAATTTAGCATCATTATATAATCAAAATGTACATAAATGTTCATCTTAATTCTCTGCAGTTTCTCCGTTGACTCAACAGTTGCTTCAATAAACATGAACTGAGTCGGTGTGACGGCTGCCGACTTCACGATGCCAGCATCTCTGAGTTCTGAGAAGGGAGTGGCAGTGACAGTGTATGATGCCAGCACATTCATAATGCCAGAAAATGACGACAACACATATGCCAGGATGTGCTAAACATACTGGGGACCTAGAATCCCACAGAGCAAGGCTGTTCTGGAAACCAGCATCGCTTAGGAGGATAACAGGAAGTTACCAGCTTGCAGAGAGAAATGACCGAACGCTGTCGTGGGCCTGACACTCAGCCGTTCAGGCAGCGAGGTCAGGCTGGCATCCCATAGGCAAACCTACTGCTCTAAGGTATAAGGCCTGCTCTCGGGGAGAGAGAGCAGGGTTGCAGGTGCAGTCCAACCTTAAACTCGTCTTTAGAGCCATGAAAGCTCAAGTCATGAGATAAATACGTGGATGCTGTGGATTTTTTTTCATAGATAACTATAGTTTAATATGAAGCAGCACATGATAGGGAGAAAACCAGCAAAGCCCATTTCATCAAAGTCCTCTGTGTCCCATTGTTAAAAATGGGCCAGCAAACGTTAATTTACCAAATGTTTGCTCTTCTCTCCCCCTGTGACTTGCTTTCTTGTTGTTTAAAGTTCCAAACCACAAGTCGCCCCTTCCCCTTAGCCCAAGAAGGCACACAAACCTGAACTGACCAATTTATCATCAGGTTTTACATTCTTATGGAACCCCTGCATGAACAAAATGTAATACATTTTGATCATTTTCCCCTGCTAATCTGTCTCTCGATCAATTTGATTTTTAGTCCAGCCAGAAAAACTTAGAAAGGTGGAAGGAAAATTTCTTTTTCCTGTTGTGGATGTTTTTAAAGAAAGAATTTTTTTAAAAATCCACAACGAGGCAATATCCCGCATTACTTCTGAACTGGAGAGAATAAAATAAGCCTTAGAATTCCAGAAAATTACATGTTTTCTCATTCTCACAACAGTATATGGAGAAGGTCCTGATGCAATGGTTTGGTTACTCCACACAGAGGCACTAATATTCGCCATAAAGTTAGTATCATTTGGTGGAAAATTCTGTAAAACTGAATCACGCCAACATCAAAACAGACCCAAAAGTTTATGTGTCAAACAGTATGAACTAAGAAGTTTCTCTCATCCTGGAACCAATGCTCCTTTGTCCTTAGCTGACCCAAAACATCACGTGTTACAGGTCATATGTCCAGTACTAATGAACGTAATGTTTTGGTTGTGTTCCTGATTGATTTGGTAACACACTGATAACCTCTCTCTACTCAAACCACCTTACGTGTTTTCCTTAGTCACCCTAAGACCAGCCTGAAATCTTCTAACTTTTCTTAAATTTCTCACATCTATCCAATGAGTTCATTTGATGACAGCCACAGAAAAGCAGTTGAACTACAAATGGGAACCAGAGGTTCAACCAGTGCAAAAAGACTTTCTAAGTAATAATCCCACTTAAATCTTATGGAAGCCAAAATGCTTTATAGCAAGTATCAAATGAATCACCCAAACATCCTTGCACACCAGCAAGGAAAATGTACTAATAGTCAGGAAATAGTTTGGAAAAATTGTACTGCAGAAAGGGTCAGCGATTTACCACAGATTACAAAATGTGTCAGGATTAGAACAGAAAACAGTCCTCAGTGACCTTGATGTAGTCAACAGTCCTACCTGAATAAGCATCTTTGCTGGTCTGTTTTGACTTTCTCCATGTAGTAGGGACTAGCAAAGGGTCTAACTTCTCCCTGTTGACGGCTGTCTGTGAGTGACATTTTGTTCCTCCTTGTTTTTGTTCCACAATAATAGAATTGATGCTAGTAATATTTGAATAGCGTATCTCCCAAAGTGTTTTTGCATTCACAATCTCCTCTAATTAAGCCAACCCCATCTCTGTCTTCTGCATTTCTCCAATCCCTGACTCAAACAGACTTGAAATTGTCAAATGGAGTAGGAGGTTGGGGCTTCCTTTCAGCCACTCTTCTCGTACATATCCAAGATACTCACACCATCTTTTGTCCTTTTCATCAGCAAACATTCATTGAGCACCACCGCATGTGACAAAATGCTACATACTAAAGATATAGAGATAATTAAGGTAGTCCTTAAATGCAGGAGCTTATGGTCTAAAGATGGAAATAATTTACAAAAATAATGACAGGTACCCCAGTTGAGGTCCTGGAATACCAATAAGGGAGAGATGAGTTCTACCTGGGGAAGCCATGCTACTGTGCTGAGGTGTCTCCATTTGCCCCCACTTATCTTTATCTGCTCTGTGCCCTACGGAGGTTACCGTTGTGGGGAGCGGCACCAGGCTTCCTTGTCTGCCTTCTAGCCTTTGGTGGGGCTTGACAATGGACAATCCCCGCAGGATATACCAGGGCATGCAGTGACAGATTGGAATGCTTATTTTCCCAGATCCTTCCCTGCCCAGTTACAATTTAGCAATGACTGTATTCCTCTATGAGAGGCCAACACGCTTGTCCTGAAGTCCCAAGTCACTCTGGGTCACTGTTTCCTTCCTTACTTGCTTCCTTAGACCCAGAGGTGGTAGGCTGTCACCGGTCTGAGCCCCAGAGAGCTTCACCATCTTTTGTAAATAGCCATAATCCTTTGTAAATAATTTCACCATTAGTGAATAATTTCACTAATATTTTAAAGCGGAAGGGTGACTTAGTGAGTTTAGAGTGGGGAGCTATTAAGTAAGAAGACTCTGGAACTGGGGTCCTAATTAGATGGCTGCTGGGGTCTTGAGTTCACGCTAGAACATGAATTAAGGTGATGGAGTCCAGGATGGAAAGGCGATAACTGACTTGCATGGTAGTTTTGGAAGCGAAATCACCAGGCCAGGTGACCAGCTGCACATTCAGGAAAATAAGGGAATGAGTGAAACTGAAGGCAATTTACAGGCTATTAGGAAAAAAAAATACATTCCTTAAAAATTTTTGACAACTACGCGGTGCTACTTGTGATATATTTTCAATTAAAGGTAATTTGGCAAAAATGCTAGTGTGTATTAATTGTACTGCCCTAGCTCTTGGCACGAAATCAATAGTCACCTTCAAGAGGGTTTGCATGGCAAACTGTGCAACCTGAGTACGTGTGTCCTTCCCAGGTACACGTCCCCCACCCCCAACTGTGCATACACACAACCATCAAAGACTCTCATGGCGGACGTGCAGCCCTGCAAAGCCGTGTGGGCCACAGAGAAGATCACAGCCCCTTCGGAGTCCAGTTCTCCCACGTTCTATTGCCCGTCACTATCTATTGCCAGTCACAACACTGAAGCTATCCTCAGTCTAAATACATCGGAAAATAGGTAAAAACATACCACATTGTAACTTCCCTCGGAATGGCAATAAACCTGTTCTTATGCCAAGGGAAGTCAGTCAGACAGAGAAAGACAGATACTGTATGACCTCCCTTTTACATGGAATATAAATTGAAACAAACTCACAAAAACAAAGATCAACTGTGTAGCTACGGGGAGGTGGCGGGGTTTGGTGAAGGTGGGCAGACGGTCTGGGGATGTGGTATAGGACATGATGACCCCAGCTGACAATATTGTGTTATATACTTGAAAGTGGCTAAGAGGGTAAATCTTAAAAGTTCTCAGGAGAAAGAAAACAAATTGTAACTATGTGAAGTGATGGATGTTAAGTAAACTTACTGTATGAATCATTTCACAATACATATATATGTTTTAATTTGTTGTGTTGTAAACCTTAAAATTGTACAATGTTATATGTCAATTATATCTCAATAAAACTGGGAGGAGATCTAATATTATTGCTACTTTCTGTCTAAGGCTCTGCTGTTGTTGGGGAAAGTCATCAAAAAGACATGACTGCCAACGACCTGTGAGCTGAACCAGGCAATCAGAGGCCCTTTACCACCCCCCCTCCCCCACCATTCCCACAGCTGGGGCTACTCTAAGGATATAGCCTTGAGGGAATGTGTTCTTGAGACCATCTGGACTAAATACCTGACCACCCAGTTAAGGCCTCTATAAATAAATTTTTAAGATTCTGGCTGGCATGTCAGAGATCTACTCGCCCTGCAGCTGCCCTAGGCAAACCTCGCATGCAAGTTGCTTATTAAACCTCCCACCTACTGATCAGGAGTCTGCCTCTTTTTTCAGTCTCTGCTTGCGTTCCACATACAGGGGCCGACTTCAGATTTCACCAGGGGAACTCCCAAGGGTGCAGACCAAGAGCTGCCCACCTGCTCTTAGAATTTCCATTAACTCCGAAAATAAAAGTGCAAACAAAGGTTTCTTTAATTTTGTCATTAGACTACTTCCATGTTGTCAAAATTCCTATAGAAATACTTGCAAAATATATATAGTACTTTCGAACAGGCATAGACCCAAATGAAAGTGAAATCCCAGAGGTCATAAAAAATCCATCCTTCTTCTGGAATATTGTTATTTAGATATTATAACTGTAGTATAAATGCATTCCAATTTTATCAAAGATTGAAACTGAACCTTAACAAATATTCAGACTCAAATAAAAACACAGCCTCAAATGACCTTAATATTTCCTCCATGAATGAAATTAGAGAGAGAATGTGTTAAGTCTTTATGAGGAAATCCCTTGTTTCAAATAAAACCACACTAAGTCTAAGGAAGAAGCAGTTTGTCTGGAGAGACGCTGGCACAACACAGCATGTAAAGTGTGCATGGGAAAAGAAAACGAGTAACATGTGTGAAAATGTATGCACCAGAATATTGATGACGTGAAACGTAGCAGCTAAAACCACACACATTAATGTCCAACGATAGAGAAGGGGTTCAGTTCATCTCCTGGGGAGCCAAGGAGATAGTTCTTTTGCTCAGCCTTCGACAGCCGACCCTTAATCCAGCAGCAGCACAGGCGCAACACTGGGTGTCATAAGCAAGGGGGCATCCCCAGAGGAGTCACTCACACACACTTGTGTCTTTCCACAGTGCCAAGCTTGTGCCCAGAGACCTCCCCAGTGAGCCAACAGAGTCGCACACAGTTATACACAGAAAGGGGGAGTTTACGTGATCAAAGCTGGGTGAGTGAGCGTCCAGACTCAAGTCTCAGTCACAGCTGGCCCCCCAGGTGCCGAGAGGCAAACAGGGGTCTCAAGCCAGGTGACTGCAATGGCAGCACATTGTCCATGAAGTGGACGTGGGCAGAGCTCCAAGGATAACAGCCAGTCTGAAGTGTTGGGTGGGTAGCAATCTGAGGTCTTACAGCCCACCAGGGCTGGCGGTCCCATTCATATTGATGTCCAAGTGGAGTCCTTAACCAAGTGTCCAAATTTGTGGTTTTAAGCTTTCCAGGCCCCTCCCAAGGGCGTTCCCATTACACCCCATTCCCTCAGCCTTGACATAACACTTGACATAACATCATGGCTCCATATTGGATTGGAGTGACTCCAATCGGTGACTCCGTATTGGATTGTCACAGGTATCCAAAAAAAATCCACTCCACTCTTGCTCTGCACATGGACTCACCTTTTCTCAAAACGACCCTCTCTTTGAAGTTCTTGGAGCTCTTTTTCATCTCTAGCCTTTGAAAATTGCCTTAATCAACCTTGAATTTTGAAAAGAAAGCTTAACATCTCTTCCAGAAAGCAGTAGCGCTTCTTATACAAATTATCTCCCGCCCTACCGCCTAATTCTACACACAAAGGGAAAAGGCAGGATTGAAAGTGACACAGCCCTTTTACAGTGACTCAGATTGAAAACGTGTTTACATCTCCTGTTCTCTCTCAAGATGCTGCTTCAATAACGATTTGTTTAAATTCACCTGCAGAAACAAGATGAGGAGAGGAGACCGTCATAATCAGGCCTGTGTGCCAGAAAGTAAAAGCAAAGGCATAACTGAGAGAGAGAAAATAGGTCTTACCTCCAGGTCAAGAATCAGGAGGACATCTGCCTTCTTAACAGACGCACCCAGAGGCCAGGAAACAATAAAGCAATTCCTTCAAAACCCTGAGGGCAAATGACTTCCAACTGAGAATTCTATATTAAGTCACACTCTTATTAGAATATGAGAGTAAGATGAAGATTTTTCCAGACATGCAAAATTTCAATGTTGCCTCTAATACAGCTTTATTCAGAAAACTACCAGAGTATGTGCTCCCCCAAATGAGACAATTTACCAAAGAATGTGAAAAACAGAAATGTAGGCTCCATTCAGAACCAGCTACATAATTAGTGGGACCCAGTATACAATGAAAACACAGCATCTCTTGTTCAGAATTTATGAAGAATTTCACGGTGGTGACTGCAGAGCGCTGCACCAGAGGCAGAGCCCTCCTAAGCGTGATTGCACAGGATGCAGACCTCATGACGCTGACTCTCATGGGTCCAACCCAGAAGAGAAAAGAGCGCATCCCCAGGATGCTGGTGAAGAGGGAAGTCCAGATAATCATCAGTCCCCGTGGAGGTGCTACCGAACATAAAGGGGGTTCATCTGCCTGGCATCACAAAAGCCAAACTGATGAGGCATTTGCTGGTGAAAAAGGAAAAGGATTTATTCAGATGCTGTATGATTTGAGAGAATGGCAGACTCCCTGTCTCAAAGCCCATCTCTTCCGCAAGACCATGGAAAAAGTCGAGCTGTCTTGAGCAAGACCAAAACAAGAGTCAGTGTCCAGAGTTCCTGTTCCAATTTAAGTGCCATCTTTCGGAGCCTGTGTGTGCCTGAGAAGCAGTCCAGGTAACTTAGCTTGCTCCCAGATACAGTCTATTTCAGGCTCCCTAGTGGAAGCCATGGGCCATGCAGGTGCTAGGGCCACAAGGTCACACAAACGCACTGGCAAATGCATCACCAGGTGGGCAAGAGAGAGAGAGAGACTTCCTCCTGGAGGTCATGGTCCACATGGTTGCTAAGGCCACATGGGTCATGGAAAGAACAGGCAAGTCCACCATCTGAGTGCAAGCCTCGGTCCAGCAAACCATGAGCAAAAGTTTCTTTGTTCCTCTGGAGTTGTATTAGCTTGGGTATGGGACACACCCCAGTGCTTTCTCAGAAATGACTAATCAGCTTCCCAAACTTTTGCATGCTTTGGGTGAGTACACCTTCCAACCAACTCCTTTTTTCCCCAGGCTAGACTCACAAGCATCTTTGGTTCAGCACCGCTCCCTGCCACCATTTTTATTTCTATGGTGCATGTGCCTTCCTTCCCCTGGTCCCACCCCCAATCTGGTACCATGGGGATGAGAAAGGGTTTTCCTACGCTCAGTGTAAGAGCCTCCCACTGCCACCATCTTGGCCAGGGGTGAGACTCCCCAGGCTCTGACCAACTGTCCACTGGTAACAGAGACAGAAAATGGAACGTTCCAAAAATGATATGTTCAAGGAAAAGAATGGAATATAGAGGTTACCCAATGTGTTCTAATGTATTGAGAGGCTATTTCCCTTTCTTGGGGGAAGTACATGGAAGAATTAACAATGGATCCAGGTAAAGCAACCTTCCAGACTGGCCAGTGGCAATATTTTATGACAAAGTTGCTGACCCATGAAGACAAACCAACAACGTACTGACCTCCAGGGACAGTCTTGGGAGATGTAGACGTGAATCTATGCCAGTAGAACACGCGTGGTAAAACAACGAGGCTTTTCTAGGAATTCAGTAAGGAGGGAGGCCCCGGGCCACGTACAGAACGAGGCATACCAAAGGCCTGACTCAGCACAAGCAACTCAGAACAAGCCTGGACGAACCAAACCCTCTGGGCTGACGACAAGTGCCAGAATGAGAAAACGTTCTACATTCCTCTCTCATCCTCCCCAACAAATTTCCGTTCAAAGATAGATATGCTAGAAACATATGCTAGTAAACAGTTCCTATTTGGGATTCTATTAGGACCTGTAAAACAAGCACATTTTGTGTTGTGCATACTGATTCCATTGTATTGATTTTAATTTATTTGCTGTAATTAAACTTGTGTAATTATTGCAAGGAAATGCAACGAAAACAGGCTCAGACATTTCTGCTACACCATGTTGCTCTAGTTTATTGGAATTCTCTATCTTTTTTATTACTATTGGGATTCTCTTGTGGCTTGAAGGTAGGAATCCAGGATCAAAGTGGAAGCTCCCCAGTGGTAAGGGGAAGGAGTAGTACACACAGTTCAGAGCAGAATGACTTTTTTTATTTGAAAGTGGTTTTATTATTGTTCTTATGCATGCTGCTCTTTTTTAAGAAAAAGTTTTAACAGTAAAATAATCTCAAGGAAGAAACAAAAAAAAAAGTAATTCCAAATCCCACCACTTAGAGATTAGCACTTTTACCAGAAATCCTGCTGGACATCCCCCTTTGTATATAAATACAAAAAGGAAAAGGTGAGCGCTTTAACTAAAAGTAAAACAGTATACAAATGGCCAATAAGCACATGAAAAAATACTCAACATCATTAGCCATCAGGCAAATGCAAATCAAAACTACAATGACATGTCACTTCACACTTATTGGAACCCTTATACACCATTGGTAGGAATCTAAACTGGTGAAGCCACTTTGGAAAGCATTTTTGACATTTCGTCAGGGTTATTGTTTGATCCAGAAATTCCACTCCTAGGTATATACCCAAAAGAATTGAAATTAGAATCACATCTGATATTTGCATGCTAATGTTCATTGCAGCATTATTCATTGTAGCCAAAAAGTAAAAACAGCCCAAGGCTTTATCAACAAATGAATGGATAAACTAAATGCATTGTATCCATACAATGCAATATTATTCATCCATAAAAAAGCATGAAGTTCTTTTTTTCCAATTTTGTTTTGTATTGGTTTCAGATGTATGGCTTAGTCATTAAACGATCATATACTTTACATAGTGTTCCCTTCAATGTTTCCAGTACCTTAAATGGCACCATGCACAGTTATTGCAATATTATTGACTATATTTCCTATGCTTTACTTACTTCCCTGTGACTATTTTATAACTACAAATTTGTGCTGTAGTCCTTTCCCTTCTTTAACCCAGTTCTTCCACGCCCCTCCCACTTGGCAACCATCAATATATTCTCTGTATCTATGAGTCTGTTTCTATTCTGCTGTTCATTTATTTTGTTCTTTAGATTCTACATGTAAGTAAAATCATACGATATTTGTTTTTGTCTGACTGACTTATTTCACTAAGCAAAGGACCCTCTAGATCTATCCATGTTGTTGCAAATGGTAAGATTTCATTATTTTCTATGGTCAAGTAGTATTCTATGGTATATATGTACCATCATTTTTTTATCCATTCACCTATTGATGGACACTTGGGTTGCTTCCATATCTTGGCTATTGTAAATAACTCTGCAATGAATGTAGGGATGCATATATATTTTTTGAATTGGTGTTTTGGGTTTCTTTGGATACATACACAGAAGTAGAATCACTGGGTCTTAAGGCAGATCCATTTTTAATTTTTTGAGGAAACTCCATACTGCTTTCTGTAGTGACTGCACCAATCTGCATTCCCTGCAACAGTGCACAAATGTTCCCTTTCTCCACATCCTCACCAGCACTTGTCATCTGTGGTTTATTAGTGACAACCAAGGAATGAATTTCTAATATATGGTGCAACATGGATGAACCCTGAAGACATTATAATAAGTGAAACTATACATGAAAGAATAAATATTGCATGATTCCACTAATATGAAATATCCAGACTAGGCAAATTTGAGACAGCAAGAAGATTAGAGGTTATCGGGGCTGAGGGTGAGGGAAAGGGAGTTGTTGCTTAAAGGTTACAGTTTCTGTTTGGGTTGATGAAATGTTCTGCCAATATACAATGGTGATGGTAGCATGATACTGCAAGTGTAATTAAAGCCACTAAATTATGCATTTTAAAATGGTTAATATGGCAAATTTTACTTATATGTATTTTACCACAATAAAAAATAGTAAATTCTGTTTCTAAAAAAATGAAACACAGCATCAATACATGCTACAGTGCGGATAAACCTTAAAAACATTTTGCTAAGTAAAATAAGCCAGTCACCAAAGGCAGCATATTATATGATTCTTATCTAGATAAAATTTCCAGAGTTGGCAAATCTGTAGAGATGGAAAGTGGATTAGTGGCTGCACAGAGCTACAGGTAAGATGGGGTGAGAAAAGGAGTGACTACTAATGGGTATAGATTTTTTATGGTTGGGGATAAGATGTTCTAAAATTATTTGTGGCAATGGCTGTGCAACTTTTTGGATATACTAGAAACTATGAAAATTTATGTTATAAGTAATTGAATGATATAGTATGTGAATTATATTTCAAGAAAGTTGTTTTTTTTTAAATGTGGGTTTCTATGATGATGAATGAGTTCGACCATTTTTTTATAATGATTGGCCACTTGAGTTTATCTTGTAAATGTCTTGTTTGTGTTTTTGGTCTGGTTTTGTTTGTTTTGTGTTTAACATGTAAAGAACCACTCAGGGTCTACTTTGGCAAGTATTTTGTAGCACATTATGTTCTTGAAGTTGGTTCAAAATGCTGCAGGTGGCGTGGCTCAAGTCAAAAAGAAGACCAGTTCTGAAGGTGCTGACATCTACCAAGAGGTTGTTAGAAGTCTAACAGGTTGAATTGATTTTGTTCGTAACAGAGTAAACACAGTGTGGAAGGGCGGCATAATAAGAATACACTTTGAATCTTCAGCACCATACCAGGCAGTTTACAAATATATCTCACGTAATCCATCATGCCCATTTACCAAGGAGAGGGATCAATACCCCAAGGATACATAGCCAGCAGCTGCAAGTGCGATTTGAACTTAGTTCTCTCTGCCTCCAAAGTGCTAGTCCATCTGAAGTGCCCTCTGTAGGGTATTCATCACATATGCATGACAAATTATAGGAAGCTGTGGCAATGGCCTTTGTATCAATACTTCTGAGTTCCAGACACCTAAGCCTAGGATCCTGCTGAGCAGCTGCTGGAATTACGAAGTTGAACCTGTCAGAAAACACATCTCCTCTACGGCTCTAAGGGAGGCCAAGCAGAGAATCTACCAACACAAACATAAATTCTTCAAAGTCCCTCAAATGTTCCTGTGGTGAAATCTGAACCTGTCTGGGTCATAAGGATTCCACCTGGGCATCTCTGCTCATCCAAAGCCCTGATTCAGGATGCAGCAGTAATAGCTCAGATGCCATACAGACCAGAAAATGTCAAAGTCACACAATGAATGACACAGCCCTCAAAAGAGCCAATGAATATCACACTTGAGAAATTAATTTGTAGATTCCATGGGATTAGATTACACATCTGTGCAATTGTGGATAGTATCATACAAGGATCAAATTAGGAGACTTAGAGTTTATCTACTCAAACTTCTTACTTTTCAGGTGCAGAAACTGAGATCTTGAGATTTTAATTAACTGTTTTACTTAGAAAAATATCAGTGAGGGGGAAAAGACACGATTTTTGCTGACTGCAAGCTCCTAGGTTTGTTGCCCTTCCTCCTTACTCCAAAAACCCACACAGTCAGTTTTCAATGGCAAAACCTTTAAAAACTGTGAATTTAATAATTTCTAGCTCTCTGTGCTGCACTGGGAATTGTTCAACTCAAAATCCCGTTAGGTCTGCAGCCTGGAAGAGAATATAATTCTCAACACGGCTCGTGTTTTCAAGTCACATGTCCTCAGCTTGCTAAAAATTTCTAGTCTATGAAACACAAAATGAAATGCCAGGATGCTATTTCTGATTGACACTTGAAGCAAGGAAGCAGATTTTATCCACTGGCAAAACCTCATGCTGATAGGGAGAAATTGCTAGTGATGAGCTATAAATGTTTGCACATTGCATTGAAGAAGGCTCCGTTTTTTCTGTCAATTGGAGTGAGAGGGTTTCCCTTTGGCCTCTACCTTCTAATATTCCAAAATTAGACATTCAACTTTATTGGAAACCCAATTGTAAATGTAATTGTATTATAGGTATGATTCAGCAAAGAAGAGTAAAAAAAATTCAAATGGAGGCCAAGAAACACTTGCTTTTTTTGTCAGCTTCTATTTCATCTGTTTCCCTTCACTTGGTATATGTTTTAACATAATTTAATTTAAAAAAATATTTCTATAAGTGGTCAAGCTCAGAAATGTATATGAATTAATTTTTTTAGTAAATATTACATGGCACAAACCTAGTTCAGTAACTGTAAACAAATTCTTCATCCTTGTGTATAATCTAGGACAATAGAGTGTGTTACTCTGAAAGATACAAAGTGTTCATTTAACTTTAAAAAAAATATTTCACATGTATTTTGGTATCAACAAACCCTATGCCACAGAGAATTCAAGATAAACACCTAAAAATGTAGGTAAAGTATGTCATGTTTAAGTGTGAGCACATATATGAAGCAATGTAAAATTCTGCTTTACTCCTTGGTTAATGAACATAATGGTCAGACTTAAAATAAACATTTAATTTATATGTTTATCTAACACATTTATATAATATAGAATACTGTTAAATAATACATACTTATATTTCATATATAGTAAATAAGTAATTGAGAATACAATACAATTGGAATCAATTGGAAAGTTCAAAATATAATTGTGGGTACATATATTGAGATATATATACTGAGTTAAATATTATCATATATACAAATATATCAATATAAAATGTAAATATCTCAAACAAAAAGATGACACCTTCTTTTTTCCCATTTGATTAACGGATGGGCCATTTGTTCTCCCAATGGTGCAGATACTGAGAGTGCGCAGACAAGACTCTCCACTTTTCCAGGGCCAGAAAACAGTCTGTAGTGTTCTTATTTTAACTCCTCTCTTATTGTCCCGCATTTTCTACTTCTAGCCTTCAGTGTTTTTATGCTAGTTGTTTTCCAAGTTGAACGTGTTTTACTCTTTAAGTCCATGGCATTGTTTGCTGACATAATGAAATGTGATTTACAGCACAATAACCAGCCAACTGGAGAACATATTATCTGGAAACCAGGCACACAAGCAGTAAGGAATGTCAGGATCCACTAAAAATAGGGTTCACGTTTTCAGTTTAGTCATCTTTGTTTGGCATAAAAATCTCTTACGTTAGCTCATTTGTGGGTTGTTGTTTGTTTTTTTTAAGCATAGTGGAGGGAACAATTCAATGGGAAAGTTATTTTTTAAAAACTGGCTTTCTTGGCCCATCATATTTCAGTGTACGTACATGGTTAATAACCACTTCAAACTGCTATGCCAGGAGAAACGACTCTTCCCTAATTGCCTGCCAAGGCTCATAAAGCACCTCTGCGTCATTGACAAGTCATTGGCCTACCGATACCATAACTCACATTGAGATTTTCTGGTTCTCACTTCGCACTCATACTGATGCGCACATCGTTGATTTCTCACCTCACCACACATGCACATTTAATGCACATGTGCCTGTACTTTAAATGGTTAAATATATTCTCCTCCACGTGGAATTTTTTCATTAGGCCGAAACGTTTCATTTTCATATTGGTCTATGGTGACATATTGGTAATGAAACCACTTCATCTCGGGATGCCAGAATTTTTACAAGATCGCAGCTAATGAGTTCACTTCCAGCGTGGTGTCACGAGGCTCAGTTCTTTTCACGGCAACATGCGTCTTCTCTGTTGGTATAGAGGGAACGTAGCACTGTGCCACACTCCTATCAGGACATCTCCGTCATTTTTCCCAGATGACTGCGTGACGCTGAGAAAAAATGTTAACAACTGCCAGTTCTGCCAAATTTCTTCCTCCCGTGCCACACACTACTGAGTTTTACACTCTCTTGAAAGAGCGGAGAGTGTGAAAACCAAGGTGACTAGACCTCCTGTACTACCTTAGAGGATGGTGGCATTCACCTTCTCTGCTGGTGGGGAATAGTTTGGAATGTGGTGGAAAGTGGTTCCCGCAAGATGGAAGGTTTGCTGGGCCGTGTCAATCCATCATCAGCCCAGGAACCATGGAGACCATCTCCAGGTGTGGCACACTCCGCGATCCTGTCAGCCGCCACTTCCTGAGACACGAAGTGACTAAGCAAACGGTGGAAACTTGGTCAGCGTGTGACCCAGGGCTGGCCAAGGTAAATGCCACAAAGAAATTAGTCATTTCTACAAAAATTAGTCCACTTCGGCTGCAGTCTTGCTATATGAACCACAGCTTACAATTCTGATTAGAAATGTACATTTGGATCATTTTCTAGAAAGTGACTAAGAGGTGATACATGAATTGCATTTGCTTTTGAAAAACATTGCGTGATGTTTTTTTAGAACTGCACAGCCTACCATGATAAGCTATTGAATTTACTGCCTGCTTCTACCTCCCAGATCATATGGTTACTCAACAGACCCATCTAACTGAGTAAAGAGCAAACAAGGGACTGATCGCAAGCCCGTCTTCTCCATCCAAGATTGTCTCGCTAGCCTCCTGAAGCCAGCCAGTACCCCCTGGGTTTTGCAGCCAGGGCTACTACCACTCCGCCACATTTTCTCCGGCAGTCACATGAACCTCTTTATTTTTCCAGTTACTGCGTCATTAAGGGTCATATGCTTGAAATTTTCAAAGGGAGCATTATTCACAGTGACCGAGACAGGGAAACAACCAAAATGTCTTTTAACAGATGATTGGGTAAAGAATATGCGGTTCTCAGCCACAAGAAAAGATGAAATACTGACCTTTTGCAACAACATGGGTGAATCGTGAGAATTGCATGCTAAGCCAAATAAATCAGCCAGAAAAAGTCAAGAACCTTATGATTTCACTCATATGTGCGATATAAAACTGAAAGCAGCAAAGGAACAAATAAGACATACAAACAAACAAAAACTCATGGACGTAGGCAAGTTCCTGCAGAAGTGAGGCCTGCTTCAGTGCGGTTGGTAGGATAATAACATATGGATGTAAAAATGCACAATTTTAATTTGAACATGTCACCTAAAATGTCAAATGGTGTGCTTACGTGTGATATTGTTATGTTACTGATTTACATGCTTATGATTTTGTGATCAAAGAGTTTATAATAAAAAAGAGGCGTTATTTGTGCCAGACCATGTATATGGTGACAGAAGGAGATTGGACTTCGGGTGGTGAACACAGTGCAATATACAGGTGTTGTAGTATAGAATTGTACATTTGAAACCTATATAATTTTATTAACCCATGTCACACTAATAAATTTAATTTAAAAATTTTTTAAGCTACAAAAGAAAGAAATTGCTGTCAAGCCAGCACTCAACTCAGCATTTGTGTGAATGATGTTGTGATATTGTGATTTATAATAAGAAATATATATTTGGTCTTTGTCTCATTGCTCGCACAGAACTCTGAAAACTCCTGGAATTTCCTAAAGGTGTCTTTTGTTACACTAATGGGTGACCTGAAGGTGGCAGCTTGTTGCTAGCAGAACCAACCTGGATCCGTCTCCCACCTCCCCACCCCCTCACCCCTGACCTCCAGGGTAAGGCGGAGCTTTCCAGTTAGTGAGCAAGTGGAGGGTTGGGAGAGGGGTGCACGCAGAGAACACATGGAAGCTTCTTGCCTATTTCTCATGCCTTGCCCTATGCATCTCTTCAATCTGGCTGTTTTTGAGTTATAACTTTTTAAAATAATCCAGTAAGTTAAATGTTTTCTCGGTTCTGTGAGTCATTCTAGCAAATTCATCAGACCCGAAGAAGAGGATGCTGGAGCTGCCAACGGTAGCTGATCGGTCAGAAGCACTGGGCACTGGTGATGAACTGGACCAGCGACTGGGGAGGTGTGGCATTCTCGTAGGACTGAGCCCTTAGCCTGGGGCGTCTTCCCGGAGACAGTGTCAGAACTGAATTGAATTGTAGAACCCCAGCTTCTGTCCAGAGACTCACTTGGTGGTTGGGGGAACTCCCCCAACACACATACACCTTGGAATTGGGTACAGAATCAGAAGCTGCCTTGAGGGGAAAGAACCTGAGACCTAAATGTTGGGAGCTTTCCTGTGCCTGGATGTGAGTGGTGGAAAACGGATTTAAGGAAGGGCCTGGGGAAAAACAAAAGATGCGTGGGCTTCAAAACAATCTGTAATGCAGGGCCAATCTTCCCTCTGATTTGTGTTTAAAATTAAAATAAAATCCCCAAAGTCTAAGACATACACAGTATAAACCCACTGATTCCATACTTGGCTGTCATAGCAACATCAAGTGCCTATCAAGCTATCTCAGTGTTTGCTGTCAGTGACTTGCCTAAGGCCTAAGACGTAATTCCCAGGCCAACGGCCTCCCCTCGCCAGTGAAAAAGGCGGCCATTTCCTGCTGACTGATAGATCGGGCAGAATTTCAGGATCTGAGCTTTTAGTCTTCTCTCCCGCGGAGGCCTCCGGAGAGCAGCCCCTTTGTTCTGGGTTGCTGTGTTTCAGCTCTGCAGCCGCTCTGGCCCACGGTGAGTGCAGGAACGCTGACGCTCACATGTGAAAAGCCTTTCTCAATCTTTGCCAGCCTCTCTCGCACACATCCAGAGATCTCTACGGTCCTGGGTCCGGGGTCGTGCTCCCACCTCCTGGAGGGGGAAGCTTTCTAAACTCTGTGCTTCTTTGCTAGCAGCTGGTGTCACTGCTTGGAGAAGCTCGACTTCTTTCTCTATGCTTTTGGACATGCCGAAACACCCATTTTATGTGGAATAAGATCATGGGCTCCGGGACCTTAATCCCTCCCTTGCCCTTTATGCTTTGGATGTACTCCGGACTTGTTTCCAGGCCCGCTTTGATCCTTCTGCTCACTGCGGGCTTTGTGTCTGAGAAATGCAAACTTGTGTGGACCCCGAAAAGAAAGATTCCCTTGATGTGAACTCAAGACAGAATGTATCTGCTGAGATGGAGTCCCCATGGTCAACTGAGAGCCCAAATTTTATGAATAATAACAGTCTACTGGTAATGTACTGACAGGGGTTCCTCACGTATTCCGCGTACAGGGAGGAGCCTCAGACCAAGCTCTCAGCTCCCCGCACTCCGCCCTGCGCGTTTACAACGTCTGAGCCAAGGTGCAGCGAAGCCCCGGTGGCTTCCTCCCACTAATGAACTGAAACCCGCCACAGCCAATCAGAACTCTCCCGTGACAACCAATCACAATGCATAATATCAACCTATCAGGACTGTGTGATTAGGAAAATGAGAACCCTATGAATTTGGATAGCTCATGTACATAAAATGAACCTGGAGGGGGGGAACTTTCTGTTTAAAGGACGACCTCCCCTTCGTCTCAGCCAAGCACCCCTTCAGTTTCCACCAGTGGCCATGTTTCCTCCGTTTGCAACCTGTTTCACATGAATAAAGTCTCTCCATTTCCTAGTATTCTTTTGGGGAATTTTGGGTTATACCATCCACAGCTCATCTGAAGACCGTTGGTGATTTACATAACCCAAACCTATCAATGCTGTCCTGTCCCAGTCCAATTCGAATCTCATTCCTAACTGTAAGATGCTAAGTCTTGCCATCCACATTGAACTTGGTACAAAAACTTGACATCAGAAACCCTCCCCGAGCATTCGGGAATGCTGCCACATGGAAACACTGGTTAGCTGTTCTCCCACATCCCTTCAGGGAGGAAGATAGAAGATTTATGGACTTTCAGTGGAATTTTTCCTGACTCCTGGTGACTGGCTAGACAGAAACAGGGAAGATTTATTTTCTGACTGGCCCTCATATGTGCAAGCTCAGTCATCTGCAACCCAGTTAATTAGAAAGGTCAGCGGTGCCTTTTGAGCAAAGCAGAGAAATAGACCTCAGCCAAACTGCAAATGTGCATATTACTGATGAGGTGCCGCACTGAAGCAGGGGCAGGACTAAGAATAACACTGACGCCTGGTAGAGAACCTTTGTGAGAAACTTTTTCAGGCAAAGGAGTGAATGCTACTGCGGGAGAGGTCACTGTCAGCAGCTTCTGCGCAGAATTAATAACCTAACGGGGATGGTACCTGGCTTCGCTGTTCCTGCAGGAGGGGATGGCTGCATTATGAATAAAGGACCACTGTAGGAAGAGAAAAGAAAAGATGAAGTACGAAATGTTCCCAGCTCATTAACAGACTGTAGCAGAGCATACGAAAGCTACAAAATGCCACCTAATTTTTTCCTGTAGTGCAGTGAAGGGTACTAAAGCATTTGGTGTGTTCCAGACACGGTATGAAGGTGATTTGCTATATTACAGAAGTGATATGCCATTGTCCTCTTTTTATGGTTGAGAAAGCAGCAATGCAAAGTAATTAAATACTATGCCCAAGGCCACACAACAACGTGCGTTTGAATACTAAGCCCATCTCCTGTGTACCCATTACCACCCACAGCAGATGGGTAAATGTCTCTGCTGCCAGATCATCACACACGAGATTGCCACTTCAAAGCTACTCCTCCACCAGAATTAAATAACAGTGTAAGTTCATATGACATTAGATTATAATCAAAGCACTAGGACAGTGCCTAGCCCATATTTGTTAAATAATACGACATAGAAATACTATATGAAACTTGAACTTGTAGTTCAGAAACATGAACACAAGTCCATTTGTTCTACTGTAGCCAAATAGATGTTATCTAAACAACTCTATGAAATTTTATTCTATTAGATTACTTTCCAATGCAAGAACTACACGTACACTCAGAGCCTCCGCACATTTATTTATCTGAGAGAACTTGATGAAAACACAAAATTTCTCTAGAACATATCGGGATTTGAGAACAACAGGAAATTACGCCACCATTGAAGGTCTCAGTGTTTTATGAAGCCCTTTGCTACTGATGGGACTACAGTTTTATCTGTGACAGGAAACTCCACCAGAAATATTGCAGCCCATTTGAGCTGCAGGTGCAAAGCTCCACCTTCATTCCCAAGAGGTGTTTAACATATTCCCAGGGACAACTGTCTGCCCTGGGGGTAAATGAGAACCTTCTAAGAACCTATGTTTGTAAACATGCAGATTCTTAGACCTTCCCTCACAGAACTTCTGCTGCAGCAGGCCTGAGGTGGGGCCTGGGAATCTGCATTTTAACAGACCTCAGTTCCTGACACAGGTGGTCTCATGCCTATTGATTGAGAAAAGAAGATCCTTCTAGAGTATTCTTCACTCCAATTTGGAATGAGTCCCTCAGGTTTGTGCTTATAGGGCTGCCACAAAGCTTCCCAGCCCAGTTGAGGGTGTGTGAGGTTTTCCCAGATTTTCAAATTGCTGGAGCATTGCTTAAACTGAACCCGGTCTGCATATGATAAGTCTCTAGGGCACACCTGCTCGAGACTGGTCTTGACAAGCAAGACTGCTGAAGTTCTGTTCCGATGCAGATTTGCTTCCTTTGGTCTGTTCTAGGCTGTTCTCAAAACAAAACTGTGACCTGGAATAATTCAGTGTTTGTACCCTATGCCTTCAACACTTTCAGCTTCAATATCCAAACCACACATGGGAAACGAGACCTTCTTGGCTAATCAAGATCACCAACTGAGGCACCCAAAGCAGCCTGGTCCTCCTTCCCTTGCTCTGGTCTGAGTTTCTCTCCATTTGCTGCATCAACATATACTTCAACCATTTCCCATTTGGTCAGTACAGTGAAAAGAGTGTAATATGATACATTTAAACAAACTAAGATTATTTTATCTGGGAGACAGGCTAGAGCTAAGACCAGCAGGTTTTGTCTTGGGTCTCTCACTTGCAAAATAAAGTTAATGAATAAATTCAGAATATTGGGTCTCTCACATTGCAAAATACAGCTAATGAATAAATTTAAAATATGGTGTCATTTGGAATATGGAGAAAGGCAAAGATGTTCCTTTCTTCCTCGACTTTTCTGTTACAAAAAATTAAAGCCCACTTAATTTACTAATAATCCACTGCTTCTGTTTACAATTCAATGAGGTCATAGAAGGACTTAGCTAACCAATCGGACTTAGAATTCAACATGGCAAAGCATGGATTCTAAATATGTTTTAACTTTTGAAGGAAAATTTGGGGAAACTAATTAGAATACTAAATAAAATTAAAATCAAAAATAAGAATCATAAAAATTGCTTGATTAAACATGAGGTTCCATGACAGTGTATAAAATCACAATTCCAACCTAAGACCAAGTACTTACTTCCCTGACTGCTGTGGTCAGTCACTTGGGCATCATACCACAAGGCCAAAGGTCACCAGTTTCATCCCCCATCAGGGCACATACAAGACACAACAGATTGACGTTTCTCTTGCACATCGATGTTTCTCTCCCACTCTTTCTCCCTCCCTTCTCTTCTATCTAAAAATAAATAAATAAAATATTTTTTTAAAAAAAGATGAACACTAGAGCCAAGCCAAGTTCTCAGGGGAAAGAGAAAACCAGTTCTCCCGATAAACTCTAGAAGGAAACAGACTTACCATATTTTAGAACATCTACAATGACCTCACACTATCCACCATGATTAACACTTCAATATATCATGAAATAGTAGCAGTTCAGGACAAGATAAAGGGGAGGAATGGAAGATCCCATAATTTTTAGATAATTTTGTGTCATTAGAATCATTCGAACTTTGGCTCTGTCTTTGGATTCAGACATAACTAGAAGCCTTGGCTTCTTAGTAATAAATCATTTCGCTATAACTTTCAATCTTCACGATTATAATTAACACTTAAACCTTAAGGGATGCCAATGGGTTATTCTTTTTTAGGTAGCACGGATTAGTTCAACAGGATCTTTTTTATACACAAAACCTTATAAACTCCAAGGAATCATTCTAACTGCACTCACTCTAACAAGATAGGAGGAAAGATCTTGGGAAAGGGAGAGAGTAAGTGGTCTTGTAACCTCTAAAACAAGTAATTGTACGTGTCACCTACTGTCTCCAATAGCATAAGGCCTCATTGTAACGTAGGGCTTGCCACACGGTCCAGTTTCAGCAACCATTGCTTTAACTATCTCAACAATGAAGAGCAGAAGTACGGTTCATATCGAACAAGATTCATCAGGAGCTAAAGCATAATCCCAGCTCAAATGGGCAGAATTCTCAGCGTCATTATACCTTTAGGACAATTCATTTTGCTTTGCCTTGGAAGTCTCTCCTTTGGGCTGAGCTGCAAATTTCTGAAGAGATCTTGGTTGTCTGTGGAGAATAGGAGAAGGAACACAGGGAGTCCTCCACAGAACCTTCCATCTTAAAGTGAGATATGTCTGGATTATATGCCTTTGACACATCAGCACAAATATGGGGCTCAAAACTGACACAATGTGAGTAATAACAGGATGTTAACTGCCATCCATTGACCATTTGCTCACAGCCAACCACGACACTCAGCTCTTTGCTGTGTCAATGCAATACACTTCTGCATTTCTCGCAGCTTCTGCTTCCCCATGTGGACAATGGATAGGATAATAATAATACACATCTATAAGGCTGTGATGAAGGTGAAATGAGACTGCAAGTAAAAACACTTGGCAAACACTCAAGCCCCAGGTCATTCTTAAGCAGCAATGATACAAAATCAAATATTTTTTTCTTGTCTGTGCATATCTTTCAGTAAATAAGTAACTGGCACTACCCAAGTATACAGAAACCTTAAGAATCAGTACGAATGAGAATTCTTACACTCTGTAAGAGAGACCTAGTAACAACCTGTTTGTTTGAGCTTCTGATAAATGTAATTGGCAGAATTGCTAGATGTATTTTGGAGACGTTTGCCATTGACAGAAGGGTGGCTGGAAAGCCACCCTTCCTGACTGTTCTTCTGCAGAACGCGTATGAAGTGGTGGATTCCCCCAGTCCCCTCTCTCTCCCCTGGTGTTCCAAGCCATACTGGCCTTGTGTGTCCTGGTGGCAGACACTTCTCTTCACTTAAGTAATACCTCAGTTTAAGGTCCTCTTAACAAGAAAAAGAGAACCACTGACCCCATTCCAGACTACGTCAGACCCCTCTGTTAAACTCTCTCATAGCATTTTGTGTTTTCTTTCTTTGTACTTAGTGTAGCTGACGAATAACAATGATTTGTGTGATTCTTTCATTAATGTCTGCCTCTTCTCCCACGTAAGCTCATTAGTAGAAAGCATGACTGCTGAATTCACCGTTCTTCCAAGCCAGAGCCTAGGGCAGGGTTTGGCCCACAGGAGAAGCTGCTCAAATATTCGGTGCTTTAATGGAGAGGGGGAGCCTAAAGCCAGATCCTCTGATCCCACAGCCAGGGTTCCCTTGACTGCCAAGGCAATGGCTCTAAGTCTTACCTAAGACGCTCCAACCCTGCAGAACCAGAAATTCCCAGGGCCAAAGAAGTCTGTGCTTCCTGGTTGTGGCCACGCTGTGGACCGCGAGCAGGAACTGCTGCACTGCGCCCATGCGTGCACCGGCTCTAACCCCCAACAACATGCTGCTAAACAGAGGATCCAGAATCCTGGTGTCGTTACTGCCTACGCCCTGCTCAGTGCTGGAAGGGAAAGCCCTCCAATCTGTCCGGTATTGTGTCAAGGAAGCAAATATCAAAACAATTCTCATATCTTCACATACAATATGCACTGAGAAATATTTTTCACTACCTATAAATCATATGCATTAGAAAAAAAAAAACAAAACTTAAAGCATACTGCTAAATGCAAGAAGCCAGTCTGGAAAGTCTGCATACTATACGAGTCAAATTGTATGACGTTTTGGAAAGGCAAAGCGATAAAGATGAACAGGTGAAGCACAAGGAGTTTTTAGGGTGATGAAATTGTTCCGTTTGAAACTGTAATGGTGGACACATGACATCACACGTTTGTTAAAACCCACGGGGGGCAGAAAAAGAAATTTCTTCCTGCCCTTCTAAATTCTTATAGCTGGACTAAACATCAAGTTAACACAAGACAATAATGGGAAATGATGAAGTTTAATATGCATGTACATACAAGAGTGCCATGAGAACGGGGGTCCAAGGACAGATTGGGCAGTTATGGGTCATATGCCATCTTGAGCTGAGGAGGAGGGTGGGGTGGGGTGGGGTAGGGGGATTGTGGTTTGGGACTTCATAGGGCAGGAAGGCAATTCACAAGGAGATAGAAACACAAATACTTGGTAAATGAATGCTGGCTGGGCCATCTTTTAAATCAGGACACAGAGAGCAGTTTGATCCAATGGCGCCCGGGCTAGGTTCCTCCTCGCCCGTCACACCTGGTTCACGTGAAACTGTGGTCATCGATGATGGCGGCTCCCTTCCTGAAGCAGGTCCTCCAGTGGATTCTTTTAGGCAGTTAGGGGGAGTATCAACAGTTCTTCCTGAGTCTTTTGTTTCTGAAAAATACCCAGCTTAAAATGATCAATATCCCAAAAGGTACGTTTTGGTAGGGCAAATTCTGCTTCCCCTCAATCCAGAGAACTATACAACTCAGAGAATGAGCCCTAATGTGAACTATGGACCGCTGTTAATAAGCATGTATCAATCAATACCAGTTCATTAAATATAAAAAAGGAACCACACTACTGCAAAATGTTAATAGTAGGAGAAATAATAGGGAAAATATAAAGGGTTGGAGTACAGTGGGTATATGGAATTCTTTTATTTGCTCAATTATTCTGTAAATCTAAAACTAGATTTTTTAAAAGCCCTCCCCCAATCAAAACATCAAACCATAACAAAAACAGCAACTGTGGGAGTGCAACTCAGCCGCAATCCCTGCCTTCGTATTTCCTGAGTGGGCACTGTGGGGGAACACCCAGCTACAGATTTTCAAACACTCCTCATTTGGCCCTGACAACACTGCTGGAGGGTTGAGAGACCTGAGAATAAGTGCAGTTAAGCCCTTGTGCAAGGAGAGATGACCAACCAGTCGCCAGGTTTCAAACTCGGGTCTGGGCTACCTCAAAGTCCCTACATTCACCAACTGTGTGAACTTGCTTCAGTTTACATCCTTGTAGTTGCTTTTGCCCAAGCACGAAACAAGTGCATTACTACAGAGTTCAATCGATAACTAGAAGCCAAAATGATTAGACTATGATAACACAGGATCAGATGAAAAGATTCTCACAATCAATCAATGCCTACAGATAAGCCAGGGACACACACACATACACACACACACGCAGTAAGACAAACACCTGGGAGCATTAAGTGGTGATGAGTGTCTGGTGAACAATAGCATAATGGCTTTAGCATGAAATCACTATTCACATGCTGAAATAATGTTCTAGGCCCAAGATGGAGCCAGTCCTGCCTGGGGTACCCCATCCCCAAACCAAAACTTAAGTAATTTTTGTTTCCTTGTAAATAGTCTCCTAACCAGAAACACATTATATCCACTCAGGGAGTCCCCAAAATCCAAGCCAACTCTGGGCCTTCTCACCTCAGACAAGGTTCACCATGTGGCCCCAGCCAATCAGATATTTTCCATGTCTCTTCCTTGTCCTTTATTTTTATCCTGTAGAAGCTTCCTGCCTGCTGTTCCACTTTTCAGTTCTCTGAAAGAGGATTATGTCCTTCATGAAGTGTTCAATAAAGTTTGTCCACATCATCTAAATTGTCTTCTTTAATCATTTTTAACACAAATAAATCAATCATGATAACATTGATGCATGAGCTGAAACTACAATATTTTGCTTTAAAACCAAACTATTTTTCAAATGCAACAATAAAAGGCCAGTAAAAAGAGAAAAAGACACGGAACCATCAGATACTGGAAGAGATTAAGGGCTCTATGAACCTAACAATGTGAGGCTCATACAGATTATTGTTCCAACAAACTAACTATTTGAACACAGAATGAACATTACATGATGCTAAGTAATTATGAAATTTTAGGTGTGGTAATTTCATTAAAATTAAGATTTAAGGCCCTGGCTGGCGTAGCTCAGTGGATTGAGTGCAGGCTGCAAACCAAAGTGTCGCAGGTTCGATTCCCAGTCAGGGTACATCCCTGGGTTGCAGGCCACGGCCCCCAGAAACTGCACATTGATGTTTCTCGCTCTCTCTCTGTCTCCCTCCCTTCCCTCTCTAAAAATAAATAAATAAAATCTTTAAGAAAAATAAGATCAAAACCATTGAATAAATGATAGGTACAACATAGACAGGGGGAGGTTAAGAATAGTATAGGAAATGTTGAAGCCAAAGAACTTATACGCATGACCCATGGACACGAACTAAGGAGCAGGGAATGCTGGTGGGGGGATGTGGAGCAGAGAGGAATAAAGGGGAGAAAAAAGAATGGGACAACTGCAATAACATAATCAATAAAATATACTTAAAAAAAACTATCGTGGACAAAAAAGGGGCCACCTACGAAACCTGACAAGCTCAGGGGAGGCCACATGGTGGGTCTTACAGACTCAGAGGCCAAAAGTCACCACAGAGGGTGGTCTGAACATAAAAATGTCAAACTAAAAGCTGGTCACCGTGGGTCATCACGTCCTAGGCCTGTAGCTTCTGTTGACAAAGGTCGGTCTTTACCTTTGAAATTGTCTGTTGTTTTTGTGCATCTAAGACAGCATACCTTTGACATGTCAGAGTAATCTCCTTCTCCGGACTCCTGAAGGCACAACCACAGGCACCAGAGCACGGACCCCGGAACACTCCTCACAGTCATTTTCTTGTCCACCTACCATCTCTGTGTGCTGTGAATGCCAATCATTAACGAGCCTGTGTCCCCAATGTAAGAAGTAGTATGTGTCTCTCCGTTTCACTTTGTATCCAATCCCAGAGATTTTCCTGGTTTACTTCCTCCTGCCTCCCTAACCTACCACCCATGGATTTAATATAACCAACCCTCCTACATCTTCTCCTTTGATTCTGATAGATAAGCTGCAAAACTTCTGTTCTTCGAAGCATTTTCTCAATCGGTTGAAATTTTGCTTCTCGGCAATTTTTGCTAGTTTGACTCAAATAAATCCTTATTAGACTTTTCCTTAGGCTGGGTGTCCTTTCACCTACACTATTAAAGGTAAACCTAATAGATACACATTATGTCTGGGATTGACTTCAAACAAATTTGAAGAGGAATGAAGATTGGGTGCAGGTCAAATTAAAATTGTCTGCGAAGTGATAATTATATAATTGTCGGAGCAAAGTGATGGATACGTGGAGTTTTTATTACATTACTCTCTCTCTCGGAATATGTTTAAAATTTTCCATTATGAAAGGTTATTTTTAAGTTTATGATCCAGCTTTAGTTCTAGCAATTACCTAACCTCGTGCCTACTTTCCTTTTATAAATATAAATATGAATATTAATTATGAACTAATGATTGAAATTAAAATAATTATACAAATGATAATTAAAATTATATCACATACACTCATTTTCACTCTGATGGTTTTGATAACTCATGCCCTTCCCTTTCTGTGAACGCTTCCAGGCGCCAGTTCACGCGAGTCCTCACTGTGGCCCCTCCGTCCAGACCCTCTAACCATCTATTTCCTCCAAGCTCCTGTGGCTGGAAAAGGGTGTCCCCGGCAGAAGGAACAAGTGCAGGGAGCACCTTTACCTGTTGATGTTTTCTTTCCCCTCAACAGGGGGCCAGAATGGACTCTGGGCTCCTGGGGGCTGCTCTGAATTCAGTCAAGGTCTCCTCCACCCCTACTCATCACTCACTACCACGGACACCAAGCCTCAGACCTGGGCGATCTAGAGGATCTGACTAGAGTCTGTGCCATCCCCCGCTGTGTTCAGATGGTAGTTCTTCATGTGTGATATGATATCTGGGAAGGATGACCTCAAGGACTCTGAGCAATTCATAAGAGATGTATGGAGGAAAAGGAGGCTCTACCTCCTTCCCAAACAGAACTAGAACATTCTTGTCTAGCCACAGGGAGATACTGGCCTGGGGCTGATGCCAAGCAGGAAGAAACAGTGGAAATTCCCTCTTCCCAATGACAACAGTATAAGCCAAGCACCTTCATGGAATCTAATTTCAGGGGCCGGTACATTCTCTTGGTGCAGAAATCTCTTTGACAGTGATGCCCTAGGCTTGCCCAGACATGGGAGGATCACAGCAGTCTGGAGCCCACACCATGGGCTCTCCTTGGATTGCAAAGTGTGGTTTTGTGTTATATAGAGCACGTATAAATAAACGTGCAGCTCATTCTGTTTCCAGAGGTGACAAGGAGTGAGTGTGCTTATCTGTTACCCTCGTTCCCTCAAGGAATCCCTCACTTGGTGGAAGAAAATTTCCACGGACAAGTTAAATGAACGTTTCAACTTTGGTTGATTTATTCAGCCAGCTGTTAAGGCATTCTTTTGAAACTCTTATCACTTACTTGTGGGGTTTTGGCTGTTGGTATTCAAAACATTCCACATGCCTGCCTTCATTTGCCTTTTCACACGTTTGTAAAGGTGTCTGGGGAATTGCATTAAGCCCAGTGATGCAAAATTCTGAAGGTCAGGGAGTATATCACTTCATGCTTAAACAACGATCCTGCAAGGCACACAGCAAAATATCGATTATGCAAATTGACAAGTGCATATTATCTATGTCGCTGTTGCAGAATATTTAACTGAGGTCCAGGGGAAGCAGATCCTGGTCCCATTGTGTCCACTCACAAACTGTTTCATGTCAGGTAACTTACTAACTTCCTAGCAGCCTCTGTAACGTAAGTGATGCCGGTTAGATGAGTATTGACAATCATTCAAAATCTCACATTCAATGAACTTGTTATTACCTTAATAACCTCTCACCTTGTAACTATTTTGTTTTCTCTGGGATGATAAAGATTTGAAACATGATATTAAGTTTCTATGGGGAAGAAAAAAGAATTTGTTTTTCTACCCTTTTAAGTTTTACTGGCTGGACTCATAATCAAGATAACATGAGACAGATATACAGAAGAAAAATGACCAGATTTATAAAATATATACACATGAGGGTTCCCTAAGAATATGGAGACCCAAGGAAAGGTCAGTTATGCTTCTTATGCCATCTTTAACTAAAGAAAAGAAGTGGGGCAGGTGGGCGGGGGTGCAGTTTGAGACCTTAAAGGGCAGAAAGACAATCCACACAGAGACAGAAATGCAAATGTTTGCTGCATAAATGTTTGCTGGGCCGTGGTTAACAATGAGACACATTGAGGACTTTGATCAAATGGGCCTGGCTGGGTTCCTCCCTCTCACACTAGTCCATATCAAATTCTACTTATCTATGATGATTCCTCCCTTCCTGAAGCAGGTCCCATACTAAATCCTTTTAAGTAGCTAGGGGGAAGATCAAAGTTGTGTGTGTGTGTGTGTCAGTCTTTTGTTCCTTAAAAATAACCATCTTAAAATAATCAATATCCTAGAAAAGGCAGATTTGAGAGTGGAAGACTCTCCTTCTCCTGGCTTCTAAGACACGACCTCCAACGAGAACTCCGATATGCGATTTCATGCATTGGGAGCTTGATGTGAAAAATGGCCGTTTGTCCGGGACACTCCCTTCCTGAGGTCAGCTCCACTGAAAACACCACATTACAGATCCGAGGTGGCTTGATGAACTTAGGATCAGAACACAGGCCATGTAATTCTGAAAATCAGCTTCCTTCACACTAACACGGCTTGTTAGGCTTCAGCCAAAACAGAAGTTTAGCGATTCAGATACTCCACATTCATCAAGAGAACCATAGAATTCTCTTCTGATGAATGCTAGAGAAATGCCTTTACTACTCATTTCCCACTCTGTAACACCTGGGACCCGACAACAGCGACACTACTTCAACTCTACTATAGATAATTAGATAAAGACTTCTGCCACTATTTGCTTTCCGTCATACAGCAGACACTGGTGGTGCCCGGCCACATCCCCTGGCTCCGTGGGTTTCATTAGGGCCGTGAAGGACAATTCCATGCGAGTGGCCAGCACCCTCCCTCAAGCCGCACTGCAGCGTCTCTCAGATTCAGGACTTTCTCTGAAGTCCCTCAAGGCAGCCCAGCCCACAGTTCTCCCAAACAGGCTGGAGAGGTCAGGGTTTGCCACCCTCAGATCTGTCTTTTTTGGAACACTGATTATTTTAAGATGGTTATTTTTAAGGAAAAAAAAAATCAGGAAGAAACTTTGACCTTCTCATTAACTGCCTAAAAGAATTTAGACAGTGGGCCTTATTTGGGAAGAAACTATCATCATAGGTAAGTAGAATTTAATATTTTATATATATATATGTTTTTATTTACCACATAAAATTAGTGCAGTTTAATATTGAATTAGGAGGAACCTAGTGAGGCCTGTTTGACCACAGTCCTCTCCATGTGCCCCATGGTTTCAAGATGGCCCCAAAACATTTGTTAAATAAACATGAACTCTTTTCATCTTCTCATGAATTGCCTTCCTTCCCTTTGACCCAGATTCCAACTCCCCCCTCCTTAGGCCAGAATGGCATAGATACCTCATTTTGCCTTATTGTCTTTAGGATTTTCATGCTTATGTACATTCCCTGTGCACACCAATTAAAACTTGACTTTTCTCCGGTTAAACCGCTATATGTTACTCCAGCTGATGTAGCTCAGTAAATTGACCGCTGGCCTGTGAACCAAAGGGTGGCTGGTTTGATCCCCAGTCACGGCACATGCCTGGGTGGTGGGGCAGGTCCCCAGCAGGGGACATGTGAGAGGCAACCACATACTGGTGTTTCTCTCTCGCTTTCTCCCTCCCTTCACCTCTCTCTGAAAATGAATGAATAAAATCTTTTTTTTTTTTTTAAAGAGAGCCCTGGCTGGCATAGCTCAGTGGATTGAGCATGGGCTGCGAACCAAAGCGTCGCAGGTTCGATTCCCAGGCAGGGTACATGCTTGGGTTGCAGGCCATGACCCCCAACAACCACACAGTGATATTTCTCTCTCTCTCTCTCTCTCTCTCCCCCTCCCTTTCCTCTCTAAAAATAAATAAATAAAATCTTAAAAAAAAAAAAGAAACGAAAACTGCTGCATGGCATTTGAATTATTCTACCACTCAGGACAACTAAGGTGGAAAGGGGGGCATTCTTCCATCCCCTTCAAGGCACAGTTTGGAAGTACATCGTGCAAAAGCACCTCTCAGTGCAGCCCTCCACCAACAAAAGATAGGACAGTGCCCCAGCCACCCTGTCCTTTGATGAAACATCTCTGATGTGAATTCTACAAAGTAATCCTGAAAAGGGCTCCAACAGAAACAACCCCCAATTGTCGGGAGAGGCAGCTGACTCAATAATTCACCATTTTCCCTACATGATGTCTAAGCCCCCTGCTTCCTCACTTCCTCTAGTGGGGTTAAATCCCAAGTAAACTACGTGTGCCCACATATGTCTCTCAGGCTCTGTTTCTGGGGAGACTTAAATGAAGTCAGTCTTCTTGATGTCGACTGGAAGGCCCTTCATTTTCACCAGGAAGACTCTCTAAGTTCACAATCCCCTTAATTGGGGGGAATTAACTTTTCCCCCCAATTTTGAAATTGCCTCCAGAGTGGTGTATGCATCTCCCTGATGGGTAAGCAGAATTTGCCAGCCCAAAATATGACTCTTTGACATAAGAATTATTTTGAACTAAAATTAACATTTTCCATACTTTCTGAAACTTACAATAACTATTTGAACATTAAAAGAGTAAATTTATTTGCACTCATCAAATCCAAAAATAAATTTACATTTCCAAAACCAAAATTCTCTCAACAGTTCTTAAGGAAATTTTATTCATGTTATAACTTGCTTTCATCTGAATTTTTTCTTAATGAATTGTTTTACCTTTATATAAATGACTTTGATACAAACTACTAATAGTGCCCTACATTTGCATAGCACTTTCAAGTACTGAAATTACTTTAACTTAAATTTTTTAACTGAGTCTCAGAAAAAACTTTGTGAAGTTATGATAATGCCCTGTTTTACAAATGAGGAAACTGAGGCCACATTGCTAGTAAGTAGCAGTGCCAGTGTTCAAATCTATATCTTCCAACTCCAAGTTCAATAATAAGCCATTTGTCCCTTAAGTATTAACATTTCATTAAAGAATATCTTAAAAATCACTTCAAACATCCCACAGAGTGAAATAGAAGCCACTTGTCAGCAGCTTCTGAAAGCAAGCAAGCAAGAAGGAGAGAGAGGTGGGGGAGAGAAAAAGAGGAAGGAAGGAGGGAAGGAAGAAAAAATGGAAGGAAGGAGGGAAGGAAGGAAAAAATGGAAAAAGTAGTTTCTCCTTCATGAATGAACAACAGAAACAATAGCTATGCCAATTCATCAAGAAGAGATACTGGTCACCTCCCAGGTGCCTAGACCCCAAGAAAGATGGCTTTATTGGGTGTGAAACACAATAATAGCAACCTGATAAAACATGAGAGCTTTAAAGAACTCATTTTGATTTATCAAATCGGTGACCCATAAAGTCAAAAATTCCTCTAAAGTAGAATTGGACATAATACACTATAATAATTCTGTAGGAACTATTAGGGTTTATCAAATTCATGGCATTCTGCATTTGCCCAATAGACTAGAGCAAACCTTCGCAACATGCTGCTCAGGAAAGAAGTGACCATTGATCAACGACACGAGGTGGGGTGGGGGGGTACTAAGGCTGGAGCCCTACACGAATGTCTCCTGTGGTTCCACCTGGGGTTCCACCCTGACCTGCTTCCGTATGATGATCTTACCTTTGCTACGCTCCTGTCTTATCACCAGCAGTTACATTTTAGGAGGCAGATCACTGTCCCTCGTATAAAATGTATTTGTGACCTAGTAAATTAGTAAATGACTTAAGATGACTTGACACCTCCAAGATAATGTTATTGGAGAGTGTTAGCATTGTCGGTACAGAGAGGTACGTCCCTTGTCATCACAAAAATCCAGGACCATTTCTTAGTAGAAAAAAAATGAAAGTGGAACCATGGTCAAAGGAAACTAAGCATGGGTAAATGAATCTTGACTGAAGGGGAGGACATGTGGGCTAAAGCTTTGTCTTAGTTGAAAACTGGCATCTCAGCTTCCCCCTCTATAAGCCATGGATCAAGGTTCTCCCTTCCATGATGCAATAATAAACTTTGTTAACAAAGCTCAGCATTTCTATACACTAATACAAAACAGAAAACTTTCCAAAAAGTACACCCATCCCTCTCTTTTAATAGCATACTGAGTTGTTTAAATATTTTAGAAGTTTGGTATTTAATTCTAAAATCCAATGAGCTGTTGTTCCTTTCCTTCTTTACCCTTCTGAACAATTTAACCATCAGTCCGATAAGTGGGGCACAGCAAACTAGACAAACAGGCCAGCAGGGGTGGGCATGGAGAACTGAATGGCCCAGCTGGAGGCAGCAGGGACTGAGGGGCGTGAGGACATCTGTGTAGGAAGGCTACACAGAGTGGGGTGCCAGAGCCTAGAGGAGTGAGAGGTCAGACCCACAGAAGGATGATCTACACAGGGTATCAGGGCCCAAGCAGGGTGAGGAGAGCATCCGTGCAAAACAGGGAGCAACAGGGGCATTGGAAGTTTGGTTACACATAGGGTGAGGGTGATCAGACAAGTACACATATTCAGTGTAATTGGAACCCCTCCCTGTCGGAGAAGGAAGATACAAATATTGAAATACAAAAAAGTAGAACTCTGTGGTGTTGGGTTAAAATTGAAGATATTATTGGTATGAATAGATTGATATCAATATAGATGTAGAGATGAAAGAGAGAGATAAAGTAAGATAAATATACATGTATGCATATTATCATATATTCCTTAGCTTTTCTTTCTGAGACACTCTGGAAGCAGTGACACCTCAATAGCAACAAACACAGCAAGCGCCCAAATCTTGGCTTTTAAATACTATTCTCACTAAAAGGAAACAGGACTTTATTGAAGAACGACCAGTTCTAGGGTGGGACAGTGAAAGTATAAGATGAACCTAAAATGTTTTGTTTTGCTGGACAGTAAAGTAATGCTCAAAGAATAATGGAGATGTCAAAAAAAAATATAAAGACAATCAAAGTGTCCCCCACAACATTTTTAGCATCAAAGTAAATGATGATAGTAGTGGATTTTAGTCCACTAAATAAAATAGCAGACCATGAGTCTATAAAGAAATAAACAAATAAATGAATAATTTGAAAGTTTGAAGAATAAGATATTTGCATTGCTTTAAAGTACCTCACCACGAAATATTTATTATTTGCAAAGGAAGAAAGAGCACTTCACTGTGAAGAAACCTGGCAGACACCACCTCACCCTAGTCATCGAACTGAACATCATCGGTACCTCAATGAGCCACAATCCTGCACCACGGGCAGGGTGCAAGTGCGGAAGGCTGCTTTACTTCTGTGATACTCCTTCCAAAGGTGCCTGAATTCAGCCACGAGGTAGAAGTAGACGAATCCAGAGGAAAAGACATTCCACGAAATAAGTAGCCCATGCACTTCAAAAGTCAAAGTTATGAAGTTCAAGGACAGATTGGGGACTGTCCTAAACCTACAGAGGTCAAAGAAACAGGACCACTCAAAGATCTAAACTGGGTCAGTACGTTGTAAAGGGACTAATTGGGACAACTGGTGAAACTCGAGTGAGATTGAGAATGAGATGAGAGTAACATATCGGCATTAACCTCCTGATTTTGACGGCTCTATTGTGGTTCTGCGGCAGCAGGTCTTGGCCCAGAGTCGTGGGACATCATGCCATCAAGTTGCTTTCAAACAGATCGAGGGTCATACAAACGTTCTCTCTACTATTCCTGCAACTTCCTGTAATTTCGTGTTTGTACCCAAAAGATTTAACCTAGTGAATTGTTATAAATATTTGGTATATATTTTTTAAAGATTTTATTTATTTATTTTTAGAGAGGGAAGGGAGGGAGATAGAGAAAGAGAGAGAAACATCACTGTGCAGTTGCTGGGGGCTGTGGCCTGCAACCCAGTCATGTACCCTGGCTGGGAATCGAACCTGCGACACTTTGGTTCTCAGCCCGCGCTCAATCCACTGAGCTACGCCAGCCAGGGCCAAATATTTGGTATATATTAATGAGAGTACCAAACACATGAACTTTAATTTCCATAAAATAACACAAATAGGTATAACTTGTAAGGGACCCCAAACCTTTACTGATATCCTTAGCCTAAACACCACCTTGAGCTTTGATTTAAAAAACTAATTAAAACAAATAAAAATGCATTGATTTATCATGTGATATAAATAACAAAAAAGAATGGGGAGGAATTGAACATATTAAATTTGACTTAGCTATTATCTATCCCCTAACCCACCCCTAAGAAGCTGAGGAAATCATTCAGTGGAGTGCAATTCCATTTAGCTTTTAGCTTTGCAAAATGAGATCCGTGGAAGTTCTTGTTTTGGTCACCCTGGGCTATTTTCACACAGATTTGACTATGAAACAAACAAATCTCACATCAAATCAAAATGAAGAAGGAGAGAATTTCAGGGCTGAAGAATATATAACCTTTCTCTTTTGTATAAAAATTAAGCATATGTATAATTTTTAAAAATGTGACTCAATAATTAAATTTCTCGGGTAGCATTTGCCTCATCATCCCAGTAATTGACAACTGGTAAAAAATAAAGTTGCAGATTGCCACCCCAGCTTGCCAAGTCTGAGGCAGCTGTTCCAGAACGGTGTTTTCTCCTGAATACACTAATGTTATCTCAGCCCCCATGTGATTACACTTCATCATTTTTCAATTGTTTTTTCTTAAGCAATTATACTGAATAGGCACATGTTCCTTGGTCATAGGGGGCACATTGTGTGTGATGAAAAGGGGAACGGAGAAGGTCAAGAACCAGATCTGCCACAATCCGCCGATGACTTTGAACAAATCACTTGACCTCAGTGTGTTCCAGTTTTCACTCCCATAAAATTAGAATATCAAACATGATCATTTCTAATGTTCCTTTGAAATTGTTTTCTATCTTCTTTATTTGCATTCAAGATATTGTCTTAACTAAATTGTAAATGAGTGAGTCTAATTTCTTTTTCATTTTCTCACAGTGCCCGGTACCTAGTTCTTTGTTCATCTGTGTTTTGTTTCAGGGGTTTGTGGGGAGTGTTTTCTTATCAGAAGGCCTCATGCATATCAACAAACTGTCAGTATTCTATCTTAAATTTGTAGGAATCTTTGACAGCAGAGTGTAGAAATGATATGCTCTGTGACTGCATGATAGTTTAGTGTTGCAGTTTATGGTTGCAGTTTCACACCTGCTGAGAACATGTATCCTTTACTGGGAGTGATGAAAGCCTGCTACACTTCAAACATCTCTGTGTTTGTCTTCTCACAGGCACACCCGAGGACCAACTCGGTAATGTAAATCGTGTTAGCGATTCAAGCTATTTATAGGACCCCAATGAATCAGGAAACATAGTGGAAACATATCTATTATAGAAGCAGTGCATGGAATCCATAAAACGTAGAATTTCTATAAAACATGCCATTGCTACTTCAATATGTACCTAAATTCATTTGCTTATTATGGCTTTTTTTTAGCAATAACAATTTAATTTTCTTGGAAATGAAAAATCTAAGTATTGGTTTGGAACAAATGAGCTATGACTTATGTTATAATTATTTGAATTTTTAATAGTTATTAATGTATATAATTTATGTTTTTTATTTCATTATGTGAATTGTTTGCAGAATGTAAGCTTTTAACAATGTGGTGAAATGAATAGAGGGTTGCTAAGTAATACAGTTTACCTCCCATAAGTCAACTTTCCCAGAAATTTAATGTCAAACACGAAGAGCTCATGCCCTGACCGATACGGCTCGGTGGATTGGGTGTCACTCTGCAAAGCAATTTCTGGTCAAGGTGTACGCCTGGGTTGTGGGTTTGGTCCCCAGTCAGGGCGCGTACAGGAGGCACCCCATAGGTGTTTCTCATTCACATCGATGTTTCTCTCCCTGCTTTCCTCCCTCCCTCCCCTTCTCTCTAGAAATAAGTAAATAAAATACTTTTAAAATGAAGAGCTCTTTGTAACGTTAGATAAAATGTTGCTTTTAAAAATAATAGCTATCTTCTCTTCTTCAGAGAATCCACTTGATACAAATGGAGTTTTGAAAATCCAACAAGCAGTAAATCCTAAAAGTCTCTATGAACGTTAAGTTGACACAGGCACAAACACATCGGTAAGATTCCAGTGATAATAATTTATAAGAATTTGTTTATATTAAAGCTAAATTAAGCCTTAATATAAATTAAGGCACAATACTAAATTAAGGCACAATAATGTAAGCATTCTTCTCAGTGTGGTTTTATGAAGAGGAAGATCCTTATGGAAATTTGAAGTACTTGGTTCTCAAAGTCTAAATTTCATTTACCTATTTCTATTTAAAAATTAAAGTATAAAATCTGAACAATAATTAAGAGAAAAATAACACTTCCATTAATAGATGAAAGAAGAACCTATGACAGTAATATAATTTAATTAATATAATTGCTATAATATAGATACTTTTAAGTACTTTGGAAAATTATTCCTATCAATTTATCTTGGAGTTCAATCAAAATATTCACCAAAATACAACCAGCTATATTAGCACAATAGAACAAACTCCTGTTCTCTGGGTCACATTCTAGCTACTTGTTCAAAATGCTCGCTGCTATACTCAGCAAAACAACATACACTGTTAATTTTCATTTTCTCAAATAAAATCCTAAAAATTGTGACAAATCAGATGGGAAAAGATATTCACAAGTAGTGTTCACTATAATTATTGAAATGCAGATGGGTTAGGGACCAAACAGAATAAATAAATCAAGACTCTAAACTCAAATGCATGGCACAAAATGGACCGATCTCTCACACTTCAGAGTCCTTGTGTCGAAAATGCTTGAAGAATTTTGCAACCTAGATGCTAACAGTCAGTGACTCCTAGAAATACAAGTAGCATTTTCTTTTTTTTTTCAGGGAAAAACAATTAAGGTACCGAATAGTTAGTAAGGAATAGTCACCCATTAAATTATAACTATACAGTTGTTTGGTAAGGGTTGGGGGATCCATTTGTCCCTGTGACAATTCCAGAATATGAACTAACTAAAAAACATTAAGGCAATTGGGAGGAGCTTAGATGTTGGTATATATTTGGAAACCCTATGAAACCACACAAATGTAGTCAGAGTCTATAAACTCCAGAGATTATTTGCAAAAAGCAATGAAGTCATACCAGGAATGATTACAATACAGCAAGCATGGCTTAGGAATTCATTCTTGCCTTTTCATGCCTGTAACCACAGTAAGAGCACAGGATCCCAGCACAAAAGAAGTGCTCTCCAAATATTGGTTCAATCAAAAAATGAATGAACCTCAATCTCAAATTTGTAGGCTTTTTCCTTCTTGAAGGAAAAAAATCAGAACAGAACTTGTTGTCCTGTGCCTGTCTCAGCATTTCTCATTTCCCTTTCTGTCCATTCCTCGTTTTGTGGTTTCTGGACTTCCAGAAACTTCTGGTCATACCAGGCAGATAAGCACAGTATGACAGAAATGTGCATTCCAGTCCTTGATCACTTAGGGCAAATTATGATTATTTCAATTTTGTTGACCTTTGGGAAGCCAATTTAAAACATGTATAATCTTTGTCCTCTGCAAACCAACAGTTTTTGGTCAACACTTATTAAAATGTGTTAAAGATCCTGTTTTCACAAGATTCATAACACTAATGAATTCATCAATCCCATTATCATACATCTTTCTGTAAATGTCAACAGGACGTAGCCGACAAGGTCATGGCCATTGAACACAAGTTCATGAATGTACACATTTGTTCTCGACAGGAGTCATCTATGGGTAACCATTGACTGTCCATGCTCCTGTTGCTGAAATGTCAATAATTGCTACAATTTTCACATCATCACTACATGTCAAAATTATCAAGCATCTATGCATATTTTATATATTTACATGGCTATGTTTATTACTTTATCAACGCCCTATTTCTGAAAATGGTTTTAAACACTATATTTTAACATTTTTGAATATTTACTCTCATTTGAGACTCATGAGTATTTTCACACACATTCCTAGGTGGGGTTTCTTAGAGGCCACGCCTGAGGTAGGGATCCTTATGCAAGTGATTTACTAAAGGAGTGTTTCAGAAGAAACTTGTAAGGACATGAAGACACAGAATACAGTGGGGGTGAAGCAAAACGTAGCTGTGGTTTCAGCTGAAGTCTAGTCTCCGCCCGATGCCATAAGGAGTTGGGGAATGAGTGACAGCATAAAAATTGCCCTACTGTGAAGCAAAGGGGCAGGTTGGGCAGCTGTGGCCTTTAGCAGCAAAAGCTCACAGCAGCTGCGGGTGGACACACAGGCCTCCCAGGAGGTTTCTTTTACGACATTTAATTTTACAAAGAGCCCTGGTAGAGTAATTCAATTGGTTAGAGTGTTGTCCCAATACGCCAAGGTTGCGGGTTTGATCCCCAGTCAGGGCACATACAAGAGGCAACCACTGAATGGATGAGGAAGTGGAACAGCAAGTTGATGTTTCTCACTCTAGCTCCAGGATTAATTTAAAAAAAGAAAACTTCATGAAACATTTTATGAAAGAGAAATAGAACTTCCTATGGATCGATGGCTGAGCTTTGTTGTCTCAGTAGTATAAATAAGAATCATATTTTCAGTATGTAAATATTGTATATAAAACTACAGAATTTGGTAACCCACCACTGGACAACTGAAAAATTATAAAGCAGATGAAAGCAGAATGCTTACATCATGCTTGTAAGAAACCCTTAAATTCCAAACACAGCCTTATCCCAGGAATTCAATTCTGGAGATTGCATTTTATAAATGATACCCACTGTGCAAATTTCAGTAGATTTTGCAACTCGCACATTTTGATGTCACAGATAGTGGTGATTTAGGAAAGTTCTGTTTCATGTATGTCAACAGCAGACTTGCCAGCATGGGTAGAAGTTCTGCTTTCACCGGGGTAAGCCCTCCCTTTGTAAAAGGTCATGGCCCACTTTGGCAATGGCCCACGTTGGCAATGACCTTTCTTAGGAGAGTGCACTACTACATGAAGTTAGATCAATTTGGCAACACAGACCTTACTTACTTACCTCAAACCTGTTCTCTGACTTCTGGTCCTCCTCCATCTTTTTCATTCTTACATTTTACGTTTACTGTCTTGCAGGTTCCATCACGCCTTTTTCCCTGCTCATTTTCCACGCCATAGACGGCTTGTTTCTCTTTCACAGGGATGACTATTAAAGAAGCAAGACAACCTCCCAGGAGGCCCAAAGGGCTGAAAGAATCAGAAACCGCCCTGTGTCTTTCCCTCTTGTGCTTATATACATTTATGGCTCTGGCCATCACCTGGAGACAGTTATGTATAGATATCAAGGCTACTCTTGGGTCTTCCTTGTCACCTTCTCAGCATGGACTAGTGGATGGGAACAAAGGGTGGGTAGGCTGACGCTTGCTCAACTTACAGGGTTACTGAGGAACATGGAGTCTCTGCAGGCTTGCGTATGGCTGCCTTAACCTGGAAGCAATAAATGAAGATCAAGGATAAATACGTAGAGCTTTCAAAAAAGGAAGAGGGGAACTAGTGACCACTGATAGCACATATCTAAGAACAAAATGTGATGCAGCTCCTGATAAAGCCTCCTATCTGATCTTAAACACTTGGAAATATCCACATTTTACAGGAGAATGTGGACCACTTTGTGAAGAAATGAGTACCAAGACTGCTACGGGAGAGCTACATAGGCTCACAAGCCACGACCCACAATTGGCAGAGACCCATCAAATGTTCCCAAACAGCTAGTAGGGGAGGATTTGAGGTCAGATAAAAGGTGCGCCCTTTTCATGAATCACGGAGGGTGGAGTTGGAGAAGGATAAGTGCAGACTTGAACTTGGGGGCTGGGAATGTTCTTCTCTAGGCAGTCAGCATCACTGGGGCACCGAGCCAGGGCTGAAATTCATCTGTTCCCTTTTTTCAGAGATCTTCACTTCAATCTGTTTAATTTGGAATCTAATCTATGGCATAGCTTTTTAATTTAATACAATTTTCTCTGTACAAGCCTTGGCTCTATTTGGGGAAATACTAGAAGTTCTTTGGGGCTTTATTTATTTATTTATTTATTTATTTTAGCAATTCATGAGTCCCTTTGAAAATTACTTCAACATATTTTTTTGTCTTAATCTTTAATTCCCACTGGCAGGCCACATATCAAGCAACTGTATGTCCCCTTTACCGATTCTGTATCCTAGAAGCACTTCATGATCAGCAATGCTAAATGGCTTGTACCATGGTATTTCTTACTTCTGGGTCCACTTAAACTGTTCCCTCTTCCTGGAAGTTTCCCACCCCCCACTCCAGTCTCTCTAGTCACACACCACCCAGGAAGCCTTCCCCAGTGACCCCAAAGTGGGTAGGAACAGCTCATCAACACAGCATTGTATTATAATAACCTGTTTATGTTATTCCTTTCTGACAGGAAGTGAATGCCTTGAGATCTCTCCAGTCTAGCATCGTGATTGACAGACTGTAGGTGCTCAATAAATTTGTATGGCGTGAATGCATCCTAATTAATCAATACAGAATGAATGCATAAATAAGCAGCATGAACAAGAAGCTTCTGTGAGAGGGGCTAAGAAAGATGACAGTTTATTTAGTTAACCAAGAAAGCTGCAGGCTAAGTGCTCTTTTTGATTTCTTACATAAATAAGGTCGTCTACAGTTTGTCGACTGCAGATAAAAGTCATTACTCTCCTGTCAGGTTCCATCTACACCCCGCAGAGACAAACCCAGAGCACCCACCAAAGCTGTCCAGTGCCTAGGGCATTACCTGACCTGCTGTAATAGTTCAGATTATTAACTGCGTGAACAAACATCCAGAAAATTTAGGATTATCACAAGGAGCATTGGAGGGAGCTGAGGGTGGTGTCACTAACTCTTGACCTGCCCAGGGACAAGAGCAGCAAAAGAAGCATGAAATCCAGCAATTCCACTCCCGGGCATTCACCCAAGAGAGATGCATCAATAAACCAACTGACGAATGAAGAAACCATGTGGGGTATATCGATTCAAAGGAACATTATTTGGCCATAAAAAAGGAATCAAGTGCAGACACATGCTACCACAGGGATGAACTTTGGAAACATTCTGCTGAGTGAGAGAAGTAGGTTACAAACAACACATATTTATTATTCCATTCATATGAATTGTCCAGAACAGGGAAATGTATAGAGAAAGAAAGTAGATTAGCAGCCAATTAAAGCTAGAGAGAGAGCAGTGGAGGTGACAGCTAAAGGATATGAGGTTTCTTTTAGAAGTAATGAAAATGTGCTAATATTGACTGTGGTGGTGGTTATACATATGGGTGACTACACTAATACCATTGAACTGTATTGCGCTTTTTAAAAACTATATTGCTGTTAATTGGGTTAACTGTATAGTATGTAAATTATCCTCCAATGAAGCTGTTTAAAACTAGAGACTGACAGAGACAGAGAATGCTGAAACCATCTGAGACTAAAGACTGCCTGTCAGGATTCTCCCGATGCGTTAACGAGATTCATTTCAGGTATTTGCCGAATGTGTCCCAGGCTGGGCCCTCATTTCTACCTAATTAATTTTCCAGGACCAGATAAGAGCTCACTAATACTCAGCCTGTCTTAGCCAACTGTCCCATTGTGAACTTGTGTGCACATGAAAAAATTCAGGTCCAAGCCAGATCCATAGTTCCCATACCAAGCTCGCCTGTACTGAGTGCTCATTATGTGCCAAGCCCTTAGCATATGTCATTTCTAAGCTTCATAATAGCCCCAGGAAGTGAGTTATGCTACTTCATTTTATAGAGGAAGGTACAAGGCTGAGCTTGACTAATTGCCATGATGTCATTATGTGGGAGCGGATACACCCAGGTTCAAGGTATATGCGTGATTCACAATACCTGTGTTCTATTCACCATGTGTGTCCTGGAGGCCTAGTGTGGTGGCCGGAAATGCATGATACCAACACGAGACAGGAGACACGGTGGGAGAGTATGGGATGCCTGATGAAGACAAATGACCTGATTCAGTGCTCCAGCGTGGAGCAGCGAGGTGAGAATCCCGTTTTAAAATCTTGCCGAGGTGAGAATCCCGTTTTAAAATCTTGCCGTAATGGCCTGGGCAATGACAAACAGTCCTCCTGGGTCTGGGGCCACTCAAGCTGTCTGCTTGAAGAGGAAGCTTTTAAATCTTGTTCCGGCTAAGCAAACAATTGCTTCCTCCCAGGTCAGCTCCTTCTGAGAAAGACCCACGCTTCTGTTCCTAATCCCAGCTGTCAGTCCTAGTCCAACAAGGTTTGGTGCATCTCCAAAGCCCCATATACTTCCCTGGGTTCAAATACCAGGCCGTGGGTGTCATACAGGATGAGCGTTGGTACGCAGACATAAGAGGCGTCACTCAAGTTTTACTCCCCAGGTTGCCTCCTGTTATTTTCACGTAAGAATGTCTGAGGACGCTCTCTGTTCCGCCGCGTCTCTCCCTGCCACACCCCTCTCCCATCTGCTTTGGTACACTTATACCAAGACACTGCCTTCCATACACCCCTTCTGGCAATTTTGAAAGTAGACTGGCCACTTTCTTACCATTTGATCCCCCATGAAATGCAAGCTCCTTCTTGTTTGAAATAGTCTAGAATACTAAATCAAATCCAGCTTTGCTGTCATCTATGATGGCATGTGCTTATTCCCTCTCATCTCCCTTTCTCCTCCAAACTCAGTCACTTCTACTATTAGAAAAGGAGAAAAGGATACCTCCACACAAATGAGAGCAAGCATGTCGACTAGATGATTAAAAGACTCACACAAGGACATACGGAAAGAGAGGCGGGGATCTCTGGAAGCCGCAGCTGACACAGACTCGCCAGGAAATGCATACCAGACTAACTTCTGTTAGATAAGTGTGGCTGGTGTGGCATTTTTGGACCTTAACAGGGCGTATGATAAGACGCTCATGATACTTTTATGAACAAGCTATATTGGGTTAGGGAAGAACATAATTAGATATGTCAGACCCGCCTGGATAATTATAATAAAAACATTACAACTGTAAAGGGAACCCTCATTCACCGCTGGTGGGAATGCAAACTGGAACAGCCACTCTGGAAAACAGTCTGGCGGTTCCTCAGAAAATTAAGAACAGAGCTACCATATGACCCAGCAACCCCACTCCTGGGTATCTACCTGAAAAACTCGAAAACATTTATTCCCAAAGATATGTGCACCCCTCTGGTCATGGCAGCATTGTTCACGGTGGCCAAGACAAGGAGACAACCAAAGCGCCCTTCAACAGCGGCTCGGATAAAGAAGACATGGTTCGTACACACAGCGGAATGCTCCTCAGCCATAAGAAAAGATGCAGTGTTGCCACGTGCAACAACGTGGATGGACCTTGAAAATATTATGCTATGTGAAATGAGTCAATCAGAAAAGGCTAAGAACCATATGAACCATATATTCCTCATGTGTGGAATATATTATAAAACTGAAACTCATGGACACAGATGGCATTGTGCAGGTTGCCAGAGGGAAGGGGGTGAGGGGACTCAGGGTGGAGGGGGCTTAATTTATGGTGATAGAAGATGGTTTGACTTTGGGTGGTGGGCACACAGTACAATATACAGATCTTGTATCATACACATGTACACTTGAAACCTTTATGATACTATTAACCAATATCACCCCAATAAACTTAACTTAAAAATTTTAAGTGATTAAAAAAAACATTACAACTGAAGGGTACTTAATAATCTTATCTTCAGAAATTTACATGAAGATGCCTAATGCATGCATACCTAATTTTGCGGTGACTTCAAGGTGCATAAAGTAAGATTTTAAAATGATCTCAGTAGAGTAGATAATAACACAATGTTATTATCAGAATAATTTTAAAATATATGAGGTTAACCAAGAATTATAAAAATATATATATGTATATTTAAGATTGTATATATTATAATACATCTGTATCAGGAAAGAATGTACTATAGAAGTCATGCAAACTTACATCCTCATCACCACCACCTGGACCCATGCCATCCATTAAGGCAGACACCAGCCGATGTGGCTACTGAGCACTTCAACTGTGTCTGCTTTGAACCGAGATGAGCTGTCAATGTAAAACACACATCAAACTTTGATGACAAAGTATACAAAAAGGATGTCAAATGTCTTATTAATAAATGTGACACTGATTACATGTTCAAATAATAATATTCTGCATACATTAAGTGACAGAAAATATACTATTAAAATTAAATCCACTTTTTTCCCTTTATTTTTATTATTGGCACTGTTAAAGATGCCCCCATTTTCCCTCTATTGCCCACCTCCACCTGGCCACCACCCCCTCTTCCCTCTGGCGATCGCTTGTTTTTGTGTGTGTGTGTGGTTACAAAAAAAAAGTTTAAAATTATCTATGTGGTTGGCATTATATTTCTGTTGGCTGCACTTATTACACCAGCACGGCAACCTTATTGTGCCCTCTATGTGGTCCACATTAGTTACCTAAGAAGCCTGGGATCCCAGCTCATCCCTCATCACCCATCACCTGGAACACCCTCTCTGACTCCATCTCCTACTCTCCACAAATCCTGAATCCCTTTCATTGCTCCTGTGGAACAAGCCGTGGTCTGTCATGAGCCATGAACCCCACCCATCACCTCCAATCTGTGCATTTCCTTCATCCTCTTGCTCTAACTCAGGGCTCCTCAAACATGTCTGTGCATCAGAATCACTTTGGGAGATTTAAATAGACCAGGGCCCAGGCCCCATTTTCAGAATGTCCAATCAGAACCTCTGCTATGGAGACAAGGCTTCTAAAGGTTTTAATAGCTCACCCAGATGATTTAAATGCGCAGCTGAAACGGAGAACCACTCATTAAACCAGCCTCAACTTCCCACCTACACCAACGCTGCGCCTGTGCTGATGATCGTGGCTGGAGAAACCCAGGCAGGGTGCTGAGGATCTCCCCAAATTAAAGACTGCAAACCGAAAGTGGATCTTTAAAGCTGTTCCGAAATCTGACCATTTTCCCCTTGTCTAGTCACTAGCCTTACTTCCTAGAGAACTATCCTTCTCCAGCTTCAGTCTCGGCCCATGGTCTTGCTTCCCATATAAGGGAGAAAATAGAAAACAATAGCAAAGACCTTCTATTGGCTCCCTTCACCACACATTCCCACCCGCCTGCGCAGGTGTTCGTACATATGCCTGCCCCCCGCCCCGTGACTACACTTCAGCCTGTCTGACAGGACATCCCGTGACGATCAAAATGTTCTAAGCTCGTTTTGTCCAGTATTTCCATCACTAGTCATGCGTGGCTATTAAGCATTTGAAATAGGCTATAGCACAACTAAGAAAGTAAATTTCAAATTCTATTTAATTTTAAATTGATCCAAATGCAAACAGCTACCTGTGGCTAGGAGCACCTGTACAGGGCAATGGAGCCATAGATGTTGGTCCCAGGGAACACCAGCTCCTCCAACTGTCTCGGGTGCCCACTGCCTCTTACCTACTCCAGGACGTTGTCTCAGCAATCGGCCCCTCTCTGCTGCCTCAGCCATTTTTCTTTGTTACCAGATCATTCCTCTCACCGTAATAATATATTGTAATATCTTCCATTAGTAGAAAAAACTTCTCTTATATTCCCCTTTAGCCACCATACAATCTCTTTGCCCCTTGAACAGCGAAAGTCCTCTAAAGAGTACTCTATAATTGCTGGCTTAAATTTCTCTCCCCAACACCTTCTTGAACCCATGCCAATCATACTTCTGATTCCACCACTCCCTGAACCAAATTTTTGATGTCACCAGTGACCTCACTTGTCACTGTTGGTTCTTGATCTCGATCATTCCTTGGTAAACATCTGAAAATGGGCCTCATACACAGAGAGGAAAGAAAGACTGAAGAAAGAGGCAGGCCACTCCAGACTGGTAGATGGCAGGTTTAATCAACAAAGGAACTTACTTCCAAGGCTGGTCCTGGGAAGCACAAATCTCTGCACCCACCCACCCAAATCTTAAAACTTTATGTAGTGTCCTTAATGGCATTCAGTCACATAGGCAGTCCAGATGGTCTCAATGACACCTTTATCTCTCAAGGCTGCGTCCTTGGTGTGGCGGCTAGTGTGGGAAGAATGGGCAGAACGTATACACCAAGGAGGGGAGTAGATGAGGAGCCTCTGATTGCCGGTCCAGCTCTCAGGTCAGCCGGTGGTCACGTCCTCTGAACAGCATCCTCCAACAATCACCACATCCACTGGGGTCCTTATGCCATTTGATGCATCTGCAGCATTTATCTCCGTGATCATTCTCCCCTCATGAAACCCCTTCTCCACCTGGGCTCTTGGCAACCCCTTTCCTGCTTCTCTATCTACTTCACTTGTTCTTCCTTCTCTGCTTGGTTTCCTAGTTCCTGCTCTTAATATTGAAGATGGAAGAAAACACAATATTTTCAATACATTATGCTTTATTACTTTAAGAAAGGTAAAAATGCAACTGAAATGCTAAAAGGAGGTTTGTGCCGTGTATGGAGAAGGTGCTGTGACTGATCACACATGTCAAAAGTGGTTTGCGAAGTTTCGTGCTAGAGATTTCTCACTGGATGATGCTCCACAGTTGGATTGACCAGTTGAAGTTGAAAGTGATCCAGTCGAGACATTAACTGAGAATAATCAACATCGATTACCACGTGAGAGGTATATCTTACATTTGACATATGCAAAATATCCAAATCAATACAGTTATTGGTGAAAGTGAAAAATATGTATTTTATTTTTTGGAAAAAGCCACACAAATTTTTTTGCCAACCCAATATTTTCTGATTTACTTGATTATTTTTCTCTCCACTTAGTAGTTGCTCATTAAGTATTTGTTGAATAAGTGGATAAAAATGACATATTCATTTGCAGAAAGAAATACAGTCAAACTTCACCACTACAAGAAATCTGCCAACTATATCCTGCATGCCGCAGCTGACAAAATCAAATGTTTAGGCTACAGAAGATAACAGAGGCTTAAAGGGACACTACATATATGTTTTGAACGTTCTAAAGAAGCCTCCTAAGGAAGAAAGTGAAATTATTCTTTGCATTTAGCATTACTACATATGGCAGAATTGAGACTAAGGAATAGAAAGGAAGAGAAGCTACATTTTAGCTCAATAGAACAACAACAACAAAATTCTTGTAACATGTTTTCTCCTGAAGGTGTATCCCAATAATAGAAAATGAAGAAGCATAAGCCAAATAATTGTTTCAAGAATATTGCAGGCACCTGTGTTTGTGGGAGGATCAGACAGGTGATTTCTGAGTTGAGTTCTAACTCTACGTTTCTAGAAGGATAAAGCAACTTCATATTTTAAAAAAATGTACTACTTCATAAAGCAGTAGTAGCCCATCTCCTTGGCCCACCGTTTTCATGGCTCAGGTCTGGTGAGATCAGCAGACCCGGAAAGCAACACAAAATGAGAGGAGAACAGGAATTCAGGGGAACTAAAGGCCAAGCGTGGCCAATACATAGTCACATGACTGCAGGCAAGTTACTCCACTTCTCTGGGTGGCTGATGGGTCACCCAGGGAAGGGTGACCCCTTTCATCAAATGAAAGGCTTGGCCTACGTGAGTACCAGACTCTCTTCAGTTCTGAACACTGTAATTCTAGGTTGTTCTTCAACTCCCTGGGAAAGACAGAGAGTTGGAGGTGAAAGGGCTCAGTCGCAGGTTATTATGGGATGGTGGTGGAAGCACCCAAGCATGTTCAGGTTGAGGAAAGTTGTGTTAAGTCAGATCGTTCCTTACCAGAGATGTTCAGAAATGAAACAGAAAATGCTCTGGGCCAGCTGCCCAGCATCGTCTCTTCAAGTGTGACAGGTGAGCACTCCAGACTTGAAAAATCCAGGTGAAATTGCTTATCACTCCCGAGGAACCAGGAAAGCTCTAAGTTGTCCTGTGCTTTGGTTCATGGAGACTTGATCTTACACATTATCGCTGAAGACAAATTCCAAAGAGAAGTAAGCCTTTGAGTGAACACACATCCAGTGCTTGCTTGAGCTTCTTCACCGTAATTGAAAACATCTATCTCATGGCTGCCTCCTAGGTGTTGCCTTATTGAGACAGCATTAGAAGCACAGTTTCTAATATCGTGGTCTACCTTCTTTTACACAGGGCCTGCATATGGCTTTTGGGGTTGTTTAGAGATTTTTGGTGGAAAAGCACCCAATAATGTTGATAGAATCTGATCTTTTTAAAATAAAATCTCCCAGATGCTCCCAAGTAGTTGAGGCTGAAATAGATAGTACAAGTGAGCTTAAGCAAATCCATTTTCTAAGATTTAAGCTGGGGTTGATGCTGGGGCTTGAGAAAAACCAAAATTTGTGTTTCACCATTTTTTTTCCCAGTTTATTTCCATCTCATTCTACCCTTCCTTTGCAAAAGGAAGTGGGCCTGCCTGCTTTTGCTTTTAATGTGGTCAGTATCTCTTACCAGGCTCCCCAAACCCACCAGAACATGGCGATTCCTTGGACTCCTGACCTTGCAAGGTTTAGATAACAGAATCTGTTTTCACTGACAGCTGAAAAACAGAAATAACCTCATTGCTTTTCTGACCAGGCTCCCTAAACCTTTCCCTTCTTTTTCTTTTTGGTCCAATAATGAGGGCTGACAGGGATGCTTGACACCATTAGCAATAAATGAATTTTTCAATAAGGACTAACAGAGTAAAACTATAGACATTCAGATTTATGTGTTTATTTTTTACTCAGAGAGTTCTCTATCTCCTTATGCTTTTGCTCTCTATGTATACTGTATGAGCCATTTCAGCAAAATCTTCTTAAAATTGATCCAATACCTGTCTCCTTCAATTCTCCTTCTTGGATCTCTTTAGTCATCTTCATACAGGCCCTGTGTATTTCTTCAGGGCCACTGTCCCCGAAGATTAAGACAGTGCAGTGAGCTCAAGTCTTATCCTGAGGTTTATCTTTGGAAACGTAGCAGTTCTTCCTCCTTTTCTCGTAGGAAAAACGAGAGAGAAAGTCGCAAATGTGAATACGATGCTGTCCCATTTCTGCCCGAAACTGGGAAGAAGCTAGCCATATACTTGCACGTTTATATGATAAAAATTCAAACGCTCTCATCCAGCATCTTCCATATAGTACACATTTTAACTCCTACTTTCAATGTTCAGCGTACTTTTTTATGGCATGCGTTATGCCCTACTTGGAAATGTCTGTCTGCCTAATATTCTACTTTCTTCCTTTATTAATTTATCTTCAGGGTCATTCGTGGAAACACCTTTCAATGGAAAGAACCCATCTGCTGTGATAAAAATGTACACCATGAACCTTCATTTCCACAAAGGTCTAAAAGAAGAAACCCAAGAGTCCACTAGCATGCCTTCAAAGCAGAGCCCCCTAAAGCTTGCTTTGTTTACTGCGTTGAATCTAAACAGTTGATGCTGTAAATAAAAACAAAAACAAAAATGGGGGAGAGAGAGGGATGCTGTATAAACAGGTCCTTTCTTTAAAACTGAAAAATGCATGATAGCATTTTAAAAGGGTTGTAGGCATTCTAAAGTCAAGATACCTATTAAAATCTGTTTAACCACTTATCTCTCAAACTTATTTGATTACGGGGCACTTGTCATGTACGTATGTACACTTAGTCACAGGGTTCTACAGCACGCAGTTTGGAAATTGTGCTACAAGATGTTATTCTTCATTTTTCAAAAATTATCACTCCAGTGCATCGTGTGTGGGAAGATAATCTTGGGTAATAAATATAATTCACTTCTTTCTCACACAGTATTTACTGGAGTATTGAGGGTTCACCTCACAAATATTAAATCTCCACATGGCTATTTGGTTCTCATGGAGTAAATGCAAGAAAACATGGCTGTGCTTTTGTAACACCATGTCAACATCACCTGACCAGTTTTCCTCTCCTCTGTGGGGATAAACCACCGATCACCACAGAAAGCTACTGCAGCCAAATCTCCAACATCCATTGCTCATTCTCCTTTCCTTCAATCTTCATTCACCGTGTTCAAGTTTCTTCCTGCTGCACGTACTTTTGATCCCTAGAAGAAACTGAACATTTTATTTATGATTTCCATTATTTGAAAAAAATGTAATTGATGGTGTCCAGGTGAGACAGAATTGGGTGCAAATCCTTCCTTCTCCTCCCCTTTCTGTCTGGGTCAAACCTCTCACCTCCTCATTTGCGACAAGGAAGGTTAACTCAACACAAGCCTCAAGTAGCCATGAATTTTTCACAACCTTTCAACAGGTCCCATGTAGGGTCACAGCTGGAAGTTCTCACGGGCCTTTCCCTATTCTTTCTGATCTTAACGTTTTCATCCTCCAAATGTCCCTGAACCGCCTGCTCCTCCACCACCACTGATGGACCACCGTCCCGAAAACAGCAGAGCAGGTCAGACCGACAGGGAGACCTGCAGCGAGTAGCCCCATACTGCTGCCCGCTCGTCTGGCTCAAATTCCTCAGCCTCTCAAACACTAACACGCCCCCACTGCTACCTGGGGCTCATCAGCTCCAGCATGAACACGTGATACATTTACATGGTCCTTCCTCAGAACATCCTCCTTCTTGCTGCTTTTATTCTTCTCTTTGAGTTTGCTATCAGGTCTCCTGGGGGGAGGGGAATCCCTCTTCCTGAAATCCCTAATTTATTTACCCATCTGCCTGCTATAGGTCTGTAACTCTAATTTTCTTTTGATAAATTTACATATATACACACAAATGCTTCATACCGAATTGTGCTTACTGAAGCGTGTTTTTCACCGTGCCTTGTTCCCAGATATTTTTCTTGCATAAACACTTCCAGGGGAGCAAATGTGTCCGTGGAAGTGCAAAAAGGTTTGATTGATCTGCCAATACTAAACACTTTCATTCCTATGACTAATATTTCCTTCAAATGCAATGAAATCACATAGACAAAAAAATGTTCATTAAGAAATATGGCAAAATTGGATGTTTGCTTCAGGATAAAGGCTGTCCACCGAATGACTATGAAGTCTTTATTTATGTGTTGGTCAGTGTGTGTGTTTATCATTCAGGATGCTGTTTATCTACCAAATGTGTTCATGAGGACTCAGGGCTTACCCTCTGGAACCTTCCTATTTGTCTTCGGTTTAGGTAACACTTCTCTGGCTACAGCCTTCACTTGGATTTTGAAAGTTGAGCCACTCATCAAACACTATAGAAATTTCTCTCTCCTTACAGGGACAATAAGGACAATCCTGAGGTATGATTTGTGTGGCAATAATGAGGTCCAGTGTCCTTGGTGTGTACGCCCCTCGGCCTTGATGTTTGTCATCAGTGGGTGGTGGCAGTGGCGCCAGAGCACACGACTCCTGGGGAGAGCTGTGACTTCCTGCTCCGGGGTGACACACTCTGTGGCCATTCTGCAGGAGGTGGGTGATCCCATCTAATCCGCTCGGCACCTCTGGCAAGCAGCCTTTGCAAGCACTGGGTGTCCTGCACACAGGGTATGTGTTTTTGGAAGGGGTCATACTTCTGCCTAATTCTTAGCAGATTGTCTAATTCTAAAACTCCATCCCTTTCTCCCCCACTCCAGGCAGCATATTGGGATACAAATGCATAACCTGATATAAGGCTAATTTTGAGCCTTTCATTAAATTCTAAAAAAAAAAAATTTAAACACTCGCAAATTTGGAACTCTCAGTAGCAACTTATTACTTATGGACTCACCTAAGTAACACTGGGTTGTGAGTCACTGTGCAAAATGGCAGCCCTGGTTGCAGTCAGTACTATCCGGGTCATTTCAGTGACAGCTATGTGGAATCACTACTCTCTCAAGAAGAGCGACTTCTGTTGCACACCGGGCCCTGTGCTAGGTGCCTTTCCACCCTGCCATCACCCACCTGATGAGCACATTTTGGAAACAGATGCTCTGGTGGGTTCCATGACTATCTCCAAAACTGACACGTAGTGGTGAAGCTTTCTCAAAGCTCAATACCTTTCCCGCCAGTGCATGTTGCTGCCCAGAGCTGAGGTTCTCTAAAGAAGCAAATCCTGCTTCTGGGTTGATTTTCACACTTCCTGCCCCTGGGGTTGGCATGAATGTCCTGTTTCTCTCTCCTCCCTCCTTCTTCCCTTTTACTCCATAAAATACAGGAATATTCTTTTACACTAGTCCTTGTGGCAACCTTGGAATCATGATTCTTCAAATGAGTTCTATAAACCAGCCGCCAAAGTGGTCTTTGTGTAAACATATAGTTTTGATGTCCCATAGAGTTGCGACCGAAATACACTAAGCCCATCTGTAAACTATCACTTGTTTGAATCTAAAGGTTGTCACTGAAGTAGCTTTGTGCAGTGATTGCAGAGTAAAGACAAATTTTAAAAGTACTGCATTGTTTGAAAACATATGAATACCTCATGGGTGCACTACTGAAGTAAAGACCCATGACTGAAGTAGCAACAAGAAAAAAAGCAAAGTAAAATGTCGCATCCTCTGTCTACACGCAAGTCTGGAATGCATGGATAGTTCAATGTAGATGTGTTAAATGCTATTTATTCATTCATTTAAAAACATGTCTGTTCATTAAAAAGAAAAAAATTAATTCTTAATTAATTTTTCACTTTAATTCTTAAAGTGAAAAAAAACTGCACCCATCCTTGGCAGAAAGGATTTTATTGTGAAACGTTTGATTGCTCTTTAGTTTAAGACTTCCGTAGATACTGAAGGCTGCTGTCAAGAGAAAGAAATGAATAACACCCTTGCATCTTGGAGAGGGTAGAAAGAGGTGAGACAGAATGTACCTCAGGATCTACTTGTGGTCCACAGAGAGGAATCGGCATGAGGTTCTGGAAGGTAAGGCAGGTTAAGAAGCACATTCGACTCTCAAATAAGCCACAGTGTCTGCCATTACAGCTAACACCCAGCCGGGGAGCACCTCTGTAGAAGGTACCATCATTCCCAGCACTATTTGAAGTCTGGAGTAGCCTCGTAATCCAAACATTCAACCAGGAGGCAATTAAAAGAACCACTCTGGTGACCTAGGAAGCACTCTGGTTTTAAAAGGGCATAAATAAAAGGTGGAAAAAACCCACTCTGGAGGATGGATAGGAGAGTAGCTTAAAAGTGTCAGAATAAATTTAAGGGTTCTGTTATGGACTGAATTGTGTTCTCCCCTGGGTTGACATGGGGAACCCTACCTTCTGTTATCTCAGAACATGCCTGTGTTTGGGGAAAGGGCTTTTAAAGAGGTCATTAAGTTAAAACGAGGTCATCAGCGTAGACCTGAATCCAATGTGATCAGTGATCAGGGCATCCAGAGAGATGCCCAGTGTGCTCAGTCGCCCAGCCAGGTGAGGACACAGCAAGAGGGTGGCCACTTGTAAGCCAAGGAGAGAGGCTTCAGAGAAATACAACCCTGGAAGCACCTGAATCTTGGACTTCTACTTTCTGGAACTGGGAGAAAATAAATGTATGTTGTTTAAACCACCCTGTCAGCGGTATTTTGTTACAGTGGTTTTAGCAAACTAGTACAAATTTTTAATGTCAACATGAGTTTAATATTTGATAAAGTTTTCTAGAGAAAAATGTAACAGGCCATTTTATTTCTGTTCAGAGCCAGACGATCCTGGAAGAGATAAACTAGCTGCTGGGGATCGCAGTGCAAGGTTGATGCCTGATGCAGAGAAACTAGAACTGTTCCCAAATTTCTATTTTTTTTCCTAATGAAATGAATGCTCTTCCAATTGAAATGGCGGAAGAACCATTGGCCATTGGTAAGCAAGGTCAGAGATTAATGATAGGATCACAGAGCAATTCCCAGCTGCCCCAAAATCAGGATTTGTTGTTTGCTGATGCATGCCCCTCTCCCAGATTCGTAAGTTGAAATTCATGCATTGATATCCTAATCCTCAATACCTCAGAATATGACTCTACTTGGGGACGGGGTCTTTAAAGGGGTCATTAAAGTGAGGCCATTGGGTTGGACCTTAATCCAGTATGACTGGTGCCCTTACAGGAGAGATCAGGACACACACTCCCGCTGAGGGAAGACCATGTGAAGACATGGAGAAGGCCATGTGCAAGTGCAGGAGAGAGGCCTCAGAAATAGCCAACCCACCGACACCTTGACCTCAGACCTCCAGCCTCCAGAACTGTTGGGCAATAAACTTCTGTCGTTTAAGCCCCCGGTCCGTGGTACTTTGCTATGGCAGTCCTAGCAAACCAACACAGGGCTCCCCTTTCGGCTTAGGTTGAGATGGTTTAGGGTGACATTTGTGCGGCAGAGATAACATCCTACACATAAGAGAACAGAGCTGGGGCTCCCAGCACCGTGCATAATACAGAGCTGGGAAGACTGATGGCGAGTGTGACCAATCTGAGTTGGCAAAATCGAATGGCGATGTTAGGCTGCACATGGAGATGGACAACAGACTGCTCTGCGCCACGGCGGCCAGAGCCCTGGGTGGAGTACAGTAAACAGAACCAGAACACAGTCGGGGGCCTTGGCTGAGCCTTGAAAGGGACCAGAAACCATGCCCTCTGCACAGTGGATGAAGGAAGTGTCTGTGTTCCTTTGTGAGGAGAGGACTCCAGAGGCAGGCAGAAGCAGCGTGAAAACTGCTAGCAAATAGGGAAAGATGTGCAGTGTGGAAAAGGTTGATCTGCTTGGTCGCAGGGGTACAAGCACTTCTGGGGGCAGGGGGTTAAGAAAAGGGAGTGAGATGACAACTGTAGAGAAACCAGAACAGTCCACAGACAGAATGCCCTACCTGAAGGGATAACAGACATCTCTGAAGTTGAGGCATTCAGGTGGAGGTTGGGAATGTTGTGGAACAATCCAGCCAACTGGTGGTGGGCCCTTTCGCAGGGTTCTAACTCGGGATGTTCATTTATTTCCTCCCGGGAAATCTGAAAGATTCCTCAGGGCAGGAAATGGCATTAAGTGCAGACCAGAGATAGTGGCTGAGAAGTAAAAGTCATCAGATCTCTGAGTGGTCATGGAACCAGAGAAAATGTAAAGATGGCCCATCATTCTGACAGTCAGCCGCCAATCAGCTTCCCTGTGAGCACATCTTGTCCAGGGAATGTGAGAGTGTGGTGAAATCCAACAGTGGAAAGGGAAACTGCTAAATCTAACAACTTTTATTTTTATAGATTTTAACCTCCCTATATCTGTGAATTGTGTGCTCAATAAAAGTCCCTTACTCTTAAAAATTGTTTCCTCCCTCCCAGAGCTGGCTTCGTGGGCCTGCAATCTGTGTAGTCAGTAGCACAGAGCCCTGTGCTCCGAAGAGCCCCGTGGTTGGTTTAGCAATCTGGGTCACCAACTTAAAATTCTTAATGTTGGAGGAAGGGGGTCCTGCCTTTTCGTTTTGTAGTAGACCCCGCAAAATTTGTGGCTGGTCCTGCTCCCTCTCCATCTTCAAGTCGTACTTCTCTTTGCATTCAGATGGTTTCAATTGCTCATACAAACCCGGGACACTTAGGGAATCAGAGTGCTGGGTAAGTGTGTTTGAGAAGCAACAGGGTTTTGCTGCCACGTAGGTTTTTCCCTGCCGTACCAACTTCATGTCATTTGCTTACTGTTAGATTTGGGAGTTCCTTAGTTCCAGTTTCCTGGCTTATATAAGTGGGAATAATAATAGCAAGGTCCTCATTGGCTTGTGTAGGAAGTATTATAAATGACATAAAGCATGTAAATAAATACTGCATTTTAACAAATATTTATTATTTGGGGAAGACTTTCAAAGGACACTCAGGAAAAAGTAACCCAAGGGTCAGCGTTGGCAGGGGTGGGAGGGGAAGAAAAGAGCTTGCAGGGAAGCTAGCAGACAAACGCTGACTTCTCAGGAAGGAAGCCCCCTCCCCCCGACTGAGCCAAGACCACACGCTTTCCCTCCCACTAGCCCCACTGTAGACCGAGGCTTAGTGACTGATGCTCCTTCAGGTCAAGGGGCGGGACTACATCTGGATAATTCTAGAATATTCTAGACACAATAAAGAACAAGGAAATAAATTCTATGGAGAAAATAGAGTAATAAATGAGATTGGAGGCAAACAAAAAAGGACTGAGTTGGAGGTCAGAAGTTCTTAGTTACCGTGGTCAAATAAGAATCATCTTTACAGACCCTTTCCCTTTTAACTTTCACTCCCCTCCACCTCTGATGTTTGTTCCATCCCGCCTGACCTTAAAAAGAAAAAGAAAAAAAAAATCCCTGTTGACCCGCCCCATCTCTTAAGGACCCCCCCCCCAATTTTAACAATTAAACAAATAAAAATTTTTAAACCTTTCTTTCAAGGGTAAGTAAATGGGTCGTCAGCTTCTTCACTAGGTCCGGCTCCTTTCTCCTTTGGCTCGTTCTAAAGATAGAAATTCCAGGTTGCTCGTATGCTTTTGGAGGGGGGGATGAGGCGTCTGCTTTCTCAACCGGCGAAGAGCGCATTCCATTTCCTTTAAGCTCATCTCGTCCCCATTCCCTTTCAAAAACGCCTCCACTTCGCCAAATTGAGACACAAGTCGAAATGAGGATAAAAACGCACCCCAGCAACAGCCCTTTCTACGGCATCCCCGAAAAGGCCTGCGGGGTCAGATGAGTCAAGCTCACGGGAACGAGCAGGGAGCGCTCCCGACTTTTTTTAGAGCCCAGACGTCCTACGACTCACCTTCCCCAGCTCCAGCACTGCCCCTCTCCTGGCCCCACACTCCCCCACCCATTGCTCCAGGGGCCCAGGTGGCCGGCGGCAGTGGAAGCGCGCAGGGTGCTGGAGGAGCTGGGGGCGCTGCACCTGTGGGCGCCCGGGCGGGGGGCTCCTCCCGGCCGGAGCGCGCGCAGCTCCCCGCCGCCTCCGCTAGGGGTCTCTCTCGGGTGCCGAGCGGGTAGGGCGGGATCAGCTGACTCCCGGGGCTGGAAGCCCTGCAGCCCCGCTCCGGCTCCGTCAGTTTCCTCGGCAGCGGTGGGAGAGAGCACCAGGAGCTGCGCGATCGCTGGGGCCACCTGAGACCGCGACCGCGACCGCGGCAGCAGCACTGGCAGAGCAAGGGCGCGGCGGACTTCACTCGCACAGTAGCGCACTAGGTTCCCCGCGCAGGGTCGCGATGCTGCCCGGTTTGGCACTGGCCCTGCTGGCCGCCTGGACCGTTCAGGCTCTGGAGGTGGGTGCCGCCCTTCGGAATGGGGGGAGGGGGCACAGTGTGGAGCCGATCTTCCCCAAGTCTTTAATCCAAAGAAGCAGGGTTGGGGGGGCAGTCGAAGAAAGCCTTCTCCCTTCCGCGCTCAACGCCCCACTTTCGGGAGCCCTGCGCATCCCTGCCTTCGGCCCAGCCCTGTCCTGGGGACACGAGAGGGAGAGGGCGAGACGCCGGACTCCCAGGTCCGCGCCACTCTGGGGCGAGCAGAGGAGGCGATCCTGAGCACAGATCCCGACTCAGTCCCTGCCTCCCGGCCCGGAGCTGGTGCCTGGAGTAGGGACTAGAGACATCCAGATGAAGCACGTGGAGTAAAACCGAAAATGCAGCGCCCCTGTATCGGTCCCCAAATCGTAATCTCTGCCCTTCCCCTACTCGCGGGCCCTGTGGAGGAGGAGTCGGGACGGCTAGGAAAGCTGCCTCCCTCCCCCCACTTCCCTTCGCCTTTTCCGCCCCGTTTCACCTTCCCTTTGCATCCCCACCACCCTGTCCCTGCCCCATCTTCTCTGCCTTCTGCTCTTGGCGGCTACTCACGACAGCCTCCTAAGTGCGACCCCTATCAGGGTCGCGCACCACCTTCTGCAGGCAAACTTTGTACATTTCTGCGTCTCCCTTTTGTGTTAAGTTCGGGAGATGGGAGGGGTCGGAGACCCACGGCCACCTGGCACCTTCCCCAAGCCTGGACGTCCGGGGCGTTCGCTTGCACCTTCAGCTTCTGGAGAAGGAGAATGTCCCCGGGAACAAAAGCCGCGACCGCCTTCGCCAGCCCGGGGCGCGGTGGACTGAGCCTCATTAGTCTGTGCGCCACCGAGGCTGTCGCCCGACTCCCTACCCTGGTGCCGCTCCTCAGTCCCCGAAGGGGCTGGGGCTCTCTGGGGCCGCTTCCCACCCCCCATCACCTCTGAGACTTGCTAATTTTGTGCGGGGCTTTTAAGTCTTTAGTGAGAAATACAGGGAGAGCGGGGTGTGCGGAGTCACGAGCTCTCCTTTCCTGTGCATCAAAGGAGGCGTTTGTCTGATTAGGGCGAGGCCTCCTCCTTGGCAGCACTGGGCACTCTGGTGTAGAACCCCTTGGGGGCGCGGGCTGTTGAGGAGGGTCCTCCGAGTCTTTTTTTTAGGGTGCAGATAAAAGGATTGAATTGAGTGAAGATTAAGACGGAGAAGATGGCGCCTCTGCAGTGCAGCAAAGAAAAGCTGTGTGGAGGCTGCAGCCTGGCGAAATGCACCCACCACTAGGTGTATAACAAGTCTTCCCCATTTACCCAACTCTGGAACATTCCGCTAATGCTTGTGCAAAACGACTATTTTTCCTTTTATCTAAAGATGCTTAGAGAAGTTTGTTTGCGTGACAGTCGGGGCAGAGGAGTTGTATTTTGCATTGGTGGGTTCCCATCAGGTATTTTACCACTTTGCAATCTCCCCTCCCCATTTTTCTCCCTCCTGTTCCCCTACCTCATGGTAATTTTCCAAAGAAACAATTTCCAGACCAGTGTTTTTCTGCAGTTTCACTGAGACTATACAGACTATCAAACCATTACAGTTTTTTAGTCCCTAATTTATGAGGTCATTGAACTTGCTCTCCTCATGTCTTTTACCTGCAAGTAGCTCAGAAAGTGACTTAGGGCTAGTTAAGACAAATTGTTTGAAGAATTAAAGAATCTGGTTTTCGATATTTAAAAAAAAAACATTTAATTAAGGGAATTGTCATTTCTCCCATGACTTAAATTTACTCCTACATTTATTTTCTCATGATTATTTTACCATATTTAAAAACACAAATCAAGTAATTAAAGTCATACCATAACCTTTATAGTTGAAGCTTTTGTCAAAAAAATATTAACTCTACTGAGCAATTATTTTTTCTGTATAAAAAGAGGCAGCATGTAAGCAAATGTAATTCAGTTCATTTTTTAGCCTATCGATTGCATTTCTTTGCTTTTTATGCCATCTTTTTGACGTGTTTACGGGTTACAGTCAGCCCCTGCAAAGGGTGGAGGTGAGATTCACATTAGTCCATTTTTCCAAGCGTGGCTGGAACAGTGGTGTTTCACTGTAATGAGATTTGAGGGGGCTTACCCAGCTATATCTGTGTCCACTGAAAAGACAAATTACGCCTTGACTGTCTTTTGTAGGGCTCAGAAAATAGGTCTGCTGCAGGTGTCTCTAAAAGAGAAACCAATAAGGGCAGTGATAATGGGACCTCAGCTTTTGGTGGAAGTGTTATTACATGGGTTGATGATTTTGCCTGGTGTTTCAGTAGAGGATGAGTTTGTTTGTTCGTTTCTTTTTTTAAAGCCCCGACATTTATTCTTATTTCCTTAAACCTGCTTCTCCTTAAAGTTATATTTTCCTATATTGGGAGGTTTACCCTCATCACAGTTATATAATTTGATAATGGTGCCAATGCATAGATTGTAGAAACCTATCCATACAGACGAGTACTGCCTTAAAGGCAGACACCTGCACACAGGATAGTGAAGCCAAGATTTGATGGTGAATCTATGAGGAGTTTCTTGCTAATCAGTGGAAAGTCATGATAACCAGCAGGGCACAGAAGCTTCTCTTTTGTCACCCTAACCAGCAGAGGCGCCTAATGGCACTTCAGACACTATTAGGATGACAGACAAGTACTCCAGAGAGACTGAAGATCCCTGGCTCTGACAAGAAATGAAAAGGAGCGTGCAACCAAAGAGATCACATGGTTAAGTTAGGAATAACCGATTGAATAATGAACATAATGTGGGGCATTGACTGTTGGTCTGTAGGAAAATCGGGCTCATCAATGGACAAGGCTTTCTCCCTGTCTCTGAAGGATCCCTGTGTTAACAGTACTGTTTACGGCTGACTAGAGGCTTCCATACAGATATTTGGGTGAAGATGTCTGTGTCAGTCGTTCTATAAATCAGCGCATCTATTATGTACTTTTTAAATGAAATCACTGAGCTACCACCACTGAAGAAGTATGATCGGATTCTGTAGAAATGTGCATTCTGTTTGTGCAAGTGTAATCTAGGTGGAGACAAGTATTAATTACCTTAAGAGACTTACAGAGCACCTACCATAATAGATTCTTTGATCTCTGCCTTGTTATATCAAGTATGGAATGCAAAGATAAACCTTGTCAACGTGCTTTAGATGCAGAGTTCCAGGATGTAAGATTTAGTTTGTATACACATCATTACTTCCCACCCTCACTCCACCTCGCAGGAAGTTTACAGAATAAGACAGGCACTAGATTCATTATAAAAGACAATAGAAAATGTTAAGTACCAGGAGGAAAGTACAGATTAATTGGGACTCTGAGTAAAACTGTATATTTAAAGAATAAATAACGACGATAGGGTGAGGTGATCCTGGATGTCTTGAGCATCTGTTCGGGATGTAGTTTTTGCTATAAGTCTGCTGGGCAACTGCTTAGCTAGCTGCCTGCTGAGCAGCCTGGCACCAAGGCATAGACAAGAGTCCCACACAGGAATGATTCTGTTTATTTAGCTTTTATTGGATGCAGGTTCACTCAAAGGAGAGCATCAACATATGTTAATATCCTACTCACACTCTAACAGTCTAAGAGAAATATAACACACACACAGCAGTGAATGCGGGGTAATGAATCCGAGTCCCAGAGTCTCAGTCTGCAGGTCCCAAAGACAGCACAGGGGGCAAGGGAATTGTCAGCATCTTGCAAGGAAGGATCTCCAAAGCCAGGTGGGCAGATGAAGGATCTCCAAAGCCAGGTGGGCAGATGAAGGATCTCCAAAGCCAGGGCAGATGAAGTCCTCAGTCCAGCAGGGCAGAGCCTTTGGCAGCCGATGCCAAGGGAGATCAGCATGGCAGGGGGCAGCACTCTGGTGTGTGGAGCTCAGCTGTCTCAGCAGTGGTCTGGAGCCTGCCTCAGTTATACCTTGAAAGTGGTGTACTCCACCCTTCTGGGTCTTTTCGATAAATATCTTGGCACTCCTGATGCCAAGTGGGGAACTTGCCCCGGAGCCTACCTATGGGTGGTCTTGCTCTGCAGACGTGGCTGTTCTGATCACTTGTGCAGTTATTAGGTGTGTCTCCTTGCCAGATGAGTCTGCTCGGACTTGGGTAGTATCCCTCTTGAACTAAAGTGTCATGGCTGACTGACAGCCGTTTTGGTTGACATGAGCGATTCCACTTTGTTTTGCATACTTTATGATACCTTGACCAGACCAATGCCATTTTATCAGTCCTGCTCTCCACACTGGAGAGTTAGTAGTTCATTTTCAGCCGGGTCTGTATGCTGGTCCGGGGGGTGGAAGTTAAGCTATTTTGTTTACATGCCTCTCTCCACATTACCCCTCCCAGAGAGACACACAAACTCCCGTCTGTATCTGACCTGGGGGGGTGGGCGGGGCCTTTGTCATCACCTTCAACCCTGCCCCCACCATTCAGACAGGTTAGAGCCAGTCAGGCAGATAAGGTTCTTTAACAACAAAAGGTGAGCAAGTGAGCAAGTGTGGGGGGTGATTTCATGAATCTCTCCATCTGCTCTTTAGCAGGGGCATTTTGATTGATCCTCTTTTTGGGGCCAAGTCGTGTCCCACAGCTCTTAAGATACCATGATGAAGAAAACAGTATTTTCCTTCATGAAGCTTCCAGTCTAGTGGGGAAGATGGACCATACAGGAATGATTATAAATGTATATTCGTGAATTATGACAGATGCCGAGACGGAGAGGAAAAGTGGAGGGAACATTCCGGAAAGGAGTGGGAAATTGAGGGGTCTAAGGTAAGGGGCTGCAAGCAGGGTCTGTGACCTCTGTATTTTCAGTAAGACCTTGACTCAGGAAGGACATGACGGAAAAAAGGGGTTCACTGGGCAGCGACAAGGAAGGTGGGGAAAATAAACTAACTTTTTTTTTTGGTGGGTTATTTTTTACTTCTCCGTGTTCAACTTGACTATGAAATGGTTTCCTCCTCTTAGTGGGTTCTCAGATACAGGTATCTGGATTGGGATTGATGCTGAATGTCATTTGCAAACCTTTGGGGATGCTGTCATGCCACGTCTCCCAGCCAGGGCGCAGATACGCCTTCCTGAGTGATGGGAAGAAGACTAGGGGTGGCAGGTGCAGGAAGCTAAGTTGAAAGAATGCACACGCCCCCTCAATGAGTAGCGAGTTTAAGCAATACAATGCCTGTTACTCAAATTATTTTTTGTTATAAAAAGAAAAGCAAACAGTACCTAACCCCTCCAATTGAATTTGCAAATGAAATCCATACTGAAGAGGAAAATGTTATGTAACGTTTCTTCAGTTTAATGTGGAGAGCTTAAGAAATAACCGTTTCAGTGAGGACACTGGTGTTTTTCTATGAAAAAATATTTAGTGGATTTTCCTTTTCAGGTTAATTTTGGTGAATCTGGTACTGTTTTAGAAGTAGAACTCCACTGAAAACTGAATTTAAAACAATTAAAGGAATTTCATTTAAAAAAAAGAAGGAAAAAGCCTGGTTATGTTCATCAGTTTATAGTTCTATGAAAAAGTGATGCTTGATGCTTAATGGTTTCCTTAGCTGTTTAAACTGGGGTGGATACAAAGGATTCAGGCTCACACAAGTGAAATCTTAGTTGGCAAAAAGGAAGCTAAGAGGCCATTTTATTTAGGTTTAGTGTGTGTGGCTACATTTTTTTTTTAGAGCGTGCAGTAGAGATTTAGCCTGAACTTTGCTAGGATTATAGTATTTTATCATAAAAGGTAGTCGTTGAAATGGGGAACATGAGAAGTTTTTAAAAGCTCAGCAATGTGGAAAGTGTGGAATTGTTCCCACATTTGTCTTGTTGATTTTGATACAGTGAGATGTCTGAGTCATTGAGTTTCTCACATGCCCCTCACTGATCTAGAAGAAGGGGGACCGGGGCAAGATTGGTTGGGTGTAAATCTCGGCTTCGTCGCTTTTGAGCTACTGACTGGGGCCTAGCTCTCTGCCTGTATTTTTTTTCTTGTAAAATGAGGATAATAAAGTTTATGGTTGTTGAGGATAATTGGGGTAACACATACGTAAAATACTTGAAACAGTGTGTGAGTTGCTATACGTGTAACATGGTGGCATGTTGTCAGCGCTGTGCGTTAGTTATTACACTTTCTTTAATAATGATAATGATGTAAAATGGATATATTTAAGTCTCACACATAGTTGAAAGTTTAAACAAATTATGAATTTTCACTTATTGACTAATACATTTAATAACCAGGTAAGACTGTTACAGGAAATTGGCAAATATGTTCTCTGTAAGAACAAATGAATTTGACTTAAATTAAAAAATTGCACGGTACAGATAAAATTTTTAGAATACACGTTGCAAAACTTTATTTATTAAATATATATAGTTTATATTTCAGTTGGCTTTTGGTTAAACATTCAAGTAATTCATGCTCTTTAGAAATTTTAAACCGCACATAAATGGCTAAAAAGCAAAGAGTTTTTACGCAAATGGGGAAGACCTGTTTTGAATGCGTGCATACTGGCAGCTTGCCATGCATCCTAATATTGCTGCCTCGTTTATTAACTCAGCTATTAGATGACTGCCGGCTATGTGCAGGGACCTACGAACAAGCTTGGTTTACTTTTCAGCAAAACCTTTTCTAGAAAAATGAATAAACAAGCTTTGCCAATCTGGGCAGAAGTGAAAGGTTTCCTGTGCCAGCAAGAGATGTTTGGTCTTGGAATGGAAGCTTGAAATGATCTTCACCAGAGCATGAGGAAACCAGAAAACAGACGGCTTGAGAATGCCGCGCTTCTGTAAGGCACGTGTTCTCAAAATCAGATGAATGACACCTCTGGTCAGAGGACTGCTATTGCATCTTTTACACTGTATAGTGAGCTACTACTTAACTGAAAGACTTAAAGTGAACATATCTTCGCTCACTATAAAAGAAGAGGTTTTCCAGCTCAATTTCAGTATCAGGCCAAGGATATTCGAGAGTACAGGAAATTGGTGTTGCTGTGGTTAAAGTGTGGGACACACTGAAGAATCAACAAGCAAGTCCCAAGGAATCTCTGGGCGTTTGTCACACCAATTCATGTATTTATCGCTGTCCTGTTTAATCAAAAAAAAAAGTGGGTTTACGTGGGAGGCTGTAATTATTGCATGTTTATAATAAGCGTCCTGCCCAGAGTAGAGATACAGGGAGGAAAGAATGAGATAGTATCACAACCGCATATAAAAGGGCCACCGAACAGAGATAAGGAATAATAAGCAAGATAAACATGTCAAAAAAGGGAAAGAATGATAAGCCTGTTTTGTGGACGAACAAATTCTAGAATTCTGAAGGTCTTATTAGTGATAGGCACCAGTATTTGTGTCTCTTAATTTCCAGATGGTCTTCCTTTTTGATTTTTCCTCCCAAGTTCAGATGATTTTTAGCTGAGATATTTGATTGAACTAAAGAAAGTTACTTTCTTTGGTGATTTACTTTGTTGATATGAAATTGTTATGTATTTATTTTTAGAGAGAGGGGAAGGGAAGGGGAAAGAGAGGCAGAAACATCAACACGTGTGTTGCCTCTTGCACGCTCCCCACCGGGGACTTTGGCCATAACCCAGGCATGTGCCCTGGCTGGAGATTGAACCAGTGACCCTTCAGCTCGCAGGCCAGTGTTCAATCAATTGAGCCACACCAGCCAGGGCTGCCCTTAAAGGAGAGAATAAGTGAGAGAATCAGAGATCTGCTGTATCAAGAGAAGGCATTTGTGTTAAGTAAAGAAATGCATTATTACTCTTGTGGCTTTGTTAACTTTCAGAGCTTTAATGACTGTACCATAGTTTGACTCTTTGGAGACACTTTACTAGAAGAAAAACGAGATATAATCCCACCCACGAGCAAGATTGTGTACTTTAGACTTGACCTCTTACTCTTTTACCACAAACTCTCATTTGTTTAGTTTTTTCATGTCTGCATGTGCTTGATTACAATGAAATTACTGAGGCAACAAAATTTCTATTTTTAGTCAAAAATAAAGAAACTAGTATTTTTAATGAGGCTTAATTAGTCCAAAAAAGGGATTTTTTATATCTATTCCGCCTGTTGGATGCACTTTCAAAGGCATAATTACTGTTTTTATAAATATCCACTGACTTGCTTTGTAATGGAATTAATAGACACACATGATACAGACAGATGTTCACTATTTCCTAACCATATTTATTGATTTTTTCATCTTTCAGAGAATCTGCATTTACTTGGAAGGTTGAGCATCTAAAACTGATGTAAATAATTGTTTCATAAAATCTTAGCTTCAGAGACTACATTAAAACCTATCCCATGAAAAGTGGTACTTTCGAGCAAATATCCCCGATACTGACGCTCTTAATTGCTTATTATGCTTTGTTTAAAACAACTACAGTTTCATCATTGCAGAGTGTTGGTTTGAAGATACAGGAGATGAGTTCTTAACTTAAGAAACTGCCACAAAAACACACATACACAGGCTAATTATTCTAAGAATTATTCACAGATATTTAAGTAAATTAACAATTTAAAATTAAAATCAGGTTTCTACAGAAAAATGACCAGCTTATTTTTATACAGGGAAACCTAGATTTTTATGGGCACACCCAGAAAAGGGAATCCACTCCTTCATTTAACAAATATTTCTAAGGCCCCTTGCCCTCATGGGGGCTTACGGTATAGTAAGGGGCAGATAAACAGGAAGTAGTGGAGGATTCGGAACGTATTAAGTTGGTTACGGGCATCTGCCACGTGGAAGTCTGTTGCGGGGTGATAGCTTATGTGGTATTGCCAGGAAAGGTCTCTGATCTGGTCACCAGCCCAGGGTAAACTTTGACATCGGGAGGAGAGACTCTGTATTAGCTGGGGACAGTGCGTCTACTCTGGAATGGTTAAATACTAAAAAATGGTGAGGGAGAGAAGTTAATATAGATTGTGATCACAGTTTCTTATAGTTTATTTCATCACCACAATGCCTTACACTTACTAAATTTTTGACAAATATTTTCAGTGAGCACTTGAGCAGCTTTACATGGTGGTGGTAAAGAATTATGTGCTTGACTCTTGAAAGTTGAGTTCATTTCTCTTATATTTTAAAAAAAAGTGAAAGACACCTAATTCCAAGGTTAGAGAGGAAATTAAGCCTTTTAAATTTAGTTTTCATCTTCTAGAACATTTTATGGTGAAAAGGTTTTATAAATGTTGTCAGTAACTTAATAATGACCAGTTATATACACCTCTTATTTCAGAAATTGGTCCAATAGAGAAACACCTCATTCTTGAAATATTTTATCCATCCTCTAATTGGCTGAGACACTTTCAGTTGAGGGTCCCTGGAAATGATTTTGTTTGAATGAGACAGTGGATTTTAGGAAGAAAACGTTGGGTATTGGACTTCCATGGGATGATCATCAAAATGAAAATTTTATTATCATTGTCTTTTTTTGGTTTGCTGCTTTTTTACCATTTTACAGCTAATATTTATATTTTACTTCAGCGTGAACTAGGGTTAAAATTGGCCCTGTAAGAAAAAAATTGAGTTGTTATTTCCTTTCTCTAAAAGAATTGTGCTTTTCGAGTTCAGATGTTTGAGGCCAATGCCTCTATGTGCTATGACCTTGACAGGCATTGAACATCTAATTGAGGTCATTACGATTAGCCTTGCATCTTGCTAGTGTTTCCTGAGGCTTGTTTTTGATGTTTGGTAATGTGTTAAATCTTCTTACACCACAGAACCTAGGAAATTTAAATCCAAGAGAAGTATTGTAAGTCACTTTTTTTAAATCTTACAGTTGCTGGGTGTTGAGGAGGTTCTTGGCTAACTGATAGGGTGTTGAATGTGAAGGAGTTTATACATTGCCGTCGGTTTCAGGAATTGTGATGGTCTCTGCTTTCGAGAGTACATCTGTGATAAAATTGCAGTTTGGGGATTATTACATACCTGTTCAGTGATGTATGAGAGGAGGAAATCCTTTGAGGGTAGCCGCGTGACCGGACGGCTGAAACGCAGTGGAAGCAAAGCTGCTGGATGGAGATGTCATTAAGACAGTGCAGGTCCCTGAAACTAGGCACAGAGTAATTTATCAGCATGGTCCTTCGAGATATCCAGGACAAAGATAATGAATTCGGTGTCAGGGAAAGCATACTTAATCAAGATAGAATGCAGACCTATCTTGTTCCCAGGCAATGCCTTTCCTTGACTGTATTTGTCATTTGAATATTTCACTTCAACTTTTGTGAGCTGGATGGACTGAAAGGTCAAATTTGAATCATTGCACATTTTCTGAGTCATATTGTAAGGAGAACAGGTGGGAAGTATTCTGTTTGTTTGGAGTATTTCTTATATGTATATGTTATTAGTTGTAGTTACTGATTTCACAAATAGCCAAGAGCAAAAAATGTTCATATAAGTTCTTCTTCATGGAGAAAAAAAAAAGACACTGGTTAAAACAGCATTCTAAAGCTTTCTTACAATGTGTTGCATTATTTATACTTTTTCAAAAATCAGACACATGACCTCATGGTTTGTTTGCTCATTCATCTCAGAGTGGGACCCGTAAAACATAGATCGATTATTCTGTTAGGAGACGAGGGGAAGGTTTAATGAGGGATGTTTAATTGGATATTTGAATTATGTATTCCTCTGTTCTGTTTCTGCTCCAGGATTTTTCTGGGCATTTGTGATTAACTTCTGTGAGATTGAGACTGATTTAGAGTTATGGTTGTTTTTGAAATTAAATTTGTCTGCGTAACATGGGTTAATAACATTATATAAATTTTGGTTGTACAACTTTAAAGTACAACATCCGTACACTCCATTGCATATTTTTTATTGTTAACTTATCTTACTGTATTTTTCTCCCCCTTACCTTAATTTTTTTAAACCTCATTTATTTTATGGACATATACCAGATGCCTTCTGTGTTTCAGTCACAGGAGCCTTGGTATTTAAGTAGGGCTGTGAGTAAGAAGAGAAGTAACTCAGTTTGTGCCTTGAAGGATTTTGTGCCCTGATGGGGAAGAGATGCAGAAGTAATTAAGCACAGGCTACAACGAAAGAATGTGAATGTACAAGTCTTCATAGCAAAGACAGGCAGCACTGGAACTGGTTTTCAAGGATGATTGGAGGTTAACTAGAGCCGGGTAGGGCTTCCAGACAGACTGCACAGTGAAGGTATAGAGATTGAACATGGGAAGCTAGGAAAATATATGGGTAGCAGAGATGGTGTGAACTGTAGGAGATTCAGGGCTTTGAATGTCTTGTGAGTTGGAGCTTTGTTTTCTCAGCAGTGTTGTACTGTTAAGTGTTCCTGTAGTAGGGGTAGCCATTGATGACAGTGGTTCAACCAGTTAGGTTTAGGAGACTTTGCAGAACTTCTCAATGTCTGCTTAATCTCTAGCGGGACGGTACCACCTAGCTGCAAGGGAGGCTGGTACATGTAGTTTATTAGCTGGAAGCATATACCACCAGGAATACATTCCAGGTTTTCTTCTGAAGGATACAGGAGAGAGAGAGGATGTTAGGTGACAGTTGTCATTCTGGGATGTAGAGGAAATGAATAGATTAATAACCATTCTACTCACATATAAAAGCAGAACAGAAGTCAGAATAAAATATATGATCTTAGGGGATTTGAACCTAACCAAAGGAAGGTATTCCTGATGAGTAATTACAGTAGGTTTTTGAGAGTTGCCCACTTCTTTGCTAGCTAAGCATGTAGGAAGCACATCTTTGGGGAGCAGTGGAGGAGGAGATGGGGAATGCTTTTTTATTTTTATGGCAGAAACACCCAACAGTTGAGCTTTCACACTGTCTGATTGTAACCAAGATGGTTTAGACTGTGTTTCTGTGAAATGCTTCCAATCAGAATGATGGAAAAAGAAATTATCCCACTAGCTCTGTGGATAGTGTCAGTTTACTCTCCCTGCCAGTAAACTATCTTTTATTTGATCTTGACACTTCCCTAAAGCAACTTTGTTGTGCTTGTTCTTTGAAAGGAATAGCAGATAAAACAAGCTTTGAGGTTTTCAGAAAAGCATGATACAGAGAACCTCTTGTAAGGTAGATTTGTCTCCATGTTCAGCAACTTTTCTGTTGCTTCACAGCCCGTGTTCACCTGTGTTATTAAAGCAGCGTGGAAAGAATGAAGGGAAAGGGGAAAATGAACTGATATAAGTTAAAATATTTATATCAGTAAAAATAGGACTGCCATTTTAAAACTTATTAGCTATTGTTTATTTCAGTTATTTTATAAGTGGTCAAATGAAAATATTGTAATTGTTTATTTCAATTATTTTATAAGTGGTTAAATAAAAATATTGTAATGAAAGTATGTGATGAAACAAAGATGTGGGGAAAACCTAGAGTCCTGAGCTTGATATAGTCATCAACATCACAGAGTGTTTGGAGTTGATACTACCTGAAGATTTGTTTAAAAGACGTCCGAACAGTCTGACATATTATGCGTGATGTTACCAAAAAGGAAATGTCTAAACTATTATGTATGGTTCCTTGAAAACCACGCTTAGTTTTATTTTCTGAATATTTTTTGAACTCTTTGTTCTCTTTAAGAGGAATCAAAAGCTAAGTTCAAGTCTGACCCTCTTAGATCTTGGCATTTCTTTTTATTTTGAATGTCTATGAAGAAAATATATTGTCTTCTCATTTTTGAATACTGCCTTCAGAAAAACAGTGGGCAGTTCTTATGTCTCTGGAATACTTATACTGAGAAAGAGTAGACAATATTTGTTTGAATGTATACTTCCTATTATGCTGGTCATATTTTGAAATTATACCTTTTTTTCTCATAAGAATAGGTGATAATTATATCATGTAAGCAAAAATTTTAAAAATTATATTAGATCAAATTTGAAAATATAGGAAAATTGTGTCCTTTAATTCCTGCACCATTTCCTAATAGTCATAAAGTTTACCTACTTTGACAATTAAAAACATCCCATATTATCATATATTTTATTCTGACTTCTGTTCTGCTTTTATGTATGTGAAAATAATTTGATGTAGTTACTGGCCAATAATGAAAGACCAATTCGAAATGGGTGTGCCTTTAGCTGGCCCTGGATTACAGAGTTAGCTTGCTTTATTGATTTTATGGGTAATTAGGAAGTTGATTTTATAGGCAATTAGAGGTATGTCTTTACTTAAGAACACCTCATTGAAAAAGTTGGCAGTCCAAGAACGTGTGCAGGGAAGGGTATCTGAGTATTCGTGTGCTCACTCTCGACTTACCTGACTCCTATGAATATTTTATTGACTCCGTTCATAGTTGCTTGCATTTCTAAGTAAACAGGCTCTCTAGAAACCATCCCTGCTTCTATGATCATTAAAAGTACATTAAATAAATTGATACGGATTTTAGTAATTAGTGGAAAAGTTTCTAATTAGTTGTCAGTGAAATGTGGTCCATCCGTGCAAGTTCATTTTAGTTGTTTCTATTAAATTCAAAAGTGTTTTTTAAAAAAGATTGTAATCATCTTTATGAAGTAAACAAAATTATATATTCAATTTAAAGGAAACTGAAAACAGGATACAAGTGCCTGTGTAAAGCTACATCCATTCAGAATGCTGCTTCAAGCCTGCTGTTGGTAATTAAGATTTAGCCCTAGAGGAAATGAAGTCATATTGATTGTTTTCGGCCCAATGTTATTTGCTATTGATTCATTGTTAGTGAGTAAAATAAGAGAACACAAGCGTGACTTTAAAACAGCCGTTTTTAAGTAGTATTTTATTTAAGCTCCAAGGCCCAAGAGTGAATGAAGAGCCAGGGAGTGGCAGTGTCCCATTCACAAGGTGTCCTTTCTTCTCCAAGTTCCCCTGGGCTCCACTGAACGCCTGCGCCCGACTCCACATAGGGGAGTAAAAGCAACAAGTTAAATTAATTTAATTTTTATTGCATTCAGTAAACCCAAAATATTTCAGCATGTGATCATTACATAAATTATTAATGAAATTTATTACAGTCTCTCTTTTTTTTTAATTTTATGTCTTCAAAATTTTACCCAGAGAGAATGTTTTAATTCGGACTAGCCACATTTCAAGTGCCCAGTTGCCGCATGTGGCTGGTGGCTGCCATATTGAACAGTGCAGCTTTGGAAGGGCCAGCTCAACCTCCTACCGTCCAGGAAATTAATCATAGGTTTTGGTGCCAGTAGTATCCATAAGACCCTTTTAAAAGCCTCCTCATTTTGCAGATGAAGAAACTGGGATCGGGAGACACTAAGTTGCCTAATATTTCTCGAACAGTAAGGGTCTGCTCTCTGACTTCCAGTCTCTTTCTTCAACAGCCTGACTCTTGCTTTTTCTGTTCCATGTTGCTGTGCCCACTTCTGTGTGTACTGGTGTTAAGGGGTTGCTATCTGCTAAACATCCAGCCAGTGGCCTAAAGAAAATCTGGCCCACTACGGAAGGCACAACCTCATCTGGCCAAATCTCTGTTCTGAGGCTGGCTAAACACAGTTACCGGGCATATCTAGGTCTCTCTGTGGAAGGGTAATAGGAGATGATGCTGGGGCTAGTGATCAATTTGTCTTTTTAGGTGTGGGCCCTGTCAGGAGACAGTTGGGGGCACCCCTTGGGACCCAGGGCATGTGAGTCTGAATGCTGGTTGAGCTGTCAGCTGCCCACTGAAAGGAGAGGTTGGCAGGGCGTTACTCTACACATCGTGTGGTCTGTTCCTGGGAACCCTGGGGTTAAGCTTTCTATTTTCTTTCATTTTTTGGAAGGCTGCCTGACTGTGCCCATAGTTCTTGCCCATTTATACTTAAAAGTCTGATATTTTCTGACAACTTAAGCCCAGTCTTTTCTGGCATGTTATTTTCAGGAGGTAAGCAAATGTGGAAAGCATTGTGCATGGTATGGTGGGTTGGGGAGGCGGGGGTGAGGGACCCCTGTGCTCCTGGGATGGCTGCTGCTCTCAGTATGTGTTTTACGAGAGGAAACTGAACTGGAGGGAGAACTTGCAGAGTTGGAAGTCGTTTTCCATGTCACTCCTAAAACACTTGTCAGCCTGGATTGTTGTCGGTTGTGTGAAGGTGCTTTCTTTGAAGGGCGTGTAAGTGTATTCTTGTGACTTAGGTTTAGTGATTTTAGATTTAGTGTTAAACGGAACAACTTTTCTATGTGAACCTTAAGACTTCTCATCTGTGGCCAAGCTTTCCCCACAGAGGCACTGCGGATGTTCGAGTTAAGCATGCACTGCATTGTCTTCCTGTTCTTTCATGAAGACAATTGCATTTTGCAAATGCAGGTGCATGGGACAGTAGTTAAAAGGAGGGAGTTGAAAGTACAGGGGTATCTGCGTTTCTTTTGGCAGTTGTCTAGTATATTTTGAAAAATTGTCTTTAAACTTAAAAAAAAATCCACCTAAATTGTCTAGCAGTTTTACCTACATTTTTCACAGCAAATCTAACCAAGTGGAATAGAAATTTAGAACTTTCAAATGTTTGGGGGAGGAGTCATTTGTAAAATTATATTTAAGGAGGTTTTTTGAATTAGAAAAGTATAATGTTACAAATGCATTGTAGGTAGCTTAGAGAAAATGTGCATAATTTATTGCCCATTTTGTATCCTGCATTTTATTTCTTCACAGTAAATCTCATGCCATTATAAGCTCTTTGTAAATATAAGTTTTCATGGAGACATGAATCTGTTTAGGGCAATGAGGACTATGTAATTGTAGATTTGTGGGTTTTCGTGTTTGGCATTTCCAACCCCAAATTAGGCTGAAAGTGATGATGTAGGGAAGGATTGTGTGCCGAAAACTTGTTACTATTGTAGGTATTGAATGATCCAAATTGCTGCTCTTGAGGGGCGTTTATTAACACAGTGATCCTTCCACTGTAATGTAGCAGTACCAAAAGAAAATGACATGAACGGAAAACATAAAGATGAACAAAGATAAATCAGGAAAGCCTCACTTCGCAATGAAATTTATCCTCTTACTTCAGTAATTCCGTGATCCTTCCTGTAGGAAAAAGTTGGACCACGAGAAGGGTTAGACTGAACAGGCAAACACCGCCAGGGCACGAACGCAGACACCAGTGGAACCGTGATGTTCGTTGACTAGAGCCATTTAATGGAAGCAGCAGTGGGGTTAGGTGATTCCACAAATGTCAGTTAAGTGGCGCCTTCCGCTTTCTCTACTGTTAAAGTCGCTCCTGATGTTATGTGATTAAAAAGTATGTCAGAAACATGTAGTATATGAAGTCCCCAAAGGTACGACTCTGTAGCCACCGACAGATCTAGATGTGCCTTTCCGTTTAGCAATGCCTGTTGAGATGCCACTTCCATAGGACCCTCTGCAGGGTCGTGTGGAGCTCCTCCCGCCAGACCCATGAAATCTTTGCTCATTTATTTGGTCTGTTAACTAGTTTTATATAACTCTATTTCCTGTTACTGGTTTTGGGAGAAAAGACTAGGTTGTTTATTCTTCACGTATTTTAAATAAATACAATCCTATAAGTATAGAATGAATAAACCCCACCCCCAGGAGTGCAAACCTTTTTTCCTTTGTCTTCTCATGACTCCACAGTTTGCTGTTCTTTGTTAAAGTGGATTAGAAGTGGATGTATAATTTAATAAAGTGTATTTCACTTTGTTAAAGTGGATATAGGTGATGAGACAGGCCTGTTTCTTTGGGGGTTTTACATCTTTTTTTTATGAAATCCCGCCTCCCATACCCCCAGGTCAAAATATTAACATGAAATAAAATGTATATGCCTTTTCTCATGCTGATCTGTCATTCCTCAGTTTAATTTGCATTGCCCTAGTTCTGAACCTGAGAGGGTAGAGGAAAACCTTTTTTTTTTCCATTTTCTTTAAGTATTCCAGCTGGCAGGAACAGAAATGCAGAGGCTGTGAGGAGACAGCCTGCTGAGGTGTCTGAGAAGGTAGTCGAACTGTTACAATCACCTCAACAGTTAGTTATGTGTACATAATTTATCAATGGCAGTTCACGCTGGTGAGCCATTTGTTAAACCTAATGGTAAATATACATCCATACTGAGTTTACTCAGTCGTGGAGAAGTATGTATGTTTTGATAAAGAGGAATTTGTGGAAGACATTCTGTATGCTGAACATTTAAAAGACCTCTTAGGGTATATAATAATTCATCTTTGCCTGTGCATTTGAAAATTTTAGGACAGGAGAAATACTGTCTTACAGTTATTTTAGGTTTGCTGTGAGCTTTTTTGGTCCCAACCAAAAGAAACTTGCATGAGAAACTTGGCAGTTAGTCATGTCATATTGTGATTTGTTAGTTCTAGATTAAACACCTCTATTTCTGGCCTATGTAAAAAATAGGCACTTTCTTGGGTTTTGTCGTAATAATAATAATCAGGTGTATCGCTCTTTCTCAGAGCCAGGCGCTGTTGGAAGCGTTTTTTGCACAATCCTCCACCACAGCCCATCAAGTATCTGCTGTTTTCCCCATTTCGTGTATCGAGCAGGTTTCATGTTTCAACCAGCTTCAGACTTTGTCTTCAGTTCATTTCTCCTGCCTCCAGCGAAATGGAATGATGGGTGGAGTCCATCCCGTGTTTCCTCCTGGCCTGGGCGGTTAGCTCCTTGAGGAAGTAAAAGATTACAGTGCCTACGTGATAAGAAACAAGACAGAACTGCTTGGGCTTCAGTTCCTGGCTGCCTCTCCCTCCCTCCCGCCACCCTCACCTGCTCCGACTGCAGAGCATTGATGTGTCCACACGATCTCTTCTCTCCCTTCCACAAAACTCCTTCCATCCCGATCTTTTTTTTTAACCCCAAATAAAATAATCCAGACTGTAGATATTGGAGTCATCCAGATCTTGGATGTGAGTCACAGTTCTTTCAATAACTGGAGTTATAACCACAGGAACAGGACTTAACTTCCTCAAGGCTAGATTTCCACATCTGCAAAGTATCTGGAAATAGGTTGGTTGGGAGAAGTGTCGAGTGAAGAGTGAGTTACAAAGCCCAGAGCTAGGCCCGTAGTTGGCCCTGAATGAATAATGGCTCTGATTTTCATCGTAAGGCTCTTTGTAACATCTCTTCTTGGACCCTTCAGAACTGTCCTTGACCCCCGCAAAGACGTAGGGGCTGCGGAAGAGGCCCCGCTGCCTGCGGCTCTGCCCTGCCCAGCTTCACGTTTCAGTGCTATCAAATGGCTGGAAGGCTTTCCCATCTCAACATTTCATCAGTGACATTTTTGATCTCTGAAAACAGGACTGACTTGAAATGCTGCATCAACTTTGTAGCCTGGTTGTTAACAGTTGAACATGTCTTTGGACCCAGAATAAAACCCACTCGGAAAGGAATCTAAGGAATGTCCAGGACGCAGCTCTCTGGCTCGTCCACTTTCCTGCCCCTCCTAGTTCTGCCCCTCCTTGACATTTTCAGCAGGGACCCTGCACGAGTGACAGCCTTGGCTGCTGGGACCAGCTGGAGACAGCCGCCAAATTCCTGGCTGCTATCTTGCAAACATTTCTGCAAACCCCTTTGAAAACAAAGGGATTGTTTACCACATATGGAAGGGGACAGGGAAGGAGGTAATTGGGATCTTTCTGAAGGGACCTGTGGCTTCTAGAAATGGTAGTAGTCATCAGGACCGACAGCTGGACCTGCTCACACACAGCGTTGACTGTGTTAGAAATGTGCACCGCTGGTCACATTTTATCGGTGCACTTCTCGACTGAGCTCATGCTGACAGTAGATTCAGGAGAAAGTCACCATGGACCTTGGGTGGTTTCAAGGGACGCTTAGATTTCCCTAATTCACAAAAGGTGAATTGAATGGGGCGGTCTGTTTCTCATTTGGAGGAGGTTTTATTTTAGGGTGGGGAGTCCATCCGGATGGGGAGAGACTGAATGTTTGAAGACAAACCCCAGAGGCTGCCGGGTTTTTGATGTCTCGATTCTTAGGATAGACTTTCCCTCTTCTCTGTTTCTTGCTTCTGACCCGGCCTGTGTGAGGCCCTATCAGGTGTTCGCCCTGCGATCCGGTTACACCCACATCCTGTAGCTGGATCCGTGTGCTTTGAGGCCGACTTAGCACGGATTAATTTAACAGTTGCTCTGTGAACACAGATGCTCGCTGCCGGTTATTTCTAATAAATTGATCAAGCTACATAAAACATGTTTTTCTTCTTTCAGTCCTGTCTTCCTAGGAAGCTGTAGACCGCTAAAGTAAAACTAAAAGGCTTGTGACTAAAATTAGTGTATTATATTTAAAACCCTTTGCTTCACACTGAGTATGACATGCTCCTTTGTGGAGTTTCTAGGCAGGTGCTTATTTATAAAACAAGGCTTATATAAATGGTGGTGTTCAAATGTTATACCAGTCTGTTTTGGCAGCTTGACCTTTCACAGTAACTAAAAAAAATCTTTTTTACACTGAGAAAAAAACCAGCTACAGTTTGCGTGCTGGTAGCAGGGCGTCAAGTGAAGTGAGTCCGAATGCAGCAGACCAGGCCCCAGGTAGCGACGCGAAAGTACACGGAAGAGAAAACCAAGTTGCAGTTTGTCGGGGAGGCAGCGATGCAGGGAGGGGTGTTACAGTACAGGGCAATTAGCACAATCACTTTGAGGTCATTCTGGGAACATCATTAGGTAAGAATAGCCTGAAAAAAAATCTAAAGAAACATGTAAAGGTGTAGAAATGAAAACTGTGCGGCACACGCAAAGACAAGGTAATGGGGCCAAATGGAAGTCTTGACATACACGTGTGTGTAAGACATTAGTGCGGGAGGAAGGTGGTTTTCCACATGGGGCGGGGGAGATGAATAGTATCGGGCTCTCTGTCCCTAGAAAGAAGCTGGGTAGTTATTTATAGAGTACAATGAACCAGATTTCTTTATTCTGCAAAGTGTTGTTATAGTAAACACTCAAAAACACTAAATATGAACATCTTAAGAAAAAAAACAAGCAAATTACTTAAAAAAACTTTTATTATGAAAAAATTAAAACATACCAAAGAGAATAATATGATGAATCTCCCCAGGTACCTGTCACCCAGCCTCAGAAATTATAAACTTATTATCAACTTTATTATCTATTACTAGTTTGTTTTATCTGTAGCCACCCCCTCCCATTCTCCATTTTCTCACTGGGTTATTTTTTAAACATTCAGTTATATAAGTTTATTCATATGTATCTCATTATGAGCCTCTAAAAGAATTGAAAAGAACAGAAAAAAAAACAAAAGAATTTAACAGATATTCATAAAAAAATAGACATAACCGGTAAACCTATGACGATATGATTACTGATCAGAGAAATTAAATCAAAATTAAAACATAACATTTTTTAGCCATCTGGTTGGCAGAGACTATTAACAGTCCTTCCAGAATTGGCAAGAATGTGAAGGGACACATTTTCTTCTGCTGTCAATGGCACAAAAATGTTCAAGAGCAGTTACTCAAAACTTCATGTGTGTTCTTCCCAGTGGAGCAACCCCAGGAATTAGTGCCACCGCGTGTTGTGTAAGTGCCCACAGATGAGGACCCTGCCGGTGCACTGTTTGTATCAGTGAAACCCACCGTGCTCACTGTTAGTGCCACGCTGGAGCATGGCACCATCAGAAATGAAAAATAGTGTCAAGTGAAAAAAAGAATTTGCAGAAAACAAGTGTAATACGTTAAGGAAATTTTAATAGATGAAACAAAGTTTATGTGCAAAGAACACATCTGAAATGTTCAAATAAATCGAACAAAATTTGCCTGTGGGTGGTGAGATGGATTGGAGGGGAGGGCAGTACCTGTTTACTTTGTACGTCATCGCCTGCTGCATGTGCATCGTTTTACCTGGAAGCAGACCCTTGAGAGGCGTCCCACTGCGTGTTGGGTTTATAACTCCCCGTGTCTGTCACTCCTGGTAGGTGATCCAGCAGTTTCTGTACAGTTGTCCCCAAAGATAACTGCCACTCCATTTAGAGCATCTCTCGTTTAAGAAGACGTGGACGTTGATGTGATATTTAGAATTCCCCCAGTTGTTCTTCCAAGGAGCAACACTTCTACAGAGTTGAAAATAGCAAGTTTTATTGAATCATAAAACTAGGTCATTTCCGTGAATTTCATCTATATCCATGGGTAACTGGTTCTCCTATCAAGACTCGCTTTTGAAAGTAGTGGAAATGGGAATCATTACTTCAGGCTTATTTGAGCTGCCTCGAACATCAAAAAGTAACTCCTTCAATCCAGAATTTCTAGCGTCGGTGTTTGTAATACCACTTCTCAAATTGGCACTAATGCCAGCTATCAACTTATGCTAAAGCTGAAGAAAACAATTTGATGGAAGTATTCTCTCTCCCATTGAACTTATACTGAGATTTGTTACATTTTCTGCATTTTAACCCAGAAAGTTACTGAAAAGAATTGACTGTGATAAAAATATTTGTCTTCACCTTATTTTATATTTCTTAACAAGTAGAAATTAAACTGGCTTTTTAACTTAAGGTTTTGTGTAGACCTTTCCGAGTTAATAATGAATGTTTTAAGGACTATTTGCGTATGGGCGATTAAACTAAAAGGCACATTGCTCAAGAGAAAAATACTGTGTAGTATCATGCTGAACTAAAACAGTTCATGAAGATGGCATCAGGGATGATGTCAACCAAATGTGAAATATTGGAGAACTCTTTCTCATTTACAAAGATGTTTGTAACACAAAGACTCATTTACTCGTTTCTTTACATCTTCATGAGAAAGGCGGGGCAAATAATATCTCCAAGTAAAATGAGCAAAGTTACAGATTCAATGCGGCTGCATATTTGCTCCAAATCGTAGCGAACAAGAGGGCTGCGGCAAGAGCCCTGGCACTGGCTACTTGATGGAGAAGGGACTCCACCGGGGGCCTCTGTGTGGCTCCGGGGGTGAAGTCACAAAGGATAGTAGTAACAACCAGTGACTTCTGATTTTCAAAACATCCTTATTTTTGAAGCCATCGTTGTTACTTACCTCCTTTTAGGCTTACATATTAAATATTAAACATTGAAGCATTTTCCTATTTCAAAATTGATTTTCTGTCTCGTTTTATGGATCCAAACTGTTATCAGAATTCATTCCCACTCCACCTAGGTTCTAAAAGTTGGAGGTTATGCCAAGGAAAATGATACTGAATTTTTCTAGAGCTGTCTTTGGCCTTCAATAAAGATTTTTAAAGTCCTTATAATTGCAGTGATTTTTAAAAAATTCAGCCTCTTTTTTAAATAAAAGTCTAGTATCGACTCACTAGAAGATGAGCCTATTACTGAAATACAGGCAAATCTTCTTTCTGTGTGATGCTGAGTGACACTGTCTTTGTTTTGACTAGGGAGACATCTAACAGGACTGAAACGGTTCTGCAGAAAAGTGACTGTGACGCTTGGTGAAAGTGAGCACAGGATCCGCCCTTCTTAGAAGTGTGGGTCCCTGCAGGAAAGCCGCTTCCACATTCCTAGCAAAGCCCAAGACCATCAGAGGCGCCAGACTAAGGATGTCTGGTGGTACAGCTCTTTAACTTTCCCTAGCCCTCACCATGCTCGGCTCAGTCACCATGGTATCTCGCCTGTTCCGGATGGACCCTGCCAGCTTTAGGGAAGCCCCAGGAAGTATTTATCACACCGCTTATACCCCCACGCAGGTTACAGAGAAACATCAGCATCACCTCTTAGCAGTTGCAAAAACTTCTGTTGTCTGTACCCCGTCAGCCAGACCTACCATCTGGTGCCGTTCCTTATCCTTCCAGCTCACAGCCTTGTCCGTGGTCCCACAGGGTGACCGGGTGTCACACGCGTGCTCCTGGCCCGCAACGGGAGGTCAGCACCCTGGGCATTCACAATTGGGTTGTTGTCGAGGGCTTGGCTGTCTGCAGGTCAGAGGCTTCCCCTCAGGTCCAGCAAAGCAGTTCACTGCCTTTCTGAATTCTTGAATGCTTTATTTATCAAACTTGATTCATTGTTAATATTTCATGGTTTATGCTGTTACAGTTGTCCCAGTTTTCCCCCCTTTGCCCTGCTCCACCCAGCCTGCCCCCACTTCCACAGTTGCTCCCCACACTGCTGTCCATGTCCATGGGTCCTTCACGTATGTTCTTCGGCGAATTCCTTCACCTTCTTTCAGCAGTGTTTGTAAAACTCTTGGTGCAATGACGTGTTTCTTTTTGAAAATTCACTTTTTTCTTCTCAGTTTCTTTATCTGTAAAGTAGGAGTTATTAGAAAAGTACTGAAGTTCCAGGGCTGTTGCAAGTATTAAATAAGGCTTGTAGGACATAATATATGCTCAGTAAACACATATCATTATTGCTGTTGCTGGAAGCCAGCACTGGTAATTGGCTCATGACATTTGCCAGACATTTCGGTGACTCTGCCCGTGTACAAACCCATGTTTGTAAGTTACAGCATGCAACCTTGACGCGCCAGCCTTGTCCCCAAAGGACAAGAACTGAGTTATCCATGACCCTGCCTTGCAGATCTATTTTTTAGTAGAAAATTAAAAGCTGTCTATTATCTTTCCATAGAGAATAGGCTTATCTTGGTTTTGTGGCTTTCTTTCTTCTTGTAATGTGGCTGTGCCCAGAATGTAGGCAAAATCAGGAAATGGTGAAATACTCTGTCAGGCTACTCAAAAACCATTCAAGTTAACTCGTGGCTTTTACAAACTTCCAAGGCTCAGATAATGGACAGATGATATGTCCTTTTCTTCAAGTTTTACTAGACTCTTGGTATTTGCTACCTTGAATTTACATGTCATCATTAGCATTCCCGGTTTTGCTCCTTAAACAATTTACATGCTCATGTAATCCCTACACTGTTCCTCTGTGGAAGGTACTACTCTTTTGCCCCTAATATGCAGATGAGGAACCGAAATCATGGCTGTACATCCAGGATCACAATTAGGTGTTAGAACTCCAGTCCGTGCAGTTGGATTCCAAATCCCCCATCTTTCTGCTCTAGAACCGTCTGTGTAAATAAATTGTGCTCTTAGACTTGGGAATGAGTGGCGCAACCACACCCCAGGATGTTTGCTGTATTTGCTGCCATCCTTGCCATTGGTAAGTTGAGTGCAAGTGAAAGGAAAGTCTGTAAATTGACACCAGCATCAGATCCCCACAAAAAAGTGATGTAGTCTACCACAATGTTTAAACCAGATTTTTAAGGGTGTTATGCTACCCACCCACTGAGTCGCTGCCTAACAGTTTCCTAAAACTGATGAACTTACAACTGTTCTCACTGTGGCGCAGATGCAGTAGGCTTTGGATTTGCGGGCATCTGAACTGTTTTCCTGACTCGAGCTGTTTTCTGGAGGCCTGGTTTGGAGGAAGTGGTTAGTAAGGATGAAATCACGGGTAACCTGGGGTGAATTTTGACCAGCAGTTCCTTAGGATCTGTCCCTCCTCCCCGATCCTGACACTGGGCTTTGGGTTCAAGAATTTACATAAGGACATTTGCTTACCACACCCAGGCTGAGGTGGTCCATTGTTGCCTCTTAACCTGGCCCCACTGCCTGTGATCCAGGCCTGCATAGCACAGCTTTGCTCTGTGCCCGGTGGTGGTTGGGGTAGTTCTGTGTTGACTCTGTTGGCTCACCCGCCAAGGATGGAAGCTCTGACGTGTGGATCCATGTGGGTCCCTTGTGGTCTCTGCGGCAACAGTTTGCTGATGGCAGGGAACATTCCACAGCCACTGATGTAACTGCAGGTGATGGGAGCCAGCTCTTGCACAGATACAAACAGTCCAATTAGAGGAGCTGGCACTGAGTGTATCAGCTGTTTGAGTGAGTTCTGTGAAGGAGATGTTGTTTGAAGTGCGTGCTTGGGTAAGGTAGAACTCTGGCTTCAGACAGTAGTATCTCTTTGTAAGTTACAACATTGTCAAAGCTTATAACTCCCAAAGTACGGATGAGGTTTCCAAATTATTTGGCACCTATTTAATTGGTTGGTCTGTGAAATGCAAGTCCTTCACTCGGGTGATAATTTCTCTTCATAAAACACTCTTGCGCTGCCTGTAAATTCAGTTTAGTAAAATGCTTCTCATGGAATGTGCATTGAATTTCTAGAAATTGTGGCTGCTTTTAAAAGCTGGCAATTTGCAAGAACTGCTCCTGGACTAAGTCCATAATTCTCAAAGTTGTGTCCTGGGGGTGGGCCCAGCAATACATTTAACAATCCCTCTGGTTGATTCTGATGGAAGGTAAAGTTAGATAACCATTAAAATGTTGACCAGGGTTTGAGTTTCTAGAAGAAACAACCCTTTGTATCTTTTACAAGGTAAACGATGTTTTCACACGATTATTTGATACTGTGTTTCCTTTGAAATGAATGTAGATTTACATGATAAAATGCATTCTTCTTCAAGGTCAAGGAAGATACATTTTTGGTTCTTCTGCCCTTTTAAATTATTTGTGCATTATTTTGTGCATTTGCATATCTTTTACTTTACTTACTTCTCACTCTTACCTGCATTACGTTGAGCGTCGTGTAGGCCCTGCAGCGTGATGCTGATATTAAAGTGTATAGACTCCATCTGAAGCCGTGGTTCCGAGGAGCACAGTGTGCACACCAGCTTAAGGGCCACACAGTCTTTCCTCCTGGTCTCTTGCCTAAAAAATAACCTTCTTTTTCCTTTCCTTTGACCAGATAGTCCGTTTGCTTTCTGAGTCACTTCTATTTTGTGTTTGCAGTTTATGAATATCGAGTAACAGACACGTTATTGTTATCTCCATTGGAAACTCTCCGCTGACAAATTATTTATGTAACCGAATGTTGTTTTATAAGTTGTCTTAATCCTTTCGTTTAAGTACACCCTTTGATCCTGTAGCATGTATAATATTTGTGCATTGTTTACATAATCTGTTCACTTTTCAAGGGAATTTTGGAAGACTTTTTATTATGGAAAATTTCAAATATAGATCTTATCCAGCTTGAACAATTGACTGCATTTTGCTGTTCTGGTTTCAGCACACAACACACACAGACACGCCCACTTTTTGGTTTTCCGTAGTCTTTTAAAGCAAGTCCCAAGCATTATGTTATTTCACCAGTAAACATTTCTGCACATGGGTTTCTAAAAGAATTTGATGAAAGACTTTATTATTATAATAGTATAGATCAACAAAAGCCCACCTGATACTAGTCCATGTTCTGGAATTTAGACAATCTTTGTAAACTACATTATAGCTCTTAGAAGTTTTCTAAATTATTCATTAAAGCCACAAAAAATAGCTATCAGACTACTCTCTCGCAGAAGAGGAAGATGAGTTCCCTAGGGCAGCTCTCTGTTTATTACACAAATGCCTATTTTACTTCATTAATAAAATCCCAGGGACAGCCATGACTCATACCCACTAAAAGAAGGAGCAGAAATAGGACACCCTGGGGATTCTATTTTATTTACCCCTGGGACTGGTGACCAGAATATTTTTATATTGTTGCTAGGGAACCTTTCTAAAACTCTGACTTATATTATTTGAACTTAGGGAGATACAGATTTAATTCTGCCCAGAGCTTCCAAATGAGAAGTTGCAGCTCCTAAGACTTGTCAGGTTTTGGTGTCTCCAGCTCTTCTCTCGCCCGCCTGGCAGGGAATGTGTTCTGGTGACGCTGAGCTGGCCCTGGTGTCTTCAGCCCCTCCCCCACCAGCTTTGTTTGTGACAGTGAAAATTATCTTACCGCCACTTCAGAAACACTTGACGTGTGAGTTCTACTTCTAACATTTTGAGTCAAAGTATAAGGCACAGGTTCTCACTTGGGTTTGAAACAAGGGCAGCATAACCCATTTTTTTCGAACAAATATATGGCAGGGATAGGACCTCAATCTATAAATAGATTTTTAAAAAACCTATTTGCTTTCATTGAAACCTTAAAAAACCTGTTTCCTTATTTGACTTGTCCTCAAATGCTGAGGCACCTCGAAGGACCCCGGGATTCCTGAGAGCACAGTTCGAGAATCAGTGGTCCAAGGGGTCTTTGTGGATGTAGCCAGGGAAGACAGATTTGCCTTCAGTCAGGGCCAAGGCCTGATCCTACGTTAGAAACCAGCTTTATTTTTTTCAGGAAATAACCAGCCTGTGGTCTAGGTTCATTGCTTTATAAGTTGCTCAAGGCGTGGATATAGGAAGTAAGTAATCAGCACACATTTTTACAAGAACCTTCCCCCTAAAATAAAGTAGGCGGGCTGCTCTTTAAACACCCACATTTTGAAATTATTTATGAATCAAATTGGCATCGTTGCTGCAGATGAGTTATAGAAGATAGACTTCATACAATTCAAATTTCAGTTCTTAGGGGGCAGAGCATTGCAGTCAACTTATTGAGAATCTCAACAAACTGTGCACATTAAAAAATAACATTCTCTGGAAGATCGAGTAAAATCATCAAGCCATCTATTTATTTTGTGAAGGCTTTTTTATTGCTAAAAGATTTATTGGGATCTCCTGATGATTGTATATGTTATGCATGCACACACGTGTGTGTGTGTGTGTGTGTTTGTGTGTGTGACTCAGAGAGGCACTGGGGTGCAAGATGAGAGGTTCTCATGTGCCTGTGACAGCACTATTTCTCCAAGACAAAGCCACATTTTCCTACCTCTCTTTTCCCTGTCGCTTCCTCCTGAGTAGTGGACAGCATTCCTGGCGTGGTGAAGCTAGGAAGCTGGACGTCTTCTGGAGTGAGAAGAGGGGAAGGCAGGTAGAGCTCTGTACCTCTGTCCAGTATATTCCAGGTAAGGCTTGCGGTCGACCTCCCATTGGAGGACTGGCCATTTGGCAAGTGCAAATAGGTACTTACTTAAAGATGAGTATGAGGGAACAGCTGAGGATGTTGGCTTCTCCAGGAACTTTGCCTTTTTCCTGATGCTGTGACTGAGAAAATGGAAAAGGAAAATGTGGGGTGGTTAACATGAAAGAAGTCTGTATGAAGTAATTGGATTGAATTAGCATTGAATGAAGGAGAAAACGTCTGGATTTCATGGTTCTACGATTACTAGCTGGGAGGAAGTATCAAGTTAAATTATTTGTGTTTGATATGTACTCGAATGTCTAAGTTACAGAAATCATGCACCTTTTGTAGCTGTTGTTAATCCCTGTTCCTTTCCTGATAGGCTGGGGAGGTCTTGAATTCCTAGGGAGGAAGTCAGGGGCAGCTGGAGAGGTCAGTCATTTGCCAGCTTTACGTTCTTGATAAACTGAGAATTTAAGAAGGTAATTCTAACCCTGCTTTATCTTTGGCTACTATCTGATTATGCACACAGCATAATTATAAGGGATAATACAATACCTCTTGCTGCCTATTCACTAGCAATAGTGAGTGCAGGGCTGTCTAGCAGTATCGGGAAATGGGCACTATTACATACATATAGAGAGATAAGGCGAAATGTTAAAAATGGTGAATGATTTTGTTAGGATCTTATTGAAAGTGGAGTGGTAAAAAATTTATTTTTACTCTCGTGGATGCCTTAGCTATTTGGAAACATTTGGGTTATAAGAAATACCAAGCATCTTGACTCGAAGGAAATGCTCAGCAGATTTGGGGAGGAGGTCTTTGTAAATCTCATTGAAAACTTAGAGTCTCTTCCTGAATGTTGACTTATTCGTAAGAGAATTTTACAAAGTAATTATGGAAAATTATTATTATCACTGTTCTGGGGAAAGGGGTTGGGAACTGAAGGGAGCGAATGAATGGGACTATATTTTCTCGTAGTCACACATAGAAATCACACTCTGTGTTTTCTCGTAGAATCTAGTAGAAAATTGCTGTGAAAAGCAAATTGTTTTGAAAAGAAAAGCATTCACACTTTGCATTAACTAATAAGGGCAGGAAAGTCCCCTAGGAAGAATCTCAAGAGTGGATTAATAGTTTTAAATTCTGCTTCAGAAAATGGCCTTAATCTTACTCACCACATTGCTTGATTATCTATTAAATTAATTATGTGGTCTCTTAAGCTGACTTTTAATTGATTTGCAGCCAGGATTGTCTTATTTGCAGGTATTCATAAGATTGATGGTTTCATATTTATTGTTATCAGTAATTTTGTTTAGCAGTTTCTATTAGGATGATACTTCTTAGAGGGAATAAAATATGGGCTACAAACTGAAGCAAATATGTAAATAATCACAGACAGGCATACATTGCTTTTCCTCCTAACAATGATTTCCTTAACGCCTTTGGAAATTCCTGCAAGGGAATGCCAACACTGGTGAAGTCTGTCAGAGGTTGAATGTCCTTTTAGAGGTGCCTGAAATCAGGATCTTTAACCAAGTTAAGTTCTAGATCAGAGCGTGAAAGAGAGATTTACCTATCATCTTGTCAGCCATAACAGATCTGTGTTTTAGTGGGGGAAAAATTTTATACATTGGTTCCTGCTGGTTTGATATTGACAGGAGAGCATTTTCCTTTATTCTAATTGTTAATCAGTGATAGCCAAAAAGATGTGGAACAAGGGTGAACACATAATCCTTAGTCTAGTGATTCATCTTCTAGTAATTGTAATGAATAATTAAGACATTCAAAGTTAACCTGGAGCTAGCATCACACAAACACGAGGCTACTCCTGAAATTAAGATGCTGTGGCATGTGTGTTAATAAAGATTGCAAATGCAATATTAATAGGTCCCTTCCGATTGCTCAGAACTATCAGATGTTTTATCTTCTTGACATTGAGTTTCAACAATGAAATATATGCAGTGAACTTTATAGTGAACTGTATAGAATACTTGAACTGTATAGAATACTTGAACTAGAAAGAAAGCTCACTTATTCATTTATTCACTTTCTCATGTCAAATAAGGCCACTTCTTAATCGACTTTGACTTTGGGGATCTTTGCATTTAGAATTTAACATAGGTACTCAAGGAGGGTTCTGTTGTAAAGGAACACAAATTATTTTCCTTATAAATGGCCTGAAAACTCAAAATACCATATTCCACAACATAATTTACTGTTTTTAAAAACTAAATTACAGTAACCAAATATTCAGATGTTCCCTGGGGAAGCACTATGTCAGAGGATTCAGGATTGCGAAAATAAAGGCGGGTTTCATAGCCTGCCTAATGGACATGTAAAGTCATGTGGACGTTCAGGAGCAGGAGAGGTTGTGTAATGTCAGGCAGAACTAAATTTCTTAAGAGGAGCGGCTTTTGTATTTCCTACTGAAAGTAATTCAGTGCACAGGGGCCTTGTTCTTTCTGCAGATTTTAGTGTGACTGAGTTTCAGTTTGCTGAATTATCTAATGGGAACACGGTATAGATTTAATTGCAAGGGTGAACTGAAATCAAGAGTTCTGGCATATGGCATACATAATACCAATTTATTTATTTTTCCCTTAAACTGAATAATTTCAGAAGAACCTCAAATACCCGATAACAGTCACAACTTCTTACCGTGGCAAAGCAGTTTTACCTTGAGTCTGTTTGTTTATTTTTAACTTTCCCTTTTAATGGCCCTTTTTAATGAGATTAGTCTTTTATCTAGTGGCCAGATAATTGATCAGTCATCTAAATAGATAGTCAGCTTATTTATATATTGCTATTTAATGTGGTGAGGGGTTTTTTTGCAATGTTTTTTTATTGTTTTAGAAAATAAGACCTGGGTAGAAAACCCTAACTATATCACCATCCCTTGTGAAGTAGAGACCCAGCTCTGTCTACTGTATGCATTGGGTGTCACATTACACTAATATTTCTCACTGCTGAGAACAGTTAGTTGGGTCTCTCCAATGACTTGAATTAGATATTAGTTCAAGTCAGTTGTCAATAAGTCAGGCTTTATAATTAGAGGAGCTTCTTATGATTGGGTATTTTTCTCAGTTATTACTGCGTAGCTCTTCTTTGCTATGAAATGTCCATCTATGCTTAAATTTTACTTAGTACAGTAGACGTTTTCTTATTTCCCTTTCTATTTAAGCATGCTTCCGTTACACAGTTGATGTCTCTGTAAGAGTTTAATGATCTTTGTTTAGGCTTAGTAAAAGGAGCCAACACATACTTGAGTGACTGGCTAACCACGTCGCTCTATACTGAATTGTTTTTAAAGGGAAACAAATTTATAGAACAACTAACTGTAAAGTATAAAATGGTGACATTTTGTTGGAAAACCTGGGTGCTCCTTGGGTAAATAATGAAGTGTTTTACTTTACGGGCCTTTTCACTATTTTATTGATAATATAAATTTATACTACCCAGGAATAGGTATACTCAAAAGGAAAATCATAGAATTTATTCTTAGTCATGAACTCCCATCTAAAAGACGGTTTTGCCTGTTGCAAGGAGAACATTTTCCGGCTTTGCTCTTTTCTGTGATGGCGAGGGAGGAAGGAAGCAAGCCCTACCACTAAAAATACGAATTGCTAAGAAGTGAAGCCCTCATGCTAAAGCTCACATATTTGTGCTGTCCAGACATGACACATTTAGGAACAGGAACCTGCCTGCAGCGTAATCTTTGCCAAACAATTGAGTCATTTCTAAGTATGTTAATGTTAAAGGATGTCCTGTGGAATATCCTGAATATCTAAAGCAAGTCATCTTGAGGATTTTTGGAGTTATGTAAAATATGGGGAGGGACTTGATTCTAAGAGCCTCTCTCCAAGATTCAAAGGCAAGTGTTAGTGGGTGTGTTTTTCGGTTATAAGCCACTGTTTTTAGAATAAGCATGTCACCTCCTGAAAAAAAAATCCTTGCTTTTTCCTGCAAAGTTTCCTCATCCCTTGAATATTTAGTGGGATGCTACCAGCAGAGAAACCCTAAGTAACTTGTTGATCTTCAAACAGGAACTTAAAACAAGGAAGTTTTCTTTCATAGATGTTCAGCAACTTTTGGCTAAATCTGACCAGTGAATAACGATGGGGTCCTAATTGTGGCATTTGTTTTTCTAAAACACAATACAGATTCTGTTGTCTTACCCACTACAGAATGGTATGCTCTGTCTAATTTTGTCAGTGAATGTAGCCTTCATAGAATGACAGTCTCTTATCTCCAATTGGACGTGTAACTACCCTGACTTTTGCGTGATGTTGAACAGTTTTCTAGCCTCTTTAGAGGGGAAATTAACATCACACTTTAATATGTCATTTGAGAAAAACGGTATTTAAGAAGTAGTGAGGTTCTGGGTATTATGTCATCCTTTACTTACTGGCTACTTTCCACTCCACCGTAGCTGAACTCCCCGTTTTGCAAAACAGGTGGAGCTGTCTCTGAAGGTCCTCTGAGGGCCTTCCCTTTGTAGAAAGGTAAACGCAGTTTAGGAGCTGGGCCAACCTCTCTCTCACGTGTGTGAAAATGGGGAAATCAGAAGTGATGAGTATTATGTATTGTAAAATCAGTATTAATAACTCATGGTCTGTACTGTGCAAACAAAAGCACTGATTTTCTTCTCCCCTCAGGTATGTGCTTCAGGTCAGAGTTCTGACATCCAGGTCTTCTGCCTTTTCTCAGTTCTTATTAACTGGTTGTTTTTACTTAGTACTACTTCATTGAAGTTTACAAATGTGATTTTGGGAATCCAGGGAGGTGAGTGAAGTACATACACCTGTCATCAGCCTTCTCACATGTTTTTCTCCCAAATGAAAATCTAAGTAGTTTTTTTTTAAACAAATCACTTTGATTCCCTTTACCTGTATGATTTAAAAGGCAAAAGACCTGGAGTTTTGCATTGCATTCAGACCTTATAAAGTTCCTGAGTTTTACTTTATTACATGTTTCTGAATGCTCATAATTTGCTTTTGAAATATCTGGGGCACTTGGGAGCAGGTCTTCATTCTCAGCATTTCTTTTCTTGCTCTGTATTTTATACGTCGTATCCTGTATTGCCTGGAGCCCAGTCTGATGCTTTGTCATGATCAGTTTCCCGGGCACCTGGTAGCAGCCACGGCTCTTGTTTCCTTTTGGGCCTGTTTTTGGTTTATTTACTTTGTGGGACTCAAAATAACCAGGTTAAATTTTGCTCCGTCACCCATTTCACATCTTTTAAAACGTTTTCTTTTTTCAAATTCTTTTCAAAATATGTTAAATGAGCTGCAGTGTAAACCTTGATGTAAATACAGTTAAACGGGCATCATTATTGTAGGATTTTTTCCAAATCCTTCATTCAGTATCCATATTAAAGGATCCGTTTCCCGTATGTGTTTGACTACAGAATTTCCCCCATCACCAAGAAATAGCTCTTACCATCTTTTGGAAACTGTTTTTGAGAAGACTAGTTTAGAGATTTAGTGAAACATATATTAATACTTTGAGAAATATGTCTTCAACTCCACTGGGCCACTTTGAGTATACATTATTTAGCGATGTATTTAACAGTTTATGGGTATGAGCATGCATCAGAAACGTTGTCTATAGGCGAGCTCATTATTTTAAAAAAAGCGAATTTATTGCTGTGGCTAAACAGACAAACCAAAAAATTCTTAACATCTTGAAATTTGCTACATCTCCTTAACCCATTTGTGCATCTAAACTGTCAGAATGGACATCATGAACCTTACATTAGACATTTTGAAAAAAGAAGCCCAAGTTGCCATTAAACCTGCATCATGAGTTAAAATATTTCGATGGTTTAAAAATACCCTGAGACTTGGTGAGTCAGCGCCGCCCAGGGGAGCTTGCAGGTTGTGGCTGGGAGGGAGGACTCCCGGGCCGCACTGTTGTGAGTAGTTTGTCTCTCCTGGAGACCACTTGGCAGGCAGATGTCTTACAGATAAATGAGGAAAGATTGTCTATTTCAAGTGGCATCAGACATTCTTTCAACCAGTGTGTCATAGTTAGTTATACAGTCAGCATTTTACTTAGAGCAGAAAATCCTTTCTCAGGATCCCTGAAGCAGCAGCAGACATCTTTGTGGAGATGACGCTCCGGAGACTTCAAGGGCCGTGTATTCATTAGTTCGGTCTCTACCTGTCTGAGGCAGGCTCTCCTGGCGGAGCTCCGTCCTTCTTCCTGCCAGACACTAGCTGAGTCAATATGGCTAGTTCTTTTTTTTTAAAAAAAAAAAATGCTTTCTATCCATTCGAGGTGCATTAGTGAATTTTAATCCTCACAGCAACCTGTTGTGGGTGAGAATGTTAATGTATCTATTTTAGAGATTTAAAAACATCTCTGAAGTTAAGAGGTTTTCCCCTAACACTCAGTAAGTGTTATATATAGAATTTGACCTTTTCCTTTGGATTCGAAGATTCATATTGGTACTTTCAGGTGGGGTTTCCCTCAACCGTTACCTCCTGCAGGCACCCTGAACCGTCTCTAAGTCCCTTGAGGTCTCCAGAGCTACAGTGTAGTGAAGTGATGGATAAGACCAGGTTCATTGCTGCAGGTACAGGACATGAAGAAGTTTCTGGAAACATTTTTTTGTAGTCCTGTCTCTTTATATTGTTTTTATGTAACTTGTTAGTATACACTTGTTATTCCAGTAGAGTTAATAAATTATGCGGTGGCATTCCAGTGGTTTGGCCCTCTCGTCCTTTCACTAAGCATTTATTATGAAATGATTGGTTAGAATTAAAAAGGCTTGACCCAGGGAGGCCTGGATTTCTCAGCCTTGGAACTCTAGTTATGAGTGCTTGATCCTGTTCTCTTGAGAGTTTTGCTCGGAAGCAGTTACCACCTCTTTCGTGTGTCTGTGTGTAGGTTGGACAAATGAACCACTGAGACTTCTTCATGGATAGATTACTGTTACAGATCAATCCACAGAGTTAATACAGTCAATTTTTATTACTATATACAAAATAATTATGGGTCAATTCGGGGGGGTATCCTACTAATTACTTTTGACATGCCAGGTACCTTTAAAAAATTAGCATGTGTATATACACATACTTGCATCTGTGCAAAGCAAGCTATATTTTATAGAATTTATATATTTATAATTTTTACATTATTTCAGTTGGATTAATGTACAGTGTGTTCTGGGAGGAAATCTTTTCAGTACAATCAATATTTGAGTACCAGTATTGTTCTGAGTATTACCCTAGAAATAGAGATTGGTACGTCCTGACTTCTTCACCCTAGGGAAAAGCGTATTAGGGCTTTTGACCTAGGCACTGTTGATATTTTGGGCCCAATAGTTCTTAATTCGGGGGGAGCCTGAGGAAGGCTGCCTGTGCATTGTGGGATGTTTAGTAGCATCCCTCACGTCTTCCTACCAAAAGCAGCACCCAAGTTGTGACCATTACCCTTCCCAAGAACCTTGAGCCTCCACCTAGAAACAGTTCACAGACCTCAAAAAAACAAGGTGGTTTACAATCCCTATGGGTGAACAGGTTTTTCTCGGTGTGTGGCTAACAACACAGGAAAGACTACTGCCGGTTGAATAAAGCCCCTCTTTGTTGAAGCCTGGCCGTGCGCATGAAAGAAGGCATGTGCATGTGGATATTTGAGGGTGTCCCTCGTCAGGCTAGAATAGTTTAGTGTTAGCTGTCCATACACACCACTCCCTCTTTAGAAACAAGCCACACCTGTAAAACACCTTTTAGCAAATCTGAAAATGTACCTCCATTCTAATTATTTAAGTCTTACTACTTCGAGTTATATACCGTGAGCAGCTGGGTTAAAGAGAGATGCCGGAACTCACTTGCTGACTTGTGCGTGTTTCTGTGTGTGTGTGTATGTGATCACAGCTGTGTACTTCTGGTTTATTTGAACTGATTTGTTTAAAAATGTGCTTATGTAAACACTCCATGTTTGATCTCGTGGTAGAACATAAATTTTTCCAACAGAATGTAACGCCCCTCTTCCGCAAGAGCAGGATGTAGATTGCATTGCGTGCTCTTTCTCTGTTCTAGGGCTTATTCCTCTGGAGACATGCCAGACAGGCATCGCTGTGGTGCAGGAAAGGACTCGCGATGCGAGATTCTGGCTCATTCTTTCCCCAGGTTACGTCGGCACAGTGTGCCGTGACAGAACAGCAGCCCTGCGCGGCTCCATTAAACATCTGCTCATTTAGAAAATTAAAATAATGTTCCGTCACTCAAGGCGATGAAACATGGATGGATTGATGTACCATGTTGACTACAAGAACCCCTGGTGTGGCGTGGGGCACACAGCAATAGTGGCAGAACGGGATGTTTGCTAATAAACTACGAAAGCAGTGCTAGTATGATGATTTGCCTTTCTTCTTCCATCTCTTTGGGATAAACTTGAAGCTCTAGCATGATGTATGAATGCGGAATCCTATTGCTGTTACCTGGAAAGGTACTACAAACTCATTCTCCACCACCACCCCATGTGTTCTCATCCTGAAATTTACAAGCCCCACAATCTTCTCCATTTCCGCCCTCTCTGCCATTGTTCTGCTTCTGGTGTTAAAGCTTACGCTGAGCACGTCTCCCTTTCCCTGCCCCCCCACCCCCCCAACCCCCCTCCCTACCCCCCTCCCTTTGACTTCCTCATTATTCATTGTAGGCCCAGTGCCTTGGGTCCACAGTATCTTCAGACACCCAAGAAAATGTTTCCACTTTAATTTCTTTTAAAAGCAGAAGAAAAAGTTACTGTAATAATGAATATAGATGAATGAAGCTAGCTGGAATCACAGCCATCTTTATACCAACACAGCCCTAAAATACAGCTTCCAATATTTTTGTAGCTAGGAAAGGGCTCAGGAAGGATGTCATGCACCGTAGCATCCTCCTTGTACACAAACGGGACGCTGCCCTTGCTCTCTTTGAAATGCAACAGTTGCTCCCATGGCTGTGGGCAGTTCTTACAAATTCGAGGTCATTCACACCTAACGCTGTCCCTACCTTCCACTCCTCCTCTCCCACACTCACCCTGTGTACATATTTTGTGTTGACTTTGGTCTACCTACACTGTTCAAACTCCCGTCTTCTTCCTCCACCTCTACGTCAAACCAGGCACAGCGTTGTCACTTCAGTACCTTTTGTTAGCAAGTGGGGCCTCTTTATTTTTGTCCCCACCATTGTCTGTCCACTGAAGTCAGGGATGTTCAGGTCACACCTGCATCTCCAGTCCCAAATGTGTTCAGTGCCTGAGAAATGGTTATCTCACTATAAGGCATCAAGCCAGAAGTTTCCTGAAACTTAACCCAGAAATCAAACAACTCTGAAACCGTGTCTGTTTGAAGTGGGAAGGACAAGTGTTTGATAACCATCAGCACAGCTGTCCAACAATTAGTTTCTGTCTCTTCGACCTAGTATTTTCAGGTGTATTTTTTTACACTCGCCTTCACTTTAGGGGTTAGGTTACACCGAAATCTCGGAGAATCAGTTTCATGCTGCTGAGGGCTTTTAGCTGCAGGCATTTTTTAAATAGTTGATTGGATGCTCTATTAAAGGAGTCTGGCTCTGCCCGCTGCTGTCTGTGCCATTCTTGGAGTCTAGTGAGATAATCTGATTTTTTTAAATGCCGCCTGCATTGCAAATGATGCACTTCTCAGGAATGTGTTATCAGAGAGTCAGGAAATAAACATTGAAGCTTATTGAGCCACAAAGATTATAAGCTACCTTGCTTTTTTGTACCCTTTTTTTTGAAGAGGATCCTGAAGTTCTTGAACAAGTTGAGCTGTAACTGGTATTTGGGAATTGGGAGAGACGGGGGGCGGGGAGGGTGTGGGTGCTGCATCTTCTTTTTTCATGTTAGGAAATTACTCTCCTGGTGCCACAATAAAAAAATCTCACAGGTAAGTTAGAAATTATTTTGTATTATTCCACGCCTTTGTCAGGAATTACATTTTCTGCATTCTACCTTACTGTTGTTCTTTTTCATGCCAGGCATTCCTTAATGCTTTCCATAAATATTTACTGAGTGCTTAATTGTGGGGGGAAGATAAAGACACAGTAGTAAAGGGCAAGAAGGATCTCAGGTGGACAGCAAAGCAGTAACTGTCATCTTGTTTGTATTTACATTAAAAAAATTTTTTTAAAGAACTAGGAATCCTTGTTCCACTCAACTTGAAGGGTTTAGGTACTCTGTTCTTCTACGCTGACAGCTGGGACATAGATGAGTACTTACAAGTGGTGCCATCAACTCCATCCTCGTCGTGACGCATCCCGCACACTGTTACCAATGCCACTCTCACATCCCTTCATGTGGATCACGTCTGGGCTCCTTGAATTCTGTCCTCACTTAGAGCTAACGAAACTGACTCACGCTCTTCCTGTGCCCTTTTAAGGTTGACGCAGTGCCTTAAGAGGCTCACACAGAAGGGTAAAGTAAGTCTCTGTAAAACCCAGAGATGAGATGGTAAAACTCCTCTTTGGATCCTGTCTGGAGTCACAGCTGAAAAAAAAAGAAAAGAAAAGAAATTGACTCAGATGTTGTATCACTGAAACTGACATTTGAATTGAGTGGAAGAGAAAACTCTAATATGGTTTATTTTGGCTCCTGGTCATCTATTATTTCTGTAACTTTTTTTTTATGTAACCAAGAAAGTAGAAATAGTGTCTTCACTATTACCTTACCTTCAGAATTATTTTCTCCAATGTATTGTAGTTCCCAACAGTCTTGATTCCACGGGGAAGGCAGTTTGAAAAATTCTTAGTGTGTCTTAGGGCTGCAGAGGGGCAAGCTCCTTTGAGAAGTGCCTTGGTGCCTTATTTAAGAAGGATAATCTACCCACGCTTATCAAGCAAATAGCCTGAAACTTGAACCTTGAGTATTCTTCAATGTTATAACCCTGAAAAATAATCTTGGCTTACACTAAAGAGATAAGGTAACCGAATACAAGTTTAACAATGAACAGGGATGCTATTTGAAAGTTACCGTAGATTTTTTTTCTCATCCACTTAATATTCTCTCTGAATTTCTGTTATGTTTGTAAAGCGGTTTTCTCATATACCAAAGGTCCTAGTAATAAAAATACAATAGTATGAGTTATGAGCAGATGGGAAAAGAAGATAAGTAAATATTATGCAACTTGAAGCGGAAATAAACCAATGGATATAATGTAAATATCCTTTCTGCTTATCAAAAAAATAAATACTTCATGTTTTCTTCCTGAAATAGTTTTGTAAATATTCTGAAAATAGAAAAGTTCTGAGGCCATGAAGTCTTTGCTCCACTTCATATGTGGATATTTGAACTCTTATTCCATATAATGTACTTGTTTATAATCTTTCTTGTTCCAGCACACCGCAGGTGACTGCTTCCTGTCAATACATAGATGTGGATGTGTGTGCATATGTGTCTGTGTATGAAGAAATAAGATCAGGAAGTAAATTGTAAATATATGAATTCTCTGTCTCAATTACCTTTCATGGAGCACCACATTCTATTATTATTATTATTATTATTATTATTATTATTTCATTGTTGTTCAAGTATAGCTGTTTGCATTTACCCCCCACCACTCCCCTTTGGTTTTGTCCTTTGTAGTTGTTCCTGAAACCCTTCTCCCCTCCCCCCATTATCCCCTCCCACCTCCCCTCTGCATGGAGTAAATTCTTCCCTCTTCTTTCTCTTCCCACTCACCTGGGGTCACCTCTCAGGTGACTTGCTTTAAAGATTTTTTCAGGAACTTTTTTCATGAATTTTGCTAATTATTATTCTTCCCCTTATGATCTTCTTGTACTACTAACTGAAAATCTAATGACGAGGACAGGTTGCTATCATCTTACAGACCGGAGCTCGTGGGCCCAGGCTGAAATGTATAAGTGCCTTGAATTTGGCATGACGACAGCATGCCAGCTGACTCTCCAAGTGTTTTCACTGCTCCTTCTCAGGATTGTAGGAAATCATATGCAAAGGACTTCTGGGAGGGTTTAGTAAGGCTGAAGTTGATGTATCTGCCCCTCATCCTCTTGACAGCTGCTCTGAGATTCTCAGGTACACTGAAAAATGGTATGATATCTTAACTCACTTGGAAAAATTAGGATTATAAGGTGCATGCCATTTATTACTAGAAATTATAAGGGTATTAGACGATATGGACATTCTGGAGTGTGTCAGGCCCAGGTATGTACGCTGGCTTCCTCACTGCGGCCCAAGACTAGGAATCCCAGTCACCGTCTCCCCCTATTGGAGCCCTCATTGTCCCTCCACCTACCAGGTTTCACGATAGCCTGAAGCTGGTTGGAGACTCTAAACAGGGAAACAGACGCATTTCTGAGCTGACAAAGGGTAGAGAACTGTGCTGTTTTCCCCCTTGTCTAAGGAGTATGGGCAACTCTTAAGACGTATTTGTGTGAGTGTGACCCTACTATACACGATCTCACTGAATGATAAAGTGGCTCCATTTACAAACCTGCTACCTCTCCCGGAAGCTTGTATTCCATTTACCCCGCCCACAGCTTGTTCGCAGATTCTTGCTCCCCTCTCCATCTGCTGATCCCTGGTGCTCTGTGTCGTCCGCTGTGTGCACTGGGAGTGGGTCAGCACGGCGGTAGGTGAATGAGAAGAAATGAAGAGGGGAAAAAGAGAAATGGAAAGCTTTTCAATTTTCCCTTATTGGTGCCTTGGGCATGTTAGCGTAAGCTTTATGTGCTAGAAAATCCATTGGAGGTGCTCCAGATGAAGCGAAAGTCCGTTTTAGAGCGGTGTCATTGGATAGTGATGACTATGACATTGCAATAAAGATAAGTGCATCCTTCAGGCGATGGGAGGTATCACAAATGTCATGGCAACATCCGCAATCTTAATATTAAGAAGAGGAATAGTCATACCAACTCAGCTTGCAAATTAGGTGGGGATAGTAAGTTCCAACGCAGTAAAATAAACTCTATCTTTAGCTGATAACTCTTCTGCTTGTGTGGCTGTGTCTGTGCAATACGCCCAAGTGATGCTGAAGGTTTAATTTTGGGACTTGTTTGGTGCCTCATGGGTGAAATCAAGTTTCGTCTCAATATGCGGCATCATGTGGCTGAAGTGCTTGACCCAACATTCCAGAGCTCCTTGCGTCCCCCTTTCTCACCCCACCCTCTTCTCTGCAGACACACCTCATCTGCCTCCGGGAGTGGGCTGGGCCTGGGACTGTGTGTGGCAAGAACCTTCACTGCTTTGTTCCTTGGATTTCAACAAGCACATACTGTTTGGTGGGCTGTGATGTTACTAGTGGTGGGGAACTTTGCATGTCCCTTGCTTGGAGAAGTGTCATTAGAACAAGAGTTTTTTGTATTCGTGTAACCACAGGTAGACTGTGAACAGGAGCAGGTTCTATCTAACAGCATTAGATGCTTCGGATTTCAAACATGTCCTTTTAAAAACATATTGAGTGAAAACACACATTTAATTTTTAAAACCCTATGCATTTAAATAAGTTGTTCATTACTTACAGATGTATAAAAAAAAAGAAAGAAAAGTTAAGTCCACAATACCAGTCAGATTTAGAGACAGCAACATTGATTACCCTCCTCTTAAAAGTGACAGTGCACGTGTCGGGAGCACCGTCTCACTTTCCCCTTTAGGGGATAAAACGAAGAGCACGTGGTTCATATGCCACAGCTGGGCCTTTTCCTCATCTGATCCCTGCCTCTTACAATACATGAAATACCAACCAGTTGTCCTGTTCCCAGGTACAAAGCTGCTGATCTGTGCCAATTGAACCAGTTGAAGTCCCGACTTCCCAGAGTTTATAAAAAGAGTAAGATTATTTTTGTACATTATGCTAAATGCTGTTTTCTTTTTTAACAAAGAGCCAACAGCAGCAACATCAACAAAAGAAGATGACGAGGTAGCAACATGTCTATGAGAAGATTAATAGAAGACAAACGGGCTGCTTTTTTGAGATGAACATAATTTATTACTTTGTTGTGAATTTTGTACTGGCCTGTGTATGCCATATTTAGGGCAGCAATGTTCAATAGAAATATAGTGTTGGCCACATGTGTAATTAAAAATTTCCTGGGAGCCACATTGAAAAAAATAAAAGTACAAAGTTGGAATTAATTTTAGTGGTACATTTTAGTTAACTGCGTGATATAATCAGTCAGCATATACAAATTTTTAATAAGATACCTTACAACATGTCTATCATATTAAGTCACTATAATCTCAATTGGGACACTAAATTTTTATCAGAAAATAATGATGTTTAGAAGTTCATAAAATTATAGTCAAAAAGATTTGCTTACCCAAGTTGTTTCAAACATGCTGAAAGTTTTTCAATAATAGGCTTGAAATAGGTTTTTAAATTTAAGCTTATATTACAATGAAATCAAATGGAAAATTCAGTTTCTCATGCGAACTAAGTAGATTTCAAGTGCTTAGAAGCCAGGTTGAGCATACTCAACAGTATAGTGATCTTCTTAAACTAAGGAAGGAAGGAGAGTTTTCAGGAATGCACAGCTCTGAAGGAATGCAGAAGGGAGCAGAAGAGTTTTGACCATGGATAGGCATAAGGCCCATAGGCTAAAAATAGAAAAGACAGAAACAAGTTAATATTTGGGAGGCAAGTGCTTCACAAGCTGTGTGGGGCTGAAATCCAGGTTCCGATGGGGGGAGCGGACCCAGTGGTGAGAGTTTCACACAAAATTTCATTTGAGCCCAAGCTCCTACTGCTTGAAAATTTTTGAAAGCTTTTAACCTCATCTAACTTCCCACTGGATTGAGGGACCATTTCTGAAATCCTGATAGGTGGGTGTCCATCTGTGTAAGGGGCTCCCTGGTGGGACTCAGTGTCTCCTGAGGTTCCTTCACTACCACTCTCTCCATCACTGTTGTTCACATGTAAAGCTCTTCCTTCAGATGTTGTCTTCCTCGTGTTACCCTATTTTCTTTAAAGTCTGATGAAATTTGAAAAAAGGTGGAGATTTACTAGGCAAGAAAAGGAGCCCTTAAAAATAACCCCTGTTATTTCTGTTGGCATGTTGAACTTGAACTGCTAACCTCCAGAAATAAATTCCTGTTGTATAAGCAAAAAAAAAAAGGATAAAATTTGTCCTGATAAAACTTTTTCCCCTCCAAAGTAGCCTTTTTAGTGCTTATCTAAAAAAATGTGAGTGCTACATCATTCTAGATGTGACTGGGCACACCAAGATTTCCCATGATCACCCAGGGCCCTCCTCTTTGTAAAGCATAACGGTACATAAGCTTCTTTTTCCTTGAAACTTTTATGGGTTTATGTCTGGGCTCTATTCTGCTCCGTTGATCTATGTGTCTGTTTTTATGCCACTATTAGGCTGTTTTGGTTACTATGGTCTTATAGTGTATTTTGATAGTAGGTAGCGTCATGCCTCCAGCTTTGTTTTTTCTCAGAATTGCTCTTGCTACACGGGGATTTTGTGGTTCCATATAAATGTTTGAAATATTTGTTCTAGTTCTGTGAAATACGTCATTGGAATCTTGATAAGAATTGGGTTATTTCTATAGATTGCTTTTGGTAACGTGGACATTTTAATGATGTTAATTCTCCCTATCCATGAACGTGGATGTGCCTCCACTTATTTGTGTCTTCTTCAGTTTCTTTCTTCAGTGTCTTATAATTTTCCAGTTCAGGTCTTTTACATCCTTGGTTAGATTTATTCCTAGGTATTTGATTCTTTTTTAAGCAATCGTGACTGGGATTGCCTTCTTAATTTCCATTTCTGATAGTTCATTATTGGCATATAAAAATGCAACTGATGTTAATTTTGTATCTTGCTACTTTATTGAATTCATTTATCAGTTCTAGTAGTTTCTTGGTGGAATCTTTAGGGTTCTTTATGTAGAGTATCATGTCTTCTGCAAATAAAGACAGTTTTATTTATTCCTTTCCAATTGGAATGCCTTTTATTTGTTCTCGTCTGATTGCTGTGGCTAGGACTTCCAGTAGTATGTTGAATAAGAGAGGTAAAAGCAGACATCCCTGTCTTGTTCCTGATCTAAAGGGGAACGCTTATAGTTTTTGCCCATTGAGTATGATGCAGTAGGTTTGTCATATATAGCCTTTATTATGTTTAGGTATGTTCACTCTATTCCCACTTTGCTTAGAGTTTTTATCATAAATGGGTGCTGGATTTTATCAAATGCTTTCTCAGCACCTTTACAGTCAATTAATATTTGACAAAGGAGGCAAGCGCATACAGTGGGCTAAAGGTAGTTTATTAGGTAAATGGTGTTGGGGAAATTGGACAGATGCATACAGAAAGATGAAAGTAGACCACCTTCTTACACCACACACAAAAATAAATTCAGAATGTATTAAAGACTTAAGTGTTAGACCTAAACCATTAAAATCCTAGAAGAAACATAGGCAGTAAAATCTTGGACGTTACTCATAGCATTATTTTATCTGATATATCTTCTCAGGCAAGTGAAACAAAAGAAAAAATAAACAAAAGCGACTACATCAAACTAAAAAGTTTTTGCTCAGTAAAGGAAATTATCAACCAAATAAAAAGACAACCCATGGAACGGGAGCACATATTCACTGGTACGTCTGATAAGGGGTTAATATCCAAAATTTCTAAAGAACTTATAAAACTCAACACCAAAAAAACAACCCAATTAAAAAATGGGCAAAGGACCTGAATAGATACTTCTCCAAGAGGACAAACAGGGCCAATAGACATATGAAAAGCTGCTCAAGGTCACTAATCATCAGAGAAATGCAAATTAAAACCACAATGAGATATCATCTCATACTTGCCAGAATGGGGGTATCATCAATAAATCAACAAAGAACAAGCGCTGGTGAGGATGTGGAGAGAGGGGAATCCTCGTGCACTCTTGGTGGGAGTATATTCTGCTGCAGCCACTGTCAAAGGCAGTATGGTCTTGCCTTAAAAAATTAAAAATGCATCTGCCTTTTGACCCAGCAGTTCCACGTTGAGGGATATATCTAAAGAAGCCCAAAACACGAATTCGAAAGAACTCCTAAGCACTTCTATATTCATTGCAGCGTTTTTTACAATCACTGAGATATGGAAGCAGCTCAGTGTCCATCAGTAGGTGAGTGGATAAAATAACAACAGGACATTTAAACAGTGAAATTCTACTCAGCTATAAAAAGAGAGAAAACTTTACCTTTTGAGACAGCATGGATGGACCTGGAAAACATTATGCTAAGTGAAATAAGCCAGTCAGATAAAGACAAATACCATATGATTTTACTCCTATGTGGAATCTAATGAATAAACTGAACTAACACGGAAAATGGAGACAGACTCATAATTATTGAGCAAGGATGGGTTAGGGGTGGAGAGATCCAGCAAAAAGGAAAAAGGACCAGACAACAGGGTGGTGATTGCGGGGGTGGGCGGTATAAGGGGAATAAGTAGTAATGGAAAAATATAATAAAAAAATATTTTTTAAAACAGAAAAATCTTGTGGAACTACTACCCAGTTGTATCTTTTTTGTCTTATACTGCTTCAAAAAAATTATTTCAAGCAAAATACAGGATCTTGTGTATACGTAAAAAATTCATGTGAAAAATTTCTACCTTCTGAACTAATTTTCAGCCCTGACACTGTTACTTAATATTAGTTATTCCAATCAAATACATGCCTGTATTAGTTTCTCTTAGTATAATAATGCTGCAAAGCCACAACCCACTCCAAAATTCAGTGGCTTAAATAACCATTTATTACATCTCACAGGCCTGTGGGTCAGCTGATCTTGGTTGAGCTTGGTTAGAAAACAATAGAACTATAGAAACTCAACACATATAGAATATCTCTTGTGTCTGAGATGGAGAGGAGTGATAGAATTTGGATTTTCTGTGCTGTATTATGTGCTGCATGGTATGCCTGAGCTGTTACAACTCGTGGAAACCACGCTGGAAAAAATGTTCATTTGTTTCCATGAATACCATTCAAACCAGCATCTTGGTGGAGCCCAGTTTCCAAGTCCTCCAGCATTTTAGCAACACAACTGAAATGCAGTAACTCTAGAAGGAGGTTTTAGGAAACGCACTGTCATTCGAGATGTGCTGAAACTGAACTGTTAGTAAACTGTGTGTGTTGATTACACACTATACCCATAGTTCTGTAGGAAGTGTATATTGGGTTGGCCAAAAACTTTGCTTTTATTCTGTAAGAGCCTCTAGTAAATAAACGCACAGTTGTCTCTAACTTAATTTGAAATAGTTTTGTTAGATTGTATTGTGACAGCTGCATATCAGTGTGTATTTTTTTAAAAAAATTATCAGTATTGGTGAATTTTCGTGTAGACATTTTAATATTGAAGATGGAAGATAATATGCAATGTTTTTGGCATATGATGCTTTAAATACTTCAAGAAAGGTGAAAACGCAACTGAGAAGAAAAGAAAAGATTTGTGCAGAGTATGGAGAAGGTACTGAGACTGATCAGATATGTCAAAAGTGGTTTGCGAAGTTTTGTGCTGGAGATGTCTCACTGGATGATGATGCTCCACCGTCAGGTAGACCAGCTGGAGTTGACAGTGATCAAATTGAGACATTAGTTGAGAACAATCAATGTTATACCATGTGGGAGATAACTGATAGACTCAAAATATCCAAATCAATAAAGTTATTGGTGAAAATGAAAAAAGTATCTTTTATTTTACAAAAAAAAGGACTTTTTGGCCAACCCAGTGTATGCTTATGGGATACACGTAAGTAAGCATATGCTTTCTGTTGAAAAATTAGAAAATACAGCTTAAATAAACTAACAGGTGATGAATGTCCATTAACAGTTGGAATGTTGGCAGCTCTGGACCCTACTTTTCACACTCAACTGGCTTCTGATTTAAGGAAAAAACTAATTTGGAAGAAAGTTTTGCATTTGCACTTCAGGGTAGATTTCATAAAGAGGAGAAGCTACCCAAAGTTACTAGATGTTAACATCTAGTGATTTAAATTCAAGAAATGCAGGTTAAACATTTGAACTGTGGATTTGCTTCCCCTTTTACTTATTCTAAAAGTGTATTTTTAGAAGCCAGTAGCAAAGAACTGCAATATACTGCCACAGCAGGGAGGAAACATTGTTTGACAGTAGCATTCAAGATTTAAACATAAAAGCCTGAGAACTACTGGCTGGAACGCTAACTGACCTAAGATGAAAAGAGAAAGCATGGTCTTGGGTGGGAGTTAACAGCCTCCGAGGATTTTGAGCCTTTCTAATTACCTATGTAGGAGCGAAGGTGACTTACCTTTGTGTTTCTGAGAGCCAATGAGGTAACAGAGGGAAAGGCCTAAGCAGACACCGCTGTTTTTGCCCGTCACTCTTTTTGTAAGTCTGTGTTTACAAGGTGAAGACTGGAGAGATACAGTAATATTGAGAAAACCAAAATAGTATAAAAGTGACGATACTGTCTGTTTTTGTACGGTGGCTGCATGAAACATGCTAGTAAAACTCACAATGAAAGAGATGAAACTTACAAGAAAGACCAAATGAGAGAAGCCATTTCTCCACCAATGATGTTGAAAAGAATTTGGCTGTTACCAACGTGAGAGCACATTCGACCCAATTACACATGGTACAGTACATATATGATATATACATATATATATGCATGTAGGAAATGAACATTAATTGTATTGAAAACTGCTTTCTAAGCAAATAGTTTGTTGGAAGGACTTTAGGCAGCCTTCTATTTGTGGGTCCCCCTATAAGAGTTAACTTGTATCAATATCAACAGAGGCCATGTATTCATCAAGGAGTGATAACTTGTCATTTGAAACCAGGTCAACAGTGTCAGATTTCAAGGAGTGAAGTATGTGGATTAGTTCCCCAAAAGGAATGTTTCTTTCTTTACTCGCTTTTGTGGCAAATCAATTTTAGGCTGAAATTTGAGCTCTGAAATACTCCTGTGACATAGTGGACCTGAGGAAAGTGGCCGGCTGCACGCAGGTAAGTTAAGGCTGTGTGCAGTTTCGGTGACCATATTGCATTTTCTGTATGCTTTGACTCGCTGTGGCATGCCTTCTCACCACAGATACACGCACGCACACACACAAAGGCAAACCTTGGAAAACTGCAGCTTTTTTTTTTTTTCGCTCATTTGAGTGTCAGCCTGGTCACATCAGCAACACCCTTGACCAAGCAGGTCCAGCTCCTGTCTCTGCATCTTCATGATTGTGTTGCCTGAGACAAAGCCTGGCTGGAACCTTTTCCTTCTCAGAGTCGGGATGGATGGCTTTGCAGACTCTTCCAGTTCTGTGATTCTAACTTTAATGTGAGTTCGCCTCGTAGATAAAAGGGGCAGCGGCAGACGCTCTGATGTGCTCACGGTGCGGGCGGGGCATTAATAAGAAAACGATACACATACTCTTTTCCTTTAGAGAATGAAAATTCATTTATGTTAAACAGTGTTCTTACTTCTCTTTTGAAAGAGGTTCACTCTCAAATCAGTTAATTGCATTGAAAATGGAAAATTTATTTTAACCTGAAGTTGAAAAGTATTTTAGTGGGGTATCCTAGAATTCTGCCCAGGTTAAGGGAAAACCGTATTTATGGCAGGAAACTGCAGTTGTGATAGAAATAGTATCACTGTGTTTTTTTTTAAAAAATGCTATCCAAGTGTCCAACTCTGAAGAAATTGTGAACTGATAAAAAGTACCGAATGCTCCACTCTGTGAGGCCAACTATTCAGACCAACGAGAAGTCAGCTTAAATGCAGAAACCAGATGGTTTTCATCAGCTACAAACCTTAAAATGACATAAATCCACAGAGGCAACTAAGCTATGGATCTGTGCCTTCTCCTTGCAGGGGAGACTTTTTGGCCAGGGAAACAGAGAGCTCCTTGTTCCCTCTCCCTCTTCCTTGGGACTGTGTGGGGAGGAATGCGGCCGAGCCTGCTCTATAAGGAATTTTGATCTCCTTGATGATAATAAAGAGAAACTTTTGGGGGAAAGGGAATACCCAGTTTGAAAGACAGCTGGAGAAGCTGGCTTTGCATTTATAAACTGCAGCGATATCAGCTGTCTGTTTTCTAGTTCGTCTGTGCAGTATGGCCTAGATTAGGTATATATGTTTATTTTAATTTCCTCTTAGCCATGTTTTAGCTAACTTTCCAAGAAAGTCCATTTTCCCTGTGACCCTAAAATATTCTTCTGGTAGCAGACGAGTGTTTTAAAGATGTGTAGCGTGCCCTGGCTGGTGTAGTTCAGTGGACTGAGCACGGGCTGCGAACCAAAGTGTCGCAGGTTCGATTCCCAGTCGGGCCACATTCCTGGGTTGCAGGCCACTGCCCACAGCAACCGCACATTGATGTTTCTCTCTCTCTCTCTCTCTCTCCCCTCCCTCCCTCCCTTCCCTCTCTAAAAATAAATAAATAAAAATCTTTAAAAAAAAGATGTGCAGCGTTATGAGGTGTAATACCTACATCTGTGTAGTTCAGAACATTCCGTAAATAGCCTCTTGATTTTGAGGCCACGTGTGGAGACTCCATTGTTTTAGCCAGTTATTTTGTTCATTGTCACTGAACACTGCTTTCCCATGGGAAAGCATCTTTAGTCTCATGATGTCAGTGGAAAGTCATTCAGTTTACAAGGACCGTCTTCATCTTCAGTCTCTCAGAAATGCATAGACTGTGAATGGCTGGCTGCAGCAGGGTTCCAGTCTTCTAGGTGTCTTCTCAGATGTCTGCGAAGTAACCTTAAGTTGCCTTAGATAGTGTCAAGGTGAAAACGAAAGTAAACTGTAATTGTTGCTCAAGTGGTTATATGTCCCATCTCTTCAAGCTTTTGTATTTCTTTTCCATTAAAAGGGAAAATGGTTTCTGAAAAGTTAGAAATAATTATCTTTAGGATGACTTAGACAAGTATGCATTTTAACCGGCAGCAAAGAACTTACACTAGGACCCAAATATTTCCATTTTAAGAGTGTCCGTAATTAACAGGGCCCAGATAGGACCATGTGCATGATATATTAAGCATTTCCTGTGGGGATTCATTCGGTAAAAGAGATGTGAGTACACCTCCTGGGCCTGTGGATGGCTCAGCATCACCTCCTGTATGGTCATCCTGGGCTGGCGATGGTTTCCTCCTGGCTGAAGGCCAGAGAGTGGACCGCCCCTGGCAACCGGGCTGTTTCTCAAATGGCTTAGGTGTTTCCTTTTCATTAACTTAGCCAATGACGCAACTGGGTTATGTTACTTGAAACATGGAATTCTCCGCAGGCATCCTTCAGTACGAAGAGAAAAGCTTCTGGTTCGGTTGATATCTCGCAGAAAATTGCTCTGATCTTCTTGTTCACGCGCCGTGTTGGTCTGGGAAAGAGTTTTTGACTGATAAACATGTTTTTGTGATTGAAGTATTTATTTGTAAAGGACCTTTTGTAAAGTCAAATGTAACAGCTATATACATATAGCCCATTTTTTAAAAATTTACTTTGAGAGAGAGAGGAAGAAAGAGAGGAAGACATCAATGTGTGGGAGATACCTACATCAATTGGTTGCCTCTCGAATGCCCCAAACTGGCGACCAGCCCCACCACCCAGGCATGTGCCCTGACCAGGAATCAAACCTGCAACCTCTCGGTTAGCAGGCCAGCGCTCAATCCACTGAGCCACACCAGCCAGGTCCATACAGTCCATTTTTAAATTTCTAGTGTAATCATTTGCCCTAATTATTGAAGAATCAAAGTTTGAACTATTAAACAATCTCCACTTTAAGAAAACTGGGCATGTTAATGATTACTATCCTCCATACATTTATTTTTTTAAGTTATTATTAGATCCCATCTTGTGGAAAACCCCAAAGGAACTGAAACATACGTTTTCTTGTCTGAACTCCCACTGGTAACAATGAAGAGCATGAGGCAGTTAAAGATGTTCTTTGGTAATATTATTACCAGACTAAAGGGGTCTGTTTGCCTGTGTGCATCAGAGCCCACCCAAACACGGACAGGAGTTTGCAGCCGAGAAAGTAAGGGTTTCTTAGTCGAGGACGTGGCACCAATCCTGGAGTCACAGGTAAGCTGTGACTCAAAGACCTGGTGACGGCTTCCAGGAGTTGGATTATATAGCGGCAAGTTTATATGGGGCAAATCATTAATCGTGGTGGATAAAGGATTTGGGCCCTGGGCTCTGCTGATTGGTTGGGGCCTGGGTAGGGAGTGGCTGACCTTTGAGTCAGGTCCTCGCATCAGCCGCGACACTGCTCTGTCTGATTTTGTGAGGGTGTGGTCCTTGGGGTCGTTCTGCTTTGAAGTGCCTGGGGCTGAAATACAACCTGAGTCAAGATGTCCTCTGTAGCTCGACTGTAACTCGGCTTCTGTGATCAACAGACCTGTGACTTCGTTCTTAAGACAGTTGAAAGTTCCTTGCGGGAGAGGCTATGGAATGACAAGGAGGTAGAAACTGTAGTGAACAGATTGTAGAGAATCCGAGGTATTGAAATTCTGAGGTGCAGAGGGGGAAATTCAGTCAATGAAATAATTGCCAGCTGTAATAGAAGATCATTAATCTCTCTGCTCCCTTAGAGATAAGGTACCAAGTCTCTCTTGAGACCAGAAATCTTTGGGGCAGGAATGAGCGTGAGCAGAATAAAACACCACGGGGGCTACAGTGGCAATTCCATGCTGGAGTGTGAATTCCTTGAGGGCAAGGCCCATATTTTATATATAAATAAATTAAATGTATATATTTTATATATTATACATATATGTCATATCCTCCATAGCATTGAATTTAGGACCTTACCTCTTTTTTTTTTTAAAGATTTTATTTATTTTGTTTTTAGAGAGGGAGAAAGAGAGAGAGAAACATCAATGTGTGGTTGCTGGGGGTCATGGCCTGCAACCTAGGCATGTACCCTGACTGGGAATCGAACTTGCGACACTTTGGTTCTCAACCCGGGCTCAATCCACCGAGCTACGCCAGCCAGGGCCAGGACCTTACCTCTTGTTGTCTGATTGTTATTTGTCTTTCTTGCAATGTTGTCATCTTACTACTTACTTCAATAGAATGGACAAAATTGGTATTCTGACTTCTAGGATCAAGGCGTTGGATTCTCTCTTATTCCCTCGGGAAAGCTGTTGAAACTGAAGTTTGTAGAGCATTTCTCTTAGGCTGCTTCTTTGCATGTGTTGGAGAATGAGCCTCTTGGTTTCTGGCTTAGAAATCGAGGGAGGTGGCAAGGGGCCCAAACTGGGGAGCTGGGAGGTCCCAGCTATTCCTGGGGACGCATCCAGTACTGTGGCCTCGCTGCTGTTTGCGACATCTGGCAACGTAGGGGCACAGGCTGCGTTAATTGAATATGCCTGACAAAGCAGAACTGCAAATGCAGCAAATGTTCCCTGGAATATGGTTTTAAAGATTTTGCCAAGAGTTTTTGCACTCAGGTCAGTGATAGGACTCAGCTGGGTTCAGGGCCAGATAGTTTTTTAAAGGACGTACACCCTCGGCTGTACTTGGACAAAATACGTATGAAGATGACTCGAACGGACAGATGTTTGCTCTATTTTTACATTTCTGTGGGAAGAAATGTCAGGAAGCCGCTTTCTTTAACTGAAATCTCTCCGTGCAATTTCAGGGGTTTTTTTTTCCTCCTTGTGAACAATTTTTAGAAATGATACAAGTTATTACAGAATCACCCAGCTCTTCGCTGCCCGAATGGCTTCTGCTGGTAGTTAACCCTCCCTGGCCTGGACAGCACACGGCTCCTCAGCAGCTGCAGTTAACAAGGGAGGAATTGTTTTGTTGCACGTGTCTTTTGATTCCTTGGTTTCAAATAACAGTTTTGCTCCTGTTGGTTTAATTTTCATCTCTTGCTCATTCTCTTTTTTCTTTCTATGAGAACCCATTAAGTGAGGTAGGACACATATTTTGGTTCTCCCATTTTCCCTTTTTAAAATATTTACGTGAAGGTAATACCTGTGCACAGAAGGGTTTGGAAGGACTGAAGGGCACTCTTTCCCGGGTTCCTTCCCTGAAATGGTACATTGCCTGCAGTCAGAATAGCTGAGAACTACGGAGAGCTCACGGCACGGTAGGTGGGCGCTGTGCCGGGCTCAGGCAGAGACCTTTTTGACTCCCTGCACTGTGGTTGGGAAGATGGGACCCCAGCACCCCTAACCCACTCTGGAGAGCTGAGACTGTGATAACCAGGAAGGGTTAAGGGTGGGAAAGGGTTAAGGGTTAAGGGTTAATGGCTGGACTGCCAATGTAGCCACATCTGGGTATGGTAAAAAACAAAACAACAACAACAACAACAAAAACCCCAGCAGTTTGTTCAGAAAATTAGAATGTAGCCACTTGCTCACTAATGATGCACACCGACACTGTGCCTTCAGCTCTGGCAGGTGACACACGACATGACCCCCAGACCTGGTCACCGGGACTGGGCATTGTTCTTTGTGTAAATCAGCTGGAGGTTATTGTGAGGTTGTGGTTTTCTCTAGAGTGAGTGTATTTATTTCAGAAAAGCATCTTATTTTATCGTCAGAACTTTTCAGGAGGCACCAACAAAATCTGTCGTAGGGGAACGTATAATCTTTACAGTGAATAGATTCCTCTAAATATTACTAATTTCTCTTTTCCATGCAAAAAAAAAAAACCCCAATAAGCACTGTATTGCAGGTGGTTGGAGATGTATGTAGCATACATAATCATTAACTTCAAGGAATGCCGAAGGCAGGGCTAATGCGCAATTGAGAACTGGCAAGAACAGAACTGGTTTTGCTATTGTTGCCTATTTCCACAGCCCCCTTGACAGCCCTTCCCCCAGCCTCTGCCCCAGAACTGCGGCGGATCCCTATAACTAACCAAGACCTGTTTTTTTTTAGGTGCCCACTGATGGCAATGCTGGCCTGCTTGCAGAACCCCAGGTGGCCATGTTTTGTGGCAAACTGAACATGCACATGAATGTGCAGAATGGGAAGTGGGAGCCAGATCCATCGGGGACCAAAACGTGCATTGGCACCAAGGAGGGCATACTGCAGTACTGCCAGGAGGTAAGGCCCTGCTGGTGGCCGTGTCGGACCACGTGCTTTTACTCATTTTTTAACTTACATGCTTGCATTTTATCTCTTACAATGAAAAATCTTCGTTCCTAATGATTCACTACACCATTAATAATATGTACTTGCTTTACTTCACCATATGCGTAAATGTTTTTAAAAATTCTGTAATATCGTAACCATCGTTAAAACAACTAAGATTTCAGACATCTCGGCATGTCCTTTTATCTTCAGAATATATCTCACTACAGCTGTGCAAGGTATTGTGTGCAAAAGAAACTAGAATTAAGTTTCTCTATTTATGTTATCAAGTGGATATATTTAGTTCCTTTATTTTTGTTTGTGTTGTTTTTCCCTCCTTATTAATTTCCCTTTAATGTAAAGTGTTTACACTGTTAAAACATTGAACCAGTAAAAGGTGATACTCAGAAATGCCATTTGTCATCTGTCCTCTACTGATAAACAGTTTCATGGTCCTCGATTTATTGAGGTCCTTCTTGCAAAACAGAATATTTTTTTCTTTTCTTTTATAACCAAGGTGGCTTACAGTAAGCACTGTTCTGCTCTTTGCTTTTTTTACTTAAATTTCATCCTTGGTATAATTCTTCCTACTTTCCTTTCTGTTATTGTACTGTGGATTCCTTCCTTATTAATTCAGTTTAAAATAACTGGAGTCCCAGGCACTTTATTCCTTACTCAGTAGACACTTACTGGTTCTAAGATATATGGTTATTTGTGTTTTAAGCACATTTAAGGGAATTAATCTTATGCAGTTTAGAAAAGCAAAATCCCTTACTCTTCATATCATATAGCAAGATAGCCTGGCAATATTTTTTGTTGCTATAATCTTTTATGTACTAGAAAATTTCTTTTAGCCTTCTTGGCTCCAAAATGATTATGTAATGAATTACATATGATGCATATGCATAGATAGATACATATATAGATATGCAGACACATAAAAGTATATATACACCCAGACACATAGGTATATATAATTTTAAGGTAGCATTCTAGGAAAAAACAATCTCTAGGCCCTTGCCAAGTAACTCAGTTGGTTAGAGTTGTCTCGAAATGCCAAGGTTGTGGGTTCGATCCCTAGTCAGGGCACATACAAGAATCAACCAATGAATGCATAAATAAGTGAGACAATAAATCCATGTCTCTCTCTCTTTCTAAGTCAATAAAAAAAAGAAAGGACAGTTTCTAAATATTAACTTTCATGTTTTGAGAATTAACAAGAGCAGAACTATTTTTTGGTATAAATACATTATAACATTTTATTCCATATCAGGTAATTTTTATCTTGAAGGAATATGGATTGTGATGTAAAAAGGTAATTCTTTATATTTAAGTAGAAATAACTAGTATAAGTGATATTTATATGTCTTACTTATAAACATTCTGCTTGTAATTAGGGATTGATAATTAATCCACTTTTGCCCCTTTAGGGCATTTCTGAAACATACTCTTTGGAAATAACTTTCACCTTCTCCTGAAGAGTCCCTCTAGTATAATGTTACACATGATATGATTTTGGCAAGTTGAAACTCCACGTGTGCATGCTTATAGGTGTTTGACACCACTTCATTTTTCTGGGTATAAATACAGATTGTGCATTCTGAATGCTAAATAGAATTTTTTTAAAGAAAGGCTAGAACTCAAATTTAGTTAATGACATTGACCAAATCATCCTTTCTCTTGAATGGCTCTTTAGACATGCATATCATAGTTTGCATTTAAGTTTCTCCTCCCTTTTATTATGAACAATCAAATGTTTTTGCATTTGTGTGATGATTCTATAAAACTTGCTCTTCTTGACTCTGGGAATGACCCTGACTCCTGCTCCACTTAGAGATCCCACTAATGCCTGGGCAGCCTCACTTCCTCTTTTCCTCATTGTTTGTCCCAGAGCTGAGCCACTGAGTGGTCCTTCCCAGCCCCAGATTGCCAGATCATCAGTGACCATTGGGTGAGAGGGGAGGAAAGTGAGCGTCTTTGGTTGTTTCTCCTTTGTTTCGCAATTCTGGCATTGTCTGCCTTGCTCAGCTCACCACCCACGGAGGTCTTACAGAATGATGCGCACAGGCCAGTCTTAAGATGGTCATTAGACACACAGTAGACAGGAGAAGTTACGGAAGGGCCAGAACATCAGGTCTTATTAGCCCTTTTAATGAATTTGATCTTTATTCCGTAACAACACGAAGTCACTGACGGTATTTTTTTAAAAGAAAGAATAACTACAAATTTACGTTTTGAACAGAGAAAGTCGCCCTCCTGCTTTGTCACTCTGTGCCCATACCTAGTTTCTCATTCCCATCGGGGCCCCCCTGCCGGGGCCCGCGCCCTGTGCTGTGCAGCGCAGTAGTCACCAGCCCCATGTGTGTGCGTGGGACGCCCTGGCGTGTGCTGCACGCGTGCATTAGGTGCCGTATTTCAAAGATTAGCACGGAAAGAAAGTTAAAATGCCACATTAATGATTTATGTCGATTTCATATTGAAATATTCCATATATAGTGTTAAAATAGTATGCATATGTGTTACTAAATTGTAAATATCTATGTTATTAAAATGAATTTCACCTTTTTCATTTTACTTCTTAATGTGACTACTATGGAATTTAAAATGACGTGGGCATATGTTTCCATTATATTATGTTGTCACTGAACTGTGCTGCCCACCCCCCACCCCCCACTACCACACGGCACCCATGACTCTGGGCTGTAGGGGTCTTCGGATGTCTTTTTTAATTTTTTTAAAGATTTTATTTATTTATTTTTAGAGAGGGAAGGGAGGGAGATGAGAGAGAGAGAGAGAGAGAGAGAGAGAGAAACAGAGAGAGAGAGAGAGAAACATCAATGTGCGGTTGCTGGGAGTCATGGCCTGCAACCCAGGCATGTACCGTGACTGGGAATCGAACCTGCGACACTTTGGTTCGAAGCCTGAGCTCAATCCACTGAGCTACGCCAGCCAGGGCCGGGTCTTCGGATGTCTTGATCTGACAGGTGGAAGAGGGAAAGTGGAGAGACCCCCCTCCCCCAGGTGGTTGGGAGTCAGGCTTGTATGGGTCCTTTTTAATACATTTTTCATTAAAAATATTTCAGTAGAACACAAGACCTGCTCCTAAAAGGGATCTAAAGGGAGAGAAAGGTTTGTAAAGTAATTTTAGCACTTGAGTAACTGACAGTGGCGATGACGGCACACGGCCGAGGTGAAAACGATGCTAGTACTTTTTTTATTGAGCATGAACCAAGTGTCAGCTACCTTGTCCAGTGCGCGCTCTGGTTATGCCCTTATCCTTGTAGGGTGGAATCCTGGGAAGGAACCTGGGGTAATCGCAACAGTTTAGGGGAGCAGAGGGAAAGAACGCCATCCATGGAAGAGGAGTCGTGGCTGGAGACCTGGGACCAGACCTAGGAGATGCTGTGTGCTTGGAAGTCAAGCCAGGTTGATTCGTAAATGGGGGAGGTGACGAGAGTTCAGGTGTGATGCACATCAAATGTGGTGGAGTTACAGTTTTCAACAAGGCAAAATCAGGACTCTCTTGCAAAATGAACTCACAACAAAGATTTTATTCAGCGCGTTAATTAATGAGGTATCTTGTTAGAGATTAAAACTGGTCCGGTTTGACTTTGGAGAGATAGAAAGTCTTTCCCAACAAACTTCACTCACAGAGCTACGAACACTCACCTGATTTATGTTGCATGGGGCAGGAAACACGGGCACTGCCCTCTGTCCCTGCAGTGTTCACCCTCCCAGAGCCATAAAATAGCCCAGCCAGACAATCAGAGGAACACACCCTGTAGAATCAGACACTCTTTTCCTGGAAGACAACGCCTGATTTTACTGCTGGGGTACCCAGTAAACTTCTTTTGTCCCTTTCTAAGAAATACGTCTAAGTTTTGGACATATTCTTCTAATGAGGCAAATAAAAGGTCATTGTTGATCTTTGGGATAACCGTTTCAGTGGAGTAGAAGTCAAATTGCTGCGGATTACAGGAGGAGTACATGAATGGGCAGTGAAGATATCTGTGGATTCTTTAAGGAAAGAACTAGAAGCCAAGAACTCGAGGGCAATTCAAGGAAAAGGGAAAGGCTTGGTTTTTTGTTGTGTCTTTGTTTTTTAAAGGGAAGGACCTTAAGCTAAAGGAAACTGAAACTTAATTGTGGGAAGACCGGATGTCGGTCAGAAGAAAACTAGGCTCCGGTATCTGGAGAGAAATGGGGTCCAGTGGATAAGTGATTGGCTGAGTCTTGACAAAGGAGAGGGGAGAAAAGGAAAGAAAAAGAAGGGGAAGGGTGGGGAAATAGTGAGGGAGGGTCAATGATATAGCGTGTGGTAGTGTATAGAATTTCAGTGAAGACATCCAGAAAGTGATTCCTCAGAGAGTGGAGCTAAGACTCGGTGCTGCCAGGAATTTCTCTGTTGGGGTCTCTCTCGTTTTCTGCTGATCCCTTCACCTTTAGGGCCACCTCCTGCTGAGGTGGCCTTCCTCTAGGAGGCCAGGAGAGGCGGCAGCCAGTAGCTCTGGGAGTGTGTCATCCTAGCCCAGCCTCCCAACTGCATTATGCCCGAGTGCCGTGTAACTCCAGGAAGGGATTCTGGTTGGCCCTGCTTTTGGTCACACATCTGCCTTTAGCACAAATACTGGGACTGGCCCGCATTGGCCAAGTGGGTGTGTGGCCTATTTGACAGCCGGCTCTGAGCCGTATGCTGGGGGAGACGGGCTCTTGGCAGAAAAGGGATGAAGTGAAGATGTCATGGGGCAAAGTAGAACTGTGAGCACAGTCTGACACAGTGGGGTTAGAAACACGGTGCGTTAGAAAAGTTTCACAGGTTGGAGAGCGGGTAGCTGGGGAAATTTGTCCTGCCCCTGGCTTAAGCCAGCTTTGGGGAGAGTGTGCTTGCAGAGGAAGGGGGGATGGATGTTTATTCAGAACACTGAAACAGTGTTTGACTTTTCTGTTGAATGGTGCATCCTGAACTATATAGAATACTCCTTGTTGATATTTTAGGGTCTTCCTCCCACTTCTTACTCTGTCGGTGTGCTGATTTTTTATACATAATTAGAAACAAAGAATAGTTTTTATTTGTAAGATTGAATTTGATGTATGTTGTTGGAAAATGTTTATGTCCTTTTATTCCTTTTTTTTTAGCACCGTTTTATTTTAGACAGTATTGATTGATTCCCTGCTAGGAAGGCCACAGATACTATTCATAAATTTTCAACTTCCTCTCCCAGGTTTTGTAAATTATATTACTTTCATCATTCCAATGTTGTAATACAATAATCTGCTCTCTTGGTATAAATCCCCATAGTTGTATGTTCTGCCTTTACCTGGAGTCGTTGTTCACAGCCAGTCCTTTCGCCAAAGCATCCCTATTCCTGTATCAGTTATTTTTATTCATTTCTTGGACGTCTGTCATTTCAGTTATTTCCAGAAGGTGTCGTTCTTATTGAACAGTGACTCAATCAGATGTAGAATTCCAGATTGATGAGAGTTTTTGTTCAGCCCTGGGAAGATATTTTTTCCCTGAATTCAGTCATCTACCACCATGCCAATTCCTGTTAAAAATAGGTATAGAAACCGTGTCTGTTTGTGACCATTTATAGTGCTCCTCATTTAACGATGATCTGCCTCCCAATAGTGATGGACACATTTTTTTTCTCTGCGTACTCACTCAGTCCCTCTTCTGCCCCAAACGCAGACGTTTCAGAGGTGGCTGGCTGAGTTGGGGAAGCAGCTGTGTGCAATCCGTGGACCTAGGATAGAAGAAAACCCACTGAACTCATGACCATGACCTCGTTTTGACCTTTTGCCAACTAGCGTAGCTTACTTGTTAAATTTGTTTTTTCAAAGGATGCTCTGTAAGCTGCCAGTTGTATCTGTTGTCGCTTAACTTAATTTGACGTGTCAAGTAATATTTTAGTGAATCATCTAGTCACTTTGTAGTCTCGTGCAGCTCTCAGTTTGCAGTCCTTGCCATCGTTTTGCTGTTGGTATTATGAACGCCGTACTTCGGCCCCCTGATTTCTCCTGTCCTATCATGAGTCAAGGGTGAAGTTAGAGAGCAAAAAGAAAAAATGGAGTCTTTTACCTTTGTCCCTGGTTATACACCCTTATATAGTTTTATTGGGAGCATAGCTTGACACTTAAGGTTTAAATGAAGTATTTGTTTCATCTGCATTTTATCTCAAATCCTCCAAACTCCAGACACCTGTATATTCCTCCCCTTCTTTTCCCAGAAATAAGAGCTGTGCGTCTGCCCAGTCATCGTTCTGACATTTGTCTTCATTCATACTTTACTGTGTTATGGGCACAGTCAGCGCCACTAGAGGATTGTCTTTTGTTTCTTTATCAAGTGTGGAGCGAAGACCGCTGCGTGCAGACGTGTGTGAAGACATGCTTGTGCACATGTGCTTCCCCCACCCCCCAGTCTGACACGGAAGCCCTGACCTATAATGTGGTGGTGTTTGCACGTGGGGCCTTCGTGCGAGGCGAGGTCACGAAGGTGGGCCCTCCTGGTGGGATGGGTGTCCCTAGGAGAAGAGACACCAGAGAGCCTGCAGAGAGTTTCTCTCTCCCCCTGCTCACACAGGAGGTAACGTGGGGACACACAGAGAAGGTGGCCGGACCTTCCGTCTGCCAACCAAGAAGGGAGCTCTCACCAGAGCACGGCCGTGCGGCACCTTGATCTCAGACTTCCCGCCTCCAGATTTCTGAGAACACACATTTCTGCTGTGTAAGCCGCCCAGTCTGCGGTCATCTGTCATGGCAGCCTGATCCAGCACTAGGACTTACCGTGGGTTCTAGGGGCAAAAGGATTACAGACTCGGGGCGTCTCTGGGAGTAACTGTTTCTAGAGGTCATGCCTTGCAAAGCATTTGTCTGAAACTCAGCTCTGACCCAGCACACACTCGTGGCTGTTCGTTTGCTCGCTGCTGCGGACAGCCTGCTGTCTGTCAGCATGGGGGTTGCAGCGGTGTGGGCAGAGGCTCTGCTTCCCTCTCTGCCCTGGGAGAGCGTCCCCAAAAACTGGTTTGCGGTTTCCTTCTGCAGGGACTGTTTCCTCCCGTTGATGGGATTCTAAAGTCGTTTTTAGGGGAGACTTGGGAGCATCGTGGCCCAAAGTCCAGAGTTGCCCTTAATTTATTTTTATCTACTTATGCAAGTGGCATGATCATCACTCAGTGGTACAGCGATAAACATATACAAGACTAAATATTCTTAAACGTGCTAAGTGATCACTAAGTCTGCTTTCTGAAAGCATTAAGCAAGTCCTAGATTAATCTCTCCTTTTTTAAGATTTTATTTATTTATTTTTAGAGAGGGAAGGGAGGGAGATAGAGAGAGAAACATCAATGTGTGTTTGCTGGGGGTTATGGCCTGCAACCCAGGCATATACCCTGGCTAGGAATCAAACCTGTGGCACTTTGGTTCACAGCCCACACTCAATCCACTGAGCTACACCAGCCAGGGCTGAGTCCTAGATTATTCTTTATGTGCCCCTGTGGTAGGAGGTTCCATCATGGGCTGTTGACGAGTTGAGCCTTCCAGCAGTTACACCCTCTCGGCAGTCTTGGTTGAACCTGAGACTTGCTTCAACCAGCAGAATGGCATGGAGGTGACGCCAGTTCAGTTCTGGGTCGAAACCTTAAAAAGTTGGAGAAGTTTCTCTTTTCGTGCTTGGGGAAGACAGCTGTGTGGAAAAGCCCAAGCAGAAGGAAGGGATGCTGTCATTCGTCGCCCCGCCCGAGCTGTGCATGGTCAGGTAGGATCTTTCAGCCTTCCTGGTCATGCTCCCGCGGACACTGCCATGAGAAGAAAGACTGCCCAGTCAGCACCCCAGAAGTGTGAGAAACTGTGAATTATGATGCAGTTGCTAGCTCCCACAGCTTCCAGGGATCCTTGCCTCTCTCCTCGTATTCATGGCCATGTGCAGTCTCCTCTCACACTGTGCCAGGCTGCCATGAGTAACCAACGAGATACTGCAGAAATGGTGCTGCATGTGACTTCTGAGGCTAGTTCAGAAAAGACACGTGGCTTCGGCCTTGCACGACTTGTGCTGTGGCGGAAGCCAGCTGCCATGCCCTGAGGACACTCAGGAGCACTGTGGAGATGCGCGTGTGTGAGGAATGGAAGCCTCCTGCCTACAGTTAGCTCTAGCCTGACGGGCGTGTGAACGGACCACTTGGAAGTGGATCCTGTAGCGCAGCCAGCTCTCATGGGACCATGGCTGACATCTGACTGCACCCCTGGAAAAGCCAGGTTGCCTCAGTTTAGCCGCTTCCAGATTTCTAACCCACAGAAACTGTGTGCGATGAGAAATGCTTATTATTTGAAGCCATTAAGGTTTGGGATAGTTTGTGGATAATAATAGATGACCACAACAGACATCCCCTCGATTATTATTTCCCTCTGTGGTCCTTTAATAGAAAATAGCTCCTTTCCTCCGTTCTATATGAGATGGAGAAAGTGCTGCCATCGTGAAAACAACCTGAAAATAACAATAAATTATTTATCATTTAACAGCCTAAAGTGGCCACTTGCCTTAATGAACTGTTATAGTACCCAAACATTGACCAAAGGAGCTAGCAGTCTCATAAATATAAATAGAACAACACTAGGGTAATATTCCTCCTGAAACATATATTAAAACCTAGGGACAGAAAAGAAGATCTTCGGGTTTTATTAAAGATTGAAAACCCTCTTGAATGAAATGAAGGTTTTTTTTCTTTTCTTAAAAAAACAGTTTTATTTAAACTAAGGGCTTTAGGATGGGAAAAGAAAAAAATTAGAAGTGTATTTCAGTTCTTCATTCATTTAGCAAGTATTTATTGAGTACATTCAGCATAGTATTTTGTGTCATATTTGCTCGGCTGATGAGGAACTTACATAAATATACAATTAGATAAATTGAAAACAGCATTTAGAAAAGTGAAAAGTTGGAATGAGGCTATAAGAAGGTCTTGATTATAACTCTGGGAGTTTGGAGTCTGATTCTGGAGGTAAGAAAGAGCTCCAGCAAGGGGTTGATACCCAAAATATATAAAGAACTCCTACAACTCAACACCAAAAATAAACAATCCAATTAAAAATGGTCAGAGGACCTGAACAGACACTTCTTCCAAGAAGACATACAGATGGCCAGCAGATATATGAAAAGTTGTTCCACTACAATAGCCATTAGGGAAACGCAAATCAACACTAGAATGAGATACCACCTCACACCTATTAGCATGGCTGTTGTTAGCAGGACAGGTAGGTAGTAACTGGTGCTGGAGAAGCTGCAGAGGAAAAGGAGCCTTTGTCTCATTCACGGATGGTGGGAATGTGGACTGGTACGGCCACCGTGGAAAACAGTATGGAGATTCCTCAGAAAATTAAAAATACAGTTACCATATGACCCAGTAACCCCTCTCCTGGGTATCTACCTGAAAAAATTTGAAAATACTAATTCACAAAGATATGTGCACCGCCATGCCCATTGCAGTGTTATTCACTGTGGCCAACACATGGAAACAACCGAAGCGTCCTTGCATAGAGGACTGGATAAAGAAGAGTGGTCCGTATACACAATGGGACACTCCTCAGCGTAAGAGAAGAGGAAACACTGCCATTTGTGACAACATGGATGGGCCTTGAGAATATTATGCCAAGCGAAATAAGTCAGACAGAAAAAGCTAGGAACCATGCGATTTCACTCATGTGGGATATAACTGAAACCATCGACACAGAGCAGTGTGGTGGTGACCAGAGGGTAGGGGGCAGCCGGGTAGTAAAGGGCAGAGGGGGTCAAATGTATGGTGATGGAAGGAGATCTGACTTTGGGTGCCAAACACGCGATATACAGACGATGTATTCAAACCTATATAATTTTATTAACTCGTGCCATCCCAATAAATTTAATAAAAATAAGAGCTGTGGGATTGTTTCTTGTGTGTTTTCTGGTCAAAACACTTTAAGAAGTATCAGCCTGTTATCCAAGGATAGGTTAGATTGGGGAGAGAAGGGAATTCAAATCTGGAGATGTTAGTGCAAAAAAGAATGTGAAAGATCATCCTGCTTGTGCACCGGGTTATGTACAAGATGCCGTCATGAGGGAGCCCCTGGGGTCAAGTGCAGTGAAGGGGCAACACGGGCCTTGCTATCAGACAGACCTCCCTTCAAACCCAGCCTTTGCTCTTTGTCACCTGAGCAATGCGGAGAGATGCCTAACCAGTCCCAGCCCTCCCTTTATGGCAAGAGCACAGAGGTGTGTTGTGGTTTAAAACTGTCAAATTAAAAGAGAAATTGTATAAGCTCCAGCACTGTTCTTTTTTCTTTTTTTAAGGAGAGAACTTAAAACAGGCTCTGCCTCCCTAACCTTCAGAGCATCTTGCATGAGGTAGGGGCATGCAGCGGGTGTCCACGGCTCTGCTAACTCACCCTGGAGAGCAGCTCCCCGGAGGGAGTTTGGAACAGGTTAAGCCTCCAGAGCTGGCAGCTGGGAAGGAGACGGGTGAACGTGGCTTTGTTCATCACCCCTTCTGTGAGATAATGGGTGTGCTCTCTTTTCCTAAGTGTTTTCTTTTCCACAGCAAACAATATATGTTCTCTGCTTCTTTAACCTTCTTGCTGTGAATGAACAGTTGTTTTGTCTGTGAACTAACAAGATCACCAGACAAAGCATTCCAGCACCTGAACAAAACAAAAACTGTCTGATGAGTTGAATCAAGCCATTTTCTTTGCTCAGCTTTCCACTCTAAAATATATAACCGAACATGGAATTCGCAGACAAGAATTGTTTCTCAACCTTGTTTTCATCCCACAGTAGGATGGAGTTAAAACTCACTTAAAAAACAGACAACAATGCAAGCTTTTTAATCTAACCAACTCAGGGAGCATACTGTCCCTGCCGTGCTGTGGCAAAAGCCGTGGTGCACCCTTGACCTCTAAGGTTTTGCTCTGTGTGCATCTACCTTTGTAGGCTTAAAACCGACCCACTAATTATAGGCGCATAAACATTGGTTTGGGAAAGATTCAGAAATTCCTATTAGGTGAAACAATTTTTGTATCAAGGTATTTGTCTATCTACATATGAGAACAGATATGTTTTATGCATTAATCATCTGTATAATAATAGAAATTGCTTGCACAAACCACAGTATTTAGAGATAAGTGAGATGAAAACCACTTGGGACTTTTTTTTACAGTTATTATTTAATCAAATTGGTGTTTGAATCAACGTTTCTTCTTTTTATCTCATTCCTAAAAACATGCTCAATTAATACAGATTTGCAGTCATACTATACTTCTGTAATTGGCATTTTATTAGAAAGTAAGAAAACTGGCATAAATTGACAGAATGAGAATCTAGGCTATCTGTGTGCACACGTGTTTGTGTTTTCACATTTGTGTTTTCACTATTTATTTTGGTGGACCCCTCTCCCCCACAGTTTGTTTCTAACCTGCCTTCAGCACATGGGAATAAAACGGATAGCAAACATGGTTCATGGACGGTATTTTCCAAGTCTGAGTACATATGTGTATATATGTGTATATATATAACACAATATACTTATTACATACAGTGTGAGCAATAGACTTGGGTCTGATTATTGGGAAATAAGCTCGTGCCTCGCATGCAGCATTTTCTGGCCCTGGCTTCAGGTTGTCATTGTGCAAACACGGCACCGCTCGTAAGTCCCATTGTTACGTCCCATTATGACCGTGGTGTTTCATCAGCTGCACATTGTGTCTCAGCACCTCATTAAATCGTGAGCAGAGAAGTTTTGGATCGGTTTCCAGTTCTCTTCCTCAATTAAATTAGTTATTTTGCTTCCAGTATCCCTCATGATTAAAAGAATTTATGTTGAAAACAGTTCGATAGGGTTTTTCCTTGTTTTCAAAAAATTTTAAAGGAGAAATTGCCTCATTTTAACCCAGAAACAGGGAGTGTATTGTCTGGCACATCTTTTGTTATGGTTTAGCTACCTAAGTGTAAGTAGTTTGAGACTCACCCTTAAGGGATTCCTAGAAACTCACCCTTAAGGGAGTGCTCACCAGTGGCTCCCACTTTCTGTCAAGTTCTACCTCTGTCGCGCTCATCTTCTGGGAAACGGGGCAACTGCCCACTGGCAGAGGGTCACATGACTGTCTACACATAAACCAGTTGCAATGGTTCTGGCACATAGTAAACCCTCAATTATATGTTCCTTATTCTCCTCTTGGATGTGTTCTTTGACAAAGAAATTAGTACATGAAAGCTCGCAGAGGACACTGTCCCATACTTAGGCTACCTCTACACCATTTTGCTGTAGAGTTTTTGATTCTTTCATGTTTATGTTTACGAGTGCCAACTGCAGTCATGCATATACAATTGGGATCTTGGTTGATTTTGTATTTGTTTTGTTCTCTTGGAATGTAAATTTAGAAATGTGACTCTTCCCGCTGGGCTAGTTTTCACTTTTCATTCTTTAATTCAAAACTTCAAGCATGCATACAAAGTAGAAAGAATTGTAGAATGAAGGCCCCATGTCACTATCACTCAGCTTCTGTAATGATCACATGTAGTCAGGTGAGCCTGGCATGCAGGTGCTTTATCCTGCCCCGCTCAAGGTGGGGGTGAGTTTTGGCCAGCCGCCCACCTGTGCAGACTATTGCCTATTGCTTTTGCTGAGCTCTAAAATCTAAATCTACTACGGGGAATGTTACTGAATGACTTCCTGTGTATTTAAAGTGCCATTTTATTAACACAACATAATTGCTAGCACTTTTTTTTCCATAAAAAGAAATATCCTTGAGAATCTGTTTAAAAATTGATTTCAAATGTTGAAAGACTAGAAAGAACTGTTAAGTAAATTATTTTCAGAGTTAATAACAATTCCCATTAACTGCTTTTTGGGCTTTTCCTAGCTGCACTTGATTTTGTGTTCTTAAACTATCCTTGGTCTTTTGGAATTTAGTTGTATGTAAATACAACTTTTGGCATTAATCCTTTATTCCAGGTGGCTTGTTTGCAAAGGGTTTTCAAGGGTTCCTCTGCTTGCTCTTAATACTGGAAATAGAGGAAAGTTTCTATAGGAGAACTCTGACAATGTAGGTGTCAAAGAAATATTTTTATATTTCTGTGTATATAACCACATGTTCTTGGCTTTCTTAAATATCATCAATTTTTTCTTTGCTATACGTATTTAACAACTTAAATGTCATCTTGTTGGAGATTAATATATTTCCAATTTGGATAGACAGAGAGGAAAAAAAGACTTTAGATTTTTTTTAAACTTAGAATGAAAATGTTCTGATGGTAATCAAATTTTAAGGTATTTTTCTCCAGTGAGCAAAACCACTTATGCTACCAGCTGTAACCTTCTAATACGAATGTCAGATAGTTTCTGGTTTACCAGTCTCCTTGCTGTTAGCATTTGTAATTTCTTCAACTCTCCTTTTAAAAACAACAGCATGTTTCTGTGGCCAGAAGAGTAGGCAGCTTTTCAGGTGCCTGGACCAACGGGCTGGGCCCTTTTAGCCTAACTGAGAGCTTGACCCTTGATTCTTCCCAAGCATCTTCCTCAGCTGTGTAAATTATTAACATTTATCTACAGCTTCTTACCTAGGATGCCGCTGTTCATATAAGTTGACATATCATATTTGGAAGGATAATATTAGAAGACACTAAGATGCTGGTTTTTCTCAAAAAGCTCATAATCCAACTCTAATCTTCTACTATTTAGATTATTTTATTTAGGAGATACATTGGTAATACCCAGTGGGAGAGTAATATATACTGACTTTCCTTCCCAGAATGGATTCTGAACTTACCCAGAAATATTCATTAACTATGTATCAGGAACTTACTGTGCTATCACAGTGTTGGCCATTTTTGAGGGAACACAGAAGTGAACCATACTGTCCCTGCCTCCAAGGAGGGTTTAGTCTGATACGGCAGGAAGGCACAGTGAGTGTCAAAAGAAGGCAAAAAGTGGTGGGTGATCAGGGAAATGTGGTCCGATCAAATGCTTTGGACACAGACATTGAAGATTCGTGAACCTTACATTGGAGCTAGGCCTTTCCCCAGGGTTTTGTTCAAAATAAAGCTAGCAAAGTAGCTTATGTTTGAAAGGGGGGCTGATGAAGGGGACCTGTCACACCTCCCCGGGGTAACAGATAATCAGGCAGCCCCTGTCTGATCTTTCTCTTGTCTGTCTGTCTGTCTGTCTCAGCTACAAGGCTCTCTCATCTTAGTTCTTCCTCTACACATCTTCCTGGTCTCCTGTGGTAGACCAGCTGCGTCTTCCAGATGCCTTGTTCTTCCTCACCCGCCTGCCGTCTGTCTGGCCTTGACTTATCCTGCCTGCCGGTTGGGTGTCGCCCTCATCTAGCTAGAGCCTGTGTGTGCTGCTAGCTCAGAACTCTTGAAGGAGAGGATGCAGTGTACCCTTTGCTTTCTGGTGGCTGGAATCAGCTACCAGGATGGCGCTGCAAAGTTCAAGTACTCAGTAATGAGTTTTCCTGCAGAGGGCTGGGGGCGGGGTCTCCGCGGGGAGGGGGCAAGGCTCCTGAGAGCCTTCTGAGAGCCTTAAAGCAAAGACAATGAATGCTGGGCGCCATAGGGAGGTGACGGGGTGCCAGATTGTGTTTTCTGCGCTTCAGTAAAGCGCAAGGTGGAAGGCGGTACAGCTCAGTACTTAACTCGAATGTGAGACACACTGTGATAAACACCAGAAAGCATTCCTGCAGGAGGCCGGAGGGGTCAGCATCAGTGAGCCTCCGGTGTGCAGTGTTGTGTAAGTCTTAAGAGACAGTGTGTTTGAAGCGCAGTGTATGTATGTATTTATTCAATGACTGAACTGTGCAGCTAAAATTTAGGAAGATTTGTAGGAACTGAGGACAGTTTGCTTTTCAAGGAACTGACCCAGCCCTGGATTTGCTGCTTTAAGTTTTTATTAATATAATTTTGTAATTATCCAAAGTCTTTTTTTAGTAACCAAGGAAATAGTTACTGATAATTGGGGTTGGAAAACACGCCAAGTAGCTAAAGGAACTCATGTCCTTGTTTCCTGTGTTATGATTTGAGATGCAGCAAAGAAAATAGAAGACGTTGAGCTGATGCTTGTAATTAATTACGGTGAAAGTTGGGGCCTTCCAGCCACAAGCACATTTGTGTGGCAATTTTTTTTAATTTTTACTCTTGCCGAAAACTATGAGCTATGCTATTGTTCCAACGTAGAGTGCTCATTTGCCTCTGGTCATGTACTGGAACTGCTTAATTAAACAAACAAACAAAAACTAGGTACCTAGTACTTGGGATTTTTGTCAGAAACTCAAACATTTTTTTCATTATGTTCTTTGTTCTGTCGTTTGCTTTCCGAGCTGGGGGGTTGCTTGTGTCATGTGATCCCTTCTACTGGGACAGGCTGTGTTTCACAAGAAATGTGGTGACTTTGGTTGTCGATGTCCCTCTCCCCTTTTAAATAAACATTAATCGAGAACAACACAATTTTATTATCTCTGGCAGATCCAAGTTAGTGACTGCTTGTCTCTGAATAAAAGTAGGTGGGGCCGGTTGAAGTTACTTTCGCCATCCCATCCCAGGGCGGTGGGTGAACCGTGCCCGGGGTGTCCGAGGTTCGGATTCTGTAGTCTCATCCCTCTGCAGAGGAACCGTGGCCGTTGTCAGTGCTCACGAGAGGAAAGCTGTTGAAAAGCAGGACATTACACGTATACCCTAGATTTTTGTGGTGGGAACTAAGGCAGATTCTGTGTTTTTGCTGATCACTTCTTGAAGCTCGGGTGGTCTTGAGGAGAGAGGCGCTGTTCCCAGAAAATTAGCACCGGAATAAGTCACTGCCCTGTTGTGGCAGCGGTTACCCCAGGACACTGATGGTGGGACGCCTCGTGAACCAGGGATCCTGTTTGCCCGCTTACCAGTTTGTCGCGTACACACCGTGGTTTTGGTTTTGTGTTGAAAAGAAGACAGTGTGACTTGACTGCCTGCCACCGGGTTTGTAGAAAACCGAATGCTCCTGGGGAAATTCTCAGCAGGGTAGTATTTCTGTGAAGTGGCAGCTGGAACCCTTTTAGAAAAAGGCAGTAACTCACACTTTACTGCACATAAAGTCTTGTCCCTCAGGGCGAATTCTCTCGTGTCATAGTGTTTATGACTCATGAGTGCTGTACTTTTGTGATACAATAAACAAGGAAAGGTGGTGGGAGAATTCTATTCCTGTGCAAAGAACCACTTCACCTGTCATCATATAGAAAGAGGCCATGGGGTTATTAAATTTTTAGTGGCACTTTTCAAGTGGAGCATTATCGGAGGCTGAAATGCATGCACTGTAGTGCCAAGATACTTAAGTACAAAATAAAATGAAGGGAAGGGAGCCACTTCCGTTGGGAGCTAAGGCCCCGGCATTGTTTCCGAACAATAACTTTCTCCATCCCCTCCCCACGATGCTGACTTAGGTATCTCTTTGCGTGTGTGTTCTCATAGCACATGCTTTCAGCACGGAATTCACCCTGCGTGACACCGATTAGTGCCTTCTTTTTTATGTTTTTTAAGCAGACTCTTTTTTTAGAGCAGTGTAGGTCCACAGCAGAATGGAGAGGACAGTACAAGAGATTTCCCACTAACGCCCCATTCCTGACACACATGCACAGCCTCCCCGTCGTCAAGGGCCCCCACCAGAGCCGGGCACTTGTTATCATCGTTGACTCTGCGTTGACACCTCCTCACCCAAAGTCCATAGTTTATGTCAGGGGCCACCAAGTTTGGGCCATGTATGTGTTCACCATTGTAGTGTCCTATCGAATAGTTTCACTGCCCCGAGAAGCCTCTGTGCTCCTCCTGCTCACTCATCCGAACCCCCTGCCTCCGGCAACCACTGACCTCTCACTGTCTCCATAGATTTGCCTTTTCCAGAACATCATATAGTTCAGCGGTCCCCAGCCTTTTTGGCACCAGGGACCAGTTTCACAGAAAGTAATTTTTCCACAGAGTAGGGCAGCGGGGGTGGGGGGAGCAGGAGGCAGAGCTCAGGCAGTGAGGCGGGTGGCATCCACAGATGGGGAGGCGGGAGGCTGGGGAGCCCTGATATATTTGGAATCACACAGCATGAAGCCTTTTCAGATTGGCTTCTTTCACCAGTGCTAGAGGGGAAGGGACTCCCCTCTTTCTACCCTTCTTGAGTTCTCACTGCTGGGCTACTACTAAAATGGGCACAACACAGAAGGACAGGAAGATCCCAAGTTTGATTACTTGTACACGGGAGAGTTAAAAGGGTACTTCTCTGTGACAGAAGAGTTGTACAAATGAAATTTTACATAAAGAAACAGTACATCGTGGGGGATCTGACCAGACAAGGAGCTAGGTTTTGGGAGCCACAGTCAAGGACTGAAGTAGAAGGTGGGTGCAGGGCAGTAAATTACTAAAATTCCCAAGGGTTTGTGTATATGGGCTTCTCAGCTCTGGGTTCTTTACCTCTGGTGACCAGGCTGTGTCCGCCTGAGTCCCTCTGCTCCTTAGGCCTTTCCTAGCACGGAAGGCACCTTTCACATGGGGATTTGTTTTCTGTATTCAGGGTCAGAGGGCTTCTGCTTCTGCCACTGCTGCTGCTGTTGCTACTGCTGCTGCTGCTTGTCAGGTTATTTTAACCCACAATAATTAATATGCCATTGTGGGATATTTGGGGACGGAGTGCTCTGTGCCCCAATGCATTGAAGGCTCCTCCGTGGCTTTTCATGATTTAATAGCTCGTGTCTTTTGAGCACTCAGTGACCCATTGTCTGAATGTACTGTGGGTTCAATGTCTTATTTTTTTTAACTGATTTATCTCAGGGCTGGGACTAAGGGGAAGTAAGTGAGGCACTCAGGAATAAAGATTAAATAGTAGTTTAGTACTATATTTTAAAATATCGAAACCAGCGTAAAATTTTCAATGAACAAAGTATCAACATTTTGGTGAAGATAGGATCCAGGCGGGCCTCGCTGAATGTCCCTGGCGGGCAGTCATCAGCAAACCTCCTTGCAGCCGTATCCTCCAGCGGGGGCATCGTCTTCTTGCTCTGAAACCTGGTTCTGTCCCAAAGGCACTGCTGCCCGCGCAGCCCTTGCAGGTAGACGCGCTTTGGAACGTCTCATGGAATTGTGCCAGGAGATGGGGATGTCCTCTTTCCTCCACATTTCCACCTCCAAACCTGTCCTCTCTCCTCCCTAAAACGTCCCCCGCCCCAACTTTGAAGTGTACACCCTCTCCTTGTTGGTCATCTGGAGCTGACCTTCGTCCGCAACAGCGTTCTCTCTCATCTCGGAAGGTTTGGGCTCCCGGCTTCCTGCTATCCCAACAACTGCCCCTTCTGTGATTCTTAAGTGATTTTACTATGAACCTCGAAGATGCTTCCCTTAGTCCAGTGTCTCAGTTCCTTGGTTTTCATTCCTCCAGCCATCTTGCTTTCATCAGCCATTCTCTCTGATGGTCGTGTCACACCACACAGGATGACCAAATACTGGGACTTCTCCCAAATCACAGTATCGACCGTCAGACACACTACGTACTACTTCCGGTCACTTCCATTCACTTCACTTTCTCTGGTAGCTTTATGCTAAAATCCTGTAATCCACACCTCATGCTACAGCCTTTTTGTCGTGTTTCCCCCCTTCCTGTTCTCCCTTCCCTCCCCTCTAGATTTCATGGCCCATCCTTCTAAACACCCCTAGCTATCTCAACTCTCTTAATTGTACTTCTCTGGCAGACTAGTACTGCTGGTGAAATGCAAGGGACAACTCTTGGTAGAAAAAAATTCTTTTTAAAGATCTTATTTATTTTTAGAGAGGGGAAGGGAGGGAGAAAGAGAGGGAGAAACATCGATGTGTGGTTGCCTCTCATGTGTCCTGTACTAGGGACCTGGCCCGAAACCCAGGCATGTGCCCTGACTGGGAATTGAACCGGTGACCTTTTGGTTTGCAGTCCAGTGCTCAGTCTACTGAGCCACACTAGCTAGAACTAGAAATATATGATATTTTCTTTCAAATACCTACTCATTATTAGTAAGCAGAAGAGATTTGATATTTCACAAATATATCTTGGTTGATCCAAATTCCACATTGCATTTCAAGTGCTCAATAAGCACCATGATTTACTGAGAACAGTAAAAAGTAAAGGGCTATAACTAATTATCAGGGGAAGAGATTCATAAATGCAATTCTTTATCTCAATGACAGACCTGGTCATTGTTTGATGAATTATTTTTATCTAAATTACTTTGAGTAAAGAGGATTTTTATATAGAAAGTTTGCTATGAATCATATCCTGTGTGTAGAATATTTGCCTACAGCCAGTAAGATAGGACTGGGTTGAATTTCGGTAAAGGTGATATCTCCTGGCGAACCTACTAACTATAACATTTATATAGGACATTATAAAATATAATTCTCCTGTCAGATTACTTTCCATTGACAATGACCCCATGCTTGGAGTGGATCCCTTCCTCCTGTTTCTATTTTTATCTCCTCTGGGGGAAAAAATAATTTAAGCCTGAATAAGTGCTGTAAAATAATAAAGTCACATTGCTTAATGTTTTTGAATGAAATGATTAGGTGCTTGTCACTTGCTTGTTTTGTTTTCCTTTCCTTTGAATTGCTTTAGCTTGATTGGACCTCAGGGCCTGCTTGAGTGTGGGGGACAGAAATACATTAGAGTAACAGTAGTGGTGGATCAGGTGCTTGCACAGCCCACCCCCTGCCTCAGGTAACAACTGACCCTTTTACCGTGCTCCCCCAGGTGTACCCGGAACTGCAGATCACCAACGTGGTGGAAGCCAACCAGCCAGTGACCATCCAGAACTGGTGCAAGAGGGGCCGCAAGCAGTGCAAGACCCACGGCCACATGGTGATTCCCTACCGCTGCTTAGGTGAGCCCGTCAGCCATGGCCCTGAGCCGTGGGGATGGAAAGGAAGGATGCTCTGGTTAGCACACGTGCACAGACTCTTCCTTCGGTGTACTGCCACTCTTTGCTGGACTGTATGTTAGGCTTTAAGGTGGTAGCCGGTGTTCCGACAGTACAGGAGACGTATGTGTGAATTTCCTGGCACAGAATGAATTTACCCAGTGTGTTTTTCAAAATTACACATTCTTGGGCTGATCCCAGTTCTGCTGAATGAAAGTGCCTGGTGGTGGAGGCCAGGGATCTTAATTTTAGCAAATTTTGTTGATATTTCCCATGTACACTGACTATCTAGACTTGGAGAATTAAGGTCTTGTGTGTTTCCTAGACTTCATACAAGAAAGAAGCTAATGGGAAGCTCCAGCATTTTGCTAGTTTCTCAGTCTCTTCCTCGCAACACTGGCTGCTCATCTTGTTTGCCACAGCCAGGGAGTTGGAGTTGGGGAGTTTGCTTTTTTTCCTGCTCACATCAAACTAGAGGAAGCAGTTTGATCACTAAGGTTTCAATGTATGTTTCTCTCACTGATCTCAAATTTTACATTAACTTTTTATTTTAAAAACTGAGTTGTTTTATGTGTTACTCTACTTTTTCCCTGTGGAAACACTATCATACTCCATAGTTATTCTGAGCTGGTTGTTCGTCTCTTCCTTGTTGATATCTGTATATATCCAGGCATTGTGGAAATCGGCAGTCTCTGACCTGGTGACTAGCGTCTTGATGGTTTCCGCAAGTTTATTCAACAGCAGGATGATTGTAAATAAGGGCATAGAGATCTATATATAAGGAGGGTGTGGACAAACGTGCATATACATTCTGATGGCTGCTTATAAAGACCAAAAGGAATTTTTTAAAGTCCCAGCTGCAAATTTAGAAATTTAAGGATAAGTACTGAAGATTCTGGAGTTCTTCATTGTAATACTTCCTTCAACATGACTGTGATGAGAGCGTGATGGTCACTGTTCATGCGTGTGCGTGATTTCAGACATCAGTAAAAAATGGGCATTAGTATGAAGATTTCATCTGGTAGATTTACTGCTACTTACAATACAATTGATGAGGAGAGCTGGAAAAGCAAATTCTTAAACATTTGGTAATTCAAGTGTTTCCTCGTTATTCTTCCTTCTTTGCTCCTAAATAATTTACAAGGCCTCTCAAACTATCTTAGTTGTTATACCAAGAGACCATACAATTCAGCACTCGAGCTAAATTACATGGTCTCTTGGTATAAGTTAGGAAGTAATCAAGCATCAGTTAATGAGCCCTTGCTAACGATTTGTTTTCTGTTGGTTCTCACTTGCCCATTTATGAAATGTTTCAAATACATTTTCTTTCCATGCTGAGCTCACTGGGAAGAGGTACTAGGTCTTTGGCTGAGAGTCACTGCATATGACACTTGGTGTGACACGCTGCAGTTTGTTTCAGAATGAACGCATGTCCTTTTGCTTAGAACTTGCTGCTTCACAGTTCTGTTCAGAGTGGTTAGAATTGACTAAGAAGTGCAATCCACGTGAAGATTGTAATTCACTACCCCGTGCCACTTAGTTGTGGCAGATGGGTACCTCCCCACCTCTGAAAAGCTCTACTCCATGACAAGAGTCAATTGAAACTCAAGGGGGAAAAAAACACAAAGAAAAGGAGGAAGAAATGTTTAAAAAGTCTTCAGATGCAAATGTGACGTCAGGAGATTTTATGATAATGCTGTGATTAACTGTCAAAACAATTTGTTTTTATCGTGGTATTTATTCTGTGTTATGCACAATTTAGGGAAGCTTCTTCCTGAGTGCTCCCACTCCACAGGCGCCAATACTGAGAGTCAGTGAGGTCGCATCTCTGGCTGTGACTGACACAGCTTATCCGTGGGGGAGTCAGGAGCAGTGCCACAGATCTTTCCATTCTTCACCCAACGTTCCTGACAGTGTTAACACAAAATTGTTTCAGAGCAAGCATCCGCCTGATTTACAAAAGCAGATCATAGAGGAAAGGCTGTGATATAGAGGCAGTGTATAGCACTTTTTTTAAAAACTTACCCCAGATGCTGTGTTTATAAAGGAGACCACCGTGACCCTGAAACAGGATAGACCCCCACCCCACAATGTTTTCTACTTTCTGGGAATAATAGACAGCAGCCCGATGTATTACCTGCCGCTGGAACAAAGAATTACTATTTAGTAATAGCATAAGTATCCTATCCAACTATATCCTTTAGACAAAAGAGATTATTTTACTGAATTCTCAGAAAGGTGCTACCTAGGAAACAAAGTAAAATTGTCTTTTATATTAAGCTTGAATAGAGAAGAATGCTTGTTATGTCTGGCGTGCACCCTTCCTGCTCTTTTTATCAGATGCGGGATCTGGTGTTGCTCTGGGTTGTTTTTCTCTAATCCGTGTATTTGCCCCGGGCATACTTGCTCTAGGTACCTTGCATTCCTTGTCTAGATGGAGAAAGTGTATTGGGTTGCTGTTGCCATTTTCTTCCCTCGGAGCGAGTGATTTCCCTTGAGAGTGAGTTGGCTTTCTCATTTTACCCCTTGCTTTGGATTGTGCCTCTGGACCCCGAGGAAAAGATCTGTCTTAATCATAATAACATTTTATTATTTGTCTCATATGGGATTCAAGCACATCATTATCATTACTCAAGGATAATTTTTTTTTCTGCAAAGCTTTCAACCCTTTTGCATTTGAATGACTGCTCCCCACCGTGTATTAGATCCTCTTTTGAAATTGATGCCCTTCTGCACTTGTCTCTGTCCAGTGTGGGCAAGGTGCACTGCATTAGCTGAATGACTGTTGATGAATGTGGGCAAAGTCGGGTTCATAAATTAATGCAAAAGAGTTAGAAGGCAAAGAATTACAACCTTAACTGTCATTCTACTTCATTTTATATTTAAGGCTTTCTGAACATGCAAGTAGTAATGACCAGGAAGCTGTTCAGATATGGTCAGATGACAAATTGAAGGCATTCAATTCATCTTAATTTTAAATTGTACTGTTTTAATAAAACTTGAGAACAAGCAGCTTTGTGTTTTGGGCTGCTTTGGGGTGGATTAGCTACAGCTATCTTTACTGTGAAAAGGATGTGTTCAGATATTCTGACAGATACCGTACCCGAGTAGTTTTTTAATTTATTTATGCTACTACTCAACATTTCTCCTAAGATACATCATACAGCCAACAGCATTCAAGAGTGTTACATATGACTTCACCTAATCTCGAGAAGGTGGATGGGGATGGGAGAACATTTTTATCGTAGACCTCAGTGATTTTGTCCGTGCCCACCTGTGCTAGCACAGTGATGCGGCGTGTTAGGGAGTCGCAGGCTTCACTGACCGCTGTGCTCTGCAGATTTGATGCGTGTGAAGTCTTGGGAGGTGCACATGCCAGGGGTTGTGCATGCGTACTGTAGGGACGATGCTTCACGAGCCTGGCCTCTGCGCGCCAGAGGGACATAAATTCCTGCACGTTGTATGCTTTTAAGAGCTGTCCGCGTCATGCACTCCTAGCGAATGACCGGAATTACTGGACATATCTTCACCAGGGAAGGCTAATCACTGTCCTTGGAGAGAGAGCAGACTCCTCTCTATGTGGTCCTCCACACGGGACATTTGAGCGTTCATTTCAAGTTAGTCGTACTTCACGAGTTTATAGAGTCTGACTCTCAACTATACAAAAGAAAATAGGCATGGAAAAGAAATCTTCCCATGGCGTATCTTGAAACAGTGGAATTACAGGTGATTTTGATTTTATTTTAGCCTTTTCTATTAATTTCCAAAATAATTGAGTAGCTTTTGTGATCAGAAAAAAAATGGACTAGTTAATCAGTACATAAAATTTTGCATCTATCATCAGATAGTAGTTTAAAAAAAGGTCCACCCTCTTGAAAGGACACACAGAGTGATTGTGTTTAGCTTCCAGTAGTTGCATCTTACACGTTTTATACAGTAGGAGTAACTTCTTATGAGAAAACATTTTTTAAAAAGCATGCTGCCTAATCAAAAGAACCATCTGCATTGTTGTGGTCAAGCACCTTTAAGCAGCATTAATCATTGCTGGGTTTTTTGTTTTTTTTTTTTTCAGAAAGATCCTTGATCTTGCTTAATTTTTTCTCTTCAAATTTGCATCTGGGAGCTACATGTGTTTCAGGGAGGATTGTAGAATGGGAAGAAATTGCATTTATCTTCTGGGTGGGGAAGGACTCTTCCTATTTGGTTGGGCAGGAAAACCTGTAGAAAGTGATTTTTTCTAGGTAGGTCACCCACCCAAACCAGTGATTAAACCTCCTTCCTCCCTCTCCCAGTTCCCTGTTGGCCCCCAAATAATTGACTCCAGCTTGATTCGTGTTGTAAAGTTGAAAAGATTGGTTTTTTTTTTTTTTTTTCAGTAAATCAAACTTAGGAGAGAAAAATTTAGTGATATTTATTGGCTCCAACTCCAATTTAGTTTTATCTTCTCATTTTTAACCATTGTACCTGTTAGTATGTAAGTCCTCTTGCTGGGCCTTTTAACCAGGTATGTTTTGTCTGGGATAAGAATTATAATAGTTTGAATGATGTACTGAGTTGAATCTTTAATTTCGTCTTTGTTTTTAAATTGGAGATGTACTCTCGAGTCATTAAGGAGCATGGGTCATTCATTTTTGAAAATTTGCTCTTACGCCCTGTGGGTGTGCTCTGTTGTCACTGTTTTATTAAAGCAGAAAATGCACCTGTGCAGGTCCCAGATGATAGGCATTAAAGGAAGAAACCCCAGTGTATTTGCCGTGGTATCGTTTCACTGCTCAGCGACGCACTGCAAAGTGAATGATGACATTCATGGACATCTCTTTTGTGGAACTTGCTAAGAATTGCAGTGGTGTGCTTAAAATAAATCTCTCTGAATACGAATATGATCCATGTTCATCATAGGAAGTTTAGAAAATGAAACGACTACCCAGATATAAGTCAGAACCATTTGGTGTCCTTCTAGTACATGTTCTTCTGCACATATTTTTTGCTCTTACTATTTTTAACATTATGTGATTCTTATTTCCTGGTTTATGACCTGTCTTTTTACACTTACCATTTTTATAATCCTTTATTCATGAAATTGAATATTCTTGGAAAGCATGCATTTTAAACTAGCATCACACCAGACACTACAATGTGTTTATTCCTTATTTTTGGTTATTTATGTAACTTTCGGTATGTTGTTGTGGTGATTTGTTATTGTGGGAGCTAAAAAAAAAATAAGACCTTTCTTCCCCCCTCCCAAGTTCTTCTAGATGGGTTAAAAATCAAATGAACAGAGACAAAAGGAGAAAATCAAATTTTAATTCATGTGAGTGGGGAATTTACATAAGCATGAAAATTCCAAAAAGAATGAGATAAATTTGCTGTGCTTGTCGTTTTGGGCAAAGGAGAAGAGGGGGATTAGGGCTCTGAGATTTCCCAGTGAGAATGGGTGATTCCCAGGTAGGAGGAAAAGCGGATCACACAGGGCAGGTAAACTTTTGCTGGGCAATCCAGAAACAGTGGGGGGGCGGGGTTAATGTGGTACACAGGCTCCTTTTCAAGCCCTCTGTCCCCAGGCCCAATTCCTGTGAGGCAGCTAAGGCAAACACCCCAATATTTCTTTCCTGGAGTAGCTCTTTCCCTCCTGAATCTCTTAGGCGGGAAAGGGGAAGGGTCCAAGGTTCCTTCTGAGATTTTTCTTAATGACCAGCTTAAACAAATCAATATCCCAAAAGACACAAAACTTTATAAATCATTATAAATGGTTTATAAATGACGCTATGGCAAACATCATTGTTCTTTTTTTATACTCAGTCATTAGCTGAATGTCTTGCAAATCTTCTAGTTGCCTTAATACAATAAATGTGCTATTTACTTCCATCTGAAAACTAATTGTTAGTATATACTGAGTTTAAAGACACTCTTACATTTAGTTATGTTTTTTAAATTGACGAGTAAAAAAACTCATAATTTCTATCATTGGTTAGCCATAGAGGGACTATTGAAAATACTTTTTTCTCTAAATTTCCATCTTGGGAAACACTCTGTTGACTGTTTACAGAGAAATAAGTCCTTCAAAAATGATTAATGATTTATGCACTCATCGTGTAAGCATTTATTGACCTGTGTGTATGGCCAGGAGGATGGGTGCAACCTCCCCTCCGTCCGAGTCTCACTCTGGCGGTGGGGGAAGCAGGGGTCTGGCCGAGGACTTGAAGGCAGACTTAGCACGAAGCGGCATCTGAGCGCAGATTTCAAGGACGGGGGCGTGGATTGAGACTATCAAAGTTGAGGTGTTTAAGGGGGAAAAGGATGAGCAGAGGTGGGACCTTAAAGGGCACGTATGGATGAAACATAGTTCCTTGTCTTCAGGAAGAAGAGGCAATTGGTCATAATAGGGTAGCAGTTTTTCAGAAGTGTTGCTGTCTCCATTTATAATAGATAGCACTCTTACTATTTTTAATTTAACGTCCTATCTAAAGACTTATTTTCAGGCTGGTACTAAGTATGTACTTCTTTTATATACACCCATCGTACTTCTGCTTTTTTGGCAACTGAGATTAAAATTTTTGAGGGTGTCTTGTTTTTTAACTAATAATCCAATCATTAAAAAAAGGTGAGTAGAAATGCAGGCATCACCTGCCGCTCTGGTTATTCATGCTTTGCCGTTTTTATATGAAATACCAGCACTGTTTGGGTTGAAGTACTGGTTACGTGTGTGCGCGTGTGCGCTTTCTCCAAGAGAAAGTGGAATATGAACATCAAAAAATTGAGATGATTATAGGCTATCCCTACAAGGGAGTTATGACCCCCATATTTACTGTTATCTCAACTCATGAAAAGCATATTTTGAGTTTAGTTTCCCTTACATGTTCCTTTTAGAGTGCACATATATGTATGTGTATATACATACATACATATACACATACATATATATGTACACACACAGAGACACACACACACACACACACACAAGCAGACACTGGCATCCAAGAAGTAAAAAAAGTCACACATAATTTAAATGGCACATAGTCACACCATCACCTACTTTATCAACAAAAGATAAAAACACCTCTTGGTTTAATAACACATTAGCTGAATACAATGGACATACACTATTTTGGTTTTTAATTTCATTCTCTAAACATTTGCAGTTGATACTGTCACAGCAGACCTGTGATGGTCAGAAACACTGATTTTTTGGTGCCAGCTGGTAAACAGCTGCTCTCTGGTTGTATCTGCATAATTCAATCTTGGAAATCATTAGCTTGCTGTTTTAACACAAATTGGATATGAAGAGCCGTGACACTTCCAGATAACCTCAAGCTGTGTCTTTTGTCATGAAATTTTCTCTCTTTTCCTGATGTAATTGATTACAAGTGATTATAGTGGGGAATCAAGAAATGTGACGTTCTCAGAGTTCTGGGTTTATTCTGGCAACTTCTAGCCCCTTCGTCAGGTGGTGCGTTGCTTTGCCATCACCTCCTACCCCCTGCAGAGAAGGGAAGCAGCTTTTCCCTTTTGTCTTTAGAACAGAGCATTTCCCCAAGCAAGCAACACCCTTGAGATCCTGTTTTGATTTTGTTTATCGGTCTAGTAAGTAAATACTTTTCCAGAGGGCCATAACACAAAACACAGTTTGTGTATAATGAAAGTTGTGCAAGATTTGGGGGGATTTAGGGCCTCACGTTTCATGCCACGTGAATAATTATAACCAAAGAATATAAAATGTAAGGGGAAAACTCAGAGCAGTACAGACAGTTATTACTATGGTTCTTGGGGCCCCTTCAACCTCTTATAAAAAATGGAATTCACTGACTTAACTTAGGCTCTTGCCATGAAACCCTAGTGCTCATTATATTTTAATTATGAACGACATTTTTTAAAAGTTACGTAAATAATATGTAAAATATGTGAGATATAAACTGAATGCCATCACAAATCATAGGAAATTTTTGACATATTTCTTTCCTAAGAAAGAAACTAAGAAATATGTTTGTGGACTAAAAAGTTTTCAGTTTTAGCCCTGGCTGGCGTAGCTCAGTGAATTGAGCGCGAGCTGTGAACCAAAGCATCGCAGGTTCGATTCCCAGTCAGGGCACATGCCTGGGTTGCAGGCCACGGCCCCCAGCAACTGCACATTGATGTTTCTCTCTCTCCCTCTGTCTCTCTTTCTCCCTCCCTTCCCTCTCTAAAAATAAATAAATAAAATCTTTTTTAAAAGTTTTCAGTTTTAATGGGATTTAGGTACAGCATGTCCTTATATCTTCAAATAATACTTACAAAAGTATAACTTTATTGTAAAGGGAAGAGTTCATTATATCAGGAGTCCTTGAAGTGAAATTAGGGGAATTAATTTTTCTCATGTATTTTAATACAACTTTAAAAAGTAATGTGATGTTTATTCGCCGTGCAAGAACTGACTGGAATGCGCTGAGGAGGAGAGTGTGCCTGTGGAAGCCGCATGACTGTGAGAAGTGACACAGAGATGACAGTGAATCTCTAGCCCGAGTTAAGATGTATTTCAGTTTCAGGATCCAAGTGTGTTATGAAATGCTCGGGGTTAGTGCCTGACGCAGAAAGCTCTCAGTATTTGTTTTACTGTAGAGTCTAGGGATAAATTCTGGGTTTGTTTGTTTTTTTTTTCTTTCTTATCACAGCAGTCACAGAGTGGCTTCATTACACTTTCCCTCTCTTTCACTTCCCTTGATAAATTTCAGCTCCTGCTTGTGACTGTCCCAGGAGTCTTTTTTTTCCCTCCTGTCATTGAGTCTCAAGCTTTAGCTTTGAAACCTAATGGTGAAGGGAAGTCCCAAGGCAACAGCTGTGCCTCGGTCTGGAGAGCGGCCAGGCCAGATTGGAGGGAGATGGGGAGGGGGTCAGGGGGAGGGGGCAGTCTCCAGGAAAACTCTGATGGACTTGCCTGTCCTGAGAGAGGCTTTCGAGTTCTGTTGCGGAGTTTGGGAAAGAGACAGGACTGACAGCTGCATCACAAATGAGAAAAGTTTTAAAGTGGGGCAAGGATTAACTTGAGAAAAAGAAACACTGAAAGTTAAAAAAGTTGTAAGATTAAAAAAAGGAAACGTCATATATTGGATAGTCATCATAGTCGTGGTGCCAATACTGTGTATCGAGACTGCACTGGATGGGTGGTGGGGAGGAAAGGGAAGAGATCAGATGGGAGATTTCACCTTCTGTAGTGGGGAGACTGTAAGGCGGACAAATAAGCGATAGCTATTTAAATGCAGAGTTTAGAAACGTGGGGATGTATAATACCAGAGACAACTAAATAAGATGGCAATGAATGATTTTTATTACCTCTTCTTGCCACAGAGAAATTTACCAGGTAGGTCTGTGGTGGAATAAGTTGAATATAAGGTTTCCAGGCATGTTTTTAATCTGGAAAATTTCTTTTAAAATTAGAAGTTGGGTTTGGCTGGGGTGAGGGGGCAATGGAGGGGAAATGCAGACAACTGTAATTGAACAATAAAATAATTTTTTAAAAAAGAAAAAAAAACGGGACAATATCCTAAAATTGGTGATCAAAAGCAGGAAAAGGTAGCATTATTTTAGAATCACTGCCTTATTTTTCTTATATTTTTATGAATTGTGAATTGCAACTTAATGATTAGTTTCTATACTAATTTCAACAGAGTTATCACCAGGACCTCCATATTATCCAGGCCATTGGGAGTTGGACAGGTCAGGTGAATGTTAATGAAGTCCAGTTCTAGTCAATGTAGAAAAAATTTTCCAGTCATTATCACTGCCCCAACGCTTTCTCACTTTTAATTTATAGCCTTAACTTGAACACATTAGGCTCTATTTCTCTCATTTGTCATAAAAGTTATGACAGATAATCAGTGTTTGAGTTGATACTTGTCAATGCTTATTTGAAATAATTAATATGTGATATTGTGATTTATACTAATAAAAGTATATATTTGGCCATTCAGCTTCCCCAAACCATTGGAATTTTCTAAGTGTTGAGCGTGATAAAAGTGTCTTTTATTAGGTTAATGAGGTGGCTTTTGAAAAGCACCTAAGGGTGGGGCTGGTTGTCCGTGGTGCCAAGCACTCACATGATCACAAGGTTGGAACTTTCCGTCTTACTCTCCAGCCTCCAAGGACAGGAGAGGGTCTTGAGATTGAATCAGTACCAACGGTCAATGATTTAATCTGCCATGCCTGTGGAATAAACCCTTTATTAAAAGCCCAAAAAGATCGAGTTTAGAAAAAAAAAGTTGCAAGTCAAATTGCTATTTAAAGAGATTTGTGGTTGTGGGGGGACTTCTGGGGAGGAGGAGTCTGACTTTAGTTGGGCAAAGCTCAGCGGTGATGTCGGAGAGCTGAGTTGTTTCTGCATTATCTATCAGCTTCACAGGATACTTGCTTTTCCTTGAGTAGAAGGTACGATCATACATCTACGAAGTTACCTTTCTATGTATTCTGCAGAATTCAGGGCAGAGTTTCACTGTTTTAGATGTGGAGGTTTGTCCTTTTGATCATTGTTCCTCTACAACATGCTTATCTTCTCGAATAATTTAGTGGTGGGTGTTTGTTCTGGGACCCAAATCAACATGATTAAAACCAGACTCCTCCTCCCCAGAAGTCCCCCCCAACCACAAATCTCTTTAAATTTCCAATCCTAATTAATAAAGCACTTTATCATCAGTTGGCATGAATGTTTTATGCCGGATGTGGGAATCTGTAAGAACAGGAGTTAGGGAGAGAGTAGTGTGAGCTGGAGTAAACAATAGAAGCTTCTGGAAGAGAGTGGGGCATGATATGGATTCTAAGACATATATAGAGAAAATGAAAAGATATGAATTAGAAAATGTATATGGGGAATTCCTAGGGACAGTGGTTTGTGTTGGTACTATTGGTACATAATGTTGGAAAATTAGAATAGAACCAAGATGGTTCATTAGTTAAATTTGGAATCGTATCAAATTCACATTTTTTATTTAAAAAGACATTACATTCACTGGGTTATTTCTTTCATGTGGTGTCCAGAAAAATAGCTGAACATTCAACATGGTTTTGTTTATCTTGCACATGTCATAAATACGCTGAAATCCCCTTTATGATACACACATACCTGTTTTCTTAGTCCTTGTTACAGTGTATATTCTATGCTTCAGGATAAATTCTTTCATTATTTCTGTTCTTTTAACAGATAATCCAGTGGGATTAGAGGAAACACTGCTTATGCTCTGGAGTAACATTTTCATAAACAATTAGTGACCTGGCAGTGTAGCTCCTTGTCATCTGTGAACTTCAATAGCAAACACATAAGGAGGTGGCAGGTGGGGAGAAGGGTTTACAATTAGAGGGCTTTGAGGGCCTGACGAGAAGAAAGAAGAATCAGAGGGCTGTGTGGGGAATAGACAGTACATGGTGCTGAGCACTAAGAAGGCATTCCGGCAGCACCTATAAATGTGGAAATAATTGTTTTTGTGTCTGAAATGGAAGTGCTATGAAAATTGGGACTTTCGTTTTATTCACTGAAATATCCCCCAAGCTTTGAGCCTGTTGGGGCACATAGTAGGTATTTCATAAGTGCAAATCAGATGAATGAATGGAGGCCTTCGCTGAACACCGTAAAAAAGAAGGGACATCAGAAGGAGAAATAGCATAACGACCAGGAGGGCAAAGTGTGTAAAGCAGCAATTTCACGTCCCTGAAAGAATCTCTGAGATTACGGTCACTGTGGTACACGTGTGCCGTATTGACCCACAAGGAAGGGCAGGTTTCATTTCTCAAGAAAGAAGTTACAGGAATCTCAGATTAGGAAGAAGCTCCACCTTTTCGGATCTAAATAAAAGCACATTGAACTCTTATTTGCAGGCAATAGGGTCTAACCTACCCTGCGTGTGTCTAGCTGAAATCCAGTATACACCAGTGGCATCTGTGTTTAGAGATAAAACATGTTCCTAGATTAGTGTATAATAGTTTCATTATCCTTAATTCTTATGATAAAGGATTGTTTTCGCAAACCCACTTTTAAATATTATTTGTAGTGGTAATGGAGTTTATAAGATTCTTTCAGGTTCATATGTTATACCTTAAGAGTTAGAGTAATATTTCTGTATGCTAACTGTTTATTCCTATATTTAAATGTCTTTATTAAATGACATGAGTGTGGTGTTTAGTACATGCTTGATGAGTAGATTTTAAGTACTCCCCTTCTAGACGCTTAAATCTTTTCGTGGTAGTAAATTTTGGGACAATCCTATTCATTCATTCATCCATTGCACACATTTTCAAGAATGTTACCCAGCTAGAGTTCCCTAAATCTTCCCCTTCAGTGGTAACTACTTTGCCAGAATATGGTACAGCCTTGTTTTGTCCTTAAAGGTTTGGCTGTCACTGGAGATCCCCTTCTTTGTTGCATGACATCTGTATCAGCTCCGTGTTGCTGGATTCCGGTGAGGTCATGTGACTTCTTCCTCTTCATTGGAAACTTAGTCTTAATTGCCAGCGAAAGCCTTAGGATATTCTAAATTCTCTCAGCATATTTTATATAATAGGCTCATGTCCAGTATGCCAAGACTTTATCCTATGTTTTGTCATTTAAATAATTTGAGTTTACTTTTTCCCTCACCTTTGTTCTCATTGGAAGATTTTCGGCAAAATTCTGAATTGAGTCTAAATTCATGGATACCAATGCTCATTTTTTTTTTCAGTACGTTCTGTGTCTTCATTGTATCTGATCTTTGTAGGTTGGTCTGTAGACCCTTTATTTCATATATCAGTAATTATTAGCCAACTCATACTTCCCTATTCATGGAGACCCAGGGCCCTCCTATAAGTCACCTGACCTTGCTATCCATGCCCTTAATTTCCGCTGCTACTCTCCCCACTCACAGCCGTGCCTCCTGATGTGGCTGACAGTCCGCCTTCTCTACTTTCTCTGTCTCACCTCCAACTCTCTGGGTCAGCTGTTATCAGGCGTCGATCTCTTCAGCTCCAGGGAGTGAGCCCCGAGCTGCCCTTCAGGCTGTCAGGTCCCTGGGGTTCCCCCCTACCTCCTCAGTGGTGTCTAAGCCTGTTGATCACTGCCTCCTCCTGATGCCGTAATCATGCTGCTGCTTCGTCTTTCTCTCTGCTGACTCTCACTTTCTTTCCTTGGCTCCTTTGTTTTGAAAGCCGCTCAAGAAATCCTAGTATTGGTGTTTTGTAGACGTCCTCCTGGGCCGTTCATTGTCTCACAATGCTCATACCTCCTGAGAAATCTCATGGGTGCAGTGCTTTCCCAAAGGCCTGGCTTGATGGTTCCTGAGTCATTCTCTCCAGGCCAGGCCTCCAGGTATTTACAGGTCATGAGACTCGATGTGACTCCCAGAGTATTGATAGTTAACCATAGCTTGGAAGGGTAAGAGCATGCAGAGTAGGCTAATAATGCACAGGGTTGGTTCCTGGTTCACGTGAGCATTTCATCTCAGATGTGTGCCAGTCTTCCTATCAATAAGTAGTCAATTTTAACGACACATGAGCAAAGGATATGTCTATCTCATTTTCCTCTGTTGGTTTATTGTATCATTTGTGATAAGAATCCGTTTTAGGCAAAGGATAAGATTGTTTTCAGCTTTTGTTAAGGTTTCCTGGGCCTTTGACTTCCATGCATAAGAATTAATTGGATTTAAATGAGCTCAGTGGAGAAACCCTGCTATTGATGCAGAAGTACACCGCATACTGGGACAGCGCCATAATCTAGGGCTTTGTTGCGTTGCTTCGCTTTTCCTGCCAGTTAAGGATAACTAGTATGCAAGAATAACATGAATCAGGCTTAAACCCCTAGGAGGTATTCATGTACGCGTTGAAAGAAATAAGGATAAGCAAGTAAGCATAATCCTCTCCTAAAATTTGACTTTAAAAAGCATGAAAATGCTTTTTAAAGTATAAACTTTCTTGCAAAACGCATGTTTTTATGCAGACAGGATCTCAGTGCTAGGATTAGCATCTTACAATGTAGGATCTATAACTAGCAGGAGATTTATACCTGGGATGAAGCAGATTAAATCACCTGAAAACAAAACATTGAAAACCATCCTAATATAGGAGAGTCAATGAAACATGCTTAAATGAGTAAAGTATGATCAGATAAGATGGTCTTAGTGTTACAGAACAACAGGGGCCAACGGGGGGCCTGGGGTGATATACTGTTACCTGAAAGGAACCCCCCAGGTTTGTTATGTCCGCTGCCTTATAAGAAAGACATTTCTCAATGCCAGAGATTCGTGAAAAGGAAAGGAAATGTTTATTTAATGCTTTACAGACTTAAAGTAGTGACCTAATGTCTTCATCAAAATCCCAAACTCCCTTAAAACACCCACAAACACCCACAGTCCTTCCTTCCCCCCTTTGCCCAGTCTGGGGTACCGTATCTCAGGAAAAGAAATAGAAGTCCTTGGCTCAAGCAGCCCCCAGTTCTTCCCAGTAATCCATCTCAGCTGGTAGGCCTCCCTCGGTTCCCAGCACCATCAGCTGTGTTGCCGGGATCTCTGCTAAGGTCACGTAGTGGTTCCCTCTCTTCAATGGCCGAGGGAGTCCCCACTCTGCCAAAACCGCGTGGTTCTCCCTCCAATGGCCACCAAGTCTGGGTTTAAAAACCCGCGCCAACCTTCCTCTGCAGCCCCATTTCTGACTCCTCCCACAACTGGCTACACGTGCCTGCACTCCCATATCCTTCTAGCTTTACTGAGCTGCCATTGTGAGTCTGGGCAGGCATGGCCCCATGTCATGGAGCCAGTCTTCTCCAAGCTCCCATGTAGGCCCTGTAACTCAGGGGACCTGCCCCCAGTTAGGTCTTGGTGGGGAAGTTACTTCCATTCCCCTGGCTCAGAACATGGCCACAGCTATTTAACATATCTATGTAACCAGTTAAAGGTTATAGATGTGTTAAATGACCACACCAGAGGTTAGCTGCAAAGCTGTTGCTATGCAAAACAGCTCTCAATGGCCCTGCTCCATGTGTCCCTTCCCCCAGCTCACACCTGTGGGGGAGGGGTGAGGACATCCTAATATTTCCTGCACACCCTGAGTTCCGGATGCCATTCCAAATCCTTATTTGGGGCCCCCTCTTAGCTGTACCCTGTAACATTAGCAAGTTCTCAGACATTCCAGCAAACATACCCTTGTTCAAGTCCGTGAATGCCCATTTGCACATGGGAACTGTTATCAAAGATGGACTTATTCGGTATGACAGGTGGCTCTTCCAGTCATCAGCCCTATTTGCCCAACAGGGTGGCCCCCTATATATGGTCTTAAAAGACACATTCTCTAAGGCCCTATATAAATAGCCAGTTACCCTGTTATAGAAGTTTAAAAGGGAAGGCTGTGAGATATCCAGACAGTTTGAACATCAACCAAAAATGAAACATCTGGAATTACTGTGTAATGGCATGAGTGTGAAGGATGTCATGTCAAGAGAGGGAACTGACCTCCGGCTCCTTGTAACTGGAAGAAAGGCAGACACGCCTTCCTCCCGGGTGACCTGGAGGTAAACTCTTCATCAGACCGTTAAATGGGTCACCTTCAGCTTACGCAATGGAGATCTCACGGCCTGTTAGCCTGATTGCATTATCAGAAGGTCTGGTTTTGGCCGGAAAATCACTGACACTTTTCTTAGAAGATTCTAATAGACGTTCTTACCAAACATCTGAAGTCTTTCCTTAGCATTTCCCCTAAACCACAACATTTCCGGGAATGAAGTCTGATTTTTTTTCTCTCATCTCTATTGAATTCATCTTTATAATTTTAAGTGGAAGACTGAAACTGTATTACTTGGAATGAGAGCCACTCTAGAATACTGCTTGTGATTATAAGCTTTAATCACACGACATTTCCTAGTTTATAAATGTTAAATCTGAAATGAGAGATTTCCTTCTTTGGACACTTTTTGTGTGCCGTCTGTGTGCTACAGGGCTGTACTTTGAAAAACTAGGGAAGGTTGAGTTGGAGTTAAGGCCCCAGCTTCTGCATGCTTGGAATGCTTGCCCTTCAAGCTCTTTGCTTCCTGGAGTGGCCAAGTGAGGGTGGAGTGTTCAGCAACTCTGGATTGTTGACCCAGGAGACGCTCAGGTAATGGAATGGGCTTTGGCAGAGTTCCAGGGCTTTTCTGGCTAAGGAGGGGCGGGAGAGGAGGGCGGGGCTGCCCTGTTCAGAGGGCTGGAACTCGTCTGAGGTTGTCTGAGGCCTAAATGCACCTTCCTTGGCCACCTTTGCTTTATTGCTTCCGAGAATTCTAAACTCCAGCATCCATAAATAGGCTGCGGCTGGGCGTGACACATTTAAATGGTTCTGCATCTAAACAAACACGTTCACTCTTTGCCTGGTGTGTAAAATTTGAATGGCACTTGTGCTTTGTTAGAAAGGAACAGACGTTTTCATTATAAAATCCAGTCGAGCAGAACAGGAGCAAAGTGAGCATAAATTTTCATTTACATCCATGACGGAAGATGCCGTGATAAAAGAAGACGACTGGGTTCGAGAGTGGCTGTGTTCTGTTCTAATGCGTGACACGGGGGACTTTGTCAACGCAGCCATTGTTTTTTAATATTTATTGAGGAAGGAAGGCTCTGATCGGTAGTCTCAAACTGTGCACATTTTTAATAGACTTTAGATTTTCTTGGGGTTTGTTTTAAGTTATCCTTAAACAGATTTCCGGTACCCCCTTTATTATCAAGTCCATTATTTATGTGTTATTATGTGGGCTTTCTGTTTCATTACTGCAGAGGTTCACAGTAATTTCTCAGCTTCTGCTTGTGAGAATCAGCTGGTACAGACAGCAGCTCCGCTGGGCCAGACCAAGACGCCGTCATAAGACACCGGATTGGAGAAATGGCATCAGAATTTTCCAGGGGAGAATCTTCTGCTACATAGTTTGTGAGATGCCTTTTGGAAGCCTTAGTGTAATTTCCTGCCCCAAGTCTCCTCCCTTAAAAGTCCAGAAATTCAATTATTTCAGCCCTCTCAGGAGTGATAACCCCTGGCTAATTGATTTACAATAATTAAACTAACCCTTGTTTACAAATCTGAGTGGCAGTTTCTGAGTCCACAGTGACAGAGGGAGAGAGTCTACCTCAGCTGGGATCCATCCCCATCGAACAGATTACGTGATTTCTGAAACACAGCTCAAAGTGGAGCTGTGTAATTCCTGAAACATTCTCATTGAAGAACTTAATGAATCGTGTATATTTATTACATTTTTTATTCTATTAGACATTGTGTCACTCTGCCTTAGGTAGTGTTGCAGGTACAATGACAGAACTCTGATTTTTTCCCGTGTTTTAACAAAGCCTCAGGGAATCTAGGCCTTGTTTACTTAGGATATCAGAGTAAAAGGTTGTACTCAATTTCAAATACCATATTGAAATTATTTCCTGGCTAACTCTTTTGTTACATGTCATGATCATTTTTTTTTCATTCTGTTTATCTACTTCCCTTTGTTCTGCATAATTTGGCATCTTGTAGGATATTATCTTTTTCTTCTGAGAAGATTTGAGTTGGAAAAAACCCCGAAATATAGAACATTTATCCTTCTGATCGTTCAGAGTTAATGTCATCATCTCCTAAATCTAGAGAGTTCAAGTCCAGGCTCTATGCAGGAGACCCCAGAGGGACACTTCATAGGCTCCCCAGGAGCACAGCGTGGCTGCTGGGCCTGAGGAGAGAAGTTGGCTGGAACAACTGAGTCTGGGCACCACGAGCAGGGGGATGGTGGCTGGTCACAAGCACAGGTGATGCATGTACGCGCTAAGGGTCCTGCACTAGATGGGCAGGAAGTTGGAATGCGGGCAGTGACACCTCCTCTGTTAACCATAGCCAGTGATGAAGAGTCCAGGGACATGGTCAAGATGAGGAGTGGCAGGAGAAGAGATGAGTGGGAGGAGAAGTAGAGGGAATAGTTTGTGCTCAGGAAGTGGTCTCCTGGAGTTCAGAATTTCAGAACATTTCTACGTGTGGCATGATCTGAGGAATAGCCTCAGGAGTGGGGATTGTTTCAGTGGAATAGAGGCATAACCTGTGGGGGTAGGGACACGAATTAGTGATACATATTCATAGAAGCATAGCACAGTGGGAAAAGGGGACCTGGGTTTTACATACACGTCGAATTTGTTCACAGGTGCCACCATTTGGGTTGGGCGCCCTCAACATGTTGAATATTGGTTCTTTTCCTTCTCTTGCTTCTGCATAAGATAGATTATGACCCACTGAGGAATTGCTTATTGTTCTTTGGGTGCATTCCAGAATGTGATGGTCAGTTGGCACTTGATTTTAATCTATTACATTTGCTAAAAACAGTACCTTCTTAAGTGGGTGACCAGCAAAGGAATGGAAATCAATGGTAAGGTCAACGTGGAGGGTAGAGTCGACCATTAAATCCTTAGGCGTGGGTGATATATCTGAGTGAGAAAGTGAGATCAAAAAGTAGGGGACAGTCTTACTTTATAATCAAAATTATTAAAAGATGAGTCAGTGAGAGGGTACGCACAATTTGTTTAAAATAGAAAATGGGAAAACAAGCGCTATGTCTGTTCATGGAAAGTTAGAGGAAAAGGCTGAATTTAAGGCAGAAAATAATACGGTAGAGCGGACAGTGAACTTGAGGGCTGACAAGAGACTAAGGTGTTTTTATTGCTATTGACCTTGAAAGAAGAGTTGCAGAAGATTGCTGGCGCAGGGTCAGATGGCACTGGGTTGGAAAGAACAGTCAGGGTTTTGGAAATGAAGGTCTGCGAGTCTTCGGAGAAGTTCATCTGGGAAAGTGCTTCTTCCTGTCTTGATTATAGCCTACCTCACACGTGGCTTTCTGAATATGGCGTGTGGAAAAAACATGCTGTGTATTTTTACCTCTCTGTGTAATTTAAGGTTTTGGTAATAACTGGTGGTTCTCTTGCCTCACTGCATCAGCCTGATTGGTATTTTGTTAGCAATTATGTGGCTTTTTAAAAGCCCCATATATAACCCTAATTAATTGCATCTTTCAAATCGATCAAGCTATGAATTTCTTAATAAGTCAGAAGGAAAGGAAGTAGTAGAAGAATGCAGCCAGTGAGGATACTTGTAAAAGTGGAGAATTTAAGATGGCATCCCTATAATTCTGCCTTTCGGCTTTTCTCTCAGAATGTAGAAGACTGAGCTAGGCTAAAGATAAGAAGGTTTAGATGTACAGGGAACCTTATTTGCATTTCTACATCTGAATTAATTACACACTTGTAAATACAAATTATAATATGAGCATGGCAGTAAGAGAAATGAGGGAAGAGGGACAACGTGCTGATAGTTAGGGTTAATGGTAGTAACATTAAATTCTAGTGATTTCCTTCCCAGTGGTCAAAATGCATGGTATTCCGATAGCATGGAGAACTGGGCATACATTCTTCCCAGTGAATTCAAGCTTACTGTTTATTTCTCAGTTTAAGCCAGTATCTTTATATTCAAATTTCCCCCATCACCTCAACTTGTCCACATTCTACTCATCACTCCTTGAAAGGTATTCCCAATATCTAAAATTCGCCCCAACACTAGTGTAATGGGCAACCGCCGTGTTGAGCTCCTGTGCTTTGTTCCTTTGTTTCCCGTATAAGGTAGCTAGACCTAACTTCCACATTTAGCTTCTGTAACCTCGCTTCCCCACGTAGGTAGGAAGCCCGGGGCTATTTAAACCCCGGAAGGTCAGAGTTTGGGGCTCAGAATTTGGGGTTTCTCCTCGGAGCCCCCTCGAGTAATAAAGGATCGTGCTCTGCCGTCTCTCCCGTGTGTGAGTTATTTTCTGCAACACTAGTACAGCCCAGTGGCAGCCACCTGCTGGCCCCATGTGCCCTTGAGACATGCTGGTGCAGACCAACCTGTGCTGTGCGTGTAAAGTGCACGCCAGACGCTGAAGAGTTAGTCTGGCGGAAGAGGGTGCTGATGTAGACTGTCTCAGTCATAATTTTTTATATTGATTGAACGTTGAAATGCTAGTATTTAGGACATACTGGTTTCAATAAAATATATTACTAAAATTAATTTTACCCTTTTTTTTTTACTTTTTTAACGTGGCTAACTGGAATTTAAAACTACATAGCCTGCATTTTATTTCTGTTGGATTGTGCGGCTCGGTGCTCCCCTTAGGTTGGTGCAGGGTTATGTCTCGGTCTTTCGTATGCTTCGTGGGACTGGGTGCAGTGATATTCAGCAAAACTGAATGGTAGCAGAGATGCTCTCTCAAAATTAAACCAAACTGTCTTCAGTTTCCATTTGTATTCTTGCCCCTCATCCTATTTGAATCTCCTTGGCCAGGAGGCACTGTTACCAGCCTCTCTTTTTCATATAAGGAAATCACTGCATTTTCCCGATCATTCATTATGTTGTTTTCTCCTCTCCGGCTTCAAACATAGAACTCTTTCTATTGTACCTTATTTTGTGTCTTCTATGATTAAAGAAACAAAAGGTGAAACAGGAGCAACATATGTTAAAAAGTACCCAATTCTTGAGGTGGTGCCAAAGTGACAAATCCGTTGGGACAGTGCTCACAGGCATATGGTGGAGAGGCTTGAAAGGATAGACTGTGCAAAATGCTTAGGTTGGTCAAGTTCACGAAGACAGAGTGGAGTGAGTGCTGGTGGCCAGAGGGTGGGGGCGGAGGGAGGGGACTGGGGACCCGTTGTTAATGGGTTTAGAGTTTCTGTTTTGCAAGATGAAAAGAGCAGATGGTACAACAATGTGAATGTACTTACCACGACCCAACTGTATGTACATTTTAAACAACCGTTAAGATGGTAGATTTTATGTCATGTGTACTTTACCATGATTAAAAGAAAAAGACAAGCCATCTAAAAAGTGTTTCATAATGCAATCACCTGTAACTTAAAAAAAAAAAAAAAAAAACCTTAGTAGTAAGATCAGTTATAATGAATGATCTTAAGTAGACCCTGGCTACCTGAAGGAACAGTTGAATGGAGTCACTTGGGAGCTTGTTAGAAAGGCTGAATCAGTCCCACCGTATACGTGTCCAATCAGAGACTGCGTTCTAACAAGATCCCTAGGTGATTCGGGTGCAAGTTAAAGCGCCAGAAGCCCTGCTCGAACCATCATTTCTCAAAGTGTGGTCCATGAGCCACCTGAATCGGAATCCCCCTGGGGAGCTCCATTTTCGGGCCCTCCCAGCACACCGAGATGAGGACCAGATGCTGGGGCTGGAGGGAGGCTGCTCTCTGGGCTGATCAAGCATCTCGTGTGACTCTGAAGCATGTTAGGGTTTGAGAAGCCCATGCATGACCTGGAAAGATTTAACCACCCTTATTTTTGTAACTCCATCTTTTAACTGATCTTGGAATCATTACAAAGATGAATAGCAAAGAGTGTCCATTATTGATAAAATCAAGAATATGAGTAATAATTGATGCAATAAGGAAGAAAAAGCACCTGGAATTTAACCAACCTTGAGTTGTGTGGTGAGGAGGCCAAGCGGCAGATTCTGTGGAATGGTGGACCCTTTCCTGGGGCAGTGAGCATTACAACAGTGTCAGCCTGGTTTTGTGGGCCCTGCAGAAACCCTTTCGGGCCCGGGAGCCCTCATGAGTGAAAGGGAATTGAATTCTGCGTCGGTTCTGTTTACATTGCTGAGGCAAGGTTAAACTTGAGAAGCAAAAAATTCCCTTTACTATTAATGGATATGTGATTATTCTGAAATTCTTGAAGTTTCTAAAAGACTTTAAATGCTACGTATCACACATGTTATAGAGTAAGAGAAGATTTGCCAAAAAAATCTAAAACCAGGGTTTGAGTAGTTATTATTGACGCCAGGAAGAGAAACCCTGATCAGTTAAGATCTTTTTAACTTGAGTTCTTTTCAGCTATGGTAATTTTATGGGCATTTTTTTGAAGGCCAGGATGTTGATGGAGAACCAAAGAGGTATTGTAACCGGAAGACACCGGCATTCGGGCTGAAGACACCAGCATTCAGCTGCCTGTCACTACCAAATCCAATAAGCAGTGACAGTGATTGAATCTTTTATAGGCGCTTTATTCAGATGGCCCGCTATCCGAGAAGATGGCGGGTTCATACCCTAACAAACCATCTTCCTCTTTCTTTCCCAGCCAGATCTTTTATAAGGGGGTTGGGGGAGGGCAAACAGGGTGTCAGCGAAAGCCTTTGAAATTCAACAGTTGTCTCCAAGGGGGGAAGGGTGGTGGCTTGCTTCTTCCTGGTACAGATGTCTCCAGGAGGTCAGCTGCTTATTCTCAGGCGCCAGGATGGGCCTTATCTGTAGTTACTGAAACAAAACTTAACATACACATTACTTGCTAGATTTATGACTATTTACCTTAAGCTAAATTTTCCCAAGTCTTAAGCCCCTATCAGTATGTCCCTATTATACTGAGATTTTATGTGGAAGCTTCAAAAATTTTTAAAGTAGACTTAATGTTTTTTAAGTTTTAAGATTTAAGTTTGCAAAAGAAAAAAAACGGAGAGGATAGTCCAGAGAGTTTTTATATACTACCCACCGAGTTTCCCATTATTAATGTCTTACCTTAATACGGATGGTTTGAAAGGAAGACCACAAAGATAAAATGTCCTTTATATCATCTATCAAGGGCATGTATTATCAATGTGATACGTCATTGTTGATGTTGACCTTGATCACCTGGGTTGGGGTAGTGTTTGTCAGGTTTCTCCTCTGTAAAGTTACACTTCTTACCCATGGCCTGCTGTAGTCTCTGGAAGGTAGTCAGTCCGATGGCTAGCCCACAGTCCCGGAGTGGAGAGGTGAGCTCCACCTCTTCATGGACAGAGAGTCTGCATAAATAATTTGGAATTCTTCTGCAAAGGAGATTTGTCTCTTTCTCGCCAGTTATTCACTCAGTCAGTGATTTGAATTCATGAATTGTTTTTTACTTTCTTTTTAGAGAGAGGGGAGGGGAAGGAGAAAGAGAGGAAGAGAAACATCATGTGTAGTTGCCTCTCACATGGCCCCCACTAGGGACCTGGCCCACAACCCAGGCATGTGCCCTGACTGGGAATCGAACTAGCAGCCCTTTGGTTTGCAGCCTGCACTCAATCCACTGAGCTACATACACCAGCCAGGGCTCATAAATATTTTTTTATGCTTTGAGTTATAATCTGATATTACTTTATGTATATTATTGCTCAAATTAATACCTATGTGTGTATCAATTAGTTTATCCACTAGGATTAAATTATCCACTGGGTGCCAAATTTTCTGGTGTGTGGCATAAACAGGAACATGATTTTTCATTATGATACTTACATTATTTTCATTTGTTTTACTTGAATTCTGTTAAGAATTTGCTATACAGAAAGATCACCCAAATCAACAGACGGTTTGTTTCAGAAATAAAAGTGTTGGCCCTGGCTGGCATAGCTCAGTGGATTGAGTGCGGGCTGGGAACCAAAGTGTCCCAGGTTCGATTCCCAGCCAGGGTACATTCCTGGGTTGCAGGCCAGAACCCCCAGCAACCACACATTGATGTTTCTCTCTCTCTCTCTCTCTCTATCTCCCTTCCTTCCCTCTCTAAAAATAAAAAGAATAAAATCTTTAAAAAAAAAAGAAATAAAAGTGTGCATGGCTCTGCATGGAAGAGTACATATCATTGTTTTTTTTTATATTAAAAAAACTATTTTCAGAGCATTTTAGTTTCACAGAAAAATTGAGTGGAAAATACGGAGGTCTTATCTATTTCCTGTCATATCATAGATTTTTAAGAATAGTTCTGTTAGAATTAAAAAGCGAGAAAACAAACCATGTTAAACTAAGTGTGAGGAAAGGCTCATTATAATTTTACCACTCTTTAATTCTTTATTATAATTTTAAAACACACGTTTGCATTTTAATTGCTTGAAAATGTTGATGTGTAGCATTCCAGTATGTTTCATCCATTTCGAAGATACCATAAATCAGACAGGGCCGTGAAACCACAGTGTCGTTCAGAATTTTGTTTTAATGTTAGAGTACAACGAGTTTCCTAGTTTGACATTAATCCTGAGGGCTTATTGAATAACCAGCATTAATCTTTTAAAAAGCAATCTCGTGTTGGGCGACATATATGCCTTGGCTGTGCCCAACACGAGAGATCTAGGAGCGTATTTACAATATTAAACGAAATGCCATTTTGCAAATTAAAAAATTCAAATATCCTTTTATAAATTAATGCAATATATCTTCTTTTGGTGCACAGTAGATTTCACCGAGGTAAATACCTTTCAGTGACTTTGGCTTTGCATTAGAAATAGCCAGTTCTTAGCAGACTGGCCTAAGGGCAAGTAAAACAAGACAAAGACACAGTTTTTGCCAGGAGACTCTTCCAGCCCGAGGCTGAGAGTATCTGATATCTGCTCCTGGTTGACTCATGCACCAATTCAATAGCCTTGGGCTGGGTATGCAATCTTTATAGTAATTACTTATAAAATAGAAAAACGTCACTTAATATTTCCAACATGTGTAAGTATGGCAATCGGTTTGACTGACCTGAGCTACTCACCCAGGCAGGCATCTTCAGGCCCTGGGTCGCTTCTTTCTTCTCGTGGCCTGAAAAATGGGGGTGCCTCGGGCGTTCTTGGTGACAGCTTCAGTTGATTGCCAGTCCTGAGAAACGGTGAGGAGCCCACCTGGGGAGAGTGGGTGGGCTTTGGAGGAGATCGTGTTTATTTTCTGTTCTCCATCTTATCTAAGTTGTAGGTGTTTTGTTTTCTTGCTTTCGATATTTTATAGTATTCCACGTAAAAGGAAAAGACAAATGGGACACCACTTGCATTATTCTGTATTTCCTTAGAATTTTTATCTTAATGTTTCTCTCTGGGTCCCTTGGTCTTCATGTCCTCGGGGTGGGTGTCCTCAGACACATTTCTCGGCAGGCACTTCTCACCTGGGAAGTGGGGTTTGTATTATACGAGGCTCATCACACAGCCGTTGTGGAGCTGAGATGCAGTGATGCGCGTGGAGCATCCGCCGCCGTCCCCACCACACGGCACCCTGCAGTCCCCGGGGCACTGTGTCTCCTGATGCTCTGTAACTCACCCATGCTACATGCCTCATCGGCTGTCTTAGCGATTTAAGGAACAATGACAAGATGAGAGGTTCTTCGTCCCAGTGATGTGCTTAGATTTTTATCTAAGTATTATTTCTAAAGTAAGTACTTAAATATCATGAGACATCTTGTATGTGTCAGCTAAACACAGACTAAAGTTTAAAATGCTTTTATGGGAAGAGAGCTTTAAAGAACCCCGTTATATGAAGTAGCTGAAAAGGTTCTGTCTTCTCCATCTTAGGGCCTTTCTCGCTTTTTGTTGCATTTCAGAAAATTTCGTGTAGCATCTTATGAAAAAAAAAAAAAACCATTCTTACCTGTGCGAGTGAGTGAACAGTTTGTATTCTCGGCTTGTGTGGAGTCTCTGGTTGAAATCTGATCTCGTGGGTCCTGCCTGAAGGTTGGCAGTGCCCTGCTCAGCGGTCACCCTGCCCTCATCCTGCCACTCACTAGTCCATTCTCCACTGAAGTAAAACGTTTGTCCGGAAGACAAACTCGATCATGCCATTCGTGTTTCAGATTCCTTTGGGCCTCTGTTGTGTACAAAATGGTATCCAAACTCTCATACTCTAAAACACACTTCTCAGTCTCATTTCCTTCTGGACTCGCTCTCCTGCTTGCCTCACGCTCCAGCCACAGTGGACGTCTGCCTCTTCTGCAAACGCACTTCGTCCTTTCTTCATTCTCTCTGTGCACAGGAGGTCCCCTCGTTTTAAAGTGCCTTTTGCCTGACATCCATCCATCCATCCACCCCCTCACCCACCCTCCCAACCAGGTCATGTTTGCTAAACCTGGGTCAGAGACTAGGAGTAGAATGTTAAACAAGGCGGACACGACTGTCCTGACACCTTGGAATTTCATTCATTCCCCACATGGCATACTCCTGCTCATCCATTCAGACTCTGCTTTGGGGTTTGTCCCTGTGCACCCAAGCAGGTTTGTTCACTCTGCTGGCCCAGCGCTTTCCTTCATTTCTGTTACAGCTTTTAACCTCTTCATTCATGAAGATACTTATTGCCTACTGTGTGCAGAATCTATGCAAAAAGTTAGGCATACACTAGTGAACAAGACAAATAAAAATGTAGCTCACAGAATGCATGTTATATTGTAGTTGTTCAACTTTCACATGTAGTTGTTAACCCTCACATGAATGGGACTTCTTATAGGACTTCATGTGATACCTTTGTATCTGCAGTACCAGCAATGCTCACAATAGTTTGCATGATACACATTTTCTTTACAAATACAGCAAAAGTTGAAGTAGTTTATATAATTTAATTGAATTAAACTCCATGTATGTGTGTGTGTGTGTGATTACATATATAAACATATACTACACATGTGCATATATAGGTTTTCTTTAGGAAGTAGACAAATGTTAAATTTAATTTTTTTTTATTTCTTAAAAGATTTTATTTATTTATTTTTATTTGTTTATTTTTGTTCAAGTACAGTTGTCTCCATTTTCTCTCCACCCCACCCATCCCCACCCCCCACCCTCAATCCTTTCCTGCTTTGGCTTTGTGCATGTGCTAGCTCTACAAATAGATTAAAGTGTCTAAGGAGGAGGGGTGGGCAAGTACTCAGAGTGATTCTGCTCCAATGGTTGCCTAGACAATGTCAACTGCAATCGAATGGCTGCTCTTCTGTGATTAACTTTAAACTCAGGGATTCCTATTCATTAAAAGATTTTACCTAAAATGCGTAGGGAGTACTTTAACCATGAGGGGTGAGGTGGCAAAGAACTGGGCTGCTGAGGACACAGGACTCCACATTCGAAAGGCGCCAGCTTCCCTGGGTTGATTATTTCATCATTCAAACACCCGATTGACTTCTCCGACTCCTCCTAGCCCATCCTTTCTTGACACCGTCTCTGTGATAAGGACACTGTGATGCGCACAGAATGACATGAGGCTGTTTTCTTCGCTTGCAGTTGGCGAGTTTGTGAGTGACGCCCTCCTCGTTCCCGACAAGTGCAAATTCCTGCACCAGGAGAGGATGGACATCTGCGAAACCCACCTTCACTGGCACACCGTCGCCAAAGAGGTACCAGTCCGTGCCTTCTTTCTCTTTTAAAGCAACGACATTTCAGGGGGTATTTCAAGGTGACTGCTGTGTTGATGAATAAGTTCTTTTTTTGGTATTATAAAATAAGTCCTATCCGTGAGTATTTGTAAAGAGTCAAAAACAGGGCCTGTTTAGATTTATTATGTATCCATGCCATATTTTATAAATTAAAAACTCTACTCATATATTCTCTAGAGTGCAAAATGCACCTTTTCTTCACATTGGTTTTGTTTACCTGTTGTTTCCTTTGTCACATACAAAGTTGTCATGATTTAACCGTGTTTTCTATTACTTAACTGGGGTGTATGGCAGTAGAAACAGGAAGTAGCTTGTCCAGTACCAACATGAAACCCAGTGAGCATTCAGGTCCTAAGTTAAGCATCCCAGGTCTGTGTTCACCGTGCCCAGTCACCACCTTCATTTTCCCAGAGCCGGTGAGTGCGGGGCATCAGCTTAGCCTTGGCTAACTCCTGCGTATGGCAAAACTGATTAAAGACATGCGACCGTTAGCATAAATGTCATTTTTCGATCTTATACCCTTCAAAATGTCTTTTCCTTTGGATACATTATGAAGTTTTTCTAATAAATGTATGCAAGTACGTTGGGTGTGTGTATGTGTGTGTGTGTGTGTGTGTGTGTGGTCTTATCAGCCCCCTAGAATGAGGCTCCTTAATCCAGCACAGTGGGGCTGAAATGGGGGCAGTTTGGCCCCCGTCCCTCCTCAGGACCGCGTGCCGGTGGAGGCATCTTTGGCTGTCGCAGCAGGAAGGAGCACTACTGCTGCTGCAGCTGGTGGTGCTCAGAGGCCAGAGTCTGCCGAACACTCACCCGTGACCAGGACAGCGTCTTCTCCCTCTTCCACTCCCCGCCTCCCCCAAAATTGTCTGGTCCCAAGTTTCGGTGATCCTGAGCTTGATAAACCCTGACCTCCCTCCGTTTAGCCATTGGGTCATACATACATAGCCTTAAGGCTGTTCAGCGAAAAACACCACTTAGGATTGAGCATTAATTTTGTCTTTAATAAAATCATGTGTTCTCATTTACTACAGGACAAAATTTTCTCTGTACAAAAATATGTTTGGGGGCTTGTTGATCTTCAGAAAACAAACCAGACAATTTTAAAGCCCTGCTATCCATCTGATAACCTCGTTTTTCATTTCTCCTTGAATTTTCACAAACTTTTTTGTTGCTATGAAATGAAAATTACCTAATTCCCATGAGGTCAAAATGCACTCTGATATTTTCATTATTTGCCTACCTACGCATGTTGAAATATTAGTCTTTCCTCTGTTATCAGTGGATGCCTTCAAAGCTTTGTGTTACTCTGGATTTGTGCAAATTTAGCAAATGCCAGAAAAGCAAAAAGACCCCGAAAGAGAAATGTCTCAGTGGCTGTATTTTCTGGCTTATAGCAAAGAGTTAATTTTTTCTCTTCCCAAGATTGTTATTCTGGACATGAGCCAAGAGTTAGAATTTCTACACTAAGATTTAAGTGAGTGGAACTTCCATCTGTAAGAAGTTGAAGTGAGTTGGGGGTGTATGGGGAGTACCCCTTCTTCCTGATGCACCCAGGAAGCCAGAAAGCATTGATTTCCTGGTATCTCTTCACCGGGATAGGCCTCTTTTGTACCTTATTTCCCTATTGGTTTCCACTTGTATTGTGGGGTTTTTTTTTCTATTTCTATAGTATAACAAGTCATCCTTATTCAGTAAGTAATCAAGTTCAAATTATGGGTACCAGAGTAGCCTGAGCTAAAGAAATGATCATACAAGGGAGATCCACTCAAAAAGCAAATGATGCATTTCATTGTTTCAGTAACAAAATTGGTTCCTGTGGATGTGTGTGCTGATTATTATTATATTTGGGTTTTCTCACAAAGAAAAACACCTCCCCTCCCGCTCTCACCGTTTCCTGCTTGCCTTGTCTAGACCTGTAGTGAGAAGAGCACCAACTTGCATGACTACGGCATGCTGCTGCCCTGTGGCATCGACAAGTTCCGAGGGGTGGAGTTCGTATGTTGCCCGCTGGCCGAGGAAAGTGACAGTGTCGACTCAGCAGACGCCGAGGAGGATGACTCGGATGTCTGGTGGGGTGGAGCCGACACAGACTACGCGGATGGCAGGTAAGGTGGCCTTTGTGTTCAGGATTTCATAGATGCCGGACCACTAGCGTATAGTTCTGTTTCTTGTATCGCTGTATCTTTCTGTTTCTCATTAGGAGAGTCTCTGCCCACTTGCATCAAAGTTTGCTTTTATCGAAAAAAATCTAAGCATGAAGTCCTGTTATGTAGGGTCTAGTGTTTCATATTAATATTATTGATCAAACATCACTGCAGCAATTTTAACCGTTTTAATCTCAAGTGTTGGGATCGACATTTCACTGGTAGTATGTCACCAGTAGTTCCACAGAGAATGAAAATCTGAGTGAGAGACGTGATGGTCTCTTTTGATTTGTAATTTAGAAAGTTTTTTAAAGATTTTATTTATTTATTTTTTAGAGAGGGAAGGGAGGGAGAAAGAGAGAGAGAGAGAGAGAAACATCAATGTGCGGTTGCTGGGGGCCGTGGCCTGCAACCCAGGCATGTGCCCTGACTGGGAATCGAACCTGCGACACTTTGGTTCGCAGCCCACGCTCAATCCACTGAGCTACGCCAGCCAGGGTAGAAATTTTTTAAAATAGTGTTTTGGGATTATTTTATCCATCATTAGCTAAATCCGAATTTTTGTTAAGAAAGGTTTTGTTTTGTGGGGGGTGGGGAGTGGGTTTCTTTTTATGAGGCTTTTTTTTTTTTGCCTTTTATTATCCTTTCCTTTGAATGAAGTCAGAGGCATTTATAAATGTTTCCTAAAGTTCTCTAACTGTCTTTGGTTTCCTGGTTGTTAGGAAATATATTTCCACCTTTTACTCTTTGGGATCATAATCCCATAACTTAATAGATTCTTACTTTAAATTAAAGGCAGATGTCTACATTCAGATCATAACATTATAAAGCCAGACACTCTGGATGAGCACGGCCATCTGGCTCACTCATCAGTTTCATGCCCTGGCATCCTCCAGGGGTGATGGTGATTGCATCGCTTCTCTCTTTCCTTTGGTATCCTCTCAGATGTCCCCTAGTGTCACAGATTTCTAAATAGAAGAGTAAATATGACTTACGAGGATTTGAGTTATTAATGTAAAGTTTTCTGGCTTCTGTATACATGGGCATAGATGCTCTTACATTTTATAGAGCTTTAAAAAAGTTATTTCACAAAAATACAAATATATTTTACAAATGTGTGCACGGAGGAGCCCTAATTGCTGTTTCTCGTCAGTTAATGAGGGCAAGCTCCTCTTCAGTGGCCATTGCCCAACTTTTCCATCACTTTTTTTTTAGTTAAGCTATTTTGTGCTTCTTCTTAGGTTTAGAAAAACGTGTTCAGTGTGGCAGAACATAAAGCTAAACAAGTACATTTTAAAGAATGAGAGAAACAAGGGAAAGTCAACTTCATGCAAGCAGTATTTATCTGTAGTCATAAAAGTTTGAATCTTAAGGAGTACAATTCTTCTCGCAGGGCAGGGAGCGTCAGTGAGAGTCGGGTTTGCCCACGGGACCGTGTCGGAGCTTTTCCCACGGAGTTAACTGGTTGTATTCTGGGCCGTGGCTGGTCCCCTCACTGGTGTTCCATGAGCCAGTTGTAGAAATGTCCATGGGTTCTGGTTTAATTGCCATTGTTTCTAAACATTGGAGTTGCCTAGCTCTTACTGTTTTTGTAGCTTTTTGATATTCTTTCTTGGTCATAGCTAGCTTTAAAAGTCTCGGTGTGACTTGAACGAAGTCCTCGTCCACAGGGCTCTTGCTACCTGAAGCCAGTGAACCAGTCTTACAAAGTGAAATTTTAATTGTTCAGCCATTTTCTCTGTTCGGAGTCGTTGCATATGTGACTGCTTCCTGTTAGACTGAATTGAGCGTATACTTAGTAAACGCACCAAATAATGGCAAGTAAACCAAGAGAGCTCCGTGATTGCTATAAAAATTATGGGAAACTAGCTGTGTGCTTGTAATCTTGAATCAAGTTTGGTGACTCACCACTCATGACCATTCATATATCAGGACTTTTAGAACTACAAGTTCTAAACATGGTTACTCTTGCTTTATCTTGAGTGACACACTTTTACCAGGTCCCTTCTCTCTAATTCAGTACATTTTTAAACATCTTGTAAAACCCACTTTTTATTGGGAGCGGATTTCAGTGTGTCTGATCTTTTCCTCCTGCACCTCTTCCAAGTTACCAACTGTATCGAGAGCATCACTAACATCATCTTATGAAACCCACTCAGAGGCCCCTTCCTTTCCTGCACCCCTTACTTGTCCTGGAAGGAGGCCCAACAGGGCTTCCGGTTCCGGCCTCAAGCCTCCCTTACTGTCACTCAGTGATTGCACTGCTTTTGATATCCATCTCCGGTTATACCACTGTCTGTCCTCTGTGTTGCAGTTACTAGACTATAGGACACTAGTTTATTATTCTTTAACACCATTTTTCTTTCTTTTAATGTGCTATGTTACCTACTACTAGGACAATTACACAATTTATTAGTGAAGCCAGATTTGACACTAGGACCACAGTCATAAGCGAAGGGCCCCAGACAAAGGAGGTCATTACGATGACCTTTCCTGTCTCATATCATCATCCAAGTTGATAGTCCGTTGGCATGCTAGCCAGCTCCTTCCTGGTCGCCTCCATTCATATTGCATTTCTGCCGTCTGCTACACAGTCAGGCCTTGGACTCTGTCATTACTTATAAATATTGTACCTATCGGGTTTCCAGCCCTGACTTTCCTCTCCAACCATAGTCTTCTGATCTTGAACCTAAAACACTCATCAGGTCCACTGAATTTTACCCTTCTCTCATAATCCTCCTCTAATTAAGGCTTTTAGTCCATTACCTCGGCTTTTTAAAGTCATTTCTAACCAGGAGGGGCTCAATAGATAATCATTTTTACGTATTTCTTCAAATATCCTGGACTTGTGGATACCTTCATATTTTCTAAATATATTCTTCTCAATCTTGTTTATATGGGAAAAACTAATTTCTCTCTTTAATCGCTGTTGAGTTTTCTAAGGTTGATGTATCGAGTCATGTAACCCAACCAGTTAAATCCATTTCTTATTCATGTTGTCACGTCAGCTGGTATCCTGTTACTAGATGCGCCTAATGATTCCTATTGGATGACTTACCACCTTCCACCTCGCAGCTGATGCGAGCCCCATTTATTTCCCGTGGTTCCCAGCACGCTCTCCCTCGTGCTCCACAGATGACCCATTTGCAGTCCATCCATCGTGAATTTGCACCAGGGCGCCTGGCGTTTGGTAGTTGCTCGGCACTTGTTTGCTGAGCAAAATAACCAGCTTTGTTCTCGACTGCAACATCTCTCAGGACCTTCTTCTGTCCCTTGTTTTCCATCTTTCCTTTTGTGATGATTTATATCTGAACTCTGGGTCACCTCCTTTACTTTCTTGCATACTTTTACAGATTTAAGACTATTTTTAGTACAGTTTTAGGTTCACAGCAAAACTGAGCAGAAGGTACAGAGATTTCCTTAATCTGTCCTGCCTCCACACATGCGTACCTCCCCCGGAATCAACTTCCCCCAGCTCAGTGATGCCTTTGTTAACAATTGATGAGCCTACACCATAATCATCCAAAGTCCACAGTGTTTACATTATGGTTCACTCTTGCTGTTGTGCATTCTGTGGGTTTGGACAAATATATAATGACATGTATCCATCATTAGAGTGTCAAACAGTATTATCACTAAAAGTCCTCTGTATTCCACCTATTTATCCCTCCTACCTTCTCGCCCCTGTCAACTACTGATATTTTTATTATCTTCCTAGTTTTACCTTTTCCTGAATATCACATAGTTGGGATCATACAGTTTTGAGTTTTTTCAGATTGGGTTCTTTCACGTAGTAATACGTGTTGAAGTTTCTTCCACATCTTTCCATTGCTTGCATGGGCCACAGTTTATGTATTTATCCACCCACTGAAGGACATCTTCGTTGCTTCCAAGTTTTGGTGATTATGAATAAAGCTGCTATAAACATCTGTGTGCAGGCGTGTGCTACCTTCTGAACTGCCACTGCCTGCGTTCAGATTATCCTCTGACTCCCACTAGGCTAATTCTTTGGTTACTCCTGATCACACTGGTGCTTCACTTTCTTCTGTTGCCCTTGTTACCCTTGTACTTTTTTGTATTCTTACAGGACTCATTCATACCTTGACTTATATTCCCATAACTTGGAATTCATTCTGCCGGCCTACAAGCCTTTGTTTATTTTCTTCCAAAATAATTCCCCAGGACTTAATAATGTTCCTATTATATGTTTCCGCTCCTATTAACACTTGGTAGGAGATATTTGATGGTCCCTGAGTCTTGTGACAAAATCCAGGTCTCTCCATCAGGGCACTCTGAATTCTCATTACTGGGCCCTAACCTGCATTCTCAGCCTTTCATATGTACCTCACCTTCTCTGCTGACACCCCAAACCAGTGGCCTTTTCTTTCTCTGGGTTCTTGTGCCTACCTTTCTGCCCCTTCTGAAATGTTTTTTTTTCCTTTTTATTAAAAGGTGTTAATGTACCACAAAGATATTTGTCAATTTTAAACTGCTACATCTTATCACGACCTGTAAAATAATACATATTTTTTTAGTGTTCATCCAAACAGATACATTATTTTCTGACATACCCCTTGAAACACTTTGCCGCCTTAGGGTGCCCTTGCTCTTCCTTTGTGATCTTCTTAAAATACTTGTTTATACTGTGGCATCTCTTCTAATTATTTGTGATCATATCTTTTTTATATGCTGGAATCCAAACTATAATGTATGTACTGGGTATGCCTTACATTGGCTTTCTAGAATTATTAGCCACAATGAATTGTTTGCCCTTACATTTTTTCATAGCTTTTGGAAAGGACTCTGTGGCCCATAAATGGATGTTATAGAACCTCTTGTATTTTAGCTCAGATCTGTCTAGTAGAAATATCACGTAAGCCACGTATGAACTTTAACATTTTCAAATAGGGTACATTTTAAACCATGAAAAGGAACTGGTGAATTTAATTTTAATAATGTATTTTACTTAATATATTCAATATATTATCATTTCAACATGTAACCACAAGGAAAAAGTTTTTGAGATATTCCACATTCTTTCCGTGTTTGTTTCTTTCATACTAGGCCTTCAAAATCTAGCAAATATTTTATACGGACAGCACCTCTCATTTCGAACTAGCCACATTTCCGCTGCTTAATAGTCCTAGGTGTTCAGTGGCCACCGGGCTGGACAGTGTAGCTGTAGATACTTGAAATTTCTAATCACTCTTTATTTTCCATTGAGGCAAATGGTTTATACAGCCCAATAATATGTTCTACCGTTGAACTCTGAATTTGTATTAAGTTTTGTAATGGTTCATGTATTTAAGATTTAAAATAATTGGTTTGAACGAAATATAAGTGGGGTATCTGGTCACTTACATCACTTCATTTTTGAACCTGTTTTTCTGTTCGCCCTGCGGGCAGGTGTGCCCTGCATTCCCACCTGGCAAAGCCAGTGGGCAAAGTGAGAGGTGGTGTAGCACCGACCCACACCCAGGCGGGGCACCTGCCAGGGGATGGCTTCCTAATTCTGGAACCCAGCCCTCCTGGGGCACCTGAAATGCAGAATAGACTAGTATTTAACACGTTACTTAAACACCCCTTGGCAACTTTGTGACAATTTTGAAGTTAGGAAAAATAAGGGGAACTCAGATCCTCTTGGAATGGAATTTGATCCAGAGTTGAATACACTTTTATTGGTTGGTGGGTAATGAGATTTGATATGGTAGGAGGTGCTTTGATATTGCTAATGAGACATTCAGAGAAACCTCCTTGTGGGATGAGCTTTTTTATCACCTCGTTAAAAGATTCAGTATGGACAAATCACGCATTATTCCCAAAATTCACTTGTGAATAAGTCGGCATTTATTTTTCCAGTGCTTTAGTGATCAGGTTTTCAGATCATCTCAAAATGCCTACCTGTGCCATTGGTAATGTAGCTTCCTTATGTTATGTTAACATACACAGATTCCAGTCAGGGTGGGTTAGAATTTTTCCACAGGACAATTGTTTGGAAAACAAACTTGTAAGTTACAATTCAGCCACATATCCAGTGTAGCCTTGGGATGGATCTGGAAGGGTGAGTTTGCCCTACTTGGAACCGCAGAACTTGGCCTGAACCACAGGGGTTCTTGGGTGTATGGAGCAAATGACATGGGGGAGAACCTCTAGCTCTTCATAACAGCGCTTTTCCTCTTGGGCTCTTGGGAGTAGGTCATCACATTTTTTTCAAAGCAGAATCTCACATATGTTTCCGTGTTCTTACGGCTGCAGACATTAGTGAGAAAGTGCTAAGAGGAAACCTAATATATCTTCCTAGATAATTAGGTGATATTTTTTCCTTTCAATTAAAAAAAAGAGAGAGAGAACTGCTTAAGATAGGCCTGGATGAAGGATTGATTTTGACTGCTTCTTACCATGCCCTTCTTTGAGGCGTGTGTGGGTGTGTTTGTGTTTTTGTGTATTTTGTAGCTCAGGAGGGTTTTCTTTAGTTCATTTAGGTTTTACCTCGATTGTGTGTGTGTGCAAATGTGCACCGGTGGGAACACACAATACCCTAGAATGTTCACTGGGCCCAGGCAGCTGGAACCAGTCCTCTCACCCATCACTGTACCGGAAGAGCTAGCCCACCTTCAGTGATTTACAGACACAGGAATAAAGGGACAGTGAGAAACAACTTCATTTAGAAATTTTAATAAGAATTAATACTGTAAGTATTTTAATTTGGATTAAAATTTAAATATAGTAAATCTAGATATTTATTCCACCTTTTGTTGGTTATGAAGGTGGGAATTTTCGAAATGGGCAATATCTTTGAATGCAACTGCTAATCACCTGCCATGCATGAACCTGGAAATAGATCAATGTTATAAACTCCAATTCCACACTTCAGATATATCTTTTAAGTTCTAGTTTATCATTTTTCTTAGTCTTTTTTCTTTCACTTGCATTTTCACTTGATAATTGTAAAAAAGAAGTCGATATTTGTAAAACTTTGAGAGATCATAATTTTGTTAAAGGGAGAAAATTCATTTTTTCTCCGTAATTGCAAAATACTTTCAAATTTGGGTTTATACATATCTATAAGCCTATCAGAACATACCCCAGGCATTCGTATGTCTGTGTTGGTTCTTTCCTTCTAGTCACTTTTATAGACATTTCTGCTTGTAATATTTGTCCACTTCTGACCTGGGTCAAAAAATTTCGTTGCACAAACACAATAAGATTTATTGCACAAGTATCATAAAAAAAGAAAAAATATTGTCAATGGTTTGGTTCCTGGTTTCCATAAAATATTGAATGATGTCATCCTTCCTGTTGAATAACTAAATGCATGAGAATACTGGGTTTTCTTTGTGTTCTTAAAAATATGTTGCTCAGTTTCTGAGCTTGAGAAAATTCATCCAGGATATCATCATCTGAAAAATGGTCTGAGGTTTTGCTTATGTGGTCAATTTCATCCATCTTCTGATTTATCTAATAGTTGTGAATATCCCCTGTCAATGTTCACCTGTTTGCCGGTGTGGAAAATGAACTTCTTTGATTTTCAGTGTATTCAATGAAAGTCTCTAGGCTTCTCATCTACCTTCTTGAAAGATCATGCAGTGTTTTAGGAATACGGTAATAAAACTGATAACTTCTCTCTTACATCATCAGCAATCCCTTTCTTCTTCTATTGTCATATTATTTGGTCCTCTAGCACAGTTGGAAATAGTTCACGAATAACCGTAAGTCTTGAGGAATGGCAGAATTAGGAAGATATTGCCCCTCCAAATCTTAGATGTATAAAAAGCATCACTGGACTGGAATGATAATAGCAAGATAAAGTTTTATTTAACTTTTAAAAAGTAAAATTTTTCTGTAGAGTGTAAAAGTCAGAAATGTCAACCATACAAGTAGTTCAAATGTTCAAAATAAAGCTCAGAAGGTAACATTGTGTCCAGTGAACCCTGATGGTGTTCCCGGAGTTAACAGTATATCCTGCCTATCAGCAGTTTACATTTGCTATGCGAACTGCGTGTCTTTATCCATTAAGATCTTTGGCCTAATTTTCTGCAGGGCTGTGCTCAACAAATATTAGAGTTGAATTGAATTGGCATTCCCATCAAATGCATACACAAACATAATTGGTAACTCAAGGTTAAACTAATTGCACTTTATAACAAAAATTGCTAGGGAATATCATTCCAGACAAGCAATAATTAAGGGAAATTGCATCAGGAATCTCTAAAGCTGCAAACACTGAAAAATTCTGGGACCTCTGGAATATTTATTACAACTGCCTGGCCCCTTTACTGTAGTTACTGCCTGGATATTTTTGTCATTGCTTCAACAAGTGAAGTAAAATAGAATAAAATAAAATTGGATTTATAAGTGAAAGTAAGATTCATCTGCATTTGAACTTTGGATAAAAGTGCATTCTTAGAGTGGCTTTCTTATTTATGCCAGTAAGCATTTTTTTGTTCCCTTGTGTCAAATCGGAGCTCTTTATTAAAATAACAGCAGGCAGAAATTTCAGGAAGCACAAGTTATAGTCATGAGACTAGATGAACTCCATTAGCTTTTGGCAGGCATTGTGTGATTTAAAAGATGGATAAATAAACATCATTACAGAGCAGTGGTTCTCAACTGAGGGCAGTTCTGCTGCCCAAGGGACCTTTGTAACTGTCTGCAGACGTTTTTAGTTGTCAGTGCTTGGTATGGGGTAGGGGGGTGCCCCTCCTATTTGATGGGTAGAGACCAGGGACGTCGTCGCTAACCATCCCGCACTACAAAGGACAGCACTGTAACAAAGAAAGGTTGAGAAGCTGGTTTAGAAGACTAGAAAGCTAGGGAAAGTGTTTTTTTTTTATTTTCCATTCCAAGCTTTTGTCTCACTGTGATCTCTTATGAATAGAAAAAAGGATAACCCAGGAATATGTGTCTTGAATAGAGCTTTTGTGCAGATGGAAGTGTTTGAGATCAAAACAAACCTTCCAAACATAACTGCGTGTGTGTGGTATGTGCCTGTGAGTCAGCTCTAGCCCCTGGTGACCCTGTGAGTAAGCGGTGTCCACAGTGTCCTGTTCCCTTCAGCCTCCCTCAGCTACTGTAGATCTAAACCTATGGCTTTGATGGAATTAATCAACCTCATGTTTGGTCTTCCTTTTTTTTTTTTTTTGCGGCCCTCTATTTTTCCCAGCATTACTGTCTTTTACAAAGTACCCTACTTTCTCAGGATGTGCCCAAAGTAGGACAGCTTCAGTTTTGTCATCTTTGCCTCCAGCAACATTTTAGGCTTAATTTGCTCTAAGACCCATTTTGTTTGTCTTTTGATGACCTAGGGTATCCATGGAGCTTTCCTGACACCATATTTCAAATGAATCCGATTTTTTCATATGAACCTTCACTGTCCAACTTTCACATCCATACATCATAATTGAGAATATGAGGGTATGGATGATCTTAGCCTATTGACACATCTTGTGTCTATTGACACATCTTTGCTTTTGGTGATTTTCCCTGATTCTTCTATTGCTGCCCTACCAAGTCTCAGGCTTTTCTTGATTTCTTGGCTACAGCCTGCATTTGAATTGATGCCTGAACCAAGATCAACAGTGTCTTCATTGTCTTTGTTAAAGTTGTATATTTCTTCTGTTGTTGTGACTTTTGCCTCCTTGATGTTCAAATACAGTCCAAGGCTCTGCCCCATACAACTCAACAGGTGTGCTGACACAGGAAATCAAAGCATATCTACCTACTACACAGACACAGGGAGGCTGCCAAAGTTAGGAGACAAAGAAATATGGCCCAAATGAAGGAACAAAACAGAAACCCCAGAAAAGGAACTAAGCAATGCAGAGATAGCTAACCTATCAGACACAAAGTTTAAAACATAGGTGGGCAGAATGCTCAAAGATCTTTTTGAATATGGCAAAAGCGTAAGGGGAGAAATGAAGGCTATACTAAGGGAAATAAAGAAAAATCCACAGGAAACCAACAGTGAAGGGAAGGAAGGTGGGATTCAAAAGTATTTGGAACATAAGGAAGAACAGCCAACCAGAACAAAACGAAGAAACAAAAATTTTTAAAAATGAAGGGAGGTTAAGAAGACTCTGGAACATTTCCAAAAGTGCCAACATCTGAATCACAGGGTTGCCAGAAAGAGAAGAGGAAGAGCAAGAAATTGAAAACTTGTCAGAAAAAATAATAAAAGAGAACTTCCCCAATTTGGGAAAGGAAATAGTCATACAAGTCCAAGAAACAGAGAGAGTCCCAAACAAGTTGAACCCAAAGAGATCCATACCAAGACACATCCTAATTAAAATGCCAAGGTTAAAGATAATCTTAAAAGCAGCAAGAGAAAGGCTGAGAGCTAGTTATTCACAAAGGAGTTTCTATAAGGCTATCAACTGATTTCCCAAAAGAAACTTTGCAGGCAAGAAGGGACTAGCAAGAATTATACAGTGATGAAAAGCGAGGACCTACGACCAAGATTACTGTACCTAGCAAAGCTATCATTTAGAATTGGAGGACAGATAAAGTGCTTCCCAAACAAGGTAAAGCTAAAGGAGTTCATCATCGCCAAGCCTTTATTATATGAAATATTAAAGGGTCTTATTTAAGAAAAAGAAGGTTAAAACTATAACATTAAAATGAGTACAAACTCAACTATCAACAACTGAATCTAAAAAACAAACCAAGCAAATAACTAGAACAGGAATAGAATCATAGATATAGAGATCATTTAGAGGTTTATCACCTGGGGGTAGGGGGAAGGGGGAAATGGGGGGAAAGGTGCAGGGATTTAGAAGCGTAATTGAGTGGGTACAAAATAGACAGGGGAAGGCTAAGAATAATATAGTAAATGGAAAAGCCAAAGATCTTACATGCACAGCCCATGGACATGAAATAAGTAGGAGATCACTGGAGGAAATGGGGGTACCAGGCAGAGGGGGCAAAGGGGAAAAATTGGGACACCCATAATAGCATAATTAATAAAATATGCTTTTAAAAAACCAGACACAGTCCTGCTTTGGCACTTCTTTCTTTCACTTTCATCAGCAGAGGTGTTTCAAATCCCTGCCACTTTCTGCCAGTCAGATGAAGTCAGCTGCATATCTTAAGTAAATGATATTTCTTCCACCAGTTTTCACTCCTCCTCCCTCAGAGGAGTCTAGCCCAGTTGGTCATACATGTTCTGTGTCCGTATTAAACAAATAGGAAGATAAAATGCACCCTTCTATGACTCCTGCCTATAGGAAAGCACTCAGGTCTCAGTATTATTATGCATCAGGACAGTCAGGTGCTCAGGTATGCCCCCTGCTGTCACAGCAACCCATAGCTTTTCATGACTGCCACTGCCAAAGGCTTTAGTGTAGGCCGTACAACATAGACTAACCTGAAATTCTTTAGAGCACGTCAGTAGCCAGTGAACGGTCATCTTGAGTGTGTCTCTTGCTTTTCCGAATCCAGCTTGAACAGCCAACATTTCTTGCTCCGTATAAGTAGTAGAAGCCTTTGTTGCATCACCTTCAGCATCTCTTTCCTTGGGTGGGAAACAGGAGCGATAGTCCTGGAGGCACTGCACTCCTTGGCACCTCCTTTCCTGAAGATCGCGATTTTTGTTGACCATTTCCATTCTGTAGGCCATTGTTCTGTGTTCCTTATGTGACATATTCTTGGTAGGGTTTTGACAGACTCAGTCTTGGACTTGAAATAATTCTATCAGTATTCCATCAACCCCATGATTTATTTATGTCTAACTGCATCCAGAGGTTAAAATACTTTCGTCAAAATGTGCTCATATGATAGATGATTAAGGATTCTTATATGTACCTAATGACTTCATTAATTCTAATCATTATGTCAGCTATTTTTCATTTTATTAGTATACTGCTGTGCATTTTGACTGCAATATATACAAACCTATTTTTGGGACAAATTGATCATAATTTAAAATATTTGGTGTACATAGAGGCATGGAAGCCTATCTCCACGTCAAATATTTTTCCACTACATGTAATTACAGAAATGTTGAAAACATAGCTTTCAGAAGATTTTGGGTCTCGGAAAAATCACCTATTAATTTAACTTTATTGTAAGTTTACTGTTTCTGTATGTTTGTTTTTGTTCATATGTATGTTTTTATTTAGTTGTGGCTAAAATGTAAATTTTTGCATTTAAATATTTTAAAGACTTTTAATTAAAATCCTTTTAATTGTGTATGTTTCCAAAGTTTATTCATGCATGTCACCATTGTCAGACGTTTTTGTTGCTCTTTTTTGACATTTGTGAAGCCATGTTTTTTAATTCTTTAAGGAATTCAGATTTTCTCCCATATTCCATAATAATTGTTTTGCAGGTGGATTTCCAAAAGTAGGATTTGGGGATTAAAAGATGTGAATCTTTTCTCATCACTGAAAATATAACTCGATAATGTTTATGCCCATTTACAGTGAGTTAGCAATAGTAGATGGATTTATTTTGTCAAGCCTACTAACCTGTCCTGGATGACATAGAATTGTTATTAAATAATGTGACCCCTTTTTCACACCCTCAACCTTTCAGGGTTTTCTCAATGGTAAGTTTCATAAAGATATTCATTGACTAGGTTTTATGGTCTTTTATACCCTTCTACAGCTAATCATGGGTAGTAATAATTACAGGTATTATGTGGCCTTACTATGTGCAAACCACTTTCTGAACACCTTGCATATGTTAACCCATTTAATGTTCACAGCTTTTTTATGTCTTAGTTATTTGTAGAATGATTCAATGAGTTTTATTTGGGCTTTTCCAAAACTAGGAATAGATTTGTGCTGATATATCTATACTTGAGGGTTTAATTTTTTTTCTTGTACCAAGCAAAAATTACAAGTATTTCAAATGTAAAATTCAGCAGCACCTCCTACATATTCTTATTCTGTTAATTCTACATTCATGAAATGTAGTTAATAATTTGTACTTTTCTTATCTAACCACATTTCTTCAATTTTAGCTGAAGAACACATATAAATCATAACTTTAAAAACAATTAATTCATTCACCTTTGAGCATAAAAAAATCTCAGACAATAAATAACCTTGATTGAATGATTCATAATATGATTTGATGATTCATACATAATAAAAAGCTTGACTTTTACTGATATTAAAACATGGTACATGTTGATTCCACGCTGTTTAATCTGCCCTAGTAGTGAGCCTTCAGGAGGATGGGGGAGTGGGTAGAGTCTAAAACTTTAGATTAGTTTAGTACAGATGAAGAATATCAAGGGGAAAAAAGTATGTTGTGATATTTGCCTAGAAAAGGGCCAGACTGTGCAGAGGGCTGTTGCGCGTTGGTCACCGGCCAGCAGTGACCACGGAACGCTGTGGATGGCTCGACAAAACACATGAGAAAAAACAACACATGCACAGAGACAGACTACTTTCTGTGGGGAAGTAGGGACGAAATGGCCACCCCCCCTAGTGGGGAGCACGCTGATTTACCGTCCATACCTGCTTTTATTAGGCTCATTTTGCATAATAATTCAGGCAAAGTACAGTACTCATTAGGGGGAAGTAAGGAACCATAGAAAACAAAGAACTCTGCCGGTCTATTGAGTTGGGGGTCAAAGAGCTGTAAGACTGAGGAACAAAATAACTTCCTCCTAAGACCCTTCTCATTCAACTGAGAGCATTCTAAACAAAGAAGGTTTCACAGTAATTTACATATTCTTTCTTAGGCCTGATCACCCTGGGGAATCCGCACTTCTCAGTACCGAGCTGCACCATCCTGTCATTGTTTCAGGCTTAGGTGGAGCAAGGGAACTAAGGCAACTGGGAGACGAGGAGGTTTTTTTCCCAGATGCTGAGAACTCAGGCTATGTCAAAGCCGAGGAGCGAGGGTCTATCACCCCCTTTTGCTGCAGCCCCCCAAATCCTTCTTTTGGGGGGCCTCCCAAAGTGATCGTGCCTGTCTTAGGTCGTTCTCCCCGTGGGGAATCTTACCCGTCTTTGGCTAACCGACCAAGCTTTTTTGGGGTTCAGTCATGAATAAAGCAGCAGAAGAAGCATTCCTGCCAGGAAGATAAGCTTTTGTCTCCTTGCTGGCTTACAGTTCCAAGGGCGTTCCCTTAGCCTTAGCTAGGCGGGGGTTTCAGCTTCTGATACCAGTCAGGGCGGTTCCCAACAGAGGGCTAACTTATTCCTCTTGAAAAACATCACTTAACCTAGAATTCCTAAAGCAAGTGAGTTGTTTCTCTTCACTTGCTTGTTCGGGAGTAGGGAGTTGGAGTTCCTGGAGGGACAGAGAATTTGTAGACCCCACTTCTACATGAGCTGAGGTCTATTCAATCTAATTCTCTTATAAAGGAGAGAAAGGTATCTTCATTATTAGTGTGCAAAGTGTTCCATAGAGATGTGTATATTTTGGTAGAGAATGGGATTGTTACAGAGAGAAATATATACATGTAAATTATATCTCTTTGATCAATAAATAGACTGTGTGAATGTATTGTTGATTTGGTCATTATTGGAATCAAATAAGACAAGGACAGAGTTAGTGATGCAGCGTGTAAGCCCATCATGTTGAGTCTATCTATGGAGGGGAAATGCTAACCCAGTAACTCAACCCAAGGCACCGTGTCAACACACAGATCACAACAATGGTAAACTCACTCTGCATTGAAGGCAGTTGCCTGCGGCTTCCTTGGAAGCTGTTGATGGAGTCCAGTGTAAGTGACAGGAATGTGGTTCACAGTGGCTTCAGCTACCTTTCCTGTGAGCACTTGGCAGCACAATGAATACAAGACACAGCCACAACTATTGGGGTCATTTTTCTAACCTACACATGAGCATGGTTATGAGGTTGTTTTATTCATTTAAGCCCTCTGGGGAGCTGGAACTCAATGTTTGCTTCAGAAACACGGAGGGCTGCTAATAACGCTGCGTGCAGCCCGTTTCCAGCCATTTCCAAGAAGCTCGAGCAGAGACGTGCACCAGCTGATGCTCAGCATAAGGGATGAAATCTTGATCGTGATCATTGTTGCAGTGGGCATTAAAAAAGTCTTATTAAAGCTTGATTTGTGAGTGGCACTCGGCTTGGTATAGTTGAAAGCCCATTTCAGTGTGGTCTGTGTGCTCCACGAACTTTTCTCAGAAAACAACCACCAATTGTGTGTGCAGCGTGCATCTTCCAAATACATTGTTTGTCCTTTGTGGGCGCTGGTGATTGAGTCACGGGATCAGTTACACCCCCGCTGCCTTCGGGTTAGCCTGCGATGCAGAAACATGCTTAGCGGTAACTGAGCTCACGCTCTTGTGCGAATGTGTGCCCATCAGTGGGTCAGTATTGTTTTCTGTTTTTAAAATTGGTCATGAGAAAGTTTCTTTGTTTGTTGTTTAGACAGAGAGTTACTTGACTTTTTTCTGTTTGCATCTCTGGAGTTAAAATCCTTTGGATATATGATAATCTTTCAGCTGCTTTTCTGCTTGCATTGTAAGTGGTATTAACTGCTTAAGCGGGGGTGGGGGGTTACTTTAGGGGATTACAAAGTGAACCTTAGAAATGATAAATCACAGCCTTCACTCTCTGCCAGTGGATGAGTCAAGAAAGATTGGATCTGAGGAACCCGTTTATGGCGTTGCAAAGCAACAGTCACGATGCTGGGTTGGCAGCTCCCAGCACGGTTTGAGGCTGTAACTGTATCCCTGACTCTTGTACTTAAATGAGGAAACTAATTTGAAAATGATGAATAGGGGAGTAGCAGAAGCTTGCATTTTCTCTTGAGGGGACTGGCTGCCAACTTTAATAAAAAATGCTGAGTTTCTGTATTTAATTATCTTGGACCGCATGGATGTCAAGAAGAAAAACAAAACACTTTAATAGCCTTAACCAGATTACAGATGTGTGGCCAAACCAGTGGGCTTTATTTTGGTTTCCAAGCAGGTGATGGCTGGAAGCGGGATGCCTTTGAAGTGCCGGGTTGGGTCGCTGCCATCTGAGCTACATCTGGCAATGGCAGTGAGCACCACCTTTGCTTGGGGACCTAATCGTACAAGCTGCCGGAGAAACCATTCACTCATAAGAGTTATCTAGAGAGCTGGATTGTGCAATGCTGAGACTTTTACACCATTAAGACATGAAAGGCCTCTCTTTACCCGCCTAGTGTCTTTTAATTAAACTCGCTCAATTTTCCAGATTATACCTAGATCCTCACGATTTTAAGTCGTTTCTGGCAGTAGTATCCTCAGATCCAAATCCCTTGTTGAAACCAACATCTGGAAATTATCTTCATTGGAAAACCTCTAGTTTAGTTGAGATGGGCTTCACCATAGTTACATGTAAAGGCGGCCCTTACAATTCTGTATTTATTTATTTTGTGTTTTTTCCCCTTTGCTTCAAGATGCATATACTAGCATATCATGCCCAAAGAGGTCTCCTTTACTTGATAACAGTCAATGGCATGCTGGATTTTTATTTGGAAGTTAGTTTTACATAAATCGGCTTCCAGAAGCCCTAACATAGGAGGTCGAGGTGGAGTGTGTGATATCTCTCTCTCCCAGTCTACACTAATAGCAGGAGCTCATCACAAAGAACTCAGCAAAATTTTAATAAGCAGTGTTTCCTTAGTCAAATCAGTCCCCCGCCCCCACTACCCGCCACCCATTATCTCGCGCTGTCAAATAGATAAGCTTCCTTTTGGCATAATGACTAATCACCCACCTCTGGTTTGATGATTCATGGTTATTATAACATGTTCCTCTTTAATTAGGTCTTTTAGAAGTATTGTACGCCTTGTAATTATTATAATCAATAATAGTAGATAATGACTCCTTAAGCACTTTCTGTTCTAGATGAGGTTGAGAATATTATTAAAATAGGTTTTGGGGGTAAACAGGTAATGATATTGTTTGTTTTGTTTTATGAATTGAAGTGTGTAGGAGTTCTTTTTGTTTTAGGGAAGCAAAAAATATTAGAAAATATGATTTCCTGGGATAGGAAAATTGTGTGATTGTGATGGGCTCTTTTGAGTTTTTTAAATTGAACACCAGCAGGTATTCAAATAGCAGCAAAGTCATTCTATTTTTAACTTCTGTATATTTAAAGACCTTCAATTTTATATTTACGTTATGTTTCAGAAACAGTTTTTGAAGAATCATAGTATCTTCAACTTTACTAATAAGCAAGGGAAGTCACATCAAAGTTTGAATCTTTAGCCTTCTGGAACATGCTGTTCATTTGTTTTCTTCTTAGTATTTGTACATCCTTTGAGTGTTCATCGGGGGTCCGCAGGAGAATTTCAGAGTTACTGTTACGGGAAAATCAGAGCCATGGCGTCACCTGACATGCATGTGGAAGCACTTTGGTTTTAGGAAAATGTTTACAAGGTAGTTACAGGATGGCAGCATTGCATCTGAAGTGGTTTAATGGGTTAGAATGAATCAGAGGAATGGGAAGCTGAGAGAGACCACACTTTTACGGCATCCTTGAATCCCTAGCCCACTTAGAGTCCGGCCTCCTGTACAGTGCACTCTCAGGGCTGAGACACACTTAGCAAATCTTCTGAACACACCGTGCATAACAAGAGAGCCTAACTTCCATTTGGGACTGGTCTTTCCCAGCATACGCTTTGGTAAATAGATTCTGTACGCCCCATTTCTGTCTCAAATGCCAGAGTATCTAGGACATTTGTGATCTTGAGCCATGACTCTGAAACAGGACTGAGTATGCTTTTGCTCTGTCATTGGTATTAGTTAGCAGACAAGTAAGGTAGTATTCATCATAACCTCTTTATCTGCCTAACGCAGGTACCAGGGCAGACAGGCCCAGATGGCCTCTGGGCTCAGGGATGTCAACTTTCATAGGACAGAAATGTCCGTATAAAGCACCGTAAGGTTAATAGGCCCTTCGAACCCATTATCTTTGCCACTTCTCAGAAGCTCTCTTTCCCATGCAACTCTGTCATTTTCGTTCCCATCCTGTCTTTTCTATACATTTTCGCACACGGTTTTGGAGGTCTTTTTGTTCTTTTGTTTTCAGCTGCCCTGCCATCGTTGTTTCATTTTTGCTTTGTTCTGTTTTTAAACCCTTGTTCCTTAAAGTCCTGACTCCGGTTATGTCTTTTGGATTATTATTTCCCTTACTGGCCCTTTCTCCTCGGTTGCTGTAATCTTGCCCTTGATATTAAATCCCAGTTTTCCTTCAAGTAGGCCGAGGTCTCTTTCTCCTGCCCAGACTCTGCTTGGATATTTTATAGGCATTTGAATCCTGGCATGTCCAAAAGAGAGTTCGTGTCTCCCACCCTGCCTGGCCTCCACCTCAGTTCTCTCAGAGCTGGTCTTTTTCATTAATGCCCCCCAACCCTCCCTTAGGAATTAGAGCTGGGACTCATACTGTCCCTTCCACCAATCCAGTTCTGGATTTGTGTACTTCCCTCCATCCTTTTCCGTACAGTAGCCCTGCCCCCCCTTATCCACAGTCCAATGTTCTAAAAATATGAAATGGAAAGTTTGAGAAATAATTCATGAGTTCTATATTGCACACCACTCTGAGGACCTCATTTCATTTCATCACGCAGGCATTGGGTCATCTCACATCAGCACAGGAAGGGTGAGCACAGTGCAGTGTTTTGAGGGAGAGACCTCATTCTCCCAACTTTTATTACAGTATGTTGTTATAATGGTTCTATTTTATTACTTTATTGCTTAATCTCTTACCGTGCCTAAGTTATAAGTTAAACGTTTTCCTAGGCACGTGTATATATATATAGGACAAAACGTTGCATAGGGTTCGATCCTGTCTGTGGTTTCAGGCCTCTACTGGGGGGCTTGGAACATAGGCCCTGTGGCTTGCAGGGGTGGGGCGGTGCTGTTATGCAAGCCAAGTCTGAACTACCATTCTTTCGTGCTGGAGTTACTGCCATGTCCTACTAATTTCTGCTGGCACTGTCTCTCTCCTATACGCCCTCCCTTTCCCCCATGTCCACCTTATGTCTGCACAGCGACCAGGGTGTGGTGTGAGTTATCTGTATAAAGCTGATCACAACCCCCCTCCCCGCCAGGTGAAGATGCGCCACCGGTTCCTAGTACCCAACACACAGAGAGACATCAGCGAGACCTTTTGTTGGGATGCCGAGGATGTTGTTAACGGAAACAATGACCAAACACGGGCTTTGTGCCAGACCTTTGTCTACATGCTTTTGAAGTATTGTTCAAATACAAAAATTTAGTTGAGTAAACTTGAAGATCTCATTGGCTTTATTGAAGAATGTATGCATCAGGCAGCATCCCATCTAGTGAATAGAGAGGCGCTCCAGAAGCTCCGTGACGTGGAAGGCTTTTACAGGCGCCAGCTGGGCAGGAGGAGACAGTTGTTAGCCCAAAGAAAGGACTGTTTGAGGCAAGGTTACTTTCCTTTAGGGATCGGTGGGGGTCTTATCAGGCAGATTGCCTCGGTTCCTGGCAAGGGAGGATGGGTGGGAGGGGCAGAGCAATGGTGGATGGAGAAGGCCCACACCACAGTTACCTGGTTGTTACGGACCACAAAATTCCAGACTGATCAATTAAGATTACATTCCTGGAGAAGGCTGAAACCGCAGTTAGGTCAGATACGAAGTCTAGGTTCCTCGTCGTGAGTGGTAGCCTAAGTAACTGAGCCTTTGGTGGTCTCTTCAGCAGCATTAACAGATTTGACCCAGCTCCTCTCTGCCTCTGCAGTGTCACCCGTGTCTCTGTTTCCCCCTGCGGACTCCACACTGTACTAGTCAACCAGGCGAGCGTCCCCCATCCTCTCCCAAGACTGACAAGTCTCTCCCTGGGATCTGGGATCATCACCACCCTTAGCTTCCCTGCAGTCTTTTCAGGATGAATTCCCCCGACCACTGTTTTCAAAACTCCATCCCCCCAATAGTCTCAATCAGCCTGTTTCGCTGGTCCTGACACTAGTAAGACTTTTTAGTATTTTCTTGGCCTACCTGTCTGTCTCTCCCCCAATAGAATGCAAGCTGCCTGGGGGCATGGACCTCACCCGTTTCTCTTTCAGAGCCTCAGGCCTAGCAGAATGCTTGGTGCACAGTCAGTACCCGACGGCATTTGTCCGGTGAATGACTTTTCTTATCCTGTTGTTTTAAACATAGTAGAGTGTTCCTGACGATGCTCTGTAATCAGTACTAGAAAATATCTTCTCGGGGAATTTTCACACAGAACAGCTTGAATTACACTTAGGGGTAAGGAGGGGAAGGCGGGAGGAAGAGGCTGGATTCCGTTTCCAGTGACACAGGGACGTATCAGCGGCGCAGAGAGTGAGCGGCCGTCTGGCCTGCTGTCTATGGTCTTTCAAGAACGGTAGCTCTTTGGTTTCGAAAAACAAAAATTGGAGGTGCTGTTTGCTTAATGGAAAGAGAATACAGTGCATCCTGGGTTTGTGTGCCTGTGGCCCAGATTTCCAGTCCTGCCTCCTCCAGCCGTGAGCTGGAGGCCTCGACAGCAGCGTCTTCAGCATCTGAAATCCATCAGCGTCACAGCTGAAACCAGGAACCCCATTCCTGGCCACCCATTCTCCCGGCTGCATCCTTTGTTACCATTGGCAACCGCTCTCCGTCCCATCTCCTTCTCGAAGCATCTGCTTCATCCTCTCACTCACCCCTTCACCCAGGTGGTCACCAGTTCTGTGTGGTGTTTTCTCAAAGCTCTTGCTTCCATCATCACCCTTGGCTGGGCTTTCTGAGCACCTTCCCCTTCCACCTGTCCGTGCACCCCCTCCCCCATCTGTCCTTCATCCTTCTGCCAGCTCATACGTACTGAAATACAACTAACATTGCCATTCTTCTGTTTAAAGCTTCTCTAGGAAATAGACTGGATCACTAGTAGATAAGGACAATCTTATTCTTTCCTTAAAAGAGGGTCCTTTGTATTTGGAGCCGTATCTGCTCACCCCTGGTGCCCACCCTCCACCTCCAGATGCTGCAGACGCTTCATGTATTCTCAGGTGCGGTGCCCTGGTCCTGCAGTGCCCCTTCACCACCCTCCCCTCTGCAGATGTTCGCCCATCCATCAGCTTCCCGTCACCTGTTACCTTCTCCGCCCGTCCCTGCAGGGCCCCATGTTCACAGACTCTTTTTTTTTCAGTCCATTCCAGTTCATGTGCACCTCCTGCACAATCCCGCTTGATACGTGTTTGCGTGTCAATCTCTGTAAGACTCTGAGGCCATGGTCTGCAGTTGGAACTTGACTAGGCATGGTGCCTGATAAAGAATAGGTCTTCCTGGCTGGTGTGGATCTGGATTGAGTGCTGGCCTGTGAACCAAAGGGTCACCGGTTCGATTCCCAGTCAGGGCACATGCCTGGGTTGGGGGCCAGGTCCCCTGGCAGGGGAGTCATGCAAGAGGCAACCACACATTGATGTTTCTCTCCCTGTCTTTCTCCCTCCCTTCTCCTCTCTCTAAAAATAAATAAGTAAAATCTCTAAAAAAAAAAATAGGTCCTCATGAATTATTTTTGTGAAATAATAAACACTAAGGAAAACATTGTAAATGAAGAACAAATGCTACTTTTTAAAAAATCTAGCAACATAAAAAGAAAAAAGTTATATGAATAAATACAAGTTTGAGCTCTAGGCTAATAACAGCAAGTAGGTACAGTGTTGAGTCCTTACCATGTGCTTAACGTACTTCGATGGATCACAGAATCTCCTGAGGTAGGTAGTGTCATCCCATTTTAAAGATGAAGAAACTAAGTCACAACCGAGTAAGTCACTTGCTCACAGTCTCATCCGTGCTGGTGGGTGGCTTCTGAAAATGTTCTCTGAACTACCACACCGACCCCTCTCTAGGACCCAGAGAACTGAACATTCAGGTGACTCCATTATACTGCAGTGGAACTTTTCCTTGAGCAAAAGAAAAGAATTCACAAAAAAAACAAAACACATGTTACCAGTCATTTAACCCAAAAAGTAAAGCACTTCACTTTCATTTCTTTGCCCTGTACCTTCTATGTTTGTCATATTGTATAAGAAGTACTGATGATTGATATTTATTCCACAGATTTGTCAGAAATCAACTACAGATACTTTTAAAAATATACTTCCCAAGGCAAGGAAGTGAGCTTGTTGGATGAGGAAAAAGTTGGCTTACTAATTAAAAATGAACTAAAAGTTTTACCTCTGCAAACATGCGTTCCCAACATATTTTGGCTCATCCAAGACATTCATATAACAGTAGCAGGCTGTGCTTATCCTTACCTGTGTCTTATCTTGACCATACGATTGAAAATGCCTATTTCAAACCCATGGAAGAGAGGCCAGGGGGCCTTTGTGAGTTGTTCTCTTAAGGATAAATGGCACTTGGTACCACCTGAGGATGGGGCAGAGGTATCTCTTGTCTTCCTGGGATTGGGGCCCTGCTGAGATAAGGTGTCCCTACTGGTTCTGAAATGCGTTAGGGGGAGCAGAGTTTGGTGTCATTGTTGCCCCCCAGGTAGAAGCACTGTTTCACAAAAGTGGTGAGTGAGCCCACAGCTGCGGCAGCTTCTCTCCTTCCTAAGGAAGAGGTCCTTTCACACGTGGCTTCCAAGGGGGGGTGAGGCCGGTGTCTTACTGTGTGGCTCTTGTGGAGGGCTGGTTAGCCATTTCATACACACGCTGTCTACAGCTCTGTGAGTCCCTGTGTGTACTGATGCTGGAAAAGGCTGCTGGGCACACGGCTTTTGCTAAAATGGCCTTTTTCAGGGAATCTTATACTCTCTTTAAAAATTGTAAGTTCTCCCGACTCTCCACTCCAACCTGCCTTATCTAGTTTTCCTGCTTTTATTTGCTTCATAGCACTTAAAATGGGCTAGTATAACATCTTTGCTTTGGTTACTTATATCCCCCCCCACAATAAATGCCAGGAGGACAGGGAATTTTCTCTCTTTTTTTCCCCAGCAGTAACTTAAGTGTGTGGAACAGGATCTTCTGGAACCTAGTACACACTCAAATATGTTAAATGGCTCAAAATCATATATTTCTAACTCTCCGCCCAAAATGTATGCAGATCACCTGTCCTCCGCAGCAGCCAAACCTTTAGATGTGAGGAATTGGCTCATTTAAAGTTTTCTGGCATAGCATCTAATGAAGCAAGATTTTTAAATGACTCTGAAACTTTTTATCACTTTAGATACTTGCTTCATAAAGCTGTCAGGAAAAGAACCTGCTTTTGATTATATATGGCTTGTCTTGCCTCCAAGATAGTCTTTTTAAAAAAGCAATTTAGCTTTTTACTATAATTATATTCCACGCATAATATTTCTTAAGTCTTGCCAGAATATCATTTCCCCCCTTTCAACAAACCTTTTATGATTTAAAGTAAAGTGCAGACAGCAGTCACATTAAATACTTCGGTCTGTATCTCTAAAATCGAAGGACATTTTTCGACAGAGCTCACATGTCATCCTATCACCCACAAAATTAGCAATAATTTCTCAGGAGCAGATACCGGAGTCACGGGCAGATTTTCCCTGAGCTCCGGACATGGCCGCTGCGGCTTGTGGGCTCACCGCGGACTCTGTTCTGTTCGGCACCAGGCTCAGGGGCTGACACCCCGCTGCTCCGGGCTCAGGACACACCACTCTGCGTCTGACACCTCTGGGCTGGAGAAGCTCTGTGGCGTTTCCTGTCAACTGCCCCATCCCGGGTCTTGGAGGGATTATTTATGTTGTCGGCATTTTTCTCTATTGCTGGAACGTTCTTCTTCCTGTGAACATATACTGACATAGCAGAGGAAAAAAATGGTCAGGTGGTGTACCAGGAGCTCCTGGTTTACACCGGGGCTTGGCCACGCTTCTCGTCTCTTGGTTCAGTGTGTCCTGTGCTTCCGGAGTTCACTGATTAATTCAGGGCAGAGTTTATGGGTCTGTATGGACAGGAGTTGATTTTGTACTGAACTACCTGTTTTATAATCTTCCTGAAGTTTGCTTTCATGCCTAGCAGCTTTTAGTGAGTACAGTTCGTCATCTTCTTGGAGTTGGCGAGGACCTTGGTGGCCAGTGCACACACGTGAATTTAACACTGGGTTCTGTGGTGTTCTGTTAATATCATCGTGCCATGTGGTACTAGAATTCTGAAAACATCTGTAACATCGTTTGTTTTGTTTGTTTATACTGTGGAGATGAAGGGATTTTGTGTTCTCTTAAGATCCATCCTAGAAATAACTAGCATCCGACTCTTCCACGTTTTCTAATAAAGAAGAAAGTCCAGCTGTGTGTGTAATTGTCATGGGGCCTCTCCATTCTGAGTGTTCTGGAGGCATGTATTCAGCGGTATTCGGTTATGTTAGCATTAATTTATTTAACACGTGTTTTGGGGGCACATTCTGTGTGTCAGGTGCTGCTCAGGTACTGTGTGTGTGTGTGTGTGTGTGTGTGTGTGTGTGTGTGTGTGTGTGGCCTTTGCTTTGGCCTTCCGTGGTCCGGGCTATTGACCTGATGTCCTTCTAAGTGCATTTCACATACAAACCCATCTGCTCCTCATCACAGCCCTATGAAGGTGCTTCTTAGAAGTTTTCCATTCACTGGTGAGGATAAGGAGGCATAGGTGGGTTAAGTAACTTGCTCAGGGTCACAGAGCCAGGATCCGGATCCAGACCTTCTGGCATCAGAGTTTGTATTTCTCACCATCGGCCGTGCTGCGGGAGCCCTCGCCTTCTGCTGGCTCCAAAGGAGGCCAGAGGCAGGGATCGCTGGTTGTTTCTGCTCTAGAATTTGAGCACTCGGACATCCTGGAGGCCTTTCGCGTGGTTTCATTGTATCCCTTTTGTTTCTAATCAGCACAAAGCATAGTCTCACCCCAGCCCATAGTCCACCCTCTACGCCAGGAGTCAGCGCACTTCCTGTAAATGTAAAGGGCCGGAGAGTAAACAGTTTAGGCTCTGCAGGCCACGTGCTGTTTCTGTTCGATCTTCCTTTTCTTTTTTCTTTCTTTCCAATTTTTTGAGAGTGCAAAGACCACCCTTCGCCAAAGTGTAACACTCCTGTGAGCGCTATCAGCACGGAGGAATGCCTGTTTTCAAAGTTGATACAAATAGAATCAGACGGTGTGTCCCCATGTGTGTGTGACTTCCAAAGAGGCCTTTCATGGGGAGACGTACCGGGTTGTTTGTTCCATTGGCTGGTTGGTTGGTTGGTTGGTTGGTTGGTTGGTTTGGTTTTTGCTTAGCTCTCCCCATCTTGATACACTAGAGAATAAGCTTCTTTTATGTTTTCTCACATATTCTGGCAACATGTAGTTTTCTCAATTTAACAACAGCAATTCATCTGGGATACAATGACTTACTCAAGCCTTGCACCATCCAGGTTAAACGGGCCGCTGTTAGAATTGGGGCAGAGAAGGTGAGAGCTGCCTGTTCACCTTTTTTTAAAAAGTGCTTTCTTTTGTCTCTACTCCCGACGCTGGGTGACGTTCCCCTTTCTCCATCAACACAGGAGTGAGTGTCTGAGCATCTTCCCGTTGACACCTGCCCTCTGGCTTTCCGTGGTTGGTCCTCACACCTGGGGGGCCCAGACAGCTGTTGCATTTTCACGGTCCCTCCTCACCGCAGGTGGTTAGGTCTCCTGATTGTCCAATTCACAGGAACCACAGGAGTCAGAGCTTTCGCTGGGCCATTTCCTCTCCTTTGTCCTACAAAGGGGAAGAAAGAAACATCAGTCTTTCCAGAGGCTATGAAAGGAGACAGTCTTTTTACGGAATGCAAAGGGCAGGGCGAATTGTGTTGTGTGACTTAAACAAAAAGCAATTAAAACTGGTATGTGACAAAAATCTTTCACTATCTAAAGGGAACATCAAGGAAGTTCTAGCAAGGTCAGACCTTATTTAGGAATACAAGGAGAGTCACCTTTGTGATAGAGTGGGTCTTTCACCACCTGAAGTCTCACCTGCTGACACACAGACTTTTATTATCAGTGATTTATTTCCTCTTGGTAATGTCCCTTTGACCCTTTCGCCTCCTTATTAAACTCAGATACTTCTGAGATGGTCAGCATTTTCAGACACCCCTCCTCCTTTAGAAATGGTTCCCTCGTCCGTTGGAATCGTTTCTCATGATTGGAATTTAAAAGTTGGAGAGGCCATCTACTGCAAATTGACAGAGGTCAGAATGTGGGAATGTGATCGGAATGGGCTCCTGTATTCCCAAGGGATTCTTTTCCTGTGAGTCGTTGGGTTGTTTATAAAGAGATCGCTTTCTGACACGCAGCCCGGCATCCGTACACGGGCCCCTTGTCTTCGTTTTCTGGCGCTGCGAGCAGCTTTTCCAGAACAGACTCACCTCAGGCCCACACAGAACAAAGCTTTCCAGCCACTGAAGAGAAGGTGGCAAAAGTAATTTTCCCCCTTTCTGTCTTCCCTGCTGTTTATGAAAACTCCGACGGGCAGCTGCAATGCCGGCATGTTTGGCATTAAAACATATCTTTGTGCTACAGTCTTCATAGGGTTCGAACAGATAACTGGATTCATGGACATCTGAATTTAATTCCAGAAATCAACGCGATGGTAATAAGAACTGGACCTGCGTTCTCTTAGGCTTAGTGATTTAATTCCTCTGACAGTGGAACTATTATTATGTGTCTCTGTTCCTTGTTATCGTGCCAGTAAATTGCTCGGGCAGATGTAGTGATGGAGACGGGCATACACTCTTTCGATCTTGTTCGTGGCTACACGCATACCAGAGTGCTGGTCACGTTAACACAGCCGTTTTAGTAAGCGTGTCTTCCGTTAGGAACTTCAAGTACGATATTCAGGTCATACATGAAAAGATTGAGGGAGGTTCCGGGGGTACCCAGGGTGTTGTTCTCCCCTTCCCACCCGGAAGCACATGGGTGACTTAGCCCAGGGTCCCAGCCTTGCCTGTCACTATATTCATGCTTCAAAGACATGCGCACACTTCGTGGTGTAGGAAGAATACTGGTTTCATTTCATTTTTCTCACTGGTTTTATCCAGACTTTTCACTGAATTTGGAGAACTAACCAGCACTGGTGTTTATGATTTCACTGACTACAAAAGAGACCTCACACACAAGCATGCCGTGCGTGGGTTATCTTTATGCACAAGTAGTATGACGTTGAGATTCCATACGACAACGGTGAGACAGAAGTACCCTGGGTGAAATTTGGGACATCTCCGCAACCGTTAAGTTCAGGATTCTTTTGAGATGTTGCTTGCAGTGGTGGTAGGCTTTTTGTGTAGGCCGGCAAGACATCAGTGATTTGCACCCCGTCTCTAAAGAGAGTGAAGGCTTATACCATCTGGTGATCGATGCCAGTGTTTTCTTCTCCTCTTTGCTTACCTGTGTCTGGTGGCAATCAGAGTTCAGACGTGTTAGGGAAAGAGAACAGGTTTCCGTGGTGTAGGAAATGCTAAAGTAATTTATTAAGGTCTTCTGTATTGACACTTCATTTATTAATGCACTAATAGTTCATTAATGTTACTGGGTTTAATAAGTTTCTCCTTACTCGTTTTTTAGACACACGCTTTGCCTTCTTTGCATGTGTTTGTTTATTATCCCTTGCATCATATTTATGTAACCAGAATTAGAAAGGCACTCCACAGGGACCATACATATTTTATTGACCTTTCATATACAAAAGTTCTTTAAATTCTGAGTTAGTAAGGAAATTCCACTTTGTGCTATAACCCTGCCCATATCTTTTCCTTTTTTACCCTTAGTAAAATTGGTTGAGGGGTGTTCTATCAGACTTTCAGGTTTTTGTGGGTTTTTTGTTTTTTTTTTACTTTTGTTTATTTATTTTTAGAGAGGGAGAAGGGAGGGAGAAAGAGAGGGAGAGAAACATCAATGTGTGGTTGCCCCTTGCGTGCTTCCCTCAGGGGACCTGGCCCCCAACCCAGGCATGTGCCCTGACTGGGAATCAAACCAGCGACCCTTAGGTTCCAAAGCTGGCACTCAATCCACCGAGCCACCACCAGTCAGGGCAAGACTTTCACTTTTTGAAAGACTTTCTCCATCTTCCTTTCTGTCTTCCTAGAGCATAGAAACCTGTTCTTTTTCCCCAGTTCATTTGAAGTCTAATTTTCTGTGCCATGCCGAACTCACACGAGTATTCCAGGCTCCGGGTTGTGTCTGACACAAACTCTTCCTGCTCCTCCCCCTTCCTCATCCGTATGCCTCCCCTCAGTCAGCACTGGGCTAGTCTTTCTCCTCTGCTGTGTCTTTTCTCTGGGGACATTCACATGTCAGATGGCAGCCCACAGTCCTGTCCTGTGTGCTTCCTGTCCAGCCAGACCCAGGGCAGATGCTCCGCTGTGCCGAAGTCCTCCACCACCTCCATCCACATCTCTTTCCCGGATTGGTTTCCTCATCTGACTGAAGAGGAACCATCTATGGCTCCTGTCTGGCCACATGGTGTGTGATAGATTTCTGCCGTTTACCACTCACATTCCTGTCTAATTTACCATCGTTCACGTGCTCTTGACCGTGTGTGCACCGGCAGGGGCGTGATCGCCACGAGGACACCGCACTCAGACTTTGTCATGTGGTTACAGACACGCCTTTCTTTTGCCACCTGAATTTGCTGGTTTATGACTCACCACAATACATCACGATAAACATATATTTAGTGCCATAAATATTATTGCTGGTCCCCTCCCCGAGTATACTGTGACTGACTCAGTGTTGTCCCCGGGATTGCATATTCCAGTGGTTCTCAGAACATTGCTCGCTGGCCACCAGCATCAGCATCACCTGGGAGCTTGTTAGAAACGCAGATTCTCAGGCCACATCCCAGACTCCGGAATCAGAAACTATGGGCACAGTGCTATGGGTCTGTGTTTTAGTAAGCTTTCCAGGTGATTCTGATACTCAGAGAAATGTACAAACCAGTAAAAATGTACAAACCAGTACAAACCAGTAAAAACCTGAGAGCCTGCAAGGAGCACAATTCACACCACTAAGAAACACAGTTATTCCTTCAGTAGGCACTGGGTATTACAGATTTATTTAAGCCAGCTTCTCCTTTCCCCATCATTTCTAGTTTAAACTTTCAATAGCCACATTTGAATCGGTTTCTATCTACACTTCCTGAGCACTTACCATGCAGATGCTGTGTGGTGTTTTCATACACATTATGAGAAATCATCCCTATAACACAACTAACTCCACCCGGTACTCCCTCCCTCGCATTTAATAGACTTTTTTTAACAGAATTTTTAGGTTTATAGACAAATTAAGCAGGGAGCAGAGAGTTCCCCTCTACTCGCTCTTCACTGGCCCCCACCCCGCATTTCCACTATTAACATTCTGCATTCTGCAGTGCTTTGGGTCCAGTATTGACACGTTCTTGTTAACTAAAGCTCATAGTTCACGTTCGAGTCCACTTTCCGTGCTCTGTCAGTTTTGACACATGCATGATGTTGTGGGTCCCCCGTTAGAGCAGTTGACAGAGTGATAAACTGCCCTAAAAAGCCCTGAGCTCTGCCTCTTTACCCCGCCTTTCCCACCCTGTGCCCCCGGCCAATGATGGTCTCCATAATTTTGCCTTTCTCAGAATGTTAGAGAGTTGGAATCATGGTCTCCTTGTTCTGTAGCCACATAAACTAAGCACAGTTGTGGGCAAGGGTTAAAAAGTTACGGACCTACTCTGCTGGGATCATACTTTGACCTTCTGGCTTCATACGTGTTTTTAAAGGAGTTTGTAAATTGCTTTTTAGAGAGAGAAAGAGAGAGCAAGAGAGAGAGAGAGACGCAGAGAGAGAGAGAGAGAGATTGATTGATTGATTTGTTGTTCTACTCACTTATGTATTCATTGGTTGACTCTTGTATGTGCCCCAAGCAGAAATCGAACCCTCAGTTGTGACTTGTAAGGATGGCACTCTCTCCAACCTAGTCACCTGGCAGGGCCTCGTGTGTGTTCTCAAATTTCCAAAATTCCTGTCGTTGACTTTTTTCTTTGCTGACATTTGTTTAAATAACTGTTACTGTTACGTCTCTTTCCTGCTCCAGTGAAGACAAAGTCGTGGAAGTAACGGAGGAGGAGGAAGTGGCTGAGGTCGAGGAAGAAGATGCCGAGGATGACGAGGACGACGAGGACGGTGAAGAGGCCGAGGAAGATGCCGAGGAACCCTATGAAGAGACCACGGAGAGAACCACCAGCATCGCCACGACCACCACCACCACCACGGAGTCCGTGGAAGAGGTGGTCCGAGGTAATGCACTGTTTCCTGGGATTCCGTTTCTCGGGGAAAAGGAAGACATCCTAGCAAAGTGTGAAATTGCTATCCAGTCTGTTACCACTGTCTTCCCAAACAAAACTGAAATTCAAAACAAGTCTTCTGCTCGTTGAACTCTTTGTGGTTAACGGGGAGCAACCCGCCAGTCCATTGCAAAGAAGGCGAGGTCCTGATAAGGCAGCTTGTCCTGTACCTTGCCCATGCTGCTTGGTGGGTCCTGGCTTGCTCTTCAGCCACACCATTTAGCCCAGAGTTGTGTCCTGTGACAGAGGCTGTGAGTTGGCTGGCCCCCTTGGTGTTCCCCTGGCAGGGGGTGTAGGTGCCCTCGGTGGTCTGTCCCCCCTTTCACCACCTAGGCTCTGAGCTCCTTGAGGGCAAGGACTGGATTTTACCTAGTAACAGGCAGAAGAGTGAGTGCCCAGCTTGTAGAACATTTTCAATCAGTCTTAGTTGAGTGAGTAGTCGCAATCAGATTTCATTAAAGACGGAACGGGATATGTGGTGAGTATCACGTTATTTTTTGCTGTGAAATTTAACTTGGTTGATTTGTGGTGTCTTCATTTTATTGGGAAGTAACAGCGCCTTCTTGGAGAGGTTGACTTTGTCTTTCTGTTTAATGAATGTTCCTACTGGGAATGATGTGAGCTGAATGAACTAAAAGACTTCCTTTTTGTCTCAATGAAGTAAAGGCAAGCATCGAGTTTTCAGTAAACAATGAAATATTATTATAGCAACTAGTGAACTCTTGGGCTGAGTTTCCTAAAGACTGGTTATATGTTTTACAGATAGTATAAAAGTCCTGTAATTAGATCAAATGAATATGGAGGGAGTTATTGAGGTTCAGTGTACCACAGATACTTATAATGTCTACCCACAAATGTTACAACAGTGTAAGTCTTCCTGTCACTTTTTATTAAGGTAAAATTATTCCAACTCTGTTGTTATATTTTGGAGCTTAATATGGGATGCTTTTCTCAGCCTCAGAGAGATTCCTAATGATCACTGTAGTCTCTTCTCTTCATTGTATTTTATGACTTTATTGAGGCATAATTTTCATATGGAATTCACTTATTTGACGTGTATAAGCATGCTGTTCAGTGGCTTTAATAAATTTACTACTTGTGCAGCCATCACCATAAATAATCCAGTCTCGGAACATTTTCATCACCTTAGTAAGATCCCTCACACCTATTCATAGTTAATCCTTGTTCTCACCACCAGCCCTAAGCAGCAACTCTCTGTTTTATGTCTCTACAGATTTGCCTTTTCTAGACATTTAGCATAAGTGGGATTATGCATGGTCTTTTGGTGTTTGGCTTCTTTTACTCAACAGAGTGTTTTTGAGATTTTGCATTTCTGTAACTCATAGCTTTTACAACTGACATGGTTCTGTGACGAACACTCAGAGTTAGCTGAAAACATTGTTAAGTGTTGCATATTCTTTTTAAAAAGGAAGATATATAGTTCAAGATGGACTGTTTATCATTCCCAGTTGGTGACCACATTAGTGCTTGTGCAAGTAGATATACACGTAAGTAGATGTCCCTTTGAGCCACTATTGGTTTTTTTTTTTAGATTTTTTTTAATTTTTTTATTTTTAGAGAGGAAAGGGAGGGAGAAAGAGAGAGAGAGAAACATCAATGTGCGGTTGCTGGGGGTCATTGCCTGCAACCCAGGCATGTACCCTGACTGGGAATTGAACCTGACACACTTTGGTTCGCAGCCCGAGCTCAATCCACTGATCTACGCCAGCCATGGCTGAGCCACTGTTTTGGTGGCTCAAGAGAATAAATATTGGTGGCAAGAAGAGAATAAAAACAAACTTCTAAGAGCTTATACCTTGGAACTGAGAGGCATCAATCGTTAATAGCAGAAATAGAAGAGCCTTCAGTGGGAATTCACCCACCCCCAGCTAAGACTCCTGAGGTGGACAAAACCTGTAATGTAATTGAGGCAAGTCATTCTTGGAAAGGAGACCTAAGAGGAGAACCGTATTATAGTATACTGTGTCCATGTCAAAGCATGTCCTGGGTTCCCAACTACCTCCAGTAAGGAACAAGTGTTGGGTGGTAACACGGACGGGGCCACAGAGCCCATTTTCTTCCTTCGCTGGCGTGGGAGGGGAGTTACGGGGCTCCCCTGGCGAAGAGCAAGGCCAGTGGCTCACGGTATAAAATTCTAATTACACGTGGCCTGCTCCTGTGCCTAAAATAAAAATCAGAAGTGGCTCATAATCTAGTTTTCAGTGTTAATGTTTCAGTGCCTGAGAGAAAATGTGATTTACAACCCTAGTTAATAAGAAAATTGTTTCTTCATTACCAACATATTGCTACTAATCTGAGACCTTAATGTGCCTCATAAAAAAAAAAACCCTGAATACTTTTATAACCGGTTAAAATGTGAAAGAAATAGGCAGAGGGAAGGAAAATATAAGATACTTGGGCAGGGTCATCAATTTCCAGCTGTTTTGTATTAGAATCAATGACATTAAACTGGAAGGTGTCAGTTCTAACAGTGCTAACTGATTCCAGAGGAGAAAGGCATTACTTGAACGTGAGCACCCTGCAGTATCCGTCTGGCTTTAGCGTTCATTGGTTTCGGTTGTTAAAACATAGCTGGGATATTGATCTAATGGACCAAGCCAATACCAATTTGAATAAAACAATAGTGTATTTAGACACTTGCTCCCAATTTTTTGTGTTTTGAGAAGGGATGACACTTCATGTACCCAAAACATCAGGGTACTTTCTGACTCAATCGCGAGCTCTAAACTGTGATTAAACATGGGTATTGTAATAAATGACATAATCCTTGATTTAATCTAGCCTGTTTGGTCCATCCAGCCCAACTCTGCCTTTTCCCTTATGTTTGTTCAGCAAATAGTCATATGCCCTTGCGGGTTGCTAAACACTTTGTACTGTGTCGTGGCAGATTGGGCTGGCTTTCTCGTGCCTTCAGAATCACCACTCCGCTTGCCCTTTAAGGAAGTGGTTCTCTCTTTTAATCCCTGTAACTCTGCTGTGTGTCAAAAGTATTACTTCCCCATTTAAAGTCAAGGCAATGAAGGCCAAGAGACATTTTTTCAAAATGGCCCATGGTGACAAAGCCGATAAGTGGTTAGGATTTAGACCCAGATGAGCCAGGTGTTTCTCTCACACTAACGTCAAACCTTTACCTTTTTGTTTATAAAGATACACTATTTCAGTTTAACCTGTGCTCCCTTATACGAGTGCATTCCTTTACGATAGGCACATATTCGTGTTACTGTTATTTCACACGGAGCATAACGACCAAGGGCCGCAAACCGTGGCCATGGGCCGTATGGGTTTTCCAAACAGAGGGCTGTGTTCAGACACAGCCAACCCCACCTGTTTCCGTGCCATCGGTGACCGAGTTCATGCTGTAGGGGCAGAGTGGGGTAGACACCATACAGCCCGCTAAGCTAAAAAGATTTACTATCTAGACCTGTATGGAAGAAAAAACAAAAAACACCTCTGATTCTGATCATTAGAAAAATACTATGAAGTTCTTTATATTTCAGATACTACCACACCAAGTTAATGTCGTTAAGGTGGTTTTATTATGGTTAGAGGCAGACTACTATAGAACTTGAGAGAGGATTTATAGTCATTGCATGGCCTTGGGCCAGTTTTGTAACCTTTGTAAGTCCCTTTAACATGTAGATGGTAGTGTGACGTTGCATGTTGTTGTAAGAAGCACTTTAGATGATCCGTGTTAGGTACTTACTGCCTGCCTGGCATATGGTGTTCCAGCTTGTTTTATAAGAACTGGCTGCCCAGAGTCAAGTCCAGGCTGTACAACCTGCTGACTGTGTAAATTTGCATCAATTATGTAACCTTTAGGCCTCATTGCTTCCCTCTGTAAAATGGGGTGTAATATTACCTCATTTTAGTCATTTTGTGAGGATTAAATGAAACGATCCATGGGAAACATTTAGCACACTTACAGGTAAATAGTAAGTACTCCTTGAGCAAGGTGCTGTGGTTGTCATGGTTACAAGCATTATTCTGCTCCTCCAAAGAACTAATGTTTGCCAGGAACTAGAAATGCCAACAGATTGTCATTTTAATTATAATAGGCATAAAGGTGACCTCCATTTTATTGGTATAACAGCTGATATTTATAGACCTATGTGAAGAATAAAAAACAGTTTGAAATTGGTCTGTGGATTAAAATTTTATGAATATATATTGCATATTAAAATATCTGCAGTTAAATTTCATGTCCCCCTGAAAAGTGAACCAAGATTGTATCCAATGCCACCGCATTTCCAGGTAGTGTTTCATTTCTTACAGGTATTCAAACCTCTTGAGAAAGTTCATCTATTAAATGGACAGAGACACTGATGTAGGTGGCCCTTTAAGCATCTCACATGATGACGACACTCAGAAGTTTGATATAAATGTCTGTTGCCTTGGGCTAGGTGACGGAACCCCACAGAATTAAATTACTGCTCTCCTGCCTCCAGCAACTATGGATCTGGGAGAAGTACCGTGTGATTTACTGCTGGTCCCCCTGCCAGCATCTTCCGGCCCTCCTGGGTATTGGCCGCGGCACTGGTGGCTGGGGGCGCAGGATAATGAACAAGGTGGCTCACTGAGGTGGCTTCTAGCCACGTCTGCACACCCACACCTAGGGAGAAACAAGTCTGTCTGACCTGGCCGGGAAGGAAATTTGGCAGCACAGTGGATGGAAAGTGCTCAGCCTAGAGACAGAAGTTCCAACTAAGGCATCACCGAATAGGTAGCATTTTGATGATTTTTAAAAGAGAGTAAGGATTTGCCAGTTAAGGGGGCACCAAATAGAAGGACTCCAAGAAGTCATAAATCAGCAGCTTGCATTGATCTCAAGGGTAGAGGAAACAAAGCTTAGCCCGATTTTTACATCTCTGATGTTACCTGTCTGTAATGGGCGTGATGCTTTATAAGGTACCCTGTTCACCGATAGGATTCCAGCTTATCGGTCATATTTAACTTTTCGCAGAGTTTGGGGAAAACTGTGAAAATAACTGTGTCATATTCTCAGCTTGACTTGCTGAGAACATGAAAATGCTCTCATTCTTTCGTTGGAGGTCTCAGAGCAGCACACTGCCCCCAGAAGAATTCAAAACTCCACGGAGCACTGGGGAACGGGGTACCGGGGTAATGGCTGCTCCCTTTCAAGTGAGCCTTTGTCTCTGTCTTTTGAGTAATGGCAGCAAGATCCACTCCTGTTCTTGGACCAGGATGTCAAGAGGACCAGTGCCAGCAACAGGCAAAGACGTGACGGGGGCGGCCTTTGTTTTTCCCCCATGGCACAGCGGCTGTGGATTTTGAGGTGTTTGACGGACTCTTTGATAGAGACCCCATGATGCAGTTGGAAGGTCCCAGGTTAGAAAGCCCACTGAGGCAGCGAGGTTACTTAGAATGTGAGAATGAGGAACAGGGCCCTGTAAAAAATTCCGTGTGTGTATGTACACTTATAATTTTCTGTTTCTTTACTAGCCAGTTTATTGATATACTGTTTGCATACCCTAAAGTGTAGAATTAATGGTTTAATATATTCACATAGATCTGCATTGTCCCATAGAAAATTATGTTTTTCAACTTCATGTTGCTGGAAATATTACAGCAACACTGGCTAACAGTGCTTACTTTCCATCCTCCATTACTACACTGTTTTGTTTGTGTCAGGGTGCCTTAATGTTAGGATAATGGAAATGATTAGCTAAAGGCATTTTAACACAATTATGTCTGCATTTATTAAAAATAAAAAGAAACATTTGCAGTCCAATTCAATTAAAAGCCAGAAACTAGATTAAAAAAAAAAAACAGTCTCTCATCTTCCCCCAGAAAAATACGCAAATGCCTCGGACACAACAATTGTGTGCATCTGCACAGTGCATAGTTGGCCATTAAGAAAGAAATCAAATCTAATAAAAGAAGTCCAGCCGATGGGAGAACAATTCAAACACGCATGTCATTTTTCAGAGACACACTATTTTACTAATCCGTGTCTGATTGGCGAGTAGAGGCTCGGAATCCTTGGTCCAAGGGGCAGAGTTGTGGATCTTCATGGAAATCTTTAGTTCCCTTACAGAAAAGTGTGTTCTGGAGTTCTTCATCACCAAGAACATAAATAAATTTGAGAAAGAGAGGTAACCCCACTCTCCTAGTTACAACCTAAACACCTATTTCTGTTCACCTCGAACCGTGTGGCCCTCCTGAAAATTCGTATTTGGCTTCGATGTCTGACCCTTTTTTGATTATGTTAGAACAATGTGAGAAATCAAGGAAAGGTAAAACGGTGACCGAATGTCACAGAAAAATGCTGTTGAAGAAAACTCTTCAGCCTTCAAGACAGTGGCCAGATTTTAAAAATCAAGAGACTCTAAAAGTGGTTAAAGGAGTTTGAAATAGAAGAATCATTAAAGGTGCACTATACTTAGTGCACAGTGGTAAGATTGTTTGGCCGCAGTTCTCTGCCTCTTTTCCTTAAATGAGTACATGTGCTTGGTGAACACAATTGTTGAGACAGGCAATGAAAGTGGTAAAGAACATGGGTGGAAATTTCATATTGCTGTCACGTGAAAGTGCCTGATATTTCGTGATCGAAGCAAAGACAGACCTGTTGGCCAACCTTCATGATTATATCTGTTCTGGAATTTAATAGCATGTGCTCCCCAGGATTTCTGAGGTGTCAGTGACGACTACACCATGGCCTGTTTCGTGAGTGCGCAAAATTCCTCAAATGCAATGTGGCCCTTCTGCCGTTTTCCCGAGTGGGGTCAGGGCTTCCCACCCTCAGCATTACTCATGTTTGGGCCGGACAAGTCTCTGAAGTGGGCCAGCTTTGTTCATTGCAGGTTGCTGAGCAGGATCCTTGGCCTCTACCCACTGCCTGCCAGTAGCATCCCCAGTTGTCACAACCAAAAATGTCTCTAGTCATTGCTGGCTGTTCCCTGGCAAGGAACAAGAGCAGATCTCTCTGGTCGCAAACCACTGGGCCATGACATGGAGATCTACATTGATGCCTGCCTTTAAATATATGAGCAGAGAGGACACAATACCGTCGCCCATCTTCAGTGTCAGCTGTAACACTTATCAGCACTTTGCACCTTGTAGGTAGCCGGTGAACACTTTTTAAATTGGAGAATCAGTAAAATAAACAAAACATAGGCTAAAAGCAAAGTTGATAAATCCTCAAATAGTAAGATGAAAACCATTTGATAAGATGTGATGTAGTCTTATAGCTTACAGTGTGTATTTGTTAAATACTGCACATGCATATTTGCTCTGTAGGTCGTGAGAGGCAGAGAAAGCTGCCTTTCCAGTTTTGTTTTTTATTCTTCTCAAAGAAATGCAGTCTCCCCAGTACACTGTAATAAAATAGCAAATGGTGGCTAGCATCCATGTAGTGACCAGAGACAGTGCTCTTCTCGGCTGGAAGCTACCCATCGTTTCCACTGGGTACCACTACGGGAGGCCAGTTCACATGGCGAGGTGGACACTCCCAGCATCCTCCAGAAAAGGACATGGAAGAACAGGACCATCCTTCCAACCCCAACTCTCATGTCCAGAAGCACCCCGTTTTTGCAATAACGGAAATGCCATGTAATTCTTCCTTTACAGAGAGGTGGTATAAAAGAGGTAAATTCCAAACCTCGTGATCTTTCCTCAGCGGTCAACTTCCTTTGTTATTTTTCCCAATAAAAAATAGAAGCTTTAATATCTCTAATAGTTTGGCATGTTATAAGAACAATATTATGTAAATTCAGATTTCTGAGCCTGAGTTTTTGTAGACTTAAATATGAGTAAGAAAATTAAGGTACTATTGGTATTGGATTTAAGGCAAAAGTATTAAAGCTGTTTTAGTGTGGCTTAAAGACAGATATTCAAGGCAAAATTAAGTTTCTGTGTATATGTGTGTATATATATATATATACACACACACACACACATATACCCATATATACATATATACACACACACATATTTGAATCTTACAACTCCACCAATATATGTTATATCCCTCACTTCCCAAATTTATGTGCACTTCTTTTTATAAGCCAAAACCTATGCAACCTTTTTACTAATCTTTTTCCTCTGGTCTTTTCAGAGAGTGATTGAAACCCTGTATGTCTGCTTCTGACATGTCAACTGCATGTGAAAGCTGTGATTGACCATGGTGCTTCTCAGACATTAATGTCCGTGCACGTCACCTGAGGCACTTGCCTAACACAGATCCTGAGCCCGTCGGTCTGGAGTGGGTCTGGAGTCCTGGGCGACACTGGCCCTGGTGGTCCTCGGACCTCTCCTCCAGGAGTGGTCTTTAGTAGCTTTTCATGTCCCCCATCCTGGGCAAGTTTAGGAGGCTGAGGCAGAAAGTAAGAAACAAAAAAGGGAACACCTTCCTTTTCTATGGTGTTGTTCTTGATATATTATCACATGTCACCAAGTGTGAAAGAATCCTGGTATTTCAGCTCACCAAGGAATTTCATAAAGATTCAACTGCCAAGACCAAGCAAATTAGAAAACTCTGAGAATTTCCCTACGTACGTAATTGTTACTAGTGTGACCTGTGCCTCGTTTCCTCTCATTGGTGTGGTACAGCCTACTCCTGCTCACCTATAAAAGCCGATTATTAAAATAGTGAAGACTTTTGTGAGCCACAACCACTGGTAGCTTGATATACCAATGGTGGGAGTATTGACACCACGGAAATTGGCAAACAATATAAATCAGGGTGTTTTCTTTTTCTGGAGACAACCCGTTTCCGAGCACTCCCAGCCTCAGAGTCAGTAAGAAAAATGACTTTCTTTTACTTCCAACAAAGGGCATGACATCCTGTCTTATTCTAAGTTTAGAGCTTCTTGTAACACTGTGTTGGGCTTCAGACTAGCCACACAGCTTAGAGAAGAAACAAGTTTATTCCCACAACAAACAGGAAACAAAAGGGTCAGGAAGTCATGGTAATGATTTGGGGGAGTGCTCGCCAACACCGGAGTACTGATTAGTAGTCTAAATACTTTACATGTACATCTCCTCAGGTGGCGTTTTATAAATAACCTCTCACCGGGGAAGGATGGGAGAATCAGGTCAGGTATAATTGGAGTGACAGATGTATTGGATAGCCTGAGAGAATCAACAGAACTCAGTAAAAAACAAGTCAACTGTGCATATCTTCCAGAGACTTCCGTGACAAATTAGCACCCGTCAGTGGCACTGAGTCGGTGATTTCATTACAAGCACAGCTGTTCCCATCATTTGTTTATATATTTCAGCCCATGTTTGAGGCTTCTGTGAGATTTCCCATAGACCTGTAGTTGAAGCTTGCTTGTTTGGTTTTACATGCCTGTTTTTAGTAAAATATGATTGATTAGTAGGTAATAAATATCTGACAATTTATTGCCCTGGTCATGTATAGAGGAATTTTCTGTTGGATGTGTTTTTTTAATGACTAGTTTATCATATTTGCAAACACATTATAAATTCTCTTTTCTATTAAAAGTACATGCATCTACTATTGTGAAGAAGAAAAATTCTCAAAAAATAACTAGTTTTTTAGTACATTAACTTTTTAAAATTTTCATCCATAAGAAGCAAACCCGGATTTGACTACTTATTCTTCAACAGAATACAAGGTCTGTAAGATTGGTTCTAGTAACTTAAGCTCCTGAAGTTTCCACCCTATAGCACTGTTAGAATTGTAGCAATAACTTAATCAAGCTAAACACTAAAGTTGAAATAAATGGTATTGAGGTCATTTGTTTTCATTTTTAATGGGTGTACTAAGTAGCTAGATATATAAACATCTATTTGATATATTTAAATAAGCATATTTAGAAGATTTCAGTACTGGTCATTTTCATTTTATTTTATTGCTGAAACCAAAAGGCTGACTTATTATAAGATCAATCTGTGTTTGTCTTCTCTCGTTTGCCCTTCCTACTTTAAACTTGCAAAATACATAATTTTAAATCAAGGAGCATAGATAAGTTCATACTATGTATGAGATTTAATGGTGCATAGATTCTTACAGCCTTTGGAGAAACAATGCGTCATGATTTTTTTTGTTTTTTCAGAATATGAGAATATACAATTCCTAGCATTCTGTAAATAACTCTAGTTTGATTAATTAGTTGGATTATCCAAGTGGTTGCTTTTTCAAAATTTACACATTTAAGCTTTGTGCATGCATTTCATGTAATACAAGCTTTTGTTTTACGGATATTCTTATGGTCTGAGAATAATTAAAATTCAGTTATTAAAAATGAAATAATAATAAGCTTTACATTATTCTAAAATTATGCCTCAGCTAGTGTTTTATTTAAAGCTAATTATTTGCTAATCTGTTGACTTTGCTGTTTAAAATGACATTATAACTATTGTATATTTGAACATCATGAGGATTTTCTCCATTTTTCCCACTTTCACAGCTGTCTTAATGCTGAATTTTTTTGAAGTGTAAAATTAGCATTCTAATTTTGGTTGTCCACAAAAAAAATTGCTTCAATTTCAAATCCATTCAGAGTTAATTTTTTGTGCTTAAGCATTATTTTTTTGGACAGTGAATTACATAATCACTTTATGTAATGTAGGAAGCCCTAGCTCCACTTCTGGCTTGTGTTTGGATAATAATGATTTCCACAAAGTGGAACGTAGTGTTTAAACAGCACAAATCTCAGCAAGGACCTACCTTACAAAGATCTAAAAATGCATAGGGACTTTATTTCAGCACATAAACTCTCATTCTGCTTTGTGTACCCTAGCATTTCAGTTTATTAAATGGTCTTTTGTCTCGAAGGGTGAACTGAGCTGTTAGAAAGAAGAAATAAGCCTTCTCTGACAGCAGAATTTACATAGATGACTATTAGGAATCGTATTTGGGCTCTTAAAAGTTTAAGAGTTAAATATGAATAAACAAAGATTATTGTTTCTTAGGTGTCCATGAAAGTGTGGGGCTATGTTTCCAGCTAACTTTAAACATTCTTTCTGAGAAATATCCCTGCTTCTGTTGTTCTGGGCAAATTTTTTCCTTCTTTATTATACACAACGTTTACTCTGGATAGAAATAAAGGTGAATTAGGATTCAAAAATAAATTTAGCAAATGATCTCAAACCGTGAGTTTTCATTTATTATTTTAGGTTTTGAGAAGAGGATGAAGATGTGAAAAGGGAAATGCAGTTTTAATTTTCCGATGACTTTTGTTTCAGTTCAGTTTTTGTTCAGTAATAAAAGGTCTAACTTTACATGCTCTACAGTTAATGGGTGATGTTATAAATAAGTTTCCACTGTGTGGTTACAGTAATCAAAATGAGACACATTTTCACTGAGTTTTTTAGTGATTTTTGTAGATTAGGAAGAAATTTTTCCATTAAAAAGAAGTAACATAAATGTAAGCACTTAAACTCTCTTGAGATTTTTTTTCCTGAATTTTTTTTCATGCAGCTTATAAATTGTATATTTCAGGACTCAATGCTTTGAAACTCTTCTACTTAGTTAAAATCTTGATTGGATAGATTTCCTGGTATTTTCCCATTGCCAGAAGGTAATTTAAATGAAAGTTTCTTAAACTGAGATTGATAGCCCTTTATGCTGAAGCAACAAGAGATTCAGGCAAGAGACAAGATTAGAATTCTAATGCAAATTGAACTACTAGCATTCCTCTTATATGTTTTTTAATATGAGCGGGGTTCTTTTTTCCATTTGAGGGGGAGATGCTTGTAGATTCATCTGCAGTGAAAGAATTACCCTGGCTGGTCTCTGTCTGCAGATAGAGAATTTCCCATCTGCAGTGCAGCATCACAACTAGGAAGTTGGCAGTGACCACTCACACTTCTTCAGCCCAAGTGTGTGCTGCTTTTCCTCCCTGCAGAGAGGCATTGGCCTTCTCTACTTACCAAGACCTTGTGTAAAAAAAGGTACTAGCATAACACTGCACCAGTGCTGACCCCACGTCCATCCCTCCACCTCTCCCAGACTAAGCAAAGTTTGTTTTTAACTATGTGGATAATTTTTCCAAAACCATAAAGAGTTAGAGAAGAGGTCCGAGAGATCAGACACTTGTGTGCCCTACAGTAGAGTAGACATAGAAACATGAGTGAGAAATGGAAAGTAATTCATTTCACTCAAAGTGCACCCTGAAATCAGCTGAACTGCCCTAGGAAGTTTGTGTCCTAGCCACAGTCAGGAGGAAAGTGATGGGAAACCACCAGATTAATGGTTGATCAGTGATGCTGATAACTGGAGGGAAAAAAGGAGATACCCATTCTTGCCAGTCTGGTCTCACTCTGGTACGGGGCCGCTGGATCCACTGCTCCACGTCAGCAGATCAGAACCAGCTGGACAGTGTGACCCTCCTTGAGAGGTTCCAAAGTGACAGGGACACATTTTTACCCCTGTTCTTCCAGGCTCACCTATGTCTATTCCTCAATACAGTATGTATTTGACATTAGATTGTCATACACTTATACCAGCTCTGACCTCACACCATGGGATTGATCGCTATTGCCCACAATGCCCACACACACCAAAGTCAGGAAACTGCTTGGGGACATTTCAGGTCAGGAGTTTAGCAGCCACAATAATGTCACAGGTGCCCATGAAACATTCCACAAATGGAGACTGTCGCTTTTAGCTTTTTTTTTTTTGATTGATGAATTAAGACTGGAGATTCCAGCAAGACATGTGGCTTGCTGGAACCATCGTGTAGTTCTTTGTATTTACATAGTTGGCATGTAAATGAACTTAGAGTTCTGGATGCTTTTTGTTGTTGATTGGAGCTCTACAAATTAGCTCTAACAAAGGGTTTCATAGCTATTTAGAAAGAGACACAAGAAAAATAAAATGAATATAATATAAAATGAATGTGCCATTATGTTTCACACTTGGTACAGGAAAACAACAATGTATCATAATGTCATTTGACTTCTGGATCACCTTCAAAATATGTGTAATTATTTGTACTTCAAGTCAAGGCATTCATTTATTAAAGAGAACCAGATATTTGCGAGAAATTTTTTTTGTGTGTGTCTCCTAACCAGACACAAATTACCTTTAAGTAATTTGAAGTTATTTTTTTAAAAAGTTTATTTTTTCATAGTGAAGACATGTTTTGATGTGCAGGTACCTTGAGACATTTAATATTGATCTAAAAACAGCTGAAATATCTGTTCACCTCTAGCTGGAATCCTCTTATTGCCTCTGAGAGCTAAACTCATTAAACCAGGTATGAATGCGTTGCTTTGTTTCGGAGGTAATTCTCAAGTCCCGCTAGGTCATTAAATTCCTCAGTGAATGTTTGGCAGATGTTGCCTTACAAACCCAGCGCAAGTCACCGCTGGGAGAACTAATGCGTTACAGAAGTAAACGTGTACATGAACCGTGAGCCAGTACCTTTTCATGCTAAATGTGGTTCCCCACGTCTCCTCTGATTAGAGGTGTGCTCTGAACAAGCCGAGACGGGGCCATGCCGAGCAATGATCTCCCGCTGGTACTTTGATGTGACCGAAGGGAAGTGCGCCCCGTTCTTTTACGGCGGATGTGGCGGCAACAGAAACAACTTTGACACAGAGGAGTACTGCATGGCCGTGTGTGGCAGCGTCAGTAAGTGGACCTTCCTCGAGCCTGGCCACCTTTCGTCTTTCTCGCCACTGACTCTGCTCCCTGTAACAGATTGGTTTTCCTGGTTCTTGGGGACGGGTCTGTGCTACCACTAACCCCATTCCTGTCAGCCGCTCTAACTGCCAGCATCTCCTCCGGTATGTTTCCCATGAGCTCACATCTCCGTCTCTCTCTACTCAAGCATGGCCGTGGGCGTGTTCTTTGACTGGTGTGGTGCACACATCTTGCAATTTCTGGGACTATTGAGTGTTTCTCTTTAAGCCACGCTGGAGTTGCTGTTTTGTCTTCTCAGCTGTTCTGCAAATGTATACATATGTGTTTGTCTATGTACATGTGTGTTCGGGTCTGTGCATGTGCACTACATGTGCAAATAAGGTTTACCACTGGAAGCCAGGCTGACGATGATTCGGTTGCATTGGTAAGGCATATTTGCTATGATGAGTACTTGGGATGTGTTTCATAACGTGGGATGTTAATTGTGGTGGCAAGGGCCTGGGTCTGCATTGAGCACACACACGCACGGCAAATGCCGTGGTCCGGGGAGTGTCCCTGGGGCCCCAGAGCTCCCACATGGACATTTGCAAAGTGCTCATGTCTTCTCTTGGAAGTAAAAGAAAACTCTTGCCTTAACATTGGAAACCTTCCATGAAATATGATTTAGGGAGTTGGGGAAGAAACATTGAACTTGAAACTTTCCATGACTCTGGGGGATAAATAAATGAAGTCATGATGACTTAAATGCAAGTTGAAACTTCTTCCACAGAGGTAGTCCTCAAAAAGTAATACCCCAGACATACAGGACTTTAGTTCCCAATAGCCTTCCAGGTTAAATTCCCAGTTTCGTTTTATTTACTTTGTGTTCATGAGTCAGAAGCTTTAACTGCTCAAGAAATGCTTACTCACCTTGATCAATGAAAGATTAAATTCAACAGTTGTTCATTGTTTTGTTGGAGAGACTCCTGCCGTTTCTCCTTGGTCTTTGGAAGGGTGAGTCCCCATTTCCTGCCCGGGACTTTTAGGGATTATATAAATGGTTTTCCGGTGTGATCATAGGATTAGGCTACACAAAAACAGGACCTGCACCATTAAGACCTTCTATTGTGAAGCCCCGCATCCAAGTGGAATCGGATGGAAAGTTCCTGCGCGTCTCTGGTGTAGGAGATGACTCCACTTCGGCCCTGTGGGAGAACAGGTGTAGGATGGGTAACTCTCAGGCATCTCTTCCTGGCTCTGATTGGGTGGTTGCCCCTCCTAGCTCAAAGAACTCCTTTCTTCAGTTTCAAACAAAGAAGTTAATTAGGTCAGGTAACAAGGAGCACAATGGGGGCTCTCTTGCCTGGACCCTCTTGAACAAAGGGCGTTTGTTAAAGGGATTCTGACTGGTGTGGCTGCTGGGGGAAATTTTCTGGCATTTTCCCTGAGGTGAATTTTTTTCTTGGAGTGTAAATACGGGTGCATGTAACATATAAAAGGTTTTTTTAAAAAAATTATTAGCAGTGATGAATTTGCCTCAAGTGTTGGAAACAACCCCCCAATTTTTTTTTAAATAAACCTGTAGCAGCCCCTACACACACCCTCTCCTTTTGATCAGTTTGGTTTGGGCCAGGCCTGGAACGAGCAGTGGACCCACGGGTCAGGTGCCATCTCTGGAGGTGCCCTGGATGACATACTTTTTTGCTGAGATTTGTAAAAGGTGCCTGCTCTCAACAAAGATGTAATGGATAAGCCGGGCAGCACTTTGTTTTAGGGGAAGTGGGTTACAGAATGATTTATCAAGTAGCAAACCTGAGAGGCTGCAGGTCACTTAGGGAGATGGGCAGATCAGTGAAGAGTAAAGGCTCAACATCGAGCCAGAGCTGAGAGCCAGAAGCCGGCTGCCCTGTGAGCAGGTGAAACAGTCGAGTTTCCGTGGAGAACGGAGGGGAGGGGATTGGTGATGCTGGACGCTAAGGAGGGAGAATGGGAGCAAGAAATGCTTCCCCAGGCTACTTGGGTGTCCTATCAGAGACACCCAAGAACCAGCATTCTAATATCCAGCATTCTAAGATGTTCTTGTGGAAATGTATCTTATGCTTATATGTTGACTTTGGTTGCATGCTGGGGCCAAAACACAGGACATTTGCCTAGCTTTTGTATAGAATTCCATGATTCTGTTTTTGTTTCTCCCTTTGGTTAGTGGAATTGTGTGAGTGAGTTTCAGCCATCATTCCCATGTTTCTGTTTTTGTTTTTAGTTATGTTCTTTTATTTTCTCCATAGTGTCCCAAAGTTTACTCAAGACTACCCTGGAGCTTCTTCCCCAAGATGCTGTTAAACGTATGTTGTAAATCCCATGGGGGCAGCGGGGAGGGGAGGAGTACATTGCATGGCTGGATCTTAAGTCCAGCATCCTCACCTTCTGTGCATGATTCTGTGTTTCTTGAGCACCTACCTACCTGTCTTTAATAAGATGTCTGTTTCCATTTCCTTGCTCATAATTACGTCTGATTTTGCCAGACAACTTCGGACGTCCAGCTAAGGGCCTCGATTAAGCTGCTTCTATTTCCAGTCAGTTTCCTTTTAGTTAGCATGGTTCTGTCAACGACGGTATATACAACATGATTATTGTTTTTTATTTGGCATTGCTGTTTGATTTCCTACGACTCACAGATGCCACAGTTTAACAAGAATCTATTTTTAGAAGTGACTTGCTTCCCAGGGGAAAAAATATTTCATGTTCATACACTGTACTGAGGGGACTTAAGGCACATGCACTGGCTTTAGGTGTGTGTCCTAAGACAGCTGTCACCCTTAAGGAGGTGAAAGGCCACTTCAGAATGCAGAACCGTCTCTGCCACCTGTCTCCGAGTGCACACTAGTGGGACACGATCATTAAGATGTAGAGAAAGAGCTTCCTCTGAGGAAGTATGATGTCAGCCTGCCGTACAATGTGTGTATTTCGTAATGATTGCAGCTGGCATACCAGTCTCCCTTGGTTTAAAAGTGTGGTGCCAGACTCACAGCTACTCATTTTTAAATTTAGATGACATCCAGAAATGGATCTATCCAGTGTTAGGTTAGGGAAGGTATGCACTATTCATGTTTGTGACTGCTGGAAGAAGGCACCGACCTTCCGTTGTAGCTTAGATATCATGAAAATTAGCATTTTTTGTTTGTTTGTTTTATTGTGGTAACATTGGTTAATAAAATTATATAGGTTTCAGGCGCCCAGTTCTATAACACATCATCTGTATACAGTATTGTGTGTTCACCAAGTTGCCTCATTCCATCAGCATATAGACCCCCCTCCACCCTGTTCTGCCTCCCCAACCCCTTTTCCCTCCGGTAATAACCAGAAAATTAGCATTTTCCTGTGTTATCCTGAAAAAAAAATCTAGTCTCAAAATTGATGAGACTGATTATCTTTTTTTAAGAAAAAAAATCAATTATAGTTGGAGAGCTATGTAATTTACAAAAGATACTATCATAGAAAAGTTTTTTAATGGCCTCCATAAGATTCAAATGCATTCAAATTAGGTATAACTTCTGAAGGATGTGGTTTTTTACTGTCACAACCAGTGTATTTCCTATGATTGTGAAACAGCATTCTTTCTAAGAGCATGGAAAGTCTCGGGAGTGAATAGACAGAGAAGGACTGGGGAAAACTGCAGAAGTGACACTGTCAGTTTGATAAGACATCGATCTGTGGGGCGTGTTGGGTTTCACTCAGCATTTTCATGGGTCATTTATTTTTCTCAGGAATACTCTGTGGGCATTTACCTCACTTCCTTTGTGCACATGGGAACATGAGGCTTTAAGAGCTGAGTGACTTTTCTTCCCCAGCCATCAAAGGTGGCAGGGCCAGGTTTGAAACCGAAATGCTATTCTGGCAGTGCTCCATATTCCACATGGGCAAGTGGTTGGTTCCGACATTGTTTTCTAGATTAGGAAAAATTATATTTGAGGTTCAGATGCACATTTCAGGAATATAGAAGGTAGTAGAAATCAGATGAAATATATTAAAAAACACTTTTTGTAAATGCCATGACTATAGCACGCCTCAATGAATTGAATGTCTTTCTCATCCTCTTGCAAAACAATATATTTTTTACTTTAAGTTCTATTTTATATTATTATGGCATATAAAAATAATTGTGTATTCTCTTTGTCATTAATTAATGGAAATGGACACTGTCACTTGATAACTTTATTTTCTTCAAGTACTTGCGTCCTCAATTCCTCCAGAAAGACATTGAAAATTTTTTGTAATATCCTCTTTCCCAGTAATTTTCTCCCTCTGTTTGTAGTGTGTTTGGGACCCTGACACTCTTCTCAGAGGGTGAAGTGTGATTTTGGCAGTTATGTTTTCTTATCTACCTACAGAGACTCTTCAATCACAGCAAGTGAAGGGTTTTGCAGCGCTAGTACAAACAGACTGGAGAAAGCGTATAATTTTTAGTTATTTATAGCCTGGGCAGCTATACCGTCTTATTTATAGCAAAGCTGCACTTTTGAATTGAAAAAGTCATGGTCGTCTGGAGGTCAAATGCAGACAGCAGGCTGGCGTTGGAGAACGTGAGCCAGGACTAGAAAGGGGAACAGGCCCCTTTGATTCGGCAACTTGGGCTCGACTTGGGCCCCTCCACCAACCCGGGGCACCCTCGCCAACCTGGTGGGAGGGAATCTCTTTTCACAGAGGTGGTCGACAGTTTTCCGGGTTTCTCAGTCCGAGTTACTTCCGATTACATAAAAAATGTGAACTGAGACAGAAAATGCTTTTCAGTTACACTGATATAAAATTGCACATATTAGAGAAAAATGTGTGATGGTCTGCATTTGAAGTACAATAATTTTCCTGTCAAGACTTATTATTATAATTAGATATTTCTAGATTTTTAGTCTTTGTCATAAAAAAAATAACTTTGAACATTGCAATTTTAAGGGACACCTCATTTGGGGGGTTTGTATCATAGGTAATAATTAAGCTATTGATAGCAAGGATAGAGATGTGATGCTAGGAGCTTTCGGTTTACAAATAAACTTAGGGATTTGAATCCTTTTGAAAGTCCCGTTCCCATTTGGGGTAAAGAATCTTGTGAGACCTGAATTGTTTCTGACGTCACTTTTTTGTCTGCCCATTTGGGTTGGAAACAGTGCAAGAGTTTCACATTCAACCTGCCCATGCGGTCTTTGTGAACACTGACGTTACTACACACACGTTTAATTGATTAATTTGTTTCGGATGAGAGTATGATCTTTTTGTGTGTGTGTGTGTGTGTGTGTGTGTGTGTGGTATTCTCCCCATCAGACTGCCTCTCAGGTGGCAGACAAACGGACTTTTATAGCATTTAATCTCACAAAGAATATCATGCGCATTTTCAGTCAGCCAACTGCTATACCAAGGGGTGTGACCAAAGAGAATGACAAATGACCCATCTTGCTCCTTTTCTTGGGGTGAGTTGTGGTATAAACAACACCTGCAGCAAGGTCTCAGCTTCTGCATTATTGATGTTTGGGGTTGGATAACTCCCTGCTGTGGGTGCCTGGAGCATGCAGATCAGCATTCCCAGCCTCTCCCCACTGCATGCCAGTAACACCACCCCAGCTGTGATAACTGAAAATACCTCTAGACTTTGCCAAATGTGCTCTTGTTGGGAGGTAAACAAAATCACCCCCTTTTGAGAACCTCTGACCTTGACTATTAGTGTGCCCACGTCTGATTCGGAAATAAAACCAGGCTGATGAAAACATGTACTCTTTCCATACACTTGAAGGCACGTTGAAATGTTGGAATGTCCGAAGTGTCCAGTTCTCCACCAATGTTTATGAAATTGAATGTGCGAGGCCACTATCGTAACCCTCGATATTGGCAAGTTAAGGTAGAAGTTGCTCTTCTGACTTCTTGTTAGAGGCCTCATCCTTTTCCTACTCTAATATAAGAACTGTTAGGGAAGCAGAGAATAAATCAGCAAGCCCCTGGGGTAGAAGTGCATGTTCGCCACACACCACCGCATCCTCCTGTCTGCGTCTTCCTGGTTTCACAGAATCCCAGCATCTGCTAGAGAACGGCCGTACGTAGAGCTACCACGTAGCCTTGCTTTACCCCGGTTACTTGGCTTCTCGGATGTAGCTTGGGATTGTGTTTATGGCCACAGGTTCTTTGTAAAAGTGTAGATTTGGCCTCATGCAAGATTGGGGAAGCAATAAAAATTGATGTCTATTCATATCCAAATGGCCCACACAGAATGCACTGGTCGTCTTCCAGGGCATGTATCAAATCAGGCCAAACCACCGTCCCAAGTTCTAAGGCTGTTCCTCAGAAGCAGACAATCTGCAAACTGTGGATGGCTCACCGTGTGGCCTTGGAGTGGAATGTGCCACCCTAGCCCAGAGTTGTGCTGTCATCACATCAAGGCCATTTAGTCTTTGGCCGGACTCGAACCATTACTCTTAATCCCACTGTGTTTGTTCTTCTGATTGTGAAACAGCAACTCTTAGTTTCCATTAACCACCTTCCCGAACACTAAGAGAACTGTGATGTTTTTATAAAAGGGCTAAGCATTATTTAAAACAATTAAAAGCATTCACAGATGTGGTGGTACATTAAATTACATGTCACATCAATGCCAACAAAACCTGTTAGATCATCGGTTATGAGACGCTGCATCTCCGGCGTCCAGAAGTGGTCAGGACGAGAAGGTCTGAGCTGCCACGGTAAGAAACCGTCCCATGGAAAATTGTTGATTTGCTCTGCAAACCAGCATTTAAAAAGAAAAAAAACTAAGCTTATTTACTCAGAACAGTAAAAAAAAAACAATGCTTATTATATATGTGCTGCATTCTTTAGCTATTTCTAAAGAAGAGTAAGCAGTTTAAGGAAGGGTCAGCAAAAGTTTTCTTTAAAAGGCCAGATAGTCAATACTTTAGGTTTTTGTAAACCACATGGCCTCTGTTATGTGTATTCAACTCGGTCGTTGTAGCTTGGTAGTAGCCACAGCCGGCTGACAAGTGACTAGATACGGCTGTGTCCAATAAAACATGGTTTACAAAAGCAGGCCAGCAGGCCAACCTCTGGTTTAATAAAACCGTTACTTTTGAGCCCAGGATGGGCTGGTGATGAGCTAGGTATTTTAAAGGACACCAGGAGAGTAAATCAAATACCCTGCTTTCAGTAACTTGACAGTTTCGTTGATGAGATGAGATCAGACCCAAGTATGAGATGGAATTAAATAACAGTGTAAAATAAAATATGCAAGCATAGGGAAAGCTTGCTGTGGAAGGCTGGAATAAAACGAAATTGGTTTTATCCTGAAGACCTCCATAGAGTTCACTTGGCTTTGACTGCTACAGCTTCTATGAAAGCGGACAATGTTGAAGGTTTTGACTTTTTGAACTCATCGGTTGAGTGCTGAGCAGCTGTGACAGGTCCTCCCCTTATGATCCATCATTAACGAAGTTGGAAATTGCTTCCAGCAAATTGAGAAAAAAAAAACAAGAACCCAAGATGAAGAAGGTCTAGATGCCAGTCCTTACCACTGTTGCTTCACACACATATTTTGGATTCAGACTTCAAAAGATGCTTTTCAATTGTGGTGCCCTGTGTTCAGTGGGATGTAGATATTAAAAAAAAATAACACCAGCATCCATTCTCACTACGTTCATTTCATAGATTTGACAAAACTCCCATGTCAGTGCGTGCCCGTAAGACATAAAAAAGAAATGCGGGCTGGCTGGGGCAGAGTAAACACAGCGTAGATTACATTTTTATTACGTGTGTCCACATGATGCATTGAGAGTCCGCCAGCCACAACCACACGGGCTGCCGGAGAATGATCCGAGGGCATACCGGGGAACGCGCCTTTGTTCTTTCTGTGTTTGGAGAGTGTATAACCCCATTTAAGGATCACAGCCTATTTTCACATTACAAATGGTTCCCCTAACTCGGATGTGGTGGTGGTGATAGATCTTGGGGTTTCGTGTGCATTAGGGATTTTTGCTGTTGCAGAATTAGAGAAGTGCGGAACCCTTGTTTCCAAACAAGAAAAGTCGAGGTGGCAGTCCGCAAAGCTCTGCCAGGTTTTGAGATTAAATTTTCACACAAAATTGTTCTTTACAGGTTTATGGTTCACCTGTATATAAATTACCCCCATTGCCACCTCTCCTATAAATCACAGCCACTTCAAGTGACAGCGTTGCTAGCTTGGTATAAAATCGCATTTTCAGTGATGAGGCAAGGACTTACATAGGTCTTAATTTACTTTCATTTTCTATTGTCATTGCTATAGAGGTAATACATCGCCTTTCTGCTGGCAAAAGGAGACTAATCGGATTTTCTTGTTAGAATCTAATGTTAGTATATTGACTAGATGCCATGTATGGGCTTCTGTAAAGGGAAACATTTGCCTTGTGGCTTGGCATCTGTGGTTGCAGTTGTTACTATTTGAAGGTGGGATTATTCTTTTTTTGCATCCTGAGCCCATTTATGACTACAAATTTATGTGTCACCCTAGACATTGAAGGAAGCCAACCAATATCAAAGTCATTGGGGCAATTTTTCATGATGTCTCTGGTTGGGGACGCCGTATTCTCTGTTGTCTTTGGTGTGAATGTGAAATGGAATGCCATGGGGTGGTTGTACAGTCAGAGCTGAAATGGGCATCTGGTGTGTGGACACTCCCATTTGACGTTGTGTCCCATACAGGGGCCCTGCAAACGGGCAAGGAGCGTGACTTCTACCTCAGCCCGCAGATGATACCCATTTCCACCTTGTTTTGAAGTAACCGCCCTTATCATGATAAAGGGGAAGCAGGAACGGAAATGTTTTGCTGGCATTGAGTCCCCAGTCATGGCAGTGTATTGTGTGACAGGAACACTGGGAACAGTACCAGGATTCATTAATAAACTGAAAGCAAAGCTGCTCCTCTTCACCCTCCACCTCCCCCCCAAAAATCGAGCCGTGGCAGGTGCTACGCGGAGATGACAATGGGAAGCGGAAGCGTTGTGACAAGCGTCGGTGCATCATTTCTAAAACTGAAATGAGCCCTCGCGCATGAGAAAACTGTATCTCCCTCAGTGTTTGGTTACCTGTGGTTTAGGTTACAGCATTCTGTGGTAACGCAGTGAACCTGATCCTTCTCATCTGTGTTGGGAGGGTGGGGGGGGGGCACGTAGCGAGAACCCCTCACCACCTCCCTGCCACTTTTCCAAGCCGCCCTCCCCTTCATGTTTCCCTCTTTAAAGCTCTCCTTCTGACGGCTTTGTCCCTTAGCAGGCGGATCCTTTAAAGCACATGTTTGCTCTTCGCTAAAACAACCCACTCGGGCCCTGCCTCTCTCACTACTTGTCTCCCTTGCCCCTTCAGCTCAGGCCACGTGGACCTCGCCCATCCTGGAATTTTCCAGCCACACTCACCTCTCAGGGCCTTTGTGTGAATTTCTCCATCTGCCTACCCTGTTCTTGCAGCAGGTACCTGGCAAGGGGGGCTGTTCTGTAGAGGTCGCCGCAGTGAGACCCAGCCTGGCCACTGTCTTTCTCCTCCAGCCCCTGCCCCCGGCCCTCCTGATTCCTCTCAACACCGTTCTATTTCTCTTATGCTCCATAATACGGATCACATATTAACCATGTGAATTCCTATTTTTTGAGATGGTTGTTTCCTTCACTAGAACACAGTTCCACAAAGACAAGGGTCTTTGTTGGCTCAGTGGTTTCTTCCCCACGCCTCACGTAGAGTAGAAGCTGTCATTTCCCTTGGGGGAATGAAGGAATGGGCAATCTCTCTGAAGGCAGCCTAGTCCACATGTGGGCTACTGGCTCGGCTTCTCAGATACCTCTGACCTCCCAGGGTGGCACAGGAAAACACGGGATGCAGCTTATATCAAAAGCATTTCTCATCCAGAATTGTCCCGAGCTTTTGGAAGCAGGGTGTTCGTTCATCTTGAGGCAGTAACGTGCTGTGAACAGAACTAGTTTTCTGTTGTATTTTTTCACGCGGTATTAGGGGCAGATGCCCATGCTGTGTATAAATGGTATACCTCCCACAGTATGCTACCAGGCTGTTACGAGACTAAGAAAATTGATAGGAAGGTCATCCGAGAGTCAAAGACACACGTAGATGATGGTGGGAGTGCTGCTTAGGATTTGGTAGCTAGCAGTCGAAATCTAGAACTAAAAATGCTTAACCCTGAGTTTTAAGTCTCGTTTTGTTTGGAAAGGTGACTGTAGCCAGCAAGCTTGCTTGCGGAAGGAATGAATGAGCATGTCCAAACAGGGACTGAGGGCTGACAGGTTATTCAGTCTCAAGGGCTATGGGACCTTTCCCTTTGACCCTAGAGTTTCATAATCCTGCTTCTGGTGAGCACTGGCTGGAGGTGGTTTGCCAGGTGGCCTGCAAAGCAGGAGCAGCCTGGAAAACAGGCCGACAGACACCATAACAAAGTATGTTTTTGGCCAGTTCACGTTGTTCATTAACCAAAACAGACCCTTTCCAATGCCCTAGACATGTCCGTGGACTAGCCCTTTCTGCTCTAAATATTAACTTTACAGCCTGTTCGTGGTTTTCCGAATCCCGAATCCAGATTTATTTCTGTGTATCTGGGGATGTGAGTATGCTAGATGAAGAGTATTTCCCCTCTATGCAGTATATGTAACAGGGTAGTTTTTCTTCTCCCCACATGTTAAAGGAGAACGTGTGTGGAGTGACTCGCACAGTAGGCCTTCATGAATGGAGGCTTTATGATTTGACCAACTGGGAAATCTGGGCCCATATTGCAGTATCCAGGGCACCTCAGAGGTGTCTGAACAGTGTAAACTGCTCTGTGGAAGTTTTAAAAACAATACAAAAATGAACCCTCCTGAAGCCGATTTGTCTTCACTTTCCAGGTGGTTCAGGTGACCCCGGTGACTGTGAGGCCCAGCTCCCTGTTCCTTTGTGCCCGGGAACATGCTCTGATATTCCCTGAGCCTGTCCTTTCCCAAGGGAGCTACCTTGAAAGGGTCAGGGCATAGCATGCGGGCTTTCCTGCCCCTGCCACCATCCTTGTTGTGATGTCTCTGGTCTAGCTCAGACTTTATCACCCAGTGGCAGCCAGTCCTGATATGACAGGGTCTTCAGATGTAGGAATATTGGAGAAATAGAAGATGAGTTTTCTGCACAAACTCCTCCTTAAAATGTTCTCCCCGTCCTCCTCACCAGCTGCAGGGTAGTGATCATGAAATGCTAAATTCGTTTGAAAATATCGAGATGTGTCACCCTTCTCTCCTTGATGGGATAGCCATCAGTTTGCTGGCTGATACGAACACAAGAAAACTTCACTCACACTGATGGAGACACACTGTTAGTGTGAGTGGTGAAAATGTTTGAATAAAGGATGGAAAGAGAGACAGCTCCCCTTGAGGTTCTCAGCTGGAGGAGCAGAGGTCACTAACAAGGATTGTACTCTAAAAAGAAAAATAGCTTGACCGAATGGAATAAGTATGTGATACGGTCTTTGTATTTATTTCCACTTGCTTAAACAAGGTTTAATACTTGAAGTATTCTTAATTTTGTTAAATGTACTTCACATGCTCGTGTCTTTATTATTTTTTTCTCAATATTGTAAAACTGTATTTCAACGTAGGCTAACGAGGCTCGGGTTTTAGTATTTGCCTCCTTTCCATAACAGTAGACAATATTTGCAAATCATAAGTGTTGGAGAGCCTTTCTACTTATATAGTAAGCTTTATAATTCCACTCCTCCAGAGAGGGTGCCATGATAAGATGAACACACTTATGGCCCTTGGCCATCCTGATCAGAGGATATAGCCCCAGACATTTTTATTTATGTAAATGTAAAATTTGATTTGCCTAATTTTGTCATTCTGCCAGATTATTCTGTGCCAAAAAGAATTTTAACTTGTTCTCCCTTGAGCTGTACCAGTGATGATGATTAAAACCATGGGAAATAAATTTTAAAATGCTAAATGCTATTTCCATTATAAGTTGGGAAAATGATTAACTCAAACATTCTTGTTGACTGATTTGCTTGAGTTGCAGGAAGATATTTACCTTTGTTTATTTTGCTTGTGTGTTTTTTGTGTTTTTACCAAAAAAAAAAAGATTTTACATTGAAAATTACCTTTTAGTCTTAAAATTAAGAATTCATTTTTAATAATTGCAATCTTATGTGGGTTACATAGAAAATTTCTTAGGAAAAAAATCCACATTTTTTTCTGCAGTTGGCACTTCACGATCCTGTGCGTAATTTATTTTCAGTGGATTTGAAAGAAAAGTAGCTCATTTTTCTGTGGCGGCGTAAGTTCCCCATTTTGAAGTTAGGATATAGGAAGCTAAGGAGGAAGGAAGTGTGCCTATAGGAAGCCGTCTTTCTGCAGGGTGACTGACTTGTGGTGTGGCTCTCCCTCTCTTGATGCTCCCAGTCACTGGTGGGATAGGCGAAGACACTGGAACGCAGAGTGCTTGTTACAGCCCTGGGCCTCAGCGTGGCTAAGACTGAAATCAAGCTGTGCCCAATTGCAAAGCTCATGCTCCTGCCTTTCTTCTTCCTTTCGCTGTTGAAATAACCTCTCCCTTGACTACTAAACAGAGCTGGGGGCAGATGTTTTTCAGAATGTATGCCCTGTGCCAGTCCCAGACCAACTGACTCCAAATCCACTGGTGGGGTTGTAAGGGGTGGACACAGAAGTATTGGAGAAAAAAAATCAGGAATATGTCCCACGTCCTTCCTTGCCCTTGAAAACCTGAATAGATACCTTAACTGCTTTTATTTTTTTTTCATAATTATTAAGCAGTGATTGGAATAGAAGGAACAAAACCAGAATGAATGTTTCTCTTTAATGATAATATTTAATTATGTAACAAAAAAGCCTCTGGTTTTGGTGTAAATCTTGGGGCCAATGGAATCTTAACATTCCAGATGTTTTTTTGAAGCATGTATAAAAGGCATTGATCTTAGAGTTTAGTTTCAAAATCATATAACCATAAATTCTTCTCATTCAAGTCTTTTTGGAAGTATTGTATTTCAAATATAGTAGTCCAGTAATTAGAGAACATTAGTGAAGAATACTTAGAACATTAGGGAGACTTGAATTATCTTTTGAATAAAAAACAAATTGATTTGGCCTGAGAACATAGTTGGAAACATCTATTTTTATTTTATTGGTGGGGGGGTTGGTTGATTTAGTTTCTTCTTTATATCAAAATATTTTTAACTTAAAAAAATAAGCTCATAAATGCTCTGAATTCTTACTAGAATTCTGATCTGATCTTTTGGAAAACTGCTTGTATAGCCATTATGATTCACTCAGCATGTGAATTAAGACATTTTTGTTTTATAATGCACACTCCAATTTTATGGGTATTTACGTTTCCACATAATATAGCAGTATATGTTGCAATTCAGTAATATTGCTCAGAAGTATTACTGGAATTCAGAATAGAAATCACTTCCTTTTTGACAACTAGTCTTATGAATCAGTTGACTATGGCCAAATTTGTGGAAGTAGAAAGTTTCTTTTATGATTTCAAAAATTCATTTATTAACTTTTTGAGTTTGGTAGTGTTTAAAATGTTTTTTCAGAAAAGACGGCGTGTAATCAAGCTATCTAAAACAGAGAATGTAGAGTGTAGGATTTACCTTTATTCTGGTGCAATTATTCTACAGTAGACTAATTTTGAGATTTCTTTGGCTTTTGTAGGAATCTTAAGGCATAGCATTGATGATACATCATTTACTTTCGAGATTACAAAAATTAATTTAGCAAAGCCTAGGAATTAGGACGCCATGTCTGTATTAAATACCAACTGTTTCTGCTCTGTGCCTGCTTGTTTTGCAAAGGATTTTAAGTATAATATTATAATCACTAAATGGACTATTTTCAAGACTTTCCTTCACTTGATTCTTGAAAGGGGTGACACTCATCTTAGGTGCTGGGCAGTGTCTCGTGGTATCCTCTTAAACAGCATTAACATCTTGTGTGTGCTTCTGTACTAAAAACTCTTTGTTCTGGAATAAACGAAAACTATGGCTTTCTTTGAAATGACTGGATAGTCTGTTTCTCTTTCTCAGACCTTCTTCCCTTCTACTTGTAGTTCCTACAACAGCAGCCAGCACCCCTGACGCCGTTGACAAGTACCTGGAGACCCCTGGCGATGAGAATGAACACGCCCACTTCCAGAAAGCCAAAGAGAGGTTGGAGGCCAAGCACCGCGAGAGAATGTCCCAGGTACTGTGGCTCATCCGTGCTTCAGCCCCGCAGCGAAGGGAAAATTGGGTCTTGCCTCTGCCTCAAATCTCCATGGGGGCCCAATGGCAGATGAATATCTAGGGGTGGGGGAGGCCTTTCATTTTATCCAGATCCTTAAAGACATAGTCTTAATGTTAAATGTTTGCTGTAGGGTATTGATTGGGAGGGCGGGGTTGTATGTTCCTGAGCATCCCACCTAGGAAAGACCCAGGTATCGGAAGTATAATACGGTTTTAGAAGCAGAAATTCAGTGTTTACAGCATTCTCAATGCTTTTATTCTATATGTAGAGGACCTGTAACCATCATGTTAAAAATTAAAATCCATTAAAACATTCTTTAGGTACCATTAAAGAATATTTTTTTATTCTTTTATTCTTTTTTATATCTTTGATCCAATCATTTCTTACAATGCTCATTCATAGGACTGTAGAAACTTACAACTAAAGTGAAACATAATAATCAGTTCATCTAGTTCCATATATTTTTTTAAGATCGAGATGGGTTAATCATGCCTTTTTATTTCTGTCTTTTTCCGGTGATTTGGCATCTGAGACCTTACTAGCCCTGCAGAGGCTGTCCCTCCGGGGCAAGCCAGTTCTGAGAGGTAGCAAATGACCGGCCTGGAAACACACCTTCCCAGTACAAACCAACCACTCAAAATCTGCACCCCAACTACCTTTTCTCTTTGGGCTCTTACACTAGGCGACTAGCAACCTGCCTACTTGCCTCAAGGCTGGGTACCAGGCACCGAAGGACTGATAGCCCCCATACCCCGGACCTCACCCGAGTCACCCAAATCCATCAGTCCTAAACTTGTTGAGCTGCTTTACCCTGCCTTGCTCCATCCTTGCCTCACAGACCACAATAAAGAATAAAGGTTGTTTCCGTGGTTTTTTTTCCTCACTTTCCCTGCCTCCTGAGCAACCCTTGTGCTTGCCCATGTGACCTGTTGGAAACTGTGTGTTCGGTGATAGCCATCTCCTGGTGTGTTGGCCTCACCACACCCGAATAACAATAGAACCTATGTTTTGAAACATACAACTACTAATGCATCTAGAGGCAGAACACAATTCCTTTTTTTTGTTTGTCTGTTTTTTAAGAGAGGGACCACAATACTTGGAACTACTTAGGAATAAACATTAAGGAGAAGAAAAGCAGAATCATAATGCTTGGGCTCTGGGATATAATATGCAGTTCTGGTTGTCGCCCTTCATGGAACCTCAGATGCGAGTTGAGCTACAAAGCTAGCTGTAGTGGAAGAGTGAGGTTTTCCCTGAAGCTAGCTCTTGAAAAATAGGGGTTTTCTTTAGGAAAGATACAGGTTGATGTGTTGTCTTTGTTTAAAAATCAAGGATGACTGTGAGTTGTATCCACTACCTCTGAGATGATGTCCTTTAAACTTAAACTCTATCTCACTTCCTGTCTTTGAAGGCTTCAGGTGCTTCCCACTGTCCTCAAAGTTCGTATCTGGGACAAGAAAAAAAATAAAAATAACAATAATAAATACTGAACACTCAACTAGGCATTCCCAGTTGAGTGCCTAGCCCCACAGCCCAACCCTCGGCACTCCAACTTCAGGCTTCCTGCTTTTTCTGCCACCCCAACCATCATATTGGCAGCATTAAACAGCCATTGGCCTCTGCTCCGCACGTGCTCAGGTTGTCTTGGCCTCCTGTCACCGTCAGCACTAACTTCCTCTGCAAACGCCCTTCCACTCTCCCTCACATTGGCAAGTCCCACCCATTCCTAATACCCCACATAGTTCTCGGAATGGGACAGGCAGTCATTGCTCTTGCATTTCATTCAGTTCTGTGTATTTGATCCTTAATTTTATTGGCAATTGTTTCATATATGTCATGGTCAATCCAGAAAGTATCTAGCCATGTACTATGAAAAATGGAGACATTTATTGAAGAAGATATAAGAAACATTGTACATATGACAATGATGCCTTAGTTCCCTTCGAAGTAGGCACCTTGGGACCTCACACAGTTCTCCCAGTCGTCATCAGGTGCCCCATTGTATTTTCCTGAATCTTATCGATTATATGAAATCTCTTCCCTTTCAAAGGTGATTTTAGTTTTGGGAAAATCCAGAAGTCATAGGGCACCAAACCTGGGCTGCAGTGGGGCTGAGTCACCGGGGTGATTTGATGTTCACCAAAAACTCTGCACGAGACATGATGCATAAGCAGGCATATTGTTGTGGTGAAGCTGCCAATCACCAGTGGCCCGTAGCTGTGGCTTTCTGAATCACCTAAATAGTTCCCACGGAGGAATGTTCAAACTTAGCAAGCAAAATTTTGTTCAAGCAAATTTTGATGCAGATTCGTTGCTGTACTCACTCATTTTGAATGTGTCAGCCACACAGTACACATGCTCAGTCAATGGCATCTACCACCCCCACTGACTAGTACAGTGAAGTCGTCATTGTTCATGCATGTGCATTCCAGTCCACTCTCCTTTGCTGCCAGGTTACACCAATATCATGCAAACCATTCTCATTATATTAACAATGGCTTTGACTTTTTCTAGACAGACCCCGTATATATATAGTGTTATCTTTCCAGCTGAATTGTAAACTTTTAGTCCCTATGAGTTTATATGTCACTTTACTAACCTTGCATTTCTTACTTGAACTCAGTCATTATTTTTAAAAACTATAAATCCTACATTGTTTATCCCAGTGCCTTTGTTGTTTTGATCTTATTAAGATAATTGAGTTCAAATACTCTATTAGTTTTAGACATTATTAATCTCTCCTAGAGTAGTAACTTAATTTTATTTTAGCATATCTACTTAACCCATGATTTAGTGCATCTACATTTTAATAGATGTTCTTCATCTTTTAGTCATTAGTTATATGAGATAATGTAAGAGATGTTATCCTGGATCAGAGAATGCAGTCTGCTGGAGCCCAGAGGCCATAAGGAAGTGAGGCTGTCTCCATAGTCTACGGGACTGAATTCTGGGGGCTGCTCGACTTTGAATTTGCCTGCTTCTTAAATCTCTCCGCGTTAGTTGTCCATTGTCTCCGCATGAAACAGCCAAGTCACTGAAGATCCGTGCATCCTGAAGATGCTGGTAGTTTTGTGCATGCAGTGGGAAATGTCTTCGTGAGAATATAGGCAGCAACCACCTGAGAATTTTTAAATTAAAACAGCAGTCCTTTTAATTACTTGTAGTTTTTGTTGTTTTCTTATAAATACAGAGGATTTTGTGTACTTTGGTTTTTTGTGGTGGTGGTTCATGGTCATGCTGAACTTGTAGATTCCTGTTGTTATATGTTACAAATAGTATCTAGCAAATAGAAGATGCCAAACAGTTTAGAAGTACTTTTAATAGTTATGAACTTGCCAGTTTTATTGTACCCTTAAAAAGTTCTTTTTTTTTTTTAAGATTTTATTTATTTATTTTTAGAGAGGGAAGGGAGGGAGAGAGAGAGAGAAACATCAATGTGCGGTTGCTGGGGGTCATGGCCTGCAACCCAGGCATGTGCCCTGACTGAGAATCGAACCTGTGACACTTTGGTTTGCAGCCCGCGCTCAATCCACTGAGCTACGCCAGCCAGGGCTGAAGTTCTTTAAAATAAAAGTTGACCTTGCTCTAAATGTATTATTTTTAAGATAAGCATCAACACCTCAGAATGGCCCTTCCTATCATCACCAAATATAAATAAAATTAGTTCATCTGCTGGATTTGCCAATTTATAGGAGCCAACTGGGCCACAGGGGACAAAAGCGTGGTCTTTAGAGCCCCAAAGAGCTTGGTGTATATCTTTCCTTTTCCATCTTTTCCCTGCATGACCTTGAGCAGGTACTTAACTGGTTTGAACACAGGGATGACCATGCCTAATCTCATGGTCTGTTGCAAGGGATCAGTGAAATGAGATGGGTTTTGTAAAGCACTCAGCACTGGACCTGGTGTGTATGTCTAAGGTCAGCAGTAGTATTAGCCGTTGCCCACTACCTCGCTGGAAGACACTGTTCAGAGGGAGGTGTGTGTCTTTCAGTAGGGACGTTATGGGTGGATTGTTTTATTTGTGAGGGCATAGGATATTACTAAATTTCTCTGAAAATCGGCATTTTATTTCATTTCTCTAGAAATGTTTATTTTCAGTTTACTGGCTAAATAAATCTTACGTATTCCATGATTTCTCTTCTTAAAGTTGTAATCTCAGATTCTGATTATACACAATGAAATTGTAAAAATTTCAATATAATATGGAAAATCATCTTGTTACATTCTAGTAAAACATTTGGCATCCCTCTCAACTAATTTTGAGACTCCTGTCTAAAGAATACATAAGAGGATAGTGCCACTGTGAACATTCTTGAAGCAGGAAATTAAAATATTTTTAATGCAAGGCTTATCTCTCATCCATAAAAGCAAAGGTGGTCTTCAGCAGACCCCTGCGCACTAGTGCTCTTTGTTAACTCAGAGACACCAGAACATCTGGGACAGTATGTTTCTTTTCTTTTGTGTTCTGTTCTTTTCATTAGCAGTGGGGCATTTTTCCCAGTTGGGCTATGAACTTTTTAGGGCATTTTTAATACGCTTGTCAAGTGTAGTTGAGAATGTATTTCATTACATTCGGTGCATAATTTCACGAAAACAACTCAGGATGCTTGTCCTGTATCTTACCCAACCAGTCAATGTGAGCATACAATGAAGTATCTGATTAAAAACCCACATGGTGATTTGATGTTTGATGTGGTGTTATCTCATAGCACTTGCCTGTCGGTGGTTATTTACTCCAAGCCTCCCTTTTTTTTTTTTGCAATCTTGAAGGACGTCAGGGAAATCAGTTCCTTAGGGATAAACACCTATAAATAACCAGCTCTTACGGAACAGAAATCAAGTTGTCTCATGGTTTGGAAATCCACAAAGTATGCAAGTAAACATCTGTCACCAGACCTGCATTTTGCTTACTTGATCTTTCTGGCCTTCCTTTTACCTAGCTCAGGTATGAGTTGCACTGAAGAAAAAAACACACAACAACAACAACAACAACAAAAAACACTAGTTGACACCAAGTAGTACACTTGAAAACAGAAAGGCCACTGGAGGTGGGCAAGAATTCCAAGCCTTTTTTCCCCCCCCCAGCAACTGCAGGCTTTTCCTCTGCATTCAGATCAATGAGAGAACTTGTCTCAGGGAAATGCTAGGTGAACAGCAAGGCTGAGAGGAGGAAACTTTATTTTTCTACAAAATGGGTTAGCTTGGTCATTAAATTAGTGTTACTTGCTGAGAATACATTGTACTGCATTCAGAACATATATGTACTCTCTGGGAATTTTAGAGGGATGTAGGGCTCTGTTGCTGTTCGTGGTGTGGGTTGGTAAACAAAGGGCTCTAATTATCCATCACCCCTTCAGTGGGGTGGATCTCGGGGTTTCTGGCAGCAGAAGTATCCTTTTCTTTCCTCCAGTATGTGCTGCTTTTTGGCACTTTGTTCATGGCATGTCTACACACGTGTGAAGTGTTGTATGTGATCCCCACCACACTCTGAAATTTTATAACTTGCTTTCCCAAAAGACTGAAACCAGGGTTTCAACTTAATGTTGGAAGACCTTGTTCAGGAAATAGGTGTCCTTTATGAGTCATCGATGTTTGTGCTCATCAAGCAAAATGACCTTCAGCCATTTCTCAGGGAAAGAAAAAAAGACGACGTTTGTTTCAGAGGGCCATAGTGCTGAAATGAATCTGAATATTTATGTTCAATACACTACGGGGATAGATTTACATCTTAGTGGGAGATCAAATAGTATTGGAACAAAAACTGGAATGTGATCATTGTTTCAAGTGTCAAGTATAGAAGAAAAAACAATCTAACTCATTAAATCTGTATTTGAAAAAAAGAACTATGATTTTAAATTTAAATGTTTTCCTGTTTTGTAGGTCATGAGAGAGTGGGAAGAGGCTGAACGTCAAGCAAAGAACTTGCCCAAAGCGGATAAGAAAGCAGTTATCCAGGTAAGAGCTGAGCCCGTTCTCACCGAGAGGGGCACGCCCGCACCCCCGCCCCGTTCATCAAGTGCCCCCCCACACTCCGGTGTGATTGTTCGTGTTCTCATCAGCGTGGACTACTGCTCACCATTGTCCAGGAACGGAGCTGCTCAGACCCTGCCTTATGTTTGCTCCCAGTTAGGTCGGGTCATCGTTCTTCTCCGTAAAGCTCGTGCTGCAACTCGCAGTCTACTTTTCAGTCAAGAGTCTGTCTCTTTGGTGGCCATAAATCTCCTGCTGCTTCTTCCCTTGGCAAAAATTATGTAATAATTACAGTGTTGAACGGCAGCTCCTTTCAAAATTATCTTAAGTAAATACGATACTATCATGGCCATTTTCTTAAATTAAAATACTTTGAATAAAAGAGGAATATTTTTTAATATGCAGTGTAATTTAGAGTTTCAAAAAGACATAAATTGCCCTGGCTGGTGTGGCTTAGTAGATTGCATGCTGGTCTGTGAACCAAAGGGTCACTGGTTCGATTCCCAGTCAGGGCACATGCCTGGGTTGCAGGCAAGGTCCCCAGTAGGGGATGCTTAAGAGGCAACGGCACATCGACGTTTCTCTCCCTCTCTTTCTCCTTCCCTTCCCCTCTTTCTAAATATAAATGAATAAAATCTTTAAAAAAATAAATACATAAAAATAAGTTTATCCTAAGTTATGGTTAGTCAAAGCAGTCTTCAAAGATCTTGTAAAATAATGATTGACACTGAGAAATTAAGGGGGGAGATAGGGTCCAGGAAAGGGAGTAACCCATAAAACATGCTGAATTGGTCCGAAGGCTGGAATGACTATGAGGTCTTTGAATGAAATGAAATTTGATGTCCATTTTCAATGACTCCAGCACACTGCCCCGTCCAGCTTGTTCAGTTCCCGAATGACGCGTGCATGTGTTTGCAATGGCAGCATTTCCAGGAGAAAGTGGAGTCTCTGGAGCAGGAAGCAGCCAACGAGAGGCAGCAGCTGGTGGAGACTCACATGGCCCGCGTGGAGGCCATGCTCAACGACCGCCGCCGCCTGGCCCTGGAGAACTACATCACCGCCCTGCAGGCCGTTCCCCCGCGGGTAGGTCTGGCCTCACGGCTCACTTCGGGGCACAGCCCGGGCAGTGGGCCTGTGGGCTCTGGGCTCCGAAGGCCCTGAGGAGGCAGTCTGGGGAAAAGCTGTGAGCACATTGTTCAGAGCTTTGCCCTGAGTCCATTCATTCCTTCTCGAAGGTTAAAGGGTCGCGGGGCAGCTGCCTCCACAGGGCTGTCTCAGCACAGCAGACACACTTTTCCGCAGAAGAGTCAGGCAGGCTTCCCAGGGACTCAGAGGGCAAGGCCTGACTCAAGGGGATTGGCCAGGGATGGTGGCCTCTCATGGTAGAGTTGAAATCAGGGAACCACTTTGGATGGAACCTACCCCAGCCCCCTCGTCATACATGATGTAGGCATGACTGTACCTACAACTTCATTAAACGGTCTCCTCAATTAAAAGGGAAGACCCAATTACATGGTGCGTCTAAGAAACCCACTTCAAATGTAAAGACAAAGAGGCGAAACAAAAACTCAAGGATGGAAACAAGGATACACTGTAACATTCATCAAAACAAAGCTAGAATAGTTCAGTTCATAGCAGATGGTAAGTCTCAACTTTTCTTGACCACGTGTGAGGTCAAGAAAAGTTGAGATTAGGCCAAGTTTTAAGGATTTTTAGTGGAATAAGAGAGACTAGAACCAGAATTTCCTGCTCAGAGCAGCGGCCACAGTCTCTGGAGCAGCCCTAGTCTGTCATGACATCAGCAGCAAGGAGCCCTGTGTGTGATTTTCGGTAATAAATGCCCATGCAGGCTTCCCGAGCAATGCAAGTGCAGATTCCCTCAGTGAGGCTTTGTGGAAGAAGTTAATTTGGAATTAGGAATATTCTGGAGGTAAGTGTGTATACAGTAGGCCTACTTGCACTGTCCATGATGAAGCAAAGGGTACCGAAATCTCTGACTCTGGAATTGTGGGTTGGTCTGTTTCTCACGCGACTCGATTAGGTTTTGCTTCGTGTTTTAGGGACAGAAATGTTCGGGGTTGTTACGTGGTCTTTCACGCCCCCTTAGTCATCATCAAACACCCTTCTTTATCCCCACTACTCTGTTTTGCTCTGAAATTACTGTCTAATTAATTAAGCTATTCAAGCTCTGTTTTGATTGATGTCATCATAGTGTATCCTCTTCCCGTCCTTGTACTTGTGTTTTACCTCTTTGTCTTTATATTTGAAGTGGATTTCTTAGAGGCAGCATGTAATTGGGTCTTGTCTTTTTAACTGAGAACACCATTGAATGAAGTTGTAGGTACAGTTATACCTAAATCTATCATCTTGCTCTTTGTTTTCCATTTATCCCATCTGTGTTTTATTTTTTTTTCTTTTTTGCCACCTTTTGCACTAATTGAATATATTTTTATAATTCTAGTTTATGTCCTTGGTTGCCTTTGTAGCTATAACTCTTTATTTTGCTAATTTAGTGTTTGCTTTGGGGTCTATAGAAAATATTTTTAACTCTTCACAACAATACACCACTTCACGTACATTATAAGAAACTTAAAATAAACAGAAAAGTGCTTCCATTCCCAAGTTCCTGTCTTTGGCCTGTGGTTGTCACAGTTTCTTCACTGTATGTCATGGTTATTTTTCTTGAAACGTTGTTATTTTCTTTTAAAGGAAGCGGGTATAAGGGCAATAAATGATAATGGAAAAATACCATTTTAAAAAGCTTTAAGTAATTAGAAAAATACTTATATACCTATGCAGTTACATTCCTGGTACTCTTCATTCGCTGCATAGGCCCCACCTGGAATCATTTTTCTCCTGCCTTCATGACATCCTTTAAAACTTCTTTCAGTGCGTGTAGATTGTTGTTGTTGTTTTTTAATAATAATGATGCTCCATTGTTCACTTACTTGCATTGTTTCCAAAAAGAGTACAATATCATCCTTTTCTTTGTCTCTGAAAATAATATATCTTTATCTTTCTACTTTTAAGATTTTTGTTTATAGTAATTTTGAATAGTTCAATTATTATATGCTATGTTGTATTTCAATCTGGCTATTTTTTGTCTTATACATTGTAGTTTTCATATCTGTTTTTTCATACCTTTTATATCTCTACTTACCTTTTTTGAACTTATAAGATGCATTATAGTAATTCCTTTCATGTCCTTGGTTGCTACTTCTAAGATCTGTGTGACCTTTGGGTTAATTCTGATTAATTTTTCTTTTTTATGTATATTATTTTTCTGCATCATTTTATGCCTAGTAATTTTTTATTAGGTGTCAGACATTGTAAATTGTACCTTTTTGAGTGCTGGGAATCTTTGTATACCGGGAACTAACTATTCTTGAGCTTTGTTCTGCAATGTAGTTAAATTACTTGGAAACAGTTTTGCTTTTAAGATTTGTTAGGTAGGATCAGAGCAATGACCAGCTTATGACTTGTTATTCCCCAGTACTGAGGCAAGATCCTTCTGAGTAATCTACCATGATGTTGAGTTTTCCCACATAGGGGGTAGAAACAGGTACTATTCCTAGCCCTGTGTGAACATCGGACACTGTTACTTCTAATCCTTTTGGATGATTTTTGTTCTGTGGCCTTGATTAGTTCTGTACATTCATGCACTGATCATTAGTCAGCTACATTCTCAAAGGGCATCGTCTGCATGCAAATCTCTGGGTTCTCTCTGAGTGACTCCCTCCTCTCCAGCATGCTCTGCTGAGACTGCTGGCCGCCTTCATCTCTCCAGACCCTCACTCCATATCTTCAACTACGGAGTCCACCGGGCCCCGCTGGGGTTCCCATTCCGGGAGCCACAGCCCAGAAACTCACGGCAGTCAGCGTAGGCATTTGTAGAGCTCACCTCATTTGTTTCCCATTTCCCATTGTTCACTGTCCTTCATCTGATGTCTATAATATATTGTTGAAACATAATCCTTTATTTTTTTCTATTTCTCGGTCATTACAAGTGACCGATGAATCTGTTGGTTCTTTCTTGATCTTGTGGGGAAGTGGCAGCCTGTGTGTACATTATGTAACTAAACCTAAAGGCCAACCGTTTGCCCTGATTCTTTTCATCATTTTGGTTTTTCTTTCTATTGTGAAGTTATAGTACAGAAAGCTTTGAGGAGCCATACGAGAGCTCCTGGTACTCTTCCAGATAGCAAAATAGTATTGGCCCTGTTCTGCTGATGACGTCACTGAGATCGAGTGGCTGGTCCAGGGTGACACCACTGGCAGTGGACAGGGTGGAGCCGTGGGTCACAGTTGACCACTGTCTGCTTTCTTACTAGACCATGCTTCCTCTCCGAACAGAAAGCTTTTGAAAAAGAAGACTCACATTAGCATTTTTATTTTCTACTCAGAAAAGAAAGTATCTGTTGCTGCTCAGTAAAATTCCATTTGTCTCTTCAGAGAAAAAGTCCTGTGCTTACTCTCTTTTTCTAGAGGACTCGGCATGGGGAGGCGGGGCCATTGGGATCCTTTGCCAGAGCAGGGCAGGGTCATGGGTGTTGAGACCAGAATGGTAATAGCTGACATTTAGTAAAGCGTTTCAGCTAAAGCCCAATCTCTGAAGTACAATCATTGCTCAGTGGTCATTGATAGAGCAAAAACAAGATGAGGACTGCACGGAGTCTTTCACCAGTGCACACTTCCCATCTTTCAGGTCAGCCCCTCGGCCAGCCCCGGAAAGACAGCCACAAGAAGAACATGGGCTGAAGCTTCAGCGCTATCGAGGGGATATTTTCAGACTGGTCATAATCACACTTGTTCTGGGCCTGGGGGTCACTTCATGTAGAATTAGATAGCGTGTTTATTTGGAATTAAAATTAACAACTGGATTAGGAAGAACTGTTTTACTGTGAAAAAAATCCAGTTGTTGTTGATTGATCCAGGGGTTCCTGTTGAATTCTCACCTAGACATGGGCAGTGCTCTCCCGTGTACTGACAGCTGGAGGCGGGGACTCACAGGCCTGGGGCCGTGGCCTTACTTGTCGTCTCTCGGCAGTTCCCGTCTTTGTCTGACTGCTTTATTTAAATGTCAGCATACAGCTGGAGAGGGCACTTAGCTCTGTACTTGGGAAAATGCGAGAAACTTCTGAATCCCTCTTTGAAGACTTTTATATATTGCTATTGAAAAACATAAATCAAAAGCTCACCAGTTATTGTCTGTGGAAGGTCACATCTTGTACTGGAGCCATAAATAGGTATTTACCAGGTCTCCCCCCTAGTTAGCAGTGCCTAGACAATATGAAATACTCAGTAAAAGCTGAATATAAAGAAATGAATTAGACTAAGTGTTTTTAATAGATTCTATAGCTAATATTACCTTCAGAGTAATTATCCCTTTAGCCCTAACTTTATTCTACCATATAGTCCCAAACTTTGCAAACATGAAAATCTGAAACAACGTGGATATTTTTCCCACTGCATCTTTGAAGCTCAGGCTTCACCCACGCTTTCATCTGTATTGAACCCAAGCATGGAAGTCCTACATGATGGTGTTTTGTTCAGCTGAAGTTCCTTGTTCTGCCGTGAATTTCATGTGTGAGTCCCCACAGGTCCTTTTTGATTAATTGTGAGCCTCCAGCTAGTGTACTCAGTGGCCAGTGTAAAAGTGCATTGTTTGAATCATATTTAGATCATATCATAATCTATATATTTTTTTAAATATTACAATAGTTAAAAACAGTTTTACTTTCTCGGGGATAAGAATACACCCAGAATGAACTCTTCATCTGTTGAGAGCTAATGAGTCTGCTAAGGACCAGTCCACTGAATTTATTCACTTTTCTAAAAGTTTCCCTGGAAAATCAAGGAGTTAGATTCCCTGTCCCCCCCCCCCCCAAGTTAAATTCCCTGCCCCCGCAAAAGTTAAATTCCTCTTCAAAGGTGCATCCCACATGGTTCAACTGTGGAGGCCTTCAAGCTACCAAACTTAAGTACTACTTGAACCTATATTATCATCATTTAACGACCAATCCTGTACTTTTGGCTTCTTACTTCCTCAGAGCTCATATTCAGCTCCTATGGCCTCAGGAAATATGGACTAAACACGAGCAAAATGCTACCTGATCCTGCCTTCCTGTCACTGTCAGGGTTCCACTTCACAGGAGAGGAGCCCATGAGGCTGCCTGCCTGGTCAACGTCCTGAAGAGCAACTAGACTTAAACAGGGTCCTGTACAGTTAAACTAAAGGCTGCATAGGAATTTCTATTTAAAATAAACTTTCCATGGTAGGCTCAGGTCTGGAGAACCTTTGGAGCTCTTAACTAGCAAGACTTGAAATGTGTTCAAGATAAGAAATGAATGACCATATCTTAGATTTTGGACTTTTGACTGATACTTAGTCTAAATCTTTCTGTCAAACGACATCCTGATTATTTTTCTGACTTTATCCAATTTCCAGCATTTTCTCTGTGACAGTGAGATGGGGGAGCATTTTTGTGTGTTCCTCTCTGGCCGTCTCTGTGTCTGCGTGTCATATATAGTAGTGCTGTTCCGTGTTTTCCCAGGTTCTCATGGTGGCCGAGTCGTATCCAAATAAAATTAATTTCCTGCCTATAGCTGCTGCTTCACATTCAGACTCAACATTTAATGGAGAAAAAAAAATGTCTGTGTCTTTAGCACCTGTACTTTTTTTCATTCTCATTTCTGATTAGTTCAGCCACGTGTTGAATTTTCCTGAGGTTCCTGAAAACTTCTTCATAGAAATCTTTGGTCAAACATGAATGGAATGATTCGTGAGACTTACCATTAAGGAGTATGTTTTTGTCCCTCTGTTGGGGTTTGGTTCAACACTATTTGGTGAATTCTAGCAACAGGGCAACAGATGTTGAATAAGAAGCAGTCACTGGAGAAAAGAAAGGACAGCTACTCATGGGTGTGTTGTGACAGGCACACTAGTGAATGCCTAGGGAGGTTCCATCGTTCTTTAGCCAACATGAATGTTGGTGCAGCTCTAAGTTGTGTAAAGGAAAAGTGAAAGTGAGGTGCTTGACTTGGCTATTTCAGTTTTTATATGATGTTGCTAACTGTCCTCTTCTACAACCCTTCATTTTCTGCTCATCACTTTTGGGCGCAAAAGACATACGAAGCATTTGTAGGAAATACACAGATAGCATAGATTTCCCAGGTAAGTCTGGTACATCTGCTCCTCAATATAATGGGTGGTTAATAAGTTGAAAATCATTTGCCGAGGGTCTAACATGTGAGGGCACTGAGGCAGGTCAGTACTAGGATGTTTAAAGATGTTCTACTCTCAAGTTTTTAATCGAAATTTTGTAAAGCTGATCAGAATATACTTGCAAGCCTGGGAGGTTTAAAATCATCTTTGAGAAATGTAAATAATTATGCTATGCTTCATATTAATTATTCATTCAGCATTCATTTATTCTAAGTTGAGACTTGAAAAACTGTTGAACACAGGGCAATTCAGTAACTTGAGAACATTTAAAGACAGACCAGCAACAAACAGTAGGTGAAAAGGAAAAAATAGGAGAATTAGCATTTATTGAACAAAATCCTACAAATTCTGCTGAGTGGTTGGCGTGCTATTTCAGCAGTGCCTCTCAGTATTTCCTCCTTACCTTGCTTGAATCTTTACCAAGCTTAATACATAAGCAGATCTTGATAAAGATGAGCAGTTAAGTTTGTAGCCAGAGACACTAGTGCTCTCTGTTTTAAAATTGAATTAAGTTAAATAGAAAATTAAGAAGTATATAAGAAAGGCATTAGCTTGGAAGCTGTCCTGTGCTTCTGAGACCATATACATCACCCAGATTCCCTCCAGAGCAGAGCCCTGCTAGGTCAGGGGCTTCGGAGTTGAAATGGCTCTCCCCGAGGTGCTGTGAAAACGCACGGCTCCATGATACCAGATTTCATTCCAGCAAAAGGCTTCGTATATATATATTCATATCTATTTTCATGTCACCTTTGAACAGGAGAACATACATATTTTCATTTTTCTACAAATGCACAGTGTGTTATTTAATTGGCCCAGTGGTTACCGAGCTGTCCAGGGTTACAGGGATCCGCCCCAAAGAACAGAGAGCAAGCAGGGATCTTCTCCCTCGAAACGTGTGTGTTGTGCACACAGTTACACATGGGTTTCCAAGAATTTGCTTATTCTGTGAAGCTCATCTGTGGATCCATTGAAAGATCCCAGGTAATACTTGGGTTTCTATAAGCTTTATCTTGAGTTTTTTAATTTTGACATTTTTAGTACATCAGGGCCCTGCGGTTAGGTAGGGTAAGAGAAGAGGGTGAAATTGAAAGAAGTTTAGGTATAAATGTCTTTGAAAATGGTAACCAGGTACAGGGTGTAGAAAGCAAAAATGCCAAAATCCAGCTTATGAATAGACACAACTACAGCATGTGATTGCGACCCTCTCTGAAGAAATCAAGACTGTGTCACAGCTGCCATTTGTCAGGCGGTCAGGCCCATCCGACAGACCTTCCCAAAGCTCTGTGGGATTTTGAAACATCTGTCGTTGACATCTCTCCTGCGACTCTTGTCTGTTGGGCTTTGCCGTCTGGGTGGTGTTCATAATCCTGTTCAGAGTGTCAGCATGTTTCGCTGCTTGACCACACAAGAATTTAAGATGTAAGGTTTCTGGCGCTTCTTTGCTGTCAAGTCAGCTGATCTTAGCTCTAGATCCAAAGTGTGTTAAAGTTACTCCAGAAACATAAATCACAGGGTTTGGGCCAGGTCCTAAATTTGGTTCTTTATGGTGCCTTCAGTAATTTATAGCTGCTGTGATCTCTGTAGCTAAAGGAAAAACTATTACCTCTGCACTCGGGGCTCTGGCACCAAATGGGGGGGGCGGCGGGGGGTTCTCTCACATTAAATAATTCCGACACTGCCCAGAGTGAGCACAGACCCACAGGTTCAGGGCGCAATCCCACAAGACTGTACCCATTTCAGAAGCCAGTTGCAAGTCCCAGGTCATCCCTCCCTCCCCCTATCTCTAATAATAAATAAATAAAATATTTTTTAAAAAGATAAACACAGATGTGATGCAAAGGTTCCTGTGGAAGCTGAATGCTTGCTTCTTGTTTTGTTTTGTTTTTGTTTTGTTTTGTTGTGTGGGGGTGTTTTGTGTGTGAGGGGGCTGTTATTTTGCTTTGTTTTCAGAATTTTTTCTTGCAGTAGTAAGGGATCTGAAAACTATAAATCAGAGTTCCCAGCCCCCTCCCTGGGTTTGGTAATTTACTAGAACAACTCACAGAACTCAGATAAATGCTTCCCCCTAACCCTTAGTGATTTATTAAGAAGGATGGAACTCAGGAATAGCCAGACAGAACAGATGCACAGGCAAGGGGGGTGGAGCTTGCGTGCCCTCTCTGGGCACATCATCCACACTGCATCCCAACCTATTGACCCACAGAAACACTTTGTATAACAAAAGATGCTCCTGTCACTCCCGTCACTCAGGAAGTGACAAGACTTCTTGGTACTGCACATCAGGGGCTGGGAGCAGAGACCAAGTATGCATTTCCTATATGTCACCGTAACCAAAATAAATTATTTCTGAGAACTAACAAAATGTTCTGAAAACAAAAAAAAAAAAAAACATGCAACCTACCAGCTTTGACTGAACGTCACTAATCGGTAAGTGACAAGATAAGAACCACACTTCTTTTCTACATTGTTTAGTAGACTGTAAACACCTGTCTTTAATTCCCAGGTTTGCCATCTATAGAACCTGGAACCTGGAACAAGTGACTTAATGAAAAGAAGTCTCTCTTTATCTGCGAATTGGGGTTAACTCCTACTCTCGTACAGTTAACATTGTTCTAGCTTCCGTTAGACGTATTTAGAAAAACGGAAGGATTAATTGAAGGTTGCGATGAAATTGCAAAGTAGAAACATAGCTTCCACCCTCCAAAGAGAAAGAGTATATTGTTAGGAGAGAATCTATGGAGGCTTCAGTGTGACGTTCCTATTAGGAAGTCATCTATCTGCTTCCATAGGGAGGAGGGAAGGGATGGATGGGAGATGACCTCCTGTTTGCCTGGGTGCTGCTGTGTTCTGTTGCATCACAAAACCAGAGCCAAGTGGTAACCTGGGCATGCTAGGAACGGATGGAGCTAGTACCTACATGTTCTCAACCCCTGAGAAACACTGATGAGCAGAGGGGGTTGAGAACAAGATTCTGTGCTGCCATTTCCTGAGTTGCTTTCTCAAGACTTCTGTATTCAACTTGACCTAAAATTGTTTTGCCTTCTCATACTAATTTTAATAACTACAAAAATCATTCCTCTGCTGGGACTATACCCTAAGAATCCTGAAATACCAATCCAAGAGAACCTATGCACCCCCATGTTCATAGCAATGTTATTTACAATAGCCAAGTGCTGGAAGTGCCCATCAGTAGGTGAGTGGATCAAAAAACTGCGGTACATTTACACAATGGAATACTGTGCAGCAGAAAGAAAGAAGGCGCTCCTACCCTTCACAACAGCATGAATGGAACTGGAGAGCATTATGCTAAGTGAAATAAGCCAGGGGGCAAAAGACAAATGCCATATGATCTCACCTATAAGTGGAACCTAATCAACAAAACAAACAAATGAGCAAACTAGAACCAGAGGCCTGGAAACGAGGAACAGACCGACAGGGACTAGAGAGGAGCGGGCAAGGGGTAAGGGAGAAAAGAAGGGAAAGGGCGCAGTGAAAGAACAAGTACAGTATAAACGATCCATGGACATGGATAGCGGAGTTAGGGATTAAGTAGGATGGGGGCGGATAGCAATGGGGGGAAATTGGGACAACTGGAATGGAACAACAATAAAAATAATAAAAATAAAGATTTAAAAAATCATTTCATTGCTCTTCTGAGAAAAGGAATATACCGTAGGCGAATTTTGCAGTGGACTTTAAAAGTCTAGCTCAGCTCCTAGGGTTAAAGATAAACAGAGATGCCCCCGCTGCTGTGGCTTGGTGAGTTGGCCATTGTCATGCAAACCAAAAGGCCGCCTGTTGGATTCCCTCGATTCCCTGTCAGGGCACATGCCTGGGCTGAGGCCCAGGTCCCCAGTTGGGGGCATGAAAGAGGCAACTGATTTATGTTTTTCTTGCACATCAATATTTCTCTCCTTGCCTTCCTATCTCTCTAAAAATAAATAAAATACTTTGTTTTTCAGAGAAACATAAACACGGGTTTGATGCTGAGGAAGTGTCCCTGAATGCTTGGTTCTTGTTTCGTTTGGGAGGGGGTGTGTTTTGAGTGTGAGGGGGCTATTTACTTTGCTTTGCTTTCAGAATCTTTTCTCGCAATAGTGAGGCTACGTGTGAAATGCTGGAGGCCAACACGGCCGATTAAACTCAACGAAGACCACCTCAAGCAGAAAGAGGCTTAACTCCCCTCGGTGTGTTTTTTCAATCAGCACACAGAGATTTTGTACATTCTATTCATATGCTCAAGATTTCTTGAAATCCGAGGTGTAGAACTGTGAAAATAATGGCCCTGAACCTATTTTTGAAAACAGGAGAGAATTGCTTTTTCGTGGTTGGTGATTAACGCCCCCAGTCACGGGGGTGGAAACCACTGGGGTGCAATTTAATGCTTCAGGAGAGGGCTTTCCTAATCATTCCCTCGTGACCCGGAGAGGTGAGGGTGCTCCCCATCGAGTGAGTCATTTTCTCCCTCCTCCTTGGAAGGATTTCACCCCCGGCTTCTCAAGGCTCTTGACAGATCATTGCTTCCCATTAGGAAACGGTTTAAGGCACAAGTGTCTTCTGATAAGATGCCAGATTTCTAGATCAAGCATAAAAACCACCGAGGGAGGACCATCGAGCTCAGCAGCCCTGTTTCAAAGTGCCTCCCACGTGAGCCGTGGGATGAAAAGCTGCGCATGCAGATGTGACGGGCATTGAGTCAGTGAGGTGTGTGTGCTTGATCCTAAGTCCAGCGACGGCGAACTTACGGAATTGACTAAAAGAGCAAAGTGGGAAAGGCAATACGTCTGAGAAGCGGGGAAACTAATTTTTAAAAAATCTGTCATAAGTAAAGGCCATAAAATTTCCTTCAAAATTGCATACTTGAACCTCATATCAAAACCCACGCCATAGGAAGGGTCTTATGAAATAAGTTGTGAAATAAGGGAAATTTAGCAGAAGAAGTGTTATTAGTAGTCTCAGAAGATTTTATGATTTGGAAATGATAGAAATTATACACGTAGAGGATAAAAACATGTTTTTAAATTCAGTTACTATCAATAGCTTTATGATGAGCTACTAAATTCTTAATGCTTATTTTTCTAATATTAACAATCCTTTCAAATGTAAGTATTGTGAAAATAGGAAGTTACTTTAAGAAATATATTTCTATATGGATACCAGGTATATGAAATTAATGAATTGAATCTTCCTGTCAACACCAGTGTGAATGCGTCACAGGGTCTGTTAAATATTTGGGGAGAAATATTGGGCCAGGAACTGTACCAGCAGCCAAAGACAGGTTCGACTTTAATTCTAAAATGGGAACGTGGTTCATAATCCAAAATGTAAATCTCCAGGTTAAGTCTGTTTGCCGGTTAAGTCTAATCCATTCCAGTAATGCCTATTCTTAATTCCTCGAGAAATTTCTTCTTTAAAATGAATTTCTCAAATGCAGTATGATTGTGAATTTAGTGCAGTCTGAAAAATATCCAGTCAGATGCAAATACATACTTTGTAATTATGAATAAACACTCTTTCGGAAACACTAGTGACAATAAATGGGATTGGATACAATTAGACCCTGGGGTGGTTCTTCCCCTTTTATTTCTGGTGGGGGGTTTTTTTCTTGTTTATTTATACATATATATATTTTTTTGGCATAAGTTTTATAATGATTAGACATTCCATGCCAATAAAACCAGATTTTAATGTTAATACATAAAATACTGAAGTTGTGAAATAAGGGAAATTTAGCAGAAGAAGTGTTATTACTAGTCTCAGAAGATTTTATGATTTGAGAATGATTGAAATTATACACCTAGAGGATAAAAACATGTTTTTAAATTCAGTTACTATCAATAGCTTTATGATGAGCTACTAAATTCTTAATGCTTATTTTTCTAACATTAACAATCCTTTCAAATGTAAGTATTGTGAAAATAGTAAGTTACTTTAAGAAATATATTTCTATATGGATACCAGGTATATTTTCCCTATCATTTCTACGTGAGTGTTCTTGTGTTTTTAATTAAAATTTTAAGAAATTTCTTTGTCCTGGGAAAATGAATGAAATAAAACTCCCTAAGCAAATGAGATTCTCTGCTATTCTGTGATACATGATTCAGTTCTAGAGATAACTAGTTTTAAACCTTGAGAATCTGTATTATGGCTTAAAGTTGTAAAGACAATTGTTTCTCTTTTTTTAATGAAATGTGCATGAATCAGATACCAAAGGTAGGACTGTGTGTGTGTGTGTGTGTGTGTGTGTGTGTGTGTGTGTGTTTTATCCAGAGAAAATGAAAATTAAAAAGTGTACGGAAATGTTACCTATTTTTCTTAACTAAGAATATTTTTTTTTTTTCTGAGGTGTAGGCCTAACCACCGTTTTGTCTGGTATGATTTCTGCCTACTCCAACATAAGAGCTAATCTGATTTTTGCATTTTTCATCTCTAAGCATAATTCTTAGAAATGTGTTTGCCTGATTAAATCAGCCGGGCAGAACCCTGTAATTCATTTATTGAGGGACACGGTGATGTCTTTCTGAATCATCTCATGTCCTGAGGCGCAGGCATTAGGAAGAAAAGGTTTGTGTTTACATAGAGGCACACACAGTGTGTATCTGAGCTCACATAAACAAGGATGAGGTCATTGCTTCCTCTTAGGGCCCATTGTTTCTGCAGGAGCTTTGTTCCCTAGTGGAAGAGCAGCAGCCAGTGCTGGGGCCTGGGGAGTCAGGATTGCCCAGTGTGAGCTAGTGTTCATTGTCATTTCGGGAGGGATTTTGAGTGGGGACATTTGGAATACGTTTCTGAAGCATATAAGAAATGCCGGTATTAAATGAGATAAGCTATTTTAAACAAGTGAGCATACTCACCATTTAATTATCCATCTTCGGAAAAGATAAAGATGGATTTAGAACTGGAATCTGTGAATGTCACCTAAGCCTAACTTTGAGCTAATGCCTTTAATCATTTTCCAGTAATCCTACACGGATTGACCGAGGACCTTCCTCGGTCCTTGGTTAACCGAGTTAAAACCGGTTAAAATAGGTAACATTTTCCTATCTTGCCATTTCCCCTCCCTACAGTCTCCCTACAATTAGCCAAAGCGTGGTGGCAGTGGCAGAAACCGAGGGCAGTATCTGAGAGATTGAACAAGCGAAGGGGTTTTCAGGACGATTGAGAGAAGATATTAACATGTCTCAGAGTATTATCTGAGCGTCTGAGAACTGGAAGTCCAGGCAAGAACTCTTAGAACATACTCTGTTTCTAGCCATTCAGTTAGGTATTTCTGTTTTCAACTCTGTAAGTTAGTTCCTTTGTGGAGCTTTCTTTAGCTTGGCCCCTCGGAGAGCTTCCTTGAAAGGCAGGATCACTAGTGATGAGGAGACTGGGCTCTGGAGCCTGCGAGTTGGGCTACCTGTTCTTGTTTCACCACTACCAACCAGCTCTGCGGCTGAGTATGTAACCAGTGTCTAGCCCTCGGTGCCTTGTTGACTGCCTCTGTGAAGCAGCAAGAGCCCCTGCACCTGTCCTAGGGTTGACGGGAAGATTTGATGAGTCACTGTGCCTAAAGCGCTTCAAACACAGTCTCATTCCCATTAGCAGTCAGTAGGTTTTAACTGTTAACTGTTTAGCAAAGAGAAAAGCTTGAGGGGGGGGGCGGCGGTGTGGGAACAAGTGGTGAGTAGAAGAAATAAGTGTGTATTCAGTACCTGCTGTGGACTAAGCACTATGCTTGATAACTAACACAGACCATTTTTAATATGCACACTATAGGAGAGATACTGCTGTCTTAATTGCACAGATGAGCACATTGAAGCTTACCTAATTCTGAGACTCATTCATTTTAAAGTTGATGTTTACGTTAATAATGAGCTTATGGGCATGGGTATTGTTTGTGATGGTTGTAAGAGAAATTGCAACCCCAGTTTCTAATTTGAGCTTTAGCTTAATGCAGTCATGCCCAAGGCCATCGGAGCCATTATATCCTGCTAGCACACTCCTCTTGGTGGTGGCAGTCCCTTCAGGGCAAAATACCTCATTGGCATTTTGAAAGTGTTGATAGGTGACTGACTATTTGCTCCCCATCCTCCCCCCTCAAAAAATAGAAAAAGAAGAGAAAGTTATGATGTAAAGTAATCTTTACGTTTCATTAAAGTATTTTTTACATGATTTCTTTTTTAAAAATTCTTCAAACAATAAAGCCCTTTCAAGGAAAACAAATGAAGCAGAGCAACGGAGAGGGCGTGGAGACAGCTGCGTAAATGAGGGGCAGGGGCATCATGAATAAACACAATTAGTTGCAACCCTTTTTGTCTCCAGCTCTGAAAGTATAATTGCAATAGTACTAGAGGGAGTTTTTAGGCCTCGGTTTCAATAACAAGCAAGCATCGAGGGTATGTAATATCCTGATTGCACAGACATGCATATAAAATATCCCTCACATTCAGCAAATAGTCAGCCCTTAACTACTGACCTTTTACAAATTACCTTTTTCAAATTAGTGCATGCAAATGTATCATCTTTTAAGTACATATCTACATACTTTCTCAATTGTCACCTCTTACTTCTTTTAAAATTGAAAAGACCATTCTCTGGCTTTCTGTCATTTCAACCATACATTACAGTGCAAGTGAGAATGACATGTGGCCAAACGCCATGTGGCAAGCTTTGATGTCTGCCACTGTTGAGGTTATGGAGAAGAATAAAAGAAATAAGTAAGGCAGAGTGCGGGCTTCGAACCAAAGTGTCACAGGTTCGATTCCCAGTCAGGGTACATGCCTGGGTTGCAGGCTATGACCCCCAGCAACTGCACATTGATGTTTCTCTCTCTCTCTCTCTCTCTTTCTCCCTCCCTTCCCTCTCTAAAAATAAATAAATAAAATCTTAAAAAAAAAGAAATAAGGCAGAGGAGCACAGGTTTATTTTCTTATGATTGTATTTATTTATTTGTTTTCTTAAGCATAGGAGTGTGGCCTGGAGAGGACGTTAAGCCAGCTACTCAGCACAGAGCATCCTCTCTGAGCCACCCATCCGTATCATGTGATTCCTGATAAAGAAAAACTAAACCTGGTTCTCAAAGATCTCATGGTTGAAGAGGGCAGTCAGAAACATAAGTAATTTAATAGATTTTGTTAAGTGCAAAATCTGTTCTATGGCCTTTCATGGGATCTGCGTGGCCTCTCATGGGAGCCCAGAGCAAGACCACTTATACCTGGGATGTCAGAGAGGTGACCCCTAGTTAAACCAGCAGAAAAGAAATGGGGAGTCACATCCCATAAGCTCTTGCAACTCCTACCTCCAGCGCTGTCCCCATGTCTGGGAATAAATTCTGTACCTTCCAACAGACTTTCAAGGTGCCCAGGACTCATTACTTAATACTTACTGAGTTTATCCAACTGGCCAAAATTCTATTCTTGATACAAACTTCCATTGGGTTTTTTTTTTGGTAGTTGTTTTAATGAAGAAAAAATATGTATCTTTGGAAATCATTATAAAATCACATAGTCAATGGAATCACTGAAGACAAAAGAGGTCTTGTCCTTTGTTTTAATGAGAATGAATGTTGTCAAGTAAGGTTGGAATTAAAATGGAAACAACTGGAAAAATATAGAAGCACTTAAGAAGAAATTGAATTGTTGCCGAAAGCATTAGAATCCAATAGCATAGGAAGAATTTAATTAAATTTCAAAGTAAAGTAACTACAGTTTCACGTTGGAAAATTTAATGTCTCTTAGAGCTTATCAATTATTTCTTGGCCTACAAATTAGCAGTGGTTAAGTTGCCTTTTATTTTCCTCGTTTTGATTATTATACTGTTACATGCTGCTTACAGTGGGATCATTCGTGCACCATTACTGCCGAGATAACCATTAAGACTGTGCGCTAGTCCTATGGCTGCATGGGCCTCTGTGTATTTGGGTGAGAAGAGGGAAGGACCGGACTTAAATCCAGCACATCCACAGTCAACTCCCCTCCTACAGCAGAAGGCTGCTATGTGAAAAGAAAGTGTTGATTCAGGAGGACAGTCATCATATACACCAAATATTAAATGACCTTTTAGAAATGCAAAGTGACCCATGGACTAAGCAGTTGCCCTTTAACAAAGAAATGGGATTAATGTTCAGAATAGGGAATTGCAAAGAGAGGGCTCACAACGCTTTCACACCGGAGGATCAATGAGTGGGACCTCTGACCCAGAGCCACCAGAAGAAGCAGTATTTTTGCACAAAGTTGACTCTTTTTTTTTTCTCATTTTTCCTCAACAGCCTCGTCATGTGTTCAATATGCTGAAGAAGTATGTCCGTGCCGAACAGAAAGACAGACAGCACACCCTGAAGCACTTCGAACACGTGCGCATGGTGGACCCAAAGAAAGCTGCTCAGATCCGGTCCCAGGTCAGCACAAAGGGTGGGATCGCCTGCAGCCTTGGTGATACAGTGTTCTTGGCCTCTGAGTCAGAGCGTTCCTTATTCCCAGAGTAGCTATGTGTTGCGCGTGGGTCACCGGCTAGCAGTGACCACGGAACGCTGTGGATGGCTCGACAATAAACACGCGAGAAAAAAACAACACATGCACAGAGACAAACTAGTTTCTGTGGGGAAGTAGGGACAGAAATGGCCACCCCTCCTAGTGGGGAGCGCGCCGATCCACCGTCCATACCTGCTTTTATTAGGCTCATCCTGCATAATAATTCAGGTAAAGTACAGCACTCATTAGGGGAAGTAAGGAACTATAGAAAACAAAGAACTCTGCCCGTCTATTGAGTTGGGGGGTCAAAGAGCTGTAAGGCTGAGGAACAAACTAGCTTCCTCCTAAGACCCTTCTCATTCAACTGAGAGCGTTCTAAACAAAGAAGGTTTCACAGTAATTTACATGTTCTTTCTTAGGCCTGATCACCCCGGGAAATCCGCACTTCTCAGTACCGAGCTGCACCACCCTGTCATTGTTTCAGGCTTAGGTGGAGCAAGGGAACTAAGGCAATCAAGAGATAAGGAGATTTTCTCCCAGACGATGAGAACTCAGGCTATGTCAAAGCCGAGGAGCGAGGGTCCATCACCCCCCTTTTGCTGCAGCCCCCCAAGTCCTTCTTTTTGGGGGGCCTCCCAAAGTGATCGTGCCTGGCTTGGGTTGTTCTCCCCGTGGGGAATCTTACCCGTCTTTGGCTAACCGACCAAGCTTTTTGGGGTTCAGCAGCAGAAGCAGCATTCCTGCCAGGGAGATAAGCTTTTGTCTCCTTGCCGGCTCACGGTTCCAAGGGCGTTCCCTTAGCCTTAGCTAGGCGGGGGTTTCAGCTTCTGATACCAGTCAGGGCGGTTCCCAACAGCTATGGGTGTTAGGCAGCTACCCTTTAATACCTGGTAAATTCTAAAGGCTTGACTTAGAGCAACATGGGGTTTGGCAGTTTCTGAATTATTAATAAGGAACATAAAAAAATCTTCAGTGTCTACTGCTACTGATTCTCAAAGGAGCCATTTAAATCTCTGATGACTAAAATGACAAAAACAAAAAGTGTATAAAGCAAAACCTCTCAAATTGGTTCAACTAAATTGTGGTAGGCAGTCAGACACTCACAATGCTTGGGAGTAATGTGAGCCTGTCATAAATATGTTTTATGCTTCTCCATTCCCAAAGGTCGACAACTGGCATCTACCGCTGGAAATCTGAAACTGTACATTTCTTTCCACTGAAGAATTTAAAATACATCTATACTTCGTTTCATGAAATATCCAGTCAAATTAAAACGTATTCTCACCTATTTACAAATTTGCAAAGGAATGTAATTAGGACATCAGAGGTTATTTAGGGACCTCAGTATTAAGAACTAGAGTTGGATGCAATGATCTTTCTAACTGGCTCTGCATTTTATGGTTGCAAGCATACAATACAAGGGGAAGTGAAGAGCAGCTCTAAAGTGAGGGAACAAACAGTGATAGAAGAAGGAGAATAAGGAAGCCCTTTCAGGTTAAAAGTTTCAGCAGTGTTTTCCCAGTTTCATTTTGAAGTTTGTTATCTGTCTGTGATGCTTGGTAAGGAAAAGCAGGTCCTTACTCCAGAGATGGTTTACCTGGACCTGTCCCCTTTGGTGCAGGTGATGACACACCTCCGTGTGATTTACGAGCGCATGAACCAGTCTCTCTCCCTGCTCTACAATGTCCCTGCGGTGGCTGAGGAGATTCAGGATGAAGTTGGTAAGTAAGCCGTTCTTTCAGTGCCATGCATAGCCACATGTTTTGCTCCTGTAGCAGCCAATCCGAGAACAAGTCCATCTGTGTCAGCGATCACCAGTGTCCTTGTGTGTGGAAGGGGAAAGAGCAAATTCCTTTGAAATAAAACTGGGGAATGGAGCTCTCTCACCTACCTGAGCAATTGCATCAGGTCTTAACTATTCATTCTTACAAAAGTGGGGGAAGACGACTTATGGTATGTTTGTGCAATGATGAGCCATTTGTTGGCTTTTACTTGTCAACAGTTTTCTTCTAACTTTGTCAGTCTTGTAAATATCACCTTAGGGTGCTTTGATACTTTACAGTGTAATGAAGACAACCATCTTTTCATCTTTTAATGCTTTATTGTCATAAGCTTTGAGAGGCGTTATATCCCCACTTCATAGATGAAGGAGCTCAAACTTACAATTTAAGAAACTTTCTTGACTATGTCACACACATCCTAAGTAGCACAGCAAAAGCACAAAACCGCAACTTCTGACCTTGAGGTTATTGTTATGTTCAGTAACTCACATCTTTCTTGGAACCCCTCCCTCGCCCCCCTGCCCACGATAGCCATGATGATCGTCTGAACCACATGGTTGTTTAAACATAATTAAATGATTTGCCCACTGTCTTCTATGAAGCTTTTATTTTGAAGTAATTGTACACTCATAAGAAGTTGGAAACATAATACAAAGTCCATTGTGCCCTTCACCCACATTCCTCAATAGTAACATCTTTCAAAACTATGATACATTTTCAAAACCAGGAAATTGACATGTGTGCCCAGTATCTTTTATGACCCTAGTTGTCCTAATGACATCTTTAATATTTCATATAAGTTCTCCCATCTCTGGTTTTCCTGGAGAAGGGAGTAAAGTATCACATAATTCTTCACAAAACCCCCAAGTGCCCATATCTATTTAACTTTACCTCACAAAAGTACATAGATGGCAATTACTCTAGTGAATCTTTCAACATAAAAGAAATGTATGTAGCCCTGGAGAGACGATGCATAAACTCTCAGCAAATAAGCAATATGTATGTGTGATGTGTCTCTCTCTCCGTAGGGACAGCATATCTGAAATCCAAACAGCCAGAGTGTTGTGGATGGGTAGACTCATAAGCAGGTCCAAAACACCTCTTGGCTTGTGTTTTCCATTTAGTGCCAAAGCTGTTCTGCCCTTTCTTTTCTAACATATTGCCTTGTAAATGTTGTTTGTATTATTATCAGTCACGTGTTTCACAGGTATCAGAGGATGATGGTCTGATGAGTACTGTGTATTGACAAAACTAATCAAGTCTACCTCGGGTTACATGCACTGAAAAGAAACTGGATCATCCAAGCTTTGGTTCAGAAGGGGAGCTCGGTGCTGAGCCAGCTCTTAGGAGGGTAGTCAGGAGAGCTTTCCGTCTACACCGTGGATTGGAGGCAGGATTTCCAATCAATTTTCAACTCAATATATTAAGTTTCTGTAAGAACGAAATATTCTTGTTACAAGTATTTGTAGGATAGAAATGTGTAAGGATTCTTTAAAATACTGTAGTTTAAATACGTACAAGAAAATCTTTCAACAAGTTGTGAAGGGACAAAAATCAAAGACATCGTCACATTCTTACAAACTGAAGCTCACATCTTCTAGATGAATGTATCTTTTTGCCTTATACCTCTCTTAACAAGCTTCTTTCATGGATATGTGACTTAATCGAGGTGTTGCCAGTAATCCCAAACTGTAGAGGCATCATAAGCCTCTGCGAAGGACTAGACAGTCGGTGACCACTAGTTATTCACTCTCACCCAGTAATTGTGGTTGACTCCTTCTCCTTAAATTACCAGGACTTTGTATTCAGCAAGAGAGTACTAAAACAGTGGCCGCTAATGAGTCATCCATCCGCAGAACAGATGGTGATTCTGATATCTGGAGTGTTACAGAATGCCTAAGAATAGGGCCACACAGTAAGCTTCAAATCTCAGTGATGGGAGGATCTTTAGAACCATTGGAATCACTCAGATTGTTGGAATCATGGAGTTTTCTTTTAAAAAGAGAAACGCTCAACTAGTAAGTTGGATTAGCAGCACGTTATTTTTAATGTTTTTGTCTTTGTCGATATACTAGACACCGAATCCTGAAAGATAACCTTTTAAAAAAAATCTTTCTGGCCTCCATTTTTAAATGGCTGTTTCCAAAAGAGAGAGAGGCTTGCAATAATGAACTTCCATCAAATAGACGTGTGCACCATTTGCACTCCTAACAAAGTGAAAGGAGAGACAGCTCCCTGGGGAGAGTGGCTTTTGTGGACTGTGATGTTAGTTGTCTTCTGCGGTGGTTCTTCATCTGAAAGAACATTTAAAAATAACTCACTTTCAAAGTAGGAATATCCATAAAATAAGATTGGCGTGAGTGCTGATTGTTTAAGCTGAGGGCATTTGGAAATTCTTTGTAGTATTCTTTTTACTTTTATGTTTGAAATTTTGCGTGACAGGTGTTTTTTAGCTTACTTTCTGAATAGGATCTTCACAGGTTTCTTCTAATTTATATCTTGTGCATTTAATAGTTTCTAATTAAATGCTGTGTCATTAGTCTGACCTGTGTTCGTTTGCTTTTTTGTGTATAATCAAACTTTAGGTTTGGAGTCAGTTCTGTGCCAACAGGAAAGACGATAAAATTCAGAGCCGCAGGCAGAAGGACAGGATCTGAAAGGACCTATACATGCATTCCTTTTATGTAAAAGTCTGGGCCAGTAGATGCGGGCAATTAGGATGTGTGAATGCAGTCAAACACCTACATTAAATTGAGAGAAATACAATGGTTTAATTAAATAAGGGTAACAAGTGCTCTTGAGATGAAGTGTTACCCCAGTCTGAGGAACTGCCAGCATCTTTAGTGATTCAGGTGTATCTGCTGCAGTTAATGTATGCTCCCATTCCGGTAGAATTCTCTGTTGTGGATGAAGAAAGAAGAAGCTAGCCACACTCGAAAGAAGGAAGTGCGAGCGTGGGAATTGCCATCAAATTACTGAGAACAGCAGGGTGTAACTGGCGAGAGCATAGAATCCATCGGAATTCCGTTCACAAACTAGACCCAAATTCGTAGGTCTGATAGCCCGTCTATTGAGTCCCAGTGACATATGCCGCTGGTTCTCACACATTTCTCAAACTACAGTCAGTGTGTACGGAGAACTCATTTGTTCTTCTGGAAACTTACTCATTCTACAGTTTTAAGTCTGAGTTCTCCCAGTTGTCCTTTACTTATCCATGGTGTCTTCCTCTCCCTCTCCCTCTCCCACGATTTCTTCTAAATCTCAAGGCATCTATATTCTGCCCCTGGTGTTCACGTGATCCCTGCCCTGTACACTCTCCACCCCAGTTCAGAGCCTTGTCCCTCCCTCATGGGTTCCACGAGGCTCCAGCCACTAGCCTTCCTGCCTCCTGTTGCTCCACGGCCCCTTCTACCCAAATTCCTCCTCTTCGGGGCTGCCTGTGTCCCCAGCTTAAGTGCAAGTAAAACTTGTACATGGTTCTTTCTTGCTTAAGAAGCACTCTTCAGTACTCAACTGAAAAGCCCATGCTCCTATAAACTTTTGACTGATTTGCATAGAGAACAGGAGGGAAGAGCTGGCATTTGAGTGACAGCCAAGTAGCAAAGCAATGAGTGTCTGTTACTGAGAATGTTGACGGTCCAAGTTCTTTAAAAAAGTTCACCCCGAAGGTGGAGGGCCATAACATAGAGATGGGGCAGATGGTTTGGGGGGAAATTGTGGCCTGGCCTTCATTTTACAGCCCATTCATGGAACCAAGCCCTGGAGCACTGGGCCGTGTCCACTTCAAGTGGGGTTTTCTTGTAACCGACACAAATGCACACACACGAATGAGCCCATGACAACACTGGTGAATTCAGTGATAGCACCCCCTATCTACAGTCGAAGGAACTGGACTTTAGAGAAAGATCAGTAACCTGCCCTTAAGCGACAGGTAAAGTGATGAAAGTGGAATTGGGGCCAAGATTGGCACAAGTGCAAAACTCACGCCCCTTATGCTCTCCTTTCTCCTCTGTCAGGTAGAATTTTCTTCTCCTTAGCCTCAGTGTCTAAAGCGCTGTGGATCCACCTGTAATGCAGTGCTCTGCTTGGTGCTTCATTATTTGTTTGCATGTCCTCCAGCACCCCATCCTTTGAGCTCTTCCAGGCTGTGTCCTGGTCATCTTTGTATCCTCAGGATCCGGCAGAGGCCCTGCTGCTTTCTAGGTGTCAGAGTAATCACAGACAAGGTTGAAGCAACTGCCCAGACTGCGGGGTAGGTGCTTCTCAGGCTGATCAGGTGGCCCCCCCGGAACCCTAAAGACTCACTTGAGCTCCTTCCTCAGCACAAGCCCAGCGTGGCACACAGCAAATCTTCCCGCGGCCACAGCATTCTCTGAAGCCCTGTTTGATCAAGCCAACACAATGGGTGCAGTCGACAAAGCCATCAAAAGAAAGAAAGCCAAAGTTCTGAGGGCCATCATTAGTAACATTTTCTAATTGTTGTGTGTCATATCCCTGACACTCTGTTGTTTGGTCATCTGCCCAGGCCCCATGCTTGGACACTTGATGTTTTAAGTGCATCGTCTGGTTGGACGGTTCTGACCGCCACAGTCTACAGCTGTTTGTTCCATGTACCTCACTAGTCTGTGCGATCATCCAAACTGCCCTGTTCGTTTTACAAAAACTTGCCTTTTGTTAATGATAACTTTTCAGTTAAGTTTGAATTATTATGTGCAGGTTCCCAAGCACAGTTATTTATTCATGTTTTCCTTTAAAAAATAAAACAAAAGTTATTTGCATGCAAATTACAAAGTTTTCTTACAAAGGAAGCTTAAGGCATCATTTGTAAAGGGGAACAAAATCCCCTTATTCACTTAAAGTAGCTGTTTTTTATTCAACAAATGATAGAATCATTATTTGAAGGAAAATATACCTCCTCTTTGGTGTCCGTGTTCTTTTTCATCACCTCTGACCCCTTCAGAAAGGCACAATCCCTTGGTTTCCACTGTTGTGTGGTTCTACCTTCGCTTTGTCAAACTTCTGTTTCAAAACGATGGGACTTTTTTGCCCTCCGTTGCCTTTCTTAAATCTATGCTAAACAGATTCTGTTTTCCTCTCTCTATTGGCACCAAGGTTATTTATCAAAGTGCTTCATTTTGCAGCTACCTCAAGGCTAAAAATACTGTAGCGCTCCGTTCAGAGGCGGCTACTTCACAGAACGCTCTAAGGGCGAATTTATGAGACAGACGGTAGGAAGGAAAGGGGGTGGGAGGCATCGTTGTTTCCTACCCTGTTTTCTTCTCTCAGCATTCAAAATTAATCAAAACCATGAATTATTATAAACCAGATGTTGGAAGGCTCTCTGGCAGAGCCCGTCCATGGTGAATGGGGCAGGATTGAAATACATGGCAGGGGATCAAGGAACTTGCGCTAATGAACGAAGGCTCAGAATTTCTTATTCCCCTGGACTGTGGCCTCTTGATAAAATTTTCTGCTCTTCGGGAGAAAACACAGCATGCCGATTTCAAGAACAGTGTTTCCATTCTCTGTTCTTAATAAATCTATTGGTTTGGGGATTTCATGAATTCAAAGTAGTCTGTGTTTAAACTAGACTATTTACAGCACTAGCCAGATGAACGAAGTGGAACATTCATTACTACTGAGAATTTTAAGTATCCTTATGTTTAATTGTTACGCGAGGAATGGTATCAGCCTGAAAAGAAATTGTAAACGTGAAGAGGGACTTGTTAACCTATTCTGCTTTTATTCTTTGTTTTTCATAAAAAATTACGTTTGAGGGTATGTAGATTTTATATTTTACAGCTGATTAAAGTATTTGGAAACAAGAACATTTATTTATATCATACGTTATCAAAGACGTGTTTCTCCTTTGGTTTTATGGTAGTTTTGATGCTCCTTTTCATATTTTCTGCTGTATTGTTACCTGCATTACAGATATGACCAAGGTTTGTTTGCCTACCTCTACATGCATATTGTCCCCCTATTAGCAGAACAGCTAACTCTTCCAAAATAAAACCACTGATTTTATCTATCTTTTTAATAAGGTACAGTTGACCTGTGACACTGTGCTGGTTTCACATATGACATGGTGATTCGGTGTCTCTGTGCACTGTGAGAGAGTCACCACAGTGAGGCTGGCTGACATCTGTCTCTTTACATAGGTACCAACGTACTGTTTTTCTTGTTTGAGGACTTTGAGGATCTACTCTCTTCACACCTGTCAAATATGTAATACAGCACTATTCATTGTAGTCACCACCTGCACCTGCATGCCCGTGACTTACTTATTTCATAGCTGGCAGTTTGTCCCTTTCAGTCCCCTTACCCATTTCTCCTCCCCTCCCACCAGTCCACTCTCTGTTACCCGTGAACTTGGTTTCTGTTTGCTTGTTCGTTTGCTTTGTTTTTTTAGATTCTACATGTGAGTGAGATCATATGATATTCATCTGTATCTGTCTGATTTGTTTTATTTAGCACAGTGCCCTCAAGCTCTATCTGTGTTGTCACAGGTGGCAAGATTTGCTAGTTTTTAGGGCTGAGTGGAATTCCTCTGTGTGTGTGCAGCACAGCTTCCTCTGTTCGTCGTCCGTCACTGGACTCGTGGGTTGTTTTCATATCGCAGCTGTCATTAATACTGCCGCAGTGAACACTGGGGTGTGTGTACCTTTCAGAACCAGTGTTTTTGTTTTCCTCAGATAACCCAGAAGTAGAATTACTGGATCATATGGTAGATCTATTTTTAATTTTTTGAGGAACCCCCATGGTGTTTTCTGTAGTGTCTGCCTAAATGTGCATTCCCACCAACCGTGCACACGTGTTCCCTTTCCTCCACGTGCGTGCCAACACTTGCTCCTCCTGGTTTTCATTCGAGTATTTCTGATGATTTGTGGTGTTGAGCATCTTTTCATGTGTGTGTTGGCCATCTCTATGTCTTCTTTGGAAAAATGTCTATTAAGACCTTTGGCCCATTTTTAATGAAGTTTTTGTTTTGTTTTGTTTTGCTGGTGTATTGTATGGATGCATTCTTTATATATTTTGGATATTAAACCTCTTTCAGATATATGATTTGCAAATATTTCCTCCTATTCAGTACTGTGCCTTTTCATTTTGTTGATTTCCTTGCTGTGCAGGGAATCAACTGCATCAGACTGAAAAAGCTGATGTAGTTTCACTTATTTATTTTTGCTTTTGTTGCCTTTGCTTTTGAATTTGGGTCCAAAAATTCAATACCAAGATCAGTGTCAAGGCCCTTACCACCTATATTTTCTTCTAAGAATTTTGTGGTGTTGGGTCTTACATTCAAGTTTTCAATCCATTTGGAGTTCATTTTTGTGTATTATGTAAGACAGTGGTCCAGTTTCAGTCCTTTGCATGTAGCTGTCCAGTTTTCCCAACACTAGTGGTTGAAGAGACTGTCCTTTTCCCATTGTATATTCTTAGCTCCTTTGTCGTAAATTAATTGGCCATATGTGTGGGTTTATTTGTGGGCTCTCTGTTTCATTCCATGGATCTATGTGCCTGTTTTTATGCCAGTATCATACTGTTTTGATCACTATAGCTTTTTAGTGTTGTTGGAAATTAGGGAGCATGATGCCTCTAGCCTTTCTTCTTCCTCAAGAGTGCTTTGGCTACTCAGGGTCTTTTGTGATACCAAAGACATTCTTATTTATAAATGAGAAAAAGAAAATGCATTGTCAAGTGACCCTAATTATAAACATTTTAATCTTTACAATTGGAAAGTGTATTACAACAATAGCACTCAAGTTTTCTGATTTGTTAACTGCCACGTGCGTATGTCTCTAAACAGCAAGATATTGGCCTGTCTACACCAGTGAGTTCATACTTGACACCCAACTGGTCTGTAAACAGTCTTAGGAGGTCACAGCCCGTAAGCATCTAACTCGCCCACAGTAGCTGGCTTAGTGTTTTGTGTATATTTAGTGCTCTCTATACATTTTTTGATGTGATAGTCAAGCCATCTTCTTTCTTTAGGAGTTTAGGTGTTGAATCTATGGATGCAGTGTATGTGTTACCCAGATAATCTGTGCAAGTCATCAGTAAGGTCCTTTAAAAGTTCACATTTCACATGACGTATAGTAACTATTGACATAAATTATGTGTGAAAACAAATAGTTTTTTTCTGAACGATGTCTATAGTTTTCCCTTCTGGAAAAATAGATATTTTCTGAATTTCTAATCCATAATTGTAAAGGAAAAGTCACTCCTTTGACAGTATTAAAAAGAATACACTTTCTAGTTAGAAAGAAGATTAAAGGTTTCATTTAACACAAATAAGCATCATCTGTATTGTTCTGGCAGACAAATTAGAGACATTAATATACATAAATCTGTGTGGTGTATTGATCTTGTGATCCAAATGAATACCCACAATCATTAGATGGTTTAAGTATCAGCCATATCACTCACTTCATGCCATTGTGGTGGCTCACTGTGGATTATTTTTTCTATCTAAATAAGTAAGTGGGATCTATTCAAATCTTTTGCCTACTTTTTAATTGGATTCTTTACCTTTTTATTATTGAGTTGTAAGAGTTATTTATATATTCTGGGTACTGGACTCTTAACAAATATATGATTTAAAAATATTTTCTTCCTTTCCATAGGTCACCTTTTCACTTTCACTGTCTTTATGTCACTTGAACACACCAAACTTTAAAACTTTGATCAAGTTCAATATCACCTGTTTCTCGTTGGTGCTTTTGCTTTGGTGTCATATTTAAGACCCATTGCCCAACTCATGGTCAAAAAGATTTATGCCTATGCTTCTTTCTACAAGTTTTACAGTTTAGCTCCAACAGTTAGAACTTTGATTCATTTTGAGTTAATTGTGGTATGAAGTAAGGATCCAACTTCATTCCTTTGCATTTGGATATCACAAGTCCCAGCACCATTTATTGCAAAAGACTATCCTTTCTGCCTTAGATGGTCATGGCACACTTGTTTAAAATTAGTTGACTGGAGATACAGAGGTTTATTTCTAGACTCCCAGTTCTATTATTTTATCTATATGTTGATCCTCATTACAGTACCACACTGTTTGGATTACTGTAGCTTTGCAGAAAGTTTTGAAATCAGGAAAGTCATCTACCTAGATTCTTTTTTCAAGATTTCAAGATTGTTTTGACTGTTTTAGGTGTTTTGCTTTTCCATGTGAAGTTTCAGGGGTTTTTTTTTTTCCCTATTTCTGCAAAATAAAAGATGGGGGGGAGTTGGCATTTTAATGGGGATTGCATTGGATCTGTAGGTCAATTTGGGGACTATTACTATTGTAATTTTTTAATGAAGTTTTTATAACACTGTAAGTATTTGAACAGATAGCCACTATAAGATGATTCCACTTGATCTTATTCAGGAAGGCTAATGTATTTAGAAGTGGCAGGAAAACTGATTTAGCACACTGTCACTTAATAATCTGACTTTTGAGGAGACTCGAGCAAATGTCTTTGTAAGCTTTGCCTTGATGCATGACTATGACAAATCAGTCGTTTTGTCTGTTTTTGTGCCATTCTCTAATGGGGGGTGGGGGAGCGGGTGCATTCCCACCATGTGGGTGAAATCCGAGGCAGTGCCTCCCACAGGCTCTGCTGATTTCTGGGGTGATTCAGTGCGGTTCTGGGCTGTTGGTTTTTTAATTAACTCACCAGCTTTTACGTATGGCCCTGTAATTTGAATCAAAAGCCAAGAAGGAATCCTAACTAAAATGACTGGGCAGGGAAGTCAGACCACAGTGGTGGCTGCTAGACTGCCTCCTGGCATGGAACCCTGCAGCAGATGTGTCCTGATTTTATTTTTGTGGCGTCTTGGGAACGGCCAATGATTTCAGACTGGGACAAGGGCTCTGGTTATTTTTTTTTTCACAAGCAGCTGCCTGCAGGGTTCATATTTAAAAAGAAGAGAATAAAAATGGTAGTGATAGGTGCCATCCTAAGTACAGAGATACATTCAAACTGAGACAAGTTTTGAAATACATCCACAAAGACTAACCGGGAAGGAGAAGACTATGCTCATTCCCATGTGAGACAGTTTGGAAGGAATGCTAATTTGCATCTTGCCATTCAACTCAAATAAATATCGCAATGTATTCGTCAGATAAGCCCCATCACTCTGGTTAACTGTTCTCCTGTCATACGTACTGGGGACTACTTTAGAAAGTCAGTCATAGGCAGTGGGAAATAATATCTCATCAAAACTAAGTGATCAGCTCTGGCTGGCGTAGCTCAGTGGATTGAGCGCGGGCTGCGAACCAAAGCATCACAGGTTCAATTCCCAGTCAGGGCACATGCTTGGGTTGCAGGCCACGGCCCCCAGCAACTGCACATTGGTGTTTCTCTCTCTCCCTCTCTCTCTCTCTCTCTCTCTCTCTCTCTCTCAAAATAAATAAATGAAATCTTTTTAAAAAACTAAGTGATCAATCTGTTAACTTGTTTCAAATTATGAGCTGTGTGTTCAAAGGAATGTTGGCTCCATACAAATCCCAACACTGTTCAGAGAGAGTCTTGTGGACTTGGGGCAAGAAAGAGATGGTCAAAGGACCAAGACCAGGTTGTTACTTTTATTTCAACCGCTATTGACACATCCGTTGACCTAAGATGGTAGATTTAAAATAACTTGTATAGGGTGTTGGGGTTTTTAAAAAATATTTTATTTATTTATTTATTTTTAGAGAGGGAAGGGAGGGAGATAGAGAGAGAGAGAGAAACATCAATGTGCGGTTGCTGGGGGTCATGGCCCACAACCCAGGCATGTACCCTGACTGGGAATCAAACCTGCGACACTTTGGTTCGCAGCCCGCACTCAATCCACTGAGCTATGCCAGCCACGGCGGGTGTTGGTTTTTTATGAATATTCATTTACATGTGTCATGGAAACTTCAGTTAAGTCCTGTTTATTTCTTTGAAACAGCAAAAAAGGAGCACTTGTATCGTCTTGAGCAAGTCTCTGTCTTTACTTTTGCTTTGCATAGCATTTAGATGAGCCTGCCCAGCCCTTGGGAGCAGATAGAGGGACTGTGTGTTCAGCTTCCTCTTGACCATTGAACTTGATAAAGCTGCCCCTAAGGCTAGTAGACATCAGAGACATTATTCTTACGGAAGGAAGAAAGGGCAGCTGCGAGTCTCTGGCCACTCGCGAGCAAGCGGTAGCCTGAGCCGGCCTGGCCTTAGCAAACTGTTCATTTCCTCTCTCCCAGAGGCTGTGAGGGTGAAGCGGAGCTCACTCAGAGGCTACAGCTTCGGAAGCTTTGCCAAGTTATGAAGGAACTTCCTGGGGCATGAGTGGGGATACAAAAGGGAACATATCATATTAATATGAGTTTACTTATTAGCATTTCATACTGTGTTTAATTAGGAAACTAGAAGCAAACCAAATTTCACATTCCAGGTTTTGGGCATAGGGTATGGGAAGTTGAGAGATTGCTGTTTGAAATTCTAAATTATTTATTCTTTTTGCAAAATCCGGTCTTTATATTTTGTTGATGGTTACTGAGCCTTGAAAGAATTAAAATGGGTTACTCTCAAATGAGAATCAATAAGTTGGATATAATGGAAAGTTGCCAAACATGCCCTGTTTGATGTGACATACAGTGAGAAAAGTATCATATATGTAGCTGGACTTGAAAGTATTAATCACTCACAATGTGACCATTTTTGTTACATTAAAACTTTTTTGTGCCTAGCTCTGGCTGGTGTAGCTCAGTGGATTGAGTGCAGGCTGCAGACCAAAGAGTCGCAGGTTTGATACCCAATCAGGGCACAAGCCTGGGTTGCAGGCCATGTCCCCAGTGAGGGCCACATGAGAGGCAACCACACATTGCTGTTTCTCTGCCTCTCTTTCTCCCTCCCTTCCTCCCCTCTCTCTAAAAATAAATAAATAAAATCTTTTTAAAAAAACTTTTTTGTGTGCCTGATGATAATGACAAAATATACTTCCTGCTGGTTAGAAGTTTCCAATAATACCAATATATGAAACTTTGCTAATAGGTATAGTTAATAGCTATAATTTTTAAATTGGGACTGTTTCCTAATATCAAACTTTTGTTAAATAAAGGGAAAACTGACTTTGCTGTTCCCACTGAGATATCACTGGGCAAACATGTTAGTCCTCAGTCACCGCTCTGGTAATGTGTAAGCAGTATCAGAGGGTATCAGAAGCATCTATATGGTGCTCACTTCGGCAGCACATACACTATATCAGAATGATACAGGAACGGTTAACAGGGCTCCTGCACTCAGATGAGATGCAGATTCATGATGGATCCCCTATGTTTTATTCTAATTATACGAATAGTCTAGGGTAATCATTTACAGAAACTGAAAGTAGAATGCTGGTTGTCAGGGCCTGGGGTGAGGGGTGGCGGTGGATGGATGGGGAGTTAGTGTTTACGGGGTACAGTTTCAGTTTGGGGATATAGAAAGAGTTCTCGAGATGGATAGCGGTGGTGGTCTCACGGCTCTGTAAATGTACTTGATGCCACTGAGCTGCAAACTTGAACATGGTTAAAATATGAGGTTTATGTTATTTATCTATATCTACCACAGTAAAAAAAGGATGTGTGTGTGTGTGTGTGTCTCTACTCTTTGCTATATTCACTTCTATATTCAAAGGAGTGACTATAGCAAGGGGATCCCAGAATTCATCAAGGAGTTTGAATCTCCAATAGGTATATTCTTAAATGCCCAGCATATGTCAGATTCTGTGCTCGTCACCAGATACACTCGCCACTCGCCGCCCAGGTACAGGGCACAGTCTTTCTTCCTCTAATTTAGAGTCTGGCTGGGGAGACTCTGGGTACATGCAGCTGAGAAAGAGGCTGCACTCAGTAGGCTGAGGAGTGCGGGTCGCCATGTCTCTAAGCAGCAGGTGCTATCCTCTGACAGCCGCTCCCTACAGCCACCATCACTCGCTGGAGATTATTAGAGAAGGTGGAACCTTAGTTCCAAATGGTTCGGCCACGTTGTTTCAGAGGCTCAGGGGGACTGTGACATATGCCCAAGGTCACACATCTGGTTAAGCAGACTAAAGACCGAATCTATTCTGATGTCTCTGGTATTTGTTCCGCCTCCCTGCTGGTGCCAAGTTAAACAAAACTGGGTGTTGGAAGCTATCTATTCAGTTTAGCAACTTTTCGTTGAAAATGTTACAGATTTCAGAAATGTCCCTCTAAGAATTATTACTCAGCAATAAGAGGCTTCTTAATGATGACCCTGGTGAACATATTTTTGTAATTGAAAGTACAAATAAAAACATAATTTTTTAAATTATCTAGTTGATAGTTTTTAAAAACTTGTCATACACTGTTATGACATGAGTAAAGGAAAGGGAGATTTCAGAAGCTACTGATCAGTTTATGGGTATAACCTTTTTATGGGACTACTTGACTCTGCCTAAAAAATTAAAATGTGTAGTCTTTTCTAATTCAGCACCATATTCCTATGGATATACTGAACACCTGTGGACAAAGGCACTTCTGAGTGCCCCTGGATACCCCTCAGTATCAGTATCTTTGGGTAAGCATTTAAGTAACTGTAAAGCCAAATGTTGTACAACAGACTCCGTTTCCCTTTCTCAGCCTCCTGTTTAGTGTATATTGCTCTCAGTTTGGGGTTCAATGCCCCCAAAATTAAAAGGAAATTAAATGCAACATTTCAGGAAACTCAGGTGGAAATGACCTAAGCCACCAGTCTGAGTATAATCAGTGAAACTATTAGGTCATCTGTTTTCTTCTCCCAAGGTTTTATACTCTATTATAACCCTACAGCTCTCAATTTCTCTGGAATTCTGGCAACAAGGAAGGAAATACTTCTGGATACACCATTGCTGTCCTCCCCTCCTCTTTGTTAGGGTAGCCGGTGTCAGTCACATGAGTTCTGCAAGTTCTCGGCAATTTTTTTTTAATACTGAGAACAAACCTTTGAAGCAATCCAACCAAATGTGTTTTGAGGGTAGTGACTTTAGTATAAATAGCCCCTCAGTGTTCTGCTAAGAATCAACCTTGAGTACTTTCCAAGCTGTTGTTGGCAATATCAGTTATTACAAGAAGACCAGAGGGTAAAAGAAGCTATTTCAAGAAAAGTAGGAATGGGATGGGGCTACAGGAAATATCTTTTTAGATATGGGAGCCCTGCCAGAATGAATTTAGAGTTCATAGGCTAAGTCTACTTCATACCCCTCACCTTCCTTTAGGCAGAAACCTGATTTCTCAACACTTGAGTGCCTCCTTTCCATCTTAAGGGGGAAGCCTTCTTATACCTAAAGTACCTGCTTCAGGTATAAAAAGAGAAATTAAGGTGTGACTGTCTGGATATACTATAATAAAACACAACTATTCCCCACCCCCCAAAAAAGGCCCAAGTAGCCTATCTATTGATTAACATGGCACCCATATGTAAGTCAAATATTGTATGAAAATATGAGAGACTTTGCTTCCTCGATCTCTTTGATGTGAGATGAAGAGATAGGTCCCTCCCCTCACTCAGTATGGCCCTGGGTCCACTCTGCTGCTGCTAACACCTCCTCAGCGGAACAGGAAGGTGGAGGAATCAGACCTCAGTTTTCAGATTAAGGATTCTGGGTGATTTCGTGGCTTGATCGAACTCAGAGACTCTGACCACGCCATAAAAATGGTCAAGGCCCAAGGTGTTCAACACGTCTTGCCAAGACCCTTCAGAAATCGAAGGAGGTTTTCACACACTTGAGTGTGGAAAAATAGAATGCTTTTTCTTAAAAAAAAAAAACAAAAAAAACTCAGAGCAGATTTGGGAGCCCTCTGTGGAGAACTGAGTCTCGGTATTTTAGATTTACAGAAGGCCTCGTTAACCTGGGCTTTAGGTCCTTGGAACCTACTAATGTATGGGGAATGCCAGTGTGATGCGCAAATGAACCGCAGTCGTACCTTGAGCCTCCTGAGCTGCCCTGTGTGATTTCTGCACCTTTGTGTCTTTGGCCAGTAGGCAGAGAGGAATGTCTGGCATGTCCTGCCATCTTTGGTTTGGTTGCTGTAAGTGATAGGATGTGAAAGGCAGCTGAGAGCCCATCTGAAGTTCTCCCAGGGAAAAATGCACTCCCTGTGGAAGTTGCTCTGGACGCCATTTGTTGCCTCTGAACATGTTCTTGGGGCCAAGTGAAGCACAATAATTTATTAGAGGGATTGTTATTTTAAAAATTCAGATTCCCGGGCCCCATCTCAGACCTATAGAAATCTTCATTTTCCTTATCTCCCCAGAGGACTATCCAGAAGTTTTAAAACTCATGATTATGTGAAATAGCAAAAATATACGGATTCTTAGAAATTTGGATTATGTTTATAATGGTCTTGAACAAAGAATAGCAGTTATCATGGAAAATTAATATATTCTGGTAAATTAGGCATGTGCATTTTTGGTGGTGCTTATTTCCAAAGCTGTGATTATATGAAATATTTATTTAGATGTGACGGAGTCGATGGCTATACTTTATTTATCCAAGCTGAGAGATAAACAGTACAAACATAGGGCAGGCTTCAGTCAGCAAATGTCACACTTTACAACATTTCCCCATTTGCTATTTTATTTGCTCTTCCAGAAATTGTAAATCTACCCTGTTGACCAAAATTCTTTCCTCCCTCTTTAGATTCTTTGTATTATTAATACTGGAGTTGGACTGAAATTATCCATTTAGACTCTCTTCAATTTCAAAATGATACTATTTTCATAAGGGATGAAGGGAAAAATCAATGAAATATGCCTAAAGTCGTCAACCTTCTGAATGACAAACAGTAAAAGCTTCCTCTTGGAGAATTGTCACAGAGCCTAATGTTAGCTCGGGAAGCATGTGTCTTCTTAGAGAACTGACCAAAAAAACTACCAAGGAAGGGCATGCTGGGTACCAAGGTGCTCTGTTAAATAGTAGCGTGCATATTTTGCGGGTTATGCAGGAAAGCAAATGAGATCCCTGCGCTTCTTAAAGTACCTCATAGAGTGACTTGGCACAGAAGTCATATTTAATCACCTCTTGTCCCTCCCCCACCCCAAATGAACAGAGCACGTAACTGGAAATGTCTGGGACACATGGAGAAACTGTCCTTTGGAATTTTTTTCTCACAACTCTGGAAGCTGGGAGTCCAAGGTCGAGGTCTTCACAGGTTGGGTCTCTCCCAGGGCCTCTCTCCCTGGCTTGCAGACGGCCGCCTTGCTGTGTCCTCACGCAGCCTTTTCTCTGTGCAGGAGTGAGAGAGCTGTCTGTCGTCTCTTGGTTTTCCCGCCCTGTTGGGGGAAGGTCCCACCCTTAAGACTTTGTATAACTTTAATTACGTCTTCAAAGGTCCTGTCTTCAAGTCCAGTTACATTGGCCTTAGGGCTTCAACATATGAATTTGGGGTGGGGGGGACACAATTCAGTCCGTAACAGTGCGCTACATTGAATAGACCTAATGTAACCCCTCTCCCGTGTTCATCACCCATCATCTGTTTAGTGCACGTGGGTGGGTTCTTTATCCCCACAAAGTCAGAGGAGGCCACAAAAGATACTTTTCCTGCTCCTGCACCCTGTCTCTGCAGCTGGGTTTCACCTTAGCAGCCTTCAGCGCCTTCACTCTGCCTGTATGAACTTGAAATTGGAGACCTCTTTGGTATATAAAGCATATACTTAACTCAAAGATGGATTTTTTTTGCTTTATTTTTTTTTTAATTTTTTTAAACATCAATCTTTTTTTAAAGATTTTGTTTATTTTTTTTTAGAGAGGGAAGGGAGGGAGGTAGAGAGAGAGAAACATCGATGTGCGGTTGCTGGGGGCCATGGCCTGCAACCCAGGCATGTGCCCTGGCTGGGAATCGAACCTGCGACACTTTGGTGCGCAGCCCGAGCTCAATCCACTGAGCTACGCCAGCCAGCCTGATGGATTTTTAAAACGTGTCTTTTTACTAATTTATCTATACTCTTTTAGACTCCTGGAGAATTTTCTTGTTAAGACCAGCTTGTCCAGTATGAACCCAAAAGTGAAACTGATGTGCTGAATTCTACAGATGACTCCAGCTGCCCCCGCTGCACTCAGTTTCCCAGCTAAGCGTAGGTCCGACAGCAGTCTCCGTTCTGGCATCAGAGGCTGTCGTGTCATCACCCTGGAGTTAGTAAAACCTGCAACCAGCCAGGCATTGGTCATGCATTTCGCTGCCAGGGACAGCTCAGCTTCTGGCTTCTCGCAGAGGATATGACGTAACCTCAGTGTGTCTGACACTGAGGCCCTTCCACTTCCTTGCTGAGCTTGAGAGTTGACAGCTGGCGTCCCGAATTCCCATGGTCTTAGCAGGGTAAGACATGGAGCCACTGATGGTCAAGAAAGGCGGGTGGGAGGTGTTCCCTGCAGAAGAGTCTTGGAAGACAGAAGCTGAGAGCTGCAGCAAAGGAGCATTTAGTCTCCCCTGAAACATTCTGGTGTTTGGAGGGTGAGCACCTCTGCATTAATGGAGATACATTAAACTCTTAGACTAGAGTTATTATATTCCAGTCCCCTATCTACATGTCCTAGCCTTGAATGAAGAGCTCACCAAGAAACCACACTCTGCTCCAGTACAGTAATTATAGCCAGAAGTGGTTATCCTATCAGCAAATGGTGAATACTCAACTTATGGACAGTGTATTAATGTCCTAGGGAGGCTGTAACAAATTACTACAAACTGGGTGGCCTTAAACAATGGTTCATTCTCTTCATCCATATCAATCTGGAGGCTAGAAATAAAAAATCAGGAGCCCCACAGGCTACCTCTGAGGACTCTGAAAGAGAATCTATTCCATTTCTCTCGTGTTTCTGGTGCTGCCTACCATCCTTGGCCTTCCTTTGGCTTATAGATGCATCCCTCCCATCTCTGCCTCCATCCTCGGGTAGTATTCTCCCCTTGTCTCTGGCCCCGTGTGTCTTTTCCAGTGGGATCATGAGTCCACCTTTCTGCATTAGGGTCTGCCTTCCTCCATAGTGGCTTCAGGTCCTATCTCAGCCTAGTGTGGTCTCATCTTTACCTGATTACAGGAGCAAAGATCCTGTTTCCAGATGAGGTCACGTTCACAGGTGCTGGGGGTTAGGATTTCAACATATCTTTGGGGGAACACGATTCAACCCATAACAGGCCGTTTCTTTTTCTTTCCCTTGACTTCCACGAATATGAAGAATTGTCCAAGTTTCTTTCGGAAACATTATCAAATTGAAGCCGAAGGACTACTTGTCTTGAATTGATGACCTCTTCCTTTAAAAAAATAATTTTCATATTTAATTGGTACAAATTGTGAAAGGTTTTAAATGCTTTACATTTGCGCGAGGCTGATTAATGAGTAAATTAGTAAACCGTGGGCGTTTTAATTAGCCAGGTTTAATTAATGTTTACTGCACTTGGAAGATGAAAAGACATGTATAAATGCACCATAATGTGAATCATTTTTTAATTTGTTGTTGAAGCTTTGAGTACGTTTGAGTAAAGATCACTTATATCGCTAGAAAAAAAGGAGCTGTTAGAGCACTGTGGTAATTAGTAGAGAGGACTCTAAATTCTGAGGTGAATTAATTACGTATCACCGAAGATGACTGTGTTTCAATACTATATATTCAGAGAAAGGTAGTTATATTTTTATCTGATTCTGTTTAAAGACTAGAAATCTCAGATCAAAATTGATAATTATATAGAGTATCATAATTTTGGATGAGGTCTGGGTTTTTGCCTTTTTTTTTTTCTTTTGTCCTGAGTTGAGACTTTTTCAGGGCAGGGTAAAGGTGAAGAAAGGTTAACTGTGCTGAGATGAAAATAACATTTTTAAGCAACATTTTTAAAGAAAGGAAACTGCTAGAAATTCTTGTAAATTTTCTTTTTTTATTTTTAAAGATTGTATTTGTTTGTTTATTTTTAGAGAGGGGGAAGGAGGGAAAAAGAGAGGGAGAGAAACATCAGTGTGTGGTTGCATCTCGTGTGCCCCCTACTGGGGACCTGGCCCACAACCCACGCATGTGCCCTGACTGGGAATCCAACCAGCGACCCTTTGGTTTGTAGGCCAGTGCTCAAATTCACTGTGTCACTCCAGCCAGGGAAAATTCTTGTACATTTTCAACTGGAAAAACATTAGGGGCTTGGATGAGGTCTGGTGCTGAGACTGGGAAGTGATCAGAAGGAAAGACTAGGGTAAGATCTCCCATACGAAGCCAGAGCTGAGCATCATGGAAAACAGTGGAAGGGGTTGGTTGTCCAGTCCCGGTGACAAAGAGACCATCGGGGGCAATTTCCCAGCACGTTCAGTGGAACACACCTTCTGGCACCAGGATCCGTGGTTCACAAGGCAACTTAAAGCAGAGTTGGTTCTGCTCTATTTTCCATCTCCCACACCATTTTCTCCTTTGTTCTTTGCAAAATTAAAAAAAAATAAGGTTGCTTTTTTAAATCACCCTATGGATTCTAATATTGAAATGATTTTAGAAAACAAAACTTTTTTATTTAATCTTTATTGCATTTTTTCCATTACCATTTAGTCCTCTTTATACCCCCCCCCAGCACTCACCACACTGTCGTCCATGTCCGTGAGCCCTTTTTCCTTTGTGCTCAGTCCCCCACCCCCCAGCTCTCATCCCACTCTGCATCTGTGAGTCTGTCCCCATTTTCCTTGTTCACTTTGTTCATTGGATTCCACATGCAAGGGAAACCATAAGGACCCATGACTCTTTATTTGGATATGAACTACCCTGCCCCCTCCCTGCAGTTCTTAACAATAACCGCCGCTCTGATGTTATTGTTAAGCACCGCTGTGAGACACTGTAAAGAATGTTCATCAAAGATGTGGCACTTCACTGTGGGTGGAACTATTCATTCTCTAGCAGAATTCGATATACAGTAAATCCCTAAGGGGGAATCTAATGAGAGCTTTTTTCCAAAAACCCCTGCAAAATTCTTCTAGAATCTGGAAAACTCCCATTTCCGTTCCAGTGCTTCCCTGTGGGCCGACTCAGTGCAGACGTGAGCCCTCCGGGCCCCTGCTCCCCGCGGCTCCAGACAGCCTCACTGGGGTGTGTCGGAACGTTGCACATTCAGCGTGTCTCAGGGAAACCTGTGTTTCTGCCCTCTGTTTGTTCTTCTGTTGGGCCAAGCTCAGATCAAGAATGAAAGTACTACCAGCCACCCGATATCATCTCCACCCTGTTCTGTTACAACCTCCCTCCGCACCACCCTACCATCCAAGGAACACTGTCCTTCCTTGTATCTCGTCCTTTGATGTCTGTCTGGCTTTATCACTCCAGTACCCGCTTTTACCCATAAGCTCCTTCCTCGTGCTTTAAGGTTGACATGTTGCTTAAGTGTCTTGTAATACCCAGATCTCCCCTGCATTCCGGTTTTTTTTACTTTATAATTTACCTGTTAATGAACTGCTGGCTTCTCCGCCTGTAGAATGCCATCGTCTGGATTCTGCTAATTGTGCATACTGCTGGTGTGGGTGAGCGTCCCCTTTTGCCCCTTGTATCCCATGAACTTAAAGTTCTGGCTTCTGTTTGAGCTGCTTCCTGTTCACTTAGCTGTGTCCCAACAACCAGCAGTGTCCCAGTTTGCGACACGTTCATCCTCTGTGTCTTGGTACATGCACTTCTGTGTACTGTGACAGCCTTGTCTCTTCCTTAGCTAATCTGTAACAGCACTATCCCCAGCTCAAAACTCTGAGCTTTTTTTCCTCGTGTTTGTACTATTTACCTGTTTCTCCTTTGTTCTTTGCAGAACAAAAAAAAATAAGGTTGCTTTTTTTTATCACCCCATAGATGCTAATATTGAAATGATTTAAGAAAAAAAAGACCCAAAACTCTTTTGTATTGATTTAATCTTTATTGTATGGAAATTATTTTTATGCCCATCTTTCCTCAGGGCCGTGAGCTCTGAGTAAAAAATAAAAAATCCCTTAGTTATTTCCTGCACTGGCCTGGAAGATGGTAGATGGTTGGATTACTAAAGAGTTCAATGAATGAACAAGCTCATTAATTCATGATAAAATGATTTTATTTTTCCTGGCTCCAGATTATTCTTGTTCAAGTGCATCCTTTGAGCCTCTCCCACTCTTCTGCACTGTTAGTGCCTCCCTGAACACAAACGCTGTCCATCCACCTCCAAGCCCTGAATGCCAAGCACTTCCTGTCAGCATGTTCCGTTTCCCCATGCAGGGTTAAGTGAGAGCGTGAATCAGCTAATGCAGAAGAGAAAGAACCATTGCTCTTCTAGAATTGTGCTCAGCAGAGCAAGTTGTGCGTTAAAGAAAACACAAACAGGCCAGTGTGCAGAAGAGCATAGAAAGTTGGTGTGGGTTTCTTTTAATCTGCATAAATAGGCATTTACGACAACTATCATGAATGCAAGCATGCTGTGATTGCTACAGGACCAGGCGCTCGTCCTCCCTTGCGTATATTCATATATTTATATGTGTGCTGATCTTATCCACACTTGCCTGGTCCTCTTATAATTACCAGCAGAAACCATTAGGCTCCTTGAGTGAAATTACCTGTGGATGGATGTTGAAAATTTTACTTTCTACTGTGAGTTAACTGGCCTTGCCAACCAATACTATACATCCTTCTAAAGATAAAATTCCATTGATTAAGCATTTATCAGAGATGAATCAATTAGAAGGCACTCTCTTCATAGCACGGCAGAGAATGATTGCTCGCTGTTGAGAGGGTCACAGTTTCCCATCCCTTTGGTTTCCTTTGGTCCACCCAGGATATCTGTTACCCAGGTGAAACAGACACAGGTTTGGGAAGGGTGCTGAGCAGGTGGGACCAGCACTTCACAGTGTGCAGGTTGTACAGGACCCAGCTGTCAGGGCACCAGTCAGACTCCCTCCTTCTTCAAGTGCATCTGAGGGTACGAGTTGAAGCTGAAATCCAGTCTGCAGATAGTTTGACATGCCACGTGCGCTGTATGTGACTCACTCCAAAGAAAGCAGCATGTGGGCCAGTAAGGGCCTCATCAGAAGTAAAGATGATGTTTTCATCTCTGCCTGCTCTCCCTTAATTGGTGCAGAGCTCAGGTGGAGAAAGGGGACATTGTGGATTGATGCCCAGAACACCCACCCCGATGCCATCGGCAAAGGCTCTGGGAGAGAATGGGCTCAGATTGTATAAAGTTACCTGAATGACTTTGGCTCTATTAAAAAATATGCAAAGGCAGTACAGCTCTCATTTGAGTATTTTTCAAAAATAGTCTTCCTCACTTTACTCTCTTATGCTCACTGAAAGCATCAGCACTTTTTTTTAAGATTTTATTTATTTGTTTTTAGACAGGGAAGGGGGGGGAGAGAGAGAGAGAGAGAGAGAGAAACATCAATGTGTGGGGGTCATGGCCTTCAACCCAGGCATGTGCCCTGACTGGGAATCGAACCTACGATGCTTTGGTTTGCAGCCTGCGTTCAATCCACTGAGCTACGCCAGCTAGAGCACATCAGCACTTTTTAAAAAATGTGATATTGACCCAGGTAGGTAGAGCAAATCTCAGGTTTTATTCCGTTTTTCCAATTTACTCTGTATCTGAAGACTTAGTTGGAAGTAAAAACAAATAAACCAAAAAACATACCAGCTATGCAAAACAACCTATCAGAAAATGGAGAAATACATACTGTAGAATGAAACACGAGAAAAGTTCACCGTGATTCCATCTCTGTGTCCTCAAACCTGGTACTGCCAATCCGAAGAGCCTCTGCATGCTTAGTAACCTCACAAAGTTTATTCTTATCAACCACAGTCATAAAAATTAGATCATAAAGTGATAAAAGGAAGAGATGAAATAATCAATTCTGTAAAAGATAAAATTTTTTTAACATGTTACTCTTGGTTTTCTCTGGTGATGACATTGCAAGTGAATTATTCTTTTCTTTTATACATTTTCTTCACTGAATTTATGCTACTCTTACAGTTGGTACCAGCTGTTACATTTTTATATGAAAGAGGAATCCCAGTGAAGTCTTCGCTTATGCCACAGGGGTAGACTCTTAAAGACACGTTTGCAGAGGGAATTCCCCCTGATCATAATTAGTCTGAAACTCTCTGAGCTTAGCCATAAAAGCACGCGTCTCTCCACTAGCCCGAGACAACCAGTTTTTCCTCCAGCATGTGAAGAGACCACCCTTTCCTGGGGTGAAACCCACGGGAGATAACTGACTTACATTTAAGGAATATAAAACATAAAAACCACATTCATTTTTATTTTAACTTGCACAGTACATGTAGCTTGTATCTGTTTATGTTAATGGTCACGGATGCATGTTCACTATATATGTCAACCAGAGGGAAAACCCAGATATACACAGGTTAATGCTGGCACTGCAGTGTTAGCCCCACAGTACGGAACTTCTTATTTTAATACAATTCCAGACTTAAAGAAAAGTTCTGAAAATACTACATAAAATTCCTGGGTTAAGTAACTTACAGACAATGGGGCCTTTACACATAAATTCTTCACTGTGTATTTCCTTAAAACAAGGTCACTTATTTATGTGTGTGAATTATAACCTCAACACAGCCACACTTTCAGAATCCTTTCTATCGTAAATACGCTCAGTTTTTCATGTAAACTTTAGAAGACTTTTCCCCTCGGGACTGCGTAGGCTCCCGACTACCCAGGCAGACCCGGCACTCCTGGTGTAGTCAGAAATAGGATCGGGATCTCGCACTGGCACAAGTTCTACAAGTAAACACGGGGAAGGAACCCTTTCATCTGCTCTTAGCCCCTGGCCTGACTGGCTTTTTAATCTTGATTTCTGACTGATGCCATTGGTAGAACTAAGTTGTTTGATCTGCGTTGTTTAAAAGTCAAGAGGAAACCTGCCTTAAATGAAAAGGGACATTCTCCATACCCTCAGTCTTTAGCCAGGCAAGGGAAACCTCAGGAAAATGTCACTTGCAGTAAGGAACGTTCTCACGGTGATGTGTGGCCGCGTCTGTATGCCCTGCAGGGACACTTTGTTGCCGTAAGTAGACAAAGCATGCTCCGTTGAAAGGCCGCGTCCAAGAAACTATGAAAGAAAAATAAACCCAGGTACAGGCATGGAGACTGAATTTTAAGACTCAGAGATCTCCAAGATGGATAGTGTGGCTAAAAATAAGAGCTCTTGACCCAGTTTTCCGGAGGTCAAAATAAAAACTAGATTTGTGGAACAGCATTGCTCTGTGATCGGATGTCTATTAAAAATGTTCCCCAAGTTAGCAAATGTGACAGCACCCTCCACTCGTGGCCAGTGAAGTCATCCAGTCGCTGCACCCCGATGGACAAGGGTATTTGGGATGACTGCATATGCAGGTTCAACCATGTAAACAACGCAGGATCCCAAGGCATCTAAATTACCTTCAGTTCGACTCCAAAGCAGCAGTGTAGTGACAGTTCATGGAGCTATCATAGCTACGCCCGTCTTCCAGACAGAGCAAGGGCAACCTAAAGGAGACAGGTGCTCAGAGAGGAGCTGCAGGTGCGGAACGGCTGCCAGAGGGGAGGTGACAGGTAAGGCCTCGCTCAGAGAAGGGAGCAGAGCAGCGTGTGGTCGTCATACACCGGGGAACTGCCTGGCTTTCCAGCCCTGCCCTGCCATCCGGAAGCTCCGATTCTGGACTGTGGCTAAAACCTCTGACCTTGGTTTCCTCCTCGGAAGAAAACAGTACCATTGCATTCATCCCTTTCTAAATCTATCAAAAACAATGCATGCAAAACAGGACGCTTGTGATGATGGATATGTATACACTTCTATAATGGTTACTAATCAGATGAAATACCCATGTTCTCCTCCCCGCCAAAAAAAAAAAACACAGGATTTTTCATGGAATCATGAGAAGGTTGCATTAGGAATCGGGATATGTGGGTTCACATCTCAGTTCTGCCACTCGATAACTTGAAATGTATTTCTCAAGATGGAAGTTGTCATGAGAAAATTTGCTCAAGTGTCCATGGGGGTGGTAATTCCACCGTACAGACTGTAGTGGATATCAAATGAGCTAATGCACATAAAAAGGCCACAGAAGAAGACGGTGTCACTGGTACAGTTGGTCTCATGCTGTCAAGGTGTCCTGGCATGACACAGTTCATGGGACTGCTGTCCCACACATTGAAATATCTTAATGTCCACCCCCCACCCCCAGGCCAGCATGTCAAAGAGCTCCTGCTCCATTGAACTCTCAGTAAGTCCGTTCCTAGAAGGACATTTGCTCAGCAGCTAGGGCCGGTCTCCAGTGCGGGAGAGCCCAGCAGTGTGAGCGTGCGTCCTGGTGCCCTCTTCACTCTCACGTACAGGCTCTCCTCAGAGTCTTGAGGAACCCTGACCGTCTCCTGAGCACCTCCCTGCACTGGCTCCTGTTTCATTTCCTGCCTGACAGATGGTCTGACAAAAAAAGAAAATTCATAAGGAGTCTTCCCCTCCCTGTGGCGTTCTGGTTCAGAAATGTTATCGTGAGCGATAGCTTCAAGGGATTGGGTTCTGCAGACATGATGTTGAGGTGCTTCGGAGGAAGGTGTCCTCTAGCAAAGTTGTTTCTCGGCCACTCTCATTTTTCACACCTTGTTTTGGTTTGAGCCCTGCTTTTTTGTGAAGGGGAGAGCTGAGTCCACTGTGTAGTGATGCCTGTGTAAGACCTGTGGTCAGACAATAATGGGCTTAAGAATCGCCTGGGGGGTGACGTGAACCCGCAGAGCCTGTGTCCCTAGCCCTGGGTAGGGCCTGAGATTCTGCCTTTCCACAAGGTCACATAGGAGGTCCACGGAGCAGGAGTACAGATGACAGGGTTCCAAGGGAGGGACGCAGGCTTGGAGAGCTTCGGGGGCCATGGACGTTACGTAGAAGGAACAGTGTGGCAGTTACATGCTGAGCCCTGGATGAGACATGCACAGAACTGTGGCTAAAAAATTAAATGTGGCCCTGGATGACGTGGCTCAGTGGATTGAGTGCGGGCCTGCAAACCAAAGTGTCACTGGTTCCATTCCCAGTCGGGGCACATGCCTGGGTTGTGGGCCAGGTCCCCAGTGCGGGGCGCATGAGAGGCAACCAGATATTGATGTTTCTTTCCCTCTCTTTCTCCCTTTCTTCCCTTCTCTCTAGAAATAAATAAATAAAATCTTTTTTAAAAAAATTAAATCTGATCACATTGTACTGATGTGGGCAAAGTGCCTACAATGAATGACAGATTTATAGTAGAGCTTCCTGATCAGAAAAAAAAAATTGCGTCCCTTTTAGAAATACTTCCATTGCAGCTGTGGCAGTTGTAGCAGTTGTGGCAGAGAGTGCTTTGTACAGAGGGGCTATCCTCTGCCCTTTCAAATGGACAAGTAAATGTTTATTTAAAAAGCAAGAATTGGTCATATGAGAATCCCCTGTTACATAAGGTGGAAAGGGAATTTCCACTTTGGGTAAAAGTTGCTCATAAATACTCATTTTTGTACCAGGAAACAGAAGAATCAGAAAAAAACTAATAACAGCAATGTGGCTTCAATCCCCCTCCCAAAGAAAAAGCACCAAAGCCTGGGTCGTCAGGTTCCCTCTAGACCTTTGCTAGCTGTGTTTCACCCAATAGAAGGCTGAGACCCAGCCTCCCCCACGACTGGGAAATTGCCCTCCCCACCGCAGATGAGTTGAGAGGCTGTGAGAGCTCGCCCAATGGTTACAACCAAAGCTTGTAAAAGACAATTGGTGTAGCGCCTGTCAACTTTATTTTTCTTGAAATCTACAAGGGGGCAGTTCAATTTTTAGAAGGAGTTTGACTAGTGGATGAAAAATTAAGAGACGAAGGTTAGAATTCATCTGTTTCCCATTTAGCAGCTCTCTTATGAGGCTGTTTCTCTCCAAAATCATGGAAGTCTATTGCTTCTACAAAAACAAAATTGTTTAGTCATTGGAAGATGAAATTGCTATTGGGTGTTTCATCTGATGTTAGTTTCTTTAAAATAGTTTACAGATTTTCAGTGACGGCTAAGTGATGAAGTCCTTTTGTCCTCTTTACTATGGAGTATGTCTGATATACATCCTCAACATATTTGTACAAGGGCAAGGTGGTGGGGCTTTTGCTGGATGTTTAGTATTTGAAATTAAATATCTCTGTTATTGTTTAAAACTGTGGATTAAATATTACCATCACTGAACTCAGTTAAATATTTCTGCTTTTAACTGCAAAGCTCATGTGCCTGGGTATTCTAAAAGAAAATAATTAACTCCAGAGGTAACACAGCAATTGGCAAATGCAGATGCTTGAAAGCTTTGGAAATCCCCACTATTTGCCACCAAAGCATTGTAATAAAATGTTGCATTAATTTGGGTAAAAAAGATCATCCATCAGGGCCACCAACATAGAAGTGTGGCTTCTGTGTGATTAGTCTCACCACAGAATTCAAAGATAAAGTCCCACTCAGAATGAGCAATGACATAATCATATTTGGCTCTGGATTTTTTTTATCACAGGCGGAATTGCCTGGTGCCAATTGCGTTAGCCACTGGTAAAATCCTGAGCCCTTAATAATATCAAGAGGTAGCTGGCTGCCTTGGACCGTTCAAAATTGAATCCTACCCCAGCTAATGGAAATCCATCACTTCCACCCTCTTTTCGTCCCTTAAAACCACACTGATTTTATTTTTCCCAGATGAGATAGCCGGAGGTGGCAGCGTCTGAATCTGCTGTGTTTGATTGAGATGGGAATGTGGATTTCCGCTAGTTTGCACCAAAAATAAAAGCCTAAGTGCTTTTCACTCTACCCTAAATAAATAGCAGTTCTTGAATATTTCATTCTCTCATGTTCTGAAAATGAATATAATAATATACCAGGAAAATTAATCATTGTGGGACTCAACATTCAAATGGCCTTTTGGAAGAAATTTCCTGCCAACCGTGTAAAGAAGGGATAAAAGAGAAAAGGCAGCCCTACAATTTGCCACAACCCGAGATGCCCTGGATAGTTGACGAAGGACAATGTGAGGCTGTCCTCTCTGACGGTCGCCCACTCGACCCTTTTACTTCCATGGCTGAGATGGGCACAGTCCTCCTCCCAGCTCCCATGGGAGATGCCTGTTTGAGGGGACGAAAGCAATCACCAGTCAATGGGGCTAGTGGTGTTTAAGTCGGCTGGCTTGCAAACCTGTAACAGTGGAACATGTCCCGGAACAAAGGTGTGCTTATCTTGCATGGTTTCTCCATTTGCGTGAGCATTCCAGGGATGAGACTAAGAGGGAACCCCCTTGTTGTGCTATGGAGGCTGGAGACGTGGGGGCTCTTGCGGGAGACTGGTGTCATGCCCCCAAGACTACCCACCCTTTTCCCCTACCATAGTCAATGGCAACTCTACCTGGTCACCTGGGCTTCTGGTGACTAGCCATAAACTGGAGGTCCCAACCACCTCCTGCTTGGGTTCTGTTAATCTCCAGTGGCTCACAGGACACAGAGAAACATTTTACTGACTAGATAGATCACTGGTTTATTATAAAAGGTTATAACTCAGAAACAGCCAGAGGGAAGAGTTGCATAAGGCAAGGCATGAGGAAAGGGCACTGAGCTCCTGTGCCCTGTCCAGGGCATCACTGCCCCAGCACCTCCGCCTGTTCGCCCGCTTGGAATCTCTCCAAACCTGTCCTTTGTGGTTTTTATGGAGGCGTCAGTCAGTAAATAGGCATGATTGATTAAATCATTGGCGGTTGGTGATTGAACTCAATCTTCAGCCCCTCCCCTCCCCCTGGAGGTCTGGAAGAGGGGAGCTGAAGCTTCAGCCCTCTAATCATCTGGTTGGTTCTTAAGGGGATTTCTTCTAAAAATCATGTCATTAGCATAATGAAAGGCACCTTTACAGCCCTCAGCAGTTAAGGGATTCCAAGGGTTTTAGGAACTCTGCCAATAAACAATATACATTGTTTATTGTAAATCACAGTATCACAGGTGTGTACAGCGAAGAGCTGCGAGCCTCACGGGTAGAAAGATAAAGCGGGCCCAGATCACAGAGGGCCTCCAGCACCTGGCTAAGTCGTTGGGATCAAGTCAGTAGAAACCGAGGAGCCACTGAAATGGGAGGAGCCATTTCTCAGCATCAGGAAAAGGCCTGGGGAACAGAGAGAGATAAAAATTAGAATAGGGCGGCAACGAGGAGACCGTCACAGTTATCCAGGCAAAAAGTAATGATGCTTTATGGTGGCCAGTGGAAAAGAGTGAGAAATGAAAAAGAGAAAGAGAGAGAGAGAATCCAGAAATAGAACTTAAAAGTTGACAGTAATGTAAGTATGGGACACAAAGAAACAGACAGAGTCACAGGTAGTGCTGAAGGTTCCGTACCTGTGTCTGGAAGAACAGCTCTGCCACGATTAGAACACGGGGCCTTGAGCACAGTTTTGTACATTCCAAGTTCACAAAAATCTATGTTAATGGGGCCAGCAAACAGTTAGAAATGTGTGAGCTGGAGTGGGAGGGAGACGTCAGAGCTGGAGTGGGAGGGAGACACATTTCTGAATCACCCAAAGGGCGGGGGTCCATAAGTTTCAGAATGGATGGGGTTTCTGCAGGGAGAATTCCAGAAACAGAAAGAGATACAAGAGAAAATGATAGGGTTGAAGAGATTAGAAAAGAAGAACGGGAAGGCTTACACTGAGAAGTCACGAGGAACAGACTGAGTAACTGTGAGTGCACGACAAAGGGAAAGCACCTTCAGATGGGGAAGGGGAGGGTGAGTTACGAGAGTGCCGCGAAGGCCCCGGGAACAACCTGGTGCCTGGTGGCGCCGAACACAGATCATGGTGATGGTTACGTCCTCTCAAGATGAAGCATAAGCACCAAAAATTATTCCAGAAGATTTTTCTTTAGTATTTTATGTCCTTAACAGTCACAGGCATAAGATTTATATGAAAGAAATGCCCACGTAATGTATTAAAGCAGACTCCAGCTAAGTTATGAGCCATCACCTGTGACTCTGTAGGACATGAAAAAGTTGGAAGAAATGTGATGGGGGCCTTTGTCTGTATGGGAAAGGTCATCGCAAGCATCAAGGATTGAACTTTAGAGCAGTCTGCAGTGAACGGGTATATATTACAACTCAAATTAGAATTCAGAAGAACTGATCTGCTTGGGATTTCATCATTTAAAATAATATCTTACAATAAAACCAACTCCTTGCAAGGATGTTAATCTCATGCTTTAATGCTGTTCTATCAAATAGTTTTAATAGATATATTTGAAAAGAATTTTAATTTTTCAGATAAATTTTTTTGCCGATTTAAAAGAGAATGTGAAGGATGATAGTAAAATATTACAAATCAAATTTACACCCCGATTTTATTTCCTTTCTTGGTCCATTGATAATTTTCTCTATTTTCAACATTGACTAGTTTGAAATATATAATACCATAAACTCTTGGCGGAGATATCGTTGGAAAATGAGATATTCTGATTAATATTGTTAATAACATAGTTCCTATAGATGAACATCTACTTTTGAAAAATATATCACACAGAAAAACTGGGTGAATCTTTGGCAACACATAGGAGTAGGAGATTCTTACATCTTATGATGCCCTGTTTTTGAAGCAATAGTTAACACTTGACGCAGTTGTATTCCAAGCTCTTTTTTTCTGTTAAAATGCATTTCAGTAACAAAATGTATAATCTAGGAATGTTCAGTGGTCTACAAGAACTTAGTCGCTCTGATAAGGAGGTCACTGGTAGCATTTGTGGAGAAGAGGAGCAGCAGAGGATTAAGGCGAGGGTATCTGCTCTGAGATCACCTGAGGCGTGTTGGGAGGGAGGGGTGTTTAGCCCTCGGGAAAGGAGGCTGGAGCAGAGCTTCCTGTGTGCAAGACCACACTCAGAGGGCAAGGGGACTGTTTCTCTGGTCACCATGAACATAGGTCATGCCGCACAGGGAGCCTTTGGGGAAGACAGGCTCATCCAAGACGAAACCATGAGAGCTGCTCAAGACTGGAGCAGGCCGCCTGTCAGTCAGGCTGCTCTGGTCCTTGCACGTGCTCAAGGAAGGGCTAGGGATTCACTGGGTATGTCCTTGGGCTTGAAAGAAATGTGCCTTGCTCGCTGCCACCAATCCACGGCAGACTCATCACCAAAGCATGCTGTCGGTCCCCCGGTGATCATAGGGTACTGGGAGAATCTGTCAGAGGAGAACATGACCAGCTAGTTCTCCTGGAGTCTCACCACTGGAAGGAGCATCAGCCCAGGCCTCAGCCATTCTCCTGGGCTCACAGCCCGTCTCGGGCACTACCTAGCTATGAGTTTGCACAAGTGGCTGAACTACCACGTGCCTCAGTTTCCACATCTGTAAAATGGAGGCGGTAACGGTACCGCCTCATGGCTCTCTGAGCTCATACGCGCTTTGTCTTATTGCAGATGAGCTGCTGCAGAAAGAGCAGAACTACTCGGATGATGTCTTGGCCAACATGATCAGTGAACCGAGAATCAGTTATGGAAATGATGCTCTCATGCCATCTTTGACCGAAACCAAAACCACCGTGGAGCTTCTCCCCGTGAATGAAGAGTTCAGCCTGGACGATCTCCAGCCCTGGCATCCCTTTGCGGTTGACTCTGTGCCCGCCAACACAGAGAACGAAGGTAAGAGGCCGGGAGGGAGCGAGAACATTCTGGCGTTCACACAGCTCTCTAGTGCTCTGAAGGGAGACTTCCAATAAGAATTTTTAGAATACTTTCTCACTGAGAGTTATTTTGTCGATTCTGGAACGAAAGCACAAAATTCAGTTGTGTTCACGAGACGGTGGCCTGGAGTGCCCACTTTCGAAGAAGACAGATGGGTGATAGAATTGTGGAGATGGCAGCTCACAAGTGAAGAGAGAAATTACAGCGGGGTCTGCATCAATGGAGATTTGAAAGGCCCCAAATAGTTTTTATCTTGGTTGCTTATTCTAGTGCATTAAATATCAGATTCCATTAAATGTTGAAGGCAAAGACAGAAAACCACTTATGACATGATTTTGCTTAAGAGTTCCACAATTTCGTATTTAGAAAGCGAACTATAAGGCAACTGTCAAAATTAAAATGCACATTTGTCTAAGTATTGTTTTTTCCTAAGTGTTCAGAGAAGTAAAATCTTTCTCTGTCTAAAAATTGCACATTGGCTAATGTGCTTTCTTTCAGATTTCTTAGTAGAAATGTTCAAATAATGTCTATTTAGGAAAGAGCATTTTTCAGGTTTGTTAAAATTCTATATCAACTTTACATGTTCAAAAGTATAAAATTTTGAACACATGACACCCTAATTTTGAGATACTAATAACATATTTTTGAAAAACACAGCAGGATTTTACCTGTGATTTTCTTTGGTGAACTGGCAACTTTTAATGTTGGTAATATTTGTAATATGGACATTTGTAGTATGGGTAACCGAAAATGCAGTCAATCACTCCTCAGATTAGTTCTGAGTCCAACATAAGACCTTTTTCTGCACCAGAGAGCTTTTTTTTAAAAGAACCATCGCAGAAAATCATCATCTAGACCATTTTCATAACATGAGTAATCACCCCAAATTGGTTTCATTAATTTCAAAAAGGGTCACCTTATTGAAATTAACACCTTATAGTGTTAATACCAGCTATGAATAGCAATGTCATCTATGACATAAAAATAATTTAGACTTTATTATTTGTAAAAATAGTCCTTACATAGAGGGAAAATTTTAAGGATTTTAGTTATGACAAACCAGGGTAGCTTGCTTATTAAAGTAATTTTTATAGGTGGAGACAGTGTGGCCATTGAAAATCCTCATTGTGCCGTGTCTGATGAGAACTGTGTGTGGAAGGTGTCCAGTCTCGTTTGTGAATTGAATGTACATGAGGTTCCCCCTTTTCCCTTACAATGCTGGGCTGTCTGATTGAGGGAGAGGCAGGTAACACGCTGAAGTCTAACACACTTTTCTGATCAACAGTCACTGTCCTTAATGTCCTTTATACCACATAATGTTAAGTGTGTGGTGTGTCATTTATGTCCAAGAGTTAGCTTTTTATGAAAAAAAAATTGAATATATAGATTACACTGTTATTTTTATAAAGAATTACCTAGCAAGTTCTCATGATTTGAGACCTTTTCATTTTTTCAAATATATAGTTTCTATAAATGAAATGTTTCCACTTAATATTTGCCATTATTGAACTGTACAACACAGTTCAGCACCTACCTCCATCATTTTTATGAGCACACACACACACAGATATAGAGACTACAAATTATTATTTTATTTATGGTAAAGTTTGTGGAAAGAGATTTAGAAAGCTAAAGGAATCTACACCAGCAGCAGACTAAACTGAATTTATACGAATGACTATGTTTGTTTGTTATAATACTTGGAACTTCTCTTCAGTGTTGTGAATTCAGAGACACGTGGACTGTACACGTGCAGAGTTTAGCAAGAATCAGAGACGTTAACGTCCTGCTTGTGTTCATGTTTCACGTGTAGCAAATCCAGTGGAATACAACAAGCCTAGTGCCACACAGCACACTGCAGAATAACAAAACGTGTATCGTCCCAGGAGAGATCACATTTCCTGGATTTCGAATTTTTCCTTTACTTTCTCACTCTGCAAGCTACTAAGAGCTTAACTGCTTTATACATGAACATCAACCGGCATATTTCCTTGGCGTCTTTAATGAGGTCCATTTAAATTGGCATTTATCATATTAATAGTAGAAATAATGCCAACAATTAAATAAATCTGCCTTTATATGCCCTAGACATTTTATCCTGACTTAGATGATCTCCATTAAAATTACATGCATTTTATTAAGCAAGCTGCTTCTGTCAAAGATTTTCAGTAGTAGTCAAACCGGATCCATTTTGGTGAGGAAGAAAATGGAAGGATTGTTCCTTTTAAGATGAAATAATAAGGAGGAACTGTATCACCAAAGCACCAAAGCATCGGCATCCCCCTCCTTCCCCTCCTCTTGTCAAATATCCAAAGAAATAAATTCAGATTAACTCCTCTGGATTTCCCCAAAATGATCACTTTGGGGAAGGCAAGAACAATCTGGTTGGAGATACCCAGAACTGCGATGGACTAAACACCTCTGTTCAGATGTGGACTCCAAGAGCAGTCTGTGGTCATTGGGCTCGGATTCCTAGCAGTGCACACATCGTAGTGTTGGCCCCGGGAAAAGCATCCGTGCACACAAGTGTGAGAAAACACACACACACATACACGGCCCTCGGGTGTTGCCAAGATGTCCAGTTAGGCAAAGTCCCCGGATTGAATGCCTCTGGATTCCTGACCCAGACAGAGCTGTTGCCTTGCCCAGCCCTCATCAAAAGAACTTGTATTGTTGTTAAATAAAGATCTGTTACTGACAAACAGGAAAATCTTATGTAAAAGAAGTATTGGAAGCAATAATATTTAAGATCTCAGAGGCTGAGTTCTGGTTCTCACTGTCATCTGACCCAGCACCCCTTTTATAACATTTCAAAAAGCCTTCTTAATAAGGAATCTTAAAGTAAAAGGGGCTGACAGAGTCGGGGGCAGGGGGAATCGCTCAAAGGGAGGTGATGTGCAGTAAGTGTTTCAGCATGTAAGTGTCAGGGCACAACTGCTGGACAGAACAGCAGCCTGGTCAGGCGTCTGTCCCGCGTGGGTGTGACAAATGCAGGTGCGTGCTGCTCCAGGCTGATTCCACCCTTCGGGCTCTACGAGCAAACGGACGTGATTTCCTAAAATAGTGAATAACTCCCGGGAAGGCTATAAATAAACCCGTCTTCCCTCCTGCTTCCCCAGTGTAAGCTCCTGGAATATCCAGGTTTCAGTAAAACACTGTGCAGAAATGCTTTGTGTCTCTTAATGAAACTGAGTTCGGTTCTGGACTCACGTAATCATAAATATAAGGAATTGTGTAGGGTGCGTTGGAGGCACTGCCCTGTGCCTGGCGCCTAACATCCCCGGTCCCCATCTGCCGAAAGCCAATAGTGCCCTGCCTCCTCCAGTCACGGGAGGACCAAAACCACCTCCACACCACCCCCCACCTCCTTGAATGATGGGGATCAGGGTTTACATTCCAGCTGTGCTGTGTGCTGCAGGCAAGGGACACAGCCTCTCTGACTCTTTCCTAGTCTTTAAAAAAAATAGTTGATAATAACTCCTGATTAAAAACAGGCTGTGAGCATGAAATGCGATGGCAGGTAAAGCTCTTAGCAAAGTGCCCACAACACAGCGCATGTTTAGTGGTAGCTTTTTGTCCCCCACAAATAGAACCAGGATCTTTTTAGAGACGTTTTTTACCAGCTTGTCTCAAGGAGAGTCACTCAATGGCTCAGACGGTATATCCTTCAAGTTAACGACTACAACAAGCTATATACAGGGTGTGACAAACGTAGGTTTACCGGTGTGAAACAGAGTTTGTTCTTGTATTATGATTTATTAATTATTACATTATTTTATACCAATACCTGTACACCTAACTCCCTTTCTGTCCTACTCCTCCCCCTTTTCTCCCTCTTTCCAGAGCCCTGTTTCTTGTTAATCTGACAGGCATGTGCCCACACACGCAACTATTGAAAAGACCTGGAATTCTCAAAGGATTTCCCGCCATTGTTCATGCGGCCTTTATCATGACAGCTTCAAACATTTACCAAAAATGTCTTGTGTCTCTTAAGAACAATCAGTGAAGTCCAGATAGAGGGTCAGAAACCCAGGCATTCTTTTAACTTACATTGAAAAAGTAAGCATATCACAAACACCATTTTCCAGTATTTTAGCTTCTTCAACCAGCTGCAGTCTGCCTGCAGAGATTTTTATTCTGTGTTTTTTTTCCAGTCCACCAAACCTCACTGGCTAAACTGAAGTGAAGCTGTTTTTATAACACTGTTTTTCTCATGGATCATGAAATCATGTGGCTGGAAGCGTTTGTGTTAATAGCATTTGGGTTTGTTCATTTTTATGACTTCCTGAGCAGGCCAGCCAGGAAGGTCAACGTGGAACGCAAAAACCCTTTGTGGCCAGCAAGCAGCTTCTGTGTATGTGACACACACATAAAATACAATAGCATTCTTAACGAGGCACAGCGTGTCTTGTAAGACTGCGTGTACATACTTGCAAAGTGAAGTTGCCTTCTGCCCTATTTTTACTTGGCCACAAAAAAAAGCCATGAACAAATCACTGCCGGTAATGAAACTGGGGTTTAATAAAGTCTTTCATTAAACCTGAAATCCAGTCCTCCTCAGGCCCCTCTTTGTGTAAAGCTCCTGAATACTTCATCATTTCGGACCGGGTGGGGAGGCCGTGTGAGGCCGCATTTAGCTTAGAATTGGTCTATTACACGCAGCGCCAGAACTGACAGACTCAAAAATCCCAGAATTTCAATCATTCTGTTTCCTCTTGTAGGGAAGGATTTGATTCAAAGCTTACTGAAGGCAGGAAATAACAGGAAATAACACATTTCTGGTTAAGCTTTATTTTAACTCTTTAAGGTGATCTCTTTCTTATTTTGATTTACTAAAGAGCCAAGTTAAAATATTTGAGCACTATGAAATCAACCTTCTAGTTTAACAACTAATAGTCCATTTGAAAACTTAGCAGGTATTTGCTGTAGTTGAAAAACAGTGCAGTACTTTGTCTTGTCAGTGTGTGTTCTTTTTTTTTCAATAATGTCATAATTGTCTTTTTAAAAATGTATCAGTGTCTGCCCACTGAACCACAAGAGTTAGTTAATTTTTCAATATTAATTCATACTGAGTCAGCCTCAAACTGTTAACTCGGGGTAGGGATTAAGTAACTAAAACTATTATTGTTTTTTATCTTCCTAAAAAAACAAAAGGTTTTATTACTGTTTTCAAACACTACACATACCTTGAAAAAAACGCAGACAAATGTATAGGAATAGTCATTTCACCCAGTCATTTATAGAAATAGTTATTTCACCTGGAAGTAACTGATGATAGTTGTCATTGGTGTGTGTGTGTGTGTGTGTGTGTGTGTGTGTGTGTGTGTGTGGTTATACCTTTTGGACTTTTTTCTGTGCACATTCCATGCTTTTCCGTATTCCCTGCAGTGATTGGGGAATAATACTTTGTCAGTTATGAGGTTCTCTCGTGTGTCTGCACATCTGAGCCCCGGGAGAGCCGTGTTGATTTGGGCCAAATCTGAGAATCAGGAGGAATGTGGTTGCCCAGGGTCACAGGAAGTAAGTAGTGGCATTACAGTGGACCCCGAGGCTGGACCAGCTTTTCAGGCCGTGTTTAAACTCCAGGCTCAGCTGTGTCCCTCCGAGTCTCACACCGTCCTGATGATTTGACCACTGGCCAGTGTGATCACCCCTGAGTTACTCCTTGGCTCTGCGAGTGCCCTTCCGTATGACCTTATCTTCGATCGAGGCACCATTTGGGGCCCTTGTAAGGAAACTCAAAAAGTACAATAATTTTTCAATAACTCCATTTTACGAGGAGTAGTGAAGTCTCTTACTCTATGTGGTTGCAGATGGGGTGGGGGGAAGATGAAATACAGAGAAACTATATTGTTCAAGTGTTTTCATCTAACACACCAATGAAGTATTCGGGGTTAGTCATGCTCATAACAGTAGTTGTAGAATATTTCATAAACAGGGTAGTTAATAGATGTGGTTTTATAGTATTTGAGAGTATCTGAAACGGGTTTTAAATGTTTGTTGTTGTTGTTGTTCCTCACTACAGTTAGAAGTTGTCAATGTTATTATTTTTATTTTGCACATGAAGAAAGAGCGTCGGAAGTGGCCAGCTGCCCAAAATTGCAGACATTGTCACAGTCAGGTTGACCTGTCTCCACCTTCCTTTCTCCTCTACCGTCCCACCGTCTGCATGGGGAAGAACCAAGCCACGTTGCTCTTCTGACTCATCCAAATGCCTTAGTATTCTCAGAGACATTATTTTCTCACATTTTGAAGGCTTGGCATGCTGTCACTTTCTTTGTCCTCACTGTTCCCACCAACGTGTGACATTCCAAATCGATTTGGGTTCACAGTCCCACCTTGCGTGCCTGGGCCATGCCTGTCGGAGACCCAGGTGCTCTGACCGAAACCGCTGGTCCAAAAGCCATCCATCCGGCACACCTCGCCTTCCCAGGGACTCCTTTGCTCAGCTGCCTTACCCTTCCCCCTTTCTGTTTCCCAGGCCTTGCCCAAGGGCCCTTCCCCCTCTCTCGGCTTCATTTGCCCTTTGTCCGTTTATTAATCCTAAAAGCTTTGTTTCTCTCCCTCGCCTGTTTCTTCCAAGACCCGTGAGTGTTTAACTTCAAGTCAACATTTCTGAGAATCAGAAGCACTTCGAAAGTAGCAGTCGATGGCGAACAATGGTGGCCACTGCCATGCCGCCTGCACTGTTTGCGTTGGGCCAGACCCAGAACACTCGCTCACACGGGAAACACTGAGAAGGACAGCAAATACGAGAGGGAGTATCCACGTCTCACACATTTCAGCCGTATGTCATCTATTTAAATCAGCCTTTTACAGAGAGAGACACCAACTGACCGACTGACTTTTTGGTTTATCTCTTTTACCCTCCAACTGGGAACAAATGTGACTCACTAAAAGGCAGACGATGCAGTAAAACTTCTCTCTCCCGATAAATTCATCTTCAAGTTTCCCCTGGAGATTTAATGGAGTCCTTTTATAGCTAATTCAACTGTAAAATAAGATAAGGTTGGACAGTGGTAAAAAGAGGTATCTTGAAGATTTTCTGCTGGGCTGGGTATAATAGATTTTATTTCTAATCCAAAGACAAGAAACCGCCTGTAAACTCTCTGGGCCGGGGAGCGGGGGATGGATCCACACCCCCGCCAGCCCCGCTCTGACGCTGCTGTGTGCCCTGGAGAGCGCTTTGTGAGCGGACTAAGGGGCGGGATGGGCCCCGAACAGCCGTCAGCCTTTGGTGAAGTGGTCCCCCCGCTCCTGATGCTCAGGATTAACTCTCTGTGGTTCCTTTCCAGCTGCTCCTTTTTATAACTTGTGTATTGCACATGCTTTTCCCTGCTCTGTGTTCAGGAGCCTCAACTTACCATCTCGATTTGTCTCGTTTGCTTTCCGTGCCTCTTGCTTCCCGTGCCCAGTCGAGCCCGTGGACGCCCGCCCTGCCGCCGACCGAGGACTGACCACTCGACCAGGTACAGCCCGGGGGGCCGTGTGCCTCTCAGCATCTTTCGCTTGAGCTTGAGCAGACGCCGTTCCCTTTCCTCCTCCGTCGCGTCTCCAAAATGCATAGATCAAAACGACTTGGAGACCAAACTTTTTTTTAATTCCCTTTTTGCTCTTCCTTATGCTTCATTTCTTAAGGTGTTTCTTTTTCCTTTCTGAGCTTTCCTTTTCAAACAACAAGAGAGCCCTTTCCACTTTTTTTTTGTCTTGATCTCTCTAAGTTGGGAGGATGATAGAGAGTCTGCTCGTCCTCAGGAATGGGAGCCCGCCCAGAGGCGGCTCTGTCTGGCGGCACCTGGGTCGCTGCAGGGCGCGCCTCTTCCTTTCTCCCTGGGGTCCCGACGGTCCTTTTCTAACCGAACTGGGCTCCGACTTCAACCAGTTCCTCCAGAAGATGCAATTTTCTAAAAATATCAGAATTCAGATATCGCCACAGCCCAGAAATGTTCACATTTCCTCTGTCGTAGGTTGTATATACGTATTCTCAGTGAGTGACAAAAATAGCACAATAGATGCACGTGCATAATTTTGCATACAAGTTCTTTATTTCTTCTTACTACTTACAATTCCCATTAGCACCAACATAGACACTTCTTTTTTGTGTATCCCCAGTTTCCCAAGCATTGAGCAAAAGCGTTTTTTTGCTCTGTGTCCTGTACTTAGGCTGAGTCTCAGACTTGGTGTTGAGAATACTCTCGCCCCACCACAGGGCGCACACACACCTGACTTCGACTCCCTGCAGGAGCTCACCCACCTGACAGTAGGTAGTGTTGTCGGCGACTCAAAAAGAGGAGGGAAGTTACTGAATTAACAAATCTCTGTGTCCTGGGAGACTTGCTTCCTAACAGGGCACACCTTTGCATATTTATTTTCTTCTTTAGCCTCATAACGTCCCGGTGCCATACTCAAGGAACAGGAAATGAACCTCGTTCGAAGAGGTTAACACAGAGAAGCGTGGTTCAGATAGAGTCGGCCATGGGGCCCGGAGCACACCCCGCCTCTCTCGCAGGCTCCGGCCGCTTCTGTCCCCAGCCACAGTCCCCGAGGACAACTCCAAGTCTGACTCCTGGTGTCTCCGTGCCTCGGCACTGGGAGGCACAAGGCAGCAGGGACTGTGGAATGACGCGTCTTGACAGCGGATCTCCCTGGTTTTATGAATCTCTGTCTGGAGGGCTGCTCAGAGACACTTAAATTAGAGTAAATCAGACACGGCTTTGGCTCTCTTAATGTCTTCCTGATGGCCAGTGTCACACAAGGGACTGTCAAGGAGCCAGCAGCTGCCATTCCCATCCTGTTCGGCCCAGTGGTGGGGCCCAAAGCGGAGGGTCGGTTTCATTCTAACTGCAGCGGAGACCAGACCAGGTTGCTCATTTGCCAAAGGCCTTTTTTTTTTTTTTCACAGTGCTCTCTACTTTATTTTTTAAAAAAAAGATGATTTGCATCAACAAGCATAAAATGTGAGTTAAATTTTTTTTAGGTCTCTTACATGGGACACACTAGGCTATGTTTCTGTTGAAATATCCAGGATGGGGTGATGCCACCAAAGTCGATTTTTTTAAATCTAACACGAAGGGGACTTTTCAACATACTGTCGAACAAACACATTCTGTTTTAAGCAGAGAGCTAAAGAATAGTTAGATGTAACATGTAGATGGAAAGAAGGCCTCCCTAAAGTCTTTGTTATAATAATAGCAATACTCCGTTTTGATATTTCACAAAGATCGATGCATTTAATGCTGTGGAAGGTTAAGTAAGAAATTAAGTTAAGTCCCTTGCTCAGAGGAGCTTGAAGTGGCATTGAAGGGATACGCAGCATCTGTATATCCAGAAAGACGAGCTGGACATGGAAAGGCAGGGAGATCCAAAGGACATAAAGTATGAATATGAACCCCGATGTCTGACATGAGCAGATGGGGCACTGACAGAGGGCGTGTCAACCAGGCACGTGCCGGGGATGAGCTCTGAGAAAGGGTTGGGAATGGTCTGAGGCACAGCCGCTGGCGAAGAAGAGGGGAGTGGTTCTGTGCAGGGGAGGTCACGGCCCGGGCCACCCTGCTTTCCTTACATGGCGTAAGGCTTGGCTTCCCCCAGTCGAAGAAGCCGTCGATGGGGAAGAGTGCTCAGACGTGAAGTGAGGGGGATCCATGCTCATGAATAGCTGCAGTGGCTGGATACGCATACAGACCGTATAGATGGACTACAGTTTTGAGTTTCTAGTGAGTCTGCTGAGGACTTGGAGCCATTTCTCCCCATCTTGTAGCATAAGTTTTGGTTCTTCCATCAGCACGCTTCATAAGACTGCGGGCTTCAGTCGAGGGTGCCGTGTTATAACTTCAGATTTTGCACACTCAGAAACCCGCCCCAGGATTGTCCTATCAGCACGTTGTTCTTGAATAATCTCTGTTGTCACTCTGAAACACGTCAAGGGAGGGTTTTGTATCATCACCACCGAGGACGGTGCCCCCCCCCCTGACTTTCATGTCTGAAACACCGAGGCACTGTCACTCCTAGAACGTAGGGTCGGACAGGGAACACGGTAGTATCGGGGCTGGTTTCTGAGCAGAGTGGCCATTGCAGCCCCCCCGCCACGAGGCTTGTTTCCAGAGAAAAAATGGATTGGGAAGGACAAGTTACACCATTTGACCAGAATAAAGAAGAAAAACACACTGGCAGCCTCTTTACGGGGGCGGAAAGCGAACCTTTCCCCTATAATTTATGGCCAGCCTTCTCCAGTCCTAATGAAGGAAACCGGGTCCTTGACCCCAGGCTGTGTGAGAGGCTTCATGGAGGGCGTGCCTCCCTTGGCCCTCCAGTGCCCAGCAGGCTCTCCGCTCTCACCGGGACTTAGAAACCTGGGGCCCAACCTGGGGTCAGCACAACCCAGAACACGCCTCCGGTGAGCCCACGAACAAAGGTCCCTGCGGCTTACTCACATCTACCCATCGCGTCTTATTACGTGCCGTATCAGCTTATTATTGTGGATGTTCTCTTGTGTGCACACTTGTTTTTTCTCTCCTTTTAGTGAGAGTTGCTTAATGCATAGAAGGTCTTTTCAGTAAATGATTATACATGCTGTACAGAAATGCACTAGCAGGAGCGCTTTCTGCTGAAAGTCTCAAACTATTGAGCTATAATGATCTGTTATACTGCCTTGATGCGTGAATTTGAGGGTTTTTAACCATTAAAAGTGTTCTTGGTATTTTCAGAAATAGCTTTTAAGAAAAGGCTTTTAAACCTTTGAGTGGGGAGCTGATTTCTTACTTATTTTTTTATGTGATTATTTGGTCTCACAAATCTAAAAGAAAAACTATTCAAAAGAGTTTTTTTTTCCAAAAAAGTTTTTTTTAAATCTCAGAAATATAATGTTAACTATTGGATTGCTATACCCTAAACAGAAAAAAAAAAAGAAAGATGAGGTATGAAGAAATTACTGTGGTTCTGCAAGGATGTCAGATTTAAAGGGGTTTATAGAAAGCTAAAAATGTACAGCTGGTAAGAAACAAGAGTGTTGATGTTGCAGTCCAATAAAACTTTGTGTCAGAATGATTAGAGTCCAAACAAGGTGAAACTTAGGATAAAGTGCTCATAATTTTAAAGAAAGGAAGTGAGGACAGACAGCCGTGCTACTCGCTCTCAGGACAGAGCTGGGGTGGGGGGCTGGGACAGCCAGTGAGAACACTGGGTAAAAGATGAAAGAAAGGGAACCTGTCCCACTTTGATTGTCCTTCTGCCTTTCATGTTTCTATTAAAGGGACTGACCTTGTTATAAAAGGAAGTGAGAACCCAAGGTAGATCAAGATAAGAAAGGAAACCACTAGTCCCTTGTATTAGTTATCTGTTGCTGTGTAACAAATAACCCCATGACTTAGCAACTTAAAACAACAGGCATTTAGTGTCTTGCTATCACTGTAATGCCCCGGATGCTAAGCGTGGTTCAGCGGGTGCTTCTGGCCCAGGCTCTCTCGGGAGGTCGCACTCGAGACCCCTGCCAGGGCTGCAGTCATCTGATGGCGGGAGGCTGGCCTGGGGCGGTTGGGCCTGTTTCCAAGATAGCTCACCCCCATGGCTGTGGGCAGACCACCTCAGTACCCACCATGGAGCCCTTTTATAGGGCTGCTTGCATGTCCACACATGGCTGCTGGCTTTCTCCAGACCAAGAGAAAGTCTAGAAAGGAAGCTGCAATGCCTTTTAGGACCTAGTCTTAGAAGTCATCCACCATCACTGTCACCGTATTCTCCGTTTATTAGAAGCAAGTCAGTGCATCCAGTCCACACTCAAGGGAAGGGAGTTCATCTCGCCTCTTGAAGAGCAGAGTGCAGATGTGGGGGTATATTTTTACGCTGTCCTCTCTCTCTACCCAAGTTCAAATCATTATGACCCAAATCACACACCAAGAGAACCTGAGGGTGAAATCACAGAACTGTTCTCCATGATTCTCAAAGAATCTAGGGAACAGAAGAGCAGGGAAAATAGGACTAAGAAGCTGTAGTTCTGACAGCAGAAGGGAAAGTAGGCAGCACCACAGTCTGCAAGCAGGCGTGGGTTGATGCTGATCTTGAGTCTGTTTTCGGACCGCTTGAGGGCCGGAAACTTGGTGAGCAACTGGACAAGGGAAGGGTGATAGGGCCTAACCAGCGTAGGTCCCCAAGGTCATGGGCAGCTATCCTCCGTTCCTTTCTGATAGGCTGTGCCGTTGGACCGGCACATCGCATGCTGTGGACAGCGTGATTCTCTGTTTCAGCCAGGGGTGTGACAAGTTTCTCAGCGCTTTGCAGACAAGACAGGAAGGGGGACTAAACGAAGAGCAAGACATTAGGTCCCATAGGAGCTGAAGGAACCGGGAATGTGTAGCCCGAGTAAGAGGAAGATCAGCAGGAACGACGTGGCCTGTCCTTGGGCATCCGATCTGTTCAACGCTGTGATGCAGACGGGAAGATTGGGCTTGCTGTCCGCTGAACAGGCTCGGAGAAATGATAGGAAACCGATTTGGGCCCTAATGGAAGAAAGGTTCTTCTCCAGGCAAAGAAAGCTGTGCGAAAACTGGCCATCCTTTTGTTCAGGCTGGAGCTGCGAGTTGGCCTTTGGTTGGGAATACCCAAGGGGAGATGATTTTAAAAGCCCTTCTCATCCTAAAATTTTGGCGTTTGCTATTTAAATACAATGTAGAAATTTATCCTTTGTAGTTTTGTGGGGGGGATTGTTTAAAAAAATGAGTTTGCATTTTGTTGGTAAGCTTCAAATTATTTAAAGAACAAAAGGCATAATAATTAGTGGAAGAATCTTCTAACAACGTAGATGAAGGAAGAGTCTGTTAGTCCCAAAGACGCCTCCCTGAGAAGGGCCTGCTCCGGCTCTTGAAAGTGTGCACCGCAGCTCTTATCCGCGACGAGCCAGTGACACTCCGCGTCTGTCCCTAAATCACTCAGCTAGATACACGGTAGGGCTTTTACAATGCTTCACTGCATAAATACACGCGCATAATTCATTTATAATGGGAACGAAGCCTCAAAGTAGCAGTTTTGTTCTACCAGGTAATTGATGTTCATTTTTAAAGGCTTTTATTTTTTTTTTCTGAAAGAATTGTGAGCACGCGCTAAAAGACATACAGTAAACTAAACAATAAGCCCCTAAAACAAGCCAGCATACTCTAGGAACAAAGCTTTGCCAATCCCCCAACTGACATTTAACTTCTGTTTTCACCCATTAAGAAATTATATATATGTGTGTGTGTATATATAGTATTCTTTATGACATATATACACATATGTATACATACATATATAAACTATATATATATAGTGTTTAAAGGCAATAGAAGCCTTAACTTCATATTTCTTTAATCTTTAAGTCTCTTTTGTTTAAAATATGTGGTGGTGGTGGTGAAGGATTTATATATATAGCATGTCATTCTTCTGGGAAAAAATCATTAGTCTATGTTCATCTAACTTTGAGCCTAGAAAGAGTCTTTGGTGGCCTTTGTGTCGTGGCGTCACTGCCCACGGAGGCAGCACGTGGCCTGTGGTGCATGTCGTAATTAAACGCCTATGGTGCGATGCAGGTTCGGGGCTGACGAATATCAAGACGGAAGAGATCTCGGAAGTGAAGATGGACGCGGAGTTCCGGCACGACTCGGGATACGAGGTTCATCATCAAAAACTGGTGCGTGAAACAACCTACCCCTTCCTCCTCTCTGTCTTGCCAGATGGCTTCTCAACGCCTGTTCACCCTGTGCCCCACATCTAGTTAAGGAAAAGATGAGAAACAAAAATACAACACCTGCTTATAGGATTGTCATGGAAACATGAAGAAAAGAAAGAGAGGCTCTTTCTGTCCAGTTCTTTGGTCTGCAAAGCCGCTAAGCCCACCCTGGGCTAAGAGTAAAATTGATGTTTATGATAACAACCCAGGCTGATTAATTTCCATTCTATTTTTTTTAGGAAAGCAGGTTTATAATATATTTATTTGAAGGACCAAACTCTCAAACACGTGCAAACACTACTTGGCTTCACAGAACACTTTATTCTGGCCATTGGCTCAAGTGCAAGTCTGTAATTCCTTCCCTGCTCCCTCTCGTCCTCCCTTCCTGCCTGTCCCCGACTCCCTGGCTTTCAGTCCTCTCTCGGGGGCGGGATCTGGGGCAGGATCTCTGAGTCCCTCCCGAGGCATGGCGAGCGAGCGACACTGCAGGCCTTTCCCAGCAGTGCTGTTGGTTACAGGCTAAGCCGGGAAAACCACAGCTTCCTTTCCAGACAAAATCACCACCCCCCACCTTTTGTCCCCCCAAAATATTAGAATTAGAGGAAATCAAAGAGCAGCCATTTCCTTTGCAGGCAGCTCTAGTCATTATGTAAAAACCCTTTACCAAAAGCTCCAGATAAATCCTGATTTATGTTAGGGTTCCTTCCATCTTATCAGTAAGCACAGTAAGAGGGTTCGATGAATACAGGAGACAATTTTATCACACATTCAGTGGTGAACAAGAAATGATAGTAAAATTATCATAACAATAATAATATTTGAGAAGGGCTTGCTCAGGCTCTTATTTTTGTTTTAGTTTCTCTGTGTGTGGTTTTTATTTTTTCTTTCAAGGGGAATTTTATCTTTCCAATATTTATAAGTACAATTTATACATCCAGCTATTAAACTCCAAAAGAAATGCTTTTAATGTATTGCTTACACCTCGACTTTTCACTCTGAATAATTAATTGGAGCAAATCAAAAACTGACTCAAGATCCAGATTTGCATTTTTAACTCCCATAATTTTTTTTTAGTAAAAGGACATTTAGCTTTTTGGAGCATGGTTTTCACTGGCAAGTTGGTCCAGGAGAGTTATTATAGAATCAGCGACGTCCTTGAGGGGGCTGATGCTGAAGCGCTCACAGGAAGAACTGGGGGGGCCACCGAAGACCGGGAGCTGCTGGGGCGGAGCGCTGAAGATTAATGTGTCGATGTGCATTTTCTGGGGCCCCTGTCATAAAAGTCCGTCGCTGCAATTACAGTGACTCCTGTAACGCGACAGTGACGAATGGCAGCGGCAGCAGTTAGGAGACTCCGCTCCCACCGCTGAACCCCTTGATAAGATAATGCACTATAATTAGTGCGATGAATATTACAAAATTACAGTATTTTCTTAAAGGCATAGGAAGATGTCCAGGCTCGTATTTCTTGCTGATTACCTCACACTTGTCTCACTAGCTAATTAATGATTTGCTTTTTATAAATATGTGAATCTAGCAAATTCTGTAGAAAGTGAAATATTTATGAACAGCTACTAATTGTGGTGCAAAGAGACCATGAGTAAAACTCGTAGTTTGCTGTATGTTATATTGCTTCTTCAGATTGCTAGAATGCGGGTTTTAGTTATGAAAATCTGTCATCTTACATTATCAAATCTGTCTTGATACTAAATGAAAACAGGAGTTAGGAGACTGTTTTCCTTAAACTTGTATAGCACATTGTAGTCATTAGGCCAATGACCTGCCATGAGATCATCTCCTTATATAAAAAGATGAGGACCCTGGCTGGCGTAGCTCGGTGGACTGAGCGCGGGCTGCGAACCAAAGTATCACAGGTTCGATTCCCAGTCAGGGTACATGCCTGGGTTGCAGGCCATGACCCCCAGCAACCGCACATTGATGTTTCTCTCTCTCTCTCTCTCTCCCCCTCCCTTCCCTCTCTAAAAATAAATAAATAAAATCTTTTGAAAAAAAAGAAAAAGATGATAAAAGCTGCAGTTTACATTTATAGTTCTATTTAAAAGTAGTTACATTTGGAAAAGAGTAACTTGTTTTTGTAAACACTAGGAAGACTTGTAGTATGATAAATGTATCCTACTGAAAAAATTTCTTCTGTACAAGGGTCTCCGGATTCTTTTTATATTTAATCCAAGTAAATAGCAAATTGAGTTGGGTTTCTAGGGACAACATGTTAAGAAAGCATGAGTTATTGTGACTTAACGAAAAATTCTTACATACTACTTCCCTTCAAATCAACTGTCTTTTAAACATGCTTCTCAGGGTTAATTAGTGTCCTGCTGAGTTATCGTGGCTAAAAGTGGGTAGCAAGATGCCTTTTGTCTTTTGTTTGACTTTTTTGTTTCGGAACACTTACTCCTGTGTACCGAGGTCCCTCTAAGGAAGGTAGGACATCTGCAGGCGTAGTTTTCATGCCCCAGGTCTCCCCATGTTAAACCTGCCGGGACTGGGGAAATGCTCACCTCCTTTTATAATCAGGATCCATGCCTTCACAGCTTTTTATAGATTCAGTCTGTCATCCCACCTCCTACCGAATGTGTCACTTGTCAAAGGGTTTCAGGTCCTTCTTGGCTTCTGTTTTGCTTCCCTAGGGACATGTTGGGAGGAAAGTAGCCTTGCTAGCCCCACCTGCCACACATTGTAGACTGTTCTGTAGACTACAAATGTCATTCTTAGTTACGTAAGATGTGTGATTTTTTTCAAGTATACACCAAAAAATGGAGTGACCAACAACTCAAATTATAGCATGAGATAAGCTGAATATACTGATACTTTACATATGCCTCATCATAACGTCTTCTGCAGTGACAGTCCCTTTTCTTAATTGTTTTCAAGGTGTTCTTTGCAGAGGATGTGGGTTCAAACAAAGGTGCCATCATTGGACTCATGGTGGGCGGTGTTGTCATAGCAACAGTGATTGTCATCACCTTGGTGATGCTGAAGAAGAAACAGTACACGTCCATCCATCATGGTGTGGTGGAGGTAGGTAACCGTGGCTGCGTGTTTGCAGGTGGGAGTTAAAGACCACAAGGGGATATCTGTGCTTGGCGTTAGACTATGGATTATCCATGCATCTCTTCATTGAGAAAAATCCATATTCCTGCCCGGGGCTCTCGTGTTGCAGCTCTTGCCTTTTCTTTTCTTTTTGAGATATTTTTTTTCTTTTATTGTTGTTCAAGTACAATTGCCTCCATATTCCCACCACCACTTTTTCCCCTGCCCTGCCCACCCCCACCTCCCACCATCAATCCCTCTTCCCTTTGGCTTTGTCCATGGGTCTTTTTATACATGTCCCTTGACAAACCTTTCCCTTCTTTACTCTGTTATCTCCCTCCTCCCTCCCCTCTGGTGATTGTCGGTTTGCTCTTTATTTCAGTGTCTCTGGTTATATTTTGCTTCCTTGTTTGTTTTGCTGATTAGCTCCCACTTATAGGTGAGATCATATGGTATTTGTCTTTCACCACCTGGTTCATTTCACCTAGCATAATGCCCTCCAGTTCCACCCATGCTGTTTCTTGCTTTGGTTTTTATTCCTTCTGACATAAGTACCATGACCAGGGCATCGGGGTAGTGTGCTGCTACATCAACTTCTTATCACTTGTATTGAAATATCAAAATACTAACGATAATGCCTGGCTTTAAAAAGTGTAATTACCCTCAAGCGTTTAAAAGAAAAGAAAAAAACGGCAGAACTTAAAAATGAAAAAAAAAGTGGAAGACTGCATTTTGCCAAATAAAAATCTAAACACACTTATTCCCGGATTTTGTGTGTGTCTTAAAGAGCCTGATCTCTACCTAAAACCAGGTAATAGTAAAGAATAATTTTCAGTGAAGAGTCTTAGCTTTAAAGTTTTGCAAATAATCATACCAGACAACTGAGCAGAACATGCAAGGTTATTCAAGGCGTTCAGCCTGTGGCCCTGCACTTCTTACCTGAAACATCCGAGTTCCGAGCCGGTAGTGCAGGTGCACGGGAGGTAGAGAGAGGACCCTCCCAGGACGGTCACAGTCACTGCACAGCGATGCCCTTGAGGCCGTCTCTCCCCACGGGCCAGTCTCTGGCCAACGTGTCTGTAGACAGCACAGAGGCAGTGGGTCACACCAAAGCAGAGTGAGCTACAAGATTGAAATGGGACTTCTTAAACCCATAATACAAAGTATTCAAAAATAAAATCTATAAGTAAGTTCTTTGTATGCTTTTAAAATGCAGTTGGGGGCAGGGAACCTCATGGTACGTGTAAATTCTTAGGAAACAGTAGGAGAAGGAGTGTCCGTTGAATTGTTAGAGATGAAAGCGATCCCGGTGACCAGTCAGACGGCTCCTCTCATTTTATAGATGAGAAAAGAGGCCCAGACTGAAGTGGAAGTGTTTGCTCAATGTCAAGCCAAGTAGGGCCAAGGTCAAAGTACACATTTCCCCACATCCTCTCCATTGTTTTTTCCTTCAGAGAAAAGCCCAGATGTTCCCAGCAAGTTAAATTTCTCACTAACCCCAAGGAAACATGCCCCAAACCCCACGTCTGGGTGTCGGGGAGCGGGAACAGCTTCGATGTACTAGATCTGTGCAGAGCCAGGCACCTCACTCTGTCCAGCCTCTAAAATCTCCAGGCTACTTGCTCTCAGAAGCTACTGATGGAATTTGGCTTTGTATCTTATTTTCTCTGTCCAAGTGGGGCACGTGGGGTGGGAGGGGGAGTACTAAAAAGTAACGAAATGAATGAATCCAGAGAACGAGTGACAGAATGTGAAAGAACTGAGTGATTGACAATCTGGAGTGTGAGCACATAAAATCAGCAATGACAGTGTCATCAAATTTGGGAGGTTGCTCTTTTTATAATAGTACTTCTGAGCTCGGGTCCTTCCAAACAGCCTGCAATGCAGTATCACTGGCACCAGTTCGTCTCATTCCTACTCAGAACAGTTTTGTTTGGGTTTTCATTTTAATCCCAGGTTTGGGCAAAGAAAAGGTTTTACCTACTTGAGTAATTCAAAATCCCCTTTTAATTTCTTTACTATAATTGCGTTTTAATCGTCTTGGACTGATATATCCATCCCAGAGGCAGCTTCCTCTTACCAAAGGGCCTGTCTTTGGTGACAAAGGCCACAGACAGTATAAGACCTCACTTAATGTCATCGACAGTTTAAACAACGTGACGAAATCAGTGTTCGCAGCAGGCTACTCGGTGGGAGCGAGAGCTAGGCTCCCGTGGCACCTCAGCGACTTGGTGACACAGCAGTGTGACCTCCCTGCTGGCGCTGCCATCACAAAGCTGCAGGCTGGGGGCTTCGGCGACAGACGTTCAGTTCTCCTCCGCACGACTCTGGGGGCCGGAAGTCCGAGACCAAGGGCTCCTGGATGGAGTGTACGTGGCCTCCCTGTGCCTTTACCCCGCCTCCCTCTGTGCATGTCCATGTGCTAGCCACCACCTCTGCTTGTAAGGACCTGAGAATTACCGGGTTCAGGTTTACCCTAGTCATCTGATTTAACCTTAATGACCTCTTGAAAGACCCTGTCTCTAAATACAATTGTATGGTGTCACAGGTACAAGCAGCTAGGACTTCAATGTATGAATTGGAGGCAGATACAGTTCAGCCCATCACAGAGCTCAGTAACGTTGCACAGGAAAGGGAGGCATCTCCCAGGACGGACCAGGTGCTTGTTGGAAAGGACTCATCCCCAGGCCCCGCCTCAGACTTAGGAAGACGGACTTTCCCAATAGAAGGCTGGGAACCTGAGTGTTGAAAATTTTTCTGACTGAATCAGACATGCAAGGATCGTCTAAGTATTTCTTCTTTGAAAAAAAAAAAACCCATAGATAACTAGTTCTCTGAGGTTATGCCTTTGAAGACTATAAAGAAGACTTAAAGACATAATCATAGCTACCCAAGTTAAATGTTTCTTTTCGTTACCAAGAAGAGTCTCCTTGGACATGGAAGATCAGAAAAGTTGACACTTCAACACAGATTCTGGGGGGCTGGGGAAGAGGAAATCATTTTTAAGACAAGAGACATCCGTAAAATTATAGGGAGGGCAGTTCTTCTGCTCTTCTTTTGATATTCGTTTTTCTAGCTGCTTGCCGGCAACCAGAAACCTCTCTAGAGCGAGTGTCCCACCTCGCGTGTGTTTCTGAAGGATCGCTTTCTCGGGCACCGTGTTGAGCTGTGACGCAGAGTTGGGCCCGAGCTTCATCTATGGTGTTGTCCCCCATCCCTGCCCTTTAAGGAGGTTACAGTCTAGCAGGGGTGGTCGAACTTGAACGCGGAGAGCTGCAAACCAGCCTAGGCACCGAGGCTGCCTCACCTGGGCCAGGTGAGGCAGCGTGCTGAGGGGTCCCAGAGCGCCACTTCTCCAAGAGTGTACCTGAGTCTGCGCCACGTGGAAGTGTTTCTCCTGCACAGCGTTCTCTGCCTGCCTTTGCAGGCTTTCACGCTCAAGTGCCCGCAGACAGGTGTATTTCCAGCTCCGATTCACTTGTTCTGATTAATGAGTAACCCCACTTCCCTAGGAACAGAAAGGGATAAATGAATATTTCCGGCGGACTGGCTGGAGTCTGTCGGGACAGCGTACATGGCACTTCATGCCGTCGGTGCGTGAAGAAGTCATGAGAAGTCACTGGTCCCCGGGAAACCTCCCCTTCTCTGAGTGGAAGACCCTGACAGAAGAGGACAGAAATGCAGAAATGAACTCGAGCCTGGTCTTTTTATTCATAGAGTTGTTACCAGAGGGACATGAGCAGTTGCCGGGTTTGGTTTTTAAAAACTAAGCAGTAAACATTGACTTGGTGATTGGTTGGCCGTAAGGCCAAAGATTCATTTTGTGAGCCATTAACCATGGTCTCCCAAGAAGATCACTATGCCGTGTTTATGCTGCAAGCAGTGACACGGTGGCCCTCTGCTGCACTGCTTCCCAGATGTGCCGCCCTCTGTGGTGGCCAGGGAGCCTGGCTCCGGCTAAGTTATCCACTGTTGCTCGTGTTTGAATCTGGTCCTGCAAAGCCCAAAGCCCATCGACCCCGGGTTCTGTTTGGTAGCAGATGGTACTTTTCTGCACTGATGTCAGTTGACAGTGGATACTTGCAAATATATATTGTAGCTCTTTCCAGTCCTCCTAAATGGAGTCCTCGCCTTTAAGGGGAGAGGGGGCTAGGGCGGATGTTGTCTAAGGGCACAAACTTGAGTAGTAAAAAGGCCTTAGAGATCTGAAGCACCAGCTAGTAAACATAGACAATAGTGTAATCATCAAACTTGCACAGAGACTAGAACTTAATTATTCCAACCACCAGAAAGAAAAGATAATTCTCTAACATGATAGAGGCACTAATTATCACCACAATGGCAATTATATTACAGTGAATAAATATATCCAATTAACACGTACACCTTAAATTTGCATAGTTATATGTCAACTATATTTCCATTTTCAAAAATTAAGGGGAGGAGGACACAAATTCTTGATTATAGGGTGGAAAACATTTTTCTTCGCAGAGCTGTTGCCTCGAACACCAGAAGGCTCTCCACACCCCCAGCCTAAACGAGAAGAGAAGTAGTAGCTGGTTTAACTTTCTGTGGCGTTTTACTGCATGTGCCTTTTTCTGATGCATGTGCCGTCACGCTGGTGACACTCCAAAAACACTCTGGCCTCGGGGGTCCTCTCGTCCTGGCAGGAGGGCGGCACTCACGAGGTGTTGCAGGACAGCGGGACCGAACGGGCAGGTGAAAAGGGGAAGCGGAGGTGAGGACGAGTGAGGCTAGACTCGGAATCCACATGTGTCCCGGAGCCAACAGCATGGCGAGACATTGGAAGGTCAAGGGGGCACATCAGACATGATGGTGAAGGCAGAGCAAAGGTTCCAGAGCCCACCTGAAGACTACTTCCTCGATGTGGGCATTAAACGTAACCCCTTATCAAGCGATCGGATGACAATGAAGGAAAGAAACCTGTACACAGCTGAGCAAAAAGTGACACTGGGTGGGGGATGAGTGGGGGGTTGGAAACGTGGTTGCTCTTTGCTTTCATTTTTCTGCCCAGTTACTGCCTCCTTTACGTTCTCACTCTCTGACATCATCACGTACATTTTAGTTCATCTTCTCCTCTGCTTATCCACGTGGAGGATCTGAAATGGAAAGTCTCAGGGGTCGGGATTCGGTCGTTCAGTCTAACTCGGTGCCGCGCTTGAAAGAGGCACCGTCAACACACACCTGCTGGTGGCCGTCCAGCATGCAATTAAAGCATGGTGTTCGCTGGCTTAAGGTGCCTTTTAGACTACAGACTGTGTGTGATGGTTGAGCTGTAAATTCCTCTGGATGCAGTGAAGGGATAAGTGGTTCCAAAGAGTCAAGCTGGGAGAGAAAGGAGTAGGAAGAGTGTGCAGAGGTTCTCCCCAAGGCTCTGTTAGGAGGAGGCAGCTCGGGCTGTGTGGGCTCAGCCGAGGCTGTGTGGGGCCCGTTGAAGGCCAGCTGTGTGCAGTCAGGCCCCCGGGCTCTCGGGAAGACTGCACGCCGCACCGGGAGCCAAACGCAGACACCACAGATCATTCCGCTGCCATGCAATTCAGGCCGGGAGGGAATGTTTGTTCAGAGGTGGCATGCATGCTTGTTTTCATCTCAGCAAGTGACAGCCGTCCCTGCTGACATCATGGTGCTATCATTCCTTCCAGAACAAGCACCCCTGGCCCCAACTCCCCCCAGGTCTGCCGTAAGGGATATAGTATTAAGGCGCTCGTCTGCACAGCGGACAGTGGGCTGGCAGACGTGTGTGGTCTCGTGGTGGCCCACACAGTGCTGCTGCTTAGCCGTGAGTGACAGGTTGCTGAGCCTGTTGGAGAAGAAGGCTCCGCCTTAGCCCAAGCTCTCCCTTCAGTGATGGGATTATCCGTGAACATGGGGGTTCATGTCTCACATTTTGCTTCCAGGGGATTGGGGATGAAAAAGCTACAATCTGTACTCCCCAGGTGCCATTTTGTAACGGTAACCCTTTCTCCTGGAGCTTCCAGGCCCTCGGAGGTCTGAGGGCTGTGTCCCCCATGGCAGGGATGGTGACACAGGAGCCACCTCCTAGTGGCCAGGGACAGAGGAGGAGCAAGTAGAAAAGGGGCCGTGAAGAAAGAGGAGGGTTAGCTGCCTGGGTTTCACGCCAGCCCCTGAGCCTCACATCTCTGGCAGGGCTCTCTGAAGCTCTTGGCTTTGGGCTTCGGAGGCGACATAAACTGTTGAATTGTCGGGTGTCCCTCTGCACGTGATGAATGCAGATGACAGCGGACAGTGGCTGGGAGGGTTGCTGCGGCCCCCAGAGCACGTGCAGCTATGATACCTCGGCGTTCCAGCACCACTATGGTTTTCCTGCACTCAGAAACGCAGCAGCTGTGGCTGGATCTCCGCAGCCAGGCTTCTTTTTACCCTTGACATTCTCTGCCATGTCAGTTAAGAGGCAGCACAGAGCAGGCATGCCCAGGTTTGAGTAACACACTGCTGCTGACGGGAAAACGGGCGGTTATTCCCATGAGGCCAGTGACGCTGAGTGTCCATTCAAACAGTGTCCTCTGTGGGTCACAGTAACTGACCCCAGGGGTGCCAGCGCATACTGACAAATCCTCTTTTCAATCCCCGTTTTACTGAGGCGTCATCGACATATAATGTATTCGTTTTAGTTGCACGACATGATTTGATACATGTGTAAGTTGTGAAACGATTACCGCAGTAAGTGCAGCCAACATCCATCACCTCAGAGTTTTTTCTTGTAATGAGAACTTTTGAGACCTGCTCTCTTAGCAGCTCTCAAGTACACAGCAGAGTGCTGCTAATGCGAGTCACCGCGGTGCACGTTACGTCCCCATGGCCTGGCTTGCTCTGTAACTGGAAGTTCATATCCTTCACCCACTTCATCCGCCCCCATCCTCTGGTCCGTGGCAACCACCACACTGTTCTCCGTATCTGAGTTTGGGGTGGTTTTTAGATTCCACATATAATTCATATCATCCAGCTTTCTTCTTTCTCGTTTTTCACTTAGCACAGTGCCCTCAAGGTCCATCCGTGTTATCACAAAGGATAAGATTTCTTTCTTCATGGTTGAATAATTGTGTGTGTGTGTGTGTGTGTGTGTGCATGCGCCACATTTTTGCCGTTCACTTATCCATCGATGGATACTTAGGTTGTTTTCATGTCTTAGCTATTGTAAATAACACAGCAACAAACAGGGGTGCAGATATATTTTTGACACTGTGGAGTCATTTCCTTCTGATAAACACCCAGAAGTGGAGTTGCTGGGTCACACGGTGACTATTTTTAGTTTCTTGAGGAGCCTCCGTACTGTTCCCCACAGTGGCCACAACACCAGTCGTTCAGTCCCGGTTATTCATTAGACGGTGTGGCCTCCTCACGGTGTTGCATCGACCCCCCTCCCCAGACTCGGTGTCTTAGCACCAGCAACACGCCTACTCTGCTCTTTTTCCTCCGTTGGGCAGCAGTGGGACAGCAGTGCGGGGGAGACCGCACACGAAGCTGAACGTCACTTTGCAGCCCTCAGCCGTGGGGGACAGGCCTGCAGTATTTTCCTGGAAATCGTGTGGGGAGCCCTTTGCCATCGTGTGCAGAACAGAAAGATCACTTTGAAGGAAAAACCATCTTCTGCACTCTGCCTCCTAACTTCTCTTTGGAAAATTGGCTTCTGCATTCTGGTTACACTGGTGGTGCTTTTTTTTTTCCTTCATCTTCCGGTGGTTTTGCAGAAGAGAAATTTTAAAAAGAATGACAAACGCAAGTTTTTACTCCTTCAGCAGAGAGTTAAGTACTCCGCCTTATCTGTGCACTCAGAGAGGCAGAGCAGATAGACGAGACCCCCGAACAGCCACTCCCCACAGGACAGGCCGCAGGCCTCGCCCAGGGTGAGAGGCTGCATCACAGGCTCGCCCACAGCTGAGTCCTAACGGTGACGCTGGGGTGGGGTGAGCATGGCAAGTTTACAGTTGCCGGCCTAATCTTAGAGGTAAGGCATCGCGTCCACAGAGGGTCTATTTTTAAACCTTTAGCAGGAAATACTTCTGAGTACCTTAGTGCTCACTTTAAAAAAAAAAAAAAAGATAATCTGTCATCTAGAATGGCATGTCCTTGTTATGTTTTTCATTCTTTTTCTGTGCCAAATGAGAACGCCGTTGATGTACATATATTGTCATTTTGATTGAAAGAGCCTCCGACCTTTCTTCATCGCATTGAATTTAGCAAAAACAAGGACAGATTAAACCTGGGAAGGTAGCACAGTCCAGATTGGAGTGTCTCCCAGGAGACTTTGCAGGATTTCTCTTCCTGATACTTTGGGGTTTTTTCTAGTTTACCCCTACACTTTCAAGTAAAGCAGCCTTCCATCGTGGGGTTTTTTCGGGTGTATCTTTCGAGCCAGCAGGGAAGAGGAAAAAATAAATTTTCTGCCCAGTATGTGTTATCTAGTTCTTGTTGAGTTGGGGAAGCAAGCAAAGAGCACGTCAAGGTTTGAAGCGCCACCTGGTGGCCAGATGGAGCATCTGCGTGACTGATGGGCACAGGGTTCTGCTCCAGGTGTCCACGTGCAGAAGACAGAAGAAGATAGTGGGTGGTCTGCCATCCTGGCAAAAGCAGAGCGCTGTGCTTATCATCTGACAGCTTCTCCACGTGCACTCTTTAAAGGCTGGAGTTTTTTACTCCGTTTTCCTTGTGCTTGCTTTTCAGGTTGACGCCGCTGTGACCCCAGAGGAGCGCCACCTCTCCAAGATGCAGCAGAACGGCTACGAAAACCCAACCTACAAGTTCTTCGAGCAGATGCAGAACTAGACCAACCGCCACAGCAGCCTCCGAAGTTGGACAGCAGAACCATTGCTTCACGACCCATCGGTGTTCATTTATAGAATATTGTGGAAAGAAACCAGCCTTTCTGTTTTATTACTCGCTCATTACCGCCTTTCGACAGCTGTGCTGTAACACAAGTAGATGCCTGAACTTGAATTTAACACACAAATCAGCAATGTATTCTCTCCCTTTACATTTTGGTCTCCACACTACATCATTAATGGTTTTTGTGTACTGTAAAGAACTTAGCTGTTATCAGACTAGTGCATGATTAGATTTCTCTCCTGATTATTTATCACGTAGCCCCTTAGCCGGTTGTATATTATTCTTGTGGTTTGTGACCCAGTTAAGTCCTACTTGAAATATGCTTTAAGAATCGATGGGGGACGCTTCGTGTGGACGTGGGAGTTTAGCTGCTTCTCTTGCCTAAGTATTCTTTTCCTGATCACTATGCATTCTAGAGTTCAACACTTCCGAGTATTCCACGTGACTTAGAGGACTTTCTCCGTGACTGCGTTTTCCTGTACAGATTGCTGCTTCTGCTCTCTTTGTGACATGGGAACTATGAGGATACACATTTATTTCTTTGTGCCTGTTTTATGTGCACACATTAGGCATTCAGAATTGAAATTTTTTTGGTCCATGTATCTTTGGATCTTTGATAAATAAAAGAATCCCTGTTCCTTGTAAGCACTTTTATCGGTGGGGGGAGGGGGTGGGGGGGGGACTGTTCTGCTGGTCTCAAATTACCAAGAATTCTCCCTAAAAAAAAATTTCTGCAGGATGATTGTACAGTCATTGCTTATGACCATATAGCTTTCTACACTGTATTACATAAATAAATTAAATAAAATAACCCTGGGCAAGAGTTTTCTTTGAAGAATGAGGGTGGACGTGAAGTATTCAGAGGGATTTCAGGGGGAGAAAGAGGCAGGTTTAGTGCCCTTTAGCCAGTCTGAGACATTTTCTCTGCGATGCCAAAAAAAATGAAAGGGAAAGGGCGAAATCAGGGAATGGGGACAGCATGCCTGGGCAAACCCTTCTTTAAGATTTGTCTTCTTCAATTTGTATAAAATGGTGTTTTCATGTAAATAAAAACATTCCTGGAGGAGCGCCGTTGTGCTGGTGTGAGTGATTCCACGGCGAAAACCGGCAGAGGAGTCGGTCCTCTGAGGACCGGTGAGGAACCTCACGGACTCTAACACTGAGTGTGCACAGCTGGTGTCGCACATCGGAGATGCAGAGTGTGGGGCCCGTGCACATCCCCCAGTGCTGGTAACATGCCTCCCCGGCCCAACTCCATTTGTATTCGGTCCAAAGCAATCTGCTGCCATATCTCGGTCCTCAGGTTTGTCCGTGTTTCAGTCCATTTCATGAATGTTTACGTATTCTTCACAGGCTGGGTAGCTTCTAAACAGCATCAATCTATCTCATAGTTCTTGAGACTAGAAGTCCAAGATCAGGGTGCCAGCGGGGCCCCTTCCGGGAAGGCTCTTCCAGACCTCAGACTCCTCCTCGAATCCATGTCGTAGAAGGAGTAAGGGACCTTCTGGAGCTGCTTTTATAAGTCACCGATCCCCTTAATGAGGATTGCACCCCCATAACCTAATCAATCCAAAGCCCCCACCTAACTCCATCACATTGGGCATCAGTATCTCAACACAGGAATTTGGGGGGCACGCAAACATTCTGATGGACCATAACAGTCTCAAATAAGAAAGAAAAGTTTTAGGGAGATGAAAATTAAGTCCAGCTGACAGCCAGTTTTCTATAAAACAGGATTTCTGGACCCTAGCACTATTGATGTAGTTTGTAAGGAATAATTTCTTACAGGGAAATGAGGGGTGGGGAAGGGGGGCGAGGAGGGGTGGCTGTCTTGTACATTGTAGGATGCTTAGCATCTCTGTCCTCAACCCACCAAATGACAGTAGCACCTCCCAGTTATGATACTCAAAAGTGTCTTCAGACATTGTCAGATATCCCATGTCCCTTAAGGGGGCAAAATCACCCCCATTTAAGAACCAGTGTCCTATATCCATTTTAAAACGAAGTCATATGTACGTGATCTTTAAGTTGGGGATAGCAGCCTACCCAAGGGCTACCCTGAAGGTCTAGGGACATGCCTACTGCTGTTTTGCAGTGCTGTGCCTGGTACCAGGTGAGCAGGGGGATGAGCCAGCACCTTTTAGCTTTCCATTGCAACCTCTCCAACTACAACGAAACCGTTCCATCACGTCACTGTGCACGGTGAGCAGGCTTGGTTAAAATGCGTCTGAGCAGTCCCACCTTCATGAGAACAAATCGTCCTCTCACCCTGTTAAGGGGCGGTTAGACAGGACTGCCCCCTGAGGGCGTGGAACCCGAGACAGTTTCCGTGTATCAGCTGCAGCTCCCATTTCGCCTGACCCAAAGAGAGGTGGCTAACAAGGCAAAATGAGCCCCGATAAAACGATTTCCAATGACACTAACGAAATGAAATCCAACTTTCCCAAATATAGACTGTTTCTCCCAGGCCAGCCTTCAGTCTCAGGAACTGCAAGGTTTTGATGTGGTCATTAGCGAAAAAAAATTAAAAGTACATATATGTTAGAATTATGAAAAGTTAATGCCTTATACCCTTGGTTCTCAAAGAGAGGTGTATTGAAAGGGTCCTCCACCCGGTCTGGGGAATAATCAATGGGTAACTGACACACAACCAAAGTGTCATCAAATAGGATTATAGCAGTAGGCGCCCAAGCCAAAGACGAATGAGATTTGGGGGTGGGGGGCGGTTTGATGTGATCAACCTTATGGGTGAGGCTTGGCATCTCAATACAGTTTTAACTCTTATTTTGTCTTATTATAAGTAAAGTCAGTTACCTTTTCATATGTTCAAGGGCCGTTTCATACCTCTCCAAATTCTCTGTTTATGTCTTTAGCGCTGGCTTTGAAGTCTGCCTCTGAAGTCTGCCTCGTTCTCATGATTGCAAACCCTCTGTCTGCTGTTTCCATCGGCCCGATAAGTCTTTATCTTATCCCTTATTTTCCACCCTCTGTTTTCAGCTTCGCGTTTTAAGCGCGTGTCTGTCTTGCACCAGGACAGGGTTGGGTTTCCGCTCTGTGAGCCAATTGGAAAATCTTTTCACAGGCAAGTTAGGCCTACTCAAGTGGTGTGATGTGACTGCTGTGTTTGCCCTCTCTTCTGTTATGCCTTGTATCTCATGTGGTAATTACTGAGTGTGTCACATTTCCTGTGTCCCCATGCGGGGATGGCTCTTGGTGAGCATATATGAGCATGTGTGTGTGTGTGTGTGTTTTATAGGAAGCTTTGTATTTTCATTCTAGTGGTTACTTTTGCACTAATCCTTTTTGTAGTGCTCTTAACCTCTTTTTCCTTAAGTAACCTTTTTCTGTCTTTTCTAAGTGATATGTACGGGCTTCCTGCCTCCCACCTCCCCAGCAGTCCACGTTCTTTCTCTACTTTCCCTCTTTTCTCTCTCCTCCCATTTTTTCCGTTGCATCTGCTCTACATGCAACCTACTTTTTTCAGCCCAGGAGCGCATCCTGTTTTAGTCTTAGCTCCGCAGTCCAATAAGGGAAATGAAACTCGCTGTCCGTCCTCGGTTCCCAGACGTCCTTTGCTTGGATGCGGCTCACCCTCCCAGAAATTCCCTGGCAGCAACTGCCCGTGTGTACCGTATTCCTGCAGTTCCAGCAAATTCAGAACTGATTTTCTGTCACTTAAAGCTGGAAAGGCAGCTTGTTTTCCTTAAGTTTCTTAAAACTGCTGCTCCATGCTGTTTCCTTGCTTTGTATGTTATTTTTGAGAAATCTGAAGCCAATCTAATTCTGGCCTTTGCAAGTTTTGTTTTGTTTTTTTTTTTCATTTTTAGCCTAGAGGATCTGAGATTTTTTTTTCCTGTATTTTTACAGTCTACTCATTTTACCAAGCTATGTTTCAGAGTTGATTATTTGTGGTCAGTTTTCCTAAGCACTCCCCTTTTCCAAACCCTTTCAATAAGCAGAGTCAGTTCATTTATATCTGGAACTTGCTCTTAGAGTTTGATACTCTGTTCCATTATTTGTTTTTTCTTCTTCAGAGACAGCAATAATGGGAATTTGCAGCCTCCTTTGCTTCGTTTCCATTTCAACCTCCTTCTCTCTGATCTTTTTTATTTTCTTTATCTTTGTTTTCATTTCCTTGGTTGTTTTCCTTCTTTTATTCAATATCCTTTATTAAGTTTTTATGTGAACCCTTTGGGCACCTTATAATTGCTCTTCATCACTGATACGGTTATATGATTTTCTTCTATTTCCTAAGTTCCATCAGCTCTCGTTTGGTTTCTTGTTTTTTGTTTTGTTTTTTCCCCTTGAAATCTCTGTTAGTTTTTGTATTTCTATTCAGGGTATTTTCCCTCCCCCCAAATGCACGTTGAAGAATTTTTACTTAATACTGAGTGTTGTGTTACCGCTTTTCTTCAAATGCAGGGTTGCTGGGGATGGAAGGAGACTTGGCCAGCCGAGAATCTTTTATTCGCAACTTGGGGCGTTTTGTGGTCCTTGTCTGAAGAAGTGGCCTGTCGTTTTCCGCTCCTGTTCATTCCGCGGGCAGGCGCCTCGTGCCGCATTCTCCTGCCTGTTCTGCCGCCTTCTGTGAGTGTCCTTCACGGATGGCTGGGGACAGGGAGAGGAGGGAGGGAGCTGATGTGTGGTCCTCTTCCGGTTGCTACCAGTCTCCCGGGACGCCCCCTCTTCTCCGTGGACCCTGACGACCCCCAGGAGCTCCCGTCTGAACCTCTGGTCCTGCACACTCCAGCCCCTGTCCATAGCCAAGGCTCTGGGTGTTACTATTTTTGTATACAGGGTCCGGCACAAATAATGCCCCTTTTTATTAGAAAATGTGTAACATCGTAATATCACACTCATGCACACCAGATGACAGTTTAGGTGAATTGTTCAAATGAAAACTATAAATTACTACACCCGTAATATTACCCTACCAAACACACTCAAGCAGGCCTTACTTCTGCCAGACCCTGTATATTGTTTCCTTTCTCTTTCCGGGGTGGTTTTGTCTGCTTTTTCTCCAAGGGTCCTGCTCCGCTCCCCTCTCCCAAGGATTTTGAGGCTCCTTGCCCCTGATTTCCGCAGGCCTTGGCTTGTGGTGGCTGCAGCAGACCAGCAGGGGGCGCACTGTCGGCATTTGTGTAGTTTTGTTTGATTCCCTTGCTTACAAGTCATTTGCGGACTCAGTGTCTCCTCCTCTTAGCAGTGCTGAAGAGGGAGATTTACCACCATTACTAGCAAACCCCCACACTCAAATGTTTTAAAGCTCCCCCGGGCGATTCTAATGTGCAGCCACGGAGAGCAACTGTTTATTATAACACACTGTGCTTTTTAATCCATTTTATTAAAATATTTATGACATATTGTCTCCAAAGTCCTTCGTCCTCCTGGCCATGACTGTGTCCTTTGCCTCCTACCTGCATCCTCCATGGGGTGCCATTCTTCAGATCTGTGTTTCCTAGTGGCCTCTCTCACTCGCCTGCATCAAATTACCTGCATGCCCTGCCCCCCACCCCGAATGCAATTTCCTGGACCCCATCTTGTACCTGATTCAGTACTACACCTCGCAACCCCACCATGGTTGTATAAGCCAGGAAATGTCAAGAGCTGGTGCTTTGGATGGTGGACCTCAAGGTTCTACCCTCAGCTTTGTCTTCTATGTACCAGGTCCGAGTAACCTCAGCCACGTGGAAAATGCTAGTTATAACTGTGCAAAGCAAAAGCTCAAACTCGACTTTTTCCCTCAGTCGCAAGCTCAAATTCCTATATTTGTTTTAATAACATGTTTTAGTAATGCAGAAAATACTGAATGCAGCAGAAAAAAAGGATTCACTCATAATCCCTTCATTTACACAGAAATAGTGTTAATACTTTTATATATACAAGGTCTAACCAGAAAACGTCCAGCCATTGTTAACATAACAAGAACATTTTGCACGGTGTCCATGTAACCTGGCAGCCAAGGAGAGTGGACTGGGATGCACATGTGTGAACAGTGACGACTTCACTGTACTAGTCAATGGGGAGAGGTAGATGCTGTTGAGTGAGCATGTGTACTGTGTGGCTGTCACATTCAAAATGACTGAACTAGTAGAGGAACAAATCTACATCCAATTTTCCATTAAATCTGAACATTCCTCTGCAGAAACTGGAAGCTATTTGAATGACTCAGAAGGCCAGAGCTATGAACACCTGGTGACTGGCAGCTTCATCACGCCAATGTGCCTGCTCCTGCATCACGTCCCATGAAGAGGAGTTTTTGGTGAAACATCAAATCACCCAGGGGTCTCAGCTCCTCTACAGTGCAGATTTGGTGCCCTGCAACTTCTGGCCTTTCCCAAAACTAAAATCACCTTTGAAAGGGAAGAGATTCCAGACTGCTGATGAGATTCAGGAGAGTATCACAGGGCTGCTGATGGCGATTGGGAGAACTGTGTGAGGTCCAAAGGTGCCTACTTCGAAGGGAACTGAGGTGTCATTGTCCCATGTACAATGCTTCTTGTATCTTGTACCTTGTATCTTCTTCAGTAAATGTCTCCATTTTTCATAGTGCATGGCCGGATACTTTCGGACAGTCCTCATACACTCCCAGCACGTAGTCACGTAACTCACTTGCTCTTTTTTCCCATCTTGAAACCCACACCCTGCTGCGTTAATGGCTGTACATTTTCATGGCACTTAAAAAAATTCCTTAAAACAGTCATTTTAATGACAGACAGCATAAGGGTATTCATTTTTTGTAATTTTTTTTTACTATCTTGAATAATGCTTAAACCAATTTCTTTAAGGACAAAATGCTGTTCTCTTCAGTTTTTGTTTTTTTTAATAAGAGGGAGTTTAGTACCTGCTTCAAGAAAGCAGACTTTTGAGTCAGGCTCTGCCCCCTGAGGCCTTGGCTTCTTCATTTGTAAAATAAGACGACAGGACTTCCCACTGCGCTGAGGAGGGTTAAATTTGTTAACGCACAGAGTGTTTAGAACATTGTCTGATATGTAATAGATGGCATATAGATGTTACCTACTCAGGAGAGTGTCCAGGAAGTAGAGGGTATTTTTCATTCTTTTCTCTTTATTCATAATACCAAACAGATTTCAAAAGAGGACGCTCCCACTCCATCGGCCCTCTCGTTACTTGGGTAATGCCATGCATTGCCACGTCGAAATGTAAAAGTAAAGACGAGTTTTGGCCAAACCATGCACACCATCTTCCCATTAGGCTGGTCACTAAGGAATAATCCTCTTGTGGAGGATTCTGAGAGGTCCCTGAGCCTGTTCCCTTTCATCCCCTCTCCTTTATCCACAAACACAAGGGCCAGACCGTGGTGTGATTTTCTGCATAGAGGAAAAATTGGAGCACAGAATAACTTATGTAATCCCCTCGCTTGGATTAGGTACATCTTGTGGAATACATTTGCAAATCAAATCAAAATATGAAGCTCCACGTGGCTATTAAAGCAACCAAAACGGTCCTCCACCCACCTCTTGGGCAGATGACAGGCTCTGACGCCAACTTAGCAGGCAGAGATGCTTCATGGCGAACGACGTTCTTTCTGAAAACGCTGTACAGTGAATTCCAAAGTAAATGACTCACTGTCAGTAAGTTCTCTGGGATGACCAAATCTTCTTGGAGAACCTGTTTTATGTGCTCTGGAGCAAATGACAGTATTTTAGCCACCCCGAACAGAGTTTTTCCCAGTCCGAACTACTTCCCCAAACTCCGAACCTCTTCAGTGAATGCGAACTCCCCACCTTCCGTGCGTGCGATGGCCGCAGCTGCTCCACCTCGGCTGGCTCACTCACTTAACAACAGCTCGTGACTACCTCCTGTACGCACTTTTAGCTAATGCCCGGGACCGGAGGATACCATGGTTTAAAAACAAACAACAGAGAAACCCGCCACATTCCACTCATTAATATGTTACAAGTTAAGTCCCCGTGTACCCATGACCACCCAACAGTGATTGCACACTAGCAGTTTGTATTTTGCCACAAATCTGCAATCCGGGTAGGGCTCAGTGGGGAAGGCTTGTGTCTGCTCCACACAGAACTGGGGGCCGCTCAGCTGAGGGCTGGAGGATCTGTCTCCTGGACGGCGCACTCACGTGGCCACCGGGCTGGTGCCAGCTGTCAGCTCCGGCGTTGGGTGGGGAGCCTCAGTTTCCCTCCACGTGTGCTTCTTCATGGGACCCGGGCTTTCTCAAAGTGTGGCGGTGGGGTTCTAAGGGTGGATATCCCAAAAGAGGGGGCTGAAACTCACTTTTTTTTTGCCCCAGTTTCAGAAGTTCCGCGACATCACTTCTGTCATTCTTAATTCGTGGAGATAGTCCTGAGGGTCTACTCAGATCAAAGGATGGGGACATAGACTCCATCTCTTGATGAGAAGCATGTCAAGGAACTTGTGAATATGATTTTAAACCACCGCATTAGGAAACATATGTTTTATTACAGTAAGTAGAGGTGACGGCCAATCCCCTTCCCTGATCTGCCTAGCGTAACTGACGAGTAATGGAAGTCTGCTGAAGGCACACAAGGATGTGTCTTCATTCTCACGGGTAGGGCGACTTCCGTTTCTATTTTGGAGTATGGACCTGCCACCTGAACTCCAGATTCCTTGTTGCCTGTGGATATTCCCATTCAAATGCAGGGAGGAACAAAAGTAGCTTTACAGTTGTTGGCATGAAAAACAATACAGTGGATAATAATACAAGAGTAAACTGTGTTTCGAGGACTCAGAACTGTAAACCTACTTTTGCCCCCCTCTGTATTTAACAGATGTCACACACTTAACATCTTCGACAACAAATCCTAGATGTCTTGCTTCTTTCTTTAGCTTTTCCCTTCTCAGTAAATGACAGTTCCATTCTTCCAGTTGTCCGGGTCAAAAACCACAACCCCCTGGTTATCCATTCATCTTATTTCTGTAACTTCTTTAGGACATTGATCAAATATCACCATTTGATAATGTTTTTCCTGACCATGCGGGTTCACACTAAGCTCCCTCCCAGCCCCCAGCATTTCCTGCACCCCTTCCTTCCATCATTTTTCCCCTCGGCACCATCTTATTTTTGTTTACTTATTGCCCTCCTCTCATTACAATGTAAACTCCATAAAGGCAGGATGGTTGGTTTTTCTTTGTTGTTGTTGTTTTTTAATTTATTTTTTGCTTTTGTTTTTGTCTGCCTGGTTCACTGATGAATTCTCAGTGCTGGAACGGAGCCTCACATGGGATGCTTGCTCAATGAGCATTTGCTGAGTCAGTGAATGAATTTGTGTTGTCACCTTTGGGCAAGTAGCAGAGAAGTATCAAGGAGGAGGAGGAATGGAAGGAGAATGACCTGTGCAAATACTATATAGAAACTAAAGGGAACTGGCCCGGCTGGTGTGGCTCAGCGGATTGAGTGTGTGGGCTGTGAACCAAAAGGTCACAGGTTCAATTCCCAATTGGGGCACATGCTTGGGTTGTGGGCCAGGTCCCCAGTGGGGGCCATGAGAGAGGCAGCCACACACTGATGTTTCTCTCCCTCTCTATCTCCTTCCCTTCCCCTCTCTCTACAATAAATAAATAAATAATGTCTTTTAAAAAGAGAGAGAACCAATGGAACTGTGTATCTTGTTTTGTTCGCTCAAAATCCAGTTCATAAACTAAATACCTTTATTATTTGCATCACAGTAAGTTGGCGAGGCCTACATAAAACGTCTTTTCCTGTGTCCTTTCCCCTATTGTAGCTTCTTCCATGTGGGCGCAGGGGCCATGGGCTGAGCGGGCCTGGCAGAGGAAACGGGCGTCTGATAAGCTTCTGTGGCGAAAAGCAAGCTCCTAAATTGCCTCATCGTTTTTATTCATCCTTCCAAACCAGACAGCTTTATCTACGGCCAGCAATCCTTTCCCATCAAGCAATAGAGAGCCAACAACGAGAATAGGAAAGCAATCATTTGATGAAAATTACACCTATTATGGAAGAATTTTACTTCCACTTAGGAATTATGATAAAAGCTTCGGTGAATTGCACCATGAAATATAGGTACTTAATAGGAGAGAGAGAAATGACAAACTCAGAGCAATAGAAACACCTCAGAAGTATTCCACCGAAGGCTTACAGAGCATAGAATTTTTAATAAGCTGCAGGAAAGCAGGAAGCACAATTCAGGCTGAGCAAAATGAGCTCCTAGAAAGGAGACCTCGCCACTTGCAGTGTATATTTATAATCACGCATCTGCTGTCTCCAGTGTCGTTTTGAGCTTAGGCTACTCATAAAAAGCCTGCATGTATGGAAGACAGCTTCTTCTTCAAATAGATAATCTAAAAACACTGAGCTCTGAGCAAAGACCTCAGCACTGCCCTGTCCGAGCTCTCCCTGACAGAGGCCAACATGCATGCGGGGCCTGGCCCAGGGCTTCTCCCGAGAGCCTCTAAAAATGTCTCTGGCTAAGGATTTTGTATTTTTACCTCAGGAGAAGAGGCGTGAATCACACTTGACTTTACGGCTGGCTGAGAAACGTGGATGAAGAAGTAGTACCTATGTGCCCAAGCTCCTTCTCTCACCCTAGTTACCAACATTCTTCCCAAGTGTTTAAGATCAAAACATATTTTTAATTTTTTTTTAATTTTTCAGTTGCAGTTGACATACAACATTATCTTAGTTTCAGGTGTACGACATAGTAATTAGACATTTATATAATTGATGAAGTGATCCCCTCGATAAGTCTTGTACCCACCTGGCCCCGTAGGTAGTTATCACAGTATTACTGACTGCACTCCCCATGCTCTGCTCTGCATCCCCATGCTTGTGTTTATAACTGGCAACTTGTACATCTTTTTAAAAATATTTTATTTATTTATTTTTTAGAGAGGGAAGGGAAGGAGAAAGAGAGAGAGAGAGAGAGAGAGAGAGAGAGAGAGAAACATCAATGTGCGGTTGCTGGGGGCTGTGGCCTACAACCCAGGCATGTGCCCTGACTGGGAATCAAACCTGCGACGCTTCGGTTCGCAGCCCGCGCTCAATCCACCGAGCTACGCCAGCCAGGGCACAACTTGTACATCTTAATTCCTTCTTCGTTTTCACACCTCTCTTCAACCCCCCTCCCATCCAGCACCATCAAAATGTTCTCTGTATCTGTGAGTCTGTTTCTGTTTCGCTTACTTGTTTATTTTGTCTTTTAGACTCCACATACAAGTGAAATCATGTGGTACTTATCTTTCTCTGCCTGGCTTACCTCACTTAGTACCACGCCCTCTGGGTCCATCCCTGTTGTCACAACTGGCAGGATTTCCTCCTTTATTTGTGGCTGAGTGATACAGGGTGGGCAAAATTAGGTGTACAGTTGTTCGTATGGAAAAATAATACAATAATTAATTATAATACAAGTTCACTGTGTTTTGCACACTCACAACTTGCCTTGCCCTGTATCCCTTTGTATAAATGCACCGCCTCTTCTTCACCCATTTGCCTACCGCTGAACACTCAGGCTGCTTCCACGCCCTATCTTCGGTAAATAACGCTGCAATGAACATGGGGAAGCGTATGAAAGATCAAAAAATATTAAAAGTAAAGGGACATTAGAGGTCATTTAAATGGATCCCTGCATTTAACCAGATAGGAAACTGAAGTCCAACTCCCCGAGGTGACTTCCCTGCAGCTCATGGGCGTGTGAGAAGGGCTCCCTCAGTTCTCCCCTCCTCCCACCACCAGCTCCCACGGACGCCTGTTCTTTTTCTCCCCAAGCCTGCATCTGAGGGCTCAGAAACAGGAGAATCTCGTCTTCCTCCTGCTGAGTAGGAAAAACTCCGTTCTTACCCACCCCCCATGTGCTTCTCTCCTGTGGGTCTCCTTTGTCACTCACACAGAACACCTCACTTCTCGTACTTCTAGACACTAAGTGTGTGCAGGGTTCTCCCCACACTGAGCCTTTCTCTGTGGCACCAGCTGGGTGTCCCACCATTTAACTCAGCTCGGACAATACTGGAGATGGTGCCGTACCCCACAGGTTAGGGCTCAGTTCCATAAGGTGGTTCCCCACCTCCACACACGCACACTCTTCAGATGCCAGTGGGAAGCCCAGATTATCACCGAGCTTCTGGCTGATCGTCTACATAGATAAGAGGCTTCAGTGACCTCCTTCTTGGGTTCAAAAAATCTGCTAGAGCTGCTGGCAGAGCTCAGGGAAACACTCACTTAAGTCTAGTAGTTTATTAAAGCATGATAAAGGATGCAGCTGGACAGCCAGACAAAGAGATACACAAGGCAAGGTCTGGGAAGGTCCAGAGTGGAGGAGCTTCGGTCTCCCTGGCGTTGGGGTGCATCACGCTTCTGGTGACGATGTGTTCTGCCACCTGAAAGCTCCTCCAGACTGAGACCTTTGCGAGTTTGTGGAGGACTCCTCATGTAGGCATGGTCAAATATTAACTCCATTTCCAGCCCCTCTCCCCTCTCTGGAGAAGGGGCGGTGGGACGGGCTAGGGGAGTGAAAATCCCAAGCTTCTTATCACAGCCCATTAGTCTTTCCGGAGACCAGCCCCCAGGTCAGAGCCACCCAGCGGGCCACCCGCACTCACCTCAATAGAACGAAAGATGTTCTTGTCAATCACTGAGCAAACTGCAAAGGCGTCAGGATCTCTGTGCCAGGAACCAGGGTCAGAGACCAATGCCTATGTATTTATGTATATATTTTCTCACAGCCTCTAATACCACCCCTTAAATCGAAGTCTTGGTTCCACCAAAACTCTGAGCTGTCTCCTGCCTGTGGGCCCCAGCTGCTGTTCCCCCAGCCCAGTGGTTTTTGCAGAGCACTGCCCAACCCCCCAGTGGGGCCAGGGAACCTTTCCACGGGCATGAGGGCGCTCTCACCAGGAGAGATAACCCGTGTGGCAGACGGAGCCAGGGGGCACTGTTTGGCTTTCCTCCGCGGTGCCATGTGGGACAGGGCGTGTGCTCCTCTTCACAGCGGTTAATGTTGGACTGGGCAAGGCCAAACTCATCTTAAACGGCACGGTCACGTTGTGTAAACACATTTTGTATTGCTTCCACATTATGTCAGAAAAAGGCTAACTTCAAGGGGCTAATAAGGTATAATGGAAAGTCACTTCTTTCCTTGAGGCCACACCGAGAGGGGACTGAAATAATTCTGCTACGTTATCTTCATGCTGTGAAGCTCCCCACACCACCCCCCACAGAGCGAACTATGTAAATATGATTTTGTTGAGTCAAGGGACTGAGCTTACGTTCCCAGTTTCCACCGTGATGTACAGCAGGGCATGACATTGCTGGAAGAGCCATGGAGAACAGCGTGGGGCTCAAAGCTGCTCCTGATCATTACCAGAAGGATTTTTGTGAAAGCAAAAAACCCCTCTGATTTGCACAATGGTGTTGTCTAAAAGGCAAAAACTCAGGGACAAATAGGAAAGAAAACACATATCGTGGTGGTGTTCTCCCCTCCTGTTTCCAGAAGATTAAAGGAAGGATTCTGCTGTCTCAGTTCAAACAAAGCTGGGGGTGCATGCCCATGGGGCTCAGCTGCCGTGGGCAGGAGGACACTCCCGTTGCCCCCGCACTGCTGAGAGGTGCTTACGTGCTTGGCTTCGCCTTTCAGAGGTCAGGACTGGGAGGGAGCATCCCCAGCAGGCCCCTGGGACGACGGGGGAGAGACCATGGCAGCAGATTGTCTAGTGCTAGTGCTGCCCAACGCTTCTGTCTGGTGATCTTTCTCTCGGCAGCATGTGGGTCTGCAGAAAAGAAACAGAATTCTCTCCTTCAAGGGACAGCTAGAGGGAATTTTTTCTTTTTCCTGTCCTAGAAAGCAGACAATTTTCTGACATCAGAAAACTTCGAGAAAAAGCAAAAACAGAAGCAAACAAAACCAAAAACCAAACACTGAACAGCACATAGATGTTTTCTTGAAAACACATACACACACACACAACAGCCGTGTATAAAAGAAACCAGAATTAAAGCCCCCAAAATGGTCCGGTGCATTATGATGCAAATTGCTCTGGCACCGACATTACCAGTATATCTGCATTTTAATAAATGAATGTAAATGCTATCAATGTGTCTGCCGATCATTCATTTTTTATTGTTTATGCTAATGGCTGTTGTGAGTGCTGGATTAGTTGCATTTTAATGCCCACAGGCAAAAAGATGAAAATATTATGATGGAAGTAATGGATGAAAGAGCACCCTGCTGCTTGCAGTTTCCAACACAGAACTGATTTTTGTCTTAATGTATTGCTGCCTTTGCCGGTTTAACCATTTTGACAATAATGGATGTGTATTCCACCGAGACATTTCCCAAGCAATCCAATGTCTCTGGTGTAATGTATTTCTCTCTGCCATCCTCTGAGTCATCCCTAAAATTTCCTAAGATTACAGGTAAGTGTGGCCAGTGTATTTGGTTCACGACACACAACTCTATTTAATTTTCACATATAATGGTGGATTTATCTAAGGGTAATAAAACAACAGGACAATAAATATTATTCTTGGTTAAACCTGGCAAAGACTGAAGGAGAATAGGGTGAAGGTTCTAGGCTTGCAGACCAGCCAAGACTTGGAAAATATTGACTCTGGCTGCCCAGCGGACGAGGCGCTCTGGTTTGGCCTGAGAAAATACTGGATCGTACCCACACAACCAGAGTAATTTTTCCTGTTGAGGAAAGAGAGGAAAACTTGTCAGGCAAGAATGGCCTCGTTAGATCTTGTCTTTTCTTTCCCTGTGGCAGAGTGGAGTCTTCAAAAAACAGTGCAGACATTGCAGAAGTTCATGAAGTTAATTATCTGTTCTCAGCTACCACGGTGGAGTCCTGTTAGATGAAATTCTGATGGGCCAGAGGCTCAGGTTGCCTCCACCACACACAGCTCGGTGACTCCTAGTCGTCTTGCTGGCATCGAGGTTCTGATGGGTATTTAAACAACCCGGACATCACACCACAAAGGGTTTCTTTCCCTTTTAGGGTTTGTTTTGTTTTGTGTTTTGAATAAGAAGAGAGTAGTATGGTAAGTATAAAGATCTTAGAGATGCCACATGTGCTCCTTCCAAATAAATCTCTTCCAGTCTAAATAGCAAATTGATCCTTGAACTTTTTACATTTGGCTTGTTCCTTCATTTCTTCCATCAAGAAAACCAAGGCACAGCCTGCCAACAAATCTCTGTGAGCGAGAAAGGTCAGCACGAAACTGCTAATGGATTTTTCTCGTACTTCACAACGGAGAACCTCTCAAGAGAGATTTGTCTCTTGTCATGGAAAACACGAAGCCATCCTTGTGTTTGCCATTGATTTGGGGCACAGCTGAGACGGACAGCACTGACTCCAAACCTACAGCTCCCTGTACAGCGCCACATGCACACGCATGCGCACGCACACCACACCCAGCAAAGCAAGGTTGAAGAAGTGCAGTGACGAGAACCCGTGAGCCAGAAGTGTGACTCTTCAAATAAATTGTGGGGTTTTTAAGATATAGTCACCATATCTAAGTATCATGAAAATCGCCAAAACAAACCAGAGGCTAGACTTCGAAACCATGTTAAAATACATGTCTGTGTTGAATGTACGTTTAGCTATCATATATATATATATATATAAACTAAAAAGGAGCTGAACCTCACATTCAGTATATAGTGTGCACCAGCATGAGGTAGAGATTTGGATTATTAATATTAGCCCCTGGTAAGATTCTGAGAGTTCTTTTTTTTTTAAGGCTTTTTGGTTATTTTACTTACTTACTTATTTACTTATCTATTATTGTTGACAATGTTACAAATGCCCCCCAATTCACCCCCCTGTTTCCCCTCCATCAATTAATACAGGACAAGCCAGTGTTCTGATCCCCAGGTTAACACGCTGTCAGGAGGCGCTGAGCCCCCAACACTCTGGAGAAGGAAGCATCCGGACAGCTGAAAGCAGGGTGCTGGAAAGAGAGCCCGTCTCTCAGGGCTGCCTGTTATGAGTACATGCCTCTTTTTTTCCCTCTTTCCCTGAGTGCAGACATGGAGATCTAATGAGAGGAGATAGAAGAGTACAGCAATGGCACCATCAGCCTGGATCCTTTTTACTTTTGAAATGGTACTGTATTCCCTGATTTTGATCACTGTGCTATAATTCTGTGCAAGATGTGAACATCAGGGAAGCGGAGTGAAAGTTACATGGAGTCCTCTGTTCTGCTTTTGCACCTTTTTGTGGGTCTGAAAGTCTTGCCAAGTAAAAGGTTAAAAGCCAGTGCTGCATGCGCAGGACTTTAAAAAGCAGTCCGCGGAGACGCATAGAAGTCCAGAGTCAGCTCGACCTTGTCTCCTTCTAGAACGGCTATCGAGATAACCCTTGTGGCCCCTGTCATTACTTATAAAAAGTTCAATGCCCTCCTGGGGACTCAATAACTATTGCCAGTGAAAACCTCAAGGTGTCACAATTTAAATCAATGTAGATTAAAATGACACAAAACATTAACTAAGACAAGCAGTTCATCAAAAACAACACAGTTTGCCAGATGACCCAGAGACCGAGAAGGAAAAGCTAAATTCATTGTGAACATGCATTTTATTAGCAGTGCTGGAGAGGGAAATTTGGCCCAAAATGAAAGGAAATGGATATCTTTGGGCTCCTATACTTTTTACACGGTCTTTATAATTCACTTCTGACAAATTTGCTTATTTTCAGTCGCTCCTCATTTCCCCCTAAATTCACTAATATTGCACTTGCATTAATGTTCCTCATCCCTGTAACATGGCAATAATGTTAAAAAATTGCATAAAGTACTTTAACATTTACTTTTTAATTTATATTATTAGTCTTTTATTATCAATACTATTATTTTTACTTGATTTTAAAAATAAAAATCAATTTGTTAAGGAAACACATACATTTTATGCTACACACTCATACCATGTTTCCTGTCATTCTCAATTTTCTAATTATTAAAAGTTTATAACTAATACTAAATTCCTGTTCTTTTGCCCCAAATTGTGGCCCCAAAAGTTATCTGGGAATAGGAAAAGCGGTGAGTGTAGAGGTTGGGGGAAAAAAACAAAACTCTTTTTTTTAAGATTTTATTTATTTATTTTTAGAGAGGGAAGGGAGGGAGAAAGAGAGAGAGAGAGAGAAACATCAATGTGCGGTTGCTGGGGGTCATGGCCTGCAACCCAGGCATGTAGCCTGACTGGGAATCGAACCTGTGATACTTTGGTTCGCAGTCCAAGCTCAATCCACTGAGCCATGCCAGCCAGGGCAAAACAAAACTTTTATAACATTTTCCAAACATTTGGACAGCAAAGGGATTTTCACGTTCTTTTTGAAACACACATAGGCAATAAATGAATGAACGGATGAATAAATGACATTTCCAAAGGTTTGCTCCAGGGAGATAGTAGGGTGGGGGTGGGGGCAACTGGAAGAGGAAGGGCTGCCTGAACTGCTGAGTGCGGTCCAGACTTGCAGAGAACTGACAAAGGGGAAGGTATTTGTCACGAGCATATGTTTGTGATGTGGTCTCTCCTATGAGTCAGCTGGGCCACTGCTCTGCTAGCTGCCTGCTGAGCAGCCCGGCACCAAGGAATAGACAAGAGTCACACACGGTAACTAAACGGTTTATTCAGCTTTTATGGAATGCAGGTTCACTCAAAGTAGAACATCAACATACATTAATATCCTACTCAGTGTCTAACAGTGGGGGAAAATGAACCCGAGTCCCAGAGTCTCAGTCTGCAGATCTAGGAGACAGCACGGTGGGCAAGGGAGTCGTCAGCGTCTTGCAAGGAAGGATCTCTGGAGCCAGGTGGGCAGCAGGGCAGATGAAGTCCTCAGTCCAGCAGGGCAGAGCCTTTGGCAGCCGATATCAAGAGAGATCAGCATGGCAGGGTGCAGCACTCTGGTGTGTGGAGCTCGGCTGTCTCAGCAGTGGTCTGGAGCCTGCCTCAGTTATACCTTGAAAGTGGTGTGTACCCCACCCTTCTGGGCCTTTTTGATAAATGTCTTGGCACCCCTGATGCCAAGTGGGGAATATGCCCAGGAGCCTATGGGTGGTGCAAGGTTGTTCTGCTTAACACCCCCGCTGGCAAGTGTGGAATTTCCCCAGGAACCTCTCTGTGGGTGGTCCCTCTCTGCAGACCTGTCTGCTCTGATCACAGGTATAGGTGTCTTAGGTATGTCTCCTTGCCAGACGAGTCGGTTCAGACCACCTGGGCAGATATCTTAAATGTGTCTCCTTGCCAGATGTGTCTCTTCTGACTGTAGCTTCCCTCCTGTACAAAGTGTCATGGCTGACAGGCAGCCATCCCGGTTGACATGAGTGACTCCACTTTGTTGTGTGCACTCTGTGCCATCTCGATCGGACCAGTGCCATTGTACTGGTCCTGCTCTCCACTATGTGACAAGACACAGCAAGAAAACACAGATGTTCTCAGACAACACGAGCCAAAGGATGAAATTATAAGCAGAGAAACTGCCAGTCAGCAAAATACTTGGAAAATTAGAATTTCTAGCCATGTGAATATTCTGCTTCATTAACCTTAATCAGATTTGGATCAACAGTTTTGTTTTGTTTTTCATCAACAACATTTAATTCTTATTAAATAAAATTTGGTCTTTGTTTAGCTATTTAATAGAACACTGAGAACTAACAATGCTTTTGTGTGATCCGTTTCCCCGTGTAACAAATACTCATTGAAAACTTACTGTATTCCAGGCATGGAATGAACAAAATCGCCAAAATGCCTGCCTGGTGGACTTCCCAGTCTCGTGTTAGTGCAGCAAGCATCAGTTACCACGGAGATGTTCAGAGGTGACTTTTAATTTCTTTCAGTTCGGGGACTTGAACCAGTGTTGAGAAGTGTGAGCCTTCTCCCTTTCAATTAAAGAAACAAAACTTTTTGAACATACACATGCAATTTAGTCTATCTCAGTATCAACTGCCACTTTTGTTGCCACACCCTCTGAGATTTCAGAGCTTTTGCTCTGTTTTTTGAGCTCTGAACCTATAATTCATAGATTTATTAAAACAAGATGCAGACAGATAAACACTGGGCTACATAAATTAATTCCAGATTATTTCAAAGAACCCCTGAGCTTTGTCCTAGAATGCTAATGGTTACGTGTGATAAATAACGACAGAAACCCACTGACCTTTGTTTTCCTTGAGTCAGATTGTTGAATGCCCTGGCATATCTCATTGATTGTTCATGCCTTAGAGTATTAAACTGGGTTAAATTCTATTCTAATACACAAAGTCACACTTTTTAACAGAATGCCATTATGAGTTGCACTGAAAAAATACTGGCTTCCGCCAAAACAAGAACATGCTTCATTAAGTTATGTAGATCTTAGGAGATCCATGTTTAGAAGGCACAGCTTTGGGATACTAAATACATCATTTTTAGCAAAAAAAAAACAAAAACAGACAACATTTAGATAAAAGGATAATTAAGAAGCACACTTGGTTGCTGAGTTGTTTTGTCATGAAATTAGGCACTCAGATTTCTGTAGCTCAGAAAAGAGAAATTTATTTACCACTAAATCAAATTTATTCGCCACTAAAAATCCATTTGCATTTTAAAGTAAGGAAAAACTGGCGATCTTTCCAGAGACTGTGCAACTTAATCCTGAGTCAGGTTCCCCTGATAGGAATACAAATTAATCCCGCAGGCCAAGGGAGCACTGGAGGGAAAGAGATGAGGAGACGGTGAAGATCATCACCAAACACCAAGCTACCGACTTTAAACCAGCTTGCGACTCCCCTCTTACTGTAGCCGTTGCAAGGATTTTGTCCCGAACAGCAGAGAACGGTGCTGCCCCGCGGGTAACTCCCTCCATCTCCCTTTCTCAGCGGGGCCACTAACCACTAACGTAAAAGCTACTGCTCCCCCGGGGCGAGTTTTGAAGAGTAAGTAAGGTTTTAGGAAATGTTGACTCCTCTAAGTATGTCTTTGACACCAAGTATTGTCTGAATGTGATGGTCACAAAAGTAAAGATAATGAAGAAGAAACATCAGAAGAAAGGAAGGTAAGTAAGGAGGAAAGGAGAGAGGGAGGATGCGTCCTGTTCTGCATACGCTGTAAATTGTAGCCTTCTCCCTCTCCCCCCAACCCCCCACTGAATGAGGAAAGGAAGTGACCGGCCTAACTAAGCTGGCAATTCCATTACTTTCCTAAAAATCATCACCTTATTCAGGATGCCTATAACCAAAATCAAGTGTTTTCATGTCATTTTTTAGAAACTCCCTAACAGTTGATCCATTACACTCCTCATTAGCTTTCTCGACCTTGGTTTTTGTAGCCCAGTTTCTTTGGTTTGGATGGATTATTCAAGGATCAGGAGACCCCTCATAGACACAATGCCAGACTCCTCTGTTTGATCAAACTGTGATGAGTTAATGACTTCACAAAAATGTGTTCTAACCCAAGCCTCCCCGGGCACACGGACTTCTTAACTGAATAATATTTTCATACTTGGAGAAGAATAACAAAAACGGAACTTTAAAAATATTGGATTTCCTTCCTTGTCATCCTAGCTGAAAGCTCTTAATTCTCCACAGAGGTTTTAAAGGAAATAAGCAAGTATAAATCACCTGCCTGACTAAACTTAACCTTCACACACTTAGTGGGCTGGGGAGGGATGGTCTTTTCTAATTAAGATTGTGCATTTCCCCTGCAGTGGCCAGTGAATAATTAGCCAGTGGAAGCGAGGCAGAAAGCTGGACTACAGGCGTGGCTGGGTGACCTTGAATAAGCCTTGCCCTTTGCTTTCAAATTCGGTATCAGTAAAGTAGGGGAAGTAAACTCCCAGAAGCCTTCTGAGATGGAAGTGGAGCGGGGACTGGGGCAGAGGCACAGGATTTCTGCTAAGGCCGTTGGAAGTGGGAAGTGGAAGATCAAAAGGAGTTGCCTGCTACCATGCTGGCGTGAGGCAGGACTAAATTCCAGTTACTGCTTATCCTTGTTAATGGGAAATGTGAGTTGTAAACTCAGCAAGTAACGCACAGGTTTTCAAAACAAGTTATCCATCTTGATTAAAAATAGGGAAAAATGAGTTCTTATGGCTATATTGCTCAAAAACAAGTTTTCTCAAACAACACTACTAATATGTGGGCTATAACTCCTTGTTAGAAGTACTGTTGTATAACATGTTTAACAGCATCTCTGGTAAACCCATCTACCCACCAGATGCTAACACCTGCTCCCCAGCCACCACAGCCAAGAATGTCTCCATACAATGGAAAGTGTCCCTTGGAGGGCAAAATCACCCCTGATCGAAACCACTTACTTTGTTTTTGTTTTACAGATAAGGAGCCACTTACAATACTTTAATATCTGTGTGAAACTCTCTGGTCCAAACTTTGATGTTTTGACGTAGCTCATGGAGGCATCTAAAGGTTCTCATGGGAGGGCCTGTCTCTTTAAAGGAGACTTCCAAGCATCTGGGAATATGATAAGTGTACTAGGCTTGAATGTTTGGAGAGGCAATGCTAGCCCTTGGACAGAGATCATGTATTTCCTATTTATGCTACATACCAGCTCCTAGCATGGTGTTGGCACATGCTATGCTCTCAGTAAGTACTTGGGTGTGTGGATGGATGGATGGGTGGATGGATCAATGGATGGATGAAAAAGTAAAACAATAAGGAAATCTACCTAGGGAGATACAGATTTATTTTCTTTGAGTGTGTCTAGGTACATACCAGGTCTCTTTTACCTGCATCAATTTACAGCAAAGAGCATCCTAGTGATCCAGGAGAGTTAATGTGTCTGACTTTAAAAGAAAATTCCACCAATTTCCGAAGTGGTACTTAAATGGCCAGGAACCGCTGTTATACTTTGGGCTTTTCATCCATTCTACAATAAATAATGCTGCTGCTGCTAGGTTGAGAATTAAATCAGCCATGGCTCTAGTCATGAGAAGCAATGCATACCAATAGGCACATAAAAGCAGCAAGGTGTAAAAATCTCTTCTACAATCTGCATTACTCTGTTCCTTTGCTCCACCATCTGGGGACAAAGAGCCTAAGGTGGGCCAGCCGTAGGTGTGATAAAATGCAAGCTTCTCAAGGAAAGCTCTCAGCTCAGATTGCACCGAGGTTCCAGGGCTGCCTGAGGCCTATAAACGCAAATTCCTTCTCCACAACAGTAATTTAATCTGCCATCGTCTATTGTGGTTGGCCAAGTTTGCCTAAATTACCCCTTCTGTGACGCTGAAACTTGACCTTGTGGATTTGTTTTTGGAAAATTCTTTTTGTAGTCTGAGATCAGTTGGTTTCCAGTTTGAAGATATCATCTTTATACTATGTAAATAAACAGACCTCTGAGAAAATACCCCCCAGTCTCAGTGGGCTTGGACTTTTCCTCAACAACAAAGTCGAAGCCTGCAGGGGGGCTAGGCATAGGCCGTTCCTGATGTTTCGATTTTGTGGGAGGTGTTTTTATTGCTACAAAAGTAAGTAGAATATCCCCACTGGTCCCAGTTACCATGGCCCCTTCCTTAATAGATCCTGCCAACATTCCCTCTCTTCTGTGAGGAAAAGCCACTCACATCAGGACTGTTCAGCTCCCGCCGATGAATGTCTCATAGGGACCTTCTGCTTCCTGGAAGTCACTGTCTGTGTAACTCAGGGAAGAAGAGGTCGCCTATGATTATTTTCAAGGGTACCTTGTGCTCAGCAGGCCAAGCCAAGAAGAGGACGTAACCATCCCTTTCAAGGACCAAAATTGAGTACCGAGGCAGAGACTGCCAAAAAAGAAAAAAAAGAAAAAAAGCGTTTAGAGCATTGGGAATGTGAAAAAATAATTTAAACATCTAATAGGGTTGCCTCCTGCCTCTGTGAGAAAGGCCAGCTCTGCACGACCCGGCTGCGTCTCCAGCTCTCTCTGTGCATTGTGCCCCGAAGCTCAAAGATGAGTAAGACCAGGAGAGCAGTCCCTGATCCTCCAAGATTTAAAATGCAGATGTGCAATGGCGGAGAAATAAGAATTATGCATAAATAACAACACAGCAGGCAGAGTCTGGTGGCACAAATGCCCGAATGGCTCTAAGATCCAGTGATGAGAAAACATATGCATTTGGGGCGGGGGGAAGAATGGCTTCGTGGCATCTGAAGTGTATCTTGAACAATGGATTGGAGTCGCACAGGAAGAAATGGATGTGTGTGTGGGGGGGGGGAGGACTGTGTTTCGTGTGATACAGAAAATGAGCAAAGCACAAGTGTGGAAAGTGCTCTGGAGTAGGATCAAGAACAGGAAGAAGTCATGTCTTACTGAGACGTCGCATCATGCAGGGTCCATTTAAGAGAGAACAATCACATCAGCTCTCTTGACAAAGAGAAGTTAATGTAACAGGTGGAAAAACTGGGACAACTGTAATCGAACAGTAAAAAAAAGAAGCTAACGTAAAGAACGGTTAACGAACATGAAATTCGGGACTAGGGGTGAGAAGGAAGTGCTGGGCTGCTGACCCTCACTGACACCCGAGACACAGGGAGGGACGGTACACCCTTATGCACGTGATGGTGTGTATCTCTAAGATGGTGAATGTGTCCAAAACATTACAGTAGTTGGAAAAATATTGGAAAATTGGAAAGTAGGTATACTAAAATTCACAGTGTTTTTTAAAATTTAAATAACTTCTTATAACCAAAACCTAATTTACTATAAGTTTATATCAGTTTAAGGTGATACAACATTATTCAAGATTATCCCTTGAACAGGAGAAGTGGTCGAATAGGGCAATTCTCTCCATTGAAAACAAAAGAAGTAAAAAAGTAGGTTTTGAAAATACTTTTAGGAGTTTGTTTCTATTAAAGCCAGCGGAGTTTTTTGTTTTGTTTTGTTTTGTTTTTTTTTGGTTTGTTTCTTTGTTTGTTTTTTTGTTTGTTTGTTTGTTTGTTTGTTTTGTCTTTTTGCCTCAGACTCTGGTGTGGATCAACATGGTCTCCAAAATGTTGATATTTTGTTCGTCATGGTTTGTTGCATTTAAGTTTGATTTTTAAAAATACTGTATTAGAATCTAACGTATCTGAATCCCTGAGAATTTTGGTGCGCCCTGGAATTGTGTGTCTGAGATGAAGCCGCACCTCACCCTGGCCCCTGCCCGATGGAGAGATACCAGGAGAACTCTGAGTTATCACTGCTGAGGTGAGAAGTGCTCCTAGGAGCAGACAGCCAGAGGGCAGCACCCAGGAGACACACAGGAGGAAACAGTCCCTTCTTCGTCTCCAGCCCCGCGGTGCCCCCCTCTACCACCCCCTATGGGTAGAGTCTAACAGGGATCCTGTAAGCGAGGCAGAAGTGCAGGCCGCAGACTGTGGGCCCAGCACCACAAAGGCAATTACACAAGGGTAAGTGCGCAGCTAACTTAGGAACTGGCACACAGGTGAGCTCCTCTAGTTGGATCTTGAAGGATAAATAGGATAGTAATAATCACTTTTCAGCACTGTGCTAAGCTCTTAACAAACGTCACAGAGTTAATACATGAAAATGTCCAAAGTCCAACCTAGTTCAATCTCATCCCCAAGCACATGCCCTCAACTACTATGGCATAGTGCAGAGGGAGAGGATGTTTCAGGCAGAGCAAACAGAATAGAGCAGGACAAAAATGACATACTGTATGATGGAAACAAGTGCTCAGTGTTCATACATAACTAACATTATACATTAATATAACATTAATATAACTATTTTAGTTACATTAGTTTTAATATATTAGTTATATTAGTGTTAATATAACTAATGTTATCAAACATCTCTTATGTGCCCAGCATTTTACTCTTTTATAAAAATTTATTTTATTTTTTATTTTTAGGTTCTTTTTTTTATTCCCATTTTGCAAATGGGGAAAGTAAACCATAGAGTATTAATTAAGTTTGCCCGGGGTTATTCAACTCATAGATGAAACAACCAGAATACAGACACAGACATTCGACCCCAGAGCTTTTCCCCTTATTCACTGGCCACACACTACCTCCCATAGAACAGAAAATAAACATGATGTGAAAAATGTGGAAGAATTTGGTCATGGAGGCCATCCTAAGGTGCATGGGCTTTATTCTCTCTATGAAAGGGGTCTGCCAAAGCATTTTAAACAGTATCAGTTTTGTATTCTGGATGAATCACACTGAGTCCAGTTTAAAGGATGGATTTGAAATATACAAAGAGGAATTGGAAAAACCATTGGGAAGCTACTGGAAAGATTCAATGAGCAATGAGTAGAGTACTAACAGTAAAAGTTGAGAACAGAAAACATGGTTAAGAGGCGAGATATTTTCGACACTAATGACTGAATGTGGGTGATGAAGGACAGAGAAGAATAATAAACTACCAAAGTGTCCTTGGGGTGGTCAGCAGTTGTATGTGCCATCCCCTGATAGAAATATCAGAAGAGAAATAGTCCAGTGCTATTGCAGCTATAGGCTAGCTGCTTTCTTTCACCATTTGAGTTATTGGGAGATTTGAGCATATGGAGAAGTGTAAGGCAAGCCAAGTCCATATTTCCTTGGTTATTGAGTGCCAGCTAAGGAATTTTAACTCGACTTTGCTGGAGATAAAAACTCAAGCTTTGCTAGAACTGAGAAGGGTCTGACATTTTACTGTACTTTTCAGCCAGCAAGTTGTCCTTCACAGCATTTGCACCAATTCCCCAAAACCCAAGTCTCATAGGACAGTGTGAAGAGAGCCAGACAACACCTGTATAAGCAACAGAGTGTATTAAAGAACCCAAAGCATAGGGAACCCATGTATTTTATAATGAACACTAAGCAAACTTGCTTCTTTGCTCCACAGGGAGATACTAGCTTTATCTTTCAAAGCTAAGCAAACCCTCCCTTCGCTCTGGAGGGAGACACTATCTTCAGCTTCCAAGCCAAACATCCTAGACGAGAAAGACTAGAATAAAGACAGCTCTGCTCACAAGACATGCAGAAATGTGAGAGGCCTATGGAGATGTGTTTCTCAATAATTACCAGGAACTATTTTTACCATTTCCACGTGACTTTATAGAAATCTTGGCTTTGGTTTGGCAAGCACAGGACATAAGAATAAGGAGAAATAATTAGAGTGGATTGACAAACAGAATGGGTAGTAATAACTAACATGAACTAGGTAGATAAATTCACTGGCAAATAGAGGGGCAATCATAAATGCGGATTCCAGCAAACCAGCTCTGCAGTGCTTTGGGAAATGGCACGCAGGGGGCCAAGAACAGACTGCAAAACAGATGCTACTTATCTCCAGAAGAAAGAACAAAAGAATTTAGAGGTGATTTGCTTTTTGGGACTGACATTTGCAGTTCCGTCTGCACCAGGAGAATATACCAGAAATTGAAGACCAGTGATTCATATCCTGGCTGCAAAGATACTGCATTAAATTTAGGATTAGAATGGATTTTAATGAGAGATAATAATCTCATCTTCTATTCACACCTGACTGACTGAAAGAGTCTTTGCATACATCATCTTATATGCTTTCAATCAGCCAGAGATCAATATAATAAGCGAATCCAGGAGGCTCGCAGGGAGCTGAGAGAGAAAGGTTTCTCCTCTCTTTTGCTGGAAAAAGCCACAAACTTTTGCTGAGACTGATGTTGCTAGGCAACCACTAACTTCTTCTATAGGCTTTGGAACTAGATATTCTTGCTCTCTAATAGAAAGAAATATCAGAATGAAGGCACAGTACAGAGAAAAATGATTTGCTGGTTAATGGTGGTGAACTTGCCTACACCACGAGGGTCATTGGTCACTGGGTTAGCTCCAAGGAAAGTCATGGGTCCAAGGCAGGGCTTATGCACATCACATTTTGGAGGTTTTTTTAAAAAACTTATCTACACAGCTATAAAATTTGATTTGCCTTTCAGAAATCATCAATCAAGCAAACATAATTACAGCATGGCCCCTGGAGAAACCTGTGTGACAATGCTGAAGTAATATAAGATAAAAGAGTTCAGCTACCTCTCCGTCTGCCCCAGTTTTTTATTACAGTCGAGAAGCATAAGGAGAGAAAGAAAGCAGAAGGTCAACCCCCTCTGGGCCATGGATTATTTAAGAAAATAAGAAGAAGAGTGAATATTAAAGCAACTCAAAACTCTATCTACAAATATTAAACTCAGCCCAGTGACATGCTTTTTCTCTCCCAGTAATATCCAGCAGCATGTACACAGGCAAAGAAAAAATGAATGATTTTCTGTGGCTGTGGATTTATGAAATTGGTTGTACTAAAGGGAGAGAGGGGGGTCATTTGTAATTATTTGTGATTATAATTATGAACCCAAACATCCAAGCTGGGTAAGAAGGTGAAACCAGGAAAGAGAGAGAGTCAGTGAATTGAATCTTTATGCTAGATAGCAAAATTGACCACAATTCTTTGCATCTCCTTCTGGCAAGAGGTGGAATTCATTTTCAAACTCTGTAAATCTCTACTGGCATCACGACTTGCTTTGATTCACAGCAGGAGAGATGTGCAAGGCCCAAACCTATAGACCTCAGGAGCCTTGAATTCTTTTTCTTCCGTTGATTTTGGAACTCTTAAAATTACAGGAGGCCACACTGGCCTGTGAAGAAGCCAAGTGGAGAGATCTCAGTCATCCCAGTAGTTCCAGTTAACCCGGATGGAACTGTCATAAACCAGGCAGTCTAGCCACCCCAACTGACCACAGATGCCTGACCACAGATGCCTGGGAAAGCACACACAGCCAGGAGATCAGCTGGGCCGGGCCAAGAGTTGAAGAGCTTCCCAGATGAGCCTGGTGCCGAATGTCAACATAGAGAATCATGAGCCAGATAAATGGCTTCTTGTTTGAAGCCACTAGGTTTTGGAAAAGTTGGTTATGTAGCAAAAGCTAACTTTTACATCTTAATGAGAGAAAAGCATTGTTTCCATAGGGTGTTTTAAGCAAGTGAGCTATACAACTCAGGAGTTGTGTTGGAGAATAGGATGTCTGAACTCGTAGTATTCACAATAAAGAGTCTGTTGAAGACAAGGTCCAGACCATTTCCACTCTTGGCCATGTGGCTAAGAAACAGTAGATGAAAAAAGTCTTTGGGAGTGGGGATGTTAAAAACATTTAGAAGTTAGAGTGATTCATCGCATAGCATATCAACATCAGCAAGCATGATGATAAGAGTAGGGATAGAGAAGTTTGGGTGTCAAGGGCAAAAAAAAAATAGTGAATCATCAAAGTGACAGTAAAGTGGGGGCAGATAGTAGAAAAGCCAGATGCCACAGGCTGAAAGGGAGGGTCGGATTCTGTGAATGGACAGTGGACCGGGATTCTGTGAATGGACAGTGGACCGATGGTCTGTGATTGGCATTGGAAGGTAAGAGAACACGCACTTAGACACTGACTAGCCTGAGCTATGGGGTGGGGAAAAGTGAATACCCTGTGCCTGAGAGGGATGCAGACACAGCAATATCCTCCGAGGACACAGTCGGTGTGAGAGAGAGGAAACCAAGGCTATGAAAAGGATGATAACGAGAGGAAAGAGATGAGAACTGGGCATGGAAGCCTTGCTCGGCTGCAGAGGGAACTAACCCCTGATGCTCGAGGAGGTGACAAGTGTAAGGTTAGACCACATGTTCCCAGGGCTGGACCCGGCATCTCAGAGCGGCGTGGGTGCGGTCTGTGACTGCACAGCCCTGGGCACCAGACTGCGTGATGAAGATGTGAGGCCAAGAGCCCGCTGGAATAGAGATGGGGTCAGAGGAGGAAGAGGGCTGTGGCTGTGTCTCAGAGATGGGGTCTATGAGCCAACTGAAAACAAGAGTACAGAAGTGGACTTTAGGACAAAGTCGCAATGACAGTTCTAGAAGCTTAATGTAAAAAAACCCCAAAACATAGGTTTGGAGAACCATATTTTATCATTTAAATGATAAAATATGCCACATAAATGAGATTCTTATTCACAGAAAGATTGGGAAGTGGGTCGAGAGAACTCCCACAGGAACTCAGTCTATACAGGACATTAAAATGTGATTGGGAAAATGAAAACCTTACCAGACACGAACTGAGATGAAGAATAAGGTGTTTGTGTATTCGACCTCTCAGGGGATGTGCCATGTGGTGGGGAAGAACACTGCAAGGAGCTACTGTTGATGGGTTTAGCGGTAAGACAAGGACCTGAAACCACCTTCTAAGGGGAGTAGATGTGGTTATCGGCACCGTTTACTTAGTGACGTGGGTGCACACGTTTGGGGCCAAAGCTCAGCTGCGTGGAGGAACAGCAAAGACACTGAGCGCAGACCCCCACGTTCCCTCTCCTTTTCCTTTCCCTTCATAGCACTTGCCCCCCCCCACCTATGTTGGAAAATATTTAAAGAATGTTTGAAAGGGAGCCACACTTAGTATCCTGCGTGTAATACCCACGTCTCCAACTGGCTCTGGCTTGTGGTAGCTTGTTCCACAGCCCGGTGGCATTTCCAAGTCCATCGGGAGGCTACTGTGAACACTGGGCCGAGTAAACTCTGAAGAGTGACATCTTCCCTGGCTCTTGACAGTCTGAAACAGAGATGGTCAGTGCACTCCACTCAGGGGACGTTACAAAATGACTCTTTTGAGGAAACAGACCTCCATTTCCAATCTCTGAAACAGAAGTAAATCTCTGAGATGATGACCAGGGTTTTCTTGTTTTGTTTTGTTTTAAGTTTTTATTTACTTATTTTCAGAGAGAGGGGAAGGGAGAGAAAAGGAGAGGGAGAGAAACATTGGTGTGAGAGAGAAACGTCAGATGGCTGCCTCTCGCATGCCCCCAACCAAGGACCTGACCTGCAACCCACGTACATGCCCTGACTGAGAATCAAACCAGTGACCTTTCGGTTCACAGGCCAGCACTCAGTCCACTGAGCCACACCAGCCAGGGTGATGATCAGGTTTTAATTTTGATATTTCACCTGATAGTCAAGGTCTGGCTTGGTGCAAGGAATTCCTCCTTCTCTATCCTCTGACTGCCAAAAAGGTTTTTTTTGTAGGGTTATGTACTTCTGTTGGGCCCACCACCCAACCAGTACACCATTTATGGGCTGTTTCCTCCATCCAAATGCAAGCTGTGTGGGGGCAGAGATCCCTGAAGCATCCCCCCAAACTACACCAGGGTTGCCTGGCATTCAAACGGTCCTCAGTAAATATTTGTTGAATGAATGAATGAGTAAAAACACAAATGAATAACGTATCGAGCAAGTTTTTGAGGATCTTTATCTGTACGACACCTCGCAAACATGTTTAGGGAAGACGCTGAGATGACATAAATCCAGTTTTGTCTAGCACTGTGTCTAACACAGAGATCACTCAACATCTGATACTGTCCTGAGCACTGTCTTCATCAACAGTGTCATCTGCAACAAGCCAGGCACTCAGCTAAGCACTGCGTAGTCATTACAGTTTATTCCATCTCTAACCCTTGAGAGGACCCTGGAAAAAGTAAGGAGGTAGCATTATTTTCATTTCAGAGGTCAGAAGCTGGAATTTGGGGGAAGAGACTGTAGTCTGTTCGTCTCTGTGGCAACTCGAAGAGTGGGTTTCCCGCTGAGACCTGCAAACCCGAGAGGTTGTCTGGATGTCCCTGAGGGACCCCCATGGGGAAGGAGAGGATCGGAACACACTGAGCCCTTTTCTCTCGCCTCAGTTATTTGTTTTTCCTATTCAGTTTCTACACCATTTTCACTGAAGGAAGAATTCTAGAATCTGTCAAGGGCCTAACACTCAATGCTGTGAAATTAAGACTAATTAGAAGCAGAGGAAAGATCCTAGATATGAGTAATATGAAAGGACCTAGTGATCTTCACACATTGGTTATTTGTGTTACTTATGTGAATAAATCTAAAAGTTGAGTGTTACATTCCCACATAAAAGGCAGCAGAATTATGTGGTACAGGTGGGGAGAGACGGTAGGCCTACCTCAACCACTGCTGGAATAGCCAGGATAGCCACTTGCTATCCTGGACAACAAAAGGGGAACACGAAAGACGATAAAAATGAAACCCCCCCAAGCACACTTATGCTTGCTTATATAATTGAGACAAAATAGACCTTAAAAGGGCATGCAAATTAAGTGTCCCCTTTAGAGTTTAGAGTAGGGACATGAGCAAATATAATAGAGTAATGAGAAAACACACTTTCTCCAGAGCAATTACCTAAAAACTTAACTCCATTTGCATTTCCCAGGAACATTTGACAGAGAAACCTTGAGAGGCAGTTCCCCCCCAGAGAGTTATCAGGTGGCAGAAGGGGAGCGTGGGGGAGAAACTGAAGAACGAGTGCCAGGAGACAGAGTTATCAAGGCGTAGGAGGTGCTAAATGGAAGAAGCAGGGAGGAATCCACAAAAATTGCACCAAAAATTCAAAAATATTGATGCCATGTAGAACAGTTGATTAACCAAGTGCAGAATCACCCATAAACCCAAATCCCTCTGTACCAAATCCCTGGGTCAGGGAAGCTGAAACACAGATTGCTTACTCTTGACAAGGAGGACACAACCTACCCCTCAAAAGTGACAATGACATTGGATTAATTTCTCCCCTAGTAGGCCAAACATTGATTCCAACACATGGGTCCTTGCCAAGGAGGACCTGACCCAAAAAGCTCGAGTCACTGTGCTGAGATGTGTTAACCTGCAAGAAACACCTCCAGGATAAGGAAGGACACCAAAATGCATAAGATGCAGAATGAGTAAGACGGCCATCTTTTATGTCAGTCTGAGCAACTCAGTCAAAGCTGGAGTTAAGACTTCCGGCCAAGATGGAGGCATAAGTAGATATGCTTTGCCTCCTTGCACAACCAAAAGAAGGACAACAACCAATTTAAAAACAAAAAACAACCAGAAACGCCATAAAATTGAACTGTATGGTAACTCATTGGTAACAACCAATGAGTTGGTTGTCTAAGAAAAAGAAGAATATTAAAAATATGAACAGTAAAATGACAACCAACTCACAACTATCAACAACCGAACCTAAATAAAATTAAAAAAAAACAACACTAAGCGAACAACTGGAACTGGAACAGAATCACAGAAATGGAGATCATATGGAGGGTTATCGGGAGGGTGGGGAAGGGAGGAAAATGGGAGAAAAAAACATAGGGAATAAGAAGCATAAATGGTAGGTACAAAGTAGACAGGAGGAGGTTAAAATAGTATAGGAAATGTAGAAGCCAGAGAACTTAAATATACAACCCATGGACATGAACTGGGGGGGGCAGAAAATGCTAGTAGGCAGGTGGTGCAGGGTGGAGGAGGATAGAGGGGAGAAAAAAATGGGACAACTCTAACAACATAATCAATAAAATATACTTTAAAAAGCTGGAGTTAAAATTCATTCATTCATTTAATTCATTCAATTCATTAAGTTGAAACTGAGATAAATGTTACAGACACAAAGATGAATGACATGGTCTAGGTGCTCAAGGACCATATTGGGAAAGGCATTTGGCTCGTACTGTGACAGAGGGTTGAGGAGAAGATGGGCAATGGGTCCCTGCAGTCGGAGAGACCCAGGTTCAAGTTCTAGGTCTGCCAGTTCCCAGCTGTACACACTTTGCTAAAATCTCCCTTCGCCTCAGTGTGGAAAGGGATCGTTCCTCCTTCTCAGGGCTGTTTTCAAGACTTTTGTGCCAATGTGTAGAAGGTTCTCAGCGCTGACCTGAAAGTGTAGTAATTTCTAAAAAATAAAAGGTGGCATTTTATTCTTTACTCTTATGTAGAGTATGTTGAGAACACAGAAAATGGTCATGTAGGTGGTTTTTCTTTCTCTCTTGGGAGATCCTGCTCTTAGTCTATGGTTAACAGCTGCCAAGATACACACAGTAAAAAGAAGCTGAGCCACCTCCATGGATTTGAACAACAAATACCCAGTGTCCACGGCTAATGACAGTGCCACAGGGTAAAACCACACCACCCAGGGCTACGCCAGAATAATAGGCCACCAGTCACTGTGTGGGTCCTTTCTCACAAACCTCTGATGTATATTAACCCTGTTAATATACAGGGTTACAATACACACTGTCCATTGTATCCTAACACTGGAGCTTTAGGAACCTACAATTGAATTCTGTTTAAAAGAAGGCCGTTCTCTTCCTTTGTCACATCAAAGTGTGGAGGAAACTTCCCAAAGGAAAGGCTTCAAAAATACCCTCATTTCAGATCACTCCAATAGAGGCAAGAGAGGGTCTCAATAAGCAACTGTAATGAACGGCAGCCTCTGGACATCCTGTCAAAAATGTCGTCCTCTGATGGCACCCACCCCTGTTCACTCTCAGGTCATTATTTCTCAGTCTCTGATGGTGACAGAATTGAATTTCAAGGGCTCTCTGAACGAGTCACGTGGACAAGGAACAAGTAATGACATCCCAAGGCACAATGGCTCTCTCAGGAGTGGCTCACTGGGCTCAGAAGAAAGAGAAAGGCCCCCTGGACTGTGTCAGAGAAGCAGGCTCTGCTGGGGCCAGCCACGCTCTGCTGTGTGCCTTGGGCAAGTGCCCCTTTGTTTTCTCCCTAGGTCGTGCTCCTTACAGAACGGAACCACATCCAACGGCCTTCTCCCCTCCTCACGGGGGATGTTGCGTCTGTTGGTTGTATGGTTCCAAAGGCTAACTCGAAGTAAAAAGGACACGTTGTTGGTAATGTTCACTGGAAAGTGAGGAGCTCAAATAATGTGTCTGCATCTCTCTGAGTCACTTAGGTCTGCTTCTCTCTCTCTCTCTTCATGTTTATTCCATCCATTCCATCCTTCCTGTAAAGGACTGCTTTCTTTGCACACACAAGCCAAGGTCGATTTATCATAAAGTTAATGAAGCTTAAGGATCTCTCACTGCAGGGCCTCTTCCCAATAAGTATTCTATTTCACACTCCGTTGTGTGTCTGCGTGTGAAGAGAATTCTGGATCTGCTCCTGCCCATGAAGCGTGTGTTGCCATGGCTTACACATTTCATGGTTCACGCACCTTTCATTTATGCAGCACAGCACTAAATTTAAATGGCCTCCACCCCTGGAGCCTAAAAGAAGTTAGATAGAAGTTGTTAAAAACAAATGGATTTTACTTTTTAGAGCTGTTTTAGGTTTACAGAGAAATTGGGCAAAAAGTAGTGAGAGGTCCCATACCCCCTTCCCTCCCACACACGGTTCCCTGCATTTTGAGCACCTCACACTGGTATGGTCCATTTGTTACAACTGAACCAAAATTGATCTGGTATTATTGACTGATATCCATAGTTTGCATGAGGGCTCAGTCTTTGCATTAGATAGAGTTTTTGAGTGTCAATTCCAAGTTCCTAGAGGAGAAAATCTAATGGGCTTCATGGCGGAGGTACTCACCAGAGTCGGGGGTGAGACTGCAGGGTCTGCCGCCCACTCGGCAGGGCTGAGAACAGGTTCTGGGAGGTGGGAGCGGGGCCTTGGCCGTAAGTGAGAGCATCACACACACAGAGGATGTTGTCACTGCACTGCAGTCCCCTGCAATGCACTTGAAAAAATTTTTCTCCCATCCTTTCTGTCTGAGTGGGTCAAAATTATTTCTAAAAATTCATCTGGTTTCTGCTTGATGCCCTTCTTAATATTCTGAGATTTGATCCTTAAAATCAAAGGTTGACCAGCTAAAGGAAAAGATTAGTACAATGCTCTGGTCAGGGTTAGGGGGATATGAAAATAATAAAGCAAAACCGGAGCACAGTTTTGAGATTTGAGTTGTCTCTCACTCCACCCAGAACCAGAATGACTCAATAAAATGTCTTTACTCAGCAGGACAGTCCCATACAGAGTCTCCTACCTTTCTGACAAGGGCACAAAACTGATTTATGTGCCCTTCGTATATGTTTGTGTCCTGTGGTAGACTGAAGAATAGTCCCTCAAAGGCATCTGCGTCCTAACTCCTAGAATCTGAGGATGTGTTAATAAGTGTGGCAAGGGGGAATTAAGGTGGCAGATAAAATTAAGGTTGCTGACCAGCTGGCCTTAAAATAAGGTTATCCTGGTTTACCCAGGGGAGTCCAGTGAATCACAAACGTCTTTAAAAGTGGAAGAAGGAGACTAAAGAAATCAGTGTCAGAGGACTGAGACATGAGCAAGACTTGACTAGCCATTGCTGGCTTTAAAGATGAAAGGGGGTCATGAGTCCAGCAATTCAGGCAGCCTCCAGAAGCTGGAAAGGGCAAGAAAACAGACTCCTATCTAGAACCCTCCAGAAAAAAACGCCAGCCATGCCAACACTCTGACCCACAGCTCAGTGAGACCCACATTAGACTTTTCACCTCCAGAACTATAAGATAATAACTTTGTGTTGTTTTCATTCACTAAATTTGTGGTATTTTGTTATAGCAGCGAAAGGAAACTCATACAGTCCCCAGCACTCTGCTATCCTTACAATTGTTTTATTCCAGGAAGTTGAAGAAATAAGACCCCAGAGAGCAGGGACACTTCAACGCCTAGATCCCCTGTCAGTCCCACACCCTCCAGTGCATTGCTCCCCACACACGAAACCCTCAGGAAATACAAACTGAGTCTTAACTTCGATGTAAATGCAGCTCAGCATGGTGTGGGAATGTGGAAAACACGAACTCCATTGCTTACCCACTTTCTCTGCTCTCCAATATGTTTTAGTTGGAATTTCTGAACACTGACATAAAGGGAAAAGACTGATATTCGAAATTCTCCTTTCAAGGCACAGCTCACCCATCCTGCCCATGTTTTTGGAATTTAGCAGACTGAATTACTTATGACAGCTGGCACAATGAAAATTATTAGTTCTAGCCAGCTCCAGAATATTAAAGTCCCTAGAGACAGAAATTCAATTCAGCAAAGACTTCTGTCTGCTGTGACATCTTTGAGCCCAGGGAAAATAACAACACAGATGTACAAGAATACCCAAATTTTTAAAAATAATAAAACAAAACGAAGCCAAAGGAAACATAATAAAATACATAACTCTCAGAGCCAAATCATTCTAATTTTAAGAAGGGAGAAAATTTTATTTATTTATTTTTAAAGACCTTTCTATTCTGAATACTATTCATCCTGTAAGTCACACGAATGAAAGGCCGAGATTGGGAGATTTCCCTGGAATAAGCTCTACAGAATCTGAAGAGTCCCAGGTGCCGTGGTGAGGGGAGGGGCGGGGTCTTCAGGAAAAAGCCTCCGTAACCTCAGCGCACACTCCAGGGCAGTTGGAGAGTGGGCTGTTCTGACTATAAGATGCTGCTCTCCCAGGGGGCAGCGTACGGAAAATCACCACTGTCTGGACTGACTTTCAGTGGTCTGTGGGATTTGAAAAGCTGTTTCCATGGGGCTCCCTGGTTTCCAGGATAGGCTTACCCAGTTTTGAAGGGAAGGGAGAGTGACGTCGGTGCTGGACAGAGTAAGCTCATCTGTTTCCCACCGCCAAACGTTTCTGCATGTAAGTCATCTGTGGGGATTTTAATTTTCCAAGAGAGGTCCCAGCTTCAACCAAAGCTTGAATACGCAAAAGTCATAATGTGTTACTCAGTACACAAAGTATACTCCTTGTACGCTAAGTGTGGACTCTCCTGCCCAGGCCATGACCTTACACATCTCTCGATAACTTCCTGTTGTTGGTTGAATTGAGTCACCAAAACCAGATACCTATGTTGAAGTCCTAACCTCTGGTACAAGTGGATACAAGTTTGGAAATAGGACCTTCGAGGGTATAATCAAATTAAAGCAAAGTTGTATGGGATAGAGATCGGCCCTATTCTGAGGACTGGGCTCCTTATAAGAATGTGAAGACACAGGGACACAGGGACACACAGGGGGAAGACCACGAGATGCTGGAGGCAGTGATCCGGTTGCCAACCAGGAAACCCCGGGGACTGTCGGCAAGCGTCCGAGGCTGGGAGAGAGGCAGGGAGCAGGCTCTTCTTCAGGGGCTCCAGAGAGCGCCAGCCTTGCTAAGCCCTTGATGTCAGCATCCTGATCTTCATAACTTGTAAGAGGATATATTTCTGTTGTTTTAAAGCCATCCCCATTTGTGATCATTTGTTCCAGCCGTCATAGGAAATGAATACACTTTCAACTGGGGATTACTTCAGCATTTGTTTAAAGTCAGTTTCTGGTCGTTCCCAGCAGAACCCTGAGAAGGAATTATTATTGTTACCACTCTCAGTGAAAGTGGAGCTCTCTTCTGTAATTGCTGACAAACGAGTAAGCTCATGAATATGTGCTCTGTTCTTGTGCCAGCACACACAGGGCGTGGTTGTGGGAACCCAAAGGAAAAAGCATGGGCCAACCATTCAGACTGATTTTTCCACACCCACAAGTCCTCTTGTCTCAGGTCACCACACATGATATGCATGATATAATACACAAGGCATTGTGTAGAGACATTCCCCACCACTATAGATTTGTGAAACTATTATGCACTCATGGTATGCTATGTATCGGTGCATACCACCAGTGTTCACACAAGGAGTTAAGACAGTTACCAAAGTGAAACTGGATAAGAGTATCCAATATTTAAAAACAAAGTTCATGCCTTAAACATTTTTATTAATCCCACTCATAATTGGTAGAACTTGGTTTGCATATTTATCTTGGGAGACTCTGGCTTAGAGCAATCTGTTCATTCTAAGGATCTTATTTGAATGTGTGGCCTGGAGCTTGTAGGGAGGACCCAAAAAAGGAAGTAATGAATCTTTGCAAGTTATTTAAGTGCTACTTTTGCAAAATTGAACAGAGGAATGGATTCCACCCAGCAACGAGGGGGTCAAGGATCTGCTCCTTTTCTGAGAACGGTGTGGGGTGGTTCAAAGGCTCTTTGAACACGTGTCTCCGAAGGACACTTCCTCAGACGCTCTTCCTACCATCACTGGCACCAAACACTTGGCAACAGCCTCTGTGGACCCAGCTGTGCTCAGCACCGAGTCTGGAAACGGTCCCCATGTACAGTGACTATGCGGTCTGAGTCAGCCCTGACCTCTGTCCTCAGTGCGGGTGGCTAATTTTCAGCACTGTGTGTGTGGCATATTTGATGTGTCTTTCAACGAAGCGATTTTCTTTTGGCCCCATCCCTCCTTTAGTTATGAAATCTCTCTCCTCCGTTTGTTACCGCTTGGGGTGCTGTATTCAAGAACAGGACTTGGCGGTTACTCGGTTGTTTGATCTACTTGTAGCAAGTAAAGGAGACGGGATTCGTATCCAAAGCTCCACCTCCTCAGGGAGAGACAGCCATTGCATATATACACTATTTGGTTGATTACATGTTGATTTCTTCTTTGCAAGAATTGTACTGAGTTTCTGTCAGCTCATCCCGTGTACTGCTGTATCTGCAGAATACTGCGCTATATTTTACCATTTAGAAAGAAATAACATTTAGAACTGCTCAGACCCTTGAGATCCAAGGAGGTCAAGCTTTTGAATCTAAGAGTGGGGCATTCTGTGAGTGATGCAGCGAATAAGGTTACTAAACCGAAATACTTCTCACGTAAAAGAAGCTTCTACTTGGCTATTTCACATGCAGTAGATTCTAACAGTCTCACCTGGCTGGTGAGCATGTAAAATGTAGCTAGTCTGAATTCAAGTATGCTCCCAGTATAGACCTCAGACTCCAAATCTGTAACACAAATAAAAGCTTTAATATCTCATCACTCATTTCTTATCCTGGTTACATGGTGAAATGATATTTTGGATCTATTATAAAAATGGATTTTGCCTGTTCCTTCTTACTTTGCTTAATGTGACTGCTAACGACATTTAAATTACATCTGCACTCACATTGTATTTCTATTGGGCAGTGCTGCTCTGGACCATTGAATGACCCTCCTTTTCTCTAAGGAGAGTCCCTAATCTCCGGCCTCTAAGCCAGCTTTTCCTCTCCCGAGGATGCCGGTTTTCTGAGTCTGGGAAGATTTTACCAGAGTGCATCTTCCATGATCTCTGTTGGTCTGATAGCTCCAAGAGGTATATTCCAGTGATGGTCTGAAAAAAACAACCCAAATCCTCTTCACCAGAAAGTAGACATAACCCTTGTATATATTTCAAGCTGAAGTAGATAAAAACAGTTATAAAAATGAGGAATTCAAGGAAAAGATTCAAGTGAAGAGTCGAATTATTCAACATCAGTACTACCCCAAGGCTATCAAACGAAACAATCTGAGTAACTGGTGGGAGGGGGAATCCTAATTTAACTTACATCTTCATTTTTTTTTCATTAGATGCAGGAAATCATTAAATTCCAATTTGCTACAAGCTTCTCCACAACTTCACATTAAAAAATTTCTTCAGTGGCTCTGGCAAGAAAATGGATGAGCTGGAATGTGAATTCTGTGCTCAATCTGCTGTCAGTCTGCAGTGGGCAGAACAGCATCCCCCAAAGATGTCCATGTCTTAATCCCCAGAACCTGTCACCATGTCACCTTATATGGCAAAGGGACTTTACAGGTATGATCACATCTGTGACTTTGAAGTCAGCAGATTATTCTGGACGCTTTGGGTAGGCCCAGTCTAATCTCATAGGGTCTTAGACTGGAGAACCTTTCCCAGCTGCAGCCACAGGGAGATGCGGCTACAGAAAAAAGGGCCCAAGTGAAACAACATTGATGCCCTTGAAGGAGGAGGAAGGGCCATGAGCCAGTGAATGTGTGTGGCCTCTCAAGTCCGGAAATATGCAAGGAAACAGATGCTCCCCCAGACCCCCCCCCCCCGAAGGAAAGCAGCCCCACTGACACCTTGGGTTCAGCCCAGCTGACCCACGTCACATCCCAGCTCTCACCTCCAGAGCTGTAAAACCGTGAACTGTGCTCTTTTAAAGCACTGACTTTGTGGCAGTTTGCTCCAGCAGCGATCGAAAACTAATATACAACCCAAAGAGTTAAATGTTCAAACAATAATGTAAGCATTGATTTTGGAGAACATGGTTACCCATAAAACATTTTACCCTTATAAAAATGCTCACCAGCCTCCACTCCAGCTATCAGAGCTGGAAGTGATGGAGGGACCAGTGTGTGAGAAATTATTCTAATGTGAATAATGTGATATTCTCCTCTGTCCCTGGCCCCTCCCCCACGAACAGGAACACACATGAAAAGAGCCTTGCTAGCGTTTCCCAGCGAATTAAAAACAGATTTTCCGCCTCTGCTGTTCCCTCTTCTCAAATAATATATAGCACTAAGGTGAGGGAAGGAAGTAAGATTTTTTTTTTATCTTCATGCTCATACCTTATTTTTACTAGCTTGTAGATTGGTTTCTTATGCCTTACAATTTTTCACAGTTTCTTATTCACATTACAGTCGTCACTCTACCCATTCCTGTTAACTTAATGTTAAGTAAACGTTATTGTACTTAAACTACCAATGCCTTGCTCAACATTTTTTGTCTGCATATGGAAATGTGTCTGTGCAAGAGAATTTCGCTGTCAACAACAGAAGGAAAAAAAGCTATGTACTTTGTCTGTAGAATAGGCGAAGTTGAACAAGGTCCTAAATGGTAAACTATTACCTGCTTCATAAGCAAGAGTTTATTTGAAAATTCAGCACTGGGTTGACATGAGGAATCACAGAGAACAGCCAAACATCATCAGGGGTGAGGGGAAGAAATGAAAAGGGGATATCCATCTATTATTAAGGTTTCTCTCACCATTCCTCTTTCAGACCGCAGGAAGACTTGAGAATCTTTAGGGCAGCTCTGACTAATATAACCGAAAGTCCTCGGGCCTTTCAGTTGGTAAGTGAGTCTGAATCAAATAACCCAAAGCTTATGTGTATAAGTGAGGGGATTCCAGCATGTCACCCATAACTCTGAGGAGCCCCGGATGTGATGGGGGAGTTTCCTGTGTGGCCCTCTGACAGTTCCTCCTCGCCCAGTGTCAGGTCTCCCTGAACTGCCTCGTTCCTGTGCCCTAAGACGTGACCCACGAACCACTGACGTAAGGCTGCAGTGTATGAAGGATTAGGATGGTTTTAAAAAAAAAGTCCCAAATGGAGTTGTTTATGCTAAGCTCCATGTCATTAAATCAAGATTTAACTTAGAATTCTGGCTCTTCCAGAAATGGAATCTTAAACCAGTCAGTGAGGCGTCTCCTGATCAATAATAGTTAGGAAATCTGCCCGATAGGTTCCTGATGTCCCATCTCCTAAAGGAAAGTAAACTAGCAATAATGAGTCTGTTTTATTTGCTTGTTTGCTTTGGGCCGGGAGTAAAACTTCCTTGTTTCCGGCTCCCTTCTGTCTGCTGGATTGGCTGCCACCTGATTTGAATTGACTTTGCTGAAATAAACTCTTCAGTGTTAACGATGCCTCCGTTTATCTTCTATCAGTTCAAAAGGGAAGAGTTTGCAAGAGGCAGAATCGAGCAGCACTGATCCTAAGTCTGGAGCACCATTTTCTGCCCCAGGGACGGTCTGGCTGACTGTCTCCCCTCCGGCCTCCCACTCTGCTGTCAGGTTGCTCCCACCCTTCCCCCTCCCTGCCCTCCCTAAGCTCCAGAGATCTCACACCGACTCCTTCTGGTCAAAGGAAGCCCACGTAGCAGTGCCACGTTAGGTCACTCTCTTCTTCGGCTGCCTTGGTCACCTTCTCTCTCATCCAGGCTGGTCCCGGTCATTTTGTTTTATAACCAGAGGGTGTGGTGAGTAGTTTTTCTAAACCAAAGAATAAAATTTTCCATGAGGTGAATTCTGCTATGCCTACTGACTAGCTGAGGTTTCCCTTTAATGATCATATTTTTCTTCCCCCTGTAATATAGAATATATTTCTTCTATTTTTGTTGTGCAAGCCCACACATAGTTGCATTAATGTGGGAAGTCGGTTTTAACAAAATGCTATCACAGCACACTGGAAAGTGGCCCTCGCCAACCGGCATGAAAGTGCTTTTAGCAGGAGGAGAGCATTGGGTCAGACACTAACTGCATGCTAGGCCCTGATAGGAGGCAGAAAAAAGGCAACTCAGAATAAAATATCCCTCTACTCCTGCATCACGTACATGGAAATGACAACTTCTGAGTGTATCCAGAGTTCTTTTTTTAATATTATTTATTTATTTATTTTTAGAGAGGGAAGGGAGGGAGAAAGAGAGAGAGAGAAACATCAGTGTACGGTTGCTGGGGGCCGTGGCCTGCAATCCAGGCAAGTGCCCTGGCTGGGAATCAAACCTGCGATGCTTTGGTTCAGTGGCTCAATCCACTGAGCTACACCAGCCAGGGCATATCAAGAGTTCTTTATTTCCCTTTATAGGTTAGGTCTGTTTTCTCAAGTATGTACAGCCTACGGAAGACTGGATTAAAATAACCTGTACTTCTGAAAACTGTGTATTACTGCCCGGGGCCTGCCTGTCCAAATGAATCAGAATTTTCAAGGATGGGACCTAGGAACATGTATTTCTGAAATATCAATGCAACTTTTATGGTCAGTCAGACTGAAGAACTATATGCAGAGTAAAGTACCGTAACTGCATAGACTAAACCATTGAGCATTCCGGTAAACATAAGGCATCCCTGGCACACATGTTCCCTGGAATAAAAAAGAGGCATCAAAACAAAGAGTAACTGTACCGGGGGGGAAACCTGACAAATACTTCCTCCGCTGGGTGGTCAAGGTCAATGTCAACAGTAATGAGTTCTGTTGTTACTATGCACCTTTATATGATATGATGAAAGCAGCGCTTTTCCTCTGTGGTCTTCCCCTCAAAACCCATAATCCTGGTCTAATCATGAGAAAAACATCAGACAAATCTCAGCTGAAGAATATTCTACAAAATAACTAACGAATACCCGTCAAAATTGTCAAGGTCACGGAAAACAAGGAAAATTTGAGAATCGGCACCGCTAAGAGAAACCTCAGGAGACGTGATGACTGAATGTAATGTGGTTTCTGGATGGGATTCTTGGAATAGGAAACACAGACATTGGGGAAAACTAAAGAAATTCAAAGAAAGCATGGACTTTAGATAATGATACATGAACACTGGTTCACTAATGGTAGCAGACGTACCATGTTAATGGAAAGGCTAACAGAGGAAGCTGGGTGTGGGGTGTAGGGAAGCTCGCTGCACTACGCCTTCCAAGTTTTTCTGTAATCTAAACCAGTTCCAAATGTAAAAGTTAATTTAAAACTTTTCTTTTTTAATGGCAGTCAACATAAAGAAGATTGATCTAGGCTACTGTGTTGGCATCCTTTCTAAAAACCAACTACCTAGTCCATCAATTAAAACTCCATGACATGCAGGTAAATATCATTAAGAGGAGAAAATTGATCAAATGAAGGACATCAGGGTGTATACAACCAGTAGGTTTATTCCTTCTGTATGGTTTACCCACAGGGCTGCCATGTCGCACAATTTCGAGGGCTCTCCTTACACGAAGGAGACGTGAGGGAAAAGCATCCCTACAGAACTGTGAGGCAGCAAAGACTTTCCCTCCACCCTCCCAGCTCCAATAGCCGAGTCTACAAAAAAAAACTGACATCAGGTAGATGCGCAGGAGAAAGGGTCTACAGGTTTTTATCTTTTAGTATTATGTGTACAGAGGCATAACAGAGAAAACAATAAATTCCCCCAAACCAATGATATCTGAGAGCTTATAGACCATCTTCATAGCAGCAGGGGAGTGGTGAAAACCACGTAAATGAGAGTGAATGATTTTTATGAAAGATCAGTGGGCCCTTGGAAGAACAGATGGGAGATGTGATAATTTGTGACGAAGTTTTATCTGAGTACAGTGTCAATGTCTAGTCCCTTTCTTGTGATAAGAGCCAGTCTTTCTGGTTGATGAAACTCCCCAGAAAGGGGGTTTACAGCAATTGAATTCCTTTGGAGGACCTGCGTTTAGGCAGCTGGGCAGTTTTGAGAAAGTCTTCCCCTGAACTTGCTGTTGTTCAAGTGCTGTCAACTCAAAGTAATTGACACACCCAAGCAGCGTACTTTGTGGTAGCACTGCCCGAACTCCTTCAGAACACAATGCGAGTACCTCTGGAATTGTTCTCACTGCTGGCCAGTTTACCCACTGCAAGTAGAAATCACTGACCCAAATACACCTCTAGTGGGTAACATGTATGGGGCGGGGGGTGATAGATGCATTTAAGTAGGGGGCAACTGGCGCGCCAGGTTTACCTCTCAAGGGACTCTGCCAAGAACAAAGAATGGCCCCCGAATGCCTCCGCTCCCCACACCACTAATCCTCTTTCCTCACCAGTAAGTACCGTATTCACCTTCTCAACCTACAGCACACCGCTTTCCTCTATCAGTACCTATTCACTGCTCTCTCTCCTCCGCAACTTTCAGGTAATTTAGTCTCCTCTAAATGAGATCCCACTCCTCACCGCTCAGGTCAGAATGAGAAGAGAGGAGGAAGAGGAAAAGCCCTGGAGGACCTTTCTCTCTCCAGCCCACAGCCCATCTGTGGTTACACTGGAGCAAGCACTTGCCGGCTTGCTTACAAGGAACTTGCTAAATTTACTGAAAATTTGCAAATCGATTGTTAAACTATTTTACAAGCGATTTAGCTTTTTTTTTACTTACATAACAGATGTTTATTTTCTCACAATCCTGAACCAATTAAGCCTTAAATTATCATGGATGGAGTATTATGCTCGAAAATCAGCGAACACTAAAAATTGAGCTTCATTTTTCCCCCTAGTACTCTCCATCACACCTTATTTCATAAATGGATGAGATAAGACCTCAGAGACCTGCTCTGCTCCTCAGTTCCTTGGAAAGGCCTATGGGGATTTCCTCTGAAGCATAGAAGACCAGATGGGTTTTTTTGTTTCTTTGGGTTTTTTTTTTTATCACAGAAGACCCATTGTCTTGGGAAACAGCCCTATCTCCATTGTCTTGGTCAAGGTCTTTTGGTCTCCAGAAACTGAGTCTCAGTCATGACAGCTCAGAAAAAGACGTAGACTTGAAGCAGCAACTGAAAGGACACAGAAGAATCTCAGATACAGCAACGCATGAAGTTCACAGTCTAACGTGAGGATGTTCTGGAAGCCCAGCAGGGCTCCATCGCTAGGAGTCCCCTGACTGGCCGGTCTGTCGTGCAATTAGCCACCAACTGCAGAATCTCCTAGTAAGCACGGCTGCCCCGCCCCTCGTAAGGTCAAAGTTCACACAAGGTAGCACTCTGAAACCTGGCCAGCACCACTGCCTATTAGATGTATGGCTTGTTTTCTTTCCTTGCAGGGTCTTGATGGAAATAGATGCCCTATTTTGGAAACAGATGTCTCAAAAGCGGAGCTCTTACTTGAGTGACAGGAGAGGTAGAGGAGAATCTATCAAATTATACAACTCTCCTTAACAGGTTGGAAATGGTTAGAAACTGGAGAAATTTCATGGCAACCATACAGTCCCTAGTACATGACAGGCGATGGGGTTAGACAGCCACGACAAAGGGTTTGTCAAGGATCAATCTTTTATGAATTCATTGTTTTGTAAGCAGCTCATGACTTAAAGGGAAATAAAGGATAACAGCATGCTGTAGATCAAGCCCTGGGAGCCTCATAAAAGTCAGGCTAAGTTCAGAGGTTGCACGGCGGATGGGCCTTGTCTTCCAGGGCTCCTACTAATCCCCTGACGTCCTCCTTCCCTCTCTGGTCCAGAGGAGCCACTTCCGGCGCAGGTGGAAGCTGGAAGCCTCATTTCTTTCAAAGACAGCAAGTGGGGGGCAGAGAGACTGTGGACTCTAATTTCATTTTTTTTAAGAAAAATGTACTTCTGGTTCCCTAAATGGACAACCTCACATACACAAAATATTACAAAGGGTGGCTCTATATTCTAATATTATTTATATTGAATTACTCTTCTAGGTCGTAAGATTCCCTGGGCTGGTTGTTGAGCCTAAAGCCTAACATTGTTACTCTGGGGAAATACTCTTCAAATTAAACCACCAGATTGCAGCTAGTTCTTTCAAACGAACTGTGTCCAATCACCCGGCCACCGGAACTCGGACTGTTGGTCAGGGTGGGCTCAACTCCACTGATCTCCCCTTTCTCCTCTTGTAAGTTCACCTGCAAGTTACAAGAAACAGGACATTGACCCTGAGAAGGGAATCATAAATTATTGTGGCAAATTAATCGACTTCTTGACTGAAGACTTCCCAAATGTAGAGAGCTTCCTATACACATATAGATGTAGTTCTGTTTTTATTTTCCTTATTTAACTGTAAACATAAAAAAAGTTATGAAGAGCATGGCTGTGAAAATTATGGATTTGCAGCCAATGTATTCCATATCTAACACTTCAAAAATAATGATATAAGCGAGTTTCACTGATGAAAACAGCTAATGTGGAAATAAACTCCATCCATCTAAGCTGTGCTGGTTGCTGCCTCCTTCCAGCACCTGCTGAGTTCTTTTTGTGTTTGCGTGATGAACGCAAGCAGCCAGCTGCTCCTAATTCCTAAATTACAGAATTTACAGAAAACAAGAGACATGTAGGGCAAGAACACAGGGCGAAAGTGTTGCTGCCAGCACTCCGTGTATTCACTAGATTGCTAGAAGTCACTCAGACTCATTTCCAAGCACCACTCTTACCAGGCACTGTAGTTTAGCTGTGGGGATATACCAGTGACAAAAAAAGATACATCTCCTGCTCACCATCCTGAAGAAGGAATTATAGCTAACATTTATGTAACACTTACTAGTTTCAGGGTTGTTCTTAGCATTTTCTTATGTTAAACTCATTTCATTGACCCTGTCAAGTAGGTATTATTAGAATCTGTTGGGAACCGCCCTGACTGGTATCAGAGGCTGAAACCCCCGCCTAGGCTAAAGCTAAGGGAACGCCCTTGGAACCGTGAGCCAGCAAGGAGACAAAAGCTTATCTCCCTGGCAGGAATGCTGCTTCTGCTGTTTTATTCATGACTGAACCCCCAAAAGCTTGGTTGGTTAGCCAAAGACGGGTAAGATTCCCCACGGGGGAACGACCTAAGCCAGGCACGATCACTTTGGGAGGCCCCCCAAAAGAAGGACTTGGGGGGCTGCAGCAAAAGGGGGGTGATGGACCCTCACTCCTCTGCTTTGACAAAGTCTGAGTTCTCAGCGTCTGGAAGAAAATCTCCTTATCTCTCGGTTGCCTTAGTTCCCTTGCTCCACCTAAGCCTGAAACAATGACAGGGTGGTACAGCTCGGTACTGAGAAGTGCGGATTTCCCGGGGTGATCAGGCCTAAGAAAGAACATGTAAATTACTGTGAAACCTTCTTTGTTTAGAATGCTCTCAGTTGAATGAGAAGGGTCTTAGGAGGAAGTTAGTTTGTTCCTCAGTCTTACAGCTCTTTGACCCCCCAACTCAATAGACCGGCAGAGTTCTTTGTTTTCTATAGTTCCTTACTTCCCCTAATGAGTACTGTACTTTACCTGAATTATTATGCAAAATGAGCCCAATAAAAGCAGGTATGGACGGTAAATCAGCGCGCTCCCCACTAGGGGGGGTGGCCATTCTGTCCCTACTTCCCCACAGAAACTAGTCTGTCTCTGTGCATGTGTCGTTTTCTCTCGCGTGTTTATCGTCGAGCCATCCACAGCGTTCCGTGGTCACTGCTGGCCGGTGACCCACGCGCAACAAGAATCTCCACTTCAGATATGAGGAAACTGAGGTATAGAGAATTTAAAATGGGAACCACATAATCTGACTAGTGAATATATAATTTTAAACCTATATAAGGTCTCTGAAGGAAAGTACCACCGGTGACTCACTTCAAGCGGAGGAACCTCGGATCACAGATGATTCCCTGTTCTGCGGTGAGGGCCAGGTCAGAAAGGTGTGCTACTACGTGGCTTCAGTCCTCAGAAGAATCGGTCAAAGAGAGGGGAACTGTCTCCCAGACTTAGAATGCCAGAACTCCCTTCTGCGTCTCCTTTGGCCATTGCCCCACGATGAAACGTCACAAGTCATGGCCTTCCTGTTTCTGAAAAAAACATCTACGGGATTGATGTCTGAATGATGTGTCAGCCATTTTTAGATACCACTGTAAAAAACTCTCTGTAGGAAAATGATTTTCATATTTTCAGAGAGGCCAAACAGTACATTTGAGTTTTACCCTGCAGCCATGATGGACGGACGTGCATTGGGAACATAGTACCTGGGTCAAGAGTTCTAATCTGGCCATGGGAGAGACAGGTTTTCCCCATTAGGGCTAAGTGGTACCTTTGTCTCATTGGCATTGTGCTCTCATCAGCCAAGCTCACTGGACCAGCCCAGATGCTAAATGCCGTTTCCACGGCAGAGTCTAACTCTTGACAAAACGTGCACACGCAGATATTAATTGTGCCAACTTGACTGGATCAAAGGAAACCAATGTTTGGTTAAACGTCATTTCTGGGTGTGTCCATGAGGGTGTTTCTGGGTGAGATTAGCCCTTGAATTGGTGGACTCCGTCAAGCACGTCGCTTTCCCTAGTGTGGGAGGGCATCATCCAGTCCTTGGAGCTCCTAAACAGGCAAAATGCAGAGCAGGGGAGAATTCACCCCTTTCTTGACCGACTGAGCTGAGACACTGGTCTTCTCTGCCCTTGGGCTGAGACCTCGACCGCCAGCTCTTCTGGTTGTCAGGCCTTCACACGCAGACCGAGCTGCAGCACTAGCTCCCCTGGGTCTCCAGCTGGCAGAGAGCAGACCACGCGACTTCTCAGCCTCCCCAATGGTGTGAGCGAATTCCTCACAAAAATATATAGATATGTGTATAGATGTATATATATAGATGTGTGTGTGTATGTGCACGCCAGGTATATCTATATACCCAGGTATATATGGCTCTGCCTAATATACCGGGGAAATGACAATCACCTTCTCTAACTTTGGAAACCACAATGTAATGACTGTGAAAAAGCTGAGCTTTGTACTTGGGATCGGGAAAGAATCAATCCGTCAGCATCCTGGCAAGTATTTCTGCTGGTTATGAGATCTCAACCAGGTGTTTTCTGGAAAGTTTTAGATTGAACTCCAGTCAAGTGCACACTATTGCTTTTCTTTTGTATCGCTCTGAAGAAGAACGCATGTAGTATTTGCTATTTACAAACCTGTGATGCTTAAAAAAAATTGGCCTATGACAGAAACAGTTTAGCCTTGTGGTTTCAACTTACCACACGTAATTGATTAATTAATTTGCAGTCTTGATTTTAATGAGGTAAAGGAGAATGAGAAAAGAATTCAAAAGAATGAGAAAAATTCCTACTGAGCTTATGACATAGAAGTTATAAAAAGGTTTAGGATACATCTAATTAATTAATTTTAATTACTAGAGTTATAAAAACTTCAGTGTCTTGGAAGCTTCATTTATCAGATAATTGATGTATTTAAAGAGGCAATCAAATATTTAAACTGCAGTTTAAATTATTCCAAGAAGTTTAAGTTTGTAGATGAAACCAAGGATTAAAGGCCCCTATCTTAATTGCTAGAACTTATATAATAAATTACCACAATCTGGGAGGCTTAAAACAACAGAAATGTATTGTCTCTGAGTTCTGGAGGCTGGAAGACAGAATAAAGCTGCAGGGCCACGTTCCTGCTGCAGTTGCCAGGAGAAAACCTGTCCCTGCCTCTTCCAGCTCCTGCTGGCCCCTAGTGGTCCCTGGAGGTCCCTGGTGGTCCCTGGCAGTCCCTGGCCTGTGGCATCATCACTCTGATCTCCACCTCTGTCTTTACCTGGTCCTCTTCTCTGTGTGCCCTCTTCTGTCTCCATAAGGACACCCTCACCTTGTTCTGCCCTAACCCAGTACCATCTCATCTTCATCCTGACCTCAATTTCACCTGCAAGAGCCTGTTTCCAAATAAGGACACATTTCACATTCTGAGGTTCCCGGTGGACATGAACTGGGGGGAAGGCTCCATGACTGTTAACATTTGTTAGACTTACAAGTACGATAATACAATAAGATTTGTAATGTAAAGATTACGAGGAGCAAGGTCTTTGGCAGTGTTTCTTGAACACGCTAATTATTAAAGTGAAAACTAAGGTAACCTGCTCTCATGTCCCTCTCAGGGTCGCCAACCACATCAACACAAAACGGCCTTTCCATTAAAAAGAATCGTGCTTTTCCTCCCTTTTATTCTGTTCTGCCACTTCTCTCTGAAGAGAGCAGAGTCTCTGCCCGACTTTCACCCAGACTAAGAAATCCTGGGCAGAATGAACACGTGTCCTGGAGAAACAGCTTAAGAACAGGATTCCGTGTCCAAGGCCGGAAGAACACCCCGAGCACCAGGTGGCGCAGCTCTGAGGAACACAGCTGCAAACACAACCCCCCGTAGAGCCAAAGATATATTCTTTAGCTAATTAGAGGAAAGGAGAACACAACAAAAACATGATTCAGCCGTTTTTGTTATTTTTAGAGTCTTTAGGAAGCAGAATTATAAGGGAGAAATGATTTTCAGATTTAAAAAAGTCTCAGCTACCTGCAGCACGTCTTCCCAATGTGGGATGACCCCAAGCAGCAGTGAGCTCCGTCCAGACGTCTCCAGTGTTGGCTTTCATGTCACTGCCTGATGCTGGGGGCTCAAGGCAGAAAGCTGTACGTCTGAGGCCTGCCCACTGGGAAAATTCCAGAATTCCTTTCCTTCCTACAGACACATTACAGCAAAACTCTAGCAGAAATGGTGCGCGGCATGTCTGTCTCCTGGCGCCGGTCTGCCATCGGGCCGGGTAGGTGATGAGGGCACTTCTGTTGGGAGGGAAGATTAGACACCACGCAGAAGCCACACTCAGCTTAGAGCTTCATACATTCAAACAGCCCAACAGCAACAATTCTTGATGGTTGAGTTCCTGAAGGAAGCCTACTTAAAACAGTATTCACCCGTGAGAAGTAAGCTTCCATTCTAACATTCACTGTATGTGGCTGTTCAAATGTACAGCTTTTTCAGGCAATTATGTCACTTCTCTGCTAATATCCTCATTCTTTGGGAAGACTGGACGACAAATTCTTAGATGTGCAGGTGTAGTTCCAAGTTATCTCTTTAGAAGCATTACTGTTCTTTACTGAACAGTCTCAGAACAAAATAAGGAGTGTGTGTCAGACGGGCCCTCTCCTCCGAGGTGCTCACAGAACTCTGTATGAGATGCTAGAACAGATTTCAGACAGGGGTGGGGAGAAGGAGAAAGTACAGAAAATTAGAAGCTTGAATGGGTGTAGGGATGGGAGAGAATTTTCTAGGAACAGAAGGAAAAATAAGATGTTATAAATAAATCAAAATGCAAATAGCAGGCTAACAAGTGTTTTCAAATAAAAAGCAAAGAATAATAGAAACAGTTAATAGTCTTTGTTCATAAAGAGCCGGAAATCAATGAGAAAATATTGATGGGCCATTACAATTGAGCAAAAGGACTTGAACAGGCATTTCCCAAATGGAAAAAAAAAGATTAAAAATATGTGAATCAATATTCAACATTATTAATGTAAAAGGCATCCATCACAGAAACCATTTCCAGCTATCAGCAGGCACAGATTTAGTGTGCATACATCACTTACTAAGTACTACTCTGAGCTTTGTATCTGCCAGATACTTAACACTTGCAACAACTCAATAATAGTAGTATTATTAGGACCCTCGTTTTACAAATGAGGAAACTGAGACACAGTAAATAATTTAACAAGATCACATGGCCAGTCATTGGCTGGGCTGGCTCTGAATCCAATATTCTGGTTCTCTGCCCACGGTCTTAACCATTAGGTTGTTCCCTGCTGAGTACAAGCAATAGACTGAATGTTTGTGTCCCCTCTAAAAGTATATGTTGAAATTCTAACCCCCAATATGATGGTATGAGGAGATGAGTGTTTGGGAGGTAATTAGGTCATGAAAGCGGAGCCCCCACAAATGGAATGAGCGCTCTTACAAAAGGGGCCCTAGAGAGCTCTTTCACCTTCTTTCCCATGTAAGGACAAAACGAGAAGTCGGCAGTCTGAAATCCTGAGCAGGGTCCTCATCAGAACCTGACCGTGATGGCACCCTGACTTCCAGCCTCCAGAACTGTGAGAACTGAATGTCTGCTGTTTATAAGCCGCCTAGTCTGATATTCTGGTACAGAGCCTGCACTGAGTCAGACAGTGCCGTTAGGAACCGCGAAACACCATCTCCTGGACAGTTGGCTGGCAGGCAAATTGGTACAATTGTTATAGTAGATACAATGGAGCAGTGGCTTTGTGTACAAGTTCTGAAACATTTTTGCATGGATTAAGAGTTTTTTTTGTTAAAAAAAAAGGGATGAAGGCCTTGATGACAATGAATGGCATAATTGCTGAAGGAAGGGACCCCCGCTGGCAAGCAACCATGGCACCAGAAGTAAACGCAGAGAAAGGGATCTCTGTCCTGGGCCAGGGTGCTGGCGAAGCAGGCGCGCAGGAAGCACGGGACAGTGGGGGACTGAACGTGGGTAACTGAGAGGGTCCCACTGGGTGGCCACCTCTGCTCAGCACCACTGGATGTGAAGTCGCTGGCAGAAAGATGATTGTGGGAAGAGGGTGAGAACCCTCAGAAAGAAGACACCTACTAAGAAAGGCTCCTCGTGGCTTATTGGGCTCAAATTTAAAACAAAATGACGACAACAACAACAAAAAGAAACTCAAAAAACCAGAGCCTAGCAGTCATTTCTACTCAGGGGCCTCTCACACAAACTGCATTTCAGAAGCCTGCCCCAAACTGCCTGCCTGCCCTGTGTTTCTGCCCTCTGAGTCAGCCCTTATAAAAGAGTTCATGGAATCCCATTTCAACCAATGGGAGTGAGTCTTCCCTCACACAAGCAAAGCTGTGCAGCTTCGACCAACGAAAGTGGCTCTGTTTTGACCAGTCAGGAATGTGCCTTTTGGACCAGTTCAACTGGAATGATTTGGACTCCCTCATCTGCATGAGGACAGATCCATCAGGAACCAGGAGTGGGGACCTCTATCCATATAAGCCAGCTCCCCTCTGGCTCTGGAAGCACCCTTTCCCTCTGCACCCAAGACGGAGGACTGTGTCTCCCTGGCTGAGCAGAGAAACCAAAGATGCCTCACCAGGGCAGAGCAGAGCAGAGCAGAGCAGCTCGTGCAAGAACAAACCAGCAGGAGTGCAGCAGCACTGTCTAGCCAGAGAGAGGGCCTGGCCCCAGGGCTGGCTCACCACTGTGTTGTTTTGATAGCCATGCTACATGACGATTGAGATTTTGCACAAAGTGGTTTCCTTCTTCACCACACCCTAAATTGGGGATTCCTGTTGGTGTTGAATTGATGCCAATGACCCTCGACTGACAAGGGGGAGAGAGGATGTGTACTGTAATCACTGCATGGGTCTGGCGGGGAAGCAGAAGAGATTAACCTAAATGTTTATGAGATGCAGAGAGATAAACTTTAAAGCAGGCAATGGAAATTTTCAATGGATTTGGGTTTGGTGGCGAGTTACGGCAGCCTCTGTGTCATTTTGGATGCAGAAGTTGGATTGAAGACAGAGGCAGGGATCCAAGGTTTAGAGCTGATGGGAAATCAAGGGGAAAAAAGGAAAAAAGACATGAGGATTACTGAGAATATCAGCGTCATGCTGGACTATCAGACCATGACTCAGGGTAAATGTCAGGAAATGGCACCCAGGAAGACCTTACAGAGACCCTGAAGGTTAACATGTGTGAATTGTTTCAGTGGGAATTCTTGAAGCACCACTGAAATTGTCAGGGAACATATCACTATTCTTATAGAAAGCTAAGCATTTAGGAGAAGAAATGGAAGAAACTTTCTTACTGTCTCTCTATCTTTAGCATTAGCTGGGAAACTGGCTTTTTCTTACTTGATGGAGAAAGAGCATTGCTTGCTTCCTCCAATACTAACTGCAGATATGGTCAATGACACATACAAGACACAGAGTATCTGAATCAGCCCAAACAGTTTTCTCATGCCCATTTGAAGTCAATTTTCTGTCCCCTCCCTCTGGCCTGATCTGCTTTCCACTATTGTAGATCATCTGTCTGTGCTAGAAAGTCATATAAATGAATAATATAGTAGGTACTTTCTTGTTCTGGCTTCCTTCCCCCAGCATAATGTTTTAAAAATGCATCCATGTTGGGTGTACCAATAGTTTATTCCCTTTTACTGATGAAAAGGTGCTCCAGTTTGGGGCAATTAATTCAACTGCTGAGGACATTTGTGTGTAAGTTGTGTTAAGGATGTGTTTTATTTCTTTTGAGTAAAATGCAACAGTGGAATTGGTGGGTCTTATGTAAAGTATATGAGCCTGGAAAACGTCCAGACATTGTTAATATAATGAGAGTGCTTTTCGTGGCAGCGATATAACCTGGCAGCCAAGGAGAGTGGACTGGAATGCACATGTGTGAACAATGATGACTTCACTGTACTAGTCAGTGGGGGTGGTAGACGCTGTTGAGTGAGCATGTGTACTGTGTGGCCATTGCAAAAAAAAAAAATGACTGAACGAGTAGAGCAACGAGTCTGCATCAAATTTTGCGCTAAGCTTCAACATCCCTCCACAGAAACTATTTCAATGATTCAGAAGTCTGCAGCTATGAGCAACTGGTGATCAGCAGCTTCATCATGACAATATGCCTGCTCGTGAATCACATCTCGTGCAGAGTTTTTTGGCAAAACATCAAATCACCCAGGTGACTCGGCCCCACTACAGCCCAGATTTGGTGCCCTGAAACTTTTGGCTTTTCCTAAAACTAAAATAACCTTTGAAAGGGAAAGATTTCAGACCATCAGTGAGATGCAGGAAAATACGACAGGGCAGCTGATAGCAATTGGGAGAACTGTGTGAGGTCTCAAGGTACCTTTTGAATGGGACTGAGGTGTCATTGTCCTATGTATAATATTTCTTGCATCTTCTTCGATAAATGTCTCTATTTTTCATGTTATATGTCTAGAAACCTCTGGACAGGCCTCATATGTTTAACTTTATAGGAAATTACCAATTTTTTTCCAAAGTAGTTGTACCATACTTTTTAAAAACTTTTTCTTGATTTTGAATTATAGTAAAATACACACAACATGCAGTTTACTATATTAAGCATTTTAAAGTGGACAGTCCAGCAGTGTTAAGTACATTCACATTGTTGCCAACCAATCCCCAGGCCTCTTTTCACTTTGAAAAACTGCAACTCTGTGTCCATTAGACACCTCCCCATAATCCACTGCCCCAGCCCCTAGCATCCACCATTTCACTCTCTGTCTCCACGAATTTGACCACTCTAGGCACTTCGTATGAGAAGACTCATACAGTATCTGTCTCTTTTGTCTTATTTCACTTAGCATATAAAGTCTTCCAGTTTCATTCATGTTTCCTTTGTCTTTGGGTCTGAATAATACTCCATTGTATGCATAGACCGCACATTTATCTATTCACCCATTCGTGGACCCTTGGATTGTTTCTATTTTTTGGCTACTGTAAAATAAATAATGCTGCTAAGAACATGGGTATACAGATATCTTTTCAAAAGTCTGATTTCAATTCTTTTGGCTATATACCCAGAAGTGGAATTGCTACTTTATACAGTAAAAAATATTTCTAATTTTTAAGAAACCACCATATTGTCTTTCATATTGACTATACCAGTTTACATTCCCACCCACAGTGCACAAGAGCTTCAATTTCTCTACATCCCCCTCAACACTGGCTAGTTTCTGTTGGTTTTTTTAAAGACTTTATTTATTTTTAGAGAGAGAGGAAGAGAGGGAGAGAAACATCAATGTGTGGTTGCCTTGCACGTGTTCCCTACTGGGGACCTGGGCTGCAACCCAGCACTGTGCCTTGGACTAGGAATCTAACCAGTGACCCCATGTTTTGCAGGCTGGAGGTTAGTCACTCAGCCACACAAATTGGGGCTTGTTTTTGTTCATAGCCATCCTAATGGGTGTGAGGTAGTATCTCATTGTCATTTTCATTAGCATTTCCCTAATGATTAGTGATGTTGAGCATCTTTCAATGTGCTGCTTTGGCCATTTGTATATCTTCTTTGGAGAAATGTTCATTCCAGTCATTTGCCCATTTTTTAATTGGCCCAAAGATGGCAGATGGTAGATTTCAGCCAGCTCTAGATTCCATTTGTCAAGTATGTGAGAAAGAAAAAAAGCAAGGGAGTTGAGGACATTGAAAGGATTTTCCATAATGTCATTTAAGAGACCAGGTGAGCTGTGAACACAGAAAAGAGGTGGAAGACAAATGAGAACGTTGTTGTCAGATCAAGGAAATGGAGATCTGAATGTGACTGAGGATGCTGGAATTTACAGGGCAAGTGAGCCTGAAATACAGGCAGTAGTGGTGTGAACATAACAGGCTTGAAATGGAGATGGTAGATGTAGTAATGTTGGCAAATTAAGTCTGACCATGACACTGAGTGGTTCAAGCAGAGCGGAAGTCAAGAAACTGGGGAGGGTGGGGAGGGCCGGTGTTATGGTGTTAACTGGGACACTTATGGAGATTTCACTTACTGCTTTATCATGGAAACCTTTCAAAATCTACAAAGCAGAGTAAAGGGTATAATAAACCTGCATGTATACATCACCCATCTGCAACAATTACCAACTCACGGCCAATCTTCTTTTATCATTGGAAGAAAATCCAGACACCCCATCTTCACATCTGTGAATATATGAAAATGCATCAGTGAAAAACAAGGCCTCTTTTTAAAAACACACCCATGTTACCTCATCACATCTAACAGCTAACAATAACTACATAACATCCGATCAGTCCCACTGATGGTTAAAGTTGCTGTGCATTATGACAAGAGTCGGGGTGGAGATAAATGTTGATTCCCAAGACATAAGGAGAAGTGACAGAGGTGACAGCAATAAAGGGGACCAAAGTAGAAGGAAGAATATCAAGTCGGGCCATCTAAGCCTCAGAGGTGCAGGTGAGACCCCCAGCTCCCTCCACGTCCACCCAACCTCCACGAAAGGTGGAGAACTGACTGGTTTGGGAATGGCCGTGAGAAGCAAAGAGGAAAGCTCCGAGTCCCATATTCTCCCCCTCGGCTACAAGGAGTATGATAACAGGAACTGGTCTCCACTTGAGAGACCTGAAGAGAGAGGAGTGTCCACTGGATGAGCCATGTTTCTGGGGAATTCAGAAAACGAAAGAAACATCTATCAAAGCGGCTGAATGTATGAGTATCTACTGGCTGGCTGCAGACCTGAAGAGAGGTGAGAATGAGGAGCGTAGAGAGAATCGAGTTAGGTTTATGGGAGGCATGTTCTGAACAAGACGCGATGAGGGTGACAAGACATCCCCAGTTTCCCCAGACTTCCCAGTTTCTGTCTATCGCCCTGACATGCAATTTAGTAAGGGTCCAGGTTCAGACAGTGAGTCAGGGGACCTCCTTAGACATAAAGGGTGACTGAAGAAGTCTGTTCTCTTGGCAGCGACTGAGTGGGCAAGGATGTGCGGCTCGGTGGGATGTGTTCTGTTCTCGCTCCATGAAATCTTGAGGTGACTACGCGCTGCAGCGCTGGTACCTTGTGCCTGGGATGGGCTTTGCTCCACCAGTGAGGGCATTGGAAGTCAGGCGTGCTGAACTTTTGACCCAGGAATTCTGTAGCTAAACATTTCTCCCTGAAGGGAAAATGAATACTGCAGACAAAGATTATTTACCAAACATGCTCAATCCCATATTGTTCATAACAAGCTGGACTCCCAGAATAAACCAGAGAATAATTAGCCATCTTTAAATGACATAACTCTACTTCTTTCCAGGGAACAAACTACATAAAATTGTCCACACATGAAATGCTTGAGTCTCAAATAAACACACATAATTCTCAGCATCTGTTATTGTGACCTTTGGTTTGAGACTTCTATTTGACGCCATGTAAATACCTATAATAGAGAGGCTTTGATAATATCAGTGAATCTGAAGTGTTTGTCAGTTTTTTGACTTTCTATTTTTCTTGAGCTAATTTTAATGCATATTTTTCTAATTACAAATGTGTACTTTTTAAATTTATTGATATAAATTACAAATGTGTACTTTTAAAATTCTTATTCATGATTTTAAATTCCTTATATTTTTGTTCTTTCTCTCTTTTATTTGACCCAGCTCTAGTTTTTTGTCTCCCTTTGTTCTTTATTGTTTTATATCTTTCATTTCTGTTTATGCTTTTATTTCTGTCCTTATATTTACCTTATTGATTTATCTAGCTCTTGAGATAACTTCTTAATTTGTTCCTTTTCAATCTTTCTTGTTTCTTAAATAAATGTATTTAAGAGAATACATTTTCTTCTAAATGTAGATATTTGCATCCCACACATTTTTATATACCATCCTTTAAATATCATGCAGTTCTGTGTATTTTATAATTCTCCTTTGAGAATTCTTTTTGGAGTATATTTTTAGAATTGTAGTCATCTGGGTATTTTTTAAGTGATTTTATTGTTCATTTCTCATTTAATTGAATTATAATGAGAGCATATGGTCTGTATCACATTGTCCCTGATGTTCGCTGAAATTTCTTAGTGATCCAGTGAGTTACTTTGGCCATTTCTTCCACCCACTGCCGGGGGCCTCATTGCACGGAGGTGCCCCTGGAGACATGGCTGTTTGGATGCTGGCTGCTGGGTGTCGTGTTGTCATGCATCTCCTGTCCCAGGGCCTCTGTCCTCAGAGACACCCTAGTGTCAAGCAGTGGTCACCAGCAGAATTCTATTCCCGAGGCAAAGGATCCACACCAGCCTTTGCTTCAACAATGAGCTAACTCTGGCCTCTGTCTTTTGCGAGCAGTTTACCCTCAAGACAAAACTCCTAGGTCTCTCTGCCCACAGTCCTGGGCCTTCAGCTCACTCTGCTTCTGCCGGTTCCCAGTCTACATGGGTCTTGATTTCGTGAGCCTAACTACGTCCTTTATTTATTTATTTATTCTTTACTGCTGCTGTGTGTTTGGAACAAAATAAATGTCAAACGACTGGTGAGCACCCACTTGAATGGAAATTCTGTATTAATTCAGGATCAAAGGATTTAAAGGAAAAATATGGTTTCAATGGTTGGGATATTTTATTGTAGTCTTTCGAAAGTATTAAAAGGCATAGTAACCACGTTCTCTGATAAATAAGAGTTTTTAACAACACTGTGTCCAGTGGCTCATAGGTGATATTTAAAAGACTTCATAGAGAAGCATCCCACCAAACATTTCATTAAGTGTCTTGTGATTTTGTTCTTTGTGAAAGCTGGACTTACGTCCAGACTCACAGTCTTTTCATTTTCTCGAGAATGCCAACAACCAATGAGGAAAAGTGAAACTTCGAAGGGCAAACACTGTGCCAAACCAGTAGTGGCAGGCACAGCAGGCAGCAGGAAAATAGAACATCAGAAGGTGAGGGATGTTATTCCTTGGAGGTTGCTAGGGTAATGGAGGGGTATCTTGTGTTTTGTTTTGTTTTTATAGCAACTGGTTATGGGTAGAAAAAAATCCACGTCACAAGGAATAATGTTTTTTTTCTAAAATCATATTTTTAGTTTTAACTTCGTTCCGTTTCAAAATCTCTCTGGGTATGAAGCTCCTGACAGTTTCTTCCACAAAATCCATGCTGAGGTGCAAGCGTTTCTTGAAATATGCATTTCTTATGCTACATTTAATGAAATGTTAAAACTCTAAATTTTAAAACATTAATACAACGTTTTAAAATGTTTGTGCATACCTCAAAGCCTTATGTTTGAGAAGTTTTCAGGCCAGAGTTTATCATACTGAAGTCTGGCTTGCTAGCCTATCAGCGACGATGATGTGGGCACGTGGAGCTGAACCACATTAGCAGAGCTGCTGCTCAGCTACCAGGAGGCAGGGAGCGGCGAATGAAATCACTGCGCGGCTACTGGTCCCCGTTGTGAGAAGGTTGGTGTGATCTTAAACTCTTTTGTTTTCTTGCAGAGCACTTCAGAGTTAATTTTTAACCAGTAAGCTGTATGTTTTTGTACGTTGCCAATTAAAAGAACTTGGATCCTTATTTCAAAAACAGTTTAGTGGATGTTGTGTGCATGCGAGTCCAAATACAGACACATGTGCGTTCACGACACATACATTGGCTGAGAGCGCTCTGTGAATTACCATCCTAAGCCTGGTTCTCTTAGCAGAGCCTTTATGGATTTTTTTACATCCCTGTTTTTAGCTGTAGAATTGCTAATTGTGCAAAGAGTGTCATAAAACATAAAGAGGAGCAGGAAACCCATAAGCGCCGCATACTGAAAGCCAAAATATAGCAGCACTTTGGGGGAAAAGTGTGTTGTGAGGGCGGGAGCACCGACTCTGGAGCCCGGTAGGTCCAGACTGGACCCTGGCTCTGCCACTGACCCACAGTGCAAATGTGGGGCCTTTGTGCACTTCCCTCTGTGGCCGCCCTTACACGTAAGGCGAAGATGACCCCTCGCCTGCACACTTGTGCGACGTCCATGCTCTCTGACAATGACACAGCCAGAATCTATGACAGCAACGCCATTAGAATTAGAAAATATGAGGACGTATAAATTTGAAAATAACGTTTGAAAGCAAGTAATTCGTCATGTAGTCACAAGAGGAGAATCGTGATGGTTGCAGCCAATCACACCAATGCTGTTCTCCTATGCAAAAGTTGGTCAGAGATGGTCATATGACTCAATTTTGGCCAATGAGATGGAGAGGAAAGTCTGCTGGGGACTTCTGGAAAGGAGTTTACCGCTGAAGTAAAAAAGGTGAAGATGAGAAAGCTCTTTTCGGTCCTGCCTCCTCCCTTCCTTCTCAGAATGCCTGAGTGAGGAAGGGATGCAGGGCATGGCGGCAGCCACTTGCTGATGCAGCGTGACAGTGTCGCTGACCTGCTGGGGATGGCAGAGCAGAAACAGACAAAGAGCCTGGGTCCTTGATGACACGGTCGAACCCCTGCACCAACCTTGGAATTGCTAACCTCCAGACAGCGAATACATGCAATGAATAAACTTTGGTCATTTAAAAAAATGAACTTCAAATTTAAAGCAACATCTGGAGGGCAAGTTCCAATGTACACACTGAAAAGCCAAGTAAAAAATCTCTGACAAGGAGAGCATTTGAGATCTTGCTCTTCTGCGTATGTCATCAGTTTGGCTCAAATAAACTCTTATACAAATTCTGAAAAAAAAAAAAAAAGCAAAAAATCTCTCACAATGGTAAAAACTGATAGTCCACTGAAAACCAACACTGACATGCAGCCAGGTGCCTGTATCTCAAAGGTGCGCCACAATTTGTAAGAAAGATGAGGTTGAAATAGGAAAATTCATCCATGGTCCTCTCTCTGCCCTAGCCCAGGAGGCACTTGCAGTACCTTCCAGAACCACCTCCCCAGATCCCCTGCTCTCAACCCTTCACCGCCATCCCTGGACAGGGAACAAGGACATAAACCCAGTCCCCCTGAGAGTAAAGTTCTCGCCCCAGCCATGAAACTTGCATTGTTCTTCACATGCATGTCCAACCCATTTCCCACTCAAAAGTCTGACTAGCAGTTAAAATGGTGATAATAATCATCACCACAACAGCCCACGAATCAGGTAATATTGTCTTCAATTGTACAGGTGACGAAACCAAGCCCTGTTCCGCCTGCCTCCAAATTTTATGAGAATAAAATTAGCTTTCTCTCTTGTTTAGGCTCCTGTTAATTGGGGTATTCTTGTTTCTAGAAGCCAAACCTAGAAGATGAAGCATCTCTTTTTTCTTTTCTTTCTCTCTCTCTCTCTCTTTTTTTTTTTGAAGGCCTCATCTTTTCTAAAGCTGACTTTATATGGTCCCTGTTCCTCTTATCTTTCTTTCAAAATTACTTTTTTAAAAAAGCCAGCTTCTGTTAACCTCAACAGTTTTTGCAAGTCTCCAGTCAGGCTGAACTTTCACTTTTGAATGCTATTTCCAGAGACAACCTTTCTGTCTTTTCTCTACATCTTTGCTTTGGCACCCCTTATACATCTGATCTTTTAAAAACTATGAACTTATTTATATCCTGCCCCATTTGGAAAAGGATGGAAGGTGACTGCTTAGAGATCTTAGACAATGTTATTCTCAAGAAACCCAAATACGTCTTGGCTACGCCTTGGCCAAGTGTGATCTGAATCATCCTAAACACCCGGGTACTCATGTTATTCTTGTAGCCCTTTAAAAAAGCAGGTTTTACCAACTTGCTAAGTAACGAGGTCACCTTCTCAAGCCATATATTTAATTTTTTCAATGTGAGGTAAGCTTTATTCTTTTAAAACATTTTATTTATTTATTTTTAGAGAGAGGGGTAGTGGGAGAAAGGGAGAAAAATATTGATTGGTTGCCCCTTGCATGCCCCAAACCGGGGACCTGGCCTGCAACCCAGGCATGTGCCCTGACTGGGAATTGAACTGGTGACCTTTCAGTTTGCAGGACGATGCCCAACCCACTGAGCCACACCAGCCAGGGCAGCTTTGTTTTTATAATAGTTGTGGATTTACAGAAAAATTGCACCAATAATATAGAGAATTCAGGTAGGTCTACATGCTCTACACTCAGTTTCCCCTTAATATCTTACATGGATTAGTATGGCAACTTATCACAACCAGTGAACCAGTAGTGACACAATATTATTAAATCAAGTCCAGCTTTTCATTCATCTCATTCAAATGGCTTCATTCATTTTCCCTACTGATTCCCTGTTTCCAATTTCAGTGACTTTATTGTAAATTTTATTATTTTTTTTCCTGTTTGGTTTACCCTTAATTGCTGTTCTTTCTCCAGTTTCCTAAGGTAGGAGCTTAGATTATTTTTAGATATTTTCTTCCAATATATGCACTTAATGCTATAAATTTTCCTCTAAGCACTGCTTTCACTGCATCCGAAGAACTTTTATAAGTTGTGTTTTTATTTTCATTTAGTTCAAAATATTGTATCTCTTAAGACTTCATCTTTCATCCATAACTTATTTAGGACTGTGTTGCTTAATTTCCAAACATTGGGGGATTTTCCGTCTGTCTTTCTGTTGTTCATTTCTAGTTTAATTCTATTGTGATCTGAGAACATACTTTGTACGATTTCTTGTCTTTCTTTTTTATTTGTGTTGTATGTTCCATGGTCCATCTGGGAACATGTTCTGTGTAAGCTTGAGAAGAACGTGCATTCTGTTGTTTGGATAAAGAATTCTGCCCTGGCTGGTGTAGCTCAGTGGACTGAGCGCAGGCTGAGAACCAAAGTGTCGCAGGTTCAATTCCCAGCCAGGGCACATGCCAGGGTTGCAGGCCATGGCCCCTAGCAACCACACATTCCTGTTTCTCTCTCTCTCTTTCTCCCTCCCTTCCCTCTCTAAAAATAAATAAATAAATCTTAAAAAAAAAAAAGAATTCTGTAACTGTGTATTAGATCCAGTTGACTGGTGGTGCTGTTCAGGTCATACATCCTTGCTGATTTTCTGACTACTCGAACTATCATTTACTCAAAAACAGGAGTTTTGAAGTCCCCAACTACAATACTGGATGTGTCTGTTTCTCCTTGAAGTTCTACCAGTTTTTGCCACATGTATTTTGACACTGTTGCTAGGTACATAAACATTAAAACTGATTTTGTCTTCTTAGAGAAATGACTCCTTCATCTTTTTAAAAAGATTTTATTTATTTATTTTTAGAGAGAGGGGAAGGGAGGGAGAAAGATAACAATGTGCAAGAGATTGCCTCTCACATGCCCCCAACTGGGAACCGGGCCCACAACCCAGGCGTGTGCCCTGACTGGGAATTGAACCAGGGTCCTTTTGCAGGCCGGAGCTCAATCCACTGAGCCACAGCAGCCAGGGCTCTTTTATCTTTAAATAATGTTTTGTCTGAAATTAATATTTTTAAATATTCATTTAAATATTAATTTAAATATTAATTTAAAACTCCATCTTTTTTAAAAAATTGTTAATATGGTATACCTTTCTCCATTTTTCATACTATTAATCTGAGTCTCTATATTTAAAGTGGGTTTCTTGGAGACAGCATATAACTGTCTTTTTTTAATCTACTTGAACAATATTTGTCTTTTAACTCGTACATCTAGACCATTCCCATTTAAAGGGACTATTGATACAGCTGGATTAATGTCCACCAAGTTTGTGACTCTTCTCTATTGTTGCTTTTGGTCTTTCTTTCCCCCTCTTTTTCTCCCTCTGATTTTAATTGGGTCTTTTATATGATTTCATTTTACCTTTGTTCTTAGCATATCAGTTATACTTCTAGTGTTTTAGTGGTGACTCTAGAGCTAGCAGTATACATTTTAACTAATCTAAGTTGGTCTTCAGATGACATTACTCCACTTCACACGTGATACAAACACTTTATAACAGTTTATTTTCCATTCTTCCCTCTTATCCCTTGTGACATGTCTGCCATTCATTTCACTTGCCCATATAATCCTTCAAAACACTGCTACCACAGTTACTTATAAAAATCACTTCTCATAGCTTAATTAAGAATGAGCAAAATCAAAGATTTTACTTTAATGCTTTCATCCTTTCTCCTTCTTTATGCAGATCTAAGCTTCTGGCCGATACCATCTTCCTTCTCCGTGAAGACCTTCTTTACACATTTCTCATAGAGCCTGTCTGCCGGCATTGAATCTCCTCAGTTTTTGTTTATCTGTGGGAGTCTTTATTTCTCCTTATTTTCTAAAGGGTTTTTTTGCGGGATATAGAATTCTAGGTTGGTGGGGGATTTCCTGTGAATACTTCAAACATTTCACCCTGCTCATGTTACTGAACAGCAAGTGGGGCCCTGCTGTCCGCCGCCACCCTCTAGGCAAAATTCTGGGGGCAGAGGTTTGGTGATTCAATGTTGGAGTGTGTGTAAAGTTTACCGTAATTGTAGGTGCCAAAGGCTTCAGATTCCTCCAAGTGTCCTTATTTTTATCTCCTTCGTTGCCTCTGTGTTTCCTTAGATTCCTCCGATCGAGTCTGCAGCTTGCAGCTCTTCGTTTCCTAAGAAGGTATCAAAAGGAAACACCAGGAATCAAAAACACTGGAACAGCGTTCCACCGTTATTACACGGGAGCACTACCGGTGTGCTGGCAAGCTGCGGGGGAAGGGAAGCGTTCTGGAATCTTAGAGTGAATCCCAGTGTTTCAGTGGGCCTGTGTCCCTGGGCTGAAATCTTCACAAATGTTTCCTATCTTGCCTGCCTTCTTTAAAAAGAAAAAAAAAGATTTTATTTATTTATTTTTAGAGAGAGGGGAAGGGAGGGAGGAAGAGAGGGAGAGAAACATCAATGTGTGGTTGCCTCTCACATGCCCCCCACTGGAAGCCTGGTCCATAACCCAGGTGAGTGCTCTGACAGGGAATCAAATCAGCGACCCTTTGCTTCGTAAACCAGCACTCAATCCACTAAGCCACACCAGCCAGGGCAGTTGGCCTCCTTCTTAAGTGAGAAAGCTAGAGGAGTGGGAGAATCGTCCCTCTCCAGTTGACACAACTCTCTGGTCAAGTCTTTTCCACTGAAGAGCTCGTCTTCGTTATGGAGAACTCTCAGGGTGAGTTTCATAGTGGTTACTCTGTCTCTCCCTGCCTGCACCAGCAGGGGGTCTTTCTTGGTTCTGCATCAGGAGAACCTGGTGGGGCTTCCTGGAGGTGAAACCCATGACAGAGTGGGAGTCCCCCTTAGACAGGGCCCCAGAGGTTTTAACTCCCACCCAGTTCACAGCAGCCTTTAGCAGTTAAAACCACCAGTGAGGTGTTGCTACCAGTTTGCAGCTCCGCCAGCCCCCGTTGGAGTGGAGCGGCTATTGCCTAGGACTCCGAACGCACTTGTCTCTCCGGATTCCGTGCAGCAGTGTACCCTGTACTGCAGCTCTCCAATGCGTCCAGGAAAAATCCTACCTCCCAGTTTGTTCAGCTTTTCTTTATTGTGAGGACAAGAGTGACAACTTCCAAACTTTTCACATGTCAGACCTGGAACTAGAAATCCTCCAAATATTTAATTTTAGTTATTTTATTCTTCTAAACTCAAGACGAAGAAGCTGTGAATGTGACATAATATTCCCACAGTAATGATTCAGCCCCAGTGTGGGCGGAAATATTTTCAACTCGCCGTAGTACCATATCCCAAAATAAGCATGAACATCTCATGTCAGAATGCACAGTGCTAGGCCAAGAGTTTCGTGCTGTCAGGAATGTGTCGCTGGTGTGCTCATCGCCTTTAGACCGCCATCCCCACTGCCAGGGGCCCTGCTTTTCCTTTCTGTCTCTCCTCCCCTCCACACCCTGTGCTGGCTGTTATTCACTCAGAACGTTCACGGGGACATGCCAGCAGCTCCCGGAGTCATGCAGTACTCTTATGTGTTTCATTAAGCTCCTTCCTACTGTGATATAAAACCTTATTGTTTCATCTTTTGTTGCATTTTCTATGAACTTGGAAACTTAAATCTTGCCTCACTGTAAACAGCCCTTGGAATTTGAGTTGAAAGAATGAGAACTGATACTATGGTGCAAGGTTTACAGAGGCGCACACACAGTGTTCGAGGTAAAAAAAATATTTTCTTACCTTCACCAGAGGATATGTTACATTGGTTTTGTTTTATTGATTTTACAGGAAGGAAAAGAGAGAGAGAGAAAGAAACATTGATGTGAGAGAAACACTGGTGATCCATTGCCTCCCACAGGTGCCCTGGCTGGGGATAGAACCCACTACCTGGGTATGTGCCCTGACCGGGAATCGAACCTGCAACCTGCAACCTTTTAGTGCCAGGATGACACTCCAACCAGCTGAGAGACCTAGCCAGGGCAAGGTGAAAAAAAAATATTGTAATGCAATACTTTTTCCCAGTGAACGCAAAATCATCCCTGATGAACAAATCTAAAACTTATAAATGACACTAGAAGCAGTATATTATCTTGTCTAAAGGCTGCAAGTCCTTCATATATGGGTCAAGCATGGAACCAACTCTTTACTTGCTCACAGCACCACCAAGACAGGTTACAGTCTTTGACAGGACTCTACTCAAGGGTCAAAGGTCACAGAAAGTAATTTCAGTGTAATAGACAAGCAATTTTACTTTAGCTATCAATGGATAGTGCTGCTGTCAGAGCAATACAGACAAGAGTTATCCTTACCAAGTGCACTGGCCTCACCTGCCCGAGGGCAGAGGGTATCTAACCCTGCCCTGAGGGTACCCTTGGGCTTGTCTCCTGACATTAGTGTCCCATCTTACCAGCAGGAGATCCACACAACAGAACTAGGATCCATCAGAACTAGGATCCTCCCTAAATTTTCCTCCCGAATGGTTTAGATTCCAAGCTAACCTAAGGACTGAATTATCAGTCCTAATTTCCTCCTGTAGAACCCATTTCTTCCTGGGATAATTGAGGGGAAGAGCATCCCCTTTGTTCCACAGAAGCCGTGGCTGCAGGGTTCTGGGTTTGTCCTAGAGCCTCCGTGGGAAATTGCATCAGTGCACATCGCTACCCCCAGCAGAACATTTCTCCAAATACGGGTGATTCTGCTTCAGTGGCCCCGCAAGCAGCACAGCACAGTCCAGGTGGAGCTCCATCTGGCCAGTGCAGTTCCCTCTCCGTGTGAGGTGAACATCGGGCTTCATGTGGTTTTCGCCAGCATCAAGTCTCGGTTCCTGTTCACTTCTGAAGAGCTTCTCAAATGGCAGAAACACCAAAAACAAGACACACACACTCCAGAAGAAGGAGCAGATCAGAGGCACAGTGCGGTTCCAACTCGAACAGAGCAATGTGACTCTCTACAAATGCCACCCTGCTGGAACTCCTCCCCTCTCCTCCGCTCCCCTCCCTGCTCCTCCCTCCCCCCTCCCTCCCCCCCCCACTTATTATCACACAGGCTGTTCTACATCTTGAGGCACTCCTCTTCCAGTTTAACATATCTGCTTAATATATGCACAGCCAAATAATCCCTTCTGCTGGTTTCCCCAGAAAGGAGGCCTCAGATATATTCAGGTCTTCGCTAGCTGCAAGGTTCCCACCAGTGTGATTGTCCTGAAATTACTGAAAACAAATTGTAGTTAGGGCACCGCCTTACAATAACTTTGTCCTCTATTTTGGCAGATCAGCACCAGTCACTGATAAAGACATCGAGATTTCACTGGTCCTAAAAACAAGGACAAATCTGAGATGTTTATAAGGTTAAATGCAGTTAGCTTAAGAATACGCCTTTCTTCTTTGATCATATCCTTATTACCTCTTTCTCTCTGTTTATAAGTTATTCTTTTATTAATTTATGATAAAATCATGTGTTGTTTTTTTAAATTTCTGGTTTGGCAAAATACAAGTTTAAGACCGTGAGTCAGATCCCTCGAGTTGTGGTTTTGTGGGTGTGTTGTCGTTTGCTTGTTGTGTTCCTCTGAGACGTATGTGCCGAAGTCCTCACCACAGAACGTACTGCAGAATGTGGCTGTGTTAGAGATAAGATTTGTAAATAGGTACTTAAAATAAGGTCGTTAGATTGGACACTGGCCCAATAAGACTGGTGTCTTCATAAGAAGAGGAGATCAGGACACAGACACACACAGAGGGACAACCATGTGAGGACACAAGGAGAAGGTAGCCATGTGCAAGCCAAGGAGACAGGCCTCAGAAGAAACCAACCCTGCTGACGCCTTGACCTTGAACTGCTGGCCCCCAGAACTGTGAGAACATAAATTTCCGTCGTCTAAGCCACCAGTCAGTGGTTCTTTGTTATGGCAGCCCTCGAAAACTAAAACACGGTTGTGTGTATGGTTTTCGTAATTTTTCTCTTCCATGAAATCCCCCAATTTTAGGCATCTCATCTCCATTTAGCACGGGTCAGTTTGCCTTTGTACAGGGTTGTCGAATGCTTCTTTTGTATCTCCGAGCACGGAGGAGACATTTAATATTCATAGAAAACTTCTGATACAAAAAAAAATCCCAGAAAAATTACAGGGAATGTTAATTAATTAAGAAATTAACACACACCCAGCATACCAACTGGCCACTACCTTACCGTCAATAGTAAAACCAAATTTGAGAAACCAGATTCGTTGGACAGATTTTCTTCACAAGGACCATTCTCCTTTATAGATTTTATTCTGTGAACAGAAGTTATTTCCTCTCTCTCCTTTTCATTCTTCATTTCACCCCTGTGATTGTATTATTGTCCCACTCAAGGGAATTTCTCTGCATCCTCCACGAGATGAAGTTACCTCACAGAAACCTTCTGGGAACCCACTGTCTTCCTAGCCAACTAGTCAAGGGGTCCCATTTGCAAGCAAGTCCTGGTCAAGGTCATGAAAACCTAGGTCCCCTCTGTGTCTTCAAAACCCATTGCTTGGCTTCACTGCCTGTTCGTGCGATGCCTGTGGGCGTGCCAAGAGCTTGATCCGCCCAGTTCTCCATCTCAGGCCAGGGCAGCCCTCATCACCATCGCCTCGCTCTCGGCGCCGCGGCCCTCACCGACCGAGTGTTCTGTCCCCCAGAGCAGGCAACAGTGATGAAGGGCTGCCCCGTCCCGATTTCCTCCGGCAGGACTCCAAATGCACGTTGTCCTCTGTGCTCATCACTATTACTAGTTCCCAGGTTTAAAACAGGAACAATAGTTCTTAGTGGATGTATTTAGCTCTGGCTTTAGGACCAACGACATCTCAGAGTATTGAGCTGGGTATCCTCCAACTTTGCAAAAACCTTCTCCTCGATGAGGGCATCCAGGACCTTGTGATGGAAAATTGACTTTCAACAGGTTAGGTTACCTACTTTTAGGCAGAACAACAACAACAACAACAACAACAACAACAAAGAATAGTTATTTTTTTTAAGCAAGGTACAAGGCAATGTATAATCTTAATTAGGAAAATCGCCTTCACATCGAGTGTGACAACAGGAAATGGTCTAAGAAGGAGTTTCTCCTTGAAATTCGTGGTCGCGTGGAGGCAGGCTTCCCAGCAGAGCACGTTTGCGGAACCTCAGCTGCAGCACAGCCCACTTGCGAATAGCACAACAGGCTCTGCGGGGAGTGTGAATGGATACATCTGCCGGCTGCCCTGCACAGCTGAACGACATCAGAAAACAGATGTTTTCCAGTTTCAGAAAAACGCCCTGTAAATGCTTGTTGATAAACAGGTTTTAGTTATACTTAAGTGCCTTTACCTTGCCGGGTAAAATAACACGAAAAGATACAGGAATCCCTAAACAGCTGCTAAAACGCCAGGGCATATTTAGTGTTCACAGCGGAACTATAAAGGTATCCGGGCAGACATTCCTATTTGAACTTCTGTTACTTTTCAGGCACTCTGAACCGTTCATTCCCACTTCTTTTAATAAACATCGTCGTCCTTGCTGCGGACTTCCTGTTTCCTGCCCTGACTTTCTGCGGGAAGAGTCCACCAGCCCATTGCTGCAAATGTAGCCTGAAGAGGTCTCTTAGACTAAAGGCTCAAACCGCCTCAATGCACCACGGGCCGTTCTGAGCATGGGAGGATTAACGGGCCCTGTCATTGCAAAGAGCAGCAATATTAGCAGCCTCCAAACTCATTATAGGTTTGTTTGTTTATGCGCTGACTCATATAAGATGAGATAAATGCATTCACTCAGTCACTCTGATTCCCAGAATTGAATTCAGATGTGTTGCCTTGTTCCCACCCCTAATTTAGCAGCATCCCTCAAAATATATGCTTCTTTTTGATTGGGCTGTATTATTAGATGTACATCTTCTTCCCTGTGTTGCCTTATGGCAGATGTGTGAGATACCTTTGCCATAGTGACATCAACTGGGAAAAGCTGGAACTGGAACCTCTAGGCATCATCACAGAGACCCCCAAATTCATATTTTTCTACATTACTGGAAAGTACTACTCAAATAATCCTTGTATAAATATCACAAAGATAAATCCCAGCTGCATTTGAAGGATTTTATCAATTGCTATATAAATAATAAAAATACTTTTTTACTATTATAAAAATAACCATAAGAACAAATCAGTCCATGTTTTTTGCCTTGTACTTGGAAAACTTACTGGCAATGCTGATAGGATTCTTCAGTTGGCTTTCTCATTTTTAAAAAGTAGATTTTGAGCCCTGGCCGATGTGGCTCAGTGGATGGGACGCCGGCCTGTGAACCGAAAGGTCGCCGGTTCGATTCCCTGTCAGGCGAGATAGATTCCCATGGCTGTGGTCTGGGTCCCCAGTTGGGGGCGTGCAAGAGGCAAACATTTGAACCATTTGATGGTTCTCACACTGATGTTTCTCTCACTGTTTCACCCTCCCTTCCCCTCTCTCTGAAAATAAATTTAAAAATCTTTTTAAAAAGTAATTTTGAAATACGTTTATTAAATTAATAGGCAATTCATGCTTAATGCTTCCAGATAAACTTTATTGGAATAATTTTGGGATAATTTATTAGGCAAACAAATATTTTGTGAGATATGTAAAGCATCAACAGCGCAAGAGGACTACAAACATGCCTGAATCGTGGGTGTTGTCTGTTCCCCGGGAATTCACAATACTACTGATCCCTTTACAATGCAGTTGGATAAGGCCCATAACATGTAGGCCGTGTTAATCGCCATAAAACAATCCTTCGGTTCCTCATTTGGTACTAATCTTGCTAAACAGTCCTACACGTAGACCTCCCAGACACATTGCTCAGCGCCCCTCATCTTTCTCTCTTCCTTTCTGGGTCCAAAACAACGACAAAATTTTATTTTATTACATGAAACAACTCAAGTCTTCTCAAATCCTTCCCTGAAACTCAGTTCTTGGTCTTTCTCCACACACCCCAGTCATAAAGCTTCTGAAGAAAGGAAAGAGACCTGTCAGGAAAGAGCATCCACCTTTCTTAAAAGTTAGCTGTGATGAAAAAAATCACATACATAAATACATGTGATTGACATGTATGAGTATAGATGTGCACACCTCAAAGTAAAATATTTTTTTAATCCTCACCGGAGGATATGTTTTTATTGATGAGAGAGGGGGAGAGAGAGAGAGACATCAATGTGTGAGAGAAACATCAACCAGTCACCTCCTGCATGCAGCCCAGCTGGGGATTGAACCCGCAGCCTAGGTATGTGCCCCGACTGAGGATCGAACCCAAAACCTTTTGGTGTTTGGGACAATGCTCCAACCAAATGAACCACTTGTCCAGGGTGTCAAAGTAAAATAGTTGAATGCTAAGTCATAACCCATTTTCCCCTTAATAAAATATTGTTTATACATTCCATCAGTTAATCTGCAATATCATCTTCATAGGTTGAATATTTATAGGTTTCCATAATAAACTTGAACAACATTCTCTTGTAGGAAGTGCTTTTTACACAGGGGTGTAAAGTACGGCAGAAGGAATATAGTTAATGATATCGTAGTAACTGTGGAGCCACGTGGGTACTGGAAATACCAGGGCAACACTTCGTAAAATATATGATTGTCTAACCACTGTGTCAAACACTTGTAAACTAACACGAAATAATATTGAATGTAAACTGTAAATGAGAAACAAAATTTAAAGTTCTTTTTAGAAAAGTAATGTTTTTTATATATATAGTTTGAAGCGTTCTATCATGTGTCCATGTAAGCAGCTGGAGCTATTATTCTTGGGTTCGGGGAGAGCTCAAGTCTAGGTGGTATGATTTACGACGGCACAGATGGGTTGTAAGGTCAGAGGCAGCTAACGTGAGGTCGGAGAAAGGAAGGGTGTCTAGGAAGTACTGAGTCCAGAAAGTAGGGGCCATTGAGGAGGGGGGGAGATCAGGTGTGATTTCAAAGAAAGTGTGTGCGAGGAGGGGGTGGTCGATTCAAGACAAAAAAGGATAAGATTTCTGTCCGGCAGAAAAGTGGGAAGGAAAGGAAGGTTTAAGAGAAAAACCTTCTCTATCAGAGGGAACAGAATGAAGAAAGACGTTCTGTTCGTGCTCTCCCCCTAAAAAGAGGCACTAACTTGGTCTTCTAGCTCTCAATTTTAGGGGAATGGAAAAAATAGAAAGATTTACTTCTCCTGAAGTATCCAGGGTCTGGAGTAAAGATTTCTAAAGCACAGTATAGCTCCTTCAGATTTCTGGGGCAGCTATTTAGCCAGCTGAGATGACCATTGAGTTTCAGAAGGAACATTCCCAGTTTCCACGATGGATCCCATTTACTCTCGATAGGTCCCACAGGGTGATGCAAGTTCAACTACCTCTCATCTGAGAGAGAACACTTGGGAGCATTCTGTTACAAAGATATTGCCGTTGACTTGAACACCAAATAGCCATAGGAAATTCTGCTATCTTCACAGGCAAGGCTCAACGTAGAAAACAACATTGATTTATCTTCTTACTTTGATTTATCTTCGCAACCATATGTGCCCTTATTAATTTCTCAAAAGGGATGGGCCAAGCTATCCCTTTTACACAGGAAATGAATATGAGGGAGAATTTTGTTTTCAGCAGGATGAAATCTTATTAAGTCCATATTATGGAATATTTTAGCCCTAAATCCATCCAGGTGAACCATTTCGCCTCTGAAAGTTTTCTAACTCATTGGCTAAATTCTTCTGAAGCTCACCGCTCTCAAATAGTTCATTGATTTGCTTCCTTAGTGAAAATTGAACAAGAAGTTGTCCTAATTCTGCTTGACAGCTGCTTTTGTTCAGCTTACAAAACAAGAAAGGTTAATATGAGTTTTGAGTCCCCGAATAATATCTTAGCTGGAGGGTAATCCTGCCATTTCTGGAACACGGTGCACCAAAAATCCTGACTCAAACAGTAAAAGACCACAGCTCGGCGGACCTGCTCCGCGTCCTCAAACCCAGACTGGGGATGTCAATCAACACGTTTCCATAATGAAATGTGGGGTCAATCAATGCACAATCTAAACTTTCTATTCAGGAAAAATACTTGAATGCAAAAGAGTTTCTACAAAATTACTTCCCAGACTGATTTCAAAAGGCACACATGATAATCAAATATAGTATGGAAAAGAATTAAGCATTAAAGTGATGAAAAGCCGTTTACCATTGTGACGCCCCCATCACCCAAACACGAATCACTACACTGACCCTCGTCTGTGTTACCACACATACTTCTAAAGAAAAAAAAACACACACACTATTTTATTGTGTTTTGTGTCAGAAAGGTATTTCAATAAAAATGTACCTTGAAAATCAATAAATGGAAATGATTTGTTAACCAAGTAGACGAATATGTGATCCATAATATCATTTCTGGTATTTTGTATCAACTTTTACAAATGTACACCCCTTTGTTATGTTGATGACACCCGTAATGACAGAACCAAGTTTCAGTGGCATCACATCCTAAGCAGCCACAGTGCAATAGCAGTTCTCCGGTGCACCATTTTTCTAGTCTGTAAAACAAGGGCGAGAAGGTGCTGTTCATCATGTGTTCTGAGGACCAGTGCCGCAAAGAAAGCATTTCCTGTGCTTTCTGGTGGTTTTCATGCTTGTTCTCCTCTCATATATGCCTGACCCTGTGCCCCAATTTTCCACTCATTGAAGGGTGACCCGCCCTCATATTACCCATAACCTTCAATCCCCTTGCTCTCCACCAGGACCCACCCCTGTCCCCGCAAGATGCAAATACTTGAACAAAACCCAAAACCTTTTACATCACATGGAAATGGTCCTAGATTAGGCACCAGGAGTCCAGGTTCTAGCTTGGCTCTGTCCCTGGCATTCTGGGTAAGCCTCACCGAATCACTTCACCTCTTTCAACATTGCTTCTCCGTTTTAAAGAAATGGAAATCAAAATGATGAAATATAGTTTCATCCCAGTACAAAGATTTAAGGGTTTGATAACATGTAGTGTTGGAGAGCATGTGTAGAAACAGGCGAGGGTTCTCCACCCTTGTTCACGGGAGGATGAATTAATTCTACCACACCATTAGGGGGCAACGTGGCAACATGTGGGTAGGGAGGGAGGAGGAAGGGGCTGGAGTGGAAAGTCAGTGTAAGATGAGTGTATTAGCTGTGCCTTGCTATGTTAACAAATCACCACAACCTCACATCTACTGCCTCTAGTTATCTCCTGGGTCCTCTGCTCAGGCAGCTCTGTCTTCATCTGGAGACTTAATTAAACAACATAAAAACAAGGCTTCTAACCTCCCTTGGATTGTTGGCAGAATTCATTTCCTTGCATTTGTAGGGCTGAGGCCACGCTGTCTTGCTAGTTGTCAGTGGGGGACCGGTCTAATCTCCCACAGGCATGTCCTTGCCCCAGGGCCTCCTCCGCACGTCCTGCCCCTCTTCTGATCTGCCTGACCTCTGAAAAGGCCCAGTCCCTTTGAAGAGCTCCCGTGGTTTTATCAGGCCTCCCTGGGTGATCTCCTTATTGATAGCTCAAAATCAGCTGATTGGTAACATAAGCACAGGGGCGATCCCATCGTATTTAACAGGCTTGGATGGTCCTCAGAAGAGGGGGATTGTGCCCTGACTGGGGTGGCTCTGTTGGCTGGGAGTCGTCCTGCAAACTGAAAGGTCACTGTTTCGATTGTGGTCAGGGCACATGTGTGGGCTGCAGGTTGGGTCCCCATTTGGGATGCGTACCAATCGGTGTTTCTTTCCCACATGGATGCTTCTCTCCCTGTCTTTCTCCCTCCCTTCCCCTCTTTATAGAATCAATAAGAGAAAAAAAAGGGATTGTACAAGCCATAGACCCCAGACCCCAGGGGTGGAAATTTTGGGGCCGTCATGGAATCCTGCCTGCACAGGGAAGTAGGAAGACCAATGCGTGGGGTTGACAGAAGGAAGGGGGTTGAGGACACAGCCCAAATGGGAAAGTGTTTTACCAAGAAGAATCATGCTAGTGGATCTTTCCTCTCACTTCCTTTTTGTCTCCCTCCCTTTCTTCCTCTCCTCCTCTCCCAAATAAAACACTGTTAGAACCCACGCCCAACCCAAATAATCCTTGCCTCTTCTCTTCACGGCCGAGTTCCTACCCACTCTGTTACTTGCCTGTACCAGGCGGGTTAACAATCAAATTGTGTTTTGATACAGGACACGAAGACATTAAATCTACTGCTGACTGCATACCTCAGTGGCCACCCTGCAGAACCCCCTCCCCCCCGGACATCACGGCCACCACCAGGAGCTCGGCACAGCCTGGCAGTCTCTCCTCCCCGGTATCCAGCTAGCCTGGGAATGAGGCAGTGGGGAAGAAATACCTGGTTTGCCTGGATATCTGATAAGGCACAGTATTGACTTAAATTAAATAGGTTTAATATTGTGGAGAAAAGTTGATTAAAAATTTTAGAAACTGTTAAAACAGGGAACGCCATTATTAATTATAATACTATGAAGTCTAATTGATTTTCAAAACTTTGTGAAAGGCTAAAGTATTATATTTTGTAGAAATAGGCATTTTTTACGAAGTCGAATTCAGATCTGAAATGTATTCTTGACACAGTGGGGCTGACAAAGTGCTGTTCCCAACATCGCCAAGAGTACAGCCACAGACGAGAGCTCCTTGTCCACACAGGTTGGCACGGGACAGAAACGTCACAAGTACAAGTCAATATTCGAAGAAAAACTGTGGCCACCCTGCTGTATTTCCAAGGTACTTCCTCAGCCAGCGCATTCATTTATTTTCTCCTGCTCTTTCCTCCACTATTTACTAACCATCTTCAGAGCTTAGATTTCGAAGTGAAGTGGTAAACCAGAAGGAATCAAGCCCCAAACTCATGGCTTCCGGTCCAATGAAGGAGAGAGTGGTGTGAACACCCCTCCTCTGTAATTTGGGATTTAAGTGTAAATCTCTACTCTAGTATTTAAGAATTATGAGTGCACAACCCCCTTTTTGGAGCAAACTATGTAAAATACAGCATGCAATGTTTCTGAGCAAACGGTATGTAAAATATGCAAATAGGTACCTCAATAACATTGAATTATGTACCCTTTCCTGAAACCCATTTGTTACAGAGTACTGTTTTTGTAAGACGACGTGAACTTGTAAATGACATTACCTCATCTGAGATCATTGGTTTTGAGAAAGTTTCTCCATGGTAGTTTTTTAAAAGTTCTTTATATTATGGAAATTTTCATATGTGCATAACAGAACGAATGGGACGCATGATGAACCCTCACATATCCATCACCCAGCTTCAATGGTTTTCAACACATGGCTTTAAAAAAATCTATAGCCCACTCACTGAAACATTTAAAGCAAATACTAGATAACACATTATTTCATTTTTAACTACTTCCATACACATTTCTACAAGATAAACTTCCTTCTTCTCCTTTTCCTTCCTTCCTGCCTTCTCTCTTCCCTTCCTTCCCGCCTTCTCTCTTCCCTTCCTCCCTCCCTGCCCTGTTCCTTTCCTCCCTATAACCACAGGTTATTATCACACTTAAAAAATTTAACAGTGATTCCTTAATATTTTAAAATATCCAGTTTCAAATTTCCCTGGTTGCCTCAATTTTTTAAGTTTATTTATTGAAAACAGGATCCAAACAAGACCACTTGTTTCATTTGATTTTAAAAAATACCTCAAGGTATGTCAGTTATATGTCAATTTAAAAAATAAGACTCAGTCTCTTTAATCTGTGCATTCTCCTTTTCTTCTGTAATTGATTTTTTTTCTCATTACTTTTTTGTACTTATGTTGTCTTTATTTGTATCTTGCTGATTGCATCCATGTAATGACAATTTCTCTGGTGCCTGTATTGCCTATAAGCTGGTACCTACATCTGTGGGATTTATCAGATTCAGACTCAATTTAATTTTTGGCAAGAAGAGTCAATATATCACATTACACAGTACATAGCTAGTCTTCTCTCCTTTTGTGATAGGATTGATCCATGCATTCAAGGATTATTTATTATTTTATCAAATGTCTCACCCACTTTCCACCGAGAGTTTTAGCAGCTGTTGGTGATGATTGCCTAGATCCATTATCTTACTGACAGTATTTTGTGAAACCTTATTGACTTACATAAATTTAGAGGTGGAAAAGAAAAATGTAATGTAAGCTTCTCACTTTGGATAAGACAAATAAAAGCCAGGAGAAATGAGATATGCAAAGTTTGCAATTCTTTGCCAAATGTGTTCAACATGACAGCAATTTCTATTGAGACAGACTTACTCCTCATTGAAAGCCCAAGCACTGGCTTCAAGTCTAGCTTGCCCTAATATAAGTGACCCTGATGGAACTGTCCAACCACCCTATGCCTCAATTTCTTCATCTGTAAAATGGGTACTAGTCCCTACTTCAAACAGTTAAGTGAGAATGCACATACAGTGCTTGACATGATGTAAGTGATCAGAATTAGCCATTATTCAGTCATTCAGTCATTCAACAATATGTGGTCATTTTTATAACCTTCTGTCATTTCATCATTAAATGACATGAGCACCAATTCCAAAAACGGAGAACTGGATTTCTGGAGGGTAGTGCTTCTTCTCCAGGCCCCTACGCTTATTTAGCAAGTTGCTTTCACATACATGACTTTATTTGATCCTCTCAATAGATCTGTGCTGTAGGCAAATGGGTCTACTGTCCTAGCTTTGAAAGGATATGGAGTAGAGAGGCTAAATGACTTGCCCTAAATTTCATATCTAGTTAGTGGCAAACCTGGGACTTATAACCTATTTCATCTGGCTCTTTCCTTAACGCACTGCCTTACACATTCTCTGTACTTTGGTATTCTACATGCATTTGATTGATTAGTGGATTTCAGGCTAATGGCTTATTTTCTCACTTAAAGAATTTTCTGTAAAATAAAAATATGCTCTCCCCTTTAAACTCAGAGACCTGAAGAATCCAACTATGGAGCTCTAAACGCACAGCTTTTCCTTTAACCACTAAGTCACACGAACACTGTGGTTCGACTATACGATAACGAGTTGACCAGAGTGTGAATGGAAGGTGCGTCATAACACCGTTAGCAATGGGAGACCTTACTTTCCCCTTTAGTACAGGCAACGGTAGAACAAATCTTTTGCACAGATTTCTAAGCAAGTGAATTAAAGAGTTGTTCATAGATGTGGCTAATAATTTATTATCTTGAAGTGTTGTTCTATTTATGTTATATTACCTGTAGAGTTAGCACAGGAGTTATTTGTCATGAAGTAAACCCCCCAAATCAATGACTGTATCAGCAGATACGAAAGTGCTTTTTTGAGATGACAGAGAAATTTGCATATACCATTAACATTGACACAATTGTTCAATCGAAAGTGACGCTCATTATTTAACGACAAAATATTCTAAATCTGTGTGTGGTCTGCAGGTGAGTGTCATCCTGTGAACTGTTATGTGTCCACAGGGACCTAAGGACAGACATTGAGACAATTATAGCAATTTGACAGAGTAATCTTCTGTGTGTGGAACCTAGTATTTTTTTTAAAGTGGGTATTTTTACCTTTTAAATTTCATTTCTCTAATAATTCAGGTTTAAACTTTACTGTAATTTACATAGCCACACACACCCCCATTTTCAATGTAAATTTAAATGAATTTTGGCAAACTTGTCCATCCATGTAATCAACACAGCAAAATGTAGGATGTGGTCACGAAGCCTCAAAACCCCCTTGGGCTCAGCCTTTTTTTATTGCTGAGCGATATTTCCATTGTACGACTATACCACAGTTTGTTTGTTCAGTCACCTGTTGAAAGACATTTGGGGGCCATTATGAATCATGCGACTGTATTATAAACATTAGTGTAGAAGACTTTCAGTGGATTTATTTCTTAGCTAAATGCCTAGGATTGGAATTGCTGGGTTGTGACAAAAATGTGTTCAACGATTCCAAAGCAGTGTGCTATTTTACCTTTTAACCAGCAACGTGTGTGATCTTCATTTGTCATGGCCATGCTTGGTGTCAGACTTTTGACTTTTAGCAGTTATAATGGGCATTTAGTGATACCGAATTTGCTTCCTGATGACTAATAATGCTGAACAACTTTTCATATGCTTACTGGCTATTTGTGTATAGTTTTGAAGTGTCTGTTCAAATCTTTCGGCCACACATTATTGCACTGTCTTAAAGAGTTCCATATGTATTTTTAAAGAGCTTTGTAAGATATATGTATTGCCAAGTATTTTTCCCAATGTTTTGACTTTTTAGAAATATCTTTCAAAAAACAAAGGTTTTTTAAAAAAATGTTGACATCTATTTCACTTATTTTTACTTTGCTTTTTTGTCTTAACTAAAAAACATTGGCCTACTCCAAAGTCACGAAAACTTCTGCTTCATTTCCTTAGGTTTTAGAGTTTTTGCTTTTATTTTAAGGTTGATGACCTTTTTTAATCCAATTTTTGTGTGATATGAGGTACAAATTGACGTTGACTTTTCTCCATAAATATATCCTTGTTCTACCACTTATTTTAAAAGCTATGGAATTATCTTGGCACCTATCAAAAGTCAATAGGCCATGTAAGTGTGAGTCTGTTTCTGGTTTCTAGTCTGTTCACTGGTTCATGTCTATCTTTATCTCAATGTTACACCTCTGCTACTTTAAGTAGCAAAGCTTTATCCAAATAGTACAAGTTCTGTACTTTTTTCGTTTTCAAATTGTTTTGGCTATTCTGGGTCATTTGCATTTACACATAAATTTTATAATCAGTTTGTTTACAAAAATGACTGCAAGAATTTCTAGTTAAACTGCATTATTTATATGCCAATTTAGGGATAATTAACATTTATAAGAGTCTTCCAATTCACAATTGTGGTGTATCTCCATCCAGTTAGCTTTTCTTTCATTTCTTACCAATTGATGTGGTTTTCACTGGACACATTGGATAAATCTTACACAAACTTGGTTGTATTTGTCCCTAATTATTTTCTCTAATTCTACTGTAAATGGTAGCTTTTACACTTCCATTTCCAATTATGTGTTGCTAGCATGTAGAAACAAAAGTGAGTTTTGTATATTGAACTCATACCTTACTAACCTCACTTACTATAGTTTACCTCTTTTTTTGGCTTTTCAACATGTTTGATCGTGTCTTCTGCAAAGAGTTTAATCTTACAATATTTATGCTTTTCCTCTTTCTTGCTTTATTTCTTAGGTTGGATCTTCAGTACAGGATGAAGTAGAAATGGTGACAGGTACCTCTTTGCCTTCCCCAGCTTGGAAGAAAACCAAACCATTATGCATGACGCTAGCTGCAGGTTTCAGCTCCTCTCTGCCAGGTTAAGGAGGCTCCCTCCTAATTCTGGTTTGCTCCTTTTTTTTTTATCATCAATGGATGCTGAACTTCATTACACACGTTCTCTGCATCCACTGGGAGGCCCCTGTTCCCTCACCCCTGTACTGTTAATTCGGTGAATTACATCAATTTTAAAAATTCTGGTAATTGATATTTAAAAATCATTTTAACTTTGGTAAAATACACATGAAGTTATCATTTTAATCATGTTTAAGTGTATCATTCCCTATCGTTAAGTACACTTACTGTCATGCAACCTAGCTCCACAGCTGTTTCATCTGGAGTAACTGAAACTATCCATTAAACAGCTCTCCATTTCCCCCTTCCCCTTTTCATTCATTTTCTTTTACGAAAATTTCAATCTGTGACCAACTGGAAATAAAAAGGCCCTTCACTTCAGAAAACTTTAAAAGACATGTTCTAAATCAGTTGGTTTACTAGAAATAAAAAGCAAGCATTTTAAACATGTGCTTGGCTTGCATATGAAGCTTTAGTCCTCCACACAAAAAAATCAGTGTCTGGGGAGAACAAATACACATCACTAATTTCCTGTCAGTTTCATCACTTCAAACCAGGTAAAATTAAACTGTGTTCTTAAAGCAATTTATCTCACTCAAAGCATAATTTCTTTTTTAAGTACATCCAAGCCTGACCACTGCTTGACTATCAACAAAAGAGTAAGTCATCTTCTCCTGTCTTCTGGGATTCCTCTCTACTCAGTCCTGGCCAAAGCATCTTGGTGTTACTTAGCCAACACGGACAAGCTATTACTATGTTTTTAATTAAAAAAAAAAAAAAAGATAAGACCTGACTAAGAATTTCTAGTTTAGTGATCACTGGCTCACCTTTTAACAAGCACCCATCTTAGCATTCCTTCTGTTATTCTACAATGGTTTGGCTTTGTGGACAAGATTTCATTCATTTTTTTTTAAAGACTAAACTCCATCACTCAGTTTCAGTTTGTGGAGTCAGTTCTTCACAAACTGGCAGTGTTAAGGTGTGAGGGGATGATACGGACATCGGATGTGGACTGCCACGTGTTCATCCAGTCGCGTGTCCCTGGGATGTGAGATTCTTTGGTTGCAGCAATAAAACTTCTAACAGCAAAGAAATATACTGTATAATAGTTTTATTTTTCTCATTTTACTATTTTTACATTTTATGCACAAATATTTTTATCTGAGTAAAAATAGAAAATAACTGTTTTATGTAAAATTACAAAAAAAATAAAAACCACAAAGAAATACATAATTGTTATTATGACAGTATAAGTGTCTTTATTTAAAGAGTAAAAATGTATGCAAAAATCCTCCTCCCTTTTACAAAAAATTGAGAATTTTTTTTCTGGCAGCAAGTGAAATATCACTGAATATCAATATTTTTACACCCTGTAGATGTGAAGACATTAAGTTAGTCACAGGTTGTTTTGCAATTATGAATTTAAAAATATTTTTGTGCTATTTCAAAGATACACTAGTTCCTTTTAAAAGGCAGTAGCATAAAATGATGAATATGTAAAAGAGCAAACCTCGCAAAAAATATCTGGAGGTACAATCCTTTAAAGAAATATCATACTTGAGTTTCACCATTAATCAGAGGATAAAAACAACTACACAGTTTTTCCTAATTAACTGACACAGACTGACACAAAAACGAATGTGATAAGTTGATTCATGTGAGGATCGGCCACACACAGCAATTCTGCTTAGTTTGATTTTCTGGTGCCAACAACAAACTTCCAAACTTTAAGCTAGCTAGATACCCATGAAAGTGGCTCAATGAGAACCTTATGTGGAAAATAAGTTTTAAAACAAAAGTGAACACTTCATTATTCTTATACTTATAAGGTACAAAAGATGACCAAAAATTTTATCTTTCATCCTCTGAATATATTATAAATTCTCCTGTGGAAAATTCATTCATAAAAACATAATGAAGAATGATAGTGTGAATTATATTTTCTTTCATAATCTTTTAATAAGGGAAAAAGACTACCTGACTTTCCGATAACTGAACTTCAATAAGGACAATGGAAATAGTTTATGTAAGTTGAGACAAAGTAACAGAAGTTTTTGAATCAACTGGGGAGATTAGTCTCATTACTTTACCTATGTTATGGTAGGTACATAAAATGAGAAACAGAGGCAAAGAAGAAGAGCACCCGATCACATGTGAGAATCATCTCTGTTCAAATTATGAGAAATAAAAACTGCTCAGGGAAGAAAAGGGACAGAATGAGCGTGTGTGTGAGTGTTTAAAACATCTGAGGAATGTTTAAAGGGAAAAAAATAGTTTGATTTTAGGAATCTAAAATAAATGCAGGTGTTCCTTGCCTTAAAAAATATATATATACCTATAAAGGAAATCTGCCATCCTGGCTAAAATTTTAACATAATGTCACCCAAAAAGTATTTTAAAAGTCAAGTATTTCAAGCTCTTGATAATATGCCAGAATAGTATACTTTATTTTTTTTTAAATTATAAGTGACTTGTCAACTCCCCAGGCCATTAATGGATGGTGCAAAATCTTCTTTTTAGCTATTTGTTATCTGAAACTAGAGCTTCTGTGTATTATTTCATAGTGCTAGTCTACTCAGGTATTCTTCCAATCACTACACCTAATAGTTGTCAGTCTATCTGGTATGTGTTTATAAAAAGATAAAAATGGGGAAGTTATAAATTTGATTCTTTTTTAGCTATTTGCTGCAGGGTCTTCAAAAACTTACTACAATAATATAAATGAACCAACATTACACTTGTAGTCCTACAGCACAGCACTTAAAAGTTATGAGGTTATCAGACGAGGAGATCACGGATCCCTCCTCTCCTCCTTGTTCCTAAGAGCCCTGCATCCTGTGGTTCATTCTGAACCTCTCTTTAGTATTGTTGACCTTGCCTGTATCACTGTGGCCATCTCCTCCTAGTTAGTCAAAAGCATTAACTCTCTTATAAATCTGTTTAGAGGGATGAATTTAAAGTAAATGGTGAGGGAGAAGGTACATAAAGGAATATTTGAGAATCAATCTTCTGCCACAAGAGGATTAGAAGTTATGTGCCAGTATCTCATATCAGGATTTATACAAACCTTAAAACAAACAACAACAATACAAAAACCAAAGCAAGGTAAGTGAGTGAGCGAGCAAGCAAGCAAAAAAGAAAGACCTTTCTAGCCACTTCTGTTAGTGTTAGCTTGTGGTAAGTAAAGAGTTTCATATATATGAATTATTTAATATCTTAAGATTTATAAAAATGAATTATTACCTTTTGAAATATCTTTCCTTTTGAGTACTGTCTTCCTATATGTGTGTACCTATATATATAGGAAATAATCAAATGGACATGTACATAGATATTTATATACTCACACACATAAATATTCAAAAGGAAAAAATTAAATAAATGGGAAATTTTGTTTTAAGACTGCCTGTACTGGAGGTCAAAATTTCCTTTTTACTATTACTATTTGCAAGTAATTTACTAATATCTTGAAAGGTAAAGTACTGCTGACTGATTTAAAGTCTTCATTTCATCAGAAACACAATGACTATATAAACTGCTTTGCATAATAATCGGCACTAAAGGGTAATTTTTAAAAAAGAGAGAGAGAGAAGCCAAACCAAAACAAGCCAACTTTTGGCTGAGTTATACCTTCTTGGTTTTTTTTTTTAAATCTCTGACAGGAAAAACAGAGATCATTTCAAATTTTTTGTCATAGTTGGTTTATTAGAATTAAATGCCTCTAAGAATAATTTAAATTATTGGCCTGACATTATGAATAATCTACACAGAAATCCTTAAACCTGGCTTGAGTTAAGCCAGATTTCAACCTGGATCTCCCTCTCCAGCACTGCTCTTCTGCCAGTCCAAACTGCTTTATGTCCTCCGCTTGCCAATCCATATATTACTTTAATAACCTGATACTGTTCGTTTAGCATTTTATTATTATATATTTATTTGATATGGCTGTTTTAGCTCTGCTTGACGAGATGAAACAGGCACACATGCTTTAGCTGTTAAAATTCCACATTCCGGTTCTATGTAAAGAAAGCAACATCTAAAGCAGCAGAGAGGGGAAACAATTATATTTTCAAAAATAGTTAAGCCACATTGTTTCCTGGAGATACTTCATTTATTTTTCATCCTCAGATGCTACTGGCAATTTTTGGTAGGGCTAGGCATTAATACTGACCAGTTTAGCTTTCCTGGCTGTTAACAAATTATCCACAATGAACCTGCCTTCATACTGAAGCCATTGTGGTGACCTTTTAACATATACATATTCTAAAATATATGCTCAAAGTAAAAAGATTCAAATTCACAAGAGTATGAAATATTTATAAAAAAATCATGCATCAGATTGTACAGTCTAGAAATAAAAGATTTAAATTCAGTAATAAAGGTAAGAGCAATCAATACTTGCTCTAGCATTTAAGAAAGACCTCGAAACCCCAGAAGGTCCTGGGCTCAGTTATCCTTTTCTGTTTGCAGAGAAGCCGTAGCCAGGGCTACTGCCGTGACTGGCTGGGCAATTCCATGGAGCTGCATCTTCGCAAGTTTCTTCTGTTCACATTCTGTGACCAATCGGTTCAACTCTGCGGCACTGTATCCAATAAGAGTCTTCAAGTCACAGACAAACTTGTATACAAATCTTTTGCCTTGAACTTTACAAATCATGTCCCCATCATAGTAATATCTTTAAAAAGAGAAAAACACATCAGCACTGTATAAAAAAAAACAAGTTTGGACTTCTTACAATATTTCACAGACTCTTCCGTAAGCAGAACACTAGTAGAGCACTGCACATACCGTAATGGCAACCTCCACTGAAGTTACATAGAAATACTTGATGTTACCATCCAAGGAAACCTCAGGGCATTATTTATTAAAATTCCAATGCTCGGTACTCCAAAACATTATATGCTAAATTTCAAAGCATATTTTCCACACAATATAAAACACTGATTTAAAAATAAACATCATTAAACAAAATAAAAACCTTTATTACTATAGAACCTATGAACAAGGGCTTAGAGTCAGAATGTTCAGACTTGAAATCCAGCATCTTATCTCCTTTGTGCCCAGCAGAAAGCCACCAGATCTCTGATCCTTTATCCCTCATCTATAAAAGGTTAAAAACAGTACTTACTCTCCTGAACTGTTGAGGATTAAAAGGATTATTGTTGCAAAATGCTTAAGCACACAATAACTGGCAAACAGTCCTGTATTAAACAGGCGCCATGCTGATGATTAAGAATCCATATAGAAGGAAGGAATTTTTAATGCACACAGTCTAAGGATTGCTGAAATGTCTACTTCTTTTCCGTCTTGAACAAAATCCTGTATTGGGTAACCTTCTCTTCACTTTTATCATGTTAGTAAGTGAAGGCTTTCCTTTCAGAGAAGTTCTCCAAATCCAATAGGGAACCTCAAAAGTAAGGAAAAGGGCTAGAAGAGACAATACAAAAAAACCTCGAAATGGGACATCATTAAGAAACAATGTTTCTGAACCTTACATTGGTTCCATTTGTGGAAAACACTCTAGAACAGCGACTTCCAGCCTTTTTCATCTCATGGGACACACAAACTAATTACTAACATTCTGTGGCACACCAAAAATACGTTTTTTGCTGGTATGACAAAAAAACAGGTATAATTTCAATTCCTCCACACTGGACCACCACTGTGCTGACTGTTGTCGTCTGCTTATCTGACCACCTAAGGTATAAAAGAGGTCAGTGACGCTGACTCAAATAGTCAGGTACTGCACGCTGTAAAAATACTTGCAGCACCGACTGAAAATTTCTGTTCTAGGAGGCTAGTTTGTTGCTGCTTTCTATGGAGATGGAAGTAGAGCAGGACTTACATTTAATTTGGAAAACAGACTTTATTTACCACTTTGTACTGCCCATTCCAATAACAGGGAGAAAAAAGCTCAGTGAAGACTTCTGGGCTGGCAGGCTGTGAAACCTTTATTTTAACATAATACTGCCCACTGGCACCCATTCGATGGAGAGCTGTTAGTGATTTATGACAAAAGGATCATTTGTAAAAGTGCCAATGGTATAAACTAACATATACGGGAGAATTTTGTTATAAAAGTCACTCAGTTTGAGTCCATTAATGAAATGACTGACTTATACACAGAAAATCATGTCCTCTTTCCCTAAATGTAGAACAGCAAAGACAGAATAGTCGTGTCCACTTTCCCAGTACGAGATGTAACACATTGGGCGTGGCCTTGTGTTTCCTTCTGTGCCCATACGCTAACACCGAAGGCAGATCTCAGTGCACAAACCTCCAAATGCTTGTCATTCAGTGTAAATGCTACTGGCATTTCAGTTTCTTAAGAGAAGTCCTACATGTTAGGCTGTAATAAACAGACACTCGAGAAAAAAGAACAAAGAAAGAAAGTAGCTTTGTATTTCAAGGGAGAAACTAAGGTGGTATAATCTAATGTTTCTTGGTAAGAGGTGATAAAAAGTACATACACCTAAGTTTTCATTTTACCTAATACTCCCTTCAATTTATTAGATAAATCACACAACCACGTAATAGTTCATTCCATTTGCTCCCCTCTAAAATGAAGTGAAAGGTACACAATACCTGTATTTTCATGAACATAATTTCTTCCTTTTTTTTGAAACTTTTTTTTAACCTTTTAAATTGTGAAATATATCACCAACCAAAAGGACAGAAATGTGAACAGCTCCGTGACTGATGACAACGTGCACGTTCACCCGTGAGCCCCGAGTCGGGGCAGGAAACTGCTGCCCGGACCCGAGTCCCAGGCACGGCCCCTCCCCCTCCCCGTCGTCACTCCCCCTGCCCAGGGGTGGACACAATCCTGTCTCCTGACAGCAACTTCAGTGCTTTCGCTTCCATTCTTGTCACCCAAACACGTATCCTAAATGCTGTAATTTAGTTTTCCTGTGTTTTTCAAACTTTACTCTATTGATGCATTCATATAGTCCACGAATAAGTCTGGGTTGTTTTTTGGGGGCCTGGATTTTTACCGAATATTATATTTATGAAGTTCACCCATTATCAGTGCTTGGAATAATATTTCATTCTCATGGGTACACAGTTTATTTTCCTCTACTGTGTATTCACTCTACTCAATTTTATTTATTCACTCTACCTTTGACAGCTATGAGTATACTGCGCATCCCCAAAGTTCATGTATGCCACGTCACTGTCACAAAAAACCCTGCATGAGTCCCTGATTTCGCTAACCAAAAACATCCGAAGAATATTTTCACTTTTACGAAAAAAAGCAAAAAAGCTAAGTGTTTAGCATTTGTTTCCCAGCAAGCCATTAGAGAGGCGGCATGTACTCCAAGCAGCAACCCTGCCCAACCTCTTCCCCGGGAACTAAACTCGGCCTCTCCACATCAAGCTGCACCTGCTTTGAACTCTCTATAAGCAACTGTGCTCTGCACATTTATTCTGTACATTCCTGCTTTTACTGCATGCCACTGTTATATTAGATTTTATGTTATTTGATACAATTTGGTAGGTTATTTTGGGGTGCAGGAACACTTAAAAATGTTTCTATATAAGCTGATGGTAATTGCTTCTTCATTTGATGCTAGGTCAGCTTATGAAAGGCTTTTCTGGACCACTGCACTTTCAGAGAGTGGGAGAAACCTGTATCTGGGTAGTTTCCAGTTTTTACATGTTATCAATAATTTTGTTATGAGCACTATGGTGTGGATATATGCGTGCATTTTTATTTGTTAAAATAGTTAAGAGACAAACTGCTGGCTTACAGGTTATAATTTACATTCCCACCAAAAGTGTAGAAGCATTCCCATTGCTCTGCACCCTCACTAACCCTCCTGGTACTGGTAATCATCTTATTTGAGCCATCTGAGGTTGTGTGTTGTACCATTTTATTGTGGTTTTAAATTGCATTTCCCTAATTACTAATAACCTCTACATATATTTATTGGCCACCTGAAAAAAATCTCTGAAATGTCTATTTAAGTCTCTTGTTCATTTTTTCTCTTTTTCCTAACAATTTGTAAGAGTTCTTTAGATATTCCAGGTATAACTCTTACATCAGATACATGTGGCCTGTTTTTTTCACTCTCTTGCTGGGTTCTGATGACCACAAGTTCTTAATTTAAAAGTAGCTGTATTTATTGATCTTTCTTTTTTAAGTGAGTTTTTAAAAAGATTTTATTCATTTATCTTTAGAGAGATGGGAAGGGAGGGAGAAAGAGAGAGAGAGAAACACTGATGTGTGGGTGCCTCTTGCATGGCCCCCAACTGGGGTCCCAGCCCACAACCCAGGCATGTGCCCTGACTGGGAATCGAACCAGTCATGTTCAAACCAGCAACCCTTTGATTCGCAGGCCTGTACTCAATCTACTGAGCCACACCAGCCAGGTCTGATCCTTTCTACTAGGCTTAATGTTTTTGGTTTTGTTCAATGTCTTTCCTCACCTATCAAAGTCCTAAAGGTATTTCCAGATGCTTTCCTATTTTATTTTTGACATTTAGAGCCACAAGCTCCACAGAACTGATTTTTAGCAAGATATGTTTTCCTTTTTCCCCATACGGATGTCAGCTGTCCCAACAACACTGACTGAAAAATAGGTCTTGTCATCATGTCCTCTCCCCATTTTCATTTTAAAATCAAACACTCCTGTATTTTCTTGCTTCTATTTGGGCTACCTATTCTAACCTAGGGTCAATTTGACTCTCGTAAGCAAACAGCACACTGTTTTAGTTTCATTGCTGTAGCTTCATAGTGAGTCTCAACATCCCATACAGCAAGACTTCTCACCTTACTAATCTTCTTCAGGTTACTGTGGTGCATTACATTCCCATACAAATTTTGTGATTATCTTGTCAAGTTCTATGAAAAAAACTTATTCAGATGGTTACTGCATTGCAACTTAGGTCAATCTAGGAAGAACTGATACCTTAATTGTTAGTTTGAATAATTCATTTGTAATTTCGAGTGGATTTGTATGTACACAATAATATCAACTGTCAAAACTGGCAGTGTTGATTCTGATTATACTCAGGATTTTTAGTTAGCTGGCAAAATGTTTGAGACTGAATAAATGACAAACACACTGAAAATAAAGCATTTTAGTTATTTATGAACACTAAGGAAAACAAAAGGTCATTCTAGAAAAGAAAAATAATCACAGTGGAGTATGTAACAGTTCTTGCAATGGCCATGATCCCATAATGAGGAACACTGATCTGAACACAATTCCCATGTAGTCAGAGTGGGATGAGCGGGCAAAAGCATGTGTGTGTGTAGTGGTAAGAGGCAGCGCATCCTCTCTTGCTGTGCGACTCAGATGCAAAGTCCAAGGAAACAAGAAGTAGCAGTAAAAATGTTACTTAGAAATACAGAAGTAAATTGCGGAACTACTTCACTATATTCACTCTTCAAAAAAAGAAATAATTCTATGATATTCCTACATATTCTACTTCCCAGATACTTAAATGCACACACTGAATTTCCATCACTGTAGTGAACATAATTTCTTATAGTAATTACATCAAAAAACTTCATACTATGTAGAGGAAATTATAAATAAGTTTATTCCATTCCAATTCCATCGATGTGAAGGGTGGATATTCAGATTTAGGCCATTGTAAGGGGGGGAAAAAGGGAAAATGGGTCATCATTTTGCATCTAATTATAAAAATAGACAATATCTGTATGTTTGCTAAAGTTTACACTCAGTTCAGCAATGCAAATAACAGTATCTTTATCTGTTATGTAAATGATAGAAACCTCAAAGATGTTTCTATCATTAAAACCAAACATGTTGGTTTTAAACAGTGGAGCATATGCTTTTAAATCAGATAAAAACAAGTAACTCTTTCCCGTTAGGCTATCAGCAGACTTCTCAGCAGTAAGGTGGCAGGCCAGGAGGGCATGGAATGATATTTAAAATATTCAAAGATAAGAACTGCCAGCTGCCAAGAAAAATCTACCCAGCAGTTAACCTTCAGGTGTAAAGGATAAAGAGAAGCTTTCCCTGATAAAAACAAATCTTAAAAAAACTCTATGTACCTCAAAATTATCACTAAAGATGTGCTTAAGAAGTCATTTTTAACAGTAGTGTGAAAAATTTTAGCTGTTTTTATATATAACAAAACAATACTTATAAAAACAAGTATTTTAACATCACTACATAACAGTGTTTACACTTAGAATAAGAAGTCATTTTTTTAGAAAGTCTTAATATTTATTTTAAAAAGTGATAAATGCTCACCTTAATGCACGACTGAGTTTCTCATAGTTCATTGTAGGTTTATTTTTACGTTGTCCCCATTTTTGTGCAACCAGTTCAGGCTGATTGAGCTTAAACTCGCCTTCGTCACCAACCCAAGAAATGCAGTCTCGAGCATCCTTGTCAGTAAGAAGCTCGAGCAAAAACTGCCACAGCTGAATTTGGCCATTGTTTCCTAAATGGACAGGGATAAGCAGTGACTGCAGTGCATTAACAGAGGGCAAAAGACAACAGACAGTCTCTCTGGTCCCTGTCTCAGCCGTGCTAAAAGCACAGGTGCTTTTTCAAATGCTGTCTGAGCACTACCAGAGAAACGGTCCATACTCACATTTTCATAGAGTGAAATTAAACTCAATACACATAATTTGACAAATTTTATCTGGTGACGATAATGCAAAAATACCTGTTCTGTTCCCTGGTGAGCTTCTATCTTCTCCTGAAATCCTGGGAGCTCTTTGTACTTTGGCCGCTTTTGCACTACTGTTTATACCTTTAATTGTAGTTGGTGTAGCAGACTGAACTGACGCTGGAATAATTTGGACAGCTGCAAAGAAAGACAAGGGAAAAACTGCTTTCTCTCCTAACACAAACATTTAAAAAAACTGCAGAAAGACATAAAATGCAATTAGTTTAACTAATGCCCCTCTACTTACATCAACAAAAGGCCTCATTTTAAAATGCCTTAATCCACAACAGTTTAGAACAAAGTTTCAAGGATAAGGCATCATATCATGCTTGCTCATGAATCTCAACTTAGTGCATAAGAGTTGGTCTTCTTATTTTTGAAATAACTCAGTGATGTATACAGAGATATAAAATATTTGATCATTAAAAATGCTTTATCAGATGTTGGGAAAACGTGGACAAATGTGAACTCGTATTCCACTACTGATGAGAATCCAAATATATACCACCAGTTTGAAGAAAAAAACTGGTACTGCCTAGTAAGGCTGAAAAGGTCGATACTTACAACCAGAAAATTTCACGTACATTCCGACAAATACTTATTCAATGATACGTTCACCGAAGTTTAATATACAGCAGGAAAAATGAATGAAATAGAGCTGTAAGTATCAATAAGGGTAGGTCTCATAACTTTTAAGCAAAAACGCAAGTTATAAAAGGATATGGATAGTATATTACCATTTTTCCCAAAAAGTTTAAACATGCAAACAACACTATAAAGTGTTTATGGTTACATAGTTGGTAAAAATATAAAATATGCATAGAATAATAGGAAACACCCAATTCAGGATAGCCATTTAAAATGGGATCTGCAACAGGCAAACTTTATATATAAAGATTTCTTTCTTTATAGTGCATGGTGTTATACTTACTGTACACAGATGTTGGTTATAGCTTATTTCTTTGTGTATCTAAAATACTTCATAAGTATTTAAAAATTAGTTTATCTTTTTACTACCTTGCAGTACTGAATAAAGGAAACATTTCGTATTGATAAATGCACCATATGTTATGGGTAGGAATACTCACGTTGATCGATTGTAACTATCTCATTCATCTGCTGTTCTTGGCTTGCCAATACATCTGAAAAAAAACATACAAACATTTTTGGTTTCATTTAAAACCAGAAATGCAAACCCCAATCCAGTAAAATTGAACTTAATAGACATGATTCTTTCAAAAGAAACACAATTACAACCAAAACTAACCAAGCAAAAAAAGCAAAATATCAATTGAAACTTATTGGCATGATAACTTTAAAAATATTTGACAGTCATTCTATAACAAACATATTTTTGAGATAAATAACAAAGGGAAAACTTCAATTTCTTTTTAGAGTTCATTATACAGAGAATCATGGTTTTTAAAATGTAAATATCTACAGCTAAATCTATTTATCTATCTATAAAAAACCATGTGAAACACGGAAAAATAGCAGAGATGAGAATATACACCACACTGAAATTATTTAAATATACATTCTTCACTAAAAAGGCTCCCTCAAGATGATCAGAGAAATCATAATTTAATAATCTATTCTAATAGCCACTTTTAAATAAACTGTTTTAATTTGACAATGCTTTTTCAAGATAGCTAAATTTTCAATAACTGTTAACTGTCCTAAGGGTCACAAATAAACTAGATTATTTAACAGGTCTACAAATACAGCTTCCAAACCTAAGAGTTACATCATAAAAGGCACTAATATATAATCCCTTAGAGAACCATTCATTACTCATCTACCACTGTTCTTTACCTCTCAAACAAGAGGTACACTTCCCAGTCTCTACTACTTTAGCCTATTTACTGCCCATTATTGCCTGGAAGCATCTTGAAATTGAAATTGTATCAACCAACAATCATCTGTGTACAGAGACCTGGGACCTGGGCTCCCAACACAGTGCTACTTAGGGTGCTGTGCGAGGACCCCGTTCTACACACACACACAGCTGGAAAGGACTAGAGGACCAAAAAGAAGTCTGAATCCTACTTGTCAGGTGGGAGTTTTCTTTGGGGGTCCTGGGCTTGGGGGTTTAAACAATTATATGAAACTAGCCTCAGACAGATCCGGGTTCCGATCTGAACATTCATGTATTGGCTGTGTAACTTTGGTTGTCATTCAACCAGCAAGAACATTAAGAATTCCTTATGTTTATATGCAGTATCCCGTAACTGCCACCTCATGAGGTGGCCCTGAGGATTAGAGGAAAATGCTTTTAAGAAGCACAGTGCCTGAAACAGTTAACTTTTCAGCAACTGAAGATGCTACTGTTTTATCCAGATTCCTAGTTCCAAGAATTCTCCCCAAGAACTGTTGTCTCTCTTGAAGAAAAACCCATGCTTCCTGTTTGTGGCAAATTTCCCCCCGAAAATTTTATAAAAGTACCTTGAAGAGGCAAAGTGCAACTGAAATGGAAATTGTCCCATTGGTGACTATAAATGAACAAAGGAGCCCTAGCCTAAAAAGAGGCAAAACAGAGAGTCACCATCACATAGCACAGATGTGACCACCCCATAACACTAGCTTCTAAGTCCTGATTCTCAGTTTCGTCTGTTTTCCAGGAACTCTCAAAATAGAAGGTAAAACATGGAAAGAGAGGTGTTTTTGAAAGCTTGGCATAAGACCATTTAGGCACTCTAAATATCATATTCCTCTGTGACTTGCAGCCTTAATATAGAGATTAAATTAAGAAAATACACATAAAACTCTTAGCACAGCCTTACACAGTTAATAAATGTTAAGTATTACTGTTGTTATCAATAAGCAATTACAATAACCAAGTTATAAAGAAATAAAATTAAGTTACAATGTAAACAGATAATAACTCCAACTTATACATTTTCGAAGAAGCTCCAGATGACTCCAAAGAATTTCTCCCCGAGGGACTCGCTGAAAAAAATCTTCTTGGTTGAGACTGCATAATTCTCGTCCTGAAATGTTGAGTGTGCTGAGGTCTATATCAGTCATGCTGAATTCCTTCATGACCCAAACTACCCAGTGCAAGACCTGGTCTGTGGACCACTGTATAGGATCTAAAAAGAAAAATAGTACCATTAGCCTAGTTTCATCTTAGGTATTATATACATTTTTAGTTAACTTGTCAACATACATACACAGAGAAAATCCAGACAGCTTCCCCCTGTCCAAGTAGGTCAAGTTAGCTCAGCGTATAAAGTAAAAAAGATTTTTATGTTATACTTTCACTTTAGCTCCTTTTCAATTTCTTAATCTAAATTTTTGATGGATTCATATGGTTCTGTGTCCATCAGTCTGAAATTTTCTCAAGAAAAGCAAAACGCAAAATTGTTCTTGAGTGGGCCAAATGAAATGAAATATGTGATTACCCTGGAGGAAGTTATCCAAGTTTAAAAATTCATCTTGTAACCCTGGCTGGTGTGGCTCAGTGGATTATGAGCTGGCCTGCAAACCAATGGTCAACAGTTCAAGTCCCAGTCAGGGCATGTGCCTGGGTTACAGGCCAGGTCTCCAGTAGGGGGTGCATGAGAGGCAAACACACACTGATGTTTCTCTTCCTCTCTTTCTCCTCCCCTTCCCCTGTCTAAAAATAAATAAATAAAATCTTTATAAAAAATGTTTATCTTGTAGTAGTGTATAACTTGATGCACTAGAAAAAAGTAAAAACCAAAGGGGTTTCTATGGAGCTAGGCTTACTATCCAAAAAGTGAACAATGCAGTCATTCCTTCTTCTTGCTGCTTCTTATAAAAAGCTGGTTGCTCCTGCATTCACCCTTACTATACAACATGCGAATTGCCTGTTTAGTCAACTGTCTTCTCCTATAATACATTGAGGTCTTAAAAAAAGAATGGTGTCTCGTAAATTATTCTATCTTTAAAATTTACCACAGTGCCTTGTGCATATATTTGTTCAATCTACAAAAGGTGAATCAAAATAATTTCATTTCCTCATTGTTTTTTACTAATTAAATTCAAAAATGAAAAAAAGGCCAACATGTAAAAATATATTTCATCATTGTATTCCTGACCTAATAGACCTAATAGAGCACTCTACTCATAGAACTTTAATAAACACGAGCTGAATTAATTTTGGTATAGGTATTGATGCATGGAGATGATCTATCCAAATAATACTGATTATATGCCATCAAGATACATGTTATTCAATAAGAAATTAGATGGGAAAAAAATAACATTTAGGTACTTAATCAGGAGCCAATATACACTAAAATCAATCAACATAAGGATACAGGATTAACAGCCAAAGAATTGATTTTTTTTCTGTGATTTTTTTCAGGAGGATTCTGAGAAGATGGCAGAGAAACTGAAATTTTTTTTCCTGAATTAAGAATCACTAAAATCAATTATAGAACAAAAGCAAAAATCCATTAATATTTTCAATAAAAACAAGAGATCCCCATGGACCCCGAAATACATTCAGGTGAAGATAAAGCAGTAACAACCACAAGACCTCCACAGTGTGCGCATCTGTGCAGGAGAACCCACAGGGGGCGTAAAGACACATCTGACACACCATCCACTGTGAGCATGGAAAACCCGAACACAGCTGGAGGTATCCATTAAAAGCACAACAGACCAAAGTGAAAGGAGCAGCTCAAAGCAGTTTTGCTCAACCCAACAGCAGCTGAATACAAATGTCTGGTAAGGCTTAGGGGCTGGAGCAGTGCAGCACCTGTTGAGTTTTTCAAACTGAGCCAAAACCATTTCTAGAGAGTGGACCACAATGAGGAGAAACTGGTGGGAGTGGAATTGAAACTGAGTAGCATAGAACACCAAGGGAAAGGAAAGAACAGGTCCAGGTAAAAGTGGAGTAAGGGGACATAAAGGAACTGAGAAAGCAAGTAGCTCTATGAAAACAAGAGAAGAGGGGGTGTGGCTCATTAGAAAAACTATGCAAACCACACTTCCCCTTAAAAGTCCAAGAATGCTCACTTTACATAAACAAAAAAAGTAGCAAATCAAAGTAGAAGAAAAACAGAAATAGTCTAGTTTGTTTGCTAAAATAATATCAGGACTTCTGGTTTAACATTACTAATTGGCCATGCATGTTCTCCTTGCCTTTTCTCTAAGACCCCAGTACAGTGATAGTAAAATCATTTTTAAGAGATGTAAACTCATAGGAATATAAGTAGGAAATGTCAGAAATGATTTGGGAGATTTCCACAAATTTTTTGAAGATAATAACCAGAATGAAAATCCAGCAAAGTAAGAAAAGCCATAACCTCAAAGATCTATCAAGGAGGATACCAATAAAAAATGAAAGTATTCCTGCCTGCAGAACCCCCTCACTGGCTTAGGTCCTGGTGGTTCCAGGAAGCAGGAGAGGTTTAAGTGAGAAATGTGGAGGTAGATATAAAGTATGCTGAGAACCTCCAGCGCCTCTCCTTCATTCTCAGGAGCCACCTGAATGAAAGCAACCACACACATGTGAACTCCAGAACACTTTAGATCTGGGAGAGACATTAAGCAGATACTGAGATAACTGACCTCAGTAAGAAAAGTGTAAAAACTAAAGAGCAAAACCTTTCCTATCTCCCTATTTTCCATGCCCCTTTTCATTTCCAGAATGTAGCATTCACTTACACATTAACCGCAAATCCTCATGTCAACCTTACACTCTTGACAAGTGTTTGGCTAATTCCAGGTAAGTTGAAGAGACCCAGGAAACAGACCTATACACAGTGACATTTGAAAATCTTTTAATGAGCCCTGGCTGGTGTGGCTCAGTGGACTGAGCACTGCCTTGCGATGCAAAGGGTCACCGGTTCAGTTCCCAGTCAGGGCACTTGCCTGGGTGGCAGGCTGGATCCCCAGTTGGGGGCACACAAGAGGCAACCACACACTGATATTTCTCTTCCTTTCTTCCTCCCTCCCTTCCCCTCTCTCTAAAAAATAAATGAATAAAATATTTTTAAAAAATAAAGTCTCTGTGCAACAAGTGTTAAAAAAAAAAATCTTTTAATGAAAGAACCACTATCCCAACTTTACCAGTGTATAGTGAGCAAATCCCTTACAGAACTTCAAACTAATTCATTTTAAAGTTATTCCCTTTTAAATATAAACAGATGGTCAAATGTAAAGATATTTGACAGGCTGAAATCAAACCATGAGAAAAACAAAAAACCAACAGGAGAAAGAAGAAATAATGCAATAAAAAACTGAAAAAACAACTTACCCCTCAATTATAATATACTCAGAAAACATGTATCTATAAAATAAGATCAGAAAGCCATGGAAAAGCAACAACCAAAAATAAAGAGACCTTATGAAGTAAAAATAAAAATCAGACAGGTTGCAATATAAAGACAAAACAATTGACAGAAGGCAGTACAAATAGACATGAAGATGAAAAATGGAAGAAACCCAGAAGATTGAACAGTTCTAGAAAAAAAATACAGAAACACAGGGTACTTATCAAAATAATAATGCAGAAAAATTTTCCAGAACTGAAGTGACTGATTAGCACTGTCCAATAGGAAATACAACACAAGCCACTATGTATTTTTTAAAATTTCTAGTAGCTACATTTACAAAAATTGAAAAAACAGCTCTGGCTGGTGTGGCTCAGTGGATTGAGCATGGGCCTGTGAACCAAAGGGCCGCCCCCTGGATTCCCAGTCAGAGCACACGCTTGGGTTGTGGGCCAGGTCCCCAGTAGGGGGTGCTCAAGAGGCAACCACACACTGATGTTTCTCTCCCTCTCTCCTTCCCTTCCTCCTCTCTAAAAATAAATAAATAAAATCTTTAAAAAGAGAGAGAAAAAACAGGTGAAATTCATTTTTTCAATAATAATTTCATTTAACTTAATATATCCAAATGTTATCATTTCAACATATAATCAATGTAAAAATAAAAGGATTCTACATTCTTCCCTTTTTTGTATGGGGTATTTTACATTTACAGTACATTTCAATTCAGACCAGGCACATTTCAAGTGCTCACATGAGACTAGTGGCTACTACATTGGGCAATACATGATAGACTGAAATTCTACACTATAGAGCATAAATTTACAGCAAATAAAAAAGGTCCACACTCCACTAACCAAGATAAAGACCAGAAATAGAGATCTTAACAGCTTCCAGAAGGAAAATAGAGTATCAAAAGAACTAGAATCAGAATGCCCCCTTAACACCCTACACTATAACAAAATGGAACGGGGTCATCAAAACTGATTTTTCAACTTAATATTCCATATACCCAAACTATTAATCATAGCAAAATAAAGACATTTTCAAATATGTGAAGTATTGTCCCACAAGAAAAGGAAAAAAAAAAACCTATTTCCCATGTGCCCTTTCTTAAGGAAAAAGAGAATGAGCCCTGGCTGGTGTGGCTCAGGGTACTGAGTGCCCGCCTGCCAACCGAAAGGTCGCTGGTTCGATTCCCAGTCAGGGCACAAGCCTGGGTTGCAGGCCAGGTCCCCAGTAGGGGGCATGTGAGAGGCAACCAATCAATCCATATATCTTTCGCACACAGATGTTTCCCTCCCTTCCCCTTCTCTAAAAATAAATAAAATCTTAAAAAAGATAATTAGAGAATAAAACTAAAAAAAGGAAAATATGAGACCCAGGGGACATTGGGGGATACAGGACCGCAAGGAAGAATGTTCAGGTGTGTCCTAAGATGACGGCTCTATGGCATATCTAGAAAAATATCCAACCCAGAGGTACAGAAGAATTTGGGAAAAACAGGCGCAAAACAGACCAATGGAAATGAAAGAAAGAAAGGCTTGGTGTATACAGAAATCTAACTGGGGACATGGCCACACGATGCAGAGTTGTACACTTGAAACCTGTACAGTTTTGCGAACCAATGTCATCCCAATGAATTCAATAAAAACAAAACCTAACTAAAAAACGAGTCAACTTGGAACTTTAGAAAAACTAAAAGTATAAACATAATCACAGTAGTACAAAAACAAATCAATTCTCTAATGCACACAATGACTAATGACAAACAAAAGTTACATAACAATATTAACAAAATGGGGAAAGATAAGGTTTTGTTTTTGCAGGGGAGAGAAGTATAAGAGAACTAAACCTCATCTTCTCTAACAGGAAGTTAATAATAAGTAAAAGTAGTCAAGTGAAATGTGGCTGAGACCAGGGAGCAGGAATGAAGAAAGAAAAGCCATGTTAGGGAACAACAGTTTTTCCTATGACTTCGTTTAAACCAGACTTGAAAGATACATAATAAATGACAGACCTCTCCCACAGGGGGGATGGGTGGGGCTATGGAACTAGATAGCTAGTTAGATCCAAATCGACTATATTATTCTTTATTTTCTGAAAATACGTATCATACTTTTAAATGTTAATATTTGACAACTCTGGGAAACAAAAACATGAGTATATCCCTTTTTAATTATTCAAAGAACTGGAAAAATAATCTCAGCATATTCATCTTTTCAATATTCCTATTTAATAAAGAACAAGAATATACTTACTCTAATCTTACTTTTAGTCAATTTTAACATTCCCCATAACTCAATATGAGCAGACTTCTAACTACTATAATTTCATTAGTTTCTTCACACATATTTAATGTAAAATAATAAAATTTTTTTTAAAGAATTAAAGTTCTGAAGAATGTAAAAATAAAGGAAATAACCTATGAGTAGAAATAAATATGCATGAATATTTCAAGAGGTGGCCCTAAGGTCCTCTCGAGGTATCAAACTGATGTGTGTAAAGTGAAGCTTAGAACATTTTCCATTGTGGATCAGTATTTCAAAGAGATTTGAAGTACCCACAACCAATTAACCACATTTAAATTTTGCACAGAATTAAGTAGCAAAAAAAATTACTTTTAGGTGCAGAATAGAAACCTGAAACAGTAATTTCCAATGAAAATATTAATCATTTCTAAAACTTTCTGGAAGGTAACAATTTCATTAGAAAAATCACAAATGATATTTTGAAGTCTCTCTATACCTAAATAAATCTCAAATGTCGTAAAAGAGCTTCATTCTAATAATAATCTTTGTAGGAACTTTGAATCAGAGTTTATAATCTGGCTATCTACAATTCATTTTTATACATTACTTTCCATAAAAGATTCTACTATTGAAGAGTTCTTGTTAAAAGTCCAGCAAACTCCAGGAAATATCACTTCAAATGTTTTTACGCTGCCTTCTTTCATTCTTAGCATTCTTCTCTAAGAGATGACTCCCAACTTACTAAGGTCAAGGACACCATTCATACCAGCTTCAGATGTCAAAAGTAAGTTAATAGCTTCATCCCATCTCTGAGGAAAGGCTAGGTTCCATTATTCAAGCTACGCTCTTCTATGTTGTTGTGCTTCAATCAATGATCCTGCTCCGTGCTTATTTAATCTCACCTCCTGCTAGTTCCATACCACACATCTACAAATGCACTCGTCACCACCAACTCCTGAATCTCCAGTACTATTTATTCCCCCAGCACTATTCCCTAAGAAGTTAATATTCAATTTTCTCCACTTCTTTAATGTTTATTTCTATTAGTTCAGTTTTGTCTCCACCTGTATAGTTTCTTTTATCTAAATCTACCATGATCACCATATTTAGTACTCAGTCAGCATTCTTTGAGTTTCTCAGTGGCATTCAGACTTTTAATCATCTAAAACTCTTTCTGAGTTTCAGTAACACTATATATACAGTTCTCATTTTCCTTCTATCTCTTCAGTTACTCCATTTCTCCCTCCCTTTTCCTAAACTCTAATAATTGACAAAGTCCAGGAACCAGCCTTTAACGTTGTATTCTTTTCCATTTTATCTCTCTCCTTCAGAGACTGCATATACTTTTATGGCTTCAGTACAAATTCAATGTGATTGAGTCCCAGACAATATCTTTATCCCAGTTCCAATCTCGTGTACCCGAAACTACTTTCTGGCTACCTCCAGTTTAGTATGTACTACTACTTCAAAATCACATACTATCAACACTTGTCCTTGACAAATCCAATACCAGACTTCCCTACCACTGGCCACTGAGCTCTGGAAGGCACGGACTGACTTTACTGAGCACCATCAAAAGCCCACCACTGAATACAGTGCCTGGCACGCGCAGTTCACAAACTATGTAATGAAGATGCAACCAATACTTATCAATATTATAGCCCTAGATGCCAAGATTGCGAAGTCACATGAACATTTAAATTTTATCTCTCTACCCTGGTATAATCTTATCAATCAGCTGCTTAGTCCTATCACTGCTTTGACCTTCTTCTTTCTATACCCATGGAAATGACTTAATCCTAACCTAGATATTATCACCTAGCCACACTTAAAACTATAAGACTAATGTTTTCCCTTCACTCTCTCTACCTGTTCCAACTTGTCATACACCACTGCCACATTCATTTTCAACTGTAAATTCCATTAATCAAAAACAGTTGTATAGTGCTACAAAATAACTTATCTACTATACTTCCTCACTGCTCAAGCATACTCCCCCTTTCCAGCTTTATACATACTTTTCCTGTCAGGAATGTCTTTCTGTGTCCAGTAATTTCTCTGTAATAAACCCTTTCCTCATTTCCCCCCAAGCCACTATGACCTCTCTGAGATGCTAATAGCACATTTCCTTTATACCAGTTACTCACAGCTTAAAAATGTTACCATTATGGCAATTATCTCTTTTTATCTACCTTCCCTCTCTTCAACTACACTGTGAACACCCTAACGGTAGAAAAAATTTTTAATACAATTGTAGGCCGTATAATGACATTTTGGTCAACCGTGGACTGCATTTACAACAGGGCCCCATAACAGTATAATGGAGCTGAAAAACTCCTGTCACCCAGTGATGCTGTAACCATCAGGACACTGCAGTGCAGAGACTGCAAAAATTAACAGGCTGTGGTGGAGATGGCAAATAGCTTAATCTGGTGTAGGAGAGGAGGACGTTGAGGAGCTCCTAGAGGTGGTTCCTGAGGAACTGATTAATGAGGAGTTGCTGGAACTGGAAGGAAGAACGCAAAGCTATAGAAGAGGCAAGAGAAAAGGAAACTGCAGAAGGAAAATGGAGAGTAGGAGTTTAGCAGGAGCATCTGCAGACTTCAACAAGCTCCTTAAAAAATCTGAAAACATGGACCCCAACACTGAGAGGTTTTCGTAACAGAGAGGAATGTTCATGGTGCGTTATGTGCTTACAAACAAATCTATGATAAAAACCACCACCAAAACAACAAGCAAACCACTGTGGACATATTTCTGGAAAGAGTGACAGCCCCCCACAGAGCCTCGGGCAGGCCCTTCAGGAGCTGTTCCAGAGAAGGCATGGTTATCACAGATGACGGCTGCAGGTATGTTACTTATTGCCCCCGAGAACCTCCCAGTGGGATTTGAAACATGGAGGTGGAAGACAGTGTGTTATGGACAATTTTGACTCTGTGTAGGCCTAGGGTAATGGATGTTTTTGTCCTAGTTTCTAACAAAAGTTTAAAAAGTAGAAACAACAACGACAAAAAGTTTAAAAGCTTACAGAATAAGGATCTAAAGAAAACATTTTTGTACAGCTGCACTATGTGTTTGTGTTTTCAGCTAAGTGCTATTACAAAAGAGCTGAAAAGTTAGAAAAAAATTTCAAGTTGATAAAATAAAAAAGATACAGTAAGCTAAGGTTAATTTATTGACAAAATGAAATTTTGTTTTGGTAAATTTAGTGTGCCCTAAGTGTACAGTGATTACAAAGTCTGCAGCAGTGGAAAGTAGCTTGCCAGGCCTTCACATTCACTCACCACTCACTCACCGACTCACCCAGACCACCTTTCTGTCCCGCACACTCCACTCAGGGAAAGTGCTCTTTCTATTCAGGTATCGCATTTTTACCTTTTACACCAAACTTTTACTGTAGCTTTTCTATGTTTATATAAACAAATGTTTACCATTATATTACAACTGCCTACAGTGCTCAGTACAGTAAAATGATATACAGGTTTATAGCCTAGGAGCAACAGGCTATACTATATAGTCTAGGTGAGCAGTAGGCTCTACAACATAGGTTTGTGTATCTGTGCTCTATGTTTGTGCAATGACAAAACTGCCTAACAATGCATTTCTAAGAACATATCCAGATTGTTAAGTGAAAGACAATTGTATTTCTTTGCATTCCTAGTACCCAGGACAGTATCTATCCATCATGTGTTATGGTAAAAAAAAAAAAATTCTTCCTGAAAATTCTACATTTAAAACAGATTATAACTTACCCTAGTATCTTCCATGTCAAGCTTAGTTCTTATTATTCTGCCTAGCATGTAATTATGCTTCTTCTTACCATAGGGTATCCCAAGGCGCTCCTGCTCTTTCCTGTAACCTTCCAGCGCGGCAGCCCATCTCGTCACTTGTTCCGAGGTCTCATCTGAAATGGTGGTAATGTGCTTTGTGCCATCGAGAGTTATCACTTGGGCTTCCTCAACAAGATGTGCTTCTGCTTCAGCATGGTGAGCGTCTGGATCAATAACTACTTCAACTGTTTCCGCAGGTTTAACAATTTCAAGGATGTTCAGCTTTGGTTCAATTCCTTAACAGTAAATTAAAAAAAAAATGTTTAAATGAAAACACAAAAGTCACTAACAAAATTTAGTTTACTTTATATGTTCTCAAATAATAGAGCAAAACTCCATTTTAAATATGTTCAGCAATATATCTAGAGAATTCAACAGATTCCTATTAAATGATAAAAATGATTCCATAGAACTTTGATAGTTTAGATAATAGTGTTGTATTAATTAATTTTTCCTGATTTTGGTAACTGTACTGTGGTCTTTTAAAAAAATTCCTTGTTTTTAGGAAACACACACATTGATGTATTTAGGAATAGAAGTGGATTATATCTGCAACTTATTTGTAAACAGGTAAAAAAAAAATGTGGGGACAAGGAAGAGAATAAAGCAACCTCTTCACAAATTCCCCTTTTTGTGCTGCACTGCAGAGACAAGATCCCCTTGCAGTGGTGGTTCCCAGGGTGACGTAGGCCCAGGATCACTGGCATGGGCCTTCTATTGAGAATGAGTTAAGAGGGGATAAGGGGGCACATGGCATCCACTTTTGGCTGCTGTGTTTCACTGAAAAGGCAGCATGGTTCCAGATGGCAGGCAGGGAGGGCAGCAGCTTCCTTGGCCGCCCAGCAGTGTGGCTTGGCTGAGGCATTCTTAGAAAGCCAACTGGAACCTGTTCTTCCAGCCCTCTCTCTGATCCTGTTACTTACCACTCTACAATATATCCCTTCCCGATTAAACTAGGTAGAATGTGTTACACTATCTGCTTCACCTTGACAGATAAAATAATTAAATCAAAAGCATGACTGTTTGTCTAGAATATTGCAGTAACTTAGATAACCATCTAAAACACCCAAAACTTATAAAAATTGAGTTGCCATATTAGAAAAACACAAGTAAAGCTTTAAATAACTACACTAATATTAACTTACCTTGGTAAGAAATTACCTGTACACTAAGCTGTACAGTTCCATCTGTCTTTACTCCTTGGTCAAATAAACTTCGTTCTGGATCAAGCTAATAAACATGGTGAAAATGAGTAACATTATTTTTACATAATCATCTGATTTAGCAAAAATGATGTACCAAATGGACTTAATTACTGAGGCATACTAATTAAATTATAAGAGCACACTTAATTATATCAGTTGTCATATCATTTAATTCTCTGCTAAAATTTAAAATATTTTAACCACTGTGTCAGTAGTTAAGGATAACATAAAGAACAGAATTTATTTTAAATGGAAGTTTTCTCTAGCTCAGGATTCTAGTTTAGGATTTTAAATAATGCCAAAAGGCAACTGTTTATTCTGTACAAGTATTTAAAATAGAAATAATGCAATGTATCTGTCATGAAAAAGCAAGGGTGTTTAATTAGTGGGGACAATTTAAATAAATTAATATAATATTTGCTGTATCTTCTTTGTAACCAATGCCACAATTTAAGATCACAGTTAATGCTATATCTCTGATCACAAAATTAATAAGGAACTAACGAGTTCACTACCTGACCTAGATAAGAACATCTTTAATCATAATTCTATATCCTTTAAATCAGTGCTTTTCCCCGTTCCTATCGCCTCATCATGAATACATTTCACACAATGACAAACCGATGACAAAAAGTAATTCTGACTTTCAGATATTTTCTGTCACTAGTTTAAAAATAGGCTTCCACTATAATTATCTTGAAAAATGAAGAGCTATATGTATCTATGTCATACAGCTGGAGGTACAAAGCTCTCCACTCTCATTCCCAAGAGTTTAGTCAATATTGTAGTTACCATACAAACAGATTTTCTAACATTAAAGATGTCATATGTGTAAAGCCTAAAACCGTAAGTGACTATACATCTAACTTAATCAGGGATAAGACAAGCTGTGTAACCCTGCAAACACAGAGGTCAAACTTGGCAGTTTCACTCAATATAACAGTCTCTTTCTGACACTTCATTAAAAAGTCTCCTAATATCAAGATTTCTCCCCTCTCCAGTAGACACTGAAATTATCCACTAGAAGTGATGGCATGTGCAACTCTGAAACTGAGCTCTCAGGTACTGAACACACTAATTAGTTCAGTAAGCCTGGAACAAGAACAAAACTCAAGCATGATATTTGATCTTGGGTAATAATCCTCCAACAATGCAACTCTGCTGTTCCATCAGCTTTGAAGTCAACATTCACCTGAAAATACAGAGGCAGTACCACAAGCAGCAAGCATTCTGACTCCAAATGACTATTTGCATTAGCTGACATGGAGAACAGAAGTTGCTATTCATAACCTTTTTGAGAGGGCTGGGGGGAAGGAAGAGTGCAAAGTGCCTTAGATCCAAGGCCAGCTCTAAATTCTGTAACACTATGAATTATGCATATTTCCATTTAATCAACAAATATTTTTTGAAAATCTATGATAGGTTGGGTACTTTACAGGTCACATTTCAACCTGGTTAGACCAAGTACCATAAAAGCAGCAACAAATGTTAAAGTTGAAAGACAAGAGATTAAGTAGGATTCCCTTTTATGTTAGATATGAGAACAATTAATGACACTGAGTTATTCAATACAAACTTTCTTAAAAGTCTGCCTTAAACAACTGAAGGGTTTTGAAGTCACAGAGGCCTGGGTTCAAATTCCACTGCACTCCTGTGTAGCAGCTAAACACTAGGAAGCTATTTAACCTTTTTAAATATCAGTTTCTATATCTGCAGAGTATGATTAAGAATATGCTGACACAGACTGATGTGAAGATCAACCCACTGAGCTACATCAGCCTACACTACTTCACCAATTTTTAATGGCTGCCTTGAATTCCAATCTATAGAACTTATTTACCTAATCCCCGTTTTTGGAACATTTGAGTTATTTTCAGTGTCTGCATAACCATGCAATGAGCATCTCATATGTACATCTTTGCTCACACAGGAGAACATTTCAACTTATTGTACATCAAAATCTTGTTTCAGCCCTGGCTGGTGTGGATTAGTGGATTGAGGGCCAGCCTGTAAACTGAAATGTTGCCAGTTCTAGTCTCAGTCAAGGCACATGCCTGGGTAGTAGGTCAGGTCCCCAACTGGGGGTGTGCTAGAGGCAACTAATTGATGTATCTCTCGCATGTTGATGCTTCTCTCCCTCCCTTTCCCTCTCTTTAACAGTAAATAAATAAAATCTTTTAAAAAAATCTTGTTTCAAAATAGTAGGTGTATGATTTTAATTTTAAAAAATGAAAGCAAAAGTTCTATAATACATATGAGGAGGAGAAAAATAAAAAATAAGATAAACCAAACAATCCAAAAGATTAGTATAAGTTAATATTACGAACAGTATAGGAGAAAATGGGGGGCCATCTGTAATAGTGTCAACAATAGAAAATAAAAATTAAAAAATAAAAACAGTATAAAACTCTAGCATATGATCAAGGGAAGTCTGGAGAAACTATTTGAGCAATCCTATCTAGGTTACTACCTTTTATACATTAAAATATGCTGCAAACAATATACTGCTATAATACCACCAATGGTAAAATCCTATTACAATCAGCTACAAGAAATGTAATGACTGGACATGGAAATTCTTGCCCAAAATTTACTGCTGAAAGGTAATGTAAAGACCATTTGGTAAAACTATCTCATTTTAAAAATGAGAAAAATAATGCATAAAGATACTAAAAGCTAGTTACAAACAGGGTGAGGAGTGCACACTTCTTCAGCTTCCAAAATCAGCATGCTTCCCACTACTCTGGTTAGCTCTAATTCAGATTTAAACTTTCCATTTTATATTTGTGAGAGTAAAAAAATGTTTGATTTAATACTCAATTTTTTATAAGTGAGATTTTATTGGTTGTTCTGAAGATAAGTACATTGACATTTCAATTTGTACACAATTCTTAACATACGTACCAAAAATGTAAAATCATGTAGTTATGATTCTTTTCTGAAGTTATTCCAGTGACTTTCCAGCTTAAAATTTGGGGACTAATTTCCTTATCTTATTAAGGATACTCTTATGTATCAAGTGCCAATATCTGCAAATGCTGATATGCTGTTACATCAATGCCTGACTAATTCACAATTTAATATATATACCACATAATCGAATTTTCAATCTTTCACAGCACATTAGCGAAGTTACTAGGAAAACTGGACTACCACAACAAGATGTTACAGAGTGCACAAAGTTCTGATGGGGGGAGCCAAGATCAAGGAGTGGTTTTCTTTAGGAAACACTTCTACCAAAAACATGAGAAGTAATTTAAAATGTTCGAGACAGAGTAAATGCATGACTGACTCCAAATTGCCATTTAGTATGCTTTGTGTTATAGGATATCAAAACTACCCCCATCTATGGAATGTTTAGCCGGCACCCAAGACAGTCAAAGCCTCCCATGTTCAATATCCCACTATTTTCTGGTTGTACCAAAAAATAAACAACCAGCAAATGATTTCACCTCTTAAAAAAAATCATTTACACTTAAAAAAATGGGATGAGGTTCCCTCCTCCTTAAAAATGTTTCTAGAGCTACTAAAAAACTTGCATTTACAAAATAGTTGATAAAAATATTCCTCTGGATTGTACAAGAAGGGAGACAGGGGCCACTGATAAGACATGATATATGGTATTAATCAGACTTGGCTTCTTTTTCTCCTGCTTCATCTGAGGCTGGACTCTCCTCGTTTTCAGTTTCTCCGTTTTCCACAGGTAGGTCTTCCTTAGGCTCCTGGTTAGCCACTTCGGCCTGTTTACCCTTTGCTCCCCTTTTCCCTTTCGTTTGCACCTTTTTGTCTGCAGACTTGTCCTTTCCTGCCGCCTTTTTGGGCTTGGTTTCCACTTTTGCAGGAGCAGGTTTAGCTGACAACCTCGCACATCTCCTCTTGGGCTCTTCCTTTGCTGCTCCCTCGGCGGAGCTGACCGTCCTCTTGGGCATCATGCCGGTGGGGCGGGCCCGTGCCGGGTGCCTGAGAGCAGCGCCGTGCAGGGAACCTTCGCAGACCTGGACTGCCTGGCTGATACTAATACTCAATTTTTTAAATATAATTTTAAATGAAGATTTTGCCAAAGGAAGTCTCTTTGTGTCTAACTGCTTCAACTTTACAATGACACGGATCAAATACAGTTACAGATAACTACACTGCTTTAGGGGAGCCCAGCTGCCATGTCGCGAGCAGCCCTACAGAGAAGCCCGTGTGGTGAAGTGAATGGTCCCGTCACCAGCATCGTGAGTGACCTTGGAAACAGATATGCTAGCCCCAGTCAACTCTTCAGATGAGGATAGCTTGGGCTGACAGCTATAGAGATTAAAGGCCAACGACAACAACAAAATATTTCTAATGCAGACTTAAATGCTAAAACATAAATCTTTTAAAAAAATAGATTACCTGGATATCTTGTAGGCATATTTCATGAGCATCCAAAGAACACTGTAGTCTTGGTTCTAGTAGTTTCTTTAAATTGCCTATTGGCTCATTGATGTCTATGGCCTGGCTTACACATTCAGCTGGGGTGTAGGTTTGTTCTACAATGCTAAATGTTAAAGGATATAATGGTTAACAATTACATTTTACCCTGAAAACTAAAGTAACAATATGCCCAAACCAAAATTGAATACCAAAAAACACATGTCTGGTCTTTGAAACTCATTTCTGCACAGACACACCATTCACGGTGGCAGTGGCAGGTTCATTACCAGTCAGTGCTGCCGAACTGCACACTGAACTGCACAGAGAAACGCTAGCTTGAGAGGTAAAGCACCGCTGCAAATCTCCCACCCCCATATATAAACACACACACGTACATAGGCAATTTCCCTTCCCAACATAAATACAATTAAATGAATGCAAGTTATGATATGAAAATACAAGTTATAAAATATTTTCCACTTATTTTAATCTGAAAACTACTGGCTATAATCAACATAGTTCCACATTAAAAAAATTCTTCCTTTAAAAGTCTCTTAGGGCTCTTTAGTATTATTATTTCATGCTTTCAATTCTATGGAACTGTAAATTCCTTAAAGGTAAAATCGTGGGCAAATAATTCTACATATCCTTGGTAAATCCTCACTTGGGGCCAAAGAAAAGACAGACAACATGTAAAATTTGTCAAATTGGTAAATCTGGAATTCAAGTTTCACAACATGTTTAATTTAAATATGATTTAAATCTCATTTGTAGTTGTCAAAAACAGTATGTACGTAACAATTTGTCAAGTTCCATTTTTACATAAATTTCTAGTATAATGTGATGTACATGATATTCAATGAATATGTATTGCCTAAATTCCTTCCAAAACTTCTAAAATTTATAAAATAGACCACTCATGATTGAAAACATATCATTTTAAATTATTATAAATTATTAGTATTATTAGTTAAGATAGAATAATTGGGTCTTTTGGCTAAGTATTTTTATTAAATTCTTCAGCTGTAGCCCCATGGGCTATATTTTTCTTTTTTTGTAACAATGATTCTTTTTTAAAAACTAGATGATACTTTTTTACATAAGCTCAACATTTAAAACATGTAAGAATATTTTGCTGCCACCATTTAAACCTTGGGAGAGTTAATACAAAAATATGAATCATCAGTTTCTCTTGAAAAAGTCTGGATGATCCCATCACGGGACCTGAATTCCTACACAGCAGCAATCTGCTATGCTGGCTAACTGCTCCCTTTACACAGCCACTCCCCGGGTCAGCAGGGTCACTACCAACCTCTTACCGGACACAGGCGATACAGCCAAGTTTTTCTGTAAAGGCCAAACAGTAGAAACTTTAGGCTTCGTGGACCATTTGTGTGTGTGTGTATATATAAAAATAAATATATGCATATCAGGCTCCAAGAAGCCCAAATAGTCCTCATACCCTTTTAGAGTTCCCTCCACATTCTACCAAGGGTGGACTGTGTGACCAAAAGACTAAGACAGGTGTGACATGCTGCTTCTCAAATTAGGTTTTGTAGAACAACAGCATGGCTTCCATTTTGGTGAGTATGCTCTCTTGGGACATTTGCTCTAGGGGAGGCCAGCTGCCCTACAGAGAAGCCCGTGTGGTGAAGTAAGCAGTCCTACCACCAGCATCGTGAGTGACCTCGGAAACAGATACTCTAGCCCCAGTCAACTCTTCAGATGAATACAGCCCAGACTGACAGCTTAACTGCAGGCTCATGGAATGCCCTGAGCCAGAACTAAGTTCTGGGGTAATCTGTTACATGAATGAATGAATGAAAATATACATATCAAAATATGTATACATATCAAAATTAAAAGAGAGGTACAGTCTCTATTATCTCTTCTCCTGGGGAAAACAGCATAGTCAAACACTCTGAAACCTTCCATTAAAAATTTAAGGTCTCTCGAGCAGTCATGACCTTTTCTGTCAGGAAAATATTCCCATGCCAAGGCATGGTGGCAGAGGACAGGACTGAAGACAACTAAAATAGGGTTTGTCTTATCAGGCAGAGCCAACCTTCTCCTCTGAGAAGAGGTGGTAGCACGGGTAACCACAGCCCGCTGGCAGAAAACACTGGCAGAAAACACTGGCAGAAAACATGGGGAGTTGTGAAACAATTGGTATAAATCTCAATGACAACAGACGAGTGAGTTCTAAAGATCTGTTGTAGAACACTGTGCTTATTGTTAGCTATGCAGTATGGGGCACTCAAAAAGTTGAGGGTAGATCTCATATGAAGTGTTGTTACAATAAAACAAAACTTTAAAAATTAAGGTCCTAAATCTCAGCTACCTCTCAACACTCAGCATCCTATTCAACCTTAGTAATTTGGTCCATTTGCACTGAAGTTGTTCTAAACTTTATTACTATACAGAAGCCCTCCACTACTTACTCTTTCATTCATTTTACTCTCAGCAGACTAGCTCATCTCCTGAGTTACAGAGTCAAGTAGGAACATTAGTCTTAATCTTCCTTAACCTTCTTCTTGACTCCCAAACCTCTATTTTTACCCATATTCTCCCCTTGGATTCTGAACTTACAAACACTGCCCTCCTCCCAAGAACTAACATCTTTCACTACACTACAGGCTTAGTGCTGTGCACATAATTAATCACGCTTGTATGCTTCCTCAAATACACTGTGGCTTCTATGAGGGCAGGTTACTGTCTCATATACATTCCTGACAATTCGCAGCAGTTACTTATAAATATCTGTTAAATAGTTCATGTTGTGGATTAGAAAACTCTTTAGAAAATAAAAGTTACCAGCATTAATGAAAGAAAAAAGAATCAAACAGGGTCCAACAGGATAAAAACCATCACAATCAACAGCCTGATAATTACTAGCTATGTATATAAGTATCTTTAGTTACCAATTCATTGTCAGAAGAAAAAAAAATACATTATCCCCCCAAGTGCTAACTTCAGTTGAAAAAAGTAAGGCCCCCAAAAAACTTTGGTGTGATTCTTAATTTCAATGAGGTATGCTGATCATATAAAAGGTGGTAAATTCAGATAACACCAACCTTTCTTCTGTGCACTCTGGCTTCTCTGTCCCATCAATCTCAATTTCTATCAGCTCTTCTGCTTCTCTTTTTGTCATGGTTGAAGTGTTTCAAAAGCTCAGCCCTGTAAGAGTTAAATTTTAAGACATTTTGAAATTATCTGCACAAACAAATGCTACACAAGTAGAGACTCAATTCAAATAAAAGCAGAGGGCAAGTAGAAGAGGAAGAAGTAATTTTCACAATAAAAGAAAATGCACAAATTATATTGATAAACCATAGCTTTTGTTAGATTGTGCTTACTACTTTGACATGAACCCTTCAGTATTCTATTGGACTTATTGGGATTTCTTTTCAGCCAATCTTAGTTAAGTAAATTAACTTGACTTACTCTAAAATCAAGTGAAAGGTTATGTCAACTATATTACAGCAACTTCAATAAGATTCAAATCTGCAGCTTAAAAAAAATCAACATGGAGATGAAGCACAATTGTTCAGCTAAAAGCTGTACTCTATTAGAATAAATAATGTACTTTATTAGCACTGTACTGATAAAGTGGTATAAAATTAAGATTAATCGTAGTTATGATTTGTGTTACAAATTACAGTATTTTGTAAGTGCCAGTATAATATTCTAAAATAGCAAAATAAAGTAACCAAATAGTTATCAATTTGCACTTTATTATAGTAATTCATTACTGTAGAACTAGGAAAGTAATACAGTCTTCCACTTTAGAAAGGCCTGTACCTCTCCCTAGGTGTCAACATCTCCAACTACTGGGAAGCTGGTTTTCTGACAACTTAGTCCAGAATTAGCTGGCATCCAAATCTAGACGGCCTGGTACAAATATGGTCTGATTTTTCCCATGTTATTAAGGTTGTTTTTACATGTCCCCTATAAGAAGGAAGAGGGCGAGGTTCTGCACTAGAATATACACCATGCACGTCCAGCAGACTTTTGTTTGGGATAATGAAAGAATGAAAACTTTTCTTTTCTCTGACCCTGGTCTAGTAAGTCTTTTCTTTCTCCAGTGAAGTCTATTCCTGAAGACACTAAGTGTAAAACTGTGGAATTCATTCTGAGCACTACAGAAAAACAGGTGGTGTCCTGTAGGACAACATCAGGTCCACCTGGTTAAAGGCTTACTTGTTTTTTATAGATGTACACAAAATATTTTGAAAAGTACCTCACCCTTAGTAGGCACTCTATCAAACTGTGTTGAAAAAAAAATACTGTAAGAACTATCACACACCATATATGAGTATCTTCAACAGATAGGCTATAGAGTGAAAAAAGGTATTTCCAATATGTAAGTGACAAGAGAATAATAACTGGAATAGGCAGTAAACTCCTGCAAACTGATAACCCCTCAAAAGTCAGAAAAAAATAGAAAGGCAGGTAAAGCACAGCAGAAGGAAATACACAAAAATAAAAACCAAAATGGCTAAGGATATGAAGATATGTTCAGATTCAAATCATTCAAAAATGCAATGCAAAACAAGGAGCTACCACTTTATACCATGTGTATGTGGAAAACCAGAATGCTGAATACTGAAAAGAATTAGCAGGGACAGGAGTCCTCTGCCTCTGCTCATAGAGTACAGGCAGGTTGGGTTATCCTAGTGTTGCTTATAAGCATCGAGGATGCTTATACCTATGACACAGCAGTGTTGCCCTTGGACCAGCATTTCAGGGTCTCACAGTAATGGGTAGGGATGTTCAGAGAAGCTCTGTTGGTGAGAGCTGAAGGCTGCAGTCCATGGGAAAGTATCCGTGGTAGGAAAGCATTGCCATACAAGAAAACATGAAGGAGGCACACACCGTGGAACTTTAGTAGTACTGAAGTTAAAAAGAAGGAAGTAATGTATATGCACACACACACAAAATCATAAAAACTGTTGTATACTGAAAAAAAGTGAGAAACAGTAAGGTTTACAGCAAAACAGAACTTTAAAAGATGTTTATGTTTTATTTTCAGGTCCTGCAAGGAGGTCTACTTTCCTCTCTGTAACAAATTAAAAAAAAAAAAAAAAAGATTAGAAAACAAGTGAATTTTGGAAAATATAAAAAAGCCTAGAGGAACTAAGCAGAGGCTGAGAAATGGCCCTGAAGGTTACGTGCAATTCCCCACAATATAACCACTAAACAGGAGAATGCTGAAGAAAAATGCATCCTGTCATCTTCCAAAAAAGTTATATATAGATTGGTCCCTAGAAGGTGCCAGATAAAGAACCCCAAATACTTTAGGAAAAAATACTCATGGACTCTAAATTGATCCCTTTCTCTTTCTCTCTCAGTTCTTTAAATTTAGCTTTGAAAGCAAGAAAGAGATTTGGAAAATTGCCCAAATCTTTGATATTACAACTTGAGTGGATTTTAGCTCTTTTACTGGAACCAGGATTCTTTTTCAAAACTTCAAACGGAGAAGAGAACATTGATTGGAGCCGTTCCCTCAAAGGGTTGGTCCAGACACCCTGGTTTCTTTAGATTCAGTCTAACCTGGGGTTCAGAAAGCGTCACAAAATGGATATAGACTAATTTTTAATTAGTCCAGAAAAGATGAGTGTTCCTTAAAACAGGTATATTTAATATTCTCTTTTAGAGTCACAGTTAAACTTGAGGATTTTCTTTTTCATTGGAACACATTTTCCCAATATTTATATGTAATATAAATCTATCTTTAACAATATATATTAAATACATACCATGTAAGATATGTATTTAATATAAATATATAAGTACAATCTGGGAGTACCTACCTCATCGCACATTTTCTCAAACTACAAAAAAAACCACGTTTAAGTACCAGAAAAAATTAAAGAAACATTTTTGTTTTTAAAAATAAAGTCAGCAGTTAAGAAAACATAAAACACATGTATTTGTGTGTGTCGGGGGGGAAGCAAGTGTAGAGAAAGATTATCAACTGGTTACCTTCCCTCCTACTCGGTGAAGATGTTCACTGTATAATTTTATTGTTTAATTTTTCTACTTTCTTATAGATTTGAAGTTTTATATAAAAGTTGGAGGGATGTAAATAGTTTTAATGTAGTATTCAGCCCCCAAATGCATTTATGAGTAGCCTCAATACAGCCCCTAGCTCAGTATTTTTTTTCTTACTTCAATACTATGCATCCCTTGTAACACATAGTCCTGTATAAGCAATCCAGGTGTAATTGACTTAAGTCCACCTAGTGTCAGAGTATGTCTGAAAATACATCAGCTAGGAACGTCTGGATCAAACCCTGAGAGGGGGATTCCCTTTACGTAGTACTAGTACGCAAAGAGCCGATCAGTGTCTTCCGAAGTGTAAGATAACACGGTACTAAGAACGTTATCACTGCCCAGTTCTCCACTTGCTCCAGTGAGCCCTTCTAAATCTTTGCTCCTCCCACGGGCCAGACTCACTGCGTGTATTTCTAAATCACGACTCATTATCTTGCAATGCAGTGCGAGGCAGTCTTCCCTGCCGTTAACCTAATCAAACTAGGATCCCTAAATACAAACACGCGAAAACAGCTTATCTCCCAGCACACAACAAACTTAAAAAGTTGGCAAACTATATTAACTCATCGTTTTCCCCATGTCTTAATGCCTCCCTTTTTAAAATAAACCCAATGGACTCTACATACACTAATAAATGGCTGTGATGCAACTACGGGGCAATTCTGGGAAAAAAACCCAACGGGATTTGAAGTGAGAGCGAATCGCTGAGTCGCCAGACTAGTTTTACATTGTCCTTTGAAATCCCGGAGCGTCAGGATCACATCCTGAGCGTGGACACTGAGGACCAAGGCGGACAGTCGCCTAGGGAACAGTGAGGGAAAAGAGCGGCGAAAGGTGACAGGAACAGCCCGGGCCCCGTGGGCGCGCGGCTTCCCAGAGCCCGGCGCCGCGCGCCCCCCGCCCCTCCCCTCCCCTCCCCTCCCCGCACAGCCTCCCTGCCCCTCCCCACCCGGCTCCCTCAAGTCTCCACGAACGGAAATGGGAGTCACAGCGCCGGGGACCAGCGGAAACAAAACACAGAAGCGGCTGCGGGGGGGCCGCTTTGGGGAGAAGGCCCCGGAACGAAGCCGGCCCGCGCGGGCCCGCGCTCCCCTCCTCTCCGCGGCCACACTCACCCGCTCCGGAATCGACCCGGTCGCCCCGCCCGCGCTCCAGAGCCGGCAGAGAACAGCAGTGGCACGAGCTCCACGTGCAGCGTCTCTCCGGTAAAACCTGCAGCTCCCGCGACTCGAAGTGTGAGGCCCCTGGGCCCTTCCCGCGGAATCGGCTTAGAAACTCCAAACCCCCTCCCGCCTCCCAGGCACCCTCGGGTCCAGGACTACAACTCCCAGCAGGTTGCGCGAAACGAACGCCCGAGGCAACGGAGGCTCACGAGGCACAAAGGAGCACAACGCCCCAGCCCGCTTTGTTTTACACTCTTGTCACTTTGTCCGTACGTTCATACACCTCAACAACCCAAAGCACAGGACTGCTGACTCGGGGAGGGAGGGACTCAACTAAGGGACAGGCCTGTGAAGTGCGCATGCGTACACAGTAAGGTTTCCAAGAGGAAAAAAAAGATCAAATTAGGAGGACAAAAGATGGCGGAGGACTCGCTAGGGGACCCGGAAGCACTTACCCTCTACTTCCTCTTCTTTGCCTTCTACCTCACCTAGAGCCGTCCGGTCGCGGACTGTCTCCGAGACGCTTCCTGTCCGGTGAGTGCCGACCGACTGAAACGGCAGCCCATAATGCATTGCGATGGCGGGTAGGCGGGTGGGGGCGGAGCCAGGGCCGGAAGTAGGACGGTGGCGGCGGTGGCGGCTCTGGCAGCTCCGGACTGAGTGCAAGGTGATTGGGAGGGTAGCTGGACTTGCTGGGCCTCTTAGAACACCGATTCACAATTTGTTCACGGGCTTGGGCTGCCTAGTACCTCTGCCCTTCATGAGAAAGCAGTTTTCTTGCCCGGGCACCTTCACGGCCTGGCCCGAGGTCACTGCGGATCTTGGCACTTTTAGGCCTTGAAATTTGCCCTTGGCTCGATGTGTATAGCCTTGTTAATGTAACACCCCCTCTGAGGGCAAGCGGGGGTGGTGCGGATTGCACGGACGCGGGAGTTTCGTGGGCCCGCAATCGGGCTGGGGCAGCCCAAGGTCATGCTCGTGGGGCAGGTCTGCAGCCAGGCCTGGCCAACCTGGGCGTGCGGGAAATTGTTCTGAACTGTTTAAAGCAGAACATGCCCCATGACAGGTAAAAGAGTGGTAGCCAACTTAAAATTTTGCAACCCACTTAAAAATGTCGATAGTGCTAAAACATGGTTAGACAGAAGTGTCTTTATACACTTACTTTCCTTGCACAGCCCTACATCTCAACAGTCCTAAGCTGCGTGGGGCGGAGGGGGTGCTTGAACTAGCAGAGAGGCCAGAGTGCGCGTGCGAACACGAGGTTTCCAGGAGGGAAAGAGGATCAGATAAGCACATTGTGAATTGACTTCGAGGATATGCTTTGAAGAGGCAGAGAAAGGACTGTCCTTTTGGCAGGTCAGTCATCACTGTAAACAGGAGAACCATGCTGCTTCTGCGCTTGCTGTACCCTTTTCTTGTTGCCTTCCCTGATCTTTTCTATGTCAAATCTCTGTCACGGCCTCTTGTGACAGTCCATAGTACTGGAATAGAGAACTCATCGCAGTTGGGATTTTGACTCCTCTTTGTGTAATACCGTGTCTTCAGCGGGCCAGTGGACAGCCCACACTCACTATATATTTAATCAATGGTAAAAAATGAAAAGGGGGATAAAGAAAAACCCGGTTTTGATAGATTATGTGTTCATTTTTTAAACAAGTTGAATTTGAGGGCCCTAAAGGACTTACTAAGGGATGTGAGCTGTTGTATGTATAAGTTAGAATTTCAGGAAAAAGAATAAAATTAGAGATGTGTTTTGGGAATCATTAGTACTTAGATGATAGAAATCGAAAAAATGAAAATGGATTTTACCCATGTTGCCATAGGAATAAGATGATTTTTACAATCAGAGCAAATTAACTGTGGGACTATGAGCAATTTAATAACCTTCCTTAGAGCTTTATTACCTGTAACAAAGAAGTAAAGAAGTAAGAGCACCTTGCTTTAATTCTTAAGGGGAGTGCCATAAGGGTGCAAGGACAGACTATATGAGGTCAGTCCAGAAGGTATCCAGCCATGTCATATGAAAAAGAGACATTTATTGAAGAAGATCCAAGAAACACTGTACATAGCACAATGATGCTTCAGTCCCCTTTAAAGTAGGGACCTTGGGACCTCACACAGTTCTCCCAGTTGCCATCAGCTGCCCCATCATATTTTCCTGAATCTAATCAATGGTCTGAAATCTCTTCCCTTTCAAAGGTGATTATAGTTTTGGGAAACGCCAGAAGTCACAGGGTGCCAAATCTGGGCTGTAGTAGGGCTGAATCACCTGGGTGATTTGATGTTTCACCAGAAACTCTGCACAAGATGTTATGCGTAAGCAGGTGCATTGTTGTGATGAAGCTGCCAATCACCAGCTGCCCATAGCTGCGGCCTTCTGAATCATCGAAATAGTTTCCATGGAGGAATGTTCAAGTTTAATGCAAAATTCAATGCAGATTTGTTGCTGTACTTGCTCAGTCATTTCGAATGGGAGAGCCACCCAGTACACATGCTCACTCAATAGCATTTACCACCCCCACTGACTAGTGCAGTGAAGTCATTGTTTACGCATACACATTCCAGTCCACTTTCCTTGGCTACCAAGTTACATAGATGTGCAAGCCATTCTTGTTATATTAACAATGGCTGGACTTTTTCTGGATACACCTTGTAGATGAAAGTACTTTATGAAATACCTAGGGCTGAACAAACATTAGATAACCTTATTGCTGAGTGTTAAGCATGTCCTTAAGTTGCCAGAAAGGAATATACACATTGAGTTGCATGATTTTAAAAATATGTTTGTGTCCGGTCAGGTTCTACCTTGGACTAGGTACTTACCTCTAAACCTCAGTTTCTGTATGTGTAAAATGGGAATGGTAATACGGAGCAGCTTAAGGTCATTTGTTGTTTGCGTGGAGTCTTTTCTCATGTATTTTTCTCTGATGTGGTATAAGAGTGGTATATGATGAATTATTTAATTTCTTCAAATAGTTTGCTTTCATCCTGGCAGGGGAGAAGGGTATTTTGTTGATGTATAATTCCTTTTGGTAGTTTCTATATGCTATTTCAGGGTTTCTCCACCTTGCCACTATTGATATTTTGGACCAGACAGTTCTTTGTTGTGGGAAGGCTGTTGTTGCTACAGGATGTTTGGCAGCATGCCTGGCTTTTACCCACTAGATGTCGGTAACACGCCATTAGGAAAAACCAAAAATGTCTTTAGACATTGCCAAACACCTCACCCCTATTTGAGAACTGTGCTACTCTACTCTCCTGTAGGTTAGTGCTTCTCAGACTCAGTGGTAAAGGACTCCCCACCCCAACCTTTGTGGATACTTTTGAAGAATACAATACAAATGAATTACCAGAAAAATTGTACAAAAGACGAAACAATGAAGACATACAAAATACAAACATTAATTTTTTGATAAAGTTAATATGCCAAATTGCTCAAAAGTTTCTAAATGCTTATTCCCAATTTTTGTATTAACGTTAGACCAGTGACAGTTTGTATACTACCACTGGTCCACAGGCCAGAGTTTGAACAGCAGTAGTATAACTTAATGGAGTCCAGTGTCAGCGTGACAGTGACTATTGTTGTTATTGTTTTGTTATTGTTAGGTAATTTGCCGGGGGGCGGGGGGGAGGAATCGTGTTAGCGTTAGCATGTAAAGTTTTCCCTTTATCTTTAAGGTTCAGAAATTTTACCAGGCTGTATTGCGGTGTGACTCCCGTCATCGGTCTAACGCACAGTCTGATAAGCCCTTTCACTGTAGTGGAATCACCCTTTCTTAATCTGAGGGAGTTTCTCCTAATTATGTCTTCCTTTTCTTTTGGAATTCCTGTTTTCATATATTTGTCATAGTTTGGATTTTTTTTTTTTTTGCCTTTGATCTTTCAAGACACTAAATGAGGTCTCAACTGAGATCATCCCCTAATTTATCTACTGGAATTTTTACTTAGAAAATTATGTCTCTTAGCTTCAACAAGTCTAAGGACTTGAAAGTCTTAAAGTCCTTATTTTTAAAAATCAGACTTTCATCTCCTTTCCAAATTCTAACTCGTTAATTCAGATGTACTGCATGGTTTTCTTTCTTTTGTTGGGAGGTTTCCTTGCTGGTTCTTTTGGACTTAGATTTGCAGTTGTAATGGGCAGAGCAGTTTCTCCCTGTGCGAGTCTGTGAAGTAAACCCTTACAGGTTGTCAATCCTGACTGAGGCAACTGTCTCCAATGACCCTGCCCAGCTCTCCTTTGAAGGGTCAGGGTTGTTTTTTCCTGCTGCTGGTGGGCAGTCTTCTAACATTCTAGCTGACTTTCCCCTGATCCTAGACTACATTCATGGAGAAGAAACACCCCACTCTGTGTGCCGAGCTTTCTGCATGTGGCTGCTGGGGCTGCAACAGGCCTGAGTTCCTAGCCGCTTCTAGGTCACTGGAACTTTTGGTTGAGTAGTGAAACTTGCAGTGGGCAGGGGAGGGCGGTATGGAGCTGGGGTCAGCTGACTGTCAGCGCTGACTCCATTCTGGTGTGCTTGAAGTTCTGTAGCAATGAAGAGAATTAGATTCCCACTATGTGATGTACTTAGAGGTATTTTACAGTCGTATACATATTAAAGTATATTAACATTCTGGTGCTTGTTTTCAGTCACAGAATCGCCATGATTCTCCAGAGGCTCTTCAGGTTCTCCTCGGCCATTCAATCTGCGGTCTCAGTCTATCTGAGGAGGAATATTGGCATGACAGCAGTGGCATTTAAGGAGCTTGATCCTGTACAGAAACTCTTCGTGGACAAGATTAGAGAATACAAAACTAAGCGACAGTAAGTGGGTAGATAATCAACCATGATGTAAATATAAATGATCAAAGTATGTAAGTTTTGGGGTGGTAATAAAATTAGTTATTTGGTGTTTCAAAGTGTCTAAGACCTTCACTGAGCTGATCCCTGGCGTAGAGGTTCATCAGTGTGTCAAAAGAAGGAAACAAGATCGAGTCCCAAATTTACCTTTTTTACATGGGCTTCAAGGCAGAATCCCATTAAATATATTGTTATTTTAGATACGTCTGTATTCTAATGTCATTTGTTATAAACTAGAGTCAATTTGTAGAGGTACGAAGGATCTTGGAAATCATTAAGGAACTATACAGTAGTTCCCCTTTATCTGTGGTTTCACTTTCTGGGCGTTCAGTTACCTGTGGTCAACCAGGGTCCAAAAATATTGAATGGAAAATTCCAGAAATAATTCATAAGTTTTAAATTGCAGGTCATTCTGAGTAGCATGAAGAACTCTCTCACTGTCCTGTGTTGTCTGGCCTGGGATGCGAAACACTTGTTTGTTTAGTGTGTCTGTGCCGGGTTCTCTACCTGCCGTTTAGCCCCTTCACAGCCATCTTTACTGTTTCATCAGTTGTCAGAGAGACCACATTCACAGAACCTTTGTCAAAGTATATTGTTATAGTTATTCCATTTTACCATCGTTGTTGATCCTTACATCCTGATTTTAGGGAAATGTATAAACAGCGTTTTTTCTTTAATTTTTTTCTTATTCTTACATATTTCTCGGTATATCAAAAGACAGAAGACTCTGAAATGGTATAAAGCAAGTCCAGGAAAAACATGATTACAGTACCACTTTGGAGATGAATAATGACCTTAGTCATCATCAAGTTCAACCCACAAGTCTTTGAAAAAGTGGTATACATCAGTTCCTAATTCCTTTTTTTTTTAAGATTTTACTTATTTCTGGAGACGGGAAGGGAGGGACAAAGTGAGGGGGAGAAACATCAATGCGTGGTTGCCTCTGTATGCCCCCAGCTTGGGACCCGACCCACAACCCAGGCATATGCCCCCATCAGGAATCAAAACTGGTGACCCTTTGGTTCGCAGGCTGACACTCAATCCACTGAGCCGCAACAGCCAGGGCCTAGTTCCACTTTTTAAAAAATTTAGTTGTCTACCATGTGCAAAGCACTGGGCCATGAATTGTGATGGGCCACAAAGAAAGAAGCCATACTGCATTTACACAATATTCTTAATATCTGCTAAGGGTAGAAAGTTTGTAAGCAAGTAGATATACTGTAAGGTAAGACGGGCTAGATGTTGACTGAGAGAGTGGCGCATTCAGTGTTTGGGGCGTTCATAGGAAAGTTATGCTTCTTTCCAGCTAGGAGCATTTTAGAAGGCGTCTTAGAAAAGTGAAGGTTTTATCTGGGATTTGAAGGCAGTGTTGGAGGTCATCCATCCCTCTTGAGAATTTCATGGTCACCTATGTGTAATCTTCCCACTTGAAAAAAAAAAGTGAAGAATTTACTCACATGATTTTGCTTATAGCGTGAAAGGGTTCTCAGGCCCACAGAAGGCCATTCATGGACAGTCCCAGCAGGGGTCTACCTGAGGTTACGAACAACTGGTGTGAAGAGTGGACAGATAAATGGGGCTGGGAGGAGGATGTCTTTAGGAGGAAAGAGTGATGGGAGCTAAGGTATGAAAACTAGAAAGCCTATTTAGGAAATTGTGTGATGCTGTATCCCAAGGCTGCAGGGTATGAAGAGCATAGGGAGCAGTAAGGGTAGAATGGGATTAGAATGAGAGATTATCAAAGGCCTTGATTATAGACTGAACAATTAAAATATTTTTTTTAAAGATTTTATTTATTCATTTTAGAGAGGGAAGGGAGGGAGAGAGAGAGAGAGAGAGAGAGAGATCAATGTGCGGTTGCTGGGGGTTATGGCCTGCAACCCAGGAATGTACCCTGGTTGGGAATTGAACCTGGGACACTTTGGTTCCCAGCCCGTGCTCAATCCACTGAGCTACGCCAGCCAGGGCTAACAATTAAAATATTATATGAAAGGCATTTATGAGAAGTAAAAGTTGTTTGAGCAGGATGGTGAGGTGGAACAAGATGGCTCTGTATTAGGAAGATAATTTTAATCACGGTGATTAGGAAAATTGGGATGAGAAAAGAAGGAAGATAGACAAGTTAGAAAAATGTAATAATATACCCTGGCTGATGTGGTTCAGTGGTTTGAGTGCGAGCCTGTGGACCAAAAGGTCACTGATTCAGTTTCCCGTCAGGGCACATGCCTGGGTTGCGGTCAGGGGAGTGCAAGAGGCAACTAATCTATGTGGCTCTCACACATGTTTCTCTCCCTTTCTCCCTCCTTTCCCCTCTCTCTAAAAAAATAAATAAAATCTTAAAGAAAGAAAAATGTTATGATGTAAGCATTGGTTGATGAGAAGCTTGTCTTTACTGGAGTGGGACTATAAAAGTGACAATCAGAACACTGCGAGTTTTGAGACTGGGCCACTAACAAGGTTTGTTGTTACTGGAACTAAGGAGGAAGAGGGTGAAGGGATTAAAATGAAGACAGTATTAGAAATGCACAACCTTATTCATGGTGGCCCCATTTCATACATGAGAAAACTAAGGCTAAATATTTAGAATTTGCCTAAAATCACACTGTTCAGTAAGCAGGTGTACAGGATGGTGGGGAACTGGAGTGTCTTCTGTCCGGGGGTATTGTGGCATCGTAGTATTAACGCTCTTTGCACTTTAACTGTCCTTAAAAGCTGGTCCAGTGAGAAGTCAGTGCTTAGGTATGCTCTGAACCTAAGGAGTCTGGTTCATTTGTTTGTGCAGGCAACAGCGTGCAGTGTTCTGAGCATGCATGCTGGGCTGGGGTCCAGCTCTGCCACCTACTAGCTCTATGACCTTGGGCAGGCTATTTAACCTCTGTGCCTCAGGTTCCTCATTGTAAGATGGGGATGATAATAACCATCTGCATCACAGGATGTTTGAAAGAGTAAGGGTTCAGTAAATTAGCATGCCTGGTGTTTTCTTTTTAAGTGAAATAAATAAATCTCCCTTGAGTTTCTGCTGTAACCCTGTCACCATCTAGAGCAAGACAGGCTGGGCGTCTTATAGTCAGTTGAGGAGTTAGAGTATGTGTGGTTCCTTTACATCACAAGCGTACATATTAAAGTTGTAATAGCCTCCACCTAGCAGTAACCAGTCCATTGGTGAGACTGGCTGGATCTTCTCAAAGCAGTTTCTAAAACTTGTGGATCCCAGAGCTGGAAAACAATACACCAGAGTATGTGGTTGAAGGCTTCATCAAGAACTGCATTGTGTATGTATTTTAGTGAAGATTCACGTGCTACTGTTTAAATTCTAATGAATTGTAATTAAACTTAAGTAAAAATTGTTTCTCAGCCACTTAGCCACATTTCTCATGCTAATAGTGGCTAGTGGCTACCATATTAGACAGCAGAGATATAGAGCATTTCTGTCATCAGAGAAAGTTTTAGTAAGTTCTTAAATTAGAGCTCTCTTGTGCCCTGGCTGATGTGGCTCAGTGGATTGAGTGTCAGCCTGTGAACCAACAGATCGCTGGTTCGATTCCCAGTCAGAGCACATGCCTGGGTTGTGGGCCAGGTCCCCACTGTGGGGTGCAAGAGGCAGCCACACACTGATGTCTCTCCCTCTTGTTCTCCCTCCCTTCCTGTCTAGAAATGGATGGAGTCTTTGAAGGAAAAAAAAAAAGCTATTTCTATTTTTTTTTAGTGAAAACTCTGCAACATAAGTAAGACCCTATGCCTTTATTATAGGCGTGTGTGAAAATATTACCCTTGATGGAATTTTCACTTTTTGTAAATCTTTTTGTCGTTCATAAACAGGCAGGCAGTAACATGACAAACACAGAAGAGTTTGTGCAGAGAATTAAGTAAATGTAATTGGCCTCATTTCCAGTCCATGGTGCTATATTTACTTTCCCAGAGTGCATCTCTAATTTTGTCACTTTATTGTGTAGCAAATAAAATACAAACTCCCAGGCTTAACATTTCAGGCTTCCCACGATCTGGGCCCTGCTGGCTTTCCATCTAAACTGCTTAATAGTCCCACATAAAGCCAGCGCTTTAGCTCCTCCACATCTTTGCTCTTCAGTCTTAGAATGTCTCAAATTAAAACCTGTCCCAAATGCATGATTTATCACAAACGTCATTTTTTAAATGAAAATTTTTTTTCTGATTAGCTTAGCAAAAGTGCTATCTCCTCAACTTGGGTAGCTTTTTGTTAAACCATGCCTTTGAAGCTATCACATAACTCCCTTACAGCATAAATATTTATGAATAGGTTATTTTTTTCTTCTAAATGGCAGAACCTCTCGGGGTAGGAAGTGATTTTGGTTTTGTGAACTGGTTCACAAGATGGGTTTTCGCCTGCTCGTTTCCAGGTCGTCTGGAGGACCCGTTGACACTGGCCCAGAGTACCAGCAGGACTTGGAGCGGGAGCTGTTTAAGCTCAAGCAGATGTTTGGGAAAGCGGACATGAATGCGTTCCCTGACTTCAAATTTGAAGGTAAGTCTCTTTAGTCACGGATTCGTTCTTGTGGAGATCGTTTTAGGAGGAAAATAAGTGTACTTATCTGGATATTTGAGAGGGTAAATGTCAGTTAGACGCGGATTGAGTGGGACAGGGATGCACGCGTGGGAATCTCCGGGACTAGTGTCCGCCATCGGTGCAGGGGATCATGGAACGTGGAGGTTAAATGGTGCGGCTCTGAAATCAAACGCCCTGGTCTTGCGTCCTGACAGTATCACTTAGGAGCTGCGTGATCTCAGGTAGATAACTGGTACCTGTTTCCCACCTACATTAGGGGAGAATTATGTCTTTCCCATGTGGCTGTTCTAATAACAAGATATATGTACAGTCAATGGCCTGGCTCGTAGTAAATGCTGAATGATTCTTTGGCAATTGTTACATTTCCCTACAGATGTTTAGAAACAGCAGATATTCACTAAAAACAATCAGAAGATCAATGAATTAAATATTGAAGTCTTCTCAATAAGGCATTTCATTGCAGCATGGCTAAGCTAACTTTTTTTCCTCTTCTTAGATCCCAAATTTGAAGTCATCGATAAACCCCAGTCCTGAAGAAATGTAAAGTTTATCTGGTAATTTTCACTCGATAAGTTGTGCAAGTGGTCAGAAGTACCGGAATAAACATACATTTCAACAGCTGTCGGATGTTCTTTAATTCTGATTCCAAATAAATTATTTGATGATGTTGGGTGTATGCTTGAGTGCATTGGATTCTGTGTCTTAACATTGTTTTTAAACCTTCTCGTTTGGCTATAACAAAGCAGATGGAGAACTTGGATAAACCGGGTACACTTGCGTACACCCTGCGAGACTCCTCTCTGTATGCAGGGCCTCCTTTCCGCTGTGGAGACTTGCTGCCCGAGGGGAGCCACCTGGCCTCAGGGGTGTCTGCCGCTGAGGGACGCCACACTAGAATGTAAAGACGCAGTTTCTAAATCCTTCATCCCAGGCCTTTCAGGAAATTCGGGTGTCATTTTGAAGGTCCTCTGTGTTTTAAGTTCCATCTCCTCCAATAGTAAATGCCCTTTCCGTAGGAACCCAGGTCCCTCCTCTTCCCTTAGAGTTTGTGGTCGTCGCCTATTGCAGTGTACAGAGGGGGAGGGGAAGCCGAGGGCCGGTGGAGAGGGCTCCAGCAAAGGAGAGTCCCTTGTGAAGATCGAGCTGCGTGGTGTGGTTTTGCCCAAGTGATGGAGCATCCAGCAGCCATGCGCTGGGCAAGTGGCATAGCAGGCACGTCGAAATCTCGGTAACTAGAGAGCTCTCACGCTGTAAAGCAAAAGGAAAAACAGCCATACCTTTTCATATCTGACAGTCTTTCTGCCTTGTGGCAATAAATCCGGGTCCTAATAAACCTTTAAAGGTTTTCTTTAAAAATGTGAAGTCAGAAACAGCCTTCGTTATGGGTTTAGTTCACTTCAGAAAAGGAATATATTTTTACTATGCCGTGCCATACTGAGAAATTTGTTTTTCAAAAGATCCACAAATATTTTCTAGTGGTATAGGTAGGAAGAGAGTCCAATTTTCAAATGAAGCTAAGCAATGACAGACAGTTCAGTTGAACTACTTTTATTTGCATAACTGTAGGCATTGAAACAGAAGGTGATGTGTAGTTATGGCTCCCTTTAGAAGCGGCCAGGTGCTCAGGTCCTTCTCTGGCCTCCCCTGAATAAGTCTTCCCCAGCACCCGGGCAGACAGGCCGCCTGGGCTCCGCAGGGCCAGCCTCGGGAAGGAGGGGCTGACCCTTTCAGTGCGTGCTTCACCTCCTTTTCTGTCTCCCTCCCTCCCCTACTCAGTCGAGTTGGGTTTTACCTTTTATAACCTCACACTTGTTTTTTTTTTTTTATGCAATCTTTTTATCTGTCTTGCAACTAATGAAGTTTGCTTGAACATCCCAATCTCTTCATTCATTATGTAAACAGAAGGATTCTATTTGGGAGTGATGGCAAGAATACTATCCAAAGTACCCCACTCCTGTGCTCTACATCACGGGACCATGCATTTATAGTACGTTCTGCCAAGGAAGTGCTCTCTCTTTTCCAGCTGAGTGCTGTGGTGGTGCTTTGAGTCCTGGCTGTTGCCTCACCTTCCTCAGGCCCCTCCCTCTTTCTGGTGAGACTGCCCCAACTGCACACTCCAGCCTTTACCTGTCACTGCAGCACTGGTGCCTTCTCACCCTGCACTGACCATTTGGGACCACCTTGTGTGTTTATAGCAAATGACCTCAACCTTTTACGCTTTTAGCTGTTTAAAATGGCTTTTTTTTTCTCCCATGCCAGGTGTTACGGGCTAAATTGTGTTCTAAACTACATTGAAGCTGAAACCCCTGGAACCTCACAATGTGATTATATTTGGAGATAAGATTAAGTTAAAATGAGGCCGCTGGGGTGGGCCGGAACCAGTCTGACTGCTGTCCTGGAAAGAAGAGATTTGAATTGAAGGGGGGTGCAGAGCACTGGAAAGGGACACGCGTCTGTTGGTCAGCCAGTGCTGCCTTTAGTAACAACCACCGAGGGCTTCTGACCGAGGCTAGCTGTGCTGATTTACACTGATTCAGTTTCGGACTTCGTTTGTTTTTAACTGTCACTGTTCTCAACTGTTGCTGCTCGTGGTGTTGCAGGCCTGTAAGTGCCAGCTTTCGAGGACGCCTACTCGTCACCGGAAACACCTTTGCCCAAGAAATCATGGGAAAATGGGAGCTTCACTGCCCCTGCTGTCGTCCTTGATATCTTGTCTCCAACTCTCGCCCTGCTCGAAGAACTATGTCCTTCTTGGCAGGTGCCTTCAACGTTTGGAAGTGATTTTCTTTAAAATTCCCATTTGTGTTAGGAGTAAGCTGGAGAATAAAATTCAATTTTGACAAACTCGTTCTCACGCAATTTGGACAGTTCATTCTGTCTTTCCTTTCCTCGTCATTGGCAACCCGTCCACACACACTTCAGTACTCATGGACTTGTGTGTTGGGGTAAAGGGCAGGTGACAGGGGTAATGATTTCAGTGCAGCAGCACTGTCTCTATGAACACTGAAGGGAGTATTTGTACCCAAATGAAGGTGTTCTTTAGAAAGGTAGTGTATTTGTCTTCAGTCTTCAGGCAACAGAGAACGTCCCAGTCAACATTCTGTTACATGAATATATTTTTATGCATGAAACTTTACTAATTGTCTTTGATGTATATAATTCTAAAATTTAGAAAAAGATTTCTTGACCTATAGCGATTTCAGTATAATTCATGGTAGTGCAATATTCGGAAGGAAAGTGAGTTCGAGAACGGAAAGTTAAGTGGCAGGGGCAACATAAGAAATCCAACTACAGATCTTAGAAATTCTTAAATCTTTACCACCTTTAAGACGCACTTAAAAATGAGGGGGAAAAATGCAAAAAAGGTAAAAAGCACTTAAAAGTACATTCAATGTTAAAAACAAAAATGGAAGTTTAAAGCAGTTGAGAGAAGTTCAACAGGTCCTTTGTTGATAAAAGTATTCACTTGTTTTTTTATTTGTTTTAAATTTATTTTTAGACAGGGAAAGGGAGGGAGAGAAAGGGTGAGAAGCATCAATGTGTGGTTGCCTCTCAAGCGCCCCCTACTGGGGTCCACAACCCAGGCATGTGCCCTGACTGGGAATTGAACTGGCAACCCTGTGGTTCATAGTCTAGCGCTCAGTCCACTGAGCCACACCAGCCAGGTCATCAAGTCAATGCTTTAAATGGTGTGAGGGAAGGGTCTAGATTTAGTTTTTGAGAGCATTTTCTTAGAAAGTAGGAAGATATTTTATATTCTAATATGTCTTAATTAGTACATTTAAGAAATTTGGTCAAATAAAAGTATGGCATATATTTAAAAGTAATATTAAAGAGAAAGCATCAACAAATAAGAATTATGGTTTACCTGGAATTTCCTGACCAGTTGTAACTACTAAAAGTGTCTCAATCCCTTAAAAACAAGAAATATAGGATGGAAAATGAAATTTTAAAACTTGAAAATTGGAAAAATAAGTGGTCTTTTAAAGAACTACGTGGAAATGGATGCCTAACTAAAGAGTAGGACAAGAACATAATTTCTGTTCAGGCTTGATTCATGGAACAATAATTTGGGAACTTTGCATAAAATACATGAGTGATTGTAACTGTAGAATACAATGTTTTCTTAATATTCTAACTAACTCTTTAGAGAAATTTTATTAATAAGTATTCTTTAAATTGCCCTTTCATTGAGCATTTAGTGGATACTGACTACACATTAGATACCGTTAAACACTTTGGGGCGTATCAAGATGCATAAAACATTCTTCTTCCCAAAGTGCTTCCACATAGCGGTGCCAGATATGTGCATCCGTAAGTGTGTTACAAGATAAAAACCAAGTGCTACGAAAATTCACAGAAGCTACTTCTGGCAGGGGAAATGAGGGAGTGCTTCACAGAGAAGATGGAATTTGAGATGTCCCTTAATGTCCTTACTTGCATTTGATGGGTGTCCAAGGCAACCAGAAAGAAACAGTAGAACAGATGGATTGTAACCATAAGATAAGATGTGTATGTGGGGGGGGTGGGGAGGGCCTTGATTCCAGGCTAAGGAATTTAGTCTCTAGTATTGGACTATGTAAATAAAGAGTGAAAGGTTTTTAGGAAGGGGAAGGGAGAAAAGGGAGAAGGGAGTTGACATGGTTGAAGAGAATAATGCACCCTCTTCCCCTCCCCACCAACAATCAGGTTCTGGAGTGCGGAAGGGAGGAGCAATTGGTGGAACAATGCTATGATCCCTTGGGCTGTGAAGCTGTAGCTTCCTGGTGAAGCAAACAGGCTCATGCTCCCCAGTTTATTAAGCTCAATGTCTAACTCCCTTTGCTCCTTTTTCTCATTAATATGAGCTAACTACCTATGGTAACAAGACTAGGGAGGGCTTGTGGGGCCAGAGATTACTGAGGTGGGTAAGGTACAAGAGAAATGTAAATGTAAGGGGGAGGTAAGGTACGAGAGGACTGTAAAACGTAAAAGAAGGAATGTTGGGAGCAGGGAAAAAGACATATCTATATGAGACATCCTGCATCAGGTGGGCCTGAGTCATGCAGCCCCCGATTCCTCACTTAGCTGTATGAACTTGGCAGTTGTTGACCCTTCTTCTCAGTTTCCTCACCTGTGAAATAGGACATAGCCCCACTTCACATTGTTGAGATGAAGGACATTTTACATACCCTCTCCTCCATCCACCCCCACCTCTGACATGTATAAAGTGTTCCATAAATAGTTGTGGCTTTTTATTTTCAGAGATTTTCCTTTTTAGTGTTTGAGAGGTGGGCATGCATCCAGACTGAGATGATGACATTCTAAACTCAGGCAGCTACAAGCTAGCCTTATAACTGCAGATGGTAAGAGGGTGTAGTTTCCTGGGCTTGACTGAACAATAGGTGGATGACTCTTCCCCTGTGCTGTTAAATGGGGCTAAAAAGTTTAAGAAGTTCAGCTATTTTTGTTAATGTAGGCTCCTGTAAAACAAAACCATGTGTGAGACGAAGGAAGTTTCTTTGCAAAGATGTACTGAAAAACAACCAATTGTTCCAGGTGAAGTTATGTCAAACCCTCAACTAAAAATAAACCCAGTTACAACAGCAACGATAGTAATTAAAACAAAAGACTTGCTATTAATGATTCTAGAGCCCGAATCCTTATATAACACAACTTGCTTGCAGGAAAATAAAGTCAAAATGCTCTAAGAATTACAACGGGATTTTACCAGTTGTCAGTGCTGAAGTCCCTCAAATAAAGGCTGTTGGAAACACAAGCCCAGACATAGGTGGATATACTTTAAACAATTGGAAAATGAGTGCTCAGTACTATAGCCCTTGAGTGGAAGAAAGCATTCTTCACAGTTTTTACTTAGCTGCATACAATAGTTGAAGGTAATGTATAATATGTATTTGACAAAGTGTTGGATATTAACACTGTATAAGGTGAATCCTCTAGACTCTGCAGCTTAGAAGTTTTGCGTCTATTCGTAAAACTAAGGTGCTATATATTTTCCCCCACAAAATGGATTTGTGTCATCAAATTGAAGAAGTCGATCTTGTGTGCAGGTAGGTAAGCCTGAAGTGGCATCTCTGCAACTCACGTGACCCCTTGGCAATGCAAGACAAAAGCATTTCCCAAACTAAAGCAAATGAAAGCGTGGGCAACACTTGGCCTAATGTCTTACAAAAACTTATAGATAGGGTTTTTTTTTTTGTTTTGTTTTGTTTTTTAGTGCTTCACCATCGGGAGTTGGGAAACTGTGTGTGTGGGCCAGATCCTCTCCGCCTGCTGTTTTTGTAAGCCAAGCCGCACTGGAACACAGACTCAGCCATTTGTTTATTGCCGTCTGTGGCTGCTCTCATGCGACAATGGCAGAGTTGATTAGTTATAACAGGGACCATATGGCTTGTGTGGCTTAACATCTGTACCTGGCACTTTACAGGAAATGTCTGAAGGGGACTGATGAGAAGCCTTGAATCCCACAAACCCGGGGAAGGGGGGTGGGCGAGCAAGGGGGGGATGGTCTGATTATAGGGGTCATCCCAGGGACCTGGTGTCCAGGCATGTGCTGGACACTCAGTGAGTGCTCAATCCACTTGTGCAGTGAATCCCAAGCATTTGCTTTACTTACTGAGCAGAAGGAATCAACTCCTTTCAAAGCAGCTTAACCATGTTTAAAGTTGTCAAAGGTGGCAAGTGACATTTTCATCCAGATTTGCCCAGAACCCTAACCATATTTTATTATGAATGAATCAAAACAAATTGTAATTATGCTTTTAACATAATCTAAACTGCTCTTACTACTAAATGAATTGTTGGAATTTTCACTTTGTAGCACTAGCTGGAGGCCCTTGTGATTAATCAGTTGAGAAACCAGTTGATTAGACCCATTTTTCATGTCAGCCACCATTTCTCTTGTGCTCCCTGTAGCCAGGGGGATGGATGCCAGGTTCAGGGAGCCATAGTGAACTCTTTCAGTGCCTTTCTTTTACTTGTCAAACACTTCTCCCCTCCTGTCCATGGCTTTGTGATTGTCAGGACTGGCAATCCACTGACCATAAGAGCAAGGGACTCAGCCCAGAACAAAATTTCCCTGCACGGTTTTTAGAGACAGAGATGTGAAGTCACCATCCCACAGGGAAAGGTGTGTGGAAGCTCCAGTGGCAAGCTGATGTCAAGGTCACTGATCCTCTTCAAAGGGGTTTCGGGGGAAGGGACTGGCGACAAGCAGGTGTGGGGATGAAATAAGACACTTGGGTCTGGGTTTGACTCACAGTGAGCTCTGGTCACGAGGTATTTTCCTTCATGTTGCTTTTGGTTCTCAGAAATGAAAGTAAACAGTACAAACCCTTGGGTATAAGACTCATTCCCACTACCTCCCCTCTCTGGATAAATGAGCAGCAGAATAAGGATTGTATTAGGGGAGAAAAGAGGATTCTGGTGGAAACGAGACCAGAGTTTCCTTCTGCATCTGTCAGAGTATTTCTGAACCGTCCGAGTCAGACTCTGGCAGAGAGGGTGCATGCAGGTTGTATTTGCATGCTCAGGTTGTATTTGCATTTCACAAACAGTATATGATAGACTTCAGTAACTTCCTCTAGGAGTTGGGACAGTTAACATTGAACAAACCCCAGAATATTAAAACCTATTTTGATTTTTTTTAACTCAGTCCAGACAGAAGAAGCCAGACTGTATTTTAGGGAGTGACAGAACTATTTGTTTTTTTTTTTTCTTTTAAATAGTTTTTTTATTTTTTTCAATTCAAGTTGATATACAATATATTAGTTTCAGGTGTGCAGCATAAGGATTAAACATTTATATAACTTATGTATGATCACAATATTAGTAACTATACTCCCTATGTTGTACTTTACATCCCCATGGCTATTTTGTAACTACGAATTTCAATCCCTTCCCCTTTTTACCCATCCCTCCAACCCCCCTCCTATCTGGCAACCAGCAAAATGTTCTCCATATCTACATCTATCAGTTTGTTTCTGTTTTGTTATATTTTGTTTTTTAAGATTCCACATATAAGTAAACTCATACAGTATTTGTCATTCTCTGTCTGAATTATTTCGTTCAGCACAGTACCCTCTGGGTCCATCCGTGTTGTGGCAGATGGCCAAGATTTCATTCTTTTTTATGTCTGAGTCATATTTCGTTGTATATGTGCACCATTTCTTTATCCATTCATCTATTGATGAGCACTTAGGTTGCTTCCACATCTTGGCTATTGCAATTAATGCTGCAGTGAACATATGGACACACATCTTTTCAAATTAGTGGTGTCTTCGGATAAATACCCAGAAGTGGAATTGCTGGGTTGTCTCTTGTTATATATAGCCTCTGCTTCAAAGTCTATTTTGTCTGGTATACACAAGCTTTGTTGTTGTTGTTGTTTCTATTTTCATGAAATGTCTTTTTCCATCCCTTCATTTTCAGTCTGTGTGTATCTTTTGATCTAAAGTGAGAAATTTGTAGATAGCATATGTAAGGGGCTTGTTTTCTTTTTCATTTAGCCACCCTATGTCTTTGGATTGGAATATTTAATCCATTTATATTTAAAGTAATTGTTGATAGTTATTACCATTTTATTATTCATATTTTTATTTTTTTCTTTTCCTCCTTCCTCTTCTTTTTCTTTCCTCTTCTTCCTCTCCTCCTCCTCCTCCTTCTCTTCCCCCTCCTCCTTCCCTTCCTCCTCCACCTTCTCCTCCTCCTCCTCCTAGTCCCTCTAACACTTCTGTAATACTGGTTTGGTGGTGATAACTTTTAACTGTTAACCTTTAACTTTTTCTTGTCTGGGAAGCTCTATCTGTCCTTCCATTCTAAACAATACCTTTGATGGGTAGAGTAATCTACCCAGTTGTAGTTCCTTGCTTTTCACCACTTAGAGTATTCCATGCCAATCCCTTCTGACCCTCAGAGTTTCTGTTGACAGATCAGCTGACAGGCCCTTGTAGATAACTAACTGCTTTTCTCTTGCAGCTTTTTAGATTCTCTCTTTGTCTTTACCTTTGCCTTTTTAATTATGATGTGTCTCTGTGGGGTCCTCTTCGGTTTATGTTGTTTGAGACTCTCTGCACTCCCTTGGCTTCTACGTCTATTTCCTTCATCAGCTTGGGGAAGTCTTTTGTTATTATTTTTTCAAATAGGTTTCAATTTCTTGCTCTCTCTCTTCTTCCAGTACCCCTATGATGCGAATGTTGGTGCACTAGATGTTGTCCCAGAGCTCCCTTAAACTAGCCTCATTTTTTTGGATTCTTTTTTCTTTTTGCTGTTATGATAGGGCATTTTCTGGTTCCTTATCTTCCAAATCACTGATTCAGTCTTCTGCTTCATCTAATTTAGTTTTGATTCCTGCTAATGTATCCATTTTGGTTATTGTAGTCTTCATTTCTGACTGGTTCTTTCTGTTTTCTATCACCATTTTTATGTCTCTTATCTTTTCGTTGAAGTTCTCACTGAGATCATTGAGCATTCTTATAACCAGTGTTTTGAACCCTGCATCTGGTAGATTGCTTGTCTCCATTTTGTTTACATCTTTCTCTGGAGTTTTGTTCTGCACTTTCATTTGGCATTTGATTCTCTGTCGCTTCATTTTGGCAGCCTCCATGTGTTTGTTTCTACGTATTAGGCAGAGCTGCAATGTCTCCCAGTCTTGATAGAGCAGCCTTACGTAATAGGTCCCCTGTAGGGACCAGTGGTGCCATCTCCCTAGTCACCTGAGCCGGGTGCTCCAGGTGTGTCCCTTGTGTGGAATTTATGTGCCCTCCTGTTGTAGTTGAGGGATTGCTGTTGACATGTCAATGGGAGGGACTGATTGGCTGTGAGGACTGACCGACCATGACTACAATGGAGCAGCTGTTGTGCACAGGCTGACCGTACGCAGCAGATCTGCTTCAGCAGGGATCTGGTGTCTGCCAGGTCCGTCCATTCAGTGCCTCGTTTGTGAAGGTGGTTGGGTGGTGGTCTGGTGTGGTTGGAAGCTGGCCACTGGGGGTGCTGGTTCAGGGCCACTTGGTGTGAGCCACAAGATGATCTGTAGATGACTGCCACTTTGCTGGGCTTGGAGATGCCTGGGAGAGGTTAAGCTGCATGCTGAGGCTGGCTGTCACTAGTGTTGGGCTTAGGGTTGCTTACCAAGAGGCACGGGGCATGCCAAGACCAGCATGTCTGGGGTTTATGAACTTTTGAGAGATTTTAGGAAAGTTTGAACCATGAGCCAAGACAGGCTATTTGTATGGAAAAGCCACTGGAATTGGCTTGGTTGGGCCCGGAAGTTGGGTGGCCTGGTCTCAGACTCACCAGGGCAAGGTGAACGGAGACTCAGAAATGCCTGCCAGCTCTGTGGTGGGGTGGGCCAAGCAAAGGAACAATGGCCTCTGCCCACACCTTTGTCTGGGAGAAAGCTGCCCCTCCAGCTCTTGCCCTGATGCCAGACTACTCAGTTTCTGTATGTCCTTCAGTGCTGCTGACCCAGCACTCACTGGAGCTCAGAGCGAGTGAGTCCTAGTAAGTCCATGTGTGGGCTTTTACGAGGAACGCCTGGGACTCTAGAAGCTCTTTGCCGCACTGAGCCACAATCCCTGCTGGTTTTCACAGCCGGGAGTTATGGGGGCTTCTCTTCCTGGCACTGGAACCTTGGGCTCGATGCCTGGTGTGGGGCCGTGGCCCCTTGCTCCTCAGCGGGGACCTCTGTAGATGAGACACCCCTCCCGATTTTTAACTGCCACATATGGGTGTGGGCCCAGCCCGTCCTGCGTCTCTGCCCCTCCTTCCAGTCTGCAGTAGTTTCTGCATGTCCTTACTTACAGGGCTCCTCTTCAGCTGGACTTCAGGTGGTTTTCAGTGGTGGTGGTTCTGTACTTTAGTTGTAGTTTTGCTGTGGTTGTGGGAGGAGGCAAGTACAGCATTTACTCACTCCGCCATCTTGACCAGGAGCCCCGAACTATTTGTTTAAAATAACAATTTCAAGTGATTTAGTGTTTATAAAACTTTTAATGAAATACCAACTTCATCTCCTTATGTACCTCTTCGCAAATGTAAGACAAAGCAGAGTTTTATAATCTTTAAATAACTTGTGTAACAACTGTGGTACTGGTGTTTCTCAAAGGGGAATTCTTTTAAATTATAAAGGATTTTGAGTGCTTGAAATCCTATGAAAAGAGAGAAAAAACAAGTTTAAATATACTGTATTAACTTACGTTTAAAGGAATACACAAACCCTATGAGTATTAAGCTACATCCACTATAAGAATCTTACAGGTACAAACCAGCATATATTGAATTAAATCTATCTTATGGGGAACTAACTAATTAAAATACTAGGAGACATGGTCTTTTTTTTTTTTAATATTTTATTTATTTATTTTTTAGAGAGGGAAGGGAGGGAGAGAGAGAGAGGGAGACAGAAACATCAATGTGCGGTTGCTGGGGGCCGTGGCCTGCAACCCAGGAATGTGCCCTGGCTGGGAATCGAACCTGGGACACTTTGGTTCCCAGCCCACGCTCAATCCATTGAGCTACGCCAGCCAGGGCGGAGACATGGTCTTTTAAAATGTGCCTAAACAGTAAAGAATTGGGAGTGGCAATTAAAGCAGAAGCACTTCTGTGTGTGCTAGGTGCATCCTAGAGCATCTAGCGGATGGAGGTCAGGGGTGCTGCTAAGCATCCTCCAGTGCACGGGACAGCCCTCCCGAGGCACAGAACTGTGTGGGATCATTAAGGCTTCATTACATGAGCATCATAAGAAAATGTCGATAGTGCCAAGGTTGAGAAACCCTGTTCTAGGGCAAAACTACAACTGGATGAGGGCAACTGAGAGGGAGACAAAGAAAAAGTAAAAGGCATTTGTTCTTCCAACTCAGCCCCAAGGTGTCACTTACTGCTTGGTGAGAGTATTTTACTCCACACTCACAGAATGTTTTCCACAAATGGTAGGAACAAATATGGAGTGTTACATATTGCTTGTCGGCCAATTAAAGAATGATATGCTTTTGGTATAGTGAACTACACAGTAAAATGACTTCTGTGATTGACAATTCTGGAGTGGACAATCTGAAACATTTTTGACTTAAAAAACTCTACAGAACAGCTCGTGGGTGTTCACCATTAGTGTCCATCAGAATGACTTAAACGTGTTTAAATCACTGATGATCGTGCCCCAGGCCACGCTCTAGTCAGAGGAAATCTAGGACAGTACTAAGGAATTCAGAGAACCAGTGCTTCATTGCTCGAGAAAGTGTTCAGGCTCCTGAAAACATTGGAAACCTCCCTCCCGCTACTGTCTTTCTGAAAAATAATCTAGAAAGTCGAATTTCTATCCAAAGAGCTACAATATCTGAACGATGTGTTCACTGCTTCCCTGTATTTACCAGTGCAGAAGTACACCAGGCCCAAATATCTCAATGATATTCCCTTGGCCATCTCAGTTAGAGAATTGCATCGTTTCAAGGATTTCTGAGATGCTTCTTCCAGCAACAGCAGAGAATATTCTATATTCTTTAAATTTCTGAGTGCTTTAACTAACCAAAGGAGTGTCCTGGGACCACAGACCACGGACCACTTGACCAAGTGAGTTGCTTGGTCAAGCTGACAAAATCGAGATGCCTGGTTCTCAGCTTTGCCACTGGAATCCTGTGACAACCAGTGTCTCAAGTTCCTCGCCTGTACAATGGAGCCGATCATCTCAGCCCTAATGATACCAAGAGACTGAGCAATACTGGAAAATGCCGCAAGAAAAAATGACGGTGTGGTAAAGCCTCCTTGGCTCTGAAAGTGCCGGCAACTTTGTCATGCCTCGGCAGACAGGGAGGGAAGCTGACATTTATTCAGCTCCTTCTAAAGCCCAGTGGCAGACACTAGTACAAAGTATATCAAAAGTGAAAATCCATCACTGCCACACAGTGACTTCATGTCCTTGCCCTATTCCCTAAACAAATCCATTCTATAAATATGCCTTAAAAAAATACTCACATTTTCACTCATTGTGGTGGCTTTGGCTGCAGAACTGCTCTTCCTGTTTGTGGAATAAAAGAAACAACATTTATTACCTGATCACTTCCAATTCTGAAACACACACCCTTTCACTTAATGTTACCTCTGTACATTTTCTCAACAGGAAGATGAACCTTTATCACAGCCAGGTGCAATAAAAAGCCAGAAATCCCAACTGGATGTCTTACATTTACAGACAATATTCTCGGAGAAAGCCGTGTAACAAAATATCAGTGTGTGGGGGAAACCCTGTACCTAGTTGTGACCTAGGACTAATATACTACAGATTTTTGTGGAATGAGCAAAACAGAGACTTACTAACTTGTAATGTATCGATTTAGTAACATTTAACATTTTGAAAGCTTGAGATTATAGTCTCAAATTTCACTTTTTCCATGGAAAGAAATATTTATGTGGTGACTATGGTTTTGAGCTGAACTGTGTCCCCCCCACCCCCTGATATCACATGTTGAGGTCCCAACCCCCAGGACCTCGTCATGTGATCTTATTTGAAGAGAGGGTCTTTCAAGAGGTATTAAGTTAAGATGAGGTGACCAGGGTGGCCCTAACCCAATATGACTGTTTCCTCATGAGAAGAGGAAATTCAGATGCACACAGACAGTGGGAAGAGGATGTGCAGACACAGGGAGAGGGCCACCTGTCAACCAAGAGCAAAGCCCGGGACAGGTCCCTCCCTCCCTCACAGCCCTCAGAAGGAGCCAACTATGCTAACACCTTGGTCCTGGACTCCCGGTCTCTAGCACTGTGGGAAAATACATTTCTGAGGTTTCAGCCACCCAGTTTGTGGCACTTTGTTATGGCAGCCCTAGCAAACACAGGAAACGTCTGATTCATCAATCAACTAATTCCAGGGCCATAAAGGTAGTGCCCTGCACACCACGTCCTGGGTTAATAGAGACGCTGTGACTGAAGCGAAGACTAACCTCGCCCCACAGCAATGCCAGCCTTTTCCCATGTATGAGATGATGCCTCTCCTCTGCTCAAAACCCTCCAATCACTTTCCATCTTACTCACTGAAAGCGGAAATCCTCACAGATGCCTTGCGGGGCATGGGGTGGCTATATCATCAGGCTCACCCTCCTTTCTGAACTCCCCCTCTATGCCACCGTTAGTCCTGAGAACTTGGACCTCATGCTGGACTTAGACTGAGATTATGAGGCTCAGAGACCGGCAGTGAGCAGCAAGTCTGGCCGCAGGAAATCAATGGCAGCTCAGCTTTCAGAAGATTAAGGAGATGGCCGAGTATCTGAAGCGATGACAGCTGAGAGTAGAAGGGGTGCCCATGGACTCAGAGCTGGGTCTGCCATTTCCACACACACACAAGCAGGACAGTCACAGGTCAACCGCACATGAACTGGGGGACTTTGATGACCTTATCAGACCTCATCCACCCATGAGTCCTAAATCTCTAACTCTAGTTAAGATGTTTCCCCAAACTCCAGATTCATATGTTGTTACTTACTGATTATCTCTAGTACTACAGGCATCTCAGACTGCAAAGTTCCAAAACACTCCAGACCGCTCCACTACCACCACTGAAGCATCCAAACCTGCTCCTCTTGAAATCTTGTGTCCTTGGTAAATGGTTACTCCATCCTCTCATGGCCTTGAGCCAGCCCTGACTTCTCTATTTCTGATACCCTACACTCAGTCAATCACCAAATTGTTGAAAATGGTTCCAGAATCCTGTCACTTTGCAACATCTCCAATACCACTGCTTTGGACCCCGCCACTGTTTTGTCTAGATTGCTGAGTCATCTCTTAAGTGGTCTCCCTGCCTCCCCACCCTTGATCACCTTGTAGTTTATTCTCAATAGAGCAGCCACTGTGAGATTTTAGAATTAAGGCGATGCCATTCCTCTGCCCATCCTACTCAGAACCAAAGCCAAACTCCTCACGACGGTCTAGAAAGGGCTCTATATAATCTGGCCCCTGCTACTTTTGTGTACGCATCTCCTCTTCCATTGTCCTCACTCTGTTCCAGCGGCACCGTTCCCCCTGATGTTCCTGATATTCCAGGTATCCCTGGCCTCGAGATCTTTCCATTTGTTCTCTCCACTCACCCTGAACACTCTTCCCCGGGATGTCTTCATGACTTGTTCCCTCGGCTCCTTCAGGTCCTGTTCAGACGTCACCACCTCAGTGAGGCGTTCCCTAACCACGACCACGTACAAGGACAATCTCCACTCTTACCCCACGAGCCTCTCTTCTCTTGTCTGCTTTGCTTTTCTCCAGAATTCTTATTACAATCCGACGCAATTGTTTCCTTTCTGCCTGTCTCTCCTAGAATGTAAGCTCCACAGAGCAGAGGGGCTTTTGACCTGTTTTGGTCACAGCTGAATCACTAGTCCCGGGGACCGTTGCTGGACACAGAATCGGTGCTTAATTAAATGTGAACATGACTGTTGAGTCAAATTTTACTTGGAAGATTTCAATTTAGTAAATTACAGCAAATACATTCTTTAAAGCAGTTCTATGGAAATGCCTACGAGGTCAAGTTAATAAATGCATTTCTTCTGTAGATAGTTAAACATCACCAACAAGTAGGCAGGAGGCCTGAAGTGGGGTGTATATCTTGTTGAACTTGAGTCACAGTTACTTCCCATAGGATTGAAAAACTTCACAAATAACTCATCTTCCCACTTTTGACTTTACACAGATCATTAACATAAAATTATGGGAGAAGTTATGGGAGAAAAGCATGCATTTTAAGAAAGTATACTTACTGGAAGGAGGTTTCTTCTACAAAAGAATAAGTAAATATCATTAATACAAGAGTTCATATGGCATGATACAGTTTCAAATAAAAATGAGTTTAAGCTTAATTTCTTTTTCTCAGTCTTGATTCTCACTTGCCAACATCTGTACCTTCTAACTCAAGGGTCAGTAAACTTTTTCTGTAAAGGGCTACATGGCAAAATTTTAGGCTTTGTGGGCCAAGAGGTGAAATTAAGGATATTTTGTAGGTAATTTTATAACAAGAGAAAATAAACTTCCAAAATTTTTACCAATAAAATTTTAACTAGAATAATAAAGTCTTGTGTTGGCTAAACAGAAAAACAGTTCTTTGGGGGAAGATAATATTTCTCTTAATTGGGGCTCAAAGTTAGTATTCTTATTATCCAATAGATTGCAAATGTTCATCTGCAAAAACCATTCTTATCTCACGGGCCATAAAAGCACAGGTGGTGGGGCAGATTTGGTCCACAGGTTGTAGTTTGCCAACCCCCGTCCAAAATGCAAGTTCTAGAAATGATTCCCTTAGATTTTCTGCCAGAAGAAAATGGAAGTGACATTCTTAGCTAATGAACTACGAATACCCATATCACATCTTTAATTCAGTGTTTTAAGAAAAAAAATTGTTTACCAAATCTTCAAAAAATACTTATATATATTCTTTGCAAGTAGAGATAAAGATGATAAGAATTTTGAGCAATCTGTCATCTGTACTTTCATTGGTGACCAGCAGAGGGACTCAGCCAACTCCATTCATAAAGTTACCCTGGACTAGATTGTAGAACCATACAAATAAATGAACAAGTATTATTCATTCACAGAACAATTCTTAATTATGAAGGATATCACTGAAACCATGTTCATGGAAACATTTCTTGCTAATATCTACTTATAGGCATTATTAGAAACTCCGTTTAAATTTGTTTTATTTTGGTATAAAATGTTTTTTTTAACCTAAACTCCCAAATTAATGTTCACTGTGAAACAGCAAATCTAAAACTGACTTATGCTGTATTAACATGTATTATTCCATTAAAAATTCTACCTTATACAGTAATCCCAATGGACTTTATGGAGGTCTACAGTTTTTGAGCTCTCAGATAATTTTAAAGACCAAGGAGAAAGGAAATGCATTAAGAGAATAAAAAAGATGATTTTTTAATCTCGCACTTTTACATCCTATCACCAAATGGGGGGTTAGAATTACAAGAGGACTAAACGTGAAGAACTATAAACTTTGTTCAGAAGCAACTCCAACACAACAGGTTTCTAGCTTTTACCGAACGATTCTTTTCAGTCGTGCTAAATTTGACATTCAACATTCCACTATTCTCAACTGATGAAACAGTTCGCAGATTTATTTCAAAGAAATTTCTCATCATATAAGTAGAAATCCATTTGCCACTTCAAGTACACAATTCCTAACTTAAAAGGATCTTCAGCCCTGGCTGGCGTAGCTCAGTGGATTGAGCGCGGGCTGCAAACCAAAGTGTCGCAAGTTCGATTCCCAGTCAGGGTACATGCCTGGGTTGCAGGCCATGACCCCCAGCAACCGCACATTGATGTTTCTCTCTCTCTCTTTCTCCCTCCCTTCCTTCTCTAAAAATAAATTAAAAAAATCTTTTTTAAAAAATTTAAAAAAAATTTTTTTAAATAAAAATAAAAAAAGGATCTTCAACACATGTAAATGTACTATAAACATCCTTCTACGCTGACTCTCTCTTGGTACCCCGGGTATCGCTGCAATCTGCCATTCCGTGGTGTCTCCTGGAATGCTGGGCCGAGGCAGCTCTGCCTGTCCTCCCTCCATCTGCCACAGTGCTTCATGACTCACCTGCCTGTCATCTTGGGTATTTCTACTACAGAAAAAGCAATGAAACAACATTCTCCCGAGTTTGCTAGAGCTTCTTGAGAGAAACGGTGTCTCATTAAAAAAAAAAAAACAACAAAGACAAAAAGCCTCCATATTCACAGGAATTTGTCTAGCAGAGGGTGAAATTCACTTACTCGAAAAGTAGCCTTTCCTCTGAGCGTAGCACACGCCAAGGCCACAAACAGAAATCACCAAGGCCACAATTACTACAGCTGCTATGATGCCACTTATGTTGAGATCATCTGGAATGCAAAATAAACCACGCATGAATTGATGTCAAAGAGAAGGGCAGATGGAGACATTCAACTGGAAAAGTTCGAAAACAACTCCTGTTTGCAGCCATACCGTAAGTGTGGGTAATTGCATGCTTCCAAAGTCTGTTCAGCCAACACACTTGTAGGACGTGATTCAAAATTGAATGAAAATATAAAAACTATGTTTGGCAAAACTTTTCAATTTTAAAAAGTTCTATGGTCCAGAAATAACATGTGTGGTATTTATTCTCTTGCATTCATTTGGACATGCAATAATTTATAAGATTAAATACCAGATTGGAAACAATTTTTGAAGTTCAGGGAGCTCAAGTATTCTACTACCACCCTCCCCCACCCCAAATTTTACTTAAAATTCTTCTACATCATCATCTGTGTCAATTTCACAAATTATGGAAAATTCATCCAGCCCTGAAGACAGCCCATGACGCTGTTTTCTATAAAATTTAATGTCAGAAACACACTTGGATTTATATGGGCTTGAGTGGGCATGTGTATGTATGTATACGCCATTACATATAGGCCATTAAACTGCCATTCCATTCAATTTAAAATGAATTCAATTCCCTCAAAGCTTCTTCCTGTTGCCGTTAAGCAATCTCTCCTCTACCCTAATACAACTGGATTTTTTGGACCCAAGTTTGAAATCATTACCAGATTACCAACCTGTGAGGTTTGTTTTGTTTTGTTTTTTCCAGATACTGATTCTCTTGCCCAAGAATTAGATTATTAACACCCCGAAGTTAATATTTTTCCAATTTTGAACTGCATCAAAAGTACTCTCAAGTTTCTAATAAAATGATGAACATGACTCTATTGGGGAAAGAACTATGCAACAAGTTATTAGATATCGCTCTTTAATAACATGATTTATTACGACACTCTGGGTACAGCCTCCAACTACATGTGAATCCATGCAGCATTTAATTTGGACCATATTTCTCCATCTTGCCCATGAGGATGTCATGTGCCACACTCTTCTGTCATTTAGACACTTCCTATGTTCTAATTAGCATGTGAGTTATCTGTGATTTGTAAAGGAGCAATTCCTCAAAGGAGTCTCATGCAAAAGCAAGTATTAATTAGGATATTACCACATTATTTGGTAATATTAGAAAATATTAGGGATGACTTTTCTGAACAGTAATTTTAGATATTTTAAAGCAGTGCTTATTTTGGGAAAGATTTTATAAGTGAGTCTGCTTTTCATAAAAGCACCCTGTTTCCAAGTTTTTTCCTCATCCCAAGTGTGTTATTAATTTTCCCAGATACCATTGAAATATCAAGGGACCTTTTTAAGGAAACATGACAAATCTTTTGAAAGATTGAGTAATTTGACCAGAGTAGAAAACATTAATTATTGCTTGCTATAAACTCAATTCATATTTACTTGAGTATTGGAAGGTCACTGAACTCTAGCTATTGATTTACTTGGAAAAAAATAGAAAAGAGGGAAAATTTACAAATATAATGTAAAGCAAATTAAATTAATAACTAAATGATACTCCTGAGAACCAAACTGTGTCTACTATATTCTTTGTAGTGGTCAGTGAATTTGACATTTATGAAGTGTTCAACCTAAGGGCTATTATTTCACACACACACAAAAAACATCCTATACTTTGTCAATGAACTTGACATCTATGAAGGATTCAAGCAAAAAGCAAATCCTGATAAAAAACAAAAAAACTGTCGTACCTTATCAGTGCTAAGTCATGGTATAGATTTTATTTTATTTTCTTCAATGAAATGGAAGCGATAAGGCTCTTATGTTAGAGATAAGTTGTTTTAAGCCTATTTGTCACTTACTGTGAGATCCTGAGCAAGTCATATAACCATCTTATACTTCACTGAAAATATAACACCACATATGAAAACACTTTGTGTTCTTCATTAAAAAAACAAGCCACTATAAAAGGAAGGCATCCTCACTCTAAATAAAAGGAGAGGAACCAAACTGATAGAATGCTGTGTGGTGGGATCTTCCAGAGATCATCAGCAAATTCATGATTCACTTTCTTTCTCCACTTCAGAAAGAACTTCTTTAGAATAGTTCTTCTATTCTTCTTTAGAAGAACTTCTTTAGTTAACAGATTCTGGTTTTGGTTACAAGTTATTAATGATAATTCAAAAAGAAAACTGAACATGCGATTTCATGCTTTCGTGTGCATTTCAAATTATATTAATTATATTAATTAATCAATTATGTGATTATTAATTTAATCAAATTATATTAATTCCAAACCAAGGGCATAAAATACTTAGGAGCAATGGGTGAGCATTAAACGAACTACTTCTAACCTTTAAACTAACTTACATCAGAAAGAGTAGATATGTGGAAATCATGATCAAATTAGAGTGGTATGACTAGCAAAACACAAACTATTTAGCCCTGGCTGGCGTAGCTCAGTGGATTGAGCGCGGGCTGCGAACCAAAGTGTCGCAGGTTTGATTCCCACTCAGGGCACATGCCTGGGTTGCAGGCCACGGCCCCCAGCAACTGCACATTGATGTTTCTTTCTCTCTCTCTTTCTCCCTCCCTTCCCTCTCTAAAAACTAAATAAATAAAATCTTAAAAAAAACACACAAACTATTCAATTTTAACTTACTGCATGCTAGGAAAACAAACTAGAATGTCAAAACTATAACATCACAGAATTACTTCTTAAGATGCAGCTAAATTAGGCATTAACATTAAACATGGCAACTTAAAGAAAAAATAAATAGTAATCCTATAGGGGTTACAAGGTGACAGTACAAACCGTGAGGACAGTTTGTACTGAAGTTAGGGAAACACTGGGCTGTGCTCATTTTTATAATGAGTTCTAATGGTTTTTCGTGATGATAATTCCAAAGCAGCACTGAGAGAGCGTTTCCAGTAATTTAAGCAAATGCTTATATTGGACCATCAATGTCAACACCTGGATGAATATGGTGGTAATATGTATCTCTGAATCTAAAAAACACCTGAAATTCAAACTTACTACTGAATATGTTATACTTTAGGATATCCTGAAGTCTAATAAGAGTATTATTTTCTTCAAAAAATAATGCTGAGTGTAACTGCACGTAGACAATACACATTACTGCACACATATCTGCATACCTGTAAGCACAGTGGAAAAGTGAATTTCTGACCACCAAACCCCGAACCAAAGGGGAACCCTTAGTCTTGCGCTTCAGGGTACAGCCCTCCCAAGTGACCTTTAGCCCCTTGGGTACCACCTCAGCTCTCCCTTCTCTGTTACACAGCCATTTTCAAAACACATGGTTTTCACACAAAGAAGAATTAAACCAAGTTATTAAAAAATAAAATGAAAAAATAATATGATTGTTCTGAAACATAATCTGGAAAGATTCTCAAGCACTTATTTTATTGGGTTCTAAACAACTTATTTTGCATAATGTGATATATGGCAGCTAACTTTACAGTGATTTAGATCCGTAATTTATATACAACATGCCTTTTTGAGAAGCTACTTTGCAATAATTGTAAGCATAGTATTTCAGAAGACCAACAAAATTATCAACAACCTGATAACAAGCTAAAGCGTCACTTACATAGTGCTCATAATATGCTGGTGCTACTCTAACACTTTCAACTATTATTTCCTCTTCATAACAGCTCTGTGAGGATGGTATATTACTACTTCCACTATGGGGCGACTGAGGCACAGAGGTTAAATAATTTGTCAAAAGTATGCAGCTAGTACATGGCAGAGCTGGAATTTGAACCCCCATACAGAGTCCTTGAACTTGAGTAATTTACAGGGCTCAGCTTTTGTCTGAAAAAGGATTGCTCTGATGGGCATAGTGTCAAAACAATTATTTGAAAGATTCGAAAATTTGTAAAGTGCCCTGGCTGGTGTGGCTCAGTGGATGGAGCACAGGCCTGCGAACCAAGGGGTCACCAGTTCAGCCAGGGCACATGCATGGGTTGCAGGCCAGGTCCCCATTAGGGGGCGCAAGAGGCAACCACACATCGATGTTCCCCTCCTCCTCCCGTCCTCTCTAAAAGTAAATAAATAAGACCTTTAAAAAAATTAAAAATAAAAAAAATTGTAAAATTTAATGCTAAAAATTCTTGGCTTGTTTGGGACATGGATAAAAAACAGCATCTTTGCTGCTTGCAACACACTGTATCTAGTTAATTTTAAACATTCCCTCCCATTTAGGCTCCCATCACTCCGCCCTTTCCCACCCCAACTTCCGCCCGACAACTTGCACCTAACTGTGAGCCCTTTGTCCCTCCAAACAGTTCAGGCTTACCTACTTGCATTCGCTTCCCAGGGCACCTGCGAGATCCGACGGAATTACGGGCTTCGCAGGAGTATTCGCCGCTGTCCAGTTTTGAAACAGTATTGAATTGCTGGGATTTTGTGGAAGAAAAAATAAATGTATTTTTTAGCAATAAAACTGTAAGAAGACTCCTAAAATAACCATGTCCTGTGAATTTTTGTGTTAAGTTGGTCTTTCCTTTTCAATGACTTAAGCCTTCGTATTTTTTTGCTATGAATTAAAAAATCTTCCATACCTTCAAAGAGTAAATAGCTAGGTCTCCTGTTTGACAGAGACTTATGGAGAAGTATCTTTTTTTTTTTTTTGCGTGTGACACTGTGAAAAATAGTTCAGTTACAAAAGCAGTGGGCATTTTTTAAAGTTATAGTACCTTGTAGTATTTAGTATTCTAGGTATTTCTAATTCTCTGAGGAAATGCCATTTGTAAATGAAGGACTACTTGGCCTCAAAGGGCTGATACACTTTGCAAAGTCACAAGTGACTAGTGCAGCAGCAAATATTAACACTTCCTCTAAAGCCGTAGCTATCACCAGCAATAATGTGGAGCCTAGGAAAATCATAGTCGATGTCGTTCACAGGATTATAAATTCTGTCGGTTGTGGGATTTTTGAAAATCCTGAAGACATCAAGTCCAGCCCTTGCTCCTTCCACTCCCTGCTAAAGACTTCGATATAATAGGTTTTGTACTTGATATTAGTTTTATTTCCCTGGGGAATTTCATGAAGGAAGGAAGGAAGGAAGGAGACAGGGAGGGTGGGAGGTAGAAATGTAGGAAAGGACAGAAAAGAAGATGGAAAGGAAGGCAGGAAGTCAGGCCAACAGATTAAAAGGAAGATAGGAAGGAAGGAAAGAATGTGGGAAGCAGGAGGAGAGAGAGGGAGGAAGGGAGGGAGAGAAGGAAAGAAGGGAAGAAGGGAGGGAGGAAGGAAGGGAAGAAGGGAGGGAGGAAGGAAGGGAAGAAGGGAGTGAGGGAGGAAAGAAGGAAGGAAAGGAAGGGAGGGAGAGGAGAGGAGGGAGGGAGGGAGGGAAAGAGAGAAAGGAGGGGATGAATGCAGTGGGTCTTGCACTTAGTAAAGGACTCTGCCAGGACCAGTGCAGAGGGTCACAGGGGCTGGATCTTTCTTTCAGTGTGCTTGTGCCACACCCTCGCAACCACAGCGGTCCCTGCTGATGGCACCCACAAGAGCCACAAGGCTCTAAGGGCCACCCTCATTGACTTTGATCTTCATGCAACAGTATGTTAGTAAAAATAGCTGAGGTTTTTCTTTACGTGCTCCTTTCCTCTCTCACTTTACCTTACCCACTACCCACCTACTTCTTTCTGTATACTTCAGCATACTGAGATGAAAGCTTTCCCTAGCTTATTTTAACTCTGTGGAACCCTCTCTCACCCCACCCCACAAGCCAGAATACTTTTAAAATATTCACCATGGGCTCAAGATTAAGGTTATACATCAACAATCAGTGACATAAAAACAAGGATCTCCCAGCACATTATAATTGGTAATCAAAAGGAAGTCACCGTCCTCCCCCGACTGGTGTCTTGGTTGCTCCTTTCTCAGAAATCAACCCAGTTTTACCCTTGACACCACAAGACACTTCAAGCAGTGAGGCTAACTGAGGAAAGTGAATCTATGTCATCTCAGACTTGCTTTGGGGCTTTTATCACCTGCTCTGAGAAAAAATAAATTTGAAAAGTAAATATAGCAAAGTGTGACGGCAGGTTTTCTGCCCAATTTCTCAGAGTGGAGTCACTGGGACCTGCTGACCCAGCCTGCTGACGCCCAGGGGGTGGGGCCTTCCTCAGGGAATAGCTGCATCACTGGTGTGCTTTGTTTTTTAGCCACTTGATCACTATTCTGTTATTTCCCAGAAGATCTAGATTTTAAATGTCATCATGCACTTGTTGATTGAAAGCATATAAGGAAACATAATCTCCTTGTAAAATTCATCAAAATTATTATTGCCATGCCTTTAAGATTTTTTTGTTAATAATTGTGGTAGTGATTCTACATTATTGAAAATCAGACATTTTTTCCTTTATGTTATAGTTCTTTGAATAAAAAAAAGTTTCAAGCTTAATGATCTTTATTTTTACTTCCATCTCTCCCCTGAAAAGTCAGAGACAAAGAAAAAGAAAAATACTTTTATTTTTAGATGTCATTAACTTTAAAGAGCTTATTTGTAGGTTTCCATCAGTATTCCTAGAAAGACTTTTCAATCAATCAGAAAATCTGGGCAAAATCTAAAGTCATAGATTCTTAAGTCCCTGAGTCAGTTGTTGCTGATCTAGTTATGGAAGAATTTAAGGACAGAGGCATCCTATCATAGGTGGGCAGTAGTCACTACCCCTAAATGGCTGGTACTGGGGCCAGGGCACGCCCTGCCCCTGCTCGGAGTGTCTGTGTATTTCCGACATTGTAAATGTGCGGCTGCACTCGCTGCCCTTCCAGGCCAGGAAGGCAGCTGCGGTGAGCTACCTGCTCCGTGGTCATGAATCAGACCCGCTCTCCTTCAGTCACTGTGCAGATTGTACTTTGCGTGTTCAGCTCCCCAGTTCACCGTGTGGTCCTCCGCCTGCCTGCAGCAGCCCTTTCCCCCACTTCTCTGTGCATGCACCCCCACGTTCCTGCTGTCCTCCCCTCTCTCCACTTAACAAGCAGTGGTATCAACCTTCTATTCTATATCATTTCAGTTCCAATCATTCTTTTCCTCCAAATCCAGAACAGTTACGAGGCCAAGGCTTGCCATGCCCTCACCAGAGTTCCAGATTTTGTATTCACTGTGTACGAGCTGTTGGTGCTTTGGGCGTCAAGTTCTGGACTCCCTAACAAACGGATGCCATCCTTAAACCACGTGTACTCAGGGGCTGGATTCGCCTCTCTGTCTTGACATCGCAGCTCCACCACGGTTCCGCTCAGAGCAGAGTTGGGTATTTCACAGGATGGAACTCCTGGAGCCACTGAGGGACAGAAGTCAGATGGTACTGGTTATCTATAAGCTAAACAAGGATTGTAACAGCCAGGTGGAGGTGTATCAGATGCCTGTGACAGAGACCGGCTACTTGTTCAAAAGGCCTATTGCCTTTCTTCACGGGCACGCAGCTAGACCACATTTGCCAGCTCCCTTGCTGCCAGACAGGGTCATAGGCATGAGTTCTGTGCCATTTCCAGGCCTGATCCACACAAGTCTCCTGCGTGATTCTCCATTCACTCATTCTCCCACCCCTTCCCGCTACCAAGCAGGTGTCAATACCCATGGTGATCTCAGAAAGCCATGTATTGCAGATATCAGACCTGTATTTCCTTGGGTCTCTAATAATTTCATGAAGTGGAATAATATGGCTCCACTCCTACAATCCTTGCCCCAACCATTAATACTTGACCTACATGAGAAACTTCTAATATGTAAAGTCACTCACTGAGCGTGCTTTTCTCTTATAACAGCAAGCATTATATTAGCTAACATAACAACTGTTCTTTTTTACATGAATAATCTCTACTTTTCTCCTCACCAGTGGTTTAATGTTTTATTACCAAGTACATTCAAAAGAAGTCAAACCTGAGTATATTTTTCAGGCCCAGTACTCAAACGAATATCCTATTGTGCCTAGAACTGGCCAAACTAGAGAATACCCGAGTTAGATGGTTCCAGGGATTATTCTGGTCCCAGGGATTTGTAAAGTAAACCAGACTTTACCAGGTAACTTAAATCCAGGAAAACCCAGAATTCTAAGTGGTAGGCAGACATTTAACATGGTCCTTCAAGTTCCCCAGCCTGGGTATATATACACTTTCTCTCATTTATTCCATCTGTCACTGGTCTAGGTACCACTCTGAAGGGATTCTGGAGATGCAGTTAAGGTCCCAAATCTACTATCTTTACGATTGGAGCTGACCTAATCCATGACTCCTTTAAAAGTGGTTTTCTCTGACTGGTCACAAAAGGAAAAATGAAAGATTCAAAGCACAAGAGTGGTTAGACATTCTTTTTTTGGACTGAAGATGCAGCCTGGTGAACCCCTAGGCAGAAAACCGTGGCCTTGTCATGCTGGACTTCTGATCTCCAGAACTGTGAGCTCAGAAATGCTGCTAAGGTTTTTATGCTGCTAAGTTTGTGATCGCTTGTTATGTAGCAATAGGGAGCGAATACACCAGCTGATTCTCCTGCAAGGCTTTCTGAATTTCTTCTATATGAGCACATCACTAGTATTTTAGAAAGAGCCTAGACTATGTAGAAAAGCCATGATGTTATTCCTTTTGCTTGGTAGTTTACATTAACATCTGTGAAGGGGCACAGCTCATGTTCCTTTACCCATAGTAATTGAGACAATTTGCCACATTGCCCCCACGGCTGGGTGATGGGGATCAGGGTGGGAATAGCAATCACACAGTTATGAGCACATCACCTAACACTTCCAGAGTGACGGTATCCTCTTCCAGCCTTGGGCCTTGCTCAGAGGGGGTACTAACTTCACAGCGGTATTTCCCAGCATCATTTCTTGTGACATTTTTGATCCTGATGTTGAAATCCAGCATCTGAGCTCGATCTTTAAAATCACCTGTTAGGAAAAGAAGAAAACAATGCTGGTAACGCAAGTAACTTTCTATGCGCTACCTTCCTCAAATCACTTCATTCAGTCCCCAGAGCATTTATTTTCCCAGTGATAAACACAATTTAAAAATTTAAAAACCGTATGCGGGTGCAGCTATTTCAAAGTTCTTTTTTAGAATGACATAGTATTGACAAAAGAACACTTAGTCCCATATTCCCATATGTTAAAGAATTCAACCCTCCTTTCTGCCTCATACCCTCACCAGGACGCTTACAGAAAAGATTCCTGTCTTCGAAAGACACTGGGTAGCCTCGTTGAATTAGCTGGAACGGTAACTTTCTGTGCTGAGTGGAGGCCCATATGATACTCCACAAAAGAAAAGGTGAGGGCATCTTTAAAACATTCCTTTGGTTAGTTTTTGATAGTAATGTCTATGGAATTAAAATAGCGTTTCATATAATGTTCAAGTGCCAGAACTGGCGACCGTAGAAAATTCCAGTAAAGACAGCTATGCTACTGGCCCCCTGAAGTCTGCAGCCTTATATTGACAGACAAGGACCAGAGGGATATATTAAATTTACTGTAAATTTTAAACATTTCTTCGCTTATATAATTCTTGAAAATTAAAAAACATACAGTATTTTAAAATAACATGTTTAATATACTTGTTGAATTATACTTCCAACCTTAAAAAAAATTGCAATGGCCAATTTCAAGCATACACAGAATCAGACAATATAGTAAGATGAACCTCAGTGCACCCATCACCCAGCTAATAGTAATTAGTGCCTGGCCTATCTTACTGTATCTGCCCTCCCACTGCTTTTACCCATCACAATCAGCACTTTAAACAACAGCTCATCACATTCTCAACAGGAAGAACAGGACGTAGAAACATAAGATAAACAATTGAAAAAAAGAAAACACTGGGTGAAGGTAGTTGTATCTACCCTCCTATAATTTTTTTTTCTTTTTTTTAAAGATTTTATTTATTTATTTTTAGAGAGGGAAGGGAGGGAGAAAGAGAGAGAGAGAGAGAGAAACATCAATGTGCGGTTGCTTGGGGTCATGGTCTGCAACCCAGGTATGTGCCCTGACTGGGAATCGAACCTGCGACACTTTGGTTCACAGCCCGTGCTCAATCCACTGAGCTACACCAGCCAGGGCTTACCCTCCTATAATTCTTAACTCCCTGCGTGTTTCAGAGATGGCCTAGCTTTCTGACGGAGACGTGGAAATACAGTCGAGTTACTAGAACTAAACGGTGACTATCCGTTCCCAACTTGGCACCATCTTGCCTTCCTTTCCCTTGAGAGTTGAACCTACTGGGCCGTAAGAACAAGTTCATTTTCCACCCTCTGGGACTGAGCTGAGAAACGAAGGGTCCAGGGCCTTGGTGGAGTTCACCTGCTTCTGTTTTGTGTTCCCCGTTTTGGGGGTTGTATCCTAGGTCTCAGCCACTCCCTGCTGGTTTCATCTCACACTTACCAAAACTCATTTCCTGTAGTCAGCTGCGTCCTGATCTCATTCAAAACTAAAGGATACCGGCTGCACTTGGTGTTTGTTCTCTTGCTCTCACCAGGAATCCGCAGCTTCTTACCTTTAAGAGCCTGTTCATAGTAGACAAAGGAGACACTCTCCCCCAGTTTCTTCCACTCTAACCTGGAATCCATGGTCTTCTTTAGGTACTGACAGGTTAAAACAGCCTCTAGAGACGACAACAAAAATACTTGCTTAGTGTCCCTCTCAAATTATATTTTACTTAATTAAGCAATACATTTTTAACCTCAAGTTATTCCTTTGTATTTCTTTCTTTTTTTAAAAAAAATTTTCTTTATTTACTTTTTAGAGAGAGGGAGAGAAAGGAAGAAAGAGAGATAGAGAAACATCAATGTGTATGAGAAACATCCCTCAGTTGCCTCTTGCACTCTCCAAACTGGGGACCTGGCCCACAACCCAGGCATGTGCCCTGACTGGGAATTGAACCGGTGACCCTTCGGTTCACAGGCAGGTGCTCAATCTGCTGAGACACACCATCGAGGGCTATCCTTTTGTATTTCTATTCATTCATTCATTTCCTTATTTCCTTCCTTCCTTCTTTCCTACCTTCCTTCCTGTATAATTTCCCTCAACATGTACCATGCTGGCTTAACCCAAAGATAAATTGAAAGCATTACAGCTCTTCCACATAATAATTGTGTGACACTTTGTTACTTTCCCCAGATCTTGAACATCAGTTACTACTTGTAAAATAAGATAGTATCTCAAAATCTTGTGAGTCTTCGAATACAATAATATATATGCACAGTACTTTAAAATGGCAGCAATGATTAATTACTTATTTAACTTTTTCCAGTCTCAGGATTCAAGGATTATACAGCTTAGAAAACGAGGCAAATGAGATGCTGTAATTTCAGTTCAGCGTGATGAGGGCCAGGACAGAAGTAAGCAGAGAGCGCATCACACATCGTGCCTGAGAGAGGCACCGAGTCCAGCCCAGGCCATGCTGGGGAAACCCACACATGTCCCCTCAACAGGCTACATTCTCCCTCGGATCCCTTCCGTGATAGCCCTCTCTGGGAATGCACTGATACACACCCAATACTGTCTTCTAACAAGTTGTTGATTCCTACCTCTTACCTCAATCCAGATAAATTATGTTAAAATTCTTTCCATACCTTTGATTTTGATGTTAAACAGATTTAACAACATTTTAAAAAAGAACTCAGGATATTACATGATACGGTACATTATGTAATATGATACTCTCCTGGGTTTTTCACAAAATAAACACATAGATGTGGACAGAAAGCCTGAATAAATATGCATGAAAATATTAACCCAGTGATGATTTCTGTGAGACAGAATTATGATTTTTATTTTTGTTATATATAGTTTCTAATGTTTTTTAGTTCCACATATGTAGCTAGAAGTATAGAAGTAGAATAAAAGGTAATGAAAAATAGAAAGTAGGATAAAGAAAGGCAAGGGGAAAAAATCCAAAGTTGCTTACAAAGATGCCTAAAGTTTTACAAGCAGGTTTTACATTACAAAGAGACATCATTTTAGAGACGTGTTTACAATCACACTGCAAAGACAAATGTGTGCTGAGGAACTTGTCTGAGGAAATACAGCTCTATTCTGTTATTAAGGAGAATGGGTGGCGACTTTCCGGAGTCTTGAGTTTCAGATAGGTTTCCTTCCCGTAGACAGAGTTTCCAACAATTAAAAACACACCCACACTCATTTTTAGCCCATACTCTTAGGTCTTAGGAATAAATGTATACTCACTTGTTTCACATATTTAAATGGATACGCACACACACACACACACTTGGTGAATTCTTCCTAATTTCTATCCTTACTGCTCTATGGAGGAGTTTGGTAGAAATTATATTTGAAAATGTAACTGATGTTCCTAGAAGCAGCTGACTCCACTCCAGCTTCATTTGCACTAACCACATAGACTGTGGAGAAATCATCTATCCAACTTATCTAAAATACACTGAGGACTTAATGTGTGCCTGGCATTGTCTGGAGCTAGGTCAGTAAGCAACACAGAGATCTCTGCCCTTTTGGATCTTACAGTTTGCAGGGGCTCAGGGACACAAGGAACAACATAAAGTAAATTATATAGCATGTGAGGAGGTGGTAAGTGTTATGGATGTAGGTCAGACTACAGCACGGTTTGGAAGTGCCAGGGACAAGGGTGCAATTAAAAAAAAAAGTAAGGCAGAGTTCACCTAATTTAGAGGGCGACATTTGAGCAAAGACTTAAATGAGGGAATTAAATTCCTTAGAATTCAAACTAGAATTCCCTAGAACTTGAATTTAGAATGCACCACATGGTTCTCTGGGAGTGCTCCAAGCAAGGGACCAACCAGCCTGTGCCCGGACCCTAAGGTGCTAACACCACGCCCCCCGGAACTGGGAGTCTACTCACAGTGAATCTACTAGAATCTACTAGAATCATGGAGTCAACATCTAAGGACAACAAACCAAGTAAACTTAAAAGCTAAAGATCATGGACTCTTCTTTTCTCAGCCAAAATTTGACACTCAAGGCCAGCAGAATTCTGCAACTGAGCCTCAGGGTTATTATGCCACCGTAGTAGTTTAAAGGAGTGAGCCTGCTGCCAGATCCCAAGTGTGTGACATTGTGCAAATCACTTAGGCTTTTTTTTGAACCCTACAGTCAGTCACATCTGTAAAATGAAAAAAAGTAGGAGTACTCATCTCATGAAGTTGTTGGAAGGATTAAATGAGAACACACACACACACACACACACACACACACACACACACTTGGGTGCACGTGGTACATTGCGTATAGTATCTGCTCCATCAATGGTCACTATTACCTTCTTACATGAGGAACTTCTCTTAGTTGTAGCTGTAAGCTTGCCTTGGCGTGACAGAAATCCACACTTTATACCATCACAAATTTACCTAAAAGCCACTCAGATTTAAACTGCAATGTTCCCTCTGAGACAGCAAAGAAAATAATACAGATATTTTCTCAAAATAAGGTATATAGAGAGAAAAATGCACCAAATTTTTCCATTAAGATCATTTTAATTTTCACAAAAATGTTTCATTTGGATTGAGAAAAGGTAATTCTTTGTTTTGATAATGCATTAGCAACAACTATTGCTACACTATGAATTCTAATTTTTCTAGGATTTTGTACTGCTGACTTCCGATTTTACTTTCTGTGCTGAAGTTAAACATCAAAATCATATATAATGCAAGAAGAAAATTGATACTACCCAAGTAGTTGAGAGGAATTACTTGCAATTACCTCTGTGGAGAAAAGCATGCTATTAAACCCTGATTTATAGCTCTTAGGGTCGGGCACTCCCTACATAAGCCTGTTCGTATAATTTATAAGCCTGACTGAGCTGCCTTTGTTTCAGTATTATTCTGTGGAAAGTGGCACCACTGTGGGAAGTGATACAGAACAGCAGTGCTGAAAAGAAGGAATTCGTTCATGATGTATTGACATCAGAGAGGTAGAGACAGAAAACGGAATAAACTGGATGGACCACACGTATCCACAAATCCTAAAATAGTTTAGGCTGCAAGTACCATGAAGTTACTGCAAACAATATGCTAAAACTACACTGTGGAAGGAGATAGAAATTTATTTTTGTTTCATGAAGATCCAAGTTGGAATGATTGGGGCACATATAAACTTGAATCAAAGTGTAATTCTTTTTTTTTTAAAAGATTTTATTTATTTATTTTTAGAGAGGGAAGGGAGGGAGATAGAGAGAGAGAGAGATAGAGAAACATCAGTGTGCGGTTGCTGGGGGTTATGGCCTGCAACCCAGGCATGTACCCTGGCTGGGAATCGAACCTGGGACACTTTGGTTCCCAGCCCGCGCTCAATCCACTGAGCTACACCAGCCAGGGCAAAATGTAATTCTTAATTAAAAGGAGCAGAGGTGAAACAGAAAGGTAAAAAATACTTACTTGAGAGTGAGACTAACATTTGATTAAGATAAATTATAGAATGATTTTTCTATTGTAAACACAAAACACACATTAAAAAGTAATGTAAATGGTACAGGGTTTTAGTTTGGAGTGACGGAAATGTTTTGAGCCTGGATAGAGGGAGCTTGTGAATGTACTCAATGCCACTAAATTGTTTGCTTTAACGTGGTGGATTTTATGTTATGTGAATTTTGCCTCAATAAGTTTTTAAAAAGTAATGTAAGACTACAGAATATAACTTTGGTATTCTATAATAATTCAGATATCATGACACAGGGTCTAGAGGTCAGGGATGGATATATATCCGTGGTATGCAACTGGACTTAATGGGAAGAACCTCCAGGAAAGTAAAATGCAGGAGAATTGAACACTTCCTTTGTCCTGCCGGAACACCCTCGCCCTCTTGCTCTCACTGTGCTCACTCTTTTGGCCTTTCCAGCATCTTTGGCATCTCATCCAGCTCTGTTTATCCTCCCTACCTCTTCCCATAAAAACTAAGCCACAATACGAGTGAGTATTTTATTAGCTTAATCATGTAAAATGTTAGGACTTCCTAAGTACTTAAGTAATGTGTTATTAAGTGATGTTATTTTTGAATGACAGGCTGACTCTCATTACAGCACATTTTTCTGTACTGCACACGTACATAGAACACAATGCGCCAGGCACCACTGTAAGCACTGCTTAAATACTAATTCATTTACATTTAATTCCTCCCCACCCCAGTCCTCTTCTATAAATTTGTCTCTTTCCTTGAAATCTCTCTCTCCAGCTCCAGACACCTAAGACATGCCTGAAGAAAAGGATCACACATTCAGGACTTGTTCCTTAAGCATTTACTATTTCTGCCTAAACAAAGCACTGTGTTCAAGAGAGAGCCGTTCTTCCATGTTCCTAGTGTTATGTGATCCAGGCAAAAGAGCCTTGAGAAAAGTAGCGGGCAGTCAACATTTGAAGTAAACTCACCAAAAGCCTTTATAAATTTTTGGTTATTAGAACCTTTAAAAATATTTTAAATTGTAGTAAAAGACACATACTTTGAATTTAATGTCTTTACAATTTTTTACTGTACAACTTAACAGCGATGTTAAATATAGTCACATTGTTTGGCAACCAATCTCCAGAATTTTCTCATTTTGCAAAACTAGAACTTTATACCCATTTAACAGCAACTCTCCCTAATAAATATTTTGAAGCTACAATAAATAACAAAATGGCACCCCCAAAATAGGCTATGTTAATGCTATCTTAAGTACATTAAGTAGCAGGAGGTCTGCAGTATTCATTTCTATTACTATATCTCGCTGGCCGGAAACTCTGCAAGATCTCCATCTCCCAGTTTCACAGATTAGATTTGCTACGTTGCAGATAATTTATGTAATCAGAGGCCTTCTTTTTACATCAGGTGTTTTATCGTATGTCCAAGATTCCCCTCGAGGAGGTGCAGAAAGGGTCCTCAAGGTGGAAATGGTATTTGAGGCAGAAGAATGAGTGTGGGATGAGGCAGAGGGTCCCGACAAACAGAAAAAACAACGTCGCGTGACATGCCCTCAAGTCACTCAGACAACACAGTCCCTGAAAATCAGTAAGGCACTCTACCTTGATACTCTATTGCTGTGATTACTTGATGATCTTTTGGGGTAGAAAATCCATAGGCTCTATGATCTGGAAAATTAAAACAGATAAAATAATTAAAATAGTGCAAAAGATAATTTTTAACTGTTTGGGATGCGATATTAAAGAAAATGGGCCTCAAGGTTGGTGACAGTTTCATATAATTCTTAACACCTAAGGTCCAAAGTATCAAAAATAAGAAGAACCCAGCCAGACCATTAGAGTTTGTATGTCTCTTCTGTTTCTGTCTTGTCAGTTTCCCCTTGAAACAGCACCCACTCATCTATCAGGCCCCCACCCCTCGCAGACAGCACGCTCTCACAGTCCCACTGTTAACAAGTGCATGTCTTTCAGCTAATATGTACTCTAGGGCCAAAGAGTATTGCCCCCCCCCCCCCAAACTAGTAATTTTTGGACCTCATTCAAGAGTACAAATTGCTTTGGGAACTTATCTCTGACTAAACCTGCATCATGAGGAAATGAGTCATTAGGGAGATGATGGTGGTCTGGTAGACCGTGATGATGATGATGGTTATGTCATCATTCCCATGGTCTTACACAGAATTTTCATTTTGAAAAGTGCTCATATGTGTATATGTTTTATTCTATAAAATTCAACATTCAAAGTAACCTGGTGTGCTAGGTACTACTTTCTTTTAAATTCTTTATAGTTTATTTTTCAATGACAGTTGAGAATACACAATATTCTGTTTCAGGTATACAACATAAGTTACTACACATTCATATGTCTTATGATTAGACATACTAAGACTTGAACAACCAAGTAGCAGAACCAGGAATTAAACCCTTGTAATTCACTCTTTGATATGTATCACTTTGTGTTACGGATGTCACTCTACCGTGCAGGGTAATGACCATGTTTAAAAATTATTTAAATCACTTCCTGTAAGTATACATCTCTGAAATATAAATGCTACTAGGGAAAGATTTTTACCCGTTGTATTCTCCAATATAGACTGAGCACCTAGAACAGTGCTTGGCATAAGCACGACACAATAAATATTTGCTGAATGAATAAATAACACCGCTTTACTTGTATACTAATTAGTATACAGGATGTGTATATTTCCATGGATGAATGGATCCCATTCATCCATTAGTATACCAATGAGAGGAATCCAGTGAATGGGGTCCGATCACGCCAATACTAATGAAGGGTTCCTAAAGGCAAACAATTCTTTGGGAGAGGTGTTATAAGTATACGATATTGAATTGAATTAATTAATTACTTCAAAATCAGAACACAAAGCATTGTTATTACTTATCTTAAGTAAACAATTTAGGTAAAACAATCCAACTGCTGTCCTTTATTATTTATCTCTAAAATCATGTATGAAATAAGCTAAGACCAAATTAGACTGAGTGCAAAAATCTAAAAAAGGCTATTTCTTGCCCTGGCCAGTGTGGTTCAGGTGGTTGGGCGTTGTCCCGGAAGGCAAATGTTGTGGTTCAATTCCTGGTCAGGGCACCTGCCTGGGTTGCAGGTTCAGTCCCTGCAGGGTGTGTACAAGAGGCAACCAATCAATGATTCTCTCTCACATCGATGTTTCTCTTCCTCTCTTTCTCCCTCCCTTCCCCTCTCTAAAAATAAATAAATAAAGTAAAAATAAAGGTTGTTTTTAAAATATATTTCTATAATTTACTCTGTTCATGTTAAATCATCTGTCTTCTGTCTTCATAAGATATACAGATCCTGTTTTCACCAAGGGAACAATGACCTCTCTGCTGCCACATTCAAAGGACAGTTTGCAGTGTTTTATCTGACTTGTTCTCTCTGTAACATCTGCCTCTGTTGACTTCCTTGGATTGTGTGATATGACTCCCTCCTAGTCTTATTACTTGTGGGTTCTTCCTCCTTGGTCTTCTCATCCATCCATCTATCCATCCATCAACTGCTTTTCTAATTCAACTAACTTCTCATATAATCTCTTATACTCACTGAGTCAACCACCATTTCTTTGCTCCAAAGTCCTAAATCTGTATCTCCGGCTCTAATTTCTTGAGATTAAATCCATGAACTCTTTCTACAGGATATTTGTATTTCCATTTCCAACAAGAATTACAAACTCATAGGCAAAAATAAACTCATATGTTTACCCCCAAACTTTGTTTTCTTTCTACAAATCCCACCATGATGAAAGGCACCACGATCCACATGGTCACTCATGCCAGAAACTCAGGTGTCGCCCATGATATAACATCATCCCATCCATTCACTCGCCAGTTTCCATCTATAGACTTGAGGACTGTATGTCATCCAGGACAATGTTTTGGAATATTTGCCCTCCCCCACTGTCCACATTACTGGGAAGGCAGCCCAGTGCTCTTTGCCTTAGGAGAGGATATAGGTAGCTAAATCCAGAGAGAGAGAAACAGGGTACTCCTCCCTTCCACATTTAGAAACTTTGGTCATAAGGGAAATGGAAACAACTCATAGCACATGCAAACATTAAAAAAAATCATACCTTCTCCCAAGCCTTGCAGTAGAGAGAAGGAAGTGAGCTGGAGAACCTGGACCTTAATGGGCTCTTGAGAAAGAACGATAGATAACACTTGACTTTGATGTTAGGCAACATTCACAGTGCTCTACAAACGTTAACATGTAACTCTCACAACAATTCTCGGTAGGAGGGTACCATTTTTATTTATATAGGCAGAAAGTCCCACAGGTCTAATGAAGATGGGATATGTTGGGAAATTGGTGGTGAGAATGAGGGCGAAGGACTGCCTCTGAGGCACAACAGGAAGGAGGCTGTGATGCTGTGACTGGGGAAGCAGGACAATACAGCAGTCTCAGAGGGGAGGCGCCAGACCAGGGCTTCTCAATCTTGGCACTGTTGACAGCTGGGGCCGGATCATTCTGTGTTGTGGGTCCTGTGCATTGATGTTTCGCACGATTCCTGGCTTCTTCCCACTAGATGCCGGTAACACCCACGCCCCCCACACCAACCCAACTCCTGACAACCAAAAATGTTTCTAGACATTGCCAAATGTCCCCTAAAGATACAGAGACATACCTGACTGAAAACCATGGCTCTAGGCTTGCAACTAGTCTGGTTTTGTGGTAGGCAGTTAGGCAGACATGAGCAGAATAAGAACAATAGGCCAGGTACCAAAGGTCACCAGGGCGGAAGACTGGCAAAGACTAGCAGCAGGCAAAAGTGGGAAAACAAGGACCTCATCCCCAGGGTGACCTTTCCTCCCCTAGCATATTTTTGGTCATGCAGTTGTAACCCTGCCCTGACATTTCCTCCCGTGGGGTGTTGCTGGCCATATGGTAGACTCCTTGGAGGCCAGAAGAGCGCCTCATTTCACTTGCATGCCCTTGCACGACCTCTCCCTTAAGCATTAACCCCTACAAATTACGTCTAGGCCTCAGCTGCATTGCAGCTCCAGGCGCAGAAAAGCAGCAAGACCAGACAAATGATGCCATCCATGGTTGACATCAGGACCAGCAGCACTGACTACTGACCCCCTGCCCTGGTATTGACCAGTCAGTGGAGACCTTGACCTTGAGGAGACACCTGAAAAGCTGATGAATCTTCTATTGGAATCCTCCCCTGCAACCTCCAGATAAATACTCTCAAGACCAAGAACCCAGTGGGCCTTCCCTCCTGGGAGCCCACACCTTTCCCCTCCCCTTCTCGTTCCCATCAGGGCGCTACCTTTACCTTTCTCTCTCCTAAGCTCCAAGGGCCCTTCTTTTGCCTCTAGAACTTGTTTCCTGAATGCATTTCTTTTACTGTTCACCTCTACCTCTGCAACTTTCTAAATAAACTTTCTCTTATAGTTTGAGTCTTGGCTCTGAATTCAAGCACTGAGGTTGCGGAACCAAGGTCTGGTCTGACTCTACTGGTCTGATACTAGGTGTTGTTTTGGCCGCCACGAACAGTTTGCAGAACCAGACACAGAAATAGACAAGCAGATAAAAGGAGGGCAAAGAACCATGAATTCAAGGATTTTGAAAGTTCCTATGAGAAATCCTATCAGAACTTTTTTTTAAAAAAGATTTTATTTACTTTTAGAGAGAGGGGAGGGAAGAGAGAAAGAGAGGGAGAGAAACACCAGTGTATGAGAGGCCTGGCAGTCAGTTGCCTCTCACACTCCCCCAACACGGGACCAGGCCTGCAACCCAAGGCACATGCCCTAGCTGGGAATCCAACTGGTGACGTTTCTGTTTGCAGGCCTGTGCTCAATCCACTGAGCCTCATCAGCCAGGGCTCCTATCATAACTTTTTAACCATGAAATAATCTATTACACTTTTGGGAAGGAGAGAAATATGTTTCAAACAACATAGCATCCTTTTGTGGATTTATTTATCTATATGGCCATTAACATGTAAATTAGTCTTTCACTGTGCTGGACTTTATCACTTCTAAAGCATACATACTATTCTGAATATTTTCTTCTATTTTCTCTCCCTTAGCAGCCTGGGAACCAAATCTAACTACAAAAAAAAAAAAACCCCTCAAAAATCTATAGGCCTCAAAATTCCCCTGTCAAACATCAGTCAACTATTCAGGTTCTTTATTTTTAATTTGTAAACATCTTCATTAGGGAAATTGGCAAACCTGGTGTCTACACAAAGAGCATACGACTGAACTGATGCTTTTTACTGGCAGCTGTACATACATTTGTACAACAAGTGAGCCACGTGGCTCAATCTTAGAGGGGTGTCGGGGCCACCAAAGAATAATTTCAAAATAACTGTTTTGCATATGATTTTCAAAACCGTGAAGGGGAGGTCTAAGCAATCTTTTTAAATATCTTTTTCTTGCTTTCCATACACTTCTGTCACATACTGGAACATGCCCTGTGTTCCTCTGAACTCCACGCCCACCCCCCCACCCCCTTTGTGCCTTTCTATTCAAGCTGCTTCCCTCCTTCCCCACTTTTGTTTTGCAGTGGCCAGAGGGAGGGTCCAGAGCTTCAGAGAGCAGAGCTAGGGAAGAGATGAAGCTGGCCAAATCCGATTCCTCTTAAGTGAGCTGGAGAAAAGACAGGGCCTGGTGTGTCCTTGTTGCATTAGACCTACATTTAAATGATAAGATTTTTTTTTTTTTTGCCAGTGATTCTGATTCCAAACCATTACTCTGTGAAACTTTCAAAGCACACTTTGAAAAAGTGTCTTTTCTCCATTGGCAGCATGGAAATGAGTGCCCTCAAAGAAATTCCAATTAGGACTGGTGTGTCTCATCATTTTAAAACTATTTTAGTACTTTTTAGACAAAACAGTGAAGACTCATATTCCCTAGAAACCAAAGTCTGGGCAAAATAGGAAAAGATCATCTTTGTTCCCTCCACATCATCATGTCTTTGAACTTGTCAAACGCCCCGGTGTCCACCGAGAGTGTTTATTTTCTCTGGGAGGCTGGGGCCTTCTCTCGAGAGTCTGAGGCTGGCAGATTAGAACGAGGTTAAATCACTGCCCTCTTTTTCAGTTTTTCTCCTTGCTTAAACTTCCTTTGAGAAAAATTTCTTAAGTGTCCAAAAATTACTTTAAAAGTTCTACGGAAAATAACAGCTTTTAACTTCATATTTTATTAAGTCCCTCATAATTTTTATTGTGTGTATATTTGAACAGAAAAAAATGTGTCCCAGACACTAAAAAGAGTGAGAATTGGTTGAACTGGCAAAACTATAAAGGCAACAAAAAAATTTTTAATGAGGATTAGTTTTAATGAATTAATAAATAGGTAGTATTTCTTGGTGGCTAAACACTTATTTCTGTGACTTTAATAACTATCTTCTCCTAGTGCCTTTCTTCCTCTAATTCTATTTACTTCAAGGTTTGCTTTTAATCAAGTAAAAATAGTTAAAATGTGTGGTTACTTATGTAGAACTTATTCAAGAAGAAGCTCTAAATCTTTTTAAAAAATATTTATTGTGAGATTTCTATGTTGGTTCAGAAGCCTTCCTAGTCTTGGAATTCAGTTTTAATTTTTTAAAACTTGCACTCAGTAACTCTTCTCATGAAAACAAAATGTTGGACTTTGTATAAACATTTCACTAACAGATGTTAGGAATTGTCTCTGTTGGCTGCTTTCTTAAACTGATTTTTTTCCTTCAATTTTCCAGAACAAGTTAAATAGGAAAACAAATAAAATTGTCCTGTACGTCTGCTGACTGAGGTCAACAATTGTCTTAAAATTAGCTAGAAAACATCTTTAATGTTTTGGATGTGTGCCAGAACCGTTGGCGGAGGTTCATAAAATGAAGTTACGAGATGATTATCTCCAAACTAACACTCCCAGTCAAGTCCAACAAAACCTTTGTTTCTGCACCTCCCCACCTGGAAGAATGAAAGTTCTGCTATTGTCTATCCCTTATCGAAAATAACCTGGTTTGACTAAAAATAAATACTTACACTACCACAATTTCTAAAGTTACTATAATTGTGTTAACACTTTTAACTTAAAACATACTTAGGAAAAATTGACATGTTATAGAGGTTTTTTGTTTGGTTTTAAAATACCTTACAGAGACTGCCATGCACACAAACAAGTTATGAAAACTGGTTATAAATTAGGTCATAAATTTTCAAAAATAAAAATTGATAGCCATGTGGTTTCGATAATCACTGATATCCAGTTATATTAACCACTGTAAAAAGATGCACAGGGCTAGCAGTAACAAAATAATACCACCTGGGGCTTATTATCGACAAATATTTATATGAATAGAAAGTGATCCAATGAAGTAGGAACCAGGAGTTAGATAATACCCTCATCTATCACACTATCATTTAACTATAGTAGGTCTAGAGAGAGGGGAGGAAGAGGAGGAGAGGAAGACAGACATATAGACAACACATGTCCTTCCGGTCTCTCAAACTGGACATTCTGGCCCTTCCTCTTAATGAAACATCGAGACCCTGTTTTTGGAGAAAGAGAAGCCACATCTAAGCGCAAGGAAAAAGAAAAGATGTGTGTGACTTTAGAACTACCCGTGGCTGATGTCCTGGTGAGTTCATGATGGCCTAAAGAATTTAAGGGTGATTTGACTATGAATAAATTTGCCCTTAAGAACCTAACATCTAAGTACAATGTGACTCCACTGTGTTAATGTCCTCATTTGACAGATGGGAGGATTGAGAGAGGTTAAGTAGCTTGCTCAAGGTCACAGCGCTAGAAAGCAGGGAAGCCAAGATGTGCGTCTAAATCTAGTTAGTCTGGCTCTGCAGAACACACCCTCCCTTCTCAAATTAGTGCCAGGCTTTGTTAGAGAGTAGTAGAGCCAACACAACACTGCCAGACACTCTGCAAACGGCTGCACATCTATTTTCAAGCCTTAGGGTTGCAAAGGTATCATCAGAGAGCATATAACCCACTGCCATCTTCAGCAGAGAACGTGCTCATGGGCAAATGTTTATGGTGAATGAACTGATCTGAATAAACCTTGTAGGCTTATTATAACTGCAGAGAAGTTTTATGCCCCCTCTCCTTTTCTGGACTTTTAATCATTTAAGAAAGATAACTGGTATTTCAGAACTGAGTATAAAGTTGTTTTCATATTAAGTTCCATGCATTAGTCAATCTAGGGAAATTTTCAAGGTATTCTGTTACCCGAATAACTGGACAATTAAAATTTTGTGCGATATTAGATAGAGATGAATAAGTTAACTTCTTACAGTATAATAATTCTCACAATTTTCAAAGAAATGTCCTTCCACACGTCTTCAAATGCTTAACTGTGGCCAATAGCATCGGAAGGCTGTCAATGGTTGAACTTCTCACCAGGCAGTCCCCAGTAGGAAATAAAAGAATCTATTTCAGTTTTTTGAGAACATTCACTGATAGTCTTCAAGTGACAATCTCAGCCAAACACAATTCTTTTGCCAGGATTTAAGCTATAGATTTTAAATACGTAACAGTCAACTCAAATCCAGTAGACTCTCAAGACAAAACGGAGAAATGTCATTGTCCAAAATTGGTGCCAATAAGAATCACATACTCAATGGAAGGCAATCTGTGTTCTAACTGGTTCTTCCTAAGATTAAGGTGTTAAGAAACAATAGCCCTAACACTTAATTACTGTGAAATAAAAAAACTGTTACTAAAGATGTCAGATGTAAATATCTGCACGTGATGTATGGGTGAAGAGCACTAAAATGGGAGAGAGAAAGATTACACGCCCGAGGGTCTCTCCTCACTAACTGTCCCTTGTGGTCTGGGTTGTGTCTCGGGCACGTGGTTATAATGGAGATGGTGCATCAGGCTTTGAGACTTCGGTGCCATTTTAATTTAAGGTCATTCATTGCCCTTTAATGTAACATTTTAATTACTAACTCCTGACCTCAACCTCATTATGGTTTTTCAAGACTAAAAATCCAGAACCAACAGCAGTATTCGATAGTTATATTTCTCAACAGAAATTAACATATTAATATACTTGTCAAATAAACAATTTTTGAGGGCAAGCACTTTAAGTGATCTCTCCAGAGTTTTGATCAGCCCTGGGCAAACAGCTAAGACTGAGTTTCTGAATCTGGGGTCTTGATCTCCAGTTCTGAATCAGCAAGGTGCGGGAATCTGGGAATCCCTGCACCAGACGTCCTCTAACAGCTGATTCACAGATGGCTTGGTGGCTGCCTGGCTCGGGGAGGAGAAAGATAGTTACTCCGAAGTCATCTGATATTTATAAAGCCATTTAAGCAACAAATGTGAGAAGATAGCACTCTGCCACCTAGTAAGTGCTTTCTGGGCCTCCCACAGGACACGGATGTCTGCTTTAAGGTTTGCTTATACTTTCAGATCTTTGTTTCCTGGCCTTGCTAAGTGAATTTTGGGAATCACAACAATTTAACGCAGCAAAAGTTTTTACTTTTTGAAAGCATGAGTGTGCAGTTATGAATACAAATTATGTTTTACAGAGATTAGTATGAAAAGTATCAAAAAGATTCTCTAATATCACCAACTGGTTAAATGTATAATCTGCAAACGAAGTTATCTTTGCATCTCTCAAACGAAGATAGAGCACTGCTGATGTTTTCAATCTTTTTCTGAATTAGAAGTGTTATAAATATAATGAATAGACACACAAGGGGAGGCAGACCAGCCAGGAATTTAATGAGGCCTAAGCTTTGGGGATCTCACAGCACGAGCACCTCCCAAGGCCCAGTGGGGAGGTGGGAAGGGCCTAACTAATGTAAGCACATTTTGCAAAATTTGAGAGAATGAAATTTTTTGTTGAATTTTTCCTAGAGAGGGTTCCCATAGTCCATCTCTGCACATGAGTATGGACCTCTCCTTATTCATGAGTCTAGTTAGCTTTCTAGACTTGATCACTGTCAATAAAGAAAGTGGTTCCCAATAGTCCATTATCTGAGAGCCCAACCTTTAAAATACTGAAAATTGTATATGACCAACAGCTTACCGCTTGCCTGCTCACATGCGCCTGCTGTGTCTCAAATCTCAATTCTCAAAATATGAGTGGTATGAATCTTATTTTGCAACTCTCCTGTTTGATGCTTCACAAAAACTTTAGCCCTTCTATTTTGTATCTGGCTTATTAATTAATTTCTATGACCATAAATGCTTCCAGAAGAGATTAGAAAACTAAGGAAAGTCCTCCCATTTATTGTTGCTTCGTTTCCTTTGATTAGTCTTTGGGAAGCCAAAGGAAGAAATATTTATTTTGAAGGGCAAACCATAGAAACAATGGTTTGGCATTGTTTAATGGTTGTATTTTACTACTGTTGGGGAAGATTGCTCGGAATTACTTACCCCAATTTCTTGTGCGCTCTAAATCCAAGGACTATAACCTCCCTTTTCTTCTGGGAAAGAATTTTCTGACTCAATCTTTTACTTCAGAACTGGTCCTACCTCATCCAACTGTGAGCCAACACCAGTGACTTTTAAGGTCAGTCAATTAAGCCAGTGAAAGAAATGATTTAATGAACATCTGAGGTTTGGCCTGAATGCTTGTGTCCCCCACCCCAATTCATATGTTGAAACCCAAACCCCCAATGGAATGGGTTTAGGGGGCAGGGCCTTTGGGAAGTGAGTGGGTCAGGAGAATGGAGCCCTCATGAATGGAACCCTCACAAATGGGATTAGTAGCCTTAATATTTTTTTTTTACATTTTATTTATTTATTTTCAGAGAGAAGGGAAGAGAGGGAGAAAGAGAGGGATAGAAACACTGGTGTGTGATAGATACATCAGTCGGTTGCCTCTCACACATCCCCAACTCGGAACCTGACCTGCAACCCAGGCACGTGCTCTGACTGGGAATTGAACCAGCGACCCTTTGGTTCACAGGCTGGCACTCAATCCACTGAGCCACACCAGCCAGGGTGGGATTAGTGCCCCTATGAAACAGACTCCAGAGAGCTCTCTCCACCTCTAAGCTATGTGAGGATACAAGGAGAAGTTGGAGTCTGAAGCCAGGAAACCAGATTCAGCAGACATTGAGTCGGCCAGGGCTTTAATCTCAGACTCTCAGCTTCCAGAACTGTGAGAAATGAATGTTTGATTTTGAACCACCTGGCCTGTGCGTATTTTTGTTACAGTTACAGCTAAACTAAGAAAATCTGCACTCATACATCCAATCAGAGCTGCATGATGAAATGGTCAAAATGAGTATGAGCTACTAGAGATACCATTTTTGAAACTTATTCAGGTCAAGTATTAAAAAGATAGACTAAGGTGTTTGTGCCGAAATATGCCGTGCAAAAGTCTAATCGTCATAACATAATTCAGGCAACGTGGCTGTTTTGACATCCTGTGTCACATGAGGATGACTGAATGTATGACAGAATCCTCCAGGTAATTTATAATCATGTAGAGTCAGTCATAGCACTTCAGTTTCTGACGAGTCGGTACCAGAACTGGCTTCTTACCCATTGGATAAAGAATGAAACAGTACTATACCACCAACAACACCATTTTCAACAGCTTGGCTTTTTGACTAAATATTATCTGAAATCAAACAAACAACAACAACAACAACATTAAAGTAAAGATGGAGACCTGGCTGGTTTACCTCAGTGGATTGAGCGCAGGCTGTGAACCAAGGGGTAGGTGGTTCGATTCCCAGTCAGGGTTGTGGGCCAGGTCCCTGGTGGGGGCTACATGAGAGGCAACCACATATTGATGTTTCTCTCCCTCTCTTTCTCCCTCCCTTCCCCTCTCTCTAAAAATAAATAAATGAAATCTTTAAAGAAAAAAATAAAGTACGGATGGGCGAGGAAAGGGTAGTCCATGATAAATGTGGCCTAAAGTCTACTATAGATGAAAACAGAATCAGTCTTTGTCTTCAGGAAGTCATAAATGTAGAGCAGAGATGACCTGGCTCGGTTGAAAACCCAGTGCTACGAATTACTAGTCACACAGCCACAGGCAAGGCACAGCATTAACCTTCCAGACGTTAGTTTTCACTTAGATGAGATGAACCAGCCTCCTATGGGTTGTTAAGATTAAATGAAGTACATACTTGCTTAGCTTAGTTCCTGGCACACAGTAGATTCTCTGTAAGTATTCATTCCTCATCCCTCTCCTCTAACTCCTCATGCTTTTTATGCAGTATGGTGATGCAAATTTAGTTTCATAAGTGATTCCACCATAATTATGTATTAGGATGGCCTGGAAGGATAGAGAAAGGCTAGTTAGGGTTACATTTTTTTCTTCCTTTTGGAAACGATGAGCCTGACTTCTTTATTACAGTGGTTGCAATGGTGAAGTGGGAAGCCCTGGGTTTGAATTCCGTTTCCTTTTGGTCCTCGCTATGGCGTGTTTGGGAGTTACAGCCTCATCGGGCTGTGCTTCATCCTGTGGCTCCTGTCCTTCCAGCCTCCCCCTCCATCGCTGCCCCTCACGGAGGTTCTGCTCAAGTCACCCATGATGGACGGGGCACCCCTCGTGCTTTGCACCTGTAGTCCTTGGCAGGCTCCATTCTCTCTGCCTGGACTCTCCTCCCTCCAGCACTCCCCTGACAAAGAGTGAACTTGCATGTAGAATTCAACGTCTCACTCAATTGTCGGGACGGGGAAAGCCTTCCCCAGCCCTTCTGCCCTTCCATACCTGGTCCGCCCTTCCTCCATCCGACACAGCGCTTTTTATAGGCCTTTTTTTAAATTACAAACTATGGACCTGGCTGGTGTAGCTCAGTGGATTGAGTGCTGGCCTGCAAACCAAAGGGTTACCAGCTCAATTACCAGTCAGGGCACATGACTGGGTTGTGGGTCAGGTCTCCGGTGGGGGGAGCACAAGTGGCAACCACACATTGATGTTTCTCTCCCTCTCTTTCTCTCTCCCTTCCCTTCTCTCTAAAAATAAATAAATAAAATCTTTAAATTACAAACTACCTTTTACATATCTGTTTCTTCCACTAGATACTGTCAGGTACATGTTAGAAACTGACAAGTTTGCACCTACATCATGCTTAACACACAATAAGGCCCCTAATAAACTCAATTAAAAAACACACAATAGGAGATAATTAAATGTCTGTTGTGAACAAAACAATATGTTTTGTCTTCAAATTGGATGCAAAAACTTCTTTTACTGTATTTTATATGTAGTATAACTATATTTATGTGTAATATAAAATATGTTCTAAATATAATGTAAACAATGTATTTTTAAATCTACCTTAATACTTGGCATACTGGACCTACACATAATACGACTAGAATTAAAATAAAGTATTAAGCTTTAGTTATACTTTATAATATTATCTTTGATAATATTAAAAGGTTTATGGCCTCTTGCACAAAAATCTAAAAGTAATTTTGACACTGCATTGCTCTAAACTATCCTCACCCTAACTACACATAAGAGGAAAAAAATGACAATCATTTTTAGTGAAATGTGTGTGCACATGCACACAGTTCTTCTTCCGATTCTGCAGCCATTTTATTTTAACATTGTTCTACCATTTAATTTTTTTCTCATATCAGCTAAAAATGAACTTCAGAAAGGGAAAACTGGTTCCCTACAGTAAGATTATATAATAAATTTCCAGTCTTCGTCTACAAACCAAAGAACTTAGTGTGGTGGTGAAATACACGTAATTTGCATTCCTTTTTTTTAATTGGTTGGTTCTGCACACTATCAGGAACCTCTTTCATAATAAAATTTTGATGCCCCCTTCACCATCCTAAAACAAAACTTATAGATAATGTATCACTTTGTATTTTTATATGTGTGCATATATATAGCTAGATATAAAATTTGGAAAACTATGGCGTTCCTTTAATATTAAAGAGAAATAAAGACATATAATTTGTAGCAAAATAATATATATTTCAATTTATAAATGCTTACATAGTATTAGAAGATACAACGCCCTGGCTGGCGTAGCTCAGTGGATTGAGCGCGGGCTGGGAACCAAAGTGTCCCAGGTTCGATTCCCAGCCAGGGTACATTCCTGGGTTGCAAGCCATAACCCCCAGCAACCGCACATTGATGTCTGTCTGTCTGTCTGTCTGTCTCTCCCTCCCTCCCTCCCTTCCCTCTCTAAAAATAAATAAATAAAATCTTAAAAAAAAAAAGAAGATACAACGAAGTCAGATATTAGTCTATTCTTATAATGTTAAAGAGATTTAAGAGAAAAAAAAACCAGAAGCCATTCCAAATAGCACAGGAGAAATGAAGAACAGAGCTACTGTGCACATTAGACTAGAAGCTAGCATAGTTATTTATATATTAAGGCTGTGAGAGACAAAATTGTGTTTATAGGTAAAAAATAGTGTAGGTTACAGGCTGAGATAGTTATACAGTTTTCACTTACACGAACAGGCCGTGGGATCTGGCAAAGTCTTGCAGGATGAAGGGTGAGGGGCACAGGGCAATTCTTTATTCTGCAATGTCCCCTGGCGCACAGGGTATCAGCACTGGTCCCTGCCCCGCAAACGCACAGTGCCCACTGCCCCTCACTGTGACAGTCTGTCCACCCAAACTCCACAGCACCCCCTGGGCACTAACTCACCTCCTGGTGGGAGTTCCCTATTTAATGACTTAAACACATACTCATCTAACAGATACACGAAAGTTTTGTTTATAAAATGAGAGTCTTCTCCATTTATACCCTTGATGTAACATTGATGTTTCTTAATTTTTTTAAGAGCAAAGCTTATGATCTATGCTATAGTCCACTGGTGGTACTCGTTCTTAATTTTTTAAGAGTAAAACCTATGATTTACATTATAGGCAGTACTTGTTCTCAAAACGGTGGAAGAAAAAGGGGCCCGTACCACACCTGACAAGCGCAGGGGAGGCCTGAATGAGAGACCCTGAAAACTCAGAGACTAAAAGTAACCACGTAGAATGGTCTGAACATAAAAATGCTTAATGAAAAGCAGGTCACGTCCTATGCCTGTAGCTTCCCTGTCAAAGGTCCGATCATCACCTTAAGTGAGTCTCTTTATTATCTTTTTGTGTGTAAGACAACACACCTTTGAAAGGTCAGCATAATCTCCTTTTCTAGACAGCTTAGGGCACAATTTCCCACCACACCAGAGCACACCAGACCACACCAGAGCATGGGAGGCCTTACTGTTATCCTCTTTTTTTTTTTTAAGATTTTACTTATTTATTTTTAGAGAGAGGGAAGGGAACGAGAAAGAGAGGGACACATCAATGTGTGGTTGCCTCTCATGTGCCCCTTACTGGGGACCTGGCCTGCAACCCAGGCATATGTCCTGACTTGGAATCTAGCCGGTGACCTTTTGGTTCACAGGCGGGCACTCAACCCACTGAGCCACACCAGCCAGGGCTGAGTTATCTTGTTGTCCAAATGTTAATTATTCTTTTACCCATGAAGGTAAAAGAAGTGTCTCTCCTTTTTATTTTTTATCCAATCCCAAAGATCTCCTCACTTTTCTTTATCCCATCCCTTTAATCTACCACCAATGGATTTCATGTAATGCCTCCCCCTACCACCCACCCCCCACCGGGTCTCCTCATTCAATTTTATTGTATAAAATTAGCTGCACCATTGCCGTTCTCAGGGAGCATTTCTCAACCCATTGAGATTTTCCTTCACCGCAGATGCCGTCAGTTTGATTCAAATAAACTCATAAAAATTCTCTACAGGTTTGGACGTTTCTTGTATCAACACAACAAAACTACAAAGGAAGTACCGGAGAGGACACAAGATTTATTCAAGGCCTCTTCTGTGCCATTTGGAGGCTTTTCAATTTTGTTATGTTCTGTCTTACCTCTCCTGACTTAATTACTCACTGCTGTAAATCAAAGCCTAATGTAATTCTTCCTACCCACCATAGGCTGTGTTTCAAAGGATAACGTTTCCAGCTAAGAAACACTTAACGACTGTTGGTGAGTTTAACTGTGTGATAACTGAGGTCTCTTAAGTCTCCTTATCTGTCAAGAATAGTGTGCCTAAAGATACTTCATTTTGTTCAAGCACGTTCTACCGCACTTTCATGTGATTTTTAAAGCTCTCCCATCTAAATCTTTAATAAAAATCTTTGAAAATGCAAACCTACCATGAACTTGTAATTCAGTTTTCCCTGTCTTCAGAGATGTAACACAGAGACTCACATTAACTCAGCGATAAGTGCCGGAAGCCTAATTAGGAATCCCGGACTCAACATTCTGAATGGGTCCCAAATACTTTCTGACGGATCCTGTTCCCATGGAAACTAAAGTTGGGAAGTAGTAAAAGATGAGAGAAATTACAGAGTGGTACCAAATCAATTAGCTACAAGATAAAACATCCTTGGGTCCCACTATCATATAACACAAAGCAATTTAAAAATAATACATATGCCAAATCTAAGAAGTGCATGATATATAACAATCTGTATTTCGGATTAAGACAAATTAATGTTCTTCTTTTAATGTTAATTTTTAGAAACAAGGCCAAAACATGATGGGGACTCCTTCTATGTCCTTTTTAAATGATCTGTGATGCCGTTAAGGTGACTAAATTTGATAATAAATCCCTCACAAAGTTGAATGTGCTCATATTTGGATATTTTTTCCATTTACTTAAACAGTATTTTCATCATGCATTATTTATTATAGGCTTACTACAGCTTACCCTTCAGGTTAATATGACTTCAAATTCAATTTGAGTTGTGAATGTAGAAGGCACTTATATATGTTTAGAAATAAGCACACTTCAAACAAACTGAATGTCAAAAAGTGTTTTAATAACCCATTAAGAGAATTAAAATGCTGTCCACAGCCCAAACAGAACATTCAAATTATTTCCTTATTATGACAGAAAAGTCATCCTCACTGCGTGCTGATGCTAACCCTATGGATAAGAGTTTCCCTCTCCCTTCTCCTTGGGGCTGTTTCACATTGCTGAAGTGAACCCCAGAAAATGCCTTCCTGTGCCCTAAAATCTCCGCAGCCCTACCTTTCCGTATACTTTTCAAGTATGTTTGTCTCCCATATAGGAAAACTAAGATTTGGAGTCAGCCGTTCTAACTTCTTCAAATGCAGCCTCTGTGTATCCCTCTAAACATTCTAAACTTGTTTCTCATTTATGAAACTGTAACAAAAAATAGCTCAAGGAACCGCACAGGGATGTTAATGTGAGAGTTAAGGAATGTAATTCTTGTAAAAGTCGATTCTAAAGTTCCACTGTCAACTATATATACTTCGGAATATAGTTTAGCCCTGGCTGGGTAGCTCAGTTGGTTGGAGCATCGACCCAATACACCAAGGTTGTAGGTTTGATCCCGATCAGGGCGCTTACAAGAATCAACTAATGAGTGCGCACACAGATGGAACAGCAAATCAGTCTCTCTCTCTCTCTCCCCACCCCCACCCCCACTCTCCCTCTTCCACCCTTCTGCTCGCTCTCTCTAAAAACCAGTCAATAAAAAATTTTAAAAAAGAAATACAGTTTACAAAAGTAATCATTGAAGGGGATTCTGCCCACCATCCCAGCCAGCGAGAACACGCCTGTGTCGCCCTGCAAGGGGAAAACTGTTGAGATTGTTCCAGGTAAAAGATGAGACTCTATTGTCCTCTGAAAAGAAACATTTATACCCAACACACTCACTGGGGAGACAACTTTGCTCTAGAAAGGAAGCATTTTTGTACCGCACTTCCAAAATTATTTGTCTTTTTTATTTTCTGATAACTAGAAACACACTTCAACAGACATTCCTGCCCTCATAAGGACAAGGGCTGGCGAGGCACTAGGCTGCTTCCGAGGGGCAGCGAACGGCCCCCATTTCTTCCACCCTTTCCCGACAACCAGTCTTCTCTAGGGAATCCTCACAGCTCTGGCGTCTCCAGGGTCAAAGGAACGATGGGAAATTAAATCACACAAAAACTCATTTGAAACTTGATAATAAGTTATTAATGACACAGATCTGAACGTTAAATGAATATTTTAGAAAGTGTGGGTAATTCTGAAGTGGGTTTAAGCTGGTATGTCCAACGTCAGACACACTCTCACCCTATAGGAAGCCTGCAAGTATTTCCTTTTGTTGTTTATGAAAGCCAGACGGTGGACCAAACAGTCTTGATTGAACCAGTCTCCATTAAACAAACACAGAGAAACAATTTATAGGAATTTAATCAACACTCTTTTACATGTACCTCTTCTTGCCATCAAAGAGTAGCCCAGTAAAGCTGAGATTCTTGGGAGGTCCCTACTTTTGGCATTTGTCTACAACTCTTGGGATGATACCCTTAGTGTGAGGTGAGGAGTCACCTGGATCCAGGCAAATTCTTTCAGGCCCATGAACAGGCTGCACTACCCCACAAGAAGATATGATGATGACCGGATGAGAATGCCTAGGAGAACCATCTTTGGTGTGAAAAAGAGATCCCCTTTCCCAGCCTTGTCTTCTTATTTCTCTTTACAAACTGCTGCCTGTTGTGGGCACGGATTGCTGTGACATCAGTGAGTGTCAGAAGAGATGAGGCAAGACAGCAGCTCCCTGCTCCAGAGAGCACCTCTACAGCTTTCCAACATCCGTTCTGTGCCACATCTCAGGTAACTCGTCAGGAGGTACTGTTGGAGTCATCTGAGTTTTTAACCAATGTTAACTAACTAACTCAAGGACATATCAAGCCATCAGCAAAGTTTCTCTGAATTCTGAAAGGCAGACCACTCTCCATTTCCTGTAACTCCGTGGACGCCATGGTTAATCAGGAGGGAGGGAATTCTAAAATCAGTTCAACTCTTCATTCATTAGAGACTAATCAAATTATATGTGTCCTGAGATTTTTATTACTAAAAATTTATGTAATTTTATGAAGCCCAAAAACAAATAAACAAACATGACACTCCACTACTTACGTCTATGTAACTGATCAATAAAGAACCACTATGTGCCAGGCACTACGCTAGGCGCTAGAGACACAAAAGTGTGTTGCCTCTGCCTTCAACAAACTCCCAGTGCAGACTGGCACTTTTCCCTAAAAGTGCCATAAGGGAACCGGTAGCATACCAAGAGCACTGGGAGTCCAGCACGCAGTAGATTTTGGCTTTGAAGAATGGGTGAGTTGGGAAGGTTTCTGAGAGGAGGTACGGGATACTGGAGTTAGACCTTCACAGAGGAACTGCATTTGGCCACATGGAGAAGAATGACAACAATGCAGAAAAAGATGAGGTTGGAAAGGAGAAACACATGGAGGTAAAATGGCAGAGATGTTCACTCCCTTACACACACACACACACACACACACACACACACACACACACACGGGGCACTCAAGAACCTGACTGGTTCTGGGACCAAAAGCATTCATTATATGGAGCCAAAGGACAGTGATCCCATGGGTCCAATCGGCTGATGTAGAATTTTTGTCATTTTTTAAAATATGGCTTGCTGTGTGTTTAAATGATTGGACTAAAAGATTAATTCATGAATATTGGATGAAATAATTAGCATCTATTTACACGCCAGTTATTGTTTATGCCATTGTGTCAGTCCTATTTCTGATTAGAATCCCTTTCTATTTTAAAGTGTTTCTAGAGCATTTTTTAGAACATTAGCACCACTCTCCATTTTCAAATTTAGCACTTCCCCAGTAGTTCAACATGTTCCCTTTTTATTTGTGGCCATGCCTTCCTTGGTCTCCCTTCAAAACAGCTCCAGCTTGCACGTGTCTGTCAGTTGTAACTGCTGCTGGGTCTCTGTCCTCCCCAGGTGTTGGTCCTCACCCTCTTTGATGGCCCAGTTCTTCGGGTCTGGGTTGCAATTTCTCCCCTTGCAGATTTGCTCACTGGTTTGGGAGCCTATTTCCCTGTGTCTTGTTCTGTCATTTTGTTTCACTACTTACTTTTGGTGGTTTTAACTAGAAAGCAGCCCCTACTGCATGTTGGCCCAGGGTTTTAAAAGCCTCAGCAAGATGTTATCATTAGTCCTGTTTGTGAGATCTAGCTTTGAGTTGCTGTTTACTACTAAAAATAAATATTTGGGGGGAGGTGAAGAATACTGTATATATGATTTGACATGCTGACAGGTGCAGAACAGTAAGCACGGTAAATTTAGATTTTAACTTTTAAAGAAACTGTACTATATACGCTGTAACTATATTTTTTTTCCTCCCAATTTTTGGGGAACTATATGCAAGAAATGTAAGAGTAGCTACCGGTGAGGAGTGGAGAAGTCGGAGGGCTGGAAAGGAGACAAGGGTTGGAATTCACCATGGACGTGTATTATTTTTAAACACGTAAGTAAAGGCGTGTAACAATCATCTATTTTTGCCTTTGGCTATGTCCATAATAAACTAAGTTTTTTCAGCGAGAGCAAAGCTAAAATTAAGAACAGCAGGTGACGCCAAGACCAAATGAGAGGGAGCGGGCTGGAGGCCCCGCCCACAGAGGAGAGAGGCCCAGGGCGCTTCCCCACTCCTGACAGATGTGACGGTAGATCCGTCCCAGACTGCCCCTGCGAGAAATTCTGGAACCTCAAACAAAACAAAATCCAACAAAACAAATAAAAACTTGATGCCAATGGCAGAAGAAAGAGGGAAAGAAACACAAGAACCACAACTTCAAGGACACCCACTCAAGACTCCTTGGGCCATGGCAGTGGAGAGTTCACACTGTAGCTCTTTTTTTAAAAAATATATATTTTATTTATTCATTTTTAGAGAGGGGAGGGGAGGGAGAAAAACATCAATGTGTGGTTGTCCCTTGTGTGCCCCTTACCCGGCACCTGGCCCGAAACCCAGGCATGTGCCCTGACTGGGAATCGAACTGACAACCCTTTGGTTTGCAGGCCCACTCCACTCAATCCACTGAGCCACACCAGCTGGTGCTCACACTGTAGCTCTTGAAATGTCCACAGGACTCGCTCCAGTGTAGTTCTCTGTATATACAATGTAAGAACAGTTCCAAATGGACATTTCTGACCTCACTGGCCTGAAGCCTGGAGATGCTGAAAATAGAGGTTTGTGGTCCTGTCAGCAGGAGTTCATTCTCTCATTCTCTCCTCTCTCCCGTTCTCACTCCATCTCTCTCTCTCCCTCTCTCTCATGCATTCACACACTTAGTAACACAGACGGCCATTCTTCTCTCCGTCGACGCAAATCATATAACCCGCCTAACACTGGGTGCGCCAACACTGGGAAACACTTGACACTGAGGGCAGACAAACCCAGGAGTGGGAGAGAGAATAACATTGAATGAAGTGACCAAAAGACCTACAGTTTCATGTTTATATGTTCAGAACTGAACATAAAGTCAGAAACAAAGCAGACACAATTTAAAAATTCCTCAAAAACCAGAACAATTTCCCTCAAATCATTGATTAAATTTAGCTAACTACATTTCAAATATAAGAGGGGGACCCCCCCAAAACAGGAATTTATTTATTAAAAAATTGAGTATTTAGCCCTGGCTGGCGTAGCTCAGTGGATTGAGTGCAGGCTGCGAACCAAAGTGTCGCAGGTCCGATTTCCAGTCAGGGCACAGGCCTGGGTTGCAGGCCATGACCCCCGGCAACCGCACACTGATGTTCTTCTCTCTCTCTCTTTCTCCCTCCCTTCCTTCCCTAAAAAATGAATAAATAAAATCTTAAAAAAAAAAAGAAATGTACTGTGGTCACCACCATTACACATGGGTCACCTGACACACAGGGCAAACACCTTGTCGGGGTCACAAGGCTAGAAAGTGAGCCCAGCCCTGGCGGGTGTGGCTCCACTGGGTGAGGCACCACAAACCGAAAGGTCGCCCTTTGATTCCCCAGTCGGGGGTACATGCCTGGGTGGCAGGTTTAGTCTCTGGTTGGGGTGTGTACAGAAGGCAACCGATCAATGTTTCTCTCCCTTGTTTTCTCCCTCCCTCCCCTCTCTGTAAAATCAAAACGTTTTAAAAATTTAAAAAATAAAAGAAAGTGAGCACAGAGTTCAGCATCCGAAGACTTGTTCTTTACCCCTACACCATGCAATCTGAAATACAACTCATGAAAATACAGACATATACAACCCCAGGAATTATGATTTAAAAGTTATGGTTGCTTCATGGGATCTAGAGTATTCCTGGCCACAATACTGATTACACTGTGGCTGTGCATATCCGAATTGAGGTGGGTGTGACAGGCAGAACAATGGTCCCTCAAAGTTGTCCACATCTTAGTCCCAGGACCCTGTACGCATGTTACCCTACCCGGTAAGTAAAGATTAAGGTTGTAGATAGAATCAAAGTTGCTAACCAGCTGACCTGAGATGAGCAGACTGTCCAGGATTACCTCGGTGGGCCCCATGCAGTTTCCAAGGGTCCTTCCGAGTGGAAGAGAGAGGCAGGGGAGAGAGAACCAGAGGTGCGGCAGCCCGGCATTGCCGGCTTTGACTCTGGAGGAACGGACAGCAATGGGTGGCCTCTAGAAGCTGGAAAAGGCGCGCAAACAGTTTCTCTAGAACCTCCCGAAGGAACGCTGCCCTTCCCACACCTTGATTTTAGCTCAAATGACACCTATTTTAGACGTCTAACCTCCAGAACTTCAAGGTAATAAATTTGTGTTGATCAAACGTGCGGTGATTTGTCACTACAGCAAGAAGAAACTAATATAGCTGGGTTGTATTTCTGAGTTCTTGCCTTGTTAGCAGTAACACCTTCCAAGAAAACACTCCCTGGTTTTAAGTTGTTTAATGTTTCCTTTTTCTGCTTTTGCCAAAGAAAGCGCTTGACCCCAATTCTGACTCTTCCTTCACGCGCTCACCCTCATTTCCCTCAAAACACCAGCCTGGCAGGACAACTAACATGAAGTATGGACTCTGCATTGCTGCCACTCTATTGCTATGAGATGAGAAGAATTGATATTTATTTATTTTTTTAAAAACTTTTATTTCTTTTATTTCTAGACAGAGGTGAGGGGAGGCAGAAAGAGAGGGAGAGAAAGATCCATGTGGGGTTGCCTCTCACGTGCCCCTTACTGGGGACCTGGCCCGCAACCCAGGCATGTGCCCTGACTGGGAATCGAACCAGCGACCCTTTGATTTGCAGGCTGGTACTCAACCTACTGAGCCACATCAACCAGGGCTGATATTTTAAATAATGGAGTTTACTGTTTTGTGCTGGTCTGACTTCAACAAGGTAAGGCTGCTGCTTGCCAACAACAGAAGCAGACCTTGTGTTTACAGTCTGAAACATCTTCTCCATCTGAAAGGCCCACAGGAGGGAGCCAGCATGATGGACACATGGGTAGAGCAAGCACATGTATAGTCCCACGGGCTCCTCTCACTGAACTGCTTCTGTGGAGGGATCATGAGTCACCTCAGTCACAGGGAACTCATCGTTCTCTTTATGCTGATGGTTTTGTTTTCACTTATTTTTTTAAGAAAAAATTTTTAAAGATTTTTATTTATTTCTAGAGAGGGGGACGGGAGGAAGAGAAACATCAATGTGTGAAGAAAACATCAATTGGTTGCCTTTCGCACGTGTCCCCATTTGGACCTGCAACCCAAGCATGAGCCCTGATCAGGAATCGAACCAGTGACCTTTCACTTTGCGGGGAGATGCCCAACAAACTGAGCCGCACCAGTAAGGGCTTGTCTTCTTCTCAACGTCATTGTTGTCACAGCCTCAAAATGGGTACAGGTCTACCAGCCAGTCCACTCTGACCTTTCTGTTCAACAGATAATAAGAACAGTTCTCTTCAGCACACGCATTGTGAAGTGTGGTTTTTAACAGTGCTAACAGAGGGCAGAAAGGATTTTCTCAGTTGCCTGGAGTGTGGTTTGGGTCAGTTCCACCCCGCAGGAGGGCCCTTGCGAGTTTACAGAAAATCCCACGCCACAGTCCTTACCAGCTGATGAGCGATTACAGATGATCCAGGCCAAGTGGCCTGGCTTGCATTCCAGCCCGGACCTGAGGACCCCAGGCTGCTACCAGCCAGGCAGAGTTAAGAGCAGCCCACAGGTCTCATTTACACTCAACTCCTCGACTCTTTTGGAAGATTCCAGAATGCATGACCATCTCTTCCCCTGCCCTCCCCCATACTAAACTTGACTTCTTTTGTTTTCTGAGGTATCGAGCTTAAATGTCACTTCAGAGAAAACAGACACCTTAGGGCTTCATGATTTAAAATACAGTCGCTCATTTCCTCCAGTGTCTTCCATCCACTCCACCTCACCCCCTTCCTACCAAAGCGACAGGCATACATTTACACCTACTATTAACCAGGCGCTCTGCTCAGCACTGGACCTCCCGTGGTGAGCAAGCATCAAGAAATTCTCTTCCATATGGAGCTTCCATTTTGGTGAGAAATAAAAATATAATTCAACTAAACACACAAATAAATGTCCATATAGCAACAGATATACTAAAAACATAGTTTAAATAACAGCAGTAACAACAAAAATCTTCCAGACTATGAAGGAAGACACACGGCAATAAAAGGAAGAATGGAATCAGCGTGACATTATACATGGTACTATTGGGACAAAAGAGTGGTACAGTGTTGGGAACCACCCTGAGTGGTTTCAGAAGCTGTAACCCCTGCCAAGGCTAAGGCTGAGGGAGTGACCTTGGACCGTAAGCCACTAAGGAGACAAAGCTTATCTCCCTGGCAGGAGCCCGCTTCTGCTCCTTTTATTTCACTCTGCCTGGCCCCCAGTGCTTGGTCAGTTAGCCAATGACAGGTAAGATTCCCCAAAGGGGGGAACAGCCTAAGACAGGCACGATCACGTGGGAGGCCCCCAGGGGAGGACTTTGGGGGATACAGCCACAGGGGGTGATAGACCCCTGCCCCTCGGCTTTGACAAAACCTGAGTCCTCATTCTGTCTTTAAGAAGTCTCCTAATCTCTTGGCTACCTTACTTCCCCTGCCTGACTTAAGCCTGAAACAATGACAGAGGGTGGTGCAGCCCTGTGCTGGAAAGTGCGAGTTCCCAGGCAATCAGGCCTAAGAAAGAATATGTAAAATCCTGTGAAACCCTCTTTGTTTAGAATGCTCTCAATTAAATGATAAGGGTCCAAGCAAGAAGTAAGTTTGTTCCTCAAAGTTTTACAGCTCTTTAGCTATCTGACCCTGACTCAAAATAGGCCCTCAGAGCTCTTTGTTATCTCCAGTTTGATCCTTACTGCCTGACAATGATTAATGAGCTTTATCTGTATTCCTGTGCAAATGAACCCAATTAAAGCCCATTGAGGAACAGGCTACTGGCCCTTCTCCTTTGAGAGATCAGCCACCTTTCCTCCCCAAGCAGATCATGTCTTGGTAGACTTATTCTCATCTGCAGCTGGGGCGGGGTGGGGGGGGCCCTGTGGGCGGAGCCCCCCCCACAGTAGTTATATTTGGGTGAATATCATTAGAGCTTAAGAAAGCCACTAATTCTACTAAATCTACTTCATTCTTTTCTTGAGTAAAGATGGCCAAAGAGTTAAGCACTCAGATAGAAAGAAGCCCAGGTATCTACGAAAACTTCTCAGCCTTTAAATCCCAGTTCCATCTCTTTCCAGCCTAGAAAAGTGAGCTTAGACAAGGAACTTAGCTTCTCTCTATAAGCTGAAAATACATTCTTTCTCATGCACTTGTAGAGACCTTAAAAACAGAATACACAAGAAAGTCCTTAGAACAGTGCCTGATATATACATGAGCCTTCATCACACTGTCTTTGGATCTGGACATAAAACCGGAGTGGACAGATCACAAACAGGACTACAGAGTGAAACTTAGCCCTGAAAAACATTCATGTTTTCAACAACAGCCTAATAGCAATGAGCATACCGACTGCCCAGACTTGGGTTTCCAATTCTATTCTCCAACAAGAGGAACCAGGGTTCTTCGGAGATGTGGCCGATTCTAGGACTGCAGCAGGAAATATACAAGATCAGCCTGGAGCTTTTGTGGTCCCAGAAAGTAAAGAAATACTGAAAACAAAAGTGTGTGCATGCGTGTCTGTGTGTGTGTGATGCGGCCCCGTCACAGGGGCAGAGGAACCAACGGAAACCACTCCCAGCGACCAAATCAAAAGTAACCTGAGCACTACAATTAATAAAATAGTACCAGATGATAAATCAAGGTATAAAATAAATGTTCATGAATGCACACTGACATAAAAATGAATGAATGAATGAATGAATGAATGGTGGAGGGGGAGTAGGTACATCTCTCAAACAGAAGAATTCCAAACAATTTATGGAGATGCTCCATCCTCAAGGATGTGGAGCATAACTCATCTCTTAAGTGTGATTTGTATATAACGACTTTCCTTTAAAAAAATACAGTATGGACAGAGGGATAAAGGGATAACCTGTGGGAGAAACCTGATACACATTACCGCAATCAGGTGAGGAGGGCTCACAGTAGCAGAGATAAGTCATGTTCACAGTATGCACCCTGAAGATGATGTGACGGAAATGCCACTTTCACTCTGTGCTCTTCCTCCAGAAACCCCCATTAACTCAAGTCTAGTTCTTAAAAAAAAGAGAGAGAAATACTAATTGAGAGGCATTCTACAAAATAATTCACTAGGACACCTCAAATCTGTCAAGGTCATGGAAGAAACAAGAGAAGTCTGAGAAACTGTCACCACTAAGAGGAGGCTAAGGAAACACGGCTATCACATGTAACGAGGTATCCTGGATGAAATCCTGGAACAGCAAAAAGGAGACATTAGGTAAGAATGCAGGAAATCTGAATAAGGTGTGGGCTTTAGCTCATAATAATATATTAATATTGGTTCACTAATTGGAACAAATGTATCATACTAATGTAAAAATGTTAATAATAAGAGAAAGTGAGTGTAGTATAATATAATTCTCTATACTATCTTAGCAATTTTTTAAACCTAAACTATTATAAAATAAAAGTGTTTATTTTTTAAAAAGACAAAGAAAAGAAAACATTCTTGCAATGCTAGACCTTTTGGCACCCAAGGAACAATGTAAAAAGATCCCCACACACTTTCACATTAATTCCCTATAGGAGTCACGGTGGGAAGAGCCCAAGTGTTAGATTTACCCAAAGCCTGAGGAAGAAGTTATTCTGCCCACCCCTGGAAGCCTGTGCTGGTTGTCTCTTGGCTACAATTTCACACTTAGGGTGTATTGGTTCTATTCTGACTACTGAATGAGAATAGCAGAATAAAACGGTTTTCTCCATTTCAAACCAGTGACAAGTCTATACTAAAGTCGCAATCTTTTTTTATTTGACATTTCGGATGGTCAACAAACCCGTAACTTTCTCAGGAGTTTCGTTACAATTCCTCCAGCCTGCCTCTTTGTTGCCTTTCAGCATTAGTGCATTTTGTTTCTCTGTGCCTTCAACATGCCACCAATTGATATTTCAAAATTACATAATGGTTTGATTTTTGAAGCCTTGCCTTCCCAGTTTGATTTTTCTATTATATAGGTCAGCACCGGTCCCTTCTTTGAGACAACCTGCACCTGCCTCGCTCCCTACCGGACAAAGCTCACATCACGTTGAGCTGAGCAACAACACTCACTTCAGCAATGAGCGTGCGAGAAAAAGTGGTATTGTGGTATCAGACGCTTTTGCCCGGCAGGTTATTTTAACTATTATATTGCCAGAATTTGAATAACAACTCATTCTACTTTTTTTTTAAGAAAAAAAGAAAGAGAAACGACCAGAAGGAAAAACAAAAGAAAAAGGACTTCATTGCTTAAGTGCTTTTAAGATCTAATGTAATTTTCTAAATAGGAAACGTTCCCGGGATTTTGAATTTCCTGAGCCCAGAATCCTTGAAAATTCTGTTTAGAACCATCCTGTGACAGTGGTTTGGGGACGCGTTCCTGCCTTCCACCGATACTCAAACAATTCAGCTTCAGCATCTTTCTAACAATCGTCCGCTCAGGCGTCCCCTTGAGGGCACCGCGGCTGGCTAGGGTCCCCAGACCAGACTTGAACTTACTGGAGATGTGCTTGTGGAGAGAATAAAAGTGATTCTGACTCAGCAGACGAATTCCCCGCACCCCGGCCGCACAAGTGCCCCGCATACTCCCGACACGCCGGGGGCCCTCGGGATTACGACTCTGCCCCGCGCGCCCGCAATTGGAGTGGCCGGCGCCGGCCTCCAACTGATGCCATCTTGGGATCTTAGCATCTTTAAGGAGTTAGTGAGATTTGCCTTCTGGTCACGTCCCCTGGGTCTTTGAAAACTTAACCCAACTTTTCCAGGAGATAAGAACCTGCTGGCGTGGATCCCTAATGTTCTCTAACTAGAACTGACCAGATCAGAGGGTACCGACTATAAACAGAAGCCTCGGGCCCCGCGCCCGCCACCCCGCCCCGCGCGCGCCCGCCCCGCGGACTCCCCGATTCCCCGCCCGCAGGGTGCGGAGTCCGCTGCCCCGCGGCGGACCCTCTGCCCGGAGCCGCAGACAGCCCCGCGCGAGCGCCGCTCCTGGCGCCGGAGGGCCAGGGGACCGGGTCCCAGCGCGAGCGGGTAGGAGACTGCAGGTACCCGAGCAACTTACAGCCCAGGGCGACTACGAGGTAGCGCAGCAGCAGCAGCAGCAGGCGGGGGCCGCTCCTTCTCGCCATCTTCCCGGGCCGAGGTGGCTGCTCCGCGGAGGCTGAGGTTCCGGCGGCCGGAGCGCGGGAGGCCGAGAGGGCCCCCCCGAACTTCTGGGGTTGGGGGGGAGGAGAGACTCGTGGAGCTGTGGAAGGGGAGGAGGTGGGAGGGGACTGACCGACCCTGCGGCGACGTCAGTTTCTCCCGGCTTGGGGCTCTTGCTCTGCTGGCCGCGTAAGGCAGGTCTCCCCTAGCCCCGGGATAGGGGGGGTCTGGGCTTTTGGGGGGGGGGCGGTTAGAGGGGGCGGGCGGTGGAAGCCAGACTAGGTGTCGGCTGGGTCCTACTGAGGGGGCCGGAGGAGGCGAGGAGTGCAAGGGAAGCCCCGCTGGGTCGTCCCCCACCCCCGCGCCGCCCGGATTGATCGGCTTTGTGTCTGGTCCTGCGCGGGGCTGCCAGCTGTCCTCCGGGCGAGGAGCCGGGGCGGGAGGCGCGGCCCCCGGGAGCGGGGTGGGGCGCGCGGGTTCGCTGCAACTCCTCTCTCCGTCCTCCTGGCCACAGAACTTTTTGGGTTTGCAGCCTAAAGGTCCAGATTTTTGGAAATTCTCTGGCGTGGAGCGAAGCAGTCGAGGTGGCGCTCTTGGGAGATGGGGTTCGCCGGATCTGCCTTGGACACGAGGGTTAAAAAAAAAGAAAAAAGAAAAAAGAAAAGAAAAACGAGCAAGATTCGTGCTGGAAGGCAGGCATCAGATTTTAGTAATAGCCTTGGGCCTTTTTGCGTGTAAGCATTTTGCCTCTCGGAGAGTTAAGCTGTGTTCTGTGTCCTTTGCTTTTTACGTGTTGCAGTTGGGAGTTCATCTAATAGTGTGAAATATTTATCATGTTTCTTTTTAGTTACATAACTGCCGCCTGTTTTCCACATGTTAAAACTCTACAGCTGCCCTTTGTCAGGTTTATTTTTGGCCTACTGTATTTTTAAAAGAGAAACCCATTATGCACGCTCTGTTGCGTGCTTTAAAATTGACCCACACTTATATTGCCCACACCACAAAGGCTAAACAGGCAATCTTTGTCTTTGCTCCTAGGGACCAAAAATGTCTGGTGCATTTAAGATTATGGACAGGTCTGGGAAAAGGCCATTCCCAAGAAAAGAAATGGTTAGACATCTTTTTTTTTCCTTCAAAGGTAGAAAAACGGATAAAGTTCTGTATAGAAGACAGTTGGTTTAATGGCGTGCACACACAGAATTTGGCCAACCAGAGTTTAGACATGCAGAGCTGTGAGGAATGAGGCATCTCTCCTGTTTCCTTGGTGACCGTGGCTAAAGCTTAGTGCCCAGAAAGGAATGTCAAAAGGGCAAAACTGTCAGGGGTCATACTGCAGAAAAATAAGAAGGGGCACAGATTTAACAACAGACTTGCTCCAGTTTTTCTGGGCTGTAACAGGAAAGATGCTGTACTTTACAAGAAAGGTAGTTGGCGTCTTCTTATTCTTGCCACAACTATGCGTCTTTTGTTCCTCCCTAAAGACACACACACACACACAAAGACGTATTTTAAAAATGTTCTGTGACAGCCTATATGAATAACTGATTAACTCAGTTATTTATTTGTCGTCCAGGCAAGGCATTTGTCAAATAGCTACAATGTGCTGGACGCTGGTGGACACTGATGAACAATGCCATGTTTTTGCTGCTAATAAGCTCACAGTCTGGAGGAGAGAGAGAGTCCCGTCTGGAAAGACCTCTAATACCACTTGCTAAGTGTTATGGAGGACAGAAAGTAATAACAGCTGGTTTTTATTGAGTGCTGTGTCAATGGTGGAGTCAGAAGAGTGCAGTATCTAATTCCCCAACAACTCAGGATGGGAGAAAATGTTATTCTTACTTTACAAATGAGAAAAACTCTCCGAGAGATTCGAAATGGTGTAACTGTGCAGGAACCTTATTTTTCTTTAATTTTGATTTTTTCCCTTTGATTCAAACTGGCCCCATCCAGTGTCCTGACTCACCCACCTCCCTCTCCCTTGCTTAATCACTACTCCCTCGGGACCATGAGGTTTTGGTCAGCCTCCAGTAGTCTTAGAAACGAGCTCCTGGATCGCTTGACTATTGAGACAGAGTTTGCAATCAAATTAAATGTAGTATCTTGGCCTCCGTTGCATTTTAGCTCCAGACCCAGGAAAGCAGGACCATCACACAAAACAGATTCTTGGGAAGTCGGACAGAACCACTCCATGGCTGACGTCAGGACCAGATGCAATGATCCATTACCCCCTACCCTAGCACCAACCAGTCAGTAGAGACCACCACCCTAACTCTGTTAGTCACAGGGATGGATATTTCTTCCCCCCTATTTAATCCATCGCCGGAAGCCACTGGGGAGCCAGGTCTTTGAGCAGTAGCTTACTTGTGACTCTGGGCATGGTGCCATCTCCTTTTTAATAAATCCTCACTTTCTTGGCTGCGAACACATGTTCATGTCTTATTTGGCTTTGATGCATACAGGCAGACAGACCCTTTTCTTCTAGTAACAATGGCTTGTTCAAGGTCAAGAATAAGAGGGTATACTTCTGTTGCAGCTCAGGAAACCATTGGGATTGACTGAAGAAATAAGTGTAAATATCATCAGCGTGGTCTAGAATCATGATCACCAAGGTTGTCTGCTCCTCAGAATCCCCTAGAATCCTTAAATATGATTCTCTGCTTCAAGTTATGTGAAAGTTCTGAATCCCAGAAGTTTTGATCTCTGGGGCATCCATGGAGCTGTATGTGTAACAAGCACCTGGCTGATTCTGGTGCAGCCAGTCCAGGGACTGGTGTTTGAGGACCATTCTAGAAGACAGGAGAAGCTACAAGATCAAATGCATGAGAGCAATTAGGGAAAATGTGAACATTTTCCTAGAGATAAATCTGAGAAAATAACTACAGTAAGAGGTAAGAAAAAGACCCATGACCAAAAAAAAAAAAATGAATCTATACACAGTCGTTCCACTCTTCACAAAAATTAACTCAATATGGATCACCAAACCAGAACTATGAAATTCCTAGAAGATAGTAGAGGAGAAAATCTAGATGACCTTGTGTTTGATGACAACTTTTTATTTTTTTTAATTTATTTTTAATTATAGCTGACATACAATATTGGTTTCCAGTGTACAACATGGGGATTACAGAGTGATCATCACTTTAAGTCTAGTGTACATGTAGCACCGTACATGGTTATCACAGCATTACTGGCTATCTACCCTCTGCTGCACTTTACATCCCCATGACTGTTGTTATCATTGGAAGCTTGTGCTTGTCAGTCCCCTTTACCTTTTCCCCTCATCCTCCCATCCCCCTTGACTCTGTGCTCTCCAAAGGACAATTTGAAGGGAATTGAATAGAAGACAAGGCATAGACTGGGAGAAAGTATTTGCAAAACTCTATCTGATAAGAGACTGTTATCCAAATATACAAGTAACTTTTAAAACTCAACAATAAGAAAGCAAATAACCTGATTAAAACATGGGCCAAAGATCTTAACAGACACCTCACCAAAGAAGATGGCAAATAAACATACGGAAAGATACTTTATATCGTATGTCATCAGAGAAATGTAAATTAAAACAACATTAAGATACACACCTATTAGAATGGCTAAAATACAGAACATTGACAAAACCAAATGCTAACGAGGATATAAAGCAAAAGGAATTCTCATTCATTGCTAGTGGAAATGCAAAATGGTACAACCACTTTGAAAGACAATTTGTTAGTTTCTTAGAAAACTGAACATTTACTACATAATCCAGCAACCACAGTCTTTGGTATTTACCTAAAAGAGCTGAAAATTTATATGCCTACAAAAACCCACACACAAATGTTTATAATAGCTTTATTCTTAGTTGCCAAAACTTGGAACCAACCAAGATATCCTTCAGTAGATGAGTGGATAAACTGTGGTACTTCTGGACAATGGAATAATATTCAGAGCTAGAGAGAAATGAGCTATCAAGCCCAGAAAAGACATGAAGGAAACTGAAATGCATATTACTGAGTGAAAGAGACCAATCTGAAAAGGATATGTACAGTATGATTCCAACTCTATGACATACTGCAAAACTCAAAACTCTGGAGGCCGTGCAAAGATCAGTGGCTGTTAGGGAGCAGAGGAGAGCGAAGGACGAATATGCAAAGCACAGAGGATTTTTAGGACGGTGAAATGATTCTGTAGGGCACTACAGAGGTGGATGCATGCCATTGTACGTTTGTCCACACCCACAGAATGCACAAAAACAAGACTGAACTCTAAAATAAACTATGGACTCTTTGTAATGCTATGCCAGTGTAGGTTCATCAATTGTAACAAATGTACCACTCTGGTGAGTGATGTTGGCAACAGGGGAATCCGGGGTCCAGCTTTGGTGGGGTCTCAGGGTCCCTGAAGGATGCACGACTAAGGCTAAGTGACTGAAGCGAGACACCCGGTGGGGTGCCAGAGGACAGCCAGGATTTTGGGGCCCGACTGACTCACCAAGAAGAATCAATCTTTATTTTTATAGGGGAGGGTATACAACATTCAATGCATAATGTGATTATTAAAACAGAAACAGTTACCACAGAAATAATTTCTAAAAACACAAAAGGTTTTACAGATCAATCATGTTAAACAAAGATGTAACCGAAAAGTACAGGAGGTCCCACAGATCAACCACATTAAACAAAGTTTATTTTGACCAAGAGGGTCATTAATCAGATAGCCAACGAAGCTATATGGGCACAAACTTTCAGGTGCCAATTAGTAACTAGGTGTCTATTAAGATTCTAGGAATTGGTCTAAATTAAAAGGGTGCAAGGGGTGATTTGTAGGTATATAGAAATCAACTATTATCGGTTGAGGTTAAATTTATCTCAGTTAGGTAACTGGTTTTTTGCCTAGGTTTTTTTATTTATACATCTTGGGGGGGGCATGTTTTGTGTTCCTTTCCATGTATTGAGATTATTATTTTCAACTAGAACTCCTTGCTTCTATACACTCCCGTCCAGGGTATGGGAGGGGTAGTGGCTCTAATAAATCTTAAGCTTTTAAGTGGTGACTCCCTAAGAAACGTTCCTAGCAACAGCTTCCTTCAGTGTTCTGGCAGTTGGTCTGCCCATAGTATAATTTTGTCTGTAACTTCCCAGGTGGGGGAAGCAGGCAACATCAGGGTTGCTAGGGGTCTCTATTCTGTGGTCAGCAAGTCATTTGGTGCAGAATCAGAGGCATCGTGCAGATTTTTTGTTATAACACACAGGTATCTAAAAATCCCACCACCTATTGCTAGCGGGGACAGGCATACAGGAGGAGATAGACAGGAGATTCCACCACAGTCGCCTCTGCTGTTCAGATGCGTCTGACCCGACCTGACTGTGTCAAAGGTCAGCTGTTGGTCGGCTCCCAACAAGGGGAGACTGTGCATGCACAGTGGCAGGAAGAATAGGGGAAATCTTTATCTTCTGCTTAATGTTGCTGTGAACCTGAAACTGCTCTAAAAATTAAAGTCTAATAACAAAATGGAAAGAAACAAGATAGAAAAATATAATAAAAATAAATTTAAAAACAGACAAACACACAAAAGAAGACCCACAGGAAGAACACAGGAAAGAGCAGTCAAAAAAGTATGAGAAGAACTAGGACAGAATCAGGAATCCAATGTGCAGGTGTTTATAGTGCTGAATGCTTTTAGAAGAGAAAGGATCCAGCATTGTCTCCTGCATTTACATAATACTTGAGGGCGTTGACCACTTAGGCAATAGACAAAGCCAGCCGTAAATCAACTTGCAGAAAATGTTTACAGACTTGTGTTCTGTAGTTAATAAAGTATAAAACTAGTGCATGAGATCAAAACATAATGAAATGATTACAAACATCAGCCCCAGGACAGTGAAGGGAACAGCAGTAGTTCATACTGCTTCATGAACGAGTGGTGGGAAGTTGCTTTGACTACTGCTCTGCTCGTAAGAATCCCCACCCCAGGAGCAGGGGGCAAGTTGTAGGGAGTCTCTCTAGACCATCCCAGCCTCCACGATCACACTGTCCCTCCCCCACCTGCCACAAGTCATAATCACTTTCACTCTGACACTGAAAGCGGTTCTGAAAGCGGTTTTGTCGAGTAAACATAATTGGGGACTTGGTGTTTTAGGACATCTTACCATTTTTGAGTCTTTCCTCCCACTCTAATTCTAAATTTGAAGTAATGTCTCGGGGTGTGGAGGCACTTGCCCCAAACGAGCGGCGCAGAGAAGGGCTGCGTTTAAACAGAGTGACTTCTCACAACAGCTCCGCTTCGGCATTTCCGTGTCGGATGGGTTATTTTTCCTCTTGGGTGTGGAGAAGGTGCTGGAAAGTGTGCCCACACTCTGCAATTTAGAGAGAATCGGGGGGGAAAAAGTCTTCCATTTTCAAAACCACACAATTCCCAAGCGTCTCTCATGTACATTTGAAACTCCTGTAGATAGAACTTAAGGTCTTTAACCAATGGGGTTCTCCTTACATACGTCCCCCTCGTCATTATTTTCTCAGGTCATTTTCTGGAATAAGCCTGATTTCAGGAGTCCATCTGATATGCCCACAAGCATACTCCTGCTTGGGTTCAAACCACAGCTCTTCCCAGACAAATAAACCTGTTCAGAGAAGCTCCCAGTGATGCCAGCATGTAGCCTGTGGCACTCTCCCTAAGTGACATCTTCCTTCCAGTACATTACAACAATTCAGCGCTCTAAACTTTCGTCTAAGAAGAAGGGAAAATATAGCCTCCCCTGATGACTACATGCAGGATCATTCCTTCTTTCATGTTCTTTTCCCAATTACTTCGCATCACTCAGGTGCGTCCACCTGCCTATTAAGTGAAGTCCACTGGCAATCAGTGAAGTCGTTATTAATGCTTTCTTTTTTAAAGATTAATAGTTAGTTTTTTATTGAATGACGATTAGAAATTTCGTAGGGAATTAGATAACATGAAAATGGTTTTTTAAATGGAATTTACTTAGGGGAGGAGGTAGCATTTATCAAACACTGGCATGGGCAGGCACCCATTTCTCTGGAAACTTGGAACCATAACAACTAAAATGTGGGGAGAACCTAGAGGTGATGTCTGACTCCACCCACTTCCTACATAACCCTTTCCCTCATTTCACACTTAAGGATGACGAGCCCCCAGATGGTGAAATGAGATCACACAGCAAAATAAAAGAGCTGGGCCTGGAATGAACACTAGTTCTGTCTTTCCTCTGCAGTCTCCAAATCAGCATAGAGCCCTCGACATTGTCTGGGAGTGGATTTGCCATTTCCTATGTAACTTGACCCAAGTTGTAACTGGTTTTTCCCTAGAGGTCCCTGGCCAAGGACAACTACACTTAATGCATGTCCTTAATCGTGGAAGGAATGGGGAGGATAAGAACTCTCCATTGGACTGCAGTTTAACTCAACGTCTTGGATCTGGGGTGAGGGAGCTCGGAGGAGAGGGTGCTGGAAGGATTTGGGAAACGTTCAGTGATTCTTCCGTTTGGTCGCTGCTGTCCCCATCACTCCTAAAGACGATGGTGATATCAAAAGTTGATATTTATTAGGTAGCATGTGCCTGGCACTGTGTAAAGCACTTGCAGGCATTATCTAGTAAACAACTTTGTGAGGAGGTACTATCGACTATCTTACAGATTAGAACAAAGCCTTTGAACAGTTAAGCCCCTGACCTAGGACCAGGCATCTGTGAAATAACTGAGCCAGATTTAAACCCAGGTTTATCTGATTTCTAAGACCCATGTTCTTATCCACTAAGGCAGCAGTCCCCAACATTTTTGGCACCAGGGACTGGTTTCATGGAAGACAATTTTTCCACGGACAGGAAAAGCGGGGAGGGAGTGGGGAAGGACAGTAGGCAGAGCTAAGGTAAGCTTTGCTCACGAGGTTTGAGGTTCGAGACCCAGACTGCTGCTGGTCCTCGCCTGGCAGGCCTCGGGGGTTGGGGACCCCTGCACTAAGATATCCGAAAAGATGGACTCCATGAAATAGTTTTTCCTCTTCTAAGGAAAAAAGGCCACACGAAGGTCGGCATTTGATCTCTGCAATGACAATGTCATCTTTGTTTGTTTGACACTTGATATTTTCCAAATCTGCTTATATGCATTTTCTCTTTGGATCTGCAACAACCCAGTGAGGGATCCGGGGAAAGGCATGACTCTGCGTGTTGTAATAACCCTACTTATAACTGACAGACATCAGTAAGTACTTGATAAACTCCAGACACCAAAGCAGGAGAAGAATCTCACTTCTGCATGATCAGCATTCAGTTACTCTGAGTGACCAAAGCACTTTACATATTACTGAATTTAGTCCTTCTAATAATCATATTAAATAAAGAAATCTGTTGTTTCCATTTTACAGACGAAATCATTGGGACAAGGGGATTGAGTGACAGGCCCAGAATCATAAGAGCTGGTGAGTGGCAGGAGGAGGCTTGGAAGGGCACCCAGCTGACCCCAGACTCAATGTGCTTCACTTATGTTCACTGCTCCTCGTCCACCCCCATTCCATCTGGTCCAGGCTGGCGCATCCTTCTGTCTCTGCTCAACTGCCCTTTCTTTAGGAAATGTCCCTGCTCTTCCCAACTGGATCAGATCCTATTACTACCAGCCTTCGCTACCCACTTTCTCTCTGACCTCATAACTGGGATTTTACGTTCCATCTCTCACAACCAGTAACCGGCAATAGGCTGTGGGCTCCATAAAGGCAGGGTCCATCTAACGTTTGGCTTATTGTTCTATTCTCTTTGCCTCATGAAGTGCTTATCAGTTAGTAAATGCTCAGTAAATATTTCAGTACTGGATGAATATATAGATCTATATATTTTTGACAAGAGTCTGATTGTTCTGTATGGTTTTCTAACCTAGTGTCTTAGTTCTGGTTGCTTATAAAAAGGTACCACAGACTGGGTGACATATAAACAGCAGAAATTTATTTCTCATAGCCTGGAGGCTGGAAGTGGAAGATCAGGATGCTAGCGTGACTGAGTGCCAGTGAGCGCCCTCTCACTTCTGGTTGCAGGAAGCTGACTTGTCTTAGTGTCCTCCCGTGGCAGGTGGAGAGTAGCCAGCTCTCTGGACTCTTCTTATAAAGGCACTAATCCCATTCATGAGGGCTCAGCCCTCAGGATCTGATCTCCTCCCAAAGGCCCCCACCTCCAAATATAGTCACACTGCAATTAGGATTTCAGCATATGAATTGAGTTTTGCAGAGACACAGACATTCAGTCTACAACACCCAACAATATCTTTTTTAAGTCAACAGTGCTTTTAAACTCCAATATCTCTTTCTGGCAATCTCACGGCAAAGTGCTCTATTTCCATTATCTCCTTTGGTTCTGCATATGAGGGAAAAGAGTTGGATTGAGGTCCAATAAGTTTCTCCAGGACACCCAGCTGGTCAAACACACAGGATTCCAGGTCTGTTTCTACCTAAAGCCTTTACTCTGTAACACTATTACCACCACTCTTCTCACCATCTTTCCAAGTCAACCAATCTACTGCAACGCACACACACACACATCAAATACAACTCAACAGCAAAAGAAAACCCAACCCAATAATCCAATTAAAAAATGGGGAGAGGACCTGAATAGACACTTCTCCAAGGAAGACATACAGATGGCCAACAAGTAGATGAACAGATGCTTACCGTCATCAGTTGTAAGGGAAATGCAGATCAAAACCCCAAGGAGATATCACCTCACACATATTAGAATGACTATTATCAATAAGACAAGAAATAACAAGTCTTGGAGGAAATATGGACTAAAGGGAATCCTTGCACAGTGCTTGTGGAAATGTAAACTGGTGCAGCCACTATGGTGGATAGTGGGGAGGTTCCTCAAAAAAAAAAAAGAAAGAAAGAAAGAATAGTGCTACCATGTGACTCAGCAATCTCTCTTCTGGGTATATATGCAAAAAAAAATTCATTCATAAAGATATATGTACCCCTATGTTCATTACAGCTTTATTCACAACAGCCATTGCGTGGATAAATGGCTAAAAAAGATATGGTACGTATATACAATGGAATACTACTCAGCCATTAAAAATGAAATATTGCCATTTGCAACAGCATGGGTGGATGAGAGTATTGTTGTGAAATATGTCAAATGGAAAAGGAGAAGAACCATATATGACTTCACTCATGGGAGATACAAAACAGAAAGCAACAAATGAATAAAACACAAACTAATTCACAACAGTATGGTGGGTACCAGAGGGGAAGTGGGGATGGAAGGAAGAGGAAGAAGGATAAAGGAGGTCAAACACACGGTGGTGGGAGGAGATGAGACTTCAGGCGCTGAGCACACAACAGAGTGTAACGATCTTGTATCATTACGAACTGACACACCTGAACTTTGTAGGATGTTATCAGCCAATGTTATCCCAGCAAATTTAATTTTAGAGAAAAGGAAGCTGTGAAGTACATCCACATATACTTGTGCTCTTGTCTAAGTATTGCCTTGGGATAGTTGGTGAGTAAAAAAATCAGGCAACTTTTGAAGTTTCAGATTCAAATGGCCAAATTGGCAACAAGAACTCTTAGGTCTTTAGTAGTGAATTTTATTCCCTGCTTATTCGCCAAGAGAGTATTCCTGTTGTTGTGCAAAAACAAAACAAAACAAAACAAAAAAACATGACTGAAAAATATTTTTGCACTTTGGTTAATTTGTCTTGGAGTACAGAAGAAAAAAAAAGATTGAGCCCACTGTAGCCCTTTTTATCTGGGCCTAGTCCTCAGGCATTGTTCTGAAGTTCGGAGTTTGGTCTGTACTCCCAATTAATGAAGATAAATAGGAGAACATGTAGCAAAAACAGGCTGCTTGTAGTTCGTTTGGGGTTTACTGTGGACACTGCACACATTTTTCTCTGATGTATCTGCATAAACCTTCAATTTCCTTGCATAATCAATTTTTAATGCTGATGAAACTTTATACCTAGAATAAATTTTCTTACCAGCATCTCAAGTGTGTTATTTCATCTTCAAGATCTTTGGGAAGGCGTCAGAGAACACGAATAAACTTGATTTACCTTGCTACAGCAAACATGGGATCAGATGGACAAAGAACAGAATGATGCCTTTTCACTCCCAAAGATTTGGGAATTCCACTGTGTTCCTGGATCTGTCCCCTGTAAACCAGATGGATAGTTTTAGTCTTTCCAGAATGTTCCTTTTGGCCCTGCTGACTGGGAGAGCAGCAGAAGATGAACAATTAGTTCCACAACTGATAACAAAGTGACTGCATTCTGTCTGCCACACAGGCTAAGATTTATGTCTCTCTGGAGAAGTCACATTTTTTTTTTCCCATAGGATAACCTTTAAAATCCTCTCAATGCTTCACTGAATTTTAAGGCTTGCTTAGTGCCTTACAGATGTGAGTGCTCCTAGGAATTGGAACAGTTCTAAATAAAATATATACATATACCTATACACACATATATGTGTACATATGGGTTTTGTGGAGTGTAATATTATAAAGCTGTCCAGGCTGTGGTTCCTTGAAGTGCTGGGAACCCTCCCAGGGACACAAGTTCAGATGCGAGTCTGCTGGCTTGGAGCCAGCGAACACAATGGTGGGGACAGCGGAGACTGGAAATGACTCCCGAGGTGGCTGCTGGTTAATGAGCAGGAGACGGCGGTTAGAGCCCATGGAGGAAACGACCATCCTTGTCACTCCTTTCTGGAACAGGGACGGAACACCCTGGAGGACTAAAAATTAAAGGTGGAGAGCACCAGTCATTCCAGAAACAATATTTGTTTTCCTAGAGACATTCTTAGACAAACCACCTCTGGAACTCTTGTTTCTCACTTATGGAAAACGGGACTGAGTATGTGGCTGTGAACGCATTTTCAACTATGAAACTATGTTTCATGTTGGAGTCTTAAAATTCAGAAATGGCAAATAAACAAGTCTTCTAATGACCATGCCATACGATATTGCTGCTAGGAAGCTGTCCACATAATAAGCAAACCATCTTCAACGACTACAGATACTTTTCTTTCTCCTCTTGCCTCCCTACCTCCCAACCTACCACTAAACACACACACACACACACACACACACACACACACACACACACACATTCTCTGACTCTATGAGTAGTTAAAAATATACTTAATTTTATCCTAGTAAGTCAAGCCTGTTGGAATAGAAAGGGAAGTAGGAAGCTAAAAGAAAGAGATGCCTTGATTATGGCGTTCGAGTTAGAGTTTATAAAACTGTGTTTCTTCTCTCTTCTGATTTTCCTCTTATCACTTCTCTCCCCTCTCTTCCCCTCCCCCTCTGTCTGCACTCAAAAACTTCAAGATGTCGACTGAGATTCTTAATTAAGAAAAAGCTACGGGTATGTAGCCAAATCTCTCCACAGCATTTTTCAATGAGGAGAGCTGTGGCTTTTGGCCTAACTTGACCTCAGTCTTTGTTAATAGTTTAGAATTAAAGAGAATTTGGCTGTCTGTTGTCAGAGCCCCACTGGAAACCCCCCAAAATAATGTCTCAGCTGGAATTCGGACCAACTCAGCAGGTCCAAGTTTCTTCTCCTTGTCTCCTGCTAGTAGGGGAAAAAGTGATGAGAATAATAATGGAAACTTTGTGGTACTGAAAATCTCTCCGGTTTCAACCTCAAAAGTTTTAGTGAAGTAGAATTCATCTGTTATGGAAGAAAATGCCTTTTAAAAATACTCAGAAAAATAAGGGTTATGAAAATGTCATAATATCTGTGACTTATTAAAATACTTCCGGAAAATATAGAAGGAGCAAAGGTGGCAATGGGTTAACCTAGGAAGTGGGTAATTGGCATTTGTTATACTATTTTTTCTTCTTTTTTCCAGTAAGGCTGAAATGTGTCACACACATTTCAAAATTTCATACCTGTAACAAAGAAAGTTAACGAAAAATCAAACTCATCTTCATAGATAAGAACCAAAGTATGTTAAATTAATTTGGTATTTTTTCCCCCATGCTAATTCACTGGCTTCTTCAAAATAGTGAAATAGATAAAACCTCTTTACTATGCTACTGGGTCCAAGAGAAAGGATCACTGTCAAAACAAGCTGAATTTTACAGAGACCTGTAGAGTCAGACTCTAGACTCAGTCTCTTCGACTGAGAGTCAGAAGGCCAGTTCATTGAGGGAAGAAACACAGACATTCCTCTTCATTGTTGTCACCTTGCTCTTCCCAGCGAAGTCTAACACCCCTGCTCTGGAGGAGAAAAAAAGAGCACAGGAATGGAAACGATGGGAGCCAAGGCAGCCGGACACAACTTCATGGGGATTTCACTTGCTCAGGAGAAGTAAATAACACTGACCTTTCTCAACAAATGAACAGACAGACAGACAGACAAATGACACCCATTCCTAAATTTAAAAAATATTATTGGTAACTTTTAAGAAAGAGACTTGCAAGCCCTGGCTGGCGTAGCTCAGTGGATTGAGCGCGGGCTGCAAACCAAAGTGTCACAGGTTCGATTCCCAGTCAGGGTACATGCCTGGGTTGCAGGCCATGACCCCCAGCAACCGCACATGGATGTTTCTCTCTCTCTCTCTCTCTCTCTCCCCCCTTCCCTCTCTAAAAAATAAATAAATAAAATATATATTAAAAAAGATTTCCTTCTAAAAAAAAAGAAAGAGACTTGCATGGGCAGGACTTGGGAGAGAGGGGTGGGGAAACTTAGCTGCTCTTTAGGGTCTGTGCACACTTTCTTCCACTTACACGTTAATTTTGTGTTTCCCGACCTGGGAGAGGATCGTACACTGGACTGCGAAGCAGTGCTTCTCAGACTCCAACAGCCATTGGAAGCAACTCGGGATCTTGTTAAGATGCAGATTGTGATCCAGTGGGTCTGAGGTGAGGCCAAGTGTCTGCATTTCAAACAAGCTCCCTTGCCTTGACTGGTATGGCTCAGTGGATTGAGTGCCAACTGTGAAGTAAGGGGTCACTGGTTCGATTCCCAGTCAGGGCACATGCCTGGGCTGCGAGCCATGTCCCCAGTACAGGGTGCATGAGAGGCAACCACACATTGATGTTTCTCTCCCTCTCTTTCTCTCTCCCTTCCTCTTTAAAAATAAAAATAAACAAAATGGTGGTGCTGCTGATCAGAGGAAAGACAAGGAGATATTCCAATGGAATTGAAAAGCTTACATCCCTTCCTGCTACTGACAATAAGGGCGATTGCTCATCCTACATTTTCTTATCATGTAAGTCTGAATATTCTAGGTCATGAATTCTCAACGGGTGCAATATGTTCCCAAGAGGGAGGAAATTATTTGATGAAAGTAAAAAAAAAAAAAAAAGCTTAAACAGATACACAGTATATCAATGGCACAGAAAAGTCATGGGGGCTTTTAAGAAAATGTCTAAAAGCAAAGCTACTTAAGGAACGTACAACGAGAAAAAGTTTGAGAACCACTGCTCTGAACTATTATGAAATCTTGAGAGACTGGTGCAAGTAAAAATCAGTCAGCCAGCTCGTTTATAAGTTAAAGAGTCAGTTATCAACATTTGGGATATCTTACTGTTATGGAACAAAAGTGGGGTTTGGCTGTCTGCCACCACTCACTGGCAAATTCCGAAGGCAAAGGGCGGTGGGTAGGGAAGAGGTCTTTACTGAAATGTGGTACAATTTCGGAGGACAGGTGAGCTCCCTAACTCCAGGCTCATCTCTTCCGTATAACACACACAAAGCCCATTTATTCCCAGGAAGGCTAAAGCCCAAAACAATGCCCAGAATTCCTATTCCCTCCTATTTGTCCTTTGGAGCTCCAGGTGGCTAAGCAGGTTACTGTCCAGCCTCAGGGGCCTTCCTGGGGTCCAGCACTGCCACCACCCTGCGGCTTCCAGGACTGGTTTCCAGGACCTGCAAGTTCCTGCAAACCCTGGCCCCCATGACTGTGCTGGGGGTCCCGGAGGAAGAGAGTGTGTTTCTCTCTCCCCTTGTTTTAAATCTCTTAGTGCAAACTTCTGTGGACTCTAGGAGGAGGGTGGTGGGGGACAGCCAATCCTTTTCCTGTGCTAGACTGACAGGTTAGCACCTCCCCCAGTGATGTGGACATGGGCTTGCAGTGTCCACAGAGTTATGGATGAGACGATATAATTCACACAGACTACTGAGTCCTGTGGAGGAAAAGGGATGGCTCAACTTCTCTCTCAAGGGGAGAGCAAGCCTTGGAGTGCCTTGGCCACCCTCTCAAGAGGAGAACGCCTGGACCCTCGCCTTAAGAAGTTTTATTGGATTCAGTTGCATAGGAATACAAGATGTATACATAAAGCTCATTAATCATTATCACGCACTAAGGATCAAACAATAGATAACATAGAAAGAACTCTGAGGGCCTATTTTGAGTCAGGGTCCGATAGCTAAATGGCCATAAAACTTTGGGGAACAAACTCACTTCCTGCTTGGACCCTTATCATTTAATAGAGAGCATCCTAAACAAAGCAAGTTTCACAGGATTTTACATATTCTTTCTTAGCCCTGATTGCCCTAAGGAACCCACCCTTTCCAGCACAGGGCAGCACCCGCCACCAGGTTGTTTCAGGCTTAAGTCAGGCAGGGGAAGTAAGGCAGCCAAGAGATTAGGAGACTTCTTACAGACAGAATGAGGACTCAGGCTGTGTCAAAGCCAAGGGGCAAGCGTCCATCACCCCTTTTCTGTAGCCCCCAAGTCCTTCCCTGGGGTCCTTCATGATTGTACCTGTCTTAGGTCATCCCTCCCTTGAGGAATCTTACCCATCATTGGCTAACTGATCAAGCACTGGGGGCCAAGCAGGGTGAAGTAAAAGAGGCAGAGGTGCCACCTCTGCCAGGGAGATAAGCTTTGTCTCCTTAGTGGCTTATGGTCTGAAGGTCATTCACTCAGCCTTAGCCATGGGGGGGTTACAGCTCCTGAAACCAGGCAGGGTGGCTCCCATCACCCCTGCCACCATGTTGACCTTTACAGTAGACATGGGGCTGATCCTCTGGTACCACCTTCAATCAGGGATCAGAAGGAGGTAGGAGGGCTTTTCCCTTTGTCCATCACTCTCCAGCTTTGCGCAGACTCCATGCAGGGCCTCCTTCTGCTGCCTTTGTGGGGGCAGGGGTAGAGAAATCTGTCATCGGCGCCCACGCTAGCAGTGTGCAGCTTCACCCTTGTTCTCTTGGTGTTTCCCATGATCTCTCTCTCGCGCAGGGGCGAGGCACTGGTATCATTACTACCTAGATTCTCAAATTTTCATTGACAAACGAGACAACACACTGGGTTGAATTTCACAGTGTTTCAAGCATCTGAATATTGTAGATTGCAAAGGAAAGGGATGAGAATAAAATGCACAATGATTACCAGAGGTGATTTATACCAACAAGAAAACTAACCTAAGCTGAACACAAACCAGATTATAAATAACTGAAAGATTTAAAACTTAGATTACAAACACACTCCCTGTTTTTTTCAATGTTTAAAATGTTCACTGCTTTCTAAGTGCATTTTTGTACTCTTCATCCATTCTATATATAACTGTTTTTCTAAGTACGGTATGAGTCCCTTTAGTTGTTACACACTTGATACAGAAAACTTTAAAATAAATAACACATAGTTTTGACTAACTGTGGACATGCACTAAACTACCTCCTATGCCCAAGTGGCTGGGCTGACAACTAATTGCAACGCAAAGAGGCCACTGCCTTCTGCTAGGTTAGGGAGCCCAGCAAAGGCTTGTTGTGTATGCATGTGACGTGGAGTGAAAAACCACCCAAGTCTGGGCTGGAACCAGTCCCAGGAGGTGCCGAGTATGATGATGCCAGTGACAATACCTGAGCTTATTAACTGCACCTGTCAATGCCTATATGTATTAACTATTTTAATCTTCCCGATGTGCTATGAGGCAGATATTATAATTACTCCAATTTTTCATATGATTCATTGGAAGCATTAAGTGCAAATAAACTTTTAAAAGTCAAGGGCTAGGAACTGGAGAGGAAGGATTTAAATGTAAGCAGCTTGATCCTGGAGCCTATGATGTCTTTTTTTTTATTCTTCATATATATTTTCTTCCTTCCTTCCTCTCTCTTTTTCTTCCTTCCTTCCCTTCCTTCCTCCTTCCCTTCCCTCCCACCCTCCCTCCCTCCCTTCCTGTTGGGAACCACCCTGACTGGTATCAGAAACTGAAACCCCCGCCTAGCTAAGGCTAAGGGAACGCCCTTGGAACCGTAAGCCAGCAAGGAGACAAAAGCTTATCTTCCTGGCAGGAATGCTGCTTCTGCTGCTTTATTCATAACTGAACCCCAAAAAAGCTTGGTCGGTTAGCCAAAGACGGGTAAGATTCCCCATGGGGAGAACGACCTAAGACAGACACGATCACTTTGGGAGGCCCCCCAAAGAAGGACTTGGGGGGCTGCAGCAAAAGGGGGGTGATGGACCCTCGCTCCTCGGCTTTGACATAGCCTGAATTCTCAGCATCTGGGAAAAAAACCTTGTCTCCCAGTTGCCTTAGTTCCCTTGCTCCACCTAAGCCTGAAACAATGACAGGGTGGTACAGCTCGGTACTGAGAAGTGCGGATTTCCCGGGGTGATCAGGCCTAAGAAAGAACATGTAAATTACTGTGAAACCTTCTTTGTTTAGAATGCTCTCAGTTGAATGAGAAGGGTCTTAGGAGGAAGTTATTTTGTTCCTCAGTCTTACAGCTCTTTGACTCCCAACTCAATACACCAGCAGAGTTCCTTGTTTTCTATAGTTCCTTACTTCCCCCTAATGAGTACTGTACTTTACCTGAATTATTGTGAAAAATGAGCCCAATAAAAGCAGGTATGGACTGTAAATCGGCGCGCTCCCCACTAGGGGGGTGGCCATTTCATCCCTACTTCCCCACAGAAACTAGTCTGTCTCTGTGCATGTGTGTTTTTTCTCGCGTGTTTTCGTCGAGCCATCCACAGCGTTCCATGGTCACTGCTGGCTGGTGACCCACGCACAACACCTTCCTTCTCTCTCTCTCTCTCTCTCTCTCTTTCTTTCTTTCCTTCCTTCTTTCTTCTGTTACAGTTGTCTCAATTTTTCCCTCTTCCCTCCCCTACCCAGCACCCCCTACCCCCTGCTCCCACAGTCAATCCCCACACTGTTGTCCATATCCTTGGGTTATTCATACATGTTCTTTGACTGATCTCTTCCCATCATTCCACCTCTCCCCATACCACTCCCTGGCAGCTGTCAGTCTGTTCCACGTTTCCATGTCTCTGGTTCTGTTTTGCTCACTAGTTTATTTTGTTCATTAGATTCCTCTTATAAGTGAGATCATACAGCATTTTTCTTTCACTGACTGGCTTATTTCACTTAGAATAATTGCCTTCAGTTCCAGAAGAAGGTAGGAATTCCTTCTTCTTTCCTTGTGCTGCATAGTATTCCACTGTGTGAATGTACCACAGTTTTTCTAATCCATTCATCTACTAATGGGCACTTAGACTGTTTCCAGCACGTGGCTATTGTAAATAGTGCTGCTGTGAACACAGGAGTGCATACGTGCTTTTGAATTGGTGTTACGGGATGTGTAGGGTGTATTCCCAGCAATGGAATCACTGGGTCTAAAGGCAGCATTCTTTTAGAGGCCATTTCTGCTGGTCACACCCGGCAGGGGTGCTTTTGGGTTGTCAGGACCCAGCTTGTGTCCTCTCCCCAGGGCACAGTCAAGATTGATGACAAGAGACAGGCAAGTGTCGTGATTGTAAGGTTGGTAGTAATGTGCTTTCTTTCATTCCTGAATTTAGCAATTTATATTTTCTTTTGGGGGGGGCAGTGGTCAGTCTACCTAAAGGTTTGTCAATTTTGTTTATCTTTTCAAAGAAACAACTTTTGGCTTCATTGATTTTCTCTATTTCTTTTCTGTTCTCTATTTCATTACTCTCTGCTCTGATCTTTATTTCCTTTCTTATGCCAGCTTTGTGTTCTTCTTATTCTAGTTCCTTAATGTATACAGTTAGCTATTGACTTGAAATATTTTTTAATGTAAGCATTTGCAGCTTAAATTTAGGAAGTAATAGGAATTATCTTTGGTCTGAAGAATAATGTGATAGAACCCCACCAGTAAGAACGTATTATACTTTTTCTTGGATGCTTTAACTTAGCCTCTGATTCTATGACCAGACACATTCAGTATGCACCAGTTGAATTCATAAATTCCAGCAGAGCTTTCGTTTTAACAGTGACAGTCATCAAAAAGAGTTCATGTAATTTTTAATTTTGAAGGATGACTTATTTGATGACAATTGTGAAACATTCTCAAACCTGTCATGTCTAGTAATTCTGCCGTCTGAGAAATCGTTACTGGCATTTGCAAGCACGGCAAAAATTTAATAAACTGTCGCCAAACCATTTGCTTGTTTGCATGCCAAGGTTTCCTTCCCCACATCACATGCAGCGTCCTGCTGCCAACAGTTATCAAAATACTCCCACAGTTGTCACAGAGAGAATTGTTCAGGGAGTTACTATTTCTTTATTCTCCTTGTCCCCACATTTCACTGCCTGGCTACTTCCACATGGACATTTATTTGAATAACCTGACTAATGTCAGATGGGAGCAGTTATATTAAATAATAGATTAAAAATAAGAATATCTGAGATATAGCTGTAGAGCTATAGACACGGAATGCGGCAAGAATGGAAAAGGTCACTTGCGTACTTTTTTTTCTGTGTTCCTAATGTCTGAATTTTTATAGAGAGAATATGTTGTTTGTGCCATGTGAAAAACACAAAATGTTAAAACTGTTAAGAGAGCAGGAATCTAAAGGAAAGCACCGAGAAGGGCCTATTTAGGTCAGCTCATTCTGATCGAATATATGTGAATGTGTGATCCAAGCTTTTATAACGGGATTTGGAGGTAAAATCCAGCTTTGAACCAAAGATGGATAAGAAGCCAAAATTACTGGCTTTGAATTTGCATATTATGTGATAACTCCAACAGGTGAATACCAGACTCCCACAGGTAGATGCCAGGCCAGGTTAAAAAGCTTTTGCATATGAACCAAGACAGGTTTTTCTTGAGAAGAAGGAAGAAAGGTGGAAGATTAAATGTTGTAACTTTGGTCCTCAATCACAAATTCAAAGATGCATGAAAAGTGTAGCCTTTTACCACTATGATGATACTGGCAACCATCATGTAGCATGAATGTATATCTAATCTGCTTTGGTCATGTGTGTTAATAGCTTTGATGGGCACTTTGGCAGCACCTATAGATATTTTGCATGCACATACTCTTGACCAAACAATTCTACTGCTGGGAAACAACTCTGAGTACTTAAATACCAGTACACAGATCTCAGATAGACAGATGCTTACCACAGCAAAATATCTCAAATATTCTAGGCATATGTGAAAGAATGTACGGTTAAGTAAACATGGTTTGACTTGTCCAAGGTCACGAGGTTAGGAAGTAGAGACCTGGGAACTAACTGAGGCTTGATTCCCTCATCATACTGCATTTCGTGAGTTAGTCGGTGGATACCGGTGGCTTTTGGGTGATCAGGACTCCGCTTTTATGTTCTCCAGGGAAGGTCAAGATTGGATGGTGCAGAGAGGAGTAAGGGCAGTCAAGGAATAAGGAATAAGACAGGGGAAGTCAGCAGTTTAAAGCGGGGAAAAATGCCCTGGTTGGTGTAGCTCAATGGTTTGAGTGTGGGCTGAACCAAAGGGTTGCCAGTTCGATTCCCAGTCGGGGCACATGCCTGGGTTGCTACCAGGTTCCCGGTGGGGGGGCATGTGAGAGGCAACCACACACTGATGTTTCTCTCTCTCCTCTCCCTTCCCCTCTTTCTAGAATAAATAAATAAAATCTTTATTAAAAAGTGGGAAAAAATGTTATGCATAATTAAGGGAGAAGGATTCTGGAGGAAAGTATTTTGTGTCACCAAAAGAGCATCACCTTAGCGAATTCTCGTCCCTCTCGCAGGAGCCATGAACCCCCATCTTAAAAGACCCTAAGTGTACTTCTGGGTCATCTCACAGGGTTTCTTGCTGTAAAATAGGGTGGGGGAGGGGCAGCTCAAGGAAAAGCTGAAGAATCTATCTGTTCCTTTTCATCAAAAAGCATCCATATTAACATGTGTTTGAGGGATTAGTACATCTTTGAAACCCTAAACAAATGGAGGGGAATTCTTGCAGTGCTCACAAAACTATGAGAGGAGGGATCTGGTGCGGCCGCTGCAGCGTGGGATGGTTCAGAGCATTTTGGAGAGCACATGCCAGCTTCAGGAGTCCTGGCATTTTCCGCATTCCCTGGCGTTTCCGATGATCTCAGATGCCACACAGCATTCTGTGTGACCTTGAGCCAAATACTGCTCCTTTTGTAACTCATCTTTGTGCTGTAGTAAACGAGGGGGTGGAACAAATGGTCTCTATCATCCATAATCCCTTCAACTTGTGATTTAATTTCTAACTTTCCAGACTTACTGAATTATTCATAGCTTAATAAATATTATTTGGCATTCCTTAATGAGGGTAATAACATTCAAACTGACTTTCTTAACTCAATTTACACACACACACTTTTTTTTTGTAGTAAAATGAAACTGAAAATATTGCCCATGAAAAACTCTATACCTTGGTGACTGGGATCCTTAGTTCTCTCTTTACTATTAGGAGAGAACTGGTAAGATTTTCTTGAGGTGTGAGGAGGAAAGGATGGTTTAAGGCAGAGTGGTAGCAGAAGTGGTAGCAGAAGAAGTAAACTATGTGTCCATCTTTGTATCTGACTGCATTTCATTTCTCCAGAAACCCAAGACACACACACACACACACACACTCTCACACACTCTACTGTCACCTCTGCTGCTAAGGAATGATGTTGAGTGAAGGTAGCATTTAGCGCCAGGGTATCATATACTAATAGAAAGAAAAGCCACTGGTTGCACCTGCCTTTTCCTCTCATTTCCCAGGAGTGGCATGTCCACCCTCACCTGTCAGGCCAGGTGGCTGTGGAGGATGTTGAGCCCTGATATGACTGATACACACATGTGTGTCTTTAATTATGCAGGGAATGTAAAATGCATAGCAAGTACTTCTCTCATTACTTGATTTCTGAAATACAGCTTATTTCCTGTGCTCGATGGACTTCCAATGGTAGGGAACATGACTGAGAGTCCCAGTCAGCTGAGCTCTGAAATCCATCACCGTGGTTGCTCAGTGGCCATGCCACCACCTGGTCCCCGACCCCCCACCCATGCTGCCATCGCCAAAGACTGAGTGTGTTGGGATACTAAGGTGCGCCTGTCTGCTCCTGGGTCCCTGGAATCCCTCTGATGGTAGACTTTGGCCCAAGGACACTCCACGCCCCCTTCCCCCCAATGAATCTTTAGGCTGCACAGGTCGTGAAGAATGCCTCCACTCTATCTTCCTTTCTTCCGCATTTCACGGGGGGTCAACCTCACCTGGCTTCTTCCCCTTTTCTTTCACAGGTGCTCCCCGTGATAAAATCCTTACCCATTAAGTCTGTCTATATTTGAGTTGGCAGAGAGGCACAAAGAACTCTCAACAGTACACAAGAAATCAGTAAGTGGTATCGTGTGGGAGGTTTTAGTAAGAACTTGTAAATGTGGAAAAGAGCTGGGGAGAGACTTTTCACTGGGCCTCTTACAATATATTTTTTATTTTGCCAGCAAGTGCATGTATAACAATTTGAAAATGTAAAATCGAGTATTTGGATGAAAACACACGAATTTGAGGGTGAAGAGAGCATGTGCTTTGGAGATCGCTCTGAGTTTGAGCTTCAGCTCATCTTCGTGATTTTAGGAAATTTACTGAGTGCTGGTGGATTTTTTACTGTCTAGACTGATATTTTAATTTTGACTCTTTAAAGTTTTTTTTTCAGTTACAATTGACATTCAATATATTGGTTTCAGGTGTACAGCAGTGGTTAGACATTCACATATAACTTATGAAGTGACCCCACCCCCCATATTGTATCCATATTTTGCCATACAAAGTTATTACATCACAGGGTGGGGCAAAAATATGTTTACAGTTCTGAGTATGTGGAAGTTTAATCTTGTACTACTATTTATTATTTTTCACCTAAACAACTGTAAAGTCACTCTCACCCCATCCTGTATCAGTGACTGTGTACCCTGTGCTGCACTTTCTGTCCCGTGACTATTGTGTGACGACCAATCTCTGTGTCTTCACCCCTTCCCCGTGTTCACCCGTCCCCCTCACCAATCACAACCCCCCAACCTGGCAACCATGAGTTTGTTCTCTGCATCTATGAGTCTGTTTGGTTTGTTCATTCATTTCGTTTTTCGATGCCACGTGTGAGTGAAATCACGTGGTCTTTGCCTTTCTCTGTCTGACTTATTGCACTTCGCACACACCCTCCCGGTTCCTCCATATGCTGCAAATTGTTAAGATTCCATCTTTTTTTTAAGGCCTACGGATTCTTGATATCAGTGGATCGCTTTCCTGCTTCAAGGAGAATTCTGTAACCGCAAACACTAGCTTCCCACAGGAGGCACGCACCTGCCACTGCCCACGGGCTTGCCTGCGGGACTTGCTGGGGATAGGACACAGGGAGGCCGGGCAGGAGGTGGGCCTGAACGGAAGCTTTCGCAATCCCATGCACAGAGTCGTCCTGGCTCTCCTTTCCCTCCGCCATGGAAGTCCCAAGGAGGGACTGCTTCCACAGCTTGGGTCCTGGAATGAAATTGTAGAGGCTCCGCCGGCCTATCACTGCTGAAGTTCATTGGGAGCTACTCAAACTTCTGTGGTTGAAAACCATTGCGGTGATTCCTCAACTTTTCATTTTTAAAAAATTTCAGAATAGCCCTGGCTGGCGTAGCTCAGTGGATTGAGCACGGGCTGCGAACCAAAGTGTCGCAGGTTCAATTCCCAGACAGGGTACATGCCTGGGTTGCAGGCCATGACCCCCAGCAACCGCACACTGATGTTTCTCTCTCTCTCTATATTTCCCTCCCTTCCCTCTCTAAAAAAAATAAATAAAATATTTTTTAAAATTTCAGAATAAAGTTGAAAGAACAGTACCTCACTTAACTTCACCAATTGTTAACATTTTGCCACATTTGCTTAATTTCTCTTGCTCCCTCTCTCCATACAGAATCCCTAGTTTTGCTAAACAATCTGAGAGGTGGTTACAGGCATAATGATAGTGGGTCCTGAAATAGCTCAACATTATATGCTAAGAATAAGGACTTTGTCCTGTATGGCCACAAGGCTACTATCATATCCAATAAACATAACCTTGAGATGATAACATTCAGTATGCAGTTCATGTTTAAATTTCCTTCACAATGATATCCTTTGTAAATCCTTTTTCTTTCTCATCCAAGCAAGGCTCACGCACAGCTACCAGTCATATGTCTCTTCAGTCTCCTTCCCTTCAGAACAGCTCTCTGAACTTTTTTGGTCCATCTTTCATGAAACTTATGTTTGATGAGTTCAAGTCAGTTGTTTCGTTGAATGTATCATCCTCTGGATTTATCTGGCTTCTCTTCCTCACGATTCTTTGGATTCATACTAAACATTCATGGTGTGAATACTACATAAGTTGTTTGTGTCACTACTGGGGGTATAAATGTCAAGACTGTCCCGTTTTAGGGATGACAAGTTTGATGACTTTGTTAAGGCGGTGCCCATCAGATTTCTTCTTTGCAGTTTCCTTTGTCCCTCTGCGTTTCCTCATTAATCTGGGGGGTGATACATAGGGACTGAAGACCTTGGTATCCAGTAAACTTTCTCCATTGGTTTTAGCATCCATAGATGATCCCCTCCTGAATCAACGATTACACTGGTAGTGGTAGAAGTGTGATTCTATTATTCCCACTCTATGTATTATCTGATATTCTTTGTGTAAAGAAAACTTCCTCTCCATGCTCCACTCCCATTTATTTTTGAGTATCATCATGGACTCGTGGATTTTTAATATATATGTTATAATTCTTCATCATTATTCTGTTATTTAAATGGTCCTAAATTTGTACACTCAGAGAGCCCCCTTCAAGATGCATTCTGGGTCCATTTAACATGTTTTTGACTATCATTATTTTTCTTGCTTTCTGGTACAGTAAGATATTCCAGGCTCATCTTAGATATTTACTGCCACTGACCTGATTCTTTTTATTTGGGAGAGAGATTGAGAGAGTGACATTACGATTTGGGGAGAAGGTTGACAAAGAAGAAGGCAAGAAAGGAGATTTGGAGCAAGGAAATACTTGGGGGAACTGCTGGCCAAAGTTCTACTGTGGGGAGGTCTCCCGAGCTCTCCAAATTGGAATTTCCTCTCCTGGAAAATGGGGATCATTATGCCTATTGTGTGAGCTGGTTGTGAGAATTAATGGACACAACCGATTGACATATGTTCAATATTTGTTGGACATTATTATTAACATCCTTCCAATGAAGTAAGTTTCTGATAACTTGTGACTTTCAAATACTGCTCCCAAGGTGATTTATGACAAACTTGCTTAAATGTATGTTCTGAGGCTTTGTTTAAATATCACTCTAAACGTTCTGAAGACAACTAGATGGGGTTAAATGGAGACAGACTCTAAAACACTGGTATAACAACAAGCTTTCCATGGAATAATTGCATGCAAATTTAAGGAGAAAGCAAATACCATACATACACACCGCATATGTGTATGTGTATGTGTGTGTGTGTGTCTCTCTCTCCTGATTTGAAATAGGATCATAACTGAGAGGCGACCTAGTGAAATGTGGACTAGGTTTAAATCCAAGCTTGGCCTCTTACAGTTCTCATTTTAAAAGTGAGGATTATTACACCTTCCCCTGCAGTTGTTGTGGACAAAAATTCAGGCCATGGAGACCGATCTAACTAGGCCTGGGGTCTTTTAAAATTCCAGTTTTATAATTGACATACAGCATTGTTTAGGTTTAAGGAATACAGCACAAACACGAGGTACATGTTGCAAAGTCATAAATACAGTATGTTTAGTTAACATCCTGATAGTATGTTTAGTTAATTCCTGAAGGAGTTTAACTTTTAGAGTTATCAAAAATTTTCCTCTCTTGTAATGAGAAGTTTCAGGACTTAACTTAGCAACTTTCAAATATCCAAGATAGCACTGTTAATTACAGTCAACATGTTACACACTGCAACTCCAGTACTTTTATCTCACAACTGGAAGTTTGTGCCTTACTACCTTCTTAGTCCAGTTCCTCCCTCCCGCCCCAGCCTTCTTACAGCATTTGTTCCTTGGCAAGTGCTTCCCCCTGGTGGTGGTATATTCCCATTGCAAATCAAAGAGCAGAGGGAAAAGGCCATGGCTGAATTCGTCAATTTACACGCCTCTAGAAAAGGCACACCATTAAACAACTTTGAGTAAAAGCATTTCCACACTTTACCTGTGGAATGTATACTTTAACAGCAATAACATCCAAGTATGACAAAGAAAATGTTGCTCTGCAACATTTTGCAAGAGCATTTGTTCATTCATTCATGCATTCGACAAATATCTATTAAGTGAACAAGAGACAATATGGCTAAATAAATGGGAGCACCCGGACGCAGACCCGCTGCAGCCGACCTAAAAACTCACCCTTGAAAAACCGAGACTTAAACCACGAGCTAGAATATGTCATCGGCGTGGAGAGCCGGGCTGACCATGAAAGCAAGAGTAAATGGAAGCTATCCTTTCCCAATGTTTCTCCCCACAAGTATTCTTTACGGTAAGCAAGGGCTTCTCCCAGTCGGCCGGGCTCGAACCCGCGGACGACGGAGGCTGATCTTGCTTATCCGGAGCAGCCGCTCCAAAAGAAACGCTTGTTTCCAGCAGAGCCTGCGGGGTGGAGGACCGGCCTCTGCAGCGTTCAGCATCTCTCGGCCCCACTCATCGCCCCGGCTACGTGCCCCAGCTCTAGTTGCCAGACTTCCGGCGATTGCTCGTCGGCGAGCCGCGAACCCGCCGCCTGCAGGCGGCGCAAGGCCCGAGAGCCGGGTCCGGAACGGAACTGTCCCACGGAATCCGCGGCACACGCTCAGAGTTTCCGGGGGACGGAGGACAGAGGAGGACCAGGTTGTGCACGGCGGTACCTACGGCCGGGACCGAGACAATGGGCCCGGTGGTCTGGGCGCTGAGGCTCGGGCGGGCCACCCCCGGTGGCAGGGCTGGCTGGCGTGAGTTGCGGCGGCCGTGGGGACCGGCGGCGAGGTTCAGAGGATGGTGTCTGCCCAGAATGGGCCGGGGGCGGGTCCTGGGAGGTTCCACGGGGCTCGGGCTGGGAAGGCTCTTTACGTCTGGATTGCAGCCGCCGCCCCCTCCTGGCCTCTGGCGTACAGATGCCAGGGCTTTAAGGGGTCTGGGAGGTAGGGGGCCGGGTGGTTGGAGGACCTTGGGGCGTCTCTGGGAAGGAGCGCATGTCTCGGTGCAACATATCCTTATTTACCCGTTGGAATACTCGTACTTGCCTTGCCAAATCCTGTTGTTTGGGGATTGTTAAATAGACAGCGTTTCTCGTTCTAGATATTGGTAATTTTGGCGTAGGACCTCCGATCTCCTGGAATTTCTTTTGTCCCCAGAATCTTATCAAAGTGACGACTTGACTCACCTTCCCAATGGCTGCTCTAGTTTTGACCCCACTTCCTGGTTACTTTTTGCCCCTTATTGTAAATCACAGACTGGAATACGACAGAGGAAACCAGTGGGAAATAGAACTCTCTTGGTGAAAGCGCGAAGTTGAATTAAAGGCTTAGATCTTGACTAGTTGACGTTTTATTGATTAATATTAGAAAGTAGTTCACCGTTACTACTGAACGCATTTTGACGAGCGACTTTACAATTCTGTCGCTTCCTTTCCTTGTAGGAGAACGGTGATGCGAGCGGGAGTAGGACAGCATGGGGCTGGCACTATGTCATTTCTTTAGCGTTCATATTTATTGTCATTTCTACACAGGATTTATAGCAACATCACCAGCCTCTGAGCTGTCAGCGACCCAACTGATAGAAATGCAGAATGATCTCTTTAATAAAGAGAAAAACAGGCAGTTATCACTAACTCCCCGGACCGAGAAGATTGAAGTTAAACACGTTGGGAAAATGGACCCTGGCACTCTGTTTGTGATGAATAAAAACATTTCAACACCTTATAGCTGTGCCATGCGTAAGTAACCTGAATCAGGATGCCGTTTTGTCTGTTTTTACCTAAGCTGTGTGGAAGGGCGGGTGCAGAGGAGACAAGGTGCTGTAATTGAGCTCTGCGGGTCCCAGAAGGTCTCTTCTGTCTGGCATCTTACTGTCTGTCCTCTGCCGCTTTAGCACTTGAGGGTACAATGGGTCTTGCAGGGTTGGTACTGTAATGCAGATTGTGCTGGTATTGGTTTGAATATGCTAAATATAGGGTGTTAAAATTGTTTTGGAAAGAAGGCAGATCTGCAAACAGTGCTAGTACTAGCTTGTCCCTTGTAGACAGTACACTGGTGTAATGGAAACAGTCACCGTGAGGGTCTTGTTAAAGGATTCAGGGGTAGGGTTACTACCCTGGCTTCAGGAGACAAGCTATTTTGGCTTCTTTCCTTTCTAGTCTTTATAACCTAGCTTAAATCGTTTATGTGCTTATACTTCCTTCTTTGTGTGATGTGTTGTTTGCATGTAATGCATGTGCGGTAAGTGTGTGAGTGGGAATGTGCATGGGGTGAGTGTGACTGGGGTGAAAATGTCTTTTGTGTTTATATCTTAAGGGAGAAACTGTGTACCATGTGTGCTTTGGTATGGAAATGAAGGGAACAAGGCCTTTATATTCTTGATCAAAATGCTTGTATAGAAGCTTTGGTAGAACTGGTAATATTTAAATTTAGGAAGCCTCCACTCCAAAGAGATATATACCCACGTTCTCACACATGTATATGATTAACTGCATTGTTCACACTTTTGGAAGAACTCAGTAAAGATTCCATTTAAGTGACAACTTTAGTTATCAGCTTAAGCTGGTCTACAAAGTACACACTCTCAATGTTTATTTACTTGGACATTTGAATTAGAATTTATGATAAATGTTACTTGTTTTTTGAGCAGTTGTTGACCCTCTGCTATATGATAGGTGTTAGATTCCAGGGGAGGATAAGAGCAGCTCAGGCCCTTCAGGAGCTTTATTTGCATCACGTAAACTCTGTGTCATGGAGAGATGAATGAAGTTCTGAACCACACTCAGCATGACCTCCACCCTGAGACTTGCTTGTCATTTACACCTTCAGCCATTCAGTGGACTTATGTTGAATATCTCTTGTATTTCTGGCCTGGTGTTTGTCTCTGGATATACTGATGAGTCAGCAAGAATAGACATGATCCTTGCCTTTATGGAACAGATGTAGTAGCTGATGATTTAGACCCTGTAGTTTGATCACTTTTTTGTGCACCTGAAAACCATCTAATTAAGGAAGTAAGAGGTAGTTTGGGAGCAAGACCCCAAACATCTAGAACAGACTTACTATGGAAGTATAGCTATACATTTTTCCTTCTAAGTTGTGTGTGCATATATCTGAATATGTCCATGTTTCTATTCTATGAATATTTAAAAGTAACTCTTGGAAAGTTGTTTGATTAATTAATGGTTACCAAATTAATGTCAAACTAGATTTAGCCTTAGTGAGTTTTGCAAATGGTTTGGTTAATTTTGGTAATAATCAACAATATATCGCAGGTGTTGGGTATTATTTTTTTATTGGTTACAAAAGTATATGTAATGCTTTTGTCTAAAAAAAAAAGACCACTTGCAGAATCTTGCCTTTTTGTTGTTTTATTTCTTAAAGCAGCACTTAAACATGTAGCTTTTTGTTTCTGAGTTTGGTTAGATTTTGACCTTTGATCTATTTTAAATTCCTAGATTTAAGTGAGTGGTACTGCAAGAAGTCCATTCTGGCTCTTGTGGACGGACAGCCGTGGGACATGTACAAGCCTTTGACCAAGTCCTGTGAGATTAAATTTCTTACTTTCAAAGATCGTGATCCAGGGGAAGTTAATAAGGTACTTCTGTCTCCATAATTTCCCTCCCCCTCCCTCACTCCCAGTTTTTTCCTTCTCCTTTTTATTGAAACCTCTTTTCTCTGGAGTATGAAATGTGCAAATATACAAATAGCCGAGGTGAAATGTACTATACTAGATTGTGTTTTACTTGTTAGATTAGGCATTTTCACAGTTCAGATAATAATTAGTAGCGTCCATTTCTCCGTATTTTGGTTTCAGAAAACGATATAGCATGCCTTGTACATTTGTATCTTTGTTCAACTGACACTTACTGATCACTCTCTATATTAGTGATTTCAGTCCCACAGCTACTGATGGAATTAAGCCTTGGACCATTTTCTCTGGATTATTAAACGTTTTAAACTCTCTCTGCTTCCTCACCCCCCTTTTCAAATACTAAAGTCTTCCTTAATAGTCCTGTAAGAGTTTTATTAAGTGACATAACCCTTAGTCATGTCATTTACCCCTAAGGAACTCACCTACATGATAACTGTTCATGTAGCTTTCCAGGACCTGCGTGATCTGACCTCAGCCTGCGCTTGAGCCTCACCTTCCACTGCAGCTTCCCACTCCCACTTCGCTCCCGCCACACTGAAGGGCTTGGTCACAAATGGTTTATCCTGTCTTACCCTACTTGCTTGTGCTGATGCTCTTCCATCAACTCTGCGTATTTTCTTTCTTCCCGATTAAAATCCTGTTTGTCTTTCATAGTTCAATTAAAATGCTTTCTGCTCTGTAGAACCTTCTTAGTGTCTTCTTGTCAAAAGTAATTTCTCTTTTCTCCAGGGCCTCAAAACACTTGGCTGATGTCTTTAGATACAATATTTAAATTTAAATTCTAGATACAATATTGAGTTTAAATTTAATTTTTAATATTTAATTTTAATTTGACTCTGTGAAGACAGGGATCATGTCCCTTAGGGGACCCTGTCCTCAACTGACATGTAGTAGGTACTTAATAATATTTGTTGAAATGAAATACTTAAATAAGAAAATTATAGACAAGATATTGGGTTGACCGAAAAGTCTGTATAGTTTTTTTCCATAAAATAAATGTCAAATTTTTCATTTTCACCAGTAACTTTATTGGTTTGGATATTTTGAGTATGTTGGTTATTTGCCACATGGTATAACGTTGGTTGTTCTCAGCTAATGTCTCAATTTGATCAATCTCAACTTTAACTTGTCTGCCTGACTGTGGAGCATCGCCCAGTGAGAACTCTCCAGTATGAAACTTCACAAACCACTTTTGACATGCTAGATCAGTCAGCACCTTCTCCATATAATGCATGGATCTTTTTTTGCATTTCAGTTGCGTTTTTGTCTTTCTTGAAATAAGAAAGTATAATATGCCCAAAATCTTGTGTATCTTTTTCCATCTTCAATAATAAAATGGCTGCATGAAAATTCACCAGTTTTGATAATTTTTTTTAAATGCACGCTGATATGGCAGCTGTCACAATAGAATCTAGCAAAATTGTATCAAATGAAGTTAAACATAACTAAGCACTACTAGAGCCATCATATGGAAAAAAAACGAACTTTTTGGCCAACCCAATGGTAGTAATAGCCACTATTGAATATTTACTGGGTATCAGACACTGTTGTAGGTGACGTGTAGGTATTAACTCATTTAACCCTCATAAAAGTAAAATAGGTGCTGTCGTCTCCATTTTCCAGATAAATAAACTGAAGCAAAGAGAGATTTACTCCTTGACCGGGGTTACCAGTTTAGGAAGTGGTGGAGCCTGGATTTGAATACAGGCATTCTGTCTCTGGAGTTACACAGACATTCCAAACACTTATGTAGTATAGATAGAGAAGTACATTTTGCTACTTGCTTGGAAGGCCTGTGTTTAAACTTATTTTTAGTGCAGGTAAGTAATGTATTTGTGTAGAATATTTTCTGGAACAGCGCTCCACACACAACCAAGTGAGCCCGCTCTCGTCCTCAGATGTGGAGAAGAGCTGGTAAAAGTCAAGTGCCCAGTTATAGTAGTGCTAGTGTGGGACACAAGGTGGACATGCATGTGCAGGACTTGTGTTTCTCGGTGGCTCTGAGAAAGTCACTGCACGGATGCCTGTATCAGGCACGTCTGTGAGTCAAAGTGTGCCAGTAAAATGAGAGCCTGGTAAATAGGGAGGTTGCTTTGCTCTAAACATGTTTAACTGAGTGATGTATATGCTGTTAGGTATAGGGTAGGAGTCATAAATAATTCTCGAAAGTTGAGTTTTCCTTCCATATTTATATGTGTACAGACAGGTATATATTAATATATTTATTTTACTTCAGCACATGTTTGCTAGCAAGTTAACTTTATCCTGGGTTAAAAATAAAGTTGCCGCAAGATAATAAAACTGTCGGTTGACAAACATTACGGTGTCTGATACCTTGCACAGAAGCATTGCCAGCACTGCGACGGTGGTGTTTCACTCGGTCCAGGCAATGTCACGGCCTGATGGTCATTATTGCTGCGTGCGGAGGGTGGACGGATAACTGGGGAATATTTCCTAAGTCAAAGTCAGCCTCAGTTTTAATGTTGAATAGGCTGCGGTGAATTTTAGTGTACATGTTTGTGTCTGTTTTCTTTTTCCAGGCTTATTGGCGTTCTTGTGCCATGATGATGGGCTGTGTGGTCGAGAGGGCGTTCAAAGATGAATATGTGGTCAGTTTGGTCAGAGCTCCAGAAGTTCCGGGTAATGTGTGCACACATATATATCAATGTACTTTTTATAATTTTTGGATATTTTGGTACCTATTTTTGATGTTGAATAGAGTTCATTTCTAATTTAATCTAGTATAAATTACCATCATACATGCACTCCATTTATTGTGGGTACCAAAATCCATCTTATTTATTTATGGATGTGAATAATTAATGTCATAGAATTAGTGGAGAATGGTTCTCTTGAATGTGAATTTCATGTAATTACATTGTCTCACTGTTTATTTCTTAGCACTTTAAGCATTTATTTCCAAGTTGAATACGTGGAGGATGAGTAAACAAGAGCATAAATAGACTTCTGGACAAAGCTCTGCTTAGGTTGTGTTACTCACCAGAAATGGCCATGACTCTGGAGAGGGATGTCATTTTGGGGAATTGGGAAAGTTCATGCTTTTGGTAATTTTGCTAAAACTAGGATTTTACAACAATGTAGTAGGATTACATTTGTATTTTAAAAAATGTAGAATATGAAGAAACAAGAGTGCGGTGCGATCATGGGGAAGCAAAGGAAAACAAGGAAATATTCGACCATGAAGCGAATGCTTAGTCTGAGAGATCAGAGGCTTAAAGAAAAGGATAGATTAAAACCTAAAAAGAAAGAAAAGAAAGATCCTAGTGTACTCGAGGAAAGAGAAGTCCCCCAATACTCTTCCTGCTTATTCTTCTAATATAACACACAGCTGGGCCCATCTTACCACATCCTGGTTGATACCAGCTTTATCAACTTTTCCATCAAGGCTAAACTGGACTTAGTGCAGTCAGTGATTGACTGTCTCTATGCCAAGTGTATACCTTGTATAACCGACTGTGTAATGGCTGAAACTGAGAAATTGGGGCAGAACTATCGAGTGGCTCTAAGGATCGCCAAGGATCCAGGATTTGAATGATTACCATGCTCACACAAAGGAACCTATGCAGATGACTAGTACAGAGAGTAACTCAGCACAGGTGTTACGTTGTGACCACAGTTGACCTGGACCTTAAAGGAAGAATCAGGAAGATCCCTGGAGTTCCCATCATGTACTTTTCTAATCATAGATACAACATCGAGTGGATGCCAGATGATTATGGAGCCCCTGGGTTCTAATGCTTAAAGGGTGAAGTTCCTCTGCTTTCCTTCAACCAACTTTCTCTGAGGCCAGTTTATTAATGTACTACAGAGTGCATTGTTATTGCTGCACTCACCACTTGCTCTGTTATGCGCTAAGTATGGTTAAATACACGCACTTTTCAATGTTGCTTTGAAAGTGATATTTTCCACCATTTTAATATTTGCTACATCTTTTTATAAATCAGATGACTGCTCACAAAAAAAAATGTAGAATAGGTACAACCAAAAATATTTGAAAAGCTTCATAAAGGATTTTAAGGGCAAAACAACAGAAATAAACACACGTAGGAGATACCAAAAAAACTCACCATTTCATGTCCATGTAGTCATTTATCTCCTTGTTAAATAGCTTGTTGTTTTGGGATTTCTGTATCTGGTGACTGACATCTCTATAGTGATTACATTACATCTCTATAGTGATTTATGAGGAAAACTTGAATGCTTCAAAAATGCTGGTGATTTTGTGTTAATAGTAGGTGAGTGAGTTTTTTGGATGGGGGAGATTAGGTAGAGCTCTGACAAGCTCCTGAGACACTGGTAGCATTTTTATGGTTTGTAGAGTTGGGAGAGATCGCTAACCCTTGTTCTACGGTTAAAATATTCAGTTGCTGCTAATTGATAACTTTCTAGCCTTACAGATTTGACTTTGATTTTTATGTTGGTTGGATTTACAGTGATCGCTGGAGCCTTCTGCTATGATGTAGTTTTGGATCAGAGACTTGATGAGTGGATGCCAACAAAAGTAAGTAAGCTCTTTGGAGTATTAATTCTAGAGTCTGATTTTCTTTGGCAGAACGATTCCTATGTTGGTGTTATCGAATGGTGCTGCATGTGGAGGGTATTTAAAAGAATCTGTTTATCTGTCTGTCTGTCTGTCTGTCTGTGTTGTTGCTTTTTCAGTGTATTTAAGATAGAGACATGAATGGAGGCACTCACAAGAGCACGGTCAGTTGTACGGAAGAGTGATGTCCTGCTTGACCTTTTCTTGTAATGCTTTCTGCCTTGTACTGTTCCTTCTGTTCCTTAAGATACTGGTTTTCAGTAAGACCATAAAATATGGTCTTATATAAAATATGGAAGCATAACTTGGTTGACTTTGTGGTGGGGGGGCCTGGAGCCTTAGACTTGGATCCCCCAAGTACAGTCTGAAAACCATTGCCCAACCCTTTAGCCTGTTGCACACTGTAAGATCCCCCTGTGTGCAAGGGTCACATTGAGTGTGGGGTGGGGGGAGTGCGTGTGGGGGGAACTAAAGAATCAGATTTTGACAAAGCTAACCCCAATAGCTACAAACTAGCAGAAAAACAGACTTCTTGTGGATGGTCACCCTTTGTAGTGCGGTGCTCCTGGTTGTTCGGGACTTGGGGAGCAACAAGGCCTTGCTAACAAGGACGACCTAGTTCAGGTGCTCTGGTGGTGGCAGGGTGGGGTGCCCATGGCTTTGAGAACTCAAGCCTCGAGACTCAGTTATGATTGGGAAGAAGAGGCAAGTGCCCAATTCTTAATGAAGCAAAAGTGTATGTCCTGCAGATTGGGGGTGTAGCAATCAGAAAAGGGGAAGTGGTGTAGCATACTGTTTGATTGGTTCCACTGTGTACGTTTTTCTGTACCTCTGAACATTTTAGTATCTCTGAACATAAATGTTTCTTATAGTAGTTGGCCTCTTATGATTGTAATTGGTAGTGTTTTTTCCTTAGTGGTACATCTTAGATTTAGTGAAACACTGTTATTCCTAAAAGCAAGACTTTAAAGCAGATCTAGGTTAAATTCTGGCTGTGGAATTTATTTCCTTTATAATCACACCCATATTACTCAATACTGAGAGGGAAAGAGGGAAACAGGAAGGGAGACAGAAGGGAAGAGAGGTGGAGTGGGGGTGAGGAGGAAGTGCAAGGAAGGAATGGGAACCTTTTCCTCAGAGTGTTTGGGTTTGTGTCAGTGTAACTTCTTCCTTTCCAAGTATGCCCCCAGATTTAAGAGATTCTTAATTGGAGGAATTAACTAAAACTAGCAAGATCAGGATTCAACTCTCGTTACCTATGCAACTTGCTCCGTTCTTTTCCTTTTTTAAAGATAAAACTTTAAAAAAGAAGTGTCCTAGACTAGATGATAGCTGGCCCCACAGGATTGGGTGGGCGGCTTAGAGAAAGGAGGGGAGAGTTAAATTCCACCACAGCTATGCTAAACCATGGGTGTAGGTTTGTAATGCAGTCAATTACCCCTTCAAGAAGGGAGACGTTATTTCATGCAAAAAGAAGTCTAAAGATAGGAAGTTTATGGAAAGAACTTTGTTATAAAAATTATTTGCCTAATAGTGATCGATCTTTTCTGTATTAGTAATGATTTATAGTATGAAAACCTAATTATAGTTTTTATTTAAAATGTTGTAAAAATTGTTAATGTGTATTATTAATCATTTTAATTGTGTAAAGATTATATTTTCATTAAATAGAAATTTATAATATTCGAGCAGGACAATGATGACATTATATTTCCAAGCAAAACTATCTGAATCACATAAACAACAATTTTTTCCGTGTGCATTTAAAAAAGCTTAATTCTAGCCCTGGCTGGTGTAGCTCAGGGGATTGAGCATGGTCCTATGAACCAAAGGGTCACTAGTTCAATTCCCAGTCGGGGCACATGCCTGGGTCCCCAGGAAGGGGCATGAGAGAGGCAACCACACATTGATGTTTCTCTCCCTCTCTTTTTCCTTCCCTTCCCTTCTCCCTAAAAATAAATAAATAAAAAATGTTAAAAAAATTAAAAAGCTTGATTTTACTACGTGTAAATAGATTTTTATATCTTACTACTTATTTAGCATTTCTACTTGTTATATCATTTTAGTAAACATATATAAAGTTGTGTAATGTGAATGAAATATGTATTAAAATTTCTTTGTAGGGTTAACTATTATGAATTAACTGTTAATGCAGGCTGATATCTTAATTACAAGTAAATTGCAAGCTTTATACTTTGTAGAGTTGGGAGAAATTGCTAATCTTATAGTTAGTGGCCCAGATATTTAATTATTGCAAATTAATAATGTTCTTTTCTGACAAGTTTGCTTTGCTTTTATTTTAGATTTATAATATTAAGCACATAAATTACATTATCTACCTTATGTTGAAATACTTTTAAGTAAATTGTTATAAATATTAATACTTTTCATTTTTAAGGAGAACCTACGTTCTTTAACAAAAGATGCTCATGTTTTAATTTATAAAGATCTTCCATTTGAAACTCTGGAAGTTGATGCAAAAGTGGCATTAGAAATATTTCAACACAACAAGTAAGTTTTGGCTTCTCTTAAAGTAAGACTGAAACTCCCAAAGTTACATGTAATGAAGAAAATTCAGTTCTTTTTTAAACATTTAACCTTTATTTTATTTTTTATCCATTATCAGAAAATTCAGCTCTTAAGAATTTTTATATGCTGCCCTGACTGGTGTAGCTCAGTAGGTTGGGCGTTGTCCTGCAAACTGAAAGGTCTCTGGTTCAGTTCTTGGTCAGAGCACCTGCCTGGGTTATGGGCCAGATCCTCAGTTGGGTTGAGGGCATGCGAGAAGCAACCGATCAGTGTTTCTCTCCCACCATGTTGATGTTTCTCTCCCTTTCTTTCTCCTTCTCCCCCTCTCTAAAAATAAAGAAATAAAATATTTTAAAAAAGAATTTTTTATATTCTTAAAAGCTGAACATAAAAATTCAGAAACAAGTCTAAGTAAAAGCAAATTTAGTTGGAAAAAAGCTAAGAAATAAAAAGTGAGCTTCTAACAGATATATTTTATAATAGATATATTCTCTGGTTAGTTCCTGAAAGCCTCCTTAACTGATACTCTGGCTTGGCATTTTTCAAAATGGTACGCCCCAGGAATGTTCTTCCACACGATGTTAATCAATATGCTGAAAAACATGTACTGTGTTTGAACTGAATTTGGAGAATGGTGGCATAAAAAAATTTACTCACGTTCACTCTGAAGCCTCCCAAAATAGATACTGAAAACAATAATTTTCAAATGCATTAACCTGTGTAACTCTTGTTCTTGAAGCACATTTTTTTGCAGCATATCCTGGAACCAGTGTACTTAGAAACCATTAGGCGTAGACTGTTTTAAATGAAGTAGAGTGAAAGTACAACTACAGAACCAAACTGCCACTGAGTCCTTAGGAAAATCCCTTGGATTATCAGAGCATGTCGGGTCACCGTGCCAAAATTCTAGGGTCTGCTGGCCAATGGAAATATGTGAGCCATCTTTAAATTTCCTACAGGCTACATTAAAAAATTTAAAAAAGGTCGAAGTTAATTTTAACCATAAATTTTATTTAAACAGTATATTTAAAATGTCATCGTTTCCACATTAAAAATGCTGATGATACTGTATAGTCTGCTTCTCGTACTAGGTCTTCAGAATGCCGCGTGTACTGTATACCGAGGGCACGTCTCAGTCAGGGCTAATCACATTTAAGTGTTCCACAGCTGCCGTATTGGACAGCGCTCTAGACTCTCATGCCGCATGCACTGAGCCTTTTCTTTCTCATACTCAGCTGTCCAAGTCCAGCAGAGGCGTGTAGGGCTTCGGCATCTTAGCTGAATGTGTGGGGGAGGGAGGGGATGGTTTGGGGGTAAGTTCGAGGGCACAGAAGAGTTTTGGATGGTTCACAGTGGATCTGTGATCAGGCCTTGGCTTTGGCTCTTAGAGGTGGGTCAGGAGTTGTAAATATTCAAGGGAATTGTCTCCCTCAGTAATGCTTGGGATGGGGTTTGGTGGAGCTCTGGCAGAAGGGGTGTGGCAGTAAGGGGATGTTCTGGAGTAAGCTAGCATTTCCCAGCCTTGCCACGGGCTCACATAATGTTTGTTTAGTGCTCTGGTGAGACTAGACAAAGGTCTGGGGAGTAAGTGGTGGAGTCAGGGTTTGAACCTGGGCTGTGCGGTTCCACCTCTGCTGTTAGCTATACTGACAAGATGGGGTAGATTTGGGAAACATTTAGGTGGAATTGGCATGACTTGGTATGAACTGCATGTGGAGGGTGTGGTAGGAGAAGCAGGAATTAAGGAAATCTCCCAAGTTTTTCACTTGGACACATGCGTGTTTGGCGGTATCATTTACAAAGCCAGGGACATGCGAACTAAGCTCTTTCATTCCTAAGCTAGGAATAAGAAACAAGTTTGGTGGGGAAAGAGAGGGTAACTTTTTGTTCACTTTGAGGATTTGGGAGTTTAAAGTGCCCGTGGAACGCCCCAGTGGATGTCTAGTAGGGTGTTGGATACGCAGTTTGGGGCTCAGCAGAGGTGCGTGGGTTAGAAGCAGAGATGTGGAAGATGCACACGTGTAAGTGGTCATTCACGCTGTGCAAACCAAGGAGCTAGCCCGGGGAGGGCGTGTAGAGTGAAAAGAGGGTCTGGGACACAGTCCTTGAAGGGCAGAAAAAGAGGAGAGTGGCCAGAGAGCTGAAATAATAAGCATTTTGGGAAGTGGAGGTGAGCGGTGCCGGGGGAAGAAAATGAGGACCCAGAGTGTCCTTCAGGTTGGTCCCAGGGAGGCTCCTGTGGCTTTGGTGAGACGCCGATGGGGTCAGGAGGCCGTGGGCAGGTGGAAGACTGGGGCGCGGGTGGGAGGTGACGAAGAGCAGGCTCCAAATGTGAGCCGTCCTTTCCAAAACCGTGACTGTAACAGGGAGGGACAGGGTTCCTTTAAACATCTTTTTGTATATTTATAATTAAAATTTATTTCTTTGCTGTGTTTTTTAGGTATAAAATAGATCTTATAGAAGAGAAGGCATCTCAGACCCCTGAGAGAATAGTCACGCTGCACAGGTAAGTAAAAATAAAAAAGTTGGCTGCCATGCTAATTTGTAGTAAGGTGTGGCTTTATTATATTTACTATGTTATATTATTGTGTGTAGTGGACAACTTAAAAAGATGAACTTGTATCTTATTTTGTTATTCTCATTGTCTTATTTTCTGTTGCTTTGTTTGTTGTTTTCGTATAGTAGTAATTGGAAGCCTTAAATTACCCTCAGGAACAGTAGCTGTTTCTGTTCCTCATTTTATTGTTACTTTTATTTCTGCATTTCAAGTGCAGAAAATCATTGTTTAGAAGTGTAATTTTTAAGAGATAATTTTGAAATTGAGGAAAATATTATTATGAATTGCACGTGGTGATTCATGTGTGCGCAGAAATACGCATTCTGACTGATAGGTTACTGCCGATAGTGCCTGCAGGTAAGTTGAACTGGAGTGTGCTTCCCGACGCCAGGATGAGCGAGGTGGGACAGTGCGCTACGCAGAGTCGGCTTCGTGGTCTGTGCCTGTTTACTCGGCCTCGTGTTCGCTTGGTTTGGACTGAACTCGTTTCCTCTCGAAAGCTGCTCTGTTTCTGGACACGATCTGTCATGCGTGCTGAGTTCCGAGCTCGGTCGCAGGGAGTTGTAAGGTTGGAGGTTGTCAGTTTTAGACAGTAGATCCACGTGATGGCACGATTCTTCAGTGACCTTAAAAATCTTCATTATGTCATCAATGCTAATTTAGAAAAAGGTTCTCTCGAGTTTAGTTGTCCAAGTTTTAGCCTCTCACTTCGGACTTTTGTGCCGTGGCTGTCAGAGGCCGCACGGAGCCGCGCGGAGTGTTCTGACCAGAGATGTAGCGGCGAAGAGAACGAATAGACTCTTCCCCCCAGTGTATGTAGTACGTCATTGGATGTCCAGGTTTTCATTGTTTGTTTCCATAATCAAACCAGACTGGGCGACTTCGTCGACGTGACGGAGGGCCCTCTCATTCCGAGAACGAGTGTCTGTTTCCAGTACGCGGTGTCGGCGGCTCACGGTCTCCCGGGCCCCGGCTCCGGTCTCGTGCGGAGGTTCCAGGGCCTCTCTCTGCCTGTGCACTTACGAGTAAGTACAGGTCAAGTTTCAGGCCGTTCTGTTTGGGTGTGGTGTGAGTCTAGTCTTGATTTTATACCGGTTTGAAGGGCATAACATTTTAATTTTCATTCAGTTGTGACACTAATGTTTTATGAATTCAGGTGTATGATTTCAAAAGCGTTATTCCCAGGATGTAACCAGATAACTCATAGAAGAAACATTAGCTGAAACACTTAAAACACATTGAGACAGAATTTTCAACTTTTCAAATTAGTACAGGAGAGGGTGCGTTGCTAAGACCTGTGGGAATGCCTTTTGGCCTTCCTTTTGGCATGCTCTCCTCCCTGGTTTTGGTGGTCTGTTCATGACCCAGGGCCTGTCTGTATGCTACCTTTTTTCCCTACTCTAATCCACTTTGTAAGCATTTCGCCTCATTTAAGTACTGCCTAACTGATTATGTGTTTGTTTTGTTTAAAACCTGTATAAAGACTTAGCTGCTTTTATTTTAACTTTATTGATTTATTTAATTCATATTAAATCTCTTCCTTTCAAGGCACATGTTACGATATGGGATAAGCTATTGGAGAGGTCTCAGAAATTGGTAAGTGTTTTTGACAGCTAAGAGTACTCTTCTACAAAGAAGTATTCATTGAAATTAAGCAACAACAACAAAAAAAGAAAAGGAAAAGAAAGAAATTAGTTGTCTCAATAGCAAAAGCAGTTTTGTAATTGTTTACCCTGGTAATATTTTGGCAAGAGAAAAATTATAGTTTGTAATTCTCTTTTGATTTTATTTGTTAATCTTATGGAAATGATACCATAGAACTTGAAGAGAAATAAGAATACTACTAAATAGTAGTAATATTTTAATAGTTAAATATTAAATAGTTTAAATATAGTAATAGTTTGGAGATTGTAATTGTGTTAATTAGGTGTTATGATAATTTTCTTGTGTGCTTAATGAACATTTTAAAGATTAAGACTTGTCAGATATATTTTAAATCTGCCTTGACTGTTGGCATATTAAATTTACAAATGTCCTGAAAAATCAACTTTGAACACTTCTGTTTTTGTAGTTTACACTGTCATTCGCATTTAGATTTCATTAGTAGGAATGATTACATTTCTTGACCACAGCCACCTTGTTCACCCTTCGTAGGTTGGGTGTCCGTCTTTCAGTGCAGTGACCTGAGAGCCGTGCCGTGTGACCCAGCCTCACGAGCCCTTCCCAGGTCCCCTGATTTTCCACTCTGACCCTGCTCGCAGGCACACTGCTCAGCACGCATCAGACTGATTTGCAAGTCTGTCTATTTCTTACTGACAGTTCTTCCATCCAATTCCATTTCCCACTCTCCTCTCTGTTTACATCATTCTTCAGTACTTCCCCCAAGTCTCACCTTCTCCCTGACACACTCGGAGTAATTGCTACCAAATATCCATTCATACAATTTCTGCATGATTCTATACCTCCTCACAATATTTTCTGTTGTTGCTATTCCATCTACATTCAGTTCATTAAACCATACAGGGCTTGTTGTATACGCATGACCCCAAATTTTGAACCCAACACTTGGCACACGGGGGAGGGGGGTTACCTAATAAATATTTATTGATTGTGTTTATGATGATGTTTACACCGAGTCTATATTAATGACTTTACAGGTGGAATTTATTGTTTAGGTACTGCTTAGCCATAATAGTCTTGTGTAAAGTTTATGTAATTTTTTCCATGATAAGAAAGTATATTTGAATAAATGGAATAACTTTGTCTCTTTGGTTGGTAACAATCATTTTAGAAGAAGAAACTAGGGAAGAAATTAGTGTAAATTAGGGGAAGCTCAAGAAGTGATAAAAACTGAATACTTTACAGCAAGGGAAAATGCAGAAAAATAGCAGAGACAGTAACCTAGAATACCTAGTAGAAATCAGTGAGTAGCTGTTTTTGAAACATTAATTGTGGTTCAGGTTTCTTCTTCCACTGTCCATGTTGCTTCTCTGAGGAGAGTAGGCTATACATATGGTCCACTGATGCAGCTAACACAGACTTACTGAGTGTTTGGTGCCCGGACCGGGATGCAAAAATGAACAAAACCTGCCGACCTCCAGGAAGTTACTTTACTGGGGTACCTGGGCACGAGCGCACAGTTTGGGTGTGCACGTGGGCCTCTGGCATGCAGAGGAGGCGGGCCCAGCCAAGCTGGGGGCTTGGTTAAGGGGGGTTCCCAGGAATTGATGTCTTCTACTTGAGCTGCTTTTAAAGGATGAATAAAAGGGGCCAGGCAGATAATTTGCTGGGGGACGGGTGGGGAGTTAGGAGAAGCTGCTTGCATAGAGGCGTGGAGGAAAGGAGAGTGCGTGAATATCAGATGAATCTGAATGTATGGTCACATGTGGGGTGGGTGAAGGGTCCAAAGAAGTTTGTCGGAAACAGTATGAAGGGCTCACCTTCCATAATGTAGAATTTGCAATGCCCTCCTGAAGATGGTTGGGGATAAGTGGAGAATTTTAACAAGAAAGTGACCTGCTGGGCACTGTTCCTGTTTAAAAGCTCGTTCTGGGTCAGCGGGGATGTTGGCTGTGAGTGAAGTCGGCACTCTTATTCGGGGCATAGAAGATGATGACTTTCTGAAGTTCGGTGTGGCAGTGAGAATGGCTGTGCTTGAATGTGCAGGGGACAGGACTGTGGCAGCTGAGCGAGTTCTTCACTGAAACGAGGGGTGCAGGAGGTGGAGCAGGTCTTGTGGCGATGAGGAAGGCAGGTTTGCCCTGTTTCTTTGATGTGTCTGAGTGACACAGAATAGAAGTACAACAGTTTGTGTCCTTCATTTAACCTTGTTATAACATGGATGAGATGCTGAAGGAACTTAACTGTTTCTTCCTATGTGCTTTGCCTTAAAGTCGCAGAACCTGTTGACGATGTTAAGTGAGGACTTACTGTATGGACGTACAGATAGATACCTGTTTTTACTATACCTGTCATGTACTATGTTCAAAACAGAATTTAACCTCCCAATAAAATAAATAGATTTAAAATACCTTGTTGCAGCACTGCTGGTAGTTTCCTTACACTAATGATTCATTTCATAGGTGAAAAATAAAATGACAAACTGGAGAAACCTAGATATATGCCTCAGGTTTTACTTTTTTTTTAAATTTTATTTTAATCATTGTTCAAGTATAGTTTTCTCCCTTTTACTCCCATTCCAGCCAGGTTTTACTTTTAATGGAATTGTTGTACTTGATAGTTTAGATTGGATACTTGGCCTTGTATGTTTTCTTCTCTTCTTACCTAACTTTCTGTCATAATTGCTATTGAAGGAGAAAGACAAAGGTCATTGTAAGAGGTGGACTGTGGAATGGTTTTAAGTGGTGGGTGAAGGATAAAAGTAAATGTTTATTAGAAAAGTAAAGCTGTTCATATTTTTACAGGTAACTGAAGATCAAACTAAACCTACAGAAGAAAGTTCATCTACCTAGTAACTTCCTAAAATTTAAATAAATTTTGTGTATAATAAATTAAAATAAAAGTTTTTTTAATGTAATGTTTGTGTGTGCTTATAAAGATTAACTGTCTTCTCTCCCTGAGATTTATACTGATGTTTACTCCCCGCCCCCCGCCCTTAAAGAATACAACAACTTACACTGTTCATAGTAAAGATTTCACACAGGAACAAGCCTGTCCCCTCACACTCCCCAGATGTGACACCCTGTGGTATATTTTCTCCTTGTGGTCTTTTCTACACATACAGACTTACATGTGCAAATACAAATGTAATCTTTTAAAACCTAAATAGGATCACACTAGTTTGCATTTTTCATTATTTTGAAGTGGTTCAGTAAACACCCTGTGCAAAGTGGCAGGTGTTTTATGCACAGATAGATTCACTGAGTGTTTACTGAGTTGACTGCTTCTTACATACTGGCCATTTCTCATAGAACCTTTTCATTTAAGCCTCACAACCAACCCGTTGAGAAGGTGTCCCCGTGTGGTAATGAGGACACTGAGGGAGCCGGAACGTCAAGTAGCGAAGCTGGAACTGGGAGCCGGTGATTTCACTCACGTGCTCTCTCGTTGCCCCTCGGTGCTGCCCACGCGCCAGGACGTCTGTAGGGAGGGGTTTCTGGTACCGGAGTCATTGACAGGTGCCACCTGGTCCCAGCCTGTCAATGACAGTCCCAACAACAGCATTTGAGAGTTCCTGTTTCTCCATTCCTTGGGTAGGTCTTGATTATCAGCCTTTTAAAAATATTTTGCCGAAATTGTTTTTTCCCATTCCAGTCTGAGCGCTTTGGTTTCTGGGCTTTGTGCACAGGTTTTGTCTGAAGGTATATTCCCTTTGTTGCTTGTGGATTCATACTTGAGTTTTTTTCCCTTGAATGTATCAAGAAATACAGAAAATACTTTAACACCTATTTGGGAATTCATCATGTTTTTTGGCCTCTTGCACTACTTAAACATCCACTGTTCGGTGACTTCCCCCAATGTATGGATCTTCATTTCACTATGTAGCAGAGAGAAACTTAATTTTCTAATTTTCTTTGGGACTAGGGCTCAGACAGGTATCTAAGTTTCACCAGCTAGACATTCCTGTGTGACATTTGGAAGTGACACTGAAAACAGAGAGGCACCTGGGATCTACGTTGTTGGGATCAGCGACACGTGGCTTTCGAGGTGGTCGAGGCAGAGGTTCCGAGGTTCCGTTCCTCTGTGCAGACCCTGGGGCTGGCCATGCTCAGTTCAGGAGCTTTCCCCCTGCAGCAGCTCTGTGGTGTAACAACATTTGTCAGAGCTGTGTCATCTGATCTCTGAGCCTGAGACTTGTGAGCCATTGGTTAAATTTGTTAGAGCAGATCCTGTTGTTGCAACCGAGAATACTGACTTATAGCTGCTACCCCAATTTAACCACTTTTAACCTTTTCCCTTACTTCAGATCCTTTTGTTTTTAAGAAAAATGCACCTGTCCATTGAAAATCTTCACGTCATTTGCTTCCAAGAAGAAACACTATCCTATTACTGCATGTGCTTATCCATCATTTACCCTTTGTGATTTACGTTGTATAATATTTTCTGTTTTAAAATTAAACGTAATCAGGTTCATGATACGTACCCTTTTGCAACTTGTTTTAATTGCTCAGCATTGTTTTCACATTTAGCACGTTGGTACATGTTAGTATATGTGCAGAGATGGTTGATACATGTAGAGCTCTGTAGTATTCTGTTTACCATATGCTGTATGATTATTCTCATGATTAATTCATTCTCATTGATAACCATTGAGGATGGTCTTGACTTTTTAGCATTATAAACAGCACTGCAGAAAATATTCTTGTGTATGTTTCTTTTTGTATCATTTGACAGTTGCTCTAGAGTATGCAGAAGCAGAAACACATTTTCAGCCTTACTAAATATTAGTCTCCAGATAGTTGACTCTCCATCAGCAGTGTGATAGTTCCCGTTTTCCCCACTCCCTCCACGTGTCATCGTCAGACATTCAAATGTTTGGGCGGTGGGATGTATGTGACCCTATCTCATGTAACTCGGTTTGTTTTATATTGACCGTGTAGTGATGATGAGCATGTCTTCATTTGTTTATTACCCAATGAAATTCCTTCTGTGAGTTACCACTTTATAGCCTTTGCCCAGTTTTAAAAAATTGGGTCTTTGGTCCTTTCATATTAATTGGGTCTCTTTATATATTCAAAAAGTTGAATTTTTGTCACTGCAAATATTTTCTTTGGTCTGGCTTATCTTTTAACTTTGTTTACACTGTCTTTAATTTTAATGTGGAAAAATCCTTTTCCTTTGTGATTTTTATGTGTGTGTTCAAGAAATTTAAGAAAGCCTTCCCTAACTTGAGGTCATAAGGCATTTTTCTTTATTTTTTTTAATATTTTAAAGTCTTCCTTTTTTATATTTGTTGAATTTACTTGAAGTTTAATTTGGCATGCAGAGTGAGGTAAGGGATCGAACTGTGAGTCCTCCCCTCCCCCACCTGGGTAGTCAGTTATTTTATGTCATTTCTTTTCTTCCTACTCTTAGTGGTGGTGCCCCACCATCATACATCCGATCCCTGTAACTGTCTGGCTGGCCCGCTGGCCCATTCGCTGTCCCTGCACCACTGTTACAGTTTTAATGATCAGGTTTATAACATTTTGATTTCTGGTGTGGTGAGTCCTTATTCTCCTTTTTCAAAATTGGCATCATTGTAAGATCAGGTTGTCAACTTCTGAGGGGTGTGCCTTAAAATCATTCTTTTCTGCTATATTTCTACATGAAGTTTGTGTAGGTCAATGGTAAATTTTGTTTTCTTTCAACTTTTCATGTCATTATGTTTTAGGTTTTCTCTCTCTTTTTAATTCTCATACAAGGGCATGCCCATTGATTTTAGAGAGAGAGGAAGGGAAGGAGAGAGACAGGGACAGAAATGTCAGTGTGAGAGAAACATCCATTGGCCGCCTCTCATATGCACCCCGATTGGAGATGGAACCCACAGCCCAGACGTGTGCCCCGAGTGGCATCCAACCTGCAGCGCCCCAGTTCACGGGACCACATGCTCCAACTAACCGAGCCACACTGGCCAGGGCTAGATTTTCTCTTTAAAAAGAATTTAGGAACCTTTCCCCCCTCTTAAATCCATTCTCCTACAATGATTATGGATTTGTGTCAATTTCCCCTTGTAATTAAATGATTTGTTCATTATGTTTTTGAGAGTATTTTTGTTAGTATTGTGTATTTTGGTTTGGGATTTTTATAACTTGTTGGCAAATTGTACTTTTTTATCATTAAATAAGGATCCTCTGTATACCTAATAATGATTTCCCGTACTTAATCTGGTTTCCATAATCTTTTTTTTTCTTTAATCTGGTTCTATTATTATATTAAATGTATGTTAGTATTTACCTGGTATATATTTTTCTATCCCTTTTCAACTTTTCTTAAGGTCATTATGTTTCAAGTCTTTTTTTAATAAGCAGCATAAAACGTACTTTCTGTTTGGACCTAGTCTTGGAATTACTATCTTTTAAGCCAGTTTAATTCATGTACACTTTACTGTGATGACCACTTCTTTGCATTCTTTTTTCTCCTTCCCCCTTATTTCCTCTTTGTACTTTCTATTTTATAGATTACCTATTCTGTTTCTATTCTTTCACTATGTAGTCTCCCATTTATAGGTGTACCATTATTTTATCAGTCCCTCTTGATGGTTGATTTTTAGTTTTTTTCTATTAAAATAATGTTTCACTTAGTAAAGTTTTATATATGCGATTCTACCCATGTACTAGATCTATAATATAAATTCTTATAGGTGATCCTTTTGATCAAAGAAGTATATGTATTTTAAGTATTGATAAATAATAGATAATATCCTTTTAAATAAATTTATTCAGTGAGCAGATTTTAGAGTTCATACATGGTTAAATTCATTGAAAAGGAAAATCTTTAATTTTAGAGGATTACTAAATTACTTCTAAGGAATGTTACTTCTAAGGATCTCAAAGTTGGGTGTTATGTCAAGTCTGCCTGTGGAGATAAAAGACAAATTTTCATATGTATATCTATATCTATCTATATATATATATATATATTTAATTTTTACTTTTGATTTTGGAGACAGAAAGGGAGCGAGAGAGAGAGAGAGAGAAACATTGATTTGTTGTCCCACTGATTTATGCATTCATTGGTTGATCCTTGTACGTATCCTGACCAGGGACTGAACCTGGAGCCTTGTCATATTGGCATGAATTTCCAGCCACCTGAGCTACCTGGCCAGGGCTTCCTATTTATATATTTTTAATTATGGAACTTCTTAGAGGGAATTTGGAGACTGTCATCTTGATTTGCAGAATTTAGGAAAAGCCAAAGCATTGCTGGAGCCGTCTGTAATGAGCCCGTACAAGTCAACTTGGAACAGCAGTCGCTGAAGCTGGGACATACTCATGTGCCAGGTACAGATCGTCTCCGGCGTCAGAACAGCCTGTGGTTCCAAAGTCAGTGGAGACTTGGATACATTTTCCCATTCCACTTCAGCAGCTGAGAGCAAGGCCCTGAGCTGAGTGAAACAGAAAAGTTTAAAATGGTGTTTGTTTCTTTCAGAAGCTCGTGATCTAGAAGAGGACAACACGTACACAATTAAAATGTGGGCAACATGTGAAGCACTTTCGTAGGGGAACTACACACTGTACTTTGGGAGGACAGAGGAGAAAGATCATTTCTGGGTGTGATCCTTTGCAGAGTTATCTTCTGTGTGCTTGGCATGGCCTAAGGGATTAGAAGTTGCTGAGCCGACAGCATTTGGAAAAGGGTAGGATTTCCCCAAGTGGAGTCTGGGTATAATGATTGGTAAAGCTTTGGCAGCGTGGGGGTGGGAGGGTGAGATACTTGGCAGCGATATTTTGTGATTGTTTTATTAACCAATGCACTCTTTCCAAGGCAGGACCTGGCACCCAGTCCCTTCCCATTGACCTTCCCTAACTACTGCTCTAAACAGGAGCTTGTAGTTTGGGTCTTGATAGTACCTGGCCATTGAGTGTTTGCAGCTGGTGATGGAGCACAGGGCAGCTAGTTTTGGTGGGGGACTTTGAAGTCGGGTGGATTTTATTAAAATAGGTAGGATGGTTTTGGTGGGGAGGGATAACTGGGCCCAAAATTGAATTGCTGACATCCCCAAAGAGGTCAACGACGGGGCTTCTCATCACTTCACGCACGTCACAGAACCTCTCATTATACAGTGAATGGGGTGTAAACTGACATGAAATTTGTATGGGTTCTGCTGAGCACCATTCCTACTTGCCATATCAGCAGTAGTACTGGGTGTAAACCAGCTTCTCAGAGTTGGTGTATGCACCACTTGCATTGGGATCACCTGGTTAGCCTGGTAAAAGGTAGTCTCTGCGTTCCGTTACAGAGTCGGACTCTCTAGGGGCGGGAGCCTGGGAATCTGCACCCTGACCAGTCTCCAAGGTGAGAACCATTGCCGTAGCTCTTCAGTTATATGTAGAACTCTTTGGTATTTATTTGCTATAATGAACTTTTATTCAGCAGAAATCACCTCTTTGAGCCTATTGGTATAAAGCACAGGGGGCAAGCACAAGGCCCGCAGTCCGAATCCGGCCCTCCACCTTGTTTTATCCAGCCCGGCACCTTGTTTCTACCTGGTGGCAGCGCCGAGCTCTCACTTAACTGTTAAGGAGTAGTTACACCTATACAGTCCTAGAAGTACATTTGGCCCTTGGAAGGCAATGGTGAGGGTGATGTGGCCTCTGGTGAAAATGAATTTGAAACCCCTGGAAAGCGAAATGTTCACTGGATTTAAATTCATTTCTGTTTTTACAGTTGAACTTGGAATAATAGCATTGTATTGAGTCAGCAAACGTTTGGGATAAAAATGCAAAATCGCATCCTCTGGTACAGGCATTCACACAGCAAGAGAAATGATGACGCAGTGTGTTAAGTGCTAGTGAACTGGGAAATCACTGGGCACTGCAAGGAAGGGTGATTGAAGATAGAGAAGCTGTCGTTGGGATGATAATTGAGAAATCCACCTCAGAAAAATCTATTACTGAGGTGGTTAGGAATATGTGTTAGCCAGGGGAAGACTAGTGCTGGAACTCTCAGATCTGTTAAAACCACAGTAACAGGAAAGAAGAGTCCCCTTTATGTGGACATTATTTCCTTATCCTTATTGTTATGGGGGATCTGAACTCCCAAGTGGAGAGCTGAACTCTTACGTGTAAGTTTTATCTGTTGGTTCCACTGTTTTCTAGTCATTAGTGGTTGAGAACCACATGAGCTTTTTTTGAGTACTTCCCATTTATGGACTGTTTATTTTCTTCAAGCTCCCTTTTTGAGTTCTCCCACTTTCTTTGAGGTACAGGTTGTCTTTTATTTTCAGAAAGATTCTAACAGCATGTTTTCTATCTATTCTTCAATCCCCTGACTTCACTGTTTTCTTCCTTATTCTTCTATTTTTTTTTTTTTATTATTTTTTAGCTGTTGGGTTTTTGAAGCTGTTGATAGTGAAGAGGAAAGGCCTCCAGTTCAGAAGGTTTGGGGGAAAGTGGGTCACACCCTAGACAACCCCTTGACATTCCTCAATTCTTACAAAAGACACCATGTTCTGCATGCTTGAGTGCCTCGTTCGGTCCAGTAGTCTGTGCACAGAACTGGGTTCTTCTTGCCTTCCCTCTCCTCCGCAGAACCCACCTTTTCTTCAGCCACCCTTAGTTTGTCACTGAAAAGTACATGCACACAAAAGTCACACAATTCATTGCTACTTAACCCTTCCTCCAACCCCGAAACACACCCAGTCTTATGCTCCAAGGATTTTTGGAATGGCTGAGTATACTGGTCAGGAGGACTCCATCAAATGCTGGGAGATCGGGAACTAGAAGCCCAGGAATGCTGTGCATCTGTGAAAACCCAGTGACCCTGGCATTATCTAGGTTCCCTGGGATGACATCATGGATTGTGGAGAGATCAGAGCTAGTGTGTCCTTGGGGAGATCTGCTATGGTAGATGTTTGATTTACGTGACTGAAACAGTTATAATGAACCGAGTTTTCAAGCTCGTGTTTGCTTAACACTTAATGCATAATAAATCTTGTGCTCTTTTTAATTTTATTTTTCAATTACAGTTGATGTTCGGTATTATTTTGTATTAGTTACAGGTGTACACCACAACAGTTATATAACTTAGGAAATGATCCCTCTGATAATTCTAGTCCCCCCCTGGCACCATACACAGCTATTAGAGATATTGTGCTCCTTCTGTGCCCTATTTCATTTCAGTCTACCACCCTTATGAAATACACTCCTCATTTTACTGATGAGGAAACTGAGGCTTAGAGAGATTAGCTCGCTTAAGTTTCATGTAGTGCATTCTAGTGCTCTTCAAATAAGACATTTCCCAGCACACTTGTTCTTAGTCATAGCGTTCTGATGGTCATAGCCTTTCATTTTAGCAGAATAAAGGCAATACTACGTTAGTCTTATTCCAGGCGTAACACCTTGGGACTTCATGGCTTGACCCAGCAAGCAGGGGGACTGGAAGCAAGGACTCCTCTTGTAGATAAACAGTGCAGAGAAAATGAATAGTCTGAAGCAGCAGCCTTGAAAGTGACTCGCCTACATGGGGGCTCCATAGGGTCAAATGGTCATTCCCAGGGTTAAGAAGGGAACTGACCGCAGCAGCACAAACAACTTGAACAGAAACTGGCCTATGCCAAGGGGTGCCCTCTGTGAGAGTATGGCCTAGGGGTCAGGAATGTTCCCCTGGGGGCTTGCATAATTTCTTCCCATTGTCTTTGTATGTGTGTAACTAACTTCTGAAATTACAGATTGTACCTTGCAACAGGCCACACCGAAATTATTTTTAATAACTAAAGGCTCAAGATTAATTTGGTCATAGTGCATAACTGCCAGAATGTTGAGAAGAGCTGCTAATATACTAAATATGCTAACAATTACAATTGGCTGTTTATTTGTAAGTGATACAGTTCAAAATGGAGAAAAATTGCAAAGAGATCCAAACCCTGAAAATTCTGTCAGATCATTAGCTTTTCTTTAACAAAGTGGGAGGGCTAGTTCTTGGGTTGTTTTTGCTATAACATTAATGTAGCACTTTATATTTTACAAAATAGCTCTCTCTCTTATGTGAACACATCAATCTTGTAGAGTATTAGCCCCATTCTGTGAATGAAGAAACAAGCTTAGAGAAGAAAAGTGAATTCTCTGACCTGATGGCATTATTATGTGGCTAAGCTCTTGAATCTAGGTTTGAGACTTAATTTCAAATACGAAAATTTTCAACCAAGTCTTTGTATCTTGTAGAAAAAAAGACAAGGAGTTAGTCCTCAGATATCACTGACCGTGCTGATTATTAAAAATACTTCATTTAAAAAAATACAAATTCAGTATAACACCCTTTCAATTTCCTAAGATTCAAATAAAAATATTATTTTTCAAATTTATTTTTAATTATAGCTGACATACACTATTTTATTAGTTTCAAGTATACAACATAGTGATTATACATTTATATACATTATAAAGTGGTCATCACAGTGAGTCTAGTACCCATCTAGCACCTTACATAGTTATTGTAACATTACTGACTATATTCTCTATATTGTACTGTATATCCCTGGGACTATTTTTATAGCTTGTAATTTGTATAAAAGTATTAATTTTAAATTAAAGTTATCCAAACAAATTCTTACCTGGAGGAAATACCAATTTCTAAATCTTAAAAAAAAAAATGTTTCTAGACAATCCATGATATTACTGGAGGATTGTACTTCTAATTTCTAACAACAAAGATACTCTAGAAACTTGTTTCAGAATGTCTTTAGTTCATATGTCTTTCAGTTGAAGCCTTAAGAGTGCTTATTAACAGTTACAATGAACAAACCATAACTTAGAATTAACAATGACAAGAATACATTTTCCTTTAGAGGTAAAAACAAAGACGTGTGCTTGAAGATTAAAGGAAAAGTGTTCGCATTCAGAATACTGCTGATAAATCTTTTAATGATCCAACTTTAAAACTTGATCTGGGTCCTGGGAGTGGCCCAGGACCCAGATTATGATGAACACATTAAAATGAAGCCTCGAGTCTAAGTTTCTCCAGCAGGGTGACTCATGCTGCTCTGTCATCCTCCCACAGCGCCAATCTGTTCCGTGCGAATGCTAGTAACAGGCATCGTACCCTGTTAATGCTAACATGTAGGAGTCAGTCGGAGGCAAAAACCCCTATCACGATTAGCATTAACAGCATACAGCCTACAGCAAGCTTCCAGCATTCAGAGGACGAGGCCCACAGAATTCAAACCACGGGTTTCCCCTTCCTGGTCTGCGCCGCCTGCAAGAGGAAGAGAGAGATGGTTGTGTATGCCCGGGAGTTATCAAGTTGGATAGATATAAATCTTTTCTCTTTGTAAAGGAAAGAGCTTATTAAATCCTAGCAAGTAATTTCTGGAAAAGGATAGAGAAATTGGCAACGAAAAGATTTTTTTTACCTTTCAGCACATTTAAACATTTTTAAAATATTCCATTCTGTAGTTCTTATTTACCCATGTGTATCATCTTTAAAATGAAACAAAACCACTCTTCCGAGTCCCTGAATGCTACAATGCAAAGGGGGAGGAATCTTGAATTCTCACACAATATTATCTTTTCTGATTTATATATCTCCTGGGAACTAGGCAATCTAAGTAAAAGGCCAAAATAGTCAAAATAGTCCTTAGGATTTATGAAAAAGCTGAATTAACTGGTTGAAATTTCACCTTTATTATTTTTTTTAGAAATAGATACACGCCATGAAGGGCCTGGCCTCCAAGAAACGACCCCATCCTACAACCTCCCCACCTGCTGTTTAGAGATTGCTCTGGGGAAAGCACTGGCGGGGGCTTTGGTTTGGAGCTACGCACAGGAAGTATGACTTAAAGACTGCTGGGTCTCAAAATACTTGCCTCCAGCGAAGAGTAGATTCAAACTAAGAAAAAGATGAATTTGCTACTTCCTGTTAAGGTATGATTTTACTCTCAGATAAATGACGTTTCTCCCACCGCTTCTGGTTTCGGTGTTCCTCCGGCAGAACCTAGAAGTTAAAAGTACTACTCGTCTGTGGTCTCTTCCAGTACAAGAGGGGAATCACCGCTTTTGTTCAATCATGAAACCAGCTAGATGTGAGATTATGATTAAGTTCAAACGAAATGTATAAAGTGAAAAATTCCCCAATGAATAAATTTTTTGACAGGGCAGAATACCGTGGTTTGGAAATTCCCAGACCAAGGAAATATATTCTTACCGATAATGATTTTGAAAAAATTTCTGTTTTCTGAGATGAATTAGTTTAATGATCAAGGGCTTTGAATTAAATGATGTCAGTTCAGGATTTTGGTTCTTACTGATTTTCAGTCAGTAATGAGAGTAACAATAAGGACTTTTCCCCCTCCACACAGTACTTTGGCCAATATAACTATTCAAGAAATATACATTAATATCCTAATGTTAGTTTTTCCTGAAACTATATATATATAGATAGATAGATAATTCTCCTGAACCAATATAATATAATTCAGTCTCCTCTTAAAGAGATGTGTCTGATTTGTATTTGAAGTGAATTGCTTGCATATTATTCTACCCATAAATTTTTCTCCCTTTCTTTAAAGGTGACATCCGAACACAGGTATTCCAAGAAATACATTTAGTGCGATAATTGGGTTTTTCTCTTTGATCTTTTGTTACTGTTCCTGGGCACTGCCCGGTCAGAGGGCTCCGGAAGAGGGACAAGTGTTTTCCGCAATGTGCTAACTTGTGTTAAAAATTCTAAAGCTTTTATTTTTTTTTTATTGGATCAGGTTAACGGTTTGCTGGAATAAAAAAGCATCACACAGGCCCCCTTTTGTTCTCAATGCCCCAACAAAAACTGTGATACTGTGTCATCTAGACTGCTCAGGCATGGAGAAGTCCCACAGCTGCAGAGAAATGAGCAGTTTGTCTGCATAGACTGCACAGTCTTACATCTCATTGAAAGCCTGGTGGAGGACAAACATTAACCCCCATGAAGAGAGTGAAAGAGGAAATACCCCAGAATAGTTGTATGGGAAGTACACTCAGTAGCCTTGTGGACATTAGAATGGCCTTCATTACTGCTGCTCAGTGATGAAGCTGCGCTCACTTTTAGCAAGAGACCGGGCTTGCAAGGAGGAGTCAAGAACTGCTGGGTATTGAGTGGGATCACAGACAACAATGGCTTGTCTGTTAGCCAAGCCATTGGGCAGAGGTAATGTCATAAGGTAATAAGAAGCGAAGTGGCTTTTTGGAATCACTACAGCCACTTGGCTGGTCAAGAAGAGTTATACACAATTTAGACCCAGCCATCAACATGCATGATGGCTGCTAACCATTTGATAAGCACATGACAAGCATAATTTGCAATGTATAGCAATTCAAGAGAAATTTATATGGGTTATACCAAATAGAGTGGGGGTCTTGGCTAATTCTGAAGACATACGCCCTGACTCTACAGTATGAAATACTCATCACCAATATAAGCTTTACTATTGCACAGTCCTTTTCAGTAGTTGGGGACAGGTATATCAAAGTAACTGTAGTACTTGAAAGAATTCATGACTCTGGAATTGAGTGTCAAAACCGTGCCTTCTTACCTTGAACAAAAATCTGTCAAGATGACATCCTAGATAAACAACAATAGCAGATAACTTTCATGACGTGGCAAAGTCTACTCTCCCTCTGGCAGTGAGGACTGCACTGCAGGCAGCACTAGGGGGAGTTTTCCTTAAATTATTCTTCTCTGAAGGATGACCTTTTTAGAGGGGGGCCTATGATTTCAATATATCCTTTTATTCTTATCTTTCTGATTAGTCAAGAAAGGTGTTATCAGCAACATATTCATAGCAGAATGAGTCCTAAGTTTGTCACTAAGGATCTCTTTTCATATATGAATTGCATGTTACATCCTTCCACAGCTTTATGAATTTCTCTATTTTCTTAGTTTGCTGTTTATTTTTGGTACCAACCGCTTAATATTTGCTTACCACAAGAACTGTATGCCATGGTTTCATGTCAAAACCAAGCCATCATATGACTCCCCTTATTTTATTCACCCTGAAATGTACCAATAATTGGAAGCTAATAGTTGTCACAAAGTTAATATGCACCCTTGGAAACTATTAACTAGTTGTCACAAAGTTAATATTCACCTGTTTCTACTGAAAAACATGATCCTATATTGTAGTTATACAAATTCTAGCTCCAAATCCATCCTAGGTGAAAAGCAATGTAATTATTCTTTTGAAAATTGAAGTGGTTGTTTAGGTAATTTTCTTGACATATTTTCCCCTTGTTAATCTGTTTTGTAATCTCTCTTTTATTGGTAAAATATAAAAATTAAAATGGAATTCAATGTTGATTGCTAACAGCAACTTAGCCTACAATTAATTGCATAGGAAAGCTGTCTCCAGCCTTTTCATTTTGATTCCCGATATTCTTAAATTGCTGTTTGGACCGGGTCATGAAAGTAGGTAGTGAAGATTGATGCAGGTGTCTAGAAATTAAGGTCCTGAGAAAACCTGCACGTGCCATAGATGCTCTTGGGAATGACAATTTCTTGGTTACCTCTTTGGACCTGGAGTCAGAAGATGAAGGTGACTGCAGACGTGCTGGCCCAGAGACCTGCTCCTCTGAACTTCTGCGTCTGTCACGCTGCTTCCCTCCCCTTCTGCCTAGTCTGAGGGTCTTACCAGGCCCACCCTCTCCTCTGGGCGGGACAACAGGGGTGGCAGGTAAGGTTTCAGGTGAGCTTGTTCTTGAAATGCAAGTCGTTAATTGGAGAAGGAGGGTAAGGGTGGCGCCGAAGCCCCTGCGACTGACACATCAACTTGGCCTTGTTTATAGGCTAGTTAGCGCGTTATCTTTGAAAGTGGAGGTCAAGGACTGAGGCCCAGGGTCACAGGGTGGGTAAGTTTCAACGGTGATAGAGAGTGATTTCAAGGGAAGATGAGGACAGACCCCAAAATAGTTTGAGAGCTTATCTTTTCCATGCCCCCCCATAAGATAAACACAAATTAAGACTTTGAAACAATATAACCTGTTTTAGTTTAGTTCTCTGTGTTTTGGCCTCTCTACATGGTATAAAACCTCACTGTTGAACTTCTCAGTAATTCTTTATAAAGAGCTTCAATGGTTTCTGACCAAAAGAAACACTCAGGTGGTTTTCTGAAGTGTGTTTATTCCTGTAAAGTTTTCTTTTTAATTGCATGTTTTCTGTAGAATAGGATTGTTCTGTGTTATATCGCAGTAACTGATCTTAAAGTTGAGTCAACTGCGCTATCAGAAAATGGGGCAGAGTAACATGTTTCTTCTTGAATTCACAGGAGTTCCATGGCTAAGAAGGGGTGGGTGGTATGGCCCGCTACTCCATGAGATGGGAACTAACTGGGGCTGTGTCCTTCTTCTAAAAAAAAAAAAAATTAAAATAGATTGTTCTGTAGAAATAACCCATATCCTGACCTCTTGGAGAATAAGATTACTTTACATTTAAGAAAAATTCCCTGGATAAGCCATTGCTGGGAAAAAATTACAAACTCTCTGTAGCATATTTTTGTTCCACAAGAATTTCACAACCCTTCTCTTGACAGTTCTATTTAAGAATTCTTTAACAAAAATACCTACTATTCCAAAATAAGAGCTTTTTATTGAAGAGACTGCTTTGCACATGAAATGGCTCTAATACCACATACCTTGCTATATTTTGAAATTCAGAAAATGAGTGTTTTAAAAGATACATGCCAGTAATATGTTAACACATGAAACTAAGTGTGACATACTTTTGAACTGTCTCAGAAGAAAGCTAATGTGGGTGTCACAGGGTCACTGGGGAAACATTATACTGAGTGACTGTTTAATTGTGAATGCACAAATGAGGAGGGATTTTGGCCTTAGGACTGTGGTGCTTTTTTCAATTTTAAAACTGGAAAGTTTTTACTGAAACAACTTGTGCAGCTTATTTACAAACCAAATAATCTGCCCATAGTTTCATTGTAGACAATGATTAATTCCTTCACTTTTCAGATAAGGCTTTGGAAAAACATGGGTTAAAAATATCCGTTCCCTGCACCAGTCGCCCAGTTCTGCGACCTGGACCAGTGCAGGGGTTGGGGGAGGACTTCCCCAACAGCCTGACCTCAGGCTGGCTCAGTTTCAGGCCTGAAACTTTGGGAAAATGTTATGAAATATGGATAAAAAGGGGCAGGAAGGGGAGAGCTGGGGTTGGGGTGGGGTGGGATGGGGTGGGGAGATATAGCCTATTGCTGTGAACCCTGGCTATTCATTCATATTTTATAGTTACACAAAAGGTTGCTCATGTGCCTAGCAACTTCACATTTTTAATACCACACTTCCATGGGAGAATTTTAGTAATTTTCTCTTTTTCATTTATAATTTATATCCAATACCCTTTCTCCCTGCCCCCACCCCTTGGAAAACAGAAGCTGGATGGCAGTTAGAAACTCTGGAGTGTCTGTCACCCTTCAGAAGTCAGCTTTTCTAGGACACTACCTCTGTCCACTCGACTCTACAGCATTTATTCTTGATACTGAACTTCAGTGACACGCCTCCTTAGGACCTTAGCACATGTAACTTGTGTGTTAGTTACATGTACAGATACATTTGGCATCAAAGGGAAAACAATCCTTTTTTCTATTTCTACAAGCCACAGTTCATTTTTTTTTCTATTTCTGTGCACCAAAATGGCCCCAAGCAAGGAAGAATTTGTATGTTGAGAGTGACGTGAGCAAGTGCTGGGAACAGAAGTTGGTTTTGCCTGTTTAAAATTAGTTTACTCGGGACATTGGCCCTGTGCTACCAGGCGGACACCACGCTGTTTACTCCTTACACCCGCGTAGTGTTTCCCTGGGTGCCTCACCACCCCCGAGGGTTCAGGGTGGTGCTCCTCAACTGCATCTGCTCTCTAGATGCAGCTGCGTGCACACACTGAGCCACTAATGTGCCTAGTTCAGATCGCCCCTCACCTAGGGACTCTCCTGCCTTGCCTTATTTCTCTTTCTCTTGCAGACAGCCAGCTCCTGGAGGCGAGTTCCCTTCAGCTCCTGGCATGGCCCTCCCTGAGGTGGTTGGTTGGTCCTCTCTCCATCTGCTCTCAGAGCAGTCCTCACTGCATGGCAGTGTTTGAGTGAGGTTGTAACTAACAGTTGGATTCCTGGGGAACTAGCCTAGCAGAAGCTTACAAATGTGGAAATAGACTAGTGAGGTTTGTGGGCATTCTAGGTTAGTGATGGACTGTTTACATTTAGAGTCCTCCAGGTGTGGTTGTTACCGGATGAGGATGGAACGTACCACCAGAAATAACCCTTGGAGGCTGTAGGTGAAGATTAGCCTCCGTTGCTGTTTTTTAAAAACACACTTGGATGCCATGATCCTGCGTTTTCATTGTGTAGGAGAATGTCCTTATTCTTAGGAGAAGCATGCAGAGGTGAGATGCCAAGTCTGCATATAGGCACAGATGTACAGAGAGAGATGGACGGGGACAGACAGAAATCTAACAAATGTGGCAAATGTAACAATGAGTGGACCCAGTGAAAGGCCTGGTGGTGTTATTCTGCTGTTTTCAAGTTGCCTGGGTTCCATTCCGTATCACAGCAGTGCTACTGGCTGTGTGGTATTTGATCATTAAAGTCTCCTTTTAACCTCTTTAAATCTTAGTTGCTTCTTTAAAAATGGAGATCATATAGAACCTACCCAAAAGGTCGCTGTGAAGATGAACTGACACAATGACTGCAGCAGCTAGGCCCACTTTCAGGGTTCAGTGGCTGTCAGCCACGGCACTAAGGCCATTGGTCACAAACACCTGCCGTGTGCCTGTAAGTGTCTGCACACCTATCACATGTTGCACTTGTTTTAAAAGTACGAGTCAAGGTGCATTTACTACTGTGTGACTCAATCATCATATAAATTAGAGGTTATTGAAAAACTCGTGCCAAACCAAAGTGGTTCTTTGGTCTCCTAATCTCTAAATAGGAATAAGTAACTGCTAAAAATTATACCAAAACGTTTCCTCGGAAATCATTACTTTTTCTTTGGGTTAAGGAGAAAAACCCATTCTGAAACTGTTAACAACTCTTTAAAACCAGACAATTTCCTACCTTGTCGAGAATTTTTAGAGAGCACTTTTACATACGCACTTTACTTCCCCAGCTGTGCTTGTGTGTCTCACTGTCCAGACTGCTTTCATGGAATAGACAAGGCCACAAGTGCATATCCAATAGTTGCAAACACGTCCACAGGGCACCTCCTGGGCCAGGCACTAGTTTGTCCCTTGATACACACAAACGCCCTTATTCCCTGCAGCAGTCCTAAGAATGAGTGTTACACAGTAATCCCCTCTGTTTACACCTGCAGCAGTGCGGCTCGGACAAGGGAACTACCAGGTTAACACTGGCAGGGGAGGCAGGGCTGGGGCACAGGCCTGGGGCTCAGACCCGAGCGGCGTGCTGGCCTGGTGGTGGCTGAGCAGCACCCAGGAGCACAGCACTATGTTAAGACCGCCAGGAACCTCTACTGTGTATGGGCCACTCTCGTGTACGGAGAAATGGCACAAATGTCCCGGTGTATCATTCACCTTATCCAAACACAGCGTCACAATGTCATTACGTCAGCTGTTTGATATTCTCCAGTCCTGTTTCTTCTGCCGTTGCCTTAACCCCATGTACCCACCTGTGGGTATTGTCTTTCAGAGTGGGCTCAGATACTCACAATCTGCCGAAAAACCATGCCGCCTGACCAATGTTAAGCCTCATTCCCTGGTGAGGATGTCACTGTGTATAAAGGTAGGAACTGGGCCTTTTGGTTCAGAGGGGTCTTCAGAGTTGTGAGTGAGCACACTGACCCGCTCACACATGTGATATGTTGATTTGAGGATTAACCTGCTTTGGGGGTGGTTTTGCTCAAGGCCCGGAATATTGTAAGCCCAAAGACAAGATTAAGTGTCTCATGGTGGGCGAGGATTACATGGCACTGATACGATTAAAAGTGTTGCATTTCCTTAGGAGCCTGAGATAAAAAGAATATGTATAGTCAGTGAAAAGGTGGGATAAAGAGAGACTTTTAAAATTTAATATTTTTCTTTGGGAAACAAATATCTCACAGTTTTCTCATTCCACCTAATTTCAGCAACCATGTGGCAGTTTTGGGGCCAGTAAGATCAGTGGGAGACAAGCATTCTGTAGTCAGTGATGCCGGCCCCTACTTGCTCTGAGCATCCGAACACAGCGAACACGAGTTCACTGAGTCCAGCTGTGTCTCAGGAGGCATATATGTAGGAAAGTGAGGTGAAGTGTCAGTCATACTGGAATTACAGAATTTCATCAGCTCAAGGGACTTTAGAGATGACTCAGCCCCAGTCCCCCATTTTAGAGATGTGAAAACCGAGGCACAGGAATGTACACGGAGTTGGGACCAGAAACCTGCCCCTGTTCTTGGGCCAGTGCTCCTCTGCTCTGTGGGCTGGAAGCCTAACATCAATGCAGCCAAGTTCTTAAAATCAGTCATTTCAGCAAAAAAGCAATAGCCAATGACTCACAAAAATGTAGAGACACCCATGAGTCAAAGACAGAGGAGCTTCGTCTAGGTGCGAGGTAAAAGGTCCACACACCACCCTACCATTCAACCTACTCAACATTTCAGTCCTCTTAGGCTTGCAAAGGGATAATGAAACTCCAGCCCCAGCAGGGTCATGGCTGAAACTCAAGGAAGCCCGGAGCCCACTGGCATGAATGCAAAACTGTGTGTAAAGATGCACTTAAAGTTTTTTTTGGGAAAAGCATTGATATTCTCTATTAGATTGGAGGTAGGAAAAACGGAGTGAAGAACTGCTACTCTAAAATGAAAAACCTCCTTTCAATGGAATGGTAGATCTTAGTCATGACATAAAATAGCTGATGAAAAACTTTTCAAAAGTTAAAACCTAGGGCCTTTTGGAGTGTATTTTTTTTTTTTTTTGATTCACAGAAGACTGATTGGATGAGCTGTGAAGAAAGATGAAAGTTATTTATTTTCCATGTTTGCCACTGGAAAGGAAAGAATGGCGAAATTCACAGCACATTCTAACTAGTCTAAGTATTTATGTCACTGCATTAGACGTGATGTAAAATCGCAGAGCCGTGTCCTGTTAGTCTTTCCTCTCACACTCACGTTCACGAGCGTGGGGCTCACTCCCTTCTATCCCCTCTCCTGCGTCCAGGATAGCGTCTGGCCCAGGCAGACAGATGATGGCCTTCCCATAAAGCTTCTTTATGGGACACAGGAGCTGACCCCACCGTATGAGGGAACTTGGTTATTATTGGCCTTTATGGAGCAGTCCTTGCAGCAGAAGTAATTACTAAACGGGCTTTGGTCCTCTGAAAGAAATCAGGGACGCAGCCAAGTAATTGAAGTGAGCTGTGCGGAGAGACCAAAGGCCTGTGGTCTACCCCTTCTGCCCCCCATACTCCACATCCCACATCCGTACCTAAAAGCGGGCTTTACCCTGAGGACCTAGTGACCTCACTAGAGAAAACACAAATTCTCTGAGCCACAAGTCCTCATGGGCGAAATGGGGATAACACCACCTACCTGCCCATTTCCTATTATTGTGGCTATCAAATTAGACAATAGGCAGGAAATTGCCATGGCAACTTTTTAGCTTATATTACTGTTCACATAGAGAAGCAATTAAATGCTTTATACATACCTATTTAAAAGACCAGTCCCGTGATTATTAAAAAGCTCAGCGGCCTCATTCATTTAGATCACATATTATATTGAAGGTATAGAAGAGTCACTGCTTCAGAGTAATGAATGGAGATACTAAGGAGTAACTTAGGCTTGAAATAGCTACGTAATTAATTTCATGCAGAAAGTATATCTCCACTTAACCTCACTTGACACAAAATATAAACTAAGTGAAATACCCTTGGCCTCCTCAAATCACATGGGATCCTGGATCCACTGTATAATGTTACAGAAGTAACTTTACTTCTTTTGGCCTCAGTTACTCATTTTTAAAGATTGGATCCTCACTTATATTCTTGTCAGGTGTCAGTTTCAGCAATTTCAGGTTACATTTTGTTCATAATCATCCCTATATTCCTGCTTAGCTGTAAAATGTGGAAGATTGACACCCACCCTGGTTTTGAAAGAATCAAGAAAGATAATCAGTGTGCTCTAACAATGCACCCTGGCATAATGGAAGCCAATACATACATAAGCTCACTGAACTTTTGCTAATTCTTCACGTATATTAATTGAAAATATGACATCTAGTATGTTATGATTCTAACTTTTTTACAAAATTCGAGTCTAGTATTAGTTACTTTTCAGAAGAAAATAGCAAACACACACGTTCTCAAGGCAATCCCATCTGACCCACCCTGCCCTTAAGTGTGTTCTGCATGCACACTCGTCTGGTCGCTCCAGTAGCTAGGCTGGTCTCACGCCAGGTTGTAGGTATCCCCTCTCCCAACTAAGGAAACAGCGGGGAAGCTGAGTGCAAGGTCTTTAGCGCCTTCCGTTCCCCCAGGAACCCTTCCCGAGCGACGTCCTGTCCTGGGTGAGGTCCCACGGACAGTGCCCCTCAGTCTGGGGCCGGGCTGGGCACTTGGCAGCCACGTGCGCTCCACCCCATCCCCCGCCCCAGACGCTGGCTGGCTGGCTGCCTGCCTGCTGCTCCTCGGCTGGTGAAAGAGGAGGGCAGGCGGAGGGCCGGGGCAAATCCGCGTACCTGCCGGACTGGAGCGTCCTCCTTTCCTCCCCACGCTGGTGTGCCGGGGACTCTGCTCCATGTCCGCTCCTGTCCCGGGCTGGAGGCACCCGCCCGACGTGGCGAGGCGCACTGCGCCCTGGCTGGCTGCGCACAGGAAGCCCGCGCCTGCGAACGTGCGACCCTTTTATAACCCGCTTGTGACTTGTGACTCATAACCGACCAGGCGCCTTTTCTGTAAACCCCCACCCCTCGCCCCCCTCCTGCCTGTTCTTGGAACCTACAGCTTGAAAAACTTTTTTCTTTTTAAAGGAAAAGTCGAAAAAGCCCAGTGCCCGGAGGATTGTTGGTTTTCCCCTTTTTCTTCCTCGTGGGTCATTCTGTCTGTCTTTTTTTTTTTTTTTTTTAAATCTACATGTGCGGTGTACTTTCCTGTCCCCGTGCTACAAGGCTTGGACTCCAACCTTTGTTCTTAATGAAAAGGAAACGCATTCAAATGCGCCTCCAAGACCGGTGGAGGGGAAGTAGCACTTTTTGCAACTGGGTGGCGGGGGTGTCTTTACACAATCCTTGCGGAGGAGAAAGAGGGAGCCTCCCCCACGGAATCAGCTGAGACAAACTCCCGAGCGGTGGAAGAAAAGGCCAAGGGACTCCACCACGTGACCCCTCCCATCTTTATCTTGAAGCGTCAGCGTGTGATTTGGCCTGTGTGCGTGGGGCTTGGGCACATTCGTGCCTCGCCTATTACCCACACTTATACTTGGGGGTGCTAGAATATAGCACTCCAATCTTCCTTAAGTTTGGCCACACCAACATTCCTTCTCATCCCCGGGACATAATCCTGGAGCATATATGACTTCATTCATTTTTAATTTGGGCTTCATCATCTCCTTCTCTCCATTCCCATGAAGAATGCTCTCCCCCATTCTCTCAAAAAAGGGGAGGGCATCTCCCTGGAGCAGGTCATTTGACACATTGGATAAAATGGGTACAGTAGATCTAAAACCATGGCACATTTAGATTGCCTGCCTAGTTCAGTAACTCATTCTTGAGCCTCGGTTCAATAAACTTTTAGACCTGAAGGACAAAGAAAAAACCATGGGTGGGGCTAGGGGAGAAAGGGAGGAAGGGGAGGAGAAGAGGAGGGAATGTCAAGAATGGACTTAGCATCCTCACCGTGGGTCTCATGCTTTTCGGTAGATAAGACGGGGTCACAGCTGGATTCCAGCACAGATCTCTGAAACTTGGATCTCCAGCCCAAAGATGAAAGACATTTTAGAATCATTTGTATTAAGCTGATGTCGGAAAATGAGTTTCCAGAACCCCTAAGTGCATATCAGAACACATAGCCCTTAACTTAGAGGTGACCCAGGTTAAGGCACTTAGGAGCATTTAAAGACCCTCTGTTCTTCAGGCTTGTATTTTCCCTCTTCACTGTCATTGAAAAAAGAATGATGACAGGTAACATTTGTAAAGCAGCCACCATGTGCCAGGCCCTGTTCTAAAACTCCTTAGATCTATGGACTCTTTTGATCCTCACTACCATCATGGGAGGGAGGGACACGGAGGCACAGAGAGATTAAACACTTTACTTTAGGTTGTTGTTAGTAGTGGGGCTGATATTCAGAAGACCCAGTTCAGCCCTGGACGTACAGCTCCGTAGCACAGTCTCGCTGCCTGCAGCGAGATGCCGCATCCAGGAGCTGGAGAAGGGCAGTGGGCTGTGCGGGAAGGAGTCACGATCCCCACCAGGGTGAGCCATACCTCTCTGCTGGTTAAAGACACCTGCAAAGCCTTTCCAAGGGAAAGAGAAATTTCCCTTTTCTCATATGAGGTCCTAGTTTGGGACACCTAGTACAGTGGACAGATACATGCTTTTTTGGAGTCCAACCAACTTGCATTTTATACTAGTTCTAGCTGTGAGGCCTGGCGCTTAACCTCTCTGTGTCTCAGTTTCCTCATTTGTAGACTGAGGATAACAATGTCTTCCACTGGGGATTGCTATGGAGTGAATTGTGGCCCTGCCCCCAATTTGTGTATTGAGGCCCTACCCCCTACTTTGACTGTATTAGTGTATAGGGCCCGTGAGGAGGTGATCAAGGTTAAATGAGTTCGTAATAGGGGGTTCTAATCTCTTATTAAAGAGAGGTTGAGACCCTGGAGCTCCCTCTCTTTGCACAGTCCCACAAACAAGAGGTCATGTGAGTACATAATGGGATGGTGGCTGCCTCCAAGCAAGGAAGAGAGAGCTCTCACCAAATACTGAATTCTGCTTGACCTTGATCTTGAATTTTCCAGCCACCAGAACTGAGAAAATAAGAGCTTGGTGTTTAAGTCATCCACCTATGCTCTTTTGTTATTATAGATAATGATGAACAGATTGTGGCAGCTGGCGCAACTACCTATCAATGAAGAAGCCTTGCTAAAAACACCATAAGTTCATGAAATTCTGCAGATACCACAATAATCACAGGGAACAGTTAGGAACCAGCCTGTCATTTCTCTCCTTAAAAAATTAATCATGGAAAAATAATATAAAAAAATTCACCAGAGAGTTGGTACTAAACACATCTTGAAGCTCAGCCTTTTGGAAGAATATGAGAGACACATTTCTCAGAGTGGATAATACTTTTTAGATGGTGGTTGAAGAAACAGACCAACATTTGAGGAAGGACCAGCTTATTTAATGTAGCACACTCTTCACTCTGCTGGACAGTAAAATGGAGCTAATTCATTACTCTGTGAACTTGTGGATGCTCTCTGTCCCTGGAGATGACTCGGGCTGGGTCGGCTTCCTCTAGACCCACCACCGGCACAACCACAATGAATGCCTGAGGCTAAAAATGTTGCCTCATAGATGTTCAAACTTAATAAATAGTGTTTGTTTTATTTTTCAATCACAAAGCACCAGAAATTGTTGTTGTTTTTTTTTTTCCTATCCTAATTTAATTTAATTCCTTTCACTGTCCATAACATTCTGGAAGCTCAAACCTGGAGTCTGTGTTTTTCTCACCCACATTTCTGTGAAATGGTGGACTGGGTTGGGTGTATGGGATACTCGCAAATGCTGGGATGCCTTTCCCTTCCAGAACTAAAGGAGGGGCTGTTGTTTATTTAAATCTTTTTTTTTTTAAATGAAAGGAATGCAGTTTACAGACTACAGAGAATTAACCTTGCATCTGCATCTTTCACGTTCAGCCACTCCCAAAGCCCAGGGGCATGAAGTCACCCCTCTGAGTACAAGAGCAGTGTTGATTGTGAGTTACAGGCTGTGATTGGCTGTGTCCTAATTCTAATCACTTGTATGTACCAATTGTCTCTTGAGAAGCTGCCTTCTGTAGATAACTTCTTTCATAACCTTAATGGTTAAACGTTTTGGTAATGACTTTGTTGTTGTTGTTGCTTTGTTCTAGTCCCATTTCTTCTTCTTCTTCTTTTTTTTTTTTTTTTATGTTTTGGGAAGCCTTGTCAGTCTGTTGGAAAATTTCATGCAATGGAGGAAAAATTAAGGTTTCAGGACTGACCTTAGATTCTGAAAATGTTTTGGTTTATGAACAATGATGACAGGGAACCGTTCTGTCTACTATCATCACATACAGAGAGAATTCGTCTCCCCTCCCGCCCCGTGGCACTCGCTTCATTTAGTATCTGGCCTCAGCCATGTTCTTATCTCTGCTGGCCTGGCCTGCTGTTCTCAGCTTCAGTTGGTGAACTGATGAGTCACTCACAGTAAATCACTCTCCACTGTCTTTTTTTTTTTCTTCCTAAAATGTCCAGGAAGAATTCTGGAGAAGTGTCCGATATATTTGATATTAGTGGACAGAGCTTTAGGCGTGCTGATTTCTACCTTGTCTTTTTGAACACAGCTTTTTGTTAGAGCTCCACACACTTGTTCTTCCACAAAATCTTCCCTGACTTCTCCAGCCTTCAGAGTCTAAACTTTTTGTCCCAACTTTGTCATTAACTTTTGTATTTAGTATTGTACTTACCACTCAATTTCATTATTTAGCTGCATTATCATTGTTTATTTTGGACTTGCTAATGAAAAATGTAACATCTTCCAGAATTCAATTCATGTTTATTTTTTAAAAACACTTTTTCTTTATTCCTTGAGAGGTAGGAAGGGAGGGGGAAAGAGAGGGAGAGAAACCCTGATGTGCAAGAGAACCATCGATTGGTTGCCTCTTGCACGCTCCCAGCTGGGGACTGGGCCTGCAACCCAGGCATGTGCCCTGATCAGGAATCAAACCCATGACTTTTTGGTTTGTGGGAGAACACCTAACCCATTGAGCCACACCAGTCAGGGCTCAACTCATGTTTTATTTATAACATTACTATTCTTCATGATACTAAATCTGAGACTTAGTGTTAAGAATGAATTATTAATAAGGCCTCAATTAAACTAACTTTCTCAGAGACCAGGGCCAACAGAAAGGTAGCAAGAATATATTTGAAGGTTACCTAAAGAAAGATGCAATTTTGGGTCAACCAACTGAGAGTCTATGGATGCTAATAAAGCATTTAGAATATACTAAAGTATTTTGTAGATGACTATCATATATGTATGCACATTCATAAAAATCCATTGACTCATGAATGCTTTTATTTAAAGAATAGCAGAAATTAATTTTCACGTTCCGAAGTTCAGAGCTTTTGATTTACATGGCCAAATTCATTCCTCTCTTGTCTTGCCCATCTTAGTAATTGGTGCCACCATCTACTTTATTGCTCAAGCACCCCTGATTCCTTGCTTTCTCTTGCCCCACATATTCCACTTATTGAAAATTCTATAGACTGTACCTCTAAGTCATACCTAACCCCACCGACTTCTGTTCATTTCTACTGCTACCACCCTAGTCCGAGCCACCCTCCTCTTTTGCTTAGTCAACTGTCTTGGTCCCCCTTTTCCCTCCCATAGGGCATACATAGCCAGGGTGATCTTTTAGAAACCTAACTGAAATGTTCCATCCTTACCCAGAACTCTTCAATAATTTGCCATTGCACTCAGAAGAAATTCCAGTCTTTCAACTTGGTCTGCCAAGTCCGGTAGCTGGATCCCACTTCCCTTTTGGACCTCACCTTGTATAAATTGCCCATTCTTAACTATATTTCAGCCACAATGGCCTTACTTTTATTTCTGGAATTCATTGAGCCTGCCTGCATCTTAAGAATTTGTATACTATGACCACTGTGCTCCTTCTGTTTATGTTCTCCAAACAGTAAGAGGGAACTTACCGAGAAGATAGGCAAACAGAACTTTCAGGTGGACACTTGCTAGCCCTGGCGTTTTAGGGGAATAAACTTCACTGTTGCCGGTAAAATAGAAGTGCCCCTCTAGTGATTAAGCCAGGCAAGAAACCCACATGACTTGTCTCAAAGGTAAACACTTTAGAGTATCTTTACGAATCATTTGGGTTCCTTGTGAGGAGTGGTGACCCAAAGGAGGTCAAGGCTGAGTCATGAGAGAGATCTGAGGAATATAGCTAGAGAAAGATCAGAAACTTGTTCTAGCACATAGGCAAACTACGTCAAAGCGTCAAAGCAGAGCGAGCAAGTATCCATGGTGCTGCAGCATCAGTTCTGAGGCCCCAGGTCACTGCTGTTCCCAGTGCTGGCCCTCCACGCCAAGAATTAGTGCATTTTACAACACACCGCAGGAGTCTATCTGAAGCCCCACAGAAAACCTTGGTGCTCAGAGACAGAAACTGTTTTTCCCTTAGGCTAAACTAGTTTTCACCAAGTGACCATTTTTGTCTCCTAGGTATTGGCAAGATAATAGATCCAATGCTAGCATTCCTTCAAGGCAAATTTAAACAGTGTATTAGTCAGGGTTCTCAAGAAAAACAGAACCCAATGTTCATAGCAGCACAATTTACAATAGCCAAGTGTTGGAAGCAACCTAGGTGCCCATCACTAAATGAATGGATCAAAAAACTATGGTACATTTACACAGTGGAATTCTATGCAGCAGAAAGAAAGAAGGAGCTCCTACCTTTTGTGACAGCATGGATTGAACTGGAAACCATTATGCTAAGTGAAATAAGACAGGTGGTAAAAGACAAATACCATATGATCTCACCTTTAACAGGAACCTAAACAACAAAACAAAGAAACAAGCAAAATATAACCAAAGACACTGAAATAGGGAACAGACTGACAGTGACCAGAGGGGAGAGGGGAGGGAATTTCAGGGGAAAAGGGGAAGGGTTTACCGGAACAAGTATTATAAAGGACACATGGACAAAAACTAGGGGAGGGGGTGGAAAGGGGAGGGAGGTGGGGAGAACTGGGAGGGTGGGCTGGGATGGGAGTAAAGAAAACTGTACTGGAACAACAATTAAAATAAAATAAAATAAAATAAAATAAATAAAAAACCCAGAACCCAATGTATGTACAACTATACATTGTATGTATAAGTAAGTGTATATGTATAAGTAAATGTATATATGTGAGAGAGATTTCTTTTAAGGAATTTTCTCATGTGATGGCAGAGGCTGACACATCTGAAGTTTGTGGGGTAGATCAGCTGACCGGAGAGCCAGAGGAGACCTGCTGATGTTGCAGTTCGAGTCTGTAGGCGGTATGTTGGCTGAATTTCTGTTTCTTCTGGGGGAGGTCAGTAAGACCTTCTACGGATTAGATGAAGTCCCGCCACATTATGGACAGTCATCTGCTTTACTCAAAGGCTACTGATTTAAATGCTAATTTCATTAAAAAAAAATACCTTCACATAAATACCTAAAATAGTTTTTCACCAAATATCTGGGTCCTGTGGCCTAGCCAACTGGAAACATAAAATTAGTCATCACAAGTGACTTGAATTTAGGCCATACAAATTTCTTCTTACTTCCATATTCAAACACAGGTTCCCAAGTTGGTTGTGGGAAATCCCCGTGTATTTGTGCTCACAGGAAGGATTATGGATTGTGGTGGGGAAGGTCTTTGATGTTCCTCACCCCATACACCAACAACATACTGCTAGAATGTCTTTAGAAGGGAATATCACAAAGACGTCTAAACTGAGTCAAGTCCTCAGTGAGTGGTAAACCAGAGAGGCACTGCTTTCTATACGCTGCTCACCTCCGGGATGTCACACTATGCTGAGGTGATATTCCCTCATGATGAGGTTTTAATGGTAAGGCCTCTGTCCCCATCAGGTACCTCTGAGGATTCAGGTAGCACTCTGTCCATGAGGTGCCCCACAGAGGAACACTGTTGGGAACCGCCCTGCCTGGTATCAGAAGCTGTAATCCCCCACCAAGGCTAAGGCTGAGGGAGTGGCCTTCTACCGTAAGCCAGCAAGGAGACAAAAGCTTATCTCCCTGGCAGGAGCAGCTTCTGCTGCTTCATTCATAACTGAACCCCAATGCTTGGTCGGTTAGCCAATGATGGGTAAGATTCCCCAAGGGGGGAATGATCTAAGACAGGCATGATCACATGGGAGGCCCCCAAGAAAGGACTTTGGGGGCTACAGCAAAAGGGGGTGATGGACCTTCGCTGCTTGGCTTTGACATAGCCTGAGTCCTCATCATCTGGGAGAAAATCTCCTTATCTCTTGGCTGCCTTAGTTCCCTTGCTCCACCTAAGCCTGAAACAATGACAGGGTGGTGCAGCTCTGTGCTGAAAAGGGTGGGTTCCCCGGGTGATCAGGCCTAAGAAAGAATATGTAAGATCCTGTGAAACCTTCTTTGTTTAGAATGCTCTCAGTTGAATGATAAGGGTCCAAGGAGGAAGTAAGTTTGTTCCTCAAAGTTTTACAGCTCTTTGACCCTGACTCAAAATAGGCCCTCAGACTTCTGTGTTATCTATTGTTTGATCCTTACTTCCTAGCAATGAGTAATGAGCTTTACCTGAATTCTTATGCAAATGAAATCAATAAAAAGCCTCTCCTAAGGGGGAACAGGGTGCTCTCCCCACCAGAGAGAGTGGTTATTTTGTTCCTACTTCCCCACAGGACTTGGTTGTCTCTGTGTATGTTTTTCTCGCGTGTTGACAGCCATCCGCAGCGTTCTGCGGTCGCTGCTGGCAGATGATCGCGTCAGTCCACCCCTTCCCATTCCCATGGTTAGTATGTAGTTGTCATAGTTTCTTTTTTTAAAGCAAAAATTTATTCCTTTAAAAGTTATTTAACATCGTACTCTTCTCTCTCATTATGTATAATATACATATGCACAGAAAAATGCAAGGATGATAATAAACAAAAGAAGCTTACATATAATAGAAAAGGACTAATAACTATGGAATTACTTTTAGATAATCTGCCCTCTGTAAAAAATAATAATTCTTTGACTTTTGTATATTCTGCTCAGGGAGAAAAAGTTTCACCTTATTAATTCTTTTAATTCTTGAGTACCTGTTAACGTTGTGCTTTTCTGCTGTGGCTTGTCATGCTCTTGGTTTAAGTGAAACAACAGGGACTCCTTACTTCGGGAAGTACTAAAATTCTTACTGCTTATAATTTCTTGTTGGCTCTGTTTTTTTTTTTTTTAAATACTGCATTGTCACTTTTGTTAATAAAATAGCTCAGGCTACATTTATCGTTTGATAGTAAGACCAATCATCTCTAACAAGAATTTTCGATATTGCCTTCCTCAGAACAGATGCTAAATTCAGAGAGAGAGCAGTGCCAGGTGTCTTTGACACCCAGTTCATCCTTGATTCTTCCCAGAGGGTTTGTAGGGAGTGTGAATGGTTTAATCTTTCACCTTACACAAGGAGGATGCCGTAAACATTAAAATATATTTGGTAAGTTCCATATTTTTAGCTCAATGATATTATAAGTGCTAGTCTACAGTTTAGACACAAACATGGGAAGTCAGTGAATTTTAAGGTAGGTAGAAAGTATATATAAAAATGTGTTTCAGTGATATATATCTTTCGCTGTAGAATGGGTAGAAATATACGCATATTCATGTGCAACAACTGACACAAAGGTTCAACAGAATTATATGAAATTTCACTTCTAGATTAAAATATACTTGTCCATTAGTGTCCTTTGTGGCTCATACTTTAGGGATGAAATTGAAAAGTCCTAAAGATTTGTCAATGTGTTTGCAGTCTGCAAAATATTTTCAAATACATAATGATGCTTTATCATTATCTGAGTTCTTAAAAAATAATAATAACATTTACATTACCCCAAGAAAGAACACATACATATATATATTCTCTCTTCTCCATTTTGTATTGTTCCATTACTGTAATCTGTCAGTCAATTCAAGCATTTAGTGAGGTGGCTCCTACTTCCCCTTCATGCTGCTAGAAGGCCTCTCCCATAAGTTACAGACTAATAACTGTATATTTTGAAAGAGACATCTAAGAAAAGCCACCTGAGAACCACAGAGGAAAGGGCTGCACCAAGACTCTAAGGCTCAGACTTCACAGGAATATTTCAGTCCATAAACAAATGCCTTCCTGAGAGTCAGTAGACGGCTAATCCAAGATCAACACAAGAAGCAGATGACTTCTGGGAGCAGACTACCAACCTACGACCATTGGAAAGATAATTATTAACATGGTAACATTAACATGATAAATTAGACTGTTAGAAAAATCTTCCTGACTACTTTTTAAGTTTTAGCCACTCTTCTTGGTAATCTAGATTTGACGGTCTTAAATCTTAAAGTCCTTTGTTGCTTTCTTCTTGTTTTTCTAAATGTTCACTCTTGCTGCGTTTACATGATGTCTTTACCACTGTCCTTGGAAATTATATTCACAAATTACGCTACTTAAGAAATGATATAAAAGAATTCAGAAAGCTCTACTCCCATGGGGTCAATTTGTAGAAAACAGAAGATCCATATGATGTACTTTGTTTTATATATTTGGGTTTGAAACCATGCAAATGACTTATGAAGATACATAAAACAAAAATAACTCAATTAGGAAATGCAATAACAAAAAAATTGAAAGCAAATTAAACAAGTGAACTTAATTATGTACCAAGTTAGTAGCAAACAAAGTGAAATTATTACAGGGGGTTTTTAACAAAATAATTGGACTACATATCCCCTGGGGGATATTTATATCATATAAAGAAAAGGTGTGAATACATTCATCTATAAACAATATTTGCCTCCTGGGAGGAATAAATTGTGTGCAAACACTAATACAATCTTTCAGGGAGTTAAACATCTTGGCATGATGCATCTCCTGGGCGAGTGTTCAAGCAGAACAACAATATCCAGGACAGGCTACATAGTCTGTTTTTTTTAAAAGACTTTATATTTTAGAGCAGTTTTAGGGTCACAGCAAAATTGAGAAGAAGGCACAGAGATTTCACAAATAACTGCTGTCTTTTCACATGCATAGCCCACCTCCTCATTATCCACATCCACCACCAGGGTGGTGCATTTGTTGTGACTGATGAGCCAGCACTGCACGTCATAGCCATTCCAAATCCATAGTTAACCTTAGTTCACTCTTAGTGTTGTACATGCTGTGGGTTTGGTGAAACACAAGGCATGTTTCTGCCATTATAGTATCACTCAGAGTATTTTCACTGCCATAAAAATCCTCTGTGCTCTTCCTATTCATCCCTGCCCCCCACTCCAACCCCTGGCTACCACTGATCTTTATAATGTCCCCATAGTTTTGGCTTCTCCAGAATGTCATATATTTGGAATTGTATAGTATGTAGCCTTTTCAGATTGGCTACTTTCACTTAGTAATATGCATTTAAAATTACTCAATGTCTTTTCATGGCTTGATGCTCATTTCTTTTAAACCCTGAATGTTCCATCGTCTGGATACGCTACGGTTTCTCCATTCAAGTACTGAAGGGCCGCTTGGTTGCTTCCGAGTTTGGAAATTATGAAGAAAGCTGCTATAAGCATCTGTGTGCAGGTGTTTGTTGGGACATATATTTTCAATTCTTTTGGGTAAATACCAAGGAGCATGATTCTTGGATTGCATGGTAAAAGTATCCTTAGTTTTGTAAGACACTGCCAAAGAGGCTGTTGCTTTTTGCAGCCCCACCAGCAATAAATAAGAGTTCCTGTGGCTCCACATCCTTGCCAGCACCTGGTGTTGTCGGAGTTCTGGATTTTGGACATTCTATTACATGTGAAGTAATATCTTGTTTTAATTTGCATTTCCCTAATGATGTATGGTGTGGAGCATCTTTCCATATACTTACTAGCCATTTGCACATCCTTTTTGGTGACCTGTTACAGTCTTTGCCCCATTTTTGAATCAGATTGCTTATTTTCTCATTGTTGAATTTTAATAGTTCTTTGTATGTTTTGTATAACAGTCTTTCACCAGATATGCCTTTTGCAAATATTTTATCCCAGTCCATGGCTTGTCTTCTCATTTCCTTGACATATTTTACATAGTAGAAGTATTTACTTTCAATGAAGTTCAGCTTGCCAATTATTTCTTTCATGGATTATGCCTTTGGTGTGTATCTAAGAAGTCATTACCATACTCAATATCACCTAAGGTTTTTTCTTTATTACCTCCTAGGTATTTTATAGTTTCACATTTTACATTTAGGTCTATGACCCGTTTTGAGTTAATTTTTGTGTACATTGCATATTCTTAAATTAAAAAAATTTGTTAGGCAACAGGCAAATTTTATTCTAGGAATAGCTACCTGTGTAAGTATGACACTTCTGGGGGTCATAAGAAGCCTAGTACCACGAAGGTAGTAAGATCATTTTTTGTGTTATGCCAGTGATGGAGGCTACATGTGCCCCTTCTTCCTACAGCTGATAGCCCTTCAGTTTTATTGCTCCTGTGTCTCTAGGCTGTGTGAATAAGGGTTCTGGATGCACTGTGGAATTTTCCGTCATTGTTCTTATTCTCTTCCCATTACTACATTGCCGTCTTCTGTAACAAAATTTTGCTTTAATTTGTCAGAGTGTTAAGTGCCTTCATTTCCTCTCATCAAAATTACCTAGTGGAGTGAGATCCAAGCATTTGGTTGACCACAGTTGACTGCTTTAAGCACTAGGCTATAGTTGGTTTCTGTGGAGTCAATGATTTAATAACACCAAACCTACTGGGTTGGTGTTCATTGGGGGAAATTCATGCGCACATCGGCATTAGCAGATGGAAAAGATTTTTTTGTTGTTGCCATTCACACTTGAGGCAGGTCACAGTGACCCAATAGGAGATGTATTCTGTGGGAGTGACACTGACTCCTGGTCTATGAGGCTGTTAGTGTCATGATTTGGGGAGCAGTTGCCATTTTTCTGATATGATCCGTGGGGCCAGGGTCTCAGCCTTATGGTGGCAGATATAGGATATAATGAGCTAGTGACAGCGTTCATTGCATTAGCCTTCATAGTTGGGGAAGCATAATCATCTCTCCCCATAGAGCCATGCCTGTAGATCTGGAATAACAATTATTGCGTTCCATTACATGTTTGTCTTTCACTATATGGGGTGGAGGGCAGGGACTGTGTTTTATTTATTAATTTTGTGATTTAATCATCTCATAGGTATATTGCCTGTTTGGAGCCTATGCTTAACATGATTTGATGGTTTACAAATGAATAATCCATTTTTCTACTCACTCAAGCCAGAAGCTTGGAGATGGTTCTTAATGCCTCTTTACCCCCCTATTGAATTAGCCATTTAGTCCATTTCTTCTTAAATATCTTTTATATCTGTCTTCCACTCTCCATCCTCACTGTCATGAAGCTGGTTTTCATAATTGTTCACTGGTACCATTTCAAGGCCAATTGTTCATCTAGTTCTATCCTTCTGTCATTAGTTTACCACATGGCCATGGGGATGAGGTTTTAAACATGTACATTTGATCATATCATTTCATGCTGAAAAGACGTTAATGACTTTGAAAGACCTTATGTGGCATACAAGATTTCTCATTATCTGCCCACTTCTCTGTAAATCCTCATCTGGGCTGAACGAGTTGCTCTTCATTCATGGAAAGCTATGCATCTACATCTTGATCACAAGGTACTGGTGATAGGCCTTCAGGGCAGAAATATTATTAAGATATGATTCCTAACTTCATTGGATTCCTAGTTGACCATCAAAGGCTTTTAAATATTATAACTGTTATAATAAAATTGGCTATAAGAGCTATATAAGCACTTGAAAATATATGTAACTGACATCAAGGGATACAATTGTCAGGCACAGTCTCCTAGGCAATAATATATGAGACGTCTGAAAGGATAAGTAGGAACTGGCCAGGTAAAGAAGGAAAGGTAGATTTTGTGTTTTTAAGTTAGAGGGAACTTTTCCTTGTTAGGGAAAATGGTTGTGTGAGACTGTGTGTATGAATGGGGTTGTGATAAGACTGCAATTAATGGAAGGAGCTACATTAGGAATTATCTTGTGTACCAGGTTAAGGTGTTTGAATTTTGTGTTCAGGGTGGTGAAGATTTAATAAAAAATGTGAATGTGTAAGTGGCATGACCATATTTGTGTTTTAGGGAAAAAATTCTGTGATGAATCTAATTAATGAATTGGGGTGAAGCAAGAATGGAGACAGCAGAAGACCTTGATAATGATCCACTTGGTTAATTATGGGAACCTGAATTAAGTCAGTAGCAGGGGGTCAGAGAAGGTATACACTTGAAGGGCAGGGATAGTAGTACTTGATGCCTGACCATGTGGGTCAAGAAGGATGAGTCAAGGATGGTCCTTAGGTTTCTAGTTTGGGAGAAGAGAAAAACAGACACAAAAATATGAAAAGGGTATAGGAGAAAGTCACATTGAACTAAGATGTTTATTGGACATCCAAGTGGAGATATGAACACACAATGAGATATGGTATTATAGTATTCTGGAGCATAGAGCATTGATTTTGTTTTTTTATATGCATATATAGTTTGGAGCCACTAGCATATAGCTGCCTTGGAGATGATATGATATGAATTGGGAAAAGTGTGAGTGGAGAACAGAAGAGCTGAGAACAGACGCCTGTTGAAAAGGCCTGAGAACCTCAATCCTTAAAAGATGATTGAAGGAAGGGAAAAAGTAGAGGGGCAAGAGAGTTAGGAGGAAAACCCATGAAAGGTTCTTGAAAGCCAACTGAGGAGAAAATTCTGTGACAGAGGGAGACGTTCTTGAGAGTTAGGTGCGGCAGGGAAGTCAAATAACATAGAATTAAAAAAAAACCCCTTTGAATCTGGCAACAAGAAGGCCTTTGATGATGTTGATGAGAGAGAAGCGAGGCTAGAAATGGGCTTCCAGCAGTGGTTGCAAGAGCAGCAAGAGCAGGCAGGCACTTACAAAGCTGGGACTGAAGAGTGCAGACAACTTTTTCAATTAGGAAGTAGCTGAGCCATGAAGTGAATGATGCAGGGTTGTAGCTGCAAGAACCAAGAGGGTAAAGGAGCAAGACTTTTCAAACAGAAAACATGGTAATACTTATATGCTGAATGGAAAGAGCTAGGAAGACAGAGAGAGCTAGAGATACAGTCAACAAGGGGTAGTCAATATAACAATATCCCTAAAGACGTGAAGGAAGCATTAGATATAGAGCTCAGGGAAAAATACATAACCCGAATTTTCCAGGGAAAATTGTAGCTGAGAAGTAGGGAGATGACAGCTTAAAAGGCCTACATATGAACATTGAAGTCATTTGAAAAAAAGGTACATTTCACTTATTTTGTTAAAATCCAAGGAAAAATGTCAACATTTTTTCCCTGAGGGTGAAAATATGGAATGCAAAAATGTTAAACTAATAGAAAATATCTAAATATAAAACATAAGATAATATTAGTAACAGCTGAGAAGTAGTGATGGCTGGGATGAGGATTAAATATGTTCTAAGTTAGGTGAGGTAGCTGAAAAGATCTCGACTAGCTCCCACACTAAGATGTCACTTCCTTCATAAAACGTTCTTGAAGATCTTAGTCAAGGTGGGGTCTCTTCTGTGCACTTCCATAGCATCTTTTGCTTTTCCATAATTGCCCTTAAAATATTGAGTTGTAAATATTTGTTCACTTGCTTATATTTCACCCAGATTTTAAGTAACATTTGGGCAAGGACTAGGTTTCTCTTTTTTGCCATTTGATTTTAAATCCCATCACAGTGGTGTGTACAGAGTACGAGCTCAATGCATATTTGTTGACTGAATATATCAGTTTCACTCTTGATCTTGATTTCACTATCGATTTAAAAAATGAGCATAATAATAACTATAAATTGAATTTTAAAAAATAACAATTCTTTTTCTATCTACTAGGGATTAGTATAGATAGCTGAATCATATGGTAAATAGCACACAACAAATAATTACCAAAACATCAATAAAGGATAGATTAATATGAAATATATAAATGATAAGATACTTATAAATGAGTTAAACTCCTTTATTAAAAGCACAAAACTTTCATGTAGAATTTTTAAAAGTCAACAGGATAATCTTTAGAAAAAGATACTACTCAAGTGATAATCACCTAAAAAGTTAAAAGAATGAGCAAAGGCCATTGCAAACAAAAAGAAAGCTGGCATCCAAAGCAAAACAGTGACCAAATTGTACTGGTAAAAGGTAAAATTCATATTTTGCCATCCTTTCTCCATTTATCTTTACTCCTTTATGTACGTGTATATTTAGTTAGTGAGTTATTGCTATTGTATTTTACATATTGCAGACATCCTATTCTTTCACTAATAACCACTTAATCATGTACACTAGATATTATCAATTTTTGTATCCTATAAACAGAGACTATGTTCACAAAACATTAGAACATGACTACATAGTAGAACACACAAAATCTGTCTGTTATTAAAAAAAGCAGAAAGTTTACAGGACACAGTCCCTGAACACATGTAGGAAAATAGAAATTAACAATATAAGTTTGATTTAAAGACCTAATCACTTGGAAAAAAATTATCCTAAGTAACTTCAGTGTCTAGAGGACAGCAAAAGTGCAATTACAGGATGTCTGGAATAGAGTGACAACCAAAAAAGTAAGACTGGACTAAAGAATTTTACATGTATTATTTAATAAATCAGGAAAACGAGGATTAAACAGGTTGTGTTAGTATAAGAAGTTAGAAGAGGGCACTGTAAGGAAGTTAAGAACATCAGTAGGACAGAAAAGGAAGATTAAAGCAGAAAATTATGAATTTAAAAACAAATTCTAATATATACCTTCAAAACACAAGGAATTAATTACTAGACAAATTTCAATTGAAACAACATAAACAATAACAGCAATACAGAGAGGGAGGGAGGGAAGGAGAGAGGGAGGGACAGAGGAAGGAAGGGAGGGAGAGAGAGAGGAAGGGAGGGAGAGATAGAGACATTATAAATTTATAAATGAAAATGGTTATAACCACTAAGTATGAAGTTTCATTATTATAGTGGTAATACTTCTCCCCATAATTATTTATGAATATAATATATTTCAATTAAAGTTGTAAAGCTTTTGCAGGGAGAGATTTGACAAATGATTATAAAGTCATCTATAAAACGAATATTTTAAAATTTGAAAAACACTTTTGCTGATATAGCTCCTAGGACAAGGGATATAAAGGAAAAAATAAACAAATGGGACTATATCAAATTAAAAAGCTTCTGCACTGCTAAAGAAATCATCAGCAAAATGAAGTGGGAAGCAACATATGGGAGAACATATTTGCCAATGATACATTGGATACACACACAATCCAATTAAACAATGGGCAAAGGACCTGAACAGACATTTCTCCAAGGAGGACTTACAGATGGCCATTATGAAAAGATGCTCAAACATCACTAGCCATCAGAAAGATGCAAATTAAAAGCACAATGAGATATCACCTCATACCTGTCGGAATGGTGATCATTAATAAATCAACAAACAGTAAGTGCTGGCAAGAATGCAGAGAAAGGGAACCCCAGTACACTGTTGGTGGGAATGCAAACTGGTGCAGCCACTGTGGAAAATAGTATGGAATTTCCTCAAAATATTAAAAATGAACCGCTTTTTGACCTAGCTATTCTACTGCTGGGAATATACCCTAAGAATCCCAAATTACCAATTCCAAAGAACTTAAGAACCCCTGCATTCATAGCAGCACTATTTACAATAGCCAAGTGCTGGAAACAGCCTAAGTGCTGGTCAGTAAATGAGTGGACCAAAAAACTGGTAAATTTACACAATGAAATACTACACAGCAGCAAGAAAGGAGAAACTCCTACCTTTTGTGATAGCATAGATGGATCTAGAGGATATTATGCTAAGTGAAATAAGCCAGTTGTCTGATGAAAGACAAATACCATATGATCTCACCTCTAAGAGGAATCTAATGAACAAAATAAACTAATGAGCAAAACAGAACTAGAGACATGGAAACATGGAACAGACTAACAGCAAGCAGAGGGGAGTGGGGAGGGGGATAATGGTGGAAAGATGGGGGACTCATGTTCATGGGTCATTCAAAGAACATGTATGAATGACCCATGAACATGGACAACAGTGTGGGGATTGACTGTAGGAGTGTTGGGGTGGGCTGGGTGGAGAAGGGCAAAGGGGGAAAAATTGGGACAACTGAAATAGAATAACAAAAAGTTTTAAAAAATAAAAAAATAAGGAAAGTTGAAAACCCAGTAAAATAAAGCATTTGATTAAACATGCTAATACGTAAAAATTGGTTTAAAAAGTAAGAAAATGATAAAAATTGCAGGACATGGTTACTTCCAGATGCGTGTGTGGGATGGACAGACAGGAAAATAGGATGGGAGAACATCGGTAGATGTCAGTTAATGTTCTTGTTTATGGGCCGAGTGATGGATTAATGGGTATCCATTTCATTATCAAACAATCACAGAATAAATGCTAAATACTCACATACACAAAGTAAGGTAGGTCTAGTGCAATAACTCTGATTGACCAAGAATTATGATTAACCCAATTTCATGCACCTAAGGCTCATTGTGAAAATTTACTGAGAGAAAATAGCTAGAGAAAATTTTGTACAAGAATAACGTGTGTGTACGTGGAGGGAGAGGGGTGCCATTTAGAAGTAGGACTTACATTTCTTGGTATTAAAATGTACCATGAAGCTACAGTAATAAGAGGAGTGTACTTTTTGTCCAGGAATACACAGTGGACGCGAGGAAACGGAGTAGGAAGTCCAGAAATAGATGCGTGGGTGTTTGTGTGTGTTCCAGCCAATAACATAATGAAGAGAATTTGATGAATAGTGCACCTGGATCACCTCGTTCTCAACAGATATTTTTCTTATCTTCATTAACTTGACATTTCAAATCAATGTAAGATAGAATAAATCATTTAAAAATTACATTGAGACAGTTTCTAAAAACTGAGAAAAAGATTAAATTTCATCCTTTATCCCATGATAACTAAAATAGATTCCAGTTGGATGAGCTGTCTAAAGAGAGAAGGAAAACAGAGATATTAAAAAACAATGTGAGCCAATAGCTATACAATCAAGAAGAATGTGAAAGGCTTTCTCAGTGTACTGTCAGATAAGTAAACAAAAAGACTCGATCCTTGCCTCTTCTGTTAAACAAAATCCTTCCTCTAGGATTTTGCGGGTAGTTGCCTTCAGGAAATCTTGGTATTCTTCAAAGAGATTTGCTTTTTCCGTGGGGAGATATAACTGTTTTTCTCATTTATCCTTGAAGTTCAATCAGTGAAAAAGGACAGTTATGAGTGAGCTGCAGTCTGAAACACATAGATTCCTTTACTTGGCATATTCAAGTTCTTTCTTCATTTTAGAAAGATTTCCTGTATTATATCTTCGAATATTTTTAACAAAAATGGTTTTGTTGGATTTAGGAAGACCGATAAATATCACCCATTTCTTTCCCTCCCAAACTTGAAAGCAGGAAAGGAGTAAGACCCAGCAGACAGACTTACTGAAGTTTAATATGTTGTCTTTATTATTTGCAGGCTGGAAACAATGACTGGTGGACTGAGGCTCCAAGGATCTATGGCATCTTCTGAATTAGACAGATTTAAGTCTCCTTGTCTCATGCCTCTCGGACAGCCCTCTCACTTGCTCTTTAATGGAGAGCATACCGTGCCTCTCCACAAACTGGCAGATCAGAAGCAAGGGCCAAAATGTACCCGTCCACCATTTCCAGTCCTTGGTTCCAGGTTCCCCCGTCAGATAAACCACTCTGTCCCTGGAGGGAATGAGTTGAAAGGACAGAGTAAAGATGAAATTGTTCTTCCATATTTTTTCCTATAAGAGAATTGAGTGGAGCTTCTCTCCCGTTGATAAAAGGACAAGGCAAGGGGAATAGGAGGTTGACAAAGACCCTTTGCTTGACCAGCTTTTAGTCAGGCTCCTGACCTTCTCTTAAGCCCACCTGTGCCCTTCCCTGTAAAACCCAGCTTTAGAAAGAATCTTGCTAAGTCAGTTTCGCCTGAACCAGCCTGACCCTCGGTATATCCTCACCCTTCAGATTCCTCACCCTTCACCATCCTCCAGGGGACATCTGGCTACCTGGGCCTGTCTTCAGCAAAGGATCCTGTCGGGTCGGGTTAGTCAGAATCCTCTGTTCCCTGACTTTCCTCTTGGTAATTAATTTCCCATTCACCGACCCCTCCCCTTCTCCTTGACAATAAATTCCCACGTGCTCATGCTGCGTTGGAGGTTGACCCTGATCTCTCTCCCCCACTGCAAAGTCCCATTCTGGTGGTCCCTATGCCTGATGCAATGGTTCTTAATAAAGTCTGCCTTACCACGTTTACGCGTGTAGTTGAATATTTTTTCATATGATTATCTCCACATTATTTGGGGAGGGGGTGTGGTTTCCTACTTCAGAAATCAATTATGCCAGACTAGCTTTACCTGGATTTCATCCCTTTTAGTTTTCCTCTGATTGTCTGAGTCTTTGTCTTTTTCATCTGTCTTCACTGTGACTATCTTCAACCTTCCTCCCTGCCAATTATTCAATCTGCAGCCACGTGTAGTACGTTTCCTGCTTTTAAACATGTATTCATTAGGCCTTTGATAATATTGTTATCAATATTAGGTCCTCAAATTGTTTATTAAACCTGCAGTCTTCTCATGTCATCAAAAAAGAATCTATGAGCATTTTTGTTAGTGTTGTAAATAATTTGAAGCACTTTGGAAAATTTTCTCTTTTGCGACATATATATGGTATCTGTTTTTCTTGTTTTCTACCTGCCAGTTCTCCTCTGTCTCCCCCAATCCTTTCTTCTCTCCATCCCTACCTTCCTTGCTGTCTGTCTTCCTGTCTTCGTGTAGCTTGCATGCTTGCAGTACCATTCCTTCTTCTAGCTTACTCATGGTTGGGTGGCTGTGCTCAGAAATTTTATTTGGTCTGATAGAATGTGGCAGGATTCTTACATCCCTTTCTGCCATACCCTTGGCTTATTTACTTCCTCCACTGCTTTGCAGATTGGGTACTGGATTTTTTTGTGTGATCTATCTACTTTTTTTTTAAAAGAAAGATTTTATTTATTTTTAGAGAGAGGAGAAGGGAAGGAAATAGGGAGAGAAACATCTATGTGAGAGATAAACCTTGGTTAGTTGCCTCTCTCACACCCCCAGCCGGGGATCTGGCCTGAAACCCAGGCATGTGTCTTGACTGGGAATCAAACTAGTGACCTTTCAGTCTGCAGAATGATGCCCAACCCACTGAGCCACACCAGTCAGGGCCATCTACTTTTGGAAGCGCTGAAGCACAGTGGCAACCTGGTGAAACAGCTCAGTTAAGGGGGTGTGGTGCTATTGTTGGAAGACCTGAGCTCTGTTATGATGTCTAAGATGGTATAAACCAGTGGAGACATGCCAAGACCCACTCTCCTAGATAGGGGTTGGAGTCCATCCCTAGGGGAGAATGACTTTGTATTTCAGGTGGGATCTGTGGTTTGGTGTGGGTAGCTCTGGATTTTGTTTCCTGGTACTTTTTCACCAATATCTCTCCAGAAATCATTTGTGGTATTCCCGAGTCAGAAGAGGGGAAAGATGATAGCTCCACCACTCTGTATTTAGCTCCTATCAGATATAGGGTGTGGTCCGTAGGATGTCCCTTCCTTCCCCTAAATATATCTGTGCCCTAATCCCCCAAACCTGTGAATATGTGATGTTACATGACAAAGGGGACTTCGCAGATGTGATTAAAGTTCCTGGCCATAAAATCAGGAGATTATTTTGGATTATTCAAGAGTGTCCAATCTAATCACATAAACCATTAAAAGCAGAGGACTTTCTTTCTTTAATCATATTTTATTGATTATGCTATTATAGTTGTCCCAATATTTCCCACTTTGCCTCTCTCCACCTAGTACCCTTCCTCACTCGGGCAATCCCTTCACCATTGTTCAAGTCCATGGGTCATGTGTATAAGTTGTTTGACTTCTCCATTTCCTATACCATGCTCTGTAACTACCTACGTGTACTTCTTAATCCCCTCACCTCTTCACCTATTCCCTTATACCTTGCTCCCATCTGGCAACCATCAAAATGCTCTCTGTATCCATGATTCTGTCTCTGTTCTTGTTTGCTTAGTTTGTTTTTTTTAGATTAAATTGTTGATAGGTATGTATTTATTGCCGTTTTATTGTTTATAGTATTGATTTTCTTCTTGTTCTTAAATAAGTCCCTTTAACATTTCATATACTAATGATTTGGTGATGATGAACTCCTTTAGTTTTTTTCTGGTCCAGGAAGCTCTTTATCTGCTCTTTGATTCTAAATGATTATCTTTGCTGGGTAGAGCAATATTGGCTGTAGGTCCCTGCTTTTCATGACTTTGCATATTTCTTGCCAGTCCCTTTTAGCCTGCAAAATTTGTTTTGAGAAATCAGCTGACAGGCTTATGGGAACTACCCTGTAGGTAACTAACTGCTTTTCTCTTGCTGTTTTAAGATTCTCTCTTTATCTTTAACCTTTGGCATTTTAACTACAATGTGAATGGAGTGGGCCTCATTGCATCTATTTTGATTGGCACTCTCTATGCTTTCTGGACATGCATGTTTATTTCCTTCCCAAAATTAGGGAAGTTTTCTTTCATTATGTTTTCAAAGAGGTTTCCAATTTCTTGCTCTTTCTCTCCTCCTTCTGGCACTCCTATGATGCGAATGTCAGACCTCTTGAAGTTGTTCCTGAGGTGTCTTACGCTAGCCTCATTTTTTTTGGATTCTTTTTTCTTCTTGTTGTTCTGACTGGATGTTTTTGCTTACTTATGTTCCAAATCATTGATCTGAGTTTTGGCTTCCTTCACTCTACTGTTGTTTCCCTATAAATTGTTCTTCATTTCAAATAGTGTATCCTTCGTTTCCGACTGGATCTTTCATATATTGTTGAGGTCCTCACAAAGTTCCTTGAGCATCATTAAAACCAGTGTTTTTAACTCTGCATCTGAGAGATTGCTTATCTCCATTTCATTTAGCTCTTTTTTCTGGAGTTTTGATCTGTTTTTTCATTTGGGCCATGCTCTTTGTCTCCTTGTTTTGGCAGCTTCCCTGTGTTTATTTCTATGTATTAGGTAGAGCTTCTTTGACTCCATGTGTTGGTAGTGTGCCCCAATGTAGTAGGTGTCCTGTAGGGTCCAGTGGTACAGCCTCTTTGTGTGGGCTGAGTACACTTTCCTCTTGTAGTTGAAACTTGGTTGTTGTTGGCAGGTCAATGAGAGGGATTTACCCAGACAGTCAGTTGGTAGGATTGGGTGTGACCACTGACCACCAACCTTTGTCCTCCATGGACGATCAGCTGTGTAGGGACAGGATGGTGGTGCTCTGATGTGGCCTGTAGCCACCCACTGGGTGCACAGGCCCTGGGATTTCCCGGGTGGTGCAGGCCAATGTTAGCCCCAACCTGTGTTTTGCTCAGGACCACCATGCCTGAACTATAGAGCAGTGTGAGATTGCTGCTACTTGTACTAGGCTTAGAGATTCCCAGGCAAGGCCAAGCTGTGAATCTAGGCTGCTTCTAGTGCTGTGCCTAGGGCCACTTAGCAAGAAGTTGGGGGCTGGGAGCTCACTCAGGCCAGCTGTGGCTTGTTTGGAAGGATTTATGAAGTTGTGAAGCATGGGCCAAGACCTTATCCACATATGGATAAGCTACTGTAAACAGCTATAAGTTGGGTGGGACAGAGTTTCAGGGAATCTCCAGGGTGGGACAAATAGTGTTAGCCAGGTTGATGAAGTACCAGATGTGGAATTCATCTGCTACCTTTCTGTCTGGGAGAAAGCTGTTCCCCATTTCTCACCTTGATGCCAGACACTTTAATTCCTCCCCACATGCCACTGGTGTCTGCTACTTTCAAGCTGCTACTCCAGTGCTGGAGCTCAGAAGAAGTAAGTTCTTGTCTTGGTTCTTTAAAAGGAACAGCTTGGGATTCCAGGAATTTCTTCCACTGACTCAATCCCTACTGATTTTTGCAGTCAGACAGGGGGACTTATCTTCATGGCTGGTGACTTGGTATGGGACTGGGACTCCTTGCTCCTGAGCTATCCCTCCTGAATTTTTATCTACCACATGTGGATGTGACCAGCTTGTTCTGCGTTTCTGCCCCTCATGTCAGTCTGTATGGATTTGGTTTATTTAATTCTGTAGTTGTAAAATTTCCATTCAACTCAATTTCTGCTGTTTCTGAGTGACGGTTGTTCTGTAGTTTAGTTGTAATTTTGATGTGGTTGTGCAAGGAGGCAAGTCTTGTTTACTTATGCTGCCATCTTGACTAAAAGTCTGATAATCTTATCCAGAGAACTTTCTGTAGCTGGAGGAAGAATAGTTGTGTTAATAACAAGTCAAAGGCATTCAAAATATGTGGAGGACTCAAGGGGAAGCTGCTGGTTTGAAGATGGAGGGGGCAACAAGAAAAATTTAGGTGGCTTTAAGGAGAGGAGAGAGAGGCTCCTGGCTGTCAGCCGACAAGGAAACAGGGACATCAGTCCTGCAGCCCAAGTAACTGAATTCTGTCAACAGCCTGAATGACCTTGGAAAGACTCTCCCTAGGAGCCTCCAGAGAAAGTCCAGCTCAGCAAACACTTGATCTCAGACTGTGAAAACAGGGCCCAGAGGAACCAGCTGAGCTCACTGGATTCCTGACCCACAGAACTGTGAGAAAGTAAATGTGTGTTGTTTCAATCTGCTAAATGTACAGTTATTTGTTATGGCAGCAATAGAAAACTAACACATGGGGGTATTAGAAATATTATAGTTTTGAAGACTGATTGGCCTATGATTGGTATGTGAGGGGGTAGATCTAGGACTTACATGCCATGCTGACTGCTTCTGCTTTGAGTTCTTTCTCTTGCTAACTTTTTTAGAGGAGTTGATATTTTTAGTTTTTGCCTTTTTGAGTACTACTGGTAAACTTATTTTGTTATTTTTGAAATGTGTGGTTTAATTCATGTGGTATTGGAAGAGAGAGAATCAGTAGGATAGATTGATTCAGCTGTCTGAATCCTGAAATTTCTTGCTCATTGAGTCTTTAGAAATTAGGCTGAGGGAAGATTCCATGAGTCTAGAATTAAAACAAATTATCAAAAATAAGGGCTATTTATAAATAAAATAAATGTGTGTGTGGGTGAGATTGTTGGGGACAGCCCTGCCTGGTATCAGAAGCTGTAACCCCTCCCAAGGCTAAGGCTGAGGGAGTGGCCTTAGACTGTAAGCCAGCAAGGAGACAAAAGCTTATCTCCCTGGCAGGAACGCTGCTTCTGCTGCTTCATTCATAACTGAACCCCAAAGCTTGGTCGGTTAGCCAATGATGGGTAAGATTCCCCAAGGGGGGAATGATCTAAGACAGGCACGATCACATGGGAGGCCCCCAAGGAAGGACTTTGGGGGCTACAGCAAAAAGGGGTGATGGACCCTTGCTCCTTGTCTTTGACATAGCCTGAGTCCTCATCATCTGGGAGAAAATCTCCTTATCTCTTGGCTGCCTTAGTTCCCTTGCTCCACCTAAGCCTGAAACAATGACAGGGTGGTGCAGCTCTGTGCTGAAAAGGGCGGGTTCCCCGGGTGATCAGGCCTAAGAAAGAATATGTAAAATCCTGTGAAACCTGCTTTGTTTAGAATGCTCTCAATTAAATGATAAGGGTGCAAGGAAGAAGTAAGTTTGTTCCTGAAAGTTATTTACAGCTCTTTAGCTATCTGACCCTGACTCAAAATAGGCCCTCAGACTTCCTTATTATCCATTGCTTGATCCTTACTTCCTAGCAATGAGTAATGAGTTTTTACCTGAATTCTTATGCAAACGAAACCAATAAAAAAGCCTCTCGGGTGGGGGGAACGGGCTCTCTCCCCACCAGAGAGAGGGTGGCCAAGGTGCTCCCAATGTGAGGAGTGGCCCTTATGTTCCTATTCCCCCACAGGACCTGGTAGTCTCTGTGTATGTTTTTTAGCATGTTTCGATGGACATCTGCAGCCGAGGTGGATACTGCTGGCCAGGATCCTCCACATGAGATAGTTAATTTTCTATGTCAACTTGACTGGGCCACGGGGTACTTAGATATTTGCCTGAATATTATTTCTGGGTATATCTGTGGAGTTGTTTGCAGAAGAGACTAGCATTTGAATCCTTAGACTGAGTAAAGCCTGCTGACGTCCCTTGTTTGGGTAGGCATTATCTAATCTGTTGAGATTCTGAAAAAAAAACAAAAAGTGAGGTAAGGGATAATTTGCTCTCTCTGCCTGACTACAGGGAATAGAACATTGATCTTCTTTTGCCCTTGAAGTGGGACTTACACTGCTGATTCTTTTGGTTCTTAGGACTTTGGACTTAGACTAGAACTATACCACTGACTTTCTCGGGTCTCTAGTTTGCAGACCAAAGATTGTGTGACTTCTCAGCCTCCAAAATAATATGAGCCAATGTCTTATGTTATCCAATGTCTGTCTATCTATCTATCTATCTATCTATCTACCTACCTATCTATCTATGTATCTATCATCTCTTTGTTCTGCTTTTCTGGAGAACCCTGATTAATATAGTGTATATTTATATTTATATGTATACACACATATACCATGATATGCTTTCAGTCCTATTTACACATGAAAGCCAGAAATAGAGGTTATATGAAAAATGGCATTGATATTTTGATAGGGATTGCATTGAATCTACAGATTTCTTTGGGTAGTATGGACATTTTAACAATGTTAATTCTTCTTACTCATGAAAACAATATATGCTTCCATTTATTTATACCTTTTCCAGTTTCTTTCTTCAATGTCTTATAATTTCCTGAGTACAGGCCCTTTAGGCCTTTTACTTCCTTGGTTAAATGTATTCCTAGTTTTTTTTTTTATGAAAGTATAAATTGAATTTTTAAATTAATATTTCTGATAGTTTACTATATTGTATAAAAATGCAACCAATTTATGAATATTAATTTTTTATTATGCTATGTTACTGAAATCTTTTATCAGTTCTAGTAGATTTGTGGTGGAATCTTTAGGGTTCTCTCTGTATAGTATCATGTGATGTGCAAATAATGACAGTTTTACTTTGTCCTTCCCAATTTGGATATATTTTTATTTATTTTTCTTGTCTGATTGCTGTGGCTAGGGCTTTAATACTATGTTGAATAAAATGGCATAAAAGCAGACACATACATCAATGTAATGGAACAGAGAGCCCAGAAATAAACCCATGCATATATGGTCAACTAATCCATGACAGAGGGGTCAAGATAATCTATTCAATAAATGGTGTTGGGAAACTGGACATATATGTACAGAAAGATGAAACAAGACCACATTCTTACACCATATGCAAGAATAAACTCAAAATGGATTAATAATTAAATGTAATATCCTAAATCATAAAACTAGAAGAAAACATAGGCCGTAAACTCTGACATTGCTCTTAGTAATATTTTTGTTGCTATATCTCCTTAGGCAAGAGTAACAAGAGCAAAGAACAAACAGGACTACATCAAACTGGGAAGTTCTTACACAGCAAAGGAAACAATTAACGAAATGGAAAGACAACCAACCACTTGGGAGAAGTTATTTCCTAATGGTACATCAAATAAGGTGTTAATATCTAAAGTGTATAAAGAACTCATACAACTTAACAACAAAAACAAACAATCCATTTGAAAAATGGGCAGAGAAACTGAATAAACATATCTCCAAAGAGGACATACAGATAGCCAATAGACATATGAAGAGCTGTTTGATGTCACTAATCATCAGAGAAATGCAAACTAAAGCCAAATGAAATACCACCCGTCACCTGTCAGATGGCTATCATCAATAAATCAATAAACAACACGTGTTGGCGAGGATGTAGAGAAAAGAGAACCCTTGCACGTTGTTGGTGGGAATGCAGATTGGTACAGTCAGTATGGAAAAGAGTATAGAGGTTTCTCAAAAAATTAAAAATACAACTGTCTTATGAACCAGCAGTTCTGCTTTAAGTATTTATCCAATGAAATCCAAAACACTAATTCAGAAAGATATATGCATCCCTATGTACACCGCAGCAATTTTTACAGTAGCCAAGATATGGAAGGAACCCATATGTTTATCAATAGAAGGTTGGACAAAGAAGACGTGGTACATATATACAATGGAATATTGCTTGTCAATAAAAAAGAATGAAATCTTACAATTTGTGACAACATGGATGGGGTAGTGGATACTATGCGTGAAATATGTCAGCTGAAGACAAATAGCATATGATTTCACTTATGTGTGAAATCTAAGGAGCAAAATAAATGAACCAGCAAAGCAGAAACAGACTTACAGATACAGAGTGCAAGCTGATGGTTGCCAGGTGGAAGGAGGGGATGGGTAGCTGGGTGAAAGGTGAAGGGGTGAAAAGGTGAAGGGAGTAAAAGTATAATTGGTAGCTATAGAATAGTCACAGGGTTGTAAAGTGCAGCATAGGGCACACAGTCAATAACAATGCAGTAACTATACATGGTACCACGTGGGTAGTAGACTTGTCAGAGGGATCACTTTGTAAATTATATAAGTATCTAATTACTGTGCCGTACACCTGAAACCAATATAAAATGATATTGAATGTTAACTGTTGGGGACCACTTTGTGGGCATCGGAGACTGTAGCCCTGTGGAACAAGACCTTGAGAGGGGCCTGTAAGTCTTGACCGGAGTGCTGGGAATGCAGGAGGCAGGCGTGACCCAATGCTAGCACTGGGGCCTCTTTTAAAAAATTAAAAGTTAAAAAAAAGGAACAAATTTCTTCAAAAGACCTATAGATTTTATTGTTTTGGTCTTTTAGTTTTTTCATTCCACCACAATTTTCTGGGTGCTCATCATGTGTCAAATGTAGTACTAGATGTTGAGGAATCAAGAATGAGCAAGGTAAACGTTATCACTAACTTTTTAGGAAGTTTGTGACAGCCCAGGAGAGCAGGTTTGGTTCAATTAAACTAGCAAGAGGGGATTTGTATTGATATGAATACAGTTGAACCAGGCACTCTTTTGCATTTCTGGGATCTACCAGTGTTACTCTTTAAGGGTGTACTGGGAAGTACTGTTACAGAACAGACTGGGGGTCGGGGTGAACGATATACTATTACCGAAAGGATCCCCCCTTTTCTCTGGTGTTCCCTGCCTCATACTAAGTTCGCTTTGCCTGCCACCAGAGGAAAGATGTCTCTCTATGCCAGAGATTGGTGAAAGGGAATTACTTAATGACTTAATGTCTTCATTAAAATACTAAAATTCTTTAGAATACCCACAGATGCACACAGTCCTTCCTTCTCCCCTTTGCCCAGTCTGTGGTACCGCATTTCAGGAAAAGAAGTAGAAGTCAGTGCTTCAGGCTCCTGGCACCATCAGCTGTGTGGCCGCCACGATCTTCAGTTAATCCAAAGCCATGTGGCACCTTCTCATGGCCCACCAGCAAGAATCCTTTCACCCCTTTTCTTCCAGGAAAAGTCTCTCCTGCTGCCTAAGCCATGTGGCAAAAGGGAGCAACCCAAAGCTGCGTGGTCCCAACCTCTGTCCAAGCTGCATGGAGATTCCCATCATGGCTGCCACGTCTAAGTTTAAATCCCTGCGCCAATCTTCCTCTGCAGCCCCATTTCTGACTCCTCCCAAAATCAGTTACACCTGCCAGCATTCCTGTATCCTTCCAGCTTTACTGGGCTTCCATAGTAAGTCTGGGCAGGCATGGCCCCAGGGAATGGAGCCAGTCATCTCCAAGCTCTTGCACAGGCACTGTAACCAGGGGGAGTTGCTTCCCAGTTACATCCTGGGTTGAAGTCATTCCTATCCCCCTGGCTACATATGGCTAGATATGGCTACATATCTATGAAGCCAGTTAAAGGTTATAGCTATGTTAAATGACCATGCCAGAGGTTAGCTGCAAAGCTGTTGCTGTACAAAACAGCCCTACATGTCCCTGCTCCACGTGTCCCATCCCCCAGCTCAGACTGGTGGGGATAAGGACATCATATATATATTTTTCTCTAATATTTCCTAAACACCCTGACCCCATTACAAGTATTATGGACCCCATTCCAAATCCCTGTTTGGCCCCCCACCCTCCTTGGCTGCAACCTGTTACAATACCAGTCACTAAATAAATGCTATCAAGTAGAGTACATGAGCGTCTAGGGGTATGAAGCAGGAGATTGAACCCAATCGTTACCCAGATGAAGGTTTCTTTGAGGAAACCTACAAGATGGATGATTAGGAACTCACTGGTAGACAGGGGAGGCCTGGAGAGGTTGCCAGGCAGAGACAGCAGCAAGCCTGAAGACCTAGAAGATGTAGAGAGTGCAGCAAGGTGGTGTGACTAGTAGATGCTTTGGATGGTGGGAGGAAGAGGGTGAGCTGAGGTTGGACTTATTGCTGCACAAAAGGTCAGCAGCTGCAGGTGTCACCATTTTGTCAGTCTTGCTCAACTGCCTTGATAACTTGGGGAACAGGGAGGTAAACCAACTTTTATTTTTTCTGCTCTACCGAGATATAGCTGACATCCAACAGTGTGTAAGTTTGAGATGTACGTTGTAGTGATTTTATGTGTGTATACATTGCAAAATGATCACTGCAACAAGGTTAGTTAAGCCGTTCAACACCTCACATACTTACACTTTTTTTCTGTGGTGAGAATTTTAGAAATCTACTCTCTTAGTAACTTTCAAATATACGGTACAGTGTTGTTAACTATAGTTGCCATGCTGTACATTAAGTTTCCAGAACTTCATCTTATAACTAGAAGTTTGTACCCTTATACCAACTTCCCTCATTTCCTCTACCACCCCTTCCCCCACCTTCACAACCACCAATTGGTTCTCGATATTTGAATTCATTTTTTTAGATTCCACGTATAATATTTGTCTTTCCATGGCTTATTTTACTTAGCATAATGCCCTCAAAGTTCATTCGTGCTGTTACAAATAGCAGAATTTTCTTCCTTTTTATGGCTGATAATATTCGTGTATATGTATATTCATATATTCATTATCAATTCATTTGTTGATGGACACTTAGGCTGCTTCCATGTCTTGGCTATTGTAGGTAATGCTACAATAAAGTTGTAGGATAAAGATATCTCTTTGAGGTAGAGATTTCATTGCCTTTGAGCATATATTCAGGAGTACGATTGGTGGCTCATATGGTAGTTTTATTTTGAACTTTTTGAACAGTACTTTTGTAGTGTTTTCCACAGTGGCTTCACCAATCCACACTCTCAGCAACAGTGCACCAGTGTTCCTCTTTCTCCACACTCCTGCCAAAGCTTGTTATCTCTCGTCCTTTTGATAATATTCTTACAGGTAGGTGTGAGGGGGTCATACCTGACTATGGTTTTGATTTGCATTTACCCTGATGATTGGTGATGTGGAACCCCTCTCATGTGCCTCATTCACCCTGGTTTTTAACAGATAATCTTCACTAAACATTTGCCTATACTCAATAGAATGGGAAAATCCAGGGCACATGGCTGCTAAGATGGGTCTCTGGGCCAAGTGTTCATTGTGTTGTGTGGCTGGTGAAGCCTGTCTTCTCTTTGCTGGGCCCCAGCATGTGCTGGTGTCTGCCTTGTGTTCCCTTCTTCACCAGCTTCTCCACTTTGTAAGCAAACATTTATCAAATACCCTCTTTGGTCCCTTTGGTTTGCACTCAGTCTCAGGTACTGGCCTGTGTTGGTTTTCTATCACCACCCAACAAATTGCCACAAATGAAGTAGCTTAAAACAATGCAGGTTTTTAGTCTGCGGTTCCGTAGGTCAGAAGTCTGATAGCAGTCTGTCTGGGCTGGAATCACGGTGTTGGCGGGGCTGTGTTCCTTACCCGAGGTTCTCAGGGAGAATGTGCTTTGTGGCTTTTCGCAGCTTCCAGGGGCTGCCCACATTCCTTGGCGTGGGGGCCCCTTCCAAGCCAACGACAAGGTGGGCTTCCCTGGCCACATCTCTTTCTCTGATTCCTTTCTTCTATTTTCCTCTTCCGCTTTTCAGGCCCTCATGATGACATTGGGCCCACCCAGATAATCCAGGGGAGATCCCCTTATTTTAAAGTCAGCTGAACCTGGCTGGCGTAGCTCAGTGGATTGAGCCTGGGCTGCGAACCAAGGTGTCGCAGGTTCGATTCCCAGTCAGGGCACATGCCTGGGTTGCCGGCCACGACCCCCAGCAACCGCACATTGATGTTTCTCTCTCTCTCTCTTTCTCCCTCCCTTGCCTCTCTAAAAATAAATAAATAAAATCTTTAAAAAAATAAAATCAGCTGAATAGCAACCTTAAGTACCTTTGCCGTGTCTCATCACATATTCACAAGTTCCAGGGATTAGAATGCAGACATTAGCAGTGGAGTGGGGGTGGGGCATTATTCTGTCTATTGGGTGATCCCTTAGAATATACTTGTCTTTTCTTATGCGGTAACATAAAACTCTGATCTCTTTTTTCCCCCTCTAGGCTCTCCTCTCTCTAGAAGAGTTAATTTCTTGCCTGTCACCTCTGCACCCTCATTTCACCCCTTCCTTGCCCTATGCGCTCCCGTACCCATCAGCCTAGCTGACCCCCAGGCCTGACGTTTCCTGGCCTGCTCTCTCCTTCATCTGCTATCAACGGCAATTTTGAATTGTAGGCACATTTTATCATTCGTCTTTGAAGGAGCCATCCCAACAACTTCTTCCTAATGTTGAGAGTTCCGCGGTTAAAATCAGAGTTAACCGTGGTGAGGAATTGTTAACGAACCCTCCTCCGGTTTCCATCAGTGAACAAGCGCAGGTACTGCCCCTCTGCTTGGTGTTATGCAGGAATAGCTGCTGTTCTTAAAGCCGCAGTGCTAATTCATTCATTGCTTTATTTTTCAATAAAATTTTCCGCAGTTAAGAACAATGCCAGAGAGATGGATGACGAAGGAGTTATAGAACCAGAAAGTGTGAGAGGCAGTGCACATTACCATTTAAAATTTTTGCAACGCGTGCAAAGTACTTAGAATCAAGATTATTTCTATTTTCAGCCCTGGCTGGCGTAGCTCAGTGGATTGAGCGCGGGCTGGGAACCAAAGTGTCCCAGGTTCGATTCCCAGCCAGGATACATTCCTGGGTTGCAGGCCATAACCCCCAGCAACCGCACATTGATGTCTCCCTCTCTCTCTCTCCCCCCCCTTCACATTGATGTCTCTCTCTCTCTCTCTCTCCCCCCTCTCTTCCCTCCCTAAAAATAAATAAATAAAATCTTTTAAAAAAAAAGATTATTTCTATTTTCGCTGAGAGGGGAGGTTAGTAGAGGTTTTTTTTTTTCTTTTAAAGAGAAAGTGCCAGGTAAGCCATTAATCACATGAAAACAGTAGAGAAGCTTTTAGATTACAATCACTTACATGAAAAATTAAATGAAAATTTCACGACAAATCACAAAAGCCTATTGAGTTCGTGACTGGAGAAATTTTCAGTGTTATGGGAAAATTTTATTATACAATTTAAGTATTTTTATTTAATTCTATTAGGAATCTGGATTTACAATTTATGTGAAAATGATTTAAAGGCACAATGATGATAGCAGCTTCCTGAAATGGCAACCTGAACAATGTTATATTATATACCATATTATATTCTGGTTCTATTCTACTTTAATTACAGGTAATTTTAATTTTCCTTAAGTTTTTATCTGACAGGCAAAGGAATGTTTAGTTTTGTAATTTAAAGATGTAAACCTTAAATAGTTGTGGACAAACCTACCTAGAAATGTTTAAATTTTCTTACTACAATAAACCAGTTTCCGGTTTCTCTAAGATATAGAATCATATTTTGAGGAAAAATGATAGAATAATATGTAATTTTGTGGCTTTTGAAAATGCCACTTCTAAAAAGTATGTCAGGATATCAGCAAGAACAGTGAACACACTGTAACAAGTGCTAGATGAAACAATAGACTGTTTTTTCCATACAAAACATAGGCTATGTTTATTTAGAGTCCCAAGCAGTTGACTAGCTCAGTGTGACTCAGATTGCAAGAAGCCATTTCCAATTCACTGCATTCTGAGTCCTAGAGCCGGGGCCAGGGTGGAAGGGGTGCTGTTTGGGTGCATGCACAGGTTTACACGTTTCTCACTAATGGCAATCTGTGGCTGTGGGAGACTGGCCAGGTGGGTCATCATCAGCAGGTCATTGATGTTGCTGTGAGTATGGTCTCCATCATCGGGAGCTATCTCGCGTACTTGGTTAACCAGACACATCAAGAAGCAGCCCACGGCATCATCAGCTGACACCTCTGCAGACAGTACATTTTCCGCACACTGCCACACTGTCCTGAGGGTATCCTGGATGCCAGCCCATGACCCTGCAAGTCACTGGAGAGTCCAATCACCTGGCTGGGGCTGAAACAAGTCTTCAGGATCAGGTCGACTCCAATGCGTTCAGTGTCATAATATGCATATTTCACTGTCCAAGGTGTGAACGTCACCCCTGTGGTCTTCCCAGGGACACCCATTAAAGTGCCCATCTTGCCTTGCTGCTTGTGCAACCATTCTGGAGGCCCCGAGGTGAATGGGGTTGGAGGCTTCCCGGCTGTAGTACTGGGTGCCCTGTAATGTCATGGCCTGTGGCGCACCAGTCCAGGATGAGTTCATTTGGAGAGACTTTACTGTGCAATTCATACACGTTGTTAGCAAATTCCATGTCAATGGCCACCTCATCTTCTGACTCATTGTGCAGCACTGAAAAGCAATTAGTGACTTTCACTGAGTGCTTGTCAAGGTTTCCTAGCAGAGTCCCAATAACTTGGGCAGCACCCTCATTGCGTCGCCGCTGTTCGCTGTCCACCATGAGGGTCAAATGACCCGGTGCAGCTGGACTACACAGCTGCCAGGGAAGGGGCCTGGTAGGGCAGGACCAGCCAGCGACTGTGTGAGGGTCTGCGCCAGGGCTGGCGCTGAGGTCGAGGCTCCTGCTGCCGCAGAGTCTGGGGATGAGGCTGGCGCTGGAGTTGGAGCTGGAACCCGCTCTGGAACCGGAGCCAGCGCGGGAGCCGAGGCTGGCGCGGGGTCTGGGGCTGAGGCTGGGGTCACAGCGCGGGATGGCGTGGCCGGAGGAACACTCACCGGGACTGCCCTCGTGACCATCTTGTCGAGGGAGCTAGACTTGCTTTTGTTTCTTTGATTACTCTTTGGGGGAATTATCCACCTCTGAGACCAAGGCCAATTTACGGCCAGAGGAACTGGAAGAACAGAACGTCTCTAATGGATTTTCCGTTCATTTTTCCAATAAACAGCAATTCATAAAAGAGTTAAGTTATACCTGGAAAGTTAAGATGAGTACCTCAACAGGACCTGTCAGGCACCCAGCACTTGCCTTTGTCCCCGCAGTAAGTGGATGCTCCTTGCTGGTAAGTGTTTGAAGTTGTTGAAAGTTTGAAATCCTGAAGGTGCTAGAGAATAGTTGGAGCGATCTATATTATTGATTTTGTGTTTTCTTCTAAGGGTTACAGTGGAACTACAGGTTTGTGATGAGTTCTCCTAGGCGTTCAGGTGAATTTGGTTTTGCTCGGCGGGTTTTGCACTGTAGGGGATGGAATTGCAGCGTGGTGGTACGATGAGGGTTACACGCAGGTGAGGAAATGAGTCACCTGGGCAGTTCTGCGTGCTCCTGAAGTTCCAGGTCAGCCGCTTGTGAGGCAGTTCGCTCGACACCTTGGCAACAAGTTTGATTAGTAAAATGTTTCCTTACCTGACAGTTCTGGTGTTTTTCTTTACACGTGTAAAGTATCAGGAAAAGACAGGATTTATTCAGAACCCTCTCTCCCCAACTGGAAACATGCTCAAGCTCTCGGAGCCCTGGGCTGAAAGTGCTTAGGATGGTCATTGATTATACTCTGGACTCATTTGACAGGCCCTGCAGGTATCAGAATCTGGGTTCAGAGAACAAATAAGCCATGATATGAAGTATTAAAAATATCTGAATGGAAAAGGCCATCCTTTATTTTTGTTTCTTAAGATATGGACAGAACCTACTTACATTCCTAAGAAGGAGCATAAGCGGTACAAAGAGGGGATTTTCATATGTGTTATGTTGCAGTGATGAGAGGAATCTAAATCACATTTCCTGTAATGTCCCAAGATTGAATGGTATGTATATTTGACTTTTAAAAAAGCACATGTTGAAAAAAGGAAACCAGCATGCATTCTGTGCTAAGGAATAGGAGGGTGGGACTTCAGAGAACAATGTGGGTGGGGAGTTTTTAGAATGAGTTTATCCCCTTGCAACGTATTCAGAAAATTTTGATCGAGACGGTCCTTTGATTTCAGTAACACATGGGATTTTACATTTTCTCTGAGCAATTTGTTTCCTTTTCAGTATCTTTTAATTGCTTAGGTGAAATTGTATCATGTCATAAACTTAAAGTTTTATGGGCTCAAATGCAAAATGATTCTCAAAAATAAAGTATAAACATAATTTTAATACTATAAATTTTTGGTAATATTTGAAAATTCTTATTCAGTATAGTACCTGATAGGTGAGAAAAGACTTTCTAGGTAGATAAAATAGATTCCAGTGCATCACTCCTCCATCCATACTTGGTTGTGATTGTAAATTAAAGCCCTTATATAGTAGGAGATAGATGATTACAGACTGAATTTCAAAGTGAATTAATCACAATTCATCCTATTTATGCAATTAAAAATTCAAGTACAGCAAATTATATTTGCTTTAGTAGGTACTTAGAGGACAACATAGGATACAAAAGTTATAATCAGTGAAACATGAATTTTTTTAGATACCAATACAAAAAGTAAAATCAGAGAATTTAATGGATCTTATTCTAGGCAACCTATCATTGCTTGTCAATTTAAAGAATTGACAGCATGGGATTTATATATTGGTTCTCTTCTAATTACCATTTTATACTGTACTTAGTATAAGTTAGAGCTTTTTAAGATAAAAATCTAGGTTAGTGTAGAACATTACAGTTTAACTGAGATGATTGGATATTTTGAATGATGTTTTTGCATTCCTCTTTCCTCCTACAATTCCACTGAAAGGAAATAGTTTGTGAGTAGTGACAGGACATTCTATTCTTAACTTAAATATTTACTTTGGAAAAGATGATTTGAATTTTACTCATAAGTGAGTTTTGAATGTGCTTGATCTTAACAACAATAGAGCATGAGTCAGCATGGATTTTTGACAAAAAAATTCCATCAAATGAATTGACATTTTAAAAACTGTAATAATCATGGTCATAGATACACCTCCCACCACCCCAATTAAAAGAACAAAAAACCTGTCTAGACACAGTTGCTTATATAGTTAGTTTGATTTTAGAATTCCTGGAATGTAGTAATAACGCCTCCTATTTGCTGGGCAACTACTTTATACCAGACAGTCTTCCAGGAACTTTTTATGGTTTCTTGGAAGTCATGGGCAATTATCCTCTCTGTACAGATAAGGAAGACGGGGTCTCAGGGGTTAAGTGACTTGTCCCAGGTTGGACTGTAAGTGGCAGAGGTGTAATAAAAGCCTGTTTGTTCCTGAACCTCTGTTCTTTGTTTGCCTCCACCTTCAGCCACCTCACTCAAGACCAAAGGCAGTACGGGCTCCTTGATGACCAGCTGTTAGGATTTTTCCAGGAAACAGTGGTTCCTAGAACGTGGGACTTTCAGTGCTGAGCTGGTGAGAGTCGTGGGCAAACCCAGGCGAGTGGGTCATCCTGTGGGTGTACTCTTACAGCTACTGGGTAGTTAGCACGGTGACACTACTCCATCAGAAGCTTCCTATTCCTGCCAAACTGTCTGCATGGCTGAGGCCTTTTTTTTTTTTTTTTTAACACACAGAATAAAATTCAGAGAGCTGTTTTCCGGAATAGCTGGAAATTGTGCTGGCCAATTCTTGACACACAGGGAGTTTGAGCCTACTACTTATCAATTAATCCCATTCTTGAGCACAACTTGAGAACTCTTAAATAAAATATTAACATTTTTTGTCACAGTCTGGGATTATATAAAGAGAATGAATATTCATTAAAGATGTATTTGCATCCTTTGACTCTGATGCATGCAGAATCAGGGTGTTTTCTGATTAAAATGCTTTCTTATTAACACGGTATGTCACTTACCAGTCCTTTACTTTTTTGTTCAATCCAATCCCTTACCTTGTGAGTATCTTCATATCTTTTTCATCTGAAATGTTTTTTTTTTTTTTTCAGTAAAGCTATTGAGTTTCTTGATGGTACAATATATACCTTTAAATCAGCATAATAGGTAAGATCACAGATTCTGGGGATAGACTGTTAACTTCTAGCAGTAGACCAGGAGCAAAATTACTTAACTTCTCTGTACCTGCTTTCTTCACCTTTTTAAAAAAATTCTCACCTGGTGATATGTCTGTTGATTTTTCGAGAGAGAGAGGGAAAGAGAGAAACATCAATCAGTTACCTCCCGTATATGCCCCAACCAGAGATTGAACCTGCAACCTAGGAATGTGCCCTGTGCTGGGATTGAATCTGCAAACTTTTAGAGCACGGGAAAATGATCAGACCAACTGAGCCACCTCGCCAGGGCAAAGTATAAATTTTGAGTGAGGGAAGCTACTCCTACACCTTTGTAATTTTGCTCTCTAAATTTTGCTGACACACTTTAGGATATAAGCCTTTAAATATCGGATAATTTTAAAATGCACTCTGCTGCCATCTGCCATATCCACTACATTGTGGCTGTGATTCAGGACTCCTATTGACAGACTGAGACATTCTACTCTTGGTTAATCAAGAGAAGTTGCAGTTGTTTTAAGGAGGAATGCCATGGTAGGACATACAGACAGCAGCTGAGGTTTTGTTTGTTTGTTTGTTTGTTTGTAGCAATTGAAGTGTATGGATATAAAACATTAAATAAAGAAACACTTTTGAAGGGATGTGTATGGATTCTGATAGCCTGGCTTCTTTCCCATTTACTTTATAACTCAAAGGTTATCATGTAACGTAACAATTTAATGGTTATTTATGGAATTGTAATAAGTACCAGGCATTATGCTAAGTAGACTAATGCTAATGATTGTTTGCATTCACAGGTTGTGATAAAGTTTATGAAGTATGACTAGAGATGTGAAATACTGACAGATTCTTAAAGTTATTTATTTTGGTTGAATGTTTCTTTAATATGTTCTGTTATCAATAGAAGAACATTTCTAGGAAACATCAGGACAATTTTACATGATGGTATAGTAATGGGGAAGATCAACATATATCTACTGAAATTAGAACATCATCATTTTAAGACACTTCTGATCTTCTAAACTAATTTTCAAATGTCTCCTAGGTCATTATATTAAACATGATACAATGATCTTTGAAAATGGAGGAAGTCTTTCTGGGGTGTTAACTTCAGAATATTTCAGGTCAGTATCACTGAATTATCTCTCCTTAGTATCGGTGTTCGGGTTGCGCCCAAGAGAGATACTGAAGTGTAGCTGAGATACCTGGGAAGAGCGCCACAAGCCAGAAGCTGATTCAGTGACAAGGGCCCGCCTTCCTTCCTTGCTTGTCTTCCTTTTCTCTCTCCTTGGATACTGCTTTTGGGTCCTGGGTATTCTTTTATTCTTTGAGTGACAGGGGACAACTGCCAAGAGAGATATTATAAGGTCACTGAATGACCAGCATAGCATATATGAAATCTCATGCCAATTAACTGAACTTTCTACAAACCATACCCTAAATAATGAATAAGGAATAATGGAGTCCTGGCTGGTGTAGCTCAGTGGATTGAGCATGGGCTGCGAACCAAAGTGTCGCAGGTTCAATTCCCAGCCAGGGCACAGGCCTGGGTTGCAGGCCACGGACCTCAGCAACCGCACATTGATGTTTCTCTCTCTCTCTATCTCCTTCCCTTCCCTCTCTAAAAATAAATAAATAAAATCTTTTTTTAAAAAAAGGAATAACGGATAACATATAAATTGATATCTTTTCCCGTGAACTGGGGAAGGGCTTCTCCTTTTCAGCAAAGCTTATCTGCGCTATAGATGTGATGCTTGGCATTGAGGTGGCAGCTCTTTTGTGACCATAATGATACTAGAAATTTTGAGAGAGAAAAAGTGCGTATGCAGTCGCTCTGTTTAGAATTTTGGTGCTGTCCAAGTGAGAATGACACAGTGTAACTGCAGGTACGGTCGCTCGGTCGTTTGCTCTAAGACCAGCCAGTTGCTCGTGCCCTGAAGCTGGCAGTTGTCAGCAGCTCAAATTCAGAAGCCAAATATGACGGTCTCCTCATTATTCATGCACAAGTGGGCCCAGGCTTCCACTTCCCTCTTCGTGTCTAGAGGAGTCTGTTTTCTTTAGGTTGGACATGGCCCTTTCTGCCCCCTTTGAAGTGGACTGCCTTGACAAAAGGATTCTTTTGGGCTCTTATGATGACTCATAATCAGAAGGCAACAATGATGAGAGAGAGGGCAATAATCTTGGAGGTGGACCAGGAGGAAAAGTTTCTATTTTCCATTTTTAAGAGTCTGTGTATAAAAGAGATACGAGAGTCAAAGTGAAGAAAGTGACTACGAGGCTTCAGAACCTTTTTTTTTCCAGGAACAAACTGGACTAAAGTGGTTTACTTGATCATTTACATAATAAATGGTTTCATCTGTTTCTCAGTAAATTTTCTCAGTGGAATAATGCAAATAATAACTATAAATAAAAGAGTTGTATATGATTTTTGAGCATAGAAAATTTCTATATCCATGTGTCTGCTAAAAAAAGTTGAACACATATTTAAATAGTATTGATCTGAAGGGGAACCAAATTACTAGTCTCCTTTGTTCTGATGCTGGGTCTAAGTTTCTAGCTAATTCCTACTTTCTGGAGTGAGGTGTTGCTAACATCCAAAGAGACAGCTTGGGCTTGTGGTTGGATGACATGTGCTTCAGCTATTGCTGGTGCTTTCCTAGAGCTGAGTAAGGCAGGAATTCAGTTCGTTTCTGCAGAAGTCAGCACACGGGCAGCTTTTGGATCTTCCAGAACTCCAGCTGGCTTTTGTGGGCCTCGGAGTTTGACCGAGGAAGCAGAAGTTTGCAGCTCTAGGTTACATGATGCACAACTGCTGGACTTCTGCTCATGGAGAAGAGAAACTGTTTTCAGTGATACCACCAAGTAGTTTATCTGATGGGGAGGCAAATGCATGGAATCAGTCACGAGCTCCTAATTCTTATTAGAAAGCAGACATAGCCAGAGCAGACATGGCCGAGTGTCTATGTGGTTCTGCTATGACTAGAGTCAAATGTCTCCAAACACGTGGGTGTGGCAGTCCAGGACACAAATAAACCGGAGGTCTGAGCTGCACACAGAAAATAGCCAGTCCGCCGACCCGGACTCGACAGCACTGCCCACTTTTATGGAATAGCACTGAGTCATCGCTGCTGTGAGGCTTTCCAAGCAGCCAGAAGCATTGGATGGAAGAACAAGGATCCCACTGTGTGATGGTCCCTTAAATCAGAATGGTACGGTGCTTTAAACCTTTCAAGCACACCGACGCTGAGGCTCAGGGGCACATAGGAACCTATATGCTGAATAGCCCGATTTTGTCAACAGACTATGATATCAGGGTCCAGATGCTGAGGGCTGGGTGTTTTTTTTTTAAGGACAATATACCACTTGGGGGGCTTTACTTTCCACATCCCCTTACAGTGAGACAGTTGGTGTGTAGTGTTCTTTGGAGAGGAATATAGAGATAACCCTGGACTTCTGATTATTTGTACATACCACGCACTTTAAGGATCACTGGGCATTTTTGCAAGTTGTTTTCCTTTTTTAAAATTTTGTTGCATTTTTTTGCATTTTTAATTTTTTGAGTTGTTAGCATAAACATTCAAACTTTTTGCATGGGTATGAAAAGCAAGATTTTTGTACTAATTATTCAGAGCTTCTGGTTGGTGTTACATATGTAACACATTGTATGCGGGAAATGTATTTATATGTTTTACGTTGACTGGTAGTAGAGCATGCGATAAAAACTACCTGCAAACAATGTGTTAAGGCATGTATACCTCATTGCCCCATTTCAATACTACCTGACATCTAGAAAAAAATGGAGAAGCAAATTAATTTTTTTAGTGCAGTCTCTTGAGAACACAGAGGAATAGATCCATGACATCCAGTTAAAGGTATTAAAAACTGTCTTTCCCCATATTTTGGGTTGTCTGTTACCATATTGCAATCCACCCCCAAATTTAGTGGCTTAACATCAGTAACTGGGTTGGTGAGATCAGCTGGGTGGTAGTTCTGGTGGCTGACGCAGTAGTCATTTGGAAGCTCCTTTGGGCTGGAACACCCCAGATGCCTCATTCACAGGGCTGGCGTGGTGCCGGCTGTCCGCTGAGAGCTCAGCCGACACTGTCCACCAGAAGGCCTCAGTTCTCCTCACTGTGGCCACTCTGGGAGCTTGGGCCTCTCATGGCGTGGTGGCAGGGTTCTAAGCGTGATTGTTCCAAGTGTGTGTGAGGGGCCACTGCAGATCTCTTTAGGTTCCGCCTTGGAAGTTACGCAGCATCACGTCTGTCACATTTCTATTGGCCAAAGCGAGTCGCAGATTCAAAGCAATTGAAGAAGACTCTTCAGTAAGCTGTGAAGAAGCCCAAAAGTAGTGACAACCTTTATGGCCATCTCGAGTCCGCTGCAGCCTGTCTTTCTCCGCATCTCACACCTGTGGGAGCTGCTCCTGAATCCTCCTCCTCTCCCACTCCCAACTCTGCTCAGGACTGCGCCCCACCAATGTGGGCCTATCCCCTCGGCTTCCTTCCCAGCCTATACCTTTCATCTCTCTACTATGCCTCTGCCCTTTCTGGTATAAACCCAGCCAGCCTTTTTAGTTTATTCAGTATGTCTGCATTGCCTTGAATTTCATAACGAATTGTTAATTTTTTAGGATTGTTAGTAACATGCTGCTTCTTAATGGGAGCAGGCATGACTACGGGGTGGGTGTAACTTGCAATGTTATTTTTGTCATATCTATGTGTAAGTGACACACAGCACAATGAGAATTGATTTGGGTTTTAATTGCAAATGACACCAATTGATCTGTAGAATGTGACACAAGAGGAGGGCTAGCGGAAAAGGGTTAGGACGGAGTCCTAGAGATTGCCCGAGACCCATTAGGAGGGATTGACAAGATTGGTGCTTATTGGGCACCATGTAAGTTTCGAAGAGAAATGTTGCTAGTTCTAGGGAAATTTCAAGGAGTGTAACTGTGACTTGAGACTTCTTAGGGGCAGGTCCCGTGCAGACCTTAGTCTCTAAAGATGACAAACTTGAAGCAAATACACGTTTTGGCAGGCCTGTGCCTAATATTGTCCCTAAAACAAGAGCGTACACGGAGGTCTACAAACCATACATCTAAGTATTTTTAAAAAATGGACTCAAGTGAGTCATCTGTTAAACAAAATTTGTTTTGTCCTCTTCCCTGGACAAATACCCTTTTATATTGACCTGGGAGGCCAGCTGAGAATTTTTAATTCTCAAATGCCTCAGAGTTCAAGGCTAAAATGGCTGCATGTTGCTTTTTTTGAGAGCTCCTGCTGGCCCCTGCCTGCTCCTCTCCCCGCCTACCAGCAGCCCCCTCTTGTGCTGAGAGGGGCCTCACCACATGTGTGTGGATGCTTCGAGCTGGGTCCATAGTCCTTAAATACAGCAGCCCGTTAGCTGCTCTGGCCTGGGAGGAACCAATGGGCAGTGCCATCTGCTTTTGGGAGGGACATCTGGTAAAGAGTTTCACTGTGGACTTGGAAACAGGCTTAAAGATGCCTAGGCAGGTTAATACCAGGATCACAGGTACCCAGGGACTGGCCTATAAGGGGAGGCACGGGCTGCCTGTGAGCAAGTTTGAGTGCATATGCTTCTTGACTTTGGAGGGGCAAGGGGGGAAGGGGGCAGAGGGAGTCCTCTAATGCACAAGGTGCAGAGCAGGGGCCTCACCCAGGTCAAGGGTAACACTGATTTTAGCCATGGGTGTGCAAAGATTCAATCTTTTTTTTTTTCCCTACAGGTACCATAGCTAGAGTATCCTGCACTTTTCTTCACATCACGGAAGTACAGGAAAGAGTGAGACTGTTGGAGGTTAGATGAGAGTATGAATGGGCGGAAAGCACGAAGGTTAGTGAGGGAATGAACGGGGTCGAGGCTGGCTGTGGACTTTGCCACAAGAGAACTAGGGGCTGAGTTACTGGGACTCGGCTGGGCCATGTGACCTCGATTGCATATGGCTCTTGTCTAATGAGGCCACCTTAGGGCAGATGGCCACACTGGGATTTGAAGCACTCAGATTTTTGGAACAGCCTACTGATGATAAAATACCCATGTGTAAGACATACGTATGAAATCCAAAACACTGAAGGGGTTTCAAAAGCATTTCCAACTGTCCTTTTTCCCCAGATACTAAAGGAAGAGAAAGTTCTGTTCTGGATGCCCCGAACCATCTTTCAGGCTTGACCTGATTCAGCCTTTCTAGAGCTGCTTCCTGCACGTGGGTGATTGCTTCTGTCTGCTACTTTCGGAGTCATTGGTTGGTGCAGGTTTGTGTCATTAGCTACTCCTTTTAAACCAATGTTCAGAGTATTTCCTAGTCACTTTTTGTGATCATGTTATAAAACAGTTTGTACTTGTTAGGTCATTAGAATTATTATTATTTTTTAAAAAATAATTATTTATTTAAATTTGGGGATATACACCATGGGCTGGAATAAGGATGGCAATGGAGTTCTATGGATACGTGTTCAGGTGAATGTGAACATGAGTGTTCATACTTGTGTGCCATGTGGTTATTTCTGAAATCCATCAGGACAATTCAGGGTGAGGTTCAGGAAGGGACTGTCCCCTGGGTTTCCAGAGCATTGGGAAATATGGGGGGGGGGGGTCAAATAGGTTTACAGGTGTTTGTATGGAAAATAATACAGTAGTTAATAAATAATAATACAAGCATACACTCTGTGTTTGCTGTGGCCACAGCTATAAACTTACTTTTGCCCCACCCTGAGTAGCATTTTCCAACATGGGAGAGAAGGGATTGCATATAGTAGCTTTCTGGCCATTCCCTGGGGAAGTTAAAACTCAACGGAAAAATCAGAACGTTTTCCTTCTCTTAGTTCTCCACTTCTTCTCTTTATTTGGATATGAAAGTTAGAAAAGAGAAAATTACTTTTACTTGGAAATTTACAGCTCCTAAATAATCGGGGCATAGTAGGCAGCCATATATTTATTGTGATGTAGAAGGGCAAAACTCGTCTGATTAAAAACATCTCTGTGTAGGCAAGAAATCATACTCTCAGTTTGTACAATCTGTGTCACTTCACTGGCCTAGGAAGCACATTTCAGAAAGCTCTGTTAAAATTGGAAATGTTATCTGGAAAAGATTCACTCATTATTATCTATTAGAAATGATTCCATTTTCTTCCAGACTGTGTGGAAAGAAGCATAGTACAGCTTTTATAGACTCTAAGGAGAGGACCGGGGATGGGGAGCCAGCCCCCAGATGGAGTCTTTTCTCAGGCAGGGCTTTGAGTTGCCAGGGGCTGTGCTCTGGGGCCTGGAGGGAGCAAGGGGAAGGCACTTGGAAGAAAATGAAGAGAGGATAAAACAAAATTTTGACTTTCTAATTTTCCTCAGAGTAAACCTTGAATATTTAATTCATTTATTGTCTTTTATAAACAGTTATTAGTACTTTCTATATGCCAACTATTCCAAGTTATTTATTCATTGCTTTAAACCACAGACTATGAGGTGGATACCATTGATATTATCCTTATCATACAGGTGAGGAAACTGAGGAAGGGGGTTATTGGCCCAGGTGATAGAAGTAGCCACAACTTAAATCTAAGTGCTCTGTCTCTGAGTCAGCGGTCTTAACACTACACGTCCCGCCTGCCCTGCATGTGTAATATAAAAGTGTAATGGCCTTCAGGATTCAGAGAAGCACAGTTGTACTCACTCCTTCACCTTAAATTTTCTTTTAGAGAATCAGATGATGGTGATATATCTCGATGATTTTCAAATTGTTGCATTCTTACCATTGTCTAGCTACCATCTTCACATGCCGGGACGTCATTCTTCTGTAGTTCTTTTTCCTCCCTCCCCCCCTTCCGTGCATTTATTCCGGTGCAGAACATGACATGCTATACTCTTATTTAGTTTCCAATATCTGAAGGTGAAAGGGCTTGTGGACTATCTCATGATGCATCAGTTTATAAGAGATGAGTGTTTCTAGGCAAGATAAAACAGATACTACAATTTAGTAAAAATATATTGAGCACTTCCTAAGCGTTAGGTATTACATTCAGTACATGGCAGGAATTTGCTAATTTAATACTAATACAAAACTATGAAGTACCTACTATTTTTGCCTGCATTTTATAAATGAAAAAAAAAACAAAACAAAACAAAACTAAAACAAAACCCTGAGAATTGCCCTGGGTGGTGTGGCTCAGGGGATTGAGTGCTGGCCTGCAAACTGAAGGGTTGTCGGATCGATTCCCAGTCAGGCACATGCCTGGGTTGTGGGTGGGTCCTCAGTAGGGGTGTGTGCTAGAGACAACCGATGGATATTTCTCTTCCTCTCTCCCCGCTCTCTAAAAAAATAAATAAAATCTTTTTTAAAATACTGAGAATTAAGGAAGTAAAAACAAAAGATGAAAAAAATGGGCAAAAACTCCCCATAAAACACCTAGAAATGAACAGAATCAAGATATAAATCAGCACCCAGACTGTCTATATTCAAACCCTACATTTGGCTCCATTACTGTAGATGAAATGAGTTAGTGCATAAAAAAAGATATAGATAAACATCAACTTGCACAAAAGCAAGTTCTTAATTAAAAGTATCAGTTAGGCCCTGGCTGGTGTGGCTCAGTGGATTGAGAGCCAGCCTGCAAACCAAAGGGTCGCCAGTTTGATTCCTAGTCAGGGCACAGGCCTGGGTTATGGACTGGGTCCCTGGTAGGGGGCGTACGAGAGGTAACCACACAGTGATGTTTCTCTGCCTGTCTTCTTCCTTCTCCTCTCTCTAAAAATAAATAAATAAAATCATTAAAAAAGATATCAATTTATTAAAAATTTTTTTTGTCATTTTCTTTTTTTGCTGAGTTTATTAAATTTTCTAAATTAAACTCTAAAATACATACAGAAAGCACACAGATCCTAAAGTGTAGAACTCACTGAATTCTCACCAACAGAACACTCCCCTGTCATCAGCATTCGGATCAAGAACAGAATATGGCCAGTACTCAAAGTCCTCTTCAGCCTCATTTCAGGCACTGTCCCCCGATTCCCAAAGGCAACCACTATCTGACTTCCAACAGCATTGATTTGCTGTCAGTTGCTTTTGTTCTTTGTAGAAATAGAAGCATATAGTTTTACTCTTTTGTGTTGGGTTTCTTTCACTCAGATTGTGAGATTCACCCATGTTATTGTGGGTAGTTAAGCTTATTTATTCCTCCTGCATTATATTGTGGAAATACACCACAATCTATTTATCCACTCTACAGTTGACAGGCATTTGGTTAGTTCCCAGTTTGGGCACTTGCAAATAGTGCTGTCTTAAGTGGTCTAGTATATGTCTTTTGCTGAGCATACATTAGCTATTTTTATTAACCATTATGTACACTAGAGACAGTACAGCATAATGGTTTAGTCAGAAGGAGGTCAAGAAAATCCTGAGTTATTAGCTTGTGTTAAAAATTAATGTCACAAGTGAGAAAATATGGAAGAACAGAAATAAAAAAACAACTCAGTAGAGCTTAGCCGTGAGTTCTCTGGTTCATTGCATGTTGTGTGGATCTCTGCTTACAAAAAAATAAGATGCACACTATAACTCATAGATAAAAGGAAGGGCCAACAGACACTGGATTATAGGAGGATTCTGGTACAGTTTCCAGGGGGACGAGAGGTGTGATGGCAGCTCTGAGCTGAGGGCCATGGTGGCCAACAGCAGACTCAAGGTGTCCAGGACTCATCAGCCCTCTCCCCATGCAACAAAAGTTTAGCGGGGAACAGGATGAATGATTTCAAACACGAACAGTAGGTAAGGAGTGTGTGACTATAGTCCCAAATAATCACAGTTGGGTAGGTCAGCATGTATGCCACATGGAAACAAACAATGTAATAATAAGTCAAGGGCAATGTGTTTCAGAGAGAGAACAGTTGGAGAGACAGATATTGCAATATTGCCAGATATTGAATGATAAATATTGGAGGAAATGTGGAGGTCAGACTTGTTGACCTGATAAAATTAGCATCACACGCATTTTAAGAGGTGTGGGTAAACATCCAGCTAAAGTTGCCAAACTAAATCGTGTATCTCCCACTAACTACTCCTAGACATAAATTCCAGCATGAGGAGATGGTCTCATTATTCACAAGCGAATGACAGAGAAATGGGAAAGGCAGAAAAGGCAACCTGGGTGAGTGTCAGAGAAATTAACGGTTGAAAGACATCTCAGAGGCTGTCTGCTCCATCCCGCTCATTTTATAGATGAGTAAAATGGAAAATTGCTCAGGCTGAGTCAGGCTGCCTGGGCTCGTATTGCAGCCATCAGACCTATTCTTCCTGCTGGATTTCTCTTCTATAAAATGGGTTGATAATTGCACCTGTTTCAGAATTCTTTTGAGGTTTAATGACAGAGTAAGAGCTAGTTATTGGTTTTTGGTGAGTGACCTAAAGTTTCACAGATAGTTAGCACTGGAGTGGCAACTAGGTTCCAAGTCTAGCAGGTCTTCAAATGTTCAATTTAGTGTTGTCCAGCCACATCACACTGTACCTTGCTAGTATCGCAGAAACTTTTTTTCCCTTGCTCTGAATCGAAAGCCTATTTTGGAGTACACGTGAGGGGCAGGCAAACGAGATCAAAATAATCAATTTTCTTACTCATAAAAATCTGGATTGGAGGTTATGACTTGGATATGGGACAACAGTGGGAGTTCTGCCCAATTTACTTGCTCACTCCCTTCCCCCAGTTTAAACTGTGGTAGAGCCCACCCGAAGGGAAGTTTGTTGGCAGCTAAGACGGCTGTCTTGCTAGGGTTGGGGAGGGAGTATAAGAGATGGGTAGAAGGGGCAGAAAGGCTCCACATCCCTGTTGTGTGGAAGTTTTGAAATATTAACTTAATTTAGTGAATAAATATGGACCCATGGCTGTCACCCACCAACTAGATGATGTGTTCGGCTTTGAGAAGTAGATTACTCAGTAGGCCTTTTTTGGGAGATGATCAACAGTTGGTTGGAAGAAGAAGAGAAAGGAGATTCCAGGCAGAGGGAACAGTGTGTGTGTGTGCAGGCCCCTCTCAGAGATCACAGGGAGGCAGGGATGCCGGCGAGTGAGGAGTAGTGCATCACTCTTCTCTTCCTGCCTCTCCCAGTAGTGAAACTGTAATTCAAGATTTAAAAATGAACACAAAGACCTTGCTGATGATATAGAAATGAAGGAGGAATAGAATGTATTGATTCATTCAACTGATATGGAACAGCAGTGTTTTAAACTCAGTCTCCATTGTATCACTGTTTCAAAAGCCCTGCAGAGGCTTATAGGGCAGTAGGAGGCCTCCACACTCTTTCCCATGGCTTTCGAGGCCTCATCTGGTCTGTCCTCTGCCGACCTCTCTTTCCTTCTTACTTGCTATGACCCCCGCACCTAAGCCCCTTTCTGGCCATTGGGCATGCCAAACTAGCTTCTGCTGTAAGGCTTGTGGACTCTATGCCCAGATCTTCTTTTTATTATTAAAAAACTTATTTTTGAATCCTTTTTCTCAGCTTTATTGAGGTATGAATATACATGACATATAACAGGTAATTTAAGGTGTACAATGTGATGATTTGGTGCACGTATACAGGGGATGGCAAAAGTAGGTCTGCAGTTGTAATACAAATAAATAATAAACAATAATGTAAACTTACTGACATTTATTTTTCATGCTTTTGATTTATTTTCTTTCTTTTTTTTTTTAAAAGATTTTATTTATTTTTAGGGAGGGAAGAGAGGGGGAGAGAGAGAGAGAGAGAGAGAGAGAAACAACAATGTGCGGTTGCTGGGGGTTATGGCCTGCAACCCAGGAATGTACCCTAGCTGGGAATCGAACCTGGGACACTTTGGTTCCCAGCCCGCGCTCAAACCACTGAGCTACGCCAGCCAGGGTGATTTATTTTCTTCTTCTTCATAAAGAAGACCCTTTAACGTTTCATGTAATACTGCTTTGGTGGTGATGAACTCCGTTCGCTTTTTCTTGTCTCTTCTCCTTCTGGCACCCCCATGGTGTGAATGTTGGTATGCTTGAAGTTGTCCCAGAGGCTCCTTAGACCATCTTCATTTTGGGGAGTTCTTTTTTCATTTTGCTATTCTGATTGAATGTTTTTGCTTCCTTAGATTCCAAATCGCTGATTTGATTCTTGGCTTCATCTTCTCTAATGTTGAGTTCCTGTAAATTATTCTTCATTCATAGTTAGTGTATCCTTCATTTCTGACTGGTTGTTTTTTATGGTTTTCCTGTCCTTTATGCTATTGAAATTCTTAGTAAGTTCATAATCCCTGCTGGTTTTTGTAGCCAGAAGTTATGGGGACTTCTTTTCCTGGCTCTGGAACCCTGAGTTGGGAAACTAATATGGGGGTGGGACCCCTTGCTCCTCAGGGGGGAACCTCTGCAGCCAAGATATCCTTCTGATTTTTATCTGCCCCTCCTACCAGTCTCAATACACCTTCTTTTTTATAGCCTTAGTATAAGACTTCTGTTCAGCTAGATTGCAGGTGGTTCTGAATGATGGTGGTTCTGTAGGTTAGTTGTAATTTTGATGGGGTTGTGGAAGGATGTGAGTAACACATTTGCCTATGCAGCCATCTTCGCCAGAAGTCCCTGTGTTATATGTCTTACTGATAGCCACTAACAACTGAAATTGTACTGTTTATTTATTTGTCTACCTGCTCATTGCCAGGCTTCATCCTAGTAAAATAAAAGCTTCCAGAGAACAGGGATCTTGTTAGTGTCATTCACTGCTGATCTTTAGAACCCATAGGACTGCTGGCATATGAATAATAAATAAGTAAATTGGCGAATGAAATATAATGTATAAGCACTGGAGACTTCAGGGTCAGTAGCATTTCTTTCAAGGACTATAGTCTAGGTACTTAGTGAGCTGTGCTAACTGCTAGTAGAGGCACATGTAGAATGTTGTGGAAGGACAGAGATGGAGGACTGGAAGGCTTCAGAGAAAAAGTGGTTACAAAGTAGTTCTCCTCAGGGGAGGACAGAGAGTTGGCCAGCAAAAGAAGGGGAGGAAGGATGTTCTAGGCTGTGTGTGAACAGCCTGTTTTTGAAAATCAGAACAGTGAAGCGAGTGCAACTGCAGGCACTCAGAAATGTCTTTCTGGCCTTTTGTGAAACAAATTTCCAGTGCAACTGAGACAAATACGGGGTGTCATTCCAAATGAGGGATCCTAGTACATTGATAGCGTGGTTTAAGAGGTATGAGAAGAATTTTTCTCAGCAATAACTATAAATCCCTGAAAAGAATGGAGGGGCATCTAAAAGGCTTTCAGATATATTTAGATTTTAATAGAAAAAAGTGTAAACAGGAGGGGAACATGCTCTTGGAGAAGTGGAAGGAGGAAGGTGAACCTTAACAAGGGTGTGAGACCAGAAGTAGCTGTCAAAAAGGACTTCAAACTCCTTAGTAGGAAGAAAAAAATGTAAACCAACAAGAAAAAGACAATCCCTCATTTATGAAACATAACATAATATAATAGTTGATGGCAAACCATTCAGACTGGAGATGTTATAAGCAGCAGCAGCAAAAATGCAGAGAGTAAAATTCAAGATAGCTGAATGTCATTTATGTTAATTTATAATATATTTATATTCTGGACTAAAATATATTTAAATTAATGAAATAGTTGGAAGTTTTGATAGTGGGGGGATTTGCTAAGTTCTCTGAAATATGGAGAATGAAAGATAGAAGCATCAGAACGAATAATGGCAAGTGCAGAAGAAAAAGACTTGCCCATCCAGGAATGACCCATGAAGGATGCTGTAGTTCATTCTGGTTCAAGAGCACTCAGCAATTGCTCTTACTCTTCTCCAAATGGCCCATTGGATTATAGTAACTGTGTCTGAATCCAGACATTTCTGTCTTGGCTTAGTTGCAAAGATTCACACTTAGTTTATTTTTGAGTATATATATGTATTTTCCATCAGGTTTCCATAGTTCTCAAATACTGTGTCAACAGATGTCCTTTGTTGAACTGTGAAATGTAGAAAGTCTCTCAGAACCACAATACTTTGGTCGGACCTTGATCCCTTACTGAACCTTGAGGAGTGATTGTAAAATATTGTTTGAAGGGACTTATTCTCAACTATATTGGAAAGCTATCATTTAGCTCACAAAGACCTGCTCTTCTGCCCTTATTTAGCAGGAAATACATATTCTGAGTGTCTCTGGTATACATATGACACATAAGTGGATTTTTTGAGGTCTTTGAAGGGTAAAAGGGAGAAATGATTAAAGCATCCCTGGGGAAATATGAAGAATTCTTTGAGTCACAAAATTACCCCCAAATACAGCAAGTTCAAAGGGACTTTTTATCTGCATAGTGAATAAAATGATTTTTCATGCAAACGACATACACTTTTGCAATTTAGAATTTAGCAACTCATCTAAACCACTGAACGTTAGGAAGTATTCCTGCCCAGATTCTTAGAACTTTCACTGTTCCCTTTTCTTCTGAAGCCTGTTTGTTATGAACATATATGTCAGAAATGATTTATGTGCTTCATGATAAGTCTAGTCCATGTTGTTATTCAAAATCTTCCTGTGCTGGTTCAAGACTATTGAAAACAAATTTACAAGTTGACATGGCTGAGATATGAAAAACTGACGTGAAGTTTTTTAGATTGTTTCAAATAAATTGCTTAACTGAATTCCACACCTCTTTCTGTTTAAATGGTTTTAAGTTTTAATTTTACATTGCATGAAGACTGTACACATAAAGATATTTATCACTGGCATTTACTAAAGTAAAAATTATAGGCAAGGCAAAAGCATTTTTCCTCTCAAGACAACATTATTTTACCCTCAAGATAATTAATTTAGCAATACTAATTATGTTCCAGATGATTGATGTACTTTTTGTATCTTAAAGAATTTTTTCACTCAGTAGCTTTTTAAGGTGCATTTGCTAAACACATATGTTCCCATGCCATACGCATTCCCAAGAGTATTGAAAACTAAGTTTTTTTCTGTTAAATCTAAGAACTACTAAGGAAGAGTCTAGGCGGTGGTAGAATTTGTGAACACTCTTTAGCCTTTTCCTGTTAACCTTACTGTAAGAAGGGAAGACATTTTTAAAGAGTACATGAGAGGTTCTGTAATATATTAAAACAACTCTAGAAAGACTAACAATAAATATAACCAAGTATGTTGAAATGTTCAAAGAAGTAAAGATTATCTGAGGGAAAATATGAAATAAAAAGAAAGGGCAACTATACTAAGGCTGGTTAATGTCAATGTAAATATAAGATTTATGATATGAAAATATATTTATATGCCTCCATAATAGTTATCTAAGACCAATCTCTTGATATAGAGTAGATTATGGTTATTACTCAAAAGAAAAAGATGGCTAACGCTTCATCCCCTACCTCTCATCTTCCCTCCCCTTTTCTCTCTTCCTTTCTTCTTTCCTTCCTCTCCTTTGAGTGGTTTATTTTGTGCTTCCACTGTGGTAAGTACTGGCAATATAATTAGCAAGACAGAGTGGCTCCATGCTCTTATGGAGATGGTTGTGTACAGATATGAAAGTGGGGGATCAATGGGAGATATTTCTGAATTATCTGTCTTCGCAGATTCACCAAGGGCACATTGCTGATTTCATCTCTTGACTATTCCTTTAAATATTCTCCTGCTGTTGGAGCTTCTCTATTAATATAAATTTATCAAAACTTACAAATATTAAAAAAATCTATCCTAACTTTTTTAGTCCCTTTCCTTATTTTTTATCTTTCTTCATTTTTTTTATTGACTTGTTTTTAAGAGATGAAATGGTGTGACAGAGTCTAGATAAGCAGATGAGCTTGGCCTATTACCTACCTAAAAAAGATAGGAGCCATTGCGAGCTAAAAACAACTCAGGGATGGATCTCTGGCTGGTATCCCTTGGCAGTGGAGGGAAGCTAAGGAGGGGGAGACCGTGAAACTAGGACAACGAGGGGTCTTACCATATGCCCACTGAGTTCTCATTCTGTAGCCCACTCCACTATGATCAGGGTCTGTTTGCTCCAGATCCTGTCAGCTATGCCAGATTGTTGTGAAAACAAGCCCACAGACTCAACGTTTATTTAAAAATCTGACACACAAAGAGAAATGAGGAGGACTGACCACCAGCCAGAAGCCAAGGACCAGTATACTTCAGTTCTCTTTTTATAGATGAAGTATAAAACTCAAGATTCCCCTGACCTTTCTGGGCATTGTTGTGAACTCAAAGGTGAAGGAGACCCTTGCAGTCACAAATAAATAAATTTAACACATATATTTGAAAAGAGATTCAAATATATATTTTGAAAAAAGGTAGAGCATGAGAGAAAACTGTATTTGAGCAATGATTAAAATAAAATAAAAAAAAGAAAAAGAAAGAAAGGTAGAGCAACCATAATGGAGGTTAGATACACACATAAAGAGATTCAAATTTACATTTTGAAAACAAGGGGAGTCGTAGTAAACAATGCAAAAAGTATTCAGGTTTACTTACAAAGCAAAACAAACAATGGGACCACCATATTTGTTCCAAAGAACAAAGGGACTTGTGACATTTAGAGAATGAAGCGTATAGGATATTGTCTGTAGGTTGAGCTAATTTTGAATACATGAAGTCAATTTCTGTTGATTGTGTTAGGGGGCTTTTTGCCCTCATCAGAGGAGATGGTATAATGTGAATTATGAATAGGGAAGAGCAAGCTTTTTAATAGCATTACCAACAATTTCTGCATGAGCACAAGGGAGAGACTTTTAACCCAGGGGGTCAGGAGATATGTCATGGAAAAGATGTCCATGTATGCACCTTGAGGAAAAAGCAAAATTTCTAAGGGTGGGGATGAGGGAGGACAATAATCTGCAATGATGCTAGCCACTCTGAAGGAAGGTGAAAAGCCATTTGTTTATTCAAGAAGTCTTTACAGAGCTTTTACTGTATATCAGGCAATGCACTTGGTTTAATGAGACCATTGTGTGATTGGAGCTTATAAAGTATATAAAGGGAGACCAGTTTGACAAACGTATGTTGGGGCTTTAGTATTTAGGCAATTTTATATGTTTGGTCAATGCTTTTGGGTCTTATTTAAAATAAAGAAGGCTGTAAAAGCAGGGGTTGAGAATCAAGGCGGTTGATTCTGTCTCTTCTTGCTGGCTTGCTGCCCTGCCGCACTCTTTCGTAGATCCTGTTAGCCATAGTCTAACCTCTAGAGGGAACAGGGAATGCTCCTGCCATTCCCTGTCCAACAGGAAAGCTGTATGATACAGGCCATAGGATAAGTTCACATACTTGCCCTTGAGTGATGAGGAAGGAAGTAGCAATAAAGGAATTCATGTTTACCTTCAGCATGGAGTTTTCTTTTAATTTCATTCTCTCTCTGTTTCTCTCCCCAACTTCCAATTTGGATCGTTTCCCGTTTTGTTTTGCATTGCCTCTTTGGCCCACCTTCCATCAGAAGAATCGTGGGCCTTAGGAAACCAAGGAGAGGCAGTCAGGGGTCCAGGGTAAAGGGATAAAAGGAGTGAGATGCTTTGGTAGACCTTTAGTACCTGCAGGGTGCAGGCTGACCAAGTTAGGTGCTTGTTTAGGTGGTGCTAAACAACATTTGGAGGTTTAAGTCCTAGCTGTTAATATGCAGTGTACCTGTCCCTCTCGTGTTTTCCGTGATGTACAGAAATCTCCTTGAAGATCTGGCTATGTCAGGAGCAGATGGCTTCAACAATAATGAATTCAGGTATAATGATCAAAAATGGACTAATTTCTCTTTTTATTCCTTTGGTTTAGGAATTTCAAGGTAATTGAACATGATTGCATGCCATGTTCTAGCTATTACGTGCCTGCACCTTTGCAAACTTGGAAATCCCTATCTCCTACATTCCAGCAATATGAGTATAATATTTTATTTATTTCACTATTAAGTATGATAAGCTGATGAGTGTCTTGGGGGGCAGGTAGTTGTTGGAAAGACTCTCTTAAAGGAATGTTAAAATTTTGTGAGTGCCTAGCTCATATTTCTCAAATATTAATGTGAATATGAATCACGAGGGGGTCCTGTTAATACACAAATTCTGGTTCAGTAAGTGGTTGGCACCTGAGATTCTGCATTTCTAATAGTCCTCATGCAATGCTCTGAATAGCAAGGATCTGGCACACCATAACCATGTCAATTACATCAACAAGTGGTATTCATGTCCTACTTACAAATTTACACTAATTTCTTATACCTCAGCTACTTGAAATGTGGTGGCAACTTGCTCTGTTTATAGCATCATTCTAACACATTTAATCATAACAAAACAAAGCAAAAAGAGCTGGGCCAGTAGGTCTATCTACCAAAATAAGTGTGTTTTGAAAACCTAGTACAAATTGCTAGGGGCCAATTTCAAAACAAAAAGATAAAAAACTTGCAGACCTAGGTTAGTGAAAAGGATGCTTAAGTGCCTCTTTGTAATATAGGTCTCGGTACAGTTTCAGTATGAGGGTCCTCTTGGAACATTCATAGAGTTCTCAGATGGAGCATTTTCACTGCTCTTCTGCCTTGAGAACAGTGAAATTGTCTTTGCCCTGAAGTCATTTCCACTTTTATGATTGCTGGCTAGTTATTTGAGTAGTCCTGTTGCTCTTCTAGAAATAGTGGGCACTTCGAGAGAAAGTAGAGGCCAATAACTATCAGAAACATTAGATGATTAGGAAGAAAGGGGTACCCAAGGAACTCCAGGGTTCTTTCCAATTCTCATTCAGGTCCTCTGATAGCTCCGCTCCTTCCTTTCCTCCACACGAATGTTACATCCTAGCTTGCCTTAACCGCTTGCCATTCTATGAACACAAATGATCCATCCCCACCTCAGTACCATATCTCACACTGTTTTCTTGGTCTCTTAGTCTACTTGAGCTGCTGTAACAAAATACTGTGGGCTAGGGGTCTTAAATGACAGAAATATATTTCTCACAGTTTTAGAGGCTGGGAAGTCCATGATCAAGATGCTGCAAGATTCAGTGCCTGGTGAAGACCTGCTTCATGGCTTGTCGGCCCCCACCTCCTAGCTGTGTGCTCACAGGTGCTTACTTGGTGCCTGCTAATGCAGAAAAGGGCAAGAAGGAGGAGACAGAGAGGGAGCGAGGAGAGAGAACTCTGGCTTCTTTTCGTCTTATTACAAGGACATTAACTCCATCACAAGGACACGCTTTCATGATCTCCTTTAAACCTGCGTACTTCTCAAGAGCCCTACTTCCAAATACCATCATATTGGGCTTTAAGGTCTTAACCAGTGAATCTTGGAGGAACGCAAACATTCAGTCCATGACACTTGGCATATACCCTCATCCACTAGTTTTTTCCCTAGTTGTAATCATTGCTATCCAGTGCAAGGAACTTATGCCAGGCTCCTCATTACTCACTTTAATTGAGTAATTCGTTTACACATTACTCAATTTAATTGTCAAAACAAGCTTACAAGTTATTGTCATTACCTTACAAATACTGAAACCAAGTGCTGAGAGGTTGAGACTTTTCTGTAGATCTGCTAGGCTGTTGGGAAGCAGGGATACATCTGAAGGGTGTAAAACATCAAAGCAGTGGCTTTAAATCAGTGACCCAAATTGTGGTCATCGGACCAGCACTCCCAGCATCCCCTAGGAAGTCAAATGCTTGAGTTGTACTCCAGACCTATCAAGTCAGAAGCATTGGGTGAGGTCCAACAAGGAATCTGTGTTCCAACAAGCCTTTCAGGAGGTTCTGATGCATCTCAAGTGGAGAACCACTCCTCTAAACAAGTGTGAGAAAGGAAATTACAGATAACTGACTACTTATTAGTGGAAAAGTTTGTTTCCATGTTAATATTGGGTATATGTTGATGTAAGCAATAATTATTGGATGTGATATAGGTTAAAACAAGCACCCATAGTTCACTCTATGGAAAATCTTTCCATCTTTTAAGGTCAAGTTCAAATCTCACCTGCTCCATAAAGATGTGTGTATATATATCTTTATGCAATATATATATATATATATATATATATATATATATATAGCCTTGATATATATTATTGCATATATATATATATATATATATATATATATATATATATATATATATCCTTCATCACCACCATTTCACTTGTATGACTCACTCATATGGTGGATGTAAAGTATCATCTATTCATCTCCATCAGGGATGGGATTATCTTCCATCATTTTGATTCAGCACAGCAACAAGAAGTGTCTCATGTATAGTATTGGCTCAATAAACATTTGTTGGGTTCACGAGTAGATTTCTACTTTCAGAAAAACTTTACCTGTGTCCTTATGCTTGAAATTCCACACCAGGATAATTTCTGATTATTAAAAAAACAATGCTTTGTCCCCTTTCATTCTTGTATATATTTATTCTGAACTATTGCTAGCTCACAATAGAGAAGAACATCTAATTTATAAGGAGGTCTGTATATAATTTCTAAATGTGATATTTGATTGAAGAATAATACATACTAGTTTAAAATGCCAAACAGTATACTAAGGAGAAAGGAAGAAATCAGATATGTAATCACTTTTGGAATAATTGGGCATTGGCTGCATGCCGAATTAGCTTAGGATCCACCAAATGAAGACATCTCTGACAATGCTACTAGTTTTTATTTGCCTCCTATTTGCCCACTTTCCAGTTTATTCACACACTGCTTCTAGTGGTATTTAATAAGATAGTATTACGAATTGGGTCTAATTAGCCATAAAAATAGACTCTGATGGATCCAAATAACATTTTTGTTTTTTGCACTAGTCCTCAAGTGTACTCCTGTGTACATGTACTGCACCCCTAGTTTTTGTGGTTTTGTGCTGCTCCATCCACCTGATTTATCTTTCCATCCTAAGCAGGGTCTATGTAGGATAAAAGAAGTACAAGCCAAGGAGTGCTTGGCTATGCAGCCTCCTTGGTGCTGCAGATTCAATGGTATGCAGTGGATGTTGCTACTGTCCAGTGATTCTCAGCTGACCAAGGCTACTGCAGAGACCAAAAGCCAAGCGTGCATGTGACTGTGTAGACTGTGATGCTTGCAGAACTACTTTATGTCTTCCCAGTGGGTTGGGAGGGGTTGAAGCAATGCAGTGCCTTAATCCGAACTTCAAGAAAAAAAGAGAGGGAGGGAAGATGAGGGCCGGTGGGGAGGGGGCAGGGAGAGAGAACAGCTCTGATTGTAGCATTTGCTAATTTCAAGCTATCAAGTTCAAAATGTGAACAATAAACTCTCCGGCATACTACTGGGCTAAATGGAAATGATTGCTTTAAAAAAGAATCAACCCCAATATTTGTTTCCTGTGCTTTAATAGCAATCGGGGACTTAGCAACAACTAAGTACACCACATATTTCAAATACACCACATATTTCAAATACAATCTTTTGATTTTAGTTAAAAAGCCATCCAGTCCCACTCAATACAAGAACTGAAGGTTGAAATTGAGAAAAATCTCTTTAAATGTGTATTTCAGATTTGTCTCAGATAGGTACTTATCTCCAAAAACTAATTTTTCACTTCCTTTCTTCCTTGAAGCCAGATTTTACCACAATCTTTGATACATTCAGAGTCGACAGAATCAGGTTTGGTTCTGTAGCCAGTGTCTGGACACAGGCTTCCAGGTAGTTTCTGTGGTCGTGCAGGAAGAGATGGGGACGGAGTTTAGGGGGCATCTCTGGTTGTAGTTTAAGGTCAATGAAAGCTCTTACACTGGGTATTATTTAGGTTCAGACAAATGAATCTGACCAATGAAATTTGTTGCTTAATTTAAACAGAATGAAAGGATGTAATGATAGTAGAGGGGTAGTAGATATAGTTTTGATGTAATGAACTAGTGACAAGTTTTCTTATACCATATCTGCAAACATCTGAGGGAGAGGAGGACACTCCTTATCTTAATTTTTTGCTCCAAATAAAGAAGAAATATTTTGTCATATGTTATGAAATATATATAATCATTTTTGTCCTAGTTGAGCAAGTAACTTTCTGGAAATACAGGGTGGGGAAATTTTACAGTTGTTTGCATGGAAAATAACACAATACTTAATAAATAATATGAGAATTAACTTTGTCTTATGTACTTACAATTGTAAACTGACTTTTCCACCACCTTGTATAAGTACAGAAAGGTTTACTTAATTAAAATAATTTTTTGTTTGCTTTTTACTAAATCTACAACGATAAAAGAAAACCCAAAAGATGCAGACCAGCAGAGAGGACCGAGAATTGGTGAAATTTTGGTGCATACACTTTCAGACACTTTCTGTAATTTTTCAATTTACTTTTTTTACCTGATGCTTTTCTCTTAAAATACTTTACATGTCAATAAGTACGTGTCTATGACATGATATATTAACTGGCTCTACAGCACGCCATTATGTGGGCGCACCCCAAATTAACCGATTCCTTGTGCTGGATGCGTGGAGTGTTTCTGATTCTGCTGTTACATGCTGCACTGTGATGACTATCTTTATAGTCTACTTTTCTTCATATTTTAATATTTATTGTCATATAAAATGTATCTAAATTATTTTCTTTCATATAGATGTGGAATTACTGGGTTATATGTAAGAAATACTACTGGAATTATTTCCTTAAAAGTAGGTGTGGAATTTTAGCCCAAAGGTGAACCATGTTATCCTGACTTCTTATTCATATCAGCGATTACTCTCCTACAACTTCGGATCGGTTTATATGTCCCTTATGAGCGCATCACACATGATGTCATACACTTTTCTCTATTACAACTTCTTTTTATATATTTTCCCAATATAACAATTAAAACAAATTATAATTATTTCTTGCTGTCTTACCTTTTGTGTTAGGAATCAGCCATGTCAAAGGTTGTCCAGCTGTTGAACCTTTTTTATGTAGGATGTGTTTGTTACCTATTGTTCCCTTAACATCGCCACAGGTTTAACCCCTTAAAACAACGCACATTTATTGTCTCACAGTTCTGTGGGTCCGGGGTCTGGAGAGCTCAGCTGGTTCTCTGGCCCAGGTTTCACAGGCTGAGATTGAGTTGTTGGCGAGCTGGACTCGTATCTGAAGGCTCCAAGGGAGCGTCTCCTTCCAAGCTCATCGAGGCTGTTGACAGGATTCAGAAACTGTGGCTGCAGGGCTGAGGTCCCTGCTGCCCTGCTGGCTGTCAGCCAGGAGCCTCCCTCCTCTCTTTAAGGCTGCCACAATTCCTTGTCACAATCCGCGCCCCCTCCACCCCGCATCTTCAAACCAGCAGCTTCCTCTTGAGTCCTCCCCATGCTTTGAATCTCTCTGACCTTCCCTCAGCATGACATCTCCTCTTCAGAAAGTTCACGCTTTGGAGCTTTTGTTAATGGATTGGGCCCATCTGGTTAGGAGGATCCAGACTAATCTTCCCAATTTAGGTCTGTAACCTTAAGTACCTCTGCAAAGCCCCTTTTGTCACGTAAGGCATGTTAGTCAGGATTCTACAGAGAAGCAGCTGATAGGGTGTATATATTTATATTGGTAATATTCGAATATTTATTTATTTATAAAACAGATGTAAAGTGGATGTGTATTTATTTATTGTGAGGCATTGTCCACTCAGTTTTGCGATTGTTGAGATTGAGAAGTCCCATGATCTGCTATCTGCAAGCTGGAGATCCAGGAAAGCTTGTGGTGTTATTCCAGTCCAAATGCCAAAGCCCAAGAACCGAAGGAGCTGACCATATACATCCAAGTCCAGCGGAAGGAGTAGATAAGAAGAGATGCTGTATCTTGACATCAAGGCAGAAAAAAGGAGCCTCTTGTTCTTTGCAGGCCCTTAGTGGACTATATGATGCACCTCCACCTTGGGAAAGGTGATCTCCTGAGACAATCCACTCAAATGCTAATCTCATCCAGAAATACCCTCAGACACACCCAGAATTAAGGATTAGTGTTGCATCCCCTGGCCAGCCAAGGTGACATATAAAATTAATAACTGTCTCATAAAGCAATACACTGATTGGTTCTAGGATTTAAGATGTGGGTATCTTTGGAGGACCATTCTGCCTACCACACCACAGATCTCCACTAATTGGTTTACTTACCAAGTCCTTCAGTTCTAGAGCAGAAGTATGAGGTTTTTGTCTTTCGGAACTGAACACGTTCACGAACAAATGTGATAAGAACGATTTACTACTTATTTATTTATAAACGAAGATATTCAAATACACTCAGAGTAGAGTGAACAGGACAAAGCAGTCCACGTTCACATCACCCGACCTGAACAAATGGTCAGTGTTTTGCCAATCTTGATACATGTTTGTTCACACGCTGCTTATTCATTTTTACCTCTCTTCAGATAGAAGAAAATATCTTGGGGAGGTGGGAGGCGGTACTGGGGCAGAAAGAGGGGAAGGTTTTCAGGAACATGGACACATGGGCAAAACCAAAGAGGGGTAGGATTGGAGGTGGGAAGTGGGGATGACTGGGGTGGGGAGAACTGTGATCGAAAAATGAAGACAACTGTACTTGAACAGCAATTTAAAAAAGTAAAAAAAATAAGATATCTTTATTTTGTGAAGACTAATTAACCTTCATATTTTATTGGGAATTGTAATAGCTTTATCTAGTGCAACTTAAAGAACAAAGGGACATTAATTTAACAAAGCAAAATGAATACTAGTGCTTCCCTCTCATTTACTGGGTGGAAAATAACATTTGGGGTGTTAAAATCTTGCCCAGGTCTTGGCTGGCGTAGCTCAGTGGATTGAGCGTGGGCTGTGAACCAAAGTGTCGCAGGTTCAATTCCCAGCCAGGGTACATGCCTGGGTTCCAGGTCATAACACCCAGCAACCGCACATTGATGTTTCTCTCTCTATGTCCCTCCCTTCCCTCTGTAAAAATTAATAAATAAAATCTTTAAAAAAAATCGTGCCCAACTTACATAGTTGGTGTTATGATTCACTGACATTTTATTGATGTTTTGTATTAATTGTCTTGCAACACAGCCTTGTCTTATTTCATTCTTGTGCTGATAAGGGAAAAGTGAATGAAAGGGAATGCAGGAATTAGTCAGCGTTTCTCAGAGAATTTAAGAAATGAAACTCAAATTGCACAACATTTCTGCTTATGTTCATTTTTTGTCTTGATGCCAAACCTTGGGTATTTGCAGGGTAAGTTAAAATAGAACTTACTTAGGAAGATAATTCACTATAATATGATAGTCACTTGCCATCACTGGCAGTATAAAGGTATAAAATAGACCAAGATCCATGGATAATCTCAAAATAACATTTCTGGATTTGCAAAGGGTTTTCATCTCATATTTAACTGAGCATGTGCTCATCACACTCTGGGAACTTGGTCTGGACGGAATAATGAAGTAGAGCGCAGAGATCTCGCTCTGGTCTGTGAGCACCTCTGGCTCTGAGAAAGGTGAAAACGTGCCTCTTTCCAAGTGTTCCCAAGAATAGGAAAGTCACGTTAAACTCTTTCATTTTAAAGAGCTCTTCTCTATGTAAACATTTTCAGGTTAAATTACCTGTACAATAATTTGTTTACAGAATCATTTTCAAATCCAGACGGAGAGATGTGATCAGATCACTGGGGAGGAGGAGGGAGGGGCAGTAGGAGGAGGAGGTTGTGGCAGTAGGAGGAGGTTGCCGGACACAATGGTAAATGGTCTCAGGTGGGGTTGGCTCACTAGCTGAACGCCTCTGGAGCTCATGGAATTATGGGCCAGAAGATTTAAAATAAAGGAAGGACAGAGACTGACTTTTTGACTCTCTTTTCCTGGAGCGTGCCTGGGTGATAGTGCTGCAGCTGCCTGCCTTTCCCAAAGGACTGTGTTTTGGATGGGTGAAGAAATTCTGGGTGCTGCCAGGATCGGGCTGGCCTGGCAGAGGGGGGCAGGGTTGTTCTTCACTGGGTGTTTTAGAAGAGCTGGGATCTGAGGCAGAAGCCTGCCTTTCTTCCAACATTGTGTAGTTTCCAACGCTCTTTTGTAAACTAATCCTATAGAAATAAGATCATCAAAAACTAACAAGGGAATGATAGGGGAACTCAGGAGTTAAAGACTATGGCCTTAATTGATAGACTTAAATGATTAAAGCTGTAACTAAAGAGTTTAGCCTTAATTGATAGGCTTAAGGGATTAAAGCTATAACTAAAGAGTTAAGGATTTTAGCTTTAATTGATGGGCTTAAGTGACTAATGGGTGTGGAAAGTTGTTATTCCAAAATTCTGTAGGTTTTTTGAATAAAGACTTCTTTCCTTTATCAATGAAACTTTGCCTCTAGAATTTGGCCTGGAGAGTGATGGTGGTGGGAAGGAAGGAGGACCCCGATTGCTCTTTGGTGACAGAACTTGTAATGTATTACCGTGGTGTGTTATCTCTTTTTAGAGAATGATACATTCCTCTTTTACAAAACTGAACGTCTGTACTTTTAATTCCAAACACTCCCATCTCCTCGGGAGCCATGCTCCATTCACTATCAGTGCTTTCGGCTCTGTCCACTTTTCTTACATTTTCAGTTACTCTCATTTAATTTCACATTCATTCACAAACATGCACTTCTGTTTGAGAAACACAATCACCCTATTTCTTTTCCCCCCTTTACCAAAGACCTTAAATATCCATTTTCTAGCACCTATGTGTTTAAAATTTTGTTTTCTTTTCTGTCCTCGTCGTGTTAATGCTTCGATCTTCACCCACCACCCCGGCAACTTACTCTTCCCTGAAGCTCCTAGCAGTGTTCTCTCTCTTGTCCTACCCTTTAATTTGTGCCAGCCGACACCACTACCCACCCAACCCAGCCACTTTCTTTGCCGGAAGCTCTCCTTTGTGTCTCTTTAGATACTTATTGTCTTGTTCTTCTGCTACTCCTCTAAGCAGTCTATTTTTCTTCTTTTGTGTATGATACTCATCTAGATGTGGGTGTCCCAGGGGCATCTGCCCGTGGCTGCTTCCTTTTCTATTCTCTATTCAGTTCCCCTCCCAGGCAGTCCAATCTCAGCACTTCAGCTCTACTTGCAGTGTAAACTGCTGCTAAATCTCTAAGTCCTGAATTGTTCCTCACAATTCGGCCTCAGTTTTCCAGTTCCTGGCTTGACATTTCCATCTGGACATTTCTTTAGCACATTTTATATATCAATTTAAATAATTGAATGTATCATCTTTCCTCCTAAATCTGCTTTTATCACTATTTCCTGTATTATTTACAGTCACTACTTGGTCTGTTAGGTCCAACATATCAAGGTCATCTTTGATTCTTGTTTTTCCTGTTCCTTGAATCTATACCCATAATGAGTGTCTCCCTCCACAGATAAATATCATTTAATTTTTAATTTGCAGTTCTATAACTTTTATGTTTCAGAACCCTATTATCTTTGATTAGGAATATTGCAAAAGTGTATTAGCTTTTTTCTCCTAGCTACCTCTACCTGGTTAGAATGTGAAGTTTGGCAAGTTTAATCTTTCTTAATTTTAGTTTTTATCTCACTCTTCCCGTCAAATCCTCAATGACTCTCTTTTGTTGAGACAGTAGTTCTCAGCTGGAACGATGCTTCCTCCAAGGGGACATTTGCAGACATATTTGATTGTCATAACTGTGGCAGAGGTGCCCACGATGCTATTCAACACCCTGCAATGTATAGGACAGCTCCCTGCAGTGAAAAATGATCTGGCCCAAAATGTCAGTAATGCTAAGGTGGAAAAATTCTGGTCTAATGAATGACTTACAAATAATTAATGTGGCATTCTTGTCCTCATTGACACTTCATTTACAACTCTGTGGGATTTTTATAGTTTTTCCTCTTCTCCATTTCCCACCTCTAGGTTTTTGCTTATACATTTGTTCCCACTCGTTGGTATTTTCTTTCTTTACCTTGTCCTCCCATTAAAAAAAAATCCCCCCCAGTACCATTTATCTCTCAGTGTTCAGTTTGATTGCTGTATCTTATCCTAAGACCCCATAATAATCCCAACTGAAAGTGATGATCCTTTTCCTGAATCCTGATAACGATTTTTTTTGTATCTCTCTAACGTTTTCTTGTCTCTTAAAAGATATTTATATAAATGTCTTTTAAAACTGATTAACCCTTACATTTTTAAAAATACAAACTTTATTGAGATATAATTCACATGCCATAAATTCAGTGTAAGTATACAGTTACAGTGTAGTGATTTTTAGTTTATTCACAGAATTGTGCAACCATCACCACTACCCAATTCCAGAATACTTTCATCCCTCGCAGAGGAGCCATCCCCATTAGCCGCCAGTCACCATTTCCTCCTTCCTCCAGCCCCCAGGAAGCACTAGCTCCTGTGTCTATGTTTTAATTATTCCGGACATTTCATATCAGTGGTATCTCATGATAGGCTGTGGCTTCTTTCACTTAGCAAAATGTTTTCATCGTTCAAGTCTGTGCTGGGCAAACCATGATATAAGATGTTCTATCCATAAGGTTGGCATTTAACTCTGCAGGTACTGAGCAGTTGTTCAAGACTCTCCTGGCTTGTGTTATTTATTGACCCAGTTCCATCCATTTTTGATCTTTCAAAAATGCATTCATATTTCTTGCTTGTTAAGCTCTGATTTATGTTAAAGTTAGGATCTGACAAAAATGAATGTCAAATCTATAGTGGTGGTGGTTAGAATTAGAATTCTCTGAATGGAGAAAAAGGCTTAAAACAAGACTTAAAGCACCTGTAAGGTAATTGTACAATGGGAGACCTAAAAACCCCTAGAATTTATTTATAAAAAATCATGTATTGCACTGGCTGGCGTAGCTCAGTGGATTGAGTGCAGGCTGTGAACCGGGTATCACAGGTTCGATTACCAGTCAGGGCACATGCCTAGGTTGCAGGCCATGGCCCCCAGCAACCACACACTGATGTTTCTCTCTCTCTCTCTCCCACCCTTCCCTCTCTAAAAAATAAATAAATAAATAAATAAAATCTTAAAAAAACTCATGTATTTATTCTTAATGTTTAAACTTCAGTCACCTTCAAAGTACTGTCCACTTAATGCAATAAACCTTTTTACACATTTTCACACTGCTCAAAACTGTTTTTGAACTTCTTGGTTTTGATGCCTTTTAGTACTTCTGCTGTTTTTTGTTTTACCTCTTCCACATTGTCAAAATGTTTCCCTTGGAGGATGTTTTCATCTGGAGAAACAAACAAAAAAATTTGTTGGGGCAAGATGGAGTGAATAGGGCATGTAGAGCACAGGGGTCATACCGTTTTTGGTAAAAAATTGCTGAACACTCATTGTGGTGTGGGCAGGTGCTCTCGTAAATCACCCATCATGAAACGGGCAAATGTGTTGACTCTTCAATAAAACACTCACTGAAGCTGAACACAACCTCTCATACCAACACCAGCTGGTGCACTGATACAGATGGGTTCCTAGAACACTCACGTAGCGGGGGAAGCCTGTGTTACAAGGGGCCGGTCCTCCAGAAGATAATTTCAGTTTTGGGGGGTCCCCCTTTGTATGTGGAGAACCTTGCTAACGTAACAAAATTGGGCATGGAGTCAGTACAAAATAATGACTCATCTAAGTTCTAAGCATTCTAAAAGAAACACAAACATTAAACTTTTCAGTGTGCATGCCACTGCTTTCTGAGACCATTTAGATTATTTGGAAAAGAACATTTTCGGCAAAGAGGGAACATTAAGTGCAAAGCCTTGAGCAAGGGGCTTGTCTACTCTGTCAATGCGCAGCAGTAAGGCCAGCTTCATTAGGATGGATTGCAAAGGGGAAGTAGGAGGGGATGTGCTCCAAGGGGTAATGGGGACCAGATCGCATAGGACCCCAGTTTTTATTCTGAGTGAGCTGGAAAACCACTGGAAGGTTGTGAGTAGAGGAATATGATTTTCTCTCTCTCTTTTTTTATTGTTCAAGCACACTCGTCTCCATTTTTACCCCCCACCACACCAGCATCCCCCCCCCCACCTCCCACACTCAATCCTAACCCCCTTTGGCTTTGTCCATGGGTCCTTTATTCATGTTCCTTGATGACCCTTCCCCTTCTTCCCCCCATTATCCTCCTCCCCCCTCTCCTCTGGTTACTGTCAGTCTGTTCTTTATTTCAGTGTCTCTGGTTCTATTTTGCTTGCTTGTTTGTTTTGTTGATTAGGTTCTGCATATAAGTGAGATCATATGGTATTTTCCTTTCATTGCCTGGCTTATTTCACTTAGAGTAATGCTCTCCAGTTCCATCCATGCTGTCATGAAGAGTAGGAGCTCCTTCTTTCTTTCGGCTTCATAGTATTCCATTGTGCAAATGTACCACAGTTTTTTTATCCGCTCATTTACTGATGGCACTCAGGTTGCTTCCAACACTTCTTTGCTATTGTAAATCGTGCTGCTATGAACATTGGGGTGCATAGGTTCTTTTGAACTGGTGTATGGAATTTCCTCAGAAAATTAAAAATGGAACTGCCTTTTGACAAAGCAATTCCACTGCTTGGATTATACCCTAGGAATATGATTGTTTGAAGAGAATATTTCAGCACTTTGGAGAATACACTGAAGCTGGACAAACATTTAAAACAGGGAAGATGGTGAGGTGGTGATTGAAATAACATAGGCAAAAATAATTTTTTTGGATTAGATTGATGTGTGATAAACAACCAAATTGTGGACAGATTCTGAAGACAGAGGACATAGAATTTGCTGACAACTTTTGCATGTCATCCTTGCGCAGGGGCCATGCTAATTTTCTCTGTATCGTTCCAAATTTTTAAAGTATATATGCTGCCAAAGTGAGCACAGAATTTGCTGACAACTTTTTATAGGGCGTAAAAGAAGGAAACACATCAAAGGATGATGCCCAGAGTTTTTTATTGATAAACGAGAGAAGGCGGTTGTTGTATTCGATGGGGAAAACTTTGGAGAGGGACAGATAGGTGGTTACGAGGTGTTCAGTTTTAATCATCTTGTTTGAAATGCCTTCCAGTTGAATTTGTTGGGCAGGTGTTTGAAATTCAGAGGGGCGGCTCCAACTGGAGATGTAGATTGAGGAGTCACTAGTGTGTGGCTGGTACTTCAAGCCATGTGACTGGATGAGATCCAGTAGAGGAAGTGTATGGATAAAAGAGAGAAGCAACCCAGGGACTGGGCTCCGGAGCACTCCAGAATCTAGGGGATCAGCAGATGAGGGAGAACCAGCAAAGGAGGCACAAAAGGAGAAAAGGCAGGTGAGCGGGGAATCTATCTGCTTATTAGAAGGCAAACTGTGTGAGGACAATCCTATGCTTGTTCAGGGCTGTATCCTTCTCTAGTAGCTCATTCACAAGAGGCAATCATAGATACTAGCTGAATGAATAAAACAATATAAGACAATATCAGAGGCTTCTACACAGAGCAGAGAGTTCCTCTTTTCCATGCCGCCAAATCCTTGATCTTTATGGAAGTCTTTCTCAGGGGCAGTGACTGCAGATGCACGAGTTTTTCCTTCTCAGATGCAGGTATCACTTCCCAATGTCCTCCTGTCATTCTCGTGCTGGTAGCTCTGTCCTCTAGGGCAGCCATAGGTTATATTTTAACCCTCTGCAGTATTCAGGAAAAGGTATTGTCATGTGGACCATTTTCCTTTCCTTCTTAAAACTCCCAGAGGATGATAAGCCTGCACATGCATTCCCGGAGAGCAGTGCCTTAGGTCTTTGCCTCGGTGCCTTTCATATTTTCTTTTCCCTTGGCCAAGCACATTCTCCTTTGTGATACTTTTGTGTTTTGGGAGAGAGTCTCTTGTGACCTCTCAAAGAGACTTTCCAACTGCATCAGTCTCCTGAGCCCTCAGTTCAGTGCCACTTGCCCCACTGAGCACTGTGACCAGGGACCCGATGAATCATTTAGTCCTGTTACTCTGGTAATATTCTAACATGGGCATAACAAGTTTCCTTCGTGGTGCCTAGAAACAGTGTATGCTAGAAACAGTGTATGCTAACCCAGTTACAAATGAGACATTACATGTGATACGTTACTGCACAGTATGGAAAATCTATTTGAATGTGTATATCAGAGTAAAATAATACAATGAAGAATGAAACAGAATTTTACTTGCAAAGTTTTTACCAGAGGAAAAAGTAACATTCAATTCATGAAGCTCATGATTATCAATAAAAAGCCTCACAAAGTATGAAAGAATACATTTTAGAGTTGAAGTTTTTAGAAGTCCAAGTACTACTCTGACAATTCTTCAAGCTGTTAGAGAGAGGATGATGACAAGTATGTCAGAATGCCCTAGAAATTACTGGCATCTTAAGGCCAGCAACTGAGTGACGTAAATGCAGACTTTGAAGGAAACAAATAAAAAGAAAATGAAAAGAACAAGTCATTACCTTCAGAAGAACAGAATTACTATCTTACTTAAGTCTCTCGTTTTGTTTTGAAAATGTCAAGCATCCTTGGGCTTAGAATATCCTTCTGTTTACTGCTTTAAAAGTTGGTGAATGTGAGAAAGGGACTTAGATTTGGGTTTCTAAATGTGCTCTAGGACGTTCATTTCAGGCATCATACTGTAAATGGGTAAAGCCTGCGTCACATTTGTCAGTTTTTCATTCAAGGGATCTACAACGAGGATGAAATTGAGGACTGTTATCATGCTAATTTTGGTTTGCAAATTTCTGATGACTAAGTTTACATAAAAATGTCATATTATGAGACATATGAGAAATAAATGACATTTATTTTCCTGTGGGGTCCTATGCTTCATAAAGAACACTTGAAAGGGTGTTTTCCACCTCCAGTGTAGAAAGTGCACTGGGGCTATACAACAGTCCCCCCGTGTCCTCGGGTGATACCTTCTAAGACCCCCAGTGGATGCTTGAAATTGGGGATAGTACTGAACCTTATTTATACTGTTTCTACCTATATGTTTGTACCTCTGATAAAGTTTAATTTATAAATTAGACACAATAAGAGATGGAAAAAATAACTAATAATACAATAGGACAATTATGACAATGTATTGAAAGAAGAGCTATGTGTATGTCTCTCTCTCTCTCCCTCAAAATATCTGATAGGTGAGTGGGGTACTAAGTGCCTGACAGACGGGGAACGTACACAGAATGGACATGCTGGACGAGGATGGTCCTGGGTGGGGCAAAGTGGGAGGGCTCAAAACTTCACCACGCTACTCAAAACAACTCAAAATTTAGATTTATGGATGGTTTATCTCTGGAATTTTCCATTTAAGGTTTTTAGACAGCAGTTGACTGTGGGTAGCTGAAACCGAGGAGAGCCAACTGTGGATTGGGGGGACTACTGTGCACGAAGCCCTCATGTAATGTCTTCGATAAAGTCTTCAACTTTACGTGAAATGATGTATAATGAAATCAATTTTACTACAGGCCCATTGATACAAACAATAGTAGGTTCCCATAACCTGTCATGTTAAAACAAAACAATGTTGAACCAAACCACCTAATTCTAGGACCTGCTATAGCTTAAAGGTAACACTTAGACAATTTGTCATCAAGCCTTGATGAAATCTAATAAGAGAATGGGGCATTTACATTGAAATGATGTCAAGCTTTGTCAACGATAATAACACTTAAAGAGTCTCTTGTCAAAGGAAACACCAGCTGAATAAAAGTTTTTAGAGACCATAATTTTTTTGTATTAAAAGTAATTTACAACTCACATTTTAATTTTTTCCTTCTTCTCTACTTTGGTACATACCATTCTCTAACTTTCAGTTACTTTTACATTTATACATGTCAAATATTTTACTAAAATTCATTCTTGGGTGATCATTGCAATGTATGATAAGGCTTTTTTTATGCCCTGGCTGGTGTAGCTCAGTGGATTGAGCACGGGCTGCAAACCAAAGTGTCGCAGGTTCGATTCCCAGTCAGGGTTAGGTCATGGCCTGGGTTGCAGGCCATGACCTCCAGCAACTGCACATTGATGTTTCTCTCTCTCTCTCCCCCTTCCCTCTCTATAAATAAATAAATAAATAAATAAATAAAATCTTTAAAAATATGTTTAGAAAAGGCTTTTTTTTGGGGGGGTCTTCTTCATTGTTCTGAAACCAATGAAAGGCATCAGAAATTATCTGGGTTGTTTATGGTCCCAGTCTGTTTGGGTTATTACAGTGAAATACAATAGACTGTGGCTTAAACAACAGAAATTTATTTGCTCACTCTTTGAAGACTTTAAAAAACTGAAACTTTGCTGTTGCATCAATTTTTGTTTAGCTGTACAATGAAGTTAGGTGTGTTTATACATTAGTGTGGTGCATAGTTTATGCTTGATCACACTTTCATTAGTCATGAATAGTTCTGAAATTATTCATATCAAGTGAGCCCAAAAGAAGGACCACAATAAAGGCACTTTAAAAAAAAAAAGACTTCATTTATTTATTTTTAGAGAGAGGGGAAGGGAGAGAGGAAGAGAGGGAGGGAAACATCAATGTGTGGTTGCCCCTCATGTGCCCTATACTAGAGCCCTGGCCTGCAACCCAGGCATGTGCCCTGACTAGGAATCCAACTGGCGACCCTTTGCTTTGCAGTCTGGTGCTCAATCCACTGGTAATCTGGTGCTGAGCCACACCAGCCGGGGCCAGTTAATACACTTTTGAAATCCTCTTTAATATCATTGCCACCATCAGACCTTTCCAAGGTAGTCCTGTATTTAATTTCAAAAACTGGGCTGAACGAGTTCAGGAGACAGCCTGAGTTTATATGCGTTGAGTTTGGCTTTGTCCTACCAGCTTCCTCAGTGCTATTGTCACCCTTAGGTTTTAAAACTGTTTCTATGTGTTTGCCCTTTTATTTATTTTAGCTGCTGGACACACCTTTTCCTTTTTAAACTGGTGGGCCGATGGCCTTTCCTTGTAATAACAGTTGACATAATGCCACTGAGCTGAAAGAAAACACTACTAAGGAAACACTGGCTATTTCCAACTTTCTCAGACGTCTGTGAGGAGGAATGCAGGTCTCAGACCAGGGTCGGGTGCAGAAGGAGACACTAGTGTGTGCGGCTCGGAATTTCAGGTTCTCGGGCACGCTTCTTTTTGCTTGGGATTTACATTCTCCCCCCGCTAGGATATGGAATTAGAACAATAATGAGATACCTTTCATTTTACCTGTTAAATTGAAATATGACTTGAATAAGCAAAAACAACCATTGCTGACAAATACTCGGAGATAGAAACTTTCCCTTATTTTTGTGGTAGGGGTGAGAATTCCTTGACTGTTTTGGTAAATAAATGTGACAGCAATTATTTGAATCAAGACTATATGTTTTACGGCAATTTTCCAGTTCTAGAAGTCTAACTTACACTAAAAGTCACATTTGGGCCCTGGCTGGCATAGCTCAGTGGATTGAGCGTGGGCTGCGAACCAAAGTGTCGCAGGTTCGATTCCCAGTCAGGGCACATGCCTGGGTTGCATGCCATGACCCCCAGCAACTGCACATTGATGTTTCTCTCTCTCTCTCTTTCTCCCTCCCTTCCCTCTCTCTCTCTCTCTCTCTCCCTCCCTTCCCTCTCTAAAAACAAATAAAATCTTTTTTAAAAAGTCACATTTGGTAAAGAACGTGTATACACGTAATGCTGTTCGTAGCATTATTTTTTCATGACCATAAACCATAAACAATCTGAATGCCATGAACAGGTGACTTAATAAAGTGTGGTACACATTTGCATGAACAGGCATGCGCAGTGGAAAATGATATATAGGATATTTAAATGTCCCACGTGGGAGGGGTGCTCATAATATACTGTGAGGTGAATAAAAGCAAATTCAGAGTAAAGTGAATAATATTGGCCTGTTGAAAAAAACCCCAAACCTAAAACCAGATTTTGTGCCCTTCTTTCCTGCTGGAACCACAGAGGGTACAGGAGAGAAAAAAGGACAGTTCCTTCTGGGCCTGAAATTCTTAACAAAAAGCGAAGGACTTTTCACAGCTGGAGATCAAGCTCCTGAGAAAGAAGTTTATTCAAAGGACATTTGGAAAGGTAAGAGAGGAGTTTATCACTGAGGAAGGTGAGCACTCTCACAGGGGTATAGGCAGATGGGCAGAACTGAAGCAGGAATGTCTCTGATGACAAGAAAAGCTGGCAGTTTCTGTGCACCTACGGAGCCCAAGTTGGCATGTCATCAGGATCAGTGTCAATGGTGTGAACCCAAAGTTCCAAAAGGTGTTGTAGCTTTTTCAGGTTTGCCAGATTTTCAGTGATACCTTCGTAGAGGCTTTTGTGAACATGCTGAGGATTGTGGAACCATGTATTTCATAGAGGTATTCAAACCTGAAGTTAGTGAAGGAATTGATCTGCGTGCGTGGTTATGACAAAGTCAGTAAGAAGCTAATTGTGCTGACAGATAATACATTGCTTGCTCTATCCCTTGGTAGACATGGTGTATTCTGCATAAAACATCTCATTCATGAGAGCTATACTGTTGGAAATTGCTTCCAACAGAAGCAAACAACTTCAGCTGGCCTTTCAATTATCTTCTTGAGGTGGGCTGAAGAAAAAGACCACACATTTTGTAGGAGGTGGAGATGCTGGCAATGGCAATGGGAAAGGTTTATTTCTAACAAACCAACAGGCTTATTAGAAAGATGAACTAAGGTGTATGCCATAGTTATTTTTGTAATCTGGTCAGTTAATGAGCAGTGACTCCTTCCAAACTGAAATGTAAAACAACAAAAACAATCCTCCTCTCCTCCACTCCCATTCCTAAGAAAACAGGTTATTGGATTAACCAAAGAGAAAAATGGGACAAGTACATGCTTAATTCCTCATGTTTGTTACTTAAGGGAGGTATGGGGGGCATATTTTCTTCATTCATTCATTTGTTATATCATAAAAGGAAGCCACAAAGGTGGACAGTGGGTAGGAGGAGGGCTGGTCACCAACATGGCAGCCAGCCTCATTATCATCCCTCTAAATGTGAGCAGGGGGTTGCCTCTGAGTTTTTGAGCACAGAGATTTAGAGATGGAAGTTGATTGAGGAGGAAGAGAATGGCTGGACCATCCACGTTGCTTACAGTTACTGATAGCTGTGCTCCTCTGTACAAGGGTTTTCAGGTTGCCCAGGGCAACTATCTTCTCAGTTATATGCAACAGCGCAGTGGCATCCTGCTTCAGGAGGAGTTTTACTCTGATCTCTGCCAGCTTCCTAGGGTGGGAAGAATGAAGGAGCAGAAGGTTATTGATGGACAAATGTGTATTTTCTGTAGATAGGTATCTGTCCAAGCTTCCAGATGAGTCAAGAAATTCACCAGATATTCATGGCTTCTTCTTCTTCTCACCCACAGACCTAGGCACCCATTTCCATGTGGGTGTCATTGTCCAAAGATTTGGTAGAAGTACATGGTAGGAGAATATTTGAAGTTATTAATCTATGCTGTTTTTCTCCCTATATGAGTATGTATTCTCTTCCCTCTGTTCCTCCTCATTCAAGCAGATAGTTGACTATGAGGAAGAGTAAGGTAGGATAATGTTTCTGGCCACTAATGATCAGTAACCCAATCTGAAGGAGAAGTCAGACAAGACTGCCAGAAAAGGCAAAATGAAGGAGGATGTGTGGGCATGGACCAGGTCCTTTGGCCAGAGATATGATAGAAGGGAATTTTCCAAGCTAAAAAGAGGTACCTATGAGAATAAGGGGGTATTGGGAGGAAGTGAAGGGTGGAGTTTGTGGGGGCAAAAAGATAGGGTCAGCGCCTGATTTCCAACCACATAAAGACGGGAGTGGGCAGACCTGTAGAGGAAACACATGTGTGGTATTGGCACAAATGAAACTAAGAGGGTCCATTTCCCCAATGGCAGACATTTTGGAATTATATTTAAAAAGTGCTGTAATGAATATCCTTGTGTTCCTGTGCAAGAGTTTTTCTGGGATTTACACTTTAGAAGTTGGCTTGCTGGGTCCTAAGCTTCAAATTTTGCTAGATATTGCCAAAACTGCTCTCCAAATTATACAAATTTGCTCTTTCAATCTCTTATATATTTTCTTCTCAAGTGTAAACTACATTCCCTATAGTAAAACTTCAATGTTTATTAATCATCATTACTTAACATTAAGAATTTGAAAGTTCTTTTGGTTCCTCACCACACCTGTCATTGTCAGGCTTTTGACTTTTTTCCAGTTTGACAGACATAAAAATGAACCTTGATTTAATTTGCATGTTTCTATTGCTAGCACGTTATAGCTTTTCCCCCATGTATTTATTGTCTGTACAGAACTTCCCTTTTGCGAACTGGAGGTTTATATACTGGAATTTTTGTCTTTTTCTTGTACATAGAATATTTTTATGTATTCTAGATTGCAATTATTTCTCAAACATCTTTAAATATTTTCTCTTTCTCTAGCTTGCCTTTTAACTTTTTTATGGTGTCCAATATATTGGACTGTAACATGTTCATATCTTGAAATGTATTCATCTTTTAGTTGGTACTTAATGGTTCCTAATAGATTTTATTTTTTGGAGCAGTTTCATGTTCATAGCAAAACTGAGTAGAAGCTACACAGATTTCCCTCATACCCGCCACTTCCACACATGGATAACCTCTTCCATAATAAACATCCCCACCAAAGTGGTACATTTGTTACAACTGATGAACCTTTTATATTTTAAGAGATCTTTTCTTACATGAATGTTATGAAGCAATCTACTTTTTTTTTCTAAAACTTTTTAAGGTTGCTTTGAGCCTTTATGTCTTTAATCTATGTGGATATCCTATTTGTATATAGAATGAGGAGGAATTTAATTTTCTATACATTTAAAAGTTTCTTCCTCAATCACATGGGGTTAGACCATGCTATTGACAGAGCTGACCAGCAGTCCCACTGAAAGATACAGGATAGCAAAGCGGTTCATAGCAGGCATCAGGATTAGACGTTGTGGGTAAACCACTGTGCTCATGATAAGGCTCAGAAACCAAAGAAAAAAAACAGTGGTGTTATCTGGAACAGTTAGCAGAGTGACCACTTTGCAGTCACCCATGTTGAGGACATTGGCTAATGGGGAACTAGGGACATTCACTGATTGAAACAGGATACAACTGTTGGCCTCCCAACTGGGTCAGACAGCCAACCACCAGCAAACGTAGCAGCAAATACGGCAGAACTAATACAGCCACAGAATTTTTTTAAGCAACTATAGACAACCAAGAAGAAAGCATTTTTTGGATAATGTTTAACATCACTAAGTTATTTAATATATTTGACATACATAGTATATTTAACATATACTTTAACCATCTTTAAGTTCTTAAAAAAAACTGAACCTAGTGGAAGGAAGGGAAAGATCCTCTTTTAATTGTTTAGTTAGGAAAAATAAGATTTAGATTTATTTTCCCCCAAAAGAATAAAATAAAATCAAGTTTAATAATTTGAGCAGAGATTATAATTTTTCTTATAAAATTTATTTCCTACAAGTGAGATAATTACACAGAATTCACAGTAGTTCTTGTATTTATATAGTTTTTTAAAGAACATAAAGAAAACCTTGAGTTGTAGAACCCACTTAATTATGGTTTCTAGTGTAAAGTCTCAGTGTACATCATCTCAGTTATCGGAATCGACCCACTGTGTGATTTCTAAGACGAGTATCAAATTAAACATTTGAAACATAGATCATTCTTTGTAGTAAACATTTTTTAAAATACAAATAATTAGCTGGGAATATCCCACATGTATTCTGAATCCCCCAGTTTGCCCACGTAATTTTTCTCATTGTTCTGTAACACATGGGATTCTTTCTATGAATGACATCAGTTTGGAAATACCCCGTGGTTTTCTGAGTTATAAATGGACATCTCACTCTGTATGACTGATTATATTATGATTCATACTTTCACTTCTGTTTTTTTATACTATCATTTTGAAAAAGTGAAAATGAAACTGTTTCACTGGTCAACAGTTCACAAGAGAGAGTAAAAAGTAAGGTGAGTACAATGTTTCACAAAACATTTCAGGATTATATTTCAAAAATTCAAAAATATCTTTGACAATATTGTGACAACTGTTTCTTAAGGAAGAAACAATGTAGTTGTGAAAATTGCTCTCGGAGAGTTAATCTGGGACTTCCCATTGACTATTGTCAGAGTTCTGTTTTACATAGAAACATTTCCTCCAGCATGTCTCTCTGTCTAAAAACTGTGTAGAGCTCAGCCATATACTGCTATAATTTGTTCCCTTAAATACTGCACTATGGTAGAAAAATGATGATAGCTAAAGAGTTAGGAAGAAAGAAAGGGAGGAAAAAAGGAGGGAAGGAAGGGGAAAAAAAGAAAAAGGAAGGAAGGGGAAAAGGATAGATGGAAGGAAAGAAGGAAGGAAGGGAGGAAGGAAGGAAGGAAAGAAGGAAAGAAGTAAGAAAGGAAGGAAGGAAAGAAGAAAGGAAGGAAGGAAAGAAGTAAGAAAGGAAGGAATGAAAGAAGAAAGGGAGAAAGGAAGGAAGGAAAAAAGGGGGGAAGAAAGGGGAAAAAAGAAAAAGGAAGGAAGGGAAAAAGGATAGATGGAAGGAAAGAAGGAAGGAAGGGAGGAAGGAAGGAAGGAAGGGAGGAAAGAAGGAAGGAAAGATGGAAAGTCAGGCAGTGTGGAAAGGCCCCACCTGACTCCAGGTGTGAGAGACTTTATTCATTCAGGTTTCTTTAGGGCAGGAGTCACACCTGCTTATTGTTGTGTTCTCTTGTATCTTTGTCAGTTCCTGGCACATAGCAACGTTCATCAAGTATTTGTTGAGTAAATGAACATAGTAGCTCACAAACAATTTCCATATCTCATGGTTTTCTGCGGAAAACCACAAGAACAAAAAATGGCTTCTGAGGTCTCAGGATTTTAGTAACCATAAAGTATCAGGAATCTAATGAATTTCTCTTATAAGATTCTTAAAGTAGCCTCACAAGGCATGAGACCAAAGGCTAGAGGTCCTAATGCCTTGTGATTTTTTAACTTCACTTGTTAGAATGAAAATTTAAGCAGAGATTATAAACCCCTTAAAGATTAATGTGGCTTAAAAAATCTTTTTATTAAGTATATATTTACCTTTCTGAGCTGCCTGTCACCAAATGGCAGTTTCTACCAAAGAATTGTCTGTGGGTCCTTATATGTTTTCCTATAAATGAATTAAATCCTCACCTTCAAATCTCTCCTTCCCAGACTAAATTTCTTTTTCTACCTATACTGCTTGATGCTTGAGTTTCAAATTTACCAACTCCTTTAGCTTAAGGCATTGAAGAATGATCCTCTCTAAGAGAGGAAAGCACCCTGTTTGTAACCATCATCAACATCTTAAGATGGGGCAGTCAATCACTCTTTGGATTTCTATGACGTTGAAACACAGGAAGGAATGGCTGTGTCAAAGGTAAGGTGTAAAAAATGTCCCAAGGGCAGTACATTTGTGAGGACTGTTTAGTGGGAAATACAAAAAGTTACTCCTTCCAAAAACTGTCAGGAGAGCCCCAAACACCATTAAAAATATTAGAACATCCAATGTCAGTTATACCAAAAAGCTGAGATGAAAACATCATGGAGAATGTGCTGAGAATATTAATAAAATCACTCTTATTTTAAGCTACCACCTTTTCTGATAGTTAATCAGCAGTAGATTACAGAGCAGAATTGCTATAAAGATTAAATGGATATTAATGAAAAGAAAGTCAAACAGTGAAATTCTGTTTGAAAACTGAAGGCAGTTAACAGCAGAAATATGGAAATCAACTTACTGAAACAGAATAGCTAATAAGCCACTAAGACTTGACTTGTAATCTGTTAAATATTTTTAAAAGAAATAATGTGTTAAGCAGAAAGGGAGTTGGTCAGTCTGGCACATGAGAGAAGAAAACAAAGAGTCCATGAAGCACACTTTGGCAGAGACTTTCAGAGAAATTTGTTCCCAAGATTTGTCATTTCTAGTGCTGATTGTTGACATTGAGGCATTAGTTATTCGTTGCTTGATGTCAATGAACATCTTGTTTAAATCAATCCCTACTTACTCTGAATTAAAATTCACTAAATGCTATTTTGATTATAATTGGATTTCTGACATAACTCTACAAGGAAGGAATGCGCTGGCCAGAGGATCCCTTGGCAGTTGTATCTTTCATCGTAATTAATGGGTTTTTTTTTCCTCCGGGTTTGTACAGACATTTCCCTAATCTAGTCCGTACAAGTTACACTTCCCAGGTTTGACCTAGTCCAGGTGCTGACGGTGTTGATTTTTCGTGTAGACAAGGCAGGGCTTTGGGCTGCAATGGCTCTCTCAAGGCTGCTGCCACTTTGATGAGCCCTCCTGGCCTTCCTCCTTTTTGCGGGGACAGTGGGAAAGAGTACCTGGTGGACTACTGCACCACAAATGTTCGTTGCCATTCTGAAGTGTTCCCTCCAGGAGCTGATAGAAAGAAGAGAAAAAGGAAATAGTGCACTGAGCAGAAGAAAGCAGGGAGGAAAAAGAGAGCAAAGGAGCTAGCTGAAGAAACGCTTCGTTGACATACGAAGTTCTGATAGAAATTTCCCTTGTGACGGCATAGTGTACCCTGTCAAATCTGATAGGTAATCTTATATGTCAACTTACTTGGACCATGGAGTGCACAGACATTTGGCCAAATGTTGTTCTGGGTGTGTTTGTTAACATTGGAATTGGTAGACCTCGTAAAGCAAGTTGGCCTCCCCCATGTGGGTGGGCCTCATCCAATCAGTTGAAGGGCTGGATAGAACAAAAGGCTGATCCACTTGAGCAAGAGGGTACTCCTTCTGCCTGGCTGCTTTTGGGCTGAGGCATCAGGTTTTTTTCTTGCTTTCAGACTCTAACTGAACCATCAGCTCTCCCTGGGTCTCAGGCCTGCCAGTGTTCTGACTGGGTGTCCTGCGCGCCAGCTGAGGATCTTGGCATCTTGCCAGCCTTCATGATCACGTGGGCCATTCTCGTTCCCTGTCTATATACATCCCATTGGTTTGTTTCTTTGAATAACCCTGACTGGTACATCAGGTGTTTTTAAGAAATGGAATTTGGCTAGACAATTTTACTTTCGCAAATGAATTAGGTCTTTAATGCATTCATTGGCAAGGGAATATTTTAATCTAAATTAGATTTTCTGCAACTCCGTGTAAATGTGTTTTCCATTTTTTCCTTTAATGAAGACACATCCCTTTCCACAAATACTTGTCAAATTTATCCCTAGTGGTGCAAAGTCAAATATAATAATTAACTTAAAAATGGGGTGGACTTTCATGTGAGAAATGTCTATGGTACATTTTGCCTGGTTGGTTTTATTTGTGATGCTGCCCCATTTCCTGTAGCTCAACAGGCTATTCCCTCAAATCCCCAAACTCAAACCTGACTCTTCTCTTCAGCAAACCACCCACTACAAAGTCAACAGCTCTACAACTTGCAAGTCCTGCCAAAATGCTTTTGAGGATAATTTATTATAGGAAAATATAAATCAACAAGGGCTTATACTCCATCCCAGTAACAGAAGAGCATTCACTAATTTCACAAGCCTTTCTTGAGCACCTACCAATGCAGCAGAGTGGAGAAACAAAGATGAAACAAACACAGACTTTTTCCTCAAAGAAGGAATATGGGAAAATAGATACGAAAGCTCAGAAGGAAAGGAAAGTGCCTGATGTTTAGGGAGCATCTCTGCTTTACCTGGCAGGCTGTTCAGGGTTTTGCAGTGGATCTTCACAACATTCCGAGGCAGATACTATCATTCCTCATTTCCGAGAACACCGAGGCTCAGGGAGGTCCTCTGGTTAGGAGAGTAGAAATCATGAAATTATAGCTAACATTTGCTGAGCATCAGTGAGAGAGCAGACTTCAAACTTGTCTCTTACAAAGCCAGAAATGTATGAGTTGCTCTTTCTCCCTCTCCTTTATTCTTCAAATGCACGCCGACTTTAAGACTTACCAGTTCTACTCCAGTTAATCCAAGGATACCGTCATTTCTCACCTAGATCATTGGATTAGACTCCTACATCCTTTTTGATCACCTTCCAATTTCTTTTCCACATAGTAGCCAGGCTGGATTTTTGAATTTCAAATCTCGTAAAATTATAACTCTTCTCAAAATATTACACAGTTTCTCATGTTCATTGGATAAAGTTAAAAAAAATCATTGTCTTAGAAAACCAAAGACAAGGTTCTAGTTTCTGGACCCTAACTACCACTCTACCTGCATTGCACATCAAGTTTCTCTTCCTTTAGGCACACGGATCTTTTGTCATCGCAGTGTTCTAATCACATGCCTCTGGCTGTAGGACCTGTTCCCTCTGCCCAATCTGCTCCTCCCAATATTCTTGAACATTATCTCCTTCAGAGATTTTACCATAATTGGGATTTCTTCATGCAATCCTTCAATTATTGAGTGTGTCCCCCACTAGATTAGAAGCACTAACAATTCTGAAAGGGACTGTGTTATTCTTTTTCCTCCTATTGTATCTCTGCCCTAGCAAAGTGCTGGCGCATAACAGAGCTTGACAAATAAAGGCATGGTCTCTATCAATGCTCACATCCTCTGTCTCAGAGATACTTCCATCCCTCAATTTACACGTGCAGCCAGAGGGGTTCAGTTGGTTTATTGACATGCCCCAAATTGCAAAACCAGTAGGTGGGAGAACTTGGTGTTTTTACTTTTTCAGACCATATCTTAGACCTCTCTGTTCCTTAAGCTTTGGAGACTAACAAGAACCACAAGACCATGCCCATCTCCCCCCACCCCCCATTTTTTGTTACAGATTACATTGAACACTTGGACTTTTAGTGATTGTATGTATTTCTGAACACACATTTTTGTTTTGGAAAAATGAACTGACTAGCTTTTAATAAAATCTGATTAAGAAAAAATAACCATGGATGGTCCCATAACTGGATACTCTAGTTATTTTTGATTTGGTGGATGATACCAATAAATAAAATTTTCTTCCCAGATGTGTTGCAAAAGAAGTTGAGGTGACAAGCAGGATGGTTTAGTTCAAGTACATACCTACACTGACAACTTTTTACCATCTCTATTAGTAGTACTCAGGATGACTTGTCTGGTTATACTCTTTTTATTAAGTTAGGCCACATACGATGACTGATAATTATTTTTGATTACAAAACAGCATATTCATGTGGTTTAATTCCTTCATAAAGAGGTATTTCCCTATCTCTCTTCTGTGTCCTAGGAAACATTTCATTTCTTTTTCTTTTTTTAATCCTCACCTGAAGATATGTTTATTGATTTGGGAAAGAAAGACAGAGACAGAGACAGAGAGAGCGACAGAGAAAGATGTTAGAAAGAAACATTGATTGGTTGCCTCTGATATGTTCCTGGACCAGGGATCAAACCCTCAATCTAGGTATGCGCCCTGACTGGAAATTGAATCTGCAACATTTTGGCGTATGCGACGGTGCTCCAATCCACTGAACCAACCAGGCAACCTTTCATTTCTTGTCAGCTCATTGAAAAGAGGCCAATTTTGATCAACTTTTCTCACTAGAATGTTGATCTTTCTTCCCCATTACTGTATGTGCATCCATCCTCCATCTGGAAGCTGTGGACTAGTTAGAGGTTATCTACTATTTGATCAGGGGTAGTAAAGCCTCATATAGTGAAAAGAATGGAGGAATTCACAAGTTCCAAGGACCAAGTATATTTATAACTCTTCTTTAAGAGAACATGGCCCAAAGCATATCTTCTTGCAGACTTTGCTATGACCCATGGCGACTGTTCATGTTGAGGGAAAGCAGTGGGCACTGTGGATTGGACCAGGGAGCAGGAGGTAACTTCTATTAAAGAAAAGGAGATGAGAAATCATGTGGGCCAAAATAGATGACCTTGGTTTCTGAATTTCCAGTTTCTACTTTGTCTCTAGGAGGCCCTGCTGTCCAGTATTTCTCATCTGTGAATATCCATGGAGTTTTTCTTTTATAGCTTTCTCATAAAACCCTTTATTTGTGCCTGTTTGGGAAAACGCTTTTCCTCATCACCAAACAATCCCTGACCAAGATAAGAATGAAATGGGATGACTATGTGAGGTTTTTTGTTTTGTTTTTCTTTTCTCCTTTTATAAACTATAAAGACAAATATGATGAGTGGCTATTTAAAATGAGAAATGTCCTTTTTCTGTGCAAGCTGGCTTCCATAATAGAAATTTATTTTCTTTTGGCCAATTAGATTGTTTGCAAAAAGCCAGTAACCAAGGAGAAGAAGATGTTGCTTCCGGGAGGTAGGAACGCGTGTTATTAGACAGCCAACACAAATGCACAAGCAAACATTATTCATTTGCAATCCAGAGGCTTTAGGAAGTTGTTCTGTTGAACTTCCCCTTTTCCCTTCATGAGGGATTAATTGGAACTCCTGTGGTTTATGGACAACCAAGAAGATCACCGCTGGCCACACTTCAAAACTTTCTTGAACAGCTATAAAATCAATTGGCTTAGACCTTAAGTACCATTCCTCATGAGAAGATTTTGTCCCAATGAACAAGTGGTTTTGAAAAAATTTTCACCAAGGCGTGAAAAACACATTGGAGAATATTACAAATGAATTTATTTTATTTACTTCACAAACCTTTTCACTGTGCTTCAGAGGGGGTTATTCAAGCAAAGATTGCGCTGAATTTAAAGGGCAAAGATCTGAAATCAGAAGAATCACTTTTCCTTTATTTCTGAATAGCAATTTTCAAAGCTCTCGTATCTTGCTTTTCCTTATCTACAGATAAGAACATCCAGGGTTGACCTACATTTCCTTCAGTGATGTTCAGTTAAACAGCAGGCATCTTCATCTTTTTCCTGTGTTATCTTTGGGACCAGATGTCAATAGGGTACAGAGCCACTTTGGAGCTCTTCTAAGGGTCAGTGATGAGTGCAGAGATCATATCAAGAGTCCATAAGAAAAGAATGTTGCTGGTTTAGAACCCCAAGGACAATATCTCTTAATCGGAGCAAAGATTGTATTTGAAAGATGTTTCTTATCCCTGATAAGTAACGTGTTGCATAGGATGGGATGTAGGTTTCTATTTTTTTGGTGGTTAGAGAGAGACTGAGCTAGAAGGGAATTGGTTATTATGGGATAGAAAAGCACAAACCTTCATGAATGTATATTCCCCAAAACTGAACGTGAGACTCTGCATAGCCTCTCACCCAAGCCTGCAGTCATTCAGACATTCTAGAATCAACAAAGTGTGTTAATATTCTGAAGGCTCTGCTGGCTCTGACTGCTCGCTCTTTCTTCAAGTCTTTCTTAAACACTGCTATCGACAAGGGACACTGGTAGCTAATGTCTATGCCCTTTAAATGTCTACTATGTACCAATTGCCATTTGGGCCAAATGGAGAAAATAATGTAATTTGATCATATTTCAGGCACTATATCCAAGCCTATGTACTGTTATATATTAATTTTTTAAAAGGTCCTAAAAAGATATTATTGAATATATGTGTATTTTATAGATCCAGAGACTGAAGTTTGCAGAGGTGAACCTGACAGACCTCATCCATACACACAGAATTATTAAGCAAGTGGAAGTTTCAGGATTCAAATCCAAGCTTATTTGATTTCCAATCTGGTGTTCCTAACTGCTATAGTCTACTATGTCTAAGCACCAATTTTTTTGCCTTTAAGGAACTGAAATTTTAGTCATACTGGTAAACTTGTTAGTAGTTGGTCAAGCAGGTCATGGTGGAGGAAAGCATAGACACTGAGAGAATATGGGGGTGGCACCTAAACTGGACTGATGGGGTGAGACGTGGCATCCTGGAGAAGGTGACTGTGCTGGATGAGTACGTGTCTGTCAACACTGATGAAAGAAAACCAAATTGGGGTGTTGGGGGAGGGCATGTGCACACACTGTAAATGAAATTGTTTTTGTGGAGTTGGGACTCCACAAAAGTAGAGTAGAAGTTGAGGAGTCATCTTGGATGGGAGTAGAGAAGTGGGTGGTGACCTCACATGGGACCATTGTATAGCACGCTAAAGGATTGGATTTTAGCCATAAATCAATAGGAAGACCTCGAGGACTTCATGAATAAGAGTAACACGATCAGATTTGAATGTTAAAAATTTCTCTTTGGGCCCTGGCTGGCGTAGCTCAGTGGATGGAGCGTGGACTGCAAACCAAAGTGTCGCAGGTTCGATTCCCAGTCAGGGTACATGCCTGGGTTGCAGGCCATGACCCCCAGCAGCCGCACATTGATGTTTCTCTCTCTCTCTCTATCTCCCTCCCTTCCCTCTCTAAAAATAAATAAATAAAATCTAAAAAAAATTTCTCTTTGGAAGTTGTATGGAGGTTGGGTTTGAAGTGGTTGGAGGAAGATAAACCAGGTTTTGCTGTTAAAAAGTAATTTGTGCAAGAAGAGATGAGTCCCCAAATATGATAGTGACAATGTGGATGAAAGGAAGGGAAGATGTGAATGACTTTGGGGATTGAATTTACTAAACTTAATGAAAAGATTACATGTAAAAAGGAGATGAATAAAAAAAAAAACTTGAAGATGATTGCCAGTTCTCTCTCTTGGCTGACTTGTTTCATCGCAGGAGTGGCTACTCAGGAGGAACGGATTACCAGTAAAATAATAGGGTACCTCTATGGGATACTCAGGTAGGGAGGCTTAGAGTTGTACAAATGGATGGAGCTTAGCAGAGAGGTGTAAGCGAAAGATATGCTTCTGGTACTCATTGGCATAAAGGTGGTAACTCAGTTCATTAGAGAGAATGAAGTCCTTTAGTGACAGTGTAAAGAAAGAGGAAGAAGAGGATTTGTAGAGAAAGTTCTGATATTTACAGGATGAGTAGATGAAAAGAAGCCTGTAAAAAGTAAAGAAGGAAAAACCAGGTGGGTAGAAACTAATCCAAGGCTGATTATATAGTCAATTAAACAAAAGTGCATAAGAACTCCCAAAAGAAGAATGGTAGGAAATAGCTTTAAGTTCTACAGAGAAGTGAGAAAAATTGAAAAGCATCCTTTAAGTCTAACATCAGGATGATGATGGACATGCCTCTTCAGTTTAATGACAACTTTTGTTCCTCACTGCCCTAACTGGGATAAGGCTTAGTGTGGTCAGATGGCCAGGGAGAGAGGGGTCACCTTGGTACACCAGTATAACGTCCACAAAGAGATGGCATGGCAGAAAAGGATTTCTCATCCCTCCCTCCCTCCCTCTCTCCCTCTCTCCCTCCCTCCTTCCCTCCCTCTCTTTATTGCCTTAGTCATGACTAGAGTGCAACTACTTTAAACAAATTAACTTTTTTTCTTTGGGTCCTGATGTATGTTTAATGCACTTTGAATTTATTTCCTTCCTTTTCATGCCAACCCTTTCAATACATATACTCACTATATGATTTGTTTTGTTTGTAAACTTTGAAATGGAATCTTAGCCTCCTGAAACTGCTTATTGGTGACCTATTTCTACTGAAAACCAGTGGCCTTTTACAATCCTCCGCCTCCCGGGTTATTCAGCTGCATGTGAGTCTGCTGAGAGCCTTCCTTGAAAAATAGTCTTATTCTTCCTCTCTGTGTCACCACAACATTCTCAGTCTTCCCCCCTGGCTCTTATTTTCTCCCACATCCGAGTCACTGGAGTTTCTCAAGGACTAGTCTAGCTTTCTCTTCTCTTTTACAAACTAGTTTCTTCATAGAGTTTTATGTACTCAGAGTTTTATCATAAAGTTGACAATGAAAAATATTACATCTACACCTGTGATCTGAGTTTTTTTTTTTTAAGATTTTATTTATTTATTTTTTTAGAGAGGGAAGGGAGGGAGAAAGAGAGAGAGAAACATCAGTGTGCGGTTGCTGGAGGTCATGGCCTGCAACCCAGGCATGTACCCTGACTGGGAATCGAACCTGCGACACTTTGGTTTGCAGTCCACGCTCCATCCTCTGAGCTACGCCAGCCAGGGTGTGATCTGAGTTTTTAACTTGTACTTAACTTCCATATTTCCCAACTACTAGAATCCTGCTATCTTCTCATTCTTCAACAGATTAGCTCAACTTTTGTCCTTGTCTTGGCCTTTACTATTTTTTAACCAATAAAGACCTCTTTCCTTTCTAGGTTTCTCTTAGATTATGCCATCCAGATTAGTATCTGACTTAAACTGTGTGAAAACACTATTCTCCAGTTGCTTATAGATATTTTGAGGACAGCACTAAGATTGGTATTTCTCATATGACACTTAAATACTTAAACAATGTTTTTGTTCTCTTTTCACATTTTCTTTTCAATGAATTTATTAAGGTAACACTGGTTAATAAAATCACATAGGTTGCAGGTGTACAATTCTATAATACATCATCTGTACCAGACCAAGTCATCTTTCACAAAATCTCAGCTGGAGGTTCTTTAAAATGCCAATGCTATGAAAACAGCAACAACAACAGTAAAGCAGACCGAGATCCAGACACCTGGCACCTACACGCAGCAGACCCTCCCGGTGGAGTGAGGGAAGTGGGAGAAGGGAATTCGCTCTCTCTTTCTCTTTCCCTCCTTGTCTGAGGGAAATGTAAATACTTGATAATTAGTTACTGTGTCCACTTTCTAAAAATGTTAGTGCTGTAGATGAAAAATGAAACATAGGTAAACACTAGAGTAGAAATAGTTTTATACTCTATAATAATGTAATACTTATTTAGGGATTTGTGTTTATCATCCAGCTAAGTTCATTTAATATTGAGGCAATCAGAATGTGAGATTTAAGTGTATTAAATATTAAGGGTCATTGAAAACAAACATACTAACCAAATGTTTTTTCCTCTTCTTTGTTAATTATTTGACTCTGGAACTCAATGTCACTAACATGTTTTCCCATAACCCTGGTTAAGAAATAAGTAGAAAAACTTTTAATGGAACATTACAATGGGATATTTAGCAAAATTTTATGACTCACAACTTGGAGAATGCAATTAATTATAATTACTTGCATTAAAATCCACTACAATCTGATTTGTGCTATTAATTGAAAAAAAATCTATGGTTGGAAAATTCTATGTTGAAGAAATATTTTGTTTTGTGTGGTGTTGAACAAAGCTTTTTAAAACTTTCATGTGTTTGATTTGAAAAAACTTGTACTAAATATCAAATAAACTGTAGATATAGTGAAAAAAAGTAATGAGACAAATTTTCTGAAACAGAGCCTCACAAAAAGAAAGCATTTTTTTTTCATTGAGTTTAACAAAAGGATCATTTCCCTTATTCCCACTTAATATACCAGGTTAATCTTAGAAAGTACATAGACCTGTTGATGTATTGTCTGGTTGAGAAATGACTAAAAATCTATTCTGGACCAGGTCACTTGGGTGGTGGTCAAATAATAATTATGATACTATTGGGGCTATATTTAGAAAAGTTGAAAGCTCAATTTGAATTTTTTCAGTAGCTGAGTCACTGCAATGAACTTTTTTTTGGCACCTCAATTTTTTCTGTTATAATTTAAAGGGAAATTTTGTTCTGAAAATGTAAGATATTATTTAATGAGACAAATTTGAATTCAGAAAAAGAGAAAAAAATACGAATAAGGTCTTGCAGGAATTTTGCCAGCTGAGAGATGAGGGCTGAGGGTGGGTGAATTATAACGGAGACAATTGGAAATCACCAGTATTTTATTTTAGTTTACCCTAAAGAAATATGTCTCCAAGATGGTATGTTTCAGGCGCTAGGTATCATTTTTTTTTTCAAAATTGATTTGAGAGACACAGATCAATTTCATTGTTCCACTTATTTACGTATTCATTAGTTGATTCTTGTATGTGCCCCGACCTGAGATCGAACCAGAAACTTTGGCGTATCAGGGTGACGTTCTAACCAACTGAGCTACCTGGCTGGGGCCCCTAAGTATCATCTTTATTTGATGTGTTGCCACTGTGCTTTCATTCATTTGCTTTATTCTGTCAAACAGCTACGTGTTAAATACCAACTTCGTGGTGAAGTTGTCATGATTGGTGATGCCAGTAAAGCATGTGATGAAGTTACAGCCTTTACTCTTGTTAAGTTCTTCTCATTCATCCTCACCCAGGCCTTATTCCAAAATGAGAGTCATTTGTAAGAATCACAAGATGTGTTTTATACTTTGGGGATTGCAGTATGGGGAAAATGTGTTTCTGGCCTTTGAATGCATCATATTTTTTCTTGCTGCCTCTACTCAAAACAGCAAGGAATTTGAGACTGAGAAGTAGAAACTGGAGAGTCTAATACCTATTTTAAATAGATCAAATTCTGGATCTATTTGGGGGAAATGACCACTGTGAGTTCCAGTTGTGTGGCTATGGGGTCTACTGTTAAGGCTACGCTTGATGATTTTGTGATACGTGTTTAGGGGGTAGCTGAGAATTAGAACGTGGGAGACAAAAGAACATAGGCGTAATCCTGTTTTAATATTTTCCCTACTCTAATGAACCACCTGGGTTTGTCCTTTCTAATTCACAGGATAATCTTTTAAAATAAAACTGGTTTTTATTTTTTATTTTTAGAGAGGAGAAAAGAGGGAGAAAGAGAGGAGAGAAACATTGGTGTGAGAGAGAAACATCAATTGGCTGCCTCTTGTTCGTGCCCTGACCAGGGACTAAACCTGAAACCCAGACATGTGCCCTGATGAGGGAATTGAACTGGTGATGTTGCTTTGTGGGACTATGCCCAACCAACTGAGTCACTCCAGTCAGGGGGGATAATCTTTAAATAATTACAGAAGTGGGTTTATAGACAGGACAATTCTTTTCCAGAAGAGAGTTTTACTTCAGTTGTTACTTTTCTCTGTATTCTGTCTCCTTTCTCTCCTCTTCCTTCCTTCCTTTTCATTGTTATATCTACATGGCATTTTCACATGACACATCAAATCCAGGCCATTCCCATAAGGACTTGTCAGTCCTAAAGGATATTTTCTGAGAGAGAGGAGATTTACTACTACTGGAACTGGTCACCTCCGAGGGTATGTCCCCAGGCGATGCCCACTCTTCTTCTAGGCTTCTCTGACCCCATGTAAATTATGATCAGGAGGGAATTTCCTCATTTGAAGTCTCGTCACTTCAGTGACTTTCTAAATAGAAGTGGGACAACCCAGAAAAGTTTAGAAAAAAATTTTAGTTCTTCCTGGCATTTGCATGTTTTTTTCCCCCCCTAAACATCATTTGGACATGAGGAACTCTTACTACGTTTTAGGAACAAATAGGAATCAATTCTCTGGAAAAATGAGTTTGATTTTGGTCAACAGCTGGAGACTCCCCCTTTCTTCTCCAGGAGCTCCACAGTAAAATGGATGTTCAGTGCAACTGGGGAGGAAGACTACAAATGTTGCCTGTTATTCATGTGTGTCCCTTCACATAAGTATAAACTTGGGTAAGAATATAAAATATGCAGGTACTTCAATTGTCTTAATACTTAAAAAAAGTGTATACTATGGACAGCCATCTGGAAATTTACTTCAAGTTTGCATGGACTCTCTTATGTAGAAACAGACACTATCATATTGGCTTTCTAAAGAAGTGAAGAAGGGAGACGACCAAGAACACATGTTTCATGGGTCATTGACTAAAGGACTCTAGAAGATTGTAGTGCGTGGGTGTGTAAGAATGAATGAGGGAGGGGCCTTGTCTGATGTGGCGTATGGGGTTGGAGCATTGTTCCATAAACTGAGAGGTCATGGGTTCGATTCCCATTTAAGGGACATTGGGTTGTGGTTCTGTCCCCAGCCAGGGCAGGTGAGAGAGGCAATTGATGGATGTTTCTCTCTTTGTCCCCCTACTGTAGCGTCAATAAGCGTGTCCTCAGGCGAGGATAAAATAGATTAATGAATGAAGGAGGGGAGGAGGAAGAGGGACAGAGGGAGAAGGGACAAACAGAAGTGGTTGAGGGAGGAGAAAATAGTGTTTAGCAAATAAAAAGTGCATATCTGTACTTAAAACATAAACTTTAGCTTAAAATAATGAAATTAGAAAAGTGGCTATAAGGGACTACTTAAGAAGAAAGGGATTGGTGACATCGGATATTTTTCACTAATTGAAAAATTCTATAGCTATGTTTTTATTTCCTAAGGTATGTGAATAAGTTCTGTACTTTCAAAGATGTATTGCTTTTCCTTATAAAAAATAAAGAAAACTAACAAGCAAAATAGAGACAGACTCATAGACAGAGAGCAAGCAGGCTGACAGCTCGGCTGGGGTGGGTTTGTGGGGGTGGAGGGATCAAGCCAAAAAGTAAAAGGACTCATGGATACAGCCAGCAGTACGGTGGCTGTGGGGGTGGGGGGAATTGGAGAAGGGTGTAAGGGAAATGCTAAATGGCAATGGAAAAAATATAATAAAAAATCAGCTACTCAAAAAACTTTAGAGGTTTATCTATAAAAAAGTTATGACTTTTCACTTAACTTATTATTTTGATTTGACCTTTGTGTTTTCCTTTATTTAACTGTCAAAATGATCAAACTGTTGCTAAAAAGGATCCAGTAAACTTAATATAATTGTTTGTAATAATATTAGATCAATGAATTGGAACAGAATCATCCTTTAAAAGGTTGTAAAGTAGTGTAAATTGAACACATTCAAACATTTTGCCATAAAATGAGGATAAACAGAGTAGCCAAAGAGAAAGTGCTGAGATATTTAAAATTGGAAACCATTCTCTTCATAGTGAAATCTCTATTAATACTTTTGTTTTTGGATAAGAAAATCAATTTTCTCCTCAAAATCTATTTCTAACTTTTAAAATGTTAGCTATAACAGCATGAAACTGACCTCAGATATGCACCAAATTAGTAAACTCAGGTATTTCTTTTCTTCTTTCCTGGTTCAACTCTTTTTTTTTAAGAGAGGAGAGAAACATCCGTGTGAGACAAACATCCATAGTTTCCTCTTGTATGTGCTCCGACTGGGGACTGAACCTGCAACCTAGGAATATGCCCTGATCAGGAACTGAACCAAAGACCTTTTGGTTTATAAGACGGCGCTCCAACCAAGTGAGCCACACCAACTAGGACCCTGGTTCAACTCAAATAAAAATACATGTTTCATACTGACTGATTATTGATCCTAGCATATTTATAGACCCAGCACATGTTTTTCAATGTGATTTAATATAAATAGTAAGTTCAGCTGGAAGTCCTTTGATGCTTAGTATTAACATGCAGCACATGTTTGGTCCATAGCAAATACTCAGTAAATGTTTGTGGAAAGAGTGAAATTTTCAAATTGACTATTCTAGATGGATTGGTTTGCTTTAGTTTGCCCCATGAAAATAGCTTGCTTTATTAAACTTCTATGCTATTTTGCAACTTTCTCCCGTAAGTCATAACTAAACCCAGGCCTTATAAGTATGGATGTACCTGAACCAATCCATCACCAGCTCTACAAAAATAATTTAAAAATTGTTCAAGGTTTATTTCTTTGGGTAAGTACATCATGTATTAATTGGTCTTCAATTTAAATAGTAATTCACACAGAAAAGTGAAATTTTACTGAAGTACACAAATTAAAAGTGACAGCAAAACAACTAACCTTATTACACATGATTATTTTTGGATTGGGAACACAGAGAAGCTATTGCGCTCTTGACTTACTTGCCAACGTTGGGTTCAATTAACAGTCAGCTCTATGAGCAGTGCTCCTAGAGTGCTGATTGGATGAACACACCCACCGCCCACCCCACAAAACACTTGCAGGCACTAGGAGCCCCAGACACTAAAGAAGAGGCGAATAACTTTGAGAACAACTGGACTCCCATATTCTCCTGATTCCTATGTGGAGATGAACTTTGCGATGAATAAAAAAAAAACACCTCAGTGTTTATAAATATCCAAATAATTACAGTAAACCATTTAAAAGCTGCCCTGGCTGGTGTAGCTCAGTGGATTGAGTGTGGGCTGCTAAACAGGCATCGCAGATTTGATTCCCAGTCCGGGCACATGCCTACGTTGCAGGCCATGGCCCCCAGCAACCGCAAAATGATGTTTCTCTCTTTCTCTCTCTCTTTCTCCCTCCCTTCCCTCTCTAAAAATAAATGAATAAAATCTTTTGAAAAAAGTTATAGTTTGGATTATGAAAATAACTTTTCCTGGAACATGAATTACCTACTGTTTCAAAGAAAGTAAATAAATGTCTTCCAGATGCCGACTTAGACTTCTAGGGTTCCTTGTTTGCCCTTAATTGACGAATCTCTCTCTTATCTACTATGCAATGCTCCTATTTTTGTGGATTATAAACTTTAGAGAGATTTTTTAATACAATTCATTCACTCATTCTTTAAATCTATATTGAGAGTCTCAACAGGTTTGTAATGGGGGCAGAGAAGTAACAAAGACAGAAATAGCCTGTCTTCATGGGGTATACATGAAGAAGTTCTTATACATGAAAAATTGCTATGAAGGAAACGCTTAAGGTACTATGAGTGTAAAAGTTAGAAGGAACAAATAAGAAAAATAAAAGTACACAACATGTTGGTTTTTCTTATGTTCCTTTTAAAGCGCTTCCATCGACCTAGAATGCCCCCTTTAGGGAGACATCACTGACCACAGTCCCACTCCCCAGGCTGAGCTAAGGGCCCCGTTTCTGCCCTATTCTGGTGTTCAGTGCACACACATGTTTGTACTTCTTTCATTGTCTTTACCATGTTATTAGAAGTTATCTCTCCAAGTTTGTTTCTATCAGTGGGTCGTGTTCCTCATGAGGACAGTGACAGATACAAAAGCATCTGCCGCAACTCAGTGCCCAAAGCAGCTACCAAGTTCATGTCGTGTCCTTCTTTTCAGTTCCCACACCAAATTTGTGAATGGCAGCCTGAGAGTAGAATCCAGTCTCTCCACTCCCCCCGCAAAAGTGAAGCAATTGCTCCTACTTGAACCACAACTTGGGCTACAAATTCACAAGACAGATCAAAAGTGCTCTAAGTTGTTTGCATGGAAAACACATTAGCAGATTCTAAAAAACCATTCAACCAACCAACCAATAAACTAAATAAGCCTCAACAAAAGAACAAATTGAGTATGAAAATAACATTAGAACAAGTTCAACATACCTAGAGGAAAAAAATCATCATAATAATGTGTGTTAAACGCAGTTCTTTTCTAAAAGTTCATGTCTACCTTTTCTTTATGTAACTTTTCCTCTTTAAACTTAAATGGCTCAGAGGGAAGAGGGATGATATATCACTTTTTCTTCACTTTGAAAGGAAACCTGAGAGTATGGAAAGCTCTTTAGAGTTCATGTCCTCCAACCGCCTGTTCAGTGAGGAAATCCCTTCTCATGTCTGTCTAAACGAGGCTAGGGCAGAGAGCTGCCCCCACTTTTTTGTTTGCTAGCTTCAGTTGTTGGGAAGTCTTTCTCCATCCTGAGCTGAATTTTTCCTCCATATTCTAGTTTGTTCCTGGGAAGTGAATTTAGACCTCCACCATAGGATGTGTTGAAATGCTGTCTGATGCAGATACTGGCCCGCAGTGTCCAGGTCATTATGGATGAAATGAGACATTCACATGAACTGCTGAGTCTGGTGGAGGAAAAGGGACAGCATGGCTTTTCTCTCAAGGGGAGCAAAAGCCTCAGCCCTTGCTCCAATGAGCTTTTGTTGTCTTACTGGGCACATTACAAGAAGGTCCTCATTAATTATGCACAGGCTTGATTTAGGTGGTTACCTTTCACAGAAAACAAAGGAGCCAATGCTGCTAATCACATCACAGAAGAGGGATATTTGCAAATGAAAAGGCAAAAGTAGTTGAACTCATTACACTCATCCTTGGAAGGTTTAGCATGGATTTTAGAAGTTGCTTTGCAGTAAACATCTTCAATTCAGGGTGAGGGAGTTTTAGCAAAAAGCAAGACTCCTAGTGGCCTAGGTACATTGCAGGCCTGATCCTCCATGGGAGAACCTCTCCGTGAGGGTTGGTCCTGTGCATCTCTAAGTGGGAGCTGGGCCCGCGCCATGCAGAACAGTCTACTATAGAGTCTTCTGTAAATTAAACAATCCCAGTTTTTTTTTTTCAGGTACATTTTGACAGCTCTTCTAGACATTTTACCTTCATAATAACCCCCTTCCTTTAATGCTCCCTATACTGCAAATGCACCTACCAGAATGCGATGGGAAACCTGATTTAAGAAAATTTCAATTCAAGAAACAGATATTGAGCACTTAATAATGTGCTGGACACTGTTGAGCCCCGGGGCTGTGTCAGTGAACACGATCTCCTGTCCTCCTGAATAACACAGTTTAGGAAAGATAGACATTCACTGAGTTATTACAACTGCGAGGAGTATAATGGAAGAAGTAAAGTTGTCTAGAGCAAGAGGAATTAAATTAATCCTGGAGAAGCATGAAAGGCCCCATGATGAAGAGATGTTTAAGCAAAGGCTTAAACATGAGTAGAAATTAGTCATGATAACAGAAGTCTAGACAATGAAAGTGGTACATGGGGAGGACTCCTGGTTGAGAGGTATCCAAAAGTTCGACGGAGGAGGATGTTTAAGAAGAGGACTCCCAGTAGAGGGGGCCCTGGGTTGCTGCCACCGTTGGATAATGGGAAAATCAGCTGTTCAGAAAGGAGCAAGCTCTTCACTCTCTTCTTTCTGTGTCTTGCTATGTTCCTTCACACTATTTCCTCTACTTATTTACATTATAGTTTTAATAACTGTTCTGGTTACTTAAACATATTACCTCAAAAATAAATGCTCTTAAGGTTTTACTTTTGAAAAAGGTACTCAAGCCGACAATCTTTTTTCTTCCTATCTAGGTATACTTTTGTGCCACAGTGATCAATTAGATAAAGACTAAAAAATATTTAAAAATTTAGCAACAAGGAATTATTTATTGGTGACATTGCAAAGAGCCCTTAGTGGCTTAATGGGAGAGGTAGCCAGGTTGCAGTGGTTGTGGAGAGAATGGTAGGTAAGCTAATGAATACAGAGATGCAGACATTTTAAGGAATCTTAGTTATAGAGGGAATAAGGGAGACACGGTAAGTGTCTATTGAAAAAAAGGAATAAAGGAATATCAATTTTCATTCAAGGACTTCCAGTTAAGATGGCAGCCTAGGTAAACATGGCTCACCTTGCACAACCACATCAAAATTACAACTAAACTACAGAGCAGCCATCAATCAGAACCATTAGAAATTGAGCTGTATGGAAGCTCTACAACTATGGAATTAAAGAAGAGACCACATCGAGACTGGTAGGAGGGGCAGTGATGCTGAATGGGCTGGTCCCACACCCACATGTGGTGGATAAAAATTAAGAGGGAAGTGAGAGGGAATATCTCTGGAGTGTAGGGATCCAACCCCACACTAAGCTCCCCAGCCTAAGCTTCCAGTGCCAGGAAGATAAGTCCCGATATCTTCTGGCTATAAAAACCAGCAGGGATCAAGGCTGAGGAAAACAGAGACTGCTGGACCCTCCCTCTGGCAATTCCTCTTTTTTTTTTTTTAAAGATTTTATTTATTTTATTTTTAGAGAGGGAAAGGAGGGAGAAAGAGAGAGAGAGAAACATCAATGTGTGGTTGCTGGGGGCTGTGGCCTGCAACCCAGGCATGTGCCCTGACTGGGAATCGAACCTGCGACACTTTGGTTTGCAGCCTGCACTCAATCCACTGAGCTACGCCAGCCAGGGCCAGCAGTTCCTCTTAAAGAACCCATGCACAGATTTACTCAGACTCACTTCCTCTGAACTTCATTGGGGCTGCAGGTTGAAAGCCACCAGAGACATATGGGGAGATACTGAACTATCCAGCATCAGGCTGAGAGCTGTGGGGGCAGCTTTCTCCCAGAGAGAAGTGCTGGCAGAGTCCACTGTCCCTTCTCTAAGCCCTCCCCCCTCAGAGCTACAGAGCTGGCAGGTGAGCGCCATATCTGAGACTCCATCAACCTGATTCACACTGTTCTCCCCACCCTGAAACCTTGCCTTGTCAGGCCCACCTAAACTGTTTCCAGTGACTTTTCCATATGAATTGCTTGACTCAGCCCATGCTTCAGATTTTCCTAAATTCTCTCAAACAAGCAGCATCTAGCTTCAGCAAGCCCTATACTTCTTGCTAAGTTGCCCCAGGCCTGGCACTAGCAGCAGCTGGCCTCGGTTTACAGCATGGCCTTGCCTGGACTCCTCCAAGCCCAGCACAAGGAGCAGCCATCTGCAGATCACCCTGTAGTTTACCTGTGTGACCCTGGTCAGAACACAGGCGGTGGCTGATCTTGGACATGCCCACAGCAATCAATGATCAACTACAACAGGAATGTGTACATAGCCCATACAGTGGGCATACCTCAAGTACCCAGCTTGGGTAATAGTGGAGGCTGTGCTAGTAGACCCTACAGGACACCTGCTACAGTAGGCCACACTATCAAGCCTAGGAGACATAGCAGATCTACCTAGTACATAGAAACAAACTCAGGGAAGCTTCCAAAATGTGGAGACAAAGAAACAAAGCCCAAATGAAAGAACAGAACAAAACTCCAGACAAAGAATTAACAAAATGGAGACAGGCAAGCTACTAGCTGCAGAGTTCCAAACACTGGTTATAAGGATGCTCAAGGAACTTAGTGAGGACCTCAGCAGCATAAAAAAGATCCAGTCAGAAACAAAGGATACACTAATTAAACTAAAGAATAATTTACAGGCAATCAACAATAGAGTGGAAGAAGGTGAGAATCAAATCAGTGATTTGGAATATAAGAAAGCAAAAAACAACCAATCAGAATAGCAAGAAGAAAAAAGTATCCCCCCCCAAAAAATGTGGATACCGTAAGGAGTATCTGGGAGAACGTCAAGCATACCAACAGTTGCATCACTGGGGACCCAGAAGGAGAAGAGAGAGAACAAGAAATTGGAAACCTATTTGAAAAAGTAAAGACAGAAGACTCCCCTAGCTTCATGAAGGAAATAGACATGCAAGTTCAGGAAGCACAGAGAGTCCTGAACAAGATGAACCCAAGGACATCCACAGTGAGACACATCATAATTAAAATGCTAAAGGTTAGCCCTGGCTAGTACAGCTCAGTGGATTGAGCACAGGCTTGTGAACCAAAGGGTCACTGGTTTGATTCCCAGTCAGGGCACATGCCTGGGTTGTGGGTCAGGTCCCCAGTTGTGGGACACAAGAGGCAACCACACATTGATGGTTCATACCCTCTCTTTCTCCTTCCCTTCCCCTCTATAAAGATAAATAAATAAAATCTTAAATAAAATAAAATAAAATGCTTTGGTTAGAGATAAAGAGAATATCTTAAAAGCAGCAAGAAAAGCAATTAGTTAACTAAAAGGGAGCACTAAAAGGGAGCCTCCATAAGACTTTCAGCTGATTTCTCAAAAGAAAATTTATAGGAATGAAGGGATTGGCAACAAATACTCAAAGTGATGAAAAGCAAGGACCTACAACCAAGATTACTCTATGCAGCATAGCTAGAATTAAAAGGCAGATGAAGAGCTCCTAGAGTAAAAGCTAAAGGAGTTCATTGTGGCAGATCCTGGCCAGCAGGATCCTTGTATGTTGTGGCTGTTAATGCACAAATACACACGGACTACAGAAGTCCTGTGGGAGAAAAGGGACGGCACGGCTGCTCTCTAAGTGAGAGAGAGGGCCCCAACCCTCTCCTGGACAGGCTTTTATTGTTTTCCTGGGTACATTACATGGAGGGTAGTCCTCACTTACTATGCACAGATCTGCATTAGGTGGTTACCTTTTACAGACAACAAAGGAGAGGATGTTGCTAATCATGTCAAAGAAGAAGGATGTTTGCAAATGTAAAGGGAAAAGAGGTTGGATTGTTAACACTCCATCCTTGGGAGGTTTAGCTCAGATTTTAGGAAGTTATAGTAAACCCTTACTGCCTCAATTCAGGGTGAGGGAGTTTTAGCAAAGGTAAGCCTCATAGCGGCCTGGGTACAACGCAGGCCTGATTCCCCACGGGAAAACCTCTCTGAAGGCATGGTCCTGTGTGCCGCTGGCTCCCCACTGGTTTTCCATGTGGAGGCTGAGCTACATTTCCACAACACATGAAACAGTTCCCTGCAGTTCAGCATCACCAAACCAATATTACATGAAATGTTAAAGTTTTCTTGAAGAAGGAGAGGAAGGAGGAGAAAAAGAAAAAGAGAAAGAAGGGGAGGAGGAATATAAACAATGAAATGGCAAGAAATATATATCTATCTATCAATATTTGAATCTAAAAAGCAAGATAAACATGCAGAACAGAAACAGAATCAAAGATGCAGAGAATGTCCTGATGGTTGCCAGATGGGAGAGGGGTCGGGGAATGGGTGAAAAGGGTGAAGGGATTGAGAAGTGCACATTGGTAGTTACAGAATAGTTATGGGAAATGTAAGGGGCAGCATTTGAAATAGGGTAGCCACACCCACGGACACGGACAATGGTGTGGGGATTGCCTGAGGGAGTGGGGCTGGGCTAAATGGAGGGGTGTCACGGGGGCAAGTTGGGACAACTCTAATAGCACAATCAAGAAAATATAATTGAAAAAACAAGAGGGATTTTATGATGCACTGAATCTCCCTGCACCTTGATCTTTGACTTACCAGCCTCCAGAACTGTGGGAAATAAATGTCGGTTGTTTAAAAACATTTCCTTCAGGGAGACTATGGCGAGATTCAATATTGCTGGAAGGAAACTACAGTTTTTGGACAAGTAGGAAATATAGGAAAAATAGTTTCCTCAAGAGGATGCCTCATCCATGGCCTTTTTTTGTTTCCAATTTGATTTGGTAGGCAAATTTAACACATAGGTAATGATGAGGATAAGATATCCTGTAGTCAAGAATCTAGTTGTATGATGAAAAAAAGAAAAAAATTTCAGTAGCGTATATTGAAGTGACGATACATTCAAAAGGTGGTAGTAAGCCAATGTGTACTGGAGGTTTAGAAGTAGAAAAGATGTTGAGGCTTTCCTTCTTTACTTTCAAGGGATTTGACTTTGGACAGGTCATGTAGCCTTTTCAACCTCTGCTATCTGTATGGAAAGAGGGGATTGTGATGCTGAACTCAACTTTTTTTTTATGTTTGTAAAGCAGAGATAGTCCTTGTAAAACTCCTACTACGATTAATGTGCAATAGATGATGGTTCATATAAAAATTTAATAGAACATGGGACTTAAATGAAAGAGGGACTATTAGTCTACCATGCTCTGCACATAGTAGGTGTTCATGAAAAACAGGGGAGATGGAAGAGAGAAGTGGACCACGCATCGTGAGTGAATATACGCAGCTCTGCGAATAACTGTGAAGGCAGAGAGCACACATCACTGGGCCGACAGGCCATGAAGCACAGTCCCACTGTGTTCATGATATCGGGAGGTTCTGAGAGTTCAGGTGCTTGGAAGCTAACTCACAAACTATAATCCATGAAATAAGTGTTCGTTATATTATCTCTCATAAAAGTGCAAGTCCTAGCCCAAAATGAACCAGTAGTATAAAAAACATAACTACATTTAAAAAAAAATCTTCAATTCCCCTGGAATTAAATTCCCCAGCCACCACAAAACCCGTTTCAGTTTTTCTTGATTTGTGTCTAAATTTCAGGGGAATTCATGTAATTTCAAGAGGGTGTATGAGCCATCTTGCCCTTGAGTCATCTGTCCACGCAGATATTTGCTGACCGATCCCTGGTTCCACGTGGTCCTCGCTCACTGATCCATGCAGTAAATCGCCTGGATGACACTCATTCTTGGCCCTGTAGGTGTCAGGCTCAGTGGGTCTCTGCTACTTTCACGCTGGGCTTGAGAACTGAGGCAGCATCCTATTGCTTTCATGCTGTTCTCTGGCAAGGGACTTCCCCTGGCGCATAGCTACGCCTTTCTGTGCCTTGCTGTCTAATCTGTAACTTGATCACTTCTATGGGTTTACGATCTGAGAAGGGGGGCAAATAGCCATGTTTGTTCTCTGTTTCCTAAACCACGGCAGGGTCTGGCTCCGTCACTGAAGTTTTAGTATGAAAGTGGAGTCAAGACTGCGTTTCTCTAAACCTCCACGCTTCGACTTTCTTCTGCTCTTCCCCAGCCCAGCAGATTATTTCCCTCGGATGGAGGGGAAATCCCTCCCCGTATAAATCTTGATGGTTTCCCCTAGATTCATGTTTGCCCTTAAAACAACCCTTTTATGGGTTTAGGATTTTGGAAAATATAAACCAGAGACTTATAGGAAGTTTCTGCTTTCCACCCCACCCTGTCGCACCCACATCCTCAGGAAATAAGTCAGAATGCAGTATTTGCCTACACTGGGTGAGCAGGTGGGAAAGGGAAAGTGGGAACTTGAGGGAGAAATTCATTTATATTTCAACATCCTGTGGTCATGACAATGCATTGCCGTTACCTTACCATGTGCTATGCAAATTGGAAATTGATAAAGACCCTGCATCACTTATTTCAGTTTGGCCGGTCTCCTTCAGCTAGGCACTTCAGCACATTCGTGCTCATCTGTGTTCTTCATCCACAGTATCTGGGAAAAAATATCCTGTACCGATTCCTTTAGCTCAACGGATGAAAATTCAGATTAGTTGGCAGAAATGTGAGTGTCTGGCAATCCCAATTCTGAGATCATAGCGGCAGCATTTTAAGTTCGTTATATGGGCCCTGAGCTCATTTGACAAAGGAGATGACGGCACTGCAGACTTTCTTCCCTTGGAAGAACAGCCCTGCACAGTCAACGCTCGTTTTCTCTCCAAGGTTTCTTGGTCCCTGCCCAAGGGCATAAAATTACTTTTTGCAGTTTTGTGGTAAGTAGTTGAGCATACAGCATTTTTACTTACATTTTTCTTTAATATAAAAATCAATGAGCAGGTTTCCCTTTTAGTCTGTGCCTTTGGGAAGTATATCCCTGATCTGTGCCGTGCAGAATCAACAAAATACCAGGATGAGTTCCACGTAAGAGCAGGTTTTCTAATCCAAGGAGTGTTGCACGGGTCTGTGATTGCTTTTACGTCCTCGTTTCTCCATTAGATACCCGCTTCACGCTGAGTGTCAGATAGTTGAGCGTCCCCAAGAGATACCTGTGAGATTTGACGTTCCAGCCTCAACATGTTCAATGACACAGCACAGTATAAATGGGGAATGGCAAGGAAGTGACTCATGACATGAGTATTCAATATTGCTTTCCTAAACGTCCAAATAAATATTTGGTTCTAGGTTTGAATAAAAACCTCCAGTGCTGCAGAGAGGAATGCAGAGTGAAGAGTAGTACAACCCTTTGGGAGACTTGCTTCAAGAAACTGGTGATCTGTACTAGCCGTACAAGCACAAGTGCGAAGGCAGCCGTGAGGCCTCCTGTCACCCACGATGGCAGCAGTGACATTGTTAAAATGCATTTTTACTGAAACTGTGCATGATATTATTCTTGAACAATTGACGTGTTGGGACCATCTGGCATGCCGCTGCACCAGCACCATATGGTGGAGTGCTAAGGGCAGGAAACTGTGGTTTATTTCATTGTGCTTTACTAACAGAAGACTCAGAAGTCAGTAACTGTTTGACATTCCTGAAAGTGTCTTCAAGTTGGAGAGCCCACCCATGGACGGTAAAACAGTGGACAAGAGGGCAATGATTGTGTGTGTGCGTGCGCGTGTGTGTGCGTGTGCATGGACTTACAATATGTGGAGTCCCCCCAGGGGCCCATGGGGGTCTGGTTTTGTTGCTGGAGCAGATAAATTGCAGAGCGGTGTGACTGCCAACACACCACCGTTTGAACTGAGTGAAGTAATTCATGCAGACAAACATTTTAAAAGGTTAGGGTTTCATTTTGTTTTGTTTTCTTCCTGACTCAGACACATGATACATAAAAATGAGGGGGGCCTCTTAAATTCTGCTTCTGCCTGTGTCCTGTATCAGTCCTACATTCTGCTTCTGAACGTGTCCTATACGAGTCCTAAATCCCGTATTAGTCCTGCAGTCAGGACTCACCTGGGACAACACGCTGGGGATAAAGGACTTCAGGGCTTTCCTCGGAAGTATTGGGAAATTCCAGGAGGCACAGGCTTTCCAAACTGCTGCTGCTTCTAGAATATTTGTCAACAGGTGTTAGTTGATTGCAGTTCTGCCGTAGCATCTGTAATGACTAAAATGACTGCTACATTGGACTCAACACTTTACAGATGGCTACCTACAGGTCTTACGAGACAACTGTGTTTAAAGCCAGAATGACGGAGTTGACATTTCAGGGGTCAAAGAGACTAGAATGAATTTGGATCCGATACCCAGTAAGTGTGAATGGGGGCAAATTACTAAGTCTGCTTGAATATCATTTTCATTATGAAGATACTAATAACTTTCTTAAATATGAGTTGAGAAAGAAGTATGAAATCATCTGACATAGATTTAGGGCTCAATAACTTTTAGGTGAATTACTTAAAAATTCCCATTTCTAATGTCCTTTAACCTATATACACTTTTAATAGAGTTTAAAGTAAAAGGGGTATGCCTGTCTCTCTGATTTTTAATTTAATTTTTCAAACAATGAGTGTTATTTTTCCCCCCAGGTTTCCAGCATGATGGAGAGGAAACCTTTTCAGATTTGTGCATGTGTTTTCCATTTCTCGTTTTGCCTCTTAGATTTTAAGAAATGGGTGTCTGTTGCAGACGAGGAGAGGCTGCAGGAAAACTGCAGTGAGTCAGCTCTGTTCTCAGCAAAGTAGAGAGAATGCGGATTGCTTAACTAGGGGCAGGCTTTCAGTAATGCTGCCCTTGAGACCCATTCATTTGTGGGGACAGATTGCACTCTTACTTGGCACGGCCGGTCCAGAGGATAGTCTGTGCTGGTCCGTGTTCAATGGGATGTTGAGTCCACACGGGCATAGTCAGTCTTCAGTTTCTGTAACACTTTCTCCATCATTTGGCATTGCTCTGCTTCTTTGGGAAAGAAGCTAACCATCTGTTACTTGCTTTTGAAAAACACCTAGTTTAATAATCACAAATGTTCATTCTTGAAAACCACTTTGTCATTGAAACACTCAATCATTTATTTATTCATGCGTTCAAATGTATATTTATCCATGCTTTCATATCCCCATGCATTCAAGAAATAGGTTCAGTGCTTGCACAGGTTAATCACTGGGCCAGATCATCTGGTCGGGGCAGTTCACCTGGGCAAATGCTCTATATACTCAACAGGATTGTGGGAGTCCTAGTTTGCAAGAGGGTCCTCTAGAGAAAAGAACCACTATGTTGTTTGCTTGTTTATTATAAAGAATTGCCTCTCCCTGACCTGTGTGGCTAGGTTGGTTGAGTAGCCTCCCGCAAACCGAAAGGTCGCCGGTTTAATTCCCAGTCAGGGTACATGCCTGGGTTGTGGGGCTGGTCCCTGGTTAGGGTGTGTGCAAGTGGCAACTGATTGATGTTTTTCTCACACATTGATGTTTCTCTTCTTCTCTCCTTTCCCCTCTCTCTAAAATAAATACATAAATACAATCTCAAAAAAAAACAAACAAACCCCACAACTGGTTCACGCAGTTATGGAGGCTTAGAAGTCCCAAGATCTGCATTGGTGGGCTCAAGACCCAGGAAGAGCTAATGTTTCAGTGGGCATGGCAGGTGGGAAAAGACTGGTGCCCTGGCTCAAGGCAGAGAGGCAGGAGGGCGTTCTCTTTCACTCCAGGGGAAGTGCCAGCCTTTTTGCTGTATTCCAACCTTCAACTGATTGGGTGCGACCCACCTACATTAGGGAGGGAGATCTTCTCAGTTTACTCAACCGAGCGTCAATCCTATCGAGATGCACCCTCACAGATCCACCCAGAATAGCGTTTGACCAGTCATCAGGGCATCTTGTGGCCCAGTCGAGTTGAGCCATAAAATGAACCACCATACCATTTTTATTATTGAAATAATGAAACACTGAACTCAGTGAAAAATCATATTATGAATTAAAACTTGTCTTTAGAACTTCTATTTTCCAGAGCTTGACAATTCCTCTCTGGAGAGCTTGTCATTTCTTCATGGCTCTGGTATTTATTTTATGTTTTCCTTAAAATTCCAAGTACACTCAAAAGTTACTGATCAGTACCCTGCTTTAGAATGGTCCTGAAGTTTGTCTATTTAATGGATATTAAAACATTCAGATATCAATCCAGCCCTAGGAAAGAAGGAATATTTACATTTTTAAAAGTGTATCAACATTTTGTGGACATACTATACAAGCGGACATTTGTTTACCATCCCACATGTCTTTCATAAACATTTCCCACTTGCCTGTGTGCGGAACTTCCATTGGCGTGGTCCTCTCTATTCAGTTTCCATAAAGCACCCCCCACCAAGAAAGCTGCTTTGGATTTTTATATATTTTAAGCAGCACCCTAAAAAAGAGATCTCTTGTCCTTTTTTAGAGAGAAAGAGCAAGACACATATTTATTGTCATACAGAGGTTACCTTTAAAAGAAAATCCTTGGCCAAACCATCTTGTTCTCTCCAACTCTCTGTCTCCTACCCTGGGCCCCTGGTCTTCTGTTCTCACTGCCAAATTCAAGGTTTGCACAGGGCCCCTTCCTTCACACTGAGGGCCTGTGGCTCTGGGGTTTGGCATCATTCATTCTTAGATTACACCTCAGAATTAGATGAAATAACTGCAACTTCAACTGAACCGTGCCTTACGTGAGAATCTGTGTTAACCCATATGCTCTTTCATTTACACTCTGAATGGGCTTCACCCAATTCACAGCGACACATTTAACATAGGGGAAAAAGGACTGTTAAAAATTAAATTTGTTTTTTGTTTAGATAGGCCATGGACCGTACATACCCAAATGAATAACTTTTAAAAAGAATCCTTTGCTCCCAGACTGGCCAGAAGTATAGCTAGAATAGTTAGCTACCACGTCTACGGCATCACTGAGGGGGAGGTAAAACCCATGCGCTGCCGAATACCTTCCTCCTGTGTTCTGGCTTGTTCATAAAGCTCATGTAGTGACCACCAGGTGTCCAGCTCTGTTCTGCGCTACTCCTCTGCTGGAGGACTCTACAGCAGTGCCGCCCACAGCACCCTCGCCCTGCGTTCCCTGCGAAGTGGACGTTTTCACCATGCTTTCTCCAATGAACTCTTGTCCCTGGTCCAGCACCGATCATTCAAAATCCCACCAGAACACACAAATTCTGTTCTGGAAAATCATGTATGCTAGAACAAGTCTTCCTAAATCTCACTGAAAAGCATTTCTTTTCCCTTATACCTTAGTCTAGTTAACATGTTATTTAAAGCATTTTTCTTTAAATTATTAGACATCTGATGCCCTTGTTTTAGGTCTCTAGCACTTGACCACCAAACTTGCTTCATAAATAAATTCCTTCTCCCCACAAGGCGGGCATCTAATGGTTTAATAGCTAGTTGAATTTTATTTTCAGACCATCCTTCCTGAAATTTGTATAGAATAAAAAACTAATTCTATGAAATCAGAAATTACATTAGAATGCTTTTTAGAGCATATGTATATAAGATGATTATTAAACTTAAGTTCAGAAACTCAAAGTTTTTGAAATAAAACATTGATTCTAAGTAAGATTACATTGCATACACAATCAGAGACTTCAAATGTAAGTAACCCCATAGATTGGAAGTTCTTCCATTGGAGAGTTTGGGGCATAATTATTTTCTGAAGTAGGTGTATATTATAGATGTCTAGTTGCAGGTTTCTAAAGTTCTAAAAAGAAGCTATTTAATCTCTGTCTCTTGTGGACTATCATACAGAATGTATTCATATCCAGATTATTTCTGTAAGGGGACGGCTTGATTGGAATGAGATAGACTATAACCAAGTTATCGCATTGACTGGAAAGCTTTAATATTCTTGGCATGTGAAAGGGCGCTGGGCTTGTATTTCCTACAGCCTTTATAAATTCCCTTTTGATTTTACAGCAACACTTGTGTAGGCTTGGTTTATTTCTCATATTACCTCTCTGGAATTGAGAGATAAGATGTGGCTTGGAAAACTCCCCCGACACAGTCGGGTTCCTGTTGACTAATTCTGTGATCACCAAGAACGGACTCCCAGTCCTGGAGGTCAAACGGACTGCAGGCCTGCTCGGCTGGGAGAGCGTGGTTTCTGCGACACCTCCTCGCTGTGGATGGGGAGAGAATCCAGCCGACCTCGAGTCACACACGTTCGCTCAGCATCGCGAGGGTGGGAGAGGAGGGTGCGAGGGGAGGGCTGTGGGTGTGATGAAGGCCTGAATGACTCACGGGGGGAGGGGGGCGTTCGCAGGTCTTGCAATCAGATGCCACTGGCTGTCACTTTCATATGAGAGGTTTGGAAAGCCCCTCGCACCGCACGGGAGAAGGATAGGGTGATGTTGTCGCTTTCAAAAGTCCTCCAGTATAAAAAGGCATTTCCATGTTCAAAACCCCTGCGAATCCCTGAGAGAATGTCTACCTAGTCACTGTACTAGAGCCTCCCCACCCCCGCAGTCCTTCCAATTATTGTTGTTTACTCTGCCTGCTGGAGAACTCGACTGCTTCCCCCTGTAACTTGAATCGCAGGGCGGCCTAAGCTGTTTATTTCTTTCTCTTAGCTCAGGGACGCGTATGTTTCAGCCGCGCAAGGTGTACGCCTCCACCCAGCTGCTTCTTTCTTTCTTTACTTTTATTGTTGACGCTGTTACAGATTTCCTCAATGTCCCCCCCTTTGTCCCCTCCACCCAGCCCCCACCCGCGCCTTCCCTCTGGCCGTCACTGCACACTTGTCTGTGTCTGTGGGTTCTGTATGTATGTCTCACTTTGCATCCAGCTTCTTTATTTCATATTTTAAATATTATTTTGAAAATTAAATGGATTTGAAGGACTTGCCGTCCCATCCACATAATAAAACGATAACTTCTCGTTATGGGAAAGTTGGAAAAGTGAAAAGAAAACAAATGATTTAGTTTTGCTCAACCAAAGTAAATCAATGCTAATTGTTAGTTTTTTTAAATTTTATTTATTTATTTTTGAGAGAGGGAAGGGAGGGAGAAAGAGAGAAACATCAATGTGTGGTTGCTGGGGGCCGTGGCCTGCAACCCAGGCATGTGCCCTGACTGGGAATCGAACCTGTGATACTCTGGTTCGCAGCCCGCAAATTGTTAGTTTTTTAAAAAAATTCCAAATTCTCTCATATCATACACCTTGCCCCATAAACTTGTCCCACCCATTTTAGTGCTGGATTTCATCATATACATAAAACTTTTTAAGATTGCAGTATTATTTATAATAACCAAGATAGAGAAACAACCTAAGTGTTCATAAATGGATAAAGAAGATTTGTGTGTGTGTATCATTCATATATATCTATATCATTATGTATCTATATATCATTCATATACATATATATATATATATATGAATAATAGAATGCAACTCAGACATAAAAAACAGTGAAATCTTGCTGTTTGTGATGACATTGATAAATCTGGAGGGTGTTATGCTTAGTGAAATTACTCAGACTGAGAGAGACAAATGCCATATGTTTTACTTACATGTGGAATATGAAACACAAAACAAACAAACAAAAAACAGAGCACAAAAGAAACCTCATAGATACAAAGAACAGATTGGTGGCTGCCAGAGGGGAGGGAGGCTGGGGGCTGGGCCAATCCCAGTTGTGAGATAAACCAGTCACAGCGTTGCGACGTGCAGCATGGTGACGGTCGTCGAAGGTATTGTATTATGTATTTGCAAGTTGTAAAGAAAGCAAATCGTGAAAGTTCTCATCACAAGAAAACTTTTTTTGTAACTTTGTATAATCACAGATGGTATATCAATATCAAATCACCAAGTCATTATGTAGTACTCTGGAAACTAATATAATATTTTATATCTATTATACTTTTATTCAAAAAAGACTTAAACACGTTCCCTTTGGATAAACTGGTAGGTGAAGAAATGTTTATAGAAGCACAAGAAACATCAATCATCATTGTTAACATTTTGGCGTATTTCTCTACCAATTACAGTTCATTGCCAGCGTGAAAGATGGTTTCTTTTATAACCAAAACCTTTCTGTAAACATCAGTTATAAAAGCTGAATAAGATTGGACATTTTAAGGATATATAAAAGCTTCCTAAAAACAGTTCTCAAAATTATTTCCAATATACCATTTCTTGAGGAAACAAAGAGAAGCCCGCATCCCCGAGTGACCGCCTCTCCTTCCTTCCTTCCACGGGCTTCGATCCCCCATAGACGTCTTGTACCCATCCCATCTCCGGGTCTGTCTGCTTCCAGACGTTTCTACCTGCGATTCCCAAAAGCAATGGGAAAACTTCTTGTCTCATTCTGATCTTTCTTCCACATTCCTGCAAATATAAATTCCCTGAAAATGTATAAAGACCTCCAGAAAGAAATGATAGTTAGTGTTCCTTTCGTTCCTTTACATACGTCTTGCTAGCTTTATTCTGGTTTTCACAGACTCTCTGCCTTATATATAGATCCTAGGGAATAAACACAGGCAATGATTATTTTCCACATAATGAAGAGTACTGAGTACTTCCTAAGGACCAGGCACATATCAGATGCACTTTTTGTTGTTGAGGCTGAATGAATGAATTGTATTTATGTTATATTAGGAAACAAATGAAAAACTTGAGGCTGTCTTCTGGAATACAGGTAGAAATCCAGAATTTAGAGAACCTCCTCATTGCAGAGATCACACCTGGAATAAGATTAGGGAAAAAAAGATCCCAACTTCAAAAAGCATTTTGGGAGAATCACGGATTTGATGAATTTCAAAATTCAGACCCTTTAGTGAGAAAGCTTTATTCAACTTTCCAAACGATCCTGCATTTTTTTTCCTTGGGTTTACTAACAAAAATTTACAGAAAGAATGATTTTCGTTTTTGTTGGCCATGAGGGTTATCGGTGGAAAACAAGTCCTGGCAGTGTCGAGAGGGGAGAATTTCCTGAGACCTCTGCAGCACGATGGGGTTCCGTGGGAAACTTTACTGATGGTATAAGATTAAGAAGGTCCCCACCTCCTGACTCCCTAACGTCCCTTCTCTGTCCAACCTTGTCTTCAGTAAGGCCGGGATAAAGCCTGCACCCAGCTTCTGCTCCATATGAAAGTACAGTCCAGTTCAGCATGTGTCCAGCTCAGTGTGTTTCCAGCTGTAGTCCACTGCTGTGCTGCAGTGTTCAGGCTCCCCCCGGGGCCTGTGCATGGAGGCCATGCAGCCGTTGGCCACATGGCTGTTAAGGCGGCTTGGCCATGGACAGACAGGTGCAGGCAGCATCTGAGTGTTTGTCATCGGGTGAGAGAGAGAGAGAGAGCGAGAGAGAGAGAGAGAGACAGCATGCGAGCATGCTTCTTTGTTCCATTGAGATTGTATTAGCTTGGGCTTGGAAAAAACCAGAAGCTTTTTCAAATTGGCCGATAAGTTTCCCAAGTTTTTGCAAGCTTTGGATGGCTTTACACCCCATAGTTAGACTTGTCACAGGTGGGCACAGGTAACCAGCTTCTTAGTGATTGAAAACAATGAATTGCACTGAACACACAGAGTTAGAAAGAGAGAGCAGATTTACTAAGCAATAGTATACTCTGCAGAGCAAGGGAGTAGGTCAACTCTGAGCAGAGATTGACCCTCAGTGGCAGGAGGGATTCTATTCTTACAGGGCAGCTCTTTCCTGGCTAGTTTTGGTGGACTTTTGTTGTGCGTGTACAAGAAGTTATATCACTTTTAAGCTCCTGAGCTTGTGATCTCCCATGATTTTCCTTGACTGCCCATCGGGGGGAGGGGTCCCATAATGCTAACTTATTATAATGCTATTATAATGAAGTAGGGGTCATGTCGCATCTTCTGCGCAGGTGCAGTCACGGTTCACCATGATTCAGCACTTTTCCAGAAAGAGGGGACAACAGGTCTTAGAAGAGGGTCTGTGTCTTGTATCGATGTCCTTTGTCTTAGTCCTGGCATGCCCATAGAGTTTCCTCACTCTCGACTACCTCCTGCCTCAGACTGACAAGCCTCTTTTGCCAGTACCTCCCCTCTGCCCCCCAACAACCTGGTACTGGAGGGGGACAGAAAGGGAGGAGAGTTAATCCCCTTGGCGGAGCAATGCTGTGATCCCCGGGGTGTGAGGCTGTGGCTTCTTGGCTATGGAAGCACGCTCATACTCCCCCATTTTATTAAGCCCATTGCCTAAGTCCATTTGCCCCCCCTTTAATTAATACTTAGTTAAATACTGATGGTAACATGATCAATGCAGAGAAAATCATTCAGTATTTTGATTGCCCAGGGAAAGTCACAAGTGATGATTAATTGATCAAATTTTCTTTGTGATTAATAAAGCATTTATTATGTAGTGTTTACGACAACTAACTTGTAATTAGAGATGTGCTTTTTTCTTCCCCTCTCCTTTTCTACTCCCTTCTCCCTCCCTTTTTCCTTCCCTCACTTAATCCCCTATCCTTTACTTTGCTTTATAGAATTTTAAAGAGAAAGTTCAAGTTATAACATTAAGGTGTGCTATAATAAAGTTTTTGTTATATAATTGAGCTACAACATCTTGAATCACCATTTCCTCTATCATACTTACGACAGATTTAAAAGAGTGCGTTGGTTTGTTTTAAATAAACTTGTTTCAAAATAAATATGTCCCTGTCTAATGATCAAATACTATTTTAAAAGTAACTCACGAGAGATTTTGTGGAGAAATCAGCAACCTCTCATTCATGCTTGCGAGCTTCCTGGATCCTTATTATTGCTCAGGTGGTGCCAGGAAGTGGTTTATTGACAAAGCTTAAATTTGGCAGCTTTTGTTATTTCTCTCTGAGGCGATGTGAAGAGTAAGCATTATTTCTCCCAGCACTGAGCTTCTTTTATTTCCAAGTAGGCATTTTGATGTATAACATGGGCAACTATGCACCCTGAGTATTCTCTCAAATTTGATTCTGCTTTGTACCAGTCAGTAGACATAAAGACATTAATGATATTACAACAATTTGGATTCTGATTGGTGGGCAAAGCGAGGGAGAAATAAACCTAATGGCTTTAGGTGAGGGTGTGGTTAAAACAGAAGAGAGTTTACGGTGAGCAGCTGAGGAGTGTGACATTGGAGTCACCAGCCCTTGCTTGAGTGACACGCAGTAAAGGGCCCTACCATTCTTTTGCCTTGTGAAACGCCAACATTTTCCAAACGTGTATTATGTACCAGATGGTGTTTATGTATTTATATGTTTTTGTAGAAATGAAGATGGCAGGATGTTGACATCCGAATTTGCATCAGGGCCAAAATAGCGTTTACAGGGCTATTTGGCCACTTTTGTCGCAATCTGGGGGCATTTTTCAGTTTCACTGTCTGACATAGCAGTGGTGACTTGCCACCTGCCCACTCACGGTTGCACGGGGGGATACGGGCTCTGAGGAAGGGAGTCATAAATGAGGATATGAATGGGAGTCAGGGATGCTGTGGCCTGAGAAGCTCTAATAGTTTAAGTACTCTAAATTACTCCTTGCCAGTCCCTCACCTTCGTTAACATGTATTGATCGGTCTACATAGGGGATCTGGGTGCAGTGACTCTCACCTAATGCCACTGATTGCGTGCAACTTTGAAGTTGGCCTTTGGAAAGTATGAGACAAATGACTCTCATGAAGTTCAAAAGCTTTGCGGCCCCTCTTCTGGAGTATGACTCATGGGCAGAGAAATATGAAAGATAGGATCCAAAAGTGTTTTTGAGGGCAGATTCCAGAGAAGTCTTTAGTGCAGTGCTCTAATACAAGTATCTCACTTTTAAAAAATTGATCCAGTGTTGCAATCTTATTTTGGGTGTATTGGATAAAGTAAAATACATGATTAGAATTAACTTCGTCAGATTCTTCTTTTGAAATGTGGCTACTAAAAAGCTTACCATTACATTTGTGGCTTGTATTTGTGACTTTCATTGTGTTTCTACTGGACAGTCTTGCTCTGGGTCATGTTTGTGGGTAGCTACTGGTGACAACTTGGGGAAAGTTGAAATCTCTGTGGGGCCGGTATAGAAAAAGGTGTGTCGATGGTGGAGGACATGATTGTGGACATGTCCACGTTTGCAGGTCTGGAAGGAGAAGGAGAACGGGAAGGAGCCGAGAGTAAACGGGACGGTGAAGAAGAGAGTGCCGTCAAGGACAAGAAGAAGAGGGGGTTTTAGGAGGCGGGGTAGGGAACGGGATCGCTCTCAAGAATTTGGCATATTTCTACTGTGGATGGAGGACATATGGAGGTTGGTACTCCAGAAAGTTTAATGATCAAATGTACATTTTAAGAAGATGATTTTGGCAGCAAAATAGAGAAGAGATTTGATGGGGGAAGAAGCTGAATTCCAGGCCAGTTGGAAAATCAGGGTCTCAGCACAACCCAAACACCTTGAAGCATTGATAAAGCCAAACAGAAAAGAATCGTTTTCACTTTGGGAAAGAACTTTCTATTTATTTTCTTGTAGTGAAAAATGAGGTGAGATTTGGGCAATTTGAGACATGCGTCTTCTGTTTATAAAATCCAGGAAAATGGGTTGTGATGAAAATCAGTGTCACCGGTGATGGAAGATGCTTTCTGTGGGGAGCAGAGAAGCATGTGAAGAAATTAAGGACACACAAAAAAGAAAGGATTTCTAAGAAACCAGAGGTGTCTTTTTATATAATTTTCCCATGCAGGTAAAACTAGAAAAGAACCTTATTCCCCATCCTTGAAATCCTGACAGTAGAAAAGAATGGTTTCTAAAAAGTTTTCCTTGAGGCTCTGGCCCCATAAGTTATGACCATTTCAGGTACCTCTAAGTGTTTACAAATCGAACAAACGTGTTCTCGCACGTCCTTTACAGCAGAGACGGCGGTACAGAGAGTGATTTATTCGGAGTGCTGCTGAGGGCAGAGAACAGATGGAAAACTATGAAAGGGCAAAACTCGGGGTAAGAAGTCAAGATGAGCTGACTGTTTTGAAGATACTTGGATCATGTTTAAATTTCTGTTATAAAATCTTGGTGGGTTTAAAGGAAAAGAGGGGAAAAAGGATGGTAAAAGAAAATCAGTGGAAGTGTCCATGACAGAACTGAACCAAATGGGAATGGCTCATCAATGAAAGACATGTAGAAACTAGGTTCTGAGAGAGCACCAGAGACTCTGCTGGAAACTCTAAATACAGAATTAAGATAACCCAGTCTGTTGTAATAATAATAATAATAATAATAACAACAACAACAACAACAATAATAATAAAATAAGCAGTAGCTCACATTTATTAAGCATATATTATGTACCAGACAGTGTTTATGTATTTGTAAGTTTTTACTGAGCTACCACAATAACATCGCAAAATGAGTATTACTTCAATGTTCTAGAGGAGGCACTGTGAGATTAGGGAAGTTGCCCAGCAGTACCCAGCTAGCGCTCTATATCATATTGGCTTCTCAAATGTCAGGAACACACGGGCTGTATCAGGCAGCATTGGCTGGGTTATGCTGTGGTAACAAATGATTCCAAAGTCTTAGTGGTATTTTTGGAATACCACTAAAAGGGCTTTTGTGTTTGTTTGTTTGTTTGTTTTAATACTCCATTTCAGGACATTTGGTCCGCTTCATTCCTGGTCTTAGGTGGAGGAAGCAGCTCCTGTAGAGAACATTGTTAGTCTTTGGGCAGAGGAAGTAACGATGCAATGGGGAAACCACGTGATGGCACTCATGGCTTCTATTGGAAGGTGAACCTACCAATTTCTCTCACATTTCTTTGGCCAGAGTGAGATATATTGTAAGCCCGTCAATGGTGTGAGAAGTGTAATGCTTCTCAGGAAGGGCTTGGAGTCAGAGGACCCATGAGAAAGGTTTTTTATTTTTTATTTTTGATTTTTTTGTCATGTGAATCTTTAGCTTTCCAAGGATGAGAGTCAAAGAATGGTTGATTTGGCTTTGTTTCCTACCAAAGTCAATGTTATGATGCCTCCAGCCCCCTTCAATTAATTCTTGGGCTGTCACTATTGAACAGAGAGTGATTGGGTAGCAGATTGTCATGCAGATGGAAGACTATGAACCTGAGAGCAGCTGCCTCTCTCCCTATGACCGGTAAGGGCAGCTAAGGCACGGGGAAAATCCTTGCTGAGCAAGGCACCTGGGAGGAAGACAGGATTTAAAGAATATATCAGGTCACGTGAGACAGAAGGTAAGGACTGACCTGGGCTGAGAGTTGGTAGAGCAAAGAGATAGCAATCCCAGGATCTGGTGACGGCTGATGGTTTATCAAAGAAGCTATCAAGGAAGAAGAACTAATGTTTGAAGGGTGGTTCCATGCCCTGAATTCCTCTGTCTGAAAACCCCCGCCCCTCCTGGGGGATGAATTCCTGGGGACTATGCTCCGAAGTGATGGGTGTTACTGTGTGTGAAAGAGGGACGATTACAGACAGCCTTATTTATGTAAATGGGGCAGGATGATGGATGCCACCTTGTCTGCACAAATCACATAGTCGGGACAGGAACCCACACGGGCCGTTAGGGGGAACAGACACATTAGAGAATGGAAAGAACACTTTAATTCTTGAATCACGGTTACATTTAGTGTGAATTTGCTGGATGAATTGCTCATTTTCATGCAAGTAAATCTGGTTTAAGGACTCTAACTACAGATGTTTCCACAGAGATGTAAATTGTTCTTGATGAACACAGTAAGAGCAAGCCACGATCGCTCTCTGGAACCGAGAGTAAAGTTGCATTGGCTGAGGGTAAAACATCTAGAAATATGTAAGACAGTTTATTTTCCTTTCCAGTACTAAAGATCCCTAAAAAGTGTAGTGGTAACAAAGGAACATCTGGGAAATAAAGACAAAAAATTTTTTAATCTCATTACCAATATATGCAACAATTTTTCTAGTTTTTGTTTATTCCTTATAATTTTTTCTTATATATAAAATCTGTGAAATCAGACTTTACATTTTTATTGTAATACAGCATTTTCGATAAACAATTTTCCAGGTGGAAGCAGTCTTTAAGATTATAATGGCTGCAAAATAGTCCACTGTTTAAAATTAACATAATTTAATTTATTCTTTTCTTTTTAAAAATATTTATTTATTTATTTATTTATTTATTTATTTATTTTTAGAGAGGGGAAGGAGGGAGAAAGAGAGGGAGAGAGACATTTATCAGTTACACATTCCCAGATGGGGACCTGGCCCTCAACCCAGGCAGGTATCCTGACTGGGAATTTGTAATGGATTCCAGCCAGCAGTATCCATCTCGGCTGCAGATGCTTGTCAAAACATGCTAAAAACATACACAGAGACAACCAGTTCCTGTGGGGGAATAGGAACAGCAGGGCCACTCCTCACATGGGGAGCACCTTGGCCACCCTCTCTCCTAGAGGGTGCCGCTTGGCCACCCTCTCTCTGTTGGGGAGAGCACCCTGTTTCCCCTCTGGAGAGTCTTTTTATTGGTTTCGTTTGCATAAGAATTCGGGTGAAAGCTCATTACTCATTGCTAGGAAGGAAGGATCAAATGGTAGATAACAAGGAAGTCTGAGGGCCTATTTTGAGTCAGGGTCAAAGAGCTGTAAAACTTTAAAGAACAAACTTACTTTTTCCTTGGACCCTTATCATTCAACTGAGAGCATTCTAAACAAAGCAGGTTTCACAGGATCTTACATATTCTTTCTTAGGCCTGATCAGTTGGGGAACCTGCCCTTTCCAGCACAGGGCTGCACCACCCTGTCATTGTTTCAGGCTTAGGTGGAGCAAGGGAAGTGAGGCAGCCAAGGGATAGGGAGATTTTCTCCCAGACGATGAGGACTCAGGCTATGTCAAAGCCGAGGAGCGAGGGTCCATCACCCCCTTTTGCTGTAGCCCCCAAAGTCCTTTCTTGGGGGCCTCCCACGTGATTGTGCCTGTTTTAGATCGTTCCCCCCTTGGGGAATCTTACCCATCATTGGCTAATCAACCAAGCATTGGGGTTCAGTTATGAATAAAGCAGCAGAAGCAGCGCTCCTGCCAGGGAGATAAGCTTTTGTCTCCTTGCTGGCTTACGGTCCAAGGCCACCCCCTCAGCCTTAGCCTTGGTGGGGGTTACAGCTTTTGATACCAGGCAGGGCAGTTCCCAACAGGAATTGAACCAGTGACCTTCTGGTTTGCGGGCCTGTGCTCAGTCTACTGAGCCACACCAGTCAGGGCTATTATTTTCTTATTACTAAACATTTATTTTCTTTGAGTTCATCATTATTGATAATGCTACAGTAGATGGCTATGTAGAATACGTGTATTAAAATATAGTTTCTGTTTGTAGTACAATTTCAAAACTGGCATTACTGGGTCAAAGTTTATAAATGCTTCATGATTATGTGTAAATTGATTTAAAACATAACTGCATCAATATAATTAAAATGTATATACAATTCATTAGAATCTCACTTTGTGTAGGAATTACATTTTAAGATTGTATAAATTGACCAATTAATAGAAAAATATTGTACTTCATGTTGGCAGGTGGGGTGCGTAGGGTGGAGGAGAGTATTGGGGGAACATGGGGACAACTGTAATTGAACAACAATAAAGAAATAAAAAAAATGATTGTTAGGCTAAATATTGTCCCACATGCATATTTACCAGTGGCCTGAGTCACAATTCATTCACTCACCCTTGGGTTCCTTCGGTCACAGTACGAACAGTTTTTGAGCGCCTGTGATGGGCGGGGCCTGGTTTTGTTTGTGAGCACACTGCCGTGGAAGAAACAAGAATGTCTGCTGCTACGGCTTTTATAGTCTAGGGGAAGAAGACAATAAACATACTAAATTCAATTACGTAGTATGTTGAATATCATAACTACTGTGGATAAAATAAAACGAGATAAGAAGAATAAGGAGTTTTTTCTGTGGCCGGTGTAGCTCAGTGGATTGAACGCAAGCCTGCGAATCAAAGGGTCGCCGGTTCAATTCCCAGTCCGGTCACTTGCCTGGGTTGCCAGCCAGGTTGCCAATGGGGATGCATGAGAGGCAACCACACATCCATGTTTCTCTCCCTCTCTTTCTCCTTCCCTGCCCCTCTCTCTAAAATTAAATGAATAAAATCTAAGGAGTGTTGGGGAGGAATTTGCAATAGTCAACCGGGGTATCGGTGAGAAAGGAGTATTTGAACGGACCTTAGTGAGGTGGGGAAGGTCCCATGTGGGTGTCTGAGGAAAGGTGCTGCAGCCCAAAATCCTGGGTTGTCTGAGGGCCCAGTGGGGGGCGCGTCTGCCGTGCTGGAAGAGACGCAGGCAGGTTAGTGGGCCCACAGTGGAGTGAGGGCTTTCAGTTTTGCTCTGATGATATTTGTTCAGCAGGAGAGAAAAATCTAACTAAATCCCACCAAAGAAACAGTGTTAAGAAAGAGGTTGTCAGCGCCAATGCCAAAATTAGCCAAGATACCCAGACATAAGACAAGGGAAGCAAGATATCCACATTCAATAAAGATGAAGGCCCTCAGATTCCACTGGCTCGAGCTCAGTCGCATGGCCATACTCAGCACTAAGTGCAGTCTGGCTGTGAGCCTAGAAAGAAGAGGACACTAATTGTTTATGCAGAGCTTGCAAACTGACCCGTCCAGTCTATAACTGGCTGCATAGTTACCAACTGGGATGACTGGGAAAGTATCCCAGGTCCTTCTCCCAAATATCAAGACCTGAATCCCAAGAATCTATTTTTTGGGTGACTGTGTTGAGCATCTAGATTTGGAACACGCTTAGCGATTAATCTATCCTTTGAAAATGAAAACGTATCAAAACATTTGTTAAAAAAAAAAATTCTTCAAATAATTGAAAGTAGCTAGGACTATACCACCGAAGTACCACCAGGTGGCAGAAGAACTCCATTCTTGTGAGCCTCCTGGCTGCTTCCTTAGTTTGTCAGCCCTGCATCTCCATCTATTTTTCCCTTTTCTGGTTTGTTGGCTTGAAATATAAAGGGATTAAGTTCTTTAAAAGGATTCATGCTAATAGTCTACATAGATTGCAGTATTAAAAATGTATGTAGAAAAATGCCTATTGTGTCATACTAGTGAACTATTCAGAATTAGTCATTAAAGGCAACATTTTTTTTTTGTTTTATATTGAAGCAAAATGTGTCCACTGAATAAGCTTAAGTGCTAGGAAGTCACTAACCATAAGATGCTATTTTTTAAGTTTTGAGGCACAGATTTTATAGACATGCTAATATACATTGTATGTGCTAAATTTATTGAGAACTCCATTCCGGGCTTTGAATAATCAAAGGCTACTGGACTCAAACAGATCTTAATTGAACCCAGGTTCTACCTTTTAGGAGACTCACCTTGAGCAAATTTCTTAGCACCTCCCAGCTTCTGGTATTAAACGGGCAACAGTGCCTGTTCCGGAAGGTTCCTGTGAGGAGTCCCTGATGTCACCACAGCCAAGTGCTTTACAAGTACAAAATTAGACAAACAAAGTAAATGAAAAAATTCCTTCCTCCATTCTAAATTTTTCGAAATGGTAATTGCTACTTATGTTTTACTGCAAGACAGAAGGCTGAGATACACAGGTAGCTGGCAGAATCATAATCTAGTTCAGATGTGCAAAAACAGCATGCTGGTAAAAGATTTCAGAGTCGAAAACCGGTGTTCACTGTTCTGAAACATCTCTTTACTCCCTGTTAGGAAACATGGTATTCTTTAGGGGTTGTAATTACACATTTGTTGTATAAAGTATATAATGGCTTATGCTGTATTGTGTTATTTGATACATGGTTGAGAAAGGAGACTAAATAATGTGTTTTGTACACAGGCAGGAATCCTCCTCTTTATCCTTTTCCATGTAATTCACTAAAGAGCTGACAAAGCCACAGCGCTGGCTGCCTATCACTCTGCAGCCAGCAAAAGGACCAGCTCTGAGACTGTGCTTTTTTACTTGGGTCAGTGTAAGAAATCTGATTAAGATATGTAGGGTTTTTTTTTTTATTTCTATACTGTGAACGAATGAGGTTGCTTATAAGTAGGAGGCATGAAGTCATATGCTCTGCACAAGGCTGCTGGCTAAGACGCTGGGAGGTTGTTTGGCAGCCCAGCATGCAGCACCGGAAGGGCTCTGGGCACGTGGCCGCAAGCAATGACCACGGGAGCACAGATGGAAGGAAAGGCCTGGAGAAGACGCGGCCCTGCGGAAAGCCAGGAGTTGGTGCCGCCGCGGAAAAGGCTCCTCGGTACGACATCCATGCCACTGATACTTGGGTCCATAAACTTTCATTGTAACTATATTTTGTGATAAATATATTTAATTCCAAGGATTGAAAACCTTAAGCAGATTTTAAATTACAGTTAATTTTGTTCCAATAGCCGGATGACTTGGAAGTTACAGGTGTATCAAGTCCATTTGCTAAGCTGGAGGAACACTGGGAAACACCTTCAGAACTTGAATGGGGGAGGGGAAACCCTGGATTTCACGGGCTACCTCCTTCTCCCTAAATGCCAATATTTCCTGTCGGGTCTGGCTTGTGTTTCTCCTCGGCTCGTCAGCGATCATGAACGTGGAAACCACCGCAGCAGCTTGTTCACAGCATGTCCAAATGTAATGGGATGAAGAAAATTTCAATACGCCCACCGCGGAAGAGGTGACGTCTTTGCTCCTGCCGCCGGAGAAGCCTGGATTAATCTCTCCAGCCTCCACTGTGGAGATTCTTCGTGTGCTTAAGCTTTCTGTCTGGACAAGGCTCCACGGTGTTTCTCCGGACTCTGAGTTACTACACTCCTTCTCTGTTTGGCTGTCCCCCGGCCATCGGCCATCGGCTTGTCAGGGGTGTACCCAAACACAACTGCGGGGCTGCAAGCGGCCCTCCCAACTCCTGACCTTGGCGTGCGGTTATCCGTCTGGCACTTGTCTCAACTCCAAATAGCAAAGAAAATCCAAAGTGGTTTTTCCTTTATTTTTAGAGTGATAAAGTATGTGTAATGTGACATTTACTATTCTAACAATTTTAAGTGTATAATTCAGTGACATTAAGTACATTTACCGCATTGGGTGACCATTGCCATTCTACACTTTTTGGGGCATTTTTAGGGGTTTCTACATATAAGATCTTGCCATTGGTGAACAGAGGTAAAAGTACTTCTTTTTTTTTCCAGTGGGGATGCCTTTTGTTTCTTTGTCAAGCCTAAATGCTCTGGCTAGAACTTGCAGTACTAGGTTGAATAGAAGGCAGAAACGAAAGACGCAATATTGTGTGATTGCTCTTATCTGAGCAACTGGAGAAGTGATACCCACAGGAGTGTGGACATGGAGTTTTCAGCTGGGATGATGAAGAAGTTCTGGGAGCGGAATGTGAACTTTCGTCTCAGGCTTTGCTTATCGAGGACGAGTCAGCATATGATGCTCCTTTGCCAACGGTTAGAAAATGAAAGGGCCTGGGAACTAAGGGTTCGGGAAACAGAACTGGCTCTTTTTTTGTTTAGTTTTTTTTCATAACCATAAACTTAACTCTGCAACCCAGCTAGACCTGTGGGGGCATAAGGAAAATATTGGTTCAAAAACCAGTGAATGGCAGTGAGAGCGCAAAGATATAGCACATTCTGAGCGGATGGGGTGAAGTGTGTTCCCCTGAGCTACAGAGGGAATGGCCTGGGGGTTAAGATAACAGGCAGATCAAATCTGTTAGCGTTGTCCACCGTCAGCAGTGCTGATTTTCTTGCCTTTCTTTGCCTTCCTGGGCCAAAAGCCTCTATGGTTTTCACAATATTCCTGCTGTCCTTCGCCTTGCCAAGCATCAGGGACCACGTGCTTGCGGGCCAACCATTCTGTCTTGGTAGTGCAGATGAGAACAGAATCGTCTGTGTTGGTCTAGCATTTGCCATGGACAAGGTACCGGGATCTATATGCTTCAGGATGAAATTATCATCATCAAACTTCTCCCCATAGATGGACTTGCCGCCAGTGTCATCATGGCGTGTGACTTATGCGAAAGCAGGAAGCTTTCTAACTATGTCCTTTCTTCCCAGTGCACAGAACGTGAGTCTTCTGTTGTCTGTGGAACTTTGTCTGCAAACAGCTTGAAAGAGACGTGGGCCAAAGGTGAGGTCTAAGAACATGGTGGGGTTGACCATGGCTGGGAGCGGGCTGAGCCAGGGGTGGCGGTGTCTGCGGAGCCTGGAATTGGCTCTTCTGACCGCTGTTGCCAGCAACTCACCTGGGGAGCAGATTTGTCCTCATAATCTTAGGTTCTTCCAGGATAAAAAGTTTGGTGTTTGTGCACATAACCCATCTGTGTGGTACACAGCAGGGATTCCACTGAATGACACTATACTGTCTCTTGTCAGTCTCGGATCTCCATGTCAGAGGGCCAGCAGGTGAAACCAGAGACACTGTACGGGTAGGGCATGGAATGTAGTTGTCACCAGGAGCACTGCTGCTGCAGAATGACACCAGGGAAGAGCATCTCTGGAATCTGGAAATTCACTAGGGTGTCTTTTTGTATGTTCCTATTCAGTGACAGTTATGAATAGCCCATTGAGCAATCTTGGCTCCATCAGCCTGACCCTTGGCTCAGATTTCTAAAGAATGAAGGTCTAGGTCATGCAACCAGAGAAGCAACCTAGAGCTGCCAAAATGCTGCCCACAGCTAAGAGGAATTGAAAACTGGTGATGAAGGAGACGGATGGTGGTTGTTAGTTAGGACTTCAGGCTCACTGCTGCAATAGGCATGGTGCCAACGGGCCGTTATGTCAGGCTCTGGCAGACACTATGGCCGTGCGTAGCTTGGAGGGGACTTGCACATTTTGGACTTAAGGGAAAGCATGCCAGGAACTGTGTGATGCTAGAGGACGACTGTTTTGGAAATAGAACCATCTCTTAATCCATTTACTTCTGTGACCACTGGTTCTATACAGGACTGGGCTAGCTCTGAACAGGTGCCACCTGATGGTTTTCAAATGTGCCTTTGCTGCATTCCTCTAACTTCCTGCCAAGGGCCTTCCTGGTGCCTTCATTGGGTGTCCTGGGGAATCCGCTCAGCTCTCGTGAATGTTCAGCCTGGTCTTGGGGGAGATAATGCCCCCGGAGATTCTCTTGTCTAGTCAGGGACAAAAGCCAATTGATAAATGCATTTTGCTTTCTTTCCCCAAGCAGAGTTCTAAGGCATATTTCATAAGGGTCCTCAGAAGGTCCTAGAAGACCAAGCACCAAGCACTGATTCGATGAAGGCTTCGTTTACTGAATTTTCCTCTTTCCTTGTTTTACTTTCATCCTCCCTCTTTCCTGCTGCCCAGGAAATCACTTTCTAAATAAAGTACTGTACCCAAGAGGCTATCCCAGGATCTCCTTTCAAGGTAACACATGCTCAGGTATGGCTGAAACATCCTATGACATAGGGAAAAACTCCACCATCGGGAATGGGGGGCAGAGGTAGTATCCATCATGGTGGTCTTGATGAACTAACAAAAATATTGAGATTAAAATACTGTATTCAGGACATAGACAAATCAACTTTTAATATTCTCCAACAACCTCTCATCACACATGTAGTTTCCTTCATTCTGAGATCTCATCGTTAGCAGCTAGCACAGTGATGAGTTAAGAGGAATTAAGTATAATAATTAGGTTGTAGGTTAGAGGTGTGGTGTTTATTTTGAAGGTATTAATTGGGTCCTAGAACGAGTGGATAAGAACATGCCCTCTAACTTTTCCAGGGTGGATGCCTGATAATGGATGTAGCAAATTCTAGAGCTAAGAGGCAAAGAGACGTAGAATACCATTTTATTACTAGTGAAGTGTCCATGTATTAATCTTTCTCAATACAGACTTATTAGTTCAAACAAAGGAAGGATTCCTTCTTTTTCCTGAATCTAATATCATTCAATTGCATGCCCAGAGGGACAGAAAGAAGAGAGAGAGATAGACACATTTTGGAAAGTCAGTCCTTGCCTGGGTCTGCTCATTACACAAATCCGTTAAGTAGGAGGAAAAAGCAGAGAGCTTTCTGGATGCTCTTTAAGGACATTTTACTATTAAGAAACGTAGTGCAATGTGCTCACAAACATCTCCATTTCTGATGGCTAGCTATTCCTCCCTTGTGGAAGAGCCAGTACAGGGTGGGTAGAGCAGCAGAAGTGGGTGGAAGGAGAGAGCAGAAGTGAGAGAACTGGAAACACGTCCTCCACTCTGGACACAGGGGGTGGTGTGAGAGGAGGGGCAGGATGTGTTTCCCTAGCCCGAAATATTACCATTACCTGCTTTCTCCACACATTTGGGAGAGTTTCACCTTGTTCTCCTGCGGAAGCTCAAAGTACCCACAACGTTGAGCAATTCCCTGAGCCTCGAAAATATACCTAAGGCATTTAATCAAATATCCGATAAAGGAGTCGCAGCTGAGGGCAGATGATTGTGTGGTTTATTTATATAAGGACCTGGCTGGACCACAATGAAACAAGGTAAACGAGACCCTCTGAGATTAACGTGAGAATGCAGAGCATGTGATCCTTCACCTGAACACATTCCTACATGAGCCACAGAACTGCAGTTTACATGAACTATAAGATAATGCTGTACGTATTTTATCTGTTCACTCACTGATGGACGCTTAGGTTGCTTCCATGTATTTGCTATTGCAAATAATGCTGCAGTGAACATGGGTACATGTACAGTGGAATATTACTCAGCTATAAAAAAAGAATGAAATCTTACCATTTGCAACACCATGGATGGACCTAGAGGGTATTACGCTAAGTGAAATAAGTCAGACATAGAAAGATAAATACCATATGATTTCATTTATATGTGGACTCTAAAAAATGAAGAAAACAGGAACAAACCCATAGATACAGAGAACAAGTTGGTGATCACCAGATGGGAGGGGGCTGGGAGGATGAGGTGGGAAAGATGGAAGGGGTTAAGAAGTACCAATTACCAGTTATAACAATGATTGTGGGGCTGTAAAGTACAGCATATGGAATGCAGTCAATAATGTTGCATTAACATCTGTAATATATTATAATAATGTGCAATATCAGATAGGTACTAGACTTACCAGGGTGATCACTTTGTATAGTACATAAAAGTTTAATCACTATGTTGTACACCTGAAACTAATATAGCATTGTATGTCAACTGCAACTGAAAATAAGAATTAAAATTAAAAAAATTAAGTCTATGTTAGCCTTTTTGGGGAGAGAGAGAGTTGTGTTTGTGGGCAGTTCATGGGGAGAATTCTTTGAACTGGGGATTATTCAAAATTTACTTAGAACAAATGCCATTATGTGCCAAGTAAAATCCCAATTGTGTGCAACAACTCCTGTATGAAAATCACTGCTACAACCGAATCAAGTTCAGAATGCTCAGGCCCAAGGGAATCCAACCAGCTGGGACTGAGGAATGTTCAGACTGGCCCCTGAGCCCACAGCACCATTGGCCCTGGCAGCTGTCAGGTGTGTGTGGCGAGACTGAGGCAAGCAGGCAACGGTGACCATCTGAAAACGTGAGCCCCCCATGGTTGGCGACTGACGACACATTCGTAAGGTCACAATCACAGAATGCCTTGGAGCAGAACTTGGTGAGAGGGACTTATTTGGATCCTGTTATGCAAATCGACTGTAGATAAATGCATTTGCCTTGGATATGTCTCCCTGCCTCCCCTTTTAAGGGCTCTGCTAACTCTCAAGTCACTTAGGAATATGCAGACATATTGTCATTTAGGAAGGCGTCTGGGATTTGGAGTTAGAAGAATTCTGTGGTACAAATGTTTGTGTCACCCCCAAATTCAGATGTTGACATCCTAGTGACTAATGGGATTAGAAGTTGGAGTTTTTGGAAAGTGCTTAGTTTATGAGAGTGGAGTCCTCAGGAGAAGATGAATACCTTTACAGAAGTGTCTGGAGAAGCTAGCTGGTCTCTTCCACCATGCGAGGACATAGCTAGAAGGTGCCAGCTGTGAACCAAAGAGAGACCAGAAAGCAGCCATGCTGGCACCTTAACCTTGGACTTCTTAGCCTTCAGAATTGTGAGAAATTTCTGTTGTTTATAAGCTATCCAATCTGTGAGATTTTGTTATGGCTGCCCAAATGGACTAAAACAAAACAAAACAAAACAAAAAGAGATTTTCAGTCCTTGCTGTGCAGTTTGCTCACTTGTGACTTCGAGCAATTTACATAATCCCATTGTGTTTACATTTCCTCACTTTAAAAATAAGGATTATAATAAGGCTGCATATCTTAAACTTCTTGTGTCCATTCTAATTTGTGTGACTCTAATGATTCCACTTTTGACACAGATTTTTGAATTTTTAATTGAGTTATTTCTCATTTTACTTAAGGTGATAACCAGAAACTACAACGATAGAAATGAGGTGCAATACAATCTCTAGATAGATGCCAGGTGGCTGGCTTCAAACCTTCTGTTTTCTTTACTTAAGACGAGTCCTGATCTTATGTCATCAATCCCAAGAACGTGGAGCTCCAAATCCAGCACCCCGGTGAGTGCTGGGGAGCTGGGAACACACTGCTCACACGTGCAAAACCGTAGGAGCCACCTCTGGTTGCAGCTGAAAGCAGACTTGGTTTCCATACGAATACTTTAACCAATAGTTTCATGGAAAGTCCCAAGTGCTTTCTCCCTTTCTTTTTCTTTTAAATGTTTAATTTTGAAATAATTATAAACTCACAGGAAGTTGCCAAGGTAGTACAGGGAGGTCCACATGCACTTCAGCCAGTTTCCCCAATGGCTCCCTCTAACGTAACTGCAGCACAACATGCAAACCGGGAATCTGACCATGGAACAGTGTGTGTCTGACGTTGGTACAGAGTACGTGTCTGGTGTGATGCCATTTTAGCACATATGTCGATTCGTGTAAAAAGCATTGCAATCAAGATACAGGACTATTCCATTACCACAAAGATCTCTTTCGTGTGACCAGTTTATAATGCTCATTGCCTTCCTCTGATCACTAACCCCCGAGAACCACTAATGTGTTTTCCATCCCTATAATTTTGTCATTTCGAGAGTGTAATAGGCTATTGAATGCCATGTGAAATAATTTATAAATAAAAAGCGTCATCCATCTCCAAGTCACACAGTTTCTTCTTTTCCTGGGGAAAGAGTGGGGATCTGCACAGTGTGACACGGATGTCGCAGATTAGAAAATTTACCTTTTGCTATGCCTGTCCTTTGGCCTGCGTTATTTTTCTCCGTCCCATTTGGAGGGCATAATGCCATCCAACTGTGCGTGGCTCCACACCTCAATAACAGCTCCACAGAAACTGAACTTAATGCATGCTGCAACACGTGTCTGAAAATAAATGGGCTGTGAGAAGGGAAATGCCAGTTCTGCCTCACTCCCGGTGAAATCGAGATGAGACAGCTGTGCCTATAAATGAGGCCATTGGAAGAGTTAATATGGAAGACAGCCCCATGCAATTGTGAATTTCTGTGGAGCTACTCACAGACCATGCTCTAGAAATTAATAAGAGTGCTGAGGAAGATGGGGAGGGTATACAAAATGAAAACCAAATGAATGGATCTGTTTTCTTGAAAGGTTCAATGGCACTGAATCCCAAGACTGCTCAGGCTCTGCTGGTCTGTGGTTTAAAGGGCATTTTGAATGATTTACACCAAGGCTACGTAGGAAATCAAAGTGAAGCAGGATAAAAATAAAGAATGATCACTTTGCGTTCCTAGCAGGGAAAAACACATTGGAAAAAGGAAATAGATTGGTAATTTAAAATAAAGAATTCCTCATGTTTGTCACCAACGTGAACGCTCACACAACACATGGTGTTTGTCAACACTATCAGCATTCATTTCACTTCAGATGCTGGTTCATTCATCTACTCATCCCAAACAGATGCAGAGTTCCTTTTCTGCACTGATACTGTGCTCAGAGCGTGCATACGCTCCTTATTTAATTCTGATAAGAATCATTCTTCAAAGGTATGACTGCTATTCCAAGTTTTTAGTCAAAGAAATTGAGATTCTGAGTAGTTTTTTTTTTAAGAATTCATTTACTTATTTTTAGACAGAGGAAAAGGGAAGGAGTAAGAGAGGGAGAGAAATATCGATGTGTGGTTGCCTGTCCCATGCCCCCTAGTAGGGACCTGGCACGCAACCCTGGCATGTGCCCTGAGTGGGAATCAAACCGGCAACCCTTTGGTTCCCAGGCTGGCACTCAATCCACTGAGCCACACCAGTTAGGGCTGAAATGCTGAGCTATTCTTAATGTGTTGATATGATAAATTAACCAAAAATGGAACAGGGGTTTGAATCCAGCTTTTTTTTCAATACCTTTTCCACCTCAATACCTGTTTTATGTGCTCAAATGGTACTTTAAATTGCATTAAACTTTTTTGAATTGAAATATGTAAAGTGTTTTAAGCAATTATTTAATGGCCTCTGAAAATTGGAGGCCACCTAATTGGGCACTTTAATTTAGCTGTAGTGTAGCCAGTGTGAGAGAGGGTGGTAGCATTCTTTTTTCTGTTTGTGCCTAGAAGACATATTTTATTGGATTATGTATGCAGGGTGGGCAAAAGTAGGCTTACAGTTGTGAGTATGCAAAAACAGTTTCTTCTTGTATTATCATTTACTAATTATTGTATTATTTTTCATACAAACAACAGTAAATCTGCTTTTGCTTCGCCACCCTGTATCCTAGGAGATCATTTATTTTATTTATCCCACAATAACATCTCGACCATGATTTCTCATTGGAAATCTAAGTCAGAATCACCTGGCAACATTTTAAAATGCAGATTTCTGGGTTCCGTTCTTGCTTATTGAATCAGAACTTCTTGGTTTGGGCCGAGGAAGCTACATTTTTAATAAGCAGACCTGTCCATGCTGACGCAGGCAAGTTTGAAGCCACTGTCCTGGATGCTGCCATACACAGTCTCTACTCACAAGGGTAGGTGGCAGCACAGTTGACTCTCTCGGAGCCTGATTCAGCTTGTAACTTCCGGCCCACCGCTGAGCCAGGCCCTTCTACCCACACGACGTCATGTTTGCATCCCGTCAAAGCCCACCTGTCCACGGGCTGCCCATCGCATCGAAGCTCACGTTCCACGCTCACTCCTTGTTCACCACGCCCCTCCTGTGAGTTCTGCGGCGCCCACCGCGGACCCTGGGAGCGCTGGCACATTTCCCAGCCTTATCTCAGTCTGGACTGAGGTCTCTGCTTCTTACCTTCCGAATCCAGTCCTGTGCTATGATGCTGATACGATGCCCGGATTCTTTCTCGGTCAACATAGACCCTTAGTTCTACAGAAGTCTCTCCCCACCCAGAAAATAAAATAATTTTTTTCCCTGATTGGTTTGCATATTGAAATTAAAGATGGAAAAATATTTATTTACTCAGTGAATGAGGAATTAGCGCCTTGCAGGAGTCGTGATTAATCACGCTCCACCTGGAAGCCGGTGAACGACTCCGCTCGCAGAATCCATCAGCTGCTGAAGGAAGAGATTGCACTGAAGGGCGCTCTGCTGTCAGCCCCTTAATTTTATGTCCTAGTTGCATATTGATATCCTCTAATAAAAATTGTTTGAATTTCTCTCTGAAACATCTGGGGAGAGTCTTGAGGAGATAATTTGCATTCGCTAAACACTGAATCATAAAGCTATTTCCAGTACTCAGGGAGGGCAAACCATCTTTTATTCTATGAGATTTAAGCAATCATTTAAAATGAGCCTTTCAGAACAAGAGTAATGATTTTTTTGAAGTATGGGGGCTATAACATTGCATTAAAAGATTACTTAATTATTAACTAAAGTATTTCTTCGCTGCCTCGCATACTTCAGTAGGTCAACATTTCATGTGAGTAATGGCATAGCTGAGGTTAGGCGCAACCCGCTTTGTGACCAGTGATTCTTTAGCTCAGAAAGTATTGTTGCTTCCAGTTCAATGAGCCATTGAGGAGCTTCAGTAATTGATGAAGACCTTCCCAGCTTTCTGTGTTACTATCATCAGTTGTTCGCTTGAACTTTCTCTCCTCATGGAAACAACAGGACGAAAGGAGCAAGTCTCGGAGAATCAAGGTGGTGAGTGCTGGCTCTGGGCACCTGTGGGAAGAAGAGAGGCAAGTCTACATCTCCCCACTGCCATTTCCAGTCCTGAACTTGGATGAATGCAGAGTAAACACAGTTTTAGGGGGTCAAAGCTGAGTCTGAATGCTGGTTCCACCTTTTGCAAGGATCCTGGGAGGTAGCCTTTGGGTTCCCCCCTCATTGGCACATGACGTGACCTGGCTTGACTGAATGACCCCGCTCACATTTTTCACCTGGCTCATCACAGGTGAAATGGGTCCTTCGGCTTCACGTGTCAGCTCAGGTGTTCATTGTTCTTAGAAACCTACTTTCAAGTCTCAGGCCAGACAGGTGACCATTTTTTCCCCACTCCATATCCCTCATCGCGTTCTATTTCAACAGCCTAGTTACACACCCGTACCTTTGAAGGCAGACAACCTCATGGCATTGTATGCATTACTCAAGAAAGTGGGAGGCCATATTTGTGGAAAATTTGGTCTACACAATATGGATTTAAAGAACAGTCCTAAAGAGTGAACAAAGATAACATTTGTAAAGTTCCTGACACATCGTAGGTATCCGATAAACTTTCTCCTTGTTCCTGGCGATGACCGTGCCACTGTGGCCTGTCCTTCCTTCCCCGCCTCCACCAAAGTTTTCTAATCCAAACCTGCACAGCGTTTTCTCAGCTTTACGTTATTGCCATAGATCCCATCGGATGTGTCAGTGTCCATAGGAGGCTGGGTTCTTCTGGAAGCAGGAGCCGAGGAAGGGTTTGGAGTACGGAGGTTTTATTGAGAGAGGTGTGCATTGAAAGAAAAGGCAGGAAGCAGAACTGAGCTGACCTGACAAATCTCTGCAGCCTGACTGCGCGAGTCCCAGAACGCAAATTCCCCTGAGGAGGAGCCCTGCCTTGGGTGGAAATGATGAGTCCTCTGTAGCCCTGCCTTGCTTGGTCATTGGCTGGGAGTGTCCTAAGACAAGCATGACCCTGGCTACCATCGCCTCGATGAGAGGTTGCCACCACCACACAGTGACAAGAGTGTGATCTGGTGTTAAGTGCTGAGGTAGATTGTGAAACAGCTAATACCTGGCCATGGTCGGTCAGCCACACACACTCCTCACGTCCCAGCAACAAGTCCTTTCTTGATGGGGAATCTGAGTGGCGCATCTCTGTGTCTGTCCCAGTGACAAGTAAGAATTCAGAACTTGGCCTAGTGTTCTTCTAGGGATGCTGCATGTTTATAGAACTCTCCTAAAGAGCAGGAAGACTTAGGAGGCATGAGAACGGCCTTTGTGGCACAGAGGCATAGGTGAATATTTGAACTGGGAGCCTTCATGCATCCTTCAAAAGCTCACCTAACCTATTTGTTGCCAAGGTACTAAAAATGGGTGTGGTTGTTCCCTCTCTGTTACTCCTTCTTCACTTCACCCTGCTCAGTCATGCTTCATGGGAAACAGAGTGGGGCGCGTCGTTGATGCACGTGGTCTAAACCTCTCCTGTGTAAAAAAGAGGGATGTGCAGGCAAGCGCATTTGTGGCGACAGGTACACGGGTTCCCTGCATGGAGAGAAACCAGGCACCATCAGTACAAAACGGGAGTAATATATTTTAGTATGCACAGAGCATTTTATAAAAATGGATTGATATGAACAGATGCCGCTCTTAACTTTATTTTAGCATTTAACCAGAGATTAAACGAGCATTGTTTTGTTAAAAGATGTATATCTAAAACATCTCTGTAAAGCTACAAGACGTAAGCTAGACAGTGGAGACACTAGAGTCAGACCACAGACCCAGGGCTACCCCTCCAGGGCTAGGCTCAGTGCAGAGCAACGAGCGGGGAGAGTGGGGGGAGCTGGGGCTGCTGGTCTGGCTGGATGGGGTCTACCCGCCCTAACGCGAGCCGACTAGTCAGTTGCTCTTCAGATATCATAAACGAGTGCCATGTTTTGCTAAAATAATTTGGTGACAAGAGAACTCCACTGCATGTTTTAAAATGCGGCAGATTTTCAGAGGACAGGAATACAGTCCAATATATACAACACAAGAATTGGTTTTTAAGATCTGGAAATTGATTAAGAGTTTTGTAGTGTTCCACGATCGTGTGGCTGAGGCAGACGGGGCTCATTGGGAAGACATTGACAGACCTGACAGCAGGAGCTGGGGACTCGGAGTTCTGTCTAGACCCCGGGTCGAGGGTTAACTATGGAATGAAAGAACCTTTGGGAGGGAAGACATGCAGATCCCTGTGAAAGGAAGGCACAGCATGTAAATCCAAGACGTGAGATGTTTCCAAGTGGGAGCTCTGTAACCAGGGCAGCCTTCTTAAGTCTTCTTGTAGTGTAAAAGGCCTGGAAACGAGACGCCTGCTGGCACCCCATTTGGGAGTGCAGCGACCTCCGCTCATGGTATCTGCTGACTCGGGCTATGAGCTGTACCACGTCTTCAGGTTCAACTTGGATCTGCCCTAGGGAGGAGAGAGGGGGGCTTCCTGGTATCTGTTTTGTTGGCCCCCATATTTTTGGCAGGGATCTCATGTCTTCTAGACAACCCCAGTTAGCAACTTTAAGAGCAAGGAAAGAATGGTAGAAATAACCATAATAAGAAAACACTTTTTAAATATTTCTCATTTTGTCAAATTAGTCATTGTGTGGCCATACTAGGAGCAGCCTGGAGAAGATTTATCTTTTATTTGACCGTATGGTTCACAAAATACCTTTTTCCTTTTGGTTTATAATAGTCAAAGAATGGTTTCTAAAAATAAAAGCATAAATGAAATGCAAGGGTATTTGAGGAGAAGCTTGTAAAAAGATAATTTTCATTTTTTGGTGGACATGAATTACATCTTAATTTTCAGTTTTTAAAAAGAAGTTACATGTTTTAAATACATCTGAAGTGCCTTTAAAGCCATATTTCTAATTTATATTTTTCCTTTTTTCAAAAATCACCTTTATCATAAATTTATTGTATGTTCTTCTACTCTATTAATAGTTATTTTACACAAATATAGTATTAATGAGCAGTATAAATATTATTTTGGTATGGTTTAAAATTTTATGTAATTTATGGTATATTTAAATCTATTCTGAAATAGGCTCTTTTCAAATATAATATTTTGGGCTACATCCATGTTGATATAGATCTTTTAATTTCTAAATTGCCTTAGATAAATCTATCACGTGATATGATATGCCACATTTTATTTATCCACTTCCCCACTACTAAGAGGACATTTAAAAATGTCACTTAATTACATCCATCAATCTAGCATTTGCTTTAGAAGAACTTTCTGAACTAGTACTCTGTTCAAGGTGTCACCATAAAATGTTTGGCTTAATGAAGAGCTTTTGCCTATGCTATATAAAAGAATTGCTGATTTTTGGGGAGTTTAAATACAACTAGGAGTTTAAATATAACTTGAAATGTTTCCTGAATGTATTTCTATTTTATTATGATTCAAATGCTTCTTAAAGATATTGTCAAGGTTTTTGCACACATGCTGTTGTACTTGAGAACAATGGTGGTAGGTTTGGGGGGATGCCAATTTCTAGTAATTGACTAACACTTCCACTTCCTTATGATTCTAGACTACTGACGCAGTAGACACAAGAATGACATGGTGGAGAAGCACAGTATTAACTTTTTCTTTAACCTCACATACAAGGTCTTTTGCAGACGTGGTGGAGAATGTGACCTGGTCCTCAGGCCAAAGTGAAGTCTTCTGCTACTCTCCTGGGAGCTCTTCACACCTACGTGTCCCCAATAACTAGAGGTCCAGGGACACTGCCTTACTCTTCTTAATCTGGTACTGAGTTTTCACTTATGGAATCTATTAGAGGCTGGATTTAAAGACCATGGCTTATGAAAATGGAGCCGCAGAACACATGCTGTAATTAGTCCTGGTGTGTTAGCAAACTACAGGATAGACCAGATGTACGCATATGATTATTTTAAGTTAAAATATTGCAGGTATAAGTGTTTTGTAAAATGGACTAGGCAATTTATTCAGTGAGACATTTTATCACCATGCCCTCTTGATCTCTAAACCACGTACATATATAATCTATACACACACTCGATGAACACTTAAAGTGAATCAGAATGCCTAGTCTCTTAACAATGCAAAATACAACACAGTAATAGCTACCCAAATGTACTTTTATGAAACTTTTTATGCAATTATGAGTAGAGAGCCAGTTTGAGTAATTATTTCAGTGTTTGAGAAGTGTTACCATTAGGGACTTATATAAAAATATTCTTTCAGAACATAATGCATTTGCAAAGTATGGAGGCACTTTCCATTATCCTTACACACAGGAGACCTACGTAATGACATTATGTAGATAATTTTACCGCAACAGAAATAATAGAACCCTAGTCCATAATAAGAACGGCTTGAGGGGTACTTTAGTTCATTAGCATGAAAAATGGCTGCATATCTTAAACTTCCGTCGATTCTCATTTGTATGACTCTAATGACACCACTTTTAACAATTTCAGAGGAAAGGTTTTGGAATTTTTAATTGAGATATTTCTCATTTTACTTAAGGTGATAACCAGAAACTACACAATAGAAGGGAGGTGCAATACAATTAGAGATAGATGTCAGGTGGCTGGCTTCAAGCCTTTTGTTTTCTTTACTTAACACGAGTCCCGATCTTATGTCATCAATCCCAAGAACGTGGAGCTCCTTTGTGGAGGCCAATCCAGCACCCCGGTGAGTGCTGGGGAGCTGGGAACACACTGCTCACACGTGCAAAACCGTAGGAGCCACCTCTGGTTGCATCTGAAAGCAGACTTGGTTTCTATACAAATACTTTAACCAATAGTTTCATGGAAAGTCCCAAGTGCTTTCTCCCTTTCTTTTTCTTTTTAAATGTTTAATTTTGAAATAATTATAAACTCACAGGAAGTTGCCAAGGTAGTACAGGGAGGTCCACATGCACTTCAGCCAGTTTCCCCAATGGCTCCCTCTAACGTAACTGCAGCACAACATGCAAACCGGGAATCTGACCATGGAACAGTGTGTGTCTGACGTTGGCACAGAGTACGTGTCTGGTGTGATGCCATTTTAGCACATACGTCAATTCATGTAAAAAGCATTGCAATCAAGATACAGGACTATTCCATCACCACAAAGATCTCTTTCGCGTGACCAGTTTATAATGCTTGTTGTTCCCTCCCTCCAATTGCTAACCCCCGAGAACCACTAATGTGTTTTCCATCTCTATAATTTTGTCATTTCAAGAATGTAATATAAATGGAATCATATACTATGTGACCACCTTTCTGATAGTTTCATGGAAAGTCCCTAGTTCCTGCTCCCCTTTTTTAGACTTCTGATTGTCTTCTACATTTCAACCATGTACAGCTATTTTTAGCTCTGACATTTTATGGTCTTAGTCAAAGAATCAAGTGCAAAAATGTAAAGTGACCTAGTCAGTTTGCTAATTGCTATGGAAATTTCGACTTTTTTTTGGACGAAGCTCATTTTAAATGTATACATGCCTACTGGATCTTATTTGTCTGAAGGGGTAGAGTATATAATTTCAAGAGCATGTATTTCTCATGACCATCTCTTTAGCACCCGCTATAATGTTTGACACATAGCTGGTCTTTAATGCATTTTTGCATGGAGGATGAATAAATAAGCACCATTTTTACTTCGAGGAGGGGTAAGGTCGATGGCTTGTGAGGTTATGTATCTCTGTGAGTGGACAACTTGTGCTAAATGACCATCAGGAGGAAGATCAGATTGATGCGAATGCTACTGGCGACTAACATCTCTTTACTTTGGGATTGCTTCCTCCCTGTGCTGCAGGTGTGTGCCAATGTCCCCCAGCCCAGGCAGAGGTGTAGATCCTCTGCTTGGTGGCTGAGGGGGCTGTCCCTGGTGGAGCATGGGCTCTTGCCCCTGGTTTTCACGTCCAGGAGAGGAGAGATCCTTCTCCTGAGTACATCATGCTGTGCACCTCTATGGGGCATGGGATTATACAGGGTCCGGCACAAATAGCGCCCTTATTTCATTACAAAATCATAAGCATGCAATTCTATAACATAACAATCTCACACATAAGCACAGCATATGACATTTTAGGTGAAATGTTCAAACTGCTGTCCATCTTGTGCAAGACATTCACATGCCCTACCAGCCATACTATAGCAGGTGTTACTTCTGCTGGAACTTGTATTTTGGGGCCTGGAATTGTTAGGTTGAGGGATTTTAAACTGATTTGCTATGTCATGGAGCATCGTTGAAAGCTTTTCTCTGGTGCGTGACATGACTATCATAGTGCCCTCCTGAAAGCTGATCAGTTGGAGAGAAACATCCAGGAGGAAAGACTGGAGGTGGGCAGGCAAGTGGTAACAAGAGCTTGAAAGACCTAGTGAATGAAAAGGCAAATTGTTCCCAGTACAAGGGGGATTTTGTATCTGTATAATCTTCTACTTTATAAAATACTATTGTATTAATGCATTACATATTCACAATGATGACGTGAGTCAGAAAAGTTGGGGAAACGAGGCATAAGAAGGTATGTAACTCGCTCAAGGGCTTCTCCAGGCTGAGGCTAGAGTACAGGTGGCTGAGTTTTATTTCTGTTGTTAGAGCTTGGTCATGAGCTAACCAGCGAAGGGTTCACTCTGTTGGTCAGTACAAGGGTGTTACTGAACAAAGAAAAGGGGGTTTGTCAGCTTGCTGCCAGAAAGCCAAACTTGAGCAGCAGTTGCTGGTGAAAACGGAGAGGTTTTATTTGGATGCTGGCCAATCTGAGAGAATGGTGGTCTTGCCGTCTCAAAGCCTGTGTTCTCTGCAAGACCAAGACAAAGCCCAACCTTCCTCAGCAAGACCAAAACAGAAGCCAGTGCCCGGAGTTCCTGGTCCATTTTAAAGCACCATCCTTTGGAGCCTGCAGGTGGTTGCTAAGTGGTCATCCAGGTAACTTAGCTTGTTCCCAGCTTCTGCCTGTTTCTGGCTCCCTCCTGGAGTCTGCGTGTGGAGCTCCCATGGCCACACAGCTGCGAGGGCTGCTCCCAGGCCAGAGAGTGTGGGAATGCACCTGCAATTGTTTCCCCAGGCCCACTGAGAGGACAAGCCAGTGCACTGTGTGGGTGCAGGTCCTGAGCAGTGAGCCATGAGCGAGGGAGAGAGAAAATTTCTTTGTTCTCCTGGGATTATATTTACTTGTACCAGATCAACTTCTCAAACCTTTGTGGCCTTTGGGTGGGTCCACCTCCCATACAATCCCTTCTTTCCCCAGGCTAGACTGACGGGCCTCTTTTGCCCAACAGCTCCCTCTGCACCATTTCGGCTTTTATGGCACATGTGCCTGCTTTTCCCTGGTCCTACCCATCCCCAATCTGGTACCAAAGGGGCAGGGGGAAGGGCTTTTCATGCACTCAGTGTGAGAACCGCCTCCTGCTGCCCTCTTGGCGGCAGAGGGGGAGGATTCCTGGGGCTCTGGAAACCATCCCCAGGTAACAGGAATGGGACCAGGTGCCTAAGACAGAGGGCGAAATCATAGGGAATTGAAATGTTTCTGAAAGGAAGAATGGAGACATTTTATTCAGAGATATCTTTGACCCAAAGGCATAGAGAACATTTCTGATATTCAGGTAAAATATCACCAGACAGCATTTCTCAAGTTGCCACAAGCTTGTCCCTCTGCCTCAGCGTATACTGGGGCAGATGAGCAGACACGGTTCTTAATGCTGTGCAAACTGGCAAATGGCTTTACGGAGACATGATAAGGTGTTTTTGAAAAGCTCCACTACCTTCCACATGGATTTGTCAATTGAAAATCTATTCAGAGTATGTAACGCATAAAAACATCATTTCAATTTGTGGCCTATTTCTGTTAATAACAGTATGTGGTAAGACCCACTTATAAGAGGCTATGATGTTAATTTAACAAAATGATTCCAATTGACCCATATGAGACATTTTCTGTCTGTTATGCTGGCACCATAATAGATGTCTTAATTTAATGATCATATTATACTAATTGAAATAAAGACCTAGGGGTGTAGAAGTAGCAGAATAACACTTGCTAGTCAGCACCAAAATATTAAATTCCTGACATGGAAGATCACCTTAACTATTATAGAATTAAAAGCAAGATATGCATTCAAAAAGGAAAAAAATAACAATTTATGAGAGAACAATGACAAATGGAATTGGTCAAAAAACAATTTCATGCAGAAATAAAAAAAACTTAAAAAATTAAATACCACTGAAACAAAAATAAAAACAAAAAGTTAAATAAAGATGGTTAGGTAAATTAATATCAGAAAAACTAATGTAGAACTGAAAGTCTAAAATACTCTACAAATACAACAAACAATGTTACTATACAAACTTGTACCTTAGAACCACTCTTTTTGAAAGATTTTATTTATTTATTTTCAGAGAGGGAAGGGAGGGGGGAGAGAGAGAGAGAGAGAGAGAGAAACATCAATGTGCAGTTGCTGGGGGTTATGGCCTGCAACCCAGGAATGTACCCTGGCTGGAATCGAACCTGGGACACTTTGGTTCCCAGTCCGCGCTCAATCCACTGAGCTATGCCAGCCAGGGCTTAGAACCACTCTTTTGGTGGGAATGGGACTCGGAATATCATCTGTGCTATCCTGTCTTGACAAGTATCTGTTTAACAAGTCTTCCTTGAGCACCTACCCTGCGCCAGAAACTCTGCTATAAAACGAGGACACAGTAATAAAACAGGCATGGCTTCTGCCGTCACAGAGCTTAGAGTTTAGCAAAACTTAATACAATCATTATATAACAATAAGTCCAAATAAAAGTTCAAAATATGAAAAAGAAAGCGTGTGGTGACGGGAGCTGATCTGGTCTGGGTCAGAGGAGGACAGCCGGGAGGAGCAATATTTAGGCAGAGATCTGAAGGGGAGGAGGGGTAACTATGTAAAGTGAGTGGAGAGTGTTGAGAACGTCATAGGCACAGAGGACCGGCTCTGCGCCTAGAAGGAGCTTAGTGTTCCTAGGGACCTGAACGAAATTCATGGTAGAGAAACCTAGGGAATGAGGAAGCACAACATGCATAGGGACTTGAGTTACAGGAGGGGACCAGGAAAGGGGCACCTTCAAGGAGACACTGTCTTGGAGGACGCCCAGAAATACAGCAATGGGTACACAGCAAAGGGCTCTCAAGGGTGCAGCATTGACGGACTGGAAAACACCGTGCTATCGGGGGGAGAACAGATTGGAAAGAGAGAATGGATGGGCAAAGGGGCAAGAATGGGTGTCTCCTGAGGAAGGTATCGGAGGAAATGCGAAGTGGTGGACAGATTTGAAAAATCAGCAGAACTTGATAACTAGATGCTGTGGGATGTGGAAGAGGGAAACATAAATTTGCTACTTAGTGCTCTGGCTTACTGAAAAGTAGGTAGACAATAGTAAGGAACGATGAGACAGTGTACACCAGAAGTGGAGTAGGTTTCAGGGCAGCTGGGAGATTAGGGAGAGAGTGAGATCTTGATTTCAGTTTTGAATGTGTGGCATTTGCAGTAATTTTGCCAAGGCTACGATGTTGCCTAATTCCAGAAGGTACCATTTACACAGAATCCAATACAAACTTTGCCCCTTGGGATGGTCACTGCAGTGCTGCTGTTTCAGCATTTGAGAGGAAATGGTGAGTAGATACACGGGGCTAGTTTTTCGAAGAAGCATCTGGGTTGAAAATATTTCATTGAATCTACAATGTCACCACTTAAAAATACAGCATTATTTTACATGCCACTAAGAAGGAGAACATTACAGCCACTACCATGGCATGTCATCCACTGTGAGACCCAGTCACACTCAAAGATGTGAAATGTGGAAAAGTGAGCATCTTGTAATTGACACAGGCCTATGGTGGGTGGTTTTAATTGTATGCATGAATGACGTGCCTCCTGAGTGTTGAGGGAGAGGAAAAGATAGCCTACTAGGCAGTCTGAAGGGAGTACATTTATGGCCTGGATGGAGGAGGATGATTCAAGAGAGTCAAAGAAGAAAGATTTTGGAGAAGGTGCAGAAGACACAAAGATAGCCATGGAACTCGTCAAAATAAAAACAGTGGTGAACTAGGAGAGTGCCGTTTGGTGGTGTAGCAGGCACAGAAGTCATGTGAGTGGGTGGGGAGTGAGAGGTAGGGGAGAAAATAAAACGGTGGGTGTAGACAAATTTTTCAAGAAGTTCGGTCGTGAGGGGTAGGAGAGAGGCACGGGAGTAGCTGGGGAAAGAGAGTTGAGTAAAACTTTCTTTGTAAGATGAAAGAGATGTGGGCATGTTTGAAAGTCAGTGGGAAAGGCTGAATATACGAGAGGGGAAAATATAGCTAATAGTATAAATGAATGAGACTGTGGGAAATGGCAGGATGCGCAGCACAGGTGAATGGATTGGTCTTTGACACCTACCGTTAGGGCAGGCACACACTACAGAAGGAAAGCAGAGGGGGTCCACCAGAACTGGGTTTTGCTAACTGGGTACAAGAAAAGATGGCGAGAGAAAGAAGTTAGTAGTTCAGGAAAGAATGTTGCTAAGATTATGGCTCCTGAAGTCTAAGGTGAAGATCAAAAGGATGAAAAGGCAGGACAGATGGGCTGAGAGATTTGAGAGGCGTTGATGGACAGGACTCTTACCCTATCAACTATCTTCCTTCTCTTGTACATTCTGCCTGCTTCAAGCAAATGGATCTTTCTCACTGGCTTTGAAACATACACCTGTCCAATCTTAAAATGATCTCGTAGATGTAGTGTAGCTGCAAGTCCAGAATAACACAACATTGTAGAAAGTGATTTCACAGGCAGAGCAGCTCTGGGTGGATAAAGCATGACCATTGTCGGAGGTGACTTAAGTAAAAGAAAGAGAAAGTCTTCAGAGGAAGGAGAAAGAAGTAAAAGAAAGAGAAAGTCTTCAGAGGAAGGAGAAAGTCTCCAGAGATAAAGGGTTTTGGTGAAACAAATCCTTTGATGTGATCGTTGATGCCACAAAGATAATGTAACTCGCCGTGACTGGCACGACTGTGAACAGGAAGTTGGTGAGGGACAGTGGATGTAGCTAAAGAGCAGGAACTGTAAAGGGGAGAGGTTTATTTTGAAGAAAATCATTTCATTTTCCCAGTTTACCAAGTGAGACGATATGGTCTGTGTGAAATAAATGACACAGACAGGAACAGATGGGAAGGAGGAAAGACAGAAAGAAAAGGTAGGGGAATCTAAACCTAACAAACTTTACTCAGAATGGGACATTATCTCTTTCATTCTCGCCTCATTTGATATCAGAGCTTTCTTGTAGCCAGGGAATGGATCCACTTCCTGTGAAGATTTGTCTGGTCGCTTGAAAACAGAGTCAGGTTAAGAGTGTGTGGTCCTTACCCCTGCTCAAAGGGCCCTTCTGGAGTGGGTGCTTAAGCACTGAAGCCTAGTTGAGCGGCCCAGCCCCGTACCCTGAGGATTCCTCTGCTGAGGCCTCTCGTGAACTCTCAAGAAAGTAGGGCTGTTTTTGAACCCTCCTGGGTCTTGCTCAGCCGTCCAGCGACAGTGAAGGGAAGAAGAAACAAGTGCAGGAAGTGAATTTTGACTCTTATTTGCTCTTTACAACCTTCTATAAGAGACACATTGCGAGCCCTTGAGCTGCATTTCACCCTTGATACAGCTTTGGTGTTTTGTGCTACTGTTCAAGGAAGGAAGAGTGGTCGAGACCTAAATGGATGTGCACAGCCTTGAACTCTCCTGGAGAGGTAGAGGGTCATCCAGAAGAACTTGCCAGTCAGTCCTATTTATGGCTATTAATTGGAGAAACAGAGTTTTACTAGAATCATTACTGTTTGTTTATTCCTTAAAATAAGACACAAAATTTGGCTTAGATTTGCATTGGATGCATCATTTATGTAGTTATTTTTAACTTCAGCAGCATGGCACTGGGGACGCACATAGTCCCCTTACTCACCTCACATACCATCAGGGCACATTGAAATTGAGAGGCCAAATTTAATGTGAACGTCACAGATCTTTCCCTGAGATGACATTTGTAGCTCCTTTTGGCCTTATTCCTTATTAGGATGAAAACAATTTAGTGTTTATGCCACCACAGCAGACATTCAAATGTGACAGTCATCTTTACTGTTGGTGATTTCATTGATTACTGTTTTATGTTTTATTCCATTTCAAAGTTTAATTTTTGTTCTTTTCAGTGTCAGATCTTTGGGGTTTACGGATGTCTATATCCGTGGGTGGTGTGGAGGGGGCGTTGGACCGTGCAGTCATGTGCCCCCACCCCTGCACTTTCGTTCCGCAGCGGCACAGAACTGGAGCCGCGGGGGTGTGAGCATTATGGGAAATGCATCCCGACGCTCTCTCGCCCATGGACCAAATGCATCCAGTATTGCTTTACCACGGAAAGAGCATGGGCTCTGGAGCGAGATACTTTTGTGACTTCCTCGATTTCTGACAACATTGGCTTAATGATTTAATTTTTTCTGAAGCTCACCTTTCTTCACCATAATGTGGAAATAATTCCACCTTCATGCTAAGTTTTTTGAAAGCACTATGGGAGTAAGTGCCGTAGACATTTGCTCAGCATCCAACACATATGAGGTGCACAATACATGTTCTTTCTTTTATGATGGAACAATACATTCAAAAAGCTACAGCGGATTACTTTTCACTTTCATGGTACACTAAAAAGAGAAAATACTTGTAAATCTTGATCAATATTACAATATAGTAGAGGACTGACTTAGTATTAATCCAATCATTCTATCACTTTTTGTTCTGGAAATTTGAGATGATTTATTTCAGCAGTGATTTTATTTTAGCATCCTTTACTATGATTTAACCATGGGGGACCCTTGGTGCTGCTAACATTTATCAGAAAATAAAGCCAAATATTTCTTTAGTAACATCAAAACGGGACATTTGGGGAAATTGTCTCCCTTTTAAAAATATATTATTTTTTTTTGCAAGGAGAAAGGGCAGGCATATGTGCATGTGTTTGTATATGCTCACTAACATTTAAACAGATCTCAGGGATGAATATGTTACCAAAAGTTCTTTCGAAAATGGCACACATATTTAATTATTTTAGAACGTATTTTTTTTGGGAGGGCTGGTTTTCTCTCCCATACTAAAAGCTAAAATAATCTATTTGGGATCTTATTAAATTATCTTTATCTTATAATACCTTACTAAAATATCTTAAAATATTTTGTCATTAAAAAATTTGGGATTACAGAGTTATAAAAGCAGTCAGTTGATTAAAGATTTTGACTCTATATAACATAATCTTGAATAATGATGTTTTTGAGGGAATGGAAAAAATCAGAGGTTTTTCTTGTGTTTCAAGACAAGGCTGGCTAAATTTCAGCATGTACTTTGAAAATGCATGTAAAAACAAGTTTACTTTGAATTTCTGTTTTGCCTTTACCATTCCATGCCGTATTTGGAAATTATTCAGTTCCCCTTTTCCATCCCAATGTCTAATCCTAATTTATTTGAAAATATTTTAGAGTGCTTCTGAGGCAATTAGGATGTTATTAGGTAGCTGCAGCTGGGGATTGACAAATTTTCCAAGTACATGGGCATGTAGAGGATTGCCAGGGACAGTTAGCATTTGGTATGATGACCCCATTATCTTGTATAAGCCTTTCTGCCCCTCTGTCAAGATCAGATTTCTGATCGTCACTGCATTGATGGAAACAAGAAAGCAAGTACTGCATGGCCAATGAGGCCGCAGACTTCTGGACTCCTAGCTGTGCCTTCCCCACTGCTAGCAACTCACCTACAATCTGAAACAACTCTAGACAGCACGTAAAATCTTGCCTCTGGTCAGAACATTGTATAAAACAGGCATCGGGTTCTAGGAAGTGGTAAAATGAAGGTACATTTAAAGAAAATACCAGTTGAGGTAAAATTATTATTTCTTCTCCTGTTCTCGATTATCTACTTTTTTTCTTTTTTAGGTTTATGTCAACGGGTCTCAGACGATGGGTTGGTGCACTACAGGCCTGCTCAATATATTTGTAATTTGTAATTAGTCCTGTAAGAAATTATATTCTAAGTTCTTGCAACTTAACATGAGGCCTGTGGACCAGCAGCGTGGGCAGCACCTGGGCGCTAGTTAGAAATTCAGTCTTGCCCTGGGCCCAGACCTGTTCAGTCAGAAATTGCATTTTTAAAAAGATGCCCAAGGAATTTGAATGTACTGCCCTCAGCCAATATCTCAAAGAACGGTGAACACCCAAGGTGGTGCAAAATAATCTCTCCTGTTGTCTTAAATTTTATTTAAAATATGAAAGAAAGGAACTAAGTTCAGGAATATATACTCCGTGGGTTGACTCTGGCGCCCCCACGTGGCTCTGGACATTCAAAGGACCCGAGAAAGCATGACAGACAGTTCAGAGGCTTGCACCAAACTGCTTTCACTTCGTTCCTTTGCTTTCAGCGTCTTGTAATAACGTGTAATTTTTCTGTGCCTCTTTAAGTGGAAAAGCTTTAAGAGATTCTCCCAAACAAAAAATTGCCAGGTAAAGTGCACAGTAACATTTCAAGGGCTGTTAACATCACTTAGTCCAAGTAGAAAGTCTTTGTTAGCCTAATTGAGACATTAAGAAAGCAATAAAAAAAAAAAACCAAAAACCCGTGAACCGGCCCTAAGTGCATATTTACATATCGAAGCTTTATGAAATACCTGTTGCAATTTTGACATACATTAAAACTGCTCCAAAGATAAAACTTAACTATAGCTGAATCAATCACATTGTTCTCACTAAAATATTACCAAATCAATGTAAATTCTTTTCTCATATAATACATTATTAAATAATCACTTTTTAGTAAAAAGAAATTTTCTATACCATTAAAAATGAAATAAAATTTATTTGAGATACATTTTTCATGTTCCCTAAATTTTAGGCTTTAAGATTCATAATTACACAATATATTAATTCAACAACAAAATATGTAAATTGTTAATTATATACACACACATTTACATAATACAAACATGCATTACAAGGTTAAAAATTTTGCACTGGTAGTGGTGCATGTAAAAGAAAAGAAAGTTTCTGCTTTAACACCTGGAATAAAATCTAGTACGTGATTTCTCTTCAAAGGACCTACAAAATGGTAAAACAAACAATACAGTTGGCAAGATACTTGTTTTTTATTAGTAACCCTGAGAAGCAGTATAAATGGTGACATTCATTATTAGGCAAACGATTGGAAAATATTCTTGTTAAGTTAAAAATAATTTAAGTATTGAATTTTAATAAACCATACAATTTGTTTTTAGGTTTTTAGAATTTAGTAACCTGAGTATAAGAGAAGAGTATTCTAAAAATGCCTCCTGTGAGTGGATATAACCGTAGGGCAGCTCTAAGTGCTTTCTCTATTTTGTCTCACTTCAAGTGCACTTATCACAGACGTCGTAAGAGCAACCGCACAGACACAGACAATGTGGTATGGGGCTCATCAGAGGGCAGGGCGTGGGGACCCTAAAGGGGAAAGGGGGCCAAATACATGGTGACAGAAGATGATTTGACTTTGGGTGGTGGGCACACAATACAACATACAGATCATGTGTCAGAGAAATGTGCTCTTGAAACCTATATAACCTTATAACCAATGTCACCCTAAAAAGTTAATTATAAAGGAACAGGTGGAAATCTGGTCAGTACCTCTTTAAAGATGAGAAACTGGAACATGAGGTGGTTACCACTTACTCTCACACTTTTAATAAAGGAAGGCATTTGTATTCAGGTCTGAAAAATGCACTTCCTTTTCTTTATTTTGCATTAAATCTCTGAATTATTTTAATTCCCCATATTTGGGGGATGGTGCTGGGAGGTCCCAAAGTTAGTGCCCTGAAGTGTGTCACCACTTGCGTTCTCTAACTGATGATGGCTTGTTTTCATGAGAAAGCAAATAATTAGTTATGGTTAGTTAGTTAATCATAATTAATCTAGATTCCTTTGGATGTGTTAGAATATTACCCCAACAATTAAATTTGTTAAGATGGTAGTATGGACAGGAATTTTTTGGTGTGCTTGATGAATATTGCACATACTTTTATTTCTGTAATTGCTGGGCAATGAACTTCCTTCTCACTTTTCTCCTGGGCACCTGGCAGGACTGAGGTTTCTGGCCTCCCTGGACATCAGTAGGGTCCTTTGATTGAGTTTTTAATGGGACTGCGGATTTCATCCAAGCAGATGGGTCTGTCAGCCAGGAATGTGTGCTTGGACTATGGTGGCAGCAAGAAATATAGACCGTATTTGGGTTTGTTTATTGTAGAAGTTTATTCTATATTAACAATGCATTTTAGTACAGTATGCCAAATATATAGAATGCTTAATGCAGTATGTTTTAGTTTGGATTATTTTAAGTGAGTTTTTTTTTTCTTCAGATTTTCACAATTCAGTGTGTGTCTCTGTTGACCTTGCATGGTTACTTTTTTCCTGTTTCTGGGCCATGATTTCTGGTTTATACACTGGTGGGCGAACTGATATTTAAACCTTCCCATCGCATTTGATAGGAAAGCCTCTTGCAGCTTTGCTGGCTGCCTGCTTCAGGCTTTCTGCTAGGTTTGCTTAATGTACTGATTTGCACAGTGGGATAAGCTAGAAACATATTTTAAATCTGAAAGCTCACATTCTGCTGAACATAGCAAACACTGGGAGAGAGCACCAGCCTGGGCTGAATCTGTCAATCCTCCACACCCCTTTTGCAAAGGCTCCTGTTTAGCCCTCAGAACGGGCGGAATGCAGACTGGGTTGATGAAAAGTTGTCTTCCCATGTACCACTTGTAATACATTTGATGCTTCTGGCTGAAGAAATTATATGCTGAACATTAGCCATTTTAGGAAGTAATCATACACACTTGACCACATTCATAACTATTTTATACTTGCTTTGTGAGCCCCTGGTCATTATGGAGCCTCGAGAGGGGGAGGAACAGTTAGGAAACTGTGCAAGAGAGGATCATTCCAGGACCGCTGACTTCCTCCGCTCCCAGGGATGTAATTCAGAGCCCATTTCCAAGGTTCAGAGACTTTTCCCTTCATGAATCATAAAATTATTAGGCCCAGCAATCCTCGAGAGATGATCTAATACTAATTGCTGCATTTACATACACCACAGTCTGTGGAGCAAAGTAAATTATTCAAAATCCCTGGGTGAATCATTTTCCCACTTAAAATCATCTTTACACAAATTACTTGAGGATGTAGGTGACGGATTCACAGGAAAATAATGAGACTGTGAGAGAAGAAAAAATGAGCCCTAAATTAAATGTTTCAAACTCAAGGAAGTTGCGAAGAGAAGCCCCTTCACTGCAGTAGGAATAAGTCTGCTACTAAAACCTTCTTACATTTTGTTGCATTTGACTCTTATAACCAAACCTGCACACTGGAGTGATTGGAAGTTTAGGGGAATTTTGTCACTTACTCTGAGAGAACAAAATAGAAATACCTGGGACCTGAATTCAGGTTTTCTTTACTCTACTGCAGTAGTATTTCCTCCTTGTGATGCATGACCTGTATTACTTCTTCCTCACAATAGGGTCTTCTTTTCCGATTCTCCCTAATTAAGGGAACCCAAGCACAGCTGGGGAAATTCTGTCTAGCATAAGTGCTTAGTTGGGAATTTTAGAGATTTTGCCAAATTAGCTACCTTGGGAAAACATTGTCAGGAAGTCTCCAGTTGCTGAATGGATAGGGCAGAGAAACACAGTCTGGTGAAGTAGCTTTCTTTGCAGTTAATGACCAAGTATGGGTGTGCCATGTAATAAGCCTGCTTCAGAGAAAGTAATCTGAACAACCATTCCTAAGGGGATTCTTTTGATGAGGAGGAATGTGGTTCTTGATCCACTGAAAACGAAAAGTGGCAGGATTCTTAACCCTCAAGCAAACACATACCTTAATTTTGATGACTAAAATTTTTGCATGGAGAAACCCACAAAACTACTTTCTTTATCTTCCTTTTTCGATTTATAAATTATATTAAACCTTTTTACTTTTACTGTTGGCTTTTAAAGACCGAATTATCTGTGTTTACCCCTACTTAATTTTATTATTTAAAGGTGGTCTCGTTACAAAAAAGCGGATGGTTTCCCAGAATTTGCTATCCATGAAGAGAATGTTCTGATATGTGTATCACTAAGGGTCTTGGAGAGTTGTGAAGTCTTGATGGCATTCTCAGATTATAGAGCTAGGAAACAGGTCATCTATCCAAAACTTTAAGCCTAAGCAAATTTTAATTTTAATTCATTTCCTATGTCGCTCACTCAACAAACTGCTTGTTGCTTTAACTCATTGGGCTACCAGACTGACAAAAACAATGTTGATTGGATCCAACCTAATCAAGAGTTTCTCAGCATCTTGAACAAAGCCACAAAATGAATTTGTAACAATTAGGATGCTGACGGGAACAATGAAATAAAGACTCATTTCAAAGTGGCTCAGAGGGTGGGAAGGCTTATCGGCTCATGTAACTGGAAGTCCACAACATTAGCAATCCGGCGGCCCCGAATTCCTTTTCTCTTCTTTTTCTTGGTTCTGTTGATCTAGGGTGCCTTTCCTGAAGACGATTTTGCAACTTAAGGAAATTGCATGACAATATTCAGTGGAACGTATTGAGCACTCTTTTCCATTATTCTAAGCAAGAGTTCTTTAATCTACTCTGGATCTGACCATTTTAGCAATATTAACTGTGGCTCTGGGAATGGAGTGAACTGTTCGGCTTAAACTAAGAAGGATCCATTCTGGAGCTGGGCTGGGGCAGTGGTGGTCAGTTTCTTTTGAACCACAGGTGTTGAATGGAAATAAAGAAATGAGTGTTGAGTGGACAGCCAACATTGACCACGGGAGATTTGTTGAGAATTACTAACCCAACCCTGTGCTCTAAAATATCTTTATTGTATTAGACTGCATTCTTAATCACAGTGGAAGGGAAGAGTTTACAAATAACTACAGGATTTACTATAGTGTGGTTGTGCAGTGAATCTCCCAATCTTTGCTTCCAAAAGTGTTCATTTCTAAAGATTTTGCCTACACATCTCTAGAAAACCATTTTTCTTTGATCTCCAGTGACCATACCTACCTCATAACATGATATATTATTTGTTTTTTGCTAGTTTTACAATACTTTAAATTTTTTATATTGTTACCATGAAACTAAATAAAAATCTAGTAGGACCTATTTTTGAAACTAATTAATTGTAGACTGAAATCTCTCTTCTTTGATAGGATAGAAAAAGTATTCTTTCCTTTCAAGCTTTCATTTTCTTGTTTTCCTTCCCTCTTTTTTCTTTCTCTTTCTCCCTCTGTTCTTCCCCTTCTCTCTATATCCCCAAACTCCTGTCTATGGTGAACATACATAGTTAGCTTTTATGCTGCTGCTATTGTGTGACCACATCGATGATTATTCAGGTAATAATTCTCATAATTACAGACTATATTGCTTACCAAAAAGCCTTTTATTTTGATTTATTTCAGAGTTTTCTCTAGCATTTCATGACAAAAAAATACATGTGGGAGACGTTTTCTAAGTTCTTGAATATGAGAATGTCTTTGTTGCCTCCCAACATGAATGATTGCTTGGCTGGACACGGATTTGAGTACAAATCGATAGTCATCTTAACTTTATAGAAGTGGAACAGCTTGCTTTTGAAATATAGAATTGTAAAAGAGAATTATGGCATTGAAATGGTTTTCCTTTTTCTATGTTGCCTGGTTTTCTGCCAGGATGGTGTTCGCTTGCTTCATTTTTTTTTTTTTTTTGTTCTTGTAATTGTCAAGATCTGTTTTTGTCCGTTATTTTTCTTTAAATTTGCCTATATCCAGGTAGGCTTTTATTTTATTATTTTTTTTAATTTAGTGTCTCAACTCTCTTTGACTTAGTAAACTTATCTTCATTTTTATTTTCTTTGTTACTTCTTGATGTTCTGCAGAGAGTTTTTCTTCATCCCATGCTTTTGGAATTCTTATTATGAATGCGGGGGAATGCCTGGGTCAATCTTCCATGTTCCTATTATCTTTGCACTTACTGTATTGATCCCTTTGCTATTTTCTTCAGTGTTCTGGGTGGGTTAGGTTATATTTTTACCCTCTGGAGCCACCAATCTGCTGCTCACTGCCTCCACTGATTAATACTTAGAAACATAATTTTTATCTGGAAGCAACTTCTCCTTATCTCTAACTGTTCTATTTTATAGATGTCTTGCCCTTTCATATTTCATGGACATTAAAAATGTGAGGCTTTCAAAGTTTTCTTCTGTTTCTACCAGGAAGGCTGTGCCATGGATGGAAATGATCTCTGATGCTTCAGAGAGATCTGCATGCTTACAAAGTAATTTAAACATGTTTTACTTTTCTGTCTGTTCATCCTCACAGAAGATATAGGTTTTTCCACTATGGAGAAGTGAAATCGTTTTAGCCAAGTTTATACAGGACCGCAGTTAACACTTTGGATTCACAGGCAGAGAAAATATAAACGTAGGTTCAGTTTAATTTTTTTTCCAAATTAGGGTTGAAGTTGTCTTTGAGGAGGGGAAGAATGCCACTGCCAGAGGCATTTGCAAAGTAGAGTTTCATTCCTATGAGGTCTTCAAGTGTTAGCAGGGGCGTCCGCAGTTAACTGTGACAACAGTGACCCCTTCTCACCACCCTGCTGCGGCATTTTTATGACCTGTGTGGTCATTTTTATGACCCGTGTATCTTCACCAAATACAAGCTTGGAAGGATTGCTGGTACCACACACTCACTGCTCTCTGTGGCAATATTTACTAAACAGTATGGGACAAAAGTAGGTTTATATTCGTTTGTATGGAAGGTAATACAATAATTAATAGGTAATACAAGAATGAACTCTGTTCAGGTACACACAGCTGTAAACCTGCTTTCGCCTGACTCTGTATTTTCCAAAGCCTCTTTTGAGGTTGTAATTTGCACTCAATGACTGACTCAGCACTCTGAATTAGGGTTCTAGTTGCGGTACTAGCCACCTACTCCCAGAATGGGTTCTCCTTTGCATTTGTTACCCTGCAGGCTGGGTCTTCCCTTCATGCAGCCTTCACAAAAGCCTGTGTAGTGAAGATTCCTGAGGCTTCTGCTCTGTGTATAGCACTTTTTTTTTTATAAATGTCTTGTGGTGATACAGATTTGTCCCCATTTTCTGTTATTCCTTTGGTCATTTCACTAAAAATTTGAGATGTGGAAGACATGAAATACAGGAGCTTATTGTGCTGTAAACATATTTTTATTATGTTCAGGTTTGAGTTCTCCTGTTCCTGCTCCACAATATTCTCTTCAGAACCCATCCTGGATGGGTCATTTCCTGAGCCCAAACCCAGATTCAATTCTCATTTTTTTTTGTTTTTTGTTTTTTGTTTTGGTCTGTTATTGTTCGAAGCTACCATTAAAACAGATTCTTTCTTCCTTACATGGAATCCATCAGCTGCATAACCAGAACCTTCAATCTTACTATTTTTGTCTATATTGCCATTGCACACATTTGTACAGAGCAGATTCCATAGAATTTCTGCATGTTATTCTCTAATTCCCTGAAGTAATTTCTGTCTTTGGTGATGGCTGGATTGGGTAACTCTTCTTGTTTCCAGCAAAGAAAAGAGGCGCCATCTTCTGAAGGAATATTGTCTGAAAAATTCTCACTCCTACGTTTTTTGCCTTTGGCTTATTAAACAAAGCTCCATTTCAAAGAGGCTCCTGCTATTGGTGCTGAGATCAGCCCAGAAGGTGGAATCAGTGTTGCTATTTGCTTTAAGCCCATTCTGTAAGAGGAAGATGAAGTTATTAGGAAGCAGGCCTCAAAGATTTATTTATGTAAAATTTAATAATATTGTTTACAAAACAAATTTTCTCCATAAGAACAAGATTGTCTCAAAAAAGAGTTTCTAACAGAGTGCTTTTATTTATTCTAACACGTTTGCTTAATTCTTTTACTTATCTTGTGAGTGGCATTAATTAAAATCTACTTCAGGAGGTTAAGTGTTTTGAGATGGTTTTTCCTTTCTAGATGGTGATAATATTAATATTTATAATCAGTTTTATTTCATTACAGGTCAAGTCACAATGTTAACTAGATTGCATTATTTTTAAATACACTTTTACTTTACTCAATATCCAAAACAAGCCAAAGTTAGAATTTTGTCTCTTAAATATTTACTCTTTCATTCATATACGGGATGTAATGGAATCAGGGCTTGCAATGAAAATAGGGATGGAACAATTTGCCAGTTTGTTGCTCCTTCAGTCCATGAAATAATACTCAAAAAGCATTAGCATGTATTCTGGAGCAGAGTAGGTGGTGTGATGATGACAATGGTGGTGACAGTGATGATGATGATGCTGATGATGCTGATGACAATGATGATGGTGATTACGATGTCATACTAGAGCCACATCTCCCAGTTGTCCAGGCTACTATTTGAGAAGCATCTCTACATAGCAGAAGTATTTTCTTAAAAGAAGTTCCTTTCACTTCTAGTGTTTTAAGAGAATCTTAGCTCTGCACGTATTCATGAAGATGCGTTGCAAGAATATCCTTTACACCCACCTACATCTTCCCTTTCTCCAAATTCTACTTTGTTCTGGTTGTTCTTTACTTATGTGCCTCATGAGTAATGCAGTTTACCTAAGTGCATTCAATGTAGTAGACTTCTGTGTAGGAAAATTTTGCAAACCATCAGGGATTTCTGCACTTTCCTCAGAATGGTGGCTGTAGATAGTAGCCGAGGCAGCACCATTATTTGGATGATTTCCCAGAAGAAATTTGGAGATCTAAAAGTGGTAGTGGGGAGAGAGTTCCCCATTTGTCTATATTTCCATTGTAATTTAGGTCCCTGGAAAGGATCAATATATTTGGTGTTTATATTCCTTTTCTAAGCAATAGAGTTTCAAGCTTAAATGCTAATTTGAGACTTTATTCTTTGTAAATGGCAATCTACTGCCAGTGAGTAACTCTCCTCCTTTATCTCAGAGGCTTGGCGATATTCTACCACTCCTGCCAACCCTAATCATGGGTGTTTCCTCAAATGAGACCTCTGATTTTTCCCCTTGTTTCTCTTTCATCATTTCTTGCTCAGAGAGCTGGTCTATTTTCACAGATTGGTGCTCACCTTAATATTTTCTGTGCTTATTTCATAGTGTTTGTACTCTGTACTCACTTATGATTATCACAATAATAATAAACATCACAAGATTTCACCACTGCCTACAAAACTAATTTCATAATATCTCTTCCAGATCAATAATCTTGTCCAAACTCTTTATTGTGTCAATGCTTAATATGTTTAAATATTATCCTTTTCAAAGAAGGTGCATTTTCTTTTTTTAAAGGATTTCATTTATTAATTTTTAAGGGAGAGGTAAAGGGAGGGAGAAAAAGAGGGAGAGAAACATCAGTGTGGAGTTGCGCCTTGTGCACCTCCAACTGGGGACCTGGCCCACAACCCACGCATGTGCACTGACTGGGAATCGAACCAGCGGCCCTTTTGTTTGCAGGCCCACACTCAATCTACTGAGTTACACCAGCCAGGGGTAAGAAGGTATATTTTCTAAAGTCCAAAGCCTATTCTCTCATTATTTTCATTTCCTCTAGATCTTTTAATAATCAAAGCGTGGTCCATGGACCAATAATATTGAAGTCATCTGGGAGCTTGTTAGAGCTTGTTAGGGAGCCAGAATCATGGGCCCTATTCCAGACTTTCTCGGTCAGAATCTGCATTTTTAACAAGATCCCCAGGTAAAAGCATCATGTCTGAAACTTTAATGTGAAAACAAATAGCCTGACGTCTTGTTTGAACAATTTTATCAAGATTCGAGCTTGCTCTCAGGTAGGGTGTTGCTGCTGCTGAACCTCGGATCCCATGTTGAGTAGCAGGACTGCGGAACAGTCCTGAGGATGGCAGAATGCTGTATCTGCTGTCCAGAAAGGTACCCGCTGGCTGCATGTGGCTGATACCTGCCCTTTTGGTCACTGCAGCAACACCTGGGACACTCAGTGGGGATTTAATAAATACTAAGAAAGTGAAATTGAAAGACCTGATGCCATTAAAATTAAATTTCATTTCAGATTCTCTGGTACATATATTAAAAATAGGAAGGTAGATTGAAATATGTGTAGAGTTGCTAATAGCCACACCTCTTGTCTGATGACAAATTGTCTTCATCTGTAATCGGTAGAGTATATTATATTCAAATCACTTATACTTTTTGTCTATTCATTTGCACCAAGAAGCTGACATGATTTTTCAAAGCCCTGACTTGCACTGACTTGGGCATTACTGGAAACAGCGCAGTGCTTCTATAGAAGGGATTTTGTTTTAGTACTGAATTTCCATAGCTTTCTGGACTTTTTCCTATTTCAGTATACCTATTTACTTGTTTATTATTTAAATTGATTTCAGTTGTCCTAGAAAACCCCAGATTTTACAAAGGAACTGATAAATCTTGTTTGTCTGGATTTTTTTCTTTTAAAGTTTGGAATGATGTACACACAGGACAATAAGAAATTCTGAACAACAAATTCTAGCAGGGGTGCCCAACCTGTGGCCCATGGGCTGCATGCAGCCCAGGGTGGCTGTGAATGTAGCCCAACACATAATTGTAAATTTACTTAAAACATTATGAGATTTTTTTGTGATTACATGTCACAATGTATTTAATGTGTGGTCCAAGACAACTTTGCCCCCAGTGTGGCCCAGAGACTCCAAAAGGTTGGACATTCCTGTAAATCTAGACCATTAGGATGTTTTGGTCTTAAGTTGACTCAATTATTTTAAATATAACAATTTAATGTGATTTTCATAATAAAATATAATTTTTAAGATAAAATGTCAATTTATTAAAGTGTTAATTAAAGTTATTTAAAAATAATTGCACTGCTATTTATAACAACTGTTATATATACACTTTAATGTAAATAGTGTGCTTCTGTTTTTGCCAATGGGATAAAACATATTCACTCAACAGATATTAATATGATCGAAAACACTATGCGAATAAAGAAGGCGCGATCAGAGGCAGGACTGTGGTGAGCATTCATGCAGGAGGGAGAAATGGGTCTCAGAGAGGGCAGAGGGGCTGTGTCACAGGCTGCCCTCTGCTGGCTGGAGCTGGATCCAAGCCAATGGTCTAGCTGCTTTTTTTCAATCTTCCCAACCCCCACCTTCTGGTGTCTACATCTGAAATGGAGAGTTGAATATTTTATTGTTTCCCTTCCCTGATACTCAATCTCTGCCAATGTCACATCTCTTCGTTTGATTACTAACTTCATAACTTACCACCTCAGGGACAGCACTGTCTCCATAAGCTTACTTCATTTATCAAGAGGAGTAGTGGGAGATGTGAGTACCAGACCTTCAGCAGATCAAAGCACAGTTAAGTCCACACACTTATGAGGCCTGTGAGTATTATGAACACCACGGAGCTGTCTGGGAGCTTACTTTAGAACTACCCTTGCTTTTGTCCTTTGAGAATTTTATGTGAGTTTTGCTTTTCCTTTCCATTTAAAGTGGGTCATTAAGGATGGTCATTTGCTGCAAGATGAACCTTAGGGGGGCTACAGGTGCAATGGAAATGAAGTAGATTTTTAAAAGTTAAGGAATGCAGGCACAACTTTAGAAAGTGTTTGGAAAAGAATGGTAAGTGTTTGCATTTAGTACATTGTAGGAGAGACATGATATGTGCTTATCTGCCGCGAGCAATGCACGCACACCACTGCCCTTGCTCAGAAAAAACACCCTTGTCACATTCCTTCGGTATAAATGAAGCCTCGCTCTCTACACCGCAGCGCTGCAATTGATTTAACCTTCTAGGTAAGATGAATTTTACAATAGGTCATAGCATTCTCTGTTCCTTTTGTTTCTAATAGTCTTCTTTACGCTTATTATAAATACCAGTGTAAATAAAAGTGTGGCAAATGCAATGCTTCATTTTCTTCCTCTTTTCTGTAGAATCCTGATGTAACTATAAAATACATGTCTTGTTGTTTCACTTTTGAATATTAGACGAATACCTTACAGTTAGAGGTTATTAACCCAACACTCTTCATGGCAAAAATCATGTCTGTTTAATAAACTATCATCTCCTTTTGTTTAGAATTATTTCTAGTACTTAGAAGACATTGTATCAATTTCTTATGTTGGATAAGTGATTGCATAAATAATGAGGAAATTATAGGACTGTGAGTGAAGTTCAGTCAGTTATTAGCCTAAAGAAGGAAATTTTATAAACAGGGTCTCTTTGAACAGATTCTGGTAGAAATAAGAAAAATTTTTAAAATTCTCCATAACTTCAAATCAGCATTCCTTATCGTGCAATAAAAACAAAGCAATTTATGGGAGAGACTGTGTCTTCATATATTTGGACCTCTGGATTAACAGTATCATTTAAAGCTTGTCTCTTCTCTCAACACAACTTCAACCAGTTCACTTCTTCCCTTGGAAGATCTCTTCTGATGCTTAGCATTTGATACTTACCAATGACCTTGTTCACCGCCTGCACTGAATTCATTGCCAGAGGTAACTTTTATTTTACAAACAAAAATACTCTTCTCTTAAGGTAAGTAGGAAGAATGACCAGGCTTGAATCTGGGGTCTTTGTAAAAAATTATACACAGTTCAATTCTACCACATATTTTAAACTTTGTGCTTTGTGCCATATTTATTTCAGACCAAATAATCCAATTTGCTGATCATTAAAGTTTTTCTACTCATGGACAATTCCATGGACAATTGTTAACTTCCAGTTCATCAGTGGATGATTTTGTTGTAATCACTAGCAAAATAATTAAAATTGAATGACCAAAACTCATATGAAATGAAGAGTGAGACTTGAAATAAGTATCTGAGTGCCAGTTGTTTCTATTGATCAAAATCTCTCAAACCTTTGGTGCATTTAGCCTGTGCGAACATAAACTCGTAGTCTTGGAGACAATTCTAGGAGAAATTGCTAGGGTCTTAGAGAATAGTATACAATATCATCTATTTTTATATAAATCCTAAACTTTGATTAAATGCGTTCTTATTTATATCTTACAGTGAAGGCAACAAAAATTACATCTAAGTAGTCTTGGGAGAAACATGATGTAATTATCAAATGATTGGTATATATTCAGAGCTGATGTTTTTGTCTAACAAATTTCAATATATCCTCTTTTTAGGAGAAGAAATAAGAATTTAATCCTTTATTACAAGCAATGCTTTAGGTGCAATAAATTCAACCATTTTACCTGTCTTTTTTGTGAATGCTATCCAACTTTTCAGTTAATTGATGCATCTTCACTGTTAATGTGGTTTATCTAGGGGTGACTTATGAGACCAAAACTAATTATTTCACACTGTTACATTCCCTTAGTCATCTCACATTTTTAACACACAATTACACCTTTTCTTAACCTATTTAGAGTGCCTTGATTAATGTCACTCATGTATTTGTGATCCGTGATTCTGCATCTTCACGCGGGTAGCGTGGAACAGAGAGCCAGACATTTCATTTGAATACAGAGGAGTTGGCAAAAGTAGGTTTATGGTTGTGAGTACACAAAGCAGGGTTTATTATTGTATTATCATTTGTTTATTAATTCTTGTATTAGTTTTTATTTTTAACCTACTTTTGCCCCCCCCCATTCAGATTGTGCTGTCTCATTATCATAAAACCCCTCTTGACCTGGCCACTGTCGGACACTGGCCAAAGGAGAGGGTGATTCAGTGCAGCTGTGCTCCTCTCCCTGCAGCATTCAAATGTCCTGATGTGCCCCTAGTCAGTCCTTTTTCCTAAATGGGATCATCGTAATGAAGATTAGCATATACAAAATGCTTATTGTGTGCACTGTGAGTCATTTTCCATGTATTATATCCTTTAGAATGAAACCCCAAATCCTTAATCCATTGTACACATCTGCTGGGGTCCTGGCAAGATTTATTTATGGCACGTTTATTCTGGGTAATTTGAAGAAACTTCAGTAAAGGCACTATCTACACATCTATAGGCCATTTTAGTTGAAAACTGTTGGTACTGTACCTCAGAGAACAAAACCGTGGAGCTGGCAAAGGAAGGAGGCTGTTCCCACCCAAGGCCCGAATGTGCATGGAGATGGGGTGGTTTAGGGAAATTTAGAGAGAGTAGCGGTGTGGAGAGGGGCAACGAGAGGAAGCAGTGACTCTCAAGGAAGAGCTCAGCCGCCCATCAGGGAGGCAGTGGGGAGGATGACACTCTCTCTCTCTCCTGCAGCATTCTGAGCTCCTGCTAGTGCCCTGACTGGCTGGACCCAGATGCAAAGGACTGTTTAATTGGAGTAGAAGCCAGCCTCCTGAGCACCAAACAGGATAGCGAAGGATGAAGAGGGAATTTAAAGATGCAAATGGAAAGCATTTAAGTAGTCCCTAGTCTACCCCATGCCCGGTTCACTTCTATCCCAGTCTACACTGCCCAGGCCTGGCTCACTTCCAGCCCAGCATATATTGCTCATACACAGATTTTGAATGACTTCACCTACTATTTGTTTTATCAGTGACTTTACTCCTGTCTGTATTTTTTTCCTAAAATTTAAGCTCCCACAGACTCCTAGGGCCATGTTACTTTCTGACCCACATGCTACAAAGACTCTGTTCTGGAGTCTAGACAGGACTGGCCTTCTCATTCTGTGTGAGGTCTCCAGGATCATCTCCTTTTAGAGCCCTTCTTTAACCATGCTATCTACTTTCCCCCCATCACCAGTTACTTTTTTTTTTTAAAGATTTTATTTATTTATTTATTTTTTTAGAGAGGGAAGGGAGGGAAGGGGGAGAGAGAGAGAGGGAGGGAGAGAGAGAGAAACATCAATGTGTGGTTGCTGGGGGCCATGGCCTGCAACCCAGGCATGTGCCCTGACTGGGAATCGAACCTGTGACACTTTGGTTTGCAGCCCGCCCTCAATCCACTGAGCTATGCCAGCCAGGGCCAGTTACTTTTTTATATGACATTTCTTTTTTTTTTTAAACCTAACACATATCATATCATGATAATTTTCTTGTTTCCTTCTTTCTTCATTAGAATTTGAGTGTATAGGGCAAAGACTGTGTATCTTCTTGATCACTGTATTTTTCAGAGGCTAGAATAGTTCTTGGCATGTAGCTGCAGTTCACTAATTTAAAAACAACCTCTATATAATTAGGTCCTTGTAACAATCTTCCTCATTTTACAGATGCAGACCTGAGGGACAGGTATGTCTAAGACCATACAGCTATACAGATAGGGCTAAAGTGCAAACACAGGTATTCTTAATACTGGTATGAGAGATCTAACTACTAAGTTACAGAGCCTTTTTAAGAGGCTGACAGGAACAACGCTATGTCTTTGTTCATGGCCTGGCAGAGTTAATGAAGCTTTAAAGGGTGACTAACTTGTAAACAAGGGAATAGGTGAGTGATGTAAATTCTGAGTCCCTGTTAGTAGTAGAAGAGAGGGGAGAATTTAGAATTCCTAACTGCAGGTTAAGTAAATCTATATAATGGTAGTTCCAGAAAACGCCTTTGGACTGTAAACATTTTCCAATTGACCGTATTTCATACAGAAAGCAACTTCTGTTCTGCATTGCTTTTCATGATGGTTAGGCAAAAACAGCAACAGCTTGTTTGCTGAAATGCTAGCTCTTTGGATTAAGAAATAAATTATAAATAGGCACGTTTAGCTTTTGTTGAAAAGAATAGGTACAATTTATATCCTTTCCTCATTTTATATTTCAATTAAGCTTATTTCTTTGCCTTCTCTTGCTTTTTTGCCTTCAACTTGCCTTTTGAAAGTTGAAATGTGGAAAGGAATGTCACCTTTGGTCGAAACTGGACATTTTTGCATGACGTAGTCTGTTCCACTATTCTTCCCTGGCCTTTGTTACACAAAATGGAAACAAAAGCTGATAAAGATGTTGGCATGGGAAGTGGGAGTGGGAGGCACTAGGAATGGGGAGAGGAGAATGGGAGAAAATATGTTTTAAACGTTCACAAAGATATTGTTCCACAGTTTCTTTCTGTGTACAACTCCTCGGGGAATACCCGTCTGCTGGTGCTCTTGCTTTCCATTCCATGCACATCCCTCACTCGTGTTCGCTGTGCCCTGTTTCACAACAAGCAATGCGTGGAGGAAGAGATGCAGACTACCTCACCCCCCTTAGCTCTCAGGAATCCTCACCTTGACACTCTCTTTCCTAATTAAAAAAATTGTTTTTGTTTGGCAGTGAGAGATACAGCATTTTATCTTTACAATCATTCTATTTTATTGATTTTTGCTCCCTAAACTTCCAAAACTATCCTTCTTACCAGGGTTGTGTTTTGTGCTCTTTCGAAGTCAGATTCCTGGTCAATAGGTGTTTACCTACTCAATGGAGGACATGAAGTTGTGCAAGACCTGTCTTAACCACTCATCGTGTTGAGGGCTCTCAACACGTGCCTGGAGGACATCACTCTTCACCTGGTAGCTGGCCATTTTTGTAGTGAACATGACTTTCACCCAAGATTTCAGCAACTCTTTTTAAAAATTAATTGATTAATATTTTTTATCCTCACCCCAGGATATGTTCATTGATTTTATAGAAAGGGGAAGGAAGGGAGGGAGGGAGGGAGAGAAACATTGATGTGCGAGAGAAACATTGATTGTTTGCCTCTTAACCAGGGACTGAACCCAAAACCTAAGCATGTGTCTTGACCAGGAATTGAACATATTCGGTTTATGGGACAACACTCCAACCAACTGAGCCACACTGACCAGGGTTCGGCAACTCCTAATCTGTTTCTTAGTGACACTAAACACAGGATAGTTGTCAAAATATATTTATTTTGTTTAAAACATCACAGTGAGGTTGGAAAGAATATTGGACCAAAATAGAGGTCAGCTTGAAATAAGCCCTTTGAGTTTTTAGATGCAAATAAATAAAACCTTGTCATGGAAAGGAGCACACAGAGAAGATCCTTTTGCTCCCCTAGAGCGCTACTAATTAGCATAATTATATTTTTCAAAAGATCATATGACCTTATTTTTTCTGCTTATGTAATAAATATATCTTCTTGTGGTCTTGTTTTATTGAAGTCAAATCTCACATGAAGCAAATTGTTGCCACTCTTGCCTTCAGAACAGGCTAATGCTAACTAAGTACCTTGAATTGAGATGACCTTAAGTGGTCCATTTCTTTGGTTGTTCTATATTTTTAAATTTCAGGTTGGACTGAGAATTACATAAGAAAATCATGAATTTGAACTTTTAAGAAAAACTGCATTGCTCAAACATCATCTCAAGGAAAGAGAATCAATTGAGACTTGGGAAAATCAGTTACCATGAAAAGCTTCACAAATGTAGAGCATTATTACCACTATGTCCATGGGGTAGCTCATTACGGGATTGTGTGACTGGAGTTTTCAAGAATGGCATTTGCGATGTGAGATGGTTTGCTCTTGCCCTAACTGATTAGATTGCATTTGTTTTGGGGGGCTATGTTTGCCACATACCCTTTGTTGTTGCCGCACTTGAAATCGTCCGTGTCTTTAATAAGATAGCACCTCCTATGCTTCCTCCAGGATTCACTGGAGCCCAGAGTGCACTTGGCCCCTGGTTCACGACAGTTTGGGCAGGTACTGTTCTCAAGTGTGAATGAAGTCCTGTTGTTCAAAGGGGACTGCTGCCCCTTCTGTCTGGTGGATTTTAGTTCAATTTTGCAAAGTCCTTTGAAGCTGGGAAGTCAGATGCTGCTTGAGATTTGATAGCTCTCTGACTGCAGGTGACCTTGAGCTACAAGTCCAGAGCCTGACATATGACATGCAGTTAGTATGATCTTCACTTAATTTTCTTTGTGAGTGCATAATAATTTTTTTTCTAGCAGGTAACAGTAGGCTTATAAATGAAGACCATGAATCAGAGATGCAAATTAGGGGAAGCATGACACAGCAGAGATATCATGAGAGCAGCAGGAGCAAGCTAATTCAACAGACGTGTCGGCCCATTTTTGAATTTTTGGAATCCGAGTGTATGGGAGCGGTGAGTATTAAGGGGATAGGTTGTAATGTCTCTCTTCCTATTCCACTCTATTTGCCTTTTGTAACGTTTATACTCTTGAAGCCTCTCAGAATTTGAAGCAGACTGCATGGGGTGTGGCTAGGAGATATGGCAGGGAGGCCTCAAAGAAGGCGGTCTTTGTGTTTGTTTATTTCATCCTTTGAGAACAAGGTAGACATCAGTGACATGCACACAAAGCGGTCCCGAACCCTGTCAGGCAGGGCGCTGCCTGTCACCCCAGACTCAGGGGCACCTGGGTATTTAAACCCTTTGACTATGATTCTCCCTCTCACATGCAACCTGCTTCTCTTCAATTCTTCAAGCAACGGTACAGTAACAGGGGCACTCTGAGAACTCTGACCCCCAATTTTGTTTGTTTTTGCCTTCCATTCTCTTTAACTTAATTTTTTTTCCTTTTTGTACAGTTACCCTCTTTTCTTCTCAGAATAGTCATTTGGCCAGAAGGTCTTGGCGACCTCTGAGCACTTTTTGGTGGCTCGTATCACTGTGACTGTGATTCATGGAAAGCACAGAGTGCTGATCATGGTCCCAGGCCCTTCCACCTCACTTTGGGGGGGGGCGCACTGAGTGGGAGGAGGGTCCTTGTGGTGAACACCCGATTGGAAGCTCTATCCCTAGAGTCCAGGGGTATGTTTTGGCTTCAGAGTAGAAACCAGGAACTGTATCTGATTCTTTTAAATTAGAATAATCTTGGGCCATTGTAACCCATAACATTCATACACCTGTATTTCTTCTTTCTTCCTGCTTCTGTCTCCATTATTCTAATATCTGTTTTACTCGGTCAACTTTTTGACATATGGGCTTCCTTTTCAAAACTTTTAACTCCAGTTTCCTCCAGTCATGTTGATATTCATACTCTGATCTTGACCATTGTTATAATAATACTAATACAAATTAATAATAAGAATGGGTAACATTTATTGAACACTTACTATATGCCAAAGATTGTTTTCAGTATCTCAGTTATATTTTCATTCAGCTCTCGAGCAGCGCTTCGAATTAGGTCCCCTCATTATCCTTATTTTGCAAATTAAGAAACCTAGTGCAAGGGGAGTTAATCCTTCTTGCTACACATCTCATAGTTAATAGTTAGCAGAGGGGATTCCAAACTGTGTTTCAGTTTAGAGCCTGTATAAACTTGTGAAACATTTGTTTACTTATTTTCCATGATACAATGCAGTGTTATCAACGATAGTCTCCATGCTATTCATTAGATCCTCAGACCTTATTCATTTTATAACTGAAAGACTGTGGCCTTTTCCTAGCCTCTCCCTATCCGCCAGGCCCTGGGAAGCTCTTTTCTGCTCTCGTAGCCTGTGTGCATCACATGGTAGAGTCAGGCCCACTTGTGAAGTGTTTACAACCATACTCTAGTTACCGTCCCAAGCTTAGGGGAAAGTAACTGAAAATTATACACTTTTATTTCTCTTCTTATTTTGTTCTATTATTATATGCTGAATAAAAATCTGCTCTGGCAGAGATGAGTTCAAATACGGGCGGCAGGAATCCTCACACAGGGCTTCAGCCTCACCGAGACCGGCCTGGGCAGAGCCTGGGCCGGGCCTGGGCCAGGAGGCGAGGCACCACCTGGGCAGCCAAGCCCGTGGGAGTGCGTCAGGGTCACCACTGGGACTCACAACCTGGCTGTCTGCTCAGAAGTCATCAGACAAGCACCCAGGTCCATCTGGGACTGTTGCCTGCTCAAAACTCTTCCTTTCCTTAGGGAGAAACTGCGGCCGAATTGGTTCTCGCTTGAACTAACATTTGCCACCCCGCTGATAGAACTGTGACTGAGGCACGGGTTTTACGTTGTAAATTTTGGTCAGAAAAATCACCCAAATGGAGTATGTGATTCACCCATAGCTCTTAAAATTCCCAGAAGTCATTTCCCAACAATGATCATGTTATTACATAACATGAAAGATAAACTGTTCAAGGACTAGGAATATCATGAGATTATAGTTACAGAAAGTTACATATGTCAATGACTTTGGTGTGACTTAGTCATATTTCTAGTGGATGTTTTTCAACACTCCATAATCATAACCAGTTATACTTTTGGGGAGAAGATACAACTGTTGTGATTTTTTTCAGTTCTTTGATTTCTCCTTAGGTGTGATGAATTCTTGAAACAATTCTAATAAAGTATTGTGTTTTAATCCCTGTTTAATAAGATAAAACCAGTGGAATGTCCTACTTTCAGAAACTTTTGATAAAATATCCCTCTCCTTGTGCTGAGAGAAAAGGCAATTTTTTTTTTCGTTTGATGAGTTTTAAGATATAAAGTCCCTAAGTACAATACACTCTCCTGTGACTTCCTCCAACATCTTGTTTCCCCTCTTCTAGTTCTTTTGAATAATTCTCACAGTTCTTGGTGAGCTGCTAATCAGTTTAGCCTGTGAGATCTTGGGTGCTACCAAATATATACTGGTGCAGGGAGATGGACTTTTTGTGAATAAAACAGCATGGTTATTTGCCAGCCTTTTTCATTTAATAAGAACTGAGATTCAATACAGTTACTCATAAAGCATAGCTCTTCTCTACTTTCTTAGATTAATATACTATATTCATACTAGTGAACATAAGTGAGCATATACCCCACACTGAAATTAAATACACACGCTTATCAGTTTACCAGAGAGGGTTTTACTTTTAAGCCTTTTATTAACCTATGTGAGTCGCTATCAGAAATAGTTTAGTCTCAACTTGGCACACAGCCATTACGCTATCTGGGCATTAACGTGCAGGGTTGCATAACAGCAAATGGTGAGGACCTGACAGCCAGCAGCAGACTGTCCTCACTGACGTGGCTGCTGTAATTACCCGCAGCATTTTGAGGCTCTGCCTATGTCCATCTACATTTCACAATTCACTTCCATTGTATTGATTGCGGTTGAGCTGCTGTGAGTTTAGAAGGTATAACAAATCAAAGAGCAAATAGTTTTGAAATTATTTATAGTTCTGAAAAACCCAAGGGAGCTTTTAAACAGATGTCCAACTCTGCCAGTGGAAGTGAGGCTGAGCCTCCGTCTTCCACACCACCACTTCCTGGATGGCTCCTAAATGACAGGCTGGGTGTCGAATATAAGCAGTATTTTTACAGTAATTTAAAGAAAAAAATTCCCTGCATTTTTACATATCATAAAAAGCCCTCAGATGTTTTACTTACTTTAATGATATCTGATTTCCAGGTCTTAATTCCCTTCATTTTTCCTTTATTTTGGGAGTTCTTGAATTATTATTATTTTTAATAATTTGTACTCTGATTTTATTGAAGATATGAGAATATTCAGAATTACTTAAATATATTGGATCTATACACATATATATTTAGCCTATGTGGTGATGGTTGACAATTCTAGCAGCTGCCTACTGAACAAATTATAAGTGGCTTTATTGACAAAAACTGAGCATATTTAATTATTCTTTTTACCCCTGAAGATGAAGCTGAATGTATTTCTTGGGAGGGTTTATGATAATAAGAAGCCAGTGGAGAAGAAAAACATTCTCACAATTTATCTTATTCAAGAAGACTTTCTCAATTGTTATCAATGGGAATAATTGTACCTGAAATAAAGGCAGTCTTACACTAAATTTTGTGAGTTTGGGAAAAACTTAGGGAAAATATTCTAAAATTCTGAGTAAGTTATTTAAAAACTGGAAAGTACTTGATTGAAAGGTCAACCCAGAGAAAAGAAAAACCACTTTCCAACTTCATTCCCATCAGGAGGCAGGTGGTCTCACCTTCTGTAGTCTTTTTAGGCCCTCTTGCTGGCTACAGATACATTTTTTATTAGGTATCTAAAAAAGCAAACAACTTAAATGACATTTTAAAACAGAAAGTATTAGAAAGAAAAAAAAATTATAAAGCCCTCTGACCTTTCTAGAGGGAACTCTCTCATGACCAAAATCAATATTCTTTGTCAACTTGGGGAAGAGAATAAGAGACGTTTGGGTGCAATGGAGGGGAAACTGTACGAGTTTCAAAAAAGAAACAAATTGAAAGCTCCACTCGGGCATGTGTGTTTCCAGGCAAAGACCCCTGAACTGCAGGGGGTTCGACTTTGGTGTAAAGTTTTGAACTTTTTAGATCTTAACTCTGTAACTTTGCAGGATAAAGCTTCAGCGACTTCAGTGGTCTCTCAAAAGGTTCCTTGTGACCATCACAAGTTGGATTCACCTATACTTTCCAAATCAAAATTCATTCATTTAATGGAATGCAAAGTAAATTTGGCTCTTATTTTTGATAGTTACGCAGTGACAGGTATAATTCATTGATGCTGCCTTGCTTAATGCTATGAGGCATGTATTATCATCTTCATTTTCAGAAGAGAAAGTGAAGGATCATGGGAGATGACATAATACACCCAAGACCATGTAACTAGGAAGAGGCAGAGCTGGAATTTTATTTAAGTCCCTCTGACTTTAAAATCTATACCCTTAACTGCTCTGTAATATGTACAATGATGGACAAATGATTGCAAATTAATATGACTCTCATTAAGACTTGACTCTGATGTATTGTCTTCCATGTTGGGAAAGTAAATTTAGCTACAAATATCCTGGTCAGTGAGCTCCTGTTACTTGTATCTGCTTTGGCCTTGCTGATTTATCATGTACTTGATCTATCAATTGCTACAGGAAGAATTTAAAAATCTCACTGTAATGGTTCATTTAAACAACTATATGTGTAATAAAGAAAATAAGAAAAGTAAAGCAAAACAATTTTAATTAATCCAGGTATTTACCATTTCCAATGGTCTTCATTTGATCATGAGGCTATCTAAGAGGACTTCAACTAAAGGTTGAGACTTAAAATTCATACATATATGTATGTATACTTATATATATTACTGTATCATTAACAATGTTCTAAAACTGGCTTTAAAAACTTGAATCATTTTTTGCTATAACACATACAGTGAGCACTCCTCCACTCAGTGCCACCACTGGGATGCATGCTAAGGTGCCAGCAGTTTCACCATTATCTAGTAAAGAAGGCAAATAAGATCTTAGTATTACTGTTAACGTAGTTTTAATTTCATCCACCCTCTGAAAGGGTTTCAGGAACCCCCAGAGGCCCATGGAATATAGAAGAAAACTGCCCTTTTAAATGAGGTAAACAACTACCAATATAAAGGTTAAGTTTTGTTTTGCATGTAAGCATGGATAAGTTAGACGTTTGATGGAATCTCAGACCTGTGTGTCCACATAAGAAGAAGAATCAGGGTTTTTTTTTCATGATTTATTTCCCAACAATGTAATTTGTATCCAGTGAAATAGGATCATAAAACTTGGAAAATAATGTCCTACATTAAATAATTATAATAGCATGGCTTGTTATTAACTTTGCTTCTTGTAAAATTCCATTAATTAGACCTGAACCTAGAAAAGCTCTGAAACAAAATATTAGAATAAAAGACATATAAAGATAATAAAAGTAAATGACAGATGATTTTGAAAGGTAGTGTTATAAAAAGTATTTCCTTACAAATATGAATAAATTTCTTATCTGCTGAAATCATGCTGAAATACACACTGAATGCACCCTGAAGTGTTAAGAGTTTTGTGATAATCAGAGAATCATGGAAACCTAAAGTTAGAAGTAGTTTTCAAGGTTGTTTTGTGAAAACAGTGCTAAGTTGTTTGAGCCCCAGTAGGCGATCGATCCCTTCCAAATGGTACTTCCTGTTCATGTTTAGATACCGTTTGTGATGATAACCTCACTCTCAAACTTAAAGTGTTTGGGTAAATCTCTGTGATCTATTTCCCAGTTCCAGATACTTGTATTTCGCTACTTCTTTCCACAGTCAGTTAATAGAAGGCATTTGCCTTCTGAACTCGCTTCAGGTGTCTTCATTGGCTCAACTACTTTGGAGTCTTCAGACATTCTGAGTGCATGACTGGCCCAGGAAAAATGGATTTTGATTTGAATCACTTTAATAGTAACAGTTCTTGCACAAAAGAGAACACGTAACATTGTTCTTTCATTAAGTGAAAGGCGATTTCACAGCTGGCATTGATGGTGCTTTCTGAGGTCACCTTTAAATTCATGACATGTTGGCAAAGGAACGATAGGATGTTCACCCTTCTAGAAATATACACACAGAGGGATATCACCGGGCCATCAATACCCACTGAAGTCAGAGCCATTTTTAATACTCTGTGTGAGGCTGTAGTTGTCATTTTCATCTTTCAGTTAAAAGGTTTCACCTTCCCTGAGCCTCGTTACAAGTTTTCAAAGTTAAGAAATAAAAGCAATAGCAGTCTGAATTCTGATAAATAAATTATATTTTTCTTTAAAAATGAATTATTCTCACAGGAACAACATCAGCAAAAAGAGTGTTTCTGTATCTAGTGGTTCCAGGAAAACCTAATATGCCAAAGGCTAAAATCCCCACAAGGAGAATTCAGAAATATTACAGTGGATTAAATATGAGCGTCTTCCAAACGGTGCACCAGAAGCGCGGCTTTCTCCAAAATAATGATTCTCTGAACTGTTTGTTATTAGGAAATGTGATTTAAAGTTAGAACCAGAGACACCATAAAAATTATTTTGATATATTAAAAATGGCATTATATGAAACTTACTGGTTTCTGGATTTATTTTATGATGCTTAATTGCCCTTTTATTCTGTCTTCTAGGATGTCTGTCTTATATCCCCGTGTCCATCTATTATGAAGGCGTCAAGCCAACTCTGAGGCTCAGGGGACGTGATGAGAGGAGAAGTGAGATTGTAAAGGAAACAACCATGTCATTGTGCTTTTTCTGCCTTTAGAGCTTATGTGGGTCTAGGTCACCTCAGCAATGTTCTGCTCCACCCAGAACAGGCCATGAGATTGAAATGTCCACCACGGACCCAGTCTAGAGGAGCTTTGCAGCATTTTTATTTATAAATTTACTTTTAATATTCACCAAGTTATTATTATTAGTTATTATGATGTATTTTAGAAAATGTGCGGGGACCTGTGTTCTGGGTCTTGCCCCTTTCATTGCTTAGTACGGAATAATTTCTCGATGAGACCACAGAAGGAATTCAGGTTCTTTGGAACATTTTGGACTAGGGTTTTCAAATAAAATATAGGCTATTTTTTAATTTCAATATAGCATATAGTTAACTTTGTATTTTAGATAAATATAGCTTCAGTAGGAAAAATAATTCACTTTGCATTTCAGATAAATAATGAACACTTTTTTTTTGTCTAAGTATGTCCCAAATATTGCATGGGGCACCTTTCTGCTAAACATTCTTTGCTATTTACTGAAATTCAAATTTCACTATGAGTCCTTCCCCACCCGAACTATGGCTAACTCCTTCTGGATGAAGGTGTCCTCGTGCTGGACCGGATCTCGGTACTGGAATAGACTATCTGTGCAGAGTGGTATGACCTAGCAGATGGAGACACTGCATTAGTGTGGTGTGTGGGTGTAGGAAGAATACGACATTGACACATTGGAGGGCAACTGTTGTCCACTGGCATTCAGCTGGAGGTGTGTTGAACGTTAAATCTGAATTGTGTATTAAAAAACTACCTGTAACTTCACTCAAATTTGTTATTACAAATAGAATGACATACCATTGCAAGTATTTATTTGAAATACGGGAATTATTTTACCCTCTATAACAAGTTTGGCTGAAGTATCAGGGACGTTTGTGGCTACGCTGGGGACTTCGGGGGAGGAACATGACGTGTATAGTCTGAACAGGTTTTGAAACATGGCAGGCACGTTCCTTAGCCTTCTTGAGTCTTAACGCCCACATTTATAGAGGATAATGTAAGCCTACCTGATAATGGAGTGGTGAATATTAAATGAGATAAGGCAGATGGAAGACTTGTATGGTGACCTCTTCCCCTTAGTAATGGGAACACTGATGTTAGATACCCAAACCCTACTGAAGCAAATCCGTTTCTCAGCCAGATGGAAAATTGGGCCGTTAATTTACTCGCTTCTTACATCTTTTCTTGCAACACTTGAGCCTGACTGATTTCACGGTATCTTTTATCTTCAAAACCTTTGTAATATTATTAAAGTCTGACCTCTTTATTGGTGGGGTCTTTTTGGGTGACGGCATGGCTTAGGAATTGTGTGGGAGTTGATGGTTTTGGGAAATGACTCTTTGACACCCAAGAATGTCAATGAATGCATTTAATGATGTGAAGGAGCTGGCACTCCTCATTTTCATTTAATGAGAAAGCCTTATCCCACTTATAAAAAATGCTTTGTGCTTCACTGACCTCATCACTTGGCGTTTCTATGATTAAGGCCAATTTTAAATTCTCATTGAAGTCTCATGGAAAGAGACTGTGTACTTGCTCTGGGGTAGTGGGATATTTTAGTAGGTTTTATTACTATTCAGGTAGAGCAAGGCCCATAGATCAGTAAACAACTGACATTGAAAAGATATCCCAATAAATTTAATGAAACAATTAGACCTAAAAAAGATAGTTTGTTACACTGCAGACCTTGGGAGCCTGGAGCACACCGTGGAGGGGGGCACATCAGTGAATTGGGGTTGGTTAGGAGCCAGAGGGAGAGGGGAGTGCGGGCAAGAGTCTTTGTTGTGGTTTCCAAGGGAAAAAATGACAAGGCTGCGCAAGCAGGGTTAGAATTGGTTAGTTCCGACAATTTTGTGAGCTCTGGGCCTAGGGCTGTCCCAAGCTGTCTGGTAGTGGCCCTGGGGTGATTAGGGCAGGTGGATGGTGGCCCAGAGAGTATCAGCTTCCAAAGGCAGTGGGTGGAGGTACTCAGGCTCTGGATTGGTTGGTTTGCTCTTGAAAAGTACACTCACTGTTGGGTTGTTTCCCATCTCTAGGACCATTCTTCAAGACCCCACCAGTGAAAGCATCGGACTAAAGACAGCAATGGCATGATTAATTGCCACACAGAGCCTGAATGTTGACAATGTAGTTAAATATCTTGCTTCTGTTAGATTTTAAAATACTTTTCCAAAAAGAGATCTTACTCTTAGAGAGAAAAGCTGAAATATTTGCAGATGTCTGTGATCTGCTTCGAAATAATTTGGAGTGGGGTGAGGAGTAAGTGTAGAAAATACATTTATACTTTATGTGTTCTAAAATTAATTTAAGATGATTCTCTGCCGTTAAATGGTTGTACAACTTTTTTAAAAAATAAGTTACTTTATTTTTATGAGTCTCATTTCCTTTACCTTTCAGATGGGAATAGTAATATTTCTCTCACAGATAATGTACAAGAGAAGACTAAAATATGGAAAAATATTATTAAGAGTGGGTGGTCTCTGGCAACACATTGCATCTTAACAGCTAATGTGCCCACGTCTGGTTATGAACTGAGAACATAAACAATCTGTTTCAACATGAGTCGAACATAGAAATGGAATTGCGGTTTTAGTCGCTGATAATTTCATTGTGTATTTTCACTTTTGCCAAGGTCTTCTTTCCTAAGTACTCATGATTTTACCTTTCTTTTAAACTAACAAATTCAATCGGTTCAGTTATGATATCAGGTAGTAATTTACAATTTTTCCCTCTATGTTTTAACACATGAATATGAGGGGCTACCCTCCCCTTAAAACCTAGAATTATCTTTTAGATAGTGGGCTCCTTGTAGTACAAGCTTCCCCTGCTGGGTGAGTGTCCTAGGAACCCACCTGTATCAGTGCACCAGCAGGTGTTGTTGTGAGAGGTTGCGTTCAGCTTCAGTGAATTTTTTTGAAGACTGTTTTCACTTGATTGTCTCTTTCATGATGGGTGATTTAGAAGCCCACCTGGCTACACTGCGCTGAGTGTTCAGCAGTTTTTGGCCAAAAATGACATAACCCTTGCTCCTCACCTCCCTAATTACCCAGTCTCATCCTGAGCAACTTTTATTTTGTTTCCCCAATGAAAGAAGTCTTCAAAGGGGAATGTTTTGTCAATGTGGACGAGGTGAAACAACAAAAACAAAAGCAGAAGCACTAAAAGGCATCAGAATTGAGTTCAAAAACTGTTTTGAACAGTGAAAAAAACGGTACTTCGAAGGTGACTAAAGTTTCAACATATAAGAATAAATACACAATTTTTTATAAATAAATTCTGTTTTTTTGGGGTCCCCTCTGGTATGCATTTTTATTCATCACTTTTTTCGATGAGAAGCCACAGACACTGACATATGATAGCTCTGCTGAGATAGAGTCTTACATACAAAAGATTCTCTATTCTCTGAAATAAAAATACCATGATAGAAAAATACCAATCTGAAAGAAAAGCAGGGACCATTAGGAATGTAAAACATTGTTTTTGAAGCATCAGCAGGGGGCAGTAAGATTCCACAGGAAAAATATAACCCTGTAGCATTCATAAATTATTTTTATAACACCCTAAACTATGTGCTTTTTTATCTCCACTATAGCTGATAGGTTATCTTTTCCTTTTAACCCTCAAAGTGTAGGAACACTTAACAAACTTATTTATCTGCCAATTAAAAAATAAAAACTTCTGATTTCTTCATCTGCATTCTGGTTTGCCCCTCATACAACAGTCAAATGCAATGCTATTTTCCTCCTGTTGACAAATATAGAGTAATTAGGGTTTTTCACAGACAAGTGATTACCTAATAAATGACCTTCTGCAGGCAGCTCTATTAAAATGGAGCAAAAAGGATGTTTACTACAAGTGGTGGCCAAGAAGGAAAGTGCAGGGACAAAACGGGCTCGGCATAGCCAACAGCTCCTTCAGCTCCCAAAATAATGAAGGTACTTACTGGGCAAGCAGATTCTGCACTAAAATAATTATAAGCCTGATAGGACTCTAAACTATAAACACACATTTATGATTGGCTATTGCAACAGTTCATAAATTCCATGCAAGTCTAAGGGTACGGTAATAATGAGTATATTCACACGGGACATCAGCAAGTAAGGAAAAAAAATATAGAAACTGGAGAAAGACTGAAAGAATACGGATCAATTTTCATATGTCTTCTCTGATTCAAATACACATAAAGAATGAGAAAAAGTATGAGCTCTAAGTGCAATATTTTTGAAGTGTATTTTTGTGAAAATGAAATTTTTTATAAAACATTGCTACAGGGTTTTTGAACAGAATATTGGATTTGGTCATATGTTTTCCCCTGTTGCCTTATTTGTATTTATAAACTACATTTTTAAAATATAATAAACATGCAGGCTTTGCTTAGGATTACAGTGGCCATGGCATTAGGTACTTTTCAGATTCCTGGCGAATGACCTTGAAACAGATGTTTATTGCTAAGAGGTGCTTTGTCAATGACGTCAGCTGATCCTTTAATTTTATCAGTGAGAAATCTTTAGGTAGAAAAGGCCACTAGGAAAGCTTTGTAAAAGAATGTAAGCTATTTGCCACAGTACCTTGCACGACAGAGAGTTTCAGGCCTCCTGACTCCAATCTGGCCTTTGCCATTCTGCCTTTCTATTGGAAGTATAACCTACTATTCATTCATAGTTTACACACACATGTGTTTGTGCATGTTATATATATTTACCTACAGCTGATTTATATAAAACATACACACATGTATAATGTGTATATATTATATACACATGTATGTATTATATACACACATTTAATACATGTTGTATTTTATATAACAGTGATATAATAGTTTTATAACAATTATATGTAATATATGTATACATGCAAATATGTTTATTATGATACTTAATGTGTATTTTAATAACACATATAATATATGCATAGGTACACATATACATATACACATATTATAGGTATAATATATGTAGGTATATATTATTTTTTAAAACGATTTTGATAACATGTGATCCCCTAGGGAAAACAGGTAAGGCTTGTTCAATGTGCTTGCCACCTTTAGCTTTTAAGTGGGGGACACTTTAGATGAATTCACAAGAACAAATATCCAGAGCCATTAAGGAATGACCCAAAGGAATGAGCATGCCACTTACTGCTTTTCATGTTCGTATAACTGAGGTTCTGCTCCAGAGAAATCAGAAGAAAAATGGATAAGACACGGAGCGGGGAGAGCTGTTTTTCAGTACAACTGACATTCCTCTGGGTCAGGATGCCTGAGAGTGGTGGAGTGGAAGACGAACGCCTAGTTTGACCCTGAAGGAGTCTCACTTCCCTACCAGCATCACGATTTGGAGTTGGGCATCTTGACTGCATTTGGCTGGCTCAGTCCATCCCTTCCCCCTTCTCTTCCATATAATTAAATCAATTTTATTATGCTGAGCCGGCGATGACTCAGTGTGGCTGTGTTAACTGCCAGTGGAAATGGTTTGTGAACTACATTTCATGCTGGTTCTCTTTCTATTAACAAAAATGGAATTTTCAGGCTTCATTACAAGATTAAACTCTTGATAGAATTAAAGATTGTTGATCCTTTCCAGGCAGTTTTCCCTCCGGGACAACCACCTGAAAACTTCAAATTCCAAACTTCGATTTCCCCAGGGATGCGTGTTTCTCTGCCCACAGCGAAAAGGCATCACAGTGAATCGCTAACCTTGGCAAAGGAGGTAGACGATGTACAAATGAATTCTTTGAAGTAAATGAAAGAATCTTACAGAATAGAAGTATATAACCACCTCCAAATACCCACGAACAGCACAATATTACCTTTGACTCTAGGGACATGGATGGTTGAGATCTCTATGAAATAGTGAAGGATGCCTTGCAGTTTTCTAAAACAATGACTTGTTTTTAATTTGTGGGTAGTGGAGATGCAAGCAGACTTTCTTTTAAGTCTAGGGATTGTTTTTCTTCTCCCTTGCTCCAAAAAATCTTCCAGAAACACAAAAGCATTGTCTCCGTTTGTTTCTTTATTTTTGACACACGTGTTGTGTAATCAGTATGTTTTTGTTACGGTTTATCAAGGGGTTCAGGAGTCTATGGCTGATGGATTTGGAACATAATGAAAGCAAAAGTGCAAAGTATTCATTTATCATGCCGATTTCATTGAGGCACTCTATTTCTTTTGATATATTCCTCTTGATGGCAGATTAAAGAAGCTAATTTGGAATCAAGTTCATACATGAGATTCATACATGAAAACATGTTTGGAGAAGGTATAGTATTTAATACAACTTGTTACATGTGAACTTGGTACTCTCAATGAAGACTGTTAATATTCAAATTTTATTTTTTATTCTCTTTTTTCTTTTTCTTTAATATTTTATTTATTTATTTTTTTGAGAGGGAAGGGAGGTGGAGAGAGAGAGAGAGAGAGAAACATCAATGTGCGGTTGCTGGGGGTCATGGCCTGCAACCCAGGCATGTACCCTGACTGGGAATCGAACCTGGTTCGACACTTTGGTTCACAGCCCACGCTCAATCCACTGAGCTACGCCAGCCAGGGCTCCAAATTTTATTTTTAATGAATTGAGTTATATTTTCTGCAGGAGTTTAAATGTGGGCCCAAGAATCTCTCTTAGAGTAAAGAGCTCTGGGCTAAAAATCCCCCTGAGTTTTTCCCAGCCCTCTTTACCTTGCATCTGTCATAGTGTGAACTAATACGATAGGAAAAGGGAAATTTGATTGATACGTGGTGTGCATATTCACTTTGCACACCGTACTATATGAAACTCTCACAATGAATCTGTGAGGGGGGCGACAAGTGAGGTTGGGGTGCCAATCAGTTCTGCCAAAGCCACAAGGGAGTAAATTGCAGAAGTGAAATTTGAATTCAGGTCTGTCTGCTGTCAAGATCCATACAGATTTTCCCCTCGATGTTACACTTCCTTTTTATGTTCAATTCAATTGGCTGATATTTTACAAAATAAAAACTGCCCTCAATTAAAAATATCTGTGTATTATTTTTCTAAAATCTTCCTAAGGCCCAGTTCATGTGCCAAACAATCACTAATGTAGGAACTTACTTCAAAGCTGGTGGCGTGGAGAGGGTTTTTTGTGAAATTTTTGATGTTGAAGACACACATGTAATAAACTGACAGTGTGGCAACCTTTCTTTTGCCTTTTGGCTTTATCGCTTGATCTTGGTTTCCAGCCTAGCTTTCTCTGTCATAAGTTAGTCAGCAAAGCCCATTTGATTTTTATAGGGGTAGGGGCATTGTAAAACAGTTGTAGAGGAAATGTATTGGGAATGAAGAGAGATGTGTTTGGGTGATTGCAAAAATGTTCCTAATTCCTTCTTATTGTATTGTATGCTTTGCAATGTGGCTGCAGCTCCTTCCATCGAGCAGTGGAGTCTAGTTTGCTTTTCCTTTGGTCTAGGGTAGCCTTGTGACTTGCTTTGGCCAAGAACATGTGGCAGAACTGAGCCAGTTCTAAGCTTAAGCTTTAGGAGAACTTGCAAGCTTCTGCTTGCTTCCTGCCTTGATGCTTACATGGGAAAGACCAGGCTAGCCTGCGGGCTATGAGAGATGCATGACCCATCAGGGAGCAGAAGGGAGTGGGCCACCCATTAGAAAGCATAGTGGGAAAGCAGAAAGAAGAGGCAGAGAAATTAGGACTGGAAATTAAAGATCGGGTGAACTGGAAACATAGTTTAAATTGTGTGGGTGAAGAGCAAGAGAGTTAAAAATAAATCTTCATCCTTAAAGTGGTAAACAAAAAGTAATATTTAAGTAAAAAGTAATATTTAAGTAAAAAGTGTCAACAGATATTTGTATCAGACAAAAAAGTTTTACTTTCCCTCCGATTGAAAAAAAATTCACTCCTTGCATGTTATTGAAATTTAAGTGGCTGGGCCTTAAGTTTCCTGCTATATCCTGCCATCCGTTGTTGGAAATGGCCGAATAAAGTAAATCATTTTGTTTTGGTATGTGAGCTTTATGTTACTATTCTCTTTATAGCTGAAATGAGCAGTGGAAAATAACCTTTCTGCAAAGTTGGTCTTTTAAAATATACACCAGTGTTTCCGACAGAAAGCTAATTTTCAAGTTCATCAGATGTGTATTTATATGGAGAATATATCTGTCATATAAACATTTTGTCAATCACTGCCTTCTGTTCTGACACAGTATGCTGGAGCGCCATCAAAATGTGACGGATGCCGCGCTTGTTCCAAGCAAGAATGAGTTGTGGCGGTGACGCGCGTGCTACCAAAGCCACCCATACTCTGACAATACTTCATTAACAGAAGCAATCATTGAACTTTCAAGTAAAAGAAATGTAAGTCTACAATTAATTTAGCAAAGACTTTAGTTTGGCTTTCACATTAGTTTATCCCTTGAATGAAATTTTTGCCTACATCAACTCTTCACATAAATATTCATCATGGGTCTAAGGTCAGAAAATGATCAAATAAGGGAAATGATCCTAAGTTCAGTAAGAAAACCATGTATTCTGCTTCTCTTCTGTACACTTTGAGATTGATTTAAAAATATATATAACAGTATAAACATAGCTTAAAAAGATGGGGGGGGTAATTCTAAAGGAATTTGAAGAAGATGTTGCTTGAGGAATTGGTCCATGAAAATCTGAACAGAAATAATGAGAAACGGGAATATTTGATATATTTGCAGTATGGTGTTTTAGACTACCCAATATATCTGTATCTCTACATTTTCTTTGTGTTTATTTTCTTAAGGATTTATATGCTCCTTGGGGATGTTATTATAAAGAGAATGGCATCGATTTGTGAACATGACTGGATATAAATATAATAGAACAAGTAGCCTGAAGATGTAAATATACAAATCTGGAACTTAAAATAAGTTTTGAATGAGTGAAGAATGTTAAATTATATCCTCAGAGGTCTCGATATAAAGTGCCTACTCAAGCACTGTACGCACACTTGAGAAGAGTATCTGAGATACTACATCGGACTCTTCCTATAGACAGCGCTGAATTGATTTAAGTAATAATAATGATAGTGAATGCATATACTGGCATATAAAAATTACTTACGTGTCAAGCGTTTGGCCTACATTTGTGTCACAAAATTTTCCAAAATTTCCCCCAAATATATATAACAAAGAATAGATGAGTCAACTTCAATTGCCAGCATCTTACCTAAAAAGGCAATTGCATGTCGTTCAATCTAATAGAAGTATTGGCAAGCAAATAGAAAGGTGAACAGAATCAGTTACTTTTTCCAAACAAAAGTAATTGGATGCCTGAAAGTTATCTATGAGGTTAAAAACAGAAGGAAATCCAATGAAAAAAGGATAATGGGCTAGAGCCAGTGAAAGTATGCAATGGGAATCTTCTGGAAGACAGTGGTTACAGAATTAACAACAAAGCAGGTGATGCTGGTGAGATACAGATACAAGTCGTCAAATATATTCAAATGGAAACCAGCAGTCTACAAAAAAGACAGTGTGGTAGGAGTATGGAGCCAGAGAAATCCAGCATGATGCCCTCTAAAAAGCACTAATAAATAAGTTACAAATCTGTCTCATTGCCTTACATAGCATGCTAATCCCCAAGACATTTTTTTTATTATTGTGAATTTTCATTTAATTTTGTCTTAGGGGAGAAAAAATATATGTTTCATTATATGAATAATATGAAGCATCTGAAAATTATTAATTTAACCATTTTGAAATTAGGTGTCTTTTAAAAAATGGATAATTGATACAGTCACATATCACCAACACCTTTTCATATTGTAAAAATGAAGTGAAGAGAAGTAAAGGAACAACAACAAGGTATTTCTGAAGTTTGACATTATGTCTACTGTCTGTAAGTGAAATTTAGGGAAAGCAGCTTACATGAGGGAGTGTTATTGTGGCAGACACTGAGAAAAGTCTCCTGGGTGATATTGGAGAGATCCTGAAATTGCCATTTTTGGGGAAGTAAATGAGATAGTAATGATTGCTCATTGTTTCCAAACAAGATGCACGAAGACCTTTGTGTCCTTTCTAAAAGCAGGCTGCATTACTACAGCAGTGGAACATATATTGTCTGATGACTACCGTTAAAGTGAGCTCTGTTTAGAAATCGTGTGTGCTTGCTTTCTGCTTTTATATGGAGTAGGACAGAACGTGCCTTCCTGCTCCTCAGATTACCAGGGTTGGTGAATTGTTATGACCCATGACTTCCTCTTGGAATAAAGCAAGAAGAGGATTAAGACCAGCTTTGGCCTTTGCTGAAAATTGCAGATGAAGCTCTGCTGCTCACTAACTTCTGTCCTCAGTATGAGCAAAACCTTCTCTGCATCTTGGACCAGAGCTCATCCCTGACTGGATCTGTCTTCAGAGGACATCCACGCATTGACCCAGTACTGTCATTGGTAAATTATGTTGCAAAGTTGAATTGTGTCCTGAAATTGTTTCATTCTTAAAATAGAAATTTAATTATGATCTGGTTTAGGTAGGCAGATCGATAGTACATGAATTAACTTTAGAATTCCTGTCAAACACTGTAACTAATGTGTAAAACTTTGTGTGCATATATTATATTTGTTGTTTTTTTTGAAAAGTCTTTAATGTTATTATATCTTTAAGAGTATCTGAGCTATAAATACATAAGTACAAAATAACTCCAGAACCACGGGCTACAGTGACAAAGGTAGGCCATCTGCAGAAGGAGCCCACCATCATTTCCAAGAAGAGATCTAGAGGTGCAGTGACAATGGACTTAATGGGAAAGCATCTGTAAAAACCAAAACAAATTAAATCACACACAAAAAACCCAAAGTATAATCCACTGGGTATTCTGTATCTGAAAGAAAATTAAGAAACTAGTCTTGAAAAGTGAAATGTTATCACAACTTATTAGTGATTCTCTAACATTTCAGTTAAAAAGAAGAATGATTCTATAATATAACTCAAGAACGTAAAGATCATCCAACTTATTCTCCCTTCTCTGTGTCCAAACTCACCAAGCCGTCTTTGATAATAATTTGTCTTTCAGCGTTAATACATATGCCCACAGCAAGACAGAATAGTACTAGGTGGATATGAGTATTTGCTTTCCCTAGTAGTTGAACATGTAAATTAATAAATGGGCATCTGGCTTATATATCCTCCCATGGGTTTGGTTCGTATCAGTCCACCCCAAAGGGTGTGTTTTCCTATCACAGCCCACACTACCTGAAACACAAGTACAAGTGTCAAGGGCTAATCATTTGTTTTAATAGAGCTTACCTGAACATTCTTCTTGCTTTCCAAAGAATGACGGTCATGAAACAATTGTTTAAAAAAAATCTTGCAAATAGCTCCTTTAAAGTTTAAAGCTTATAACATTTATAATTATTAGTCAGCTCTTCAGATTTTGAAGGGGGCTCAGAAATAGAAGGTGTTTTAGTAGATTAACTCATTGGATTAAAATTTGGCAACCATTCTTTTTGCATACTGAACTTTCTTGTAATGCAACAGAAAATATTTAGGATGATTTGTCTGAGTTATCTAAGGCTCTACAAAATCCTGAATATATAAGAAATACGAGAAATACTAGCTTAGATGAATTCTCTCATATTCCAGGAAGTGTCCTTTATCGAAAAAAAAAAAGAGTTTCTAGGTTATTGGATGTCAAGGAATAATGTGGCTGTGTAAGGAGAATTATGTGAGGTCGCAGGGAAGATTAGGCACAGGGTACACTCAGCCTGACATGGGAGCAGGCAGACAGCCGCTGTGACGTCCACCCTCGGCTGGACGACTCATGGCTGCAACACGTAGGCCAGAGCATCTGCCCTAGGTTGGCAGTGGTCCACATGCCATTTAAAAATTACTTTCTTACCTTTGAAGAGGAGGTATGATAATAATGTAAAGACGTTCAAATGAGATAAAATAGAGTAGTCATTCATGGTTAACACACCTAGTCAAATTGACTATTCTGCTTATGTGTGTGTTTATGCCGCGGTCTGATTCTTCATATATGTCAGCACTTATACTGACGTACAGAAAAGGTGTTTCAAGACTAATGACAACTTGATGCCACTACAATCTAAATGAGTCATGAAAGTGTTGCGATTTTTTGAAAATGGAAGCTTTAAGACAAATTTGAGTAGCCTTTCCAATACTTTAAAGCTTGTGTTTACGTTGCATACAGACTGTGTGAAATTCTGTACCTAAATGATCTGTCCATTTCTGGGGGCATCGGGGAGAGCAATTTCTGGAACGTACGTGCACAGAGAGGTGGTGGAGCTACGGGAAAGTTAATCTTTTCTACACCCATGGCCGGTAGTTTCCTGACTGCCTTCTTCATTGTGAAATTGTGCTCCCTGTCATGCTTTGGCGCTGGTGACACCAGAGGCATTGTGGTGGCCACGGAATAATTATTTTCTAAGATGAACATGGGGAGGTGACAACAAGTGTCGGGAAAACCCAGGGCCCAGGAATTAGTGTCTCCTGGAGTAAAGTGAAAAACAGCGGATGATTTATATGCGATTAGAAAGAGGAGATAACTGGTTAATTATTCACGTATTTATTTGGATATTGCATGAGATTGACTTGATACCAGGACCTTTATTTTATACACTAGTCTAGAATATTAATGCAATCACTCCACAATAAATACTGAGTTTTTACTATGTGCTTTGCTGCATACCCTGGATTGTGGATTTTTAGAATGCAGAGAGTATGAGAATCCTCCTAATGCAAGGCCCATAATGTCAGTACATGAAGTTTTGTGTTTGAAAATGATGATAGAGATCATTCTAATGATAGGAAATATTAAAAGTCCTTTTAAAAGTCCTATTTTAAAAATGCACTGTTGAATAATGAAGAAGAAAGTGAAATATAAAGCCACAAATTTAATTATATATTATTTGGTAGGAAAGAAAATGACGACTTCTGAGGCAAGATCATGAAGAAGTATAGAACTACTTTGTATCACCCTTTAAAAACTTCTTAGAGTAATTTTAAAAATTATATAATAATTCATTATATGGCTATACCATAATTTACTTAGTCATTTCCTTAGTGACTGATTGTCACACTATGTGTATTTTGGTATGTAAATATTTACCAGTTTAAGCTTTAAATCAGCATAGATTCTCAGAAGCAGAATTTTGACATAAAGGGCATGGTTCATTTTCTGGCTTTTGGGGTATAGCATCAAGCTGATTTCTAGAAAGTTGCACCACCTGATACTCAAACCAGCAGTGTATGGTGAGGATTGTCATAGACTTGAATGACTAAGAAAGGAAAAGAAAAGTTACACCTAGTGTATACCTATTGCTCCAGGCACAATGCTTTTCACACATACTGCATTATTTAAATATCACAGCTACTCCGGAAAGTTTTGTGGTTGAAGCTAAGACTTGAAAAAGAGCTTCGGTGTTGCATAGATTTGGAAAAGGTGAAAAGAATGAGGAAGTGCCTTCCAGATGGCAGAAACTCCTGGAACATGAGGTCGTGAACGAATGCAGTTCTGTGGTCTCTGATGGGACCCTGAAATAGCACTTCTGCTCTCTCTGCGTGTTCCCAACCAATTGAAAAACAAGACAATAGCAAGGCAGAGGGGAACAAAGGCGCCCCTTCTGTGGTGAAGGGTTTTCAAAGATTAAAATCCCCCAATTAGTCAGCAGAGATAAGCTTTCCTATTCTACCCCACCCTGCTCCACTACCCCTCCACTTTGAGGCAGGACCCTTTAAAATTTAAGACATGGAATGAAAGAGGAACATGTGTGTTTCCTGCTGATAGGTTCATTCACAAGGGAGGAGAAAGGAGCCAGACTGTGGGTGCCTCATTATTCCTTGCAATCTCAGCAGTGGATAAATTATTCCTCAATGGGGAGAAGGAAAGAGCAAGAGAGAGAGAGAGAGAAAAAGAAGACTGGGGTTCCTAAGGTAGAAGAGGCACATGGAAACAACACAATCAGAAGCTGAGAATAAATAGTTTATTTCCTACCACAGGCAGCTTGAGGAGTAGTGCCAAGAGGGCCCTGTTATGGTTTATGTTGGGAATTCCCAGAGGCTGACCCCTGGGCCCTCTGAAGTAGCACGGTGAGGAATCAGTTTTGGCCTTTGGGGACCTCTGGTGACTCCTGAGCAGTAGGGACATAGTGTAACCTTTCTATTTCTTTCACATTGTAATTGTCTTTTTTGATCGGCTTTTGAATTCCAGACCAATGGAGAAGACGCAAGTTCTTCAGTAATGATTGTAGTTGACCTTGGCATTCTGTCTTCCACTATGTTCTTCCACTGTGGGCCAAAATCAAGAAGACAAAAATTGGTAGTAAAAATAATTCCATTATGGACATCATTCTAAAATGATGGTTCAGACCTGGCTGGCGTAGCTCAGTGGATTGAGCGCGGGCTGCTAACCAAAGCATCGCAGGTTCGACTCCCAGTCAGGGCACATGCCTGGGTTGCAGGCCATGACCCCCAGCAACCGCACATTGATGTTTCTCTTTCTCTCTCTTTCTCACTCCCTTCCCTCTCTAAAAATAAATAAATAAAATCTTTAAAAAATAAATTAAATAAAATGATGGCTCAGGGTTATGAATAGCCAGTGGCCACAGGCAAATGATACAATGACTAAGTTAATATTTAGTGCCTCTTGCACCACATCAGTACTATTGTGCTGGTCACCCACTTTCCTCTCTGAGAAGAGATACTGCTAGGGACAAGTCAATGTGTCTGTCACATACAGTTTGTAGATTTGGGGCACAGATGGCGTGTTCAGGTTGGAACGTCCAAGTCGGGGAATGATGGTGCCTTCAGAAATGAGAGTGACATGCACTGAGTTTTGGTCACAGCATAAAGCTTCCATCAGCAGCCCACAATGGCTTTGCTCACGCCCCTTAGAGAGTCAGATGTAGGGGCTGAGGTATCCGTACAATGTCAAGACACAGTGCTTCTCGCCTTGGGGGGTTCCCTGTGCTTTAGGACTCTGCTGCAAGCCAACAGTCCAACCCCCTGGCCTTGAACTCTTCACATTCCTGTGTAAATAATCAGGACAATGCATTCCTGAGGGTCCCAACAGATCTGATCAGGGAAACACAGTACTTTTTCCTCATAGATTTTAAAATATTGTTGTTGAGTATATTTGAGTATGGTATTTCCCCCAAGAGTTAAAAAAAAAAAGGTGATTGTTCTTCATTCTTGGGCATTTCGTGAAGTAGGCAATGTCGTTCTTCACGGTGCCCGTTACCTTGTGGGGTAGGTGCAGACAGCCCTACGGCACTGGGTCTACAGGTCCTTCCGCAAGGTTGTGGGTGCACATCACTGCCTTCCTGAGCTCAAATGATGTGCCCTGTCTTTTCTCATGGGAATGCTCGCCAGACACTCGGCACTTTCATAGTGCTGCTGGTGTTCACACAGTGGTAACGTGTTCTGCTGCTTCCCACCACTTTCCAGAGCCCGCTTTCGGGCTTCAGCTTATTTTCCCAGAGATCCCTGAGTGGCAACTGCTCTCTACCACAGAAGAAAAAATGGTTTGTGCTTTGTAAATATAATGTTTGCAATTGGTTATCAAACACAGCATTTCCCTCCTCCTCTTCCTATTCCTCCTCCTGGTGAGAGAAACAACAAAACCATATTTCCTTTAATCTCAGTAATTTTTGAGATAATTTTAAAGAATAATAAAATGGAAGTGTTTGTATGTTCTCTTTTAAAAATGTTCCCTTTTAAAGGGGAAGCTATTACTTAGACAATATAAATGTTGCCAACAAGGGCTCTTATAACACACTATATCTGTGGAAAGATAGTTATATAATTACAGAAACTATGATTGCATGATAAAGAAGCCCAACACATACTCTTAACCTGGTGTGGGACAGCCAAAAGTCCAAAATATTTTCCGTTGTGTTTTACATAAAGAGAGGGAGACAATGCCATACCGACACCTAATCTTCACAGCTCATCACACAAGAGAATTCAAAGGCCATTGAGCACTGAATTTTCCTTTGTACTGCAATTACACGAACACCTGTGCTACCTAGCTGTGCACTGAGCCCCACGAAATGCAGCGTTCCGGAGCTGTCAAAAGGTTTCATTTCCTGCCTTTAATTCAGGGCCCTATTTGTGGTCGATCTGGCTATTATGTTATACTATGCTTCATTTATAAGCATCTATCAGAAAGGCTAATAATTTTAGATGAAATCCAGAGGGCTCTTGTAAAAATTCACATAGGTCTGTTTACCTTTCTTTAAAGAGGACTTATGGTATATTTGCAAAAGAAAATTGGAGTGTTCTGTAATATAAAACCAACTCTTAAATCAGGGGCATGCTCGAGTAGAATATGTTAATCTGGATTCGAATGCTTGTTCTTTGATATGCCTCAGCCCTAAATTCTGAGTTATAGTTTAAGCTCCATCCATACACAAGAAGCCTGAGAAGTTGACTTTATTCACTGGCTTATACGGTATAGTTGCAACATCTGGACCAATTTACAGTGATTAAAAAAAATCGTATATCAGGTCAAGTGATCTGGAAAAGATATTGTGTAATGGAGTAAATTATTTATATGACCATTGTAGAAAGTGTAAAAATTTTGGATTATGTATTTAATAAATTACTTTTATTGAAATACACACAGCTTTTAAGAATCAACACTCTAGTGGAAACTCGCTAGAAATAGGATGTGTCATTTAAGAATTCTGAAGAAGATGGTTAGGAAGAAAAAGGTACCAAATGGTACTTAAGTCATATTCTAAAAAAGGTGACTGTCCTATGATACAGGTATATATCAAGCAAAAGATTGAGTTCTTGTTGTGAATTTTTTCTATGAGATTCCACATAATCTTTTGTTTGACATAAATTTCTACTGGAGCCCTGGCTGGCACAGCTCAGTGGATTGAGCATGGGCTTGAGGACCAAAGTGTTGCAGGTTCGATTCCCAGTCAGGGTACATGCCTGGGTTGCAGGCCATGACCCCCAGCAACCGCACATTGATGTCTCTCTCTCTCTCTCTCTCTTGCTCTCTCTCTCTCTCTCTCTCCCCCTCCCTCCCTTCCCTCTCTAAAGATAAATAAATTAAAAAAAATTTCTACTGGATTAGAAGCTCTTTGAGGTTTGGGTGCTTGGTCTCTGATCTCAGCTCTCAGCAGAACCCGTGGCACCCAGAGGGCTCTCAAAGACCCATGGTATTTGTTGAACTGAAACAAGACTCACTTTTGGTTATTGGATATTTTTAGTTAATCTGTATTTCTGCAAATTTCTCAGGCCTGTGACTTTTAGCAGTTCATGGGCATCCAACCGAGTTCTTAGGTTTGTACTCAGTGAAAATTGAGATTGCGGTACACGAATCCCCCCTGCTCCGTGCACCCACGTCGCCTCATGCTTTTCTCTGATCGTGACGCCCCACGTTCTGTGACTGTGTTTATGTGTTTGTGCGTCAGCAATCTGAAGGGGAGATGCTGGGTCTTTTTCAATTTTTTTTTTTTTTGTATTTCCTGCCTGGGGACTATTGAGCTTAATTAATTAATGTTTTAACTTTTTGTTGTTGTTGTTGTTATGGTAGGTACAGTCACTGGGATAAAAATCTAAATTTTTTTTCTGTTCACTGATGTAGATGTAAGAGAAATTTTATGCTTAGAAGATTAATCCTAGCAGTGCATATTTAAGATTTTAATATATTTTAACCTTTTTTTTGTGTATGGTTTGTCAATATTCCAGAAGTGAGATTAAAGGTTTTTATACTGTAATGAAAAGTTACCCAAAATATCTTCTAATTAAAGGACAGAACTTAGCCAGAAACAAAATTAAGTCCTTGGAATAGATAGATGATAGCAATGTTTACACCAAAATTTTATGTAATTAAATAAAACATTTAAAAATAGTTCTAAGTACAAATGAAAAGTCCCTTATATGTCTCTGGAATTAATACGTTCTGTTACCCAAATTATGTCCATCTCGTTTGCCTCCTTGGGCTCCATCCAAACTAACCTATTTTCCAGTTACCCAAATGCCTCCAACTCTCTTTTGCCTCTAGGCCTTTAATGCGCATGCTTGTTGTGCCTGGAGCACTTCTGTTCTATTTTCACCAGGTTGATTCCTCATCTTTGAGGTAACAGCCCAGAAACACTTGTTTCAAGAGTCGCCTCTTGTCCTACGGGGAACCCTCCTGGGTGCACAATGCTTCTAATGCTGCAGCGCTCAGGGGAGCACTGATTGCCTCTTTACTCCTCTGACATTCTTACTTGATTTTGCTCTCTGTGAGAGCCAGAACTATGTCTCCCTTAATTTTGTTGCATCCCCAGTAGCAAGCACACTCGGTGCCTGGAAACTAGAAGGCTCTCAGTAAATGCTTCTGGAATGATTGAGTGCATCGCATCCATTTTTGTTACCCGTGTTTTCTTCTGAAATTTTCTCCTATTTTAGTTACCAGTGTAACACGTCTAGCTTTAAAGGATACTCAATAATTGCTATGTTTATTTTTAAAGGGTTACGACTAAAGTCATCTCTTTTATAGACTTTAATTTTCTTTTAATAATGGCTTATCAATGTTGCTTTTTGATGTGACAAAGGAAAAAAAGTCATCCGAACTCTGCCACTTGCTTGAGATTAGCCCAAAATTAAATGAGTGCAATGTGGCGGCGCCTCAGCACAATTTGCTCGCCTTTGTAGTTTGACATCAAGGGTGTAGTTTCTAAATGTACCTAAAGCATCTCCTTACACAAAGCAGTCCCTCACATAGGTGACCTTCCAGCTTTCGCTCCACAAGCGTTGTGATGCAGCAAAGCCTTACTACAGTTAATTGTGGAGCTTATAATAGATGAATGAATTACATTAAAAAGATTTTTATTACAATTTTCATTGTATGAATTTCTTTTGTAATAAAGAGAATGGACATTTTTATGTAGATTTTTAAGAGACAGCTGAGAAGCCTACTCTTATCCCCTGGCAGAGTAAAAATAAAAAAGTTGTTAAAGATGTTAAAAACCACTTGGGTCCCCATAATAAAATTTTACATTTAATGGAGTTTTTGACATGACTTTGTTCATATTAATTTCTTACTTCGTATATATATATATGTTCCCAAATACTTTGACTTTATGGAAAAGAACTTTTAGACTGAAATTTTTTTAATCCTCATTTGCATTTATCTTCTGGGAAAACAGGAACAACAGCTATAAAAACAATTTACCCAATTCAAAATTATTTTGAACTTCTTTATTGTTTGCTGATGGAAACCTGTCCCCTGGAAGCAGTGTTAGCTTAGTACTCCAGGGGCCTGCCCATGCTCATGGGCTCCACTATGCAGCAGAACATTCTCAGCGGATACCGGGATTGCTTTACCTCCTAAAGGTACTTTGTTTCGACAGGACACCCAGCACATAGCTGGAGCATTTTGGTCTCACATGGAATGAATTTCTGCCTTCCTTGTAAGTTTACTTTAAAATCTGTCATCTTTATCTTTCATGATGATACGTTGTAATAGAGCTTGGTTAATGGGAATCAGTAGTAAAAGTTAAATGAGCTTTTTTTTATGGGTACTGATTTAAAATAACAACAAAAATATGTTATATAACTAGGAGATTTTAATTTTGTTGACCTTAATTTTGTATTCTCCTATTAAAGGACAGACTCATGTTATTATTGAAAAGGGTCATTCTGTTTTAAGTATCAAGAAAGCAATAGGTATTGCCAAGAAGCCAATTACTGAAATTATATGTTTGATCGAAGGCAAGGGCTACCTAATAAGAACCGGAATATTCTTGGCTTAAATGAAACTCCTTATTGGCGAGCACAAAGCATTTAAAAGTGTACTGTTTAATACGATGTTGCTATTATTAGATAATTGGCATTTTGATATAATACATAGTTTTCCCCCTTATCTGTGGTTTCACTTTCCACAGTTTCAGTTGCCTACAGTCAACCGTGGTCCCAAAATAGTAAATGGAAAATTCCAGAAATCAACAATTCATGAGTTTTAAATTGTGAGGCGCTCTGAGTAGCTTGGTGAAATCTCACGCCATATGGCTCCGTGTGGCCCAGGGTGTGAATCATTCCTTTGTCTAGCATGTCTATGCTGTGTACACTCCCCACCTGTTCATCACTTAGTAATAGTCTGGTTTATCAGCGTCACTGTCGCAGCATCACAGTGCTTGTGTTTAAGTAACCCCAATGATGGCTTAAACTAAGTCACTAGGTCCACGTCATTCACCCCACTTGACCTCATCGTGTGGGCATCTTATCATCTCACACCATCATAAGAAGGGTGAGTACAGTACACTAAGGTATTTTAGGGGAGACCACCTTTATGTAGCTTTCAGTACAGTACATTGTTATAACTTTTATTTTATTATTCTTGGTGTTAATCTCTTACTGTGCCTTTATAAGTTAGACTTTATCATAGGTATGTGTGCATAGGAAAAAACATAGCATTTATAAGGTTCAGTGCTGTTCAAGTTAAGACATCCCCTGGAAGTTTTGGAACATATTCCCTTTGGGTAAGGGGAGATGACTGTATATTTTTTAAAGGACCCAGGGTACCATTTTTTACAGTGTTGTATTAAATAAATGAGCATTCCTTGAGCTACGCTTCAGGGAACACTGGTGTCCTGAGAACTATTAATAGGTATTTTGGGAAAAAAGGATTCCTTGGCCAAATTAGATTGTTAAATGTTGCAAGCTAAATCACCATCCTAACTATGCACAATATCCACTAGTATTTTAAAGGCACCAAGAGCTCCCAAAGTAAAGAAAACTTATTTAAACTACTATGTTCAACCTACTATGTTCAACCTACTATGTTTAAGAATCTCAAAAAATTTAATTTCTTAAGTGATCAAATATTATATAAATTCAGAAAATCACACAAATATACAGCTTACTGAATTCTAAGATGTACACCCTTGTGGCCTTAAGGTCAGGAGATAGAACATTCCCTGTCATCTTACACACTGCCCATGGGCTCCTCCTGCCCCCAATCAAATTTCACCACTACTGGCCCCTACCATCCTAGCTTCTTTGGTCATCTGTGTACTCTATGTCTTACATTTTCTTCTCCACATGAATGCACTACAATTTAATTTTGTCTTTTTGTGTATGGCTTTAAACATTTAAAAATCTCTCCATAGAAATACATGTATATAGATATCATATTGCACCTTCACATGTGCCTCTGGTTTTCTTACTTATTGATGGATGATGAGATTTAGGCTGTTATTCAGAAAGCCTGCTTCATAGGTGGCAGTGTTTTCTGCCATCAGGACAAGCTTAATGATTATTTTTCTGTCTTTTTATGATGTTAACAGTCATGGATAGTCAATGACTGCTAATTCTTTAGGGGTTACATGGTGATTCTCAAATTTTTAAATTTCTCCTTTTGTCACCAGAATACTTCTATAAAGCAAAAAATTTCACTTGATCTGTTCTTTGGTTAGCCAAAGTTAGACAGTTAAAATAGAGAATGCAGAATAAATGACAGTTTTCCCTTATTCGTTTTTAAAATAAAGGACTGATACCTTAGCATTTTCCACAGGTGACTTTTTAAACACATTTGCTGTATTTTGATCTATTGAAGGTATAATCCTTATTGATGTTCAAGCTGTCCCGTCTTTGGTCAGTAGAAGCTCTTCAAGTTGGTTCCTTTGTGCTACGGATTCAGCCCCGACAGCCTGTTACAATTTCCTTGCTGTCTGGTGTGACAAGATGCTTCACGTTTGTCTCCTACAGTCCTGGAGTCTGCCTTTTCCCTTTTCTCGAACAGACCCTGGAGTCTTTATTGGAAAGTAGCATAGTAAGACCAGGATCTTGGGACTAGGGATTCTCATTGCTACTGAGCTGGTCATTGGTCCTGATCTTTTTCAATTTTTAAATATGAAATATGACTTCATAATGATGCCTCAACTTCTTTCTTTTATTTCTTTAAGAATCCTAAAAAATTTGAATCTTAATGATTAAATATCACATAAATTCAGAAAATCATGCAAATATACAGCTTAATGAATTCTAAGATGTACACCCTTGTAACCACCTTAAGGTCAGGAGATAGCACATTCCCTTACTTCTCATAGTCGACTCGATTTAAAGTTTTTGCATTTCTTCTGTTTTTCTCACTCGCCCTGTCTCCCATTAGTGACTCCTGTTATATCCTGCTCTGTGGTTGGTACTATTTTATCCCATCGGTATTTGTCTCTCTCTTTCAAAAGCTTTTGTCTCTTCATTTCTTTTTGACTTTAATTTTTCCACTTTATATTTTTTAAAAAGATTTTATTTTTCTATTTATTTTTAGAGAGGGAAGGGAGGGAGAAAGAGAGAGAAACATCAATGTGCAGTTGCTGGGGTCATGGCCTATAACCCAGGCATGTACCCTGACTGGGAATCAAACCTGTGACACTTTGGTTCGCAGCCCGCGCTCAATCCACTGAGCTACGCCAGCCAGGGGCTATATTTTATATTTCTTAATGTGTTATGTCTTGCTTATTTGCTCTTGTGTTATTTTCTGTCTTTTGTGTTGTTTTTATGAAATACTTTTTCTTAATTTCACATTCTTTCTAGATCTTTATTACCATACTTCTGAGTTTTTCTCTTCTGATGTTTGCTGTTCTCTATATCTTGTGTCATTTCTTACTGTCCTTATTGGCTCATTTAGAAGTGCTTGTGCACATTTACCTCTTTTGTGGGGTCTTCTCTTCATGTGCTTTCATTTTGTATAGAAATTTTATTGTGCTTATTATGCTCTGTTTCCTTAGAAGAATTTAATATGGAACTTCATCTTGATCCTTTTCTATTACTCCTTTTTTTTATGAAATGAGTTGGATGAACTTCTAGAATGGGAGTGTGTCACAAAGGAGCTTTTCTAATTTTGCTGCACTAAAGCTCCCCCTTCTGATGTTTCTACAAATTATTCAAAATAATCATGTGCTTCGTGAGAATGTTTGAATCTCTCTTCTCCTAATTTCATCTGGACATTCTTTGTCTTTTGTGTCTATTATTCTTATTCTGCTCAGTTTATACTTCCCAGATTTGGTCTTTGGTATAGACTGTCCTAAAAGGCACTTTGGCTGATTAGTTTTAAGAGTTTATAGGGCTCAAGCTGCTTATGTTCATTCATATTTTACCTTGGATTCCTAGTTTCTACCTACTATAAATATTTTGTAAGCTGTATACAACTAAACAAATGTAATAAAATATTTATTATTGTTGTCTTTTCTCTCCTTCCATCTAAATTATTAGCTCTTTGAGGGCAAGAGATAAACTTGTTTTAATTTTTGAACGTTAGTGAAGTAGGGGAAGAAAAAAATTACCTTTACTCACTTAGGTTCTTTTGGCTGAGACCCTCTGTAATAATAAAAGACAGGTTAACAGGAGAAAAACAAACAGAAGTTTAATAATATGTACACCTCCTGTATACATGGGAGATAGCAGGAATTTTAAGGGAGGTCTTCGGGGATAATCTCAATAGAATATTCATTAGGTTTCCAGGTGTGTCCTTTCAGGGTTGATTGGCTGGAACCAGGGGGGTCAGCTGTCCATGCAGGTGGTCCTGATGTTAATTAACCATGAAACACTTGTCTGGTTTTGTTGCTTTTCTAAGCCTGGAGCTGAAACAAAACTGAGGCCTAGATGTTATCTCTAGTTCGACCAAAACTGTCTCTGCTGTCAACAGACCTGAGGCTTTGTTCCTGGGATTATTTGATGTATGTAAGTCAGAGCCTCATTTTCTTGACGGTTTAACGCTTAAGGGAGTGGTCATGCAAGGGCCTGTATGGGAGTCATGTGAGGCTGTTCTCCAGCCCCCTTGCTCCTCCTCTAACAGGGTCTGCCACGTGACTGCTGACATGCCAGGGGCAGAAAGGTCAGGGGAGGGTCCCAACAGAATGACCAGCAACATCAAAGTTCAGAGGGTCTAAACTGCATGCAGGGGGAGGAAATTTCACCCTGAGGGTGAGGTCCCACCTTAACAACTGTCTGTTGACCTTCTGTATTTGGCCCGTTGTTCTGACTCTGCGCATGTCTTTCTAATTGTTTACTATATCATTTGCATTAAAATGAACATGGAAACATCTAGTTGAACATGGTCTAGAACTGGAAATAGAGAATCTGCATCTTCGCTGTTAGTAAGTGTGGTGGGATTCTGTTCACACATATAATGGAATATGAATATGGAAAGGACAGAATGAGAAAGGGACAAGTCTGTTGATCCTCATTTCTTAGAAAAAGGACTCAGTGTCTAAAAAAGGGTAAAACAAGGCACTATAGGGGTCAGCAGGGACAGTCTCAAGTACGGTTGATGTATGCACGCTTTTGCAGCAGGTAGAGTCAATGTCCATGGCTGTTTTCTGTAGCTCTATAAATGGGTTTTGTGGCTCCATGGCCTTGTCCGTAAAGAAGGATCTGTATAGTAACATTCCGTAGATGCACAAACCTGGCTAGCATGTATTAAACACGATATGTAAAATATTTTCTTTAGTATCTTACTTATAGTTTTATTTAGCTCTCAAGCAATGGTTTGAATTAGGTATCTTCATTAGCCTCATTCTCAACACGGGAGGAAATGAGGTATAAAAAATTAATAATCATAAAAAAGCAACAACTACACTGGGATTCTTTAGTCCTGAATCTTCAAGTAATTATTTTGTGAAATTGAAAGCCCTTTAATCTCTCTGAGACTCGATATCCTTATGTAAAATAAAGTATGGGATCTATAAGATCTTTTCAACTTGTAAATATCAGAGAAGCATTTCACTTCTATTTTTAATCTGACATTTTTTTCTTCTTTCCTTTTGATTCAAACTGGCCTCATCCAGCATCCTCACTCACCTGCCTCCCTCTCCTCTGCAGGACTGTCCCCTTAATCATTAAGCCTGTGGGACAGCAAGGTTTTGATCAGCACCAAATAATCTTAGGAACAAAGCCTCCCATCTGTTGACCAAAGAGACAGAGTTTTGGTCAAACTAGAGATAACATCTAGGCCTCAGCTGTGTTTCAGCTCCAGACCCAGAAACTCAAAAAACCAAATGCACCCACGAGAAACACACAGGGCAATGTTATGGATGAAAGTAGGACTGATGCACTGATCAGCTACTCCCTACCCTAGCATCGCCCAATCAGTAGAGACCATGACCTTAACTCTACCATGGTTAATATAGTTCCCCTATATACCACATTCCCTAGAAGCCATTAGGGGAGCCATGTGTTAGAGCAATAACTCACCTTTACTCAGGGTTTGGTACCATTTCCTTAACTAATACTTTTACTTTTTTTTTTTTTTTTGCTGCAAACTCCTGTTCAAATTTCATGTGTACAGGGGCACGAACCCCCTTAGTTTGGTAACATTTTCTCAGGGGACATTTCCTATTGGCTCACATATTTTAGTAGAGTCTCTCTATTTTGTTTTAGCGTATTGGTTGCCCACGCAGGTGTTATAATAATTTATTCTTATAATTCAGATAATCATATGTAACCCCATAAATTCTTGCAGGGAATTTGGTTTCCTAGAGATTTTTGTCTTAGTCAATAACATGGGAAATACCTCCAAATTCCAAAAGTCATACACCCAATATAATTTGAAGATGCCATCGATGTGTTTGAAACGAAAATGAGTTAGGGCTCTGTGCAAAGACTATGCTACATGCTCAAGGGGAAAGCCTTGCCAGGTATGGTTTGGGACTCTTAAAAGCACTGACCAGTATAAAAACAAAAGCACAGTACATGAAAATTGGTAAGATGAAGATAAATTGGTACTCAGAGGGAAATTCATAATGTTTGTGTGTAATTTTAAATATAAGAAAAAAATGACCAATGAACTCAGGAATTTTAAAAGAAAAGCAGGCTAAATCCTCCCCACACATGTACAGAAGCTTCTAATAACAGATTAGAAAATAAGAAATGTGGGAAATTAAAAAAAAAAACAATGGAGAAAAGTACGCAAACCAGAAGCTCATTCTTTCTGGTGTATTTGCACATAGATAAACTCATTCTTTGATATATTTGCACATAGGTAAAAGCAAGGAGTTTGATGTTAGGGTGGAAAAAAAATGAAAGGCACTCCATTCAAACTCATGGGCAGATAACACTGTCTAGAAAACAACAAGGACGCTACTTTATTGCTATTTGTAGGAATGTATTTGACCTGAATTCTCCAGATAGTTCAAGCAACTGTATGCTGTTTTCACATAACACCTTCCTTCTGGGAATTTCATAGCTCTCCGAACTAACAAGAATTATTACCGCCGTTAAACAAAAACTTTCACGAATAAAAGCTTTTCGGAAAGAAAAGATTTACTGAGCCATATGCTGGCCAGAAAAGGACCAGGTCCTGGGACATCCTCTGAACCACCTATTTCAGGCCCAGATGGCAAAGGCTCCGTGTTTGCTGTTCTGGGACTGACAAGGCTGTTTTATGCAAACAGTTTGGAAAAAAAAAGGAATTTGTTTGGAAAACATTTACATTGCCTGTAGTTAAAGTGGGCGGGAGAAGGTGAACCAGGGCTAGCTCTGGAATAGGTGCATCATCTGGGAGGAAGTGTTTGCTTGCTCCTTCAGGTCGGCTGTGGGCCAGACGGTCTGGGAAGTTTCTGAATCAGCAAGAAGCGGAGGTGCTGGGTGGTCAATGGCACCTCCATTGTCTGTCTCTTTAGATAAATGTGGAAATACTCAGTTTCAACATACATTCAGGGATGTAAGCGGTCTTTTTTTTTTTTTTTTTAATTTTGCCCTGCAGTTGTCAGCTGATAAACCTCTCTTGTCTCTTCCTTCCATCCTGTGGCCTGCTGTAATTTAATTTGTAACGTCTCAAACTTTTTTCTTTGTCACTGCCATCTGGCAGGTGAGAAGAGTAAACACTTAAATAAACCTCCCAATGTTACATTTCGATTAATGGTAGTCTTGTGCTATTTTCCATCATTTGTAAACTTAATGACAAATCTCCTTTTGAAAATAATACTTCAATGTGATGGCTTCGGGAGAATGATTTAAGCAATTAAGGAAATAAGTTATTAATCAAAATGATGAAACAATCAGTGAAAGGCTTCAGATATGCATGACAAAATACACCAGAATTGCCTGGCCTTGAGTTTTACAAACCAGTTTTCTAGCTTCTCATTTTAAAATTGTTTTCCTTGATTATTGTTTTTTTTTTAACCCCCTTGTAGCACCTCTCTGATATTCTGATTGCTTAATGGATGTTTATCTTTGTATGCACAACTTGAGAACGTTTGTATTATTGAAAGGTGCTTGTGTAATTTCTCTTTTAATTGAGTTACAGGTGTGACATTTGTGAAAATAATAATAATATCATTGAATTCCATGAATGTATTTGCAATGTAAAAACTTCAGAATTGAGGATAGAAAGGTAAAAGTTTTTTTAAAATAGAAAGTGAGGTATTTGTAGAAGCAAATAAACAGATATTCAGGCATTTTACAATAACTGTGACAGTTTCGTGACAGTCAAGGCCACTTAGAAGTTAAGTTTGACATTTCTTTACCACTTTATTTGATTTTTTTCTAGGAAGATGCATTCTTGTTGTCCCAGGTCTATTTTGTTTCAGAATGTGAGTCCTTTACCTTTTATGATGATTCATATTTTTGAATTACTTGAAAACAATTTTAAAATTCTGAAAAAGTGGGGATATTGGTTACACTGATTTTACTCACCATGTTTTAAAAAGTGTTCTTTTATTTTTAAGACCATTATTAGCTTAACAATATATTTTATTACTTCTTCAACTTAAATGATAGTTGAGATTATTATTTATAGTTTAGGTAGCTTAGATGAGTTTTTTTCCAAAGTAGTTCCATAGGAGGATCTTTGAAAGAGGACATCCAGCATTTCATAGAAACCTCTGACCATGGCCAGCCCTCCTAACTCCAGCTCTTTCGCAGAAGCTGCTGCACCTACCAGTGTCGAGCAGACTCGGAACAACTTTGGGCAGGTGTCGCCAGACAAAACTTATCTTCAGGCCCTACCCATGCATTTCTTCCTGTGTCCCCTGAGCGCCTCAGACACTGCAGACTGCGCTGTTGAAGAAAACTCAGCTCTACTGACACATGCAAGTTCTGGAAATGCGGCAGAGTTGAAACTGTCTAGAAGTTCATGGATTCGAGTATTGTTTATGGTCCACATAATAGCTTTGCAATAAGTTAGGGATGGCTTTATAAGTTTTTCTTGAGTACAAAAAAAAAACAAGACATAGAAATCTTACTATTGTGAATAATTTTCATTGCCTTGGAAAATAACACTAATAAATGCCTCACTTTCTGACAGTCATTCAGGCTCAAAATGTTAGCCTCACCTGGATTCCCTCGTGCCTTCATTTCTGTCACTCTGTGCATACAGTTTCTCAAACTATTCTGCTAAGCCTTCCTTCTCTTTATCATACTAATATCTCAAACTCAGGGCCTAGTAACTTCTTCCTGCAATTAGTGTCATTGAGTCCAAACTAGGTTTTCTGCTTCAATCAAGCCTACCTTTTTGTTTGCTTGTTTGTTGCAATTGAGAACACCTTCATTTTTTTTCCTGGAATGCTCTTGATCTCAAGGTACCTACAATTCTATGCTTAAGAGAAACTCCTATGTATGTGTATGTGAAGAGATTTATTATAAGGAATTGACTCATGCCATTGTGGAGGCTGAGAAGTCCAAGATCGGCAGTTGGCCAGGTGGAGAACCCAAGGTACAGTTCCAGTCTGAGTCAGAGTCTCATTCAAGAGTCGGGAGAAGATTAAAATGCCAGCTGGGACAATCAGGCAGCAGAAAGAGTTCTATCTTATCCCAACTTTTCCTCAGTCAACAGAGTGGATGAGGCCCAAGCACAGTAGGGAGGCCATGTTTACAGTGCTTTACCAAGTCTTCCCACTTCAGTGTTAACCTCATCTAGAGACACCTTCACAGACACATACAGAATGATGTTTAACAAAATATCTGGGCACCCCGCAACCCCTTCATGTTGACGTATGCAACTGACCATCACACTTCCTCTGGAATCTTCCCTGATGTTTCAGTCCAGAAGTGCCGCTGCACTGCTGCGAACTCCCATGACACAGAGAGCATGTCTCCTTTGTGGCTGTGTTCACACACAGTGCATTAGTGTTAGCTGTGTACACGACCTAGTTCATCTGGCTGATAGTAGGTGCTTAGTTATTATTATCCTTGGGTTTAATTATTAATGTAAAATCCCACATTTTCTCTGCCTCTATGCTCAGAATGCTGTAACAGTTTAGCTACAGTCTCTGTTTTTGAACATTAGCCTAAGTGTAAGTAAATATGCACGCACAGTTTCTAGACGCATGGTTTAGAGACTGGACTTTCACTATGAGGAGAAGGAATACTACTTTGTTTGTTTCTACCCTATGGGCAAATTCATTTTACTTTGGAATTCATGTAGGTTTAAAAAAAACTTTAGTTCTCTTCAAATTAGCATGAAATAACCAGATAGAAGATGGCTGATTATAAATAAGGGAAAAATAGTATGAGATTCTTTCTTGTTCCGTTATTTTACTGGCAGTTGCGTTCACTTTAGACACTATTTTCATGCAAGAGTTCAATTAATCTTTAAATAGTAAAGAATGCGTTTTCTATAAAACAGATGAAATGCATCTAACATTTTTGCTAAATGTAGGCCACCAGAATAAAAAAAAAATTGAATCTTTAAATGACATTGACCAAGGGATAATTTCGTGCAGGAGAATGCTCTAAATTAGGGGTCTTGGCACTGCAGCTGCAATTGGATGGCATCCTCTGTGTTCTTTAACCATAGTTTTCATCTGTTTAGGTTTTGAGTTTTGACAAATAAGGCTTAGCAGGTGTGGTCAGTTTTGAGGAACCGTATGACAACCAGCTGATATTTAAGTGCCACGAGAGTAATCTGAAACAATGGTTCTGTGATCCGACAACCACCTACAGGAGACTGGCTTTGTTTTGTCATCTTTGTAGTGAAGATGATTTTTAACTCTTTTTGACTCCGTGGTATATGTATCAGCTTGTTTTTCCTTTCTGCAGGGGGAAGAATTTAAGCTCTCATAAACCTAATTAAATAGAAGGTAAAGTATACTACATTTTAAGGACGTCTTCAATAATTTTGTGTGCTGCTATACAGCATGCAAGGCATACCTCTTGCTAGAGAGCATGAGATTCTGGAGCTCTGGTAACTAAATCAGACTTTATATAAATAGCAATACAAATCTTTTAAATAGACACCAAACTGAAAACAACTTCCAATCGAAAGAGGTTGGTAATGGAAGGAAAAGTAGAGGCAGGGTGAGGAGTCTTACCAGTTTCCTGGCGTGTAGCCCAGGTTTTCCCAGTCGCTGTTTGATTAGAACTATTGTTAATATTTGGAAAGTTTACCCACCCCTATTCAAGTATATGTGTGGGAATGTCAACTCAAAACAAAGTTAGTTTTTGGATTGTATTTTCTTTGGAATTCTTCACACCACTGCTCTCTTCCACTGAATTCGGGGCAATTCACCATTTATTAGATGTAAAATATTAGCCTCATCTGGACTCCCTCAGGTAAAAATATAACTGATAAAATAAGACCTATAAAAGAATCACTATGTATTTTGTTTATTAAATAAGATAGGTTCTCATTGATAAGTGCATCATTTGGTGCTTACGAGATTATTGGGAAACTGAAAGTGTTGAGATCTAGAAATCATATTTATGAAACCATCCTCTATGCTGGTTTTATAGAATAAGTGTCATATATACCAGCCTTTATATGTAAGGACACTATTGCCGCTAGGGATTTCTTTTGTAGATATTCTTTTAAGGAAACTACTTGAGACGTTCTTGAAATTTTGAATCAGATTCTTTAAGACCTCAGATATCCAGTTAACTATAAATGTGTGTCTTAATGCTTAAGTTTATTGGCCCTAAATAAGATCTGATTCATGCTCTTAGATAAGAATTGGAAAGAAAGACTTGTAAAAGCTGGAATTCAAGTATTTTATGTTTATACGAAGGATGCACAGTAAACATACCATAAAGTCTCCTCTGAGTGTGAGGCAACACATTTAAAAGTTAGTGTAACCCACCCACCTTAAAATGAAGAATTAAAGAACTCACTGTATAACAGTGTATTCTTGACATGGGAATGTTACAGTTTAATTCACTGTAACCCCAGCAGGGCAGGCTCTGTACCCTGTGATCTGTGAGCTTCCTACCTATTAAGCCAGAAATACTTATTCAGCTGCTGCACTGTAGGTGGCATAAAAATTATACTTTCAGATAACACATGTGCCAGTGATGAATAAGAAGCTAGATCCTGAAGACATAATTATTTAATACTTTCCTGTGCCCACTCATCGCGACCTATTCCCAGCAGGAGAAAGCCAACATGAGACTATATTGAACAGAGTTTGCACCCAGGTTTCCTTCAGCAGAATGATTACAAGTGGTGCATGACTTAGAAATTTATTTGTACATTCACTTATACTAGTCTATTGAGATAAACACTTGCAGATGCCCTCTAAACTTTTAATATTTTATTTATTTATTTGTAGAAAGAGGGGAAGGGAGGGAGAAAGAGAGGGAGAGAAACATCTATGTGTGCTTGCCTCTTGCACACCCCCTACTGAGGACCTGGTCTGCAACCCAGGCATGTGCCCTGACTGGGAATTGAACTGGTGACTCTTTGGTTCACAGGCCCACGCTCAGTCCACTGAGTTATACCAGCAGGTGGCCTTTAAGATTTAAAAAAATAATCCACATGGGTGAAGTTTTCGATTTTCTTGTTATTTTGCTATCACATTGCTAGTGCTAATACTGAAAAGAGTAAAACATAATATTGTGTGTATTTTTGTCTCTAGTTTGGGTAGAAGCCTGTTATTACATCTAAATGTAAACCTTAATTTTTTCTTCCTCCAGATTTGTAACCAGTAATTATAATCATAGTCATGGTTCGAGGAATAGCAGAGCTAATGTTGACTGATCATTTACTGTGTTACAGGCACCGGTCACTGCTTCATATACATCGTCTCACTTAAACTTCACAGCTACTCCATGCCCAAGTTTCTGTATTTTACAGAAGAGAAAATTGAGACTCAGAAAAGTTAAGCACACGGATAAGGTTCTAAAGCAGTCATTGGGGGAGGTGAAATTTGAACTCAAGGTTATTATTTCAAAGGTCATGCTTTAAAACTCGTCTTCTTACATAACATATTTTTAAGTAGATGAAGTTTTAAATATAAAAGTTAGATATTTCACTGCCTATAGTTTCTTCTAGGATTTTTATGGTTTGGGGGTCTAACATTTAAGTCTTTAATCCATTTTGAATTTATTCTTGTATGTGGTATAAGAAAGTTGTCTAGTTTCTTTTTTTCTGCACCATTTATTGAACTCACTATCTTTAGCCCATTGTATCTGCTTGCTTCCTCTGTTGAATATTAATTGACTATAAAGGTGTGGGTTTACTTCTGGGTTCTCTATTCTGTTCTATTGATCTGTGTTTTTTTATGCCAGTACCACCTTGTTTTGATTACTATGACCTTATACTATAGTGATGGAAGCAACCAAGTGTCCATCAGTAGATGAGTAGATAAAACGACTATAGAGCATTTACACGATGGCATACTACTCGATCATAAAAAAGAAAAAAAATACTCTTTACAACAGCATGGATGGATCTGGAGAACATTATATTAAGTGAAATAAGTCAGTCAGAGAGAGGCAAATGCCATATGATTTCACTCATATGTGGAATCTAACAAACAAACAGAACTAACATGCAAAACAGAGACAGACTCATAGATAGAGAGCAGGATGACAGCTTTGTGGAGTGTTAGGAGGTGGAGGGATTGAGCAAAAAGGAAAAAGGGTTCATGGACATGGACAACAGTGTGGTAATTGCGGGGTGGAGGTGGTTACAAGGGAGATAAATTTTAATGTAAAAATACAATAAAGTAAATATAAAAGTTAATGAAATCATATTTATAAATAACCTAGAAGATGAAAGTAGGAAAGAATGGGACAATATTTGTCCACAGAGCTCGGCTTCAGGTACATCAGTAAAAAGAGAATTGGCAATGGCGAGGATGAGGGTGTGCATTTACTGGCCCCTCTTGATGCAGTGAGGAAAAAACCTCCATCTGTAGAGGTACAGATTTGGTACTTTCCACAGTGAAGCAGCATATGGTTATAACTTATAGAATCATTGAAGAGTGATACAGAATTTTATTTTGTAAAATGTAGATATAAAAACATATAATTAAAACAATTATGGTTTTTGTGGTTGTTTAGAAATATAAAAATAAAAACATAATTAAAACCATCATGTAATTTTTTTGTGGTTGTTTAAAAAAATGAAAAGCATTGTAAATATATTTTCTTTTGTGTCTAAGCCTCATTTTTTTTTAGTTATTACTAGGCTTATTTTATTTTTCTATCAGAATTTAGCAATAATTCCAAGCAGAAGAAAACATTATATGTTCTGCCATCATCAGTCAATCAAAAATTAAAAATTAGACTTTTCTTGGGTGGATAACACTACTGCAATTCCTTTAAAATAGTAAGAAAAGTTGAAAGAAGCACAGATTGTGCAAAGAAATGCCAAGATGTCACGGCACTGATAATAAAATAGAATGACAGGGTGAGTGACATCTCGGGTCTGTGGGCAGGTGCAGTTATCTCAAATTGCCAGATGAACAAGCTGAATTGCTATCTAGGCTGCAAACACGATACTTAGGACTTAGAAGGACTTCCAGTCAAGTTGGTGGCGTAAGCAAACACAGCTGTCCTCTTTGCACAACCATATCAAAATTACGACTAAAATATAGAACAATCATCACTCAGAAATGACAGAAATGGAGTTGAATGGCAGTCTGACAACTATGGAATTAAAGAAACCATGTCTATCGAGACTGTCAGGAGAGGTGCAGACACAGAACAGGCTAGTCCCTCACCCACGTGTGGTGGATAAGTTTGGAAGGGATATCTCAGGAGTAGGGTGTCCCAGCCCCGCACCAGGTCCCCCAGTTCAGGGTTCCAGTGCCAGGAAGATAAGTCCCCATGATTTCTGGCTGCAAACATCAGTAGAGACTGAGTTGATAGAAGAAACTTCTGAAGCCCTAAGCAGTTCCTCTTAAAGAAGCCACATATGGACTCACCCACACAGAATCATATCCTCTGAGCTCCAGCACTAAGACAGCAGCTTGAAGGGCACCAGTGGCATACTGGGAGAAAATGAAGTTTCTGACATCAAGGTTAGCTAAACCCACCCCAACAGAGTCAGCAAGCTGGTGCCATATCTGAGACTCCATCAACCTGGCTAACACTGTTTGACCCACCTTGGAGATCCCCAGAGACTCTGCCCCACCCAACTTACAGGCCCACTCAAGCTGTTTTTCAACATGAATGGCTGGTCTTGGCTCATGTGTCACAACTTCCTAAATCCTCTCAAGCAAGCAACAGCTGACCTCAGTGAGCTCTAGGCCCAGTACTAAGAGCAGGCAGCCTAGATTCACATCTTGACTTTGGGAATCTCCATGCCCAGCAGCCATATCAGATTGCTTTATAGCTCAGGCAGGGTGGCTCCAGGAAAAACACAAGTGGTGGCTGACCTTGGCCTGGACCACCTGGGAATCTCCAGGGTCAGTGCACCTAATAACAGCTACAGACCACATTGGAGCACCACCACCCTGCTCCTGCACAGTTGATCCTTGATAGAGGGCAGAAGTCACAGCCAATCTTTGCAGCTGATGGGCCTGGGTAAATCCCTTCCATTGATCTGCCAACATCTACCAAGGCTCTACTATAAGAGGAAGATGTACTGAATCCCCATGAAGGGTGTGCCTTGAGTAACCAGCTTAGATGATAGAGGAGGCTGAGCCACTAGACCCTACAGGACTTACTGTATTACACCACACTACCAAGACATGGAGCCAAAGCAATTCTACCTAATACATAAAAACAAACACAGGGAGGCTGTCAAAATGAGGAGACAAAAAACATGCCCTAAATGAAAGAACAGATCAAAACTTCAGAAAAAGAGCTAAGTGAAATTGAGGTAAGCAATCTATTAGATGCAGAATTCAAAACACTGATTATAAGGATGCTCAAGGAACTTAGTGAGGACCTCAACAACATAAGAAAGATCGAGTTAGAAACAAAGGATACACTAACTGAAATAAAAAACAATTTATAGGGAAACAACAGTATGAAAGCGAGAATCTAATCAATAATTTGGAACATAAGGAAGCAAAAACCAATCAATCAGAACAACAAGAAGAAAAAAAAGAATCCCCCAAAAACCAACAACCAAGGATAGTGTAAGCAGCCTCTGGGACAACTGCAAGCATTCATTCCAACATTCACATCACAGGGATGCCAGGAGAAAAGAAAGAGGAAAAAATTGGAACTCTATTTGAAAATATAGTGAAAGAAAATTTCCCTAATTTGGTGAAGGAAATAGACAAGCAAATCTAGGAAGCACAGAGAGTCCCAAACAAGGTGGATGCATAGAATCCCATTCCAAGACACATCAAAATTAAAATGCCAAAGGTGAAAGATAAAGAGAGAATTTTAAAAGCAGAAAGAGAAAAACAGTTACCTATAGGAGTGATCTCAAAAGAAACTTTTCAGGCTAGAAGGGATTTGCAAGAAATACTCAGTCATAAAAAGCAGGGGCCTACAGCCAAAATTTCTCTACCCAGCAAAGCAATCATTTAGAATATACAAACAGATAAAGAGCTTCCCAGACAAGAAAAAAATTAAGGAGTTCATATCCACCAATGCATTTTTATATGAAATGTTAAAAGGACTTACATAAGAAAAAGAATATCAAAACTATGAACAATAAAATGGCAAAAAATGCAAATCTATTAACAGTTGAATCTAAACAACAAACTGAGCAAACCGGAAGAACAGAGACAAAATCATGGATATAGAAAGCATTTGATGGTTGTCAGATGGGGGGGTATAGGGAAATGGGGAAAGAGGTGAGGTGATTAAGAAGTACAGATAGGTAGTCACAGAATAGCCATGGGGATGTAAAGTACAGTATAGGAAATGAAGTAGTCAAAGACTTTATATGCATGACCCATGGACATGAACAATGATGTGGGGATTGCTTGAGGGGGTGGGGGATGCTGGCTGGAGGGGGGCAAAGAGGGAAAATCAGGACAACTGTAATAACATAATCAGTAAAATATAATTTAAAAAAGATGTAGAAACTCCACAGTAGTTCTGCATTTATTAGGCATTAGGAAAGGGGCAAGACACAATTTATTATAATACGGGGAATCTCTTTTTCTTCTTTCTCTCTCTCACACACACTTCTCTTCATAATACAGATGAAGTTCATGTATTATGTTAAAACAATCACTGGAATAAACTTGAGCTCAATGAAGGGCTAAATTTTGCTTAAGGGGAAAACTATACGTCTTTTGTACCTCATATCTGGGTGAAAGCATATAAAAATCAGTGTTTGCCTGCAGATGGGAGCAGGGAGCAGACAGTGGGAAGAGGGACAATTTATAAAAGGACATAAGGAATTTTGAAGGTTGACATATATGTTGATTGTCTTGATAGTGATCATGGTTTTATGGGTGCACACGTATGTCTGACCGCAAAGCTTACATTGTAACTATCTGCAGTTCACTGTCAACTTCACTTTAACAAAGCCTTTTAAGAAACACACATAAGAACATTACAGATAAAATGACTGCATTTCTCAGTCTAACCTAATCTGCCTTTGTGTATGTAAGACATGGTTCATATGTCCGTAGCTCCTGCCTGTCTTTCCCCATAGCATTAGAATTTGATCTTTATATGGATGAGTGGACATTTTAAAGTCTTAAAACTATAGCACATGGCTAAGTGAAGTACATCAAGAATAATCTTATGTATATAGTCTCATAACACCAACAGTAAAATTTCTCAAGTGTTTTACATATGTTAATTCATTCAGCACCCTCACAACCTCCCTTTGGGAAAATGTATCATATCCGCTTTTTTTAGGTAAAGTCACAGAAATTCAGGGTGGTAATGCTAGGTATTCACATCATTTTACCCACAGTTACGTTCATACAGATGAGTTTCCTTTCTCATATTCTCAACCCATCATGGCGCTCTGGTCTAGTCAATGAAGCTTTTTATTAGTGTTATGATCTTTTGGCATCTGTGTCCTCATATAACTATTCTCCATACTCTTTCATCATAGCTGAATGATGATAGCTAATTAACAAATGGAGAAAGTTTTTTTACCCCACTTGAAGAGCTTGTTGTGATAGGATGCTATAATGGGGATCCTGTTTCATTTTTAGTAAGCAGCCCAAGTAAATTACTTGGCTCATGAACTTGGGAATCCAGGAGAGTGCACCTGGTTCCAATCATTTGAGCAGATTTGATCTGTCCCTCTTTCTTCTTCTTTGATATGCTTCCTTTTAGAGCCACGGAATGGGCATCTGCACTTAAAGATTGTAGCATCTCTGTACCTATCATTCCAAAAAAAGGAAAGTTCTCTCTGTTCCATTGTATCATTATTCCACAAAATTACCCATGTAGACACTTTTTGCTTGGTCCTTAATTACTTTCAAGTTTGTGCTTCCTCAGCCATGTGGTGGGAATATGAAAAAATCCGCACCTTACTTTTGAAAACTTTTCACTTAAAAATAAATTTAGATTCATAGAAAAGTTGCAAGAATAAAACATAGAGTTCCCAAACATTTTTTTGACTCAGCTAATATCACAAATAATAGCAAGATTAAGAAATTAATATCGGTAGAATATGAACTAATCTTTAAAAATATTTTAAACTAAATCATTATCATTATTTTAATTCAGAGTTTACAAGTTTTTTCCATTCTGTTCCAGAATCCATTCCATTCCATTTGTGTTGTTCTCCTCCAACCTATGAGTTTCTCCATACATCCTTGTCTTTCTAAACTTGACACTTTTGATGACTACTGGTTATGCATTTTATGGGTTTTTGGTGAGAATAGCAGAGAGATGGCATGTGCTTCTCTTTGTATCTTATCCGCCCATCCACAACAGCAGCCTGAATTACCACGGGCACTGTCAACCTTGCTTACTTGGGTAAAGGTGCGTTCTGCCAGTATCATCCATTGTAAAGTTGCTCTTTTCTCTTTCCATACTCTGTTTCAGGGGTCTGCCAATGTTTTCTGCAAAAAACCCAAACAGTAAATATTTTTGGCTTTGTGGGCCCTATGGTCTCTGTTGTAATGCCTAACTCTGCTCTGTAGCGGGGCAGCAGAGATAGACAAACCGAAAACATGTTCCAGTGCGTGTACGGGTCAGACTAGCTGACTCCTGCTCTTTGTGTTAGAAGGCAGTCATTTGTTCAAACTGCACTAAGGGGAGGGGACCAAACTCTGACTCTTGGAATGAGAAATATCACAGAATTAGTGGACATAGTCAAGGCATCACTATAGATAAATATTTTGGGGGAGATACTTTGAAGCTATACAAATATCTTCATTCTTGTTAAAATTTCTTCCACGAGTTTTAGCAGTCAGCAGTGGATCTTGCCTGAAGCAATCATTGCATTTTAATGATGATTTTATTTTCCTCATTCCTTCTACATTTACGAACTGGAATTATTTTTTAAAGAAGTGTTGTTCCTTCTTCATTTGCTTATTATTTTAATCCACCAGTTTCTGATATTAATGTGGCATCCTAGATGTTTATTTTATTGCTTGAGAGATAATTCAATATTTATTTTATTGTTCATGTTGTTACAGCCTAGGCCATTGGCGGCTCTTCCAGGTTGGCTCCTGTGTCACGCTGACTGGCCGTTGTCCATTTGTGTTTTGAGCACTTCCTCCGTCTCCGGGACTGCAGATTTCCCAGGTGCATCTTGTCTTGTCTTCTTCCTGCTCCAGAGCTGGCCAACCATTTCCCCAAGGAGTTCAGGTTCCTTTTGATGAAGAATGGCATTTAAAAATCAATACCTGGAGCCAGGTGTGCTTATTGCCACTTCAGTGTCACTGTTTCTGGGTCCTTTCAGTGGATAGAATGAGGAAACGTTACATGTTTGCTAACCCAAGTGTAGGCTTCTATCTATATTTATTTCTACAGCTATCCATATTTTTAAAAATAAACATGAATTCATATGAGTACATACAACTTTAATCCAGCATCATCATTTTACTCTAGCATTTCATTTTTTTATTTGTAACTTCTTTATCCTACAGTGAGAAAAATAACTCTCATTTACCAACAGTATGAAGTTGTTTCAGAATTTTTAATGTGCACGCCTGTATGAAATAACAGTGAGTACGGTGTTTGTTCCCAGTTCTTTTTGTTGTCAGACTTACAGTATCAAGTCAAAACGCTATTTTTTAAAGTAACATAGGAAGTGTTCTTCTTTACCCCTTCAATGAGGTTATGTCATTCAAACAGTTACAGTCATCTGTCATGCTCTGATTCTTTGTAGTGTTCCCAGGAGAACCCATTTGATTACATTTTAAAAATTGGGACACAGTGAAATTCACTATTTGTGACGTGTAGTTCTGCAGCGCTCCTGGAGTTGTGCACCCGCCACTCCGGGCCACACAGAAGTGTCCCAGGACCTGGAGAAAGCTCTGAGTGGTCCCTTTCCCACACTCTCCCACCCCTGGCAACTGCCAATCTTTTTTCCACTCATCTCCTTCTGCATGCTCTGGAATGTCACTTAAATAGAGTGAAACTTTATGTAAACACTTTTCATTTGGCTTATTTTACTTAGCAAAACACATTCAAATTCATTCATATTTTTAAAAAATGCATCCACATTTTTGAGTTAATTTAGTTGTTCCTTTTTACTTTTGAATGGTACTACATTGTAGGAATGCACCAAAATGTGTTTCTCTGTTCACCTGCTGAAGAACGTGTAAGTTGTTTCTAGTTCTTAGTGATTATGAATAACACCCTGTAAATGTTTGTGTACAAAGCTGACACAGACATCAGTTTTTAATTCACTGGGGAGTCTCCCCGACAGCGTGGTTGTTGGATGGTGTGAGGAAGGGTAAAACTACTAGCAAGTTTGACAGGGGGATAGGGAATAGAAAAAATATGATAAGTAGAAACAGAGAAAAGACTTATTGCAGTTCCCAGCATGAAGCTGGCCTTAAGTCTGGTGAGGAGAGAAAACATGAGATTAAGATCAGATTTTCAGTTAACATTTTGGGCTGGACATAACTGAATTGAAAATGTTTTTATGACTCTTTAGACTGAGTGAGCAGAAAAATCACAGGACATGCCAAGTTTACCCTAAGGGTGAATAGATGTGAAAGGGGCGGAGGGAAACACAAAATGGGTACCTATGATCCTTACACATAATGCCTTTCAACATGGTACTTGTGTTTTTCAAAATCGCCCAACAACCAAATTGGGTCCACTTTTTGGTGAGTGATTTACTATTCGGTTGTCATATATGAGAAAATTGTGCCAATTTCTCATTATTTCACTATTATGAAAACAATAGCAATGATCTCAGGTGAGGCAATGATAAAACTAGCTCTGACACATTAATTATGTTAAACTTTGTTTTGCAAGCAGTGAAATGAGAACTAATTATTTTGGTTCCGTAGGTAAGAAATTTATGGGAGAATCATGATGTACTCCTTTTTACCAGTAGTTATGAACAAGAGCCTGAAATGTATATTTATTGAGTGAATAAATAAATGGAAATATTATATGAAAGTGGTACTCAGTAAACACTAATGATATTTATATACATGTGTAAATGATTCACAGTAACATCACCATAAATTATGCTATTTCTTTAAGTTTTATTTATTCTGACAAAAAAGTATAGAGAGTCTAACAATTTATTTTAGTGAAAATGTGACGTGTTAATCACCAATAATTGACCACCAACAGCGTGGGGACTTAGGAGAGAGAGGTCTGAGTTTGATTTCTAGATTCACCCCTCACAGTGAGCCCTGGGGCACAGCTTCTCCGAGTTTCCTTTCCTGCTGTACGATCTAGGAATTCTACTACTACTGATTTCAGAAGTCATGGAGGGAATTTAAAAAGATGTTGATGTAAGGAAGATCTGGCTTACAGTGAGCCCTCAGTAAGTGTTAGGTCTTACAGCTCTTACTACACGCCTAGGTCAACCCATAGCATTCCTGTCCTTTTGGGTAGACTCTGCATATGAGTGCAAGATCATTTCTCCATGTAATTCTCATTTTGATCAAATGAGTTCAAGACTCCGTTCGCAATTTACCTGCTGGTTATTTGAATGAGGTCTTACGAAGTTCACCAATCATACAGAGATAAACGTAGAGGCTGAATGTACCAATTTTCTAGTAATCAATAGTTTTGACTTGAATGGTCTGTCTATTTGACATGGTAGAGAAGATCATTTTGAAGTAAATGCCTTATTGAAACATTTCCTTAGGCAGATCTAGTTCCCCTGGGAAGGAAACGATTGCCCACATGGAAATAGCTGAGAAAGGCACATGTGTGAGCAGAGAAACCCCCTCTGAAGGACATTTCCTCTGCTAGTTGAAGAAAAAGGAGGATTACTTGAACCATATAATGCATTTTTAGATAACTTTACTGATAAAATACATATGTATATTATTTGAAAATTTAAAATATCACGAGAACATGAATTACATATCACTTGTATTGACTTGTAAACTTTTTTCAAAGATACACAAATGTAAAAGAAATAATGTAACGACTCTCTCTTTCTGCCCCTTCCCCTAACTCCTGCATACTTTCAATACCTTACATTAAAAATGACCCAGTTATGGCTGGTCTTGCTTCACGCTTTACACCCCTCATCCTCCCACTCCTAGATCCTAGATTATTTTGAAGAACATTCCAGATATCATATCTTGCCTGGACCCATTTTCTTAATGTTAGAAAAATACAATATTATAATTTTTATAGATATCAGGGATCCCTGTGCCATTGACTTCTTCTTTGTCAAACAGGGAACACTTTAAAAGATCTGTTTGTATTTTAATGAAATGCAATATGTTATTTGATAGTATCACTCAAATATATTGTAATTTTTTTAAACCAAAATATCATACTTGAAAAGCTTTGAAAAAAGTTTGCGGACAAAATACAGATTTACAAGTACATAATCTTTTAAAATTAGTGGCAATCTAAAGACTTTATGGCATATAAAAAGATAATGATAGACTTGAAGCTGTCATATTTTTCACAACTTAAATACTTACTTGTATTAGAAACATAAAGAAACATCCGAGTGTGACTATCATCTTGTCCTTAAATGGAATACTTTTCCTCCTCAAAAGTATGTAACCGTTTAGGAGTTCAAGTGGTTTGACCTTTCAGTTCTCCGAGATCATATCTTCCTGGCTATACCTCATTTTGGAAATCACTTTTTTTTTGGCAGTAATTAGATTTTCTTTTGGAATTTTATGAACTGAATTTTGGTAGTATTAGTTATATTAGCACATTTTAGAGTTCAGAAATGCATACAGCTTAGAGTTAAAAGTTTGACCAGGATAAATTATAGCATTTGAGTTTCCAGGTATTTTCACAGAAAAAAAAATGTTTTCTAAACAGAAATCATTCCATGTAGCTGGGATTTAATGGAGCAAAAAATTATTTTGAAGGGCATGGTGATTTACTTTGCTTTAATATGATAAGGAGTGAATACACACATTATGACCTAGTCCATTTAAAGCACATACTTCATAAAATATTAAATTATCTTTCAAGAAATATTGAATCATCTTTTCTAAATACACAGTAGTCAATGAGATTTAAAAAAGCAAAAGCTTCACATATGAATTAGCATTTATATTCATCTACTTCATAACTGATTTCTCATTTTTGAAAAAAAAAGATTTCCATACATTTTCTGATTCTGTTTCTTGTGAGATGTGAAAGGCTTATTTTTTATGATTCCAAATAATGCCTTAGTGCAGAATCATATTTATTGTAAACTTCTGATAGTATTTTCTTTGCCTGTAAGTTTGATGGTAAAGTATTCAGTAAGTAAAAAGTACAGTTTTAATTTTTAAAAACTTAAAAAAATTTTTGATTTTGATAGTAAGGAAAAAAGAAAAAAATGATTATTTTAAAATTGGAGTAAGAAAAGAAAAGCATTTACTAGTTTAACAACATTATTTTCGAATCAGTTATTAAGAAGTTTGCATTTATTGAAAACAGAAAAGGTAGTAAATTTAAATGTCTTTCTAGATTGACTTTTAAATTAATTTTGAAATCACTATAGTAAATTATTATGAAATTCCTATCTGCTGTTAAAAATAACACTTTTATAAACTATATTGGCTAGATAAAACCATTTGAGTTAATGAAATAAACATTTGAAACATTTGCAAATGAGAAATTACCCAATTAAAACTTGTTCATGTTGATCACTGGAAATGAAGAGAGAATTAGAGATTCATTTTGTGATTCCATGTGATTATTTGGGTAAGTTTGATAAGAAACAAAATGTTACACTTTCAGAACCATTTATGTAAATTTGCCTTATAGATGCTTACAAGAAACAAAAACTTCATTGTGTTTGTATTATGTCCAACTGATTGTAGTAACTACTATGGGGTCTGAAGATAAAGAACACAGGTCACTGTCTTCAGAAATTATAATATTCCAACTTACTCCTCGCTTCTTATGACCTTGTATTACAACACCAGAAGTAATATATCCAAAATCAACAATCTTTACTCTGGTCCTTTTATAGGCTGGTTATTTATCACATTTCCTCACGTAATAAACTGGAAATTTGCTTGCTAGCTTTAGGTTTTCTGGACATATTTACTCAGTTAGTATTTACTAAATTATATATGGATGACCTTCATGGTACATTGGCTCTGTCGTACGCTGTACTTTCATTTGGTTTGATATGGGTGGGTTCCAGGATTATGCTGGATCAACAGAATGATATTTGAAAGGACCAAAGGGGGAAGTGCCGGAGGAGAAGACAGACATGTTGTAAGGAAAAGCACACTGTGAATCAGGAAGCCTACATGTGTCCCGATGGCTCAGGCGTGGGCTCAGAGCAGGAGATGTGCCATGAACGTAAAAGGCGAGGAGCCAGCTGGGCACACAAGAATGGAATTACAGGGAAGGTTGAGCAAAGCCCAAGCCCCTGAGTGGTGCTGCACGGCCACGGAAGGCCCAGGCTCAAGTCAGCTGCACACCTTCTACCAACAGTTCTTTTCTGTTGGTTAGAAATCATTCATTTTTCTAAGTGTCCAGGTGCCTCTTAAAAGAATGCACTTCATGCTTAACAGCAGGTCTAAGCAATTCCCTGTGGGTCATCTTCTCTCTGCCCCATCAAGCCATCGTCTCTCTGCCTCATTTGTTCCTAAATTGTTTTTATCTCCTAGACCACAGCTGCAAATTCCAACTTTGTAACACACTTCTGAGCCCTCTTCCTTGGGGACACACCCGACCTTCCCTCTGTCTCCAGGTCTGCATCTGAGCTTCACTGTCCCTGGCTTTGTTCCCTGAATTTTGTCACTTCCAGTTGCTGTGAGGATCCCCAGCTTCAGTCTTGCTGAATCCTGCCTCCAGCCAACCGGTCCCAGTCACAACCATCCTCACCCAATGAGATGGGGGCAGAGGTCAGGTGGCGACAAAAGAATAACAGAAGGGTGGACAGAGTCTAACTTTTCCCAAAAGAGATAGTGTTAGTTTGAAAGACATTTAGCTTTTAAAACAGCTTTTGATACAAAAGGTATGTGCTGATTATATATGTATGTATTATTATTAACATTAATCAAAATGAGCTTCTAAGATTTCTGATTTTTTAACTCAGTAACAAACAAAAAGTGGGTCTGATAAAGCATATACATTATAAACCCATTCAGGCATAATGATAATATACATATATTCATTTACAAAAAAAAGAAGGTGAGTTATTTGCATTTTCACTATCCAAAAGTAACCACTGCGGTCATTTTGGTAAACATGATTTCAGATACCATTTCTTCCAGGGATACAGACGACTGTGAGGTGAGGTTTGGGGGGAAGTGGGGGTGAGGACTGGGCAATGGCGGGAGGGAATGGGGGACTTTTGTAATAGTGTCACCAATAAAAAAATAAAAATAAATACTATTTCTTGCATATCTGTATATATAGACCAGAGGTTCTCAATCAGATTGGTCCCCCCATCCCCGCTCTAGGAGATATTTGGCAACAGTTGAAGGAACTTTTGGTTGTCACAGCTGGAGGATGCTAGTGGCACCTAGTGAGTGGAAGCCAGGGAAGCTTCTAAACATCCCACAAGACACAGGGCAGTCCTCCCCCCACTCCCCAGCAAAGACTCATACAGTCTGAAATGTCCATAGTGCCCAGGTTGGGACCTGGTGTAAATAGATGGATATACGTGTATTTTCATTATGCAGGAATGGGTTCAGGGCATGTGCTTTTGCCTATCTGCATTTTAATTATTTTTTAATTGGAATAAAAGGCAGAAATAAAAACCGCCAATTGTAAAGTTTCAGTTTTGTTAACTTTGATAATGGGATGTATCCATGTAACCACGACCAGAAGTAACATGAAGAACATTTTTATCACTTGAAAAAGCCTCCATGTGTTCTTTCAGTCAATATTCCAATGGGCTCTGTATGCAGAAGGACTACTTCTGACCCCCACCTTCATATTCTTGGAAGTCTCAGGAGTGTGATCACACCCTGTGTGTGTATGTGTATAGTTTTTCAGTAAATGGAAGCATTTCATCAAATGTTTCTGAAACTTAGCCATGTTCTTGAGGCAATTGGTAGTCTGTTCCTTCTTTATTATTGAGTGGTATTTTGTTCTATGGAAATAACACAATTAATTATTGTTTGGTTGATGAGCACTAAGACGGTGTCGCACCAAGCCTTAGAACAAGTATAAAGTAAAATTCAAAAGAACATATTAACAAATATTATAAACTGTCTTATCATAAAATAATATTATACATTTGATTACATTATCAACACTATTGATCAGAATGTATGATAATATCTATGTGAAACAAATCAAACTGCTTGAATATCCCAAACATTATAAAAATAAAACAACATTTTGACATAAAAGTTCTGCTCCCATAAAATGTTTTGGAAAGAAAGTAGCAGATGATAGTAACAAGAAAATGAGGAATGGTGAGAGAGTCTGCTTTTCCACACATCTGCAGGATTACAAAAATTCCTTTGAAGGGCTGTGGGCATCATTCCTCCTGGTGAACTCTTAAAAGCCAAGTAGACTCAAAGATCCACACAAATTTTAACATGCCACTAAACCATGCAGAAATTTTGAGAGGGATTTCTTTCTTTACGACTATTGTACATGCAATCTAACAAGACTGAATAGTTTCAGTGGTGTGAATAGGAAAAATGACCTCAGATTATCTGCTTTGAAAAACATTTATTTAGAACTCGCCACACTTAAAAGTGACTCAGACTTTCAAGTATCACTTCTGGAGTAAATATTTGATTGAATATAGAGTAAAATGCATTAACAAAAGTGGGAAGTTTAGGGCATTATACTGAGGGGGTTTCAAGTGCAGACTCTTCAGTCTGGCCATCTGGGTTTGAATCTCAGATCTATCAGCTCTCAACCTTGGGCATTTTGCCTTGCCTCTCAGGGGATCAATTTTCTCAAAAGTGAGGTGGAAATTAGATGTAGCTTTTGTGAGTTTTAAATAAAAAAATGCTTATGAAGCACTTAAAACAAGGCCTGGTACCTAGAAAACACTGAGCAATATTAGTTTTAATTAAAATATAACAGACTTTTAGTGTCGCAGGTTCAATTCCCAGCCAGGGTACATGCCTGGGTTGCAGGCCGTGACCCCCAGCAAACGCACATTGATGTTTCTCTCTCTCTCTCTCTATCTCCCTCCCTTCCCTCTCTAAAAATATAAATAAATAAAAAAATCTTTAAAAAATATAACAGACTTTTGATAGTAAAATGATGTTTAGTTTATAAAAAGGCTGTATGTGTTTCAAGTTGGGAATAAGAAATTTAAGTCAGAGCTAGCATGTGTTTACTGAACTGTAATGAATTTTCCCAGACCTACAGAATTCTCATGTGCCAGAGGGGAGAGTCGAACCAAGACTGGCCTGGCTCAGATCCTTGCTCCTGAGCAATACACCGCTGCATGAGCCTGGCTTCCCGGGCTCCTGTGCTGTCTGCACACACCCTCACCACCCCATGCCTGTTGCCCTACACTTTACTGAAAGGCTAAGAAGGAAACTCCCTCACCATCAGCCTAGAAATATCAGATGCAGAGATTTAAATGCATAATAAACGATATTTTATAATAACAATATGCTAGAAGGCTTTTCCTCCTCCTTTTTCTCACCACTACTTTCCTGTTTTTGAGTTTTGGCTTTTTTTGTTGTTGTTGTTACATTTGGTTGTAGTGTTAGGATGGCTTTTTTTCTTTCCTACCTTCTAGGCTATGAACTTCTTGTTTCCAGAGTTCCTAACATAATGAAAGATAGTTTTGAAAATATGATATGCCACATTGATGTGAAGCTTGAAGGGTGGACCAGCTTGAATTACAGCTTTGGGAATAGGAATGTGATTTATCATCTCTTTAGCTACCTATCATCTGTCTAATATCTATCCATTCATTCATCTGTCTATTATCTCTTTATCATCTATCTGTCCATCATCTATCATCTATCTACCTATCTATTGATCGATTGGTCAGCATCATCGTCCATTCATTCATGATTATCTTTCTATCTGTATTGTTTATGTGTCCATCATCAATCATCTGCCTATCTATCCACTTATCTGTCTATGATCTATTAATCAATCTACCTATCTGCCTATTTACCTACCTACAAATCTGGAGTGGTCTGCTTTGGTCTCTCCCTGCTCTGTGTGTATGGAGTTAGTTTTAGATTTCACTCAGGAAGCTCCCAAGGTTTTGAAACAACACCTGTTAAATTCTACTACACTAAAAAATACAACAATAATTTAGAAATAAATACTGGATATGTCTGATGTAAGTTCCCTAAAACCTAAGTTGAGCAAATAAAAAATAGTATTCAAAATATTTTTTTATTGGGCAGAAAACACCCAGGACTTTTTACTTAATATGCTTTAAAGACAGTTTGAAAAATCAGTGTGTCACAGTTCTAGAATAAACTACAGAAGAAGCCTGAGAGAGACTGGACACTCCCCTCAGGGTTGGTCTTGGTTTGTAACTCGCCTGTCCTCTGCATCTCGCTGCGAGAGAATGTCGACAGGATGTGAACACGGGCTCTGCACTTGGGACTCAATGTTGGGACTGGGGGAGTAGTGAAAGGGAAGCTCATTGTGTTGTAAACCGGCTCCTTAGCTGCACAGAACAAAGGACCAAAAGTAGGACTTAGTTAAGGTCAGACACACTTATTCCATGTCCAGGAATGGGTAGAAAGTGGGTGTTTGAGAAAGTGTACAGAGACGTCTATAGCATGCTCCAGCTTCTCTGCAGGTGAGTGAAAATGTGAAGCATTTTATACCCATTTGGGCATAATGGATAACTAGAGGAATTTATTGTAGGAACGCTGATGCCAGGGTATCTGACCATACCAATGAATAAAAAGTTTTTATGAAGGAGACAACCAGAAAACAGAAAAATAAAGGAGTGACACCATCGTGCACATGTGGGTGTTCCTGAGTTATTATCAGTTGCATTTGTTGACCCTCTGTGGTGTGCGGAGGTATCATTAAGACTTTTCTGAGCTCTGTTTTTTCATAGCCTAGAAGAAACCTGTCCTTTCTTGGCTTTTCAAAATGCTAAGCCAATTAGTTTTCCTCACTTCAGAAACAAAGAAAAAAATATTTTTACCTGGACAAATTAATGGTTAAAATGCAAAATTACATCATGGGACTCAACAACCTGATCAAAAGAAAAATTACTTCCATCTTGTTTATCAGAGGATAAGCTTCTTTGTGCAAAATATAAGAATGCGTAACGTTGCTGATGGAAGCTAATATTACCTACAAGTTATAATATTTGTTTCAAGTCACATATATGTTTTTCCCCATTAGGCAAAATAAATTAAATAAACAAATAAATAGATAGATGGATAGATAAAAAATAAAAAGCCACAATAAGGTGTAACTTTCTTGCACGAGGCTGCATTCCTGAAATATTTAAAGCACTGATTTTCACTTTCTTTCTTTAAATTCCTGTGCTTTTTTTTTTTTTTTTTTTTGGTCACTGGACAAGAAATGCTTAGACCATTAAAATAAGATGTCACTGACTTCTGAGCTTATCGATATTGCTTAAGAGGAAAGGGTAAACTTTTGCCATGGATATATTTAATGAAAACAATTCTTTCAAAGTTATCAGTCATTGACAATATGTGTAGAGAGTGCAACACTTCACTGGATGTTGAAATTGCCTAGATCTGGTTAGATGTTTAACTTTGATGTGGCTAGTTAAAAAAAAAATCTGTCATTGGCTTAAGAGAGAATCATTTAAGTTAATTTTATGAATGTGTGGTTTCCCTGTGCCTTTGTGGAAATAGGCTGGGCCTCCAGCTCCTAGAAATTGGCCCAAGTGTTCCCCCTCATTGTTTCCCTCAAGATCAGGTGATTTTTAGAATCCAGATAGTAAATTCTCGGTCCTGCCTTCTGCATGGAATAATTCACAATGGATGTCCTGTGGTGTTGATTTTTTATGACAGGGACTTCCGCACAAATCTCTTGTACACTGAATGTTGAACAGCCATTACCATTATTTTGACAAATTTTCTAAGGTATTTTGTACTAGTTTTGACAAGTGGTCATGATGAAGCTGATTCAGATGGATGACAGGCAGCTGTAGTGCACTTCTACCGATTGATTTTTAGTCATGGAGTGATTCAAAAAGGCTCAGGGAAGCCTTAATCTGACTTGACAGCGGGAGATCCGTTTGCACTGTGAACTGTAGGTGATTGTTAATGGGCTGGAAATACTTGGCAGAGGCTAGCTTTGCTGGAGCAAATCAAATAATTACCACCATCCACTCCCTGCGTAATAAAGAGTATCTGCAAACCCTGGTCTATAAGATTGTGTTGAAAAGTGTAAATAATAAAAATAAAGATAAACTTGTATGTGCTTGCTCATCACATAAAGTGGATTCACCATGTCATTAGGGCTCACCTAGATAAGATATGTGTATATGTGTGTGTGCACGTACATGTGCACACATGTGTATGCGCGCATGTTTGTGAATATGTGTGCACATGTGTGTATGCGTGCACCATGTGCACATATAATTACACATACACATGTGCATGTGGGCACAAGTGTATGTGTGTGTGTGAATTCACAATGTCCAAAAAGGTTAATAAATTTTGAGTGATGTTTTATATAGTGAAATCAGACCAAAATAACATACAAAGAAATATCTTCCTGTAAGTATAGCTTGTGTATTATCTTGATGTTCAGAGACCTTATGTTTGTAAGTTTTCTGTTTTTTCTATTAATTGCTGGAGTGTGCTTGTGGTAGAACAAGATGACACTGAACTCAACAAAGAAATCTTCATCTAAGTGCTGCTTCTGCAACTTTACACGGTTCACTTAACACAGTGTTTTTCAAACCTTTTTCATTATTGCTCTTCCAAGAAGATTTTAAACAGTCTTTGCTAATTATCCATCCCCATTGAAATTTAATTTTGTAGATCTTTTGTATACCTGCTTGTGTACTACAGTAAATTCCTAGTTGTATATTGTGTGTGTACTATTTAAGATTTTTTTCAACTCTCTCTCCAAGAGCCAGTTTTTGGCCCCTTGGCAGTGATATCACTTCCACTGAACATGTGTAATTTAATGTATTATTCAATAATGTAAAAATCATTTATTAAGCATCTGCTCTATGTCAGATATTATAATAGGTGTTAAGGATCTGAAAAAATCATTCTTGCTTAATAGAAACTCACAGTCAGTGAGAATGATTGCACTATGGAAAAGCAATTACGATACTGTGAAGGCTCTAGCAGAAATATGTCCATGCGGATGATGGGAGAAATTAATGCTCTTAGGGCGAGGGAACAAATCAACAGGAAGATAAAGGAAGACTTGGTTTTTGAATAACGAGGAAGCGTTTGTTGGATAAAGATGAGGTACAGAGCTTTCCAAGCGAACAAACCAAATATATGAATTGTATAAGCATGAGATCACAAACTTGGTTTTGTTCTTCCCTGTAAATAAGCTTAGTATAATGTCTCCAATACAGAACTATTAAAAGATGAGAGAGATACTCATTTATTTGGGTGTTCTGTTTATAGTGAGTTTCTGGTGAACCAAAAATTAAATATAAAATCCTTTTGGTTTTGGCACTTACTAAACATATGAATCGAATAAATTAGGAATGTATAAGCTTTACCATCTAAGCAAAATGCATGTTCGTTGACACAGGCTTCTCTTTAGGGCATCCCACAGCATGGCAGGTGGCTTGCCTCGGCGTGAACAAGCAAGAGAGAAACAGGGAGAGTCCAAGGTGGACTTCCCTCTCTTTTTGTAACCTAATCTCAGGACTGACATGTCATCACTTTAGTCATATCCTATTCTTTGGAAGGAGATCATTAGGTTTGCCCCCCTTACTTAAGGAAAGGCATGAATACCAGGAGATAGCAACCATCAAAGGCCTTCCATATAATGCACTAATTCATTTCTCAATCCAATGGAGATGTCAATAGAAAAGAAATAATATTTTTATTGTCTTATGGAAGCACTTGGTTCTAAAGTGTAGTCAATGCTTGATTATTAAATCCTCCTGGAAGGTGTCTGATAACAGATAGCTCATTGGTAATGAGGCATAATGTCCATATCTGCACAGCTGTGATTGTATAAAAATCTCTTTCTCCATAATTTCTCCAAGTGACACTGGAAGGCTAAGCCTATTAATGCATTTTAATAACTGCAAGCAGATGTTTGAGACCATTAATCAGGGCGTAGAAGACGAGCTCCATGTTAAGGGGAGATTGACTGAGGGGGCGTTGAGTTGAGCCCTTTGGGTCTGGAAGGAGTCATTCCTTTATGCGAACATTTACTGAGAATGCAAAGACATTTACTGGGAATGCACCTACTGGGAATACATGCAAAAATCTTACTTTTGTGCTGTCAATTCCAAGTTAAGGGAAGGGTGTAAGACCATGAAAGTTAGGACCTAGGGTCATAGAGCAAGCTGACACTGAACAGGAGAGGGTTACTGGAAAAAATATACTGTGTTATGTATTAAATTATTAAAATGTAATTCTTGGTATTTCAATGTCCCTAGACCCACAGAGTGGAGACCACTCACTTATAAAGAGAGGCTGGTGTTAGTAGGGATTACCAATCATTTCCATTAACAGGAATTTGCAGCAGTAGAATTAGTTGCAATGTTGTTGAAATGCATGTGCTCCCTCCCTATTTCTGTCTCCCTTTCCCCTCCACAGCATGGGCAAGGAGAGAAATATTTCCCCTTTATCTTATGAAAGAGAGGGGTGCTGGAGAAAATTCCCAGGAGAGTTGAGCTTGTTTGTGTCCTTTGCGTTTGGGGAATCCAAGGGCTGCAGTGGAAGGTGTGTCTAGATCTGCCAGAGAGAGAGGGGACAGAAGACAAGCTGTGTCGTGCTGCTGGAGATGGCTTCTCCCTATGGTAAAGCGAATGTCTGTGCTTTCTTTGCCCAGTGTGAGCGATCCTCCAAGAGCTGTCTGCAGAAGTCAAGCGAAAAAGGGACTTGCCAATAGCTCAGGGGCTGAGGCGGAAGCATAAAGTCTCCAATAGATGGCGCACTACTGCTTTATGTGAATTGCTTTGAGAGGCATCTAGTAGGGAGGCTGAGGAACTCCTCCTGCACGTGAGAGTTTCAGCCTTAAGTGTTTTTTAAACTCGAAGGATACTGTCATAAAGGGTGACAGCACTGCTTCCCTAAAATAATGGTCCATTGCCTGTAACCCTTTCACTTTTTTCAGCCTGATCCTAGATGGGCCAAAGCCTAAGCTGGCGAATGGAGAAGGAGGCCAAGTAAGATAGCACACTAGATACTCTTCTGTCTCTCCTCCGACAAAGTCTTTCACGGCTGGCGTGGCCACAAGCCTGATGGAAGGGAAGAACTGTCACTTTGAATTAAATGAAGGTGATCAGTGGTGATTTGTTGGAGGAGTAAGTGAGCGAGTGCTATTTTGAGAGTATATGGCAGACACTATAGTTACTGAATGAGGCATTGGATGAAGCACATGTATAGAGGCCAACAGCAGTGACACGGAAACCTAACGAGGGGAACGGCGGTCTTTGGTTGAGCCTCCAGGGTCAGGTTTCTAGGATTGGGCTCTCAGGTCCTCAGCTCACTGCCTGGACTCCTGGACATGCTACTAAAATCTCTCGGAGACAAAGTTTCTCCGTACAGAAGATGGGAATAATCATAGACTCACCCTCTAGGGCTGGGGGAAGATTAAATGAGAGAATGGCTGCTAGGGGCTGGGCACGGAGAAGGCTTAATGTTGCTTGTTGTTGTTAAGTAACTGAAGTGTTTAAAATTGTAGCGTAATAAAGGTTACACAAAGCAGCAGCTAACATCTGGTGTAGGCTGCATTTTGCCTCAAATATTCGTGAATCAACATTTTTGAAATCAGTCTTTCCTACTAACTTTTCCTTTTTGTGAAACATTACAACTTTTTTAAATGAAATGTAAACCTTAGACCTCCTCTCCCAAATAGGCCATTTTTAAAAATCTAACTAGAAAAATCTTAGCCAGACAGATCTCTTGTTGCACATTTCACAAATTGAAACCATGCAAAATAATGAAAGCTTTAAAATTAAAAATAAATTAGCTCTTAAAAGAGGCAGTAGCTTCAGCACACCCAAACCACACCTATGACAGGATATGACAGGATTTGGAAGAGTCTATTGGAAAATCATATACAGTTGTCATAAGTCTGGCATCTGGAAAGTGTATATTTATCAATGTAGTTTCTTGTTCAAAAGATGTTGCAACAAAAATAAAGCCAGTTTCAACTAATAATAAGAAACTCCTTGTTTCCAAAATCCTAATACAACTACTTTTTTTGTTCTTTACAATATCTATCCCATCTCCTTTGCCCATGTTTTTACAAACTTCAAATTATATTTTTAGTTTTACAAAAAGGAATATAGTAATTTTTCAGAAATGCAGTAGTAGTTTTATCTTATCCTCATTAGTATTGGACTTTGGACAGAGAGTTTTGGCTATTTCCAATTACATTTGCAAAATATGACATCATATTTATTTTTATTTCCATTTATATAACTATTACTTATACTAAATACACCCCACTAATTTAGTCTTACTTTGTATTGATGTTTTTATCCCACTTATATATGGGGATCTTAGATATTTCTTGTCAATTTTTGTGAAGTTTTTTTATGATAAAATATTGGCCTATTGGTAACATTTTAAATATAAATATGTCCCCCATAGTTAAATTTTTGGTTGTTTTTTAAAGAGTAACAATTTTATAAATAGTTATAATAGCAAAATTTTTGGACTAACATATACAGTATAATGGACGTTTGTATCCTCTTACATTATTATCCTTCATCTCCCCCATCAAAACTGGTTAAATTAGTATTTACAAGTGAGTGACAAAGATTGTCTGCAGTTCTGTCAATTTAAATATTAACTTTTATTCTTTTAAAGTGTGCTGTTTTAAATCACAGATTTCTAAAGATCATTTTTGAGAAATCTCCAGATGAATCTTACACAGGACAGAGTGGCTCTCTAGGTGCTGGGCTAGATAGTTTCCATCTAGGTTTGAAATTTTATGACATTTCAAGTCCATTTTTAACTTTAAGAGAATGAAAAATTGCAAAGACTTCACATTCACAATATGCCCGAGGCAGAGATGGAACTGAATTCAGCTGGTGCTATTATTCATGATATACAAAGCTAAAACTTGAAGTTATACTCTTTAAATAGTATATTAAATGTGTCTTGAGAAAAACTTTATTTAATGAGGGAAGAAGGTTTCCAATTTTAGGCTTTCTACATGACTAAAGTCATTAGGAAATGCACATAATCTGTATTAAAAATACTTTGTTTTGTCTTCAGGTTTGAGGGAAAATTTTATAAGGATGCTTTATTTTTAAGAATCGGTTATGGATCTAGATAGCAAAAACCACTCTGTAAAGTTCCATAGTTTCATTTTAAAGGAATACATCAGTATATATAACCAAACACATAAAAAATATCCAATATTTCATTATAAAACCTAAGCCTTAGAACGTTTGGGTCGTCAAGAAAATGACACTTTCCAGGTACTGATGGTTAATTTATGTCAGCTTGGCTGGGCTAAGGGTTGCCTAAGGACCCGGTAGGTCATTACTTCTGGGTGTGTCTGCGAGGGTGTTTCCATTCGGAGATTAGCACTAAATCTATAGACCAGTGAGGAGGTGGCTCTCACAGAGGGTGGTGGGCATCCAATCTGCTGAGAGTCTGAGTAGAACAGAAAAGGCAGAGGAAGGGAGAATTTGCTCTTTGTTTGAGCAGAGATACCTATCTTCTCCCCTTGACATCTGGGCTCCTGGGTCTCTGGCTTTTGGATTTGGACCAAGATTTATACAACTGGGTTCCCTGGTTTTCAGGTCTTTGGGTTGGAACTGAAACTGCACCACCAGCTTTCTTGGTTCTTGCTTACAGATGGCAGGCTGTTCCACTTCTCAGTCTCAATAATCATGTGGGCCTATTCCTGTAATACATTCATATGGCTATATTTATATCCATTTATCTCTATCTCTATCACCTATATCTATGCCTATGTCTTTTATTGGTTCTATTTCTCTGGAGAACCCTAATTAATACAGAAGTTGAGGGTTGGTAAAATATGTAAAGAACTATTTGCAAGGGATTGGAACATAGGTTATACACTTGAATTCTCAGTTTCTTCATTATTCAACATAAAAGCAGAAATACAGTGCACTTTTGAAGTCATTCGTTTATTCCTTGCTCACGGTAATGAATTCCTCATTAGTCCCAGAGCCCGGAGTTCCAGAGGCTTACGTGCTCTTCAGCATTCGCTCAGCAAGTCTGTTCCCCCACACAGTCCTCTGTACAGCTGAACAGGGCACTGCCCAGCCTCCAAATACAACGATCACTTTTCAGATTCACTCTCAATCCTTACCTTGTTTGTTAAGCTCAGCACACGATTCATCAGCGAATTCTGGGGGCACTGTCGCCATTAAACCTCCCCATAGGCTTCGTATGGATAGCATTTCACTTGTCAAGAAGCCCAGTTTAATTGAACACAGCCTGCCCGGAGGTGCGAGACCTCGAATCCCATCAGCGATTTTTCTTTGCCACATAATCCACATGCTGTATGATTTAAGTCACTTCGTGAGTTCTGTCTATTTAAGTATGTTATTCCCTGGAGATTTTATTTTCCTCCAACGGGGAAGCTGTCCTTTGCTCCTCAGTTACATGTGTAGATAAGATGTGGTTTAGCTTCCTGGGGTAGTATTGTATCTCTTTTGGAGAGACGACTTCTACAATTCATGTGCTGTGTACCCGAAGCTGTGAACTATTGTGGCATTACACACGACAAGGAATATAACAGGAGGAGAAGCCCCCAAAGTTACCTCCGGTACTTTCGTTTTTCAAGAGGAGAGGATATTTTTGTTCTAGTATTGAAATTTCTTTTATGGATTTTCACATTTGTCAAACTACATTGAGTTTGTATTAAGCAATGTGCGGGGCAGTGAAGATACAAAAATGATGGTTGCTTACCTGTCTTCAGGAGATGCTAAATCTATTGATCTCATTTGTGTTCATTCCTTCAACACCTATTTTATTTATAAAAATAACCAGAGGTTAAATCAATCATGATGCATTGCATCATTTTATCGTGTGACATATTTCACTAAAAAAATTAAAAAATGGTTATCTCCTGGATTCATTTTATTCATTGATTTGCTTATTTATTTAACAGATATTTTTAAACACTTATTAAGCACTAGTGGGAAAAACAGACAAAAATTAATACATACATAACGTATACTTAGAAGATGTGGCAGGCCTGGATTTGTGCCTCTTGGATCTCCCTACAAGAGTAAATATGCTACATGAGTATAGTCACCCTGCAGCTTCCAGAAGGGGCCTACAGTGCCCTCAGAGTCTGCCTCAGCTCTGGAGCCACAGATGGACGGGTCCAGCCAATGACTGGGCGGTCCCTGAGAGTTGGACACGCCCACATCTGCCCAATCACAGCACTCCTCTAGCAGGCCCCCTTTGCTCTGGAAGTCTCTGATGGACTGAGGGAAGGCTGCTTAAAGTTGCACTTTAGTCTGAAGCTCTTAGCCAATCTTTTTTCTTTCTTCCTCTTCTCCCACACCTGTCAGACATGCATGCAATCCACCTACTCCTGCTCCCCCCTTTCTTTATCTTTCACGGGCAATACTTCCAGTTGACTTCTTGTACTTCTAACTCTGTCTTGGTGCCTGTTTCCAGAAAGACCTGAACTGCTGCAGATGATGATAAGTAAAATGGAAAAAAGGGGGGGGCAGCATGGGGAATGGGTTTGCAATATGGAAAATAGAGGTTAGCAATTTTAAAGCTTAGTAAGAGAAGTGTCTCTGAGAAGTTAAAATTTGAATAAATCCTTAAAGGAAAAAGGAATGACCTATGTGGATAACAAGGCACAGGGAACTACCAAGTGAGAAATCCATTAGAGGAGAATGAATTGCTTATCAGTCTTCTTTCACAAAGAGTTGTCATACCACCTGAAAAGGTGTGCGACATCCACCTGCAGGAGGGTGGAGGGAGGCAACTCTTCACTGATCACCGAAAGGAGTCTGATGGAAGAAGGATGGCTTCATGGGTGCCGGAATGATATCGAAGCCAAAGGTTTTCAAGCTGTGAAATTAAGGACGATGTTCCCATTGACCCTGTAGCACTTTAATGAAGGGACGTGCATGGATTTTTAGTATGGGTGTTCATAGGTGAACAATTGTCTTAGGAGGAGTCAAAGTTCACATGCCATTCTCTAGTGGTTTTTAACCATTTCTGAGGGTAAAAGCTAAAAAATGTTGTAACAGTAGTAAAAAATTAAAATAGAATGCTTATTTAAATAATACACAATGAATATGCAATTAATACACAATTAATTTGACATTTTGCTCATCTTTTATTGATATTATACATTTGTTTAGGAATTATGTTTTGAGGTTTTTCTGTTGTATCTCCTCACATAATAAAAAACAGCAAACGAAACCACTAGATTACTTTGTGGCTCAGGATGAATATCCTCTGTCTCGAATTATTTTCAAATCTCTGGAAAATCAGTTAAAATGCCCTCCTGAGAAGGAGCTGAAAAATAAAAGTGTCATGTTTTCCTCTCATTTGAAATAGAAGAGCAGGTGATGTGGGGTCAATACACAGGATGGAAATGGGAAGGGTGACAAGATAGATGATGTTCAATAATTCCCGGGGGTTGGGTTGGCCATCTATCTGGATAGCAGAGGGAAAGGACTGGCCCGGGAGTGATAAGTCAGCACAGGAAAGGCACTAACAGCATGAAGAAGGAGACTGGCATAGATATCAGAGGCTGAGTGGATGGGAAGCTTATTCGGAATGAGGTAGGTGTGTAACGAAGAGGTGGTTAATATATCATAAGCCCTGCAAATGCTAAAGTGGAATCCAAGACTGAGGCGGAAGGCAGAAGCATAATAAATCTTAAATCTCAAAGTACTTGAAGATGATCGGGAGTGCACACATCCCCAGCAAACTTTCTGATACCAAAACTTTGCTCTTGAAGGGGGAATCTGTCAAGGCAGGGTCCACAGGTCAAATGATACATCTTCTTCCTCAACACAGAGCACTGCTCTCTGGTTTGATGAGAAAATATTAATTTTACCCTCTGGATATCGAGTCCAAGTCAGTGCATCGCTCTTTAGCACACTGTTTCCCGGGGCTGTGGCAATAAAACATCGTAAGAGCAACGGATCTGCAGCAGATGGAGGCATCGCCAAATCCCCAAAGCTTTGCTGCCTCTGTGTTAACAGAGGAAGGCGGAGGAACAGATGCCAGAGACAATCAGGCAGCTCTCAGGGCAGGAGAATGAGCACTGAAGGAAAACTGTATCTTGCCAGAGCAGACGATCAAAAAATTAGAACCTCTCATGGTAAAATCCTATGTTCAGTTGGCATTTATCTCTGACTTCCCTAAGAAAAGAAACAGTATAGACAGAAAAAATGCAGTTCCCAGAGGCAACTTAATTTGCTCTGAAACCTTGGAATATTTAGAAAATAGGGAATGTGAACAAAAAAAAATTTAGACAAGAATTTGGCCATAATAGTTATTATAGATGCTACTGACTAAATATTGAAAATAATATGGCATATGCTTACTAATTATTGACGTCAGATTAGGGTAATGATGAAAATTCTAATGACCAGTTTTCTTAACTTATAGAATATCAATAATTAATATTATGGTTATTTATTGGTACTTTTCACCAATTTATTTCTCCTCCTGACATTTTTGTTTCAGTGTGGTCATGTGACATTTTTAAAAAATTTTTTTTTTAGATTTTTATTTATTTATTTTTAGAGAGGGAATGGAGGGAGAAAGAGAGAGAGAGAGAAACATCAATGTGCGGTTGCTGGGGGTCATGGCCTGCAACCCAGGCATGTGCCCTGACTGGGAATCTAACCTGCGACACTTTGGTTTGCAGCCCGAGCTCAATCCACTGAGCTACGCCAGCCAGGGCTGTGACATTATTTTTTTAATTAAGACTTTATTTTTAAAGCTTTGTAAGTTTCACAGGAAACTTAGGTGCAGTTAGGGAGGTTTCCAACATTCACCCCAACCCCACATGTGTGTAGCCGCCCTCATTAGTCAACATCCCCTCAGAATGCTACAATTCATGAACTTAAATTGACCTGCCATGGTCACCCAAAGTCCATAGTTTATGTAGCAACATTGTGGTTCACTCGAGATTGTGCCTTTCAGGGAAAACAGATGTATAGTGACGTGTATCTGTCACTAAGATATCACGCAGAGTGTTTTCACTGACCTAAAATTCCTTTGCACTATTCATCACACTCCTTTCTAGGATCTTTGTACTGTCTTCACAGTTTTGTTTTTCCAGGCCGTCTTATAATTGGAATCACACAGTACAGAACTCTTTCATATTTACTTCTTTCACGTAGTAATATGCACATAAAGTTTTTCCACATCTTTTCCTGGTTAGATAGCTCATTTCACGTTAGTATGGAATAATACTCCACTGCCTGGATGGAACATGGTTTACTTACTCACCTTCTGAAGGACATCTTGGTTGGTTCCAAGTTTTGGCAATTATGAAAAAATTTGCCATGGGCATCCATGTGCAGATTTTTGTGTGGATGTAAGTTTTCAAGTCCTTTGGGTGAATGACAAAAGGTGTGATTGCTGGATCAGGTGGTGAGAGTATGTTTAGTTTTGTAAGAAACTGCCAAACTGTCTTCCAAAGTATCTGAACTCTTTTGCATTCCCATCAGCAATGAATGAGGGTATTGGTTGTTCCACATTTTCTCCAGCATTTGATTTTGTCAGTGTTCTGGATTTTGTCCACTTTCACAGGTGTGTAGTGGAATCTCATTGTTGTAATTTGCATTTCCCTGATGACATATCATATGAAGCATTTTTACATAGGCATTTGCCATCTGTGTATCTTCTTTGGTGAGGTCTGTGAAGGTTTTGGGCTCATTTTTAAATCAGGTTGTTTATTTTCTTCTTGTTGAGTTTTAAAAAGTCTTCATATATTTGGATTATAGTCTTTTATCAGATGTGTCCTTTGCAAATATTTTCTCTCAGTTTGTAGTTTGTCTTCTTATACTCTTGACATTCTTTCACAGAGCAGAAGTCTTTAATTTTAATGAAGGCCAGTTTATCAAATGTTTTTTTCATAGGTTGTGCCTTTGGCGTTGTATTTAAAAAGTTCTTGCCATATTGAAGTTCACCTAGGTTTTCTCCTGCGTTATATTTTAGGAGTTTTACAGCCTTTCATTTTATGTTTAGGTCTGTGATTTGGTGTAAGTTCTGTGTCTAGGTTTACTATTTTTTCTTGCATATGAATGTCCAGTTTTTCTAGCATCATTTGTCAAAAAGATTATCTTTGTTCAGTTGTGTTGATTTTGATCCTTTGTCAGAGATCAGTTGACTATATTTATGTGCATACATTTCTGGGCTCTTCATTCCATTCTTTTTTTTTTTACTAGTGCTTACTTCCTTATCACAACTTATCACATTTTATTTTCTTATTTTTAATGCTTTTTTGGTGTTTATTTTAACATATGAGATCTCTAAGAGCAGGCATTTTGTTTGTTTTTTTAAGCTACCATATCCCCAGTGCAGAAGGTTTCAGCATATATAAACACTCTATAAATATTTGTTGAGTGAATAAATGAATAAATTCCTACATTAGAAAGGTTTAGAATAGAAACCAGCCCCTTGAGCTTTAGCAGCTTCTGCCCTCTGGTGAATGTAGATGTGGAAGAGATACTTTTTAAAACAATATAAAGTTTTAGGTCCTTTCGATGTATAGATTGAGATTCTATGTCTGGAGCTGATAAGATTTTAATTCTTATTTTTAAAAATAGATTAAAAAGATAAAAGGAGTTTGACAGAGAGCGATCAGCACTATAGTGAGGCAATAATAACTCTACTCTATCTCTGATGTTTTTCTCCTGTGTTATTGAAGTTTGTCAAAGAAGGGGACATTGCTTCTCTCAACAGTTGTGACTTTTCATCCTCCTTTTTTGGAAATCCCTTTGGGCAATAGAGAGCTTATAGAGTCAGGCACCAAAGAAAGCTCTATCTGAACCGTAGTGACTAAACTAGACTACAGTTTAAGCATCTTTTCCTTCTGCTTTTCTCTTTGTGGTTGACATTGACATATGGGTTTCTGAAATAACTTGGAGCATCGTGTGTGCTTCGTCTACAGGTCTTTGCTCATCACACAAAGGTGTTTTGCCTTAAATTGTGCTTCAGTGGACACCTCCCTGCGCCTGCAGCTGAGCGTTCTTGTTTTCACAGTGATGTCAGATGTTGCATGAACAGCTGGTGTAGTAATTCAGACATAACTAGGTCAACTTCCTAGAGCTTATTATTTTCTCATAAAACATACTCATTTTTTCTTTTGTTCTTGGTGATGGGGTTTCAAACTGTACAAGTAATGAATAAATTCAGCAGTCTCTTGTGCTCTTGAAAGGAAGGTATTACAATGAAAGAAATGCTATTGAAAAAATACTCCTTGAAGTGAAATCCTTAGATCACAAGTTAATTTTGCTGAATATATACTTGGTATTAGAATAACATTATACCACTTATGTTATTTCATTGGAATAATAATGGCCATTTCTATTTTTCTTCCAAACACCCAGGAAAAGTTGTGTTTGTGTGTGTGCACGCGTATGTGAGTGAGTGTTTGTGTGTGGTGTGTTATGCTTTAAGAAGGCTTATTATAAACATTACATGATGTTTGTTTAAGGAGAATTTATTAGTTTTATTTTTAGGGAGAGATGGTCATGGGGCATATTTTTCAAATTACTCCCTAAGGTTATACAAATATGAACAGACTATGATAGTTATTTTTAGTAAGAGCAGATGGAGGAACAGACACAATGGTGAATTCAATGTAGTCAAATGTAGTTCGTACTTGACTGAATTATACTCCTTTCACAAGATAGTATTTCTGAATTAAAATTAGACTAAAATGAAGTACATTTCTTTTTATATTTTGGAAAGATAAAAACTTACATGTGTTGAAAGACTGTTTTTGTTTCCCCCACAGGAGAGAAAAGGTGATTTGTAAAAATGTGGCACCAACAGAGCAAGTCAAGTTCATTATTCGAATCCTGCACAATTCCAGAAGCAGAGAACAGAAAGTCCCATTTTATCTGTAATTGATCAATAGATTATGTTCATTCAAATGACACTTGTTTAACTCTTTCTTTCAGCTAAGCAGTAGGCTAGATACTTGGGATGCAAATGTTGATGAAATAAAAATCCTTGCTTCTATGGAGTTTATATTTCAAAAATAAAATAATATGCATGCTTTCAGATGGTATATTTCTTATTCAATTGGCCTGCACTGTAAAGAATATTTTTGTCATATATTTTCTGATTATAGACATAATATATGAAATTTTCCAGAATTCTACCACTTAAACAACTACAAACATTGTTTACCTTTCTAATCATATATATACTGAAATATTGCATTTCACTCAGGGTACATTTGTAACATTAATTTTTTCATTTTATTTTATTCAGTCATATGTGGCATCTAATGGACAAAATAAATTAACAAACAAAATAGAAACAGACTCATATATAAGAACAGACTGACAGCTGTCAGGGGGCAGGGGGTAGGTAGGTAGGGCTGGGTGAGAGAGGTGAAGGGATTCACCAAAACACATTTAAAAATAAAATATTTGTTTTATTTTAATCCTCATTGTAATGGTCGTGTGATTATAAAGAGAAAAACAACCTTCTATTTATGACCTCTTAGACTGTTTTTTATTTCCTGCTGTTAGGATGAAGACCTGTGTAAAATATCTTTGGATGAAACAGTATATTCTTTTATATAAATTCCTGTAAGTGATGTTACTCAGTAAAATCATAGTGGTATTTTTAAAACTTTTGGAAATATTTTCAAGTTGACCTCCAGAAGGATTGTACACTTTGCAAGACTCATGTATTTTAAAATCTATTTAAAGCTGTTCAGTTAGGTTTTTAGAATGATGGCAATTTTCATTTTTACTTTCATTCTGATATTCGTTATTGTGTTGGCTCTTCCTTAGTACTCACTCTCTCAAACATTATTCACTTACCTTGTACCTTCAGGTAAGAGGATTACAGTAGTTACAGATATGTAGAATTGCAGAGAGCAGATAATTTCTTGCAATGACAAATTCTCTGCATGTATCAAATCTGACTTCTCTGTGCTTGGGTTATTGTGTTTTTCAGAGTCATTTTTTATAGGTGAGAATCTCAACTGTGTTCATGGAACGTAGCAATGCATTGTGCAGCATCTCTCTGTGGTCAGTCTACACACTACCTATGACCCCAGTTTGAGTGCCGTAAGTGCCTTTTTTAGTGCAGTAAGTCACCTTACTCACTGGGGGTAGGGGGGAAGCAACCCTGAGCTACTTCAGCTCAATTCAACAAACATTTTTCATGCATGACATGTCTGACCCACTCAGGCAATATCCATGTGAGATGAGTCCTGTCCACCTCAGAGCACTGCATTCAACTATGGAATTTCCTCATGGTTAGCAGAAAATTCCCATTACTTGGGATTATGTCCCATTTATTGCCCTGTGCTACTGTTTCCATAATTATGGATTTATGTTTTTTCACAAAAGTAATCTTGTAGCATTCAATTATGGAAAGTAAGGAAAACTATTTCCTATTTTTTAGATGCACATCAACTGAAAATTGACTAATTCCCCAAATAGGTCATCAACATTGGTTGAATGGAGTCACTATATAGAAGGTTTTGGCTACAGTCACTGAAGGTTTTGCATCACCACAAAAGGCTGTGGAGGTAGCTCTATGAGAATATGATGGATGCTTTATCCAGGGTACATTTAAGAAGGAAGCTTGAATCTTGATTTAAGAGATAGAAATGAAATATAATTTCAAGAATGTAAGTCAAAATTTATCTCCTGAAATGCATGTTTTCAGTGAATCCAGATGTCCTGCCACTTACTCAATAGATGCACAAGTGTAAAGAGATGAAGTGTGAGATATAGTTGTAGTCTTATCAGATGTTGGGGTGCCCAAGTCTCATTTATCGTAGGGATACTGGGGTCATAGTGAAATGTTTTTAATCTATTTTTAATCTATTTAAAAATATTTAAACATATTTTTTAAGTAGTAGAAAGGAAGCCTCATCACATCAGAATTCTGTTCAGGCGACTGCTCGCAGGGGCGTGCTTCCAAATGCAGAGTGAGCGAGTGTGCTAGACTGAAGTCACCGTATGATTTCTGTCTTGTGACTAACGAGCTGGCAGCTAGAATGGTGGGCAAGCAGGCTGATTGCCTTTCTTTCGTTCTACTTGCAATTTTCCCTTAGGAGAATATTCTCCACCACTGGACAGTGCTGAGTGCCAGAGAGTTGGCTCCATTTTCAAATACCATTTTGAAAAAAATTTCATTTGCCCTATCAGACAGATGATCCTCTCATTTACCAGCTCTTGGCTTCAAATTACATTCTACCATTATAAAAAATACATATAATGACATGGCCATAAATACACTGACTTAAAATTACTGTTTTAATAAGAAAGACTCATTTGTCCCAAAATATTTTTCAGTACTGTCTTCTGTCTGAAAGTATTGTATCAGATTGCCAGAAAATCATTGCCACATGACTAGATTCATGTATGTGTGTTTTAACAATGCCCAGAAATTTCCACAACTCCTAAGGTTAACTCTATCTTTAAGTAGAGAAAAATAAAAACTGTAGAAGAAAATACCATTAAAATTCAAAAATTTTTCATATAAAACATATTTTTGTTCATTAAGCTTACAATTAATATCATTGTGTGTTTGGATCAGAAAGAGCTGAAACAACAGATTTAAAAGTAATGTGTATATGTATACAATAAAAGTAGTATGAGTTAGATCTTAAGAAAGTTGTGGCTTAGTGGAAAAAAAGTTTTTTATTTTTTTGTTTTTGTTTTCCACAGGGATCCCAAAAGAACAATTGAGAAAGGAGAAGATTAAATAGTCTAGTTCAATAGGAAAAATCTTTTCATTTGTATTTTCACCAAAAGCATTTTAGCTAAGCCTAATATTACTGTTTCACGTGCATTACTGTGCGTGTTTTTTGTAGACCCTGAGTCCCTTTGGGTCAAATCCTGGTATTGCTATACAGTGTGTGATTTTGGGAAAGTTACACAAATTATTTGAGAGTTGATTTACATATGTTAAGTAGGGGTAATGATATACACCAAGCACAGCCAGTGTGAGATTTCAATAAGTATATGTTAAAAGTCTCAATTTTACTAGCTTTGAAATACATTGGTTCTCTTGTTCTGTAGTTTGAACTGGAGAGCTACCAGCTGGATCCTTGTCCCTTAGCTTAAATGAAATCTGTCTGGAAAAAGTCCAGTCATTGCTAATATAACAAAAATGGTTTGTGTGACATCAATGTAACCTGGCAGCCAAGGAGAGTGGACTGGAATATGCGTAAACAATGATGACTTCACTCTACTAAGTCATTGGAGGCAGACACCGTTGAGTGAGCATATGTACAGTGTGGTCATTGCATTCAGAGTGAGTGAGCAAGTAGAGCAACAAATCTGCATCAGATTTTGCATTCAGCTTGAACATTCCTCCACGGAAACTAAAAACACAAACCAGAATGGAAGGAAATATTTCAAGTCATGTATTTGGTAGAGGACTTGTATCTATTGATAGAATGTGTCAAGAACTCTTACAAAGCAGCAATAAAAAACCAAAAAACCCAATTAAATTGGATGGGGAATATGAGTTGATAATACTCAAAAATACATACAAATAGCCAATAAAATGCTCAACATCTTTATCCATTGGGAAATGCAAATAAAACACACAATATGATACTGCTTCACCAATTGAGATTGCTATAATACAAGAGATAACTGTTGATGAGGATGTGGAGAATCACAACCTTCATATTCTATTGGTAGGGGTGTAAAATGGTGCAGGCCCCTCTGGAAGGCAGTTGGGAAGTTCTTCATAATGTCCTAGATAGAATTATCACATGAACCAGCAATTCCACTCCTAGGTGTAAACCAAGAGAAATAAAGGGGAGAATGAGAAGGGTTTACAGGAACAAATATAAAGGACACATGGACAAAAACTAGGGGGGCAGTGGAAACGGGAGGTGGGGAGGGATAAGTGGGTGGGCTGGAATGGGAGTAAAGGACAGAAAAATGTACTTGAATAATGATTAAAATAAAATTAAAAAACAAAAAAATGCACATGCAAAAAGTTGTACATGAATGTTCATAGCAGTTAGTCATAGTGGTCAAAAAGTGGAAAGAACCTAAATGCCTATGATGAGTGCAGTAAGAAAATGTGTTATATCAATGTGGAGTACTATTTGACAATAAAAAGAAATAATGAATGTATACATGTTGCAACACTGACGGACCTTGGAAACATTATGCTAACTGACATTGAAATAAGGAACAAACTGACAGTAACCAGAGAGGAAGGGGGGAAGGATAAAAGGGGAAGGGTCGTTAAGGAATGTGTATAATAAGGACACATGGACAAAGCCAAAGGGAGTAGGTTTGAGAGTGGGGACAGGGATGGATGGGGCGGGGGGGCATGGTGCTGTGAAAATGGAGCCAACTGTACTTGAACAACAATAAAAAAATTAAAAAATCATTATGCTAATTTAAAGAAACCATTGCAAAAGACCACATACTGTGTGATTTTATTTATATGAAACATTCAGATTAGGCAAATTTATTGGGACAACAGTAGGTTGCCTAGGACTAATGGGGGACGGGACAGTGGGGACTAAACTGATTGTGATCGTGGTGATAGATGTACAACCGTGTTAATGCACGAAAAACCATAAGAATGTGCACTTTAAATGGGTGAATGGTGCTGCATGCGGAATGTATCTCAATGAAGTTGTTTAAGCTATTACTAACAGCTTGTATGGAAGGGAAACATTTATATCTGACCACACTGCCTGCAAGAGGCAAGGATATTTAGAAAAGACATATCTAGTTGGAGTAAATGGCTAGACTCTCGTGGGCACCAAGAGCAGCTTAGTTTGTAGGATTTTCTGTTTGACTGGCAATAGCCATTTGACCCTAAACAAATGAAAGTGGACCAGAAGGCAAGAATACCCATTACTGATTTCATAGGAACCTTATATATTGAAGCATATAACAAAATAAATTATATATGTATACTCACATACTATACATAAAGTACATATTGACATACATGCATATGTAGCTATTTATATACACATGTTTATATTATTTTTTAAATTTGAAGAATATTAATATTATAGGTTGAATATTTTCAGTTTACTTTAAAAATACAGAGAGTGAAATTCAATGTGTCTGTTGTATGTGTCTATACACATATATACATATCTACCTATCTATCTATTGGAATAAAGTTTACTTCACATAGTAAATGGGTTAATGATGTTCAATTTCTTATATTTTCCAACCTTGTCATTTTCCTTTATATTTTAAAGCTCTGAACAGAGCACCTAAATAAAGCACTAGAGTGAAGAGCAGGGACTTCTGGGCATATCCAGTAATGAATGCTCCTAAAATGATCCATTTTCATCTTATCCTTCAATATTTCCCCTCCTCAGGGTAAGTTCAGTTTGTGCTATTGGAAAAATGTTAAATTATCGTTTGCATCCTCTGAAGAATATAACACCTGAGAGGAGACAAAGCCATTTGTATTCAGAGGCATGCGCAAGTGGGAAGTTTGTTCCTGGTTTTGTAGTCCAGGAATATAGCCAGAGAGCAAAATAGATTAATAAACAAAGAAAAAGTATAGGGCTTATTGATTGCTAATATAAAAATTAGCAAGTGTCCAAGGTAGATAGCTAGCTTGGAAATTACTCTAGAGTCGCTGGTGCTTAATTGCAGACGTGCTTACGCATGCAACTCGGTCTTAATGATGTGAGTGTTTCTTGTACTATAATGAAAATGCAGCTGAATGTTTGTGTGTACTTGTAGTACCAACCTAGGTTCAGTTTTAGATGCCATACTGGTTTTTTTCTTTCTGATTCTTGTCACCGTGTCTAAATACAAAATGCTGATATGAATGTACATTAGCATATAGCTGATAAAAAAGAGAGAAGTGCCAAAATTAATTACATTTCTCATTGATCCCTACATTAAGTATACAATGAAAATAGAGTAAAGGCAAAGATAAATCTTGGTGTATTTTTAAAAAGTTACAATCTGATACTTTCCATATTTTTAAAACTACTTTGAAGTGAAATACAAATATTCGTTAGTTGATAGTGGGGTTATCTTTGATTCATTATGATAAAAAGATAAAAATTATTTAAAGTGTTGGTATTTTTACATGATTAAAATGAAATATTTTTAAATTAAATTTGTTGGGGTGACATTGGTTAATAAAATTATAAAGGTTTCAAGTGTACAATTCTATGAGACATCATTTGCATATTGCATTGTGTGTTCACCACTGAAAGTCACACCTCCTTCTGTCACCGTGTGTTTGACCCCATTTACCCTTTACTACCCCTCCACCTCTCCTCCCGCTCTGGTAACCACCATGCAGCTGTCTGGGTTTATGAGTTTTCGTTTATCTTGTTTGTTCATTTGTAGCTTTCAGTTTTATATCCCACATTGTGAGTAAAATGATACAGTTCTTTTTTTTTAAAAGATTTTATTTATTTATTTTTTAGAGAGGGAAGGGAGGGAGAAAGAAAGAGAAAGAGAAATATCAATGTGTGGTTGCTGGGGGTCATAGCCTGCAACCCAGGCATGTGCCCTGACTGGGAATCGAACCTGCGACACTGGTTCACAGCCTGCACCCAATCCACTGAGCTACGCCAGCCAGGATTGCAAATGATAGAGTTCTTGACATTTTCCCTTCTGACTGCTTAGCATAATATTCTCAGGATCAATCTGTGCAGTTACAAATGGCAGTATTTCATTTTTTCTTATGGCTGGTAGTCTACTGTCTACATTGTACCCTACCTTTGTGTAATCATTTATCAAGGGACACTTTGGTTGTTTCCATATCTTGGTCACTGTTAATAATGCTGCAATAAAGATAAGGATGCCTATATCTTTGCAAGTAAATGTTTTTAATTTTTGAGAGGTAGATACCCAGAAGAGGAGTGGCTGGATCATATGGTGACTATCTTTGAACTATTTTGTGAAACCTCCCAGGGGTGTCCAACCTTTTGGAGTCTCTGGGCCACACTGGAAGAAGAGTTGTCTTGGGTCACACATTAAATACACAAACACTAACGAAAACTGATGAGCAAAAAAAAGTTTAAGTAAATGTATGATTTTGTGTTGGGCTGCACAGACATCCTGGGCTGCATGCGGCCTGCAGGCCACAGGTTGGACACCCCTGTTTTCTTTAGTGGTTGTACAGGTTTAAATTCCCATCAGCGGTGAATGAGGGGTCTATTTTCTCTACGTCTCTAACACAAGGTGTTACTTGCCTTATTTATATTAGCCATTCTAACAGGTGTGAAGTGTTATCTCATTAGAGTTTTTGATTTGTACTTCCCTAATAGCTAGTAAAGTTGAGTATCTTATACAAGGTCTGTCTGGAAAAAGTCCAGCGGTAGTTAATATAATAAGAATGATTTGCCTGACAGCTATGCACCCTGGCAGCCAAAAAGAGTGCACTGGAATGCACATGTGTGAACAATGACAACTCCACTGTACTAGTCAGTGGGGGTGGTAGACACTGTTGAATGAGCATGTGTACCTTGTGGCTTTCGCATCCAAAATGACTGAGTAGAGCAACAAATCTGCATTGAATTTTGCATTAAGCTTGAACATTCCTCTGTGGGAACTAGTTGGATGACTCAGAAGGCTGCAGCTACGTGGTGACTGGCAGCATCATCACAACAGCACACCCGCTCACGCATTACATCTTGTGCAGAGTTTTTGGCAAAACATCAAATCACCCAGGTGACTCAGACCCTCTACGGCCCAGATTTGGTGCCTTGAAACTTCTAGGTTTTCCCCAAAACTAAAATAACATTTGAAAGGGAAGAGATTTCATACCTATGATGAGATTCAGGAAAATACGACCGGACAGCTGCTGGTGATTAGGAGAACTGTGTGAGGTCCCAAGGTGCCTCCTTTGACAGGGACTGAAGCATCACTGTCCTATGTACAATGTTTCTTGTATCTTCTTCAAGAAATGTCTCTAGTTTTCATAGGACATGGCTGGATACTTTCTGGACAGACCTCATGAATCTGTTAGACATTTGTATATCATTTAATTAACTAATCAATTATTTGTGTTGTATTATTTCCATTACCATTTATTCCCTTTATATGCTCTTCTACCTCAATCCACCTCCTCCCCCTGCAATCACTGCACTGTCGTCCATGTTCATGTCCATGTCCATGAGTTCTTTTTCTTTTATGCCTTTTTCTTTGTATGTCTTTTTAGGAGAAGTGTCTGTAGAACTAAGTATTTTCTTCCTCCCTATAGCTTTGTCCTCAATAGAACTATTGAATAATTATAAACAGTCTGACTGGGACTCCACTCTCATTTGCAGCTTGCAAAAGTGACTTAGGTCCAAGGCATTTCATTTAGAGGTGAGTCCAGAAGCAGGAACTCTCAGCAGGAAAGCTTTCTTCTTACCTGTTGGTTGGAGATCCATTGTCTGTTATTGGGTAACGACCAGGGAAGGATTTACCTGAGATTGAGGAGTAAAGCTGAGGTGGCCACCAAAAAGATAAGAAACAAAATTCTGATTATATTGTTTGTTCAGTCAGTCACACAAACCAATAAACTTGCTTTTTTTCTGGAGACAGTTGCAGTCAGGGTTTCTGTCAGTTGCACCAAAATGAACCCTAGTTTTCACATTGTAGGAATTTCTCTTTACCATCAATAATTGACTTGATCAAAAAAGGATATTGTTTTAGAAGAACTTAGATCAAAAGTACACCCAGGTGATGTCAATTAACAAATTTTAAAACACATCCTATTTAAATTATAGTTTAAGAAATCTCATCTTTATATTTGTCATTCTTCTCACAGAAATATTTCTTTTTCCCAACACAAAAGGTGGATACATGTTTTTAGTAAGGCTTTACAAACTATGGAAAGTAGATAGATGGTCAATCCCTCCATAAACGGTACTATAACAAAACCAAACCAAAAAAGAGGCTTATTCCTTTTTGTCGTTGTCTTTTCTCAAATGGTAACCTTACTTTCTCAACATTGTTCAATAAATAATCGATTCATCATTTAAAAAAAAGAAAGAAAGTAGATGAGAGAAAAACCCCGTGCTTTTGGAAACAAGGTTTTCCATCTTTGTTTTTTTCCTTTGTAAGAATAAGAGGCACACATACAAATAACATCGCAGCCTTTCATCTTGACTTCTGGGTGACATACATCTTAATCAGGCCTTTAATTCACGAATCTTCTACATAATGACTTATTCACTTCTGAAAAACATAGTCGTAAGCAAAGAATAAAAGTGCCCAGTGATCTCTGTTAATTTTCGCCCATCTAGTACCCACAGCATTTTAGGCAGGAATTCAGAAGCAACCACAGGCCCTTGACTCAACGGTGAGGGAAGTCTGGTATTGGACACTTCCCCAGCTAGACTATGGCAGTAAGCATCACTGATTTGAGACCTGGTTCCTGTGTCGGTTCTGAAGTTGAAACTCACTTTTAACATTCCCTCTTGCATTTTTCTTATCCTGTTAATATTTATCATGTGTTCCAGGTCTTATGTGCAGAGGCCAACTTTGACTGAATATTCAAATATTTTGTTACTCTTTTCTGTCTCCCCTTTCTCCGATTATATTTTGGTACATTTGATCAAGCAACTAAACATTCAAAGGGGTCATACCTAATTCCCATTTCAGTCTATCTATCTTTCTTTCTATCTATTATCTATCTATCTATCTATCTATCTATCCAATTTTCTTAGAACATTAGACATTCTAAAAAGTATAAGGTAATATCTAATTGTGGTTTGATGTGTATTTTCCTATTCATTTCTGATGTTTATCACTTTTTCTTGTCCTTGCTGGCCATCTTACACCTTCTATGGAAAAATATCTTTTCAAATCCTCTGTTCATTTAAATTGGATTGTTTTTTGTTACTGATTTATGTGAATTATTTATATATTTTGGGTATTAACCCCTTATCAGATAGATAATTTACAAGTATTTTCTTTCATCCAGTAGGTTGGTTTTTTGTTTTGTTAATGGTTTCTTTTGATTTGTAGAAGGTTTTAGTTTGATGAAGTCCATTTGCTTTTAAAATTAAATTTATGAATGCATATGATAGCGAGTAATTTCAATTAATAATATGTTTGTTTTCAATTTAGTTGACTGCTATTATATGGCATGGACTTCTAAAGGTTTTCACTATTAATGATGAGGAAAGTCAAGCCAACAGTAACCAAAGGGCAGCACTCCTAGAACCCATGGCCCAACATGTACAATCAATGTCACCAAGTTAGTAGTAACTCATGGTTGTTATTGTTCGAGTTGTGGGTTGACCTCTGGGGAAACAGCAATTTTTTGGTCTGTTTTGAAAATAGAAAATTTTACTATTGACTCTCCCAAACTTACACATATTTGTTGCTATTTTCTACCTGTCTACCCTTTCTCTCATGAAGTGGTTATATGGTTAGTTAAGACAGTCAAACATTTAAAGTTGCATGTGGAGCCTTTCCAGACAACTTTTCACGTGGGAGAGCTATAACCCAGAAATGGGGAGCTGAGGGTGAAGAGCAGAAACGGTAAGAAGGAGGGTCATTTGGGGTCTACAGAGGTACTGCAGGGATGAAGGCTAGAGAGAAATGCGATGTGAGGCAGGAGTGAAACCAAGTGGATAGAAAGATCGGGGATGTGCGTCCGGGCACTCAACAGACAGGAAGAATGAGCCCCGAAGTGGCAAACATGGCCAAGAAGGGCATTGACAGATTCTAGCGCCTGCTTTCCTCTCCCTCTCTTTATTTCTGTTTTAACCTATTATTTAAAAGGGAAATAACTGGATTTTTCTTACTCTGCATAAACTATTTTATTAGGATTTTAAGGCATTTGAATCAACTTAGAAGAAAATCGACTTTCAAGCCTAGTCAATTAAGTACAAACCTGCAGAAAATGTTCAAGTTATGTGCTTTGTGGCAACCTAAAAATGTGTTTTCAGATTTATCTCCTGATAAAAGCTGATTGTTCATTAAAATCTCTAAACAAGAAGAACAATAGATTTAGGTAAAAAATGAACTATTGTGCAATAACTTTTGTTTGGCTGATTTCAACTTTTTCAAAATTGGAAAATAATTTTTATCCTTTGACACAAAATTAATGTAGATGAATGGGAACTACTGGAAGATAAAGCGTTATGCATTCACTGTGACAGAAAAACTGTACTCATTTGTTTGCTTGGGGTTTTACAGTCACTTTTCATATGAAGAATTAGTTGAATGCATTAAACATTTTAATTTGAAATCAAAATGAACACTTTTTTGCTCACTCTTCAATAGGAACACCCTCATGGCTTGACTAGAAATTGTGTTTCATATGAAGTAGTGAATTGGCTTTTCTCCTACAGACAAATTGGTTAAGCATTTAAAAAAATTCAGTGCTTATTTTGTGCACTAAGACATCGCTTAGGCAAAAGTTCACTAGAGCCCTTGATTCATCTGCATATAAAATGCCCAGTGCTATGGAGAAGAGAGGGCTAAATGTTCCATAGCATTGCAAATTTGCCCAATAGAGGAGAGAGTGCTTTAATTTACCATTAACTTGTTAAATGCCATTGCAATATTTTCACTTTTCATACACTTTACAAGCCAATTGAAATAAAAAACTGCAAGAGTCTTAGGCAGTCAAAGGAAAACTATAACTAGATTTTGCCTTTTGAATATAATCATAGAATGCCAATGCCAGAACGTTACATTCTGCAAGTAGTATAGGTTATTATTCATGGAAGGCAGCTATGAAGTTCCAGGTAGTAAGTGAAACACCTCCTAATAAATTTCTATTTATACCTACTGTAAATATGGTGCTTTCATAAGCATAGAGTACAATGCATTATTGCGTGACATCTAACATTTTGTATGGTACCTCTAATAACTAAAAGTTCTGAAAAGGAACTGGACAAAGTCAACAAATTGAAAATAAGCATGTTGCTTCCTACTTGCCATCCTGAGAATTTCAACCAAGCTGTGGTTGAAAATAATGAGAAAAGATTCTTGTGATGAGTATAAAAATGACTTAGATTAGAAGGTAAGGGTTTACATAATGGAGATATTTTCACATATTTCTCATAAACATAATTTTTAATCAAATCCATGGCTGTTCATGGGCATAGATTTGATAGTTTACTTATATTCTGTACATGATGTTAAATGTTTTTTAAAACAAAAGAAAATTGTTTCTTCTAGAAAATATGTTAAGACAAATAGCAACCATTGAAAATATCTTCATTCTTTGTATTGAACAACAAATGCAAATATTTCATAACTGAATTTTGAAGCTACAACTTTCCAAAGTCAGCTGAGGAGTTCTAAGAAAAAAAGTTTTCAATTTTATTCATTCCTAAAATTTTTCTTTATATTTCACATTGTGTCTTGTGGATTTTATGATATTCTTTTTGAATATTTGCAGATCTTATTTGGAAAATGTAGATCTTTTGAAATGATCGATCAAATGAATGTATTATTTTCTATATTTTAAGCTAGCCCAGATGAAGAAACACTTTTAACCACTGAAGGTAGAATTCTTTTAGAGGAGACTTATCTCTTCTAAATAGTATCATCTCTGCCCAGTTAGTTTTTAGTTGTTCTTCCAGCAGGAGTTGCTCCACACGCGGCTGTAGATTCGGTGTGTCCTTGGGAGGAGGCGAGTGCAGAATCTTTCTACGCTGCCGTCTTAGGCAAGCCTTTGTAGACAAGTGGTCCTCCCGTTTACCACTCATTAATGCTTCTCCGAGCATCCAGATTCTGAGCATCCAGAATATAGGATTCTGAGCATCCTAAAGCTCGCTATTAGCTTTATCTCATTTGTGAAATTAATCACACAGCATCTCCTTAGCAGCAAACTAGGATTTCTCAGAGGAAATTGGGATACTTTCTGAAGACATAAGGAAGAACAAAGGGACTAATTCATTTAGATAAACCACAGTTTCCTTACAACACTCCTGGCTTCACGAATATAGCTGACTATGTGACCCTAGCATGGCTACTGGTAATGACACAAATGTCCAAGAAGCCAAGGCAACAGGATTTGACCCTGAGGTCTCCTGTCTCCTTAAAAAAAACAAACATCTGCCACTCACTTATGAGCTTCTGCCCCTGTGCTCCCTAAGACACATTTACTACTCTTCAAAATGATGTCAGCCATATGAAGCTCAGAAGAACCTCTTCCACGCTTATTGGACCGCATTTTGTCTCTGCTCCTGGGAATCAGGTGTGTGAGAGCACACGTACTGCTGTCTTCTGAGGAAAGCCTCTCTTTTGAGATATTCCCACTGCCTATCTTCATGAACAGAGAGTCCTGCCCTACACCTGGCGTCCTGGATGCTAAGTTGCATGTGGTTCCTTTCTGTACACAGTCAACTGAAGTGATATTTTATTTAAAAGGAAAAAAAAACCAGCCAAAGTGTCCATCAATAGATGATTGGGTAAAGAAGATGTAGTATGTAGATGCAATGGAATACTGCTCAGCCATAAGAAGAGATGAAATGTTGCCATTTGTGATAGTATAAATGGATCTTGAGAACATCACAGCAAGAGAAATAAGTCAGGTGGAGAAATTCAAGAACCATCTGATTTCACTCACAATGTGGGATATAAAACTGAAAGTAACAAATGAGCAAACAAGACGAGCCAGCAAGACAAACAAACAAACAAACAAAAACCCATAGATGCAGACATCAGTGGGTGGTTACCAGAGGGAAAGGGAGGTCGGGGGAGGTAGAAAAGTGTAAAGGGGATCTAATGTGTGGTGACAAAAGGAGACTTGACTTTGAGGGGTGAACGCGATGTTCACAAGTGTACATTTCTGGGATACATCAGATGATGTATCCTAGAAATGTGCAAATGAAACCCACACAATTTTATTAACTAATGTCACCGCAATAAATTTAATAAAATTAATCAGAGAAATAGCCTAAGATTATGCTTTCATCTTGTCTTAATTCACATCCCTATAAAGCTTGATAACCAGATCACATAAGTGGACATTTCCTTTATGTTCCTGCTTCACATTTTTAACATTATGTCTTCATATTTTACTGAAAAACTATTTATGAAGAGCCGTTATGCCTGCATTTTAATTAAAATTGCTATTGATGATATCATTTTTTTGTTCCCAGTGATTAATGCCACTCAAAAAAAGGGAAGAAGGGTGAAAAAACTTGTTTCTTGCATTTAATTGTTATATTTTCAATTGTTAGATGATAATATACTTTCCTGTTTCCTTTTGATTGCTAAGATAGTAAGGAAAATTTTATGCTCACTTGTTACTCTTTTCTTCAGCTATGGTGTGGGGCTCAAAGTGGATGCTCAGTAAAAGTGTTTGAGTTTTTTACTGCATGCTATCTTAACTTTCTTTGCAATGAGTACGTTTTTTACCTCACTCTTCTTTTGTTTTCAACCATTTTGTTGATTAAATTAAAATGTGGGAGAGACACATCAGGACTTTTGGGTAGCATGGAAATGTCCTGTATCTTAATTTTTTTGAAAAACGTACATATTTTATTTTAACTATATGATATTCTAGAAAAGGCAGAACTATAGACACAGTAAAAAGACCAGTGACTTCCAGCGATTAAGGGGTAGGGAGGGATAGAGAGGCAGAGCATAAAGGAAATTTAGGGCTGTGAAACTCTTTTGTATGAAAAAATAAAGGTATGTACATGTTACTGCACATTCCTCCAAAGCTGTAGAATGGACAACATGAGGGTTGAACCCGGGTATAAACCATGGCCTTTGGTTGATGCATATTGAGAATGGCGGTTACATGGGTATGTTCACTTGTCAAAATTCATCAAGCTGTGCCCCTTTAAGAATAGGTGCTGTTCATAGTATCTAAATTATATTTCAATAAAGGCGATTTTAAAAAAAGGTTGTACAGACTAAATATTCATACACTGACTACAGTTTTCCCTGGCATGCCAACAAATCAACACTATACACAAAGGAACCATTTTACTTCAAATTGTAATAAAAAGCACCTTTGAGAAAGCTTACAATATTTACTGTGTTTAGTAATGAGAACAAGAAACTGAATAATATGAAACGAAAGTAAGTATCAGAAAATTAACTCAGAATAAGACCTTGGGAAATCCTTCCTCTTTTATAAAATCAGACTCCGTGGCTTCTTCCTCATTAGAACTGCAGTAGGATTTTATGTTTCTGCAAGAATCCTACAGTCAATGCAGAGTACATATACATTTATATATGCATTTTTCTACTGGACCGATAAAAGGTTAAATGAAAAGTTTACATAACCTCACAATGTGTTTACAAGCCTACACATATTAAAATGCAATATCCATGATCATATAGGATAGAGAATATTTTAGCAGCCATGCCAGGCATGCTGGTCCTTATGTCATCAAAAACCTGTAAGATGTATTCTTTGGTGTCTTAGGGCTAAGGCCCAGTATCTGGATTCTGAATGTGAGGTGTCAGAATTTGGTATTGTATACTTGACATTGGCTAAGAGAGTAGAGTTTAATGATTCTCACCACAAAAGAAGAAGGTACATAAATGAGGTGATGCTATGCTAATTAACTTGATTGTGGTCACTAATGCACGATGTATGCATATACTAAATCATCATATTTTACACTTTAAAAATATGCAATTGTATATGTCAATTTTGCCTCAGTGGAGCAGGGAAGAAAGAATTCAAGATAGCTGCTGTAACAGTTCTGGGTCCTATCTTCCAGAGAACCCTCAGACCAAGTCCAGAACAAGGTGATTCATTCACCATGGTGGGTGATCCATCATCAGGAGGGGGCTAAAGAGAGCGATAAATGTGGAGAACAGACTGTATTCCACAATCAAATTAAACACTTTTAAAACGTGATTAGGAATGAAAGCTATAAATAAATGAAACCAGTCGCAAATAATAACCTAAAATGATCACGGAGATAGCAATCCAACAATAAATAATTTAAGTAAGAAAATGAGCCAACAGAAGGCAATTCACTTGGAGCTTTTAAGAGAGGCAGAGAGAAAAGTACAGTATCACAGAACACAGAGTGTTTCCACGTCAAAGCAGCAGGCACAACAACAAATGTTACAGAAACCTGGAAGAATGAGACACATAGACACACACACACAAATTAAACACACAAACACCTCCCCCTACACACAACTATGACCCCTGCCCCCACCAAGAGTCTTATACTTCGTGTGCTGAAAGGAAGCATCCAAACTATTGCTGGAACAGCAGTCAGCTGTGAAGGTGTTTGTAGATGAAGAGGTGGAGGCGGAGACTGCAGACTACACTTCGAGAAATGTGATGGTGAAGTGCTCGCTGGAGAGGTAACAGACTTAAGAGAGTATTTTTAGAGTGTGCAGACTTGAGTGATTTTGTAATCATTTGAAGAAAACAGCAGGCACGGGAGGCCGAGGATGAGGGATGTGTGAAGATATCACATGGGGAAGTAAGAAAATAAATGGATATTCAAGAAAAAATGGAGGCTAAAGGTAAATGTATTCATCATCACGTGGCAGTTTGGCGGACATGCCCACAGGGCAGTTACTGGGATTGGGCATCCCCTTGGGAAAGGGCGGAACATACGTGTTAGTGAGTAGAAAGGAGACACATAGAGACTAGAATTTGGGAAGAAAGAATGGAGGGAGGGATATGTGTTTGTATGTACATATTTGCCTTAGTATGTTTAGAAACATAGAATAGGTGACATGACAATGAGAGACAAGTGAGGACATGCTAACTGTGTGGCAACGCTGAGTAGGCTGACTTAGGTCACTAAAAGATTACCGGTCTTGAACACGTCCCAGGTTCTAGTGGGACGGTTGGTGTGATGTGGTCAAGTTGAGTGAAGTTGCAAAAAGGGTGAAGCAGGCAGAGCAATAGAATGGCTGCTGGAAAATCTACATTAATATTAATAGCCAATACTTCGTGAGCATTACTAAGTGGCAGGCACTCTTCTTCTGAGTGAACTGCATGGTTTAACTTATTTATTATTCATAGGAGACAGCAGCTATTAATATACCTGTTTTTTTTCCAGAGGCACAGAGCATTTAAGTAACTTGACCAAGATTTCACAGCTTGTAGATGGCAAAGCCAGGCAGAGAGCCCAGCCTTTGACTCTACAGATCGTGTTTTCTTTCTTTTTTTAAAAATTTTATTTTATTTTATTTTTAGAGAGGGAAGGGAGGGAGGGGGAGAGAGAGAGATAGAGAGATAGAGAGAGATAGATAGATAGATAGAGAGAGAGAGAGAGAGAGAGAGAGAGAGAGAGAGAGAGAGAGAGAGAGAGAAACATCACTGTGCAGTTGCTGGGGGTTATGGCCTGCAACCCAGGAATGTACCCTGGCTGGGAATCCAACCTGGGACACTTTGGTTCCCAGCCCGCGCTCAATCCACTGAGCTATGCCAGCCAGGACAGATCGTGTTTTCAACCACGTCGCTCTACTGTTCCCCATTTTAACGCATTTAGTGAGCTGCTAGGGGACTGAGAGTTTTCATTCTTCTTAGGCAGCTTTTGAAGGACAGTTTCAAGCTGCAAAAGGACAGATGCCTCTCAGGGGTCTGAATAATGTTGGGCATTGACTTTTCATTGTCCAGAGCAGGCCCCAGGCTTTCTGCAAGGAAATGACACTCACTCATGTTCCCGTCTGTCTCCAGGTTTCACATTCCTTACCTCTTGTTAGGGTGGGCTTGGCTCAGGCCCATTCATTTTTCCCCCCATAAACATCCAATTACTTCCCATGTTCATTGAAGATAGTGGGGGCTGTTTCTGTTATCTATGGCTGTGTAAAAGACCACCTCACAACTTTGTCATAAAAGGACAACTATTTGTTATTTTTATGTTTCTGAAACCTTGGAAATAATTTACTTCCTTTTTTGTGATAGGTAATAATAGTTACTAATGTTCACCATCAGCAGCAGCAGCACCATATTATAATACACAACCAGTTTTGGAGAAACCACACCTCTCCTCTTACTGGCACCCCAATATCCTAGAGTCAGGAATGTGACGTGTGGGGAATCTCACAGACTAGTCTTCCCAGGCGACTCCAGGAATGTTTTAATGAACTCAGTCTGGTATTGTGGAAAGAGCTTTGGACCAGGTATAAAAGACATGGGGCCCTGTCTTGATTCTGCTATTTGGTAGCTTTGCTAACTTGGACAAATTATTGAGCCTTAAATTCCATGAGTCAATTTCTTGATACCACCAGTGGGGTGGCTACTCACCTAATTAGCTTGTTACCATGTGACTGTGGTAAACCGATTAATGATCTATGTGGAATGTTTTGAAAAGGGTAAATCACTGAACCAACAATACCTGTTCTGTGTTGGAATCTTTTATACTATGGTTTCATACTGTTTGCAATGCTTTACATGCATCATTTCATCTACGAGGTTGATACCATTATTATATCTGTTTTGCAGGTGCGGACCCTGAAATAAAGAGAGGGTCAGTAGCTTGCACAGAGCCAGGAAGCTCATAAGTGGCAGAATGAGGAGCCAATGAGAGTGGGGCTCACTCCTGAGAGGGCAGGTCTTAGGAAATTCTGTGTAACTCCACTGAGAGCCACCGGGAACACAGAATGATTGGGTGGAGTTAGGAGAGGCTGGTGGGGTGTGGGGGTTCTGCACCATTCTGGCAATGAGTAGCTGGGCACAGTCTTTCTTGTTGATGGCCTCTTCTTGCCTCATGAGACATTGGATATCCAGAAGACGCTATTTTGTCTTAGGCTTTCTCTCGAGAGACCTCTAACTAGTTCTTCCATGAATTCCACTCTAGGGCCAAAACCCAACATTTTCCCTCCGGAGCCCAGGGCTCTTACTCAGGGCTTTTTTGTTTCCAACAGAGAAACTGGCTTGCTCCTTAGTGATTTTGTTTACCTTGTTCAAACTTGTCATATTGTTTCTTTCATCCTATTTTTATTCTGTAACGCGGGAAAGAAGAGAAAATGGAAAAGTGATCATGTTGAGCATAGCCCAAGCCCCAGGTGCTCATCCTCGAAGGCCTGAGTCAGAGGTTTTGGCCGAACATCCAATTTCCTGCTCTCCCTGCCGAGCCGTGGTCCTAAGATTTGAAGAATGGCAACAATTCCAAGCATAAAATTAATGCTGTAATAAAATCAGATGATAAAAATGTAGTAAGCAATTCACCCCCAAAATAGATGTACCCGGTTGCACAGGTGGCTAGACTTGGAAAGAAATACTGTTTTTATAAAATCTGTGCATTTATCAGCTCTCTAAATAAAACCCATAATTAGACTGTGGCCCTGATTCTTTCTCACATTCCCAAGTGCTCATAACTCGGATCGAAAATGAAACCACTGATGAAGAATGAGATACTAATATTTTTGTTATTCATTTAACAAGCATTTCTTGAGTCTCTACTTTAAGGAACCATGGAGCTACAGCAAAGGAGAGAAAAAGGTGATCTCAGCCCTCAAGGAATTCCCGACAGGGAGACTGGTGGACAAACAAAGGAGAGACTAGCTTGCAGGAGTGCGTGGCCTTAGTGGAAAGCCACGGAAGGAGCCCTGTTTAGCTGGGACACTGTTGCCAAGGGAATCCCAAGAGGAAATGCCCACCTACAAGCCACAGTGAAGAAAGAAGAAGGCCACTCTCCCGTACTCCCAACTAAAGGCTTTAGTCATGAGGGACTATTAGTGCACACAAGCCAGCATCTAACTGTGACAGAGGTCCCAGTGAAGAGGGAGGATGTGCCAGGTTGCAAAGTGAAAATCAATGGAAGCGGAGCCACTGCGGATGAATGAATCAAGGTACCGTATGTACATGGTGGGTACTTGAAGCAAAAACCAAGGTAAGATTTAGTATGTGACTCTGTGCTTCTCCTTTGTAGCTGGCTACATTTGGCTTCTGTGCAATGCGTGCTGGAATGGCTCCCTCAAAGCCAAGGCCTCCCAGTGTTACTGCTTCACAGGTGAGGTTTACAAACAAGTTAGTGGCCTGAACCCACCTAGAGGACTTTGCGGGCAGTCGTGGAGAAGCAATCGTTTGGGGATTTCCAATGGAAAAAAAAAGGGCACAGCAACTTTTCCATCTGGTCCTGTGACCTGGGGTGAAGAAGAGTGGGCTGCGTGGAAGAGTGTGTGTAGGGAAGTGCCTACCAAGGTAAGCAGAAGGACAAGGGTCAGAAAAAAGTCTTCAGAATGCCCTCTGCACATGCTCATTTCTAGCAAAGCCTTTGTTCCTGGCTAAACTTTTAATAGTGAAAAAAAGTAGTCATTGATGCCATGACTCCACCTCTAATTTCTAAGTACTCACTAGCTCTGGGACACCTATTCCGTGGAAGTTAGGAATGTAAATTGTCCCTAATAGAAGTGCTTACTTTAGAGCTTACTTAGGTATTTATAAGTGTCTATGGTCTTACTGACTAATTGAAAACAAAGAGTTCATTATCCAAAAGTAGGATTTAAATGTGATGTGAGCCTGTAAAAGGTAGTGAGGTTGAAGGTTTCCCCCCAGCTGTGCAGGTTGCATGGACAGGTGGGCTTTGGAGATTGCTTTAGGAGTGAGACACACAGAAGTGTCAGACTTCAGGTTAAAGCTCAAATTTTGCTCCCTGAACCTGTGATAAGCGCCAAGAAGAGAAGTCAAGTAGGTTGGCAAACTTTCACCTCATCTTATTTTTTCCTTGATGTGTAATTGCTCTTTAGTTGTTTGGAGTCATTTAAAGTCCTCATCTTTCTGTCTGTAACACATTTCTGCAGAAATTTTAAAAGGACAAAGTAAATGTTGTTGTTACACTGTTATCTCTCTTTTATACTTGGTGAAGAATAAATTGCTTTTGAGAAAGTTGATTGATTGACTGACCCCATTTTGAATAACACGGGACAATCTCATTTCATAGAAAAAGATAGCTCTGTCTTCTCTTTGGAAGCAACACAACTCTCAGAGACCCAGGCATGTTCAACGTTCAAATTAATGTTCAAGTTTAATGTTCAGAACCCTGACTTGATAGAGCTTTCAGTGTTTGTTTTGATGAACTGTCCAACTGATTGATTGATGGGCCTTTCCTCATTGGGCTGCATTGATTGCGAAGGTGTCTGCAGTAAAAGGACCATGCTGTGTATTTTCTGAATAAATTCAGCTGTTAGTCTTTTATATGTGATTTAGAACAGACTGTGGGTCCGTCAGTAGGCACTGGGAATTCAAGCCTCTGTCTTAGACTCTCCAATTCTTCTAATGATATATTTTATATATTTTATTATAAGATTTAGGTTCATAAAAAAGACACTAATATTTTAAAAGACATCATATCATGTAACTATATGGTCAATATTTTGAGTTAATATTCAATGGCTTAAGTATTTATGTGACTGTATTATAACGATAATTCTTTACTTTTGGCTTGTCCACAACCCTCTGGGCAGAATGGAGGAAGAAACTCTCCCTTGTGATCCCTATTTGTTTGGGAAAGGTATTTTAATTTCCAACTAAGCTTCCCCTGGATTCTGAAACTAGGCTGTGGCATTCAAATCTTGATGTCACATTTTGTTACCGTAGGGCTACGGGTGAGTTTCCATCACTGCCTCGTGCCCCGTTTCTTCTTTCTGAAGCTGGCATCGTGTCACCCCTGATAACCATTCTGAAGATTCAATGAGTTATTAGACACACAGCACATAATAAGTTATCACTTTTTATTGTTTCAGTAACCCTAGCCTAGAGAACTATCTAGACGATAGCCTAGAGAATTGGGTTCATATTTCGTACGTGTAGGTTTGAGAGGACATTGACAATGTATTAGAATTCTGGAAGGACTGTATTGCACTCTGAATTTCTATAAGGGCCACTGTAATTAAATCACAAAATTTAGATATTTCATCAATTTCTCCTAAACAGACAGCTATTGAGTATCTACCAAGCATCACACTTTGAATTACCTTTAGGGATACAAAGACAAATAATATGATACCTCTCTTTAAATCTCCGTCAAATAAGAAGATTCTCAAGCATTTGAACATGGCATTCATATTTAACTGTATTTCTCTAGTGTTCCAACTCTTTGGATTAGTGTTTAATCCTCAGATCTTTAATACATATTAAACATATTCCTAGATTAGTTATATACAAAAACCTCAAGTGTTCAAAATATTTGTATCATATAACTAAACATCTTAAAATGTAATTTGGCATATAACTTGACATCTTAAAATATAATTTGGCTATAGTTTATCTTGAGGTAAATTACATTATCTTAAGTGTGGCTGGTTAGATACAAGGCCAACCATTTTATTTTTAGTAAGTATATATTAAAATTATTTCAGTGACTATTCTAGTAAAAATAATTTTACTGACAATATTTTCTACCCAGTCACGGAATTAAATAGCACAGTTGGAACTGGTGGTGATTTTAAATCAATTCTATTTAAATTTTAACCTCAGAATTCAGGGACTCAAACTGATAGGAAAACCTATGTAGCTCCACACACAGTAAGCATCTATTTCGCTGTCCTGTCTTTTGTCACCTGATACTGCTGCTCAGTGGCATCTTCTGTGTTGCCAGGCAGTGGACTCCAGGCCCCTCAATAATGGGCATCATTCCTGCCAGGCCTGTCCACTTGCAGTCCTGTCTACTGAACCCAGATTGTCCTACAGAGACCCTGGCTAGTGTCCCTTCAGCTGTGGTCCGGCGTCCAGGGTCTTCTCTCAGAGATCCCCTCTGGGGCACAGCACACGGGCAGGGCCCAGGACGCATCCCACCTTCAGGGTTTTCAATATTCTTTCTACTGACTCTTTACTGCTGTCAGTCTCCCGTGCCCTAGGTTCACCCACTCATCATCCTCAGAGGGCCTGAAACCTAACTGGTTATGCTTAAGGGGCAGATGTGCCTGGGAGGGTTGTCAGACGTGATGGCTTTCTCTTGCCTTTGGAAATGCAATGCAATGCAATGCAATGCAATGCAATGCAATGCAATGCAATGCATTCTTCCTTTTGCTGGTGTGCTAACCCTTTAAAATAACCCTTTTTAAATAAAGAGAAATTGAGTTATTATGCAAAAACTTAAGAAATCTACATATTATTTTATCTGGCTTGCAAATGCATTCTATAGCATTTTGTCACTTCCTCAGGGAAGCTATAATTTTCCCCAACCTGTTTAGCTGATACTAACATCCTTCTCCTTCCTGCCCCAACCCCTCTCTCCATGCTAGTATCAACAGAAGGAATCAAATGATTTTTGTGACATATTATGTATGGTTTAAGATTGAAAACCTGAATTTACATGGGATTTGTATTTTAGTCTGTTGTTCTAAATAAAATATTAACCAATATTTTTCCAATAAAACTTAATCAACTTTATTGATTTTGTTTGGAAGTATATGTTGAGTCATGTGATGGAAATATGTTTATAGGATTACTAGTTATCCATGAATTATTCATAGTAGCTTTAGATTCTGGTAGTATTTTTATCATTCATTATTTCATAAGTTCTAAGTCACCTTCTCCAGCTAATCAGGATAAAAGTTTTGATGTTAGTATCAGCTAAACAGGTTGGGGAAAATTATAGCTTCCCTGAGGAAGTGACAAAATGCTATAGAATGCATTTGCAATCCAGATAAAATAATATGTAGATTTCTTAAGTTTTTGCATAATAACTCAATTTCTCTTTATTTATTAAAATGTTTCAATGGATAAAAGACTTAAATATAAATCACAACACTGTAAAAATCCTAGAGGAGAACATAGGCAGGACAATTTCAGATATTCCACACAGCAATATTTTCGCTGATATGTCTCCTAGAGCAAAGGACATAAAGGAAAGCATAAACAAATGGGACTTCATCAAATTAAAAAGCTTCTGCAAGGCTAAAGAAAACAACAGCAAAATGTAATGGGAACCAAATGTATGGGAAAATATATTTGCCAATGATACCTTGGACTAGGGTTTTATCTCCAAAATATATAAAGAACTCATACAACTCCACACCACGAAGACAAACAACCCAATTTAAAAAATGGGCAAAGGACCTGAACAGACATCTGTCCAAGGAGGACATACAGAGGGCCCAGAGACATATGAAAGGATGCTCAGCATCACTAGCCATCAGAGGGATGCAAATTAAAACCACAGTAAGATACCACTTCATGTCGGTCAGGATGGCCATCATAATCAAGTCAACAAACATCAAGTATTGGCAAGGGTGCAGAGAAAAGGGAACCCTAGTGCACTGTTGGTGGGATTGCAGACTGGTGCAGCCACTGTGGAAAACAGTGAATTTCTTCAAAAACCTAAAAATGCAACTTTATTTTGACCTGTCAATTCCTCTGCTGGGATTATATCCTAAGAATACTGAAACACCAATTTTAAAGAACCTACGCACCCCAACGTTCATAGCAGTGCTATATAAAATAGCCAAGTGCTGGAAACAGCCTACGTGCCCCATCAGTAAATGATTGAAACAAAAAGTTGTGGTACATTTACACATGGAATACTATGAAATAGGGAAAAAGAAGGAACGCTTACTCTTCACAACAGCATGGATGGAACTGGAGAGAATTATGTTAAATGAAATAAGCCAGGTGGTGAAAGGCAAATACCATATGATCTCATCTGTAAGTGGAACCTAGTCAAGAAGCAAACAAGTGAGCAAAATATAACCAGAGATGGAAACAGAGAACAAACTTACAGTGACCAGAGAGGTGCGGGTAGGGGGGTAAGAGGGTGAAGAAGGGGGAGGGTCAAATCAAAGAACACTTAGAAAGGACCCACGGACAAAGACAATGGGGGAAGGATTGAGGGTGGGAGGTGGGGGTGGGTAGGGCAGAGGAGAGTAATGGGGGAGAAAATGGGGACAGCTGTAATTGAACAATAAAAAAAAGAAAATATAAATGAGTAAAAATTAAAATGTTTCAAATAATTCTTCTTTTTATTTTTTATCATTGTTCAATTAGAGTTGCCCCACTTTTTTCCCCATTGCTCTCCCCTGCCCTGAACCTCTCCCCCCCACCCCCAGTCAATCCCCACCCTGTTGTCCATGCCCTTGGGGCCTTTATATCTGTCAAATATTTTTTTTAAATTTTATTTTAATTGTTGTTCAAGTGAAGTTTTCTGTCTTTTACTCCTATCCCAGCCCACCCACCCAATGTCAAATAATTCTTTAAGACAAGTTCATTAAAAAAGGATGGGTAAATCCTATAATCATGGAATATCTGGACCTTACTGTAGACTTACAGTGAAGTTGTCTTATAAAATGACCTCCTTGCAAAGCTGGGGCATGGTGTGCCTGCTCACCTGGAGGAAATAAAATGCACAGGTAAGGATTTCATTGCAATGGGAGAGAATAACAAATATGTAGTTCTTAAATTGTAAGCTGTTTTCCCTGAGCGTTAGCTAACGACCATAAAAACGTGTCCATTGAGGGAATCAGGGAGACAGGTTGCTGCCTAGAGGGACACAGGGAAGGGTAGTCTTGGAGAAGGGTTTTGCAATGCCAGAAGATCCTTGTAGCACTGAGGAGCAGAAGAGGCATCTCGTAGAGAGTCTCGGGAAAGAACACAGTTTTACACTGTCAATAGTGCATAGGTCTGTGAAGTCAGTACAGTCAGAACATGGCTTGTTTGTTGAAGGAAACTGGTTAAAGGTTCTACTAAAGGAGTCACTTATTTAGGAGCTAGGCAGACATAGGTTGTTGTTTTTCTTTTAGAACAAAATGAATTTTTTTTTTATTGTGGTGTGGGCATTTAACATGAGAGCTACCCTCTTAACAAAGTTTTAAGTGCACAATACAGTGTTGTTAAACATAGGCACTAAGTTGTGCCTCGGGTCTCCACAACTTACTCATCTTGCATGACTAAAACTTCATACCCACTGAACAACAGCTCCTTATTTCCCCCTCCCCTCAGCCCTCAGCAACCACCTTCAAGCTCTCTAATTGTTGGAGCTTGACTATTTTAGATACTGCAAGTCAAATCACGTAGTATTTGTCCTTTTGCGACTGGCTTATTTCACTAAGCTTAATGTCCTCCAGGTTCATTCATATTGTTAGACATGACAGGATTTCCTTCTTTTTAAAAGGTGAATAATATTCTATTGTACCTATATACAATATTTTTTTATCTGTTCATCATTCAACAACATTTAGTTTGCTTCCCTGTTTTGGCTGTTGTGAATAATACTGCAGGAAACATGAAAGTGCAAATTTTTCTTCAAGGTCCTGATTGCAGTTCTTTTGAATGTACACCCACAAGTGAGATTCCTGGATCATATTATTGTTCTATTATCTTTTTGAGGAATGTCCATACTCTCTTCCACAGTACACTTACAGCAGTGTACAAAAATTCAAAATTTGAATCCTGGCTCAGTTGATTTACTGACTTGGTGACATGAGGAAAGCGTGTTAATATCAGTGTTATCCTCAGTTTTCTCATCTCTTAAACGTGGTTGTTAGGAGAATTAGAGCTGTTACCACAGCTAGTTAACTAGTTATTAATTAACTATCTAGTTAATAAGAAAGAGAGCAAAGGGAGTTAGATGTGGAGCTTAATAAACTGGGGAGCATGCGCCTGTTTGCTTCACCAGGAAGCTACAGCTTCACACACTGCAGGGGATGGGAGACTTGCTCGGCCAAGGGGATTACAGCTCCTGCCTTCCCTCATCTGTTGTGAGGTTGTGGTGCAGCACAGGGGAAGGTGCTTGATCATAGAAGCCTGTCAATCTAACTAGGGGGTGGACCTATGAAAAGCCTGCCAAAGCTGGGGAAGTTGATTGGTTGTTTTGAAAAAGCATCTGGTCTATCATAAACCCAAGCTAATATGCTTCCAGGGGTATAAAGAAGCTCACTCTCTCTTGCTTTCTCTGTTTCTCTCTTTCTCTCGCTCTCTCTGGTTATCCAGTTGTCCCAGTTTTGCACTCTCTCACCCATGAGCAAGCAGCCATGGAGATATGGCAGCGACTGGGGCCCACAAGGATGGTATGAGCCCCCAAAGGCTAAGATTTAGTATGAAGCAGAAACTTTGGATCTTGGCTGTTGTTTTGTCCCTGCTGGGGATACAGCTGTACTTTTTCCATGGTGGGATAAACAGAGATGGGACTTCAGAAACCCAGTGGTATTTTTCTATGTTTTTCTAATTTTACCACCCCACAATCTCCTGTGGGTGGATCCTTGGAATGCTTTCCTTGTGATCCCGTGGAAAAGGCTAATTTCCACTGGCAACTGAGCTGTTTAATATAAAGTATTTGCTAGGTAAGCTGAAATCTGCAGCTGCTTCTACCCTGGGACAGTGGGTGTCACTTTTATTATTCAGTATGCATGAAAACCCCATTTATTTGAAAAAATTAAAATAGTTAAGCCAAACAAAAAAAAGACAAAAATTCTACCAGCTGTTTATTTCCATAGTTATCATGTACTGTGCAACTTCTCAGACACTTTTGTGTATATGTGTATGTACATGCAGTGAAGTAAGTACATTTGTTTCAAAACAGACATTGACTTTGAAAATATTGATAATAACTAGGGTCTTCTACTAGATAATATACTATCTCTCTAGGCTGATATATTCACATCAGCATTGCTGCATAATGTTCCGTAGTGTGCATATGCAATAGTGTACCTAACACCTTGATATTAAACATTTAAATTTCCAGTTTTCACTGTGATAAGCAAGTTTTCACTATGTCAGCTTCAATTTGGCTACATGTCTGATTGATTATCTTCTTAATATGAACCTCAGAAGTGGAAATGTTAGTTTTATGTGTATAATATCAAATTGCTTTCTAGAAAAATTGTGCATTTTAATAGTTTAAGTAAGTTTATGAGTGTTTTTTTCCTTACATCCTTATACAAAAAATGTACCATCAAAGGTTTCTTATACCAAAGAGATATTTATTTCAATTATTTAATTCATAAATCTTGTTTCATGCATTGAACTTCCTTTAAAAATGTATATTCAACTTTACTTTGTGTATATCTTACTACTTCTTCTAAAATGTCTCATTTCACATTAGGCCATTTTGGAAATGTAACACTTCTCTATCTGGTGAATTGATAAGCTCAAGACTTTTCTCAGAAACGGAACTTTTTCGGACTGCATGTCCTTTCTCATTAATACCTACGATGCGTCCAACATGAATGTGAAGCTTGAAAGGATCAATAAAGACACAGCAGGGGATAAGCTTTTGCCAGAGAAGCTTTGATGGGTCTTTTTTTTCAAAGAAGCAAGTCTAGCTCATCTGAATGTTCCATTTTAAAACAGAAGACAGAAATTTCCCCCAAGGCAATATTGTTTTTGAATCCTAACCACAACCTCATTACTCATCAGGATGTTGTTCTGGAATAGCAATTTTCAACCTTTTTCATCTTATGGCACACATAAACTAATTACAGAAATTCTGTGGGACACCAAAAATGTTATATTTTTTGCCAGTTGGACAAAAAAAATAGGTTTAATTTTGATTTATTTATACCAAAAAATGATTGTAGTGTTGGCTGTTGTCATTTTCTTATTTAATGATCTAAGTAAAAAGATGTCAGTGCTCTTGACTCAACATCAAGTCCTGCATGGTTTAAAAATTTTTGTGGCATACTGTTACCAAACAACGAGGGGGGCCTATAGCAATTACTGTTACCAAAAGGAACTCCCCAGGTTCGTTATGTCTGCTGCCAGAGGAAAGACGTGTTTCAATGCCAGAGATTCATGAAAAGGAAAGAAAATGTTTATTTAATGCTATGCAAACTTAAAGTAGTGACCTAATGTCTTCATCAAAATCCCAAAGTCCCTTAAAACACCCACAAACACACACAGTCCTTCCTTCCCCCTCTGCCCAGTCTGGGGACCCGTATCTCAGGAAAACAAGTAGAAGTCTGTGGCTCAGGCAGCCCCCAGTTCTTCTCAGTAATCCGTCTCAGCTGGTAGGCCTCCCTCGGTTCCAGGCACCACCAGCTGTGTTGCCGGGATCTCTGCTAAAGCCGGGTGGTGGTTCCCCCTTCTAACGCTGCGGGGATCCCCACTCTAGCAAAGCTGCATGGTTCTCTCTGCACTGCCCCAGCTGCGTGGTCCCCTCTGCACAATAGCTGCAGGAGTCTCCACTCTTCCACAGCTGCGTGATTCTCCCTCCTCAATGGCTGCAAGGAAGGGGGTCGCCACTCTGCTAAAGCTGAGTGGTGGTACTCTGCTAAAGCTGAGTGGTGGTTCTCTGCTAAAGCCGCATGGTGATTCTCCCTTGCAGGGCTGTGGGAGTCTCCACTCTGCTAAAAAGACTGAGTGGTTCTCTCCTACATGACCACAGCTGTGTGGTCTTCTCTGCACAATGGCTGCAGAGGAGGGGTTTTAAATCTCCGCGCCAATCTCCCTCTGCAGCCCCATTTCCGACTCCTCCCATAATCAGTTACACCTGCCAGCACTCTCCTATCCTTCCAGCTTTACTGGGATGCCATCATGAGTCAGGGCAGTCATGGCCCCATGTCATGGAGCCAATCTTCTCCTAGCTCCCACACGGGCACTGTAACTCGGGGGACCTGCCTCCCAGTTACATCTTGGTGGGGAAGTTACTTCCATTCTCCTGGCTCAGAGCAAGGCCACAGCTATTTAACATATCTATGAAACCAGTTAAAGGTTATAGATATGTTAAATGACCATACCAGAGGTTAGCTGCAAAGCTGTTGCTGTGCAAAACAGCTCTCAATGGCCCTGCTCCATGTGTCCCTTCCCCCAGCTCACACCTTGGGGGTGGGGGTGAGGGCATCCTAATATTTCCTGAATACCTTGAGTTCTGGACCCCATTTCAAATCCCTATTTGGGGTCCTTCTCTTGGCTGCACCTTGTTACAATACCAGTCGACAAATCACTGTTCTATAATTTTGCTATGAATCTCCTTGAAAAAGAAATATGTTAGCCTCTCACCCAGCAAAACAAGGAATGTTTAATAGAAAATAAACAATAAATAAAACTCAATGTAAGATACACTTTGCTTTTTTTTATGCCTCAAATATAAATTTAATTAAAGCAGATAAGGTAGATTCTTGTGTTTGTTTTACAAAACATTTAAAAAATTTGTAAAAGCTATCTTTCATAATTTAAAATGTGGCTGAGGGCAGAATAGGAAATCCTAATCTGAAGATTCAATAGTTTAAACTTGAGTAAACTCTAATATTAGAGTGTTAATAAGGGTCATTCCACCAGGTTACATCTAATCTTCATTCTTTCCCCAGTGGATAAACTGTTCAAGAGATAGGAAATGGGGAAGTAAGAACAGCAGAAGAATAACTTGTACCTGAATAACACTTTTGTGCTTGAATGAAGCAAATCTGCATGGTGGCCATGTATTTTTTTCTTAAAACAAAACAGAACAAAACAAAGCAAAAGAAAACGTATTTGTTATTTCTCAATGAGATACAAGAGGCAAAGTGTTTGGTGGCGGAGGGATCTGTTTTGCCACCCTGGAGCTGTCGTTTGGGATTCTGATTTTAAGCTGGTTATTACACAAAAGACTCAGAAAGAACCTTTGAGCTTTCCCTCTTTTCTGCTCAAGAGATTTAGATAGAAAAACCTGCTTCCGGAAGGAAATTTCCGGGATGTTCACCCTAGCCTGATTTGAATGAAGTCTGGGAAATAGGAAAAGGCTCCAGGCAGGGGTCTGCCGCCGCCAGCAAGGATCTGCCTGACGTGTGTATTCTGCTCTTCCTCGGCTTCTGGGCTCTGATACCCTGTCTCTGCTCTCCTCCTTTGTCCCAAATGTCATGTATACCTAATGTTGCCTCACTGTCTTTGGCATATTGGTGCATTTGTAAATTTCCCATGCACAGGCATTAAAATTTGTTTTTCTTCTGTTAATCTGTCTCTGTTAATTTTTAGCCCATCTAGAAGAACTTAGAAGATGGGACAAAAAGTACCATTTTTTAAAGCTCCCACAGAACCTAAGTTAAACTACTGTAATTTAGAGGGAAAAAAAGATAGTTCTGTGTTAAGCTACACAGAAAAATAAATATCTTCTAATGTTCCTAGAAGCCTAAGTTTATTCTTAGATAAGCAAGAAAAGCTCCATATACTCTAAAATGATTATAGCCCCTTAAAAGGACATTTGGCCACAGTCTCACATGCATTCCCTGCTGCTGGAGGGGCTGGGGATATGCGAAGTGCCACACAGGCTGTTGTGACCACATGCCAGCCTCCTGCCTGGACCTTAACTACCCTGGCTTTTCCCCCAGGCTATAAAGAGTCAGGAATTACTTCCTTTTAGAAGGTAACTAGTTGAAAGAGACCTGTCCATGATGAAATTAGTGAAAATATCACCTTCAAATTTCTCCTGAAATTTATCTGAAGCTCCTTTAGAGTAATGCAATCATCTATTTCTATCAATTTGTATGAGCAGCTGTAATTTACAATTCAAATAATTAAACTATGTGAGCCATGAATCTCTATTGCTTTTGTTTATCTATCTTTTCTCAGACTGTAGGATATATAGGCAAAAGCTAACATAATAGGATGCAATGAGCCACTTAAAATAGTGAATTCGGGGAATACCAGGCAAACTCCTACAACTAAATATTTAGCAACATGGTCAACAATAAAATTCTAGGCAAATAGGTTGAATGTCCTGGGGAAATTATTATCATTGTTATAGCATTTATGTTGCCTGTAGTATATATAGAAAGGCAATTTTAGAGACTTCTGTGAAAGCAAAGTTTTATTATATTATTGGTATAAACCTTTATAATTATATTTGCCTAACACTCTTATTCTCTTTTGGTCATTTAAAATGGACATTAAAGTGCTATAAAAACTTAAAATGGCTTAGACAATTGCAATGACTTCAAAGGAAATCAATACACACAGTGTTGAATTTTACCCAATAGAAAAATAGTCTTTTAATACTTAATAGGACACAAAGCACAAATCAGGCAGAAAAAAAGAGTATGAATTACTTTAACTAATTTGCTTGAACAGGACAGGAAAATAACTTCATTTTGGTCTTCCATCTGTCTGAATGCTAAAAAACCACCACCTGCTTCTTTATAAGATTATTGCTCTCTTAATAAATGTCACAATTTTCATTTGAAAACCCCTTTGCAGCTGTTTTTTTTTTCCAGCCACAGAATAAACCACTGAACCCATGGTCAAAATGAATTCTTTACATGATATTGACTGGAGAAAGCTGTCAAGATGTTGCGCGTGGGTCACCGGCCAGCAGTGACCATGGAACGCTGTGGATGGCTCGACGAAAACACGCGAGAGAAAACACATGCACAGAGACAAACTAGTTTCTGTGGGGAAGTAGGGACGAAATGGCCACCCCACCTAGTGGGGAGCGCACTGATTTACCGTCCATACCTGCTTTTATTGGGCTCATTTTGCATAATAATTCAGGTAAAGTATAGTACTCATTAGGGGGAAGTAAGGAACCATAGAAAACAAGGAACTCTGCCGGTCTGTTGAGTTGGGGGTCAAAGAGCTGTAAGACTGAGGAACAAAATAACTTCCTCCTAAGACCCTTCTCATTCAACTGAGAACATTCTAAACAAAGGAGGTTTCACAGTAATTTACATGTTCTTTCTTAGGCCTGATCACCCTGGGGAATCCGCACTTCTCAGTACCGAGCTGCACCACCCTGTCATTGTTTCAGGCTTAGGTGGAGCAAGGGAACTAAGGCAACTGGGAGACAAGGAGGTTTTTTTTCCCAGACGCTGAGAACTCAGGCTATGTCAAAGCCGAGGAGCGAGGGTCCATCACCCCCTTTTGCTGCAGCCCCCCAAGTCCTTCTTTTGGGGGGCCTCCCAAAGTGATCGTGCCTGGCTTAGGTCGTTCCCCCTGTGGGGAATCTTACCCGTCTTTGGCTAACCGACCAAGCTTTTTGGGGTTCAGTTATGAATAAAGCAGCAGAAGCAGCATTCCTGCCAGGAAGACAAGCTTTTGTCTCCTTGCTGGCTCATGGTTCCAAGGGCGTTCCCTTAGCTTTAGCCTAGGTGGGGGTTTCAGCCTCTGATACCAGTCAGGGTGGTTCCCAACATCAAGAAACAATTATGGCCGACTGCTTGTTTTCCACTGTTTTGTGTCCACGGGACTCAAACGAGCTGGTGGGGGTTCTAAAACAGAGAACTAATAAGATTTGCTTCATAGTCATGTTCCAGATGAATTGATACCAAGGTCACTGTTGTTCATGTGACCGTTCTTGGCAGTACCACACAGCTGCTTCTACAACAAGCTCTTCATAGGAAAATGGACAAATGTCAGGTTTGTTTGTTAGATACATGTATGTTGCAAAGTCACCTAATTTTATTAGCATTGGTTTCCCCAAATATAAGACAGGGCCAGAAAGAGTTATGTCTGCCTTTTTCAATATATAAAATTGTTTTGAAAATAAATGAAATTAGAGAAGTGCCAGATCTGGGGACAATTTAAGGAGATTTACTAAATATTGAAGTTTGTGGAATTTACTTTTAAGAACTCGAATTGAGTTAATTATGTAGTATCCCATGAAGTAATATTAATGTGTATGTGGGGGAGTGGATCTATGCAATTATTTTGGAATGTCCAAACCAACTCTGCTCCAGCTGAGATGTGTTCAGCTTGCTGGTCTTCACACTGACAGAGGGTTACTCACTCTGCGGGTGTGGACCAAGTGTCATCACAAAAGGACAGCTGGCTTACTTGGGGCCAAAGGTCCGTCACCCAACTGGGATTTAAAAAGTCATTACAGACTAGTCCTTTTTGTCACCCTTTTCATTTGTTTTCCACACTTATCTCAGCTACAAACAATTCAAAGCCACTAAATTCTTAGTAAATTCTTACTAAATTCTGTAGTTAGCCACCATAGCTACTAAACCAGAGCCTTTTCACCACATTGTTTCATTGAGTTATTCCAAAATAAAATGGGATTTAAGGTTCAAGGGTCAGGGTAATTCGTTGGTTGGAAAGCCATGGGGTAATTGCCCTAAAGAATTCGGAGAAGAGCTGATTCAAAAATCATTGGTCAAGCTATGGCTGAAGGCGATATTCAGGGGATTAAAAAGGAAACAAAAACATCCTCATTCTTTCCTGGGTAATTACTTATATTTGTTTCTATTCTGAATGCTTTTAAGTGCCCTAAAGGAAAAAAAAAAAAAGCTTTGGGCCAGTCACTGCAGAGTTAACAACAAATACAGGACATTGAGTGTCAGTGAAAAGGGAAGAAAACTGGCAAGGTGACTGTTGACACCAGCAATGCAGCCTTCCGCTCCAGACTTCCAGCACAGTCCTCCAACTGGGCTTCCCTTCTCCCTTTTATTTTATTTACTTCCGAAGAGAAACACAATTAAATAAGATAATGTACAGACACCCATGAACTCACCATGTTCCACTTAACACCATCACATTGGCTTTAGACTATTTCTTTTTTTCATGTTTTATTTTTATTTTTTATTGTTGTTCAATTACACTTGGCCCCATTTCCCCCCATTACTCTCCCCTGCCCTGCCCACCTCCTACCTCCCACAATCCTCTCCGCTCATTGTTCTGGCCCGTGGGTTCTTTATACATGTTCCGTGACTTGACCCTTCCCTTCTTTCCCCCTTCCCCCATTATCCCCTCCCCTCTTTAGAATATTTCTGTGAGAAATAAGACATTGCAGGTAATATTTTAAATTCTCTTTGTTCCCTTCCAGCGTCAGTTTCCTCTATTTTTCCCCAGAAACAAACACGATTTTGAGTTTTGGATCCATCATCATGTTTTACCTTATTCTATTTTAAGGAATTTTAAGACACATGTGCATATATAAGATATATATGTCTCCATAAACAATAAATAGCATTACCTTTTACTTCACATAAATATTCTTAGACTAAAAGTAGACTTTTTGTTTAATATCCTAAGATATCTATCTATGTCCATGCATATAGATTTGTTTTATCTGTTTAAACTGTTTATTATTTTACCACATAAACATATCACATTTTATCCATCCATTATGGGTACTTTGATTGTTTTATCACAATGTTATGATAAATTCTTTGTGAAGATGTCTTTATACACAAGGTCTTAAAAGCTTCTCTAGCCTTTATACCTAGAAGTGAAGTAGCCGTATAAGATTTGTACACTTTCAAGTTTAATAGGTGTCAAATTCTCTAGAAATGGATTAGATCGGTTTACCCATCTACATGCAGCAAGTGCTTTATCTCTTAAGTTCCATACTGTCTGATGGTATTCCTCCATGAGTTTTCTTTGAATAGTTGATCCACAAAGGAAGTGGTTTCATAGGAATATGCTGGAAAAGACTAGGCAAGATGTCCAGCATCTTGAGTTATCAGATTCTGTTTTGGGTAGAGAACTGATGTGGGGACCAGGCTGGGCAACGGCTAGCATGTGAGCTGGCCTCTTACAGAGAAGTGGTAGTGTGAACTGTGTCGGTTCTTAGACAGTTACTCAAGACAGGACGCCAGTGGGGGAGGGGAGTCCAGGTGAATGATTTTAGTCTCCGCTCACTTTTAGAGAGGAGCATCCTCTGTTTTGCCCACCTGGCCTTTCTCAGCTCAGGCTGAGGTAGTTTGTGTCTGAGCTGAGGCAATATTTGCCATAGGATGCTGTCCAGGGGTAAGACACATGGGAGCATACATAGACAAAAGGGAGGTTTTTTTCCCCCTTTATTTATCATTTTGTCCTTTGATTTGGGAGGATTCTTGGTCATACAAGTTAATGGGAGACAAATCTCAAGTTGTCACTCTAAAACTTTTGAAATAATTCAGCATTTAGCTCAATGCAGGATAAGCAGTAACAATGATGATTAAAAACATCCCCTTAGTTCATTTTTCTAAAGTGAACAAACTCTTGAGTTCAGCGAATTTAAAGCATGCTGTGATTTACAATACATTCAACAACGCTGCTGACGCTTCTGCTGTGGGTCGACTGTGCTTTTCTGGTCCACCTGGCAGAGAACGTCTCTGAGCTCATTCCTGGTCTGCTCCAGGATCCTCACCTGCGAGAGCCCCTTCCTGGGGCTCTCCCCTCCATGTTCACCCTGTCTGCAACACAGTGCTAATTTTTTTTCTTATTGGTAACACTTGTATCACCATATTGGAATTGCACACTTACTTGCGTGTCTCCCTAACACCACGAAAGAAGCAGCGTGGGGGCGTAGATACACTGGAGACTCTGGGTTGGAGAGCCTTGGGTTGAAAACCATGGCTTAGTGTCTGTGTGATCTAGGGCAAGCTCCTTTAACTTTCTGTACCTTAGTTTTCTTACCTATAAAATGTGGATAATAATTTACCTTCTCCACAGTATTACTATGAAGATCAATTAAGCTAATATTATTTCAATAGGAAAGCACTTGGAAGAATGACTGTGGATGTGGGGAGCACAATAGTTTTAGTTACTCCTACCCTTCCATCTTTCAGGGCAGAGACTGTGTCTTCGCCCACAGATTCAAAGAACCTTGCACTCTACCTGGCGAAGGAAGGGTTGCATAGAACTGTGCGTTCAGTTCTGCAAACACAGATGTGCTTACTTTCCATACAAGCATCTACGTGGCATATACTTTGTTCCAGTTGACACGTTCTCCCTTTTAATTCAGCCTTAGAGATGCCTGTTAACTTTTCTTTGTTTTGACAGATTTTTAGCTTGTCACCTTCATGCCACATCTGCCCAATAAGTCAAGAAAGGAGGCAAAGAAGGATGATACTTTTAACAGCAGGGAGCCTCCTATTGGCACGACATTCGGGACAAAGACATTTTGAAATTTTACATTTTTTCAGCTACAAGCGTAAGAAATATATTTACATCTATATTCTGCTAGAAGGTGCTGCCTTCCCTCACCATAATGGATGGATGTGTTTGGAGAAGACTGAAATTTTTTAGGAGCTTCACATAAGTTGTTATAGCCATAGGCAGCAAAGTAAAGAAAATATTTTAATTTAAAAAGTGATTATTTCCAAATCAGATGTTTGTTGTCTTTTGATAATAAATAATTTCTCTTAGGGCATACTGCTCAATAAAAAATTTTGTGTACACAAAATATATTTTACATTGAAAAGTCTTACCTTTCTTTGTTTCCCAAATGGCAGAGCAAATTTCAAATGTGAGGTGTCAATAAATGGAATTGCAAAGGTTCTTAGCAATGTTTACTCATTTTAAACTGCTAGCTCTTTTCTCAGTCATTTGTTTTTTAATTAAAGTGAGAGTTTATATGGCTATACATAATATAAATATCTGAACTCTCATCCAAAGTGTTAGAATGGGTGGGTCACACCCCTGTTGAATGTTTTTTTTAAATTGTTGTTCAATGTTATAGCTTGTATCTTGCCAGCATTCTTTAAAAGCAGCCTACAGCAACTTGGGAAGATTTTGATGTACTTTTTGAGATAGCTGCTCTTAAATATTTTCTTAAAAAATACACAGAAACTTACCTCTTCAGTTCACTACAGCTCAGGGAAAGAGTTAAAAATGGACTTTCAGAGCCAAGGGAAAGTGCATCCTTGTGTAGGTTATCATGTTCTCACACTCCCCTTCTCATAAAAAAAGAATTCCACTCCGTGACTCGGAGGAGCCTTGAATGGTAGCTCAGAAACGGTGATAGCAGGTGCTGGAAATAACAAAGGGGTTTTGGTTGTCCTTGATTACTCTGTTCTGGAATAAATAGAATCCATTAGAAGGACAGGAAGGGAAACCTTATAGTAAGAAAGGAACTAAATGTGCTAAACAAAGCAGTCAAAAAACACTCCTTATTTTTAAGCTAATATCATTTATCGTCAGACTTTCTTGGAGCCAACAAAGAAGAATTTCACATTTGTTCTTCAGGGATAAGCAAGTTTCTTTTTCCTTTGTGGGTAGATTTACTTGGCCTGAGTCTGTACAACTTTTTTTAATATACAAATTAAAGTCCAAGAAAAGGCAACCTTTCAAAATGTCTTTGTCCCCAAATGTAATGCCAATAGGATGCTTCCAGCTGTTAAAAGTTATCCTTTCTTATCTCTTTCCATAACATTTTCTTCTGGTCATAAATGCTGATTTATTTACACTTACCTTGCTTAGACCGCCATTATAAACTTGAAATAAAAATGTGTTTATTTTATTACAGCCACAGCATTCAATGTCAGAGTCCTTTAAAGATTTGTTAAGGTGTTATACCTTTTGGGAAGGCAAAACTTTCCCCCCATATTCTACGAGGTTATGTTGCAATCCATTCAGAGTGATACAAGCTAACCTTCAAAGGAACATTTTTAACTTAAATCTTTTAGAAACTACAGACTCTGAAATGCCTTAATATTGTTCTCAAAACAGCCTTTGAGTCAGCTTTTTAAGAACAGCTTATAAATTCAGTTATTTGCAAGCTGCAGCAGCAGACACAGAATGCAGACTTTGCTGCCTGTGAAACAAAACGGAGTCGAAATGTGGTTTTTGAAATACAAAAAGGACAGAAAAATCCTGTCTGAAAAAGATAATCTAGAAATGAAATGTAAAGTTAAATTATCAGTTGATTTTCTGTGCACCAATACCTCGCTCTCTAAATTTATGGGAAATGTTAATTGAAAATACAAAAGAGGGGTGGCTGAAGAAGGAAGGTGAAGAAAGTGAGATAAATGGAAATTTGATTCACTGAAAATGAGGTAAAGTACTTGGAATGGTGTACCTTTAAATTTAGATTTATGTGACTAGTGTTTACACAAAAGACTTGTTCTGAGTTTATTAGAGACGATCAAGTCATTATATGATGCATTTCACCAGTCTTGTAGCTCATGTCTTTTATCTACACACAAAAACCTAAGGAACAAACTGAACTCACAAGCAGAGTAAAGAGGCTCATAGGTGGAGAGCAGGATGACAGCTCTGGGGGTGGTTGGGAGGCGGAGGGGTCAGGCGAAAGGAAAAGGACTCATGGACAACAGTGTGGTGACTGCGGGAGGGAAGTGGGTATAAGAAGAATAAAGGGCAATGGAAAAATACAATAAATTACTGTCTTAAAATAAAAATAATTTAAATTAAAAAAACACAACTGTGACAAAACACAAAATAAAATATACTTTTTTTTCCATTTTAAAGATCAAGAATTTAACAGGAAGCTGTTTGTGAAGTGATTTCTGAACTATTTTGATTCATAGGGGACTATCTCCTGTTTTTCTGATCAATATCTCTCAGTAGAAATGACTTTAGAACCCTTTTTAAAGAGAATATTTTAAATTGTTAAAAGATTCTGTTGTCAATCAACTCTATAATATTATAAAATGATTGTTGTTTAAGTTGTATACTTGCAGAGGGCTTTATTTAACCTTCAGTTCATAGCATAAGCTCATTTTTGCTGGGAAAGTATTTTTAAATTTAGTTTAATTTGTTTCTCAAAAATCATTAGCTCCCTAATGATTTGGTTATAATCTAAAGAATAATATACTTAAAAGATTCAGAGTTCTCAGTGTAACATGTAGAACATATTTGAAATACAGACGGAATCTTTTTCTATTGTATCCTATTAGCATTAAAATAAATTTATGACAATAACAATAATTAAAAGAGTAGAAATCAAGTTATTATAGATATAAGTGACTTTATTTGATCATTTCAATTTTAAATATAATAAATCAATATTTTAATATATTTATGTCAAACTAAGTTGACTAAATAATTCCTTAAAGGGGAATAAGAAATGTCTAATTATAAGACATACTACAAAGTTCAATTATAATTTTATTAAACATGTCCTTGAAGATTCTTTGCTAAAACTAAAAATTAATTTATCAAAGACTTGATAACTACTAGTGCAATTTTATTTTTGTGCTCCTTCTCTCAGAGACTCATATCAAAAGATAATTGGATCAACTAGGGTGTTAAAAAATTCAACTCTCACTGAAATGCTTAAGCTATTTTTAGGGATTATGTAGAAAGTTATGAACATTAGCTATATTAAAACCACGCAGTCACCAAATTTTAAATTTTAATACGGGAATTAGTTTACTTGAAAAGCCCACTGAATAAAAACGATCCTTTATTTGCAATATTGAGGAGAAAGATGGATGATTGACAATAAATATGTCTCTAGGTTGTCAAAACATTTAGACAGAAGAGTGAAAATCCTGGTCCATTTTCTAGCAGTTCTATCAGTTTTGACAGCTTTGATGGCTCTAGAGTGGCTCATTGAGAGCTCCGCGCTCTGATGTGCGCTATTTTATATTTCCCTAAGGAGCCCGCAGAAATACGCTGTGCTGCCAACAGCGTCGTGGTTAGAAGTTGTGCGGTGGTCACGTGATGCAGTCTGGGTTGAACAGTGCACCTCCTTGCTGGTGCATGCACACGACGTCCCTAGATTTGGGGGGTGCGTGGGCTGTTTCATCATCGTCATTTCTCTTGGCAACCTCCTGGTGACCTTGCACCTGCTGGGGTGACTGTACTTGAACTTCAGAGTGAGAAAGGCCAGGCATAGATGAAGCCAATCTCTATCCTTAGATCCTTTTCTCTCACAGTGTCCCTAGTTTTCACCCATGTCTTCCAGCCATTTTCCTTCAGCAGAAGTTGGAAGTGCTTTGTGGTTCCCTTCTGCTCTGTCCCGCGGGGACTTTCTTCTCTGGTAGGTAATGCCAGAGCAGAACCAGGTAGAAATGTATCTTTCCTCACTGTCTCCCCTGCTTAGAAACTGCACTCCAAGGAGGAGCTCATTTCGTTTATCACTGTCCCCTGGCCAGCCCTGCTCCTGGCGACCTCCTAGCTCTGCTATTCCCCAAAGGGACTTGCTTATGTCCCCTCTCCTGGGACCAGCGGGAGCCCCAGCAACTGCGTTGGCCACTCAGTTGGTAAGGAGGGAAGCTGGCCCATCAGTGCTTGAGCAGCACCTGGATGTCAGGGAGGTTGGTTTCTGGAGTTCACAGCCTGCCTCAGCACCACCTATCTGGGGTGGAGATGGGGGAGGTGATTCTGTTATCTTCTTTAGCCCACACCCGAAGTTTTTCCCTCTGGAGCCTTTTTTAGAGGAAACTTCTCACCAACATCTACATTCCAAAGCTGGCAAGAGAAGGGGATATTAGAGTCACGGTGTCTCAACATTTAATCACTTTCACTGTGTAGACATGCTTACTCACACGGACCTCAGTAATGAAGGCATCCCTTCATCCTTTAAACAAAGGCCCCCAAGGCTTTATGTACCCCACGTCCTCACATTTTCCTTCATGACTTCATGCCGGAGTACATAAGCCCCTCTCCTCTTCTCATTCCTCTTCTCTCTTCTCCTTTTCTTCCCTCCCTTTCTGTTCTTTCACAAACTACCTTATCTTCATAAACAAAGCAAAGTGTATATGGACATGGGTGAGGCATAACAAAAGTTACTTTTAGAGTGACATTTTTCAGAATGAACATCGAAAACGACACTTCACACTTCTTAACCAAGAAGGGAGGTCCAGGTATTTCTGATATGCAATATATTTTGGCAGCACTTTTCTACAGACACAGAAAGAGCATTTCTTTCTGGGGGGAAGGAATTCAGGTTCTAATGCAAATGCTGTGAACAACGTTTGCTAATTGCTAGTGGAACAGTTCATTATCAGGTGAGACCTGAGGGATTTTGTGTTCCACGCTCCCCGCTCCCTACCCCACACCTCTGTCTTCTCCTAAGGGATACAATTTCAGTGTTCCGAGCAGAGAAGCCAGCTGTGTCATGAGAACATAAAATTTCCTTTTTTAACTCAATGAAATTGATTTAAGAGAACACATTTGCTTGTCCGCAATTCAGAGAAATGACTCAGGGAAATTAAAAATACCAACTGCCTTCAGTGACTCTTTCCTTTCTTTCATGTCAGGTCTGCTTCCCCGGTGAGCAGTTTTTCACGCGAAGAGAGCCTCGAGAATGCGGTCTATTAATATCCACTTGAAAAAAATCTATAATGATAAATGGTGTAATAAATAAGCAGGGGCATGTAATAATAATGGGTTTTTAAAAGTAGAAATTGAAAGAAAAGAAAAAAAGCATATTGATTAACCAAGGGTTCCCGAACAAAAATCATCTAACACTTGTAACTTTTTCAATATTTCATAATGTAATTATTCACATGTACATATAAGTATGTCTAGGAGTTCTGTTAACTCTGCCTGTTTACTAGGCTTCTATAAGAAAAAAATATCTGTATCCGCCAGATGTAGCCTTTTTTTTCAGTTTATTTACTTTTATATTTTATGTCTTGCTAGACTTTATTATCAAAAGATGACATGCCCACTGCTCACAGCAGCTGCAATTCATTAGCCTAATGGATTGGAATTGTAGGCTGCCTTAGGAATTGTCTATTGTGTGCTAAAATCAAATGTAAACCCTGCTGTGAAAAGTCTTGACACTATTAAATGTGAAAAATGCAATGTGTTCAAGAAGATGTTGAGAAAAGAGATGCAGGGCATTTGACTAACCAATGAGAAAGTCCTATAAAGTTTATACCAAAATAGAAAATGCTTGTGTTTTCTTCCTGTTTTGCCAAGTAATCAGTAACTATCATTCATCACCCAACGGGGCTGGATGAATAGTGGTTGCTAACATTAATTATCCCCTTTCCTACCAAATACTGGCCATGGACTATTTGTATGTACGTCCTACTCTTATTCAAAATTCTGTCCCATGAATGCATTCATTGATTCCGCAGAAACACTGGAGTGCCTGCTCTGAGCCACACATGGAGAGGACACAAGGTTTAAAGGTGTGTGAAAGCTAATGAATACTAATGAAAACTCTTGCAGCTTGTCACGTGCTCATTGGTTCTCAATTCTTTTCCTCTTAACTCCATCACCGGGCACCATTATTCCCTAGGCAACACGTGTATTGCTGCGAGTTCTCTGGTGGGGATGAGGTCTGCAAGGAACAGTCTGGGTTTTGCCTTTCTCGAGGGTAGTGTTGACACAAAGGGGAAAATGAGGCTCAGAAGGGGCCCCTCATATTGGCCTGGGGAGCAGCTTCCCAGTGAGGTGAGCTGCCTATTGACAGGCGGTACAGCAGGGCACATACAGGGGGCTTGCGTGCTAACTCGGAGAGAGGTAGTCATCACTGCCATTGCTTAGGTGGATAGTGTTGAGGTACCTCAACTTGTGTCTTCAAACCTGCAGAGACAATGTTGCCCTGAGAGATCATTCATGGCATGTCCTACCTCTTTATCTTCCTTTGGGTTTCCTGATTTGCTTGAGGATACCTTTCATCTATAGAAATATGTAAATCAGCCCTGGCTGGTGTGGTTCAGTGGATTGGGTGCCAGCCTGCAAGCCAAAGGGTTGCCTGTTTGATTCCCAGTCAAGGCACATGCCTGCGTTGCGGGCCAGGTCCCCAGTATCAGGCGTGCGAGAGGCAACCACACATTGATGTTTTTCTCCCTCTCTTTCTCCCTGTTTCTCCTCTCTAAAAATAAAATAAATGAAAATCTTAAAAAAAGACAAGCAGTTTGTCACTTAAAAAGAAGAAAAGTATCTTAATCATGATATATAAAATAAAACGGGTATTTGAATACAATGCTCAGTTACATAAGAGGTTTAATTTTCAAACAATAAAAACAAGTTCAAAACTCTAAGTTTATGGGAGATGTTATTTTGAAATACGTATCTCAGAAAGAGACAAGGAAATAGGAAATAAATTCGACACAAAGACTACCAATCTTGAAAAGTTCAATATAAATCTTAACTTTTATAACTGAAATACTAGCATTTTCATCTAAGTATCTCAGAAAAGAAAACAAAAAGCTGAATCATAGTATGCTAACACTTAATCTTCATCTAGGAGAAAACTTCTCCTTGAATGTTGTATTCACTTCTCCAAGAGTGAACAAGTAACTCTTCTGGTCTTATTTGTCATTGTTTTTCTGTCTTTCACATACTCTGCCTCAGGCGAGCAGACACATTTACTCATCAACACAAATAGAATTCATATATTTACTTAGTCTATATAATGTGTCATAGCACTTCTCATATATAGTTAGTGCTGTGCTAGGTGCAGAGAAAAGTACACAGAATATTTGCTCCTGACCGCCAGCCTGTACATTTGGAACATGGAACATCCACGCATTCACTCGTTTCAACAGACAGTTATTAAGTGTTTATTTTGAGCCAGTGGTTCATGCATGTGTTCCTTAAATGCAGGGTAAGCGAAGTACTGAAATAGGATGGGCTGGGGTCAGGGAACTGGAGGAATGGTGATGAGGGGAGAAGCTACATGAACCCGAAGGAAGACTAGGGCTCTATGGGACAAAGAAATTGCCAAAGGTAGAGTCCAAGCACATGCCAGGAAGGCAGAAATGAAGGAAAACAGAAGTAATCAACAGTTTCAGAGAGAATGTGCTGTGTCACCGCAAGTCTGCAGTGAGGCTGGGAAAAAGCTGCCGCAGTCCTGGAGTTGGTGTGGACGTGGGATGTAACCAGGGGCTGGGAAGAAAGGGGTGACCTGTGAAGCCACAGCTGAGATGGGAGGATCAGATTTAGATACATAAAGGAGAAAGGAGCAGCACTTCTGGTGCAGTGGACTTACAGTTCGTGCATAGATGACTCACATGGAGGGGCTCCTTTCTCTTTTCTGTGTCGGTTTTGTCTGATTTCTTCAAATCCATTTCCAATTCATCCTTTTTAGCTTCAGGTGTGTCTGTTGCTTAGTCCACTCACAGTGTTTTAAATTTCAATCATTATCATTTCCATTTCAAGAAGGCCTTCATTTATATTTGTGAACTTGTTTATTTTAAACTGCCCGGCCAATATTCACAGTTTTTCCTTACTTGATCAGTTTTTAAATTTCATCTTTTTCCCACTGATTATTTTATACATGGTTACTTTATAGTCTGTTACTATTTACAGTAGTCTGTTGCTGATATTTCCAATACATAACACTTGGTTTTAGGACTCAATTTCATTGCATTTTTCTTCTACTTTATTTTTTTCTGATGCTTGCTTATGGCATCTTATATGCCATGATATATTTGTGCATGTTGAATGATTTGTGCATCTGTGATACAGGGGTGGGCAAATATAAGTTTATAGTTGTAATGCAAATAAATAATACATTAATCAATAAATAATACAAATATAAACTTTATGTCATGCAACCACAACTATAAACCTACTTTTGCTCACCTCTGTATACTCACACACATAAATATATATCACACATATAACACATCAGGCATATAGTATGTATTTTTAAAAGTTAGCTTAATCTTGGATAACTTTGAGGCCTGAAATTGCAGTATTTTTCTTCCAGGCAGCCTTGGAGTTGTGTGTCTACCAGAGCTCACGCCCACTGCTCCCCTGGGGTCAGTTTAGCTCCTTTCTGTAGTCTTGGTTTAAAGCACATTTCTCAGATGCAGCTTCCGAACATTTACAGGTCCATGATTTAGTCCCTCAGTCGTACCTGCTCACCTCTTCTGGTCCCTACGTCCTTCCCTTCGTCCTCAAGCTTCCTGTGCTCTTTTCAGCTAAATGGTTTGTTATTACGTCCCTTTGAAAGTTCTGTTACTTTCACTGAAGCTAGAAGTACATTGAAAGCTGCATGTGCTGTGATTATTCCAACACTATTAAGCTACCTTTAATTGGTACGCAAGTGACAAGTTAGATCAGCCACATAAATGTTTCATAGAACAGTTAAATACATTGCATTGTTTTAACTTTATTTTTGTTGTTGCCACTCTCTGCGTACAGTGCATTAATTAGAAAATGCAAAGGTAACTGAGATATTCCCACTGGATGAAAGTGACAAAATGCAAATATCTTTTCAAAAGGTAACACTGTTAATTATCTTTTCTACATCTTATAATTTATCATATAAGAAAACAACTTGCTTTTAGAAATAGAATATGGCTCCCTACTCTATGGCTTTTCATTAATTCCATGTTCGTTTTTGTGCAACAAACTCAACCAGCGAGTTTTCTTTGGAAAATCCCTAATCTATGAGCTATTATTTATTCTGCATTTTATATCACAAGACAAACTTTTAAATGGCTCATGAAACAAATAAACCTAATTGATTAAATATTCACTCATATTTATGAGTTTGATTAGACAATGTGCATTCTGTACACAAATCACTTGGTGCTGCTTGGGTTCATTTAAGGCATCTCATTGATATTCATAAATGAATATTGGTATTTCATTATTGCAGCACTTTGCTAAAAAAATAACAAAAGAAGGCAATTTAATTTCACAGAGAAAACCCCCCACTTCCATACGCTGGGTGTTAAGGAAGTGGAGCGGGAATGCAGTGAAAGTGAAACAGCAGGATGACTTACAGTCATTTTTCCTAATTCCTTTACCTGAGAGTATTTAAAGTGGGTAAATCTAAGAACCAGATTATATGTAAGAAAATAATAAAATGAGGTGATAACAGCACCAAAAATGTAATCACTGAGCAAGAATGAGATTACAGAGCAGTCCAACCAAATATTTGCTTTCTCCTCCAGGCACTGTTCTTCATATCCAATTTGTAATCACTCTGTCTTCCTGAGAGGTGGCTGTGTATCCAAGCCCCTAAGGCCTCATTGTATGAGTTCATCTGTCTCAAGCACAGCCCTAAATTCTCTTCTTGCTGTTCTCAGATTTGGCTGCAATCCTATCTTCCAGCTAACGACTGACTACCTGTGGCTCTGAGATTATGTTCCCTTGAGAAGATACTGCCACCAGGACCCCCGTTTGAAAGCTCCCTTTCACAGCCATCTCACTTGCTTGTCCAGAATTCCATTAACACAGGATTACAGCTGCATGGTACACTTGACTGAAGTCAGCTCAGAAATAACAGAAGGGATTTTGATATGGGTGATAAAACTTGAAACTGGATGAAAAACATCAAAACATAACTGTTCTGATAGTTCACAGAAAAAGTGTACATCCAAGTGCGTGCACCCAAACACGCACATCTTGCTTGTTTGCTTCTGTACATCCAAGTATGTACACACAAAACCACCTAGTCTTGCTTGTTTGCTTTCACAGCAATCCTCCGTCACTGAGAGAATCCTTCTTCCATTCTTCCAAGGCAAATCTCCAAACTCTTTTTGAAAAATCCTGTCCATTACCAAAAGGAAATTATTTCTCGTTAGAATTCATTCCTTCTTGGTATCGTGGCAATCCAAAACCAAAATAGTGCACGAAATTGACATTTCAGAGAGAAGGACTACAAAGTTGACAATGCAACCATTTTGAGGGAATCTACATGTGGCCCATTTAAATTGAAGTTTAATCGACATTGGGTTATTTTGCCTGGGCCAATATGCCTTGTCTTTCTGATGAAAATTTTCCAGTAATTAAATCTTAGAAAGCACACATACACACTGAAAGAAACAGTAACACTAATATGAGTCATTATGACTTAATTGCAAGCTAAGGAAGATAATTGGCTTTTTGTTAACTATATCTTCAAATTCCAAGGTATTCCTAGACGGAAGGTCATAGCCTTTTTTCCTCTTCTTTCTCTGTTTTTTTTTTTCCCCCAGAGTAGCTCTAAAAGTCACTCTGCTTATAAAAAATTGTTTACTTGTTGCAATATTTCACTAAACCAAAGAACTCTTTTGAGGGTCATCTTTATACAAAGACTTAGTAGGAGTTTTAACTTCCCTTCCCTCACCGATTCTGGAAGTAAAAAGGAGACATAATATAGACTTTATAACCCCCTTTTTTTTTTAGAGCAAACCCTCAGGTGGGGAAACTGTGATCCCAGTTGTGTGTATTACAGCCATTACTTTCAGGTATTTGTAATCTTGTGGGATTGAAAGCATATAACTGCATTTCTAGACACTTCTTGTCACCAGGATATTGGTTCATAATGAATTCAATCTGTTGTTCCTGAAGCAAGAATAAATTGAAATACACATTCAGTGGTTGAAATAGGGGAAGTACTTGGCTAAAAAGAGCCGCACTTTCAAAAAAGTTATGACAACAAATGCCCAGTTATAAGGAAAACATATTATGGCTCATACTGTCTAATCCTCATATCTGTTTCCAATGTTCTTTGCTAATTTAATTATGTCAATTGTCAAAAGATGATTTCAATGTTTACATGGTTTATTCACAAAGGGCTCTCCTCAATAGATTTTTTTCATTTCTAAATAAAGTGTACTGAGACAATCTGAATGGCATTGAAGGCACTGGCATGGCCATGACCGCTGTTTTTTAATTAATTTTTCTGCCAACCAAGTGTTAAGCAACTGTGAGTAATTTAGCCTTGGTCAACACAAATCAAAGAGAGTGGGGGCATTGGAAATTATCCAAATGATATGAATAAATTTGCTAAATTAGAAAATTTGACCTCCAAAGAGCTCTCCATTGTTTTGCCTATGGAAGCAATGAACTTGATGATTGAACACTAAGGACTGAATGTGCGGGTGGTGGAGCAGCAGCTGGCAAACTCTCCTGCTACTCTGACCAACTTCCCATTTCAAACCAAATATTTAGGGCCAAAGTTAGATTTTTTTTTCCTCCCGAATTACCTGCTTTTGCCATCCACATGGATTGAATTTCCATGATCATTGCTGTTCTTAGTGTTTTTCTCTTTACGTGGCAACTGCCAGATGGAGCCAGTAGGGATTTCTTGATCAAAGATTAGAAAGTTTCATTTCATTAAGGCTTCCCTCACGTTGCTAGATTTATCTGCTCCTGTGAAACAAATTGATCCCAAGCCGACTTTGAATGAAACCTGATCTGTAATCTCTGTCACCTGACTGTTGACCTCAGTACAACTGTTACATATTTTTTATTAAAGGGAAGAAAGTATTTTGAAATGGTTTGTAAAATATATCTAATCTACATTACAGTACATGTATTCTCAGGACAGCAATGGAGCTTGATTTAACAGAAAAATTTTATGGCTCATTCTGGTGTTTAGTTTACAGCCTTTGTATCTTGTTTGCCAAAATAATAAAAAGTGTGCTTTATGTGACCAACAAAAATAACAAGCATTTTCATGGTTGGGCAAACTAGGAGATGGTTAATTTTAATCTGCTTCATGGTTACAAGTGAGATATTATAAAAGACTGGTGAAATATACATCTCAGGAAGACTGGATCCTGAACTTTGCCAATGTGTATGGTCTTCTTTTAAAAAATCACAAATTCATTGTATGGAGAGGAGACATAGCAGGGAGTCAAAGTGAATTGCAGTGAAAGTGAAAACTAATAAAACCAAAATAAATCTTGTAATTTGAACATTGAAGATGAGATTGGACTCTATTAGGAAGCAAATTATATATGTTGGACAGAAATGTTCAATTAAACCTCACAGATTAATAGTAAAAGTTCAATTTCTCATAATCTTATACTGCAAAAAAATTATGTAAAAGCTTTATGGATCCTCATCCTTGGCATTATAATGTGGCCAGAGCCAAAATATTCAAAACTTCTTAAAGGCTTACAGACAAATAGTAAATTATAAAAAAACACAGTTTAAACATGCTAAGTGGCTCAATTTTATAAATGAGTATTTACTCCATATCCCTGTTCTGCATATCAGCAGTAAGTCTTAGGTCATACATTTAGTCCTTTTTGCATTGTTCGTTGCTCTACAATTGTTTTCCTGGTGAAGTAATAAGCTAACAATGTGTAATGAATTCTTGCTTAACAAAAGGAATGCATCTTCATAAATTCATGCAGAAAGGTGATGCTATTTATGAAAAGAACATTAGTGCTCTTTTTAAATTTTTAAATAAAAATAAATGCACATGATGGCAGTCAAGTCATAGAGTTGGGGGATGAATATGGTGATTTTAAACAAAAGCATCTTTAGACTTTCATTTTGCTCTTCTATTTCCCAAGTCAAATGGTTGGGTGTCAACAGTAGTGCGTGATCCTAACACTGGAAATATTTTGTTATTCCCCAAAGTCTATATCACTCTGTTTAAAATTCAAATAATATTAAACTTTCATATTTTAGTGAAGCATTTAAAAGTTCTTTGGAAGCACTCTTCTGTCTCTGTTGGATAATTTATAACAGTGATGGTCTCCCTAATGTGTAATTGGCTTGTGGGGAAATTGCTATTTAATTTTAAGTTTGATAACATAGACCCTAACTGCTGAGAAATCCATTCATCTTAGAGGTTGATCCTGCTTTTATTCAACAAGGAAATATATTGAAGCAATCCTGTAATCTGTGCAGTGATCATTTAAGGGTTTCAGTGGTTCTCTGCTGTTTTTCCTGTTGTCTATTACAAATGAAAGAAACGGAGTTATAAAGGCAGTATTTTATTCCAGTTCGTTGTCCTGTCTCTCCATTTTTTTAAGAAAGTCAATGCCTTTTCAACTATTTTGTAGGTGCTTCTGGGAGAGAGTCAATAGGAGAACATACTCTATTATCAAGGAATAAAACTAGGAATTAAAATATCTGGGTCTCAAGTGGCATCAGTTAAGTGTTGTACTTGAAGAGTGAATAATTGCTTAACCTTGGTAAAAATAATTAACACAGGTTTGTCTACACAATGCCCATTTTTTAATGTGTTACTTTTTACATAATAATGCAAGATAGGCATTATTATTATTTCTATTCAATAGTTGAGGGAAGTGAAGGTGAGAGAAAGTCAATAAGCGTGCGTAAGATCACACAGCTTCGGTAGTTGGACAAAACATCACACTTTCGCTTAGTTTTCTCCCAAATCAAAGTTCTTTTTCTTGTGTTGGGTGACTCTCAGTAGTAATGAAGTTTAAAATTACAGATTCAGTTCTAAAAGGTGTGTTAGATTTTCTACTCATCTATTTTTTAAAGTATATTTTATTGATTATGTATTACAGTTGTCCCAGTTTTTCCCCCTTTGCTCCCTTCTGCCCAACATCCCCCTTACTTCCAGCAATGCCCCCTTAGTTCAAGTCCATGGGTCATGCGTGTAAGTTCTTTAGCTTCTCCATTTCCTATACTATTCTTAACCTCCCCTTGCCTATTTTGTACCTATCAATTATGTGTCTTAATCCCTGTACATTTTCCCCCATCCTCCCCTTTCCCACTCACAGCTGATAACCCTCCAAATGATCTCCATTTCTTTGATTCTCTTCCTGTTCTAGATGTTTGCTTAATTTGTGTTTGTTTTTGTTTTTGCTTTTCATGTTCAGTTGTTGATAGTTGTGAGTTTGTTGTCATTTTAGTGTTCACAGATTATGTTCTTCTATTTCTTAGATAAATCCCTTTAACTTTTCATATGATAAGGGCTTGGTGATGATGAACTCCTTTAGCTTTGCCTTGTCTGGGAAGCACTTCATCTACCCTTCCATTCTAAATGATGACTTTGCTGGATAGAGTCATCTTGGATGTAGGTCCTTGCCTTTCACGACTTTGAATACTTCTCTCCAGCCCCTTCTTGACTGTAAGATTTCTTCAGAGAAATCAGCTGATAGTCTGATGGGAACTCCTTTGTAGGTAATTATTTCTTTTCCTCTTGCTGCTTTTAAGAGTCTCTCCTTATCTGTAATCTTATAATGTGCCTTGGTGTGTTCCTCCTTGTGTCCAATTTCTTTTGAACTCTCTCAGCTTCTTGGACTTTCTGGAAGTCTATTTACTACTCCAGATTGGGGAAGTTTTCCTTCATTATTTGTTCAGATAAGTTTTCAATATCTTGCTCTTCCTCTTCTCTTTCTGGTACCACTATAATTCAGATAGTGGAACACTTAAAGTTGTTCCATAGGTTCCTAAGCCTCTCATTTTGTTTGCATTTTTTTCTTCATTCTGTTCTGGTTGGATGCTTATTTCTTCCTTTTGTTCCAAATCATTGGTTTGACTCCTGGCTTCCTTCCCTTCACAGTTGGTTTCTTGTATATTTTGCTTTATTTCACTTTGTATAGCCTTCATTTCTTTCTTCATTTCTCGACTGAACTCAATCAATTCTGTGAGCATCCTGATTACCAGTGTTTTGAACTCTGCATCAGATAGGTTATGTGCTTGTCGCTTAGTTCTTTTTCTTGAGCTTTGATCTGTTCTTTCATTTGGGCCATATTTCTTTATCTTTGTGCACCTGTTATATGGTAAGGGGTGGAACCTTAGGTATTCCCCAAGACAGAGCAGTCTTCTTTGCTGTGATGTGGCGCTGTCAGTGTGGATGAATGTTTCTTTAACTCCTCGGTTGTTGGACTTCCATGCAAATGATTTTCTAGCAGTTCTGGTTGTTCTTTGTTTTTAAATTAATTGTTATTTTTCTCTTGGTTGTGCAAGGAAGTGAAGCATTTTTACCTATGTCTCCATCTTGGCCAGAAATCCCAATCTTATGATTATTAATTTAAGGAATATTAAAGGTTCATTGGACCCTATAATAAAATGGGAAGAATGTAATACTCTGGATTTCAGCAGATCTTTAGACTGACTTTCATCATCTGTAGCAGGGGGATAGGAACATCCAACACATTTAGGTATTTGAGCACATGATGATATAGACATTCAAAGTGTCTGCTGCATATTTGGCACCCAATAAATATCAATTCCCTTTCTGCCTTTTTACCTTACTGAGGTATCTAATTAGATCAGATAAACTATTGGCAGCTATTGGGGGTGGTCAGAGGGTGGAGGGATCAAGCAAAAAGGAAAATGGACCCATGAACAGGGACAACAGGGTGGTGACAGAGGGGGAAGGAGGGAATAAGGGGATTACATGTTAATGGAAAAAAGACAATAAAAAATTAAAAACTAAAACACAAAGACAAAAAACAACTAAAGACCAAATCTACAAGGGATTATATCAAGTGACATTTGATGAATTAAAATAAAAAATTGAGCACATTATATTATAATTTCTATTTTCAAAGTTTTATTAGTAATTGGTTGATTTCATTTTTAAAAATAAAATAAGCACTGTAATTATAAATAGAATGTATTTTAATGAAGTTTTCTTTTTCATTGGTGTGCAAGCCTATGCAAACAGTAAGATAAATATATCTAGTTTACATATAGAATATGACACTATCAAACAAATTTTAAAAACCCCTGGAAAATAAAACAGGGGTAAAACACTATAATAGTCTTTGAATAGTTTTAAAAAGAAATTCCACACATACATTTTTTTACTCTCCTTTGTCACTTTTTTTAAGAAAATGAAATTTCTTCATAGATGTTAACTTCTCTCATCAACAGCTATAAGAATGCTGTACTAAATATTTATATTACCAAGTGCTCCTTTTTATTTTTTATTTTTTTGTATTTATTTTTTCACATTTTTTTTTACTGGTATTCAAGTACAGTTGTCTCTGTTTTCCTGCCACTGCTGTGCCCACCCCAGCCAACCCCACTTCTCTTTCTTGATCCTATCCGCCTTTGGATTTGTCCATGTGTCCTTTATACATGTCCCTGAAAACCCTTCCCCCTTTTCCCTCCATTATCCCTTCCCAACCCCCCTCTGGTTACTGCCAAGGGCTCCTTTTGAAAAGGCAACCAAAAAGCCTGGCCAGCGTGGCTCAGTTGGCTGGAGTGTCGTGTACCAAATGGTTGTACCAAAGGGTTGCAGGTTTGACTCCCGTTCAGGGTGCATGCCTAGGTTGTGGGTTTGATCCCAGTCAATGTTTCTCTCACATTGGTGTTTCTCTTTCTTTCCCTTTCTTTCTCCCCACCTACCTCTGGAAACAATAAGTATCACAATTTTTTTAAAGCAGCATGTAAGTTTTTTGCATCATTTTTCTGGACACATCTGCTTTTCTCTGGCACATATAATGAAATAAGCAGTGGCAGAAATAGTCTGAGTCCAGTGATGGTGACGTGTAAATTGCATCCAACTCATGTCATGACTGCAGTTTAGAGTTAAAGAGTGTTTACACGTCCTGTGAATTATCTTTCTCTGCAGCCAAATGTCTATCTTAATTCTGAATATAGACCTTAGGCAATTATTAATCTTCTGTAGCAGAAAAACTCAAGCCCAGTCTTTTTATGTTACCTCATTATTCTTGTTCATAAATAAAAATTTAATTTCTGTAATGGCTCATAGTGCAGTCAACTGTTATATTATTAATTATAGAACTGCTGCTAATGCCTAGAAATGATATTCTAATAAGGTTTAATCTTTTTTCCATATTTTAGTGTCTTTAATAATTATGTCTCTGGCTTTTTTCTTGCTTTTATTTTATTTGCAAACAAACTCAGCAGTGCAGGTTATAATTTCAAGTTGGCTGGTGTTTCTGAGGTGGCCATATCACTCATCATTCAGACTCTGTGAATTTGGTCAGAAAAAAAGGGGGAGAAAGAAAGGCAGCTTTGTTTTAAATACTGACTGCAGTCTTGAATCGCATCTCAGACTTAGGTTTTAAGTTTGTCTCTTCACAATTGCGGAGGGACCTTTTATATATTTGGCAATTGTTCTTGAAAGATTTTCAGCTGGAAACTGTTTTGCATATCATAAGAACATATTTTTGTTTGTACTTATTCTTTAAAGCAGTAGGGAACTCTCCAGAGAGAAAGTATAAAGACCTGTGGTCATGTATATAATGGCCTAAAGAGGGTGAAAATTGAGCTATTTTGTTCCTACATGTCTGATAGTTTGTTTCTACCCAAGGGGGTGCCCATTACTATTGTGAGAGCTGTGTTATTTTCCTCTATTAAGTATAGGGACTGAGATCTAAGTTGCATCAGTTAATGTTTTTTCTCCTTTATTATCCAGAATGGATAGTATTTAGTTTTGCTATGCAACCCCCATGACGATTTCTCTGTTTATCTCTCTTTTGTCCTGAGAACATTCTAACTTTAGTATGATGTATTTGTTTAATTGCTCTGTTTACTGGGTTAACCTTTGAGAAAGAGTATTAGTGATACCCTTGTTCCAGTGTGTTGGAGGATCAGCGCTTTGGGGACATTTTATCTGTTTTATGGTGCATGACACTGAGGAGAGCTCACAACAGGGAGGAGGAGCTTAATCTCCAGGTTAATTTCAAGAGGGAGAATAAGAGTGGAAATAGAAATCTATTCTACTTGCTCCTCAAATATTTACTGAGCAACCTACAGGTTTTAGTTGCTGAGCTGTACTACGAACAGAGCCAAATGGGTAAAGTATTTAAAAACTTAGAATCATTTTTATAATGTGTTGAGTTAAATATGATCAGAGAAGAATGGGACATGGTGGCCTATGAGGGACTTTTCTAGTCACAAGGGATGATGGAGGTTATGGAAGAAAGTATATAATTAAAAACTAGGAGGCCTAAGGATGAAAATTTGGAGATCACCCAAATTGAAGGAATAGAGGAAAAGAACAGAAAGGGTATTACAAGAGATAGGAGGTGTACAGGGGGAAGTTAAATCAAAGAACCAAAGGAAAAGAACATTACAGAGGGAGGTAACCAGCAACATCATAAGCTAGCAGAAGGGCACATTCTTTAAGGTGATATGTATTCTCCTTAGGCTTTGACAACTTTAAGAGCAAAGTGTAGCAAACCTTTTCTGCTAACTATCAGACAACAAATATTTTAGGCTATAAAGGTCATGTGGTCTCTAACTACTCAACTCTGTGTTGCAGGGCCTGAGCCATCCTAGAGAATGCATTGAGTGATGAAGGAGTGTGGCTGTGCTCCAACAGAACATTTTCTACAAGAACAAGAGGCTCCAGTTTGGACTGTGGGCCAGAGTTGCTAGGTACATGAGGAAACTGAGGCAAGAGAGTTTTAGTTAACAGTTTGAAACTAGATAGCCAGTGGTGACAGAGGCTAAATTACACCTACTCTAAGGCTCATGATCTCTTTTACTCTATCATGTTGCCTCTAAAGTAATAAAGCTATAAAAATTGGGGCCAAATTAATCACAATTCAGTTCTGTCACTAAGTAAGGTACATGCATTCAACTGCTTTGTGGGGTTTTGCTTTTATGCAATGCCTCGCATTAGTCTCACAACTAGCCTAGATATGAATGGGAGCAGCCATTTCTTTCTTTTTAAATTTTATTTAATCTTTATTGTATTTTTTCCATTACCATTTAGTTCCCTATACGCCTCTCCCCGCAGCAGTCACCACAGTATTGTCTGTGTCCATGAGTCCTTTTTCCTTTTCTGCTCAATCCCTTCCCCCCAACCTCGCCCACCCCTGGCTTTCATCATGCTCTCCATCTACAAGTGCGTCTCCATTTTCCTTGTTGGTTTAGTTTGTTCATTAGATTCCATATAGGAGTGAAATCGTATGGTATTTGTCTCTCTCTGACTGGCTTATTTCACTTAGCATGATGTTCTCCAGGTCCATCCATACTGTTGCAAAGGGTAAAATTTTCTTCTTTTTTATGTCTGAGTAGGATTCCATTGTGTGAATGTCTATCATTGTTTTATCCACTCATTTATTGATGGACACTTGGGCTGCTTCCATATCTTGGTGAGTATAAATAATGCTGCAGTGAACATAAGAGTGCTTATGTTCTTTTAAATTAGTGTTTTGGGTTCTTTTGGATATATTCCAGAAGTAGGATTACTGGGTCAAAAGACAGATCTATTTTTAATTGGTGGAGGTATCTCCATACTGCTTTCCACAGTGGCTGTATTCCCACCAGCAGTGCAAAAGGGCAGCACTTGTTTGCTGACTTATCGATGATGGCCATTCTGACAGGTATGAGACGGTATCTCATTGTGGTTTCCCTGATTATTAGTGACCTTGAGCATCTTTTCATATGTTTATTTGCTACCTGTGTATCTTCTTTGAAGAAATGTCTATTTGGGCCCTCTGCCCTTTTTTTAAATTGGGTTGTTGTTTGTTTTTTTGGTGTTTTGTAAGAATTTTGTGATACATCTGATAAGGGGTTAATATACAAAACTTACTTACCAGTTTTGTATATTAACCCCTGATTATATGTATCAGGGAATATATTCTCCCATTCTATGGGTTGCCGTTTGTTGTTGTTGATGATTTCTTTTGCCGTGCAAAAACAAACTTTTCAGTTTGATGTAGTCCCATTTGTTTATTTTTTCTTCTGTTTCCCTTGCCTGGGGAGATAACTCTGGTAAAAAATTGCTACGAGAAATGTATGAGATTTTGCTGCCTATATTTTCTTCTAGAATTTTTATGGTTTCAGGTCTAATGTTTAAGTCTATGATCCATTTTGAATTTATCCTTGTGTGTAGTGTAAGTTTCTTATGGCTTATTTTGTTAAGTTGTCCATGCTTTAAAATGATCCTCAAAATGTGTCATGAATTTGATAGTCTTCCATTAGGAATCTCTTTTGAAATTGTAAACACTTCTGCAATGCCAAATACACTGGCTTGGTAACTAAATTTGAATCAGTGCATTACATTTTTATTTGTTTATTTGAGATATAATTGACATAAAACATGCTAGTTTATGGTGTATAGCATGAAGATTTTATATATGTATACATTATGAAATGATCTCATATTTTTGAAACAGTATTGAGAACGTTGGTAATGCTTGGAGTCCAAGAGAAATAAAAATCAGAGCAAGAGGAAATAGAGCAAAGTGTCTTTACTACACAGTCACAGAAACAATTAGAAATTAAAAATAAAGTCTCAGCACCTTTAAATATATATACCGACATAATTCTCATACTGTAGTCTTTTAAAAAATTTTATTTATTTATTTTCAGAAAGAAGGGAAGGGAGAGAGAAATGGAAGGAGAGAAACATCAGTGTGTGGTGTTTCTTGCATGCCCCCCACCAGGGACCTGGCCCTCAACCCAGGTATGTGTCCTGTCTGAGAATCAAAGCATGACCTTTTGGTTCACAGGCCAGCACTCAACCCACTGAGCCACACCAGCCAGGGCATATGGTCTTTTAAAGTATATTAATGTGTGCTATTGATTAAAAAAGTCAAAGATGTTCAAAAGGTTGCATTATTCTCAGGTATTAAAATATTAAAAATAAAGTTTGTGAAATTTAACTTGACTATAATGAGTTTCATGCAGGTCTTTAAATATACATGTTGTAGCCATCTTCATTCCAATTTTAATCTGGCCTATTCTAATCACATAATATAAAACTCACATTATCTCTGTGTAACGAAAGTGGCCAATCATTGAAAAAGTGTCAGCATTTTAGCATGTCTTAGTAGAGAAAGTGCATGATACATGTATTTGTTCTTGTACATATATGCAAATATAAGAATTAATGAATGACTGAGTGAATGAATTCCTTATTCATGATCTTCAGAAGGTCTTAGGGCATAGTCTTATTGCTCTGCGAAAATCTCACCCAGAGACAATAATTGTGTTTCCTACATGGGAAAAGAAATAGATAAAACTGCTGGTTAGGGTGACTCTTTGGCAATGCTGATGGAACATTAAGGATCAGCAGGGACCCCCAGGCAGGTTCCACCCCATAGCATCTTCTGGATTGAAAGCAGCAGGGGAATGCGATTCCACATCATTTCCCAAATCATTTCTCTTCTTGAGAAGAATGACTAACAACTGTGAAGGAAAATTGAAGTCATAGTAGACTTTTGAAAAGCGAAGGGATTCTGACCATGAAAGCCTATGGAAATAAATAGACCAAAGCAATTTTTAAATAATGAAAGTATCTTGTAAAGTTTTTAAACATGCGTGTATCTTTACATTGGGTCTTTTAATTACTTAGAATTCCAGACTCATTATTTTGAATGAAAATTTTAGGTTTTAACAATGATACATTTTTATGTCTTTTTTTAGTACAGTAAGAAAGCGTTGTCATCATCTTAGAAAACATATAAAGAAAACCTCTGGCTGAATTTTAAAAACTATGTTTGGTGAATCATTACTTATTTTAAGTATAAAAGAAAATATTTGGATTCCTTGGAGGTTCAAAGAAATCTGAGAGTCCAGCTTGCCTCTGAGAAATTCTCATTGGATTTATGAGCTATTATTTGCAGAAGATACACAAACAAACATTCCCTTTGACTGTAGCTGGTCTGCTGTGCTCAGTCTCTTTTATTGTTCCCTGCCTCATTAAAAACAGGGATGAAAAATTAAATTGGCCCAAGGCATTAATAAAATCTTAACCGCTGGAAGCAAACAGATGAGAGAGTCCACTGGGAAGTCCAGCCCGCTCCGTGTTGCTCAGGACAAATCTCCGCACCCTGGGCCTGTTTTGAATGTGTACCGTTTGGTGAACATAATAAATGAACGAAAACCACAGGAGAAGAACAAATCACATTTTGTTCAACTTAGTTAAAATATTGAGGACTTGACAATGGTGTTTTGGGGGTCTGATTTAAAATAATATTGAAATATTGATAAAATAATACTGAAACAAATACTCGGAAGTGGAAGAAGTACAATAACAGGCTGCCTCTTGATCTCCAGTGGATACCTGGCTATGTGCCGTGAATAGTTCAATCTTTCTTTTTGCAGTGGTAAACTTTTTCCTTACGTATCCAAAATTACTGCCAGATTATCAATTTATCTGGTTGTTTTAATACCAGGGTTTAATCAGGTTAGAGGAGTCCTTCTCCAATGTAAAGTGCTTAGAACAAAGCGTGACCTATAGTAAACACTCCATACATGTAAATAGTACATAAATGTACTTTTATTAGTGTTAATGGGTAACTTCTTGGCTACGTCTCTGCATATAATACCTGACCCAAGGGTTGGATGAGCCAGGTGAAGTCTGTGTCAGCACGCCTCACTCACAGATGTAACTAAAGTCTCCTTTTTCAAATGATTTTTACAAGATTAAAAGGTAGCACCACGCTGCTTTTACTAGAAAAAAAAACTAGTAGCAATTGGAAGAAAATGGGTAAAAATGACATGAGAAGATACATTTTAATAGTTCTTTGTAAGTTAATTAGAAACTTAAAGATGCTGTCAAAATGTATTTTGCATGATTTAAGACGAAACCTTTTAAAAAGGGGGATAATATTTGATAAATTATCCTATCAACTGCTGTACATAATCCTGTTATTTTAGGCAAGATAATTGCAGGGTAAACAGCATTAGCTATTCATTAGCTGTAGCTGTTCTCGCTAATTCTTTCTCAGCTGGGCAGATTTAATTTAGTGACAAGAAAAACACTGCAATTCAATTCTGTCATATGAACTAAATAAAAAAAGTATAAATAAGTAGGAAATAATTCATACACAAATGAAACCAGTCTATCTTTAAAGAATAAAATTTCTCACATCTGATCATTGTAGTACTACATTAGAGAATTGTAAATATCTGTCATAATAACATCGACAACCAATAGAGTATCTTGATGAGTGCTATCAGTGTAAAAATGTATGCAAGATATTCTAAAGAATCACTAGCAAAATACTTAAATAGTATCATTTTTGTTTGCCACAGTATTTTTTTGTTGGATTGAAACCAAGGGTTCATTTTTTCCTTAGGCATATAGTTTATAGGACAAAATGTGATTTGAATTTTACATGGACATGCAAATATTACAATTTATTATCTTAATAGAGATATACATTTACTTGACATTTTCACAAAAACACTTTAGAGCCAAAACAAAAATTCTTGTGGGAAATAATAAATATTTTCCCCCCAAATCTTCAAATTTGCTACCTAGGTTAATTACATCTTTATTTTTGTCTTTCAAATCTTAAAGTAAGGTTTTAAAGAACAAAATGTATTCAGATAGTATTTCTATAAATTGCTATTTCATGTTAAATATTTTCCTGCTGATAATTATGGATAAAATTAAATGCCATACTGAAAAACAGGTCACTGATATTAGGTCAAAACACCTAATGGATGGGCAATTCATTTAAAGTTTTGCACTCCAATCCTTGTTTGTTTTTAAAACATATATAAACTGACATGTTTTCAAAAGAATGATGTTGCTGACCACGAACAAATTCATCACACTGATATCATTATATATTCAACACATATTTTAATATCACCTCAGGAAAAGTTCCTTCAGTAGATCCGTGGATGGATGGAGAGGAAATACGTCATGATTAACTTGGAGAAGACAAACCTGTGGGCATTGTACAATGATTGCTGTAGATCAGTGTGTGTAACATTCTTGTACAGAAGGTAGACTTAAATTTTGTGTGTTGTTCCAAAGAAATAGTGAATCTAATTTAAAAGAGAAAAGTTTTGATTCATTTCTTCCATAATCTTAATATCCAGATATGAAATCAATAATTAATATTTGTGAGTTTTCTATTTTTATCAGCCTTTATCTGTCACCTATCTATGTATCATCATTCTATCATCTATTTATCTATCACTCCGTGTGTCTGAATAGTGGACATTTGGTCTTATCCAAAACCTCCATGGGAGGGGGGGTGCAGGGTGGAGGGGGATAAAGGGGAGAAAAATGGGACAACTGTAATAGCATAATCAATAAAATATATTAAAAAACAAAACAACAACAACAACAAAAAACAATCTCCATGGAGACATTTGGTCCATGCCTGCTCATCTGCCTAATCCCCTGTGCCGTTATTACCTAGGCTTCTGAGGCAATATAGCTATAATACAATTATTGGACCAATAAAATAATATAGTATTTTTATATATTAATCCTGTAAACTAAAAGTATAAATAAGTGTTATGGGCTGTTGGAACCCTGGCGTGTTTTCTAAGCATCAATGTTGTGACAGGAACAACTACCAAAGGCTGTTCGATATAAATCAGATATTATATGTTCATGGGTGGTTGAACAGGGCCAGATTTCAAGAACCTTTTGTCTAATGTTTCCCTAGACAGGACCAAATGTCTTGCAAGGGTCTATCTAGCTCCATCTTCTAATAGCTATCCATAGAACAAGTAGCAGCTAGCGATATAAAATTGCCCTTTGCAATAGGTTTTAGGTTGCGTAACCACCTCTGGGGGACCACATAATAGGGTGATATTGGTTGAAAAAAATTAATCTCTAAGGCCCTTTGAAATGCTAAGCTTCTATGTAATAGGGATTACAGTGGAACCAAAATAAAGCTTTCTTAGGACAGAGAAAGATGACTATCTAAACAAATGTTGAGTTAAATGTGCCCTGGATAGCAATGGCTATACTTTTCATTGTTTTTTGCCTCTTTGGTCATGTTGGAAGTTTTCAACTTGAAAGTAAATGTGACAGAAAGTAAAATGATTGAGCAACTTCATGGATTTTTTCGGCACTTTACTGTCTCCTGTGCATAGAGAACATCACAAATCCCTAAAAATAAAAGAATGTGACATAATCCCAAACATTTAGAACATGCAGTGCAGTGAGTGAACATCTGAACAGATACTGACAATGCAATGAGGTCAGTGCAAAGATGGAGATAGGCGTGAGTTCCAAAGAGCCTGGAGAAAACACTGGAGTCGCATCGGCAGAGGACAGTCATGAGGGAGCAGAGTGGGCAGGCAGTAGGGGGGTAAGTAGCCTGTAAGACTGACTTGAGAAAAGTCTGTTTTTGTGTGTTGGAATACTAATCTGTTCAATTCTCTTCTGATATAAATAATGTGATTTAATTTTTTCTCTCACTCATTTACAGAACTAGAATACCATTTTAAATATATTGCTGTAAAAATGGGAAAACAGTTTATCTTGATGAGTTTGAATTCCCGACTAGAGCTGTGAACTGAATTGCAGGATCCAGGAATCAACCACAGCGGGTGTTCATTTGGACCAAGGTGGACTTGGTCATGATGGAGATAAGTGAGAGGGCTCGAGGAGATTTTAGGAGGTAAAATCTGAAGGACATAGATGTAAATGTTGGTGAATAAGTTCCAAGTTTCTATCACTGATATCCGAACAGATGGTGCAGCCAATTCTTGAGATTGGAAACAAAGGGTGAGAAGCTATTGAATTCCTTTAAAAGCTTGTAGTGTCTTTACATTTTTTGAAGCACGCTATTAAAAAGAGCTGAATTCTAATCTATCAAAAGGCTGATTTAAAAATATTATACATTTTTCTACTTTATATGAATCTGAGTAAATTTCACATTTAAGTTAATTTTGTTCACAATTGTTTAATGTATAATTGGCTTTGTGGGTGTACATATGTGTATCCATATGTATGTGTATCTGTACATATATAAAAGAGGAAGCATTACGATGGCTGACCCTCTAAAATTGTCTTAAAAGTCATCCGTTTTGCTTTGTTTTCTTTTTCTTTTTTTTCATAACCAATACCTTAGATTTCTTATGTCAGGGTAGAAGACGCTGATGAGTGAACTAACCAGTGTCTTGAGAGAAATAAACGCTCCAGAGAAACGGAAAAGTAACCTCGGTAGAACAGTGAAGGACTGCCTAGTTGGGAGAACACACAGTCACTCAGGAAACGGGTAACGAAGGCCACTGCTGCCCTTCTGTGCATCAGCTCGGGTTTCAGATCACAGCCCCGCCTGCTATTGCTGCTTTTCTTCCCCGAGGTTGTCATGACTGCAGAGCGCACATAGCAGAGGCTGATAAGCTCTAGAGAAAAACACAGTTATGTTGGGAATACATTTTTTGGTATGTTTTTGTTATCAAAAAGAAATAAATCTTTTTTAATGTCTGTAGCCAATCTGAAGTATGGCATATATACATATATATGTTTTTTTTATACCTAGTAAGCAAATTTTGTCATGGGATAATACCCACTTTAAGTCTCCTTTGCAACTCCTTAAATCAAGAGGAGAGACAACAAATGAATTTCTAAAATAACATTGAAAACTTTTAAAATTCCACTGTAAATTGTTGCTTCTAAAATTGACAAAACTATATGCATATTAAAACTCAATTAGAACAATTAGAATTAGGTAATTGGATTTTCATATTTAGGTTGTGTTTTGGTATAAAATGTAGTGTTATAAGTTCACAGAAATTCCAAGTAAACAGTGTTGGTTAAATAGAGGTTAAATAGATTACTTTAGCTGATTAGTGTGCATGACAAACTGGCGCCTTATAATTTTGTTGTCACTTAGCAATGATATAAAACATTTCTCCATATGTTTGCAGGTGAACAATGTGATAAGATGACAACTCTTTAATTAACTTAGGACTTGACTACCTCATCCATCTAATGCTTCCTGTAGCTTCTACACTAATGTTGTTGCTTATATGTTAATACTTGTTAACTTGGCATTTACAGATATGTTGACAGGAGGAAATTAAAAATGAATTTTCTAAAGGTTAGTTAATTACAGATAATAAATTTTGTTATGCAAATGTGGAATAGATTTAATTTTTCAACTACTCATATTGAGCCAGTAAATTAAAGCATACCTTTTATTTGCAATGTTAAAGTGCTGATTAGGCTGAAGGTTACTCAGTTATAAGAAATTTTAAATTTCTATGCGTTTTTGATCTTTTTCTCTTGGAAGGAATCTAGAAATCAACCTTTGGCCTTTCAGATCTCAGAGTTAATGGTACGACATATTTCTGCCTTGAAATTAATCTCCCAAAGCTTAAGCAGGTAGATGTAGAATAATAGAAAAATCTGTGTTTTTTATTAAATTATTCAGCCTCCCCAATTTATTCTTTTTATCTGAAAAATATGGTTGAGTGTGATTAATTTTAAGTCATCTCACAGTGACAAGGACAAAAATACCATGGGACACCGTGACTGGACTGACCCTCGCCTGTCCCTCCACATGCCACTCCCCTTCACCTGATGGCGCCCTCTCAGCCTTCAGAGCTCCGCTCAAGCGTCAGTCATGTTTTATTTAATCATATATTCTTTCTTGCATTGTTTTCCATAGCACTTTTCCCAGTTTGTAAAATATGCACTTTGAAAAATTTATTACCCGATGGGGTTGTGAACTCTGTAAAGATAAAGACCGTTTCTATTTTTCAGTTTGTTTTTTTTATCCCTAGCACCTATCACACTGCGAGGCAAATAATAAATGCTCCAGTAATATTTATTTGATGAGTGAAACTATAAATGGATATATTGCATATTCTTTTAAGTTGGAAATTGGGTAAAATTATAGTTATTTGTAACAGATGATCTAAAGAGGTATCAGTTTTTCTTATACCTATGCTTCTTATGAAATATCACGGCAACTAAAAGCATACTGAATCAAGATAAAAATGAACAAGGAATTTGTTTCATGACCTTTGTGGCCACCAAGGCCAATGAAATGAACGTATGTGGTTTGTCAGTGATCAAACTAGACAAATGAAATTAGATTACAGAGCAATGAGTGGTTATTTCCAAAAATATACTTAATGGGTGCAAAACACTATGCTAGGTACTGAGGGGATAGATTTATTTGTTCATTTGCAAAGACAAACTACTGCATTACAAGCAATTTAGCAAATCTCCATTTAAGTAGCAATTCTGTGGAACTCAAATGTCTATAAAGTTGGTCACATCTAACACACCAATGGGTGTTTCTTTTCCATAGAAAATTCTTAAATGGGGAATTTCTTATGGAAGAGCTTACCTGAAAATACTCCCAAACATAATGTGGCTAAGATAGTAACCACTATTTTTGAAGTAGTTATATCAAACTTATCCAGTTAATTTTAACATTTATGATAATTTTTATACAAAATCAAATTGATTTTCTTTTAGGCTCTTGGGTCCTAGGCACTTGGCAGCTAATTGTAAGGAAGCCCTTTCTGCTCTTTGGTTTGGCTTGGTTTCTCTAACTCAACTGCAGCCTATAATGTTCACTTAAAGTTTTCTTTCCGTATTGTCATTAATGTTTCTCAGTTAGTTCTTTTTGATAGGGCTGCGACCAATTTCCATATTTGGAAAGGAAGGCGGTTGAGACCGTTCTTCCATTGCCTGGGAGAACAAAATTCATTTAAAAAGCACCAGGTTTTGACGTCTTTCTCTATATCTCGTGATCCATTTTTGTTTTGTTTCCTTTGTCTTTTATCTTTCTTTCTTTCTGTTGTAGACGTCTCATAGCTACAAGATGAGCCCTCGCCTAAAATTTGATTTCAATGTCAAGACTGATGATAACCCACATGCCAAGATGGTAGGAATAGATTCTCTATTCACACAAGGGGTCTTTTGTGGAGAGCAGAGTGGACTTCTCAAGCTGATGAAGGTGGAGATGGGGAGAGCTTGAAACTGCAGAGAAGGGAGACGGGCTGTGGATTTCTGTGGTGGTTAGGAGGTGGAGCAGGGGGGAAGGCTCCCAGGGCAGGGGCTTGCACAGTTTGATCCTCCTGCTGGCATCAAGGAGGGAGCACTCAGACTTCCTTATCAGTTTATTCACATGTGGGGCAGAAGAGAAAAGGCAGTTGAACACTAAAGTCAGACTCTATTTCTTTCCCTCCCTCTGTCCTTCCTTCTTTCCTTTCTTTCCTGTACACCTATTGCTGGTGGAAATTGGGCTCTTCTATGGGATGGCGAGAAAAGCATTTTGTAGGCCCATGCATGGGAGATTGTGGTGTAGCAAGATGATTCCATACAGTTAGATTTCTGGCAGGTCTGGGTGTTTTTTATTTTGAGGTTATTTGTGATCCTTCTTATGGCTGTGCTAGGAGGCAAAGTGTGTCCACATATGCCTTCATCTTGACTAGAAGTCTACCTAAAATGTTCGTTTTTCTCTTATTTAATGTAGGCAAAGAAAAATCTTTAGTGGCACACATTTTAATATGTACATCATATACCCTTAGTGCTAATATTATGATTACCAATGAGAAAGTCACAAATTGGACTTCATATTCTCTATGATATTATAAAAAGGACTTTGATATTTTATATTATGTTTTGGTTCTTTCTCTGCATTATTTTGGTTCAATTTTAGTTAATTTGGTTCTACAGTTAAACTTTTACTGATTAACAAATAGTTCTTGCTAAAATGTCTGAAAAATTCTCATTGACTATGTTTTTAAATGGTTTATCATGCCTTCTGGGATCATAAATAGTATAGACCTGAAATTAGTATAATTTTTTCATATATTAAAATAAGAACTAAAATGAGGCTTTAAAAAATCTTTACAGTTATACTAAACTTCCAAGTATGACTTTGTTTACTCCTGTATTCTTATAGCAAGGAAGAAATGGAACATCCCATATAGAAAATTTGATTATACCTATCTCCTTATTACAATAACTCATAATTATTATAAAATGTTTTCTGGAATGAAATGGCAATTTAATATTTGCATAATGGCACTCAGACATAGAATACAAAATGGAACATCTTTTATAAGGCTACAGGGTCTTCTTAAATAAATAGGTCTATCTGTTAAACTAATAAAATGTTGGCACAATAAAATTATCTACTCAACAGATTTCTAGTGTGTTTAGTTAAATTGCCTTGACACATTTGAAATCACTGCATTTGGAGTTTTGTAAAGGTTAATGATTTGCATTATCACCTGGAATATTTAAATATTTTTCTTATTCGGTACAAACTGTCAAATGAAAAATCTTTGGGGGCATGGTTTATGTTTTGAAGTAAAAATTAGTTTGATTCTCGGAATCTCATTCAAAGAATGAAAACTTTATACCTTGCATTCTAAATGGCCACACATTCATAAATTCACCAGGTTAAATGTTTAGACAAAGAATTCTTGATTAAACAGAAAGCTTAGGATTATAAATGGAAAGATAAAATACTTTTCAGGTCTTATGCTTTTATTTCTGAGAAAGTCAATTTTTTGAGCATTTGGGATATCTCTCAGCAAATGGGATTTGGGGGATCCTGAGAATGATATGTACCTGCTATTACTAGGAAATATGTAAAGACAGTATTACGATTTCTTTCTTAAAACAAGTCACAATGAGTGGAAAATGCTATTTGATTATAATTTATCTTTAGATGGTACACTGATAAGTGTCTCATTATCTCTACCAGAACATTTAGGAGACTACCATAAAAGAATTCATACCAAGAACTTTGAATTTTGTGGTTAATTTGTCTCCCTTTATATTGAGTTATAGTATTAAGTTATAAATTGAATTCTGTGGTTCATTTGTCTGACTTTATATTGAGTTACAGCATTTGTTGTTTTATTAAAGCCTTCAAAATTCCTGTGAAATATTGGTATGCCATTTCTGGCTATTAGGCTTTTTTTTTTTTTTAAGAAAACAGTAAAGCATTTATTTAGCAAAGTTGAGCAAGTGTTAAATATTTTTCCTTGGCTCCTAATTTTTTCTCAAACCTTAGAACATTATTTAAGGTAAAAATACTTCCCATTAATTTGACTCAAAAGTGGTTAAATCTGGGAAGTAAGAATTTCTGGTTACATAGTAGATTGAGCATTCACATTTATTTGTACTTTCTGGATAAACTGTGCTGAAATGATAAAAGAGGGATAAAATGGTATAAAGCAAAAAGACAAAGAGGACAAGAGAGGAAGCTGGAAGGGACAAAGAATGTCAAATACTTTTGGAATATGGACAAAAAATGACTGGTAAAAGGAAAGGGTTAACAGCTTTTCTGATCTTTTCTTTTGGCTTTGGGGATGCCTTTGAATTGGATGCTGTACAAGCCTAAATGTGCTTCCCCAAAATTCCTATGTTGAAGTCTTAACCCCCAGTATCTCAGAATGTGACTGTATTGGAGACAGGGTCTTTAAAGAGGTAATTAATGTTAAATGAGGTCCTGAGGGTGGACCCTAATTCAATATCACTGGTGTCTTTTGAAGAAGAGATTAGAAGACCGGCAAACACAGAAGAGAGGCCATGCAAATACACAGAGAGAAGATGGCCATCCCATCTACAAGCCAAAGAGAAAGAACTCAGAATAAAATCAATCCTGCCAAAACCTTGATCTTGGTCTTCTGCCCTCCAGATCTGTGAGAACATAAACTTAGGTTAAGTCACCCTGTTTGTAGTAATTTGTTATGGCAGCCTTAGTACATATACTTAAATTAGTAACATAGAAACAAGAAATATATAGGAGTATGCATTGCCCCCCAAAATGAGCGTACACATGAGCTTGTTACGTACTGAACCAAGCCTTTGTACTTAGTTGTAGAGATTGTTAATTTGATAGGGCAACTCAAGAGTTAAAAATTTTAGCTTCAGTTACAGTTGATAGGCTTAAGGGGTTAATACATGTAGAAAGCTGTTCTTCCAGGAACTGAACTGTAGGACCTATGTGACTCTAGGTGGTTGACAAGCAATTCAAACTTTGTGTCCCAGAAGGTCTGCAAGAGATGGAGATGGCATCTGAGCCATTTTGTTCCAGAGAGGGAATGTCTGTGAGGCAGGTAAAGAATTGCTGATCATCAGATAAATAAATACTAAAAAAATTGTCACTCAACTGCAGCACTTATCTGATTAACATTTTCCCAAGCCCTTTACTAACCCTTTCCTTCCCCCTATAAAAAGGTCAGCTGGAGATGAAGTGTTAAGGTGGTTTTTGAGTGCACATAACCCACCATCTTCTCAGATCACCAGCATTTGAATGGAACTCCCATGAAGATTCTATCCTTGTTTCTATTTATTGGTTCTTGTAGTGACAGGAAACACGAATGCCAACTTTTCCCATTTCGATTTGCTATCCTCTAATTGCTTAGTAACCTCTAATTGATGAAAGCTTATAAATAATGACTTTCAGGAGCATCAGGGAAGGGATGCAAGTGTCTGGATCACTAGTAATACCAAATTCCCAAAGGGACCTCAGAGCTAATGGCTTTCTGGAGCTGAGGTAATTCACACCCATTTAGCATCACCTCTTATACCACACTTGGGAGTCATGAGACCTTGATTAAGTTGTTGTATATGCCATGATTCCTCTTATTCATTTTTTCTTAAAGCCAAATATCTTTGTACTTGGTGAAGGCTACTGTGCCTTGTGAGTTTGAATGACAATCTAAACCCAATCTAAACTCCACTCTTGGTTGAGCAGTGTGGGAATTGCTTACATTTAAGTACCTGGGACTACCCACAGGGAAATTAATGAGAAATAAACCCACTTGTGTGACAGAAAAAAGGAGAAGCTTAGGATTTGATGCAAGTTGTACTATGGAAGAAGCAGAAGGGTTGGCGAGTTGTGTGACTGAAAACTGGAAGATGGCAGAAATCCGTACAGAGAACAGTAGAACCTTGAGTTCTCCAAACCACAAGCCAAGCAACTTATTTTCCTTTTCTCCATTTGCCCTCCTCCCTACCCCCTTCCCAATCTCTGACCAAAATGTTGTCTTGGAGGAAATCCAAACAGTAAGGACAAGTCAGGAACACCAAATATCATAGACATTAAGGGTGAGTTAGATGGCTGAGAGTAAGTGATGAAGTGAAAGTCTGCTTATGTAATGGTACAACCTACAGTCCCTATTGCCACTTGATCTTAGAATACATGCACCCAGGCATGACTCCCTTTCTCAATATATTATTTTGCACAAAAAGTGGTTGCAGAAAAAAATGTATTAGATACCAGTTTGGGGGATGGGGAGGGTTGTTCACAAGTAAAGCCTACTTGAGACAATATTATCTTACAATTTTTTTACTAGTTGATACATTTTTCTCATGCCATTTTCTCCTCATGTTCTAGCCACCTCTATACTCTTGGTCGGAAAGCTTTTAGAGAATGTACTTCATCAAAATGAAAAAGCAAACTAATAAAGAAAAAAATGAAAAAGAAAACAGCGGAACAGGAAGGAGCAGTCCTATATCAAAATCTATTCAGGGGGCCGTGAGAATAACCATTTCAGATTGTGGCAGGGGAACGCTAGAAGGAATGTCATGAAGTAAGAATTGGGGGCAGAACAGAACTGATAAATTATGTCACATTTGATTTATTTGATGATGTAAAAAGATGGTACCAAAATTTTTTTTTCTTTTTTTAAAATATATTTTGTTGATTATGCTATTACAGTTGTCCCATTTTCCCCCTGCACTCCCCTCCACCCTACACACCCTCTCCCACCCACATTCCCCCCTTTAGTTCATGTCCATGTGCCATACTTATAAGTACTTTAGCTTCTACATTTCCCATACTATTCTTGCCCTCTCCCTGTCTCTTTTCTACCTACCATCTATGCTACTTATTCTGTGTACCTTTTCCCCCTCTCTTCTCCTCCCCTCCCCTGTTGCTAACTCTCCATGTGATCTCCATTTCTGTGGTTCTGCTGCTGTTCTAGTTGTTTGCTTAGTATGTTTTTGTTTTAGGTGTGGTTGTTAATAATTGTTAGTTTGCTGTCATTTTACTATACATGTTTTTTATTTTCTTTTTCTTAGATAAGTCCCTTTAACATTTCATATAATAAGGATTTGGCGATGATGAACTCCTTTAACTTGACCTGATCTGAGAAGTACTTGATCTGCCCTTCCATTCTAAATGAAAGCTTTGCTGGATAGAGCAATCTGGGATGTAGGTCCTTGCCTTTCATGAGTTGGAATATCTCTTTCCAGCCCCTTCTTGCCAGCAAGGTCTCTTTTGAGAAATCAGCTGACAGTCTGATGGGAACTCCTTTGCAGGTAACTGTCTTCTTATCTCTTGCTGCTTCTAGGATTCTCTCCTTCATTTTTACCTTGGGTAATGTAATTATGATGTGCCTTGGTGTGTTCCTCCTGGGGTCCAACTTCTTTGGGTCTCTCTGAGCTTCCTGGACTTCCTGGAAATCTATTTCCTTTGCCAGATGGGGGAAGTTCTCCTTTATTATTTGTTCAAATAACTTTTCCACTTGTTCTTCCCCTTCTTGTACCCCTATAATTCAGATGTTGGAACATTTAAAGGTGTCCTGGAGGTTCCTAAGCTTCTCCTCATTTTTTTGAATTCTTGTTTCTTCCTTTTTTTCTGTTTGGTTGTATCTTTCTTCCTTCTGGCCCACTCCATTGATTTGAGTCCCAGTTTCCTTCCCATCACTATTGGTTCCCTGTACATTTTCCTTTATTTCACTTAGCATAGCCTTCATTTTTTCATCTAATTTTTGACCAAATTCAGCCAGTTCTGTGAGCATCCTGATTACCAGTGCTTTGAACTGTGCATCTGATAGGTTGGCTATCTCTTCGTTGCTTAGTTGTATTTGTTCTGGAGCTTTGGTCTGTTCTTCCATTTGGGCCTTTTTTTTTTGTCTTGATGTGCCTGTTCTGTATGAGGCGTGTAGACTTAAGTGTTCACCAGGGTGGGGCAACCCACGTTGTGATGCTGTTTGTCGGGGAGGGGTCCAAGAGGGAACAATGGCGCTTGCTTCACTGTCTTCTAGATTTCAGTCCCTTCCTCCACTCCTCCAAGCAACCTGGGCCTGTCTGGTGCTGATTCCCAGGTGGATGGGCTTGTGCACATTCTAGGACCCCGTGGGTCTCTCCAATGAACTCTCCTGTGAGGATGGGAGTCTCTCCCTGTGCCTCAACCCCCACAGGTGTTTTCAATTGGTGTTTTGAGGCTTTATTTCCCTGTGTTGGGGCCCTGGGCTGTGCGGTCTGTCTCACTCCCCAGTTTTGCCTGGTTTATCTGCATGTGAATGTGGGACTGCCCAGTCAGCCAGCCACCTTGAGTTTTGCCCCACTTCACAATCACTACCTCACTGGGTCTGCCTGCTGCCACCCTGCGCCCGGGGTCTGCCAGGTGCCGCTTTTTTTGCTGTGACCCTTCTCTGCGGTCACCCAACTCTGCCCCTCCTACTGGGTCTGGATGAATGTGTCTATCTGAATTAACTTCTTGGTTGTCGGACTTCTATACAGCTCAATTTTCTTTCAGTACTGGTTGTTTCTTTGTTTGTACATTTTTGTTGTTCTTATTTTGGTTGTGCAAGGAGGCACAGTGTGGCTATCTATACCTCCATCTTGGCTGGAAGTCCCCAAAAGTTTTTTTAAGTTTCTGTAAGTATGAGTTTAGAAATAATGGTAAATATAGATTTAAGAAATGGAAATATCATAAATTTACTACTTTTCTTGGTGGTGGATAAATTTACAGAGTTATGCTATTATAAACATTGAATATAAATTTAACCAAAATTACAACTTAATTATAATACCAAAATGGGAGAGGTCAAGAAGGAGACATTTAAGAAAGTTAAAATAAAATATATCACCTTATATAATAGATTGTATTTAAAATTGATGTGTCAGGAACTAACAGTGGGCTAGATCAGTTTTCATCAAGGTTGACATAAGAACTCCCAAACCTGTAGAGAATTTTTATAAAAATTTATTTGAGCAAAACAGAAGATACACCTGCTTTTATAAAAATTATTTGAGTAAAACAGAAGATACACCTGCTATTTGAGCAAAATCTCAACTGACTGAAATGAATGCTTCTGAGAATATCAATCTGCAGTTTCTTTTATACAACTGAGATTAAGGTGGGTATTTAAGGAGGGTTATATGAAGGTGGGTAAAAGCAATCTGATGATTATATTCCAGGTTTGTTAAGATTATGTGATCTCTTGTGTTAACCTCAATGCATAGAAACAATAGACAGAGCTTGCTTAGGCAAGGATAAGGCTTTTATTAAAGAAGTTGAACAATTGAGGTGTGACCACCCACCATGACTTGCTCCACTAAGAATTTATGATCAGATCACCCTATGAAGTTATTTTCCATAGAATTCCCTTTTTTTCCCACATCAACTTGACAGATATCATGGCCAAATATTCTGAGGTCTTTTCTAAAAAGTAGAAGCTGGGGGCTAGATTTTCCATATGTTGCTTTTCCTTATTCTTTATCTAAGGACAGTATTTCTGTAGGATTTGAAAGGTAGAGAAGGACAGGGCTGTACTATATTAGGTGGTGAATTGTTACCAAATGCAGGTCCAGCTATATGTTGCAATGAAAGGCAAACTTGTGAAACAGGGGCTGGTGAGAAGGAAAGAGATTTATTCAAGTGCCAGCCACCTGAGAAGATGGGAGATTCTCATGTCAAAGCCCGTCTCAACATCTCAGTGCAGGCAGAGGTTTTTATAAAAGGGGAGAGGAAAAGCAGAGCAGAGAGATTAAGGGGAGGGGTTTGAAAACTTCTCCACGTGCAGATAAGCACAGTTCATTCCAATTAGGATCTCAAAACTGGTCAAGCGATGGTCTGGTGTGTGCCATCCTGGGTTTTGTCATCCTGGTTTCATGTCATCCTGGTTTTATGGTGGAAGATCAGCTCATCTCCCAGAGCTGGGATGACTGAAGGTCAGAGTCTGTATCTTCTGAAGTTAGTTTCTAGGATTCTTATACAAACGTGATGTTTATATACAAGCTACATATTTGTCAGTCTGTATTTTTGGAAACAATGTCAAGAGAATGGTGGGGTGGGTTATAATTTTCCTCTGTTACAAAATGAAGATAGAAACTTGACAAATGAGATTTCAACAAGCCTCCAGTTGAAGGGAAATCATCTTGTTGCTGATAATGGGGGTACTTGGTTGCTAATGGTCCAGAGATTCTTGAGATTTACCGTGGCTTTCAGGTGAGCATATGAGACCGACTTGTTTACATGCTTAAGCTAAGAACTTCATTGGCTGTTTTCCAGACTTTTTGTGCCCAGCCTTTCCTATAGCCTCGCAGACATTTACTCTCTGCTATTGAAACCACTGGAAGATGTAGGCTGACTTGTTGTCCTCATTGAATTTGGAATTAAGCAGTGTAAGGTCTGTATCTGAAATAAGATCAATATGAGAAGAAAGAGCTAGAAAGTTAAATCCTGGAGAATGAAAGGGAGAAGTACAACAGATTTTTAATATCCCTATATATTAATATTATCCTAAATGCTCACATAAGGTTTGCAGGGTAGTGAGGATTATTATTTACACACAGCACATAAATGTGGCTTTTTGGTGCCCCAATTTGTTAGCCTTGTGGTGGAGCGATGAGACACAATCTTATTCTCCATATGCTGTTTCCTTTTGTAGGTGAGGGAGCCAGAAAAAAGAACCTGGGTGCTTTGCTCCCTGAGAAGAATGTTTTCACTCTAACCCTTAGATTGTATCTAAATCCCTCCAAGGAAAAGATAAGACCATTGTCTTCAGCTTTATAACGTCTTCACACTACATAGTTCCGTCTTATTTCTTCTCTGCACCCAGATAAACTCCTCTGGAATTTTCTCACTATGTAATTTAGTCACATATTATCTTCCCCAACTTGACTATGTCCTAAATTTCTATAAAATTTACTCAGAAATTTTTAACTGTGCAGAAATATAAAAATATTTTGTCCCCACCCCACAGGGGATTATTGTGTTTTAGAAAATTATAAATCATATGAATGTTTAAAGTATGTGTATAATGAGTTTGTGTGTTACTATTTACTAATTTTCTAATGAATGGGTCTAACAACTTGGACTTGGGTAAGACTTGGTTGGTGGTTAAGTAGGCAATAGCTAAACAGATCACTACCTGATTATCATATAATATTTGCATTCAGAAGAAATGAGTTCTTTATAATTCATGTATTTTCTTGAAGGATCTATATGTCTCTTGTATGAGATAATTAAATTATCACAACACCAAAGTCTAAGACTACATCAAAATATTAATATTCAGCTTAGAAGAGAAGATTCTATTAAATCTTCTCTTATATTTATTATTATATAATATTTATTAATTTTTAGCCATGTTTTCATTTTTAGAAAGAACTGTTTTTATTAAGTGCACTAATGATATTTCCCCTCCAGGACCATGGGAATTAGCACAGCTATTTTATGCTGAAACTGATAGAATGTGCTTCAGCTTCTAGGAAATTAAAAAAAAGAAACCCTCAACAAATTAAAACTAAAGCATCAATAATATCAAATAAGAGAAGAGAGGCCCTTAGAACTTGTGGGGTTATTTGCATACAGCTTATGTTGCAATCTTCAGGAATGTATTTGATTTTTTATGGTCTCCAATGGTAGCATATTTTATTCCCACTGACAGCAAAAGTAATTGCTTTGAACATAACAAAAGTAATTGTGTGAGAAGTTCAACATGACTTTATTGGAGCACCTCCATAGTCTCTGCACTTGTTTTTGCATATCTAAATGTGCATTCCTCGTACTTGAAAAGTGAGATTTTGGTAAGGGCAGCATGACCTATTCAGGTAGGACACGTGCCTTCATTATTTCTTATTTTTTTCAGCTTGAAATACTTTGAAAGGGTATTTTGTTTTCACGTGATAATTTGTGTCTTTTTAGAAGAATCATCTGAGGCATCAACAGTTATGTTATAAAATAACTAGTGATAAGTTTTTTTAAGAATACTGATAAAATCTGTTTTAAAACCCTGTCTGTTTTCCAGGGTTTGCCTCTTGCTTTCCTCATAGTTCTGCTACTTGCCTTTTCCTGTAGTTTTAGCTACATTGCTGTCCCTAAAATGAACCTTATCTAAGTAAGAGAAAATTAACTAGATTGAACACAATACTCCACAATTCAGCAACAAGCTGACCATCTCACGTCCGTGTGGTCTTGCCTACTGATGAGACTTCCTTTCCCAGTGAGCCTTGGGTAATGGCTGCTTTAAGGGCCAGTTCACAGCTCTCCCTGCAGGAGCCATTCTGCTACTGGCTCCTCTGCAAAAGGAGAGTGAGCCCACGCAAGCTCCTTCCCACGTGTAGGAGGCTCATTCACTTCAACCTCACACATCCTTTTATGTCGTTCAGCATTTTGTTATTTACTGGTACTTATTTTTAAATTTTATTTTATTGTGGTAAGAACAACTAACATAGGATATACCATCTTAATACATTTTTAAGTGTACCCTACATTGTCATTGACTATAAGTACACATTGTACAACAAACCTTCAGAGCTTATTCATCTTGTAAAACTGAAACTTTATGCTCATTATTAGTGACTACCCATTTTTCTTTCTCTCCATCCCCTGGCAACCATTCCAGTCTGGCTCTATGAATCTGACCATTTTAGATATGTCATGTATGTGGAATCATGCAGCATTTTGTTTTTCCTGTGAGTGGGATCTTTCACTTAGCGTAATGGCCTTTGGGTTCATTCATGTTGGTAGACATTATGGTATTTATTTTTTAAGGCTGTATAGTATTCTAGCATATGTATATACCACACTTTCTTTACCGTTTTCTGTTTCCAGACACTTAGGTTTTTTTTCACATCCTGGCAGTTGTGATTGATACTGCAATGAACACGGAAGAGCTAATATCTCTTTGAGGTCCTGATTTCAAGTCTTTCTGATATATATCCAGAAATGGGATTGCTGAAATATGGTAGTTCTGTTTGTTTAGAAACCTCCATACCATTTTCCATAGCGACCACACCATTTTGCATCCCCACGAACACTGAGAAAGGGCTGCAATTTTTCTGTATCCTTACCAACATTTGCTCTCTTTTGTTTTATTGAAAATAGCCATTCCAACAGTTGTGAGGTGATATATCATTGTGGTTTTGATTTTAATTTTCCTGAGTACTAGTGACATTGAACATCTTTTCATGTACCCATGGCCCACTGGTATATCTTCTTTGCAGAGATGTCCTTCAAGTCATCTCCACTTTTTAACCACAATAGAAACTCATAGTCAATCTCTTTTCCTCAGTCTCCCAAGTCACCTGGGATTTGTTCGAGAGGCTTAGCCTGCTCCTCCAAGACACCAGGATTCAAGAACTGAATCTTTTAAATTCTCTTGGTGCATGTTTGTCAGTTTCTACATCCAACTCAAATTTTGGGGAGGCTCTTTTCTGTACTTATAGTATAACCACAAAAATGGCATTGATATATTCTCTAGTTTCACCTGGAAAGTGACCAAAAATAGGTACTGAGACAATCTGAGTCAACATAACTTAACTATTTGCTTAGAAAATTCTTAGGGAGGTAAGGCTGCTAACCAGTGAAAAGTTGTTTCAGAAAAATCTTTGCAAACCAACTTACCTGAGTCTGCTCACCTCAGCAAATAGCTGTCTAATCAGGACAACAGCCTGCTCACCTGGACAAAAAGCTTGCTTATCATGACAATGGTCATCTCATGCAGATTGGCCTTGCCATGTCCACTCATCTTTAACTATTATGTCATGAATGCTAACATAAACTCCAAATCAGTTTTCTTGCCTTCACAGTCCCACCAACACCACTGGATTTCAGAAAATAAAACCCACAAATGCCTCTGTTTATCTCCCCATTTGGTACTATTAAGAGTTTTTAACTGAAGAGTTTTACATTTCTGTAATAAATTTAGTAAAGCTAGCTTTGAATGATTAACGATTTATTTATTTATTTACTTACCTATAAGCTGATCTTTGTGGCACATGTAACATTGACACATATTACATCTTGCTTAAAACCTTAATTTTTATACTAGCTGCTCTTTACATGGCTTAACATAGTTTACAAGTCACTGCTGTTTATTCAAATTGCAGTCACTCTCACTATGAACCCCAACATTTCATGGGTACTTTTTCTGTTCTGATATATTTTTGCCTCTATCAGGCCATAATCAACTAAATTTCTTATGTATTCAGGAGTATGAGCTCCCTAAGATCAGGAGATGGTGTCTGCTGTCTGTGGCCCAGTGATTCACAGTGTAAGTACCATGAGTGTTTGTCATGCTAAGGAACTCCTTTTGAGTGTGTTATTGACAACATTCCTGACTTCTCTCTTCATTCCTCAACATATGGTGCTTCAGGTCTTGTGCTAGTTGTATTCATACAGTTAACTCTTTAAACCAGAGGGCAGACCCATTTGTGTAAATTAAGTGTAGTGCCCAGAACCAAATCTAATATCTAAACAGAATACAACAAAGAGCTCTTCATTCTCTTGTTGCAGATATTATATTTTTATTTTCAAAGCCAGTGACACTGCATTGGTATTTTGACAGGCACACTGTGTCTGCTATCAAGTATAGTGCTAACTAATTCCCTCATGTTGATTTTTTTCACTACTTATGCTTGTAAGTTGTATCTTGTGGCATTTCTACTTCTACTGTTGTTTCTTAGACAGGGGCTAATTATTATATTGCACTAGTAAATTATTCCAGCCTCTGAAATCTTGTCAAATCTTGATTCTGCATCATCCTGTCTCCATTATTTTTCTGTTTGGTGCTAATCACAGATTTAGTATTATACTTGCTAGATCTTGATCTTTATTACTGATGAACTTCTGAGCTAAACAGATCCAAGGAGAGAACCTTGTGCCTTAGTGCAGAAGGCCTACAATCATGCTGGCATCGTCCTCTTTGACAAGGGCGTTTGGCCATGTGTGTTTAGACTGAATACAGCAGGAAAATCTGGGTAACCTGAAAAGTGCTCTCAGACCTCTTCCCGTGCTCGGATCAAAGTCTATAGATAAACAATGCTGTTGAAATGAAACACTGAAATCTCTTTGGTTTGCTTACAGTTCTAAGATTACATTCACTGAAGGAATATTGATTCATTCTTTAAGCATCATTTTAGACTCACTTTTCTTGGAAATCTTTTTGATCACACTTTCCAAGATTTCATCAGATGCCTCATCTGTGTATCCTTATACTGCTCCCATTACTGAAGTTTTGCAAATTATTATAATTCTTATGCACATGTTTATATTTTATATCAGAGTGTAAAAGCCATGGGAGGGGACATTTCAGTTTGTTTGTTAATCGAGTTTGGAGCTCCTAGATTTGTGGCTGACACATATTCAATAAGTATAAAATGTCATTCTGAAGACCCTCATATCATGTTCTAATGAATAAAAAAATGTTAACTTCTTTATTTTCTATGACTTCTCTATTCTCCCATAAGGGCCTCAATTTGACTGGGTAGCCAGAAAATTTAAGATTGAAATGAAAAAAATCCACTTTTGAAAATATCTATTCCAAGTTTGATTCCCTATCAGGGCCAGTATGAAAGTATCTTATGTGAAGGATCGGGTTTTCGAAGTCTCCCTTTTCATCTACTTCCTATTCTGTCTCCTTCTTCCAAGCTGTTGAACAATTAGTTATACAAAGGAGTGTTCTGAGTCCTCTGTACCATTTGTGTGATTGGGTAGGGGTTGACCAGGCCAGAAAGACCAACCGTGTAATTAATTGGTTCCAGTTTCAAGCCATGAGCTATCAGCTCAATCTCTGAGGAGACAAGGAGGGCTGGAGTTTGAGTTCAATTGCCTGGCCAATAATTTGACCAGCCATACCTATAAATGAAACCCTAATAAAAACCCTGGACACCAGACTTGGAAGAGCATCCCTGGTTGGCAATACTCTGTGCATATTATTACACACTGTTATGTGGGGAAGGTGACGAATCCTGACCTATAAAGAGAGAATACTGGAAGCTTTGAGTTTGGGATCCTCTGCCACTTGGATCTGTGTATTGTTTCTTTGGCTGATTCCAATTTGAATCATCTCTGCTGTAACAAAACTGTAGTAGCAAGTATAGCACTTACCTCAGTTCTGTGGGTCATTATAGCAATTATCAAACCTATGCGGGTAATGAGAACCCTCAAAGTTATAGCCAATTAGTGAAAGTGAGGATGGCCTTGGGAACTTGGGCTTGTGGCTAGCCTTGTGGAAAACTGCACTCTTAACCTTGAAGTCTGGCCTATTCTAGGCAGTTAGTACAAAAGACATTGCACTGATGTTTTCTGTGCTCCTAAGCACTGAGCCATTCTTGCAATGGTCCTCGTTCTTTGGGGACCCGCCGTCCTTTGTGTAATGCCTGTGGCCCTTATCTAGAGGATTCCGTTAATCTAAGTTTCCTGAAAACCAAAGGGACTTGGGTGAACTGTTTAAGTTTTATAAGTCCATTTGACATAGCTTCTTGCATGTCATCATTTTCTTTTTTATTGAAAGTGACTGCATGCACTAGAAGCTAATTTACTACCTCTTAAATTTCCAGGGTGGATTTTGTGATATGCCTCCTAAGCTTCTCTTTAGAACTAAAAACTTAGTCCCTCAGCCTCTCAGAATGTTGCAAATTAACTACTCTCAGATGACAGCCCTGTCTAGAAAATGCTCATGCTGGAGTCAGTTGCTTTGCCCAAGGTCATTTCCCCTTCCTAGAGATAACCTGCATTTAATGATGATAGATACAGGAATATAAAACCCAGGAATATAAAACTTTCTATGATGAAGGCAGTGCTGAAGGGTCCTCATAGCTTCGGAGCTCCTTGCAGGTTTGACTGAGGGCTTTCTTCTCCTTCTGTTTAATTCTGCTTCATTTTATTTTATTTTATTTTACTTTAATTTAACTCTTTGTTTTTCAGCTTGTCAAGCCCTCTATGATAAAATTCTTGCATGTTAATCTTAGATTCTGCTTCCTGGTACTCTGACCCATAATTATTGATATCAAGGCTTGCCAGAGAAGTAAGTGACAGGATTCAGGAGTTTAATCATCTGCTAGCTCACATCTAAGACCCATCCCTAGTGTTAGATGAGCACACATGACTCTGGGACAAGAAAGTAACATGGCGAAGACTTGCTCTTGCTGTGAGCTGCATTGGTATATCAGCAGAAGGAAATGAACTAGCAAGGACAGTATATTACACCTTTGAAAGTTAGAAGTAAGTAACAACAGGACAATAAAAAATGCTGAAATCAAACAGCTGATTTTGAGTGCAGTAGGTACTTTGAGAATAAATAACCAAAGGACAACAGTGATAAAACACAAATTAAAAATTAAATGTAAAAAACTAGGGGGCTTCCTTAGTAGCATAGTGACCCCTAATTGCAACCAGAGAACAGATAAAGCTGAAGACCAGGCCAGGGACTTTGGTTAAAGTACCAGAGTTTCAAGGGAAGTTAAACAGTCAGCTAAGGAAGTTCTCTGATGGAAAGCCAAGGTTCTGACTGAGAAATAAAATGACTTAGTCATATGATGGAAACATCTGGGTTGATACACTAAACAAATCTTACATTCACAACTTTCCCTAGCCCATCTGTTCATGTAGAAGTAGCCCACTTCTTTCCCTTAAAGGCTAGCATTCTCCCTCCACCACAGAGCATTTTTATCATAGACAAATCATAGACATTATCGTAGACATTAACAAATGTCTAATCCTCATCTCCTTTCTTGGTTACTAGATCATCTGGATTAAATCTCAGCATAACTTGGCTGCAAGAAGTATTTGGCTGGCTAAGGAATTAACGAGGCTACTACCCCAGGAGTTGCAGGAAGTGTCTTCCTTTTCCTGAGTAGAAAAAATAAGACTCATCTTTTAAAGAAGGTTTTGAGAGAAAATGGGAATGCAAAGCACAAAAACACCACCCATATAACATATTTTTAAGTTAAGAAATGAGTGGTTCAGCTCATGTCACCTTCTCTAGGCATAGTCCAGGTTGTATGAAAGCAGAAGTACTTCCTGTTGTGCATGCCAATAACCTCTTATTTATGTTTCTGTTTTAGGAGTTCTTCCATTGCTGTTATTCTTTACAGACCTGTCTCAGCTCCTCCACTACTGGAAGAAACTCTGTAGAATAGTAAGCCTGCTTGATTCATCCTTGAATGCATAGCAGATGACTGGCAGAGATGCTGGCTTTGAAACTGAACACTGAAAACTCCGTGGTTGTTTGCAATTCTTAGGCCATTATGACTGAAGAGATACAAACTCATCTTCTGGGTCTGCTTTTGAAGTTGCACTTTCTTTTTTTTTAAGATTTTATTTATTTATTTTTAGAGAGGGAAGGGAGGGAGATAGATAGAGAGAGAAACATCAATGTGCGGTTGCTGGGGGTCATGGCCTGCAACCCAGGCATGTACCCTGACTGGGAATCGAACCTGCGATGCCTGGTTCGCAGCCCGTGCTCAATCCACTGAGCTACACCAGCCAGGGCTTTGAAGTTGCACTTTCTTTTTTTTTAAGATTTTATTTATTTATTTTTAGAGAGGGAAGGGGGAGAGGGAGAGCAAGAGAGCGAGAGAGCGAGAGAGAGAAACATCAATGTGCGGTTGCTGGGGGCCATGGCCTGCAACCTAGGTATGTGCCCTGACTGGGAATCGAACCTGCGATGCCTGATTCGCAACCCGTGCTCAATCCACTGAGCTACACCAGCCAGGGCCTGAAGTTGCACTTTCTTAATATGCTTAATATTTTTCCAAATTAGTGAGTGAATAGGTGAGTAAAGACAATTTAAAAGAATTTAGTTGGGCTGATTGAAACCTTCTCTCTCAAAGATACATGGCCAAAGGGCTTGATAACAGCAGACCTCTGGGTATATTTGAATTTGAGTTTGCATGATTATATGAAAATGATAACACTAAGTGGAATTTTCTAGATATCAGGCAGATAATATTTTGGGGGAGCAAGTTATCCTTGGCCCACCAAAGATACATACAGTTTGAGAAAACGGTTTGCCCTAACCAATTCTATTTCTCTTACACCTAGAAGTAAAGGTGGAATGTTTACCAAACCAACTCTGGATACCAGTGTCATTACCACCTGCAAACACCTGTGCTCAGTTTGCCAAACTGGGACTGAAAGAAGGGTCTGAAAAGAAAACTGATAGCAACACCTTTATGTAACCTGGAGCCAGCAGTTTAAAGTCACTTAAAGACATTTTATTGACATCTAAGTGAAGAAATTCAGCCATGTAATGAAGTTCCAGGTGCTCAGAAGGGTGGCGAACCTTCATGATGCCCAGCTCCAAATGATAAATGCAAATTCTGGGGAGTTGTGTTAAAAGGGAGTTACAATAAACTGGCTGCATGATGTGAAAAAACAGTGCTGTGGCAGGACATTCACGAGAAATATGGATTCAGCTGGCACTGTTTACAGATCAGAAAAATGTATTTCTGAGCTAAAAATCCAATCTGTGATATTGCAGTGAGAACATGTGGCATCCGGTAATCCACTATCAAAGCTGATCTCCCCACTCTCCAAAAGTGTAATATGAAAGAAAGAAGGATTAGAGTCTCTGATTTATTTCCTTCTTCCCAATGTTATCTCGGGGGATTAAGGGTGACTGATGCTGATACAATGAAACAACCAGTTTAGACCAAACAATTCTTGAGAAATGACAGATATATCCAGCTGTGCACTTGAACATTGAGGAAAAAAACTGATGACACTGTACTTTGAGTTTAGAAATGTTCTCTCTTTCTCTCTCTCTCTCACACACACACACACACACACACACACACACACACCCACGAGGATCCGGCAGAAGTAACGCCTTCTTGAGTTCTTGAGTGTGGTTGATAAGGTAATAATAAGGGTGTAATAATTCATAGTATCAGTTTCCACATTTCACCTAAAATGTCATATGGTGTGCTTGAGTGTGATATTGTTATGTTATAGAATTCCATGCTTATGATTTTTTAATAAAAAGGAGCATTATTTGTGCGGCACCCTCTGTGGGTGTACACACACACACACACACACACACACACACACATAATGCAGGGAAGAGGAAAGCTTTGTGAAGTCTGGAATAAATGGCACATTTGGGATGTCAAGTTGGCATTTCACGAACATACTTCATACTTGGAAATGAAATTAATATAACAGGAAACATCCATTACAGCATTGTTTATTAGAAGGTGTCTACAGTTTTCTTTGCCAAAAGAAAGACACTTTCAACTTTCCATTCCGTTAGTACTCCCTGGACGCTGTCCCAGTGAGTTCAGGACCAAGACTGCGGTGTCGGCAGAGACACGGTAACTACAGGGGGCATGCCAGCACACGGGGCAGCCCAAGACGGGCTTCCGAAGTGAGAAAAGTGAGCAGTGCCCAGCCTCTTCTATCCTCAGACCCAAGCACGGGGTTTGGAAAAGGTAGGTGTTGCTTCATAAATATTTGTTAAATTGAATTATAGGTAAATGAAGAAAGTCAAGAAAATTACAGATTGCAAATTGCCCCAAATAGTAAACAAAAGCACATCAAAGTGTGGATGCCATTGTAAACATTTTTGACTGAATGCTTGAAGAAGTTAATTTATACATGGTGTCCTGTCTTACTTCTAAAACTGAATGTATTCACTTATATTTAAATGGATATTTGCTTTTTTTATCCTCACCCAAGGACATGCTTTTTAATTTTTAATTTTTTTAAGACAGGGGAGGAGAAGGGGAAAGAGAGAGAGAGAAATATTGATTTGAGAGGAGAAACATTGATTGGTTGGCTTTTGTATGAGTCTTGACCAGGGACCATGAGTTTTCTTAGGCTAAATGGCTATTCTTTCACCCCATGGTGGGGTAGCTTATTAGCAACAAACCCACTTTGCTGAGACCTCAATTCCACATTGATAGGTTCTCTCCATAAACCATCATGGTATGACTTAAGCTTTCTACCTAATATAGTGTCCATTAAAGTGATCCATTGACTGAATGATTTAGTATCAGGAAAAATTATTTCCTTTTAGAAACTGGTATATTGATTTTATTAGATAACAATTAGATAATATATCATGTTTTTATTTTTATCTTATCAGGGCACCAAAAACTAAGTTTAAAGCTCAATTAATGTAACTATTTAGACTTATGTTAATACATTTTCCTTGTTTTTCCCCCTCTGTTTATCCTAATATTTGCATAGTAAAACTGAGTGAACCAATACACATATAATAGGTATATAGGTAGTTAACCAACTTATAGATAAGGCATTTGGTATTATAAGGATGTTAAATCAAACAACCTGAAAAAAATCTTTTGATAAGACAAAAAAGGCCCAAGGGCACTCAAGTTGAGTGAAATGAGATAACCTTCAAAGCGGACACCTAACTTGGTGTGTCCTTGCAAAACATCCCACTTACAGCATTCATGAAAGTAACCAGAATACTGAGCTCTTCTTTTTTCAGCTTTGAAAGAAAGAATTTAATAAATATTTACATCTGTTTAAGAAAATTCGATGTTCTAGATCTAGTAAGGCAATTAATATTAGTCTCCCCCACTATTTGATCTAAAATTAGAGTTTAAATACCATCTGGAATTATATTTTTCCTTTAATTTGTGTCTATGTATTACCCAAATTTATTTGTATGAATTTGTTTTATAGCATATACTATAGTAAATATTATGGTTATGATAGCATATAATGCACAGTATATGTAATATGTATATCTACATAAATATATATTTATGTGGCATCTGAACACATTCAAAATAATATGCAAAAATATTGGATATTATTTAGATTATTTTTGAGGATTCAATAGAAAATTCAATTTGTTAAAGATCTATGATAGTATTTTCTCAGAATTCTAATACTGAAACTTTTTTAAGTGGCATTTGAAGAGTTCTTTTTCAAATGTAAAAAGTCACACTACACAAAGAGGTAGCAAATAGCTCCCTAAAAAAAATTAATGTAAACCACCATTACTGTAATGTTGAAGATTAGTATCAAATAACAAAGTTAGATATATACTTTATTAAAGATTTTTCTGTTAGTGAAATTGATAAAGCAAAGTCTATACAATAAAAAAGAATTAAACATATTTCCTTTAAAAAAATGCTACATATCATCCTAACTCAAAATACCCAATTTTCACAGATAAAATCATATATCAGCTGAATATCAGTAAGTTTAATAGATTATGAATCATTTAAAGCAAAGAAATGTGGGTTGTTCATAAAATGAAATGTAGCGAAATTTATGTATTCATTCCTTTATCTTGCTGTACCAAGTTCTTTGAAGTTTTTTTTCAGTCTTGTAAGAGCTTGTTATTTGGTAATCAAATGCACTTTAACATAGAGCTTTACCACAGGGAAACATCTCTAGGGCATACAGAAACCTTGGAGAGTCGAGAAACACAAAATATACACAATCCACCAAAGTCATAGCATATGTTCCCCCTTCATCTCTTCCATTTTGTATAAGTACCCCAAACAAAAGGGTTTTGTACTTATCTAAACAAAAGAAAAAAATTTATTTTATAAATATTTTCTGAACAAAAACCTGAGTAAACTAGTGACTGTGCTAATTCCTGAAATATCAAAATATCAGTACTACACATAGTATTCCTTTGGTGAGGTTTGGAGTGAAATCTTATTAAATAAGAAAAAAGACTATCAAAAACCCCAATTTTTCTAATAAGCTGATATGTCTAAAAGTCTTATTATTATAGACTTACCTCATGCAACTATAAAGCAGTAAATATTAAATTAATACATTTAATTTTATACCACTTGAGTTTCAATAGCTCTTAATTTTAAATTGATATCTAATTAATTTGATGCTTTACATCCTTTTAAAATATTCATTTCATCCAGAATAGTTTTTTAAAAGTATCTTGATATTAAGTATGTCTTTAGACACCTTGAAATACTCTGTTTCCCCTAAATACACTATTTTATATTAAAATAAAATGTTCATAAATATTCATATCGAAGACTTAAGTTGCAGTTTTAACTTCATTCTTAAGCTCCTTTTTTTAAGTGGAATATATTAAACTACTTGAGAGTGTTAATGGTAAGTGAAATAAGGATGAGAATTATTTGATTTCACTAATATGAGGAATGAAAAAAGCAAACAAACAACAAATAAACAAACAAGCAAACAAACTGTTAGAGACAGATAATGAAAGGGTGGTTACTAGAGGAGAGGGGGAGGGTAAAGAGGGTTGAATTTATGGTGACAAAGGGGGACTACACTTTGGGTGGTGAGCACAAACACAGTGTACTGATGATGCATTATAGAATTGTACATTTGAAACTTATTAATGTTATTAATCAATGACATCCCAATAAAAAGAAAGAGTGGAAAGACATTATAAAGTAACTAAAAAATAAAAACTACGGAGGATAATAAAGCCATTATAGAAAGGATTTGGGATTAGTCTAGTATGTCATTTTCCCTTAGTAGTTTATATTTTCCGTGGAAATAACTTTTATTATTTAGCTCGATATGAACAATTCAAATTGACATTGCTTATGTTGCTCTTCTATTTTCATTTCACTGTCATTAGCATCCCCACACTGGGATACCAAAGCGGGGAAAGACTTCCTTTTTTCTCCTTTTGCAGAAAGAGAGAGGCTGAGGTTGTCAGAAATTCTGAGTTGGTTTATCTCCTCATTCCTTTATTTCATCATGAATGTGGAGAAAATGGAAAGAAATCTTTTTTTAATTTTATTTTAATTGTTGCAGAAATATTGATAGAGACCCTTTTGTTTTGGCCTAAGTCAATCACTTTCAGAGATCTGATGGAGAACATCTTTTGAAATGTGAACTTCCACAGAGTTTTTCAGAAGATCTGGATTCCATGTGTGTTCCATGGTGTAGCCAGGGACAGAAGGAGGACATAATGGGTGGACAAGAGAGTAATATGGTGTGTCCATGACCACTGCTTCTTATACTATTAAGGTTACCTTAACTGTCTAAGGAAGTCTTGGGCTCAGATCATGCTGTACAGGAACAGAAATTGGAACTATAATCTAAGAAACAAGTTTTCTTTAGGGACTGTTCTTGGGACAACATCCCTGTATTCATAACCCTCACTTCTGACTAACACCATGCATTAGTTCGCTAGGTTCTGCTGGATTAATCTGCTAGAACTTTTGTAACAGAATACAACACACTGGATGGATTAAGTAGTAGAAATTCATTTCTCATAGTTCTGGAGGCTAGAAGTCTAAGATCAGCCTAGAAATTTAAATCCACCTTTGCCAGCATGTTTGGGTTTTTCTGAGGCTTCTTCTCTGTAGCTTGCAGACACCCACCTTCTCACTGTGCCCTCACGTGGCCTTTTCTCCATGAGCAGGTGTCACTGGTGACTCTTTTCTTATGAAGACACCAATCAGATTGGACAAGGGCCTCCCTTAATAGCCTCATTTAAACAACCATTTCTTTTTTTTTAAGAGAAAAACAAAACCAAAACAAAAATTTATCTTTAAGGGGTTTATCTCTAAATAAAGTCACGTTCTGAGACACTGGAAGTTAAGACTTCAGCACATGAATTTTGGTGAGACACAATTCAACCCAAAACAACTGTTATATTCTATTATTTTATATTGTATTAGTTATATCATATATCTTTAAATAAGGATTGCCTAAAAATAAATGTAATATGATACCCTTTCCAAAAATAGGAAAACTTCATTTTAAAATTAACCTATTTAATTGAGGGACATCAGTCTCAAAAGTCTTTAAGCTTGTATAAGCATCATTATAACTTTTTTGTAGGCACCAAGTAAAATGGTACCAAATCAAATGGATATTTTTATGAAGAGTGAACATTTCTAACCCCTCCTAAATCTTTCTATAAGCAATATTTATTCCAAGCTAGATTGTAGATCTAAGCATAAATGATAGAGACATAAAGGATGCAAAAGATGACATAAGAGATATTTGTGACCATGATAACAGACAAATATTTTTCAGACAGGATACAAAAAACAACCATCATAATGGAAAAAATTGGTAAGTTAGGCAAGGTTAAAATTGATCATTTCTGCTCATGATCAACGGAAATGAATTAGTAGCTTACAGTTTACCTACTGGTAGAATATATCTGATGTTGGATACACACATATAAGTGAACACCAATATTAGTAAAAATTAATAATCAATAACTATAAACCATAATAGTCTAAATCTGCAAACAAACCAAATGCCTATCAACAGGAGAACAGATAAAGACATTGTGGTAAACCCACGCAATGTAGTACTACTTAACAATGAAGACTGCCTACTACTGAGGCATGCACACACATGGACAGGTCTCAGACACTAAAAGGGACACAAGGAAGCTTTCTGTGGTGGCAGAAATGTGCTACATCTTGTCAAATGCAGTGAACTGCACACTTAGCATCTATACATTTTGTTGGATGCAATTTTTTGAATATATTTTATTGATTATGCTGTTACAGTTCCATTTTTTCCTCCCCTTTATCCCCTTACACCCTGCACCCCCCTCCCTCCAGCATCTCCCCTCCTTTGTTCATGTCCATGAGTTGTACATGTAAGTTCTTTGGCTTCTGCATTTTGTATACTAGTCTTAATCTCCCCTGTCTATTCTGTGCCTACCAATTATACTTCTTATTCCTTGTACCAGTTTTCCCCATTCCCCCTCTCTTCATTCCCACTGATAACCTTCCATGTGATCTTTATTTCTATGATTCTGTTCCTGTTCTAGTTATTTGCTTAGTATATTTTTTGTTTTGTTTTTTTTAGGTTCAGTTGTTGATAGTTGTGAGTTTGTTGTCATTTTACTGTTTATAGTTTTGATCTTCTTTTTCTTAGGTAAGTCCCTTTAACATTTCATATAATAAGGGCTTGGTAATGATGAACCCCTTGAACTTTATCTGGGAAGCACTTTATCTGCCCTTCCATTCTAAATGATAGCTTTGCTGGATACACTCATCTTGGATGTAGGTCCTTGCCTTTCATGCCTTTAATACTTCTTTCTAGCCCCCTCTTGCCTATAAGATTTCTTTTGAGAAATCAGCTGATAGTCTTATGGGAACTCTTTTGTAGGTAATTGTCTCCTTTTCTTTTGCTGCTTTTAAGATTCTCATTAAAGATGAGAACTTTAATCTTGAGTAATTTATTTATGATGTGTCTTGGTGTGTTTCTCCTTGCATCCAACTTCTTTGGGATGCTGAGCTTCCTGAACTTGCATGTCTAGTTTCATCACTAGATTGGGAAAGTTTTTCTTCATTATTTTTAAACAGAAAACACACACATCCACAAAACTTCTTGACAACAGTAAAAAGGCTAAACATGTATTTGAAGACTATTGGATACAATTGCATTGAAATTTCTGGAGGGATAGACCTTGTTTAAATTATTTATCATTATAGGCAATGTTCAATAACTAGGTTCCCAAGAGTAGTTAAAATGGAAAGGTGACTTCAAACAAGAAGTTTGTAAGCAGATAGTTTTATAGAAAGAAAATGAGTCCTTGTAAAAAATATGCAACATGCATACCCTCTTGTAAAAAGATATGCTGCACACACAGTATGTGTGTGTGTATGTATATATGTGCGAATATTCTCAGAAGTGATTTAAATCCATTTTATGATTTTGCTCGTTTCAACCTGTGAAATATAAACAGTTTTTATTCCTGTGTTATAGGTTAGCTAATAAAAAATAAATCATCAATCTCTGTCATCTATAGAAGTCTCTGATGACTTGTGAAATTCATGCAATTTATACTTTAATCACCGCTCTTGGTAGTAGAGAAGTGGCTGACTGTATTAATTAGATTACTTAGTCCCCTTGACACATATAGAGATTATAAATAAGGGAAGGAAATTCTCAACCCAATTTTTCCTGTCTAAGAAGCATATTCTCGGTGAGAAAAGGATAAAGCCTCTTCCACCATCCTCTGTGCTGTGTGAGTACATGCCCATACACATACATAGTTACAGCACTCAGAGAAAGAAAAAGATGACAACATCCTGTAAGTGGAAACAAGTTTGCTCTTACCTAGAAGACAATCATGGATTTGAGAATGTATGTCCAACAACTTGCATCATCTTGGATATCTTTTCTCTTATTCATGGTGCTTACAGTACTACCGACTTCTACGTGTGTACAACCAGACTCAGCATCATTTTCCATGAAGAAAACTCCACTGTAATATTGTGCCACAAATGCATGGATAAATGAAATAACTAATATTACCTTTAGATCTTATGCCATGAAAGGATATTAAATAATTTATTTACGATTAGGACAAGGTTATATTTTCTTACGTAGTCACATTGTCAGCATGACCATTAACTAGAAATTTACCCACCGTCTCTTAGCTCCTACTCTGTGGGGTTATTCAGGGACCGTGTGTTTGCGTACAATTTCCAGGTGACTTTTCTAGTTGGCTCCCTGTTGGGTTTCCTCAGTTGAAGGCACTAATGGAAAATCAGAAGCCAAAAGTAGCAGAAAACCCAGAGTTCTTCATCTCTGGCTCTAACTTTCTTCCTTTATTTTTGGGCAGGTGTCTCTTCAATCCCTCAACTTCCAGGACAAAAGTTTCACTACTGTTCCAGTTCTTGGACACTCGTGGAAACACCATTTCTTCTCTATGTTCCCCTGGCCCTAGGAACGGTAGCTGTTCTCCACAGTTTCTTACCTATAATTACTTTAAATTGTCCTTTTGCTTCTCCAGCTTTCTAACATCTGTATTACCAATATAACCTTATTAAATCTATTTTTTGGAAATATCTGACATAGTTTCTCTGTTTTTTTTTTTTAAACTGTACCTTGACCAGGACTCTTTTATACACCCATGCAACAAATTCTTATCAATGAAAGTGCATTCTACAGAGTAGAAAGATCATATTTTATTATATAATATTTTGTTACTGGCTGCATGTTATAAAATATCTAATATTTATTGAGTTAACTGTATACTTACCATTCTTCTAAGTGATTTACTTATTTAATCTTCATAGCAATTCTTAGAGGTTGATGCTATAATTGTATGTATTTTTTCAGATGATGAAACTAAGGCAGAGTGAATTTTAAAATCTGCCCTCAGCTAATGGAATTAGTATGGGATGGAGAAGAGGTGTTTATCTGCAAAGGGAAGCAGAGAAATGAGAAAGGCTTGTTAAAAACAACGATTATGGCATTAATCTGGTAGAGTAGTAACAATTGATGGTATAGAAAATATAAAGGTTACTGCAGGGTTGATCTGAGCAGCAGAGAAAGACTTCCACATAATCATCAACATGGAGAGACTATTGCTTTGGAAAGGAAGACACGTGGTAAGCAAACTACACCGTATGGATATAAACACATTGCTAGAATGGAAGCAAAAGTGTATGGCAATTCGTCTGTGATTGCCTCTCTTTTCCCAGTAAATAAGATACCAAGCCAATAGCTAATAGTGAAGATTGGGAAAAGAATGTTGAGATGACTAAAAAGAGAAGAGTAGATATGATTTAGTCATTTAAAATTAAATGAATTTACAAAGAAAATGTAATAGTTTGTAATATAGTACTAAAGACGAGATTGAAGTTATTGGTCATACATTTAAAATAAGAGGAACCAATGTTGTTCTATCAATCAGCATTCTCCAGAGAAAAAGAACCAAGTGTGTATATAAGAATCTGTACCTATGTCTACGTCCATGTTTACATGCACATTCCATGCTTATCTACACATATTTGTGATTCTCCAGGTTGGGATTTCAAATAGAAAACCCAAGTGCTGTGCCAAACTCAAAGTCAGAGGGATAGGGCCCCAAAAACCCATAAGGAAAAGCAAAAAATGGTACTGACGAAGGTAAAGGATTTGGGCCAGTTTTGCGATAGATTTACCACAGAATAGAAAGGAGAAAACAGATTTAAGTGATATTTGAGAGTGTGTATAATAAATGTTTTGGTGAGGGAAGAAATTTTTCTCTACCCTCCTAGGTGTTTTGACTGGTCTAATAATTAAATTGACATGAGACAAATTAACAAGAGAATATAAGCAAATTTAACTGCATATGTAAATATAGAAGTTGCATATACACGGCAGAGTTGAGAGAGAAGGTAAAATGAAGCATACATGACATCCTGAGCTAAGGAATAAGGGAAGAGGCCTGAGACTGCAGAGGGGTGATGGGTAATTCACAGGCTAATAAGAGGAGCAACTGATCATTATGTTTGCCCTGCCATATACATAGGTCATAAAGAGTTATTTCTATTAATGACCCTTACTATAGGCAAGTCACCCAATTTAAATTCCTTCACAGAAAGGTAAAAGTTATTCTTGATTGCTTTCAGCTCAAAATAATTTACATGTCAAAATAGCAGACCTTGGGGAGGCCTATTCTGAAAATTTTCGTTATGTTTTAGTTTAGAGAACAAAGACTAAAAGAGCTTTGCTCTAACAGTACAGAAGGTAGAAAACTACATTCTTGAATATTTAATCCTTTTCTCCAGAAAAAGATCAGTGACAAGACGTTGAGATGCTTATGCAAACTTTGGTGAATGCATTTCAAACTGCTCCGTAAATGGTGAAATTCATGTCCCTGAGTTTCTGTGACTATTTACCTGTTGATGACATCTGTGGGTTCTCTATTCTCATTTTTCATATTTTGTATTATAAACTTTAAAACTTTGTACAATTTAATTTTGAAGTAACTAAACTGGATGAAATGAAAATAAGATGGAGAGATGTTTAATCACTTTGGGATTAAAGGTGAGAACAAAAGGAATTAACAAATCAGCAACTGGTGTCTTCAAAGAAGTGAATAAAAGTGCATTAGTTTTCAGGCAATTTCAACTCCACAGATTTAAATAGAGATAAAGACATCTCTAAAAACAAAGTGTTCCTTTTATAGCAATAAGAGGAACCAAAAGTACTTTGAATTTTTTATATCCAAATTAATAAACTTGCCAATACATTTGACATTTTATAGCATACTCAATGCTTTAATTGTTACTCAATTTCCCCTAATTTTATTCCTAAACACACACACACACACATACATATATCAATATAATGTTTTAATAAGGCCTCATGAATAACAGGTAATTGATTCTTAGATGGGTCAATAGATGGCAGTAACCATTATTATTAACAGATGTTTATAAAAAATCTACTTTTTCCTGAAGTATTTCCACTATTTCCTCTCTCTCTCATTCGTACTATAAGAAGGTCTGTTTGTGTTCAAAAATTAGTTCACACTTTCTCCTAGGTGTTGACTTCTTAGCTTCACTATAACTTCCACTCCACACTCAATTATTGTTCTTTGCAGTCGACCAACTCTTGTGTCTACAGATTATAAGGGAAGGTACAATTCATTGACTTCCACTGGGCAGGGGTCAAGCATATATGTATTTTTGAATGAGTGAAAAATCTCAGTATAAAGTTAAAAAAATTGCTATGTTTCTTACCCATATAATTTTTTCACCCATACAAAAGCAATCTTGTTTTTTGCAAACAACTAAACAAAACAAAATCAGTCTTTTACATGCAACACAAGACACCAAAGTTTTTATTTGCTGATTTCTCTTACCTTTGGTCTTTGCACTCAGCACCATTAATCGTTTTTTTTTCTCTTTTGTGTAGATTAAGCTTTATTAAATGCCTGTAAAGAAGAGTGAACGATAAAATAAAAAAGGCTGACAAACACCTTTAGAGTCTTGAATAAAGCAGACCAATGTCTTTGTCTTTGTATTTTATGTGAATTTTCACTAACAGTCATGTGCTGTATGTTTCCTTTACTCAAAAGTACTTTGTAGCATTCATTTAAATTTTTCAATCATAATAAAGATGTAAATTCAAACCCTGACTACTAACTGAAATATTTTGTGGCATTCTCATGAATACACAGATTTGGGAGAGAAGTAGGTCAAAAAGAAGTTAAACTGAGAAATTCAGTACCATGTATTTGAGCGCATGCTAACGAAGACTGCATAGTCAGACCTCCAAGATGGCAACTTCCATACATGAAGCGCTTTACTGAATTGGCACCTTCAAATACACCCACTTCAAATATATATTTTTACAATCAGTGAGGTGGTTTTATCAGGAGAAAATTCCTCCTGGAATTCTCACATTGCTGCAGGTCTCATTTGATGAGCAAAGGCATCATTTGCCAATTTTATCTGGATTTTCTTTTCGGGATGCTCATTGAAAGGAAAAGCTGTTGCTGTCCCTGGAGCAGATTGAAATTCCCGAATAGCAAAGGTAACGTCTCTCTGCTGAGAAGAGGTGCAGGCTTGCCAACAGTACCTGTGTAAGATGATATCAGTGTCCTTCTCCTGTCATTCATTCCACAGTGTGGGCAACCCTCACAGTGTTGCCTCATGGGAACTGGGGATGAGAAAACAAGAGCAAGATGTTACTCAGTGGGGGCCATAGCTGTGTGTAGTAAACAGTTTGCTCTGACCCAGAAACCTCATGTCTTCCTGCTGGTATCCATGAAACTGTGGCTGGCTCACTTGTTAGCTTGCAAGTAGGGTGAAATCTGGGACGTTGTTCCTAAGGTGACAAGTTTATTTGAACTTTAGGAAATGCCTTAGTGGATTCCTCAGCTAGATTATATTTCATCATTGTTTGTCGAGAGAGATTTGTTCTTTTACATCATGATACCTTATGATAGCATGACCAATATATACTCACAACAGAAAACTAAAAGAACTGTAAAATATAAAAAAGATATTAAAAATACCATTCCGCCACTTAGAGAAAATCATTAATAATATATTCTGTATATTCTTAGGTCTGCCCCATTTTGTGGTTATACACATAGAGATGCATACATTTATGCATGGAAATATATTTTTATAATTTGAGATCATACTGTATATTACTGTTATATTTTGTGTTCTAATTCTAGGACCCCATATATGCCTTCTTATAATTCCCAGTATAATATACTGTTAGTATTGAATTATAGAATATACCACTTGGGTTTTAATTTATTTTTCTTTTTATCTCTTTTGTCTCTCATACTTTGTCCTAGTGCCCACATATTATATTTTTAACACTTAAGGGTACTAACCTACTTTGCACAAGTTACTAAAAGATGTATATGTATTTTTGTAATAGTTTCAAGAACCTTAAGAAAATAATGTTTACCTTTTTTTTCTATTTTAGCAAGTGTTCATATTACCCTTAGAAAGAAACTTCTTCAACATAAGATAAGATAAAAGATTAAATTTATTGTCAGTATTACATTTACCACAAATCATCTCATAAAATAGTGACCTAGTATTTCCAATAATTGTGATGTTTAATATTTATTGCACATTTACTGAGGTCAAGTGCTTTTCTGTGTAGCGTATATATGTCTTAAACTGTCTTAATCTCTTCAGCCAGCAGTGTTATTTCCCCCACTTGAAAGATGAGGCAGAATGAGTTGGGATAATCCTTCTTGGGCGAGTAGGCTGCAAAGTAGGACTCACCCTGTGCAGAGTCTGACTCTAGAAGCCCCTTGGAAAACTGTAATGCTCTGTTTTTCAGTTAGCCATGCATCCTGTTATTGTTTCTTAAATAATTTGCTACTCACTCCCTAATTAAAATGCTTTTTTAAAAAATAATATAGTTAGTTTCTACATGGACTTGGGTTTGTTTCTGGGCCTTCTCTTCTGTTAGAAAAATCTGGCTACTTATCTTGTGCCTTACAAAACAATGGCTTTGAGGGAAAAGCTCATACATCCTGATACATGATCCCCACCAAAGTTTATTTAATGTACATTTTCAAGGGCCATGTATGTGTAATATATAAAGAATGTTATGGTTTATTTAGGAGATGTCAATAACTCAAGGGAATGAATGCATAGAAAAGGGAACATATCAGGCTATTCTAGTGATTCTCTAGTGTATCCTGTTCAAACCCTGGAACTGTTGAGCAGAGAGACTGTATTATAGCCCATCCCAGTGTCGGGACCAATCACAGGAAGACCTTCTGCTCCTGTGACCGAGGGAGCTCAGCAAATGCAAGACTCATGTCTTAGTCTGTTTAGGCTGCTATATATAACAGAACACCACAGACTAGGTGGCTTATAAATAATTTATTTCTCATGTTGTGGAGGCTGGAAGTTCAAAGTCAAGGTGCTGGCAGATTTGGTGTCTGGCGAGGCCCCCATTTCCTGGTTCATGCAGGTCTGTCTTCTCCCTGTGTTGTCACATGGCAAAAGGAACAAGAGAGCTCTCTGGGGTCTCTTTTTTGGGGGGGGGTATCCATCCCATTGAAGAGAGTTCCACTCTGATGAACTAACATCTGCTAAAGGCCCCACTTCCTCGTACCATCACTTTGGGCATTAGGATCTAACATCTGAAGTTTGGGGGATGCATGCATTCAATCTGTAGCAGCATAGTCCATAGAGAAGGAGGGATACAAATTCCATCCACAGGGGATAACAGGTTATCTTCCAGGATGACCCTTGTTGAGAAATCCTTACTAGGAATGATGGAGTGATGGAAATAATTTGGGGGCTTACTTGTTTGTAGAATATTATCTTTAATGAGGACAAATGTTAGGGCCCTCTTTTCTCTTTATGATTGTTAATCATCAAGGTTCCTCTTGCCAACACTGCGCTGGCACATATGCATGGCTGAAGGTACGGTTTCCTAAACGCCCCATCCAACATTTGATGCACCGCCAGCCTCCCTAAATTTAGGTTGGGATGCTGCTTTAGAGTTTGGCAAGTGTATTGCATTCCTGCCATTATCCTACAGCCACAACTTTCTCCCTTTAAATCTAGAAGTGTTTTACTGTTAATTTGTTTGCACAGCACATTCCAAGATTGTGCATCTTTACAGTGGTGTATAGGGTGAGTCTGAAAGGTTTGGGAAAATACTTAAAATGTATAATTAGCCTTATACAGACTTTGATTATAGATTATTTCCAATAATTATTTACTAATTTTTATGCTGACCACTGTAAGGACTATGTCTATCACTGATATAATGACACATTTTCAGATTCTGTTGGAGAAAAAAATATTTTCAAGTATCCATTTCACATATACTGCTGTTTTTTTAATATGCATTTTGCAGAGTGTGACCAAAAATCATTTTTAAAAAATGCTTATATAAAGTGGAGCATTGCTAACTAGTTCCTTAGATTTTAGCTAGAAACAAGTCTGTTTTCCCCCCATTCTCTAGGACATGTATACTCTCTGTAAAATGACATATAAAATGTGCATTCAAGCAGAACTTGTACCATTTTTTCGGTGGTTGTGCAACTATAGTGGACTTATTGCAATGACTTCATTCCTGTAATGTGCCAGGGAGAGTCATGGGATGATATTTGAACTCTGGGCTGACAGTGCACAGTCACATGCACCACCACTGCAAGCACTGTGTTTACTGGACTCCGCCTCTGCCATCAGCAAGACCAACTAGTACTTACATTGTGGGCACGTAGGACATGAGTTGTTATGTCCATTGCTTAATGCTGTCAATAGGAAGAGACAGGTTTTGAAGATTAAGTCAAGAGAAAAAGAGTAATATTTCTTCATGAACAGTTTGAAGATAAATCATCGATATTTTGTCTTCTTTATAATTTATGTTAATTTTAAGATCTGAAGTGCTTTATGGTAAAATTGAGAATTAGTCACTTAGTTAAGTATACTGCTGATGATATTTTCTTTCTTCCAAAAGATATAATTTCTGAAACTTACTGTTTCCAAGAGAACCATTAGAGATCACTTTTTCTTTTTTAAGAATCACTTTGAAAGTTATATACATTGTTAATATATACTGTTTTTCATAAAAGTTTTTTCTTGGAAAATAAAAAATTTTGAATGTGACCATGTCATTTGCATTTCTGTTTCTTGATGATTAATAATAAAAGTTATAGCTTAACAAGTTTTTTTTTTTAAATGTGTTCCCAAATCTCCCATCTCTCCATCCTCCCAACAAGCACACTGAGGCTAGTGTGTCTAGGTCATGGTGTACTGAAGGAGAAACTGGCTCGGAGGTGATGGATGGGTGACCACGGAGGCCACGGAGGCCACAGAGGCTTGCTATGGATCTGACTCTCGTGATTCTGAAACCAGCAAATTTCAAAGTTACTGCTGAACTTATTTCATGCTCACGTTTTTGACTCCCTTTTTATAGATTTGGAGGATAGCAGTTACTAGGCTTTAACATATTCTCGGAATGGGGAAAAGCAGTAGATCCTATTTTGCTTAATTTTTGTACCTTTTCTCAGTGATTATCTTCTTCCGCCTCAGCCTTTGGAAACATCCAGGGCACATCTCCTGAAATTCAGAGAGTAAATTAGCCATGGCGGGAGCACAGTATAACAATAACTTCCTGACCCTGCATGTCATAAAGTTCCTCAGACTCAATTAATCTAAACTGAAGAATCCCATAACCTTCTCCATTGCAAAGATAATACTGTACTAAATTCATCCAGTTGCTCAAGTCAAGAACCTTGGAGATGAGAGAAGGTATTGTTTGGGGAAAAAAGAGGAGAATTTTGGGATGTTGGGCATATTCCGTGTGGTACCTTAGTAGCATGTGGTACTATAATCTCCTATAGTGGATACACGACATCACACATTTGTCAAAACCCAGGGTCTTCACACCAGAAAGAGTAACTCTAATGTAGGCAAATTAAAAATATAAGAAGGTATTGTTTGGGGAAAAAAGAGGAGAATTTTGGGATGTTGGGCATATTCCGTGTGGTACCTTAGTAGCATGTGGTACTATAATCTCCTATAGTGGATACACGACATCACACATTTGTCAAAACCCAGGGTCTTCACACCAGAAAGAGTAACTCTAATGTAGGCAAATTAAAAATATAATTAACCAGAATGTTAAGGGATACTGGAAAGAAATGCAGATGGTGACAAAAGAGTTAACTGTTTTACAAATATATGGCACACTTGCACCGAAGGTAATGGCAGGTAGAAGACCTGAACTATGTAACTTTGGAAAATTACGTTTTGAGTGGAAAGTGTAAGAATGAAAACAAAAGCAACTGTATATAAACACTTTGGTTGGTAAAGCTATTTCTCACAAAGGTCAGTTTTATAATTTTGAAACAGTTAAACATGAATTCTTGAATTAAACCAATAAATAAATGGATGAAGAATGGTGGGCCCTAGGTTTCTCACTTTTTAAAAAATATTTTATTTATTTATTTTTAGAGAGGGAAGGGAAGGAGAAAGAGAGAGAGAAACATCAATGTGTGGTTGCTGGGGGTCATGGCTTGCAACCCAGGTATGTATCCTGACTGGGAATCGAACCTGCGACACTTTGGTTCGCAGTCTGAGCTCAAACCACTGAGCTACGCCAGCCAGGACAGTTTCTCACTTTTGAAAAGGGAGATTACAGATTAGCAAGAGGGAGAGGCTAGAATAGATCATGTGGTGTTGGATTAGAGTCAGAGATATAAGTACAAATTCAGGTTTCGCTTAATATAGACACAGACAACTAGATACATAAATGCTTATAGATAAGTATGTATGTCTGGGTTAATGTACACACATATTTCCTAGCTTTATTTACCAAGACAGCCCACGAGCATGACATCCTAGTGGTAGTGAACACACTCAGTGTCTAGATCTTGGTTTCTAATTGCATTCTCCAATGATGTAAAAATAGGGCTTTCGAAGAAATGACTGAGTCCAGACCTTGGGCAGGAATACATAGGATGAATATGGCATGTGCTCTAGTGACAAAAGTAAGGGTGTTATTAAGCAACAAAAAGACTGATCTTTTCATAGGGACACAGGAGCCAATGTTTCTTCAATATTGGCAATCGCTGAAATAAAATGAGCAACACAATGAAGTCGTAGTGGATTGATATGGATACCAGCCCACAGTGTCTGCGGCATTGTGGATGAGACAAAATAAATTCACACAGACTACCGAGTCCTGTGGAGCAAAAGGGACAGCACAACTTCTCTCTCAGGAGGAGAATGCCGCAGCCTTGCCTCGAGAGGCTTTTATTGGATTTAATTTGCATAGGAATACAGGGTGTATACATAAAGCTCATTAATTATTATCAGGCATTAAGGATCAAACAATAGATAACATATAAAGAACTCTGAGGGCCTCTTTTGAGTCAGGGTCAGATAGTTACATGGCCATAAAACTTTGGGGAACAAACTCACTTCCTGCTTGGACCCTTATCATTTAATTGAGAGCATTCTAAACAACGTAGGTTTCACATGATTTTATATATTCTTTCTTAGGCCTGATTGCCCTAGGGAACCCACCTTTTCCAGCACAGGGAGGCACTCACAACCGGCATTGTTTCAGGCTTAAGGCATTGTTTCAGGTTTCCGGCTTAAGTTAGGCAGGGAAAGTAAGGCAGCCAAGAGGTTATGAGACTTCTTACAGACAGAATGAGGACACAGATTATGTCAAAGCCAAGGGGTGAGGGTCCCTCACCCTTTTTTTGTAGTCCCCAAGTCCTTCCCTGGGGGCCCCTGTGATCATGCCTGTCTTAGATCGTTCCCCACTTGGGGAATCTTACCCATCATTGGCTAACTGATCAAGCATTAGAGGCCAGGCAGGGTGAAGTAAAAGAGGCAGAGGCAGCGCCCCTGCCAGGGAGATAAGCTTTGTCTCCTTCTCCTTAGTGGCTTATGGTCTGAAGGTCACTCACTCATCCTTAGCCATGGGGTTTATAGCTCCTGAAACCAGACAGGACAGTTCCCAACAGTGGATTATACCCCAAGTATGAAATAAATATCTGTGAGTACATAATGATGTAAATGAATGAGTGAATAAACAAAGTCATGGAATATCCATCTCTCCTGTATAGAATTCCAAATAATTCAGACAGGTATTCTCCTCTCAAAGATGTAAAGTTTAAATGACTCCACCTCCTACCCATTGCATATAGACTGTGCTTAGTGACTTGTTTACAGAGTATAGTGCATGGAAAAGAGAGGGTAACCTACCAATGGAAAAACTTGGTTACTTACCTTGGCAGGTGATCAAGGTTAACAGGATCAATAAGTCATTAGTATGTACCCTTGATATAATGTGGTGACAATGATAATTTATCTCTGTGATGTTCCCTTTAAAAAACTTGTAACCCTTCTAATCATGTCTGGGAAAGCCATTAGACAAATTAAGGAATATTCTACAAAATTTCTGACCTGTGCTTCTCAAAACTGTCAAAGTTTTCAAAAACAAAGAAATTTGAGACATTATGATACACCTGATGAGGCTAAGGAAAGGACACTAAGTATACTGTGGCACATTTACCAATCTGTATACTAGTATGTGGTCTACTGTGGTATTCTTGGATGGGAACCTGGAATAGAAAAAGTACTCCCAGGGAAAAGCTGGTAAATATCAAATAAAGTATGGTGTTTGATTAATAGTCATTTAATTAAATGTTGATGCCTTAGTTGTGACAAGTAGACCATAGTAATTTACGATGTTACAAAGTGAGGAGTACACTAAAAGTGGCAGTAGAATTTGTGCAACTTTTCTGTACATTCCAAACTAATCTAAAATAAAAAAGATTATTTAAGTAAATTTAAAATAAAAACTTGAGAGTCATCTTCAGAAATTATTTTTTTCTCCCCCCAAACAATGTGTCAGCAAAGTTTATTGGTTTTAGTCTCCAAGTATCCAAAAAATGTGTCCATTTCCCTGTCCCTATGACTAACACTCTAATAAAAGACACTGTCAGCTTTTGCTTGCTTTATTCCAATAGCTCATTAAGTGGCGTCCTTGTTCTTGCTTTTTGACAATCCATTCTCTACAGTGTATCAAACATACTTTAAAAATAAGAATTTTGATATCACTAACACTACTTAAAACTTGTTCATATATTCTATTGCCATTAGGATAAAATCCAAATACTTTACTGTATTGGTTTAGGTGATGCTAGGTGCTATAACAGACACACCTGAAAATTTCAAGGGCTTAACACAGTAGTTGTTTATTTTTTGCCCACATGAAGTCCAAGGCCACTTTCCTACTAAACACATGGCTTTCCTTCATAATAAATTAGTAACAAAAGTTCCTTTCATTTTTGTGGTTTAGTCTGCTTCAATAGGTGACTTTTAACCTAGGGAAAGAATTATGAAGAGATTTTTATGGGTTAAGCTAGGAAATAGCATGAAACATTTATACTTATATTTTATTGGTTATACTCAGTCACATGACCCTAACTCATAAAAAGAAGGCTGGGGAATGTAGTCTAACAGTGAACCAAATTAGTAGAGGAACTGGGTGAAGTAATCAGTCTTTAAGATCACAGTCTCTCCTTTACTTATCATTGCATCCATTGTCCCACATAAATGGGGCTTTGGGATCAAGTTCCTTAGGCACTAACCACACTGGAATTCCTCCTTTTACACTTTTTAAGTATTCCAGTGCCATATATTTCCTTAGATCTTTACATTGGCTGTGTTCTGCATCTATAACATTTTGTGTCCTTTATAAAATCCATGCATCAGATTAAATGTGACCTTCCCAGGGAGATCTTACTTAACCTTGAATTCAAAATAATCTCATTTTATCTGTTTTAGCAAAGCTTTTTATGTATTTCCAATTCTTACTGCACTCATTTTATTAAATATTTTAAAACTCATTTATTATTTGCCTTCTTACCTCCCTGAAAAGCCCTGTGGAAGCAGGACCTGACTTTTGATCACTTCTCTGTCATTAGTACCAGAAAGATTGGTACCTAATTTAAAATAATTCTTTGAATAATGGATACATGTGCAGAAAGAACTGATTTTTATTTCACTAAAACAACTAGAAGAGAAAGAGTTAATTCTTCTTTGTGGAAGAAATTAAAGAAAAGGAGGCACAAGTTTTGATAAAAAAAACATTCAGAAATTTCTATAATAAAAGACAGGTCAACTGGAGACAGAATGTGGGGTTTTGAATTTCTTATCTAGGCTTCTACTAAACCATAAGGCTTCATTGCAGAATTGCATAGCAACCCCAATTAGAAGTTGAATATTTCTATATATATTGTGATATAATTCCCCAAGAGACATATCTATACAGGTCCTTCTGGGATTTACCAACTCTTTCTCATTATTTTTTTCTACATTCTCTTTCTAAAGTGGAGGACTGTTAATTTAAATGAAGAAAACAAGTTTGAACTTTAGATATGAATCATGTTATCTGTAACCTCCAAATATTGTTTTATTATTTTGGTTTTTAAATTTCACTCCTTTCACAACTAATTTCTTGGATACATTTTAGTAAGAATGCTAATAAATAAAAATCCTTGTTAGCTGAAATTTTTGAATAAAATATAATTTGAATACTATTTAGTATTTTATTCACTAAGATAAAATTCTATTATTAATCTGTTGAATGATATATTTTCCAAAATTGCTATTTGTTTACATGTCTACAAATTAAACCACATGCATTTTACATGTGTATTCCTGCTCAGCAAAAATATACACATGAAACTTCCCATCATTATTCAATAATTTGGCATTTCTTGAAGAGTAAAATGAAACTTTTTATAACAAGCGATGACAGATGAAACTAGCTTCAAGAAACACTTTACAAGTCAAGTCGCATTAAAACAATGATTTTTAACTGCTTTTTTCAAGGTCAAGTTAATAACTCCTTTTTTAATACAGTGAAAATTTGCTCTGATGAAGTAATATGAATAACCCCAATAATTTGCCAAGTCCCTTGGACTTATGTAATTGAATTGCAAATCCATTCTAATGGGATTTGCCCTTTGCACACTTTGAACTAGCCTCATCCTGCACTGGCTTCTTTTTCAGTTAGTATATATCAGCAACAGAATTTTAGAGATGTGAAAGATTGTGCAGCCCCTAGAGAGCAGATTCTGTGTAGGGTGAACTTAACTCAATTTTATGTCTCAAGGGCTCAGGCAGTTTTTCTTTTCTAAATATTCCAGTATACTGGAAGAGTAGGTGGCGAAAGTTTGGGTTACAAAAGGAGAAAAACATTTGCATCATGGTAAGAGTCAAGAAGATATTTGGCTGTAAAAGTGTTAAAACATAATGAAGTTTGTGCTCTGAACCATTCCTTAGTATCAGCTAAGTTGCACCCAAAGGAATTCAGAAGCCACACTCTACTCATGTTTGAGGGAAAACTAGCTTCCTAGACGGTAGACTTTTGTCTGAAAGTAATGTCCATGGAAACCATTTTTGCATGAACATAGTTGGTAGTTGTGAAGAATGCCAGTGATGCCTTTGTGAAGTGAATGCCTGAAAGAAATTGTGTAGGACATTGCAGTGTTTTATGAGATGAGCTTTCCTACAAACAGACCTGGGTTTAAATCATGGGTCTTGCTACTTTTTACCTGTGTTTCCTGAGACCAGTTGCTTACTGCTTCTGATTTCCCATTTTATCACTTGTGAAGCTAGGACCATTAAACCCAACTTAGAGACACTGTTCATATTAAATTAAGTGTGACTGTAAATGTCCTGGGCAAGCACAGTGTAACTACGATGAAGGCGAAGATCTCTAAGGTCACATGGAGTAGAATCTTCCTGAGAAAGTCTGTAAATAAAAAGTTAACTTATGTATTTGGATATTTTAATTCATAGATTATCCATACAAATATTGAATATCAATATAGCTTCATTTTGAAATTCCACATATTTCCAGGATACTTGTTTTTGCTTTTTATGGAAATAAATTGGTTTTAGTTTTCATCTTTTAAACTGTAGAATATTCAAATTGCATATCCAATAGTGATATTTTCTTATACTATTTATTTAAAAAGTGTCAGCATTCATTTTTACTGACCCTAATTTAGTTACATAAGAATGACAAAAACACTAAATAGAATAGAACGTATATCTTGTGCTCATTAGTTGGTCAAAACCATTTGAGTTATTAAAATGAAATCAAATCAATCTATTGGGCTTGTTGACTTAGGAAGAATAAAAAATGAAGACACATCTCTGAACAAAAGTCACACTATAAGATAGCATATTTGATTTTATCTGCCTTTTTAGATTATTCCTACCTTTGATGTACTACCGTACAGACAATTGAGAGTTAGGTGGTTCGTGCCTTGTTAATTTCTTCAGCCATTAGAAAGATTGATTCGTTTGCTCAGCCTTTTCATTTGCTTGGTTCAATTAAAAGTAAACACCAAAAGAGTAAGCACTTAAACAAATGCTTCTAAGATCTGAGGGCATGGTTTGTCATTCACACACATGAAAACCTATGAAACATTGGTGTCCTCTGAGAGGTAACACAGAGAGGCATGTGCAGTCTTCTGGTAAGACAGGTGGCAGCTGACGCGCAGATGATAGAGCAGAAGAGCGTGGAGTAAGAGAACAAAGGCCTTGCCATTTGGTGAGGACAGCACGGGTCCTTTCATAGTCAATGTCAAAACCATTGGACTCACAGAAGACTTCATTTTCTATGTTCATTTACTTGTTATATTTTATATTTTACGTTGAATATTTATTAGTTCATTCATTAATCTATTAATTCATTCAATATTACCAACACTAAAACTATTTTACGTGTTTCCTCCTATTAATTTGGGGCTATAATGAGCGGTAAATTAGGATATTTCCTGAACATTAAATGCTACCTCAAAAACCAACAAACGAACAACCAAATTGTAGAATTCAATTTAAATTATAAAGGTATTTTAAAAATGTATTTAGTATGCCTTTGCTTTGTAGGCTGACATTATTGTAAATTCTACTAATTAATCAGCACATGAAGTGGTAAATAGGTGTACTATTTTTGTTCTAACTTCGTTCTAACTTTGTAATTACGTACATGTAAAATGTGTGACTCTAGTTAGAGTGGTGTCTATTAAAATTTCAATTTCCAGCTAAGTTAATAAGTACATGGGGAAGGAAATGCTTGTAAAATTATTATAATTAAGCTGCTTTAAATGGCCACATTTTGAGAATACAAGGAAATGAGTAGTTAGTTCCCTGAAGAGATGTGAACACACTGTAAAGACCAAAATGTACTTGAAAGATTTATAGTAATTAGCTGTTTTTTTTTGTTTTTTTATCACTCCAGCTTCTTTGACTGGAGTTAAATCCACCTTGAGAGGACACATTCAAGATCATACAAACAGTCATTCTACAATGTTGGCAGGTGAGGAAACAAAATATATCAATTTTTCAAAAGAAAGTTAGTTCTTCCTACCATGTACTTAAAAACAATCAAAACCAAACTGGAGTAGTCTGTCTTTTTGAAAGTTGCTCTTCTCATTTTTGTCTTATGTAATCCAAGCAAGTACCACAAAAGTTGATCTAAGAGTTTAATGTTATTTTAAAGATATCTTATAGATATACATGAAATAACATTTTAGGAGGTGATTAGGAAAAAAAAAACACAGTGAGAATGTAAGAGTTAGGATCATTACCTGTTTAGACCTTTATTTTTCTTCTTTACTTTTTTGTCCTCAACACCTGATAGGAATTTGGGGAATAGTGTACTAATTGCTCTGGAGAGGTAGGACTGTAGGGTAGAGAATACTAGATGGAATTATGAACAGCTAAAGTATATAGCCATAAATTAACAAAGATATTTTGGGAAAAGCATGATCACATTACTTGTTGCATAAATTGGAGACAACAGTTCATTATAGGCAACACCGTCTACCTTCTTGTATCTCTCAAGACTTCTTGATTGCCTCTCATCTTGTACTACTTGATTTGGAGTGCTCTACACCTATCTGACTGCCAATGTCAACCAAAATTTGCTCTACCCGATCACAATATGCCATTTCATTTTTCTAACTTCAATAGTATTAGTTTTATACTTTGGTATTGATTTGGTTATTTTCAGCAATTGCAGCTAAAGTGTAGTCAATGTGGAGACAATTCTTCATCCCTTTCTACCTGGATCTTTGGGACATTTCCATTTTGTGAGCCTGTGGGGATTCTCGTCTCCATGTCTGGTTCTTCCCTGTAACAAGACTGGGAAGAGACCCAGGCTCATCCAACACAGCTCTGCATCGCCGTAAAGGAATGATGGTTTGGATGCCCAACCTTTTGGCCTCTCTGGGCCACACTGGATGAAGAAGACTTGTCATGGGATGAACGTTCGATACATTGCAACATGTAATCACAAAAAATCTCATATTGTTTTAAGTAAACTTATAATTTTATGTTGGGCTGAATTCGTAGCTGTCCTGGGCCACATGTGGTCTGCAAACTGCAGGTTGGACACCCCTGGAGATGGGCAGAAGCACCTAGCTAGGCCAATTAAAATATTCCTTTGAATTTTTCCATGGGAAATTATGACAAGCGCTATAGAAGGTCTGTCTGGAAAACGTCCAGCCATTGTTAATATAACAAGAATGGTTTGTGGGACATTGATGTAACCTGGCAGCTAAGGAGAGTAGACTGGATTGTGCATGCGTGAATAATGACGACTTTATTGTACTACTCAGTGGGGGTGGTAGATGCCATCAAATGAGTATGTGCATGCTGTAGCCATCAAAATCAAAATGAGTGAGCAAGTAAAACAATGAATCTGCATTGAATTTTGTGTTAAGCTTGAACATTCCTCCGCAGAAACCATCTGGCTGATTCAGAACCCGACAGCTATGGGCAACTGGTGATTGGCAGCTTCATCACGACAATGCGCTCACTTATGCATCACAGTCTCGTGCAGAGATTTTTTTGCAAAACATCAAATCACCCGGGTGACTCAGCTCCCCATCAGCCCAGTTTTGGCACCCTGTAACTTCTGGCCTTTCCCCAAACTAAAATCACCTTTGAAAGGGAAGAGATTTCAGACCATCAGTGAGATTCAGGAAAATACGATGGGGTAGCTGATGGGGATTGGGAGAACTGTGCGAGGTCCCAAGGGGCCTTCTTTGAAGGGGACTGAGGAGTCCTTGTCCTGTGTACAAAGTTTCTTGTATCTCGTATCTTCTTCAGTAAATGTCTCTACATTTAATATTACATGGCTGGATACTTTCTGGATAGACCCTCTATATCCTTATTTGGGTCACTAGGTGAGAGGATGGAATTTGGGGATTTCTAGGTGTTATTTTTCTTGGTTGTGAGAAAAGCCTACCTGAAGCAAAGATGTGTGGAGCTGATTGACATAAAAGAGAAGCAGAAACAACCTTGGCTAGCACTGGGGAGAAAACCACGGCGGCATTGCCGGACCCCATCTCAGTGCCTGAAGCAAGCATCCCTGCTGAACCTCTCAGTGATATGAGTCAATAATATCCCCATGTATCAGCTGGTTTGAGTTCAGCTTCTGTCACTTAAGGCAGAAAAATTCAATTGAATTCATTACAGGTAAAGAAGTTTTACCTAAACCCATATTGTGAAAGTGTTAGAGTTATTTGGAAGCAATTTTTGTTGCTAATAATAAGTGTAAAATATGTGTAATAATTTATATCAAGTTAATATAATTGATCTAGAACTTCATATAGTTTTCAAAGAGATGGTGTAGCCATGACCTCATTGAATTTTCACCATAATATTTTAAATTAGAGAGGACAAGTATGTTTACAGTTTATAAACAGGGACATTTAGTTATATTACATGCATCATTAACACATATAACAAGTAGTTGACTTGAGATTGGAACTCAGGAATTTTGATGCTAATTTCAGGGTTTTTCTCACATTGCAAACATCTTTGTTGTTTTGTGTTCCCCTTCCTAATTTTTCCCATCTTCCCACCATCTTTTTAAAAAAAATTTTTTTTAAAATATTTTTTTTCTTAGATTTTATTTATTTATTTATTTTTAGAGAGGGAAGGGAGGGAGAAAGAAAGAGAGAGAGCGAAACATCAATGTGCAGTTGCTGGGGGCCGTGGCCTGCAACCCAGGCATGTGCCCTGATTGGGAATCGAACCTGTGATGCTTTGGTTTGCAGCCCGTGCTCAATCCACTGAGCTATGCCAGCCAGGGCCCCACCATCTCTTTATAATTTCCTGGAGGTTCCGCTCAGCAGCCACACTTCATCCCTCTGCTACTCCCACCTCCGCTCTTCCCAACCTCCCTACTGAAACATTTACATGTTTGTAAGTGAAGCCATGGTGTAGGCAGAGAGTGTGAGTTGCCAGAGAGAGTAGTGGAAACTCAAAACTGTGAATCACACTTAGAGAACTGAATAATGTCCCCTGCACAGACAAATACTTGGTTTTCTAGTACTCCGTAAACACAAAAGGAGGCTCTCGAGGCCATTCTTCCTGCTAACCTCTCACTCGGCCCCCTTGTGGAAGCCATGGGCCTATGTGTATCCATTTAGTGGACCTGAGATATGATTCTCAGGATGTGATTCTCAAGAGTTCCCTGGAGGGCTTGTTGAAACAGTATAGATTTTCTGATTCTTATGCCTGGGATGAGACCTGAGAATGCATTTATAACAAGTCCCAGGTGGCGGTAATGCTACTGGTCCCAGCATCCCGTGCTCAGAACAACTTGTTTAAAGAATAATTTCTCTTAAGGAGATAGAAGGAGTTAAAAGTTTACTGGATATACAAGGAATCTAACTTTATCTTTCTCCCTAACTGTCCAGAGTTTACGACAAAAATTACTGGACATCACACTGTTGCTGGTAGTGTAGTAGTAGTTTCATTTATTTATTATTTTTTTTGTCAGTTATTGAGTCTCAGGCTATTTCTATGCATAGGGGTCATGGTAGGCAGTATGAGATAGTGGTTGAGAGTACAAGACTTAGGTGAGGTAATCCTGAGTCCGAATTTTGGCTCTGACTCTTACAAACTGTGATTTTAATCTCATTATTCAAGTTCTTTCTTATGTTTCTTAAAATAGAGATGATGTTATCATCTACCACTCTGTGTTGTGGTGTAAATAAATAAGATAATTAATGTAATGCACTAAACCCTGTGTCTAATACATTTGTATTGAATATGATATTCAGAATAATTTATTATATGATTTAAAAAGTACTTAGGTAAAGTCAAAATATGATCATTGGCAATATATGTTGGTATATCCAAACTGACTTCCAAATGAGTTTTGAAGCGTAATTGCTTATACTTTGATGACTGTGTAGGTAAATGGTGTTTAAGCAGTCTACAAAACAATCTATAATATTTTTCTCTTAGTCACTGACATAAGGTGGCAGACATAAACATATTCAGTTGTATCTTACTCTGTTTTGAGTCTTGCTCTACAGGAACAAGACTTGTTGATGATACCTACCACACAATGAAAAAATGTTAAAGGCAGGCAGAGTCATCAGAGACAGGCTTTATCACACACAGGGCACTCACGTTCCAGACGTGATCTTGTTGTTCATATTGTCCTGTTGGCCCTTGTACATTCCTTTGAGTTTATGCAAAATAATTTTTCTATATACCCCTCTTGCCTGGCTGATTTATATTCATCATTTAGATTCCACTTTGTTTTTCACTTAAGCATCCTATGCATTTCTTTTTTTTTAAGTTCAGATTTTTTTTGACTGTGTTATAAAAGAGGTTTAGTCAAATAGTCCAAAGCCCATGTCATCATCAGACTCCGCAGATCCTTCTTTCTTTGCTTCCACTTTCTTTTCCATCTAAGGATGGGTCAGCAGCAGTGGAGGGGGCTGGACCTCCTGCTGGTGCCGCACTAGCTGCTGCGGCAGGTCCACCAGCCCCTACATTGCAGTTGAGGCTCCCAATGTTGCCATTGGCTAGAGGCTTTGCAAACAAGCCTGGCCAGAAAGGTTCACCATATACACCAGCTGCTTTAATAAGGGCACTGATCTTATCCTCTGTCGTCTTCACCTCATTGTTGTGCAGAATAAGGGCTGAGTAGATGCAGGCGAGCTCAGAGACGGAGGCCATGGAGTAGGTAAAAGCCGGGCCAGCGGTGCTGGGAGTGGTGCTTGTTGAGGGATGAAGTGAGGGCCTACGCCAACGCGAACTTAGCTTCCTCAGAAGGTCCAAGCACCTTAGTGGCAGCTGGGGAAAAGGCTTATTTCTTAATAGAAATGTAGAGATAATAGAATACTAACTTTAGTATACTAAATTTTAATTCAATATTTTATTGTTTATGTCCCATTATTAGATTAAAAGTTCTTTGAAAACAGAGACCATCTATAGTTAATTCATACAAATAAATGTTTACTGAGACCCTACAAATAAGCATTTACTGAGGGCATACAATAGGTACCGGGTATACAGGGATGGATGAATAAAAGTCTATTTTCGCATGTTACCAAGAAAATTTATGAGTAGATGAAAGCTACTTTTGATTAGGATTCAGGAAAAATACTCCTTTCCGGTCCCTTAATTTGATCTTTAATGATCATAAAAAATTAGCTAACTGAACAGCATAGTGAAGACTATTTTAGGCAAAGTATATATCTATGAGTAACCTAAGCTGAGACAGAACTTGGTGAACTCCAGAAAAGAAGGACACAAGGTTGGTTGGACCATGGCGAGCAAGGGTGGTGCTGGATGCAAAGTGAACTTGAGGGTATAATATCGATGGAAACAAAATCAGGACAGTCCTTTTTGCTGATGTTAAAGACTGAATAATAGACGCAAAGCCAGAGGGCATTTTTTAGTAGAATGAAAATAAAAAAAAATTCAATTAGGATTAACTGAGTCAAATGCTGCTGAAGATCAAGAAAAGTGAGGACTGGAAGGGCCCCTTTGGAAATTCATCAAAAGCAGTTTCGGCAGTGTGGAGGGAGTAGGTATCAGCCTTGCATGACTTGGGGAGTGATTACAAAGGCAGGAAGAAGAGACAACATATGAAAAATTCTGTCAAGAGCCCTGATTCATTATAGAAATAGGGTGATAGATGGATGGGGGCTGATGGTTAAAAAAGGCTATTTTTCAAAAAAAGAGAAGAAAAGTGGGGCACTTAGGCTGTTTCCAGCCCTTGGCTGTTGTAAATTATGCTGCTATAAAAATTGGGTTGCATAGGTTCTTCTGAATTGATATATTAGGATTCTTAGGGTATATTCCCAGCAGTGGAATTGTTAGGTCAGAAGACAGTTCCATTTTTAGTTTTTCAAGGAAATTCCACACTGTGTTCCACAGTGGCTGTACCAGTCTGCATTCCCACCAACAGTACACTAGGGTTCCATTTTCTCTACAACCTCACCAGCCCTTGTTTGTAGATTTGGTTATGATGGCCATTCTGACTGGTGTGAGTTAATATCTCATTGTGGCTTTAATTTACATCTCTCTGATGGCTAGTGATGTTGAGCATCCTTTCATATGTCCATGTGCCTTCTGTATGTCCTCCTTGGAGGAGAGTCTATTCAGGTCCTTTGCCCATTTTTTAAATAGGATTGTTTGTCTTACTGGTGTTGAGTCATATGAGTCCTTTATATATTTTGGAGATCAAACCCTTGTCCGATGTATCATTGGCAAATATGTTCTCCCCTACAGTCTGTTCCCTTTTCATTTTGGTTTCTTTAGCCATGCAGAAAACTTTTAGTTTGATATAGTCACATTTGTTTATTTTTTTCATTTACTTCCTTTGCCCTAGGATATATATTGGCAAATATATTTCTAAGTGGGATATCTGAAACTTTCTTGACCATGTTTTCCTCTAGGACTTTTATGGTATCATGACTTATATTTGTCTTTTATCAATTTTGAGTTTATTCTGGTGTACCAGTAAATGAGTGGATTAAAACACTGTGGTACATTTACACAATGGAATACTACACAGTAGAAAGAAAGAAGGAACTCCTACCTTTTGCGACAGCATGGATGGAACTGGAGGATATTATGCTAAGTGAAATAAGCCAGTTGGTGAAAGACAAGTACTGTGCGATCTCACTTATAAGAAGTCTCGAATGAACGAATAAGCTAATGAAAAAAATAGAACCATAGGAATGGAAGCATAGAACAAACGGACAGTGACCAAGGGGAGGGGAGAGGGAGATAATGGTGGAAAGAAGGGGAAGGGACTAGTCAAAGAACATGTATGAATGACCCATGGACATGGACAATGGTGTGGGAATTGACTGTGGGAACGGGAGTGGGATGGATGGAGGAGGGCAAAGTGGGAAAAGTTGGGACAACTATAATAGAACAAGAACAAAAAAGAGAAAAAAGTGGGAAATACATACATAGACCATGATCAAGTATGTTTCAGGTAAATAATTTAACATGATTTAAATTTTATTTAAAATACCAAAGTGAAATTATTCGTTCAGTAAAAGGAGAGTCTAGAGTCAGACATTTATTATAACTCAGAGCCATTTATTTTATGCTCTAGTCTTAAAAGTTCAACTCTAAGCAGAGACTTTTTCTAGTTTTCATACCTAATACCTAAAGTCTAATCTGTTACAAGTTATCTTAAAATCTCTAAATGTCAAGAAGTATGTTTTTTCTATATAAAATCCTGAATTGTGTTTCTCTTTAAACTTTACAGATATCAACGCTTCCCATAAGCACAGCAATTACTTCTACCATGATATCAGCATTTCAGTCCTTTAATTACTGAAGATAAACATATTGTATATGTTTAGTAATGTACAGGAGTTTTTTAAAATCAAGGAAAAAGCAAGAATGATAAACACAAATTCTATATCCATATCTTTTAAAATTATAATTCCTATGGAAAAGGATTATTTCAAAAAGAAAAGGATGTTATTCTTTTCATAAATGAAAAATACTTGACCAGAATTTTTAACCTCACAGATATAGTCAGTTGGAATGAAGTGATATTTCACAAATAAGACAAAAGCCTCAAGTATTGTGCTGGTATTCCTCAGGTGAGAAAAAAACTTTCCTCACATTTTCCATGCATTTTCATCACAAGAAAGTCAATTTTATAAACAAAAATTGTTCATCTCAGTAGGAGAAGTTGAAGGTCAAAGTGTCACTAAAGTTTTCAGCAAAAGCTCTGAGCTTTCTGGTTGTTAGTTACTGAATGGAATAAAGGAGATTTTTTAAACCAGTACTATCAAATTCACTAATGTTATCTTTAGTAGAGAAAAACACAATGATTTCTATTTGCCTCACACAGTTTATTTTCCCCACCTGTCAGATTCTGTGCTTTTCCTTTGAGAAGCAGGCAAGTCCAGTCCCTCCCCGCAGTAGAATCTGACAGTCAGGTAACCAGCTTTTGGAGCTACTGATTAATATTTAATGGCACAAGATGACTGGTTCTATTGTGTCTCGGCTCAAAATATTGTTGCAAATGCAAAATGAAGAACCTGAAAGCTTCAAGTCCCATTTCACAGGGCATCAAATGTCGTTTTGAATATATTTGACTCTACACGAACTGCAGAAAATCAGTTTTTGTGACTCTAATAATGTACCTCCTCAGTGAGTAAGGAGAACAACTCCATGGGAATTTTAAAAATGTCTCCTCAGTCCTAGACAAAGAACTAACAGGGGCGAAGGAATCTTCCAGGGAGGCTGACCAGTACAGTGAGATACTCCTGCGGCTCATGTCAATGCGCCTTGGGACTGCGCTCCAGAGAGAGGGTACCATGGATGCTTGTGACTAAGTAAAAACTACTTAAGCAAGACAGTTTTCCTTTGACAAGATTCTGGAAATTTTCTGTTCAGGGATTCTTAATATATGGTAGTCATCTCCTCTGATTCCACTGGGCACTTTATGCTGGGGGGTTGCAGGTCTTCTCTGATGGAGGACCCTTCCTAAGAACCCCAGGCAAAGCCCAAAGCAGCCTTAAAGAAGATTCTGCCTTAGTAATAAACCCCTCCATTCCCAAAGAACCAATGTTTAATTTCTGGCAGTCCCCACAGGGAGGGGGACATATTTACACAAAAAGCATATTAGAAGGATGAACACCTTTATTGGTTTCGCGTAATCAGATCTCCTGTTTAATTGTCTTCTTTTGAGTGACTATTTCAGGCTACCCCTGCCCCCACAGATCCTCCTTTTATAATCACATTAAATAGTAAAGTCATCCAGGCACCCATCTGCCTGTGACATAAAACGGTTCTGATAGGTAGGGAGAAAGAATCCAAGTTCTCTAAGTTTTATTTTCATTTCCATAGGACACTAATATCCTAGGTTCTTTCCATTTTCTTCTTCCTGTTTTTTTCTTTTCCAGTTTTAAGCATTCAAAGATACATGCATAGGTATGAATAAATATGCATATGTATTCCATTTATAAAAGTATATTTTTCAATGAAAAAAATAAAGACAAATTTATTCATTTAATTCTGCAGTGAGTTCTCTACCTAAAAGTGTGTATGTGTTTTTGGACTTATTTTTTACTCCCTGGAGATGAGAAGTGAGACTAGGTTTAGAGATGAGGGAGTTATCAATGAGTTAAGCCAACTAGATTAGAGAAAAAAAAATGGTGTTGAAAGTGCCAGGGATGCCCTGGCCTGTGTGGCCCAGTGGATTGAGTGCTGGCCTGAGAACCAAAGGGTTGCTGGTTTGATTCCCAGTCAGGTCACATGCCTGGGTTGTAGGCCAGGCTCCCCAATAAGGGGTGCATGAGAGGCAACCATACATTCATGTTTCTCTCCCTCTCTTTCTCCTTCCCATTCCTTCTCTCTAAAATAAACAAACAAACAAACAAATAAATAAATAAAATCTTTTTTTAAGAAAGAAAGTGCTGGGGACAAGCCTCTCAAAAGTGTAAAAAGAAAAGGGCAGTACTGGGTATATTCCTTTTTCCTCCCTCTCCTCGACTTTTCCATCTAGATTTGAGTTGCAACTTGAGACACATGATGTTTAAACCCTCACTCACATGACATTCTCTCTCCCTCTTCTCCTTCAAACCTGCAATCTGAATTGCCCTTTATTTTGTTTCCCCGCTGCTCCCTAAATTAACAGCTTCATCATTTGCTTAGGCATGTTGGTTAGAAACTGCCAGGTTGTCTCCCACACTTTCTTGGTCCACATCTCGGAGTGTCATTCATAAGCATGACACCGCTCTACTGGGTCAAGTATATCCATCTCTTCTGCTCCATTGGCTCTGTCCAGTTTTTGATTTAGATGCTCATAAACTTTTCACTGTGCTATAACATAGTTTCTGCTGCCAGCGTCTCTTCATCGGCTACTGCCATGAAGGTTAATTTCTAAGGCTAGTAGTGATATCCAATTAAACCACAGAGTTAATAAACTGTCTCCTGGACTCTAACACATAAAAGTTTAATAAACACTTTCATAATCATAAATGACTATTCAAATCCCTGTGACACTGACAATCTTTAGTTTACATTTGTATAATTCACACTCCTTTGAATCTTGCAATGTGATATCCAGTTTATGTATTATTGTGAATTGTTCTTTCTAGTCTAATTGTTCTTTGCTAATATCAGATGCATTCATATCTTCCAAATGATATCTGTCCCCCTTAAAATTTAGAAAAATACGTGATTTCCTTTCTTGATTAGTGGTAAAGTTCTTTTCTATATTTGCCACATTTTCTCCTAAATTTAAAGGAAGTCCCAAATACCCCACATTAATTCTTTCTCTCAATTAGGAAAATATCTTTTCTTTCCATAACATGTCTGCACCATGGCCCTACATCTTTTATAGTAACTTATTTATAGAAAAATGATCAGATTTGAAAGATATTATGCAATTTCTAAATCTCACATTTGTAAGCCAAAGATTTCTAAAAGATTTTGCTCTTTAAAATTTTTTAGCCATGGTCCAAATATAATACAAATTCTCCCTTGTAGTCTACATAAATTGTATGCAAGCATTTAAATATAAAAGTCTGTTAAAAACTGTTATGTTCTTTCTAGTCTTGTGAACCTTTCATGAACTAGGGACTGAACGCACAACTTAGGCATGTGCCCTGACTGGGGATTGAAACAGTGACCTTTTGATTTGTGGGACGACACACCACCCACTGAGCCACACCAGTCAGGGCTGAAAGTTTTATTTAAAGAAACATCGTGGCTGTGACTCTGCTTCTGAACATCAAATTCATTTTGTAAAAATGTAATCTTGAGATGAATTATTTATTTTATTGAGTTGGCCAAAATGTTTTTCTGTAGGAAAGCTCTAGTAGTCCTTAGTTGTCTTTAACTTCATTCAAAACAATTGTGATATTGTTTTGTAACAGCTTCTGGAACAGCATGCATTTAAAAAACTTATCAAAATTGGTGAAATTTTGTGTAGCCATTTGAATATTGGAGATGGAAGGAAATACAAATCATTTTTAACACATTATGCTTTATTACTTCAAGAAAGGTAAAAATATAACTGAAGCGCAAAAATAAAAAGATTTGTGCAGTGTATGGAGAAGGTGCTGCGACTGATCAAACATGTCAACAGTGCTTTGTGGAGTTTCGTGCTGGAGATGTCTCACTGGACGATGGCAGACCACGGTATGGCAGACCAGCTGAAGTTGGTAGTTAACAAATGGAGACATTAATTGAGAAAATCAACATTAGGCCACATAGGAGGTAGCTGACATACTCAAAATATCCAAATCAATAAAGTTATTGTTGAAAATGAAAAATGTCTTTTACTTTTTAAAAAGATTTTATTATTTTATTTGTAGAGAGAGGGGAAGGAAGGGAGAAAGAGAGGGAGAGAAACATCATTGTCTGGTTGTCTCTCATGTGTCCCCCACTGGGGTTCTATCCCACAACCCAGGCATGTGCCCTGACTAGGAATCAAGCCGGCAACCCTTGGTTCACAGGCTGGCACGTAATTCACTGAGCCACACCAGCCAGGGCAGAAAAATACATCTTTTATTTTATGGAAAAAACTAAACAGACTTTTTGGCCAATCCAGTACAAGTGATGATTGGCACGAAAATGGATTTGATGGTCTCCTTATATAATTTGAAGTTTTCCCCAATCTCACATTTGAGCATTTATCTCGCACTGGCTGAGAATTTCTGTATCAGAGCAATTAAATCTTAGAGATAGGTCCCGAATGAATAAACTTCCTTTCCCTAAATGCAGAAATGAGCTCAAAGACAAGTAGCGGGCAGGGGAGTGGAGGGTGGGTGACTGAATTCTGGACCATACAGGCACTTCTGGTGCCTCACCCACATCCAGTTGAAAGCTTTATACTACAGAGATATGAAACTTTTTTGCTAGAGACTGTCTTTGCTACGCTTCCCTGCATTTCGCTGAACATTATCAAATTCTGAAATATTCTAAAGAGCTAATCATGATGCTTTCTCAATAGGTTTTTGTTGTGGCTATTCTTATAGTTTAACTGTTTTCAGTTAGTTTCAACTGGTTTTCTTCTGAAGTGATTATTCTCAGCTCTTACACATATTCCCTTCACCACTTGGTCTGTATTCTCTAATTTCCAAATTCCCTTGAAATATTTTGCTAAATCCAATGGTCATTTCTCCTTGACTAACACTCTGAGGTATTAAGTTTATCCCTTGATGCATACGTAATTGCAAATGCTGTTTCCTTTCACCCCTAGTTCTAGCCTTCCTGGCTTCAGCACACTTTCATTCATTGCCATAGTAACAGTGTTTCTCGTATTCCATCTGTGCGATTCATCTACTCAACATATTCCTTGAAAAGATAAAATAACTCATCATCTGTTTGTGTACTCCAAACTCGACAAACTGTTTAAGATACAGATCAAGTTTATCTCCTTCTCCGAGCTGTTTCAAGCCCTACAGTGACATTTTCTTAAGTAGAAATTCAATATTCTAGGCAATAATTTTTCAATGTTATGAACTTTTATGTGCTGACTTATGCTGAGGGCCCCATTTCCAGATACTTTAGGATGTAACTGAATTTGGAAATAGGGTCTCCAGATAACTAAGGTTAAGTGAAGGCACGTGGGTGAACCCTGAGTTACTCTGACTGATGTTCTCACAGGAAGAGGAAGTTTGGACACAGGAAGAGATGCCAGGCACACGTGTGCACAGAGGGCCAGCGTGCGAAGAGGCAGCAAGAGGATGGCCATCCGCCAGCCAAGGGGAGGGCTCGCGAGAAGCCAGCACTGATGGCACCTGCATCCAGGGCACCCAGCCATAATTTTTTTTTTTTTTTGCTTAAGCAACCCAGTCTGTGGTGTTTTGTTATGGCAGTCCAACCAAATTAATACATACAGAAGTGCTTTCCTATAAAAACACGTGAGATAATAATCCATCTTATAGGTATCAAACCAATGGCATGTATTTTATAATTAATCAGAAAAAGGATAAGTGAAATGTTAATCCTGGGCACTATTATGTTGTCTGCGAGCCATGGGGCTTCTTCTACTCGCATTTGTACTGAAACTATGTAAGTCAAATATAGTATGAACTTATTACTCGGGGGAAGCCAAGTCAATGCAGGTATTAGGAGAAAATACGAGCCGTTGGTTTCTGTAGAAGGATTGCAGGTGCCCTTAGATTAGTTACGTTCATTGAAAAAGAAGAATGGTTTGAAGAAAAAGGATATTGAAAAGGAGAAGTAATATGTTTTCCTTAAATCATTTTAATTCCCAGAAAAGAAGATGAAAGTCGGCTAACATACCTGGTCTTCAATCACAACTATGCTACATTCTCTATAAAACACCGGAAAGCAGTTTGACTTCTTTGCCTGGGCCACAGTAAACTGGAGTATCTCTTTCTTTATTCATAAAAAAGTTCTCAGTACTTCATGGGTTTTTGATAGGATTATACATATCCCCTAATTGAGTTTTTAGCATATGTAAGCAATCAGTAGATAGAACTATCATCATCTTACTAATAACACTGTAAATAATTGGGTTAAAGTGAGTCATTGGTTAGTGCCCTCAAGAAGACTCCTTAAGGCAACTTAAAGATGGGGGAGCTTTGTTCCCAAATGCGTAGTCAAAATAAGGGAAGAAAGAAACACTTAAGGATGTATACAAAGATTCAAAATTATGTACATTAGAAAATTAACAGCTACTTAATGCCTGATTTCCACATTTATGATCCACCATGTTACTTATTTACTTACTTACTTATTTATTTGGCAAACTTGTCTATTCAGCTGTTTCTTATCAGTGACACTTCTTTTGTTCTTATATTGTTACCTTGCACCTCTCTCAAATTTTGTTGAGAAAGAATACTTTAGAAGCTTAAAGATCCATAACACCACAACTGAGAGAGCCAACAATTAAATGGCTTATGTGTATTTGAGGGTGAGTATATGTTATAGAAAGATATGGCCATCAAGGTTAATTAAAAATAAAATGAGATTAGTTGATGAGTAAATTTAGGAGAATTATATCAGATATTGATTTATAGAATAGAAAGATGATGCAGGTAGGTAGGAGGTGTAGAGCAGGGGGAGAGAGAGAGAGATGAAATACAAGCAAAATTATGAAAATTATTATTCTCATTTTTTGACCACAGAAGAAAACCAAGCTGAGAACACAAGGGAAGTTAATAAAGCAAAAGTGTCTCCAAGCACTGGAGACGTGCCAACACTACTCCCAGTTTCTCTGGTGGTAGCATCCTCACTTTAAGGTAATTATAGTAAATGAGAAAAATAAATGTAAAGAGAATAAACAGTAGTCAGAAGGGAATGCCGCACATAGTCTAATTAAAAGCAGGTGGGTACATAGAAGTAGATTGTAGATAATTCATCCCAATTAAGCAACTCTTGCCCCTTGGCGGTACGTGGAAAAATTTCCACTTACACATAATATTTTACCCACACATGGTCTCTGTCCCTGCTTTGCTTCTGAAGATGCAAAATCGTTCCAGAGAGCAGCATCCACACAGAAGCCACAGTTTTCAGTGGATTCAGCTGCCTGTTGTTCACACTCAAGCTTTGCCACAGTTTGGAGCTCCCTGACTAAGAGAATGTGAGTTGCTTCCCTTTGGGGTTCCCACCACCTCTTTAAATTCTTTAGGAAAAGAATTGCAGCATGGGCAGTGAATATGATTAACATCATACATACTTCTGAAAGCGGCTACTACCCATAAAGCTTAAATCTAGTCTAGATATATGAGAAGAATTCATTTGTGAGGTAGAACTATTTAAATGAGCTCATAAAGTCTTGGTAAGAACTTATTAACTGAATGCCAGTTCTTCTATCTTTTGTGGGATGACTAGGAAGTGTGGTGAGACTAAAAATACATTTTCCAAAATAACATAGATTTGCAAAAAAACACATTTCTTGGCTGAATGTTCAACTTTATAAGGTTTTCACATTTATATAAATTGTTGCACATGGCTCAGTTTTGATAACCATGCAGAGAGAAAATTATATATATTTTTCTGGTATTGAACTTAAGTGACTAATGTATTATTTAGTTTCTAACTTTACTTTTTTTTTTTTAGGCAAAAGATACATGTCAGCATTAAGTGTGTTTCCCCAAAGGTGGATATTGAGAGGAAACTGTAAACAAATGGTGGGAAAAAGTAAGAAAATTACTTATTTTATTCCTTTTACTGCATAATCATTACACTACTTGCCACCTGTTCCTTGTCACTGTCACTTGTCTCCCTCCTGTCTCCTCCCTCTTCTTTCCTTTGCTTGAATGCATATTCAAAGAGTCCAGATAATTAATCACACAGGCCTGTTCTTAACATGAATCTGCCCTGACAGACCTTTCAAACAATTAGCCTCTTTGCAAACGTTTAAAGATATAGAGCACATTGCAGAGGTCGTAAACTCTCCCGATTCCTTGCTTCCTGTTTATACCTCCAACTGCTGATGGGAGCACAGACAGAAGATGGCACTCTTGACTCATTATTAAAAGGTCACCAAGCACTCTAAAGAGGAAAACAAGATTTCTCCTGTAGGAAAACACACAGTATTATTTATAATTGGAAGTGAGGCTACATATATAATGAACACAATTTTTGAACCTTACGATGGGGAATACAAATTTAAAATTGGACGAGGTAAACTAAACAGTGGAAAACAGTCTTCCTGGCCACTGACATTTCAGGAACAGCCCATTTCAATTGGAAAGTGATTGTGACAAGTAGTGAAGGGAACAGACTGGGTCTCAAGTGTAAACCACAGGATGAGCTGGATGAATTGCTTAACTTCTCTCCCACTCTAAATATTCTGACTGTAAAATCAGGGTAATAACTCTTATTGTAGGACTGTTTTGTGCATTGAAAAAGGACATAGTAAAAGTTCATTAACAATACTAGATCATAAATCTTCGGTTATCTTGTGAATAAGACTTCTATCATCACCAAATAGCTCAATGCATAACGTAGAAAAGCAGTGGTAGAAATTGATTAAATGACTGAAAATCACCCAATAACTTAATTGAATTTTATGTTGGCTACTAGATGATTTTTACTTAAACAAGAAGCAGAGCATGCAAAAAACCAATTAATTAGTTACTAATCTTGAACTGCAGAATACTTGGCTGTTACAACCTTTTCCTTATCTCCTTATCAGAGAAATTTGATTATTCCCAATTAAATGATTGAAGGTATTTCATTACAAATAATGGTGATTTTATTCTAGTTTTCAGAAGCACTAAGACAATAAGCTCCTTGATCTTGACAGGTAAACATTTATTTTATGTTTTATTCTATTTATATCTGAAATTGTAGATGTTGCTTCACAGCCTACCTTTCCTTCAGGGAATTTAAGTGGGAAAATAAGAATAAAATATGGTGGAATATTTTGCTTCAGTTGTTTCCTTAATATTTAATGCACATTATTTGTGCTTAGTCACACTCATTAAACATGAATATTTTACATTATTGAACATAGATAATGTACTATTCTAGCTTATAATATTGAACTGCAAAAGCATTAAGTTTAAACATCAAAAGTTTCAGTGGTTATTTAGACATTATGAACTGCTTGAACATTTATTTTCATGACCCTCGTGTGGTGGAGCTAGTCACCAAAATGGATTTCCTCTTCTTGGGCACACAGTGTAGCCAGCATACAGTACTTGCTCTCCGAAGTTAGATGCGTGGCCACCACGGAGTTTTAGCCAGTGGGATGTGCATGCAAACGATGATGTGGACCATTTTTGTGCAGCTGCTTCTAGGAGAAAGGTGTGCTTCCAATCACAAAAGGTTTCTTTTTCCTCCAATGGCCTCGATGCCAATGAAAGAGGGGACCGGAGACACAGCAGAGCTGCAAAATGGAAAGAATCTGGTCCCTGAGTCTCCATGTACAGGAACTCATCCGTGTCCCAGTAACTGTCAGGAAAGGGGGAAATAAACTTTTTTTTTGTTCTAGCAGTTAGCATTGCTCAAACTAATATCTCGTAAAAGACAAAAAGGAAGCTAGCAGTAACATTGTAGCATGGGATTTGCTACCATTCTTTAGAACTTTCTAGGTTGAAATAGAGATATCAAGTAGTAAGAGCCTTTTGATGGGAGGGCCAGAATGCCTTGCTCATTCGGCTCATTATCAGCTCTATGTAGTAGATGTTTACTGTTCATTAATCTACTTTTAATTAAAATAGCAAATAATGGCTCAGTGATGTTAGTTTTAGAGTACATTTGACAGATATATGACTCCTCATGTTTGGCTGCATTTTCTTCTTTAGACAGTGCAAAGGAAGAAAATATTTAAAACTAAAATTGACAGCAGCCACTATACCTTCTAACGGATGGGGACTGAGGGGCATAATATTTTTTTCCTCCATTTTATTACTCTTTCCTTCCTGTCCCAGAGTCTAAAGTGCAGTAAAAGCTTAGAAATTCTTAAGTTGCAGCTATTTCTTTACTGCAGAATAGTGGGCCTGGAGAGATGGATGGCCCATTGTAGCGGAGCAGAGTCATCAGTCTCTGCTGGCACGGAGAGTAACCGAGGCCCACAGGCGAGCAAAGAGAGGAAAGCTGATTTTTTCCAATAAAGACGTGAGAGCAAATAAGTTGGATGGGTGGCGAAAGATGAGATACACTGTCTTTAAATGAAGAGGGGCTGGCCATTTTAAATGACAATTGCTGTATCCAGCCCTTTGGGTGTACTTGACAGTGAGGGCTACTTGCTGGTATTTTGCCATTCTCCTTTCTCTCTCTCTGCTCCGTGACCCAGGAGAGCGATGTGTGTGGGTTCTATCTCTTCGGCTTCCAGCTGGACTTGGCCAGTGGGAAGCACTGGCAGAAAAGTGCAGAAGAGAAAAGTCGTGATACTTCTTCCTCTCCTCCCTCCCTCCTTGGCACAGGATTCTGGAAAGCCCTGATAGGACTGGTGGCATCTGGAGCTGATGCCACTGCTTTCCCCCCTGTCTCCTTCAGGCCCACAGTGCCAGCGACTTCCTTGCTTTGCCAGGTCCTGAGCGTTGCTCTTCCTGCTTTTGTTTCTCAAATCTCTAAATAGTCGATTTATTAAAGTCTTTTTAAAGATTTTATTTATTTATTTTTAGAGAGGGAAGGGAAGGAGGGAGATAGATAGAGAGAGAAACATCAATGTGCGGTTGCTGGGGGTCATGGCCTGCAACCCAGGCATGTACCCTGGCTGGGAATCGAACCTGTGACACTTTGGTTCACAGCCCGAGCTCAATCCACTGAGCTAGCCCAGCCAGGGCTATTAAAGTCTTTTCAATTAAACACTGAAGGAGGTTAATCTTTCACCAGGGCTCTGATTAACAGGGAGTTGGTGGTGGTAGTTGGGGGTACATACTATGTTCACTCTTGATCTGGTTATTATGTCAATTTAAAAGTGTTTGAAAATAAAATTGAAATTGAAATTATATTGCTTTCCTGACATGAAACTTTGAGGACCTTATGTACCCAGAGACCAGAAAGAGACCATGTTTGTACATTTAGTGTTGCTTGCATCTATGTAAACATTGTACATTTAATGCCACAGGCATTTATTTTCTCCAGGGGCTTCTCTCTTAAAATAATTTAAACAAATAAAAAGCAATCTATTTTTATCCAAGCCTCACCCCCTGGCAATAGCTGAACTTTGAGGCCTTGTGACTTTCAGGTTTTAATGGTATGAGCGAGTTAGTATGTGCAGATTCTTTAGCAGAAGGGAGAGAAGAAAATAGTCACGGGATGGAAGTCAAAATGAGATTAATTATTCATCAGAAGAGGATTCTTACAGCTGGAAATGACTGTATAGTACGTAAGCTAATTGGGGATGTTGAGAAATCTTGGGAGAATACCAAATTTATCAGGGAAAAAATGGGCTTGGTTAATTAATGATTGGCCAGTTTCTAAAGACAAATGTCAAAAGACAGTCACCCCAGATAATATCTGGTTAGTATGAGGGTAGATTAAAAACTACACAAAGATTTATGGGTTTGAATTTTTCTTGTAGGATGTATATATTCCTTTCCCTTATGCTTTTAAACTTTTATTTTATTTTTTTATTGTTGTTCAAGTACAGTTGTCTCCATTTTCCCACCACCACTTTCTTCTGCCCCACCATCTCCCATTTCCCATCATCAATCCTTTCCCCCTTTAATTTTAGGCTAGATTGAAGTTTACAGGTGCTCTGAAGATAGCAGAGTTCCCGTATACCCCCTGCCTACTTTCCCCTATCGTTAACATCTTCGGCTCATGTACCATAATTAGTGAACTGATATTGATAATGCGATTAGTAACTAAAGTCTATGTTTTACTTATATCACCGTAGTGTTTACTCAAGGTACTTTTTCTGTTGCAAGATTTTATCCAGGATATCACATTACATGTAGATATCAGGTCTCTTCAGGTTCCTTTTAATTCTGACAGTTCCTCAAACCTGCCATGTTTCTGATGGTCCTGACAGGTTTGAGAAGTCCTGGTCAGGCATTTGGCAGGATGTCCCTCAGTTGGAATTTGCCTGATGTTTTTAAGCCAGGCTTATAGAGTTTCGAGAGGAAGCCCATAGGGCTACAATGCCTTTCTTACCCCATGAGGATATATACTACCCCATGAGGGTATATACTACCAATGTGACCTCTTACCAATGATGTCAACACCTCATTTTTTAATGTATTTTTGGATGTACATTCTAGGTTCATTAATAGATTGTAAACTCATTGAGGGATAGAGCATTTCTTGTTCTTTACTATGTACAAATTACATGCAATAGTTTCTGGAAATTACTGGTCTATGAATTTTCCCATATACTAGCACATGATACAGAGTCCCTACAGAACCAGGCAGCCTTGCTTTCTTCCTCCAACACAGTTTTGACTTGGTTATAAAAAGCTGACTTAAAAACAGAACATTTTATAACATAACAAATGTGAATGCAGGCTACATGAACTGGAAAAGCATATTTTCCACGATGTCAAGTGCCTTTTCATCTTGTTGCTATTGCTATATGTTCTTTGAACTTTTCTGTTTAAATTTTGTCTGCAAAAGTCAGGAAAACATGCGACCCTGGATGTCCAACAAGGCCTTTCCTCAACCCCACTACTCTGAGTACCCAGAACCAGAATCTTTTCATCAATGTCTCTGTAGGGAGCCTACATTAGCCCTCAAAAATTTTGCCGTTAGGTAATAAGGACTTGCCCTGGGATTGCTTGAAAGTTCATCAGGGAAGAGGAGGTTTTGTCTTTGAGTGTCCTTTGCCTACTTCAATAGCTGTGGATGTGGAGAATGTCCTAATAAGTATCAAATGTATCTGAGTACCCTTTTAATGCTCAGACACAGTTAGAGGAGCTCCTGGGGACCCGGTTCAAAGCTTCCCTCCTGCAGGATCAGACACCTTTTTTATATATCGGCTGTGTTAGTTTTTTGTTCCTTTGTTTTTCCTGAAATTCAATTTGCATGTGCAGAATAGTCCTACAGCCTGCAGAGTGAGAAAGGAGGAAGCATGAGGAAAAGAAAGAAGACTCGGTAATATTCTTCACATCTTTTTCTTTTCTTTCTCTTTTCAAATCTAGTTCAGACAGTTTCACCTACTTTGTGACCCTTGTGGTGGGTAGTTTTTATTTCTACTTAACTTGGTAACTCTCTTCCTAATAAATTCACAGAAACTATTCTTGTTGCATAAGTTTTCCAGTTAAATTGGGGTTGTCTAAGTCCATTACATTAATGGATGAGATTCTAGTTTACAAAGTAATGCCAATTTACATATTACATTTTTCCTAAAAATGCAAATAGCACAAGTTTTTATGCAATAAATACTCATTAAGAATTCTTTTATTTATATTTATTTATTTATCTATTTATTAGAGAGGGAAGGGAGAGAGAGAGAGAGAGAGAGAGAGAGAGAGAGAGAGGGAGAGAAACATCAATGTGCGGTTGCTGGGGGTGATGGCCTGCAACCCAGGTATATGGCCTGACTGGGAATTGAACCTGCGACACTTTGGTTCGCAGCCTGCACTCAATCCACTGAGCTACACCAGCCAGGGCTCATTAAGAATTCTTAAACAGACTCACTGACACTTGTATTTTGATTGTTTTAGCAATACTTTTTTATTTATAGAAATTTTTATATTTCAAGCATAAAAGATTTGATATAGTTTTGCCTCTCTGCATTTATTATATAGACCCTACATCCATTAACCTTGTAACTAAACACTCAGACTCTATAGTTTGTTATTTTCCTTTTGAAAAGCATATCAATTTCACAAGTTTCTGATTGTGTGTCTTAATCTTATTTGATCAGGTAAAACAGTTCTAAGTAATACATCCTGTGGGTAAAGGTGTGGTGTTGATTTTTAGACAATAGACCGACATCAGGTGTAGAGATGGAAAGGCACTGTACTGCTGGGCTAACATAAGGAAATCTTCTGTGCCACGGCTTGAGCATGTAGTCCTTTTGCCCTTCGTCAGTTTGGCAGACACCAGTAGAAGCCTTATAAGCTTTACTCACTCTGAATGTTTAAATTTAGTAATAACACTATTATTTATTTAACACTTACTGTGGGGTAAGTATTGCATTAGACATTGGGCATATGTGATTAATCAAAACCAGGTCAGATTTCTGCAGAGTCAGAAAGAAGTTACTTTCAGATGGTTATACATCAAAGATACAAATGCAACTTCAAAAAGTGCTAAGAGGCTGAAGTATACTACACAATTTTTAAATGAACTTTAATTGAGATATAGCAAACATGGAATTTGCCACTTGGAAGTGAATAATTCAGCGATTTTTAGTAAATTCACAATGTTGTATAACCATCACCATTATCTGATTTCAGGACATTTTCATCACCTCCAAAATAAACCCTAACTGTACTCATTACCAGTTGCCCTTCTTGACTCTTCTTCTTTCCGATCATCCTTCTTCTGGGCATTTCATACAAATGAAATTGTATAATATAGAGCCATTGTGTCTGGTTTCTTTCATTTAGCATAAAGTTTTTGTGCTATATATATATCAATATCAATATGTGCATACATATATCAATACTTCACACTTTCATGAATAAATAAATTCCATTGTATGTATATAACATATTTTGTTTATCTCTTTTATCAGGTTATATACATTTGGATAATTTCCACTTTTTGGTTCTTTAAGTAATACTGCTGTAAACATCTGTGTACAAGTTTTTGATGAAACATGTATTTTTTATTTTGGGGGACATATTACTAGGGGTAGGGTTACTGAGTCATGTGGTAACCCTATACTTAATTTTTTTGAAGAACTACCAAACTTTCTTCCAAAGTGACAATACCCTTTTACTTTTACACTGGAAATGCATGGTGGTTCCAATTCTTCACATCCTGTGCAACACTTACTATTGGCTGTTTTTACTACAGCCATCCTAATAGATATGAACTATTAGTTCATTATCATTTCAATTTGTATTTCCTTAATAGTTAGTGATGTCACTGTATTTCCATATATTTATTGGCCATTTGTATATTTTTAGAGCAATATCTATTCAAATGCTTTGCCCATTTTTAACTGGTTATCTATCATTAGAGTAGTAAATATTTTTAGATTTTTTTTGAGTTATTCTCTGGGGGGTTTAGTTAATATCTTAACTTATAACAATCTAGTGCAGATTAATACTAATTTCAACTATATACAAAAACTTTACTGTTATACAACTCATTTCTCTCTCCTCTTTGTGCCCATTATTGTTACACAAATCCCATTATTTTACACTGTGTGCCCACCTACTCAGATTTATAATTATTTCCTCATGCAGTTGCATCTTAAATGAGATAGGAGAAAAGATTTATAATTAAAACCGAGTGCCTTGGGGCAAAGGCTTTCACACTGGTAAGCTTCAAGTCAGGTTAAATAAAGACAGCCTTGCAAGGGGGTTCCTACAGGGAATGACCAGACAGGTTAAATAATGATAACTCCCTGGAATGAGACATTGAAGGAGCTCCAGCCCTGCTCTGCCAGCTGCGGCGCCTGCCAAGCTGCAAGTGTTCACCACGTTTGTGGGCTGTTAATTTTTAAGACTACCACGGAACTGGAGAGTGGGGAAGCGACGAGAGCAAGATAAATCACTGCGGTGCTTGTTGTTCTGAAGACGCAGTTATTTTTCTTGAATAAACCCTCCTCGGACTGTTGTAAGCATCTTGTTAATTTTCAGTGTTTGGAGAAAATTAATTCTGAAAATCTCTGCGAGTTTTGTCATTTCTTTTATAGAGGAAAGAGAAATTTGGAAGTTTTTGCCATTTTCGCTGATGGCCTCCATTATGTCTTTGAGTTTAAAATAGCATGATGGGCTGGAAGAAGCCCTGAGATTTGAAATGGGGTGGGGGGAAGAGAGGGAGGGAGAGAGAGAGAGAGAGAGGGAGGGAGGGATAGATATTTCAGATTTCAGATGAGACTGAGAAGTCAGTCTGTGGTGAGATGATTCAGTTTTGTAGGTCAAATTTAAGAGTTCGGTTTTTATTCTAAGGGCACAGGGATGTCACTTGAGGCTTCCACGGACAATACAAGAAGGCCAGATTAGACGTAGGGAGATCAGTGAGTTAGGGGAGGGCGAGAAGACAGCTGCTTGGTTGTGTGTATGGGAGGGAGTGAAAATAAAAACGAGTGGATAGATATTTAGGAAATAAAATGGACTGGGCTGTTGGGAGATTAAAGGGAAAGTTTAAGGAAGAAATTCAAAAGAGTCATGGTTTTCCTGTTCCTTCATCATGTTGTGGTGCAGCTCTTCTGGCTGAAGCATCTCATAACTACCACCAGAATTTCATCTGGGATGAATGTGCAATCCATGGAGTGAAATTGCTGCGTAGTCCTGTTAGCGCAAGTACAGCGATCTCTCTCTCTCTTTCTCTCTCTCTCTCTCTCTCTCTCTCTCTCTCTCTCTCATTTGACAAAAGAAACTTCTTAGAGGCAGAAGGGTTGGCAGAAGTTCTGGTTCCCAAGAAAAGACAGACAGACAGACATTGGGAGAATGGTTGGTTCTAAGACAAAAACAGGCAAACAGCTGTCCACTCCTCTTCTTAGGATTTAAAAGAAACAGAAACATGAAATGAATCTATCTTTAGAAAGAGCACTCTTGTTTATCTTGCAATCATATTTTGATGTCTCGTGTGAAATTTGACATATTTAACAAAGTTCAAAATATTTTTCTTAAGGCTAAGATTTCCACTCTTCCTGACATATTCTTTTTATACAAGTATTTAATCACGTCCCTGAGCTTTGCAATAATTTTACTTTCAATAACTTGGTATTTTTAATGCTGTACCATGCATATGTACTGATTAGCTTAGTTAAATTAAAAAGTAGTATGCTTAAACTTACATTGCTTATCTTCATAGCAGACTCAATCTATTAAATCTATCTATCTTTTTGTACATACACATGTCAAAATATACATACATTGTATTTGTCAGGGTTCTCCAGAGAACCAAATATATATGTTTGAGAGAGAGAGAGAGAGAGGAGTTGTTTAAACATTGATTTATGTTAAGGAAGGTGGTACATGACAAGCCCAAAATCAGGAAGGCAGACCGCATCCTGGAAGCTGAGATCAGAGTTGATGTTGCAGTCCTGAGTGCGGATTCTTCAAGGCAGAGGCTGGCTGGAAACTCAGGTGGAGTTCCTTTGTTTCAATCTTGAGGATAATTCCTTCTCCAGAAACTCTGAAGTCTTTCTTGTTAAGGCCTTCAACTGATTGGATGAAACTTGCCACATTATAGAGGATAATGATAATATGCTCTCTCAAAGTCTACTGATTTAAATGTTAGTCACATCTAAAAATTACCTTCAAAGCAATATCTAGACTGGGGTTTCAGTAACAAGTGTGCACCATAGCCTAACCAAGTGTGCATATGGGTTTAACTATCACACCTGCATGGGGAATCTTAGGTTGAAAAACGAAGAGCATTTCTAGAAATTGGGTGGAGGAGGAACAAGCCAGTGAAAATGTCTGCATAATCTACACACATTTTTCCCTACTAATGCTATCTATTTGACAGGGGGATAAAGAAATAAGGATACGGTCAGCAAATAAGCAGACCTTCCTTTGAAGACATACCTTTGGACAGAAATTCTCGAGATAGGGTAACATAATTTTTTCCTTCCAGATTTCATTGGGCATCCCCTGATGAGTGATGCCCCAGTCAGGGTAATAGGAGAAAGCAGATATTTGCAACTGAATGATAGACACTAAAGGGGTTACACAAGTGTGTCAAACCAACACATTGTGTACCTTGGACTTACACCAAGTTATAGGTCGAATATATCTTCATAAAGCTTGGATACAATAAAAAACAAAGCAGAACGAAACACTAACGGGTTCGAAGCATGCTGTGAGTGAGTCTCCCCTGCCTTCTGGCAGTTATCAGAGGTTTTGTGTGTTACAGCAGTGGGGCTGGTCATGACTTAAAGTAACGAGAAAACAAGAATGAGTTGTACGAGGCCAGAGAAATGACCCAGAGTCACTTCTCAGAAATATATGACCTGAGAAAAAGTAAGTCTGTACTTTGGAGTTTTGCAATGAAAATGCACAGCTTAAACAATAGGTTTATAAAACAGACAAAAAAAACCCCACAAAAAAAATTTAGGCTAGGAGCTTTCAATTTTTGGTGTGAAGTTTTCTAAAAGGTTTGATACTTTGTGAGAGACAGGATACTATTCTAGATATTTACAATGTCATTATGGTTGCAGAAAACAACTGTGCAGTTTGTATAGTTATGAAGATAAACTGGAGATCATGATGCCGTTGATAGATAAAAACCCAGGTTCAATTTTAGATAGATTTTTAGAACACTGAGTACTCTCTGTAGCAGTGATGGGAAGCAATGTGAGTTGGTGAATATTTTAGTTTTATGTGTAATTAAACAGAAGTAAGATGTAAAGTAAATATACGCGTCATAGGTTAGGCCAGATGACTTTAAGATTTCATTATTTTAAAATTTCTATTTCCTGATACTAAAATATATTTTGTCTTAAATATACCAGTAAAGCTATGCTTACGAGTATCTGAAAGCAAGAATTAACACACACTTGCACATATCACACTATTTCAAATGTTTGATCCCATTTCAAGTAGTGTGTGTATATGCAGAAAGTGTCAAGTTTCAGATGGGCTTATTTTTAGCAGCCGTGCTTATTTTCATCTTGTTCCATGCCACGATTCCCATGTCAAATTCTAGTCATTTAGGATTTGCAAAGAACTTGAGGTAGAAACTTTTTGTTTTTCTTTAGTTTCTAGGACACAGTATTTGAGGCTGAAGACTGAACTATGTGATACAATTTTGGAAGCTGGGCACTAAACACATTACTTTTAAAAATAAGGAGTTTTGCAGAAGTGGAATAAAGAGTTTCATATGCTTATCAAGCTTTTGGGCTTCATTGGCCTATAAAGGTATTTTTGTACTTCAGAGAGAGAGGGAGAGAGGATTGATACAGGGTTGTCAATGTTTTCGGACTAAGTCAATATTAAAGATAAACCAAGAGAAATTACTAAATTCTAATATTACCACTGTTCAATAGAAGAAATTTTAATATATGAAAACATATTTATTTCCTGTGTTATATTAAAAATAGTAAGCACCTGGTTTATTTATATTCAAATAAATTAAAGAATCAACTATAAAATCTTACGGTAGAAGGTTATACATTTTTTTCTCCAGTGACTAAGTCTGAGACTTCAACATTCGACACAAACAAGAAACACACCCCCCAGGCACACACACACAGGGACACATACAGGTGTATATGGCTACGTATACAATAAGTTTCTCGCTCTGTGAACAATTGTTCATTCTAGACTTTTAGGAATAATATCAGAAAGGAAACCTATTGTGAACCATCAAAAAACCCAAACCGTTGTTTATAAGAAACTTATGAGTCGTTTTCCCAGAAATCCAAGTATGTTTTTGTGAGTTGTTTATGAAAAGGAGGCGTGCAGCGAGCGTGCCGTGGGAAGGTGGGCCCGGGAGACTGGGCCTCGTGCCAGTGCCGGGCAAACGGTCCCGAATGACCCGGCGGCTGCGGTCAGGGTCAGCAGAGCGGCGGCTCCGGACCGGCGCTGCTACTAAGGCATGGAACTTGGATGAAAACGGAGAAATAAGACACCTGTCAGAGAGCAGCGATTTGCTACAGGAAATTCTAAGGTTGGGATATCAGACTGAAAACTAGTAAATAATGTCCCAAGCTTTGAAAAGTTCATGTTAACCAAATTATTCAAGCTAACAGTTGGGTCATCTGGGAAAAAGACTGACTTTTCAGGATAATAGTTTGCTCAGCAAAACTCACCTAGGACTCACTCACCATGTCCACCAAGTTTTAAACTAGTATTTGTGAACTTTCCCAAATCCATCCAGTTCGTTACCTTAAAAAACTTGTCTTAAACTACTTCAAGTCATGCCCCCATGCTTTATAAATGTTCTGTTTTTAAATTCCCCCTTTTAAGACACTCCTGACATATCTCAAGGTGGAAATCGCTCACTCATAGTTTAGTAAATTTAGCTTTGCTCAACCATATTTTTATGATGGTCTTCTAAGGGAAATGTACTGTTGACTGGATTAAATAGTAACAAAATATTAGAATATGTAAATATTAGAGTAGTTTTCTTTTTTTAGTTGTTGTTCGGTTACAATCATCCTCATTTTCTGCCCATTACTCTCCCCTGTCCTACCCACCCCCACCTCCCCCATTCAGTCCTCCTCCCCTCATTGTCTGTGTCCGTGGGTCCTTTCTACGTGTTCCTTGATGACCTTCCCTCTTCTCTCCCCCTTATCTCCCTCCCCTGTCCCCTCTGGTTACCAAATACTGGCGGTATTGAACATTGTGAAAGCCAGAAAGTCAAACAGTAATAAAATTACTCCTTTATTAAAACCAAGGATTTGAACAATTTAGGTGACATTTTCCAACCTCAGAAGTGTTATATTCAGTAATGTTTACATGTTCATGCTAGTAATGCTCTTCTCTGTCACGGTTGCTGAGGACTCTCTAGATCAAAATTATCCCTTTCCTCCTTTCTCCTTCCCTCCCTCGCTCCCTCTTTCTTTCTTTCTTTCACTATTTTCTGATATCTATTCCTTTGAGTCCTTGTTATTTTTATTATGGTTCTACAAGAGTAGTGTGTTTATCCCAGTGAAAGTGTTCTTGAAGGTGTTCTTGTTATAGAACACTGACAAATACTCTGGGCCTTTTCAAATGATATCATCTACTTTCTCTTATTGGTGATGAAAAGTCAGCATTTAAGAATGACAAATTTAAAAGGCCTATTGTTTTCTAACCTTAGTGGTGAATCAACAATTGGATGGATTGGAAAGATTAGTGAGATTTTTCCTGTAAAATGTATGGTAAGATTTTTTTGCAGTTGTTAGAATGAGCGCCATGAGGGCTGTTTGCCACTGTTTCGGAAATATTAAAATCATTGTAAAAAAATTAAGGCACCATTGATTACTTGCATTAAAGATAAAAACAAAATAATATGTTGAGGCTACATTAATGTCTCATTAGAATAAAGGAATACTTTTTGTTGTTAGCTTGGCAGTTTGTAACATAGTGCTTCCGTAGTTGACATTAGGCAGCTAGGAGCAGGGTCAACTCACTGCTTCTCAGATCTGGAGAAACAAATTTAGAGTCAAAAAAAGGGAAACATTAAAAGCCCCTCATGATTCAAGGACAAATTATAAAGAATAAAAAAGTATAATGCAGGGAAGAGGCATACTTTCATAAATGATTTGGTGAGTTGGGGAGTGTCTATGACCAACCTTGGGAGGCATGATTAGAATATGGAGGCCACATGAAGGAAGGTGTCTGGGTCACTGTGTCATCCCTGGGGCAGAGCCACCCCCTTCCAGAGATACTTGAATTGAATAGGGACATCCCAGATCTACAACATTTCCTGATATTCTAAGACTTTATTATCTTCAATGGATGTCTCCTGAATTCTTACAAAAGAATTCCCAGTCTATTAACTAATACCTTTGAGAAAACTCTCTGGTCCTCTGCCCCTATCTGCCTACATGGGCCAAACACAGTGGAGAGCAGGAGCCTTTAGAGGAAGGAGGTCCCTGGGACCTTTGTAGCATGACCCAAGGAAACTTGAAATCAAAAGAACGGGCCTCACCCAAGGATGTGGGCTACACCACTATGCCCTGACAGGCTTGTGCGCAGAGAAGGGGATATAGCATGGGGATGCTTTGACCTTCCAGGTTTGCTTTAGGGCCAGGTAGAACATGGAGTGGTCCAAGCTCCAGGCTGCAGTCAGCCCCTTCTCTGTACCCCGATGTGCTAGATAAGGAAGATCATTTTCTGTTGGAGCAGTAAGCTGAGCAAAGCTAGGGAGCACTGTTTCCTAGAACCTGGTAGCTCTCTCCCTCCCCCAGCCCAACTACTGGACTGCCCTGGTTGCCAGGCACTTGTATGCATTAGAGATAGAACACTCCACCAGCTTCCATATGGTTACTCATGGCCCACAGGACATGGCAATTGGATGGCAGACCTGCAGATCCCTTCAGAGCCACGGAGGGCCTCCTGCCTGCCATAGAGATGTCTTTTTGCCAGTCCTGGTCTTGTTGGCTGTTGGCTTTTCCTCAGAGACCCTGGTATGAACAGCTGTGATAGTTTTTACAGTAAAGAGCTGACATCCATTAAGAAGAGCAAAGAGCTAGCCAGAAGGCGCTGTGCCCTGGCTGATATCTATGAAAAAGGCAGTGAGAAGAGTGCACTAATGACACAAGCCAAGGAAGCCCTCAGGTCACCTGTGTTGGAGGCCAGTCTGTCGATGTTACAGACTCTATATTTGGGGGCACGAAACAAAGAATTGCACAGGACTTCACTTGAAGACATAGTAAAATTTCTTAAAATAAAGCAGGAAAGTGAGCCCCCTAAACTTTCCTAAGTGACTGATGAAAAACACATATCATAAGCATTACAGGACAATAGAGAACAACTTCAGAAGAAAATAATGGAAAATTTGAAGAAGAACTTTCATTTTCAGTAAAGTCCAGTTCTGCCTGACAAGAAACTTCTAGAGAGAAGCAAAGAGTTCAGGAAATAAGAAACATGCTGAGATGCTGGAACACTTGAATGCATGAATAAAAAAGGTTGGAAATGATAAAGAGAGCCAATTAAAATCTCTGACATCATGCTGAAGACCATGTGTTGCCTGATCTCATTTAAGATCATGTGGATAATGGGAACTTAGAATTAAGAAAAAGACGAAAGCAGAAAATGGTGACCAATGAATTAGTTTGTTAGAAAATGGATCTGAGCCCTGGCTGGCATAGCTCAGTGGATTGAGCGCAAGCTGCAAACCAAAGTATCGCAGGTTCGATTCCCAGCCAGGGTACACGCCAGGGTTGCAGGCCACGGCCCCCAGCAACTGCACATTGATGTTTCTCTCTCTCTCTTTCTCCCTCCCTTCCCTCTCTAAAAATAAAAGAAACAAATCTTTTAAAAAAACAGATAACATTAAAAAAAAAAAGAAAATGGATCTGAAGAGTCTCATCAATGGTGTGAACTTAAATGTGTTCTTTAAAAGTTCTGAAGGAGCTAAAACAAGAACTATCTAGAAAATTGTGTGAAGAGAATAAAATAAATGAAGAGTTTATTGGATAAATGAAAAGTCTCCAAACAAAGCGTATTTTCCATTTGGAAATTCCCATTTTTTAAATTTAGTATTTATTTTGTTTTTCCATTACCAATTAGTCCCCTCATACCCCCTCCCCCAGAAATCACCACACTGTTGTCCATGTCCGTGAGTCCTTTTCCTTTTTGCTCCATCCCTCCATCTCCTAACCTCCCCCCACTAACTGTCATCTGCTCTCCATCTCAGTTTCAGAAGCTTCAGCTGAAGCTTCGAATAATGCCTGACTTACACCAAAACACGTCATGCAACCTCAGAGAAAATTAAGTCAGGAGGAAATACACTACTTAGAAATGGATAAGAAACTTCTCAAGGTGTGTAGAAATCTGAGCCCCACGTACCAGATATGCAGTCTCTGTAAGAAGATGGCTGAAGACATGCATGAAGAATTGGAGAGAAAAACTTTCTATAATCAACAGGAATTTTTTTTCCATGAAGAGAGATAGCAGCTCTGTTGAATGCTAATTTTGCAATGCTCTCTGACAAAGTTTGAACTCAAGCAAGCATATTTAATTGGTGACCATATAATTTTTTGTCCTAGCTAGAGAAATTTCATGAGGGGAAAAAGCTGTTAATAATAGTTAAGCACAAAGCAAGCATCAAGCAGGCCTGTCCAGGGCACACTGCCGTGTATGCTCCCCATCAGCCATCACCCTGAGCTAGGGAGGCGGGGGTTCTGGTCCACATTCAGAAACTTCTTTTTTAATGACTACATAATATTTTTCCAAAGTCTGCAAGGGCAAGGCCTTTATTTTTTCATTTTTAAAAAGGTGAGGTTTAATTTAAACATGGTAAAATGCATAGATCTTAAGAATTCAGCTTGATTCGTTTTGAAAAATATGGCCTTATTAATAATTAATATTTATACCATTTCCATCATCCAGAAAATGTATTTTGGGCCCTTTATCAATTTTCACCACCTTAGAAATACCACCTGCTCTTATTTCTGGCACCATGTGTAGTTTTGTTGTTCTAAAACTTCATAAATGAAATCACACCATATTTTATTTATCAAGGTTCTCCAGAGGAATAGAACCAGTAGAATTTGTGTGTGTGTGCATTTTATATACACACACACGAACAGAGAGAGAGATTGAGATTTATATTAAGAATTGTTGGTTCACATGATTATAGAGGCTGGTAAATCCAAAATCTGCAGGGTAGGCTGGTATGCTGGAGATCCTGGAAGGAGATAATATTGAAGTTTAAGTCCAAAGGTTGGTTGCTCATAAAATTTATCTTGCCCAGGGGATACAAGACTTTGCTCCTTCCAGTGATTGAATGAAGCCCACCCACATTATGGAGGGCAATCTGTTTTACTCAAAATCCACTGATATAAGTGTTAATCTCATCCAAAAACATCCAGAATGTATTTGACTAAATATTAGGGTACTGTGTTCCAGCCAAGTGAACACATAAAATTAGCATCATAAGTCCACCCCTTGCCAACTTGCCATCCATACTCTTCTGCTTTAAACCACAGTTATTTTCCATGTAAAGACTGTAAGTAACAAGGTTATACTTCCACCAAACAGATACGCTTATCTTTGAAAATACACTAACCCTTTACATCATTATTAAGTAATTAATTAATTTAGTGTTTACGTATATATGTACACAAATACTCAAACACATTCAAACACAAACAAAACAAAATCAGAAAAAAACACTCATGACAATTACAGTCTTTATTCCTTTAACTGGTCATGTGGTCATAGGTAGTACCTATTTATAGCTACCCACCTCCAACTATTGATTCTGTATTTTTTTAATAAAGTGTTTTTGTTTTCTGTTTTTGTTTTTGTAAATTTTTAAAGAAGATTTTATTTATTTATTTTTAGAGAGGGAAGGGAGAGAGAAAGAGAGGGAGAGAGAGAGAGACATCAATGTGCGGTTGCTAGAGGCCATGGCCTGTAACGTAGGCATGTGCCCTGACTGGGAATAGAACCTGCAAGATTCTCTATTCTTTTTTGCCCGAGCCAGCATCTCAACTGGTCATAATTCTTAACCTGGTGAGGTGACTGAAACCTTTTTTTGAAGAACTTAGTAGTCTTGCTTGGGTTAGCATGTAGTTTTCCACTAACTTTAATCACAAGGAATGGTAATATCAAGAGACAGCCTAAGGGATCACCTGTATTCCAGACGTACAACTCATAACAAGGAGAGAGAGAAAAAAATAAAAAAAATTGGCGGCTTAATAGCTGCATACCAAGTACCAGGGGATATGTTTATTTTCTCAGGTAATGAAACCACAATCTGTTAAAGCATTTGCAATTGGAGTCACCGCTTTGTTAAGCTTATGAAAATCCACTGTCATTCTCCAGGTCCATCTGTCTTCTTCACAGGTGAAATCAGTGAGTTGAATGTGGAGGTGGCAGGACTCCTACCCCTGCATCTTTCCAGTCCTTGAAGCTGGCACTAATCTCTGCAATCGCCCCAGGAATGCAGAACTGTTTGGGTCTACTATTTTTCCAGGCAAGAGCAGGGTAGTGGTTTCCACTTGGCCTTTTCCACCATAACAGCACTCAACCCACCTTTCAGGGAAGCAGTGTGGGAATGCTGCCAACAGACTGCCTTCAGACTTGAGCTGAGACGTTGATTCTTCCCTATGTCTCCAGATTCTGCACTTGCCAATCTCCATAATTGTGTGAGCCAGTTCCTGGAAATAAGCCTGTCCCGCTCTCTCTGTCTCTCTCTCTCTCCATACACAAATTCCATCAGTTCTCCGGTAACTGGATGCTCAATGTTGTGAGCTGAATGGTTTCCCCTCAAAATTCATATGCTGAATTTCTAACTCCTAGTACCTCAGGCTGTAACCCTATTTGAAGATAAGGTCTTTAAAAAGCGACTCAAATAAACTGTTAGGGGGGATCCCTAATTTAATGTCACCGGTGTCGTTATAAGAAGAGGAGATTTGGACCTGAAGAGACACAAGGAATGGACATGCTCCGAGCGAAAGCCATGTGAGGACACAGGAGAAGGCAGCCATCTTCAAGTCACGGAGGGAGGTCCCAGGAGAACCCCAAATGCCAATGCCTTCATCGTGCAGCTCTAGCCCCTCGAACCGTGAGAAAAGAAATTCCTGTTAAATTGCCCCTCTGTGGTCATTTTTGCACCAGCCCTAACAAACTAATGCACAAGGCATTCTTATATTTTTTTCTATCATTTGCAATGTAACTGCAGAAAATATTTCGTGATTTAATTAGCAACTCAACTATGAGTTTTTCTCTGGGATTCAGAAGGTCCAGGATTTGTTACTCAGAAACATTTTCTATTTATGCTCCATTTAAATAAGATATGGTTGTATGTAAATTTTCACAAGAACAAAGGATACTGTAGCCTGCTTTCCTGAGTAGTTGTTCCACCAAGCAGGAAAATCTGTCGCCCTTTTCCTCTTGCCTTTGTACAGGACATTCCTGCGCTTTAGTGAGTAAGTCACGTGCCTTTTGACAAACAAGACAGAGGTAGCCAGAGAAGGTGGGCACAGAAGCAGTTACTCGAGTTCTCTCAGAAACCCAGCCACACCAGTAGGATGTGTGGAAGACAACTGTTAATTGAATGAGAGGAGCAGGGCATTGAGGTGGCCTTGGCTGAGACTTAAACTTTAGAATTGCACACAAATTAGGGTGAGGGTTTAAGAAAATGGGAATCACGATACTGAAATAATCTAAGAATATTTGTAAAGCACTTTACTGAGGGATGTTAACACGCGGGAAGCTGTGCATACTTAATGTGTGCATCTTGATGAATTTGGAGACATGTATGCATGTATGAAACCCTTCCCACAGCATGCCAGCATGATTTTGATTGCAAGAGTGCAAACATGAATATGTCTCTTTTTCTCCATTTTCGTTGGGATGCAATAGCCGTCTCTGTTCTTTCCCCTGAGTAGCCACAGATGTGTACCTATCACTGCAGTCCCAAATTAAACAAACAAACAAACAACCTTTAAAAGCTTTTCTGCAGGAAACCTAGTATAATTCATAAGGGTGCACATAACACTTAGGTTTTCAGGCTCTTGCAAAAAATTCCCACCTCACTGCCCAGCAAATTGCAAATCAGATTTGTCTCCTTAAACATAACCGAGGGGAGAGCCGTGCGGAGAGATGATGAGAGTAACAGTGTCAGTGCGGGAAGAAGTTGGGAGGCAGTTTATGGGCTGGTCTTAATGAAATTTCTGAAGGATTGTACTTTTCATAGGCTCTATTGCAGGAAATATCTCAGTGGGGTTTAATAAAATCAGAGGTTAGTAATAGAAGGGGCATTCTGGGAAAATAAAAAATAAAATTTTCTACTTCATAAAATATACCCTTTCCACTGAAATTTCCAGCATATTATAGATGAAATTGCACTAAAGCTGAAAAAAAAGCACATAAAGATTATGATTGTTTTTTAGTCTTTAAAACGGATTGCTTTTTCTATTTACCTGCTAAAATCCGAGTAGAGGAATGCGTTCTTTCCCGAGTGGTTATGGCTTCTGAAATGGTTGGAGCGCCGTGTTCCTCGGTGCTCGGTAGGTATCAGTCAAGAGCTGGCGTCGGGAAACTGCTGGGGACTGGAAGGCTGGTTTTGCAACTGCAAATTACTGGGACGTCATTGAGATAAAATGGTGGGGTTTTCTGTTTTGTGACATTTTGGAATTCACTCTGAAAATGAATCTCTGTGTAAATTGCTTTTTATCCTATTCACAGCTGGGTGCTAATGTTTTAATAATTTTCATAAAGTGCTCTTTTACATCTCTACTGGTATCATATATACCTGTAACTACAAATGCAGAACAGTATAATGTCAAAACTGAACACTTAAGGATAGAAAGCATTATTGTGGTTAAATTTCTACAACGTGCACAAAAATAAGCAAAAGTGTTATATATATTTTTAAAGATTTTATTTGTTTATTTCTAGAGAGGGAAGGCGGGGGGGGCAGAGAGAGAGAGAGAGAGAGAGCGAGAGCGAGAGCGAGAGAGAGAGAGAGAGAGAGAGAGAGAGAGAGAGAGAGAGATCAATGTGTGGTTGCTGGGAGCTGTGGCCTGCAACACAGGTATGTGGCCTGACTGGGAATGGAACCTGCGACACTTTGGTTCGCAGCCCGCACTCAATCCACTGAGCTACGCCAGCCAGGGCTAAAAGTGTTATTTTTAAGGCTGGCAAAAAATGGAGTATAATAAATAAGGTAATGTATCTAATTAGTAGAATACATCTTGCTCATTTTTATATGTCCTTTTTTTGAGTGGGATAAAAGAGACAGAAAGGGAACTACTGGAAATAAATCACTTTAGGGTGGATATGCATGACATAGTTTTACAGTCAAATATTTTCTAAGAGCAATCAGTTCATTGAGGGTAAGAGAAAATGTAAACCCAGGCATGATTTTAATACATACATGATGGACATAGCTTAAACAGTCTGTTGCATGGTCTTCTCTCTGCTGTTGCCCATGATTTGGGACTAGCAAAGAACTTGAGGGTATGAGCCTGCCCCGTTCACCCATGACCAGTGTCTCACGTGTCGAGAGGAAAGGTCGCTTCAAACGTCTAACCACAAGCATATTTTTACTAGCTGTGTGAAATGATGTTACAGATTGAATGTGTGTGTCTGCCCCAAATTAATGTGCTGAAGTACTAGCACCCAGTATGATGGTACTGGAGGTGGGGCCTTTGGAGAGAATTCAGTTTAGATGAGGTCTTGAGGGCAGAGTCCCTATCGTGGGCTTAGTGTTCTTGTAAGAAGAGAAAGAGTTACTGTGTGGGGACACACCAAGAGAGTGGCTGTCTGAAAGCCAGGAAGAGGATCTCACCAAGGACCTCTTCTTTCGGCACCTCGATCTTGGACTTCTCAGCCTCCAGAACCGTGAGAAATAAGTGTAGATTGTTTAAATCACCTAGTGTGTGGTGTTTGCTATAGTAACTTGAGCTGGTCCAGACACATGGTGTTTGTGCTCTGGTATTTTAGTGGTAACCATTGTGGCTTAGAGTTGTGAGAGACACCATCAGAGAGGATTGATTTGGGTAGATAAAGGGAAAAACTTTCCAGGAAAAGAAGATAAGCATGAAAACACAGAAGAGAAAATGAAAATAAAAGGGAGGATAATTGGATAACTACACTGATGATTCCGTTTTACACACGTAGGCATTGATTGCCCTAGGTACTCAGGCACAGGAGATACAGAGAGTAATTGTATATGCATCTTCTTTTCTAAATTCTTCTAAGTAAGAACTCAAACTACATGCAGTAAGGAGATTACACACACACACACACACACACACACAGACTATAGAGTAGTTGATAAGTTCCGAACTCAGAGGAAAAAAGATAAAGTAAAACAGGAAGGCACAGGCTAAAGAAATTAATTCTACCTGTGGAAGGATTGGTCGGGGAATCCTATGTAGAAAAGTCTTGTGGGTGACAATGTGAAGAAGACATTGTGAATCCTTGCTGATGGCAAGGGGGCCTAGGATGTACCCTTGCATCCCAGGAGTCAGTTAGTTGTTGCCCATCTCATGTCTCTGCCTTGCCGAGGCTGACACCCTCTCCCCGTCCCGCACACCTGAACGCTGCACCTGCTCTACACTGAATAAGGTGTGACTCGAATTCATTTAATTCATGTATCTGTAAACAGCTTGAACTTCTGATGACATTTCATTCTTTTAAAAATGTTTCATTGTGAAATGTCATACCTGTAACATCACATCTAAAATATATGCATGGCATTTAAAGATTACAAAGTGAATACCTGTGCACCCACCTTGTATCTTAGGAAAGGGAACACATTTCCTTTTCTTAGGTCTAATTTGATCAAAATTAGGTTATTATTCTGATTTTCCAGAATTGCTGGAATTAGAATGACAAGTGTTAGTATTGTTGGCTTATTGTAATATTCTCTCCGCTGCTCAGTACCAGTAAGGTTTTTGTTTGGTTGGCTGCTTGGGTGTTTTTTAATGGTGATTGAATTACGTCTCACGTTGAAGTCCTTTCACGGATTGTGAGATGCACTCTCTTGCCAAGACAGATTTCCATACAGATTTTTGGATCTCCTTCTCTGTATATCCTCTGCCTCTCTGATGTCTTGTCTCACCATTAGGTCCCCTCAGAAGCCCCAGACTCCCCCTGCTGTCTCCGCAGCCTCCTGCGCTTCCACTTCCTGCTCCACATACACTGAATCATAAAGCTCCTGGCTTTGTTAATGAGGAAATGATCGGTTACTTTAAAAAAAGTTTTACTGGAGGTGTCAGAATAATCTTTCAGGTTTCTAAGTGTGAAGAGGATGGGAAAGGAACTAGTTACTGAACAATCTCACTGCATGTTCCTGTTGATGTAAGAAAACTGCAGAGATTTTTGTGAGTTTTTTTTTGAGCCAAGCTGACAACATTTGTCAGGGAGCAAGATCTCAAATGCTTCAGAGAATGACGGTTTTGCAGTTTCTTTTATATTTTTGAAATTAAGGAGAGATCATAAGGAAGATGACCATGGTAACAGAAATAACAATAGGACACAGCATCATTAATACTTAATAAGAAAATAACATTGCAACATTATTTTATTTTACTCCTAGTCTTTTATCCAAGTGAAAGCTCATCTATTTAGTGCATAATTTCGTATTATAACTCTATTTTTCCCATTGGGTTGTGAGAACCTGTCACTTTGACTTTTCGCTCCATAATTCTTGAAGGAACTTATTTAAGAATTCTTTAATATTTACATAGTATTTTTCTCAAATTAAGGGTTATTTTGTATCTTGCTTATTTCCATAGTTAAACTGCAAAATAATTATATACTTGTTGTATAAATAAAAAAAAGAAGTGCTAGGTCTATTTTGGGGAAATATAAGGAAAATAAATGGCTGAAGCATTAATATTATTTATCAGTATTACATAGTATATTATGGTGCAGATAGTTTAAGCAAAGCATTGTACTACAGATTTTATCTGTCTTTTGCGTATTTTCAAAAGAAGAAAGAAGTTGTTCCTCTATGAGAGTTTATAACCAAACATTTTTGTCCTCTGTAATTTTGCAGATGTTTTTCAATATAAATTGAATCTACCATGCAGGTAACATCAAATTAAGGAAATAAAACATAACAGACAATAAGCTTCAGAGAAGAACCTTACTGTTTGATGTGGTACTTTATGTAGTGTGAGGGCTGCACAACACGATGAACTCATTCTCAAACGGTTTTTGTGCGGCCGTGGCATTCCCAGAAGCATGTCCTGAGGGTTCACGGGTGTCTTTGAAAGTGCTCTACAGCAGGGTCATCACTTAAGTCATGTGGTACCATAATGTAGATTAGTCTTTGTTGCTGTGAGTGGGCTGGCCTTAGTGAAAAAAAATAAAAGCAACAACAACCACAACAAAACCAGTAAACTCTTCACAATCTTAGATCATTGTAGCCTGGCACAACTCCACTATATTTATCTCTGACCTACTCTACAGAATGGCTGTGTCCTGATTACAGGTTGAATTCCACCTACACACCTGGCTTTGCATATTGGAAGCCTGTTGACTCTCCATGGGTGTAAATCTTAACAGGCACAGCATATTAAAATTTGTCCAAAACCAGACATCTTTCAACTCAACTATCTATCAAGACACCAAAACCAAACAGTTAATATATTCCAGGTTTTTGAAAATGAGGATTGAATCAATATTTCTGGTTAGGGACTTCTGTTCGAATTGGTTTTAGAATACTTAAAAATTAAGTTGTTAAATTTGAAATAAGTTCTTTTCTTCTTAAAAATGTCCTTTCTGTTGAAGTTTTAGAGATGGTGGGGAGCTCCAGCCTGGGTAAAAGCCTGGTGAACATACACTGATGAGTCCTAACATGTTATTTACATGATTCACGGGGAACAGGAAATTTTCAAGAGAAGAGGGCCGCGCAGCAACCTGGAGAAGCTTTAGAAACATACCTTTGAGAAGAACCAAGTACTCAGCTTGGCTTACAGGAGGTATTTAATAAACATCAGTAATCAATGAGGAGATTTTACAAAAGTAATAACATCATTTTTTACGAGAACTGATATATTAAAAAGGATTGTATTTCAGAGTCAATACACACGGGTCCTTGTGAGACCAAATGACAGAACTTTAAAAAAAAATTAAAAAGAGCAGAAGGGACCAGTTTGACCTATTATTTTAAATAGGAAAATAAAACAAAAACCCACAGAGCTATGAGAGAACTGAAGTAGACAAAGTCTGTAAGAAACAAGAGAGAAACTACATGTAGAATAAGCATTTTGTACACTAAGATAAAAAGATGTTTGCATTTTGTATTTTTTTTATTTTTAAGTTTTTAAATGCCTGCCCCCTTTAATAGTTGATATAAGTATTCATTTATTTAATCAGGAATTCAATAATTGATTCTTTACACCTTTTTAAAATTCTTCCAGTATGCTAACCCTTAAGTCCTAGAAAGTATTCTGTCATGGTTGCCACTATTGAGAAAAAAATAAAGAGAATTATTTCTGAAACAGAGGAAAAATAAACAGAAAAAAAAGGCATAACAGACCTGGATTAATTCCAATAGGTAATGTGAATATTGTACAGTATAAAAACAAGGCAAATGTGGAAAATTTTGCTTGAACATTTTCATTATTGCTATTGAAATCATATGGTAAAGATCAAATGAGTTAGCCTTTTAAATACTTTGAAAGATCTAAGAATAAATATAACACCATTTAATTTTAAACTGTCATTTTCAAGGCAGACTGAATTTTATATGAAAGACTTTTAATAAAATGGCCAGAAGGTACACCAGATGTTCAGTGGTCCTTGAAAAATATATACATTTTTTAATGAGAAAATGGAATTGGTGAAACACCTACATTCTTTCTTTCTTTTTTTGGTGCTGTGACTCTGTGGGACTAAAGCATTTAAAGTCTTGAGTATAACTTTGATGTTTAATAAATACACAGAATATTTGAAAAAATGTAGCACAGTAGTTAAAAATAAAACCTGGCAAACTCTTCTTACCTACTTAAGTAAGAACAAGCCCATAAACTGCAGAGGATTACTACAACAACAGTTTATTTATTCCTCACACTGCATGTGAGGGACCGCAGGAGTTTTCTTCTCCATCTGTGTTTTGTTGTGATCCTGGGCTGAAGGATCATCCCCCATCCAGGGCGTGCCGTTTTGTGCCAGACACAAGGAGAGCTGGTGGAGATACACAGGTCTCTGGAAGTTCCTACTCAGAACCGTGCATCCATCACAACTGCCTGTTCCATTGACCAAAGTGTGTCACGAGGCCAAACCTAAAGTCACCGGGGCAGGAAAATGCACTCAGCCCTGGCCGGGCACTGTGAGTCCCATGGCTGTGGTTGGTAATTGATAATCCTTTTAGAGAGTGGGAGTCAATAAATGAGAGCAATCATTTGACCTTGCAACGATAGATTCTGGGCCCTACCTGACTGCATTTTCCACTTAATACCTGTAAACTTGGGGAGTTACTTAACCTCTTTGTGCCTTAGATTTCTCATCTATAAAGTAGGAAACAATAGCATTTTTCTCATAGAGTGTAAATGAGGATCATGAAAATTAACATTTGTAACAAACAATAATACTGCACCACAGTAAGGATGATTTAATTGTGAAGTATAACATATGGATACAGCAAAATTAATTACTAATTTATTTTAGTGACACTTTCTAATCATACCATAAAAGATGCTTGCCGAATGTATGTACTTAGCTGTAAATCAAGAAACACTATTTTTACTAGATTTATTTGGTCTAAGTTCACATGGAACATAGCCCCTAGGGCCTGTAAGAACTGTTAAGTTCATTTTATTTTCCAAGTTATGATACTTCTACTTGCTGTTTATAGTAAACACCACAAAAGTGAAGTAACATACAATATGGGGCCTTTTGTGAAATATCCAGAATAAGTAAATATAGAGACAGAAAGCAGATTGATGGTTTCACAGCTTGAGAAGACGGGAGAATAGAAGTGCCAAATGTGTCAAAGTTTTTTGAGGGTGTAGGTAATGAAAATATTTTGGAACTAGATAGAAGTGGTGGAATATATTAAAGCCACTGAAATTTCTGTGAGAAAATGTGCACATAAGCAACCAGTAAAGATTTGTTACTATTCTTGCAATTTATTATTGAATCTGATGTTCATGAAGGCATGCATTCAATTCTAGAAGCAAGAGTGGGAAGATTATGTGAAGAGATGGATAGTAACAGAATTCTTTTATCTTCTTGAGCTTCACAACTTAGTCTGCATGCTATATTGATCTAAAGCAACAGCCTATTGTTTAAACTGGGAGAGAAAAAAAGTACTGGATCTGGTAGAGACCCGAGCAATCTGTCAGCTATGAGAAGGAGACACAGACATGAGATGTTTCAGGAATTCAATTTTCTATTGATCTCAACCTCTAAAAGAATTTAACTTTTTGGCCTGATAATAATATTGTATTTTAAAATGTTCTTTGGGGAGGTTAATACTACCCAGGTAATTATGAGGTATTTTGTCATGACCAAATCTATTTTGGTTATATAATAAATCATATGAAAGTAGTACATAGTTATTTAATTAGTGTTTTCCAATAGCTAATTAATACTAATAATGTACTGTTCATGTTTCTCTGTTTTTCTTCTCTCAATTATGGGGTGACTGAAAATCCAAATTTTGATCTCCCTTCCTAAATGATTTGTTTCTTCACCCATCAAAGAACCTCACACAGTCTGCTCTTATTCTGAGTTGTGTTTTGGTTCATTATAGTTTCTCCAGTTCTCTTTGCCTAACTATTTCAATTTTTAGATTTTAATGAGAAGGCATTGATATTCTATAAAAATAATAATGAAAAGTATTTAGATAATAATTATAATTTTGAAAATATAGATTATTTAACTCAGTAAATGATTTGTGCTTCTATATTCTTTGATGATGGAAATATTTGAATTAACACTGATAAATGACTTTTGGAATGTTTTATACTTTAAAACTACATGTCAGAAAATCAGCTAAAAATACAGTACACCTTCATCACTATTTAAAAAATTAAATTATAGAAAACATCTCAATGTGTTGACCTGTACTCTGCAATAGGTGTATCACAAAAGAATCCCAAGAGGGATTTGAGGCTGTAGGAATTTGGTTCTCGAAGTCTGAGCAAGTTGACTCTCTCAAAGTGAATGTGATAATGTATACCTTACAGAATGGTAGACATGTTAAGTGGGAAAATGTATAAAAAGCTTTGAAATCTACAAAAAACTATCAATATGAATTACAACTATTTTTTATTTATTATAATTGTTTTATATTTGCTACTGTCATTCTGGGAAAAAGAGCTAAATGCATTCTCACTCTACTGACTTTGGGTCAGCAAATTTTACATTTTTGTGGATAGTGATTTGCATGACCAGATACATGGCTTTCATTTCTGAAAAGCTGGTATTGTGAATTATGTCAGGTTAATGATAACCAACTCAAGAAAGTGTGAAGATTCCACAAAGACTTGGAACAGATTGCACAGTGCAAGGCAATCACTGGGGATTTCTCTCTTTTCTGGATCTCTTCCATGTGTTCTAGGTGAACAGTTGCATTGCAGTTCTCATACAAATCTCCTTGTCAGTTTGGGGAGGAAAATGTGTTTAAGTCCAAGAATTTCAGTATCTGACCATTGTGATTAGTCTTTTAATTGTATACTTTGTAAAACAGGTAAATTAGAGAAATTACATCATGATATAAAGGACCTACATCAGAGTAAATTTTAAGTACAATAAATGTAACTCTGAGTTCAAATATTAAGTTCATTATTATAAGTAAAAACATATTGCTAGGCAGAACAGCCCAGAAAAATATTTGCTTTAAATAGTCACAGCTAATTTGGGTCCTAGGATGTCCATGTTATGACAAAAATTAATACATAATGCATACACACACTACTAAATACTGAACAGCAACTAATTTCTAAGAAAAGTGTCTTTACTATTCCAAGGAGTTACAGCTCCTAAGGAAGTGTCAGCAAATATCTGCTCACCAACCTACACCTGTAAGTCACATTTCAATTTGTTTGCCACAATACATGACGTAGAAAATTGATTAGTGTTCACTTTAGATTATGAAGATAATATGCCAAATTAATAACCAAGTAATAAAAATGAAGTTGAGCTTCTCTTTAGAGATATCTAAAATGCAATGTTTTCAAATCCTCAGCTCTCATGCTGAAGACTCCATATTAGTGGTCTAAAATATTTCTTCTAAATAATTTCCTTCCAAGTATACTTATTTATTATATTTTATTAATAACAATCAATTTTTAAATTATTAGCACTCTGTGATAGGTACTTGTATTAATTTGTTTTCTATATTAAAGTGCCATATGAAAAAGAAAAATATAGAAATAGTGCTCATAAATTATCAGCTGCAAGCATCCATTATGTTTATTCTGTAGTCCAACTAATAAATAATTTTGGCCTTGATAATGGCTACAAAATGTAAAATCAATTTCATTTAACTAAAATAAAAATGAAAGATATAGTACAGGTTATCTTTGGGTATGCTGCTTATTTTGAAAAGATGGTTTATAATTAAATTTCCTTTGTAAAATATTATGAAGTGTGCTAGTGAAATTTTATTTGAAATTTTCATATAGTATTGATAATTATATGGAATTTTGAAAAAAATGATGGCTATGACCTTTTGAATACAATGATTATAAAATTATACTTGTGTAGTATTTAGAAAATGAAATCCCCTCTTTGTGACTTTTATTTATTTTTTATTGTTGTTACATTACAGTTGTCCCCATTTCCCCCATTACTCTCCCCTGCCCTACCTACCTCCACCTCCTACATTCAATCCTCCTTGCCATTGTCTTTGTCTGTGTGTCCTTTATACATGTTCCTTGATGACCCTTTCCCTTGTTTCCCCTCTTATCCCCCTCCACCCTCCCCTCTGGTCACTGTCACTATGTTCTTTATTCCCAAGTCTCTGGTTATATTTTGCTCACTTGTTTGCTTTTTGATTAGGTTCCACTTATAGATGAGATTATATGGTATCTGTTTTTCACGGCCTGGTGTATTTCAGTTAGCATAATGCTCTCCAGTTCCATCCTTGTTGTCATAAAGGGTAGGAGTTCCTTCTTTCTTTCTTCTTCATGGTATTCCATGTGTAAATGTACCATATTTTTTTGATCCACTCATTTACTGGTAGGCACTTAGGCTGTTCCCAGCACTTGGCTATTGTAAATTGTGCTGCTATGAACATCGGGGTGTATAGGTTTTGAGTTGGTGTTTCATGGTTTTTAGAATATAATCCCAGCAGTGGTATTGTCAGGTCAAAAGTCAGTTCCAATTTTAGTTTTTTGAGGAAATTTCATTTTGTTTTCCATAGCAGCTACACCAGTCTGCATTTCCACCAAACATGTACTAGGGTTCCCTTTTCTCTACAACCTCTCCACAAATCAACAAACAACAAGAACATATTGTTAGTTGATTTGTTTATGATGGCATTCTGACTAGTGTAAAGTGGTTTCTTGTTGTGGTTTTAATTTGCATCTCTCTGATTGCTAGTGATGCTGAGCATCCTTTCATATGTTTCTAGGCCCTCTGTATGTCCCCCTTGGACAAACGCCTGTTCAGGTCCTTTGATCATTTTTAAATTGGGTTGTCTGTCTCCCTGGTGTGGAGTCCTGTTAGTATGGGGCCAGTGGCACAATGAATAACGTGTCTGCCTACAGATCAGAAGATTCTGTGTGCCTTTTAAACTATTTTTGCTTAAATTTAAACTTGACTTAGATTGACTGTTTAATACTCTTCAATAGCTTATCTCAGAATGATGATGAAAACCAAACTTTTTATCCTATAAACCCTCCAACCAGATGACTGGTGACTTGTCATTTCCTCATTGAGGCCACAGCTTACTCCATTCATTCTGGGCTTTTTATTCCCAGACGACACCAAACCTGTCCTGCCTTAGGAGCTTTGGACTTTAGAGTTCATCTGTCTCCAATTCACCTTATAATTTAGTTAGCAGCTCAAATGTCAACTTTCTCAAATCATTTTTTAACTTATGTCTTAGTTCAAATGTCACCTCTTCAAAGACATTTCCTATGGCTTTTAAACTGATTGACTAGCTTCTATCCCTTAGCTTCCTTGTTCTTAGTAGTATATATCACTATTTGATATTATATTAGTTTGCTAGGATTTTGTTGAGGAAGAACAATTTTCCCTCTACCCTCTAATATCAGTTCCTAAGGTCTGCAAGTTAAACTGACAACAAATAGTTTACCTGGAGTAAAAAAAGTTTGTATACATATAGTAACCAACAAAAAAAATACCTGGATTGTTAAGTGGTAAAGTTAGAGGCTTATATATCTTCTTTTTTAAAAATTATATCTTATCGATTATGCTATTAGCATTGTCCCAATTTTTCCCCCTTTCCTCTCATATACTCAGCTCTCCCCTAGGATAATCCCTATACTATTGGTCATATCCATGGGTCATACATATAAGTTCTTTGTCTTCACCATTTTTCATATTGTACTTTACATCCCCATGGCTATTCTGTAACTACCTATTTGTACTTCTAATCCCCTCATCTTTTCACCCATTTTCCCACACCCCCTCCCATCTGGCAACCATCAAAATGCTCTCTGTATCCATGGTTCTGTCTCTGTTCTTCTTGTTTGCTTAGTTTGTTTTTTAGATTGAATTTCTGATGGATTTGTATTTTTTGCCATTTTATAGTTCATAGTTTTGATCTTCATTTTCTTAAAAATATACCTTTAACATTTCATATAATAAAGGTTTGGTGATGATGAAGTCCTTTAGTTTTTCCTTGTCTGGGAAGCTCTTTATTGGCCCTTTGATTCTAAATAATAGCTTTGCTGGGTAGAGCAGTCTTGGGTGTAAGTCCCTGCTTTTTGTGACTTTGAATATTTCTTATCAACCCCTTCTAGCCTGCAATGTTTCTTTTGAGATATCAGCTGACAGTTTTATGGGAACTCCCTTGTAGGTAACTAACTGCTTTTCTCTTGCTGCCTTTAAGATTTTCTGTTTATTTTAACTTTTGGCATTTTAATTATGATGTATCTTGGAGTGGGCCTCTTTGTATCCATGTTGTTTGGGACTTTCTGTACTTCCTGGATTTGTATGCCTATTTCCTTCACCAAACTAGGAAAGTTTTCTTTCATTATTTTTTTCAAATAGATTTCTAATTTCTTGCTCTTTCTTTTCCACTTCTGGCACTCCTATGATGCCATAATGTTGAACCTCTTGAAGTTGCCCCAGAGGCTGCTTACACTGTCCTCATTTTTTTAATTCTGTTTTCTTCTTGTTGTTCTTATTGGTTGTTTTTGCTCCCTTATGTTCCAAATCATTGATTTGATCCTTGGCTTCATTCACTCCATTGTTGTTTCCCTGTAAATTGTTCTTTATTTCATTTCTGACTGGATCTTTTTTATGCTGTTAAGGTCCTCACTAAGTTCCTTGAGCATCCTTATAACCAATATTTTGAACTCTGCATCTGATAGGTTGCTTAACTACTTTTTGTTTAGTTCTTTTTCTGGAGTTTAGGTCTGTTTTTTCATTTGGGCCATGTTTCTTTGTCTCCTCATTTTGGCAGACTCCCTGTGTTTGTTTCTATGCATTAGATAGAGCTGCTTTGACTTTGTGTCTTGGTAGTGTTGCCTAATGTAAAAGATGTCTTATAGGGTCCAATGGAACAGCTTCCCCTATCACTCAAGCTAGGTACTTGAGGTGAGCCCTTTGTGTGGGCTGAGTACACCCTCCCTTTGTAGTTGAGCCTTGGTTGCTGTTGACAGATCAATGAGAGGGATTTACCCAGGCCAGTCAGCTGCAAGGATTGGCTGTGACCAATGACCACAAACCTCTACTGTTTGTGGAGGATCAGCTGTGTAGTGTTGGGGTGGTGGTGCTCTGACATGGTCTGTAGCTGTCCACTGGGTGAACGGGTCCCAAGATTTCCTGGATGGTGCAGGTCAAGGTCAGCCCCCACCTGTGTTTTGCCTGGGGCCACCCAGCTGGGCTTGGAGATTCCCAGGTGAAGCCAAGCTCTGTGTTTTGGCTGGCTGCTGCTAGTGCTTTGCTTTGGGCTATTTAGGAAGAGGTAATAAAGCTGGGGGCTCTCTGAGGCTGGCTGTTGCTTGTTTGAACAGATTTAGGAAGTTGTGAAGCATGAGCCAAGACCAGCCATTAATATGGAAACACCACTGTTAACAGCTGTAAGTTGACAGGGACAGAGTCTTAGGGGATATTCAGAGTTGGATAAACAGTGTTAACTAGGTTGATGGAGTCTCAGATATGGCACCTGCCTGCTAGCTCTGTGGCTCTGTGGGAGGAGGGTTCAGAAAAGAGACAATGGTCTCTGCCTGCCTTTCTGTCTGGGAGAAAGCTATTCCTCAGCTCTTGCTTTGATACCAGACACCAGTTACTCCCTGCATGCCACTGGTGCCTTTTAAGCTTCTATCCAGTACTGAGGCTCAGAGGGTGTGTAGGTTCTGTAAGAGGAACTGCCATGTGGGACCTGCCTATCTGCGTCTTGCCCTTCCTACCAATCTGGATAGGTGTGGTTTCTTTAATTCCATAGTCATCAGACTTCCATTTAACTAGATTTCTGATGTTTCTGAGTGATGGTTGTTCTATTATATACCTTCTTAATAGCAAAAAGAAAAGGGAAAGAGAATGCTTCTATGGGAAAACAAATCAGCTTTTTTACAAATAGGTTTTTAGGAGAACAAATAAGAGATATGAAAATTTGTGATATATGTGACACCTGTTCCTATAGGTGTGCGTGGCCTTTTCATTTTGTTTATGACAATGAAACTCTCTAAATGTGAGGATTTATGGTAGATTTACTATTGTTGCTGTCCTGGGAATAGAGTCTCCAAAGAGATGATTTATAGTAGCCTCATTTCTCAGTTGTTGCTTTTGGTCAGATTAGGGAAGCTCTGTGATGTCTTCTTTTCGTCTTCATTGAGTTTCAAATCTTCAGCTTAAAATAATCTCCATACCCTCTATGGAGTTCCAAGTAGATTCCTACAGCTGTCATAACAGAAATTCACAACCTGGGTGAATTAAACAACAAAAATTTCTCACAGTTCTACATGCTAGAAATGAGAGATCAAAGTGTCAATAGGTTTGGTTTATTCTGAGACCTCCATCTTGGCTTGCAGAGGGTCTTGTCTTCTGTTCATGCACATCTCTGGTGCCTCTCAATATGTTCCAAAGTCTTCATTTTTTAATGACACCAAGTCCAGTTAGGACTCACCTTAATGGCCTCATTTTAAATGAGTCATCTAGTTGAAGATTTTATCTCCAAACACAGCCACCTTCTGAGATGCTAGACTTTAGGACTTCAATATATAAATTTCAGGGGCACATTTCATTTCATAACAAATATTATTTACTTTCACTTTTTACTGCCTATCTTTTGTCCCCCCCACTATAATGTGAGCTCTCTGAGGGCAAAGAGTTGCTTCACTTGACTGCTCTCAATATGTAAAATGGTTAATGGCCGTAGCTGGTTATAACTGGTGGACAAAAATATTTTTTAAATACCTGGATAAATTGTTTCAATGAATAAATATTGCTCTCTAATATTGACTAAAAATATATTCACTAAAAAATATAAGCATATTTTTATAAGAGTCAATGAGGAGATAGAGTGAACTTTCCCAAATATTTGGAAAATTGTTCAGTGCCAAAAATAGATTTACTTTGAGAGATTTTATTTTGAAAATATTACCCATAATATTACTATACAGAAAATCTAGAAGAGTTTAAAAATATCCCCCAGGAAGAAAGGCTATCCTTCAAGACTATAGCTTAAAAACTTTTATAGGAAAATACAAAGACATATACTTAGCCAACTTTCTCTCTGTAGAACTATGTAAGATGATAAGATGATAAAATGACCAGAATTAAGTAGAATTTTTTAATAATGAAATACTTGATGAGAACAAAAAATAAGTGGCATTTTGCAGGAATGGGAAAAATTGAAGGCAGGTTATATAGTGGTGAAATGAAACACGACAAAGGAATGGCAGACAATAAAAGCTGGCAGGTAAAGGAGTAAATTGGATTATCTTGTAGCTTAGGGTTAATATTTAATCTGAGTTCCATCAACTAGGGCCTTTATGAAGGGGGAATGGTGATGCGAGGTCAATGTATGAAGACTGGAGACTTTAAAACAACAAAGCAAGAGTTACCTTTGTGTGATGTACTAAGATTGTGGACCTTGACTGAGGTTGTTATAACATTTGATATGTCCTTACCCTTGGGAAGATTAGAAGTAAAGAATTAGCCCCCTTTACTACAGTAAACTTAAAAACTGGTTAAGGAATTAATTGTGCTATCATTTATACTATTCTTTATCCATGTGTGTATTTTTGTAATGGGGAAGGCAATATAAAGCAGGAATTTGAATCGGAGGAAATCTAAATGAACAAAGAAAGAAGTTAAAGCAGAGCTATAAATTTGAGTCATTAGCACAGAAATGGTTTCATCAGGGAAAGCAGAGAAATAAGAGCAAACTCCCTGATTCTCAGGTTCGAAGAATGATCACATGCAGAACAAACTATGTCGTTTTCTACAGAATTGACTGTCACAAATATACAGAATTGACTATCACAAGTACACTGGAGAAATATACAAGACACTGTGTCTTGGTTGAAGTACTTTACATTATTTTCAGGGTGGAATGTGCTCAGCTTTATAGGAGAAAATGATTTCATACTTTTTCACCATTTTGTGTTTTGAAGATTGGGTTTGCAGAATGTCAGTTTGTTCTGAGTTCTAGACGCCTTTAGCTCTGTTAAGAGAAGATAATCTATATTTTTAAAAACTGATGGTGTTTTGTGATTATGACTTTTATTATAGAATATATAATTTTCAATTTTCTCATTCCCCATCATTTCCAATGTTGCCTTCACTGAAACTCATTCTTATCTAAAACATTCTATATTATTGATTACCCATAGGATAGATTTTATAGAATGTTCAAAGAAACCAATGCAGTAGATTACAAGGTGAATTTGGGTTATTCTTCCATTCAGTACTTTGGGGGACAGTTAACTTATAAAAGAACTTTATATACATGAGGGACTCTAGCAGATTATGTCTCTAGAGAGAATGTCTTGGAGAAATATTCAATAGAGGTGAGCAGAAGGAAAAAAAAACAAAACTTAACTACTTCTTGATTATTTATTTGATTCTTGTACCATTCATTGTTAACTTCTCATTGATGATGATGATACTATGTTAATACATAAAAGTACCTCTAGAAATAAGCTCAGCCCCATCACACCATTTTATATGTTTATTTCTGTGCAGAAGCATTGTACCACCTACTGTGCATGGCTAATACTTCTATCTTTATAAGGAGCTGTGTGAAACAAAGCTTTTATTTTTCCTTACAAGCCTTTCTCCAAAATCTCACAGTTTTGTAGGTTGAAGAATTTTCACACATCAAAGCAAACAACTCAACTCGAGTGAACAGGAAAACAAACTTCTGAAAAAATTTGACCGTGCTCACTAAACTTGCCAACTGCCCCTCCCTTTTGGATCTCTGAGACAAGCTCTTTCATTTTCTCTCCCCATTTTCATCTGCTGCGAGAAAATAAGGTGAAAAGCAAACCCCTGAATCCCAAGACACTCTGGAAACTCATTCGATTCTGTTTCTTTTCAGCCGTAAGATTTCCCCACTCACTTTCCGGAATAAACAGTTTCTCGGGAAGCAATCTTTACAGTTTTAATAGCTTCTGGCATTTTCAGTCTCTGAAGTCTTTCTCTCTAAAGTTTCCTTCCTCAGCCACCTGGGGTTTCTGGATATCATCATTCATGCTCTGAGAAAAGTTTTTCTTCTACATTTCTCTTTGATTTTCGTTCTTACTTTTTAAAAATTCAGATACATTTTTGTCAACTGCTGGTATAAAATAAAACATTAGAAGTATTGCAAAGCTGTTTCATAATATACCATTGATCTACAAAATTCTTAAAGTATTTACCATTTACTTTATTTGCATATATTTATATATATATATATATATTTTTTTTTGATACGGGAAGCCACATGTCACACATGAATTTTCTTTCATACATTACTTGAAGTTAGAACATTGCATTTTGTAGGCAGAAAATAATTATGTAAGAAAAAAAACTGAGGTGGGTCTTAATTTTTTTCTGGATTCAAACTGTACAGTATGATCAACAGAAGGTATTTTTATGAAATAAGTTATCTAAACAATTTTCCTGTGACTGCGAGGACATAAACAAAAAATTCCATGTATTGGACAACCTTGAAGACAACAACGACTTCTAGAACTCATACACAGATGTAACTTTCGTTGGGAAAAACACACTATTCCCAACTGTGTTGCAATTGTCCTTTTATGTGGCAATGAATATCCTTAATGTTTTTCAGATAGAGTAATATGTTGGGAAGTTAATCTGAAGAAAAATGCTACTTTAAAAAAATGTTTTCTAATCATTTGATCTGGATTCATTACCCTAAATTCATTTCATTTATCAAAAGTGATTACATTTCCTTATGCTTTTAGGTCATGGCTATCTGCTGTTCTGGGAGCCCAGCCATTCTTTCAGACCTGGCTTATGTGTTTGATGGCAGAGCTCTGTAAGGACAATATTTTTGGTCATGGACAGATAATAACCTTGAGGTCATAACCTTGGAATAATTTTTTACTGTTGGCAATCATGACTTTGTTCACATTTCAAAAAATGTAACGTTCTTTTTCCTCCTGCATGTGATAGCATTGTTGATCTTTTTCATTGCCATCTGAACTTCTTGCTCCATTCTCCTCAGTTATATTCAACTGTATGAAAATATCCTGGAGAAAGGAATGAAAGAATGAATTCAAGGTGAGAAATCCTGGGTTTAATTTTGACATTACCTAAGGGCATCTGTTTAAGCAAAACATATTAAAAACACCTGCCCCAGTGACTATGTACTCTTTGACCATCACATAAAAAATTAATATAAATAGGAAATGTACTTTACAAAGCTTTGGACAATATTAGTTTTAATATTTATAGTATGATCATTTTTACTGCAATTGTGTGAGGGGCAGAAACCGAAAAAACATTTTCAAAGTAAATATTTTCCCCCACAGATAGATAATCCATTTTCCATTAATTTCTACGTGATGAAATATTGATTTGGGAGGTCATATCATCACTGTTACAATTGGTCATTGCTATGTAAGTCACCTCCAAAACTCAGTGCTTAAAATAAGAATAATTTATTACAATAACTTTCCAGTTATGGGTGTGGGGCTTGGCTGATCTCAGTTGGGCTCACTCATGTCCTAAGTTTGGAGGGCTATTGGCGGACATAGACGGGCTTTATCCAGGGAAATGGAGCCCATGGCTCTGCTCTGTGTGTCTTTCATCCTCTTTCTGGTTCAACAAGCAAAGCAAGTATGTCTGTTTCATGCCAAAGCTGAAGGGCAGAACGAGCAAGTCTGACCTTGCAAGCCTCTTTCAAACTTCTAATTGTGTCATATCAGCTAACACTTCATTGGCCAAAGCAAATCACTTGACTAAACTCACGGTCAGGAAACTGCACTTCTCACCACCTCATGGAGGATGCTGCAAAGCCCATGGCAGAGGGCGGAAGCAGGAGGGAGTGACAGATTGGAGCCACCCAGTCATCTGCTATGGTCACATTTACAGAGTAGTGTGTTCTGAAGTGAGACAAATACATGTGTGCACATGATGGTGTAGATGTGCAATATTTTGTGTGTACTCAGCACAGTTGTGATTTTACAGGAGCGCTTTTCTTTTTACTTATTATTTTTGATTAGATTATTTAGAATAGCAATTTTAAATATTACCTGCTAGCACAAAAATTGTATTGCTAGAGAATACCAGATAACATGAACATTGTAATCATAGGTAGTAAAATAAACAAACATGCACATATATTCCCTTTTCAATTTAAACCATATTTTAAAATTTATAACATCAAATTAACATCCTGAATCAAACATTAACATAAAGAACATAAAGTGATATAAATAATGTTAACTCTATCTTCCATACATACATAAGAGTATGTATCTGTTCATTTTAGTTCTTGTGTTTGACTGTGTCAAAGAACTTAGTTGTTCACATGATTCCTTGATTTTTTAGCAGAATACATTCACTTTATAGCACTCCTTATAAAATCTGATCTGATTTAAATCGTATTTATTTTTGCTAAATCAGACACATGTGATTTTTATTAGCTTGGGCATTTTCACAGTATTACACTGCTATTATAAAGTTATTAAAATAATTTAATAGTCTGTTTTAGTAACTGTTATTGCTTTAGTCTAAATGTGTTTTTGTCAACATATTTTGCATTTATATTCCAACTGACTTTGCAGAGCCTGATATTGTCTGAGAGGAAGGCTGACAATTACTCTCCAATGAGCACTTTGTCATATTTATGCTTTGTTCAGTTCACTGGGAAACAAAATTGTATTTGTTTTTAACATGCTCATCATTTTTCTTTGTGTGTTCATTTGTGTGTGTGCAGTAGTAATTGCAGTAGCTCAATTTTGAGCTCATACATTGACAGAGATCATTCAAAACCAAACTATTTTTGGTCTAACTTGGGGTACAGTGAAAATGCTGACTTAACTATCTAAGGAGGCTAACAAAATGTAGGTACAATAAATGTAGGTCAGGTTTGTTCTCTTAGGAAGCAGCAGAGGTCGGGTTTGTTTAAGAACAAAAAAAATGTGCACCTGAATATGCAAGTTCTAATTTTAATATTTTTCTATCCCATGACCTTGAGAAAGTCATAAGCTCTTGAATTTTCTGTTTCTGATCCAAAAGTGATGTGAATCATAACCAACTTCTCAATCTTACACTTTTTTAGTATAATTAAACAGCAGTTAGAAAATTATTAAACAAAATCATGTAATACATTTAAAATGTGGTACAAGGTAAATTGAGTCAAGAGCTGGCAGTTATTATTGGGAGCAACAGAAACAGAGGAGGTGCTGGTGATTTAAATAGTTTTAATAAAATTGAAGCCCCCCTTAAGTTTCAGATGTCTGGATGGTGAGGGCTACCATGGAAACCTCCATAGCACAGAAAGGGCTGAATTCTCTATGTCTGTGCAAAAAGAGAGACAACTGACATGGAAATTCATTAAAAATTTTGTAACTTAAAGCCCTGGCTGGCATAGCTTAGTGGATTGAGCGCGGGCTGCGAAACAAAGTGTCCCAGGTTCGATTCCCAGTCAGGGCACATGCCTGGGTTGCAGGCCATGGCCCCCAGCAACCACACATTGATGTTTCTCTCTCTCTCTCTCTTCCCCTCCTTTCCCTCTCTAAAAATAAAAATAAATAAAATCTTAAAAAAATTTTTGGTAGCTTAGAATCCATTTCTAAGTTGCAAATTTAATGTATAAGCTTTATATGTATATAATATAAAGCACATGCATTAATGGAATAAAGGGATTCATTTGCCTACACACATCAAAACCTAAATAAGACATGCATAGGGTTTTGCAACAAAGAAAGGAAGAGTTTATTTTTAGGAAGTGGCCCAGCTGAGAGACACAGGTGAGCTAATGCTCAAAGACCTGTCTCTCAGATGGTTCCCAGGGGATGGGTTAGACATGGGAAAAATCATTAATCATGGTGACTAAGGGAGTTATGGTTGAGGTCAGGGTAGTGGTCAATGCTAGGATAAGGGCTCATTAGCCATGGTATCTGGTCCTGATGTCAGCCATGGCATCCCTTTGTCTGGTTTCACTGCATAGCCAGGTCTGGCACTGAAACACACCTGAGGCCCAGATGTTATCTCTAGTTGAACCAAAACTCTGTCTCTGGAGCCAGCAGTTGGGAGGCCTTGTTCATAGGATTATCTGATGCTGATCAGAATCTCATTGTCCTGAAGGCTTAATGAGCGAAGCAGTGGACGCAAAAGGGAGAAGGAGGCAAGATGGGTCAGTGCTGGATGAGGCCAGTTTGACTACAAAAGGAAAAAATTCAGTTTTAAGAAATAAAGTTTTTGTGTGGTAGCACACAAACATACACACCGGTGCACATTTAGTGATGTTAGAGGAGGAAGGCATTTCAAGTTGTGGGAACACCACTGAAAAGGAACAAAGATATATGTGAGGAAGGTGTGCTCAGAGAGTCTTCTTTCTGAAGCAGAGAGAAAGGTTCAGCAGGTATAAGGATTTTTAGACAATGTAAGAGGAAATAGGCAACCTTTATATGTCTCTGAGCAAGTAATTTCAATAACAAACAGAACGAGGTAGTCAAATTCGTCTGGCAGCAGTTGTAAGACTGGACTGGGAGAACAAGGATGACAAATATAACATTGACAGATTATAAGGTGAGAAGGAGCTTCAGGCATGAAGAGGGGAAGGACACATCTGAGGGATATTTCCAAGGAAGTGCCTGGACTGGACAGCTGACTGGATTAAGATCATGGAGAAGGAAGGATTACAAGTTTTTAGTTTTCTAGTTTAAGCACATGGGATATGGGCACACTTATTTAAATTATTTTGGCACAGGTGTTTCTTTTTAAATCAACTTCATTGAGGTATAATTTATATATGTAAAAGGAATAATTTTTCCTTGAGTCCGTAGGCAACAAGAGAGCAACATTGTCAAATGCTATGCGGGAACTGAGAAAGATGAAAACTGAGAACAGACATTTGCATTGAAAGAATTTGGTTTAATATTATCCTAATGATATTGCGAGAAGCCACTTTTCTAATTTGTTATTGTATAATTAAGAGCTATAAAACAATGACAAATTTTCAGTGAGGGTAAAATTTTTATTCATCTTCTTTCAAGAACACATTCTGTGTTTAATTCTTTAAAATCTCATATAAAGTCAATTACTCTATATTCATAAAAGAATTATGAATGTAGATTTTAACAAATCTTATTATGCATAGGAATTTTTAATAGATGAGGGAATAATATTTATAGAAGTTGATTTGTGGAACCATAAAGCAGATGTAAATTAATGTAAAAACTAAGGTCACGAAGGAAATACATTTTTTAAAATGCTGTTTTTTCTTATTTATTAGTTGAAAGGTTTTGGCAATGCTACTATAAACATCTATTCTCAACTATTTTGAAATCATTAAATTCAAGTTTTAAATAATAAATCTCTGACACTCGTCATTTAATTAATATCAGAACACTGTCATAACAAAAATGTTAAAGAAAACACATTTTATCAGACTTCAGTAGAAGGAAAATATATCAATTAAAAAGTGACAAACACAAAAGTGGAAAAATCCTAATTATTTTTGAAGAAGAAAAAATATTTTTCATGTGATAAATTCTCCACATACATCAAATGGGTTTTTAGGAGGGGGAGGATTCATTACTTTTTTGTGTGGATGTTTTCTCAAAAGGATATCTTTTTTCATAATAGAAAATAAGATACATCACTTAGGGAACTGTTAGTTTACATATCTTAGTCTTTTCTTTCCAAAAGGGATTTAAGCCATTTGATGGCACAGATCATGTCTCCTGCATTTCCTACATCACCTGGAATAATAGTGCTGGGCACCTAACAGAAGGCCAAGCCTTTGCCTAACAACTGATGTGGTTAGCACTTACTGTGTGGATTCAATCAGCAACTGCTCATTTTGCACAAAAGAGGATCTTCAAAAACTTCTTGCACTCTCTATGACTTACTCTCTGTCCTTTCCTAGATTCTCTGGGAAACATTCACGTCTAATGAGCTGACTACCTGTGAAGTTCAGGTGTTAAGATGCACAGTCCCGTGTCTCCATCTCCCTGTTCTTACATATCTCTGGTTTGGGATGTACTAGAGAGCAGAAAAGAGAAGGGAATAGTGGTGCATGTAATTTGTAGTGGCCCATTTTAAATTTAGGTAGCATTTTTCAAGTCAAAATAATTGGGGGAGCAGAAAAATAGAAGGAAGAATGATAGGGGATAGGTCTCTTTGACCCAGTAGGGAGTAAGACTTTTAAGTGAGGAACTAAGAACAACTACTCATTTATCCTTCTAATCAGTTATTTAATTTTCAATAAGCAGCAGCTACTTACATTTATTGTGAGCATAGTTATTAGATAATCACAGATTGGAGTATATGATATATATATATATATATATATATATATATATGTATATACACACTGTGTGTGTCTGTATATCTGTGTGAATATGTATGTATGTATATATTATTATTATTTTGTAGCCAATGCAAACTTTCCTCATAACACCTGTCTGATGTGTCTTTCTGAACTTAACAGTCCTTGGGGTAAGGATAAAAGGTGGATTTACCAGGTCTCTGTCCAATTCCTTTTCTAAGAACTTATAAGCTTAGAAGAGAATACCACAAAGACCAGAAAGAAAATTCTTTTTAAAAGCCACAGTACCGTTGTGAGTAAAAGGCAGGTTTCCTCCAAGGATAAAAGTTTCAAACCTAAACTTACACAAAAAAGAATTTCATATATACATAAGTTAAAATATGCTAAACCGTTTGGAGCTTAGCTAAGAGCTAGAGGGAAAAGAAATTGGAGCTGAGACCCAATTTAGAGCTTAGTTCAATGTAGCAGCTGGAGAGACCCCTGAGAAGAGGCTCAAGGGACCTTTAGGAAGAATACCATTTGGAGCTGAGAAGCTTGACCTGTGCTGGTGAGAGGATCTCATCCCATCTGTGAAGGTTACAGGACTGTTGCCTGCTGTGTCCCCCAAAGACCGAAAAGATGACCAGATAAATCACTGACCGAGCAAAACTAACCTTTATTGCAGTAAGGTCGAATACACCTCAACAGTGTCTCAAAAACTGAATGTTAAAGAAGGGTGGGTATAGAATCTTAATGCCCAGACTGAGCTATTTTAAGCTGGGCCGTTCAAATCAGGGACCTGGGTGGGATTGGCAGAATTTATGACTTCATAACTTGGATTGGTGGGCGCAGGTAAATTAAATCATGATGAGCATGCTGCTAGCAGTATTAAGTAAATTGTTACAGTTAGTCACTCTTATCTTCCAATAACTTCTTTTTACTTTAGAAGTGCTGTCTATTATTCAGAGACATAAAGGGAAGAACATTATCTTAAAAGTTATTTGCTGCAGTGTGATTTTTTCCCATGTTATCAAGATTCTCTAAAACAAAGTGAAGGTCATTTATGCCAACTCTTGCCTTTTCTCTGTTTTATTTCAGATCCAGTTTATGTAATGGTGCACATTATTTTATTACCAGTGATGTTCTCTGATAGTGATATATAGTATATATATGTGTATACACACACACACACACATATATCACTATACTTTGTCTCCGTATATGTGCATATATGTATGTATAGGGGTGGCAAAAGCATGTTTACAGTTGTTTGAATGGAAAATAATATAATAAGTAATAGATAATAATACAAGTATGAACTGTGTTTCATGTAGTCACAACTGTAATCCTACCTTTGCTCTCCCTGTATGTATGTACATTTGTATGCATGCATGCATGTATGTATGCATGCATGTACCTAATTATGTGGAGTTAGTAGTAATTTCTTTTTATTTTTTTAAGATTTTATTTATTTATTTTTAGTGAGGGAAGGGAGAGAGATAGAGAGAGAGAGAGAGAAACATCAATGTGCGGTTGCTGGGGGTCATGGCCTGCAACCCAGGCATGTACCCTGACTGGGAATCGAACCTGCGACACTTTGGTTCACAGCCCGCGCTCAATCCACTGAGCTACGCCAGCCAGGGCCAGGGCTGTAATTTCTTAATAAGTAATGCTTCTTTTGCCTTGAATACTTCCTCCTTCATTTATTTTGCTGGTAAAACTTACTTATTCTGGGGAATCTAGATCAAATGTCACCTACTCAAGCTCCAAAGGCTTCCATCACTCTTTTGTCAGTTCCTGTAGTCTGTCTCCCTCTGTCATAGAGCTAGGGCATTAAAATGACAGTTAGATTGGGTAAATGATGAGAAGAGCCTTCATAGAGTTTAGGGAGTTTGACTTGCCAGGGGGTGGGAAACTGCTTCCAAGGTTTTTAAACATAGCAGTGGTGTGACTGAATATGTGCTTTATCTAAATTATTGTGGCAGGAGCGTCCATCATGCGCTGGGAAAGGAGAGACTGGTTGGGGTCAGAGAAGTTAGATCTGGGCTCTGATGCTGATCTTTGTTGGGAACCGCCCTGACTGGTATCAGAGGCTGAAACCCCCGCCTAAGCTAAGGCTAAGGGAACGCCCTTGGAACCGTAAGCCAGCAAGGAGACAAAAGCTTATCTCTCTGGCAGGAATGCTGCTTCTGCTGCTTTATTCATGACTGAACCCCCAAAAAGCTTGGTCGGTTAGCCAAAGACGGGTAAGATTCCCCACGGGGGGAATGACCTAAGCCAGGCACGATCACTTTGGGAGGCCCCCCAAAAGAAGGACTTGGGGGGCTGCAGCAAAAGAGGGTGATGGACCCTCGCTCCTCGGCTTTGAAATAGCCTGAGTTCTCAGCGTCTGGGAAAAATCTCCTTATCTCTCGGTTGCCTTAGTTCCCTTGCTCCACCTAAGCCTGAAACAATGACAGGATGGTGCAGCTCGGTACTGAGAAGTGCGGATTCCCCAGGGTGATCAGGCCTAAGAAAGAACATGTAAATTACTGTGAAACCTCCTTTGTTTAGAATGCTCTCAGTTGAATGAGAAGGGTCTTAGGAGGAAGTTAGTTTGTTCCTCAGTCTTACAGCTCTTTGACCCCCCAACTCAATAGACCGGCAGAGTTCTTTGTTTTCTATAGTTCCTTACTTCCTCTAATGAGTACTGTACTTTACCTGAATTATTATGCAGCATGAGCCCAATAAAAGCAGGTATGGACTGTAAATCGGCGCGCTCCCCACTAGAAGGGGTGGCCATTTCGTCCCTACTTCCCCACAGAAACTAGTTTGTCTCTGTGCATGTTTTTTCTCACGTGTTTATCGTCGAGCCATCCACAGCGTTCCGTGGTCACTGCTGGCCGGTGACCCACGCGCAACAGATCTTGCCACTGATGCCTTAATGCACTTTTCTGTAAGATGGAAACCCAAATACCTACCTCTCAGGTTGTTGGGAAGGACAAAGTGCATGTAAACTACTGAGTACTTAGTCTGGAAAACAATAATTATTCTGTTAACATTAGCCAGCACCATTTTAATGAAATACTGGGATGTAATCTAAATTAGGGCATTATCTTTCGAGGAAAGGAATGGTGGCCCAAATCATTCAATAGAAACTATACCTATGGATCAAAAAGACCGATAGTCTTTAAACATTTGTAAATAATGCTTATTTATAATAATATCAAGACATTTTTTAGGAACTCAGGTAGGCAATGTTGTATCTATTTTTCTAAACCAGAGTCCTTGAAACTCTATGCAATAGTTATGTGTTTAGAATATATCCAATATTTTAAAATATAGACTTCAAAATATTTTAACAAAGTAGAATTAATTCTCTTGGGGTTTTTTTTTTGGTTGGAATTGAATTATTTTATTAACTGTATATCTAATTTTAATTTAAGAAAACTATAGCTAAGTACAAGTGTGGGATTCATTTTAAATATGGGAAATCTCTTAACAAGTGCTGTTTATTTTATGTACAATTTTTTCCAAATATTGAATTCATAGGGAGAATTTTACAGGAAAAAAGGAAGATTCACTGTGAAAAAAAATGGAAAACCATTTACATAGCCAGGGTAATGTTGGGGCCTGGTGTGCTTATATTCTTGGCACCCTATTTGCTTTTGGAACCTTAGAAAATCTTTGGAAAAAATAATTTTAAAATGTTACAACAAAGAAACAAACAACCCAACTGAAAATGGATAAGAGATCTGAACAAACACCTTATTAGAGTTAGTCACAGCCTTGTCTACATTCGCCTGTGGCAGTGTGGTTAGGAAGAAACCCCTGGGAAGCTCCTGAACATTGGAATGAAGAATTTATCAGGTCTTCGGTGAAAGACAGCAAAACAATTAGGTGAAGGTTCAAGGCATGACATGTACATAGAAAACATTCGTCTGACCTGTTGCCAGACTGTGCTCAGTTTTCTCTGACAAAGTCTGTGCTTTCTTTGCAGCAGACTTCAGCTTCTCCCATGTGTTTGCACTGTGGCTCTCATCAGACACCTACCTTCTAAACAACATAGTTTCTCCAGAGGTGATTTAGAACTACAGTGGACACTTCGAGGAACTTCCAAGATGAGTGAAATTATTCACTTGAGAAGGGCCTTAGATCCCCAAATGGCATATAATTCCAGATACGCAATGCTCAGTATTTTTGGATTGCTAGCTAAGAGTTTCCAAAGGGAATTCAGATTCTTCTATTGGTTGTGGAAAAGGGTTTGTATCCAAGTCAAATGAAACTTGTGAAACATGTAAAACAATGTTTCTATCTCCCTGAATCACAGCCCGAACCAACCAGACTTCATTCCAATGCTCCTTTTCCCGCCGTGACAATCCGGCAGTGAGCTCGGCTCTGACCCCTGCTTCTGACCTACTTCCTTTCCCCTCTGCTCAACAAAAATCCCTCCTATCTCAATTGCCTTTAAAGTTAAACCTTCTTCAGATTAGAACAAGCTTCTTATGGCTGATTTTAAGCCCTTTCTCATTCTTCTAAAGAGCTTTCCAAAACCTAGACATGAAAGAATTGCATTCACAGATGAATTTAGAATAGTTCTAGTAATGTGTAGAGCTCCACACTCTATATTAAGTTTTTCTTAAGGTAATAGAGACCTCAAATGCCAGCAATTGCATGGAAAAGGCAGACCGGGGAGTCTCTGAGGGTATTGTGAGAGCATCTTCCTCTTCACTCCAGTCTCCTACTACACTGGAAGTCAGAGGAGTTTAGAAAAATTGTTTATGTTCGTTAAAATATTTTGGAGGCTTTCTCCAATGCCTTTAGTATGAAAAAAGATTGGACTGCAATTTATTCCTATAGTCAAAGAAGGAATGAGTTCTTAGAAATTTTGGAAATAGACTTTTTCTCACCTCCAGAAAGCATTAATAGTGAATCCTGCATGATGTGAACCCAACTCTTCCTTTTTTGTGTGTGTGAATGGCCATAGAACGGAAATAGAGAATATAATATGGAGCAAATGTTGCAATGAGAATTAGCTCTATTAATCAGAGCTTCAAAGCCCCGTGGATATTTTGAAGGAGGCTTGGGCCAAAAGCATATATAAAGACCAGAATATGTGTTGCTGGACTTATCATAAAACAATGAAATGTTCCTATATCTGTTATTAATCTTTAGGGTGTGGGAGACTTTTGATAAAACAGGTGTAGATATGATAACAGACGAAGGAAGGCAGTTCTGGCTCACCAGCTAAGACACAAAAAGAAAGGGTTGCTGATCAATGACCGTGCTTGGGAAGGAACCTAATGACGAAATTACTATTTTACACTTAAACTCACAATGAGAAATTTCATGTAAGTGTTTAAAGAGACAATTTGAAAATGTGATTGATTTGGGTGCCATGATATGGACCTTACATCCTTTAACCAAACACAACTCCTTCCTCAGAGTCGAAAACCTAACCAGGTGGCAGGTGTCTCTGATAATGCTCAGATTGCCCTACCTCTCACTACAACCGTAATTTTCAGACTCTGTAACTGAGGGATGATGTTTCGTCCTTTGTAACATCACATCTACCAGCTTAAGATGAAAAGATCTCTTTGGCAAACAGAACTTTCAGGTCAAATGTTTTCATGGTGTACTCAATTTTTTTGAACACTATAAGTGCACCTCCATCCATAATCAGGCCGTAGGTACTGTGGGCATTGATTTAACAGCGTCCATGCGTATAGAGTAGACCCAAATTGAAGATCTCCATGAAGTGATGAATTCTTTATGAGCCTGATTTCTGCTAACATTTGCATAATCATTGAGCCACTCCCCACAAAGGGGCACATAGTTGCACAACCTTACATGAGCTTCTGCAGTGTCTTCTAGCACTAAAAATTAAAGACTAGAAATAATATATTTGAAAGACACATAGAGTGGGAGCTTATCATGCCTGGCGCCCATCCGTGTACCACCCTGTCTTCCCAGTCAGGACATCCATCTGGAGAGGACACTGACGTATTCAGCACCTTTAATTTTTTACTATTCCTTATGCATATCTTAAGGTGGTTTCTTTAGGGTTATCATTTATACTTTAACTTATCAGAATCAGTTTCAGATTTATGCTAATTTAGTTCTAGTGAGACACAAAGTTATTACTTCTGCATAACTTGTTATGAATATTTGTGTCCCCTTCAAAATTCATGTGTTAAAATATTAATCCCCATATGAAAGTATTAGGAGATAAAGATTTGCAGAGGTAATCAGGTGTAAGTGATGTCATAAGGGGGTGGGGCTCACGATGGAATTAGCATCTTTATAAGAAGAGGAAGAAAGAGACCAGAAGAGCTTGCTTTTCTCATTACCAGGTGAGGATGCAGAGAGAAGGTAACAAGGCAGGAAAAAGGTTCTTATCAGAAACCAACATACTGACATCTTAATCATGGACTTCCAGCCTCCAAAACTATGAAAAATAAATGCTATTTATACCACATATCCTGAGGTATTTTGTTATAGCAGCCTCAGCTGACTAAAGCATGGCTCTAATATCTTTATTCTCTTTTTGTGGCATTGCTGATACATACATACATGTATATATGTATCTATGCATATGTGTATACATGTATACATGTATATGTACATATAAAACTGTCATTGTTATAATTATTACTTCCCCATCTGAAGTGACTTTACCAATACACTTCTGCTCTAATCTACCTCATTTATGTTGCAATAATAAAAATATTAGAAATAGGTTACATTTCTATGCTATAGGCCCCAAACTACATTATATACATATTCTATTATACAATTTTTTTTATAAATTAGTTGAAAGAAGAAAGTAGAAAATAACATTTATACTGTCTTATATAATTATGTAATTATATTTTACAAGAGTTCATTTTTTTGTCCATGTGAATTTAAATTACTATTTGGGGTCACTTTTTTTCAGCCTGAGGAACTTTCTTTAGTGCTTTTTGTAAGTTGGGTCTACTAGCAATAAATTCAATTTTTGTTTATCCAGAAATGTCTTTAGTTAACCTTTTTTTTGAAAAATAGCTTTGCTTGATACAGAATTCTTGGTTGTCGTTTTTTACTTCACTCGAGCATTTTGAATATGCTATTCTATGGTCTCAGTCTACATTGTTTCTGCTGAGAAATCAGCTATTAACCTTATTGAGGTCTGCTTCTAAGGTAGGAGTTGATTTTCTCTTGCTATCTTCAAGGTTTTCTTCTTGTCTTTGACTTTCAGCTTTTTTACTATGCTGTGTCTTTGGATTGCTTTGCATTTTTCTATTAGGAATTCATTGAACTTTTTGGCTGTGTTTTATAATAAGATTGGGGAATTTTTAGCCATTACTCCTTTGAATATATACATATTTATGCTTTCTTTTTCTCCTCTCATTCTGGTCCTTTCATTACATGTGTTCTGATACACCCAATGAACCATACTATGAAATTGTACATTATTTTGCATATTTGTGTAAACTGCCTTTAGAATAGTGAAATTGGAAGCAGATAAAGTGTGTTGTAATTGTTTAACTACAAAGAACTTTAAAGTGTGAAAATAAGGGCTTCAGAGAAACATTAAGAAAAACACAGACTTTAAGATTGTTGTTTTTTTTTCTCTTCTGAAATATCTATGGTCTATGGAAAATATATATGGTTTGTTCTTTTATTTTGCTTTACTTATGTTGTCTTTATATTTTATGCATTTCAATAAGAAAGTAACAGAAGTAAAATATGTTTTTCTTTTTTTTTTGCCATTGTAAGGGAAAATAAATAGCTATGGATTTTCTCAAAGGGTTTTTACTAATTACTTAAATTAACATTTGTTGAATTCTATATTATTATTGAGGATTGTGTCAATGTGAGTTTATAGAATAAAAATCCTTAGACTTATAGAGCAGGAGGAGATCTGGATATCAGTAAGTCATAGTTTTCAACCCCGGATGTAGGTGGGAATCACCTGTTGAAATCACTTCTTGGCTTCTGCACAGAGGAGCTAATGCACAGTGACACTGTAGCAGGGTTGATATAATTCATCTTCTGTTTACTATATTTTTTGGGGAAAAGAGATCCCAGAAGTTATGCTTTCACTCTAGGCTGTCAAAATAGTAAGTGGTAGTTTTGAAATTATAACCCATGATTTCTGATGTCAAGAACCTGGAATAAGTAAATCACAAAACCACAACTGATACTATAATTCATGCCTTCAGACATTATATGTTACTAGTTAATCTTAGAATCATGGTCACAGCACTTAGGTTGACTTGTTAACCTTAAATAATTCTGATTCTAGAATATCAGAGGTCAGGGAACTGTCGCCTATGGGCCAAATTGAACCTGCTACATATTTTGATATGGCCCACAAGCTATGAATTATTTTTGCATTTTTAAATTGTTGAAAATAATTGTTAAGAAGCATATGTGTAACATATGAAAGTTATATGTAATTAAAATTCAGTGTACATAAATAAAGTTTTGTTAAAACACATTTATGCTTATTCATGCATGTATCTTCTGTGGTTATTTTTATGTCACCATGGCAAAGTTGAATAGTGACAGAGACCATATGGTCTCAGTGCAAAGCAGAACATAGCTAATATCTGCCCTGTTCACAAAAAGATTTGCCAATTCTCATTTCCCAACAAAGTGTTAAAAGTTCTGGATCTGTGCAAATTAGTGGCTGCATGTAATTATGTAGCATATGGAGTGGCTGAATGCATCCTTGGGTGTGCTCCTCTGTATTCCTTTAATGCCACTCATTATTCTATTTGACTTTAATTGTGTTCTTTGCTTGATAGGTTATAGATTAATGATGTACTTCTCCTGTATCAGGAGTTGCAGAGATGTGGAGATACAGCACAGAGTAGAAGACACAGTAAAGATCTTGCTGTTTTCCTCTGGAGAAATCCTGAAGATTTCATGTGTGAGGAATTTAAGTAGTTATAGCAAATCTCCCAGAGGATGCCCAGCACTGTCGTATTCTTGTCATAAACTTTAGAGTACACCTATGCTATGCTACTTGGAAAAACATGACACGAAGATGTGCAGTGCCAGTCATTTGGAGTTTTATTGAGCAATAAGTGTACATAATATTTGCATACATTTCTAGCAGATAAAATAACTCCAAACTCTGTGCTTAGTGAGATTTTAGTGATTGTCACAAAACAGTGTGGGTCTGTGTCCCCCCAAACAGGGTAGTTACTTGATAATAGATATAAAAGGGCTTCTAAAAGGGCTAATAGATATTGAAGGGCTTCCAGTACAAATGTAACTACTAAATAGTCAACATTCACAGTGTTTAACACTTGTGATGGTGAGAATGCGTCCCTGTTGGTTATATGGACAAGAGTCAACTTGTTACCAAAAATGGCAACAATAACAGTAATAGCAATGGAGTGGGAGCAGCAGCAAACCTGTGTTAAACTCTTCCCTGTGTAACCAGAACTGTTTAGTTTTAACTCATTAAATCCTCACATCAACCTTACAAGATAAATATTGTCATATGCGCACTGCACATCATACCGTACAGATGAGGAAAATAAAGCACAGAGAAATTAACTAGCTTGGCCAAGGTCATGCAAGTAAGAGATGGAAGAATTTGAGTTGAAACCAGGCAATTTGGCTGCAGTCTTTGCTCTTAAATAATATCCTTTACTGTTTAATCAAACTATAGTTTAGGTAGCATTTAGTATAAACAACAGAATCATGAGTTAGAAAACTATTGAGTTTTAAGATCTATAGTTAGATATAGATCTATGTCTATAGATCTATCTATTTACATCAAATAGATATATTTATTTTGGATTTCTTAACTGGAAACCAGGAATGCTACAGGGTCTGACACAAATAACACCTCATTTTTATTACAAAATCATAATCAAGTAACTCTGTGACATAACAATATCATACTCAAGCACACCAGATGACAGTTTAGGTGAAATGTTCAAATTAAAACTATAAATTATTACACCTGTATTATTGCCCTGTCAACCACACTCAGGCAGGCCTTACTTCTGCTGGACCCTGTATTACTGATACTATAGAACAATGGGACTGTGCTGTATTCTTTTCTGACATCCTGACCCCGAACAGCACTTCAGTACCGTGCACAGTTGGTGCGCCCTAAAAGTGCTGAATGAACGGACTGAGGGTGGAAAAGACTGCATGGTTTCCGTAGGTTCCGCCCTATGAGCAGAAGCTGGATGCTAGGAAGCAATTTTTTTTTCCCTGATTGTTTACTGTCATTAGGATTGTCCCCAGTAGGTCTGGGATTTTTAGAAGACTTTCTAGACAGGTTCTGAAGACCATGATAAAGTAGTTTCACCCTAAGCTTTCTCATTAGGTGTGCCTACTTCCCCCACCCCTGCTGGGTGTAAAGCTAAGGGGATTTTTCTCTGATCTTAACTGTGATAAATAGGGCTACTGGAGATAAAACTCCGAAAAGTGTGGGGACTCTCTGAACCAGGCCCCAGTGGTTTTTAAACTCTAGTTAACGCTAAATCTCCAATGACTTGTTAATTACTATGTAAATCTTTATCATTTAACCAGCCCCAGTGGCTTCTGCTGGCAGTCAGCTGCAGTTCTCTGTAGCCACCTGTCTCTCCAGTTTTCCAGGGAGGCAGTGTGTCCATCACCTCAGCGCTCTAATGGGTCTAATAGGGACAGTAAGTTTTTACTTTCCTTAGTTTTTTTTTTTTTTTCTTATGGTGAGGACAGAACTGAATTCCCAAGCTCGTCTATGTGGCAGCAAAACCCAGCTTCCTTCACTTTAATCAGCTGTGGTAGCCTTGTGCCTAAATTCATGTGGCAGTTCTGATAAATGTCTTTGATTCATACTTACAAGTTTTTATTTTTAAACACGAGTACAAATTAGTTAACTACTGCAACGTATTTCTAATAGTGCCAATTTTCTTCTAGTTTTAACTTTCAGAAAAATTTCTATTAGCTGTCTCAACTAGCACTCAAAATCAAATGTGAATTCATTTGCAAAACATTTAAGTTTCTATACCTGGCTATCATTAGAAGAGTGTTTTTTTTCCTTCAAAATATCTTCCACTTTTATTTAATTGCTACATAATTTAAAAATAGCTTTCCCGATTTATCTCAAAACTACTAATTAGGTATATTCACTTGTGTTTATATTTTTGGATTCTTCATTACTTTTTCCTTATTTGCTCTCTGTCCTTTTCAGTCCAGATATAATAAAGTAATAGCATCAGTAATTACTCCTAATAAAGTATTTTAACTAATGAAGTCAACAAGACTTAGTTGCAAATGCTCGTTATTACTCATTTTTAGCTCTCTGAGCTTCAAATTAACCTCTTTGAACTTAGGTTTCCTCATTTGTAATACAAGATTCTGATACTACTTGGCTGAGTTATTGTGAGAATTAGAAATAATGTATGCAAAACCCCTTTCTACAATCCTGTTATGTTTCTGAAAATAAATAAAAGTGCAGTCCTCGTACATCATTGTACAAGTATATTTTATTGGTACCTCATCATAGTAGTATCCTTCAAGTCTATTAATTGTCAGAAATAAAGGTTCTAGTGAAAAAGCTTCCATTAAAATGAAATGCATTTATTTTCATCTTAAAGGACTTGCCATGTCTTATGCACAATCTTTCTCTGTCAAGTTTAATGCAGTGTAAATAACACTGACCTCAGGGTAATGATGGATATTGTTCTACTACTGAAAGGGTTTTTCTTCTTTTACAATATGAAGGGTATGAGGCCTGCACCTTATAGTGAATGCGCAAATGTTTCTCCCTTGGACTAGTTGCAAAACCACAGAAATATCTGAAATAATAGATAAAAGGGAGCTGAGCCTAATTTGAAATATGTTTATGGAAGAGACAAATTAACATTTTATTTTTCTGAGTGTTGTAAATCTTAAGCATGTAACTCATATTTTGTTTTTGTGTATTTGAGAAAAAGCATAGTGCAAAAAATCTTTTCAAACTGGGAATGCTGCCATTAGAGTGGAGATGGGCTAATGGCCTGGAAGATTTGTAAGGTACTACATCCAAATTGTTTTCTCTTAGATGGGCTGAAAGTCCAAAGTTGCACTTTTTTCAGATAGATTCACAGAGCTATTGTAGCAAGAGGATTTGGCAGAATAGCTCTTGCAGGTCTCTGCTCTTTCAGGTTGCACCATTGAGTCCAAATTATTTCATTTTCTCAAGCTCTTTTACTGAGTCAGTAAGATTTTTGAGTAATATTTTTTTATACTTCAAAGTGTTAGAAAAATGAAGACTCATCTAAAATGGTTTTTTTTGTATCTCTCAGAACAAATATCTATATTCTAGATGATATCTGTCTCCCCGAGTAGTGCAGAAAGGGGCCCAGGGGCGGTGTTCCTCCTGCATTTTCTTGCCCCCACTCTCGCTCCCAGAGTCCAGACTACCATCACCTTCTGTCTTTGTTCAGTCTTTATCTTGGATTTCATAGAATCAAGTCTTCTGTTCTTCTTTTTAAAAATGTATCTTTAATTATAGTTAACATAAAATGTATGAAGTCTGTCTGAAAAAAAGTCCAGCCATTGTTAATATAATGAGAATGGCTTGTGCGACATTGATGTAACCTGGCAGCCAAGGAAAGTGGACTGGAATGTGCATGTGTGAACAATGATGACTTCACTGTCCTAGCCAGTGGGGGCGGTAGATGCCATTAAGTGAGCATGTGTATGGTGCGGCTGTCACATTCAAAATGACTGAGCATGTAGAGCAATGAATCTGCATCAAATTTTGTGTTAAGCTTGAACATTCCTCTGCAGAAACTATTCTGATGATTCAGAGGGCATTCAGCAATGATGTAATGAGTGCAGCACAAATAGAAGAGTGGCAGAAATGCTTCAAAGATGGTGGAGAATGAGGCGTGGCAAAGTTGCAACAAGATCAGGACCATGTTAACTGTGTTTTTTTTGGTTGGGAAGGTCCTGTGCATCACGAGTATGCCCTTCCAGGCTAAACAATGAGTACTACCTCAGTGTCTTACATCAGTTGAGAGATGCAATATGATGAGAATGGCCACAGTAATGGGCAACTGGTGATTGGCAGCTTCATCATGACAATGCACTCGCTCATGCATCATGTCTCATGCAGAATTTTTTGGCCAAACATCAAATCACCCAGGTGACTCAGTTCCTCTACAGCCCAGATTTGGTGCCCTGCAATTCTGGCTTTTCCCAAAACTAAAATCACCTTTGAAAGGGAAGAGATTTCAGACCATCAATGAGATTCAGGAAAATATGACAGGGTAGCCGATGGTGATTTGTAGAAGTGCATAAGGTCCCCAGGAGCTTCCTTTGAAGGAGACTGTAACATTCTATGTACAATGCTTCTTGTATCGTATATCTTCTTCAATGAATGTCTTTAGTTTTTCATATTACATGGCTGGATACCTTCTGGGAAGACCTCATATATTAGTTTCAAGTGTGTGACATAGTGAGTAAACATTGATATAGCTTACAGAGTGATCACCCCCAAAATGTTAGTAACCATCTCTCACCTTATGCAGTTATTACAATATTATTGACTCCATTTCTTATACTGTGCGTGACACCCTCATGACTTATTTTATAACTGGAAATTTCTACTTCTTAATTTTCCCCCCCTCTGACAACCATTGCTCTGTTTTCTGTATTTATGAATTTGTTTCTATTTCATTTTGTTACATTTTTTACATGTAAATGAAATAGTCATAGTGTTTGTCTTTCTCTATTTGACTTACTGAACTTAACATAATACCCTCTAGGCCCATTTATCCATGTTAGAATAAAGTAGAAAGCCTCAAGTTCAAGAGGAAAGACATTTTTTATTTTAATACTGTAGCTTTTAGTACTTTTAATATCTTTTTATCTTATTTATGAATCATCAAAGTTTTTCTTTATTAAAGGAACAAAACTCAGATTCAACCTCTCATCTAATCTGTGGGTCTTCACATTTTTCCTGTCAATTGTTCATACACACACTTCAGAAACATTATACTTATGATTGGAACAGTTACTTATGCAAAAAGAGACAAATTGCAATATTTTATGTTAAGAGCCTAATCTGCCACACTCCAAATATTCCCCATGACTTTGTTTGACCATTGGACTGAAGCAGAACATGTTGTTCATTTATTCTTCCTTCATGTGGCAGGTATCTGTTGAGCCCTACCAGGTACTGGACTATGTATTGATGGTGAGCAGTGAACAAACAAACAATATATATATATATATATATATATATATATATATATATATATATATATATATATATATCCTTGCTTCCATGAGCTTCAAATATTAGCAGGTTTGAGAGAGTAAGAAAAATATACATCAGATCAGGTGAAAGTACCTGCTAAGTGGGAAAATACAAGCAGAAAAGGACTAGGAAGTGTGTGTGTGTGTGTATCTACAGGAGTTTGAAATTTAACTCTTTTTAATTGGAGTTGCTGTGGAAGTCCTCACTGAGAAAGTGACTCAGTGGCCAAGATAAGGGAAGCCCTATCCTCTTTGGAGAAAGGTTTTGCAGCAAAGAGAATACAATGTCAAAGGCTCCAAAGTAGAGAAGTTTGTTTCATGTACTCCATGACAGTCCTGCAATTATTGAGCAATCACCAGCATATCATTCAATGCTCCCATTAGTACAAAAGCCCTAGTACCTTCCTTTGCTTCAGAGATACAATTATTTAGACAGCCCTTAATGACACAATGGCCTTTCTGCTAGAAAGATTCTTTGTTTTGAATTAACTGTCTTCTCCACATTTGTGTAGTACAACAAAAAATACTCCATTGCACCTGTTCAGGAAGTACTGAATAAATGATTATTTATATTCCTAGTGCTTTTTTTTTTAAAAAAAGTATATCCTGACATGATACAAAGTTTGTTGGTATCCATTTCTCCTTTACATGCATTTTATCTCACTCTTCTTCTTCTTCTTTGTCCCATTTTTTGCATCCCTAAAGAACCACTCAATTTCACATTTTTCCTAAATGTTTAATTATTCCATTTTTATCTCAGTCAGATCTGTGGAGGCAAGAAAGGAGTGCTGAGCATCTGACAAAGTCCACTCCTTCATACAACCTTTGTTGTTCGATATGTCTCATTTGGCACCTAGAAGCAGAATTAGCATTGTTAAATAATAATTGATAAATTCTAACAAATCTCTGTTTAGTGTCATTATTATATAACCTTTCTGTAAAAGTCAAAGAAATAAAAGTAAGTGAAGCATCAGTAAATTACATTACAGACTTTGCCTCCTTTAACTGTTACATCTCTCTCTAGCTTTAGATGTCCATTATAAGCCATGTCAGTCAATTGTACCTGTTATAAATGAGTATATAGTTTATCACGCAACCTGGGAATGCCTATAAGTGACCGTGGGCACTGTTAAAAATTGAATCATGGTAAAAGATATGAAGTAGAACTATGCAAAAAAAAAACTGGACTTCAGTCTACTTATATATTATATTTAATAAAGGTAGTATCACATAGTGGCTAACAAAGCATAGTCTAGAATCACAGAGAGTTGGATTTGTATCCCAGTGTTTTTGAAACAGCTATAGAACTTTGGGGATATCATTTACTCTCTCTAAACTCCATTCTCTACATTTGTAGAGTGTAACTATTATAGTATGTATCTTATATAACTGTTTAGCTTAGGGGTTATGCATATTATATATTCAAAAAATAGATATACTAGATTAGTTGTTGAGAACCACCCTGCCTGATTTCAGAAGCTATAACCCCTCACGGCTAAGGCTGAGTGAGCGACTTTTGGACCATAAGCCACTAAGGAGACAAAGCTTAACTCCCTGGCAGGGGCACTGCTTTTGCTCCTTTCTCTTCATCCTGCCTGGCCCCCAATGCTTGATTGGTTAACCAATGATGGGTAAGATTCCTCAAGGGAGGGAAGACCTAAGACAGGCATGATTATGGGGCCCCCAGGGAAGGACTTGGGGGGCTACAGCAAAAGGGAGTGATGGACCCTCGCCCCTCAGCTATGACATAGCCTGAGTCCTCATTCTGTCTGCAAGAAGCCTCCTAATCTCTTGACTGCCTCACTACCCCGGCCTGACTTAAGCCTGAGACAATGCCTTAAGCCTGAAACAATGCTGGTGGTGGGTACCACCCTGTGCTGGAAAGGGTGGGTCCCCTAGGGCAATCAGGCCTAAGAAAGAATATGTAAAATCCTATGAAACCTGCTTTGTTTAGAATGCTTTCAATTAAATAAGGGTCCAAGCAAGAAGTGAGTTTGTTCCTCAAAAGTTTTATTGCTCTTTAGCTATCTGACCCTGACTCAAAAGAGGCCCTCAGAGTTCTTTGTATGCTATCCATTGTTTGATCCTTACTGCCTGACAATGATTAATGAGATTTACCTGTGTTTCTGTGCAAACTAACCCAATAAAAGCCCCTTGAGGAAAAGGCTCTTGGCCCTTCTCCTTTGAGAGATCTGCCACCTTTCCTCCCCAAGCAGATCATGTCTTGGTAGACTTATTCTCATCCGTGGTGGCTGCAGAGCCCCCGCCCCACAATTAGTGAGCCAGTTTTTGCATGGATATGAAGCAAGTAGAAAGATAAAATGTTACAGCCACTTTTGGAACAGTTTATTAGTTTGTTATAAGATTAAACATTCACTTACTGTATGACCCAGCATTTTCATCCCTAAATACTTACCCAGGAAAAATAAAAGCCTATATCCACACAGTCTTGCACTGGATTGTTCACAGGAGCTTTATTCATAGCAGCCAAATAGGAAAGAACCCAAATGTTCTTCAGCTGATGAATAGATAATTTGTAGTGTATTCATCCAGTAGAATACTACTCAGAAATAAAAGCAAGCGAATGACATAAACATCAACATGGATGAATTTCAAAAGCATTATGCTACATGGAAGAAACCAAACACAGAAGGCTGCATACTATATGATTTTGTTTATGTAAAAATATTTTTTAAAAGACAAAACTATAATTTTAGAAAGAACATCAGAATTTTCCAGATTTAGGGAAGGAGGGAGAGAAGACTGACAAGGGGAAAGAATAGAAACACTTTTGCATAGGAGTCTGTACAGGTGGAGTACATAGGAGTGGGAAGGTGTCTCCTGATACAAAGATAAAGAATTTCTTTTTACCATTTTCAGACTACTGGAACCACAACCTTTGTAATTGTATGCCAAGAAAAGAGCATAAGTACTGAGATTTTGTGGTATCTTTGGTTTAGATAAAAAAAAGAGGGTGGGATGAAGGTTTCCCCAGCCTTTCTTATGGGACAGAGCTCCAAAGTTCTAGTTTTTCAAGTCATTGATGACCGTATTTTAAATGCAGCACAACAACACAGAAGTCAGAATTTGCTTGATGTTATTCTTGTTTACCAGTTTGTACTGTTTTTATGAGTACTTTGCTTTTTCACCTTCATCTACACACAAACACACAAGCTTTCACTGACATTAAAAAGAAAATGGAGGAACACAAATTCATTGACAAATTCGAGTGCTGGAATCAAAGTTATTTTTTAAAATATAAATAAACACGGTGTGAAGTAAAAGTAGGTTTATATTTGTAAGTACACAACACACAGAGTTTATACTTGTGTTATTATTTATTAATTATTGTATTATTTTCCATATGAACAACTGCGAACCTACTTTGACACCACTCTATTTATTATAATCTCTGATTACAGTATTACACATGTAAATGTTCAATTCTCTTTATGAGTGTTAATTAGATACAGATTATGCTAACATAGATACAGTGCTCTTTTATAATATTAATGTGATGTCTTTATATTTTTTTACAAAATAAAATCGCGACAGATATAATGTATGCCTAGTGTATCCTGAAAGGGAAAATTCACTAAGGAATCTACTAGGGATTACATTGTCCTACTCCTTATAGGACTGGCTGAAGCTCTTGATGAATTCTTTACACTGTGGGGGTCAGGGCTGGCGGTTAGTATTTCTACTTGGGATGGATTATGATCTCTAGTAAAATTTAAATTAAAGCTATTGTGTCATAATTATTTTCACTGTAAGTAGTAAACTCAACTCAAATTTCCTAAGAATAAAGAAAGATTCTATTGCCTGATCCATAACTGAGAAATTTAACCAAAGGGGACATTTTTAACATGGATCCAGGGACTCAAATAACTTCTCTCCATCTATGAATGTGCTTGTCTTTTCAATTTCTCTCACTCATCATAGAAATCCTAGGTAAGGACTCAGGCTAGTTTGGACCATGAGTTTTCTTGATGGATCCAGCGCTGTATTCAAGCATGTGGGGTCCTATGACTGGCAGGCATGATAGGATGGCCTTACCAGAATCATCCTAAATGAATGTGGGCATTGTCCAGCTCCAACAAAGAAAGAGACTGAGCAAACAAAAAATAATAGACAATACATCTTCTAGTCTGTATGAAACATGTCCTTCTATTTTCATACCTTGACATCTGGCTGGCACTGGAAGGACTGCTCCTTCTAGGGTTGGCTAATTCCTAAAGATACAAAATAACTCATGAGGGACCATGCCCCTCATGGGCAAACCAACCAACCCAGGACCCACCCATCCACCTGGGCCCTTACACTCCAGGCCACTATCCCCTGTCCTAATCACCACAGGGGATTAGGACAGGGACTAGTCAACTCCAGACAGCCCCTAACACTCAGAGCCTGCTGAAATTATTCAAGCAAGCCAATTCTAAGCCTCCTGGACCTGCCTCCCCTGTCCTTCTTTGAAAACTACAGTAAAGTTTCTTGTCCACATTTTCCGCTTGTTCCACCTGCCTCCTGACTGACCCTGGTGCTTCCACGTGTGGCCCTACTGGGTGCGACACGTCTCCTGTTTCTAGGGATCTTTCAGTACACATTTCTTCCCTTATGACAACCATGTCCATGTCTCTGTGTCTTACTGCACCTGACTAATACAAGTCCTGAGTACATTTAAAACTATAATCTGATATGCTTTTAAAAGTCCAATTAGTTGATCAATTTATTCATTTATTCTGTAAAAAGTTAATAAACAGAAACATTTAAAATGAATAGGGAGTATTCATTAAAGTGAATATAGAGTACTATGTAGAGTGAAGATGGACAGTGAAAAACAAATACTGTATGATTTCTCATACATGGAATCTAAAAATCAACGCTGGCCTTGGCTAGCTAGCTCAGTTAGTTAGAATGTTGTTCTGATACCCCAGACTTGCAGGTGTGATCCTCAGTCAGGGCACAGACAAGAAACAACCAATGAATACATAAATGAGTGGAACAACAAAGTGATGTTTCTCTCTCTCTCTCTCTCTGTCTCTCATCAATGAAATAAAAATCAAAACAAATGAACAAATAAAGCAGAAACAAATTTATATATGCAGAGAATAAATTGATAGTTGCTCTAGGAATGAGGAATGAGGTAGGGAGGAGAAGAAGATTAAGAAGTACAAACTTCCAGTTATAAAGTAAGTCATGGGGATGTAGCGTACAGCATAAGGAATAGTGTCAATAATATTATCATTACAATGTATGTATACAGTGACAGATGGTTACAAGACTTACTGCAGTAATCACTTTGAAAAGTGTATAAATGTTGCATCTCTATGTTGTACACCTGAAACTATATGTCAATTATAATTAAAAACAAGTTGGTGAAAAAATAAATCAGGAGGGTCTTTAGGGGGAGATTTCATACCCTACGTCTACCTCGAAGTGCCACAGTGAGACGAGAACTCTTTGTCAGAGCCTCTGAACTTCCTCTTCCCTTCTATGGGGTTTCCTCCCCTTCATTGTATCAGAGCTCGCACACCACCTGCCGCGGTGGCCTATTTCAGATTGTGGTTCTTTACTGTTCCTTAATAAACCCATTAGCTGGAGAAACATCTGGCTGACTTTTTGTTCAAGGTCGACAGTTCATTATTTAGTTACACATTTGATATTTATTTAAGAACTTAGTTTGCTCAAGATGCAAACATTATTTCTGTAACTTAGGTACTGAAAACCATACCTTGGTTTAGTTTCTTCAAATAGCACTTTCCCTCATCATCTCTGCTATGCATGGTGCTCCAGTGGAAAAGAACCAATAGGATATATATATATATATATATATATATATATATATATATATATATATATATATATATATATATAGTAAAGAGTACAAACTTCCAGTTATAAAGTAAGTGATATATATATATATGATGAGGTTTCTTATGAGGGATTGGCTGATATGGTTTTATGGAGGCTAAGAATGCTCACAAATCTGCTGTTTGCCAGCTGGAAGCCCAAGAAAACTGGTTGCAGTTTCAGTGTAAACCCAAAGGCCTGAGAACCAGAGGACACGATGGCATGGATCCCAGGTAGAGTCCAGCATCCCCAGAACTGAGGCCTGATGGTGTAAGTCCAAGTCTGAATCTGAAAGCCCAAGAACCAGGCTTGCCCAAGTCCAAGGGCAAGAGAAGATAAATATCCTGGCTCAACTGAAGAGCACATTCATCTCTTTTTCCTTTCTTTGTTTTGTTCTGGACCCCTATGGATTGGCTGATGCCTACCCACATTGCTCAGGGCTATCTTATTTACTTATGTATCAATTTAAATGCTAATCTCTTCCAGAAGGACCTTCACAGACACACCCAGAAATACTGTTTTACTAGTTAAAGGGATCTGGGCATCCCTCAGACCAGTAAAGTTGCCACAGAAAGTTAATGATCACAGTCCCTAAGTACCTTTTTACATTTTGGTATTTAGGATAGTTTCAACTCAGAAATAAAGAGCTGTGGATGACTTGAGTTTTTTCCATGAAATAAATTTGAAGAATTGAATCAGGCTTTTCATGTGGTATCATTTTAAAAAGTGTTTTTTTTACCTACTATTTTATTTTTTTATGATTTGTGAAAAAAAGTTTTAAAATGCACAGTGCACATAATCTGATCAAGAGAAAAATAAAATCCTTATACAACTTAAAATCAGCTTATGGTAAAGAAGCTAACACAAAAAGAAAGAATATTCTTCAAAAGCTCAAGTGAAGTAAATTTTGAAACTACTTCATTGAAATTAAGTTTTGAATTCGATTTGAATGACCAAGAAAAAAGCTAATAAACAGCGTAAGGAGGTATGTTAATTTGGAGCTAGATAGAAAGTAATGCCTTCCAACTTTAACTCAAATCCCTTTGCTCATAATTAAGAAAGCGTGAGACAGCGCCAGTGAGTGAAATCACAGTTCTGTAGACGTAGATTTGGAGTGTTTTAGTTCATATTTGAAATAATCACAACCACAAAGACAAGGCACTTATTAATAATAAAAAGAGCTTGGGACATGTCACAACTGATTCTATAGCATCTTGGAAGATCGTATTTAGAGAGAGCACAGATAAGAGGAAGACTTGCAGAATTCCATATCGGGATGAGGGCCTGGCACGAAGAGCGTGCACGGTGACAATGATGGCGATACCGTGAGAGTGAAGTCCCTTTGTGACTTTCCAAAGAGCAGAGACCTTGGAATCATGATGTAAAGTAAAACCACATTAAACCATTTCCCTTGAAACACGGGAATGTCTAACGTGAGATAGAAGTATTTGTGGACCCATGCATAAAGTATATCAGATAGAATTAGCCTTCGCTTGGCAAAGCCATCTAACCCTGTGATCTAACTGCCGTTGTGGAAATTTTGATGGCATTTATATAGCAACTTCTAAATGCATATCTACCTATAGAGAACATAGCCGTATCAATAAAACTCCAATGAACAATTGGAAGCAAAAAGGTAAAGGGGGGATCCTCATTATCCATTTAAATGAATTAGTCCTTTGGATCAAAATTGGGTTTTTTTGTAAGTGGACCTTAAAACTCCTTTGCATGCACTATAACAAGGTATAGACACCAAGGAGAGGCACTTCGGAGGGCACTTGGCACCACTGTGGCAGGGCATATGTGTGCATTTGGGCTACTGCCAGGGCAGTTACTCAGCGAGCCAGCGTGTAATAAAAGGAATAGAGGCAGCCTTGGCAGCATCTCACCGCAGAGGCTCTGCCGAGTCTGCAAGCGGAGGCAAAGGCTGCAGCAATAGTTACGGAGGAGCACGGCTTCGCCATCCGTCCCTGACAAAGGGAGTTTGGAGGGAAATCACTCCTTTAGGAGTCCTAATTGAAGGATTGTTGTCTTTGCCCACCCACTCTATTCATCTGACCTCATAACCGTGACTTTCACAACTGGTTGGTGAACGCTCTTGGACACGTTGCCCCTCCCCACCGCCCCTTCTGCTGGAGTCAAGTACCATAGAGAGACCTTTTGGCAGTTAGAGACTTTGTTCATCTGCAACGCATGTGGCAAATGTAAACCAATAGCTTGAGAGAATGTGTCATAAAATTAGTTTGCTTCTGCAAGGATTTCAATTCTCCCATTTTTATATGGCCCTTTTTCGCTCGGTTCATGTTGCGAAAACCCAGTATTTATTTAGGGTACTGTGTAGCCTCTGCTGCATTCTGAATAAGGCATGCTTTCTTTCTGATCATGACTGTCCGGGACATCCGATGAAACTGAAATACGGAGAGTTTTCCTGTTCCTTCTTGTCTTCTTCGGGAGTCCACCCCCGACGCGTATCCAATGTGTCCAGATCCAGGTTGCGAGGCAACAATCAGGTTTTGCAGACTCGTGTCTTCTGCACACAAGAGCAGGTAGGGAAGGGGGGGACGAGAGCGCGTGCCTTTAGGAAGTTCAGACTTGAGTGGCCACAAGCAAATACCTTCCTGCTCTGGCCCCACTTGGTGGTAGATGGTAAGACAGGAGTCTATCAATGCCCTGGTAATTGGTCTATGCGGATTCTATAATTTGATGCGGAAGACTTCAGTTTTGTCACAGTCTTCGCTGATAATTGTTATGTAATTGTACTGAATCAATTTCATCATTCTTTAGCTTTTCCACCTACTGTGTGCTCAGAAAAAAACAGAACAGGACAAATATATAAAGGAAACATATTCCTTTCCTACAAAAAATCTGGAAACTAAATTTTCCATGATGAAGGAATGGCTGTATCAATGATAGTGTTAGAATAATTCATTGATTTATTCACTAAGGAACATTTGCTCATTCAACAAATACTTTCTGAGCTTCTAGTGTGTACTGCACACAGTTTTTGGGTTCTTGAAATACTACAGTTAAGAACAAAGTAATCAATCACCTTGCTTTTATGAATTTTACATTCTAATATAAGTTGGAGGAAGGGAAAAACAGAGCCAAACAAATAAGGACACATTTATAATATGTCAGGGAGTGATATGAGTGAAACAGAAAAATAAAGCTGGGCAAAAGGACAGAGTGGCATAAAGAGATATAATGTAATGTTATGTAGAAAACAATCCGATGTTTGCCCAGAGCATAAGGGTTCCAAAACATTTATGCAGACAAACCTCCCGTGATGACTATATTAATTTCCCAGTCTCTCTCTGTGATGGTTAAGTTTACATATCAACTTGACTTTAATATGTGGTTCACAAATAGATGTTAAAAACTATTCCTGCATGAGTCTGTGAGGGTGTTTCTGGAAGAGATTAGCATCTGCATAGGTGGACAGTAAAGAAAACGCCCCTCGCCCATGTGGGTGGACATCATCCAATCCGCTGAGGAACAAAAAGTCAGAGGAAGGGTGAATTTGCTTTCTGTTTGAGCTGAAGCATTCCCTTTTCAACTGACTTCACACGTGCGCATTTCTGGTTCCCAGGCCTTTGGACTCGGATGAATTTTTTATACCAACAGCTTTCCTAGTTCTGTAGCTCAGAGGAGGCAGACCACGGGCCTTCTCAGCTCCCTAGTTATGTGAGCCAATTCCTCATGACAAACCTCTCTCTGTATCTCTATCTTGGTCTCTGTTCTCTAGATCTATCTATGCTATGGTTCCTTCTCTCTGGAGAACTCTGTCTAATACACTCCCAAATTCCAACCACTCAGGCAATGAAAATATGCCACAGTTAATAATAAAGATACAGAATCATTAAGGAAGGAAACAGTAAGGAAGGCATCTTCTGTTTGCCCATGTTGTTGTCTCTCTCTTTTACAGATAAAGTTGTCATAAATTTAAAGTGTACAACATGCATATCCAATATGCATGCACATTGTGAAAGGATCCTCACCATTGAGGTAATTAACTCACCTATCACCTCACACATTTACTCCATTTTTTAAACTCTCAAAGTGAATGCTCTCAATGAAGTACTAAGAGCAAATCCTTCCAGATTCAATCAGTTATAACTATGATAATTTTTAAAAGCTACACGTTTTACCACTTTCAATAGTAATTTAATAATACTAAATTTTCAACATTCACTTAAATCCCTATTTTTTTCTATAACCCTGTTTCCCCATACTGTTTCTCAAACAAAAATTCTGATATACTGCATAAAAGAAATACACCCACGCTGATCTTGGGAGACTTACACTAAAATAACTTTAGCAAATAGCCTACTAACATGTCATGAGTATTTTATAAGAAAAGGTTCAAGTCAGAAGTATTTTTGAAATAATTGTTTTCATTAAATCTACATAATATTTCATAGGCATTGAACAAATGCTCTGTGCTTTGATTTCTCACTTGCACAAGAGAAATTATTGATAATGCACAGAACTTCTATGCCTTGTTGTTCTCACATACCTTGTATATTAGAAATAAATTGATAATAGATTTGATTTAGTGACTTAATAACATTGGTGGATATGTCACCAAGATAAACCAACTTGGTGCTTTAGTTTGAAGGAGTAGCAAAATCAATGAACAAATAAAGACATATTCAAGGAAGATTTTATTTTCATGAATGGGAATAAAGTTAGTCTCTGGCATTCATAAGGATACTTTTTGGGGGCTTTTACTTTCTTGCTATGACTCATGCATTTGGAAATACTTTGGGAATTTTAAATTGTTGAGATATTTCAAAGAGAAGATAAATTGCCTTTTATAGCAAAAATATATCTAGCTTTTTCCCTTTTCTAAGTCTGCATAGAAAAAAATGTCTTTTTCATGACACTTAATAGAAAGTGAGAGACTTGTGAGTTCTGGCACCATTTGTGCAGAAATATCTTATGGGAAAAAATTCAAAAGCAAGCTACAGAGGCTGATAATGCTTCTCAAGGAACTGCTGCCTGTGGGAGCTGAAGATGCTCATTGTTATGTTGCTCCTGCCGGCAGTTCTCCTCCCACATCCAAAAAGACTTCTCCATTAACCTTGACTCTTAGCGCAGAAGTCCTGACAACCTGCAAGATACCAGACGAGTCTGATGAACAGAAGGCAGAGATGATCTGTATTATCCCTGGTATGCTCTTGAGTTACTTAGTGATTAGCAAATTGATCTTCAGTTAACACAATAAAAGGAAAGATTGGGTTCTAATTAGTGTGTGATAACTTTTGAAATGATAAGATATGAAAGCTCAAAAGGAAATTTCCTTGCATTGTGAGTCATTCATCAATATCTGTGCAACTGTGGAGATTATTGAGTTAGAGAGATTAATCTTTAATGTACTAAGCTAAATTAGTCAACACATGTTACTATATACTTTAATAAAATGGTAATATAGACTCTTTATTATAAAAAGTCTGTTACCATAGATTTTATTTAAAAAAAACCCCACACAAGTAAATGATACACACTGAATTTAGATTAATAGGAGTATGCCTAGGAAAATGGGCCTATTTTTATGATCAATTGTTAGACAATTTCCACAAACTATTGTTACAGGTGCCTGAGCTATTGTCCCAACTGTCCTTGGTCACCTGGTAGAGAGCAATCTAATGGAAATGCAGAGATTCCCCTTATCTTTATGATTACCAAATGAATCTTAGGTAAAAAAAGTTTCAGCCTAGTATCCAATATAAAATAGTGAGATATTTACTGCCTGTTTGACCCAAACTTACTATAGAGTGCATCAGAAACTGATGTACCTTTGCTTAACAACTCAGATTCACATTGCCTTTTAGATCAAGGCAAATTCATATTCACAGTACATGTGATCTTTCTTAGGAGTATAACTTTACCTTGATTCCCACTGCGTTTGAAAGCCTGTTGTATTTACACTTCTTTACTGTCTCCCAATACTCTATATGCATTTTCTCATGTTTAGATTTTTTTGTGCTTTTGGTTGTTCTTTGATGATGTCCTTTTTTGCTGTTCCTAAGTCAACCACTCCTCCAAATGTAGATAAATTTTATTTTATCGTGAGATTTTCTCAGATGGTTTTAATGATTATTATCTTTTTTATCCTAATGACTCTGCAGAGCACATGTTGAATATTTTCTGAATCAGGCACTGTGAAAGGCCTTGCTTAGCTTTTGCTTTCAAATTCATTTATATTCCCTCCTCTTGCTTTATTTAGATGTAAATCTGTTTGTTGCAAGATTATTGATGCAATGCTCAAATATTAGATTCCTACTAACTCCATAATTAACAGAGATAAGAATTTACCATCTTCTTATTCTATATGCCTGATAGCATAATACTGAGCATAGGTCTGTCCAGAAAAGTCCAGCTCTTGTTAATATAATGAAATCAGTTTGTGTAACATCTGTGTAACTTGGCAACCAAGGGGAGTGGACTGGAATGCACATTCAAGAGCAATGACAACTTCATTGTACTACTCATTGGAGGCAATAGATGCCATTGTGTGAATATGTGTACTGTGTGGCTGTTGCATTCAAAATAACTGAGCAAGTGGAGGAAAAAATCTGCATCGAATTTTGTGTTATGCTTAAACGTTCCTCTGTAAAAACTATTCGGATGATTCAGAACTTTTTGGGGGATGATGCAGTGAGTGCAGTGCAAATAAAATTGTGGCACAAATGCTTCAAAGATGGCTGAGAATCAAAGATGGTTGAAAGTGATCCATGTTCTAGAAGGACTGCAACAAGTGGAACAACTGGTAATGCTAAATGTATACAGGATGCAATGAACAAAGGTCAGCGACTGACAGTGTGAGAACTGGAAGCTGACCTGGGGATTCCAAAAACTACTACATCCCAGATTTTGATGCAGGATCTTGGCACAAAATGAGTCATAGTAAAATTCGTTCCAGTTTCTCCCACCAGAGCAGAAGGACCATCATGCTGCAGTTGCTAATGACTTGATTCAAAGTGCTATCAATGAGCCGGATTTCCTCAAGAAGATCATAACCAGAAGCAAATGTTGGGTCTATGGTTATAATTCAGAAATGAAGGCCCAGTCATTGCAAAGGAAGTTGCCTAGTTCTCCATACCTGAAGGAGTGTGGCAAAGTTGCAGCAAGATCAAGAACAAGTTATTTGATTGCGAAGGTGTTGTCCTTCTTGATTATGCCCCCTAGGCCAAATAATGAATAAGAAGTACTACCTCAATGTTCTTCATTGGTTGAGAGGTACAATACAATGAAAATGGCCATATCTGTGTGCATCTCATCATTGGCATCATTTCCTCACGACAATGCTCTCACTCGTACATCATGTCTCATGCAGAGTGTTTTGGTGAAACATCAAATCACCCAGGTAACTCACCCACCCTACAGCCCAGATGTGGTATCCTGCCACTTTTGTATTTTTCCAAAACTAAAATCACCTTTAAAAGGAAAGAGATTTCAGACTGTAAATGGGATTCAAGAAAATATGATGCAGCAGCTGATGACAATTCCAGCAAAGGATTTTATGGAGTGTTTTGAACAGTGGGAAAGGCACTAGGAGATCTGTGTGAGGTCCAAGGTGCCTACTTTGAAGGGGACTGAGGCATCATTGTCTTATGTACAATGTTTCTTGTATCTTCTTCAATAAATGTCTTTATTTTTCATACTGCATGGATGGATAATTTCTGGACAAACCTCAAATATTACATACTTAATAAATGTTTGTGGAATTAAACTTAAAAAAATCAAGCAATTTTTGATTATTTGTTTTATTGTTTTCTTTTTTTTACTTAATGATGTTACTTTATCAACTTTTTCTATGGCATCAGTTTATTGACTTGAGAATTCCTGAATTTTTTATTTCTTTTTGGTGAAGAGGCTGTAAAGCTATTTTACTCTCAATTCAAATATATAAATATATTGGTGTTAGGAATGAATTTAATGATAAGATCAGTAGCGACTATATTAGTCATGTGTTATTTGTTAGAAGTTTTTAAATACTCCTCAATACCCTGTAATATAGGTGACCCAATAACAAGTAGGGTTATTAACAGAGATCAAGAAACATGTTTTTCGTTATATGTTGTAAGTAACAGAGCTAAAATTTGAATTCAGAATAATGCTTGTCACAAATTATTTGGTTGAAATATTATATCCATTCTGTCAGATCCTTGCTATGCATATTATAAATCCCAAAATGATTTAATAACATAGGCACACATATGAATATGGAGGAATATTCTGTCAACAACACCAGCATTGCTACTTTTTGGTCTTCCCATTTATAAAAGAATACAGTGGAGCCCTGGCTGGCATAGCTCAGTGGATTGAGCACGGGCTATGAACCAAAACATAGCAGGTTTGATTCCCAGTCAGGGCACATGCCTGGGTTGTGGGCCACTGCCCCCAGCAACTGCACATTGATGTTCCTCTCTCTCTCTCTTTCTCCCTCCCTTCCCTCTCTAAAAATAAATAAATAAAATCTTCAAAAAAAAGGAATGCAGTGGAAAAATCTTATCTTTAGTGGATATGACTTTTAGTTTCCCCCCACAGTATCCACTGCATATTTTGGATTCAAGCTGTCTTCAATTTCCTTATTTAATGTATCATCAAAACTCTCTTTTTAGTAATGAAATGACATATACTTTGAAAGACAATCAGCAAATTTGGAGAAAATTTAAACTACTCATTAAATTACATGCTGCTCAGAGCTTTATTCTATATGTGAGTAAATTAAATAACATAAATTCATCTAAAAAAAGAAAAAGAAAGACGGATTTTAAATCTTTTAATCCCAAGATACTTGAGATAATGGATTTCCTTTTGGCAAGTGTGGTTTCAGTAATACCCAAGATATTTCCACCTATATCTCAAAATCTCTATGAACATAGCCTCTGGTTGTATTCTGAGAAATAGTTACTATTTTGTGTACAAATGGTGATGGGCTGAGACTTGAGATGGTGAACACGCAATACAGTGTAGAGAGGATGTGTTATAGAATGGTGCCCCTGAAACTTGTATGATTTTGTTCATCAGTGTCATCTCAATAAATGCAATAAAAAGAAAAAAAAATAATTAAAGTTAACACAGGATGTTAACAAGGATGAACTGGAGTGAAAAAATCTTTTCATAATTTTAAGTCACATACTACCATCTTGTATCTACAATGATATATAAAAAAGGAGAAAGAGATTACATTATTTCATGATTATTGTGACAGAAATAAAGGTTTTTCCATTGGTCTTGATAATCTCCTGGAAAAATTTAACACTTAAAATGTATAAAAAATTTGATACATTTATTAGCCAAAGATAGATCTGCAAGTAATTCCATCTGTTTTAAGAAGGTTTTCATGAATGAGAATTTTATGGTATTCAAATTTTTATGGGGTTCAAATTTTATGGTATTCAAATCTAAATCAAAGATTTAGATTCTTGGTTTTATATAAAAAAGAACACATGGTTTTATTTGCAGTAAAATCATGTACACAATAAAATATTCTCACATTTTGTAAATTTTGCTGTCTTTTATGAAAAAGATTATACCTGATGTTATAAAATTATATTTTCCTTTAATATTTTTCTAATTTTTTAGTAAAATGTTTTTATTTTCAATTTTAAAACTTCAGATATATCCCTGACATGCTCTGATATTTTATTACAATTTTTGAACATTTTTATCCTTGATTAAGTAAATAAATATGATCTGAGTTAAGATTTAAAAATACGTGTCATGTGAAATGTTACAAATTGAAATGAAGAGAAATAATATAAAACTTCAAATGCCTGTATACATGTGTTTCTGAAGTCTTTGAAGAGTATTTTGAAAGGTCAGGAAATAAGATACCTCAACGACAGAGATTTGAATAAAATGTATAAAATAATTTTCTTAGCTTTTCTATCAGAAAATGAACAATGAAATTAAGCTCTCCTAAGCCAGAATTTATAAGATAAATGATAAATTTAGCCCCATTTTTCTCACATCATTTAAACAAGGAAGTCAATGATGAAATATTAAAAACTAATGAATTAAAGAGTGGCATGAAATAGTAATTAGATAATAATGAGTTCATGAAGTAAGATGGCAGTGGGGAAGGCATCAAACGACAGAAACAGAACCAGTGCATTAATGAGGAGTGACACAGGAGAACAGAAGTACCGAACACACAGCAGCTACAATGGAGTGCATATTGGATAGATTGACACAGATAAAAACAGTTTAAGAAATTTTCCTCCTGCTGATTTAATACAGTTAGAGGAGGAAAAATTGTCCTTATAGTTAAGCTACTCTAGAGATGACCTCCAAGGAAATCATTTCCTATTTAGAAAATGATTGTTTGAACTTCCTCTTTCAAGTTTACTTTGCTTTTGTTTTAAAATGATCATGGTTTAGGTTTGTTACATAGAAATGCCCACGGTGCATATAGACCGTGTCTGAAGATCTCTACCTGCTTCTCCTCAGCTCAGAGAAAGCTGCTGTGTTGTCAGGTTGAGGTCAGGAAGACATGGCAAGAGTAAAACCAATAGCTAATGTGATTCCTGTGTCCATCAGACAAACACAGAAACAGATGTGTGTATGTGTGTCTGTGTATGTGTGAATAGATGTTTTCAAGGACTTGATCTTGGCTTACAGGACTGTGGGCTCTGGTTAGGTAAACCTGAAATTTGCAGGGGCAGTCTGGCAGGCTGGATAGTCTCTGAAAAGAACTGAGACTGCAATCTGCAGCTGAAATTCCTTCTCCCTCAGGGAAAACTCAGTTTGCCTCTAAGGCCTTTCCTTTGCTGTATAAAGCCCACTCAGAGTATGAAGGATAACCTCGTTTATCAGAAGTTGATGGATTACAGATATTAATCACATCTACAAAACCCCTTTACAGAAATACCTAGATTAGCAACAATCACATTAGTGTTTGATTGAGTAATTGGGTACTATTTACTAGTCAAGTGGACACACAAAAAATAATCACAATTCTTAGCTATACTTCTGTTTCCAGAAGTATTTCTTTTTAATAGAGACAGGTTTTCAAAAGCAAACCTTTTAAAAAATTATTACATAGGCCTAGAAATTAGCCTTTCTTCTAAGAATAGTCCTTGTGCAAACATAAATATCAAAATACATGAGGTACAGGAGGAAAATGGAGTTAGAGAATTGATGCTGTTTCAATTTCTGTCTTACTACAAATCAAGACAGTGTGATATTGGCAAAAAAATACACAAATACAGAAAAGGAACAAAATAGAGGGCCCAGAAATAAATGCCATAAATATAGCCAACTGAACTTTGGCAAAGGAGCAAAGGCAATAAAATGAAACAATGTCTCCTCAATAAAAAGTGATGGAAAAATTGGATATCCACTTGATTTTTTAATTTTTTTTGTCTTTTTTTTGATATCCACTTGAAAAAAAATGAGTGTAGATACAGATTTTACACCTGTCACAAAAATTAACTCAAAATGGATTACTGACATAAATGTAAAATATAAAGTAATAAAATTATTAGAAGATAATATATGAGAAAACCCAGATGACTGAGTATGGTGATTTTTTTAAACACAATATCAAAGACACCATCTGTAAAATAAATAATGATAAGCTGGGTTTCATTAAAATTAACACTTTTGCTCTGCAAAAGACCAATTAGGAGACAAGTCACAGATTGGGAGAAAATGTTTGCAAAATACATGGCCATTAAAGGAGTGTTATGCAAAGTAGAAAAAAACCCATTCTAAACCTTAACAATAAGAGAACAACCTGATTAAAAAGTGGACTAAAACATTAACAGACATCTCACCAAAGAAGATACACAAATGGCATATAAGCATATGAAAAGATTCACCATATCAGATGTTCTCAGAAAAATAAAAAAAAAAAAGAACAGTGAGATATTCCTATATACATACTAGGATAACCCAAATCTGGAGAACTGACAATACTGAATGCTGGCGAGAATATGGAACAAAAAGAACTCTCATCCATTGCTGATGGAAATGCACAATGGTATGGCTACTTTGGAAGAGAGTTTGGTGGTTTCTTACAAAATTAAGCATAGTCACACCATGTAACTTAGCAATCATACACCCTGGTATTTACCCAAAGGAGTTGAAACCTGATGTCTCCACAAATCCTGAATGTGTTTATAGTAGTTTTATTCATAAATCATCCAAACTTGGAAACAACCAAGATGGCCTTCAGTATATGAATGAGTAAACAGATCTGTAGTAAATACAGACAATGGGGTATTATTCAGCATTACAAAGAAATACATTACTGAGTTGTGAAAAAACATGAGGAAATCTTAAATTTATATTTCTAAATGAATGACACCAATCTAAAATGGCTAAATACTGTACAACTTCAACTAGATGATATTCTGGAAAAGGAAAAACTATGGACACAACAAAAAATTAAGTGAATGTCAATGGGGGGGGTAAGTGTTAAGGAGGGATGAATAGGAATAGCATAGGAGTTTTATAATACTCTGTATAATATTATAATGATGTAGAAGGTGTGTCCAGAAAATATACAGCCATGTCATATGAAAAATAGACACATATATGGAAGACAATACAAGATACAAGGAACACTGCACATAGGACAAAACTTTCTCAGTCCCCTTTGAAGTAGGTACCTTGGGACCTCACACAGTTCTCTCAACCACCATCAGCTACCCTGTTGTATTTTCCTGAATCTCACTGATGGTCTGAAATCTCTTCCCTTCTGAAGGTGATTTTAGTTTTGGGAAAAGCCAGAAGTTGCAGGGTACCAAGTATGGGCTGTAGCAAAGCTGAGTCACCTGGGTGATTTGATGTTTTGCCAAAAAACTTGGCACTGGACATGATGTATAAGAAGGCATGTCATCATGATGAAACTGCCAATCACCAGTTGCCCATAGCCACAGACTTTTGAATCATCCAAATAGTTTCTGTAGAGAAATGTTCAAGCTTAATGACAAGTTTGATGCAGATTCATTGCTCTACTCATTCAGTGATTTTGACTGTGAGGGCCACACAGTACACATGCTCACTCAATAGCATGTATTGCCCTCACTGACTAGTACAGTGAAGTCATCATTGTTCACACATGCAAATTCTACTCCAGCCTCCTTGGCTGCCAGGTTACATCGATGTCATGCAAACCATTCTCATTATATTAACGATGGCTTGACTTGTTGTAGACAAACCTTGTATATATGTCATTATACATTTTTCCAGACCCATAGAATGTATTACACCAAGTGTGAACCTTAATGTAAACTATGGATTATGCGTGATTATGAGATGTACCAATCTAGTGAGTACTTTTTTCAATTAAGATAGAGTTGATACATAACAGTGTAAGTTTTAGGTGTACCATGTATTAATTTGCTGTAACAGGGGTTGATGAAAGTAGCCTTACAGTCATAAGTACACAAAACACAGAGTTTATTCTTGTATTATTACTTATTAATTGTGTTATTTACTTATATTAGAACTTTCAAATTACTTTTGTCCACCCCGGTATTGCAGTATGATTACCACCATAGTGTTAGCTAACACCTTTACTACATCATATAATTATTTCTGTTTTTGTTGTGAGGACAATTAATATTTAGTTTCCTAGCAACTTGAAGTGTATGATACATTATTGTTGGTTAAAATCACTATGCTAAGCATGAGATCTCTAGGATATTTATCTATTAGTTGCTGGTTTATAACAACATCTTTCCACGCTCCCACCATCAGCCCCTTGTAACCGTGATTTCACATTGTTGTTTTTTTGTTTTGTTTTTTGATTTTGGCTGTTTGACATTGCATATATAAGTGATAGCATAAGAGTATTTGTCTTTCTCTGTGTGACTTATTTCACTTGATGATGCCTTCAAAGTATATACATACATAATCATGTGTGTGTGTGTATACATGCAAATATAAGCCACATATTCTTGGATGTTGTTAATAAGTGGGAGGATTTGCATATGTGGAAGCAGGGGGCTTTTGGGAAATCTCTGTATTGTCCTCTTGATTTTGTTGTGAACTTTAAACTGTTCTGAAATAATAAAGTTTCCCCCCAACCCAAAAAAAGAAATGAGGTGGATTGGATCTTTGATAAAATTATGGCAATTGTCTTGCCAGCTGTTGTTCATTCTGAGTGACTGGGAAACATTTAGCCTCTCTCTTCAAGTCCTTTGTTCCCTGAACATATTCTGGAACATGTAGGGTCCACATAGTCATGTTTTCGTGCTTCACATCATCTTTGCTTGTTTTGAACATACAAGAAAGGAAAACAGAAGGTATTATACATGATCTTCTTATTTTAAACACAACTTCATTACATAATTATGACTAAGCTACAAATTCTATGAATTCAAGCCCTTTAAGCTCATAGTAATGAATATTCTCACTTTGGAACAGCATAGAATCACCAAATGTTATGATTTGTGGTTATATAAAATCTCCCCCCCCCCATCCCATGCTATGGTCTGGAAATAAGGAACAGTATTAAAGGAAAGACTAATTTCATTGAAGTGGAAACTGAGAGAAAACTGGTGGGCTTATTCTTAATGTGTTCCTGTAGGAAAATTAAGTTAAATACAAAATACAGAGTTAAGATGATGAAGTCTGGTTAGCAAAAAAATAGTTGCAGAAAATGGCAAGTTGTGTCTCTTCGTTTTTAAGATAAAAACTGTGTAGTATATATTTAACTCTTGGTCATAAGTTTTTTGGTTGATGATTACGTAAGAAAATTTGTTATTAATATCTCAGAACATAAAAATCTCCAGTGGGAAACGTTTGTCAGCACGATTTCAAATACAATTGGAGAAATGCCAGGATCGCACTGACTGAGTGGTTTAAAAATTTCCTTAAAACTCAACCAAGGGTTCTGTTATCTCAAGAGTTGCTTGGTTTGTGTGGATCTTATTGCTGGATCACTACAGCCGGTGGATAATGACTGCATTTTTGGTGATGGGGAAGAAATGTTTTAAATGTTTTATACTTTAGTATGGTAATTTATAACATATAAAAGTGTGGGTCTGCATTTTGGTTATGTTTTAAGAAAATGATGAGTGTTGACATGTAAATAGACTGTAATTATTTTTCAAAATAATAGGTTAATATTTTATGAAAAACAAAACATTATTAATTAATATTAAACCATGGGCTTAAGCATATATTTACATAAATATTTTATATTTTTATGTTTATGTAAATATGTATATTAAATCTCTAATTACTTTGGGAGTTTGGACGAATACAATAAGGTACTTAACACCTGAGGTAAAGTCTTGATACTGGTTATGTATAAACATTCTGATGGGAAAAATTAAAGTTCAAAGGAAAGAAAATAAAAGTATGATCCCTGTATATTTATCTATGTATCTATAAATTCTTACGATTTTTCATGACATTGAAAACAGTAAGCTTAATGGACATATTATGGACTTTTGATATGCTTCTTACCATTATGTGTGAGACCTATGAGTAGTATTACTTAAATATGATTTGGATAACTGTACATAGGTATAAATCAATGTCTTTACAGGTTAGTGAAACTTACATATACTAGAGAAAAAAGCTGAAAGACGGGTAGGTGGGCAAGGAAATAAAATCGGGCTCTGGTCTGCAGTATGTGTTCTGTGAGGTCTTGCTAGCGCCTTGTCGAGCCGTCGTGCTGCCCAGGTGGCGGGGCTGGCAGCGCTCCTGGAGCGTGTACACTCGCATATTAAAACCCATCAGTTATCGTCCCTTTCACAATGCCCGCGGGTACTTCTTGGCTGAGAAAAATTGTGGAAGTAATGAGTGTTTCTTACTTCTGGAGAAGCTAAATTGTTAATGGTACGTCTGTTACTTTCGACTCTGGCTGTTAGAAAATATTGTTTTCTGCCCAATAATACAGCCCCGGCTGTGGTTATTCCTCACTCTCAGACTACTTCCACAGTCTACTTCGTCAGCGGAGCACTCTCCCCCGGTAACTCTTTCAAATATTGCCTTTCTTTTGTTAAATTAAAAACAAATAAAAAGAAGGGGAAAGGAAAGGCAGAAAACTTGGAGACACTTAGTCTCCCTGTGTTACACAGGTTATCTTTGTTGCTCTCCACATAGCTGCTCAAAATAGCAAAGTATTCTCTCTCCATTTCCACACTGTAACTCTTGCCCCAGCCCATGCTACGAAGGGGTTCTGTTAGGAGGAGCTGAACATGATGGATGTGCCCCAAAGTTTATCCTGCAAAGCCCGTATAGTGATGTTTTATGTTAATGGCAGAGGAACTGTTTCATTGTAAATTACAGAGTGTTTGGGGCTGGGGCTCTCAAGACAAAGAAAGTGGACTATTTCCTTCCCCTTCACCCTTTGGAGACTATTTGTAAATATATTCAGTGTCCGTGTTTTCACCTGAAAATTCTTGAGAGAGCTTATGCTATTCAGAATGGATAAAGCATAACCACGAACAAAAACAAACACAGTGATGATTGGCAGGATTCTCCTAAAGTGTTTGATCTGAGGAATGAACACTTGAGATTATGGGCTCACACTTTACAGTTCTGTCGGTAGAGTGGGTTATAATCTCTCTTGAATTCATTAGCACTGTCACTGCCTAAGGCACCTGAAATGCCAAATCAGAAATCCCCACACATGTTTACATTTTATGTAGAAACTATTCTTAAGTGGCCAGATGTTCTGCTTAAGCCCTTGTAAATATGAGAGCTGTAGAAAAAGAAGAGATTTGATTTCTCTTTAATGACTGTAAACTGCTCATAAGTGGGCTGGAATATTCATTTGGTGGATCAGATCAGATTTGCCTAAGTAGTGTGATGATACCCCTGTTAAGAAGCCACCTCAGTGTGGCCAGGCAGAACCCAGAGCTTCTTAGAGCACCTGACCACTCACTTTACTCCTGGGCAGCCGTTAGTGCAGTGTACCACACAGACATTGTCACTGTCTCTGCATGCAGTGACATAGAAAGCTTGGGAAGCTGCTTAGTGATTCTATTGTCCCAAAGCACCAGAGTGTGTCACAGAGTCCTATTCACAGGACTGGGATGGTGTGAAGTCAACGTCTGGTAAAAATGAGTTCAGAACAAGGACTTTGAGCTAGAACTTCACTGGAAAAGCTTAGCATGCTTTGCTGTCTAATAATGAGTTGTTAGGTGCCAAGATTTGCTATCTTAGAACTATGTCTCCCAAAACTAATAAATTACAGCTATAGACATTAAACAATTTTCTAATACTAATTTCTCTTTTTCTCCCTGGAAACATGACCAGCCACCCTCTCCTCACTTGAATTTCACTCTGGTGTCAAGAAAACCCTGGTAGTAGCTGATATACCTTCTCATTTCACCTTTTCTTGTTAACCAGTAAAATTAAACTCTATGCTACGAATTCATTCCCCCATTACTCACAGATGCTCTAAATGAGTTCTGTCCTGTACAGTGTGACTAGCAATGTCTCCGACAGGATGGCATCCCTCCGTGTTTGTCAACAGGAGACTAGAATTTCTTTTCTTCCCCTCTTTCCCTGTTCCCCTCCATACACAGAGGGGATATTTAGTTCATTCTCTACTCCAGTGGTTTTCAACCATTTTTATCTAATGGCACGCACAAACTAATTACTAAAATCCTGCAGCACACCACAGAAAAATAAATAAATATATTTTAAATAAATAAACGATAGCTTTTTTGCATATCTAAAAATAGATATAATTTTGATTGATTTTCCAAAAAGTAATAATAGTAAATACCTTCCCTTTAAGCTCCAAAGTGATGTTTTAAAAGGTCGGATGTTTATACTTGTATATAAGGATTTCTGGTACCAAGAATTAACCAGTCAGATGTAGCCTCATTATGCGATGTGACCAATAAGATGCAACTCTTATTATATGACCTATATTTATGGTTTAAGACAGGGCATTCACACTGGACAGCTATTGCTGTGTTGGCTGTTGTCAATTTTTAAATTTAACAGTCTAAGGGAAAAAAGGCCACTGCCCCTGACTCAATAGTCAGGTATTGCATATTTTAAAAATTCCTACAGCACAGACCTGACTTTCTCGTTACTGAAACAATGCAGGGACTGAGCAAGATTGCTAGTCTTTTCTTCTCCACTGAAGGAAAGCAGCCTAATGACTACCATCCTGGTATGCCGGTGAGCAAGCATCTTGGGAAATGCCAGTTGCTGCATCGTTCGAGCTGAAATTTCTGGTCTGGACTACTTGTTTAGAATCACTAATGAGTGAGAACGCCCCACTAAAATGGATAGACATGACCTAGTTATTGTTACTGTAAACTTGACTAAAAGATCACAAATACATAAGGTTAATTTGTTGTTTCTCTGTTATCAACACACAAGTAAAAATTAAATGTCTCAAATGTTGGTGTGCTCTTATTGTATAAAGGAGGAGACCTTTAATACAGGTGACAGTTCCTGGTATGACAGGTTTTATTTTTTAAGATTTTATTTATTTATTTTTAGAGAGAGGGAAAAGGATGGAGAGAGGGAGGGAAAGAAACACCAACATGTGAGAGAAACATCGATCAGTTGCCTCTCATATGCCCGCAGCTGGAGACCTGGCCCACAACCCAGGCATGTGCCCTGACTAGGAATCAAACTGGTGACCTTTTGGTTCATAGGCTGGCGCTCAGCCCTGAGCCCCAGTGGCCAGGGTGGTATGACAGGTGTGGCAGAGAGACAGCTGGGGTTGGAAATATGCTTTAAAATGATCAGTATTATGCAAAAAGCGGTATTTCTTCATACTAGTTTGTTAAAATTATTTTACTATGCCAAGATTTTACTGTGTTTCTGGAAAACCAGGTTTTTATAAACAAAACCTAAGCTGAACTAAAAATTCAGTTTCTGTGAGGTACAAGGATATTATGTATGATATGTAAGTGTGAAAATCTGAAAATATTTACTTTTATTTGTAGAACCTGGGTCTATCCATGGTTTCTAGACAATTTGTCTAACTCTTTGGTTATGGATTATGGCACCCAGCCATGAATTACCTCTTGACTTTCCTCATGGGAAAGATCTACACATCCTGGACACAAAGAACCACAGTGGTCCCACCATGTGAAGTTTCTGGCTGTGCTGGAGAAACCGAGATCCTAAATAACCTTTAGGATGTCAGTAAAAATAAGGTGAGTTAATTATAAAGTCAGAGGGGATGGTGACTTTATATATAATAACAACTATTTTATATAATTGCACATATAGGTTTGATTTTAATCAGCAAAACAAAATCTGTTGCCTTTTAGCAAGAATTTACATGTGCATTTGTGACAAACTGGATCTTATCCACAGTTTTCAAACCCAATTCAACTGCCCTACTCCACCTGAAGTCTCCCAAGTATACCAGCCTGAAGCTGGGCTATGTTTTTATGGTCTGGTGGCCTTTAAAGAAAATAAAGCATAAAAACACATACAAGGCACTTTCAATGACACTGGGAATGGTAACATTTGTCTTTGTGAATGATTAGAAAATGTTGCATAGCTTGTAGCCATAAAGGATGTCTGACAAATGTCCTTACCTGGATGCTTATCAAGCAATGCCCATTATGAATTTACATGGAATGTGAATCTGAAGAATAAGAGATACGTGTGTTATCTCTTGATAAATTGTTAATACATATAGTGTTATCTGTTCTGGACTACTTGTTCAGAATTACTAATGAGTGAGAATGCCCCACTGATTGCCCCAGTGCAATAAAGAAGGGGTTTTACATTCTCCATATTCTGTCAAAAACAATGTTCTCTGTCCTTTTCTCTTTCAATCTCGTACATTTTTTCTTCTCAGGTTTAATGTTTTCTTTTGATACCAAATGCTGGATTTCCAATGCTTAGAAACTTTAGAATTACATCATGAAAAGTGTCTCAGAAAATAATAAAGGGATATAATATAGAAGTTCTTATACCAATATATCTTCAAGAACACTTGGTATTTTCAAATTTTGATGGCATGGTCTTGTTTTAATTTACATTGTGCTGATTATTAGTCAGGAAGACATCTCCTCACCAGAAGAAAAATGTAGAATATGAACATAGCTGCTATTTAAGTTATTCTAAAAACACTTTGCTGAGTAAAATAATTTACTTTCCAGATAACAAAATTTATCATGTATGTGTCTAATTTTATTATGTGAAATGAAGATGTTAGAGGGGTTTGTTTGACTTGTTGTTTAAGGTATGGTGTGCTGTTTTTTGAGAAAAAACTGTAAAACTTCATAGTGGCCTTCAACAATTCTTGTCCAGATCTGTGTTAATATAATAGTTACTTCATTGTAAAATTGCTCATTGAGAGAAGCAGCTACTTATTTAAATTAGATTTAAAGCACAAGTAATTTATAGGCATTGTGAATCTGTGAACTTGCAAATTTATAGAGAACATTTCTAGAAAATTATCAGTGATCTAGGGAGGCACAATTCTCCAATCAATTCAGTACTGACGCCACTGAGTAAAATTCCTTTCATCTAAAAGCTGTACAGTGAACTGCTATGGTTACTGAGAGTGTCTGATGAAGGCAATATTATAGCATATTTTAAAACCACACTGTGAGTAATTTCATGTGGTTTAACAAGCACTTTCATATGTCATGGTGACCCAGGGACACACAAAGATATAACATGAAAATTATTCAGGAAAGTAGATACAAAAAAGTAAAAGATTAGTTTGACACCATATTTACCTAATAAATTAAATTTCTTTAACTAACTTAACTGATTTTAATTGATTTTCTAAAAATTTTAAAATAGACTGTAATATAGATGATGGTTTTCCTATTTCAGAAAAAACTCTCAATTAGAGTGTTGCTTGTTTTTTTATAATGGAATAAGCTATTTAGTAAAATAATGTCATTTGGGAGTGTAAATTCCCAGAGCAAAACCCATTTTGAATATCCATGTAGTTATATGAATGCATTTATAAATACATAGAAATAATATGACCACATATAGTACTTATGTATATATAATTTCTTGAGGTTTACTACTGTAAGGCATTAGGTGTTTTATACATGAGATATTTAATTCTTATAAATCTGTGTGATAATAATATTTTACAAATGAAGGAACAAATGCTTAGAAGAACTAACCAAATTACTCAAAATGATACACATTATAAGTGGGAAAGAGAATTTAATTCTAATTTCACCAGATTTAAAACTTGAGCTCTTAACTAGTATGGTATTCTTCTCTCTAGACTCTGTCAAATCAATTCCATTTTATTTCATTTTTTATAATCTGTCTATCAAACACAAAAGAAGATTCGTAGTCCTTCACTTAATTCAGTATTTGTAGCAATCATAAAGCGTTAAGACTGACTGATGCACGTGTTAGACAGCTGTCCCTTGTGTGTATAATTATGAACTAAAGCAACAAATTATCAGATAAGTGACTTCTAATAGAGTATTGTTGCTAGAGTTTCATCCAAGATTTTCCTATTTTTTATGACAGGTTTTCACAGCATATTTTTTTAATAAATTTGAGTTACATTTTATCATTGTAATCTAAAGAATAAAGAACGGGAGAGATCATCTTTTGCTGCATCGAAATTCATCCATCTCCACACTGAAAGTGGAAAAAAGTATTTAAAGCTAAATGATTTCACTCTGTCAAGAAATAACTAAAGTTATCTAGCAGGTTATAAATCTATTGAAATACACTGAATTTTCTTTTTTTAATTTTAGGATACTATTAATTTTATTTATTTATTTATTTTAACATTTTTTTATTGTTGTTCAAGTACAGTTTTCTGCATTTTCCTCCCACTCCTCCGCACCACCCCAGCCATCCCCTCCTCCCTCCCCTGTTTTTACCCGACCTTGTTATTGCCCATGTGTCCTTTATAGTAGTTCCTGCAAACCCTTCACCCTTTCCCCCTATAATCCTCTGGTCACTGTCAGCCTGTTCTCAATGTCAGTGTCTTTGGTTATATTTTGCTTGCTTGTTCATTTTGTTGATTAGGTTCCTGTTAAAGGTGAGATCATATGGTGTTTTCAAAATCACTTTCCCAATCTGAGAAAGTTTTCTAGCAGTGCTTTATTCAAACATAGAAACTAACCACAGTCTTTTAGCCTAGGATTCCAATGATGTACAGTAAGTGATGAAACCATATTTTTTTACTACATGCTTTGTGTTATAATGTTACCTAATACTAGCTAATATCTAGGAAGAAACCCAAAGGACATGAGCCATATTTAAAGTTATAGGAACTTTGCTCCCTCACTTGCTTTAGAGTGTGTACCCGTAAGATTTCCTCATCCTGCTTTTTGCTCTTTAGCCAGATGATGCTTGTGCAAGAATGAATAAAAATGTGAGAAGGAAGAAATGGGACAAAAACGGAGAAATTTTAAATCAGGAGGCTCTTTCTTTAAAGCAGAAACATCCCTGATTCACAGGTGATGCTAAATGCTTTATGGTCATAAATAATTTGAATTTTCTAAAAGTCCTATGCTTACAGATTTTTCTTTGATAAATTTAATCACAGGTTACTTATATAGCAAGCTGCAGACACCAGATGACATTTTTTCTTTTGGCCCAATTCTTGATATTTGATAGTCTTCTCAAGGACATAGAATATCAGTATTTATGTTTCATAAGAAACTCTTAGCAATTTGTTTGTATGTTTTAATTGCTTGGCAAGGAACCCAAGCTGAAACAATCTTTTCCTGTGTACAATAACTCCATTGCTCTGTTAAGAAAAACATTGATTTTTGTCTTTTACTTAGATTAATAAGGCATAGTAAACAATTCTGAATTGTTTATATTAAATTTTATAAATCTATTTAAATGAGGTTGTGTATGGAGGTAGAGTTGCTCATAAAAACAAAACTAGAAGAATAAAATGCATTCTAGGTAGAGACTTTGGATTCAAGCTTGCTTTTATAATGATGATAATGTGTATATTTTTAGCATTTTCTTTCTAAGGCTTTCAAAGTGCTTTATCATGCTAAGGTTAAAGTAATTATGTTCCAATATACCTAATCTCAAATCACATGTAATTATCTCTACATTAGAGATGAAAAGACTGTTTTATTTTACAGTTCTTCAATGAACAATTATAGTTTTGCTTCCAACCTCAATTTCTAAATATTTTTAAAAGCTGCATGATTTGTCCAATAATAACCCTATATTGTTAACTTCATGGTAACTTTACCTAATTCAGTGAGGCCTTTGTCCTTCTCTCTTTTCCAGCACCAGTCATTCATCCTTGTGAATTACACCTCCACGGAGATCACAATCTAACACTGATCTCTCACAATCTCATCTTCACTTGTCTTCCTTCTCCTACAGCTCAGCTATGCACTGCCATGGCTGCCCTCTCGACTCATCATCTCCAGGTATGTAGCCAGCTTTGAAATTTTATTTCAAAAAGTTTTCTTCCCAACCACAACATATTGTATCCTCACTTGCTGAAGAAACTCACTGCCACAATCTTTCAATTTTATTGGAACTGCCAAGCCATTAGCCTCACAATATTTTCATGATGATTCAGGGTATCTTCTGTCATCACTTTATTCTGTGTATAATCTAGATTCTGTTTGTAACATTGTAATTGCTCTTTCAAATACCCCAGACTGCTATAAAGTATTGTCATTACTCTAAGTACCTACGTTGCTGCTGTTGATTACTTCTCAGGAATGTCTTGTCCATCACCTAGTCAAACCTCCATCAGCTTTCCCCAGCCTGTGACAAAACTGGTAAAGTACTTCTCCGATTCTACTGTGGCTCTTCAATATCAACATAGCAACTAGAGTGACACTTTAAAGATATAAATTGCATCAGTTGTCTTTTATATTTACAAAATTGCCAGTGTTTCCTTATTTTATTTGAAGTAAAATACAAACTGATATTTACATATCCAACATCATTTAATACTATCTTTTCCCCATCTAAGAATATCTGTTAAGTTCTTCACATCAGCTAAGGGCTAACCCACTTACTGTTGTTATCAAATGTTTTGGGATGACATTGGTTAATAAAATTATATAGGTTTTAAGTGTAAAATTCTGATACATCATCTATATCACCACCTAAAGTTAAATCTCCTTCCTTCACCATTTGATCCTCTTTACCCTTTACTACTTCCCCATCTCCTTTTCCTCTGGTAATCACCATGCTGTTGTCTGTGTCTATGAATTCCTGGCTATTTGTTGCTTTCAGTTTTACAGCCCACATATGGGTGAAATCAGATTGCTCTTGACTTTCTCTGTCTGACTTATTTCGCTTAGCATGCTACCTATTTGGCTTAGCATCAAATTTGTCACCTTTTCTTATAGCTGACTGGTATTCCATTGTATATATGTGCTGATGTTTCCCTCATGGTTTCTAAAACTCTTCTCTTTTCATTTTTAAATCTCCCATTTAATATTACCTCCATAGAGAGGCTTTTTCCAAGCACCTTCTTAAAGTAGGCACATCCATATTATTCTTTAGATCAATTCCTTGTTCGTTTCATTTATCTATTTGTCTATCTATTATCTATCATCTATCTATATATTATCATTTATCTATCTGATATCTATCTGTAACAGAGCCCCAGGGACCTGAGTTTATATGTATTTGTCATCATCACTCTGCCTAGGACACAGTCACGCTCAAAGTAAATATTTGTTAAGGAACACTAAAAAACTTTGCAGATGGCTCAGAAATTCTAAAGACTCAAGCTACGATCATTTAGCATTTAGGCAAAATCTTTCTTTCTTTCTTTTTTCCAATTTTTTAATTTTAATTGTCGTTTAAATACAATTTTCTGCCTTTTGCTCCCAACCCAGCCCACCCCGCACCCAGCACTTCCTACCTCCCTCCTGTTTCTACCTCACCCCTTATTTTTGTCCATGTGTCCTTTATACTTGTTCCTGCAAACCCTTCCCCTTTTCCCCTGAAATTCCCTCTCTTCTCCCCTCTGGTCACTGTCAGCCTGTTCTCTATTTCAGTGTCTTTGGTTATATTTAGCTGGTTTGTTTGTTTTGTTGACTAGGTCCATGTTAAAGGTGAGATCATATGGTATTTGTCTTTCACTGCCTGGCTTGTTTCGCTTAGCATAATGCTTTCCAGTTCCCTCCAAGCTGTAGCAAAGGGTAAGAGCTCCTTCTTTCTTTCCGCTGCATAGAATTCCATTGTGTAAATGTACCACAGTTTTTTGATCCATCCATTCACTGATGCGCACCTAGGTTGCTTCCAACACTTGGCTTGTAGACTGGTACAACCACTATGGAAAACAGTATGGAATTTTCTCAGAAAACTAAAAATGGATCTGCCTTTTGACCCAGCAATTCCACTGCTGGGATTATATCCTAAGAACCCTGAAACACCAATCCAAAAAGAACCCATGTACCCCAATGTTTATAGCAGCACAATTTACAATAGGTAAAATTTTTCTTAATCCAATGGACAAGAGTATGCATACTTGTAAACAGAAACTAATACTTTGAGTATTTATTTTGTGGTATTGGGAAACATCCATTTTGAAAAATACATTTACTGCTTTTCTTTTTAATTCAGGCCAATAAGCTTGAAAAAAAGCAAAACATTTTTTTAAGGTTTTCAACTGGGTAAGTTTCTGTCCAGGAATTTGGACAATGTCCATGTGATTGAGTCCTCTTTGACCTTGTCATCAAGATAAGTTTGTCAAGAGAAGGTGACAAGAAAAGTGTTGTCTGATCAGCTAATAATTTCAGCAATCATGAAGATCAGGCTAAGTTGTGAGAAGTACATCCATCAAGGTTTTAAAAGCCTTTTGTTGATTTTTAAAGAGAAAAAAATGTTGATTTTTAAACAATATTATACAGCATGTTCTGTCCTGGAGTCAAAATGAAATGGAAAATGTAATACTTTTTCTACTTTTTATGTACTTTGTAGAGCTAATATGAGGTTTGCCTGCATTCTGATCCATCATAATATTTTTGCCTGAAATATCAAGTAGAATACTACTTTAATTTGACTTGCTTATGTCTTCATGAAATGAATTATCAACAACTATAGCTAGCTCAAATACATTTGCCTCTGCATGGCTATAGGCTGTAAAGCAACATTTGTTAAAGTACGTATTCAGTGTTTATGTATGTTCAAAGCATTTCTACAGAAAAATTTTATCAATAAACTTCCAATTACAGCAAACTTGGGGTTATAGAAAAATAAATCTGTAAAGTTAAAATTTTTCAAATTTTTAATTCAAAATATGATTCAGTGATTTATCTTTCTGCTTTTATGAAGTTGAGAGTAGAACATATTTCTGTGTTGTCAATAATAATTAAAGTAAATCAAAAGCATGAGTAGAATTTAGCACTGTCATTAAAAGAACTAAGCTGTATTATATAAATAATATGTAAGAATTATATGCTGCATGCTCATTTGCCTTAAAATGGTAAGCAACTTATGAAATGAAAATAATTATTGTAATTGCATGCCACATCCATAATTTCTGAAGTCAGTTTTTTGCTAACTGTATTTTGTCAGGTTTCCATGGGAATATATTTCAATTTTAATGTTTAAATAGGTGGTTGTTTATTAATTTATCTGTTTACTATAAGAAAAATGGTGATCGTGGCACATCATGAACTTTAGTTTTAAAAAGACATGGCAGCATACCTGAGCTTTGGTGTTTGATATAATCCATGTCTCCATTAATGTTTATGGGATAAAAGTTACTTCATAAAGAAGGTGAATCTCCCCTATAACTTGTTTACTTAGTTACAGGTTAGAGTTCTACAATAATTAAGGATTAAATTTTAAAAAAACATCCTGAAACTAAAAGCCAACCATACATATATTAGTTAAAAATAAGCCCTTGAAAAATGGTTGAAATGTAATTGCCAGTGCAACTGAACACACACAAGTATCCAAGAATTCATTTGAAGATAAGGGTTCATTTGTCTTGGATTTCTTTCCATCAGGCTCTTTGCATACTTTGTACATCTCTGAATGTGATTTGTTAACAGAGCAATCAGCCACTCTTCCCACAAAGTCATGACCAGGTGGGAGCATCCCCTTTTTCACTTACTCCTCCTCATTTTTACCTCATTTCCCTTTTACATTCTTTCCTGCTTCCCTGTGACCACACTCCCATTAGTGTGTTAGCAGGTAAGCATAAGGTACTTCATGTTTTTGTTTTGTTTTCCTCAGAATCAGTTTTTTTTTTCTTATGGAACCTAGGCTAACACAATCTGTAAGTGAAAACGACATGTTTACATTATTTTAAAATATGCCAATAGAAATATTATAGTGCCATATGGTAGACTTAAGCACATGATAAAGACAATGAAACAGAATAGTGCTTAACATGAAAGCAACCACAGATCATTTTAGAGGTTGTTAAGGAATTAGGGTATATGCTACCAGGAGGAAAAAGTTGTTTGACTCTAGGAACTTCAGGATGTCATCTTGCGTTCCCTTAATAGGGGCTTTCACACTTTAAAACAGGTGTCTGCAAACTCTTTCGTGCACCTGTCCTCGTTGTGATTGCTGTTGATTCTGAATCAACTTCCTTCCCCATCCAAGTTCTGAAGCTGTTGAAATATGGAGGTAGAAGTTGGGGAAATAAAGAAAAAGACAGCAGGCCATTGGACATGAAATACATTTATTCTTTCCCAGTCACAGGCAAAGTGTGAAGATCACAGTTCCCTGTAGGATTTGCATGTAAGAAGATACTGGAATAAATGCCAGTTTCACAGAGATAAAGCCTTTGAGAAGAGAGGAAAGGAATACTTTATCCTCCAATGCCCAGTCAGGCAAGTTTTACTCATATATGAGATCCAAAACTGAAACAAACGAATGAACAAACAAGACAAACAAACAAAAACTCATAAACACTGACAACAATGTAGTGGTTGTCAGAGAAAAAGGGGGTGGGTGGGGGGAGAGGTAGAAAAGGGTAAAAGGAGACAAATATATGGTGATGGAAAGATTTGGTAAACACACAGTGCTGTATACTGGTGATGTATTATAGAATTGTGCACTTGAAACCTATATATTTTTATTAACCAGTGTCACCCTCGTAAATTTAATTAAAAATAAAAGAATACAAAAAAATATGGGAAGAAAACAGTAAAAGTAAACCCTAATGGCTATCTTTATACCTTCAAAAATATCCAGAGTGATCTTTGTCTGGTATTTTTAATCACCAATTGGCCATACTATTCTTGGTTCCCATGGGCTCGTCTCCAGCAGCAGAGGTAAGTAAGAGCTTTCCATAGCTTGTCTGCTTGCTTGCTTTCTCAGTCCCACTCCTGCAGCAGGAACTGCCTGGCTTCCTAGATTTTATTGCTGGTCTTGACTTTTCTAGCTGCCTGAGTGTCTGGGGAGGTTGGTGAGTTACCTTTCCCATTTTGGAACTCCTCTTCCTTAGCTTCTTCAACAAATGTGTAAAGGGTTGATACTCAAGAGAATTCTGTTTCCCTGAATGAATGCTGAATCATACAAACAATGGTATGTTTAGAAGGAAAAATACTATATTCGTAGTTAGATACATACAGTACCTCCTCTAATAACATTGTTTCATTCATCATCATTTTGTTATAATGTTCATAAGATGCTGTAGTAACAACTCTATATCAACTAGCCTGTGGTTGAATTGGTTTTGTTATACGTTTTTGTTTCACTTAAAGTTGTGGAACCGATCAATAAGATTAAGCGAGGGCTTACTGAACACCCATACTTCTCTGCCAGCCTTTCATATGAGCAAGTCCAACTAGAATACGGTTGTCCGATTTAGCAAACAAAAATACCCATTTAAATTTGGTGCTCAGAAAAATAACAATAATTTCTGGTAAAGTATATCCCACTCAATATTTGGCATATGCTTATGCTAAAAATAGTCATTTATTTAAAGTTCAATTTAACTGGACATTGTGTATTTTATGTGGCAACTCCAAAATGAAAGAAATCTGATCAGTTCCCAAATTAATAAAGTCTAAAATGTCCTCTTGTCCACATCGAATGAATGCATTGTTGTGACTGGATATGCCCTTTACTTTGTCCACAGCCTTTCTCCACATATATCAATATGCCATTACCTGTTTATGAGTCAACTTTCCTCCTCTAAAGCAGACCATGGCGGTCAATTACTTTTCTTAAGAAGACTCCTGAAAGTGTTAATTTGATAATTTGTCTACCTAATTGATTCATAAAAGCTGTCTTGCAGAGTTTCTTGAACTTCTTTGGTTTATATTAAATTTTTAAAAACCGATTTTAGAAAGAGAGAGAAAGACATCAATTTGTTGTCTTATTTATGCATTCATTGGTTGATTCTTATATGTGTCCTGTCTGGAGATTGAACCCACAATCTTTGGTGCTCCAACCAACTGAGCTACCAAGCCAGGGCCTTAACTTTTAACTTTTAACTTTTTTTATCCTCACCCAAGGACATGACTATTGATTTATTTTAGGATTATTATTTTTAATTTTTTCAGGACTCATTTATTTTTTCTTTTTTAAGAAATTGTTCAAGTACAGTTTTCTGCCTCCCCCCCCACCCCTCCCACGACCCCAGCCCTCCCTGCCTCCCTCCCTCATTTCCACCCCCTCTTGTTGTTGTCCATATGTCCTTGATGGTGATTAGAAGGGAGAGGGGAGGGAATAATGGGGGACAAAGGTGAAATGTTTACACACCTATTGATTTTAGAGAGAGGGGAAGGAAGCAAAAGAGAGAGGGAGAGAAATATTGATGTGAGAGAGAAACATTGATACGTTGCCTTTTGTATGCCTCCCAAACAGGGACCAAACCCATGACCTAGGCATGTCCCCTGACTGGGAATCAAACCTGTGACCTTCAGTTTTTGGGACAATGTTCCAATCCACTGATCCACACCAGCCAGGGCCTTAACTTTTTTAATGGGCAAATTATTTGATAGAACTAAGCTAACATTCTAAAAAATGGTTAAGTCTTAAACTCTGGGCAAGTGATTATTTCAGTCAACACCTTCTCATACACACTTGGAGAAATACAATAGGAATATAGGTTAGCAACCTAACAGTTAACTGACCGACCTGGTCAGCTAATAGCTGGTGGCAAGTAGAAAGGCTAAGCCCGTATATGTATGGCTAGATTTTCTCTGAAGATGGGAGTGTGCTGTAAATATTCCATAGTTAATTAACATGGAATGTTACAACATGCTCAATTCTCTCACAGCAGCATCTGTGCTGATGTGCTGCCTAGAACGGCCCCATCATCATCATCTGTGAACTTATTAGAAAGTCAGATTCTCAGGCTTCACCCTAGAGGTGCTGAATCAGGACTTCTAGGAGAGTGGACCAGCAGTGTCTTTTTAAATAAGCTGTCCGGATGATTCTGACACACAGGAAAGTTGAGGATCACTGCCCTACAGGCTTTTACCCATTTACAATAATAATCTTTAAGATGAATACTCTTCCTATGAAGGAAGAAAAGTGTTATCTGATGAATGTAGGAGCTTTAACTGGATCCTTTACTTGTATATCCTCATCCAATGATTTAGAAAAGAGAGACTGAAGGTGAGTTTAATCAATGTAGATAACTAACTGGGACAATTGCCTCACTCTCTGCATTATGTAGCCTGCATATAAATTGCCTTAAGCCAAGTTCATATGTCAATGATGCATCAGTTGGGAGAAAATAAATGAAAGAATCTCAGAGAATTTTGTGTGATTTGGGGACCAAATCATTATGAGATCATATCACTATGCAAGTACTTGGACTGATATAGCCAAAAAAAATTTTTTTGGCTGATGGGGCAGGGCCTGTAGTATGGATGGACTAAATGAGTTTATATTAAAATAGAACTAGAAAACATTCTTTAAAAGTCTGCAGCTAAAATTCATGTATTTTAGTGATTTTTATATGTGACTCATCAAAAACAAAGAAAAAAGATATTACTCAAGACACTCATAAATGTGAAAAAGGTAAATAAGAAAACCTGGCAGATTCAATACAACAAAAAATGTCATAAAACAACACATAAACCAATCACTAATCTATTTTATCTGCTTTCTGTAATACAGTGTTTCTTAAATTGAGATTCCATACATCAAATACAATATAGAAATTGTTTTTAAAAATTAGAGAATGGGGGAAAACTTCTGTCATCAAATACATTTGGGGAGACCTGAATTAAATCAAGCTAGTTTGGTTTTATGTCAGAAAATTTTAGAACTTTTATAATTACTCTACATTTTTAATCTCTAAAAGAATGGTTATAATATATGGTACTTTCCAAACTTAATTAAAAATAAAATGAATATATTAAAAAATCATCTCAAGGATCAGAATGTTCTATGAAGCAAGCTTTTGGATATCACATTTTTGCCAGAAGAGGAATAGACACTTGTTGAAAAAAATGCTTTTTCAAACCCTATAGAGAATTAGGATTTAACTTCAAATTAGAATTTGAACAAAGTATTAAGACACAACTTAGATGAAATGTAGTGGGGCTACTAGGAAACTATGTTTCATAACTTCAATTACTATTATTGATGGACTGATTAATAACCCAATTTATGAATTAGAATAAAAATCATATAAAATTTAAAAAATAAATTTACATTAATAAGTAGAATTTTTCTTTGAATTACAGCAGAAATAAAGAACCACCAATATTTCTCTGCAAATAGTTGCACATATTGTGTGTGAGAGAGGATGAGGACCAGGCATCTTTGGGGGAAATCGTGATCGTTACAGGACTCTGAGGTTGGAAGATGATTATAGAAGAAGGCACTGCCTGTTCAGAAGACATCCAGGCCTGTTCTTCATGCCCTCTGGGAGAGAGGAGCATATGAGGGGTATATCCAGGCTGCGTACTGCACCCAAGATGGCAGCTCTGTGGCTGCTCCTACTTCACGTCTAACAGTCATGTATTTAAAAGCCGCAACAAAAATACAAACCATCCTCATATTCTCCTTACCCAGATGACTCATTTTTAGCATTTTACCATATCCACCCATCCCATATATAAAATTATTTAAAATCTTGTCTATGTCCCAATAATGTTTTTTTTTAAAGATTCTGGCCATAATTCAATCTTAGATCATGTGATATACATAAATGGAGACTGCTTTGCAGCCTATAATGCATGGCCAAACTGATCAGTGTGGTCTCTTCCTTCATTATGGTTTAATTGGTTTCTCCAATGATTTGCAGTCTTTGCTAAGTGGCTTTTGGAGAGGTTTAAGCTAATTAATTCATGTGCGAAGTAGGCTGCGAGTGGTTCTGTAACCATGCTGCCACCATTTGGGTAAACATAACCTCCCTGTTCTATCACTGGTGACTACTGTTGTGCACATTCTGATTCATGCTCTGCAATAACCTAGGTGGCATTTCGCTAGGCGCGCATGCCAGATCAGCATGGCCAGATATCTTCCAGAACAACTGTCATGCAACGCGCTGTCAACCAGCAATTACCAGCAGGTCATCCTGGCTTTGGCCCACACTGAGCTTTAATAGGAAAAAACAGAGAGAGTAAGATAATGACATCCAAATTAAAGTTCATTAACCTTGCAAAATCACTTAACACCATCAGTAGAAAAAATGCTGGCAACTACTCAGCCTTAATCATTCACTGAGATACTCAGATTTATTTCCCCATAAATCTGTGCTGCTGGACACTTTGGAATTAGTGTCCTGGATGTTGATAATTAAAATATCATCAGCAAATCTTTGTAAAGTAAACAGAGCATTGGACTTTATTATTTTCTTGATGTTACCTGTCTATTGTCTTTTAGAAAATTATTCAAATTTCTAAGGTACCCTCGAAAATTTTCTTATGGCCTTGATCTGGTCTTTAGTATGTTTACATGTCTATGGATAAAATATTTTTTATGAGACTAAATTAAATACATTGATACATTGTTCTGCAAAGGCAGAACTGCAGACTGATAATCTTAGTGAAAACTACAATTATTGCAGAAGACTGTGTGTTATTCCAAACAAATAAGGCATGGCTGTTCTGAAGGGCTGCTGAATTGCTGGCTTCTCTCTCTGCCTTCAGCCATGAGCAGAGGCCTGCATTCTTCTGAAGCTTGCCTACCAGTCCCTTCATATTCTTTTGTTTTCACCCTACTTTCCTTTGATACTTATATTACACCAGTTTGACCCTTAGAAGAAGCATGCGCTCTCCAATATCCTATCTTTTCCCTTACATAGTTTTAGCCAACATTTGTGGTCGAGGATAGGTACTGATTTCCCTCCTAGAGGCTAAACAATAATTATCATAATATGCAATTTCTTTTTTGCCTGGCTAGTGAGCACTGTGGAAGAAAAGCTCACACTAACTTGAAGTGTCCTATTAAATGCCTAGGGTAGGGACTGGTGAAAATGACTGAATGTTAACAACTGACTTGGCGTTTTATGAATTATCAAATGCTTCAAACCCCAAAAAAGGGAGAGGGGAGAAGAGTAGGTAAATGACACATCTGTAAGCAAACATCAACATTCTTCTACTCCCTAGGACAATAATTATTTGGTTATTGTGATGTGTGGATTGTCATGTTGTTACCAGTAGATCTCGTTGTGGGCTAGTGGGACAAGGTAAAGTGATGGAGGAAGAATAGATCAATCTGCTCTAAAGAGAAGCTACCGTGTTTTCACAGTGTCTGACTTGATAAGAATTCAATAAGCAGATAAACCACTAAATACATCACTGAAGTGTTAGTTTGCAAACTCAGGAATTTCCTGGGTGAAGTTTAAAACTGACCCCCATACACAAAGGACAAGGAAGGAGTGGGCCACTCTGTATTGGTAGGTGGCAGGTTTAATAAGCAAGGGAACTTACATCAGAGGCTTGTCCGGGGCATCTGCAAGGTGAGTAGGCCTGTACACCTGCCTGACGGGAATCTTAAAAGTTTATATAAAGGTCTTACCAATGTTCAGTCAAGAATACTGTCTAGGTGGTCTCAAGAACTCCTTAATCTCTCAAGGCCATGTCCTTCAGAATGGCTCCCACTGTGGGACCAGTGGGCAGAGCACACATTCCCAGGATGGGAGGATGGGAGGCTCCTTCCATGGCCTGGGTCCAAGTCATGAATGAACTGGCAGTCCCATCCTCTCGATAACTTCCTCCAACAGGAAAGAAACAAACCACAAATAGATTTCAGAGAATGCTTTACACCTGTATAATATACCCATATATCTCTCCAGATAGAAAAGTGATTAACATGGTTCATATCATAGCTTTACAAAAAAAGGATGTTTTAAGATTTTATTCATTCAACTATTGATTGCTATTAAGAAGAGGTGGAAGAACAGAGATACAATAATAGTAGTAGAGGTAGTAGCAACTCTTTATAGAATTACCAGTAAGTGCCAGACATTGTTTCAGGTGATTTTTCTACATTATCTTATGTACCTCTCATAGGAAAGTTATTGGTTTTATTTGTTATGAAGCAGCAAAGGCTTCCACAGAAGGATTTATTGGTTTAATTTCAAATGCATGAAAGAATAAAAATTTAAATGATAGTACTTCTGATTCTAAAGCCCTTGTTCCATCTATTTTATAATTGAATGTTTCTTATTTTCTGGAACTTTCATGTGTCTTGAGAATAAGGCCCTCTGCTAGAATTCTGTCTACGTTCAAAGCAGAAGACGTCATAGTTATGAAAAGCGATCACCCAGGTCTTGAAGAGTGACCAGGAATTTTACTGGCAAATATGGTCATCAAATGTGCGTGAGGATGGGAAGGAAAGAGAGTATATTTTAGGGCAATCAACAACTTTTACCAAGGTCCTGATTCATTAAGGGGGAGCAATGACACATTTTGTATAGCTAGATCACAGTGTGCACAGCAGGGGGTTTCAGGACCTGAATTTGGAGGTTAAAGCAAATAGACTGATTATGTTTCAGAGATTAAAAAAATAACCAAAAAGCCAAAGATGTACTATCTTCACATAAAAAGTGATAGCAAATCATCTCAGATATTGCAATGGGACTGAGCTGGGTGAGAAATTAAAGAGTATGTTATACTCAGTAAATAGAAGATTGTCATTTATCTTTGACATGTGATTTGATTGCAGTGGGAGAGAGATTGTATGTATGGAGGAGTGACTGGTAAAAAAGAGAGGACAGAAAAAAATGTCTCCAAAATATTAGTGGACTTTAAGTCACTGCTTCTTTTGCAGTGCTTTCAAATAATTTGCTCTGTGACCTTTATAAAATTTCAAAGGTAAGAGTTCTCAGTAGATTAATATTTCTAAAATAAATTTTCCTAATGTAGGAATGTCTCATTATTTGACCTTTTAATATTTGATGAAATAGCCTCTACTTCTTTCAGATTATGTTTTCAAATCCTAGCAGATATTACATTTATATCACTTCGCACTAACAGGTGAAATTGTGATATCCATATTTTCTCCAACAACATCTGCACTCTCCATGTATACAGATAATTTGGAAACAGCGACTCCCTTACAATGACAGTAGCAGAAAGAGAAGTGAGACTCAGAAATCACTGACAGAAGCCAAGGCCAAAGAATGGATTGGATGCATGAGTTCCATACAATCCAAGGGTTAAAGGATCATTTATCCAACATTTTAATTACCTCTACCTTCACTACCAAGTGGTCATCTGGCTTCTCCTTGAATTTCTCTGTGGGCATTGTTTGAAATTTATGTGTGTAACATGAGACACTATATTCGTTAATGATTAGTCCAATAGAGATTCTATCAGTTAAGAGAGGGTTTGGGTATGTGTAGACTAATTTTCTTTCACAGATTATTTGCTACATGGGGTGCATTTATACAGTAGACTCTCTCTGTAGACTCTCATTCAATATGGTCAGCAAATGGTCACAGAGCCTATATTTAGGGAGGATTTCTGGAGGAAAACTGGGAAAGTCACAATGCAAAGAGTTATCATTGTCACCCTCATATCTGAATTAGCATCCTGCATATTGCAATGCATCTCAGTTTCAGTACTACCCTACAGAATGGGTGTGCTTTTATTTTTTCAAGTATAAGACTTTCATATGGGAGACTTTAAAAATGCAAAGTAAGGTGGGAGATGAGTATACACATATTTTATATTATTGCACATACAGATTCACTAATTGTCTTACGGCAAAAATGTTTAAAGTTGTCAAACTTTTAAAAGTTAAGCAAATTTTATAATATGTTATAAAAAAGGAAACACCGAAGAGTACACAGTGGGTGGCCAGCCCAGCAGTAGTGAGAAAGTGGCTGGGTAAGGTAGAGATCACCATACTAGTAACCCTTTGGAGGTATTTTTTGGGGGTCCATGATCTTATGTGGCATAAAGGGTTCTCTCTGGGATTAAACTAATGAAAGAAGTAAAACTTATCTATGTGCTATACCATTACTTCCTAAAAATATTTCCAAAGTATGGGGACAGACTGGCTCTGCACAACCACAGAATGCTTTTAGCAAAGTGGTAGTGGCTCCTCCTCATCCTGGTTAAGTTAGCTCTGTGGACCTGAGTCCTTGAGTAGCATCTTAGGTCCTCAACGAAACATTTACAGCAAGTACTCTGGAGACCACCCAGCTGGATCTTGGAGGGCTGCAGTGCCCTCAGAATGCAACACGGGGCTTCGGGTTTCTCCGTGCTGAAACACAGCAGTGGCTGACTGATTGGGATTGTGGGCATTGCAAAACATCAGGACTTTTTCTCCCACCTTCTCAGTTCTGGCTGAGCTAATAACCAAATTAGCAGAGACAGATGAACAAGAGAAAACCAAAGTTTAATATATGTGCATGGGGAATTCATACAGATATAATAAACCCATGAAAATACCACAGATAGTGAGGCAATGTTGGAAATGTAAGACATTTTTGGACAAAGAAGAAAGGGGGTGGGGATTAGATTTTAGAAGTGAAAATGGTGAATCACAGGGAGTTGAGGAAGAGAAGAACATAATGGCAAGGACAAGGGGCAGAGGGGGTAAGTGCCCTCATTTACACGTTTAATTCAAGTTAGGCTAAAGCAGCATCCTATAATCTTCCTGAAGCAGGTTTCTCTGCTGAATCTCTCAGGCAGGAAATGGGGAGGGTCAAAGGTGCTAAGTCCTTTATTTATTAATAAAGAACTTAAAATTGATATCCCAAAGAGCAATTTCAGGTGGGAGAATTGTGGCCCCTTCAGGATGTAATTGGCGCACTGGAAGTTCAGGTGCTGTGAGTGAAAGAGAACCCCTTCCCAACCTCCACAGACACTGCTCCTGGAGAGGAGGGGAAACGTGAACTCCTTCCAAACTACCTATCCTTCCGTTTCTACAGGAAATGCAGCCACTGTTATCTTATGGGATTACCATTGTCCATGCAGTTGATGTTGATGAGACCCCTGTTATGGGGCGCATGACTGTAAGTTGTGGAAATGTGACAATGTGACAAGGCAAGGGTCTCGGCTAGGGCAGTCAATCAGGGAGGGATGACAAGGAAGATAAGAAGTACTTTACCAAGATTTGTTTGTACAGGTTCTTTCGGCCCCGACTTCCCCTGGTGATAAGAATGTTCTTTTTCACTTGTATAGGAAGGACATCTTCGATATTGGGAAAGAAAAGGGAAAGTGAGAGTGGCCTTCCTGCACCTGTTGTTTTTCAAGTGCCTTAAGCTCAAATAATCAATGCATCAGGTTAGCATGTTTTAGGATGGTGTGTACTGAATTCCTTCATGAGTTTTATAATATATGTAACAATTGCTTGTACATTTTAAATCAACTAATGTTACTGACAGCGATTCAAATTTCAGGACGACGTGTAAGGCCTTTCTATATTTCTAGTGATTTCACTTATATTTAGTTGCCTTTCTATGTCAGAGATCACACATTTATTTGGAAGATTCAGACAGTAACATTCTAGCCTTTGTGTGGCACTCAGTCTCTCTTTTAGCTATTCAACGTTGTGGCTGAAGTGCAAAGAGAGCCACTGGCAGTGTGTAAATGAATTCACGTAGGTGGGTCCCAGTGAAACTTTATTTATAAATCCAGGTAATGGGTTGTTTTGTTAGACAGTTATCCATAGATCTTTCACATTTCTGTACCACCAGGTGAGCAAAAGCTTCAGCAGCTAATTTTCTGCAGAATAAAGTTTCAATGACGTTGGTACAACTTGGGAATCTTTGATGTTGTTAAAGGTAATGTCTCCCTCTGGAGAAGATTTGCTAACCTTCCAGGGTAATAATGTTTCTGCCTCTCTCCACAGAGATGGAGCGTGCTTGTTAGCAGCCCGCTTTATAACCTCACCACTAATGCCGGTGTGCTTCGTCCAGAACAAGAGGGCTGGCAGCACCTGTCCCTTTTCATGTCGGAATTGGGGCTCAGGGAGTCCACGCGTTGATGTTACTTTAGATACCGCTAAGGTCATGAGTAATAAACTCTCCTGTGTCCTGCCCGTGTCTAGAAAACTGTGGCAGGTTAATTTGTGAGCATGGTGGTAGGAGAAACTCGCAGAGCCTTCATGATTCTTGACAGGCCCAATTTGTTCGGAGGGTAAGGGTTGTCTGACCCATGCTTTTAGTAATTCTCTTGGCGTCTTTTGCTTCACGTTCTAAGAGCTGACTTTGCATTTTTCCAGAATGGACTGCTTGTGATTTTTTTTTTCCTGGGTGGTTCTAATACTTCACTCTATTTTTTGCAGGTTTTTCTTTTTTACTAAATTTATTGGGGTGACATTGGTTATTAAAATGATACAGGTTTCAGGGGTATAACTCTATATCATACAACACATCATCTGTATATTGTATTGTGTGTCCACCACCCCAAGCCAAATCTTTATCCTCACTCTAAATAATTAGGTTAGGATAGCTATTAGCTTATGTCGGTGCACTTCTGAACCTGCATAACTGACATGAAGGATTTGCCAGGGAGAATACAAGAATACTGTGATTGTGGAAAAACGTTTACATATTGATCTGCTGCTGTAATTGCAATGATCACTTCCTTTACCATAGCCATAATTTAATATTATCTGCTTTTTAAAACTGTCAGTAATGAAGACCTAATGCCTATATATTTATTCCTGCCAGTTCAGACAGTATTTGGATATGTTTGCCCCAAACAAGTGGAGACTGGAATTACTGATTGTCCAACAATTTAAATTTTTACACAACATAATCAGAATTGGGCTCTAACTTTCACATTAATTCCCAATAGCTGACATAATTTCATGTATTTTTGTATTTCTTCTTTTTCTAACATTAAGTCATGTGTATATTTCTAGTGCAAATCCTCATCACTTCGTACACACACACACACACACACACACACACACACACGGGTGACCCCCAAACCAGAATTTATTTATAAAAATGGTGTGTTTATTCTTACACGTTTAAAGTTTAGTCACCTTCGAAAGTACTCTTCCTTTGATACAATAAATTTATTGAGACATTTATTCCACTACTCAAAACAGTTTTTGAACTCATTGATTTTTGGTGCCTTTCTAGTGCTTCTGTGGTTTTTTTGTTTCACCTTTTCCACATTGGCAAAACGTTTCCTTTTGAGGACTATTTTTTATCCTGGGGAAAAAAGTTGCTTGGGGCAAGATCTGGTGAATAGGGAGAGCGAGGCCCAGGGATCGTGCTACTTTTCGGTCCAAAACTGCTGAACATCCAGCATGGAGTGGGTAGGTATGCTCATAAATCACCCACCATGAAATGAGCAAACACATTGATTGAAAGAGTTTTCAAAAAAACTCACTGAAGCTGAACACAGCCTCTCACAGCTGTGCCAGCTGGTGCACTGATACAGATGGGTTCCTAGAACACTCCCCTAGCAAAGGAAGTCTGTACTACAAGGAGCCTGCCCTCCAGAAGATAAATCCATTTTGGGGGTCTCCCCTCATATATTTACAAAACGAACATTTGTGTCCATCTTTCAGCCTGAATTATTAGCAACTCATCTTATTACAAACGTCCCCCTAAGAACTTTCCTTTTCTCATTTTATTTACATTTTTATTTTTTATTGAGGTAATAGTTTTATTGAGTAATATTTACCTTTTGAAGGGTACAGACCTCTCCTGTAGTGAGGCATCAGAGCATTGTGGATAAAAGCATGCACTTGATCATTGTTGTTGGTGGAATTCAGGCATTTCCACAGGATCATGAACAAAGCATTTCAAGGACCCGCACGTGGGCAGCTATGGTATGGCAAAATGTATAAGGCTGCCTCTATTTTTCCCTCTCTTTTTGTCCCATCATGGAAAAAGTCTAACCATATTTTCAGCAATATCTAAACAAAAGCCAGTGTCCATAGTTTCTGCTTCATATTAAAAGTCAGTTCAGCCCAGCTCTTGGCTAGTTCAGCCTGTGTTTCCTGCTATACCCTGTTGCTATGCAGATGTATGTAGGCTCCCACCTGGAGCCTGTGTGCGGAGTCCTTGAAGTCATCAGTCATGAGTTCTCTAAGGCCACATGGCCATGGAAAGAAGACACACGAATGCACAGTGAGGGAGAAAGAGAGCTTCTTTGTTCTCCTGGGATTATATTAGTTTGGGTTTGGGACAAACCAGGTGCTTTTTCAAAAGATCCAATGAACTTCACAGGTTTTCATGGGCCACACCTGCTAGTTAGACTGACAGCTGTTTATGGTCTAGCACATCCCTCTCCTTCCCCTCAAAATCAGATGTGGGAGGGGGTAAGGGAGGAGTGTTAATCTTCTTGGAAAAATACTTGGTAATCCCCTGGGGTGTTAAGCTGTAGCTTCCCAATGAAGCAAACAGGCTTATGCTCCCCAGTGTATTAAGCTCAATGTTTAATTTCCTTTGCTCTCTTTCCTTTATTATTAAGTACCTAACTGCATATGGTAACATCATGACTCTACTTCTCCATCATTTACTAGTTTTATAACTGTGAGTCTAATACTTAAAATCTCTGTGAGATAGTTAAAAGAGTTGCATAGAGTAAGTATGACAAGTTATGTAAAGGATTTATAGTAAGCTCATTGTCAAAAGTTGGGTCTCCATGAAGCAAGCTCTGAGACGGTGTTCCATGTACAGAATGTTAAGTATGGAGTGCTTTGGAGTACTTTTCCACACTTGTGGAAAAGGGTTGAGAAGATTATTTCCCCAGCTTGGTTTAGCGGGAACTTAATACAAGCTATAGGTCTATTGGCAAGAGGGAAGGTGGGTTTCTGAAAAAGGAACAATATTGTCTTGTCAGGGAAAAGCCTTTGCATTACCTTCAATAAGTAATGGTTTTGATGGAAGGGAAACACTGCATGCCAGTGCTGAATGGTAGGTCAACATGAACAAGGCATGAGCTACAGATGATCGGAGTCTTGGTGGCACATGTGTTGATGATGACCCTGGAACACAAGAGTATGTATGACTGATGAGAAGATGCTCCAAAGCCATTTTCTCACTTGGCTTCTTTGTCTACCAAGTAGGCTGTCATGGGAAAGATTTTCTTTGCCTCCCAATTTCTAATGAAGCATGAAAATTTCTTACTGTTTTCCCTTGGGGTACAGTTACAGACTACAAAACTACTTCGCTGCAGGCTAGACTGGGCACTTCAGCAAAACTGTATTCTATCACCTTGTTGAATTTATCTCTCCCCTCACCTTTTTCTCAGCATTGTCTGCACAAGAACCATGGCGAGCCAGTCCTTTGAATGCTCTTTCTTTCACTGTCCATGTAGTCATACACTGATTGGATCTTAAAATGACTGATTTATTTATTGGTTTATCTATCAGAATTTTACCTTGCCTTGTGTGCTTGAAAAGGAAGTGTTATGTCTTAATAAAAATGTACTTCTACTGCAGGTTCAAAGGATTGGGTGGAATCTAAGGATCCAACATTTTCAGGAGCATCAGTCCAGATAATCCCCACTCCCAAACTAGATTCACATATTGCAATATAACTGCCTTGACTGAGAGTTTAGTGTTTTTGTCTACATTGATATTAAATTCTGGATGTGTCATCTTTTTTTTATGTTCTCTGATCATAGGAGGCAATAGACTCACTTTAGATTACTTTTAGTTTGCACACTTAGTGTTCAATGGATTTAACTGTGTTCTAAAGCAGTGGCTTACTTTAACTTGATGGGCCTCTCTCAAACACAGGTGATAGGCACCCACTTTTATAGTTTTGCTTAGAGTAGATCATGGATGAAGATTGATTATGGGCATTTACAACAAAGCCTTGCTTCACACTCTAAGAATCACTATTCGAGGGCAGTTACTGAAGGTGAGCAATAGCCATCCATTTCATCATCTTTATAATTATTGGCTTTTCTCCATCCAGATCTCTGAAAGACCTGATATTTCTGCCACTGGTACATTGTCTTCCCTACAGAACCAACTCAAATCACCAAGAGAACAATTGGAAATCCCTCGTTTGCCCTGGACTATTTGTGTTCTTCCTGATGGAGTACTATTGCTATCCAGGCAGACAAGGATCTAACTCTAATAATTAATTCATTTTATTGCCTGATTTCCTAGACCACTCTTGACACTTAATATTGTAGGTTGGATTCTCTAAGAAGAAGACACTGCGATGGTGATTAAATACTAATCACCATTTATTAAGGGCATTTATTAACACCAGGGCATTTATTAAGTACTGTCTACGGGACTTAAGTAAGTGGGGAGGTGGGAAAAGGAAGGCTAGGACAGGAGGAGAAATCAAGCTCTCATGCAGACCCCATACTAGCTTTGACAAAGTGCACTGGGAACGCTGGAGTTAAAATTGTTCATGATAGTTGTCCCACATTGGTCCAAATTTGTTGAGACTGCCTCTATCAGTAATTGGATGTGGGCCACCCTGAAAAGGGCATGACTTTCGACAAACTGTTTCAGTGCAGTTGAGGTAGCTGACAGCTGAAAGTGTTTACAACAGGGGCAAAGGTTTTTTTTCTGAGTGACATGCTATCATATCTTGCTCACCCAAAATAATTGGAAGCTATTAGTATGTCTTTCAAAAGAATATTTGCCTATCTAAAACATATATTCCTAGATATTTACTGATGACAATGCCATTACATATTAAATAATATAATTTTTAACTTTTTGTAATAGGCTATTTCTGATAGATAGCAAGGCAAATTTTTTGTAATACTTTATTTTGTAATCTTGCTAAAACTCTCTATTAGTTCTATTTTTCTATAATTTCAAGCTTATAAATTGTACTGTCTCAGAATAATGAGGATTTGTTTTTCTCTTTCAATATGCATGTTTGTATCTTACAGCCTTTATTCATTGTGTTGATTAGGACACAGTGAAAGATAAATATTTGAGATAATGGGCTCTGATGCTTGTCTCTGTCCTTAATAGGAATGTTTAGCATCTCTCAAAACTATGAAGCTTAACGTAAGATTTTAATAATATATCTTTCCAAGCATATGCAGATAAAAACTTTCCCCTTTTCTTAATGCTTAAGTAATTTTATCATAAATATGCATCCAATTTCATTTATTTTTTGCCTCTATTGGACCATGTAGCTTTTCTCCTGGAGTCTATTAATATTTTGAGTTAGTTTATAAATTTTCTCTTATGGAACCACCATTTTACTTGTTTGATAAACCTTAATGACATATTATTCTTTGATATAAAATGCTAAATTAAATTTACAAGTATTCTATTTAGGAAATGAGATCCCATATTTTTGTTTTAGTGCTGGCCTTTTTTGATTTTCATGTTTGAATTTTTTTAGCCCTTTAGATATATTCTGAGGCTCTACATATTTTAATATAGATGTGTTTTCAAAAAACACTGTATTGCAATTAGATATTTAAAACAGAGCTGTTCCAGTGTCAGTTTTGCTTGAGTACCCAAGATATTAGATAATACATTCCAAGGGATAGATCTCATAAGAGCAGATATTAACAAACCACAGCCTATAAAATAGGGGAAATAATCCTTGGAAGGCCATAGTTTCTTAGATAACATTTTGTACAATTGTATACAAATACAATGTATTTTGCATGTAGTGAACCATGGAATATTTATAGAAGTGTTAAAATATTCAGGGTTAAAACTTATCTGTTTTAAAACATAAGGGTCATATGTAAACTTGTAAGAAATCATGAACTGTACACTTTCTAGTTCAAAAAATAGTTCTATATTAACTAGTGTTATCAAAATAGATACCTCAAAAATTTGATTAGAATACAATTTCATTTATTTCAAACTAGACACATATTTCTAGTCATTAGCTTCTAGTAACTTAATGACTAGACACCAGATATTAAAGTACATGTCTTTTTTTTTCCAAATTGAATTTGCAATTGTTCATAGTACCAACACTCATATCCCACTTCTCAGGAAGCATGCTGTTTGTATTACAGAGTGCTTTGCCTTTGACTAAAGGCAAAGGAAAATAGAGCATATCACAATTAATGTTCCCTTCTCATGCACTTTAAAATAATTGCACCTTAAAACCACATTAGATTATTTGAAAATTCTAATGTAAATGTTAAGGACATGGACTTTTTATAAAAAAAAAACACATTGTATTACAGTAGCTTTTGTACAGTTTGGAGTAACAGGGAAAAGTTCCCAGAGATAGCTCCACTTGTGCTTTGAGCTGGCACTAATGTTTCTGTTTATTTCAGAAGATAATGTTATTTCAGGAGATAATATTATCTTCTGAAATATTATCTTCTGATAATAGGATCCCCTGAAATAATATTATCTTCTGTAAGTGGACTGTTACTTAATCCTTTGGCCTTTTTCCTAGAAACACACACAGAGTTAGATGAGGTTGTCTGCAGGAGATTGTAGACCAAGACGCACATAAAATTTGTGATATTTTTGAAGGACACAGGAGAATCATTGTAGCATATCTGAGGATGGAAAACTCACTTGTCTTTGACAGTATGACTTCTCATTTCTATTTTTTGGCCATCACAATAATTTGGAAAAATACATGGTATGCATTTTATGGTATCTGAATGGTACAGGTAATTTTAAACATTGGGTGACATGTATATATATACTTATAATTCTTCTCACTTCCAGGTACATTTTTACATCAACTTTGAATGTTTTATGTAGATTTGTAGCATTCTTCCTTGGAATTTATTATAAAATATATGAGTGTTTTGGGGGGAAATGATAATTTTTATTTGTTTGTTTATATTGATCTACCATTTCATTTTGTCTCTTGCAGAATCTGATGTCTCTTAAAGAGGGTATATATGAAAAGATATTCAGCCTTCGGGTGGTCAAACTCAATGTTTCATTGTGTGGCATCAAAATTAGCAGGTTCTAGAACAGAGATTTAGATAAAAAGACTGTTAGTGAGCTTTTAAAATGAATCCACTTAAAAATTAAGCTGCATTTTATAGATTATTTTTATCCAAAAATTTTAATTTCATTTCATGTTGATTTAGATAGTGGCATGTCAATTTTAGCATATATTTTCTAACTGCCTAAACTAGATATAAAAATTAACCAATATATATAGAGAGCACTATCAGAACATTAGTTTTTCCTGGTTTCAAAACACTTTCTTTGCTTTAATTTAGAACCATGTTTTTTCACCAAGGAGACACAATACATTTTAGATTTATTATTAAAGTCTTGTCCTTTATTGTTGTTCTAGTAGTATCTCTTCAAAGAGCATTATTTGTTTCCTTCATGCAAGTCTAGTACATGTCAGCCTAAAGATTCTTTTATTAATATGATACCAGCTCCCACCAAACTAAGCCCTACACTAGCAGAGTCCCTTGTATTCAGAGTGCCTCATTCTTTTAGAGAGCAAACTGGCTCCCCAATTCCTACTGTGCCATAGTGAGGTTTAACAGAGATGATCCATTTAAACCCTTACATATGTGGTCATTTATTAAATGCTAGTAATCACAATTCTTGAAAAGCTGATAATGCTTCAATACTTAATCCTTAAAATATTAATCAGAAAAGTAAACATATAATTATAAAAATTATAAAGGATAAAGAAAACATAGTCTTATGGTTCTCTCTTGCCTGTGGAATTATGGATGATTCCCTGAGAAGATGGTTATTTTTGAGTGAAGAAAAGAAAGCCAAGGAACTGGATAGGGACATGGAGAAGATATAAAAAATAGGCCTAGGGAGCTACCTGTGCAGAGACCCTGAGGATGAGGGGAGACAGCATTGTGCAGAATTTTGACAGCTACACATTTGAACTGTGAGTATAGGTCATGTATAACACATATGGCTGTATTTTCAGAGGAAGAGGAAGGTCTTGTTAGTTTTATGCCTATGAGAGTAGTAATCGGCCATACCTAGCAACCACCACAGATTTTAACAGAAGTTTTCTCTACATAAATAGTACTTAAAATATAATTTTATGCACACATGAACACATGCACACAAAATGCTTATCACTTAAGATAAGATTGGATAATCACATAGAAAGAACCATGGACCTTTGGATGCTTGTTTATGATGATCTGCTATTGGGTTCTTGTGGTGCAGGGAAGTGACACTAAGACAGGGCAGGGACATTGGCCTCACAAAGATGACTGAGGTCAAAGGAAGTTTCTCAGACTATATAAAGACCATGATAGCAAATAGTGTGCATTTCCACTTCCATTAATATTGAATAAAAATTTACATATTCTATTTTACAGATTGTTCACATATATAAACAAATTCTCATATTGGTCAAAAGCAAGTTTATTCAAAATATGGGTGCTGAAGATGAGTAAATGAATCAATCTCTGAAACCAATTACTACATGGAATTGGATGAATTTTAGCTGTTTTTTTTGCACATTATAATTAATCCTTTTTAAAGGAAAATTTAAGTCTCTTAAATATTAAGGGAAATGAAGTCCTTTTGTGTTATTGTTCTTAACTCCTGTTTTCCCCTCAGTTTTGGCTAAGCCAATTATTGCTACTTAGTATTGTTGAATAAAATATATAATTACTCTTGATAAAGAAAAACTCAGAGATGGGAAATGGGATAAGACTTGTCTCCCACTTTATTTAATTAAATATTGTTTTACACTCCTGACCTTAAATGCTTGGCATGGGCAAACTTTTTGTTAAATTGTAGTAGTTGAAGATTCATCTAAGTGACAGGGAGTGCTTTTTATGAAATGAGTTTAAGAATTGTTCATTTGAATGCCATTATATAGAAATCATCTGCTTTTAGATAATCAAAGTTATATATATATATGATATTTTTACTAGATTGTTACTCATAAAAATAAAGGGAATATAAGTGTGTACTTAGGAATTCCATGAATATTTATATATAGTCTTACAAAAGAATTTTAGTACTTTTGATGGAAGCAAAAGACTGTTATGTTTCTAGTCTTTCCTTGATAGGTTTTGTGTAAGACTATTTCAGAAAAAATAATATTTTCTTTACCATATGCCAGGATATAGAAAAAGATAGAATTGATTATGATGAATAAATTTGGAAAGCAGAATGATAAACCTAACTATGTTGAAAAAGTTCTGAGAATTTCTACTACTACTAAAGAAAACCAAATACCACCCAATATCTTTTCTGTGATTTCAATGAATAATAAGTAATGAAGATATATTTTAGGAAGTTCGAATCCTTTTGTAAAGTTGGTTAAAATTTTATTTTTAAATAAATGTTAAAATAGTAAATACATAAAGTATAGAATATATGTTAAACAATATGTTTTTGTTCTTTCTGATTGATAAAATTAAAATAAAAAATGCAGTTGATTTCTCAGAAGAAAACTCACAGGCAAGAAGACGCTGGAAAGAAGTATTTAAAGTCATGAAAGGCAAGGACCTACGTCCAAGATTACTCTATCCAGCAAAGCTATCACTTTGAATGGAAGGGCAGATAAAGTGCTTCCCAGATAAGGTAAAGTTAAAGGAATTCATCATTACCAAGCCTTATTATATAAAATGTTAAAGAGGTTTATCTATGAAAAATAAGATAAAAAATATGAACAGTAAAATAACAACAAACTCACAACTATCAACAACTGAACCTAAAAATAAAAAACAAAAACAAATTCAAAAACTAATTAAACAACTAGAGCAGGAACAGAACCAGAGAAATGGAAATCACTTGGAGGGTTTTCAGTGGGGAGGAGGAGGGGAACACTGGAGGATGGGAAGGTCAGGGAATAAGAAGCATAATTAGTAGGCATAAAACAGATGGGGAGAGGTTAAGAATAGTATAGGAAACAGAGAAGTCAAAGAAGTTGTATGTACAATGCATGGACAAGAACTAAGGGGGGATACTGGAGGGTTGGGGATACAGGGCAGAGGGAGGATAGAGGACAGAAAAAAATTAGGAAAAGTGTAGTAACATAATAAATAAAATATACTTAAAAATGCAAAAACTGATGCAATGAAATGCAAAAATATGCAATGAAGCATAAAGCGTACTAAACAAATTGTGCATACATTTTAAGAAACATCGTTTTGAATTATTGAAAGACATTTAAACACTGATTTTATTTGCTTGTATCTTCCAAAAAACACTCAGTACAATTATACTGCATTGGTATTCTTAAAATAATAAAAATATACTGTATTTGCATTGTACTTAACAGATTCTAGGATGCTTTCTTATACACTTAATGTATTTATTATTTAACTTCTTTATCAGTCTGCTAGGAAGGTATCAGTTGTCTCAGTATAAATGTCAAAGGAGCTCAAGGCCACATAGCAAATATACACTTAAACTTACACCTGAAATTTTGTTTTCTGATAGCCCTATTGCTTCCCAAAGTCTCATATGTTGTACAATATGTTCATGAATAAATTACTTCTTTATTAGTCCATTTGGTAATATGTTCCAAAATGGGAGATTATCTGATATACTGGATCACAGAGTGTGCTTTGGGGTTCAACAGATGTGTTGGATTTCAGCTCATTACTTCCACCTACAAGATCCAGCACAAGCTTCGTAATTGAGGATATTAGTGAGACGCATGTACAGTTATTCTTATATCATTAATTTTATCATTTGTCCATCTCAGGTGACAAAGACATAAAATAGAATGATTGGAATAATTGTGGTTATCCTGAGACTCATTGGCTTAAACAACAGAAATGTATATTCCCACAGTTCCAGAGGTTGGGCTCCAAGATCAAGGTGGCAGCAGGGTTGGGCTGAGGTGAGGTGTTTCTTTTTGGCCCTCAGGCAGTACCTTCTCATTGTGTCCTCACCTGGATTTTCCTCTTGTGCGTGCAGGGAGAGATAGAGATTTCTGGTGTCTCTCTTTTTGCTAGGACACAACTTCTATTGAATTAGGGCTCCCCCCCCCCCCTTAAGACCTCATTTAACATGAATTCCTTTCTTAAAGGCCTTTTCTCCAAATACAGACAGATTGAAAACTGAGGCTTCAACATAAGATTTTGGAGATAGGGGGCATATCATTCAGTACATACATTCATAAAAATTAGGTTGAGAGACCAAACACATAACAACATGGACCCAAACAATACAGTGAAGAGATTAGGAAGAAATCATACAAGTATATGGATTTTAATCTACATTTTAAAAATTCATTTAAAAGTAAGTATTCCATGATGCATTTGCTATGTGCTGGTCCCTCTTCTAGGTGCTGGGAATGACACAAAGGTCAACGTTTCTTCTCCTAGGTGTGTTGTGGGGTGAAGTCCATTTCAAGAAAAAAAGGGAAAACAGACAGATTACGTACTTTTATTTATTATTTTTTTAAATTTTGAACATTATGATGAATATTTCTAGGGAAAGAAGCAAGTATAAGGCAAATATTATCCTAATATGAAACACTTGGGGTTTTCACAGTCAGGTCTTACAGCGTCCTTAGGACATTGGATGATGGTGCAGCTACCAAATATTTACCGCTGGTTTCTGCTATGGGTAGAGAGATAAGGAGAATCATTTCCACAGGGAAAATTACAATGTTTAATAATTGTCAGGACTAATTACAAAGATGGCCACTGTGAGACTGTTACTCTATATTTAATAAAAAGTATAAAGAGAAGTAAAAAATTAGTTATAATAACCACATTCCAAACTGTAGTTCTTGTTGTTATTAACTTTTTATCTTGATGATTTAAAAGGCTTTGAGGTTTAAATATAAAAATGAGATTTTTAAAAAATCTTGAGCTCTCACTAATAAGATACCACTTTTTAGATAATACTAAAATTAATTAATTTTTAAATAACTTAATATCAAGTAAGTGAGAATATGTTTTAGCTATCTCCCTTTATAGTATGAAAAAGAACACTTAGAGATATTGTACAATTTTAGAGGAGATTAGAAAATGGGTTACTGGTTGGCACTTAATTCTAAAAAGTGGCTTAAGCTCCTCAAACGTTAATTTAATCAACATATATTTCTTGATTTTCTACTAGGCATTTAACATGATTACATGTATGGTTACCATAGTAGTGAAGAGGAAAGACAGGGACCCTGATTTCATGGAACTTATACTCTGGTGGTGGTAGGGGGCAGAAAAAGAATAAATGCAGAAATAAGGAAGAGAATACTGAGAAGCACGATGAATGAATGCCACTACTAAAGTTAAACAATGTGATATAATAGGACAATAAAAAGAGTGTCTCTGAGTCTATGTTTAGATAAAGCTTGGATTAGGAAGGACCCTAATAATATGATCTAAATGACTGGAAGTAGCTTGCCTTGTACAGGTCTTGGGAAGGGCTTTTCTGGGATATAAATGCCTTAATGCAGACACAAGCTTGTTATGATGAGCATAGGAAAATGCTAATGTATAATAAAGAAAAAAAGGTGGAAATCGAGTAAGACTTTGTAGAACAAAGCGATGGATCTAGTGTTTATCTTCACTGCAATCGGCAGCCATTGAAGTATTTTGGCAGGGAATGAAAACAATGTCAATTGTGTGTGTGTGTGTGTGTGTGTGTGTGTGTCAAGTCTTCGTAGACACTCAGTGGAGAGTTGACAGTAGAGGGGCAAGGGATAAAGTAGGAGTGACCAATTGAGATGGCATGAGAGTGTGCAAGGGAGGGACAATCATGTCTTGGGCTAGCATTTTTGCTGTGTAGGTGGTAAGAAGCCACACAAGTGTGAGTCTGGACAACCTTTGTCACTGGTCTAAGTGTGTGGGGAAATTATGTCTTTTAATAACTGGCTTGGGGGTTACTATTTTATGGGATAACAAAAGTTGAGTGAAAAACATACATGGGCTGGGAATTTGAAACACAAGTTAGAAGTTTAGAGATCAGCTAATGCTGGAGATAGGATTCTAGATGTCATCAAAGTTCAAAATAAAGATGTTTTTACAACTAAATCACTGGATGGTATCACCTAGAAAGCAAAAACAGATAAAGATGAGACCAAGTACCCAGTCTGGGGCCATAACTATTTACAGTTTCATTTTTTAATGAATTTAATTTTCAAAGTCAATCCTACATTATTTGAATTAGATCCAGTCATTTCAACTTTAGTACAGAAGATGGAAAGTCCAAAGGTCAATCATATCATTCTGCAACATTTGTATATCCATGAAACCTATACAGACCTATATGTACACCTATAGTCTCATTTATAGCATGAAACAGCTGTTCTCTCCATTGACCCTGCACAGTTTTTGGTAGCTGAGCTTCTCAAATGGGATTCAAAGCTATAAAATAAAAAAAGTCAATAAAGGTGGAAGCTACATTGTCTACCTTAACCCAACCTCAAAAATCATTGCTGTGGGCTGATGTGGTCCTCTTCCTCCCCTGCCTACAATCACATGTTGAAGCCTTAATGCAATGTGACTGAACTCGGAGACACAGATATAAAAGAGGTGCTTATGGTTAAATGAGGTCCTCAGTGTGGGACCCTACTCCAATAGGATGGGTGTCCTTTTAAGAAGAGAAGACAACACCAAGGATACCTGTGCACAGAGGAAATGCCTTGTGAGGAACCAGGGAAAAGCAGCTGATTGTAAGCTAAGGATACGGCTTCAAGACAAATGAACCCTGCCAGCACCTTGATCTTGGCCTTCCCAGACCCACAACTGTGGGAAAATGAATTTATGTTGTTTAACGCATTGGTTTGTCATACTTTGGTATGATAGCCCTAGAAAACCAATATAATAATGTGGTGTAACTTCTGTTACACCAGTCAACTGGTTGAAGCAGTTAGTAGCCCACTCAGATTTTAGGAAAGGGCATTCTTTAGAAGACTGATGTGTAATTGGCGTTCATGTTTTAAAATTACCATGTACTATTGGTTTGTTGTTGGCATTAAATCTCTTTACTCTCTTTCTTATATTTATCTAAGAGAATTCTGCCTATAATTACTTGTGATCTTTTGTGAATATGTGACCCATTTTAAATGGAGATGTAATTGACATGTAACCTGGTGCAAATGCAAAGTATACAATTGTTATATGTGTCAAATTGACACATTTATATATTGCAATATGATTACCAAGTTAGAATTAGCTAACACCTCTATAATGTCACATAATCATCATTTCTTTTCTGTGGTGAGAACATTTAAGATCTATCTCGTAGGAACTTTGCCTTAATCGTGCAATTTGTCCTTTTATTTGTTGTTGCAAAAGAATTGAAGTATACTTTGACCCTCCCAGGACCAGCAGTTAACCACATAGGAAGAAAAGAAACTAGCTGAAGAGTTTAGTAAAATTAAGTTAGTATTATTTGAACAATCCCTTCATATCTCAACTCAATCCTTTCTGTATAGAAGTTTTTCTTTTATTTTAAAGCAACTTGGACACAAGAAGAAATTGATTCTCAAATTATTTTATAAAGCATTTAGAATTAGGGCAATGCTTCAGTACTATCAACAATCATTTAATATTTTAGAAAAAAAATTTTCCTGTGTGCCATTAAACTAATGGTAGGCAAATTTAAAAGATTAGACTTCAATAGAAATGAGGGAGGTTCCTCTCTTTGTCTTCAATGTCTTTTTGTGTGTTTCAGTTTCCTTCTTTTGGGGGAAGATATTTTATTTTTCACTTAATTTTTAAGTTACAACTGGCCTGTTTTTCTGCGTATATTTTCCTATTAATGTTATCATTAATGGCCCAGTAAGAAAAAAGAGTAATTTAGCAGCAGAACACTTTAAAATGAACACTAGCTCTATAAAATTCCTTGCCTGTTAGGTGCCAGTCTGGAGAACAGCACTTCTAATTTCTAGGAGATTTACTTGAGGAATAGCATCCGGGTGATGTGTCTCTAACACATGACAGAGTCGACGCTAAGAGCCTGATGCTTGTTTATTTCTGAAATTCATTACAGATGTGTCCGAACAAGCTGACGATGAACAGCAATTTGTTCCTTATAACTGTCTCTCACATTAAACTAAGTGGGGTTTCTATAAATTAAATTAAGTTTCTCTACTTGTAAAAATCATTGGACTTTTTCTTTCTTTTTTTCTTGGGTTGGCTATGAGGAAATGAAATGTATCAGAATGAGGAGTATTTTCCCCAATGAAACAAACATCGTTCCCATAAACTGATATAATAAAGCATTAGAGAATAAAGAATATTCATTGAAAATGAAGCACTCTGTGAATTAAATGAAAGAAAAAGCATATTATAATTTGAGCAAGAGGAAAATAGCACCGTTCTTCTGCATCAAACAGAAATGACCCTCAGTCATTTTGATTGACCCTCAGTCAAAATGCTATTGTATATCTAGCTGGGTTTGGGGCTGTTACCCAAATGGAAAAAACATATTTTTAAAGATGCTTTATACACAAAAATCTGCATTTACATATTCTGTAGATTGCACTCACTACTTATGTTCCATGGAAACAGAGGCTATACAAATACATAATTCGGTAATTGTTCATGGAATAGGTAAATTTAGAGATTTTATATCCATGATTGGAGCTTAAAATATAAAAATAACATCTTCCATTTTTTTCTTTCAGAGTATTTCACATCATCTTATGTAGTTTGCCCCTTAGATATATTTCAAACAGGTACTTATATATTTTTCCTGAACATTGGTCTAAACCAGGAGAGCTATCCTTACAATAGGCACATGATGTGAAACTGACTGAATCAAACGTATTCTCTTTATTAACGTGGTGCACTTGGGCTGTGGCACTTTGTTTCTGATTTGTTTCTGATTCTCAAATTTGATAATTCCATCTTGAGGGAGGGCTAGAAGAAATAACTTCTCTTGAGGGAGAAGTAAGAGGTGAAAACAGAAGACCCTGTTCATACCTTCTGGTGGAGAATGGCAAGCCAAGCTGATGCATTAAACATGGGCTGAAATGAAGTGATGGAGGACAGAGAAAATGCCATGAGCAATACCTACATCAGCTAAGGGTTGAAACTAGAAAGACACACACAAAGTAGCCTCAATCCTGGAATGGACATCGAAGCCAGAATAAAGGAGGCCATAGGTATCATAGGGCATAGGAATTAGGAACAGGGACAGAGTTTATAAAATAATAAGGATAGAGATAAGCTTTAAAGGCTCCAAAGAGTCACTTTTCTTTGCTCTCTGGGACTTCTTTTATTGCAGTGGTTCTACTTACTTGTCAGGTCTGTGCTTCTTCTGGACGCATTCCTGCTCTTTCAGTCTCTCTCTGAGGTCCCAGCTCTGCCACGGTGACTCCTGATAGTTGCTGGTTCTTTATGCTCCATCTCTACTCACAGGCACCTTACCTGCTTGATCCCTCTGTAACATTTACTACTTTTTCTCTGACTCCCCAGCTCACAGTGTGTGATCTTTCACCAGATTTGAGTCCATGACTCTCTTATAACTTGTACCCACAGTCAACATGGCCAGCATGGGAAATGGGCTAAGTCATTGCTTTCACCAGACATACCAATGTGTCAACACTGTCCCATAGTTCACCGAAATCATTCCCTGTGTAGTCCACTCTGCTTCTGCTGTATCTTCCCTTCAGTATTTAGTTTCTAAGGTAAAAATTTCCCCTCATACTCGAATATGTGCATATTACTTCAGTGTTCTTTGGAGTCGAGCGAGATCTTGGTACTAATCCCCAGTCATCCTTTTTCTCAAAGCATTGCAGGTTGGAGGAGGTTAATGCAGTGGTAGAGGGTGGCCTGCAGCCAATGAGCAAGGTGCATTCCTTTTCTGTTTCTAGTGCTTCTATCAAACAGATTTCTGATGTGTCTACTAGAGCCCTACACCCAGCTGTGAAGACATCATCACCAACAGTGTCTCTCAGGTTTAGTTTTCCTTGATTCAGCAATGACACCCCACATCGCTTTCTGGCTTGGGGTCAGGGAGTGTGCCTCCTCTCAGTTTAACTCACATAGCTGTGACCTTTTTCTAGGAGCTTGCTTTAATCCAGGTTATCTGTTGCCCTATTACCAAGGTATCATCTCTTGAAATATTTCTACATAAGATACAGGGCAGTTTTCTAGTATAAATTCAAGAATATGTTTAGATTGGTCTGTTACACATTCTCCAGTGGGTCAACATTGCTGGCCTTATAAACCCAACCCTGTGCTATAAAAACCTGAATACTAGTCAATATCTCATTTACAATTTTCCCACGGGAATTTACTCTATAAGAGAATCTTCCCAAAGAGAGCAAAAGTGCCTTTTGGCAGCACAAGAATTAAAAAAACAACAACAACAACACCACAGTATCACCCCTTCATAAACCTGTAGGAGGTTCTGAGACCTAAGATGTCTCAGCTGTTGCTATTTTTCCTTTACAAGCATTACACATCTTGCCCTGCCTTTCCCAAGGGAACCAGCATAAGACTGATTGTTTGCCTGGTTTCTGCCCACATAGTCTTAAATTTCCTATACTAATAGCATAGGCCTGCAACTCTATGACTGCGTATGAGAAGCATCCAGATGGCTGCCAGCCATGGGCAGGTCTTACTGCCAGATGTCACAATGCAGTGGACCAGAGGGTTACCCCAAGTTGGCGAGTAGGACTTCCTCCTCAGGGGAGAGTGAGCCGTCCCAGGATGCTGCCTTTGATTCTGGGTCATGACACTTGGCACACAACCTCCTGTCCAATTTCTTCTAAGTTGTAGGCAACAAAGACAAAACCCATTTATATTCCTGTTGAGCCTATGAATTCATCATTTTCACCATTTTTTATATAGCTTTCCCTCAAATCCTTTTAACAATTTGCAGGGTATTCATCTTTCTTCTTCCAGAAGGCCACAAATCTGTCAGTATCACATGTTCATTGCCAAAATTGTCAAAAGCTGTGAAGGGTCTGTGATTTTATCCAACTTGCAAGCTAATTTATGGATGCCGTGAATTGAATATGTTATTTTCTTTACTGGTTTACATACGTGTAATTTTCATGGGTAACAGACTTGTGTAATTTTTTGGAAGACATCATGTGACTCGGACACTGGCTGGCAGTGTCCGAGGTGTTATGGGTGAGACGAAATAAATTCACATGGACTACCGAGTCCTGTGGAGGAAAAGGGCTGAAGCAGCTTCTCTCTCAAGGGGAGAGCAAGCCTCAGAGCCCTCTCAAGAGGAGAGCATCTGGACCCTTGCCTTGAGAAGCTTTTATTGGATTCAATTTGCATAGGAATACAGGGTGTATACATAAAGCTCATTAATCATTATCACGCACTAAGGATCAAACAATAGATAACATACAAAGAACTCTGAGGGCTTATTTTGAACCAGGGTCAGATAGTTACATGGCCATAAAACTTTGGGGAACAAACTCACTTCCTGCTTGGACCCTTATCATTTAATTGAGAGCATTCTAAACAAAGCAGTTTTCACAGGATTTTACATATTCTTTCTTAGGCCTGATTGCCCTAGGAAACCCACCCTTTCCAGCATAGAGCAGCACCCACCACTGGCATTGGTTCAGGCTTAAGGCAGGCAAGGGAAGTAAAGCAGCCAAAGGATTAGGAGACTTCTCGCAGACAGAATGAAGACTCAGGCTATGTCAAAGCCAAGGGGAGAGGCCCCCGAGTCCTTCCCTATAGCCCTCAAGTCCTTCCCTGGGGACCCCATGATTGTGCCTGTCTTAGGTCACCCTTCCCTTGAGGAATCTTACCCATCATTGGCTAACTGATCAAGCATTGGGGGCCAGGCAGGGTGAAGTAAAAGAAGCAGAGGTGGCACTCCTTCCAGGGAGGTAAGCTTTGTCTCCCTAGTGACTTATGGTCCTAAGGTCACTCACTCAGCCTTAGCCTTAAGGGGTTACAGCTCCTGAAACCAGGCAGCGCAGTTCCCAACAATCATGCAGATGTCTTAGGCATATAGATGGACATGAAGGCATGGAGGTTACTAGTTAGGTTACTTGATAGGATTTGTCTTTCAGAAAAAAGATGGAACTATTCAGAAAAAATAGGCTACATCTCAGTGTTACAGTTTATGGAATACATGAATTGGAATAAAAATGCACAGATCTCTTTGCATGCTAAATAATTATGTTAGCTAAATCAAACTTCCAGTGAAATTGCTTTGATATTGCATTTATTTATAGGAAAAGAGTATGGGCCCTTTAAAGAAAACAACACAAAATTCACTTTTTTGATATATAACTGATATTATTTGTCCAACAGCTTTTTAAGTAAAATAATCATAACTGTTATTTTCCCAGTAATATAACTACTTAAAATTGGTATCTTCTAGCTAACAAATGATTCAAGGTATTTAAATTGAAAAGCGGAAGCTGGTTTTTAGAAATGCATAACTATGCAAGAAATTCTTTAGTGAACAGTTAATACAAAAGAAACCACTTTATTTGATGGACTATTTGTAATAGGCTTGTGGAAGGAGAACAGTTAAATTGGAGACATTAATAAGACATGTTACCCCCTGGTACCCAAAGGTAAAAATATATTATGCCTGCCTTCACAGAAACATTTCAGAAATTATCTGGTGAGTGAGTCAATTATTCACTTGAAGATATCTTACCTAATTAAATCCTACACTCGAATTTTCCAGGGTATTACTTTTGGGAAATAAAAATGCTTCTTTAGTGAATTGGTCTTTGTTTTTTAAATGAAGGAAGTTGGATTCAAAGGACACTTTAGTAATGAATCTGGAAGATGAATGCGGGGTGCGGACTTGAATTTGCACTGTTATTTACATTCTTACCGGAGCGAGTTTGCTGCGATAAGCATGTTTGTATCTTAGAGAATAAAGCGTATGAGGCCACTAAATCTCTTAACCTTACATATAGAAGATGGGCTAGCATTTCAAGATCATTGTTAATGTATAAGTTACATTATTAACATAGACATTTCTTTATTTTATTATTGGGAAATGCAGAGATTTCAGTATCGGAATAATTGATGCTTGGAGCTATCACTAGAGAGGTGGCTAACTTCCTAGAGTGTCTGATTCCATTTCAGTGTTCTTTGGCAAGTCTGGCTTCAGATTCAGCACATGGCATATGAGAGTGGTAATCAATCATCTCGTAGAGGGAATTAGTCAGAGAAAGAGAAATAATACTGAAATGAGTTAAAGAACAAAAACATGTTCATTGAAGTGATACCAATATGTTATCTATATACACAGATCTCTCTCTTTATTTTGCTGATTTTACATAGCACCTATGATCCATCTGTTCTGGAAAATACATTTTGGAATATAATTGTATGATGTTTTTGAGGAGACACTACTACTGATCATACCAATTACTTGTGACATCATATTATGATCATATAGCAACCACCCCTTAAGGATCTTAGTCCAAAATGTGGCTCTGTTTTGTATATACACATGTTCTCTAGATAATAATTATTATTTTAAAATTATGATAGATGTTGTCTTATCTCTTTTCCAACATAAATCTAAGTCTGGTCTCCTAATGCACAGAACACTGACGGAACATTCTGGCTAAGCATGTTCATGACTACATCTACAGTATGCTGCAAACTAGGTGGGCACTGATCAAGTGTTCTTGGGGAGAGGCGTGTTTGAAAAGGAGGAAACAATTCTTTTGAATGACTGGCTGCCTTTGAAGAGGTTGTCAGGAAAACTATTGTACTTTAAGGGAGATGGCTCTCTACCCTATGGGATATCGCAACTTCTCCAACTCCAGGTGTGGACTTAGGGAGATTGGAAAACTGAATTGTTTATGTTTTAAAGTTGCATTTAAATTTCTATGTTTCTTTAGTGTTCTACAGAAAAAAAGTCTTTGTCTATTGGATGCTTATATTGTAGTAAGCAAAAATGTTCTTGGATGAGAAGGGTTTACAAAAAGAAATTTGTAGTTAATGGATATAATGCTTATTTTAATAGGTAAACAATTTCATACTCAATAAAGGCAGTGGGGATGCATTTTGCACTGTCTTTAGACTGAGAGCATGCAGAGCCATTGCAGGTTCTGGGATAGTAACGATTGCGCTGAAATGAAAGTGCTGAAATGTACAGCTCAGTGGCCATTACTTTATAATTACCTCGTTTTTTTTTCATTAGCAGTTTACAAAGCATTTTACTAGTGTATTGTATTTTACAAGTAGATTACATGGAATATTTTCTATTATTATTTTGTTCATTAGCATTAAGAGCTCTTAATATATATTAAACTCCCAGATAACATAAGTATTTCAGTTCAATTGAATTCAGTTTCCGCAACTATATTTTAGCAGAATACATCATGCATCAAAGAGAAACTTGATATTGGACTGCAGTTTAAAATTAAGACTTAACCTTTAATGTGGATCATGGTTTACATACTGAATTAACATGGATGTTATCTAGTTATCAAAAGGTAGCCAATAAAAAAAACCAATGCAATGCTTATTTATTTATTATATATTTACTAAGGACTCATTACATGTCAGAAACCATCCCAGATACTGGCTACATAGCAGGAACCAAAACAGATAAAAGTTTATTTTTTTCACAAGAGTTAATCAAAGGTTTACTGAAAGAAGAAAGTTTAGCCAAGACCTGAAGGAGGTGAACTCGTGAGCCACACAGCTACACGGGAGAAAAGTTGTCATGTAAAAGGAAAAACAAGTGCAAACCCATGAAGCTGAGCAGAGCTGATATACATGTTCGTGATTGTATTAGGAAAACAGAGAATGTAGAAATGATGGATTTAGGGGACTAAATCCATCATTAGAATCCATCATTTGAATAGGCAGAATATATGGCCATGTACACAATACCGTTTCCTGAGTATGGGAGTTCGTACCTGTCAGGCTGTAATCTTACAGTCTTTATTGGCCATTAATCTCTTATTTCAGACTTAGGTAATATGAACGTTTATAAGGAGTTCTTTCTTTTGTCAGGTATCTCTTTTCTATATTTGTTTTAAATGAGGACCAAGTCATTAGCCTGCTGCAGGTGCCCCGGTGTCTCTGTCCAGTCCTGACCTAAAGCTTTAAATTAATGACAGGCAGTTCCCAACTGGATTAAGAACATTTCCCTGCGTTTTCACTGAGTTACTTCCAATTTCTATGCACTTGATTTCTGTTGGAATCCTTTATCCTGATGGAGGGTCATTTATTAATATAAAATTGCATTTTCTTATACATTGGTATTTGAACTGTATTTATCACTTCCCTATATTTTCTTCATCCATTTTCAACATTTGAGACCCAGTTTATTGCTTTCGTTTATCCTGTTTCCAAAATTATAAGGAACTATTTCAAGTATATTGCCCTAGATATAATATATTTCATAATGTTCATGCCTTAAAAGTAAATTTTTTTTTATCCTGTTCTGCAAACGTCTGGTCAAGTCAAGGCTGATTAATGTGGTAGACCACTGCCTTTCAGTCCTTCAATCCCACAATTTAGATAAAATAGAAAAAGGAAGCAATCATGCCCCCAAATAAGATGTGCATCCCTGTGGACCTGTACTGCAATGGAAAATCATTTGTGCTCAGACCTGTAGCAGTAGGACTGTTGGGCTCCAGGACAGAAACTAGGGAGACACGATTGAGATGTCAGATTATTTGGATTGAAGCTCTATGAATCTCTCTAGGTTTCCCTAGAGGCACAGTGGATGTTGAAAAAGTTAAACTAGAGCCTCATGACCCCGGAGAGGCTGGTGCATCCACTGAGGAGATCACTGGGATGCCAGATAGAGAAGGGACCTGGGGCCGCTGGGCGGTGGTCAGATGCCCGCCAACGGGAGTTCCAGATCTGGGGAGCTCCCCGAGGTAATAGACCCAAGGGAGCAGCTGAAGATTTGGTGCTGCAGTAACAGAGAAAGAGGGTTACAGAGCATGGGAAACGTACAAATACAAATACCCACAAATACATGCACAACTGCTATTCATTTTAGCACTGTAATAATACATTTTATGTATTTATGATTATATTCATGTTTGATTTTTGTATTACATTACATAAAAGGAAGCAATGTCATAAAGGATGAAACTTTCTAATGATATTGGAAACACCTAGGAACATAAAATAGGGTGTTAGAGGAAATAATGCTTATACAAATTAATTTTTATTCAGAAAATATTTAAATATTGTTCTTCATTTGTTTTTTTGATATCTCATCTGCTTATAAGTGAACACAGCTTTTTGCTGTATTGAACTTTTATTTGCTAGGATTTTTTAATTAAATTTCTTATTACTGCTACACACAAGCAGAAAATCATTAATATGGCTTAGTTTTATGCTGATGAAATCTTAATCTTCAGAGAAATAATTCTTAGACAAACAATTTCTCTTATACCAAAGAGAAAATGTTTTTCATCTGGTTTTTATTCAGTTTCACTGTATAAACAGTTGTAGATAATATATTAATATCTTGTGAAAATAGAAAACAACCTTAAAACTTAGAATTGGCTTGCAAATGTTAGCCTAGAACTATACATATGATAATAACACTTATTCACTGCACATTGATTTACTTTGATAGCTCCAAGTTTTATTTGCTTCTGTCCAAATGACAAGACTTATTGTCAGCAATGTTCCTCTATCAGTAAATGTTTTACCACATTTATTCAGTACTACTGTACTTCTACTCTATCATTTTCTTTTCAGTAAACCTATTTTTTTTCCAAACTAAGCACCAAAACACACTCAGGGTAGCACAGCAAACTCACAGGGTTGTTTCAAATTGTAAAGGGTTATTAGTAAGTGATGAGGCTTTTAAAATTACTGAGGAAACCACAGTGGCATATACTGGAAACTTTAAAAACTACTAGTTCAAATTAGTTCATGGTTTATATAGCAGATCACTAAATTCCTTTCCTTGCTGCCTTAATGTGAAACTGGGTTTAAGTGATGAGTAACACAAAAGGCAAGTATTGTGAAAAATAATGTAAAAAAGAGACAATGACAGGATCCAACCTCCTTTGGAAGTTTAAGATGTTCTGTACCAATAAGTGTTAAGTGGTTATGGAATAAATATTAAGTTGCAGACTTAATGGCTATAAATGCCACTCTTAGGTGTTTCTTCTGCCTTAAGTGATGGAAAAAGATTATTAAGATAATTAAAAATACTATAAAAAGAGAAATTTGGAGAACCTGTGAGATATACAATATGTTATTCAGAAAGTAAAAGTATACTTGATGTCTTCAATTGACCCAATATACAAACAAAACATTTTTCAAAATATTTATTTATTTTTAAAAAGAGGGGAAGGGAGGGAGAGGGGGTGGGGAACATCGATGTGGGAGAGAAACATCGATTTGTTGTTCTCATAAGCTCCCCGACCTGGGATGAACTGACAGCCCAGGCATGTGCCCTGACCAGGAATCGAACCAGGGACCTTTTGCTTTGCAGGATGACACCAAACCAACTGAACCGCACTGGTCATGGCAAAACAATTTCTTAATGTCAATTTAGTGGATACTCTGCTATGTTTAAATCTGATGAATATCCCTTCTAAAAGAAATTGTTAGCCTCTATACACAAAATTTCGATAAGATTTCTATAGAAAGATGCTGTGTGGTGCGTTGTACATTCCGTAGGCACACACACACACACAGTGATTCTGATACCAGCTGTGGCCTGTTAGACTCCTAGACTGTGGAGAAAATAGGGTATGAGCAAGAAAACATCAAACTATATACAGAACTATGTAGATAATTATAAGCTCAGAATGTATTTCTCTGGTCCTGCTCCCACATGCTTTATGGGGATTACAGCCTCCACCAAATGTATCTCACACACATCCAGAACATTTTAGCAGAGTTTCAAATGTTGTCAGACTTCAGTCTCTGTGGGCATTTTTTGTGCATGTATCGATTTTTTCCATCTATTCTGCCCGTGTTTTCTGTGCCTGGAGGGACTGCGAAGGTACTGATACCTGGTAAAGGTGTGGCTCCACGCTGGGGCCGGCCTCACTGCCCACTGTGCCGGTGTTCCCGGTACCTCAAACTGGTACCGACGTGGTGCTGAGGCCACTGTCTCTGAAAGCCCCAAAGAACTGTGCGTTTTAGCACATACCCCCTGAGGCCTGTGAAGATGCTAATAAAATCCAATTTTGTTTGTTTCTCAATCATTAAATGCAAACTCATTTCCCTAAGGCTGAGACCCGAGTACACTTGGTGAGCTAAAAGGAAACAAATAATGAGCACACTATGCGGTATTACTCCCCAGCTCCCAGTTGTTTCTTTATCTTTGAAGCATATTTTGTATTCCACTGCTTTCCCTTGAGTCAAAATGCTTTCTGGGATGACCTCTCTCTCTCTCCATATATACACAAATATCTCTGTTTATATACATATATATGTACATACACACCTGCTTTCTCTCTCTCTATGTACACACACTATACGCAGCCCCTTTGTACAAATACAAAATACCCACATAACATGTCTGTGTTTCAAAATACATTTATCTCAGGCTCGCATTTAGGCAAATAGGCATGCAAGTGTATTACATATACATAGTTAATATGCACTTTTTTTAAATCTAGAAACAAATTACTCTCAGCTTTTAACAGAGTGTGAGTGTGAGGCTGTTTGCGATGGGCGGGCTCCGCCTGGGTTCGTTCCTAGGCACTCACAGGCTGCCGCTGGACCTGGCGCAGCGCCTCTGCCTCGGGGACCCTCACAATACCGTGTGTCTTCTGAGCACCCATTTGATTTTGTGAGGCTGCAGCCACGAGGAGGAAACACTGTGTGTTAATATAAAAAGTAGAATATTATTCATAAAAATAAAAATTTAGAAACCAACCATTTTAAAGAAAATAATACAAACGCATTTTCTTTTTTTTTTTGGGGGGGAAACTATTTGCATTTATTTTTATTTTTTTAAAGATTTTATTTATTTATTTTTAGAGAGGGAAGGGAGAGAGAAAGAGAGAGAGGGAAACATCAATGCGCAGTTGCTGGGGGTCATGGCCTGCAACCCAGGCATGTACCCTGACTGGGAATCAAACCTGCGCGACACTTTGGTTCGCAGCCCACGCTCAATCCACTGAGCTACGCCAGCCAGGCAAATGCATTTTCCAACTGACAATAATATTTGACAGATGTTTAAATTCAAATAGAGATTATAAGCCTGTAGTGGTGTTTAAGATACTTCTATAAAAGCCAATGTCGCAATGTCACTCAGATATGACTGTACATTATCTCAGGTGCACATACGGGCTCGAGAGGAGGTAGAAAGTCACTCATTACATTTAGCAATGGCCTATGCATATGACAATTGGATAATATTAATCCATGAGGCCTACACAGAGTACAGTAATGGCAGGGTTAAAGTATATGTACAGATACATATATACACATAAACATACATTACATACACATGGCTACAGATTATAAGGCTTTGTTTGAGATAAAATAAGGAATTTATTATTGTTTCAGTATTGTGGCCATCATTATATTATTGTAGATTGAGTTCAATAAAACAAACATTGAAGAGATAGAACACATCATAACCGAGACATGAAAATTGTGACTTTATAGAGGGTTTGTCCTTAGCATCCATGAAATTAGGAAAACATAAAAATAAGTCCTTTTCCCTTCTAATCAGAAAACTGTTCAATGAAATCTTAGGTCACCTTTAACTGTCAGGTTGGTATATTTTTATGTTTTACTTTACTTAACTTTTTTGCTATATATACAAAGAATAAATTTAATTATAAAATAAAATCAATTACTACTGTTGCCTGATGATAACCGTATTGGACTAGCTGGATTTATGTAATTTACCTCTGTACTCCTCGTTGAATAATTAATAGCACTGATGTGTCACACGTCCACCTGTTCCATGTGGAAATTAATTATTTTTACGAGGCAGCTGATATTGGAGAGCAAAGCTGTCATAAAGGTTCTAGGCTGCAGAGCCAGCCACTAGGCTCTCTTCAGGGATTCTGCAAATTGACCTAGGTCACTGCTCGTGTCTCCAGTTCTACCTGTGATTGGCTGTGATGAGGTTTCAGACTGGAGGGCTGGGGGTCTTCCTGATGAGTTTAGTAATTATCCCAGGAACAGTTTTAAGGAAATAGTCATCATGTTCCTCTTAGTTCTGTGTCAAGTAGCCATGTGAATCTGTTCATGCCTCTGATCATCAATCTCTCCATAGCTAAGATGAAGATATGAGAAAAAAAAAACAAGTTCACCCTTGAGTCTCCCAGTTTCCCTCTTCATAATTTTTTTCTCTAGGGTATTTAAATGGAAACCATCTTTTTATATTTCAGGATCAGAGGATCAGAGAAATAGTTTCTATGCTTATGTACCCTGAGTACTTTTATATTTTTCTTTTAAGATCAATTCTTTCGTTTACATGGAATTAGTTTTTTGTGGTGCATAACATTAGAATACAGACTGAGGTTGTTTTCAGGAGTCGTTAAGATTGACCCTGCGCCAGGAAGTGAGAAGTACTCTGTCCTGTGCATGTCCCAGGACCTCTATGCACGGGAACCTCCCACTTTCACTCACGTTGCTCTTTGTTAAATTAGCTTGCAACCTCAAGGTTTAACTTTACAGCAAATGTCAGCACACAGGAGCACACTAACTTCCTGTTCTGGTCTGAAGCTATGCGTGCGGTTTCTGTCTTGCTCCTGGATTTGGAAACGAGACAGGCAGTGGTCTCTCTCATGAGGCCGGGCAGCCCACTTCTTCTCTGGCATAAAATAACCATAGTTGTGATCTTTAGACTCTTACAGGATGCCATTTTTTGGGGGGGTAAAATGCTATGTTGTGAAGATTTGTTTTACATTCCCACATTTTGTAAGTCTCAGAGCATTTTTTATTTTTTAAAGATGGTTGGTCAACCTTGGACCTCGCTGAGACATCTGCAGTGATCTCGGTAAGAACTACGTAGCCGATAATATGCCTTCTCAATTTTTTTCTGTACATGCCTTTATTCCCAGGCCCATTAGGAGGGTTCACCCTACTGTCAGCTCAAATTTGTGTGATCCCATGGGGGCAGTCTTACCTTACTAGGTAAGGTAAGATTGATCAAACGAGTTGTGGTCTGTTAAAAGTTTAGGCTGGGGAGGCTCTTTCCCATAATATACATTTGGAATATGTAAAACAAGAGACTCTAGCTTTAGCATTAGGTAATGTAAGAAGTCTGATACATTATGTAAGTTCTCAGCTCATTTTAAAATTGAAAGATGGACTGCTTACAAAAAATCTAGTTATATGTATTTATGCAAGCATACTAAAACCCCAAAACAGAGCTGTCTGAAAAATGTCCTTTTGGCATAGGTAATATAGTCAATAGTATTTTACTATTATTGTGCCAGATGGTTACTGGAAATATCATAGGGACTACTTTGTAAAGTGTATGATTGTCGAATCACTATGCTATACACTTCAAACTAATACAAAATAATATTGAATGTGAGCTGTAATTGAAAAAAAATTTGGAAAGAGAATTTTCCATTATATTGCCCCCTACTTTGAAATTTTAGAATTTTAACTCAAGCATGTTAAGGAGAAAGAGAGCAAAAGAAAGGGCTGGAGAAAGCAACAGACTGACAGGCTGGCCATAAGGTTGTTCACCCCACCAGCCTCATGATGGGGGGCTTCTGCTTCGACTGCCCAGGCAAAGAGGGACCCAGGAGGGTGCTGAGGTCGATGAGGGCCAAGCTAAGGGCGTCCACATGAGAAATTGTTTAGTCACATGACAAAGCGTGAGCTCTCCCAGTGGTCACGGGGCTGCAGGATGGGGTGGAAACAGGGAGGCAGTTCCTGCACTAGAGATTGGGGTTCTGACAGATATTCATAAAGGTGTTATTTATAGCTAGATTATAAGAGTTGTACTATGATTAATATCATAGTACAAGCTTGTCATTGCATGTTGGCTATAATCCAGCTTTGTTTTTCCCACTTTTAACAGCAATATGGAATCTGTAAGCCTATCTCGTGGCTCTTATGGGTTTATTGAAATAATCAGATAAAGAGTAGATATTAGATGACAAGTGTTTCTCCCTGTTTTGGAACCATGAAGAACCATTGACCATGATAAAGTTTCCAGTGTTTCCTGTCTTAACTAAACCTCAGACAAAGAGTCTAATTTTTTTCTCACATCTAATTAGAGTGTGAGACTAGCCACGATAATCCTATCCATTGTTTTTGTGATCCATACACTAAAAGGGGTTGTTTTGCCATAAGGTGTTCCCACATTCTCTTTATTCTTTAAAGAACATAAGATAAGTAAAGAGCCTTTCTTCATTAAAAAAGGGACAAAATACTCTCAAGCTTTGGCATATTGTCCCATCTTTATTCATTTAGCTATTCATTTGTCAACTATTTAATGTGAGCTTTCTTCATCATGAAACACTTAATGTTTAATATAAATTAAATATTTACTATAAAGCCTCATGTAATGGCATTCGAAATGCATTAATTGTTATGCAGCAATCTTCAGGATTTAGGCTTACATAAATTATTTGGAGATACTTCTAAAATATTTACAATTTTAAGCCTGTTCTTTAATATTATATAGATAACTAAGTAGTATAGCCAAAGTTTAAGCCTTGGGATAGGTCTTTAAATCAATGAAATTTTCAAACTTTGTGCCAATTGATTTTCTTAAATGCACATTGGGAAGGCAGGAGCATATTTTCTTTCTGATGTTTTGACTTTCAGAGTCCCAGAGTCAAGAGCTGTTCTTTATAAGTGGTGGCAGTACATTCTCTCATGACAGCATTGCAGCTCCCCAGGGGGTACTACTCTCTGTTCACAATGGGAAATGAGTGAGAAATTTAGAAATGATAAAACATAGACTATTGAGATTTAAATGTTTTAGTTGTGTACCTGTTGACTAGGGATTCAACAATATTAATGTATGGCTTATTACAGTATTAAAAATAGCTACTTATTGTTGATTATATTCATTATAATAATGTGGAGACTGTCCACCCTACAAATGTTTTATTAAAAACTAAAACTAAAAAAACAGCTTCTAGAGTAATTAAAGTTGCTGAGTCAAACTTAGAGGTTTACAAAGCCATACACAGTACTACTAAATCATGCTCATTCTGCTTGATATCCAAAATCAGGTTAAGTACACATGTCAACATTTCCCAATACCCCTTCAAGTGTTTGATTTGCATCCTTATTTTAACTTTTACTTCATTCTTTCATTGCTATGTAGTGGGACTCTCAGTGTAAGTATTTGTTCTATTTTTTTCTGGTCTAGTAAGAAAAGTTCTAGATGACTTCTTCAATCACTGTTAGTTCAGAAGGAAACCAACCTTTTGGTGATAACAATGGTTTCCCTCCATGAATAATTGGAGGTGTGTCCATATCATATTAGTCATACTGAGGAAAGAGGTTAGAAATTTCAGATGCTTAGAAGATAATGGTTATTTAACCATACAATTGGTATTATTAAGATTGAAAAACAATGTTTTCTTAAACCTGGAGTTCAGCTCCACAACAGTTTAAGCAGGAGTTTCTCATCCTCAGTGTGATTGACATGTTGAGCCATATACCTCTTTGTTTCTGGGGACTGCACTGGGTATTGCATGTTTATCAGCATTCCTGGTCTCTACACACTAGGTGCCAGTGGCAACCCCTTGCCCCAATTGTAATGACAAAACAGTCAAATTACTAAATATCTTCTCAGGGGGAAAATCATCTCTGGTTAAGAACCACTAGTTTAAACCAAGCTTGGTACAAGGTACCTGGTAATGACCTGTGATTTGGAACATGGTTTCACAGAACACAGAACTCTCTGGGCATCAGAAATTTTGTCCCCAGGAAAATCTCTAACAGTGTAGGTGCTCAGAGAATAACATCACTTTCCCTCAAATATTCGCAGTGACCAGCACAAGGAAATCCACCGGTGGTAGACCAGTTGTCGGAACTTGCATTATGTAGCAAATAGAAAGCAGTGGTAACACTGACTGATCAAATTTCAGAATACATGCAGTGAGGGCCTGGAGGTCAGCTGAGTCTTCACCCTGTGGGGGTTCCCTTTTAGAGATGATGAGAAATGATGCAGAGAAACTTGTTTTCAGTTTTAAAAAGTACATGATTTGACATTTTGAGTTTATGGATCTAATGTATTCCAGTTATACTTTGATATTCCCTACCGTAACGATGAATCTTTATGTAAACATGTTATAGTCATTGTTTCAAAACTCTTTAGACTGTGACTATAACCTTGGAGGATGATATTCACAAATAATTACACTGAATAACTAAATTCTGGGATGCTTTCTCCTCATTAGCTTATAAAAGAAACAGCTAAATTAAGCCACATAATAACTTCAAAGAAGTAATCAAGGTATAAAATTCGAGGCTCATTTAAGTCTCAATGCATTTAAAATCATTTTCTATGCAATAAAAAAGAAGATAGTAGTACTATGAAAATGTTCTGATCACAAAACTTCGTAACAGAAGTGAGATCAGGTCTTTTGCATAAGATCCCACTCAGCCTTAAGAAGGCATTTTCTGAGAAATAAACTGCTCTCCTACTTATTTGTATGCATCCTTAGTCAAGTTTTGTAACCTCCCTGTTCCTCCATTTTCCCACCAGTAAAATTATAGTTGTAACATTATCATCACCAACATTAGAAGACTGATATGATGACATAACTTAATATGTATAAAATTTTGAACCATGCCTGACACATAGTAAGTACTCAATAAGTATTAGCTGTTGTGTTAGGGATGAAATCTAATATTATGATTAGAAAAGAAAAGAAAAAGAAACATAAATCTTATATGTACTCTAATAATGTCCTTAAAATGAGTCATGTGGGCACTTTTCCAATCATAAATGAATTTATTGGTATGGATCAATAGTCATAAGTTGCTTGAAAGTTTATTCTAAATAAAAAGACACTGCAGAATGTCTTTCCAAATTGACCTCAGGATAGGTGTAGATTTGATCATCTTTAACTCTGATTAGTAGAATTGAAAAAATATATAAAAATACATTTTATTTCTCCCTATCGACTTGTATTTTAAAATATTTCTCAAATGCATTTGTACACTGGGAAAATTGAGTATGTTGATGAAGATATTTCAAGAACAAGGAAAGAACATATACGTTGCCTCAAGGTTTTTTATTTGAATGGTGGGAAAACTTGTAGTTCTAAAAGCTTAAAATATACCAACTAGTAAAAAAATGACTCATTTCATACCGATATATTGCATTATTCTCCTACGGCTGTTGTAACAAATCACTACAAACTGGGAAGCTTAAAACAACAGATTTTTTTTTTCCCGACAGCTCCGGCTTCCACAGTCTGAAGTGAGACTTGCAGGACTAAACTCAAGCTACCAGCAAGGGAAGGCTGTGCCCCCTCCGGAGGCTCTGGGGGAAATCTATTCCTTATCTTTTCAGCCATGGAGTTGCTTTTCTTGGCTCCTAGCTCCTTCCTCCACCTTCAGACTGGGCCATGTAGCATCTTCTCCCTGCCTCTGCTTCCTTCGGCTTTCGTCTCCTGCCTCCTTCCCTTCTGTTTGTCGTCCGATTTCCCTCTGCCTCCTTTTCATGAAAATAACTGGGTTGACATTTAGGACCTGCCTGAGGATAACTTCTTCATCTCCATATTTTTAACTTAATCACATGTGACAACCCCCTATCCCTATAATGTAAAACTCACAGATTCCAGAATGGGGGCCTAAATTATTATTTTTTAATAGAGGGACATTATTTATCTTACCATGAATAGGAAAGTATTATTGGAAAAAGATGTTAATCTTTTCAACATCAAAGTAAAATGGTTAATTTGATTGGCGTAAGACCAAGATTTTGAATGAAAGCCTTTTGCTGTTTAAATTGATAGCAAACAAAAACAAAACAAAAACTTTAATCTTTTAAAGATATCAAAACAGTCAATCAACATACATTGGTGTAATCATGTGCCTTCTCTTCTTGTTTAATTTTATTTTAAAGTTTATTTATTTTTATAATTTTCTTCTATTTCAATACGTGTAAGGACAACCATAGCAAGAATTTTGTTTTTCAAATTTGTTATTATATCACTAGTACATGGCTAAACTCTTAGAAAATTAGAATATTCGCAAACATTTACCCTGTTTGACCATCCTTTGGGGTACGTGAAATGTTCATAGAGGTGAAATAGATTCTAGATAATCAAGAATTAGAGCATCAAGCAATCAGGAACAAAAGATTGCAAAATAGTCTTGAATAGGATGTTTATAAGTGATTGTTGTAGTAGTCAGCTCTGGCTGCTACAATAGAGTTACATGGATGAGGCGGCTTAAATAACAAAAAATTGTTTCTCACAGTACTAGAGGCTGGAAGTCTGAGACCCGGGGGCCAGCATGGGCAGGTTCTTGATGAGAGCCTTCTCCCTGGTTTACAGATGACTGTCTTGCTGTACTCCCTCATGCAGAGGGAGCCAGCTCTGGCCCCTTCAAGTTCCTATCAAGGCACTAACCTCACGAAAGGGTCTCTACGCTAATCACCTCACCAGGCCCCGCCTCTGTGTATCACCACATTGGGGATTCAGGCTTCAACAGAGGAATTTTGGAGGCACCGAGGCATTCACCCCCTAGGAAGTGGCAAGAAATTACCCTCTAAATGTAATTGATTACAGAAAGTATATTTTACCACAAATCACTTAGGATATGTTGTTAACATCAAAATATTTGAGATCAAATTTCTAATTTTTTGATGTTAACATTCAATTTGTATCATTTCTTGAATAACAAGAGTAGACTGAATTTTTTAATTTTTTTGTAAGAAACTAATGAATCAAGCCCTGGCTGGCGTAGCTCAGTGGATTGAGCGCGGGCTGGGAACCAAAGTGTCCCAGGTTCGATTCCCAGCCAGGGTACATTCCTGGGTTGCAGGCCATAACCCCCAGCAACCACACATTGATGTCTCTCTCTCTCTCTCTCCCTCCCGTCTCTCTCTCTCTCTCTCTCTCTCTCCCCCTCCCTCCCTTCTCTCCCTAAAAAAATAAAAATAAATATCTAAAAAAAAAAGAAACTAATGAATCAAAAATTAATGGCAGAATTAATCACTACATTCTTAATGCCATGATAATTAAATATTAAAATTTGTTTTCCCATCATAGGGAAGAATACATTTAATAGTTTTTAAATTAAGAAATTGAGATGGTACACTATAGTTCATCACAAAAATGTAATGTTACACAAGTGATAAAAGCTTAGTAAATGGGCTGCGAACCATAGTGTTGCAGGTTCGATTCCCAGTCAGGGTACATGCCTGGGTTGCAGGCCATGATCCCCAGCAACCGCACATTGATGTTTCTCTCTCTCTCTCTATCTCCCTCTCTTCCCTCTCTAAAGATAAATAAATAAAATATTTAAAAAAAGCTTAGCAAATGTATCTCTGAGTGTATTATTTAAAAATTTGTAAAAGTTGCTCTTCTCTCCATAATAAGAAAGCTTTGATTTAGTTAGTACTTACTGGTGGTTTTTCTAATGTTATTATATTTGTCAAGTAGAGTAATTGTAGAATATAACTGAGCAAGTAATTATTATATTATGATTTCCAATTGAATCTGTTAATTTAACAAAGGGGTAAATGTGTGGTTCTTAACAATTACTTTAAAATAGGTAATAACAATGGAGCTCTTCATATTACTGTATAAATACCCAGCCAGCCCTTGTCAATTAATTTAATTAGCACAGTGGAATTTAGATGACCTTCAAAAATATCCTGCAGATTTATGTAGTCATGTTGTAAATAAGAAGCTTAATCAAGTTGTAATATAAAGGAAAATGACTTTCCTTTTATGGAATTTCACTTGATTGAAAAAGGTAAATAGATAACATTAAATGTGCAGAGAAGCATTAGAACTCCTTATTTATATAGGGCATACATTCTGTTTTAATTCATTTTGGGGACAAAGCCTATAAATAAATGCACATGTAAATGAACCATAGAATTTATTTTCATGTCAGGTGATTCTGAAATCAGGTTCCCTAGTAGAAGTGGCATGCATGTACATGTATATGTGTGTGTGCAGGGTCCGGCAGAGGTAACGCCTGCTAGAGTGTGGTCGGTAGGGTAATAATACAAGTGTAATAATGTATAGTTTTAATTTGCACATTTCACCTAAATGTCATATGGTATGCTTGAGTATGATATTGTTACATTACAAAATTACATGGTTATGGTTTTGCAATAAAAGAGTTTGTAATAAGAAGGGGTGTTATTTGTGCTGGACTCTGTGTTTGTATACATACACACACAATGTATACAGGTAATGTTAATGTATACATGCATATAATCTTCAAAATTTACATAAACTCACCAGTTGTTGATTTGCACATTTTTTCATGAAGAAATTTTGTAAGACAAGTTTAAAGTCAGGAAGCCTAGACATTATAGTATGGAACCTCTGCCACATCTTCGTCTCTAAAATTCAAACTGTACAAGCTATGAGGGATAGAGACCTTCATCAAGAATAAAGTTTAATAAAGTTACATTTCCAGGTGCTTTAGGATCAACAATATGATGAATAACTTAGTGTGACAGTCACACATGAAGGCTGAAAAATATCTGGTGGAATTATTACAATTACAGCAATGACTTTGTCATCTTATTCCAAAAAATCACCCAAGATCTTGCACATCAAAGAGACTCCTAAAGAGCTGGTGCATAGCACATGAAATTGACCGAGGGTCTGCATTAGTTCATGGAGTATTATTACTCCAAGTTGACCTTTTCACTGAGACTAACTGAAGGTTTTGGTTTGACAAAAGGAATAAGGAATTTTATTGGTGGTACAGGAACAGAAATACTAAAACAAATTCTGTTCTTCTCAGCTGATTCTGTTAAGACAACGGGCATATTATGGTCTAAAAAGAAAGAGTAAAAAAAGATTAGTTGTATTTTTGATGTCCTTCTTGGGCCATGGAGACTCATGTCCCAGATGAGGGTGCAGAAAAAGAAGAAGTTATGATAAACAACTGACTTAAGTTTTTTATCTAAAAAGACTGTATGCTAAGATAAAGATAAACCAGAAGTTAAATAGCTCAGAAGTATAGGCTTATTGCCCTGTATAGGAAAACCCAAGTGATTTGGCAATCTTCAACTATTAAATTGGAATAATGCAGCTCTAGAGTGATAGGTACCCCAGAAAACTGTGGGGGAAGAAAAACTCTCCTCCTAAGTAGGGAAAATATGTTATTCTATCATTAAGCAGGGAAAGGTAGATTGGAAGCTGCAATAAATTGAATTGTTTCTCCAACATTATTTCCAATGTCTGGGAGTTTGAAGGGACAAGCAGGTGAAGCCATGTACAGATGTGGCTAGACTTATATTTTGGGTATCTGTGAGTCAAGGTGTTCTTTGGATAAGGAATTTTTGTGGTGTTACTGGCTAGACTAGAGGCAAACAATTGTTAATGACCCCAAATTCTGTAAAATTATTTAAATTAGCTTAACTGTTGGCCAGTGCACCCAGAGCTAAAATAACTACCTAGAGTTTGGACGAACGTGCTGACCCTTGCATCCTGTCGTTATCAGGGATGCCCTGGTGACATCCTCCAACACTGGGGCAGAGAGGACCTGAGGAGAGGAGAGGTACCTCTATCCTGCATATGGGGTTTGCCAGAAGGTCCAGATTTGGACCCATCCTCTATCAAAGATTCTTCACAGCTGTGATGGGATTGTGAGATGCTGTTTCCATGAGTGAAGTTCTAAGCATCTGTGCATGTAGAGTCACTGGTCCAGAGCCTGTGAGAACCTCTTCTTCCAGGGGAGCCCGGTTTGTGACAAGCAATTGCTACTCTAACGGCACATGGCATGGAGGCAAGGGGGGCACGCTCTTGCAGCTCAAGTCTACAGACAAAGAGCAGTTATCACAGTAATCTAGATACTCCACAGGATATGAGAGGGGACTGTTAAAGCTTCTACCCTGAAGGGTTCTTGGTGGATACTAATGGCAGTGTCTGTTATACTGCACTTCGGACACATTCCGGAGACACGTTGGAAGGGACCTGTTGCCTTAAGTAAAATTTTTAAAGGAAGAATCCATGTTGCATCCAGAGACCTGAAAAACCCGACAACGTATTGAAGTAATTTGAAAATTGTGGTACTGAGAAGATCAATAGCTATTACTTGACAGTATCAGATACAAAGCAGCTCTTGGTTTTCAAAATAATTTTCAGGAGTTTAACTGATGTGGCAAGCCCTTGAATTATGTGAGCAGGTAACGGTTCTCCTCTTTTTGTGAGCTCCTTTGTACTTGTATGTCCTGGATGATTGTGCCAAGTGAATATCCTTGCCAATGTAATGTTGGAGGAGGTTGGATGCTATTACGATATTGTTGGCCAATATTGTGTGTGCTTTCAAGGCACTTAAGGTACTCAAGTAGTGAGGTAACATTATATTGTGTTTTATGGAGGGGAAGGCAAATTACAGCTGAGAGTCTTGAAATAGGCACCAGATAAACTACATTAGTCAAATCTACAATAGGAAACTGATTACTTTATTCTGGTTGGATAGTGTTAATAATTTTAACATTGACTATGGAGCCCAGATGAATGAAGCAACAGGATTAAAGTCATGGTGATTTATTAGGAAATGATGTTCATTCTTTCCAATTTTAACAACAGGCAAAATTGTGTTGTTAAATGAACAATCAGTGGGGAATAATCATTTCTTCTCTAGATAGTTTGTATATAATATATTTAAATACTGGAGTGTCCTGTTTTAGTTTACATTGGCCATATTAGCTAATTTAAGTAATAGGAGGTGGGATATCTGTAGGGTTCCATTTTGTCAAGTTAATTTGTAAGTGCCAAAGGCTTAATTTAATTTGATTTTAGTACACATGGTGTCAGAGCATCCATACTCATTATGGGGTAATTTAAGCAATCCAATAGTTTCTGTGGTTAAGGTAAAACATGTGTTCTGTGTTTTATGTTTAAGAGCTGCCTTAATATTACAGGGGAAACATTGTTCAAATTTAATGTGATCTCAGGATGTAACTGGAAACTGACTCAATATTAAGGACATGAATGTTTGCCAACTGATTTATGTTAGCAGATATTAAAATTAATTTTAGAGCTTTGTTGTAGAGGTGCAAAATCCATTCAGCTCTCTTTTATCTTTTTGTCATATGAATTCTTTTATTAAGTTACGGAGTTTCAAATGGGTCAAATTTAGAAGTTCTGTTTCAGCGATTTTTTTTCATTCCCCACCTTGCCTCCTGCCAGCCAGTCTCTAGTCTTTTCTCTCTCTCTCTCTCTCTCTCTCTCTCTCTCTTTCTCTCTCTGGTTAGTTAATATGCTTTTGCATGGAGGTTCTTTATCCTGCTTATATTTCTAAGACATCCTCCAGAGAAGCTCAAACTAGTATTGTCATGTTGAGTGGCCTTACCCATGACAATGTTTGCTTTACAAGGTTTATTTTTTTAATTTAATTTTAATTGTTGTTGCAGTACAATTTTCTATCTTTTACTCCCATACCAGCCCACCCACCTAGCCCTCCCCACCTACCCTCCCATTTCCACCTGCCCCTAGTTTTTTATCCATGTGTCCTTTATAGTTGTTCCTGTAAACCCTTCCCCTTTTCCCCTGGAATTCCCTCTCCTCTCCCCTCTGAACACTGTCAGTCTGTTCTCTATTTCAGTGTCATTGGTTGTATTTTGTTTGTTTCTTTGTTTTATTGTTTAGGTTCCTGTTGAAGGTGAGGTCATATGGTATTTGTCTTTCACTGCCTGGCTTATTTCACTTAGCATAATGTTTTCCAGTTCAATCCATGCTGTTGCAAAGGGTAGGAGCTCCTTCTTTCTTTCTGCTGCATAGAATTCCATTGTGTAAATGTACCACAGTTTTTTGATCCATTCATTTACTGATGGGCATCTAGGTTGCTTCCAGCACTTAGCTATTGTAAATTGTGCTGCTATGAACATCGGGGTGTATAGGTGTTCTTTTGGATTGGTGTTTCAGGGTTCTTAGGATATAATCCAAGCAGTGGAACTGCTGGGTCAAAAGGCAGATCCATTTTTAGTTTTCTGAGAAAATTCCATACTGTTTTCCATAGTGGTTGTACCAGTCTACAATCCCACCAACAGTGCACTAGGGTCCCCTTTTCTCCACAACCTCTCCATCACTTGTTGTTTGTTGCTTTGTTTATGATGGCCATTCTGACTGGTGTGAAGTGGTATCTCATTGTGGTTTTAATGTGCATATCTCTGATAGCTAGCGATATCGAGCATCTTTTCATGTGTCTCTGGATCCTCTGTATGTCCTCCTTGGAGAAGTGTCTGTTCAAGTCATTTGCCCATGTTTTAATTGGGTTGCTTGTCTTCTTAGAGTGGAGTCATGTAAGTTCATTATATATTTTGGAGATTATAAGTCCACTGTAATCAAAACAGCCTGGTACTGGCATAAAAACTGGCACATGGACCAATGGAACAGAACAGAGAGCCTAGAAATAAACCCAAGTCTCTACAGTCAATTAATATTTGACAAAGAGGACAGCAACATAAAATGGAGTAAAAGCAGTCTCTTCAACAAATGGTGTTAGAAGAACTGGACAGCTATGTGTAAAAAAATGAAACTTGAGCACCAACTTACACCATACACAAAAATAAATTCAAGGTGGATAAAAGACTTAAATATAAGTCATGTCACTATTAAAGTCCTAGAGGAGAACATAGGCAGGAAAATCTCAGATATTTCATGTAGCAACATTTTTACTGATACATCCCTCAGAGCAAGGGACATAAAGGAAAGAATAAACAAATGGGATCTCATCAAAATAAAAAGCTTCTGCACAGCTAAAGAAAACAGTATTAAAATAAAAAAAGAACCAACTGTATGGGAAAACGTATTTGCCAATGATACCTCAGACAAGAGTTTAATCTCCAAAATATATAAAGAGCTTTACAAAGTTTAAATATCTGAGTTTTAAGGGTTGTGCCCTAGGAGTGCCATGGGTGTGTTTTTTTACAATCCTGAGGATGACAATCTTTGATTTGACAGAGGCTTAAGAAGATTTGACATAGTTTCAGCAGCAGCAAAACTATGTCTAGGGTCCTATTGGACCATGTGCCATTAGGAGTGTGGACCTCCATGATTCAAATCTTTAAAGAAAGATGCTGCTCAGATAGTGACTGAATAGTGTCGGAATGTGCCACCCCAAAATATGCTGCTTTGTTTGGCACGTGAAACTGAAGGCAAGCGAGACCCAGAAGACTCAGGCAAACCTTTTTACCTCTCCTTTAATTGCTTAAAAGAATTTAGAAGGGGGGCCAGTACCAGGAAGGGAGTTACTACCAGAGATGACTCTTTCTAAGGGGAGACTTCCCTCCCCTGCAGGGTGAACAGGCGATTACTAAACACCTTACATTCCTGTGAACTGCCCTCTTCCCCTGTGATGCCCAGACCCTGTCCCTTTCTTTATTCCGGGAGAGGGTATAAACTTCAATTGCTTGGCTGTCTTTGAATCTCATATTCCTGTGAATACACACAAAATGATTTAATCATCATCAGAATTTTGATCTTTTCAGCCTTCAGCTCTTTTAAAAATTTAATCTTTATTGTATTTTTTCCATTACCATCTCATCCCCTTATACCCCTCTCCCTCCAGCTTTCCTCCCCAAGCAGAAAGGGCTACAAAGAAATAATACGCTCATCTGCATGTATAGGCATATTTTTATTTTTTGCTGGACTTTTTTCTGCAATCAGTACTCCAATCATGTGTATCACAGAGTTGAGGTTCGAGAAGTCAATGACTTCCTCACTTGGGATTCCCACACCTATGAGGGCGTTTACAGTAGCATTAACTTTCACATAAACCTTGACTGCTTGATTTTTGTCTCAAAGTTCTGCCTGAACTGGGTGAGCCTAGAGTGTCTGATAGATCCTTTCTGGAATAACGTAATAAAGGGATAGGAATTCTACCAACATCCCCTAGCGGAGATCCAAGTTCTCGCCTTTCCTGCAGTCACCGCCGCAGACGTAAAGTGGCAATTTATGATATGGACATGTGGGCTTGTTAATAATCTTAAATCTTTCTCTGGGCAAAGATAATAATGATCTCCTGAACCATTAGTTTTGGTAATGTGATTTGGATACATTACCCTGAGTCGTATTTCTAAAGTGCTGAATAAATTGTTACAGGCATGATTGAGCAAATTAAGCACGATGGTCACCTGGGATTGGACACTCACTGTATTTCATAATGTCGGAGAACACTCACTGCCAGGAGAGCAGTGGGAGTGACATCTTGAAGCATTGGGTCTTGCCAAGTTTAGTCAGTGATGAGCTGGGGATGTTTATAGGCAAAGCTACTGTTTTTGTCGTGTTGGCACTTTTTAAAAGGATGGCAAAAAAAAAGAGTGGCCATTCCTTTTCTCTGATTTTTAAATTAATTCTCCACATTAATAACTTTTCATAATTACTATGTGATACTGTAACCCATGTTTAGGAAGCGAAAGTCTCAGCTGAGCATCTGATTTATCCAGTTAGTTCCCTTTATGGAATATGAGCTGAGTTAGTCCAAACCTGCCTGACTGGTCGCATAGGAGAACTCGATAAACAGTTCGAGGTGAATACTGTTGGCTTGTCTGGGATCAGCTGAGCACTCTTAGAGTCATAGGACATACATCGCAGGAGGAAAATAAAACTTCTTTGATGACACTTTCCATTTTTCACATAAAAATTATTTTCATAATATAGATCTCTTCCAAAACATTGTAAATAAGGGTCCGAACTGGGATTGCCTTCTCATATTAATTTGAATCTTGTACTCAGTCTTCTGTATATCCAGGTTTATGCTTTATTGGTTCGTTATGAGTAAATGAGTTTCTTTAACTGTATTCTGAAAATGTGCATGGATGTGAGAATACATTTGCATATATGTGTTTGTAATTTTACTTTAAGTTTGCTTTCCTCTTTGTTTCTATATATTTAGGTATTCTTTCTTGTTAACTATTTATTTTATAGTAAAGTATGTGGTCCTACAAAACAGTTTTGGCAGCAAATGTTCATGCACTGTTTTATTTCAAATAAAATACGCTTCTGTGATTATGAGCTTTATAGGAAATGAACTGTCCTTGAACTCCTAAACATGAAAACACTTTTAATTAAATGAAATAATATTTTACCACTGCTTTATGAGTCTTACTTGGAAACTTCTCTGTGTGAGAAGGTGTTTGGGAGAGATGAGAAAATTCTCCATAGCAGATGTTCTTGGTGACTGTACGATTTGAGTTTCACCCTATGTGTGTATATCAGTGGTTTCTTAATAAAAGAGAAACTTGCAAGTTTTCTGGCCATAAGAGCAAGCTCCATGTGCCTGGGTGCAAGTCCTGCACAACAAGGAGGGGGCGTTTGTGAATACATGGACCACCCTCCTCTCCTCTCAGGTGGATGGCTCTCCAGCAGTCTCCAGAGTCTCCCGACAGTGTCGGGTCAGATTGAGTCCCAGTAGCCCACTGGGGGGACTTGCTTCCTAATGTTCCTTGCATGCCTTCCTTTCTTTCTCTGACTCACTTTCCACTTCCCCAGCCCCTATCGGTTCTTTCTAGAATCAAACCCAGAGTAATCCAGTCAGGGGAGATCTTACCCAGGATATTTGCACAATAGTCTGACTGAAAAGTCTAACATATAAAGATGTTTATATACAGACTCTTGAGATTTAAAGGGAAAACAACTGATTGGACTCTTGTTCCCTACTCAAGTTATGAGTCAAGGACAAAATAAAATAACAGCAGTTAGAGATGGAGGCCAGAATACATCATCATTATTGATGTGAGTGATATTGCAGGGTATAGGCTATACCTGAGCACAAGAAAACTTTCTAATGTCCATACTCAGTATCACACTAATTATTCACCCAGACTCAGGCGCAGCTTAGCAAACACAACCGACTCCCCTTACCCCCACTGTCCCCAGCTGGCTTCGTTGCCTCTGCCACTCTCAGGGGTGGGAATTCTTTAAGACCCAGGGAAAGCAGGCACTATCTCATGAGAAATGAAAAGAAGCTGACTCAGACATGCCTAGTTTCTTCTCTCTAAATCGACCAGTCAGTGTTCAGTTCATTCCTTCCTTTTGTGGGCAGGAGTGATTAAAAAGGATGAGAGAGTTCCATATGTTTTAGTGGAGCTTCTGCTGCATGGAAGAAAACAGTTGATCGGGAGTTGAATGGAATCATTCCTCTGCCCTCCAAAACTGACCCGTTGGGTCCCACGCTGGGCACCTGTGCAACCACACAGGTTTAGGCCAAAGGGAGTGGGAAAGCTATTGTCTGGCTTTTGATTTCTCTTTGAGTGACTGTTTTGGACAGGCATTAGCCTAGGCAAAATGGAGGTTTCTTACTCTACCTTTTGTTCTGTGTGGCTTCTTTTATTTCTTCTGTAAAATTACATACAAAAAGACTTGATGACGTATTTTCTCATAAGGCAAATGCAAAATAAACCGCAATTAAAAATTTTGTTAAATTTTCCCTCTAAATTTCACCTGTTTAAGAACACTCATAAAAAAGGGAAAATTTGTCTTTGTTAACACATAATATTAGAGCTTAATTAAATGAATTTTTTGTATTGCCTTTGAAAGAGTAAAACCCTGTTTTGGATTGAAAGGCACAAAATCTGTTTAATTGGAAAAAGGAAGAAACAAAACAAAACGGAAGAAAACACACACACACACACACACACAGTCCTAGTGTTAATGAATTTGGAAAACAGACAAAATTAAAGCCAAGGGCAAATTTAACAGGAAATACTGTTTCTTCCTGGTTGTATCACAGTTGTAACATGTCATAATGACCTTGTCTTTGAGTGACCGGTACTTTCTAACCAGTGATACATCCTGACCTGCTTTTCTGCTCCTAGCTGGTAGGGATACCCCATTCTTAACCCGCCTTCAACTCCTGAGCACTCAAACCTGAAATTTTCACTTTCCCTAATCCTGTCTCAAAAATAGCAACCAACCCAGAACTCTCCTTCACTTTCCTTAGATTCTCTTTAGAAGTTTTAAGTGAGAACCCCAACCTTAGGTAAGACGCTTCCCTCCTCCATGTGGAGAAGCAGTTTTTTCACCCTTCTCCTAGGATGCCCTTCCTTGGTACAACGTGTCAATAAAACTCCTTTGCCTGCTGGCCTGTGGCTCATTAAATGTTCAGACTTCATTACTTACAATGTTGAACTCATTGCATAAGACAATGAGGCCCCTGGGGTTTGTTCTGTTTTCAATATGGCACAATGTGGGCTGAATGGGACAGTTATGCTGCCAGCAGTGGCCTCTGCACGTCAGAGTCTATGAATGCAAACCACTCCTGATGCTTCACCTTATTAAAATTGCAATGACCAAATATTGTCATTGGTTGTTCGCTAAAAGTTGCTTGTGTGTTGCTGTTTTTCATTACTTTATTTTATTGATTTTTAACTAATGTTGTTGTTGCAAAAACAACACATGTGAGATTAGATGTTCATTTTTACATCATTGGTTTTTCTATGCCGGTTCTTATAAATAATAGGTGAGTTCTACATTTCTAATAGAAATTAAATTTGTGATAAAAATCACATTAAAACATAACCAGAAACATATGGGAAGTACAAATATAGACCAGTTACATTACTACAGCATCATTCCATGATAAAGCAAAAAATGCATTATTTGTGCACATGGGAGGCTATTGAGGAAAAAAATTCTGAATGTTAACTTTATGTTTTTGTCATCAATAAAAAATGTTTAATGTGTTATTATCGTTTATCCACTTTTGTACAAAAGAGACTTGATGACATACTAGTGGCCTCAAAAATCCCAAATGAAACCCCACCCCTGACCACACCCACCTTTCTCTACCCTGTCTTCATTTCCATGTCTTCACGTGCATGTGCATCTGCAAGTCCATCTATATCTTTATCCTTGCTGTCAATATGAATTTATACAAGTAGACTCCCAGGTTGTACCATAATCACAACACTACCATATGTGCCTAAATTAAAAATAAACGTGGAGAATTTGATTAGCACCCATTGAATCTGTTTTCGGAGCCAGATCGCTTGATCTATGATACTTGGAAACCCACTTAATTGCTATATGACATTGGGTGACTTAATCATGTTGTTCCTTGATTTCCTCATGTGAAGATAAAGATGATGGCAGCTGATTTATATAATTATTGTGAAGAGCAAATTCATTGAGGGAAAAAATCACCAAAAGGACAGTATATTTTGTGCTTTCCATACACGAGTCACAAGTAATAACCAGAATTCTGAGGCTGGGCAAGTCTGGGTGTGTGTGTGCGTGCACACAGATGGTATAAGGAAATTTATATAATTCAGGGTCCATTACAGAAGGTTTCCAGATATGTCGATAAATAAAAAGCCTACCTATGTTTCTGCAAAAATATAGATGACCTCACATGAAAGTTTTTGGTTTCTTAGCATTGACTTGAAATGTTCAGCTTTCAGCAGAAAGTGAACGTTGTGCTCTGCGTGGAGAACCGGGAAGATGAAGAGCCCTTCGTGGACGTGGGGCAGCGGAACGTGTCCTCTCCTGGCTCAGAAAGTAAGTTGTAGCTTACTGAGAAGCTTTCAAAAAACTTCACTTATTCTGCCAAAGCTAAGCCAATTCTGAGTCACTAGCAAGTTATTTTGCAAAAACTTTCACTTTTCCAGAATTATTAAAACAGGACTTTAGGTGGCTAGCTATTATTTTTCTCTTGCGCTTCCAAACACCGTAGAACTATGGGTTGCAGTAGGTTGGCAATGCTGTTAAGTACAGAGGCGAAGAGTGAAGAATAAGAGGCGTTAAGTGGTGGGTTTCGAAGCCTGGCTTCCCACGAGACCCTGCAACTGGACTTGGTCATTCTGAGAGCGTAGTCTTCAGTTATGAGAAAGTACCATTGGGAATATTGCTCTGCATTCTAGAACCACTTCCTTTATTTGTTACTTCACAGTAATTAGGATTTATCATCTCTTTTACATTGTACAAGAGGCAACATAAGCTTTATTAATTGATATCTTCAACAAAACATATTGTTTCAAAACAGAACATAGGTGTGCAGTAGCTATAAGGGATATAATTAACTAGAACATTTCAGAGATCTCATAAATTTCTGTGGATTATAAATTTTCTAGAGAGCTGGAAGGGGGAGGGGATTATAAGGGATTAAATGGTAGAGAAGAAAAAAAGAAAAAAACATTTTTCTAAATTACTTATTTAGAAAACCTACTTTTGCCAAACTATACTTCAGATAACAGAGCAAGTTTAATGTAGATTCTAAAGAGAAATTTTTAAAAAAATGAGATTTGATATCTCTCTATCCAGTGTTACTTTCTGTTTCCATAGAGATAACTTTTATCTGGCTGCTTTTGTTTAAACCCTAGGTAAGGAAGGAGTACGTTGTTTTAAAAATTAATCAGGAAACAGATTTCTTTTGGTGTTGTAACTGTGAGAAATGACAAGTGAGACATAAACTTGAAGGGCCAGTGAAGACCTAGATTACAGAAGCTGAAACAGCACTTGTCTTTAAAATGAGCAACGAGAGACAAAAATCCCTTTAAGGTAGTTCTCTCTCTGCCTCTCTCTTTTTTTGGCTCTCATTTGCTCTCTTTCTCTTTTACTTTTTCTTCCTTTCCAAAATGTTTTCTTATGATACTAAACTCCACTTCTCTTCAGACCATTGCTATAAGACTCGTCTGTTACTGCAGGCAAGAGAGAAGGAATATATTTTTTATCATCACACAAAGACCTGAAGTCACTTACATGGGTGTATACACTCTCCAGTGGTATTGATTTCCTGATTTTAAAACTTAATTTTTTAACATCAGTAAAGTAAGGCTAATCTTTCCTTATGAGATAAAATCATATAAGGCTTTTCTCAAGCTTAGCATTTATTTAGTAAGGAGTTAATTTTAGCTATTTTTTAAAAGAGGAATCACTTGCTATAAATAGCAATATGTATCATTATTTCTGTGAATAAAGAGTTTACAACCCTTTTGATCTATGTGCAGTACATATTTTCAGAATCTCAACTTTAGAATACAGAAAATACAGTATGTTTTCAAAACCATGCTTATTGAGTGACTTTATGTGTAATACCTTTGAAACCTGATGTGTAAACTCAGACTACTGCAACAAAAAATCAACACTGATTTTTGCAAGATAATTCACAAGTGTTACCATGGTTCAATGTTTTTCACCAGGTCCCATTTTCAAAGGTGTATGTAAATCTATCTTAGCTGTTCAAGTTCCTCTGGGACAAAGGGATCAGTATTGCTGTTGAGAAAATCTTGTTGAAAGTAATACCCTTATACTTTCTTTGTATTTGCATACACTTTTCCAACACCTTTAGTTTGCTATAACATTTTGAATAAGATAATGAACTTTAAAATTGGGGTTATCAATCAACACCATCATTAACATAATCCATTTTCATTTTCCCTGTCAGTGTCCCTCACTTGCTGTGTACCCCACAACACACTCAATGATAAATCTCACCCAGTTGGGTTGTTTACCTAATTGTATTTTATTTTATTTTTTATTTTTTATTTTTTAAAGATTTTACTTATTTGCTTTTTAAAGAGGGAAGGGAGGGAGAAAGAGAGAGAGAAAGAAACATCAATGTGTGGTTGCTGGGGGCCATGGCCTGCAACCCAGGCATGTGGCCTGACTGGGAATCGAACCTGCGACACTTTGGTTCGCAGCCTGCAATCAATCCACTGAGCTACGCCAGACAGGGCCCTAATTTTATTATAGTTAGCTGAAGGATTGTCTTTGGTCCCATTAAGATTGCTTTGTCTTATGAGTCTGCGAAACTAAAGACAAGCTCATTTATGTATGTCTGTAGCTGGAATCATGGGGTTAATTAACACTTTAACTGTGCCATGTTAGGAAATTGTAAAGAGTAAAGAAGATCCTCAATGATATTTTAAAAATAGTTATTATATACCAATGCTTCTAAAAAACAGTGGGAACACATATTTTACCATTACCACAATTTTTTATGCTTTGAACTTGGTTTTTAACATAAGCATGTTAAAGATAGAAACTCAACACATGTGGTTAATTAAATGTCCCATAAGAGAAAAAGAAAGACTTGACCGAATACCAGAAGACCCCTATGGAATCAACCTTGATGTCTGTGTGCAAAGCATAAAATATCTCTAATTATTTACATGTTTATTGATATATTATATATAAAATGTAAATATATATTTATATACTAATATCAAACTATTATATGTACAAAATTTTATACTTACTAGATATAAACAAACCCAAAATTTAGCCATTGAAACACATTTACACTTTAGAATATACATTTACATGATCCTAGTGAGACAGTAGAAAAACAGTGATGCTTCATGGGTTACTCTGCACCTATAACTAAGTTGTCCTGACTGGGAATTGAACTAGTGACCCTTTGGTTCATAGGCCAGCACTCAGTCCACTGAGCCACATCAGCCAGTGCAGAAACCATTGCTTTTGAAAAGCTTCATGATTACATAAGGCAAAAGCCAGATGCACATAGCCCAGTGTGGTGCAGCCTGTCCTGGCTTCCTCCCATTTTATTTTCCACTACTTCCTTCCCACTCCTTTGTCTACCTACAGTGGCTTCATTTCCACCAAATGTTACAGAAGCAACAGCTGCCACTAGCTCCCCTTTGTGGTCCCTCTGGACCAGTCAGAATGCTCCAGCTTGTTTCTAGAGTCCAATGGTCTAAAGGGCTGATTAATAACTCTTCTCTGAGCCTTTAGCTCCACTTCCCAGATCTGATCTTCCCACTTGCTCCTACAAATGTGTGTGATCTCTTACTTGCAATCCCTTTCTCGAAGTATGTAGAAGCTACCTCCTGCAATTCCTTATTTGTAACATTCAGGGTGGTTCTGCTTCTTTGATGCATGAAATATTAGGCAATGAAACAGTGCACTATAGTAAAGTCTTTTCTTATGCTAACCACATAGACGGCAGAGCCTGCTCTTGAAACAGAAAATCCAAAGGAGGCTGTAGGGAGCACAGCAGTAGACCCACTTCTTTTATGCCAGGCAATACTAGAATTCAAAAAAAAATTATCCCATGCCCTAGATTTTTAACATGAATCATAATTCACAGCAAGAATTACCAAATAATGACCACAATAATGTGATAAGGGAAGCCTTCTCATGAAGAGGCGATGCCAAGTCTCACTGAGTTTTGTCACCAGTTGGTATGCATTGAATGTTCTCTCTCTTATTGCTATGATGTTGGATGCCCTCAGCAAGGCTGACAGTTCAGGAAAAGTATGTTTGTAAAGCTATAAGTAATTGGTTTTATAGGACAAAAAGCAATAGAGCTCATATGTGCGTCTGCAGAAAATTCTGGAAAATCATAATAAAGAACATATTTTAAAAATTCAGAATGATTAAAAAGGGGTTTTCTTTGCTTCTTTTCTATATGGATTATTTTTTCTTAAAGGGATTACGGATGCAAGGCAACAAATTTGCTACAAGTCTCCGGCTCATTCTGACAACATGAAAATTTCTTTTCTGTACAACAGGCTTTGATTAAAAGGAGATTAATACTACCATGAGGCATTTTGGACAGGCTATGTATGATATGTGAAGTTCATCTTATTTCAGAGCAATAATAAAAGTAGCTGTTTGGTCACCAACTAAGACTGAAACCCAGATTCCATAGTGTCAGTTGTATTGCAGATTTGCAAGACTAGCATTATCTAGGAACTGGTTATAAATGCAGACGTTTGGCCCCACTCCAGACCTGCCTGTGGTGGTGGGGTCTCATTGCCTGTGTTCTCACAACAGGTGATATTGTCCCTGGGTGATATGGACCCTGAACCACATTTTAACGAGAGAAGACACGAATGAACTTTGAGTTATTTATAGAACATCTTCGTATCTCTGCTTCTGTGTGCATACTGTCAGAGAGTGCATATGCCTTTTTTGTTTGCTTGTTTGTTTTCCCCACATAATGTCATCTGCTGAGACATCAAAGCAGGGCACTGTCGTCTGCTCTGAATTTGTCACGACACTAGAGAACAGACACAATACATTCTTGTCTTTTAAACTCCAGTGTACCTGGTTCAGTGTGTGAGTGTGAAAAACATGTTTTTTAATGTAAGAAGAAAGAACCATTTTGGCTCTTTGTTATGAATCTCCTCTCCATCCGATCTTTATTGTGACTTTTTCCGATCTGGAGGAGGAGGGAGGGCAAGAAGACGTATAGTATACTCAGAGTCCTGGGGAAGGCATGAAGAAATTACTCTTAGATATCATGTCTCTGTTACAACTATAAAAACACTTGCATGGCATATTAGAATCGGAATTGATATTATAAATAGTTTGAATGTAAAAGGGAAACTATTGAACTTTCAATAAATGTTGAATTTTAGAATGTCATTGTGCTCTGTTTCTCCTGGTGAACTTTGTTTAGAATGGAGTCCTGTTTGTCCCGAGAAGCCAATTTATTATATATCATTGCAGGAGGATGTAGATACCCTCACCCAAATGCCTGGAACCTGTGAATGTGAAAGGTCTCCTGTGAAGGAGACCCTTGTCTCCTTTGCCTCAGGAGGCAAAGAAGATTTTGCAAACATGATTAAATTAAGGATCTTTAAATGGAGAGAGTACCTTGGATTATCATAGCAACCCTAAATATAGTCACAAGCTAAAGAAACTAAAGGAGATTTCATGCAGAAGAAATCAATGTGACAAAGCAAAGTCCTGACCGAACTAGCATGCTACGCTGTTGAGGAGGAAGATGCAAGAAGAAGAGGCCACAAGTCAAGGAATGCAAGGAATGCGGCTCCAGAAGCTGGAAAGGCAAGGGAAACATTCTCCCCTAGAGGCTCCAGACGGAGCATGGCCCTGGGGTCACGTCAAAACTCAGTGGACATGTCAGGCTTTTGGCCTCCGGAACTGCAACAGAATACAATTGTGTTGTTTTAAGCCCCTGAAGTTGTGGTAATTGCCTTAGAGTAATGAAAAGAGACTATCGGAAATGTCCAGTCAGGTCTCTCCCATATAAGCATGTATAAAACTTAATCTGTGTTCTGTAATTTTAAAAGTTTTTATTTCCAGTCCATTCTTTAAATGGAAAAATGTTTCTATAATAAGCATTGTGGTTGGGGGCCTTACACACACACACACACACACACCCCTACCTATGGTTGTGAAAGTACAGTAAAGTTGTCATCCATATACTTTTGAAGTTTAGATTAGCGTTATTAGAAGTCATGAATGTTGGTTTATCTCCATGTGGGAAATTGTTTTTTTCCTTTGATCACAAACTTTTTTTTATGAGGGTTTTTTTTCTCATTAGGGTTAATCATCAATATTTTTGAAATTCATAAGCATATTTTTCAAATTAATGATATGTAGTTTTTAATTTGACAATTTTTCATATTATGCATTTTTTAAAAGTAAGTACATGCCAAATATAGCTAATTCTTTCACAGAATCAAGAAGAACATGCCATTCTAAAAACAGTCAGCACAGTTTAATTTTCTACACTTAAACTGCTTTTGGCCAAGTGGATTGCAAACATCTGATTTGTTCTTTTGCAAACTTTTTATCTGCTTGTCCCTGATAAGTGCAGTTAATCTAATCTCGTTTTTATTCCTGAAGAGGTGTGCATAACCAACACTTCATTAAAATAAAAACTTAATCTGCACTCATAAAACACTGTTTTCTTACTTATCTAGTTACATTTCTTCTCTGGATTTCAAACACCTGTCATACATGTTCCACAACTGTGTGCTGTGCTAGCATGGAAGCCACCAAACGTGTGGTTGTTGAACACTTGTAATGTGGCCGGTCTGGAGGCAGATGTTTTTATATACAAAATACATGCTGAATTTCAAAGACATTAGCAAAAAGGAATGCAAAATGCCTTATTAAGAATTCACATGGATTGTGTGTTTAAATTAGAAAAATTAAAATTACATTTGTGGCTTACATTATATTTTGTTTGGATAGTGCTTTTTTAAAAGATAAAATTCACCCCATATTTCAGTGCCAATAATAGCTTTTAAACTATTAACCTCAGCATGTCACATCATATGTATAATTGCCCATCTATCCTTATATGGCATTTAAAAAAAACACCAATGAATTACATTGTCAAAAACTGCAAATGACTTTAACTAATTAAGTCCAAGTAAGCTTCATAGAGATCCAGGTTATTTGGGCTTGTTACTGTCATTGTCATCTCAACACTTCATTCATTTTTTATTTTATTTTATTTTTTTAAAGATTTTATTTATTCATTTTTAGAGAAGGAAGGGAGGGAGATAGACAGATAGATAGATAGATAGATAGATAGAGAGAGAGAGAGAGAGAGAGATAAACATTAATGTGCAGTTGCTGGGGGTTATGGCCTGTAACCCAGGCATGTACCCTGGCTGGGAATCGAACCTGCGACACTTTGGTTCGCAGCCCGTGCTCAGTCCACTGAGCTACGCCAGCCAGGGCTTTTATTTTATTTTTTAAATCATCTTTTTTGTTGTTGTTCAAGTTCAGTTCACACCGGTAAGGATGGCTGTCATAAATGAGTCAACAAACACGTGCCGGAGAGGCAGGAGAGAAAAGGGATCCCTAGGGCACTAGTGGTGGGCAGGCAGACTGCCGTGGCCGTTTTATTCATTTTTTAAAATGTCACTTCCTCATTCATGTAACTCGGCTTAAAATTCCTAGCATACTGCAACCCTACTGTTGTCTAGTTCTAAACCACTGCACTGACATGTTTTACCCATAGCATTAATTAGCAACTGAAATGATATGCTTTGCTTATGTACTTGATTATTAGTATACATCTCCCTGATAAATCTGCTTTAGGAATCCTTGATGTCTGTCTTGCTTTACCTGCAACTCTTAGAATAATACCTGGCATGTAGGTGATGCTCACTGAATATTTTTCCAATGAACACACAAATTGTAAAATTTCTGCTTAAGTTGAAAGTATTGAATACTTATGTTATATGACATTTGGCAAAGATCTTTTAAGATCTTTGATCAGGCATACTGAATTTTATTATTTCATAGACCTTATTTTGAAGGTTTTCATGGTTGCTGCACAGCACTTGTTTAGTTTTTGTCGTCTCTTAATTGTATTCTTACTCAATCCTCTGTAACTAATTCTGCTCAAGGGCAGAGCATTTGTTTCTTCTCTGCTTACTGAAAAATTAAACAATAGAGATTGAGCAAATGAAGTATTTTTCAAAGCAATCAATGCCACAAAGCTCTTTAAAGAATTATATTGAGTTTATTTATACATTATGCAGCAGTAGACACAGTCCATTTAGTACTTCTCTTAAAAGACTGTTAGAGCAGCTAAGTAAAAATTACACAAAAATTTTTCACTGTGAAGCAGATAGAATTTTAAGGATAAGAGTCATTATGTATCTAAATAATTAAATTGGTGAAAATAATTTACATAGTTTGTAGAAAATGTTAAAAAGTACACCACTCACTGTCTGTTAGCAAGTAACTATATTATAGTGTGAATCTACGATGATAGCAAATTACTCTTTCTGTGCTGTTGTATATAAGTGGACTTTAATAACAAACTAGCTCTGCTATTAGAAAAATATTCTCATATTTTACAAATCTTAGGTAAGAACAGCATTTTTTATTTGGTTCTACATGTTGATATAAAATATTTTAGTTTTTTTAGATTTCAAAGGTCTATAATTAGCTTCAAAAAGATGGTAATAGTAAATTTTCACCATGCTGAACAACAAAATAAAAAATGATCACGTAAAGGCACACCTGTTTTTTTTTTAGCATCACAGCATTTGTATCTTTCTAAGTGTAATTATATGTGATTTGATTTTGACAAAAGAAATGACACTTGTGAAAATGTTAGTCTAGTGCCATGACTAATAAACAACTACTCACCAGTTAATGTGAGAACACACCTTAATCATGATTCAAAATCGAACTACTGGCTTATCATGGGATACACTAAATAATATTTACTAACATCTAATGTATTAGCCTAGTAATCAATCAATAAATAATATGCAATATTTTTATATGTATGGTCTGCAAGTCCTCATATTTTCTCTCTCATTTTAGAGTTTCCTTTATCCTTCTGAACATGTCATTTTTCATAAGAATATTGGAATAATTTTGTTCATCCTTGCGGATATTTTTTCACTATAAACAGTATCAATGTGCTGCTGCCCATGTTTAATCAAAGTGATTTGATGGGGCGCCTCTCTATGCTCCACGGCTGTCGCCTCCTTCTGCGGCTCCTGGCTCTGCTTGTGCGCTCCTTCAGGGCGGACCTGGTAGCTGTTCTGTGAAGCGACAGCTGAGGAGACTCGGGTGCTCGCCATGGCCCACGAAAAGCCCAAGGAAGGAGTCTGGACTGAGAACAAGGGTTATATTAATATGAAGGTGGCGGGGCAGGATGGTTCTCTGGTGCAGTTTAAGATTAAGAGGTACACACCACTTAGTAAACTAATGAAAGCCTGTTGTGAGCGACAGCTGGAAATGGAGGATGAAGGTACGATTGATGTGTTCCAGCAGCAGAGAGGAGGTGTCTACTAAGAAGGGAACCGGCTAGTTTCTTTCAGAACTCTGTTCCTCCAGATCAAGAAGACATTCTCAGTTAGAAAACTGCAGTTTGGTTCCACCACATTCTGATACTACAGTATAGTTTTCTCTATTCTTTCATTTCCCTTTCCATATTCCTTTATTGTATATAAAGTAACTGATGTATGTGCACAAGCATTTGCATTTTTTAGAAAAAACTAAACAGCCAATGGTATGTTTTGATTGACATCACATGAAGATGGGGTGGGGAAAAGCACTGGTTCCGTGAAGATACCCCCTTTCTCTGTTAGTGGCATGCACATTCAGCTCTTACCTTTACATTCTGGTAAGTTCTTTTGCTCTTGCTCTTTAACAGAAAAGAACAACATAAAAATCCTTGCATACCTTGTGTGATTGGAGAATTTTAATGTTTTTCATTTATTGTAAAACCAAGGACAATTTTATAACTTTTTTTTACTTGTACATGTAAGGCAATCTGTCTTTAAGTAGGGATAAATTACTCTAAAAGAAATGAGTCCTAGGTAGTTTCCCCTTCAAGTCAAGTGTCTTGTTGTTTAAATAAACTTCTTGTTTAAAGAAAAAAGTAATTTGATGAACCATCAATAAAAAGTTTAAAATCATTCCTAGCTTATTTTTTCTTTTCAGAATTGTTGAAAGTTAATTACTTAAATGTGGGACTAGATTTGCTAAAAACAATGTTACGTGGTTTAAATATCCCTTCAAACTTTCTGGAAAACAATAAAATTATAACAAAATAAGGAACATTTTTTTGTCCAAATTCTGTGCATTGATTATTCTTCCCTTCTGTGTCCCACCTGTAATGTGAAATGTGGAGAGAGGGGAGGAGTTACGCAACCAGAAAACTGGGGCCAGTATCTGTATGTTTAGGATAGCAGAGGAGAAAGCTAGAAGGACCCTAAGCTATGGCTGATATCGTGAAAATTCTGCACCAGCCTCTTCTCTTATGAAAAAAAAGAAAATCAACTGCTATTTCGTTGTCCTACTCTATTACTCTTTTCAGAGTCATGATATGACTCAAATATAACATGTATATTTCAGAGTTAAATATAATATTAACAAATTCTGAGCATGTGATAATAGCATTAAGAGTGTATGTGTTTGTGTATGTGTGTATTTTTTTATTGTTGTTCAATTACAGTTGTTGCCATCTTCCCCCCACCACTCTCCCCTGCCCCACCCACCGCCATCTCCCACATCCTCAATCCTACCCCCAGTTGGCTTTGTCCATGGGTCCTTTATACATGTTCCTTGATGACCCTTCTCCTTCTTTCCCCATTATCCTCCCCCCTCTCCTCTGGTTACTGTCAGTTTGTTCTTTATTTCAGTGTCTCTGGTTCTATTTTGCTTGCTTGTTTGTTTTGTTGATTTTTTAATATTTATAGTGCAAACATTTTTTTTGCTAGAGGATAACTGATCAAGATGGCACTGGAACTGCATAATGTAAAATCTGTTCTTTCCCTCTCTCTTTCTCTCTTGCTGACACTCAAGATAAATATCTTCTGAATACCTATGTTCATTTACACAAATATAATACTAACATTCATGGACGACATAAAGCATTGAAAGAGCTAAAGGTATAGTTCTCCTGGACTGTGGGTCTGGCACCAGGCAGAGGTGGCCAACAATTTGACTCTTGCAGGCTGATTAGACCAAAAGACTTCCAAGTATATAGAGCCCAGAATCTGCCCTCCTTTTTGAAACTGAGCACAGTGGTAGGCCTCACATAAATACCAGAAGAGGTTAATGAAAGCAGCACCAACTGTATGGGTCTACTGCATAAACTTGGTGTTAGGGATGATGACACCTGGCTTTGTGGGAATAAATTCCCCTGAGAATAACCTGGCCATCACTTTGCATTTTCAGCATTAGGCTACTCTGTGTGCGGTGTGAGGATGAGATGGAGGGTGTGGAGAGGAAAGGCACTTACCGGATAGGTTTCTGTAAAAAGAACAAATAGCTTATTATCCTTGGCTGGGCTCTGCCCTGCAGTCTTTTGGAGGGAGGGTGGTCTGCAGAGAAGTTAACTGCCCTTGCTCTAGGACTGCCTTTTTCTGCTGTCCTTCTTGAGAATTAGAAAGAATTTCCACTGCTGTCCTGGAGCAGATTTTTTTGAGCAACAGAGGGTCTTGCCTGTGGCCAGCCTCATTTGCAAGTGGAAGAATAGCTGTGCCACGTTCCAAGACTCAGTTAGAGAGCACGGCTTGGCTAAAGGCCTGAAATCTCACCTTGTAGCTGAGTCTCTATCAGTAAGAAAAGTGTGAATTTGGCCTCAGAATTCCTCCTATTTGTATTATTTCTCAAAATGTTCAGAACCCGAGAGAAAGGGAAAGATGCCATTTATCATAAACCCCCATCCCAGGACCAAAGCTAGGCTGGCAAAAAACAACACCTGTAATACAGACTGGCTGCATTCATGATGAAAAACTTTTAGCAAATTATTCAAAATTATATTAGCAAAATATTTTGCAAAACATTCAAATTATATTTTGAATAGCACTCTATTCCTTTCATTCTGTATTAATGAAACTCTTATTCTTTGTAAGTTTATACCTTTAAAATATGTATCTAACTAGTCTCTGAATATCTTTCTTGTGTTTTTTCAATATTTTGTTTCTCTAAGTTATATTTTAGGTGAATTTAACAGCAATCGATTATAATTCATCAGCAATCGATTATAATTGATTTTTTGGGTCTCTAGGATTTGTCTATGTAAAAACAATTATTTCTAGGGCTGACGGTTTTACTTCTAGAATTATATTTGCTTATATTCATTCAGTGGTTCGATTTACTTGTTACTGTTTTATGACTCTCAAAAAATAGGTCAAATGCTTTATGTTTTCTATTATTTTAATTTTATTGGAAGTGATTTTATCTATAATATTTTAATTTGGTGCCTCTCTTAATATCTGCTTCTTTTGTATGGTTTGAAATATTAATATAAGTATGAATAGAAGGTGTTTTCTCCCTTCCCCTAAAATTGCTTTTCTCTGATTGCCCATTTTATCATGCTCCCAAAGAGACCTAAGGGCTCTCATTAGTCTAGGGCAGGGCAAGGGTTGTGTCTGACACTGAGATGTGCTGTGAAAATGATGACAAGGGCGTGTATTAAGGGACATTTGTAGAGAGTGGTAAAGTCACTGAAGGAATTGTCATCTGTTGGCACCAGCTTTCTCTTTTGTTTTCTGGGATACATATTGACCAATTGTATGTATTTGGCCCTCTCTTCTACCATTACCTTGTAAACCTTTTCCTTAATCTACGTCGTGTTTTTTTTGTTGTTGTTCACCTTTTCAAGTATTGGTGAGTTCCTATCTATTATTATGTTTTCTTCTTTGTTTTTTTTAATACATTGTCCCCTGACAACCTCATTTAAAATGATAAACACCATCATAAATATAAAATCATTATCAAAATTAAATATGTTTGCTGAATTTAGATTTCAAAATACCTACTGGCTATCTTTTCTTTGGTGATCAATTGTTACCTAAAACCCTTTACATCTTCAAAAGAACCATATGTGTATAATCCTAACCCAAACACTAACCCTAACCCTACCCCCCGCCCCCAACCTTGTGTATCATAATTGTCAATAACATAAACAGAGAATTATCTTTGATGTTCCCTTCTCATTCGCTCCTGTGTTGTAAAACAAAACCAAACCCACTTTTTTTTTTGGCGGAAGAGAACTAAAACTTTACTGTTTTCAGTTTCCATGTTATTGCTGAGATTTATCTCTGATTGTTTCTTCCCAGGATCACTCACTGCTGCACCCGCCTCCGAGGTCATCCTGACCAGCATCGATCATCTTCCACACCATTGCTCAGGAGTTTCTCCTAAAGGCCCCAATCTTACTGGGAGAAATTCAAATATATTACTCTATATGCACAGAATGTGTGGCAGGAATTATTCAAAGGTATTTAATAGGGTAAGAGGAAGACAAATGTTCTCAAAGTATGAAATTCCAAAACATAAATTTTGAAGTCTCAGCCATACAAGACTGTGGTGTGAGTTGTGCCTTATTATATTAACCACAGAATGATGGTTCATCCAAAAGGAGTGGATGGTTATCCACTCCTAGTGGATAAAAGAATGTAAAATGAAGCCAAGGAAGAACTACTGCCGATATGCACCAGAAGTAGCTGTGTAAAAATTGTTTTACTTGTAACAATTATTTTATGAGGGGAACAGAAGGGTCAGCTTGGTTCTAAATATTGTATATTGCTCTAAGTATTGTATATTGCTAAGTATTGTATATTGCTCAAATAATTGTGTATTCATCAAAATGTTATACTGAGAATGAGTTTGTATGCTTACTTCATGCTTATATAAGTAATATAAATGATTACAATGCCATAACACGTCTGAAGATTATATTGCAACTGTATAAAATCTATACACTTCAGAAAATTTGAGTTAAAGTTTTTCAGTTAATACTGACATTATTACTACTAATCTTGTATATTTATTGGCTAATCCTTTTTATTATATTACATATCTATTGAATACTATTTATCACAATGTTTGTTTTTTTATTTTTTATTTGCTTTTTACTGTGAAGTTTTAGGATAGTTTCACAAAAATGTCTCAAATTCAAACTGTGATTCAATTTATCATATTTTCTGATGGTTTTATCCACATTTTAAAATCTCTGTGAATGAAATGTGTTCTTTTGCCTGAGATGAATTCTTCTTATACTTTTTTCTTGCTTGCCATTCACAAGAGCTTAATTGGCCCACTCTGGCAAAAAAGCCCCCTTTGTAAAGCACTGACACTTGAAGAGATATTTTAAAAAGCATCCAAGAAGATTAGTTATTATAGTAAATCTATATATTCTTAAAGGATTGGATAAGAGGATGTAAAATAGGCAAATTCAACTTGCTGATAAAGAATATGTGCATAGAGAGTCTGTATTTAATATTTTGTAAACTTTCTTCTTGCCAAATAATTACTTATTTCTTTTGTATTTTCCATCTAGCACCCACAAGGCACTTGAAGAACAACAAACAAGAGACCTGGAGAGGAAAGAAGCCAAATGAGGCAAATCATCTGAATCCTGCACTTCACTCGACTCTGGAGCCTCTGTTCAGATTCACTTCGTACTGGTCTTTTACAGGACTTGACGGAATGCTCCTCAGTGCACCTTGTGGGTATGAGTATACGGAGTGGGTTTACAGATGTGAGTACGTGAAACACAGAATTTATTCTTTTTTAAAAAAGGTTTTATTCATTTATTTTTAGAGAGGGAAGGGTGGGAGAAAGAGAGAGAGAGAGAAACATCAGTGTGCGGTTGCTGGGGGCCGTGGCCTGCAACCTAGGCATGTGCCCTGCAACCTAGGCATGTGCCCTGACTGGGAATCGAACCTGCGATGCTTTGGTTTGCAGCCTGTGTGCAATCCACTGAGCTATGCCAGCCAGGGCTTACATAATTTATTCTTTATGAATTATCATATTATTTGTTGGTGTTACAACTGTAAACCTGCTGTTGCCCACCCCTGAACAACCGAGTTTCCTAATCACCCTTACAGTGCCAACTAACAACTTTATGATGAAAAACAAATTTGATGCAATGAACACTTGGCATAAAGAAAAAATGGGAAGACATGAGTAAAATCAATAGAAACAAATTTAATCAAACAAGGGATCACAAAATTAATTCTGCTGGCTTATTATAGGTAACCTAGATGTCTTAGGAGCAGCAAGAATTTGGGTCTCTGAGACTTAACCTGTGTGGCTTCATTGTGAAAATTAACTATAGTGGAATCATGTTCAATAATCTATTTTAGCCTAGTTACCCTTACCACTGAACCTAGAAAAAGGTGAAATCCAGCATAATTGCTGATAAGCTTTCCGTTCATGGTAATATCTATTTCAAAAAAATTGCTAAAGTATATAATGTCCTGTTTTAGGATGTTGCATGGTATAAAACAATGCTAAAAATCAAAATTCTAAAAAAAATTAATCAAAATCCTCTATCGTTCATCAGTTATTACATTGTCATGCCTTGGTCATTTTAAAATTGTATAGATGCTTTATGTGGTGTTTATGTCATAATAGCAATATCTCTGAGCAGTAATGTAAGTCATACACCTAAAGATCCTGAGTATCATCCATTTTTGATTCTATAGAAAATTATCTCTACTATTTTGCAGATAGCAAGAGATTTACTGTCACTGTTAATAGGCTACAGATTATACAACCTACATGTGAAATGTCATATCTGGATATAATGATCATGGTGCATTCTCTAATAATGGTGTGTCATTCACCTATAAGTATGAGCCATATTTTTTAAAATGACTTATTTTAGATATCATCCCTGTGCTCATAATCTTGCCATGTTGATTTCATTTGCTTCTGAGTCACTTAGAAAATTCTAATGTTATGTTTGAGCACCTATCGGAAATATAGAAAGGTTAAAATGGACACAATAAATTGCTAAATTATTTAGGTTTGGCTAAGTTATTGAAAGAAGTTAATATTACCTGAATTTTGATATTTGATAGAAGCTTCAAAGGGAAAAATCCAATTTAGTATGTTGCAAATATGTACTCAATAATTCTATAGTTTGTTGGTATAATTTGGAGGATTATGATCACTAACTGTAAAATGATTTTAGGTGCACAGAATTTTTATTACTTGTACATAAGCAGATAAACCACTTGAATGTTTGCTAAAATTTTGTCAAATAGTAAATCAAATGCATCAGAAAAAACATCATCACTTACAATCCAATAATCTTTTAATTATTATTTATTATATTAACTTATTTTTTCAACTCCAAAATACCTAAAACATTAGATAATGAATAGTAAGTGTATATTTCGATTTAAGAAGGCGTTCATTACCTTAGAGACAATGCATCAGTTGTCATTAACTCTTTAATTATGTGGGACAATTAATTAGAGTCATTTGGAGGATTCAGGTTTTGCATTAGTATCTGAAGAGCAGATAAGAAGAATGTGTATTCCAGAGACAGAGGGTTTTTTGGCTGTTCAATGCTGTATCCCCAGTGCCAAGGACACATAAATGGAGCTCAGTGAATACTGTTTGAGTGACTGCATTATGGAAGCAAGCTATTTAAACATTAGAATAAATAATACATTATTTCAATTAAGGTTATTTCAACATAATATGGTGAGGTAGGTAAAGCTGGCACCACAATGCCCATCTGGCTGCTGAGGAATATGAGTAGAAAAAGATTAATAGTACTTCCTACGTTATAACCTAGTCTTCTCAAATCCCTTAAACTTGTTATACATATTAGGTTCCTGTTGCTCTTGTAACATATATAATTCAGTATACTCTCCCCAGTTCAAGACCCTTAACTTAATCATATCTACATAGTTCCTCTTGCCAGGTAGGAGGCGACACAGCTGTGATTTGGGGGGATTAGGAACTGGACCTTTGGGGAAGGCTATTATTCTGTCTGCCACAACAGAATGGTATACAATACTCTGTATCGTATCATAACTACAATCCTAATGTAAGTTACATGTTTATCCTTCTTAACACTTTTTAAGTCTGTAACTTTAATTCATAAACTTGTCTCAAAAGTTACTAATCTGCATCTTGTACTACAAGATTATTTTCTATTACTAAGCATCTTCCTTTGAAATGTGTAATATACTCAATTGCTTATGTCTCTTTTTGTGGTTCTAGTTATTTAAAGTAATTGTATGAATTAATCATTCATTGAAGTAACAATTTCAGTCAAACTCTCTCCTTCACGGCTCTCTTCCCTCCCATACTCATTTACGTAGGCTTATATGTAAACCTTCTGAGCATTTTTCAATGTATTTTATTTTCTTCAATATCTTGAATTGACTAACCAAGAAACATTTTGTAAGGCAAATTACAAGCTATTAATTGAAATTGATTAACAAATAATTTGTGGCAAATAAGGACAAAATATAGATCGATGTTATCCTTGTACGAAGTATATAAATTACTCTTTGTTTCACAAACATTCAGAGCAATGAATAAGACTGACTAAAATACAAGCAGAAACTGACATTATTGAATACTTTTTAAGTGCCTGCCACTGCTCTAAATCTACCTATGTTGATTAATTTTTATTATACTAAAGACTGAAAGCTGAATTTTTCACCCCCAAATTGTTATTGGCAATCAATTAGGTTAAAAAATGTATCATTCAATATTCAAAATACAGGTCAGTGATACTGTTTGTTGTATTACACTCCCAACCCGCACCTGCTTCCTGATGTTGCCAACCTCCAGGTATTTAAAAGTTGCTTTTAAATTCCAGATATTTCTTAATCAGGCAGAGAAGGAACTAGCCTGCAGTTTCTGGTGACATATTTTGAGCTGATCTGCTGATTGTAACAAAAATAATCAGTTTCAGAATTTGATAAGTCTACAAATTTTTTGCTGTAGTACTGATTGGGAAAAAAGTACATGATCTATTATAAATTTAAGCACTTAGAAATTCGTTTTTATGAAAATGTGGAAATAGAAGATTTACTTTTGATTATGAATGCTTTAATATTTTTCTAAGTTTACATTAGCAGAAGATAATTTATTGCTGATAGGGTGAATATAACTGTGTCTATATGCCTTCCTGTCAGAATACAAATCATTCACAATAACAACTTTGAACTTATGAGATTTTAATGGGAAAGTCAGTTGTGGAGAGAGAGTTACACAAGGGGCTGTGAGGAACGGGAGATGAAAAGAGAAGTTTGCTCAGAGATAATTACAGACACTCCACCTCATTTATTTTAATACAAGTTTCAGCAAAAATGTGTTGTTGGATCTGTGCATTTTCTCAGATATATGCTTATATATTTAATGGAAACTGACTTTTATTCTTTGAATTTGGTTGGAAAATGTCTGAGGAAATACATGACATTTGCGCTTTTTTATATAACTTATTTTTCCAAATAAAACCTGACAATATAAACTATTTTGATAAAAAATGAGTAACCAGTTAGGTTTCTCAATTATGCTCATATAAATATTCAAAATAAATATTCAAAGTTGTAGCTATGTATTGAAAGTGGCTGCCAAACGTGTGTGGGATCTGGGAAGTGCCTAAATTTAGGAGGGAAAGGTGTGCGTTCACCTCTCTTCTCCTGAGCTTGTGGACTAGAAGGTACTGTGTTGAGTTAACCCGCACCAAGCGGGCCAGTGATCCAGTCTACAGATGGTTGGTTTCCCCCAAACACCAAGATCCCGCGCCAGCCCCTGTTTACCCAACATGACTGCTACGTAGGAGTGAAACAAGTGTACATACTTTTCAAGTCACTGTGTTTTCTGGCTTCGTGTGCAAGTAGCCTAGCATGTATCCTAAGCAATAAAGAATTTAGTAGAAATATGTAGGAAAATTCTGGACAAGAAAATTATAAAAAGCTAAGAAAAGAAAAAAAAATCTATGTGGCTTGTCCTAGCAGAGCAGGGCGAAGGTTGAGTAAGGACACAGCCATTGTGCAGGAGATGGTGACCTTTGGTATGACATGGCAAAAATGTCTTCTGGGGTCTTGTGGAAGAATGCCCATGTACCAACAGACCTTCATCTTTCCGCAGAAATGGTTGGACACATGTAAAATATTTTCTTTCTCTTTACTTGTAGCGCAGTTCTACCAGAGCAGAACGTAGGCTGGTTTTTAGGAGACACGACTTTGAACAGGCCTCATGCGCAGCAGACAAGACGGTCCTTAAGCTTTCCTTCAACTCCTAAGTTGGACACCAGCCCAGCTGCAAGTATACAATTAAAGACCTTTTCCCCACTCAGGCCTGTGGTTTTAGGTGACCTTCATGCAAGCTCAGTGCGATGCACTGAAAAAGACTGCCACAAAGAGGGCAAGCTAGGGCTGAAATCTAGTTTCAGCTCCATTCAGCCTGCGATGCAGTTGGCTGCACGGAGAGGGAGAGCGTTGTACCTCTTAAAAGGCGCTCACTGCCCACTCCCGAAGCCGGTGCCTGTGGGAGGGCCCCCACACCCAGAGGGGCTCTCTTTCTTTCCTCTCCATCCAGTGTGGTGTCTCATCTCTAGCTCTCGCTTTGAAGCCCTTTGAAACCTTGCTTCAAAGTAAGGTTTCTCTCTGTGGGCAGACAGGGCTAGCAGAGTTCTGAGGCCAGTAATTTTTTTTAACACAGAAGAAGCATTTCATATATTAAAACAAACAAGTTACAAAATAAACCAGCTACTTAAAGATACAGTTTTTTGTTGTAACCACATGCATGTAGAATGTATTGGAAGCAAGTACACGGGAACTCTGTCATATATCTTATGGGAACTGTATTCAATATATAAATGGATCAGTGAACCATAATTACCTGGACTGCAAAAGCCTGGGAAGTGCATCCCATAGGAACCAGGGGAAAGTCATGAGCACAGCTGTGGTCCCCAAGTAAAATGAGGCGAATGACTCTCCGAGCGAGCAGCACCCGAGCTCCATTGTAAACGCATCAAGGGGGATCCTTTGAGTTTTAAGGCAGAGTCTTTTCACATTCACGCCTGATACACATCGGCAGTGGCTGTGCAACAGAGGGTGTGTGTTTCCTAGGTTTTCGTTTTTCAAATGGGAATATCATAGTAGTTATCACGACCCTGTTCTATTTTATATTTCATATAAAAGGGGACTTAGTTTATTTTGGGGATTAAAACCTGCTGGAGATGATTGCTTATAATGCAGATATTGTGGAATTTTATCTTGGTGTAGTCAGTTGATGGGTCTTTGTGTTGCTATTTGTAGGGGACCGGTTTGTTTCAGTCTGGCAAATGTGACTCAGCTCTGGATGGGAAACCTACAGAAGCGAAGTGGTGGGCAGGAGCCAGACCTTCAAACAGAGTTTTCCTGTGGGAATCAGGCCTAGAAAGTGCATACTGATTGTTATGGCTTGCTCTTGCTAAAACTCCATCACCCTGGCCTAAAACAACAGATGCGCATTGTCTGTCTTCAAGGTAATTCCCAAAGCCTTTGTGAATTCTCCCAAGGACAGAGCTAATCAGCTCGCTGCCATTCCCCTCTGCATGTTATTTTCATTTCCTTGATTGTAGCTAAAATGTAGACAACAGTATTCTATGTAATAGATAATAAATCTTTCTCTGATGTAAGACCCGAGAAAAACAATAAAAGCCTGTCTAGGCAAGGGTTGGGGCACTCTCCCCTTGAGAGAGTCGCCGTGCCATTCCCCTTTTCTCCACAGGATTGCTGTCACCTGTGCATTTATTTTCTCTTTCAGCCACAATGGCGGACTCTGCTGGCCAGAGTCTACCACAGCTATTATTGGGTTAGAGATGAGTGTGTTATATCGTGGGAAGAAGGACCTCCTTGACCTTCCAGGTAACTACTATGTCCTCTGCCTTCATTAGATAAGAATGTCCTGATGTTCTGTTTTGGGTAATGAGATATAAGCAGAAATGTGGCCAAATTCTAGATCATTTTCTTAAAATGATATGAGTAACCTTCCCTTTTTCTCTTTTCTTTTCCCACTGGCTGAAACTCTCATTCACATCATGGAAAAAGACCTATGGTAATGAGACAGTACAAGGTGAAAGAACTCTAATTCCCTTGTCTGATCAAGCTACCATAAGAGCTCCAAATAACTGCCTCATGAGACATAAATGTTTTTAAGCCTCTATATTTTGAAGTCTTATAATTCATAATAGATAATAAGTCATAAACCTTTCTGAAATTTTACTAAATTTGAAACTTTGCATGGAATGCAAATTGTTGCTTAGACATTTTAAGTAACAATTGTTGTTTCCTCTTAATTATTTTTGTAGTCTAGCTGACTTGCTCTAGCATATGATGATTTATACCTGGCATATGTCTGGCAGACAGAATTAACTCAATAAGTTTTTGTTGAGTGCATTCATTTCAAATTTTGCCATCATTTATTAATCATCATTCATTCTTTCCAAAGACAAGAATTGTGCCTAGAGAAAGTTTTGTAATGTCCGTAGAGTTGCTAGAATTTTAAAACTATTCCAACTTCTTTATCAAAACACAAACATATGAGCCAAATTGGCCTTACAAAGCCAAAATTTAATTAACTTTTGACAGAACAGTTTCAGAATGAATTACCCCAAACAGACTCTTTCCTCCTTTGGAAGTGCAAAGTTCTATTGTGCGAATGTGCTTCTGTGCTTGATAACGAACCCTATGTGGTCTGTTCCTCCGTAAGCTTTAACTATTACTCTGCTCAGGGCTAGGTTTGGGGCTCAGTTTCAGGGGCATCTCATTAACCATCCCCACATTGTAGCTTTCTGGATGCAGTGTACCTCAGAAGCAGAAGTGCAGGTGTGCAGGAGAAAGGGCGTGTTGACCTACCACAGAGGGTGAGCTGCATGATGGCCAGTCACCAAGGCAGGGACAGGTGATGTCCCACACCCAAGCATCCACTATTTAACTCTTGTCATCTTGCAGTACTTTACAGTGTATTCTGTGACCTTCTTTTTGGACTCTATGTGACCTTCTGGAACTCTGGATCATATTTTAAGAATCATATTCTAAAACATATGATAGAGTTGGTAGAAGTGAATCAGTTAATAAATAAACATTATTCTCAGTTTTCCTTTTATATCTCTAGTTCTACATTTTATGTTGATTAGTTTAAAAATAACTAATTACTTAAATGGGAACTATAAAATATATTGTCAAGAAAGACAGAAGCTGAGGGGCTAAAAATACAATTAAAATTAAGAGATAAGAATAGATTAAATGTGATAAACTCATCAATGCAGATGTGTCCTCATGCATGACATTGCTATGCTCTGGTTAGTCTTTATTTGACTGTATCTTTTATGCACCCATATATACAGATCTCTTCTTGCTATTAATTTTCTCTTGGTGCTTTCACTGCACCAAGACAATTTGTACTGAACACTTTCAATTGGCTAATCCTTTTCTCTACTGAGTCCATTATTTATTCCCTAGGAAAGTTTGTTCATTTCCCTATCAACATATAGAAGGTTGGGACATCACTTCAACATCCTACAAAAAATAGCTGTTTCAGGCAGGGATGGGTTGCAGTGATACTTAGCCCATCTTTGCTAAGTCCTTTTTGTCCACTGATAAGTAAGAGCAACCTAAACCATCATCTGCTGATTAAGTGAATATTATTTTACATGGCAAAAGGGACTTTAGAAATGACTAAATTAAGGGTCTTGAAATGGAGAGATTACCCTGGATTTTCCGTGTGTACACACTGAAAGGTCTTTTTAAGGGTGTTACAGCATCAAAGTTAGAAGGAGGCTTGTGAAGAAGGATGCAGAGTTGGAGTGATGCCCTTCGAATGAATGAAGAGCCCATGAGCCAGGGAACGCAGGCGGCCTCTAGAATCTGGAAAATAACCACAGGGGCAGATTATTCCCACAAGCCTCCCCAAAGAAACCCAAGTCTGAGAGGACCTTCATTTCAGCTCATTGGAAAACATTTTGGATTTCTAACCTCCAGAACTATAATATAATACACTTCTCTTATTTTTGTTGTTTTAAGCCTCAAAGTTTTTAACAATTTGTTTCAGCAGCAACAGGGAATGAATGCAGCATTGCTTCCGCTTATTTCTGAAGTCATATTATCTGTTTAACCCTCTTATTTTAGACAGATGTTGACTTCTTAGGGGGAGCAGAACTGGGAAAGTGGTGAAATACACTAGATGGCTTCTTCACAGGAGGATGACAGCTGCTTCTGGGAATTCAAAACACTGATTTTTGAGAGGAGTAAGTGTGCAGTTGGTGTGTCTAAATGGTTGTCTCTTCCTCAAACGGTTCATGGAGTATTGATCCAATTTTCAGGTTTTCTGTACTGAAACTTTATTTCTCTTTTTTGGTATTCTTGACTGTCTGATTGGAAGGCTATGCAGAAGCAAGTAAGCCTCAGTGCCTTTCATAATTCTTAATATAAAAATGATCAGACTAATCTCTTTTATGAGTTTCATAGTCTGTGTAACCATATTTAATGACACCAGAACAATAGAAACTTTGATGGAAAACAGACAAAATTTGAATACGAGTTACCATATTCCAAGAAGCGTGATATAAGTGTGACAGTTCTCCTTAGTGGGGTCCCTGCATAGGAACACGTCTGTGTTGGTCTGGTCCGTCAGACGGAGTCAGCACAGCCACGGTGTGCTGCACACTGGCTGCCCCACGCATGCAGGCTTTTACAGCAGAGCAGCCAGGGTACCATGTGCATTCGCAGCAGAAATAAAATGAAAACAAAACAGAAAAAGAGCATTTACCTTTGAAGAGCAAAGAAATAATATTTAACCTAAAAATACTTTTTTTGGACTTTTAAGCATTTTGCTTCTCTTTTACTTTTTATTTTCATTTTGTTACAGTTGTCTCAATTTCCCCCCCCCTTTGCCCTCCTCCACCCTAATAATTCTTAACACAGCTGTATGCCCAGTCCTTTTGTAATTTATTCTAAGGCATACATTAATCAAAACAAAACAAAAAGAAATAAAAGGCTGGTTGCACTTTTATATATAAGATCTATTTTTCTGCTATTCCAGGAACTGATAAAGGTGTCGAGATTGGATCCCAGCTCTTCCCAACAGGATCCGAGTAGACACCAGAGTCCTGAAGGTGGATTAGGTCATGATACAGTAACTCATCTTCATAAATGTTAACCTGAGGGCCCTGACTTAAGTTCAGGGTCAAGGAGACAAGTGAGAAAGAAATGAGCAATGATAATCTTCTTTGTGTCTTCCTGTGACAGACAGGGATTTTGAAGTCTTTTTCTTTTTCTTCATACAGACCTTCATTAAAGCTGAAATATGTAGTATGGTGGAATAAAAGTAGTTAAAATTATAAATGTTACAACTGGTTTTATTTATAGTTATAATTATGCATGTAATTGTAAATGTATTTATTTATTTTTAAGGTTTTTTCTCTACCCTAGACGTCACTCATACTTGTATTTGTAGCTGGTTCACCAAATGTGATCATTCATTCAAAACTGTAATGTTTACAAGAAGAAAACCTTAGAAAGTGAATATAGTATGGTAAAGTTGTTATTTCTACTGAACGATAATCATATTCACATGACAGCATTATAAAATTCTTATTTGTATTACAATACTATGTGTTACATACTTCTGTATAAAAGTAATTAAAACCAAGCAGCACACAAGTCATATATTCTTGTTTAAAATATGAAATAAACATTGGGATAGCTAGGAAAGACAAATATCTGAAGCAATAGATGGCAGTGTAGTTGCATTTTTTAATGAATGACATAAAACTTTTGCTTGTTTTACCCTTCACCCAACTGACTCACTTCATTACTTTCTAAAGTTTTAAGTGTCCATGTAGAAAGATATTTGAAATCTTACTTTAAGACTTTTTTTTTTTAATGCAAAGCGACTTTGATTTGCATCCCCTCTGTGGAGAGGAGGCTCCTGGAAGGGTGACAGGAGCAGGAAATGAAGGGTCTTCCTTCTTTCGCCTCTGCTTTCCACAGCCAACCGCCGAAGTCAGGGGTCTTCGATCTGCCACAGTGAGCTCTGTGGACTTGCATGTCCTAGTATTCTTTAGCTCACTGAGTTCACAGAGGGCTCTGTCATGTACTTTTTATAATACTTAGCCTTAAAAGTCTCTTTGATTGCAACACATTCTTTAATACTGGGGGTAAATGAAATGTATCTATTTTTACATAACTTGTTCTTTGTCATTTTATAGATATTTCTGTATTTCATTTTATTATTCTACTCTTATTAAATTCATTGAGATGACTTTGGCTAATAAAATTATGTGGGTTTCAAGTATACAATTTTATGATGCATCATCTGTATATTGCATTGTGCATAGGTATTTTTAAGAAGTATTTTTCAATGAATAGCTAGATCTTAAAAGAGAGAGGACAGTAAACTGTTCATCTTTTGAACAGCACTAAGGAGATGTATATGGAAAGCTGTAATAAGGAGGCTGTAGTGAAGTAATGCATACATTTGGAAGAAGGGAATAAAAGGGAAAATGAGTAAATGGGTCATCCAGTTAAGACCGTTTTCTAAAATTCCAGTGTGCAGGTGGAACTATAGAACCAAATGTACTGAGTTTCTGTTGCTGCCTCAAGAACAGTGTTTGATACTAAAAGGGGAGAAGAATATTCCTTGCCACATCCATATGAGGTTAGTTGTGTAAGATGTTTGTTTCAAGTGCAGTGGTTCTTAAAAAATTAAACTTAGAAGTTGAACTTGATTTCCTCTTTTTCACAAAAGGATGAGACATCAATTGAAGCTGATAACCTAAGTAAGAAGGTACCAATTTTATTTCATCAATTTTTTGTGAGGGCTTTCAGCTGTAAGAATGCAATGTTAAGGTGTCACAGTTAAGCGATGTATTATTGATGCTCCTTTTTATATGTCCAGCATAATACGGCAGAATTCTGTAATGCCTCACAAATAGCAATAATGGGGAAGCGAACTGAACTTCTCTGAACCCTTTACAATATAATCATAACACTGTAAAGAGCCTTTCTTTTTTAAATATCTAAATTTGACTAGATTACACAAAATGATCAGGATTAAAATTCTTTTTTTGTGTGTGGCTTATGCTGCTTTTTTTTTGGTCTCCGATTTTAATGCCTAACCTGAAGAGATAATGAAAGTTCAATTTTCTTAGTGTTAATTTTAAAACTCATCGTGATTTTCAATAAAATGTTATACATACTACATGATTATGTTCTAAGACAGCTAGCATCATTATTACAATTCCAATTGCCATTTGTGAACACCTAGACACAGTTTGAAAATCAAAGAGCCTGCCTCAGTCAAATAATAAATAAATGGCAGAGACCGCAAAGGAGAAGTTCTGAGAATCTGACTCAGGACCTTTCTGCTAGCATGGGCAGCCTAGTGAGGGAAATGAGTTAGTGTGTTGAAATTATTCCTTTAAAAGACTTAAATTTATCAAAAAGAATTAATTAATTTTTAAAAACACAAATAAACATATAAAGAGATTATTTTACTGTATTTCAGAAGAATGTTGTCATGGGAAGTAGAAATATCACTTGGAAAATAGATGACTTTGTTTAGTAATTTATTTGTATCTATAAAGTAATTCATGTATATTGCTTAAAGGTAGATTTATATAATAATTTACCAAAATTGTGAACAATTCTTAAAATTTATAAAAGTTATTTTTTAATTATAAGAGATAATTTATGATATTATTAAACTATGTAAAATGTCATATTTCAGCAGTGAAATTGATGAATCTGTCATGATGTAATGCCCAAAAGTTGTAATAGTAAGAAAAAATGAAGTTCCTTTCAAAATTATAGAAACGTGATACATGTGTATGTGATGTGACTTTATCAAAATCTTCCCACTCTCATTAGCTAGTCCAGATCACAAAGTCTGGCCCTGGTTAAAGAATGAAAGAGAATGAAGACTAAGGCAGATATTTAAAGGTTGGCTTCTCTGTGGTATATACCTGTGCTGGCAAAGGAGCAGTACAAAAGAGTTTTGAGTACATCAGACTTTAAGTGAATTTTGGCACGTTTTCTACCTTTTTCCTTATAGAGGCATGCCCTCTTTGAGGGCAGTGAGTTGGGCCAGCATGGGATGAGCATGCTGCCTTGGGTTGGCTTCATTAGTTAGCATTAGATTGCAGAGAGAATTACTACACTTCAGGAGAGCCTGCGTGCAGGAATCTACTTATTGTCATGTAAAGGAATGCTTACTACACTCCAAATACCCAATTTTTCATTTTATTTTTACTGGCTCATCCAGCCAACCATAGTTTTAGCTGCTGGGCATTATAGTTGACAGGTACAAAGTTACAACTGGAAAATGAATGAATTGTGGAGACCTAATGCACAGCTTAGTGATTATAATCAACACCAGTGTATTACATATTTAAAAATGGTTAGGAGACTAGATCTCACCACAAAAAGGAAATGATGATTATGTGACATGATAAATGTGTTAGCTAATGCTATGGGGGTAATCATATTGCAAATATATAAATATACCAAATTAACATGTTATATACCTTAAACTTACACTATTTTTGTGTGTATAAATTTTATCTCAATAAAACAAAAATGTTTGTTCATTTTTGCTGTTGTATATTCTGCAAATACCTATGAGAACACATAAATTTTTTTATGTGTAAACATATTTAAAATAACTTTGCATTCCTTGGATAAATCACACTTTGACACAATGCTCCTTCTTCCTGGATTTGATTTGTTAATATTATTTCAGAATTCTTCAACTTATGTTTCTGAAAGATATTAACCTTTAGAGTTTGTTTTTTGGTTTTTGTTTGTCTGTTGCATATAACATATTCATTTGGTTTTGGTGGATAAATTGAGCTTCATAAAATGAGTGGGGAAGTGTTTCTGCTTTGTTTTTGGGGAAATCTTTATATCATACTCATATTGTTCTTTCCTCAAGTATTTGAAAGAAAATTCACCAATAAAGGTATACAACCCTGGAGATACTTTCTGGGCAGGCTTTTTATTAGGAGTTCCATTATTAAAAATAAAAATAGAATTATTTAAGTTATCTATTTCTTGAGTGAGATTTAGTAGTTTTTCTTCTATGGCACTTATGCTTTTTATCTTAGTTGTTGAAAAAGGAACACTTTAGAAGTACGGATTTAATTTTTTAATAGATGGCATTATTAATGCCTTTTACACTTCTCACAGTTATAGGATGTTATTGTACATTAATTTTTTATTCCATATGTATTTTTACATTTGATATAAAAGTATAATATCTCTAGGACCTAATTTTAGTATTTGTTTTCCATTTTTTCTTGAGTTAGTCTTTTTAGTTGCAAATTTGTTAGCTTTTCTAAAAAAAACAATTTATAGTTTGGTGACTGGTCTATTGCACATTTGTTTTTATGTTTAGTTTTTTTCTAGTTTCATCAATAACTGCTGTCTTTATTATTTGCCTCTTTTTATTTTTTTCTGGATTTAAATTGCTTTTAATTAAAAAAAACTTTATTATATGGTTTGTTGAATCATTTATTTTTTAACATTTTTTTGCTAATTCTGTAGATAAGGATTTTCTTAAAGAATATGTAACACATTCTGCAATTTTCATTTACTATATTTTCTCATAATTCAGTTGAACATATTTTATGTTTCTTTGTAAATTCTTCACCTACAAATTATTCACAGTTATATCACTTCATTTCTGAGTATATATAATTTAACTCTGCTCTGGTCAGAGAATATAAACAAATAATCAGTTCTTTGAAATTAATCAAGCTTCTCTGATTTTACTATAATTTTGGTATTTCATGAAAGCATGAAATAATGCATAATCAGTGTTTCTTGGGTGCATTTTCCATAAAATTCATTTAAATTGATTTTGTTAACTCTGTCATTCAGATTCACTATATTCTTCTTGAGACTTTGCTGGATTATTAATCAATGTAAGATACAACATGATGTGCTTAATTTTTTCATAAATAAATCCACACATAAATCAACCGCTTAGACCAGGTTGTGGAAGGAACTTTCCATCTCTCTTTTAATATATTTTCATCTGTATTTAATTATTTTCTGGTGGGAAACATTGCAGTAAGGAAAATTATTATACAATGTTGTGTCTTTATTTTGTTCATTTCAACTGCAATTTCTCAATTTGTAAGTTAATGTAGACATTTAAATTCTATAGTAATAATATTCAAACCTACATTTATAACTAAATAAATGAATGAAAAAGAAAAAGTTTAGAAGTACCCATAGGCACAGTATGGTGATTGCTAGAGGGAAGGGGACTTGGCAGAAGTGGGAAGGGGTAAAGGAGGGATAAGTGGGGTCTAAAGGGACTTGACTTTGGGTGCGGAGCACATGAAGCAGAATGCAGTTGATGTATTATAGAACTGTGCACTTGAAACCTGTATGGTTTTATTAACTAATGTTACTCAACAAATTCAATAAAAAAATACCCTTGGATAAAATTATATATATATTTCTGTGTTATTTTATTCTATGATTTTAGTGTAAAACACACCACAACTGTATAACTCTATACAATAATATATATCATTTCGCATGATATATTGTCTTCTATTCTAAAATTAACAGAATAAAAATTTTTCCAGCACATGCATGATCTGGCTTATAATAAAAAAAAGGAAAACACTATAATTTAAGAATTCAGGCTGGTACAAAATTAGTAGACTTAATATTTAATTCTACTTTCTAGATAATTCTTTTATCAGATCAGTTTCAAAGTATGTGACTTAAGAAGCAATACCATTGATAACAGCTAAAAAGTCTGGAATAATTTAATGTGGGAAGCTTCTCTGCATGGCATGGGTCCAGCTCCCACTGGGAGATCCACAGGACCCACACCCATGGATAGGTTCTCCTGTGGGGAATCAGGCCTGCAATGTACTTAGGCCACTATGAGCCTTGCTTCTTGCTAAAACTCCCTTGCCCTGAACTGAGGACATTTACTGCAAAGTAACTTCCTAAAATCCATGCTAAACCTTCCAAGGATGAGTGTAACCAATCCAACTACTTTTGCCTTTTCATTTGCAAATATCCCTCTTCTGTGATGTGATTACCAGCATCCTCTCCTTTGTTTTCTGTATAAGGTAACCACCTAAAGCAAGCCTGTGCATAGTTAATGAGGACCTTCTTGTAATGTGCCCAGTAAGATAATAAAAGCTCATTGGAGGAAGAGCTGAGGCTTTTGCTCCCTTCAGAGAAAAGCCAGCATGCCGTCCTTTTTTCTCCACCGGATTCCGGTAATCCACGTGAATGTCTCATTTCATCCATAATGACGTGGACCCCATGAGTCGGGGTCCACATCAATTTAAAATATGAACCCCTATGAATAACTGAGTAAACATGTACATTATATCTTCTGACAATTGTTCGTTTTTTTAATGTTTAGCAGACCTTCACTAACAGTATTTATTTATGTAATTTAATCAGTATGACTATAAACACCAGATACCAGGATGAGTCAGGAGAACTAAAGACCTTTGTAGATAATCATATTATTTACGGTAAGTCAAATCAATATTTTTTAGTTCTATGGACTTATAGTTTAAAACTTCCTTGATTAATGATTATCATGAGTCTCTTTTAATGCCATCAATAGATTAATCAGCCACTAAAATAGCCAAAGCAGTTCTTTGACCTAAATGAATTAATTTAAGACTTTTTGAATCACTTCCATTAAAAACTATACTTGGTTTTTAAAGCAATACAGTGTTCTTCTTTTCTGGAACCTCAGAACTGAGTTTATTTTCATGAATTTCTTTTGAACAGATGGTTTCTTTCTTTTTTTTTTAAAGATTTTATTTATTTTTAGAGAGAGAAGGGAGGGAGAAAGAGAGAGAGAGAAACATTAACGTGCAGTTGCTGGGGGTCATGGCCTGCAACCCAGGCATGTACCCTGGCTGGGAATCGAACCTGCGACACTTTGGTTTGAAGCCTGCACTCAATCCACTGAGCTATGACAGCCAGGGCTACAGATGTTTTATTTCTAATTTATTTATTCCTACTCTTAAAAATAGTGGCACATTGATTGACACATTGATTGATTTGTCAAATCAATCAATGAGGCTTGTTTCCAATTGATCCTGTGTCAATAAAAGTTCTCAAAAATGATTGAGTTCTGAGAATAAATATCCCTGATTCTCCATCAGTAACACTCAGTTTATTCACAAGTTGGAGACATCTCCAGGCTGCTGTCTAGGGAGAGGGAACACTGGTAGGTGGATCAAGCAGAGGTGATCAAGCTGACCTCTAGTATAGCCAAGGCAGCTAGAGTTCCCACAATATCATCTATTATCCCACATTCTAGTATGATTTTTCTTATGACACTTTTTACAGAAATAGAAAAAAACAACTCTAATATGTATATGGAAGCACATAAAACTACAGAAAGCCAAAAGTGATTCTGAGACCAAAGAACAAAGCTGGAGGCTTCACATTTCCTGATTTCAAACCACATTACAAAGCTGTAGTAATCAAACCGGTATGGTATTAGGTAGAAACAAGCACATAGATCAATGAAAGAGATTAGAGATTCCAGGAATAACTTCACACATATATGATTAATCTTTGACAAAAGTGCCAAGAATACCCAATGGAGAAAGGAAAGTATTTAAAAAAAAATAGTATTGTTCAAACTAGATACCCACACACAAATAAGAAAAATTAGGCCACTATCTTACATCACTCATAAAAATTAAGTAAAAATTCAGAGGGTAGGGAGAGGAGAGTAATGGTGAAAATGAGAGGAAGGGACTAGTCAAAGAACATGTATGAATGACGCATGGACATGGACAGCAGAGTGGGGATGGACTGTGGGAGTGGGGGATGGGACTGGTGGAGGAGGGCAAAAGGGCCAAAACTGGGACAACTATAATAGAATAACAAAAAAATTAAAAAAGATTTAAATGTAAGACTTGAAATATAAAACTCCTGTAAAAATACAGGGAAAGACTCCTTGACATTGGTATTAGCAATGATCCTTTGACATGACACCCAACTCACAAACAACAAAAGCAAAATGAACAAGTGGGACTACACTAAATTTCAAAGTTTCTGAAGAACAAAGGGAACCATCAAACATGAAAAGACAACCTATGGAATGGAAAGAAATATTTGAAGACTAGAATTAATATCTAAAATATTTAAGAAACTTGTGCAACTGAACTGCAAAAAACAATAATTTGATAAATAAATGGGCAAACGACCCAAATAGATAGTTTTCAAATATGCACAAGTAGCCAACAGGCATGTAAAAAGGTGCTCATGTCACTATTCATCAGAGAAATGCAAATCAAAACCACGATAATTTCGCTAATGTGGGTATTGTAAAAAGAACAAGAGAAAACTGTTGGATAAGATGTGCAGAACAGGGAATTCTTTAACCCTCTTGGTGGGAATGTAAATTGGTAGCAACCATTATGAAAAATAGAATGGAGGTTCCTCAAAAAAATAGAACCATTATATAATCCAGCAATCCCATGCTGGGTATTTCCCCAAAGGAAACAAAATGATTATTCAAGGAGAGCCTGCACTCTCATGTCCACAGCGGTCTCGCTGACAGTAGCCAAGACATGGAAACAAACTAAGTGACTGTTGATGGAGGAATGGACTGAAAAAACATGGCATGCATGTGCATACACACACAAATGGAATATTATTTAGCTGTTGTTGAGAAAGATTTATTTGTGATAACATGGTTGAGCATGGAGGACATTATAGTAAGTGAAATAAGGCAGATCAAGAATGAAAAAATATATATATGTACATGATTATATATATTATATATTTAATATATAATATATATATAATCTCACTCACATACAGTATATAAAAAAAGTAAAAGTCATAGAACCAGGTTAGAATGGTGGATAACAGGGACTTGGGGGTGAGGGGGAAGGGGAAAATATTATTCGAAAGGTACAACTTTCAGTCACATGATGAATAGGTTCTGAGGTTCTAAGGTACAGCATGGTGACTATAACTAATATAAATTGTATTTGCCAAGAGATTAGATCATAGTATTCTCACCACACACACACAATTACCATGTGAGGTGATAGATGTGTTGTTAATTAGCTCAATATCAGTAGTCATTTCCCAATGTATACATATGTCCAATCATCACATTTTATACTTTAAATATGCACAGTTTTGTCAATTATACTTTAATAAACCTGCAAAAAAGGTAAAGTCTTGTTTAAAAAAACTAAATCCAACAATTCAATGACAAAAGGCAAATAACCCAATTTTTAAACGGGCAAAAAATTTTAATAGGCATTTTTCCAAGGAAAATATGCAAATTGCTAATGTGCACATGAAAAGATGCTCAACCTTATTAGTCATCAAGGAATTGCAAATCAAAACTACATTAAGACGCTACTTCCCTTCATAGCCACCAGCATGACTAAAATAAAAAAGACATGTAATATCAAGTGCTGGCAAGGATGTGGAACACGGAGAACACTCATACATTATTTGTATAAATGTAAAATGACCACCTTTGCAAGCAGTTTTGCATTTTGATAGCTTTTATCTTTACATGCTGCATCACAGCCTGTTAGTCCAGCTTCCTCCTTTTGGAGTACTGGTCTTTGTGCCCAGAAGCAGGTGACCGGTGCTATGGAGACCGTAAACTGAATTGAATTATCAAGGGAGGACTCTTAGTTCCGAGATACCATCTAAGTAGGGGCCAAGAAGAAGACGAGAATGGGTATCTACCAATGTAGCTTTTTATTATTAACCACCCTCCTCCTCTGCTTAAATGGATATACCAGTCCCAGTAAAATTGCATCAAGATTCACATCCCTAGAAGATTATGACAGGCATGTTCAGCGCAGCCAGGCACCAAAAATATCTCCTTTGAAAATATATGTATATGCGCCTATCTGGCAGAAGTGTGCTGTCACAAGTAGTGCAAAATTGGTGTGAAAAAATTAACCTAAATTTTGCATGTCATTTTGTTTTAAATAATTGAACACTCAGCCACTATTTACTGGACACAGACTATGTGCAAGGCAATACTGGGCAAATTCAGGTTTTTTAAAATTTTTCAACAAATACTTAAAATCATCACAAGGTAAAATATAGATACACATTGGGGGTATTTGTAGAAACTTACATGGTGCTTGCATTCCTCAATGATTTACTTACTGTTCTTATTAACATTTTGCAGGTGAAAAAATGGGGTGATTAATCTCAATATAATTAATTTGTCCAAGGTCAAATAAGTCCATGTTATTAACCAATATATTATGCTATCTCTTGATAAAATTACATTTTGTATTTCATAAATGTAATTAAAATATTTAAAAATTATTCTCCCTATTATTCTTCCATACAGAGCAACCACCACAGTGATTTTATTCTTTACAGAGCTAGCTAAAGTGAAGAATAACCAAGATTAAAAACAACCTTATCCTGAAGTATCTTTTCATTTCCAGCCCTGTGTGGAAGGTTATAGGAGAACGTAGAGTCCTGAATCTCACTGAAGCTTTCATAAGCCAGCGGTTAAAATGACAGACAGATGTCCCACATAGCTGGCCACTCACAAGAGGAAAAGTGGCACTGATTGGGTTAGAAGTAGCAAGACTAATGCATTTTAGTCCTTAAGGGTTAGAAGACAAATAGATCTCTCAGCTCTGCAAGTGAGTACAACAAGCAATCCAAAAGCATTATTTCTGCGTGACAGTTTGTAGAATCTGTTCCATTTGTCACTGAACTAGTGGTTGAAGCTCAGCAAAGCCTGCATTGCACTTGGGGCCCTGGATCGGGGTCCCCATGTTCGGGGCAACACTTGTGGTTTAAAGGTGAGTCGGGCCCTCAACACTCAGCAGCAGCATGTAACCAAAATGATCAAGTTTCAAGCTGCAGTGTTGTTTGAACAGGGAGTTAGGCATGGCTCTTCGAAGAAATCGAGAAAAAAAGAAATTCTACAAACTTCAAAGCATATAGTAAATAATATTACTGCATGTAAATTACATTAATCCCTGTGAAATTTTAGGTAGAGTTATACATTAAACTGGAAAGTGAGGCAAGTCTTTGCCTTAGATGCTATTCAGTTTCTGAATAGAGAGTTTCTCCAAAGATAATTTTGAAACATAAAAAGAGAAGAAATTAAAAAAAAACAATGGAAGAATCACTGCAACTACAGACTCTTATGGCTATTGAAATGCATCGGCAATTAGAAAAGAGTAACTTGAAAAGCATGGCGTCTGTAACATGGATGTGCGGTGCAAAATACGTACCACACATATTTTTGCATGTTGACAGCACGCAAACCTGGAGGCAGAGTGTACTTGATGTTGTCAATCCTTAAATATTATTATATGATTTTATATTATTATATTATATTATAATAATTAAAAAATAACCAGGTAGAACCAACATCTGTAACACTGAGTACATATGAATCAACCTGAATCTGAATACTACCTACCACTATATGTGTAAAATGACTTCAAATATTATACTATTTTCAAACCAAACTTTTTAATTTACCTAAGTGGTGAGCCAAGTACAGTGGATTCATGATTAAGCAGCAAATGCATGAGGGCATAATAACACGTCACAAGCACAGATCTAGGTACGGGGCATGTAATAGTTCTGATCTTATGTTTCTTACATTTAAATGGAAGAGACAGAGAATACATAATATCAGATTACGCTCAGGACCATAAGGCAGACTCTTAGGTAGCATGTTGCAGGAAGGTCTCTCTGAGAGGTGAGTGTGGATCTATAACAAGAGGGACTGTTCTCACAAAGGGTTTTGTGGATGGCCTTGTAAGGAGGGTCTAGGCCGCGAAGACAAGAGGAGAGAAGGACATGCACTGGAGAAACAGCTAGAAGGTCTGCACCACAAAACAGAATGAACAGTGAGCATGGGGGTGGGGGAGGAATGGTAGGGAAAAGAAACAAATACAACTAGAAAGGTAAATATGGATCAGATGATAAGAGATTGTTATAGCCATGTATTTTTACATCATGGACTTCTTTAAACAGGACTTCCTAGTGCATCATAGTGACCCTCAAGGAACACTATGGACTCTTTTAACTATATAAAAATGATATTCTGTAACCTTAGTTTTGTATTTAATGGCATGATTTACAAGCTCCTCAGTGTTATTTAGTAATAATGATTGGATTTGTAATTTGCACTTGGTTCCTGTGGAGCTTTGAGTGTTTTGCTATTTAAAATGGTTTGGGTAGCTAGAAGGTGTCTATGTGACCACTTCTCTATGGTAAACTCCCACCAGGGGCCAACTTTGAGCTTCCTGCCAGGTACCTGGTACTCACATGTCCTTGGAAGTTTGAGATCTGGCAGAGCACACCTGTGGGACCCTGTAGTTCAAGGACGAAGAGGTATATCCCTTTTCTGCTACTGCCATACTGTATCCATTGCCTACACAGTTGCTCCATGGCTATGTGCTGTTTGTAAACTGTGTGAGTTTTTCTGCAAATTCTTATGGTAAGTAATGCATAATTAATATAGTTCCTTATGGTAAAAAAAATCAGTAAAATTCTTTATGTCTGATACATTTGGAAGGTTATTTGTGATAGCTTATTCAATATTTTGATCTTTGTTTATACATTCTGTTATTTTTACTATTATTAATTTATAAGTACACCATGGCCTGGGTTAGTGAATATATTATTTCAGTAGTTGTTTTAAATTATTATTTTATGTCCTCAAATCATTTAGTCAAAAAAAATGTTTAAAAAACATAAAAAGTGTAAAACATAAAACAAGGCTGCTTTGGATACAGAAGAGGGGGAAAAGAATTCTACTCACTGTCCTTGAATAATAAAAATTAATGATTTTTTTACATTGACTATTACCATGAATTAAGCTTTTAATATTTGTTGAACATTGCAGAAATTTTAGAAACAGGTGTAGGTTCCATCCATATGGCTCTGAATAATCCTCAAATGTTTAATTCCCAGTATTATATAGTGTACATAATAAAATCCTATTTTTTTGAACAGGGAGTGAATGTTTTAAACACTAGCAATGTTTTTGGTATGATGAACTTCTTGCAAATACATAGAATATTTGATTGTGCTGTTAATCTATTGTTTTGCAATAACCCCATAAGAGCAATATTAAATATACTGCACAGTGGAACATAGCACATGATGCAGTAAGAGACATCTTTTGCTTTAAATAGTTCTTTGGTCTAAATACGTGAGTGATCAAGACCACTGTGTTAGTCTGTTAGGGCTGCCATAACAAAATACCAGAGACTTGGTAGCTTAGACAACAGAAATTTATTTTCTCACCATTTTGAAGGCTGAGAGTCCAAGACCAAGGTGTTAGCAGATTTAGTTTCTCATGAGGCCTCGCTCCTTGACTTGCAGATGGCTGCCTTCTCCGTGTCCTCACGTGGCCTTCCCTCTGTGTGTATTTTTGGTGTTTCTTCCGTTTTTAACAGGAACACCAGTAGAGAAAATCAAACACAGAGAGATTAAGGGACAAGAGCCAGGAGTAAAGATAGTCTAATATTATTTACATCTTCATATGACCTGTGAGGTCCAGCTCTATCTCTGCCCTTTTTACACCTCCGAAGTTTTATTATACTTTGACTTCTACAAAGCAAAATTATTTACAGTTGACCATTGAAACACATGGCTCATGGGGGTAAAGGGTGCTGACCCCTAACACAGTAAAAAATTCACGTGTAACTGTTGACTTCCCTAAAATTTAACTAACAATAGCCTACTGTTTACCAGAAGCCTTATCAATAACATACATGGTTGATAACACATATTTTATATGTTATATATATTTTATACTGCATTTTTACAACAAAGTAAGCTGCATAAAAACCTCTTAAGAAAATCACAAGAAAGAAAAAAATAGTTTAATGTATTTACTGAAAAATTCTTCATATAAATGGAACCAAGTGGTTCAAACCCATGTTGTCTAAGGGTCAGCTGTCCTTTTTTCAACTAAATCAACTTGGGTTTCTGTTCCTGCCTTCTGGAGTCCTAACTAATATATATTTATTTAGACTTTTATAGAGATTTGGATTGAAAAATAATTCTTAACCAAATAACACTCACCTTGTTTTTATTTATTTAGTAAATTAAATAGATTTACTTTTTATTGCCTCAACCAGTATTATTTCTTTATTGCTCTAAAGTTCTTTTGATCATTATGGTCTAAATTAAAATAAAAATCTGCCACACTTCTGAACCTTTTACAAAGATATATTTAAAATTCCAGAAGTTAGCTAGTCCACGTATTTACATATTCACTATTCTTTGTTTAAGAACTTCCTAAACATCTATTACACACTCAATTCTTTAAACATTCTCTTGTCTTATATATCATTGTTTCTTATAGCTTGAATAGATTTTATCTAAAAAAAACACAAATATTGACACATTGGATAAACAGCTAATATAGATAGGTTTTTGGAAGGCCAGAAAATGCAGCTGGGTAGAAAAGGAGAGCAGAAATCATTTCCTTTCTCCGATGGGGCCAATCTTCTCTCTCTTCTGTGCATTGATGATTTTTCTGTGTCTGCTGCTCATGCTACACTCTGCTGAATCACTCCCTTTGCTCTCCTGGGGATTCTATTTTCCCAAGATTTTGCTCACATGTAGTTCTGAGTGGCCAAGACAACAACTCCAGCACCCTTCTCTGTACACTATTTTTGTTCAAGTGGCCACATGATCTGACTCAGATCATTGATCTGTTCTGATGTCAGTGGCAGTGCCCCAGGGCATGTATTCAGGAGAAAGTCATTGTCTGGACTACCTTGGATTACAAGTTATCTTCTGTCCAATTGGCTATGCTCTAGACTAGGTGCTAATAAGACTTCCCATTTCCAATCTCCAAATTCTAGTGTCAACTTCATGCCTACTTTGAAGTATTGATTGATTTTTTAAATATAAAAATGACTGTTTCATCGGTTTAGTTTCTTTCTGGCAGCCATCACGTCTTACATCTTCATGTAAATGCAGTAGAATACAGAGTGTCTCACATGCAGTGGGTTCTCTGAGAATTGTACTGGCCTTGTGACATCTTTATATCTGAGTTTAAATATACTTCTATATTGATCCAAGATAAGCACCTCCTTAATCATTTCTAAATGTTTTTAAGGTGGTTGCCAAAGGGTGTATAAGGCCTGACTTACAAATGAACACCCATTTTCAAGAGCTTTTTGAGCAGTCAATTCTTTCTCTGTATTAGTGAGGTTAGCCATGTTGAAATTATGTGGTCATAGGGAGTAAAAAAAAAACAAGTAAAGTTTTGTTTTGAATCATTTTGGGTTTTTAAACATCAGAAGACTTTCTTAATTTCACACTTTTTATTTGGGTCTAGAAGCAGTGGGCATTTTTTGCATTCTGAAAGGGCCCAAATTTCAGTATTCTGAAACCATTTGCTTTCACAACATACAATCCTAAACCATTTAGATTCAAAATTCCTTGTTTTCATGTATTCCATGATTTGTGTCTTGATAGTTCTTTCCTTTGCCCCTTTGGCCAACTCAATCCACACATCAGTGAAGTATTAATATTGTTCCATAGCTCTCTTCCCTTCATATGACTGGACCCTGCTTGCAAGCTCCTGCTTTCATCTATAAGTCTAGGAAACACATTTTGGGGGTGACTAACTCCCAAAACTGCCCTCTTGTATATTTTCCTAGGAACAGTTTCGGTAATTTTTTTCCAAACTCAGAGATAGACAGGTGATGTCATAATGAAGCAGATAATGTTAGCTACAATTTTACTTGATGTCTTCAAAATAAAGAATATTTTTAATTGAGGACTATTGACATCCACGGTAACTACAATTTCTAAGACACTGAATAGATGTCAAATGATATTGGATATACTGGGAATTATTCTCTAGTATATGAGTTTTTATATATTTTGATGGCAAAGCACTAACAAAATATGTCATATACTTAAAACCATATAAAACTATCCCAAAGAAAAAAAATGGATAAAACCATAAAATGAACAAATAAAGTAGAATAACATTGGGGAGCTCTCATTTAATTAAGATAGGAGGATCCAGAGTCTTTGTAGTTTTTGTCCCTTTCTCAATAACTTCCTTCACTAGGACTCCCACGTTCCCAAGAAATCCTCTGGTCATTTTGAAAATCACTAGGATAAGACCCAGGTCCAAATTTAGAAAAACAGCATTCTCCTCATAAAACTTCTGTATAGCTAACTATGTAACTTTGGTCTTGGTGACTTTCAGCTTTTTTAACCTCAGATAAAATAATGAGAGTAAGAAAGAAGTAGATGGCTTCTCAAGTCCATCTTAGTCAGAACCTTTACAAAGTTTGATCTGCCTTTAATTATCTGCAAAAATGGAAAGGCTTCAGAGTTTACTCTCAATATATTCCTAAAGTCCAAAGTGATAAGGACCCCAGATGAAATAGAGCCATAAGTCATTGTTCAGACAGTTTAAAATAGCAAGCAATCTTTTTCTTTTGTATATTAGAGCAATTTAACTTTCATATAGAACCTCTCTGTCTATGGTCATAAAAATGAATGACTAGAATGAAACAGATGAATGCCCAATGGCTATAATACATATTAATTGATTTATTTCCTAAGTTATTCACAAATATTAACTCATAATGGTCTATTACAGGAAAAAGAAATTTCATTTTTTTATAAGATTTAAAACTTGACAACCCATTCTAAGAACCTAGCGTTCTCTTTTTCCTTGATTCATTGTGTGGAGAGGTCAAAGAACAAAAGAACAAAGATTCCTAAGAACAGCATGAAGTGTCTTTCAGATTTTGTTGTGTAAGCTTACTTTTTAACTGTTAGACTATGTAATGTAAAAGTTGTTTATTATGAATATGTTGATTCAATCATTAGCTTACTCTAAGACACCTTGACCTAGCATTTAATCTATAAAAAACCCAAAATCCTCTTGAGACAATTAGTACTTTAATAAGTCTATTATATAGGCTTCAGATAACCCTTTACTTTGGGGAAATATGTAATCAAATACCTTAGAGAAAACAATTTTGTTTTGTATATAATTATCAATACTACGTTGTTAAGAGTTTAGTATTATGTTTCCTTACCATCCATTTGATCCTTAAGACTGCTTTCTACTCTGCCCATGTAAGGAGTATAACTCACAGGGCATATTAAAATCATTCCATGCCCTCTAAATACCCACTGAATTTGGCCAGTGGTGAAAGAGAATGAGGTCAGTGTGCATATTACCCTGGTTCCCTCCCTGGAGGTCGACAGTGTCCTTCAAGAGAAAATTACTGCTTCCCTGCAGGCGGCCTTTTCTACTGGGTTCTCTCCACTGGGTCTAGGTAATCACTTTCCTTCTTGTCTTATTTAGGGCAAGACTCTGATCAATCTGCTGCTGTGTTGCTGAATTGTTTCCTGTGTGTTTTCTATGCCCTGCCTACATTTTTGTGAATAGCACCTTTATGCAACTCTCAGAAATTATGTTGTATGTGTGTGCCACCTACTTTTTGTGGGTCAGTGATTAGTACCTGACAATTTTTAGCAAGACATAATAAATAATACCACCTTAGACCTTTCCCTTTAAATAATTTATTCAACCTTTAATCAAAGACTTTAGGAGTACCCTCACTATATGCAAGGCACTTTGTGGGATAGTGAGAAAACAGTAGTATATGACTGGCTCATTCTATTCTGAAGCTAATAATACTTCTAAATGGCCATTGACCCTAAGGTTTCCTGAGAATCTATGTACATTTTTGAAAGTCTGCTTTCCAATATATAGACTTTACCTCAACTTCTGCTATAATTAAGAGGGAATTTTTGTCTTTTCTTCTTTCATTTTTATCTGTTCCAGTTTCACGAGGCATTCTTACCAGGAGCAGATGCTCACTGAGCATCATTATTGGCAGGCATTAAAAACAAGACAGCTGCTAGATTGCAGCAATAGTGAAAACTTACAGTCACTGTTCTCCAGGGAGCTTACAGGGATGTAAATCTTGGTGTCAGGTCTTTGCATTATGGTGTTGGGAGAGTGCTGTCCTTTTATTTACTTATTTTCATTTTTTTAATTTTTCAATTACAGTTTGCATTCAATATTATTCTGCATTGGTTTCAGATTTACAGCAAAGTGTTTACAAAATCACATACTTTATGGAGTGGGAGGACCCTCTTCATTAATCTGGCCAGGAAAACATTTATTTATTTCAGGTCATTCTGTCACAATGCATTCCATGTGTCTGAGCCATGGGAAACTTCAGTTATCTTTTCACACTGTCTGTTCATGTTGCCTCAGTCCTTCAACTGTAATAGGGAATAAAAACTTTGTACTTACTCAATATTAACCTAGCTTTTACTCTAACCTGATTTTTCTCTTGAAACTAGAGCTTTCACGTTAAAAGGTTTTTTTTAGTATACCTTACAGTTCAGCAGTGTCTGTCCCTGTGGGAACCTTAGAAGCCTCCTGACCTTAAGACTCCAGAAATTTAGCTGATAAGAAACCAGATGCCCGCCTCAAGGATGCTGACTGTAAAGATCCACATCAAGGCCTATGGGAAGCCGCCCTGCCCATGCACAGCCCCATCCCCCTCATTTCTTTGTCCCACTTTCCGTCTCTTTCCTGATAAAACCCAGTTGCTGCACTGGGATGTTAAGGTGGGCTTTAGGATGAGAGTCTCCCATCTTCCCAGGTGGCTTGCACTTGAATAAACCTCTTTCCTTTTCACCAGCACCTGTCTCACAAGTATAGCTTTGGTTATAGTAGGAAGCCAAACCCGGGTTTGATTATAAAACTGTTTATGTTTACAGTGAAATACTTCTGTGTCATTTTATTTTATTTTTTTTCTGTAGCATTTTAGAATAGGTAACTTTTGTTGGTCTTCAGACTGTGGGTTACATTTCTGAATATTCATTTTTACCTCCTTCCACATGAAAATGCAATTTACAAGAAACATTTCTATAATCACTTCAATGAGGTTTTTCCTATTGTTTTCAAAAAATATAAACATTTAAATGAAATTGTTGAGACTTGTTCATGATTTAAAATAAAGCATCTTACAATTGCCTTACATATGCCAAAGGGCGGGTTAAAGATTGAGTTTCCAGAGAAAGATGTTTGACATAGGCTGGAATTTCTCCTCAGTATCAAGTTTTTCTAGTTCTTTTCCTAAATACTTTAAAAAATTAGATGTAACTTTAGAACTATTTAAGTAAAATAAAACAAGATTTAAAAAAACAACTCGTCTGGAACAAATTACTATTTTCTGCATGAACTCTGGAATCCTCACAGAGATGTGGAGAGCTTCTACAGTATTCAAATTGTGAGCCAAATTGTAGCTTCAGGATCTATAAATATTCTGAAGCTACCAAGCTCTCCAGATATAAGTGACCTTTTACAACCAAACACTGTCCATTTGCCAGCAACAGAGTCTCCTGATTTCTTGCCATATATCTTGTTTCTGTTTCTGTGTAAATGTCAGGCATAACACAAAATCAAAATAAATATGGGTTTAAGATAATTTAGTTTTCAGTTTTTTCACCCAGTAGGTAAACAGTTACCAGTTTTCTCACAGTGGTTTACTTCCAATTTCAAGATACTTGTTGTAGAGATTTATTTCAATTCAGCAGAAAGCAGGAAGTATTCCTTCCAGGGCACATAGTGATTGCGATTTGACTAAAATCCTTTGAAACTTCTGAACATGACGCTGTGGTGTGTACATACATTACTGTTCTGTTTGGTTCAATCAGCACCTTTGCCTCTGAGGCTTGATTTTAGGCTTGGGCAGAAACAGTATTGTATGTATTAGACTGATTGATATTTTGATTAATTTCTACTAGAATTACACTCCAATATAATTGTGCAAGTAGAAATGGAGTTGTTACAGAGCAACAAGGGGTGGGGCTCAAAGGGCAATATACTATTCCCCGAAGGAACCCCCCAGGTTTGTTATGTCCACCGCCAAAGGAAAGACATCTCTCAATGCCCGAGATTCAGTGAAAAGGGAAGGAATTTATTATTCATTTGAAATAACACAAACTAAAGTTCCCCACAGATGCACACAGTCCTCCCAGCACCCTCCACGTGGCAAAAGGGACCACTTCCAAAGCCTCCTGGTCCTGATTCTCACCCCAGCTACATGGTCCCAACCAAAGACACCAAAGCCACGTGGTCCCAAATAGACACGTGGTCCTAAATAGACACGTGGTCCCAAGAGAGAGATGTGGTCCCAAAAGAGAGATGCCAGGTCCCAAAAAGAGACCTGGTCCCAAGAAGAGACGTGAAATGGCTGCTTTGCTGGGTTTAAACCCCAGCCCCATTTCTGGCTCCTCCCACAGTTGGCTACAGCTGCCAGCATTCTGGGCAGGTGTGGCCCTGTGGTGTGGAGCCAGTTATCTCCAAGCTCTTCTGGATCCTATTACAAATCCCCATTTGGGGCTCCCCTCTCGGCTGCACCCTGTTACAGACCACTCTATTAAATTTGAATATCCATACAGAATCAAAGTTAGTTTGTTTTTAAGATGGCATTACTGCATAGTTAATATGCACAATTAGACTGGGAGCAGCTGCAAGATTTTATCCATTTTTAGAATTTTGTGTCTGTGGATTGACCTTCTCTCTCCACCCGATAGATGCCAGATACTGATGATCTGCCCCTGGTGAAAGAATTCATCTGAAGAGCTCCCACTTTTTACAGTTTGTGCTGTTTCTAGCTTTTCAATTTGGAAATACTAGTGGGTTTTTTCACCTTTGTGTTTAAAAACTTCACTTTTTGTCTTCCAGAAAAGATTGGAATGACTTGTCTCTTAAAACATTATTTCACTTTTTTCCTACACAAATGCACAAATCTAATCTTCAAAATTTCAAATATTTTACTAATTTCTGATTATTGATTTTATCCTCTCCATATTAGGTTGATATTTTCTAATTTGTGTTTACCTGCATTTTATTTGGTTTTTATAATGAGTGTTAGGAAGAGTTATTAACATGCCATCCTTTCCAGATTTTACTCAGAAAGCCTTGTAGAACTATCAGTTATTACAGGGTATTTTAACCACTGTATGGAGGTTCAGATTTCAGGTATATAGGTTTAATCTCACAAATCATTTCTTGAACTATTGGTTGAGTCTACCTGGATTATGGTGTAAAAAGTATTGTAATAGCTGCTGTGGTCCTCTTAGACAGGAGACAGACTACGTGTACTGAATATATTCCAACCCAACTGAAACCTTCCAAAACATATGACAAAAAAACCAGAGTTTGATTGAGAAGGAAAATTTTTTCAGATGAATCTAGAAAAGTCTTCAGAGCCCGTGGGCTTCCTAGGCCATATTTAATGTTTCAGTCATTAGGCTAAGAACTGTGGAAATCCACAGAAAGGTTTTAGCTAGCATCTGCCAGTTAAATACCCTCACTCTCACCCAGTATGAACCATGTGACTGCTTTCTCTTTGAAATAGCAGCTAACCTTTTTCTGTTAACATATTTTCTAAAACAAAAACTCAGTGCATTACAGAATCTAGTGCAACCTTGAAAGAAAGGGTGAAGTAGAATAACGACGGAGGAAAGGCAGAGGTTAAGGTATTTTCGGTTGGGGCAGGAGCCAGCTGCGCTCCAAACCCCAGGAAACGTCTTGCAGAAGGTCTAGGGAGCCCTAGGAACCTGGAGTTTGTTTAAAGCAACTTTCACTTCTCTGAAAACTGTTTAGCACTCTGCCTTTTGAAAATATATATCTTTTTAAATTTAGGACTCTAATATTTTGATATGTTTTTGGTTGTTACTTGACCTATGCATTTATAGCAACAGAAAAGAAAATTTAACAAAATATTTAATACTTATTCTACCATAAGCAATGTTATGAACATTTTTCTTCTCTGGACTTGTACATTTGACAATTTATGAAAGAATGTTATATTTTTATAGGAAATCATTTTAATTATTATACATATTATATTTCTTTATAATTTTGATAATCTTGAAAATACATATTATTGAACCTAGGAATGTGATAACCTATTTTTAAAAGCCATAGATTTAGAGCATGTCCAACCACACTAGTATGTACTTAGAATGAATAGTCATTATCAGTAGTAGCTTCATGGGAGGAAAATCAGATAAATCTCAATAACAAAATATATTGTATGTGGAGACAAAGTTTCTGGATAAAATATATCTTTTATGGGGAACATATTGCAGCTTTTAAAATAAATTTCCAGTTGTTTTTTAACTTGACCTAAGGACGGGGAAGTTATATTTGGATTACTTCTGTAATATGTAGATCAAAGCCCCCAAAGTATGTTTATCCACAAGAATGTGTAGCTAAAATAGTGGCATTATAATAAATCTAACCAAAAGTAACCTCACAGAGTGATCTGATCATGAATTCCTAACTGGGAAAACTGTGGTGGGTAGCCACGCCCCAGGCCTATAACTTCTTTGGTCAAGGAATTATCTTTGTTTTAAGCAAGCCCTGTCTATTGTTTTCAGGCACCTGGGTTGATACACCTTTGAAGTAAACCTAATCACCCTCCTTTGAGCACAGAATCTTAACCACCCTGTAATCTGATCTCTGCCCTGCTTTCTGCCACCCTCTTGTAATCTTCCCTGTGTCCCCTCCTTCATTTCTCATGCTTAAAAGAAACTGCAAAACTGTCATTCTCCAGTTTCCGGGCAACTGTGCTCAGTTTGGCTCAGGTAGATTCTCGTAAAAATTCTCTACAGGTTTGGACATTTCTTATATTGACATATGCTATCTGACATTTAATTTTCTCACATTTACTCTTTCCTACATCATGAATTATTCTAATTATTTTATTCTTATAATTCATAAATAAAATGAGTTCTTAAGAGAGTGAAATAAAAGTATATTTTATTACTAGTTCTAAAATAACTGACAAATATCTAAGCAAAATTGATTAAAATATATATATGCACATATATATGACAAAGAAGGGCGATTTGTAACTGATACAGAGGAATGCAATCAGGTCCCTGGGGAGGAGGAGGGAGGGGCCCTATGAGGAGGTTGCTGGAGACAATGGTAAACAGTCTAGGAAGGTATCGGCTGAGAAGCTGAACACCTCTGGAGCACATGAAATTATGGGCCAGAAGATTTCAAATAAAAGGAGGGCAGAGACCAGCTCTGTCTCTCTCTTCCTCGTGGGTGCCTGGATGACTGTGCTGCAGTTGGCCTGAGTTTCCCAAAGGACAGTATTTTGGATGGATTTTGGATGGCGGAAGAAACTATGGGCACAACTTAGGGTTGGGCTGGCCTGGCAGAGGGTGGCAGGATTGTTCTTCTTCGGGTGTTTTATAGGGGGCGGGCTCAGAGGCAGAAGCCTGCCATTCTTCCAAAAATTGTGTAGCCTTTGTATCGCATATTGTTTTAGTTTGTAAACTAATCCAATAGAAACAAGATAATTGAAAAGTAATAGGGGTGGGGGTGGTGGATGATAGGGAACTCTAAAGTTAAATAGTTTAGCTTTAATTCATAGGCTTAATCGATTAAAGCCATAACTAAAGAGTTGCAGGGTTTAGCTCTAATTGGTACGCTTAAGTGACTAATGCTTGTGGAAAGCTGTTATTCCAAATGGTGTAGCTTTAAAATAAAGACTCCTTTCCTCATTTGCCAAACCTTTGCCTCCAGAATTTTTTTGGAAGATGGTGGCGGGCAGGAAGGAGGACTCTGGTTGCTCTTTGGTAACAAACAGAGGCCTAGTATATACACAAGGTTCAGAGTCTACTATGTAATATAAAAGTGCTCAAAGGTAAATATAGAATGAATATACAGGTGATGTATTGTGGAACTGCAGATCTGAAACCAGTACAAATTTATTAACCAACATCACCCCAATAAATTCAGTAGAAAACAATGAAATTAAGCAAAACTTTTGCATCAAAAGGATTTAATAAACCTTTCTGCAGTGAATGAATAAATAAATGCTAGGTTATCTACAATAAAAGTTGTCTTAGTTATTAAATTGTGTGAATATAATGAAATACTTTATTTTATTTTTTGTTTTTTAAAAGATTTTATTTATTTACTTTTAGAGACAGAGGAAGGGAAGGAGAAAGAGAGGGAGAGAAACATCAGTGTGTGGTTACTTCTCTCACACCCCTTACTGGGTCCCTGGTCCACAATCAATCACGTGCCCTGATTAGAAATTGAACCGGTGACCCTTTGGTTCACAGGCCGGCACTCCATCCACTGTGCCACACCACCCAGGGCATCTAATGAAATATTTTAATAGAAGAGAATGTCCAAATAGATTTTATACTAATACAAACTCACTTAAAAATGAGCTTTCTAAATCATTAAAGGCTAAATAAAAATAATCTTTCATTTTGTCAAGAGCTTTAGTGTTTATGGAACCAAACTACTAATGAGTTATATTAAGACAGATTCACTAATTATAACATTTGTAGAATTAGGATTTCAATACATAATGTTTTTAAAAAGGGTTTCTCTATTTATGCATCTTATATAAATATTTATTTTACAAATAAAGTGTACATTCACTGAAATCAAAAGTAAATTGGAGTTTCAAACATTTTAAAGACACCTTATATTTTATTTAAAAAGTTACAATGAGTCACCAAATCATTCTGTACGTTTGTTTTACTTTTTTAAAAAAAAATTGAGCAAGGGTTGGGACTTTGAGATAATTCAAAAGATTTGCTCAAAAAACCCCAGTAAAGTGGGTATCTCTACTCTCTTCCTGTATTTGCTTTGATCTAAAGACTCCTGCTAGGAGGTCAGTGCAAATGCTCCTGTCTCCCACATTCTCCTTTGCTCTGCCTTTTCCTTTGTTCTGATGCAAATATGGATCTGTCTTCTATCTCATCTTAGCCTAAGAAATATAAGAATATAATAAAAATAAGATCTCGTGAGGGCTTAGGGCATAATCTCTTCTAGGATGTTTCATACGGCAAAATGAGAAGAAACGGGAACTGTCTGCACAAATGGGTACCGCGACTGCAGCCTCCTCACCCTTGCCCACCACCCCAGAAGCTACTTGCGGATGGTTGGACGGGGTCGTCCCGTCTGCCTGGAGAATGATTTTGCTCAGGCTAGAATGAAGGCCCAAGGGGACCTCAGTTAGATGAGGCCCTTCCCTTGCTCTTCCAAAGACCTGAACAATCTGTGTGGCTTCCTATTTGTTCTTTGATGTTTGATGTGTCTTTTATGCTTGTCTTAGAAGTAACTTGGTATGACATGTGATTCTGTTTCTAATGTCTCATTGACTTACCTTCTTTTATCTTCCTAGAAGGCAGGGCTGTGGAGTAATCTCTTTGTTTTCTACGACTGTGCTGGCTTGTCGTCAGTGATCAGCAAATGACCTGTCCTTGTTTCTCAACGTGTTTAATGAATTTTAATTCAGAACCTTTTCCCCTAGCAGTATAATATTACAAATTATTGCCCACTTTTCAACAAGGCATGAAAAGAACACTTTAAAACTCCAGGTTGTCAGTGATGCCAAAGAAGCACAGTTTTATTATTATGTTTGTTTCTAGATGTGTAATGTAACTCTTCCCTTTCCCTCCACTTTTATCCCATTTGTGTTTCCTAGGACACAATCAGACTTCTAGTTATCTGGGATATAAGTATATCAGATGTCTAAAGTTGTAGGTTTTAGGAGGAAATAAGATTGGAGTAAACCAGTTGTCCTGAAATGTAGACTTTTGTTACAATCCTTTTGGGAACTTAAAAAAAACAAAGTGTGAATTCCTGAGTCCTACTACTAGAACCACCGGATTAGAATGGGGAAGGCTGGGTATTATACATCAGTACATTAAAAAGGATTCCAGGTTGTGAGAATTATCAGTCAGGTTGGGAACTCCTTTCATCATTGACTGTGATGTTTCTTTCCATTCTGAGATACTAGAATGCTAAACTCTTCCTGCTCACTCCCTTTCTTTTGTCCAGTGGCTGTGGCGAGAATGAAATAGTTACTTTCCGTTGACACCGATCTCTGCGTATGTGGAAATGTTTAGCTGGAAAGACTGATACTTTCCCCATACTCTGTGTTCTGTAGCTGGAGACCGCAAAGCATGAAATTACTTTTAAAAATATTTGCTCAAGAAGTTTCCTTAATTTGACAACAACCCAGGCACAGGTTACCTGTAGTTTCCTGGCACGCTGAGGGTGTGCTGCATTGTTTTAAATTGTATTTTAGAGTATCTCGGAATGTTTCTGCTGATCCCTCTGCCTTTAGTTTAACTCCATTTAACTCCATCTTTTAAACTTCTCCCTTAATGTATCTTACCAACTCAGCATCTGCTGTGTGATCAGTATCAGTAGATGCAGTTAGTATGTGACATTGGCAGATGGAGTCTGTTCTAAGTCTTAGTGTTACTGATTCTGTCTTAATGTCATATACTTGGCGTGGATACTAATGCAGATGATAAAGTGGCACCCCTGCAGGAATAAAAAACAGGCTGCAGTAGCACTTAGAGCTTTGATTGGTGGTGTCACTTACATGTATACAATATAATAAATGTAACATGTTAATATATAATATTGCAATAAATATTTTATGTCAATATAATAATAGTGTATGATGATACATAATATATAATGTATGTGTGTATTTATATACATATGTATATACAAAAGCATATATGTGTATATATACATATACATATACACATATGTGTATATACATATATACATGTACATATACACACATATACTTGATCTAAATGAAATTCAAGAGCATGTCTGTATCACAAAAAAATTACTCATCCCTCGAGAAATATTGTAGCATTCACGATTTGGTTTTCTTCTGTTAGAGTTAAATATATTTTCATGAGAGGGGAAAAAGCACTGGGTGATTATTTTAAGAATATAATTTCCTGTGAAAATTACATCTCATTGTTCCATTTCCCAACTTCTGGTTGGTGACATCAGACTTATTTTACATGGTCATCCAAATCATGGCACGGAATCTGCACATTAATTCAGTTTTTGTAATTTCCTTGTGCAACCGTTTTGTTTTTTTCTATTTTATGTAAATGCTCCAGATGGCAACAATTCTTGTGAAGTAAGTAATTTAACATAGTTTGGACAACCATATATGATTATATCTATATCTGATATTGAGAAAATGAAAGGCGTATGACATATTGAGATACAACTTAGGCTTTTGAAAATAAAAGTACATTTTCCAAGTTTGAATTATTGTTTAACTAATTCCTTCTTTTTTATCATTGAGCAAATTTTTGAATCTAGATTTTGGTCTGGATCCTCACAGGGAACACAAGGATGATAAGAGCTACCTTTCAAGGATGTTTTAAAGCCAAGGGAAAATATCTGTATAATGTGCTTCTCACAATTATACTCAAATAATTCAAGTTATCTTTGTTACTATAGCCTTGAAGTCAAAACAAACAATTATTATAGTAATAACCACATATAGTACTGATGCTCCTTAACTTACAGTGGAGTTATATTGTGATAAGCCCATTTGAAGTTAAAAATATTGTAAGTCAAAAATTCATTTAATACACCCAACCCACCAAACATCACAGCTTAGCCTGGCCTGCCTTAATCATGCTCGGAGCACTTACATTAGCTTACAGTTGGGCAAAGTCATCTCACTGCCCCATCTAGCATCATGGGAGAGTATTGTATTGCATAGCACTAGACCAGGAAAACATAAAAATTCAAATTGGAAGAAGAGTTTCTACTAAATATGTATCACTTTCACACCATTATAAAGTTAAAAAATTGTAAGTAGACTTTCATTTGTTTTATCACATAACTATATATCTATAATTTTTTAATAATCAAAATGACAAGATTTTTAGGGTTTGGAAGGAAAATAATTTTTGTCCTACATATTTTCTAGAAACTTGACCTGTTGCTTCATCATGACCACAAGTATAACCCTCCTCTTACCCTTGGTAGTGTAAGTCAAAGGCTGTGCGTTTCTTCTTTCTTAGGGGTTTCTCTGCCTGTAAGTTAAGTTCCTGCTGGACTTTTGGTTGTGAGCACAATACGTTCTGTTCTTTAGCATCTCTAATTTATTCTAGGGCTTTAGTCTGGAGTTGGGTCTTGATCACCCTTATTAAGGACTCAGGTTTTGTAAATTACTTCTTTTCTGCCAGATCTCTACCCCTCTCCAGCTGTTCGAATGTGTATCTCTTTCCTCAGTGGGAGAAACCTAGATTTCACATCATTCTCCATTGCTTTCCACTCTGTGCTTTATGGTGTACACTCTAGCCTGTGAGTCTTTTAGGCTCTTGGCATTATTGTGCTAAATTTAATCTCCAAAACAGCCTAGCTTTCATAATAAAATTCCATCTGTTTAGGACTATTATCTCTGCTAAATATAAAAAAAAATAAGTTATTTAGAAATATGCTAGTCTCCCTGAAGCAATGAATGCCACTGGTTGATTGGTTTGAGGGACACGAGAAAATAGGAGAGTTTCAGGATATACCATACCTACAAGTAACAGGAATGTTGTCTTAAATGGATTTCGTGAATAATAAAATACACGCTCCTACTTGAAGGAAGACTAGAGTGGGGCCATCTTCAGGTGTGGTTCTTTCAGCAGTTTAAAGTGTCTTTAAGGACTTGGCTGTTTGTAACCTTCTTCTCTTCTGTTAGTTCATTCTCCGGCTGGTAGTGAGATAGATATAATCATTCCAATTTTTCATAGTCCCAGGCGCAGGCACATCCTGAGGAAAATGACAATCCTGTGACTTTTTGCAGTCTCTCTTGAAAGTAAAACCACTTTTCCTGAAGTTTCTGAGTCCACTGCTACCAATCACGATAGAATGATCCTACTTTCCCCCCTTCACCAATCTCTGACAAGATATTGGAGATTACCCCAAAATAAATTATGCCACTGGATTCAGCTTCTCCTGAAGCATAATGGAAAGAGAAGAAACAGGTATTTATCTGCAATAGATTCGGATCTATTAGGAAGGAGAATGTCATAAATGTTTATTGGGTAGGAAGGCAGTATCTGCAACAATCTTAATACAATGTTATTCTTCAACATATTCATGCAAGGAATTTCCAGATGTCCTTGTCTGTGATATCAAAGGTTTTAAAAGGCACGGAGAAGAGGAGTTATGGTGTTATGTGCGGTATGTGTGTACACGATAGGGAAAGCTACATGCAGAAAGAACTTCCAGAAAGTCCCCAAAGTTTTTTTTTCCAAAAGTTTTTATAGAAAGTGAAGTTGCTCAAACACAGACTGAAGAAAAGAGAAGTGCATATATCATTACCACATTAGCACTGTCCCTTCTTTCAGAAGAAACAGTTTCTGCCTGGAGTTTCCTCTTTAGTAATAAGCTTCCAAACAACAGCGGGTTGTGCTGCCCCTGTGCCTGGAGACTGGAGCAATGGAAAAATAAAGCGTAAGTCCCACAACACATGAACATGAAATGCAAAGAGGTGTTTCCAGCACCACATCCACAGAGATGGTCAGAAAGCAAAAATTGGATTTAAACAGCAGGTTCAATTATGATAGACAAATTGAATGGGGCCTAGGAGAGATATGTTTAACATTGATACAGAAATTAACTGGTTTACATCATACATCTTTAGATCCTTTATTGACTTTTATTTAAGGATGACCAAGAACCTAGACTTTGTGATCTGGGTTAAGATCTGTTTAGATCTGGGTTTCATCTTGCCCCTGGTATTATAAGCTAGGATACTGTGTTGTCTTGGAGGGTGTTTTCAGCACAGACTTGGGCTTGAACCCTTCTCTATGCCTGTTAGTATGTTGCAAATAGTGATTTAGGCAATGGATATGGGTTTCATCCCAGTTTCATTGCTTAGTGGTTATGATCACAAGCAATATGTTCAACTTCTCTATATACCGTAATTTTTTGATCTGCACAATGGAAATAATGACTGACCTGTAACATAATGTTGTGTGGATTTAATACTGGGTATATTTTTACTAGTGTTTGTTTGTACTTCATGGTTTTTCCCTCTTTTGTATTTTAAAGTTGTCTCCCGATTAGTGTAGAAAGACAATCATACATTTAGAGATCTATTAAAAAGTTGACAGTTATAAAAATTTTAAAAAAGATTAACATCCCTGTGATAATTTAGATGCAATGGGTCTTTTAATGCTTTATTTTTGGTTCGTTTAAATTCTGTATCACCTCATTAAATTACCGCGGATGTGTGGCCTTGTCATATGAGTTTTTATAAAGAATGGCAAAAGACTATTGGCTCATTATGCATGTACAGTGAATTACACTCTGTGATCTATGAGCATGACTGGAAATAATTTGAATGTTTAAGTGATATTTAACATTTTTGAGGTCTCTTCTTATAATCTAGTGCAATAAAATAAGATAAATGCATTACTTAAATACATACATGCACTACTGGAAATGTGCTGCACATTAGCAACACCACCATCAACTTAGCAATACTTTTGCACATATTCTTTTATTTTAAGATTTTAGTTATTTATTTTTTAGAGAGAGGGGGAGGGAAGGAGAAAGAGAGGGAGAGAAATATCAATGTGTGGCTGCCTCTCACGCGTCCCCTACTGGGGACCTGGTTCACAACCCAGGCATGTGCTCTGACTGGGAATCGAACCAGTGACCCTTTGGTTCCCAGTTTGCACTAAATCCACTGAGCCACACCAGCCAGGGCTGAGCATATTCTTTTATTAATTTTTATTGGAGAAAATAAAAGTATTAACATATTTATTTTCATGGTCTATCTAGATTAAAGAGTAAAGGAAAAATAGAGGTCTATGTCCCCACCATTTAGGTTAGAAAATAGTTCTTTTTTGTCACTCCTCATGTGGTCTTCCCAGTTTCCCCATGTTTAATGTCTAACATGCATGTTCAACTCTCTGGATGTTGTTAAAAAATCCAAGCTGATAATACCAATTACATTTTTACCACTTTCTGCAATCCTTAGCAACATTTGCTATTAATATTTTTTAATTTAATTATTGTCAATTTTTAAATATTAAACTGCATTTCTTTGGGCCTCAGTTATTTTTTTCCTGATTTTAATAAGTTAGATTATATTTGACATGCTTATGGACAAACTGTGATTCACTTCTATAAAATGTCTCAACATATCTTTTAACCATTTTACTATCTGATTGTTTTATATACTTAATGATTGATAGAACTTTATATTCTGATTACATTTTTGTGTTGGATATAGAATTATCCATGTGGAATTTTTCTCTTTAATGTATGCTTCTTAGGAATTTAATGTAGTCCATGTTATAAATCTTCCCTTTATAGTTTGCATTTATTTCCTTGTTTGCAGTCTTTCTACATGCAGAATACTAAAGCATCCTTTTCTATTAAGTTTCAAAAATTTTATAGTTTTGTCTTTTTAATTCTTTATGCAAGTTAAATCGAGTTTTTTTTTAAAGATTTTATTTATTTATTTTTAGAGAGGGAAGGGAGGGAGATAGAGAGAGAGAAACATCAATGTGTGGTTGCTGGGGGTCATGGCCTGCAACCCGGGCATGTACCCTGACTGGGAATTGAACCCGCAACACTTTGGTTCACAGCCCTCACTCAATCCACTGAGCTATGCCAGCCAGGGCTAAATCGAGTTTTGTACATGCTGTGAACCAGGTATCCGGTTTCAGTTTCTTTCACATGGAGAACTTATTGTTCCAAAAGTACTTATTGTTTTCATACTGTTTTTCTCTACAGTAAACAATACCACTTCTAAATTATAGCATTAGCCAATTGTTAATATCATGCCAGTGTCACTTCATTAATGAACATTTTAGAATTATCTGTTCTAAATGTTCTTTAGAAATTTCTGTTCTAAAATAAACCGAATCTCTCATATGTTCTTTAATATGAAATGGACTCAGAGTGATTCACTTGTCTATACCTACACAAACACAAAAGAATCTTAATTACTAAATTTTGTCATCTATCTTAATATCTGTTAGAGAAACTGTGACTACATTGTTATTTTTGAGTAGTCTTAGTCTTGGCCATTTTCTTCTGCATTTGTTGTATTTCCTTTTATTTGTGCATCAAAGAAAATAGTATTGATCTTGATGGTCATTTAGGAAACAAATCTTTCTATTAAATCTTCTATTTACAACAGTAAGTAATACCTCTTTCTCTGCATTTATTTAGGTATTATAATTGCCTTTAATAAATATTGTAGTTTCTACCAGTTAGTATGGCTCTGCTTTAAACTTTTATGCAAATTTCTCTTAGCAGATCAATAGTGATGTGTTATTACATATTATCAAATTTTATATATTGATTGATATGCTACTTTTTTCTAATAATATCTTTTTATTGGAAATCACATTAATCAATTAATATTAAATTATTCTTACACTCATGATATTTACTTAAATGGGCCAATTGTGTATTAACATTTTTTGATGCATACTGAACTCAATTTACTGATCTTTAGATTAAGGTTCTTGAATCAATTTTTAGGAGTGAAATAAATGTATAATTATTTTTTTAACACTGCTTTTGTTTTTATCAAGGTTATATTTGTGTAATAAGTTTGATATTAAACATTTTTTCTATTATCTAAAGCAGTTTTATAAGCTTACAATTAATATCAATAGTCATTGATATTTTGTGATACTGAAGTCCTCTAGACTTAGTGTTATTTCAAGAAAAAATTAATTAGTAATTTTTAAAAAAAGTTTTAGTACTATTCAGGTATTCAATATCTTTTGAATATAAAATTTATTCAGTTTTGATAGATTTTGTCTAGTAATAATCAGTTTATCTGAATTTCTAATGTTATTGGCATAAAACTATTAATCGAATTCATACTTTAATAGTTAATGCTATAGCAGTTGATTTATCTCCTTTTTGTTCCAATCAGGCATTTTATTTATTAGTAATAAGAGGCTTATCTAATTTCTTATTTGTTTTAAGAAATCAATTTCAGCAGGGCAATTATTGCTACTGAAATGCTTTTTCTGTTTCATTAATTTCTGTTCTCCTCATTATTACTTTCTTCCTTTTCCATAATTTGAGCATATTTTGTGTGTATTCTGTGGTTTTTTTGTTGTTGTTGTTGTGTTTAAAACCCTAATTTGGAAGCTTATGCTTATGCACTTGGAAATGCTTCACTGTACTATTTCATAATTCTAAGCATAACTTGAGAATATATTTTTATTTATATCAACACCATATGCTCCCAGTGTTGTAGTGCTATTTCACATTGAATGACATTAATATTAGGTGTGAATAAGAGTAGTAACAACTGACATGCCTGATTTTCTGAGAAAGTGATATATTTCTGCCTGAAAAATAACCTTGACTTAAGGTCGTTTACCCCACAATGGAAAATATATGAGAAGAATGGATTGTTATTCTATCTGCAAATACTCAGTTTTGTGGGATGTGCACTGGGCAGACTGAATACACTCCAGCAGCATGTGTTGAAAGGCATGAGATATTGCTGACACACACCAGTTAAAGGTTTCCACACACACACATACACACGTTCTCTGACCTCCTCCGAATGTCCCCATGGTGATACTTAAATGAGTTAAAAATATACAATCCAATCAAAATATAGTACAACTTATTTACTATTCATAAATCGAATTTATTGGTGTGACATTGGTTCACACAACCACACAGTTTTCAAGTGTACAACGCAGTAAAACAATTCACACACTGCATCGTGTACCCATGGTTCTAAGCAGTCTCTTCCTTTTCACTCCCCACCCGCGTTGTCCCCTCCACCCACCCCTCGATCCCCTTTCCCTCTGGCTATCACCACACGGCCGTCTTTGTCTAAGTGTTATATGTTTTTCATTTTCCACTGAGTTGATGCTTTACTATTGTAGAGTCAAATACCAGGATTAAAATAAAAAGCTACTTTGTTTCGAAAAAGTGAATGAGCCATTTTCCAAAATGCAGCTGTGTTCAAGTCTCATCATAAAAACAGAAGATGAGGAAAAGTTCTCCTATGCAGATACTCAAAGCAGTAATGTTATTTTATGTTGCTATGAAGCCAAAGGAAGAAATGAATATTGAACTAATGTGTAATTAACAAAGTACTTTTTTTTTGGACACTTTTTTAATGAAAAATAATATTCTAAAAGATATATCTTCCCACACACTTGATTAGGAAATTCACTGGCACTCTCCAGACTAATGGAGGAAGTTTCTTCATGAAGGTGCAGGTGACCAGAAATACTGGCAGGTCTAGGGCTAGTGGGTACTTCCCTGTGCAAAATGATTGAACTGAAGGTTAATCCATCAAGGTCAATTTTTCAGGTATAACAAATGCCTAGTAGGTCCAGACTTTGGGCGTGCCTAAAATCTCTCTGCATTAATTGCACTTACTATTGAAAAAATAAACATTTTGTTTCCTGTGTTTAGAACATAACTTACGAGCATTGTGTTAAATAAAGGGGGCAGTTTTAACATAATAAGTTAGAGAAATGGGAAAAAAGTGATATTGCAACTAATATACCCCCAAACTTATTTTAGAGTGATTGGGGCTTAGGTAGTAGTAACACATTTGTTTCTGACTAGTTAGTGCATTTCCTCCAACATATTACACCTGTTTCTGAAACGTAAAAGCGAATAATAACCAATGTTAATGTGCTGGAGACTATAGGAGAGCCGTGTAGTTGCATAATACTGGGTGCTGTGTTGGGTGGAAGTAAAAAAAATAAGCCATCAATATGACAATCCACTGCTAATTAAAAATGCCCTTAGTCAAGCACCCCCTTCCTTGAATTCTACTTGCAATCAGAGGAACTAAAAAGAACAGAACCACTGAAAAATCCCCTTGTCCAAAACATGAACAACTTTATAAATCACATAAAGAAACTATATGAGAACCTGGAGTTTAGCTATACATATCCAGCACTTTTCTACTTTAGAATCACAAATTCATAATATGCAATTGCATGCTTTTATAAATTACAGTTTTAAACTTGCTCTAAATATTTTAGTGAGATTCATTATCATGGTTTCTCAGTACTTACATATCTCAAGAGGGTTAAAATGTTCAGCATTACTATAATTCATTTAAAAGTAGAGTATATATTTAGCTCACTGAAATTCTGCCCAATTAAAGAAAGCTCTCTGATTACCTCTTACATTTATCCTCCTTGTTATAATATATTGATTGTAATGTTTTCAAAAGAATTTTTAAAATGATAGTTTATTTTGTCATTGTGTTTCCTTAGCAAAGAATTGGCTCAGCAATTAGTGTAGGTATTCATATGATCGTTTGCTAGTTTCATCTGGACATTTCTTGTATGCTCTTTCTTTCTTACAAGAGAAATTATTTATACTCAGAATTCATTAATGCAAACCTCAGAAATGTTTCTATAGGATTCAAGACAATCCAGAACAAAGTGATTTGCCATTCTAAATAGATTTCTATATTTGTAAAGACAAGTGAATAGGTGTATTCTTTCAAGTATAAATTTTCTAATTTTATACAAATTGTCCAATTATACTTTTAAAAAGTACAAGAACATTTTTTTATCATGCCTGTCATTTATAAACTGACAATTAAAAATGTATTTCACTAGGATCTCTTCTCTTCAGATTGTTGAATTTACATGTAAAAACTCTTGAAGAGCAAAAGGACAATGGAAAACCAAGCATTAAATATTAAGAAACAATTACCTTAACCAAAATAATCTGAATTAAAAATGCACTTGGAAACTCTCTTCCTGAAATCTCTATTATTAAAGGTTTCACATGTGCTGGCTTGGTTTAAAAGAATTGAATAAAATAGTATGACTAAAATTTGAAAGTTTTTATATTTCTATTTAAATATTTCACTCTTCTTAAAGTTAAGCCTATTTTAAAATAAATAAGGTTTGGTCCATTTATTTATATGGCAGGCAAAATAAAATAAATACATTTTGGAATTTTCTCTAGCAATGATTATATTTGTAATTTTAGCACAAATATTATGAGAATATGGTCTCCATAGCCCTGTGTATTTTTGTATATACACATGTATATACAAAACATGTATATGCCTATGTGTATAGGTATATACACACGTTCATATATATGATATATATATATGATATATATATATATATTTTCTCACACACACACACACACACACACACACACATATATGTGAAAATTGAATGTTTCAGACTCTGGATTCTTTACCTTACATCAAAATCCTTGGATGTGTGGTCCCAGAAACACAAAATAACTCTCCAGCAGTCAACTACCTTGTAAATTGTAGAGCTGGAGTTGGAACCTCAATGTCCTGACCCTTAGACTGGCGACATTTGATTACTCCCATGTAGGGTGGAAGAAACTTAAAACTGAAGTCCACAGGCTGGGATTCCAGTTCCACTTCTGCTTCTAAATATATCTGTGACTTTGGGCAGGTCCATGACACTTTCTGAATTCTGCCTTTCTCATCTACTTTGTGGAGAATAAAATAATTTAGCATTGTCATGGAGGTCAGCTGGTATAATACATGAAATTTACTTTAAACTTCTCTAGAGCTATTGAGCACCAATTATTGCAGTATTGCAATTTTTTTCATTGTTGGTGTTCCTGAAATGAACATACAAACATAGAAGTAGTAATGTTAAGTGTCTCACTTAAGTAATAATACAGTATTATTGATCCTGGCCCTGGAACTCAAATTTATACTGAGAATATTTAAGCAATGTGCCCTACCTGAGCTCGATGAGATGATACCCAGTTTTTAACCTTTTGTTTCGCTAGGCTGATGGCTCAGCAAATTAGAAAACGGTACCTCTAAAGATGGAAACCTCTCGGTGAATCTGTTTGACAAGTATTTCTGATGTTATTATAAGTCTTAGCGAGGGTTACTGTGTAGTGGCAGATGCAAAGAAAATTGCCTCAATTTTTTATACCCACAGTTTTGAGCCCTCTGCTTTCGAAGTCCTGCCGATGGTGTATGTATCATGCAGGATAGAAGCCATGGCCAAGTACAGCAGCTTTCCAACAGAGCAAGCTAAGCTCCCTGTGGAGTTTGGTCACTGTTGGTTTTAGTTATGTCTCGCGTCAACACTGTTTCTTCCTTACAGAACGCATAATCAGCTATCAGAAAAATAATGAAGAAAATGGCTGTTCTAATGTGGAAAAATATCTTCTTGCATAAAGGAAGAAAACAAAATTGAAAAATGAGGCAAAATAAAGTTTTGGTAGCAGTCAATGTGGGGAACAGCTGCAGCAAAGATGGTAATAAGAGAGGAAGCATAATTAAACCAGATGTTTTAAAATGTATAATTTTAAATGATGTACAACATTGATTTAAAGTATAAATGTAAATAAAAGTGGAGGGATTGGAAGCATAATTAAAACCAAAAGAAACAAAAATAAACTTGGTGAAAACTAAATTAGAAAGATAGACAGTAAATGACTTTGCTTAGCCAACAAAATATTAGCTAGTGAAGGTTTTTCTTGATTTTAGTTTTAGTGTTGCTTAATCAAACACACATTTAACAGGGTCTCAGTAGACATTTCAGAAAAGAAAATGGGAAAAATGTGTTCTTTTAACAGTTTAAAATACAGTTCAAGTTACTGTGTGTGATGCTTTTTTAAAGTATATTTTGTTGATTATGCTATTACAGTTGTCCCGTTTTCCCCTTTTGTCCACCTCCACCCAGGACCCCCATTCCCTCAAGCAATCCCCCCTTAGTTCAATCCCATGTGTCATACATATAAGTTCTTTGGCTTCTCCATTTCCTATACTATTCTTAACCTACCCCTGCTTATTTTGTGCCTACCATTTATGCTTCTTATTCCCAGCACCTTTTCCCACATTCTCTCCCTTCCTCCTCCCCACTGATAACCCTCCATGTGACCTCTATTTCTGTGATTCTGTTCCTGTTCTAGTTGTTTGCTTAGTCATTGGGGTTTTATTTTTTATTATTATTTTTTTAGGTTCAATTGTTGATAGTTGTGAGTTTGTTGTCATTTTATTCTTCATAGTTTTGATCATCTTCTTTTTCTTAATAAGACTCTTTAACATTCCATATAATAAGGGCTTGGTGATGATGAACTCCTTTAGCTTTATCTTATCTGGGAAGCACTTTATCTGCCCTTCCATTCCAAATGGTAGCTTTGCTGGATAGAGTAATGTTGGATGTAGGTCCTTGCCTTTTATCACTTTGAACACTTCTTGCCAGTCCCTTCTAGCCTGAGAGATTTCTTCTGAGAAATCAGCTGGCAGTCTTATGGGACCTCCTTTTTAGGTAACTCTCTTCTTTTCTCTTGCTTTTTTGAGATTCTCTCTGTATCTTCAACCTTTAGTATTTTAATTATTCTGTGTCTTGGTGTGGCCCTCTTTGGGTCAAACTTGTTTGGGATTCTTTGAGCTTTCCGGATTTGTATGTCTAGTCTTTCATCAAATTTGGAAAGTTTTCTTTCATTGTTTTTTTTTTTTTCTAATAAGTTTTCCATTTCTTTCTCTTCCTCTTCTCCTTCTGGTCCCCCTATGATTCAGATGTTGATGCATTTAAAGTTGTTCCAGAGGTTTCTAAGACTCTCTTTATTTTTTTCTTTCTGTTCTGGTTGAATATTTATTTCTTTCTTCTGTTCCAAATCATTTACATGAGCTCCAGCTTCCTTCCCATCACTGTTGCTTCCCCGTATATTTTTCTTTATTTTATTTAGTATAACTTTCACTTCTTCCTTTATTTTGCAGCTGTACTCAATCACTTTTCTGAGCATCCTGATTACCAGTGTTTTGAACTCTGCGTCTGATAGGTTGGCTATGTTCTCATTGCTTAATTCTTTTTCTGGAGTTTGATCTGTTCAATTCTGCTATCTTAGGTACTAGGGGACTCTCAACAATGAGACTAATTTAACAATTTCAATTTAAACTCTAACTTTCTCTAATGTCTTATCTTACCCTAAATTCTCTGCTGATCTGGATTAACTGTTTTCTTTCATCCTGAAAATAAATCCAGCTGTATTACCTGGGCAACCACAGGCATGTCTTTTTCTTCCTAATCTTTCTTCTCCCTTATTTTTATTTGCATGTCATCCCCTACTTGCATTTTACTGTGTTAACTGCTGTCAATTCTGGTAATTGTCACACTTTCACAAACACTGTTGCCTAGGCTGTCCCCATCAGGGACTGTACTTTCACAACAGCATGGATGAAACTGGAGAGTATTATGCTAAGTGAAATAAACCAGGTGGTGAAAGACAAATACCATATGATTTCACCAATAAATGGAACCTAATCAACAAAACAAACCAATGAGCAAAATAGTAGCAGAGACTTGGAAATATAAAACAAATAGACAGTGACCAGGGGGGAGGAGGGAGAGAGATAAAGGGGAAAGAAAGGGAAGGGGCAAGCTAAGGAACACCAATAGAGGACTCATGGGCAAGGGAAATGGGGGGGATTGACTCTGGGTGTGGGAGTGGGACAAGGCAGAGGAGAGCAATGGGGAAATACACAGGGCAACTGTAACTGAACAACAATAAAAATGCAAAACAGAAAAGAGAAGGAACTAAAGTGAACCACAGGGAAGAATAAGTACATAGTCCAAGATTAAATAGCCGGAAAGTGTGAGATCTAAAATCTGACTTAGGACATCAGACCCCAGACTGTTTTTCTTTCTTTTTTAAATCCTCTCCAAAGGATGCATTTTTTAAATTCATTTTCAAGAGGGAGGAAGGGGAAGAGGGAGCCCAGACTGGGGATGGGACCCACAACCTAGGTATGAGCCTCAAACAGGAATCAAACCTACCATATTTGGTGTATGGTACGATGCTCCAACCAACGAGCTACACAGGGCTATTTTTCTAACATTGTACATTAAATACCTCATTTGTAACAAATAATTAATTAATTAGTGAGGTTTTTATAAATCAAACACCTCCATAATGTTTACTACGTTCAGGAGTTCACCTGTGCTAGTCATATAATCTTCGTAACAACTTAATTAGTCAGGACCAAAACCCTACAGGCACTGAATCTCTGTCTTAAAACTGTCCCTTGGTCTTGTCTATATACCTAGTCCTGTTATATACAGTTGGTAAAAATATGCACTAAACTTTTACAATTGATAATTTTTTGAGTTTTTGCAATGGGAAGAATGAAATTAGGGCAAAAAGGGAGTCACTTTTAATATGTGTGCATGTATACATACATTTAATGTGTACACATCACTATATTTATAATAGATCATTATTATAGCAAAAATTCCTTTGGAAATATATAACATTATAAAAGTGATCTATTTAGCTGTGTGACTTTTTAAAAAATGTACCGCTTTCATGTCTTTTCCTGTCTCCTTTGCTGTAAGCAGATAACCTTGGCCGACAGCGTAGTGGTCTCAGTGGGATTTCTGTTATCTCTCACACTCAGAAACAGACCATTTGTAAGCTAACTATCGACTGCCAAGACATTGTCTGAAGTATGGTTAGCACTCATCTCCAAGGAAAATAAGGACTCTCATATGTAAGTCTCTTCCTGTATGTAAATAGAAAATAAAACAAGAATTATGACCAATAAAGTGGCAAAAATATTTCTAATCTTCAAAGGAAGGATCTGACATTTGTTTGTTGTTATTTTCAGCTGATCTCATAAAAAAGGAAAAGTCTTGAAAGAATATGCTTTCATAAGGCCTTTGAAGTAGAATCTAAATGGAAGATTCAGAGAAAATACATAATATTAATTGTAATTGTTTTGCAGAACAACATATGTAAATGCAATAGGAATGTAAAATACAAAATATATTACATATTAATGTATATCTTTCTTAAAATTAAACTAAAGATGGTCAGAAAGAAGGAATGAGAACTGGTTTATATTAAAACAGCTATAACTAAGTTCTGTGTGTTATATAGTAATTTAAGAAAAGACACTATTTGTCTGCAGCAATTTGAAATCACCAACTAGGAAACGCTATTTATGTGGAAACTATGCAAAGTTATAAGAAACCTAAGTGATGCATTTCAAACAGTAAGATATACACACAACACATGTTCTCTCTCTGTCTTTCTCTCTCTCTCTTCCTGCAACTAAGTAAAGAAACACTTTTACTGACTTAAAAAGTTATTAGTCATTTTTAATATTACCAATAATTACAAAAGGTGGAATTTTACCTTGGATATATGCATACAATTACTGTTTTAGAGTTTATGCATTGCTGTTTTCTGATTTTAAAATCAGAGTTAATGCAATGTTTCAAAGTGTATTTTAGAGAATAGACATACATAAAATCTACATGTATTGTAATGTAAAGCACGAATTTATGAGGTGCCCATCCGTTGTAACAATCACTTTATTTCAATAAGCACTGGCAAGCTTATTGGCTGGGAAAATATCCTCTCTTAAGTCAGTGCAGCTCTATTCTTTGTTTTAATTGTATGGGTATGCATTATGCTGTTTTGGTATTGTGGGTAAAAGTTAGAAATTTGGGGGGTCCTTCTGTGCTTAAGAATCATGTGTCTCCTTTAGCTGAAAACTCTTATGGATTATTCTTGAACTCAGTTTTGAAATTTCTTCTTTTCGTCGTGTTTTGTTTGTTCATCTGTATTTTGCAATGCAAGTATACATAGTAACATCGCCGTAACTTAATTTGACGTTTCAGTTTTTAGTGATCTTTAGAGAAATAAAAATGTCCACAGTGTTACCAAGTTATTACATCCTGTCATGAAATTCGTAATACAATTGATCAAGGACCTTACGCGTTCATTTTGAACTGGACCTCACCAGCTATGCCACCAGCCTTGGGCCCAAATTTCAATGACATCACATCAGTGCAATATTCCATAGAGGACGTAGCAATGTAGCAGGGTTCAGTGATAACATGAAAATGGTATATGTAGGAGTAAGTCATTACCTGTGGCTCTAGTGGAAAACATCATGACCATGATCAGGTCTATTTGGGACTTACAAGAAAAATCCTCAGGAGAACTGATATCTTATTGCTTAATTATCTAAAATTGGACAATTTTTCTCCACCAGCAAAGCAAAGCATGCTGATGCAAGTTAGTAAAAAGCTGGGAAAATTCCCTGGCAAATGCAATGGAGAAACTGAGACAAATAGTTAAACAGCCTAGAATTAGCAGCCAGCTAATAAATCACAAGACCAGATCCTTCCTAACTGAAGACACTTAGGAGCAGATGGTTTGGATCTCTCCTCTCCAACCAGAGAGCAGGTAGCTTAAATCACCCTAGTCAGGGAGACAGATAGCAGAGAACCAATGAGTGCCATTAGTGTCAGACAATCCCAAGAATGGATGAAGTCAGCAGAACAAATAACAAAAATTCAATTAGAGTCAGACAAATCTAAGATAGAGGTAAAGCTGGGCAGAAAATGATTCCAAACCCCACTATATGCTCATTTGGATGCACCAGCATATTAAACAACACACCCGGAAAGCTGATTAATATTCTGATTGAGACCCATCCTACAATTCCCACCTGCAGGAAACAGATAAACACTTCAGGACAAAGGACAACAGTGCTGTGCTAAACCTTGAGAACGCCCAAGCCTCCCTTTCCTCAGGTGCACACTTTTACTTTCTCCAAAAGGGCCCTCCTCTTGCCTAAATTTTCTGACTTCTAGTAGCCCTGCCTTGGGTCATACATGTTGTTGTGATTTGCTTCTTTTGTCCTAAGCATGTCCTTTCCTCTCACTGTCCGGGTGGAGCAGCCCCTCCTTAGCTCACTGCCTGTTGCTATGATATTGCCTTTCTGTAACCATAGGTAGTTAACTAGTTATTAACAAGAAAGAGAGCATAGGGAATTAGTCATTGAGCTTAATAGCTGGGGAGCATAAGCCTGCTCGCTGAGCTAAGAAGCTATAGCATTTACAGAATCATTTACACACTCCAGGGGACTGGTGCTGAGGGTTCTTAATCTTAGAAACACAGAAAATCTTCCCAGGAGTACTGTCCATGCTCCTGTAGAAAATTATTGGGGGCGTTTAGGGGGAGATGCTTGACCGTAGAGGTCTGTCAATATAACTAGGGGGCATGGATCCTTCAAAAGCCCACAGAAGCTTGAGGAGTTGATTGGTTATTTTGATGAAGTTATAACCCCAGGGGAAAAAAGAAGCTCTCTCTCTCGGTGACATTCACTCACACCATGCACTTATACATTCTCTCCATAACCATGTGGCCCTAGCAGACTTTAAACACAGGTCCAGGTGGGAGCCTGGAAATAGCAGTAGAGCTGGGAACACAACCTAATCTAGGCAGATAATATGAAAGACTGGACTGAACTAGTACTGATATGGCACAGGATCTCTGGGCCATGGCTTGATTCTGGCCCTGATTTGCCATGGCAGGAAGAATAGACATGGGGCACTGGAAACCCAAGGGCAGATTTCCACCTCAATAAACCTTACTACGAGACCACACCTCCCATATGGGTCCCTGAAATGCTTTCTTTGTGATCCCATGGGAAAGCCTGATTTCCATTGACAACACTAGTATCCTAAGCTCTTTCTTTGTCTCACTGTCTCAAGTTTTAATAAATGTACTCTCAAAATCACCTGGACTCGAAATGTTTCCTGCACTGAGTCAATAATCTATACATCCCAGACCCTGGTGGGACAGACTGACCTCCACCTGGTTCCTTTTCAGTGACCATGTCACCTTCTTTAATGAAGGAAGTTCACAAATTGAGATTTCTGAGGTTTGTTTTTCTGGCATTCACTCTGTAGATGATAAAGTCAAGTAGGCAAGAATAAGTCTACACATCGGATAGAACTGACAATATAGCTAACATTACAGGAAGAATTGGGTTCTTACTCTTAATGCAATGTCTGGACATTTATGGTTTCATTGTATTGTCAGGCATATGAGTCCTACTTTATCAAAAGGTAAGGTACCTTTTTATGGAAAATGAAATCATGAACATCCCCGTGAAGATTCCAAGGAAGAGTTGAAGTGTGCCATAAGCCTACTAAAAAAATTGTGTTTTATCTAGAAAAAGATAAACAAACAAAACTGTTTCTGGGCTTAGCTACATGGAAAGGTGCTGTGATTGGTTCTTGAGATTCGAAGTTACACATCTTTACAAAGAAAAGTGACATATTCATTGTTGTTCACTAACCCTTTTTTTGGTTTTGAAAAGTTTACAGAACTATAATAGGAAATAAGTCATCTAAAGATGCATTACACAAAGGTATCAAGAATAAGGGATAGATCCCCACCAAAATAAAAACAAAAACGAAAACAACTCTGAATTACATAGGAGCTTTTAAAGTAGTTCCTGTTGACTTTAAATGGATACTGATTTGAATAGGCAAGTATTCTACTTTGGGTTTTCATTATCTTGAGACAGGAGACACTGCTGAGAATTCCATTAAATGTAGAAACACATTGTGACATTACGTCTTAATGTTGTCCTCTAGGCTGCATTTCATCAGACCAGGGTTCGTGCACTTCGAAGCTAAGTGTGCACAAATGAACTTGAAAGAACGTCGTGTGGGTTCATCATATGCTTTGCCACCGACAAAGTGCAGGCTTGACTGAGAATTGAATGGGCATTTCAACATCTATTAATAACAACAGAGAGGGGTGATAAGGGCATGAATGACTGTCTCAGTTCCATTAGATACGTGGACATTTTATTTGATTTTGAGGGATAGAAGCAAGCACTGGTATGTCATGTGATATTCCATTAAGTTGGAGATGAGCAGGGAAACAATAGTTGTCCAGGTACTAATAAGGGAGCTGAGTTACTATAAAAATAGAAAAGCTAGAAAAGCTTAGAAAAGCTGGCTTCTTAACTAAATGACTCATGCTCATTCACTTTTATTTTGGACAAATTCCAAGTATTGAGCTTCGGGGACATTTAAATGTGGGTGCGGCCTTAAACCCTGAGATCTCACTCTGAGGTGCAATTGCCTGTCCTATATTCTTCTGTTATTGTTGTTCCATTACAGTTGTCTCATTTCCCCCCCATTGTTTTCCCCTGCCTTACCCACACTCCTGACTCCCACAGTCAATCCTCACCCAGTTGTCCATGCCCATGGGTCCTAAATTCTTTTACAAATTTAAGCAAATATGGTTGTGCATGAAGTATATTGTGTTTATGAATTTAATTAGCTGTTAATATGAATCCAAGTTTGTTGGTGTTATTTGAATAGAGTAGGTGTTCCCATATACTATACTATTGTTTTGGCTCTAATTAGATACCCTATAGAAAGTACCTAGTACAGGAACTTTAAAAAAATTATATTTTATTGATTATGTTATTACAGTTGTCCCAATTTTTTCTCCTTTGTTCCCCTCCACCCAGTCTCCCCACTCCTTCAGGAAACCCCCATACTGTTGTCCACGTCCATGGGTCATGTGTGTGTTCTTTGGCTACTCTATTTCATATGGTGTACTTTATATGCCCATGACTATTTAGAGTGACTATTAATATTAATATTAATTCTTCTGAAATACATTGACACACAGATAAACACCAATCAAAATACCCTAATTTAATCAATTGTGATTTGATTTATTGGGGGAGCAAATTCATAATGTGTGCTTATTTGCATTATATATTTGTGTATTCATTTATTGGGGTACCATTGGTTAATAAGATTATACAGGTTTCAGGTATATATTTCTATGATACATGATCTGTATTGCATTGTGTGCTTACCGTCCAAAGTCAAATCTTCTTCCATCACCGCATATTTGACCCCTTTCCTCTTCAATAATCCCCACCCCTTTTTCTTGTGGTAACTGCCATACTGTGTTCTGTGTCTGTGAGTTTTTGTTTGTTTTTCTTGTTTGTTCCTTTGTTCCTTTCACTTTTATATCCCATATATGAATGAAATATGGTTCCTAAGTTTTTCTGCCTCACTCATTTCACTTCAATTTATTGGATAGTTTATTACTTTACCATTTTTTCGTAATACAGGCTGCTTTTGCAGAAATATGGCAGAAATATTTTGAGTATTATTCATCTTCAATCACAAATATTCTTCTTAAATTTACTCTACTTTATTTTTCAAAATTTATTTCATAACTTAGTCATTTAGAAATTAACAAAATACCCCTTTGAGAAAGTTTTTAAAATAAGCTATTAAATATTATTCAACCAAGAATTATTATCTTGATTCCTTTCTTTTATCACATCCTTGAAATTAATTTTGTCTATCTTTGTCTCTGTGAGGCTACAGATATAAAGTTGAGACAGCACTATTTTAAATTGTGCTTTGTGTAACCTAGATCAAGTAGTAAAACACACTTAAAATGAATTTATAAATAATCACACACTGTGCATTTTTTTGGAAAGGAAAATTATACATTCATTAACTGACAAATGAGCTATTTGTTTATAAATGCTATAGCATATTACAATTGTTCAGCCTGATTAAGAAAATTTGTTAACACTTTAATGCTTTACATAGATCATTATAAACAATGTCTTCAGAAACTTATGTAACCTTATATTTAATGTAATGATAACCAATTCAAAGTATTCCGCTTCATAATACACATAGGATTATTCTCTTGCTGTAGTCTCATGACTGCTTTCAAAGATTAAGTCAAGATTTAGTATCATTAAAAAAATTAGTTATCTGCCATTATTCATAATATGTGAGTGAAAAGTTACATTTATTTCCTGAAATATAAATATATGTCTAAACAAACAAGTACATAGACAACATACATATCGATATATATCAATATTTCTTCATATATATTTTTATTTCATTGACACCTTATAACAGGAGGATGAGCTGCTTTGTAATTATTTTACCAAAGAATTAATTTTATGTCTTCATTAAAATCATGTTTAAAATATGTTTTGTAGTAAATTTTATTTAAAAATCCAAAAATAGTGCAAAACAGTGTTATCTGGTTTTCTTTAAAATTATATTACAATGACAAACTTTTAAAAAATCATTTGCTCTTTGGCACACAATACTGCTTCTGCCATTAAAAGCTCAAGACAGAGGCATGGAAACATGGAACAGACTGAAAGTGACCAGATGGGTGGCAGAAAAGGGATGATGGTGGGAAGAAGGGCGAATGACCAGACAAAGAACATGTGTGAGTGCCCCACGGGCATGGACAACAGTGCGGGGAGTGCCTGTGGGGGTTGGGGGGTGGGATGGGTAGGGTAGGCCAAAGGGGGAAAACTTGGGACAACTGTAATAGTGTGATCAATAAAATATATTTTTAGAAAGCCTATGACATATGTCTGCTAAAGGCTTTACATTAGTCTTTTAATTGTATTTAGCCTTTGTGATATACTTGGGCAAGTATTTATTACTTCAGTTTCTAGAATTTCATGGATTTACTATAATAACATCCCATAAAAACTAAGCAATTTCAAGGCCTCTGAAATGTTTTGCTATTCTTTATTGAGAATCCTTAATAGCCTACAATACTTAGGTTACTAAAATAGCTTCTAAAGATTCACTGTGTATCAAGAAAATATAAGTATGTATAATACATGTGAACACATATGTGTAAGATGATGTACATATACATATATGTCTATATACAGTTTTTGATGAAAAATAGTGAACCAAACACTTTAAAAGTTATGGATTTGTTGGTAGAATGTTACCAAGTACTGTGATCTTCGAAGAGCAGACATCACATCCCTCAGGCGAACACCCTCAGAACGGGCTAGGAAAGTGGGAGTCGGTGATCACCCGAGGCCAGCGTGGCAAGGCCATTCGGGAAAAGCTGGGACACAGTAACCAACTTCCAGAAACCCAACAGCCACTGCTCTTCATTGGGGAAATGTATGCATAGTTGTCTTCATGGTTCCTTGTTCACTTGGTTCGTATTTATATCTGAGCTCCCCAGAAGCGGGTACCTGAAACAACTTTATTAGAAATTATCTGAAAGCAAAAAGGTTAAAATCTAGATTCCTAAAGCGACTTGATAAGTCAACTGCTCTACATATCCAGGTTACAGAATCCAAACTAAACCTCACAACCCTTTAGTCTAATATTTCTCAAGGGTTACTTGTATAAGTTAAAAAAAAACAAACCAAAAACTAGCCTGGCTGGTGTGGCTCAGTGGATTGAACTTGGGCTGTGAACCAAAGAATCCGTGGTTCGATTCCCACTCAGGGCAAACGCCTGGGTTGCAGGCCAGGTCCTCAATGGAGGACTGGTGAGAGGCAACCACACATTGATGTTTCTCTCCCTCTCTTTTTCCTTCCCTTCTCTCTCTAAAAAAAAATAAATAAAATCTTTTAAAAAACCCACAAAACTACCACACTGGTTCATTTTTATTTTCTTTGTGAAATCATAATGTTATCCTTAGGACACTTGATTTTGGGTACACTGAAATGTATTTTTTCCTTCATCAGACAAAATCGTCGGGCAGAAAACAAATGACCTAAAACTGAGCATTCTCACAGGAGGAAAGTTTAGTGTCTTTAATTTTTATTCTTGAAGAAAGGAAATTCCCAATGGCAGCACAGACAGCAAATAACTGCAAAAGTGTGCCTACTTTTGTTAACGTACCAAGCTTTGTTTTATAAAATCTGTTTGCCCTGTTGCTGCTGGTAAGTCTGTGTCCTGACAGCCTCACCATCCCGCTCAGCATCTGTGTCGCTGCAGAACACAGCTTCCTCTTCTGAGAGGAAGCAGAACAGGGGTGTTCACCCTGATTTACATCGCTTCCTTGTTGGGTGTACTTGCAGGGAGCGTCAGGCACAGCTGTGTCATAGGTTGACCATAACGCTTTAGAGAAGAAACTTCTTTTTTTCTCTTCTCTGCACTGTATAATTTACTTTGTAATACTGAAAAATGTAACTTTTAGGGAAATAAACGCTTTTGGGAAAAAAATGACAACACGTTCTTTTGACCTTATTCTCTTTCACTCTCCCTGGTTTTGTTTATTAAATCAGAAATTTGAACCTTGGTCCTCTGGTAATATTTCACCTGAGGATGGCATTAGGGCTACTTTCCCAGTCCCATTTCTGATTAAATCCCAGTGAATATTAGCGCTGACTAGCAAAGTGTCCCTGACAAGGTTGGCACTGTCTCCTCGACTCTGCGAGGAGCCCTCTCTCCTGAGCCAGGACCTTTGAGTGTCTAGAAGTGATCTCTCCTAAATGTTCCAACACAGCATTCTGTCTAGAAAATTTGATGTCAAAAATGTGTGGAAGCCCTTAAACTATGAGGGGATAGATCGGCTTTGTGGGTTTCAACTGCACACCTCTGCTTATGGATAAAAGATGGTGGAAGGACTTAAAAATTCTTCATCAAGTTTTTATATTTGAAAATGTTATACTAAGTGCAAAAAAGGAGGGCTTACTATCAAACTCGCACTTTCTCATCCTAGTCCTCTCTGCTTACTCATCAAATATATTGCCACTCTATGATGCTGGTAAACTCACTCAAAACCACACAGCTAATGTATGACAAAGAGAACATAGCATTCTTAATTTCCAAGTCCCTGCACTTTCCACCATGTCACATGTCAATGTCACCTTTTTGGGACAATCATTCCTTGACATAGCTTCTCTTATTCTGAAGCAACTATTAAAAGACAAAGCATGTCATTATTTTATTTAAACTAAAATTAAAAATGATTAATGTATATTGAATATTAGATACTATATTCTTAATTCCTATAGTATTTCATCAATGGAAATATCAGCAAAACAAAACACTATGAGGCAAAACCCAGAGCTAACCAGTGAGAACAGGTATCTTTTTTAGCAGATAAAGAAACAATTCACAGGAGTTTCGAAGGAAGTTATCTGTAATAAGAGCTGGCCATTTAAATTTTAATATGCATTCTGATTTTTTCCAACTTAGTGATTCTGTTTAAGGTGATGTTCAATTTGCATTCTTGAGAATAAATACTTTTGAGTGGGACTGATTTAAGTTGAAGAGTAACTTGCATAAAAAGTTTCATTTGACTCAGAAATGTGACCAGCTGAAAGAAAATAATTCTAGCTTTAATCACATATTGAGGCAAAGACAAAACACTACAGATCTTAATTGCTTTGGTTCACAAAGATACTGATGCTCATTTAAATCCTTTTCTGGAAATGACAATCAGGGCAGTACACATGATGTCATTGGAGGTTTCATAGGACAATCATTCTCATATTATACATTCATGTAGTTTGTCTTCATGGAAAAATCAAAACGTTTGTCTGCTGAATAGTTTATGCTGATTATTACCATAAGGCCACAAGCAAAAGTTTTTTGGGGCGGTCAATTTATCCTGTAAAGTCATGTAGAGTCCATTGCTGTAAAAAAGTACATATATGATTTTAATCTTTTTAAACGTACACAGTTGTGTGCAATAAATACATTCATATTGTTGGGCAGCTATTACCACTATCGATCTTCAGAACTTTTTCATCTTCTCCAGCTGAAACTCTTAGCTTATTAAACACTAAGTCCCCCTTTTCCCCGTTCTCCAGTCCCCTGGCAGCTACCATGTCACTTTCTGTCTTTATGAATTTGATTACCCTAGAAACCTCATGCAAGTATGATACAGTATTTGTCCTTTTGTGGCTGGCTTATTTCATTTAGCATTATGTCTTCAACTTTCATCTGTGTTGGAACATGTATTCGAATTGATCTTCCTTTTCAGGCTGAATAATATTCCATGGGCATATGTACATGATTTTTTCTGTCTAAGGACACTTGGGTTATTTCCACCTGTTGGCTGCTATGAAGAACGTTGATATGAATATTATCAATATTTTCAAATTCTTACTTCAGTTCTTTTGGGTACCCAGAGGTGGAATTGGTGTATCATATGGTAATTCAATGTTTATTTTTTTGAGGAATCACCATACTCTTATTTTTTTAAAGATTTAATTTATTCATTTTTAGAGAGAGAGGAAGGGAAGGAGCCAGGGAGGGAGAGAAACATCAATGCGTGGTTGCTTCTCATGCGCCCCCTACTGGGGACCTGGCCTGCAACCCAGGCATGTGCCCTGACTATGAATTGAACTGATGACCCTTTGTTTTGCAGGCCGATGTTCAATCCACTGAGCCTTTCCAGCCAGGGCATCATACTCTTTTCAGAGGAACTATCCCACCAAGAATGCACCAGAGTTCCAGTTTCTGCACATCATTGCTAACACTTGCTATTTTCTGCTTTTGTTTGTTTATTTGTCTCCGTGTCTGTTTCATTTTTTAAAAAATAATAACCATTGTAACAGTCATTGAATAGTATCTCATGATTTTGGTTTGTATTTCCCTAATGACAAATGATGGGCATCTTTTCATATGATTATTGGTCATTTCTATATCTTATCTGGAGAAATGTCTCTATGCAATCCCCTTGCCCATTTTCCAACCAGAATGTTTAGTTTGTTGTTGACCATGCATGCATCTTAGCAAACAAATGCTTGGAAAGAACACAGTTTTAGCTCTGGCTGGTGTGGCTCAGTGGACTGAGCACCAGTCTGAGAACGTAAATGTCACCAGTTTGATTCCCACTCAGGGTACATGTGGGTTGCAGGTCAGGGCCCCAGTTGGAGATGAACAAGAGGCAACCGATAAATGTTTCCCTCCTTCTCTTTATCTCTCTTTTACTCTCTTTCTAAAAAGAAATAAATAAAATCTAGAAAAATAACCCACCTTTAAAAATAGGTAAGGATGGTATCTCAACACCAAAATTTTCCCTTTGTATTTTCTAAAAAATGTCTCTAATATAAACCTGAAGTATATTTTGTATATGAAACTTATACAAAGTTTCAGTTATACAGATGAACACTGTTTCCTGCATTCATCATAATGTACTAATTTTCAATAACCAGCTGCAAATATAAATGATGTGAAGATTTGAAGAAATAATTGGAAAAACAAGCAGGAGAGATGAGTTCTAACTCAGGCTCTGCCCCTGACCAACTATAGTCTTAGAGACTTTACTGATACTATTTTATTTTTAGTTAATTATCATATTTTTCAGACCACAAGATGCACCTAAGTTTTAGAGAAGGAAAATAGGAAAATTGTTTTGAAGCAAAAAATGTAGTAAAATATTTAATAACATAAATGACATAATATTTCACCAATGTAAATGTAAACAGAACTCAACAGCAGCATTATCAACCATTACTCCTCCCAAATTTGGGGGGGGGGTGCATCTTATAGTCTGGAAAATACAGTAACATTTACTTGAAAAGGTTTCACTGGTAAAACTGTCACCTTTTCCATTGCATCTGATGCACCCTGGCTTTGTGTCATTTTTTTAAACTTCTATGAAAACGTTTCAGAAGTGCTACACGAAGTCTTTATTCACACACATGGATTTGATATGTTTTATACATTTTAACACTTTAACATGTGGAACTTGGGAGTTCTTTCATTATCATAAAATCTGCTTTTGGATTTAAACAAACAGAAGTTGTTGTATTAGAATCAATTTCTTTAGAAGTAACCAATAAAACCACATGGTATACCTTGTTTTAAACACTGGTTGCAAATCTGGAGGCAGCAAGTAGTTTATGCCAGAGTATTTGTGGTTTGCAGTCTGTAAGGAAAAATAGCACCTAGTTGCCAGAAGACTTTTGTAAATTAAATTGCTTCAGTTTCCTCTGTAATTAAAAATGTTACTAAGACAATGAGCGATCAATATGCTAAAGCTTTTTCAATATTTACCCTTAGAATGACACATCTTAGAAGTGCAAATTCTGCTTTCGGGATTAATTAGATAGAAGGCTTATTGCTGTTGTGACATCATTACTATTACTGTGCTATTCTTCATTCGAAAAATAGTTTTCACACTGTATAAATCAAAATCTTAAACTGAGACTTAGAATCAACTCCCTGCTTGTCCTTGTTGTCAGATCTTTGGAAAGCTATTTAATTGATGAAAGTCGGCTTGTTCATCTGCTAACTTGCAAACTTCAGTGAGTATTATATGAAATATTTGGATACAAGCAAAATCTAAACATACATTTGGAGATGACTTTCCTTGTAGCTGGAATAAGCATGTCATGAAAGAGCATGTCATAGACAATCCCTTTTCACTGATTCGTTCACCCTTCAGTGATTTCCACATCTTTGAGAATGAATGTATTTATTCTAGTGATTATTAACATGAAGATGAAAAAAATAATCTGGTTGTTCTCTTCTAATCTAAAATGTAAAGTAAATCATATCCCAAGAGCAGAACAGATGCGTGAACCTAGGAATGGATGTGTTCCCCTCGACATGACCACTTGAGCATAGATGTGTCAAGGCTTTATGAGCGGCAATATTTTCATCACAGATACCCAGCCAGGGTAGCTACTACATTATCTTTTGCTTTCGATTTCTTGATGGGGCTTTGATTAAGATAGAATTTGCTTTTCAACTCAGCTCTGCAGTTCATAATTCCTACTTAACACTCTGCTGGGATTCCTCATTAACTGTTAACTCTGAGGAGAAATAAAAGACCTGATGATTTAAAAGTGAAATGATGAATATCACAGACTTAAAAATAATTTCTGAATATGATGCCATTTTGAGAATGTTGCAGTAGAAGTATATGCAGGATGGGGAAAGGCAAACGAAGGCAAAATTGGCTCTATTATAGTCAGGTCTCAGTGAATTTTAAATGACAAATGAGCAGAGTGGTTTCAACGATGATTTGTATGTACTGAATGGTCTTTGTGGGTCCCTTACTGCACTAAGAGGCTTACATGTGTTAGTTTATTTCACACTCACTAGAATCTTGGAGACGAGCAAGCTCGCTTCCATAGATTAAATAGCTTTCTGAAAATATAAATGATAACCATGTACGTAAAAAATAATATGATATTTGTTCTGGTGAAAAATATTTCCATAAATTACACAAGAATTTCTGATATAATTATTCCAGGAAAGCTAAAATAAAGTAAATGGTTAGGACTTGCACATTTTCATACTGGTTTTCAATTTGTAGTTTAGATCTGTTCAGGTAGGTTTGTTGTGTTATGGTTCAAAAGGCATAAAAGATTATTACCATCTTGTAAGCCTAGTAATTATTTATATTAAAAATTCTAGATGATTGAGCTATTAAAATAAGTATAAGAGAAATATATTACTAGGTAAATATAAAAGATAAATATTATGTTCTCTGCTTAAATATTCTCACATAATTTTTAGTTTCTCTTTCAAGAAAAAAAGTCAGTAGGAGTTACTCCAAAGAACAGTAGATTCCGAATAAAGACCAAATAAAATAGGTAAGTTAATGACATTACACTGATATGTAAATTCTTATGTTAAACAATACTGTTAGTTTGTAAAAATTAATTTCAGCTTTTTTCAATATATCTATTGTATACATAATATTTTGTGCAAATATTAGCTTCTGTACTCAAACAAAAAAATTGCATTTTTATTTACCATTCAATATCTTTATTTACTATATGTTATCAGAATCACTGCTGTTAATACCAAGTGTAAGATTTACTTTAATTACCTGAGATACTTACATTTTCTATAATCTTATTTTAATAAATAACCTAGAAACCACAATTTTAAGTTATCACATTTTGGATTTCAAACAATAACATTACATTTTGTCTATAGCATTTAGACAAAATGCTAGATCTAATGTCTATGGCATGAGATCATGATATATAGAATTATTGGAGGTGATATGAGATTTAAAAATTAAAAAACAATTAACCACCAAAAATGAAATATGTTTTATGATTTGGACTTTTTAAGTAATTTAATAACCATATTTTGTTAATGTAAACAATCAATATTTTTAAAACAAAGATTGACCTTTGACAGAATGCTTTATGACAATTAATTTTTTGATATCATAAAAGTGTACACTAGTCATCAACAAAACATCCCTTGTATTTTATTTTTTAATAAAAAATATTTTTATTTATGTATTTATTTTTTAGAGAGAGGGGAAAGGAGGAAGAAAGAGAGGGAAAGAAACATCAGTGTGTGGTTGCCTCTCATGTACCCTCTACTGGGGACCTGGCCTGCAACCCAATCATGTGCCCTGACTGGGAATCACACCAGTGACCCTTTGGTTCACAGGCCGGCACTCAATCCACTGAGCCACACCAGCCAGGGCTCTTACTTGTATTTTAGAAATAACTCTCCTCAATCCTGCCAGACTTCAGGGTTATGATGAGTTCTGCAAATTTACCAATAATGCTTTTGCTCTACTTCTGAAAATGAGAGGTTATGATGAAAGAAATACTTAGTGTGGTTAGAGCTAACAGTAACATGAAGTTTTGAAAGGTTTTGGTAGACATTGTTTCAATGATTTTTTGAGTCATGGATGGTGATCACAGAACATGAGAATGCGCAGACACAAAGTTGAAAGTGAGATGCATAGTACACGTGTGTGTTTTCCCCTTCTACATTGGATAGTTAGATGAAATAGTGTTCTAGACTGGTACTGAAACTTAGCAACTGATCCAATGATTATATGTAAATAGGATTTAGTTTTCAAGGGATTTTTACATAACTAGCACAATATAAAAACTTGTATTTTGTAATTTAATAATTTTGAATATTTTTCTGTTTTCTAATATTGATTATCAGCTGTACTGATTTATATAGATGTAAAATATTTAAATTTCAAGGTGCTTTGTGTTGTAGTATTATTTTATATAAAGATAGTTGACATATGAAGCAGTGAAATTCAATGCATTAAGCTGGAAAAGAAATCTATGTAATTTTTTATATCTGTTATCAGATTTAACATTGAAAATAATAGCTAATAATAAGAGCTAACTTTTATTGAGCTTTCTGTGTATTTGGCACCCTTAAACCCTTTACAAGAATATTTTATTTAACAGTGGGGTGAGGGTTTTCAGGAACTACTGTAAAGGACACATGGACAAAACCCAGGGGGAGGGTGGGAGCAAGGAGGAGCGATGGGGAGAAAATGCAGACAACTGTAATTGAACAATAAAATAATTTTTAAAAAGGAACATTTTATTTAAATCTCTTGACAACATGATGAGGCAAGTAATTATTTCCATTCGTAGTTGAGTAAAAATAAAGGGCATATGAGTTAAGTCACTGACCTATGGTAAGTGTTTGGGCCTTGGCCCCAGATATGATGTAGCTACACATATTTATGTGATTGCTAGTCAAAAAATAAATTATGAGTTCTCAGTAGAGAATGGCATATAGAGGAAGATCATAGTCATGTCTGAGCAGGGAGTCATGGAAGGGGTGACATTTGAAATGAGAATAGTGTTTTAGAAAATTATAGCCATAGTGAAGAATAGATCTGAGAGAGACACTAATGCATGCAAGTGCAGATAAAAATAAAGACTCCCCAAATGAGAACAGACAGGGGCCATTCATTTAGAACTGCATCTGACAAGGGAGTCAGCCACCATCACTTGCAACTGACAGGAACTCAAAGGCAAGCAGAGGAGTGAGAAAGCTTTATAGTAAAAACAAGGAAAAGTTCAGATAAGTTTCAATGATCAGTTGTTGACACTAGAAAGCTGTAGGAAGGCTAATGTGAAGAAGGATATCCTATGTGATTAATTTGAGGAGTGTATATGACTTTCTGTGATTATCCTTAAGTTGAAGATAAGAGATAAGAAAAATGGCAGGCACTGATAAATTCTTGATCCTTCTGTCCTGAATGCTACAAAGGATGAGTAATGCAAAAGTCGTGGGTTAGTGGTTAATTCTCATGTACGGCTTGATCATTGTGTATTCATATATTCAGTACCAGTCTTTCCTTTTTGTTATTCTCTCATTTGTGACATGTTTACCAATTAAGGGGTATTAGAGACCCAGATCTTATTTTCTTGGGAATGGTAGTTGTCTCCATAGCAACTGTATCAGATTTTCTTGAGGTTTTTTTTTTTTTTTTCATGTATTATCATGGTAATTATTTGATCAGCGAGCCACCACACAGAAACATTTAAAGTTCTAGGTAAAAGACAGTGGGCTAGCCTGATGACCACTTTGGCAAAAACAAGAATAATTCCTAGTCCCTCAAAGACAATTTGCAATCAGGAACCCTGCTACAGACGGAATTTTAGACCCCCTCCTCCCAATTCACGTACTAAAGCCCTGATTCCCCAGTGTGTTGGTATTCGGAGGAGGAGCCATGGTGTAGTAATTCTGCCTTGAGGGTGGAGCTCTCGTGAGGATGAACAGGTCACGAGCGTGGAGTTCTTATAGGAAGAGAGAGCAGATAGATGATCTCTCTCTCTGACATGTGAGTATACTGCAAGAAGGGGCCCGTCTGCAATCCAGGAAGAAAGCTCTCACCTGGCACCGAATCTGCTGGCATCTTGATCTAGGACCTCCCAGCTTCCATAACTCTGAGAAATAAATGTTTAGTGTTTTACTCACCGAATCTAAGATATTTTTGTTACGGCAATCCAAACTGACTGAGACAAAACCTAGTGTCCAGCCCAGGCCAGGATAACGAGTCCCATAAGCAATGACCATCAATTGCAGAGATTCAAGTAGCCTTTTCCTTAAATGATGTATAGCCTCTTCTGCTTTGCCTGCATCATCTCTGTACTCGCAAGTACAGCAGCACATACTAGTAATGGCAGAAATGCCACCATGACTAGCCAACAAAAAATATAGAGTAATGGGATTGTCTATCACTGCTCAAGTCAATTAGTTGAAAGTGATGTGTGTTCCATATAGTACAGAGCTGGTATTATTTATATCTTCTGTCAGAGCTAATAAGTTTCTTATAGTCTTTTCTACATGCATGATTCCCTCCATTGGGGGCACTACTTTGATTGTTCACACAAACAGTGAGTGAGTAATTTTCCTTCCTATAGAGCTTGAATAAATGAATGGCAGCTTCCATCCGGAAATTGAAATCTGAGTTAGAATTTCAGCTTTGATGATTTACAGAATGAGGGTCTCTGTGCACAGACAATTCTTGGGTTGATTTTATTTTACTGTTAGTCTGAGGAAAACAGCATGAGCCTTTCTTGCTGGAAAAAGAGTAGTATCTGAAAAGTCACATGGAACTCCAGGACAGAAGAAAAGTTGTTCACAACAGTCGGTCAGACCTAATGCTTTACATGAACTGGGTTGCATGTTTGGGTCTCCATTAATCTTTTTCAAGAGGCATGATATTGATTTATTTCCCTACAAAGTTTGTTAAATTAAATTTGTAAATTATTTATAGTCTGATCAATGAAATGTAATAATTTTAAGGTGAGTGGTTGAAATAGGGGCATTAGTAAAGTGACAAGTTAATTTTTTTAAGGTCACCTGTCTATGTTGGTGCAAGTGAAAATGCCATGTGCTGTAAATATGTATTGTCATGTTCACTGAAGCTCAAAGTTCCCAGAGTGTGTTATGCTGTAGGCCTAGTGACAGATGATGGACCCAGCAGTCAGTTCAGATTGAGGATTTGCGACAAACTAAGAATGAGTATCTTCTGATCTAACAATAATAATAAAGATTTTAAAAACATAGAAAATAAGTCACATTTTTTAAAGAGTCTGTGACAATGAAAGGTTTACAGAAAATGATAAACAAGCATAAAAAATAACACAACAGAATTAGAGAGGGGTCTTGGTCCAAAGTCTTAGAGTAAAGCTTTTCATTGTCTTACATTTTGGGTTAGCTCTAATGGTCTTGATTTAGCTGCATAGTTCTAGAGACCGGCTCTTTGTAAATAATCTCTGAGAATCTTCAGTGTGAAAATCTCTCTTAAAGTAGAATTCCAATTGCTTGGAATTCAGGACTGTATCTTACCCTACGAAATGTCCATCCAAGAACTGATTCCCAGGAGTGTCACTACTGTATTTCTTTCTTAGAAGTTCCTAATATGATTCCTTTCCATTATGTTCAAAAGCAGGTTTTCTTTTGTATATTTTTTCAATATGTGAAATCTTATCATTGAAGATTGCATGAGAAAACATTATTGTAAGACGTTTTGGGAAAACAACCATACGCTGTTGATGAGATTGGCTATAATACTTGGGTCCCTGCTAATATTTTCTCATGTCTGTGTCCAGCAGGGCAGAGTGTGGTATCAGAGGTAAAAATCACGGAATGCATGTGCCTTCCAGTTGTCACTTCATAGATGGGTAATAAATGAGTGGTGCCTGAAGGAGCAGACTGTCCAAATATAAGGGCTAGGGTGATATTGTACAAGGGAGCTCAAGAGTTTCTGAAGTCTTGTCACTGTCTATACCTATATATCATTGGTTATTTCAGACCTTACAGAAGATTGTGAGTGGTGAGTGCAATGCAGGTGTTATGGTTTAGTAAAAGTATCTTTGTACAGGGTTCTTTTATAACAGTTTCTTTAAACTGTGTGACTTAGTCACTTGATATAAAAGTTGGAATGCCCCAAACTTGGAAATACAGAATCAAGCAGTTTTTTAAACATGTCTAAAAGCTGCACCTTTTCAAAAACAAATGATTCAGCCCACTGTAAAAAAGAGATGTATAATAATTAAAACATATTCATATTCCACAGACATCAGTGGCTGCATAAATTGCATCTGGAGATGTCCAAATGGCCATTAGGGGTTTGGGTTTTGGCCATGTGCCAGCTTTAAATTTTTCCCAGAATTATGTGTTTGACACATTGCATATAACTTAAATTACCTTAGTTATCTTCCTAGTCTTTTCCCATTTTGTTGATTTACTACTAATGAAGTTGCCTGTGCCATGATATGTAGTTTTCTGGAGAAATTTAGCTGATACCCATTTGAAATAATCTGGTCTGACAAGCAGCAATCTTGGGAGCACCAGAGATCATCTGAGTAAAGGCCTCGACTAGATTTTTCCCCCATTCCTCCTTTTCAAAATCAGTGCTTAGACATTGCTGTTTTATAATTACTTTTCTGAATCACTACAGACATTTATGCCTGAAGTAATTTATTGTGACTTCATCTTGATTGAGGATACTTGTTTGTTTTAACAGCTTGCTAGAGTTTTTCTTTGTTTTCATCTTTTTTGTCCATTGGCTTATTTTTATAATAGCTACATGTATTGAAAGTTGGAATAAACTCGAAAGTTCCTTAAATTGTCTATTTCTAAGGAGAAATCCAGCAAAAATTATAAAAACTCTTTATTTCCCAAGGCAAAAAAGAGCCATCTACCACTCAAAAAGCATACCAGCTATTTATAAGAGGTCTTTCCAGAAAGCATCCAGCCACACAATATGAAAAATAGAGACATTTATTGAAGAAGATATATGCAAGCGACATTGTACACAGGACAATGATGCCTCAGTCCTCTTAGAAGTAGGTACTTTATACCTCACAGTTCTCCCAATCGCCATCATCTACCCCATCATATTTTCCTGAATCTCACCAACAGTCTGAAATCTCTTCCCTTTCAAAAGTGCTTTCAGTTTGGGGAAAGGCCAGAAGTCGCAGGGTGCCAAAACTGGGCTATAGGAAGGCTAAGTTACCTGGATGATTTGATGTTTCACCAAAAAACTCTGCACAAGATGTGGTGCATGAGTGGGCACATTGTTGTGATGAAGCTGCCCAATCATGAATTGCCCATAGCTGTGGCCTTCTGGATGATTTGAATAGTTTCTGTCGGGGAATGTTCAAACTTGACTCAGAATTTGTGCAGATTCATTGTTCTACTCACTCAGTCATTATGAATACAAGGGGCCCACCCGTATACATGCTCGCTCAATGTTATCTACCACCCCCACTGGCTAGTAGCGTGAAGTTGTCACTGTTCACACACACACACACACACACACACACACACACATTCTAGTCCACTCTGTTTGGCGGCCAGGTTACATCAATGTGGTGCAAACCATTCTCATTATACTAAAAATGTCTGGACGTTTTCTGGAGAGACCTCATATGTATGTGTACTCTATAGGCATTGATTAGTTGACAAGTCCTAGCCATTCAAAAATCTCTGCCATTTAGACTGATTTTATCTCATATATAGAAATGTATAATATTAGTAATAATGCATGCTTCTTATTAACTTCTAGTGTCTGTATTGAGGCATGATCCATTAAAAAGTAATATTAGGTCAGTACTCTCATGAAAATCTATAATAAACCTAAGCAAGATATACTTGCCTAAGTGAGTTAGACAAGAGTGAGTAACCTTATTCTGGTGAGGCCCACAGAGTAGCAGGATTCAGGGTGTTACGGTGGAGAACAGTAAGGTGATGGAGAAAGGGCAATAGAGTCCAATAACAGGTTAATGTCCTGGCCTAAAAGTTTTGTGTTTTCTCAGTTGGTAGTGATATAACTACTATGTGAAGAACCATGAAGTGAAGTGGGAAGCCTAGAGCTAGTTCAGTAAAAGCGTCGATAAGTTTTGCAGTGGCAGTTATGGTCCTCAGGCACAGAAGATAGGCCTTTGAATCTTGATCAAGGACAACATTTTAGTAGGCACTGCGTTTTTATATTTCTTCTGAAGCTGAGTTGAAATTCCAAGGATTACCAGTCACTCATGTATACAAGTTTCTGTAATAGGAGTCTAGTTGAAGAGATTACTCCAGGTTCTAAAAGGACTATTTATGTTTAGGCTCCCAAAAGAGAGAACTTTTTTAATGTGGACTTCATCAATTAATTAAAGAGAACTGGAATCTCAAAGAAAAATGACATTCATATGAATAATATCTAAGTAAAATTAGAGCTATGAACTTAATATGCCCCCCATTTATATTTGTAACGTAACCCCCAAGGTGGTGGTATTTGCTGGTGCGACTTTTGGGTCATGAGTGTGGAGGCTTTATGAACGGAATTAGTGCACATATAAAATGGGCCTGAAGAAACTCCTTTTTACCTCCCACAACATGAGGTTCCAGTGAAAAGAAAGCCACCTGTTAACCAGGTAGCAGGTCCAGTTAACTAGACCCAGAATCTGACCATAGGAATTCCCTGTTCTTGTATTTCCAGGCTCCAAACTGTGAGAAATAAATTTCCATTGTTTATAAACCAGCCAGTTCTTTGGCTTTTTAAAAAAATAGCAGCCTAAATGAACTAAGACTCCTAGGAATTGTCCCACTTATAATTTTGTGAGGGGCCTAATATAAATTGGGACACTATTTAGTCTATCAGGGGAGACAATAAGTTTTTGTTATCATTGATAAGTTTTTTGTTGTTTGTTTAAGGTTTGTTTTGTATCTCCTAGACACGTGAGTAAAGTGTGCTGGAAATTGTACCGAGGAGAGTCTGTTTGCTCTTGTGAGTGGGGGCATGATAAATGACCCATTTTTGACCAGACTCCCTATCTGTGTCTTTGAACTCTGAGCACAAAGTCTCTGTGTTCCAATCTCTTCCTCTGCTTCTTCCAGTTGTGTTAGATTGTTACTTTTTTGCCCATTTTCACCCACTTACTCCACCCTCTTTCTATCAGGCACGTACTTGAAATCGCTAACTCCTTGGTGATTCATTTTAACATCCTATCCAGGGAGTAAAGGTACCTATTACGTTTTAGTGGAAGTGCTGATAATTTATTCAACATCCAATCTAGTTTCCATTCTTATTACCAGTGGATCTTCTTAATTATTAGCTATCTTATGAAAGTGTTCACATTTGACCATAACAAGGAATGTACTTGTCTGACTCTCCATCTCAAGGGGAGGGCAAAATTCAGAGGTCAGAAAAAAATTCTTTTTCCCAAAGGAGTATACTTTTGGATCACAGAAAAATAGAGAATTTCCTCAGGAAGCTAAAAATGGAACTGCCTTTTGACCTAGCAATTCCACTGCTAGGATTATACCCTAAGAATCCTGAAACACCAATTCAAAAGAATCTATGCACCCCAATGTTCATAGCAGCACAATTTATAATAGCCAAGTGCTGGAAGCAACCTAAGTGCCCATCAGTAAATGAGTGGATCAAAATACTGTGGTACATTTAAACAATGGAATACTATGCAGCAGAAAGAGAGAAAGAGCTCCTATCCTTGCGACAGCTTGGATGGATCTGAAGAGCATTATGTTAAGTGAAATAAGCCAGTTGGTGAAAGACAAATACCATATGATCTCACCTATAAATGGAACCTAATCAACAAGCAAGCAAAATATAACCAGAGACATTGAGTTAAAGAACAAACTGACAGTAGTCAGAGGGGAGGGGGCAGGGGGGTAAACTGAGAAAAGAAGGGAAAGGGTTGTCAAGGAACATTCATAAAAGACTCATGCACAAAGCCAAAGGGGGGTAGGACTGAGGGCAGAAGATGGGGGTGGGTGGGGTGGGGGGCAGGGCAAGTGGCTGTGGGAAACTATTGACAACTGTACTTGAACAACAACAAAACAAATGCAAAAAATAAGCATAAATAAAAAATAAAAATAAAGGAAACACAAATGTTGATTGCAACAAATATGGCTTCATGAATGCAAATAAAATTAATTTTAAAAATTAACTTCAATGAGTACTCTGTTTAAGATAGTAATGGCAATAAATGTATTTATTACAGTGTTACCACATGCATCTACTTCTACTCACGAATCAGTGAGTGGATAAACCAACTATAGGGCATTTATGCAATACAATACTGCTTGGCCTTAAGCAATAAGAAATTTTTACCCTTTGTGACAGCATGGATGGACCTGGAGACCATTATGCTAAGTGAAGTAAGCCAGTCAGAGAAAGACAAATGCCATATGACTTTACTACATGGAATCTAATGAAAAATCTGAACTAAAGAGCAACATATAGAGACAGATCCATAGAGAGCAGGCTGACAGCTCTGTGGCAGGGGTGGCGATTGGAGGGTAGAGGGATCAAGCAAAAAAAAAAAAAGGCTCATGGACACAGGCCATCGTGTGGTGACTTCCAAGAGGGGAGGTGGTTGGTGGAGGAGGAGGAGGGTATAAAGGATAAATGGTAATGGAAAACATACAATAAAAAATAAACTGTTTAAACAATCTATAATATCATTGTCCACGGGAAATGAGATTTTAATTTCCTTGATCATGCTATCTTAGTCTCTCTTTAAAAAAAACTGGGATCTGGACCACTATTCAAAATTTCCACACTAATTTTGTAATTTATATTTAATCTCTTAATGTAGAATTCCCAAAGATTATAAAATAACAGGAAATGGTAATACAGTTGTAGCATTCAATGAGTGAATCTAGGTAGCCTCCTATCATACAGACCATCTCATAAACTCATATGCACACTGTGCACCAAACACAGATTTATTGCAGTGTCCTTGTAGGTAAACTGTGGGTACACATTGTTAAGGACAAAGCATTCACCAAGGTGAATAATAGAAGTAATAGAAAATGATCATAACCAACTTCTAAAAACCTTAGAGATTCTGCAAAATTTTATACTAATTACTATAAGTTTTAGATGTTAAAACAAGGCTTTCCAAATGTCTAAGAATTCTCTAAACAATGAGCTGTGTTCTAGTGCATTCACGAGAGTAAACAAAAGAGAGCACATACACAAATGAAACTTTGGCTTTGAGAAATTAAAATTCAGTACAGCAATCATCCTTTAATCTATTGTAAAAAAGGGAAAGGTAACCTGGTTTAATTAGCATTCTCTCCCTTTCTCCTGTTAGCTCTAATTTTGCCTTGCATTTTCCCCTGAATTTAACTGCTTTTGTTCAAAAGAGGGCAGTGTATCTTCATAAATGTACGGAAAATTATACAAATAGATCTAGATATGTTTTAGAATTTAAATCTCTAGAGAATAGTGAGTGGAAATAAATTTGAATATAATGAATATTATAAGAACAAGTGGCTTAATTTAAGAACCTTTACAAAGTGAACATTGTTTTTACTTAATTTGTTTTACCATCATGAACTTACATATTTAAAATTGTAACATAGATGATTGGATTTTTACAATGGTCAAAGATTAAATCCCTAGCTAATCAACAGGTATAAAATTTAGTTATATGTAGTGAAATACAATGAAGGTATTCACAGATTTTAATGTTTTAGTAGACATTTGTTTAATTTTAAACATGGCAATTTATGCATTCCTTGTCCTTATTATCACTCCTTTTTCACCCTACACACTAGAATTTGCACCAAAAATATTGCTTCTGAAAGTATTATTAATATCTTCTGAAGGATTATCTATGATGAAATAAAGAAATTTGAATTAATAGTGATCCAGATAGCATTCCCTAATTGTGACCTGCAATGATTCAGCTCAAATCGTACTACTATATCTACCATATCCAGGTGCTGGATAATATATATGGAAAGATGCTTAGCTATATTGAAAGTTGGGTTATTTAAAAAAGGTTTTATTTGAATGAAATATTGTAGTAAAAATGTATGAAATATAATTCTGTGGAATAAAGCTCTGAGTTGGCCATTAAGTGACCTTAAACTCATATGTTTTTTTTAAGATAATTTTTAAAATTTTTTTTAAATTTACTTTCAGAGAGGAGAAGGGAGGGAGAAGGAGAGGGAAACATCAATGTGTGGTTGCCTCTCATGCACCCCCCTACTAGGGACCTGGCCTGCAATCCAGGGATGTGCCCTAGTCGGGATCTTGAATGGGCGATCCTTTGGTTGGCAGACTGGCGCTCAATCCACTCAGCCACACCAGCCAAGGTTTTAAACTCAGGTCCTTTTGCCTCTATGTCCAGTGTAGAATTTTCTTCAGGAATATATTCTTCATAAAAATGTGTAGAAATTTCCACGTGCAGTTGAAACAGCAACAATAAAATGAACACTAGTGCATTCTCCATCTGATTTAAGAAACAGAATAATGTTATGTCTGAAATGCTCTGTCTTGATTCTTGATTGCGTCATTATCTCCCTCTCTTTCCCTTTCTCCTAGGGCCACCGTCGCACTGACGGTGATAATCACACGATTGTATTTCATTAGATCTCACATTGTGTTCTCCAATCACATCTTGTTTAACTGTCTAAGTTAGACGTATTTCTTTTTTTCTGGTATTACTGCAACAATACAAAATTATCGTGGGAGGATATGGAGCAGAAGGGGTGATAGTATGTGTCCTTGCCTTGTACCTTCCTAATTGTAACAGCAGTGGATTCAATACTTCAACATTTGTTTGATATATGCTCTAGGTATCTGTAGATGCCTTGTTTAAGATTTCTATTACTGAACAGAAACATTTATTTTATGCTTTTTAAATCATAAATGGATGTTGGATTTTATAGAATTTTGTTTGCATTCATTGTGATAGCCATATGGCTTTTACTTATATTGTACCATATTTATTAAATACTTTTTAATACTATATTAACACTTTATTCCTTAAATTCCCAGTCTGGTCAGAGCCAGCTCTCCTTTTTATTCCATCTGAGAGAGAATTTGTGCATCAATGGTCTTAAATGCTTGTGACCTCAAGTTTTATTTACTCATGCAGTCCCTAACAGGTTTTGATGACAGTGTTAAAACAGTTTTACAATGTTACTCGAGGCTTTGCCATCTTGTTTTTTTTTTTTTCCCCCTGTGGCATGTGGCATAATTTTTCAACTGTCTAGGCCTGAAATATTTGGCAAAATGTATCTCTAAAACAAAGTTGTCTATCTTTTCTCAGTTTTCCCTCTACCTGAAAGTGGTCATTTGAAGTGATCATTTATTCTTTCTCTTGTTTTTTATTCAACATCTGTATATGCACAGCTGTATGTCTCTGTTTATCGGCCCAGACTGGATCTTGAAGAATTTCATTTGATCTGCAAATTTAGATCTAGCCTCAGTGCAATAAATTTTCGTTATTTTTTCTTCTAAATATCTTCTTTCTTCTTATTGTGAAGACTCTATTTTTTTATGTCAGTTCTCTTGGATGGCTCAAAGACTACTCTGTTTCCCTTCATAATTTCTATATCTATTTGTTTGCTCTGTGTTTGTGGTATGTCTTGCATTTATATTTTCCAAGCTTATAATGTGGGCTACAAGATTGGTTACATTTTGTTTAATTCATCTACTGTATTTCGGTTCATATTTCGATGCTGGCCCCAGGACATCAGGGATAATCCGTCTCCTTCAGCAATTCTGTTTTATTTTCCATGGATTGTAGATAGTCTGTCCCGACACTTACAGGTTGCTGTTTTTCTTTGTATGCAGACCGAGATCTGACACAGAAAGAACTGTTTTCCTCTTCATAAACACACCTCTGGTTGAGTTGTTGATATAGTTAAACTTCATAAATAATGAAGAGGACAGAATCAGAAAGAATTCCCAACACCTCTCTCAGGGTGCTGTTGAATATAATCACACAGGCCGTCTGTCCCTTGTTGCAGAAATTAAGAGAAGCTTCTTGTTCTCAGTGCACCCCTTCAGGTCTCCTGTAGCCTTCAGAGTCCTTCCTCTGGGACCTGAAGTTGTTTTCCAGACACTTACTCCGCTTCCGAGTTGTGCGTGCTAAGGATAACAAACACTGAGGTGCCATTATACTTTCTCCTGGAGACATTTGTTTGTATTCCAGGATTAACAGAGCCCAGGCACCTTCCACTCCCCTCACAGACAGGATCTGTTTAAAGGTCTTTCTCCCCTCATTGGAAGTGAAGAAAGGCCAATGTGCCAGCTGCCCTAGATGAAACCTGGTCTCAGAATTTCAAGTTTCCATTCCTGTGGTTTAAGCTCTACTGCATGCACAGGTAAATGTTACCTTCATTGCTTTACCTTATGAAGAATTCTGTCACAAGGAAACCATGCAGCTATAAATATGTGCACTTCAGTTTCTTCATCAGTCTCTAAGCCTTGGAGATATCCGATGGCCTTTGCCCTGAAACATGTGTCAGCCCTGTTCTCTCTTTTGTCTTCTAATTCACTTCTCACTCTGGCTCCCGCATGGAGGGTCTTCTCGTATTTATTACACCAGTTAGGAAGGTGCGTACATTTTGGCATGTGAAAATGTTCACTGTCAACAGTCACAATGACTTTAACAGCTTCTAACATGGAGCAGAATGCAGAAGATAGGTGAGATAGTAAATGAATTGTTTTCCAGCATTACTTGCTAATACCCTTGCAAATCCAGTTAATTAGAGAGAAAATTTCAAAATGTACTTTGGAGAGCTATAAAAATAGACAATGTGTTATTTTTAAAAATAAATCTTAAACTACCAAATTAAAGAAATGTGTTATGGAATCCGTAACATTTTACTTATATCCCCCTGTTCGTTATCTTTTATAGACTGAATATTTGCGTCCTCCCAACGTGCATGCGTTAAACCGTCAGGCCGTGACATATTGACATGGGGGCTCTGGGAGGTTATTCCTGAAGCCCTCGTGAATGGGAGCAGTGTCCTGACAAAAGAGATCTCAGAGACTCCTTTGCGTTTTCCGCTGTGCAGGGACATAGCAAGAAGACGGCCAGCCATGAGCGGGAAGAGGGCCTTCACCGAATACTGGATCTGCCTGTTGTCTTGATCTGGGGTTTCCCAGCCTCCACAATGGAAAGAAATGAGTTCGTTATTTTTAAGCCACTCAGTTTAGAGTAGTCAGCTATAGTATCCCTGATGGATATTGTCAATCCCAAAATTTCAATAAAACCATTTTTTTCTTAAATGAAAATTAAATTTTTATTTTATAATTAAAAATCTGCTGCTGAATAAAAAATGTCTACTTTCATTCATAAAATATAATCCTTTTAGAATAGATATTGCCATATTTCTAAAGGGTATCAGTATTTGTTTTAAAAAAGGGAATATTGATTTTTCTAGGAAAAATATTACTCAACAATATTGTTGCAGTCCTCAACCACTTATTTTTGAAAAAAAATAAGTAAAATAAATCATACAGTATCAGATAATCAGCATTAAACTTATTTGCCTGTTTTCCAAATAGGATGAGAAGGAAAACAATTTTCATCAGCAAAGAATGTCCCAGCAAAGAGATACTTTGCATTATTATTTGGTATAAGCTCATGAAATATTGTCACAATATACAATACAACAGTACACCTCAGTACTTAATTTTTTAAATTCCTTTTCTTATTAGAAGAATCTGAGAATCATAATACAGTAACAACCACAGTATTGGAAAAGAAAAACAATGTTGTAGCTTAATAGTTGATTACAAATGTAGACAAATAAAGACATTTAAATGTCTCCAACAATATATTAAATAAAACAGAAGTGATTAACACTAAAACTAACTCTATTAGTATTACGCACTCATATTATAGTACGTACAACTTTGTAACAATAAACACTAATTTTACTTACACGATCCACTCAGTAATATCTTAAAATAAGGTTCATATTTTAAGTGTTTATATTTTTCAACACAGTAAGTTTATTGCAGTAGCTTTCACACAGTACTCAATTTGAAAATAAATACAAATACAACCATTGATTGGCTTGTAATATACATAGGTTTATTTCATTGTCACTTACAGTTTGAACAATCTCTCCAGTCACTGAAAAGATACAGAAAATAAATAATACACTGATTTCTCTAAATTGTTTTCCTGAGGCATTAATCATCGGAAACTACAGCCAAGCTACCAAAAGGATCATGTAAAAATAGAATCAATGCTGATTGCTTTTACTGTTGTTTGCATCTGCTGGTCTCAAATTGTTGCCAAACTTTTACAGAACCACTCATAAAATTATTAATAAAATATCGATGTGTTTGTTTTGATTTAATTGACGAATCTAGTAGAAAAAAGTAGAGTAAAAGGAAAATTGATTACATTTCATATTCAATTTGGTGTCTTCTATACTTTAGCAGAGAAAGGGAGATACTTCTATTGTTATTTTGTAGAACACAGAGAATACAATACAATTGCTGGGAAAAATTACAGGTGACTTCTTTCATAGTTTTTGGAAATAGTTATGAAATACAGTTGGCTGATTTATTTCAAAATAATATCAAGGACTCCAGTGGTTGATATTTAATTTTCCATTAATATACTCAGATTTGTAAAGCAGTGCTGATAAGCCAGAGGGAAGTTTCCTAAAAAAAAACCCCACAAAATTTTAAAAGTTGAAACTGTTTACTATAAGCCAAGCAATGCTTAATTTATAAAGGGCCTCACATAAAACAAAAAGAAACAATTAAAGTCCTATTTCATACTCAGGTCATTTGTTAATTATTTCCATTATCCATTACTGAAGTTAAATTCCAAGGTACCAATTTCTCTGTAAACAGTGTTTTGTAAGGCACAGAAAAATATACCACACATCAACATGTAATGCTTTTGCTTAACATTATGAACTAAATTGTTCCCATCCACAAGGTCCTATGTTCAAGCCCTGGCTTCCAATATGATTCTATTTGGACATAAGCCTTTAAGAAAATAACTTAAATGAGGTCTTAAAGATGGGGGTCTGCTGTGATAGGGCATAACTTTATAGGAGGAGGGAGAAACACAGAGATTTCTCTGTGTGTGTGCACAGAGAAAAGCTGGGAGAAGGTGGTTATATGCGAGCACAGAGAGATCTCACCAGACACCAGTCCTGTTGGCACCTTGAACTTAAACTTCTAGCATTCAGAACTATTAAAAGATAATACACTTCTGTTGTTTAAGACACCCAGTCTATGGTATCTTGTTAGGGCAGCCTGAGCTGATTAATACACCTAACATAATCTCCAAAGTAGAAAAATAATTAAATCTTTATCTGTGAAAATTGGGATTTTTAGTAAAAATTAGGGTGATCTGAGCCAGACCTTCTGTCTCTGTTTCATTAACAGTGCTCATCAGGTAAATCCAGAGACCAGGTCTTGATTTCCGGTTAAAAGAAACAGAACTTTTGGGAGAAATGGCCAAATCTAGGGTTGAGGAAAGCAAAACACAAGATAACCCTGTAGCATCTTATAATGACAGATAAAAGGAAGTGACTGAAAGTTAGAAACTTGAGGACATGTCAAAGGGACACAGGATCCAACCTGAAAAGACTCCCAACAGGAAAAGCTGAAGAAATTTGAATGGGACAAATAAGTCACTATGGGATTATAACCAATTATATAAATTTAAAATACATGAGTTGATAGTGTAAAAAAATGATTGACTAAATCAATGCAGGTAAACAAGTACATATTACTTTTAGAATCGTCCACATAATGTATATAGATATTTAAACTTTCCTCCTTTTAAGAGTGTACCAGAAGTGGTGATTTGCTTCTGTAGAATAGAGAAAAGAAAAAAAAAAACTATAGTAGCTTTACAGTGGGAAAAGTCCAACTCCACTTTAACCAAGTGATTGAGGTTATCATTTCCAGTGATGAATCATTTTCATATGATGTACAGCCTGGAACACATGATGAAACTGGTATTTCCCTTTCTGTGACAGTCTTCCACAAATTCCATAAACGCAGTCTAATCATAAGAAAAATGGTACTCAAACTCAAATTTAAAACATTCTTCAAAATGAATGTTCCATTCTCCTCAAAATCTTGTCTGTGGAAATGACAAAGACTGAGAAACTTTCACAGTTAGGGGAAGTTAAGGAGACAAGATGAGCTATCCTGACTGGATGACAGAACTGACAGAATAACCATTGAAAAGCGGGCTCAGCTAAGAAAGTCTAAATTCTAGTAAATATGATTTTCTAATGCTGGTTTCTCGGCTGTTACAAGTTTCCCACAGTAATGTAAAATGTCAGCACTGAAGGAAAACAGGGTGATGGGTATACAGGGGTTCTGCGTATTATCTTTTCAGCTTCTCTGAAAATCTAAAACTATGGCAAAATCACACTAAAAATAAAAAGCATAGAGTTAGTCAAGTATATTAAGATTGTTATAAAAGAGTTTAGAAAATTGGAAATGCCAAGAATACAATCAGAAAGATGATTTGGATTTCAGAGAGCAGGAAAGGTGGGTCGATCTGTAAGCCAGGAAGTCAAAAAAGAAGAGAGCGACTTAAAAGATGGTTAATTTGGTTACATACTAAAAGGGGGTGCTGGAAAGTTAAAAACAAAGAAAGGATACTTTTAAGTGAAAATGACTTTTGAGAGTTCAATTCATATTGCTAGGATGAAAAGATGCTGAAGAGACTTCAATAGACTCAGGGCATTAGAAACAGGAATAATAATAATGTATAGTAAACTCTTATGCAGAAGAGTTGCAAGATTCTATTGTTAAGATTTCCATTTCTGCTCCAAAATATCTGTGAGCCACTATCACTTGAAATTGCATGCTACCAGTTAGCCCATCGATCCCCCTCTATGGGAAGAGACGTTTCTGTGCAATGATCTTCATGCACTGTGGTCTCTCAGCTTTCTAAAGTGTCTGGGAGTCTTGCTTTCTCCTCCATACAAAATTTTTCCAAAATACAAAAATTTGAAATTAAATTATAAAAAGCACTGCATTCACTATAAAGTACATTTCTCATTGTAGTTCTTTATTAACTGAAATAACATCTACACTTAAAAAAATTATTGGCTGTCATTCTTCTTGAAATCTCCCACTGATAGGCAGTGATATGTGTTACCAAACATTTCCTTTGGTCCGGAGGTTTCAAACAAAGTCTCCTGAAGTCAATAAGGACACAAAGGTCTTTCCTTGTATAGTAGGAAAATTAACGTAACATTAGTAAGATTGATCTACTGTTCTTACTAATCTGAAAGGACAATACCTTGAACTTGTACTGTTCTTAGAACAAAACATTGGTCAAATTTGAGCTGACATCAAAAGTCAAATGTAATACTTTAGACTTCCTGCTAGTTAAGTGCTTAGGTTATTACAGATAACTGTACTTAGAAATTTCACCATCATCAAGTTAAATTTAATGAAACTAACATATTTATTGAACTAGGCCTTTCAAGGCAAGGTTTATGGGCCCTGACATTTGAGAGCTTGAATTTTAAAGCAGCCAACACTGGTGAGTTTGCCTATAAAATGCCGTGATTTGAGATGGAAAAAATAAGAGATTAGGAAGAACAGAAGTGATGCAACAAAGATAAAAAAATGCCATTGCATTATAGGTTCACTCAAAATAACAACCGCAATCCAAAAGAATTCACCTTTTAAGTAGGTTCTTATATATTTATGAAGGAAATGGATGGATCCCTACCAGATGGAACCATGTTCATACATAAGAGAGCTCAAAACAATGAAAATTAAGTAATGCTTTGGATGCAGAAATACATAAATGAACACTTTAGACAAATATGGAGTTATTTCTCTTTACTAATAACACTTTGGGTGTCATGGTTCAGTATTTTTGTTTTTAGTTCTTGTAAGTATCAAGGGGAGTGGAACTAGCTATTGACACCTATGATATGAAGAACTAATAAAAATATATGAACTTGAAATTTCTATTTCTAAGTATTTTTACAAGGAGAAAACACATACCCTTGCCACATTATGTAGTAATTAAAAAAATTAGAAGATATGGTTTTATTTAATTCACCAAAGCAAAAATATCATTAGACATAGAGTTTCTGTATGTAACCTCCTTTATTTTATTTTTATTTTTATTGTTGGTCAAATACAGTTGTCTCTATTTTTCCTCCTCCACTCTCCCCAACCCCAGCCATCCCTACATCCCTGTTCCCACCCCTGATCCCACCTGCTCTTGGTTTTGTCCATGTGTCCTTTATAGTTCCTGTAAACCCTTCCCCCTTTTATCACCTCCCACCTCCCCTCTGGTTACTGTCTGTTTGTTCTGAATTTCAATTCCCTGGTTATATTTTGTTTGCTTGTTTGTTTTGTTGATTAGGTTCCGCTTACAGATGAGATCATACGTATTTGTCTTTCACTGCCTGGCTTATTTCACTTAGTATAATGCTTTCCAGTTCCATCTATGCTGTCTCAAAGGATAGGAGCTCCTTCTTTCTTTCTGCAGTTTCACTGCTGGGGTTATATCCTAAAAGCCATGAAACACCAATCCAAAAGAACCTATGCACCCCAATGCTCATAGCAGCACAATTTACAATAGCCAAGTGCTGGAAGCAGCCTAAGTGCCCATCAGTAAATGAATGGATCAAAAAATTATGGTACATTTACATGATGGAATCCTCTTTATTTGTATTGTTCCTCTTGAATTGCATATCTACACAACAGTAAAATGTCAGTGAGTACCCTCCATGAGCAGAAAAAAAAGCTCTCAATGGGTCTTTTGTGTTCCTGCATGCCTTTGATATTATTGATAGTATTTGTTCCACCACATAAGATGGAAATGTACCTTCTGTCTGGGGCAAAGGAAAGATTTTTTTCTCTGAACCATGAAAAAGAAAATGTCTTCTTAGACCATACATCGGATATATTTGTTAGCAGTTGCACTAAAAATTGAGATTTTCAGGGATCTTCATCAGTTATGTAAACATTGCGTGTGCAGCATCTGAGCTGCATTGTCTTGTGTGTCTTGGAGGCAAGAGGAGCCATGATGAACATAAAATCCATGCTACCCACTCGATCATGAATAAGAAAGCCTTTGTGTCTGACCAAGGAATCTTGTGTCTTCTGCCAACATGCATGCAATTGTGATAAGCTGACTTGTTACCTTGGAGTAGGGTAGAATCTTTACCCCTTTTCAGTTCTTGATATCATGGCTCTATTTACTCCATCCATGATTAAATTTATGGCAGAAATTGAGGCAAACTGGGACATCCAATAAGGTTGAACTCGCTGTCTCCAATTTCCTCCACTCATATTTTTCTCATTTAATTCATCTGCTCTTTTAATCACACCAAAATTCCTTCTACTATTCTACAGCATTTTCTGTGATCAAGGTCAGATAATCTGCTACTTGCATATAATTTTTCAAAAAATTGCTTTTATAATGAACAGCCTTGTCAATCATGCAGGGATGATGGATTTTGTGTGCATGATTTCATGTGTTAAGTCTCTGGAGAAATGAAACATTTGAGATATGTTTTTGACTGCCAAAATATATACTAATGCTTATTTCTGATTTGTGTAAGGAATGTGCTTTAATGGAGACTACAAGTTTAAATGATTTTGCCTAGCAGAAGTTTGCTTAACAGCCTAACTTGACATAAAGATATTCATCAGTGTTTATACTCTGATTTTCAGCTTATAGTTATGACACTGATGAGATAAGTTCAGTCTCTTAAGAATTGGGTAACTGGGAAAAACTTATAAACTGACATCAGTTTACTGAATTGTCATGAGTAATATAAAATCAGAGAGTATAACCAGCATCCTTCCTCATTATAGGAAACAAATGTTGTAAGATACATTTTAATCAGATATTTGTTTGAGAAAGATGGCATCAGGTTAAAGGAATACCACATTTAATGACTTCTGGCTGTCAGAAGTGTTGAATGCCTCCAACCCTAAAGTGAGAATATATTTCTGCTAAGGAGAGTTCATACTGAAATAAAATGATGAAGCTACACATTCACTTGGATCTTGCTAATTGGAGAATGTCATTTTTTTCTTTTGAGATCTAAGTCATGTATTTTTATTTTGAATTTAGACATACTCTATACTAATTAATAATAGTGTTTCTTTTCTGTCAAATTGTATTAAAAGTGCAGACATATTTCTAGCACTGAATTTATTAATTGTTAAAGTTTTGTACATTCCTTGGAAGGCTATTTATTAGAACTACTAGGATAGTTCTGAATGTCTCTTTCTTTCCAGCTATCAAAAGATATCCATAGCAGTTATATAAATTGTATAAGCTACTCATGACTAGAAGACTTTTTAATCTTTTGGGTCTATAAAATTTCCATCATTTTTAATAAAGCTATACAATGGTAAATTGTGAATAGAAACTGAAAATATAGGAACATTCCTTAAAAGTTCATGACTCAGACACTGACTATTCTATGATACTTCCTGCTCATTTGTACTACCCTAGCACTTGTGTTCTCAGTAAGTCTGAAAAATGGACAGAACTTGTTTGCCATTTCCAAGAAAGCTGTGAAAGGAACAATCTTATTGGTTTTATTTCTAGCTCTCACTTGAAACACAGGGAGCCAAAAAGACCTCTCAAGAATGCCAGATTCTTTGAAGGAATAGTTTTATAAATAATTGAGTTACATACTCTGAGAGAAAATTCTTCTTTCTTTCTTTAAATTTTTAACATTTCTTTAAAATGTTCTTTGGACATCCATACTGTTTATTTCTAAATAAGTTACATAAATGAACATGATTCTGAGCAAGTGAGTTAATCATGCCAGGTAGTATATAACATAAGAAATACTAATTTATTACTTATATTTAGAAAGGTATATGCAATGAAAACTTATTCTCAATTATCTAACCGGTTTTACAACAGATTTTGTGTAGTTTCAAGGGAAGAATAGCAAACTATGTTACCCTCAAAGATTTCATGTTGGCATAAGCATTATTTTGAGCTCAAGCAAATATAAGAAAAGCTCTCTGACCCCCTCTTGCTATTTGCCTAAAAGAAGGACTTTCATTTATAAATATGCCCCTCCTCCTCTCTCTACCAGGAAGGGCAGGAGTCAATCATTGGAGACAACTCTCATCCCTTATCAGCTCAGAGGCAGCACCAGAGGCATCTACATGACAAAGCTTGCCAGACTAACCCTGGCTAACATTGTTTTCCCATACACTTACCTTCCTGCAATTCACCACCTCTAGATCTCCAGAAGCTCAAAATCCTTTTTTCTTCATCTTGTCACCTCTCCAAAAATGTGTTGCTCTTTGGTCAAATTGCTATGTAATTCCAAGTTCTGACCAGTGTTGAGTGTAGATATGATGCTCATGTCCATAAACTTTTCTTCTGCTCTCTGTCTTATGTGAGTGTACTTTCCTGGGCCCAGTCCACATAATTTTGAAGGATAGAGCAATAAAAGGTTTTTTTCTCTCCTACATGAGCTATTGTGGATTTCTGATGCATTGACTCATTTCTACCTTCCCAATTAAAGATAATAAGGCTTTTAAAATTTAGTACTATAGTATGTGAATATTATGTATACAACACTGCACTGATATTTCAAAATATTCATATTAATAAGGGAACCTTATTGAAAGGATTTTATCAATTGTCCAAAGAAAGACTTTTATAGCTATTGTCAGTTTGTGTTTATTTTTATATAGTAAAGCCTCAATTTTAATCAAGTAAAAGTTATTTTAATAAATAACTTTTTCCCTCTTGGGAGCTTACACATGTGATAAATTGGTATAAATATCAAAGCTTAATTCAAAACTTCAAAGCTATAAAAACTGTTATCCTGTTTTTCAAAAGAAACAAAGTCAAAAATTAAAAACTATGAATAACAAAAGTAGTCAAAATTCAGAGTAGGACAAAAAACAGAAATGAACTTTTTATTAGTTATACATTCCCATTTTTTTCTGATAAGTTGTTTCGAGTAACTTCAATGAATTTCAGAACCTATTCTTTGTGATTCAGCTCAGTTGTCTCCTTTCCTGGAGGCCCCACTGAAGGTTGCTCGGCTATATGTATCGCTCAGACACAAGCACAGCCATTCTTTCACCCGACATGCATCCGTGGATAAACTGACTGATTTTTGCCTGGCCTCTCTGAACTGTGATGTCCTTGATGACATATAGAATAGTGCTGCCTTATTTATTTTTGGAAGTTTAGAATCTGGCACAATTGATTTAGCAGTTTTTACGTAGAACTGTGTTTAATGAGTTAATATATTAAAAAAATTACAAAGCAGAAATTAAGGTAAAATGGACTTTGTTTTAGTCATTTTCAATTTCAGTTTTAAAAGGCAGAAATGGTGAGGTTTTAAATAGGAACATCTCTAAGTTTTGGTTGACTTACGGATAAATGATGATAATTAAACTCATTATAGCACAAACACACACAGTATTAAAGTATTTTCAAGTCCATCTTCCTTTATCCCAATTAGTAAAATCTTAGATTTGAGAGAGGTATCATTGTATTCTCTGAGTCCAGTTACTTAGAAATATGTATTTTGTCCTTAGTCCCTGGAAGTTTATTTCTTTTTGGTCTTAATCAATGTTTCTTAAAGTTAGATTTCTGAAAAAATAGCATATTAATTATGGAAGTTCCAGAAAGAGCAGATTAAGAGAAAGAAAGCTTATTTAAAAAAAATAGTTACAGAAAACTTTGAATATCTGAAGAGGAAAATGATCATCCAGACCTGTAAGTCTCCAAGGACTCCAAACAAATTGAACATGAAGAGGTCATCATCAAGAAACATTACAATCAAACTGTCAAAAATAAATGGCAAAGAGAGAATTTTGAAAGCAGAAAGAGAAAGGACCACGTAAGGCCCTTCTCCATAAGACTATTAGCAGATTTCTCATAAGAAATTTTTCAGGCCAGGAGACAGTGGGATGCTTTTTTTCTCAAACAAATAAAAGGTACAAGAAACAAAAATACTATACTAGGCAAAGCTGTCCTTCAGTATTGAAGGTGAGATAAAGACTTTCCCAGACACACAAAAGCTGAGAATATTTATTGGCACTAAACCTGCCTTGGAAGAAATGCTAAAGACAATTCTTTAAGTTGAAACAAAAGACACTAATTAGCAACATAAAAAGATGTGAAATATAAAACTCATTGGTAAAGGTAAGTATATAGTCAGTTCAGAATAATACCTTAATGACTGTATGTGAATCACTTTGAACTGTAGCATAAAAGTTAAAGACAAAAATATGAAAAATAACTACAGCTATGATAATTTTTAATAGAGCATATAAAAAAGATATAAATTGTGACTTTAATAACATACAATGTGTAAGTGAGAGTACAGAAAGTGCAGAAGTTTTGTATGTTAAGTGGTTGTCAGTTTAAAATAGACCATTATGACTATAAGGTGTTTTATGTAAATAATATAGTAACCATAAAGGAAAACCAGTAATAAGTTCACAAAAGAAAAGGAAGAAATCAAAGCATGCCACTACAAAAAAATCTTTCACCTTAAGATTGTCTAAATTTACCGATAGACTCACTCCTCAGTTAGTGGCTGGTGTTTCACATTTTTTTCTCATTGCCAAAATTTAAAACACCTTATTTTTTCTTTCTTTGTTCTTTTTCTTTTTCTAATAATAAACTAGATATATCACAGTAGGGTCCTAAACGTTGGTAGAAGAGGCAAAGTTGTAAAATTCACCAGAAAAACCTTTAGAAATAATAATAATAATAATAATAATAATAGTAATAATAATAACTAAATAGAAGGGTGAGTGGAGATATGGTCCATACTGTTGAAGCTGATTGATAGAAAAATTGAGATTCATAATACTCTTCTATCACTTTAATTATGCTTGAGAATTTGTACAATTCATAGTTAAATTTGCCACAGAATGGTATAGAAATATAATGGGGTTAACTGTTTTGAAATGGATCATATAAAATGTAGATTAAAATTTAAAAGGGAAACTGGGAAGGGTTTTAAGACAGAGGGCATGTAAAAGTAAACTTATATTTCTCAGTGGTTATCTCCCACCATAAAGTCTCCAGTTTTGCTGGTGTGTTTAACAATTTAAAACCACTTGAGAACATAAAAACAAAGCCCAGTTATTGTTCTCTCATTGTTTTAATAAATCATAACATGCTAGTCATCTATTGAAGTATCACTATATATATATATATATATATATATATATATATATATATATATATATAGGAATTTTTTTATTTTTACAGATAATTTCTTAGACTAAAATTTACCCAGAAGCAAAACTGGCTTTGTAATGATCATCTTAACTCCTGGTTCTTGTGTCTCCAATCAGCTTTTCCCAATGCTAAATGATCAATGTTGCTGAAAATTTGTGTCCCTTCCAACCAGTAATTGTAAATATTTAGAGTTTAAAAAATTATATGCATGGTTGAGATTGGGATTTTCTTCTTATCTTTCAAGGCCCTTGATAGTCTCTCAACACACAAATTCATCCAACTCTATCCTTCCTTAATTTTCTAAATTCTAGCCCTAAGTTTCAAACAACGCCTCCTGGAGCAGGTGTCTCTCAGAGTATAGAACACATCCCGGTTATTCCCATTTTCACACTTTTCCTTCATTTTCTGCTTACTGAAATGTCCTGCTGCTTTATTACTCCCTTTTCCAATAGTATCATCAATTAAAGCTGAACTCAGTGTTAACCTTTGTTATGCAGTACTTACACGCAGGGGTCTCTACTCACTGAGTTCTGAATAACGCTTTCTTTCAATATCACGCATTTGAGCATATAGACTTTATTAAGTTGCATAGCTAATTACACTGTCCTATGCTATTTTGGTCTAAAGGCCAAAGCCCTAAATACTAAGTGATAGAACTGGGATACAAGTAGCTCCCCAAGATCCATGAGGGTGGTGACATAATTGATCCCTCATAATTCCCCTCAGAGTATCCAGCATCCTGCAGGACACATGCCTTGGGCTGTTTTTATTTGTTTGAAATAGTGCGATGTTTTGGACAAGTGCAATTCAAAGAAGATTATGGAGAGTATAAGGCATGTCTCCACCATCTTGTGTAAGCTGTAGCCACTCATTGTCTGTCTGCGTAGTATCTGAAGGCATGAATCATGTCTCCTCCTCAAGGACTCCAAGCAGGGAGCAGCTCAGTTTGCAGGCTAATGCGACGGCACTGAAATGTGCTCTTATTAGAGCGAATGTCAGTGAACCTGTCAGATTCAACATGAGTTCCTGTCATTGTCTCTGGAGCAATGAGGTATTACTCTGATAGATCTGCATAGTTGCCAACTGCTTGACATCACTCAGCTTTTTCCTGGGCTTTGAATGAGTTCACGGCTATCAATCAACCTGTATATATATATATATATACACACATATGGGAAACTCTTCATCTGGAAGGTCTTGTGGCATTAATATTGCCAAATCTCTTGTGAATTAAGTCAAATGGGTTGTTTATGAGTGCATTATTGGTGCTATGATCAAGGGATATTTTGCACTTTACGTTAAATTGCAAAGCCACAGTGAACTAGCTCACATTTTAACTAACCAAACATAAAACAAAGTTTTACCACCTAAATTTCACAATTATGGATTTTTTGGCTTCCTAAACTAATAAGAAATTAGCGTAAAAGCAATTTTTAAATTACAAAGTAGCTTACTGAGAACTCATCATTAATATTAGTGGTCCAACATAAAACAACTGTTTAGAAATAGCTCAATAATTTGTGACTCAAATGTCTGCATTTTTTCCAAACAGTAGATTTTTCTATTAGGTTTACAAAAATAACTGAAAAGGTGACATTAAATTTCTGAATGGATGATGCTATGGACTGAAAATTCGTGACACAAGGTTATCTCCTAAAATTCATATACTGAAACCTTAATCCCCATGGTGATGGGAGGAGGTGGGGCATTTGGGAGGTGATTAAGTCATGAGGGTAGAGGTTTCATGATTGGAATTAGTGCCTTCACAAAAAAGACCCTATGAGGATCCATCACCCCTTTAGCTGGGAGAACACAGCAAAAATGCACAATTTATGGGCCCAAAAGTGAGGTTTCAACAGATACTTAATCTGATTGACACGAACCTCTAGAACCATGAGAAACTTTTGTATATAAGCTGTCTAGTCTATGGTATTTCTGTTGAAGCAGCTTGAGTAGACTAAGAAAAAAGATTAAGGAGTTTTAATAGTAATATTTGAGGATGAGAGTTAGAATGAGGTTCCTGTCACCCTTCCTGGCCTTTTGTGAATCTACCTATGACTATATACCTGTACAAAAAAATACAGGCATCTTTGAGTCTACTCTGTTAATCCTAAAGTATCCTCCTTTGGTTTTTATCACCAAATACCAGCAATTCTTCACAGAATTTAGCAGCCGAAACAACTTTACCAACTCTTTGGCATCACGCCACTGACTTGACTGAGGTTACCCTGCATGGGGGCAGGTCATTGTGTAGGCTGGAATTATTTACAGCTGGACTGAGAGATACGTATTCTTCTCTCTCAGAAGGCCAGGAGTCTGGCTGTGCTGCTTGGCCACGTAAGCGTGTGAACTAATTAATGACTCACGATGTGCTGTCTAAGAGCCAAAAATCCCCACTTAACACCCATGGCTTTCACCGGCACTTAGACTAGAGAAACAAGCACGACTAGGCTGGAAATTTTTGTCAGAAGTATCTGAAACTGACGATCGTCACACCCATCTTGGCGCTTTATCTCACAAACAAAGCGTGTTCTTGAATACAGATAGGAGAGGCCTCTGGGGTGGCTTGGTCCTGGATGTTTGCCTGCAGTGTCTTTTTCTTGCTCTGTCCTATTTTTTTGCCTTAATTACAAGTCTTACATGAGTGTGCTCTGTGGTGTCTCTGAGCTTTTCTGTTTTGTTTAAATTGTGTGTGTGATCATTATAGTCATCAACTATAATAGGTTTTGTGCTACTTGGGCTCTTCTTTCTCCAGTGATCTTCTAGCCACCCCAGCCAGTGCCTGTGGGCGCATACTCATCTTCAACCTTAACATAATTTGAAGTAGCCCGAGTTTTAATATAAAGACCCAATCACATTTTTCTCTTTTATCTTTTGGCTGAAAAATATTATTTTTTTGCCTTGTTTATTAAGTAATGGATGATTTATTCATCTATCAAAACAATCCTGAATTTATTCTCTTATATTGTACAAATTGGACTTTTAGATTCCATGAGACGTATTTAAAAAAAATAATTTGATAATACTTAACTTCCTTTTCTGTTTTACTTCTTCAAAACTACTTGGCAAAAAATCTTAGGCCTGGATTAACCAAAATGAGTATTTTCACATTTGCTTAAACCCAGTGATGGATTGATGAAGAAAAACTGAACGAATTGTAGATATTCATTCTTTTGTTATTTCATGGTTAAACGTTTCAGCTGAGTCTCAATAATAACTAGAGCTTTTATTTTATTTATAGCCACTAATACTTATACTTTTAAGAGAGAATAGTTGGAGAATTAATGGGAGTATTTATTAGATGTCTAATCCTTCTAGGAAGATTTCCTAGGTGACAGCTCATTTTAGGAGAAAAGAGATTAAGGCATATTAATGTTTTCGATAACATTAGCTTGGTCATCAGAGGGAAGAGACATATTAGGCAAGTGTCACCAAGACTTGTCCTTAGACCAGCATTGGTGGATTTTATCTCACTTAGAGACAGACTACAGAGTTAAGGGTTCTGTGAAAACACACACACACACACACACACACACACACACACACACAAAAACTGAAAAAAAATTAAATTTAAGATGGAAATGTAAGAATGCTCTGAGAACCACTTCACAGAGAAATATACTTAAGGTAGAGTGGGAGTTCCCCTTACTAATCCCAAGAAAAGGACGACCTTTGCACACACTATGTTTCCAAAGAACAGAGTCAAGTAGGCTAACATGTGCTAGGCTTCGTCCCTGTGAGTTAAGAACACTCCAGACCTGTTGTACCTAGAGCTCGTGCTTGTCAAGGCCGTGTATGTGGTCAGGTACAGCTCCAGGAACAGTATCTCTCAGTGCCACAGGTTTCAGCACCATGGCAAAGCAGGGCTAGATGTCAAACTGGAAGGATGGAAATTTTGGGACCAATAGCCTTTAGACAGTGAGCAACTGAACTTCTCACAGGAGGTTAACTGAATGTAGAGGAAGAGAATTTAGAAGTTGGGTGATAAGTCTAAAAAGAATAAATGACACAATGAAGAGCAAGAGGATTTTTCTATTGCTTAATACTACTCTCTTTGTATGCCCAGGCTGTTGCTGCATTTACGTAAGTACTCATTCACTATGTACAATTACATAAGTTAATATGAAAGGGGAGCACTATATCCCAAAATTATACCTTTTCTTCAGTTCCTATTATGTCTCACAATATAGCCATGTGTAGAATGACATAATTATTAAAACATTAAAATGCAAATGTTAAAAAACTTTTATATTTAAAGTGTCAAAACATGATTGAAAATAAATTTTTAGTATTGTAACATTAAGGTATTAATTTAAACACAGTTTATATCTTTTCTACACTTATTGTATTGTTATAATTTTTGACATTAACATTTAATTTGGCAGAAATTGCACTAAAAGGACTAATTTTATAAAATAATGTATAACAGACTCTATGTGTTGGTAGCTAATTCAGACAAATTGAAGCGATGCCGTGTTCTGATATAGTGATGTGACTCGAGAACAATTTTTAATATATACAAGGCCTGTCCAGAAGGTATCCAGCCATGTAATATCTAAAATAGAGACATTTACTCAGGAAGATACAAGAAACCTTGTACCTATTACAATGACACCTCAGTCCCCTTCAAAGTAGGCACCTTGGGACCTCACATAGTTCCCATAATTGCCATCAACTGCCCTGTTGTATTTTCCAGAATCTCATTGAGAGTCTGAAATCTCTTTCCTTTCAAAGGTGATTTTAGTTTTGGAGAAGCCAGAAGTTGCAGGGCACCAAATCTGGGTTGTAGTGGGCACTGAGTCTCCTGGGTGATTTGATGTTTTACCAAAAGTCTCTGTAGATGTGATGCAGGAGCAGGTGCATTGTCGTGATGAAGCTGCCAATCACCAGTTGCCCAAAGATGTGGCCTCCTGAATTATCTGAATAGTTTTCGTGGAGGAATGTTCAAGCTTAATGCAAAAGTTGATGCAGATTCATCGCTCTACTCACTCAGTCATACTGTGACAGCCCCACAGTATACATTCTCACTCAATGGCATCTACTGCCCCTGCCCTCGGCCCACTGAATAGTACAGTGAGGACATCATTGTGTAGGCATGTGCATTCCAGTCTACTCTCCTTGGCTACAAGTCTACATCTATGTTCTGCAAACCATTCTCATTATATTAACAATGTAACAATGGCTGGGTTTTTCTGGAAAGACCTCATATATTCATATATGAGGTTTGTCCAGAAAAAGTATATACATACTTTTATATATATAGAAATATAGAGATACTTATTTATTAAGCACATATATTTATATATTTATTTATACTTATTTACTTATAAACTTATTTATACTTATTTATTAATATAAATATATATACTTATGTATAAGTATATACATTTATAAATGTATAGAGTATATATATATGAGTTTTCTTTATATATATATATAAAGAACACTTTGTATAATCAAAACACAGGTTTGATTTTTAATAAGAAACCTCTTTGTGCAATGAATATAGAGGATTGAGGGAGAATGGGGTGGAGGGTGAGGCTATAAGCAAGTGAAAGAGCTGGAAATTAGTAGAACTGAATTATCTTAATTTCTTTTTTTCTAGATTCTGTGTCTTGATGGATACTAACAAATGATGTGAGAATCTTCTCTGTTCATACAGACATACAGAGGGCAATTCACTTTTAAAATATTTGACACAAAATAAAATGTACTATAGAAAAAAAGCCATAACTATGTGGATATACAGAGATAATTTTATGATACTGTTGAACAACAGAGTGAGGAATCTCAAATATGTTATTTAGAGTTCTGATTCTGCATATCCCTATGTAGCCTTATAAATTAGCAACTAAATCAATGAATGATTGTATATATGATTTTAATGAAAATAAAAATTAATAAATGAACTGCACTAAGTAAATTAAAAAGATGTTAATTCTTATTTTAGAAAAATAAGATAACATTGAACCAAGATATGGGAATAACATGATAATGTGAACTAAAAGGACAAGAAAATCAAAATAAGAAAGATATTAAATCCTTATGGATAAAGATTTATATAATTAAAATAATTTTTCATTATTGTTACAGCAAAAGTTTAATCAAGGAAGAAATTAGAGTTCTTTAGCATGAAATGAAAAATGAGATAGCAAGGACAATAAAACTGGTGAAGTATTAAATGAATATTTCCCAGTGTATTTATAAAGAGCAGCGTTAATGGGTCAAGAACTGGGAAGTCCTAATTAATATATCTTTTCCTAACTCTTAAAGGGTCAGCATTTTAAATAATCTTTCCAATTTGCCTTTAGCAAATTTGATGATACTAATAATTGAAATCTTTATGATTTTTACTGATTCTAGTAGGCTTTCTATTTTATTAAAAAGTGTTAAGATACAATGAAAGATTTAGCAAAAGCTTTTTGAAAGTCTCAGTTAATTTAGCTATTGATGCTAGCAAAGTAACTTCAATAATTGTTTTATTATCTCATTAAATAAAGAAGGATAAATTGTTTTTGTATGTTTTCCCAGGTCATTTAATAATTTTTAATAATATATGATTATAGACAATGTGGTAATTAGGGAAAACATATCCAGGACACATATATATATATATATACACAAGTATACATATGTGTGTGTGTGTATATATATATATATATATATATATATATATATATATATATATATATATACATACACATATATATTTAACCCTAATGTCACTATCCACAGATATCATTAATAACACAGCAAATAGACACACACACATATGTGGCATAGCAAAAATACTTCAAGGAAAGCGGTGCCTCCCGAGTAGGGTCATGACCACTGCTGCAACGGTAACACAAGGATGTTCACTGAAGAGTTCAAGTTGTAGGGCCATTTTGTTTTTAAAACTTGAGTCTCCAGGGAGAAGTTTAAAGAACTTGTACAAAAAGTGGTTAGGTGAAAAAAATGGGACACAGGATGAAAGCACCGAAAAAGCAGTAAGAAATTTAAGGTATGTATCTGGTCCATCTAGTTTCTCCTGCAGTAGGAATGGGTAAAGAAGTTGACATTTCTGGTGGCTGGTGATTCTGAAATGACTGCATTGTGTTACCTGAGGCTTGGCTCGTGGGCCATCACTTAGGGACTGGTTTGGGTTTGTGTTTAGGGAGAGACATTCTCCCGAAGGGCATTAGTAATGTCATGTAGAATGATGAAAATCTGGGCAGATGTTAAAGGCAGAATACTCTGGAGTATTTACTGCTGTCTGTAATAAACAACTTCAAAATCCTAGTGTCATTTAAACATAAGAATTGACAGTTCCCAGGCAAAGGTCTCCGGTTCAGCTGATCTGTGCTGAGCGCATCTAGGTGTCTGCTCTTGAGCTGGACTTGGACTTAGACTGGGTATTGCGACTGTTGGTTTCTTGTCTATTTATTCTAGCACCCAGAATCAGAGCACGGGCTAGCCAAGGCCTGCCCTTTACATCTACTTGTTTTTCATTGGCCAAGCCAGTTGTGTGGCCAATGAAAGCCCAGCATCAGCTTAGTGGGCAGCATAATCTAACTGAAGTGTTGAGTGAACACTTGCTGAACAATGCTTCAAAGTGTCACACCCTTCCTCAGGCTTTCCTTTTGTGGGAAATGGTGGCTTGAATTAAAGGTGTCATCTTAGACTATGTGGATTAGAAGATGCATAAGATGCATTGATGAGGGTGTGGATGGCAGAACACCTGGGCAGAGGAATCTACTGGCCCTGAGGCATGACCTCTGTTACATGATGGATGAAATGTGTGTGTGTGTGTGTAATACTATACACACATATGTGCCACATATGCATACATACCCATATATGTATGCACACACACATGTATGCACACACATATTTATACATATATGTATGTATAAATACATCGTGTGTGTATAATTTTAACATGTCATATTTAGTTTTTGACATCTTTTTCAGGTGAACGAAATCCTATATGACCTAGATCTCTTTGAAATAATGTGTAGAGGCAGAAATTCAAGATGATATTTTTGTGAAGTGAGACATCAGTTACACAAAGTATTATGAGATTTAAGTCACTTAAAGTGGTACTTTCGGAACAGGTCTCTATCCCCATGTATGTGTGGGACAAGGCAGTAACATTTAGTGTGGCAACAGAATTAGAAGAAATCAATAACAAAGCAGTGGCAGGACAGCAAAAACTGAGAAATCCTGGTGGGATAGTCAACCAAACCCACCCTAAAAGATGCCACCGTCAGCCTAAGTAGTGATGGGATTTTGGCATGGAATTCCACACAGCTGCTCAAGAATATATTGGTTCTAAAACTGAATTATATAGGAGATTTTCCTCCTTGGACACATAGAGATAACAGAAAACATTGGGGGATGAGTTATGCTGGTTTTCAAGGTTAGGATATTAAGCTAGTTAATTTCTAGGATTAACATTACACAGAAACATTGGTATCCTGGGCTGAGAAGCTGAGCTCTCTTTCTTTGTCATGCAGAAACTTTGGAAATTAGTACCCAACCTTTATGTCTTAGGCTTAGTTCCCTTGAAAACAGAACTTGAGGAATAAAATGAATATACTATTGCTTTATTAGAAAACTCAATCACTTGGAATTAGCCAAGGGAAGGAGGGTAGTGAGTTTTTGTAGAAAACTGCAAACTGTGATTTTTAATTTTCTTAGCCAAACAGTAAAAAGTGAGATATTCTTACATAGAGGAGAAGAGGTACAGAAGCCTGAAAGACCTAATCTGAAAGGGAAGCATTATATAGACAAACCTTAGTTCTCTGTTTGCTAATTTGCTTAGGTTACAGTTCATTTGACCCTTGCAGGGAGTACAAGGAGAAGATATTGTCTTCCTAGGAGATGTGTTAGAGAGCACTGCTAAATATTGCTAAAAGCTTATTTTAGTGCAAACATAAAAATAAAAATAATTGATGGCACCTAAAGCATATAACTTCAAGCAAAAGCCACAAGCTGGAACATATGAAAAAGTGATGTTCTGTTTATATACAAAGCCTTTTCCCTCCTGGAGCAAAGGCACAAAACTAATCATTAAAAAGGTTAGTGCTTGGAAATATCCTATACTTGGGTTATTATTACTTTGTTGTAATTTTATTTTAATGTAAAAATCCATCGTGTGTTAGAATGATAGTAACAGTTTAAAGAAATAAAAGTGTGAATACTATTGTCTGATGTCTAGAAAAGATAGGCAAATAGAATTCCTATAATGACCATCAGCCTGATACAAAGTGTACTTAAAAGTCAAGGTTAAATTCAGTTAGAGAATTTTTTTTTTTTAGTAATATATCCAACACGCTAAAGTTAACCGTTTAGATTCTGGGTTTGCAGGATAAATCTGCCTAATGTGCCAATTAAAATCCATGGCATCAACTACTTTTTTTCTATCATTACTTCCATCTCACCTCCTTAGTAATTCAATTTAAAAGCCATTGGGTGGGGCAAAGCAGGTAAGAGTTGAGGCCAGTTGTACGTTTGTATGTGGAAAGCAGGAATCTCTATATACAAATTCGAGACATTCTAAAAAATGTCTGTATTGATAGATTAAAATCATATGGTACCTGTCTTTAGGTGGGTTATCAGGTGGATTGATGTATAAAAACAAAAGAAAAATAGAATCAGTTAAAAGTATAAGGGAAGGGTAATGGTAATTTTATTTCCTAGAACTTAAGTTTAAGAAAAAATATTAATCTTTCGATAAAGGCTTCTCAGAACTCACATTTTATTTATAGAATTATAATCCAGAATACTTTGGCTTAAACGCACTCTGGAGAGTAAGCTTGGAGAATATTATAATAGTTTTTAATACTTTTAATGGAGAAAATATTTTCCAGTTTCCTTAAACATCATATTGATGACTTTGAGACTACAACCCATTCTAAAGCTGGAAATATCAGTTCATATTTTCTATTTATTATAAAATGAATTTGACTTATAGAATTCTGAATTTCATGATTAAAAAAAAAATGAAGACTGCTTCAATGGGCCAAGTCTGATTATAGCACTTTTAGGTGTTACTTTACAGGCTGGAAGTGGGCCTGCGCAAGACAGTTGTACCTGTCCAGTGAACTGTCAAAACTGAAGAATGCTCTTGGAGCTAAAATTCCTTCCTTTGGGGCAGATACATGAGTCTCTGTGTTAGAGCCAAATGTTTCTCAGTTATAGCGATGTTGCCATCCATGCCCGTGGTTAGGCTGCCGCATGGACACTTGGAAGGCAATAGCTTCCGAAGTCCCTGTGGGCACTAAAGGCAGCAAGGCTCCTGTGAATCTGGTGGAATGTCTGCAATTTTCAAAATGTTTTTGGTGACAAATTCTGTTCAAGACAGGATTCATTTTTCTAAATACTTACAAACTGAGAAAAATGTGTCACAAGTTATTCTGAGCTTGGGGTCTTTATGGTAACTAAGGCGAGGCACAAGAAATATGCACCTGGACCAGTGTGGACAGCTTTTGTCCGGCAGTGAGCATACTTTGCTAAGGGCTTAAATCTGCATCTCTTTGTGACTCTCCACACTCAGTGACGTCACACTGGTGGCCTACAATCCACCATGGTGAGAGCACATGCGCCATGAAAACTGAGTACGAATCAGAGCTTCATTTAATGCTTGGCTACGTGAATGAAAAAAAAAAATAACAATGCAGATTAAGTTAAAAATTAAAACCATTACATAGTGAAAATAAAACAAAGATTGAAGAAATATGCTTTTAGTACTCAAGGGCTATTAGCCAGTTCAGCAAAGGAAAGCCATCCTTGTCATCAAAGAATGACAAAAGTGCTGACACATGGTTTTGGTATTTCATCTTGTCATACTTTTTAGCATAAATACAAATATCAACCAACACAGTCATCTGAGGACTAGAGATGTAAGATTGCACCAAAAAATCAAACACTTGGTGAGACTTCATTAGCTATATGAAATTTATAATAAAGAGTATTATTTATCTTAGCATTTGCAAATTATATGCTATGCTTTATTTATATTAGTAAAATTTCTAATAAACTATGTACCCAAACATATCTGTCCTTTTTTTGTGGGTGGAGCTGATTGTAAAGCCTTCACCAGCACACAATGCCCCCTTGTTTTATTATACATATCTCCCTGGGCTGGAAAAAGGGTGCCTAATCATTAATACTGAGATTCTATGGTGAAGCTGTATAAGGGAAACAAGACCTTACATTCTTATTTGTTTACCACTAAAAAGATCCTGATGCCATTTCCTATTCTATGGATTGACAACAAGATCTAATGTACATATTTATTGAGATTGAATATGAAATATTAAAATTATCTGCCCTGGCTAGTGTGGCTCAGTGGAATGAGTGCTGGCCTACAAACCAAAGTGTCCTGGGTTGGATTCCCAGTCAGGGCACGTGCCTGGGTTGCAGGCCAGGTCCCCAGTTGGGGGCGCTTGAGAGGCAACCACATATTGATGTTTCTTTCTCTCCCTTCCTCTCTCTAAACATGAATAAATAAAACCTTTAAAAATATATCTAACACAGGGCCAGTTATAATAAGGCGCTTGGTAATCTCTTTTCCACACATCTCACTGAGATAATGATGATGATGATGATGATGATGATGATGATAAACTTTTAGAGTTCTCTATCAATCTTCCAAAAACTTACATATATTAACACATTTAATGCTCACAACACCCTTATGTGTTGTTGTCCATATTTCACAGAAGATTAACTAATATTTTGATATTTAAATATACAGATGTAACATAAAATATTTAATAACTAATTGGTAACAAGAATAACACCTCAGTTTTACTTGTGATGAATACTAATAAGCTTTCCCATCTCACTACAGTAAGTAAAGAGCTCATTGCATGGCATGAGGTTAAGACTGAGCAGAAGCCCCAGCACCTAGACTTAAAAACAACAGGCCAGAAAACTGGCTCAAGGTTAGGACTCATTAGCCATTTATTTTATATGGAAAATAAACTTAATTTTAAAACTAGACTTTCTTCTAGACTCATTAAAGAACTTCCCAGAAATACTATATTTTTCATTTTAAAATAAAACAATTTCTACAGTACAAACAGCAAATATAAAGAACATATGGAGGAACATGTTTAAGAATTTTGTTGTTGCTACTGCTTGATAATTTTATTAAAACCACATCAAATATTAATCTAATCAACACAATGCTTAACCTCTATTTGAGGCTTTATCAGGCAGTTGCCTTCATGTTAAATGCAAATTTCATAAAATTAGAATTGTTTCTGAATAATGTCTCTAAAATATTAAGTTTGAAGAAATCCCCTGAATAATTTGTTTGTGTGCAAATTACATGGCTGACCCATCAAAACATAATATTGAATGAATTTTTGGCAAATTGTCAATAATCGTAATTCCACAACTGCTTTAAACTTAAGAAATTATGGTTCAATACTACAATAATCAGGATAAATATATAGTTTTTTAAAAACAAAATGAAGTAACATACAAGTGAAAAGAAAGACATTGTCAAAGTAGTTTTAAAAATAAAAAGGTCCAACTCTATGTTGTTTACAATAAAAGCCACTTTATTAAATATTAAATAAAAATTTAGATGTTTTACAACTAAAGAAATACAAAATTAATTGCATATCTCCATACTAACAATGAGCAACAGAAACTGACAAAACACCTTTACAATAGCATGAACATTATAAGATACAAAATGATTAATTTGACATAAGATATGCACACTGAAACACAAAAATTGAAAAACTGAAAACAACAGAATATTGCAGCAAAATATTAAATACCTAAATAAATGGAAAACGGTCATGGGGTAAAAATGCTTGATATTGTTAAAAATTGTTTTCACAGTGCAATATACAGCTTTTGTGCCACCCTGATTAATATGTTGGCAGACATTTTTTGGTAGAAAAGTTTAAACTAATTCTAGAATGTATGTGGATACTAACCTTGTAAAATTAGTGGAAATCGGAACCCCAAAACACCAGCTAACATGCAAAGAAAATCAAAGTTGAAGCGTGTACCTACCTGCTTCTGTGTTAGTTTGCTCACCCACCCCGAAAATACACTGTATATTTTAAAAGTCTCTCTGAGGGTTGGATTGGCTCCTCCTTCTTTCACTATCAGTAATGACCTCCAACCAGTTGCAGATGGAAATAGGGGAGTGGGGAATGGGTGAAAGGGGGAAAGTGTTAGGTGCAGGTTGGCAGGTACAGACAGTCATTGGATATAAAGTAGAGCATAGGAATTTGGTCAATAATGTTGGAATAACTATGTGTGGTGTCAGATGAGTAGTGGACTTTGGGTGAAAACTTCATAAGTTCTACAAATGTTTAATCACTATGTAGTACACCTGAAACTAATATTACATTACATGTCAACTATAATTGAAAAAATTAAAAATAGTTTTTAAAGAAATGACCTCCAATCAAATTGGGTAGATCATTTTTTTTCTTTACTTGCCCCAAATCTACCACAGAATAGCAGTATTCAACAGCAGTAATTCCTCTGTGAAAGTGTGAACTTGTTTATACCATGAAAAAAATGTTATTTATTTTCCAGGTTGAATCTTTTATGTACTGAAGAGTTAATAAGTTGATGTAGCAAATCTATCTTCTCATTTAATATCTATTTCTATGTAAATTAAATGCCCACATCCTTCATTTTTTCATAATCGTGGAAGGAATAATACAGTTTAATTCTTTTTAGAAAAAAAGTTTTTTTAAAGATTTTATTTTTAAAAATTTTTAGACAGAGGGGAAGGGAGAGAGAAAGAGAGGGAGAGAAACATCAATGTGTGGTTGCCTCTCACAAGCTCCCCCACTGGAAACCTGGCCTCACCCCAGGTATGTGCCCTAGATTGGGATTCAAACCGGCAACCCACTGGTTCACTGGCCACACTGAACCACTGAGCCGTACCAGCTGGGGCTAATTCTTAATAATTCCTTCTATTCCCCTCACTTCTTAACACCTGAGTTGCTTCAACATCCTGCTGTTTATCCTCAACCCAGCCTATGTGGCTTCTACTATTTCTGTAATCTTTCCTAAACCTAGTTTGAATGAATCTTTGAAAATCAAACACTTCTCCTCTCCATAACTGGGGTTTCTGTCTTTCACAACCAAATTTTAATTTCTTGTTTTAGGAGTTGAAAAGGATGCCTTTCAGAGAGTTGAGTTTTCAGGAAGTAAATAGACTGAATCTTCTTTAGACAGAAGGTGGCAGGAAAAAACTGAGAATAAATGTATTATATAAATGTATTCATACACACATGCACTCACACACTCACAGAGGTACACACTATTTGAAAAGCATGATAAAGTAACTAAAGTAGAATTTACAGTAAAATATTTGGGTCATATTATTAAAAAAGCCTTTTAAAATGCTTTATCTGTAAAGGTGTGTCAAAATTTATTTTAATTTTCCTTCAAGGAAAATGGCCTTTAAGATGCCATTAGTACAATTTTGTCTGTGAAGAGACATTTTATGGGAAAGAAAATAGGTATTCATTTTTTTAGGCTGCAAAAAAGTAAGTTTTGATATAAAAAGAGTCATGAGGTTTTTAATGAAAAAGAAATTCTTGATGAACAGTGGAGTGGATTACTGTATTTTCCCACACAAAAAGATTTTAAACGTGTTATTATTTTTTAAGACAAATTCTTCCCAGATGGTGATTTGTGTTAGATTGGCTTACAGCCATCTTTTGAAAACATGGATTGTATCTTGAAATATAGAGCAGCCAAATCAGGCCTTCAGGTAAAGTTAAAATACAAAATGAAAATTCATGAGGGAAAAAAGATGAATAAATATGGAGAGTGAATAATGAAAAAAAACAAATGGTTGAATTGCTCTGGGATACACAGTAACACTTTCGCTTTTGTGAAATGGTTTTGATTGTTCAGAGCTAGAGATGATTGACAGTTCCATTGTTCCATGATCCCCTGATGGGGCACTCCTGCCACCGAACCCCTGACCCAGGGGCGGGATTTCATAATTCTTTAAGGTCTGTGCTCTGAGGGCTGGTGTCTGAGGTCAAACACAATATGTATGAGTTGGATATCCAGACTTTAGTATGCAGTGTTAAAATATAAAATATGATTTCTCTTAAATTAGTCTTCCTATGCTTTTGAGAGAAAAATAAGAGTGGATTCTCACTTCATGATTCAGGTAGATAGAACTGCAGACTGAAACTAAAGCAATCTTCCTGAATGTCAATGATGAGTGAAAAAACTATCACGTTTGTAACTTTTCATTCCAGATACAATTGCAATGCAAAAAAAGTTACTTGATATCCTAAAACCAATAATTTATCAAATGTGAAGACATTCCCAAGTTCACAAGGACATGTTAAATGGAAAAACATACTTTCAAAACAAACTGAAGGAAAATAAAAATGAAAACAACTTCTAATATACAACAGTCAGTAAAATTCCTTACTAGGCAAGTGGCTGATTTTTCCTAAGGAATAACAACGTAAACATATAACAGTTGTCAGAATGCATTTTGTGATTTGTTTTGCTTTTTGTTAAATCTGTTGGGATGCTGCTCTGTCAGCTGATGAAAAACATCAACAGATTTCTCCTACGTTTCATGCTATATTTTTTCTGGAAAAGTCAGAGGAGTGTTAATATACTCCACATAGTAGTGACAATAAATACCATATTCCTTTATTTTAAACAAACTTTGAAAAGTTTCAACCTATCAAAGCATAGATTGTACCTGACAAAATGAAAAACTGGAGAGAGTCTTGACTCAAGGCTACTCCAACAGGGAGCGAGGCCAGGACTGGCTTGAAAGTCTGCATAAACAAAGGGGGGCGGAGTGTTTGAGAGATGCAGTGGTGGGGTGGGGACCGCGGGCCCCCTGTATGTTTAACTGGCCTTACTAAAAGATAAGTAAACTTTCTTTTATCTCATGAAAGGAGGTTAAGTTTTACATTTCGGAGCGAGGCTTCTACCTCTTGCAGAGACTGGGAGATAGGGACTCTGTTCTTTGATAATGATATTTCCAAAGGCTGGCCCCCAGGTCCTTGAGAAATATATTCCTGGGTTATAAAACTGATAAGAATAAATAAAACATATACAGTTGTTACCAAGTAGTCACAGGGATGTAAAGTACAGCATAGGCACTATAGTCAGTAATATCATGATTAGTGTTTATGGTACCAGGTGGGTACTGGATATTTTGGGGGAACCCTGTATAAAATATGTTATTGTCTTAACACTACCCTGTTCACCTGAAATTAATGCAAAATAATATTAAAAATGAACTGTATTTTAAAAATAAAAATAAGTAATGAAAATAAATTTGACTAACAGCAAAAGTTTTTTTAATTACCTGTTATCTCAAGCAAAGGCTCTGTCTAAGGCAGGGAGGACCGACTTCCTGAGAAGAAGCCTGAGTAAAGTTTGGTCATCTGAGGGGACGCGGAACCCCTCTTGGTCAAACCCTGCATGTGGTCACCTGTCCCCTCTTCACATAAATTTACCAAACAACATTTCTTATGCCTGCCTTATCTTTACTCCTATGTATTGATGTTACTATTTTGCTAATAAATTCCCAATATTTTGCCAAAATGCCCTCCAAAACATTACTTTTTTTCTCATTCAACTTCAAAACCTGCAGCTTTCATTACATTTATTATCACATTTTTTAGCCTCCCTTAGTCTGGGAATATTTTTCTCAGCCTTTCATGGTCTTTCAAGACATCAATAGTTTTGAAGAATAAACGGTTGAGTTTATTTTATTGTCTATTTAGTATGTCACCATTGGGTGGTGTGTGTTGTCACTGTAGTCCATTGTTAAGTTGGTTATGCTAGATTTCTCCAATATAGAGCTTCATCATTTCTGTTCATATTTAAGAAGTGATTTTCAAGTAGACACATTGATCTTGTCTTTCAAAATATGTTCACCCATCGCTTAGCATCTATCAGTGATGCCACCTGCCATGATCAGTTTCACACGTCAACTGGGAGGGTGTTTTTGCTGGTGAAACTGAGGACTGGTTGTTTAATGGGTGTAAAGTTTCAGTCATGCAGGGCAAAAAGTTCTAGAGCTCCGCTGTACAATATTGTGACTGTAGTTAACAGTGCTGTGCTGTATGCTTAAAGTTTGTTAGTAATGATATCTTCTTTTACCACAATAAAAAGAGCAATGCTTTTGTGCCTGAGGAAATCTATAAAAAGTAAATATAATTTATTTACAATAATGTGAACAACTCAAGCATCCACACACACACACACAAATATTCATTGGTTATATTTATTGCCTGGCATTGTACCAAAGGTGGAGTGCCTTTATGGAGGCTGAAGTTACTTTTGGAGAGAGGCAGATAACACTAGTGGGACATTTCAAGATGCTTGTAGCTGGAAACTTAGAATAAAGATGAGGGAAAATAATGTAAAGGAGGAAATTGCCATAAGCTAAAAGTTACAATATACCTGTGTATCATTTTAATGTATTTTAAAAGGCTTCTTGAGTCAATCCTTCAGATCATGAACCCTTTTTAGAGTTTTAGTATCTATCATTTTCAAAGAGTGAATGTCCCAAAGTGCCACTCAAATGTATTGTCCATAAAATAACAGAGCCTGCATACCCTCTTTTTTGGCCTGTATATTTAAAACTTCCTAGTAAATATAAAGTAATTATTATTATAAAAATTATCTGTAATCATAAGAATATTCTGTTTGATTATCATATTTAAAAGAAAATCAAATACAAGCACAAAAGAAATGAAAATATGATGTAAATTGAACTATTTCTGTATTTTCTTTCAATAGTAAAGAAATTTTCATTAATAGGTTTCCTAAAGCTCCACATTAGTATATTTAAGACTTCAAACTTACATTAATTTTTAAATAATTTTTCTGAAGTAATTATAGATAGAGGAAATTGCAAAAATAGTTTAAAGTTTGGTTTTAATTTTGAAAATTTTACTCTACAAACAAGAATTCTGAGTCTAAAGAATATTTTTTAATGTTAAATTTTAATAAATTATTTGGAGAAAGGTTTAACAAAAGGAGAGCTATTGGCCTAAATATTGAATTTAAATGCCTTATATGCATCAAGGACACATAATATGCATAATATGCTCTTTAAGCAACAAAATATTGTAAGAAATTTCAGAATTTTGGAGCTACTCTGTTAGCAATGATAATTTTGAAAATTATAGAAATGTGAGCATTGTGATAACTTTATATCCTAACAATCACCCTCTGAGCTACATAAAACTAAAACTGCATAAATTAAGCACTGGGTATTTTTTGAATCCCAATATAGCAGTTTGAAAGAGTGTAGAAAAACAAAACATTGAGGAACTATATGTAGAAATAGTTTTCTATAGTGTCAACTTAAAAAATAATTAAATATGTAGAGAATTTTTGTGAGTTTATTGAAGCAAAACTGGCAACTTGGGAAGAAGCAAAATCTCAACAGATTGAGAAAAAGCTTGAGAATGGCAGTTCTGCGCCCTGCTTTATACATTACAATAGAAAGGGGATGTAAAGGGGTTACATGAAACCCATTGGTGATAGGGAGGCAGGAGGAAGTAAAGCAGGAAAACCTCTGGGATTGGGTAAAAAGGAAAATGATAGACACATACTTCTTTTACATAGGTGAGTACAGGATAGTTAACAGTGAATAATTAACATAAAAATGACAATGAAGAGATTTGTGGTCTTCCTCTAGAGCCTGCACTTTGAGGGGTCTGGCAAAAGGAAATCTGACATTCCAAAGGTGTGTTATCACAGATGCAAAAAGAAAATAGACAGGCCCAGTTACATAGTGATTGACTTTTGTTAGGGAAGATTCCTACCTAGGACATGGCTACCTGCCACAAACTGCCTTTAGTTAATAAGTTTTAATTTCAGACTGTCCTTTGTAGTCACATTAGGTCTCTTGAGTCTTGCCATTTTACTGCAGGGATGGACCTCCTACCAACCAGGATGCAGATAAAGAATCACCTGTCATCAGATGGAAGGGTAATAGGAAAATTGCTGGGTTTCAGACTTCAGCTTTATCCGATTAAGTTTTTTTCCTGAATTCCAAACCCCTTACCTACACTCCTCTTTTCTTTTAAGTTCTTTTTTATTGTTGTTCAATTACAGTTGTCCCCATTTCCCCCCAATTACTCTCCCCTCCCCTACCCATCCCCCACCTCCTATATTCAGTGCTTCCCCCCCATTGTCATTGTCCATGGGTCCTTTATACATGTTCCTTGAGTTGACTCTTCCCCTAATAGTTCAAAACAGCAGCAAATTAAAAAATTAAGCAAAGTCTAATTTATTCTAATTTTCCTTCTCTTTAAGTTTCACGTGTCCTTGAATGTCACTTAAATATTCCACATCACACATCTCATTTGTTAATTGAGACAAAGAAATTGTAATTTAGTGGATTTAGGAAGCAGCAACATGAATTTTAATGAAACTCGGATCTAATAAAATATAAATTGCTATCTTTGGGCAAAAAGAGAATAGGTAATCTTACTTAGGAACTATAAGCAGCTTTGGCTTGAATCACACAATGAAGCACTTGGCAATCATTTCTAAAGCTCACATTTAAATATGATATTCAAAATTAGAAGATGGGAAAGAAATTAATACTGCATAAAAATTGTAACACCTTTCTTAAAATTGAACTAGAACATGTTCCGTGTTAAAATTCCTGATTTTTTTTCCTAAAACACACATTCTCCATGGTCCATATTGTTAACATAAGTATTTAATATATAGTTTATTTATGATCTTCTTTGTGAATTTAAATGTAGTTTGTCTTAAAATTAAAATTCTGAGTAGATAATACAATTAAAAAAATAAAGCATAATTTACATTTTCTTGTAACACGAGGGCTGAAAGATGTCAATTCCTGGAATGCTGTGTATTCACCATTTTGGTAGTTGCTTTGCTTTTTTGTATTGTTTTATTTATTTATTTTATTGAATTAATTGGGGTGATATTGATAAATAAACATGTTTCAGATGTATAATTCTCCAATACATCATTTGTGCATTGTATTTTGTGTTCACCACCTCAAGTCAAGTCGCGTTCCATTACTATTTAGCCCCCCATACCATGTTCTACCCCACACCCCCACACTTGCCCTCTGGTAATCACCGGGTTTTTGTTGGTGTCTAGAGTTTTTTTTTTTTTTCCTTAATCCTTTCAGCTTTTTCACCCAGTCCTGCAACTCAGTCCCCTCTGAGTGCTGTAAGTCTGTTCTCTATCTATGAGTCTATTTTGTTTTTTAGTTTATTTTGTTTATTAGATTCCATATTAATCTATCCACCTTTGCAACAGTATGGATGGATATGGATGGCATTATGCTAAGTAAAATAAAGCAGTCAGGGAAAGACAAATTGCTTTGCTTTTTATTTCCTAAGTAAAACAAATGTAACTTGAGAAATAGAAAAAAATAAGTTAAACTAAAACTTTCCTTTAGTGTTTTATATATATTTTTATATTAGTATGTTAACGATTTACAGAGGTAATTAAATTTAGCTCCATTAGATACAACACGGATTTCATTGGCCTTATTAAATAATTAATTTATTTTTCAATTAACATTTTGAAAACGTTTTACATCTTTCTAAATTTTACATGAACTAAATGTTATATTCAGCTCTCAATGCTGTAATTGCTTGTTTGGATTAAGATAATTTAGGCACAGTCCATAACAACAGCTGATTTTTCACTTTTCCATACATTTTAAATTTCTTTTATGATAATACAATCAAATTTTGTCTATTAACCTTTTAATCCTTTTTTTTAATTATTGGATTTTTGTTATGTAAAATACTAATGTTTGTCACTTTTATATTTGTTTTCTTCAAAGGGTATCACATTTTGCTTGTTAGTGTTTTCTTCTGATTTTTTATGCCCAAACTTGTTTGAATAACATATCTCATTATTATCAGACAATATCCAAGTTACATCGGAATGTCTGCAATATAGTATAGAATTGTTTTATGCAAAAAAGTCAGAGTAACTAAAAAATGGTAAATATGGTAATTAGCCTGACTGTAGTAATCATTTTAATATGTATAAGTAAATCATCATTTTGTATACCGTGGAAGATAAGAAAATATAAAAATAGAGATATTATGAAGCAAATGTATTTCTAAAATATGCGTGAAATTATCCATAGAATATGTTAAGCATATATTTGTGAAATATAATTACATGTTTACTGTCTGTGGGCTTTTATTCTAGTTACTGCTGTTGTCAATGCAGTGGGAGAACCCGACTCTACATCTGAAGTTAAATACACAGAGTTTCTAACACTGCAAAAGAATTCTGAACAACATGAATGTTTTTAAAAAGGAGTAAGACAAATGTTATATTTCAAAAAGGTTGTTGTCTAAATATAAGAAATGTGATATTTTAAATGAAGCATCCTGATGGGGTTTTATTCAAGGCTCTAAGATTATTCCATTATATAAGACAAATAGTCTTGTCGATTTTTTTATTTAAAGAGAAAAACATTAATTTTAAAATAAGAACCTTAACTGTTTGTTTTTACAAATTGCTAACAAGCTAAAGCTATCTCTGTCAGATTATAAAACATTTACTAAATTAAGTGACATTATTGAACTTAGAGCTACATTGCTTATCTCTATTACACATTTTAAATGTAAGTTTTTCTATCACTTGAGGCAATATAAAGCATCTTATATAAGACTAATAATTTTTAAAAATTATTTTCTATGGTTGTGCTGGAAAACATGTTCAAGAAATATATAGAAAGATTTTATTGCAAAAATATTTCTTCTTTGAAGAATCTATTATTTTTCTTGACAAACTATTTCTAGTTTGTTTCCTTCTTGATACATTTAGGCTCTTTCCTAAAGAATATATATTGAAAAACATACTATATTCTCAGAAGAAATAGGACTATTTTACTATATAGTCTTCAGAATATGAATTGAATTAAAAATAAAATGTACACATTATGACTTCTTGGGAAGCTTCTAATTAAAGTCTAGGTTTCATGAAGTATTACAGCAAGAATGATTTTGACTTCACAAAACACATGGTTGCCATGGTAACATTATTCCTATATTGTACCTACTGCATTTTCTCATATTGGATATTAAGTCTAGCAATATAATTGAATTACATTCTGTACATCATTTTAAGTTGTCACAAGAAAAACACTCCTGTATTTGAGAAGGAAATGTGAAATCTTAGAACTGTAATGTTCTTTGTCCCATAAGATTGAATAAAAACATAAAATTGAGAATTACAACTTTTTCCAGCATTTTAAATTAGTGAATGTACCTCCTGACAAGAATGCCCCCAATGTTATATGTAAATAAACTGATTACAATGACCACTATCTAGCATGTTATGTATTTTATTTATCTTGTTTATTCTTTTTCACTTAGTATAACATAGTTTCCACAAGAGGAGAAATTTTGTTGATAATGACAAATCTCTAGAGTTTATAGTAGTACCTTGTACACATTAGGTGCATAGTAAATATAGTCAAATAAAAATTATGAGATTATTTTATTTTTACAAATAAAAATTGTAAATATCTTTAATATGTTTGTTGAAGTCTTACAGTAGTATATTAATTCTTAATAAGATACATTAAAATGTTTAGCTTATGTTATTCAATTAAATTACTAAGAAATAATCTTTATTTATTCTGGTCCTGCATACTAACATTTACACTAAGCAAAAGAGATTAAGCTCTGCATAGGATGCCTACCAAGGTCCATTTTACAAACATAAATGCTCCACTTTCTGGTTACCTGGTTGTTAAAATTATGTGTATGTAAAATAAATGGCCATTGACAAGACTTGGAATCTCTTCTCCAATTCCAACTAGAGAGCAGTTAGATTAAAAATGACTTCCCTTGGCTCTGGCTGGGTGCGTTAGTAGGTTGGAACGTCATCCAGATGCACCAAGGTTGTGGTTCGATCCCTGGTCGGGGTACACAGGAGAATCAACCAGGGAATGCATAAATAGGTGCAACAGCAATTCAATGTTTCTCTCTCTTCTTTATTATAAGAAAATATATTAGCATTGTCAGAGTTAATCAGTTAATTTCAAGAGTTCAAAACTGGAAGTATATATATGTATATGTGTATGTGTAAGTCTATATGCATATACAATAGGTATATGTGTATAAAGCACATATATGTAATTTGTCTCCAAGTGTCATCTTAGATGGGATCAACTGTATATCTGAGAACCCATGTCATGAATTGATTGAGATGGTATTTATAGTCCAATACAAAGAGCACAAAGACATCTTTTTGTTTGTATTTATTTATTTATTTATTTAATTTTAGTGTATCCTTTTCCATTGCCATTTAGTCCCCTTATACACCCTTACCCCAGCAATCACCACCCTGTTGTCCATGCCCATGAGTCCTTTTTCCTTTTTGTTCAAAGCCTCCACCCCTTACTCCCCCACCCACTAGCTGTCATCTGCTCTCCATCTATGAGTCTGTCTTTGTTTTGTTTGTTAGTTCAGTTTGTTCATTAGATTCCACATATGAGTGAAATCATATGGTATTTGACTGGCCCATTTCACTTAGCATAATGTTCTCCAGGCCCATCCATGCTGTTGCAGAGGGTAAAATTTTCTTCTGTCTTTTGACCCAGTGACCCCACTTCTGGGAATATATCCTAAGGAACCCAAAACACTAATTCAAAACAACCCAAGCACTCCAATATTCATTGCAGCATTATTTATAATTACCAAGATATGGAAGCAGCCCACGTGTCCACCAATAGATGAGTAGATAAAATAACAATGGGTCATTTACACAATGGAACACTATTTGGCCGTAAAAAGATATGTTTTTGTTTTTAATAGGAAGAATCTCTAAATTTCTTGATTAGTTTAAAGATGTTTCCAATTCAATTTTGTTCACATGTAGAACTAGTTTATAAATTGATTTTATATTAGAGATGAAAAATACATTTTATATAAATTATTAGAATCTCTTTGCAAATTTGTGTTAATGAAAATTCCACAGCAACATTTACATCAATTTGGGTACTTTTCTTATAAAGTCTAACTGGAACAGAAGTTAGGTAACATATAAATAATTCTCTTTTTAGAAGACATCTGTAAAAGAGAAACACAATTAAATGTCAATACTATAGAACTATTTTCAGTTCTATAGGTATACATCTCTAAATCCAATTAAACTCAGGACAAAAATCAGAACAAGTGTTTATGTAAGTAAGTGCAACCTTAAAACTTATATCATACATAGGTAAAGTGCACAGATGTTTGTCAATTTTCCTTTATATATTTAAAATTCTTTATTTTCAGAGACTATTTTATAATTTCAATTTTTGCCCCAAACATTATCATGTCTCAACATCAAATTCTTAAAAAATATATTTTAAGCACAAAATGTTTATATAAGAAGAAAATTAAATTTACTTTAAAAATATTATTTTCTCTTACCATAATAATCTCCAGGTCCATTCATGTTGTCACAAAAAGTAAGATTTTCTTTTTTTTTATTTCAGTGTAATATTTTATTATGTAAATGTACCATGGCTTTTTCAGTAGAGTCCAAAAGCCATGTAATCTCACTTATATGTGGAATCTAATAAACAAAATAAACTGATGAACAAAATAGAAACAGAAGCATGACTAGGAACGGATTGACAGCTTCAGAGGGGAGGTGCAAGCAGGGGACTCAATGAAAGAGGCAAAGGGATGAGCCAAGAATATATTAGCCATAGAAGCAGATAACAGTGTGGTGATGATGGCCTGAGAGAAGAGGGGGTAAGAACTGGGTGGAGTTGGGCAAAAGGGGGGGGGGCATCAGTCATATTTTAGACAACAATAAAATTAAAATAAAAAATATATTATTTCCCCAATATAGGGAAAATACATACATTATGTGATTATGACATTTGTAAACATTTATTCAGGGAACAATGCAAGGCCATTAGTTTTCTCTGAGATTAAAGTGATGGAGAAGCTTTGGTCGTGAAGGACAATGAAGACACGTCTGTTGCTGGTTCCATATCAGGTTCTATTTCTCTCCGGGGCTCCACCGGTCCTATAACTAAAGTGTGTGGTAGATTGTTTAATTTGTCTGTGTGTGAACTAGAGCATAATGAGGAGGAAATTAACTCTCCTCTGGGAATCCCAAAGAAGAAATTTATTTGATAACCATCTGATTCATAATCACTGCCATATTTTAGCTGTTGAAATGAAGTGCCCTCTGGTCAAAGACTAAGCTATAAAACAACAGGCAAATAAATTTGAAGGTGCTTAAGTTATGATATTTAACCATATACTTATATTGCACAGTATAAATTATGTTGATTGTGTCATAGGTCAATTATTTTTGAACATGTAATATAACTACATAAAAGACCATGAACATTTATTGCTTTAATCATAGAAATTAATCAAGCAATTCTACATATATTTATCTTCTTTAAATTTAAGAATAGATTATTTTATCAAAGCAAAGACATTATTTTCCTGTCTCACAATATAAGTTTATCTGTCCACATAAATATCAGTTATGAATAATACCCCTTTTATAAGCATATACCGACAGCCCTGATCAGGTAAGAACCCAGTTTCTTAGATCATCATCCTGATGTGCCAAGGTTGTAGGTTTGATTTCTGGTCCAGGCACATACAAGAAACCACCAATGAATGATTAAATAAGTGGAATGACAAATCAATGTCTCTCTCTTTATCCCTGTCCTCTCTTTTTTTCTCTAAAAATCATAAGTAAACAAATTTTTAAAAAGTCAAAAGCATATCCTTGCAGAAAAATTCTGATTTTTGAATATAAGTATGCTTTAACATCAATTTCATTTTCCAGTTTTTGGCTTAACCAGAATGTTATTAGTATATTTATATATATGTTATAAAACATGTTGTTCTTAGATCACTAATTCCATGTGTGGTTCAATATTAAAAATTCTACAATATCTTAATAGTTCTTATTAACTATAAAATTAGATTATTTTAATTTAAACATAAAAATGGAGCACTTGATATGCAAGAAACTTTATGTGTGCCAATTAAGTAGGGTGGGATTCTCTTAATTATCAATGTATATATTTTTTGGTATATGAGACTAGAAATCGGAAGTTTATTATCACATATCCATTTCAATCACTCCTTCACTTAGCTAGTAGTAATTTATATCCTACTACTTAAAAGGCAATTGCATAGAAGTGAGAGCTAAAGCAGTGAACAAGAACATTGTTCTTGTGTTTTTAGAGCTTATAGATTGGTAGGCATATAAAATGAAAACTCAGTAATCCTCCAAGTCATCATACATTACATGCTTATCCTGCATGTTCTATATTATTTAATCCAAGAAATAATTTATTCTTTCTTTATATTGCCTTATCCCATACACAAAGTAATTGTGAAATCATTCTAATAAATCAAAAGGCATCCCATGTTCATAGAATGGACTTAACATTGTTAAATTGGTAATATTCTACAGCTTAATCACCTGATTCATTCAATCTCTATCACAATCCCAACTGCCTTTGTAGAACTTGATCCTAAAATTTATATGGAAATGCAAAGGATAAAACTGTTTTGAGAGAAGAAAACATCTAGAGGACTCACAGTTCACAATTTCAAAACTTATGACAAAGCTACAGTAATCAAGACAGTGTGGTACTGGCATATGTATAGCATTGTAGGCCTATGTAAAAAATAGATTTGAGACTCAAACCAAAAGTCTAATTTCTAAGGTCTACTTTCCTTTTTCTCCATATTGGGAACAGAACATCCTTACATTTTCTTTCCACTGTACATTTCATATATTGTTATTAATCAGAAGGAAAATAATCTCCATCTCTAAGTACTGAGTGGGATTAGTACACCCACTTTAATCAAGGAAGGTCAAGCTTCTCAATTTTTAATGTGCATATAAATCATTAGGGGATCTTGTTAAATGCATATTCTGAATTATTCATTCTTAGGTGGGGTCTGAAATTCTGTATTTCTGACAAGCCTAATAATATACTGAACACAGACTTACTTTGAGTAAAAAGGGACCACAGGATATTAAAGTATGTATTAGTAAAATGGGAAAATTTATGGTAGTAAAGAAAAACAGATGGTCTACATGATTAGAATGTCTAGAAAAAGTCAAATACACAAAATGTACAAGATAAAAAATGTACAAATTTAGTTTCACATAGAATATTAATATTGTATGCATGCATTTATGACATATATAGAAACAGAAATGCCCCAAATCAAAAATATCAGTAGGAATAATCTATAATATTTCTTTAGAGTATATAGTTAGAAAAATCTTATATGAATACACTTCTTAAAGTCAGATTGTGTGGCACATTACAGAGAAAAATTCGCACAGAACAAGACAAGCAATTAGAAGTTGATTTTGTTTCGATACTATTGTCAGTAATAGAAAGACAGCAGAGACCACATCTGCACACCAAGCTCCACAGAAACAAAAGGCAGGAGGGTTTTCAAATGCTGGGGTTGAGCCCTGACTGGGGTGGCTCGGTGGAGTCAGTGCTGGCCTGTGAACTAAATGCTGGGGTTGAGCTAGTGGAAAAGTACTGGACGTCTGGTGGCAGGTTGATCAATGGAATGCCTACCACATAAGTTATTCCTGAGATTGAAAATGTTGTTCTCTGTGATTAGACCATCTGTGTTTGCTAATTGGCTTTACTCAAAGGAAAAGTAAACTTTCTTCTATCTTCATGGCCAGAAGGAGTTTTAAAACTTGGAGCAAGTCTCCAAGTCAGGCTGAAGTTTGGCACGTACCTTCCCATAGAGACTGGGAAATGGGAACACTATCCTCCTTGGTGATTATATTTCAAAGGATAGGCTCTCAGGTCCTTGAGAAAGAAAGTACTGGGTTAACAAACTGTCAAGAGACTTTTAAAAAGACTACATGTCAAAGGGACATAGAAAGAATTACAAATTTTCTAAAGTAAATGCTCTAAAAAAAGGAAGATCAGAAAAAAATAATGCAACACACTTATGTCAAGTAGACACCTGAATCTTTATATGTTAAGAAACATTAAAAGTACCTACTTATAGCAGAAAAGAATGTTTTGCATTGGGAGTGTTTTTTAAAATGTTCGTTTAATATGCAAGGACCAAACATACCCATAATTCTACATTTCTGGTAGTCTTGCTAAATGCTTTGCAGCCATTAAAGTTACATGCTATATTTTGGTATTTTTGACAGGGAGATTTCCAGGTGGAAAAAATACACAAATATAGCATCATTGATTCAGTGGTTTATTGCTTGTATTGTATTGTATTGTATTATGCTCATATGCTATTAAGGTGCTACTTGTAGAGCCTTAGAATATTGCCTACTCATCTGGTTAGCATTATACAGACTGTAAACCTTGTCATTAGCAAGAAATAAGCAGCTTTGACAAGACTGGCTATGCAGATTAAAATATTGATTAAATATGAACAGGAATCTCACAGAAAGCAGCAAAAGTGCCCTGTGAGTCTAAGTAAAGAGCATTTTTCCAAAGCTGAAGAGCATTGAGACATACACCTGTTTCTAAGATGCCTAAGGTATTTCAAAGTTGGTGAAACAGTGAGTTAGAGATATCTTCAATGGATACACTCAAATGTACACTGTGAATACCATTCTTCTAGTTGCAAAGACGTTTTTAAATCTAGGGTTATAATTTTATGCACAGGTTCTTCCAAACAAGCATTTCTGATACCACCAAGTCACATTTTGTTTATTCCATCCTTTCTCCCTTTTTCAGCCTCACCCACTACTCTCTCTGCTCTAATTCCATCACCCCAGTTTAGGATCTCCTTGCCTCACCATCTCATGCCTGGAATAGACTCCAGGCTCCTTGCTGCCCACAATGAAGTTTCCTGTGGGAATCTCCTGGGAGCTTGTTAACTATCTCTGGCCCCACCAGAGATTTCCTGGATCACACTGTAGATGCTAACAGTGATATCTGCACGCACTTCAAACTTTGGAGAGCCTTCTTCCAGCCTGCCTCTTCTATTCATGACCTTACCTTCTCCATCTCATTATATACCATGCTGATTTTATGCAAAGTAGCCAAAATGCAGTGATATTACAGAAGCATATGTAACTGACATGCTATTTTTAATAACAATGACTTGGTTAGGAATTCAGGTTCTGGACAGTTAGGTGCAAGTGTTCTTTCTTTTGGGTGCTCCTTCTCTTCTATAACAATGCAGAGAGATCCTCTGAACTCCTCCCCCCAGTCAGGACGTGAGTTACCACTTCCCTTTTCTTCAGCTTTTCTCACTACTGTGGTCTCATCAGCATAAATACATATACCACCTCTCCCTTCTAAAAAGTGTTTTTTAAGTCTTCCGATTGCGAAAAGAAATAATTAAGTGTAACATAATATGATGGGAACTTTGGTATAACCCGTAATTTAATCGGCAACATAGAACTATGACAGATAAAAACCTTAATACAGAGCTCTCAGCAAATCAACCTCAAATGCCCTTCAAGAATGGTAGAATTTCACAGGGGTTAAAAAGATCCTGAAATAAATAACCCTCATTTTGTAAGCATCAAAGTGAATGCAGAGAAAAGATGCAAAATCACAAAGTTGTTATGATTAAAATTCAAGTATGTTAAAAAATGGTTCAAGTATGTTGCTTCTTTATTTTTTTAAAAATGTTTTTATGACATTATTCGTGTAAAAGAGTTTTCCATAGCTTGAAATTCCTTCATTATTTTCCCAGCCTCATGTAGTGGTGAAGAGAATAGATTTTGAATTCAGCAAACTTAGGACTGAGTCACAGACTATCCTCTTGTTTAAACCTGACTTTGTACCAATAGTTCAACCTCACCAGCTCTGCCTTGCTTTTATTCAATGGGGAATAAAATGCTGACTATCTTATAGTTCTGTTGTGGGTGTTAAATATAATGATGCATATGAAACAATACTGTCAGTTCCAAATAAACATTAGCTATTTGGTAATTATCATTATCATAATATATTTAAACTTATTTAACTAATATCATCAAAATGTAGTATATGATCCAGCAGGCTAGTATCTATCTAATCTATCTATACTGGTATACAGTTACTTCTATATCTCTGTAGCTATTACATCTGTTTTATTGAGCATCTAGCAAATATTCAGCAAGCTGAAATTTCAATCATCCAAATACCAAAATCAAGTTTACAAGAATATAGATTCATTAAGGTAGATTTTTTCTATCTTCTTCACTAAAAACTAGTGCTCTATTTAGCTTATGGGATGGCTGTGCTATTTTCCTTTGCTAGAAAATATTCCCTTTTGCCTTCTATTGATAAATATTTCATTGTAAAATCCTACTTTCTCTAGGCAACTTTCCTAGAGAGAGTTCACATACCCCCTTCATATTCTGAACTTTTATTAATTTTCACTCTAAAGCATCATTGTACATATATGTTTTCATCATAAAAGTGTTAGTTTTGGGTTGTAAACTACAGAAGAGCAAAAACAATGTAAAATATTTTTGTTTCCTTCTTGACACTTAGATGATTGTGGTTTTATTTAGACCAAAATATATTCACAAGTGTATTAATGGCAAATTTAAATTTGATAGATTATAAAATAGCAATATAAATTGGTATAATTTGAAGTTGGCTTATTTGAATCAATAAACAAGTGGTAGGAGTCAAATATTGCTTACCTTAATTTGAATTGTGACAGTGCACTGACTTGAAAAAAATTAATGAAAACTACTTATGGAAGAGGTGACCAGACAAGTTTGTTTGAATTTTGAAAGATTGAGTATAAATATTCTAAAATCAAGCCCCACTTCTCCTTTAAATAGAATATATTTAAATTTAAATATAATTTACCCAAAATCTATTCATTTATATGTGTATTTTTTTCTGCTGATGAGATTATTTTTCTTATTTGAGTATCTGTCATTTCACTGAATTCTAACCTACTGATTACAATATCAAGATCTCATTGGTATATCTCCATAATTATTCATGAGGTTAGTAAGGGAATAGGTAATAAGATATGATGAATAGGCGGGCATTCCTTTTAATATTAATTGAGAAGGTGCTGGGCAAATGGCTATTTGACCTTCTTAACTGAGCAGCTTGCCTTAAACCATCGCAACCGATGTACATACATGATCACTTGGCTGTCAATACTCATAACCATCTGTTATGATGGCAACCTGCCTGTTCTCAAAATACCGTGATATTTTAGAGTACAGGTGCCAACTAAGTAGATTGGCAGCCTGACATTCTGAGGGTACTTTCTCATTTTCTGCAAAAAGTGAGGCCACATTAACACCCACATGGCTCCTTACCGCCATACCACCTGTTCATTCTTTTTAGGCCAAAAACATTTAGGGAAAGGCAACATGAGTATTTGAGAAAAGTCAGTGAGGATCTGTGGTGAAAGAATTACATCTTTTTATACCCTAATCTATTTTAAAACACAATTTTATGTATTTAACAGTGTAAATCCAGTATGCCTATGAAACGTTATAACACTTTTAAGGAATTGGACGCTATGTTGCTGATATATTGTACTTTTTGGTGAGTACAGATTTTTAAATGTATATCAAATAAATAATGTGCCCCAGACTTAAGCTGGAGGAAGTCCTGTGTTGAATAAACCTTTACTTCTGAGTTCCACAGCAAGGGCAGGGATGGGAAGCAAGTCACTGGATTGTACTTCAAGGATTCTACCATTAGCTAGCTTGTTGATGGATGACATGTACTTAAAACTATCCCATTATTTTCCTTCATTTCTTTCTCTGTGTTCATATACAGTATCCCAGGAGAAATTATTTATGTCTTAGCATTTTTGCCCTACCATCATGCTGACACCTGAATTCTGAAATGTTTAGGTCCCAAATTTTAGAATAGCAGTAAGACAAAAACTTACCTTCTAGAAGTATTCCACGCATTCTCCACTCTATTCAAATTACAATATGTGAGGAGATAAGTGGTTCACTTTTGACAGGAGTCTCAAGACTGCCAGGCAGTGGTAGCCTCTGCATTGAAAACAGTGTTTTATCACCATGTCTACTCGATGAGGGTAAATACGCTGACAGGTTTGGGACAGTTATGGCTGTCACTCAGCAACAATTACAGTAACAAACTGGGTAGTAAAGCTCCATCAGCTACTCGACCCCAGCTGCTCATATCGGAGGACCAGGCCTGCTGCGGACATCTACATGTGTAATCCACCAGCTTAATGTTTTTAAATGCTTCACAGCCCAAAAGAAGGACGTCTTTTTTAGCTTAATTTTATTTATTTTATTTATATTGCTGTCTCTATTACAGGTGTCCCTCATTTACCCCTACCCTGGGTTTACCCACTTCCCCAGGGCCCTCCCTTCCTCTCCCTCTGGCTGTCACCACTTGGCTGTTTTTAAATCTTCCAGTTTAGAGTTTTCCAAGTGGCAGACAGAATAGCCACCAGTTGTAATAGAACAAAATCCATCAAGAGAGTGATTGACCAGTGTATTAGAAAAGCTTTGGGTTCTTCCCACTGAGCAGAACAATTTTGCCTCACTTGGGTAACACTGGATTACATGAGGATATCGGTACCATCACCTCACGGCGGAGGAGGCTGTTTTGTTCAGGGCAGAGCTGATCACACACATAGACGAGCCGAACTGCAGCTTTGTGCCCTGCACCTCACGGAGCCCCACACGTACAGGTGCCTTCTTAAATGAAAAGTTACCCTTTGGAACCTGACACGAATTGGTACCAGCGGTATCATCCAAGTAGGGAGTCCTGAGCCCACCCTGCCTCAAATGGGGGCCCTGTCTCTATGTCTTTCCTCTGGTCAGGGACTCTCTGACTCTGGAACGTCCTTTCCTCACTCATGATCTGAGAAGCTTTGATGTTCACATGTCTTAGTACTGGGACCTGATTCCAAGACAGCAGCCTGGGGAACTAATTACTACTCCTGAACAGCATGTCATTTCGTTCATGGAACACTGTGAGACTGGGCTGTTGGAATGTGGCAGACATGGGAATTCGGGGCACTCAAATTATTTATATAGATAGGGTTTCTGTAAAAGGTATTTGTTCTCTACCCACTCTAAGGATGCCTGAAGCATAGGGAGTTTTTGTGAGCAGACCACCCAGCCAGGAAGAAGTACAGTCAGGATTTTAAATACAATCTGCACCTTCTTTCTTAGGTACTGTTTTATGTCTGTCCATAAAAGTTTGTTTCTTTGAGCATGTGAGTTTAGGAAGGCATTAAGCTTTCCCAGAGTAACATAAATGAGTGATTTGTACACAGCATATGGCATTATAAAGTAATTGATTTGATAAATACATACTTTTACCCAAATTCAAAATTAGGGGTATGTTACTTGAAAATATTTATTTTAGATTTTTAGAGTAATAATAACAACAATAGTGAAAACCAGAGCAGTGAATACACAGTGAGTGTTTTTTAGGCACTAAGCAGAGTGAAAATGGCTTTAATTTATATCATAAATTCCTCCTGTTCTATTCCCATTATTCAGGCAAGAAAACCAAGACTAAGAGAGGTTAAGCAAATTGTCCACACCAGCGCAACTACTTAGTTACAAAGTCAAGATTCATAGCCTTGTATGTGTCAAGGGGTCCATTCTTGTGTGAAGACCTTACTGGTTTGATTGTATGGAATACAGAGCAACCAATGCTTGAGTGAGTGAACTTACTAAACCTGTGAATCTATAATTTCATGTAATTTTACTAACTTTTGATTATATGTTTTAGATAGTTATTCTCATGTTCTAAAGATAATGCAGCATTAATCATGATTGAGCCTTTTTAAAAATACAGGTAGGATCTAGATGACTTTCCATTACTCAGCAATTAAGAATAATAGTTAACATTAACTAAAATATACATTTAATTAAAATGAATATATGCCTTAAAGCAATTCTTGAGCTTTAAAAAGTGTCAAAATAGCTGTGTATTTCTGTATATGATTAGCATTAATCCCATCTCCAAAGAGTTCCTTGACAAATTTTACTTTAATGATTATCTAGACAATAGCATCTTATTAGACACTTCTGACAAGCTCCTATCTAAGTGACCTTCAGTATAAAAGCTAGGGCTTGGAAATATGATGTCAATTTACTACAGTCTTCAACATTTACTCAAAGTGATAGACCAAAGAAGAAAGTAAAAAGGAATAAGACAATCCATCACATCCAGAAAAGATCTGTGATCTTAATGCTCTTTCATATTGTAATATGCTGCCAGGATTCAAAGTGAGGATGTTACTGAAGATAAAATTTAAGAAGTATTTAAGCCACAAATATGTCCATACTGAAGGCAGTTTGAAGATCATAAAAGAACATAGTGTAATAATATTCTTGTTTCTCACTCAAGAACTTCTATTTAAACACTTGTGTTTACTAGTATCTCATTAACCTGTATTCATCTTGTGAGTGGAAAAAAATGATACTGTTTATTATGTTCATAAGGTATAGAAATGATTACTTCCTAATTTTTAAAGGCACTGAAACAGTAATTACATTTCAGCTTTCCCATTGTGTTGAGGGCAAAAAATTGAAAGAGGAGTAGGTATAAATGGTGACAAGCAGAGTTCTCACCATTAGTGTTCTGGAATATACTCTTCTGACACATTAAAATGAATTGCAAATGTTTCCGTGAATTTTTCTTTGGACTATGAGATTTTGTCTCTTTCATCATATTGAAAAAATCAAGAAGTAGCCATCCCACACCAGAATTCTGAGAGTTTTATACCATATTTCCTAAAGTGTCAATAGACCAGTTGATTACTATTACTATTAATTAGTGGTTTTTCTTTAGCATAAAAAGAATTCTCAACAATTCCTTCCGACAAAAGCCTCCCTATCCCAGACCTTATGTTAACTCAACCATTTCCATATAATAGGGTCTTCCACTTGGCAATAGCCTCTGTCAATCACTACCATCTGCAACCAATTTCACTATTTAGATTATAATTGGTGAACTATTATGGCTGAATCTCCATCATTTGTAAACCAAATAGTGAAATTTAATACAGATTATGATCATGATAGAAAGTTATTAAAATTTCAGATACACAAAAATAAAAGAATAATAAATCATTTTCATAAAACTTTAAGTTAAAAATTAATAAATTCTTTCAGTGGTGATTAGACACAGGGAGGATCTGAAAATATAATTGGGGTTTTTTTCCTCTGCATTTTTCTACATCTACTTTTCACCTTTTTTGTTTTTTTTTGTCAGCCTCATATTTATCTACTGCAAAAAAACTGGGACCACATGATAAGAGAAGCCCAGTATGTACCACTGGTATATGTAGACAATTCATTTTCATTTGCTCATTTTCATCACTGTGCCCAAGCATGAATCTTCGGTCTTGAGAATGGCTGGAAGACATCAACGTTATCCAAAACACATGCAATAGAGGACATGAGGGTTAAAGGGAGTTTTAACTCCAAAATATGAATTTAATACCAATAATGGAGAAAATTTTGAGCTTTCATATTTATGTTAAATGTTTTTATTGATATGAGTTGTTTGGGTGTGTCTTAAAGAAGATAATGGCATGATTGTGTTTATATGGGGAAGATGAGCCACACCTCATCATTGCTAATGTAAAAGCAATGCAGCTCAAAAGTAGCCAATTTTTCCACACTCCGTAGGTATTTTGTCATGAACTGAAGCTAAAGAGTATCAGAATCTTAAAGTTTTCATAAAAAATAACTGGAATTTAAATATGAATAAGGACATTTTTATAATCACAGAAAAGATTCACTAAGTAATTATAGCTTACTGTATTTTTTTTTCTATTTCATTTCCTTTGATAAAAGTGATGAGCATTTAAATCTAAACTATTAAAGAAATTTCATTGTGAAGGAGGACTAGTCATTTCAGTAATTTATAAGCTATTTTATCTTGAGGGAGATTAATGGCTTATTTTACTAAAATTAAAATAATGATGTCTAGCAATTACTATTTCTCAAATAAAAAGAGCAGGAAATGCTGTGGGAGTTTAGATTTTATTTTCTCTAAAGGGATATGTTGAAGGCAAAAACCAATCTGAATGCCAATATGAAGCTGATCTCATTTATTCACTATCTGTGTTTTAAAAAAGGAATTTATTTATCTTTGTGTTAGCATTTTGTTAAAATGCCTTGGCCTACTTTTCCATTTATTTCAACATTTTAGTTTCCTGTGATTGCTCTCCATTTCTCACTATTTTCTAAAAAAGATAATGATTAAAAATGACTGAAACGTAATTGTAATATTGTGTCAACACTAGAGTATTTCAAAGAATGAAAAAGAGATAACCAAGTTAAATTGCTTTTTTCCATCTGCAATGGGATTTTTAGTGGTAAATGAGTTTATATTAATGGAAGGACTGTCTGGAAGTAAGATTATTTACACAGTTGGCTTCAACTGAAGTAATTTCATGACAGAACAACATGGCATGCAGTAAGGTAGAGAATTGATACTATAAACAGTAGCTTCTGCCAAGATGTTTGTCTTCACTCAGATTTTATAAAAATATGAAAGGAAAATTTTAATTATCATGTCATATTTAATATCCAGGTAGTGAATCTTTAGGCCATATATTTTTAAAAGGTCATGTGTTCAAAGTGAGGCTAGCTTTTAATGGGTGTCTGCAATAAATAAATTATATTTTTTATACTTTTTTTCCTGTAGATTTTCATTGATGGGACTAAATGGATAATGCTTGCAGCAGAATCGAATAGACAGGAAATGATATGAAGGGCATAGAGTTTGTGCTTCACTCGAGTTGTTTTATGTTGGGAACCGGCCTGACTGGTATCAGAAGCTGAAACCCCTGCCTAGGCTAAGGCTAAGGGAACGCCCTTGGAACCATAAGCCAGCAAGGAGACAAAAGCTTATCTTCCTGGCAGGAATGCTGCTTCTGCTGCTTTATTCATGACTGAACCCCAAAAAGCTTGGTCGGTTAGCCAAAGACGGGTAAGATTCCCCACAGGGGGAACGACCTAAGACAGGCACGATCACTTTTGGAGGCCCCCCAAAAGAAGGACTTGGGGGGCTGCAGCAAAAGGGGGTGATGGACCCTCGCTCCTCGGCTTTGACATAGCCTGAGTTCTCATCGTCTGGGAAAAAACCTCCTTGTCTCCCAGTTGCCTTAGTTCCCTTGCTCCACCTAAGCCTGAAACAATGACAGGGTGGTGCAGCTCTGTACTGAGAAGTGTGGATTCCCCAGGGTGATCAGGCCTAAGAAAGAACATGTAAATTACTGTGAAACCTGCTTTGTTTAGAGTGCTCTCAGTTGAATGAGAGGAGTCTTAGGAGGAAGTTAGTTTGTTCCTCAGTCTTACAGCTCTTTGACCCTGACTCAATAGACCGGCAGAGTTCTTTGTTTTCTATGGTTCCTTACTTCCCCCTAATGAGTACTGTACTTTACCTGAATTATTATGCAGAATGAGCCTAATAAAAGCAGGTATGGACGGTAAATCAGCGCGCTCCCCACTGGGGGGGTGGCCATTTCGTCCCTACTTCCCCACAGAAACTAGTTTATCTCTGTGCATGTGTTGTTTTTTTCTCGCGTGTTTATCGTCGAGCCATCCACAGCGTTCCGTGGTCACTGCTGGCCGGTGACCCACACGCAACAGTTTTAAATAAAACCCATTTATTTAAAGTATGAATTTGAATACTTTGGGGTGTGATTGGCATCAGTGTTCACAAGGCGCTTAAGAAAAGAAATTGCTCATTCCATTTGGTTCATGTGTGTGCTAAATAACATGTCTGTTTCTAAGTAGGCTATAAGAACATGAACATGAGCAATTATTTAAAACATGATTTACAAATATGTTGTGCATAATTAAAGTTTCTTATACACTGAGAGAAACTACATGAAGTGCAGCAAAAATATTTTAACAGTAGGCAATGCAAATTTAAATATCATTTTACATATTAGGAGCACAGAAGAGACCTCTGGCATACTGACATCATCATTTTAAAATAAAAATCAGCAAATAATAATTTTTTTAAAAATTGGTACTTTTTTTGCTCTAACAGATGCTCCAATGTTTCTTCTCAAGATGTGTAAATAATGTGAAAATTTTGCTTAGTTTAACAATGAAAACTTTTTTAAATTTGACTTCAAACTGCAATTTTTTAAAGAATTGTATTATTAATTAATATTGAGAGTAAGATTTTTAGACATTACGCTCTTTTAAAAGTGTGAATATATTCCAATATGTCACAAACTTTCTCAGGCCAAATTACATTTGCAAACAAATAAAGAGCAAGTGACAAATTATATGTTTACAATGATAAACAGACTATACATCAAGACAATTTTTAATGGTGTTAATTGTCATCCTGACATTCTCAGCCAGAAGAAAAGTTGACTTTTGGAATCATATTCTTTTATGTTTATTTTGAAGTACTATTTTATATAATATATACTTGTATTGTGAGACCATTGGTTGAACAAAAGGCACAGTTTACAGATAATGTATTTTGTATTGTTCACTCATTGCTTGAATCTATACTATGATTGATGTTTTTATGCAGTAAGTGTCCGTATAATGGTTGAGACTAAAGTTAATTTAGGACAAAAACAGTCACAAAACTTTTTATCACTGGACACATGAGTTGAACACACTAGAACAATTTTATATACATCAGGTGCAATGCTAGAGATCTGTGTACAGCAAATGACTCATTATCCATTTTCGTAAATGTATGTACTTGGAAATTGAGTGATATGTACTTACCAAAATATTCAACAGTTAGAAATAAATATTTTCTAAATGCCTGTTTATTCAAGGACATTGTACATTCAAGGACATTCAAGGACACAGAATCCTTCCACAGTCATCATCATTCTGCCCTGCCTCAGTGACTTTTATCTCTTATCCCCCTTGTATATCTATACATTTCTGCCACATTGTGTTCTGTTTTGACCATTGCCTCAGGTTCATCTTGTGGATGCACCAAAAATATTTGAGTACTGGAGGAATGCATTTATTTTCTTTGAGCCTAAGTATCTGAATAAAACGGATCATTACTTTATACTTTTGTTTTTAAAAAGTGCAGGCTTTATTCTTACAAATGTTATCTAGCAGCACTTAGTTAAAATAAGGAGCTGAGGGGAATCAATATTTAAAGTTTTGCAGAAGCTGGCCTTTTGAAAAGGAATGAAGAGAGAGGAAAAGGAAAAGCACAAATACTATTTTACACAAATCAGTAATTTCAGAAGCTTCAAAACCCTGATAGGAGAAATAACAGAACAGCAAAATATGAAAGGGCAGAATTGCTTAAAAGTGTGTTTTTAGTAATTGAGGGAAAAAAAGTGTCCAGGTTGGTTAGCAGTGATAGAACATGAAAAGCCAGTGAATTTAGGGTGCATGCGTGGAGGTCATTATGATGCTGTGAAAAAAATAAACAGAAAATGGAGGAGAAGAGAAATTCAGTGTATGTATATATGTATATTTTTCATTATGTGTGTGGAAATATAAAGAAATACATATTTTAATATATAGATAATATATTACTCTCATGTATGCACTTGTGTATATCTCATTACATATTTTTGTGCGTGTGAGTGTATTCATGTGTCTATAATATATATTTTATTAGTGAGAATGTTTGAGTTATATACAGCTGGATTAAAGAGTTATCCTGTAGAGCTGAGTTTCTGGATGAGGCATATCCTGCCATTTCTCTCTTCTTTGGCATAGTAGCAGGCTCATACTATCTAGTTTTGTTTATGTTTTGGTGAGGCTTTGTTAGGGCTGCTTTCTGAAAGTACCAGCCATTGGGGGTTAAACAAAAATTTATCTTCATAGAATTATGAAGACTAGCAGGCCATGATAAGGTGTTAGCAGGGTTAATTTTTTCTGAGGTCTTTCCCTTGGTTTGTAAAACTGTCTTCTCCTTGCAGCTACACAAGGTCTCCCCTCTGAGCCTGTTGGTGTCTTAATAACTTCTCTTTATAAGAACACCAATAATACTGGATTGGGGCCCACCCTAATGACCATGTGTTATCTTCATTACCCTTTTAAAAGCCTTTTCTCCAAACTTAGTGAAATTTGAGATATGAGGGGGTTAGGACTTAACATAGGAACTTGAAAGGTGAGCATAACAATTAGCATTATAACTGTAAAGAGTACTGTACTGGGAGTATCTAGTAGTTATCCCGATGATACATTTTAATTGTTTGTGAATTATAGAATTTTGAAGTTGTCTATATTTACATATCCGTGTCCCTTTCTATGCTTGGGTTGGACGCACTAGAAGTAGTATTTGAGCAAAGCAATGAATTGACGTTAGATATTTATTTCTATAAGATTAATTTCTTGATTTTTAAAATTTAATATTCTTGAATATGTCTTCAACATTTACAATTTCTATTTTAAAAAGTCTGTTGTGTGCCCTCACTTCAATTATCTTCTTTAGAGGAATCACAGAGTTAAATTGCATAATGCAATATATTCAACAAGCACTGAGATAAAACTTTTATGTATAAAAATACTTTAAAATATTTGTATTGAGATTTTGGTGACCACTATGGGAAAGTTCCTCCTATTTTAAACATAAGAAAATGATAACAAAAAGGTTTTGAAATGGGATTCACAAAAACTACTCTCATCTGAATGCTTATGAAACTATTTAAAATTAAAACAACTTAGCTGAAAAGCACTCATCTAACCTATTACTTTTATAATAGGAATTATCATTAAATTGTCACTATGAACAGAATAATTGTGTGTATTGAATGTGATTCTCATTTAATTAAATTTAAATTACTTTGAATTACTTATAAATGGTATCTTAATATTTACCATTAAATGTTTGGCATTTCGGCAATGTGATACAATAAATTAGGAAAACAAAAAGCATAATTTCTCCCTTGATAATATAATCAAGTTCATAATTTGAAATCTGTTCAATATATGAGATGCTTTGAGGTCACTGGAATTTTCATAAACATCTTTAAATGAGTTTCTGTTTTTACTCAGCACTTACATCTTTTTAAAATGCTCTATTTAAGGCAGATATATAACCCTAGTGTGTGTGCATGCTGTTCACAAAGGAAATAAGAAATTCTAATAAAAATAAACTACATTCGTTTCCTGGGAAAATTGAAGGAAAGGGCATTTCTACAAACTAATAAGAAATTATATTGTATGAAAGTGGCTGTATGTAAAACTTGATTGTAGATGTCATCCATAGCTTATAGTAATATTTCAATCCAACTTTCTAGTTTGGGGTGCAATAATTCCCCAGAAAATAAGGACACTCCTAACATGAGTAAAATATTAAATATTCAATGTTTTAATTTTACATTTCATTATTGCATTGCTATAATTTTTTTCCTAAATTAAAAATATTTTCAGGGATCTAACTCATTACAAAACAAAACATTTGATCATTCCAGATTTTTTAAAAAATATAAACTGATATCTAATGCCAACATACAATTTTTTAAAGATTCAAGTGACTTATGAATATTGCTACAGTACCAGATTTAATGTCATTAGGGGATTATATTGATAGCAGTTCTCTGTAGCTCAACCCATCGCTCTTTTATTCATTCATGTGTCAACTTTCTTACTACATAAGTAAGTATGAACTGTGAAGGATAGATTAAAGCTTGAACTCAATCACATGAGTTAATTAGCGTTAGATTTTAGAGATCTTAGTCCTTATACTTAATGCATAAAAGTAAATGAGGAGTGCCATCTTTGTTAAAATTGGGTATTTCAAACTCATACTGTTAACACTCAAAAGTATCTAGCAGTTATAATTTGAATTAAGTTCAAAGAAAACACACAAACACACTGTTTAGTGTTTTGGGGAAGAAAGGCAATCAAAAGTTGTAAAGAATTTTACTTAGTCCCTAGTCCAAAAAGTAATATCTGGAAGATCGTAAGGCCAGCCAGTAACCAAGGGCCTGGAGCCATTTCCACAGCAGCATGCTGGTAGCAGCCATGAGGTTGCCATCAAGAACAAACTACTTCTCATTGATTGGTGTTTGTGCTCCTTATCAGCAGACTTGCCTTCCACTCCTTCCTTCTCCTTCTCCTCCCATCTAATTACTTCTTTTAACTACTTGCCTTGACTAATAGATCACATGAAAACATGTTCTCCAAGAGAATGATCAGTTTTAGCTATCAATCAAAGATAAATATTCGGGAAGAAGTATACTCTCACCAAATAACAACCCATGAAACATGGGTTATTAATATATCCAGATGCCTGAACAAAAGTGATTATTTACTCCCAGCAGAACAAACTGAAGCCTAATAGTATATAGAATATAAAAGGAAAATAAAATGAGTCATTCAGTAAGTTGATAGGAAATGAGTGAAGACACACAATTAATAAACTTAGATCAGCATCTTGCTCTTATTTCAATGTCAGTTCCACATCACACAAAGCTTTTGCCAGCAATGCAGTGTGAGGTTTACTGCCTAATTTCTGACATTCATCTATTTATAATTTAGGCCTTACTTTATAAAGAATGTGTGATTAGCTAAGGGGGAGAGATATAAAACATATTAGCATAAACGCTAGTATCAGCTGGGCTGAAAACATGCTGAGCCCTGACATCTGAACCGAACGCAGCAGAACCTGGGTCCCAGCCCAGCCTTGCTTCCCATCTACAGGCAGAGCGACTGGAATGGCCTCCTGCTCTCCAGACTCGCGCCCACCAGAAAACTTTTATAGGAAGAGATAATCTCAGACTTTTTTAAACATACACAGAATGACAGTCAAAATGACAGGTAGGGCCCACTGCTGGGGGTTAGTAACTATGTTCTGCATCTGCAAGTCTGGGTTTTCTCAATCAGATTACTTACTCCTTGTCTTAGGAAGCAAACACCAAGAGGTGGAGAGGCAGCAATTTACTCTTAGAACTTATCTGAGGGGGTAGGGAGATGGAAAGGTTCTTCTTTTGTGAATTAATGTCCCATTTCACTTTTCCTCTTAATTAATTGGATTTATAAGCCAAGTTCATAATCATTAAGGAAAAAAAATTAGTGCATCAGGGCAATGCTACATCTACTTTCAAATGGTTTTTTACCCAAGACCTGCCTTTGCTTCTTGAATACGCTTCTGAAAACAGTTGATAAAATATTTTTTTGCCTGAGGCCATGTGTACATTTATCAGCTTTTTTCCACCAAAGGATTGGGGAATGATAAAGTTTTATTTTCTTATCTACCAAGTCCTGGGATGGAAATTTTTCTCCTAGATTCTGCTTCAAAATGTAACAATTTCTCCGTCAGTTCATCTGTGTCTGTTCCTTAACATATGCAACCAAAAGGAACCCTGTTGGCACTTTCAATATTCTGTTGAGGATCTCTTATACAGAAGTCCATTTCGTATATTTCCTATCTTCTGTGTTGCTGGAGGCAACTACCTTATGTGGTATGTGTCTCCCTTCCTCAGCCTTCCGATAGTGATTGTTTCTCCTGTTTCACTCATCACCATAAATTAGTTTACTCTTTATTTAGCTTCTATTTCCTGCTGTTATTTATTAACAGTTCCAAAAGCCAATGCCACATGTTTCAGGTTTTGTTACAACAGTCTACTACTTCCAGTAATATTTCTGGCTGTTTATTGTGGTTACTAATTTATTGTAACATAACAAATCATACTGAAACAGAGTGTCTTAAAATAGTAGAGCTTTATTTTCTCTGCTTCTAAGGGTTGGCCAGGCACATGTGGTGTTGGCGGTGGTCACGCGCTGGGCCTCATTCACTTTGGGACTCAGCTGGTCTGGGGTGTAGAAAGAAATTTCCCTTGCGTCCATGTAATACTAGTATAGGCTCTTGACTATATAGTCTCAGCTCTCTTTCATGTGGATTTTCTCATTCCATCTGGTTTTTCGTCATCCAGGAATTCAGTCTATACTTAACCAGGTTGATGGCTTCCAAAAGAGAGTTACTTTAACAAGCATCTGGGATTTTGGTTTTAAGCATATTTAGGTGAACAGATCATAAAACCACTGCCTTTGAAAAAAATACAATGCCCAAGTAGAGGGGCACCATGGGGAAGCAGAACAGTCAGTCAGGAGACAGAGTGACCCAGGAAGAAGTATGTGTTTTGGGGGGTGGGGAGTGGAAGGAATAGGCATGACAGTATAAGCAGGTTTATGACTGCATAGTCTGAATGATTTTCATAAGCACTGGGACCCTAGTAATCTAGGGCCTTGCCCTGGCATGATTAGGACAGGGAGATAGTGTCCCTGAGAATAGGAGCCTGACAAAAAGAACAGGCAGGGGTACAGTCCCAGGTTTGTTCGGTCTGCATAGCAAATGCTCTTAGGCAAGTTGTTTGGCGTACCTGGAAACTAGCTACCCTTGGAAGGGACAGACCCTCTCAGGTCTGTATGACCTCACGATGTCAAAGCATCATAATTTATAGAAAATAAGAGTGTGCTTTATACAAGAACACTAAAAGGAAGCAGGAGGCATTTGCAGCCCTGGCCTGGAAGTTCCACAATGTAGCAGAGGTGGTGATATACTATCCCATTTCCCCCTCAGGAAAGAATCTGTTTCCCAGCTCTTGGGGGCGCTGTTGACAGAGAGCTTTCTGATGTAAGCCTTTGCAAAAATTGTCTCCGTTACAGAGTCACCTTGCCCATGATCACACCACTGTCAAGGGTGCCACATTTAGTAAATGATTGTGATAAGAACATGGAGAAAGGCTTGGCTATTTCAGCCCGATGTGTAACAAATCTGAAGGACGTTTTCCTTCCAGGGTTTACTAAAGTTGTTGTCAGAATATGTGTACAGGCCCTGGCTGGCATAGCTCAGTGGATTGAGTGTGGGCTGCGAACCAAAGTGTCATAGGTTTGATTCCCAGTCAGGGTACATGCCTGGGTTGCAGGCCATGACTCCAGCAACCGCACATTGATGTTTCTCTCTCTCTCTCTTTCTCCCTCCCTTCCCTCTCTAAAAAAATAAATAAATAAAACCTTTTAAAAAATGTGTGTACAGGTCAGTTTCTCCTGTGTTCAGTTGTGCTTTTTTCTCTTACTTTCTATAGGTGTTGACACCAAGGGAATCCTCTAATAACCATCATGCACAATGACTCCAACTCAGAGTTTGTTTCCCGGATGACCCTACCTGTAAAAATGATCATTATCCCCAAAGACATTCTATTAGTTATAGCAATTCACAAAGCCTTCCCAAATTCAAGAGGGATGAAAAATTGGAATTCATTTCTTGAAAGATAAAGCATCAACAGCAATTTCTGGCCAGAGTTTACAATGTTCTGTGAACACAAGGTTTTAGTGTGAAGTGATATGTTCTGACATAGAGAGCTGTTTGCTGATTGAATGATAGTTTTTGACATGTTGTTCAAAATTACTGGTGTCAGGAGACTGAGCGTGGGAAATTAAGTCCCTAAGTGACTGGAGTTGCTCATTATGACACAGGGTTTTGTCAAATTCACAAAATAATCAGACCCACAGGAATACGAGTAATCACACATCTGATGAAAATGGTATAGTTTGGAAAGTTCAAGCAGCTCCAGAGGATACAGAGCTATATAGAGGTGGCTCAGACTCCCGTCTTACCTGCATCTTTTGATCATCACCTCTCCTTAGATTTTGCCTATGCTTACCTGTGTGGTTATTTATATTTGCCTAATGAAGGGAGTTATAGATCCTGATATATCATGAAAATTTTGTCTCAGTGTATGAGTTAGAACAGAAAAATAAAAACACTGCTACATTATTGACTTATTTAGTGGTAGCCAGTGGTCAGCAGACCTAGAAAACCCTCACTGCAAGCCAAATACTTGGCTAATAAAGTTTGTATAGTTGCCTGATGAAGACATATATAGGCATTCCTGGACAGTAGGGGATGAATCAGTCCATAAGAAGAGGCCTAGAAAGAGCAAGATGAGAAGTATGAAGAAGAAACTGTCTAGACAAGAAGGCAAACGTTGCACTAATGGAAGACAGGTATGTAGATCTTTGGATTTTACATCAATGCTTGTGAAGAAGGAGACTGTCATTCGAGTTATTTCAGGTATAACTGGTGGATGTTGGCGAACCTCTCTTCCTGGCCATGTGGGGTTTGTGTGATGGATTCATGAACAGAGTTCCCACGGTATCATGGATAAACATGATGTCTGGGCAAAGCAGCAAGGCTTCCTTCCCTCTCGCCAAGGTCGCTGCCCCAGCTGGATGCCTGATCTACCAACCACAGAAACCTAGGCGGCACTATGCATAGCAAAGTCTCTTGAGAATGTCAGCTAGCCACTTGGTGCCAAGTCAATTATAGCATAACCATTCTACCTTTGAGAGATTACGATTTTATTATTATTGGAATTAACACTTATTTCTGAAATGGGTTTACCCTTCTTTCCAACTATGTCTCTGCCATCACCACTATAAGAACTCCTGAAATAATTACATGAGGTCATGCATTACTTTGCATTAGACCAAGGGACTCATTTAATGAAAGAGAAGGTGCAACATGGCTGAATGACCATGAGGTCCACTAGTCTTACCACACCCCTCATAAGCATCTAAACTGATAGAATAAAGCAGTGTACCATTAAGGCCCAAATAAAGACTCACAAAAGGTCAATATTCAGCAAATTTAAGTTACTATTTTCTGGTGTCTCTTACAGTCATTGAACTAGTGGTCAAGTATGATATTGGGTCCCAAACAGCTAGAAAACACAATAAATGGGTCCAGAAAGCAAAAGGTGGAAGTAGGATTGGCCCTTCTCACCAACATTCTCTGTGGCTCACTTGTAGAAGTGTGCTTCTTATCATGGAAAACACAAGTTCTGTTGCATTAGAATGCGTATTCGCAGGCAGAGATCATTTCACTAGATGAAACTAGGGTTAGGATTTCCACGGAACGTGAAGCTGCGACTGTCTCATGATCACTCTGGAGTTCTGAGAACAACAGGCAAGAGAAAGAGTTCACTTGAGCGGTAAGGCTTCCTGACATAAAATGGGGCAAGTCTAGAGAGCAGGGGTTTCGGTGGGGCTTCTCTGCCCAGTGATAACAATGAATTAATTGGCAGTTACACTTCAGACATCCTTAAGAGAGCAAGGAAATTAATGGCCGGTCTCCTTTAAGGATTCAGCTCTTGCACATCCTATCATCCAAGCAGCCCAGAATAACTGAAGTGCTGGAGTGGAGGGGGGAGGGAAGAGATGATGATCACTTATGATCATTGGTAGAAACCCATGTCTATCACCCTCCTGTATTAAACATCCTATTATTTTTTTAAAATTTCATTTAACCACTGCCTCGGAAAGTCTATAACAGGGAGACTTAAGAGCCACAGAAAAATTTTGAGGGCAGTGCGTGTGTTCATTATCTTGCACAAGTATAGCATATGTTATATCAAATTATAAAATTTAAGTGTGTTCATTTTATTGTACATCAACAGTAAGCCAGTAAACATGTTAAAAGGAGAAAATGAATATACACATATAAATGCATGCATTTAGTGCACATATTTAATAAACGCTTATGTATACATATATGTGTGTTTGTAAATATATTAAGTTTTGCTCACCATTACAGGTTGTAGAACAGGTATTGCATAGTGACAAGACGCTCATTGTCGTTATTATGTCATTACACATTGACTCTGTGTTTAAGATTCCCAACTCTCTAACTTTATGGAAGTGTGTAAATACAAGACAAACAGAAATGCACTGAGAGAATTGATGAATGATGCTTTATTTTGGCTTTATAGCATTGATACAAATAAATATACTCCGTTTCTGGTTTGTTGCTACACATTAAGTTGCATTTGATAAGGACTGAAGACAAATGGATCAAATAAACTACAATCAATAAAATGCTAAAGGTCATCAAATCACTCTCATATCTCAGAGAGGAAACTATTCCATAGAAATATTAAATGTTTTGCTATCATTATAGAGTTTCTGGCATCTTGAGTTAAAATTTAGGGTTTTCAGATGTTTGATCAGGTAATCCTTCACTACCTAAGACAGATAATATTATTTGTATTATTTAAAAATATCTCAGCTATATGAAACCAAATGGTATGTCATGGCATTAAATAAGAGATAACAAAGATCAATGGATATTTTGAGAGTAAATAACTGAGAGACACAGAAATATTCAGGGAGAAGTAGCTTTGTGATCAAGAGATGTGAGCCTCATTTGTACTCTTATCTACTTATAGTTCTTTCTAACATAAGTTAATATATGTGTATATTAAAAATGGTAGGAAAGAATTTAGCCAAGATTTTCTTGCAATAAATTTAATCCATATGTATAACAAGAAATGAAAAAATATGTTTTCAATTTATTTTTTATTTAGTTGAAATACAATATTGTATTAGGCATACAACATAGTGATACAACATTTATATACCTTACAAAATATCACCACAATGAGTCTAGTAACCATCTGTCCTCATACACAGTTATGATATTACTGCCTATATTCCCCATGCTGTACATTACATCCCCCTGGTTTATTTTATAACTGGAAGCTTCTACTTCTTAATGTCCTTTCTGTTTTCCACCCAGAAGTGTGTTTTCATATGTGTTTGCAGAGATGGGTTATTTCGAGTTGCTTAGAATATGAGAAGCTCAGTTATAATGTGGACTTTAATTGGAATACTACTGAGCAAAAAGAGAATTGCGCTTACAGCATCCTGAGAGGGCCAAAATGCACAGGTGGATAGGCAACCAGCAGTATGCCAGGGAGAAACAACACTTCACTGAACTCTTCAGCAGCACGTATCACACAAGAGGAAAATAGATACATGAAATACAAGCGTGATGGTAGCAGCTTCAGTTTTGTTGATTAGGCTACATTCATGCTTCAGTAATGTTGCAGTTTGCCACTCCATCTTCCTGGAGCCTCTTGTGCAAATGTTCTAGTGCCCCTAGTAGCTACAAACCCTGTATACTGTGTGCCTCCTACTGAGATGTCATTACAACATTACAATAGTGCCCATTTAACAGTACTTTAAAAATTATCATTTTCTTTTACACAAAGATATGAGTAAATCTATTACTGCTTTTTAAAAATTAAAAGCAATTTTACATTATTCCTAATACTTGCCACTGAGACACAGATTACTTAATTTGTCTACTTATATAATTTAGCAATATTGCTTAATTATTTTAAAAATATACACACTTTCTACATGCAGGGCATTTTTTTAAAATTAAAAGGCTGAAGGCTGTCTTTAAATTGATATCTAGAACAATTGTTTTAAAATCATAATATTTTAAGTATTGAAGATATTATTTGCAAATATAGAATATGATGAGTTAATTATTGTGCCTTTTCTTACATAGTACATGCATGAAGATACATGATGAGCATTTGATGTGTATTGTTAAAGACCAATGAGATGGCACTGTGCCAGTGTGTCATGACAACTGAAACACCAAGCAAAAAGGCTGGGAAACACATGCTCAGTGCAGGTTTTCTTTGCAACATCATCATCAGTTCTGGGCCTGTGACATCAGGCTAGCCAAATGTTCATTCGTTTCACTTAGTAAGATGGTTCTAATAGCACTGAAGTGCTTTTAACTTCATTAGAAATAATTTTGTTAGATTGTATTGTTATAGTGGTTCTGTCATATTGGTGTGCATTTAAGAAAATTGTTCAAAATTGGTGAATTTTTGTGTAGCTGCTGTAATATTGAAGATGAAAGAAATTAAGCAACATTTTCAGCATATTATTCTTTATTATTTCAAGAAGGCAAAAATGCAACTGAAATGCAAAAAAAAAAAAGATTTGTGCAGTGTACAGAGAAGGTGCTGTAAATGAGCAAACGTGTCAAAAGTGGTTTGTGAAGTTTCATGATGGAGGTTTCTGATTGGGCGATGTTCCACGGTCGGGTCACACAGACCAGTTGAAGTTGATAGTGATCAAATGGAGGCAAAAATTGAGAACAATCAATATTATACAAAGCAGGAGATAGCCGACATACTCAAAATATCCAAATCAAGCATTAAAATCCTTTGCATCAGCTTGGTTATGTTAATTGCTTTGAAGTTTGGGTTCCTCATAAATCAAGCAAAAATGTAAATAAAAAAATAACCTTCTTGACCATATTTTCACATGTGATTCTCTACTTAAATGTAATGAAAACATTCTGTTTTTAAAACAAATTGTGACAGGTGATGAAAGGTGGATACTTGACAATAATGTGGAACGGAAGAGATCATGGGGCAGGTGAAATGAACCACCAGCAACCACACCAAAGACTGGTCTTCATTCCAAAGAAGGTGATGCGGTGTATATGGTGGGATTGGAAGGGAATCCTTTATTATGAGCTCCTTCTGGAAAACCAAAGTATTAATTCCAACAAGTACTGCTCCCAATAAGACCAACTGTAAGCAGCACTGGACAAAAAGCATCTGGGATTAGTTAACAAACAATGCATAACATTGCATCAGGATAATGCAAGGCTGTGTGCTTCTTTGATGACTGGGCAAAGGCTGTTACAGCCTGGCTGGGGAGTTCTGATTCATCTGCTGTATGTGGCAGGCATTGTGCCTTTGCATTTCTGTCTTTACAAACTTCTCTGAATGGAAAGAAATTCAATTCCCTAGAAGACTGCAAAAGGCACTTGAAACAGTTAATTTTTCAAAAAGATAAAAAGTTTTGGGAAAAGGTACAGAGAATAAGTAGCATAAATAGCAGGTAGAAGATAGACAGGGGGAGGTTAAGAATAGTATAGGAAATGTAGAAGCCAAAGAATTTATATATAGGCTTATATATATGACCCATGGAAATGAATTAAAGGGGGGCAATACAGGTAAACGGGGGTGTGCAGGGTGGAGGGGAATAAAGGGGGGGATGGGACAACTTTAATACCATAATCAATAAAATATATTTTAAAAAGATGCTTTTCATAACAAAAGGCAAATTGACAGTTGTGCTGATGCCCCAGGTGAAATGTGGATGTCACTCTAAGAGCATTCAGTGCCTTCTGATGGGTGGGGAGTGGATTTATGCACTGCCTGCAGGAGTGTCAGGGAAGTGGAGACTCCCATGTCATGAGGAACACTTGCCCTGACTAAAGATGGCAGCCAAAAGGAGGTAAAAGATACAGGGGAACTGGCAAAACTAGTTCATCATAGGAGGGACTGGATGTGAGATCATGTAGGAAGAAAAAATGTTTTGGGAATATTTAATTATGAAGTTGCCTGAAAAATAGCAGAAGGTAGTGGAACAAAATAGTAAATACATTGTTCAATAAAGTTACTGGTGAAAATGAAAAAATGTGTCTTTTGTTTTTACTTAAAATCCAATCAAGCTTTTTGGTTAACCCAGTATTTCTCATCAAAGTAATTGAATGAAAAATTTCATGTTCAGACATTGAGCTCACGGCAAATGATCAGTGAAAGTATGACCTGTCAATGTTACTAGTAGTGTGCATAGTTTGTGCTTACTCTAAATAGTTCCTAAGTTATATTAATAGAAAGAAGTATACATTTATTAGATATTGTTATTTATTAAATTTTAAAGTGAAAATTTAAAAAGTAGCAGAGGAACTGAATAGGCATTTTCCGAAGAAGACATACAAATGGCCTATAGGTACATGAGGGCATCACCAATCAGCAGGAAAATGCAAATCAAAACCACAGTGAGATATCACCTAACACCTGTTCGAACGGTTGCCATCAAAAGTACATGAAACAACAAATGTTGATGAAGGATATGGAGAAAAGGAGCACTTTGCACTAATGTAGAAAAGTAATTGATACAAACACTATGAAAAACAGTATAGGGCTTTCTTAATTACTTGAAAATAGAATTACTGTATGATTCAACAATTCCACTTTTGGGTATTTATTGTAAAAATGAAAACACTAACTTGAAGGATATATGCACCTCATATTCATTGCAGCGTTATTTATAATGGCCCAGGTATGGAAACAAACTAAGTGTCCATGGATGAATGAATGTATAAAAAATGTTGTCTATGCGTTTATATATCTATTTATATATCTATCTATATAGATATACTATAGCATGGTATTAAGCCTTAAAAATAAGAAAATCTTGTCATTTGTGACAACATGGATGGAACTTGTGGGTATTATGTTAAATGAAATTAGAGAAAAATCAAGTGTATAATCTCACAGATGGAATCTGAAAAAATCAAACTCAAAGAATCAGAACAGATTAGTAGTTGCCAGAAATAGAGGGGGTGAGAATCAATAAAGTTGGCCAAAAGGTAGGAATTTCATTTATAAAATATATATGTTAGAGATATAATGTATAAATATGCACATTATATAATTATATGCCTATTATGCCACATCACACTTTCTTACATTTTAAAGAATTCTTATTGTTATTGAGATACTCTAATATGAATCTTACTATAAACAGAATTAGAATCAAGTTTTCTTAAGTTTAAGCTAAGTAATTAATTGTTTTATTTTTGTTTACTTTCTTTGTTATTAAGAACAGTAGACACAAAAAATCAAAATACTAAATGGTAAAAAGCATGACATTAGGTACCTCTGAAAATTGACCAATTTCTCATTCCTAAAACATTTTGCGAAGTTTCCAAGACCTACTTCTTTCTGGTCGGCCTCTATAAGGCTAGCCATTTTCCTCAGATACAAATGCCTATCATTTAACTAAAGCAATAATAGCTAATAGCATAGCATTAATGTGCTTTACCATTATTTAGAATTATGCATAATTTAAAATTAGGCAATTAGGAACTTAATTTCTTTTTTATAAACCTGTTTTGAAGTAACACAGGAGACTAAAATACTTTTTTGACACCCAAGACTGAATAAACAATATATTCTTTACTTTAGGAGAATAAAAGAGCTCTTCTTTTCTTTCCGAGTTCTACCAAAAACTATCTTAGACTGATTGAGCAATGAAAGCATCAGTTTCATGTTTAAGTTAGTGAGTGCATTAATTAAACACAATAGACAAATCTTTAAAACATCCAATTTTTCTACGCTCCTATCATGACTCAAGACAGGCTCAGAATATCATTATGTGATTAAGGAATGTGCCCCTGAAGAATATTTTTATATTATGCTATGATTAGTGGTGTCTCAAGGGCCCTGATTATTCTGATTAAGTAAAAGTACTTCAGCTGTTGATTTGAAAAAATGTATTTGTAAAATGAAAAGTAAAGCACTTGAGCAGCCAAAACAAGGTGGGCAGGGAATAGTCAATAACTTTTCTTTCTGACCCTAGACTGCAAGATTTGTCATGAAAGAGCAGCAATTAAACAGATGTTTGACTGAATGACTAATATTTCCTGTATGAGACTAAAATAAAATTATTGCCAAGAGATTTTCCTTGCATTTTCCATGAGTTACATGCCTTCCAATGAGAGGGTCATCATAATGAGACTGACAATATGTATCAACAAGATGAGGAAAGGTTCTTTGTGCACTTGAATTACCGTGAAGAAGTATTATTTTCCCAAAGACTGGTGGAGTAATGCACACCATGGACATGAATGAATTGGTTCAAAGTCCAGAAGAATCACTGCAATAACACTAAAGGAGGAACCACTGCCCCATCTTTCTCTCTGGAAACTTCATGCTAGCTATTTATTCTCTATTTTTTCTGGTTCCAACACCTACAAACAACTCCTGCTCAAAGTGTTTCCTGTAGGTCAAGGGAATGACTATAAAGATGGACTGGGCCACATACCCCTGAGGGCCAGCAAACTGCCGTGTGGTCCAGGAACACCACAATCGTTTAGAACAAATCAGCTTAGCATTCCTCATGGACAACCATGGAAAATTTATTTTATTCATAATATAAGGAGAATACAACCAAGTATAAGTAAAGTGTATTTGTAGGAAATAATGCCCTTGTTTGGAGTGTCCCATGTTGACTCTTTAGAGCTGTAAAAGTTATGAGAAAAATGGAAGACAATAAATTAATGGGTCGGAGCCATAATTTTTTATTCAGAATGTAACAGCTTAAAAAATGATCCAAATGTATGTTCTAGCATGGGAGAAATGTGTAAAGTTTTCTATAGAGCTTTGCCAAAAGGTTCAGCCAGTTTTGAGGGAAAGTTGGTTAAATATGGGCCTAAGGAGAGGGAAGAATTATTTAGGATTGAACAGCGATGTGTTCTGGAATATAGACTCACTATGAGGGCTGAAGAGGAGCTGTTCAGGTGAGAAGGCCATGCACACATCAAGATGGGAAAGAAAAGTGTTTGGGGAGAAAGTCATGAGGAAGGGATGGATGGCTAATGGACATTTTCACTTCTTCAGTCTCTTACACTTTCTCCTTTCTGTCAAAGGAGAGGTTGAGTCTCATCATTTGACAAAGTATTGTTAATTCTTCCAAATATATACACTGGCATCAACTGACCTACCAGACTCATTGGTGGTGTCTGTCCGAGGGCTCCTCATTACTATTACTTTTTGTAGTTTCATTTCAATTATTTATCAAGTAAGTTGACATTGGAATATTTTAAAACTCTGGAGAAAATACATGCAAAAAAAGCCTGTGAAGACAACAAGGATGAAAATTAGAGTTATTAGAAAGACTTGTACAGTGTCTCTAAGCCAAGATTCTTCCCAGCCTGGAACCACTGGAGAGAACCTATCCCATCCTAATCCCAACTTTGGAAGGAAAGAGTCTTGGTATCAGAAGGCTTGCATGCAATGCAATTTATCCTTCTGATTTATAAAGTAACAACATTAAGAAGAAAACTTTTAACAGCAGTTTAACAATAAAAACTTAAACCAACAAAAAGATGGGAAAAATAAGCATGGAAAGAAGATGAGAACCAGGGAGCAAAGAAGTCAGTAAAGTTTTGGGCAGAAAATATCCATGTCTTATTGTCTTCTAAGCTTCCTGGGAAAACCATTTTTTTCATGATGACTTCTGCTTGTGAAGATTCCTGAAGAACTCTGTTTTAAATCAACCATCAGCATGGAAGTCTGAGAGATAAGTGTATGAAATTTTTTTAACTAAGAGACTTTTCATGGAAGACATAAATTCACTGGAATCTTACTGAAGTGTTTGTGGGAAAGAGTAAGTCCCTCCACTAAGGCTTAAGAACAGTCTTACATGTTCTTGCAGTTCTTGCCAGGAAAGTGGATATCTGGGTGGAAGTTCATGCAGGGGTTTTTAAATTTTAGCCTTGGGAAAGGCACTGAACCCATTAATGATAAGTTTGGGTGGGTGGCATTAAACCTGTATATTATTTGGTCTTATGAGAAAATAAAAAGCAAAATCCAGGCTAGGAGTTGAAATCCCCAGTGGGCAGTGCATCCAGCACTGAGCTCCGGTGGGGAGGCATGAGTTGCTGTTGGAGAGGGCAAATGGCACTGATGATACCAACCGGGCTCTCCTGGGAATGCAAGCTAAAAACTAAACAGTATGTTTGAAAAGTGTTTTTAAACTGATTTATAACTTGATGCTAACTTGCTGGGAAAACTCTTGTATAGTATACTAGCGAACTTTGTTGTTCAGCTTGGTTTAAAATGGTGGTGTTGAGACTTTGCTTATTTTATTTTTGTATTTTTGTAGAGATGAGGATATAAATGACATGTAAAGAGGTTCATAGAAAGTTGGGTATTTATGTAACTCATATTCATTTCTAAAGATTGCAAATACAATGAATAAAACATATATAGTGAGTGTAAGGGATGAATATTAGATTAGTGACTATATCACAGGCTATAAAAGGAAATATCTCTACTGGGCACAATGGTGAACTTCAGTCAGAGCGTAGTCCTGACATCAAGAACCAAAGTCTGCTCAAAATGCTCCACGTCCTCCAGAGTGAGCTGCTGCCCACCTGGCAAGAGCAGAAGTGAGATGGCGTGATTGACGGTCTTCTATTACTTTTCTTGTTTAGCGGTAAACTGTAACACCTGCCGCTTAAGCACATTAACAGTTGTTGGTAAGTCAATCAACTTTTCTCACATTAATTTCATACATGGAATAATGTATCGCACATTAGCATCCTTAACACATCTTGCCTTTCATTTTCTCCCAAAGTGAGATCATCACCAGCATATCCTGAGATAATTCCCGACTATCGTAGGGCCCATCACTGTCAGAAGACTGATCTAGAAAACAGTAAAGCAGTGGTTGACAACAAATTACCATTAATTTGAGGACTCCTTTCCAAAATCGAAAACATTGGCAAGGAAAAGGCCGCTCTAAGTGTGACTATGGCTGACAACAAAGCCAATAGGAAGGGCTGATTTTATTACCTATGGATCTCTGAAGTGGTTGGTTCAGTGCTTTGGGGGAATTGCTAACGGCTTCAGAGCTCATTCTCTATTCCTAACGTACCCAAAATAAAGCACTGACTGATTATTTTAAGCCTTTCTTGAGGCTAGATTAACTTATAAAGTTTGAGAGACCAGAGACTGGAGTCTGGCCCTTAGGATCTAATTAAACTAAGTATACAATGCTAATTGATTGTTTAATTTGATTTTGAACACTTTCACATAGCAATGGTGTTTTTAATTATTTTTTCTAGAATTCTATAGTTCTTCATGAATTGCCTTTACTTTTTGGATAAGGTTTTATAGTATTTATAATAGAACAGTTAACTTTCTTCCAAATATGTCATTTGTTAATTTTTTTGGAAATCTCAGATATTTTTGATAATTTTTCTAATTGTTCTTCCATGGTTACTACAAACAAAAAATAAAATTACATTTAAACATGCCATTTTAAATTGCATATGTTTACTTATTGGCTTTCAGTTACAGTGATCATTATTTCCAGTTATTTTTTACATATTTTGTCTGACTCCTTTCTCATCATTTTTCTCTTTTGTCTACTATAGTTTTAATACTTTAAATTATTTTACTAATTTCACATATTATTATATTTTCTGCTTGTGTCTAAAATATGATAAGAATAGGCTAATTGCCCTGGCTGGGTGGATCAGTTGGTTGGAGCGATGTACCATAAACCAAAAGGCTTGGGTTCAATTCCCGGTCAGGGCACATGCCTTGGTTGTGCATTTGATCCATGGATGTGGAGCATATGGGAGGGAAACTGACAGATATTTCTTTCCCACATCAATGTTTCTCTCTTTCTTGTTCTCTGTCTCCCCATTTCTCTCTCTCTAAAATCAGGCAACGTATCCTCAGGTGAGGGTTTTTTTTTTAATAGGCTAATAATAAAATAGTAATAACTACATTAGACTAAATCAGACTTATACAATACACAAAGTCAGTATACAAGGTTTTCACTTAGATTTGTTTCTTTTTTTCTTTTCATGCCATCTTTCTGTTTTCTTCAGGTATTATGCAAAATGAAATTATCTTCAGTTTAAACTTATAGTACATTGATACAGCAAAATATATTACATATGAACACCCTCTTATTCTGTAACTTAACTGCCTTTTCCAGTTTATTCTGTAACTTGCTAACTCAGAATAAATCTAGGCCATAAGACATATTGTTTTAAATTTCATCACATTCACCTTTAATTGCTACAAAACTAAAACTGTGTTTATAATGTCTTATAGGATATATATATTCTAAAATTTAGAAGTCTTCATTGAAAGGATATTTGAACATGCTCTTCAAGGAATGTTTAATTATGAAATAATCAAAATTTTAATCCACAGACTTTAACTGAGTCAACAATTCTACTTTTTCATAAATTATTACAGTTTAAAAGCTTCAATCTTTAAGTTTTGATAAATGGATGAAAGTATAGAGAGATATATGTGTAGTTACATACAATGTGTGGATAGTGATAGACACATACAGACATAGACAGGGTTGTGTAAAATTAATAATATTTTCACTACCTACATATTCTATAACTGCTTTCCTTAAAATATTTCTCAAAACACTAAAATCATTGTCCCTCTATTTTAGGTTTTTAATTAATTTTAACTTTGTGATAGTGTATAAAATATATGTCAGTAGAAAATTATAATTGGAAGGAATGGAGAATTCAAGAAAAGTCACTCAGAAATTAGAATCTCTAAACAGGACGCCAGTGAAATGTTTTATCTAAGGTTTGGGTGGGATAAGAAAAAGTCCACAGTTAGAAAAACCCAAAGTTCATTTATTAAGAGTAAAAATATGATCTTTGCTCACAGGGGGACATACCCACGTGTTCCAAAGTGTGATATGAATGTGAATTCAAGTTTCCAAAGTTAGGGGGAAGTCCACATGTTCTTTTTGTCTATAGCTCAAAACAAAGTGTACCTTCAGGGCCTGCATGATTTCTATTTCAAATTTTATGCAGTGAATTTCTGTATCATTTTGGGTTGGAATTCTACTGTTTGGGTAGATAAGAGTCATTCCCCATGGAAAATAAATTTACATTTAAAAAACCTCCATACTAAGCAATTGTTCTGTCAAGAAGACTCATCTTACACTTTATTCCATTCTTCGCTGTGAAGTGACGTGTATCTCAGCGGCCGCGCTCAGGCTTCTTGCTGCCGGTAGGAATGTGCTTGAAGCCGTTCCCGTGCAGGAACATAGCTCTAGGACTGACAAATTTCTCGTAATGTGAGAAGCTAGTGTTCAACAAACTGCCACAGAAAGAAATAACTTCTCCCTCAGCCACCAGTTCTCTGAGAATGCGAGGTAATGGATATTGGAAGCAGCTTAGTTAATATGGATCAATTCAATTTCAAAATGTAAAATTTCGTAACTACTACATTTAAATGCATTTGCACCGAACACATAAAACTTAATGTATATTTTTTATCATAAGATATACATTGCAATATCTTTAACAAAAAATTTGTAAGTATACAATTTGAACAGCATCTAGAATAAAATAAGTTTTGAGAGAGTGTGATAGAAAAAAAAGGAGCTTCTGAGAGCATTGGAACACAATTTTGTAAAGTAAGCCTATGTTTATGTTAGCCGAGGTTTCATTACATTTGCTTTGTTGGCATCTTCAGGGGATAAGATATATTTTAAAAAAAATTGGTTATGCATGCTGAATGATTTTCATATCTTTACTAATGATGTTATTACAAAATCAAGAATAAATCAATTTCTAACTTTTTAGGTTGTAGTTATTTGGTGATAATTCAGTTTTACAAAGAAGCAACTCATCCACCTGCATAGGCATCCTTGAATGAGAAAAGGCCAAGAAGAGACTGTAAGTCTTAACAGACATTTAACTAAATACGTATTTTTACCAGTTCTTAGAATCAATAGTGTTAGTATAGATTTTGGTGCCAACTTCTAAATACAGGTTCATATTGCCTCTTGGCCCTAATTTGAGCTAAAGTCTTATGCTGATTCCAACAAGAGATGGTGGAGGCATAATAGCAGGTGAGCTAGAGAAAGCACTAGAATGGACTACTCTGACAAATAAATCAGAAAAAAAATTAACACGAGGCTTCAAGTCATTCCTTAAAAATGATATAGATGTAATACAATCATAATCTTTATCTTTATTCTGTTATGGTTTGATGATGGATGTTTTCTTCGTTATAGTGAATATTTCTCAATAGAAACATATTCCCCAGACTTCAAAGATCTCTGGATAACATTGTTGGAAAATATCTTTGAATTTTATTTTTCTTTATAGATTCTATTTTCTGAATTCTCACAGAGGTTAGACATGCTGTATGATATGAAACATTTACATTAACTGACTCATAAGCCAATAATATTTCTATTTATCTAGACTCTGGATATAATATGCATATTATAGATGCATATTAGATGCATATGGATATAATATGCATTTTTATATTTACTTTTTGTTTAATTATTCACTTTGTTAATTATATATTAATTTAGTTATTTAATTTTCTTTTTATAAATACATTTTAAATGTAGAATATGTACTTTTTTTATCATATAACAGTTAACTAGTACAAATGCTACTGTGTCTATTATGAAAACCAAGGTTTTGAAAATCAAAATTTATAAAACTAAATTGTTTTTTGGTTTCTTTTGAAAGCTGTGTCATGAGACTCAGTGTTTATATTCCTATATAAAAAGTCACAGCAACCTATTTTAAAGTATATAATGTGTGTACAAATTTAGCTGAAGCCCATGTTAAGTAATATGCTCATCTATTTATTTAGTCATTTATTCAAACAAATGGTATTAAGACTAGAAAACACCAGCTCTTACTGTTCCCTCCTCTAAAATAATAAACTCAAAAAACAGCAACAAACCAAAAAACTCCTGAAGTCTTGGAATCTTTATCTTTAAATACTATTAATTTTACTTAATTTTATTTTTATTAAAATTAAAATAGATGATAATATCTTGAAGAGCAACAGCTGTGCATATTTAAATATTTAATACTATGATTCTTTGCTTAGAATCTTTAGATATCTTTAGAATCTTTAGAAGTTGGGAAGGTAAACATTAAGCAAAGGAGAAACTCAATACAAATCATGGGCAAATGGAAAAAGTGAATTATGAATAGCCTTATATTTTACACCCATACTATTTCAAACAAAATGTCATTTTAACCAAGTTAAAAATTGCTTGACATGCATGACTAAACTGGCATTAGTCAGAGAAATTAAACAAATGAAAAATGAAATAAAACTTCTAATTAATGTTTTATGTTATTTTGAATATTTCTTTGTATAATCACATATTCATCTACATAACAATTTAACTATATTGGTTATGTGACTGATTAAATTTTTTTTTTTAGATTTTATTTATTTACTTTTAGAAAGAGGGGAAGGGAGGGAGAAAAAGAGGCATAGAAACATCCTTGTGTGGTTGCCTTTTTGCATGCCCTCTACTGGGGACCTGGCCTGCGACCCAGGCACGTGCCCTGACTGAGAATCAAACCGGTGACCCTTTGGTTCACAGGCCGGTGCTCAGTCCACTGAGCCACACCAACCAGGGCTAAACTAATTTTATTAAAACATTTTATAATCATTAGTAAGGTTAATAATTTTGAAGATGGCATTTATATTAACCTAGTTAATTTTATCTAAACATAGTTCTCTTTGAGATGTCTAGTATTTCTATTGTACATTTATATCAAATTAATTTCAGCTAATATTCTAGGAGATGGTGTGGGGCCAGTTTTGATATTACTGTTCTAATATTTATAATCTTTCCTATACATCATTTATTAGAGTCTGCTGGCATACAAAAGTTAGAAAAATGTTGTGTATTTATTTCAAAATTAGTTCTGTTAAATTTTTAAGTGTTTTATGTTGACTGAGAAAATGTAAACTGTGAGATGTTTTAACTATAAAAGCAATCTGTGCCAGTTTTTGTATTTCCATGCAAACAGGAGAGCTCTGTCTTCACTGACAATAAAGATGTCCTTGAATGTTTCTATCTAGGGATATCATGCTTTAATAGCTTTCTAGGAATGAATCAATAAGCAAATTTGATGCTTATAAACTTAGGAAATTGTCACCTGTAAAAATAGGGAAAACTGTGAATTTTGTGTTTAAGAAAATAGGTAAGTGGGCCCTGACTGGTGTGGCTTAGTGGATTCGGCATCATCCTGCAAAATAAAAGATCACTGGTTTGATTCCCGGTCAGGGCACCATCCTGGGCTGTGGTCCAGGTTCCTGGTAGGGAGCGTGCCAGAAAGCAACCAATGGATGTTTCTTTCTCTGTCTCCATCCCTTCCTCTCTTTCTAAAAATAAATAAAAGATTTTAAAAAAGAAAATAGATAAGTGGATATTTTTTACTAGAAATTAAATTTATTTTAAAAATCAACTGAAAATCCTAGAACTAAAATTAAATATTTTTAGACATATATACAACAAACCTGAGTATTTATTTGTTGTAGTAAGAACATCATACTTGACAGAGCAGCTGTGTGGGGGGCTACCACATGGTTAAGTTTGCTTTCCACTGCAATGCATCATATGCATTGGGCTTTGTAGTAGCCAAACAGATGACTTAAACAGGCATAATATAGGGATCACCATGCCTGCAACATTTTGATTTCTCCTATTACACCTGGGAGATAATACTGCTTTGGTTTACTCTCCTGTCAGTGGTGTGAAGGGAAATTTTTTCATGGTCTTCTCCTGAAAGAAATAAGGATTCCAGATATAAGAATTTACTTCCTGTGAGTTTCAGAACTCCCTGGGCCCACTATGAAATGGACACATGATTTGACTGACTTTTCACCAAGTTTTCATACGCCCCCTACTTTTGAACCACCTCTGTTACACGCTGTCGTAAGTCAGGCTTCCCAGGAACAGACCTGTGGCAAGGTGTAGCAGTGTCAGCTCAAGGAGCTATAGGGAGTTGTCTGCAAAAAAGCCAAAGATGCAGACTCTTAGAAACAAAAGTACATGTTTCTGATATTAAATACTGATAAATTGTGAGGAGAACATTTATCAGTAAATCCATTATATGGAGGCATTCGTTACTGAATAATGTCATAATATCATCAAAAAAGAAGCACAATATGTGTAAAAAATCAACAACAAAAGAGCTAACAACCTTTGGATTTTATTTTTAAGTTTTATATATGTTTTATCTTTAATGATTTCATTATACACCTTGAGTTCCCCTTATTATTTCATCATAGCTTAAAAGAGTTATGCTAGGAAAAACTTGATTTATCATTATTAATACTGGCAATATAATTTTCAAAATGATTTAATTGAATTGACATGTGCCAAAGCTTAGTAAGTTAGGATAACATGTGAAAGTATACTCACATCTGTCTAAGTGTATAATCAGTTGTTCTGGTAAATCACCAAAGCATGTCATTTCTCAGACATCAGTTTGATAATTTTGATACTTGATAATTTTCCAAGGTAGCATTTTTTGATGCTTGATAATGAGTAACTGTTGCCTCAGCTGACATTCTATATGATGTGATTAAATTATATTTGCATAAAATTATATAAGTTTCAAGTCTCAGTAATTTTTAAAATTTATTCATTTCAGAAGAGTAATGTGTCCATAGAAATATGTGATTTTGCTTCATGATTCAAACATAATGGGAGCACTGGAATGTATTAAATACATAAAATTGAAACATGATTTATAAATTTGTATGAAAATTTACTGATATATCCATCTCAATATAATGCTTTTTCATCCTTCTTATTTTATAATATATTTTATATATTAAAGAAAAGTAACATATTCTAAATCAAATTCTGGAATCTTAAGTTTATATTGCTATATGAAATATGTTTTCAACCAATATCATCTAAAAATATTCACATATTAATTGATTTCTTCAAGAGTAGCCTTCCTATATAAAGTAATACTTAAGCTTAGGACTGATGTAAGGAGAAAATAAAATATGAAATTAAAACCAAATGCCATAAAGTATTCCTTTTTATGCATAATAAACATAGAAAATCATAGTGATTAAAATATTTAACAGAATGTATTTTGGGGGAAGATCCTGAGGTATTTATTTATTTGAAATGATGCCAGAATCTTGCGGGGGATACTTATGCCCTCTACATTGTCTCTGTTTTAATGGGATCTCAGTATCTCCTTCACCATCCAACTCCTATCCATCCTATTTTTCTCATTATATTCAGCTAAAACAATAGGAGCATCTAATTTTCAAATAAGTTGTTCTAAAATGGTAGTTTTGATATGATCTAACTGACAGTAACCAGAGGGGAGGTAGGGTGGGGATAATAAGGGAAAGAAGGGGAAGAGTCACCAAGGAACATGTATGAAGAACACATGGACAAAGCCCAAGGGGGATAGGATTGAGGGTGGTGGGGGAATGGTGGGGGGAAAATTGAGAGAACTGTACTTGAACAACAATTAAAAAAAAGAACAACAACAACAACAACAATCAATCAATCAAAAGGAAGAGATTAAAATAGATGCCAAAGTTATTTCAGAATTTTCTGTGGGACCTACTACATCAGTAACCGTAGATGGTCTTGAGGCTGATTGTTAGGCTCCCCCATATGTGGGACTTAGGGAGGTTATATGATGAAAACTAATAACGGTAATTATGCTGTACTTTTTAAAAAGGAGAAATAAATAAAGTAATGCACTCAGTGCTTTCAAAACAGTGCTTGCACCTAGTAAACATCAATAATGTTAACTAAAACTAAATTTTTTTGTCTTTAGTGATGTGGTATATATCTATCTGTCTAATAGAATTATGTTATTCTTCTTGCAGATTTTTCTGAAATAATGCTTATTATTGTCTCCCATACAGAAGTAATGGGTATTTTATTAAAGCTGGTAGCGATAGCCGTAGCTAGCTCGTGCAGACTGTGGGCGAAAAGAGACAGGCTGTGTGGTGAAGAGTCACTTTATCCAACTCATGATGATAACTGCTCTATGGAAATAGGAGAAAAATGTAAGGGAGGGTAGTTCAGTGCTAATAATAAGGGACTTATGCTTCTAATACTTATTAATTATGCTTATTATATATATGAGTGTGTAAAATATTTTTATGCTTTAAATTGGTTGAAACAAAAAAGTTAACTCAAACTTATTTGTCATCTTTCTAACCAGTTTTCTTTTCCTTTTTATTTAATAGTTTTTATACATTAACTTTTTATAGGAAGCTGGATAAGAGTTAAGGAGTCGACTTTTATTACCTGTTTTAACAATATCTGGTGTAACTATCTTGTGAAAGTGCATTCCCATATTTATTTGGTTTTTAAATGTTAATTTCATTTTATATATACATGATAAACAATGCCTTGGTTGAGCTATATTATAGAGAGATCTTTTGCAATTTATTTATGCCTTTTCTATAGCACTTTTTGTGCAAAATTTTTGTTATGTGAAGTTCTCAATATTTTTCTATAAAGTTTCTTGATTCTATATCTGGTAGAATGACCTTCACCACTAAAATCTGCTCTCCAACTTTACTTTTTAATTGTAGTTTTAATTTAAAGTGTATTATATATTTTGACTCACATTTGGTACAGGAAAACATGAAATATAAATAGATATATTTTCAGGCAGTAGAGAGAACAATCATTTTCAACTATCCACCACACTCCCACATCTTTGATTTATGTATTTTGAGTATATGATGGCTATCTTTGTCTGTGGCTGATGGAGTGGGTTAAGCAGTAGAAAAGATTTAATCAGAGCATCTTTAATATCTTTTTTTATTGCCTGTTCTGAAAGAACACATTTATATGTCTACTCTAGAGTGCTGAAATTGAGACTTCGTTGCTATTGTAGGTAAACAGTTTTGAATAAGGCTTATGCCAGTGTTCGTGCAAACTTAAAGAAAAAAACACCCAGATAATATAAATTTAATTTATCTTAAAATTATTGTAAACCATATAGGGTTGTGACAATTGTGTTCCTTATTTACCTAGCTATTCATTCACTCACTTTATTTGCTTTCTTCCTAGATGCTCAAGTGTAATAGAAAGCCGAGTGTCAAACACTGCGGGCTGCCAACGGTGCATTTAAATTCTGACATTTTTGCTTCCTATTGAATTGATTTCATCTGTCTGTTTGGATATGCAGCGGAGTAACCTGCTTTCATGCATATCTAATCTTGAGAAAGTTATCACAAAAATATTATGAGTTCTACCTTCCTATAATTCACAAAATTAAAAAAAACACATAGCTCTCATGCTACTTTCATTTGCTTTATTTTTTAATATCTTCACACACACCAATATTTCTTTTGTAAATTATAACATGAAGAATTGTAAATATTTAGGGTAAATTAAGCTACCTATGAATCGTAATATATTAAAATAATTACTATAAAAGTTATATCTGATAGTTATGATCTTATTAAGGATTCCATGGGCACTTTCTTACTTTCCTATAATGCATATCAAAACTTCAGAACTATAATTCTAAATATTAGTTGGCATATATTGGGGAAAGCTCTCTTTTTCATGATAGTCGAGGAAGCCTGTGGTAAATGTATTGTTCCTGATCATAAAATGCATGTTCTTTGGTTGAATACAAAATGGAATTACCTTTCTACTTAACTTTGCTCTTTGGTTTTTGATTCACATATTAAAGAGGGATGGTGAGAGTTGATTGTAGAGTCAGTGAGAGCAGAGGGAGTTGAAAAATAAGTGTGATGAGAGCATCACAAAGACATTTGTAGTTGAACTTTCTGATAGCAATATACTCATGTGTACACTTTGGGTCAAGTGTAAACAAGTTTATTTTCATTGATTTAATCTTACAACTCCGAGACAAAGTTTTGAAGGATATAGATCTCCCTTCTTTATTTTGAAACACATATTTCAAGTGGAAGGGTTTTAGATACTAAACCAATTGAACTGTTTATTGATAGCGTTCTAAATCAACTTCAGATAAAAGAGGAGTTAGGAGAATATTACTTCTGTACATGATGGAGCTGCTTGAATACATATCATAGAGCCACGATCCAGTGGCCTTGCCACTTCTTTGTGTTTCTTTGCCTATACCCCACATATAGAGCTCTTAGAGAAGGCTGCATGAGGAAACAGATGATTGAATTATCTATGCCTACTGATGTTTGATAGAGTACTTCCACCTAAATAAGAAAAGTTCACCTAATTAAGTAAATTTGTCTAGTGTTTGTCAAATACCAATCAGGTCTTGCACGTCTCCTGGATGAGTACAAGTTGGTAAAGAGGAAGGAAGCTGTCTGGGAAGATTACTCCATCACACACGACTTGGAAACCCAGAAGTTTGGACATGGCCTTATCTCAACAAAAACAGTAACACATGAGCAGGGCCCCCAAAATCAAAATTTATTTTTTAAAAATCATGTATTTATTCTTACATGTTTGAATTTCAGTCACCTTCAAAGTACTCTCTATTTGATGCAATACAACTAACTATCAAGACTTTTTTCATTACTCAAAGATTAAAAAAAAAAGATTTTATTTATGTATTTTTAGATAGAGGGGAAGGGAGGGAGAAAGAGAGGGGGAGAAACATCAGCCTGTGGTAGCATCTTGTGCACCTCCCACTGGGGACCTGGCCAGCAATCCAGGCATGCGCTCTGACAGGGAATGGAACCAGTGACCTTTTGTTTTGCAGGCCAGTGCCCAACCCACTTAGCCACACTAGCCAGGGCTGCTCAAAAGTTTTTGAATTTGTTGATTTCGATGCCCTTCAGTGCTTCTGCTATTTCACCTTTTTCCACATTGTCAAAATATTTCCCTTTGAGGACATTTTTTCATCCAGGGAAACAAAAAAATGTCACTCAGGGGTGAGATCAGGTGAATAGGAAGGGTGGGGTATAGGGGTCATGCTGTTTTTGATCAAAAACAGCAGTTTTTGATCAAAAACACTCAGCATAGGGAGGGTGGTGTGGGCAGGTGCACTTTTAAATCATCCATCATGAAATGGAAAAAACATTGAAAGGGTTTTCAAAAAAGTTAACTGAAGCTGACCGTAGCTTCTCACAACAGCTCCAGGTACAGATACAGATGGGATCTTGGAACACTTAAATATTGGAGGAAGCCTGTATTACCTGGGCCCGCTCCCTAGAAGGTAGTACAGTTTTGGGGGGTCCCCCCTCAAAGTTCAAGATTAAATTTATTAAGGAATAAATTACATATCTCATGATACTTTCAAGATTCTCTTTGTTCTTATCTTTCAACAGCTTGATTTTAATGGGTCATTGGGGATTTTACCTCACTGAGTTTGTTGAGCTTCTTGGATTTGTAGGTTCATGTCTTTTGTCAAAAGTTATAGATATTCATTCCTTATCACTTTAAATATTCTCTCTGTCTCTTTTCATTACCCCCTGGGACTATAATAATGTGCATTTCATTCTGCTTGCTTGCTGATGTCCCAGAAATCTCTTAGATTCTGTCTATTCTTCTTCATTAATTTTGCATTCTTCTCTAATAATTTAAGTTGTTCTATATTCAAGCTTATTCATTCTGTCTTTGGTATGTTAAATCTGTTTTTGAACTCTCCAATAAAATTTTTATTTAAGTTTTACTTTAAGCCCCCAGATTTCTGTTTGTTTCCTTTTTGTAATTTTTATCTCTCCTTGATATTCTAAAAATTTTAATTCATCACTCCCCTTATGTCTTTTAGTCCTGTATCCTTGTTTTTTTTTAGGTATTTGAGCGTATTTAGGATGATTATTTGAATGCCTTTGTCTAGAAAACTAGTAAGTATAATTTCTAGTTTTCCTCAAGGACAATCTCTGTTCATTTACTTTGTTTCTTTGAATGGGTCATACTTTCTTATTTCTTTGTATGCCCTGTGATAATTTATTGAAAGCTAGATACTTGAATGTTATAATATGTTAACTCTATAAATCGGTCTCCCTTTATTATCCATGGTTTGCTGGGGTTTTTTTCCTCCTTAGGATTACTAAAGACTGTAGTGATACATTTTTCTAGTGTCCATTCTCAATGTTTTCCAGAGATTGTATTTATTATTGTGTGTGGTCATTGAAGCCTTTGTTTATTAGCATGTGTTCAGTTAGTGCTTTGACAGATTTCCTTCAACAGTAGAAACTCAAACCATAGAAACAAACAAAACTCCTCCTTCTCGTTCTTTGTGTATTGGCTCTGCGCTACTGCTCTCCTTCAGCATTAAGCCAGGCTTTCACTGAGACTAGTACGCTAGCCCATGGTGGACACGTAAAATCTTCCCAGGTTTTTCTGATCACGCACCTTCCCTTGGACATGTGTTCGGATTTCTAAATTTCCCAGTGTACACAAACACTTTTGAAGGCTCTTAAGAAACTTTTTCCTGGCTTTTCCTCCTAGGTCTTATGGGTACTACTGCATGTGTATCTCAACCATCATCTTTTGCCCCAGGCATCTGTGGTTTGTCGTCAGTGGTACAATGTTCTCAAGCAATGGTCACCACTTTTCTGGACTGCGTGAATTTAGCAAAACAGACGTGAGCATCTTGTATCAGTTTTTCAGGTAGTCACCAGACAGGTAAGAACATACCTGCACAGTAGTTGTGAATAAGGTCTGCTCCCCTCTTGCTGAAACTGGTGACCAGATCACAGGCTGTGAACATGAATTGCTATCATCAAGATTGCTACCAAACTGAAAAATGCAAGTAAAAATGACACAAAACTTTTCGACCATTTTAAATTTGCCTTTTTTGTTAGTGTTTGCTTGGTTACCATTAACCTGGGACAGTTTTTCAGAATGCTGTCAATGTTGGTTCTGACAGTTGCTACCTGTATGTTTCTGTTGTGGGGACAGGAGTTTGGAGCAGCTTAGAACACATTTTCCTAAAGTCACTCCTGTGTCTGTCATATTTAATCCTGCTTAGAAATATTTTTAAGTGTTACACAGGGCCAAAAAGTAAATTTTATTGGTGTTCAACAATATGGAAATATGTGTGACCTTTACTGTGACAGGGATAAGATTATCTTTCTCCAAAGGTCATTGAGTTTCTTTCTATAAAGTAGAAATAAAATGCATAGAAATAAACCATTTGCAAATGATCACAAACGTTATTTTGCTGTAGTAAATTTTGGAATTGGTAAAGCCTCTCAGTTGTACTAAATATTTAAATAGTTACCATCTTTTTAGAAAAAAATAAACATGTTTATTCATAAGATTATTAATTACTATAAAATATTTGGAGTTCTTGTTACAGTGTCCAATAAACTGTTTTGGCTCAAAATGTGTATTTTAAAGCAGAAAAAAACTTAGGATGAGCAATGTTCTGTGACTCATCATAGTCTGAGGAATTCTAAAGTTTTCATCTATATACAATTTCATTTGTTAAAAATAATCATCCTTTAATGCTTATCTTTTAGACTCTAATCAATTTTAAATAATGAAGAATTAGTTGTATTGCTTTAATAACATTAATAAATGAATGTTTCTGACTTTCTTTAAAGTCATTTTAGAGGGAGAAATAAGATAAACAGGGAATTGGATGATAGCATTCTTATTGTTCAATGTAAATCCCTCCCTTCCTCACTTCTGTCTTTAATTAACCACCAGGAATCAACAAAATTATTCCTGGTCTCTTGGCTAGAAAAATGATGTATATACTTTCCACGTCTGATTAGGTAAACAAATCACAAGGAGGATAGAGAAGGATCCTTAAATTGATTGCATTTCTGGGCTTATTTGTTTAGCCTAATGGAAATAGTTAAATAAATACTGAATCAGGCTCTTTCAACATTTAAGACAGTACTGGGGAGCTAGTTAGGCATTTTTGGAACCTAGCTTGCAATTTTAAATCTAAGTTAGACTATTTAGTGTTGTGAATCATGGATTTGTCAGATAATGTCTAAAGGGCTTAAAATATTTTTAAAATACCTTGCAACTTCCAATGGTACCAAACATATATTTATGGAGAATTGTAAATACAAAGATGATTAATATAGGGTAAATCTAAGTTGTGTTTTTTAGTCATGTTATATTCTCCTTGATGTTACATTTCCATTTATTTGACAAATAAAAATAAACAGGCAACCATTTTGATGATATTGCATTTTACATTTAAATCAAACTTCAAAACTTGCTTTTTTAAATAAAGTGCAAAATTCTGTTGTCTTAAAATCTATTCTCAGACAATTTATTTGATACTTTCATTATCTTGAGGGCTCCATAATTTTAATTTTTAAAAATTTTTTAACTTATCTTTTCAAAGCTCCATAATTTTAATTTTTTTCTGGAGCTTAAATGTTTTCACTAACTCATCAAGATTAGTTTTGTGATATCCATGAATGGCACATGATAATCAATAATCACTGGTTTAGCAGATGAATCATTAAAATGGAGTACAGAGTAGTGATGAGTGCAGGGTAGATTCAGAGAGTGGGGACCTGAATCATGGATGTGCCCATCACAAGCACTGTGACATCTATATTTCAGTTTATTCATCTATGAATATGGCAACACCAATTGCAAGTGCCTCATTCAGCTTATTGTGAAGATTAATGGGTAAATATATATACAACCCTTAAAAGAATATCTGATCCACAATAATCACTATGAAATCATTTGCTGCTATACTATTAAGATTTCATGAAACAAATATACGTGCAAAAAATAAGAATTATTTTGCTGAGAAATTGCCATGTTAACAGACAGCAGCGTGGTAATAACCAGAAGGAAGGGAGCTGTGGGCTAGGTGGAGGTGGGCAAAGGCTGGGGGCAAAGGGGATGGAAAGAGACTTCGTTGGGGTGATGGGTGCACAATACAATGTGCAGATGATGTTTTATTGCGTTCTACACCTGAAATGGCTTTGCAAACTAATGTCACCCCGATAAATTTAATTAACAATAATAACAAACAGCTTTAAAGCAGTGTCAGCATTAAAATTCCCAAGGAGAAAAAAACAACAACAACAATTTGTCTCTGTGCTTGTTCTCATGGTGTAAATCCTACCACCGTGAATGATTTTATGCTATAAAAATGACCTCACTACACATGGAGTAGAGATCAGATCATGAGATTCTGTTTACTCTCTTTGATTTTCATATATTTAATTTAATTTTAATTTGGTAGACCTCACTTTTTAACGATGGGTATATTTAACAACTGACTTGCGAAATTTCCTAAAATTTGCATTTGTGAGCCCCTACAGACCAGCTCCAGCACAAGACTGTGCAGCTTCCTACTCTGATCACACCACCTCTCCAGCTACTACAGAGCAGACTTTGACCCACGCTTCACATAAAATGCCAAATTGATCTCTCCTCTTTTTGCCATTTGCCTTTCTCCTTTCCCCCATGTTATAATCTCCTCTAAAACAATAGAGTTTAGAAATCAAGTTCAAGAAAATAGAAAATTGTACTTGAACAATGATTAAAATAAAATTAAAAAGAAAATAAATGTCTGCTGAAAACTCCAACACTTACTTAGTTCTGCAATACTCACCAGCCTTGACTCAATGGTGCTCGAAGTGCCTGACAACCATTACCTGTTTCTCGTCATATTGTTAATAGTGAACCTTCAGTCAGTCCTTACTGACAAGCTTTATACTCTGAAAATGGACTTTTAAAAATGATTTTGTTAATTTAGCAGACACTTATCTATGAAAGAATGAGAGTTATCTGGGGATGAGAGCTCTTTTGATATTTTAACTGTGCATTTTGATGCCCTCTTTTCAGTATTTGACACCGTTATCTTATTTATTAAAGAGTCAGTGACCACTTCCTGGCATGAGTGTCAAATACTAACAGCACAACTAGAAAATGAATGAATACAGCAGCTGAAGGTCAGAAAGAAGCAAATACCATAGACATGCCAATTACTTTTTGTTTGATAAAATTATAGATTCCTGAGCTGATTCTATTGTGCATCTGACAAGCACAGACCTTATTGATCTGAGGTAGAACTGCCAGCCAGCATGAAGAAAAATAAGGGCTTTCTTGTGTGAAAATGATTAAGGCATCTTTCCAATTCATCTTCAACTGTGGTACAAAGAGAGTGGCCTAAAACTCTATGCTTCATTGAAAGAAGTAAGGTGATAATCCTACTCTTGAAAAATCTGTGATTTCCTCAAACCCCTTTCTCCCTCATTCCCAAAATCAAGTCTTCCTTAATGTGAGATACTTAGGAAAATTTCTGTCTTTTATTCTACTGATCTGTTTGCTAAAGGGAATTACATTTAGACAATACAACTTATTTATTTTCCAAATGTCATTTAAAATTTTTATCAAATGATTTTCTATAATTTTTAACTGAGTGTATCATCATACTACAAATGGATAATGAAATACAGAAATACAAAATGTTATTTCTAATACATTTTAATATCAAAGAACTTTATAAACAGGAAATAAGGGTTATCAGCAATGACCACATAGCTTGTTCATTTTGTGGGCAAATTATTTTTACATGCATTATCTCATTTTTCCACAAAATAGCCTAATATGTTGTGCGTGGGTCACCGGCCAGCAGTGACCATGGAACGCTGTGGATGGCTCAACGAAAAACACGCGAGAAAAAACACATGCACAGAGACAGACTAGTTTCTGTGGAGAAGTAGGGACGAAATGGCCACCCCTTCTAGTGAGGAGCGCCCCGATTTACAGTCCATACCTGCTTTTATTGGGCTCATTTTGCATAATAATTCAGGTAAAGTACAGTACTCATTAGGGGGAAGTAAGGAACTATAGAAAACAAAGAACTCTGCCGGTCTATTGAGTTGGGGGGTCAAAGAGCTGTAAGACTGAGGAACAAAATAACTTCCTCCTAAGACCCTTCTCATTCAACTGAGAGCATTCTAAACAAAGGAGGTTTCACAGTAATTTACATATTCTTTCTTAGGCCTGATCACCCTGGGGAATCCGCACTTCTCAGTACCGAGCTACACCACCCTGTCATTGTTTTAGGCTTAGGTGGAGCAAGGGAACTAAGGCAACTGAGAGACAAGGAAGTTTTCTCCCAGACGCTGAGAACTCAGGCTATGTCAGAGCCGAGGAGCGAGGGTCCATCACCCCCTTTTGCTGCAGCCCCCCAAGTCCTTCTTTTGGGGGGCCTCCCAAAGTGATTGTGCCTGTCTTAGGTCGTTCCCCCCGTGGGGAATCTTACCCGTCTTTGGCTAACCGACCAAGCTTTTTGGGGTTCAGTTATGAATAAAGCAGCAGAAGCAGCATTCCTGCCAGGAAGACAAGCTTTTGTCTCCTTGCTGGCTCACGGTTCCAAGGGCGTTCCCTTAGCTTTAGCCTAGGCGGGGGTTTCAGCTCCTGATACCAGTCAGGGCGGTTCCCAACACTAATACATTCATTCCTATTAATAAGTAGTTCGCAGATAATTCTTAAATATATAAAATCTTGTAAACATTCATATATATACTTTCAGATGTATCAAAGATCAAATATTTTTCATAATCAAATGCATATCTTTAATGCAGTGATGTATATGTAGGTGAAAAAGTTTTCTCATTGCATGTTAGAATTTAAAGAATATATTAAAATATGCAATATTGAAAAGTTTTAACAGGTTTTTTTTTGCATTTTTATGCTGAGCACTGAATGAAGCTTCCTTTGAAATAACAGTGTGATTAATTTCATTTTAAATTCCTGTCATGATACAAAATTATGTTAAAAAATGGCCCATCAGAACTGAATACATTAAGTGACAACATGATGACATCTAACTTAATAATCTAAGGAAGAAAAGTCTGGGAAGTTATGGGAAATGTTGATTGATTGCAATTGATCTGAAATTATCTGTTCATTAAAATATCACATCCTTGACAGCTTAACAAGTCATCCTTCATGATGATAATGAAGCCTATAACACCACACTGTACATAAAGATGTGGTTTCATAAAATTCAATATGTTTACTAATAAGATACTAAGGCTTGATCATAGTCTTGACTATAGTTTGGGAAATTGTATTTAACTGTATGTTTTATCAGTTATTAAAGCCGATAGCCTTATTTCTAACTTGTAATGTGGTCTTTCTGTAGGAGTACATACATTTATAATTTTACAATATTTTGCATATATATATATTTGAATATGTAAGCAACTACTTTAATACAATTTAATAATATTGTACAATGGCTAGGAATGAGTTACTAGGGCTATCTTGCAGACTTACAGAAAATTCTCTAAATTGTAACATCTGAGTAATGACTAAATATAAAAAATAAAAATGAAAAAATAAATATAATCTTTTTAAAGTTTCACAGAAGAAATGCAAACATAATTGCCATCTGAGAAGCGGCTGTCTTTAAGAAATAACCTCTTGGTGTTTAATAGCAAGTTTTCTAGGTATTTATAAGGATTCAAAATGTTATATGTCTTCAGTAAATCAGATTGGTTAAATTCAAAGGGCAGAGTTTACTTTTAGAATTTGAGTACATTTTTATTTACATGAGAACTTTAAGATTTCTGAAGGGGCCATGTGAATCCTTTGGCAAGTAACAATCATTTAATTTTATGAAGACTTAATAGGCTTTGTCTGAGGCACTGTGGCTCAGAGAAACACCATAAAACTCTTGTCCGGGTTCATCACTGCACATTGCTGTTAAGTTTCAAATGTGCTGGTCAGGGAGGTTTTAGAAGTAAAACAACATGAGTGAGTCATGTCAAACACTTTTCATTGTTTTTTAGTACATCTTTCTACAAACTACAGTTATCTTACTGGTCATTTTGTTTCCATGATATAGCAAAAGTAACTATTAATTTAATATCTGAATAAAAATGATTGAAGACATTTTTTAAACACACAGAAACCCTGGGATATTTAATCTCTTTATGGAAACATGCAGGTTCAAAGAATGGGTAGTTCTGCAACAAGGCAATTGTAAGAAAACAATGGGTAAGAAACCATATTAAATGTACAAAAATAAACTGTAGCTGGGGTGGGGGGAGTGGTGGGGAGAAAATACAGACAACTGTAATTGAACAACAATAAAGTAATTAAAAAAGTAAATAAATTGTAATCCAAAAGTGAAGTATTTCATGAAATCTGTCATATAATGCTAATGGATTGAAAGATAGTACATGAAAGAAACTTGGAGAAATTGCAAATGAATTATTTCAAAATACATATTGAATTTGCCTAATTAAAATATTAACATAAACAAAAATATGAATTGCAAACATAATTGGCAAAAACCAAATTTTCAGCAGTCTATGTTTGTACAAGAATGTTTCTTGATGCCATCAAATAGATTGGCAGTTCCCAATTTTCTGAGTTTTAATAGATTAAATTAGCTTAATCATTTAAACATGATGATAAATTAATTTCCCCCAAAATGTTATGCATGAAGCTGTTTTTCAAAAACTCTCAAAACTAGTTGCTTTATTTAAACCATTACAAAAAAATTAATACTAACTTTACTGAAAACTAAGATTTTTCAATGGTCAATTAAAATACAAAATTTAAAAAAAAATTAGAGAAATTTTCTCCATCCCTAAACCTAATTCTTTTAAGTGTTTAATGAGACGTGATCAAGATTATTCTGCATAATATTAAATATGCAAAAGTAGCTAATTAGGGAGTCATTAAGAATACTGGGGAGAAATTTGTCCTATGTCTACCCCTCATCTGTATCTATTCCCCTAACTCAGAATACTGTGCCAGGGAGGGATGGCGGTGAGAGCTCTTGTTCCCAGATTTCTCTAATGAGGAAGCACATGGCTTGGGTACTTACCAGCACCCATCCTGTGGTGACAAAGATGGGGATTTAGGATGCAGCTCATCTTGTAGATGAGAGAACATGTATTGGTGCCTTTGGCTATTTTTGAGCCAATGGATCAGTAGACTGGAGATACTTCTAAAAACCAATACATAGTCACTGTTATTTAAACTCTTTGAAATGTAAACAGTGAAAACTGATTTAAAAGAACAGACTTATTCTTTGAAAATCTATGTTCTTCAAATTGATTGCAGTAATAAAAAGGATATGCTTTATTTTGTATGGTCCACCTTCTAGATTTAGAGAAAGAATATGTAATGAACAAAATTTTCTGGAAAATTTCTATTTATGAAATTAATTCTTAGGCAATAGTAACAGTTCTGCATGTTAAGTGCTGAGCAGGGCCACTGCTGTGGCTCACCCAATCAGAGAGGGAGAGTTTAAATCTCTCCTACAGAACTTAGTTACAAGCAAATGTGAATAATTGGATCACAGTCCATATACATATACAAGGCCATTTACATAATGGATTCAACTTGAGATTATGTAAAATTTATAACAATTCTGGGTGTCATTGATGCAAAAGCTCATATATTTTTTTCTTAGTTGATTTATCATTCCAAATAAAACACATTTCATGCAACCTCCACTGCTTAAAATCTTTCTGTAATTTTCTTTGCATGGCATCAAGACCACCTGTTGGTGGGCACCATTTATCTCTTCAGACTCATTTCCTAGAACATTCTGCCAGACCATACATGGTTGATCCCAGAGTTTCACAAATCCTTTTGATCACATAATACTCTTTTTTACTTTTAAGTTTATAACAACAAAACACTAGCAAGGACACAAAATAAAAGGTTCTCTTGAGTTAAAGATAGTAGTGTAAGTGACTTAATTATAGTAAAATGTTATCAACATTCAATTATTATTTTATATAAAAAGTACAATAAATATAATAATAAATTTATTAAAAGAAGATGAAAATAGCAAACATGATTATACTATGTTATATGGTGCTACATTATGATTACGACAATATTTGAAGAACACAAGACTCCACTTTTTGTTTTAACACAGTCTACCTTCCTCGTGGCAGGGAAGTTTTAACTTACAATGTTAACTTACAATCGGGAGGTAGAAATAACATAGATCAGTGACCATCAAATGTACATATTAAATTAATATAAAATTTGGTTTATAAATGATTTCTATGAAATAAAATATCTAGCTAAAATGTTAATGTTAAATATATAAATGTTTTAAAACTGCTTAGGTTAAGATACGTGAGTTTAAGTGTTTATAGTAAAAAAAGTGCCAATTTTGCTCCTTGTACATATCAGCTCTCTGCAGACACCAATTTCTACCCATCTCTTTATAGAGGTTTCCTATTACTAATCCATGTGTATGCATGCATGCAAAAACCATATAGGGCATATCATCTTTATCATCTTATGTAAAGTAAATTCAGCCTCACTTCTGAGCTACTATCCAAGGAACAACAAAGATGACTAGAAAAGCACATTAATGTCATGTTGAATGCTTTGATATTGCTATAGTGAGATTTTACTGTATTAAAGAACAGAGTGTGTGAATGTTTATAACAAAATGTTTAACAGACCCTTTACTCTTTATTCTTCCAAGTATATCTCAATAGTGGATAGGGCATACTTTTTAAAATCTAATGTTTAATATCCAATTGAGTTCCTTGCAAGGAGATTGAAGATAGTACCCCAAGACTTCTGTAGTCAATTTGCACATTAAAATAGGGCTGAGCTGTGTAACTAGCAGGATATTATTCTGTAATGATGTGTGACATTTGAGGTTTAATCATACATGTTATTATGTCTTTTGCTGTGCTCTTTCTTGGGTGAGTCATTCTGGAGAGCCAGCTGCCTTGTCACAGATAGACTGAATCGGGTCTGTAGGGAAGTAATCATGGGCAGGAACTGAGGCCTCTGCCATCAAGGGGCACTGAGTTGCAAACATTTGAGAGAGTTACCGAAGAAATAGATGGTCCAGTCCTGGTCAAAAACTGAGATCATTGTACGCCCAGCCAACATCTTGACTGCGATGTGAGAAAAGGCTGGGAGCCAGAAGCATCCAGTTAAACCAGTCTCAAATTCTTGACTCTAATCAATTGTGTGAGATAGATATGATGTTTTATAAATTTTAAAAGGTTATCTATTTCTTGACTGATTGGAGAGAGAACGAGAGAGAAACATGGATTTGTTGTTCCACTTACTGACTTACTGATGCATTCATTGACTAACTCTTGTATGTGCCCTCACAGGGGACTGAACCTGCAAACTTGGGGTATTGGGATGATGCTCTAACCAACTGAGCTACCCAGATGGGGCCTTTAATTATTTCTGTGAGACACTAATTTTTTATTTCATTTGTGACAGAGCAATAGATACCCAGTATAAGTGTGTATTGTCCATCTCAAAATCCAACTTTCATTACCCCTAACCCTCAAGAAGGAAAACCCAATCTGTATTCTTCTTCTCAATGAGGAAACTCACTAATAAGGAGGGTTATCAGATGTTTTTGTGCCTTCCTTCTTTTCCTCTGGTCATCAGCTGACCCTTATTTCTTACATATTTATTTATTTATTTATTTATTTTAGATTTTATTTACTTATTTTTAGAGAGGGAAGGGATGGGGGAGAGAGAGAGAGAGAGAGAGAGAGAGAGAGAGAGAGAAACATCAATGTGCGGTTGCTGGGGGCCATGGCCTGCAACCCAGGCATGTGCCCTGACTGGGAATCGAACCTGCGATGCTTTGGTTCATAGCCCGCATTCAATCCACTGAGCTATGCTAGCCAGGGCTATTTCTTACATTTCTAAATCAATATTTCTAGATTTCTCCAACATCATGGCAAGAAATCTAAATTAAGTCACCATGATAATTACCCTAGATTACAACTGCAGTTTATGGATTATGTCTTGCTTGGCTTGTACTTCTGAACACTGAACTCCATTCTCTACAAAGCAGCAAATAGAAGTATAGGCATAGATTAAAAAATATTGCAGGTTTGTTCCAGACTGCTGGGATAAAACAAATGTCACAATAAAGTAAGTGTTAATCTTTTTGCTGGTGGAAGTTCTTGCTTTTAATTCATGAAAGTGCATTATTTGTGAATTGCAACAAAGTGAAGCATAATAAAAAGAAGTATGTCTTATATTTATGAATAGAAAAATCTTTATTTAAATCTGTTAAATATCTCCATTTAAACCTGTTAATATCTCCATAGGTCCTTGAAAAAACATATTGCTTCACATCACTTACAAAGGCCTTCATGTTTAGACTCTACTTTTTGCTTCATTATCATCTATGATCACTGCTGTCATTAAAAGTTTAACCAGGGGGTGTTCCTGTCTGAGTGTGTCTTCTATTGATAGATGTCAATATCTCACTTAAAACACACTAATTCAGTGATTGTTTCTGTTTCTCAACTATTGATTTGATAAATTTATTTTATGTATCCTGATAAACAAAAACATAAAATATTTGTTCATATTACTAAGAAACAGAATATTTTTGGTATATGTGATTTTCCTTCTTCTCAAGAAATATATGCTGAAGTATTAAGGTTATAACATTTATAACTTCTTTCAAATGGTTTATAAAAACTATATAGAGAGGGAAAATATGGCAAAATATGTTTAAAAATTAATAAATATAAGCAAAAATTATATAAGTGTTGGTCATATTCTTGAAAATTTGCTATAAAATAAATATTGTTAAAATTAAAGCTTGAGACAAAAGGAAAAGTAAATTCTTCACATGGAATAATAAGGACCAAACTTCTTCCCATCTGAAGCAGCTAAAAATAGAAATATATGAAAATTGGTTTATAAAACATTAGATAACAGACAAGGAAATCTAGTGATCTCTGAGAGTAGTAAAAAATTCTTTGAGCCTAAAATTGACCGAGCTTAGCGCCCAGAGAGTTTCCGGGCTGCAGCAGCAGGAGGTGAAACCTGGGAATCCTCTTTGAGGGTAGGACACTGAGACAGCAACCCAGGGAAGCCGAGGTGGCTCCAGGAGGAGCATCAGAGCACCAAAGATGACACAGCTGCCCAGAGAGAGGCTCTGAGATCTTTGGATCTCCCCCGTGCATTACAGATTTGAGTACAGATTAGAGCAAAGGTATAAGAAGTCTATCTCTGTGCCAAGACACATACAGAGCAAAATGGGAAACCTCATAAATTGTGGACATTAGATAGAGTGCTAAGAAGGAGATGAGTCATGAAAAGTTAGGAAGAGATTAAATATTGTACTAATAAAGCTAAAAAGCAAGACCCAAATGGATGAAATTGATTTCAAGTAATTTAACTGCATCCAGAAAAGATCTTTGGGAATAATTAAGAGTGGAAATATTCAGTACCAACAATGCAAGTTTATATTATCTGGCATACATCAGTTACCAGCATTCTAACAATCAGAGAAATATAGCACACAGCTACAAAAAAATATATAATCAACAAAACTGACCAACAAATTATGTAGATAATAAAATTAGGGAAAAAGTCTTAAAATACTTTCAAAATAAGTATTTTGAAGGAAACCAAAGTAAAGCAAAAACATCTGTCATCCAAATTAGATCAACATTATTGAAAACCAAAATAAAATAAAATGCAAAACTGTCAACCTATATTTATTTACCTAGCCAACTTATATTTCAAAAGAAAAATTAAATAAAGACAACATATAAAACTTTAAAACTTTATACTCAGCAGATATGCACTACAAAATTTTTACGCGAGTGCTTTAAGCAGAAGGAAATGCCATCGGATAGAAGCATGGATCTACATTAAGGATGAAGCAGAGTACTATGCTTCATCGTAGCATACGATGCTACGATTACCATTCATAGTACTATGAATGGTAATCACTAAATATAAATATAAATATTTACATTCACTATGCTTAATTCAATGTTTAAAATAAAAAGGGCATTTTGTGGAGTTTATTAGGTGTATAATAAGAATACCACAAAGGTTTTTGAGGAAGAAATGGAAGTACGCTCTTATAAAAGACATATTATGACAACCTAAAATTGGATACTATAAACCTTAATGCAATCATGGAAATAATAGAAAGAGCTGAAATATACTAGAAAAAGAGGTAAAATGAATGCATAAATAAAATAATAATCAAACCTGCAAGTGGTAGATTCAAACCCAACCACATGATGATAAACAGAAAGATTGATTTCCAAAGATGACCACATCCTAACTCTCATCACAAAATATATTTCAAATATATGCCAAAAGAAACACAGCAGACATGATAAGTGGAGAATTTTAAAATGGGGAAATTATCTTGTATGATGCATGTGAACCAATGCAATCACAAGAATTCTTCTAATGAGAGACCAAAGTCTTAATGCAGACATCAGGGGGAGGGGAAACTAGACTATTATTTTTCCCCAAGTCACATCTACAAAAATGTTTATCTCCCTCTTGTAAATGTGCTTTTACTGTTAAATAGAGTAAAGTGTGTAGAAGGTTTTCTTTGAATTATTTTATTGTTTGTTCAATTACAGTTGTCTGCATTTCCCCCTCCACCACTCTCCCCTGCCCCAAGTGCATTGGAATTAAGAATTGAACACATGCCCACTTTTACTGATTACTACACACTTCATTTAACCATAATATTCTACCTGGTATTTACTTGAAAGAAATATGAAAATATTTTCCCTTGAGTGACTCATTTTACCACTAGGTGGGAGTATACACTTTGATCTTTATTCAAGTGCCCTTCACCATTAAACTACAATTTCAATTTGTCCATTTGACTTGTGATGAATCAAATAAATCACAATGTTTTCCATTGTAGTTTTATTTAATTTCTTGACCCTCAGTATGTTATGACATGATTTTTAAAATGTTCCCTGGAGACTACTAATGATGTCTTAGGTAAATATACTTAGAAGGGTTGTTGTTCAGGTTTGCTATTTCTAAGAGAATAGAGATGCCACTTCCCAAGTTTCTTAATTTCTTGAAATGTCTGAACTAATTCTATTGATACAGATGAAAAAATTCCAATATGTACCAGTGGACGATCTTGGGTTATACCAGCATCTCAAAGCGTTACAAAATATTTGAAGCCAAGATCTAATCATATCCAACTTTCTCCAGGAACTTTCTCAAAGTGCATGCCATTACACTTTGAGGAGCTGCATAGTACACACTTCTTTAGGATGTGTAAACATTCACAAAGGAGCTCACAAAAGTGAGGGTACATTGTCTCACACAAAGTACAAGGCCCTTCTGTCAATCACATTTCTGAGCACAATTTGCTTAGATAAGAGGTGCTTTGTCTGGCACTCATAAGAAACAGTTGTTTATGCACATCATCCACAATGTTAAAATACAAACTCAACATCTTTTAGGCCTTTTTGGGTTCTGGAAGCAACATGCTTCTTATTTACAAATTTTGCTTAAGCACATTTGTGCTGATACTAATAGTCCTACATTAAATTGGGCTTTCTACAGCAAAAAATGCTCAAATGCATTAAAATGACAATAGAGCAGGCACCCCTTTTAGTGCCCCCGAAAGACTTCTTCACTGTAGAGTCTCCAGCAACTTCCTTTCATGTCTTTCAGAGTGCCTTGCCCAGCCACAATGACCATGTTTGTCCATGGGTTTCTAATGCAAGAAACTGCATTTTTTTTTTTTGGATCTGTGACAGCAGAGTGCATATAAAACAATACTCCAGAATCTAAGGGATTGATGATTATGGAGAGTCTGGCAAGTCCCAGGACCTGCACAGTGAGTCAGCAAACTGAAGACTGAGGACAGCCAATGACTGAGTTTCAGTCAGAGTCCAAAAGTCTGACAACCAGGGAGAGGAGATGGGATAGCTCTGGTCTAGAGGTCGCAAGCTCAAGACCCAGGAGAAGTTAATGTCTTAGTTTGAGTTAGAAGGCAGGAGAAAAAGCCAATGTTCTGATATGAAGGACATCAGGCTGGAAGATTCTCCTTACTTGGGAAAAATCTTCCTTTTTTGTTATATTCAGAACTTTAAATGATTGGATGAAGCCACACTAGGGAGGGCAACCTGCTTTACTCAGTCTATAGATTTAAATGTTAATTTGATCTACCAGCACCCTCTTAGGAACACCTGGAAAAATGTTTGACCAAATATCTGAGAACTTTATGACTCAGGCTATTAGACACATAAAATTAAGCACCATGGCCACGGTATTCAATGAAATTCTTCCTTCTTTAAGAGTTTCATGTTGCAAGTTTCACAGAGCATCATAATGGCTTACTTAATTTCAACTACAATTAAACAAGTCACTGCACATTTTAGTTCAGGCAAACATTCGAGTGGGTCGTGAGCGATTGAATCTCTCTTCGTTTTGTGGTTAACAAGTTTCATGCCCCATCACCCCCCGTTTGCCTTCTGTCGCACATCTTCGCAGGGCCCGTAACACAACCTGGCTCCCCACTGTGGTGCCAGTGGAAAGCTCAAACCATGCAAACTCCATCCCAAATACACAAAAACCCTCAACCTGGTCATAACCTTAACCAAGATAAAAGACAAGCTAACAATCACGCCATGTTTTTTTTAAGCCATTTTCAGACCTGTTTTGCAGCCTGCCACTCTCTTTCCGGAGCCCTCGTTATGTGACAAATAAAACTTTTCATGCCCCTTTGCCGCATGTGTAGTGTCATCATCAATTTTGATATCTGAAGGAATTTTTTTGGTTATAGTTCGGTTCTCTTTCACAGGATGATCACAAAATCTCTCTTCCTTCCACATTTCCATAATATCACACAACAGTTCTTTCTACTCTAGCAATCTTGCCTTTATATCCATCCTTGGCATCCAATACCCTAGCATTTATGACCTTATAAAACTGACATGAGTATATTGTATACACCTGGAATGTACAATACGCGGGGATAAGATTACCTAAAAGGCAAAATAAATATGAAGCATATCTAACAATATATATTTATTCAGGAAAAATCATAAAAGGAAATATGTATGTTGCTTTTGTATATAGATTTTTGTGCAACCTGTAAATCAAACTCATACAATCCTGCTGTAGGGAAATGTGTGCCATTGTGTGATAATCTAATAATGATTAGTATTTTCCTTATTCTTATTTTCTACTATATTATTAACCTGTGTCAAGAAAAAAAAGAAAACATAAAGTGGAGCTTTTTAAAGGGTGTATATAATAGTTATGGTTAAAGACTGAACTGCAAAGTGGCTCCAGATTAAACCCTTAAATATAAAATAATATAAAATTATAGAGCAGTCTTGTGCTCATTATGAAGTTAAAATGTGTTCCACTGCAGACCTCTTATTTTCCTTCTTAAGAAGTGGGGCTACATAGGTTAGGTCGTCAAGCAAAATCTCCACAGCAGGATACACAAATCTGAAACTTTTCAAAAGGCAATGTTTTTATTCACTGTAATTATGCAATTAATTCTACTGGCATTTATAGGCTGCATGTGGTGAGATTAAAAAGAGATAAAGAAAGACAGTCAGGTCAAAATTTTCAATTTGACTTTAAAGGTCACTGAAGTATATGACCTACCTCGGAAATATTCAACTTGAAATAAAGAAGTCAGGAAGCAAAGTAACTGAGTAAGTGGAGTTGTGAAATTTGCTACTTTAATTAGAACACAAGCAATTTTTTTGAAGAACTGGCTGATATGTTTGAATAAATGATCTCTTTGTAAGTGCCTTAAAGACTTTTTTAACTTTCTCTCACCTTATTTCCTATATATTCATTGTATTTAATAGTTACTTTTTTTGTGAAAAAAAGTAAAGTTAAATAAATAGCATTTTTTCTTTTTGTATGACAAGAAAACCTGTTGTTAAAAATATAAATAGGCATGTGCAAGTTTAATAAAATGTTCCCGGAGAAGAATAAATTTATCTGCTAAAAATCTTGAATGTTTACTAAAATTTATTTATTAACTTTATGTACAAATTCTAGATCACTTAAATTAATTTGTTTTTTGGTTAATGATTTCTATTTGAATGGAAGAAATAATGGAATATTTCAAAAATAATCTTTTATACATAAAACAATTCAAAAATATATAGAGGATTTGAGCATAATATATTGTGAAAAATGCTTTATAGAAAGGAAAATACATTTTCTTTGAAAGTACCAACAGGACACACAGAAACTGTACATTTGTTACATATTAGGCTCTATTGGAATTCTGACTAAATTCTCAAAAATGAGAAAATATACAATATATAATAAAACTAGGAAAGAAAAACAAAGTGTTAGGAAAAACAAACCAACTTCCCTTAAGTAATACTACTTAGTTAAAGTGATAATTACAAATCAACAAATTTTGTACACTGTAGACTATAACAATGATTACTATGGCACAGACTGATATTGGTCTCCCCATATGGATTCTAAAATAATCTGTACTGAAGGTTTTGGATGAGTTGCTGGTCAACAATTTAAGACTATTTGTAATTCTCTATGCCAGCTACATATGGAATTACATCTAGATTCTGACCCACCAAACGAAGATAGAAGTGATGTGCATACCTGCTGGGTTCTGCCATTCAAGGAAAGAAACATGTCCCCTATGTTTCTCCTTCTCCCCACTGACCGCAGTGTGCATGGGATGGGGAGAACACAAGCAGCCCTGGGGCCCCACTGCTGAACATGGCAGAGCAGCAATGGAGAAAGAGCCTGGGACCATGGCTTGGAAAGCTCTATTTGCAGCACAGGAAATAATGTCAGTTCATATCAAAGAGAAAATAAACTTTTGCATTATTTACTTTGTGGTACTAAAATGCATAAAATACCCAAAGCACTACATGTTTGTTTCTTTTTTAAAGTTCCTTAAGTCATATCCCAGCTCACAGATTTTCAATTTTTCTTTTTTACAACTCCTGAGAAATATTTTCTACTTGTAATTCTAGCTCATTGCTGATAAAGGAGAAAGGGTAGCATGCATTAAGATAACCAGTAAAGTTTATTTCTTGCCAAATGATTCCATAAACAAAAAGAATAGCAATCAAAATTCTAACTTTTTAAACTTATTCATTTTCCACAAAATTATTTAACCCGAAAATAAAATAATAAGTAAGTAACTGAAAATGTATGAGGATTCTTTCAAAAATGCTATTACAAAACAGTTAAATACCGAGATATAAGAACAGACTAACAACAACTATTGTAAAGACAGTAGGTAACAGATCTGTTAACATATGAAAAAATATTGATGACATTGGAATAATTTACAACATAAAAGAAACACTCAGAATAAAAATTTTAATAAACAAGATTAAAAAAGAAAAATAGCAAGGGATTGATAAAATGTTAAAAATACATAAATCTATAGATCACAAAGATGCAAGTCAAATGTTAAGTTATTCTACTCATAAAACAATATAAACTTGCTAAATGAATGCCATCTAAGCTACAAGTTTTCTAGTTCCATCTTAAAGAGCACCAGGATGGATGGGAATTTATCTAAGTCCCATCTTTTCAGTGTAGTTCATAACCACCTGTGCTGATACAATGATGGTCTCAAATTAATAGGTATGTTGGCAGAAGCTTAACTATCTTACATTTCAATAACTAACTCATTATTTCATGTATTGGAAATAGACCAAAGCCTGCAAGCTTAAACCTCTATTTCAAAATTCAATTTTGTGAAAAATGGATTTGTAATTTGTTCCAATTCTTGGTGCTATTGATAGTCTTAACATTTAGTGATAACTATACTAAATAGGTAAAGTTGTTAGTTTCTACAGAGTTGCTTTATATGGAACTGATTTGGGATTGTGTTTATTTTTTCTTTCTTGAATTAAAAAATATAATTATTTTTCAATTATCCACTGAAGAACAACGTGGTGATCATTAGTCCTTATGATATTGGATGATTACTTTTGCCTTTTTAAGGTAAAAGAGATAAGACAGTTAAAACAAAACAAAACGGAAGAAGAGTAAAAATAAGGAGCTAGAAAAACATGTCTTTGGCTCTTTCCTTTGGAAGGCAATTGAGCTACTAGGAAGAAAATAAGACTAAAGGAAAAATAGATAAGAACTGACTCAGTGCAGAATATAAAAGGGTTAGGGAAGAGATACATAAAAGGATTGAGAAACAGCATTTAGAGCTCTGCTTGATCTAAAAGTATTATTTTGTGGAGGATAAAAGTGCAATATATTTTTAAAAAAGAGGAAGGAGAGATAAAAATAAATGGTAGTTGTTTCTCACAGTTTTCCTACAAACAGTAACAGAAACTCCACAGGATGATGACTTTTCAAATGATCTTAAGTGTTTTATAATAGTTATTACCAGGTCAGTCTATAAGAAAGAAAAAAGTAAATAGGCAATCTTTGCTGGGTGAAAACATCATGACCTTCAATATTCTATCACAGAGTAAATTCTATCTAAATCTTAATAGTTATTAAATATCATAACCATGTACAATAATGTTCTCTGTAGCATAAAGAGAAAATTATTTCTTAAAAATAAAGCACCCAATTTCAATTTGTTTTAGGATTCTCTTTCTTAAAATTTTAAAAATCAGCAGAGTTTGGTAAAATTAAGAATTGAAGTTATCATAGTAGCTCAGTGTTTATCTAGTGAATTTTTTTTAACCTGGTGAATGAAATTGTGGGCTTAGAAGTTATTGAAAATACTCAATAATCTATCAAACACTTAAAAGTCAAAATCTACAATGCAAGAAAGCACTATACTCTGTATTTATTACATTTTACTTTAGAATATACCAATAAATATTTCATTTGTAACAGGCTTTGAAAATAAGCACAGGGCACTAAGCTGTCTTCTGTTCATTGATAGGAAATATTTTAAACACAGAATTATTTGTTTCTATACATTCAGATGTTAAATGAATTAAATATTAAGGAAATGAGAAATAAAGATAAAAAGCTATCAATTTAAAACATTTAGATATTATAAATTATTTTCACTTATAATTTTAACAGGTGAAATTCTAAATTATTCATTATTATTGAATCACTTTAATGATAAGTAATATAGTCACAGTAAAATATATATATTAGTCCATTAATATTTGCTACTTTTAGGTAAATTATGCACATTAATTATTAGTATTTTTAAGTAGATTAGTAGTAGATTAGTATTTTTTTGTGGATCAGTGAACCTTTATATTTTGTCTTTTTTATTTCTTTTGGCTTAATAATCAGTTCTTCAACATAAAAAATGATATAATCATATCTTTGAGGAAAATTGTATAGTCTTAATGATACACATATAATATGTCACAATTCCAACACTCATTAAAATAACTCTGATGAAGAAACATGATATTTGTTCAGGAAAAGTAAAGTACAGGCAGTCTGAGGAGTGGATAGAGCAGGTCATGATGTTATGTGAGAGGGAGAATAACGCCCAGCCGACATGTTTAGATTTAAAGGAAAGTGAATCAGGCAAATGTTCTAATGACCTTCCCCAAACCCCCATAAAATTATTTTTTGCCTGAAAAAACAAATCAAAGATCTTTCTTCATCTTTTTCTCCTTCAGCTCCACCTTAAGCACCGATATTACTATATTAAGTTTATGAATTAAATAACTTTATTGATCTGCTTAAGAGGTCATCATGGTGACTTTGGAGATAATGTTCAAGTGCCAGTAATAACCTTTAAAGGAGAATATATGTGTGTGTGTACTGTGTGTAGGAAAACATTTCAAAGATGATAAATTGTTATTTTTAATGTGAGTTTGTGTTTGGATGTGAAACAACAAAATAACATTTACACATTTGTCTAATAATCAAGCTGAATAACAATTTTTGTTAAAGACAAGAATATAAGATAATGACAAGCACTTCTACTGGACCAGGAGCTACATTAGATATTGTCTCCTCACTGAATTTGTGATTAACTATTTCATGAAAGTAGGTACTATAAACCTTTCTAATTTTCTTTTATAGTCATATGGAGTTTATTCACTCATCACTTGTAGACCTGTATATGCTTAAATGAAAACAGAATACAACACCTTGACTAGAAATTTATCAAGTCACAGAAAACAATTCAGAAGCTTAGCTGAAGATTTTGATGTTAACTGAAATGTAGTTGGTAAATGTCTTTGTGCTGACAAATCGTTTTCTGCTTATCTCCGCACTCACACACATCGATGTGTATAAATGTTCAAGTTTCCTTTCTCAGGTTGTTCCTGTCACATTTTTCCATTCAGGTTATGCTAACCACAAAAAATAATTCAAGCAGCATTTTCTTTTTCATATACTTGAATAGCTTGCATAATATTAGAGCTATTTATCAACTGACTGATAGAACTTTCCTATAAATCAATCTATTCTATTTACACTCTCAATTTTTTCTTAAGTGCATTCTACTGTTGGTAATTGGTATCTTGCTGGAAAAAATTGCTAAGCAGACAAAGAGGTTGAGTAAATTTGCAAGAAATGGTTAAAATTAGGAATGAGAAAATTAACTAAATACATGAAGAAGTAAGAAAGGACACTCAGTTAAAACAAAGGGGTTCAGGAACTCATAAAGAGCAGGTATAGTGATAAACTCAAAATGAGAAAGCAAAAAATGTATTTTATAGTCAACTAATAGAATATCTCAACACAGTATTACAAAAACTGAACCTTTAAAATTGCTGGCAAGTCTGGGAGATGTGTGTACAGACTTCAAACTTTGAAATAGACTTGAAATTAAAGTCTGTAAAAATTATGTAAAGAATTAATCTAGAGCAGTGTTTTTTAAAGTCCTTGAAAAAGGATAGAGAAGTTTTTTCATTAATTTCAAGTTTGTTGCAGGAAAATGTTTTTTGACAAAAATTAGATAATTATATGCATGGAAGACATTATAAGGTCTCCAAGTGTCTTATTTCTAACTACTGACATTATCTCATTGTGGACCAATTTCAGTTTTTTACTGGAAATCACAACTTTAGTAACACTAATCTGAATAGATTATAAACATGGTAAATTACGATAATCAGGAAGGTGGGGTGGGAAAACAACCACCTGCCCATAAAATTGGCCCCTAAATAAACAGGACTTCATTGCAAAGAGGCCATTTGAGCAGATTTCAAGGAAATGTGAGTTCTTTCTAAGACGAGCCAGTGCAAATGGTGTAAGGTGGAATGGTGTTTGATTCCATGGAAGACCAGGAAAGGATCAGTGTGGCTGTAACACTGTGTGAAGGGAAGGTGACACGGAGGTAAGTTCTTTAAGGGAGTGAATGAATGATAGGCAAAGCACAGAGGGTGGGACTGTGCTGGGCAAAGACATAAGCACTGTCTTTTCTTTGAGTAAATGAGGAGCTATTTTTGGACTTTGTGCAGAGTATTGACATGATCAAATAGCCGCTTTAATAGGATCCTTCCAAGCATAGTGCTGAGAATAACATATAGGGGAGCAAGTGAAGAGGCAGGGAATTCTAAGGTACTTTTTGCAGTAATACCAGGGAGAATGTATATGGCTCACAATGGTAGCAATGCATGTTGTCTGAAACATTTAGATTCCGGATATATTTGGAAGGAAACCCAACAGAGTATCCTATTCCTCCGTTATATTAATCAAGCCCTGAAGTTTTTCCTAATTTTAGAGCTACATCCATCCTTGATGAATAGCTGTTCCCAGGGTAACAGAAGGCCCTCTCATTCTGCATACTTCCTGTGGTTCACTCATCTGACTCGTATCTTCCTTTGGGAACATTTTAAGTAACTTAATTTACCCAAACTTCAATAAATTGACATTTTGATTACTTTTGACAGCAGCTTTGCTGGATATTTATCTTTTCCAATATCTAAAGTAAAGGTTAACTGTACATATGCATAACATAAACTAGAGCTTTGGGACTGTGAATAATATACCTCAGAGAACACATTTAATGCAATATTGATATTCTCAATTTATTATTTGTATTAGTGAACTAATACCAACAATCTTCTATTATGATTCACTATGATTATATTTATGATTAATTATGATTGGTTGGAAGAATCTAACATGTTCTGTTGTTTATCTTAAGTAAAATAATGTATAATAATAATGAATTTTGCATACAAAATTTAATGGAAACATTTGAGCATAAGACTTTTCTAATTATAAAATATCATGCTTTATCACACACCAAATTTATAAAATTGAAGAGAGAATTTAAATAAGTTGGGCAAATTATATTAATAGTTTAACATATTCTATCTAAAGAGGGAAATTAATATAAAAATTAAATAATTTTTTCTGCCAACATATACTAATAGGAAAAATTTCTGTTTTATTTAAGATCATTATAAAAAATGAGGCTTATGGTGAATCTCATTTTGTGACCTTATTCACACTAATGAGAAAATTTTTTAATGATAATTAATATTGAACTGCTTGAATGAACAGCAACTTTATTTATTCCTTAAAGTAACTGGTGTCATCTAAAGTAAAATGAAAAAGACTATGTAGCAGAACAACTCCTTTGGCTTCATAATGTGCATCAACAACCAAAGATAATATTTCCTACTGTCTTTCCAAGCTAAGAAATGAAACATACTTATATCATTTTTTTTTCCATAAATTTTGACATATTTTTTCATTATCTGTTAGTCCTGAGAATGAAAAATTAACAATAAAGTGCACCTGTGACAAACCACATAAGAACACATACCCCCCTCACATACACCCTATACACTCAGGTATAAAGTGTGTTTATATAAAATATTCAAATTTTATAAACTCACTTTAGGCATATATAATATAGATAGATGGATAAATAGATATAGATACATTTAGAAACAATGCTTCCTTAAGTCCTGAATAACAAAGGTTCAGCCAGGTGTATCCAGGGCATCAGTACCTCTTCTACTCAAGGCCAAGATGATTGGATCCAGCATAAAATTTCCATTACAGAATAAGATCGTATGCATTCTTTAGTATTATACAAGAGGAGCAATACTAAAAGCAGCTTACCGGCTGATTCTAAATGTCATTGTAACTGTGTGTATGATGATTGCTTTATTTATTTATTTTTAATCTATTGTTTAGAGATGGAAGGGAGGGAGAAAGAGAGAGAGAAACATCAATATACGGTTGCTGGGGGCTGTGGATTGCAACCCAGGTATGTGGCCTGACTGGGAATCAAACCTGTGACACTTTGGTTCGCAGCCCGCGCTCAATCCACTGAGCTACGCCAGCCAGGGCCTGATGATTGCATTTTTAAAAAATAATCAAGGAAATAAACTGAGCAGAATACAGAAATGCAAATAACCAAAGGAAATACAATGTTTGGAAAAAATTGCATATCTTTGAATTCTGAGGGACCATTCAGGCTCAAGTGGTAAAATTTGTTAAACTAATTTAAAGACATGATAAGTGGGAGGAAGATTCACGGCATGTTCTTTTATGCAGTGGTACATGGAAAGCTGAAATCCCCTGTATCCACAAGACCTGATAGCTGGCCCATCCTTTGGAATAATTCAAACTTCTATGCCTTGCTAAATGATATGAGGTAGAGACACAGTGTTGATGTAGATGTTAAAAAAAAAAAAGTCAACCTGAGAACATATGGAAAGAGAACTGTTAAAGGAATAAACAAATGGTAAAATAAACTGTGAGTTGAATATGAGAGTTTTTTTCCTTGCATTCTCTGAAATTACTAGGAGGTTTTATTTTTTTTCAAATTGTGCTCTGGGACTCGAAGCAGAACTATAAGGGTGTGCATATGAATGTGAAATGGGTGAAAGCCCAAATCTCCTTGTGCCTGTATTAATCATAGAAACCGAGGGTTATGACTGGTATGCAGCCATGTGTTTTATAATATTTCACTTGCATAGGGTCTTATTCGGTGGACACAAATTCATAAAAAGACATCAACCTGTAAATAATAGAAGATATAAGCCTCAATATCATGTTCAAGCTCAGCAACAATGAATAGAAAATAAAGTTTTGTTGGAAAATTTCATGATGGGAAAAGGGACAGTTACACATTAGATTCTAAATGTTTTGTATGTCAGGTTGGTCTTCCTTCCGATGTGAGGAAGAGTTTCACATGCTCTTTAGATCTTACCTTAAGTGGAATCTCTTCCAAGACAATTTTCAGAGCTATATCTACATCATCAATTTGGTGTCAGATTTGTGGCCATGCACCTTTGTTCATTTGATTGTGATTATGACTAATTTGTCCAGACAAAATGAACTATCTTTCAAAAGACTCCATGAAGTAGAAGAAAGAGCATTGACCTAAAACTACAGACATCCAAATGATCAAATATTTGACTTTTATTAATCTTGCAGCATATCCTGCTTCTTATTTTTTCACCTTTACTATAAAAAGCTAAGACCAAATGGCCTTCTTGAATGATCTGTCAATCAAAAATTGTACAATTCCGTGCAGAGTTATGAAACATGCCCAGCATTTTATAAAAGCTCAATTATTTTTAATTAGTGGAAGAAATTTTAGGCTGATTAACTGAAAATTTTAACTAATGATTCATTTTAGATATACACTTTAGACATCTTCTATAATAACCTTTTTGGTAGTTTATAATTTGTTGGGAACTGCCCTGCCTGGTATCAGAAGCTGTAACCCCTGCCTAGGCTAAGGCTAAGGGAACGCCCTTGGAACCGTAAGCCAGCAAGGAGACAAAAGCTTATCTCCCTGGCAGGAGCGCTGCTTCTGCTGCTTCATCCATAACTGAACCCCAAAGCTTGGTCGGTTAGCCAAAGACAGGTAAGATTCCCCAAGGGGGGAACGACCTAAGACTCACGATCACATGGGAGGCCCCCCAAAGAAGGACTTTGGGGGCTGCAGCAAAAGGGGGTGATGGACCCTCGCTCCTCGGCTTTGACATAGCCTGAGTCCTCATCGTCTGGGAGAAAATCTCCTTATCTCTTGGCTGCCTTTCTTCCCTTGCTCCACCTGCACCTGAAACAATGACAGAGGGTGGTGCAGCTCTGTGCTGAAAAGGGCAGATTCCTTGCGTGATCAGGCTTAAGAAAGAACATGTAAATTACTGTGAAATCGTCTTTGTTTAGAATGCTCTCAGTTGAATGAGAAGGGTCCAAGGAGGAAGTTAGTTTGTTCCTTTAAAGTCTTACAGCTCTTTGACCCTGACTCAAAATAGACCCGCAGAGTTCCTTGTTATCGATTGTTCCTTACTTTCTCGCAATGAGTAAAGTGCTTTACCTGAATTATTATGCAAAACGAATCCAATAAAAGCAGGTTTGGATGGTAAATTGGTGCGCTCCCCACTAGAGGGGGTGGCCATCCCGTCCCTACTTCTCCACAGAAACTAGTCTGTCTCTGTGCAAGTTTTTTCTCGTGTTTCGACGAGCCATCCGCAGCGTTCCGTGATCACTGCTGGCCGGTGACCCACGCATCAATAATTGACACAATTATATGAATGACAATGTATAAGTTAAATTAATCAGATAATTATCATTAGGAAATAAAGCAGGGTATATTCAGGAAAATTAAAATAATGTATCAAATATTTCTTGGCAAACATCCTAGTAGTGTTTTTAGTAACCAAACTTTTAATAATTTCAAATGTTGATGTAGCAGCATCCAAAATACATTTATTTGCCAAGGACACTGATGTCCCATTGAGCTCTTGAAAAAAATCTTGTTTTCTTGTGAATTCTGAATAAAATATTGCTATTGTAAAGGAAAAAGCAGTGAAAGGCTTTAAACCTTTATAAATAGTAAAAATTGCTACATAACTTGAAGTAATAAAGTGAAAGTGTTCATTTATATTATGTAGTAAAAACCTATTTATATATTTCCATAACTAAAAATCCTCAAGTTGTATAATCTACAGACATCTACAATTAACTGATTTAAACTTTTATTCCCATTAAAGCCAGTTCCATTTAATGGAGAGTTGAACATCTTCATAGTTGCCAAGAAGGGAGTAGATTACTTTTATGTTTTGCAACTTTCTTCTCACTTCCTTTTACTGTGCCCTAGCAATACACTAAAGGCTAAAATGAATGTTTAATCTCAGTAATTTGTAACTCTGTTGTTAAATTATATATGTTATAGGTCTTTTAATTTTTATCTTTGCTTTGAGACCAGAGGAATAATAAATAATTATCAGGAACCTGGGGCACATAAATGACAATCTTTCTCCCCATTTGAGGTCCAAAGCAATTAAGAAACATGATATATAATTGAAATAGCTCTTTAATACTGACAAACACTATGGTTGAAGATAAGCTTGTTTAAAAACCAAATAAGATTGTTTACTCTTTACTGTGGCAAATCTTGAAATAGTCTACCACAGGAAAAGTTTGTTTCTAAATAAAACAACTACTGATTGAAATAATTGCTTCCCACTGTCCTGGGTAGAGAAGACAAAAAGAAGACCAAATATTCTTTATTCAGTCTTTGAAAGGTTAATTCCAGCAATAGGACCAATAGATGTGCCTTAACAAAGATTTAACTCTCCGCTACCATGAGGAGGTCTATGAGATGAATAAAGAGGGAGCTGCTACTTGTGAAGGGCTCCTTATGATGGAAAACAAGGATGCAAAAGAGATATTGTTACAGGGTGCAGCCAAGAGGGGGGACCCCAAATGAGCATTTGAAATGGGGTCCACAACTCAAGGTGTCCAGGAGATTTTAAGATGTCTCCACCCCCACCCCCCCACGGTGTGGGTTGGTGGAAGGGACAAATGGAGCAGGACCATTGAGAGCTGTTTTGCATAGCAACAGCCTTGCAGCTAAGCTCTGGCGTGGTCATTTAACATATCTATAGCCTTTGGCTGGTCGCTTAGATATGTTAAATAGCTGTGATCATCTCTGAGCCAGGGGAATGGAAGTAACTTCCCCACCAACATGTGACTGGGGGCAGATCCCCCAAGCTACAGTGCCTGTGTGGGAGCTCGGAGAAGGTTGGCTCCAGGACATGGGCCACACCTGCCCAGACTCATGATGGCAGCCCAGTAAAGCTGGAAGGATATGAATTCTGGTAAGTGAAGCCGAGTGTGGGAGGAGTCGGAAATGAGGCTGCAGAGGAAGATTCGCCGAGGGGATTTAAAACCCAGACTTGGCAGCCATTAGGAGAGAGAACCATGCTGCTTTGAGAAGGAGAGCCATGCGCAGCCCTGGGGGGAGAGAACCATGCGGCTTTAGCAGAATAGGGAGGACCTCAGCCATTGAGGGAGAACCGTGCTGCTTTAGGAGAGAGAACCACGCGGCTTTGACAGAGTGGAGACTCCTGCAGCCCTGAGAGGGAGAACCACGAGGCCTGGACAGAGCGGGGACCCCTACAGCTTTAGAAGGGGAACCACCACCTGTTTTTAGCAGAGATCCCGGCGACTCAGCAGAGGGTGCCAGAAACCCAGAGAGGTCTCCCAGTCGAGATGGAGTACTAACTGGGAAGAACCAGAGGAGTGCCTGAGCCATGGACTTCTATTTCCTTTCCTGAGATACGGTACTCTGGACTGGGTAAAGGGGGAAGAAAGGAAGGACTGTGTCTGTTTGTGGGTGTTTTAAGGGACTTTAGGATTTTTGATGAATACGTTAGGTCACTACTTGAAGTCTGTATAGCATTAAATAAACATTTCCTTTCCTTTTCACGAATCTCTGGCATTGAGAGATGTCTTTCCTCGGGTGGCGGACATGACGGACCTGGGGGCCTTTTAAATAATAGTATATTGTCCCAGGCCCCCCTTGTTTGTTCTGTAACAATATGACCTTCTCTGACCAGTTATTAATGAACTACTCACCGGTATATTGACAAAATCATTTTTACATTTCTGTGAATCTATCCCTCATATTTTGCCTGTATCATAAATATACTTAATTTTTAAAATTTTACTTTATATAGTACTTTAAGATAATTTTAACCACATTTTTGTTCATGTTTAGTACTGTGAACATTAAAGACACGTTTTTTAATGGGGATCAGTCAAATTAGTATATATTCTTGCTCATCTTTAATCTTACTTGAATACTATTTGGAAACACTGTTGCATCTTTTGGTGAAAGTAAATTTGAAAATATTTTTTAATAAACTGACTTAAACATAATGAAATGCTAAGTAGCCCAGTGAAATTATGAGTCTTATTAAGCCATTTCCCACCGTGATGGCAGGATTGAAGCTGAGGTTGAAAGCTCCGAATCCTAGGAAGACAACATCAGAGTGGGGGATGAGTTGGTGGTTGAATTATTTTATATATATAATATATACAAATTGCTGAAACAATTGTTTATTATTTCTGAAATAGGAACTCTCTTGTTATTGGGCTGAATTGTGTCTCTTCAAAACTCTTATGTTAAACTCTAACCCTTAGTACCTTAGAATGTAATTATATTTGAAAATAAAGTCTTTAAAGAGCTAATTAAAGTAAAATGAGGTCAAAAACTTGGGCCTTAGTTTGATGAAACTAGTATGTTTGTAAGAAGAGAAGAATAGGACTCAGACACGCTGAGGGAAAAACCAGGTGAAGACACAGGAAGAACACTTCCCTGAGTGTTAGGCTCTACAACCTAAGGGCAGAGACCTCACAGGGAATCAGACTTGTTGATAGCTTTGATCTTGGATTTCTAGCCTCCAGAATAGTGAAAGATAAATGCCTTCTAAGACACCTAGTTTGCAGTGCTCTGTTATCGCAGCCCTAAGAAAATAATACATGTTTTCATTCCACTTTTATTTTTCATCCTTTCTCTTTTTCTTCTCTTCCTTCTTCCTTTAGAGCTATGAAAGAAAAAAACAAAAACAATTCCAACCAGCTGAAAAATATACTCTTCTGCTGCCCACAGGTTCAACTGAGAAAGGACTGAGAACTCTGAATGACCTCCTACATCAGTTATTAATTATTTATGGCTCTCATCTCTGAGTGTACCTATCAATATATGCTCTGTGATAAACAAGGATATTCTTTTAAGTATTGACTCTCTAAAGTGAGTAGGATGTGAAGCATTCTCAGGTTAAAACCCCAGAGGGCCATTGCAGGAAAGAGATGATATCTTGCAATTTTAAGGATGAAAGGGTCCAGTTATGTGGGTGTGATGGCATCTGGGAAAGCCTGTCCAGATTAAGGCAATGATCTACTACCTCTGACCTTGGAGCTTCAGCCTGGCCTTAGCATCACAGACCTCATCGTTCAGAGACTAGAGTTCCTGACCAGCCTGAGGGTTCTATAGACCTCAGCAGAGACCATAAACAGCTGCTGGTGGCCAGGAGGGTCACATATGTAGCTGCCACTCCTTCTGCATCCCTGCACAGCCCTGTGCTCTGAAGACCTCCTGCCTTTTCCTGGACCCCCACTGCACACTCACACCACACTATTGGTGGCTGATTGCCATTCCGACCACCTGCACTGTCCAGCAACTTTGGACAACCCTTGACCTGACCAAACAAGGTGAAGACCCCTCGTATAAGTTGAGGTGGACCATTGCTTCTCTAACAGATCTGTACTTCTTCCAGGTTTGTCCTTCCTTTTGCATCTTTCTCAGCTCAAGGTATCATATAAAGTTCCTGTATACTTATCTTGACTTTACTTACAATGAAATAAAATGACATCCAGAACAATAAAATTTGCCAGGAGTATGTGAGTGTGAATGTGTGTGTGTAATATAAACTTTTGTCCCAAACAAGCAGAGCTGTTAGTCATTTGAGAGGTGGTTGAATGCCTTCTGTCATTCCAGTGTGCCCTTGATAATTGTCATTACAGTGAATTTTAATAAAAATGTCTTCTCTCATTAGGCTTAGTTAGAGAAAGGAAGGAATAAGAAGAAATCAGAGTTAAGGGGTTTAAAGGGGAGAAAAATGGGACAACTGTAATAGCATAATCAATAAAATATACTTAAAAAGAAATCAGGATTAAAATAAATGAAGGTACTATACATCTTAGCCAATACTTGATATTTTGTGGCTATTTGGATATTTTATAAAAGAATTTATTTATTTTTAGAGAGAGGTGAAGGGAAGGAGAAAGGGAGGGAGAGAAACAGAGAGAAACATGAATAAGTTGCCTCTCCATGCCCCCAACTGGAAATGTGGTCCCCAACCTAGGCATGTGCCCTGACTGGGAATTGAACCTGCAACCTTCCAGTTCACAGACCAGTGCTCAGGGCACTGACACACACCAGCCAGGAGTGGATATCTGGATTATTTTTTTGGTCATTCTGGTAAGTATATAGTGGTATCACATCTTTTTTAAATCCTCACTCAGGGGCGTGTTGTTTTTTTTTCATTGCTTTAGAGAGAGCGGAGCAGAGAGAAACATTGATGAGAGAGAAACAGTGATCAGTTGCCTTCCACACACACCTGGAATGGGGATCCTGTGTGCCCTGTCTGGGAATTGAACCTGCAACGTTTCAGCTATGGGCCAATGCCAACTAAGCCACACCAGCCAGGGCTCATGTATGTGGTTTCAATTTATATCTTGTGAGTATTTAGCACCCTTTTGTATGATTTTTGGTCATTTGGAGAATTTATTTAGTGACCCTCTATAAAGGTCTTTGGAAATGTTCAAATGGAGTGAAATATAGGTTTTAAGCCATAAATGTACTATATTGATTGTAGTGAAAATATTACTCCTACTTTTAAGTAAATGTATATAAATTACGGATTAACACATATGTTCACCTCTAGTTTTATTCTAAAACAGATGCCTGTAGTGTGATTAGAGCAGCAGTTGGGAAACGCAGGATTATCAAAAGAGCGATGTCATAAAAGTGGAGAAAAAATATTGTATTTGAAGAGACTCCCACCCAATGAACACGTAGTTGTGAAAACAAAAAAGAATAGCATTGTTCTTTATAAATGACAGTTGACCTTTTTGCATGCCATACTTGTCTTGGAACTTTCTAATACAAATAATAAACCAAATTTTTTTTCAAATAATATGTTTTTACTTTTTTAAAATTTTATTTTTATTGTTGTTCAAGTACAATTTTCTATCTTTTACTCCCATCCCAACCCACCCACCCAGCCCTCCCCACCTCCCTCCCATTTCCACCCACCCCTAGTTTTTGTCCATGTGTCCCTTATATTTGTTCCTGTAAACCCTTCCCCCTTTTCCCTGAAATTCCCTCTCCTCTGCCCTCTGGTCAGCCTGTTCTCTATTTCAGTGTCTTTGGTTATATTTTGCTTGTTTCTTTGTTTTGTTGTTTAGGTTCCTGTTAAAGGTGAGATCATATGGTATTTGTCTTTCATCGCCTGGCTTATTTCACCTAGCATATTTTCTTATATTTCATTCTGTTGTTTATTCCATATTTTCTCACAGAATCATTTCAAAAAAATACTTCATTTTTGTTCGAATTTATTTAGTATCCCAAATGGCCGAATTACTTAATTCTCCATGGATGTATGGTTCCACAGTCTATTATTACTCTATATCATTCCTGCAAGAAAAGATGGCATAAATCATTTGTACTATTGGAAGATTAACAAGTAAAAGTATGAGATTTATTATACCAAAAACATTATGGCAGTTTGCTGGGGCTAGTAACTACTAAATTTCATTACTTCCATAAAATGAGGAGGACAGAAACCAGAAGCCACTACTGAATCTGGAAGGTGCAAGTGCAGTGGGGAGGGCCTGGCTGGCGGGCGGTGGAGCAGAGAACGAACAGCGAGATAAAACGGAAGATAAAGTGGAGCGGCTGTGCTGGAAAGTGAGCGATCTGTCATTCTATCGACTCAATTGCCTGTTAGCTTTATCTTAACCCTAACCCACCTAATCCTATCATGAGGGTCTTTATTCACTCTCAGTCAACAAAATTAGCATTGATAAAATAAATTATTAAAAGATGTATTACTTTCCCTTCTCACAGTAACCTTGTTGTCTTATTCCCAGCACTCTGCCAAGGTCGTGTCAGTATTCTGCTTCCAGAGCACTGGGCATACATAGATGGTTATACACACAAACACATTTACATAGAATTTTTGATGACTTCTTCAGATTTCAGATTTAATTAACTACAAGCTACAACTACCTATTTGCGTCTTTGTAAAATTACAAAGTGTTTGTGTCTGTCGATGGGTAATAAATTACAGCTTTGGAATTGTGAGTAAATAGTATTTGTTTTTGTATGCTTCATTGGATTTTCCATTTTATACAATCTAAAATTCCCCTGCTTTTCGAAAGTCATACAACTTTATGCTTGTTAAGCTCTTTCATTGTCAGAAATTTAAGACAAATGCTCAGTTTTACTTAGCAATGTAAACAACGCATAGACAGCACTAAAAAGACCATAAAGCATTTGCAAAGCACTGCATCCTTATATCATATGCAATGTCACCACACAGCAACAAAATAACCTTCAGAATATAACACACACTTTGCACCTAGTTGGTCTCTTCACAAAAAAAGACAAATTCAGCTGTCTCCCTTCCATTGTCTCTCCTTTATGAAAACTTTTATTTCTTAAGCCCCAACAAACTAAAACAACTAGCTGTTGATCTAGATCATAGTTCATGAATTTTGCTGTCTCTCTGCCTTTTTATGGAATTCTATTTTATTCACTATTTTCTCTGTTCATGACCCCAAAGAGGAGTGAGTGGGTTACAGAGAGCTCTGGAACTATACCAACTCTTAGGAGATTACTGGCCTTCTGATATGACTCCATTAGTCATTGAGAGTGACATGCTGTTACAATTATAGGAAGTCAGAGTAGGCATCTACCATAGAGAAAAGAGGTTGATAGACACCTCCCCCAAATTTAATAGAGCACGATGATACTTTGAAGATGCAGGCGTTCATCCATCCCTGGGTATGTGCGGAGAAGATAGAAAGTATACCAAGGGCTCACGTGAGTGGGCTTTACAGATTAGGGCGTCTTGGTAACAGGTTTTCTGTTGTCCATTTTCTTTTCCAACATATTGCCATGAGTAACAACTCCCTTATCACTCTGAGGCAAGAAAACACACCAATATCTCAATGCCAGCCTTTCCCCATCTGAATCAGCTAGGCGACATCATAAGCACTTGAACTCTTCTACTAGTAGGTACTGAGGAAATACCAAGTGATCATTCTTGTCAATTTTGTTAAAGAGTCTAAGTGCGGTGTGTCTGTGTGCATTTGTGTGTGTGTGTTGGAGGACAGTGGTTGATTTGTTCTCCTTAAATATTAAACCTCCCAAATTCTGCAGCATGTTTATAGCACTATCTTAAAAAGCAAAGCATCCTTATATCTTTCAGATGCCCCTGGATTGAATATATAAATGGCCCACAGTGAATGAGATTTTCCATCCTTCATTCATGTCCCTTCAGCCGAACACATGTATTTTAGGACAACAGAGTCAGTGCAAGTACTAAAGCATTTCCTCTTAAATAAAAATTCTTTAAATAAAAATTGTTTTCTATACATCGTCATTATATTCTTATCTCCTCATGTTATATGAAAATGGTCTTCAGTTTTAAGGACCTAAGCAAGAATATTTTTAAAAAGAAAAGATTTGCAATAAAAAAAAACTTGTCAATACATATGTCTTTATAAAAAAGAAAATAATGTTAGTGAATTAATGAAATATATATGAAAATATGAAATGCATATGAAAAATGCTAAGTAATCTCAGAATTCAACAATGTGGCTAAGAATATGAACCATCTCAGACATCTACATCTTTAAAATAAAGCAGAACAAAATGAAAAGCAGTCATGAGAAAGAGTATATGGTACTAAATATCATTAACACTATGAAAACTGGCTTGCTAAATACAGTAATAATTGCTTGGTAATACTTTATGTGTATTAGAAGGCTGATAAAGTATTAAAATTTACACCTGTAATCCAATTGCTTCTATGTTCTTTGGTTAAGAGATTTTTTACAACCACTTGCTCTTTTTTTTTAACAAAACAAAATAATATTCTTACTGAGCTTTATTTTAAAATGTGAAAGTTCACCTAATAGGAATAAGGTGTAGGAAAGTTTGCTTGTATGGGTGTAGCAATCTTAAATACTCCAAAAAGAAATACAAACATTCTAATCAGCATAATTTTGAAGATATAAAAATATTAAGTAAATGTACATTGAAATCTGGGGATACAAATTCAAATATGTGAAAAGCCTTAAAATTATTTTATTTTTAACAATGGAAAAATCACTTGATTATGTTATTTACTTTGATTTCTATAAGCACTCATCCATAATGTTTATGTGTTAGCTGTGCTTCCATTACACCCTTTTGATTTTCTTATTTGCTTGCTTGTTTTTTTTCTCACTAAATTTAATTTTAATTTAGTTTAGTTATTTTTTTTTGTTTGAGAAAGCTAAAAATGCATGCGATTAAACAAATTCAAACTTTACAAAATATTTCCTAAAGCAATTTTAGGATTTACTTAAAGAAGCAACCCTCTGTTTGGAATGTTCTCATAACTCACGCTTTCATTTGATTTAAACCTCTGTTCAATGTTGAACCACCTCACTGAAAGTAGCACCGCACCATCATTCTGCCCTTCGTATATGCATTGTTCTTCTTTATGGCGCTCCAGCACAGGAAGCACTAATACCTGCATCACCATACCAGCGTTTGTCTCAAAACTAGAAGGTCAGCTCCATGAGATCAAGACATTGAAACTGTGAAGGGTCCGAGAATTTACTTTACTTGGAAGCTGGTACGTTTTTGTCCCACAGGTTTATGGATGCTAGCAGAAAACATAACTCAAGGGTCAGATACAATAGCATTTTTGCTCACAAAAGAGGAGGAAGCTTAAGTTTCGTGCTAAAAATGTATTCACACACATAGTTTTGTAAGTTTTTAAATCTTCCAGGCTTCCAGTTTTCACTGGGATTCTGACTTCTCCAGTCCAAAATGTGCAGAGAATTTATTATTTTAGTACTTCTAAAGGTCTCTCTCTTACAAAATTCCCAGTTAAAGTTCCTTTTCCATAAACCTAGTGAAAAATTTCACATAGTTTCCACTCTTATTTCATGAAGTTGCTATTTTTCATATATCACTTGCAAGTTGTTGATTGCCTTTGGGAGTTTTCAAATTTGTTAAAATTGTTATTTTTTTAAATTGTTTAACATTCCCCACGCTGCATTTACAGAAAGTAGAGTCTTCAATTTGTTACGTAAGCTATCTTTGCTGTAACAATACTGTGTGCCAAATCATAGCATTACTTTTAGTTTCCTGAAATTATGTTTTAGAGCTTGTTAATAATCATATGTCACCAGATTAATTTTCAAATACACTTAATATATTTAGCAAAAACTTTTTTGTAAACTTATATATTCATATTCAGGGATTGACATGACAAATACGGTCATATTGAGCCGCATTTATCAACATTAGCCTTAGTGGCTCTTTATCTGATGTAGGTCTTTTCATTGTTGTTGTTAGGAAGTTAATAGGCAGTGCTTTGTAACCTTTTTTAAAAGTTAAATTATTTAGTTTATTTGAGATAACATGCCCCTGGCATGATACTGATTAGAACTGTTTCATTGACATCCATATTTTCAAATATGTTAAAATCCAACCATTTTCTTTTAGATCTTCTGGAATTATTATCTTTCTAGAACATAAAAAGTTAACTGCCATTTGTACTGTGAACTAATAATTTTATTTAATTATCCAGTAAAAATGATGTGTCCTAGTTTATCACTCATAGATCTTTTCTTACTAAGGATGATTAATAGCCTTTTGTGATGTCAGTATGAAAGCCAGGATAAAATGAAATAAAAGAGATAAAGGATTTCAATGCCAAAGACAGCTATGTGTAGTCACTTTTTCTGAAAACTGAAATTAATTTTACATACCTCAAAAACTGATGAGGCTTTCTCAAGGCATATGTTACAACTTAATTCAAAGTTATTTTTTTTTACTTTAAAGATTCATGCATTTATTATAGTTGAAAATATAATTTTAAACAGTATTAAGTATATTATCATAAATATATTTTTAATAACTGAAATTATATATATATTGAGTAAAATAGATTTTAACTTGAAGCAAATATCATTACACTGTTGAGCAATAATAATATATTTTCTGATGCCTAATTATTTTGTCTATTTTAGCTGGTACATTATACCTGCCTTTCAATATTATGATTTTAAAGGTAAACTAAAAGACAAAAACATAGATTGAAGAGACTGAACAGGTATCAGAACCCAAATCATATATGGAAAAAATGCTGGAATTACCAGACCAGGAATTTAAAAAGTGTATGATTGATAACCTAAGTGATTTAATCGAAAAGCAAACAACATACGTGAACAGATGGATAATATAAGCAGCAATATGTCAATTTGAGGAAGATCCCTGAGGGATGCAACATTGCTAAAATCTGTTTAAATTTATTTGTATAAATTTGTTAAAGTTGTTCTCATTTTCTTAAGTTTTGTGCATTGCTTTAAAATTGTAGATCACTCTTGCAAACTTGTAGCTCCCACGTGGAACATGAAAATAGAAAGTATGCATAGTTGAAAATAAAAATAATCTTGAAAAATGCTTGCATATCTAAAGTGTCAAATCTTGAATATCCTACTATCTTATTAGGTAAATGGAATTAAAGCTAAATATTCTAGAAACTACCTAGCAGAATTTCTACATGTAAAATGCTTTATTATATATTAATATCCTGAGAAGTAAGCCTGCTCAGGAAAAAAATAAGAGAAATTTGATAAATAACAATTCATGCCTATATTTATTTATTGAGAATGTATGTCTTGCAATATGTTAAGTATTAATGACATGAAGCCTAAAATTAAAATTCTATCAAGTTTACTACAATTTTGAGGGTTAAAGAAATGAACAAAAGCAAGTTCATTAAAATTTGGGGAATTCTAAAATCATGACAATTCTTTACTGCTATAACAGTGCTTAATAGGGACATTTAATCCATCTAATCAAAATGGGTAGAATTAGCTAGTGGTCAATAATTATATTCTGGAAAAATGATCTACAACTGAGATACCAAAAATAAGTATTAATCAAAAGGTTTTGGTATTGGGGACACTGTATTAGGTGACTGAGATTAAATACCACAGAGCAGAGAGACAATAAAAAGTGGATATGCCCATGTGGGAGAAGGGACATATTCCCTGTTGCTAAATAACACAGTGTCATTTTGGGTAGTGCAGGATTATAGAAATGACAAAAGTCCACACCTCAGAGTTGAGCAGGAACATGACTTACAGACTCTGCAGTACTGGAAGGAGGCCTGCAAGGTTAAAAAATAATAAGTGCTGTGACCTTCTTTTTTGCAAAGCTCCTAAATGGAGAGGTCATTCAAGGTAAGTACTCTCTGTGTCCTGTAGACATGCCCCACACGTGCATCAAGAGAGGTGTCACAGTTTTATTTCCGGTCTCACGTTTGCCTTTCCGGTTGAAATCTCTTGGAATTGTAATTTCCATATTGTATCCCAGGTAGCTCTTCAAAATTAAACGGTACCTGAAAATTCAGTGAGCAAGCCACCTCAGCTTACATTTTATCAAGGAAATCTTAAAACAAAACAAAAAACTCAAAAGAATTACAATGTGCTGCCTGTTCGGCCTGTTTTTCTCCCCCTTTGGATATAGGACGAAAGGCTTGTGCAAATAATTATAAGCAGAGTATGGATTAGAGCCAATGCTGAAGTATTTTTATGACATTTGCAGATGGGACTCATATATGCTGTTTTGGAGAAAATAAAACTATACATTGGACCAGTTTCACATTCTTAGTTTTTCCTACAGGGTTTCAGATTATAGCAAAATGATTGCCAGTATTTCACAAATAAAATAGGTGCTTCATGTCCAGAATTGTCTGGCACAAGATTTCCTTTAATGAGTGGTTTAAATTAACTCAATTTTTGTGGATTGTACCTTAAAATGCCAAAGGAATCTTTTCGGGGGGTGGGGGAAGGGACCTGGAGACTGGATTGTTCCAGTTTTTCATCCCTGTGCCCACAAGTGTCTGTTTCATGAGTGTGTTGCATTAGGGGAAAAGTCCCCTGCTCTTTGAGTGGAGCAAATGTGATTAGTTAAGCTGTAGCAATTTTTTTTGTGTTTATTTTTAAAAGTGATAAAACTTGAATTGAAAAAGGTAAAACTTGAACTAGAAAACTACTTTTGTACTCTTTGATTGTGATGGCATTACATGTTTATGTGGGGTTGTCAACATTTTATTTATGGTTGAATTATGTTCTATTTGTTAGCTATCCATAATGTTTCTGATTTTCATATTTGAAAAAATAAATAAAATAGGATTAGTTAAATAAGAAGATTATTGAAAACAAAACTTGTGTGTTGTTTACTGTATTTGTGAAAACCTACCAGTTTACTGAGTTCTGGGATTCAAGCCAGGACGATATTCAAATAATGTTCTTTTCCTATTGTGATCATTATTATTCAATTAATTTTTCAATGCTGTCATCTCCTGGTTTTAATAGTAAGAATTCCCTTATTTACTTTGCATTGTACATCAAGATGTTTAGAATGTTCTCAGAAAGTAAATTCTAATAAGAAAAAAAAATTTAACTTAGAAATAATTTTACCTTATGATTTTGAGCCACCACTGAAATTAGGGTTCAACAGAATAGTAGTCAAGGTTAAAGAACAAGAGCAAAATCATGTACAAGTCTCAAGTTTTCGTATCACTTTTTCTAATTTTTAGGCTCTTTAAATGGAGCTTTTGCATTTATTAACTAGATTAAATGTAGATAATGAAAAGTGAAATTCAGGATTCCTTATAACAAACACAAATTCAATGAATATTTTCTATGCAGCCTGTTTAGCAACTAGGACCAATGTTTGCAGCCTTAAATTAGTTGAAATTTTTTCTCTTTCCGATTTATAATAGCTGTGTTAAAATGTTTACATGTCGATCAGTGTGCATCTAATCAGAACTCTACCTGGTTGTCCTGATTTAATTATAATATGAATACATAATAAGATCACAAATAGTTGACATCATTATTCTGAAGTCTTAACATCACTTTAGTGACATAGGGCATTTTAGGGAATGGCAGCACAATAAATAGAGGGCAGCTCATGCTCCCTTCTCTTTGGTATTCTTTTTGTGTAAAACAGGTTAAGCATGTCTCCTCCTTCATATAATTTAAATATTAAAATATCTGGTAAAATAGAATAGTCCTGATGTATAGAAATAATTATTGCTATTAGTATTACTGGTTACACAAATGTGAACATAACTCTTCCTCTCTGACAAATTAGAGAATAAAATGAATAGGAACAGATCAGCTATGATATGATTTATTATGAGAATATATATAATATATATATAATATATATATAATTTATATTATATTTATAATTTATATATTTATAATATTTATAAATATAAATAATATAAATATAATATTATAATATTTATATATTTATAATATATTTATATTATATTTATATTATATTTATTTACAATATATATATATATAATATATATAATATATATTAATATATATAAATATATATTATATATATAATATATATATTTATATATATATATTTAGGAGCTTATAATATAAGCTCCTAAAACCCTTGGAATTATTCTAAGTGAGAAAAGCAAAGGTGTCTTTTGTTATGTTCATGTGGTGAACTCTGGGAGGCACCTAAGAATAGGAGCTGGCTGTCAGTGGAACTGAGCACACTATTGGATGTTCGGAACTTTCAACGCCACACTCTCCAACCTCTGCCCGCCCAGGGGCAGAAGATTGAGTTCAAATGCCAATTGCCAATGATTTAATTAACCATGCCTATGTAATGTTGCCTCCATAAAAACCCCAAAGAACAGGGTTCACAGAGATTCCAGATTAGTGAGTGGGTGCAGATGCTCAGACACTGATGCCCTAGGGAAGTCTCAGAAGCTCTGTTTTCTTTCTCAGACTGCGCCCTATGCATGCCTTCCTCCTGGCTCTTTCTGAGTTATATCTTTATATAATAAACTGGTAATCTATTTAGTTCACCAGTTTCCTGAGTTCTGTGAGCTGCTTTGGCAAATTAATTAACCCTCGGGAAGTCATGGGAACCTCTGTAGGTCAGAAGTACAAGTAACAGGTAATAGCCTGGACTTCAGGCTGATATCTGGAGTCCAGTGAAGGGTTGTTGGGACATTTGCTCTAACCACTCAGTCAGAACATCTGAAGTTGGGGGGTGGAGTTGGCTTTGAACTCTTTACCTGTGAAATCGGATACTATGGACAGTGTCCCAACTGAACTGAATTGTAGGACACCCAGCTGGGTGTGTGGGAAACCCTCCATCTATATCCAGACTTTAGAAACTGGATCCAGGAACCCAAAAGAACAGATACATTTTATTTTTAAACTATAATTTCTCTATTATTATTTCAGAATTGTACAGAATTAGCCTCCTACTTTATCTGATTTTCCTTATGTTAGTTCCTCTTCATGATATGTATTTAACAGCCTCGTCCAATGCATAGTTCCTGCTATGTTTTCCTCTCTCTTACCACTAAATGCCCTAACTTTATACCTTATTAAGCTCAGATTCTCAGGCGCATCACTTTAATAATAACCTCATCTTTTACTCGTGAATCATGTGAAAATTCTCATTTTATCAAAGTAGTAAAAATGCTGGTTAAAACACATTCTCTGCTTGCTCATCACTTCTCACCTTGCAGACGTGAGACACTGAGGAATGGCAAAAAATAACCATTATGAACGACCTCATCTAAATTTCACGACCACTAACCTTTAGTAGATCCTTACTGTTGCAGGGAATTTGGTATTTCCCTGGACTGGTCAGTCTTCCACTACCTAGAAAGAATATTTAATATCTTTTCTTTCTTCAAACTTCTGGCCTATGGTACTGTCTTCAGATACATTAAGAAGTTTAACGGATTCAGTGATTTCAGGATAACTGAGAGGTGAAAAGGCCCATACTCTAGGCTGCGTTACCAGAAACAGCTTCCAGGACAACCCATGATAGATTCTTTGGTGGGAACATAAAGTTCAATTCCTCACCTGGAATTCCTGCAGTCAGGAGGCTTCTGCCACCTCTGCTTGGGCCAATGATATTGTTTTTACTCAAAAGCAAAGAACTTGATGACTGACATTTGTTAATCACAGAAAACTGGAAGTTTTCCTGGTTTTCCACGCCAGCACAAGCAATCATTAAGCATTAGGCAGATGACTTCCTCTTTACTTCGTCTTTCCAAATTTAGTTCAAGTCTATCCAATGAAAAGACCCACATTTGAATTCATAGTCCTAGCATCCCTCCCCCTTTCTTTAGTTGCATATCCTTTCTTTCCCTGAATCATTTGATGTGTACCATAATTCGTGTATCCCAATGCCTAGAATGGTATTCAGGCATTCAGAATCTTAGGTATTCTCAATACCCAACACCTCCCTTGTTTTCTGCCCTCACTGTGTACTTATTACTTGCTTTCTGCTTTCCTTGTTCACAGAGATGTGGAAAAACACAGGCAGGACATATGGGGACATTCACTCTTCATATTGTAAAGTTTTACCAATGAAAAACCAGGTAGCTGCATCCTACTGGATCATACTTTCTGGTTTTCACCAACCTTGCATTGCATGGAAAGTATGTTGTCAATATTTTTTCCTCTTTCTTCACACATACATAGTTCTATTTTGTTCTTTGTTATTCACATGTGCTCGCATATAGTTGTGGTATCTAACAAAATCCAAAGGTGAAAGAATCATCTTCTGTGAACAGTAGAATTCCTCCTTTCTTCCTGTCCTTTCTCATAAACTTCAAGTGATGGCACAGGCAATTTTCCTAAGTATTTGTCAGGTGTGCCACCACATTGTTCCTGGAGTTATCTGAGCACCACACGCTGTGCTACTTGAGATGCACATTTGATTGGCATCCAGAATGTGGGTGACCTACTTACTCATCTTATCCCTAACTTTATCAGGCCATGTTGGGCTCCAGTTGTGCTAATTCATGTCCTCTGGGAAACCAACTCCAGGACAGAATTAGAGGAGCAAATGATTTGAACAGAAAAATGACAATGAACTTGAAAGGAAAGGGACAGCAAATGTATTCAGATCAAGCCTGTGATACGATTCTGATGCTGTACAGAGAGAGGTGGAAGACTGAGTAGGAACTCTTACTGCAGCTTTACAGAGGCCAAGAGCAGAGTCCCATTAGGAGTTTCCCACATTGGGCAGAGCATTCCAGTTCTAACACTCTTGCTGTGCTCAAGCATTTGCTAATGATATTCCCATTGTTTAATGGCAGGCTCTTTACAGAACACTATAGAAAACTCCCAAGGCACAGCAACAAAAGCACATGGAAGGTGTTCTCTTGAAGGGGGACCTAAGCAGCATGCCTCCATGGCTGTCGCAGCATTAATGATATATTATTTTCTCCTTGGGGCTTTCATAGCAGTTTTAAAGCTTTGATCCAACAGTTATGAAAATGTCACTGTTGTTCAAATATTTCTAATTATAAACCACTTCACTTCAGATTTTGTGTTTCCTGAGAGTAAGCACTGTTTCACTTCTAACCGTGCTCTGTCCACTGTATGTGTAAATACCTATGTAACAAATTGCATGTGCTTCAGATAATTGCCTATTGGGGGAAGGATGGAAGGAAGGAAAGGACGTTAGAGGAAAAAAAAGGAAGAAGAAAGTAAAAAAGAAGGAAAGGCAAGAATGTAAACTAATATGTTTTAAAGAATTCATAACTTACCTTGAGAGATGACAAAGCCTTTTTATTGTATTTCTTATTCAGTAATGGGCATCAAATAAATGATATATGGAACCCTGTAGGGCAGCATCTCCTGAAATTACTGGACATCTGCATGAATGATGTGCTGGAACCAACGGAAGCACGGTCAAGTCTATGACACCCAGAGGAAACATCAGAGGAGCTCCCCAATCAGAGGGCTCAGGCTCAGACCTGAATGAAACTCGGGAGCCTGAGGGGCTCATTCCTGTGTATGTTTTTGTGACTAGAGAGTGGGGTTGGGATGATGTTTGGAGAGGCCTAGAGTTTGACTTTGCCTGCTTTGAATTTGCCTGCTGACACTGTGGGAAAAAAACTGGGCTTTCTTATTGGTCTCCCTATATATGGTGACAAAAAAAAAAAGAAAAAAAAGAAGGGGCTGTTTTCCTCCTCCTGGCTCCTCTGCAGTCTCTGCTCAGGAGTCTGTCAGAGAAGCCAAGCCTCCCTGCATTCCCATCTGTCTCTCCCATGTGAGGGTGCATGTTTGGCTGGTGTCCTCTTCTCTCTTGTAGGTACCAGAAAAGTGGTTGATTTTTCACTTCTGTTCAGCTTCAGCTTGTTCGGAGTAGTGACTTCCAAGCTCCTTGCAGTGCAGCTGGGAACTAGAAGTCTCTAACATTCTCTGGGTGTCATTTCCTTCTTAAGTTTAAATTATATTTGATGCATCAGGATAAATATATGACTTGACAATAATGCTGGTATTGATGAGCATTGTGTAGTAATTCCTGTGTAAATATAAGAAACGAATCACCAGTTGTGCTCTGGAGAATTCAAACCTTTTGGTTGCAAGTATGAATCTTGCATTTTCAGAGAGAAGACTCTAAATTAAGCTAAATATTAAAGGAGTAATCTAAAGTGGGATCACGGCTTTGCTGTCAAATGTGGCTACTGGAATGGCTGCCTTAGAATCTTTGTTTTAATGACTGAACACATTCACTGAGGAGATTATCTCTAAATGTTAACAGAAGTAGTTTTGAGTGCCTGATTTTACACTTGTATTTATTTAAAATACGATTAATATTTTAATATTGGTTTACATTACATGTACCTGTACCCACAAAGGTATTTCAAACTTTCAAAATGAAGTTTAGAAAAACTTGTAGAAATAAAGAGTAGTGAGCAATACATATGATAGACCAGGAAAATTGCTTAGAAATTCTCTTTTTCAGTTTTCTTCTGTTTTAAAATGTGCTAGATACTGCAGTAAACAATAATTTCTTCCCAAATAAGTGCAGAGATTCATGAAAAAAAAATGATTTCTCCTACCTACAAGCCATTACTAGTTGTGCCTCAACTATCTGCAGTCACTAGGCAAAGTGCATAGCAGAACCTCATTCTTCTTTTGTAAACTCAAGGTTCTTTGATAGTTCCTTACGCATCAAAATTTTTCTTAGTATAATATTACACATCTACATTTAATAATGTTCTTTTGTATTTTGTATTTAAATATATCCCAGTAACAAAATACCATGTAGTTACGAACAATAAGTTTATTTTGTCTATAATCAAATTATGTATCATATTAACATGATTAATTGTAATACAACTTACATTAAATTTTATTTCATATGGATGAACATTTTTCTTCTGCACATATTTAGATAAATCAAATCAATTGTTTCTAGCATGACATTAAAAAAAACTTCGATCAAAAAGAAGTTGAACAGAAAAAGACTCACAAAATACGACTACATAGAACTAAAATTCCTTTTCTCTTCCATTAATCTAAGTTGGTTTTATTGGGCAAAGTTCTGTTATAAATTTATCTGTGCACTGTGGAAATGTCAAGGAATATGATAAAGGAACATCTTTGGAGATTTATCATGTCATTCCTGTATTTTACATTTCTTCTCATTGTGCAGTGTCACAAGATAAAAAATGCTTTGAAATTCCTGTTTCTCCGATGATCTTGCAGAACTCGAAAGGTCATGCATCTCTGCGTCTGTCTGATAATGAGCATGGTAATACTTTCAAATAGTAATTCAACTAACATAAGATTATCTCTAACATTAATGCACATTTCATTTTTTTCCCAAAGATCTTTAAAAGTGTATGGCTCCTTTTATGGAAATGTATATTTAAAAGCATATTCTATAGGATAAAAGGAGTCTGAATAAGTCAATATGTTTAATCTAAATAACAAGCTTTTGATTATAAAACATGAGCTTCCTTGATAGAGATTTCTAGAGTAACAACAAAAAAAGCCAGCTCACTGCTTCCAGGTACCTTGCTATTTAATTGGGACAGTGAATAAACACACATAGCTATTATGAATGATGTACAGGTTAGCAGAAATATCGATTTACATCTAGTTACTATTACATGTAATTGAATTGTCTGATCATAGACACACAAGTCTAAATAAAAAGGACTGGGACACTTTCTTTTAGTTTTTGTTAAAATTTTTCCTGACAAAATTTTTACCTGACACAGCTAACAAAACTGACAATATTTAACTTCAAATTCAAACAGATTTTGATTCTGGATATGTAACATGGACAAGCAATAGAAGTTTGCAAGTACCAACTTCCACTTTCATTGACTGAGTAAATGTTGGAACTTCAGAAAAAAGCAGCTTAGATTGTTGCCATATACAAATGTGAACCAAAGCAGGAATCGCACACCCTGAACCGATATTCCCAGAAGAACTGATTTTCTCACAAAGATGATATCCGAGCTGTGAATCAGGAATTACAGAGCTTGGTGATAGTTTAACATGTTTTTATGAAACAACTCTTAGGTTTTCTTTAATGTTTAAAAGTTGTATTATATTATTAACATTAAGCTGTTTTTAGTTCAAATTTACTTTTAGTACTTAATTCACACTTTAAATTGGAGAGATCACTGATTCCACAGGATAAGGGAAGAAGTACAAGACAAAACCACGGTAGAAGAGACCAAACACAAACCCGATCAGGTGGTGGGAAGCGAAGCCGGGTGCTCTTTGGCACTGTGTCCTTTTTCTGTCTGTGTGTCTGTTGTGACACTTCTTATGATATCCTTGGGCTCTAGAATCTCATAGCTGTGGAATGGCCAGAACTAACAGTGAACAAACCAAATGGAGTGTCCAATGTCAAAAGAGAAAACAGAATGCATTATTACTTAAGGTGCTTGTGTGGTGGTTGGACAAAAGTACATTTCTCCTAATTAGCCTAAAGAATTTTACAGGGTATGAGGTTTTATTTCACTTGCAAACTAACGAGTTAGTTGGACACAATCTCATGGATGCTGGCAGAGAACATGAGGCTGATGAGCCAGCAAAAATGATGGCTTATTACTCATAGCAGTAGCTGTAGTGAGAACATGAGCATTTTCTTGTGTTATTTCTTTGGGCCTTTGTTGACACAGGGGGACTAAAGAGGGGCCGGTGATGCCTGGACACACTTGGGTTGCATTATAAGAAGAGAATCTGGAATTTAGGAAATCCTAATTCTTTAAAGTGGGCTTCAAGAAAAACTGTGTAACCCTTGGAACCGAGGGAGACAATACTCTACTGGACAAGGGACTAGCCAAAGAACATATATGCATGAGTCGTAGACATAGCAACAGTGTGGCAATAGCCAGAGGGAAAGAGCGGGTATTGGAGCAGGTGGGCAAAGGAGGGATAATGGGGACATCTGTAATACTGTCGACAGTAAAAATAAAGAAGTTACTATGTTCTTTCTCGTGGATGGGGACACTATATCTGTTTACCAGAGCTGTTCACTCTGAAAACATCCTTGGAAATACAGTCTGGAACCAAGGGGCAGGGCCTTTTCTTATAATAGGTACCTAAATGTAATAAATCCTCAGAGAATTCCTCCAAAATCTACACCTCATTTCTTCACTGTCATGTCTTCTGGCCATGAATATGCTGCTCTGTTGGCCACTTGGATTGCTCTGACCAAAAGGGACAACAAACACATTTATTTTTATGTATGCCATTTAATTAATTCAAGCTACCCTCAGCACAACTCAAAATGGCAGAATATGGCAACCTGAAATGTTCTACAGCATCTCAAACCACCAAATAAGTAAATCTAACCATTGGAGTATGCCTTAGAAATCTTGACAGGTTTCTCTTTAACATTCTGTATTGACCTTTGAACTTCTGAGGCTTTAATCCAGCAGTTGCATAGAATCTGCCTTTGCCCACAAGGAGCATGTCTTGGACAATTCTGTCATCCATAACAACCCTGGGCAATCAGTTGACATGGCACTGAATGCTTTCCAGAGCTGAAGGGGTATTATTGATTACTTTAGCTGGAGTCAGAAACAATGTCATTCCCACCTTCGGACTGAGTAACTCCCATAGCTATGATAACTGTTCACAGTTCACGCATAAATTAGGATTCAATTATCCCTTGGAAGGCTCCACGTAATGGATGTTAGCCTAACCTGAGCAAAACCTTCACATCCATCTGAAAGGTACTCCTTCTTTGAGTGCTTCCAGGTATCTTAAGACTGTTCTATAGTACAGGGCAAGTCATAGCGTTTTTGGAAGGGGATCAGTTAATGCCTGGCTTCCACCACAAACAGTGCCCCTGGGAAAATAAATGTTTAGAATTGCCCAGATCTCTGAAGTGGGACTCATACTGGCTGGAGAACAAAAGATTTTACTGCCTCCAAAGCCGTACTCTGGCCCCTTTTGTTTTTGGAGGAACTACTTGGAGAAGTTACTTTAATCTGTCCTTTGTACCATGGCACCCACGGGGTGGCGTTCTGCCCCAAGCAATGATGAGCGTTGACATTCAGAGTGGGGATGTGATGGAAAACTGCACCTACTGGTGTTCTGCACGGGTGGCACAGTATCTCGGACCATCTAATCCCAGGAGACTGTTCTTGTGGGCTTCGCAGAAAAGTGAAGCAGAACAATGATCACATTGTGTTCGGAGCTTTTTGTTGAGGAAGATAATTCCAAGTAGTCAGTTAAAATGAATATACTTTGAATAGTTTTGAAGAGGCCTACCAAAGTATTTCCTTGGAGAGGAAGATTAGTCATGTCTGTCTCTCAATTTTCCCATACCTTCGGGAATCTAAGATGCTTTCTCTCCAGGTGATCATGAGTTACTCTCTGGAAATGTTCTGTTTTATCTAGAAATTGCAATAGAAATAATTATTCTCTCCTCTTTCAGTTTCAAAGATTTAGAGTTTCTACTTTAACCTTGGCTATTCCCCATGTTACACTGTGTTCCATTTATAATCTCATTTTTCTAAATTTACTACTTCTCCATTCTCCTTCTTGGCTTATGACATAGCTGAAATACTGCTAAGACCAAAAACTTGGACAGAATTCAAGTACTAGCATTATATTCAAGTTTGGTATTCATTCATGACAGTGTTATGAGCAGCAGACATATCTGAGTAATGGTTGCTAAAGGCAAGTCACAGCAAATAGAAGAAAGTGCATAAAGACGTGTTCTCTGTGGCTGCGAATTATGCATGTCGCAACGAAATGTTGGATCAAACAGCAGTACACACTCACACATTGCCACTGTGGTGTGTATAACAATACAGTTCCTCCTTTTTTGTTTTGAAGGTTCCTAGCAAAATATAAATTTATGATTAAAAGATTCAGAGTGTGGAATATATGACTTTTACAATATCATTCAAGGCCATGTCTTGCACATGAAGCAATTGAGACTGAAGGACATTACACAACTTTTTTCTGAGGCTGTACAATTAATTACAAGGTTACTTCAACCCCCTTTCCAATGCCCTTTCCTGTATTTCCAAACAATAAAATTGCATTCTATCTCACCAGCAGCATGATACATACTTTACAGATAGTAACTGATTTTATCCTCCAACAATGCTATAAAATCATTAATTGCCCCCATTTATATGATGAGAAAGCTGTGGGACATAGACTTTGAATGATCTCCCCAGGGTCCGTCATTTAGTTATGTCACTTTATATTTGCTAATGATGTTTAACTGAAAGCTGGGCTGTTATCTAGGCAATGAAAAAACCTTATTTACTGGCAAAATGACTAGTCATGTATACTTCTTTCTAGAGAATTCAGATATTTGTATTCGAACATTACCAAATCAGGAGAGCGTAAGTCATCACTGATAATGTTTCCATCCTATACCAGGGGTTCTCATCCGGGGTTGTTGTGTCCTTTGTCCCCACAGTGAACATTTGGGAATGTCTGCAGATATTTTTGATGTGACAACTGGGTTTGTAGCAAGGGAGGATTCTATTCGTTCTTTTGTGTTAAATGCCAGGAGTGCTGCTTAACATTCTGCAATGTATGCATGACAGCCCTCCAACAAAGAGTTGTCTGCCTGAAAATGTCAGTAGTGCTGAGGCTGAGAACCCATGTCCTGGACTTGGTTTGCCAGTGCTGGTTCTGGTTGCACCAAGACTTATTGTCACTCTGTGATGAGTATGCTGGTCAGAAGCATCTTTACCAAGAAGGTCTGTATGTGTATTTGTAGGAGGGGGATGAAGAGGGGTCAAGGGGAGTGAAACCACACACACGCAAACACACACAAAATCCAAGCAGCGTCTCATGCCTAATATCCTAAATTTTTCCCATTCTTAAATCAAACTTAACATTTATCTTTGTGTTTAGTGCCCTGTAATCAATACAACATGTCTATGAAGTCAGCATTTTTCTGTCAATTCCTGAATCATGAGACTCAATTATATAAAAATGTATTCTTCCATTCATGTCCATGTTTGGCAAGTTGTTTTTCTTATCTGTAAGGAGGTCATACGAGAAGCACAGCTTCATTACTGTGCACGTATTTATGCATCACAGACCTCCCGCTACATTCATTTGCCCTCCAGTACAAGCCTGTAGGCAGATTCTATGTTTCCTAACAACACGCGAAGATCAGAGAGAAGTTGCTGTAAGCCAATGGTTTTGTACGTATTTTTTACACTTAAATTCTTTGAAAGCCGTATTATTAGTATCCTAGAGTGGGAGATGAAACAGGGAAGTACTTTTGAGGAAAATGGTATTAAAGAGAAAGATCCTCTGGCCTGGGGAGCAGATGAAGTCTTCCTAGCTGTGTGCTCTGGATGTCAGGACAATGGAGAAAACTAATGCTCATCGTTCACTTGAAACTATTTGGAAAATACTGTCATTGTGGAGGGTTTTGTAAGGGTTTGTATCTACCTATTCACTCATACTAACAATATATAAGTTCAAAAACGTGGTCTTCGTAAGACTTCAATTTCACTGCATGTATAAATCGCTTGTCACCTTGAATGCTGTGTGAGAGAGCACCTGTGGGTAGCAGGTGGGGTGGGGGTCCAGAAGCAATGATGACAAAGACACTAAAATAGAGCTGCAAAGTTGCCGTGTGCGAACTTAATGATCTGGGAGTGCAAGTAAAAGGACAAGTTAAGGAGAAATATTTTAAAATTTGGTCTCCGGTGCTGAAAAGTAGCGATGCTGGTAAACATTATAGTCCACATATTTGGATAACCCCCAGTATAACTACATATTCTCATCTGACCTTAGTTTTGTGAGTGCAGAGTTTTTCATCCTTTCATATAATTGATTACAATGTGATGTTAAAATAAAACAGCATTTTTAATCAAACAGTAAATGTTGGACTAGAGACTGGGAAAGGCATTCCACTCCTGTAGAAGAGCTAAAACAAGGAATTTTGATTTTCCTTGTACTTTGTGTATTGATGTGGCATTAATTTTAGAGTTATTTGTGAAACACAGGGGGGAAATTTTTGTCACACCCATAGCCTTTCTCTCTGTCACATAATTTTTTCCTGTTATTAATATTTTCCCTCTTACTTCCCCTTCTGAGTTAAAGATAACTGGGTTCTGTTAACAAGATACTGGAAAGACCAAAACAACAAAATCCTCAGTCTCTTGTTTCTTGTGTCCCGGCAGAAATAAGACTGTGGTCTCAAGCTGGGGTAATTTGAGAAGTGTTTAATAAAGGAATTATCAACAAAGATGTCAAAACAATATAAAAATACCTGAGGCAACTGGTGAGTGTGTGTATAGACAGGAAGTGGGTGCTGGTTTGTGGCTTACAACTTTTAGATTTGATGGGACAAGAAGCGGAAGGGCTGACTATCAAAACCTACAAAAAGGGGCCTGGCATGGAGACACTGACCTTTTTACTAGCCAGTGTCTTCATCAGCTCAGGCTGCTGTAACAAAGACACTGCACTGGTGGCTTAAACAACATTTCTTTCTCAGAGTTCTGAAGGCTGATCAGGGTACCAGCATGGTCAAGTTCTTAGCAAGGACCTCCTTCCTACGTAGGTCCTCACGTGGCTTCCTTGGTGCCTACACTCTCCCCTCTTACAGAGTTATTTCCCCTATTATAAGGGCATGATCTAATTACCTCCTGAAGGACTCATCCCATTACATTAGGGATTAAGGTTTCAGCATATAAATTTTGGGGAGACAAACATTCCATCCTTTGCAGGCAGTTAGTGTTAATTCCATAGGAAAGGAGGTCCCTCATCTTTTCCTCCCCCATTTTGATTTCTCACTATGGACTGAAACTGATCAGAAGGCAGAGCGGAAAAGATCCATTGATAATTCTGGAGTACAGTACAGAGTAACTGAGAATGGATTAGATCTGGTGGAACGAATGAGAGTTATCTAACAGAACTTCAAAGATAACTCATTAGTGAAGGAAAAATGAGCTTTGTGGTTATGGTCTGTGGTTTTGGTATTCAGTAAAGAGAATTAGCTAATGTAGCAGAAAAGGCAATTTTTTTGTGGCACATAAAACTAAAAAGTGGCTAATAAACTTTTATACTTGAATGTCTGTAAACCTCTAAACTCCATCTGTCTAAAACTAAGTTGATCTTACTCTCCAAAATACGTATTATCTCAAATTGTATTTTTCATTAAATAACATTTCTGTCTACAAGGTGGTCCAGGTCAGAGGCATAAGATTATCTATCCAAACTGTGTTTTGTCTCATCTACTTGATTATTAAATGAAGAATTTGGATACCTAGGTATTCACTATTCTCTCTGTTAGAGATGCTCACTTCTTCTGCTTTACTTCAGCACGCTGTGATCTCCCAACTGGATTTTACCAACTTGACCTAGAGACTTGTCATCATCTCAATGGATTCTTTCAATAAAACTGGAACCGACGATTTAAAGTGGGAATCTAAGCAATCATTTGTCTACTTAAAGCCTTGCAGTATCTTCCCTTCACCAATAGCAACAGATTCATGAGTAACTAAATTGTGTCCCTTCTGCCTTCCTGCTTCCCTCTCCCGGCTCCATTTCTGCGTTTCACTTCCTGTCTTTTTTTTTCCATGTGTCTGCATTTGCATTGTATCCTTTTTTAAATTATTTTAATCATTGTTCAAGCACAGTTTTCTCCCTTTTACTCCCAATCCAGCCCACCCACCCAACTCTCCCTACTTCCTTCCCATTACCAGCCTCCCCCTAGTTTTTGTCCATGTGTCCTTTAAATCACTTCCTGTCTTCTGACCATCAGTTTGTTTTTTTTTTTTAAATGGGACTTCCACACACCTATTCTAAAATCTTCCCGACTGTAAAGGTTATCTCCTGTTTGAAAGGCTGCCTGTCATTTATTTTTCTTGTGTCGAACATTCTCTTTCTTGAGTGCTGCTTCAGCAATTTCCTTGAGTTACAGTTGGGGTGGATGATGAGGCTTGCACCGTTGAGCTGCCAAGAAGAACATCGAGCCTGCGTGGTGGTAATAAGGCTAAAGTAGTGAAATGATGAAGATTTGCCTGAGAAGCTTCATGTCTTAAGGGAATCTAAGAAAATTAAATTATGCTACAAAATGAAAACTAGAGTTAGCTAAGAAAGGTAAAATTTAGGATTTTTAACTAGTGTATGCATTTAGACTTTCTATGGGGAAATGTGGAGGTTTTAGATAGCAGAAAATTTGTTTATGGTTAAAAAAGTGTGATTGTTTCTCTACATGATATTCATTTTATTCAAAAACCTGTAAACCCTACTTAGTATTTTGATGAATATGATTTAATAATTCTTCCTTATCTTATTTGTTATATTTCATTTAGTAATTTAATATTTCAATACTTTTAGTCCTGTTACATAAGAAATCTAGATTATTCAAAAGTATTTTTCTGGTTAAAACAATAGATTTTATTTAATTTCATATGGTAATTGATAAATAGTATATAGTATATTTACATACTTTAGATCTCCTGAGACAAACCATCACTTGCATTTTGGTGGTTGCATGTAATTACTCTGTTAAGACCCTAGCTCTTGCTCTAAAAGTAAATTCAAGGAGTTTTATTTGTTAAGTACTTACATATATTTCTCAAAATAAGCACCAATAAAAATGAAGAACTCATATAAAAGCATACTCAGTCATACTTAAAAATAAAATTCCCTAATAAATTTATTGATCCAGTGGTGATATCATTTGCTCTGTTTATGCATTTTTGTAGACTAAGCTAATGAAAGTAATGCACTTAATTTATAGTGATACCATGAATAAAATAAATACCACTATTCCAACTGAATGAAAGGAATTCATCAATATCGATGTTCAAAAAAAAAGAGAGGTGGACCTTTAACCACCAAAGGCTATAAATCTAGAATTGAAATCAACTGAAACAATCCATTAGAAATCAAGTACTCACCACTCGTATTGTATTTTGCAATTCCAGCTTAACTCTGCATTTCAAACAGGCAATCTCACCTTGTTCGCAGTGGGTAAGAATAAGCCCTTAAGAACTACTTTTTAAACCTTGTAAAAGTCTCTTCAGAAACTGGACTTCAAAGATATTCTGAACACACCATAAAGTTTCAAACTTCAGTACCCACATAAGCCACACATGGTTCCAACTGACACCAATCAGAATTTTATGTGCTGGGACTGACGGTGAAGGATGACCATTTATATGATCAACAGTATATGTGATGACTAAAAAAACCGTCTGAAATTTACTGTGCTGACTCTTACTCTGAAAAGACACTAAGTTTCAAAAACTCCCCAGATGTTTAAATGTGGTGGGCAATATTAGTTTACCTGAATAATGTATTCTTGGACATTTTTATGGTTCTTTTCTCTCTTATGTCTACCTTTCTATTTCTCCCAGATTCTGCTATTGTAAAGCACAGGTTCAAAAAGTGATTTTCCATTATACCCCCAGATTTGTTACATGATGCTGCAAAAATCTTTTGCTTCCTGGTATTTGTTCATGTCTTAAAGTTATTTTGCATTAATATTTTCATAATTACAAATATCTCACAAGTAGCAATTACTTTTAAGTTTAAATTTACTCACTTAAAATGGGAAGATTATCTTCAATTTTTCAGTGGTGTCCGATAAACTACACCTGCTTTTAAAAAATGAGGCAGAAAGAAAGGCATCAAAAGATAAAGGATACTGTAACACCCAAATATTACCTGGAGGAGTGTTATCCATAGAAGACATATAACCTGTGTTGAAATCCAGCATGAATGAGCAAAATGCTAAAATGCCTTGTGTTAAACCACTATGTTTTAATTATCCTGTGTATGTGCATGGGATAGATACAGGCAAAATCATATGAGCAACACATGCAACTTTTCTAGCTGCAGGGAATCTGACAGGCTCTTCACGCATCTTGAGTGAATACATACCGTGTAAAACGAATGCAAGGAAAAGTTTAACTTGCAGTAATTTTCACTTTTTTTTAAGATGGTGGAACTCAATGTGGGAGGTGTTATCAGAATCAGGCACCATGGACTCTTTTAAGTTTAAGTATGAACATGTATCTCTGTGATATGCAGGACTGGGGTCAATAATGGCTGAGACCTCAGCAATATAAAGTCTCAGCAATACCAACAGTAACAGGGTTGAAACAAAATGCCATAATGTGGCTGAGGATAAAAGAAAGGTTCAAATATTGGAGGTGATACTAATGAAAGATACAGAAACAAAAAAAAAAGTAAGAAATCCACAGAATGCTAAGCAAAGGAAAGAGGGAACACTTAAAAAGCCAGAAACAAAAAATACATAATTCTAAATCAATAAAAAATGGAGCAAGAGCAGAATGACTTATATACTGAAAGGCATGACTACCAGTCATACTATCCTTTTGTAATTAAGGTACAATAATCATACTGGAAAGCCAAAAGAGAGAGGAAAGAAGAGGGAGGGAGAAGTAGGGGAGATAGGAGGGAGAACATGGGAGAGGGAGCGGAAGAGGGAGGAAGAGAGCGGCACCCAGAGAGAATTTGTAACTACCTTGAAGAAAATATCAGACTGTGCTCTTTAGGCAGGAGAAAAGTAGAAGGTGCATATGCTACATTTAAATAAATGTTAGCTCTATAAAGCAATAGCAACACCATAGGTAGTGTAAAATATAGACTTAATTACAGCACTGAGAAGTTACAGAATATTCTTGTGGAGGAGGAAATGAAAGGTCAGCAGGCTGCCTGGGAAGAGAGTTAAAGGTTGCAATCACTCTGAGACTCTGTTAAGTCTAAGATGCGTTAATATGTTGTAATTGCTAATGAAAGCATTAGATAAATCTAAGATACTTTAATCTAAGATACTTTAATATGATGTAATTTTTGATGAAGCCATTACTGTAAAACAATAGCAAAATATTATGTATAATAGTGAAACTGATAGAAGGAATGCGAGTAGAAAAACAAGAAACAATACAAAATAAAAAAGAGAAAGAGAAAAAGATGTCACAAAAGAAGTAAATCAAAAGCACATATTAAGATGATAGATTAATATCTACATGTATCAATAATTAAATTAATTGAAAATGACCATGCATGAATGTAAAAAGACTATCAAAATGGGAAAAAACACTAAACAAATTACAAGAGAGACATCAAGCATAAGCATAAAGTAAGTTTTCAAGTGAAATATTTAAAAGGGATATTACATACAAACATTAACCTATAGCTATATTAATTTTGAATAATTTAATTATAAGACAAAAAATGCATTCTATGTAGAATATATTTAACCGAATTAAATGAAATAGTTCATATTGATAATAAGATCAATTCTCAAGAAGATAGACAAGTATATAAGAACTTAAAAGGGCAATTTCAAAATGTATATTTCAATTTGTGGAATAACATAAGAAATAGATAAATCTACAATAATAGCTAAAGATTTTCCAGAAACTAGTAAAACATTTAGAAAAAATCACACATTTCAAAAAGTCAGCATATATTGTATGCTTATAAATTGAGGAACAAATAATAAAAGAATAACTAGAATACCTTGATACATTTGGAAATGAAAAAAATAAAATGCTAAATTAACCCACAATTTATAAGCTCATGATGGAATTAGAGAATATATTTAACTGAATGACAGCAAAAAACACAAATGACAACTTGTGGAATAAGCTAAATCAGAATAAAGATAACAGTGTATAATCTGAACTATGAATAATAGTTTTAAAAGAATAAAAGTGGAAAAAATTTTATCCTAAAAAGTTAGGCTATAAAACAAAAGAACCCCACAAAATATAGAAAGAAGGAATAATAAAAAGTGATCAGAGAGAAAAGAAACAAAGAAAAATCACACAAGGGTGAACACAAAAGTTAGTTTTTTGAAAAATTTTAAAAGTTGGCAATAATCAAGTGTCGTAAAATATAACCCCCTTCTTAATTCTCCTTTTCTTCCTGCCTAAAGAACACAACACAGTTTTTAGTTTTTCCTTCAGTGCAATCATATTAATGACAAAGATTAATTTATTCTCTCTCTCTCCTTCCCTGTCCCCTCCTAATTTCCCAAGTGTAAATACAAGGCTCTCTTACTCTTCTGTGCCTGAACCCTTTAACAATGGGTTGGCAACAGGCCTGGACCAGCCGTCAGCGGCATGAGAAGGCTGTGGGATTGGAGAGGAGTGAGGGGGCCGAGAAAGAGCAGATGAAGGTACTAGTAAATTAATGTGCATTCTGGGAACAAAGCCCAATGGACAGTGCTTAGGCTTGGCCTTGTTACATGTAAGGGTTAGGTTAATCTTCCCCCTTGGTTGTAATTTATACTTCCTGAGTATCTATCTGTATTTCACATGTTCTTCTCCTCATGTCCAAAAAAAAAGGGGGGGTTGGCTAGATTTTTTATGAAGTGATCTCCAGGCCTAAAGTTCCATGAAATGAGCTAAACCCATTTAAAAATGTGTACAGCATGTGCATGTTTGAATATCCTCAAATTACTAGTTACATTACTGTGGTCAATTATACTTGGCAATGGTGCTTAATTGAAGATGAAAGCACATTAGATTTTTAATTTAAAAGTCATAGGTAAAAACCACTCGAAAAATCCTATTTGAATCACAGACCTGGTGATGGTTCTCTCTGTGTGCTGGGATTTTATGGCACATTAAGCTGCTCACTCATGTAATTAGAACAATAACAAGATGAGATGTTGCACCAGGTGATACATGATGGCACTCCTCATTTATCTCTGCTGAGATAGAGACTATGAACATAAAATTGCCTTTGTGAACACTCAGGATAAAATGTTTCTTAAAATATAAATGATGAGGAAGTATGCCTCTCCTCTTAACCATTCTTGATGGTTACATAAGCCATCAAATGGCCAGAGACAGGAAATGTGAATTTCTGTAGACCCTACTTTCCTTATTTTATCCAGCATTCCACACTTGTATAAATTACCACAACAGGTTCCTTAAATAGTTCTCGCACCTAACACTTCCTTTCCAACTCTGACAGCCTACCCAGGGTTGGTTTCTGTTCTTAGTCATCTCCTGTGCATTCATCTTCCACACTACTGATTAGATAATCTTCCACACGTCCTACTCTGGTTGAAAGCGTTTCTAATAACACCTTGATGTTAGTCTTACTTCAATGCTTAGCATCACCTCCATTTTTTCTCAGTCATATTTCTCATAAGCATTTTGTTTCAGCCATGTTATTGTTGATATTATGGAGGCCTGTTTCATGATCGACCCTGATTCTGCACACAACACAGAATACGTGAGGAGACAACCACACCCTGCATTACAATGTTTACCTAATTACTTGATTCCTAGAGAAAGGCCTTGTAGACTTGGACAACAGTGTGGTGATTGTGGGAAGTTGGGGGCAGGGGGAGGTGGAAAAGGGTATAAGAGGGACAAATGATAATGGAAAAATAGACGGGAAACAATGTATGAATAGACAAACACACAAATAAATAAATAAATAAATAAATAATTTAAAAAAATATTTACTAATTACATTGTAGAATGCAGGAGAAATTCATATTCATTCTTTTAATTCAACATTGAAAGAGTCTGTGATGGCTTCTTCCTGTTGGCCTTCTCATGTCAAGTTTGCCTTAACTAACGTATTCTTGTCAGTGACTTTGGCTTTGGCTATAGTGCAGAGAATGGGGAGTTATAGTCCAATAAAGATAAAGGGAAAGCATGAAATTATAATCTTTGCATGTTATTACTCTATTTGAATAAAATCCATAAACATATACCACAGGGACAAAGCAGTGAATGATGGGATTTTCAGCTCAGTAGGCATACGAAGCATATGTATATTTTTAATGACATTTTAGCACAAACCCTAAACATTGTATCTTTTGGAAGTATTTATAATTATTGTGTTTGGGTCAGGTTATATCCATTTTGAAATGTATTAAAATCCACCATCACTATATTTTAAATTAATCATATTTTACATTAGCTCTCTATTTTATGTTACCACTATAATTGCCACATCCTTTTCCTAATAATATAACTATACTAGAAAATGCCATTTATAATAATTTGTACAGTCTCTTTTGACACCCTGATCATTTCATGCGTGGAACAACAATAAATTTGTCACAGTGGAAATAACCACACAGGTATGTATGTGCTTTTCTATGGTCATTTGCACTGTGGTGAATGCTCACATCTAACAGAATATAATTTTAATAAAGTAGTTTAAAACAAATGCTCTGTTTAAAAGCAATAACTCGATTGTAGAGCTATACCATATACAAGTAAGTACATAATTTGTGAAAGCAAAGTAAGAAGGAGTGGAGGAAGGGAGCCGAGAGTGGAAGGAGTAAATGACAGAGGGAGAAAGGGGAAAGCGGGGAAGGGAGCAAGCGGGGAAGAAGCCCTTGCAGGTTGGTGCTGGACTCAGGATCATGGAAGACATGAGAAATAGTACATCCCCTGTGTCTCAGGACTTATTCAACAGTCATGTTCCAGTCTTTTTTCTTTTGAAAATTTAATTATGTGGCCACATTGATTATACAAGAGTGTGGGAAATATAATCTATCTGGTCCCCCCTGTGCCCAACTGTAGCTATTTCTGTTGAAGAAGAGGAGAATGGACTTTGAAAATCTCTTAGGGGTCTTGACAACAAAATCTTAGAATGCTTTGCAATCTCTACTCTCAGTGTTTAAAATGTACCTACCTTTATAAAAAAAGTTGTGTTACTAACTCATCCATTACACATTCTCTATGCAATGTGTTAGCATTCGATTATATATCAAATAAACTTTCTTAGTGATATTGTTACTGCAGGTAGTTAATTAGTTATTATCAAGAAAGAGAGCAAAGTGAATTAGACATTGAGTTTAATAAACTGGGGGGCTTAAGCCTGCCTGCTTAACCAGGAAGCAGTTGAGACAAGCACAGTGCAAAAACAAACTCTGGGCCAAGGAGATGATGGAGAGGGAGAGAAATTTTTTTTAAAAAAGTCTCTCTGGCTGCCATAGCAATTCCTTACATAGCCTTTGCCACCTGGTTCTGCCTTTGCATTCTCAGTCCTCCTGCCAGAATATTACAAGGATCTTCCGGCAGGTGTAACTCAACTAGTGAAACAATATATTTAACTGCTAGAGTTTGGAGCAACACTTGTAATGAAGAAACATAAAAAGTTAAAATATCTTATTGTATTGTTTCCTTGCTTCTACACCTTACTATGTATTATTTGCTGAATCTATATACATCTGAACTAATGTGTTATTTGCTTGTAATTTCCATCTCAGAAGTGCCAGAGAGAGCCATTCTTATTCTTCCACAAGGGGAAGCTACAATTAAAGAAGTACATTAGTGGAACAAACTCCTCTGTCATTTACAACCAGCAAATGAGTTAGGATTTAATAGAAGTGATTCTAATCTCTGAAGTCTGGCAGTCAAGAAAAAATTGAGTGTTGGGCATTAAATGCAATCAATATACAGATGATGCATTATGGAATTGTACACTTAAAACCTATAACATTTTATTAAGCAATTTCACCCCAATAAGTTTATAAAAACCACCACAACAAAATCTTTTAAGAAAGTATCTGTTGTCTTGATAATGAGCTCTTGTTGAAATCCAATGCCTAACCCAAATAACCTGTTGAGGTTTAATGATACCCCAGCCTCAGATGTCCATTTTGGACTCTGTAACTTGCAAGACTAAAGAAGCTCCAAAATGTCTCCTGTATCAATAAGCTATGTTACAACAAAACATGCCACTGGATAAGCATCTGCTTTATATTAAAATGTGGAAGCTATCTCTCATCTTTCTTATTCTTGGACTGACTGGTTTTGATTTTTTAAAAATATTTTATTTATTTATTTTTAGAGAGAGGGAAAAAGAGGCAGAAAGAAAGGGAGAGAAACATCAATGTGTGGTGGTCGCGCCTCCCACTGGGGACGCAATCTGCAACCCAAGCACGTGTCCTGACCAGGACTCAAACCGGCAACCCTTTGATTCTCAAGTCAGTACCCAATCCACTGAGTCACGCCAGCCAGGGTTGGTGTTGATTAAAAAAAAATTATTGTTGTTCACTTACAGTTGTCCCCATTTTCCCTCCATTACTCTCCCCTTCTGTACCCATCCCCCACCTTCTAGATTCAATCCTCCCCTGAGCTGTCTTTGATATTTTGACTTTAAGATTATGTGCTAAATGATTTGGAATATAAGACAATTACCTAGCAAGGTAAAATAAAATATATATTATTAAATGAATTCATATTTCAACTGCCCTCAAAGAGCAGTTCTTTTTTTCAGTTTTCTTTTTATCCAATTGGAATAAAAACTTGGCATGCCAAGTGAAGATGGCACACCCTAAATTATTCTAAAATAAATGCAATTTGAATTACTATTTGTAAGAGAAGAAAAAAAATTATCTGACAGGATAAATATTGACCAAAACTTTTAAAGCTACTTACTGGACAAAATGCAATGGAAAGAACTTTATTGATTGGCAATCATTCATACATTCATCTGCTCATTCACCCAGCAAACATCTATAATAGGTAACATTAGAATATAATATGTGAGACATGATAACTTTATTGATTGACAATCTCTCATACATTCATGAACTCATCCATTCAGCAAATGTCTATGACATGCAATGACATCGTATACAATTTGTAAGTTCTGGTGAACGTGGAGGTGGATAAGTTATAGATTTTAGTTCAAGCAACTTTTCGTCAAATGTGAAACAGCATGGAAAGGAGTATTGAAAAATTGAACATAAACAAATGTAAACTTTACTTTAGCATATATATGGCAATCTTAATCAAATTAATAATATGAGATACATCAAGGAAAATTTATTTCATTATGTCTAAAAGAGATAGGACAGAAACAATACATAGTTAGGCTCAATCTGTATAGTGAGAGATTTATTTAAAGTATTGGTGGTTGTTTCCTGATTCATGGAGAAAGTGAATTAGCTACCCTTTTCCCTTTATCATCTCACTGCTAGGATTTGCTAGGGAGAGAGTATGTCTGACTGCATTCTTTTATTACTTTGAAAGGTATAGTTAACTACAGATATAAATAAGAAATTCACCAATTTTGCAAGGAGTGACAGAAGGAACAATGGTTTCCCCAAAATGTTCAATCAATCCTAACTTCCAGAATCCATGAATATGTTAGATTAGATGGCAAAAGATGAACTAAATTTTCAGATGGAATGAAGGTTACCAATTATTAGCTGGCCTTATATGGAGAGATCACCCTGGATTTCTAGGTGGGTGCAATGTGGTCACAGGAGTCCTTACAAGTGGAAGCAGGTGGCAGAGAAAAAGAGTCAGATAGTGTTGTGATTACGAAACAATGATCGGAGAAATGCAACGCTGGTGGCTTTGAAGGTGGGATAAGGCAGCTTTAAAAGGATGGGGGAGGGTGCTAGACACTGGAACACACAAGGGAGTCGGTTCTCTTCTAGAGCCTCCTCCAGGAGGGCCGCATTGCTCCCCAAACCTTGGTTTCAGCCTCGTGAGACTGTACAGAACCGCAAAACAATGCATTTGTATTTTTAAGTCACCACATTTCTGGTAATTTGTTATAGCAACCATAGAAAACTCACTCACACAGGAAAAGTTTTATAAGGTTGTATAAATAATAATTTCAGTCCTGGAAGCAGATAAATATAGAACAATACAGAAAGTGCTGGATAATCTTGTTTTGTTTGTTCTTTCATTTTCAAAGACTATTGGAGAAAACAAGAGTTCTTTGTGAGAAACAGATTTAATAAAATAATATATTCTGCTCTAAATGACACACTGGTTTTATTTCAAAGCTGATTGTACTGGGCAGCCAATGAAAATGAAAATGAATTTTGTATGAAAAAATACAAAAAAAGAAGCTTTTATCTGTTAAATAGGGTCTACAGTCCTCAATGTCTTCATTATTACTGGATATAACTGAATCTCAATCAGCAAAAAGATTCTTAATAGAATCTTTTGTATTATAGAAATAATAGATTTGGGGACCAACACCCAAGAAGACATCTGCCATTTATGTTGATTTTTGTTCATTATAAAGAAGCATTTTTTGCAATCCAAAAAATCTAACATTAACTATTGAAACCCCTTTTTGTTCTGTCGTTATAAGGCAAATGCCTTGCTTTTTAACTGTGAATCTCACTAGCTTCTAAACTTTCTCCCTCAACCCTAAATTCTTTTAAAATGTGTTTCTGCACAATTAATCTTTTCAAGAATACAACTGCTGTTATTATAGCAAATAAGACTATGCTATTAAATGTAATACATGTTATTATTTGCTGCAGTGTTAACCTCTATGAGCATTATGGCAAAGGAGTCCAGTACAGCGACTCCAATTTTTAAATGTACCTGGGAAAAATGATTCAAACTCTTTTGAAAACCAGGTTGCAGCTGTTGCTTTGCCGTGACATTCAAAGTTGATGACCTGGAATCCCAATGCTGTTAGATCTGGAAGTTGAAGTTATTATGCCGGAGATAGATAAATATATCTCTCCTGTCACTTACCTGCCCAGCCACAGACTGTAACAATATATATCATAGTCCTGGAGTTTTGTCTTGGAGTGCATGAAAATGGAGCACCTTCAATCTTTGCCTTTACCAGGTGACCATTTACACAATGACTTTTAAAAGATCCATGAATAACATTTGAATGTCAGTGAATATTGATATTTCAGTATTTTCCAAATTAATCACTCAAGAGGTTACAAGTGGCACTTCAGCCACCAGAATGTGGAACAGATCCTCCCATGGATGAGGTTTCCCACCAGGCAAGTACGTGGGGAATGAGGGAGCAGCAGGGGAAGAGGGAGAATGCTGATGCACTTGCTAGCAGTGGGAGAAAAGACAAATCCAGCTATTGTGAGCATCGGCTTTCATTTTGCATCGTATTCCTACTTGGTTAGGATGAGTGTGTTTGGAGTATAGAATAAAAATGGAAAGAAGAAATTGAAATGCCAAATGAAAGAACTCAGAAAAAAATATTATCATTTTTAATTCCTTTTCCTTCAAGCAAAATCATGTTGTGATTTAATCATTAAAAGTTCTCTCCTAACACTGAAAGGCATAGTTTTGCATCTCAAATTCATGTACTATAGAGTACTTCAAAGGCCATCCAATTGAATACAGTTTAAATTTGTCTATAAAATGACTTATGTTCTTTGTTTTATTAAAGCTTTTGTGATTTAACTACAATGGCCTATACTATAGTATGTTATTACAGAAATACCATTTACCACAATTTCTGTGTGTGTACATAATTATACAGTGAAAAACATAACTCATGCTCAAATTATACACTGAGAAACCAAAAGTAAAAAAAAATAACATTTTCAAAAAACACAAGATAGGAGATAATTCTTTTTCTAAGATTTTATTTATTTTTTAGAGAGCGGAAGGTAGGGAGAAAGAGAGGGAGAGAAACATCAATGTGTGGTTCCTTTCACGTGTCCCCTACTGTGGACCTGGCCCACAATCCAGGCATGAGCCCTGACTGGGAATTGAACCAAAGACCCTTTGATACTCAGGCAGGCACTCAACCATTGAATCACATCAGCCAGGGCATGGATATGTAATTCTGAATGTTTGTCAAATGTTTATTAAATTAGAAACACCAATCCAAAAGAACCTATGCACCCCAGTGTTCATAGCAGCACTATTTACAATACCCAAGTGCTGAAAATAGCCTAAGTGTCCATCAGTAAATGAGTGGATCAACAAACTGCGGTACATTTGCATAATGGAATACTACACAGCAGAAAAAAAGGAACTCCTACCTTTTTTGACACCATGGTTGGAACTGGAAAACATTATTCTAAGTGAAATAATCCAGTTGATGAAAGACAAATACCATATGATCTCACCTATAAGAGGAGTCTAATGAACAAAATAAACTAATGAACAAAATAAAACCACAGGCATGGAAACACTGAAAGTGACAAGAGGGGAAGGGGGAGGGGAATACTGGTGGAAAGAAGAGGAAGGGACTAGACAAACAACATGTATGAATGGCCCACTGACATGGATGGCAGAGTGGGAATTGGCTGTGGGAGCAAGGGATGGGATAGGCTGAGGAGGCCAAAGGGGAAAAATCGGGCAACTATAATAGAACAACAATAAAAATGATTTTAAAATAAAATAAAATAAAATAAAATAAAAAAGGAGAGAGATTATAAAAAAATTGGAGTAAGACTAATGTAAGATGAAGGTGAAACTAACCAGAGAATAACCCCTGAAGTCACTATATGCTCATTTTGATCACATCAACATTCTAAAAGACATGCCCAAGAATCTAATGAATATCCTGTTGATATCCTCCTCTGGGACCACCTCTAAAATTCCCACATACAGAAAATAGATAAACCCCTCAGGACAAGGAATGACAGTGTATACTCTTCTTTGAGCACTCTCATGCCCCAGTTTCCTTGGGTGCGTACTTTGTTTCTTCTATCCTAAGCTCTCAGGGTCCCAATGACTCTTGCATCCAGGGGTGCAGTGGGTAGCAGCAGCTCATCCCAGGCTTACCACAGATCCTGTTTCCAGGGACCCTTCCTTTGCGTCACTGCACCATGCTTTAATAAACTTAACTCTTACACTTTAATAAACTTAACTCTTAAACTTTCACCTGTACTCATGTCTTAAAGTTTCTCCTGCTCAGGTCAAGAAACTGGAGGTTGCCTGACACAAGAAATGCACTAGACCATGCTGTGTCAAGGCCATCCCATGGCACAGAAGCAGCCCAGTAATATAAAGACATTATTAGATTAAAAAAAGAGATTTATTATCATATATTGGCTTATGCAATTAAGGAGGTTGAGAAGATCCAGGATTTGTTCTCCACAAGCTGCAGACTCAGGGAGACTGATAGTGTAGTTTAAAGGCCTGGGAATTGGAGAACAAATGTGTAGATTTCTACCTGAGTCTGAAAGCTCGGCCAGGAGTCTCTAGATGCAGAAGATGAAAGGCCATTGTCCCAGCTTGTGTAGTCAAGCAGAGTGACTCCTTCCATTATCCAACTTTTCATTCTATTCAGGCCCGCAAGGAATTGGAACAAGGGACTGGACGATGCTTATCCACATGGAAAAGGCTATCCACTTTCCTCACTCTACAGATACAGCTATGTGGGCATCCTCTGGGCCAGTCCGGTTGATACATAAAATTAACTATCATGCATCCTTTGAACTTCTTCCTACAAATATACCCCCAACAGGTATAATTCTCTTTTCTTCCATTTCAACCATCCTCGCCCCAACTATCATTACCTATCAGTAGACCAAGACTACAGCTCAAACAGTAGCCTCTTTGGCTTATATTATTGATGACAACCGCATATGATATATCATGTAACAATTATAAACAGAGAAAATACTGTAACCAAATGAAAACTACCCAGTGTCTTTCTAAGGCATTTATAAGCAAATATAAATGTTTTCCCCTGGTCTAAGAAGGCTAATGTAACTCATCTCAGGCTTCCATCTCCTACCATTTTCTTTCTAATTCTTTTGTCCTCAAACATAATAGTGAATGTGTGTGTGGGTGTGTGTCTGTTTACTGATCCTTGATTTTATCAATTGTCTCCAGACCACTAAATATGGAGTCACCTCCAGACAACTAATTTCTTTCTCTCATAGAACTTATGGTAATATTATCTTGTGCATTACAGTTCTCATTTGCTTATTGTCCATTTTCTACAACAATGCTAGGTTAATGAGAGAAGTGATCTTTTCTGTTAATGGACACTGTTGTAATGAAACCATAACGCTGAAAAGCTTCAAGACACCTGGTTGTGTTCACTACAACTTAATGAAGGAGCAGCTTTATTGATGGTTCGGACTAATTAGTCTTATTCTGCTGTATTTCGAATTAAGTGGTTCAACTACTTTAATATTGAACCTAAAATTGAAGGACCTTCATGGATTCATGCATCTATAGTAGACATGGCAAACACCCAGGGACAGAATCAAATAGACGTCATATAATCTATACGAATTACTTTCTTCAATCGCCAAGGTGTACCTTCGTTTGTCCTACAAACTGATACGTTCTTCATCTCACACATCTGTGTGTGATAAATGTATCTCAGTCTTTTCGTGCCATGTCCCGATTTTCTCTTGCTGTGATTTTTTAAATCACAGTACCTCTTTTTAACTAAAAAATATTTTATCTTTTTAAATAAACTCTGCATGCAGAAAAAATGAGAAGTCTCATGCTCACATAGTATCATATCACAGTTGCCTCACATATTGAAATTAGAGACTTTATGCAGTGTTGATACAAAGTACCCTCCGATAATTGCCTTTTGAAAATAGAGAAAAGAGGATCTCACAACATTTATTTGAGGTAGAAAGCCTTACAACACAGAAAATGTGAAAATCTTGTGTTTCTTGAGGAAAGATTTCAAATATGTAAAATCTCTTTAAAAGTAATCATTTTTATTACAACTGAAAAGCTATTCATTTGTGGCTACCACACACTTTCTTAACTTCCAACTTGGACTAGGTCACATTCTCTCCTCTGTAACCACATTGCTTCTTTCACTTCTCTGATGCATCATGCTAGCATTTCTGCTTTTGCCCTACCATAGTCTCAGCACACAACCCTTCACTGTTCCATCACATACACACCCCCACATCCACGTGGCTACCAAAATCAAATATGGCTACTCATTCTCCAGCTCCTAATTCAGTCTTCTATAGATTAGTAGACACCCTGGCCTCCAAACTAGTGAAACCCTCATGGATCTTTCTTCATAGACTTAGTGCTTTGTAATGTATGTGATATTTTCTTGGTATTTAATAAATATTTTGCTGAAAATAATTTATTGAAAGTTTTGTCCCACTCATTTGTCTTTTGAAAACTATAAATAGAAAAAAATAATGTTATTTTAAACCAAGAATAAGTATATTCAGTGAGTTCCAATTCACCATATTGTAAAAATGAATATTTTTATACTCCATCCATTTTCAGAGATGTACAGAGAACTAGAGGTGGGTGAAGTGAAAGTCACAAAGCATCTGCCATTATCCCTCAGTATTTAACAGAGACATATGAATTATAGCTCCTTTGTTTGGTAAAGTGTTTTAGATTCTTCATTCAACAAATACTTATTGAAAAACTACCCTCTACCAAACTCTGGTGCAGGCACTGTTGGTAAAGTTTGGGCAAAACTTGAAAATACTTACTGTGACACAGATTTGTAAACCATACATAGAGGGTACTTTCATCTCAGTCCCCAACTGGGAATTCAGTTTTATGGGAAGAAGAACAAGGCTCGCTTTTCCTTCATGCTTCCTTTTCACTCCCACAGTTATTGTATAATTAATCAGCAAAATCCATTGTTTTCATAAGTTGTGATGTCAAAATAAAATTAAACTCTACAGAATAATGGCTTTTGATTGAGCCTAATTACTTCTGTTAGAATTATAGAGCTCAGAAAGAATGTTAAATGAAAACCTCTGAGACCACCATGGAGATACAAAGTACAGCACAGAGAACGTAGTCAGTAATGTTGTAATAACTATGCACACTGTCAAATGTCCTAGGCTTATGGGGGAAACACTTCATACATTATGTAAGTGTCTAACCACTATGCTGCACACCCAAAACTAGTTTAATGTTGAATATCAACTATAATGAAAATTTTCTTAAAAAATTAAAAAAGAATCTTTGAGGCCAAAAGTTTTTCTGAAATAAAGGGATTAGTAAGCCATAGGCTGGGCAGACAAAGGACCCGGTTCAGGGATATGCTTTCTAAATCACCAACAGCAGGGCTAGATGAAGAAGACAGACACATCCTGGGAATGATGGGACTCTTTTAAACAATGGGTTTGAGAAAGAAAGATGTAAGTTGTTTTCAAAGAACTTACGTTGGCTGTAGGTAAAGGAAGTTGGGGCAGGTGAAGTGGGAAAATGCTGAGACAGGTACATGTCTACAAGGAAGAAGAACTTGCTCCTTTGATTGGTTGTAGGCAAGAGTCCAAATGGTCATGTGTAAGCAGGAGGCTGTGGCATCTGGTGGTTGGCTATGCTCATTAGATAAGAGCTGAAATAGTCACTTGGAAGTTGATTCAAAGTTCCAATCTATATTAAAAAATGTGAGCACTGTTTTTTGGCTTGGGCACATAGCTCTGTTAACTTATTAACTCTCTGTCTATCCCCACCTTTCTCCTGCTGAAATTTAATTTAGGACATCTGGGAATTTTGTTCCTGTCCAGCACACAAAAAATACTCACATATCATATAGGCTGCCATCTCATTTGGTTTTATTTCTGTCCACATATACCACACTGTCTGTAGTGAATACACAATACAATTATAGCCCATTGTGAAAAAAATTATTGATGACCAACCACCATGCCAAACTCTGTATAACATAAGCTCAAAAAATCCCCCAAATTCTGCTATCCAGAATTTTATAATCTAGTACAAAAGACAATGCAGATGCACAGTTAAGACTAATATATGTATTTAGCTATATATATAGACACACATGTATGTGTTATATATACATATATTTATGCACATAAATGTGTGTATACATATATAAATATACATAATATATAAACATATATATTTATATATGTATACACACACATACACACACACACCTGATATTGTTATAAAGGAAAAGTGACAACTGGTAAGGATTGTGATTCAAAAATAATTTAAATATTAAAGGACATGTTCTTTACATTGGTTTTGAAACCTTAACAGACTGCTGACAAAAATGTGCTTAATTTTTTAAGAGTTAAAAATTAGAATATTTTTTCTATTTCTTGTAGTAAAATTGTTGAAAGTGATATGCTTATAAGCTTTTTTCATACTGACCATTCAATCAAGCAGTTACTAAATGATGTTGAATTTCTACTCTCAATCAAGAATCTTCATTTATGTGTAATTGAAGGTTTTCATCATTAAAAATTTCTAGGTGTTTTTTTCAGTCTTGGATACACATACATATGAGGCTAAATTAGTGCCAAATTTTTACTTTTTTAATTGAGCAGATCTTTAGGAATGCATGTTTTCCACATATTAAATATATGTGTGAGACACTAAAAGTTGTGGCATTTCACTTTCACCACAAATGGCTTTTTAATAGGCAACCACTGCCTTGAAGGGATCCTGTGTTTTGTGAGATAACTAACCATACTAATTGGTTAGAGACAAATATATTCACTTTGGATATTTCTGTGCCCTGTGGAGGATCCTTTATACTCTGCAGACTTATGGCATTTTAAAATACCAACCTTAGCAAATGCAGTTAGCTAGGGATATTTGCCATGTTCACAAAATATAAATAAGAGTTAAACGAAGACTTTCCTCTGAAGTCCGCACATATTATTACTGTAAGGCTAGGGCAGAGAAAAAAGTAGGGCACCAGCATGTGCCTCTCTGACTTCAGACTCAGATGAACAATCTTCAAAAGGATCTGGGCATGGAGCCGTGTCTCCTGTGACCCAGACTCGCTTCCCAGGCTTGGCTGGACAGCACTTGTGAGATTGAGGTGATAACCCAGCCAAAAATATTGAAGAAACAATAAAGAAACCCTGAAAGACATAATCAGAAATCTCCTCTTTTACTTTCAAGTTGCTTGTCTTTAAGCAAAATGTAACCAAAGACACTGAAATTGAGAACAGGCTGACAGTGACCAGAGGGGAGAGGGGAGGGGATTGTAGAGGAAAAGGGTGAAGGGTTTGCAGGAACTATTATTATAAAGGACACATGGGCAATAACAACAGGGGGTGGAAACAGGGGAAGGAGGTGGGGAAGGCTGGTATGGTGGGGAGGGGTGGGGAGAAAAGGCAGAAAACTGTACTTGAACAGCAATAAAAAATGTTTAAAAATAATAATAAAGTTGCTTGTCTTTAAAGAAATAATGTGCTGTTTTGCTTTCTGATTTAAGCATAATATATAATCATTTTACACAGCTTCAAGAATATAAACATAAGAAAAATATAACATTCATCCATTCATCCATAATGCAATGCATGACAGTATATTTTGTTCATCTATTACCTTCAGTTAAATCTAGTAATAGTGAGTATTGGTAAAACTCTTCTATTTTGATTCAAGTTTATGTCTGGTGCAAACTTATGTGCTGCAGATTGAGGTGAAAGATGGCATTGCGGAATAGGAAGTAGCTTGTTAGGAGAGGAGAATATTAACATTAGGGCATGTGCTTTTATATCAAATGTGCCCGTAACAGAGTTTTTGTTAACAGTTAGTAGTAAAACTGCTTTATCAAAAATGTTTGTGAAATAATAGCATAGAACTGCTATACTTGAAATATAGAGGGCAGAGCAGAACTTCCAAAGGCTGAGCCACCCTGTTTTGGACAAAACCTTGGGAAAAGTGAGATGCAAGAGAAATATATAGAGAGAAGTGAGTAGTATTATGATGATATGCTTGTTATAGTTCTCTATCGCTTTGTAATGATTACCACAAAATTAACAGCTTAAAACAACCTATTTTTATTTTCTTAACATTTGTGGTGTCATCATTTCAGGTATGGATTTCCAATCTTCTGTTCAGGGCCTCAGAAGGCTATAATTAAGGTGATGGTAGGAGCAGTGGTCTCTTTGAAACATGTAATACTCTTCCTAACTCACGTGGTTGTTGGTCAAATACATCTCTGCATAGTGGTCGAACTCATGGCAGTGTGCTTCTTCCAAGCCAGCAAAAAAAGCAGGTGAGAGTGAGAAGTAGGGAGAACCAGGGAAAGGCAGAGAGAATGGGCTACCTTCATGACTCTCGCCTTTACATCTAATGTAAAGAGCTCACCTGATTAGATCAGGCCCACTAAGGTAATCTCCCTTTTGATTATGGACACTAATTGCCTGTGCAAAATCCTTTCCCTACAAAATGCAAAATGATCACAGGAGTGATATCCCACCATACTCAGAGGTTCTGCTCAAACTCCAGGAGAAAGAATTATAAGCAGTGTGGGGGGGTGCATAGAGGCAGGGATTTGGGGATCCATCTTAGAATACTGACCCCCACACTCTGATTACTGTTTGCCAACAGTTTAATGGTTTTACTTATGATTGTTGATAAAAAGTTAGTAATCTGTATGCTCTAGGTTTTGCTTCTAAATGTAAATTTATATAGCCTCAGGGGTGCATGATTTCTAGTAAGGGGTACTAAAAGCCATAAAATAAAATTGCTGTCTCTTATTTAAGTGTGAATTTTGGAAGAAATTTTGGGAAAATATTAACTACTTTTATATGAAAACAAATAGTTTTAATATGAAATATAGTAATATAAAATATATTGAGTGTAAAATAGATACAACATAGAATACTTTGTCTCATGGATTCTAAGATGGGAGGAGATTTTAAATTCTCTTTGTTCTGCAAAAGCTTTAGTAATGCCTCCCTTTTAAGTGGCCCAGAGCTGAGCTTTTACTGCTCTTTGCCTTTGCGTCTGTATTGGTGGAGAAGTGTTAGATGCACTATGCGATGTGTGCAGAATGGCCATGTGAGAAACATTAGACTATGGTATCTGAAAATCATTAAATGGAAAAGTTTAATTAGGAAGCACTTTCATTAAGAAACACATTCATAAAGTTGTCTATAATCTTCAAGAAAAGCAAAAAGTAAAATCATTTGGGTGATATTCTTCTGAAACATTTAACTTTAGAAAGTGACAAGACAATTATGTTACGATAAGCAAACTGAAATAGTAAGAAAATAAAAAAGTAAATAATAGCCATCTTTTGTAATAAAAATTTGAATTATTCAAATTGAAGAAATAAAAATTCTAATTCTAACGCTTAGTTCATTCTTAAGTTTCATGGGCCTTCCCCAAATTACTTCAGAGTGTCCCCTGAGATGTTATCAGGAAGCAAAGCGATAACATCTGAGCCTGAATTTTGAGCATTGCCATGTCCAGTAATTCTGTTATTGGTATTAATGCAAATCCATTTAAATATGAGTATTTGCACAACAAATATGATCAGAAATAGCTTTATTCTCAATGTTTATGTTTATAGATAAAAACATTTATTAAAAAGCTTATAAAATTCTGAACCCCCTGCTATCTCATGTTTCTGAATCCACATTTGTTAAGTTTCTTGGCTTCATACTCAAGCTACACTTGGCCTCTGTGGTTCTCAGAGATAAAGTCAGTGTATTTTTTGCTTTTTGTTATTTTTTTTTACTAGAAGATTTTTTTACTAGCAGGTTTTTTTTTTGTTTTGTTTCTGCAGCTCTACAATATATCAACAAAAGATTTCGGGCAACTTCTGAGTGAAAAGTTTACTATAAATCAATGAGTTGAAATGTATTGCTTAAGAGTTGAATGCAATCAGTTATCAAAATTTAACCCAAAGGAATAGTATGAACTTTGCAACATAAAATTGGTACAGTTGATACTCCAACTTACCCTCATTCATCTAGAACTTTCAAATATAAAGTTAAGAAAAGTTAAGTCATTTTTACTCCCATTAAACCAATAAAAATACAATAACCCCAGATACACACTAGTATGTTTCCTATATAATGTTAATATTTTATAAATAACATAGTTTATAAATTATTATTGCAAATGAAAGATATTAATATGAAAACATATTGTTAATTTAAATCACATTTTAATACTTTAAATGTGATTTTTAAATTATGTATATTCCAAGTATCAGAAAATAGATAAATGATATATTTAACATAAAACTCAAATTCTGAAAATTAATATTTAAAACATTATTAACTACTTAAGTCATATAATAGCTTTAATTTATCACCTCATTAAAAAAAGTATAAAAAAAGATTTCTGCAGTGTATTTTGTTACAGGTTATAGTGGATATTATCAATCATTTTAAGGCTGAATGAATCACCACTGTTAAAAACTCATAATTTATACTTACTTTTTCCACTGATCTGAAAATAAAGAATACGTATGTTTAATTAAAATTTTATGTGTTATCGACAATTTCTTGGTCTGAATTAACAAAAACTAATTTAATAAGAAATAAGTAGACTCGAATTGAACCATTTATATGAAGTTATACTTCTTGATATAGGTTTATTTTTACATATAGGATTGAAATTTTATGTATTTAAGAAAAGCAATGATTATTAGATATATTGCTAAACTACATATTACCAATACATTTTTCAATAATAGCCTTAAATGATAATGGTGACATTTTGCATAACATTTTATTAGTAATATTTTCCTAATGTGAAACATAAGTTTTACAATCTAATTAAGTGTATTTTAGATTTACTGTGTTGCATACTGTATACTTACAAAGTAAGTTTTTCCCCCCTGAAAGTTTATAAGTAAGACACAGGAAGTAGTTAGAAAACAAATCATTATGTTTAAATTTATCAAGTTACTAGATTGATAAAATCTCTGCTTATTAAAGTGTTTGCTCCCTTCATATTTAATATGATTATTGGTAAAGTATAGGTTGAGTATACTATTTTATAGTGTGTTTTCTACTTATTTGCTTTCTTAAATCTTTTTTTCTTCCCTACATTTTTTGCATTATTTGAGTATTTTTAGCTTTAGTCCTCTAAAGTTATATGTTTTCAAATCTTTAGATCTCTGTAGGGATTTACATTATTTTATACTTATTTCTACTGTAAGAGAATGAACTGGATACTGCTAGTCTACAAGCACCTTAATTTATAACCCATTCCTACATATCTCAATAAAACTGCAAATAGAAAGGTTTTCCCAGTATCTACATAAATAAATGACATTTTAATCTCTTAAAACATTGTGGTAACATATTTTATTATTTGAACAGTTTCAGATTTATGGATTGTTTGCAGTTCAGAGAGTCCTCACGTACTTCACAGTGAGTTTTCTCTGTTATTAATACCTAACATTAGTATAGTATAAGTGTTACAATGAATGAACAAATATTGATAAATCACTGTTGACTAAAATACATACTTCAGTCAGATGTCCTTAGTTTTTCCCTAATGTACTTTTCGGTTCCAGGATCTCATCCAGGGAACGCCACATTGTATTGAATTGTTATGTCTCTTTGGGCTTCTCTTGTCTGTGGCTGTAAAATCAGCCCATAGCACTAGGTACCTTGTGATGTTGCTCTACTATCTGGTTTGTTCCAGCAGTTTTGGGTTGATTCCTTGGGATTTTGTACATGGATAATTATGTCATCTATGAACAAAGACACTTTTTCTTTACCTTCCTAATACTTGTATATTTTACTCCCTTTCTTGTTTTGTTGTGCTAGCCAGGACTTTCAATGGGACATTTGATAGGAATAGTGAGGTAATGTTATTGCTTGGTTCCCAAGCTGACAAGGAAATTATTTTCTCACTTTTCAGTTTGATGGTAGCTGTAGATTGTTTGTAGATTTTTTACATCAGTTTGAGAAAGCCACCACCACCATTCCTAATTTTAATAGAGTTTTCATATGACTGTGTGTTACCTTTTATAAAATGCAACTATGTAATTTTTTTATTGTAATGCTTTTTTCTGACTTTGATATGAGAGTAATTTTTGCCTCATAATATATATTAGCAAGTATTTATTCCACTTCTACTCTATAGAAGAGTTTGTGAAGGAAAAGTAAACTATTACTTCTTTTTTAGACATTTGGTAGACTTGACCAGTGAACGCTTCAGTGCTTAGTGCCTTCTGTTTGGAAGGTCATGCACTACTAATTACAAGTTTTTAGTAGATATAGGCCTATTTGAATGACCTCTCTCCTCCTGTGTGAATTTTGGAGGTTTGCGTTTTTCCAGAAATTGGCCCATTCCATCTAAGTTATACCATTTATCGTTTATGATAAAGCTTGTGCTCATAATATTCCTTCATTAATGTGGTAACTCTTACCATACCAAGCTTCTTCATTGTTTTTTAATTCTATAAAAACTTTTAATTTTAGACCATTTCTTATACTTTAAACAAAACATGAAACAAAAGGAGTATTATACCAACAACCTGGGGTCCACCTCTTTATATCTAGCTCTTTTTTTTTAAGCTGTCTTAATTTTTAAAAATATTTTATTTATTTATTTTTTAGAGAGGGAAAGGAGGGAGATAGAGAGAGAAACATCAATGTGCGGTTGCTGGGGGTTATGACCTGCAACCCAGGAATGTACCCTGGCTGGGAATCGAACCTGGGACACTTTGGTTCCCAGCCCGCACTCAATCCACTGAGCTATGCCAGCCAGGGCTATATCTAGCTCTTAAAAAAAAAAAGCAAGAGCCCTGGCCAGGTGGCTTGGTTGGGTGGAGCATCATCTCATACAATAAAAGGTTGTGGGTTCAGTCCCTGCCTGGTGCACATTGGAATAAGCCAATTGATGCTTCCCTTTCATCAATGTCTCTCTCTTTTTCTCTAAAATCAATAAACATATCCTCATGTGAGGATTAAAAAATAAGAAATAGTAGATATAAAAGTTAACACCATCCAAAACCTTCCTTTCAATTGCCCATGGCACCATGGACTGGATGCACTATTATGGCCATGGTGTTATACTAATTTTGAAATATGACACTTTCTTCTACAAAAAAAGTAATTGGAACACATCATTGCTTCAAATCCTGAAGAATAATGCACATAATTTATATAATGAATTGCCGCTGCTACTCTGTAAGTGTAGGAAAAACAATAGCATGATAAAAAGTGACAATTTTATATTGATGAAATAACTTATACATTTACATTCGATTCCCAGTCAGGGCATATGCCTGGGTTGCAGGCCATGGCCCCCAGCAACTGCACATTGATGTTTCTCTCTCTCTTTCTCCCTCCCTTCCCTCTCTAAAAATAAATAAATAAAATCTTAAAAAAACTTATACATTTACATATTTTCACATATGTTGTCTCATTTGATGAAACTGATTTGCATTTAGAATCATATTCTATGAAAAGTAAGAATGCCAGATAAATATTTAATTTGAAAATTGCCACATTATTAGCTCAAAATTCTCTCATGAAACACATTTATGAGTGGTTAAAAGTATCTTATTTAAGGGACTGATTTCCTTTTAAAATTATTTTTCAGCATCAGTTTTCACAGAATTATAGAGAATCTATAAAGATACATTAGCCTAAAGTAAATTTATCAAGCTTTACTGTTTTGAATTTCTATGAAGGAATTCACCTTCTTAAATGTTTTACAGTTAATGCTTTTTGTTGTGTATAATGCAATTGAGCTTACCAGATGCAGCAAATCCTAGGGCACATGCTGAATGTTTAAATGTATAATGCTAATTATGGCATAATTTTAAAAAATCAAATAGCTTCACATTCATAAGTATGAATAAAATATTTTGTAAATTCTAGTATAAATATAAAAGCTTTTTACGCCTCAGTTTGAGAATATAAATTCAAAGCCTTGAGGTCATGAGAAATGAAAATTACAGCATCAAGAATAATTTTGAGCATATTAAAACATTGATATAAAAAACATTTAAAAAGAAATAGGTCATATTTTAATTAACTTAAAATTGCAATATGGTGAAAGGCCAAAGATTTATATGATCTGAAGAGAAACCAGAACCTAATCAACAAAACAAACAAGCAAGCAAAATATAACCAGAGACATTGAAATTAAGAACAAACTGACAATAACCAGAGGGGAGGGGGGAGGGGAAGGGATAATGGGAGAAAAGGGAGAAGGGTTGTCAAGGACCATGTGTAAAGGACACATGGAGAAAGCCAAAGGGGGATAGGATCAAGGGGGAGCAGTGGGGATGGCTGTGGTCAGGGGGAGTGATGGGGGAAAAATGGAGACAACTGTACTTGAACAACAATAAAAAAAAAGAAGAAGAAAAAGAAAAAAATGCAAAGCAGTTTATTTTGTCTGCTCATATATTTTAGCATTCTCCAGGCAATCCTTCGCAAAAAGTCAAATTCTTGTGAGTTAGATACATTCAGTCATCGATTTAATAAACATTTAGAGATGGCAAGAGTTGTCAAGGAACATGTATGAAGGATGCATGGACAAAGCCAAAGGGAGGTCGGATCAAGTGTGGGAGGTGGGGATTGCTGGTGTGGTGGGGAGTGGTGGGAGGAAAATGGAGACAACTGTACTGGAACAACAATAAGAAAGTATTTAAAAAAGAGTTATTAGATATTTGTTGTGCATCATTATTACCAATTGAAATAGGATCACAAGAAAAGCATTTTATGGACCCACAATATTTGTGGGTTATTTGGATGGAAATCTGTCCATGGGTTTTCAATGTCCCATCTCTGTTCATGTCACCATGGCAGATACCCAACAGTGTCTTCAGCATGGCCAAAACAAAGGCCAGTGTCCAGAGTTTCTGTTTCATATTAAAGCTTAGTCCTTTGGAACCCGCATGATCTGCCGTGGGTCCACATGGCCACTAGACCCACGTGGTTGTGTGTGTTCCTAGACGAGAAAGGGGCAAGTTGCCCTGGGATTATATATCTCAGGCTTGGAAAAGACCAGAAGTTTTTCAAAATAACCAATCAACTTCCCAAGTTTGTGTGGGCTTTTGATGTGTCCAATCCCTAGTTAGACTGATAGGCCTCTATGGTCAAGCACCTCCCCTTGTGCCACTGTGACTTCTATTGTGCAAGTGCTCACCTCTCCCTGGTTCCCCCTGCAATCCGGTACCAGAGGGGAGCAGTGTTCATCCCCTTGGCAGAGAAATGCTGTAATCCCCCGAAGTGTGTGAAGCTCTAGCTTCCTGGCTCAGCAAAGAAGCTTATGCCCCAGTTTTTTAAGCTCAATGTCTAATTCCCTTTGTACCCTTCCTTATAAACCACTACTTAACTACCTGCCATAATATTCCCCTGTGAAGACCTTGAACCTTGTAATCTACAAGGGTAAATTGATGGAGGCCTCACTTTCTGTAGCTGCTTCTTGCTGTCAAAGAACTGAGTCCTGTCTCCTCTCAGGCCCAGAGGGTCTTCCTATCTGCTCAAAGAAGAAGCAAAGATGAAGTGGGGTCTTCATACACAGAAGAGGGCTTTCCCGAAGCCCAGGCCAGTCTGTTCCTGTCCCTGGGAGGTGGCATATGTGATGTCTAGAGGATGGTGTTGTCTTAGGGATATTGCGCTGGGCAAGCTGGCATCCTTATATTCAGGAGGTGACAAACTTGACAGGTTAAAAGGCTGAGTCCAAAAAGGAGAATTATAGTAACTAAATATCCGACGAGAGGTAAAAACTAGGTGACAGTGATGTGGACTAACCCTAGAGTGTCCCAGTTGAATTGTTGTGGTAACTTTAGTTGGAACAAAGATTAACTGAAGGTGAGAATGCAATGTCCATGTAAAGTAGTGAAAATGGATTCTTATGATGGTAATGTTGATGATTTTTCTTCTTTTTAAAGCCTTCTTTCCCAGTATCTCTGGTAAAATAAAAACAAATCAACTTTTAAATCCACACATCTTTTTCAGACCTAAGATTCTACATCATTATATACATATATACAAATAGAAAATACTTGCTTGTTGACCAACCAATGATCGCTCATTTCCACCAGCATCATGCTGTGTTTCTTTCTATGTTTTAGAATAGTCATTCTCAGTATTTGCTATCTGGTCTAGCAGAACAAGCATCACCTAAAATTTGTTAGAAATGTCAATGTTTAGACACTGCCCAGATTAACTGAAAAATTAACTCTGAGGGTGGGGTGATTGATGTGTGTTTTAACAGGCCCTCCCGGGGATTCTAATGCATGCTATATTTTGAGTACTTTTGCTTTAAAACATTAAATTATCATTGCTAGTACAGATTATTACTATTATTAGTACATAAAGAATGAGCTAGGACTGTAATAATTTATATGAGTCCTGGCTCGAATGTCAATATTGATTAATAGTGAAATTGAGCTCCTAGAACATTAATCACTGTTTGAAAAAGAAAAACATTCTTAGCCATGCTAGTAGGTAGTGTAAGTATGGTGAATTGAGCTTAATGTTATTTTCCTCATTAGTACAATAAGGAAATAATTTATAACTTACGGAGTTAGTATATGGCCTAATGGAGTTAATAGATTCCCTACCCTTTGGAGAGGACCTAGAGGCTCAGGAAATGAGAATAGATACCAGTTTTGAGAATCAAAGACCATCTTCTATAAGTCTTCATCCAAATTCACCTTTTTCCCAAACAGTTGGTAACATTTTTAATTAGGATTAGAGTATTTTTAATGTTTTATTTAATGCCTTAGACATAAAAAAGCTAAAAAACAATGTATTATCAGAAACTTACACTACATAAGAAACATAATATTACAATAAAGTCCCTGGGAGTCTTTCCAAATCACACTCTTATTTCCTTTGCCTCAAATTAATGAATGTCCTGTAGTATTTTCTTTATAATCAATGTTCACTTCTGAATATACCTGATTAGTAGTATCTTTGTAGTATCTGTAGGTATATTTGTTTAATATTTTCTTTTTTATTAGTAGCTTATCTTTCCTCTCTGACTGATTTTATTATCTTTGTCTTTTTTGGTATTGCAAATTTTCATTACATTTTCTCTAGGTAAAGTTCTTTTTATTTTTCTTGATTTCAGTGTGAGATATTATGATTAAAAATGTATATATATATATCTATTTGACCTTTGTCTTTGTTTCTGGCTCAGAGCTCTTAAATACCTTAAGAATTTCCTAAGGCGTGGGAGATTTTTAAATCCTTTGCTATGTAAATGAAGTGCTTTTAGGACTTCCCTTAGGTAACCTAAGGATGAGGATTTGTTGCCAGGGACACCAGCATTGTAATTAGTTGAAAGTTTGGAACTTTCTATCCCACTTTTCTGACTTCCAGAGAGCAGAAAGAGACTGGAATGGAATTTAATTCACCAGTAGCAAGTGACAGGGTTGGGAGAACTGGTTTGGTGAATAAGTGGAGATTCTGGGAGAACGGTGGAACGAACCTGGAAGCTCTGTCCCTGTTTCCACAAACTGCCCTGCGCATCTCTTTCACCTGGCTGTTCCTGAGTTACTTTCTTTTATAACAAACCAGTAGCTTAGTAAGTAAAAATGCTTCTCTGGCTTCTGTAAGTCACTCCAGAACATTAATGAAACCTTGGGTAGAGAAGGTTGTCATTGGAACATTCCATCTGAATCTGTAATCCAGAAGCCTAGGTGACAGCCTGATCTTGCTATTGGCCTCTACAGGGTATGGGGTTACAAGGAGGCAGTCTCGTGAGATTGAATTTTACCCTGTGGGATCTGATGCTATCTCCAAGCAGGTAAGTGTCAGAATTGAGTTAAATTGTGAACACCCAGTTGGTGTTTGAGAATTGCTTGGTGGTGGTATGGGTTAAAACAAAATAAAACAAAAACAACAACAACAACAACAACAAACACACTCTGGAGTTAGAATCAGAATCATACAGCACAGTACCTACAAGTAAATATCCATTTTTTTCAATTTGTTCAAATTGTCGGCATTTATAAATATTGCTTCCTCCCCCTTCCCTTTTCTGATCTTTTCCCAGAATGCCAACCAAATGTGCATTAGACCTTCCTATTCAATCCTCTCTACCTCTTAACTCCTCAGTTTTCAGACACTTCATCTTGTATCTTTCTATGACATGGAAGAACATGCTGAAATCTGTCTTCCGTGAACTGTCACCTCAGCTGGTTAAACTACCCCGATTGAAAGTTTAAATTCAGTGAACATATTTTTAATTTTATAAGTTCTAATTGTTTAACTTTAAAACTGTCTTACATATTTTATTGTTTCTTGCTCACAGTTTGAATTATGTCTTTAATTAAAAATTAATTGTAGGCATTTTATAGTCCATATATGTTCCCTTAAATATCTGAGATATTTGGTTGTCTAATTTTGTTTTTATGGATACTCATTTTTTATCTTGTTTCTCATGTTCTGAAATTTGGGCTTGTCAGCAGCTATTTGGATGATTTTAAACAGCAGGGATTCTTAGGGCCTGATTGATAGCGGTTATTCTTACAGAAGATTTGTGTTTGTTGCTGCTGGGTGCTGCCAGCCTGAAAATACTTTGAAACTATTAGTTGACTTGGTTTTCCAGTAAAAAATTCAAAGTCTAAATATCGATAAGATCCTGGTTATATTTCATATTCTCTTGGGAAGACATTTCTCCTCACCTGGAGCTAAAGCTAACAAATATCTTATTTTGCCTTCTTAGCAGTGGGTAGATTTTTAGGGTTTACCTTCAGTGAGGGTCTACCCTTTTAAGGTCCATGAAGGGCTATCATTAGGCTTTTCCCCTTATGACACTGTCATAGGACACTTAGGAAATCACAAGGACGTGTCTCCCTGACTCTGGGGTGTTGGTAAGACACAAATGTTGGCAAACTGGTTCGGGAGAGAGTCTCCGTTTTGGAAAGAACAACCTTCCTTTTGTTTTGCCTTGGCTTTTGTTCCTGAGGCTTTCCTTGATTTTAATGCAAACTTCAAAAGGTGTTTTACCGCATTTTGACCAGTCTGTACAGTAGTATTAAGGATATATTTGTTTGTGAAAGCAGAAGCAGAACTTATGAATAACTTTTCTCCATCTGAAATTGAAAAAATAAAAGCTTCATAGAAATAAAACTTTCATTAACCAGTATTAAGGTTAAAAATATACCATGTGGATCCTATTCATCAAGCTAATTTTTCTAGTTAAAATTAGTTTCAATGACAAAGCTTCTTTGTTCAAAGATATATTAAAAAGATATATTTTTATCAAAAGTTATACACTATTATAACATTGTGTAAGGGAATGCAAAATATTAGTTTATTGCTAAGACATTAGGAGATAATGGCAAAACAGAGCAACAAAAGAACTTAAGAACAAAATATTAATTTGACAATATTAGGGTTTTATTATAAAATATGTCATTCCAGAAAGTGACATATGCACATTAAAAAAAGTCTCTAAATAATGAATCAATAATGTTTAGAATCCTTTTTGATGTGGCATTTAGCATTTAACTGGTGTTGAAGTTAAGCCTTACTTTATTTTCCCTAGTTTTAAATACCAAAATAAAATTAATAAATGCTTTGCATTTATGTAATTATTTAAATTTATAACTCAGTGTTCATAATCTCAAAGATAGACAAAAGCATCACCTTCATATTCAATTTTTGTAAAGATCTAACCAAGACTCAGAAATTATGTGCCTTACACGATATCTCATGATTTTCAACATCAGAGCTCAGATTTAAACCAGGCACTTTTACTCTGGCCCAACATTCTTACAATTCTAATTTGTATTTTTAGTGGTAGTAATACTCAAAGGGGTCCAGTTTTAATAAAATGCCAATGTTAAGATAAATATTGTATATTCAGTAAATAGCCAGGCAGTGGCAGTGTTGGCTGCCTGAAGGAAAAGTACTTCTTTTCATCTTTAATAATACAGCCTATTTATAGAACTGAGTCTGTTCTGATAAGGGATATTTCATCAAAACAATAATACTCTATTTCAGTGTGCTTTGCTTGTGAAGACTTTAGGGGTGTTTCATCTTTTCTGTGGATGTGATTCTTATTAAAAAATTATTCTCATAGTAAGTAAAATATCAGGGTGTTTGATATTTCTTTTGCCTTCTTTAATGTGTCAGATGTTTCAATAGTTAAATACAAAAGATGGGAAATTTGGATTGAGTTTTCTTGATCTTACTTTTTATTTCAATACAGAAATTGTGTGCACCTGCTCACACAGCAACCACCTCGGGCAGTGACAGAGCAGCTTCCTGGTGAGGAAAATTTGCAAAGAGCATTCATCTGACTTCAGGAAGACATCTGGGCAAATGAGCTCCTCTAAAGCCATAAGCAAACAAATGCCTGAACCACAGATACATGCTCACTGGACAGAGCCACCCAATTATTATTTTAAAGGCATCTGACAAGGACATTTCTGTTTCAGGGAAGTAACTCATAAAGAAAAGTTATTAATAATGGCTTAGCATTCACATAATACAAACCTGTTGTCAATCAAAGGGTGATTCGATAGCATTGTTATAACCTGAGAACTTGTTGGAAATTTATCATCAAATCCAAGTCTTTACTTCATCCTATTCAGATTAAAGTCTCAGAGCATTGCTACAAGATGATTTGTGCATGGGTTTCATTATTAGTAAGCAGTTTTGAATCACTCTTATACATATTAAATAAGTTAATTTGCCCCATGGAAAAGTTTATCATTTCACCAAATTCATACCCATTTCAATTAAATTATTTTTTCCAATAGTGGGTTGCAATAGTTACTCCTAAATTTATATTCCCTTTGCTCTCTATGACCTCTTTCCCTTTAGCTGAACAGCAATGTACCCCTTAGAAAACATTACATGTTTTGAATGATTAAGTAGGGAAAGAGGGGACAGTATATCCATGGGGGCAAGCAGTAAGGGGAATGATCTTAAGAAATCAATGGCAGAGTTAAGATAAATGAGATCAAGGAACAGGTTCTGCGTTAGCCGTTTGTTTAAGTGTGCTCTAAAATCTTTCTATCTGAAGTATGATTTACAGAAGAGCAGCATCAACAAAGAGCACCCCAAAATCTCAGGACTTACCTTAGAACTTCTTAATTGGAAGAAAATCTGAGCGTGGTGTTGTTTATAAACAGGAGGAGACATTGATTGGGAAGAAGGGAGGTCAGCTTGCCTTCCGTTGTGATAGCCAGGTGACAGCCGTCAGTTTCTTAGACTACAGTGATGACGTGGAAGGGGGCTAGAAGCAGGATGGTGTACACAATCTTAATGCCTGGCACAGTGTGGATAGTGACTATTCACAGTAGATGCCGTAACAAGTAGAGTTGTCAGGCAACACACCATATTGGAAAGTAGAGAGTGAATAGAGGAGTGTAATGTTAGGATATATATCATATACATTTTGCTGATAGATTGGAGACAGGATGTGTTTTCATGCTAAATGGTGCCTAAAGGGCAATTCTAGCAAAGTAGTCCTGTTACAGGCAAGGCAACTCAAAAATAAAAATCCTGGTAACTCCACTAGGAAATGCATTTTACTAGCTCAAGTTAGAAATAGAGGAGGTCATTGACAAGTATTAACACTCATACTATGCTGAAGGAGAATTGCAGAGATTCCTATTCCTTTTTTGATTCACGCATCTTTTTCTTAGAACAGAATTGTCAATTCCTGAACTAAAATATTGCGTTGGCCAAAAAGTCTGCTTAGTTTTTTTTTCCTTAAAATAAAACACATTTTCATTTTCACCAGTAACTTTATCGATTTGGCTATTTTGAGTACATCAGCTATCTCTTGCTGTGAGCTTCCAGTGGGTAGAGCCCAGGGGTGCTGCTCAACACCTTCCAGGAGGTAAGACAGCCCCAAAGATATCTGCAACAACTGTAAGCTTATATGCACATCTGTGTTTTCTATTGGGAACAAGTAATAGTTAATCATATTTTTATAATGTGTGGCCTACTTTCATTTAGGAAATGTGAACATTTGATTAGTGGACATTTGTTCTTATCCAAAATGTCCATGCAGACATTGGTCCATGCCAAAAGTTCTTGACATTTGGTTCTGCCCGAAATGTCAATGGAGGCATTTGTTCCAGGCCAAAAATATCTGTGTAGAGGCTGCCAAGGCAAGTAGGGTTATCATTGGCAATACAGCCACAACACTATTATTGAACCAATAGAACATGATGCTAATTTTATGTATTAATTCTGTAACCCCAAATTACAAATACTTATAGTGGGCATTTTCTAAGTGTGGATTTTTTTGTTTGTTTGTTTTCTTTTTTTAAAGATTTTATTTATTTTTAGAGAAAAGGGAAAGAAGGGAGTAAGAAAGGGAGAAAAACATCCATGTGAAAGAGAAACATCCATTGGTTGCCTCTTGCAGGCCCCCAACCAGGGACTTGGCCTGCAACCCAGGCATGTGCCCTGACCTGGAACCCGCTCAGCAACCTTTCAATGCACAGGCCAGTGCTCAATCCACTGAGCCACACCAGCCAGGGCTCAGTTGGATGTTTTTGACAGGTCCAAGTTTCAGAGACATTTGGGAGTAGACCATATGTCTCTATGCACATTTCAGTGAGGACAGAATTTCAAGAACCATGTGTCTTAGTGTATGTTTGGGACAGGGCCGAATGTTCTACAAGGTAAACATCAATTAGAAACTAGTGAACAAAAAGGTGTTTTCTTCGGCAGTCATATATATGATCCCTCTGAATTTCATCCATGCTCAACTACTGATACTCTAGTGCTTGCTGTACTGTCCACCTTTATGTGGCCCGCTGCCTTTCTCATAGCATTGTGCTTTAAAAGACCTTAATATTGAAGGTTGTATAGAGGAAGCCACACACCAATTACCTAAGCTTGTTGGAACATATATGGAGAAAGAGGTAAGAGAACATAATGGAGGAACCAACTTTTCCAAATAGCGTGAGTTGAGACTTATTTGTTAGTCTACAAGTCTCAATTTAGTCTCCTCTAAGTCATTACTAAAAAATTTCACCTCACAATGCTTTCATTTGCAAAAGACAAAAGAGCTTTGCAATATTTCCTTTATCATTGATGTTACTTCCTGAGATGTTAATTTAAAAACACTGATAGTGCACTCAAATGGGTGTATATTTGCACTTGTCTCAAAATAAAAACATTAGATATTTTGTAAAATTATGTTCATGTAAGAAATAATGTTCATAGTGCAACTGAAACTTAATCATAAGCCTCATTCGGTGGCAAGCTATTCAATCAGTGTTCCAAGATAAATATTAAATAAAATTTATATTTTTACCATTTATGAACCAGTAAAATGGAATGAATTAGATACAAAACCTTAGGAACTACTTTTACTGAATGTAGAAGCAAGAATTCTCTAGCTGGTTAGTTGTCTTAGTGTTTATGGTTCACTGATTTAATTAGAGTCTACCCAAGTGATTTCATTGTAAAAGAAAATGTTTGAAGGGGAAAAGACATCTATGAGAATGTGTGTTTGTAAGACCATGCAGAATAGTATTTTAAAGAGCTTTATAAAAATATGAGAAAAAGCGAATATTAAGTGAACATGCAAAAAAGGGTAATTTAATTGCTCTTTATCTACTGGAAAACAATTAAGAGGTTCTTCAATTTTCAAATTTTGCTTTCATAGGTACTTTCCAAATTAAAATGTGAATATTCATAATTGAAACTTTATAGTTTTGTTTATAAGTGAATTTTAAAAATTACAAAAGCCAGAACCAGCTGTAATTATAAACATAAACCCATAATTTTTATACATTTTATTTAAAATTTTTTATTTTGATACCAAATTCTCAAAACCAGCATAGCTGGACAACACAAGTAAGACACTGCTGAATATATTTAATGACAGTAATCCTGATGACTTTCAGATTTCCACATCATGGAAATCAATGTAGAATAGATAAAAAAATTTGTGTGGGGTTTTGTAAATTATTCCCCAGGGAATTTGCCCCATATACCTCCTGTCTACTGCACATACATTCTGTTCCTTGTTCCAGCAGACAAAGCTTCTTTTTGCTTAGTTTTTATAATTGTCGCGAGCACCTGGGGGATGCAGAGCTCTGAGCAGTAGTTAAGCAGTAATACTTAACTTGAAAGATACATTATTTTGGCTTAACTTTTGTTTTCACAAATGATGGATTCATGTTTTACTTAAACTGAGGCATATCTATTTTTATAGTTTAAGAAGTAATCAATCGCTTAAAATTCTACTTTCATAATTAGTATGTTATTTCCAATTTACTAATGTCTTTCTTGTGTGAAGGCCACCTTTCTGTCCTCAGGTGCAAACTCCAGATGGAGTCGTTGCTACGGTCGGACGAAGCAGGCGTTGTCCGTGTTTTCTCTTCTGGTTGCACAGTCTTTATTTGCCCTTATACACCATTCAAAGAACTCCATTAATCACCTGCATACGCAGTGTGAAACATGCATTGTTTGGCCCTGTTACAAACAACAGTAGAAGAAATTTATGTAAGTTAAATGTGATAAGTAACATGACAGATTTCTATAATATGATTTTGTAACCATTTCATCAATATACCTAACAGAGAAATATTTATTAATTTGAATCTTAATTTGAAATTTACTCTTTAGGAATTTTCATAAAGTAATACAATAATTGCTCATTTTAATTAAAGTAACTAAAAGGTAAGCCCTGGCTGGCGTAGCTCCGTGGACCGAGCGCAGGCTGCGAACCAAAGTGTCGCAGGTTCGATTCCCAGTCAGGGTATATGCCTGGGTTGCAGGCCATGACTCCCAGCAACCGCACATTGATGTTTCTCTCTCTCTCTCTATCTCCCTCTCTTCCCTCTCTAAAAATAAATAAATAAAATCTTAAAAAAAAGAAGACAAAATCCATTAAAAAAAAGTAACTAAAAGGTATTTTTATTAATTGAACTGCAAATTGAAAGTTTAGTATTCTAGAAAGTCTGTTGTTATGTATCATTATAGATGTGAATTTTGTCAAATAAATAGTACTGATTAGATCCATAATAATTTATTTATCCATATATATACTTAAAAATTGATGGAGTGCTTTTCATTGGCACATTCTAGATGGTTGCAAGGAACACAGGGAGAATAAGTACCCTGTTCTCGTGTAGTCCTTTGGAGTTTCCTATGGTACAGATTGCTAACCATATACACACGAGTGAAGGGACCAACCAATGATTTCTGGGATTATACACTTAATACATTTGAGATTCTAAGCAGCATGAACTTTCTTGTCAAATATTAGCCACATGACACAACTGAGGATCTGAGAAGAAGGCGCTAATTGGTTATGTAATTGTCATTGAAGAAGAGGAGGTGGGTGGTCCATTGTCTGAAAACTTTTATTGTGCTCTAATGACTTCAATTGAAATTCAGTGTCAATTATTTCAAAATTGATGACCTCAAAGCCCTAGAAAAATTTATTTCAGATTAATGTTTTAATTGAACACAATTACAACTGAGCAGATAGCACATTACACTGTACTCTTCCTTCTGGTCAAAGAATGTGCATTACAAATCCTAAATTGGGTCAAAAGAGAAATCTAGTATTTAGTATAACATTATTTTATCTTATATAGTGACAAATGTTATAAAAACTTTGGATACTGTATGATTTTGTTGTGAAACAGTAACATTTTAGATTATTTTAGACCACAAAGAAAACATATGTTCTAATATATTTGGATGCATGCATGTAATGCAATAGTAAAGTGGTTAAAATTGTCATGGATTCCGATGGTTTGTATCCAATATTGTCTCCACATTTTGTAGAAAAGAATGTGTCAAACATCCACAGTATGAAACATCTTTACTACGTTTGAGAAAACATTGAAATGTTCCAGTGTTTGGCCTCTGTTGTAAGAAATATTTCTAAAGCATAGAAAACTTAATTATTATTAAAACTCACTTTAAACATTTCTCATCAAATGGATCACATGTAACCATATAAAATATTTTTTTAAAGTAAGACCTATGAAGCATATTTGATAACAAGTTAAGTAGCTAAGGCATAAACATTTTGATAGCATTTTTAGGTACATAGCTGGGATTTAAAATATAGTCACATAGTACAATATTATTATAAAATGACTTCTGAATGTTTTATCGCTCCAACAGATAATTACTTCATGAATAATTCTGTGTTTCCTCAACCAAAAATACTGCATTGCTTTTCAAAGTAAAATTTTAGACTTCGGACTTAAGATTTTTTTATTTGTATTGAAAATAGCTTAGATTGAATTTTATGCTGTTTGTTTTTACCGAAGTTTTTTAATATTATTTCACTATAGGGAAAAATCTATTTACTGCTTCCTTGTACATTGAAAATCGCTGCCTAAAAGATCTCCACTAGTGAAAAGGATCTAAAATATTCATGTAGATTGAATTTGATCCTGCTAAGTTATCCCTTCCTCATTTTTGAGAACTTAGCTATTTACTTTTTCATGTTTATCTGCCACTCCTCTTTTCGTGATCTTTTCTTCTTGGGGAATCACTCTTGTGTCCAGTGCTTCCTTGTGTATTCTCCTTTTCCCACACTTCCTGACATAATGGTGAGGCTAGGTCCTGGCATGGTAAGGGTCTTAAGACATAGATAGCAATAGAAGATCACTCAATTTCCGGACAAAGTTTCTTGGGAAAGCTCTCTGTTGGGATGCTGAGATTGGTGACGGGTTCTCGGAAGAAATTTTGAAAAAGAGAAAAGCACAGAACTTGACCAGGTACCATGTTATCTGGATTTGGCCTTAATGGCACATGTTTGATATCTTGCAGCAATGACCAATGCTTATGACTTGCATTAACGTACCTTTGTCAATGTCTATTCTTTTTAGGCATGACACAGGCATTTACTGAAAGCCAGAAGTGTTGTACTATTCATTATCATAGAGGGCTATTCTTCAGTGTTAACTTGAGAAACCTTGATACTTCCATATGCTGTAATATGGTTTTCTGTAGCTTAAAGTTTTCTAATTTATTATTACTAGTAATACAATCACAATTTTTAGTAATTTAAAACTATTTTAAAAGGAGATGGCTCAAAAACCAAAATTGCAATTCATTGGAGACATATAAACAACTAAATATCTGTATTAAAATAGAAGCAATTCAGTATTTGAAAAGTACTTTTTGTTAAGAAAGAGGAATTTTTGTGTAACCTCCATCATCTGCCAACTCTCTTATGTGACTTTCAACCCAATGAATTAATAGTCAGTTACAGAGACCAAGAAAGTGATCTTTAATTGACTGAAAAATACTTGATCTTGAATATATCAAACTATCATCTCAGATTTGAGAGGACTCACCATATTAGATCTACAGAAGTAAAGTAGAGCACAATGTTAACTTGACAACAAATAGTTTTTTTTAAAACAATAAGTATTATTTATAAGTAATTGAGCAAATATCATTACTAATAGCTCCCCCATAGTCAACAGGCTTAACCTTAACCATTCTTGCCTGTCAGTTTATGTTGGAATTAACTGATAATTTCATTTTTTCATACTCTCAGTGTTTTGAATGGAAAACTACTATCAAGGAACAGTGCCATCATTTGATTTGGTTTGGTTTCTTATATATATTAAAGAACAGAAAAATAAAAGTCCTTTAGTCATAAAAAGCAATATTAATCAAGAATACAACTAGCATTGAAATACTAGAATACTTTTATAATGATTTATATATAAAAAACATCATTTCTTAAGGTAAATTTTATACATTATTATATAAATTGATCTTTATTTCACTGATATTAGTGGAAAAATAGTACATCTAGCAAATTAGTTTTTGTTTGCTTTAACTAATAGAACCCTCAGGAATTTATCTGTGAAGTGAATTGTACTTATATGATTCAGTTAGTGAAGTGATTTCAAATGCAGTTTTTTTTTAATAAAGTTTTTCTTTAAAAAATAATGGAAGTTTCTAATAATCTATTACTTTTTTTCTTACTATGCACCAAATGTGTCTGGGACTTGGGGACTTAAAACTTCCAATTAGAAGCCTATCTATTTTAAAAATGATCTCAATATTTATCATATATCTTAAGACAAAGTACTGAAATAATAAGAATATAATAATTTCTTTTATCTCCTAAATTCCCCTTATCCAACTCTCCATTAATCACCTTCACAGCTGAAGCAATTGCACATGCAGTCTGCCCACAGTTTTTTCTCCCAGTACAACAGGGTGCAGCCAAGAGGGGGGCCCCAAACAGGGATTTGGCATGGGGCCCAGAATTCAGGGTGTCCAGGAAATATTAGGATGTCCTCACCCCTTCCCCCACAGGTGTGAGCTGGGGGGAAGGGACACATGGAGCTGGGTCATTGAGAGCTGTTTTGCATAGCAACAGCTTTGCAGCTAACCTCTGGTGTGGTCATTTAACAAACTTATCTGTAACCTTTAACTGGTTGCATAGATATGTTCAATAACTGTGGCCATGCTCTGAGCTGGGGGTAATGGAAGTAACTTCCCCACCAAGACTTAACTGGGGGGGCAGGTCTCCCGAGTTACAGCACCTGCATAGGAGCTTGGAGAAGATTGGTTCCATGACATGGGGCCACACCTGCCTAGGCTCATGAAGGCAGCCCAGTAAAGCTGGAAGGATATGAGTACTGGCAGGTGTAACTGATTGTAGGAGGAGTCGGAAATGGGCTGCAGAGGAAGACTGGTGCGGGGATTTAAACCCAAACTCGGCAGGCATTGAGAGAGAGAATCACTTGGTCTTTAGCAGAGTGGGGACTCCCACAACCCTGCAAGAGAGAATCACCATGCAGCTCTAGCAGAGAGCTGCCACTCAGCTTTGGCAGAGTGCCAACCCCCCTCCTTGCAGCCACTGAGGAGGGAGAACCACACAGTTTTGGCTGGGTGGAGACTCAAACAGCCATTGTGCAGAGAGGACCATGACGGCGGGGCCCTGGCAGAGAGAACCACGTGACTTTGCAAGATTGGGGACCCCTGCAGCTTTAGAAGGGGGAACTACTGCCTGGCTTTAGCAGAGATCCCAGCGACACAGCTGATGGTGCCAGGATCCAAGGGAGGTCTACCAGCTGAGACGGATTACTGGGAAGAACCAGGAGCTGCCTGAGCCATGGACTTCTGTTTCTTTTCCTGAGATATGGTACTCCAGACTGGGCAAAGGGAGAAGGAAGGACTGTGTGTGTTTGTGGGTGTTTTAAGGGACTTTGGGATTTTGATGAAGACATTAGGTCACTACTTTAAGTCTCTATAGCATTAAATAAACATTCCTTTCCTTTTCATGAATCTCTGGCATTGAGAGACGTCTTTCCTCTGGCGGCAGATATAATGAACCTGGTTTTTTTTTTTCAGGTAATAGTATATTGCCTCACCCGCTTTGGTCCCCCCTTGTTGTTCTGTAACACCAGGACCCTCACTACTGCCTCCAATTTTGTTCTATTATTAATATTCTGTTAAGTACGTTCACATTTCATACAGACACTAACCCTTTAATGGATGAGTTTCAATGATTAAATGTCATGTCTACTCTTTGTGAGAACTAATCAGCATCTATGTGACTTGTTACTTGTTCTTCCTATATAACCAATATGCCACTAGATTTCTTTGTATAGTCAGAAGTTGATTCTTAATTAATTTTCCATAAGCTCTATTTTTTCTCTCATCCAATTGCAAATATAAAGTCAGGGTCAGTCCATCTATCTGGTTGTCTGCCTTTCTATCATCTATCAATATAGGTATTTATTGCTTAGTCTACAATAATTGATCTGCAATGATAGCTGTAATTACATTTTCTTATTTCTCTCCACTATATCCATATGTTTTGTATCCCAGAAGGAAAATTTTTCCCCATTTTCATTCATGAGTGACTTTTTAAAAACTCCTTGAACTGTAGATTCATGTATAAAATGAGAATAACAACATTTTGAAAGATTGTTAAGCTTGCTTAATAAGATGAAGACAGAGAGACTATCATAATTTGTGATCAATAAATAGCAGTTTAACAAAATTTTCATTATAAGCATTATATGTAATAAAATTTATTTTATTGGGGCACTGAGATTTTATTTTAGATCTCTGCATGTTAAAAATCATCTTTATATGTCTGTTCTATGAGAATAGAGTAAAGCAACTTGAATTCCTAGTGGTGCTTAGCATGTCCAATTTGGGGAAAATAAATGCTTTCTAACTTTTAAATTTAAATTTTGATGTATAGCTGCCAGAAGCAATTAGGTATAACCTAAATGAGCCTTCACATTGTACAGCCAACTGTTTTTACCTCATCTCAAATCATTTCTCTGTCACACTAAGATTCTGTCACATTTACCTTATGTTTTCTAGAGTGTTCCAATCTGATTCCTGCCTTAGAGTGTCTGCCCTTCATGTTCCCATCTGGAATGTTCTACCGTTTTTCTTCATATAACTGTGTTGTTCAATATGGTAGTAAGTAGCCATATGTGCTTATCTAAATGTAAGTGCAAGTTGCTCGATTTCAATGAATTAACTAGCCTTAATTTATTAACTAATTAATTAACTAATTAATTAAGGCTAGTTAATTAATTAATGTGCCTCTACTAGAAGACAGGCTTCAGAATAACTGTGTCTTTTTCCGTTGTGTTGGCTGATATGTACCCAGCGGTATGCTAGAAAATATTGATACACTGGTTCTCTGGTAGATGAAAAAAAAGCCCAGAGTTGCCCATCATCCTGATGTAATATTGCCACCATGGCCATTGGCAAGCTCCACCTGTGAGATCACTGAACACGCAGTTGGAAAGACGTGCACACACTTGGCCTCTACAAGCCAGTGTGAACCGGCTCTAGCACGCAACTTTTGTGTCCAGTGACAAGAAAGGAGCTTAATGAGACATTTAATACAGGCTCAGTGTTTTTAAAGAAAGGGTAAAATAACTAAACATAAGTTTTAAAGGTCTTGATTCACCTAGACAACTTCATCTGAAATTTTCTAGATAAGAAAGTGCATGCCAATTTTATATGTTGACAAATTTTACATCATGTTTAACTGTCAGTCTTTTATCAATTAGTGTATGAGAATTTCTCTGAATGATGTTTATTAGCCACCTTAGGTTTAAAACAAATTAATCACTTTCAAAGATATCAAAGATAAGATTTTTCCAGTTATACATTTTTTAAAGTAAAAAATAAAACTGTCACTTCAATATTCTCATTACTGTTTGAAAAGATAAAGGAATTGCCAGGTATTGAAATTTATTGGGTATTTTATCAAATATCCTCATTTTTTAAATTTAATCTTTATTGTATTTTTCCCATTACCATTTAGTCTCATACCCCTTCCCCCAGCAATCACCACACTGTTGTCCATGTCCATGAGTCCTTTTTCCGTTTTGCTCGTTTTTATAGAGAACAGCATGTTACCACCCACAGAACTTGCGCAGGACTTCCTGACTCAGAGCAAGCGTATCTTGTTTTGGTTAGCACCATTGATGACCCGCCCTATAACCCCAGGCCCCCCTTTGTCCCCTTGCCTGTGCACAGTATTTGGTGACTATGACATCCTCTACCTGAAATGTTTTTCTACTATCCATTCAGACAAGCTTCCAACTTGATCTTTAGATTTTTATCATCAATCAATTTAACTTTCTCTTAAAACCCCAACTGGGAATTTTACACACGCACCTACACACATTCATGTATACATACTTCAGATTTAGTTGTTTAATATTTCTTTTTCCTTACCAATTTTATTGACCAGCATTTACCACAGTGTCCCAGAATTTGCTTCATACATTCATTAACAAAAAATAAATAAGTAATAAGTTAACAAAACCATTGAGTAAAAATGTAGAGAGCAAATGCATTTTTAAATATATACATACATGTATAATATTAGAAACAAAATTTCATCTGTTTTCAGAGCCAAAATTTTTCTTTAAATAAATACACAAAACACTTTGCCAACCTAGAAGAGTGGGGCCACTTCTACAAGCTCCATGGCGTCCTGAGGAGAACAGCCAATCACACTTCTGGAAACATTCTCCCGAAGTCAGAAGGAAGATTACCCTGGTTTTCAGCCACATTCATGGGCAGAGAAAAAGGCTGTCTGTGATCGACTCTGTCCTTTGCGACACCCTGCAGTCCCAGTAGCAAGTCTTAGCATTTAAAGCAGTTTCCTCATGCTAGACAAGGCTTTTTCTCTTTTCTTATTTTAAATAAACACCTTCCCATAGCTATGCTAGGCTACTCCCAGAAACCTTCTTGGCTCTCCAGCTTTTCCTTCAGAACTTTTTGTTCAGAACTATTTTTTTTTATTATGTCTTCATGTTATCTCTCCTCCATCACTCCTGCTCCCTCTTATTCTCTTTGGTTGGTGTTTCTGTTGGCTTCTGGGGGCTTCTGGATCTACCACTGATCTTTGTCTTTGACATCATCCTCCCTGAACACTCTCCAATCTTGTGAATTTGTTTTGCCTGTTTACTACACACAACTTCTTATAGTCACACTAAAAATGGAATAAAAATGCAGACATGGATTGCACTTATCAGGCATCACATTGTTTTAAATCTTTATACAACAGATAGTTTTTACTAATATGCTTAAGATTATTTAGTTATTTAATTGATAAAATTAAATTTTTAAGGAAAATAATCTATCAAGCTCTATGATTTGCTCAAATATGATATAGGTAGGATTTTTTTTTTAATTTACAACTCAATTTTCTACACTCTTGAGAAATGGAGTGGGAAGTTGGGTTGTGACACAGTCTAGTCTGAAATCAAGACAATTAATGAAATTTAAATGTCATTATGTTTGGAATCTACTGAACAAAATATGTTAACAAACAAAATAGAAACCAACTCAGATGCAGAGGACAGGCTGACAGCTGTTAGAGGGGAGGGTGCTGGGGGCTGGGTGAAAAAAGGTGCAGGGATTGATTAAAAAAAAAACAACGTGTAGACACAGACAGCTTTGTGGTGATTACCAGAGGGAAGGGGGTAGAAGAAGGTAAAAGAGGGTAAAGGGAGGATAAATGATGGTGGAAGGAGACTTGACTTGTAGAATTGTACACCCAAACCAATATAAGTTAATAAAAAAATCACTCCCCAAAATTCAATAAAATAAAAAATCATGATATGAGGTTGATATTTTAAAATGTATATGAAATTGATGAGTCTTTTCTAGTTTTACTCTAGATGGGATTTTGATGTTTTTCTTTGGTAATTTTTATTAATTTAAATACAGCTAGAGGGAAGAGTTTTGGACACATAAAATAATCATGCACCTTCCCGAGTGATACCTCGGTGTGCTCCATGTTTATTACAGACTGATGGTGGGAGAATGCCTCTTCTTTTGCCTTAGAGTATAAACTTTCTAGCAATGTCAAGTTTTTAGGTACAGCTGAGAGATATTCAACTCATTTTTCCACTGAAATAGAAGATTTTCTAGGGCTTAGTGTTTGGTTTGTTCTTTTTTTTTGACAGCAGAGAAGTATAAAATTTATTCTGGAAAGTAAAGCAGGGTTCTCCCCCAGGGCTGGATGCAGCGAGACGGCTGCTGCCGTAAAGCAGTCTTGTTGTGATCTGAAGGGCTTTAGAGGCTGAGCAGGTCCCGGGTGCGGCCCCCGAAAATAGGCCTTTTGCAATATTGATTATTTTAAGCTGGTTATTTGTTTTTAAGAAAACTAAAAACAGATAAAACCTTTGGCCCTTTCCCTTATTTGCAGGCAGAAAAATCTGCTAAAAGAAAGGGAGCTATTCACCTCAGCATATTCAGGTTAGCATGTATGAATTAAGTACGCCAGCCAGAGGGGATCCAAGCAAGCCTGTTTGTTAGACTCACCTCTGTCCCTTGTTTCTTGGTGCCCTAGCAAGGATTTGTTTACCACATGTTCACTTTTTCTGATCTACCTGTAAATTGCCTATTTTCCCTTTGAAATCCTACACCCCTGCCTTCCTCTAGGATAACATGTAAACCTCAGCTGCACAATCTATCCTGATGTCTCACATTCTAATGTAACCCTCACATACATGTGTGCATGTATACTTGCACATATGTATGCACACATACATGCAATATATCACACATATACACATATGTAACACACACATGAAAGTTGTATTTATATATAATACATCATATGTTTTATACAATATACTACATATTATTTATTATATAATACAACATATATTTAATATATATTGTACAGTATTACATGGTATAATATATAACATATTTATGTTATATCTTATTATTTTTTATATATATATTGGTCCTTCTCTCTTCTTAGTCTGCCTCATAGTAATTTAGAAAAGTGGCAGGAAAATTATTTTCTGTCTCTACAAGACCCATATGATTTCTCACCTTGCTATGTATCCTTCAAGGAACATATGCGTTTTTTCTAACTGTCAGTTGTAATGAAGGACTATGCTGAATAGGACCTGGAGAAGTAAACTGACTACCCATGTTATGTCAAAGGAATGCGTATAAGACAAGGGTTCACAGAGAAGCATCTGAGGTGGCAGGTGAAACCTGGGGAAACCTAGTGCTACACGGAGGACACAAATTGTGAACAGGATGCTCAGGAGCACGTTCGCATACTTTTTTTGACACAAGCACGTCCAGTCCAGGAATGGCGTCACAACACAGCCTTTGCTGGCCGTCCAGCCTCACTTTTCTTTCTCCCTTGTGTCATCATTTTTCTAAGCAACCCTCTCGTCCTTACTGTTTTGTTTTTCCTTGTCTGTGTGTCGCTGGCAGAACAGACAGGAGCAATGGAAATGGCATCCCACCTTTACAGGGCTTTTCACTCTTATCATGCAAGTGTCTTCCATGGGTATGTGTGATAGAAAGAATGTGCTAACCAGACAGCAACGTCTGGAAACCCGAACTTTCCATTAAGTCGTATTTTTGCTAAAATATCAAAAATTAGATTTGCCCCCCTCCCAAAGCAATGTTTGACCCTTCTGCACACACTTAGGCCACCCTTAGTGCCTGTGAGTAAGATTTTTGCTTTTCAGCTCTGAGCCTATGGCTGATGCTCCAGCCACTACCTTTGTGCATGGACATAGGAACCTTCCCATGAAAACTAAACCATGAGGCAGTCAGGAAATGCCACGTGTCTTGTTAAGAGGACTTGAGCTTTTCTCATAGCTTCTTTGTGTGTGCATGTGAAAATAGATTTGCTATTACTCAGTTAAAAGTTTTAAAGATTTAAACTTTTTGCAAAAATGTAAATCCTCTTTTTGTGAGAAAATTCTGAAATTGAAGGAACCTACAAAGAAAAATCATAAACACTTCTATCAAGATGAGAACACACTTTTAATAATATCTTGTTACTTATTAAGCCACTCTCTCATTTTCTATTCTTCCTCTTCTGCTCGCTCCACACATATTAAACATATATTAAATTCTAAGTATGAATCATTCTTCTCACATTTATTGTAATTTAATAACTACATATTTTGTATGGCATAACAAAGCACTATATTTTTTCAAGCCCTCATTTTTAAAGAGTTGGTTTTGTGAAGTTATTTTCAGTGTAAAAGTAATTTTTGAAGACAAATTAACTGACAGCCTCACTGGATATTGACAAATCATTTTGTGAGTTCATGGACTTCAAGGGGCTCAGAACAAGCCTCCCCAAGATGTGTCGCTTTGGCGCATGAAGTATTTTGAGTTGAATGCAACTGAGGGAGACCCTGTGTGCTCACAAGAAACTTTTATCTCTTTCTTAAATAATTTCAATTAGGGATCTTGTCCAAAATAACAGTTATTACCAGAAATAAGTTGTGTGATCTATCTATAGGACAGGACAAACTTGTGGTTACTGACCATCTGCTCTGTTTATTGTTCTAAGGATAAACTTCTTCATTTCTGAAGTCCCAAAGTGTGTTACTTCATCCTTAGCTCAGAATGTCATATGTACTCATTTTCCCTTTATGGCTCTGAACCTCTCATGTCTATGTGGTCTCTGATCCTCACATGTATGTGACATTTCCATGTGTGTGTGTGTAATTAGAATTGGTTATTTTCTCTTGTTAATCCATCAAATGTCTATTTGATCATTAGTCTGGGCAAATTAACCTAGGATGGTAGACGAAAGTTTCTTCCTCCCACACAAACTCAACATAGCCGTTCAACTCCTCTCCGGTTTATCCAGAGTGTTAACCAAAATAATGTCAATTAAATATTTAAATAAAAAGCTGACTAAATATATCTGATTACAATTGGCAAATTGAAATATATAACATCTTAGTGTTAAATCTTATGTTAATATTCTTTGGATGAAATATATATTAGGAAAATTAAAGTGTCACAAGAAGGAATTATATGCAATACTGCCTCAAGCGCAATTCAATTTCAGATTGCTGTGGTTAACAGTGAAAGTTAACTCTCCTGTAAAGCTTGCATTTCAATGAATTTCAAGGTAATCTGCATCAGTGAGACAAATGTAAATTTTTTATTATGGCAGAAATGATCATGGATCGCAGCATTATACTTTCCATTTGGTGATTTGATCATATTTCTTAGATTCTTTAAGGAATACATCCCTTATTTGGATATCTAGCTGAAATTTTTTTTTATGAGGATAAAATTAGAACAAATTTGAACACTTAAAAAAAAATTTCTTCTTTGAGTATCTGGTTTATTCACTCAAAGAGAAAGATTTATGACATACAAAAAAACAATTTTAGTTTCTGTAACTTATTCATATTTCAAATAAAATAACTCTTGTGGACTGAATTACCCAGATCAATCTAGGAAGATTTCCTTTTGGATTTATGTGTTTATGCCTGGCCTCTAAAGATGTGTTCCTTCAAAAATAATTTATCATATTTGTTGACTCAGGAATTAATTGGTGTTATAAATAACATATGCACTCACAATATTTTCCACTTGGATGAGTACATTTATTTTTTATGTGGTTTCAGATGTGTTCTGCTTGTACCCTCCTGGGAAAACAGTAATGCCAGCTGCCTATGTCTACAAAAGGACACAATTTTGATAAATGAGAAGAAATAGAGTTCATAGTAAGTGGTTTTTATATTCCACATTTTAGGAAGGAATTTATTTTGGTGTTTTTTCTATACATGATGTTAGTAAGAGTTGATGTACTATGAAATGTGATGCTGAATATAATTTTGGAAAAAATGTTTTTCTTTTTTCATTTTTAATTGTATTTTTCTACTACTGTTAATGCCCCTTCTACCTTCTTACACCTCCATCCACAATCCCCACACTGCTCCCCACCCTCCCCACAATCACCACGCTGTTGCCCTTGCCCATTAGTCCTCATTCCTTTTTGCTTGACCCTTCCATTCCCTTCAAGGTGACCCAGAGCTGTCACCTTGCTCTCTGTCTATGAGTCTGACCCTATTTTGCTTGTTAGTTTAGTTCCTTCACTAGATTCCACATATGAGTGAAATCATTCAATTACTATTTGTCTTTGGGAGGGGTCAGTATTTCTGTTAGGTAGGATATCTAGCAAACCAACACAGGGAGGAGGGAGACATGTCTCACCCACTAAGTCAGCAGTCCTGAGCCTGGTCAGGTAACATTGCCAGGTGTTCCAACACCGCAGGAAACACCATGCTAACACTGGAGGAAGGCAGTCCTTGAAATTCTGTGAATCGTCTCCACAAAAATGGGAAAAAAAAAAGCCTTTGAAACTGTGTTTTCATTCCAAGGCCTGAAAGGCTGAAAAGGGCATATAGTACCCAAAGAAATAAGCCCATTAACACCTTTGGGTATTCATGTGTGCCCCCTCCAAAAAAAATACTGTCAACACTCTTACCTGTCAATCAATATTGCCAACTATGTAAGTCCTCAGAACAAAGGACCTTGTTCTTGCTCTTGCCACCACCCTGCCCTTGTCACACTTGCTCTTGCCTTTCTCCCCTACCTTGGCAAAGCCTGTTCTCTTCTATGGGAACATATCACCAAGTCCCTGAAAACCCTCCCCCTCTCCCTTGCATTATCCCCTCCTGCCTCCCCTCTGGTTACTGTCAATTTGTTCTTGATTTCTATGTTTCTGGTTATATTTTGCATGCTTGTTTGTTTTGTTTCAGGAACATGTATAAAGGGCACATGGACAAAACCAAAGAGGGTAGGATCAAGGGTGGGAACTGGGGATGGCTGGGGTGCAGGGAGTGGTGGTAGGGGGAAATGGAGACAACTGTGCTTGAACAACAATAAAAAACTGTGAAAAAAATAGAGAACATTGATGTTTGAAGAAGAAGAAGAGGAAGAAGAAGAAGAAGGAGAAGGAGGAGAAGGAGAAGGAGAAGAAGAAGAAGAAGAAGGAGAAGGAGAAGGAGAAGGATGAGAAGGAGAAGGAGAAGGAGAAGGAGAAGAAGAAGAAGAAGAAGAAGAAGAAATCACCAATCAACCATGCTAGCAAGATAATAGACTCACTGATCTGCCATTCTTTACTGCATCAGCAAGAAGAACCAAGTTTCTGGGAATTTCCTCCTACACATTTCCACAATTAAAGGGACATGAGAAAAAGGAAACATTTCCAGCATTATAGTGCTCTAACTGTGCAGAGACTAATCTCACTGATCATCGTGTTGCTGCCCACTGTTACTTCACAAGCGGAACACGGGTCTGCAGAATACAGGCACCTTGACTCTGGGACATCTAAACAAGTACCTAGACTGGCACATTTGCCTTTTTGTGTTTTTATAGTCTACTCTTCTTCTTATTTTTTAGTAGTGATATTCTATAAAGTCTCCCTGTAGTGTAAGCCTTGATTTTTTTCTTGCCCTTTTTTGTGGGGAGGGGGGAGTAACTCTGATGTCTCACCTAAGCTCTGATTGCCTGGGCCTCCACAGCAAAGACTCTCCTCTGAGACAAAACACATTTCCAGCGTGAGGACTAAAGAGCCAGGCTGCCTCCCCGCACTGAGGCTGCTTTGTTCTAAAGATACTGGTTGATTTCAGTAACTGGTCTTTTGCTTTCTCTTCCAGGGCTTTAAATTCCTGCTTTTATGTTTCAAAGTCACCAATAAAGAGTGAGTCTAGTAAAGTCTAGGCTGCCACCCTCGACCCCAATAAAAGCAGCACTCCAGTCTCCTGCATTGTCTTACTCTCTACCCAACGCCTCATTAGATGGTCTCAGGGATGCTGTGTAATTTCAGGTCTTGTGACTAATAAGCTTGTATCTTTTCAAACTTTCCTGATGGTTATTTTTGAAGGGAGTCTTGCAGGTATAATAAAACCCTCAGGGGTTTTGGCCCACAACACTGGGCCATTGATAGGCTGAGACCAATACAAAATACTCCGTGAAGACTGAGTTGGGGAATAGTAAACCATGGCTCCCAGAGGAAAAACAGAATCAGGCTCTTGTGAGTCTCTGGTCACATTTTTATCAATTGATTAATACATAACCTTGTTTTATGAGTGTTTTTGTGTAAAGATATCTTAGTTTACTACTTAGAGATTAACAGAGTTTGTGTCTTAGTTTGGACTGCTATAACAAAGTACCATAGCCTGAGTGGCTTATAAAAAAATTAGATTTTCAATTATACAGTCTGGAATTCAAGATCAAGATGGCCAGCATAGTCGCATTCTGGCGAAAGCGTTTTTTCTAGATTTTAGCCTTTGTCTTCTCTGCATCCTTAAGTGGTAGAACATATTAAGGATCTTTCTGGAGCCTCCTTTGTAAGGAACTAATCCCATTAATGAAGGCTCCACCCTCATGTCATATGCACTTCCCAAAGACTCTACCTACTAGTATCCTCAGATTTGTCATTAGGATTTCAATATATGTTAAGTTGGGTAAACACAAACATTCAGAACATAGTGGCTCATGTTTGAACTTCCATTTAATAAACATTGGTTGTCAGGCTGTTATTAATATGTTATAGTGAATGTGAATTTAAAACATCCTCAGGATATAGCTAATTTGTTTACAATCTTTTCTAATGTAAATATTTAGAAATAATGAGACAGATGATGAAGAGAATCTCAGCATTTCTGTTGTTGATAACTTCAGAGTGAGAATAATTTTTGTTTGTGGTATTATTTCTTTTTTCTTTCTTTAGAAATATTTAAGAACAGATGAACTACCGACCGTCTTGGCTATCTTTAGTTTTGTTGGAAGTTTCTTAAATGTAAGCTTGGAAAAACAAAATGCAGTTAAAGGAAAAGCACTTTGGCGTCATTTTAGCTTCAGAATTTTTTTAAAAAACCTTCCTTTCAAAGATGATTTTAGTTTTGGGAAAAGCCAGAAATCACAGGCACCAAATCTGTGCTGTAGGGGAGCTGAGTGACCTGGGTGATTTGATGTTTCACTAAAAAACAGTGTACAAGATGTGATTCATGAGCGGGCACATTGTCATGATGCCAATCACCAGTCACCCATAGCTTCAGCCTTCTGAATTATATGATTAGTTTCTGCCAAAGAATGTTCAAGTTCAATGCAAAACTTGATGCAGATTCATTGTTCTACTCACCCAGTCATTTTGTATGCAATGGCCATACAGTACACATTTTGAATCAAAGGTGTCTACCTTTCCCACTGACTAGTACACTGAAGTCACCATTGTTCACCCACGTGCATTTCAGTCCACTCTCCTTGGCTGACCTGTTACATCAAGGTCTCAGAAACTATTCTCATTAAATCAACAATGGTTGGGCTCTTTCTGGACTCTCTCTCTCCTGCCCCCTCATGTTACCTTTGAGAAAACTGAGGCTCAAAATTTATCCAGTCTCACACACTTTATATAATAGTTTAAGTCTCAAAAATCTGTGTAATATTAATTTTTTTCCATTTTTCTATATTGCCAACAGATCTTCATTCTATATTTATGGAAGTGATTGCAAGCACTTCAGATATTTTATGCAGAGTAATATCAAATTTGAAAAAGAGAGGAAGAAGGGAGAGAAGGAGTGTGGGAAGGAGGAAAGGAGGCAGTGAAAGAGAGAGAAAAGGAAGAAGGAAGGGAGGATGGCCCATGTGTTCAGAATCGTGCCACACAGAGAGTACATATACACAACATAAAAAAAGCAAAATAAAGTATTTGGATGCTAGGAATTATGATAATAATTAGAAATGGAACATTTAGGAAATCCATAATTAAAGCTATATATTTTACTCCCCAGTAATTAATTTATTTTCCTTAAGTGGATTAAGTTATTGAATTTATATAGAAAAGGGAAGAACTATCCTACAGAGCTCCTATGTGTTACTTCACATGCCCAGCTCTTTCTCTGTCCAGTGTAGGAAATCCTATTTAGAGACAAAGATGCTTAATAACATAGATGTTGATAAGAATGGCACACAGGAGCCAAGATAAAGTTTATTGCTCATGGAGTAAATAGCAAAACAATACCTGAAGAAAAAGTGTTCGGGTTAGGTCCTGAGTAAGACAAGAGGGAGTGGGGAAAAAGGGCTTGGGTGTTATGGTGGTTAGATGTTGCAACCACAGTAAAGGTTTTGCTGGCCTGGGTTTGAATGGTTGGAATTTTCCCACAGTCACCATGGAGGGAGTTCAAAGGTTTACTTACTGGTGTGTCTAGATGTGGAGAAAAGGAATGGAACTTGAATGCTGCTAGAAATAAAACACCAACAATGGCATCATATTCTTTATTATAGTAAACATGTAGCTACGGGAGGTCTCTGGAAGACAACTTAGAGATAAGTTTCAAGAACTTTTTTTTGTAATTTATTTATTTGTTTGTTTGTTTATTTATTGTAGTTTTTTCCATTATCACTTATCTCTCCTATACCTTCTTCCACAGCCACATTCACTCCCACCCCTGCAATCACCACATTTTTGTCTGAGTCCATGAGTTATGTTCTTTTTTTGCTTGATCCCTCCACCCCCAGACCTGTCAGACAGTTCTCCATGACTTTGTCTTTATTTTGCTTATTAGTTCAAGAACTTTTATATTATAATGGCCATGCAATTATCTATACATTCCTAATTTTGGCAATTCTAGTAAAATAAGCATAGATATTTACAGAGATGTTTATATAGGTTTTTACTACGATATTATAATAATACATGACAAGCAGGTTCAAATGTCTCAAATTCTACAATAATTAAATTAAAAAATGAACTTTTATATTCTCTAAATGATTACTGTTATATATTTAGTAACATATATGATCAGATACATAATATGAATATTTTGTAAAGATTCTTTTACCCAAGACAATGATCAGATTATAATCATGAATAAAATAAAAATAAGAAGTCTTATATACAATATGATACTTTGTGTGTATGAGTATATGTATGTGAATTGTTTTAAATAGAAATATACAACATCCCTGGCTGTTATTCTAATTGGTTAGATCATTGATTTTTAAAAAATTTCTATGTATTTTACTTTATTGACTAAATCAATAAATTATAAACATTTTTATGTACATAGAAAAAAATAAAGTTTTTTTTCTGAAAGTGCATCAGAGAATCCCTTTTGGTTTAATCATATTCTAATCATTCCTTATTACATAATTATAAACAAGCTGGCAGTAATTCTACAGTTGCCAGCAATTTAGAAATATATAAACATATTCTTGGGGGAGAGTGTGAGGAGCTGAGTGATCTCCAGCAGGAGATAACAAATCAATGTTATATTATATACTCACTCGTCTATAATTTTTCAAAGTGGATGAATGTAAATACTTCTTTATTATTTAAAATGGCTAAAGAAATGTAAGTATGACTATGTGCTCCCATTTAATATGTCAAGTAAGCTTATCTGTTTAAGGAGGTGTAGACTTTTAAAATAGAATAATCTTGAGTATGATTTGCCTTTCATCACTTTGAATATTTGGAGCCATTCTCTCCTGGCCTGGAAAGTTTGTGTTGGAAAAGTTGGTAGTTTTGTGGGAACACCCTTGTACATAACTAACCACTTTTCTCTTCCTGCTTTCAAGATTATCTCTTTGTCTTTACCTTCTTGCACTTTAACTATGATGTGTCTTAGTGTGGGCATCTTTGGGTTCATCTTGTTTGGGATGCTCTGTACTTTCTGTACTTATATATTTATTTCCTTTACCAGGTTAGAGAAGTTTTCAGTCATTATTCTAAACTGTTTTAAAATAAATGCAATGAAGGAACAATCTAATTCCATATGAAGTATATGAAAAACAGCCTTCAAGCTATAGTTTCTACCCGTATCATCTGCTCTTATTTAATGAGTGTGTTTTATTCAAGTCATGTGGATAATTGCTTCAATCTTTCATTTTACTTATCATTTAGCAAGCATAGTTCTAAAAAATGAAATGAAATTCTCCTTATTTAAAAAAAATCAGAGCTTGTTTTTTTTCACCAGTTTAATAATGTTTGCTTTCACTAATCAATTCTTGTTTTAAGAAGAAATACACATCCATTTTTTTTACATTCAAAATTCAACAACAGTTACAATTGCTGACATTTCATTTTTAATTTAGACTATTTTTGTAGGTTTCTTTTTAAAGTTAAATTAAAGTATAAAATGAAAGGTAATTAATTGACTTTAACTATGAAGATATATGTTGTTATCAGAAAATAAAAATGAAAACCATCAAAGAAAATGAAACAAAGTTTAGGTTAAGGTTAGTCAAACCCAGAGTGAGTGCTCAGGCTCTGGCCGGGTGTCTCAGTTGGTTGGAACATCATCTCGTACCCCATAAGGTTGTGGGTTTGATCCCAGTCAGTTCACATGCCTGGGTTGATCCCCAGGGTGCCTCAGAGGAAACCAATCAACGTTTCTCTCTCACACCAAGGTTTCTCTCTCTTTCTCTTTTCCTCTCTCTCCAAAATCAATAAACAATATCTTTGAATGAGGATTTTTTTTTAAAAAAAGTGGATCCTTAGGAAAAAAGGAAGGAAGAACTACAATGACAAGGATGGTCTTGGATCAATCAAGTTTCAGATATATTTCGTAGTGATTTCAACAAGGCTGAGAATAGTGCTGAAGAAGCCTACTTCCTGGAACGAATGGGTCATCCCTAAGTCATTACCTTTACAATGCATCTGTATACAGGAACAAACCCTGAAGCTTAGAGGTTTGTAATGAACTGAATGTTTGTGTCCCCCAAATTCATCTGTGGAAACACTAACCCACAAAGTGAGGATATTTGGAAACAGAGCCTTTAGGGATAAGTAGGTTAGATGAGGTCATGAGGATGGAGGTCCCGTCATAGAAATAGTACCCTTATAAGGACTGACACCTGAGAGTTTGTTCTCCGTCTCTCTCTGTCATGTGAGCACAGCCTGAGGTGAACATCTTCAGTTAGGAAGAAAGCTTTCACAGCTACCCAACCATGCTGTCACTCTGATCTCCAACTTTCCACCTGCAGAACTTTGATGGAGTAAGTTTGGGTTATTTAAGTCGCTCGGTCTAGGGTATCTATTATGGCAGCCTCAGCGGACTAATTCAAGGTCTGAATGGATTTTGGTCATTGCCATATTTTTTGTTTTGATAGTGGGAAATAAGCTGTGATATCATCATAGATTTCAGGATCTTCAAAACTTGAGAGTGATAAAAGAAATAAAAAGTTATTCTCAATTAATATTTGACAGTTGGAAGTACTGATCATTAAATATAAACATATATTTAATCATTCTGTGATATTAGAAGTTACAGTGTTAAAATTTGTTTAATATTATTTACTATGCCAGCATCATGAAGTTTATGGTATGATTTGTATTTCATAGTATTTGAAAATATACGCCACAACCTAAGTGCATGGTTGTTGTATATTTAGATGTTGCTTCAACTTAAAATTTTTAAGCCAATTGATATATTTGAGAGTGTAAAAACTTGAAGTTCCACACTTCCATTAGTTTTACAAATAGAATGCTAATGGTTAATTAAAAACTGATTTTATAAAAGTATTATAGCATTACCCTAGCAGGGCAGCTCAGTAGGGTGCAGTGTTGTCCTATGAACCAAGTTTGTAGTTTTCGATTCCTAGTTAGGGCACATCCTTAGAGTGTGGGTTCAATCCCCATTCAGGGCACATATGGGAAGAATCGATGATTCTCCTTCCTCGATGTTTCTCTCTCCCATCAATGTCTCTCTCTTTCTCTACCTCTCAACCTTTCTCTTTAAATAAATAAATAAGTAAATAAAATATGTCCTTGGGTAAGAATTATAAATATTAAAAATATGTTTTAATATTTATGTTTATTAATAGATATTAACAAACATAATTAATATTATGTTTACTATGTTTATTAAATATGCTTTAATATTCTATGTAATTCAAACTAAAGTTACACAAATAAGCAACAATACAGTTTGTAGCTCATTGTAGCTTATACATTTTATGAAAATATTTAAAAACTTGCAAAATAGGGTCCAGAATTTTGAGATCCAGTTTAATGCATTCATTTAGTGTATAGACTATGGAATCAGATTGCTGAGGTACAAATTCTGGCTCTGCTACCTGATAACTTTAAGATTTTGTTAGATTTAAGGGTTTAGTTGCTCAACTTGTCAAATTTCTCAACTCTTTCTTCTTTAAAATGGGGACGATTATAGGTACTCTCTCAAAGGGTTGTTTTTGCATATAAAATAGGGTAAATCACTTACAATAACAATTCATGCATAGTAATCCTTTGCTAATTAGCATCTATTTTACTTTTTTAAAATTATTCTTTTGCGTGAATGTAATTTATGAATTTTAATAAACTCAACTTTATTGGATTGTGCATAAGGTTACAGAGAATATGATGATCCTTGACTTGAACAACTTTGTTACAGAGCTTGGTAATTAATTTTGCACAAAATAATGAATAAATTTAAGAAAGAGTGATAGAGCAGATATTTTGTTATTGTTGTATATATGTGTGTATCTATAGATTTGAGGAATAAATCACATATCCTTAGGATACTAAAAATATAAAAACTAAAAATGTATACAGGTGTTTGATAAAATGCTTATGAATTTGGGAGCTACTCCAAATATCCACTCAGATTTATTCTTGAGACCAGTCTTTAAATGTTCTCTTTCTTCCATTAATTATTTATTAAATTGCTAATACAGTAAAGCCCTACAAAACTGAAGATTCTCATGATGCATGCAACTTTTAATTTAAAAGGAATGTTAAAAGATTTTAGACTAGGTCCATTTTTTATGATAGGTAATTTCTTATTCATTTAAAAATACAGAGCAGGGCACACAAATTTCTTACATTTGCAGATGAACTCTACCCACAACTCTTTCAACTGAATTCATCCATTTTATCAAAGAAAGAGCCCATTGAACAGTAAATAGCTCATATTAACATGATAAAGGGCACAAAGTCAGTATAATGGATAATACATAAATACTCAATTTAGCGGTAAAGCATAATAAATCATCATTACCAACAATGACTGCATGTTTTATTGCAATGTTGGAGAAGATTTTGTAAAATAAATTTTAATAAGATGGCTATTTTTGTTGAGGTTAGGCATTGTGACAGAATGTTATACACTGAAAACTTTTGGCCTTTTAGGCATAAAAAGAGCCTCTATATTTTTGGAATTGCAGCTATAAAATAATAGAAGTAAATTGAGCTAAAGGAATCTCCACTTTTCATGCCAAATCATTTAGAAGCATATTAAATCAGCATTTGAATAATGTAGATATGGTAATTGTCATGATGTGATGTGTGGCTTATAATTATGAGCAGCTTTTAAAAAATTAAGTTTCCAGGCTTAAGTTTAGAAAATAAATTCAAGGTTAAAGCTCAGGTCACCTTAAGTCTATGACTAAAACCTAAGCTAATGCTTTCAATGGAGTCAAGTGCAGCTGACTGTAGTCAGCATTGTACAACTACGGCTCTAAATTCTAAATGTGCCCACTCCCTACAGATGCTGTGAGTACTCAGTGTATGTAAACTCACTTTTTATTCCATGTTTCTCACTGATTAATCTGAAACAAACACAGATATGAGTAATACTTCATAAAAAGCAAAGCTTCTTTAAAAGATAATTTCCAGAAGATGAAAGAAAAAATCCTGACTCTCACACAGATATAAAAATAATCATTAAAGATTTTATTTAATTCACTTATTGATTTAATGAGGAAACTAGGAAGATATTATAATCAAGCAGGAGAAAATGAGAAGAGAAGGCATATTTATGCAGCTTTCTAAAATAGCTCAAAGACAATAAGAGAGTTTAAATCAGACAGTGAGGTCAGGTGTGCTCCATGCAGACAATGCATAGTTGCCAAAGAGCTCAAAGACAATGAAGACTAGAATTGGGCTACATGGAAAGGGATTGCTTCTAGGCAATTCTTTTGTCCTTTACACTAAAATAAGCCTGTGACTTTTATCATCCCAATTGAGGCATTCTGAATATTCAGATTAAAGTATCTTTGATATGTAGTATTATGATTGTTGAGGTGATTGATTAGAAGAGATGTTAACCAGTGTCCCCCTGAGAGACTGAATATACAGAAAAGTGGTCATGCTACATATCACAATAGAACTCTGAGTCACAACCATTATAGTAACCAATCCAGGGAGCCACACCACAACCTGTGAAACTATCAGCCCAGAGGAGTTCGACTTGATCAATGATCCTCCCTGTGTTTCAGCCCCAATTCCCACTCAGGACCAAATATTCTAAGAAAGCTGAATGCACTCTCCAAATCAACTACACAGGATGCCATGTTTCTAGTTAACAGAGCTCAGGGCATTCCCTGGGGCAGGTGGGAATGATAGAGACCAGAACTGGCCTTTAGGGGCAGAGTGAACATAATGAACTGGGCCCCGAGTCTGGTACAGTCACTTGCAGGGATCTCTGACCATGGCCAATACATGATGGAGTTCTTACAGGGTGAGGACGATGAGCAATTGACTAGAGCGTTTGACTTGTGAAGCTGGTAAGGATGGTGTTAAGGTCTATTATTTTTAAAAATTATTCTGATTTCTCTCAGGATAATAACTTGGATTATGGCCAATGAAGAATCAGTAATGTCAATTAGGAAGATATTTCAGTAACCCAGGGAAGACGTGATGTGTCTTGGGGTAGGGTTCGTAGAAGAAATAGGACCAAATGGCTAGATTCGGGATACCTTTTCAAGGCAAAAACAATAAAAGGATTGAATGTGGAGCATGAGAATAAGACAATAGTTGAGGATTTTGACTCCTTCCTAGAAAGGTGAAGTCATTAACTGAGATGGGGAGGCAGGGAGTAGAACGTGATAACATCATATTAACTTTGGAACATGCTAAGTTTAAAATGTCCCTTATACAAGTTGAAGTGTTGAGCAGTGGTCAAATATGAGTCTGGGGTTTAAGCATTTAAATAACTAAACATAATGGAAAACTTTACTGCCAAATGGCTTTAATAATAAAGGTTTAATAGTAATTTAATTACTTAGCATATAAGACAAGCAGTGTCTTTCATTAAGTAAGAAACATATAAATGATTTCCCATATGCACACATAATAAGTGTAATCATTGTGTTTGGTGGTATGTAAGTTTATAATTAATGGTGCTGATGAGTGGTATAGAAAATATCTTGTTTCAAATGCTGGTCTTTCAGTGTTTATAGCTACTTAAGGTCAGTCACCCAAGCAAATTTGGCACTTTCTAATGTGCCTCAAATGTATCTCCTTACTGTTCTCAAAAAGGAATAAAAACAGACATAGTTCTCTCAGTTTCTCCACCCAGTTACAAACTGAAATAACAACAAAAATATTTTGTTATGATTGCCTTTATTTATATATATATATATATACACACACACACATATATATAGTTTTTAAAATTCTGTGTTTATCAATGTTATTTCAGAGTCTTAACACAATTCTAGCTCTTTTCCAAACTAGAAATAGAAAAAAAAGCCTGTCAATAGTCTTATAATAATTTTGTAGTCATTATATAATTAAATACTTAGAATAATTGCACAAGGTAAATACCACTTTAACTAGTGGGACCAGTACGACTTGGGAGGACTGAACACTTTGCTGAATGTCATCCTTTTTGCCTGGTCTTATTTGCCTAAGTCACTCCCGTTTGGCTACCACCACTGAGTGCTAGCCAGAGGTAAGGAACCTGACCTCTGTTTACAGGACTTCAGTTCTGATTTATAGAATCCATGTCCACAATCCTGGGCATACAGTACAGGTAGGCCTCATTTCTGTGTTGTGCTGAGCAGTTACCCTTACTCCCTGTCAATGCCATCTAGTTCAGGGAATATAATGCTTCCTAGTCACTTATATTCAAAATCAAAAAAGTGGAATACCTTTAAAAATAAAAAATAAAATGCTGTTATTAACCAATGTTATCCCAATAAATAAATAAATAAATAAATATATATATATATATTTTTTTAATCCTCACCCAAGAACACATTTTTCATTGCTTTTAGAGAAAGAGGAAGTGAGAGAGAGAGGGAGAGAAGGAAACATTGATGTGAGAGAAAAACAGGTATTGGGCCTTCCATACCCTCCTGGACCTGGGATAGCATGCTGGACTGGGGATTGAACCCACAACCTAGGTATCTGTCTTGACCAGAAATTAAACTTTTAACATTTTAGTTACAGGATAATGCTCTACCAACTGAGCCAAACTGGCCAGGGCCCAATAAATTTAACTTTTAAAATGTTCTGGAAAAACAAAGAAAGGGAGAAACCATAGTTATCTGGATAAATCCGGAAAGGCCTTAATGAAGAAATTAGAATTATGTTTGAATTTGAGGAACGAATAAAATATCAACAGGTAGAAATAATAGCAAGAATTCAACAGGCAGGAGAGTATAATGTGAACAAAAGTTTGGATGTTGGAAAAAGAGACCGTATTTGGAAAAACATAAAACCAAGCATGCCTAGAATGATGTCACTACAGGGAACAATGCACATTAAAGCTGGACAATATTTTGGAGTCATAGTGGGAAGCCAAAAGCTAGTGTGAGGTATTTCCAATCTAGTAGAAATTGCACTTCATTCCATGGTTTTTATTGAATAATTAATATAATTGCAATTAAATCTTGGAAATCATTCTCTGGGTAATGAACATTGCAGAGCCTCAGTCAGGAGAGTGGCAGTAAGAACTGAAGAGTGGGTTATGGGAAAACCATAGGCAGAAACTACAGGAGTGGGAAAATAACTGGATGTGTGAGATGAAAAAGAAAGTTGAATGAACATGAGCTGTGGAGCTGTACGCCACAGTGATGGAATGGGGCGCTGGGAACAGACGCTGGTGTGGGGAGAAGTCCAGTGCAGGACGTGATTGCATACTAAATGGATGGCATCCGGGCATCAGGCATCCACCTCAGAACAATGAATGACAAAGAGAGGGTTACAGGTATGTGCCCTGAGTGTTTTCAGAAGAGAAACATTACTTGAATCCTGAGAAAGTGGGTAAGATTCTTGGGGTCCTGAAAGGAACATTCAACGTATGTTTTCGTTTTTTCTGTTCTAGCCAGGCCATCTCACATTTAAAAAATACCCTTAGTTTTGAACTTCATCTTTCCATTTATGTTACCCTTTCCTTATAAGAATTAAACTGATTATAAGAATTAAACTGGTCAAGTCTGCTAAGTGCCCACCCGATACTCTCTTGCTTCTTACCACAAAAAATTCTGATTTCACTTGTAGTGTTAATAAGTCCAGCTTTAAAAATTTTAATGATAAAACTTGTTTTCTCATCTTTTCTTCTCATGTGAAACATTGTGGCCAATGTGATAAAAGAAGTCCCAGAGAAACTTCCAGGGGCTCAGCTACCCAGCATGCTTCACTCTTGGCTGGAGATCAGGCAGCCATCTGGACCACACGAAAATGAGCCTTACACCAAAATCAAAGGCAGGAAAGACGGCAGAGAACGTGTACTCACTGATAGTATTGTGACCTTCTTCTCTGACCCTGAACTCTCTACTCCGAATGTCTTGTAGTTAAGGAAACTTTATGGTTATAATTTAAGGCAATGTTTGTGTGTGTGTGTGCTCTTTTCACTATTTTTTTAAATTTTATTTTAATTGTTGTTCATGTAATTTAAGGCAATGTTTTAGAGTTTTTCTTGTTCCTAGCTAAATATAATGCTAAACTCATTAAATGAAAATGACTATATGGATTTTCTTATCACCACTATGAACAATATATCAATTTTAAGGGAAAACAATAAAAACATTCCATGCTTTGACACGTGATTGAAGTGATCTAACAGTTTGCATGAGACTAAACATAGATTTTGTGTGTGTGTGTGTTCTTTTTAAATGGCAGGGCTGTTTGTCACCTTTAAATGACTTCAGTTTCCTGTTGCAATCATCTTTGTTAATGAGTAGGAACAAACACATTTTTTACCTAAGTAAATATTCCACCACTCACAGATACCAACTGAGAAGGCAGAGCATCTTGACACCTTTGATTTCGCATTCCTAGTGTGATTGCCTGGTGCAGTGTTAAATGCACAGAGACATACAAGGGGAAGGCAAAAAGAAGATTGATCAACTAGTGCTTTTGCTTCCTTTGAGAGAGGCAGCATATAGAAGTGACAAACTGGAAAAATGGGAGGCAAAAAAAAACATTAAAAACAGAAAACCTAAATGCCTTATTTTATGTAACTTATCATTTCTTTTCTCTCTCCCTTTTTTTTATCTTCACCCAATGACATTTTTTCTTCATAGCTTTCAGAGAGAGGAAGGGGAAAAGAGAGAACAAAAATGAAGTGAGAGAGAAACATCAGTTTGTTCAACCTGCATATGTGCTCTGACTGGGAACCTCACCCATGACCTTTCTGTCTATGGGATGATGCCCCAATGAACTGAACCACATGAGCTAGGGCACTTTTCTCATCTTGTATCTCCTCTGCAAAGTAATAGGTGATGATAAAAAGAAGTGATATACTGAATTTATTAAAGCAAAGAAAGGAAAAAGCAAAAAGCAAATGCAAATTTAAATATTAAGGGCACTCAGAAACTCCCAAAATAATGACTCTATTTTTCTCAAATTTGATTAATGAACAGAAGAAAATATTGCCCATATTTTCAAAATCTTTGCTTTATATTTTAATGTACTTTATATTTTGTTATAATTTATATTTTATTGTTATAAAATAAAAAAAGAAATAGAGCAAAATCCAAAATCATAAGCATATTTATTTTAATCATTCAAAAATACACAGCAAGAATATTCTATTCTTAATGTTTCATACCTCTCCAGGGGAACTGAGTACAGAGCCATGTAAACATTTTGTAAGATGATTATTAAACACTAGTAGAAACTTTGGATGATTTTCCCATGAACTATTCCATCGTTTCTCACTTCCAGAAGAATCCAGTTTTTGCATAGGCATTCACCCCTTCGCCATAGGCCAAAGGGAAGGTCTCTTCATCTTCAGGTCCAGTTGTCAAACATAATCAATTTAAACCAGTTATTGTGGTTTACCATTGTTTCAGTGATTGAATTATTCATGAAAATCTAAAGATGTTTTAAGTAATAAGAGTATTAGGGGTATTTGCTAAGAAGCTTAATGAAAGTGTACTTCATTCTAACAGAAAGAAGAAAGAAAGAAAGAGAAAAAGCAAAGAAAGAAAGAAAGAAAGAAAGAAAGAAGAGAGAGAGAGAAGAGAGGGAGAGGGAGAGGGAGAGAGGGAGAGGAGAGAGAGGAGAGAGAGAAGAGAGAAGAGAGAGAGAGGAGAGGAGAGGAGAGGAGAGGAGAGGAGAGGGAGAGGGAGAGGGAGAGGGAGAGGAAAAAAAGAAATATTAGAGACCGCTATATTTCTGCTGGTTAAGCCAAGTCAGTTGTGAGCCTAGAGCTGCTATAGCTTTCTTTTTATTTATTTTTATATATCTTTTCAATTACAGTTTACATTCAGTGTTATTTTGTATTGATTTCAGGTGTATAGCACAGTGGTTAGACAACTATATACATTACAGAGTAACCACAGAAGAGCCCATCTGAGAGTAAGACAATTGGTATGGAAACCAGAACAAAAATCGAAAAGAATCTAAGGCCTTCATTATCTTAGGTCTGCTGAATTTCAAGTCGAAATTTGTCAACTTAAATCCTTTATTAAAGGGACATGATAATTTGTTTAAGGTAGATGAGGAATCTCATGTCACTTGCAGCTAAAGTGTATTGATCTGCAAAGTATATATCAACTAAACCAATATCTACTGAATGAATATCTTGTACATTTAATTTTAGGAAAAGTATCAGAGGTTTCTAATTAATGGTGATAATGGTATTTTTGTGCAAAATGAACACATTTTTTATTCTATGCTCTTAATGGGCAGGTAGAATGATATAGAGCATACTTTACATCAATGTTGCATTGAGAGTGAATTAAGTATGGCTTGCATAGTAATCATCTAAGGTTCAAAAATGCAGATCCCTGGACCCCTTCCCTGACCTACTGTACTGATGCAGAATCTCTGGGGGTTGGTGACCTAGACCATTAAAATTTAAAATTTAAGAGATCCAGTTGGATCTTAAGTGTACTATCAATAGGCACATAAGGAATTTTTTGGTATATAAAACACCTTACTTCTTTGCTTTTTGCAATAAGACACATAATCCCAATTAGTTTAATATTATCAAAATGGCTAGTCCTCCAAAATTCAAAATCTTCTCTATAATTCATCTAGATATTTTCCAATAATTTGGTCTTTTCAACCTGACAGAAATTGTCTAGTATACTTAAAATTATGAAGATAATTTGCATTGGCAAATGTAATTCCTAATAATTCATAGAACTATACTTTTAATAATTTGGATTAATTGCATCATATTCTGCAGAAGAAAATGTGGCTTATATTCACTTTATCTCAATAACTAAATGTCATTTAAAAAATGGGGATACTAATGAGTTTGTTAGAAATCAGTGCAGATTCTATAGTTTGTAGAATCATTGTTTCATAAGCATGAGCAAATCAGCTCAATTTTAATGCTGCTAATTTAGTGTAGATTTTAATGACCACAACTGTTTCTCAAGTCTGTTGTCTTAATGACTCTCACAGCAGATGTTCCGTCTTTGCTTTGGAGGTTCTCATGGAGATAACTGTTAGATTCAGCACAGACCAAAAGAATGTGCTCATTGCTGGGAGATGTTTCCAATAACTGGACTGCAGCACCTGCCTTCCGGTGGGAGGAGCAAACAGCAGTGGGTTACAGATGCTGGGGCACAGATCTGCAGGTGCCTCTGAGTTTATCTGCATTCTGTGATAATGCACCTGTGGAGCGAGTTTGGAAATCCACCACTGATAACATACTGTCATTTGTACTGGTGATCACACTGTGTTCATTGCTGAGATACTTACTGAAAGATGATTAGAAAAGGTGCAAATAGGAGGAAATTTAAAATGATGGTCACATTTAATGATGGTCTCTGTCAGGATATTCTGAAACAATATGACTTATTATGTAGCAAGTTACATTATCTCATCCAATCAGATCTTGGTTGAATCAGTTCTAAAAAAAAACACAGAATATGCAAGTAAACCAGTATTATTAGGAATAATTCACAAACTTAATGTCAAATATTCATGCATCATCATTGGCCCGTGTTTAAATTTATTATGGCTCTGGTTACATTTGCACATTCATAATTTACATTTTCCTTTTTTTTTTGCTAATACAAACATGAGAGAAATTCTCTACAGGTCCAATAATTTCATCTTCCTGATCAGAAGAAATACTTTTGCTCTGACAAAATAGACAAAGTTATTTTCAGTTGGACTAAAAGAGCAGATTTCTTGTTAAAATGTATTTAAAAGTCTTTCACAATGTATCTAAAATTTTTACATCAAAAGGTTTTAGATATAATGCATATTTAGTAACATCACAAAAACTAAGAATCTAGACAGAATGCTTTTTCATAAACACATCAATTTGTTCAAATTATTTACACTTACATTAATTTTTGTTAAAATTTGAGGAAGAAAATGTTCATGGAGTCAGAAAAGAAGCTCTAATTTCTTATGGATCTGACAGAGAAATTTCTAGTAATTAGCATTTACAAAGAACATTATTTTAACTGAAAATATAAACCAAGAACTTTAAATTTTCAATGAATGTATGTGTTTGTCTCATATCTTACAACAGGAATGTATTTTGCTTTTTGTATTGTATGTTGCACATTTCCTGAGTAAAGTTACTGAGATCAACTTACACGTGGTCACTAGGGACAGACAAATCATCACATATTGACACAAAGTTGAGTAAAAGAAAGCAAAAATAATAAAGAAGTAGTTAAATTATGTTTAAATAGTAAAAACTGGCTTTTAACTTTGTCCCCAATCTAGGTTAATGGCATGCAAATGTTTTTCTATAGCTCCAATTCAGGATGTCTATTATATTTCAAGGATTCTAAGTTGTCATCTGGAATGTTTAGACAACTTAAAGATATTTGATATTTAAATCACTCTCTTTATACACCAAAAATCATATTACTATAAGACATGTCTACTTGTTACACAGCTAAAATTCGCAGACCAGTATAATTGAAATGGACTGTGATTACCAGGAGCCCAAGTATTGTAGGACATGAAAATATTACATAGATTTATTTTAAGGATGGGGGATCACAGATATATGAGAGTCCTATTTCCTGAGTTGGCTAATATAATCACCATAAATTCAGTGTGGAATATATCAACATTTTCAGTCTACACACATATCAGTACAACTCTTATGCCTGTGTTCTTTCCTTCCCCATCTTCATCCCAGCTACACTTCCACTCTCCCCACACGTTTCAGAGTTTCTCACTCACTCCAGCATTTAAGGCTGGGGAAGGATGATTACTAGAAAAGGCATTTTCTTGCTTGTAAATGTTCTTGGCCTGTGGTGTTAGAGCATTGTTGAGTGTTGTGAATATAAAGTGTATGTGTATGTGTGTGAAGGTGTAGGAATATTTTTTAGGTAATGTGTCTATGGAAGGCCTCTTGAGAAAGAAGGGCATGTGGGCTGTAGAGTATTCCAGGTAAAGTGGAGAGCATTTGCAAAGAGCTCTGAGCCGAGTTTATACCTAGTGTGTTCAAGGAACGGTGGAGGAGCCTGTGTCAGTGAGTGTGGTAAAAAAGAGAGAAAGAAGTAGGGAATGTAGCCAGACATGTAACACAGTCCAGGTCATGAAGGAATTTGGAGTTTATAAAAAAAAAAACAACACAACGAAACCCTTTGAATGTTATTTGAAAAAAAGGCAGGAGGCCATTGGAAGGTTTTGAAAAGCAGAGGACTGGAGTGGCTTTGTTTTTCATGTTGAAAGCAGACAACAGATGGTAAAGGATACAGTAAAGGGAGCATCGAGGAGGTGATCGCTTTAATCTAGGTGAGAGATGCGGGCGGCTTGGACCAGGCTGGTGCCTACAAAGCGGTGAGACGCGGTCCGATAATGGAAACACATTGAAAGTAAAGTCAGAACAATAGACTCCGACAAGTTATGGGTAACAAAGGAACAGAGAAATTTAGAACAATTACCTTTTGGACGGGAGCAACTGGAAACACAGAGTTGCTCTTAGTTGAAAGACCCAAAAGGTAGTGGGTAGACAACATAATGATTCAGCATCAGTACCTGTTGCCAAATGCTCACCATAGTAAGTCTAGTTAACATGTATCATTACACATAGTTACAATTTTTTATTGTGGCGAGAATTTTTAAGACAGCTTAACAACTTTCAAATATACAATACAGTATTATTAACTATAGTCACTATACTGCACATTATAATTCCAGGGTTTATTTATCTTATGGCAGGAACTATTTATCTTCTGACAACCTTCACAGGTCACAGGTGTGATGCAGGATGATGCCCTCCCACTGAGCCGCACCCGTCAGGATCAGTTGTGTGAGTTCTTCATATGTTTTGGATATTAACTCCTGATCAGATACATGATTTGCAAATTACTTCTCTTTCAGTAGATGCCTTTTTATTTTGTTTATAGTTTTCTGTGCAGAAACTTTTTAGTTTTATGTGTTCACCAGTGTATTTCTTTTTAATAATTTTTAAAATGTAAATATTTGTTACTGAAGACATACTATATCAACTGTACTATTGGTTTAAGGAGGTTACGAGTGATCATTCTTTAAAAAACACACTATTCTATTGTCATAAGAACAAAACATGAGATCTATTTTCTTAAAAAAAGTTTAAGTGTATATTATGAATTATTAAATTTTATATATTTTAAAATATTTTATTTTAAACAAATACTGAAATAAATGTACATATTTAAATTCCAACTATTTATTAACTTACAGTCAAAATTAAGATGTCCCTAAATGTTGTAGATATTCTTTTTAGACAGCCATTCATGTTGGTTGATACAGTTATAGCTTTCTCTCCTGATATCTTTTGTTATAAAATATTGAGCATTGCAATTTTCCCTTAATTACATATTATTCTACATTTTTGGATTTTATAAACCTCAGTGTTAAAATATTTTCCTAGTTACTGCTTTATGTAATATGGAATTTTAAGGATCAAAGGAAATATATATACATGATACAATGGTTTCTTAGTAAGCCGTTTTATGGGCAAATATGTTAATTGAATTTCAAACTATAATTCCCAGGACTAGCAGTAAAGGCTGCCTCTTTGCCCTGGAAACATGGAAGTCATTATGATTTTCATTGTATTACATACCGAGAGCAATAGTTCAATTTCACTTTGAAGAACAAAAAACCATCAAAGATTATATGTCACATTTCTCTAATTACACACATGCTTAGAACTAGATGCGCTATTTGTTTCATTAAGTGTAAATCGGACATATCACAAGCCAAAAAAACCTTTGAAATTTAATTTGAAAAAGAAACAGAAAAGAAAATGTGAATTAATTCCTTACAAGTGTTAAGTGCATTTATGACATTATGCAAATTATGTGTACATAAAGACTTTCCTCCTAATACAGTAGCAACACCCTTACTATTTTTTTAATATATTAAGCTCAGCTGGGGATTGTCAGGACTGTATTCTATCATTAATAGTCACTGATGGTCAGTTCTCTTTCTTTTGTGCAGTTGGTCACCTGCCCAGGTGTGACAGTTAAGCTACTGCCCATGCAGAATTGTGTTGGCTTTATTTCCTTATGTGTAAGCCGTAGGAGTGATTTGTAGCATAAATGATTAGATATTAATTCTAGGGACTCTCAGCACCTCTGGGAAAATATAAAATAATAATAAATGAGTTTAGTATAATTTCTTAATGCCTAAAGGGTCTTGGCATAATTTTATTTTATTTAATTTTAACTTGAGATGATATGAGCAAATCTATTTAAAAAAAGATATCCAAACATCCCAATAACATAGCATTAATTCAGTTCAAAACAATTTAGTATATTCAGCAACTTAGAATAATATCTAAATTGATATTAACATCAATTTTTATAAATACTTATTTTGAAAATGTCACACAGGGGAAATTGGTACAATCCATTCCCATAGTGCCCCAAATATATCTGAATTAGAGCGGATACTTTCAATTCTCACATCTAAAGTTGAGCTCAGCCCTCTAGTGCATCTGAGGATGTTTTATACCTTCCAGTTACCTCCAAGACTGTAGGCTGCATGATCAGACACAGCACATTTAAACCTGGGCCGCGATACCTACAAAGTGGTTTTGAACAGAATTATCATCACTCTGGCGTCAGTTTCCTCATTGGTAAAATAAATACATATAACTCCTACAGTTTTATGAGATTCAATAAAATAGTTGTGCAGAGCACTTAGAATAGTGCATGGGCTTCCTATCACCCGCTGCGATTCAGCATATGTCCCTCTGTATCTTGGGAGGTGACCTGTTAACTCTTTCCAAGCAATTTTTGGACACCTGACTTGTAACTCATTTTAAGCACATCTCTGAACCTCTATTCTTGTTTTTACTACCTTTCTTCTTTCACTGACATTCAAGCCTCTCTTTTTTCCTCTCTTTTATATGATTCCTCATACCCGGTTCCTTTCTTATATCTGCCTTCTATTTTGGTAGTCTGATAATTTACATAGAGCAAAAAGATCTTCAAGTTCTCTCTCAGTTAAAGACACTTTTCTTAGCTACTGTCTCCTTTGTTTCCCTGCAAAGCTTTGCATCGTATGTCTCATAAAAAGGAAATGAAAAGCAGAAAGCTTTATGTGATTTCAAAATAACATATATTATATTGAACACTGACCTTGAATTTGGCCAGATAGAAACTTGTGATCCTTAATATTTTCTTTTAACCACGTCTTGGGCAAAGCTGTCACTTCTCTTTTTAGTTATATTCCCTGGTACAGATTTAGAAGCATGGATTTATTAGTGAATCATAAGAATTCCTCCATCTTCCTTAAAACCTCAATGAACAATGTTTTACAAAGTTTCTAGTTCAGAAAATAGAAAACAGTAATAACGTAAAGGTTGCATTTAACACTTCACCAATACTGGGCTGTCTTCATTTTATAGAGCTGCTAATTACACCAACTCAAACTTACATGGCAGAGAAAACAGTCATTTTCCCTTGGCACATGGTCATCACTACAGGCACCTACAGTTGCTCACTTGTTACTTTAGGGAACTTAAGTATATTCTGAACTCTGGCTCTTTGTTCCGTAAGCTCAGAAACCAGATATGATTTTAAAGTAAAATAAATCTGCATCTAAGTTAACCAAGAAAATGAGACTGGCAAATAATTTCTAGCCATTTCAAATAAAAAAAAACAAATTTCAAATAACAATGTAATTTTTATTGTAACTTAAAAAGTTCTTTTTTTTAAATATGTAAGTATCCAAGTTGTCTCAGTAGGCTCTTTAAAACACTGACCAGAACCCCCCTCCCCCCCAAAAAAGAATATTCAGTGTTTACTGGTTAAGATAAGACAGTTTGATGTCTCTGTTTCTGCAAAAAGCAGGTCATTGCCAATGTGACATGGTGTTCCAATTTGTTGTTCATCTGTTGCCTCTTCTGATGTATTAGCCACAGTTTTGGGTACTGTATTAGTCCTCTTCAGCTGCAAAACTGCTATTTAAAAACAGGCTATGATCTCAGCAATTTCTAACAATATCTGTTTCCAGGCATTGGATGTGCAGATGGCTCCAGTGGTTCTGCCCCAGGCTGCGGGTTAGCTTCAGCTCCGTCCTGCAGCCTGCTCACTCAGGACTCAGTGTGCCAGGGCCAGGGTGGCTGAGGGCCTGCTCTTCTCAGGACAGATGGCAGAAACCCAATGGCTGACTGAGCCCACTATGAGCGGGGTCAGGAAGAACGCCACTTTTATGCTGGAAGGCAAAGGAAGACACACATACATACACACATACCATGGAATACCACTTAGCCATAAGAGAGATGAAATACTGCCATTTGCAACAACGTGGATTGATCATGCTAAGCAAAAGAAACCTGACCAAAGTCAAGAAATAAGTGATTTCACTCACATTTGGGATATAAAGCTGAAAGAAACAAGTGAACAAATAAGAAAAACAAACAAACAAGAACTTGTAGATATTGAGAACAGTAGGGTGGTTACCAGAGGAAAAAGAGGGTGTAGGTAGTGAATTGTAGAAGGGGCCTAGCGTACTGTGATAAAAAGAAATTTAACTTTGGGTGGTGGGCACACAACACGATATACCAATGATATATTATAGAATTGTACAATTAAAACCTACATAATTTAATTAACTAGTGTTACCCCAATAATCTAAACTAAAAAACAAGGTATAGCCATCATATTTTTAAAAATAGATACATATGCCTATATAAAAAATGAAGGCTAATGTTAAATTCTGTATAAAATAATTTTTAAAATTATACTGCCATGAAATAATAAAATTTGGGAGGTAAATAAAGACAAGTCAGAGAGCAAAATTTTTGTTAAAAGCTACCTAATAGATAGATCTTTGTGTCCAAATCCAGAGAGTTTGTGAATAACTTTGTGTTCTAATAAATAGTGCCCTTTGTGCAATTAATCATGGACCTTGCCATTTATTGTACTTGACTTTTTCTAAAATTATTATGAAATTATTCTCAAGTTGGACAGCCTGCAATCCTTGACTCATGAAGTTTTTCCTATGATAAATAATTATTGTCTTTTAATTAATTTTTACTGCAAGTAGAAACTACAAGTCAATGCATCATGCAGTATATTATGATCCCCAACCAAGACAATTATGTGACATTTGGAATGCACAAATTCTCCTTCTATGTTTTCTGTTTTGACATCTGTTTTATAGTGCCATAATTCCAAATGCCTGGAGGAAATTTTCACTGGATGTTCGGACAATATTCACAAAGTAAAACTGTAAAATCACAAACTCAAACTCTCAAGAAAATTGTCATATTTTCTTTTAGTTTTCTTCTGTTGTGTTCTCGATCTGTTTTGCATCCTCATTTTTTCACCTACAAGGAATGTGTTAAATAGCAAATTACATAGAACTAATGAACATGTTTGTCAACAGTAAGATGAAGCTAAAATTATTATCCGTAAATCAGCAGATAGAGACAAAGAAAAATAAAAGATATGTTTGAAGGCATAATCATAACAACTTCTAATATTGAAGTCCTAAAATTTGAATAATGAAGAAATAATACTCAAAGAGATAATAGAAAACTATCCCAATTTTATAAAATATGTGAATCCGCAGAGAAGATAAATTCCCAACCAAGATCAATGAAGTTAAATCTGCATTTACCTCATAGTGACATTGGGGCATTCTGATCACAGAAGATAACATTACAATGCTTTGAAATTGATTCATTCATCAATTAAAAAAAATCACAAATTTTGAGACATCTGACAGCTCTTTGCATGAATGCTTTGATAGCTGAACATTTTATTTCCTGGAAAGCTGGAAAGGCACAGAGGATAATTACTATATAAGACACAGTACTCACTATCAATTAACAACAAGTTCCTTACAAGAAATAGAAGGATAAATTCACATTGAGTTAGTATTAATGGTGCCTATGACATAAGCTATGAGAAATCAAGCATATATCCTCTATCCTAGACTTAAAAGATTTTTAAAGTTTTAGAAAAGATACAGTTATAAAATTAAAGTCTAAATTCAAAAGGTTATATAAACATTATAAAGCTCCACATAATAATATTCTGAAAATACAATTTCGAATGGAAAAATTGCAGTAAGAATTATTTAAAAATATTAATGTCTAAGACACATCTCTAGAAAAAGTACATATTTTAAAGTTAATGAATGTGGATAGAGAATATAATTAATAATGAATGAAACTTTCATAAACCCTTAAGAATATCATTAAAATTGTGGGAACCTAGATTAAACTACCACATACAAAAATGCAAAGTATAGGAGCTGATTTTCTTGGATATATTTGGTGGGGAAGAAAAAAGAGCCAGTCATTCTTAGCCCTGCTGCTTGGAATCAATGGTAAAATGTTAAAAGAAGATAAAGCAAGAAAGTCTTTAATCTATTTCATCTTTCTTCTTTTGGTTCCATTAATTATATTGACATAAATATTGGTAGAACAAAATTAAGAAAAAATTATCCAAAGACAATTGAGAAAAACTTTAAAAGAACAAGAAGCTTTTTAAATCAACTAAGTGAAATGGCTCAGACTATTTACTCCTAATGTACCATGTGACCTTAAGATGACGTTAACCCAATGTCAATTGTATGGCAGAATTTATGTGAAGCTTTGCACGTGGTGTAGATGAAAAAATGCAAACTAGGTTTCCCACCAAAAGAAGAGTACAGTAAGTCTAGAAATTCTAGTAAGTGGTTAATATTGGTCATGTTTAAACTTTCTTAATATAATATTAGCTGGCTGATATGAGGGTATTCAGAAAAGAAAGTGTAGCTGAACCTTGAACAATGCAAAGGTAAGGGACACTGGCCTCTGCCTAGTCAAAAATTCACATACAACTTTTGAGCCTCTCAAAACTTAACTGTTGATAGTCTACTGTTGACCAGAAACCTTACCAATAACATTAGCCAGTTTATTTACACATATTTTGCATGTTATATGTACTATTCACTATATTCTTACAGTAAAGTAAGCTAGATAAAAATGTTATTAAGAAAATTATAAGGAAGAGCAAGGATATTTATGGTACTGTATGCATTTATTTTTTTAAAATCATGACTAAGAGGACCTATAAAGTTCAAACTCAAGTTGTTCAAGGATTAATGTAATTAACACACTAAGTGTCCAATAATGGAAAATTGTTGAGATGCTTATGGATTAAGTTTAACAAGAGAGATGAGAGTTGTACTAGTCTTTATGAGGGATCATATATACCTGGAAAGCTAAATAGTTTAAGGGTGATGTAAGCAACTGGGACCATACAATACAGAAACAATGGCAAAGATGGAGGAGGAGATATGAAAAACATGATATTTGAAAAAATGAATTAGAAATATTTATATGATTCTGATAAAAAAAGGATAAATACAATAATATCAGGTAGATAAAATCCAGTAAACTGTCTCTCTCAGTGAAAAAATTAGTCTTTAAAAGAGTTAAAGTTGATGCTGCATTGGGAATATTTAGAGGATGCAAGAAATACTGAAATGTTAGGATTTGTAATCTAGTCCAAATAAGGGTGTTAACAGAATGATAGATTGCCTGCTAATGGTGACATTTATTGTGCTAAACTCTGCAACATTGGGGTAGAAAAGTATAACTGATTTTTTTGCTATTATTTGCATTGTTAGTATCACTAGAAAATGCTGTACTCAGCTGTGAAGTAATTTACCAAGACTACAGTTAGTATAATTTAAAACTGGACAGTTTTCTGGAAAATGTACTGTAGGAAATAGCTCGGCATGACCAAGGGAGGCCCCAGCTGACCCAATAGGTCTCACCTGCTAGTAATTTCCTCAGAACTGTGTAAGGCAATACCTGGGACAATTATAGGATGTAGTAAATTATTCTACGGTACACGTCTATTATAGGCATTATGTTGCCAAATGAAACACATTTTCCCCCATTTGTCTGTGAATCGCCATAATTGACTTCATATACCTTGTAGCTGCTACATCGCATATATTTTCTAATTCATAGAACATAGTAGCAAGATAATTATATTATCTTTCTATAAAAGAGAACAGGGCACAGGGCATTTTTGTACAAAAGATTTTCCCTCAATAGATGGACAAATCTACTTAAGAGCAAGCACACTTTTTAACGTGAAAAGAAAATTCTGGGCAGTTAATGTGCCTGACACAATGGCATGATTTGATTATCCTGATCACCTCTCCCACTCAAACACAAAGTCATCAAAAACAAAATATTAAAAGAGAACATATAAAAAGAATAAGCTTAGTTTAAGACAAAACAGTGAGTAAATTACAAGGTCTGTCCAGAAGGCCTCCGGTCATGTATATGAAAATAGAGACCTTTACAGAAGAAGATGCAAAATACAAGAAACATGGTACACAGGACAATGACGTCTCAGTCTGCCTTAAAGTAGGCCCCTTGGGACCTCACAAAGTTCTCTCAATTGCCATCAGCTGCCCTGTTATATTTTCCTGAATCTCATTAACCATATGAAATCTCTTACCTTTCAAAAGCCAGAAGTTGCAGTACCAAATCTGGGTGGCAGGAGGGGCTGGGTCACCTGGGTGAATTGATGTTTTGTCAAAAAAACTAAAAACTCTGCATGAGACATGATGCATGAGTGGGTACATTATCCCATTGTCCTGATGAAGCTGCCAATCACCAGTTGCCCACAGCTGGGGCCCTCTGAATCATCCAAATACAAATCATCTGAATACTTTCCATGGAGGACTGCTGAAGCTTAACACAAAATTTGATGCAGATTTGTTGCTTTACTTGCTCAGTCATTTTGAAAGTGACAGCCACACAGTACACATACTCTCTCAATGGTGTCAACTGCCCCCACGGACTAGTACAGAGAAGTTGTCACTGTTCACACATGCACATTCCAGTCCATGGAATGGCTTCTTGGCTGCCAGTTTACATCAATGTCGTGCAAAACATTCTTGTTATATTAAGGATGGCTGGACTTTTCCTGGACCAAACTTGTATATTAGTATGATAGATTGCGAGTCAGAAAAGAAGCATGAGTGGCTTCTTTTCTCTTTGGGGTGACTTAGATTTAAAAGTATTCTCTGAAAGATGGGAGCATGCTCCTGAGTCCTTGATATCAGAAACTGAGACAGCACTTTCTCTCTCCTAGCCTCTCTCTCTCTCTCCATGACACACACACACACACACACACACACACACACACACACACCCCCTATACTCTATTTTTCTCTTTCCCTATTTCAAAGAGGTTTCAGGGATGTCCACACTGGACCACACTGGAAGAAGAGTTGTTGTCTTGGTCCACACATTAAATGCATGGTAACATGTAATTGCACACAAAAAATAATGTTTTAAGTATTAAATTTACAATTTTGTGTTGGGCCAAATTCACAGCCATCCTGGGTTGGACACCCCTAGAGATAATAAAAGACCTTTGTCCTCAGGGCTATGATTAGATAAAGTCACACACCTACTGAGGTCCAGACCCACAAATAGCTATAGGCCAACTTGCCTATTGAATGGAGGACATAACAAAAGTCACCATAGGAAAGGAATTCTGAATCACTATGTAAGACATACTTCCTATCAGAATGATTAGATTAATAAAGGTAGGTACAGAAAAAGAGAAAAAAGAGAGAATAAGTTTATTTAAAAACTGTCCATTCCATACAAATGAAAAATCCAAGTTTATAAATATGTTAAAAGAGGCAAACAAAGCAATTACAAGAATATGAATTCAACACAGATGGAATATGAATAAAACAAAAAATATTAAAAAGGGGAAAAAAGGGTATGCAGTTTTCTGAATAACTCATGTATAAAGGACACATGGACAAAACTAAAGGCGGGTAGGATCAAGTGCAGGAAGTGGGGATGGCTGGGGTTTGGAGGATGTGATGGGAGGAAAATGGAGACAACTGTACTTCAACAACAATAAAAAAAGTTAAAAAAACTAAAAAGAACAAAAATTCATCCCTTTAAAATAAAATAAAATAAATAAAAAATAAATCTTGACATTTCTTAAAAAAAAAAAAAGAAATGCCTAAGATGGAAACAATTATTGAAATACAATAAAATAAAACAATTAATGGAACACAGTCTGCCCACAAAGTGACATTGAGTTGGAACTCTCAAGAAGACACACAATGAGCCAAAGTGGCAGATTATCAGAAAGATCAGTTAAAAGAGCAGGAAAAAGACCGGGAGAAAACAATGAGCTACCTCTACATACCTATTAAAATGGCCAAAATTTAGAACTCTGACAACACCAAATGCTGCTGAAGCCATAGAGGAAACAGAAACTTTTATCCATGGCTGACAAGAGTGTAAAATGGAACAGCCACTTTGGAAGACAGTTTGTCGGTCTCTTACAAAAGCAAATACAGCATTACCACAGGACCCACTAATGACACTTCTGGGTATTTACTCTACTGATTGGAAAACCTGTGGCTCCCCTCCTGCCAAAAAAACAAACACCTGAATATAAATGTTCAAAGAAGTATTATTCATAATATCCCAAAATTCATAGCAATCAAAATGCCTTTCAATAAATAAATGGATAAACTAACTATGGTAGATTAGTCAGTTCACTTAGAAATTATTCAGTAATAAAAAGAAATGAGTTATTAAGTCAATAAAAGACATGGAAGAAGCTTCAATGCCTATTCCTAAGTGGAAAAAAGCAGGTCTGCAAATACTATTTCTAACTCTATGATGTTCTGGAAAAGTAAAGGTACAGAGACAGTGAAAGGATCAGTAGTTGGTAGGGTTCAAAAAAGGGAGGTGGAACAGATGGAGCACAGGGCTTTTGAAGTCAATGAAAATACTCTTTGCAGTACTCTGCATGTACTATCATGGCAGATGCATGACCTTGTGTAATTGCCAAAATCCACAGATTTCTATACCACAGAGAGTGAACTTTAATGCAAGCAGATTAAAGTAATAGTAATTGGTAATATCAGGGCACTTTGGAAGGAATGCAGATTGTGACAACATGATATAACTATATTGCAAATGTAATTTTCCATGAATCAAAATGATCTTTTATAGATGAGAAATGTGAAACTCAATGAATTAGCCTGTATAAATTTTCATATCTCATTAGTCATGTAATCAGAACTGTAGCAAATCTTAGTATTGTGTTCCTTCAGACATATTTTAATAATGCCCTCTAAAGTACTTAAGGAATAGAAAATACACTATAATGATCTGGTTAAATAGCTGTATTTAAAAGAAGGAAAAGATGATTGCTGGCTGAAGCATTCAAAATCCACTGTTTATATTCTCTCCAGTGCCATGAATTCTAAAAACTGTTCTTAAATGAATATTTTCATATGCTGAAAATTGCAATTAAGTCAGTCTGAGCCCCTTTTTCCTTAGGCAAATTTGCCCTCATTTTTCTAACTTAATATACACAATATTTTCCATATTTCTTCTTATTACAAAAGTATCTGGTCTCTTGTGAAACATCTCCAATTTCTTCACGTTCCTTTTGAGATGACATGATTTACAATAAAAGTCACTAAAAAACACTGGTTCATGTAACATTATCTAGTTTCTGCTCTCTCTTCCCGCAGATTTTCACTTATGTAATCACTTTTCTGTCTCTAAATCCCAATGAATATAAAACATTTACATAAGAAAGACATTTGAAAATGGTTAAGTTGGGTTGTTCATACGAAATTTAATAGGGACATCCTAGTGAAAAAGAAAGGGTATAGATGCTCTATACTGGGCTACAGATAGCATGAGCTTGTTTGCTATTGCTTCCTATCACACAGCTTGGTAACATCAACTGTGTGCATCTACTTCTAAGAGATCCATTTTCTCTGTCTTAAAAGTGGGACCAATCACATTAAACATAAAGCAGAGGTCAGAAAACCAGTACCTACGGGTCAAATCTGTGCTGCTGCCTGTAAATAGTTTCATTAGAACAGTTAAATTAATTTAATTGTCTTTATCTGTTTTGGAGCTATTGATATAAGGTAGTTGTGACAGAGACCATATGGCCCACAGAGCCTAACATATTTATTATGTGAATCATTACAGAGAAAGTTTGTCAACACTAGGATCCCAAGATTTGAAATAACAATTACAATGAATTAACTGTTTAGACATAGCAGTTATAAACTCTCTAGCACAGTGACTTAATACGGTTTTTGGTAGTAAATGGTAATGTACCATACAAAATTTATATTAGTCCACACATTCAATGCAAGAACTTTAATGAAACAGTGCAAAATTAGTGAGGATCTGTTCATTTTTTTCATTCCTTACAGAAATATAATTCAGAACATATACAACTGCATACATTTTAAAAAATTATTTTACAAAATTTATGTGATATTCCTCCAATAAAAATGTTTAGCGATGATGTTATCTGTTTGAAAAGATATCCTGAATGTCAAATTTGTGAAACAAAAGAAAGTCAAATCTGCCTTTATTTAAGCCCAAGAAGTGTTTTAGTACCTTATCTTGCACTCCGTATATTCCTCTACTGAAGACCTTGATGAGGTCTTTACAGCAAAATACTTTCTGTTCTAGAGAATAAAGTTACTTTTTAAAAGTAATATATGGGTTAGAATTATAAAAAGAGCACATGTAACTTTAAATTTTGTTATGCAAATGGCATAGTTCAAAATATTATCTTCAAGATTTTAATGTAAATGCACAAGCCCAGACAAAAATAATCTAAGCCTAAAAAATAATAAAGACATTATCTCCCCTGAATCAAAACTTCTGTTGTTTTTCAACATAAAATCACAATTCTTTATATAAAAGTTTTACCTAGTAAAAAAAGAGTTTAAGGAAAACAATTAAACATATAATAAAGAAATTTTGTAAAGGAAAACTTGTTGTCTTTTTTTCCTCTAAGTCTAAGGAACCTAAGCAGAAAGGAAAATAAACACTATTGCAGTGTTTTATTAAAATAAAAAAAAATCCAGAATCTCATTCATTTATGGTATTTTATTTTATGTTTATTTATTTATTTTTAAAATTCCTTTTTAGTTTATTTACTAGTATGCCATGATGAATATCAATAAATATTACAACTCATATTGCCCACACATACTGCACTTTTGTGAATCAGATATGAACCCAGAAACTATTCATGAGGAAGAGGTATTTCAGGAACCATTGCTATGGATAATAGAATTCTAAAACACTCCTTCCCTCGAATGGAAGGGGCTGTCTTACCAAATTCCGTAGTTCCTGAATATCAACTACAATACGTCATCAGTTAACAGGCTGTGAATCTGTGTATTGCCCTCCAAATGCACAGACACGTTACCTGCATTTTGATGCTATCCCTGGTATCACCTAAATGAATGCTCAATTACAGTGCGTCTTGTTAACTTAAGAACCTGGATTTCACTGAATAAATAATGTAATTGAATGTTTGATAAATAATAGTTGTTTGGGGAACCCAGATTCCTCTATTTTTATTAAAACCCTTACTTCATAATTCTCATTCACAATTTGTGGCAAACACACACACTCAAGCACACACATCTTATATGTAACAGAAATAAAGTTTTTTTTAAATGTAATTGCTAATTAATTCTTTCTATGTTAGGTTAATTTTTGCACATTTAATTTCACAGCTATGTCAGAAATTTAGTTACCCTGAGTAAGCCCTCCTGTACATTCCCAACATTAAAAAAAAATATGTTCTATAGATACTATATAAGTCCCCTTTGTTTTCAGTTGTTACTCCCATGCCTTGGTTAATACTGATTGCTTTCTGCCTGGTCAATTAGGTCAATTAAAATAACCTCTTATTTGGTCTTTTGGCCTTTGATATGGATACCCCAATAATGCATTGTTGATGAAGGCAGCAAAACGAGCTTCCTAAAATGAACATCTAATTATGCTGTTCCCTTGATACAAAATCCTTAAATAATGTGGTTCTTAGCCAGCAGTTCAAGTTATGACCACTTGTAAAGATTATTAAAATAATAATAATTATAAAAATATTGATTTGTCAGTACTATATATTTCAGACTTACTAAATTAGAACCTCAAATTTTAAGTCTCTAGGTTCTCTCTCTCTCCATATATTTTTACCTTTGAAGGTAAATCAATGCATACCCCAGATTAGGAGCCACTGGTTTAATGCCCTGCTATTACCTATAAGATAAAATGTGGTTTGACATATAAAGCTGTTTAAAATATGACTCCATTTAGCTCTCTAACACCATACATTGCACCAGAATAATAGCGCGTGTGCGCGCGCGCACACACACACACACACACACACACAAGAGTTCTCTGAACACTCCATGATCTTGAATTCTTTTGTGTGGGATCTACTTGGAATGGTGTTCACCACTTTGCCCAGTGGCCTATGCCTATTAGTCCATTAATAGTAACCCCTGAGGTACCTGTCAGTGTTCCTTTCATGGAGCAACCAGGTCACTGCAATGACAGTCCTTTTGCACTAAGAGTGCTGTGCTCTACCTATTGGTGCATAATTTTGTCCACTCACTAGGGACAGTGACTCATTTCCCTTTATGTGGACAAGTGTTACCAACATTTAATGGTTGGCACATAGGTGACAGTCAATACTGCTTTTATCATGCTGTCACAGATTCAGTCTTTATTCATAAAAAGCATTTTATTTAATAATTACTCTGAAGAAATCAGTTGATGGTTGCCTACTACCTGTTCTCTCGAAAAGCATAATTTTACAAGGAGAAAAGGGAAAAAAGTCACTGAGTTTCCAGTATTTTGTATCTTAAATTACATTCGCTATTTGTACTCTCAGAATTCTTTGCTTGCCACTGAAGTCCAGGTAAAAATGGAAGGTTTCTCTTCCCATAAGTGACCTGAGATGCCATCTAAAAGTGGTTCAGTATTCACTTGACCCAGAGAACCCCACAAAATCATGCAAATAAGGAGGTTCAAACCTTCATGCCCAGGCCATCAAGGGCATGCATATTTGAAAAGCCACAAAGCATCTGGAGGGTGTCATTCTATGGAAGCAGCATGTGCCTGTTCTGTCATTACAATGGTGGAGTTCAGGCCATACAGTGAGACTGGATGCAGGGTTGGTGACCCCAGAAGAGTGCTTCAGTTTGCTACAGGTGCTCAAAAACACAGAGAGTAATGCTGAATTTAAGAGTTAAGATGTAGATTTTCTGGTCATTGAGCACATCCAGGTGAACAAAGCTCCCAAGATGTGGTGCAGAACTTACACAGCTTGTGGGTGGATTAACCCGTACACTAGCTCTCCCAGCTACAGTAAAATGACCCTTACCATAAAAAAGCAGATTGCTCCTAAACCAGAAGAGGAGGTTGCACAGAAAGAAAAGATACCCCAGAAGAAACTGAAGAAACAAAAACTTATGGCCCAGGAGGAAATTCAGCATAAAATAAATACTAATACAATTTTTACAATTGGCAGGTTTATAAGATGTTTAATTATTAAGAGAAGACTATAAAGATATATCTTGCTACTAACACTATTCTTTTAAGTATCTTTTAACTAGTAAAGCTAAATTACATTTCTAGTGAGATTAGATAATTTGAGAATGCCATAAGATAAATTGATTTTAAACAGAAAATTTTAATTTTGAAGTTAAAAAATACTTTTAAATTTTAGTTGTTATCTAGATTGGTATGTTTTTTATGTGTTTTGTAGTATTTCCTCTGGCACAGTACCTCTGTGGAATAGCTGATACACTATGTTTTTAAGAGACAAATACATATGATACAATACAAAAGACTAAATAACTTTGAAAATAAATTGATATGGTGAATGCTGTAGATTGAATATTTATATCCCATGAAGTTTATGTGCTGAAACCTAATCTCCAATGTGACAGAGTTTGGGTGTGGTGTCTTTGGAAAGTAATTAGGCCACGAGGGCCATCGTAAATGACGTCAGTGCCCTCATGAAAGAGACTCCATAGGCCTGGAGTGTGACTTCCCACCATGACCTGTCCAGTTAGGAATTTATGACCAGATAACACTGTGAGGATATTTTCCATAGAACGACTTTTTCATCCATTAGTCTGACAACATATTCATTTGGCTTCTCCAAAAACGCCTTCAGAGACATCCCAGGCTATTTTTGTCGGTTTGTTCAACTTTCTTACAATATTTGTAAAAAAACTTTTCTATACCATGTATAATCTTGGAAATCAGTGCTGTAAGTCAGAGAACAAAAAGTGGCATGAAAAAGAAAGATGCAAACTTTTGACAATATTTTTTTCTTTCACAGTGTATTTAATACTGTCAATTTAGACATCAAGAGGATGCAAAGTTGTGTTTCCACTTTCTTTTTGGGAAAAAAGAAGAGAAAGGAATATTGAGCCGCACGTGGCAAGATTGCATTCCCTTCACGCAGTGACTAGCAGAAACGAAGCAACCGCTGTCACCATGGAAGGAATCTGCATGCTTGGGACCCCCCTTCACACATAAGTATTACTGTCACTTCAAATTCTTCCTGGCCTGCTAGTCTCACTTATTTGTGTCAATTATATATTGGGCTCCTACATACAACTGAATTTGTATCAATAAGTAAAATATGTAGCATCTAAAATGGGAGAATGAAAAGAAGATTAATATTTGAGGATCTTCCTTTTTTCTTTTGCAATGGGTGAAAGACAAGGCATAGACGGACATATTTAAGATAAATACACTTTTTATAAATCAATATATAATTTCAACCTCCATTCTTCTAGGATTATAGAAGATTAATCTCAATCAAGTTGGGATCCCTTTTTAACCCCAGATTTTTCAATAGTGTGGGAGATGATTAGAATGTTATAAACTCATATATCTTTCAAATAATCTGGCTACATGGGAATCCTCTGTCTCTGATCTGTATAGGTTGTCACTGATCTGAACCTCTTTCATGACTGCTGCTCCTTCTGGAGAAACATTCAGTAATTTTTATGCCAGGCTTGAAGGCATGAGCAACATTGGGTGGATTCTTTGTCACTCTGGAGCACGGGTAAGAGGTGAGCTCACTGAGGGCCCGTATCTGCCTTCTCCTGAGCCCAACCCATTCCCAGAAGCAGGGAACACAGAATGGCATTAAGTGATTAAATGGGACAGAGAGAGAACTACTAAGAGAAGGGAAAACTCCTGCTTTATGTACAAACAGAACCTACAATCCATAAAATTGCATTGATTGAATCACATGTTTTTCTTAATTTCCTTTAGGTAACGCCCCCCTGTGTCAGGAGCCCAAATATAGTTACCAAAGCTCCCTGATACAAAGGGGTAAGTAAACCAACCAGCTGAAAACCTAATTAAAGTCACTGGACCATGAACTATACAAATGTCTAATATCTGTAATGGGCTAGACAAACATATAAAAACTTGATTGCACTGGCACAAGAAAAGAGGAGAGGCGTAGTTCATAGTGTTAATGAATGGATCTCATGCATGCATGAAGAGAACATTAGGGGAATGCAAGAATGAAAGAGAATAATATAAACAATAGGCAATTAGGAAACAGTTTAAAATGCAGTTCCGATTGGTAAATATTGCATAGCCACTTGACTAAATTCAGAACACCATCCTTCTAAAGTCTTAATGTCTAGAACTCGTTTTCAGTTTTGACAGTTGTATTGTGCATACACCTGCACAGGAATACATGCACACTTTATTTTATTGATATATAAATGCAATTCATTTTAGGCCATAGCAGCTTTGATGACTTAGGTGCATTAGTTATATGAGATAATCAGATGTCAAATTTATCTCTATAGCAAAGTTATTTTCTTACACTGTGGTCTAGGTCATTTTCTTCACAGTAGAGGTGGAGAAATCTGTTGCTGTCCATGGTATTGCCATTTTCTCCTATATTTTGTTTATGCATGAAAGCTATTTTTAGTACTTCATTCTTCTTTGGCAATAGTTTCCATTAGGTCTTTATGATCTGTCAATATTTTCTTCAGAGAAATCCATTTTTAAATACCTGCTCTCACCACCCTAACTGGATTAATATAATCTTGTCTTCAAGGTTTTTTCCATGCTTTTTTAAAACATAGTTTTCAAATGGAACATCAAGCATAAATCCCCCAGGAACAAGATCAGGGACCACAAATTATCTTGTACAAGGGACCTCTACCAGCATGAATGACTAGCTGATGGGTAGTCAAAGAACTTAACTAACAGCCAGGAAAGGAAACTGCCACCATCCTTGCCTGTGGGACTTAACAAGTTGCCTGGATCAATGACAGCAGTATGTTTTTTATACTTTCTTTTTCCAAATTGGAGTTTTAGTTTTGGGGTTCCAGTGCCTTTCCTGCTATTATATATATGATGTCCCTGGATATATAACCTCTACTGTGAAGAAAATATAACTTGGTTCTATTGGTCTGCAGATTGGTTGCAATGAGACTGTACAGACCTGATGAGAGGACTGACTTTGAATTTGAAGGTGGAAATATAACTGAATGGGTGGCTTTGGGTTGTCTTCCTTGGGGAGTAGACATTTGGATTTGCCATGTGGAAGTCACGCTGAATGCTTTTACACTAATACAAACATCCCAACAAGTATCCCCAGCAAACTGATCCAAAGGGCCTTGTCTTAAAGGACTTATAATTGAGTTTCTGCTTCTCACAGGCACTCATGTTTTCATTTCTCTTTTACCTGCATAATTAAGAAAATACTAATGCCACTTTAACCCTTTGTAGGAAGGGTAATGTAAGATAGCATCCGTGGATCATGACAATGTGTTCACTATTATTACCTTTGTGATTACTATTATCATTATAGCTATTCCTGTTCCTAGTGGGTCAGGACTCTTGTTACACAGTTCAGGATGATTATCTGGTTCATCTCCCTTCTTGGGACCAGATACTCTTTCCAACCTATCATCTACCCTCTCAAGTCTTAGTTCTTCTTTTTTTTAAGATTTTATTTATTTATTTTTAGAGAGGGAAGGGAAGGAGAAAGGGAGAGAGAGAGAAACATCAATGTGTGGTTGCCAGTGGCCATGGCCTGCAACCCAGGCATGTGCCCTGACTGGGAGTCGAACCTGTGATGCTTTGGTTCGAAGTCCGCACTCAAACCACTGAGCTACACCAGCCAGGGCTCAAGTCTTATTTCAAACACACTGGAACACCTGGGACCATACTACTATTTGTACCTGAATACACATGCACAATAATTTATAGAGTTTTGCTACTGCTATTGTTCCCTTGAAATTTCTTGTACCTCTGCCACCTAGGAGGTGCCCAGCCATTTATTCATACTAATAGGTTGCCTTTCTCATTTAGTGGAGGCTCTAAGGCTTCACAGCAATCATTCTGTGATTCTTGAGCGCTCTCTTGTATTCATTGCTATGCATTTTTCAGACTTTTTCCTACCAATTCACTATCCAGATCCCTCTTTGCCCTCACCTTCATTTTATAGATAAACATATTTATTTCATCAATAAAATAAAGCACATTGGAAAGAAAAATACTTTAATCTCCTGCTGTTAAATCTACAAACCTACTTGTATTCATTCCTGTTTCCTACCTTCTCTCCTCTCATAAAGATATAGGTACGCCTTGTCCTCTCTAAAGTTAACCCTTCATGTAAGCTTCGAATTCCATGGTGTCTTGTCTGTTCAGACTGCTGTAGCTGAATATTGTAGACTGGTGGTTTATTTTTTCTGACAGTTCTAGAGGGTGCAAGTCCAAGATTCAGAGGTCAGGTTCTGGTGAGAACCCTCTTCCCAGGTTGTGGACATGCTGAAAGGAAGCGAGCCAGCTCACTAGCCACTGCTTGTGAGGGCACTCAACCCATTCATGAGGGATCCAATCTTCAGAACCAAATCACTTCCCAAAGGCCACATGTTGAAAAACCATCCTAACCACTCTGACTCTCCATACTTGTCTGCATTAGAAGCCATTTCTATGGGCTCTCTTTAAATGTGCTATTTCTCTTATCAGTGAATATATGACATTTTTATTTAGATGAATTTCAATTTACCTACAAAATATGGTCTTTGTAACATCACCATGTATTCCATATTTTTTATCATCAACTTTTCCATTCATTACACAATGTGTTAATGGATCTGAAATAAAGGGATAAATGGTGCAAATTGTCCTATTTCTACTCAAACCAGTTTTTCTCTCTTTCCTCACCAGCTTGCCACAGTGGAGTCTTCATTCTTATTCTTTACAGGCTATAGAAATAATGCAAGATAAATCTCAAAAGACATCAGAAGCAAATAATAGTGTTGAATATTTGAGCATGCAGATTAAACTCAATTTTTCAATACATGGAGAATGAATGGGAAGCTTTAAGCCATCAGCACTAAAAAGACATCCAAACCACAAGCTTAGTTTCCATGCTCAGCCTAGTCAATCAAAGAAAACTGAAATGACCACTGCAGTAACAGTATGCTTAGCAGAAATGTGTGGTCGGTGCTAATCTCTGAATTATTTAACAGCAAATGCTATGAAATCTGGATGATGGAATATTCTCTGCACTCATTGACTTGGCAGATAACATTAAACAAGAGAAGAAAGGAAAATAGCTAAAAATATAGAAGATAAAATCACCATTCAATGTGACCTCGTTGAATGAAAAGCATAAGGAAAAAATGCAGTCAAGATAAGAGGGTAGTATATCTGAAGAGAAAAATAATATTTCAATGCACAAATACAAGGAATATAAGTGTGGCAGAAAAATAGCTAAGTGTCATAGCAGATACTAAACTAACCAGGATCAGTGATGTATCCCTGGGGTAGCAAACACAGTGCTGAATTCTTAAATAGGAGCCATGCACTGAGAAATGGTGAGGTGATTCTCACATGAGATTCAGCAGTGACTTGACTTGTTTTTATAATCAAAATGAATGCTGTTGTGGGAAATGAAAGGGAGTTCAGAAGAAGGCAATGAAGTTGGTTTCAGGTTTAAAATTAATTGTAAAGAACAGGCAAAGAAAGGATTACTCGTGACGACAACACAGAAAAGACAAATGGTGATATATTATACATCACAGCTCCCCCGTAAAGAATGAAACCCAGGTGATGCTACCAAAGCCGAATACGCAGAAAGAGGAGTAAAGAACAATATACAAACATGGCCAAAGTATGGTGAGGATTTCTAAGAGCTGATAAAATATTAGCAGGCAATACTACAAAGATAAAGATTAAAATTGATTTTTTTGAATAGCTTAAATAAAATCCTGTCTAACTGAGAATAGACTAAATTGCTTTCAATTTACTCCTAATCTTCATAGAAACATGGATGTGGTTATTTCAATATTGATTCTGACAAACTTAAAAAAGAAAACAGTAATCTCCGGGATAGATCTTTATGAAAGTTACAAATGATAAGAGTGTGGACCAAGCCAGGCAGTGGAAAACAGTGAGTCAGTTGCCTTGTTGGGCAATGAGCACCAGCTTTAGAGAGCTAAACCCTAATGAGAACAATTAACAGTGAGGAAGGCAGACGTGGCCAGGTGCCAGGCTAAGCGCATCGCCTGCACTATCATTGTTAATTTTATTAGTGGCTCTGTGTGGAGATAACATTATCCTCTCTAGTTTACAACGCGGATATTGAGGTTTATTAGGTGGATCACCGGGCACACAGCCACATAACTAAAGCATGTTGCTTGAACTCATGCTTGTCCAACACTACAACTCATGTTTTTAATGATAAGCAGTGTTAACATTTAAGTAGGGGGTTATTTAATTTTTATCTGCTTCCCCCACTGTTTCTCCAGAGCCCTGCACATAGTAGTTGTGTGAGGAATACTAATTAAAGGACTATATTGCACATATTACATTTTTGGAAATATTAGGAGATACGTTGGAAAATGCAAAGATATCTATATAAAAAGAGGAATACAATTTCGAAGGATTTCAAATTGGTAGTTAGACTGATATTCTTCATTTGGGCATTTTATCACATCAAATGTCTTAGTGTTAGATTGTATTTCTTGTGTCCTAATAATCTTTGCTGTTTTAACAATTTATAAAACATACTCTTTTTTTATGATGATGATAGTGTCTGAATGGTAAGGAAAGGAGAACAAACATTTGTTATTCTGTAAATTCAATACAGTTTCACCCAAATAATAAAAAAAGAAAAATCCCTTAAAGTTGTGAATAAATATATAATTCAGAATATGTGATGTCTGTACTTTCAAAGTAATTAAAACATACATCTTTTAAATCTAAGAATATACAATTTCTTCAAAACTATAGAATGCAACAATGTAACAGAATGTTCACAGAATGTCTTGGATTTGTTTCTTTCTCTCTGGCTCTCTTTTCGTAACCTAAAAGTACTGCACTAAAATCGTGGAGGTTCAGCCTTTATAAACTTGGGTAAACAGCATGAGAGATCAGAGACAGGCTTAGGCCATGAAAATAACAAGTAAAAAGTTATGAGAACTGTACTATTCAAGTATTTAAGGTTCTCCAGAGAAACAGAACAGATAAATAGGATATATAGTTACCTATCTAGGTATGTGGGAGGGGAAGAGAGAGAGCGAGAGGGAGAGAGAGAGAGGAAGAGAGGGAGAGTTTTATGGCACTGGCTCATCAGCTGATTGCGAAAGGCTTGGTGAGTGCAAAACCTGCAGAGAGAGGTAGGGAGGCCGGAGGCTCAGGAGAGCTGTGCTGTCGTCCAAAGTCAGTCAGCTGGCAGGACCGGACAAACCAATGTCCCCGTGTGGGGATGAAGCCCACAGGCCTTCTGCGGACTGAGTTCCCTCTTGCTTGGGTGAAGTCAGTCTTTTGTTCTATTCAGGCCTTCAACTGATTAGAGGCCTCAACTTTACATTATAAATAAAGGACAATCTGATTTACTCCAAGCTCACCAATGAAAACACAAATCTCATTCAAACACAACCTTAGAGAAACTTCTAGAAAAGTGGTTGACGTAATCACAGGGACGGTGTCCCTGACAAACAGACGTAAAATTCACTATCCTAGGTACACCATTTGTTTTTGAAAGAAATCTATTTTTCCTAATGTGACCTTCTTAATTGTTCACTTTTAAAAACATGAAGTGCAGATTTATTTATCACTTGCCACAGCACAGCTTTTCTGGGTCATATTAAGCATTTTCTTTAATATTGTGTCTTTAGTATCAGCTGATAGTGAGCTGACTTATTTGTGACTATTTTTCATACTCGTCTATTCATTTGTTAATAACTTAATTATTGTTCATATTTTATTAAGTTATCAATTTGTTGATATTTGTCATATATGTACATTCATTAAACTGATAAAAAAAGTCAGTTACATTGGGTCTGAGCAAGCTCATTGCAGCTTCTCACAGCAAGTGCCCTGAGTCCGCTGGTGGTCCTTCTGTGCTTTCCTGTGCGTGGTTAATATCAATTCAACGTTGATGGAGTCGTTGGCGAGACGCTCTAGAGAAGAGTTTGACGTCTTATCTTTTTTAGTTTCCTGCTCTCCTTCTGGCTCAAATAGAATTTTGAAAACTACAAAAAATTTAAATTTATAAATTTTATACTTTATAAATATTAAATTAGCATAGTGACTGAGAAATTTTGAAAATCTATTTTGTTACTGTCACCATTTTTAGTTAACTAATTATTGATAAGAAAAGAATGGGGCACAGGGAATTAGACGCTGAGCTTAATAAATGGCAGAAAAATAGCTTTTTTGCTTCACCGGGGAGCTACTGCTTCACACCCTAGGGATCAGAGCATGGCTCTGACAAGGGGGTTTACACTCCTCTTGACCCCGCTCCCGTACCGGATTGCTGGGAGGCAGAGCCGGTGGTGCTCATTCATAGAGGCCTGTCAGTCTAACCATGGGGTGTGAACCTAACAAAACCCCATGAAAACTTGAAAACTGATTGGTTCATTTGAAAAAGCACAGGGTTCATCCCAAACTCAAGCTGATCTGATCCCAGGGGAACAGAGAAGTGCTCTCTCTCTCTCTTTCTCTCTCTCTAGTTCATGACCCGCACTCACCCCATGCACTCGCACGTCTTCTCTCCATAGCTTCGTGGTTGCAGCAGCCGAGTCACTGATGGCCGGGTGGACACCACATACAAGCTCCAGGTGGGAGCCTGAATACCTCAACACAGCAACCGGTTACAGCTGGGGACACAATGCTGGACTGAACTGAGCTTTACTAAGGCACAGGCTCTCTGGACATGGACTTTATTATCTCCGGCCCTGGTTTTCAATGGCGGGATGCAGGAAGGGGGACTCAAGGGCAGCCTTCCACTTGAATATACAATTTAGCCACAGCATAGTCTCCTGTGCCTTGGTCCTCGGAATGTCTTCCTTGTGAACCCATGAAAAAGCCCAATTTCCACTAAAAATATTATTATACAATATGACTTCAGTGAACATTTTGGTGTTTTTCAGCTTTTCTAAATGAGAAAAAAAAATGATTTGAATGAAAAATATACAGAAAAATAATGAGGTTATAGAAAGATATTAAAATAAAAACAATACAGAGAAACTTCATTTTTCTTCATAATATAAATTTATAGTTTGTTTTTATAGCCTAAATCATAACTATACTTTCTGTTGCCTCCTCCATGGTTTATATTTAGAGGAGAAATATTTCTGTTGTGATACTATAATATTTCACCAGTAGTTTCCAAATGATTTTCCTGATATCATCTTGAGAAAAAAGTTTATAATATTTATAAAGACTTTTACTAATAAATAGTAGTAGGCTCCAATATTTTAAAAATACGTGAAGTGTCTTGAACATATTACTCTAGAATAATCCCTTCATTTAAGAAAGATTCAGTGATGGTAGAAATATCTGATTATGTCTGCCTTTAACTGTAATTATCTAAACCTTTTGTCTTCTTTCATGATTTAAAAGGAAATGTTTTAGCCATATGGCAGACTGAGCTAATATGAAGAGTTACCCTTGCAGCTTTAGACACATAAAAATTTACACAGTATATTTTACTATGTAGAACAAAGCTTTTAGTACAAAGCAAAATAAATGTACTATCTAGGTGTCAAAATTGAAAACGTCCAAATCAATCCCATGAAAGGATATTAAGACATTTATCCTCTGCATATTCTGACTGGATCTTTACCCTGAGCCTGGGCACTGGGATTGTAATGGGTACATGGGCATGAAGACGACACCACAGCAGGCCTGGTGGAGAACGCATTCTTGCCAAATCTATGAAGTCGCTCCTCTCTGTGAAATAGAGATTCTATATCCTGCTCGCTAGGTCAAGAGATCATCACATAAATTTGCATTCAACTCGGGGTAATGGGTAAAGTGAAATCCAAGCACTATGCCTATGTTTTAAGTGAGTAATGCTTAAGGTAAAAAACTCTTGTCACTTTGTGTTTAGCTCTAAGCTAAGAAAGTAACATACTTCTCTGTAATTACAAAATACTTAGGCCTCCCACAGCCCACAACAAATATTACTCCCTTACATGTTCCCAGGTCAGGTAGTTATGGAACTTGAGAAAAACAGTTCTCTCTAAAGAAAAGTTCACAGTAAAAAACACATAAACATGAGAGCCAAAGATGTAGCAAATGGCAGAATATGCACTCAACCATTCATAATGAATCAATAAAAATAAGGATTTAAATAATACGTATCTGAATTGCACTAAATGATGAAGGAAAACATGTAATCCAAAGAGCAGAAACCGTATGTTATTACAAAGGGGCAAGATAAATTAGAAAAATAACAAGTGGGACAGCAATTCTAGAATAACAAAATGTTATCGCCAAAATGAAACTCATAGAGAGATTTAATCAGTATATTGGTTATACTTAAAGAGAAAATCAGTCAATTTGAAAGTGGATATAAGGAAACCTTAGAGAATTCATTGCTGATGAATAATACGTTAGATATATGGGAGACAAGTTAAAATCCAAGCTGAACAGGATGAGAAATGCCACATGCATTTAGTAATAATTTTACACTTATAGGAATCTTGATAAACTGTTGCGGAACTTCATCGTTCAAAGGAAAACAGTCAAGTTTACTGCAGTCATTTGCTAGGGTTGTCATAGCAAAGTACCGCCGACTGGGTGGCTTAAACAGCAGATATTTATTTTTTCATAGTTTTAGAGGCTAGAATTCCAAGATCAAGGTGTTGGCTGGGTTGATTTCATCCTGAGGCCTTTCTGCTTAAATTGTAGATGACCACCACTCTCAGTGTCTCCTCATGTGGTCTCTTCTCTGTGAGCAGGCACCCCTGGGGTCCCTTTGTGTATCAGATTTTCTTCTTCTAAGGACACCAGTTGGATTGGGTTAGGGTTCACAGTGCTGGCCTCATTTTAAAGTAGTCACCTCTTTAAAGGCTCCTGTCCAAATATAGTCGCATTCTGAGGTGCTAGATATTAGGACTTCAACATACAGAATTTTTGTTGAGATGGGATTACACACAATTCACACCATATCACAAAAGAACAGAAACACAGTTCTTTAAAAAGAACAGATAATCTTACCACTTATTTTAAAATAAATGCCAGGTGAAAAGAGCATAATGCCTCCCAAATACTAATGGAAAATAATGTCAACCTATAAATCCATAGCCACAGAGAAAATTTTTAAGAAACAGAAATAGACCTTTTAAGAAATAAAAAATAGAAGTTCTGTTCATATATTTTCACTGAAACATTTACTGGTGGCTGAAATTTAGAAAGAAAAAAAAACTGGACTTTGAGGAAGATATGATATAAAAGTCAATGTTTAGCAAAGGATTTCAAACATTTTGGTATATCTAAATTATTATTTATTCTAAAAATAGTAATGATTATGAATATGGGAGTGGACAAAAGTAGGTTTACAGTTGTGAGTGCACAAAACGTAGTTTATTCTTATATTATTATTGATTGATTATTATATTATTCTCCATATGAACAACTGTAAGCCTACATTTGCCTACTCCTATATTTATATGACTATGCCCTTTTACAAAGGCTCATTTACTCTCCTCTTTTTAGTGCGAAGGAGATACATCACCTTTGCAATGCCAAGCAGGCAAATGTGTTTCTGAAGTCTCAGTGTTAGCTTTACTCTGGTTTTGATGCATGTTCCTGCATATAAAAGCGGCATGAGTAATTTCACAACATCAGCACCCCAACCCATCGATGCAAGCAAAATACATGTAGTACTGTGAATACATTTTAAGAAGGTCTTTAATTGTTCACATATATTTATGCATATCTGAAATTAGAGACACCTTACTACTTTATAGGGTTCATTTTCATGGCTATGGCTTCTTGGGATAATAGTAGCATTTCAGATTAAGCTGTGTTTCAAACTGCTGTCTTGAACACTTGGAAAAGAGTTATATCTTTTCTAAAGCACGGCATATTAGAAAAATCCGAGATGTAAAGTCCTGCTGAACAGGATATTCTTTCTGATTTGCTATTTATATTTTGCACAGTGTTGATTAAGCTGCATAACACTATGAGGATTATTGATTTCCACTTCAATCTAATAAAATAATCCATTCCTCAGGGGTTCATTGAGAAAATAAAAACATTATGTGTGCAAAGCAAGTAGCACACTATGTAGCAAATAGTAAGAGTTCAATAAATATAACTTTATTCCCCTGCAAGTCCCTTATAAAGTAAAATTAATTAAATAAGTTTTATTGCATTTATATAACTTTTAAAGCAATGGTAATTGAAATAAAAGGTCTCAAATGCCTCTTCTTGAATAGGGTGTGGTAGACTGAGCTAAAGAAAGCAGTGATGCCACTAAACACGTGTGATTATTAGTTGTATTTCTATGTATTTTCACCCATTTTTTAAAATGAATTTTCTAATTTAGAAAATAGTTATTTTTATGATTAGCTACTTATGCCATTGAACGCTCTGCCTCAGTGGTGATGAACGGCAAGTTTGATTTTCTGTGTCTACAGACTATAGTGCAACTTCCTACGCAACTACCCTTCAAAAAGTGAGTCTTAATGTTAATGATGGTATGCAATAAACTCCCATTTACTTGGGCCTAAAACAACAATATATGTAATGTAAGTGGCCAGAATTTATTTCTATCTTTTATCAATGGTAACTAGGTCCTATCACAGTTCTAATCAAACAGGGAATACCCTCATGTTAGTTCTCAGTATCTCCAGGGTATCCCAAGACCTTCCACCAACCAGTACCCATGAATAACACAAAAACTCCCCAAGAGTTCTGACTGATACAAACCAAGTGGGTGAGGCCAGACCAGTTTCCTAATCCCAAATAAGGTCACCTTCCTACCATGATTGTAGGAAGATCCATTACTGGCAGGGGTAAATTATATACACAATGTTTTATGAATATTCTTAATTATCTTCATTTCACTCTTGATTTTGTTTTGTGTGTACACATAGATACACATATACTTCATACAGACATTGATTGACAACAGGTTTTGTATAATTCTGTGGTATTTCATATATGTGTGCTTATCATGTGTTCAGACAGACAAGTAATATGTATGTGTATATGTGTATATTCCTGTGGTACTTGGTTGTTGGGTAGAAAAAATTTCACTAACAGGCAAGAGACCCAAATTTGAATCATTTTTACTCTTTCCTACATATATAAACCCAGATAAATCACTTTATCTATCTGTACTAGAAGTTTCAGTTATAAAGTAAGAGAACTCAAAAATAATTCCTGTTATTTCCAGCTGTCATTTTTTTTCTGATCCTATTGTATAATTTCTTAGGATAGAGCCTCAAATAATTATCTAAGAGAATTTTAAATATATTGAACTACTATAGTTCTCATGCTGAATGTAAAATTCAGTTGAAATCAAAAGTTCTTTCATTTATTTTTAAGAACCTCAATATATTTTATTAATAAAGATGGGAATGAAGCATGTTACCTAATTTATACGTATCACATCCTTAAAGGCAAAGAGGTGGTCCTTCTCTAAAACAACCTACTTTTACAAACAGGAATAAAATATGGTGAATATATAAGACCATTTTTTGTACTTGTGGAGTGCTACATACTGTAAGACCCACTTCACATATGTTACCTCGACAATTACAAAATAGGCTGAAGGGATAAGTTTTATTTTTCCAATTTTCAAACTGGTTTTATAAGGGAGACACCTAGGTTCAAATTTTACATAAATTACTTACATTCATAAGACCAGTAGTAAGTCATGAAAATAAGATGCAAGCCCAGCTTTCTCTAACCCCAGTTCCCAAATTTTTATCAACAATTGATTTCACAGGTATCCACTCTGTCCCATCATGACTTAATGGAAAATTAGTCCCTCATTTCCAAGACTTGAATCCAAGGTACTGATCTTGAATTTGTGCCTCGATCCTACTCTCCATTAACACCAGGACCCTGTTTTATGAACAAGACAGCCTCTTATGTTCAGCAAGTGTCCCGGAGAACGAGGTAAGCTGCAACTTCTCTGAAAACTCAGCCATTCATAAACTGACTCTCCCAGGAGAAGGTGCTAATTTCTGGATGTCTAGCTTTTCCTGTATTGTAATGATTTGCACAAAATTGTTAACTTTTATTTTCTGTTTATCCCATCCTTTCCAGGTTGGTTCCAGATGTCATTCAGAATTAGGACATGAGTGGAAGAAATAGATGAGTAGAGAATGCTAAAGTTGTGGGTAGAGAGTAAGACAACAATTAAAGTATCCGATTTATAGATATATAAATAATATATATTATTTATGATATATAATACATAATACAATATCACATATTATAATATATTATGGTATATAAATGCATGCATAAATGCAAAAAATATATACATATTTATCGTTGTTCAAGTACAGTTGTCTCCATTTTCACCCCACCACACCCTCTGCCCTGCCCATCCCCACCTCCCACCCTTGATCCTAATCCCTTTGACTTTGTCCACGTGTCCTTTATACATTTAGATTTTTTTATCAAGATCCTAGAAGCTTGTAAATATTAGGCATATCTGCCTCTGTCACTCGTGCTGATGAACAGGAAGAGCATTTTCAAATTTTATTCATAGGATATTAATGTATTGATGTTTTTGTTTTGCTTTGATTTGATTTGTTCCAGAAATTTTGTGCCTGTTCCTGAGAAGAAAATTAGCCGAGAGATTTAATACACACAAGTGCGGATGTCTGGACGTCACATCGTTTTTTTCTCATTCCATAGACACTTGTTTCCAATTCTAATGTTCAAATCATTAAAGACTTCTCTTGGTTAATATGAAGTTACAGTTTTGACAAATCTAATCAAGTTTTTGCTTGATCTATATTTCACCATTAATTTAAGTTGCTTAAGTCATTGGGTGGAAAATAATTCATTGTAGAGCATAACTGTTTCTTTTCACTCTAGAAGAGAGTTATATCTATCATTTTAAATCTTCTTAATGACTGTCAATGCACAATTTCATTCAGAAGGTATTATACTGCCTAACTTTGAAATCTATTTGCAGCTCTCATTTACTCTTTGAGAGAATGCTGTAAGCCATTGTACCCCAGAGGTCGTAAAACTACCATATGAAAACCAGACTTTCCAAAAGAAAGACAGTAAATTACTTCTCTGGAAGTCAGGTGATGGGAATGCAACTACCATAGTAGCTTCTCCATGTGTGCTACAGAGTATTTATTACACAGTGCTTCATAGCATCTACCCCAGATTCAAGGCATTTGACAACATGAGATTAAAAGTCAATGAATAAATAATGACATAAAATGTAGTGAAAATCAGAATTGAGATAAAAACTATTATCTGGATGCTCAATGCACTTTTTATTCACAGAAATGGCTTAAGTATTTAACCTATAAATGTTTGGACATAATAACCCTTGGGTGCTTCATTTTTGCAAAAGTAATATCTCACTATTTATGCTCATGTAAAAGCATATGCTCATGTAATATTTTTATATTAATATTAAATTATTAATGTTTTCCTATGTGTATGTTATTTTCTTTAATGTGATTGAAAATTACATTACATGTGATTGTAACTTAGCTGTGACAACTATGTACAAGTACATTTTCTTTAGTAGCTTCTAAACACAAATATACAAAACCCTATTGGTTATTTAATAAATGAGAACATATTATTTATGGGTTTATGCAAATGGTTATTATTTTGGAAATGGAGGAAATGTAGCATCTATGTGGATCTGACTATATTCAATAAGTAATTTCAACCTTAAAGTAATCTGTTGAATCATTTTAAAAATACCTCGAAATGTACCTTATTTTTAATCTGTATAGTAGTGTTTTGTATTAACCTAAATAATTCATCACATCAAACTCTTGAAAATAGTCAGAAGGTGAATTTCTGAGAAAAATTAATTTTTCAAGTTTTAAAATACCAAGCCTTTGATTTTCACGGAAAAACTGAGATATTTAGAGGTTTTATGCAATGGAATGGTAGTTGCTGAAAAATTTATGCTATTTATTTTGACACAAAGTAAAAGTGAAAAGTCTTTGGGCTGAGGGAAGATGGTTTTATTAGATCTCCAACAGTGTTGTTAGAAGTGAATATATTCAATAGTTCTTCCTACCAATATCCTTGATTGAATCAATTTAAAACATCCATCCTAGTTTAGAAATGTGGATCAATACACATGTTATCAACTTTATGGGTTTCATTTAATTGACTACAACAATTTTATACAGACTGTGAAGGATAAATTTATGAGGGTGGAAATAAGACCTCAAATGCATAGTAATTGGGGACTTCAGTTACATTTCTTGTCAATGAAGACACAGGCATAACGTGAACAGTCCTGTGAGATGTAATACACAGACAGATGTACAGACTGAAGGACAGCAAATGAAATGTGTTTTTGGAGTCCTACTGCTTTGACTTTGGGAACATGGATAGATACACTGTATTCTTTTCCATGAATAAAGATAAAAGCTCTAGGCAGTATAAGATTGTCCTTTGTACTTTTGTAAACCTTCTTTCTGAAAAAAAGTCTTGGGCATATTGCAGCATTTATATTTGCATTCTACATGGTTTGTCTGCATTAAAATTTGTTGTTGCCTTCATGATTAAATATTTATTTTGGTAAGTTAACTGGATTGTTTAAATGTCAATTTCATTAAACTTAACATTAGTGTTAAAAATTAAATTCCATATATCATATGATCTCACTTATATGTGAAATCTAATCAACAAAGTGATTTAACAAACAAAATAGAAACAGAAGCATAGATAAATAGAATAAACTAACAGCTGTCAGAGGGGAGGGTTTAGGGTGGGCAAGGTGAAAAATGGTGAAGGGATAAAAATGTATATGACAGTGTGACACATAGACAAGGTCAACAGTACAGTGATAGCCAGAAGGAAAGGGGGATGGAGGGAGGTAGGATGGGCAAAGGGGAGATAAATAGGGATGGAAAGAGACGACTTTGAATAGTGAGCACACAATGAAGTATGCAAATGATATTTTATTGTGTTGTACACTCAAAAACTGTATGGTTTTATTAACCAATGTCACCCCAATAAATTCAATAAAAAATTTAATTCTGACACATATTTGCCTCTGACATTTTCAAGTAAGTTTAGAAATATGAGGTCTGTCCAGCCCTTAATATAGTGAGAATGGTTTGTGTGACATCAAGATTCCTGGAAGCCAAGATAAGTGGACTGGAATGCCCATGCGTGAACAATGATGACTTCACTGTACTAGTCAGTGGGAGAGGTAAATGCCATTGAGTGAGCACAAGTACTGTGTGGCTGTTGCATTCAAAATGAATGAGCAAGTAGAGAAACGAATCTGCATCACACTTTGTGTTAAGCTTAAATATTCTTCTGTGGGAACTATTCAGATGATTCAGAAGGCCACAGCGATGGACAACTGGTGACTGGCAGTTGCATCATGACAATGTTCTAGCTCACGCATCACATTTTATACAGAGCTTTTGCTGAAATATCAAATCATCCATGTGACTCAGCCCCCCTATAGCCCAGATTTGACGCCCTGCAACTTTTGCCTTTTCCCACAACTAAAATCACCTTTGAAAGGGAAAAGATTTCAGACCATCGGTGAGATTCAGGAAAATATGACAGGGCAGCTGATGGTGACTGGGAGAACTGTGTGAGGTCCCAAGGTGCCTGCTTTGAAAGGGACTGAGGCATCATTGTCCTATGTGCAATGTTTCTTGTATCTTGTATCTTCTTTCATAAGTGTCTCTATTTTTCACATCACATGGCTACATACCTTCTACACAGACCTCTTATATATATAAACAGATGTTTTTTCTGACATTGAACAACAGTTACATAATACATTTCAACAGAATATGGGTTTTAGACATTCACTTCTCTCATATATTGAGAAAACTGACAAACTTATAAAATAAAGTGGATTATTATATATATTCAATAATAAATACATATTCCTTTAAGAAAAGCTGCATTACCAATGCGTTTGATGACACATAGTATAATATTCTTTGAAAAAATGTCCTTGACAAGTCTGAGAAAAAAATGATCAGTTCTATAATTAATTTGGATGTTTTAGTGGTTGACAAAATACTTCTAATTAGTTTTGTCTCAGTTTGCCTTTATTGATCTGTTTTTTCCACTTTTGTATCAACAATATTTTTTATATCACATAAGAGGGGAAATTAATATGTTATACATAGTGAAGATTTAATATATCAATAAAACAACTGGGAAAAATCTTTTGTGAATGTTTATTGATTATAACAATATAAAGTGACTTGTAAAGGAACACTGGACATTATTTATAGACAATTGTTTATAAATTTAAAATACAAAATCTAGGTATTTTTATCATTACATAAAAATAAAAATGCATTTCAGTTAGTGTTAATTGTATAATTTACTCTCCACTAATCTGCACTGAATTTATAATCTAACAGCATTAAAGTAAAATGAATTACCATTTATTAGCCCTTTTAATTAGGTATTATAGCACTGAATGTTAAACTCTCTCTGATTGTTTTATACTGTAATTTCTTGGACAAGATCTTCAAATTACTATTCATAAAAATTTACTCTTTTGATTATCCTCCCAAATAAACACTAATTCTCTAATCAGTTAATTAGTACATAAATTTTTATGAATTACTAATCAGTTAAGAATTAACTAAATCAAAATTGTTGATAATTATGTGAATTAGGTAGTTTTATAATTTCTCTGTTTCATTTTCCTCATATCTAAAACAAGAAACATGATTGGATTTGTCTTTGTAGGCGTTTGTATATTTTTTTAATATGTTAACCCAGTTAACATGTTAATTTTGAGTTCAGACCCACAGAAATCACTTAACAGACAGCAACTGTAATTATGAGGCAACTACTTCCTTCTCAGATGTATGGACAGAAGACTGTTCTATGTCTGGTATGCTGTATCTAATATCTAATAATCTACCATTGAGTTATGGCATCTAACTTTTCCCCAGAGGTAAAGGTATATTATATCTTGCTTTTTTTCTGAAAGATCAATTTGATATTAATTACTTTTGAGGCATAATTTTATAACCTTGCTTTGACTACATCTAATAATGACATTAGGTTTTGATAGTAATTAAAGGTTTATTTTCTAAAATAAGTTTGCACAACATAATTATATCTCTTCTTTCTATAAAGGGTAATGGAGATAAGAAATTCCTCTCAGCTAATACATTAGGACAATTAGAAGCAAGCAGCTACCATGATGTTGATTCATAATATTCTCAGTCTCTATTTTTCTGTAGCAGAAAGCTTTTATAACTAAGTATAAACAAAACTTCAACGGTTTTTAAACTCCTTCATTACAACTAAAACAGATGGTAGGGATACCCTTGATGAGGTGCAGATTTTGAAGAAATACAACTTAAAAATAAACACATGACATGCATCCTGACTTTGAACTTATAAACAGATGCCTACATTAGATTGGCTTGTCATTGTAGCAATTCTTAGTGTCAACGTAGAAATAGTTATGGTGCCATGGGGTTTAGCGGTAACACTGAGAAAAGTTGAAGTGGAGAGGTGACAACTTGTCCGTGACGTGAAATAATAAGAAGCTGGATTAGGAAACACTACCAGGTGAGCTAAGCATCCAATGAACAAAACGGCGGTCCCAAATGGCCGATTTCCCCCCCTAAAATATTGCTTTCATTTTATTTATCTCTCATTCATTCATTAGTACTCATTTAGCAAACATTTACTCATCTCTTGCTGGGTGGCAGGCACGCTCCTGGAACAAGCACCAAAATGGTGAACAGAAGACTTGCAGCACGCTCCTCTGGAACTAAAAAGTAGCAGAGAACGAAGTGAATCAGCAAGGCTGAGGGTCCTGTGAGAACTAGGAGGTGCAGGGGGGCGGGGAGCAGGGAGGCCTGATGGGATCTGTGGGGCCTGGGTAAGGGCTCCCGATTTTGCGGAACCTCAGCTTGCTAATCTGAATGTGGGAGAGGTAACTCTTTGAGATAATTTTTAATAAAATTATTAGGAAATAATAATCAAAGTTCTACTTTATGCTTGGTATTCTGCTCAATAAAAAGATGGATAAAACCTCAAACCTTTCCACTGGAACAAAAAAAATTATCAATGTGTTTAGCAATTATGTGGTGTTTAAACTGTTTCTTGACTTTGGGTGGTGAACACACAATACAAGATACACATGACATATGATAGAATTATACATTTTATTAGCTGATGCCACCCCAGCAAATTCAATAAAAATAAAAGTGTTGCTTCAATATATTTCAAAGCCTAGGGTGATGATATTAAGTACATTTCAGGATATAGATACAGACATACGTAACGAGGAAATGTGATTTCAAAAATTGCATGTGATTTTATTTATGTTAAAGTTACTTTAAACAATTTTTCCATCTTTTTATAGCATTGTATGTTGCGTAACCCACCATACTGCCAGTGGCTTAAGAAGGTCAGTTAAGCTTTAGAAAGTCTGCTGCAGCCCCATCCTTAATCCCTGTGGTACTTTCCTCCTAATTGATTTTAAACCACCGACTATCTCGGGTTTCCCTTAGTTCAGAAAACTTACTCAATGTGCCATGACTAATGTAATAACATAGCTATCGTCAAATTAAACAGAATTTACTTTTTATTAAACTACAGGGAAGGAGCTTGGTTCAAAACTATTCATTAAACTATATGTGGCTGTATGGACAGTACGCATATATTGTGTAGGCCAAAGTAGATATAAACAGTCTGAATTTAAAATAACTTTATGCATTTTTCCACACACAATGTGACATTTTATACTCAATTTGATTGACCTTTCCTCCAAGTTCATGTTTCATTTCATTGATTTTGTTACTTCAATTTCCACTAAAGGACTATAGAGACCTGTAATGTGCTACCTCACACTCTCTCAGAAGTGTGGTTCTCTGATGTGTGCATAAACTCAGTCAAGTACCAAACCTAGAAAACAGTCAGTAGTATATATTCATCGGTCTATCATATGGAGTTTTTATAAAATATCATTGGTTCCTGTCTAATTCTCAACTGAATCCAGGTCCTAATTATTACTGTCAGTTCTGCCAGGAGTCGATGTGAGCATGGAAAATACATTATTTTAATTTTATACAGGCAGGAAACCTTTGGAACCTGTAGCCCTTTCATATGTTAAAGACCACAAACCTTGCCCAGAATCTCAGCAGGAGTTCTGTCCCCACTTCTGTAAGTTGCCTACATCTTTTGATCTTTTCTGCCAGACTGTGAACCACAAACTAAGTCTGTTTTCTCAATAAAAATCTGCTTGGGTATGGACATGAGGTGCTCTCCCCGCAAGAGAGAGGGCAGCCCTTCTGTCCCTGTTCCCCCACAGGACCTGGTTGTCTCTGTGTATGTTTTTCTTGTGTTTCGACGAACCATCCCCAGCATTCTGTGCTCACTGCAGGCAGGTGGGCCAACACACAGCCCTGCTCTGGCAAGAAGACACGTGCATAGGGAAAGATGAAGGATAACCTTTTTTAAAGAAAGCCTCCATCAAATATAAACTTTAACCTTTTAATACATTTCACATCCATTTAATTTTTTCCAAATGTGTGCAATGTGTAAATTCATTCAGCATAGAACATGAAAATATGAATATATGGGAGAGGTAACAGATATCAAATGGTCAAGGATTTTTGAAATTGTTTTTCAAACATCAAGTTGAACATTAAGGTCACTGCTGCCTTCAATTTGTTGCAGCAAACAGAAAATGGAAAATGTGAAAATGTAACTTCTTGAGAAAAGAGTGTGCAGAGAAATATTCTACTCTTTGTTGGAATAACATGTGACCTCACTAAGGTATGTTTTTATTGGATGATAGACATTTCTAAGTGACCTGCTGTGAGACAGACTGGAAAAGCAAAGTTGGTGGAACAGGTTGTCAGAAGTAAGTAATTCAGAGGCTCAAGTGCCAAGTCATTGGCATTCTGGGAAATTTTCCTCAGATAAAAATGGAAAATTAAATCCTGCAAAGAGAAAATCTAAAGAGTAAGTGGAATTCTGGACAACAATTTAATAATTTGAAGTAGGTGGCAGAATATTGGATATGGGGGAAATAAAGAACAAATGTGACTTTTTTAAAAAAAAAGCAGGGTAGTGAGCTAGGCAGTTAAGGTAAGATGGGAAATATTTTAGAGATGGACCTAAAGTTTAGAGAAAGATTTCTATTTAGTCATTGCCACAGCCAAATAGTGCTCAGAGTAAAGTTATACTTTCTGAGACCCATGAAGATGTGAGAAAGTCTCTCATATTTTTTGTGTGTGTGGTTAATAATAAGCAATTGTCCAATAGCTAGCAAAATTTTTTTCTTTGTGTGTTCTTACAGCCTAAAGGGTGGCAAGGTAATCTTGCCATGGCTAAAACTGGCCAACTAGAATTTAATTTGCATATATACATGGACTTGTTAATATGCTAGTTGGCTAGAGAAAGGTAATATACTGACTCATTTTTTTTAGAAAATTATTGTAAACTAAGCAAAATCATTTGCATTGTGACATTGCTGAGAGAAAATATTCTAGAAACTATTGGTGGAGGGTGAAGGTGGAAGGAGAAAGTGAGGATGGGTGAGAGGTAAGACATAAAAGGCACTTTGGGAAGGAACTAACTTCTAGTATTTAGAGCGTAGACCCTGGTATTGGATAAGTAAGAGGCAATGTTAAAGCACTACCAATGTCTACTTGTGGGAAATGAGAAAAGACAATAGAAAAAAAGAATAAAATTCATGTAAGATAATCATGGTCCACTTTAAAATTCTTATTAAGGCTCAGTTGTGTTTTAGATCATTATGTATCTGTCATGTAGTAAGGGGAAATTTAGTGACCAACTTTATGTGAATTTAAGGCTTACTAATTGTATCATGCTAATTACTTCTCTTTTGTACTTTATTATCATATTTCTTTCCCAAATGCAAGTATTAAATAATCTTAGGCAATTTTATAAGAATAAATGTTCATAACCACTTATGTATGTGAAAAATGTTATTTTGTGATCAGTTCTAAAATGAAATGTCCTTTTAACTATATGTAGAACTAATCAATATTCTGTCTCATTATCTGGAATTTTTTAAGTAGGCATCAATGTGGATGATACCATCCTAAGGAATATTTGAAAATGTATGAAGGTATAAATTATATACATTTTTGTGTAAATTAGATTTTCACATTAAAACTTTGGTGGTCCTCTGCAAACTCTATCTCACTTATTTTACACCTTAATAGTTTTGTATGCAAAATGCTTGAAGTATCTATTTTCATGAAATCATTTCCTTGTATATGCAACTCAAAATTCTAAAGATAGTTTAAGCCTCTGTACCTCATAGGGATTCTGGCTTTATATACAGAACTTTCAGATGGGCTTTTCAGAATTTCTGACTCTTGACTTGAGAAAAATAAAACTATCAGGTTGTGTAGAGGTATCTTCGGGTCTGTCATTGTCAGTGTGGAACCTGGAGAGTGAGGAGTTTTCTAGGGGATAGTGACCAAAAGGATAAGGTGGTGACTAAATATATCCACAGAAGTCAAACATTCAAAATAATTTCTCTGTTTTTAGTACTTTTTGAAATTTATCTATTTGAATTTAGAAGCCTTAAAATAGAAGTTTAGAAAATTGTGAAAGGTAATTCTACAGATCCGTCACTTCAAATTATTTTAAAATCTCTCTGCTTAAAATGTTATTGTGAATAGAATTTTTAAAATTCCATGACCATCAATATAAAACTAATTTTGTTATGAGAATGTTTGTAAACATAAAAATTTTTGTGCAACTTCTCTTTTAAGTGTGTTTCATTTTTAACAGACTTTACAGTAAACGATATGCAGTGGAACTTTGATAGCTCAAAGAAAAGTGAAAACTTCTGTCAAACCACTTCTACATCACCCTGTGATCTATTAACTCCTTTCCCCCCTCACCACACAGAAGGCCCTGTGCCTCTCTCTGGTCCTTCACACTCGCTCTGTGCCTGTCGAAACCCCCTTGCCATGGCAGCTGTTTCTAGCTAGTGCTGCTAGAACTCCAAGAATGCTATTTTTTTCCTTCTCAAGTCCAGCTGAGATCCTTATATTCTCAGTGTGACTGTTCTTCAGTGTGGAGGAAAAAGCCATTTATTTACATAATTTATTTGGAGGTATAATTTTCTAATAATGCTAAGTGAATAACTTCACCTTACGTATACTATTATATCCAATGTGTTGTCGAATTGTATTGCAATTAAATTTTTTGGTAGTGTCTTTTTCTCACTGAAATAGAGGCTTTATGGGAGCAGACATCCCAGTTATCATGACTCCTCTGTAGTATCTAGTTCAGGCTCAGTGGTATTCATTCATGTCTCTTAAAGGGGAGTAAACTTCAGAAATGCAGAAAATAAGCATTGCATTGTGGGCAATTATGGTTGAGTGGGAATGAAGGAAAGGTCTATTAGGATGAATTTTGAAGGATGGTTCAGATTTGTATAAATTGTGTCCCTGGGTGCTAAAACAGCCCCACATTCCTGTATACCACCACCTAGCAATCTATACACAGAAATGTTTCACATACAGTTGAGTGTATGATATGTGAGTAGTGTATAAGATTCTATGGGTACTTATTTCATCTGAGGGCTGAAGGGAGAAATGGGAAATGAAGTACAGGTTGGGAACGTGGACTGAATTTAGAGCAGATAGTTGGTACAGCGAGGTACGGGCTGAGGGCAGGCGGAGATGGAGAGTTTACACTGGGAAACCCAAAGAAATAAGTTTAGTAAATTTGTCTTTCCCATTTGTGGTCAATGTCATGGTCTAATTTACTTAAATGCAATAAGAATGAATATTGATACATTGTATAATAACAACTATACATCTGTACTCATTATTTTTTTTGTTTTTCATAATATATTTTATTAAAAGGAACATCAGTTATTTTTGAAGTGTATTTTGACATTCTCAACTAAGTTCAATTTGAGGAACAATATCTCAAAGAAGGAATGTTACAAGTTTAAGGCTACAATAGTTATTATTCTCCTATAGTTATTATTTTAATAGATTTACTTATTGGTTCCATTTTCTCATATTTAGTAACTGTCTAATTTATCAGATAAAAGCAATAGTTATGCTAAATCAAAGTAATTGAATACTGGGCATGTAACATAGAAAATTTCCATGATCACACAGAATGAAGCACCGATACTATAATCCAATATATCTAAGAATATGAACAAGTAGTACACCATCTTTATTTAAACAATTTCTTGACAGGAATTTTTTTGAAGTATTTTAATACACCTTTTTTTCTTAGTTCAGAGCAAAATTACTTCTTGTACTCTGAGATGTCACTGTCATCTAAAACAACTTCAAGATAGATAAAAGTCACTGTATCAAAAGCATTCACTATATCTACCTACAAGTTAAAATATTTTTAAATATTTCAAGAGAACATCCAGTACAAAGCATGACAATACTTTTTAAAAACTTGCATTAGCACAAAACTACATGATCATTCACAGAATGATTACGTTTGAAAACGTTTAATTTACTCTTGTTTCCCTGCCATCTTTCATGGTATCTGCAACTCTGATTTTAGGGTTGAGTTTGACTCTGCACTGCTCAAAGCAAAACTTTGCTAAAATAAATATAAAATATATAACTGACACTCATGGGATTTTATTAAGAAAAACAATATTAAAAGACAACATAATTCTGAAAAAACTAATTTCACCAGAACACTTTTTAGAAAATGCCTTCTAAATGAAGAAAGTTGTTCTGACACTATCCATAAACACAAAGCAGAAAGTAAAATATTTTCTTTTATATTTATGTTTCCAAAAAATGAAACATGAGAATAAAACACTTTTCTTCATTCACTTTCTGCTACACTTCCTGGATAATTTTCTTTAGAGCGTGCTGGAGACAAGACTTTGGGTGTAATAGAGTACTGACCTGTAACTGGATGGATGTCAGACACGTCCGAGGGATGCTGCAAACACCAGCAGCCGGAGTGGATTGTTTATATCATAATCTCAAATTAAACAACATTATTTTTAATTATCAGCATTTAGGCTAACTTATCTGAATTTAACATAGGATAAGTCTGATTTGTCAAAAGATAAAAAATAGTCGTGGTAAATATCACAGGGAATTGGAGGTCAATAAGAAAATCACAAAAGTTATGTTAATCTCTTGCAACATTTTAGAGATCTGAGCTACAAAAGAAACAGGATGTGAGTCTTAAATGTGGGTCATTTACAGTTCACTAATAAAAATTTTAAAAGAAACAGGGGAGATTAATTTTAATAATGTATATACTCAAAATACCCTTCTTCCTATCATCAACATAAAAACATTAATGAGATTAGTTTACAGCCATTTTTTAAAAAATGGTCTTTGAAATCTGTGTGTATTTTTACAACTGACAACACCTCTTGATTTCCACTGACCACATTCCAAATTCTCATCAGCTACTTGTTTTAACACATACCATTTTGGACAATTAAGGTCTAGTGTACTTCAGTATACAGATGCAGCTTTTAAAGTTTTTCATCTTTACAAATTACTCATGGCCATCTCAGTTCTGTTGTTCTTTTATGTCCTTTCTATTTTGCCTAAGAAAAACAATACAAAATTTTCTAGTGGTAATGCCCCTGGTCTTTGTTGAAACAGCTATAGGAAAGTAATTGGTTTATGTTAAGCAATCAGTTTTAACAAAAATCATTTCACATTAGAGTATTAAAAGTAGAAGTTATAATCAACCATGTATATATTTATGTATATACACATATATTATGTAGTATACATTTACATGTAATTAAATTATAGACCAAGTTTAATCTATTTATAGAAGGTTCATTTTACATGAATAACCAATAAGGTATAACATATTTAATATATACAACATGCTAAAATGAGTTTTATTTTATTTAAAAAATAATTCTAAATACATAAATAATTCTAAATAAAGAATTTATTTTGTGCTTCCTTTGTTGTACTTGTTTTCAAATATTCATATTTGTGACATTTAGTTAACCTGTATAATTACAATTGTTTAATTTTTACAAAATTAAAATCTTTTGACTGGAAAGTTGTTCTCTCTAGAGTGCAGAATTCAAAAGAGCTAAATTATTCAACATTATTTAAATGTTGATGTTAATAATACAAAGTCTAAAATCTAGATGCCATTCTGATAACAACCAAACTTTACTGAATTCAGTACAGATGCTTAAAATCAGCAGGAAGATGGACATAACTGCTTCTTAGTTTTCCCAGTTTGCTTCTGTACTTTGTAAGAAACCTTAACTTTATTTTTAAGGATATAATGCCATGTCAGATCCTCAACTTCTAACATACACTGCGAGAGGTAAGGAAGAGAGAGCAAGGGGAGAAAGATTGATTGGCAGAGAAAGCTGACTGATTAGAACCTGCAGGATTTATGGGAAAACCAAGGCTTCAATTCAGGGATTTCTGACAGGCTAAAAACCTGGGAGCTTTTTCAGAGAAGCCAGACCAAGTTGCTGACCTGGAATAAATGAATATGTAACACCGTTCTAACTTAATCACAGGTATCAGCACAGAATTTCAGAGTTATGTAGATCATCTATAAAGTGAACAGGCTACCATAGGACAGTTAAGAGTTTGCCGTGTGTGCTTGTGGCACTTCAGGCTCACCACCAGCTTGCACTGAGATTGCTTGCATTGCTGCAGATGATGAGATAAATACTGTTCACTGTCACAGCTCATTTTTCTTTTTTTAAGCTATGAAAATATGTAAAGAAAAGGATGATAAGGAACATTACATCTTCTTGTTGTTCTTGATGAAATTCAAGATGAAAAATAATACATTTAAAGGAATACATCTGAAGTATTGCATATATTAGGGTAAATAAAATTGCTCATGAGACAGAGGTGGGAGAGATCACTAAGTATACTTTCGTAAATACTTCTAGTTAATAAAAACTACAAGTCTCCAGTCATAGACAAAAGTATTAGAAGCATATCTGCAAAATAACGTGACAAATTATAATTGCATAATATGTTTGTGTATGTGTATGTTGCATATACATATGTTACATATATATGTATATATAATTTAAAGGTAAAAAACACAAACACATTTTACCTGAATTATCTGAATATTTCAGGCAATAGCATTTTAAAACAATTTCTGTTAAGTTGGATCTGATTTAAAATGTCAAAAACCGGTTCTAAGGAACTATATGCTTTACCCCTTTCTGCTAAGGGGAAAGCCACTTCCTTAATTACATTGTGATTCATTCAGGAGAATGAAATTTATGCTAAGTTTCTTCATAGTTTTTCATTCTTAGAATCAAAACCTTCCCATAGAAAGATCCACATCAAGACAGTTTATGGAAGAAAAGAGCAAAACATGAAAACATCATACAGAGTTTACTAAGAAAGTTTCTGTAACCTCAGCTAAAATAGTAAGAACATAGTAGGGAAGAGGTATTACATTTGGAAAATAGTATAATTTGTAATAAATGAAAATTTAAATTATGAAAAATGAAAAATGTAATTCAGATAATGATATATAAACAGCTTTTATCATTTAATATTTGCATTGCAGTTATTATTTGCATTAATAACTGAATTTATCATTCAGTTATCCTTCCATATCCTTCCATATCCTTCCATATCTAGAGTAAGAAAACATTTCTGCCTTATGACCAGATTTGGAAATGATCACTTGCATACAAATATAGGAGGGAAGAGGCATGAAAAGCTAACTTTGTCCCTGAATTTTTACTAAATTTCTATAAAAAATATAAATTGGTATATACTTTAGTTCTGAATATAAAGATTTTAATGTCATAACTCTTACTATGGCTGCTAGTAACAGTTTGTGAAAAAATAGGTTATAATTTCAGAAGGATAAAAATAGCTCTTTACATAAGGACAAAGTTAGAGAGAAGGAATACAAAGATTCAGAAGAGCCATGATCTGTAATTTGATTGGCCTTTATACACAAAATGGCACCAATTTTGAGAAGCTATGTATCTTAAAATCTTTGCAATCAAAGATTTTTGCAATAACTGGCTTATTACTAAAATCAATCCTGTAGATTGGCCAAAGTGGGGAGTGAATGTCAGGTGCCCTGGAACAGTGAGAAACTAACACTCTAAGGCGGATAATATTCCATCAGTGGCAGGACAGAAACATTGATGCCTTTCTTTGATGCGGCAGAGTGATAGGTTCTCTAAAAGTCTGGTTTCCCTCGTCATTTAACATTTTTGCATGGTCCAACTATAACTGGATTTCACATAGAACACTTTTGTTTCTGGCTTTAAATTCAAAAAGTTCAGTTTGATATGCAGTTTTAGCCAGTTAAAATGATTTTTAACCTGGCAAATAATTACACGAAAAAATAAACCTTTCATACATTGCTTGGTAAATATGGAAAGAAGAGTGCTCCAAACCACATCTGACATCAGAAATTGTAGCTTTTTATGAAGGGAATCTGATTTAATTAAATGGAGACTGTGAGGAAAGTTTTTTTCATTCACATAATGTATTGCAAATTCCATCCCTTTTTTCAGATGAGAAAAATTAGAGGAAATAAGATATTTATGACCCTAGAAGTAAAAGAAATGACATATTTGTGAACAAATTAGGCTGAGCAGAGGTCTAAAGTGTGATTTAATTCAGCACACTTTCCCTTTGATCTTAAACACTCCCCACCAGTCACTGTAAGGGGAGGTAAGAATTCCCTTGATGTAGAACTGCTGCATTATCCACTTAAAATGATTTACATATACTGTGGAGGGATTACAAAAGGCTCAGCGAATATTCGTCTTTGCATACAGATACAAGAAAGAGAAAAGGAAGAAAAGTGAAGTGTACTAAGTAGCTACATGGAATCATTAAGCTTAAGATAGAAAAATTAATCATTCAAAATTACACTTGCTGTTTATCTCACTAGGTAAGTCTGAAAAATACAGTACAGTTACTGAAGTTTATTACCTAAGCAAAGCTTAGTCTTTTTTCCCTTAAAAAAGCAACAATAATTGAGAAGTTTGGGGTTGTTTTATGAAAGAATTGACTTTTTGTGGAAGCGTATATAGCAAGCTAGAATAATAATAATAGTGATTATTTCTATGTCTTTTCATAATGCCGAAATGTTATAATTTGCTTATTCTATACACATATAAAGATAACTAAATAGTTAATTTAAGTATTTAGGCAACTAATGTGTCCTTAAATGGTCTTAATAAGTTTATATATAATAGTCCCAAATCAGTTATGATTTTATATGCCATAAATTAAATTTTTATTTACATATAAATTACATTATTTTCCAAACTGATATTTGCTACTTAAAAATATGATCTCACATTTTAAGATTTAGTAATGAAGTATTAATCACTTGAAGTATTAAGTAAAAATGAATTAAATAATCTGTATGAGTACACAGGTAGATGAATAATACAAATAAATAAATATTCTAATCAATATTGCATGTCTTCATTTGTTGCTGTGGCTCCTCTCAAAATCCTGTGTTGACAAGACTGTTTTAAGAATGTTCGTCACTTTGGTCTCTGGTAATTTTTTGTAACCAATATTATTTGAAATATTCTTTCCCTTCATGAGTATGAAACAATGTTAATATAAATCAATGTTTGGCAAATAAGTGTTTTAAATCAGTCAGGACTTTTTTCAAACTACATATCCATATCATTATCTCTTAAAATAGGTTTGAGGGGCAATAGCATTGAAAATCCATATTTAAAGTACAAAGGGGAGGTCTTTCTTGCTCAAAACCAAATTGTTTACCTAATAAACAATATATATTATGTTTCATTTCCAACATAACATTTCATTGCATATAAACTATTTTTCACCTAAGAACACTTTTATTGATCCACTTTATAAAAAAGGCATCAACTATATACATTAGGACACAATTAAAATCACCAAGTTATTTTATGTCCAAAACTGTAGGTTCTAAGCCTATAGTCATGAAACCTGTTATTGATGAAAATAACTACTATCATTGATTAGGATGACTACTATTTTATTTATCACTCAGATAATTGTTAACTTTCAAGAAATTCAAAGGGATACATTTATAAATACTTTTTTTTTATTAAAAGCCCTATTCTATTTCAACTTTGGAAGCCAAATGATTCCGTAATGTCTCAGAAATTCTAAGAATCATTTAAGCTACTTAAATTCCTAATGAGTTTTTCTTTTCATCACAGTAAAGATAATTATTGGTCATGTCCTTGTTTTTAATTGGAACGTGATCTCTCATTTATGCTCTTTGGAATGTGAATGTAATTTATATGCCTAATTGGTCAAGTTTCCTTTGAGAAGGAAGCAAATCATACACGCTTTCCTGCTCTCAAAGAAACAAGTTCATTTCTGAATCCAAGTTATTGATCACAATAAGTTGATGAATTGCTATTTTAAGAATATGCCTTATAGAATAAATACCATTTTTAAGGAACCTGACATGTGGTGGAAACTTAGAAAAATGTCATGTTATCCTTTATCACCTACTTGCTCTATAGTTTTGCTTTGAATATGTAAAGCATATTTATTAATCTAAATAAAACTTATTTCTAGGGAAAAACACACGCTGTTCATATCACATACGAGGTAATTTGTTTGACTTTTATGCCAATCCTGAGTTTTACTCTTTCCATTTCATAGGACAGGATATTGAGGAGAATATATATATATATTTAAAAACACTATGGCCCAGATCTTTAGTTTGAACACACATCTCTCTGACACTACCTTTCCAATCAAAACATCATGCTTGTCTGTAAAACCAACGCACAAAAGATCTAGTGTGGTGGAGGAATTTGCAAAGTCAAATGTATTGAAGATCTGTTTTATTTTCCAATGGCTATGAAAAATAAAAATAAGAACTCTGTGATATAAATTATGTGTTAAAGCACATTATATAATAAAATAATAATGCTATATCTGCTTTTAAATTTAATAACTACCTAAGGGACAGGTACCTATATTTTACTTACTATCATGATTCTAGTTGCATAGTACATATCACAAAATAAATGCATGTTCATGATTTCTGTAGGTTCCAAATATTTTAAGGTAAACAGTATTGAAAGATTTAAATCCAAAATGCATATGGTCATTAGTTAAAATCAAAATAAGTCATCAGAGGTTCAAGGCAAATTCGGATCAGACTAACTGGTAGATAAGGTTTTAGATTTTATGTTTCCATTCTAGAAGAGGGGCACTTACCATATACTTCACCTATATAGCTAGCCAAGCTAATTTTTCACTTAAAAGTAAAAGAGAAAAACTAATAACAAAATCAGTTTATGTCATGTACACCGTTCAAGATTTGAAACACATCTCCACACAATAAGGAACACAGTTCCTGTCCTTTGGTACATCTATTTTTCTGTACAACACGTGAACTATGCAGGTGACCTGGAGGTACCAGTAAAGATTATGCTGTATTCCGGTCCAGTTTACTGAGGGGGACATGGACAGTTCCAGTTTCAGAAGAGATGATGATGATATTGCTGGAAATCTTAGAATATATGTGAAAGTTCCCTTAGAGAACTCATTCTTTCCCATAGCTAACTGAAAATGTCTTCATATGTTTAGAACAAAGGCTTTTTACTTTTAATAAAGTTTTGGGAAAGAGGAAAATTCTCTCTCTTAATACGCTTGTGATATTTATTTTTAATTTTTTTGTTTCTCTGCTTAATAGCAGCTTACATTGCTTTCACTTACATTCATATGTTTACAATGAATTCACATGAACTCTTTCCAAGATATTCATTCCCAGAAGATTGCAGTGAGCAAAAGGTAATTGTCTGTGATTTTTAAAAGTTACAACTTTTTATAGGAAGAATACTTTATGCATCTTAGATTACTACTCTGAATGTTTATGAATTTTCACTGCAAGAATCACTTGGGAACTTCATTATTTTAATAAATAAAACTAAATGGCTGAAATGCATTTTAAAATTATTGAGGTGTGTTAGAAAATTTTCTTATAAGTATTTAAGATTCATTTCAGAATTACCAGTAGAACTCATCTTGAGTGAAAATCTTCAGAATCTTGAGTTTTAAGTCACTAACAACCAACTAACTGCAAACCCAACTTTTAATGACTTAACATGCACTGTAGACTGTATATGATAAACATGAAATGGACACATTCTTTACTTCTTAAATTAGGACTTTCTGACTATGCTTAATTCTCAGCAGCAAAATATAAGAAAATAAAATTTAAAGACTAGTAAGTTCACCTTTAAAAATTAGAACAAAGCATTATTTATTCTTATGTTAGAATTTTGAGAAAACCATCATGGAATCCAATTTGTTAAAAATTATGAGTTAAGATATTATAATCATTTTCTTATGAGATTCATTTGAGTTTAATAAAGCTTAATAAAGTGCCATGGAGAATAAATCACTGTTCCAGTTTGCTGTCTCCAGGACTATTTATAATAATTTCCTCCTGATTCTGGAGAAGGAAAATGCATATTATACCTATGAAAACACAGAATGGTGCCAGCCACCTGCTTAATGACAAAAGCAAGTTTTCATAATCTGTTAGTTAGCAAGTTCCAAATCCTGTCTCTATAATACATTTTACATGGATTAAGAGTTTTAAGTGACTCTCTCCCACAAAAACATAGAACATTTTTTTCTCCATAAGCCTAGATACATACACAGATTTGATTGCCAATCACGTCACATATGCAGGCAGTGGGTTTATTCCCGGGTTGGGGTGTGCATGGGTATATGAGAAGGCAACTGATTGATATTTCTCTCTTACATTCTCACATTTCTCTCTCTCTTTAAAATAAAAAAAAGCAGCAATGAAAGAAATGTCCTTGGGTGAGGCTGGAAAAAATATGTAAGACCCGCAGATATATTCAGTAATTAGATATTTGCCCTGCCTTATAAATTGAGTCATAAAATTTATTTCTGGTGATCACTCTTATTATGGGCAAGGTTCCTAATTTAAATTCTCATGGGAGGTGAGTTTCTTGAGAGCTTGCAAGGTCTCTGTTTCTTGCCTTCAGCTTTGAATAATTGGCAGGCCAAAGTGGCACATTTTGTGGAGCCCTGTTCTGTGCCTCCCTCTTTGTATAGGTGGTGTTTAAGTGAACTGTATTACTTTAAATAGAAAGAATAGGATTTTATGTTACTAAAGCATTGACAAATACAAATGGGGCAAGAGAAAAATTCCTAGAGTCACAGTTGATGTTTTATTGAGACCCATCAAATGGATACATGGAGAATGTTTGAGAACTGTTTTTTAAATCATAAAAAAATAGATTCATTTTGACTCAGTGATTTCCTGAAAATTCTGTTCATATTAGAGCAAATCTTTTTATTTTTAACCTTTGTAATTCAAAAATACTAAAATTTCTGAAATCTTAACTCCCAGCCTTAGAAGTCTTAAATGCTTCTCACTGTAAACACTTTCTTTATAGAAATACTTATAATAATTGGCCAAAAATCTGACACTTGTAAGGAGTGCATTCTGTAATGATCGAAATGAATATCTGTAGACAGAAATTTCAACACACAGACTCCCAGTCTGTGTAACAGTTTAAGGCAAGTAACTACTCAGGGATTGAAAGACCAAGGTTATGGAAAAATCCTCACCTGTTTTTTAGGGTGTCCTGCTTTAAATAGTTACCCAATTTGGAAATATATGTTAGTACTAAGACATATTTCATAGAAAGACATATTAAAACAAAATTAGAAAAAAATACCCTGCAAAGTTGAAATAAAAAAAATCCTGTTGATAACTGAAAATGAGCTTGAACACCAACTAGAGCTACTGATTGCATTGTCACAGGAACTGCTTTAACCGATACACTTTGATCTTTAGAGATTCATTGAGTGAATTATGGCTGTTTTTATTTTATTTTATACTCATAGTAATAGAAATGTGATGGGAGTCATCCAGCCCAGTTTCATCAGTATTAGGAAGTACTGTAGGAATTCCGTGTAGAGAAAATAGAAAAACAATTGTCAGTAAATTAATAGCAAAAACTATGGGTTTAATTATTTTCCACATATATGTGTGTACTTAGCCTGTGTTACATTTTTTAAAAATAAGAAGTTCTGGGATTCTTACAAATTTCTCAAAATAGAATATACAAAAATAAATCTGTAAGCTTGTTAACAGGAGAGATCCCACATAATTGGTTGGTGTTTTGGTTTAAGTATTTATGCTAAGACAATCAAACTAACTAAATAAACTAATATGTAAAACTCCAAAGCAAAGAAAAAATATATATAATTAAAAAGCAACTCCTTTTTAAGGAAGTGAAAAATGTTTATCTCAACTATTTTTTAACCACATTTTAAGCATTCCCTTTAGTTTGTCCAATTTTTTCTACAAGGCTAAGGTCAATAGTAAGTAAAACTCTCCAATATAATGAACCCAGCTGTAATGGATAATTTTATGCATCAAGTTGACTGGGCCATGGAGTTATGTGGCCAAATGTTATTGAGTAAAGCAGAGCTCCTTCCCTCATGTGGAAGGCCTCATCCAATTCGCTGAAGGATTGAAAAGAACAAAAAGGTTGGCCCCTGTTCTCACAAAAGAGAATTCCTCCTGCCCAGCTGCCTCCAAGGTGGGACCTCTGGTTTTCTCCTACTTTTGGACTCAACCTGAAACATCATTTTTTTCCCTGGGTCTGCAACTTGCTGGCCTTCTAACTGGTTCTCAGACCTTTTGTTTCGACTGAAACTACATCAGCATCTCCTCTGGGTCTCCAGCTGTCCACTTGCAGGTCTTAGGACCTGTTAGCTTCCATAATTGTGTGAGCCAATTCCTTAGAATAAATATTTTTTCTCTCTCTCTCTTGAGAAAGAGATAGTCATAGGCAGAGACATAGACCTCTCCAGATGGTTATGTCTCTTGGAGAGTTTTAACACACCAGCATTATATACTACCTTGACATTTTCTCTCTCTATATATTAATTGTCACATTTGTATTAAATGCATGGTAGGGATGGGTTTATTATCTCTGTCAACTCTACAGAGAAAAAGATGTATTATACAATACATCTCTGTGTCTTTAGTCACTCAACACCAAACCCAATGCCTAATATGAATACAGTTCTGACCTCGCATGATTTTATTAATTCTTTCATTGTGGTTTTAAAGTAGTAACATCAAGATAGTATAGACTTTAGTGAATTTAGTTATTTAGTGTTTATATGCAGGAATGCATAAAGAATTATTCCAGTGGTCTGCTGCATCTTGTATGGGTTAGACATCTTGAGTTTTGAAACACAAAATGCTTCCGAGTGCTGGCGTATGCACAGGCTCCATCCCCTGCTGCCACAACTTTCCTGTTTTGTATATGCGAAAACTAAGATCCCAGGGAAGAAAAATGACTTAGCTTAAGGTAGCATGACTAATTAAATTAATGCCATTGGAAGGAATAGAATAAAACGTTTTCCATGTGGGAGGTAGGGTCACCCCAGCAGGAAAGAGTAATTTATCACGGACCTTGTTTAAAATCCATAGTGCATTGTGAAGATAAAAAGAAACATAACTTTTAGTCAGTTTTGTTATTGGTTTAACTTCTCTGCACAAGAAGTACCCCTTTAATGCCTGGATCCAGGGCAGATAGTGTCCAAGGTCACTCCTCTCCTGAACCCTCACTGCTCAAATCATATTCTTACTATTAAGGAAAAACCAAAAATGTTGATCATTTCTTGTGACTGTCTTCTTTCTAAGTGTTTCAACTAATCATTGGCTTTGTACCTCAAAAACTTGGAAATAATTAAAATACAAGAGAGGAAAATGTAACAAAAGTGGTGAATTTTGTAAGATGCAGCAATTTCACTAGACTCGGGAGGCTACTCAGGTACAACTTGAATAAACGTAAAAAACATGCTGTAGCAGGAGACAGTGGGGGGAAAAGCAGCTGCAAACATCGGTGAGAACCAAGGCTTCCAAGTAGTGTTTCCAGGGCCTGTCTTCAGGTGCAGGGGATGTGCTTTGCCATCGGGCTGTGAATCTCCAGGACATGCTCCAGGCACCTGCTGTCAAGGGAGCCCATGCATAAACCTACTAAAGGGCTATTTACTCCCTTATTTTTAAAACATTTTTGCAGAGCTAAAAGCAGGATGTGTACAGCTAAAAATCAGTGATAACCTATAATGGGGAACCCCCCCATAGTGGAATTATCTTCTGGAGCGTGGGCCCCCTGTAGTACAGGCTTCCCCCACTAGGTGAGTGTTCTAGGAACCCGTCTGTATCAGTGTACCAGCTGGGGCTTTGTGAGAGGCTGCATTCAACCTTGGTGAATTTTTTCGAAGGCTCTTTCGACGTGTTTGCCCATTTCATGATGGGTGATTTATGAGTGCACCCACCTACACCACACTTAGTGTTCAGCAGTTTTTGACCAAAAAAGGAATGACCTCCATGCCCCACCCTATTCACTCAGTCTTGCCCCTAGAAACTTTTTTTTTGTTTCCTCAGATGAAGAAAAGCTGTCAAAGGGAAACATTTTGCTGATATGGAAGGGGTGAAGCAAAAAATGGCAGAAGCACTAAAAGACATCAAAAACTGTTTTGAGCAGTGGCAAAAAAGTCTTGATAGGTGTATTGCATCAAATGGAGAGTACTTTGAAGCTACTTTAAACATGTAGGAATAAATACATGATTTTTTTATAAATAAATTCCATTTTGGGGGCTCCCCCTTGTATATGTCTGCATATTTTAATAACATATGTAGACAAACATGAACACAATGTTTCCAATGGATTTTTTGCCAAAAATCAGTGTATTTTAAATCACCGAAAAGAAAATTTTTCCTCTTTGGCCACAGATAAGTATTATGGTTCCAATGATCCTACCAAAAAGCTGCAGGGGTTTTTTTTTAAAGATTTTATTTATTTATTTTTAGAGAGGGAAGGGAGGGAGAAAGAGAGAGAGAGAAACATCAATGTGTGGCTGCTGGGGGCCATGGCCTGCAACCCAGGCATGTGCCCTGACTGGGAATCGAACCTGCGACACTAAGCTGCAGGTTTTAACAGTTCCAGGACAGTTGACTTCTCATTCCTTGGCTTAGCTTTGTTAATTATACCTGCCTTAAAACCATCATTCTTTATTTTGTGTTTTATAATATACCTGTAGGGTAGAAAAGGCAGAAGTATAAGCTCTAACACACTAATTATTTGTATCATCCAGTGAATTCTAGGAGATATATATATAAATACAAAGTTATGAGTCCTACACAAGCTTAACAACTCCGTACTTCTTTTTTATAAAGTTTAAATCTATGAAAAGCATTACCATAGTCATGTGCCACTTAACACTGGGCATGGGTTCTGAGAAATGCATCGTCAGGCACCTTTGGTGTGGACAAAACTGAGTGGCATAGCCTGCCACGCACCTCAGCTACATAGCACGCCATTGCTGTGCACGCAATCCATCATCAACCAAAACGTTCTGCAGCGCGTGACCGTTGTTGAATTTAAAGTAATTGTTAATCATTGGATAAATCTAAAATTTCTCTAGCCAAACCCAAGTGAATCGGGAAATTCACTTTCCCAATATATTTGGTCATCAATACCAGTATCATCATAGATGTTGCTAAGTCATTCAAAGTGCCAACTCTCAATTCTATATCCCCAGTTTCATATTTCCTATTTTGTATTACAAGTTCACATTGACATAGGTCCCCAAAAGACTTATTAAGTATTCCTTATTTTCTTATTTTATCTCCTCTGATGAAAATCCTATATAAGCTTAAAAGGTTTCAGGGACAATCAGTTGCACTACTGGATAAGTTTGTTTTTAAATTTACTCATGGTGCCTTGACAATTACACAGCATTTATGCAAAATATCCTCTTCATTAACGTATTTCCATAGCTTACTGGGGCAAGAGATTTCCCACAGCTTTATTCTTGTGCTTTTCTCTGCCAAGGTCGAAGACCATTTCTCTGAGATCTGCCACTTCCTGCGGGGGTGTTCAAACGTTTGGCATCTCTAGGCCGCACTGGAAGAAGAAGAGTTGCCTTGGGCCACACATTAAATACACTGAGATGAATAATCACACACACACAAAATCTCATGATGTTTCAAGTAAATTTACTTTATTTTACTTAATGGCTATGAATATTGGGCCATATTCATAGCCATCCTGAGCCCAAGGAGCCCTTGGGCCACAGGTCGGACAACCCCTAGAGGAACATACATGAACAGCCCTTTCTGGAAGGTGCGCATGTGACTTTCCAGCTGTGTCTCCTGGAAGGCTTTTAGCCTTGAGTGAAACTGGCTCAAGTCTAGGAGTCACCAGATGGACCAACTTGTCTCTAATGAGGAGTGCTACTCTGAGGGGAAGACTCACGGGTTTGCACAGCCATGTAGAGTGAATGTTATTTTAGGAGGAAGGTAAAAGATAACAAGTTGGCTGTATGTAGGATACGGTTTTAGGAAAATGGTTGTACAAATTTCAATATTTCGTTGCCAGTGAGTCAACATGTCGTTGCCAGTGAGTTTATTGACTGAGTACAGCATAAGAATATAACTCTGAAGCAGAAATGTCCAGCCCCCCTGCAGAATGTTATAAGGCTAATTGTCACTTCCAAATATAGTTCAGTTGGAGTCCAAACAACTCCTTAGAGGTATACACAAAGGGCAGCGACGCTACTGTGAGTCCACCAAGTCTTCCCTAAACTAACGATGGTTTTAGTTTGCTAAGCGTTCCTTAGGCTGATTGTGGCCTCTTTTCTTGAAGAGACTTGGGACAGACAATACACAATAAGTTGGGCACAGAAGGTATTTTAAGTCCATTGTATATAGGAACTTCTCTCAACATATTGTCGTTTAAGTAAATAATTACATATACAAATACACATATACACAGTTTATTATGTACAACTTTGATTCTTTTCTTTCCAAAATGATCATTACTTTTCATAACCATAGTAGCTCATATTGGGGTTTCTTTTATCTTCTAATTATTTAAAAGTCATTTTCTGCCAATCCATTGGCTTCTGCCTAAAGATTGGTACAAGATTCTATTGTCTTATTATTTGCATCTGATTCTTCTGATGCCACGAGGAACACTGCTCCAAATTCTTCTTACTTACTGGTTTTATTTTTTAACTTTTCTTTGACATTCCAGCCAGATAACAACACAGCTGCATTTCAGACTGAGCCTCCTGTGAAGTACCATATGTAAACATGGCTGTTTTTTCAGCATTTTCCATTAAGTGACCTCAGGGACGTGCCCATCTAGATAGAGTGCCGTAACTCCTCAGGTGAATCTAACGTAGAACCCAAAGGTGCAGCAGCCACCTGTTCGTGTATGAGATGAGTTCTGCTGGGGCGTACTTGCTAATACATCATTTCCAACGCCTCTGCGTGTGTTTCCCTCTCATACTGAAAGGTTGTTTTGATATAACTCATGACCTGAGGGTATGTTATACCTCAAAATAATTTTATGTCCTTCCACAACAGAAATAGTTTCATTTGAAGCCCAGTAACAGACCAAAAATTGTCTTTCAAAGGGAATTTATATGGCAACAGCTTCTGGCAAACTTCTGCTCCAAAGTCCCAGCAGTGAACGCTGGCTGGCAGACATGAGCTTTCACAGAAGGCTCTCCACAGCCTGAGAGCACGGGGCTGATACTTCTCATAGCATTGGAGCCCTGAGGTTATACCACCCCAGATTAGCCTGGGTAAACAATTAGACTGAATTTTTTGAAACTCCAAGAGTGCTTTCTGTTTACATAACATCATTAAAATGTATCTTTTCCCCCAGAGCTTTTGTGAAATGGGACTAGTAAAACTCTCAGATGTGGTATGTGATTTCTCCACAAACCAAAAACCCAATCAATCTTCATTCTTGTTTTCATTTTGAAGTTCCTGGGGAAAATAACTTATTTTTGGTTGTTTGAGGTATATCTCTAGTGTCTCCAGTTTACATATTTTTTATAAATCATACCATCTGTGCTTGATTCTATAAATTAGCATTTGGCTCAGCCCACTTGATCTTCAGATTAAATTGTCAACATTTAATCATCAACGTGAAGAATGACAGTATTTTCAACTTAATCAAGTCTAAATCTCTTTATATCAGATTTTGTCAACAAACAGCAGGATATATATATATATGTGTATATATACTGTGAGAATACAGTATTTTTTTCTGTTTCATTCCATACGAATACAAATTAGTTTGGCTCCCTTTTGAAATAAGAATTGAAAAAAAGTTCACCAAATTCTGATTTTCTTTATCATGTTGCACAATTTGAATTGTTAACGTTATATTGGATTCATCACACTATTGAGGTAACATTTTATTTAATCCGTTTACAGCCTTTTGTTAAACTCCAGGATCTATCAGCTTCCTTCACAGATAGCACTGGAATAGTAAACAGAATTTGGGTACTAATACAGGTGAAACTGAAATACTCTTAAATAACCTAAAGTTCCCTGGTGACATCAAACTATCTTATACTTCTTAAGAAATTAACCACTTGAGCAATTTCAGGTAATTCCAAAGATTTCCCTCTAGCAGACCACATTTAAATAAGAGAAGAACAGATTGGCATGACTTTCTTCTCCTCGATGTTTTAGGTATGGGGAAACTTCTCTCATTCAGACATCCATCTCTTCCTATAATACTTTCTGGTAGGGGTAATGCATTAGTACACAACATTTCCATTCATAAATTTTTACTTGGATGACATATAAGCCTTTCAGAGTTGCATCCCCATATCTCCTATCATAAGTAAGTCATCCTTTAACTTTGAATTAGCAATTTTATTAGCAACTTTGAGTACAAAGGTACATTGTGCACAAATTTCAGACAGTTTCCTCATCATCTTCAGGCAGTTTAATCCATATCAGTGCAAATGTTCTTACCCCCCTCCACTTCTGTGCCAAGCCACACTGACCAACTCATCACTCAGAATTATAATTTTCTCTCTTATTTCACACCATTAATCACCACTTGTTCTGAAGAGATGGTAGTTTCCATATTTATGTCATTATCACATTTTAAAAATTCATTTAGAGTAGGAAAAATTGAGTGAATCTGTTCTGGTCCTTTCACAAACTAAGAAGTTGATGGACCAGCCAACCCAACTGATATTTATTACACTCTATTAAAATGTTCATAGTTACTTCCTCTATTTCCTATTTTATTTCATTGTAAATGAGCTATACAAATCCTCTCACTGGTTTAATTATCCTGAAGTTATTCAGTGTTTTAGTCTCTTTGTCTCTTTTCAAAATAATTTAAAATTTCCTCACAGTTCATGTACCTCCCATCTGCCCCTTTGGGATGTCTACAAAATTGGCTGTGTCGGTAATATCCTATGGGTCAAGGGCAAGATGGTGTTTTCAAAACCCAGCATGGTGGTCCCCTTTGCTTCAGACAATGCTACAAGTGAATTTAAGTGTATTGAACTGCATCATGAAATTGTAAGTAAAGCTCTTCCTGGGAGCAATGTGGGCTTTGATGTCAAGAACATGTCTGTCAAAGCTTTTCTTTGTGGCGATGTGGCTGGTGGCACGAAAATGACTCACCAATGGAAACAGTTGGCTTCGTGGCTCCGGGGATTGTCCTGAACCATCTATGCCAAATTCATGCTGGCTGTCGCCTGTGCTGGGTTTTCAAGCAGCTCACACTGCACACAAGTTTGCCAACCTGAAAAAGATTCATCTCTGTTTTGGTAAGAAACTGGAGGACGGCACCGCATTCTTGAAATCTGGCGCTGTTGCCATGACTGAGGTGGTTCCTCCTAAGCCCACGCATGCGTCCAGGCCTTCCCTGACAGTCCTCCTTTGGGTTTTTGGTCACAGTTTGGGGAATGTCATCAGAATATTGCTTTCACATAGGTTATAAATGTCTGTTGCCTATTAGCAAACTCATCTAGACCAGTACAAGTCCTCAAAATATTTATTATTGCTCAGTGATCAGACAAAAAAAATTACAATGAATTTCAAAGCCTAAGTGTTGGGACAGGAAACCTTTTATTTATCTCTCTGAGTAATTCTCTGTTGACTCACATATGGGTAAGAATAAAATGAAAGAATAATTGTCGGAGCCCATCTTTGGCTGTGATCATAGCAAATGAAACCTTTTAGTAGTTAATCACACAGACAATAATTTCTGCATAATTCTTATTAGATTTTGTTGGCATATATAGTTAATAAAGCAAGTCACATATTAAATGACATATGTCATTTAAGATGGCACTTTAAGTTCTTCACGTCTTCTTTCTCTTCTTCCTTCCTCTCCTACTATGTTTGTAGAACCTCAAAGAGGATTTCAATTTCACATAATTGGTGCAGTGATTCTATAAAGGGCTTTTGTTACATTAGAGAAGAGACCAGTGGTGTCCAAGCTTTTGGCATCTCTGGGCCACACTGGAAGAAGAGTTGCCCTGGGCCACACATTAAATACACAAACACTAACAAAAACTGATGAGCCAAAAAAAATATTTTAAGTAAATTTACAGTTTTGTGTTGGGCCACATTCATAACCGTCCTGGGCTATATATGGCCCACGGGCTGCAGGGTGGATACCCCTGGTAGACATTTTTTATTCCTGCATAGCCTATCACACTTACCCCAGATTTAAATAAGTATTTTAAATTGGTTTAGAATAAATGTATACCTAAGCCCAGTCACCGAATACTATTTTTTAACTAAATGACATTTCCTGTCACAGGATATTTTCTGCAAAAGTCACCAACCTCCATTTATTTTTCCAAGGACACTTATAAACTCCCCTGAATGCTTATTAATTTGTTGAATAGGAGGCACCAGAGAAACCGCTAATTCGTATTGTGTGCATTTTGTGAACTCTGGGTATTTTCTCACAGTGGAGGTCTGAAAAACAGAAGCATTATTTCTCGTGGCAATGCTTCTTTTTCCCAGGCAGGCGTTTTGATGAATAGCAGGGGCGGCGAAACCTCTACAGTTACTCTCTCAGGTTCCATTCTGGTTGTACCAGTGAGTAGAAATAAAGACATAAAGGACTCGTTGGCAATTTGTACTATGATCTGTGAATAGTGTGAAAGAAAAAAAAATAAACCCAATGTTTTTATTTATAGCTATATTGCCTATAGGAGAATTTACGAAGATAAGACAAATAATTTGATCTCCTATACCAGCTCTTGTCCAAGAGACATATTATAGAAGTGTCTACCTTCCCTTCACTGTTTGAAACATTGACAATTTCCAGGAAGCTGGATTATTTGTAGGAGTGACAAGTTGCAAAATGTGACTGTAAGAACTTAGACCACAGTTAAAATAGCACCTGGAGAGCAATTTAGGCTATTCTTGAGGATCTGAAGGCATTTTTCTGGTTGCTATGCTATGATGGCATTGGCCTACCTCTCACCTGGCTGCCACAGTGAGTACGCGAGGGGCCAGTCGCTGATGAAGGTTTTCATGCACGAGCTAATCCATGTACGTTCCCCTTTGCCATAGCCTGAGCAAAATGTGACCACCTCAACACTTTGGGTTATTTATGGCCGGCTTATTAAACTTCATTAACAGAGATTATGCCTAATGAGGAGACCAAGTTTCCAGGTGCAGTGATTTTTAACCTCGTACAATTGATTTTACACAGTTTTCAAGTGGTTCCTTTGAAAATACAAACCAAATGACAGGCAGAGTTTAATATGCTTTGATATCTCCCTTTTGAGAGATAACTTAGTCATGAGTAGAAAGGAATGGAAGTTAAGTCCCTAAAATTAGTTTTGAGGACAGACCTCACATGGAGGGTCCCGAATTCAATGACTGGCTGTTTATATATTTGTTTGGCTGTGGGAAACCCTGAAGTATTCTTAAGAAGGAGATTAGCATTGAACACTTCATTAAAAAGGTTTAAACGAGCAGATGCATAAAAGACGTCATGATTGGGAGAATACCAGGGACAGAGGTGCTGATGAAGCATCTGTATCCCTTGTAAAGGCTTTGCCAAAAGTCTAGCTTTTAGAAATCTGCCCCTAAATATAAGAGAAAGGTTGAAACAGAAGGAAATAATATGAAAACAAATAAACAAAACCTAAATACTACAGGGAATATAATCTATTTGGAACCAGAAGATACTATAACACTGCCATTAGACCACAGTTAGACCAGAGGACATCCAGAAAGATGAAATCTAAACCACCAGGAGTGAACCATGGGGCCCACTTAGACACAACCCCAGGCTTCAGCATTAGTTCAGATCAGAGCACTTGTTCACAGCACATTTCACCAACTAAGCCTTGATCAGCAGGAGAGAGAGAAGGAGAAGAAGCAGGAAGGAGAGAAAGAAAGAAGGAGGAGTAGAAGAGGAGAGAAACAAAGAAGAAGGAGGTGGAGGAGGAGAAAAAAGGAGAAAAAGAGATACTTGGATATTTGAAGATGTCACACTACTGGCTGTGAGGATGGAGGAATAACCTATGAACCAAGGAATGTAGGCACTTTCTAGAAGCTGGAAAAGCCAAGCAAATGAATGGTCCCCTAGAGCCTCTGGAAGAAACACATATGGAATTTAGAACTTGTGACCCCTAAAAGTGTAACATAATAAATGTGTTTTGTTATATTGTAAGACTGAAGTTATTGGGACTTTATTACAAGGAGAAACTAACACAACAAGGAAGAAAGGTACATGAACTACTCTGTTTCTAGTCTTAGATTGTTTCCTTGAAATCCACTATCAGAGTTTCTTTCTCCTGTCTTGTACCTGAAAGCTTGCAGCCCCAGCACAGGGGGAGAGAGATCCAGGAGTGTGGCCCAAATTGGGGATGGTGTAAAAGGTAGAGAAGTAATTGACGCCTACTGGAGAGACTGAATTGACAGAGTTTGGAAATAAGCCAAAATAGAAAAAGTAGTGAGGAAAAGAGAAAAAGACAAGTCTGTGCCATTGGTTTTCACAATCCTGCGTGACAAAGCTAGTGATCTTCTCCTGGGAAAAATCTATAAATACAGAACTTTTCTTACAATTGCTGAGTTCACAGAGGCATTGACTAGGGGTCAACTTTATAGAGTAAATTTAAGCATCCTGTGAAATGATTTGGATGATCTTTAAAATTTCTTCCAATTGCACAATTCTACAATAATTATAAGACTGAAGGATTAAGATACTGAATGGGAAGGGCCCATGAATAAATGGCTTTCCTTCGAACAGGAGTACTATGAGGTGTTGTTAGAGCACTCATGTGATGATAGTGGACAGATCATGAAAACCACAGAAGTGGCATTTGGGCAAGCGCTTAGTGCTCCAGATGTCACCTGTGGGTATTAACAACAGCCTGGGAGAATTTGAGATCTCCACGGAAAGGTGTAGAAGGAGAAGTATAGGCCAAGGAATCAGGATTGTGGAGAATATGCCTTCCACAATTATAGCTCTAAGCAAGGGTGTCCAACCTGTGGCCCAGGCTGGCTATGAATATGCCCCAACACAAAATCATAATTTACTTAAAACCTTTTTTTTTTCTTTTGCTCATCAGTTTTTTTTTGCTGGTGTTTGCATATTTAATGTGTGGTCCTGGACAACTCTTTTTTTTCCCAGTGTGGCCCAGAGACACCCAGAGGTTGGACACCCCTGCAAGGAGATGGGGCTGGGGAGGAGCTGGAGAATAAACAGGAGTAGGTGGCCTCCCAGGCAGCAACAAAAAGGAGAACTGATGAAATGTTTCACAAACAGCCCATGTGAAGTGGTGGTACCTTTAGCCTATCAGTGTTACAGAGTCTGTGGGGATGATTCTGGAATGTGAGATAAACTAATTCACATTGAAGGTAACTTTGGCATTGTTAGAGGGTGGACTGAATTCAAAGAGAAATTGAAGTCAAGGAGGCCAGAAAGTCCGGGAACAATGGGAGAGTATTTAGCAACTAAAAAACCTGGCAGAAAAGCTAACTTTAAACTTTCTATTTTATTTTTTTCAGTGATGAATGATGTGTTTTTGAAAAATAATGTTTTTCTTTGTTTTTCATTGTTCTTGGTCATAATTCATATGTTATCTGTAGAATTCAGGAAAATGGGTCGCAATGAAAATGAATGTCACATACAGGCGACAAAAGATATTTTTGTGTGTAAAGAATAGAGAGACATAAAAAATTAAGGAAATAAAATTTATAGGATTTCTAAGAAACAAAGATTATTTCTTTGCTCCTGGTGAGAAAACAAGAAAGAACATTATTCTTCATCTTTCAGGACGTGACAGTAGAAAGAATAACTTCTAAAAAGAGTTTTCCTTCAGGCTCCATAACTTATGATCATTTCAGATACTTTTAAGTGTTTGCCAACTTAACATACAACTTTGCAGAATCTCTCACAGCAGAAATGTTGATACTTAAAATGATTTATTTGGAGCTCCATTTAGACTGAAGAATATATGAAAATTTATGTAACTGCAATTTTAGTATATCCAAAAAGATAAACTGATAGATTTGAGAGTATTTAGATTGCCTTTGTCAGTTTAAGAAGGAAGGAAAAAGGCAAACTAAACTAAAAAGAAAGAAAGAAACAGGTTCAGATTTTCCATGGCTGTAATAGGAACTTGTAGCAAAGAGAAACTTGAACTCAACGTCTCATGAAGAGATTGAGCAAGAAGTGAGCAGTGAGACTTAGCAGTGAATCTGGCCCCGGGGCTGACATTTCTTCATCTGAGCTCTGAGCTCCTCAAGCCTGGATTTGTCCTGCACCCGCATTTCCACTCTCCTTTGTGTGAATACCGGGTCCCAGCCCTGTTTAGCAAGCTCCAGCAGATGTCTGAGGACATCCCTGGGCCCACCTGCTGACAGGATGATTTCTTAGTGACATCCTTCATCCACGAGTGGAAGTGTTTTATTGACTTCTATGTAAAACATCAATGTAAATATCCTTATGAAAAATACAAATGTGAAATATTAGTTTGACAACCATTCTATTGATGTGGGAAGTTAAGTCCTGTCTTTAAACTTGGCTGAATGACACGTATTCATGTAGCTGCTGCAATAAATGCTATTTATGTGAATAATGGAGGGCATGTCATAAAAACTAAGAATAAATCTGTAAAAAGTTAATTGCTATAAACAAAACTATGATGGATTCTAGCACTATGAGGAGCATGGCATCTTTGTTGGGAGATGCTTATATAAGCTCTCAAAGGGAGGCAAGCAGCCTCCAAAATCTGGAGATGGGGCTGGCTCCAAGTTTTCTGGCTGAACAAGGTAGCTACATGATTTGATGGTGGTGAATACAAGAAAATTCTTGGGCTGAGCTTTGTGGAAGGGATAAGAAAGGAAATGAATCCTTAGAATGATTTCAATTTTTTTGGGGGGGGTGCAAATAAGGATTGACTGAGGTTTTATTAGCTTTGAGTAATTGAAATTTTTTTACAAAATACTCTTTCATCTCTCCTAATAATTCTAGTGACATCTAACACATACACCCACACCCTCAAAATGTTGAAAGTGATTGAAGTTGTTCTCTCTAACAGTTATTGAGATAAGTTTTGCTTACCTTTGGCATGGAGTAAAGAATACCAGGGGAAAAAAGAAAACAACTAATAACAGAATTAAGGAGGAAGTTATAAATTGTGCTTGCTTAACATGTTTCCTTAGGCCAAAGCAACTGTCTCAATGTTAGGCAATGCATTACCTTCTTTTCATTATTAAAGGATAACTTTAAAAAGAGAGCATAATCATGAATCTCATACAGATATAAAATAAATATTTCAGTGATTTTGTTTAATTCACAAATTTATAAGGAAACATATAAGATGTTACTACTAATGCAAAAAAATTTAAAAGATTCACACATTTCTATGCAGTGAGAGAATGCTGAAATGAGTTTGCAAGTTATGCAAAAAATGGTCTCCCCACAAAACAATAATCAATTGCATTCTACTGGGCACAACTGCTTAGCATTTCCGTGGGTGAAACTCATTTTTATTGTTTATAGTTTTCTACAGTTTTCAGAGTTGTATGACACCAAGCACACAAATAACCTGGATGTGTCACACAGACAGAGCGCTAATTAATCTTGTTTTTTAATGTTGTTGTGCATTTTAAAGTTCTCCTTACACTTCAATCTGTAAGTAACAGAACTAAAGAAAAACTTGTGAAATCAGACTGCCAAGGTGATAACTAATAAGTTGTATGAGTGGAAGCTGTCACCTTCAGGTCTAAACATGATACTATAAAAAATAAGTAGACTGTTTCTTTTATATTCCTTCTCTGTCTCCCTTAGTAACCAACTAATTTTACTGTCTTTAAATGCCATTACATCTTTGTTCCTCCTTGCCCCTTCTGTGAAAACAATATAAAATGAATTTACAGCCAATAGCAAGTTAATAAATAAATTGCAATAAAAAAACTACTAGAGAAAGCTGGGAGGAGTAGACATTTTGGTGATTAATATCTTAAAGAAATATGAAATAATAAATGGGAAATTATCTGGGCCCTTACAGTATTATGGACTTATTGTAAGATGAAACATTTAAATTTTGGTTGTGAATGCACTGGTAAAATACTATGTCCTAAAATATGAAAAGATCATTCACTTCAGAGGATTTGAGCATGAAAACCAGATAGCTGAATGGGAGTAAAGTGAATGCACTACAAAAGAAAGTGGAGATTATCAGGCTAGCAGAATAGGTTCAGAGATAACTGTATAAATGAAAAATTAAAAAAAAAACAGTGGAGTTTATATTGAAAATGGGTGAAGAAGTGTGAGAGCGAGAGAGAAAAGGTAGAAAAACAGTGTCTGAACTACTCAATATTTTCCTATAAATGGCATTTTTATATAGACCCCATGGACTTTCTGTTTTTTACAAAAACAGAAATCACAGTAATTTTATGATAATAATTTTGAAAATTCACTTCTCTAAGGCCATATTTATTATATGCCAAATTTAAAACTGAAGGGACTTGAAAAAAAATTATTTTCCTTGCCTGGCTACATATAATCTGGCACTTCTTGGATTTCAAGTATAGATTATAGAATATGGGGCTGAATTAGTTTCATTTGTATAAATTTTAATTATTTATATCAATTTCAGAAATTGTGTTAAAAATCATTTTAAGTAAGATTACATCGAGGTGCTGTAACTTTTTCAAATGAACACTCGTTAAGCGTACCCCAGAGGCGTTCTACGGTGAGCCACCACTGTTCACCAAAGACTGCGAGGGCCAGTGAGGGAGAGGAGATCAGCCCTCGGAGACTCTGGAGGAGGTACAGGGCCTACCTCAATGAGCCACACACGGAGGTGAAGGCAGGGTGCAGGCAAAGAGCACGGCAGGACCTGCTGCACCTGCCTTTATTAGGGTCTGCAGGTGGGGTTCTTAGGGGTTCCCGGACTAAAGCCAGACTGGTCAATTTAAATCAAAACAACAGGTTTTCGGTCACCTAGATGGGGGTCTTATCTAAGGGGCACATAAGGGGAAGGCCCCAGAAGGCAGAAGAGAATGTTTAACACAGGGTAGCTGGAGAGACCCAACAGGAACCTACGTTTACTTTCACTTGGAGCTAATATCTGGAGCATGTGCTTGAGAGGGGAAGCTTTAAGTTTTGTAAGGAAAATATATTTACTATGACATATCCACTTTTGTGTAGTATGTGGATGTTCTTTTAATCAACTATACAATAAATGTACAGTTGCTCATCAATTTGAATCATCAGAAAAGACAACCTGGACAATAGTTTTTGAAAAGGGCTCAATTATCCACTGCAGATGTATTTACTGCTCAATTCTAATGAGCCAGTGGCTGTTTGAGACTAACCACGAAGTCCTTGCCCACAGAGAGCTTACCTCCTAAATGGACAAACTGGTATAAACAAATATGCACATAAACGTGGAGCCTGCCTTGGAGTATTATGAGAAAAAGAAGAAAAAACTTGGTATAAGCAAAGTAGAGAGAGCCTGGGCTGTGAGATGCAGTGGTCCTGAATGCAAACTCTGTCACCACAAAGATGATATTCGAGTAAAGACCTAAAGAGGGCATTCATGCAGATCTTTAGGGAGAGAGAATTTCAGAAAGTGTCAAAGAAATCCAAAAGCACAGAGGCAGGGGCATGCTCATATATTTGGAGAACAGTGAGGCAGCTGCAGCAGAGGACTCCAGGGGTCAAGATTTGATGCATCGAGGAAGAGACCTAGGGAGATGAACATATCATAAAGGGCTTTGTAGGCTTTTGTAAGGACTTTGCTGCTTCCCAAGTGAACCACTGCAGATACTGTTATGGCTTTCTATTTAAAATAATTGCCCTGGAAACTTTGCTGAGAATAAATTCCAGTGGAGTTTATGAGACCACTTAGAAGGCTATTGAATTAACCCAAGGGAGGGGGGTTGCATCAGAAAGATTGCGGTGGAGAAGTTGAGAAGTCAAGGATCTGGATATATTTTGATCTTAGAAATAATAAGGTTTGTTGATAGATGATGTGCTTTGTGAGAAAAAGAGAGAAACCATATATGTGCAGGGATTTGACAAAATAGGATCATTTGGTTCCATTAATTAGAGGGGAAGAGAGTTGGCAGAGGTGGTTTAAAAAGAAAGATCGGGAGCTTAGTATTAATTACTAGTTATTTTAAGTTCGGGCTAATGTTTTAAGTAGAATGAGAGTAAATAAATGCAAACAACAAGTATAGACTATAGCTAGAGGGAGAGGGAGAGTATTGGAAGTTTTTTAAACAGTCAGTAGAGAAATAAAAACCGATGATGCACATGGAGAGGGGGGAATAATTGCTGGAGTAGTGTTGAGAGAGAGAAGTTGTTTATTTGTGAATAATTTGAGGGTTAAAAAATGTAAGAATAAGAATGTTATCCAGATTCATCTATTATCATTTGGCTCCAATAGCTTATCATTAGCTATTGTTTTCTCCTTTTTTGAAAGTATAGGTATTAGCATAAAGATGAATGCAGGTATAAGTATAGCTATACATTATATACATAGGTGTAGATATTGATAAAACTGGTGAACTATATAAGAGTACATTGTATTTTGTTGTTTCTTTGTTGATTTCTTATTGAGTATGTTAGGTTTAAATAATTAACACTATAGGAGCGAAAATTTTCAAAATACTGTTTCAAAAATTTTTTTACAATTCCTTTTTAAAAATGTTAAATTAAGTCTATGGATAACACAGAACACCCACAATACAGAGGGGTACCACACATATGTAAGTTTCTTGATTATTTCCTTATTTTAATCACTTACATTTCCTCCCATGACGTAACTTTATATTTACTGCTGTGTTAGTTTGAAATATGTATGACTCACCACTTGAAGGGAGATAACATAAATAGCTAAAAATACTACATAAAAAGCAAGTAGCAAAGAATCATATCCACAAAATCATAATAGTAAACTACTCAAAATTAAGTTTTAATTTAATCAAATTAAATATATCTTATAGTTAGATTGAGGAAAAATGTGTTTACTGAATAAGACTACATATCAGGAAACAGTAAGAACTATATGCTTTAGTGCATAATAAGCAAAGTTTCTACTAGTTTAAATTATAAGGCATAGTTCTCAAAAACAATATTAACATAAATGTGCGCATATGTAACTGATATATATAATTATAGAAGGATATATGGTATATATGTATATTATATACATACATGTATAAATATATATTAAGATTGTATCTATGAAATCTATGCCTTGTGATTTTAAGCTTTAGAAACCTTGCTGATTTGTATGAAATCCCTAAGGAATACTTGCATTTTGCTTTCAAAAAGATGCAATGGTAATTTTATTCACAGTTTAAAGACACAAAGTGCTTTGGTTTTTACAGACTTTGTTTGAATCCAGTTTCCACCTGTTACTTGATGAGTCTCTTTCCAGTTCTGAGTTTCATCTGCAAAATGGAATAATTATGCCATTCCCCCAGGGTTTGTTATAAACGGCATCAGAAGTGAAACACCTTATATATAATAGCAGGAACAACTTTCTCCTGCCTTTCACAGTTTTTTAATATGGTTGCCAGTTGTGTGTCCCTGCAGGACACAAGGCTTTGTTCACTGTTTTGAAATATCTCCCTCCTTCTGTTGTAAAACCTATGTTCTTTGTAAAGCCTCATTTTTGGCCTCATGTGTTTAATTATGTATTGACTGTATTAGACATACAATGACTTCTTCCCATAGTGTTACACAGTATATTGTAGGAAAAAAGAGAGGAAAAACTGTTTCATCAGAAAACAAGATGTCCTCCTTATCCTTGCGTGCCATTTACTAAAGAGCTGGCATAGTCACCACAGAAGCTGCCTCTCACTGTATTACTCTGCAGGCAATGAAAAGACTCACACTGCGACTATGCATTCTAAGTGAGGTCCGGGTGAGACATTTGATGGGGTTACGGACAGATTACTTGTTAGTGCAGCAGGAAGGAATGAGCTTGTCTTTAGCAAAGAAGCTCAATGGGATGTGTGCCCTAGAGACAGGCTTGGGACAAAGATGCTAAAAGAAAGCTTGGTAACCAAATACATGAATTCTGTAACAGCTTCAGATTCATCAGATGGGGTCTATTTGATTTCAGGAAAGAAATACACTGAAACACAAATCAAAGTAAGTACAAGAAAAATGGCAGGAGTAAGGTGGAAATAGAAAACAATAAAGACAAATGAATATCATAGTAAAACTATGAATATTATTGGTACATAAGAACTAGGAAGAAAAATATTTCAGGGAGATAATATATACCATGCTCTAAGGGAAATACCTTTAATGAAGGTAAAGGAGCATAAAATGGAAAAGGAAAAGGAATCAGAATCTATGTTGAAGAGAGAGCTGTCTGCGTGAGTTAAATGCCAATGACAGTGGCCATAATGATTTAAATATATTTTATAAGGAACAACTTTGATCATATGGGTAAGAAACCATGAGAGGATTTTAACATTGTTTAATTTGTTAATTGTTCAATTGGTTTTAGTAACCCAAATAGACTTGAAGATTTTAGGACTCTTTAATGTGATTGATTGTTTCCTCTTGTAAGTATAGACATTTATGTAGGATGATTATGGTACAGATATTTTTCAGAAATATCAGCTTGCTATTCAAATTGATTTTAGAACTTATAAAGAATAGTACTTTCATCTTCAAAACCCTTTGGATATCAATAGTGGATTAAAAAAATTACTTTTTGCCCTGGTTGGTGTGGCTCAGTAGTTGAGCGCTGGTCCGAGAATCTGGGGGTCGCTGGTTTGATTCCTGGTCTAGAGCACATGCTTGGATTGCGGACCAGGTCCTCAATGTGGGGGCACGTGAGAGGCAACCACACATTGATGTTTCTCTCCCTCTCTTTCTCTCTCCCTTTCCCTCTCTAAAAAATAAAATAAAATCCTTAACAAATATATCACTTTTGATATTCTGTTTCTTATTTCCAACTCAGTACAGTTGTTTGGGTTCTTGGCCTGTTGTACCCAAATGTGTCAGATTAGGGTGTACCACCTGGTTAGCGCCATCTGCATGGAGCATGTAAAACAAAGGGGGCTAAAGCTTGATGTGTGGGGATCACAGAGGGAGCTAAGGAAGGGGTGGAAAAGGGAGATCAGAACTGGGCATCTTTGAGAGGGCCATCAATTAGAGACCAGGGATTTAGCATATCCAGTTAAGATGTTAAGATAGTCATCTAATCTGGAAAGTAGTTCAAGACATGGAGCTTCGAGTATAAATATCAAGGCAGGTAAAATTTCCAGGTAAAGTTTCAGGTAATTTCAGGTTATCCTAGCAATTTCATGCAAGCAAGAACAAACAAAGATGAAGATTCATAAAAATAAGATGGAGAACCAAAGAATCAAGATGGACAACCAAGTCTGAACCCTAAGCAATGAATGTCTGGAGCGCTGGATGAAACTGCCCCTCTGCAAAAACAGGAGTCAGAATTATTAAATCAGTGATTTGGATTCCAGACATCCAGGAGACCCAGACAGGGGTTAAGCTGGACAAACTGGAATATCCTAAAGTGTTACAGACTCCAACAGCAACCCAGAGATAATTGGTTTATCTATGTTTCAGCACGCACACACACAATGTGTTTTCTCTCATATTTAGTTGATACATTATGCAGTATCTTAAATTCTTAGGGACTGTCATTTCTTTGGCTTTAGGAGAGGTGCTGGGTAGCTCAGAGATAACTCATAGCATCGTTTGAACAGATGGGTGGGGTCAGATGGGAGAAAAATTGATGCAGCTTCTGTATGCCTGTCCCGGATCATTGTTTATGATGCCTTTAAGAAAGCACGCTCCATGCAATAATTCATACCTTTACTTGTTTTTCTTTAAAGTTTTGTAGCGTAAGTACTTAGTTCATGGAAAATCTTATTACAGTCTTTCTTCTCTTCCATTTCTAAGTGCTCTTAGGATACAATGGAAATCCATTGTACACTGGATTAATATTTGGGCATGAAAATATCCAAAAGATACAAGAATACTACATATACAGGGGCCAAGACTACAATGTTATCTCCATATTTGCACTTGTGTCTCCCCATCTGTTCACATCTGTGGCTTCTTGCAAGGTTCCTATGGTTAATTGATGAAAGAAGAAACAGTAAGGGCTTTGTTCACAGCGGGAGCTGCATTTATGCTAATCATAAATTCAGTACCGCCTCACTACAGCCCCCTCAGGAGTAGCCCTAAAAGACATGGTGAAGGGAAATCCACCCAGTGGGCACAGCAAATGCTATAAATTAATACGCCTACCAAATAGAAGCATATATTGAGTTCTTGATTTGGGGGGATAAGTACCATTAAACATTAATTTTGTGACATGACTGAGAACTAAGTACACAGATTTTGTTAAAGATTAAAGATTAGGTATTATGGCATTTTAATTGTATGGATTTCAAGGCCAAGTGCCTACAGCTGTTTTCTGCGGTAACGGCCAACTCAAGAATTGATAGGTGAAAGAAAGGCCAGGGGCCATTTCATTAGTATTGAATTTTCAACCTATTGATTTCCTGCAACCAGATCTTGAAGAGATAGTTTGTGACTGAACACCCAAGTGATGTTTCCTTCTCTTTACTTATTCATTTACTTTAGGGCCCTGCTGTTAGGAGACTCTGTATGATCTTGGAATTTCACATTAGGTGGTGCAGTGCAATCAACAAGCTGTGTGACTTTGGGCAATTTTTAAAACGTCTCTGAACCTCAGTTTTCCACATCTCCAAAGTGAGAATTAAGTTAATACCAATGACACAGTGTTGGCATGAATATCAAATCACATATGTGAGGTTTTAAATAGAAAAGTAGCGTCTACCTCTAAGTTACACTATTTGTCCTGCTTCTGGAGAAAACTCGGGGGTCTCCGCAGAATGGAGTGCCTGTAATGGATTGGAAAGTCACCTTCGCTATGCTCGTCCTTTTGTCAGCTCTGTTTATCTTTGTCCGGTTTGGAGGGCCTAATGCCCTTCAACAGTGCCTGGATCTGTACTTCAAAAACAGCTCCACAGAAATTGAGGGTAATGTAAGCTGCAATGTGTGCTGGGAAACAAATAGAATGTGACAAGGAAGATGCCAGTTCTGCCTCACTCCCAGTGGAATCACGAGGAGACAGCGGTGCTTGTAAATGAGGCCAGAGGAAGGGTTAACATGGAAGACAGCCCAGGTAGCTGGCAACTTCAGTGGGATTACTTGCAGTCCATACTCTGGAGATTCAAAAAGTACTGAAGAAGATGGGAAGAATATTCAAAATTCAGGACCTATAAAGGAATAATTTTCCCATATAGTTAAGAACTGTTAGATCTAAAACCTGTTAAGTTCTACCGATGTTTAAACTGTGTATTTAGTGACATACACCAAAAGTATGTAGAATATCAGAGCAAAGCAGGGTAAAGTTCACTGCTGATTCTATGGGGTAAAAATGCAAGCAGAATAAAAAGTAAAAAATTCAGTAATCAAAATTAATGAAGAATTTTTCATCATGTTTGACACTAACTTGAAAGTTTGCATAACAAATTGGTCAACCTTTAATTCTACAAAAGACATCTCTCCCACCCAAAAATATTTTCATTCATTCATCAGTCCATTAAAATTTGGAGAGAGTGTTCTTCTATAGGCATGCATAGCACTAGAAACTTGTGCATATGCTACCAATTTAATTCTTGCATTAATTATTTTCAACAGATATTTCTTTTTTTATTTTATTTTAATCATTGTTCAAGTACAGTTTTCTCCCTTTTACTCCCATTCCAGCCCACCCACCCAACCCTCCCCACTTCCCTCCCATTACCACCCTCCCCCTAGTTTTTGTCCATGTGTCCTTTAAATTTGTTAGTGTAAACCCCTTCCCATTCTCCCCTGAAATTCCCTCTTCTCTCCCCTCTGGTCACTGTCAGTCTGTTCTCTATTTCAGTGTCTTTGGTTACATTTTGCTTCAGATATAATATTTCTATTTTACCACTAAGGAATCTGACATGTGGAACAGTTAAATAGCATGAAAATTGTGTTATAGTCACTAAGGAACGGAACTGGGGTTCGAACCTATTTTTTTTCCAGTTGAAAATCAAATTCCTTGCCTCTGACTTTCTTGCACATAATTTGTTTGTTACAATAAATTGAAGTGAAAAATTTTAAAGAATTATTAGCAATTTCTTCAAACTCTCTGAAAACTGAAGGCATCATAATATAGAGATTACAGATACCTCCATTTTATAGGCTGAGTGAAGGGAGGTTGTAACTGTGAATTCTGTCTTCCCATTTTTGCCCTCAAGAACTATTTTATTAGGTCATATATTTGTTATGGCTCTTCTCGCCAGGTTGGAGATAGTCTCTATAACTTCTCTTAACTCATATTTATTTCCTAAGCCATGCTTTTTCATTACAAATCTCCCTTAAAATTACCCTGGAGTTTTGGTAAAATAAAGGTGCCTGGGCTCACTCCAGACTGAATCAGAATCTCTAAGATTGGGTCAGGAAAGCTGCATTTTATTTTGTAATATATTTTATTGATTAGGCTATTATCGTCGTTCTATTTTTTTTTCTCCCCTCTATTCTCCTCCACCCTACACCGCCCTCTTCCACCAGCATTTCCTCCCTCCTTAGTTCATATCCATGGGTGGTACGTGCAAGTTCTTGGTCTTCTTCATTTCCTATACTATTCTTAACCTGCCCCGGTCTTATTTTGCACCTACCAGTCATGCTTTGCATTCCCTTTTCCTCCAACCTACCACTATGCCTCCCTGCTGAAAACCCTCCATGTGATTTCCATTTCTGTGATTCTGTTCCTGTTCTAATCATTTGCTTAATTTTTATTTTTGTTTTTAGGTTCATTGGTTGACAGTTGTAAGTTTGTTGTCATTTCACTGTTCGTATTTTTGATCATCTTCTTTTTCTTAGATAAGTCCCTTTAACATGTCATATAATAAGGGCTTGGAGATGATGAAATCCTTTAACTTTACCTTATCTGGGAAGCACTTTATCTGCCCTTCCATTCTGAATGATAGTTTTGCTGGATTTTAAGGAAGCAGACCCATTATTTGTGATACAAACTTAAATCTGAGAACCATTACCCCAGAGGATCCTCTACACAAGGCCCACTCCCGGTGGTTGGGGGCAGCAGAGCTGGCCCTCTCAGCGTCTAACTCAGCCAACAACTTCTGAGTTTCCAGCACTGGGCCAGGCCCTTCTACCACCTATACCACATGAAGTTGCATTTCACTGAAGCCTGTATATCCTGATGGCATTCCATGATGATTCTTTGACTTGTTCACACAGGTTCCCACACTGAATCCTGAGTCATAACCTCCATGGACAGTGAACTCAGGTACACATATCATAAACTCAGTTAGGGCTGTGCTCTCTGCTTTCTACCTCAGGAGCCAGTCCTGTGCTATGATCTGGATGCCAGGGCTGGAATTTGCCATGATTAACCTCACTCCACTTCACCACAAGAAATCTCTTATCCCTGAATGACTAATCATCTCTTTATCTTGATCAGGGGGCTGCAATTACAGATATAAAATATTTCTCTATTTGGTTAATGATGACATAAAGCCTTGTAGGAGTTAGGACTAATTATGTACCACTGGATGTGGGCACCATAGTGACTGCTATAGAAAGTATGAACAAGTGAAATCAGCAGTTGAGTTCAGTTTTGTTTATTATAGGTTTCTAGATTTTATATTTGAGTGTCATACTGCCAGTCCAAAGGAAAAAAGATTAGCACTTGAATTCTTCAACTACACACATAGGATGAGTCAAAACATAATTTGCCTTAGCTAAACAAAGGATAATAAACTTTCTCTTAAAGCAAATATTGTTTCATGAGCTTTAACAGACATTAAAAAATAACATGTAGAAATCAAAAATTTCACTACCGTATTTATAAAATAGACCCTATTAACTGAAATGTTTCTCTGCTTTTTGTATGCTTGGAATGGCAAAAAAGGTCTGTGAACAACACAAAAATTGAAGGCAGGTACAACTTCCTAGAAGGTCTTCAGTATGTCAGAAAATGTCTTTACTTTCGAGTAGCTCTCTGGGGAAATTCAACTACAGTTCAAAGAGCCTTTTTTCCCCTCTGTAGGTCAGGGGTTGTTTTTGCTCATCTGTTTTTGTTTCAATCTGTATTTTGTTCACAGCAGAAACCGTAAGATGAGTAAACTATGTCCTAGAGAGTCAAGTGATGAGCCTGACTCTAGGTTCACCTGTGAAAGACGGGGAAGCACCTTTCATCCATCAGCCACCAACTTCAGTATGATACTTTGATAAAGGTGAACCAAACACAAACTTTGTGGTTCAAGTTGGATTTGAATCTTCCATCAAATGTTTATAAACTGTCATAATTTGTAAAAAGGGATTAAACTCTTGATAGAGTAAAAAAATGGCCTAAAATATTAGAAGAAAATCTAACATTTAATAACCCAGATAAATGTGAATGCTTTTGCAAAGAGATAAAATTAAAAGAGCTAAGTCAGTAAGTTGTTAGAGAATTCAGTGGTAACAATAGTTCTTAGAAAGATGAAACCACTTGAACTACATACTACTAAAAGTGCATAGAGTTTATCAAAATGGAAACTTTAGATACCTTAGAAAAAAATTGTTTTGGTTGAGTGATAAGAAGAGAGTAAGACAGAGCTGAGGAATTAGGGTTAAGTAAAGATGTAGAAGGAGAAAACACATTTTTAAGAAGTTTGGTCATGAAGGGGAAGAGAGAGATGGGGTGATAGAAAATAAGTAGTTTAGGGAAAACTTATTATGTGAAATAATAAAATAACAGCATGTGAACAAGTGAAAGTAAAAGTGTGAGAAGACTCTAACTGATTGTGACAAGTTAAAGACTTAGGGGGAAAGGTTGATAGTGTAAGATTTCTTGGAAGGTACAGAAAGATGGGACCAAAACAGGTGAAGAGACTGATATTCACAATGAAATGCCCACCAATTATTTTTGGAAGCACAGGGAAAAAACATCCATCTGGTATTGGGATTTGCCAGATGAGTAGAAAAAAGTGAAACAAAAAACAATGAAGAGTGAAAAGAAGTAATACAACGTCATTCAAACTGTGACCCACAAACTGGTTTTGGTTCACAAAGAGTTTGTTTCCAGTTTATGGTGAGAAAAATACAGAAAATGGGAGTAATATTTTATTCAATGTTACTGCAAATTAATAATATTCCATCTGTTGAAATTAAGGATAACAAATCAGTGCCATGTGTCTTGTATGTCTGGAGATTTTTAAATTTAATTTTAATAATTAATTTTTATTTTATAAAAATATTGACCCACAATAAATTATAAACAATAGTATCGTCAGCATTGATAGCTACTACCATGTCTTTTGTCACACCATTTGATAAGCACTAGTTTGTTGTGTATGTTCAGGAGTGTTATTGAAGGTTGTGAACCATAAAATCAAGGTGAGTTTATTGCAGAATGATGGGGTGAGTGATGACAGAATAGTGGACCTGAGGTTCTTATGAGAGTGAGAGGTCTTAGCATTATGGCTGTAGTCAGAGAGCAAGAGGCTTTGAAAGGGATTTTGGAGGCGCAGCATTTCTGACCATGGCTGCAGTAGACTCAGGTGAAGTGGCTGAGAAAGGCATTAGAGAGAATGAGATGAAGATGTTATTGTAGGTAATTAGCTAATAATTAATAAGAAGGGGAACAAATGGAATTAGACATTGAGCTTAACAAAATAAGGAGCGTAAGCCTGTTCGCTTAGCAAGGAATCTGTAGCTTTATACTCCAGGGGATCATAGCATTACTCCACCAAGGGGATTACTATTCATTCCTTCCCCCCTCTGTCACTGGATTGTTGTGGGGTGCAGCAGAAGGTGCAAGACCTTCAAGGTCTACCTGTCTAACTAAGGAATTGAAAATCTATAAAATGCCTGCAAAAGCTTGGTAAATTGATTGATTCTTTTGAAAAAGCATGTGGTCTATTTTAAACCCAAGCTAATACAATTCTAGGGGAACAAAGAATAACCCTCTCCCTCTCTCTCCCATCCCTCCTACCTTTTAACTCACTCACCCCATGCATTTGTATGTCCTCTCTCCCTAGTCATATGGCTACGGCTACAACAGCCTCGTGGCCAATTGCCACATGTACACTCCACACAGGCTCCAGATGGGAGCCTGCATACCTCAGCACAGAAACAGGTTGCAGCTGGGAACATGAGCTAAACTCTGCAGGTGCTGGACTAGACTGAACTTTAATATGGCACAGAATCTCTGGACTTTGACTCTACTCGTGGCCCTTATTTTCCCCTGGCAAGAAGAATGGCGAAGAAACAGTGGAGCAGCCTTCCACACTAATAAACCAACCTTCTAGACTGCAATCTTTCATGTGTGGGTCCCTGGAATGCTTTCCTTGCTACCCTGTGGAAGAGCCTGGTTTCCACCACCAACAAAAAGACTGAGGTAAATGTCTGCAGATGTGTGGGAATCACCAAGAATGCCTCCATTAATCTGTTCTTCAGGTGAAAGGCTTTAGGAACAGGCAATGACGACCTCCTGGGGTGCATTGCAGACACCTTGCAGCTGCTGTAATTAACTCCTGGGCCTCTGATGTGTATCTCTGCCATAGCTTTTTGTTTTGTTTTGTTTTGTTTTGTTTTGTGTTTTAATGTGTGTGAGAGAGTGAGTATGTGTGTGTGTGTGTATTCATTTCTTTTATTTTTTCCTCCACCTTCTGTGTGAAGGTGATTTGAGTAAGTGTCTAGCTCTTTCTTGAGAGCTGTGTTCAAGAAGGGGAGATCAATGTGCCTTAAGACCAGCTGTAGACCATCTGCCTTAGTATATCTTGGGTTCAGCAAGTTAGGGCCATTTTCCCCTGTGGACCCAAGTTGTACTGAGAAGACTGCTTCTTCAGTGGGATAGATACCCATGTTTAGTTGGGAATTTTTAGTGGGAATTTTTACCCGGTCGTAGTTCCAGAGTGGCAGTGGAAAGGGAATTCTGTAGAGAGAGAAAAAGCAGGAGAAGAAAAGATGCAGGTTTTGATTGTAACTAAAACTTCTTCAACTCCATAGTTTGACTGAATAAGTGAAAGAAAGTATGTGTAAGATAAATGACATGGAAAGGGAAAGAAAAAGAAAAATGCACTGGAAAACTTATAGAGGATTATAAATTCAACAAATTCCACATAGAAAATAACATCTATTTTCTCTCGGCCTCATCTAGTAGCTAACTTCCTTCTGTGTCCTGGTGGATAGATCTAGTTTCCACAAACATTTGTTTTTTATTTCAGTTTTCAAAATTGAGAGTCAGCATTAGAATTATTGATCACAAAAGTGACATTTGGCAGCATGGAGTCTTCCTGAACCTGTAGCGAGTCAGCAATAAGGATCTAACTCCTGTGTGGTCTGGCCGTCATCGGAGTTTGATGATCCCATTGTCTTTTTTCCCAAAAGATGCTGGAAGCAGTGTTTGCCTTAAAATCTTCATTGGTTCTGCCGGATTTATAGCCGCCTTGAGAGAAACAGAAATAAGCAACAGAGAAAGTGAACTTTTGACTTCCATATTTACTCTTCTTTCTACAAGTTTTGTATCCTACTATAGTGTTCTCATTGTGAGCCCTTGAGAACTCTCTTTTGCCCTTGATGCAGACTAGAGATTTTTCTCAAGTAAAGTGTTGAACAAAGTCGCGGTTATAGCCCAGAGGTAACTGGATATACAGACCCTTAAACTGTCCTGACGAGGCAACAAGTCATCAAATGGGATTCAAAATTAGCCACTTGGCCAGAATATTATAAAGCATTTTGAGAAGCTGTGGGTATTGCCTATTATTATTTATTAATTTACCATTAAGATAAGACACAAAATGATTTTGCATAGATTTAGCTTGGATGGGTTATTTAGTAGACTGGTGATAGTGACTCCATCCTAGATACAGCAGCGTGACACTTTGGGGTTTAACATCATTAACCCTTTATATAGTCTCTCCACATATAAAGATTTAAGACAAAATTTTGAGATTTAAAACAAAATTTAGTGTGGTATCAATGGTCCTGTCTAGGGGACAATGTTCAAATATTTTTTGGTTTATTTTCTCTTCTGCTGAAGTTTTTCTGTTCACTCTCCCAGAAAAGAAATTGTATTATGATTATTGTTTCACAATGTATGCAGGTAGATTCATGTCCTGTTTTTTGTTTGTTTTCTATTATCATGCAGTTGACCATTACATTGTTGCTTTGTTTGATTTCTGCTCTTTTTAGTGTGTGTGTGTATATGTACACAGTAGAGAGAATGGTAGAACATAGGCAGCACAAAGTGCCCTGACTCTTAAAATATTCTACTTTCAGTGGGTTTCCCCAGGGGCAAATGTGGCCCACTGGGAACATTTTGCAATGTCAAGGGACATTTTTGTTTGTTACAGTTGCATTGGGTGTGGGTATGCTCTTGGCATCTATTAAAAAAGAAAGCAAGAAAAAAGAAGAAGGCTGGGATGTAGTTAAACATACTCCAGTGCACAGGCAGAGGCCTACAACAAAGCTGTAGGAAATGTCAACAGCTCTGAGGTCGAGCAACCCTGGAACACAGTGACCAGAATACCATCAGAGTTATTTTGCATAAAGACCAAGTAATTCCAGTCTTGCTTTATCATTGCAGTAAGCAAGCAGTTTGAGGTCAGACATTTCTAAATTTTCAGTATTTCACATGCAAGTTTTAAGTTCCTTGATGACTAAATCTTCCTTCTGATAAAAGTGGAATTAACATTATCTTCACTGCATGACTGCTGGAAAGATCAAATTAGATGCATCTATAAAACATTTAGCAGTGGTTCTGCCCTATACTGGATGTTCAATAGTGTTTTCTCTGTTTCCCATGATGTTACAATAAATTTCAGCACTTTCAAAAAGACTACTTTCTATTTTAACATTTCAGTAACAAAAGGTAATACCTATGAATTTTTACTTAATATAATAATGAATAATGTATTTAGTGTTAGTTTGATGGCTATATTTTCCTTTTGTTCTTTAAGCTCTTCATCATTTCCTCCAACACGAATTGTTTTAGAAACTTATTTATGCTATACCAATGGGAAACATAGAGAACTGCACTACTGAGTCAAGAGGTAAAGCTACATATTTCTTTCAGTGTCCTTAAGGAAAATATATTTCATAAAATATCTTTGAGTTTTGTTTAAAAAGTAATTATTTTCTTGAAGGAAAAAAGGACATGCATATCAGTATATGTAAGTTCCATACATATAAACAGACCTCCGGATATTTTATGAAAAGTTTCTTTAAAAATGCCATAAAAATGCTTAACCCTTTTGGCAAGATACTTCTTACTATTTTTCTTTTCCATACAAAGAGTAAAATAGCCTGTGTGGAATTTCATAAAAATACGATGTCGAAAACTTGTACCATTTAAAAATGTCTGATTGCAGATTTATGAAAATACAGTCAAATGAGTGGATGCATATATTGCAGGTATTCATGTATAATGTAATCTCGAGTCATGAATTTTTGGCAAGGAAGAGATCAAAAGTTTTCATGCGATTCAGTTTTAATATGCATACACTTTCCATTTTTTCCCCCCAGGCAAGCACACACTTTAAAATAAAATTGCCTATTTAATAATTTTATTTCTTCCTAGAATCCCGCAGAAAATTTTTAAAGTTTCCTTCACAAGTTTAGCTAGTTTTCAGCAAACATAAACCCAGAGTTTAAGAAGCCATGCACTTTTATAATGCATATAAAAAGACTTTCCTTGAGTTTAGACATTTTCTATTTTACTCAATACTTAGGAGTTAACAAAAGTTTTCCCTTTTTATCACAATGTGTGATTGAAATTGTAGTGGGGTAAGATATGCAAAGATTTTTCCAGGGAGTGAAAATGATTAGTTGCTTACTGTGAGGTGACATACTCAGATACGTGCAAAATTATCCTATGGGTTATGGAAAGAAAATGATAACACTTTTAATTACATTTTATTTTGAAATTAAGGAAGGGATTAAGCTTGTGGATATAAAATATAAAAACTTGCCTGGTCTCATATGCAGTAGGGAGGCTGTGGTAGGATAATGTCTGCGGACCACTTGAGATATTGTTAGGTACAGAGCTCCACGAGTCGCTTTCTCCTGTCTTTTGCTTTCGAAGTAGTGCTACAGACTACAATTTCTCTTACTCTATTTGAATAAAATATGTAGCTTTAACTGAAATATTCTTTCCAAAATGAACAAGTCTTAACAAATATTTTCCCATAAAAATCATTGTTCAAAGATAATACTAAAATGAAAGAAGTGAACAGTGAGAAAATGGCAGAACCAATTTCTCTCCTGTTACTAGGAGATCTTTTGAATGCCATTGTAATAGAAAAGCAATGATGACCTAATGAGACATGACAATAAATTAATTAAAAATTTGTAGCACCATTTTATAGAAGTGTGAATTTATATTCACTGTCATAACAATAAAATATCTCCTAAGTGTGCATATGTCAATGTGTGTATAATCAATATTGTAACTTTATAAGATATCTGTTTAAATGTTCACATCCACTTATGATTATATAAAACTAGACTGAGAATCACACTTTTGAATAACAGTATCCTAAAGTATTGTTATTTTTAAGAAGGAATCAAAATCAATAACAGAATTTCCACATTATTATTATATTGATATACATTATAAATAACTTATGAATTAAAACAGTGTAAATAATATATACAATATTAATAATAGTCTCTTATTATCTAACAGAAAAATCTGTTAATAATATGTTAGTGAGAACAAAGTTTTCTATGTAATAAAATTTTTAAACAATTGATTACATCTGTTTAAACTTTTTATTTCTTATTAAATGTGTAGAATGTATTGTAATATATAATCATACTATATATACCTAGTTTTCTATATATATACATATATGCATAACTTATACCCACACACACACATACCTTAAACTTAAAATATTTTACTAACAGAGACGTATTAACATAAATATTTAAAAATGCTATTGTAATATTAGAAGTAAAAATACAACGTTTATTCCTTTAAATACCTATAATTTTCTAAACTGAATATTATTCTTTAGTAATTGTAAAAATAGGACTTTTTGATGATGAAACAAATATTTATAGAAGTAATTATGTTAAAATTTCAAAAACAATTAATCAATAAATAACATGTGTAATTTAACCTTTTTAAAAGAATTTTAAAGATAATCTTTGAAAAGATCAGTATTTTAAGCGATGCCTTAAATGAACAGTACTCTGACATTGCAGAGTGCTTTCACACACTCTGGTTTGTTTTAATATTGACAAATGAAGCAATTTTTGATCTTCAGCAGGCCATGGATTAACTTCATTTGCCTCAAGGTCATTCGTCTGTCTTTGTCTGTGTGGAGTTCTATGTTCCCCTCATGTCAACATGGGTTTTCTCTGGGAACTCTCATTTCCTCCCACTTCCTAGAATTGTGCACACTGGGGTAACTGACGCATCCAGACCATCCCAGTCTGAGTGAGTGCAGGCTTGGGTGTGAGTGGAAGCAATGGAAGGGAAGGGCATCCTGTCCAGCACTGAGCTGCTGGACTGCCTTTTGCCACCCATGGCTTTGAACTAGAATAAGCTAGTTGAAAAATCAAGATCTTATTTGTTTTTGTTCAGCTTTCTTAAATGTATGTGCAGCTCCCATTTATTTCATTGTTTAGTCTTAGAAGTGTTTTTCTAATGACAAAATGGAACCAGAGGCATAGAATGATGGAATAGACTGACAGCTGTCAAGAGAGGAGGGGAAGGTGGGGTCTGATTGAAAGAAGGTGAAGGGATTAGTCAAAGAACATGCTGGAAGGACCCATGGGTATGGACACTGGTGTGGGGATTATCTATGGAAGTGGGGGTCAGGCTGGGTGGAGTGGGGGAGGAAGAAAATGGGACATCAGTAATAGAACTCACAATTAATAAATAATACTATGAGAAGTTGTTTAGATCTTGGTTTAGAAGTTTGGTGATGTCTCTGTGACCAGAAATAAGCCAGAAGAATTTACTCTTGTTTCTATCAATCAACCTAGAGTAAAATTGGTTTCACTGTAAGTTATTTCACTAAGTAATAAGATTGTTGTCCAAAACCTATTGACAACATTGAGGATTTACTTACTGTTCTTAGTTTGGGTGTGTTTCTCTGCTCTATAGAAGAGAAATCTGAGGTTCAGAGAGGTCAGGAACTCAAGCACACACCTAAGTGAATAGACTTGAAGATTCGGGTATATCTCTCTGACTTCTCCATTAGCCCCCAATCTCTCCTAGTTCACACTGATGCCATATTCGTAAGTATTGTCCGAGTTTAGGAAATCAATTTGTTGTCAGTTACTGCAGCTTCTTCTGCTCATTGGAAGGCATATTTGATATCAGTCAAACAATCAACAATAATAGTTTTAATTTTTTTTTTAAATTAGGGATCTTGATTCCTTTAGCTTCCATTTGGTGAATTCACGCTTTTTAGGAACTTACTAGTTTGTCATGAAGCCATCAGTATTAATGTGTTGCTACATGCCGCAGAGACCATGGTCAACCAGAATCGCCCTCCTGGACAAACGACAGGATCACGTTTTCCAGTCTCCCCTGCAGTCAGGCTAGCCACTCGGTGCTCTTTTCCTAATGGAGTAAGAGTAGAAGGTGTGTACGGCTTTTACGTTTAAACCCTTACTTGAATGGATGTGCCTCCTCCATGGTCTCTTCTCCACCCTGCTGCTGAGCCCTGGAAAGGACAGAGCTGCCTTTAGGTTGTGGATGATGACGAGGCCCAGAGGGGCAGCAGAGTCCGAGCAGGAAGGAGCCAGCAGGTCAGGATCCTTGCGCGGAGCAGCACTGCCCAGCGGGCCGGACCATCTGCCTGGATTATCAGAGGGCAAAGAGACGCAAAGCCGTTCTGTGGCCCTCTTTATAGTAACTTATCCTACACAGACTTTAGGCTTTAATACAATATTTCAAATTTACTTTTTAAAATTGTTCTTCTTTAACTGTTCACAATCTGTTGTTTAAGCATATGGACATTTTGAGGACATTTTTCTGTACTCCGTGACTTCCGACATTCCTTTAGGTCCAATCATCATTTAAATCCTATTTCTCATTACATTTGGAGGAAAAATCTCTTTCAGGCTTGCTGTTTGCCTCTCAGGCTTTTCTGCTAGACGTGCTGAATGTACTGATTTGCACAGCAGGGGGAAAGTTTAGCTCGCATTTTACGTCTGAAAGTTTATATTGCTACGGACATAGCAAACATTGTGAGAAAACACCAAAGTGCCCCAAATCGGTCAATTTCCCACACTCCTGCATTGTAAAAGCTTTTGTTAGTATGTCCAAAATGCCAAAATGCGGACGGTGTTCACGAAAATTCTCTCCCATGGACAACACCTAGCACATTTGACAAACCTTCATCTGAAGAAATACGTGCCGCACAGGAGTCGTTTAAGAAAATTGTTGTGTGCAGTCGGCTACACTAATAACTATTTTATACTTTGCTTTAAGAGTTGCTGGTTATTATGGAGTCTTATGTAGCAGTGGGAAACGCTAGAAGAGTGGTTTATCCCAGGACACCTACTGTGCTGCTGACTCCTCCTCTCTCTGGGATTGGATCTGGGGCTCATTTCCACCGTTTGGAGACTCTTCCTTACCTCTTAAACTGTAGAGTAAGTAGTCTGGAAATTCCTGCTTTTACTGAGACTGAGATCTACTCAGTAATTTCCTTAAAATCATATGATGAGCCATCATTTGGTAGGAATTACAAGGAACACTCAAGTAGATGTTAGAAGTCTAATACTCCGTACAACCAGGTTTCTGCTCACTTCTCTAGGCCACACGCAATTAACACTGTTTTCATAGTAAATTACTGTGTAAGTTAATGCAGCTCTAAGGACAAAGACAGGTTTGGAAAAGGTATGCTGAATAATTGGAAAGCAAAATAGTTCTGTATATAAATTTAAATAGTCTTAACCAACTATAAATAAGAAATAAACTTTATATATGTGTCTATGTGTATATTAATTCCAAGAATGTCCAAGCTTTCCCCAAGATGACTTCAAAATTGTTGAAACTTCAATGATGTTTGTTGAATCTTCTCCTGGTCATGTTTCCTCCTTGTCCTCCCTCATAGACGCATCAAAAACAATCGACTTTTCATAATACTTCTTATCATTACACTAATTACTTTAATGATGTGATTTAGAGTCACACAATGAAGATGTAATCTAGACTGTTTCAATCCATACAGAAATCAGTGAAACAGTTGAATTATTCTTAAAACATATGCACATTATAAGAAAACAGCTTACTTGTCAGATGAGTCTTATGCTCTTGGAATAAGTATCTGTACCTGATTGATTACATAGAAAAATATACAAATATATATATTTTATTTTGGTTTCATGTATATATTTGTGTATAGGATATACACATGAATTTCAACTTTAAATAAAACAGATAAAAATTTCACTTGCAATACCTTTATGCTTAATTGGTTTCAACTCTACTGTATTTTATTGAGCACTTTGTGACATGGAGCGATGGATGGTAGAGAAATTTAAGAATCTACTTCAGGAGAGCTGATGTATTCTGTGTTCTTTCTAACTGTGAATATTGAGATCTTTTAGATTTTGTTGCATATGTTCTGTGTAAAAATCTGATAAAACTGGGCACCCTGAGCTCTGGAGAAGCTCTGTCATTTGCTCCATAAGCAGTGCATGAAAAGGAGAGCTGGGCTGTGTCAGAAGCCTTCCTCCAACCCTCTTGCCTATTGGGCATGGCCAGTGCACATCCTTTGCCCTCCTTCCTGGCTTGTTTCATTCCTTTTGTCTTCTTTTTGGTAGTTAAAGTAACGTGACTTAAGGTAGGCAGTTTTTACCAGGGATATTTTCTAGTGGAGCCATTTTGTGCTTTTGCAAGACAAAATCGTTTGCCTTTAGGGTTGCTGGAAGGTCTCCAGCTCCAATGAAATTGTGGAATGACTGAGGCTTATAATGGGGTCTCTTTATGTCTGTGTTGGCAGGCATGGGGCATTTCTCTAGTAAGTTAGATTCTGTAAAGGTAGTTTCCTAGGAATAAAGTCTTACTTCATCCTCTCAGCAGCCTCTTGATACCGAGAACTGTGGTTATTGGTAAAATAATATCAAAATATGGCATTGCAGTTAACATTCAAACAATGATGATGTAGAGATTAAACATTTTAAATAATAAGATAACTGTAGGTAACTTCATTTTTCTTGTTTAATACAAAATAATTTTAATAGACTTCTACTTCAGTTCAGGACCTTGTTATATGTATCTTATAATTAATTAAATTATTTCAGTTCAGTCTTAATATAAGGATATAAATTGTTTTCTAGGATTTGCCTTCCATGAAGACATTGCTTCTGTGTTCACATTTCTAAAGATCATTGGAAGTCAGAAAGTCTTGGTGGCACTCCTAGATTCACAACGAGGTCATTATCAAGGGTTAAGAAAATTTGAAGTCTGCATAATTATTAAAGCACTACCTAAGGCACTCAATGTAGTCCTTCCCAAAGAATTAGGTTAATTGGGGTCAAAGGATTATTCTCCAACATCTTTTATTTTCTCTAGAGTACCTTGCAGAGTGCTAAGCACTTGGTGGGTTTTAATAAATATTTATTAAGTAAAAATGAGAGATTTAATATCATTTATAGTCCACAGTTCATTCAAAATCTTTTACTAGCTATTTCTGTGTAACCAATACTTGTAATTTAGAGTCGTAAAACTACAATAAGTTCATTCTTTCCCATGAAGCTTCCAGAATTTTTGGAAGGTTCTGCAAATCTAGGTCATCCTGGCTTGATTCTTACAGATTCAGGGGGTGAGTCAGTTGGGTGCTGGCTGGTCGAGGGTGGCCCCACCTCGGCTGCATCAGATCTGATCACCATAGTCTCACACCCTACCTACAGCTGATCAGTCCACCTTTCTCTCCAGGCAAGTGGGCACAGTTCCAAGAGAGCAGCCGCATGAAGAGCCTCTACAGTCCTAGGTTCAGAACACCGTGCCATGACTGCCCAGCTAGTTCACTTCTAGCTGGGAAAAGCTGCAATGCCACACACTGATAGCGTGTATATAGGGAGGGGTGTAATAGGGCCCTTTTTGCAACCAATATCTGAAACACGGAAGCAAAATATGAAAGCCATCAAAATACACTTGTCTCAAATTCTTGCCTGATAAATTTGTTAGTAGCCACATTTGCTCCTGTCAGAAACTCAAAAAGACAGGGAAAGAAATCCACAGTTGTTGTCAGTAGAATGAGCTTTTCAAATGACTTATGTAATTTGTCAAAACAGAGTAGTTATTCACACAAACAACCTCACTGTGAATTGTCAAAGCCCTATTTTTTTATGAACCGAGCATTGCTATGAATAGTATAATGTTTGTACCTGGAAAGCCTTTTGGTTCCTCTGCTTTATTTTTTTAGCTTTTGGCATTATATCCTATTTATTTATTTATTTAAAATATTTAATTTATTTATTTTTGGAGAGGGAAAGGAGGGAGATAGAGAGAGAGAGAGAAACATCAATGTGCGGTTGCTGGGGGTCATGGCCTGCAACCCAGGCATGTGCCCTGACTGGGAATCGAACCTGAGACACTTTGGTTTGCAGCCCGAGCTCAATCCACTGAGCTACGCCAGCCAGGGCATAGATCCTATTTAAATTTATAACAGTTGCTACAAAAATCCCTCTATTACAAAGAATTATTATTTTAGTAACTCTGACAATCTTTGTCTTTCTCTGAAGTGATGTACAAAACAAAAGCTTTTATGTTTTTAGTAAACAAATTTTGGAGCATTATTCACCGGTTTTAATTAATAAACAATTTTTTATGTCACTACGAGTTTACAGCAAAAATAAACTGAAAGTATGGATTTCCTATGCACGCCCTGCCCCCACACCTGTATCTCCTTCCCCAATATCACTGTTTCCCTCCTGAGTGGCACATGTGTTACAGTTGATGAACCTATACTGAGAAATCATCACCTAGAATCTATAGTTTACATTAGGGTTTGCTCTTGCTGTTGTTCACTAATCTCATGTAAAAGTATATTTTTTGCTTTCCAGAGTCAAATGATATTATTAGAAAAAATATTCATCCAACAAATATTAATCGGAATGGAAACTCTGTTAGAATAAAGGAGTCAGTGATCAAAAGTGAGAATCTGATGTTTTATTTTGTGGGGTTCCTAGGGTCCAAGAGTGAAACCAGACTTCAGGGAAGAGTTGGCAAGGGACTATGTTATCCAATGTCCTGCTATAATTGGGGGTTGACTTATGCATAAGAGTAGGGACCTCATTCACTCTTCTCAGGATACTACCTCCTACTCTGCTTCTGGGAAGGAGGGTCCAAATTTCTTCCAGGGAACTCGCTCTCTCACCTAGAGTTGCCCATAGTATTTGTTAGAATCAATGCCAATGACATTTCTTTTGTCTTCTCCTCTCCTTTCTTCTCCTCCTCCTTCTTTTTCCTCTTCCTGTTCTTGTCCTCCTACCCGATTCTTCTTTTCTTCTTCTGAGTAGTAACCACTTTGTTAACAATAATGTTGGGGATAGCACTGCTCCCCTAGGCTTATTTCACTTTATTGTGGTCAGGATGAAAGATAAGAACAAGAACCTGAACAGATTCAAGTGCATTTAATCCCTATCAAGTAGAATCCATACCAAGATCAGATCAGTGAGTGTTATACATACCCTACAGCTAAATAGGAGCTTATGCTTTGGAAATGTCATTGATTTTATACTTTATTATTTGTTGTGAGATATTTTCAAACATTCTGTTTAGAAACTGGGTCATTAGAAAATGTCAATTGCTAACAAGTTAATTATAATTGTTATGTGTCTTGAGATAAAGTGAATTATTAAAATTAAAGTTTATATGTAATTTAGAGTGTTTAGAGAAAATAAAAGTTCAAATTTATTTCATTCTAGGAGACCTGATATAAGCCTGTCTCCTGTAAGCAAAGTATGTATGCTACCACCCTTGCTCAGAAAAAACACTCTTTTCAAATTCCTTTTGTATAAATGAAGACCCTCTATAAAACACTGAAATTGACTTAGATTCTCCAGATGAGACAAATTTTACAAGTCATATCTTTTACATTGCAGCATTCTCAACCTCTTGTATTTATGATTGTTTAGCTTTTGTAGAAAGCAAAAATGTTAGTAAATACATACAAAAATACTAACAAATCTAGTTTATATAAAAAGTTTCCAGATGTAAGTCTCATTATTTGTTTTTTAGTTCTAATCAACAATAATTTAAAACCCTGATGTCACTGAAGAGTAAGAATTTATTTTTATTTTGCTTCTTATTATCATGTTATTAGTTTATAATTAAAGAATATTAAGTGTCTTTATAGCAGAAATCATGTCTCTGTGTGAATAAATTTGTATACTCTCATTACTTAATATAATCGGAGCTTAGTAAGCTTCACACAAATATATTTGTTGAATCAACCAACAAATGAATAAGAAAGAATGCATTAAGAATTTATGCATAGTGTATAGGAATATGTAAATATTAAGTCTGACAATGAAGATTAGACTGCTTATTTCCCCAAATAGGAAAGATTTAAAAATAAGGAAAGTTTAGTACATTCATAATCTATTAGAAATTTGAAAGAAATATTCTTTTTATTATTGTTTATGTATTCTCCATGACTTTATCTCCTGAATCAGCATTCAGGATAGTATAATGTAAACAGTGTGATTTATCGGACCATCTGGGCATAGGTGTCCTTGAGCTTCTAAAGAAATAAGATCACTTAAACCCTTTTCCCCAGGACAATGAAAAACAACATCACCTATGGTTTTCAAAAACAAAGATCCTATCTGCCAACAAGTCAGCATCCTACATACTTCCTTGGTTTTGCTTATGGCTTCACTGAAGTCCTAGTCAAAGGAACAATTTGGATTTTTGGGGGGAGGAGGGGGTTATTTTTAATTTAATCTTTATTATTATTTTCATTACCGTTTAGTCCCTTAATACCCCCTCACTCCAACAATCACCGCACTTTTGTCCATGTCCACGAGAGTCCCTTTTTGTTTTTGCTCAATCCCTCCACCCCATAACCTCCCCTCCCACTAGCCGTCATCTGCTCTCCACCTAATGAACAAACTGAACTAACGAGCAAAACAGAGACAAATCATTTGTTTTGAAAAGGGGAATAGTACTACCTTAAGATAAGTGAGGAAAATGAGGGTTGGACAATTGCACTTGGTGAAAATACTGCACGGTTTAACTTTTTTTATACGTATCAAGTTTCTCTTGTGAATCATGTCGATAAAATGTTTTACTTAAAATCACAACTCAATGCTCTATTTTGGTAAATAACAAATGTCCTTATATGTCTTTTGTACAAAAATTAATTTGAAAAGAAAATTGCTAAGCCTCTCTCCTTTTCACACTGTGCATCTGTAATCACCCACATAATATTTAAAATAAATCAATGTATACAAAACTGATGTTAAAGAAAGAGTCAGATTTTGGTCTTAAATATTCAGGAAATCCAATTACTGGGTGTCCCTAAGGATCCAAATCACTAGATTCTTGTTCAGACCTCTGGTTCTTTTCCTTCTGCAAACACTGTGTATTATCTCATATGCAGTGTGATGAGGAGCAATCGCTAAAGCTCCAGAGGATAGTTTAAGCATTTTATTTATGTTTGTACAAAATCTAATCTTGGATTTAAGGTCTTACTATTTTTATCTTTTGCTAAAGAAATTTAGCAGGTCTGAACTCACTCAAGAGATACTAGGTATATTTTTCAAGAGAATCACCTATCTTTAGGAGAAGAAATTATGATTTAATAATGTTTTGCAACAAGCAACACTTTATGTGTAATAACTTTAAGCATTCTAGTAGTCTATCTTGCAAATGCCTTCTAGCATTCTGATTCATGCCTTTTTTCCTGTTTATACAAATTTTATAAGGGATACTTATGAGAAAAAAATTAATTCTACATTTTTTCCTCATCTTGCATTTTCTTGTGTGTAGAAGAGAAATTTTTCTTAAGACTATCTGCATTTGTCTTTTAATATCAGTGGTACTCCTATGGCATTATGCCTTTCAAGTCAGGAGGTTGACATAAAAGACAGTCAGGAAATTTATTTATAAACATTCAAATGTGTTCTGTTCCAAAACCAACCTCCATTGCTGGTCACACTGGCCAAGAAAGCAAGCGAGGGGTGTAATGGTCATAAGTCTATTTTTCATAGTGCAAACTAATATTGCATTGTATTTTCCACTTATGAATCATCATATGAAACATTAGAACTTAGCCACAATGTTTGGAACAAAATCTTTTAGGTCCCATACCCTCCTCTTTTAATAAAAAAGGAAATTGTGAGATAGGTATGTCCAAACTAGTAAATAGTGTGATAGAGAAGCACCATCTCAGTTATCCTGAACTTCCCTAAGCATCAACACTAAGTTACATTGCTTCCTAAAATTGCATTTTGAAAGAGAGTAAGGTTTTGGTTATAATCTGTTAGAGTTACTGAAACATTACAATTTGATTCATTGGAGAACAAGCATTTAACTGATGGATGTAGAAATTCTGAACCAGCATTAGTTGTTGAGTGGAAAAGACAACTCAAAACATTAGCTCCGTGCCATAATTCTATATAGCACTCTTTGGGGCATATGCCTGTAGAGTTTTAACATTTTAAAACTCTAATCGACTGCACCATATAGAAAGCAACTTCTTCTGTGCATGGGTCTTCCTAGTGCTTGGGCAAAAACAGAAATGGCTTGTTTGATGAAATGCTTCCCGTTTTCTTTTAAAAAAATCTACTTTCATTCCTTGTTGAACAGAAACTATACAAATTATGTTCCTTTTTAATTTATATTTCAATTAAGTCTCGTTTCTCCCCTTTCTTCCTCTGCCTTCTGAACCCTACCCAGTGGGACACACAGAGAGAGAGCGTTGTCACCATTGGTCCAACGTAACCTTTTTTTATTCACACAGTCATTCCCACTATTCTTCAGTAGCTTTTGTTGCACATAATGGAAACAAAAGCTAATAAAGATGTTTTTATGAGAGTTGAAATGGGTGACAGTAGAAAATGGGAAAAAAAGAATGGAAAAGCGAAATAGCACAGTATTTTTAAGCATTTACAAAAACCAGTGTTTCCACAATTTCTTTTCTTGTGTAATTCCACTGGGAGAAACCCTTCTGCTGGGCATCCTCCCTTCCCTCCCTCCCAGTAGGTAATTCTCTTTCACATCCACTGCTCCTTCTTTTACAGAATAAAGCTGTGTGCAGAGGGGAAGATAAGCCCCAGGTTTTTTATTACTTTATAAAAACTCACATTTCATTTATTTTATAATTTCTCACTGTGTTGACGTTGGAAATGAGGGCATTGTTTTTTCTTCAATTATTCCATTCTAGTTGTTTCTGTTTCCCAAGCTGCCAAGCTTACTCTACTTACCAGCCCTATTCCTTTGCTAGTTAAGCCAGGCACCAAGGGCCAGAAACCAACAACTCAGAGATTTGATTCCGATGAGTAACCTTGTGAAAAGCTCTAAAAACCTTTCCTAGATAACTCTGCTCTGGCACCCACCAGCTGCCCATAGTTTTCCAACTACATATGATCTCAGAGTAAACTTCAGCATCCCTGTGTTTTTATTTTGAATTAGTATTAAATAAAATATGGTTTAAATAATGTCTCTGATTTTCAAACAAGGCAGCAATGTTGAAAACAATGTAGAGCCAAAAACTGTTTAAATTTTAAAACACACATATTTAAGATGTATTCCTTAAGAAGGAAGAAGTCTAAAAAGTCTCTGCCTCCACTGCATTACATGTTAATTTGTCCTACTGGGACATCCACATTTATAATCTTTCAAGGTTGAATCCTCATATATTTTGGTTGTATACAAAGTAGATCAGCCAGATTTCTCAAAAGAATCTTTACAGGCAAGAAGGGGCTGGAAAGAAGTATTCAAAATCATGAAAGGCAAGGACCTACATCCAAGATGACTCTATCCAGCAAAGCTCTCCTTTAGAATGGAAGGGCAGACAAAGTGCTTCCCAGATAAGGTCAAGTGAAAGGAGGTCATCATCACCAAGCCCTTATTATATGAAATGTTAAAGGGACTTACCTAAGAAATAGAAGAAGATCAAAAACTATGAAAAGTAAAATGACAACAAACTCTTTAACTACCAACAATTGAACAAAACAAAACAAAACAAAACAAAACAAAAACTAAGCAAACAACTAGAACAGGAAAAGAATCACAGAAATGGAGATCACGTGGAGGGTTATCAATGGGGGTGAGGGGGGAAACTGGAGGGGGAGGTACAGCGAATAAGAAGCATAACTGGTAGGCATGAAATAGACAGGGGGAGGGTAAGAATAATATAGCAAGCAGAGAAGCCAAAGAACTTACCCATGGACATGAACTAAGCGAGAGAGATGCTGGAGGGAGAGGGGTGTAGGGTGGGGGGACGATAAAGAGGAGAAAAAAATTGGGACAACTGTAATAGCATAACCAATAAAATATATTTTTAAAAAGAATGAAAAAAATCAGCTAAAAATAAGCTATGGAAGTAGAAGCCTTGTTGTATTGGAGCTACATATAGCATGAAGAACGTTTTTATTAACTTGCCTTCTACGGCTGGCTAATGTTAACTAACTTGAATTGTGCTCAGAAGTGGTTTAGTCTTTTGCTTGGTTGTGAGGCCTTTTTTATTGTTGTTTTATTTTCAAGATTAAGAAATTTTAATTAAGAAAAATTTTGAATTTGCATGGCTTGAGAAAATTTGAAGTGTAACAGAAGAAGTATAAAAGGTATGAAGCTCTTTACAAATATAGGAAATTGTTCTTTTCATAGTTGAGTCATCCTTTGTTGGAACATGTGATACATAACTTCTCTAGAGTTTTCTAGCTTTTTCTTTTTAAGCGTGAGCTATATTGACATATATTTGTGGCATACATTTTTTGTTGGCATTGTGTTTGCTAGATTTATTTTGTGTTTTGGTAGTGGGCATATTTCATCTGGCTGATTGGTACCTTTCACACTTTTCCTCTGTGACTTTCTGAGGCCCTAGGAATGGAGTTCTTTCCTTCTTTAGCTGAAAAATATGATTCACACGCCTTATGGGGTTGGTAGAATTCTGAAGGTGGTCCCCCTCAAGATTCTCTATTCAATCGAGAACTCATCTAGTTACAGCTTTGAAGGGATTTTGCACCTACAAATTAAAGTTGCAAGCCCGTTGACCTTTGAAATGGCTTCAAAAGCAGAGAGTTTTCCCCTGGGGGACAGAAGAAGGGGAAGTCAGAGAGATTCAAAGTGTGATAAAGATAAAGATGTAACTAAACTGGCTTAAAGATGGGAGGGGGCCAAGGAGTGAGGGAAGGGCTGGCAGCCTCCAGGTTGCTTGCTCCTGGATCTCAGTGAGGAAAGAATGCTGGGATGTCAGTTAAAGTTACATTTTATCTGTACATTATTTTGGGAGAATAAATAATTTACAATTAAAATCTATCTATCTATCTATCTATCTATCTATCTATCTATCTATCTATCTATATATGGTATACCTCTCCCATTTATTTTTATTTTTACTGGAAGCTAGGACCTCCAGAGCAATATTTAAAAGAATTGGGGACAGCAAACATCTTTGATTTTTTTCTCTTAGAAAGGGTGGGGGGTAGGGAGTATGCACTATTTCACATTTGGATACAGAGCATTGCTATGCTTTTTGTTGGTTTCACTTATCAGATTGAAGCAATTCCCTTCTACTCTTAATTTTCTGATAACAGTACCTACTGTTGTATTCAACAACATTTATGTCCATTAAGATAATTATATCATTTTTTGTTTTAATCTGTTAGTACAGCAAATTCTGTTGTTGATTTTTGAGTGCTATATCAATACTTTATTCCTTAGGTAAAACACATTTGTTTATAAATATCACTATAGTTTGCTAACATTGTTATTATTACTATTATCAAAATGTAGTTAATTTTTTATGTATTGTTGAAATTATTGAAATATTCATGTTTTTTCCATTAACCTACAAATGGGATAAGTTAAGCTACATTGTTTTATTTTCAAACATTGAAGCAAATGCGCATTTCTGAGATAAACCTCACCTGATTATTAAGGTATTACAGATATTTTTAATATAGTAGAGGCTTCAAATTGCTAATGTATTGTTAAGGATTTTTCTATCATCTTACATTATACTGATCTATAATTTTCTCTTCTTATAATATATTTGACAGGGTGATGTAACAGTCGCAAATGATTCTTTTTGTCCAGGGTTATCTGAAATAGCTTTTTTGAGTTTTCAATTTCTTTAGTGTGTGTGTTTGCATGCATTTAATTTCCAAATATTTTGGTCTTTTGTAATTGATTTATTTTGTTAATTCTAAGTTAATTCCATGTCATTATGGAGTTTTTTGTCTTTAAGTTCTTGAAACACATATTTCTTTTTTTTATTATTTTGTTTTAACAAACAACCCAGGAATAGGAGACCAAGAAATGGGGTAGAAGGAAAGGGAGAACTCGGCCTCCCAACTCACCCCTTTCCTCCTAATATATTTAAAATCTCTATGTAAGCCCTGGGGTGTGAGGGGGGAAGAGACTCCCTGAGGGGGTGGGAGCAACTCAGGCTCCTTTTCCCCTTATACTGCAGGCTCCTCTGCCCAGTGGGAGGGCATCTTGAGAAGGCTGCTCTGTTGCCCCCAGGGCTCCTGCATTTAGCATGGGCATCTGATGGGGATGAAGGGGGAGAGGGAGGGATGTATATATGTATGTATGTATAGATAGATAGATGATAGATAGATAGATAGATAGATGATAGATAGATAGATAGGTAGATAAGATAGATAGATGATTTTTGAGCAGGGCTGAACCAGAAGAACCAGGCATTGATATCCTTTGTGGGTCTGCTATGGCACCTGTAGCCTCAGATTAGAAACCTACAACTGAAACAATTTTTTTCCGGTGATGTATAATGTGACTTCTTGCTGAACTTTTATGGTTTCCTCTGTCACTTGTCTCAGATATTGTTTGTATTGGTATCTCTCAATTTTTATGTCACATTGATTTTTTAAAGATGTTTAACTCTAGTTTTCAACCAAGCCATATAGATGAACAACCTCTGTGATCCCACAAAGTAATAGTAGCAGTACAGGTAGAAACACATGCTTAAGTGGTTTTTTTTTGCATATCAGACATACTATTCAGCATTCCCACTGCTTTCTCATCTACCCGCATTTCTATTTAAAATTCCTATGAAATAGATATCATTATCCTCCCCACTTTTCACAAGAGGAATATGAGTAATATAACAATCATGTATTTGTCCTAAATGTCTAAGAGAATGGGCTGAATTAGAAACTTCAATCTTAATCAAAGTAATATATTTTCTGTGATATTAATAACAGACTAACAACCAACACCCTGGACACGGTTCCAAGGTGAGTGGCAATGACCGATGACTGAGAACTTCCACATTCTCTTTTAATAATTCAACACATCCGAAGACATTGCCGGGAGAAGTCATCTTGCAAAGAGGGGAGATAATAATTCTCCCAGAATGACCCCAGCCTTCCGAGGGATGATAGAAGGAAGAGATCAAAATATGCCAGGAGCCGTTGAAATATCCAAGCAGACCTGCCAGCTCAAGGAGTTTAGGGTATTCATTTGGAACCGGTGATCTTTTATTGGTTCTTTTTATTTCCTTAAAAATAAAATGGAAGTGAATTGATTTTTGCTTGAACTCTCCCATTTCCAACCTTCTGAGTGAAATGATGAGTAAGGCATGAATTTCACACAGTAATATCTTGACAAAAAGTCTCTGTTATTGAGATTATCAATATAGTGACAAGATCTTAAAATCCCCTCAAGTCTTACCCTGACTACTAACTTTCTATTATAGTTATAAAAAATTAACTGTTCAGTGACCAGGATATGTGATAGTATAGTTATGAGAAAAATCAATGACTGAAAAATGGATATTTTAACCATACTTGTGAGTTTGTTTTCAACTATACATCACATTAATTATAGTGTATATAGTAATACAGTTAGTAATTAGGGGAAGGCTGCGTTTTTTTAGTTCCCCAATTTCTCTGTTGATACTCAATAGCTCTGATATATTTTTACAACTTTATGCAAGCACCATGTTTTATTCCCAGTTTAATATAATAAAACCAATGGAATGTTCTACTTTCAGCAATGTTTGATATAGGTTCTCTCTAGGTGAGCTGAGAGAAAAATCATTGGATACTTTTCATTTCAGGAGCTGTATGTTGCAAAGTCCTGAGGTACAATTCACTGCTCTTCATAAGATGTTTCTGACCACATTCCCTTTTCACTCTCCTGGTTCTTTGTAGCCACCTCACCATTCTGGGCAGTTTCTCAAGTCAGTTTACCCTCTGCCACCCAGGATAGAATAAATATTCTATTAACACAGCAGCATAATGGTCTTACTTTTAAGTAATAGCGACATGGCTCACTATTTGACACGCTTTAAATTTCATTTAACAACATTCTTACTAAATTATGTCTTTCCCTGGCTTAATGAAAGTCATATTCAGATGCTTCTAAGTTTAAAAGAATTTGCCTTCTTCAGATTTGTAACAATAGTTTTTTTAAAAAAACATTTTGTTAAGCTATGTGAGCACCCCATTGAAAGTGCATAGTCACTACTACAAGACCAATCCTGATGGCAACCTTTGGGCATTTCTCTATGGAATGCTATGATGGTTACCACGGCAGCCAGCAACACACCAGCTTTACAAACACCCTCAGATTTTCAAATCCCCTTCAAAAGTCAGTTCCATTAAGAGGGGTATGCCTTCACCTCATGTAGATTTTTAAAACCTTCCTTTTGCTTGTATATATGAACTTCTTTGTTTCTCTCCTAAAAAAGTCTAAGCCCTGGAAGGCATTTTAAAGCAGATAATGCCTGGAAGGAAAAGTGAAGAATTCTGGAGAGAAAGCTCCAAGGGTCAAAATCAATCTGCTTTTTATGCCTTGGAAAGGAAATAGAAATCATTTGGAAGTATTGAGGGAAATTGTGATTGAGTGTGTGTGTGTGTGTGTGTGTGTGTGTGTGTAATTTTTCCAGGTCAAATATATTTCAAATCCAAATGCCATCAACTTTGGTGTACTCAGCTGGGTTGAACTTACTAGCTGAGCAGAATAAACCTCCCAAGGCTAACTTTTTTAAAGATTCTTTGAAATTATTATAAAGTGGGTTTATCTACACTTGCATACTCTTCTATAAACAATTAATTTATGCCATCTAGGCCTCTATTTAAAATAACAATATAACTATAATGAATACCTATAATTATGATGTTAACCCTGTGAAATTTATCTGAATTTTTGTAGGAGAATCAGAAGAATCATAGAGTATAAAGTAACTCGTCCATGGCAGTGTGTGAAGAAGAATCAGGACTACGTTTGACCCAAATCTCTGGGACCCATGTAGGGGTATTCACCTCTAGTCTCTCACTCTCATAAGTCAGTTGATGTTTTTTATTATGATGGACACTATGCTTCAAATGTGTTTGACAAATTAAATGAGAAAGATATTGTTTATCAATGTATTTAGATTAAAAAAAACTAATAAAACTAGATTCAATTCCCTGAAGAAATAATTTTGGCAATAAGAAAAATTAAATATCTATTCTATAGTGCTTTCATTGTATAGGACCCAGTATTCTGATATGTTTTTAAAAATATTTAACTGTATCAAAAAATCCTCAGTAATAATAAAGTATTCTGTATTATGTGAATAATGTTTTGAACATTAGACACAAGGTCTGCCTAATGCTAATTAGAAAAAATAGAAGATGATTTTGTAATGTTGTATTTTGTTGACCCTGATAATTTAAACTATTCATAGACTTAGAGAGGCATTTCCTTGGGGTGTATTTTACATCATGCATAGGCAGACAACCCTTTCTTTACTTTTGTTTGTTAATCTCAACTTGTATGTGGTGCCTGGTTATCATCTGCAATTAGATGATCTTTGTCTCATTATTCGGAGATGTATTTTACAGAAACCCTGAGACTAAAGACCTTGAACATTTGTCATGGGACATACAAGGTGCAAGGGAAACCGGAATCAGGGCTGGTTATAGTGACACTCTCCCTGTTGGCTGCAGGCCTCATTCTCGTGTGACCATTCAGAAAGCAGTATGGCACTCGTAGCCTGCCAGCTTTACTCTTTCTGTCCTCCTATTTCTGGACAATAAAAAAATGGATGCATCTTAACACCCAGAAAACTTTCAGATCTCAAATATGTGTAGATTTTTAGCTTAAGGTATACATTATTCTTTTTTTTTTAATTTAAATGCAGAAGTTAAGATCTGAAACATAAATTAGAATGCTTTTTAAAATGTAATTCCATTTACATAGTAAATATAAAAAAGAATACTACAGAATTAACTAGATATTTTTTAGTGACAAAAATCTTCTCAGCACTAAATCGTGAAGCCTTAAAATTCACATCAATGTTTTGTAATGAAGCTATTGACAATTTTAGTTGTTATTGTATAATCCTTATGGTTGTTTCCTTCTTCTCAATCCATTTATTTTTTACCTAAATGAATACACAAACAATACAGGAAGAAAACATCATATGATAAAATGTAAATTTTCCACATGGAGAATCTCTTTTTCAGACATTTAAAAGGACAGAAACCAGACCAAGCCCTAGATTAAAAAAAAATCTGGTCCTTTGTCGGGGGAAGGGGTTACTTTATAAGGATCCACAGTTCACTTTGGTTAGCACAACTGTTGATACTCAATATATTAGAAAGACTTTTTGGTGTTGCAAGACAATAAAATTAAAGGACAAACATTTGCAAACTCAGACTCGAGTCTGAGCTTGGCCACTACTGACTGTGGGACCAGAAGTTTAAGGTGGGTCAGAAACTGTGTGTCTTCCTCATTCCATTATTTTCAGAGTGGCCCAGTGTCTGACATATGGTAAGCACTTATTATGTGTTTATCAAATGAATTCATAAATAAAGAAACACGTCACATTCTTTTTCTTCTAGGGAAGGAATTTTAAGACATAGTGAAAGCTATTTGCTATCGATTTTTCCTGGGAAGGACATATATGTCGCATTTGGTCAGTGTAATCAGGACCATTTTTTGAAGGTCAGACTGTCCATTAAATTCTGTATGAGGAGAGGTGTCAGATAGACGTTTGTTCAGGCCTCCAGTGAGCATTAAAAAGAAGTTGGTGGGAGGATTTGTAAGGAGATGATTACTTCTCCTTGATACCTTTGAAGGAGAGTTCAAAAGGAAATTGACTTTGATTTTCTTGAAGAAATAGTGTGGGCCTTCTTTCCCCTCTGGTATAGTGAAATGAGTTCTCAGAGGTCAAAGACAATGATTCATGGACGTGATCTTAGAACTAGGTGTGTTGAATTTTTTTTTTAAAGTACTGCATTTCATGTTTTTTTTTTTTTGTGGTAAACTATAGGAAAAAAAGTGTTACTAATTCAACTCAGTGCTTTCTGATGCAGTGCTGTTGGGTGCCATTGTTCGCGGCAGGCGATCTTCTAAAACACTCAGCTATGATCTAAAAATTACCAGGATTTTTTCAGTTTGTTTATTTTTGGTTTTGAGGTCACGACCTTGGGATGAGGTCATTTATATGAAAATATGTTTCTTACGTACCCTTCCTAGAAATATTTAGCTTTGTAGTCAGATTTTGTAATCAATTGTTAATGTTAAATACAGTATATTTCTCTAATTTACATAGTTTCTGTGTTAGGACTTAAAGAGGAATTAAAATAATGTATTTTTCATAAAAGTAAGTAATGATTTTAGTTAAAAATTCTTTGCAAGTAATTTAGACACATGTTGCTAACTACAAATTCACACCTTTGTGAGAGAAATCCATTGTTTAGGTAAAAAAGTAAAGTTCTCAATAAGGTGACACTTTTCTAAGAAGTGGATATCATATGGTGTTTAAATATCTCACCTAAATTATTGCTTATTTTTTCCCCTTTTTTGGTAGCTTGAAGTTTTATTAAGAATCCATACATAGCATAGCTGGCATTGTTTGGAGAGATCATGTTCGCACATACTCAATTAAATTCTACAGGAATGACGTTGATTGGTGATTTCTCAGTATCTTGAGTCCAAATCCTCATGAAGGAGCTGGAGCTGTGTGCCAGAGTAACGGGGCCTGCACTGGAGGCAGCACTGCAGGTGTGGTCCCCGCAGGTGTGCTCCCCGCAGGTGTCCAGCTAAGTGCTGCTCTAAGTGAGGTTCATGGAGGTTGTTAGAAAAGCAGTAATTGGAGCCTGTCCTGAGATCTACTGAATTAAATCAGCATTCTAACAATGACTTTGGGTGAATAATTGGATGCACATTTGGTAGCCTTCTCCTAGGCTTTTAGAATAAAGCATTAGCTTCATAGAAAGAGTTCAAGTCACAAAAGACCCTATTTTCACTATTGCAGAATTAGACCCTAAGGAGCAATATTAGTGCCTGTGAGTTGACCTGTTAACAAATTTAAATCTGTTATGAACATATAAAATAATGTAATCAAATGCACTATATTCATATATGATATGTTATTTTTATATTAGAATTGGATCAAAGAACTTTAGAAAGTATAAATCAATATTTTCATTTTACAGAGGAAATATCAGAGTCCTTGAGAAGTCCATACCCTGGCATCCACAGCTAGTCAGTGGCAGAATTCTGATTACTTCTCAGGCTTCTGGAACTCAGTCTATGGCTTGCAGGAAAAAAAAAAAAAGATACTTTCTTCTCTGTACAAATTCACTAAATATCTTCATCTTTTATTTTGATTTCAAAATTTACCCCTTTTATTCATATGCAATAATATCTGTGCATAGATATGTGTAAATAACATGTAGTGCACCAGTTTTTAATATTAATAATAGAAGAAATGGATTAAGGGTTATTCCTGTTTGCAAAACAAGCAAGTGCACACACAAAAAACTTTGCAGTTGTTGAATAACACTTAAGGATTATCTGTGAGTCATATTTTGTGATATGTGATATATGAGGAGTGATGTGATTTTGTGTGTGTGTGTGTGTGTGTGTGTGGTAGAGATCTTAATTCCCATCTTCCACTATAGGAAGTCTGTAGAAACAAATAAGAGAGGGGAAAAAAAGTAGCAGAACTGGATGCATATTTATGTTATTTAGAAATATAGAGGTAGGTTTCCGAGGGTACAGCTAGAAGAACTGTGTATCTGGGAACACAGGTGGGGAAGGATGCATTCATGGATGACTGCTTTTCCATTAAAAATATGTATAGGCTTATAGTCTACCAAACACCTGAAGTAACTTTTAAATATATTTTTAAACATACAAAAGGAGAGAAAAGTTATATTATTAGCTCACTTTTTGGTTTAGAAACAATTTAAAAAAAACCCCTGCAGATCAGTTGATTCTGAGCTAGTGAATTTCACTGCCGGTGTCAGTTGGGCTTCAGGAATCTGTCTGTAAGTATCATTTGAACTCATCTTTACATGGTTCAGATGAGTCAAACATTGTTTATGGAGGCATTCCATAATTAATATAATGGAAAAATATTTTTCGAAAGAGAAAACCACAATATGCTGTTACTACAAAACGTTTTTTAAGTATCAGTAGGGGGCACTAAGTTTCCAGTGAAATGAAAATAATACCCCTGTAGCAGTCATAAATAATTTGTTTTCTCACTTTAAAGGGAAAACATCATAAACTCCATGCTGTTTTAACTTGAGAGGAACTGGTGGAAGTGCTTTTTCCTTTTAACCCTTTTAACAAGGGGATGCATTTAACTATTTTCTATAATTGGGAATTAATTATTTTTCTCCTACTTCCACATCTGCCAGGTTTGCTTTTTACTCAGCATTGAAATGCAATGCTAGTTTGCTCACTTTGTCAAAATGAAGTAATTCGCGTTGTCTACAGATAAGTGACCACCTAATAAATGGCCTTCTGTTAGAAGCTCCTTTAAAGTGAATCCAAAATACGTCTCCTACAACCTGGAGCGGAGGAAGACAGCTTCAGGAACAACAAATACGCTTGTATTCAACAGTCCTCACCCACTCCCCTCACCCCTCCCCATATAATGAAAGCAGTACTCCGCAACTAAAACCATGCTAAAAATACATGTAAATGTTAGAAGAAACTAAAACCATGAATATCAGTTTTGACTGGCTATTGAACATTAATCTCACTGTTGAAGAAAAATGTATTAACACAAGATATTAGCAAATCAGAAAAAAATCAACAGACATAAATTATGAAGAGACGTAATAATATTGATTATTTGCATGTTTTCTTTAACTCTGATTCTTTTCAGCATTAAGAATATGTAAAAATTCCAAGGAGAGTATTTTTAAAGCATATTGCCTAAGGGTGTTTAAGATAAAACTTTGGATCTGGCCATATATTTGGTCTGTACACTTTTCTGTGTTCATAACTACAAAAAAGAAAAGAAAAAAACAAACAAACAATAAAAAAAAGGAAAATAAACCATAAGTTAAAATGCAGGCTTCAGTCTGGCCACGTAAACCATTGTTCTAATGTGTGAATTTCTAATAAATGACACAAGGAATGTCATTCCAAATGGGTTTACACTGATTTTGCTTATTTACAAATCTGAAAAGTCAGGCTAAGGTCATAGAATTATAAAGTGGATAAAAAATTCATCCACAACTCTTTTATTTTACAACTGAGAAATCTTTAATTACAGAAAGGTGACTTAGGAACCTTTGTAATCAGAGCGAATTGTTTGGGATGGTGGCATAACCAACAGAGAGTTCCAGGGCTCCTGACTCCAGGCAGGTTACTTCTGCAGCCATGCTGCCCTTCTGCGTGAAGTAGAAATTGATCTGCTCTTAGTGTAATAGATTTTTTTTAACAACCAATGAGAGAACAACCTGCGCCCCAAGGAAAATAAGTCGTGTTGATCGTATCTGCATGTGGATAAGTAACATTGTACTTAGAGGTGGAGGACAGTCTACAATGATACAAATAAATGTAATTCTAGGGCCATTAAGGAATTACCCAAAGTAATGAGCATGCCACTTACTGGATTCTTTTATTGGTTTTCTCTGTGAGTACAATTGAAGTCATGTTTCAAAGAAGCCATATCAGAAATGAGGCAAGATACCCAGCAAGGACAGACACTTTTAAATAAAAAGGATAGTGCTTAGTGTGCCTTAGGACCCCTGAGAATGGCACAAAGATGAAAATCTCAACTCTCCACCCAAGGTGTGTTACCTTTCCCTGGATAATACAGTTTGACTTGTGTATCTTGTTTGCATTTGGCTGACTGTGCTGGTTCAATCCATTTTTGTCTTTTTTTTTCTTCTTCAATATAATTAAATCAAATTTATGTGCTGAGTCTGTGATGACTCAGTGTGGCTGTGTTAGCTGCCAGTAAAATGCTTTGCTCTCTAAATTTCATGCTGGTTCTCTTTCTATTAACAAAAATGGAATTTTCAGGCTTCATTACAAGATTAAACTCTTGATAGAATTAAAGATTGTTGATCCTTTCTTACAGGTTCCAAAGCAATTTTCTTCTTGGAAACTACCACCGTACTAAGTAAAATCCCCAACCACAATTTCTGCAAGGATGAGTGTTTTGAGCTCATTGAGGAAGTTTGGTAATGCATCACCAAACTTGGCAAAGAAGTTAAACTATATAACATTGAATTATTGGAAATGAAAGAAAGAATCTTGCATGATGGTGTGTATAACCCACTAAAAAGTACCTGAGACATGTTGTGTTGCATTACCTGCAACACAATTGTCTATGATTTTATAAAATAACACAGAATACTGTTCAAGCATTTAAAACAATGTTTTTTTTTCTTTTGCCTTCCGACTTTGAAGATGTGCAGTGAAATTTTAAGAAGGCAAAAGATTGATTTACTTCTCCTGCAGAATAAATATATTAAAACAATGTTAATTTTCTTGTTTACATTTGAATTGAGTTTTATGGAGTGAAACTAACAGCCATTGATGCTAATAAAAATCAATAAACAAACAAACAAAAACTGTTTAGTCTTTCTTTTGCTGTTTTATTCTTTTGAAACAGATTTGCTATTTCAGTTTCTTATTTATATGAATTGAGAAGTGCCGTAGTCAGGTCTCTTTTTCAAAAGAGTACAGATGTTACGAATGGGGAGAGAGAGACCCAAGTGGAGGCCTTCCCTCCCCACCTCAGTTCTTGTCTCCCAGTGAGAGATAAATTCAAGCGAGAGACTGCACATGTAGTACAAATGCGATAGCAAGTGTATTTGTGAAATGCATATGAGCACAGAGCTGCAAACGAGCACCTCGTTAGTCTAAATGTTCTACATATAGAGGACAGAAAGTTATTAGGAAGACTGTTAGTAAGTTAGTGACTTCGTACTATACACTTGAGCTGAGACTACAAGTACTTAGGTAATCTAAGTACGTCGACTATTGGGATTCAGGGGTTACATTCCTTAGCTAGCTTCTAGATCGCCCCTCCTTCCTTCTCCCTTGGGAATAATGCACAGCTACAAAGGCTTTCTTTCTCAGTAGTAATGGCTTTTTGTCTTAGTAGAATTGTTACAGGAGTTTCTTTTTTTTTTTTGGTCTTGGAAAGATTTTTTTTTTTTTCATCATTGTTCAAATTGGAGTTTCCTTTCTCAGCATACAATCTGAGAACTGCCCTCCTTCCTGTACAATTCCTACTTGTGATGTTCGGAATATCAGCAATCTTAGTAAGATATATATATATGTATATGTAAGATACACATAAAGTAAGACATATATACATATAAGATATATGTAAGATATATAGTATATGTAAAAGATACATAGTATGTATAAAATATATGATATGTAAGATATATGTAAGATATATATATATACACACATGCACACACACATACACACACATACACCCAGGACATCCTCACTGAGTTTCAGAGAAAAGGAATGGAAAGAGACAGGGAAGGAGGGAAATATCAATGTGACAGAGAAACATCATTGGCCACCTCTTTTCCACACCCCGACCAGGGATCGAAACCACAACCTTGTGCCTTGACCAGGAATTGAACCCATGACTTTTCAGTTTATGGGACAACACTACAACCAACAGAGCCACACTGGCCAGGGTGAGGATATATTTTTAAAGTTTATGTTTAAAGCCATGTTTAGAGAAAATGTTCTATCTTACATGATGTGAGAAAGAAGAGTATGCTAATCTAAATGAGGAATGTTTATTTCTTATCATGTTACTTTAACTGGGTCATCGTTCTCAGAACTTAAAAGTTGGGGCTGAGAATCTCCATTAAATCAGAGAGCTCTCTGCAGATAACTGAGGGGTTTTTCTCTAGCCTTCCTCATTTAGGCTTACTCCTATCAAAGTACAAAGTAGTCATTAGTAAAGGAAAAGAATTGATTTAGACCATTTGGTATATGTATTCACTATAGATGGAATGCTTTGTTAACATCCACAATTTGAGGTAAAACTATTTCTATATGCAGATGACATTCCTCATATTAAAAAACTAACCTTCACATAAAAACTAGTAGAGATAATAAGTAAGCCAGGTTGCACGATACAAGCACAATGTAAAAGAAAACACACAATTTACATGTAAGAGAAAACTAAGTTTGATGGAGGCAGGAAATTAAGTGAAGGCCATACATAGCATGGGGAATTGCAGAACTAAGCTTTGAATTCAAATCTGTCTGACTCGAAGTCCATTCTATTTTTACCTTTTGTTTAACTATCTCACAATTCTCCTGTGTTTAATTCAATGATCCAATGAAGCATGCCTCTGAAAATACGTATATGCCATTTTTGTAAAAAAAAATATTCCCATTATTCATGGTCTGGCTATACACATTCAAACTCACTTTGAGGCAGCAGTGTGACACGAGCTGACTTTTGGTCTTTTTGACACTGAAGATTCACGGCAACTTTTCTATCCCACTTCACCGCGTGGAACTCGGGGATGCGGCTGCATCACCTGTCTCATTGGGCAGCACTTCTGGCACTCGCACTCCAGCGCAGGGTCTCACAGCTTTTCTTTGTGTTTTTTGACCCCACTTTCTCCTTGCTGTGTGTCAGGAGAAGTACCTTGTTGGGTTAGAGGTGGAGAAACTGATCCTGTTTGGAAGAAAGTTGTATTGCAAACATTCTCAGAATCATGAGGGGTTCAGGAACAAGACCCTAAAGATAATATTGAGGACGAGGCATGGGAAAGTGAAACCAGTCCCTGGGAAGCACAATGAGAGAGCAGGAAGGTGTAGGAGGGAATCCAGAATCGCAAGCTAAGTTAGCTGTTAGGTGAGCTATTCACTGTGTGTATAGAACTATCAAAATGAATTTCCTTGAGACATTATCAATGCATATTATTATCAAGGAAAATGGTGATCTCTCTTCCTTTTAAAAAAATCATATTTCACTCGTTGTATATCTTTGGAAGCTATAAGGTCTGGCCTCAATATCTACCAGGCCTTGGGTTATTAAAATGGCTTAATAAAAAATCATTTTCTTTTAGCTTATCGCTTTATGTGTTTACTCTCCCTTTAGCTAAATAAGCAAAGGAATTTGAATGCTAAAAACATGCACTTCTGTTCCACACAGCAAGTTAATTTTCAAGTTCATCAGATGTGTATTTATATAGTGATTGTATCTGTCACATAAACATTTTGTCGATCACTGCCTTCCGTCTGCTCTGATATGCTGTGAGTTCCATCTAAAATGTGATGAATGTTTTGCTCATTCTAAGTAAAAATTAATTATGGTGGTGACAAGCGTTTTGCCAAACCACACATACTCTATTATAATGTTGCATTACCAAAAGCAATTATTGAAGTTTTCAATTAAAATATAAACATCTATACAAAATAGTTTTGCTTGTTCTTTCTAAATTCACTTACATTTTGAATGAAAATTTGCCTAAAGCTGTGATGAAGATGTAAACTAGTAAAGGACCTTAAATTACAAAATCACTCAGAATGTGTGAAATGACAATGGTGTCTAATGAATAAATCAATTTATCCTACATTTACTCTGCATGAATGTTTTGTTCATTTACACTACAAATGAAAGAGATTTGTTTTTTCCTTTTAAAATATAATAACCTGTCACTTGGCAGTCACCACCATTATTGTTATTATAACTGCTTTGAGCAAAAATCACCAGTGAATAATGAAATTGGTGAGCAAAAATTTAAGTAAAATTAGGATATTTACATAGTCTTCAAGTATCGCTGCTTAAGTACTCATTAATCACAAGAGTAAAGTATTAACTTGACAGTGGCGGAACCTGCCAGGCACCACTTTAACCAGGTGATCACAGTGCACATCATCACCGGTAATAGGAGAAGTTGACATAATTATGTGCCTCTTGACATGATTCACCAAGAAAAACACACATTATTTTCCTGATTCTATTACCAAAAAGTATATAAGTATATGAATCTATGGAAAGCATCAGACCCAACATGAAGGGGCATTCTACAAAGCAACTAGCCTCTATTTCTCACAAGTTCCAAGAGAAGATGGGACTGAGGACCTGGTCCCTATTTAAGCGATATGATGATTCAATGCAATGTGTGATGCCATCCCAGATCATGAACAGAAAGAGACATCAAAATGTAATTTTCTGATTTTGACCATCACATTTTTTACATAAGAGCATCTTTGCTTTAGAAGATCTACAGGGGTTATAGAGAGCTGAAAGGGCATCATCTCTGGAACTAATGCTCAGTATTTTCAGGAGAACACATAGAGAGAGATAAAGGAGAACATAGAGCAAATGCAAATGTGTGAAGATGTGAGAGAGAGCTAAGATCTATGAGAATTATTTGTATCATTTTTTCCTCTTCTCTTGTAAGTCAGATATTAAAAAATGTTTAGATCATAGAATAATGACAAAAAGATTGCACAGGAAGTTTGAGATGATGCCAAAAGGAGGTGAACTATGCCTATAGCTTCTATTATTTTTTACTTTAAGTAGTGCACATGATGTATTGGGACATAAGGTATTCTTTATGATATATTACAAAAGTAACTATATCTACATCTCTGAAATTCCTTCTGAATTATTGTCTACAAAATCTACATATCCCATAGAGAATATTATTATAAAGGCAGTAGCACTTCATTATTAAAATGTAGCTGGTGATAAATGCATTAGACTAAGTGTCTTAGAAATGTTAAATAAATATTTACATCTAGTATTTTTAAAACAAACTGTAAATAGTAACTGAAGATACAATGTTCTTTTCAGTTTATTTTTAATATATTTTATTGACTATTCTATTACAGTTGTCCCAAATTTTCCCCCTTTGCCCTCCCCCACCGGGTACCATCATTCCCCCCAGTAGTCCCCCCCACTTTAGTTCACGTCTATGGATCATATAAGCTTAAAGCTTCTGCAGCTTTTTTTACTAAATAAGCTGTGTATCTGCAAGAAGGGAGAATGAAAATTCATGCCTGCTGACCCTGATAGTACCACTTTTCTTTGAAATGATGTTTAACTTTTTTTAAGTAGACGAATGTATTGAAATCAGTACCTTCCCTTCCCCTCATCCTCCTCCCAACTGGAGACCCAAAGGAGGCAAGGAAAGTACACAGCCAATCGTTTTTGCTTTAAATCGGGTGAGAAAAGGAGAAGATCCAGCTTTGCCCTTTGCTGGAAGCTGCAGGTATAACCTTCTGTTACTTGCCCTCACCCTCACCATGAGCAAAGTCAACTAGGTAGCTTAAGGGTGCTGTCTGGATTAGGATGAGATCCAAACATTGGCTGACCCTGCATTCGATACAGAATTATGTATTTGAAACTTTTAGTTCCAATTTTGTTCCACTTCTGTTTCACTTCTGTTTTGTGGTTTCTCTGGTTTATTCTAACTTTAATAAGTACCACAAAATTAAAAAATGTTCTGGTTCTGGAAGTAAAGCAGCCCCTACGAACTTATTCTTACTCACTCATGAAACATGAATTAACTTCAAGATCTCCATCAACAATTTTAAAAGATGTGCACAATCTGTATGTGTGTAAAATGTTTGCTATTCTAGGGAAAAGGCCAATAAAAATTTCAAGCTAAAATGAAAGATGTACTTCCATGGTGACAGAAAATTTATCCAGTGAATAAATAAAAATGTAATTGAGTGTACTGTTCTATGTATAGAGAGAATTTGTGATACTCTTCTTGGAAGTGGAATCAAGCATAAGTGATCAGTGGATATCTTGCAAGCCTAGGAGAAAGACCCTAATTTAAGAGCTCAAAATCTACTTATGATTAATGACATAAAGTCCTCTGTGTTATGGTTCAGGCATGTAGATCACCCACCTATTTTTTTCTCTTCTGGGCCCATGTTTATCAAGCAATCTTCTCATTGAAATTTGATTTCCTGTGTATGTAGCCCTATAAGTAGGTAAAATATTATTCAGTAGATATAAATAACAAGAAAGTAAGTGTTCAACATCTAATAATTATCATTCTAAAAGCCATCCCAAAATTCTTCTGTGTGTTCCACTTGATCAGGGTAAAATGGTTCAAAGAAGTCATGAAAATAGTAATAAGCTTAATACAAAGTTTGGAATATAAAATTTATAGCTCATATACTATATTTTCCTATATTTGACTATATATGAACACAGTTTTCAGTCAGCACTGAAGAAGTTATGACCTCAGATGTTGAAAGATTCCTGGTATATTAATCTCCAATTAATTGAGTAAGTATTTGGAAAAGACTTTTTTCCCCTACTCTGAAATTTCTCATAATTCAATAGCTGGTATTTAGGGTGAAATGTCAGAAATCACTAAAACTTTATAAAATTCTGATTATATGTGTATATATGTAATACTAACTCAGCTTAATATCCTGAGTTTTCAGAGTCATTTGAATGGAATAAAAATTCCTTTGGTAGTAGTAGCCTTTGGTAACCAATTTTAGCATATGCCGACTTCAGCTTTACATCTCCTTGCTATTTGCACATGATAAAATTGGTTACTAAATTCTATAACAGAAAGATCAGTACATGCTATATCTGCTTGATGTCATCTTAAAGTACATAAAATATTTGAGAAGAAAATAAATTCCTATTTTTATTGTGGTAGTGATAGAACATTATCTCTGCAATTTTAGGGAAACATTTTATCTCCTACCCATTTCCTAGGATTTCCTTATAATCCCCCTGTGGCCCAGATTTTGATTACTTCAGTCAGGTTAATATAAATATTCAATTAACTAAAAAAGCAAAACAAGCATTATAATAACACATATGCAAATAAATATTCAGTGTTAATTTCTTATGAACTATTTTTATTTGTTGGTTGTTAAATGTCCCATTTTTATTTTCTGTATTTGCTTAAATTTGAAGAGGAGGTGCAATGTTGACATAAAAATTGTCAAATTAGATAAAAAAATATGTAGTGAATAATGAAACCCATTACAATTCTGGCATCAGTTGAGAAAATCAATTACTTACTATTCTCCATATGTTTACCTGACAGCAAAAGGAGAGAGGTGTCTGTGTTGAGAGTGTAGAAATAAACTCACACTATAGACTGTGATTTATTACGAGTAGGGTTAGGAAAATAAATATGGCGATGCCCACCACCTGGGAGTTTCCTGTTTGTCTCTTTCATTCAGAAATTGGGTGTGACCTTCTGTTCTGGATTCAGCAATAATAAGACTACCAGCAGTGCTAGGGAATGATTATTCCCTAAAACACTAGGTGAATGAAACGTGGACAGGAAGTGAGATCTTAGCCTGGACATATTTATCAAGTCATTTCCACACCACTAATCCAGGTTATTAACTCAATTGCTCAACAGATACCTGTTGAGATCTTACTATACGGAAGGTTTGCATATACTGATATCAACTTTCGTAGGAAAGTTCAAGAAAATTCCATTTTCTAGTGCCTGGGTGTTACCTTATGCAATTTTGTTGATTATAGTGATAATAATAGGGGTGATAATTATAAACATTTAAAACAGTATTTTCTTTCAAACAATATAAAATAAAGCAGAAATAAAATAAAAATATAAATTTTATATGATCTTGCAAAAAAGAAATAATTATGAACAGCCAGTAGGTCATTGATAAGTATAAAAATCTTTAATATCATCATTCAGGAGTCCTGCAAAACTCCACCATAGCTGCTTGGCATGTCCACCACACACACCCGGTGTAGTGATAATTCACTGGTAGATTTGGAGGCTCATCATCCTTGCACTGCTTCTTTTCCTGCCTCAGACCCAATTTCTGAGTTCGTAACTTCAATAAGCCAGTTATTTTAGCACAGCTTAACATTCACACTCTATAATTACAAAGAGATACCTTGCCTCATCTCATTACTGTAAGCAAACTTTAAAAGACAATGATTTTTCATTAAAGATTTAGCTAAGAGCTCATGGCTGTGCATTAAATTATCATAGCCCGTTTCATTGTGGTCTCAAAAATTAAACTTGCACCTCTCCAAAATATCTTCTATTATTAAACATTCTTCTTCAAAATTTAATATGGTATGACTTTAAATGGATACATACTTGATCCTATTTTTGTTCTTAAGCTTCTGTTTTTATGTTCAGGTTCACTGAGATGCGGTTAGGAGTTCAAACTTGAAATTGACATAATTTTTAAAGGAAAAATGGAAATAAATCACTGGAGTATTTTTCATATTATATAGCGCATTGTTAAATATATTTATTGCAGGCTGGCTCAGGAAGTAGCAAAGCTTGGGTTTAATATATTAACAAGAGGAAGGGAAGATATCATTCACAATGCAAACTTCTGTCAACAAAAGCTTTTAAAATATTATTTTATATTTGTCAAATCACAGATGCAGATCTGCAGAAGCTATACAGACATAAAATGGAATCCAAATATATAATTTTAGTGTAGTTTTGGAGAGCCAGAACTCCAAAATATTTTCAGTGACATATCACATAAATACATCCCGTCATAGAGAAAGCAGGCAGCACTGACATCTGATCTTCACATCACATCACACACAAGCGAGGAGAATTTGAAGGCCATTGAGCACCGAATTTTCCCATTGTACTGCAATTACACGAACACCTGTGCTACCTAGCTGTGCACCGAGCCCCATGAAATGCAGCGTTCCAGAGCTGTCAAAACGTCTCGGTTCTTGCCTTTGATGCTGAGGTCTAACTGTGTTGGATCTGGCTGTTATGTTCTGCTGTGTTTTCATTATAAGCATAAAGCAGGTCTAATAATTTTTAATGTTAACTAAAGAAACGGTTGTAAACACCAGGCTTTGTGCCTGTATTATTTAAACGATACTTTTGGTATATTTGTAGAGAAAATGTGAGGGTGATGGAAATATAAAAATAATTTTTACATCATGAGATGTTTTAACAGAGTTACTGATCTGTACTTACCGAGACCATCTTGGCTCTAACACTGTAGTTAGTTAGGTAGTTAGATCTCTGTATTTACACAGAATCCAGTGGCTTAGATATTGGACCCCGTTTACCACCTGATACTTACAATGATGCATCCATGACCGAAATTTTTGAGCCCCAAATCAAAACACTTTATCTGGTACATTGATGGTATTACTTACTTAAAAGGCTGAATATAACTTAAAAGGCTGGAGTTATATAAATGGATATAACTCACTTAAAAGGCTGTGGATATAATTATATTCAATAGTTAATATTTCATTAATATTTTTCCCGATTAAGCAATTAGTGTGTCCACAAAGAAAAAAAATAGTGGTGTTTGAGGATAGAAACTTCTCTAGAAATTTGCCTAATAATTGAATGTGTGCGTTCCATGTTTGACATGTCTCTTGAAGAGGATTAAACAAGAAAAAGAATGAGTTGGTACGTGTGTCAATAACTGCTTTGCAAGCAGAAGAAAATGCATTTCAGAGAGTTAAATTGTACAGGAAATTGAGCTCTCATTATTAGAATTATATAACACAAATCCTGCCTTTCTAACACAGTCTTACACTTAATATAAAATTGTACGTGCATTTAATCACCGTAAAATCATGAACTGTATCTGTTGTAGCTACAGTCGGTATGCTTCGTGTGTCTGCCACATAGTAGGTTCTCAAATGTAGGCTAGCTATTTGTGACTTGAAATAAATTTATATTTGATTTTTTATTATTTCCAATGACCACATTTACCTCTGAATTTGCTGGTACCTGATTTTAGCACTATTAAATATGTTTTCAATATTTATTACAAATAAATGTTGAAAAGCAGGGAGTTGACAAGATTTGTATTCAGTGAAGCTGTATAATGTGAACTTAATCATCCATGAATTTCTGGAGAGCATGTGGGCAGTTAACATAAAGAAAATACAAAAAAAACACAAGCTAATGACTCAGCACAGGAATTAAAACAATACAAAGCTCTCATCTCAATATATACCCTTAGACTGTTTTTAAGAAATGCTCAAAAGTATGATATCTGCTTCCGAATTTTCCTATATTGCTTTCCTACCTTTATTTGGACCTTCTTTCCCCCCCTTACGTTTCTTGTTCTGCTCAATTTAGATTCCTTTTGTAGAAGTTTATCCTGTGTGTGTGGCTTCAATCTGAAAGGCAGTTAGGCTGGTTAGTTTTGAAAGTTCAGAGAGCTCAGACTTCCCAACCATTTCTATCTCAGTACAGGATATATTTCTCACCTACCTTTCTAGTGTTCAGAGCCCCGCCTGCCACTTTCTCAAATAGTCCTACTGAGCTTTTGGGAGAGTATCTGTCAGCCCTATTGAGTTTCTCAGGTATGTGTACATGTCCTTACTTCTGCCACCTTCTGTGTAGTTGCTGAGGACATTTAGATCATGCAGCTGACAATAGTTATCTACATCGATTCCGATTTAAGGACTTCAAGGGACGACTAGGTCACCTACTCTTATTATACAAGCTATTCAGGGGTTTTTGTTTTGTTACGATAGTTGTACTATCAGATTTGATTCAGAGAAAGGAGGTTTGGGGAATGTTTAATTCTCTTTCGCTGTACATTTCCCACAACCCCTCTCCCACACTTTTTGGCTATAGAAATCTTGCCTTCCAATCATGCAGAATATTTATTCATTTACACCAAGAAGCCAATGACCACAATATAAGTATCCTAAAATAGATCCAATTTTTCATTAGCTTTAGGGTAATATGAATTTATTTATTGAATGTAGAATAATCCACATGGACTGATTCTAAATCTAAGAAACTAAATAAATGCTAAATGAATTATACTATTTGCACTACATGAACACAAGTAGTAGCATAACAAATATTGTGTGTCAGCCTCAATAATGTGCAATTCAAATAAATAAATATTGGAGATTATACACAGTACATGATCTAACATATTTGTATTAAATCCAAAGTTTTTTCTGCCCCTGTGTCCAGAATTTTATGACAGTTTAGCTACTGTTTAACCTTCTCAATTTTTGAACACTGGGATCCTCCCACAAGACATGTCAGCAAAAAGCTGTTTCTAGATGTATGTTCAGAAATCCTACTTTCAGTATAGGTAAAATAGTATTAGTCTTCTCTCCTCCTGAAAAACTTCTTCCATCAAATCTATTCAGGTTTCTTTAGTAACTGCTCTAAATCTTCACTGAATCCTCACTGAAGTCACTTTGAGAAATCTAAATAGAAATGTGTTAGAAGTGGGTTAAAATTGTTATTTTTTTTTGTTTTCTTGAAATCAATTTGGTGTTTTGTTCACTTTGGACACACTATTCAGACAAAAATACAGTTCAAAAGAATCAGAACCTAATATAAATTGTCTATAAACAACAATAAAGCAATGTTGAGCGAACTAGCAAATTTATCACGGAGAAAAATAAAAATAATTGAATCATAGTAAGCAGGATCTAATTTAATGTAAAACAGTATTCAAAATTGTGTTTCTGGGCTCTTAGGGTTGTAACTCAAGTTTGTTGGCATCTCCAGCATTTTGTAACCTTATTCTTTATATGTTTATGCAGTGAAAATTGACAAATAATTGCTAACAGGTGTGATTAATTATAAGGAACTTTATGGTAACACAGTAGACCCCCTTGTCTGTGGGGGATATAATCCAAGACCACCAGCGGACCAACAGTAACTAATACTTTGTGGCATAACACATCTTTATCAAAACACTTTTTCTGTTCTTGTCTTCTACCCACAAATGTAACGCCTTTGCATCCAAACTAAGCATTATCGCATGCTGTGGCCTTAACTCTTGCAGTTTAAGGTGTGACAGCAAAACTAGCACGATGTTTTTCCTTCTCCATGATTTAAAGTGTAGACTATTTGTCCTGCCCGTAGATCCCAGGAACCTCGGAGTAAGAATTTTTTCTTTCCTTATTGTGTAAAGATCTTTCACCTTTTCACTTAAAAGAAGCACTTTACTGCTTCATGTTGGTATATACAAACTGACAACATCATACTTTGTGCTTTGGGGTCAGGATTAAGTAAGGCAAGGTTACCTTGGGCACAAGCGCTGTGGTATCTGCGGCAGCAGACAAGACAAGCAGGACAGCTGTTAAGTGACTCAGAGTCTGGTACTGTGTGCAGTGGGGATACGCTGCACGAAGGGATGATTCACTTTCTGGGCAGGATGGAGTGGGATGGTTGAAATCTCAGCATGCTACTCAGAACAGTGTGTATTTAAACACTTACTGTTTGTTTCTGGAATTTTGCATTCAGATGGCAGGCAACTGAAACCACAGAAAGTGAAACTGCAGATTAGGGCCAGCTACTGTATACCAATAATTTTAGTTCCCATAAACTGAATATGAAACAATAAAATTTGTATCTCCATGGGTAGTAATTCCTCCTTCTTCAAATCAATTGATTTTAGGGAAATCTTTACTCTCTTTTTGGATGCTTCCTCTGGATGTTACCTACAGCATTTCAATATGGTAACCATTTAGGTAGCAAAGTAAAATTTAACAGCATTACAAATCTGTGTAAATAAATAAAACCTGTGATGTTGGCTTCTAAAATAATAGGAGTTGCTTTCTCTAGGCATTTCATTGCTTGTAAAAGATGCCAATCGGATACAAATAATCTAGCAAAAATGACATTTTGGAGCATTTAAAAATCTTTGTTCTTCCCCCACCTTCAAAGCTGCTATTATACATGCTCCAATTTTGTGGGAGAATTTGTGAAGATGACCTCAGACGTGCGATCCACACTCACTTGCAAGGTGATGCTTTTAATTACTCAGTTGAGCCAGGGAGCAAGGAAAGTGAAATCAAAACTTTTTTCTAGTGTTTTGATTTAAGTCTTTAAAAACTAATTTAAGCTATTACAGTGTGTGTACTAGAAAACTTCAAGCACCTGGGTTCAATACAAACATGGGGATACAACACAAAAATACACTAACTTTTGGATTACCTTCTTCTTTGAGTACTTACACTACTGCAGTAGATTCTGAATGACTGACCGTGAGGACAATAGTATCCGATGAATTAAGCTCTACATGACTTGATAGTTATTCTATTGATTATATCAACAAAAATAGGGTCTCATTGGTTTACAGGTTTAAAGCCAGTCACTCTATAATTCTTAGGATTATGGGTGAACTAAAATGTTGAGGTTTCTAAAGCATATTCATGAAACCATTTTTCATGAGTTTTAGCAAGCAATAAATGTTCATACTCATAAATAAATCATTGCTGGAAGGAATTCATTTTCATTGCCTTTTCTGGAAAATAATGGAATCTCCTTTTGAAATAGTGATGATGAAATAATCTTACAATACCTACATTCTAATTCATTATTTAACGTGAACATACTTTTTCTATGAGCAAGATGCAATGTTGTTTTAAAGATAGTGAAATCCAAATGCTTAAAGGGACAAAATGATTTACAATATGGTCCATGTTCTTGAGATTGAAATGTGTTGGTTGAATTCATTTACCCAGGGGGTCAGTTCTAGTACATTGTAATTTGTGAGTGACCTAAATGTAATGGCAGACATTCTCAGTTGGGTGACATTAAAATTGTTCCCTTATATAAAACTTATTTCAGAGCTCTAAAAACAGCTACATCCTTAAAACTTATAATTATTCTACTACTTTTATCTGCCTACTCATTATGGTACATTCACAGCAAGAGTTTTAACTATAGACTATTTTTTAATAGATGTTGCACCTTTTACAAACCAGCTTTTTTTCTTGAGCAAAAATATTTTTAAAAGTTCCTTACTCAGAAACTTATTCATATTTCTAATTAATTAATTCCATTGAGAGAAACATACATAGCACTTGCTTTTGAAAATAACTAAATTCTCAATGTAACTTCCTTTTTTAAAGTTTTCTTTTCATTTTCAACATTTTAATTGTCAAAATCAGAAATGAAACTTTCTGTACATTCGCTCCCAGTTTCACATGGGAAACATTTGCACAACTAAATGTAGATTCTCAATTTCTATGTAATTCATAACCATGAATTTATGGTAGGCATGGTAAGAGCAATAATAGAGACAGCATTTATTATATAACGTTTTACCATGTGTCAGCGAGTGGGTTCCAGGTTTTGCATCTCTTAATCACCACGAACTGCCATGAGTAGGTTTCTATTACTACCATTTTACAGAAAATTGAAGTTCAGAGTTCAATTTAACAAAGCTTAAACTGCTAAGTGATGGAGCCACAAACCTATATTTAAATGGCCATTGCTCATGTTCTTAAGCTCCACTGCCTTCCTGAGAGAAATCTTTAAGGAAGACATAGCTAATGAGCATTATGTAATAAAATACATTATAGAACAGAGTACATAAAAATAGAAAAAGAAGGAAAACATCAGGCAGGTTGGTAATATAAAGTTGGGTCCACTGCTGGGAAGAAAACCAATACTTATTGGCCCCCTCCGATGCACTGATGATGGAGCACCATCTGTAGTAATGCTGATTCACTGATTCAGTTATATTTCAAATAAATAAATTTAAAATAACTTCCTACAGAGCTTTGATAGAACCAATACACAATTGTTTTTTTGCAAAATGCAGAGGTAAAAACATGTAATTTTGAATATAAAATAAAATAAAATACATAAAAATGGTGTATTCAGAAATTGTTTAGAACAATGAAAATACAGTGAATGTCTTTTATTTTCTATCTTAGCCCTATAACTTAAATCATTACTCGGTTCACTTTATTTTTCTTTAGTGTTTTAGAAATACATCTAAGCAGAAGAATATAAATTGTTTCACACATAATCATAGAGTAAAAAATCAAAAGTTATTTGTATGCATGGATAATACAGTTGAAGTACCTTTTAAGAAATAAAGAACATGATGCGAAAAAGTGTCATGGCCTGGAGAAAAAAGTCAAGGTGGCATGGTGCTGACAATAATGATGTGGTGATACAATGAGTGACAGGGACAGTTGTGTTGGCAGGTGCCATTGTATCAAAGTGGAGAGCTGACTTCAATAATGTTATGTAGTATTTGTTTGAAGAATCATTTGTCACTTCAGTTTTTTCTATAATCCATGTGTCAACTGAATAGGGATTTCTGCTTTTTAATAACGTTTTATCTTGTTACGACTTTAAACATAAAGTATAGTTACACACACATGGAAAATACAAGACATTCCTATGTACCTTTAACTCAGATTCAACAATTGTTTTACCTTTTGCCTCATTCCTTTACTGGAACTTTACTAAATCTGAAATATAGAGAAAGGCTTGAAATCCCTGGAAAACATAAATGGCATTGCTTGTAAGGGAGCGGCAGTATAGCATGCAAACATATCCTCTTCTTCAATTGTCACGACGTGCGTCTTTCAACACTCTCTGGTTTATTTAGAATCAGCTGTGTGTCTGGTTATCTGAATTGAAATACGATGTGATATTAAACAGATTCTGAGATTTCAATTACATATGGAATTATAGAACATTAAACGTTAGTTGAACATTTCAATATCATTCCATATAATGGCAATTATTTTTTATAATTTTGTAAGTGTGTGTTAATCATTCTCCATAGGAGATATAAAATTAGGCCCTCTTGATGACCATTGTTAATGATAATAGTAATAATAATGATAATGATAATAATTTGTAGCCTTGGGGAGGAATAATTTTAGAATGCAACATTTTATAAATTCAATCTAAATTTGTTCCTTAATTGTTTTGCTCAAAACACAAGCATTTTACAATTCAAATATTTGATGCTCAATTCTGCCAGCCACAAATACCAGTTGATAATAATGGTTTGCAGTGCTGATTGTTTATGACAGAGACAGCTGCAACTCCTTGTACATTGCACGTGTTTGGACACCTGTTACCATCATTTCTGAAAAGTTTCCTAAGGTATTTGACAATTTTGATAAATGGTCACAATAAAGCCAGTTCAGATGGGGAACAGGCCACTGTAATGTTTTATCAATTGCTGTTTGATCATAGAACAATTCAAAGCAGCCAATAAAAATCGTTAACATGTCTTGACAGCAAAAAATAAATTATTTGATTGTTAAGGGCTGTAGATGCTCTGCAGAGGCTAACTTTGTTAGGAAACATGGACACCGGTGTGCGAACTGACTGTGGGAGTGGGGGTGGGGTGGGTAGAGGAGGCCAAAGTGGGGAAAAATCAGGACAACTGCCATAAAATAATAATAAAAATGATTTAATAAAAAGAGAAACACGCTGTTAAATTCAGGAAAATCAAGCCTTGCACTGACTCTTCGTATGTAAAGCCAAACCAGAAGCTGAAGCAGCGTGTTCCTATGGTCAGAATTTGGTGATTGACTGCCTGCCTGTCTTCTTTGTCCCACTTGCAACGCAGGACTAACCGGATAAAGCCCGGTGTGCTTCCTAAGTCAATCCCACGGGATGATGTGCTTGCAGTGAGCTCCTTCAGGCTTCCTCAGAGCAGCAACCTCCAATCAAAGCCCACCTAAAGCCTTTGTGATGGTATCAAGTATTGTAATAAAGTAAGATGGATAAAAGGGAAAAGTAAGATGTTACCTGCTATGCATCTTAAGTTTTGGAGACACTATGATAAAGTAATAGTGTAAGTTCAGATAACAGTTAAATATTAAATAGTACTTCTGAGGACATCTTGGCTACATTCTAATTTCATAAACATTTTTAAAAGGAATAATGATTTCCTAAAACTTTTACAATAAAATAATTTTCTAGAATCAATACTCAAAAGGTGGATATATTACCAATCCCCTCAAATGATAATTGAACTTGTTTACATTATTATCCACAATGAGCAGCTATGATAGTGAACATTTATTTAGATTCTTACCTTTATTATATTAAAATATAGAATTTTAAGTAATAAATGAATCAATGTTATTTTTAAGGTTGTTTTTTTTCCTGGTAAATGTTCATAGTGCATAAATGTACTACAGGTGCTGTACTGGACATTTCTTCTAGGTTTAAAATTCTCATGACACCTCAAGCTCATAACTGACTTGAAGAAGAGAATGAGAAACTGTAAAGATTTTAAATTCACAGTGTGCCTAGGGCAAAGATGGAACTTAGCTGGTTCTATTACTCAGGATAAACAAAGTGAAAAATTGAAGTTGTGTATTTATTATAGTGCATTTACTTTCCCAGATAGAAGAGTTCTACTGGGGAAACAAACGCCATCCATTTTAGACTATAAGATATTTGTGATAAGCCAAATCTTAAAGAAAAATATATTGTATTCAGTTCTAAATAAAAAAATAATGTTTTACTTTTAATAACCCCTTCTGCATATGGGCAGTAATATATAGATTGTAAATTCACATTGTTTTAGTAAAACAGAGATTATCCACATTTAAAAACTAAAAGGAAATAATTTTAAGGATATCAAATGATAGAATTCAATCACATAAGAGGAAAATCAAGTGAAAATATTACAATTATATCTTAATGAAGTTTAGAACCTTAGAGTTCTGACGCAATGGCATTTAGAAAGCAAAGGCCTTTAAAAAAGTCATAAACAACTGTCAAGAAAAATACTTGCATTCTCAATTTTTTCATTTATCAACATATAAGCAGAAACACAGTGCAGTGCACTGTAGAAGTGGCTAACTTGTCCCCTTCCTTATGGTGATGAGTTACTGATTGGTCCCAGAGCCTGGAGTTCTCAAACTCTGTAAGCTTCTAGGTCAGCTTGTTCGGCACTGTCTGTGCTCCCTCCCCCTCCCCACAATCTTTGTCAATACACAGTTCTCTGTACAGTTGAACTCTGAAATTCCAAGCCAACAGTTTAACACTTTGGTTTTTCAGTTTACTCTTAATCCTTATCTTATTTGTTAAACCCAGCACACTATTATCAGTGAATTTCAGGGGCACTGTCACCACTAACCCTCCGACAGACTTCTTACTAATATACCTTTCCCATCTCAAGGAGCACACAGCTGGCCCGAATGCGTGTGACCTTGAATCCCATCAGCAATACTTCTTTACTATGTAATCTGCATGCAGTATAATTTGAGCTCCTTCCTAAACTGTTTCTATTTAAGAAGATTTTCCCCAGGAGACTTTATTTTCCTCCAAGAGGGAAGTCGTGCTTCTCTTCCTCAATTACATACAAAGATAAGATATGATTTATTTTCCCAGGGTAGTGTAATGTCTCTTTTAGAGAGTAGACTTCTGCAATTGATCCACTTTTTACCTGGAGCTATAAAAAATAATGACCTTGCACAGGAAAATACATATATGACAGAATCAATACCTCCAATGTTATAGTTATTTACATCTTTATTTTCACTACAATATTGAAATTGTATTTATTCATTTCATCTTTGGCAAACACTTCTTGAGTTTTATCAAACGCTGACATGCAGGTAAATACAAAAATTGTGATTGAACACCTACCCTAAGGAAACAAAATTTATTGGTCTCATTAATGTTGTTTCCTTCAGCATTGACTTTCTGTAGAACAGAACCAGCAGTTAAATGAATGATGATGGATTAAACCATTTTGTGGCTTGACATATATTCCTTTGTGAATTTAAGAAAGTACTATCCATTGGACTACTTTAAATCACATATTTACTTACTCATGTATCTATTCATTTATGTATCCAAAAAATACCTTTGGAGCACTGACTAAGTGCTGGACCCTGTTGAGCCCAGTGACTGTATCACTGAACATTGAACAAAGCAAATAAAATATTCCTTCTTGAGGGGAAGTTGATAGGACGTCAGTTGATAAGAAAATAATTTGAGCAGAGAGAGTTTGTATTACACATTATGATTTGGTGAGTTTTTAAGTGTTGTAATGTGGTGTGATTGTGAATTGTATTTTTATTTTTTAAGAAGTCATTGGTCCATTTGGAGAGCATTTTTGGTGACAATAGTAGCAGGAAAAAAAGTCTTTTTGTGATATATAAAATCAAATGCAAATTGAGAAAAAGGGTTAGTTAGGACAGAACAACTCTTTGTAGGCAAGTTGCTGCAAAGGAGGAAGAAAATTCAACCAACTCCCCCTGGAGGGAAAATGGGGTGACTGTTGCTCTCATTTTCATGGTGACAGAAAATAACAGTATATTTTATGATGATGGAAATGCTTCGATAGAGAAAAAATAATGATGAAAAGACATTTTGAACCTTTGGGGACAATTTCCTTGAGAAATAGAAAGAATAGGATGTGGTGTGTAATGGAAAATAGTATCACCCACAGAATCTGTGGGTAGAGATCCTGGTATGTGCCCTGGTATGTAGGTCAGTGGATGGTGGGGATCCCTGTAATTTCCCTTCAAATTTTTTAGTGAAGTGAAAATTTCCCTTTTCTTGAAAACTTAAATATATCTCATATGCCCCCTTTGCTCTAAAAAAATATATATATATTTTTAAAGATTTTATTTATTCATTTTTAGAGAGGGAAGGGAGGGAGAAAGAGAGAGAGAGAGAAACGTCAATGTGCGGTTGCTGGGGGTCATGGCCTGCAACCCAGGCATGTACCCTGACTGGGAATCGAACGTGCGACACTTTGGTTCACACCCCGCACTCAATCCACTGAACTACGCCAGCCAGAGCTATATTTTTCAATTTAATGACTACTGGGTTAACATTGTCTTTATTCTTGCTCCTATAAAATTCAGAACAGTATAATAGTTAAGTACATTGACTGTAGATTCAGGCTACTTGTACTTGGTTTTGAAAAGTAGGTGCCCTATTACTGTGTGATTTTGAACAAGTTACCCACCCTCTCTAAGCCTGCATTGTTTTTTTCTGTAAAATGGTAAAATAGAAGTAAACAGTAAATAAAAGTCCATCCTCCATAAGGTTGCTATACGGACACTCTAGGTCCTAACTATAAAAAAAGCCTTTTACTATGATAATGTAGCAGTCCGTGAATGGTGGCCAAAATGCAGGGTATTTATGTGGACTTATATGTACTGTTGGATAAATTAAAAAAAATAAATGGTACTTCCTTCAGCTTTTCAACTTTTTATCTCATTTCCCCATGCCTCTTGCTTAGGTGACAAAGTTGTCACTGCGGGATTTGGGCCGCAGACTCAGCACCTGACCTCCCACCTTTGTCTTCGCTCTCCATTGCTTCATGCGGTCACACGGCACGAAAAGCCAAAAATTTTTTTTTTTGCATTGATGGTCTTCAAGACATTCCTTTTCTGTTTAAGTTAATAAACTATACTTCTAAATTATATATCTGTATATATATATGTGAGATATTTAAATATATGTCTATTTAACGCTGAAGAGTTAAACTTTACCATCAAATAGATGTCTTTAAAATTAAGCATTCAAAGAAGCCCAGAGGTGTAGAACACTCTCTCTCGGCCATTAGGTTTCTTTTATTCTTCTTCCTTTTTTTTTAACCATTGAGTTTCACAGTCCCAACAATTAAGCTGGAAATCTTAGGTTCAATTGTCATCTTAATGTTGACCTTGTGACAAATGTGCTTAGGGTCAAAGTTCCCTCCCGAGCTAACCTTCTCACCACAAAAGGCTTTTCTTCCCCAGACTTGTCTCCCTCCAGGTAGCAAGATGAACTGGGGAAGAGGAGAGGAAAGAGCTTGGCATTTCTCCCCCACTTTCCTGGCTCTAAAATTTACTTTTTTTTCTTTCTCTTCTTTAGGGAAGATTAAAAAAGACCTCACTACTTAGCAATAGAAGGACCTATTCCTACGTTGTTTTTTTCAATCATAAAAGGTTTTCCTGCTGCATGTTATCTTTGTGTAAGGTTTCTTCTTAAGAAACTACTTTTTTATACTTGGAGTATTTGATTTAAAATTGCTTTCCAGTTTAAAACCTCTCTTAGCCAACTTCTCACCCCCTCAGTGATACCTCTGTCAACTTGAGATAAAAAACACCCTGCTTTTTTTTTTTTTAGAATCTTCCAAACCTCACTGAAAAGCACAACAGGCACATGTGAAATAATTTGAGGAGCAAGTTAACATCTAATTAAACAGTTATCGTTGTAGCAGGAATAAGCAATGGCGTGTTTACAGTAAGTATGGGTCTAGTGTAAGAGCTGATTACTACATGGCATGGTTAAATAGACTTTTGCAGGTGGAAAACAGGAAAATATTGTGAGCTTTATATTCGAACTCAGTGTTATGTAGGGAGAGAGCAATCTCTTCACAAATCAGTTCACAGAGACTTAATCATGAGAGGATGTTTTCAGGAGCACTTGCAGTGATCAGGGAAGCCGAGCTGACAGACAGGCAGTGAATTTGGGGACCAAGGCAGCACTGAAACACAGTCACAAAGATTGGAATGAAATGAGCTGTGACCACGACTTTGCATAGCGTTGTTTACAATGAACTGTTGCCAATCAAGGAGCAGAGTTGATAGAGAAATCTACAGCATGAGTTATATATTATATATACACATATACACTATATACATATGCATATACATAAGTACATACTAGATACAAGGTATAAGATATGTACCTTCACATGCACACACACAAAGCTGTATGCACACACAGAAACATACATAAGAAGAAACAAGCACCATCACTATATTATTTTGTAGGTTGGGATTAATGTACTATATTGTGAATCATCCTCAGATTTCTGGCAGATCAGTTAAAATGCATCTCTGAGAAGGAGCTGAATTGTAAAAGGATGGTGTATTGTGTTGGAGAGAAATGGAAAACTAAATAATGTGAACAGACAGAGACTGGAAGAGGAAAAGTATGGAGTGAAATAAATGATATGAGAGAAACCACAAAGATCATTTTTGCCATCTCTTTGAATGGTGGTAGGAAAATGCTAGACTGGGAATGATGAATGCCGAGCACCAACACATGTGTGAACATGGCAACCAAGACTGAGACCAAAGGAGGCAATATCAGTGCACTTAAAAAGGAGTGCATATACTACCAACAAACTTTGCAATTCTGGAACTTTCTTTTCGAGGGAGAAGCCTGTTAAAGCAGGCTTCAAAGGTCAAGCAATGCACCTCTTTCCCTGAAACAGAGCAGTGCTCTCTGGTTTGATGAGAAAATATGAATCTTACCTGAGGACACATACCGCCAGTCAGTACATTGCCCTCTGACATGTTGCTTTGTAGGGACCCTGAGCACAAAATATGGCAAGAGTGATGGATCTGCAGCAGATGGAAGCATCACCAAAGTCCCAAAGCTTCGCTGCCTCTGTGTTAACAGATGAAGACAGAGGAACAGATGCCAGAAACAATCAGGCAGCTCTTGGGGCAGGAGAATGAACACTGAAGGAAAACTGTATCTTGCCAGAGCAGACGATCAAGAAATTAAAACATCTGATGATAAAATGTTATGTCCAGATGGCATTTATCTCGGGCTTCTCAAGGAAAAAGAATAATGATGGGTAGAAAAAACTACCATGCCAAGAAAAAATTTAATTCCCTGTGAAATCATAGGAGGCAGATATTGCAGAAACAAACAAAAAACCTAAAGTGTACACGTTATATGTATGGAAATAGGAAATAGTATGAAAATTTTAGAGATGATAGACCCTTTTGCCTAAATCATAAAAAATACTATTTTGCATATGAACAGTAGTCCCTCCTTATCCTCACAGGCTATGTTCCAAGGCCCCCAGTGCATGTCTGAAACTGCAGATAGTACCAAATCCTATATGTTTACTATGTTCTTTCCTACACATGCATACCTATGATAGAGCTTAATTTCTAAATTAGGCACAGTAAGAGGTTAACAATAGTAACTATTATTAAAATAGAACAGTTATAAGAATAATCTGTAATAAAAGTTATGTGAATGTTGTCTCCATTTCTCATTCTCCAGTAAGTTTTGCCCTTTTTCAGTTCACCCTTATTTCTAATTCTGTGTGACCAGCCGTTACTTGCAGCAAATGGCTTGGGGCTGCTTGTTTCAGGGGATCCCTCACAGAAGTCTTCCTATAGGCTCAATGCTCTGTAGTACAGGGCATCTCTTGGCCTCGTCTTCCACCCACAAATTTAATGCCCTCTCATCTCAACTAAGCATATGCTGTACTCTGTGGCAGTAACTTTTGCAGTTTGAGGGGCAACAGCAAAACCAGCATGTAATCTTTTTTCCTTCTTCTTTTTCACAAATGGAAACTTTGTTCAGACCATAGATCTTAGCAATCTCAGCATATATTTGTTCTTTTATTAACTCAAAAATCTTTACCTTTTTACTTAAATGAAGTACTTTGTGGCTTCTCTTTGGCATGCCCAAACTGCCAATATCACTACTTTTGTATTTAGGGCCATTATTAAGTAAAGTAAGGGTGACTTGAACACAAGTACCGTGATACTCCCACAGTTGAACTCATAACCAGCCGAGACAGCTGCTAAGTGACTAATGGGTGGGAAACATATACATTGTAGAGACACTGAACAAAGGCATGATTCACATTGTGGGTGGGACAGAGCAGGACTGCATGAGACTCCATCATGCAGCTCAGAACTGTGCCATTTAAAATCTTATGAAGTGTTTATTTCTGGAATTTGCCATTTAACAGTTCAGACATAGTTGACTATGGGTAACTGAAACCATGCAAAGTGAAACTGGGGGTAAGGGGGGACTACTGTACTATGTATGTATTGCTAGCAGATATAATAAGGACCAAATTTAATCATGTGCATTTGAACTTTACTTATTCCATAGTGAAATGTTTAGTAATATCATAATGATTATCAGTTTTCCAACTATTTTTTGGTTCTGTACCTGGACACAAATCAGAGGTGTTTTGTCTATCTTACCCCCTTGAAGTGAAGAGGTTTCCCGTTAGAGAGTAATTCACTTGTGTCATGAACTTATTTGTGGAAGAATTGGTGCATCATGTGTGACTCTACCAGTATAGGATGCATGCACTATAGGATAGTTTCTTCCTGGTTTCCTCCGGGTTTTGACCCAGGTTTCTTTTCCTTTGGCTGATTGTACTTTGTATTCTTTTGCTGTAATAAATTGTAGCCATGAGTACTCCTGTATGCTAAGTCCTATGAGCACTCCTAGCAAATCACTGAACATTAGTGGTGGTTTTATGTTACCTGACCCACGGTTCTCCGGGTGGGGAGTTCAAAAACTAGTTCACGATTTGGTACGTCTCTTTTTCTGTTCTGATCATTATGAATGCAAGTGTTGCATCCTTTTTCAGTCTTGGAATCTAAATGAGGGTGATGCAAAGAAGAAAGACACTCTTGCAAAGTGCGATGAGACTTCTGTTTTAAGCCATTGAATGTTTGGTGTTATGAACCCAGTGTAAGTACCATGTGTGATTCAAATAGTAATCAATACAGTCAGGATGTTCAGGGTATGCCTACTAATTTATTCAGGTTAATTGGTTTTAGGATGCAGTTAGTAATCTAATTGTGTAGATGATTGTGTAAAAAGCTTTGGGCAGTTGCAAAGCAAGTTGCAGTAAAGTGTTTTATTTGAAAAGACTATACACACTCACAGAAGCTAGAGAATGCAATTTTCAACTCCAGGATCCCTTGAAATGACTTTCATTTTAAAATCCAACAATTTTCAGAGGATCAATGCATCATATATCATAACTCGATGCTTAATATGCATTCAGTTCAAGATTATTAGTATGGGAATCAAGTGGATTCACAGAAGGGAATAGCCTGCATCTAGTTAAGTTGGTCAGGTACATACGTTTAGGGATATGAGGCCAGAGATTTGATCGTAAGCCAGGACATTAAACAATGGGGCGGTGAAGGAGAAAGGAGAGGTCTCTCAGAAAGTAGCTTTTATTACATTCCCAGCTAAGATTAAAAACCTCATTCAAAGTCCAATGGGAATGAAAATGGGGAAAAAAGAAATAAATAAAGAACTGCATTTGGCATCCTGGAACCCTGGGGTCGCTGTCAGAGGCACAGCCAGAGAAGGTTAGGAAGCAACACATTATGGGACTAAGGGCAGGAATTTGCCCCTGACATTTTAGGTCAGGTCATATCTCGTTGTGTGGAGTGTCCTGTTTGTTGCCATAGGTTTAGCAGCATTTCTGACTTCTACACACTAGATGTCAGCAGCATCCTGTGTTGGAACAACCAATACTATGCCAGGTATTACCAGATGGCTTCCACTTGGCAAAATCTGCACCATCCCTTCCAGTTAAAAACTATTGAAATAGACCATAAGGTAGAAAACTCAACTTTGAAGAGAAAATAAAGATAAAGAAGACCTGCTTAGATCTTAGGATGCCTGGGAACAAGGAAGCTAAACCAGTATAAAGGAAATGGGCAGTGGGGAAAACCCCAGGCCTTGGAGCCGAGATCTGCAGACTGAGATACTAGATGTGGTTTACCTGATAAAGAGACAAATCCAGAAACCACTGACCTACCAAACTGCCCTGAGCCAGGAATTAAGTCAGAATACCAAAGGAGTGTACATATCTATGTCAGGTTGAGTAGATTGGCTGAATCTTGAATGAGACATGCGGGAGGTATTTAGGTATATCATAATGGTTGTGGATGCTGAGAAGTCTCATGACCTGTTGATTTGGGGGAGAGAACCAGGGAACACAATGGTGTAATTCAGCACCAGTCTGGAGGCTTGAGAACCAGCAGAGCCTATGGTCTGCATGTGGAAATGCAAAGGTTCGACAAACAGGAGCTCTTACGTCTAGGAGCAAGAGAGATGGATGTCCCAGTTCAAGAAGAGAGCAAGAATTCACACTACCCCCACACTTCTGTTCTGTTCAGGCCCCAAATAGATTGGATGATGCCCCCTGCATTGGTGAGGGTAATCTTCTAATGCTTCAAATGCTAATCTCTTTTAGAAACACTCAGACACAGCCAGGCATAGCTAGCTGGGCATCCGTTGCCCAGTCAAATTGATGGAAAATGAACCATCGCATATTCCATCCCTGACTTTCTTGTTTGTCTTTGACTTGACTGAGATTTTCTGTTGCTCTTCCTCTAATTTTGTATTTGAATGATTAACTCACTAATTTCCACTCATTTTTTCCTAATACCTGCATTAAGTTGTAGCACACACATGTTGATAACATACACCAATTTTATTTTCATTCAAATATATATATATATGAATATATATATATATATATATATGCATATAATTTCTCCAAAGGCTGTTCTCTGCACAAGCACCTTTACCTTAAAAGGGTAATCAGTGCTTGTGCCTACAAGATATACAGAAATATGAGACACCTAATGGAGATTTTCTTCTCACCCTTAGCTAGATACAGAAAAATGGGTTTGGCTATTTAGCTGTAGTGCTTCAAATAGATTAATCTAATGTTTATTGTTTTTAATGGGAAGACTGTTGTCAGTCTACAAGAGTCCTACGTGCCTGGCCTTTGTTCTACCACTGACCTCATGTTAACGTTCTTCCCTTGCTTCCTGAGTTCTGGTCACCCTTGACTTTCTTGCCGTGCCTGGAACATACATATTTCTTTCTCGTAGTCTTTCCACTGGCAGATTCCACCGCTTGGAATATTTCTAAACCCCATTTCCTTGCCTAGGTGTCACTTCTCACTAAGGCTTACCATGCTTTAAATGTCAGCCCCTCTTGTGACAATCTCCATCTGTCTTTTCCTGCTTCATATTGTCACCCATCACCTCTAATGTGCTGTGCCAAGTAATATCTTCTTGTTTATCACAGAATGCGAGCACCTTAACTTCCAGCATTTGTTCTTGTTGTTTTTTGCAGAATTCAAATCTTTAATTTGCAGGTACTTTTTCTGTGGTGCTGGTACAAACCCAACTCCTGTTTTTAAGAGTAACTGGCCATACTGGGCTGCTGAGACTGAAAGAGAGGGAGAAAACAGATGTGCAGGGTTCAAAATTAGGGTGGTTATAACGGGCACAGTTACAAAAAGACACTGCTCCGACTGCTATTTTTTCTCCTTTGCCCATGGAGTGTGTCAAAGAAGAGCAACCTTTCCAAAGGAAAATTTTTTTCTCAAAATAATTTCCCTCCTTTCATGGAAATCCCTGTGGGCCTTAGAATCAGAATTAGGCACCCGATGAAGTTCTATCTTGAACAGCAATAATTGACTTAGACTACTGTTAAAGAATTATCTTTTGTTCGTGCCTTTCTCCCCTGGGTGACACACAGCCTTGGGAAATGACTTGAAGCATCATGTGAGTTTAATCTCTAGGGCCTTTTCTTATTACATAAACCTTCATGTCTTGACTCGTGTGTCAGTGGTGAGCATCCACATATTGCATGAAGAGCAGCTGGTGTAATAATTCAAACATAATGAGCGCAACTTTTTTCCAATTTTTTTAGAAATGTGAATCTTTGGTTCTTGAAGGCAATAAATAAAAAGAGAAGTAATGAATTAATTTACCAGGCAGTTAAGTGTTTTTTGAATGGAGGGTACATTAAGCAAAGTATTATTTTAAAAAAATCTTGAAAAGAAACTGTTAGTTTATAAGTTAATTTTGAAGGTTATAAACTTGGCATTATAATAACATTTTCCTATTTATGTGATTTCAGTAAGATGATGTAAATTATAGTTTTCTTTTAGATAACAGAAATAATGTGTATTTATTGCTTCAAAAACTTTATTACATGATGTTTGTTTAGAAGAACTTACAGCTTTTATATTTATGGACACACTGTCATGGAATACATGTTTCAAATTACATTCTCAGGTCATACCAATATAACCATAGATTCATTTTCTTACTAAACTAGAAAATTTAATTTAACAAAGACAGCTACAAGGGTGAAACTTTGAATTCAATATAGGCAAACCTTGTTTCCTTTGTAGGTAAACCATGTTACCCTTGTTCCTACGTGACTGGGATATGCTGTTCATTCAAGAAATAACTTTGAGTTTAAACTTGACCCATATGAACTACATTTGTTTTTGTGTTTTTAACGATGCAATGGGAAACTTTAAATGTATGAGATTTGGGGATGCATAGATGTTTTGCTTGTTTTTACTACCAAGTGGCAATGGCTTGTGAGATGGAGGTGTCTCTGCAACGAGAAAAGTTAAACTTAATGTTCCGTTCAAAGAGAGGAGGTCTGAGTGGCCTATGTATCACTGGCTGTTGATGGACTGGTTCACCCAACATTTACTGAGAACTTTCTATGCACAGTCACTATATCTGGATTTGGGGGATTTTAATATGAACAAAGCAAAGCTACTAAAGTCAAGAAGCATCTGTTTGAACAGTGAAGTATGGTTCAGGAAGTCAGCTTGTGCATATTTTACCCACCAAACTATGCTCTTGTAAACAAAGAATATTGATATCACATTCACTTTTCTGATTACATAGAGCAGGCATGACAAACCATCCTCAGCAAACCTCTTGTTTTAGGACAGACTGTGACCTAAGAATGTTATTTACATTTTAAAATGGTTACTTCAAGCTGCATGAGCTAATATATTACATATAGAACTTATGGTATATACTTGCATCAATATATTCATATCAATCTAGTGAGTGATTAGTTCCACCCTTCTTAAATTTTGGGAATCCATTTTCACACATATTCCCTGGCTTATGACAATATAAGTGAACAAAAACCTTGCAGTTCCTTTGGAGTATGAACTATTTTCTCTAGGGTCAAACTGATATGTGACCATAGTGAAACTTCTGGAAATAATAAGGGTATTCTGATAGGTCTTGAGAACAGTAAGCATGTTTTTTTGCAGGCAACTGGTTTCCGTAAGTTTATTTCAGCTTCTTTAAGCTAGAGCAAGCTAACATCTTCTGACATGAGACAGTAAATGCTTTCCTGACCAAACAAGTTTAGGGTAACTCCAGGGATCAAATACTCATTTTCTTTCGGGTATACCCAAATATCCACATTTCTGTTCTCAGAACCTGTGATGGTCAGTTTTATTTGTCAGTTTGTATATGCTAGAGTCTGTATTTATTCAAATACTAATCTAGGCATTACATTAAGTTATTTTGTACAAGTGAGTTAAATTCATAATAAATTGACTTTAAGTAAGGGAGATCTGGGTGGGACTGAACCAATTAGTTAAAGGAGTTTGATATTGAAGATGGAAGGAAATACACAACATTTCAGCATATTATGCTTCATTATTTCAAGAAAGGTAACAATGCAACTGAGACACCAAAAAAATATTTGTGCAGTATATGGAGAAGGTTCTGTGATGATCAGATGTGTCAAAAGTGGTTTGCAAAGTCTCATGCTGGAGATTTCTTGCTGAACTAGGCAGTTGGGTAGACCAGTTGAAGCTGATAGCTATCAAATGGAAACATTAATGGAGAACAATAAATGTTATCCTATGCTGGAGATAGCCAACATATTCAAACTATCCAAATCAATAAAGTTATAGGTGAAAATGAAGATTGTGTCTTTTACAAAAAAAATACAGATATTTTGGCCAACTCAGTAAGTATTATTTTTATTAGTGGCCGTCATGGTCACAGTTTTCTTGTAGCTTCAGTTCAGCTTATTAAATGTGCACAATTTAGGGACTTTCATTTAGCTATATTTTCTCCAGCAAAAAGAAACTCCCAAAACTTGAGCCTATGTCACATCTGACATTCTACTATCGTCTTCTTGTTCATGAAAATGCAAACTTATGCTTCCCTTGTAAAAGCTGTCATATAGTGAATACTGCTGAAAAATTGAGGGCAAAAACAAAGTTTCATGATTTCTAGATAAGAATAGATTAGAAATCACATTAAGTTCCTATGTCTTTAATATTGGTTAAAATAGTTAACATACATGAGGTTTTGCTGCATGTACTTTGAAAAACATAAAAGACTATGGATGTAGCTCTGTGAGAACATAATAATGAATACTCAATTTGGGGTGAACTTAAGAAAGTAGCTCAATACTTGATTTAAGAGATAAAAGTAAAATATAATTTCAAAACTACCAGAGGGCAGGTTTCTGGGGACATATCTCAGGTGAACTGGGATGTTCTGCACCTAGTCAATAGAGTTGAAAATGCGAAGACATAAATTGTGAGATATATTTGTAGTCTTATCAGATTTGGAGTACCCAGGCCTCATCCATCGAAGTGATAGTTGGTTATAATGAAAGAAATATTTCTTTAAAAATAATAGTATGGGAGCCGCGGCACACCAGACTTCTGTGCAGGAAGCTCCTGGCAGGGAGACACAGCCACGCTCCGTGTGCCTTACGCAACAGGGCTGTCGTTTGCTCCGGGCCTCATAACGAGCTGACATCCAGAAGGAGCGCTAGCTGATTGCCTTCCCTGTGTCCCGCAGCAGTTTTCTCCAGGCAAATAGCGTTTGCCTTCTGACTGTGCTGAATTCCAAGTGTTCTCTTCCCTGAAATATTTCTTTGAAAAGTTTCCATTTGCCCATTAGCACACCTAACTAGTTCAACATTTTTACATTAAAATTGCATAGTCAATGACATTTTAGATATGTAGTATATTTCTGTATATGAGAGAATGAAAATCAATGTTTACTTTAAATTATCTTTTTTAATTAGGATAATTTTTTTGTTTTTCCCTAATTGATTTTATTAGTGTCTTCTCTGTAGAAGTGTTATGTTACATCTAAATGCAATGAAAAATTGGTCAATAACCCAGGTATGCTCTAAATCAATACAATACATTTTTGTTTTTAATAATTAATAATAATTATTTATCTTGCCCTGGCTGGCATAGCTCAGTGGATTGAGCTTGGGCTGTGAACCAAAACATTGCAGGTTCGATTCCCAGTCAGGCCATATGCCTGGGTTGCAGACCACGGCCCCCAGCAACCACACATTGATGTTTTTCTCTCTCTCTCTTTCTCCCTCCCTTCCCTCTCTAAAAATAAATAAAATCTTTTAAAAAATAATTATTTATCTTTTTAAAAAGTTATCATTATTCTTTTCGTTTTCCTGTCCCTTATATATTTGCTACATAATGCATAATTGCTAACATTAAAGGTAATGGCATCTTCTAACCAGGAAATAGTAAAACTGTTAAATAAATGCCAAAAAGCCATTCTTTCTTTTTTATTTTGGTAGCAAATATTATTTCACTTTAATTCCACATTAAGGAATATTGCAAGTAAGTAGGAAAGGGTAAAACCAAATAACAATATAGTGCAATGGTGCCATTAACAACAGTTTATTTCTGAATAAGTGAAATTTATATAGAAAGGAAGTTCGGTTTCAGAAGGAAGCTTAGTGGCTCCTGTAGGAGTGATATAAAAATAAATGGTGGTGAATTCAAATTATCCCCTTTAATAGAAACTATCATTTATTTTTCTATCCAAAACATTTTTAGCACCATGTAACACTGGCCTATGATTTACACAGAGTTAGAATGACCTTTGTTTAAAGCATGGCTTGGCCACACGAACTCCGTGACTTTGGAAACTTATACAAAATCTCTGAGCTTGGCTTTCTCATCTGTAAGAAATTGGGATAGTGACAAAATGCAGTTAATTTGAGAATTAAGTGATCTAGCACATGCGAATTTGCATATTATAGTTTCAATAACTACATGTTCTCTTACACGTTCCAGCTGGATATACATATGACCTCAGTGTATGTTTATCTTCATTTAAGAGAGAGGGGAGGGGAGGGGTGAGAGTAGGGAAGGCAAGGGGAGGAGAGAGGAGAAGAGCAAGGGATGGGAGGAAGGGATGGAGGGAGCAAGGAAGGGAGTCGAGACGTGATGAACCACATCTCAACTGATGACAGCCCTATCTGTGTACTCCAGACATTCATATGTGCCTACACACCAAGAAGTCATGTTAGTTTAGGTCTATTTTTAATGACTTTTCTCCCACATTTTTGTTTGTTCCTAGCTATTCTAGAAAATCACGGAAAAAGCAAGTTTATTTCTTAGTAAGTAAATTGTGTCCAGCTTCTTGTATTTCCAACCAGCTTTTTCTTTGCTACTTCCAAGCGACTAACAGTGAAAAATAAAACAGTGAAGTGAATGCAGGGATTTCCAGGCTCGTGGAGAGACGAGTGCTCCAACAATGGTCCAGGTGCACTTTATATGTATCTCACTGTTTCATGTCCTTGGGGCAAGTTAGCTGTGAGCTGCTGGAGAAAGGTTAAATTATTGTCAGCATTCTCTAAGAACTTAACACTCGAGATGAAACAGAGTTTTGTTTTCAGAGGTACTCACAAGCAAGAATTTCTTCCTGCCTGTTCTTTAACTCAGGTGTGTAAATGGGGGAAAAGGCAGATCTGTGAAGAAAGGACATAGCAATGGTTGACCTTCCATTAGAAAAGTATCATGTGGATGCCTATGAACATCTGAATTAAAAATTGCTTAAACTGGAGTCACAACTCTGAGCATCTGAGAAGCTAGGGAGTTAAGGGGCATACTGCACCTAATGGCCAACATGCCCAAGCATCCTACTCCGCCAACTTCCAGCTCACACAAGCAACTCTGTGTTCCAATGGAAAAATGCAGGTGTATCCTTGTACATGCTTGAACTCAATCTCAGGCTGAGGTTTAGATGCCCAAATACGCATCTATGAGAAACTGTTTTCATTCTTTCTTTTTTCACTCACCATATCTAAAAGCTGGACTATGACGTCAATGCATAGTATCATAAGCACTTTGAAGAAGGAAGCCTCAAAACTTAGTTGTAATTCCATAGCATGTAATAAGTTTATCATGCATTGCACACATAACAAAATATAATTAAATATTATATATTTAAAATAAAGTACAATCTCCTTTTTAAGCTTACTCTGAACCCTATTTTAAAATAAAATAAAACATATTTTATCATTTGGCTCATTCAGAGAAAAAAAGATTAGAATAACTGTATTTAAACTATTGGTGGTTAAAATTACTTTCCTCCTTATGTCTTATCCTCAAAAGACCATTTAAAAATTACAAGAGGGTAAGGTAGTTATATTTTATTCTGATTATTTAATCAGCATACTGATTTTAATAACACAGGTATTTAATTAAAATCAGATCCCCATTCCTCCATTCTCAGTCCATGCAGCCTGGTGGGGCTCCACCCCTACTTCTAGAACATTGCCAGGGAGGAGGAGATTCAGGCAAAAGCCACTTTGGTTCTGCACTGAGCACGTGATCTAAACACGCATCACATGAAATGCAGAAGCCACCAGAAAACAGGATTTCTGGTTATCTTCTTGGATGGAAATTGGTGGACACCCGTCTTATATCTACAAAAGAAGGATCTGTTTAACAGTGAGGAACAGAGGTGAGCTGAGCGAGGATATGGCGAAGAAATGGATGCTGTTTACATGGCTTCAGCTCAACTCTGAGACCCCTGAGCTTATCAGTTACATGAGTGAATACAATTCATTTTTGTTTCAGCCAGTTTCCATTGCATTTTCTGTCATTGGGAACTGCATGAGCCCAACTCCATGCACAGTATGACAAGAGTTTCATTTTATACTAGTTTAAAAATTGCTATATGTATATTGATAATATTTTATAATAGGTAAAATAATCACAGACCCTTGATGTACAAAATATAATCCTAAATGAATTACTACTGATATTATAGCCTAATAAATCTCACAATTATAATCTGACATATTTATCTTGGGAAGTAGTACTCCTTTCTTCCAATATGTAAGAGAGAGTTTACATATTTTCAGTAGGACCTGGAAATCATGGGGGAGTAGGTAAAAATAAACATTTATATAGACAGTGACTCTTTTATAATACATCTTTGATTTATTCTGTTGCTCCTAAGTAGGTCATTGAATAGTTCTGATCTTTAGGCCTTCAACAAGAATAAATAAAAATATGTTAATTTTAGAGAATTAATTCTTAAAGAATAAAATGTAAAAATAAAATCATAACCTTATATTTTGACTTATAGATGATGCAAGTTTTAATCAGGCCCTCACTTTAAGAAATCTGTAAATATTAACTTACCTTTGTTTCTGTTTAAAAAAATCAAATCAAAGAATTTAATCAAAGAATGAAAGAGTGTTTGTTAATATTGGTATATTTAGCCTTACCTCCATGGTCAGACCATTCTAGGCTCGAGGTAAGAGGCCTTACACATCTTAAGTTTCATTTTCTCAATGGTGTTTAGAATCATTCACCTCCGTGGTCAGATATAAGCTGTCTCCTCAGGGCTCCAGTTTTGTGCTCTGACTCATCATTGCTTGAAACTGATTCAGGACGTGGTTTTGTTGTGTTAGTTCTAGAGTAGAAGCTCAGTCTCTAACCACACATTTTTCCTACCCTATTGGTAGGCCTCACTTCTCCCTATTGCTTAGTGTACAAAGTCCGTGGGCCACAGTCCCTAACTCCCACTGTGGTCATTTGTGTATTTTACCAGACCCTGTCAAAATACTAGTTATATCCCTTATTTCTAGTGTCTATTTTGGGGGATGGAACCCACCTCCTGATCTCTCAAGTTTACTCCTTGATGCCAACATATCTAAAAATCTTATTGCTGTGTTTTAATAACTTGTAGAAATTTTGTTACTAGTAGGCCTGCTCAAAACTGAATGAAGGGTGCATAGGTTCTTTTGAATTGGTGTTTCAGGATTCTTGCACCCCAATGTTCATAGCAGCCCAATTTATAATAGCCAAGTGTTGGAAGCAACCTAAGTGCCCATTTGTAAATGAGTGGATCAAAAAACTGTGGTATATTTACACAATGGAATACTACACAGCAGAAAGAAAGAAGGAGCTCCTACCCTTTGCTACAGCATGGATAGATCTGGAGAGCATTATGCTAAGTGAAATAAGCCGGGCAGTGAAAGAAAAATACCATATGATCTCACCTATAAGTGGAACCTAATAAAAAAAACAAACACACAAACAAAATATAACCAGAGACATGGAAATTAAAAACATATTGACAGTAACCGGAGCGGAGAAGGAGGAGATAATGGTGGGGAGAGGTGGAAGGGTTGTTAAGGAACATGTATAAAGGACACATGGAAAAAGCCAAAGAGGGGTAGGATCGGTGGTGGGAGGTGGGGATGGCTGGGGGCGGGGGACATGATGGGGTGAAAATGGAAACAACTGTATTTGAACAACAATAACAATAGAGAGAAAAAAACTGAATGAAAGTTTGGAATACTTGCTGAAACTCTTGGATAGCATGCTTTCTCATTCCAGATAGATCCCTACAGTCTCCGTAGAGCTTTCCACCAATGGCTGCCTTATTCCAGAGAAAGTGATCCTTCTCAGTTTACCTTTTTCTCCAATTTTTACCCTAGCCATCAACTGGTTCTTTGCTTAAATATCAAAGTAAACAGCAAAAGAGAATTTTTTGTTACATTTTGTAGGAAAGTCTAATGTTTTTATGTTAATTTTAGGAATTAAATGCTGCTTATTCCAAGAAGGTAAAGCACTGGATATTATTTTCTTGGGTCATTTCACAGGTTGTTTTCAGTGATCAGTCATGAGAAATTAAGTGATTAATATATCCTACTTTAATAACGTGTAGGCTTACTGAACTGCTATAAAGTGATAGATGCCCCAAGCTAACTGTTCCTTTCCGGCAATGCTTCCACTGGGTTATAGGTGTCTAGACAAATCTGCATTGCCCCTGGGGAAACTGAGTCTAAAGGAACTAATATCATAGCAATTCTTTGCTCAGCACTGAGCACAATTATGCTAACACTCCAGATACTGTATTTTGTGAGTAATGAAGTCCTCTGTCTCTCACCCAGGAGTCCCATGTCCTCTGTTAGCTTCCATGAAACTGTAACCAGGTTACCTGTCATTTTGCTAGTGGGATAAACTCTTACATCTTTCAGAGTTGTTCACTAGAGTCAGGGGACACTTTAAATCAGAAAAAAAAAGCTATAAATTCTGTCTGGTTTTCATACCTTTTTAAATTATAAAAACCTCAATATACAATAGCTGAAAATTCCATAAAACTGTTGTCTTTACAGTCTAGCTTATAAACATAAACTATTATATACTTTTCACTATTATTGCTAATGAAAACTCTGCTAATTTTATCTTTTCTCAGGAAATTACATAAAAACCCATGTTATACAAGTAATAAAAATTGTGGCAATCGTTGAATAATAAATTATGGCTCTTAGTTTTTAAACTATAATTTTTAATCTTGAATTTGGAGAACCACATTTTTTACTGTGTTTTAGACACAAAAATTTTACTCTTTAACCATATTTTGGCTGAATATTCATGTACTTAAATCCTTAATTGCTATCCCTCCACCTTATCAATTACAATGTGATGTAGTTAGATAATCAAAATTCAAGGTTAGATATAAAAATATACCTTTTATTTATCTGGCATAGTTATAAAGCAAAGCAAGAAAGGTGGGATAGTGATCAATATTTCTTAACAATGGGACTGTATTGCCTGATGATACAGGGTAACCTGATTAAGAAAGATGGAGGCAACACCACATAGATGAGAAAATGAGAGTTGAGCTTTGCCAGAGTCAAAATTTTCTTCTGCTTTGAAAGTAGAGGAACTGAGCCATTGGTAACAATTCCATCTGTATATTCATACATAATTATATTTATCTACATTTGCATAGATCTATTCAATTGCATCTATATCTAACAATGCAAGGTTGCATTTAAAAATACTTTCCTTCCTCCCTATCATCCTTTTATTTTCCCTCCGTTCCTTCTTTTTGGTCTTTCTTTACATCCCTCCTTTCCTCCTTTCTTTCTTCTTAATTTTTAAAAATATATTTATGAAGTAATGTGCTTTCTGTTTTACTTTTGCCTCTAAATAAACTAATGCTTTTATTACTATGTTTACAAGTCATTTAAATTTCCTTGGAAGTAGTTTGAATTTAAAGTGAAAGGCAAATACCATATGATCTCACCTATAAGGGGAACCTAATCAACAAAATAAACAAGAGAGCAAAATGGAACCAGAGACATGGAAATAAAGGACAAACTGACAGTGACCAGAGGGGAGAAGGGAGGGGGATAATAAGGGAAGGAAGGGGAGGGTCAAGTCAAGGAACATGCCTAAAGGACCCATGGACAAAAACAATGGGGGGAGGATTGAAAGTGGGAGGTGGGGAGTGGTTAGGGCAGGGGAGAGTAATGGGGAGGAAATGGGGACAACTGTAATTGAACAATAATACAAAAATTAAAAAGAAAAAGAAAAATATCTTGAATAAAATTGAAATGCAACAGCCAATAAAAGAAATATTAAAAGCATACAGGGAATTTTAAGGCAATTTAAAATAAAAAAAATTTCAAATTGATAGGAGAGGTATGAGCTGTTTCTGCATCAAACTTATAAACCAATTTTAGGAAAATATTTTTAAATAAGACAGATTTAAAATGGGTTTTTTTTGCAAATACAAATGGTGCTTGAATAAATTCAACTTTATTTTATTTTTAATTGAGATATAATTGACATATAACATAGTATAAATTTAATGTGTACAATATATTTATTTGATACATTTATATTGCAATATTGTTATCAGCATAGTGTTAGCTAACACCTCCATCATATTAATAACTACCATTTCTTTGTTTTAGTAATGAGAACATTTAAGGCATATCCTGATGTAATACAGTATTATCGATATTAATCACAATTCCATGCATTAGATCCCCAGAAATTACTTATCTTCTAACTGGAAATATATACTCTTTTATCTAGACCTCTCCCATCAGCTTTAATAAATGGAAACTGATTCATTATGTTTGACATAGCCAGAATTTAAAAAGATAGTGGAGGACTTCCAGTCTAGATAGAGGTGTAGGTAGATACGTTTACCTCATCGCACGGCCACAGAAAGAATGACAGCTAACCTCAAAACAGATATACTCAGAACTGCCAGAAAATCAAACTGTATGTAAGTCCAACAGCCAAGGATTTAAAGAAGCAAAATTCATCCAGACAAGTAGGAGTGGTGGAGGTGCAGAGTTGGGGTGGAAAGGTGAGGAGATGAGGATTGGTGCAGAAAGGTGGAGTGGGCAGTCACAATGTTGCATGTGGTGGACAAAATTTGGGAGGGATACCTTGGGAGCCACTGATCCCAGCCCCAGGTCAGACCTCGTAACCCAGGGTTCCAAGGCCAGGAAGACAAAGCCCCAGAACTTCTGGTTGTAAAAACAAATGGGTGTTGGAGTGGCGGAAGAAACTACTGGTTTCTTGGGACAGTCCGTTTAAAGGGCCTTCATGGACTTAGAATGTACTCAAACCCACTCACTCTGGCATTCACCACCAAAGCAATAATTGGGACCCCCAGTTGCATAAGGGAAGTGAGTAAAGTAACTGAAAATAGGCAAATGTCAGACAGTGACATTGTCCCCTCTCTGAGCCCTCCCCCCACACAAAGCCACAAAGCACTGATGTGGGTTGCCCTGTGGTAGGGAATACTCAAGTTTTTGTCGAATGCAACTTAACAGGTGTGTTAAAACAGGAAGTCAACACAGCTCTACCTAATACATAGAAACAAACACAGGAAAGCTGCCAAACTGAGGAAATGAAAGATGGCCCAAATGAAAGAACAGAACAAAACCCCAGAAAAAGAACTAAGGTGAAATGAAGCCAACCTATCAGATGCAGAGTTCAAAACACTGGTGATCAGGTTGCTTGGAGAACTCATTGAGTATGGCAACAACATAAAGGAAGAAATGAAGTTTATACTAAGTGGAATAAAGAAAAACCCACAGGGAACCAATCATGAAGAGAAAGAACCCAGGGTACAAACCAACAATTTGGAACATAAGGAAGAAATAAACATTTAACCAGGACAGAAAGAAGAAACTAGAATTCAAAAAAATTAGGATAGTATAAGAAGACTATGGTGCATCTCCAAAAGTGTCAACATCTGCATCATAGGGATGCCAGAATGAGAAGAAGAAGAGCAAGAAATTGAAAACCTATTTGATAATATAATGAAAGAAAGCTTCCTTAATTTGGTGGAGGAAATAGATATACAAATCCAGGAAACACAGAGAGTCCCAAACAAGTTGGACCCAAAGAGGGTCAGATCAAAATGCATCATAAATAAAATGCCAAAGGTTAAGGATAAAGATGGACTCTTAAGAACAGCGAGAGAAAAGCTGAGAGTTACCTACAAAGGAATTCTCATAAGACTATCAGCTGATATCTCAAAAGAAACTTTGCGAGCAAGAAGGGACTGGCAAGAAGTGTTAAAAGTGAAGAAAAGCAAGGACCTATAACCTAGATTACTCTATCCAGCAAAGCTGTCATTTGGCATGGAAGGACAGACAAAGTGCTTCTCAGACAAGGTAAAACTAAAGGAGTTCATCATCATCAAGCAATTATTACATGAAATTTTAAAGGGATTTATTTAAGAAAAAGAAGATCAAAACTATGAACATTAAAATGACAACAAACTCATAACTACCAACAACTGAATCTAAAACAAACAAACAAAAAATCAACTAGAACAAGAACAGAATCAGAGATATGGAGATTATTTGGAGGGTTATCAGGTGGGAGGGTGAAGGGGGTGAATGGGGGAAAAGGTGCAGGGATTAAGAAGCATAATTGGGTAGGCACAAAATAGACAGGAGGAGTTTAAGAATAGTATAAGAAATAGGGGAGCCAAAGAACTTATATGCATGACCCATGGACATGAACTAAGTGAGGGATTCCTGGAGGGAATAGGTGTACCAGGAAGAGGGGGTCAGGGGGAGGGAAATTAGACAACTGAACTAGCATAATCAATCAAATATACTTAAAAATAAAAAGATAATGGAACTATTGCAAGATAAGAAAATTATGTCTATTAATTATGTCAAGAAAACTATACTAAATGATGTTACATTCATTCTGAGAAAACGAATTAAGTGCATTTAAACATTTAAGTCTTAAAATTAGTACTTTTTTGCTCACTACTGAGCACAATAGCTTTTTTGAGGAAGAAAACCCTGAGTAACATAACCCAAAATGGATGTGCTATGTGAACTAATGAATTTGGGTTTACCTTACATATAGGTTGATAAAGCAATTGGAAAAACTTCAGCATTTATTTCTTGCATTAATGTGTGAGTAAGGCAAAAGTTCACTAGAGCTGTTGACTTATCTGCATATAAAATGTTGAGTGCGATCCAGGAGAGAGTGCTAAATGTTCCACAGTGATGCAAATTTGCATAATGAAGAAGGGAGTGCATTTAATTTACCATTAACTTGTTAAACCTCTCCGTAATATTTTCTCTCTGTAATATATTTTTATATGCATTACAAGGTAATTGAAATCAAAACTGCAATAGGTTAATGTAGTAAATGGAAAAAAATCTGAACTATGAACTGGAGTTGCCCTTAGAGTATTACCATAAAGAGCCAAGGTATTATACCCTATAACTGTGGAGGGCTATTCATTGAAGCCCAATATTGGACTTCCATATGGCAGGTAGAACATTTCTAATCCATTTTTCCTTATACCTTCTGTAGAAATGATACATTAGCAAGCAAAGTACACAATGCACTATGGGTACTATTTTACATTCTGTGTGATGGCTGTAATAACAAAATTCTGAAAAGATGGGATGAACCAGACAAACGGGAAATAAACGGTGGGTAAATCCTTAGCGTGTTCAGCATTCCAACTAGGTTGATTTAACAGTATTAAGAAAGCACATTTGTAATAAGTATGGACATTACTCAGAAATATTAAAATGGTAATAGTGTACTAAGTGATATGTTTGAGCATAATCCTCATTGTTAACATAATTCTCATCACACCTGTCCCTGTAAATGGGATGGATCTAACACTTTATAGTCTTTACATGACATTAAGAATCATCTTTAAAAATACACTTCTCAGAAAATGCATTTAAACAATAGATCAACAGAGATCAGAAATATATCCATTCCTTTTATTGGGGGAATAAAGCTTTTCATAGGTCAACTGCAAAGGTAGGCATGAATCCAACTGTACTTATTTCCAAATGGTCTTTTCCACACTTTAAATTCACACTTAAAGGATTATACATTTGAGTATTTTCAGATATTATCTGGGAAAAACAAACATTGTGACAGTGTCATCTTATAAATGCAATTATGTACTGATTATTAAATGTATCAAAACTAACAATCATTGTTAAATGCTGTAGTGTGGGTTCTTTAGCTATAGAACAGTCCCTTCTTCTATCTATTCCAAGGCATAAATGTTTTCTATGTCTAAACTGAGCATTTGCAAATTAAAATGACTTTTTAAAGCTTTTTAACTCTTTGTAATTTTAGGAGACATCTTTTCTTTCCCATGTTTCCAACTGCCCCTCAGCCTGCTGCCCATCCCTGAACTTCCCACCTGTATTTTCTGTTGACTTTCCATTAGGTGGTGTTCAACTTAAGTATTAAGTATTCATACTTAATATTTAAAAGCAAATTAAGTATTCATATATGGAAGTGGGTTTCTACATTATATAAATGATTTTATACAGGGTGCTTTAAAAATGAATATTGGTATAAAAATCTTATTTGTTCCCAAGGCTTTTGCTAATCCATACTGTGCCTTTGTACAAATGATCAAAAGCCATCCTTCTCCCCTCCCTGAGTAGATGCAGACCCACATTTGCAGAGGGAGACTGTGGGCTGGGTGCTTTTATCAAGTGAACAATGTGCTAAGATGCACGTAGCCACTGTGCTGGCCAGTCCATTCCCATACAGAACTAATTTAAAAACCATGTAGAGACAATTTAATTCCTGAAAGAGTATATGAAAATATATGCACACCTAAGCTGGGAATATGCCTATATTTTAAATATCTAATTTATTTAAAAAATCATATTATAGTTAAATTTTTAATATAGCAAATGTGAGGTTATCATTTTTAATATAGTAATCTATAAGTCCATCATAGTAAAATTGGAAAATATAGAAAAAAGAAAGAAGAAAAGAACAATCCTGTCTAGTCTTAGAGTTAGTTGTTATTAAAATGTCACTTTGTGCTTTTGCTTTCTTTCACTTAATAATGACAAACATTTCTCATGGCATTCAATATTTAATACTTTTTAATTATTATTTTAATGATCACCTTGATTTGCTAATTATTGATTATTATACATATGATTAATTTGAACAAATAAAATATTTTTTAAAAATCTGAATAATGACTTACATCATTTTTACTGACGTAACTTCTTTCCAGGTTATAACAATGTGCAGTTATAATGGGGTACAACCTCTGTAAGTCCACAGTGCTTTATTGTTTCTATTTTTACTATGTCACACTGCAACCAGGGATGGGTATTTTATCATAAAGCTCAGTGTCTAATCTCACGGACTTAATTTTTAAAAATTATTTTATAATACAAATTTAATGATGTAGCATATCAAGGATATACTTCTTATTCTAAATGAAAGCCACTAATTTAACAATAACAGAAAAAAATAGCAGAATCCCAGTCAAGGACTCTAGAACTGAGCACAACTTAAAAAAAAAGAAAGTGCTGCAGTATCTACTCTAATCAGGACTTACTTTAAACTGACACCCACAGGAGGCCATAAAAATATTACTTGATTGAACGTATTTCTACATAGCAATCTGTAACAGCAGAACATATTACCAACACTACTTTCACTGTACTGATACCTTGGGGGGAAAAAAACCTACTTTCTGATTTTTTTACACCACTACGTTCTGTATTTGCAGCATATATGAAAACACTGAATCACTTCATCAAAAAAGAAATCTAATCTGTTGCCTACTGACTCACACTCACCGTGTTGGAAGTATAATTCACAATCCTTTCAGATTTAGATAGAATTCTTTCTTAAACAAGACCTTCCTTCTTTCAACTGTCTAAGATCATTCTATCAGAATTCAGTTTCAGCAGGTATTGCGAATGAAAATTCTCTTTAGCTGTAACCAGTTGGAATTATTTCCTAACAGAAACTTTCTAACAGATAAACAGGTTTTCTCAATCTGAGCTGACCTATTTCCAGAAAATTAGGGAAGTGCAGTGTCTAATGCAGTCCAATTTACTCACGGTCCTCAGGAACTAATAAAAACTAGTGTCAGTCATATTCTTTCTTGCAAGGTCACTACTGATGACCCAAAAGCCTCAGAGCTCCGAACTTGGATTTGACCATCAAGGGACCAGCCTTTTATAAAGAACCCAGCATCCGCTTCTGTGTTATAGTCTTCCTCTCCAGTGATGAACTGAAACATATTAATTACTCATCAAAATGTCAAGAATCTTACGTGATCTAAGCAGCAGCTTTTCTTTTTGCTTTTAACAGATTACACAAGTGTGTGAGCTCAAGAAAAGTTTTTCCCTTCAGACATTCTTCCTGATCACCTCCATGGGTAGTTCCAATCCTCATAGCAGAAACCTCAGTCCTAACCATTGAGCCCTTCACTTCTATCACAAAACAACTGAAGCAGCATTCAATTGGAAAACAATGGCCTCCGAACGATGTTATGTCTGTCATTTGACAACTGTACCAAACAACTGGGCACTTTTTCATGATGCTACCTCTTGACTCCAACATTATTATCTCAGTATTTCACTGAAGGACAATTCATGAAAAAGTCATATGCTGGAACTTTTTGTAAAATTGAGGAAAAAAAATCACAAGGTCTTTCAGACCAAGTTTTTTTTACTGGTTATAGTATTGGTTATTTTGATCAATGTTTCTGGTAACTTCCACTCAGGGTACAATACTATAGAAAAAGTGCTTCTTTCGCTGAACTGTCGTATCTCTTATTGACAGTTAATATATATATCCGGATGACTTGTTTTTCTCTATACTATGATGGTAGGGAAAGTCAGATAAATTTTCTAGTTCATCTTATTGTCTTTTTAGCAAGGTCATCCCAGTATCACTGCCCACTTCTCTTCAAATGCCTTTTATTTTGTGGTTTTGGCATAACCTCTACTGGGATGGGTCTTATTTATCTGTGTTTTCATTATAGGCTAAATCAAAATTTATTTTGCAATGTATGTGTTTTCTCCCACAGGTCTTCCCTTCTGTTTCCTTTGTCTTTGTATATTAAATTAAAATGCTGTGAAGAGAAAACATTCATATGCTAACGGCAGTCCCTTTGACCTAATAAAATATCGATGTCTTCCTATGGAAGAACTTCATTAGACTAGAAACATAATATAATAATACATAGGGATTCTCATAACATTCAGTTTATGGAAACTTACTCTTATTTAATCATAGCAACACTGAATTGAGTCAGATAGAATTTCAACTAACGGTAGGACCTTGGGAAATTTCTATCTCCTCTGTGGTAAAATGATGAAATCAAATTTCATGATCTGTCATTAAGATTATGAAAAGGTTCTGTGTTTCTCTGACAATCCTGGCCTTGACAATGCACAGTATGAATGCACTTAATTTTTCTGTAAGTTCAAAACATGCTAAATGGAAAGCTCATTCAAATTCTTCTAATCCTGAAAGATTTATATACATTAAAGTATAGCATTTACTGATTCATTTGGACCTGACTGTTTCAGCGGCCTCATCAGGTCTTTTTGACACCTAGACACTTCCTAAGATGCCTGTAGAAAAACTTGATATCTGGAACTAGGTAATTAAAGTCAGCATCTAAAATGGGAGCTGTCAGGAATCTGGGTCATGTCTATGCAGGCTCTCAGAACACGTCCTGAAGAACAAGATGTTTTATTAACCACATATAGGTAATCCAGAGCTTCTGTTTCAAGGGGAGACTGAAGAGAGTATTAAATGTGGGAAAGACAATTTATTTAACACTCAGGAGCCACATAAAAACTTTTAATGATTGGTATCAATGCACAGGGAGGAATCAAACCAATAGTAAGCACTGAACTAAAAGGAGATAACGAAGGTATTGAAATAAGAGTGAATCAGGTCAGCAAGATAATGGCCAGATTTAAGAAAAACTCTTCACTGTGGAGTCTGAACAAGGGATGTGCGAAGAGTGAGAAAAGTGCAGAGTCACACAAGCTGAAGGAAGAATGTTTCAAAAATGACACCTGAGCCCACAATGTCACTGTCACACCCAGAAAGACAAAGGACAAGGGAAGTTAGGCAAACACACACATCGAGGAATGTACACACACACACAGTTTTTTCTCATGAGTTTAAAAAAAGTACCCAAGATTTTATTTCAACACAAGTCATATTTCAAATTGTTGAAGAATTGAAAGGTAAAGGAAAATGAATGAGCCATGCTTTTGAAAAATAAGTTAAAATATTAGCTGGAGAGGAAGAAAGTTGAGGAAATATTCTTAGTGTGGATGGACTTGATAATTTTTGTCATCTGAGTGTTGCTGAAAGAAAATGGTAGATATAAGGGTTATTAATGAGAATTTATACATGACAGCAAGTGTCAATTAGGAGAACTAGGATCAAGGAATAAATAAGGAAAATGTTAGTTTCCTTTTATTTTTGTGGGATGATCCTAGAGGGCATCATGAATAAGGCAGTCCTATGAACTGTCACGGAAAACCGTGGGATATGTTGTTTATGGGCAGAGTGGAGACAGAGTGGGAGGAAGGTGGGGAGATAGCAAGGTGGGGAATGCTACTTAGCATGTCTGGAATAGGTAGAGGAAGCAAGAGGCTGGAGGGTGGGTATGACATGGTAGTCAGGTGACACAGCTGAGGAGGCTGAAGTGTATAATCAGAGAATTGTCTTTCACCAAATGATCTGGCCTGTATTAGAATATTGGTACAATGTGGTGAGGCCTGAAATCCTGTGTGCCAAACCGCCTATAGTACGGTACACAGGCTACAGAATGGCTGTGGGGGGTTGTATTAATAATAACATGTGTTTTGCATGCCCTGTGCCAGGCACTCTTGTGAATTCATTGCCTGGGTTTCTTTAATACGCAAGAAGAACCTTAAAAAGAAACGATTATTATTTCCAGAGGCACAGAGAGATGAAGAGAATTGACCAAGTTTTTCCAGGTAATCGATGGCAAAGACCGCAGCCCGGAAGACTGCCCTTACAGCTCATATCCTTAACCAGCTCATAACATAAATGAGTTTTAAGCTGATAGAGAACTCTAGCATTTTGGGGGGAGCTTTCAAAGGGAAGTTTCTCTTCTTTTGAGAAGCACTATTTGTCTTTTACAAATGACCGTATCTCAACACTAGTTTTCAGCAGTTCAGAGTACGCCCAGTGAACTCTATAAGTTGGCAGTGCCCCTCCTTGCCTCCATGGTGCGCAGTCCCCTCTTTTACCACATGTTAGTTTGGGTGAAGCTTTTGTATCTTTTCTTTCCAGAAACAATCTCTCCCCCGCCCCCAGAACTCTATGAGTTCATAGAATTCAGTGGAAAAGGTGGTGTACACAAGGAAAAAGTCCAATAACATTTCATGCAGCCTTCTGTCATCAAAGTGTCTTTATCTTCATGTCCTCCATCTTATCCCTTCTCTCTTTTTCTTTCTGGGAAAACACATTTTTTATCCCTTCTTGTGCAGAACTGTTTCATTCGTATTCCTAATGTAGGAAGGATCTTACATTCTGCACTAAACATTGGGCATCTTAAAAGAAATGTAATAAAAAACATTTCCCTGTTTCACTACATTTGTTTTGCTGCTTTTTCTGAGGGCGATTTCTAGAATTTATATACAGTGACATTTTTGTCCTTCTTATTGAATGTGAAGGTATTAAGGACCTATTGTAGCCTTCAGTTTTTAGTGTTATAAAATATTATAGAATGGGTTCTAAATCCAAACAGCACATATTCTGAAACTGACAATCATTCTACAATTTAGTTTGCAGACCCACATTATAAATTATAAGAAACTTTGGGATATTTCTGAATCTAGATGGGGGCTCCAAGTTTGAGTGTTGCCATATGAAAATGTGTTCAGTAAACTATTTTGAAGGAGATTATTTATTGTATATGGATGTTAGTGAGGGGAGGAAGGCTTTAGGAACAAGGAGAAACCCACAGAGATAACCAAGGAGTGAATAATTTATTTAGAATTTGGGGTGACTAATCCTATCTTGAGGATTGTTCTCTGGACATCTAGAAAAGAAATAGGTTGCTTGCTATAAAAATAGAAAACTATTTCAGAGAGAGAAAGGGAAGAATAAATAAAGGCAAAGATTGAAGAATTAGATAAATAGATAGTATTGTATTTTAATTTTGTTTCTGCTACTAAATTTGTAGGGGAATCTGGAAAAGTTTCTCAATCCTCCTGGATCTCTGATTTCTACCTTATTACATAAAATGTTAAGAACCATGTAATTCTTTAAGTTTTTTCAAATCTAATTCTTAAGACTTTATAAGGAATTTCACAATATGATCATCAAATTAATCCCTGAATTGGAACAGTATTTTGCATCTCCAGGAGATTTAGAGTTCCACATCTCTGAAAGATGCCTTTGAAAGATAAGAAACTTCATCAGGGTTCAGATGCCTCTATTTCTCAAATCTGATTTTGGGCTGGTTACTTAACCTTCTTAAATCTTACTTCCTTATTTGATAAATAGTAATGACACACACCTCACCTGGTTGTTCTGAGCATCAACTATAAAACTAAATGTATGGGACATAATGCTTGGCACTCAGTAAATAACAGCTATCACTCTTCTTACTTCTAGTACCATTGCTAATTCACAGTAAGGTATTAACAAACCTGTACCTTGCCACTTCCTGGTGGCCCGAACCCCAATAATCAGAATAGGAAACCATGTGGACTCTAACAGGTTGGCCTTGCTATGCAACTATGGAAAACTTTTAATAAACTAGATCAGCATGATACCCTGGAAAGAGAATTGGCCAAAATGTGAAGATGCATAGACTTGTCCTTATTTATGTTACTTGGTAGCTATGTTCACTTGGACAAATCACAGTGACTTCAATTCTCTGAGAATAAATTTCTGAAATTGGTTAATGGAGGTCTATACATGAGATACTACATTTTTCATAGTTTTTTTGATAATTTGATCACTGATGTGTGCAAGGTGTTTTAAAAAGGGTAAAGCACTCAACCAACAATATCTAATATTTATGAAATCATTCTTATTATGGTCTTGTTTGAAATGTTTTATGTATCCAAAAATCTGTGAGGTCAGTGGTATTATAATTCCTATTTTTCCATTGGGGACTCTGAGGCTTAGCGAGGGTTAGTAACTTGCCTAATGCCAGGCAGCTCATAAATGGCAGAGTGAGGAACCAATGAGAGATGTGTTCACTCCTGACAAGGCGGGTACTAGGAAATCTGTGTATCTAATTCCATTCGGTGCCACTCTGAGAACACAGAATGAGGCCGTGGGTGGGGTGTCTGCACCAAGCTGAGCACGAGTAGCTGAATACTGTTTTGTTTGATAACAGCTCTTCTTCCTTATGAGACATTGACTATGACATCAAAAGGTTATTTTGCCTCAGGCTTTCTCTCAAGAGGCCTCTAACTAGCCCTTCAGCAACCTCCACCACAAAGCTAAAGCCCAGCTTCTTCCCTCGGGAGCTCAGGGCCATAGTCAAGGATTTTATAGTCCATTTGGGTTGTAGACAAAGAAACTGGCTAGGTCCTTGATAAAACTCTTTACTTTATTAGAATTTATATATGACAGTATTTCTTTTATTCTCTTTTTTCATTCTATAAAACGGGGAAAAAAATGAGTATGAACCTCCTGTATAGCCCATACCCCTAGTGCCTATTTTTTCCTACCTAGCTCTCAGGAAATTTTTACTGGAAATTTAAATAGCTGCCTATACTCACTGCCATGGCAGGAGATCCCTAGATCTTTGGGGAATAAAAACACACCCATAGAATTACTTTTCCAAGAGAATCTGCTGGCAAAAATGCAGATGAGAAATTCACCTCAAAGGTATGCCCACCTAGCTTCCCAAGTGGCTTAAAGAGACCTGGGAAAAATATTTTTTTCTTAAATGTGTACATTTATCATATCTATAAAAGACATTTATAAATCAAAAACTATGACCTTAATTTTCTTCAGGGGCACAGGTCTTGGACAAAAATAGAATTATCAGGGAACAATGAGTATTTAAGTCTATTTACTTATTTCCATACCTCTCATTCTGTTTCAAAAGTTCAAAGGCAACAAATAGGTGATCTCTTCTCTTCTGGAGTTATGAGAAAGGAGACTGTCTGCTAAGTAAGTAAGTACAACATCTAAAGGGGTGCTAGTTCAGAGAAGCCTGTCTCATTAGCAAAGAGCCAGAGAAATTAGAGTTGCCCTCTGGGAAGTTGGCTGTCAAAGGAATAACCAAGAGGCAGAGCCTAGCACAAGGCCAAAGTAGAGAACCAGATGGGCCATATTCTCATATGTCAGGATGCAAAATCTAAACTTTGTCAGCCAAAGAGATTTTCAGAGGAAATACAGAGAATGTGCTATCTCAGTCTAAATCACCTGGAATCTGAAATCAACGGTTGCAAGGCCAACATGTGAATACCGGTCTTTTGGGTAAGATCCAAGACCGAGGCTGCAGCATGTGGCTAGACGCACTTGGCTTCATTTATAGCTGTCATCTTGGGCAGCTCCCTTACATCCCATTATGTTGTAAAATGTTGAGGCTTAGAGTAAAGTCTTGAATTTTTCAGGATGCTCTAAATCATGCACTAACAGAGTCATGGTTTTTGGCTGATCATCTAACAGTAAAGGAGACTGACAATGTTATGCTAACACATTTTTATTCAAAGATATCCTGGAGTTCTGGACAGTGTGGCTCAGTTGGTTGGAGTGTCATTCCACAAACCAAAAGCTCACAGGTTTGATTCCTGTTCAGGGCACATGCCTAGGCTGTGGGTTAGGTCCCAGGTTGGGGCCTACAGAAGGTACCCAATCGGTGTTTCTCATGCACGTTAAGGTTTCTCTCCCTTTCTTTCTCTCCTTTCCCTTCTTCTTTCTCTAAAATCAATAAGCATGTTCTTGGAGGAGGATAAAAAAAAGATAACTATACATGTAACTGGTATAGTTACCGTGGAAACTATACCAGTATGTGGAATGAATGTGATTTTGGGGATAAGTATCGAAACCCAATAGAAATGATATTAAGCTGAAAAAGCCTTTCTGTTTGAAGGCATAATCTGTTCACACGAATAAAGAAACTTGTCAACACTCTTTGTCCATTTGAATTCAGCTCAGATAATAGCAATGCTTTCCACAGAACTGTAATACACAGAAAGGGTGATAATAACTTTTTGATGAGGCGCTGTGGTTGGAATCCCACAAATGTGGCTGTGGTGGACAGCGCTTAAAGGTCACCCAAATTCAGAAATGTACTTGACCCTCATATTTCTCCAGAAAGGAATAACTGAAGTTCATTGCATCTTCTTTAATTCTTGTGGCTGGCTTTGCAAGACAATCACTTAGAAGGTAATATTGCACACCATCAGAATATTGTAAAACTAAACTAGAAAACAATGCTACTTATGTATTTTTCAAAAAGTGTGACTGAATTTTAAGCAATGGAAGCCATATTATTTTCTACTTATATTTTAAAATTCAAATCTAAACCTACCTCTAATTTTTAGCCACTCCCCCAAAAGAGAATAATTGATTTTAGGTTGTGCAAATTGTGCCTAATTAAGTAATTCATCATGAAGTTTAGATATTGAGTGATATTCAGTTAGTTGTTTAAAAATGTTTGTGGGCCTTATTGACAAATTGATAAACAAACAGTTCTTAACTGAAAAAAAAACTTTATTACTGTTTAGTAAACTTGAAAACAGTGGCAAAAACATTGCCATTTCTGCAGCTATGTAGCTTCTAACACGGCCTGTGAGATAGTTAGAAACTCAGATAAGGAAGCACACACTTTGCTGCCTGAATGAGGGCTCAGTGACCATGCCAGAACTTATATTATCTTGCTTCTGGTGTACTGTATAATTGACATTTGGTAATTTTGACTACCTTTTTCTATTTATGACAAGTTTCTGCAGGAAGTTTTTAAACACATAACACATTATACTGTTTTCTCCCTTTTGTACTTTGATTTGTAGACTTTTAGGAAGGAATAATTGCTTTTTACAATATAGATTTGTTGACACAAACTCTATTCTAAATAGCTTGGGGCATTCCATTTCACACACACACACCCAGACACCAGGTGGCCTCATGTTTTACTTGACAAGTAGGCAGCTCAGCACTCAAACCTCATGTGCCTTTGGTGTTCAGATAATCAAAGTTCAATTGATTTCAGATCCTTGTTTTGATAGATTTTTCACTGTGAGTTTTGATTAAATGTCTGTCTGATTGATCGATGGGCCATTTTTCATTGGGCCCAATTGATTATGAAGGTGTTTGCAGCAGAACTACCATATTCGGTATTTTGTGAATGGATTTGGCTGTTAGCTCTTTCTTGAGTGGTTTATAACAGATGAAGAGTGAGTTTGGCATTGAGATTTCAAGTTTATATTCCAGTTCCATGTCATTTTAATACCAGTTTATTAATATTGAAAATAAATAGTGTCCATCAAGTTGAAAGTTGAGGTTTTTGATTGTGAAAATTACATCCATACTTTAAAAACATGAGATAATTATTTAACTATACCAAAGTATGTTTTAAAAAATAGAACAACCACTCATTTAATATTTTCTCAGCCATGCAAATATTTTTTCATTTAAATAAATAATAATTCAGCAGACTTCAATTCAAACTTTGTTGACAACAAATGGATTCTGGAGTGTTAGAACTATAATGTTAATCATATGAACTAGAATCTTCATAGATTCTGTAGTGAGCGGGCTGAGTATAAATCGTGGCTCCACTGTTTAGTGACCAAATGGCCTTGGGCTGTGTTTCAGTTTCTTTATTTGTGGGAGGCGCATGTCAATCATGTCTACATTATATTGATGTTGTCAGCTAAAACGAGGGATTAAATGATCTGAATATAATAAACACTGGGTACTTGTTTTTCACATGCATTAATACTTACGGAGAAAAGGATCATTGGCAATGTAATAGAAGAATTCCTTAAGGCTCAACTTTTATATACCTACATAATGGGAATCAAGTTATTTCATATAATAATCATTCAGCAAAATGTTATCTCATCCAACACGGGTCAGGCCAAGGATAAAATCATAAAGACACCATTATTTTCCTAATAACTCAGTTAAAGTGAAGCAGTATGAGATATGAGAGAATTCACAAAGAAGAATATGACTAGAGAAGGTTTGAAGGCCAGGCTACTTTAATCAGTTTAGGATCCACCAAAAAAAAATCTCATTCACAAAAGCTACCCAATGTTAAAGTACCATAGGCCCTTTGGAATATCATTAAAGAATGCACCTAAGTAAATTCCAATAATGGTAAGAGAGCAACAGTGAGCCCCACAGTTCCTTATACTTCCATGCTCAGACTCAGAGGACTCGAGAAATAGACCTGATCCAGGGACAGGCCTGCTGATTTATAAACAATCTTAACTGCATGAATATTTATGCTTGTTGATGAATGGTTTTTTGAGAGGAGTGGGAATTCATGGGATTTCTTCAGTTTTGTAAAAATGGTCCATGCCCCTCCTGAAAGATCTAGGCTGAGATAGCAACAAGCAAATACCTACTCCCCAGTAGAATTTGGACTTTAGATATTTTATGATGATCAGATGAAAATGAAGAGTTTTGAAAAAATAAACCACCTCAACATAACATATAATTTAACATAAATACCAGGAATTCTAAGTAAGTATCTGAAGAAGCATTCTGAGCATCTTTTAAGTTGTTTTAGAATTTAATAAGTTTTCTGAATAGAAGGCCCTGAAATCTGGTAGGAAAAAAAATGTAGGTTTGGGAGAGGAGGTGAGAGAAGGGGTGATGGGTTTTCAATAAAGTATAAAATTACAGTAACAACACAGTGACCTCATATGTGTCACCTGAAAACTTCACTGGGGATTGCAAGAGCATTCTTTGGGTGCTTGTCATTGGAAAGGGTCAGAATAGATGAATGTTATTATTTTATTTGCTGGACTTAATGAATCAATAAATTCTATCTACAAAGGAAGGAGAAGTTTTTTTTTTCTTCCACATTATTTTTTTCAGAAATAATGCCTGGACTCCCATTCTTGTGTAGGTGTCCTTTTGCTTGTATCTTCCCCTCTGGAATGCAAGTGCCTTCAAGAAGTGGATTCTAACTGAGTCCAGTGGTTTCAAACTTGAGCGTTTCTCAGACTCCCTCGTAGGGACTGTTGGAGCCCACATTGTTGGTCCCATTTCCAGAGCTTCTGTTTCAGTTGGTTTAGGGGAGTGTCAGGGATTCAGCACTTCTCATAAACTCCCAGGTGGTTCTGATGAGCAAGATACTAGATCATATCAATACAGATTTTTGAAGAATGGGAAACTTCCAACCAATATTATTTCTTAACTATTATGAGCTAAAACAATAAACACAATTTTTAAATTTAACTAAATAGCATATCTTTGACTTTTTTTGAAGAAGTACATGTTTGACAATTATGTAAAAGCTAATTTGTAATGAATCTAATTTTTAGTACAACTATGTTAGTTTTTAGGTAGAAAGAAAGCTGATTTAGGGGGGATGGTTTCTTTAAGAGCAAATAGATTCATTTTGTCTGCAGATTGGGTCCCTTTGATATTATTTAGTCCAATCTTCAAACTACTGAAAGGCAGCTTAGAAAGATGGCTATCCACTCTTTATAACTAATTGCAATTTATAAGTAATAATTAAATGAGCTTATAATAACAACAAGCACAGCAAGCCTCTAAAAGATTGCAATTAGTTCTTTAAATGATCTTGGAAATAATCATTAGTAACAAATAGGAGAAAGTCCAATAAGTCAGCATGCTGTCTCCACAAAATTCAATCCAAGTCACATTCAGAAAAAGAAACCAATTTTTTGAGTTACAAAATATGAATTCGCTACATTTTTAAACTTCAGGCACACCACAAATGCTCTATTCACTTATCTAAGCACCTTTGATGATTTACAGTACACGATAGGAACCCATTGACCACTGACTTCTTAGGAATGGTTTTGTCTTTAGGAGTGTTAGTAAAAATGATAGCAGGGGTACAAACAAAAGAAAAGGCTTTTGCAGGTGACTTTGTGTCTGTTTTTCCTTGAATTGCTGTTTTATTCTTTGGTATTTAATCAAAGTAAGAATAAAAAAACTACCAAGTTCTAGTACATGAGCATGTGGACATATATGTATTCACTGAAGAAATAGATTTAAATCCCTTACAACGTTTTGCATATCATAACAGGTAATGGATTAGAAGGTACTGAGATAATATTAGGTAAATGATGTAGAGGAAAGTAAATGGGCTGTGTGTTCCTGTATGATTCTCTGCCCTTAGTAACATCTAGTAAATATACCATCCCCCCATATAATTTATTTGTAAATGGTGACTTTGGAACAAAATGCCTTGATAATTAGAGATTAATCAAAATCCAAACAGCTGATCAAAGTTTCCACCAGAATGACATTAATTTATAGTTCTGTTTTGTTTTCCATTAAAGTTCCTATTGGCTTATTTAGGCTAGCTTGTTAAAGTTTTGCTATGTTTTTGTAATATCTACAAAAACATAAACTGACCCTGTATTAGAACCATAAATTAGTTTAGTTAAGCAGTCTCATACAAAATCAATGCACGAAAACATTGTACCCTTCCCATACACAGTCATAACTGACTGTATATTTTCTGAAAAAGAAGTTCCTACTCAGACAAACCTACAAAGTCTTTAGAAATGAATTTAACATAAAAATACATTTAACGTAAGCTGTATGTGCCTTTTCAGGAAAAAAATCCTGAAAGGCAATAATCTCTAACTGTGGGAGGGAGGGTGTGATGGTTAATTGTGTGTGTTGCCGTGACTGGACTGAGGGAGGCCCGGATAACTGAACAGCATTACTACTGGGTGTGTCTGAGAGGTTGGTGTATGATTCAGTGGGCTGAAGAAAGACAATCTGTCCTCACCAATGTGGCTAAATTGTGTGCATATTGTACAACTGTGGATAGACAATAATATACAATATATACTGCATTTACCATAGAGTATACTGCATAATATATGTCATAGTATTAGTGATAATTGGTCTTTTGACTTGATATGTGAATATTAGTCAAAGTAATTTCACCATCGTTTAATATTAATCACAGATATTTTTCTGTTTTAGACATTTTTCTTTTAAATAATATGCCTTTTGTGCCACAATTTCTTCATAACACAGGGATGTAAAAACTCCAGCTCTATTTCAGCAGACAGTGAGTTGTATCTTAGAGAGCAAAAAGTATTAGATATTTGCAAAATTAGGAGTCTTCTAGAGTGTCAGGCATATAATCATTCTCCTAAAAGGGAGATTCTGTTTGGCAAGTGTAATAAATGGGAAATTCTGGAGTTCATGGTGGTGACTGTGAAGAATGAACTCATCTTATCCAGAGCGAGAGCCTGACAAGGGTGTAGCCTCTGGGACTGATGTTCCTTAGGCTAAGCCGCATTTACAAACACACTGTCTTCTGAAATTGCTGTTTGGAAAGAAAACCTGAATCTTTCCATTTGCTGACTTAGACTAACACACATCTAAAATTACTCTGGACTTACCCCTAATTGCCAATAGTTTGTCTGGTCCACAATCAATATAGTTTTGATTTGATGTGAAAAGATCAATAACATCTTTGAAGTTTTCATTTTAGTACAAAGAAACTAATTTTCTGCCTCTTTTGTATTTTTGCCATGTAAAAATGTATTAAAAAATGATGCTAAAATTAAAACATATAATGCGTTTGTTTGACAACTCTGATTAAAGGGATTTTAAATAATCGTTTAAACTGTATCTTTAAGGTAGTCTTAGAATTTGATTTTTCTTTCCTGCACTTGAATTCTAGCAGGTAAAGACTTTTTTTCACACATTTTACTATGAAATGGTCATGTGGTTAATACTTTTGAAAATATAATTACTAAAAACACAGATCACAGAAAAATAACTTCATTAGGCCCCCGGCTGGGTAGCTCAGTTGGTTGGAACATCATCTCAATGTTCAACCCCTGGTCGGGGCACATACGGAATCAACCAGTGAAGGTGCACCTAGGTGCAGCAACAAATCAGTGTCTCTCTCTCTCTGCCTTAAACCGATACAAATGAAAAAATATTACCTCATTAAAAATTGTATAGAAATTTCATGTTGCTCCAGGTTTTCTAAAGAGTTCACTAAATCTATATTTTATGGGGCTATGAGGTGATCTTCAGTTTATTTATAAATATATTTATAATGCCAACCAAATGAAAACAGATTTTATCAACAGGCATTACTGAGAGTAAATTTTAAATTAGAAATTAAGTTAACAGTGCAACTGAGTTTGAAATCTATGCTTTAAATATTGGTTAATAGTATTTATCACACTATAGAATGAAGCAAGATGGTTTACAACAAGTTCAATTTAAAACTATGAGAAATAAATCCTAAAATTAGATGTGTGTTTGTATTTAGTATATCTGCATTAAACGTTTAGAGTGTGTGTATATATATATACACACATGTGCATACATGTACATGCATATATAGCTATTTGTACTTGCTACATACATATATTGTGTTTAATACATATATATTTATATTGAGTAAAACACACACTCATACATCCATCTAAAACAAATAAAGATGTTTCTCTGTATCTTAAATTAAGTTCCTATAGACTGAATTTATTGGCAAGTGCATTTGAAAGATGCATCTATAAGAAAGTAAGGAAAACAGGCAAATGTGGGCAGAGGGAGCAGGCCTTTGTAACCCGGGTGCAAATGAAGACTCGAGCTGTCTTACAGGGACATCGGGAGCTGTGATGGTCCTTCAGATCTGTTCCACACTGACCCAAAACAATTGGGCCCTTGTGGCACCACATCAGCCATTGACTGAGGGACACCCTTGGAGGGGATGCAATTTTGGTCAAGTCAGTTTCCTACGACTGAGAGTGATTATAGGGACAAATGCAACTGAGCATTTTCATCAAGTGATCTTCTTAACAGCTAAGGGATGGATACATTGGCCTTGAAAAGGACATGTGGGCAAAGAACGAGAGGATTCACGCAGTTCACCCCTGTGCTACTTAAATCCAGCCAGATAACTTTTAATAAATTTGCCTAATCTAGGCATCCCCCAGTTTCACTTTTCTGTTTAGCAGAAAGAACTAAAATTCATGCTATTGCAATTGATCTTGAGGCTATTTTAGATATTTGTTACTCAACTTCAAGTTTTGCCTTGTCCCGAGTTAGTATCTGTTCACCTAGTTGGCTTGGCTGGTGTCGACAACCAAGTCCACATCACTGGGGGGTTTGAACCCCTGAAAATTTAACAGGGAGCACTCTCCCTCTTGGGACCAGGCAATATGGATTTGGGAAAAATAATAAATTACTTGTGTTCCACTTAGGGCAATGTTAAGTGGTTATTTCCCCTTCACCTTTTTTTTTCTATTAATAATCCCATCTATTAAGTACACAGCCATGTATAATAGTCCATGATTTAGGGTATATATTTTACTCTGGAAGATGCTCAGTCCTCATTACTTATTGGCCTTAAGTTGGTATCTCAGCTTCGTTTACAAGAGGTCATTCTCGTGTTCTCACAGACAAGCAGTTCTTGCGTGGTGCAGAATGTGATAAGACAAAAGCATTCCATGACTTTGACTTGTTCAACTTCCCCACCCCTCCTTCTGCTTTTGAATGCACCTCATAGTCTTTTTAAAATGTTTTACTTATTTATTTTTAGAGAGAAGGTAAGAGAGGGAGGAAGAGAGGGATAGAAACACCAATGAAAGAGAGAAACACTGATCGTTCGCCTCCCCCTTGTACCCTTTCTGGGGACTAAACCCACAGCCCAGGCACATGCCCTGACTAGGAATCAAACTGGTGACCCACCGTCTCACAGAAGAATGCTCAGTCAACTGCGCCACACCAGTCAGGACAGAATGCATCTCATAGTCTCAGCATTATGTAGCACCCTGTTTTGAAATACTCTGAAATTTCTTGAATATTGTTACAAAAGCACCACAGATAGGGAAGACAAACCTATTTACAGAATATGTGTTGATCCCAGTAAATGTTATTCACATTCCCTTTTGGAGGATTGAAGGAGTTCAATGTAATAAACTGTGTGGTACATTCCATTTACTTCGCACCAGAGAATTCAGTCTCATAAACCTTCTTCTGTTTCTTAAAGCTATTTCTTCGCCCTGTAGTTTCTCTAGGTTATAATCCATGTTTTTTTCCTTAGCAGGCCCAAAGTATCTCTAATAGGTTATTGGTCAGGTGTCCAGACAGAAATTTTAAGGGAAGGTCCTGAAGGGGTATAGAATTGCCTTAAAAAGTACGAGGTCAACTAAGGCATCCACATGGATCTTAATTCATAGAGTTGGGGGGCATTATAAGCAAGAATTAAAGTATAAGCATTGACACAAAGAAATCCAAGCAGATCCCCAAATAATGCGCATGCACATGAGGGTATGGGCATGTGTGTATGTGTGTATAATGAGCTAATTCTGGATGTTTTGTTTTAGTCTAAGAGAAGCCTCTATATACTTTATGAAGAAGTCAGAGATATTGAACTTTGATAAGATATGACTTATGGATTATTACCAGGCAATGAAATGATTGAAACATAGATGGCATTAAAGTTATGCATTCTGTCCAAAGCAAAGGAGATCTCTCACCTGTAGCTGATGTTTGCTGGTCTGACAGCCTCTTCAGGGTGAATCCAGGTGAACAGTTTTATTCACCGACTTTAATTCCTTCTTGAATTCAAAGAAAATAAACCAAGGCATAGCGAAACAGAAGACGGTGCTACAGAAAAACACTGAAATTAATTACAATAAAAAGCCTTGGATTTACTGTTTCTGTTTTTCAAGTTTCTCTCCTTGCATGATGATCCTAATCCATGTGGAGATGGAATTCCTGATTAATGTAACAGTGATCAAATAAAACAAAATAGTATATGAAATAGTGGACTTTGCAATTACTGTGGCAGAATAATTTCAACAAGAACAGGGGCCTCCATGGTGCTTATGTCTCTGGGTAATATCGGCCACTAGAAGGAGGACTTGAGGCAAAAAGCTCGTCTGAATTTCATTTTCTTCCATCTAACTTCAACATCTTAAAAGCAAAAAGTAAATGTCTAGTTCTCATGCCTTCTGGGGTAACCCTTTTCTTTATAAACTGGATAATATACAACACAGCTTGTGTGTTTTCTCGGTGCGATGGCTGTACGACCCTGATTTTTACAGAGTCTTAGCCCTGGTAATTGTGTGTATTTCCAGGGATGATTATATCTCGAACAGGTACTCATCCTAAGTACCTGTTTGTCATCTCTTGCTTGACACTCCTATTCTGAGCTTCTCTGATGATTACTTTTTACTCGTTTAAAACCATCTCCCAGGCAGTGGCCTCAGGCACATGCCATTATATGATAAGCAAAGTCATATCCTGAATCTTCCTCCCTAATACTCCTGCATGGGTGCATGTACACACACACACACACACTATTCGCTATTATAGAAAAACCAGGATGGGACTATACGATAAAAAACAAAACAAAAACAAAACAAAGCTCCAAAAAACTGGGAAACTTAGAACGAAATTAAAATGCAAATCATAAATAAAAGCACACGATATACACACAGACAGGTTACTAGGGCTCCCTGTTCCTTCTCCACCAGGTTTTCTGACAGCCTTGGTTCCCCTGTTCCATCCTGTCCCTTCAGCTGCCCACTGTCTCTCAAGGCTCAGATTTCACTTTTCCGGATCCAGTTCATCTGCTTTGTCCCTCTCTGGAGCGTAAGCTCTATGCTTGGACTCAGAGGGAGAAAAAACTCCCTCCTGTTCCCAGATGAAAGTCGGCTGCCTTGATTTGTCCCTGAATGATCTATGAACCAGCCCTTCCTTCAGCAGAAACGGCTACTTTGCCTTCTGGATGTTTTATGTGGCCCAGGGCCAGCAGGTTCAGCCATCGCAATTACAGAATCTGTCTTTCTCCGGCAGCAGTTAAAGCTCCGCTGAGAATTACACTGGCTGCTTAAATAAGTCTCCTGAGTGTTTGACCTTTAATTGAGGGAGGGTCTGCCTGGAGCCAAACTTCAGCTTTAACCCAGGAAGACAGAAGGTGCACACAGCCAACCACTTGTTTTTTGGATTGTTTGTTTTTGTATCTACTTAACGTAAAGGCAAGGATTTAAGGACAGAAATAAATTGCTAACTTTAAGATAATATTTTGTCCCTTCTACATAAGTGGATTGGATACAAATGGTGTGTTTTGTTTTGGTAGTTATTCAATCAATATATAGTCTGTCTTAAAATATTATGTTTAAAAAATCACATAAGTTATAAAGTTTTCCAGAGTCAATGGTTCTCTTAATTCTGCATTGTCATGTCTGGCTTTTATTTTACATATATTTTGGGGGATATTGTAATATAAGTGGCAGCTAATTTTGTGATAGAAATGATTATTAATGAATGGAATTGATGGGGAAATAAATATCTTTATATACTGGAAGATTAAAATGAATACTGCCTGCAAATATTCTTTAGAAAGAGAGGGTAAATAGTGAACAAGCAAGCATTGCTAAGAAGAATTCACATTCTAGGTCTAGCCTTTGGCTACATGCTGTGGGTGAAATACTACTTAAATTTAACAGAAGTTCCTGGTATCTAAAAGCTTCAGTCATTCTTTTGGGGGTTACATTTCTCGTAAATCTCTGTGTGTTTTTGAAAATTCTAAATGTATTAGGCTTAAAGAAGGTGTATTAATTTCTTTATAATTTACTTCCTAAATGACACATAACCACTAGCAATTTCTTGGTAAGCAAACATTGTTTTATTTGGTTTCTGCAGTGAAAAAAATATATCTATGCCATGTGTTTGATAAAACAGGTTTAAAGCCTTCTTGTGTCTTATTAATCTTATTTAGTTATACTGGTCTCATGTTGACAGCATACTCATTTTAGTTACTTTATTGTATTTTAGTAGCCCATGAAATCCTACTCAATTATTTACTTTCATATTCCAATCATATGACCTCACCATTTCTGCCAAACTGGAATCATTGTAAATTCCTCGCCCCTGACTCTGGATTTGCCACAGTTACACATTCTCCTTTAGAATGTTCTGCCTGGAGGAGTAACTGCTCTCTGTCTTCCTAAGACAATCTATCAAAGTGGCTCTGCATCACGGCCTGTCCAGTGAGAGTTATTCAAGAAAAATTGCTGATTGAAAATAATGTGCAGAACCACTACTTATTATTGCTCTGGTAAATCTTTCTTTTTAGTGGCAAAGGGCCACTTAGAAACCGTGTAGAAGTACACATATCCACGTAACTGTAGTTTGGAATATAACTTTCACCAAATGGTTCCTTTGAGGTCTCACACCATGTTTTGAAAATATTTCTTAAGAGAGAATGGAAATCTGATAATAAATATATTCTTGATTGTGTAGAAATGATGAAAAATCATGAACTATTTTACGGTGCCTCTCAGCGGCCTTTTAAACACGATTTTTTTTCCAAAATAATTTTTAGCTGAACTTCCAGAAATGTGACTTTATCTTCCAACTCTAGAGAGCAAAGGATCTTGTTTTTGATGCTATTGTAAATAAGATTGTTTATTTCTTTTTTCAGATAGGTTGTTCTTAGTGTATAGAAATGCAACTGATTTTTGTGTCTTGATATTGTATTCTGAAACTTTAAAGAATTCATTTATTAGTTCTAATGTTTTTCTTTTTGTTTTTTCAGTAGAGACTTCATTTTTTTCTGTATATCATATGCCATCTGCAAATAGTGACAGTTTTACTGCTTCCTTTTGAATTTGAAGGTCTTTGAGTTATTTTCTCGCCTGATATCTCTGTGTAAAGCTTCCAGTTCTATGTTGGACCGGGGTGTTGAGAGTATGAACTCTTGTGTCTGATCTTAGAAAAAACGTTTTCCATTTTACACTCCTCAGTATGATGTTAGCTGGCTTGTTATCTATGGGCTTTATTATATTGACATACCAGCCTCCTATACCCAATTTGTTGAGAGTTTTCATCATGAAAGAATGTTGAATTTTGTCAAATTCAACATTTTTTCTACATCTATTGAGATAATCATATGATTTTTATTTTATTACTATTAATATGATGTATTATACTTACCAATTTGCACAGGTTGAACCACTCTTGCATACCCGGGATGAATCCTACCTGATCATGCTAAATAATCATTGATATGCTGCTGAATTTGATTTGCTAGTATTTTATTGATAATTTTTATATCTATATTCATTTATTTGTTTTTAGTTTACTTATATTGTCTTTATCTGACTTTGTTGTCAGAGTAAAGCTTGCCTCATAAAATGAGTTTGCAGGTGAACACTCTCTTCAGTTTTTAGAAGAATTTTAGAAAGATTAGAGTTAATTATTCTCTAAATATCTGGTAAAATTCATCAGTGAAACCATCTGATCCTGGGCTTTTATTTTCTGCCAGTTTATTATTATTATTATTATTGATTCAATCTCTTTATTTGTTATTGGTCTGTTCAAATTTTCTATTTCTTCATGATTTGGTCTTGTCAGGTTATATATTCCTAGAAATTTTTCCATTTTTTCCACGTTATTCAATTTGTTGGAATATGATTGTTCATACTATTCTGCTATGATCATTTGCATTTTTGTGACATTGGTTGTACTGTCTCCTTTTTCACTTATCATTTTCTTTATCCAAGTCCTACCCCTGTTTTGTTAATCTTGTTTCCTCCCACAAATGTCCCACAATGCTTTGGAAACTGGATGCCCATCTTCAGCTCACTTTGCTCCCTGGAGAAATCCTGACCCCTTGAGGCCTTCTTAGTTCAGCACTGTGTCAGCCTCAGGGAGGGACCATGTAGGCAAAGTGCAGCTCTTCCTCTGTGTTCCTGTCTAATGCAGTTGTTCTTGATCTTTGTGGTTCAGTGGGATGCTTCAGACTCATGCCCAGGTTCTGGGATTTTCACATTGGTGTCTTGTCGATGGATAGTTGCTGATTGGTTTTCTGATGAGGAGAGTAAAATAGGAAATGACTTAGGTTCCTATCTTAGTGATGTCGCTTGTTTCATTTTTGCCTAAGCTTTGACGTATATGCATGTGCATGAAAGAAAAAAATATTTTTAATGAATGGAGTGATATAATGTTTACAAGTTACAATTGAGACAGAGATTTTATTCTACAAGTCTTACATTGAATTATTTATCATTTGGTAAAACAAATAAAAATTGTGCAATGCATGTAGGCTATGCCATTTGGAGAAATGCTTATGTTGTTCCTTGATACATGTGGACATAAAAAATTAAATCAAACAAAGCCCTCTATTTTGTAGCATTTATATCATAATTATGTTTTTGGCTCATGTGTTTCTGTGATAACATTACTTTGAGGGCAGTTCTCCCAAATGTGCAGATGTGTAATCCATGTTTCGACCTATGTCCACTCTTCCCATTCTTTCTCCAGGTGCAGGAAGGTTTCTATCTTTTCTTGCTGATTAAATACATGATGGTCTAAAGAATGGTTAAAAAGCAAAGTCAGAGACTGTGGGAGCCAGGGATGAAATTAAGCAAGACAGCCGAGGAAATAAGTATTGACTCCTCAGATAATGGTGAAGTGTTTCTAAAATAGTACTCAATGTGGAAGTTATTCTTTTTGTGTCTCTGTTTAATATATAATCATAAGCACCTCTTCTTTAACACCTTTCTACTTATAATTCAGCTTTTATTACCATCTCTGTCACCCCATCAGTGCAAAAAATGAAGGCATTGCTGAGAATTGGGATGTGGTTCCAGTTGGTACACACTGAGGAGAGTGAATATCCTCATATATTTTCATAGGTATACTGGAACCCAAACTCCACAAGGTCAAGATATTTTGTTTTGTTTGGTTCACTCATGTGTCTCCAGTAGATTGTACAGAGATGACACATAAGAGAACTTCAGAACATATTTACTAATAAAATAATAGTTACAGAAAATGAAAATAAATGTAGTTGATCAAAATATTATATTTAAAATTCTGAACCTTAAGAAATATAGACAATGAGTCAAAATTATCCATTGACAAATTTTACTCTCTGACACAAGTAAGGGATCAGGTCAATTATAAATAAGTTTCCAGCTCAAAAATCCAAAAGAGAACAATCTGGAACCAGGAATATAATGCAGAATAAAATGTGAAATAAGAAGTGGATTGGTCTCAGAGAAAGTCCACAAATTCCCTAAACCATAGGAGATACACACTACACACACACACACACACACACACACACACACACACCAGTGGCTCTCAAATAATCAATTTTGCTCCTCAAGGGATATTTTGCAAAGTCTTGAGACACTTTTGATTGTTATACTGGAAAGGTTATTATAGTCACCTATAATGACTATATGGGAATGTCACCTAAAATGACTTGGGAATTCTTACCAAGGTAGCTGACCCTTGACCAACATGGGTTTGAACTGTGTGGGTTCACTTATCTACAGACACTTTCCAACAAATACACAGTCAGTGCTCCAGGACACCCAAGTCTCAGGTCTGCAGTGTGTACAAACTGGAACATGTCTGAATTCATAGTGATGCCTTCTTCTTTGGCAATGATGGGGTGGTAGGAGTGGTGGTAAAGGCTGAGTCAACCCACTGTCATCCTATACCAGGGACTAGAGTGTCTGCAGATTGTGATATCATCGAGGGGTCCTGGTGCCAGTCCTGCACAGGTACTGAGGGCTGATTAAAGTGTTAGGGGAGTCAAAATTAAACAAATTTTCCACTGCACATGGGCCTGTACCCCCTAACCTCCATGTTGTTCAAGGGTCAACTGTAATTCCTACTATGAGACCACGTGCGTTATGTGAAGGTCCCCTTTGAGAGATGAGGTTATGTCCACATGTTACATATAGCAGGACCACAGTAGTTGTTCAGGATAGGAATGATTGAATGTATTAAATGCAACACTTGATTTCCTTTAAATCACATTGAATAACATTAAAGCAATTTAATCTCTTATGCAGCTTGATTAGGTTATCAAGGCTGAGTTATCAAAAATGATGTGTTATTTAACTTCCTTCTGGAAGCAAAATCCAAAATGCAATTAGTGGTGCACAAGGTGTATTGGGAAAACGCCTATTCAGAACGGAGTCTCAGAAGGTGAGAGGGGCAGGCAGTCCCAACAACAATGAAGGAGAGGAGGACATGAGAGGGTTGGGTAGGACGTCTTAAACTCTTGCACCATTCCAGGAAAGGGTTAATTAGGCCATTAAGAAGTCCTCAAACCCAAATCTCCCATTTGGGAACTTCCCTTTTTCCCAGGAATGGGGTGAGTTAATATCCCCACTACACAGACTCATGCAGTAGGAGCAACCCACAAAAAATATGGCCCCTCATCAATGCGGTGACAGATCCAGAAAAGCAGCAGCTGAGCGGAGGGTCGGTCTGTTTCCTGCAGCAGGGGATGCAGACGGTGGGTTTTTATAGTTATTTCATTATTGAAGACAAGCATGCACAGCGTTCTCCAGTCTCTTTTCCCACGTGAAACATCAGGAACATGAAAAATCTCCACTGAAAATATTAAATGAAGGAGGAAATGAGAATCTGTATCCCCTCCTCCTACTTTAGTAATCTTTTATAACTATTAAATCTTTTAACACAATTATGCTCCAGATTTTATATCAGTTACACATAATTGAATTATAGATTGATATCAGGACCCAGTCTACACTGATAAATATAGAATCCAGACTAAAGATTTTGAAAACTGGAGTACTTGACAAAAGTAGTGGATAGAGAATCTATCTAGTAATGCAATAATTGCTTGATATGTGAACACTTTCTTATATCCACAGTTCTGATTGAAGGTTTTTAAAAGTTCTTTTTTTAAAAAAACTTTAGAGAGTGTTAGAAATAATTTTAATGGAACAATACTTGGATTTCTATCCCTTGGGACAGTGATAATCCAAATGTTTTACTGATAAAGCTAGACACAAAGCTACAAATGTGATATGCTGGCTTTGACACACTTTGGCTTAGGCTTTAACTTTCCAGTAGAAACTAGTTGTCACACTTCACATTTTTCTATTGTTACCTTTCAATGCCTTCCACGATTGATCGATCATTCCTTTCAATGGCATTTCACAAAAATTCATGAATGCTGCATCTGCTAATCTGAATCAAAAACGCATCATCCCTGGCTGGCATAGCTCAGTGGACTGTGCACGGGCTGCGAACCAAAGTGTCGCAGGTTTGATTCCCAGTCAGGGTACATACCTGGGTTGCAGGCCAGGACCCCCAGCAATTGCACATTGATGTTTCTCTCTCTCTCTCTTTCTCCCTCCTTTCCCTCTCTAGAAATGAATAAATAAAATCTTAAAAAAACAAAACCAAAAAAAAAACACGCATCATCAATTAGATTAACGGAGGTTTCCATAATGAATTCACCTCTTTGGGTATTCATCTCTAGACCATTCTAATTTTGCTTTATCTTTGGAAGCAAGCACCTCTTATGTTTGTAGTGGGCATACTGCTCTGCCCACTGAGAAAGAGATTTATGCTGGAGCAAAACGAAGTGGACCAGTAGTTTAGAGCACACTGAAAACAGCACCCCTGTGACCGCCCAGGAAGATGGATTCCCATGTCTACCGTTTACAGTAGATTGCCATCGTTTGCACTCTTGAACTCACACTGTTTCAAATGCCACATTCTGCCAGCGTTATTCTCACTTACTTAATAACTAATAGGCATGTTTTTAAAAAGGACTTTAAAAAGCTCAGAAATTCAGTGTGCACTATTTTGGGACTGCAGCTGCATTTATTACCTTATTTCTCAAAAGTGTTCAGGTTATTTTTCTATTTTTTTTTTGAAAAAGCATTAGCTTCATGTGCTTTCACACCTTACTTTATTCCTAACCTTTTACTTCCACCACAATGTAGAGGGGGAAAAACGGTAATCAAGGTACAGTTAAGAAGAAGAGATCTGAGTCATCCAAATTCATTCTCACCATCCGCAGACATCCAGAATGCAGTAAGTGCTGTACCTCCCCTAGGTCTGCGATGCTCATCATGACATATTGTGGGAATCTCTTCAGCTCTCTTCACATCACTCTGAAAAGATTTTTGCTTGTCATTTTTACAATACTTTTCTTCTACCTGTCTTCTCTTTGTTATCCTTTTGTTCCTTTCCTTATTATGTGCAATATTTTTATCTTTATTTTATCTTTTTGCCCCAAAAGAATGAAGTTGTTGAAGATCAGTATGCTAACCCAAAATGAAAAGTTTAACATCCTGTCTAGGTGATAGTGTCAAACACTAGTTCAAGAAAATGTATAGAAAGTACATTATCTTATTTAATCCTTACAAGAATCCTCAGATAGAATGACCGTGTTATCCTCACATTGCAGATGGAAAACCTAATAGGCAGATAAATTAAAGGACCTGCCTAAGGCCACATAGCTGGTAAATGACAGAGTTTTAGGACTTGGACTCAAGTAAAATGAATGTAAAGTTTATGACCCAATCTCCTTGTAAAATGTTACCTCCCTGATGTGAAAGTCTGCCAGGGGTGTGGGTTAATACAGTAAATGCATCTATTGGAAGGACATGTGGCATTACTTCAGGATAAAAACAACTCATATTATTATTCAATTCTATTGGATATTATATGTAAAATTTTATCCACATAATATTGAATAGTTAGGTAATGATGAAGAGTTATTCGCACAGTTCACACAGCTTCCCCTTCATATGACCTTGATTATAAGAACAAACACACTATAACATACATAACAATGTAGAGGCTAGCGAACAGTGAAGGCTTCATAGTTTCACTTAAATCAAAGTTGATTTTGAAATACTTTAAGCAGAAGTTTGACATGTGACTATTTTCTAACACAAAATGTTCCTAAGCAAGGTGCTTGCAAGCCCTTGGAATCAGTTATATTAAATTAATTACTGAGGGGACCTACTGTCTTGATTAAGAATAACAAATATCCATTTGATTTCAAACCTGCAAACATAAAGATAAATATTCTTTTCTGGGATAACTTGCCTGTATTCTCCCAGCAATGCAGAACATCCATCTTCATAGAGGGGTCAGGAAGACATGTTTAGTATTTCTTCACAGGGTTGTTTTGCATTTCTCTTGAATCTTTACGAGTATTTCTTTGAAACATTAGTGTCCTGTGCGACAGAACAAGAATAACATGATTTGGCTCACACATTTTTAAATTCCATGATTCTAGTCAAAATCTTTAATTATGAAAAATCCAATGCTGCTATATAAAACCTTATGTAAAGTTATTGTTTTGGTTTCAAAGATCAGTTTCCTCATTAAGATAATGAAAGGATACACTCAGTGTACGGGAAACCACACTCAGGGATGACATCATGGTGGACTAACATGGTATCCAGGATATTATATGGGAATTGGGAGGATGTAATACAATTTGAGGGATAGGATAATCATGCCATTACCCCAATGGATGGAGTTCATTTATCTTCATTCTGTTGTTTCATCAAAAATGTGACTTAGCTTTTCTCTGTCTCAACTTCTCTTTGCATCTAAACACAAAAATCTTGATTTTTTCTGTTTCACATTCAATCACTCAGAAGTAATCTAATTGATGTAAGTCATGATTATCTCTGATGGGTTGAGGATTCAGGGCTTTAAATAACTGGGAAACTTGTAGATTGAATGTTCTTAGGTCAGGTGTCCACCCACATTCTGGACACCAGCTAGATAGGGCAGGTATCATCACAGACATCTCAGAGATGTTGCCTTCATGTAGGAACAGTATGCTATCCTTGCCTTCAGTAAGGGTGGGGACAACCGCTGTAATCCTAGGGCCTATCATGCTTGTCTTGTCCAACTCAGTGACTTAATGAATAGAGCCTTGTGGTAGGCTTAACAGAATCAGTTAGTTGCACATTTCATTTTCAGCTTTTTAATCAAGTTTGCCCCTGAAGGGACATGGATTTTTTTTTTTACTATTGGTTATTCTAGTTGGAAAAAATATCCGCCAAAATTTGGCCAAACCTAATAACGTAGCTTTCTTCATTAAGCTAATTAAAAAATAAGAAGATTTGCATCTTAAAGCTGCCCTTTTTGCTGAGAGCAAAGCTGTGTTATTGATGCAAGTGGGGGTACATCCTCTCTGCTTTGAGAAAAACCCAGGCCTCTGGTTTATTGAAAATATGCATGAATATATTTAGGCACAAGTTAGCAGTGTAGTAAAGGCTGAGCAGAAGCCCTTCTGTATGCCACCTGAGGCAAAATTATGGTTTTGTCAGTGCTTACTTATCTACTCTCATTCTGTCAGGAAAAGACAGTTGTCTGGAAGTCTCATTACGAGCTTGAAATGTTGAAGTTGTGTAGCTCAGCCTGGGCATCCTTTCCACCAAACTTGAAAGCTGCTGATTTCTTAGCAAGTGCTGTAAAATGTTTCAAAGTCAAGAGAAAAGACATGGGCAAAGCAGAAGAACTTAATATATCTATGTATATTTATTTTGGATTCTTCAGGAATGTTCTTTGGCTAAAATTACCAAGTCATTTGCTTGTTTTTATATATTTCTGAGCTGTCTTAATTGAATGAAGAGTCAAAAAGTCCAGACTTTGAATTTACTTTAGTGGAAGGGAAAGGATCACCTACTATAAACTAGAGGATAAAAGAAATACCTTTTAAAAATCAGCTTGAGCACTCCCCACTTGAGTGCGGGTTATATTTGTCAGTTCCACAGAGTAGCATTAAGAAAGGAGAGGGGAGTACTTTTACAGTGCAGAAACCAGGCCAGGTGACCAAGGTCAATATCACCAGTGATAAGTCATGCTGATAGTAAATTCAGGTGATATGATGTGACAAGAGGGCACTTCACCTCTGGGCCGTCTGTCACAAAACCCGTAACAGCAGCCTGGCCATGAGAAACATCAGAAGGATCCAAATCGAGAGACATTCTACAAAACACCTGACCAGGACTCCTCAACACTGACAAAGTCGTGAAAATTCAGACAAGTCTGAGGAACAGTCACGAACCAGAGGAGAATAAAGACAAGGCACCTAAGAGTGATGTGTTTTTCTGGATAGTATCCTAGGATAGAAAACAGTCATTAGATCAAAATACATGAAATGGTGAAATTCAAATTGAGTAAAGGCTTTAATTAATAGTGCCTTTACTGAAGTTGGTTTCTTAGTGATAACAAATGTTCTGTACTGGTCATATAACATGTTATTAATATGAGAATCTGGGTGAGAGGTATAGGGGAACTATCCATATTATCCTTGCACATTTCTGTAAATCTAAACAACTTTAAAATGGTATAAGAAAACATTTTCATGTTTTATTTATGTGAGAAAAATGTTATCTTTGTTATCCTAGCTATTATACTAATACAGATATTCCACTTTATACCTTCTTGCTCTATTTTAACTTTCTGAACCATCTAATCTTAGCGTAATCATCATCAAAATAAAACAAAACTGAACAGCAGAGCTGTTTTGCATGCCAGGATGGCAGAGTAGAAGGAGGGTGGAGTGCAGTGATATAGTTTTTTTAACCTTTACATCATTAGATTACTTTGGCTTCTGCTTAGCATGAAGTATGTTCTTCACTCTCAATTAAAAGAATGAAAAAGTCAAATTCATGTTATTAGTATCATCAATTTAGAACTACAAATGGTGTTAAGAGTTGAATTATACCCTCTCAAAATTCATATGTTGAAGTGCTAACCCCTCGTACTTGAGAATGTGATCTTATTTGGAGATAGTCTTTACACAGGTAATTAATTAAAGTGAGGTCATCCATGCGGAGCCTTATCCAGTATGAATGGTATTCTTATAAAAAATGGGAAACTTGGACACAGAGACAGGCATAAAGAGAGAAGGATGTAAAAATACATAGGGAGAAAACACCATTAATGAGCCAAGTGGTCAGGCCTGGAGCTGACCCTTCCCCAGAGTTCTCAGAAGGAACCTACCCTGCCACTATCTTGATTTTGAATTTCTAGTCTCCGGAATTGTGAGACAATGCATTTCTCTTGTTTAAACCATACAATCTGTGGTACTTCAAAAGCAGCCAGGAAAGTAATACAGCAGTGACTAATGACTGAAAAGAACATGTTTGTGTCCCATCAGAGACAGGGTCAAGTGCTATGCAGGGTGTCAAGGCACAGCCAGGAAAGTCACACTAGAGGAAGAACTCCAGGGTCAGTGCAGGAACTCTAAGCAGGGAAAAAAGTCAATGTTAAGTTGAATGGGTAGAGTAATGCAACTGGTTTGGCATTTGTGAGGTTTGTGATTCCACAGCTACTCAGAAAAGACAACAATTTATCAAACCTAGGGCAGAAGAATCAAAACTCAATCCAATCTTGGGTGGACACCCAAGAGCTTATTAATGGGTGCTGGAACATATCTGGCTGAGCCCCTGACTGGTAGACCATGCATGTGTGCCTCAAGAAAACCCAAAGTAAGCTGGAATGAAACACAATTGAAAGAATTTTAGCTACAGATACTAAGCTGAAGGAAGAGCAGACTCAAATTTCAAAAATGACTAAGGGTCTTGTTGGTTTATTCCATTAGAAGAAAAGTGAAAGTAAAGAAATACAGGTTCAAGGGAGATGGGAGAGGCACATCCCCCATTTTTTCCTATTTTAAAACCATCATTGCTAATAAACAGTTCAGAGTTCTTACTTGCTTGCATGACTATTCTTGTAAGCTATTCTATCACCTCTAATGTTTTTATATTCAAGAAACATCTCTTATTAACTTCTTACTGCATTCCCAGTCCGGATGAATTGTGTGGAGGATAAAACCAGAAGAGAAATCATAGTGCTTTCCTCAGTTGAGACCATTGGGTATGGATGTCATTTTCTGTGCTCACTTTCTTGAGAATTTTTGTAGCTTATTTTGATACAAAGGTTTTCCTTGTCATGCTCCTCGAATAAGCTTTTATGCTTCGGTAAATCCATATGTGGATAAAGTACTTTAGCATGTAGAAATTGAAACTTTTTAAAAAACTAGGCCAGTTTGGAAGGATTTTAGTATCAATATTTCACTTCCATCTCAGTTCAGTCTCAGGTGAAGATTATCAAGATGGTGATAATCTTTTACACATTTTGGCTTTTTTATACATATTGCATGTGTACACACCACATATGCATTCATATGTACCATGTTTATTAAACTCCCACCCCCCAAGTCTCTGAGAAGGAGGTGTGGATGGTATAATTTCTATTTTCTTCATGTGTAGTGCAAATAAGTTTTGAAAGTTCTGTAGACATAGTGAGTGCAGAGATTAGACAGAAAGACAGAACTTCAGCCTTTCTTTCATTAAATTATTTTTCTGTAAATAATTAGGGAGTTGCAGTTTCCAGGGTCAGCAGAAATCTTTATTCATCAGAGATGAGAAGACTTTATTTAAAAATAAAAATTATTTTTCCTGTGCCAAGGCATATTCACAGACTTTAGTGTGTGGAAACAAATTAAATACCCTCAATGAAACTATTTATTTCAACGGCTGTACATTGCTTCCTTCTTTACAATGTAAGATTATTCTTTAATTAATGGATAATTGTATAACAGACCTGAGAGTATATTCCAAAAGCCACCTACTTCTTAGTTCTGAGAGACTGAGGAAATAAAGCAAAATACTCAAGAGCTAGCACACTGGCAATTAAATTCCTGGGATTTTTCTCAGAGCAACTCTAGAATTAAACACATTTCTGTGTCTATTGTTCCATCAAGGACACGTGCTTTACATGAAATGTTTTTATATAATTTGACAAAATAAAAAGTATTAAAAATGTATAAGCACAATGCATACAGTTACAAAAGAAGCATATAGCATTTCTAAATTTTCAAGCTCAGCATATTTGTTGACAATTTTTGGAGCTTGAATTCAAATCCCTGGCTTTCTGACACCCAAACCTATGCTATTTTTGTTATGCCGTACTGCATGGAGTTAGACTTTTTTGTGTTACTTTCAAGTCTTAACTCTCTTGACTTAGAAATTCAGCCTGAGGACAGATCACCATCTTTCCTTAGACAGAGAGAGTGAAACTTTCTAATTATATAGAAGTGAGACTTGTTTAACTCCATGTACTGGAAACTTGGGCTGTTGACTTCTAATACTATAGCATTTTCTCAAACTAGAAGACCCCTTATAGAAGCCTGACAATCTTTTGTAAACCCTTCAGCAAGAACTTTCCTTTCATGATGTTCAGACATTACCACAAACCTTAGTACACCCATGGACCTTGTCCATTTTTACCTCCTATTTCCATGACCTTGCTTCATTTAAACTCTGGCATGGTTTTCCAGATTATTTAGCCCTCAACTCACACTTTTCTGATATTGTTTGAATTTTTTTCAGTTATCTGAACTACAGCCTTTCCATTCAAATTCACTGATTAGAATGATTTGATCTCAAAGCTTTCATTATTATGATTTTGGTCCCCAAGATTACAACCATCTGATGCTAGGTCTATATAACCTTTATAACCTATCAATTGGAATGGTGTGCTAAGTTATTCATACTTCAATATTATCAGAAAAAAATAGGATACTGGGCAAAAGAATTAAGAAATAGTGTAATACTATATAGATTATACAGGGTCCTGCATAAGTAATGACTGCTTGAATGTGGTTGGTAGGGTAATAATATGGGTATAATAATTTATAGTCTTAATTTGAACATTTCACCTAAAATATCATATGGTATGCTTGAGTGTAATATTGGTATGTTACATAATTATGTGCTTATAATTTTGTAATAAAAGATTTTGCCCTGGCTAGTGTAGTTCAGGGGATTGAGCTTGGGCTATAAACCAAAGTGTCGCAGGTTTGATCCCCAGTCAGGGCACATCCCTGGGTTGCAGGTCATGACCCCCAGCAACCTCACATTGATGTTTCTCTCTCTCTCTTTCTCCTTCCCTTCCCTCTCCAAAAATAAATAAGTAAAGTCTTAAAAAAAAGATTTTGTGATAACTGGGGGCACTATTTGTGCAAGGCTCTTTGTATTTATTTTCATTTTACTCTGGTTATCTTTTCCCTGTCTTCTAAGCCACTCCCAGTTGATTATAAACATATCTATATTATCTTTCTCAATCAGGTAGGGCATAAGAGATATTTTTACATTACAAACAACCATTAAATCTCACTGGACAACAACACAAAGTTTATTCTTTACATGTGCAACACTTCTGTCTGGGTTTAGTAAAGGGTCTTTGCTTATGATGTTATTCAGGGACCGTTACTGATCCAGGGTTAACTTTGATTCATGCTTGCAAGTGAATCTTACAGCAAGTGAAAGACAGGGAAGGCAAGCTACGCACCGGTTCTTCACCATTTGACAGAAGCACAATTCGTCTTTTTAGCTCATATTTCACCAGTCAAGCACGACATATGGTCAGAGCTGTGGCCGGAGAGAAGGGAAGTGCACTTACTCCCTCACAGATGAGAAGTCAATATATAGAAACAAAAGTGCAATCTTTGCAGGCTACCACATGTCTACCCTCCTTGTCTCAAATGTTCTATTCTTTTTCCGCTACACTTGAAAAGCACAGCCCCTCCTACTCACCTCCCTTCATCTCTCAAGGAACCCAGTTCAGTTACAGCACTAAGCTTGTAATCCAAGATCTCATGATAATCTCTAGAGCAGGTCCTTATTGTGAGAAAAATCAACAAATAACGTTATCTAGTAATTAGTTCCTTAGTCATATGACCCTGACCACCTCCTCCCCTCAGGCACTCAGTAGACATTGGTAGAAGAGGGTCACCCTGGACCTGCAGTAAACACTCCCACTAAAAATGAAGAAACTGGGATTTGCACAGCACTCAGTGGCCCACATTTCTAAAATCCTGCTGGGCTAGCAGTTTGAAGGTCCCCCTTCAACACATCACTAAAAGTATTAATAGTGCCAAGCACACATTACAATATAAGTTTGACAAGTGCAAAGATCAATAGCACAATGCACATGCCATAACACAAGTCAAAGCAACATCATTCCCTTGAATTTGTGTCTAAGCCAATTGATGAATTATGTAAGTGAACTGGCCTAGGAGATGTTTAGTTCTCCTCTGGGCCTTTCAGTGCTCTTCTTTTCAGAGATCTTATTTTAGCTAGACTATGTTTTAAAAAATCTTGTTACCTGTCATTTTGATTTTCAACCCTGGCTCCTTCTTCTCTTTGCCTAAATGGCTGCTTTGTTTTCTTCCCTGCTCTGCGGATCCCCAGAGGCTGCCTTCCACCTGACAGGGACGTCTCCCCTGAGCCTGAACTTGAGGTTGTTTTCACCTTTGCTCTTTTGTAGTTAATCCATAGATGTGCTATTCACTGACATTTTTGTTTACGTGAAGATCTTTATTATTCATCTCACAGCCATACAGTGCCCATCCCCACCGGCAGCCGTTTTTGCATGTAAAACCATATTCTTTTATTGTCCTGCTCCAATGTTGATATATTCATCTTCCTACTTTTGTGTTCTGTGTTTTTTTTTCTCCCAACGTCTCTCATGTTTTACTGACAAATGATCCTGTCTAATTTGCTGGAGATGATATTCTGTGGAGGTGAAGAAATATGGCTGGAAAGGCGTCTCTCTTTTTATTAGGCCTCCTTGAATTGGAAAAAGCAGGCTTGATCTCATAGGAAATTTGAGACATTGACTGCTTAAAGCAGCCCTGGGAAGACTTAAAGGCACTATTACTGCAGCACACAACCTTGGGAAGTGCAGAAGCCTGAGTGTCTTGTCATTGGGGGAGGGATCTCTATGCTATCCTCTCTCCTTTATACGCACACTTTTATTTGTTATCTAAATGGAGCTCAAACTATAAACATCTAAATGACTCTCCCAACTGCATTGTGTTCTGCAGCCAGGAAAGTCACAGATACTTCCAAATATCGTTTTCGGCTGCACAATAAAACATCTCTAAAAAAACTATCCGTATGTGAGGCCTCCTGCGTCAGCTTTCCTGATCGCATCAATCTGTTTGCTATGTCTAAATTACTATGGAATTCCTTTGGCACAATTGCTTTGGGAATGGGAAACCCATCCATTGCCTTTATTTGAAATCTGGACTTGAAATAGGTATTTGTCAGTATCTTTTCTCTTATTCTGCAAATCCAAGTAGAATGGGCCAGGAAAAACCAGATGTAAAGACATGAGGAGAAGGCACCAGTTGTCATTCATCATTTTCTTACTCTCTGTAATTATTCGTTTAAGTACTTGCACCTGAAAGACTTAGCTGAAAGTAGCAGCCAGTGTATCATCTCATCTACTTACTCGTCCATCCTCTCATCTCTTTGCCCTCTTCTTCTTTCATTCTCATTAACAGTGAGACGAATTCAAGGAAGTTAAAAGTCATTTCTTCTTAAGGAGATGTTGAAGGTACATGCTGCAAGATTGAGATAATAGGTGTGGGTTATTTTTCCAGTCAGAGTCGTATGGAGAGGCCAATATTTTACAAGTTTCAGATTCATTCAGTGGAAGTTAGCAATTCCACTGAGACTTGACAATGTTTTATATATGAATATTATCCCTTTAGCTTCTGTCTGTTACTTTAAAAGTCCAAGTAGCATGAAAATGGAGGATTATGAAGCTACCTCTATTAAGTAGAAAGTATAAAGTTTTTTTTAATTGCTCTTTAGGCACAGATTATTAATGCTGTAATGACACTAAAGAGTATTAAATGCAAATTTGTAAGGCTTTAAAGAGCTTTATTAAGATAAGCAACATTTTATTGAGTCAATTCAGTAGCTATTTTAATGAAAATCTGGCTGAATGAATCTCAGTAGAAGAAACCACAGATGTTGTATCATGTATTTTGGAGAATAAGCAACTAAATTTGGCAGAGTAGTAAGAAAGATAAACCTATAAGGGAAAGGAGACAGTTGAAAGAGGTGAAGTTTAAGGCTATAATCTAGACTTTGGAACAATTTCTTCCATTTTACTTACTGAAATGACAATTGAGTATTATACAAACCATTACCTGTCTTTTGATACTAAATGATATCTCCTTTTCTAAGTAAATGAATATTATTTCTTATCTTTTCTAAGTAATGAAAAGTGTGTGCATGTGTGTGAGACGAAGGAAGGAAAGGTAGAAAAAAGCCAATAAGGACTTTTAAAAGAGCAGAAGCAGAAAAAATAAAGACAGGAAGGAGTCAAAGGACTGAGTCTGAGAGGAAGGAAGGAACAAAGGAAAGAAAGAAGGAAGGACAGAAGTAAAGGGAGAAGGGAGGAGGGAGAAAGTAAGGAAATGAGGGAGGAGGAAAATAAGGTGGCAGTTTTTTGAATGGTGGTATTGACATGGTCTCCTTAGCTTAATTGAATTTTTAAGTTATATTTTTAATATTGACATTTAAGGTTATTTTTAAGTATATTTTTAAGATTTTATTTATTTAGTTTTACAGAGAGGGAAAGGGCAGGGGAAAGAGAGGGAGAGAGACAGCAATGTGTGGTTGCCTGTCACATGCCCCATGATGGGGACCTTGCCAGCAACCCAGGCATATGCTCTGACTGGGAATCGAACCTGTGACCCTTTGGTTCACAGTCCGGTGTTCAATCCACTGAGCCACACCAGCTAGGGCAGCTTAACTGAATTTTGATAGGCTTCTCCTAACTATGGAGTACTGACATTCCTTTGTTTAGAACAGCTAATTTAGAAAACTTGCAATTGTGATTTCTTTCTTTGCTCCTGTGAGATATAAAATTTTTAAACCTAGAAATGTCTTTTTCAAGGATCTGGAAGCCATCCTTTTGATGTGTAATAAAGAAAGCTAAGGTCACAACATCCCGGTCTCTGTGGGAAAGAAGGAGTTTAACTGCAATAAGCCACAGTGAGAATACACAGATGTGAAGGGTTAGTCAAAGAACATATATAAAGCACCATGGACGTAGACAATGGTGAGGAGACTGATTATAGAAGTGGGGGACAGTTGGGTAGAGGGGAGTGAAGGGGGAAACTGGGAAAACTGTAATAGCATAAATAATAAAATACTTTTAAAAAATACACAGATGGCCTCATCACATTGACCAACCTCCCCTCTAACATTTCCCAATATGGAAAACAAATTTCCATTAGCCTCCCTTATCCTTTAAATCTTTCCACATGTCGCTTCCGTTGAGTTAAATTACAGTCTCCCTCCATTACTGCAAGTCTTGACTCTTATTGCAATTACGTAGAATAAAATTGTCCTTGCTTTTTTTTTTTAATGGTTCAGATGTAATTTTTGTTTTACAGAAGGATCACTAGTGTGCAAAGCAAGAGCCCTAGATTCTGGTGTTGAAGCGTGCAATTGAGTCAGCTTATAACCTTGAACAAATCACTGAATGTTTCTGGATATCAGCTTTCTAGTCTTTCAGTTGAGATTGTCAGTCTATAAGTGCATCTCAACAGGTATACTATTAGCATTTTGAATGGAACAAATTTGTCATTGCTTGGTTCTGGCACCACACAGTGTAAAAAGATCAGTGTCCTTTGTTCCTCTCTACCAAATGCTAATAGTTTCCCAGGGATTATGATACTAAAAACTGTATCACCTTTCTACTTAAGGGGTGGCCCTCAATCCAGAAACCTAATTACCGTGGAACTTATTAGAAATGCAATATTTCAGACCTCACTTCAAATCTACTGAATAAGAATACCATTTTAACAATTTCCCTAGTTGTTTCATATGCAAGTTAGAGCTTAAGAAGAATGTCTCTAGGTATACATTTGCAAAAGATGTTGGATTGTGTGTATTTAGAGATAAAAGTGCTTCACCAGACTGAGAGAACTATTAGATCCTAGATGATTTTTAAGGTTTCTTTCATCCTTGATTTAGTTCTTTTTAAATCTGTTTTCATAATATTTTATGGAATTCTGTCTAGAAGTTTTACATAGTGTTGTTAAACTTGTTCACAGTTTTCTTACATATTATTGTATTTTAAAAATTCTATGTATAACTCTTTACTGATATAACTCTTTATATCTGTTTGTTTTGCCTATGAATAACTTTACCAACCAAACTATTGTGCTTAATTAGAAGTTTTAATAATGTGGTTGACAATTATTTAAACTTTTTCTATATTTTCTAAGAATAATATTTTAATTATTTCTTTTCAAGACTTTCTCTATTTTTTCCCCTAGGTCTGTTTTGAAGTGACCATAATAGGGATCCTTGTTTCACTTCAGGTGTTTTTTTATTTTATTTTACTTTTTTATTTTGCCATTAAGTGAGTTTATAAAGTAAAAGAAGAGTACCTTTTACTATATTAACAAAGTTTACTAAATTTCCAGTTTGCTAAGTGTTTATTGTCACCATGTTTGCTAGATGTTCGATCACATCTTCTGCATCCTTTGGCATGAAGATAAAATGTGCCTTTCATAGTAAGTTTGTGAATTAAATTGACACATTCTCAAGTATTAATATGTCCTATATATTTTCATAATAAATCTGACCTGGCTGTGATCTATTTTTCTTTTCACATATCACTGAATTGGTTTGCTAATATTTTGCTTAGGGTTTTTAATCAAATAGTCTCTGATTTTTCTTTCTTGTTAATTACGTACCATGTTTTAGTTTCTGGAAGATGCTGGTATCATAAAACTAGTTGTGGAATAATCCCTTTTTCATAGTCTATGAAAAAACACTAAAAATTGTTTTTTTTAATTGTTTTTGTTTTCTTTCAGTAGAAATCACCTGTAAAGGTAACTATGCCTAATGTTTTCTAGTTGAGAAAATTTTATTGCATAACAAACTTATTTAATATATATGAAAATGTTAAGATTTTCATATTTATTCTTTTTTCATTTGGGAAAATTTTATTTTTGTATCAATTTGTCTATATGTCTAATTTTTAAATTGTCATTAAGTTATATAATAATATTTAATTTTTATTTTCATAGTTTATTTTGTATTATTTTGTATATTTTACTTAGCATTATTTTGTATTTTAAATTTATTATGAGTGAAGTAATTGTCACAAGTTTCTCATTTTTATTAAGAATGGTCACTTTTTTGTTTTCATCTTGATGAGTTTCAAATTATTCTTTTATTTGCATTAATCTTTAAAAAACCCCAAAGTCTGGCTTTATTTCCACTTTTGTGTCCTTAATTTCTATTTTATTAATTTGTAATACAATCCTCACTTTTTTCACTTATTTATTTATATAGTTAGTTAGTTATTCTTTTCTCTTCACCCTAGAACATGCTTATCAATAAGCATGGATAGATCTATGAGGATAAACCAAGGATAGAACGTGCAATCTAGACCTGTGACCTGGCTGGGAGTTGAACTCACAGCCTTTCAGTTTATGGGATGATGCTCCAACTAATTCAGCCACATCAGCTATGGCCTTGTTTTTTCCTTCTGTGTAATTTTTAAATTCAATTTACTAGGTTTATTCTTTTTCTGATTTCTTGAGATAGATGTTAGATCATAATTTTAACTTTTTTCCTTTTAAAATATTACATACTAGCTACACATTTTCTTCTAAGCACATATTTAATATTCCACAGTTTATATGTATTATCATTCAGTTCAAATAACTTTTTAATGGTAATTGTAATTCTTTTCTTTGCTATATAGGTTACTTTAAAGTATGTGTATATATATATATATATATAAATTATTTCAAATGCACATATATCTTAGCTCTTTATTAAGTTCTATATTTGTCAATAAATCTAAATTAGATATAATGTGGTAAAGAACTTGCTTTATATGGTGTACATTCTTTAAAATTTACAGAGGTTTCCTTTGTGCCCCTAAGTGGAGCCAACTTTTATAAAATTTTCTTAAAACAAATACAAAAAAAAACCAACTAATACATGCCCTACATTTGGGAATTAACAAATAGAAGTTTCCTAAATCTAACACAGCAGGTTTTCAACATTCTCTGAGTCGGTGTGGGTAATGACATAAAATATTTAGGCAAAAAGTGTACTATAGTATCTCATCTCCACTAGTAACATCTATGAGAGTTATTATTTAAGTAATGAAGGAAGGGCACTTTTCAGATTATATACTCTTACCTCATTATACTCTATGAGGGAAGAATATAACATTATACATATCAAATTTCTAAACAATTATTGCCAAATTGTTTCTCACAGTCATTGACCAGCTTGTTACTCTTAGCAAGGTATGAAAAGTTCTACTTCCTGGTTCACTTCCTAATCCTCCCCTTCCCCTGAACAACTCAGTGCATTATCAGACTGTTCCTGATATTTGCCATTTAAGAAGTGAAATACTAGTACCTCATAGATTCCATTTAAAAGGTATTTGAGAAAATTCACCTATGTTTAAAAGCCATATACATTTTCTTTATTATGAACTGTCTATTTATATACTTTGTCTAGGCTCTGTTAAGATTCTTGTTTTTATTGATACAGAGATGCTCTTATAAATGGTAACTCTCTGTGATACTAGTTGCCAAGATTCGTACCAGTTTGTTGGACATTTTACTTTTGATTATGGTATTTTCTGCCAGGATAATCTTTTTAGTGTAGACTTTTCTTTTGCACTGTTTTGATTTTTCTTTAAGTTTTGGAAGTATTTTACTCTTTGATATAATTATAATTTGCCTATGCTTTCTTCTTGAATTTGAAAGATCTTTTTTCCCTGTAATTTAAATAATATGTCAATCTGAAATTAATATGGTACAAAATTGAAATGCAAGAAGATTTTTGCAAATGACTTTCCAATTGTTCTAAAATCACTGAATGCATAATTCATCTTTTCCTCATCTATTTGAAATGAGTGGGCTACCATTGTTTTCAATGGCCTCTTCTCTTATTCTTCTCTGTTATTCTGTCTTTCAAAACAGCAGTACATATCTATGACATCTCTCATGGTAGCCACCAAAACCTGTTCTCAAAAAACCCCAAAACATCCATTCCAATTTTACTTTAAAAAAGGAGTTTACTCTTTTTAAAAAATACTTTACTTATTTATTTTTAGAAAGAGAAGAGGGAGGGAGAAAAAGAGGGAGAGAAACATCAATGTGCAGTTACCTCTCTTGCGCCCCCTACTGAGTACCTGGCCCACAAGCCAGGCATGTGCCCTGACTGGTAATGGAACCAAGACCCTTTGGTTTGCAGGCTGGCACTCAATCCACTGGGCTACACAAGTTAGGACTCACATTTTACTTTAAGTTCAATAACACGATTTCCTTTCTCTCAGATAATTTGAAGTTAGGATTTTTTTTCTACTATTATTATTTAATACCTTCCTCACCACCTACCTAATGCAATGTTATACATTAGCAGTATGTTAAGATAGGGTTTGGTTGAGGTAAACCAACCATTTACATTTTTGCAAATCATGAACACAGCGAAAGATATCACACATAAATATAAATATTTTTCTATTATTAGTTGCAAGACCACCATGTTTGGCTCTCATCTCATAACAGGTCTTGGGTTCTACAAGATGACACAGCATTACATGAGGGTATAGGCTCAATATGGAGAGGGTTTTATAACTTTTGGAGCATTGTTATTCTTTATATATACCTCAGGTACATTTCTGAAAACCATACAGAGAAATATTGAGGCAGAGGCTGCCTGGTTTGTCTCACTTTAAAATGTATCATGGTGAAGTGAAAGCTGAACTGCAGAGTTGGACTAGGACACTGGTCTTTTGCAATGACTGCATAAACTCAGATCAATTTTCTCAATAGTAGTTGACAAGTAGGTTGAGAATTATATATATGCTTACTAATTGTTAATTATGCATATTTCTTATATTGACCTATTGCACCCAAAAAGTTTTTCCTCTGTCCTTAAAACTAAGAAAATAGATTCATATTAATGAGACAGTATTGGCTTATTGTGAATCACTGGTTAGTTTTTACATCAGTGTCATTACAATTGTGTTCACATTACTGTTCAAAATACATATTCTAAAGTGTTTAGAAGGGAAGAGTTGGGTCTGATCATTCGTTTTTATTTTGTGTTTTAAACCTGGGTGGGTTTACTTGGAAGGGATGCTTTATTGAGGTGATAGGTGTATTTGTGGGTGAATTTATATTCAGGAGTTTCATATTAGGTCAAGAACCCATAGAGCAGTCTTACAAGTTAGAGTCTAAACTCAAGAGAGTATTATTTTTTCTATTGGTATTTGTCATGTTAGAGATATAAACACTGAAGATGGAAACACAGTTTTTGCTGCTGTTAAAGTAAATTCAGAGAAATCAGATTATAGCTGATGTAATTTCGATGTCTAGAGTAGGGGACTTCCTGACAGCAAAATCTAATATATGTAGCTCCCAAAATGGAAAGCTGCTATTAGGGGGATGACCTGCATCAGGAAGTTTGTGGTTCAATGTGATGATGCTGACACCAACTTTAAACTGATTTTTTTCTGAAAGTTTTTGATTGGAGATGACTCTGATTTTGTGCTTAACCTTAGCTGGAAGTGGGAGTTAGGGAAGGAGAAACCCTTTCTTTCTTTACCCCACTGCATTTAGTCTGGATTAATGTCTTCAACACTCTTATACAATGCTTCAGTTTCTAATTGTTAATGGTTATTATGTGATAGACACCATAATAAGCACCTTGACACTTTACTTGTTGGTACTCCACATGGTGAAGTCAGTGTTGCCTTCTTAATTCCATAGGAAAACATACCTGAGACTTATACAATATAAATAACTTACCCCAGACACACAGTTTACAGAGGGTGCAGCTGACTAGGTATCTCTGACTCTAGAGTTCATTTTCTGAATCATTATGTTAGAGCTCAGATTATGCAAGAGTAGTTACTGTTACTCTTACTTACTCTTACTGTTATTTACACATTGCTGCTTCTAGAACTTCTATGTAGTTTGGTCTTAGAGTTTCCAGAGCACCAAACTGGTGTCTAAATCTTTGCTAAACTCAATTTGCAGCAGCTAGAAATTCCTAAGCATTCCTTGAGAAAGAGTGAGGATTTACATTTTAGACTGTGACTTCTCAAAGAAAATAAGCCATTGAAAGAGCAGCTGCTTTTTCAAAACCTTGCACTAATCCTTTCGTTAGAGCAGTGGGCTCTCATCTCTTCACTCTTCTTGAACGTGTGCTAAAGACTTAGTCATGAGACTGGAGAGATAATAACTCTGTTTCTGTTAAATTTTATGTAAAACTGTAAGGCTTTTGCAAATATACAATTCCTTGTTCAATTTTGTGCAGAATTAATCAAACTTGCTACAACGTGACTACTGCAAATTGGGTTTGGATATTCATCTTCCTTCCCTTTGAAATAGGCCATGAAAACCACCTGCCACAACGCGTACAGCTGGACAGAAGAGTCAGCCCATAAAATGGAATAATCATGAGCCTAGATATATGATGTGTAGTTTCAAAGAGGCTTCTAACTTCTTGCGTTTGATGTGAACAGCCTTATATTTCGTCAGTTTTTAGGATTTATCCTGAGGAAATTCTTTTCAGCTCTATCCTATATTTGTCTTCATTACCCATGGCCATTCCTGTAAAACTATATAATCTTTTCCACCAACTTATCATGGGAAACTCTTATGCACTGCTTCCTTTGAAACCATATGTTCTCAGTACACTTATCTTTACCATTTAAGAGGCAGAGAAAGCTTACAGTAAAGTTTTAAATATATTCATAGCACATTTTTAGATAATCTCCCACCTCACTCTTTTTTTTCCCCCTGGTAACTGGCTCTCTCTCCAAATCACCTCATAATATTTTCCAACCCTGTGAATCCTCCTTATATTTCAAATATTTTCTTCTCCCACTTTATTCATACCACATGAACTCATCTATTTCTTAGGAAAAATAGGAATAAAACAGAAATCATGAAAAGACAGTTTCTTCAGCCTATTATCCAAAAAGTCATAAATTTATATGGACCCTACTTGATTTTTGTTCCTCATTTTTGGTTAGAAAGAATCATTGTCCCCTTGAGCTGAAGAAGTTTTATTTTTCTGTCGGTGCTCTTTATTCTTTGCTTCCCACATTTTCAGGGAAATAAATTAAGTATTCCCTCCACATATGTATGGGTGTGTATACACACACACACACACTATATATATATAGTCAGTGTATATATGCACTGCTTATATATATACATATATACATGTATACATACATGTATATGTGTATATGTGTGTATATATATATATATATATATATATATATACAGTAGTTTATAATTCAAACAAACATCATCTGTACACTGCATCCGGTGTCCATTGCCTTAAGCAAAGTCTCTTTCCATCCCCAGTCCCCTCTTTTCCCACCTTCACCTACCCCATACTCCCTTCCCTTCTGTTACCACACTGTGGTCCATGTATATTTAACCTATCACTTTGCACAAGGATTTTCCTCCCATTAAGTTGTATGCATGCAAACATCTTTGTGTTCCAAACAATTAAATTAAAAATGTAGATTTGACTCTGGGTGATGGGTGCTTAATGCAATATACAGATGATATATCATAGAATTATACAATTGAAGCCTATATAATTTTATTAATCAATGCTGTCCCAATAAATTTCATTAAAAGGAAAAGTAGATAAAGGATAGTAAGGAAAAAAAGCAATAAATAAGTTTAAAAACTATTTCTGGCCTTGGCCGGTGTGGCTCAGTGGATTGAAGGCCTGACTGTGAACCAAGGTGTCACCAGTTTGATTCCCAGTCAGGGCACATGGCCTGGTTGCAGACCAGATTCCCCAGTAGGGGATGTATGAGAAGAAACCACACATTGATGTTTTTCTCCCTCTTCCTCCCTCTCTTACCCCACTCTCTCTAAAATTAAAAAAAAAAATAAAAATTATTTCTGGACATGATGCATTCTTGGGCTACGTCCCTCCCCTTACTGACAGAGCTACACTTTCCAAGTTGACAAAGCCCACAATTAGCTCACTATTTCTACTTCCTCATTTCCCAGTGAGAAAGCAGGTTCTGTGTGACTCCAGTAAAGGGTGGCTTTCAGGGTTTAAAATATGTTTAGTTCCTACATTAATTCTAAAGGAACTAAGAAAATATATAAATCTAATTACAAAGCTAAAAAGCTTTGGAAATTCATCAGTATAAACACACTGACCACAAAGTCTAGGCAATGAATAAATGTTTCTTGAAAGCTTGTAGAACAACTGAGAAAAGAAAGTCTTCCCAAAATTTGTATAAATAAATTTCAAGAAAGTAAAGAAAAATGTATGATGAACAAACCAATGATCACGTGACTATGTGGAGCAAAACAGATCCAGTAGGGAAATAAAAGGAGGGAAATAAAAAGAAAGCAGAATTTGGACAGGAAGTTAAATGCAAGTGAGTGCTAGTTTTACAACATCACAAACAGAGTATGTTGTTCATTATCCTCTAACTACTCAAATTTTAAAAATCATTAAGTGTGCTCACAGGCAGAAGTATGTTTTGAATTACTGACAAGCTTGAATATTATTTTAGTAGTTGGTAGTGGGATGGAGGAAAAGCTGAAATGACATATAAATGAGGAAGGATCAGATCAGGAGAAATTTTGGAATCCATGGATGACGTGGAAGCTGCAACAATAGGTTATGAGGTAGAATGTTGCCCTATTGGTCACTGTGTAGAGGCAATTTTATATTCAATTACCTAAATTACTACGTATTCATTTCAGAATTCTTAGTCATTAAACTTTCAGAGATTTTCCAGTGGGGGCTCAGAAGCCCTAAAGGTCTTCTAAATTTTAGGCTAGGTCACAGGGAAGGGGCTGATTTATTTTGCCAATAAATTGGCAGAGTACCTCTTTGTGCCAGCTCTGGTGTTGGACCTAGGAATACATTGGTGACAAATACAGAGACACCGCTCCTCATTCACAGAACTTTAACACTAGTAGCAGAGGTGTATGTTATACAGAGAGTTACAGAAACATGTAAAATTATAGCTGTGGTACTTCCACATGAGACACGTATGTACATAGTACATTGAGATCTACTAACAGCACATGAGAATCTGAATTCTTCTGGGAATGGGTGTCAGAAGGCTTTCCTGAAGGTGAGACCTTTGTGCTGATTTGAGAAAGACAAATATGAATTAGAGTATCAGTGAGGCTCCAGTGAAGAAACAGAAATTACATAGCCATTTGAACTAGAGAAGTTAGTATAAAGGACTGCTAATCACTGGGGATTGGAGTGAGGAGGGACTGGCTAAGAAGAAGTAAAAAAAGAACCTAAAATATAGAAATATATGATATAATATACAGTCACTATCCTCAGGTTCGAGCTCCCAGGTAAGACTCTCGCCTCTCTAAATGCACTGAAAGCCAAACCTTACTAGAGAGTGTACAGCTATAGCTGGATGGCAGAGAAGTGACTGAGGGGTTACACAGGTGCAACTTGCTGGAAAACTGTCCCCTAGATTGCCAAGAAGTGGTTTGTGAAGGTGTCTTCCTGGAGGCACTCCTATACAAAACCAGCTGTGGGGGTCCTGAATGGTTGGTCCTGAGCTGCTGACTTCTGCGCAGTGCAGGAACTGGGTGCAGAGAACTTGCATGTGCTGGAGGTGCCTGGTGCTGGAGAAGTCCTCCCCACCACAGGAGTCAGACACTGGGTGTGTCCTGTGCAGTGCAGGGGCCCGCTAGGAAGAGTAGCTCAGACCAGGAAAGAAAGCTTGCTTTCTGCAAAGTCTCTTCACCCTGCTCTACTAATAAAGCGTAGCATTATGCCAGCTGGCTAAGGAAAAATATTTAGTGATCTCAGTTTCATTCCCAGAGCAAGCAAAGAAGAGTATATTTGGACCTGAGTGCTGATAAATTGATAACTGGCAGAGAGTGGTTGTGCAGAGGCTCTGGGCAGGTAAATTAGATACATTGGAGGAAATCATTCATGGTGTAGTACATGCTATTTCCCTCTTTAATCCAAATATGAATAAAACACAGTTTTCTGTATCTTATAGAGAGATTTAACAGACTGAAGTGCAAATGTGCATGTGTCACATAGTTTGAAGTACATATATAATCATCATAATTTTTTTAGTGCAAGTACGTCCCTACAGTATGGGTGTAGCTGCCACTGAAAGCCTTAAAAGTGCCTTCACCATGTCACAGGGCCAAAAATGTCCTTGTCAAAGGTTGACAAATACTTTCACAGACTTGGATTGGTACCTGAAACTGGGGTTCAACCAACACTTTTAAGTGACCACCATTTGCAAAGCAATTAGGACAAGAAGTACCCTTTCCTTCAGTGTATGTTTCAGAAAATAAATCTGAGTATCTGATTGTTCAATATAGAAGGGATAATTTAACCCAAAATATTGGCTTGTAACAGCTTTCACTTAAAATGCAGTCCTTACAGTGTTTTGAATTTTGATGGTGGAATTTTACACCTCTGATTTCATGATCTTCAGACAATGTCATTTGCCAATGTCATTTGACTGTGAAGACTATGATTAGTATTTAAAAACACCATCAGCATGCAAGCTTATCCTTAATGATACCTCTTTATATATCTGATTAGCGAGAGATAATGAATCTGAGCAGATTTTAAAAAAATGTACTAAGGTATCTCTTTATATACTACAAATGTGGGTCTGGAAAAAAGTCCAGCTATTGTTAATATAACAAGAACAGCATGTGAGACATCATTGTAACCTGGCAGCTAAGGAGAGTGGACTAGAATGCACATGTGTAAACAAAGATGACTTAGTAGTCAGTGGGGGTAGTAGACACCATTGAGTGAGCCTATGTACTGTGTGGCCATCACCTTCAAAAATGACTGAGCTAGTAGAGCAACGAATCTGCATCAAATTTTGTGCTAAGCTTGAACATTCCTCTGCAGAAATTATTCATATGATTCAGAAGGCTGCAGCTATGGGCAACTGGTGATTGGCAGCTTCATCACAACAAAGTGCCTGCTCATACATCATGTCTCCTGCAGAGATTTTTGGTAACACATCAAATCACCCAGGTGACTCAGCCCCCTACAGCTCAGATTTGGTGCCCTGCAACTTCTGGCTTTTCCCAAAACTAAAATCACCTTTGAAAAGGAAGAAATTTCAGACTGTCAATGAGATTCAGAAAAATATGACAGGGCAGCTGATGGCTGTTGGGAGAACTCTGTGAGGTCCCAAGGTGCCTTCTTTGAAGACACTGAGGTGTCATTGTCCTATGTACAATGTTTCTTGTATCTTGAATCTTCTTCAATAAATGTCCCTATTTTTCATATTATATAGCTGGATACCTTCTGGACAGACCTCATACATGCACTTATAGTAATGGAATCTTTTTTTAAATTAAGGATTAATCTTCATGCAAATCATTAATTGTTAAAGCTGCATTTAGTACAGCACTTCTTTTTTAAAAAACATATTTTATTGATTATGCCATTATAGTTGTTTCATTCCCCCCTTCATTCCCCTCCACCCTGCACAGCCCCTACCCCCTTTAGTTCACGTCCATGTGTCATAAGTTTTTTTGCTTCTATATTTCCCATACTATTCTTGCCCTCCCCCTGTCTAATTTTCTCCCTACCATCTATGCTACTTATTCTCCGTACCTTTTCCCCCTCTCTCTTCCTCCCACTCCCCTGTTGCTAACCCTCCATGTGATCTCCATTTCTGTGGTTCTTTTCCTGTTCTAGTTGTTTGCTTAGTTTGCTTTTGTTTTAGGTGTGGTTGTTAATAACTATGAGTTTGCTGTCTTTTTACTGTTCTTATTTTTAATCTTCTTTTTCTTAGATAAGTCCCTTTAACATTTCATATAATAAGGGCTTGTTGAAGATGAACTCCTTGAACTTGACCTTATCTGAGAAGCACTTTATCTGCCCTTTCGTTGTAATTGAAAACTTCGCTGGGTAGAGCAATCTTGGATGTAGGTCCTTACCTTTCATGACTTGGAACACTGCTTTCCTGCCCTTTCTTGCCTGTAAGGTCTGTTTTGAGAAATCAACTGACAGTCTGATGGGAACTCCTTTGTAGGTGACTGTCCCCTTATCTCTTGCTGCTTCTAGAATTCCCTCTTTCATTTTAATCTTGGGCCATGTAATTATGATGTGCAGTGGTGTGTTTCTCCTTGGGTCTAACTTGTTTGGGACTCTCTGAGCTTCCTAGATTTCCTGGAAGTCTATTTCCTTTGCCAGATTGGGGAAATTCTCCTTTATTATTTGTTCAAATAACTTTTCCACTTGTTGTTCTTCCTCTTCTTCTGGTACCCCTATGATTTGGATGTTGGAACATTTAAAGATGCCCTGGAGGTTCCTAAGCCTCTCCTCATTTTTTTGAATTCTTATTTCTTCATTCTTTTCTGATTGTATGTTTTTTTCTTCCTTCTGGTCCACTCCATTGATTTGAGTCCCAGTTTTCTTCCCATCACTATTGGTTCTCTATATATTTTCCTTTATTTCACTTAGCATATCCTTCATTTTTTCATCTAATTTGTGACCAAATTCAACTAATTCTGTGAGCATCCTGATCACCAGTGCTTTGAACTGTGCATCTGATAGGTTGGCTACCTCTTCATTGCTTAGTTGTATTTTTTCTGGAGGTTTGATCTGTTCTTCTGTTTGGACCTTTTTTTTTTTTTTTGTCTTGATGCATCTGTTGAGTATGAGGGGCAGAGCCTTAGGTGCTCACCAGGGCAGGGCACCCCAGTTGCTGGGTTGTGACACTGTATGTGGGAGTGGGGTCCGAGAGGGAACAATGGCACTTGCTCTACTCTCTCTCATATTTTGGTCCCCTCAGCTGCTTCCCACAAGCAAATTGGGCCCTTCTGGTGCTGGTTCCCACGTGGGTGGGCTTGTGTATGTTCTCTAATGAACTCTCCTGTGATTCTGGGAGTCTCCCGGCACCTCTACCCCCACAAGTGTTTTCAATCAGTGCTTTTAGGCTTTATTTCCCAGCGCTGGGGCCCTGGGTTGTGCGGTCTGTCTCACTGCCCATTTTCACCTGGTTTATCTGTGCACGAATGCATAACTGCAGACAGCCAGCTGCTTTGAGTGCCTCACTGGGTCTGCTCGTTGCCTCCCCACACCCGGGGTCTGCCACCAGGTCCTCCAACCACCCCTGCGCGTCTGGGGTCCGCCAACTGCCCCCTGCGCCCTGCACACCCAGGTCTACCAGCCACTGCTTTTTCCTGCCACGACCCCTCTCCGACAGCCACCAACTCCACCCCTCTTACCGGTCTGAATGAATGGTTGTCGGACTTCCATGTAGTTCAATTTTCCGTGTTCTGGTTGTTTTCTTGTTCCTAAATTTTTGCTGTCCTTAATTTTGGTTGTGTGAGGAGGCACAGTGTGTGCACCTACGCCTCCATCTTGGCCAGAAGTCTCCCTTGTATCCTAGCACAGCACTTCTTAATTGTATTTTTTCCCCTAAACCTTATTATTTTCTGGATGTCCAACGGCATGAGAGAATAATGCCAATATACCAATTTCTGGCTGATAGACTTTGCAGAGCACGCAGAAAACACTTTCAATAGATTTTATGTCATAGATTCATCACATGTGAAGATGCTAATCCTGGTATGTTGGACCTTCTAGGGAGATAAAGAAGGAGAAATAAATTTTTTGTACTTCAGTAAATAATTTTAATGTCAGCTATTTTTGATAGAAGAGCATATACTGTTCATTTAATTGAGTTAAAGTTGCTCTTTTGCTTTCCTGCTTTGATGAAAGGTAACTTCATAATTGAAAGAAAATAGGGAACTATTTTAAGGATGGTAAAAACTACTCTCTGAAAATCTCATTGTATCTAGATTAGGTATCAAATATTTTTTTACTTTGAACAGATTAGTCTAAGTAATCATTTTGTATTTAATTTTAAAAGAAATTATCCTGTGCTTGTTTTTATTTGCCTGTTTGTCTTCTCAACTGACCCAAATGATTTTGTGAGGACGCTCTATTATGAGCATCTATATCCCACAAATTATGTGAACACACAATATCATAAAACCTCTAGTCCAATGCACACTTTCTATTGCTTAGTCTTTAATAGAATTGTGGCAAAGATAAGTGCAAGGTGACCAATATTAGAAAAGAGTCTTTAGAAAGGATATAATTGTGATTAGGTTTTTAACCAAGTTAAGTGGTCAAAACCAAAGAATCAAGAATAATGCTTTACATAATATCATAATGCAGAATATTATATATTTATGAAATGTGGGAAAGGTAATAAATGACAGAGCCTGGACATTAAAGCATTTTGACAAGCCAGAGAAATAAGCTTGAGTTTATATGATCAAACTTAACTCAATTTTATGCAAGGTTCTCAGATCAGAAACATGACAATAATAAGCATGTAATAGAATAACTACACAAATGCAGAGGAAGAGAAGTAGTCTTGCTAAACAATTCTTGACAGTTTATTGACAGTAAATTCAATGCAAGGCAACCATGACTCACGTTAATAATGGGAGTCATCGCAAGTCCCACTGCCAAGAAAAGTCATCTTGATCTTGGGCATGTAGAAGGAAGAACGTGATAGGAGCCCAGAACAAGAAAAATATCACACTCTGTCTGTTATTTGGTTAAGTCTAAGTTTGTTCAGTCTGAATTACCAGACTTTAAGAGAGATAGTGACATAAGTGGAAGACATGCAGAGACAAAGAGAGAGACCTATGATGGGAACTGACATCACAGGTAAACCCTCCTTAAAGGAATAGTAAGCATTGACTCTATAGAAGAGAAGTCTCAAGGGAAATTTGAGGGCTTCTTTCTCTTAAATAGACCAAGAGTTTTTATGTGCACAAGTCATTTGATTTCTTCCTTGGGGTCCCACAGTTTCCAACTGGAATGAAAAAGTGGGAAATTCAGGGAGCATTAATTTGCTAAACATAAAGAAGAATTTTGTAACACCAACAGTTGTCCACAGATACCTCTGAATTCCTCTGGAGAGGCAGGACCTCAGGTGGTGATATTTTCAGCATCACTGAAAGTGTTCTGGCTCAGACTGGACAAACACTTATCTGGGAAGATGTTGGATGGGGCTTCAACACACATACAAGCAGATCTTATCACTGGGAGAATCTATACAAAGTGCATTTCTATTCTTCTGGACGTTGAGTATATGCATTCATTAACTCTGCTACATTTCTCCAAGAGTGAAGTCTGAATTTTTATTCTCTTTACACATTAAAATCTTTTTATTTAGCAAAGTTACCTAAGGAAAACTTTGGTAGATATCTACTTACCTATCTAGCTACCCATCTCTCTCTCTTTCTCTCTCTCATCTATCCATCTATGTATATGAACATAATCATAATTTATCTCATGAAAAGTTAATGACTTTTCAGTGATTATTTAGATATCAAAAATTTTATTTTTAGCACTATTAGCAAAAAGTAATGATCAAAATAAGTTTAATAAGTAATAAGATATGTTATCTCTTATCATCAAACTAAGTATATAATAAACTAAGAGCTTAGTGACTGACCCTGTTTGCTTTTCAGACCTCAGAACTAGGCTTCTAGTGTGAGAGCAAGGCCTGCCGAGGGGCCTGGGCCAGCCCTGGAAATGTCACCACTGCTGTCACTTCTGCTGTCATGGCACAGAACTGCTGAGTGGGCTCCTCCTGCATTTCAGGCAGTGTGGCCAGAAGACCTCAGGGACGGGCCCCACTGCCACACCTTTCCACTGACCCTGGATGTGCCTCCAGAGGTCCTGGTCACTTTTCTCAAAGGTGTGGCATGGTTTGTATCTTCTTTTCACAGTAATCTTCCTGCATGTAGGCAGATCCTAGGTCCCCACCACTCCCAGCAAAGTCGCCTTTCCTCTAGCATATATGGCTCAAGAAATTCCCATGCTTACACCTGGCTTCAGACTTTTCCATTAGCCTCAGTCCTTTCTACCTATGGACCCAGTCAGCTTAATTTGTATCAAAGGGCTTGAAAATTAATCTTTTATTAACTCTTTGGAGGTGGAGATAGGGTCAGGGGCTAATACATATCACTAGTTTTAGGGGGAAAAATACGAATTGTATCCTCCATTTCCTTTTGTGTTGACAAAGATGTTTTCGTTGACCTAACCCGTCAAGCACCACTGAGGCCTGTTCAGGAAAGGCCTCAACCTGGGCCTATAAAGACTTGAACAAACACTAACATAGTTCTAACTGTCCACGGCTGCATCTCTGGGATGACTCTGGCTCTCCTGAAAGTGCTTACCTGAGAAAACTCAAGGCTGCCCAGATCATTTCCTGTTTGTTCATGCTAATACCCAAAGACAGGGCCCCTGTCTCCCAGACTGAGATGGGAGGAGCCTTGCTTTGATAAGCAGCAGCAAACCCATTTGTCATCTCTATTGCACTTGTGATCTTCCCAAGAACTCCAGCTAGCCTTTATACCTCCTGTAAAAATCTACCCGTTTCTTACCTGTCACATTTCTTCATTTTTTAATTGCACATCGTGTCTATCAATGTTGACTTCCAAAGCTTGAAACCTTATTAACCCATTTGCATCACCTGATTTTTGCCAAATGCTCTCTGCATCATTTTTAGTTGATTTAATTGTGAGAAATAATTGTCCTGAAATTCAGGTTAGTAAGATCTCTGTTTTCTTTTAAAGCAATTTATAATGGTCAAATTGATCACCTATAGTGGTAACATCATCTCCACCACTAGTTGTAAACAATTTTTATGTCCTTCCTATGTGAAGTCTGTTCTCAAGAAATCAAATAAAGACAGGTCCTGATAGTAGTCTTACAATCTGTAAGACTTTTACAAATTAAAAATTAAAAAGATAAGAAATGAGTGGGGATGTAGTACACATAAAGTATAATTAAATTATTCATTAACATTTAAGTGAACCTGAACGATGACCACTTAGGATAAAAAAATGTTTACCATGACCTGAAGCCAGAACAGAAACAGAACTGTGTGCCTATCTTAAAATACCATAACTGAAAACTAGAAACCAGAGGGGAAAAGAGGGGCCATGCTCGGAGGTGGATAGAAAATCAGCTCTTTTAATACACCTAGAAACCAAAGTTTCCACTTGGATTCAGGTGGGAGATTCCATTAAGTCTAAAAATGTAATTGTCTCCTAAAGTAGAGATTGCCACCCTTTTTCATATCATGGCACACAGAAACTACTAAAATTCTGCATCACACCAGAAGATGTATTGTATTTATTTTGCCGATGTGACAAAAGAAAGAATAGGTATAATTTGGATTTATTTGAACTGAACAGCTGGTGTTGTGCTGGCTCTTGTTACTTTTTTATTAAACAATCTAAGGTAAAAGAGGTCAGTGTCCCTGGCTAAATTGTCAGGTATAGCATTTTTCAAAAATTCTTGCAGGCATAGAAGCGTGCCACAGCCCAGTGGTTGAAAATTGCTGCCCTAAAGCACTCTTTTGACTGTTCTTTTTTTTTTTAAATTATTTATTTATTTTTAGAGAGGGAAGGGAGGGAGATAGAGAGAGAGAGAAACATCAATGTGCGGTTGCAGGGGGTCATGGCCTGCAACCCAGTCATGTACCCTGACTGGGAATCGAACCTGCGACACTTTGGTTCGCAGCTCGCGCTGAATCCACTGAGCTACGTCAGCCATGGCTTTCTGACCAGTTTTTAAGAGGCTCACTCTCCATCAGGAGGGCTGTGACTATGCTTCCACTCGCAGGCTGTTCCGACCACACGGCAGTCTTCTACAGGTCGTTTACTCCCGTGGTGTCTGCTCGTCCTTGCCTGAGCAGTCAGGAATACGTGTAGGTTCTCACATTTTAGCACCACACCTTTGATTAAATTAGAGAAGAAATAACCTCTGAAACCATCTTGAGTTTCATTTGGCCACGTTGATTAGGTTGATCAGAGTTTCCTTCTAGTACTGAACTCACAATTCACAAAATTAGAACCGCGATTACCTCCCCTGCCCCTCTTCTGCTTCTCAGACTCTCACTGTAGGGTGTTCATGCAAAACAACTAGTAAAATAGGTGTTGTGTGGTGTATCGATGAGTAAATTTAGAGAATAATATGCATAGACCTCTCCTACAATAAAATTTTTAGAAATAGAGATTGCAGTGAAGTTCTAGGCAAAGAGGCTGAATGTTTAAGAGAAATTAATAGTATTATTGCAGCATCTATGCTACCTGAATATACATAGAAAGTCAGTTTATGAAATTCTTTGGAAACAAATGTTTATTCTACTGTCACTGAAAATCTTTATAATTAGAGTTGCATTGTGTTTTTATTATCATTTTGTCATGTTAAATGATCATTGAGTTGTTATTCGATACATGTAGGACCCCATTCACCTAGTTGAAAAAGTCTTTTAATAGTTAATTTTGTAGAAAGCACAGATCTGGCAGAGAATTAAAAAAAAAGAGGTTGAATTATTTAAGCTAATTTTTTAAATAGGAAAACAGTAACACGCAGCAAAACTGACTTCACTCCAGGACTTCCATCTGTCTGCATGGTAAACAGTCACCCACCACCTGGCTTCTGTGTACGATCACTGCTCCCACAATGAATGTCACATTTTCCATTTCAAAGCCCCCTTTCAGCCGTGTCTTTCTCTGGCCGCAAAATAATAAGCCGCCTGTTATCATGATCAAAATAAATCTCCTACCTACGTGATAATGACTGGAGAAAATGCGCCAAGAAACAGTCACTGTAGACTGGGTGCTCTCCACTGCATGGTTTCTGTGGCACACAGAAGAGGCTGAGGGTGTTCCAAAACAGAGGATTAGCAACATTTCCTTTGTGTTCACATCTAAGACGTGTTGACACCAGTTGTGCTGCTGCAGCAGCAACTCAGCGTCAACAGTTGCTACTGCAATATTGCTTTAAAAGATTCCAGATCTTAGACCTTCCTACTTGCTTTGAGCACTGTTAATGTGTGCTGAGAAAAATCACTTATTTATTCAAGAATCATTTTTTTGCTTTTCAATCATAAAGTGGGTACACAAATACCTGCTTTTAGTCTTAGGGGCTCCATTCATTGACAAAGTTACTTGGGTCAGCACCTTTTCCTACACTTTTTTTTGTGACCTTATTTCAGATATTTTTAAATAAAGTTAGATTCCCTTATCACAGTCTGCATTCTTTCTTTGTCTCCATTTATATCATAAATGAGTTCCAATTTACATATAATAGGTACAATACTTGTGTGATAAAATTCTGTGTATATGAAGAATGCATTGTGCCTATATCCATCTCTATAGTATCTTACAGAGTAGTTTCTATACCCCTCCCACTGAACCACTGGAAACCACTGATTCTTTCACTCAGGGATGTCCAAACATTTGGCATCTCTGGCCACACTAGAAGAAGCAGAGTCGTCTTGGACCACACATTAAATACATTGTGACATGTAATTACAAAAAAGTCTCATAATGTTTCAAGTAAATTAACAATTTTGTGTTGGGCTGCTTTCACAGCTATGCTGGGCTGCAAGTGGCCCACAGGCCACAGGTTAGACACCCCTGGATCTTTGTCTTTTCCTGAATGTCATAAACTGGAATCACATAGTGATTCCATGTCACATGTTCACACTTGCATTATTCATCAGCAATTTGTATTTGAAGTTCCATACTGTCTTTTCATAAAGTAATAGCCCATTTTTTTTTGTTGCTGAAAATATCACCTCATACATCTGTGGGTGTGACTATGTTTAACATTCACCTATGCAAGTCTTGGTTGGTTCTAGTTTTGGCAATTATAAATGAAGTTTTATAAACATTCATGTACAAGTATTTGTGTGGTCCATGTTTTAAAATCAATTGGCTAATGCCTACAGGCACCATTAATAGACCACGTGGTATTCTATTTCAGTCCATAGACACCCTTCCACGTGGTCTTAAAATGTGGCCATGCCAGGTTTCATTTCCAAGAACAACACATGGGAGTTGCTGTTGCTCCACGCATCCTCACCAGTACTTTGTGTTGTCAGCTTATTATTTTTTAAAGACTATATTCAGGGTAAGGGGTAAGTAGTGGTATCTCATTGTTCTTTTAATATGCAATTTCTTGATTACAAGCCATATTGACCATTTTTTAATTTGTTTATTTGACATCTGTATGTTTTATTTGGTGAGGTGTCTGTTCCTGGTTTTTGCTCATTTTCATTTATGTTTACTTTTTAAATTTTCTTTATTGTCATTCAAGTACAGTTGTTTTCAATTTCCCACCACCAGTTTTACCCACCCTACCCACCCCCATCTCCCACCCTCAGTCCTTCCCCGCTTTGGCTTTGTCCTCGAGTCCTTTATCCATGTTTGTTTTAGTCCGGCTTTGCATGTTCTTCTTTTTGAATATTAAGGTTTTTGGTAACTTTTGTCTTTTATTTCTCTGATAGTGCCTTTTACTGAGATATTATTTTAAACTAAATCTGATTGTATCTTCCATATAATCAACAGCTTGTGGGTTGTTGTATGTAAATACTAATCATCAAACACAAGGTCCTGTAGAATTCCTCTTGTATTATCTTTTAGATGATGTACAGTTTTGCATGTTTCATGATCCTAGCCCATGGCTGAGCATGAAAGGGTTACTAAATCTGGTCCATTCCTACTCAACAGGGCCCTCTTCTAACAGGCTTTCTTTGCTCTGAGGCTTTCCATAGGCTTAGCTGACACACTTTTAAAGCTGTACTACAGTCAGAAACACTCCCTACTCAACCTTTCTTTCTATTATCCTCCTTTCCCATGTCTTCCTCTTCAGGCTCTCTGCCTTCAGTTAGGGAGAGCCTAACTGCTCCTGTTTCCCTTCTCTTTGTCCTCCATCCTTTTGTGTGTTTCTTCTCTTTACAGTTCTAATCCATCTTGGCACATGTCAAGAACCCATCCTGCTTTGTTGTTAGTATGGAGATAGTGCCTTAGATGCCTTTCTCAGGTTTACATTTGAGTTACTTGGATAACAGATTGCCATGAAAGAAAGAAAATTATCACATTAGTTCTATTTTTATTTTTTATTTTTGGACTTTGCTCATGAATCTAAGTGACCATAGGCTACACTGTTTAAACAAACCAAGAATAAGATATCAATTATATCCACTAAGATATCTGAACATTTTTAAAAAAGATAATAACGAGTTGTAAGAATGAGGAGAAATTAGAACCTCATTCATCATTGGTGAGACTGTAAAATGATGCACCCATTTTGGAAAATGTTTTGATAATTTTTCAAAAAGAGAAACATGGAATTACTGCATGACCCAGCAATTCTGCTCTTAGAAATATACCTCAGATAAATAAATAGATAAAAGATACAGCAGAATCTTATTCACCAATAGAAAGGAATGAAGCAATGATACATGCTAAAGCATACATGAACCATGAAAACAGTATGCTAACTGAAAAAAGTCAGTCACAATAGGCCACATATTGTATTATTATATTCATTAGAAATATTTTGAAATAGGCAAAATCAGAGAGATAGAAAGTAGATAAGTAGTTTTCAGGAGGAAGAACACAGAGTGATTGTCTGTAGGCTTTCTTTTCTTTTTTTTAAGATGAAAGTAATCTAAAATTGGATAATAGTGATGACAGAACAACTGTGAAAATACCTACATACGTACTATTCAATCGTACACTGTAAGATGTACATTTTATGATATATGAAAATTTGATTAGATACTTCATCAAAGAAAATTATACAAGTGGCCAGCAAACAGAAAAGGTGCTTCCTACCACGAACCTTCAGGTCTGCCGCTGGTATGTAGGAAATTGAATAAGGGCCATCCTCACTGGTTCTTCTTTTTAGAAATAGCAATTCAAAGTCAAGCCCATTTCTAACATCCTACCCTGAGAGTCAGGGCCAGCCTGATACATATATTGTAATAAATTTGTACAACAACAATGATAAAAAACGCACTCCCTAAATTATAGTACTATCTTATAGTTTCTTGGAAACTGAGTTTTGCCATTAGAATTACATGCATTTGTTTTTGTTTTTGCAAAACCTTAATAATAATACCTGAGACAGGGATGTAGAGGAGAGGAGAGATATATGATCTAAAGTGTTCTATTTGATTACATTTAAAATATTGTTTACTTTAGATGTCATTGAATGTCTATATTTAAAACAGCCTATTTTGAAATAATGTTTTTAAGAAGAGTAGAATTCATACAGTATAAAATGTTCCTAAGCTATAAAATAACTCTAAAAACTTTAGTCAAAGTTAGCAGGCACTTAGAGATGTAGACACCATTTTAAAGACCATAGATGATTAGCTCTTTTTGTTAGTTTACACAATGGAGACCATCCTGCATTTATGTTTGGGGGAGAATTCGAAGGGAATAGCTAATGTTTGACACTATGGAAGCCTCTAGGTTGCACATGAACTTCAGTGTGAAGAAAGCCAGGCAAAGATAAAGCCAACACCAGCCTTAAATCTTTGCTTCACAAAGTGTCTCTAGTTTTTATCCTTGTCTTCCAGCCGTTTGCCCCTGGAAGAAGTTGAAGGCACTCTTGGGGTCCTTTTTGCTCCACCCCATGGGGTCTTTCTTCTTTGGTTTGTAAAATCAGAGCTTACCCAGGTAGAGATGTATGTAAGGCCCCTCCTCACTCTATCCCTTCCCTAGGAACTGCGTTCCAAGAACAAACTCATTTCTGATCTCCAAAGAGAGGCCAGTCTCTTCGACACCCAAGAGCTGCTGCAGGCAAAGGCCGCTACATGGGTCATCTGCACTCAAGTCAGACACATGGCAGAGCTGGCTCACCCGAGCTCCCTATTTTGCTGCCCCTGCCACTCCTAGCACACCCCCTGCAGGCACCGCACAGCTCTGCTGTCTCCCAAAGCTGCATACCTTTCCCTGGAAATGAGTGCTGAGTCTCAGCAAATATGCTGACCGCAGCCTGAGCAGGAAAGCTGATCCAGTGGTGCCAAGCCGTCTCTCTGGGTTGTAGCATCAGAGAAGCCCTTTTCCATGGTTCTCACGCCTCCCTCAGTTTCCTCACCACAGGTGGAGCTTGAGGACACATCTCTGATATTGACTCTGTTGCTATCTCTCTTTGTCTCTACCTATGCATTTGTAAACATCAAGGGTAATACATTTCTTCTCCATAAACAAGTATATCTTGATATTAATTAATATCAAAGAATATCTGTTTAGAATTAAAGCTCTCAGAATAGACAATGAAAATAATGTACAAACTTAAAACAAAGAAAAGACACTGTGGTTGTCTAATATGCAGTAAATTTTAACAACAATTAGGGCTTTCCAAAAAAGGAGGAAACTACTTTAAGTTCCTAATGAGTACATTTAAAATTTACTGTTCATTTGAGCTTTTTTTGTAAATGGGATGATCCACTGTAGGCTAGGACTGAATGAGATTTATGTTATGCAATTCTTCATTACTCAACATACAGTGGGAATTCCAGTTATCAGATCCTAAAAATCAGGTGTTATATATAACATATAAATTGTCTTTTTTTTTAACTCAAGGAAACACATTTAAGAAACACCTAGCTTGATTTTTTGAAATAGTCCTAAGGACCCAGAGAAGTTAAGATTATCAGCTCCATCAGATCTGCAGTGATATCTCATTTCACCCTTCCGGTGAGCAGGTTGGTTCTACCAAGAAAGAGTCAACAATTCAGTAGCATGACGTGCTTTGGGAAAACAAAATCTATAAGAAAGGGAGTAATAAATAAGTGAAGGCAAGCAATTATAATAGATTCATAAAAGTAAAAAGTGAAAGGGAGGAAATAAAAAATATTGATTAAACATGACTTCTAAAACAAAATATCACTCTAGTGCTCTAGTGGCTTTCTTGAATATTTTATAATGCAATTATTCATATGTATTAGAAGTTAATGTTCTAACAGTTTTGTTGGCCTTGCATAATTAATATGATTTTATAGAAAAATTAAAAGTGCTAAATTTTAATAGAAAAGATAACCATTTATGTATTTTCCATTTATTTATCTGTATGTTTTATGTGTTACTAGACTTCACTATCAAAAATAACGTGCCAATGCTTACAGAAGCTGCAACCCATTAAACTAATGAATTGGAATTACAGATTGTCTTAGAAATCACCTAATTGTGTGTCAAAATCAAATATAAACCCTACAGTGAAAAGTCTTGACATCATTAAATATCATAAATACAATGCATTCAGGAAGATGTTAATAAAAACGATTAGGATATTTGAGTAATCTATTGACTGAAAACTAATATAACCTTTGGACCAAAAATAGAAGCTACTATGTTTTTTGTTGTTGTTACTTTTGGTAGAGTAATCACACACTGTCAGTTATCTACATTTACAACTAACAGTGTTAGATGTAAAATGACAGCAATTGATTAATTATCCTCTTACCCCATCATACACTATGCATGTGCTGTGTACACGTATATTTTATTAGTACACAAATAGTACCTTGTGCAACTGTTTTTATTTGTGCATTTTGAAACAACAGCTACAACACCACCAACAAAATATTGGGTTCCTACTTGGTACCCAGCATTAGAAAAATACATTGCTCATAGACATGACCAGACTCCATGAATAACTTTCAAAGAAATGATCTTGTGTTTGTACTGTCAGCTAACAAGGAACTATTCCTTCTTTTTGTTCACATTATCTTAATCTTTCAGCCATGTGTCTCACTTTTGTCACATGGCACTAAGAACATTCTGGTTTGGGGGGGTTTCCTGATCCAGACCAGGTGCACCTGCAGCAGCTCCAGAAGCCTGCGCTTTGGCATTCTTGAGTTATAGTTTTGAAAAAAAGGAGAGGTGAGGAGGGAAAGGTTTTTTTTTGCCTTCTAGAGGCCACCAGTATTAACACAGGGAACATCTGTGTTGGGGCCCACCCTGCCTAGTCTCAGGAAGCTGTAAACCCCTGAGACTGAGGCTGAGTGAGAGACCTCCAAACCAGGAGACACTAAGGAGACAAAACTTATTTCCCTGGCTTGAATGCTGGTGTTCTGTGCCTGGCCTCCAATGCTTGACAGGTAGCCAATGATGGGTGAGATTTCCCATGGAGGGGGGGAATTGCCTAAGACAGGCATGATCACAGGGAGGCCTTAGGGAAGAGACTGGGGTGGGGCTGTGGAAATGAAGGGGTGATCGACATCAACCCCTGCCCCCTCAGCTTTGTCAAAGCCTAAATCCTTGTTCTTAGTTGTGAGAAATCCAAGTCTCCTGGCTGCCTTTGTCTCCTCTGCCTGACTCAGGCCTGCAGAAATAACAGGGGCAGTGCAGTCCAGACCAGAGTCGGCGGACCCCTGGGGTAATCAGGTCTGGGGCATAAAATATGCAAGATCCTATGATATCTGCTTGCTGGAAGATGCTATTGAATTAGAATATGAAGGCATGGGCAGGAAACGAGACTAGCCTTTTAGGCCCAGTAGTACTTTTAAGTGATAAAACAAACTCTCTGCCCAGAATCCCAGCAGAAGTTCTGTCAGACCCTTTGAAAATGCCTATTCCTTCTTTATGTTCCCTGCCAGACTGTAATCCACAAACCAGGTCTGTATTCTTAATAAAAACCTGCTTGGGTGGGAAAATGGAGTGCTCTCCAGTAGAGAGAGTGGCCATTTCATTCCTATTTCCCCACAGGACTCAGTTGTCCCTGTGTATGTTTTTCTCGTGTTTCAGTGAGCATCCACAGCAGGGATGGATACTGCTGGCCAGTATCCCCCACACATCTGTCCAGTGAGTGCCACCAGTTGACAGGAGGAATCAGTGAAATAAGAACATTCAGAAGAGGGCTTGCGTGGGGTCAAACTTCCAAGAGGAAAGAAATGGTAATCATTACAGTTACTACAGAGGAGTCAAGGTACCTTGACCTGAATCTTCAAATTGACACAGATATAGTTCCAAGGTCACTTCTTGCTGAGCTAATAATAATATTAGCTATTAGACATATCTTGCACTCTAAACAGTCAACTTTCCTCTATACAGTTCTTTTTAATGAATGTCTTTCTATCCTGTAAACAAATTTAAGTCATTGTACTGGACTGAATAATTGTGCTTTCACCAAATTTATGTGCTCAAGCCTTAACTCCCAATATGTTGATGGTATTAAGAGGTGGGACCTTTGGGTGATTAAACTTAGGTGAGGTTATGAGTGCGGAGCCCCCATAATGGGATTAGTGTCCTTGTGTAAGAAGAGATCAGAGCTCCCTTCCCTCTTTGCCTTGTGAGGATACAGGGGGAAGATGGTCATCTACAAACTAGGAAGAGGGCTCTCCATCAGTGAAATGGCTTGCATCTTGGTCTTGGACTTTCCAGCCTCCAGAACTGTGAGAAATAAATGTCTGTTATTTAAGTCACCCAAAGTATAGGATTTTGTTATAGTAGCCTAAGCTAACTAAGATACACATTCATATTTAGGAACTAAAACAAATATTTAAAAAATGTTTAGCTACTTAAAGGTTAATGTTTGGACATAATACTAACATGAACAAACTTTGGAGGCAAGAAATGATCATATTCTAAAATATAAATTCTGAAAAGGGACAGGAAAATAATAAATAATTTCTAATAAATTAGGCATAAAGTTCACCATAAAATTATAGCTAACATTTAAAATAGTAATAATCAAAGGATAACAGCACTTATGATCCTTCCTTTTCTTTCCCTCATTATCCCCCTCTCCTCTCCCCTCTGGTTACTGTCAGTTTGTTCTTTATTTCAATGTCTCTGGTTATATTTTGGCTGCTTGTTTATTTTGTTGGAACATGTATAAATGACCCATGGACAGAATCAAAGTGGGGAAAGATAGAGGGTGGGAGGTGGAGGTGGGTGGGGTGGGTAAAAGTGATGGCGAAAAAATGGAGACAACTGTACTTGAACAAAAATTTAAAAAAGAAAGAAAAAATTTTTAAATGACTAGGTAAAAGCAAAAAAATAAAAGAATTTTAAAGATGCATCTATAGAAGTGCTAAGATTAATATTTATCATTTTAAATGCTTATGTTGAAAAAGAATAAAAGTCTAAACCAATGGTCAAAGCTTCTAGATTAATAAACTAGAATAAAAGAGACATATTAAACCCAAAATAAGGAAAATGAAGAAAATTATACAGATAAGAATGGAAATTAATAAAATAAAACATTTAAATAGAGAAAATCAGTGAGGCAATAAGTTGTTTTTTAAATACATAAATTTTATGAACCTTTAAATAGTCTAATCAAGAAAAAATATAAATTAACAGTAAGAATGAAGGAAGGGACATTATTACAGATCTTACATTAAAAGGGTACTAAGAGATAATCGTGAACACCTTCATGCTAATAAATTTGACTGTATAAGTAAAAAAGATAACAGCTTTTATGTATGAATATTTTCTTATCTAAATGTCTTGGAAAAGGTAAAAGATGGATCATACCATGGTACTGTCTGATGTTTGTTCTAGGGGAAAAGTGGTTATTTAGAAATTTAATTTACCTCTATCAGGTCATAAGAACCCTCTTCATTCTCTTTACTCTCTCTGTTTCTGTCTCTGCCTCTGTCTTTCTGTCTCTGTCTCTCTCATACACAATTTACTTATTTGCTTTTATTTATCTAACAACATTCAATGTTCTCTGACTAAATGATTATAAACCAGTTGGGAGAGAAAACATCTATCAATTCACTTATTCATTCAACAGACATTTATCCAATGTTAGTTTTAAACCAACTATGTATCTACATACTAGGTAAATATAAAAAAATAATCAAGGAGGTAAAGTATGGCATAAGGTTGCAAGGAGAATAGAAGAACTGTAGAGAAAGTAACTTGAGATCAGCATTATGGAATTCAAATGTAAGTAGAACTTAGAAGAATTAGATTTATTCAGGAATAGAAAAAAGGCAAACCAATTCAACCAGTGTATCAGGGTGAAAAGTGGGTATACATTTTGAATGGGAAAGTAACATTGGCATTAAAAGGCAAGGAAGAATCTAGAAAAAATAGGAGTGTAGTGGTGGCAGGTCCTTAGTTATGTATCAGCTCGCTAACTTTACTCAGGAAAGGTATTTTCTGTGGACTTACAGCCAAGCAAAATGCATGTGTGTATCATTCCACACAATTTCAGATACTCAATAGAACCTACCATTCTATGAAATCAACTAAAGGTAATCTTATTTCAGAAAATTCGTATTCAAGTGTTTGGGGGGGAATTCTGAGTTGGAGCACCTAGGTGTGGCAGGCACCTTGAATAAGCACTCTTCGCTTTGTTCACTTTTTATCTTATCTCTACAGGAGCTGAGCTGGGCATAGGGATGTAGATTCTATTTTTAATATAGCGTGCTAGGAATGCATAACAAGAGTGAAGCATTTCGGAATTTGCTGAAGTGTATAATTCTTTGCTGGCCATTTATGTTTCCAGTGTGGAGTATATCTCACTGAGATGCTTAATGATTGTCAGACTCTACTGACTAACTTGACAGTTTGTGAGGTGATGGGAAACTATTTCACGCAGCCCGAGCTGGACCACTCAGTGGACGTCCTGTGGAACACAGCCAGCCTGTTTCCACTTAGATGGCCCCAAATTCCATATTCATAAACAAAATAGATGTTGGTTTTGAAGTCTGCTCTGTTTGATGGTGTCCTTTTATATACAAATAGATAAATGGAACAGACTTTAGTAGAAGAAGTGGGGTGATGCTGTGAAGAAAACAGTGTTTATTGCCTTGGGAACAGACAGTAGACATCTACTGAAAGGACTTTTTATAAGTTAGGAAAGCATTGTTTAAGGCTAGGGAAAGAACTAATGATATGCAGCAGCAGATACTGAGCAAAACTGTTGCCTGTGCTGTGGTACATAGAAAGTTTACCTGACCAATTATTGGATATGACTATGGTGAGTTTTATACAAAGTAATTCTAAATTTATTACTTTAACAACATATTACAAAATACGAAAAACAGGGAGATGTACTAAAATAGGGAATGATATATTTTTAAGAAAGATTTAGAGAAAAGATAAAAAAAAGCAAGGACTAGTCAAGTTCAAATATAAGGTTAGTTCTTATCCCCAACCCCTCCCTGCAAAAGGTTATTAAGAGGTGGAGTAATGACAAAGGTTCAGGCCACTGTCAGTTGAACATGGCCTCAGGAAAAAGATATCAGAGGGAAGTCTGCAAGACTTTTTCATAAAGACTTCAGAAATATATGATGATAGCTGCCCTGGCTGGTGTAGCTCAGTGGATTGAGTGCAGGCTGCGAACCAAAGTCTAGCAGGTTCGATTCCCAGTCAGGGCACATGCCTGGGTTGCAGGCCACGGCCCCCAGCAACTGCACATTGATGTTTCTCTGTCTCTCTCTTTCTCCCTCCCTTCCCTCTCTGAAAATAAGTAATAAAAAATAAAAATCTTAAAAAAATACCTGCAGAAAAGAAAAGTTATTAAAATATATATATATATATATATATGATGATAACGTATGGACCATCTAAGAATAGTTTCTAGGGACCTTAAAGACATTGTTTCCACATCACCCTTATCAGTAAACCAAGTAAAAAAGACCTGGAAAACAAAGTGGTTGTGATTGTTTAAATTTAATCTTTATTATATTTTTTTCCCATTACAATTTAGTGCCCTTATACCCCCTCCCTCCAGCAATTACCACTTTGCTGTCCATGTCCATCAGTCCTCTCCCCTTTCACTCAGTCCTTCCATACCTCACCTCCTACCTCCGCTAGCTGCCATCCTACTCTCCATCTGAGTCTGTCCCCATTTTCCCTGTTAGTTCAGTTTGTTCACTAGATTCCACGTATGAGTGAAATCATATGGTATTTGTCTTTCTCTGACTGGCTTATTTCACTTAGTATAATGTTCTCCAGGTCTCACTTGGAAGTTCTTAATCAGCAAGTGACAAGAACAAGTTATAAAACTATTTATCATCCAAATTCAAAACATTCTATATTTGATCTATATCAATCGTCTCTTCTTTATAAAAAAGGATACTAGGAAACTTTTATTGTGGTCATTCTTGCTCTGATACACTATTTATTTTCCAGTATTCTTTACTTGTTTTAATTTGAAAGATTAACCATTGATGATATTGTGAAGATATTATCATCATAATGATGATATAATGGTATTTTTATTCTTATATCAACTCATGCTTTTTTTATATTGTCCTACAAGCTTACTTTTATTCTGCTTCATTTGTATTCATTACATTTCTTACTTCTGAAATTTTCTTCTGAAATAGTTTATATTGTTCCTTAATTTTCTGTAGCAAAGTTATATCGGGTAGATACGTTAGCTTGTTGAGCCATTTAGTATTGAAGCAGCAATATTCAAAGGCTATTCACACTCCAGTTGTCCTTCTCAGCTCCCACCTATTTTCACCTCCTCTTCCTGCAATAACATCTCATCTGAGTCTCCAATTCTGAAGGACACATACGAGTGAGGGGCTAAAACACTGAAAATGCTCTACTTTAGTGTCTCTGCTTACAAAAAACAGTGGGGTTTTCTAACAATATCTGCATAGCTTGCTTCCAAAATTTAATCTAGTATTAGAGTACTTCAATGATAAAATAGATATTATTGCTCTGGCATCCTATTGTTGGTGTCTATGAAATAAAATTGAATAACTTTATTCATTTATAGAGGAAATTTTGAGAGTATCGATTTCTAATTATTTCCCTTGAGCATCAGGACAATTATATTTTATTTAACTGATACACATGGTGTAGTGGGTGAAATCATCATATGAATATTTCACAGCATAGTTACAATTATGGTATTTATATGTAATATATATGCGTATAGGACATAGTGTTTAAGAAATTTCATATAAATGATACTTTTCATCTACCTACCCAACAAAAATAAAATAACACAAGATCTTTAGAGAGAAGATTTATTTTTTGTATCACTTATGAATTATCAATTCTTAAATTGTTTTTAGAAATAGAATATGGTCCACTGTTATTGTTTGCCATTAATTCCATTTTCATTGTACAACAAACTCATTTCAAAGTTTAATTTGAAAATTTTCTTATATATTTACTATTATTTAGTCTGTATTGTATATTATCAAAGAATCTTATAAACTGTTAATGAATCAAATAAACCTAATTGATTCAATGTTCACTCAAGTTTATGAGTCTGATTAAGCAATAAGCATTTTGCATACAAATAATTTTATGCAGCTCAGGTCCATTTAAAACATCACAGTGAATTTTATAAATTAATATTGACACTTCAAGATTGTAGCATTCTGTAAACACATTATCTATAACAACAAAAATAAGTGAAAATGTTTTTCAAAAGAAGGCAATTTAATTTCACATGTACATCTCAGGGTCCGTCACTGTGAGCTAAGAAGAAGGGGGCTGGGTGGCTGGCTGGTGGGTTGGGAATTCAGAGGACAGAAGGGTCATTCACTTGGAGATGAAAAGCAAATGCGTGATAACTAACTGTTTGCTGGGCCATCTTCAACCATTAGCCCAGAGAGAGGAATTTGATCAAAGGGGTTTGGCTGGGTTCTTCCCCGTCTATCACACCTGCTTCATAATAAACTGTACTGATCTATGATAACAGCTCCCTTCCTGGAGCAAGTCCTCTATCTAAATTCCTTTCAGGCAGTGAGATGGAAGATCGGAGGGGTTTTGTTTGTTTGTTTGTTTGTTTTTTCCCTGAGTCTTTTGTTTCTTGTAAACAACCAAGTTAATAAACCAATATCCCAAAGGGGCATGCCTGGGATGGCAAACTCTGCTCCCCCTCGTATGTAATCACTAGGCAAAAAAGAAACGGCTGTCTTGCCATCAAAGAGATGCTTTTACTTATACAACTATTTCCTCCTCAAGGGCTGGTTTGCCTCAAGTGCACTGTAGCATTGCCCTTGTTCTTCTCCTCTCAGCTCTGCCTTGGACAACCTTTGCTTTTTTATCGATCCTTGTATGTTCCTAGGCGTTCCTCTCCACCTGACGCGATGTTCTTGCAAAAGTGATGCAAGGACACCTGAACTTCCTTTTACAACTCTCTTAGTTAAATATATGATATTTTTATTAACACAAAGATTACAAATACATGCATTGAGTAGTCAAACTAAAGGGAATTTTTAAATGGGAGATACAAATTGAAAGCCAGTGATGGATGTATTGATTCAGTAGTTTAAATTTCCACAAACGCCAAAGCTAAACCTTCTTTAGAAGGGTCCCTGTATATACTACCTGGATTTGTGATTTGTCCTTTTTTCCCTCATTTCTGAAAGTCCCATTTTTGAATCATTCCAAGGCATATTTCTAGACTTTTGAAAACACATTCACCACCACACGAATTTTTCTCACTGTATGATTCATTTCTTTTTGCTAACAAGACAATGCAAAGATAAAAAAGCTCACATCAGTAAATTTTAGAGGTAAAGATTATTCAGTCAGCAATAAATCCAGGTAGGGCTGGTCAGATTTCCTATTCTTCCTCTGGTAATTTTTGGACCGATGCTGGTGTGTGTGTGCACACACACACACACACCCACACACACCTGAAGAGTTTAAAGAAAAAAGACATACTACTATGGGTCAGCATAGAAGTAGTTTAATTTTATATTAAAAGTTTTTTTAATTAAATGTTTCATCAAATTCTCAGATGTCCTTGGCTATAAGATAACATTACGTTTACCTCTTTTCTCCTATTTTCCAACAGCATCAAAAGTCACTCATCCTGCATGAAAAATGCAAGCTGCTCAAAATGTCTCACAAGACTACAGAATTTTTTCATGGGTCATACTTGGTACTGCAAAAACTTTGAAATTAGGGTTTGCTTTTATGCTGATGGGCAGATCAAATTATTAGGAAGACAAACTTGCCTAACTGATCTCAAAAAGTAAAAAAGTGACATGTTATCTCGATAATGACATCTTTTTCAGAGTAAATTCCTTGGATAAGGGAAATTGATGTTTAAGTTATGAAAGGACCGATGGTGATACTTTCCCCATACCTATATTACAGTGGGAGAGAAACTGACAAAAATGATCTCTTACACTGAACATACTGTTGAATTGACAAGATATGTTAGGAAGAAGCAGGGTGGTACAGAATCATAATCATCCCTTAACAAGCTGACCATATGCTAGGCAAGCTACAAGATAGCTCCAGTGGTTAGACCCAAGTTCTTCACAGCATAAGCTTGGATTTAGTATGAGCTGCACCTCTAAAAAAACAGGTAGTCTCACATTTGTATTTCTGGCTACTAGAGGACTTGGTTCAGAATTAATAAAGTTTTTCATTGCATCAGCAAAAGCAAATTAAATAGCACATTGAAATATCAGCATGAGAGAGGAACTGCTCACTCAAAAAGGTTACAACTAATGCCTAATTAAAAGAAAACATTTTGTCTCCCGCTGTATAATGCTAGTTTCCTTTCCCTATGAGCTAATTATATCATTCATCCAAATCTGAACTTTATGTTTGAATGGTTTGTTTATATAAAGCTGGAGCACATTTTTTAAAATAAGAGAGCAAGGAACAATACATACCTTTAAAATAGTATTTTTGGCATTGGTGTAGCTGAGAACATGGTTTAATTAAATTTCCTCCTGGCCATCAAAAATTCAGTCCTGATCAATGTAATATTAAGTACAGTGGAGGAGTGGAAATGATAAAAACAACTGAAGTGATTTGCCTACCTAGGAGAATTTAACTATTCATTTGAAAAAATGAGCTGAATAAGTACATATGAATTATTAATTTTGACAATGTGCACAAAATAGGTAGCAATTTGTTTATTTTGATACAATTAACAATATAAGAAAAGAATGGTGATTTTGCATGCCAGAAGGACTTCCTCATGCTGTCTGCCTTAGTCAGGTTTATAGAGTCGGTATTATTCTCTTCACTATCTGCCTGGTTAGTGGGCAGCTCAGCAAAGAAGAGATTGGACATTACTTGATCAGTAATTGAAGCTGCCACTTTTCAAAATCTTTCCACACATTGCTATTTATTTTCCTTAGGAAACAAATGGACACCAAGAACCTTTGGGGTAAAAAAACAACCTGTAATTGAAATATGTGTTATCTGCATGTCTATTTCAATATATCTGTTGTAGTATTATTTTAAAAAATCAAATTTATTAAAATGGCTTTTGTTTTCAAAAATGCATGTACAGCAATATAAAGCATACAGACATTCTTCAGTATTAATGGAGCTTATTTTAGAAACAAATTCATAGCCCATTACAGTTTATAGCCTTTCTATGTTGGTTGCCAAAACAATAAAAAAACTGCTTCATATAATCAATAAAGAGTAGTAGACATTTACATGGTTGGACAAACTGGGAGATGGTCCATTATAATTTTGTTGACAGTTACAAGTGAGAAATTATAAAAGATTGGTGAAATGAATTTCTCACAAGGCTGTTTAGATAATAAAATGTGCCAGTGTATAGGGCATTACTTCACAAAATCAGAAATTTATCTCATGAGTGGACATAAAACAGAGTCTAAATGAATACTAGTGGAAAGTCAAACTTAAGCATAAAGAGGAACAAATTATATAAACATAAAACTTTGGATTTGACATTTTTCAATGCCATTTTAAGATGAAAACCACATCTACCCAGCAACATGAATTTGGAACTTGGTATATAAAGACATGTAAAATCAATGTCATGAATTTGATTCTCAAGTTCAAATTCTCATTTGCAACAAAGTTATGGAAATTCTATGAAAGCAGCACCATAAAAGACACACAGCCAAAGTGTTAACATTTTTAAAAACACTATGGAACTTTATAAATCATTGAGAATTCTAAATTCTGCATTATAAATATTTTTTATTTTACTTTTAATTATCTTGTCAATATATAATGGTGGTCATTCTTAAGCAGTGTTTATAGAGATATTCCTGCTCTATTTGTTAGATGTACAGCTTCCACTGTGTATTTGCCATATTTTAACAACCAGTTTTATATTTATCAAAATTATGGTATTTCCAATCTTTTGCGGTTACACTTATTGCTTAAATGAATAACCTTGTACATTTGTCATTTTGTATTTCAGTTATAATTTCCTAGAAGTGGCATTGCCAGATCAAATGAATAAAATATGTAATTTTGCTAGCTATCAAATTCATAAAATAGGGATTAAACGTTTTTGCATTAAGCTCCATATTCCCACTCAGTAAATCAATACGTTTTTTCTAAAGCTCGCACTGTTAGAACTTTATGCATTTTTCTTGGTCCCTGTCTTTTGTCTTTCTTCTTTGTGAAAAGAAAAACAAATACCAAAATGTATACTACTTTTTAAAATCAGAATCTAAAAGAAATTCAGGCAAACATGGATACTTAATATAAACACAGACCATCTCTGCTTATTTAAAATTAAAACAGAGCTACAAATGCAAATGGTGGTGTCCAAGGCCCAGTGTATTGATGCAAGAGCCATATGGCTGTTTCTTTTCTCCAACAAATATGGCAGATTTAAGTGCAAACAGCAGACAACATTGTTCTCCAACATCCCAACTCAAACACTTCTGAGGATATATATGCAACTTTTGGGTGTGATCAGCACTTTGCAAGTCTATACAAGCCATAGATAATTCAAGTAAATTTAAAGCTTTCATTCTGAATGATGACATGAGAAGCTTCTTACAACCACTTTGTTACTCCTGTTACATAATTTAGAACAGTGGCTTTCTCCCTAATGTGTGATTGCTTCATGGGGAATTGCTATTTTATTTTGAGTTGATAATACAAATTCTGACTGCCAAGAAACTCATTTCTCTTAGAGCCAGAGATCTTTATTGTTTTCCACCAACTGAAATATACAAAACAAATGCTGGTATTATATTTACATTGTATATAGGGCAAATAGAGCTTTACCCAGAGTGGTCATAAACTCTTAACATAGTGCTTTCAATAGATTGGTGTTGTTTTCCTTGGGGTCTAATAGACTCGAAAATGTGCTGAGAACAGGAAGGCATATTTCCTATTTGGGGCGCTTTGTTCCTTTCTGCATTATGAGAGTCTCTAACTTTCTAAGTGTTTTATGTGCTCTCTTCCTGGGAGAGTCCACAGTAGATAATCTACTCTGTTGTCAAAAAAGCTGATTCTAGGAGCGAAAACCCCCATTTCCAGAGTGGCATTACTGCCATTTTAAAAGGAGGACAAACACAAATTCTGCTGGTTACTTTTCATTGATGGAAGTATTTGTCATTGTTTGTCCATTTAGTGCTGCTAGTTTTAGAAATATTATCTCTATTTCACAAAGTAGTGTATGATGGATGGTCTTCATGTTTTGTAGGTAAAACATGAGAACTTAAGATGTAGAGTTCCTTATTGTCATGCTGCTCTCTGGTGTGTGGACTGCAAAGCTCTTTTCTGCCATTCCTCCCAATGAAGTTATGATTCTTGAACAATTTTACGTGTATTTCCTTGGGAGATAGAAGGTTTTGTTATGAGCAGATGCTTTCATTGTGATCATACTGTTTATAAGTATACCCTAAGGTTATATTTATATGAAATTAATTTGTTAATAGGAAATAAGTTTATATACTTGCAAGCAAAAATGTATGTTGTTGTTCCTTTAGGACATCCTTTACGGTGTTAATATTCACGAACAATGAAGGGAGATAGCTCAGCTTCAAATCCTCACGAGTCGGGCAAGGCTGTGTGGTCTTGGGTCAGTCATTTAACCTCTTTGTGCTTCAATTTCTACATCTATTTAATTAGTAAATAATACTGTATAACTCATTGGGCTGTGATAAAGACTAAAATCTATGTAAATGTACATATATCCACATACGCACACATATATACACACATTAGAATATGTATGTACTTATAATAAATAAGCATGTATATACATAAGAATGGTAACCAGTACATAACTGATTTGTTTAATAAATATCAAGTATTACAATTATTTCTTTAAAAACTTTGTTAAATATTTTCAGTACAGAGATTTTCCAGTTAATTGGATGTTAATTTGTTGCTTCTGCTCCTATTTATAGAGAAAAAAATGTCTTTTCTCTGGCTGGTTCAAGATTTTATTCTACCTACTGGCCAACCCTTTGGGAAATTGTGAGGTATGTAAAGATCCAACTTAGTTCATTTACGCTTAAATATTTTATCACTTTTGTTCCACTTCAGTGTACTTTTCTTCCATCTTTCAGAGATATATATTTTTCTTATTATTTACTTATTATTTTTTAAAGATTTTATTTATTTATTTTTAGAGAGAGAAGAAGGGAAGGAGAAAGAGAGGGAGAGAAACATCAATGTGTGGTTGCCTCTCACACAACCCCTACTGGAGACTTGGCCCACAACCTAGGCATGTGCCCTGACTGGGGACAGAACCAGCGACCCTTTGGTTTGCAGGCCTGCACTCAGCCCAATGAGCTACAGCAGCCAGGGCAGGAATATATATTTAATCTGATCTGCTGTTCCTATGTGTTCATACATTTATTCGCAATAAAAGTTTTGAGCTTAACATTTATAATTTTATTGTTGTATTTAAATTGAAACATGAACTGCAGAATACGTAATGATAGCTACAAATATGTAATTATTTAACTCCGGAATTTTAGGAATTCTGGAGCAAAGTTTTTAGACAATTTGTCCTAGTGTAAGCCAAGATTTTCTCTGTGTGTTGCTTCTGCTGAGAACACTATTCTGGCTTTATACAAGTAAGCATATACTTAACCTGAGTTTAGCTTAGAGGGTGTCTACTCCTTCAGTGTCTGTCCTCACCCTTCTCTCGACAGGGTTCTCTACCATAGCAGTGCATTTGTGCTCTTAGCATTTATCACAGTGGCGTATCTTTTGTCTATTCTTTATCTCAAATTTTGCTCAATATTTATTGCTGTTTCTTTCTTCCACTGATTTATAGATTAAATGGTATCCCTCAAAGGGAGATGTTGAAACCCTAACCCCCAATACCTTAAAGTGGGACCTTATTTAGAAAGAATACTTACAGAAGCCATCAAGTTAAAGTCAGGTCATTAGGGTGGACTGTCCTCCAATGTGACTAGTGTCTTTGTAAGATGGAGAAAAACGAACGCAGAGACAGAGACACCCAGCTGGAAGATGACGTGAAGAAACACCTGAGGCTAGCAAAACTAGAGAGACGCCTGGGCCAATTTTTCCTAGCAAACTCCAGAGGAGTATGGTCCTGCAACATCTTGATTTTGAACTTCTGGTCTCCAAAATAGTGAGATAATATATTTCTGTTTTATCAAGTCACTTGGTTGGTGCTACTTTGTCACAGCAGCCCTAAGAAATGAATGTACACTATTATGGAAATTCTGTGTGGAAAGGGAGCTTGTTTGACTCAATTATAGCTGTTTCCTCAGCGTTGTCTGCAACCCAGGTGTCTTAAATGACAATGTTGAAAAGTAACGGATGCATATTTGGATCAATAGGAAAGGAAATGAGAAACAAGGAGAACACCAACCTCAGTATAAAGCTTTAGATTATGCAATGTATCTTTAAAAGCAAACACAAAAAAACTACAAAAGAAGCAACTTTCACAGGGGAAGGCGATTGGGAAATCAGATTCTCGGGGAAGGAACAGATTTCAGGAGCTACCAATCTAAAGCAATTTGAATATTCAAGCTAATAAAATCCACAGTTGATGACTTAAAACATACAGATTTTTTCAGTATCTCTTATCCAAAGGTGAATTGCTTGGGCTAAGTGACTCATTACATAAATTTTCCAAAGACTGGTTTTAAATTCGGGAAAGTTTGTCATGTTCACAAAAGCTAAACAGCAAGAAGATTCCATTTTAGTAACTTTTCACTGTTTATTAAATGGCTTTGTTAAACCCTAAAAATAAAATGGTATAGCATACTCATCAGAAAAAATTGTATGTAGTCCTAGTGAAAGTTATGACAAAGTACTATATTCATGCCAGAACCATGTTACAGAAGAAAAAGGGTTATAGTGCCAGGTGACTCTCCTGACTGTTCCTGACTAAACTAATTTAGACCACTTGGCCAACCAACCAGGGTTGATGTCCCCTGGATACAGGACAGCAAAGTAAGTCCACGTATTTATGGCTCACGTCCCTTTCCATGAGTCAGAAATTCTGCCAAGACACTTGTATATTGGTATAATATTTCTGGAGCTGAATGCATTTGCACTTTGTTCTTAAAAATATATTTAGAATTAGGTATTTAATAATTCCAAATCTTGGCATTAGCTTTCCCCAAAACAAGAAGCAAAGAACTAAAGCCACTAGCTTCTAGAAAAATCCAAAGCAACAACAAAATCAAGAAATATACATGTATTTTCTAACCACTGTACTCTAAAAGTAGAGTACATGTTTTGTTTATATTTAAAGCAATAATAAAGGGGGATAACTGTTGAAATGAGGAGTATTAATGTCTCAGGTGCATTAAGGATGTAATGTATTATGTAATAGACTAGAATAAATGGTTAATCTGTTTTGTGTTCAACTTTTTTTATTACATTGTTCATCTATTTTAGATTTACTTTTTTCTCAGTAACAATGGATAGAAAATTCTTTATAATGACTTAGGGATGTAGACGGGATGTGGATACACTATCAAAACAATTCAGTGCATTCTTGGCACCCCAATGTACCAACTGTTCTGCTCTGTGAGCCTCCTGAGGAACGTAAATGCAATGGAGAAGCATCTACAGGGAGACCCTGTCATAGGGCACAAATAACACACCGATCGATGGTCGCTGTCGCCAATTCGACACCAAAAGAAATCCTCAGCTTGGGACATGTTGAAGAGGAAGTCTTTACTCAGTGCACAACTGAGCAAGTGGGATACAACACAGTGGTGAGCTAGCTGGCCAGGGCTGAGCACCTTTCCCACCAGACAGCTCTGCTCGGATCCTCCATGGTCTGCTCCACTCGGCTTTGGTCTGCTCAGGTCTGTGCCAGTCGGCTCTGCTCCGTTCTGTCAACAGAACGGGTTTCAGCTCAGGGTTTCAGCTCAGCCAGGGAAACACAGTCTTCGGTGGGAAGGGCAAGTGTGCACTCAGAGCCAGAGGGGCTTGTGTGGACAGAAGTCCCTGATCCTGGCCCCTGATAGGTCTGCCTTCATGCAAATGAGAACTCCCAGTTTTTGCCGTTTGATAGGTCCAAAGGCACCATCCTGATTGGTCAGAATAGTTGGTCAGAGCTGAACGGCTTTGATTGGATGGGGAAAACCTTAGTTGTAGTGGTCAATGTATGTTTCCAGGAGCTCCTTTATAAGGCCTGGCTCACAGGGCAGAAACAGTGCAGGCAGGAAGCTCAGTGCAGGCTTCTCCCTGGAGTGTAGTTTGAGAGGCCCCTGCGAGGAAATGACTGCTAGGTTCTCGCTTTTAAAAATTTGAGCCCAGGACAATATAAAATTTGGGGATGAAACTGATGACATATTCTAATTTATATATTTTTAATATTACAAATTTTGTACATTTATTTTTAAAATAAACCCTGGTATACCACATGCAATTAAAAAAATAAAGTTTCTAATATTTTGTTATGGCAATAAAATAATCAACCTATTATTTGTCATAATTTAATTAACACCCAGAAAACAAGCATGATAAAGTATTTTTTAAAGTCTTGAAAAAATAAAACTATACCAAAGCACTACACCAATATGATGTAGTGAAAAATAAATTTCATGAGAGCTTTTCTTTCTTATTGTCAGTTTTCTCCAAATAACCAGACCTTCTCAATAGTTAACAACATTGTGCTGACCATTTTTATTTGCAAAAAGAGTTATTTTAATGAGCCTTTTAGTATTGCATTTTTAAAAGGACACATTTATTTTTTTTGACTACATACATTTAAATAGACCTTATTGAAAATAACCTGGCTTCAGTGGTGGTGAAGGGGACATGGCACCCAGCTCATGGAACAATAGCAGTCCAGATGAAAATGTTTGCAAACTCAGTGAATTCTCATTCTTTACAACGGAAATGTATCTTAATTCTGAATATAGACCTTCAGTAATTGTTAGCCTTCACTGGTATAAAAACCCAAGTCCAATATATTTTATGTCCCTTCATTATTCCTGTTCACAAATGAAATTTAATTTCTACTTTGGCAAACTTTTGCAGTCATCTGTTAGGTTATTAATTATAAACCCATTTGTAATTTTTAAGAAGGGTGTTTTAATAATGTTTAATGCTTTTTCCACGTTATTGTGTCCTTCATAATCACATTTCTGTTTTTCTCCTTGTTTTTATTTTATTTGCAAACAAACCCAGCAGTGCAGATTGTAATTCCAAGTTGGCAGATATTTCTAGATTGGACACATTGCTTGTAAACAATTTTAAATTTTCAGAAAACAATAATAGTGAAACTCAACTTTACTTCCAATACTCACTGTAATTTTGAGCTTACAATCTTTAGCCTTATTTGATATTTGATCCTTCACAATTACTGAGTGGTTCTTTAATCTTTGGATAATTGGTCTTAAAAGTTTTTCAGGTGGAAATTGCTTTGAATATCACAAAATTCATGATTTCCTTGGTGAATTATCCTTTGAGAGACTTTTTCCACAAGGGCTTGTATATCTTTCAGTCCTGGTAACAAATTGAGACAGCTCATCTCTGAACATTTGATAACTTGATTTTTTTAAGGGTGTGTTTATCAGAAATGCTAGAACAGTGTCATTTTGTTAGGTAGAAGTTTAGGAGAAGAAGGAAGGGTGGAGGGGGCCCATAGTATTGCAGAAAAAGCTCATAAATACTTTTGATTAATTGTCTCTGGCCATGTGTCTGGTTTTAACAGGATAACAAGAGGTGGTCTAGAACAAGATAAAAATCCAGGTTAACAGTCTTCCACTCATACCTATGCTTAGGAGGTCATGCCCTGCCTTGGAAGAGTATGAACCACCTCCTCCCACCAAATGATAGGTAATTCCCTCATCCCACCCCTAAGGATTATATAAATCCTCAGAGTGAAGTGACTGCATGCTTATGCCTTTCTCATCATCATGGCTAGGCCCATTTTCTCCCATGAGAGTGTATCACTAATAAATTTGCTTATAAACTAATAGACTTGCTCATCTGTAATTCTTTACTGCATTGGCAAGAAGAAGCAAGACTCCTACAACAATTTCACTATTTTTTCTTCCTTAAGTTGGAGGGACTTGGTGTCAAATTTGCCTTGTCTAGTGTCCTTTTCCCATTTATATTCCAGAATTACTCTTTCTGTTCTTATATTTGCTGGGCAATAAAGCAGGGCTAATCAAAGATAATCTCTTAATCGGTGTCTTAAAATAAAAACATTTTATTTTTTCTAATTTGATGTATCCTACACATAAATAAATGTACTTGTTTAATTGAGGCTGGATGTGGGAAAGAACCTAAACAAACCCCTGGGGCCAGTGTGTTGGCGGCGTCAGATTCTCCAGGACTTTGTCAGAGCGCGCATGCTGCGTTATACCTCCCACTGAAAATAGGAAAGTATGGGTCTTATTAGGAATTGTGTACGAAGAGAAGAAATAAAGATCTATCGTTCAAAATTATTTATCGATTAGACACAAATAAACACAAAAGTGTTGTTGTCCTCAAAAGTCCCCACTCATGTCAGTGAGAAAGGCAGTAAGTTATTCCCTACAAAGACTTATGCTGAAAACTGAGTCAATAGAGAATGAGGTAAAGAGGTGACCTGGAGCAGGTAACCTTTACCTGAGGGACTCAGGGACAAATGTTGAGGGCCTGTGATTTTGAAGGGAAAAATATGCATCATTATTTTCACTAACTTCTTAACAATACCATTTCTTTCAACTTATTAATATATCATAGTAGTATTTACAGTATCTCTACATTGTCACTAACATAAACTATATTTGCTTTCCTATGACATATTTTCTGCAGAATTTTGAACCATTAGTGCTTATCCCTATTTTAAAATAATAGTACTTATTACGCCTGTCTCTAGATATTTTAGTATCTCTAGAGAGAATTTTAAAATATATTTGGAACTGTAGTTGAAAGATTTCCTTTATTATGATTTATATTTTATGTTATACATTAAAAAATTATTCTCATAATGTGTACAGAGGCCACACAAGACTGCCAAAAATGTTCCTGATACAAACAAATATAAAAAATATATATTTTGGTCTAGAGATATCCTTCTGTTGGAGAAAAGAATAAAACACCTTTAAAGAATACCTACATTTGAGAAAGTTACCATGACATAAGAAAAAACAATGTAAAAGGTCAGAAGAGAAATAGGAGAATCTACAAACAAGAGAAAGTTTCAAGAAAGAGGGACTGATCAAGGAAGCAAAGTGCAGTGAGAGCCCAGCTGCCTGAAAGTGGAGGAGTGGTTATTAGATTTGCTAATTTGCAGAGAAGTGAGGAACCTGAATGTCAGATACTGCACAGGAATTTGCCAGAGTTAGGTTGTATTAGGTGACCGAGCCCAAATCCTGCTTAACATTTCCCTAGTCCATGATGCATCTGAAGGAAAAAAAAAACTGGAAAAATCTGTTGGACCAGATTGGTTTGGTGATTATATGTCTAAGTGAAGTAAGTCTTGTTTCTTGTTAAAATGTAACTGACCCCACATATCACATTATTTCCTTCTGGAATTGAGGCAGGATTGTAAGAAGCTAGTAAAAATTCCTGGGCAAATGGAATGGGGAAACAGACAAGAAAATAAAACAAGGCCAGATAATTTAAGCTACTTAAAACCCACGGGTGAACTGGAAGAACTTATCTCCCCTAACCAAGGACACTTAAAAAAGAATGATTTATACCACTCTTCCCTAACCAAAGAACACATAGTTTAAATCTCCCTAGTCTGGGAGATAAAGAACAAAGACTCATTTAATGTCATTTGTGCTAACTAAACCCAAGGACAGATGAAGTCAGAAACAAATAACAAAAACTGCTTTAAAAGCCAGACAGATCCAAGATAAGAGTAACACTATATCGCACACAAACGCATATTCCCGAAAACCACCTACATACCCATTTTGAGACATCAGCATACTGCAAATGCACCTAGAAATCTGATGAATATTCTGCTGAAAGCCTCCCCTAAGATACTCCCCACAATGAAAAACTAAAAAGCCCTCAGGAAAAAGACTCAGGGCGGGCTCACTGTAGAGCATGATCATGTCCCTTTCTGGCCATGAACTTTTTATTCCTCCTAAACTCTGAGAGTTCCCAGAAGACTTACAGCCAAAGAAGTCATGGGCAGCAGCTGCTCAACCCAGGCTTAGCCCCTGATCCTGTCTCCAGGGACCACCCCCCCACCCTTTCTCTCAGACTTCCTGGTCAGCTAACAGCAGGCCTGCCTTGCTTCAATTCTGTCTCTGCAATGTTCACCTCCCAGTGAGCTAACAGCAGCCTGACCTTGGCTCACGCCTTTCCTATAATTTTTCTAAAAAGCCAAAGCAGAGCACCATCTAGGCTCTCTCCTGTTACTTCTTCTACCCTAAGTTCTATCTTTGTTTCCCTGTCCCCAGCTTTAATAAATGTACTTTCAAAATCACCTGAACTCGTGTTGTGAAACATTTCGTGCATGAAGTCAGATGTCCACACACCACAGGCTGGCCTTAGGCAGACTCATTCTGGGCTGGTGCCTGCTCACTAACAGAATCATTTGCTTCTACAAAAACAAAGCCTCACTCACACTGGCTTTGATGCGTGGCACTTTCTTATTACCACTGAAGTTTAGACCACCCTATAAAATATCTCCAATCAAAAGATGCCACATGTTCATGACAGCATGGATAAACCTTAAAGCACTACCCTAAGTGAAATGAATCAGACTGAGAGATAAATACTATATGATCTCCGTTATATGTAGAATCTTCTTTTTCCTTAAAAAAATGAAATCATACATATTTGGAATGTACAGGTGGTTGCAAAAGGTGGGGAATAAGAGATGGAAAAAGTGGATGATTATTGGCCAAAAGTTATAAACTAGTGGTTGAAAAATAAATAAGTCATGTGGTTATAATACACAGCATGATGACTGTCTTTAAAATACTCTATTGTACATTTGAATGCTGTTAAGAGAATAAATCTTAAAATTGTCATCAAAATAATAAAATGTTACTATGTTTGGTGATGAATGTTAACTGAATATATTTTAGTGAACTTTCTGCAATATTATATTATTATGTATTACACCTGAAACTAACATAAGGTTATATATAAATCACATTTTTTAATTAAAAAAAATAAAGATGCCACAGAATCTGAGATACTTTCATTATGGGTCCTCTTTAAGATTAATAATACTTCCACAAGAAATCACTTTTTAAAATACAAATACTGCTGCACATTAAATTTGTTTTATTAGGCCTTACTTTGAATTAGTCCATTGTATTTTTGACTTCCTTTCATAGAGGTGAGCACATATTATACTGACTACTTTTTAGACATAAGGGGAATCTGAAAGCAGGTGATCTGAAGGCAAGATAAAGTAGAGAAAAATTTTACACATCTGGCGAAGGCATTGAAAATCAGGATCAAACAGGTTCAGCATTATTAAAATATGTATTCAACATAATTATGTTTAGATACCTGTGTTTTATTTTGTCAACATTGACTGTTAAGTATCAAACTTAGATATGTTCTAATGTTTGTTTCATGTAAAAATTAAAAATATAATTGGTTGCATTTAAGGTTAATATGATACATTTCATTCCACTGATGTGTTCAAATAACTTACACTAATTATATTAGCTGAAATCACATTCAGTGAGTAATAAAAGTGGCCGGTCTCCTCAAATAATAAAGGAGGCCATTGTCTCCATGGTACCATTTACATTAATAGAACTACATGTGGTACTTGTATGTATGTATATATGTAGGTATATATCCACAAAGAATGAAAGACTAAATTATGATACATTGTAAAAAGTTTGTAACCTTAAGAAGTCTTCAGAGCTGCAGGCTTTCCATTCTATGAAAACATCAAGCAAGAAACTATTATATTTCCTACCATGACCAAAGAAATAGATACACTTGCTGGTTTAAGTGACACTTTGCCCTGCTGACTGAACAATAAGACTCAGCAGTGACCTCCAAGAGGGCTTCATCTTAAAGCATCTTCTGAACTAAAGTCAACAAAGCAACCGTGTTCTGCAGCATTTTCCATGTTATTTCTCAACTTGAGAAGATCAACTATTAACTGTGACAGAAAAGTGTACTCACAGATCTGATGAAAAGGGAAAGAAATTATAATACTGAAGTTCATGGAAATAAATACAGTGGTGTCCTTTTCCCTGCAGGGGATACATTCCAAGACCCCAGTAGATGCCTGAAACCCCAGAGAGTATTGAACCTTATATATGTTATATTTTTCTATGCACCTATACATACCCATAATAAAGTTTAATTTATAAATTAGGCACAATAGATTATCAATTAGGCACAAAGACTAAAACTAAAATAGGATAATTATAATGACATGCTATAATAAAAGGTATGTGAATGTGTTGTCTCTCTTTCTTTCTCCACAAGGTGTAATGTTTTTCAGGCCACACTATTCCTAAACTTGTGTGACCAGCCCTTACTTGCGGCAATTGGCTCAGGGGCACTCATTTCCGTCGATCCCTTGCTGGAGTCCTCCTGTGGGCTCAGTGCTTCCTGATGTAATACATTGCCATCAATCCCCCTGCACGTTCTGTTCACGGCTTCCATCCAGAAACTGAATACTTCTTTCACCTTAACTAAGCACTGATCATGTATGGTGGCCATAACTTTTGCAGTTCAAGGTGGAACAGCAGCACAAGTACACATTTTTTTTTCATTTTCCACATTTTATGGGTAAAAGATTTCATAGATAGAGAGAGCACACTGACATCTGTCAGAAGGGAGTAATTAGGAGGCTGGGTGAAAAAGGTGAAGAGATGCAACAAAGAAGAAAACTCATAGACACGGATGGCAGCATGGTGATTGCCAGGGAAAAGGAGGCAGTCGAGGGTAGAGGGGAGGTAAGTGGTGACAGAAGGGGACTTGACTTAGGGTGGTGAATACACAATACAATATATGAATGACCTTATAGAATTATTCACCTGAAACCTATGTAATTTTATTAACTTATGTCAAACCAATAAATTCAATAACAATTTTTTAAAATGTTTTTTTTCTCACCATAGATCTTAGCAATCTCAGCATACAATCTTTTTCTTGCCTTATTTAGTTGAGAACTTTCACCCTTCCTGTAAAGAATGTCTTTGTGAACTCTCTTCGGCGTATCCAGATTGTCAGCATCACTATTTTTGTCCTTGGAGCCATTATTCAGTAAAATAAGGCTTTATCTGAACACAATCACTGAGATGCAGCCACAGTCTAACTGATAGCAGAGGGGACTAAATGACTTGTGGGAGGGTAGCATATAAAGTGTGGATATGCTGGACAAAGGGATAATTCATGTTCCAGGTAGGATGGATCAGGAAGATGTCGGATGACACAAGATCTCATCATACTACTCAGAACAGTGCATATTATGAAAGTCATGAATTATTTATTTCTGGATCTTTTATTTAATATTTTTGAAATACAATTGACTGCAGATGACTGATACTACAGAAATAAAATCTATGGATAATGGGGGATTACAGTAAATCTAAATACTTAAAATATAATCAAACCATACACTTAAAATTTAATAAACATATGTACCAATGTAATGGAGTTCTGATTAGATTAATGATCTAATCTTTGTTATAGACAATACATTTTTATGTATTTTTTTCTGTAATAGAAAAAAGAACATAATAAACCCTGGAGGTGTGAGCAAATCAATACTTTCAAGCTTGCCCAAAATTGATCTCTTTGGAGTTCAAAGCTATTTGTTTGAGATGCAAATATTTCTTCTGAATGCCTGTGATTTGCCGATGAGCTTTCTCTCTTTCATTCTGTTGCACCCTGACTGCAAAAAGAACAGTGCTAAAAAATATCAATATTTGAATTAGCTTAAGGAATTAACAAAATTTCTACCACTGGAAGCAAAAGAGATGAATAGCGCCTGCTGGGTAAGCAAACGTGCACCATACAGAGGTTCAGAATAAACCTCTGCAACGTAAACCAGTTTTGAATATGTATAACCTTGTGTAAGTGAAGAGTGAATAAAATTCAGAGATAGAATAAAATAGCTAACTTCTCAATTCTTTATCTAAGATCACTGATGATAGCAGTATATCTATTTTCTTGATCAACTAAGAAATAAACACTGACACAAACATTAACAGAAAAAGAGGAGATCTTCTAACCAAGCTAGAGGCCAAGGTAGATACACTTGACTTTCCCACACCAAAAGCAGGACAACGGCCAATTTAAAAACAAAAACAACCAAAACTGCCAGAAAATTGAACTGCACAGAAGTCTGACAACCAAGGAGTTAAGGAAGAAATATTCATCCAGACAGGTGGGAGGGCTGGAGAAAGGCAGCTGGGATGGAGAGGATGTGCACGGCAGCAGCTGGTGGACTGGGTGGTCATGCCTTCATGTGTGGATAAACCAGGAGGAACACCTGGAGAGTGAGAAAGACCCTGCAACCAAGGCTAACAGCATGGGGAAATAAAGACCCAGAACGTCTGGTTGTAAAAATCTGTGGGAGTTGAGGCAGCAGGTGGAACTCTCAGCCTCACAGGAGAGTTCACTGGAGAGATCTATAGGGTCCTAGAATGCACAAAAACTTGCCCACCTGGGAATCAGCACCAAAAGGGGGAAGCTCACTTGTGGGTAGTGAGGGAAGTAACCAAAAGTGGGGTGAGGACCAAGAAAGCAGCATTGTTCCTTCTCTGACCCTTCCCCATAAACAGCATCACAATGCAGTGAAGTGGGTTGTTCTGCCCTGGTAAATACATAAAGCTCCACCCCTTACAATGTAACAGGTACATTGAGACAAAGAAATATGGTCTAAATGAAAGAACAGATGAAAACTCCAGTAAAAGGACTAAGTAATGAGGAGATTGCCAGCCCATCAGATATAGAGTTCAAAACACTGGTAATCAGGATGCTCACAGAAACTATTGAGTACAAACGCTAAGTAGAGGAAGAAGTGAAGGCTAGGCAAAGTGAAATAAAAGAAAATATATAGGGAGCCAAGAGTGAAGGGAAGAAAATTGGAGCTCAGATCAACAATTTGGAACAGAAGGACAAAATAAGCACTCAACTGGAACAGAATGAAGAAACAAGAATTAAAAAAAAATGAGGAGAGGCTTAGGAACTACTGAGACAATTTTAAACATTCCAATATTGGAATCACAGGGTTGCCAAAAGAATGAGAAAAAAGGCAAGACATTGAACATTTATTTAAACAAATAATGAAGGAAAACTTCTCCAATCTGGTGAAGGAAATAGACTTGCAAGTCCAGGAAGCTCAGAAAGTCCCAAAGAAGTTGGATCCAAGAGGGACACAACAATACACATCATAACTAAATTACCCAAGATTAAAGGTAAGGAGAGAATCTTAAAAGCAGCAAGAGAAAAGGAGAGAGTTAACTACAAAGGAGTTCCCATAAGACTATCAGCTGATCTCTCAAAAGAAGTCTTGCAAGCAAGAAGGGGCTGGAAAGAAGTATTCAAAGTCATGAAAGGCAAGGACCTACCTCCAAAATTACTCTATCCAGCAAAACTTTCATTTAGAATGGAAGGGCAGATAAAGTTCTTCCCAGGTAAGGTCAAGTTAAAGGAGTTCATCATCCCCAAGCCTGTATTATATGAAATTTTAAAAGAAGTTATCTAAGAAAAAGAAGATCAAACTATGAGCAGTAAAATGACAAACTCACAACTGTCAACAACTGAACTTAAAAAAACAACAACAACAAGCAATTAAAACAGGAAGAGAATTACAGAAATGGAGATCACATGGAAGATTATCAGTGGGGATGGGGAGGGGGAGAATGAGGGAAAAGGCACTGGGAATTAGAAGCATAAATGGTAGGTACAAAATGGATAGGGGGCGGCTAAGAATAATGTAGGAAGTGGAGAAGCCAAAGAACTTACATATTTGACCCATGAACATGAAATAAGGTGGGGAACACTGAAGGAAGGGGAAGTAAAGATAGAGGGGAAAAAGGAGTAAAAAATGGGACAACTATAATATAATAATCAATAAACTACACTTTAAAAAAAGAAAAACAAAGGTTGGAACTGGAAGAACCATCATGCCGCTCCTTAAGTAGAACTGGATTGTTGAATTGCATCATGTTGTTACCAGTGGACAGTCAGTTGGAGCCTGCGGAGTCTTCCCCAATGAGCTTCATGGCAGCAGGGGAAGATTCTCACAAGCGGAAAGAGCATGCGGAAAGCTCTGAATACCAATGGCTGGGGCATGAGAATGCAATAAACTCAAGATAATTGGATAGGAAAAAGCCCTCCCCACCCTTCAGTACCAGGCTGGGGGTAAAACCAGGGGAAGGCAGGCATACGCGTAAGTGCAGTCAACATTACCCGGGGGGAGGTGCTAGACCAAAGAGGTCTGTCAGTCTAGCCTGGGTAGAGAAGGGGTTGGTTGGAAGGTAGACCCACGTGAAATTCAGGAAAGTTTAGGGAGTTGATTGGTCATTTTAAGAAAGCACATGCTCTGTCCCACACCCAAGATTATCTAATCCTAAAGGAACAAAGGAATTGCATCTGGCCTGTGGCTCATGGTGTTTGCTTTTGAACTGCACTTGCATGGTAAACTTGCCTGTTCTGTCCCTAAGCCGTGTGCCTGCAGGAGGGAGTCTTTCCTTCTCTCTTGCCCACCTGATGATGAACGTGCCTATGTGTTTCATGCTTTCTCACCTGGGAGCATGCTCCCTGTGTCCCCAGCCTGAAATGTACAGTAGGCAGGAACAAACTAGGTACCTGGATGGAGACTAAGATCAATGAGCGGCAGCCTACAGGCTCCAAATGTCTGTACTTTAAAATGGAGCAGGAGCTCTGGATTGTGGCTTTTGTCTTTCACTTGTTAAGGGGGTGAGCTTTCAGACAGGAATCCACCCCTCTCCCAGATTTTACAGCACCTGAATAAAACCTCTTTCCTTTTACACCAGCCTCAGCTTCACAAGTTTGGTTTGGCTTTTGTGGTTATAGATAGCTGAACCTCTGACTTTGTGTGTTTTATTTGTTTTGGTAACAATACCTCTGTACCAGACACTCTTTAAGATGTGATATTGTTGTGCAAAACTAAAATCTGTGCCAGAGGCATAAATTCATCTGCTTGACCTATGGACCTAAAATAATAGAACAGATGTGGACTAACCTGATTCACAATTTATTTCAAATCCAATTCATTGCCAGATAATTGTTTTAATAAATTCAGCACCTTCTACATAGTAGGAGTTTAATAAATAAAAACTACCATCATTATCACTATTGCTATCATTAGATTAAGTAATTATTTTGCCTTGTCTTGGTACACAAATAATTCATTAATATCAAGGAATTTGATAAGCTATGAGATATTTCCATTGAGACCCTTCATTTATAGGTGACTGCATTCTTCTTAAACTAGTAATTTTTACAAAACTGAATTTAGTGCTGCAGCATGTTTTGTCCAGATAAAACTGAAACAAAATAGCAGCAATAGAAAAAAAATTTAGAAAAGTGACATAAGCCCTGGCTGGTGTGGCTCAGTGGGTTGAGTGCTGGCCTGTGAACCAAAGGGTCACCAGTTCAATTCTCAGTCAGGGCATGTGCCTGGCTTGTGGGCCAGGTCCCCAGTACGGGAATGAGAGAGGCAACCACACACTGATATTTCTCTCACTCTCTCTCACCTGCCTGCCCCTGCTCTTTAAATAAATAAATAAATAAAATCTTTTAAAAGAGTGACATGAGTGAAACACTTTAGAGAACATAAACTTTAAAGTGAAATCATTTTAAAGATAATTAGAAACTTAAAGTTCCTGTCAAAATGTACTTTTTATGATTTAAAACAAAACTCTTAAAAGAGAATATAATATCCAATAAACTATCTTACCAACTGTTGTATCTAATTCCTCTTATTTCAGGCAAGATAATTAGGTGGTAAACAGCATTAGCTATTCATTAGCTGTAACTGTTTTTGCTAATTCTTTCTCAGATGGAAAGATTTAATTCAGTGGCAAGAAAAATACTGCAAATCAACTCTGTCCTATGAAGTAAGTAAATAAGAAGATAAGTATAAAGAGTACATATACTTCTGAAAATGACCCACACTAAGTGACTGCAACATCCAAAATTAAGTTGTCACTGAAGTGATGCTCTTCATTAGTTAGATTTGTAGATTAGTAATGTCAATACCCAATGCAGTATTTTTGTAGGAAAAATCAGTGTATATGTCAAGATCCACAGAGAATCAGCAACACATTAATTAAATAGTATCATGTTTCCTTATCCATTTTTAACACTACAAATGTCTTTAAATAAGCCAAGACCTTCTTACTTCATTATTGCCTTAGAATACTTACAGCTAGTAAAATTAAGATTGCCTTTCACATGGATGCATGGTTTATCAGTTCCACTCTTAATTATAATGCATATTAAATTAAAAAAAAACTTATGTCATTTCCTTAATTGAACTTATTAGTGTTTTTTCTTCACAGATGTCAATTAAACAGGAACTTTGAGATGATTTATTATTATTATATATTTGCTTTTCATATATAATTTATAAAATATATTAGTTAAATGATTACCTTTATCACCTACCTTTTCATAAAATGTTATCCTGAAAACAAGAATATCAGGTTTATATAGAAAAAACATATACCTACAATATATGAATAATTATTTTGTGTTTACATAAACTAATTAACATATCTTTAAAAAGTATACTTAAGATTATTTTCTCTTTTTAAAAAAACATAGAAAAGTAGCCCATTTGATAATACTGCACATTTTACCATCACTTTAGAAAACTTTTTGAAATACTATAAATGCATAAATAGAGAAAATGTCATTATTAACTTGGAAAAGAGAAATCTAAGAGAAGCTACAATGTAATGGTTGTCATAGCTAAGTATTTATAGAATCATTATGTTCATTATAAAATTAAATCTTCTGTGCTGTTTAAGAAGACTGGTAAATGTAATTTTAAAAGAGAAAATTTTCAATTCAGCACAGATTGTGTTTCCTTATTCCCTCTGTCCCTCTGTCTCTCTTCCTTCTCAATTCCTCCTTCCCTCCTTCCCTCCCTTCGTTCCTTCCTTCTTCCCTCCCTCCCTCCTCTCTCTCTCCCTTTCTTTTATTTCACCTTTATTTCTCTTTGCCTAATTTCCTTTTTTTTCATTCTTTTGTTTTTTTTTGAAAAATCACTTGAAAAACTTAGAAAACTCTTTAAAACATAGAGAAAACAATGAAATTCTTATAATCCCAACATCCAAAGATGTTAATAGCACATGATTTTAAGTTTTTCTTTTTAAATTCTCTCTTTTTTAATTTGTGTTCAAGTACAGTTGTCTCCATTTCTCCCCTCTACTCCCTCCTGCCCCACCCATCCCCGCCTCCCACCCTTGATCCTACTTCATTTGCCTCTGTCCATGTGTCCTTTATATATGTTCCTAATTGTTTTCTAATCACAAATATAACAGTATGAATATTGCTTTTCAGAGAAAATAATATTAACAATGGAATAAATGACTAGCAATAGAAAATTTGTTCCATTTGTCAATGCATTTTTTCAAACTACATTTCAATGATACATGTCAGACAGTTAGAAAGACAATTCCTATACTCATAGACAACTGGACATTTATCCTCTAAGGCCCTTTTTAACTGCTAAAATTTCATGTATTAAGAACTAAAGTGGTACTGCAATAAACTTTTCCTAACTTAGTAAAAAATGCAATGAACAGATATATTTTAAATAAAACTGGTTCTCTTTTATGTCTTTTTGAATTCTCTTGGTTGTTTTCTATAGATAATTTCTAAGTAATTTGGGAACACACTGTCTCACAATTTTGTTTTTGGTTGTTGTTTTCATTATTCCTGCACTTTACATTTTAAACTTACTGGTTTTCTAACCCGATGCAACATTTTTAAAACAACTACATTAAGCAGCTTATAAAAAGCCCCTCAATTAACATGATTTATTCATTTATTCTTTTTAATGTTCATCATCTTAAGAAACATTCTAAACACCTAATCATTAGAACCTGGCTTGTCAACCTGTATTAGAACTGAGACAATTTACCAGATCCTGACTATATGATATTCACAGACTAATAGATAAAAGTAGAAAAATATACATAATTGAGAGAGTGGAAAAAAAAAGCATAAAAGAAATTTTGGGAAGAATAAAAAATAAATCATCCTGATATAATTAAATTGGTACATTTACATTAAAGTAAACAAAGCAATTTCAGCAAGAGAAAATCATTGACTTCAATTTTGGAATAAAGGAGGAAGGAGTATTTTCAGAAGAGAGAATAATATAAAAAGAGATAATGAGGACTTTATAAGTAGTTCTGAATTGGGAATTAAAGGACATGCAGAGGATGAAGCTAGAATGTATACAAGCATCATATTATGCATGGGTTTATTTATCATACAAGGAGCTGTGATATTTGTTCAAAGAATAGAGAATTACTAAGATTCTTAAGTAACACAAAGACCTGATCATATTCTGATATGTAAGTTACTATATTGTGTTGAGACACTGGAGACAAATCAGATAATCAAGGGACTACTGTAGTGATTCAAGTGAGGCATGATAAAGTCTAACCTGGAATAGAAGCAGGAGCCCTAAGAGACATGGGACTTTTGGAACAGTAAGTTTTGACAATTGACTGAGCATAGGGAGTGAAGGATAGGGAGGAATTCATGATACTTTTCCCAAGTTCCTGATGGGGGAGATGAGAAACAATGACATCATTCTCAAATGATGGAAGTATTCAGCTTTTTACAAGGTGAGTCTCAGGTGGTCATGGGTTACCTGTGGTGGTGGAAGAGGGATGTTCAACTTGACATTGGGAATTAGTGTTTGGAATTCAAGAGGAAGACCACATCTAGGGAAAGAGTTGGTGTTTAAAATTGTGGATGCAAAGAAGATATTTCAGGGAAAGAGTATAGATAAAGAAGGGTGGGGGAAGTTGCCAAGAGAGAACATTAAACAGCGACATCTACCAGTGAGCAAATGAAGAAGTAATTGACAGGAGGTAGAGAAACCTCAGAGGGTTGTGGGAAAAACAGAAAATGTTTTAATAATAGCACTTGGCAGATAATCACCACCACCCTCAATTCCTTTTAAGTGCTAAGAATTCTACATGCCTGATGCATTGGGTATGTTCTAATTCAGGTAGGCATGGTTAGGGAGACAGTTTTCCAGATTTCAGGGAAAAAAAGTTTGGATTCCTGATATGTCTTTTGAAAAAATTCTTTTACTTTACATTGGTAGTAGTTGGGGTGGGGGGGAAGCACTCCTTAGAAAAACTGCAGAGAATAAGTGACCTAGATAGTAGGAGAAGTGACCTAGATAGTAGAACAGATCAGAGTAACTTCTCACACTTGATATGCTTTCAAAGAAAATATTAATGGTATTATTAATAATAAAGAAAATAGCAATGTTAATGACAGAGAAGGCACTTATATAGTGACTATTATGAGTAAGGAATCAACTTAAGCATTTTATATACTTCAATGCATATAATTCTACAGTAATTCCATGAGAGATGAACTATTATTTTCAATTATTTGATGGGGGAAAATTAAGTAGAAGAGGATAAAAAACTTTAGCAAGTTCACATTGTACATTAGCAAGTGACATGGGATTTAAACCCAGGCAAATTACCCTAAAAGGCCATAATCAACCATTTAATATAGAGCCTCACACATGAATCAAACAATAAATTAACCATTTTTCTTTGCTGTGCATAATTTGTATTACTTCATTAATCACATAATTATAATGAATTATTATGCATATGTTAATAAAATGATGTAATAATAATGTCAATAATTGCAATACTGCTACAACTTCTATATATTTCTATTATTTAATAAGTACCATATACAGAATTCTAATGTGGCAGAGCCATAGCTGAGCCCATCATCTAAAGCTTCAGCTTCTTAGCACTTCTTTCCACCCACAATAAAGGGGAAATGCCACACATGATGATTTGACTTAGTTCTGATGTGTAAAATACAGGCATAAAAAAGTGGAATTTGATGGAGAGCACTGGACACCTGAAAAGGGAAGTATCCAGCTGTTATTTGGAGTAAATAATTGGTGCACTGTTGACACTACACACACACTTCCTCAGATTGCATCCTATCTGTCTTCTGGAAAAGGTCAGCGTACTCAAAGCAATTTGAGCGGATGACAAAGAGCAGCACCTGTGTCTAGCTCTGTCTTTGCACTTACATCTCATCATGCTGTCATCACCTGTTTGGATATCTAGCCAATGATTGAGACCACAAATTCTAGATATCAGAGATTATATCATGGATATTTTTTTTCCTAAAGCTTAGGTGTGGGCCCAACACATAGTTGGGGGTTAGTAATGGTTTGAAAAACACTAAATAAATATATGCATTAGCTATATTACTTTATTTTGTAGTAAATTTTATGTGAAAAATTACTCATCTCTTAAAATTATATTTTTCATTACAAAATCAATAAAGAAGTATATATTTATGGTTTTTTGTTTTTTAGTGATATAAACATATTTTATTCTTCTCCTTTAAAATTTTAATTGTTTATGCCATTATAGTTGTCCCCAGTTTTTCCCCTTTGCTTCTCTCCACCCATCCCACCCCCGATTCCCACAGTCAATCCCCACATCATTGTGCGTGTCCATGGGTCATGCATATATGTTCTTTGACTAGTCCCTTGACCGCTTTCAACCAGTCCCATCTTAAACAGTTTCATCAAAGTTACTTCACTATCACATACCTCTTTTGTTTGTTATTTTCTTTTGTTTTTCTTTCATATCCTTCATGTTTTGTAGTGATAGTGTCTTAAACACAATTATGTTAAAGTAAAAATATTGTTTAGTAACTATATAGAATTCAACTTCATATTTTTTCAATGACTACCTTGAAAGGCAAAAACAATGAAATGAAATGTTCTTGCATTGAGAACAAAAGAAATATAAAATATCAAGTCAATATTTGCATTTGAAAGTAGAATCTGGGTTTTATTAACACTTTATATAATATTTGAACTTGCCTTTGCATAGGTTCATTTTTTTAAAATTTGTAAGACCATGTAGAAGTGATTACATCATCATCAGCTCCATTTGTACCTCCTCTACACATCAGAAATTACAGTTCCAAGCCCTTCCTCAAATGGGTTGGGGTTCTGTAATGGAATCTGAGTTCAATACGATGAGAACAAAAGTGATATGTACCATATCCTTCTTTTAAAAATATCTCCTTTTTTCCATGGTAATCTTATTGTCTCAAGCTTGGAAGCTAACAATAAAAGATGGTGGATTTCCCTATTTAAAAGAGACAGAAACTCAAATCATTAATTGGAAACAGGCAACTTAAGAGAGCTTCTTAATTAGGATATGAAAACAATATGCTTATAATATTCATCGATGTTGGTTATTCTCTATTGTGATACTGAGAATAGACTGAAGTTGTTGAGCGGAGATGAGGTGAATTGGGAGCTGGGAATTGGAGCTCGGAAAAGATGGATAGAAAGAAATGATATATGTTTACTTAACAAGAATCACTCTGTATTGCTTATTAACTCACTGAGTTTTTGATTTCTCTTTGTAAAGACATCTCTTCAGAATAAAATTTATCTTGTGAAAATATGGAAATACTTAAAAGATGAAAAATAAGGGAATAAATGTAAAATGTACAGAAAACAGACTATATGGCTAAATTGTACTGGAAGATAATGATTTTGGGTCTTTTATACAAGTTTTGCTTGGTTCCAGATTTCTGGATGAATTGCACATAAAGGTGGGTCAACACTAAATTTAGGCAGTTCCCAAAAACTGCCATGTAGGAAACAGATATATAAATAAATTAGCTATTCAGCTAATAATAGCTAGTGATTTTATTTCTAGAATGAATTAATCTTTTAGCAAGTCGTGTGGTCACATGACAATGAAGTAGAAACTAATATTTTCTCTGCAGTGTGGTCTTGTAAGTCTCATGGCAAGAGCTGTAATGCATAAATCCTTTTGCTGGGAGAGGGGAAACGTGGGAGCAATAACAGTTTTTAAATTTGTAACTTAAAACTATAGTATGATTATTATTATCTCATGTGACTAAATTTCTCTCAAAGTAACAAGGTGAAGTCAAGGAAAAGACTATGCCATGTAATCATTAACACTTCTAGAACTGGTTTAAGAGACAAGTTATTTTGTCTCATTCTATTTATCATCTTTCAGAATAAAGGTCCTGGGTTACTTTAGTGGGTTTTACCATAAAACACTTTGATGAATAAAAAGACTAATATGTTGAGAGAAAGTGAACACTCTGGTAAAATAGAAAGACATAAATGGCTAGACTGGTTTACAGCACTTCATCGTGTGGGTGTCTCATACGCACACTCAAGACACTGATACAGAAGACCTCCTGTGGTCCCACAGAACATTTCATCTAATTTAAATTCATCCTGCCACCTGCTACTATTGCTTTTGTTGCTATGCACTGTAATGACTAGATACAGCCTTTACCACAGCTTGATGACACTCTGGGGAAAAAAATAAATGTTTTCTTTATAACTGGTTTTATTTTTTTCTCATGCAAGAAAAAAATCCATTAAATCCCCTAAAGAATAAATATTTCCTATGAACTGAGAATGTAAAGAGAAGGGAAAATAACTTTGTGAGAATATAAACTGCACTTTCTTTTAAATATTTTCATTGCTAGACTTGGGAATCAGCAAGAAAAATTTGTGGGTGTCCTTTGGACGGATTACTGGCCCTGTCTTCTGGACTTTCTGATATTACTGATTCTACAGAGTTATACAACTTTGACCGATTCTCAATTGCCTAAAACATATAATAACTATGATCAGAATTTAAGGCACAATAATACAAATAGTATGTAAACTGCCATTATCAATGGTGGTGTATTTAAATTTTGTACATTAGAGGTCAATTGGTTTTTCTCTTATAGAAAATATAATCCCTTCACTCTTTCAACCAGCTACCTTTCTTGATCAGAGAAACACTTATCAGCCTTTTTCAATGCCAACATCTGGCCACACTTCCAGTAGCTTTCCCCTGGATGCTTCATAAGTGTTTGCTCATTTGCTGGTGAAGTATCCACAGAATCTCTGCCAACCAACTTTTCATTTTTTTCCTAGGCTTATTTCTGCTCACTTCATTCTTAAAAAGATGTTTAAGAATCTTAAAAGATTATTGTGCTTCTTGCTTTTCTACATCTACCACTACTAAAACAAGTTCCTTAAAAAATATTAATATCAGGCATTTCTCATAGTAATTTTTTCTGATATATTGCTTTGGACAAGGGAACAAGAAAAAAACAAAACAAATGGGACTATATGGAACTAAACAGCTTTTGTACAACAAAGGAAAACATCAGCAAATGAAAAGACATCCAACTGGGAGGGAGAACATATTCACTGCTACATCTGATAAAGATTTAATATTCAAAATTTATAAAGAACTCATAAAACTCAACAGCTCCCCAACAAAAACAACCCAAACCATCCAATGAAAAAAATGGGCAAAGGACTTGAATACATACTTCTCTAAAGTGGAAATACAGACAGCCAATAGTTATATGAAAATATGCTTTATGTCACTGATTATCAGATAAATGCAAATCAAAACCACAATGAGATATCACCTCACATCTCTCAGAAAAGCTATCATCAATAAATCAACAAACAACGAGTGTGGCAAAGATGTGGAGGAAAGGGGACCCTAGTGCACTGTTGGTGGGAATGCAGATTGGTGCAGTCACTGTGGAAAGAATTCTGGAGTTACCTCAAAAAAGTTAAAAGTAGAACTGTCTGATGACCTAGTGATTCTACTTCTGGAAATTTATCAGAAGAAACCAAAAACATTAATTCTAATTCAAAAGAATATATTCATCCTTATGCTCATTGCAACATTATTTATAATAGCCAAGATTTGGAAGCAGCCCAATTGTCCATCAGTAGACAAGTGGGTACTAACAGCACTTTTTAAGTGTTTGGCATGTATCTCACTTTAAAATTTCATAAAAACCACACTGCAGACAAGAAGAAGGAGGCTCAGGGCCATTGTGGCCTTTCCTCAGGCTATCACAACTGGTTAATATTGGAAGTAGGTCTCGGACTAAAATGTAATTTATTTTAAAACTTAGGGTTTTCTGCCTCCCTGGCTCTCAAACTTTCTCAGCATAGTGTTCCTGACAGTTTTCATTCTCTCCAAGCCCGGATAACTCTGACAGTAAACTGTAGTGCAAGGCAGCATTAACAGTGTATTATTTTACCCTCTTTTGTACGACACTCATGTTCAAGGCCTTGGCCCAGAAGAAGCGGTCAGTATTTCAGATAGGGTCAGTGAAAGAGATCTTATTTTCCCTCTCTGTAGCAGTATGCAGAACTATTACATAGGCAGTTCTACTATGGGGTGATATTAATTTCAATTGGAAAACCAAACCAAACCAAACCAAACAAAACAAAGCAAACTGCTGGCTCTGCTGACAGAGAATTTTATGTTTTCTATGAAAATTGTCTTTAGACAAGCACATTCCCTGATGTCTAAAATATATTTTTCTCATAGTTTCTTTTATAACTTACCATATCTAATTTGTCTGATGTCATGCCCTCAATTTACAGAAATATAAACAGAATTTTCAGTAGGAACTTGGTTATATTTGTGCTCTCTGTTAAACAGGCTTGTTGGGTGTAATGGCTGACATGCTAGAAGTGTTAATGCATTCTCTCCTTCAGGCCTATATGACGATGATTACTATTTGTTTGGAATGTTGGGTATTGATACTAAATTTATAGTGGTTGGCTAAGTGTATTTAAAAGAGTACTATGCAACTGATATTGGTAAAAGTAATCTTGGTTTTTAATATCTTTTTATTATGCCTAAAAATGTCTAAAATAATTTTACCCTGTTATAGGTGATGTGAACTTTAATCAGAAAAAGTTTATATATGTGTGAGTGCACAGAAAATAAAATATTTTTAAGAAGTAAATGTTAATAAAATTTACATATGAACTTATTATTTTTCCTTCTTGATGTTTTGAATATAACTTTTCAACTATAAGTTTCTGTTTGTTTCTTCATATTGTTGTTTATGTAATGGGATGTCTGATTTTTGATAACTTATCAATATTGCAACACTCAATAGGTAACAATTTGTAGAGTTCCCCTCCTTAGTTATTATAACTATGCATAAGTAGAAAAATATAAGTTGGACTTCCTATCCAGAAACTGTAATATTTCCAGTTATACCCCAAAAAATAAAATCTTCTAGGCTAGTAGTTAATAGGTCTGAATCACATCCCAATTTATTCACATTTTCTAAAAATCATTACATGTTTTTAAGAACTGAAAAATAAACATTTACATAGCACTCATGGCATTTCAACCCCCTTCTAAGTTTTTAAAAGTATTTATGCTAATTTAATACACCCAATAGTACTTAATCTGAGTATTAGTTTCTATAGCTGCTACAACAAAGTACCTCAAACTAGGTGGCTTAACAAAACAGAAATTCATCCTCTCATGGTTCTGGAGGTTCAAAGTCTGAAATCAAGGTTTTAGCAAAGCCATGCTCCTTCTGAGAAGGTAGTGGATGTCCCTTGCCTCTTCCTAGCTGTTGGTGATGGTCATCACTCCAGGACATTCCTGGGCTTGGAGATGCATCATTCCATTCTCTGCCTATGTCATGATGTGGCGTCTCCCTGTGTGTCCTTTTGGCATTGCATTCTGCTTATAAAGATATCAGACATGTTGATTACACCTGCTAAGACCATAACCCAATTAAAGCTATGCTCACAGATGACTGGGAGTTTGGGCATGAATAAATCTTTTGAGGGGTCACAATTCAACCCATAATACCTAGTGAGATAAATACTGGTACTATCTTCAGATGATGATAGAAATGGACCCACCAACATATTAATAACTTATCCTAGGTCACAGCTGCTAGTAAGGGGAAAGCTGAGATTAAAATGTGGGAAGTCTGCTCTGTCAATCTTTGCTCGGACCACTGCACAATAATTTTACTTCTTATTACATGAAATTAGTTAAGTGTCTTTTAAATTTTGACACCTTGTAAGTGTTCCACAAATGCTAGTTTTTTCTTCTCCACTTTATCCTAATTTTTCTTTTTTCAAATTTCCCCATTATTTTCCAAGCTTCTTATACTCCTTTTCATGCAGTAAACAATAGAGATAAGTACAACCTTCCACTGACCACTTTAATATGCCCATTACACTCAGTCTTAATAATAAGTGTACCATTCATAGCATCCCACATTTTATTTATTCACGTTCATAACCTATGACATCTCAATTAAGATTTTGATATTTTTTTCTGCTTTCTTTAGCTGTTTTTGTAAACTTTCAAAGTTCTTTTATAGTTAATCTAATTTTATACTTAATGTTCATACAGTAATCAATTCTCTCTTGACAAAATAGCTGTATATTTCTTATTGATTATGATATCGAATGTTTTATTATATTTTGCAGGTAGGCATTTATTATCTAAAATGGGCAGAGAGACATATTTGAGAAAAAAATTCATAGGTTAAAACTACAAATTTAAATGTAAATTAAAAAAATTCTCTGTGGTCACACTAGAGATCACAATATGATTGTGCTTATTGCAGTCATTTGCTGTTACTGACATCCCTGTTATTTCTTTGTAGATATTGTGACAGAGAAGAGGAGGAACTGCTGTGTGCTAAGGACTCTAAACTTGTCCAAAGAGAATTCTGGCCTTTGTTCAGGTGTCTAGGAGGTGAGCTCTAAACACATGGGTTTTCCTAAGCAATAATGGTGTGCAACTTTATTATTGATGGTGGGTTCCTTCGACCACACCTGGTGGTTCATGCTAACAAGATGGCTTGAGGTGGGTCAAGCCACACTTGCAGGAGCTGGCCGTGTCAGAAAGACCAGCGATTTGCCTAGAGGGTGGAGACTTTCTGATCATGAATTCAATCTACAGGCTGAGTTGAACAACTTGAGCAACTAATCAATCAATCAGGCTCACATAATAAAACCTGAATATAAACCCTGGACACCAAGGCTCAAGTGAGCTTTCCCGGTTGGCAATCTTCTGTGCACATTCTCACACATCACGCTCAGGAGTGAGTAATGCTATCCGTGACTGCAAAGGAAAAGGACAATTGAATGGGAAACCCCACATTTGGACCCCTCCCAGATTTGGCCCTATACATATCTTCGATCGGCTGAATCTCATTGGTATCCATTCTCTAGAAATAAATGTAACCGTGAATGTATTAGATATCACTGAGTTCTGTGAGCCTTTCCTGTGAATTACTGAACTTGGATAGTTAGGTAAACTTCTGAACATTCCTTCAGTTACAGAACTCTTGGGAAACATTTGGCAGCCAAGTGGACTGGACATTTAGTCTTGTAGTTTGGCTAATTCCAGGTAGCAGCTAATATAACAAATTCAATTTGCTGTAGTAAATTATTCATGGAAATTGTTTACTACAGTAAAATGGCAATTCCTAAGGTGCCAATGAAAGTCAATGCCAGTATGCAAATTTCCTGTATTAACTGCATCATGTGTACCAAATAAAACATATTTTACAAGGCTGTGGGGTCCTCTTAAATAAATTAGATCAGTTAAGCTAATAAAACATTGGCACAATAAAATAATCTGTTTTACAGGTTTCTAGTGTGTTTTGCTAAATTTGCGATCACAGAGCTCAGGATTTCCTAATGTGTAATGATTAGAAGCATCACTGGGGATATTTAAAATTTAAATTTCTTATTAAATACAGACTCTTCAAATGCGACTCTTTGTGGCAATGTTTTTTGTCTTGTTTTGAAGTAAAAGTTTCCTCCGAGTTGGAGTTGACTGTTCAAACTTCCTTTAGAAACTGAGAATTGGACATTTCTATACTATACTTAGAAACTTGTCAGATCGCACATCTGAGTAAGAAATTCATTTATTATTAAATAGAAAGATCTCACAAAATCAGTGTTTTCATGTGTTACAATCCAGGAATAAAATTGCAAGCCAATAATTTTTGACATTGATATTAAAACTTGTTTTCAGTTTGACATGAACTGTGATGTAAATGAATTTCTGCAAAAGCTTACGTGTGACTCCTTCCAAGATTTTCAAAAAAAGTAACTTTGTACATTGTGCTTTTGCATTCTTTTCCCAAAACCACTGTGTTTTGATAGATAATGGCAACTTAGTTTCCTAAAAACTGCAACATGCAAATGAACATTCATGTGTTGTTCTAGGAAAATATTCAAGGACAATATCTAATTTGCAATAATATTCTGAATTAATTTATAATCAATTACTTTTATTATTTGATTGCCATTACTCCAAACAAAGAAACTTCACAAATGTCTTTGTAAAAGATCTGCTACTTAAGAATTACATGAAACACTCCAAAGGCTTTGGTCTATTTGACTCACTTCATAATGAGAATTAGTTTTGAGATACTAAAATTCTTTTCAACTGTTGCTTTTTCTCATATAATTTGTTTAGAAGACTTAAGCAGAGGTTAAGTCTTGGTTAGCCTTAGTTTCTATATGTATTTCCTCTAATCTTGGGGAGTTTATTAGAATAAACTTTGTCCTCTTTGGTGATATTCTTCTTTTCCCCATGAACATGATCAAAAGTTGTTGCATCTTAGGATCTTCTGGATATACATGGTAGATTAAAAACATGTTAATTATGCTAAAATGACAAGAAGGGTAATAAAAGAAAGCTACAAACTCAGAAGATCAATGAGTCTAGGATAACAAAAAAGAAGATGAAAAATTTCAATATGATTTAATGACAGGAAATTGGGTTAATGATTTGTCTAATGAAAGCATCTAAGCTGTTCTATATTATTTTCTCTGACCTCAAGTTTGCCTAAGGTTGAGTGGTTACCTAAACTAAAGAACTTATAGGAATAATACACCAAGATAAGTGAGAATTTTGCTGAAGTGGTTATGTTACAAATGAAGCATCTATACTTGTTTGATAATTTTTTAACTAAATACCCTGCAATTAATGAACAACTCATGGAAGTACTTGCACTAGAGAATAGTGACAAGTCACATGAACCTGAAGGAGATGCACAGATATATAATTAAAATGTATGTAAAAGTTGAAGGTATTCGAAAATCAATGATTTCCCTGAGTTGAGTTGGTCTGTATTACTCAGGCTCATCTCCCCTAACTATGCATACCAGAGTTCAGAATAATTTTGGTACATCAGAAGCTGAACCCAGGAGTGATGAGATTTCCATAATGTTATATTGTTTTTACTGTGTTTTCAAAAAAAAAACTGAATAAATGTGAAATCAAATAATGTTTATTGTGTGTCTTGATATTTCCTTCCATTTAAACATAAAACCACAGCTGCTAACTGAGTAGACTATATAATGGAACTGATAACCAGTTAAGCAGAGAAAGATGTAACTTAGGCTGGTAGAAAAAGAAAAAGAAGTGAAAAATGATTTGATTTGTTACAAGAGAATGGAAGCCTGTGTTATTACTCAAGCCTGTAGTAATAACACACATGGAAGACAGATATGGCTGTGTTGAACCACGGAGCTAAAAATAGAAAGATAGAAAAAAATGATGTGATTTCCAGGCTTTCTCTTTTATCCCACAGAGCAAGACAACTGTTCCTTCCTTTACACTTTCTCTTCTCTGTGTTCAGAGAGAGGTCGCTACTCTGAAGGAATAGAATCAGTGAGCACCTGCACGTGGGGACATCAGGCACCATAAAGCCAAAGATGTGATGGAGGACTTAAAATAAAAGTAATTCAACTGTAAACCTGTATACTGAGCAGGAACATTTCTTAGCAATGAACTTCCACTTGCTCCAGAGCTCATCCATCCAGAGTATATATCCTCTATTCCCACTTTCAGCATATCTTGAAAAAAAATTAGTGTTTTTAGTAGAAAAACACTTGTCCCAAAGAAAATGTATGCAATTATACTACCATTTAATTCATGGATGAAGCACATTTGACTCTTTAAAGTCTATTGACAATGTTTCATCTTTACTCATAAAGTTTACAGTGACATCATTCTATAACATGAATGGACTTAGGTTCCCAGATAGTTGACTAAGAATTAAAACATGAAAAAGAAGTCAAAGGAGCATACAAATATGTTGATAAAATTGGAGAACATTGAGACAACATAGTTAAAATAGTTCATATGAGACATTATTTCAAAACAAAACAAAAATGCTAATTAGTTTACATTCTCCACAAAGAAAAAGAAGCTATTCCACCCATAAAACCAAAGAAGGGTCTAAAGACCAAGGTAGAAAAAAACAGCAATAATAGCTTTAATATTTGAAATAGAGTAAGACAAAAATGAAGTTGCTGAAATCTACCAGAATAAGAAGAAAAATATTAAAAGGGAAATAAAACAAACAAAAGCTAAAATTTTTGCATGATTAATTCAGGAGACTCATCATTAGACTAATCAGAGTTCTGGAATTAGACTATTCCATAGTTCCAGAAAATAAAACAAGATGGGGAAAATTGTCGAGTAGAAGAACATTGGCCTCGATTGCAATGGCTGAACAGATGACCAGGACACTCATTTTAATCCCCCAACATTCCTAAACATACATACACCTAAGCGTATGTCTGTGAACTTATGAAATATCAGAGATAAGGAGGGAATTCAAATTATTTGAGAGAAAAATTTTAATAAAAACTAATGACTGAAAGATCACCCAAAATAATCAAGAAAAAATGCCTACATCTTCAAAAAAGTAATATCATGAACTTAAGTGCAATACAGCAATATATAATGAATCCTGAGGGAAAACTATTTCCAGCCTAGAAATCTACATAATGCCACATTTTTATTCAAGAATCGGGGAGATTAAAGATATTTTGAAATATATGATGAGGAAAAAACTAACTTCTCCTGCACTCAGGAGACCACTAATGAATATGCTTCATCAAAAACAAGGGAAAAAAGAAATGAAAGAGGAGGGTGGGATGTACAGGAGATGCAGAATCTGGAATGGGTGGAGAGGGAAAGAGCTTCACATCAGGCGTAGAGAGTAAATGTTCAGACTGCAGGGGGCCGGTAGGTCTTCCCATGATCAGGGATTGAATTTGATCAAGTATCTGATGGAGTTGAGAACATGTAGAAAACAATGCTGAGAGGTGTTTAAAAAACAATACACGTAATAATTATAGAAACTTGAACTGGAAAAGAAAAGGAGCTATTATTAGCTTTGGGAAAAAGATGAAAAGAAGAGAAACAGTCAAAGTGCATTATTTATACATATTCATAAGTGCTTCCTAATAATTGTTATGCAGAAGAAGCCTAGTACTACATTGTCTTGAAACTCTTTATCCAGGTAAAGAAAAATTGGGAATCTTAACACTAGGCCCTGAATGAAGTCTACCAGCTTTCCAGTGAGAATCTAGACAATTGTCAGTCATGGTGCTGCAGACTGAAGCAGAGAGATGGAAGCTTTCCAGTGGCACTTCAGGTCTGCAGTGGCTTTAAGGAAATTCCTTGAATACTACTCAATTCCATGTTACCAGACAAGATATGTTGGGCCCACTGTCCACAGCTTAACAATTATGTAAAACTCTGAATCCCTGTGTTAAAAGATTCCTATGGAATATGCAGACAGGATTCTGGTTTTCCTGACCAAAACCAGTGGACATAAGTATGAAATAAAACTCTAAAAGTGTTACATCTGTGAGAGAAAGATTGAAGTAGAGGATTGATATCTGTTGTTTAATAACTACTGATGGATCATTTGCCTTGTGAATTTATGTGCATGTATCATCATTTACCAGTATTGACTTTGAAAGAATAATACGACTTTTGGGTTGGGATTCAGGTGATTACAGTTGTAGAGAAAGTAATCTCAGCCCTGGCTGGTGTGATTCAGTAGACTGAGCACTGGCCTGTGAACCAAAAGGCTGATAGTAAGGTTCCCAGTCAGGGCACATGCCTGGCTTGTGGGCCAGGTGCCCAGTAGGTGGTGAGAGACAGGCAACAACACTTTGATGTTTCTCTCCCTCTCTTTCTCGGTCCCTTCCCCTCTCTCTAAAATAAGCAAATAAATTACAAATCTTCAAAAATAAAGAAAGTAATCTCAGGAAGCCAAGGCCACTGTTTCAAGATTATGCACTACTCTGCTATAGAAATGAGCATGCATAATGTTGAGCTTTTACTGAAAAGTCCACACATAATTGGGGGAAAGTGGGAACAACTATAACTGAACAATCATAAAATCATTCCAAATAAAATAAAATAAAATAAAACAAAACAGTAGACTAAATCTTATACTCAAGCTTGCCTCAAGGGTCAAGTCCAAATATTTGTCTGAAAATATATTTATTGTTCTTTGTGTAACTTCTATTATTTTTGATAACACAATGTTCTTACCATAAGATTTGTTTAGAAAGAGATATTTCTTTTTGTAAAAGTACACCATCCTATTTCTTCTCAAGATGGTAAGCATTAGCGGATTAGTTTTGCACTGAAATTGATGGGAAAATTCTACTCCAGCTTCTAAGGAATTAAAAGAAAAGCCTCAACAACTTATGACTGCAGCCTCAGCTGTACAAATATGGGAAGACAAGCCCTCAGAATATGTGGGGTTATTTGCATGCAGCTTATGTTGTAATTCTTAGCAATACATTTCGTTCTTTGCACTCCCTGATGGTGTAAATTTTATTTCTGCTGACAGCAAAAGTAATTACTTTGAACATTATAACATGGATTGTTGAAAAGTTTAACAAGGTTTTCTTATCCCATTTCTGCAGTCTCTGCATTTCTCTTTACATAAATAAAAAGAGAAAGACAGAAACAACCATGATAGTTGAAAAATGAGATAGTGGTACGAACAAGATTGCTACTTTATATGAGGATAAATTTCATCATTTTCCTCTTCTTTTGCGTTATGGAAAATTTAGGCAAGTTTTATAAAAACTATATAGATCACCCTTCAGTCACTAATTCCATTTTGAAAGTCTGCTCTGGAGTATTAAAATTATGTAAAAACTCACTACAAAATTAAAAAACAAACAGACAAAACAGTGATTATAATACTAACAACTTTTTTCTGTGTCTGATCTTCAACATGTGCATCCTTTCTTTCTTTGCGCCTTTGACACTTGCCTTCCACTTGTAGCATCAGCTTTAATTTGGTTTCTCATTTCAATCTTGATGAAATTTAGATAAACTTTGTGAGTCCAGATGAATTCCATGAGCCATAAGTCTTTTCATCTCTATCTGTGAATTTGTAGTATCTTAACTCTTAACAGGGACCTTTTTCACCAGCTCCACTAGATGACTCCTTTACTAGATTTAGGTAATGTCGGATTTTCCTGGACAGTGTTCTTGATCATCCTTCTCACTGAGCTATGTGCTCTTCTAATATCTGTTATCTTGAATGTACTATGCAATGCACATACTTGTGGTATGGAGTTTATATCACAATTGTTGGCTTCCCTGAACACACATCTGTGAAACATTAAAAGGTAAACACCACCGAATTCTTTGCATTTCTAATACCTAAAACCTATTAGCACATCATAGAAAGAAGTATAGCTGTTGGAAAACAAAGACACGATGGATAAAATTCTCTGCTTGTTCAGTAAAGGAAAATAGGGAGTGATGAATTCTTTCAGAGTTTAAGAGCAGTAAGGACCTCATGTTTCCCTAGCTACATGTCTCTTATGGAAAGACATGGGAAGGTCTAAGAGAGCTTGATCAGAGATCACCATGTCATATTCCTTCCATTTCAGCACTTTTTCAATTGAGTTTGAAGTATTTTAAGCCTATTTCTACACACTATAGTTTTGCTTGGTAAATTGTGTTGAAATAATGTTATTAAAATACTGAGAAAGTACAATCAGATCTTCTACATTAAAGAAAGAACAACATACACTTTTTTTTTTTAATTTGAAGTTTTACTTTGCCAGGTGGTACTGGAGAAATTTCACTTAGGCTGTCATTGAGTGTGTTCTCTTGACTTACTAATGCTTGAAGGAAGTAAACTGAGCTTTTGGAATGTGTTGAATTTTTGAACTTTGCATAACTCACAAATTGCTTCATTGATAGATTTTATTTGTTTCTTCATCTCACAGCAGTGAAGTCAAACCCTACTAGCTAATTTGGAACTGAAGGCAAATAAGAAAAATAAGTGTTTTCAATGTTGTAATGAATGAATCGTCTAATGTCAAGGAAACCAGTTCTTTCAGAAAGTAGTTTGTACCTGAAGGAAAGGAAAACATTACATTAATAACTAAAGTAATTCTTAAAAATAAATATCATGCCAGTCCAGTGTCAAAACTCTTGCATACTTCCCTGTTCTCATTTCTTTAACCCCACGAAGTTCTGCTTTATTTCCAAATTGCACTTATCTTCCATGGTGACTCTCGGTTTTCACAGACCTTTGTCCTCTGAAAAACTCAACTTCTTCCGCCAGCCCCACCTAGCTGAGTCTCCCTGAATACATAACAATAAAGATTATTAACTTGCTCTCCTAAAAACTCAGACTGTTTATACTGAATCAATGGTACAATGATTTATAGTAAGGACCCGTGAGACATTTATCGACAGAACAGATACTCTAATTTGTATAAATATAGAGCTCAGGCCCAACCAATAATCCAAATGTGACCTGAAAAATAGAGTGCATTAAAGAGCTTTTGATTCCTTTCTTGCAGATATTATATTTCTATTAATAGTGCCTAACAGATTCCATTAAACTAATCTGACAGGAGTCACACGGTTGGCTTTCACTGAGAACACTATTGATTAAATCTTTAACTTCATTTTTCGTTCTTTCTCTTTCTCGTATGTGGTACTGCTAAGATTTATCTTGTGATCTTTATACTTGTGTAGTTGTGTGTTTTGGGATCAAATTTCAGGAACTATTTATGGCTGTAAAATGGCTCAAGAGTATAAAAACTCTTTGGATCTTAACTCTGTCTTTTATTGTGTTCACTACTCCCTCATCTTTGTGCCTGTAGTGAATTGAGTAGCATGCCCTTTACATCCTCCTTGCGATTGATTATCGATGAACACATTGAACTGGACAGGTCTAAGGAGAGAACCTCGTGTCCTTGCATGCAAGACCTCCAGCTAGCTGACGTCTTCCTCTGTGACAGAATAATAAATCAGACAGTTCAATCCGGTATGTTTGATCTGCTTTCATGTAGACACTGTTCAGATAAATAAGGGAAAATTGCATAATCTGGAGAGATGGCTCAAGACATTGCCTATGCCTGAGAGTGTTTGTAGACAGGATCGATGCCTTTGAAATGACTGCGCATGAGGCACTGGAATCCATTCACTCACAGTTCGAAGACCAGTCTGACTGATGGTGTGTGGAATCATCCTCCATGCCTCCTCTCAGAAGTGACTTTTTCTAGGAGTTTTTCCTCAGCCACCTCTTACTTGAAAAGTTGATTATATGTCTCATCTATGCAATTCTCTAAGATACTCTCCTAATATAGGAGGCCTCATACTTTATTTTGATGTCATGTTTCCATTGTCTACATTTCCTGCTACCAGCCTTTATTTATCTAGTCTACCAATTGTATATCCAGTTCCTAGAGCTATGCCTGTACATATTCAAAACATGTAAAGAGATACAGATTCATTCACTCTACCTTTAGATCTGTAAAATATAATGTGGATTCTTTATTCTTTTTGTAATCCTCATATGAGGATATGTTTATGGATGAGAGAGAGAGACAAAGACAGAGACAGAAAGAGAGAGATGCTAACATCTACGTGAGACAGAAGCATCGATTGGTGCCTCTCATATTCACCCTGACTGGGGATCGAACTCATAACCTAGGTATGTGCCCTGACCAAGAATCAAACCCACAACATTTCTGGTCTATGGGACAATGCTCCAGCCACCTGAGACACCTGGCCAGAGCAGCTTCTTTATTCTTTAAGACTGATTTGATTTTCTTTAAGAGCTATTTTTGTACTGGTTCACAGACAGATCTAAATTTGCATTTGAAAATTTTCTCTGTCATTTTTTAAGTACAAGTTCCCAGCCTGTTTAGTACCCAGTGCTCTGTTAAGACTAGTTTGAATAGGATGTTTCCAGTGACTCATTGCTTTCATTAAGTACACATCCCATTCTACCATCTCCTACCTGTGATGGTGGCTGGTGTATAAAGAGTTTGAGTACTTACTGACACTTCAGAAAAGGCAGTCTTCTGGACCATACAGGTGACCCTTAGTTCCCATCATTCTCAGTGGATGGGCTAATCTGATGCATTTCTTATGCCAGATAATGCAGGGTATAATCTTAACTGGCCTTAGGAACTGACATGCTTGCTCTCACAGCTAAAGCCCATGGTCTCAGCTCTTTGCATCTCCACAGAAAGGACATATTGATGATGTATTCTTCAGCATGACCTGAGGCCTCTCAGAATTTTCTGGTCTTCTCAGAAACCTGTGCAACTTGACTTGAGAATGTGGGTACCTCTAGATTTTATGAAAGCCCCAGAGACCCCAAGGTCCTTCCAGAGGCTCCTCTATCTGTCTCTACCAGCTTTTCTTCTATCGTTCTATTTTGCCTCATTTTCACATTAAAGTCTCACAGCTTTTTTCCTCTTAATTTCCGCAAGGCATAACTCAGATATTCCCTCCCTAATATCTTTGATTCAGCTTCCTAAACACACCCGCATGCATATTCCAAAGGGCTCTCATCCCAAAGTTTAACCCCAAATGTGTTTGTTGGGGGAAGGGTACAGGATCACTGTATTTCACCTTATTTCTGTCCCCATGATCCTTTATTTCTTACTGTCCTGGGCATACAGCAGCATTTGTACTTAGTTTCTTGAGGTTGTTATTAACATATTCACTTAAGTAAATCTTTCTATCCCACTCATATCTTGATAAAAACTTCACTTTCAATACAGCCATCTTTCTGAAAAGGTTAGAAATATTTTCTTTGAGACTCACAACTGACCAATATCAGACCATCTTTCTCCTTTCATCTGGAGAAAAATAAACCTCAGACATCAGCCTTAGAAATAGGGCATTGCAAAAATATATAATTAAAGGAAAAAGTTAAACTGCAGTGGATAATAACTTTCATTAAAATGAATGGATGGATATTATGAGTTTTGAAACTCATGTCACTTCCTCTGGAAAGGTCTCTAGCCATTCTAAAATAGATGTGATTCTTTCTTTTGTGTGCTTCAGTATCCTCCCAATTCACACCTCTGTTGTAGGGCATAGTGCTTTGAGGCATTGGCTTAAATATCTGTCTTCTCCACTAAATTTGCAAAACACTAGATAATAGGAAATTCACTATCTCATCTTAGAATACCTAGAAGAACCACAGAGCCTCACAAAAATTAATGGCCAATAAATATTTTGTAATGAATGTGTAAATTTGAATGATTAAAGGCACTTTTTTTTCTAATTTGATCATGCTGATAGAAAATTTCACTTCCAAAGCCATTTGGCCAGTTAAATAAGCTGATGCATTAGACACTGGATATGCAGAGCTCAAACCAACAAAATGAGATTGGAATAATAACATTAAATGGAATTTTCCCCTCTTTGGGAAACCAATCTAGTAATTTGTGTGTGTGTGTGTGTGTGTGTGGTCAGAAAAGGGTTTTTTCTTTGTCTACTATTCTTTACATGCAATTTGAAAAAAATAAGTAATTGTAACTAACCTAGAGATAATGATGGAATGTTGTCACAATCCACTCCTAGAGACCAAATGCATTATCTCCACAAAACACATATGCTCAGACTGCCAATTCACAGTTTAAAGGTAGCGCTCAATTACAGTAGAAATGCATACCTCTAAGTGAGCTGAAGCCAATCAGCCACTTTAAAGTCACTTAAACATAATTTATTGGCATCCAGTTCAGGAAATGCAGCAATGTTACCAAGATCCAATTGCCCAGAACAGTGGTGAATCTTCATGTTGCTCAGCTCCAAATGATAGACTGATACTCTTGGAAGCTGTGATAAAAGGGAATTAAAATATACTGGCTGCATGATGAAGAGAACACTCAGTTCAATGGCAGAAAATTCATGGGAATATGGATTCAGCCGATACTATTTACAGATCAGAACATATATTTTCATGCTACATCTACTCTGTGATGTTCCAAGTGGAACATACGGTATCAAAGTGATCTCTGGAGTTGTTCTCAAAATAGAGATGTGAAAGAAAGAGGGATTACATTTTACTGCATTCTTCCCAGTGTTATTTTCAGAAGATTAAAGGATGACTGATGTCATATATGCTGAAACAACTAGTTTAGATGAAGTGATTTTTGAGACAGAAAAATGAGTGATATATTCAGTTGTGCCCCTGAGCACTGGGAAAATACTGATGATGCCTTGCTCTGGGTTTAGAAATGTTCTTTCTGATGGATCTCATATATACATGAATCATTCAGGAAAGAGAAAAACTATGTGAAGTCTGTAGTAAATGTCACATTTGGATTGTCAAATTGGAATCTGTATGAATATACTTCTTACTTGGAAATAGAATAAAAAAGATAAAAATATACATTACAGATTTGTCTCCTAGACTCTGTCTACCTATACGGAAAGCAATCACCACTTTTTTGATAAATGAAATACATTTTTAAGTCTCCCACTTGTCTGTTTTGCTACACAGTGAGTCTTTCAACAGACACTGTTTTTAGCAGAAGATGACAGATTCACTGCATTGAGAATGTCACCACACAGGGCAACCCAAGACCAGCTCCATAAATTTGATAAAAATGAATAGTGCATAAACTCTGTATCCCTAGGTCTTAGCAAAGTGTCTTGTGAACCTAGTTAATGGTTATAAATGTTCCCTGAATTAAGTTATAAACAAAATGATTCCAGTAAATTAAAAGTCACAATTTGTCCCCTGCTGAAATAATGAAAGAGAAATTATTGTTGGAAATGTAGATTACTCTCAAAAGGAGGCTACTTCATGCATTACATATCTATATTTTTCAATACCAATTGTACTTAATAATTTTTTTATTAAGCACTTACAAAATGAGTTTTTTTAAACCATCAGGAAGGACCCTGAACGGTCTCACTTTTTAGTAACTAGATCACTATGATGTGACCTCAGCTGCCTAGTTTAATTTCCATATGATAAGTCCCCTCAAGTAACCATCATAGTGTGTCTTAACAATTCAGTTGAATAATAGAGTGTCCATTAAGATGATACATTGCCTTTATCATCTGGTACCACAAAAAAATGAGCTCTCTTAAAATAATGAGCATAAGCTCCTTTTATCAGATAATGAAAATTACATAATCTATCATGTTTCTATTTTTATTCAAGGCTTCCAGAAAGCAATTAACTAAATTTAATGGCCAAGTATGCTAACTAAACATATTGAGATATTTTATTTGTATTCTGTAATAATTTTCTATCCGATATCCTCTTAGTAAACTAAGAGTCCCAGGGCGTATATTTTAAATATGTGGCAAGTAGCTAGATAGATATTGTTAGTATATTTTTAGTGTGAAGACAGGAAATCAGTATCCTGGAATACTGATAAGCCTTGAAGGAAGTTTTAGTCCTTGGTATCATGGAGAGATTATCCACATAGGTCAGAATGGTAGAGTCAAGATTCTTACCTTGATTGGTTTGTGAAGACATGAAGACATAAGTGGAATCATGAAGAACAAACTTGAAATAAATAATATGATGAGAAATGAAAAGAGTTTGCTGGTCACATCCTTGTATGGTTCATTTTGCCCTGTTAATGAAACATACCTTATATACAAAATAATATTTAAAATAATCAGAACAGAAAATTGCTCCAAAACCTCCACATTAGGTTCATTAAAATAATTAAACAAAAAAATCTACCAAAATATATGATGTAGATGTATAAAATTAATTCATGTTAATATTTTTTCTTTTCACCAAAAATTAGACATTGGTTGCCCTATGACATTCACTTATTTACTTATTTGTAAATATTCAAAATTATATGTAAGGTACTTTAGTAAAATATACAAAAGGAATGTCAGAATATGAAATTTCAATATACTTTCAGATTTTTAATTATAAATCTTTTTCGTGTATCATTTATATGTTTGTTTTAAACAGTAAAATACCATTTTACAGAAATATATTAGATAACACATTGCTCTTCTCAAGATGAAATTAATGTAAATTACAGTTACTGCTATGTTCAAGTTTATGTCAAATGAGGTTGCTGGATGCATAGTGTTTTGGAGTTACACTCTATTTATATGTTGGAGAAAGATATAATCTAAATTAAATCTCTGTAAGAGAAAGCAGTTAGGAAAAACTAATGCTGTGCAGTAAATTCTGTGGGTAGAGAATGTGCAATAAAATCTTGTGTTACCCAAAAATCTTAAAAGTAGTTAGGCTGATTTATTATACAAGAATGAAATATGAGACCTATATATAGAAGGAAATAAGAAAAAGATGAACACTGAATTACATTTTCTTAAGTGGTGTCCTCTTTTTCAAGGTTCTGTGACCATCATAGATTTTGAAAAATCCAAGCCCTAAAACCAACAAACCAAACAAATAAAAATTATTCTTTGCTGGTATTTAGAATAATGGGTGGAGCAACTGAACACAGACTTAGATTTTACACAAATATAATTTCACAATTAGTTGCAGTCTTCAGATGCTATGTTCCACCTCTCCATAAATTAAGTAATGAACTAAGTCTCTGTGTGTATGGTGATGCAAGAAATGAGTAGCTGTTGAATATTCTATCATCATGTGGCACTCCTTGGAGTCTATTCTTCAGCAATGATTTCTTTGATGATTGGTGAACATTTAATCTTTGTCCCTTATTTGAGATACCTTACAAATATCATCAGTGACTTCAAATTGTGAAATTCACCTGACCTTCCCTTAATGACTTTAACTCATTTCTAAAAACTAATGTCTATTCACAGTTGACCCCAACCTCCTTACTCCTCACATCTCATACTGAACCTACAAAATGTATAACTGGTACTTTTGCTTCTGTACCTTTGCTTATTCTCTTTAATGTGTACGGTTTCCTCCTCCACACCAAAACCCAACCTGTTTTACATATTATTACTTTGCAAAAATTTCTGTCTTTAAGATTGGCACCTACCAATCCATGTGTTCATGCTCCATTAGTGTGCTTTGCGTATCTGTGTCTTCATGCATCACCATTTGTTACAAATTTTTGTTTCAGACATAAATATTTCCTAATAGAATGTGACAATGTCAAGAGTACAGAACATATATTTCTACTTTATCTTTTCTTTTAATTTCTGGAGAACCTGATAAAATGTTTACTCATTTGCATAAAAATGATGTCATCATTAACTTGAGAGATTTGGAAAGATTTCATAGCATTTTAACTGCCTTTAAAATTTAAGGCTGGGAAGAATTTGGGTTGAAAAATATGACATGCAAGGACATTGTAGGCAGAGAAAATAGTATAAACCTGTGGTTCTCATAGTATGTTCCACAGACCCCAGTGTGATCCCCAAGTCTCTTCCAGGAAGTTTGCAAAGTGAGAATTATTTTCAGAATAATGCTAAGCTATTATATGCCTTTTTATTTCTTTAATTTTTTTACTTTTTAAATTTTTCATTGTTGTACAATTACAGTTATCCTTATTTCCCCTTTATTACTCTCCCCTGCCTTACTCACCCCCACCTCCCACATTCAATCCTTCCACCGCCTTTTTCTTTGTCTGTGGGTCCTTGATGCATGTTCCTTGGTGACCTTTCCACTTTGCCCTGTATTATATGCTTCTTTTCACTGTGTTGACTTTTGACATGGTGGTGCAAAAGCTGTGATGGGTTAACTGCTGTGACATAGCTCAAATCAAGGCAGTGGCACTGACCTGTACCCTTTGCCATTGTATTCTTCACTGCTATGCCATTAAAAATGAAATGCAATAAAGGGAAAACTTACAAAGGATCTAAATATAGTACTACAAATAAAAAAGTAGTAAGTCTGTAGTTTTGAGTATATACCTTTTGAATATTTTGTTTGACCAATGGGAAGTAAAGATAAATCAGTTTCATTGCATAATAAAGTTAGAATGAAAGCACTTCATTATATGGTTGCTTGACTTGTAAGTTGAACTAAACATCTTGCTCAAGAAAGACCACTTTTGTTTGGAAGAATGACAAATGCACAAACTATGGCATGACTATTATAATGTGTTTTCTTAAAAATGAATCAGGTGTTCTGAAAATATACATTTACAAATTATTAGTAGATAGATGACTTTTAAAACAATAGAGCACATCAAATGTTATATGTTATTCACAATAACATCACTTTCAGAGTGAGAATGGAAAAGTAAAGAGGTCAAGGACTGACATACGAGGTTCTCCAAGATGGGGTGCTCACTGTCTCTTCACAATGCAGACTGGGTAAGACACATGTTTCCAGGAATTTATTTATTTTTTTCTAGGTTATTCAGTTTGTTGGCATCTAATTTTTCCTTGTATTTTGTTATAATACTTTTTAGTTTCATGACATCCATCATAATATCTTGTATTTCTAATTTTATTGGAGTCTTCTCTCTTTTTTCTTAGTTTAGCTAATATTTTGTCAATAGGTGACAGCCTTTATGACATTGGTCTTTGCAATGTCCTCATGGATATGACACTGAAAAGACAAACAACAAAAGGAAAACTAGACAGGTGGCATTCCATCAAACTAAAGAGCTCTATTAAGCAAAAGAAACAGTCAATGGAATCAAAAGACAAACTACAAATTGAAAGAAAAGAATTGTAAGTCCAGTACAAGAAAAGAAGTTGATTTCTAAAATATATAAAGAACTCCTACAACTTAATAGCAAAAAGTAAAATAAATAAAATAAAATAACCCCCCCCAAAACAAACAAACAACAACAAAAACAAATAACCCAGTTAATATTTGAGTGAAGAATTTGAAGTCATTTCTCTAAACAGGACATACAAATGACTAACAAGTTCATGAGAAGGTGCTGGATATCTGTCATTTCTGAGTAATGCAAATCAAAAAGACAATGGAATATCACCCCACTGTATGGCTGATATCCTAAATAATATGGTTAGATGTTAAGGTGGCTATTATTGAACAAGCAAAAGACAAGCATTGGTGAGGGTGTGGAGAAAGTGAGACCCTTGTAAACTCTTTGTGAGAATTTAAATGATACAGACTATGAAAAACAGTACGGAGATTCTTAAAAAAACTAAAGCTAGAACTACCGTGTTGTCGAGCAACTGCACTCCTGAATATATACAAAAACATCAAAATCAGAACTGCAAAGAAATATCTGCATTCCTATGATTGTCACAGTATTATTCACAAAGCCAAGACACAAAAACAACCTAACTGTCCATCAACAGGTGAATTGATAAAGTGGTGTGTTTATGCAATGAAACATTATTTCTTCTCAGAAAAGAAGGAAATCTTGCTGTTTGCAACAACATGATTAGATCCCAAAGATATTATGCTAAGTAAAATAAACCACACTTGAAAGGACAAATACTGCATGATCCCACTTACTTAAGGTATGCCACTAAAACAGGCAAATTCACTGAAGCAGTGAGTATGATGGTGGATGCCAGGGAATGAGAAAAGAAGGAATTGGAGAACTCTTGTTCAAGGGGTATAACGCTAGTTACACAAAATGAATGATCTCAAGGTGTTTTTGGTATAACATAGTGCCTTTAGATAACAATATGGTGCCATGCACTTACAAATTTAAGTGGGTAGATCTCATGCTGTGCTCTCTCTCACACACACACTCTCATGAAAGCGTGGAGACACAGAATCTTTGGGAAGTGATGAACATGTTTTTTTTCATTTTGACTGTGGGACGTAGGCATGGTACCGTGGTGTCATGCATGGGTGCAAGTATCCAAGCTTGTCAAAAAGTATACCTTAACTATGTGCACTTTTTAGGACACTAAGTATGCCTCAGTACTATAAGGAAGATAATAAAAAAACTGTACAATGCCAAGTAAAATTTCAGTTCCCTAGTCAGCGCTCACTTAATACGTCCCCATTGCCACAGCTTCCTTACCCCTTTCTCTTCCCTCGTGTACCATTTGACCCCCAGCACGCCCTTTCATCTTCTGTATTCTCCCTAAGTGGTTAATTTATAACCACGCTCTAACCACCCGCAGGCGCAATATCTATGGTGGGAGTGCGTGTTAATATGAGTCTATGTGAGTATGTATGTGAGAGCCTTTATGTTTGCATATGACAGGTGCTTTTACAGTTTTACAGAAAAGAGACGAAAATACTTATCTTGTGCCCATAGTACGGTGAATAAATAATACAATCTCCAGGAAAAAAAGTCACTGACAGGTCATTGAGATGCTTATGCAAATTCTGATACATAGTTTCCTACAGCGTTGTTAATGTTAAAATCTTGTCACATATTTTACTTGCGTATTTTCTTGCTGGTGACATCTGAAGACTCTCTACTCTCTTTCTTTTGATTATTTGTGTCATGCATTTTAATACCCGGGACAATTTAATTCTGCAGCAAGCAAGGGGAATGAAAATCACCCATAAATTTGAGAGATGCTTAATCACAATGGAATTAAGGGTGACAAAGAAAGAAATTAATGATCAACAATGGATGACTTGAAATAAATAAAAGTGAGTGGAGAACCAAGTAGTTATCAGACTATTGCAGTTATACAGAGAAAGATAAAGAAACTCCTTACAACACAATATAGTCCTTGTTGGCCTAATAGGTAATGCATATGTAATTTTTATTTTTTAAAGATTTTTACTTATTTATATTTAGAGAGAGGGTAAGGGAGGGAGAAAGAGAGGGAGAGAAATATCAATATGAAACAGAAAGATCAAATGGTAGCCTCTTGTACACACCCCAACCAAGGACCGAATTCCAAATCCAGGCATGTACCCTGACTGGGGATTGAACCTGTAACCTTTGTATTAGTGGGACAATGCCCAAACAACTCAGCCACTCCTTAAGGGCAATGGATATGGAATTTGTAAATTTACTTGTATATTACAGCTTGTTCTTGCTATTACTCATTATTTCAGAATACTTTATTTTATTGTATTTTTAATTGAATTTATTGGTTCACAAAACCATGCAGATTTCATGTGTACAACTTAACAAAACAAAACATCATCTGCACACCGTATCATGGGCCCATGGCTCCGAGCAAAGTCTTTTTCCATCCCCATTCTCCACTGCTTTGTCCGCCTCCACCTCCCTTTCTCTCTGGCTGTCCCCATAATGTTGTGTGTGTCTGTGTGTTATGCATAGATGCTTTTTTTTTTTACTTAACCCTTTCACTCTTTTCATCCAGCCCCCAAACACCCTCCCTCCTCTGATAAAGATCAGTGTCTTCCATGTATCCATGCCTCTGTTTCTATTTTGTTAGTCAGTTTATTTTGTTCATTAGACTCCACACATAACTGAGATCTTACAGTATTTATCTTTCTAAGACTGGCTTATTTCACTTGACATTGTAGCTCCAGGCCATCCATGCTGTCACAAAAAGGTAAGATTTCCTTCTTTTTCAGTGGTTGAGTAGCATTCCATCGTGTAAATATACCACAGCTTTTTTATTCACTCATATCCTGCTCGGCACTCAGGCTGTTTTCAGATCTTGTCTATTGTAAATCATGGTGCAATATACACAGGAATGCTTTTTTTTTTTAATTAGTGTTTCGGGTTTCTCTGCATACATTCCCAGAAGTGGGATTACTGGTTCAAAAGGTAGATCTGTTTTTGATTTTTTTAAGGGAACTCCATGCTGTTTTTCACAGTGACTTTACCAGTCTGTATCCTCACCGAGAGTGCAGAAGTTTCCCCTTTCTCCACATCCTCACCAGCACTTGATGTTTGTTGATTTACTGGTGATATTCATATTTTTTATTATTCTATTAATTGCTATTTAGGTCTAAGTTTATTTTGGATATGTAACTCACGTGGGATATTAAATGAATAATCAGACACTCAGTTCCTCCCTCGAGTTCCTCTGCCCAGGTGCAGAAAGTGTGATCATCAGACACGACAGCGGCCATATCCTTTAAGGTATGATACAGCTGCAGTCACCTTGCATGAGGGCATTCTATATCATTCTGTAGATCATTCTGTATGCAGTGGGTGGGAAACACAAAGAATAAAGGATGACCATTTCAGGCCAGTGCGTGACACTGATGGGTAATATTGATTCCAGAGCTACCCACAAATTGGCCAAGACTTTGCCATCGTGCAGCAGTTTAATTTCTTTTTCTGGACAGTTTTAGTTCTTTTGTCTTCCATTTGTATGTTTTGGTGCCTAAAAATATATTTCCTCTCAGTGTCTGTTACTGAAGAACCCAAACTGCTATAAATATATCATACTTAAGAGGTATATGTTAACTATTAGTAGAACAGAAAAATAAATCACCATATTGACAATAGTGCTTATTGAGAATCTAGTCTGTTCTATGCATGGTGTATGTAAATAATTTTTGGTTGGATAGCACCTTTATGCAAGAGGACTCTGGACTAATTGGCAATACTGTAGAACAATATGTAGTATGAATCATTTCAAAAATATTTAACTTCTCTCTTTAAAATCTTCTTCTTTTATTCTATGGTTAATATGTATGATCTGTTACATTGACATAAAAATAGGTTCACAACACAATTATAGTTTTCCATGCAAATAATTCAGCAGATATAATTTTTTTGAATTTCACTCTAAGGTTGCCCTCCTGAATACACCTGTAGATGATCAAAGTTTGTTTTATTGGCTCTTTTCATTGAGGTAGAACACACACTGTGGGGCTTCCAAGGCATCTCAGGAGGTGATGTTAGAAGGAATTTTTATAAGATCTGAGCATGAGATGGGTTATTGGGGGGAAGATTTCAAAGAGGTGAAGTTTTGTCCTATATTCAATGCTTTCAGAACGTGGAAGTAGCTCTATAATTGTGTCCCTTAATAATTTTATCTAAGAGTAAAAAGGAATGGAAGGTGGGAAGGGCTATAGCTCCCATTAGCAAACAAGGAGCAGTTCCTCATGGTAACCATAAGAGGGAAATATTTGGCCACTTTTGTGATTTAGACTGTGTGTGTGTGTGTGTGTGTGTGTGTGTGTGTGTGTGTATGTTCACATGTAACTATAGAGTGATCTTCGTTCTCAGTCCTCACCAACAAATAGTGGTTCTGTCTGACATTGGTGCTCCCTGATATTGCTCAGGTTCAAAAGGAAAGCATTTGATTCTCTTGTTAGCCTGTTGTTAGAACTACTCCAGTCTGACAACCATCAGAGGCAGCTTTATTTCCTTTCTCTTTCTATGTATGATGGAGATCAACTCTTTGCCTAATAATAGTTCTATTAAAGGGAATGACTAGAGAACAGAGTTGCTGGGCACATAATCGAAGTATCACAGGTACCTGAACTGCAAGACTTGGGATCGTACAAAAAACAAAGTAGATTGATATTCACTCACATGTTTTTAGGGCAGAAGACTGCACTGAACTGTTCTCTACAAAAAAAAAATTTCCTACGTGTCTACATTTAACATTCACCACTTTGGAAACTGGATGTAACTAGCAACATACATGAACACATTATATCAGTGGAATCATTCTAGAAACATTGATCTACACTCAAATCACATGCCCTACTCTTTAGTCATACCGTTAGTAGTAATAATCATTTGTATGACTGACAATAAATAGCTCTCTGGAAGGAAACAGTGGAACTTGGGGAAGTCTGAGATCCATTAGGACTTGCAAACCTTAGGATTCTGTTTGCAATAATTGAAGACTTAACTAAAAATCATGTCACTTAAGTACATTCACAGCCATGAAGGATATAAACCCTGGATACACCGATTTGGCTCATATCGAGGGCTGCCTCAGGCGAGGTAGAGGGCTGGAGGCAAACCCTCCATAGCCGGGAAGCAAACACTGCAGAACTTGGGGAACACAGAGCTGGGCTTGGCACGCATCTAGCCAGGAAGCGTTCCAGTGAGAAACTCTGGCCAGCCATAGAAGCAAGAAGCCAAAATGGGCTAAGCCAAATTAAACAAACACAGTTACTGTTCTGTTCAAGCCCTGATGAATAACCCTTGACATTAAGGTGAATCCAAAGCAGTGAACATAAATGATTCATTTTGAGGCTCAACAGAGTCATGGAATGAACTGCTGAATGAAGTTGAGGGCAGGCTGGAAGGAAGAATCTAAGACATGGGACCAGGAAAATAAAACGTCCTGGGTATTTGTTATCTCCAGGAGCCTAATTTTTGTGGTGTCTTCGCTAGAACACTTACAAGCATCCACATATGTTTTCTCACAACTTGAGCCTACTTTGTACCTCAAGGAATTTTAAAAGAGGAAAGAGTGTTTTAACAAGGAATTGAAAGTATACTAGTAAGTGAATTATTCACTAGTAAGTGAATTATTCACTAGTTAATCACTAGTACTAGTGATTAACCTTATTCACTAGTAAGTGAATAAGGTTAATAAGGTATATAAGTAATTATATACCTTACTTAAAAATCATCTCTGCTTACAAAAATTGAATTGAATGATAATTAGGAAAATACATTACCTCAGTATATATATAAAGACTCTTAAAATTTGTAAATGCCAAAATCCTTGTATTATCTGAAAAGTGACTACCTTTACCTAATATAGCTAATGCAATTTATAATAACATTTCTTTGAAAGCAAGCCAAATTCCAGAGCCATGGGAGAGAGAGAAACACGGAGAGATAATTATCACCACTAAGAATAGAACCACTAAAACACACATGGCTGTCAGTTCACACGCGGGTTATTGAGAAACGCTTCCCTCCAGCTAGAGTCACGAAGGTTACACCTCAGAAAATATTCATTGGACAATTAACTGCTCCTTACTTCTGTAAGCTCTCAACTTAAAGTTATAGGGAAAAAAATGATGAGATTGTAATTTGTAGGTTGGGTATGGAAACTTCAACTCCTACAAGAAAATCTTTTAAAAATCCGATGTTATGTGTCAGGGTTGTCCCAGGGATAAAGAGGAAAAAAAGAAAAAATTTTCTTGTCTTGCTGAATGCGGCAATGCAAAGAATCTTCTGAACTCATAGCTTCCAGGTTTTGGTGTCAACCCAGTTGGCTCTCCAGTCTTCCAGGTGCTCAGATGAATATTATGATTCAAACTCTCTGAGTCTCAGCTGTGCTCTTGCAAATTAGCGGAAAGGCAGTTTCTAGTGTGGACAGCATATTCTTGACTATTGCCATTGTTTTCCCCCTCTCCTCTTTACTCTCAGGAACCAGGAGCCAACCCCTTATCTCCTCACAAAAACGGGTTTATTCATTCTCCTTACTGAAAAAAAAAAAACTTTCAAGCATTGTAGTTTGCATTTCAAAATATTTATTCTTATCCCTGAATTGTTAAGAGGTAAAACACTACAGCCAACCGCTTCTTGCATCCTAAAAACTACAAATGAGAGACCCAGTCCTCTTGAAGAGCTTTTTGCACAGCACCGGTCATATAATTGACACTGGAATGTTTATATTGAATAAAGGAATTATCTCAGATATAAATAAAGATGTTTCCTTATATCTTTGTACCACTTTAAATTATTTTAGAGTGAGCCTTGTGGTACTAAAGAGCAATAACCAAGAAAAAATGCATTTTCCCACACAACGCAATGCATCACGAGTTTATAGTCCCTTTCTTCTCTCTCACATTTGGCCTTACTGAGCTGTGCAAGCAAGATTCTGGTTATTGGTCTCATCTTCATTTTCTTTTTATCCAAGCAAAGCTTTGTGAGATGCATATGGGAGAACAATAACATGAAGAAAGCTCTTAAACACATACAGTTTTTAAAAATCTGGCTAACATCCTCATTTTCTCTGTATGAATTCCTTCAAAATCTCTATTGCAGTATTTTATCACACACAAAACCTTAGAATACTACATTTTCAATGTTTTAAACATAATAGAGATGCAATTTTCAACCTGAACTACTGACTATTATTGAGCAGTAATTTAGACAAATTGGAGGCTGTCATTACTGAACAGAGGAATAAACATAGATATTGAAAAAACCCAAGCGATAACTTTAAGAATATATTCAAGAACAATTTCATAAAGGAAAGATTACAGAGTTCCACCTAAGAGCTCAAAGCTCTAAGTAAGAAATGTTCAATAGGGCAATTTTATATTATCATTATTATTTTAATTTCACAAATTTATAAGCTTCTTTGATTAAATTTTAGAAACTGCTAACATGGTTTCCCATGGTTATATTTTGCTTATATATTTATTTAGAGAGTTGTATATCCAAGATATATTCACTTTTACATTCATAATTACCACTTTCCTATCATATAAATAGTGCACGCTTATAGAAGAAAATGAGAAAACATATAAATTGTAAAGAAAGTGACTGCCAATTTGCGTGGTGCTGTGTTTTGGTTGTCCATTTCCAGAGTTTGAATTTTAACTTCCATATGGAGCTTCCTTGTGATATCAATCTATTTACCTGCCTCTCTCTTGCTCTCTCCCAAACCCTCTGTACACACACACACACACACACACACACACGATAATGTTATAATGTTATTTTAAGCATATATAGTACTGGTAATTTCAAATTATATTTATGCAGAAATATTCTTTCTTACTTTTTAAATTCAATGTCCTGTGGTTAATGTGTTACCATGTGGCCATGTATAATTCTACTTACAATTTGTTTTATAACTTGCTTTTGAATCACTCTAACATGGTTCTGGAAAGCATGTCACGGTGAGCCATAATTGATCAGACGCTCCTAGGGGGTACTTGAAATAATTTGATGATTATGATGCCGAATATACGTAGGAAGCAGTGCTTTCCTGTCCACTGTCCCATTGCAGAGATTCTCAGAGCCTTTAATAGGCTCATGTGTAGTGTGACTGTTCGAAGAGTAGTGTGTACACTTAATATTATTTCCCAATATTTACTTTTAAATATGTCAACTTGACAAAACATTGTAAAGAATTTTCTGTTTCTACAACATGTCTATTTACTTGTGATACAATTCACCATACACAATGTCAATAAAATGTGCCTGCCTCCCATAACTTCACTTTCATAAATTGTATTTTATTTAATGATAATATACATCAATATTTGTGTACATCTGTGATTCCCTCTCTTAGGTCAGATTTCTAGGATAGGATGGATAGCAGAAATAATTTCAGTGAATTTTGATTTATAGTGTAAAGCTGACTAGTAGAAACTTTGCACTTATTTAGACCCCATGTAGAAAAATCTGAGAGTGGCAGTTTCTCCATATTTTCTTCCTTCTACTCTTAGCCTTTGCTGTGTGACTTTACAGTTTCTCCCACCAAAGGGAGCAGATAATCTCCACCCCTTTGCTTTGTGTTCGATCATGTGACCTGTTCCAAACAATAGACTGAGACAACAATAAGTGTGCAATACCATGCCCAAGACTGCGAAGACCTTCATGATTTTCTTGCTCACGTGCACCTCTGACATTGCCAGGTGAAGAACTGCTCAGGCCGCCGGGTGTGATGGCTCCGGGAGGAAGAGGAGAGGGCCGTGTGGAACAGCGCCAGGCTGCGCAGCTTCCATCTGCTGAATTAGCACTGAGGCCACCTGCAGCCGACATTGCGCTGTCAGAGCAACGACGCTCATTTACCTCCACTGTGTATCTGTGGTTCTGTCTCGACCAGACAGTGAGACAAATTAGTGCGCAGGCCACCTGCAGTCGCTCTAAGTTCAGCCTTGATCAGGTGAACGCTTAACTGTAAACTGTAGACGGGAGCTATGATAAATGATTTATATTCCAAGCCTCCGGCTTCAGTGTTTCGATGTGCAGCAACTGTTTTCACGAGTATATTTATCTAGAGGTAAAACAAGCCTTTGCATTTTCTTTAGAATATCCTAAGTTAATCTATATAAAGTAGTATTCTACATTTATTCTGTTAACACTCAGAACACCTGACATTGGTTGAGTACTTATTATGGAACAGCCACCCTTATACAGTTTATGTATTATACATGACAACATATTTTCAATAACTTTTGGGGTAGCTAGTATTATTGCTTTCATATTTCAGATGAGGTAACTAAGGCAAAAAGAGTTTAGTTAATTTCTCCAAAGACAGAATTAGTGAGCTGTAAAGATAAGTGGCAAAATTCAGCTGTCTGAATGGAGAATGTTTTCTTAATTACTGTAAAATTCTGCCTCTTCATACTTAACCAAAATATCTCTGTTTACTGAATAACGACCCTCCCTTTCCATGCGTAAGACCATGTTTATCATAAGTTTAATTCATACTTGGTTTGGGGTCTGTTCTTGGGCATTCTGTTTTATTACATTGATCTAGTAGCCATCTGTCTATTTCTGTCTTTTCAAAATAGTAGTCACGAGGAAAAGCTAGGAAAAGCTCATACATCTTATTATACTCATTCTCCCCATGAAAGTTTGTGCATATATGTACATATACATATACAGAGAGAGAGAGAGAGCTAAGAACAGTTTATGGAAGGGAAAACAATGAATGTGGCTAAATAACTATCCTTATGGTTCAAATGAGACCACTGATTTTTATCATGTACAGAAACTGTTTTTATATCTTAACCCCATGTCAGGACTTATGTTAAAATGCTCTCCTGGGTCTATGTTTAAGGATTAAGCTAGATGGAAGGCATAGTACCCAGATAATACAGAAGAAAATCAGAGTTTCTTTTAAGAATAGACTTGTCTGGAAATCATCATCGAATTACTTACAAAATATTTATTCGGAGTTACTTGTTTGTAACAGATGATCTCTCACTGGTCAAAGTATCAGGTCTAAATTTGTTTCCTTCCCTGGGTTTGATTGATTTGCCTGGAAGGTAATCTTGCCAACACTACCCTAGCCCATACATGTGGCTAAGCAATTGTTTTCTCAAATTACCTTTCGATGCTTGGTGCACTGTCAGCCTCCCTAAATCTAGATCAGGGTGCTTCTTTGGGGTTTGGCAAGGACATTACACCACCGTTGCTCTCCTACGGTCACAACTGCATCCCTTTTACATTGAAAACTCGGGTCATAGTCACATGTCAATGCTTTAGTTTCAGAAGCGGTATTATGTGATGTGAAACTGAAAGGTTTAGAAAAAAGTTTATCTCTAAAAAAATAATTTAAAAATCTTAAATAGATGACTATAGTCACAGAATATCACCATGACTTGCATGACAATGTATCTTTCATATAAGATGGGATTTTTCTGTTTTACTTTCACATACACACAAATAGTTGCTTTAGTTTTCAGATTTTGATAAAGAAAAATGTAATGGTATAAAATAGATTTGATATATACAAGTGAGTTTCTTACACATTTTTGTGAAGAAAAATAAAAAAGACACAAAATGTTCCAATAGATGGGATATTTAAAGTGGGTTGATGGTAAATATTTCTACCAAATGTTTGTTGAAAAGACCCTGAATTAGTTATCTCTTGGTAGGTAATATACTACCCCAAAGTACAGTGGCTTAAAAACAACAATTATGATTTATTTCCATGGGGTTCTGTGGATCAGGAACCCAGGTGGAGCTTTGCTGGATGCCTGTGGTTTAAGACCTCTCTGACGGCAGCGTTAGAGCTGCAGGAAAATGAATGCAGCCATCTTCGGGCTCAGGTAAGGAAGGAGGGTGGGCTTCTGGGGTCCCGTGTGGGGCTGTTGGCTGGTCTGAGGTCCATGCTCACTGGTGGCTGAAGACATCATTTCCTTGACAGATGGGCCTCTCCAAAGGGCTTCACGCAGCATCTGGTTCCTCCCAGAGGCAGGTGTGGGGAAAGGAGGGTGGATCACAATATTTTTGTAACCTGAGAAGTAACATATTATCAATTTTATGTGTTTTATTTGTTAGCCATACAGCACTAGGTTCAGCCAGTGCTCAAGGAGAAAAACTTAGTCAAGAATGTGAATATCAGAACAGGATCTTGATGCTAAAAGGAGGTCAATTCTTTGGTTACTTTTGCTTTTGTTCATTTCTCCTCACTCTCTGGTGGATGCAGTCTTCACAGTTCAACTTCGAGATTTTTGAAATACGCCTTGGTATAAAACTGTAAACTTCTGACATCTTTTCTTCTTCAAAAACAAAACAAAACAAAACAAAAAAACCCGCGGAAACATTTATTGAGAGACTCTTCCGCAAAGCATGCCAGGGTGTCGTTTTGAAATCTGTTTTGGATTCCAGTCAGACACTGCCTGTCACAACCACCAGAACACTTATCTACAGTGTGTGTTCGACTCCGTTTTTAACAGACAGGGGGCAGAAGTGGTATTTAAATAGTCCACGGCCAGCGTGTGCATCACTGTTCACACCTCTTAGTTATTGCAGAAGTTTTAGGCAGTTTTTGAAAATTCATTCAAGGTGACTGCCCCCCACCACCCCTGATTAGTTTAAAAATAGATAGTATAATTTTACTTATAGATTACATATAGTATTCATGTTAATTATAAGACATGAATTGCTCCTGGATAAATTAAGATTTAGACATAGAATTAGTTATCTTTCTGAAGTTTTTCCCAGCATTTTAAAATATATTAATTCCAGAAATATCTATTTCAATGGAAATTTATTTGGGAAATGTTGTTGTTAATTTTTTACCTTTGGAAATGAGCTTGATGTGTGTATGTGTTCTTCATGCATATTTTCTACACAATCTGCTTATAACCAAAATGTCATTTTAGTAAAAACAAAACAAAACATTATTTTTAAAGTCATTTTGATGAAGTGTTTATATTAAAAGTGATTATAGAAAATTTAACCTATAATTGATAGCGTTTTATAATTTACATAGTGATTTCTCCTGAGTTATTTTTTTATGATTATAACAAGCCTGTTAGAGGAAATAAGTCAGTTATACTCTGTTCTATTTACAGACTAATAAACTTAATCTAATGATAAGTGACTTAAGGATGAAAAACTACTGGAGGTTATAAGCAGACTTGGAACGGATTCTTAAACTTATGTCTTAACCAGTGCCTACTTTCGTTAGTACTTAAGTAATTATACTTTCTAATTTTTTTAGCCCTTGTTAAGAGCAATGCATACAGGTATTTTGGGCTTTCACTATATTCACTAAATTAAGAAGAAAATTATTTCTCATTTTACTTAATCATTAGTAGTTTCTCTCTCAATAATGTTCACCTTAGCATCTCCCCCAAACGACAGAGTTCGCAGACGTATCTGTGGATGGGGCATAATACAGAGACGCATTGTTCTACTCCAAATCTGGCCCTGGATGCCACAAAGTCTCCTCAAATCACAATGGTTTTCCTGTAAACTTCTGCCATTTCCCCATGTAAAAAAATAATTCTGACACTCATCTCATGGCTCAAAACATAAAAATTGGAGTCCAGACAACGGTTACTATTCTTTGTACATCACAGCCACATTCGGTACATTTTCCTGGTCTTCTGCATTTACCTTCAAGGATGTCCATAATGTGTTTCATTCCTTCTGTATCAGTGGTGACCACCCTAGTCCAGACCACCATCAAAGTTTGATCGTTTCACTCCTAATTGGTTTGTTGCCTTTATACCTCCAAAATCCATTCTTGAAACAGCAGACTTGTAGTTTAACAGCATAAACCAAAATATATCACTGTCCCTGCTTGAAATCTGTTAACATATTCCCATGGCACTTAAAACTCTAATCTTGGCAGTGTCAATTTAGGTAATTCTGGTGCATGTAACAGATACTTCTTAAAATCACAGTGGTGTAATACAGGGCATGCTTACTTCTGGTTCACATGAAGTCTAAAACCAATCTTCCTGGTAATGTTGTGTCTTCCTCCCATTGCTGATTAAATACCCACACCCTTGGAAGATCTTGCTCTGCCATCTTCATCAGGGAACTTTCAAAGTCACCATTGCTTGCTTATTGTAACCTGTAGAAGGAACATAGAGGGTTATGGGTGGGACTTTTGTCGGCCATGCTTGAAGTGGAAGGGATGTGTTTCTTGAACATTCTAAGCTTACCTCTACCTTTCTCTTTTGTTTGACTTCGTTCTTCATTTAAGACATAGTTGTTTTTTTCCCTAACATTCATGTATTTTCTCAGTTTTTATACTTTAGAGAGGCCTTTGCTAACAATAAATACAACAATTCTCAGTGTTTCAGAACACTGATTGATTTCAAACCCTTATCGCCATCTGAGATAATCGTGTGCATTTATTTTCTACTTTTATTGTGTTTCTCTCCCTGCCTCTCCCTCAGCTTGTCTAAGAATAAAGGTCTTGACTCTCACACTCACTGCTGGGCGTTGGAACTTAGAAGAAGGACTGGCATCTCATGGGCACTTAGAAACATTTTGAATGAATGAATCAGTGCGCATATGAAACTGATGATCATTTCCATTAAAATATAACTAAGAGAGCCTATTCTTTTTTGTAGATTAAATTAGAAAAAAGAATCATATGAAAACAGTAATAAGAATCTCCAGGTTTGTGTAGTGAGTCAGAAGTTGACTGAAACAGAAACCGGAGCTTAGGAAGTCTTACAGGCTCATCTGAGAGCTGAGCGGCAGTTCGCTCTGGCAGCCACGTGTTTTCATGAATGATGCGCTCTAGTTTCTCAGGAGGCGTGTCTACATGGCTTCCCCAAAGATTTTAACTATCCTCCTTCATCGACTCCTCCACCCACTTTATTTTTGCTAAACTGGTAGACTATCAGTTTAAATGCAAATGAAACTTTGAAGTTTAAAATTAAAAAAATAAAAAAAACACTATTTGTGATCGCCAAAAGTTTTTTTTTCCCCTGTTAATCGTTTTTTCTCCATTTTATAGCTGGTTAGTCAGAACTGCTGTGATAAGAGGAGCTTAGATGGGTAATAATTTGCAGTGAATGTATAAGTTGAATGCTTCATTATCTAGTGCTTTATTCAGTCAAATGATAACTAATTACAAAAAGTATTCTGGAGAGTTATACTTATTTAGAGTATGTTAATCATTACAACAGTTAAAAATAAAAATATATGGCATCTTCACTCAGCAAAACTACTAACATTAACTATACTTGTATTTATTCAAAAATCTATTTTAGGACTTCAATTTTCAAAAAGAAAAAAAGGGACATTATTATAACAAATCATGACAAATGTAACTAACTTTAGGAAACATAAAGGAATCATATTAGCACAAAGATCTCTAGCTGTTCTTTCAAGGTCTAGCTAATAATTATTTTACTCAGTACGGAGAAATTCTGCTTTAGTAAAATTGTATGAATAGCTTCAATAATTTGCCCAGTCTCTTAGAACTTACATAATTGGATTGTAAATCCTTCTAATGAGATTTGTCCTTTGCACATCTTGAACCAACTTTTGCCCGATGTTGCCTCTCTTCCCGCTCATATATTTTAGTAACAGGATCTCAGTGATGGGCAAGCAGTATGGCCCTCAGAGAACAGGCACCACGTAGGGCAAATGCAAATGACTTTTATATCTCCAAGTCTCAGGCAGTATTTTATTTCTATACCCGCCAATACATTGGATTTCAGTGATGATAATTTGCCAAAAGTAAGGAATAAAAATTTATGATGTAGCAAGAATAACACTCTAGAAAAACACTTTAGTAGAAATAGTAAAACTTATGTGCCAAGAATCTGCTGCCAGCTTTAGCTAAGTTGACGGAGTGAGAAATTCAGAAGTTACATTTTATATATAATTGAAAAATGTAGTGGACTATAGGAGGGAGAGTTAAGAGAATGTCCATGGAGGCCATCCACACAAGGAAAACCACAGGGTCATGTGACAGATGCCAGGACAACCAAGTGGAAGTCCTAATTGTCAGATGAGCATTTAAGAGAAATGGCGGGATGTACTGCAGTCGTTGGTAACACGAAATCTCCTGAATCAATTCCCTGGCTTATGCCATTTTCTAGCTGTGAGTCTTGAGACAAATAACTTAATCTCTCTGATTTCTGTTTTCTTCTGTTTAGATATGATTTAGTAAATATAAGCCAAGGAGTCATTGATAATATTAAGTGAAATACAGTGATGCACGTAGTGAGTTCGGCATAATGACGGTAATGTGCTGCTGCTGCTGCTGCTGCTGAAGTCGAAGGGACAGTCACATGCAGGTTTGTCGCTTTATGTATTATCCGTTACAAATATTGATGTAAACTTCTTCTGTTATCAGATATATGTCTAGACTATATATAATTATATAACATTTTATAGAATATATGCTATTCCATAAACATATAAAGTCAGTTATGGGATATAAATTTTCTGTATTATTATCTATACACATTCACATATCCCATAACATTTCCCTAATAAACTTTTTATTGCATATTGTTAAAATTATCTTTTATATGTCTTCACATATGTAGCAAGGTGGACTAAATATTAAATCATGGTTAAAGAATATATTATGCTCTTTAGCTAACACTTCATTTGTTCAAAATCAATCCCCCTTCCTAAAAATCAGGTGAAAACAAATTATCCTATGTGGAAAATTAGCTCAGGAAGACCATAATAAAAATATATTTTCTGGAGAATGACCAGATTATAAAATACAGCGGTACCTCAGTACTTGTCATTAGCTTTTTCTGGAATTTGTGACAAGAGCCAAAACCCACGACTACCAAACAAGTGATGAGTGATGAAGCATCTTCTCTTGTGAGGTGGCACTGGGGCTCATATAAGCTCTAACAAGTGCGACAAGTCCCAAGCAAGCGCCAGGTACTGACATATTTTTTTCCTTGCCAAAATGCAACCAGTACAGGCTTTGACAAGTTCTGGAGCTGACGAGTATCAAGGTATGAATGACTCTAGGCCAAAATCTGGTTTTTATCTACTGTTTAGATTATACCCACAGCTCAAATAATTGAGATTTGTATATGCACCATGTTAAGAAAGTAGCCATAATAATGATGCATCAATTTGCTTTCACGAAAAGTAGCTCAATGAAATTGAAAAATGAACCAAATGAACCCAGTGAATCAGGTTTACCTTTCTTAGGTAATTGTTGCTGAGGTTTAAGGACTATTAAAGTTTGATGTGAAGCCCTCCAGTAGGTGTCCTCTGTGCTCTCTTGAGGGTTGGGACAGAGTGTGATCTGTAGCATTCTCCTGCTGAGGAGAATGAGAAAAGGGCCCAAGACAGGTAAAGAGTCTGGAGAGGGTATCAATAAATAGCTTGGTGCTTGATAAAGAGGTCACAAGCAGCATCGTGTATAATAGCCTACAGGGCCCTGTGGCAGCAAGACAGATGATTTGTCTCATCAAACCATTGGATCACTCCCTCGTCTGTTCTTCAGCAGGCACCTCACTAAAATCACTTAATGTCCTTTCCCCTTTATTCATGTTTTAGATCGCCTTTGACAGCAGCTAAACAAAGACTCTGATGTCACTGCCCTAACACTAAATGCTTCTTTCCAAGGAAAAAGGCAGAATCTCAGAATAATATTATGAAAGCTGAAAAGAAATTTCTTTTATGTGGCAAATACAGCTCTTCTCAGTGGTCTGACGCTACTCAAAATTGCCACTAATTAATCTGCAAATGAATTGATAAATAGGTAAAGCATCTCTATTTTTAAAAATAATTTGTAGTGTTTTTTGTTTCTGTTTATTTCTTTATTTTTTTCGAAAGAGGGGAAAGGGGGGAGAAAGAGGGAGAGAAACATCAATGTGTGGTTGCCTCTCTCACATTTCCTGCTGACAACCTGGCCTGCAACCCAGGCTTGTGCCCTGACTGGGAATTGAACCAGTGACTCTTTGGTTCACAGGCTGGCACTCAGTCCACTGAGCCACATCAGCCAGGGTATGAAGTATTTCTATTTTAAACTGACAGTTACTTACATTTAAAATGCATGAGTCTCCTTATCCTGGGATCTACAAGTATTTCACTTCAAGCTACAGTAGTGAGTGCATTAGAAAGGTAATGTGTGTAAAATGATTATAATTTACTTGCTTTAAAAGAGCGAATTTGAAAACCACAACAAAAGGCATAGTTAGCTCCCTGAGTGGATGAGTGAGCTGGCTGTAAAGGCCAACATGTACTTAAGACTGACTGTAAGTCCTTGCTTCGTTCACTCCCACTTCTTTGATTCGAGTCTAAACTGCCTTGAAGTGTACATTCATGACTACAGAAATGAACACTCCTGTGTTGAAACAGAGGGGACAGAATAGAAGAGGGTGCCAAAAGAAAGCGGTTCTATGCACCGTCACACTTCAGAATGCATTCGGTGGCCTTTTCTATTGAACAGTTGGGCCTCTCATCATTTTTATTGGCTTACACATTTCAAGAAAACTGAGCATTGAACAATCACATGTAGTTTTTTTAAATATAGTAAAAATAGAGATTTAGAAGAAAACTATTTTGGAAAATATAGAAGAAACAGCAGGTCAAATAGAACAAGGCTTTTGACATTTATTATATCTATATTTCTTCTTGATTTGACTTTGTTCCCCTTTAAATTGCCCCACATTGGAGTAGATTTGATAAGAAATATACCGCCTGACCTGGGGAGGCAGGACTGCCTGAGACAGGAAGACTAGGGTGGATGTTTTTTAGCATCCTCAGTTAATAAGACCTTTTTAGTGAAACACCAGATGTCAATTGATACAAATTGGTAAAATCAAAAGCACAATTCCATTGTAAGCTGGGCACACGTGCACCTTTCCTGCAGCCTCCCCAAATCCCTTTCTATTCTCCTTCCTCCCAAATTCCCAGTTCTTCATAATATTTCTGCCAGAATTTGCTCTACTAAACCAATTTCCAATTTTCTCCAAATTCCAACACTACGGATATCATAGTGTGGTATTTATTTTCTTATTTTCAACAATCCCTTCTAAGCTACAGATTTCTCAGCTTTCTTTCACTGGTTCTTTGGAACTTATCTCATGTGTAGCCTTGTGGAATGGTCATTGCTTGCATTTTGTTCTACGTGACAATGAAGGTGAACATTTAAGCCAGGACAGGCCAACTGTAACATCGCATCCTTGTGGGATCATGATTGATTCAAAGGCTGGCACTAGATCACTGAGGATTATCCTTTGAACTCTTTTGGATCATTACCTGTAAACCAGTAGGGTATGATATTCAGGAGTCATCCTTCTTGGCTGGACAAAAAGTTTACCTGCAGTGGAGATGAAAAGTGCTATATGAAAAAAGTACAAATAAGCCAAACTGAAAAATGGAGGCAGAGAGGACAACATTATTTTAACCTTGATTCTACCTGTTCCTGAAACAAGGTAGGAATATAAAGTTGTGGACAATAATAATATATGTATATATCTATAGTATGTGATAATTTATAATAGAATTTTTAATTTACATAGTTTATAGTTTTCAGATATTTTACAACTATTGTATGTCACAATTATTTTTTCATTTAACAGAGTATTAAATAATTTAGTTTTTTATCACATCCACACAGCTCATAAATATTCAATGTAGATGAAAACTCAGATGCTTTAATGCCTATTTGGGACTTTGCCTTCATACTAAATATGTTTTTCCTTTCTGTCACTCCATTTCAACTCTGACTTTTCTCAACTTTTGTCCGCTCCTCTCACGGATCTGCTGGGTATGCAAGAATGGGATCACACACGATTCTGTCGTGTTCCCCAGTCCCTTCGAAAACTTTCCTCACCCAAACAAAATCACTGTTCTATGCAGAATCATCTCTACCGTAAAAGTGTAAGTTAACAGAGGGGATAGAGAAAGTGCAAACTGAAGAATGATAAGCACATGTAACATAAGGCTCCCAGTGTATACAATTCACAAACACTTGATTTACAGACATCTCACACATGTGTGATTGCACAGAAGTCAAATGTTTATGCTAAACCTATCTCTTTCCCACATACAGCCCAAGAGTCTTTGTTATTCAGTTAAAACAACTGTATTCATTCTACTAATCCCAAAACCATGCCAGAATTTAGGGAATGTTCTGTTTTCACTGGTAGTACAAAAGGGAATATTTTCTGGCATTAAAGATTGAAATATAGAATACATTTTATTTTGGAAAGTGAGTAGGGAAATAGAATGGTAATTGGCTAGGAATAAAAGCTCAAACAATATTTTTATGTATTTATTTTTTCATAGGAAACATCAGAGCAGATTTCAAAGTTGAGTAGGTCCCTGTAGAGAGGAGGCATATTCTGTTATTAACTCTTACTTGTTAATTCATATCACACCCAGAATATTCTGATGGGCAATGAGAAAGAGCGCCTGCTATAAAAGCAAAATTGACATTGAGCCTTAGCAGTTTTGCTTTGAAATACATCTCTGCTTGCACATGCGCTGAGGCATTTCCTCTTGCAACTGGCTCCTTGTGAATAAGTGAGTGCGGTGAGGAAACGAAGGCAGACCCTCTCCGGAGAAATATGGGATTCCATGGCCAGCTGATCTGGGCTCAGAAAATTTTTGACGTATTTTCCAGATATTCGTTAGACTTGCATGGCACCGACTTTCTCTTCCTGCCTCCTTCACTTGCTCTGGGGTCTGCTGGTTCTCCCAGCTTTCCTTGAGTGTTGTCCTATTCTCTTTCACTCAGTTATTTCCCTAACAAAACCCTTAGGCATTTAAAACCATATTAACATCTGCTTCAAAGAAGACTGGAATACCACAGGGGCCTAGAGCAGCTGGCCAGTAAATATTTGCTCCTGGTTTTAGTATGTCTAAAAATGTCAAGGCAGAGCACATCACATATTTAGGTTTGGAATATTGATGTCAGAGTCATTTAATTTTTGTGGTTGTGACTTCTAATCTCTCATATACTTGGTAAATTAATTTTTATTTTTCAATTTGAGGAAACAATGCTTTATTTTTTTCCTCTTATACCTAAAGACTAATTCAATGGAAGTAGGTTTTGATGATACAAATGTCAGAACATATTATTTCTTTCCTTAAAAATCTCTATCAGTGCATGTGCTTTAATTTTATTTTATAGAAACATAAACACTCCCATGTTGACAAAAAAATCTTTCTACCCATAATGCCAGCTTTTTCAAACACTTTTATTATTAAAGATTTGTCAGTTTGCCACCAAAGCATGCTGCTATACCCCTGTGCTTTTTTGTTGATGTGGTAGTGACTGATAGAAATAAAAATACAAGGAAAAAGGTATATCAATCTCATCCAAAAGCAGCCCTGGCTGGTGTAGCTCAATGGACTGAGCACAGGCCTGTGAACCAAAGGGTCACCAGTTTGATTCCCAGTCTGGGCACGTGCCTGGGTTGTGGTCCAGGTCTCCAGTAGGGGGCATGCTAGAGGCAACCACACGTTGATGTCCCCCCCACTCTCTTTCTACCTCCCTTCTCCCTCTCTAAAAATAAATAAATAAAATATCTTAAAAAATTATCCAAAAGCACAAGTGTCTTCACTAGAGACAGCATAATTATGTCTATGGGTTTTTCATATGTTTTTGTCACATCTGTCAATGTCTACTTGATTTCTCTTTTTGAAGCAGTCCTATCTCCCAGTGTGACTGAGAGAAAGATAAGCAGGTTTAGAGACGATGCACTCATAGGTAATGGGGCAAGAGAGTGAGTCTTACGTTGCCTCTTTCCTCTGCTCAAAATATTGTTGCAAATCTAAAGATAAGGTCCCTGAAGTGTCATCAAGTCCCACTTCACAAAGATACACACACACACACACACACACACACACACACACACACTCGCATGCATGTGTGCATAAAGTATATAAACATTACAAGTAAATTCCCATAACTCTAGTGTCACTTGTCAGTGAGTAAAGAAAGACCCCATGGGGATTTAAAGAATGACCTTTCACCCCGGAAAACAAGTCTGATAGGAAGGCAAAGTGACCTTCAGAGGCAGCTGCCAGCTGTGTCCAAATACGTCTGCTGCTCAAGCGGCCCCTGTCTACTCCCTTCAGAAAGGACTCACGGATACTTATAGTTAATTAAAAGGTATTTAAACGAGACACTTTTCTTCTTCTAAGAGTCTGGAAATTTCCTTTTTAGAGCTATTATAGAAGTAAAATTGTCTCTTCAGGCTCTCTTGGGCATTTCATGCTGGAATTTGCATTATTTTTCTGATGAAGGCCCCTTCCTAATAGTCCCAGGCAAATCTCATAGCAGCTTTTATAGGGCCTCTTCCTGAGCACTAACAATCCTCCTTGTTTCTCAACAGCCACTGTTTAATTTCAGGCAGTCCCTATGGGAAGTCAGTCCCATTTACACAAATGTGGGGAGGTGGTAATGAACACTTTTATGACTAATATAATGAAATCTCTCTTTCCCATCATTGCCTCTTATTTGCTTATCTCATGCTGAAGCCACCCAAGACCCCCGTCTTTCCTTGAATCCACTAAACAACACAGCTAGCCAGCCACGATGCATGGCATAAAAATGTACTGTCAAGAGGAAATTAAGCTTTGCTATTGTTTTATCGGGTCACTAAGTTCCTACATACTGTCTATTTTTTTACATTATTTGTTTCTGCCCTTCTCTAGTTCAATAATTATACGAGATCATACCCATTCTATTTTGTCAAAAATAACTAAATGAATAAGTATGATTCAATGATCAGGTTTATGCAACTTATAAAATATATGTTTAAATAAAAAATTCTAATTAGGTAGCCTTTTACTTGTTTTTAAAATTATTAAGATGTTTTGAGGTAATGTTGTTTAAGAAAATTGTATAGATTTCAAGTATACAATTCTATACTACGTCATCTGTATTACATTGTGTGTTTACCACCCAAAGTCCATTTTCCTTCTGTCATCATACGTTTGACCCCCTTTATCTCAAACTTGCTCCTCCCCTCCTCCACCGCCTTTCTCTCTGATAACCACCACACTATTTTCTATGTCGACGAATTTTTGTTCATCCTGTTTGGTCATTTGTGGCTTTCAATTTTGCATACCACATATGAGTAAAATCATATGGCTTTTGACTTCTTCTTCTGACTTATTTTGCTCAGCGTGATATTCTCAAGGTCCATCCGTATTGTCACAAATGGCAGTGCTATATCTCTGATTATGGCTGAGTAGCATTCCAGTGGTTCAATACACAACATGGACCACTTTCTTCTTTATCCAATCATCTATTAAAGGGCACTTCAGTTGCTTACGTTTAGGCCACCATGCTGCAATAAACATAGAGGGTACAATGCATCTTTAAAAATAAATGTTTTCATAAGTTTTTAAGTAGACACCCAGAAAAGAAGTTGCTGGGTTGTATGGTAATTCTATTCTCAATATTTTGAGGAAGCTCTGTACTGTTTTCCATTGTGGCTACACCAGTTTGCATCCCTACTAATAATGAATGAGGGTTCCTTTTTCTCGACAGCCTTTCCAACATTTTTTATTATTTTCATTTTTCTTCTTACCTAAACCAATAAAAAAATTCTGTAGATATTTATTTTGGCCTGGAATAATTCTGCTATATAAGCATAGGGTGGAAAAACTGAAAATATCTCATTCATGAATATCTAATGGCAACAGTATTCTCTACAGTGTATGTAATTTTATTTATTTATTTATGCTAATTAAAGCTGCTATTCAATCTGACTCTGACCAACTCATGAAGGAGGGAAACTGGTTGTCCAGATTCTCATCTTGACAAGTCACTTTCACATGGAATAGAAAACTGACTCTTAATTCATTCATTTTTGTTAACCCTTTGTCAGTCATTTATTCATTTCCATATCCTTATTTTGTTTCTATGTGATTTAGTTTTCCATAAAGATCTAAATAATTTACACACCAATATCCATCATCATTCTCCGAGCAAATGACTGTGTTGTGTCCTAATCATCCTAGTCATCTTTTAGGAAATGCCTTCCTGAGTACCCTCTCCAAGTAATTTACCTGTAAATGCACTAATATGCCCTCTAATTAATAAACATGTCAGTATTTTACTGCATGGGCAGATATGTATGTGTTCAGACTTTTTGTTTGTTTGTTTAAGAGAAGTAAACTTTGATAGCAATTTAATAAAACACCTGAAAATGTTTAAGGTAATACAATGTTGTTTCTGCTCCTACTTCCCATCTTTTTCCTCTTCCTCCTCTTCTTCTTCCTCTCCCTGGCTTTTCTTAAAGATAGTCCTAGAAGATCACTTCCTCATCTGATAATGCTGAGACAGCCATTTCACATGTTTAAATTTAATCCCTCCTCTCTTTCTTCCTTTTTAGTTGAGGCATGATTGACATCTAATATAATATTAGTTTCAGGTGTGCACCATATGAGTTGATATTGTTATATACTGTTGACTCTTGTAGAATGCTTGGATTAGGGGCACTGATGCTGATACTGTTGAAAACACCCTGTGTATTTCATTTGACTTTCCAAAAATCTAAGTACTAATAGCTTACTCTTTACTTTATGCGATATGTATCATATTCTATATTCTTACAGTAAAGTAAGACAGAGAAAAGAAAATGTTAATGAGAAAATCATAATGAACCAAAACCACTTGGAGCACTGTAGTGTATGTATCAGTGCACCATAAATTTATATTGTCTATTTTAAGCTATGGGCTTGGTCTGTGTGTCTGCGAGATTTTTTATAGTTGTAGATGGATTGAAAAAATCCATGTGTACGTGGACCCACACAGTTCAAGCCTGTGTTGTTCAAGGGCCAACTGCATCACAAAATGACCACCACAGTAAATCTAGATAACATTCATCACCATACAAAGAACAAAAGTATTTCGCTTCTCGTTTCCCTTTCTCTTCCTCCTCCTCTTCTTCCTTTCTTTCTCCCCTCCTCCTCCTTTTTTTTCCTTTACTTTTTTCCCTCTATATATGGTCCAAAGAAATTTTAATTAGATGTCCCAACAATACTGTACCAACACCACCAAGCCTGAACAATAACCCATGACTTTTCTTGTAATAAGCAATTTTCCTGTGTTTTGGGGGAGAGGGAGAGGTTTGGTCAAGCCCATTGCACTATGATGTGGTACAATAGAAGTCAGGAGAGTGTCCTGCTCACAGACATGGTTGACAGAGTTAGGAGAAAGGCACCAATAATATCTTAGAGTATAGAACCATGAGTCAAGGTGAAGTGAAAATTAAGATGTCAAGTGCAACAATTAGAGTTATATGAAAGGAAGTCAGGAGCAATAAACATGACTAGTAAAGTAGGCAGAATTCTAAGACAGTATCTAAGATGCTCACTCCCCTGGTATACACATCCTGTAAAAACTTCTGAACTCTGAGTGTGACGGATTTCATTTTCATGCTTCCTCTACATCAACCTATACTATATGCCACCATTGACCTTAAGACAAGGAGATTATTCAGGTGAGTCTGACTTCATCATATTGCTCCTAAAAAGCATGCTTTTCTCCTGCTGGTTGCAAAAAGAAAGTCAGAGACTAAAAGCAGGAGAAGGATTCGATATGTTCTCGATGGCTTGAAGATGAAGGAAACCACATGGCAAGAGATTCCAATGGTCTTTAGGAACTAAGAGAGACACTCCATTGGCAGCAAGCACAGAAATGGAGAATACAGTCTTATAATGGAAAGAAACTGGATCCTGCCAACAAGAATGACCTTGGACACACGTGTTTTTAAATATATCCTGCGAATAAGAACTCAGTCTGGCTGACACTTTGATTTTAGTTCCATGATACCCTGGACAGAAAACAAAGCTACATAGTGCTAGAATTCTGATCAAGCCACGGCTGAACAGTGAGTATTATCTTAAGATGCTGAGTTTGTGGTAAATTTTTTGCAGCAATAGAAAAGTAATGCACATCCCTGGCTAGTGTGGCTCAGTGGATTGAGCACCGGCCTGAAAACCAGAGGGTCGCTGGTTCATTTACCAGGCAGGGCACATGCCTGTGTTGCCAGTCAGGTCTTCAGTAAGGAGTGCATGAGAGGCAAACACACACTGATGTTATCTCCCTCTCTTCTTCACTCCCTTCTCCTTTCTCTAAAAATAAATAAATAAAATCCTTTTTAAAAAATGAAAAGTAATATACCAAAGACACAGAGTAAAGCTGGCTACCTCTCAAAGTTGGGCATTTGTGTAATTGCAGCACTATCTAAACATTAGGAGGACAAACTTATTTTGAGTGAAAAAAATCTTATGCTGAATTTATCCAACTTTCTTATTACTCCTAGACATTTTCTGAAGCTATAGAGTCAGATATTAGACTGTATGTTTAAAATCTTTCCCTCTTTCTCCACCCTACTCCTTGTTATACTTCATTGGACAATATAATTGCTTGTGATATTAAAAAACAAACAAACAAACAAAAAAAAAACCCCAGAAACACTATCCCCGAAGATGTCCATATCCTAATCTCTGGAACTTTTGAATATGTCATGATATATTATAAGGGTCAATAAAAGTCACAAATGTAATTAAGGTTATTGTTTAGTTGATCTTAAAATAAGATATTTTCCTGGATCATCTTGGCTCACCCAATGGAACAGGAAGGGTCCTAAAGGGAAAAGAACAGCACATAAGAATCAGAATGAAAAAGACTGCATCATGAGAAAGACCTTTTTACCCTTGCTGGTTTTGAAGTTGAGAGGGGGATTATGGGCCAAGGAATGAAGACAGACTCTAGAAGCTGGAAAACACAAGAAAACAGATTTCCTTTAAACACGCTAAGTGTTGACATTGTTACTCTGGAAACAGGAATCTAATGCTTGACCTTTCATTTTATTTCCCTCCTCTAGGATAACAGTATCAGTACCTGTTCAGCCATCCGAGTTAGAAATCTCAACATCGTTTCCCATTCTTCTCTCTTCCACACCCTTCTATAACATATGGTCAAGTCCAAAGGGTCTTGTACCATATCACTTGCATCTATTACTTCCACTCCATTGACCACAACATCACTGTGGTAGGTATTCATAATTTCTTGACTCGGTTATTGTTTCTGCCATCAGAGGTCACTCTGTCTGTCAAGCTGATATCAGTGTAATTTTCTAAAACATCAAAATGTGATCAAGGTGTGCCCCTGGGTCACAAACAACAAAAATAGCATCTCAGTGACTTTCAAATCATGCAAGTTTAATACAATTACACTACTAAAAAAACTATTCAAATCTCCGAAAGCTTTTGAAAAATCTAAATGATCTTTTCTATACATCTTACTCTTTGGAATTTGAAAGGTAGGGATCCTATTTACTTATCAGTGATTTTGAAGTGTTTTCATTATTCTAACTGGTCTTAAATTAACACAGTGCCATTTCTGTTCCCAAGAATTTTTGTGCAATCCTTTCCCAGTCACACTTTGCTATGTTTCTTGAAATTCAAGGGATGAACACTAAAAATTAGTGTACTCCCTATCTGATTATTTTTCCACAAATAGAAAAATCTCTGTACAATATTAATTAGGAACATGCCATTTTTTCCATTAAATAATACTTTAAATGAGTGAACTATCACATTTTTAAAGACACTGTAATCGTATTTTTTACTTTTACCTCTGTATTTTATGTTAATTGGACATTCATACATTATTCAATCTAAGCTTGTAAAGTTCTCTTGGAGATATGGATAATTCTGTGTTTTTCTCGCCAGTACAGGTGTGTTAAAGCCATCACAGGCCTGAAGGAGCCTTGGCTACACCTTAGCTTCTGGACATCAAATATGCGAGTTCTCTGCAGAAGATGGTTATGGTGCTCTCTCAATGGCCTGGAGTATCCCTCAACCTTGGCCTCCACCAATACCTTGATTTAGTTCATAGTTTTCTTTGATAAATGATTACTCTTGGCTCCTATAAATTAATACTATATTTGATTTTAATAATCTAGGCTCTATTCCCTACATCTACTGAATACTTATTAAACTGTTTGGGGTAAAAGACAGTGTCATTTCTCCTTCCATTAATTTACTTGAATCATTTGAAATTACTAACATTTCACTGTTTTGCCTGACAAAATTTCCTATTTTATAAGGTTGAATATAATAGTTATTTTAATAGTTTGGGCTTTCCAATGCTCTCAAGTCTATTTGTTTTAGTCTTCACACCTTTTTGTATGTTATTGACTTTTTGAAATAAAAATATTGTTTATATGAAATTTTGGTTTTTCGATATTGTGTTTTATTTTTCACAAATCAACAGTAAATGCACTGAGATAGCATGGGATATAGCATGGGTAACAGCACACCTCACAAGAGCACTCAGAAGTAGGGAGAAGAGCCTTGTCTTCAAATCAAGTGAGCTTTCAGACCTCAGGTGCCCAGCGTGCTTAGAGTCACGGTGCAGAGCTGCCTCATTTATCTCATACAGCTCCAACAGGGCCTGTCCAGCACTGATCTAACATCCCACAGAATCAATTTAAATGAATTAAAATATGTTTTGAGGTTTTGGGGAAACTTTGGAGAGATTTGTTAGTAGAATAGAAGTAGAACTAGGAGAGGATGGTAACAAACCTACTTTAAATCATTAGAATAATTATTAAAAATAGAATTACAAGAAAAGTACGCTGTAGATAACTTAGCTACAAACAGGACTTTCCCCCCTCTCAGGGCCATGAAGGTTGCTGGTCACACAGTGTCGCTCTAACTTTCACCCACACAAATCTACTTCTGGGTGTGAAAAGTGACCATATGCAACAAGCACCTTGAAAAAGAAGTGTTTTGAGCCATGGAATACACCTACCTTTAATTTATATTTTTATTTTTATCCCTTTTGAGACTTGAAGATGAGTACTTCAATCCATTAATTCTCATTGATTTGCCATTGATTACTTCAAATTCCTTAGAAAGAAAATCCCTGCTTGGCCTTTCAAAGGTGATTTCTGATGTGTTTCTGAAAATGCTACTACTTACACCATTTAAATATTATCTAGATAAATCATTTTTAAAGTTATTTAAAAGTGAATCAAATGTTTTCATGCAATCATATATTTTTTTCTTTATGAAGATAGCAATGGATGAAAGTAAGTTGTACTGGAAAATATAGTTTTCCAAATAGCAAGGCTATTATGAATTATGTTTTATCAGCTAAATAATAAATCTAAAATACATGATATGTTAGTTACTTCTCTTAAGTTTGAAATCTATGAACCACATTCAAATTCAAAAGAAATATTTATGAACATCAAAATTTAAAAACTTATTTAAAAATTCATCCCTATTTTTGATCTTTCTTTTCAAGCAAATAAATAGAAGAATCTTCCACTTTCAGGAATGCATTTGTAAAGATATAGAAGAATGAGGGTTTAATTAATTGTATACTTATTTATTCTTGCAACACACTAATACTGAATTATTACCAACAGTTGTCACCTGCCACCCATTTCTGTCACTTATTTCTCTCTGCCTCTTCCCTCTATTGTTTGAATGGATAGTCAAAGGTTTTGCATAATTACTCACACAGAACTGCTTTAAACATGTCTTTGCCCTAAGAGGCTTTTCTGATAATTAGCTTCTTTGCAAATGCTCAAGTATGCAGTACATTAGACCAAAGACTGTAAAATTTCCAAATCATTTCCTTTTTTTTGCTCATCTATATTACCCCCATCTTGTGATTCATTACTCCCACTTATTGAATGAAACATCAACAGAAGGTGGCACTGTTTATTCATTGTTAAAAAATCAGCAAATGATCTCTCCACTCTGAACAAAAAAGAAATTTTAAAAAACTACCCATGAGGAAGATGAACAATTTTATTTACAAATGGAGGTGAATATATGGCATAAAGCATAGCTTTTTTGAAAACTAGAATAAGAAATAACTTAAGGTGGAACATGGGAAAATAAATTGTGAGAGATACTTTCCACTGAAATTGCAGGGATAGATCATTTTATGATAGTGTTAGTTATACATGAAAATTACTACAGCCACATGTAATATAAAGGGATTGGAGGGATACCAACACTGACATTGGGTTTTGTGCTCCATCTTTTTTTTACAGTAAGACCTTGAGACCTTGACAAAATATTCTCTGTGAATCTAATGGCCTTGTTTATATAGTGGAGGTGATAATACCTGTTCTATTTTTGAGGCTTAAGTGAAAATAAACTTAGTGTTCAACTGATAACTATTGTGCCTCCATATTAGAATATAAAGACTGTGTAGGGCCCCCCAAATCTTTAATCATTATATTAGCAGCATGGATTACCGTGTTTGACATGTAGTAGAAGCACAAGTGTTGCATTAGTGAGAGAAATGACAAAATTTTAATGTAGCTTTCCAAAGAGGCACTGTTAAAATAATATTAAGGCTTTAGAAGCAATAGCATATAAAATCAAGTTTTAAAAACAGGTATAAAAATCACTTTTTTCTCTTTATATAATTATAGCTGTTAACACTTTACACAAAATAGATTATGTCTGAAAATAAAACAAAGAAAATATTACCCCTGTTTTATTACCCAAATTTATAAGCAAGACACATTAGTTGAATCCAGTTTACACTGATTAAACATGTACATTTTAAACTATCACATATAGAAGAGATGAGCTCACATTTTTATCTTAGACTTTAACTCCCAAGCAACCTGAATCTTAAAACCAAAATTTCAAATTCATGTTTGGAAAAGTTACATATTTAAATATTTATCCCCATAACTTCATGTAATACACATTGCTAGCAATTGATTTAAAATCTTTTTTTGTTATTGTTCATATAAAAAGATTACCTCGTCCACATCTTCGACTTCTTCATCATAATCATCAACATCACCTTCGATAGCTTCTCCAGTGAAGTACCACACTGATCTTGGGATTGCATGCTCATGTAACAAGTGACCGATTTAGAAGTCTGCAGCAATGACAGCTTCAGCAACAGCATCCAGGTCTTCACTCTCAAGAACTTCAGGAGGGGCAAAAAATTAAACAAAGAATCATTGGAAACTATTTAGGTCACAATACAAACTTTTGGGATATGGAGTAAAAACATTTTTTGAAAAAGTGAAATTATAGAATCTGTATCCAAACAGTGTATGTGTAAGTTTTCAATACATAAATATCAAAACTCAGAAAAAAATCCATTTTATTTTCTTCTTGGGTAGAGAGCAAGCTTATGTTTCCTAGTCTCCTTTGCAATTAGATTTAGTCACATAACTGATTTGTTGCAATGGAAAGTAAATCAAAGTCCTCAAAGTGTTATCATTATTTGAAGGTTTTTAAGAAATGGTTGTGCCTGTAGGGGTACCTAAGGCAGGATGGCGGCTGGGCTCCACACATCAGGAAAACTATTTTATCACTGATGTGTTTAGGTTTCCCCCGCCATCTACATATCTTAATCACTGCCAAAATATCTGTAGCATTTCCTCTTTTCCTGACAGATGTCAAGCTGTTATCTCTTTTCTCTAATTCATGCTGACAGAGAGCAAATCAGAGATTGCCTCTGAGGAATGGGAAGCAACTGAAAGTGGTATGAAGGAACTTTCCAGAGCAAAGCAAATACTGTGTATCTTATTTGGTTGGTGGTGATGTGAGGCATGCAAGTCAACATTGTTCAGACGATAAGATCTCAGCATTTTTGTATATAAAATTTTCTTGAATGAAAATGGATAAATATTTCTCTCAGTTCCTTGTGTTTCTGAAAGTACGAGATTAAATTTCGTGACCTGAAGTAGCATAAATCGAACATTATGACTTTGATTAAAAAGGACGAAAGAGACTTGATGATTTTGAAGTATTTAAAGTTTTATTATGTTTTGGGCCTTTCTGGCTTTAGAGGAAAAACAACAGCAAGAGGTAAAATCAACAGATGAGGAGACATACTCTGTTTGAGTAAGACCTCTGGAAATTTTGATACTTTCCATACCAACAACAGGCTGAGATAGAAAACTTTCTGATTGTGCAGGTTCTAAGCAGAGATAAAATAAATAGTGGTCACAGACATTAGGAGATTTTTCCTAAGGTAATGAGATTTTTACAAATTTTAAGATTTTAAGATTCTAATTTATAATTTAACATACCAAACACTATACTTTAAAGGACCTTATCATAACTATTCTTGAATCTGAAAGCTGCACTTAACATCACTTTTAAAGTATTATATTTATTAATGTGTATGGAATAATATAGTATTTTATATTGAGTTTCTTTGAATGATGGGCGTTTATTTTAATCTTGCTCTGTGGATTATTTATTTTTCAAATTCTGTCCATCGTATATTTTACAAAGAAATGGAACTAAACTATTTTTTTCACATTTACAAAGGCAAATTCATATATAAATATTTATACTAAATACTTGGTCTCATTCCTTAAGTTGTCAATCTATCTATAGAAACAAGATGGATGTGTATTAAATCAGCAGAAAAATCATTTTAAACTGATACATCTAAGTATGTGATAGAATAGAACTGCCCAGAAACATACCTAATAAGATAGCCTGTAGGGAAGGACTGATTACATGGAAGCTCTTTAATCTGAAAAATGTTTTCAAAGTTAATATATTCTATTTATATTTTGGGATCTATAAGAATTTCAAACATGCTCTTGAATGAAACTCTCCATATAGACATTGGATTCTTAAAGTGTGAAAAAAGACTAATCTCAGTGAAAGAGATACATGCACATCCTTGCCTCCTTCTCCACAGGAAGTCTAGGGCTTCAACACGTACTTAGATGGACCTTTAATTTGACTCACTAACCTCCCCCAAATACTCTGTTAAGTATACTGCAGGTTTATGAAGCATCCCCTGAAGTCACAATCAAGAAACTGAAGGATATATAGGTTGTGGTGGGCTGAATAATGGCCTCCAAAAATGTCCTTTTCCTGATCCCTGGAACCTGCAACTGTTGCCTTATGTGTTGAAAGGGAATTTGCAGATGTCATTAAGTAAAGGATTCTGAGAAGGGGAGATTACCCTGAGTTATCCCCTAAATATAAACATAAACAGAGGGAACAGAGGAATAATTGACTAGAGAAGTGGCAGAAGGCAATGTGAGGAAGGCAGCAGAGATGGGAGTGATGTGGCCACAGGTTGAGGAATGCCACCAGCTGCCTCTACAAGCTGGCGAGGGATGCTTTCCTCCCCAGGAAACTCCAGGAAGGACCACTCCTGCTAATGCCTTGATTTTGGTTTCTTAAGGCTTATTTTGGAGTTCTGGCCTCCAGAGTCAAAGAGAATAAAGTTGCATTGGTTAAGACACTAATTTATGGCAATCCATTACAGTGGCAACAAGAAACTAGTAAATAAAAATGTTTTTGCTTTTCTTACATCTGCTCTGATTTTGTATTTGAATTAGACTGTCTCAGTGTCTTTTAAATTGGCATCTTGTATCATACCCTGTCTTTAATAGGTCTGTGTTCTTGTTGTAGACCTCTTTTTTTGTTTGCTTGTTTTAATAGTATTGTCCTCATTGCCATATTACCTATATCTTAAAAAGTAGAATATTAATAATTTTTCTGAAAAAGCTTATGGGAACTCAATTAAACAAATTGATTTATTACTTCCCTTGTGGAATCTACATAGCTCATGAAATTCCTCAAAAGATAGCACCGATTTGACAGCACAATTTTTTCTTTTAATTAAGTTAATTAAGCAATCATAAAATGTCATGTAATGGGGAAACATACATTCTCTCCAGAGTTTAAATGTGAAAAAATATATTTTATAATATGCAATATTATGTTCACTGTAGCTTTTTATTGATGGAAAAGTCGCAAAGACATGAAGTTGAATCATTTAAAATGTTCTAAGCCATCAATTGTAAAGTAAACCTTACATATCCCTTTCCCAGAGCACCAAATATTTTATGAGCTGTTTGGGAAGAGGTGGCAATTCTAGCATGAATGGGAAATCAGATATGGGAAAACTGGGATCTCAGATGAATGGAAGATGTATCACGAGTATAACAGCAGAAGATTTTGAAGGGAAGTCAGTCCAGAATAATATTGAACTCTTTTATTGGCTGAACTCTACTCCCCTGAATATCATTATGATGAAGTCCTAACCTAAATATCTCAGAATACGATTGTATTCAGTGGTAGGATTTTTAAATAGGTAATCGAGTTAAAATGGAGTAATTAGGGCAAGCTCCAATCCAATATCATTGGTGTCCTTATTAGAAGAGACACCTGGAACTGACATGCGCAGACCGAAGGCCAGGTGAAGACACAAGGAAGAGAAAACCACCCACAGCCCAGGAGAGAGGTCTCAGAAGGAAGCGGCCTCTGACATCCTAACCGCACACCCAGCCTCCAGACTGAGAGAGAGTACGCTTCTGGCAAGCCAGTACCACCCAGACGGTGGTCCATGATCAGGACCGACTACTATAACAAACTAATAAATACCATGACAAACTAATAACAACGTAGACTATACTAAATATATAACAGAATAGTTACATTAAAAGTAAATTCAAAAGTAAGTTTCTTAATCATTAGTTCAATTAAAAAACACAAGCATGTGGTCATCTTTGGCTTACTTAAATAAACAGAACCTTAGGAAAATTTACATGAATTTTTTTTTTGTTTCAGAAACATCCACCATATTTTATATGTCTCTGTGATATGTAATTGAGACATGTGGTTCAAAATTATGGTGTTCAGTTGTCTTTTGTGTTACTCATACTGTTTTATTCCTTTTGAGTTCCTAGTGGTAGAAGTTCGATAAATGATATGCTTACCCTTTATTTGTTCTATGTATTAACCAAACATTGGGGGACTTTTAAAATTAAATTGCTTATTTTCTGCTATTAAGAAAGATAAATAAAATTTATAAAAGAAAAATGCAGATGTCAAACTTTTCTTTACCATCATGGTGAATAAGAAGATTAAAAAAATTTAAAGCTAATAATATTGCTCTCAAAGATATTTAATCCAAGTATTAATCCAAATGAAGGGCACATGACTACTTGTCACTATTCACTTAGCATTATGGTCATTATAAGAAATTTAATGCAGTTCCTTATTTTTAATAAAGAACAAAATTATGTGATGTGCTAAGTTTAATCTGATAAAGTTCTATTTTTAAATGATTAATACCTTGAAAACTACAGCAATGTAAACGTAGTTAATTTCAAGGATCCAGGAGCTATGTCAAATGCTTAACCATTCTTGATAAGGTAAATATAGATGAAAATGATGGAGAATATTGAAATCATGCCAGCATTTTAGAAATAATAGAAATGATTAAATGATATTTAGATGCCTTATTTAGATCATGCTTGTAATAACTCCCTGAGTTTTTAAATTTCTATTAGATTTCTTCCACTTTCCCATATTTCTGAAAATAGTAGAATTTTACTAGTTGTTTAATTACTTTTGTTGTTACTGGTATTGCTGTTATCATTTTAATTCTAGTAGTTACAGAAAATATTACAATGTGTCTGCATTAAAATGGTAACACCGACATTATTGATATTTCTTCTTATATTTGCGAGTACTTAAAATTACAGATTAGAAGATTTTTGTATTTATGCTACATCTAAATGGAGTATAGTTTTTTTTTAGATAACAAGAAATAGCAGAACAGAAGCTGTACTCTGATTTCCTTAATAATACTTTTACAACTCACAGTAGCTCTGTAGTACTCAGAACCCAATTATGGGTAGCTATTCTGTATCATATTAGTGAAAGAGTGCATACAACTTTTTGGAGTTTATTTAATTATTTTTACTTAAACCTTTTATTTTGAGATAATTATAGATTGTATGCAGTTATAAGAAATAACTCAGAGTGATGCCTCATAGCATTTACCTAATTTCCCATAAAATGACACTGTATACGATATCACAACAAGGTAATTGGCATTGATCCACCTATCTTATTCAACTTCCGCTGCTTCACTTTTATTTGTGTGTGAGTGTGTGCTTGGTTGTATATAACCTCATCGCATGTGTAGATTTACGTGACCAACATTTCCATTATCTCAAAGGTTTCTTCCCACTCCACACATTATCTGCCAAACAGGATTGTGTTCTCCATTTTTATAGCTTTTTCATCTCAAGAATAGTCAGGGAGACTATTGACTTGTCAGAGGGCAGAGACTCTGGCGGGTTTTCTGTTGTCCAAGGGTCGTGGAGACAAGGTGGTCGGTGAACCGGGTTGAACGCCAGCCAATTAGGGGGGTGGGATAGCCGAGGGGAAGTTGAATGTTGGGAGAAGTCACAAAAGTTCCCTCAGGAAATAAACCATAAATAAAAGGAAACATGAAAGGAAATTCTTATTTTGAAATGAGCATGTGAGCAGGAACTTTGAGTGTCCTTGACCCAGACTTAAAAGGATTTGATGTCAGATAATAATAAATCAAAAAATTGCAGGAGGAGTAGTTTAGATAAAGAAAAACATAAAATATTATGGTGAAATATTAATACCAGGAGTATAATTCCTATATACATTAAAACCAAAAGTGATTCTTAATATTTTGTAAAGATGGTAGCTCATAAAGAAGATACTTTAAAAAGAAACACAAATTCTTTGCTACTTCAATCCTTTTTTCTGAAAGTGGAGAAACAAAGTGAATACAGTCTTTATTTCTGGATTTCCTTATGGAACATAGCAATCATGACAGGTCTATATTTTTTAATCTAAGAGGGAAGGTGGGAGGGGATAATGGGGGGGAAGGGGGGACTCTTTTTTTTAAGATTTTCTTTATTTATTTTTAGAGAGGGAAGGGAGGGAGGGAGGGAGAGAGAGAGAGAGAGAGAGAGGGAGAAGGAGAGAAACATCAATGTGCGGTTGCTGGGGATTATGGCCTGCAACCCAGGAATGTACCCTGGCTGGGAATCGAACCTGGGACACTTTGGTTCCCAGCCCGCGCTCAATCCACTGAGCTACGCCAGCCAGGGCTGAAGGGGGGGACTCTTTTCAGGAACATCTATAAAGGACACATGGATAAAACCAAAGTGGGAGCAGGATCGAGGGTGGGAGGTGGGGATGGCTGGGGTGGAGAGAGTGATGTGAGGGGTAAAAGGAGACAATTGTACTTGACCAACGATAAAAATTAATTAATCAATTAATTCATTAACTTAAGAAAGAAATTGTTCATTACTCCCCAGAGTCATAAAACACTTTAAAACCTGATCAGCTGGCAACACATATTAATTCAAAGTTGTGTAAATAATACCTAGGATTTTAGGGTCTTGCAAAATAAAAATCTCCTTTTCACTGCCTAGATCATTGCAAATCTGATCTCTCTCCTCAGACATAATGGAGGGTGACTGCTGCGAGGAGGGAGGATGCGAGTGACACTGTTCGGGCAGAAATAAGCGAGGAGGCTGTTCACGGACTGGTCTTGATGAAATTTCTAAAGAATTGTACTTTTCAGAGGCTCTACTGCAAAAAACAAATCACCAAGGATTTAATAACATCAGAGGTTAGTAATAGAAAGAACGTTATAGGAAAATATAAAAATAACAAAATCTTCTACTCGATGAAGTGTACCTTTCCCAATGAAATTAGTAGCAAATAATATGTGAACATTGCAGTAAAAGAGGAAAAGCATATACAATTATAATATTTTTTCGTCTTTAAACGTGAACAGATTGCTTTTTCTCTTCACCGGCTAAGACGGGAGTTCAGAGCTCTGTTCTGCAAGTCCTTTTGCCTTCTGGAATGATCAGAGGGCTGTTTTCTCCGCTGTGCTTGGGATATTAGACTAAAATTGGAAGCTGGGGAGAATAAACTTCTCAGAATAGAAAGGCTGATTTTTCAACTATAAATTACTGTGATGCAGTGGTCATATTTTTCCATTTGATGATTAGATATAGTGGAAAAATTTTTGGCCCTGGCTGGTGTGGCTCAGAGGATCGAGCGCCATCCTGTGAACCAAAGGGTTGCCGGTTTGATTTCCAGTCAGGGCACTTGCCTGGCTTGAAGGCCAGGTCCTGGTTGGGGGCACAAGCAAGGCAACCACACATTAACGTTTCTCTCCCTCCTTTTCTCTCTCTCTTCCGCTCTCTCTAAACATAAATACATTAAAAAAAAAGTTTCGTTTCTTAAAAGATCACATCGATTTATATTATTGCTGTTTCTTTCAATGAACAAAATAAATATCCAGTAAGTGTAAAATAATGAACATAAATTTAGAAAAAAAATTAAAAATAAAATTAATTATCATCAGGTTAAAAACAACTAACACCATATAAAATATTACAAAAGAGTATTTTTAAAGGCTTAAAAGTTAAGGTAGTTGTAAAGAACATTAGATAATGAACCTACACAATGAAATATTTCTGCTTTATTGTTTATGTATTTGTATGGCTATGTTTTTTAAAGATGTTTCCAAATCCCAAAACATGTTTTAAGAGTGAAGAAAAATAACCATGCTATAGATTTTGTTATATTAATTGGGTATGAACTAATAGTTTTGGCTGGAAACTTCCTCCTATTCTTAATGAACAGATTGGTTAGAAGCATATATTCCATTGCAATATTTTTGAAAAGCATCCATTTTTTTTTCCATGGAGAAACTGTGTCTCTTAAAAGTTAACTATAGCTGTATTCACCCTTATCCTTTTCCCAAACATTCAGATACAATTTATTGTCTTTTTAAAATTTAAAATTTATTTTAGAGAGAAATAAGAGAGAAAGAGTTACATCAACTTGTTGTTCTACTCACTTATGCATTCATTGGTTGATTCTTGCGTGCGCCCTGATCAGGGATCCAACCCTTGGCATATTGGGATGACATTCTAACCAACTGAGCTACCTGGCCAGGGTGCAATTTATTATCTTTTTATTTCTTCCACCTAGAGTTTTTATCAACTGCAGCATCCATTTTGAGGAAGGAGTAATTTCTTCTGACTATTGTCATCTATACTGATGCTAAGTTTTAGGTATACATTGTAAGTATTGTGATCTATCACAAAGAGGAGATCATTTCTAATTAGAATTGTTAAGGAAGCCATATAGAATAGGCCAAAATGACATTTCCATAAAAACGAGGCAGAGTAAAACCACAAAAGTGAAGAGGTGATTTGGGGGACACCAGCCTTATCATTTCAATCAATTTAATAAAAGTTTGATTTAAGTAGTTAAAACACCCAAGGATGCAAAGACCAATTAAGTACTTATTTAATACTTATTAAAATCTAGTAAATATGGACTTATGTCTACACATATGTACACATATACACACATTCACATATACACACATATATAAATGCATATATTTGAGAACATTGAAAAACAAAATAAATTGGGAGCAGACAGGGTAGAAGAATTAGCTTTGTATCTGAGGGATGAATGGTATAAAAAGAATACTTAGAGAAGTAAGTCCATATAGTCAGATTACAATGAAAAACATGAAGGTAATAAGAATTTCTTCTAATAGGAAGGAGGCTGTGAAAAGTTTCCTTGACCTAGAAGTTTGTTACACTGTTTGGCCTCCTGAATCATGTGTGTGTGTTTACAAGAGGCTTGAATATTTAAAGTACTTTTTAATGGAAATTTGTCCCACTGAAAAAAATGAAATTGTTCACCCTCTAAATAACTTATATTTATCCCTGACTTTGTAAAATATTTTATTGTTAATTTCTGTACATACAAAAGAGTGATACATATGTAATATATGGGTGCTTATATGTCATTATATATATTTAAATGATAATAAAAATAAATAAAACTAATACTTGTGTACAAACCACCCACTTAATAATATAACATTTTAAAAATCTGAACAAAATATATATGGTTATATGTGTGACTATGAAATGTATTATCTGGGATGATCTAGTCAAATGTGGAACTTTGATGCTATAGGAGAGGAGAATACATGGATAAATGTTCTAAATCAGATAAGAGCGATGGTATTTGGTGTCCAAATGGATGGGTTGGGTATGAGCAAGAGGATGGATAGTTTATCTAAGGTAATAGCCAGGAAAAGAGACAAAGTGAGACAAACAGTGATGTGTAGATGTGTATATCTGTGGTGGTGGAACTTTGTGGATTTTTCTATTGATTGCTTGACATTTTCAGAAAAACAGAAATTCAGATAATTTGCTGAAAATGAAAATGGTGGGGATGGGAGGAGCTTACAAAGGGAGGAAATTCCTGAAGTGATTGGGCAGAGTGAGAAGTGAAGGGACTCAGGTGAAGGTAAAAATGTCTAACATCATCAAGAACACTCTGAAGTTTGTGACTAAATTGGTAGTGAGTCCAATTAGCACAGTTGTTTTCTTCTCCAGCCTTGCTGGCCTGTGTGAAACTTTGCAACACATGCAAAGTTGCTTTGCCAAATGAATAGTATAAAATAAGGGCAAGGAAAGTGAGTATGGGTGTGGTTATTCCGAGCAAGGAATGGATTAAGAGCACTTTCAAGGTGAGGGGCAAGGAAAGGTGGTAGGATCAAGAAACTGGAAATCCAGATGGAGGTGCAGAACTATTAGAGTCAATGTTCTAGAAAAAATAAGCTAGACATATAGGTATTAGTGGAAACAACAGAATCCCTGTAATTAAGACCACCTAATGAATGGTCATTCATGAGTAGTGAACATCAATAGGAGTGAACATCTGATGTGCTTTGAGAGCAGGGTAACCCTCGGAAAAAAATTGAGGGACTTCAGAGTATTGGAAGTATTTGATGTGTACCTTTTTTAAGTCATTCTAATTAAAACCAGTTACACTGGAGAGAGTGTCAATTGAAAGCTGAAATTGCTATAAATGAAGGGAAGTCATCTAGAGTCAGCAAAAGACAGAAGCGATGAAGTGTTGTGGTGATACACTCTGATAACACGAGATTGAAAGCTGAGTGTTTAGGGAAGCCAGAGGGGGAAAGTCTTGAAAGTGGATAATGTAAAAACAATGATTTCTTTTTTTGCTCCAGGCCCAGTGGGAAGGGGACTATGAAAGAAAAAAAAATAGCCAGCTATGAGAGGACCACAGGGAAATCAGTGTCTTCAGGGAAGAGTCAGTGTCATACACACACACTCAAAACACAAACACAAACAAAAACAAATTAAGGGAATGGTTAGAGAAGAGGTTAATGATATAAGGCATTTTGGAGAAGACTGATGATGGATCCCAGAGGATAAAATGCAGGGTTCTCTAGAGCTGGGGTACATAAGAAATATAATTAGTATAGACTATATGAGCACTGAGCACAGACATAAGGTATAGCTTTCATAACCTGTAGTTTCAAGGGATGGATTATTTAAGGGAACTAATAGTGGGAAAAAAGGCTAGAGAAAATTCTACAACTTGATAAATAATTATTTGAGAGAAAAAGATACTATAGTTATGAATGCTTTGGAGGAGCAGAAATGAAACAATATATAGTATAAAGGAAGCTATAGCAAGAGGAAATTTAAGAAGTCAATTCTGGTCCACACTGGAAAGTGGATAATAATTTATATTATGAAAAATGAACTAAGCCAGCCAGAGAAAGACAAATACCAAATGATGTCACTTATATGTGGAATCTAATGAACAAACTGACCTAACAAGCAAAATAGAGACTGACTCATAGAGGGCAAGGTGACAGCTAAGGAGTGCAAGGGTTGGAGGGATCGGGCAAAAAGGAAAAAGGACTCATAGATGTGGACGAAAGTATGGAGATTGCAGGGGGTAGGGGGTATAAGGGGGCTGAGGGGTAATGGACAAATAAAATAAAAATAAATTTTTGTAAAGTTTATTCATGATGTGTCATCATACTCTGGGGTTTCTCACTGAGGGAGTGCTGGTGATGTTTAAGAGAATAGCTCCCATGGAGGGTCTGAACGCATCTACCACAGGTGATCCAGGAATTATGGAGGCAAGTGCTGGAGAAGTGAGGTTCATTGCAATTTTCATTTCCAGTTCCCAGGAACATCAGAGAATATAAAAGAGATGGAAGCCATTGGGTTTCTCAAGAATAAGGAGCATAAGGTGGTCACCAGTTATGAAGTTGATGCTGATTAGACAAGGAAATAGCAATTTGCAAAAGCATTATTGACACCCAGCAGGAGATAAAAGAAACTTAATTATTTCTGCCCTTTTTAAATTTTTCTGTGTGTAATTTGTTTACAGGTTACTAAAATACTTAATGCAGATTATTCTGAGTATTTTAATTACATTTTCTGGTCTACAGATAACCAATCTCTTTGCTATTTTTACCCCATAGTCCATAATGTGTTAATGTTATAATTGTTTAACCTAAGGGTAATACAGTTTTCCCAACTTAATTAGTATTTATTATTATGTTGCTTTTGTAGATGATAATGCAAAATTATTAAAAAGATTAGCTATAAATACAGAAATATGATGTCAAACTATACCAATGAAGTATAACAACTATATGAATGGTTAGAGAGTTATATAACTTAGCAGGTTTTACTGTCTTGAGTTAAATTTTCTGTCTTCTTATTATTCAAAAGAAGCAAGGATGAATTCATCCAAGACGATTCAAATACCTCATGCTTTTAGCCCTCTATAATTTTCGGATCTGTTTCAATGTAAAACAAATCTACCATGAGGGTGAACTCAAATTGTAAAAGAAAAATATAGGAGACAATAAGCTCCACAACAGAAACCCATAGTTTCAAGTTCTGTTTTACACCGGTGAGGGCTGCAAAGAAAGAGATGCACCATTTCTCAAATACGTCTCCTGCTGTGGTGAGACACCCTGGGGTGGATGCACAGGACACAGAGGGAGGCTGGGAAGTGTTCTTTCCCTGCACTGCTCCCCAGATTATTTATCGGTTACATAACATGGTAGCTTTGATTTGCTTGCTCTAACTGGATTGGTTTGATAAAAATAGTTTATGCTGGGCAATCTTAGATTATTGTGGCCTGACAAACTTCTGCTGTACTTATTTCTTACTTTCTGTGCTCCGCACAATGGATCTTTCTTGTTTCTAGGTTGCACTCTAGGGAGGTGACTGGCTTTGACTATGTATTGAAAGTGTGTTTTCAGAGTAACCAGTGTTTAAACTGATTAATAACTTGCTTGCTTGACTGAGGAAGAATGTGCTAATGATTTTAGGAACAGAAAACAAAAAACAAAAATTGAACGTTCTATTATATTCTCGACTTAATTAGAGAGAGACTGCTAATTCAAGTGTTATCAGTTACTGAGTCATGGATTTGTAGTAAAAAATAAATTAAAAAGGAAGACAGATAAATGAAAAGCAAATTTGATTTCATTTTCTTTTTTTCATATTTCTTTAAATATAGAGTTCTTTTTATTTGTCGTTTCTTTATATGCAAAGATCTTGTATATTGGCAAGGTAAGTTAAAATAATTATATTTTTATTGCCTGTAAAAACAACATACTAAGAAGTGATTATTCTTTCTATGGATTTTCTTTCCAGAAAAGAGAATATGTGAAGAATCCAGAGAAATGAGAGACTATATTTTGCCCCTCTTTTTACTGCTCTCAGAGATTCAATGTTACAGCTATCTTAAGTTGGCGTCCCTCCACTGCTTTTCAAAAGGTATAAGAAAAATATATAAGCCATGATGATAAAAGGGGCTATAGAAGTGGTAATCAATTTCTTAAAAATTTGCCCTAATATTCTAGTGGTATGGATTTTTTCTTCCACTTAAGGGATGATTAGGCAGTTATTCATGAATAAAAAAATTAATGAATTTTTTTTTTTGCAGTTTAGCATGAATGAAGGAGATAAACATTTAAAGGATGGATTTCCTAAGGATGTACCTACTCTGCTCAAAATGCCAGGCATAGTAACTCATGACTTTATGCCTCTGACTGGAATTTTTTTTTTGGCTTATAATTTTGTCAGTCATTCGACTAGGTGCTAATACAAAGTAATGGACAAAATCAGATGTTCCCTCAAATTACTGAAAATAAACTTTTTATTCCCTACAGGACTTAAAAATTATTAGTAGTCTTATGGTAATGTCCCTTTTCTTTATCAAATACAAGGTAATTGGTTTAATTTTATATAATTTTAACATAAATCTCAATTATTCTTGTTTGTGCATTATATTTTCTATGTTTTATCATTATTCATTATTCAAATTTGAAGTAATTCATCAATTATGTTTTTTTATGATGATGGTGATATTAAAGAGTGGGAAAATTCAAGGCATTTAATTTTTTAAAGCAAAGCAAAAATGTCTATATGATACCTGAGCAAGAAGAAAATGGTATTCTAGTGATTTTTAAAAGTTCTAGAAAATGTGATTTTGCAAATAACCAAATACTCAGCTTGTCCTACAGTAGGAATTAAACAGATATTTATGAAACTATCAATAATGTTAACAAAACCAATAAAAATTTAAAAACAATAAATTTATTAAACAGATCTCTTTGGAAATCAAAATATAGAAAATAAAAATTTCAGTAGAGTCAAAGTAGAGCTTTTATTAGAGTGAAAATGAAAGAAAAATTACATGACAGACTGAAAGATGAAGATTTAGTCAAAGAGAACTATGCATAGTATTATGAATATCAAACAAGATCAATGCATATTTTCCATTTATTGCCAAATCTCATAAAGTCCTGTTCATGATTATAAGTAAGCTTAATTACTGCACTTAATCAATATTAATTTATTCTTTAACAATTATTAAATTCTTGCCTGTGTTAGACAACAAGGAATTAATTAAACATGTACCCTGGCATTGGGAACATAATTATTTCTGAATAAAAGCAAAACATCTAACATAAAAAGAATAGAAGATAGAGATAAATTAGACAAGAGCTATATGTTTTACAAAGAATGGACCTATATTCTTTCCATCTCTGACTGTAAAAATCCTACTGTGCAATGTGATATTGTAGCTTTTCCCATTAAAACATAATGTGTATGATTTCTTTTGATCAATACAATATTAACAAATATGATATAAGAAAAGGGGTGAGAAGCCCTTGAACACTGGGACTTGCCCTCTTTCTGGTCTTAGAACCTTGGGACCAACATGGGAAAAATGCTTGAGCCAGCTTGCTGGAGGGTGAGGGGCCATGTGGAAGAACACAGATGCCCCAAATATGAAATTTATCATCCAGTTGCTAAATAACCCCCCAGCTGACGTGAGCAAGCCCAGAGAAAGGTCAGGTAGGTATATCCAGACAACCACCAATGAATTCTAAGTTCCTTTAAAAATAAATAGTTTAAGGTAGGACATTTTGGATGACTTGTTTTGGGACAATAGTAGAATGTTTGGTGAAAATATCCCATTTTGTTTATTAGATTTTATAGCATTAAGGAAAAAATTCAGCTGCTATAAAACTACTTTTTATTTTAAAATGAGTTTAGATTCACAGAAAATGTACAAAAGTAGACCACCATATGTATGTTCTCCACCTTGATTACCCTATAGTTAGCTTATGTAAGCAGAGTAAAACTGACAAAACCACAAAGTTAGAATTGGTACAGTGCTATTAACTCTAATAATGATTTTTTATCATTTTACCAATTTTCCTGCTACTTCCTTTTTATGAATATAAAAAGGTGTCAGAGTCCCACACTGCATTCAGCTGTTCTGTTCCTTTAGACGCCAACCTCTGGCGGTTCTCCAATCTTTCCCTGCCATCAGATTTTGAAGAGTGCTGCTGGGAGGTTGTGTCACAATTTGGTTTTGTCTGATGCTTTCTTTTTTCAGAACTATATTGAGGTTCTTCAGTGTTTCATTAATGTCACGATGTATGGTGGGACCTACTCAGTGCCTCATTAAGGGTTACATGATATATCTTATTACTTGTGGTATTAACTTGGAATACTTGATTGAGGGGTTGTCCTCCAGATTTTTTCACTTGTTAAGCTCTCAGCAAAATAAAACATTAACATTTAAATGCACCAAAGGCATAGAAGTAGTGGGATATATTTTATATGAGTGATTTTTATTGAAATATAATTCTAGTTGTTCAAAGTTTATTGCAAAATTTCTCATTTTAATGAAAAAATGTAGTAGATAAAACTGTGTGCTTTCAAAAGGATATTTTTGGCAATGTATTCTTTGGCATTAGAGCATTTAGTATCTTGAAAGTACCATTTATCTGCTTATAAATATTTTGTGTGTGTGAGAAATCATTACACAGTAGTGAAAAGTTAGTACAATCCAGCCTCATTAAGTGAATCTGTGGGGACAGAAACTCAAAATTCCTTGTCTTACAACAGTATTTCCCAAATTTTTGTTCATTATTACTTCCATTAAAGAAAAAATCAATCTCATTTAAATAGTCTCCATTCACAATGCATAGTTTATTTGTGTCTCTGCTCATGTGACTTATTCTGGGATCCAGACTGAAGCAGTTGCCCTGATCTATCACATACTGTTGCTGAAGCAGAAAGGAAGAGGGCTGGTAAAATTGCTTGACGACTTTTAAATCATATATTTAGACTGGCATCTGTTACTTCTGCTTACATCCATTGGCCAGAGCAAGTCTAATGACCAACCATTATCTAATGAGCTGGCAATGCATATTCTTTCGACAAAAAATCAATGCATGTCATTATAGTGAAATGAAGTACAGAATCTTATTACAGGAAGGGCAAGTGAGCTAATGATTGCAGACAAGGGTACCATCTCCACAAGAGTGGGGATGCTGAAAGCAGACCACTGAGATCTGATTCCTAACGTTTTCCTTTGCTTATGGGATGAGCTAGAAAAAGAAATTTAGCACCTTTATAATTTATTTTCCCCCTTTTCAAAATGAGAATGCTAGAATACTAAAAGCACCTATCTCATAAGGCTTTCTTTCTTTTCTTTTGAGGATTAACTGAGTTAAAATAGGAGAAGCAAGTAGAATACTTCCTGGAACAGGAGCATGTCATATATGTGTGTCTGTCAGATAAATACACACCGAACAATTTGCACATAATTATACTGAATTCTTTTAGCAATAATTTCAAAATCTTTTCCTAAAACCCATCAATTATATGTATAGAGTTGTAAACAAAAGAAGGGTGCATTCTCTAGTTTTATTTTATCTAAATTCCCATATAACCATGCCTGCAGTAATTTCAAAAGCTCTAGGTTAATTTTGTTTTCCAAATATTGCTGTTATAATAGAATTGCAACACATGAATTTTATGGTATTTTCATTGTCCTCCATTAACATTTTATGCCAAATTTCAAAAACACTTTAGAAACAGGAGCTCCTAAGGAAAGCAAAGCTTGTATCAGTTTGTAGTATACGCCGCCATACGAGGATGTTACTCTGGCTCTGACCTCTTTTATGAACTCAGTCAGCTTCCTACATAGCATCTGTCTCCTCTGGAGACACCCTTTATAAACATCACCAAGCTTGAACACATGAATTCTTCCGAGACCTTGACCATGATCCAACATTCTCTATTCCAGTGAAGAGTACTGTCATGCAACCAGTTGTGCAAGATGAGCTTACCCTAGTCTTAGAGACATGAGGGTCATGTTTTAAATCTCCCCTTTCCTCTTTCCTGGAATTATCTTATCACTAGGGCTTATTATATTTGTTCTTAATTAGATCAGAGTGCATTCACTTCTCTCTCAATTAGGTGATTGCAAAATTTAATGAGTGGCCATTCCTACTTCTCCTTTCTTCACATGCTATCCATGGACACACATTCAAAAATGTTTTAAACATAGAAGCCAATGAATCTTTTTACAGACATACTTAGCCATCTAAACTTTAAATTACTGTTAGCGTGGTCAAAAGCAACAGGACCTATATCTTCACATTCATTTCCTAATATGCTTCTTCCAACTCCATCAATGTCAACCACACCTCACTGTGTGTACAAGACCAGGCACAGCAGCTACCAAAACCTTGCCTGAAACAGTCTTCCCACCCTGGTCACTGCTTCCTATAACCCTTAGATCTCACTTCCATCAGCCTTTCTGGAGTCCCCTTCTAAGACCTGCATGATTAGGTCAAATTCTTTATTATCAGCTATCCTATAACTGTAACTTATTTTCATAGTATTTATTGGAATGATGATTTATTTTATAAACTCATCTATTTACTTACTGATTCTACCACCAATTCTAAGCTCTGTGAGTATACAAGTTTGTTTTTACTTATTGACCTTTATTTCCCTACCATCAAGCAGAAGGGTTGTCATTTAATAATCACTTGATAAAGGTAAAACTTTATTAATCAATAAGTAAAATCTGAAGAGTACTGTTTAAATTAGAAAATATTTACAAAAAGAATCAGTAAAGGTTGTATGTAGGTTGGCCATTATTAGTGTGATTTGTAACAGAGGCTACTTAAATTTCATTAAATCACTCATTCAGCTGTGCAAGGGAATGTAAGTCAATTACCTAAAAGGAACAGGCAGCAATAGGATACCTAGACCTATTTGAGCTGCTCCATTTATTGTTTCTTGCTATATTGATCTGAAGGGGGGAAAGAAAATTAGTGGAACTGATAGAGACTCAATAAATCTGCCACTTATGGAGATGAAAACAAGGCATAAAAGGATTTAAGATTTCTAGTGCTAGGCTTTAAAAAGTAAGGTGAGATTAGTTTATAAGGAATTTTGTTCTCTGCCATAAACTATGCCAAACTAGTTTTCATATATTATCTTCTTTGGAGGGTCCTAACATTGACCTAGATATCTGTGAAACATTGTCACATGAAGAAAAGTCTATTTCTGCTTTAAAGTTTGTAATAGTAAATAGTACACAGTTACTTTATTAGCATGATTTGTTAAGTAGTTGATAATATGTTCTTGACTTTGAACTGGTTTCCACACCCTTGGATCTATAATGAGCTCATTAAAAATCTAATTTTACATTTCTCCTCCCAAAGAGCCTTTTCAGCTGCAGAAAATCCCATTCAATATGCCACTCCTTTGATTTATGTTTTGGGGTCATTTATTCTCCCCAGGAGAATAAAAGTGTGATTGCTTGTCAAAATCCTGGAATTTCATTCTAACATGAAGACATATAGATATTTCTAATGAATCTATGGAAGAATATATTAGAATGATTATTAGAAGCTATAGACTGAAATTATTTAACTGAGTTAATGCACTATATCTCCATGTTACTTGGTAATAGAAATAGGCAAAGGCAGTAACAATACATCACATTTGGAAGGTTATGTGTTGCCAAATAGGTATAGGAGAGCGAATAATATGTTTGTTTATACATTATACAGGAAAATATATTACTATATATGTCATTGAATAAATGGGATATGCAATTTTTAGAAAAGATTACCCCATGAAGGGCTTCAGATATTAGACATTTAGGAGGTTTGGCTGAGCAATTTAACTAAGTCAAAGAGAATGTGCTATGAATAAAGCCAAACAAACTAAAAATCCTATAATGGTGAGCTATCTTTTCTTGAAGAGAGAGAACTGCCTCTTCATATCTCCAGAATTGCACTCTAATTTTAGCAAAATGGTTTTGCCAAAGCGTGTTGTTAATCATTCAGGGATCTGCATCTGGGAGGCATCAGTGTAGTTCCAACATAATGGCCCTCATTCTAAAGTAGAAAATGCATGACATGCAGGGACATGGTCTCAGGGTTAAGCTTTCTCTCTGCTAGTTGTTTCAAGTGTAGTTTTGGAGAATTTATCCTCATGGTAACTTTTTTCCCTGTAAAATAAAAAGAAAATCAGTGTATAATATACAGAACTATGAAAAAACAAGATGACGAATATGAAGAATCTACAGAACTTGCGAGCATCTTTATAAATCACAAGTAGTTATTGCTTAATTTTTACTATCATTATTTTTTTTCATAATCATACCAGGATAAATAGTTAGATACATGTACAGGGTGGGGCAAAAATTGGTTTACAGTTGGTCGTATGGAAAATAATACAATAAGGAATAAATAATAATACAAGAATAAACTGTGTTTTGCATGGTCACAACAGTAAACCTACTTTTGCCCCACCCAGTATACAACCTAATGACACTGAACATCAATGCTTATTTTATTATGGCTTTTAATAAAATATTAAAGATTTTATTTAAAGTCATACAGTTGGCTATGACTTCCATTTTTAAAATAGTGGTGTCATAAAATATGTCACATTAATAACAATGAAGTGTTGTGAAGATTATATAAAGTTATAGAACAAATGGTCCACAGTGAAGAGTCAAGGGCAACATATACCAAGCTTGTTTCTCCCTTGTGTTTTCTATGTGAAGAGTTAAAATATAGTTCTCAGGGGTAAAGAAACTAATTTGCTAAGGGAGTCAGTGTTAAGTCTGAGCCCAAGATTCCTTGGCTTTGACAGCTTTAATTGATTTTATAATTGCACATTTTGCAAAATAATTAAGTTGAAATTACATTTCTATACATAGAATTATGGTAGAGCAAAAAATAAGCAAAATTACTGTTACGAGTGTGAATACTAAATCCATTGTTATAAGAACCCATTACTAGACTGAACAACCTAGAAGATGTATTGCAGTTAATAATCACAGCTTCCTTAAGGAAGTACATTGTCCATTATATGAAAATGAATGAATTTGACATATACATACTACTGAATACTGACACCAACTGAATTTTTATAAAATATATGTTTAGTACACTGAAAAGCATATAATGGTCTAACGTTTTTCCTGCAGAACTATTAGCAGTACTCATTTACCAGTTCAAAATAATAAAAGACACTTTAATTTTAATGCTATAAATCTAAAAGAAATATAATTAGTAGTCACTTTCATATTTAAGTATTCTTCGTAAAATTAGACCACAAAATGACCATTTTTGACTGACCATTTTTGATCAATTTATCATGGGCTGGCCATATTGATCTGAAGCAGTTAAAGTCATCCTGACAGTTTAATATGTTAAAAGATCAGCAAGCATTATTTTATCTAAGAAATTATGAAGAATAGCAGTGTGGTCACTTCTAATTCATTTTATAAACAAGATACTCATCGTTGACTTGTAGTAGTCTTTTGTAAGAAAGACTTTATATAAATAAGTCCTTTATATAAAGAAGTCACCATGAATGATTGGCACAAGTTGGAGTTTTGCCCACTTTGCTCCTTTGTGGAATTGCTCCCAAGGCATCAAAATTGCTTGGAGATATTATATATGAATTTTTACACACTGAGTCCTGGAATACCTGGGTTTATGCATTCCCACACTTACTAAATTTTACAGCAACTTATCCACTCTTCTTACCTGACCATCAACAAAAGTTGCTGTTGTTTTATTTACATTTGAAATGGCATCTTTGCTCATTGTTTTTCAACCTTTTCAGTCATTTGTCTTCTAAATTAACTTTCTCATTCTCTTCCTTGCCAATTTTATTTCTGAAGACTGGTGTTTATTATATGGATAAGTAAACTAAGATACTGACATTTATGAAATGATTAATCAATAAAAATTACTTTCCTAATTATACATTAATTGACTAGAATTAGCCTTCTTTTGGGTACTGTGGCAGGAGAACAGACTGTGAAAGAGCATGCAATGTAGATACAGTTACAGCTTACGATCAGAAATGAAATGCCGCGGCAGTATTTCCAGTTGATAGTTCTAACAGAGATTAAGCAGTTTGAGTACTCTTTGGAAATGTCTAAAAGCAGTATCCAAAGATGCTTAGTTCTCTGTTAGAAAACTTACATCTAAATTTTATATTCTAAATATGTCCACCAAATTTAATATTTTTTACTTTTTTTATTCCAAGTAATACATTTTTCTATTAACATGTCTTCATGATAGGTGCTTTCTCTCATTTGGCTTCTATATTATATTAATATACAAATAATAAAGCATAAAAAGCAAACACATTGTCAGGTAAATGCATTCATTATGTTTACACTTTAGACAATTTTTCAAATAATTTGTGGGACTTATAAAAATTTAGAATATTAGTTTTGACAATGCATAGCATTTACATTTTCATTTCCTTGAAGAAGTAACCAAATTTATGTGTATTGACTTCTTCCCATGTGCGTATGTCTGATCTTGATGCAATTGCCAAACTAAGTTGTACTTTTAAAATCTTGTTCAGGAACACAAAATCTTCAGTGAAGATGAAACTGTCTCCTCTGTCTGTAGAGGATAAGGAGATGGAGACAGGATGCTCACAGGACCTCAGGAAGATAAAACATATAAACAGTAACACTTTTCAAGAGTATGTTATCACAAAGACTGAGGACAACTGGAAATAAATACATTCGTGATACAGTACTGGGAATCATTTTCATGATGGAGAAGGTGGCCATCTGCCTGAGGCCTAGACTTACATTTATTGCATTTTACTCTCACTGTCCTTTGGGAGGGGGTGACAAGAAGAATGACAGTTGGCTGAGTTCACTGGAAGAAACTACTATGCAAATGTAAGCTGCCTTCCAGTGCTTAGAGCAGCGAAGTCTACAGTGTTAGTGTGTTACCATATGATTATGTTCATGGAATAACCATGTGTGAATTCTCCTCTTCCCTCCCCCATCTTGCCTTCGACATCAATGCTCCATGCTCCTGCTCCCATCTCCTGACTCCCCAAAATTTGGAGAGTCAAGCCTGAACTCGTTGTGCCTGGGCAGTTGCATATATTTAATATAATCCGAAGGGTAACAGAAGGAATCCCAGTGGTCCAAAATGGTTCCTCATCATCAGATTCCAAAAAGTTTTAAGTTTGATTAAACAAATCTGGTTTTTCTTCCTTTGCTATTTTAAAAAGCACATACTTATGAGAGGGTAACCTATACAACAAATTTATGTACAAAATGGCCCCTGGCCCAGGATGTCACTAAGAAAGGATGCTCTGGACAAGGGCTTCTGGAGAAACAAGTAGAAGAGTGAAAAACTTTGGTGTCCTCACTTTGAGCTGAATATTCTCTCCCAGCTCCTAAACTGTACAAAATAATAAAATTACTTTTTAAGTGAAATTCATTGAGGTGTCATTTGTTCCTAAGATTATATAGGTTTAAAGTGTACAATTTTGTGATACATGACCTGTACGTTGCATTGTGTGTCCACCATGCAAAGTCAAATCTTCCGTCACTGTTTAGTTGGACTCCTTTACCCTTGACTACTCGCCACCCCTTCTTTCTGATAACTACCATACCATTACCTGTGTCTATGAATTTTTGTTTGTTTTTCTTATTTATTCATTTGTTGCTCTTAGTTTTATATCTCACCCGTGAGTGAAATCATATGGTCCTTAATGGACAGAGGACCTGGACAGATACTTCCTTCAAGAATACATGCAAATAACCAACAGATATAAGAAAAGATGCTCAACCGCATTTAGCTATTAGGAAAATGTACATCAAAGCTACAATGAAATACTGCCTCCTACCTGTTACAATGGCTATTATCAGCAAGACAAGTAATGACAAGTGTTGGAGAGGTTGTGGAGAAAAAGGAACCCTCATCTGCTGCTGATGGGAGTATATACTGGTATAACTGCTGTGGAAAACTGTATGGAGGCTCTTGAAGAAATTAAGAGTAGAGTTACCATATGACCCAGCAATCCACTTCTGGGTATCTACTCAAAAAATTTTTAAACATTTGCAAAGAGAGCTGCACCCCTGTGTTCATGGCAGCATAATTCACAGTGGCCAAGGCATGGAAACAGCTGAAGCGCCCTTCGATACATGACTGCATAAAGAGGATGTGGTTCATATAGACAATGGAACCCCACTCAGCCCTGAGAAAAGATGCCATACTGCCATTTATGACAACATGGATGGACTGTGAGAATATCATGAAAGCAAAATAAGTCAGCAAAAAAGTTAAAATTACCTTTCTAAAATACTTCCCATGACAAGTTATAGAGAATTATTAACATGAATAGAAACATCAACATCTTGAATATGTTTCAACAGCATCAGTCACTTTCTTTCAAACATCTGCTTAAAGTGAGAAAGAAATGCAAATCTGAGGTTCACCTTTCCTTTTCCTGGGAAACACTGGTACCAAGCTGGCTTGAATAGCTCTGAACACCAAGGTTTGTGTCTCTCTTTGGGGGAGACAGCCACAAGGTCTGAACCACCACAAAATAGTAAACTTCCGCATCTTAAGGGCTCACATATTGGCAAACTCTTGAAGCAGAAAACAGGCAGAGAGTTTCAGGCGTGTACTGATCAGTAAATAATTTTATTCTCTTTCAACATCACATCACATCCCCACTCCCCATGCCCATCAGAACTACCTTTATTGATGCCAATATCAATCAAGGTTTAGGTCCTCTTGAAAGCTGATATTTTGTATGTTATCCAGATTGTAGAACTTTTCTCAGAAGTAGCCTTTCTCTAAGCCAAACTACCACTTTACACCCAGTACTGGAATTCAGACTTATACTTAGAGGAAAGATGGTTACTCTGGAGAAAATGAGCTTTAGAGAGTAAGCATGTGGGTTGATTCTAAAAAGGAACTATTCTCATTATTTTTATTCCACCAGAAAAATGCAGGACATCAGTACAAGAGGGACAGGCTATTTTCAGGGTAAGTCAGAGAAGGAGTGACTTCCCTCAGAGGCAGTAGTTTGAATTAGACATTTCTCATGAGTTCTATGTTCTTTTTTTTACAAAACCTGAATATGTCAATAATTTTTAGGAGGATATGCGACTTCACATTTTTTGTATAAATTGGAAATGAACAGTTCTGTACCCTATGCTTTCTCAGTTTGCACTTCCTTTTTCACAGTTTAATTACTTTGTTAAACCATATGGCAGAGAATTCATTAAATATTAAAATCATGAGTTGTGAATGATCTTTCATTGAAATAGTGTAATGGCAATAATTTTTACATTATCATCAAATGAAAACTATAATTTTTCAAACTGTGTAGAAAAGAAATAGAATCCATGTATCAGTGAAGTCACAATGCCCATAATTTCTGGGATATATGTCATTAATAACAGAGTTAAGTTCCCCCCCACCCCAGTTTATAACTGTCTGGGAAACATATATTTCCATACTTTTCTATCAAAAAATTGTCATAAGACTAAAGAATTGTCATAATATAAGATTAAAGAATTGTTATAAGATTAAAGAATTGTCATAATATAAGACTAAAGTGAAAATAATCCCATTGTTCCCTTTTCTTGTATCCTCCAAAATTATTTTATTTTTACATAAACATGTTATTTTACATAACTGAATAAATATGATTTCTTTTAAATTTTTACTTACATTTGTTCCTCTTTTCCTTATGTGTTACTTTCCATTTTCTAACTTGTTTTGCCAATATCCCTCATCCAGACAGGTAACTCGAGTTGGAAGCTGTGATTCTCCACGTGTGTATAGTTATAAATAAAATACCTAAAGGTAGACATATAAATATGTCCTCATCCCTAAGGATATTCTTCATGCTTATTTTTGAAAAATAAAATCGCCTCATAAGCATATTTTTAGCATTCTCTAGAATACGAGTTAGATGTGGTTAGAAATTTTTTCAGCTTTGCTTACCTCTTTACCTCCAGACCCGAGAACAGTGCCGCAACTGCTCTTTCCAATAGGATTCTGCACTGACGGAGCATCAGCACGGTCCGATGTGGTGGCACCTGCCACACGCGGTTACTGGGCCTTTCAGACGCCTAAGTAAACTAAAGGGCTAAATTTATAATTTAATCAGTTTTAGACTTTCTAATTTTTTCAAATATAAAGTACCATATATTTGTAGGTTACAATATAGGACAGTGTGAGTCTAGAACATGTGTTCAATAAATATATACTAAACATAGAAATCTATTTAATCATTTTGTTTATTTTCAGAATTAGTTGTAAACAAAACAGTCTAAGTGGATTTTTAGCATTTATTTTTAAAGACTATGTAAAATTACATGTTCTGATTCTTCCATAACTTTGTTGTCTCATTCACTTTGTGCTTTTCTTACTTATTTTTGAAAGAATAAACTATGTTTTAATAAATACATGTTCATGCATAGCTTTAAATATTAGAGCTTTTATGTCTATAGAATAGACTCCTGGGAGTGAAGTTATAGGATAAAAACATTCTTTATTTTAATAAGTATAAGGATTCTTGCAAATTATTTTTAATAAGATTTTTAGAATATTTATCCTAACAATGATAGATGTTCTCCTTCTAAATTTTTATCTACTTGTCAAGGATACAGTGATAACTAATTGTGATTTTATCTTCAGTTCCATAAATACTAGAATGGTTGGACTTCTTTATATTTTTTGTACATATTAATTAACTCATGCGTAAATAATATTTTCACACCTTTTGCCCATTTCTCTCTTGTGCCGCTTACCAACTTCTTGCCAATGTGTAGTTTCTTTGTGGGTGTATACAATATTTATATAAATGCAGTCTACTTCTACATAAGCTCTTCTCTGTCTCCCATCTAATTATTTCTATTCCAACAGATTACTGACATGATTGTGGTGTCTTTGTAGTGACTCTGATACGAAAGTCATCCCCTCAGTTGCATTCACTTTCAAACAGTAGTGGGCATTTCTTTCCTCATAAAACTGTAGGTACATTTGTCCCTCAGAAACTACTGGTGTGATTTTAATTCAATTTAATTCCTTTTTATATCTGAGATAGTTATTCATAGAATTAATATTTTATCAGATTAAATCTTTACATTAAAGCATCATGTTTCTACTTCTTGTGAACTTTTTTAACCTATTTTCACATATCAGATCACTCTCATTTTTCATAGTTTGTTCATCACTTAATCAGCTTAAAATCCATGGTTAATTGTATTAATCAGCCTAATGCATTTAATTTCTGTTTTATCTCTACCTACTCTGCCATTATCTCATTTCATTATTCCCCTGGGGGTAACCTCAAGCCTGATTGCATCCACCTCTGCGCCTGCTCCGCTGGGACCCTGCATCGTCGTTGATAACTGAGCGTTCTCTCTATAAATGTTATGACCTCTCATAAACAAGATAGTTTTTGACAATCTCAAGTATTTATACAACATATCTTTATTTTCCTGAGTCAGTACTTGCATTCCTGAGTAAAATGTCTCCCTGGGTTACTCAGAGTGAATTTATAATAACCTCCAAGATCAGGTTTCATTTCTGAACTCATGTGCTAACACACTCCCACTTACACACTCTGCTCCAGAAAAGTGAACGTTTTGATGTTCCTGGAACTGTGCCCTCATGCTTGAATAATACTTACCACAATATAAGCATTTTTAACTTCCTCAGTTACTTTAATGTTTGCACACATTTTAGTCTGATCAGGCTATTGAGTTTATAAAAGACTTCCGGTGGGCAGAATTCTAAGACATTTCCCCAAATTCCTGTTTTTTGGTGTACACTGCCTCTGTTACCTCTTCCTCTTGAATGTGGTCCAGATTTTTTTTTAATCTGGGATCCTTCAATACTTTTGCTTATTTCTCTCCCTTGTGCTAAGAGATATTGCTAATGCGTGTAAGATGTTTAGCTTTCTATCAGCATTTGTAAAAATTTTTTGTATTTTGTCTTTTCTATTTTAGGATTTACCATTGATTATATAAGTAACATATACAAAATATCTATAATTACTTATTACACCTAGATATATGCTTAGATATGTTTGTGTATATATGTGTACACATATATGGATTTTTATCTCTACTTGCCTATATATAAAGAGAGAGGTAGAAGTAGAGAGAGAAAAAGAGATAATTACAAAGAGAAAATGTAAGTTACAAGTTTAAATAAAGAAGTCGGGTCTGGAATTACAGAGGTGAGTCAACTTTTTGTCAGTGTGGACTCATGAATGCATTGCCTCATTGTGGATTTAAATAGAGAAGAAAGGCATGCTGATGTCAGATGTTGCTGGAAATGAGATTGTAGTGACTACTTAGAAGTTAAATATTAACTATTTGTAAAAATTATTACACAGAAAAATTTATCAATATTTACTAGTAAGATACAACCATAAGGCTTTCCCCCTAACAAATGAAATAAAACAATTAGGATAAGAGTGATTAAGATTTATCTTCTTTGATTGAGTTTTAAGACAATACAAGCCCAAAATAGATTATTTCAATTAATGATGCCTTGGAATAGACAGGCTATCCTAAAATGTGTTTGCCATTATTCATAAGGTAAGAAGGGGTGAAAATGTAGTTAGAAGTCTAAGTTCCAGGACAACAGCCTTTTTGTAGTATTGAGATATGAAGGTAGATTGTCAGGATTCCAACTTTATTGTCACTTTATTTATTAGCTGTGTGACCACAGGGAAGTTATTAACCTAAGTTCCAATTCCCTCATCTGGAAAACAGGGTATTAAAAAAGCTTTTGTTAAAGTTCCTGTGCTCAAATTGGATAAATTGTGTGGACTTGATAGAGCTCATTTGCATAGCTCAGTCCAGAACCATTCTGTGACTGAGTCCAGGGCAGCTAGGTTGCCAGCAGAGAAATGAGTGGCTGGGGACTGAGAGGAGGTGTGATTTGTAGGACAAGTGAAGAGTGGAAAGTGGGACACATTTAACTGTTTAACTGGTTGTCTTTGAAAGAGTCAGGAAAAAAAAGAGGACAGCATTGTAAAATGACATGCAGTGGATAAAAACACTCCCATCATGGAAAAAAGTCTCTAATTTTGAATTAAATAGCTGTTCTAGGAAGAATATGGAGAAGTTACTTTGGTATTTTTGAATGGAAAAAAATGTGTCATCTGCATCTAAAAGTGATTATTACTGTGTTTTAATGCTCTAGAAACTTATTGAAAAATCAGTTGTTTTTTTTTAAAGAATGACTAACACAGACTTTTTGCATGCCAGTATATATAGGTAGTTTGAATGAACAAAATAATGTTTCAAGTATCTTGATTTGAGAGAACACAAGACATATACACATTATAATTAAAACCCCATGTCTCAAAAGAAGTAATTTTTCTAAAATGTTGCAATTTTTTGAAAATTAGTTACAACATTTTTTGATGATTACTACTAATAAAGCCTATTCTCAGTCATTTGGAAAAATATGTTTTGAGTGACATATTTCTTACACTTTGCCATTTAATTTTAACCAGAACACTACCATAACCAAAAATGTTCATGAAAACACATTTTTTTCAATCTACTTTCAGAGAAAGAAAAAATACATTAACTTAAAAAAGTAACAAAGATATAAATCAATAAGCCATGACAGTTTTGAAGGACATATTTTTCTTTTGCATGTGAAATGTCTTATATATTAGAACCTATGCACCCCAATGTTCAAAGCAGCATAATTTACAACGGCCAAGTGTTGGAAGCAACCTAAATGCCCATCAGTAAATGAGTGGACCAAAAAATTATTGTATATTTACACAATGGAATTCTACACAGCAGAAAGAAAGAAGGAGCTCCTACCCTTCTCAATAGCGTGGATGGAACTGAAGAGTATTATGTTAAGTGAAATAAGCCAGGTGGTGAAAGAAAAATACCATATGATCTCACATATAAAGGGGATCCGATCAACAAAACGAACAAGCAAGCAAAATATAACCAGAGACACTGAAATACAGAAGAGACTGGGGGTAAACAGGGGAGCGGGGAGAGGATGTTGTGGGAATTAGGAGAAAGGGTTGTCAAGGAACATTCATAAAGGGCCCATGGGCAAAGCCAAAGAGGGTAGGATGAAGGGTGGGAGGTGGGGGTGGGTGGGGTGGAGGGTGTGGAGGTGGGAAAATAGAGACAACTGTGCTTGAAAAACAATTTTAAAAATTTAAAAAGGAGTGTTAGTGACTAATTTTGTTTAGGAGTATGGAAAACTGCCTTTGAGGTTTTTCAATACAACAGCGGCATGGTGACATGGATGCTGTATAAAAATCTCTGTGGAGGCTTGGGGGTGACATTCCATGGGAGTCAAGGGATCAGGGCAATGGTAGGCCAGCTCCAGAATACTTGGGCCTTCAGGCTGTGGTAAGGGTAAAGACAGGTTTCAATATAATCTTAAATATATATATATATATAAAAAATAAAGAATGCATGTATGGTGTACAATAAGCAATTCCTTTCCTTTTGGTTGTAATCAAATCATTTGGTCAACTGATAGTTCCATTTTTATTTAAACAATCTATAACTGTTATTTGAACACATCTGGTTCACTTTAAATATGGATGGAAAGTAATTATTCAATAAAATTCATTTGGACTGTAATTCTTCATTATAGTGAAATCCACTAGGAAAGTTAAAAATTAAAAAAAAAGGAAATGCAACTTTTGTCATGAAATAGAAAGGAGTTCACTACTGCTTGATTATAAATAGCCAGTGCCATAGCAGTGTAAAATGTGCTTATTTTCTCTGAAAGTACTTAATGTTAAGAAGACAAATGGGTTCTATCTGTTTGGGGAGCCTTAACTACCACTCAAAAGAAATAAAAAGACTTTAGTTCAATCTGTGTCCCCCAAAGATTCTCATATACAAGTTTAGCAGTGAACATAAAGTCTGCCCAGACTCCAGGCAAAACAGTGACCCAAGTGCTTGTTTCATGGGAAGGAGAGCAAAAACAGAATGTCTCAAAGAAAAAAAATAGAAATAAAAACCTTCTTGTTGTTATACGCCATGAAATACGATTTGATGCAGGTGGGCAGCTAGTGTGAAAGAGGCTTCACTGCTGGCTACAGCACTCCTCACGATGAGATCTGTAACAGATTATTTACTTCTCGAAGTCACAGTTCATTCAAGTATTAAATAGGCAAAGTACTACTTCCAATGTGAAGTGCTGAGCAGAGCCCTAATTACAGTGCTTAGACAGGGGTGTTATTTCTCTGCTGATACCACAGAGAGAGAAAAGCCTCTTTGCCAATAAGGAACTCGAAATCATGTTTCCAGACAGAAGGAGCTACTCACACTAAAGCCCGTACTCTGAAGCCTGAAATTTGGGGTTCGCTGAAAGTAAGACATCCTTGCTCAACTGATGGGTCTCAGGATGGGAGAGGGCCTTCGTCTGCCTGGGCTATAAAGAGGCTAGTCTAGGATATCTGGCGATAAGGACTTTTAGAGCTTCCAGCTATTGAGAGGAAGATGTATTTTGTCCTCGCGGAAGCAGAGGAAGGAGTGAGAGAGCGAAGGGTTTGTTGTGTTGCCAGAGACTAGCTGAGGAAACTGATTAGTTGATCTCTGTACCACATATCTATTTATTTATTTTAAAGATTTTAATTTATTTACTTTTAAAGAGGGGAGGGAGAAAGAGAGAGGAGGGGAGAGAGAAACATCAATGTGCGGTTGCTGGGGGTCATGGCCTGCAACCTAGGCATGTACCCTGACTGGGAACCGAACCTATGGCACTTTGGTTTGCAGCCCGCGCTCAATCCACTGAGCTACGCCAGCCAGGGCTACATCCTGATATTTAGAGGGAACCAAATAGAGAGTGCAGTGTGTACCTGAGCTTGGTAGGGTGCGGTGGGAAGGAAGTGAAAGCAGTTGGTAGAGAGAGGACAGTGATGCCACCCTGAGAGGAATCTGTTTACTGCATTCACCATCATCACACAGTGGGGTGGGAAGAGTATAGGCCTTGAGTTTAGATCCCTCTTGATTCAAATTAAGCCTTTTATTTTTCCTGTAACTTGTTTGGCTTAGTGGAATCAAGAGTAACATATAAAATGTTTCCTATCTTTATATTCTGTTTTGAATGTATCAAACTATCAATTGTTCAAATACACAAGGACATAGAGAAATAGTTTTAAAGAAAGGCAAAGAAAATAATGCCATTTCAGAGTATTGCTGCTTTTTCTTGTAAAGGTTCTTTTTTCCTGATTTACCTAGTAGAAGGATAATGTATGGATGGCAGATTTTTGTGTTTGTTTTGGTGTGTTTTTTTTTCTCTAGTGTAGCCTTTTCTTTTTGTTAAATAACATAGACAAATATTTTATCATTTTATTTGCCTTCATTATGTGATATCAAAGTAGTACTATTTTTAAATAATATTTTATTTATTTATTTTTAGAGAGGGAAAGGGAGGGAGAAAGAGAGGAAGAGAAACATCAGTGTGAGGTTGCCTCTAGTGTGCCCCCTACTGGGACTGGCCTGAAACCCAGGCACATGCTCTGATTGGAATCCAACTGGAGACCCTTTGCTTCACAGGCCTATACTCAATCCACTGAGCTACACCATTCAGGGCCAAAGAACTACTATTTTTTTAAATAACTTTTATCTGTTAATCATGTAAACTTACTTTTCTGTAAGGTAATGATATTACTATTGAGAACTGAGACAGGATTCTACCCAGACAGAAAAACTTTGACTTCTAAAACTGAGACAGACCTTGAATACCCTTTAGTCCAATAGTTTCCCAACTCTGGCTAGATATTGGAAAAGCCTGTTGAAAGCCTTTCACTATGTGGATCTCAGAATTAGCTCCATATGATTCTGATACAGGTTGAAGATGGGGAACCAGTGATATGGTGTAGCTTCCATATATGATAGCCTGGGAAACTGAGATTCCCAGAAGTTCAGCTTTCACTTAATGTTACCCACTTAGTTAATAGCACATCTGTAACTAAAGCCATCTCTTTGTGAAATAAAGAGACTAGACCTGAGGAAATAAATCATGAGTAGAAAGCTTGATAGTATGGCTCATGCTTAAAAATAATTGATATTCAAAGTAATCTTTTGGTTCTTGTTCTCCAATTAACTGACTAATTCAAGTATTCTGGTTTTTTTTTCATTAAAGAGTTAATTTTTGTCTTGGTCTGGCACTGTGCAAGTTAGTGGGTGTGTGTAATTATGCAGCATATGGAATAGTTGAATCCATTCTTAGTGTGCTGCTTCGTATTCCTTGTAATGCTACTCATTATTCTATTTGACTTTAATTGTGTTCTTAGGTGGATATGTTAAAGATTAATGATGCATATAGCCAAAATCAAGACTTACAGAGATGTGAAGATTTTAAAAAAATAGAGTAGAAGCTATAACAGTTAAATTTTTTGCTTTTTCTTTTTGGAGGGACCATATCCTGAGGGCTTTACGTGAAAAATTTAAGTGGTTATAGCCAATCTTTAGTGGTGTGTTATTATCCTGTATCCTTGCCATAAAGCTGATGTTATAACTCTGCCATCCTACTTGGAAATATGTAGTGAGCTGGGGTGTTATGAGAGCCACTATCTGGCTTAATATGTTGGATTTAATTGAGCAGGGCAGACACATGTTTGCATTGCATTAATGGGAAAATATAGCTTCTCACTCTGTATAAAATAAGATGTTAGTCTTCTCAGAAAGAAATGTGGGTCTAAGTTTCAGGACCAGACTTTCTTATGCAACTAATGAAAACAGAATACCGACAGGCTCTTCTGGTTAAATAGCAGTGCAGGTAAAAACAGTGCTTGCTTCCTCCCATGGCCTCATCAAAATTATAACTAAACTACAGCATAGCCTTCATGGAGACCCACCTGCCTGAGCTCTAGTTGAACAGAAGTCCTATAACTAAGGTTTCAAAGAAGAAGCCACATTGAGACTGGTAAGAGAAGCAAAGATGTGGACTGGGGTGGTCCCACACCTATGTGTGGCACTTAAAAAATAGGGATGCATATCTTGATTGGGGAGATCCCTGCTGAAAATCCAGGGGTTGCAGCCTCAGACCAGGTTTTCAAACCCGGGCTTCCAGTGCTGGGAAGAGGAGTTTACATACCCTCTGGCTGTGAAAACCAGCATTGGTTGTGGATAAATGAGACGGAGGGTTTCCAGAGTCCCAGGTATTACTCTTAAAGGACCCATCCACAGAAATACTGTTCTGAGCTCCACAGCTTGGGTGGCAGCATGAAAGGCACCATGGACATATCAGGAGAAACTGAGTTGTCTGTCTTTAAAGCAAGCACTGGAGGGATATCTTTCTCCCAGATAGAAGTACTGGCAGAAGCCATTTTTCCTTTGCTGAAGCTTTCCCCTTGTGGACAGAGGCTGGGACCATATCTGAGTCTCCATCAATCTGACTAACACTGTTTATTCCATCCCAGCCCACTTGCATTGCTACCCAAGCTGCTTCCACTGGCTGTTCCATACAAATAGCCTGTTTTGTTTTATTCTTCAGATTTTCCTAAAATCTCTTGAAGATTCACAAACCCCCCAAAAACATCATCTGGGCTTGGTGTGCCCCATAGCTCTTGCTAAGCAGCTGCAAGCCTGGATACATCAGCAGCCAGCCTAGGTTTGCAACTTGGCCTTTCTTTGGGACCTCCAAGGCCAGCACAACTAGTAGCCATCTGAAGATGGCTCTCTAGTTCATGCCAGATGCCCCAGGGAAGGGCATTGGCAGTGGCTGAACTGTTCCTGTACCTCCTGGAAGAACCCAGAGCCAACACACCTGACAGAGAGCTTCACACCATGCCAAAGCACCACCCAGCCACCTCCATGAGTGACACACTCAAGGGGAAACTCAGCGGTCACCCAAGCCCTGATGACACACTATCAGTAAAGTTGGCCCCTGCAGAACAGCTCCTCTGTTGTACTCACAGCCAATTCTTGAAGCCAATGGGCATGGGAGTAAGTCCCTCCCATTGACATCCAACAGCTTCAAGGCTCCACTATAACAGGAGGGTGCACAAAGCCTACAGACAGGAAACGCCAAGAATGTCTGGCTCTGGTGACAGGGGATGCTGCACCACTGGGTTCTATAAGATACCTACTATATAAGGCCACCCTACCAACACTGGAAGGTGTAGCAACTCTGCTTAACACATAGAAACACACACAGGGACACAATCAAAGTGAAGAGTCAAATGAACATGTCCCAAATTGAAGAACAGAATAAAACAGGAAGAGAACTAAGCAAAATGGAGACGAGCATTCTACCAGGTGCAGAATTCAAAACGCTGGCTATAAGTGTACTCAATGTATGTAAAGGAAAAGTAAAATAACTTAATGAGAATTTCAACACAGAGATATGAAACATAAAAATGGAGGTCAAAAATACAAAAAACTGCCAGTCAGAAATAAAGAATACAGTAGCTGAAATGAAGAATACATCTCAAGGAATCAACAGTAGAGCAGATAAGGCAGAGGATCAAGTCAGTGATTTGGCAGACAGGTTGCAGAAAACACTCACCCAGAACAGCAAAAAGGAAAAAAAATACAAAAAAAAATAGCCTATGGGGCCTCTGGGACACCTTCAGGCATATCAACATTCATATCAGAATGTGCCAGAAGAAGAGAGAGCACAAGGAATTGAAAACCTATTTGGAAAAAAAAAGTGATGGAAAGTTTCCCTAAACTGGTGAAAGAAATAGACCTACAAACCCAGGAAGCATAGAGTCCTAAACAAGATGAAAGCAAAGAGGCCTGCATCAAGGCACATCAAATTTAAAATGCCAAAGGTAAAAGACAAAGAGAGAATCCTAAGAGCACAAAAAGAAAAGCAGTTACCTTCAAGGGAGCTGCCATAAGGCAGTCAGGTGATTTCTCAACAGAAACTTTGCAGGCCAGAGGGACTGGCATGAGAAAGACAAAGTGATGAAAAGCAAGGTCCTACAACCAAGAGGACTCTGCCTAGAAAAGCTATCATTTAGAATTAATAGACAGATAAAGAGCTTCCCAGACAAGAAATTGCTAAAGGAGTTCACTGCCACCCAAATAAGACTACAAGAAATGTGAAAGGGTACACTTTAAGAAGAAGAAGAAACAAAACAAGAGATAACAATATAAATTTTAAAAAAGGCAAGCAATTCATTCTATCAACTATTACTTTGAATGCAAGTGGATTAAATGCTCCAATCAAAATACATAACATGCCTGAATGGATAACAAAACAAGATCCTTACATATGCTGTCTACAAGAGACTCACTTCAGATTAAAAAACAAAAACACACTGAAAGTAAAGAATAAAAATAATTTCATTCAAATAGAAATTTAATAAAAATGCTGGGATAACAATACACACACACACACACATACACACACACACACACACCAAAGACCATAAGAAAAAGAAGGGCCAAGCAATTCCACCTCTGGATATTTATCTGAAGAAACCCACAGTAATAATTAAAAAAGACATAATACTTATGCATCCATATGTTCATTGCAACATTATTTACAATAACCAAGATATGGAATAAACTTCAGTGTCTATTAATAGATAAACAGATAAAAATGGCACACATATATAATGAAATATGACAGAGCCATAACAAAGGAATTGTGATGTCTGAAACAACATGGATGGATCTAGAGAGTATTGTGCCAAGTGAAATAAGTCAAAGATAAGTGCCATATGATTCTTCTTATGTGTGAAATTCAACAAAAAAAAGATACAAGCAAAATAGAAACGGACTCATTTTTATGGTTGCCAGATGGGAAGGGGGCTGGGACGATGGGTGAAAAGGTGAAGGAATTAAGAAGTGAAACTAGTGAAGGTCATGTAAAGTATTGCCTAAGAAATATATGTAGTCAATAACATTGTAATAACTATGTATGATGCCAGGTGGGTACTAGATATATGAGGGTGATTACTTTATAAGTTATATAAATTTCTGATCACTGGATTGTACACCTGAAACTAATAAAATATTATACATCAACTGAAATAAAAAAAATAAAAGAATTAAAATGAAAACAAAGGTAAAATATTGACAGGTTCTAAATAGAAATGCAGCTACAATTTAATCAACATATGCAGTAGTTAAGAGTCACAAGAGTGGGTCAACTCCCTTCCCCATGGACTAAGTAAATAAGATTGGACTTATAATGATAATTAAAATGACTCTGATAATGATAAAGCCTCCGTGGCAGCAGTGACAAACATATGTAGCACTGACAGCATGCCAGGTGCTCTTATAAGCTCTTTCTGTGTACCAATTCATTTGATGTTCAGAGCAATTCTATAAAATAGGGACTATTTTATACCCTTTGTGCAGATGATGGCCATGAGACACAATGAGGTTAAGTCACTTAAAGTCACAGAGTCACTAATAAGTTGAACATGTGTGACTGAATAAAGACATTAGGGCTAAAGGGCCTATAACCTTGTGGTTGTGTGCATGTATAGTTTAATTGAGATATGCTTCATATATCAAGCAATTCACTCATTTAAATCATACAATTCAATAGTTATTAGCTTATTTATCATCTCCTTGTACAAATATCACCACAATCAATTTTGGAACATTTTTATCATCCCCAAAAGAAACTCCACACTTTTTAGCAGTCACATCTCATTTCCCCCAAACCTCTACCAGGACTGCCCAACCTTTTGACAACTCTAGGCCATGCCGTAAGAAGATGAGTTGGCTTAGGACACACATTAAATACACAAAACATTAAAGAAAATGAAAAAAAAATCATAATGTTCTAAGTAAATTGACAATTTTGTGTTGGTCTGCATTCATAGCCATCTTGGGCTGTATGTGCCCAATCAGCCTTGGGTTAGACACCCTTGCAAGTCTCATGTGTAGGCACCCACTAATCTACTTTGTGTCTCCGCTTGTTCTGGAGTTTTGTATAAAAGGTATGGTGTCTTTTATGACTGTTTTCTTTTACTTAGCATAATGTTACTGAGATTCATTCATGTCATGGAATGTCAGTATTTCATTACTTTTTATTGATGAATACTATTCCATTGCATAGATATCCATGTTTTATTTATGCATTTATCAGTAGATGAGTATATTTGCACCATTTGCAAATTTTGGCTATGACAAATACTGTTGCTACAAATATTAATGTTATAACCTTTTAAGTCTTAACAAAACTGGCTGGAGTTTATATAATATTTAAGTTAAATAGTAGAGTTACTTTTGCGGGGTAGTATTTTTCATGAAAAAAATACAATTCAAAATTGTAGATGAGTCTACAATATCTACAAGCCACCAAAATTTAGTTATCAACTTTCTTATCTGAAAAAAAGAAATTCTACTTATTAACTTCATAATAGAGTAGTTCTATCTCTTCAGAACATTGACTAGGTTTATTCACTTGGTTTTTGTAAACTTGCACAGAGTCTAATATTTATTGGATGACCAATAAATCTTTGATGAATGAATACAAAGATATAAAGAAAACGCATTTACTAGCAGTGGCCTGTACTCATCAAAAACAAAAAAATCATTCCATTCTCTTCAAAATGATTGGCCTTTTTGTTTGGGTATAACCCACAATTATGCCCTTATAAGAAGAAATATCACCTTGGTTCCTAATTTGTATTTCAGTTTCCCGCTATGACATTTTTTTTTTTTGGTAACCCAGATCTCTGGGACCTGTGATAACCTACTAGACTTTAGTCAACACATGATATATCCTCTGACACGTTACATTTGTCATCATCTCTGGGGAGTCTTGCTGCCATTCTTGCAGCCTAAAAATGACTGGACAAAGTTGTCACACCCCTTGTACCTGGTGCTTGAGGGGACATATTCTGTACTTGCATTAACTTCTTTTTAAATCTGGTGTTGCACACCCTGGATGAATTGTTTCTCCCTAGTGTTACACGACAGATTCCACCATGCATCCCAGCTGAATCAATAAAAATAAAACTTGATTGTTTTACAGTCTTCATTATTTTCTAAATGAATGGATGCAAGGAAGATTCACTCATGTTCGTGAGGCTGTTTCAAAATATATTTCACATTTCATTCACTCACAAATAGGCATTTCTTAAAATTAGCTAGCTGAAATTTTAGGCTAATTTACAATATTACCAATGAGCATACTTATTAGCTTACATATTTGACATTTCAAGAAAATAAAATAGTGTATGTCAAGAAAATATCAAAAAGACAAGAATTAAAAAAAGAAAACTATCAGATAGGATAAATGCAAGAATTAAAATAAATGCATGTAAATTATTAGCTTGATTTCTGAAAATAAACAGTATCCAAATGACAATTGACATATTGTTATTATACAAGTATATTTTATTAAAATATAATCATAGTGTTGCTTTCGGACAATATTATTCAATAGAAAGAATGTCAAAGACTACGCCAGCATATAATGCCATACCACCCCAAATGTGCCTGATCTCAGAAGCTAAGAATGTTAAGTGATTATGTTTTACCTAAAACTCTTTATTTATTTATGTAAATATCTACTCACTACCCCTTATGTGCAGACCCTTTCTTGGTTCAGGTAAGAAAAATATAAACAATATTTATTTTGTGATTTGGACACGATGTTCTAGGTGGTGTTGTTTTCTAGTTTTCTTTTCTGCAGCCTGTGAGGTATAGAACCTACCCTCTTCAGCAAAATTTTAATTAAGGACTATTTCACTCACCTTGTTCAAAGTTCTGTGAGTCACACACATACTCAATAAACTTTAAGTCTATTTGGTGATACCATGTTAATATAATATTGATGAAATTATAGATAGAAAAAACTAAGGGAAACTGGAAGAAGTTCTATAGAAAAGAAACATCCATTTCTAAGCACTGATATTGTTCAGAATACATCTCACAGATTTTGTTGTTGCTATGAAGCAGCATAGTACCAAAATTTGCTGCCGATTTTTGAAAAGCTGCTATGCAGATATATACTGAACTAATGGTACAGAAGATCTGTATTTCACTGTATACACTTTGTTCTCCTTGGCTGTTAAGTGGTGCCAAAACTCCAGAGTTGTACATTTTTCAAATAAATTGACAGAGTTATTGTGGCAATGAGATTTGACAAAACAACACATTCATTTCTTTGCTGATTTGAGTTGCATTGTTATGCTATTTCATTTTCTTGAAGTTTTTCACTGAGTCAGTAAAATTATAAAGTCAATATAAATAACTAAATAAAGATGATCTAGTATGTTCAAAAGGGCTAGAAATATAGTATCAAACAAAAGTGTTTTTTTTTCTTTCAAGACAGAGATGACTATGTTTAAACAAAGCCCCCAAAATGTAAGAGAAAAGCTTTAAAACATTTTAAATTTTTTGTTCAGTACTTTGAGATTCTTTGCTTTATTTTTTAGTTTCTAAATTCTTTATTTTAAAGTGAAATAGACTCAACCTCCCATACATTCTCTGAGTGTTAAGAAAAACTTTTGCCACATGATTACAAAGTCACTTTAGGACTAATAGTTTCATGATCTGAGAGTGTAATATCTCACAAGGAGGCAGCTTTTACTGTTTTATTATGTGAAGAATTAAAACTTCTAGTTTGCCCTTCAGATCTATGCTGTAAACTGTGAGAAAGCTAAGCAAATTTATTTATTTATAATTGAATGTCAGATATAGTTTCAAGCATTGGAAATTAATCAGTGAACCAATTAGACAAACAAAATCCTATTCTCATGGAACAGAAATCTTGTTCTAGAGGGAGAAAGAACATCAATAAGGAAAACAAGTTCAGTGGGTATTATTGGTATTACTAAGTAGAAAAGAATTTATTTCTTTTAGTAGAAAAGAGTAGAAATATTTCTAAGTAGAAAAGAAAACAGAGATCAGGACTACAGAGGTGTGTATATGTGTAAAGGCAATTTGACAATGCTGCCATAGAATGTCACACTAAGATGATGACATTTGACTTAAGACCCTCAGGAGGTGAGGGGCAGAGTCACACAGATATCTCAAAGAAGATTTTGGGACATAGGAAATAGCAGAGATAAAAACTCTGCAGGAGAGAAATGACTCCCTCTACTTCCTGCTGGTCCCTCTGAATATTTAAGGACCCTGAAGCTTATCTATGTTTTTTTAATTGAACTACCTTTATTTGTCTGTAACAAGATTTACACATTCTTTAACCATGATACAACATCTGTCTTATGAATGTCTACTTTATGTCCACCATCTTTCTTCACATTTTTATGTGATGGGTTTTAGACTAACTAAGGAAATAACTGAAATAAATTAGTGAATGTTTCATATGCCACGTGTGGGTTTGTGTGATTAAGTACATTCTGTCATTACTAAAGACTGTTGCATATTCATTTTCTCTTTTTCTATTTCTGTCACTCATCCTTTATCTCCTTGATTGTCCCTCTCTTACTTCAAATGGAGACACTCCATTTTCAGTCTTCCCAGTCTTCTTATTCTTCCTGGGGTGGTGGAGTAGATGAGAATGTGCATTCAGTGACAAGATGCATTCTGCCTTTATCCCTCACGATCTCACATCACTTGACACCTAGTAGCTCATTTGAAATTGCTAACGTGTAAACTTCACGTGTGAGTTCTTTGCCTGTGCTTTCTATAAAAGTTAACATCATTCAGTAAGGTGTAGGTTAATGAAATGCAATCTCCGTTTTTTTAAATAAAAAAAAATATTCAAGTTAGTCCCAATAGTCAAATAACATATTTTCTAAAAATACATTAAACAAGCTAGAAAATGTGAACATAAAATAACACTATTAATGAAGCCAGCATAATAGATGTAAGCAAGGAGTATTCCAGAAAAAGCAAGACTTAGGATCACTCTAGTTATAAACAGGATTTAAACAAAGCTATATAGCAGAGTGGCTGAGATCTGAAGCTTAGAGTTCAGAGAAAACTCACTTCTACTCTAGTTTTGTTACAGTACAAAAGCGGGGGCCAAGGGCAGCCGAGACAATATTCTATTACCCTAAAGGAAACCCCCAGGTTCGTTATGTCTGCCACCAAAGGAAAGACATCTCTCAGTGCCCAAGATTCGTGAAAAGGAAAGGAATTTATTATTCATTTGAAATAACACAAACTAAAGTTCCCCACAAATACCTACAGTCCTCCCAGCATCCTCCACATGGCAATAGGGAGCACTTCCAAAGCCTCGTGGCCCTGACTCTCACCCAAGCCTCATGGTTCCAACCAAGACACTAAAGCCACGTGGTCCTAAAACAACGTGTGGTCCCAAAAAGAGAGACGCCCAATGGCTGCTGTGCCTCCATTTAAATCCCAGCGCAAATCTTCCTCTGCAGCCCCATTTCCAGCCCCTCTCACAATTGGCCACAGCTGCCCGCATTCTGGGCAGGTGTGGCCCTGTGGTGTGGAGCCAATTATCTCCAAGCTCTTCTGGACCCTATTACAAATCCCTATTTGGGGGTCCCCTCTTGGCTGCACCCTGTTACAGTTTTGCACCAACCAGGTGTGGGATATTGGGGATTTCTCTCCACCTGCTGAAGTCTGTGTCTCTTCATTTGTAATTATGATGAATACTAGTGATTATTGTAGTGATCAGTAAAACAAGTGAATCGTTTAGCTCTGTGCTTTATAAATTTTGTGTAATCAAATAAGGTCATAAGTTAAATGTTCCATGACTCTCTTTACATTGAAAAACAAATGCATTATTTAAATTAGTAAGACTCTTACATAAAAATGCTTATAACACTTCCAGTAAAGTAGGTTTTAATTGGCTATTAAAACAGGTTTACATGTAAATAAAATTGAGTTTGATCTTGATGTTGAAAATGCATTTAAAAATTCAGCTTCTTAAGAACTATTAATAGAAAATATTTCTATCATGTTTAATCTGTGTCAGACAATATTTAAAGTTCTTTATATGTATTTAATCCTTTAAGTTTCTATACAACACACTGGCTGATATTAGGAACCTAAGTTTCTATGATGTAAGGCAGTCTCTTATTTTCTATGTCCAGTTATCGAAACCATGACTGCTGAGAGAGGATGTTGCTGCTATTAATTTGTGCCAGGAGAATTCCAGTTGCAGCACAGATTCTACTATAAAGGCCATTGACATACTCACGCAATACAAAAAATAATTAACGTAATACAATAACATAATAAGTATTTCAATAAAAATTTCATTAATTAATTTTTTTACTAGAAATCATTAAATGTATGCTAGGAACTGCCTTGTAAGATTGAAAAATAGAGCTTGTGTATACATAAAATGACATGATAACACAATTACAAGACAGCATAATAAGAGCTCAGGTGGTGGCATGACACCCGAGAGGAGCCTCCCACACTTGAATTGTGCACACACAAATCAGAGCTAATCTCAGAGAAGTGCCACTGCAGTGCAAACACTTAATTTTTACTATACTCCTTTTTTGTGGTCTGAGTATTCATGTAGAGGAATAATTCTAATCAGTAAATCTTGCAAAAGATATAACAAAATCGGTCTTCAGTAATATTAACCTGAATAAATTGGATCTAACAGTACAGACAATACTGGTGACATTTAAAAATATATAGAATTTATCAATGGAATCCCCAATTAGCTTAAATCTGTTTGAAGATTTAAAAGTAAAGCTGCAGCCCTGGTTGGTGTGGCTCAGTGCACTCAGTGCTGACCTGTGAACCTAAGGGTCACTGGTTCAATTCCCAGTTGCCAGGGTTGTGGTTCATGTCCCCATTAGGGGGCGCTTGCCAGACAACCACACATTGATGTTTCTGTCCCTCTCTTTCTCTCTTCCTTCCTGCCTCCCTAAAAATAAATAAAATAAAGTCTTTTAAAAGATAAAAACAGAAGCAAATATGGAATCTGTGCTACAAAATTATTAAGATGGCAGATAACTGAACTTAGGTATACTTGCTAATCAAACCTCTCAGTTTACACTCATGGAAAATAATAAAGATGAATAAGAGTGATGACTCTGCCAAACTTGTGACAGAAGAGGGCTCTGTTTAACATATTAGAATGATTTGCTTTCTATCTTCCAAACCAAATGTAAACAACCTGAGAGCAGAGTTTGTATTTCCTGTTCGAGGGTGTAATCCCTAACTTCTTGTATGTTGCCTGGTTTATGTTGTAATTGCAAATATCCTCTAACTTTTAGGAGAATCCTCAGATCATGTGACTAAAAAGAAAAATAACAAACTTGAGGACAACATCATGTACCTGTGATCAATTCCAGGGATAAGCTCCAGCTCTGTGGAGGATAGCAAAGGTCATCACTATGCCAACAGCAGAAACAAACATTCGAATAGTTCTGTCCATTATATCTTACAGAATGTCAGTGAAAACGAAACAGTCAAGCACTGGGTGAAACAATGCTTTTCTCAGCTAGCAAAGCTTCAGCAGTGGGTGTTGGTCCCAGGGGCCAGCTGGTCTTCCTGGAAGGGAATAGCTATGCACACCCCTTTCATGCTGTAGTGAAAGGCAACTGTCCCCTTCCCAGGAACCCTAGGCTACAGCAGAGGGTTGGCCAGGTGGCATAAGATCACATGCTTATGTAAAACAAAAGCAAACTCACTGAGCTTGAAACAAGAAAGGTATCTTCACACAAGGTGACAAGCCTTGAACATTTTAGGTGGCATCTTCATTTTGTAACGTGGGAGTGTTACAGATGCAAGGCCCATCCGTATGCAGCCAAGTGAGTGGTGGAAAGACTGTGTATGTTAGACTACCTGTACCAGCAACAGCAAAGCCATTGTTTTATTAAGCTGGAAGGAGGGATATTGCTGAACACCTGGTGTTCATTCATTTCCAATATTGTTTTAAAAACTAAAACTTTTGAGAATAATACAAATACCATGATGAACTAGAAGTACAACTAGAAAGGGAAACAAAATCTTATCCGGTGACCAAAAGATTTCTCCGTTTGCAGATCACAAATCAAGTTACTTAACGCATTTGACTTTGTAGCAACTTAGTAGAAAGGAATAATAAGCTTCTTGGTTAAAGCATTAGCTATAAACTTTAAACCTCCCCATCATCTGCTTCAATTTATTAAAAAACATATTAATAAGAGGTCACATCACTACATAACTTAAATCTTATTGTAGTAATTCGTAAATGAGGTGGGGGACATTTCACAATTTGATGGAGGTTTCTGCTTTAAATACAAGCCTATTGTTTTAGATATTTTCAAGCTGAGACCCTTGGAATTGGGTGACAGAGACAATGTGTTAAACCTCTGTTTGAGCTCTGTATGTGTCCTGATGAAGAAAGATAGAGATATTGTACAGACAAGGTCTGGGGTATCATTTAGTCTTTATTTCTCCAGGTAATAATTATCAATGCTATGGCACTTGTAATTAAATTCAAAGACCACTGGGAGTCATAATCCATTTAATTACAAACTGGGGAAATGGAGCAGAAGAGATGAGATCATCTCGATCACCTAGATAAGGCTAAGCAGACGCAGACTGAGACCAAAGCTCCCCACACCTCTCATTCTCTGCCCTCATTCCCTTCTCCGCCCACAAACTGAGAAACAGCGTGGCATATTTTTAATTGTTTTTACTAATTGAAAGTATTAAAAATAATCCTTTAAACTGGCTGTCACTGGAATTGAAAATTAAAGTATTCATTGAGAAATGCAGGTAAAACTTGGAAGTTGTATATAATTAGAAATAAATATTCATTATGCTATCAACCTACACTTAATGTTTTGATGAATGTGCTTTTATTCAATTGCTTTCCATTAAATTTCATCAGTTTTGAAATATGTAAAATCCATACAACATTATGTTCTACAATGTGTATGAAATAGCCCCATAAAGCTGCCTTTTTTGGTGTTAGAATTATTTTCACACAGCTGCTTTAGAATGCCCACATAAAAATCTCCTCATTAAATTATATTTCAATAGTTGCAAAGTATGGCTAAGGCCCTCCCAAACTACTTGATCTTAATTAGAGGACAAAAAAATGTTCCTAATAATAATGTCAGCAATTTTCCACGTAGAAAATTAAATGATTATATTAGAACTTGCTTATTGTTGTTGTCAGCACAGTGACTGAAACTCGATAGAATTTAGGTTAAAGAAAAAAGGTATTTAATTGCCTTAATGTAGCTAAAAGTGGAAGGGATTTTACTGATTTTAGGCACAGATGGAACCAGTGGTTCAGGGTTATTACTCCATTATTCACACTATCTCCCTCTCATGGTTTTTCTTTATGATTTGGTTTCCTTTTCAGATAATCTTTTTCAATATGATAACAAGATAGTCCCCACTTTACCTGGCTACGTGATTTCAGGGAATGAGAAATATCCTCTACTATTCATCTGAGAACTGATCACTATATGCATGCAAACAAATCGCCTGAGCTAGTGAAAGGAGTCTTAAAAAGCATTAGAATGAACAGTGATTGGGGATCACATGAGGCTGAGAATAGTGACTTTTGCCATCAGCCCGAGTGAAAAAACATTAAGATTAATGGGGAACAAGATGGAATGCATAAAAAAGAATCTTGTCTCAGTAGCATAATTAGCCCTGGATTTTGTTCCTGTCCTGAATAGCAAATATGAAAAGCAAGACCAGAAAGGATAAAACTATTTCTAAGGAATTAAAGTACTTTCCAAAAAAAATCCAAAAATATTTATAAGAAAATTGAAGTAGACAACTCCAACAAAATATTGCTCATTGTATCTTGGAACAAATAAGAAATTATTAGACATCTGATTTTAACTCTGATATGTAATAAACAAAGACTTTGTCACTTCTGTCCATAAAAAAAAAGAAAAAGATGGAAAAACTGGAAATCAACAAATTTCTTGTGCCTATCATAGAACTGAGCTCAAAGAATAAATCAGCCCTGGCTGGTGTTGCTCAGTGGATTGAGCATGGGCTTGTGAAGCAAAGGGTTGCCAGTTCGATTCCCAGTCAGGGCATATGGCTGGGTTGCAGGCCAGGTCCCCAGTAGGGGACACATGAGAGGCAACCACACATTGATGTTTCTCTCCCTCTCTTTCTCCTTCCCTCCCCTTCTCAATAAATAAATAAATAAATAAATAAATAAATAAATAAATAAATATTTTTTAAAAAGGCAAATCATCTCCCAAATCTGGTGACGGGCATATCTAAAGAATGCAGCAACTGAGATCTACTCAATTAAGGAAGAAGCCATTAGAGCAATATAACAGTAGGAACACTTAAATGGCAATTCTGACGAATCACTTCTTTGGACCATTAAGAAAGTGAAATGTGTTTGTGGCCATGGTCCTCAGAGATCCCTAAGTTTAGTTGACTATATCTCTAGAAACCTCTTCAGATTCTCAGGATGAGGATTCAAAAAAGAACCCCTCACAGATCTGACATTAGGAAGAGTGACCTTTATGAAATACGCTCAGAAACTTTTACAGGAAAAAAGCCTGATATACAGGAAAAAAGAACTTTATATGATTACAATTCTGAAATCAGATTTCCTCTGGATTACAGATTCATTAGATTACAGATCAAAATTTTTAGGACACATACTCTCTGGGGAGAAGTAAACAGAAGGCCCCAATATCAAGAAGGAAGGATAAAAGGTAAATTGTGTGTGTTCTAGGAGTATGGTTAAACATTGTACACAATCCAGTCCTTAATGAGAGCCACACAAATCACACAACATGTGATAACATAACTAACATAACTAACATAATGGAGGCCTACTTACACCAGTTTATGCTAGCAGATGCATCACATGCAATTAAAATTACAATGCAAGTTACAATGCAATAAAAATTACAATGTAAATTACAATGCAAATAAAATTACAATGCAATCCTGAAGTCATGAAATATCACAGTTTGAAGGGACAAAGCAAGCATCACATTTGTACTCAGATATGACACAGATGCTTGTATTACCAAAGAATTTTTAAAAACTATAACAATATTTTAATGACTCTAATGTGGAAAAAAGTGGTCAACATACAAGAACAGATGAGTCAAGCAAGCAGAAAAATGAAAGCTCTAAGTCAAAATCATTGAATATTACAGAAACCAAATAGTAACAGAAATAAAGATATCTCAGAAAGGCTATCTATCAGTAGACTTAATATGGCCAAAGGAAAAATCAGTGACTTGAAATAAGTCAACAGAAATTTCACAAAGTGAAATAAGAAAAAATGAGAATATGCAGGAATTCCTGAGACAATATCAAAATGTGTAACATACTTATGATTGGAATACCAGAATAAAAAGAGAAGAGGAATACAGCAGAAAAAATTTGAAATAATAATGGCCATGAACTTTGCACAGGTAAGAACAGATACCAAACCACAGATCCAAGAAGGTAAGAAAGTTCAAATCAAGACAAAGATAGATAAATAAATAACCTAGGCATATGATATTCAAACTGTTGAAAAACAAAAGAAAATCTTACTGATTTTGTTTTGTTCTTATGGAAAGATGCAATAAGTCAAAGTTAGAAAATAAAATAGTATTTGTACAAGAACAAGAAAAATAATTCAGCACGTGTCTCATCAGAAACAATTTGAGCAAGAAAAAAGTGAAGTCAAATAATATTGTCAAAAGGAAAAAGAAACCCTAGAGGCTATTTACTGAAATTACCCCTTAAAAATGTAGGGAAAATGAAGTACTGGCACAAAGGAAACTATAGATAAATCTCAAAATAATTAACTGAGTGAAAGAATCCAGACAGCTCCGCCCACACACACATACACACACCAGCCCAACAAAGGAGTATGTTTGTATGAGTCAATTGATAATCTGTTCTAGGGAATGTAAGCCAATATATATGTAGTGACAGCAAGCAAATCATTGGTTCTGTGAATGGGGTGGAGATTGAAAAGAGCATGAAGAAAGAATCTCAAAAGAGCAGAAGGGAAGTTTTGGGGAGGTCTGATTAGATAGATCATCAGCTTGCCTTTTTTTAATTATACAGATTTTATTTTTTAAAAAAGCTTTGTTTTCGTGGGATATGTTTCATATTGGTGATTCTCAAAGTGGGAAAATGACAATTTATTACTTGAAGTTTTAGATTTGTAGGCAATATTTCAGGACAAGAAAAATGTACACATTTGAGGATTAAGTCTCACTCAGTTTAGAATCTGTAATATTTTGATATATTTACAAGAAGACCTCTTCCCTACATGGAACTTCTCTATATTAAGAAGCTCTCCTGGCTCTTTTTACCAGGAATTAGAATTCATAATATGAAATGTTAGCATTTCCTAATTTTAAAGTTTACCAAAGACATATAACCATCAGTGATGCGATAGCAATGGTTGCATGGCTATATACTTATGTCAAATCTTGTCAGATTATACATTTTAAGTGGAGCAGTTTATTTCATATCTATTACATTTGAAGGGAACTGTTTTCAATAATACAGAGACCCAGTTTTAGTAAAAGCAAAGCAGTTCCTAACCTCTGGGAGCTGGTCCAGCAATACCAGTGAGGCTTTGGTGTTACTATGAGCTGACCTGGCACTGACAGTGAGCTAGTCCTTGGAGTTCACTTGTTGAACAGAAACAATTTCACAGAACGTCAATATCAAACAAGTCCACTAAGATAGTAATTGATCAAGACACAAAAAAGAATATTTCATAATCCCATCTGGCCATAGACAAAATTGAAACATAGTTCAAACAACAAAAATTTCCAGATATCTTTCTTCCTGACTAGTATAAATGATTGCTACTTCTTTATCAAATTAGCTTTGCTGTAGTCCTCTCTCCTTCTACAAAACATTAATTAAAATAGCCAATCCAGATGGGGACCTTTATGGTCAGTGTGCTTGAATAGGTGGGACTCCAAGGTCAGACTGTCTCTTAGGTTTACACAGGAACTGGAACTGTGGATTCCAATAAAGTATATTTAGAAAATAAACTTTTAACATTTAAACTCTAATTTTGCAAGAAAAATCAGGTGAGAGTAACAAGCTGGGTTTAAATATTGACTAAGATTAATAGGCATGGCTTTCTATAAGTGTAGTGCATTCATTCCCCGTTGTATGGTCATCACTGTTGCGTGGAGCCATAAACGCAGTCTGCTTCTCATCAGTTCATCCCTGATGGTCTTTGGCAGGAGGGCATGGGCATTAGTGACGAAGCACTTGGGGCACACCTATAACTAATTGTATATGACCCTCAGGATTCACATGAGAAATGGACACACAAAAAATGGCATTGTAAAAATCTAACAATGGAACAATGAAACTGCACAAAAACACATATGCAAGTCAAAGTAATGGTGAGGTTATTTGGAATTATAAGGTCCTATGTGGTTGCCCATAAAGATGTATCTTTGAAAAAATAGATTAAATCATATTAAACCTTTTCTTGAAGCAAGGAAATGTAATAAGCCAACTATATTTTGTAAAACCATGCCTAGTGAAGGGGAAAGAGATACAGTGGGTAATATTAGGCTGCCTCTCAAACTCTGTGGTCTAATCAACATCAACAAATATTTGGGGTCAGTCTGGGAACTTCTACATGCCTATCGATACATAGAGCATACATCGGTAAAAATAAAAGTCAAATGGTTGTTTGAGTGAAAAAGTAAAGAAGACGCAATTCTCAATCCAATAAAAAGAAGCACCTCTTTCGACTGGAACTTTTGGTTTTTGAACTGTATGTTAGAGCTCCATTGCACACATTGTGACCAGGTAAAGACACCCAGGGAAAGACATGTAGGAAGGAACTTGGCACCTGTGTCAGAGAATATGCGAGCCCTCGGGCTGTTGCCAGGAGAGTTTTCAGTGCACCAAGCCAAAATGAAAGAAGCAGAAGCTTTGGCAGCAGGTCTATGGAAGCCAGCAAACAGGATGCAATCTGGCAGCAGAGGTGAGAGCTGCAACAGGTAATTAAGTAGGAGCACAGCTTTGTAATCCTTTTGAAACAAAGGGGATTTAGAGAAAAATCGCCCTTTTGGGGGTTCTAACGGAAGGAATGCTGTTTCTGCCCACCCACTTATTCATTAAATCTCCCATCCTGACTCTCACAACTAGCCTGTAAACAACTCTATAGGACACAACCCATTCTCTTTCCCTTTTGCTGGAAAAACACACTCACAGAGAGTCCTTTCAGCAATTAGAGATCACGTTGATCTGTAGCGCAGGTGGAGATTGAATTTAATAGCCTTAGATGACTGTGTCCTAAAATTACTTTGCTGCTGCAGGGCTTTCGATTATATTTCTTTCCATATGGACCTTATTTGCTCAACTCATGTCACATTGATTCTAGTGACATTTAGGACATGTGCACTCGATGCTTTGTTCTCACAGCCTCCATCAAATCTGTATGCTTTCTGGTTATGCTAGTTATAATTGGCCAACAAAGAGAGACTCTGTGCACATTTCCTGGGTCTTTCTGTCTTCTTCATGTTTACATGCAAAGCAGGGAGACAACAGCTACAAAAAGTGCTTTCTCTACAGATTTGATTTCTGCACACAAGGACAAGTGGGAGAGCAAAGTCTATCAAGGTTATGCCCTGTAAATGACCGTTTATACGTTTTATAATCTGCGGGCACATACATCTCTGATTCTGATATCCTCCCTTCTGCTGGGCACATGATGAAAGGAGAACTTGGCAGACTCTCGGAGAAATAGAAAGTATCTAATGCTACAGAGTTGGGTTGTAAGTACATTTTCTTTTCCCATTGAAAACTGAATCATTTGACATATCTCCTCTTTATTTCATTTTTTTTGACCTGTGGTGATGAATTTCAAATATGATCAATATATAAAGTATGCATTTTTCTATTGCCATGAAATGCTGTCAAAGCTTTGTAGACTCAGAGACTCACCTACCCTCTACCATAGGGGTTGAAATTTTCACTTTGGTTTAAAGACTCAACCACTAATTTGAATACATTATCTTTGTGTGTTTTACCTTTCCTTCTAACTCTGCCTTCCTATGTGTACTCTAAGGGAAGGGTGTTTAGTGATTATCTTAGTCCATTTGAACTGCTGTTATAAATCACCTTAGACTGAATGTCTTAAACAACAAACATTTATTTTTTCATAATTCTGGAGTCTGGAAGTCGAAGATCATGATGACAGCATGGCTATGTTCTGATGAGAGCACCTTTCAAGGTTACAGGCATCCAACTTTTCATCTTCAGACATCAGAAAGAAAACAGAAAGTTCTCTGGGGTCCCTTCTATAAGGGTACTAACCCCACCCATAAGGACTCCACCCTCATGATCTAGTGACCTTTTGTCAAAGGGTCACTTCTCACAATGATCACAGTGGAGGTTAGGATTTAAACGTCCACATTTTGAGAGGATGCATTCATCCATTACAGTGATATAAACATTGAGTGAGTTCAAGTGAATTTGCTTATTTTTGACTATTTACACAAATGCTTCTCAGTGCTATGGATAGAAATATAAATAAATATAGTTTAATCTAAACAACATTTTCTTTTCATTTCATAAGGAGGTAAAGCCAGTTGCTGGATATGCTTTCAAAGGAAGGTTGTAGGGCACATTGCAAACAACACAAATTTGGAATGGCACCACTCATAATTTGTAGAAGGTAATTAATAGTTTCTATAACTTATTTTATAGGCCACTGTAGGGTAGTAAATGGGGGAAAATGCCTCATGTCCTGTAAAAAATGTGATACACATATCACATATCACAGGTAGCAGCAAGGGTTGCTCAGTGCCCCTGGGCTTGTGTGAACTGACAGCAGACCAGAGCGAGCCCTCTGTGCCTCTGTGCCCCGTATCTTTGTCTGTGTTCAGGGAAATGAGGGATGTAGCTTTCCTCTAACGTTCTTCCACTAAGGTCTGTAGGACAAGCCGGAAAAGCCAGTCGAGGTAGCAATCAACTTCTCTGAAATCATACGGTTTACAATGTATTTAATTGTTAATCTATGTGGCTTCAGTAAATGTATTTCAGATTATCTTAAGAAAATTTTCTAAGTGTAAAAAAATGCATACAGAGTACAAAGTTATGGAGTAAGCATATAGATGTTTTTTACTCATCCCAGTTGAGCACTTACTTTCAGTATTAAAGTCTACTTAATTATTAAATTCTACACACTTTAGATATTTAGTGTTTAAAAATGCTAATTAAAATAACTATTATATTATTTTACTTTTTATTTTATTACATATACCATTAGGATCTGAGGAAGGCCAATATACAGCGTCTGGTATGTATAACACCCCATTTTTATTACAAAATCTTTTATTAAAAAATCATAAGCATGTAAATCCATCATATAACAATATCACACTCGAGCACACCATATGACATTTTTGGTGAAATGTTCAAATTAAAACTACAGTTATTACCCTCATATTATTACCCCACCAACCACACTTAAGCAGGTGTTACCTCTGCCAGACCCTGTATACTAATGTCTGTATCCTAATTCATTTTCTAAACTAATAAAAATAAGGTTCTTTTTTATTTAACTTAATTCATGCATATATACATATTTACATTTATTCATAACAAAGCAAACACACACATATTTGCTTCTTTATAAATAAGAGAGATGGCCTTATCTATATTTGCAGCAATTAAAAAGGTCAGATAATTGAGAGAACCCAGGATATTCCATAGGGTATACTCATGCAAGTCTTTCATAAAGTTACATAGTAAAGCAGGGAAAGTAAGTCAAGCAAAGGTTACGGAATTCTATGTCTTTCTCACATAAATCTCAGAGTCCTTTTTCAGTCACACAGGAGATGCTCCGTCTTCCTGTGTGATTTACCAAGATAAATGTGAGACTCCTTAGTCTCAAGTGAACAAAAGCACAAGTTAACTGCAGTCTTTATGCCTCACTGGTCACCTAGCTAAAACCAGGTGCATACTATCATCCACACACATTGAGTAAATGGTGCAAGCAAGCTGATAAAAAAGTGAGTTTTAGACTTGAAGCATCACATCATAAATCACAAACTAAATAAACCACTTCATCCTTATCTTGCAAGAGTCGGTATCATGTTTCTAGGCGATCCAGCAGAAAAACATTAAACAACCAGAGAGTAGCTGCAGATGAGTTCCGTTCTCACACAGTAGTGTGTTGTAACATGCTATGGATTTCTTTACATGTCACATTGATCTATTTCTTTGTCGTAATTGTTTTCTAGTTTCTGTATTTGATGCCTTGACATCTTGAAGCCTTGTTGACTCTGAAGGGACAGACCCTCTCAGGGTCAGCTGTTTGCTAGAGCTATCAAAACCAATTATCCATAAGCCAGTCTTTCATATGCAAAACAATCAATGCAGAGTTCGTACCCCCTACCACTGCCCTTATGACGCTCCCACACTCAGGACCACTGTTTCCTTCCCTAATCATCTCAGGACACGGTTCTAGACAAATGGGGAAAGCCTGATGACCCAGAGCCTGTGGAAATGATTCCAACTAGCCAGTTCTAAGCCTACTTCCCCGGCTTTGCCCATTTCTTCCCTGAGAAACTGCCACAAAGACTCATGACCATGCTTTCCCTTCATCCCCTCTGCCTTTGATGGACCTTGATGCTTCCCTGTAAGTGGCCCTCCCTCAATCTCTCCAACATGACTTCTCTTCTGAGGATCTGTGAGTATAACAAGTTAACTTCTAGTAGCAGTCATCTTTGATCTGATGACCTTACCATACTTGGATAATAATAAAAACCTGTATTGTAAAAGACTTCTAGTTAATAACTGTTAGATTTTTTGGCTGTATGTGCCATGATTTATTTAGTCAATTCTTTATCAATAGACAATTATATTGACTCAATTTTGTTTTTATTTTTACAAGCACTTCAATGGCAGATTTCATTTTTCTTAATATTTGGGGCAATAAATCTTAAAGATTTATTCTGAGAATTATATTGAATTTTGTGTTAGATACCGTTTGAAGAACAAGTTTAATTTAAAAAAAAATATCTGCTAAGATCTTTCTATCGGCATAGTGCTAAGGTCTACATAGCACAATAATTTGTATGACAGTTTTATAATTCAAATTATTCATACCGATGTCAGAGGTGTTTTCCAGGGAGGGAAATTAATTAAACTAAGAAAGTGAATAATAGAAATTCAGGGCAGTAATAATAATAATAACAACATTTATCAGGAACACATGCGGTGTCAGACACGGCACCGATATTAATAAGAACAATGCTGACAGCACTATGTGCCAAGCACCATGCTGACTGTTCTACTTATATTAACCCATAATAGCACAAGTAAATTATGTGAAGAAGTGGCTCAAACACTCATGGTCCCAATCCTGCCACACTATTTTCTTTCTCCCAGCCTGCACTTATGTCCTTCTGGTGAGTTCCCTATGATTGGCTGACAGAGGAAAAGAAGTCTAGGACCTGGTTCATAGACCGTTCCGCACAATACGTGAGAACAACCCCAAAGTGGAGAGTTTCGGCACTGCGGCTTCTTTCTGGGGTGCCTGCGAAGGATGGCAGCAAAGGGCAATCCTCCTGGTGAGCAGAACGCTGGGCATTGCACCTAGCTGCTCACTCTGCTTGGAAGGAGAAATGGCCAGATGTGTAAATATAGACTGACCCATGAGCTGTGCCTAATGATGTGGCAGGATGGTCATAGGCTCGGAAGGAACATGATTGAAAAATTGGTGAGAAGAAAGTCTGAGAAAGAGTTAAATGAATAACCTTCAGACTAAGTCGCATATTTGACGAAGTCTTGGAAGCAGAAATTGCGCATTAGTGGAGTCCACTTTGAGCAGAAACACCCAGGCATTGGGACCCTGACCACTCACAGCCACTGCCTGGAAGATGAGCCAGAGCAAAACATGGTCATGACTCAAAAGCTGAGTTAGATCCTGAAAACAAGGAGCCACTGCTCGCAGGTAACTTTATGCAGATGGATGGCATACTAACTCTTGTAGTAAGATCCGCTGGCACACCTTCAGGGATACCTAGTAAGGTCAATTAACACCTCAAAAAGTGATCTTGTGATCACTTTTCATTTTATGTATAGGGAAGAATATTTGCGCATATATTCCTTTTGACAGTTTAGCGCACCTTTGACTCTGCTGTTTATCAGTTGACATATGACAACGATATAGGGACTTTGTGTTTTGTTTGTTAAAGTAAAAATTAATGGGCTCCTAGAGGAACCAAAAGTGACCCCCTCCCCAATTTACAATAACGAAAATAGAAAGAAGAAATTGTGTTTTGTTCATAACATCTGAAAAGATGGAGGACTTGGAGCACTGGTAATAGCTAGGCAGAATTACCCTCCCATGTATGAGTGTGTTATAAGAGGAAATTTGGAGAATGGCGCAGTCTTCTCTAAGATCCACGAGCAGAGGTGGCAAAGACACTCATCATTATAAAGTGTCAGCTGTCAGATCTCACGGGTGAAGGATAATTCACCCGACTGCATTATCATTTATTCTAAATTTAGATGTACTGACAGGTCAGAAAAATCCAGCAATTCAAAGATAGAGATAATACATATTATCCCTCTTAGGACTTCATGTAATTCAATGGTTGAGAAATTGATCTTCAGTTAAAGCAATAACAATGCAGGTTGTGCCCTAATTAGAGACCAATAATGTTAGAGATGATAATAGTGATGTTTCAAGATTACTTCCATTACACAATTGTAAATCGTGCATTATCTGAGCCACTGGGAAGATTATCGATTTAGAGGCTTCAGTCTCTAAATTTTAAGTTAATTTGGCCGATATATATTACCATAGGCATTAACACATTTAAAAAAAAGAAGACATAATATACACTGGCTTTTTTTTTTTTAGTAATATGAGTATGCCAAGGAGAATTGGAAAGATTTATATCAGACTAAATAAAAATTCCTAGGGACCATTATTTTAAAGGGGCCAGAGTACAGATGAATGGCTTCCGAATCTTGCTCCTACAGTGCTTTAAATTAAGATTGCTAGCTAGAGCGGAAATCGTGGGGGCACAGAGATTCTCACTTGTCATTCACTTGTCTTTACATGATAAACTAAACACGGACAAATGATTTAATCTAACATACACTACAGATGCATTCATTGTATTTATTAAATACTTAACATATCTCAACTCCAGACTTAATGTGGAATGTAGAAATGTAAATGTCTTCACTCAACAACTATTTACACGCACACTCTCCGTCAGACCATTTCAAAAAGAATATACTTGGCACATCTTGTCTTTTATAATTTCACCTTTTTTCTTGTTCCCCGCAATTTTTCAATCCTTCTTTGTCATTATAGTCTTTTTTTTTGTTTACTCTTATTCAATATCTACGATGTATTTTGCATCTTAATGAACATCCTGAGTATAAGCATATATTTTTGAATCAAATATTAGTATGCCATTTTTAACTTTCATTTTAAAATCTATTTATTTCACAATTCTTGTTTCAGCAGGAAACTCATCTTTGCCACTACTCTTTGGAAAATGCTTATCTAACAGAGAAATATTGCATTCTTACTAATTTGAGAAAGAATAAGAATGTGTAAACTTCTTAGTGCTGCCCAATAAAATATGATACAAGCCACATATGTAATTTAATGTCTTGTAGTAGTCATAATTCAAAGTTTAAAATAAAGGATGAAAAATTTTACAGTTACATATTTTATTAAGCCTCGTACATAAAAATAACATAGCGTTAACATGCAATAAATATGAAAGTATTAATGGGTGATTTTACATTATTTTTGGCTATTTTATTTTGTCTCCTTTGGTTCAGTTTTTAAAAATGAAGCACAATAATACATTAGAAAATTTTTAGAAAAAACATAAGGCTCTGCATGATTGTCTTTCCCTAGAGAGATTTATTTCTTTGATGACAGAGAGTAGGGACAATTCATCTTAATCCAATTTGCAATTGAGCTAAAGACTAGCTTGGATTTGAATTGGTGAGAAGACTTATCTACTTCCATTTCTTTCTTACCTCCGAGGAATGGCCAGCCCTTCAGGGCTCCTAACAGAAAAATGCAAATGATTACCATGGCTCCTCCTCCTTAGCGAAACCTGAATTCCAAGTACTGTTTCCCAACCTACCAAGACTGTGAAAGCTATCTCACTTTTTCAACATCTAGACTGCCCCTTAAAAACTGGACAACGGAAAAGAGCTGAATTTAAGTCTCTTCTTTGCACTCTACTTCTAAGATATTTTGTCTTTTCGTTGTCATTGTTAATTAGTTCTCTGATGCCTTCAAACAGATATTTATTTCTGTTGTTTTTGGTGGGAGATTTGCTCTCAGAGAATCTAGTCTGTCACAGCTGAAAACTGAAGTCAAATGTGCACTGTGTGGTCTGCACATTAGTGTTCGTAATTGGGGAAACATTCTTCAGGTTTTGTTACCTATGGTTTTATCAAAGGCCACATTCCAGAAGCAGCTGGTTAACATTTCCATCCTCTTTATTTCTCACTAATAAAGGCTTAGAGATACTGGTGTAAAGTTTTTTTTCATAGAAATGAATTTTTGAGGGTTATTCTTTTTGAAATTCGTATTGTGTTAATTAAATTATGGTATTTATTATTATTTTTAATTATGAAAGCATTTAAAATGCTTTCTACAATATTGTAGAGATATACTACTACAGATTAGATAAACAAGATATAAGCTTTCTAGCAAGATCTTTATTCTTCACTCTGTAGAATGACCTTTGATACTTGATTAGAATTATAGTCCTATATACAGTTACAGAATTGAAGATATCTGGTTACCTATGGTTCATCTATAAAGATGCGTATTCTTACCTCTGTAATATGCCTTGATGCCTTGGATAAACTTCTCTTCAGGGTGTAGGCAGAGACCCTAAAAGGACACAAGTGAGACTCTGTTGAGCAAACAGAACAAGTCGCGCAGTCATTGCCTTTCCATAAGGAAGTGAGGCCGTGATCGAAGAAGCATACAGGCCTTACCTCCCTCCAATCAGTGTTGCTCTCAAACGCTGCCCATAAAAATATTTAGCAATTGTGCATGTTGAGTTTGACTAGTCAGATTTTGAGACACACCCAAACAAAGCATAGTTTTTACATACAAAATATAATGTAAGCTCTTAAAATAGGACTGCAAAGTGGCAGAACTTTGGCTGAACTAAGATACTATTGTGGGTGGACGTATGCATGTGTGTGCTTCTCTGTATGTGCACATGAGTGTGTGTGTGTGTGTGTGTGTGTGTGTGTGTGTATACTACCTTAGTTTAGCCAGAATACCAGTTGCATTAGTTTCCTAGACTGCTCTAACGAAGTACCATGTGATGGGTTGCTTAAAACAAAAGAAATGTGTTCTCTCCCAGTTCTGAAAGCTAGAAGTCTGAAGTCAAAGTGGGTGTCAGCAGGATTGATTTGTTTTGGGAGCTTTGAGGAAGGATCTTTTCCAGGACTTTCTCCTAGCTTCTGGTGATATCCCAGCATTCCCTGGCATTGCTTGACTTTTAGATGCATTACTCTAATCTGTGCCACCATCTTCACGTTGCAGTCTCCTTGTGTCTCTGTATCTTCATATGGCCATTTTATAAGGATGTCATTCATATTGGAGCAGGGGCATCAAACTCATTTTCACCAGCGGCCACATCAGCCTTCAAAGGGCCAAATGTAATTTTAGGACTGTATAACTGTAACTACTCCTTAACTAGGGGCAAGCAGTTCGGCACTGGTAGAAACAAGGTGCAGGGCTGGATAAAACAAGGTGGAGGACATTGTATTTGACATCTTGTGTTCTCACTCTACTGCAGTGGGATCTCGTATGAAGTAGTGACCTCTGCAGTGACTCCATCTCCAAATAAGGCTACATGCTGAGCACTGAAAGGTTAAACTTCAACATATCTTTTTGGAGGAGGATATAATTCAACTCATAATAGTCATTATGGTATTATTAAAAATAAATTATTTTAAATTTTAAGATCAGGCATATTGTCTGTTTGTTCCTACCTGCTCCTTAAGATCTCAGTAACTTGGGCTACTATCTTTCTCTCAAATTAAATTAACAAATTTAATTTCTGGAATTAGAGCAGTAGTCATAGAATAACATACTATATATTATATTAAATAACAGGACTTAATAATATGCTAAATTTTAAATCCAAATGTGACTGAATTGCCTGGTTATTAGAGTTTTCAACAGTGTAGGACATGTGAAATTTTCAGTCCTGAGCTCGATTTAAAGTAGCCACATATTTCCTAAAAAACTATATTTTATTTTATTTTGTAAAATGTAATATCTTGATTCATACTACCAATTTTAATAATGATATATTCAAATGAATTAAATAATGTTTTTATTGAATAAATGCAAACATTCCTTTGTTATCAATCTCATGTTGTCATGTGTTACAGTTATGACATTACATGACAAATAAAAGCACATTTAACACAGTGAAACTTTAGGGTAGAAGAGGAGGGAGGAAATTTTTGCCTTTGCAAATAAATGCTCTGAAAACATACCTCTCTCAGCTTCAAATAGAAATGAATTTACTTTTGCATAAAAGATACACAATTATGATGTTTATGTGATATTTTATTCATTAAAATTTCCAGCGGCTAAATAATTTAACAGATGGAAGTTGCTTTAAAGTGAAAATATTATATGATATTTTACAAAGTACATAAACAAGTACAAGGCCATATTCTCACATGGAATTTAAATATAAGGATAGGATCATGGAATTAAAGTGAAAGGCTTAATATGACAACTAAATTTGTGTAGTGTTTATATTAACATTATTCTTTTTTTTCAGTTATGGAGAATAAAACTCACTGAGTCTAATTTTCAAATAAGCCTCAAAAATTGCAATCAATGTGTCTCTCTGGAGAAAAAAACAAAAGTGTCTGTTTTTATTTGCTTCTTCATTTGCCTATGATGATATACAATTAAAATAGATCATATTTATTGAAAAAAACATACAATGGTATTGTAAGTAGTTTATTTCTTTATTTTTCAAGATCAGAAAAAAGAAAACAAATTGTTCTACTGTGACCATTCTCATTGGTTCTTATAACTAAGAGAAACAGAACAATTATAGCAAAGCCTGGTTTATAAACAGGCAATAATGTATCATCAAGTCAAAATTGATATGTCATTAAAATAAAATATGACATTTGTGATGGTTAATTTTACAAGTCAGCTTGACTGACCCTGGGGTACCCAGCTTAAATGTTCTTTCTAGATGTGTCATGAGGCTATTTTTAGACCAGGTAAGCATTTGAATCAGTAGACTAAGCAAATAAATTGCTCTTGCCATCGTGAGTGGGTATCACCCAATTCACTGAGGCCTGAGTATATTGAATGAAATGCTGATTGAGCTGGTGGGGGGTCACATCTCATCTCCCCTGGCCACCCCAACACATACACACTCTGTCTGGAATTAATACCATCGGAGCTCTTTGTTTTTGGCCTTCAGACTTGAAGTGAATTACACCACCAGTTTTTCTGGGTTTTCAGCTTGCTTTGGAAACCAGATATTCTCTCTCTCTCTCTCTCTCTCTCTCCCCCCCTGCCCCCTCTCTCTCTTTCTCTCTCTTTGTCTTTCTTACTCCTTCTAACATGCTAATAGTTGGTGAGTAATTTTCTTGGAATGTGGCAAACAAAAGCCAGATTAGAATTTATCGTGAAACAAGTAGACAGATGGAAATAGAAGAAAAGCAGATGGCTTTAAATGATATTTAGAAAGTAAAAATTACAAGATCTAAGATTCATACAGGGGTAAGGACACGAATGTGCTCACAGGTGACTTCTAGGTTTCCGCTTGATGGTATTAACATTTTCTGAGAGACGACAAGGTTTGGCAGGCATTATGAATCTGGTTCTACACATATTTAAATCATCCAAGTAGTGATTACATTCATAAACCATTGGATATGTTGGCTGATGTTCATAAAATAAGCCTGGCCGGGAATAGCTTCAGAAATACTTAGTAGACAGATGATGAAACTAAAGTATTGAGAGGAGAGAGGACTGCGTGGAAGCAGATATCCTATTTTAAGCTGATGAGAGGTAATCAGTTGTGGAAAATATAAATATCAAAGGAGAAATGTGATGATTCATAGCTGTGAAGAGGAATGAGTGAGAACTATAACATAAGTGGAGATACTGGTCTTAAGTAAGGTAACAACTATAGCTTTTTTTTTTTTAATTAGATTTGCATGTTTTGTGGCAAGCAGATAGCTGAACTGCCTTCTGGTTGCTTCCATTTTCCTGATTTAAGATGTAAATTTGTCTGCTGAGAATGATAAAGCATGGGAGACTAGGAAATTAAGGGAGGTAGGCTGTGTTCTATAAGCTAAGGACTGCATGCACTATACACTGGGGAGAATTACAAATAATTAAAGGATACTTCCTTTTATCTGCAACGAACTTAAGACATTTAAACATTTGTTAAACTTCTAAAAAGATACATACTGATTAAGCAAAGTAGTGAACCAGTTTGATTTGGCTGAATAGAACACTGCAGAATAAGAACAAGGGTATTCTTTGCTCCGAAAACTTATAAGCAAATGAGTGTAATAGGTAAATATATGGTATCGCTTATAGTTCAGGCTGTTAAAGCAAATTAACATATTCTGGGTAGCTTAAAAAATAAAAAAAAAAATATTTTCTACAGTTCTGGAGACTGGGAAGTCCAAATCTTGGACTGGAGACAGCCAGGCCAAGGCACTGGCTGACCTGGCGTTAGGTGAGAGGCCTTTCCGGTTTGCAGGTAGCAGTCTTCTCCTTCTGTCCTCACATGGCTGAGGTCAGAAAGTGAGTTTGAAAATAAGTCTCCTGCATCAATTCATAAGGACACTAATCCTATTTAAAAGTGTTTCACCTTCGTGACTTAATTACTTCCAAAGGCCCCACCTCCTAACGCCATCACATTGGAAGTTAGCATTATAACATATGAATTTGGCAGGGGGTGGGGCAGGCAGAAACTTTTTTCCCATAGCATGACAGTGAACAGTAACTGTGACCTGAATGAAAAAATGATTTATTTTGGAGAATAAAAAAAGAACTTAGATGAGATATGAATATAAAAGGCCTTAAAACTTGACACAGTCTTCTCTTACTTAAAATAAATAACCCATTTTTGATTTCTGAATATAAGAAAATACTGTTTTCAGTATGATGTTAAGTGAATATTGGTCTAGAAGTCATTTGAAACATATTTTGAGGTGTGGGTCACCAGATGTTAAAGCAAAACTTGGAAGGCTATCCCAGCAATCAATAGGTGAAGTAATGGATACATGTTTTAGAGCGACAGTAGTGAGGAAAATAGTCTGGGCTTCAGCTTGAAATATATTATGAAGCGTGTACCAACTTTCGAAATTCATTATGGGAAATTTTAGTGTCAAGATAAATCATTCTGTTTTCTCCTTAGGGCAGTCCAGAAAAGATCTAGAATGGGAAGCTGACCTTCATTAGGGAGGTTATTCAACCACCTGACTAAGCTGCTATTTCTAATTGCTCTAACTCATGGCAATGAGCTTCGTTTTATTTACTGAAAAGTTGATGACAGAAAACATTCAGTTCTGCTCTATGAGAAAGGATATTCAGGACAATTTAGTGGCTGTTTCTTTCAGCACATCCTTCACTAACAACACCACAGTGAAATAATATTTAAGGGATGTTAGTCTTTGTTGCTGAGACACATCTAAATAATGATTTTCTTCATCAAAATTCACTTCTCTTAGTTTAGGCTTCTAATCTGTTTACACTGTATCCTGTTTAAGTCTCAAACCTTAAGGGTTATAATCAACTTGGCATAAAAAAATTTCTAGAACATCTGTTTCCAGAAGTTAGGTTAAAAATCATTCTAATTTGTGCTAAATTGAGCTATATTCCTTCTCTGTGTATTTAATGGATTGAGTGTGTGTTCTTAGGTGAAGGGTTGAGTTACTCAGCATTGAAATATCTGAAATTGCATAGCATACTTTCTAGAATATACTTCCTAAATTATATTGAAAACTAAACTGTTTATAATTATCAAAAGCATTCTAAGTATTTTGACATATTTGGAACACAAAGTGTTCCATATTATTCAAAGCGTTTGCCTTTCATTTTTGAAATACTATAAATGAAATAAATGTTTTTAAAAATCTATTAGAACCTCAGTGAATTTAGGAGAAATAAGGAAAAATACCTTACTTTGTAAAAAGGGCATTTAATATGTTAGTGGGAGAGAGGTGTTTTTTCTTTATTAAATGTATACACAACCACAACCAAAACCCAAAGCTATAACACTATGTTAAACTAAATGGCCATCTAAAGAATTCATATTGCCAGTGTTAAGCCAATAAATATTGTAAAAAACTATAACCACATATGTCATTTTAGACTTTTAGATTTTGTTGAGAAATCTTCATTTATATTTTCTCCAGCTTTTTCTAGGAATTCAACATGTCCTTAAGGCTTTACAGATGATCCAGAAGATATTAAGAAATTGTTTTTATATAGAGTGGAGAAAAAGTAGGTTTTTTAGTTGTGAATACACAAAACAGAGTTCAATCTTGTATTTTACTTATTAATTATTCATTATTTTCCATACAATTATAAACTTTCTTTTGCCTCACTTTGTATATTATTATAGCACAACCAAAAATCACAATAAAATATTTTTTGCAAAAATTTTTTTATCACTTTTGCTTGAATCCTTCTGAGACAAAACTTTCCTAAGTGAATCACAGTTTAATTAATTTAAAATTGTATTACAGGGAGAACAGAGAGGGGAAGTAAATTTTCTCTCTTGACTCTTATAAGGACACTGATCTTATTCATGAGGGCTTCATCCTCATTACCTTGTCTAATCCTAGTTAACTCCCAAAGTCTTCCTCTCCTCATATCATCAAATTGGTGGGTATAGTTTCAACATAAGAATTTGGAGGACACAGATATGCGGACATGACAATGCCACTATGAAAAGGCTGCATGCACACCTGTGCTTGGTAGAATCAGCAGCGACCCTGCGGGCTGCTGTTGACTTCTGGGCCCACCTCTTACTGCGCATTCACATCACTTCCTTCGCTGCTACCAGAAGACTGCAGTGTGCCATGGGACCCATTTCCCATGGGTTTTGCAGGCTATTTCCAGGAGCATAGCTTCTCATTCTGGTGCCTGAACACATTCCTAGTCATTCTTAACAAATCCACATTGTGGGGGATATGTATGTTTGGTGGTAAGAAATACGTGGTTAAGTTCCATTCTTCTCTCGATCATGTTGTGGACCTTAAAACTATGGTGAAAACTACAATCTTACTTTTTTAAAAAATCAGCTTAAATTTCATGATGCCCTCTCCTCAAATAAATTGTTCTTAAAATTTTTTGTGTGTACTTATTGTACATTTAGCACTACAGCATGTATAATGTTATATGGCAATTGTTTTCTTAAATGAAAGAGTCATTTAAGGAATAATTATGTTACAGAATACAAGGGAGGCCAAAGGCAATATACTATTACCCGAAAGGACACCCTACTGGGCTTGATTGTCCGCTGCCTTATAGGAAAGATGTCTCTCAGTGCCAGAGACTCGTGAAAAGGGAAGGGAATGTTTATTTGATGCTATACAGACTTAAAGTAGTGGCCTAATGTCTTCATCAAAATCCCAAAGTCCCTTAAAACACCCACAAACACACATAGTCCTTCCTTCCCCCCTTTGCCCAGTCTGGGGTACCCTATCTCAGTAAAAGAAATAGAAGTCTGAGGCTCAGGCAGCCCCCAGTTCTTCCCAGTAATCCATCTCAGCTGGTAGGCCTCCCTCTGTTCCCCACACCATCAGCTGTGTCGCTGGGATCTCTGCTAAAGCCGGGTGGTGGTTCTCCCTTATAAAGCTGTGGGGGTCCCCACTCTGGCAAAGCTGCGTGGTTCTCCCTCCTAGGGCCACGGGAGTCTCCACTCAGCCAAACTTGCGTGTTTCTCCCCCCAGTGGCTGCTGGGTCTCCGTTTTAATTCCTGCACCGGTCTTCCTCTGCAGCCCCATTTCTGACTTCTCCCACAATGGGCTATACTTGCCAGAACTCCCATATCCTTCCAGCTTTACTAGGCTGCCATTGTGAGTCTGGGCAGGCATGGCCCCATGTCATGGAGCCAATCATCTCCAAGCTCTCACGCAGGCACTGTAACTAGGGGGAGTTGCCTTGCAGTTACTTCTTGGGGGGAAGTTACTTCCATCCCCCTGGCTCAGAGCATGGCCACAGCTATTTAACATATCTATTTAACATATCTATTTAAAGGTTATAGATATGTTAAATGACCACACCAAAGGTTAGCTGCAAAGCTGTTGCTATGCAAAACAGCTCTCAATGGCCCTGCTCCACATGTCCCTTCCCCCAACCCACACCTGTGTGGGGGAGGGGGGAGGGCATCTTAATATTTCCTGGACACCCTGAATTCTGGCCCCATTCCAAATCCTTATTTGCCCCCCCCCATTGGCTATACCCTGTTACAATTAGACTTTCTCAGAATATTTTTCTTTTTTTAGCTTAAACTGAATCAAATTGTCCAACATTATCTTTTTATGATCCTTTGCTCAGGCATTTTGAAGCTTAAGCTAATTGCAGACATATCATTAAAGGAAACATGAGGGAAAGAAAAGGGGTAAGACAGAAATCTCTCCCACTTTGAGTAGGGGAGACTCCTAGTGGGTCACGTGAGAATAGGACCTGTGTAGCCTTCCAAGAAGTAGTGAGAACCCAAGGCAAGACACACTTGCTATGCCAGAGTTTGTAACCTGCACTGGGTTCCCAGTTTAGGCTTAGCAAAAGCAGAACATTTTGGAATTTCCTAGGGCTTTGTTAATGATCATATCAGAAATGGCCATGATGAAGTAAGGAGTAACAGTGTTTTTCTCTTTTCCCAGCATCATATATACTACCTGACTTCTGACTTCACATCATTTATTACCTGACAGTATAGATAGAGTCAAGGCTTTTGTGTTTTGCACAGCTGAATTTGAATTTCAAGTCTGTGGTTTATTTGCCACGTGAAATTGGTCATGTTAACTCTCTGTGGCCCAGATTCTGTCTCAGAATTTCAGCAAAAAATGTTAAACATAACCACTATTCTGCAACCTGAAATTAATATAAAATAATTCTGGATGTCAACTGGATTTGAAAAATAAAAACATGAAGGTAACTGTAATTCAAAAAAGATAAAAAGTTAAACCTAAAAATCAATTGAACTTTAGCATTTTTATAAGTACTATTCTAATTTTTTTCTTTAAATTACTATTTAGTATCCTTAAATCGGCCAGTAGAGACCTCAAAACAATCTTTAGTTAGCAATTTTTTTGATCCACAGGTTTCTGATTTAATTTTTTTTTCCTAAATGTATGCAATACAATTTAAGTTACAAATTAAAACCCTGTTAAGTGATATAGAACAAAAATAGAGGATTATAGAACTTCTAAAACCAGAAAAATGTAACATATAATTAGGTGTCTTTGAAACTACTTGACTTTTGAAAGAAATTGAAAAATCAAAGTGTAAGAAGAGTTTTAATGAAAGATATTTAAATAGACTGCAAATGTATTTCCTTAATTTTGCTTTCTAGAAAATGAAACAATCAAAATAAACTCTCACTATATCAGAATTCAAAAGTTAAATGATTAATTCAGTGACATTTCTTCTCATATCATTTAGATAAAGAAGTCAATTAAGTGGAACATTAAAAGCTGATGAATCAAAGAGTGGCATAAAAGAGCAATTAGAAAATAATCAGTTAATGAAGTAAAATGACAGTGGAGAGGTCATCACATGACAGTCACAGAACCAGTGTACTAATGAAAACTGACATTGAAGGATAGAAATGCCTAATACAACAGCTATAATGACTGAAAATATATTAGGTAGATTCAAACAGATAATTGGGTTAAAGTGCCTCCGGGACATCAGATATTTTTCTAGTGTTGATTTGGTATTGTCACACACACACACAAAAAAAACATCTTAAATTTAGTCTGTTCTGGAGATGACCTCCAAGCAAATTCTCTCACATTTATACAGCAATCCTCCAAACATCCTGTCCAAATCACCTATCTGTCCTTTAAAAAATGGTAGTAGTTAGATTTTATGACTGTGAACACATAGGGTACATATGCATAAGGCATTAGGAGATTTCTTACTTTCATTCTTGCAGGGTCTGTGTGAGTGGAAAAAGTCCAGACTGCCACCAAATGGCTCAGAATGAGGGAGAGAACTAATTTATGGTCAGGATGAAACAAAGAATTTCAAGAGTGGGTTGATTTAGTGTTCAATATTTCTCCCTTCCCAAGCACAATTTGGCATCAGGAATTAGTCCCAAATCTAAGAAAATTCCTGTGAGAATGTAAACAGTGCAAAAGCATAAATAATATGCTTTCTTACTTTAAATTACTACCTGTATGATCTTCATAAAAAAGATCGTTTTTGCAAATAGAGTATTTTCAGGAGAAGGTTTAGCTTCACAGAAAGATTGAGCACACCTTAAATTGGCTTCCCAGGAAAAGCCAATGGGTATTGGCTAGCCTTTGGAACTGGAATACTAAAAATGCACCTACTAAATAAACTATAGTGAAAATTTTGCTTTTAATGGGATGGAGTGCCAGTAGTGTGTGGGGATTAGGGACAACAAGATGTCGAGGGATGACAATGTTGTTTATTACCATAAGCCCTGGACAAACCTCCATCCCCAGTTACTCTGTTTTCTTACAGGAAAATAGCAATATTACATGCACTTTTCCAGGGAATAGTGAGGCCCTGAGCCTGATGATCCTATAATGGGGTTGAGGCCTTGAAGGGCTTCTTTATTTCTAGGGCATTTGTTAATTCTTGGGAGAGTTGGAGGGATCTTGGTAAGATGTGCCCTGTGGATAATGCCGATATCAGCTGAAGATTTTGCCCATACAGGGCATGGTAGCTGATCCAGCAGTGACAAATGATCACTGTCACCAGGTTCAGCCACCGTGTCGTCAACAATGGAGCAAATAAAAGATGATGAAATGTCATGAACTTTAGCCTTTGTAAGTAGATAATAAGGTAATACTTGCGTGTGTTGTTTCACTGTTGATGTAATCCATGTCTACACCAATGCTTATTGTAAAAAATAGTTTTTAAAATGAAAATATTATGCAAATAATATTTGCAAATTTGTTTCTCTATATCCATGTGTATGTATGGCCAATTATTATTGAATGAAAGCCATCATCCAGAAGAAAACTGAATACATAGGGGAAAATGAATCCTGCCACAATGGCAAAGATGCTAATTAAATAAGTACACTGCTCTCAGGTTCAACACAAGCAGGTGTCTGCAATGTAAGTGGAAGAAGTATAAGGGCAATTGACCTGGATTTCTGACTCAAAGGCTGTTGGGAACCGCCTTGCCTGGTATCAGAAGCTGTAACCCCCACCTAAGGCTAAGAGAACACCCTTGGAACCATAAGCCAGCAAGGAGACAAAAGTTTATCTCCCTGGCAGGAGGGCTGCTTCTGCTGCTTCATTCATAACTGAACCCCAAAGCTTGGTTGGTTAGCCAAAGACGGGTAAGATTCCCCAAGGGGGGAACAATCTAAGACAGGCACGATCACATGGGAGGCCCCCAAAAGAAGGACTTTAGGGGCTACAGCAAAAGGGGGTGATGGAACCTCGCTCCTCGGCTTTGACATAGCCTGAGTTCTCATCGTCTGGGAGAAAATCTCCTTATCTCTTGGTTGCCTTAGTTCCCTTGCTCCACCTAAGCCTGAAACAATGACAGGGTGGTGCAGCTCTGTGCTGAAAAGGGTAGATTCCCCAGGGTGATCAGGCCTAAGAAAGAACATGTAAATTACTGCGAAACCTTCTTTGTTTAGAATGCTCTCAGTTGAATGAAAAGGGTCCAAGGAGGAAGTTAGTTTGTTCCTCAAAGTCTTACAGCTCTTTGACCCTGACTCAAAATAAACCCGCAGAGTTCCTTGTGATCTATTGTTCCTTACTTCCTCGTAATGAGTAATGAGCTTTACCTGAATTATTATGCAAAATGAGCCCAATAAAAGCAGGTTTGGACAGTAAATCGGCGCGCTCCCCACTAGAGGGGGTGGCCATCCCGTTCCTACTTCTCCACCGAAACTAGTCTGTCTCTGTGCATGTTTTTTCTTGTGTTTCCGCGAGCCATCCGCAGCGTTCCATGATCACTGCTGGCCGGTGACCCACGCATCAAAAGGCAACATGCTTTTCACAGGGTGCAGATGTAGCTTTCAGCTTCAATGCATTGTGACTATGCATTTTAAGGAAAGGCAATATGAGGCAATTTTTCTTTTTTTCCTCAAGATCTAATGTATGTGTTAAAATTATTTTATATTTAGAGACAATGTAGTAGCTTACCGATTACATTGATTAGACAATAAACTAACGTTGAACACTATTAAACAAGTAAATATACAATGCTTTCATTCCAACGAGCTTGCCTCAGGTTCAGCAGTTTGCGCTGCAGCTATCGAGCTTCCGTGGCAGTGTTCCCAGGAGACTAGAAGATGCCATACAGACGTGCAGAGAACTGGTGCTCACAGTGGAAACGCACCAGTATGGAAGAGGGATGCCGAGGTATTGCTCTTCCTACTCCTCACCCACCTCATGCTTTTCTTGATACAGAGAGATCTGATCAGATCACTGGGGAACGGTGAGGGAGGGGCTATAGGAGGAGGTCGTCCCGCGTAACAGTAAACAAGCTAGGGGGTGCCCTGGACATATCTCCCTACCCTTGGGATGAGACACCGCAGAGAAAGGTGCAGATCTTCCTGTCTAGGACAGGATGGGATTGGCTGAGAAGCTGGTAGCCTCTGGTGCACATGGGATTATGGGCTGGAATATTTAAACAGAAGAAGGGTAGGGATTTACTCTATTCCTCTTCTTCAGGGATGCCTGAATGATTACGCTGCAGCCGCCAAATTTTCCCAAATGGCAGCATTTTAACCCTGTGGCAGGTCACCCTGTTGATCTGAGAAATCCAAACAAACCTTTTTCTTAAACATTGTTACATATATTGAGGACATAGGTTCAAGGTCATAATTAGCTGTGCCTTTTCATGTGACTACTGTTAAGCCATAATGTTTAAGCTACCTCAGTAAGCAAAGAAAGAAAAAGATGTGTTAGGTATAATGCATCTCAAGTGAGCCACTTATCAAAACATTTTTGCAAGTATTGTGAAAAGTATTTATGCTAAGAGCATAGCAATATTGCTTGTGATGACTGATATAAACATTATGCAAAGCCAACTACTGAAGATTCTTATTAATGTTAAAGACTTTTTTGGTTGTAGTTTTTAGCAATATCTATATTTCTGTAATTTAAGAAAAAAATTTTTAATAATTTATATTTTTATATTTCCTTGTTTAATAGTTTCTACATTGTATCTGAAAAATAAAACTTATGTATTTTATTATATGAAAGTAATAAATGCAAATTTGCAGTGTTTTTACTTTTTTCAAATTTCAGCACATACTAGTAATGAATGCATCTCTAAGATACATGCTACCTATGCTGCAATTTTTTTTACTGTGACCTCCACAGGGTTAAATGGAAGAAGGAACTGTGGGCACAGCCTAGGATCAGGCTGACCTGGTGGAGGGTGGCAGGGTTATTCTTCTTTTGGTGTAGTACAGGGGGCAGGCTCTGAGGCAGAAGCCTGCCATTCTTCCAAAATTGTGCAACTTTTGCATCTTATGTTGTTTTAGTTTGTAAACTAATCATATAGAAATAAGATAATTAAAAAGGAGCAGGGGGAATGATAGAGGAACTATCAAGAGTTAAAGATTTTAGCCTTAGTTGTTAGGCTTAAGTGACCAATGCTTGTGGAAAGTTGTTATTCCAAAATTGTGTAGGTTTTGAATAAAGACTCCTTTCTTTTTTCATCAAACCCGTGTTTCTGGAATTTTGCCTACAGGTTGTGGCAGGCAGCAAGACCCCCTTGCTGTTCAGCAACATTTTTGGAATTTATCTGAAAAATTCAAAAACACTTATTGTAAAGATATACGAGGTCTGTCCAGAAGTTACCCAACCATGAACTATGAAAAATGGAGACATTCACTGAAAAAGATACAAGATACAAGAAACATTGTACATAGGACAATGGTGCCTCAGTCCCCTTCAAAGTAGGCAACTTGGGACCTCACACATTTCTCTCAGTCTCCATCAGCTGCCCCATTGTATTTCCTGAATCTCACTGATGGTCTGAAATCTCTTCCCCTTCAAAGGTGATTTTAGCTTTGGGAAAGGCCAGAAGTCACAGTGTGTCAAATCTGGGCTGTAGGGTCCTGAGTCACCAGGGTCGTTTGATTTTTCACCAAAAAACTCTGCATGAGTCATGATGTATGAGTAGGCATGTTGCCTTGATGAAGCTGTCAAATCACCAGCCACTGTGGCCTTCTGAATCATCCAAATAGTTTGCATGGAGCCAATGGTGGATGAAACTTAAGGCAAAATCTGATGCAGATTTGTTCTACTCGCTCAGTCATTTTGAATGTGACAGCCACACAGTACACATGCTCACTCAATGGCATCTACTGCCTTCACTGACTAGTACAGTGAAGTCGTCATGCACATTCTAGCTCATTCTCCTTGGTTGTCAGGTTACATGCATGCTGTGCAAACCGTTCTTGTTATATTAACGATGGTTGGACTTTTTCTAGACAGACCTCATCTATGTGTGTATGTTCATTGCATCATTATTTACAATAACAAAGACACAGAAACCACCTAAGTGTTCTTCAAAGGATGATTGGATAAAGATATGACATGTGTATACAATGGAATATTTAGTCACAAAAAGATTAAATATTGACATTTATGACAACATGGATGGATCTTGAGAGTATTATGCTAAGTGAAATAAGTCAGAAGAAAAGGTCAAGAGCATGATTTCACTGATATACTTTATATAAAACAAAATGAAAAACAAACTTATAAGGAACAGAATGGTGGTTACTGAAATTTACTTTGATGTATGTTTCTTTCTCTGCATTTTTATTATTTTTATTAAGTATCTTCATAACTGTTGCCATAAGGAAGATTTGCCCACATTTTTTGTTTGTTCCCTTACTTTTTTCGGCTTTGGAGGTTGATGTTAAGTTTGCCAGATAAAATGAACAAGAAAACGCTACTCTTTTTAAATCGTGAAAGATTAATGAAGCAGTTTTCTTGCTTCTAGGACCATGAAATTATTATCTATACGCACTACAAAATAATTCTAGAGACACTCTAGTGAGATCCTGTTAAGAAATAAGCATCATAAGAACCTTACAGTTGAGTGACTTGGTTACTTCTTTTCCCTAGACTAACACATGCTCATTTTCATTTCCAGATGAAGTTCCTCAAAAAAACACACAAGGTCGTATGTTATCTATATGCTTTTCAGAGCTTAGTATACCACACACTTTTAGAGCAGTGGATACACATATTAAATTGAATTAAAACAATTTTAAGTAAAAAGCTCATTGTTTTCTCCTCCACACATATACATGTGAAGTTTTCTAATATTTGTTCTATAATTTTTAAAGATTATTCATAATATAAGATAACTTAGGGATATTTATTCATATTTATAAAGTAGTTTCCATATAGCTAATCATAGAATACTCAATCCTGCAATAATCAATCTTTAGATACATCACTTTGTCACGTTTTATTTAATAACATTAAATTAGACAATTTGGCTATCCATCTTGGGAAGGCGATAGCAAGGCATCCATTCTACCCATAGGTTATGGAGGAGAAAGAATCCCGAAGGAAGGAGTCCCTGGACACAGCCTCACTCTAATACTGGATTGAACATGTTTCCTTCCCAGGAATACTTCATGATCAAGATGAAAAGTGACATAGCCAACCATTCAGCTGAAAATTAATGACACTCAATGACCTTGTCAGCTAGCAATGTTTGATGTTAATCATTTTAAGCGTACCATATTTTATTATAAATTGTCAAATTTAAATCATTTTTAGAGGATTCATAAAATTCATTAAAATTCATAAGAGGTCCCAAGAAATACTAGATTAAAACACTAAGTTGAATGATAAAATGTGTATTTCTTATAATATTTGAGTAATGTATATCATTTCATAAATTAGCATGGTGTTCCTGTGCTCTTTCAATGTATTTTAGTCAAATATTTATTTGTCAGTTAAACATAAATTATGATAATAATACATTTTTAAAAATAGTATATTATCTTTTTCTTAAATTGGCACTGATAGTTTCAGTTAATATGATTACTTTAAACTATTAATCAATTTATTTTTAATCCCATTTTAGTAAAAGAAATCTACCTAATTCAATTATAACCACACCCAAAATATATGCCTTTGTGTTATACTAAAAAGGATTTAGCATACAGAAATATGATGTTGTAGCTCTATGGAACTGTTTTGACATACATGTAAATATATGCATATGTATGTGTGCATTTATATGTGTATGGTATGTGTGTGCACATGTGTATACATGTGTGCATATATACACATACACATACATATATACACATATGTGTATATATATCTACAGTGCGGGATATCTAACACTCATGCTAAATTGGGGTGCATACTGACAGAGTCACATAGGAACATACTGAATAATTTCAACTATACAGCGTTATGGAAAAGCTGATACTACAGTGACAATAAAAAGATCAGTGTGTGGGGTAGGAGTAATGAATAGGTGCAGCACAGAGGATTTTTAGGGCAGTGATAATATTTTGATTCATAATGTTGGTAGGCATCTGTGTCTATATAGGTTCATCAACTGTAACAAACATGAATTATGGGGGATGTTAATAATAGGAGAGGCTAGGTATCCGTGGAGACAGGAAGTATATGGGACATCTCTGTATTTTCCTATTTTCCTCTGTACCTAAAATTGTGTTCAATTATAAAGTCTTACATTGAAATAAAGAACAAACTGACAGTAACCAGAGGGGAGGGGGGAGGGGGCTAATGGGGGAAAATAGGGTAAGGTCCACCTAGGAACATGTATAACAGGCACATGGACAAAGCCAAAGAGGGTAGATAAAGGGTGGGAAGTGGGGATGGGTGGGGTGGGGGCTGTAGTGTGGTGAAAATGGAGACAACTGTACTTGAACAACAATTAAAATAAAATATACAGGAAAAAATAAAGTCTTAAAAATTCAAACCCCTGAGATGGCATGATTTATGTCTTGCAGCAACTACAATTGTTTATACTGACTAATAAAAGAATTAGTACTTTTAAGCAACTTATTGCTACTTGAAAAAAATCCCTAAGTACATGGCATTATTGCAGTGGCCAGTGAGTGGTCAGGTAAAATACTGATGGCTAGATTGCTTGGCGTCCATGTTGTGCAAAAGCAAAACTTTTGGCAAAGGTTTTAGTAAACTTGTGGTAAATCAGAAGGGAAACCATGTGTCTTTTAAGCCCATAGCTTCAGTGAAAGTGTTTTAAAAAATGGAACATTAGAGTGTGTTAATCATTACTGGCTGTGCTAAACAAGGGGTTACAGGGAAAATAAAATAAAATATTGTCCTAAAATCCAGAATGTTTCAAAGTTGAAAAAGACCATTGATTCGTCTCCAAAAAGCAAAATATGATCCAGCAATTCCATTTTTGCCTAAATATCCCAAAGAATTAAAAGCAGGGACTCACAGGTATTTGCACAAACATTCTCCTGTCATTGTTCTCCATGGCTACTTAATACTACCTTTATTGGTTTTTAAGTATAATTTTTAAAAATTTTCCTTTAATTACCCACCTGGCATCATGCAAAGTTATTACAATACCTTCAACTATTTTTCCTGTGATGTACTTTAGCTCCCCGTGACTATTCTGCAGCTGCCGATCTGTACTTCCCAATCCCTTCACCTGTTCCCCATCCCCCAACTCCTTTCCCTCTGGCAGCCATCTGTCTGTCCTCTGTATCTGTGAGTGTGTCTGTTTCACCCGTTTTGTTTGTTTGTCTGTATTGTTCTTTAGAAAAATAAAAACATTTTTACCAGTGACATTTTAAACAGCGATTGACATACACTTAGACTCGTAGAGAAAGGACGCCCGCCGCAAAGGAATCGTCCAGATAAGTACAGATGTAAGAAATCTGGGAGTCCCAGAATAATTGAAATCCTTGCTCAGCCTTTGCTCCAGAGAAGCCATCCTCCCGTTACTCATGGTGTACCTTCTTTGAAGGCGAGAAGCTTGCTCTGAAGTCGCAGGGAGGGAGTCACGCGGCCAAAATCTCCTCCCTCAGCCCCCTTCCACTCACATACATGGGACACCACCAATTTACATGTATCAGCTTCCCTCCACTCAAGTGAACACAGACTCTGGCTTTCAACGATTTCTGCCAAGAAGACAATCACAGATGTTGATTTGATATTTAGACTTATTGATCAATCCAGCAATTGATCCACGAAAACCTGTCTTACAGAGGTTTAAGAATCCTTTTGGTTTATATTAATTCCCTTTGAAGGGGTCACTGTCTAATATGACTGAGTCGATAATCTTAATAATGGCTCTTGGCAAGCAATTATTTAATTCCATCAATAACTTCTCTTTCAAATAAAATTGGGGAAATTAGAATAGGAAGTGAGCTCATCAACCTCACCAACAGTTAAAAACCAGAGCTCCTATGCCAGCAGCTAGCAGCCATGAGAAAGGCTGATTTATTCATGAATTCGGTTATGTTCTGAAGAGGAAGAGTAAAACATGCCTAACATGCCCCGGATGGAGCAACCTGAGCGGTGCTGTAATAGTAGCTCAGGCAAATAGCAGGTGTTCTCCTTCCCGACCAGTTCCTTTTAGACGGCTCCTCCCTCCAGACAGGAAGAAAGCTGTTACCTGATCTTTGAGGTGATCACAGTTTTAACTATATCATTTGCCTGCCTAAAAATGCAAATTATTTGAAGAGGAATACAGCTTTCCTGTGAATTCAATAAATGTAGACAACTAACTGAGCCAATTGCCTTACCTCTCTGCATTGCTGGACATGCATAAAAATTGCTTTTAACTATGTCAATATGCCAATAAATGTAGTAACCTGGGATTGAAAAGTTAATGAAGCCAGGAGCATTTTGAAAACTATAGGATGATTGGGTAGAATTACTGTGAACACATCACTAAGCAAGTGCATCGCCTTGGCATGGTAAACCAATGAAACAAACAAACACATAAAGAGACTGATATTTAAACGTTTATTTGGGTGATGAGAAAGGGCCTAAAGCATGGGCCAGGCCAGGCTATATTAAAAATAGTGCTACCAGTTTTAACATTTAAAAGTAACTTATAGCTTTGGCCAGGTAGCTAGGTGGCTTGCGAAGGTTGCAAGTTTGATCCCGGGCAGGGCACATACAGGAATCAACAGATGAATGCGTAAATAAGTGGAAAAACAAAGTAATTGTTCTCTCTCTCAAAGCAATAAATTAAACAAAAATAAAAGTAGTTTACACAACCTAGACTTTCACTTACAATTATTGTGTGGAATCTTACAAGAAATGCAAGAGAAGATTTAAGCTCAAGGCTGCAAACAACCCACGTGTCCCTCAATGAAAGAACTTTAAAAAATTGGAGTTATTGGTGAAATAATCTCTACTTATCAATAAAAGTGGGTCAACTAGTAATTCATGCAATGACATGAATGAATCTCAAAAACATCATGTGTGAAAAAACAAACACTGAAAAAATATGTATTTATGATTTGATGTATATACATACTGAAGACAGACAAGATGAACCTATGCTGAAAGCTTTTTTCCAGTTGGAGAATTGACTGACAGTGTCGTAAGGTAACTTTGTAGGGTTAAATAACTGTTTTAAATCTTGTTTGGGTTGATACTAATATGGGTTTTTGCAATTGTTTAAACTGATCAAAATGAGTATTTAGGGTATATGTATTTTGTTGTATGCAAATTATATTTTAATAAAATAACTTACTTTATGAGTGAAACATGAATTTCTCTAACTTAGTAAGGATGTGGCATTATCTGCATTTTAAAATTTCATGGGCCACTGATATATATGTAATAATTTTCACAAATGCATTATTTTAGTTAACAAGGATCTAACTGCAGATAATATGTATTTTATACTGGTGCTTCTGTTTTCATATTGAAAATTGTTACTTTTATTGCTGACATTCCAAAGTAAATATTTTCATTGCTGTGGCTTTTGGCTCAGCCACACAGAACTAGTACATTTGGGTGTATTATACAACTGAGATTTTGAAACATTTTTGGCTGTTTCTTGTATAAAATTGACATTTTATAGCAATTATGCAAATACCATTTTCTAGTGAAAGTTCTTTCTTTTTGTGTATTGTTCTGAAGAATTTTATGAAAAATTTTAAGTCATACTAAGCTTTTTAATTGAAAAAAACTGGATGCATTATTTCCTAGAATGTTAAAATACATAGAAAATTAAGTTCTACATTGCAACTGTGTTTGGTTTACCTCTTCAAATTTTTATTTTCCAAAGTCTGCTTAATTAAATAAGATATGCTTTTTAAAATTTTAGTTCTGAATCACACAGACACAAAATAAAATTATCTACTGAAGGGAAATTTGTGTTCAATCATTCTACTGTGCCAGTATGTTTTTTGAATAATAGAATCTGTAATTACTGGTCTCCACATGGGAAATGCTACCTTGCTAAGGCAGTGGATGGAGCTCACAGAGAGCTTTTGAAAATTGTATCATGTTGTTTTCAGCAGTAGTGGGTTTTGCTGTTCTTGGGAAAATATCACTTTAAAAATTAGAATATTCAGAAAAAAACAAAATAAACATAACCTAAAGCATGAACTGCTCTGGAAGACTTTCCAAATTTAATAAGGAAAGTCTTGTGCTTTAGGAAAGCAAAGTTTTAGGCTTAGGGATATTAGAACTGAGCTTAGCTAACATATATACAAAAAAATTTCAAACATATGAGAAAATTGATAAAAAATGCCAGTAAATATTATTAGATACTTTTCCAGGCAAAAAGAGAAAAATAATTTCATATTAAACTTATATTCTGAAATGAATAAATTATTATACATACCGAGTTTGAATTGTTTTAAAGTACAAAAAAAGTTTTTCCCTCCTGATTTTTGCACAAAAATGTTTGTTGGAATTTTTATTACAAATATAAACATTTAATTTCAAACACATTTAGGAAAAATAAATATGAATATAATGCACATATGTTGGGAGAATAAAATTCAAACTTTCCAGCCACCTCAAGAATGTACACTAAGTAAAATTATCAGTTAATTAACAATGTTGTAAGATTATATTTCAAAAGACCAACCCTTTGCAGTTTACAAAACACCTGCCTAAACTATAAAATGAAGTTAAACGTATTTTAAATTAAAAGTACATTTACCTCTGGCAAATGTTAACATGGACTGAAAGCAACACTGGGCAAAATGAACATGGAGACAAATACATCATTAGCACTTAAAGAGGTTGTGCACAACAAAAACATTTTAATTCACCAAACAAAAATGTAGGAATGCTAAACTAATGTGAACTAGTAGTATAGTTCAAAATTACATAAAGCAAATAAGTGGTGAGAATGAAATAGCAGCTGGCATGTCCAAAATCAGTCTAATAATTTTAAGGAAACCCTTTTTGTAGTTGTAGATCAAGTAGACAAACACATGAAAATGTGTTTAAACAAAATCTAAAACATGTACCTGGATCCTGAGCTTTGTTTTTTCCTCAATAACCTCTACAAAATTTTAGGACAAAAAAAATAGGACAAAAAAATTGTAAAAGATGTACATTAGTCCTGGCTGGTGTGTCAGTGGATTGAGTGCCAGTCTGTGAACCAAAGGGTCGCCCTGTCAGGGCACATGCCTGCGTAGTGGGCCGGGACCCTGGTGTGGGTCGCACCAAAGGCAACCACACATTGATGTTTCTCTCCCTCTCTTCTCCCTCCCCCTCTCTGTAAATATAAATGAATAAAATCTTCTAAAAAAAGACATTTAAAAATGAAAATAAAATACAATTTTTAAAAATTAAGTAACTGTGAAAAGATAGACTAAGTTCATGCACTAAAGGACTAAATATAATATTTGTTCCAAAATAAACCACAAGTTTATGTAATATTCACCATAATTATAATAGGCGTTTTCACTGGATCTGACAAAACTGATTCCCTTTTCTTCTGAAAAGGCAATTGCCAAAAATAATAAAAATTTTAAATTAAAAATGAATAATAGAAAGGAGAGTTCTGTAAGAGGAAAAGGAGGAGGAAGAGAGGAAAGTGGAAGAGGAAAAATTGGAGGGAGAATATGGAGGATAAGAAAGAGATGGTACAGAGGAGGAAAAGGGAGAAAGGATACAAAGAAGACAAAAGAGAAGCAGACAACAAAAACATGTTCAAAAACTTTAGTAGATTGTAATAGTTAAAAATAAGAAAATTAAATGTCCAATAGCAACAGATTGGTCATTTATGGTGTGAAGGGTGGAACATGCACAAGGGGCATTGCTGACCACAGGACAGGAGGACACAGTGAGGAGGAAAATCAATAACAAGTCAGGAGCTATGTCTGACCAGACAACAAACCTTGCAGTGATCAAGACTTGTGATGCGGATACAGAATAACAAATAAACTCTAAAAACACATAAATTATGGAGCAAAATAGAGCCAAGCAGTAGAATCACAGTTTTAAAGGCAGATATGAAGAAAAATAGAAAAAGATATATGCATTATTATTGCTTAGACAATTCTCTATTAAAAAATAAACATATCTCATAATTTTTATAAAAAGTAATATTACTGCCCTGGTACTAAAGTAAAATTAATTATCTGCTGTGTAAATTCATTAAAAACCCTGTTATACACATATATCTCTGTTGATAAGTTACAGACAAAAATTTGAACAGTTTTTCATCACAAGAAATATATATGAAAAGACACCTTAACAAAACATGAAAGTTATAAATAAACATGTATAATAATGTGAAAACACCAAATTTGTAAAATAGGGAACATCTGTAATAGTGTCAGCAATAAAAACTAAAAATTAAATTAAAAATAAAAACATTGAAATGAAGACAATAAAATAAAAATCTAAAAAATAAAAATACTGTCAGATAAAATTTCACAAATTTCAGACAAACAAAACTTTCTAAACCTGACAATATCAAAAGAAAGTCTGAGAGTAATAGAGTATCTTAATGTATTAATGTGTACTCGTACTATTTCCTAATGCTCAATATGAAAAAGTACTTCAAGTATAATGGGCTCATGTCCAACGTTATTAATAGATGTAATGCTTACCATAGCCATGAATTAAAAACAATTTAAATATCAATGGCAAGAGATCAAACAGGTAAATTTTGGAAGCAAAGCGTGCAGGCACACAAGAGACATTATTGAAATCTAGAAATAAAGGTTTTATATAAGATATTAAAACATCAAATGTCACACTACACATTGTTTATACATATGTACATATGCAATCAGGGTTTAAATGAATGCATTAAAATATAAGTAAAAAATCTAAGATAGGGATTTCTTCTACAAGAGTTCCCATTAGCACATTTTTTAATGTTCTGTTTTTATGCATTATAACCTTACTATAAGTTTACCACATTATAAATAATTTAGTAAATTTTAGGTTGATAAACATTGGCTTCTGTTTTCATTCTCAGTTTAATTTTTTGCACTAAAATTATTCATACATTTTTCCACTTCAAATTGTGATAATTTCACTAAATCAAACTAAATCAGAACATTTTTGAACACTTACCATGTTTCTTTTCCTATATATTATGAGTGAAATAAGAAAAAAATGTAATAATATAATAATCAAGATAAATTCATAGTCTGATGTGACATAATACTCACTGGACTGACAAGTAATATTTTTTAAAAAATTTTAAAAGAGTATTAAACACTAATCAATTTTTCTCAATTGCTTTGAAGAGTAAAATTTTTATTTCAAGCCTGAAATGGTTTATATAGTTGAGGAAATTTTAGGGCTTCTAAAAGCCACACTTCATTGTTAATCTCCAAAGAGAGATGCAAATGAATGAATGGGAATTTTCAAATTTACCCCAAATAAAATATTTGATGGGTGGTATGAATAATGGGGAGTTTATTTCAAACACACTTTTGGAACAGTATTGTTGGATTCCAGAAACGAAAATAATGTCGAGGAGGTTTCATGAAAATGTTTTTTCTTTTTTTAGGAAAAGTGGAAAAGTGTGGTTAAATGTAACAATTATTTATGACCAATACTAGTAGATTGATTAATAAAAGAATTAATTATATAAATGACAAAGGAATATAAACTGTCAAGTTATTAAATATTTCTAGCAATTCTCCTATTGTAAGTTAAGTTGAAAATATGTGACTCCTTGTAGTTGTACATTTTTAAAAAATGCTTTAAATTTTTTTAGATAGATCAGATTGACAGCTGTCAGATGGGAGTAGAGGTTGGGTGCTGGGTGAAAACAGCAAAGGGATTAAGCAAAAAACTATTAACAAAAACAAACATTGTTTGTGTCCAAACAATGTATGGACACAAACAACAGCAAGGTGATTGATTACCAGAGTAAATGGAAAGAGGAAGGAAAAGGTAAAGGGGGGATAAATGGTGAAGGGAGAAGATTTGACTCCAAATGGTACTTGTCTTCCTCTGAATAGTTTATTTCACTTAGTATAATACTCTCCACATCCATCCATGTTGTCACAAAAGGTAAGATTTCCTTCTCTTTTACAGCCAGGTCTACTCCAGTGTGTATACGGACCACTGCTGTCTTTTTCTCTCTCATCGTATTTCTGAACTTGGAAAGCAGTCTCAAAATAAAGCACCAACTGTTCATAAAACTCTCAAGCCTGTTTGGATACTCTCTGGGACATGTGGGCAGGTGAGGGTATTCTCAGGCTGCAATGGCAGGAAAGTTGACAGAGGCTGATGCTCTTGCCATTACTCCTAAGGATCTCTCACCTGGAAAGGTGCCAGTCTACATTTTCCCTAATGGACGGACAGAGACCTGAAAAGTAAAACAAGAAAACATTCAGTTCTTATATAAAGGACCTAGAATCATGTGAGGAGAAGATATAAAAAGCAGGTTGCCTTTTTCTAAATATAAAATATGTTAAAAACTGCTGAATACATCATGTAAAGGTTTTATTTTTGGATTGTCTATTCAATGAATATTCATGACTTATCGCCTTAGAGTTATAAGCATATCGAAAGAAAAAATATATGCATCATTCTTATATTTAGGATTCTGTTTTAAATTTCACTCTTTCTCCTATTTTATTAGTTACTGAATATTTGTTTAATACAATTAAATGTATAATATTATTTGAATCAGAAGTTGTAATAAGGCATAATCCATTTTTAATATACAATGAGAACTTTTTAAAGATTAGATTGAACATTTTAAATGAACCTCGAGTTTATTTATAGTCATGACCAAAGCTATTATTAGTGATATTACTTTTTGGTAAATATTGCAGGCACATTTTAAAACCATAAGTGGAAAGTCTACTAATTAATTCAGTGGCATGCTAAATATAGCAACATCTTTGTAGGAACTGCTTTTTAAGAAAGATTTTTGTAGCTTTAAAAGAAAAAAGGAAATCTATTTTATGAAAATCTGTTTGAGTGACTTTTTCAATTCCTTAAAAGTTAAATGTCTCTTTTTTGGATGATGTCATGCAATGCACAATATTATAGCCATGAAACATTTCACAATTTGCAAGTTCTTTCAAAATTTGTTGAACTCTCATTTAATTTCATAACACCCCTGAGAGTTACATGATAGGTGATATTATCCTCCTTTGTGATGGTGAGAAAATTAGACATAGGTGAATGAGTTGATGATTTAAAGTTGCATGTATGTTTACCAAGAAAAAAAATCTAACCTCACACCATCTTTATGAGATTATGATTTAATATCTTCTCATATATTCAATAATTTGATACAAGACTTTAATCTCTTTCAGAAGCTAACTTTTAGAGAATATAACAAAATGAGAATTCATGGTCAAGAACAGAATATTGAAAACTTCTAGTAAAAACTACTGTGCTTTCTATCAGTTAACTCAATAGGGCAACTCACAATTGCTGCTACAGTAAAAAGTGTTAAACTGCAATTGTGGGCGTAATACACAGGAAATTACCATTATATTTGATATTTCTTTGATATTTCTCTTACTATGTTTTGTGGTTAGGATAATTACATATATTAAGTGTTGTATTTGTTTCCAAGTGTTGGAAGAATAAATTGAACTAAGTAGCAATCAGGAAATATGATTCTTATATTAGCATTGTTACCCATATTATTAATGATTATAAAAGAACATGACTTTTTTCAAAAGATAACTTGTTTTCCTCCTTATATTTCATAGACTATACATCCACGTTCCAAGTTCATGTTGTGGTATGGTATCTCTATGCACATGTAACATTTAAAATGTAGATGACTTCTATGTCATTTATGAGAAGTAAACATAAATTTGAGACAAATAGTTTATTTACTTCATGATGCTGTTAAATTCAATATTCTTTAAACATCAAGAAGTCAACATTTTCATTAACGTACTACATATGTCACTAAAAATATCACATGAATCCTGAAAATCTGAACACCTTTTCTGACTATAATCATTGAGATGGATCATGAAGATTACATTTGTTGCCGCCTCTGAAGATGAAGGAATAGGTTCACGAGCCAATTAACTCAGGTAGCTTCTAGCAGCTGGAAAATGGGCAGAACTGAACCTTTTCAGAGGGCTTCCAAATAAAAAAGAAAGCTTCCCTGTCTACTTTGATTCTGGCCCAGTGAGATTCATCTTGAAATTTTAACCTATAGAACCATAAGATGATAATTTTTTTTCTTTAAAGCCACTATATTTGCGGTAATATGGTACAGCAGCAAAAGAAAACAAAAACACATTCAAAGAGATCTTCTAAAAAACATTCAGGGAAAGTATCTATCAACAAAGGAAGATGACTAAACTGACATTTGACTTAGAAGCATCAGTGGAATTCAGAGGTATGTGAAATAATGTATTAAAAGATCTGAAGGAAAGCATTTGTCAACCTAGAATCATGAATTAAGTGCAGGTATCATTCAAAAATGAGAGCAAAGCAGTGATGTTTTTAGGCAAACCAAACCTGAGTTTACCACGAAAAAAAAAAAGCATACCAAACTTCACCGAAGTGGAGTCTAAGCAGTAATACTAAAAGTGTGATCCTTGAACCAGTAACAAGAGCATTGTCTGAGAGACTGCTAGAACACAAAATGAAACAATTCAATAATAGAAAATAAAATAAAATGATGGTCAAAAATATTCAGGGAATATATGAATATATGAAAAAACTAAACTATTTACTTATGATAACAGGCTTTAGCAAACTAGGAATAGAAAGACAGTGTACAGCAAGTTCAAAGTAATCTACAGGAAATCTGCAGCAAGTGTACATAAAAATATAACTTTCCTTCCTCTTTAAGGTGAGGAACCAGATAGGTATACTTACTAGCATATTTCATATAAAACAGTAAGCTAGAGGACTTAGCTAGCACAGGGAAACATAATAGACCACTAAATATAAGAACTGAAAATGAAAACAAAAATGGTATGTGCTGGTAGATGGTATGATTATATCATTGCACAAAGTAAATTGCTTCTTTGTTCAGTGCTTTTACCAAATTAACTTTCAATTTGTAGTAAGTGCTTCCACTATTTCTCAAGAACAGCTTGCAGAAATTATTCCCTGTTCTTTTTAAGACCTATGAATAGAGACATCTAGAAGAGAATAACTCTCCCTAACTACCCTAAATATCACCTTAGTATTACAAGTATTTGACACGTTGGTTCTAATAGACCCTTTACCCCATTATAATTAAATGACAAAGCATAAAATATCTAGAAAATTAGGTTACTGTCGAATGTGATTAGGCAACATTATAAATGCAAAATGTATACCTGATAGTCAACCTTCATTGAATAAGCAAAGCAAGACCTGAATATTGTGAGTAGTAAGAGTGAATACTCAGTTGAATGGCTTCTTGGTAAACAGCATTATATGGGATTGGTACAGAATTCTAAGAAATGCTGTTCCTTAAATATGCATGTGTGCAACATAATGAGAATTACAGTATTATCAAAATAAAGGAAATGCTACTATGTCAATCATGAAATTTTCTCTAGGTTAAAAAACACATTACACGCAAGATCTGGAAACAGCCCAAGTGCCCATCAGTAGAAGAGATAAAAAAACTATGGTACATTTACACAATGGAATACTACTTGGCTGTAAAAAAAAGAAAGGAAATCTTACTTTTTTCAACAGCACGGATAGAACTGGAGATTATTATAGGAAGTGAAGTAAGCCAATCAGAAAAAGACAAATACCATATAATCTCACTTATATGTGGAATCTAGTGAACAAAATAAACTGATGAACAAAGTAGAAAGAGTCACGGACTCATGGAAGTGACTGACAGCTGTCAGTGGGGAGGAGTGATTGTATGAGAGAAGACAAAGTGATTGGCCAGAGGACATATGTACAGAACTCATGGAATGGACAGGTAGGAGTGGCCAGAGCGGGAGGGTGTTCAGGCTGGGTGGAGGGAGCAAAGGGTAGGAAAATGGGGCCCTCTGTAATAGTGTCAACAACAGAAAAAATTAAATAACTAGAGTATCTTCTGTAAAAACATTCTAGTTATAATTAAGTGAAAAATGCTGATGTACAATTGTGCTTTATAAAAGTGAAATAAACCTTTGATATGTGGGGTGCTTCACTCACGTAGAACTGTAGATGGTACTTGAGTATACAGAACAATACTTGCAGAAACATATTGCCTATATTAAATCCACAAAACATACAAGGACACCATCTATCACAGTGAAAGCTTCAGGATTTGGAGTATTGATAAAATCTCAAGAAAAGCAATGGCTCATGTCTCAAATGCCATTGTGCAAATAAAAATTACAGAAATCCTTTTCTATGTGCAATTCACTAAATCTAGAACTCAGAAATGAAATAGAATATATGGTTTGTCTTCCTCATTGTGGGGAATTTGAAATTAGTATAAATATTCTGATAATTTTCTGAAGACATCAGATTTAGCTCAATGTATAGATGGTTAACTATTCCCAATATAATTGGGTTTGCTATGTTGGCCTGGTTAATTTAAGATAGGTCAAGTTAATCTCTCAGGTTATAATATATATTTGGTAATAGGAATATAGGGACCCAGCTCAATAATCTGAACAATAAATGCTGAGAATCAAATTACTCAAAGAATGTAATTACTTAAAATATTTTTTAGGGAAAATTAATTCTATAAGGGTAGTAAGACAAAGTTTACTCTTAGGAATATGCCTAATTCCATGTATTCAGTTAAGGTAAAATTGTATTTCCAATAATAGTTACTTATATGTGGTATCCTTCATAAAAATAAACCTGTTCTTATAAAATTCCCAATAATGTATAAAACATTTTATTGAAGCATAGATTTCTGATAAAATATGATATATTTTATCTGATGAGCTGTTTATTTGGAATTGTATCAGTGGAAGTAGAACATTTATACTATTATTTATTTAAAAAAATATTTCTCCTTGTTTCTGAAGGTTAAAATATAATAAAGCTGCCTTCTGAGAAACATTTCTACATTCATCTGCTGAGTGAGTTAATTACCCACTTATAGACATCTCAACTAGTTAAATTCAATGGAAGAATTTCTGAACCTATCACTTTTGGAAGATACAGTACTACTTGAGTTTATGGAAACTCATTTCAGAAATGAAGAAATTTAGAATCAAAGGACACTGTGGAAATGTTTCTAAAAGATGACATTGGTGATTTCGGATTGCACTCTGCTGTTTATTTGCTGACCAGAGAGGACGCTGTATATTTGTAAAATAATTGTAAGACGAGAAGCACAAGTCACAAAACCTCTAAACTGAATATATACAAAAAATGGTTGTTAACATTTAAATGTAACTATAATGTAGTTTTATCTCATGCAAATGTAGGAGATTCAGAATCACAGCAGTTGCTGTACGAGGTTACCTCTGGAGCAGGAGGAGATGATGATCCTCCTGCAAGATCTGTTGTTTTTTTCATAATAACTTCCCTTAGTAACTCTGATAATAGTTTCAGACCACAAATGACTAATCATTTTTATAGAGAAAAAACATCCAGGGAAACAAACACCAAAATATGTAGGAGGCCAAAAAATCAATATATTTCAAAGTTGGTAAAAATTAATGGATTTATATAGGTCTCCTTCCTCTCTATATTTAATAGATAGGATAGTAACTAAGTACTCTTCAAAAATTATCTGGAAGGATAAAATTTTGATCAGGGTTGTTGACACCCTTTGTAGAAGGTCCCCAGGGAAAGACCTGTCATTTTTGGGTAGCAGAAATCTCTCTCTCTCTCTTTCTTTCACTCTATACATGTGTGTGTGTTATATATGTGTGTGTGTGTGTGTGTATGTGTGTGTGTATATATATATATATATATATATATATATATGTATGTGTGTATGTAATCTTGTTCCCATCAGCAGGTGCTTAGCAAGCAAGAAGATTCTTGCATGAGAAGGGATGGTGGATTTTAAAAAATGCAAATGAATATAACTAATATGATATTTTAACAGACAACTATTTTCATACTCAATGAACATAGTGAAACCATGTTTTGTACTTGCTTTACAGACTGAGACTGTGCAGTGCCATTACCGATACTGAGACGATAACAATCAGTTTCTGAAATGAAAGCAGTAAAATTTGCAGCTCAATGGTTCTCACTTTATAATTACTTGTTTTCCATTAGCAGTTAACAGAGCATGTTACTGGTGAAGAACTGATGGAGACACATTGAACATCCTCAGATTATTCTTATGATAATTAGCTTAGGAAGAATTACTTACATATTTTAAATCCCATGATAATATTGGCATATCTATCCTCTTTTTCCCATTCCTCTGATTATGTTTAAGCATCATGAATTCCAAAGTGAAAGAAGACTTGATACTGGAAATCAGTTTGAAATGAGAAACTAAACTTGACGACAACTCATTACTGAAATTCCTAATATCTGAGAGCTGTATTTATGTATTAAAAAGTATCTATTTTAGCCCTGGCTGGCATAGCTCAGTGGATTGAGCATGGGCTGCGAACCAAAGTGTCACAGGTTTGATTCCCAGTCAGGGCACATGCCTGGGTTGCAGGCCATGGCCCCCACCTACCACACATTAATGTTTCTCCCTCTCTCTCTTTCTCCCTCCCTTCCCTCTTTAAAAATAAATAAATAAAATCTAAAAAAAGAAGTTGAACTATAAAAAAATAAAATAAAAAGTAGCTATTTTAATATAAAGGTGAATAGAGATTTAATAAGGTATAGAACAGAAAAATGTTAAATGAGATTATCAAGGAGTTTTTGAGCAAATACCTGAAGGATGTTCACTCTTTGGGTAAAGAGCTTTTAGTCAGAGGATTAAACAAGCGCAAACCTTGTTGGCTTCATGGAATGACGTGGAGGCAAGAACAGTTGCAGGGGAACCAGAGAAAAATTGAATAGTAACCAGAGTCAAACAAGTTCTGGAGTTCAGATGAGCCAGGGCCTTGCAGTGGGTAAAAATAACAACTTTGGCTTTTACTTTGAATAAAGTAGAAAATTATTGGAGTGATTCGAGTAATACATTGTCCTTAAGTTTTAACTGTATTATTCTTGCTTCTGGTAGAGAAAAAAAAAAAAGACAGGGGAGAAAAAGTCAGAATAATAAAGTAATTTGGAAGGTTATTGGAATAACTCAGGTGAGAGCTGATAAAGGCTTGGGCCAGAGTGTTAGAGATAGAAGATGTGAGAAGTGGCTCAGCTTGATACTTTTTATGAAACACGAACAGGATTTGCAAATAGATATGATCTGAGGTAAAAGAAAGAAAGAACATACAAAGCTGGCACCATGTTGTTTAGCCTTGGGTGACTGAAATGGCAGAATGGCTAATAACTAAAAAACTAAGAAAAGCTGAGGCAGAAACAACAGACAGTGGGAATGATCAGGCAATATTTAGCATGGCATAGATATTTGGAAGTTAGAATTATGAAAAAATATAAAAAATAATAGAGAAGATGTAGAGTTTTAAATAACATGAAGCATAGTAAAGCTTTATGACTAGATGAGAAGACTAAAGGGAGTATATCTAGACAAAGAGATCCAAGAACTGTATACAGTGGTGGCATATTATAAGGAATTAGGGAAGAAGATGAGGAAATTTGTCAAGGAAACCCAAGTTAAAAAAAAATGTCTCTGGCTTGTGTGGCTCAGTGGATTGAGTGCTGGCCTGCAAATGAAAGGGTCACTGGTTCGATTCCTAGTCAGGACATATGCCTGGGTTGTGGGTTAAATCCCCAGCAGGGGGCGCTTGAGGGGCAACCGCACGCTGATATTTCTCTCCCTCTCTTTCTCCTTCCCTGCCCCTCTCTAAAAATAACTCAATACAATCTTTTTAAAAAATGTTACAAAGAAGAAAATATTTCCAGCTTTGTTATGATACTGATGTTAACTCAAGCCCGTGGAATGAGTTCTAGTTTGCTTAGCTGACTGATTTAAGTTGACCTTGGCCTGTTCTCAGGGAGTATGAGAGGATAACTGCCTGAGTAGCATACAGAGGAGAATATTAAAAAATCTAAGATATCACAGTGGGTTAATTGGGTGAGAACTTCACACTCATCCTCCCCACCCCTATACAAACTTCACGAGGGCCCGAGGGACATCTCCTTTACACAAACATTAACGGCTGCATTAATTAAATAAGAGACGGTGGTGGCGGCAGCACAATGGAGGACAGAGGAGGAAAGAGTCTGGAATAGGGATATGGTTAGCCAAAATGTACTATCAGCTTAAAGCTTTATAATCATACATACTTGCTGCAGTAGTCAACTCGGCTTAGCACTGATTACTCTGTGTAGAGGTGCCTGAAAATCACATTCTTATGAAATACCTTTGTCCTTCTGCTATGTCTTTAGTCCCGAAGACATTACAGATGAATTAACTGACGCTTCAGAGATAAGAGATAATTTTATCTTTTATGTAAAGATAATTTTATCTTTCACGTAGGAGATAATTTTATACTTCTTATGCATTTCTTCCCAGCATGTTTGAGCACACAGAAGCATCTATTTCTTCCTCCCAGCAATTTATTATATTTGATTGGAAAGCTTGGTGATAAATATATATAATAAAATTTTAAATATTTTTTCATCTTCTAGGGAGAAGAGTATCTTCTAATAGTAAAAGATTACATAGTTTTGACAGTAAGCCAAGAATTATCTGATAATTTCATAACTATTCACTCAGTGAATCTTTGCATAAATGATTTGACTTCATTTTGCAGATGATAAGACTAAAGCCTTGCAAAATTTAAGTCACCTGCCCAAGATCATTTACATTGTGTTTGTTAGAATTATTGCCAGTGGAAGTGGGGTTCTTGCAGTCTAACAAGAAAATCATTCCAAGACACCCACATGTGAGAGACTGTAGCCTGATAAGATTTGTTTGGGTGAAAATAGAAGGATGCCCTCAGATTCTCAATGTTTCATTTGCATCCATTCTGCTCTGAAAGAAGTCCAAACTTGTCCTCTTCAGGACCAGAAATTGGGTCAGCATTCAGCCATTTTGCACTATGCCCAAGTTTAGGCATATCAAAGCTCAGTCCAGTTCCTGGCCTGCTGGCACTGCTGCATCTGATACCCAGGCTCTGCTGGGAGCACGCTCAAAGTCTGCGGGGCTACAAGCATTGTGGCTGCTAAGACCACATGGTCTCCATAAAGAGAAAATGTGCAGGAGCAAATGGAGCAAGATGTGTTACACAGAGGGAGAGGGACAGAGGGGGAAGGGAGAAAGAGAGGGAGTGGGAGAGGGAGTGGGAGAAGGAGTGGGAGAGGGAGAGGGGGAGAGAACTTTGTTAAAAGCCTGATTATATTATCTCTGGTTTTGGAAGGGCCAGGTGCTTCTTTAAACTAATCAATCAACTTCCCAAGCTTTGCAGGCTTCTGATGGGCCCACTTCCTCACCCATCTACTTCCTAGATGTTCCAGGGTCCTGTATCTCCTATCCAGTCTGACCTCTTCCCCAGGCCAGACACACAGGACATAACTGTTTCCATCTTGGCTCCTATGGCACAAGTGCTTACTTCCCCCTTCTGTATTCGATCCCTCCGCCCACCCCCTATATGCTGCAGGAAACAAACTGGCCGTTCCCTGGGGAGTGTGTGAAGCTATACCTTCCTGGTCAAGCAAGCTGATGCTCTGTAGTTTATCATGATTAATAGTGTCCGATTTCCTTTGCCTTCTCCCCTTGTTAATATTGAACTATCTACACTAACAGAACCAGAGTTCAAACCCAGACAGCCTGACTCCTGATTCCATAGACTAAACTACATTGCATTGGTAGTGGTTCCACTCTTCAAATGATCATGCAGATTACTCTCCAGCATCCCATATTTCTTCAAAGAACATAGGCAAGTAAAACTATTAAAAGGAATTTATATCATATGTGAATTTTGTGAAATAGCAAAGAGAAATTTAAAAGTTATTGTGTGGAAACCAATATTTAAATATCTTGCTTTGGAACTGATATGATAGAAACATCCAACGTCTCTTCTATGCCATATTAATTAAACAATTACTTTCACACTCCATCGGGGCAGGTCGAGGGTGCTAGCATGTATAGTACCAGTAATTAAGCTACGACAATAGGCATAAAAAAGAATTACCCCCCAGTAAACTGAGACTTTTCTTCATCCTAATGTTACATCCTCAACACATTTGGCAGAATTATCTTATTTCCTTGCAACAAACTAAATATTCTAATTTAAATAATTCACTCAGGTTTTCCAGAAGCAAGAACTCATTTTTAGCAATACACCTTTCATTTATGTAGGTAAATAACTGTCACTCGTTTCAACTAATATCTATAATTGTGAGCTTGTTTCTGATTGTCTTGTCAGGTTCCCTACTGCTATAATTGCATTCATTATTCAATCTTTGTGTTGAGAAGCAAGCAAACCCATGGAACAATACACTGTGAGATAAGCTAATGATCTCCAGCTTTGAAAATCAGGGTTTCAAGATCTCCTTAATGTTTGTTTTCTGAAACTCCCTCAGTTTTGTTCTGATGCTCGTGTTATAGCTGGGGGCTCTGCCCACAGCACTGTGGCAGTAGGTAATGTTTCTTGGAGGAGTGAATACCTGAAAAATAACTGGGTAAAATAATGTGGATTACCTAAATAAATGTTTTTGTGTTTTTCTTAGCAACATGATCCCTAAACCCAGCTTATCATTTACACTCACTTTCCATTCCTGGGGGAAAAATATATGGCAATACCTACGTAAAGCTCAGCTGTGATATCCCTGCTCAAAGATACTCAGTCAATTTCAATTCTCTACAAATGAAATCTCACTTTTCAGCCAGGCTTGAAATCCTTCACAGTTTAAATCCAGTCCTGTTTAACATTCCTTCATAAAATGTAACACATGCATTTCCCCCTATATTTTAACACCTGGGAAGTTATGAACCTGGGAAGAATCTCATAGTCATCATGCCTTTAACATGAGTCTTTCTTTACAGTTTAGATAGTTTCTCTTGTCATGTTTCCAAGTTCACAGATTTTTCTTCTTCATTATCTAATATGTTGTTAAAATCATGTGACACTATTTTTATTTGAGAATTATTATTTTTTGATTCAAGAATACCACTCGATTATTTTTCATATTTACCTTTTCTCATTTCATGATATTCATTTCTTTAAATTCTTGTTTATATCTATAACTTATTTTAAATTTGTTTTTAATTATATTATTTGTCATTTCTAGGTTTATTGATATTCTTCCTCACTATGCATCATCACAGTTTTCTGATTCTTTGCATTTATGATAATTTTTATTTAATGCTAAACATTTTATTGCTACGTTTTTGAATGTCTAGACTTTGTTCTTTTTAAGTCTTAAAATAAAGTTGGAATTTATTATTATTGCTATTATTATTAGATATGCAATTGATCTACTTGCAAGACTCAAGTTCAAGTTGATCCTTTAGGGACTTCCTTTCTAAGCTTTGTTTGGCAGGTACACTTCACCCCTTAGTGTTCACACAGGATACTGTGGAGTTTTTCCTCAATATCCAAGATACTCAGTAAAGTTTCTTCACTCTCACCAGTTGAAACATAGCATTCTGCAAACACTTAAGGGGCCTTATGTGGATTCTTGTATCTCTTAGTCTGCATATTTTTTTTCTCTTTGGTGCTATGCACTACACCTTCTAGCCACCTCGGCCTGATTCCTACCACTTTCTCCTCAAATTAGCCAGACTACTATCATCCTTTGGGGGCTGCCCTCCTTGTTTTTATCTTGGAAAGTGTTTTCCGTTTGAAATCCTGGGTAAGCATACGGCTCAGCTCATTTGTTTTCTTTCTCTATTAATCATTTTCCAACAGCATCTAAAAACAATTGATTGATTGATTTTTCCAGGTTTCTAGCATAAGGTATGAGGGTGAGTATGGGATTTCATTCTGTCACAGGTCAAAGCAAGAGCATAAAACTATGCTTTTAGTGGATTAGAATCTTTAAATTTAAGATAATTCCCCATCAAGATTTTTTTAAAATTTATTTATTTTTAGTTTTATAGAGAGGGGAAAGGAAGGAGAGAGGGAGAGAAACATCAATGTGTGGCTGTGTCTCACGCATCCCCTACTGGGGATCTGGCCCACAACCCAGGCATGTGCCCTGACTGGAAATCAAACCAGCAACCTTCTGATTCAAAGGCCCACACTCAATCCACTGAGCTACACCAGCCAGGGCTCCCCATCAAGATTTTGTTACTATTATTTCCTTTCTTCTTGCATCCAATGTTGTTGATGTCAGTCTGAATTCGGATTCTTTGTAAATAATATTTTTTTATCTTTACACTGTACTTCATAAGCTTTAAATTATTATTTTCAAAGTTCTAATATTACCCTCTAATGATAAGAATTCATTCTTTGTGACTTCTGCTCTAATTATCTGCCCTTTAGCTTTCAGATGTTTTTCTGCCTTCTCTTACCCTTCTGTTTTTTCCTTATTCCTTCCCTTTGGCAGACTTTTGATAAAATTTTGCCCTTGGGAGGTCTTTCTGGGTGACTAGACGAGAAACCATTAAATTCACCTCCTACCCACTATTTTAAAAACTGTCCCAGAAAATGAGGACATCACTTTGTCTTCAGCCCTTGTAGGAAAGACACTGCTTCTGTGTTTCTTGCTCTAGTTCCTCACTGTATTTTCCTCACTTTGCTGTCTGGGGAACAGCTGCAGAACTAATGTTTTTCAACCGCGTCAATCAAAGACACATTAATGCTTGTCTTGTCAGATCATCAAATATGACATAGACCATTTGAGTATCAGAATAATTTTATATTAATATGACAAAGTAAATTATCACTTTTAAAGTATACTTTATTAATTTGTGTTTATATTTTAAATTGGATAAAGTTAGATAACTATTTATAAACCAGTTTGAACTTCTCACTAACTTTAACAGAGCTGATTCTTCCATAATATTTTAGATCAAAAAGATGTATTCTGTAATCTATCAGTCTATTATTTTTCTGAAGTGATTCATCCCTTTATTAACTGCCAATAATCTCTTTCAATTTTACTAAAAAAATTTATCAGTGACACATTTAAAATGAAAACTCAATACTGTCCATTCTGAATATTTGTTCTTCTATTTAAAATAATTTTGAGATGCAAAGTTTGTCCCAGTAATTATGAGTCTTATAAAAAATGGAACCAAATTAATATTTATAACTTATTATAATCTTATTTCTATAGGTATCCCAGGAATTCTGTTAAAGTTAATGAATATTATAGACTCTAATTCAAAGGAAAATAGAATAAATAGAAAAGTACAGAGTAATAAAAAATCACCTAACCATCTGAAAAAAATAACTGTTAATGTCATATTTGCAAATAGCTCTTTCTGAAATAAGACTAATCCAACATTTTATAAGTTTCGACTCCTTTAACCTCCATTTTGACTGCCATTCCTCTTGACAAGTCTCTAGAACTAACCACTGTCATGAAGATGGTGGATATATTTTATATATATGGGGAACTTTTTCTACTGTCATAAACATATGTGCTATATGTGAATGCTATAAAATATTTTTGCATTTTTAATAAATCACATCAGTGTACACATAATTTTACAATGTGTTTTTCATTGAATGTTATGCTTTCCAAAAATAAATATATTTATACAAGTAGACCTAGTTTAGTTCTTTAGTTTGCAATGTATTTTCTCTATTTGAGGTTTGTTAGGGATGTCCATAATTTTTAAGATATAGTCATATAACTACAATACATTTTTGGATTTATTGCTAAATATATTATAAATTTGTTGATATAAGGGTAACATTGTTGTTCTATTGTTTATTGCTAGTTTTTGGAATGGTGTTGATTTTTTATATTAATATTTTATGAAGAATCTGTCTAATCCCTCTTATCTTTTCCTTTAGTTTTACTAGTGTAGATGATCTTGGATTTATTTCTAAAATAAATAACTAATGAAATGATATATCAAGATTACTTCTTCTATTCAGTTTCTTTCATTTACAGTTTTGTCTCATTTTGCTTTCAATCTATTGTTTTGCCAAGGGCCACCAGTATGATATTCAATTTTGAGCTTCATAGACTGTATCAAATTTTTATTGAAAAAGGCAGTGACTCAGTGAATTATCATTAAGATTGACATTCAGTAAAGTTTATTTGTAAATATCATTTGAAGTTTTATGTGTGTTTAAATTTAACATTATTAATCCCATTCATCCCTCAATTATGACAGTCATATAGTTTCTCTTAATACATTAGACACAGTGGGGGGGGGTTGGATATATTTTCAGGTGTGTGAAGAATCCATACTACTCTATACAGTAGGCCAAGTGGGTGCTTTGGTATGAGGTCGACATCAAAGTGAGTTCTTGGATTTTTCTAATTATGGAGTCAATATCTAAGTAACACCAACTTGCAGGAAATGCCACGTAAACCAAAAAGATATATTTTAAACTTTATGATCTATGACCTAATATGGCTTGACCAACATTTATGGGAGAAATAAATTGGTGTAGTATTTCCAAACATAAAAATTTGATTTCACATATATACATAATACAAAAATAACCTTTTTTCTTTTTAAATTTTCTCTTCACTAAGAATTCTAAAATTACCTCCCTTGGGATGATCTTACAATGCCACTTACCACAGAGCCATTTTATATGGAAATTTTAATTTCTTTATCTCTTCTTTGCTAACATTATTGATGATGATTGATATAATTGGAAGTCTTCTTTTAATTAAGCTTGTCTTTATTTCACCTTAAAAAGAGCTTGTTTTATGTTACTTTTTAAAATTAATAATAAACAATTTAAACCCACTTTTACTTCTTTCGTAATACTTGTGATGCAATATTACTTTAATTTTCTATTTGATTATTTTATATTTAATTTTGTATTTAAGTGACATTGCTTTCTGATTTCACTTACAAAATTATACTACCTTTATCTATTGCCAAAAAGATTGTAGATGTGTCCCTTTTTTCATTTCTAACAGTTTATTTTTTATTGTATTTTTCCATCACTATTTATCCCCTTTGTATCTTCTTCCACCTCCGCCCACTCCTCCTCCACTGCATTCGCAACACTGTTGTCCGTGTCCATGAGTCCTTTTCCTTTTTTTCCTCTCTCTCTCTCTACCTCCCAAACCCACCAGAGCAAACAGCCTGCTCTGTATCTATGAGTCTGTCTCTGTTTTGCTTGTTAGTTTGGTTTGTTCATTAGATTCCATATGGAAGTGAAATCCCATGACATCTGTCTTTCTCTGACTGGCTTCTTTCACTTAGACTAATGTTCTCCAGGTCCATCTATGCTGTCACAAAATGTAAAATTTTCACTTCTCTTTAATAGATGAGTAGTATCACTTGATAATTTAGCAAAATTTTCCTGTAATATTGAGACTATTTAATTTTGAGTGGAATTACTTTTACTAACAAATGATTTCCTTTACCAAATATCATATTTTTAGATATTGTATTTCTTTGAGTTTTTATCATGCATTTTCCCCAATTTAATCCCATTTTATCTTGAAAATACATTGAAATAAATTTATTGATAATTTAATCATTATATTTCCAATTTTCTCTTTTTTGTACAGTGTTGATATGATATGTATTTTAATTGTTTTCTTGTTTTGTCTTTACTATTATGATTTTTTGAGTTCTGTCTCTTATCCAAGAAAGGGACTACTAATCAAAATTATTATCAAGTTCCTGAACAAAATTATTTAACCTTTTTATATTTATTACATTTATTTTATATTTCCCTTATTATTTGTTTCTTTAAAACTTCAAATTATTTCCTAGATATGATTATAAATATATTCTATAAGTTATTCTGTTCTATTCTATATTCTATGTACTTTCTTCACTAGCCTTCATTTTTATCCATGGAGGCAGAGTGGTAATAGAGGAGAGGTTTTCAGGTCAACAGTTCCATTGGGGTCACTATGCAAGTACAAGGTAAGAGAATGATTTGCTGTAGGCATTTCGTAAACTGTTTTATTGGAGAAGTATAGGTCCCTATGCTGCTATGATTTTAATAGGCTATATTAATAAAAAGATAGTTCATAGTAAATAAAAATAATTAAATAATATTCAATATTTTTAATAATAGTGCATGACCTTGAACTTCTCTCTTGGTCTGTACATACATTTTAGAATACTATTTCAGTAAATGATTTTATATTTTGTGTCAAACAAAATATATGTCAACAAAATATATATGTCAACAAAAAAGATGTCAGATATTTCCTCACAGTATTAAAAAATATCATTGTTAGTGGTAATTCCCATATATACCATAAAAAATCCAAAAAAGTTACGTGCAATAAAAATTTGTTATTTTAAATGTAAGTTACCTAAATACTTCAGTAGAGCAAACTCTAAAAAATAATATTTTGTAAACTCATTAGCTTGTATCTGAATTTTAGAAAAAAGAAACTTCAGAAGGATCTGCTTATCTAATCATTAATAATCACAAATACTTAAATGGTTTTAGTATGGAATAGTTTCTTGAGATTAGTATATTAGTATACAAAATAGATTACAAAATAATTTTTTTTGCATTATGCTTAAATTCTATGGGGGAAGACAGACTGACAGCATTTGAAATAATACATTAACAAATTATACAGTATATGGGAGGCAAATCTTAGGCAAAGATGATCCCAGGTTAGTCAGCTAATGTCATTTATTATGAGGTTTTCTCCAAGTTAAAAACATAAACTCTTCTGGACATGTATTCCATCTGTAAGTACACAAACAATTAAATTATATATCATTCTAATATGTTTATCTCCTGGGAAAATGTTAAAGTATAACATGATTATATGACAATTATTGGCTATAATTATTCAACTGGTAACAACATTGAGCTTATTATAACGCCCCCTTCCAGATTTGCATCTCCATTCTTTATCAACGAGAAAACTGGTTCCCCTCTTCCTTAATACATTTCCTTATTTGATCAATGCCCATACATATAACCCATTTCTCACTGTCTCTGCACTCTCTTCCCCACATAGGTAACATTTACCAGTACAAATTCCACAATGTGAGCAGGGCCAACTCCCATGTGGTTGCTCTCCCACTTTGATTAGCTTCTGGCACCAACACCTGGCAGTCCCTCCTTCTGGATGCCTTCTTCCTTCTTGGATTCTAAAATTCTATCTTAGCTGCCACAGCAGAAAGACAGCTACCTCATCTGGCTTGGGCTGTTAGATACCGTGCCAAGCCAATCCTCAACCAATGTAGATGTCCTTCTCATCCAACCTGCGCTCTCTCGTATAAAAAACCTCTCCTCGGGCTCCAACAAGCAAAGGGAAGGAAAGGGAGGAAAATAAAAAAATAAAGAAACCTCAAGCTTTTATATATACTGTATATCTAATATAATATACAATATGTGATATGATATGTAATATATAATATGTTATAGTACACATATATGTAAACATTTGTCACTGTATGGAAAACTCAATGTTATTAATATGACAGGTTTTTTTTTCCCAAATTGATCTATTACAGGGATTAACAATCTTTTCCTGTAAAAGGTCCAGATAGTAAAAAATTTAGATTTTGCAGGTACTCATTTTCTCTGTTTTAACTCCGCCATCTTCTCCTTCCTCTACCTTTCCCTTCTCTTTCATCTTCACCTTTTCCTTGTCCTCAGCCTCCTCCTCCTCCTGCCCCTTCTTTCTTTCTCCTCCCCCTCTTTATTCTGCTGTTTCTTCTCTGTAAAAATATTTTTAAAAACTATTTTTATATCATTGGCTATATAAAATATTCTGTTGACTTATTTATGTAATATATGTATTTGAAACAATCCTAATCATAATCCCAGAAAAATTTTAATGGAAATGAACAATTCAATTCTAAATATTGTATGTATATAAAAGAACTCAGAATAGTCAAAACACATTTTGAAAAGCATCAACAAAGTTGGTCGACTAATATTTTCTGATTCCAAGACATTAAAACAATGTAGTATTGACATCAAAAAGATAAGTACTTCAATGGAACAAAACAACATATCCTGAAACATATACATGTTTTCACATGTATATGGATAAATACATTTTGATACCAAAAATGATACAAAGACAATTTACTGGTGGGACGATAGTCTTTTCTACAAGTAGTAATGGAACAATCAGATCCATGTGCATAAAAATAAAATTTGATACCTATCTGTCACAACATAAAAAGTCAACTTAAAATGGTTCATAGACCTAATGCAATGCCTCCACCAATAAACCTTTTGGAATAAGATATAAGATGAATACATATTAACCTTGTATAAGAAAATTATTCCATTCATAAGATATGAAGACAATTATTTTTAAAAGAAAGAAATGATGGTTAAAATTTAAACAACATTTCTTCAAAAGACACTGTTAGATAATGATAACCCACAGATTAGGAGAGAAATTTATGAATTTAAATTTATAAATTTAAATTTATTTTGTTACATTCAATAAACAATGCATATCCAGAATTTAAGAAAGCCCTCAAAATTCTGTAATAACAAGATAATCTAATTGAAAAATAAGCGATCTTTTAATGCCATGGTACCAGAGAAAGATATGAATATCAAATGATTATGTAATATTACACTTAATCATGAATAACATGAACTATTAGGCTGACATTAATTAAAACAAGTTAGCATCAGACACCTGTTAGAATGGCTGTAGTTAAAAGGACTGGCCATATCAAGTATTGGAGAGGATATAAAGAAACTGAAATTCTAACACACTGCTAGAAGGAATGCCAAAAGTATAACTACCATGAAAATAAATGGGCCGTTTCTTCAGTTGTTGAATGTACACCTACCACATGACCAAGCCTTTCCACTTGGAGGTATGTACTTATGGGGAATAAAATCATGTTTAAATGCCAGTACTTATACCTGAATGTTTATAATAGCTTTATTCATATTAGGAAAAATTGGAAACACTCACATATTTATTAGTAGAATTGAACGAATTGTGGTATATTCATACAATGATACATTCTGTTTAGCAGTAAAAAGAAACAAACTACTCATACATACATGACTCTTAAAAAATAACAAGATAATATCACAATCCATGAAAAAAGCCAAAAACTAATGACTACATTTTATAAGATTCAATTTCTATGACATTCTTGAAAAGACAAAGAAGGACTAAACATAGATCAGTTGTTTCCAAGGGCTGATGGTGGAGGGTGGGGGGTTGCCTAAAAGGACTATGCGGGAACTTTATGAGGTCATTTGATGAGATGAGTCTGTATCTTGGTCAAGGAAACTTATAGAATTTATATGTGAACAATTATTAAAGGTTAACAGTATCTCACTTCAAAATAAATATATCCATTTTTGAACAAAAGGCTCTTATTAAACTTTTTGTTGCATTGTGCTTTCATACTTCCTTCTTCCTTTATTTCATTATTTTATAAACTCTTTCAAACTTCCTCCTTTTCTAACACAGTATGAAAGAGTTCTTTTCAACAGAAACAGTCTTAACCCTCAATATTCTTTTTACACATCCGTTTTCTGCAGACTGTATCTTCTGTTAGTATACACGTCAGACTCTGCATTCAGTAAAAGGAGGTATTTCTCATTGTTTTAGTTCTCTGTTAGACATATTTTATGATACTTTACGTAAACTTTCAGTATAAAAATAAATTGAATTGAGCTTGTTATAGCTCGATCGAAGCAGAATCCATTAGGAAAGAATTTTGCCTGAAAAGATAATGAGCAAGCACTTAAGTATGCATCACCATTTTCAAAATGGTGCATAGAGATTTTTCTTTGAAAAATATGATTATAAAGCATATTATATTGCTTTTCCACTTGGGGAGAATGACAATTTAGGTATCCCCCATGATAATTTTTTCTCAATCAAATTATCTTCTGCCTCAAGATTAATAAAGATTAAAAATTAAATTTCTAAATTAAAGTTTTACAAAAACAGTATTTCACTCCTTTTTCCATACAAAGGGAAAATTTGGAAAGGAGATTTTTTAAATGCATTAACCAAATATTAGTTTTATCTCATTATACTTATTTAGTCAATGTCTTCTTTCCAGAGATTGTGATGTATAGTGTGTCCTTCCCACCACGATTTTCATAAGAAAAAATGAAATGCAGGCCTGATACAATAAATTCTTTATAATTTATTTTTCAAGAGATCCGCATGCATATCAACACTAGAGTAGCATCATTTTATTTGGTCATGATACATTTAGAGTAAAATGTTTGTAGAAGTGTTTTGCAGTAAATACATATTATTATGCTTAGGAAATTTGAAGTTTTTGTTATTAATAAGTTTTTTGAGAAAATCATAAATTCACATTTCAGTATCATAAATAATATAGGGAGATTGTATTTCTTCTTCACTTTATTGGGGGGACTTGATATTTTAAGATCAGTTTTGGTGTGTATTATCTTTGTTTGTGCTTTTTAATTCATTTGATCATTCAGTGATGAGAAAACTGTTTCCTGGTGCTTTGTGAGACCCTTTGGTGGTTGAAACATTGTTCTGCATTTTTTTAAAGAAGAAAGGCAGGTTTTTAAAAGATTTTATTTATTTAGTTTTAGAGAGGGAAGCGAGGGGGAAAGAGAGAGAGAGAGAGAGAGAGAGAGAGAAACATCAATGTGCGGTTGCTGGGGGCCGTGGCCTGCAACCCAAGCGTGTGCCCTGATTGGGAATCGAACCTGCAATACTTTGGTTTGCAGCCCTCGCTCAATCCACTGAGCTACGCCAGCCAGGGCTTGTTCTGCATTTTTTATTACTATGTAGTACCTTTTGAGTTTTTCAAGAATACTTTCTGTTCCAGGTGATTAATAACCCAACTAAATCTGACTGAAAAATAAATGTGGATTCACCGCCACGTGTTAAAATAAGAAGAAACCTATCTTCTGATTTGTCAGGCTTCGTCAGCACTTCTCTTTTACTGTCACTCTGTCAGTTTTCCATGTTGCATATAAACTATTAGGTGGGCTAAGACTTGCACATTCATTCCTTGCATAGCAAGTGAAGTATTCACGCATTCCTTTCCTCCGAAAGGCTCTGAATTCCAAAGTAGAAACTCTTCTGAGTTTTCTAATGTTTGAGTAATTTTGTGATATAAAGGCCACACCACCATACACAGGTTAGTAGATAACATTTGCCAATCAAATTTATTGATTTTATCTTCCTGAATTTATTGGGGTGATGTTGGTTCATAAAATCATACAACTCAAGTGCACTACTCAAGTGTACAACTCAACCAGACACCATCTTCACACTGCATCGTGTGCCCATCACCCCAAGCAAAGTCTCTTTCTGTCCCATTCCCCCACTTTTGCCCGCCTCCATCTACCCCTCAACTGCCCTTTCACTTTGGCTATCACCACACTGTCGTCTGTGTCTACGTGCTTGTACATATGCTGTTTGCTTATATCTTCCTTCATACAGAGCCCCAGCCGCCCTCTTCTCTGACAGCTGTCAGTCTGCTACATGTATCCATGCCTCTGCTCCTATTCTGTTCACCAGTTTACATTGGTTATTAGATTCCACATGTAAGTGGATCATATGGTATTTGTCTTTCTCTGACAAGCTTATTTCACATAGAAATATTCTCCAGGTCCACCCATGCTGTTGCAAAAGGTAATGTTCCCTTTGTTATGGCTGAGTAGTATGCCATTTAATAATAACAAACATTTACTATTTTTAATAATGTATCTAGCAGAATTTTAAACATTCTTATCTCCCTTAATAATTGCAAAAGTTCAACTATCCCCATAACAGGGCAGAATTAGAGAGTTTGTAAGTGGTAAGCCCAATATGGTTAACAGAATAATCCAGTACTGTTAACAGGGAATAAGTAATATATTTTATTATTTATTGAGCTTTCCATGTGAGTTCCCTAGAATTATCTGTTCAAAAACTGATTATATCAAGACTACTCAAAATAAATAGTATTTAATGTTACATTTTAATATACATAATTTCTTGTTCTACGTAATGTCATCTGTGCTTTACAGGGAAAATGATTCTCAAATTTTTCCACCCCTCACTGAGTAACATACCTGTGTGTTTTTTAGATCATTAACTTAAAGGAACACCAAGTTGTTCGCCTGTGTAGGTACCCGATTTCTTGACCAGAGGTATGACTGTTTAGAGACGGGCAGTTCATAATTGGATTATTTACCTTTTCCCAAAGTTCTCAATTTCTCTCTTCGTACTTTCTGCTGAAAACTATTATTTCTTCTAAAAAGAGGAATTTCTATTATGAATGGCCTTCCTATTTTATTTTTGGTCTTCTATTCAACTTATGTTTATCAATTTCATTCTTATCTCTGTCATTCTCTTTCACACTTGAGACATAGTTTATTTTTTCCTTATCGGAACTCCTTGCTCCTACTTCCTCATTCTGTTAGGGCTTGAAATCCAGGGCTTGATTGTTTACATCAAGAATGCTGATAAAAATTATTAAGTGAATGTGTATCTTGCCTGTGGACCTCTGATCAAGTCAATACTGTGATTTCACATGTTAGATTGTGAACTTTTAATCCTTCAATGTGGTATTCTTAAATAAAACTAAAAAAATTAAAATTAGAAAAGAGGCCTATTACTCTTAAGAACAAGATGAAATTTACTATAAGATTAAATACATGATTAAAACTTATTCAGAATGAGTCACCCTGCAGAACTCCCAGGCAATCATAAGAAGATTCGACAATTAATGAAAATAATTTTGTCTGAAGAGGAAACTGACTTTATTGGTCTACTTCTCATTCAGTTCCCTTCTCTAACATAAATCCTTCATTTTGGTGAATTTAAATTCAAAAGTCATGGCCACTGATAGGGCTGAGGCATTCATTCTGCTCCTTCCTGCAGGGATCTGGAGACCCAACTAACTGCCAGTTTAGGGATGGTTCTATACAATTTCCTGCATCAACCATTTTCAAAACTAGATTCAGTCCTCATTGTAAGATAAAGAGACTGAGTATTCACATAGTGATAAACAGCTATAGAATGGTGGTTGTCATGGTGATTAATGCAAATTTTTATATACAACCCCTCAACCTTCCACATATATTAACATGTATGAAACATATACAGGTAACACTATTTATTTATAGCAATATGATATTTTACATATTAGAATTTTCTCAAAAAATTAAAATAGAACTAACTGCTTTTTGATCCTGTTAGTCCACTTCTGGGAATACATCCTAAGAATCCCGAAACGCCTAAATTAATGAATATATATGGATTCCTAAGTTCATAGCAGCATTATTTACAATAACTAAGATCTGGAAACAGCCCAGGTGTCTGTCAGTAGATAAGTGGATAAAAATGTTGTGGAACAGCCCTGGCTGGTGTGGTTCAGTGGATTGAGCACTGGCCTGTGAACCAAATGGTCACAGGTTCAATTTCCAGCCATGGCACATGCCTGGGTTGCAGGCCAGGTCCCAGTTGGGGGCGCATGAAATGCAACCACACATTGATGTTTCTTCCTCCCTTTCTCTCTCCCTTCCCCTCTGTATAAAAATAAATAAGTAAAATCTTTAAAAAAATGTTGTGGAACATTTATACAATGGAATACTACATGGACATAAAAATGAAGGAATTCTTACCTTTTCCAGAAGCATGCATGGGCCTGAAAATTAAAATATTATGCTAAAAGAAGTAAGCCAGTCAGAGGAAGACAAATGCCATGTGATCTCACTTACATGTGGAATCTAATAAAAAGTAAATAAACTGATGAACAAAATAGAGACAAAGGCATGGCTACATGGAAAAGACTGACAGCTGTCAGAGGGGAGGGCGTTTCGGGGACTGGATGAAAGATGGTGCAGATATTAGCCAAAGAACACCTGTGTATAACCCATGGACACAAACAACTATGTGGTGATGGCCAGAGGGAAGGAGGAGCAAGAGCTGAGAGGAGAGGCAAAAGTGAGGAAAATGGGGACATCTGCAATAGTTTCAACAATAAAAATAAAGAAAAAAATAAAAATATAAATACATAGAAAACATATATTTAAATTTTAGGCATTAGCTCATTTGTGTACGTTATTTGGGAACACCATGGAGATAGACATTATGATTTTTAGCAAAATTAAATAGCCATACAAAATATTTTTAGTTTCTATTTATTTGTTTGTTTGTTTGTTTGTTTGTTTTTAAAGATTTTGGTTATTTACTTTAGAGAGAAGGGAAAAAGGGAGAGAGGGAGAGAAACATCAATGTGTGGTTGGATCTCATGTGCCCCCTACTGGGGACCTGGCCCACAACTCAGGCATGTGCCCTGACTGGGAAATGAACTCACAACCCTCTGGTCCACAGGCTAGCACTCAATCCGCTGAGCCACACCAGCCAGGGCTCCATTTATTTTTTGACTATGCTTTTAATTGAGATATAATTGAAATATAACATTATGTTAGTTATTTTATTGTTGTTCAGTTGCAGTTGTTCCACTGCTCACCCCTACCCTGCCCCTCCCACCCCCACAGTCAGTCCTTCCCCATTGTCTGTGCCCATGAGTACTCCTTGTTGTTCATTTTCCTTGACTTGCCTTTCCCCCTTCTTTCCTCTGTTGTCCCCCTCCCTCCTGCCCTCTGGTCACTGTTAGTTTATCCTTTATTTCCATGTCTTTGGTTCTATTTTGTTCTTTTGTTTATTTTGTTATTTAAATTCAACTTACATGTGAGATCATATGGTATTTGTCTTTCACCACCTAGCTTGTTTCACTTAGCATAATGCTCTCGAGTTCCATCCATGCTGCTGTGAAGGGTAGGAGCTCCTTTCTTTCTGCTGCGTGGTATTCCATTGTGTAAATGTACCACAATTTTTTGATCCACTCACTTACTGATGGGCACTTAGGCTGCTTCCAGCACTTGGCTATTGTAAATTGTGCTGCTATGAACATTGGGGTGCATAGGCTCTTTTGAATTGGTGATTCATGATTCTTGGGATATAATACCACCAGTGGAATAGCCGGGTGAAAAGGCAGTTCCATTTTTAGTTGTTTGAGGAAATTCTGTACTGTTTTCCACAGTGGCTGCACCAGTCTGCATTCCCACCAACAGTGTACCAGGGTTCCCTTTTCTCCACAACCTCTCCAGTACTTGATGTTTGTTGATTTGGTTATGATGGCCATTGTGACTGGTGTGAAGTGGTATCTCACTGTGGTTTTAATTTGCATCTTTCTGATGGCTAGTGATGTTGATAATTATTTGATGTAACATTTGATTATAAATTAATATAGACTAGTGGATCTTGTTCTTGCATATTATTAGCTAGGGTTTTTAACTAATTTTTATTGTAGTTATAAAATACTTATATAAAGCACTTATTGTGTTGTACATAAATGTACCGTAGTTCTATATTTATAAAACATCAATCTCGAGAAAGATAACTGTTAAATAAATATTTCCTCACTAAATACAAATGGTTTTCAATTGATATTGTTTTCATTCAGTTTCATTTTATAAACTGTTATGACTAACAGGCTGCAGTCTTTTCAAATATCAGATAAAACAAAAAATTAAATATTTATTGATGATGTTAGCCCAAATATTCACTTGCTTATATTTTGTTGACTAAATTTCAATGTACCTATTTTGATAACCTCCATTTGTACTTGCTCTTGTAAATAATAATATAATAAGTAATCACTGATGTCCCCTTGTAGTAAGCTAATTTAGCACATATATCTCAAAATGTATCTTTCTCTGTCATTTACATATTGTTTTAAAATGTACTATTTTGAAAATATATTATAGTTAACTAAGGTAATTGTATAGTGGATACTTCATTTCATGAAAATAATAAATACTTTTCCTTTAGTTTTAATTAGGTAACTTCTGTGATACTTTAAAATTGATGACTCATCATTTTCTACAAACAGTAGTTAAGATGTAAAGAACACTGCACTATTAGAATTAAATATACAGAAGCATACTAATGCATACATAATTGCGGATACCAACCACCCTCCAATTAGCTGGCCCTTGTTAGGCTCCTGGGAAAATGCAGTGGACAACTTGGGAATTTATAGTGAGACCTGAGAGCCATCAGACCATAACATAGCTAGAGCAGCTTTGAACATCAGGCACAAAATACATTCAGCTGGTTTGGCTCACATATTTTAATTGTGACTTCAGCCCCAATCAAAAACATCTGACATAAACTGAAAACATTTCCAAGGCTCTTTGCATATACTGCATCAAAAGCTCGTCTGTCTTTTGCACATACTGCATCAAATAGAATTCCTTGCAAGCAGAAATGATCTCTGATATGACAATTATCACAAATAAGTATTCAGTGCCAAAAAAAGAGATGTAAAAACAACAAATCTTCAAAGCCGCTACTAATTCATTAGAAGTCTAAGTCTGAAGAAGAAAGTATTCTAATTGCTTCTCTTACGAAATCCAATTTGCCTGATGTAAGCTAAAAATACTCTATTTTACAGACAAAACCAATTTGCATTCTATCAAATATACATGCTGGGTCAAATTCACTCATTATGGAAATTATCTGACATTGGCAATGTTTAAAGGACATCTATACAATCCAGAGTCACTCTAAACAACATGACTGGCCGTAAAAAATTGCAGTCTCTGAGGATAAGCATTTTGGGAGCATCTTCACTTGAGTGAGGTCTATATTTGTTCAGAAATGCATAAAGGACTTGTATGAAAGCCAATGCCACTGTGAACAATGAGCTTGCATAACAATTTTTCAATTCCATTTTTGGGAGTTGGACTGTGTCTCACATTACTATGATTATCAGATGATAAGAAAAATATTAGCTTTGGAAACCAATGCAGAATGGGGCAAATGACCAGATCAATGCGTACATGAGTATTTATGGTGATGATGTATATACATGCCTACACACACACACATACACCCATACGTAAAATGAATTCAGATCAGAGATATGCACATCAATCCTATAGAAACTGTCACGTGAAATTTGCTTCTGTACATAGTATTTACTGTGATATTTCAGAAATTTAGAAGGAGAAACAGGCAACAACAAAAACAGAATTAACAACAGGAAAATATAAACGAGGAAAGACATTCCCTTTTCTTTTCAGAAACCGGGTACTAGAAGCTTATAGTTTCTATCTTAAATTTAGGTATGTCCATTTCCTATCAGGTTGATAATTGTTGTAGTGAGTGGCACTCAACATTTTATTTTGTACATAAGATCAATTTTTATTAATTATGAAAATTCATTTATTTACCAGAGTCCTTGATAATCTACATATCCAGCATGTCTTATATAATCAACTTCTCCACTGCTCACTAAATAATTAACAACATTGATTTTTCACAGAATCTGTGTGGTCCATGCAAAATGTAATTACATTGGACAGGTAGCTAATATAGTATAAGCAAAGCTGTCATAAAGGTGCCTGGCTGCAACTCAGCTAATACGCCCAGTTAAGATTTTCTGCAGCTTGACCTACAGTGTGGCTCCTGTTTCTGGAGCCTTCTCACTTAAAAGCCACATCAAAGAGATTTAAGAAGGAGGCGCATGAGACCATGGTAGCTGCTCTTTGAACGACTAAGTCCTATTGATGCATTTGTAAATCTCAGGGGTCACTCAGAAATGTGATCCCTGGGCAAAATGTGTGACTTAAAACTTCCTCGAGGTGCTGACAGGAGTTTCACCCCATTTCTGTCCTTTAAATTATTCATGGCCCCAAATAGTAAATATTACACTAAATAAGCATGTAATAAGGCTTATTACATGTTTAAAATGTAACATGGTTAATGCTTATTTTACTATCCAATGTATTAATCTTTTATGATTTCTATTTCAAAGTCCCTAAAGTTAGGAAGTCTTGTCAGAACTCAGAATAAGAAATTCATTTAAATTGTCACACAGATTGAACTATTTACATTTTTTAAACAACACTTTTAAATTTAATACTTAGTTTTGTTGTGTATGGGAAGATTTAAATTGTTATGTTTGCCCTGCATTGTCAACAGACCACCCCCCTGCAGTGCTGCTGCATGGCTGTGTGCAGAACTCACACCCCCGTCACTGTTCTACCTGAAAAAAGAAACATACAATGTAACCCCAAGATATTAAGTGCTTTTTTTTTCAATTTATGTGACTATATAATTTAAACTTAGGTTCAGGGTAGAGATCAGACATGTCACCTTTCTGTTTTGTTGGAGGAAATAGGGTAAAAGAAGTGGCACTTATCTTTCTTTCTTTATTTTTCTTCTTTTCTAGCACTTGATGGTTGCTGGCTTGGTCGGGCATGGCATAGACATAGAGTCACGAACTGTGATTGTAGACTAGAAAACCTAGACTTCTGTATCTGATCAGACTCTTGAATCTGACCAGATTCTTTAATCTGATCAGATAAATGTGGCTATATAAAAAGAGGCATAGATCTCATAATCCAAACGTAGAAGATAATTTTGACTTTGGGTTTAAAAGCAGAACCTAGATTAAGCCTGATCGGGATGAATTAAATTTGGTAATTTTATTTGGTATATTCCCTCCATTCATCCCATTCATGCCTTCAATCAGAACATAGAATAAATAAATTTACATCATTTTGTTTTTCCTTTTTTAAAAAAATTATTGTTCAGTTACAGTTGTCCCACGTTTGTGGGGGATGGCCCTAGTGCATCCCCCCACTCCCACAGTCAAATCCTTCCCATTGTCCTCAAACTGAAGTATTGTAATTCAATTACTCATTTTATTAACTATGCATTTCGTGCATTTTTTATCATCAAATGGAATTCATGTGTTTTGTGCTAAAGGATAATATATATTTCATTATACTTCCTGGTATTGTTATTTATTTATTTTCTTACAACAGCAATACAAACTAAATTTTAATTTATAAAATCTACATAAAATTTTAATTTATGGAATTGTTTCATATTTGACAGCTGTAAGTATATATTTCACCAGTCCTTACTAAAAATGGAGCAGACTTATTTTAATTTTTTCTACAGTTTAGCCTACAAGTAGGTAGAGACACAGATAAGCTGTCATTTATATACAATTAAAAAAATGAACTATATTTTTTGGTGGTTAAGTTGTTTTGCAATTAACATTTTATTTTTTGTTTTTTTTCTTGGTTTCTAAACTACTGACTCACTAACTTCTGACCTTGCATTTTTATGAATACTTTTATATATCAACCTTAACATGAACTCTGATTTCTTAACTTCTGAACAAGTATTTGTTTAGATTTCCTGCCGAAATAGCTTGGAATGAATAGACAAAATGATTATGATTATTTACTATTCTCCCTTAGCAAGGCTTTAAAGCCTCTGCTTTATCGTAATCAATATCACAGGACATGAAGTGGCAATGTGGAATGGAGACATCTGGGATGGTCCACAAAGTTGAGCCCTCCCCTCGGCAAGGGCAATGCTATTCTTTTGTACAAACAGTTAGATTTGGCAACGTGATTAGAAAACAAGCCCAGTAAAAATATCCCTGGATCATTGTGCTGAAGTACAGAATGTCCACAGGGATTTGCTAATTGAATTGTTACAGGCATGGTTGAGCAAGTTAACTACTGTGATTCCACGTGCTCAGGGACTCACGGTATCTCATTATGTCAGCCAAGACTGATTGTCAAAAGCGAGGTTTGTGTCACAGTTTAAAACAGCTTGTCTTCCTGGAGGTGGGTTCACTGCTGTGGCGGCGGTAATTGAAGTTTGCAGGCAAGGCCCTCATGTTATTGTTTTAGTGGATTAATTTATGATGGGAATCAAAAATGTTGCCATTTATTTCCTTTCTCATTTGGTTAACTTTTCAAAGTAACACAATGAACTATGAATGATACTATGTAATATTTTTGGTCCATGTTTTTGCAGTAAACCCAGGACTGGCAGACCTTAATTTATTGAATAATTTTCTTGATGAAATATAGATTATTTTTAGTTAATCATGAAAATATTGGAGGCATTTCAGTTATTGATTTAGTATTACATGAGTAATTATATATAGACAAGTTCTTATATAATCACAGCAAATATTTCTGAGAAAACAATAATAATTTACCAGCCTGTTCTCAGGATAACCTATTTTTCCAAATTTTCTAGGATTGAGTTCTTGTCTATGATGCTCAGTCTTTTAATGATCATCTATTTTACCAAGTTTCCTGTTATCATGGAATTAGGTTTTTGTAAATTTGATACTGTTTTAGAGTGAATGCATATTTAGGTATATTTATAATATTTGAGGGTTTATTTACTAATTAATTAGGATTATTTATTGTTTCATTTATTTTTAATGCATTTTTCTTCTTTCAACTCATCAAATAACAATGGTTTTAATTCCCTAAAAAATGATGTGTGCAATGATTTGGGGTTAAATAATTTTTCAAATAAATTTTGCTTATATTTTATATGATGAAATAATTGAGTAGATATCTATTCATGTAGACTGTTTCTTCATTTGCTGTTAAAATTAAGTTATTATCTCTCATCATTCCATGAGACATATTCCCAAATGGAGGTGAAAAGTGTGAAGACTTTGGAGGAGGAGGGGAGAAGAGTGGAATTCTTTGTTGGAGATGCAGTTGGAGACGTGTCTGTATGTACTACTTGTTAGTATTCTACTGCAGACTGAAAATGTAAATAAAAATGCTAACTAACTGATATTTAGAGGAAAGTTAAACAGGACTCTATATTTAAATTGTTTCATTTATTCCTAAAAAATGTTTCTTGTCCAGCCATAAACCATTGTGTTGTTTTTAAGAGTTGATATGTAGGTAGTAGTGTTACTGCTCTCTGCTACATTGAAAATAAGAATGATGAGATACTACCATTGCTTCCCATCAAACATACCCTAAAAATAACTTGAATAAATAATAAGTGCCATATATTGCTGTGTATAATGCACACCCACATATTGTGCACATTGTAAATGGGATTACCCATTGTTATACCTATGATAGATAATCATTATACCCATGTATAATGCACATCCTTATATTTCCCTCAAAAACTTGGGCAAAAATGTGCATTATACAAGGCAAAATACAGTAACTTGTCATTTAATCATTTAAATGGTAAGTTTTAGTTTCCTGAAGCTTTTAGGGGCTTCTGAAAACAATGAAGTAGGCTAAACTGCAGAATCGGTTTCAGTGATGAAAGGAAAAGATGAATGAAGAATTTTGAAGACTCATATATGCCTCCCATATTGGGCTTGGTTAATGCTGAAAAAAAAATACAATCAATTCTGTTTCTGTGAAGTTTCATCTTACAAGTAGTTTTTCTATTCTCTTTCCACAGTCCTTTTGCATGTAAGAAGCAGCACAAATGTTGGACATCAACAGTTTCCAACATACATCCCAGATACTTGAAAGATGCTAGTAAAATATATAATATGACATTTCTTAGATGTTTCTTACATTTCTGAGAGTTACAAATTTCATACTTTACTTTACTTAGAAAACCAACCTACTGTCTAAACTCTCCTTAAGAGTGCACAGGTTTACTTCAGATTCTAAAGAGAAATACAAATGGAATTTGAGAGCTTATAAGTATACTAAGGTGCTTCATGGTTGCCATAGAGACAACCTGTACCTGCCTACTTTGTTCAGAACCTTTTGGGAAGAAAAAAAATAGGCACTATAATATTTGAAGATAGATCATGAAAAAGGTAACTTTTGATGTTTTGCTCTTGGTCTAATAGCTTTTAGAAAACTGAGGAATGGATCATGAAGTTGATGGGTCAGTCAAGACAGTGGATTTCATTGCTGAAGTAACTCTTGTCATTTGGATGAGTGAGCAGAATCTGAAATTCTGTCAGTTATCTCTTTTTCTCCCTCTGATTTCTGGTGCTGTTTTCTGTGTTTCTAGTCTCTTTCTTGCTTTGTCCATCTCTGTCTTTCTCAATTTTATTTAATGCTTAAATTACCTATAATTTAAATAAAAAATATAGCCCTGGCTAATGTGACTCAGTGGACTGAACACCGGCCTGTGAACCAAAGGGTCGCCAGTTTGATTTCCAGTCAGAGCACATGCCTGGGTTGCAAGCCAGGTCCCCAGTAGGGGGTGCAAGAGAGACAACCACACATTGATGTTTCCCTCGCTCTCTTTCTCCCTCCCTTCCCCCTCTCTAAAAATAAATAAATAAATAACTAGAAAATATATAAATATACATTTCAATGGAGCAAAACATGATAGAAGCTCATCTATTTATATAATAGTATTTTATTTGAAGGGCAACACAATAGCCAATAATAATTTATTTACTGGTTTTATTTATTTTTTTGAAGATATTCTTCAAATCTTTTTAAAAGATTTTATTTATTCACCAGTTTCCCATAGCTACAGCCTTCTGAATCTTCCAAGTAGTTTCTATGGAAGATTGTTCCAGCTCAACACAATATCTGGTGCAGATTCATGGCTCTATGCACCCTGTGATTTGGACTGTGGTGGCCACACAGTATACATGTTCCCCCAAGGATGTCTACTGCCCTCACTCACTAGTACAGTGAAGTCGTACTAGTAGTTGTTCATATGTGAATTCCTGTTCCCTCTCTTTGGCTGCCAGGTTACATCAATGTTGCACAAACCATTCTCATTATATTAAAAATGGCTGGACTTTTTATGGACAGATCTCATATATATAATTTATATCATAAGGTCATACAAAGAAAAGGGTATATTCTATAGTTAGCTATCTGAGACACTACAAATTTTATTATTTATTTTCTATCTGCTGCAACTCAAAGTTACAATCCTTGATGATAGAACTTTTGGCATATCTCTTGCTTGGCACATACTAAGCTGAAAAGCAAATATTTGATGTTTGTTTGAACAAACAAATGTTAATATCAAACATCCAGTAGGATAGTTCAATGTTTGGATTAACTGTGGGTAACTAAATTACACCAGAATGGAGAAAGGGGTACTCAATAGGCATCAGTTAAGGTTATGCTTAAACATAAGTCACAAGAAGAATGAAATATTTCGGTAAAATAGAATCTTTACATGATTTACATATAAAGGTCAGGGAGTGATAGCATGTTGCTGAAATGTACGTAAGAAAATACAGATTCTGTATGCATTGTTGTTTCTTTGTGCCTTGTTTTTGTTCTCAAGGCCAACTCATCATTGAAGAGAGCTCCTTCAGTGTCAGCAATCCTGGGATGTTCTGGCCGACACAAAGGAGGTAACAGAGAAGGCAAGATTATCTTCTCTTTGAAATAGACGAGGCGATCAGAAGGAATACACACTTCTGAAAAGACGATGATCAGTTTCAGTTAGGGCCTGTTAAGTTCAGGGCACTGGGACAACGTTCAGGTGATATAATTATGGTCATTTAAAAGACAATTTTATTTTGGAGAAGTTGAATTTTGAGTTATCCGTATTTAACACTAAGAGTAGAAAAGTTACCAAAGAGATTTCCATATTTTAAAGATTTAGCTGAAGTTTGAGTTTAATTTTCTGTTATTCATAGTATGCACTACATTGTATTTAATACATTCCAAAGATACATGTAAACACAATTACACACCTATGGTAAATACATAAAAATATTTTTATGCAAAGAAACAATAATCAGTAGTAAGTAACACAGTGAATTTTATACTCATTACATGTTAAATAAACCACAGAGCATATGAAATGTAACAAACCCTGGATCACTCCCCAGTAACCCAAAAATCTTGAAGATGGAACATAGATATAATTAGAAAATCTCTATTACTTCACCAATAAAAATAAAAGACAAGCTTTGGTGAATATTTTAAGTAGTAGACTTTATTTTGAAATGGAGGACCACTGAGATGTCACACATTATTTATTTGACACGAGACCAAAATTTACCTGATTAGTAAGCTAACTGCACCATATTATAAAATAGGATTTTTCTGCATCTATTGGTGTGATCATGTGGTTTTTAACCTTCATTTTGTTTATGTGGTGAATCACATTTATTATGTGCCACATTTACGTGTGGCGAATGTTGTACCAACCTTGCATTCCCAGAATAAATCCCACTTGATTATGTTGTATGTTCTTTTTGATGTATTGCTGTATTTGGTTTACAATATTTTATCGAGGATTTTAGCATCTGTTCATCAGGGATATTTGCCTGTAATTTTCTTTCTGTGCAGTGTCCTTATCTGGTTTTGGAATAAAGATAATGCTGACCTGATGAAATGAGCTTGGGAGCCATCCCTCCTCCTGAATTTTTTGAAATAGTTTGAGAAGGAGAGGTTTAGTTCCTCTTGGCGTATTTGGTGAAATTCACCTATGAGGCCATCCAGTCCAAGGCTTTTGTTCGTTGGAAATTTTTGATTACTGCCTTGATTTCGCTAGGTGTGATCTGTCTATTCAGATTCTCTGATTTTTCTTGATTTAGTTGTGGATTGTATTTTTCTAGGAATTTATCCATTTCATCCAAGTTGTCCAGTTTGTTGGCATATAATTGTTCTTAATACATTCTTATAATCCTTTGTATTTCTTTGGTATCAGTTGTTATTTCTCCTCTTTCATTTCTAAATTTATTTATTTGGGTCCTTTCTCTTTTTTCTTGATGAGTCTGGTTAAAGGTTTGTCAATCTTATTTAGCTTTTCAAAGAACCAGCTCTTGGATTTATTGATGTTTTGTGATGTTCTTTTATATTGTCTTGTTTATTTCTGCTCCGATCTTTATTATTTCATTCATTTTACTTACTTTGGGCTTTGTTTTGTTTTTCATTTTCAAGTTCTTTTAAGTGTAAAGTTAGATCGTTTATTTGAGCATTTTCTTGTTTTTGTAAGATAGGCTTGTAATGTTCTGAATTTCCCTCTTAAAATTGCTCTCAGATTTTGGATTGTTTTGTTCTCACTTTCATTTGTTTCAAGGTGTCCTTTGATCTCTTCCTTGACCTCACCATAGACACATTCATTGTTTAATAACAGTTATTTAGCTTCTGTGTCTTTGTGTGTTTTTCAATGTTCTTCTTGAGATTGATTCCTAGTATCAATACATTGTGGTCAGAGAAGATGCTTGTTTTATAAAGTCTAGTAACCATTTATTATAAAAACTCTCAGATAGAGGGAAAACACCTAAACATACTAAAGCCCATGTATGACAAACCCACTGGTGGCATACACAATGTGTAAAAACTACAAACATTCCCCTTTAGAAGAGGAACAAGACAGAGATGTCTGCTTTCACCTTTCTTATTCAACATAGTACTGGAAGTCCTAGCCACAGCAATCAGACAAGAAGACAAAATAAAAAGCATCCAAATTGGGAAGGGAAAAGTAAAACTGTCTTTATTTACAGATGACATGATAGGGTACCTACAAAATCCCAAAGATTCCACCAAGAAACTATTAGCAATGATGAATGAATTCAGCAAAGGAGCAGGATACAAATTAATATAAAAAAATCAGTTGTATTTTTATATGCCAAAAATACCTAACAGAAAAGGAAACAAAAAAATAATCAGTCCCATTTACTATTGCTTAAAAAAGAATGAAATACTTAGGAATAAACCTAACCAAGGATATAAAAGACCTATACTTGGAAAATTATAAGAAGAAAGAAATCAAATAAGATACAAATAAGTGGAAACACATGCCATGTTCATTGATAGGAAGATTTAATATCATTAAAATGTCCTTACAACCCAAAACAATCTATAGATGCAACACAATTCCTACCGATATTCCAATGATTAATTTAACATAAATAGAGCAAATAGTTCAAAAATTTATATAGAACCACAAAAGGTGAAGCATAGTAACAGCAGTAACAGTGATCTTGAGAAAGAAGAATAAAGTTAGAGTACTTGTGTTAACTAATATGAAACTATACTATGAGGCCATAGTAATCAAACCAGCATGATATCGGCATAAAAACAGACACATAGAGCAATAGAATAGACTAGAAAGCCCAGAAATAAGCCCACACTTTAATAGTCAATTAATATTTGACAATGGAAGTAAACACATACAATGGGCTACAGTTAGTTTATTCAATAAATGGTGTTGGGAAAATTGGACAGAAACATGCAGCAAAATGAGACTAGACCACCTTCTTACACCACACACAAGAATATATTCAAAATGGATTAAAAACTTAAATGCTAGATCCCAAACCATAAAAATCATAGAGGAAAACATACCTAGAAAAATATCAGATATTGTTTGCAGCAATATTTTATCAGATATCAAGGGAAACAAAAGGGAAAATAAACAAGACTACATCAAACTAAAATGTTTTTGCACACTAAAGGAAAACATCAACAAAATAAAAAGACAACTCACAGAATAGGAGAACATAATTACTGATATATCTGATTAGGGATTAATATCCAAAATTTATAAAGAACTTACAAAACTCAACATGGAAAAAACAAACAACCCAATTAAAATATGGGCAAAAAGCCTGAATAGACACTTCTCTAAAGATGATATACAGATGGCCAATAGACATATTAAAAGATGTCCAATATCACTAGTCATCAAATAAATGGAAATTAAAAACACAGTGATATGTCACCTCACACCTGTAAGAATGGCTATCATCAATAAATCAACGAACAACAAGTGCTGGTGAGGACATGGAGAAAGGGCATCCCTAGTGCGCTGTTGGTGGGAATGCAGGTTGGTACAGCCACTGTGGAAAGCAGTAAAGAGATAACTCAAAATATTAAAAATGGATCTGCCTTTTTTGACCTAGAGATCCCACTTCAGGAATATATCTGAAGGAACCCACAAAAAAAACTCAAAAGAATGTAAGCACCCCTATGTTCATTGCAGTGTTATCTGCAAATGCCAAGTGGAAGCAGCTGAAGTGTCCATCAGTCAATGAGTGGATAAAACTATGGAACATTCACACAATGAAATACTGCTTGGCAGTAAAAAAGAAGAAAGTTTTACCTGTGGCAGCAGTATGGATGGACTTGGAAAACAGTATGGAGAGACATTATACTAAGTGAAATAAGCCAGGCAGAAAAACACAAATGTCATATGATTTCACTCCTATGTGGAATCTAATGAACAAACTGAACTAACAAGTAAAATACAGACAGACTCACAGATGGCAGGATGACAGCTAAAGTGGGATTAAGCAAAAAGGAAATAGGACTCATCACATGAACAGCAATGTGGTGATTGTGGGAGCATATAAGGGGACTAAATGGTAATGAAAAAATATAATAAAGATTATTAAATAAAAAATAATAAAATAGGATTTTATTATGTTTTTATTGTGGCTGAGCACACAGTTTTGACTTTTATTGGGGGGAAAAACTGTTCTTCATAACATATATTAAAATTCTGAATTATTGCCAGAAATCATCTTTCTCACAGACAATAATAAAACTTGCTGTTGTAAGATGTTTTCCTAATACTTAAATTTGATAATGACCATCCCATGACCTGCATAATGGCGTAGCTTAACTACATAGGTAGCTAGCTTTAACAGTAAAATCTAATAACTTACCTCTTTAAAATATTTTCTTAGCAAATAGATTTTTTTTACATCTTATTTTAACTGGGGTGCCATTATATGTTCAGTTCTAGTCTTTGTTGATTTAACTGAGATGCTATTATGTTTTGTTCATATTTTTGTCTTTGGTTTGTTGTTTACAATTATGCTTTCAGCTTGAGAAAATACAATCTTTCAAAAGCTCAAATTTGGAACTTGGTTATATTGTCAAAATAACTTAGCTTTCTAAAATTATATTATTTTGGAAGTTGAAATAATCCCTGTGGCTTAGCATAAGTTGTCACAAACTGTTATGACATATTTTATGAGGTTCTTTTGCATTTTTTCTCCTGCTCATTTAATAATTAGATACATCTGGCAACTCATTTATGTCAATGACATGTATTAATCACTTCCCATTATATCAGTTATGATTTATGAAGGCTTTTACACTTGTGAGATTTCAAAAGTATCTAAAACTGATGATTCCCATTTCCTCATTTAAAACCTATTATGAAGTTCTCTCCTGAGAAAACAGCCACCTGTGTCCAGTTAGAAGCTTATGGTCATCTAGAATTCCTGATTGTAGAGCTGAAATACATTTACCTTCTATACTTACTTTTCCATTGCAATGCCCTTCAACTAAATTGGCCTCATTTGTTTGTTTTTAATATACATTTTATTGTAATTAGTCAATTATCAAGTTAAAAATCTATTTTCTTTACATGCTATTTCTGCCAGTTTTTGAACTGTTTCAGGTTAAGATACCAAGTAATATGCATAAGTTAGAAACAGAATGTAGCTATGGAGGTATGCATAAGTAAACAAAATATTTGACATCAATTACTTCTTCAGATTTGCATGTTAAACACAGAATTGACTTGCATAAGATAAATGCATAATAGGTAAGGTCAATAAATATCATATCATAGAAGAATCAGTTTATATCATTTTTAGTATTTTTAACAAAATAAAGAACATAAATTATGAATGGACACAAAAAATCATTAAAATAATACTCTCACCCTCTATTCCAAACAATATTTTTTCTCTTCCTCTATTCAGGTGTACATATAATTAGAGAAGATTGATGGTAGATACATAGATATATAGATGATAAATAATCTTACAAAGTGAAATATTTCCATGTAATTAATCTTCAAAATTTTCAACACATAACTATCACGTCTCTAGCTGTTGATAACTGGAGGAAGCACCGTAAACGTTTCACTTGCACAAAGTAACATTTAGTGATTTTGAAGTATTTGTAATGATAAATGTGAGGAATGAAAACTAAATACAAATTAAAACATTCTTAAAATATAGAAAATGTTCAACTAAACACAAGTGTTGCGCGTGGGTCACCGGCCAGCAGTGACCACAGAACGCTGTGGATGGCTCGACGATAAACACGCGAGAAAAAACAACACATGCACAGAGACAGACTAGTTTCTGTGGGGAAGTAGGGACAGAATGGCCACCCCCCCTAGTGGGGAGCGCGCTGATTTACCGTCCATACCTGCTTTTATTAGGCTCATTTTGCATAATAATTCAGGTAAAGTACAGTACTCATTAGGGGGAAGTAAGGAACTATAGAAAACAAAGAACTCTGCCGGTCTATGGAGTTGGGGTCAAAGAGCTGTAAGACTGAGGAACAAACTAACTTCCTCCTAAGACCCTTCTCATTCAACTGAGAGCATTCTAAACAAAGAAGGTTTCACAATAATTTACATGTTCTTTCTTAGGCCTGATCACCCCGGGAAATCCACACTTCTCAGTACCGAGCTGTACCACCCTGTCATTGTTTCAGGCTTAGGTGGAGCAAGGGAACTAGGTAACCAAGAGATAAGGAGATTTTCTCCCAGACGATGAGAACTCAGGCTATGTCAAAGCCGAGGAGCAAGGGTCCATCACCCCCCTTTTGCTGCAGCCCCCCCCCCAAGTCCTTCTTTTGGGGGGGGCCTCCCAAAGTGATCATGCCTGGCTTAGGTCATTCCCCCCGTGGGGAATCTTACCCGTCTTTGGCTAACCGACCAAGCTTTTGGGGGTTCAGTCATGAATAAAGCAGCAGAAGCAGCATTCCTGCCGGGAAGACAAGCTTTTGTCTCCTTGCTGGCTCACGGTTCCAAGGGCGTTCCCTTAGCCTTAGCTTGGGCGGGGGTTTCAGCCTCTGATACCAGTCAGGGCGGTTCCCAACATATCCCCCTTTTTTAGTTTTTTAAAATCAATTGTGGTCGTTAAGCCTGTGAAACCTACTTTTGCTGTTTTTCGAATGCAAATCAGAAGAAAAGCAACATCTACATACATCATAAGGCAATAATAGAAATATAAAGCAGAAACTAAATTCTATGGGTTGTGAATACCTAAATTTCTAAATTCAGTGCAAGAAAACATATTAAAGGGAAAAACAAAAGTAATAGGTCTGATTACATTTCAATCTTTGTGAGAAATTACATAGATATCAGGAAAGGCAAATCACATGGCAGTTTGAGCATAATGCAAGCCTGACTTCTTACGAGAGGGTTTCTTAACAGGTGCAGTTCTGCGCACCGACTCATCACCTACTTTCTTACGTGGGTGTTGAGTTTTAATTTTACACCTGCCAGAGTGGTTTCTCATACCTTCTCCCTTGTTTTCAGTTAGGACTGCTAAGGGTTCCATAAAGGTGGCTACTTGCTGGTCTCTGATATGACCCTGGGAAAACAATTTGCAAATACACCGAAGTACACAAATCAATATCACAATCAGTAAACAACCAGCAGCTCCAAAAACCCAAATTCTTAAATTAATTCCATCAAACCATGTTTTAGGATTTAGCCAATTAATATTTTCATTAAGGGCTCGAAAAATGTCCTGTTTGGTTAAACGTTGAATGTCCTGCAGCTGCTGATGTAACTCCAACTGCAATTTATCAATTTGTCCTTTTAAGTTAGTGGAGAAAGCTCCCCTCAAGCGATGTTGTATATTAGTCCAAGTATGTTGCTTGGAATTCTACTGTAGCGGTGTGACGCACAGTCTGGAGAAACTAGGGTCACAGGTTAGGTGCTGACGAGTCACGAGTGCGTCCTGGCATTCGCCAATCCAGTCCAGTGCTGATTCAACTGCAGAAAGGCGGGTCAGGATCTCCTGATCTATTTGAGCCTGTTGGACTAATTCTAAAGTAGCATTGATTAAACCATAAGTGCAACCAGGTGTTAACAAACTGTCGGACTCATAAGGAGGGCAGTGCATTGTTAAATGCTATAATGCCATTTGGATTCATTCATTTTCTGGTCATATTCTGGAGATGACAGATTTGGAAAGAGTTGGAAGGCACAATTAAATCATATCCACTATTAACAACTGGTCTTGCTAGATTTATAGAAAGAAACCTTATGTCATTACTTACTCCTTTAGAATGCCAAATTCTGGAGGGATCAGGTAGGGAGAAAAATATAAAGTGTGAAGGAAAATCCTTTTCCTTCTGATATCTACCAGGCTTCTTAAAACTTTCACTTCCACAGACTTTCTGAAACATTCACAAACTCTCTATTCTTTTTCATACACTTTCTGATATCCACCAAGATTGTATCTCCATGCCTTATACCTTCCATTACTAACACACACCACATAATTCTTTCTTAAAACATTTACTTCCACAGACTTTCTGCAACATTCACAAACCTTCTAATCTTTCTTTCATATTCCTTCTGATATTCACCAAGATTGCATTTCCATGCCTTATACCTTCAATTATTAACTACCATCACATAACTTCTTTCCTAAAACTTTTACTTTTCCATTTATCTTTACAGTTTCCCATTTACATTCCTAGAGTGTGAAGTTTCAACCTTCCCTGGAATCCTCAATTTCCTTTTCAGAGCAGATACAGAGCAAAATCCATCCTTCTCTGTGGGAGTGAAGGTGGGGCCTCCGTGATCTGCTCACTCAAATTGCACACCGTTTCACTGTCAGAATCAGATTCCTCATCATCTAGCTCTGTTTGCTTTGTCCAAATGAACTCGAGAGAATCCCTGACAAGCCTCCAGGTTACAAAGGTGTGTACACCAATAGATATACCACTGTTTTGCAAAGATTTCAACATTTCACCCACCTTTTCCCAAACATCAATGTCTAATGTCCCTCTATCAGGAAACGAAGGACAATATTTTCTTATAGATTGTAAAAGCTGAACCAGATGCTTTTTTTTTCACCTTATATTTTGCTTCTTTAAGAACTTGGTAATATACGCAGAAAAGATTTCTGCCCTTTAGATAAGTTACAACCTATGTTTACCTTCCTTCCCTTTTTTTTTTTAAGAAAAAGCTTCCTTTTATTTACTTTTAATTGGCCAAAATAAATCACCTGATTACTTTTTTCAAGTCAAATCGTTTGTTTTTTCAAACTTGAGAATTAAATTACTATTTACCCAATTATAGGCGGTCTCGAAGAGAGAAACGACCTAGAAAAGAAAGACCTACTTCCCTGAAAATTCAACGCATCCTACGACATGCCCGAGAAAGAGTTCGGGGGTCGTCGGCCCTTACCTGGGCTGTTAGCGCGCAAATCCACCCGAGTTGATGCGTTGTCCACAGCGACGGCTCGTAGCCGCTGGTTCCAAGCGGTCTCGAACAGGGTTCCACCTCTGTGGTCCCGAATCGCTGCCCCACGTTGGGCGCCAGCTGTTGCGCGTGGGTCACTGGCTAGCAGTGACCACGGAACGCTGTGGATGGCTCGACGATAAACACGCGAGAAAAAACAACACATGCACAGAGACAGACTAGTTTCTGTGGGGAAGTAGGGACAGAATGGCCACCCCCCCTAGTGGGGAGTGCGCTGATTTACCGTCCATACCTGCTTTTATTGGGCTCATTTTGCATAATAATTCAGGTAAAGTACAGTACTCATTAGGGGAAGTAAGGAACTATAGAAAACAAAGAACTCTGCCGGTCTATGGAGTTGGGGTCAAAGAGCTGTAAGACTGAGGAACAAACTAACTTCCTCCTAAGACCCTTCTCATTCAACTGAGAGCATTCTAAACAAAGAAGGTTTCACAGTATTTTACATGTTCTTTCTTAGGCCTGATCACCCCGGGAAATCCGCACTTCTCAGTACTGAGCTGTACCACCCTGTCATTGTTTCAGGCTTAGGTGGAGCAAGGGAACTAGGTAACCAAGAGATAAGGAGATTTTCTCCCAGACGATGAGAACTCAGGCTATGTCAAAGCCGAGGAGCGAGGGTCCATCACCCCCTTTTGCTGCAGCCCCCCAAGTCCTTCTTTTGGGGGGGCCTCCCAAAGTGATCATGCCTGGCTTAGGTCATTCCCCCCGTGGGGAATCTTATCCGTCTTTGGCTAACCAACCAAGCTTTTGGGGGTTCAGTCATGAATAAAGCAGCAGAAGCAGCATTCCTGCCAGGAAGACAAGCTTTTGTCTCCTTGCTGGCTCACGGTTCCAAGGGCGTTCCCTTAGCCTTAGCTTAGGCGGGGCTTTCAGCCTCTGATACCAGTCAGGGCGGTTCCCAACACACAAGAAAAGTAGAAGTATATTTAAAATAACTATAGGGTTTAAATAAGCCGACATATTGCATCAAATCAAATCAATCATATTTCAGAATACTTACTGTTGACTAATGTATTTCACACTGATTGGCCCAATTAATTTTGTCAAATAATATGAATTTAATTTTGCATTTATACTAAAATACATTAGTTTCAATATATTTATTACCTTAAGCATGTACATAGCTGTATTCTCAGAGTATTTCAAGTAGAGAATAAAAAAATATCATGATTAAGTTTCCAAAAGATCAAAAAACTCCCACCTCTAAAATAGAGCTAATTATCTAACGTAATTGGGGATGGTTAGCCATCTGAGTAAGGTGGGTTTGCGAATGAGATGGGGTCTTTCACATATGTGTTGACAGGGGTCATGATACATCCTTAGGAAGGCATCAACAGCTATAATGAAAAAGTATAAAATAAGCTGGGGTCTGTTTAGCTGTAAACTACTTAGCATGAAATAAAGGCATTTTTAGTGGTAGGTAAGAACAAAAATTAGAAAGTCACAACTTCTAACTTAGCCATTTGTTTAAGAGTACAGAATAGACTGACTCTGTAGGTGAGATTAACAAACCACATCACTTCCCCTGTTCAATTGACGTGCCTGTAAGGGCACCTGACTTGCATAAGGAATGACATAAGAAATCGTTTATATCCCTGCTCAGTGAAGTTCAAAACCAAATTAAAAAATTTGTACATATTCTAACATAGTCCAAAAGTTTAAAAAACTGTATAGTGTTGCATGGGTCACCGGCCAGCAGTGATCACGGAACGCTGCGGATGGCTCGTCGAAATGCGAGAAAAACATACACAGAGACAACCATGTCCTGCGGGGGAATAGGAACAGCAGGACCACTCCTCACGTGGGGAGCGCCTTGGCCACCCTCTCTCCTGGAGGGCACCGCTTGGCCACTCTCCCTGGTGGGGAGAGTGTGCCATTCCCCCTCCAGAGAGGTTTTTTATTGGTTCCATTTGCATAACAATTCAGGTAAAAGCTCATTACTCATTGCTAGGAAGTAAGGATCAAACAATAGATAACAAGGAATTCTGAGGGCCTATTTTGAGTCAGGGTCAAACAGCTGTAAAACTTTAAGGAACAAACTAACTTCCTCCTTGGACCTTTCTCATTCAACTGAGAGCATTCTAAACAAAGAAGTTTTCACAGGAATTTACATGTTTTTTCTTGGGCCGGATCACCCGGGGAATCCACCCTTTTCAGCACAGGGCTGCACCACCCTGTCATTGTTTCAGGCTTAGGTAGCGCAAGGGAACTAAGGCAACCAAGAGATAAGGAGATTTTCTCCCAGACGAAGAGGACTCAGGCTATGTTAAAACCGAGCAGTAAGGGTTCATCACCCCCTTTTGCTGTAGCCCCCAAAGTCCTCCCACGTGATGGTGCTTGTCTTAGGTCATTCCCCACTTGGGGAATCTTACCCGTCATTGGCTAACCAACCAAGCTTTGGGGTTCAGTTACGAATGAAGCAGCAGAAGCAGCACTCCTGCCAGGGAGATAAGCTTTTGTCTCCTTGCTGGCTTACGGTTCCCAGGGCGTTCCCTTAGCCTTAGCCTAGGCAGGGGTTACAGCTTCTGATACCAGGCAGGGCGGTTTCCAACAGTATAGTACAGAGAAGAGAAACTAAGAATGGTTGTGCTAGACTCTAGCCAGGAGAAAAACAGAATGATTAGAAACACTGGAAGGTTTTTTATTCAAATTTTTTGTCGATAGAAAAGGCAAAAATAAATGCTGATATTTATTTTATATACCAGAGTCAGTTTAGAACCATTACATTCAAATATTGCAGGAGTCATGGGATTTAAGAACCACTATTCAAGTGAAATGTGGTTTAAAAATAAAAATTGCAAAAGATTCTATGCCTCGATTACATAATATTTGAAAGGAAAATGTGTTACTGCTCTTTGAAATGGGCTTGAAAAATAAATACATGTTTTCCATGAGATCCAGCAGGGCATGTCTTGTCAATGGATCAGTTACTATGGCATTGTGGCTGAGGGCACTCTTCTGCAGGCAGACTCTCCTAGATCAAATACCTCTCCTGCTGCTAGTTAGCTGTGTAACCAATGCATGGATTTTAGTGAGCCTTTGTTTATTCCACTAAAAAATTGGGGTAGTCATATACCTACCTTGTTTTGTTTAATATGTCTTTCATCTTTCATGGAATTTGGAATCATTAATTTCCCCACAGATTCAATTGACATATTGAATCTGTTCTTCTATGTCAGGGAATGGCATCTTTCAATTTACCCACCTAAAGTATTGCAAGATTTATACATATTGAAGTTGGTATTTTAGATAATGTTATTATAGCTTTTTAAGTCATATGTGCTAGATTTTTACATTTCTTTGGGTAAGGGGAGAATGGGAGGTAGAGTTAAATCTCAAGAACTTCTGTATTTAAATTGAAACACACACACACCTGAATTCAATACGTTCTTTATTCAGTTAGTACTTGTGTTCTGTATGCCCTTAGACAGTTATTTTTCCCTTAAAATATTAGTTTCCTTCTGAGTAAAGTCATATTAGTTCTTACTACAGAGGGTTGTTATGAAGGTTAAAAGATATAAAGCATATAAAATGTTCACCATCATCAAGCACGTTAAATAATTGATATTTATCATTTTCTTTTTTAAGATTTGTATTTTATTTTTATTTTTGTAATTAAATCTAGTAGTGTATTTTCTGTTACTATTTCCTCCCCCATACCCTCTTCCACCTCCCACCCCTGACCCCAGCCCACCCACAATCGCTGCACTGTCGTCCTTGTCCCTGAGTTCTTTTTCTCTTGTGCTTGATCTCTCCACCCCGGCGTCTGTTGTGTGTATTTTTTTTCCTTTTTCCTCTGGGAATGGATCTATTTTTATAACTGAATGAATAAATTTTTCTACCTTATAAATATTTAAGAAACAATAATAGCAATTGCAGGTTTATCAGATACCTAATGGTTATAAGGCATTTGTATGAAGGACATACATTTTAACAACATGTAAATGTTTTCAAAACATTGTCATTATTTCCCTATTTGCTTTAGATTGTCTAATTATTTTCATACATTAATGTATATAAGTTCTTTTATTTATTTTGCTCTAATTCTTTTGGGTCTCAGAATGCATTTTTAAAACTGTACATAAAATTCAAACTGATTTTAAAATAATCATCTATTGCCCTTTTTTAATCCATGTTAATAAAATGCTCTGTTTTGTTTTTTGAAGCAAAATATCCCCATCCTCTTTTTTCTAGCTTCTGTAATTGGCTCTTTCTGTCAAAGCAGCCTACTAGGTGAAGTGCTCAAACTTGAATGGACTTCTCTGAAAGTATTCCCAAGAAGTTCAGTTATTATAAGCAATCTACAGAACTCAACGGGAGTGAACAAGATAATGTAAAATAGACACTAGATTGCTTCAGAGTAGAATGTGTATAAAGAGCACATCTGTAGCTGATTATATTTTTCTCCTTTTTTGTGCCTAATAATTACTTATTTTTCCTTAATAATTTTTACCTGGAACACATATGACAGAAAAGAGGAGTGGAAACAAATCAGAGATAAGAGGGTACCAAAATAATACACATTGTTTTCATTTTGTATTTTGTTTGTCTGTTGTCTTTAATCAGGTTCAATTTGCATCGACTTCTTTAGTGTATTAGAGAATACTGTTGAATGTAAACTGTGGCTTTGAGTATAAACTGATGCAGACCCCAGCTCATGGGGTCTGCCACATTGTGGATGAGATACAAGAAATTCGCACGGACTATCGAGTCCTGTGGAGGAAAAGGGATGGCATGGTTTTTCTCTCAAGGGGAGAAAAAACCCCGGCCCTTGCCATGACTGGCCTTTATTTCTTTTCTGGGCACATTAAATGATGGTCCTCATTAACTATGCACAGGTTCACTTTAGGTGTTACCTTTTACAGAAAACAAAAGAGCCAATGCTGCTAATCACATCACAGAAGAAGGATATTTGCAAATGCAAAGGGAAAAGTGGTTTAACCAGTTAGACTCATCCTTGGAAGGTTTAGCATGAATTTTAGGAAGTTACTTTGCAGTAAATGTTTGCTGCTTCAATTCAGGGTGAAGGATTTTTAGCAAAAGCAAGTCTCATAGTGGCCTAGGTGCAATGCAGGCCTGATTCCCCACAGGAGAACTTATCTGTGGGCATGGGTCCTGTGCATCATACCTTGCTTTCCACTGGGAGCTGAGTCCATGCCATGCAGAATGGTCTCTTACAGTAAACAGCAATTAGTGTAGATGAATGGTCTTTCCTAATCATTCCAACATGCTCAACTGACAACCTTATGATAGAAAGTAAATCTAATGCCATAAACATCAGAACTTAAGACCTTCCTCTAAATTCCTATTTTTAGGCTGAGAGGTTCAGCGGAGTTGTCTCAGTTCAGCTATTCTTCAGGGTTACACAAAGTAATATTAATAATAAACAATAATTATTTAACCTCAGGGAACTAGCAATGCTCACTCATTGGGGTTACCTTAGAGTGTTCCCTCAATTCTCTCTCTACCTTCCCTCTCTCTCCTTAGAAAATTGGATTTTACCAAATCTTATAGATGCAGAAATAGTACATACAATTAGAATCAATGTTATGATCATTATTTATGATTACCTAAATCACGTATGCTATTAATTATCAACAAAATAATTACATTGGTAATGTAATAACATGAACCTAAATAAGGAAATCCAAGATTCTCAAAATATTGTATCTTTCCTAATTGTCTGAGAAGAATTACTTCACATCCAGATCCATTTCTTGCATTTCTTTACCCTTTCAGTGTTTCTCTTCCTACTAGCCCTCTTTCAGCATCTCAGTAACAATCATTGAAAGGATCACAAGCAATTCTGAATTCAGCAGAGTAGGTCTCCTCATTTCCAGGAAGTTGCGTTTGGACAATTCCATTTTTTCATGGTCATTATCTGAGAGTAGAAGAGACACCTCCATGTGCTACATCTTTTGAGGATCAATACAAGTCGTATTTCCCTGATAAAAACCTTCTGGAAACCTTCCAAATTACATCAGTCTTTTGTTTCTGGTTTTCTTTCAGAAACATCATTTAATTTTTCTACTAAGTTATACAAGGTCTGCCCTGAAAAGTCCAGCCATTGTTAATGTCACTAGCACAGTTTGTGCAACATCAATGTAACCTGGCAGCTAAGGAGAGTGGACTGGAATGCACATGCATAAACAATGATGACTTCACTGTACTAGTTGGTGGGGGCAGTAGGCACCATTGAGAGAGCATATGTAATGTGTGACCATCACATTCTAAATGACTGAGAGAGTAGAGCAATGAACCTGCATCAAATTTTGTGTTAAGCTTAAACATTCCTCTATGGAAACTCTTTGGATAATTCAGAAGGCTGCCACTATGGGCAACTGGTGATTGGCAGCTTCATCACAACATGCCCTCTCATGTATCATGTCTCGTACTAAATTTTTTGGTGAAACATCAAGTCACCCAGGTGACTAAAGCCCCCTTCAGCCAAGATTTGGCACCCTGAAACTTCTGGCTTTTCCCAAAACTAAAATCACCTATGAAAAGGTAGAGATTCAGACAGTTGGAGAGATTCAGGAAAATACAATGGGGAAGCTGATGGAGATTGGGAAAACTGTGTGAAGTCCCAAGGTAACTACTTTGAAGGGTACTGAGGTGCCATCGTCCTGTGTACAATGTTTCTTTTATTTTGTATCTTCTTCAATAAGTGTCTTTATGTTTCATATTACATAATTGGATACCTTCTGGACAGACTTTGTATACTCTCTCATTTTGTATTGTTTTAGATATGACTTTCCCTTAAGCTCTCTGATGCTGAAAGTCTTAACTAGTGCTTTTTGTTCATCATAATATTACTCAGAATATGAGATAAATCTTGTGAACCTAATGAACCAGAGCTCATTATTTTATACTAACAGATATTTAATGTTCTTTGCTCTCCAAATATTTTCCTATGGTCTTGAGTAAAAAAAAAAAAAAAGAACAGAAAAAGGAATTTTTGTAGAAAAAATTTAATTACCTCTTGTTGAATAATATTTATTATAATTCATGTATTACCACATTCTGAAAATAAAAACATTCAATGTAATGATAAACTTACCAATAGCTTTAAAAGAATAGAATCCTTTTGATTGTATTAAAATTGCCATTCTAAGCATTGCTATGAATATTTTGATAAATATTTTATTTAAATGTAAAGTTAACATTTCTTTAGATAAATGTAATAAGAAACATTCCCTATCCATTAATATTTGAAAATGTTGACTACCATTTCTATAGGAATTTGAACTAAGAGCAATTATTTCATATGCGGGCTTAGGAAATTCTCCAGAAATGTAAGTAAAATCCTTCCAACACATTTCTTTCACTGCTTGTTCAGATAGTGAAAGTTAAATACATGTAGATCTAATGCTAATATATTAAACTAGCATTCATTTAAGAAATTCCAGATGTTTTAGATTTTATTTTTATTAAAGTATTTACATATATTAACATTTATTATAGTCACCTGTGAAACAGCACTCAGCTTAAAAAGCTTAAATTAACACTCTATTGTTAGAGGTTGTTCAATCACTTAATACTTTTTGAAAGATAATCACAATGTAACAATATTGTCAGCATAATTATTCAACCAATTTCCCTAAGTATTCAAAGAAGGTTTAATTGGGCCTGACTTTTCCCAGTAATTCAGTCAGGGCGCTGTCTGAGTCTGGTAAGAGGCGGACACGGGAACATTTCTCTCACCTCCATTCTGTCTAACCAATCTCTAAGACAGGAATAATTTTCACTTATCCCTAGTCCTTATATTCTGAAAGGATTGTGGCAGGAGGGAATTTTCAGAAGCAAATCTAATGAAATATATTACACTTTATAATGCTTATAATTTTGTGAATGTTGACCAGTTTCTGTTGATTTGGGAATATCAACCTATATCTAAAACATAAAAATATCTTAAGGCAAGGAGATTTGTATGATACATGGCAATTATAATAACAATATATTCTATACCTGGTTAATACTATTTGCTTTCTGGTTTTATTCCCAGAAGCCCACCTAATTATAACCGGTGCTTATACAACTTCTTAGTACTTAATACATCTTCTTTTCGGGCCTAAGTCACCTTGACATTTCACTGCCATTGTCACAATAGCTCCTGTAACTTCTCCCTGCCTCTGCTATTGCATCTTTGCAGTCTATTCTCAACGCAGCAACCAGAGTCATCCATATTAAACACAAAAGTCCCACCACATCGCTTTACTACTCCTGAGATCCAGTGTTTTTTATCTTATCAGGAAAGAAATCATGAATTTGTAAAAGTACCATCAGGGACGATGTGATTGTTACCAGGCTAAAGAGGTCCCTTTGCCTTCATGCAAGAGTTTGCAGCCAAGAAATTAAGGATTTGTTAACTGAAGTGAGGACACCAATCCTGGAGTCAGGTAAGCCAGTGCTCAGAGACCTGGATGGCTTCCAGGGAACGGGTTTTGTAAGGGGACTATCATTAACCATGATGGCTAAAGGAGTTGGGGCTGTGGTGTCGACTGATGTGTTGGCTGGGTGGGGAGTGGTTGATCATTGTGTGAGGTCTCGATGTCAGCCATGGCATTGCTCTCTGATTCCACGACAAGGCAGTCCTTAGGGTCCTTCCACTTTCAAGGAGCTGTAACACAACTGAAATCAAGATGTGCTCTTTAGTTTGACTGAAACTCTGCTTCTGTGGTCAACAGACCTGAGGCTTTATTCTTAGGATAGTTTGATGCTAACCAGAGTCTGAGGTCCTAAGGGCTTAATGATTAAGAGGGGAAGTGGACAGAGATTAATGAAACATGACTAAGCTAAAGAAATGGAGTTTCTGCATGGTGACATGATGCCTTCCAACTACTATCCCCCAACACACACTATACTAGCTTCACATTCTGCTGTACTACTTTCTCCCTCTCTTCTGTTCTGAGCTATGTTGCCTGTGTTACTTGTTTGTCTTCTACCCTATGATCTTCACAGCATCGTTTTGCTGGTGTTTCTTCACTCAGATAAATGTATCACTCTTCTTCCATATCTCTACTACATGTCACCTATCAGTGAGGTCTATACTGACCATCATATAAAGAACACCCTCCAACTATGCCTTGGCAATATCTCCTCCTTCTCTTGCTTTACATTACTTTTTTATTGTTTATGCTATTAGAGTCATCCCACTTTTCCCCATTTTGTCTGCTTCCATCCATCCTACCCCTTACTTCCATAATCAGCCCCCTCATCATTGTCCATGTCTGGAGGCCCTGGGTCCTTCATATATGTTCTTTGACTAACCCCTTTACCTTCTCTCAGTCAGTCCCCATCTCCCCAACTCCTCACTTATAGCTCTCAATCTGTTCTATGATTCTAAATCTTTAGTTCTATTTTGCTCATTAGGTTATTTTGTTCATTAAAGTCGTCTTAGAAGTAAGATCATATGGCATCTGTCTTTCATGTTATAGTACTTACTGTCACCTGATTTGGTATACATTCACATTTTTATCTGTTCATTGCTAGTCTACCACCATTAGAATACATAATGGATGCACAATTAATATTTGTTGCATAAATTCATAAGTTCATACAAGAAAGGAGGATCTTTTCTTCTACATCAAAGGCAGCATATCTGAAGTTGTCAGACTAACACCAATCGATCACATTATTTTATAAATAAAGTATTATTTTAACACAGTCATGCACATATGTTTAAATACTATATATGGAAATTTTTGAACAATATGAACAATAATGACAAAATTGAGTAGATGTTACAGAGAATGTGCAGTTAGTAAAGTCAAAATATTAGCTGCATGGGTCTTTATGAAAAAAGTTTGCTAATGACTATATCAGTGATTTCTATTTTCTACTCTTTTTCAAATAGGCAGGAGTAGCTATTATTATGGTATTCAGTATTTTTGTCAAGAGATTAAAACCAGATTTTGGTAACTTGTGGGAATAAAAATTTATACTGGATCAAGAACAAGGTTTTGTATCACATATTTACTTGAAAATTGATGACTATATAAAAAGAAGTTCAATGTTTCTGTGAGACTACCCAAGAGATGTTCCCTAAGATTATCTGATAAGATTGACAAAAACCCACAAACTAGTCAGTTAATCAAAGGAGTTATAAAAAGATCATTGAAAAATAAAAAGAAAGCAATTGGGATGCAAGTCATGAGATGTTAGTGAGATGTGTTGTTTCATCATTCATCTGTCAGAACCTGTGTGGAGAACGTGATGCTGAGTTCTATCGAGCAATTAAATATTTAATGAGAAAGAGCACTAATTGGTAGGAAATGCTCTCATTGATTGTTTCTTAACCAGTTAGTAATTGCATATAAAAGTCATGTATTAGGGACTTAATGAGCAATACAGATTATGCTGACAAAGATGGCATATCATTATCACAGAATTTATGTTGTAGCCATCCTCCTTTTCCCCTGTGGTTTTGAGACCTTAGCAGAGGAAAGAACAAATATTTATGTTGACCATTTGCACTCTCAGTCTGAAACTGTGTAATCTTTTGATGGTCAGTGTCATGCATTCTCTAGGAATTCTGTTGTCATGCATTGAATATTATTATTTGTTTATTCCCCCCATTCCCTGGAAAATAAATAATCTGACAAATGAGGTAGTGTGATGTTCATGAATGGGAACTGAATTAGTAAGTGGTTTAAAATTTATTCTCGGAAATCTATGCCATGATCAAACAAGTTTAGCAAATGAAAGACTGGAACAAAATCACTTTTGTTTAAAACTTGATTGTTCATGATAATTATTTCAAAAAGATTTTCTTTTTTTGGCTTAGTGAATTACTAGAAGTTAACTATACTTATATCCATGGCATAGATCAAGAAGTTTGGCATGCCCAGCCAGATCCTCCCTCGCAGCTCCATTCCTCTTCCTAATTATTGCTACAAATACCGGAATAATTCATCATTATCATTATATTTATAACAATGAGTTCTGTGAAAATTTTTGTATGGTTTACCAAGCAAATGTGTATCCTTAGACACCAGATTTTAGTTTTCCATTTTTGTTTTAGCTTACTGTGTCTGTTACTCTATAGAACGAATCTCTATCACTGTTTTTATTATAATTTATCTGTTTAGAATTGGTGAATTTTTATTTGGAAGGTTTCCCTAAATTTGAATCAAGCTGATTTAAAACTCAGGGTGTAGCTTACCATGTTTGAGACAAAAATTTAGTAAGTTCTTAGGTAATAATGGATTTTTTTAACAGGGGCACAGAATATTTGCCTCCCGACTTTTCTTTCCTTTATCCTTTTTCTTTTTGGTCTAGGAAGTTATACACAATGTTTCCTAGCATCTGCTATCAGAAGTTTAAAAAAATGAGGATAATTTAATTTTATCATTTTAACGTTTCAGCTAAAATAATTTTGCAAAGAAATGCTACCTTTCATTTACTCTTTGGTTACTCAGTGGTATATATTTAATATAGTAAAGGAGGGATGATCACCTGGGTCTTTTCTATCACGTACTCAGCTTTCCAAAAATGAATTAGTTCACTGTTATTCTCAGAACTCAATCAATTATTGTTTTTCACATTAAAATGAACTCTTGCATTTAGAATAGATTTTGTTCTATTACAACTCATGTCTGTATTGAATCTCAAATTTTTCCATATTTGACAAGTGAGAAGCCTCTGCAGTCTGGCTCTGGAATCCTTGGAGCATGGCCTCAGTGTTCTTGATGGCTGTCTCGCTGTCCGGTTTGCCAACATAGTCCACGCTTCTTCCCTAGACAGGGAATCATCTATCTCTTCAAGAAGCCCATCTTTATTTTAGTTAGATATTTTAATTTTAAATTTTATCTGAGTTTATCATTTTTCTTGGACTTTTCAGAAGATGTAGGATCAAGAAAAATAAAGTTATACAAATAAAATGCTTTGTAAGGTCATAACAATATTTCCATTTCCACAAGTATAAAATTGTTGTATGACTTCATCTGCATTGTCCCATTTATACACACAGATAATCCTGGTTTGCAAGGAAAGCAGAGATAATATGGTGAGAATTATCCTGCATTTATTCATTTGCTGTTTTTACATGATAATACAGCTGTCTGAGAATAAAAACACTAATGCTACCATCTTTAATTGTGATTACTAACAAGAGGCTTTGTTTTTGTTTTGTTTTGCATTTTTTTCTATTCTCCAGTTGTCATCATTTCTCTCTTGGTGATGTGTATTTTCTCTCTTTGCTCCTGATCAGTTTGACTAAAACACCATCAATTGTTATCGATCTTCTCAAAGCACTAGTTTTGGTTTCATTTATTTATTTGTAGGATTAAGAGGTCTAAATATGTCCGCTGGATCAGTGTGGGCTTTTTTTCTTGCCTTTCTGTCAGCCTTGCTAACTTTCCTTTCCATTTCAGCCTAGTTTTCTTATGTCATTCTTCTGGTGTCAAATCAAATATAATCTTCTCCCCAAAGCCTTCTCAGAATATTGGTAGATGTATTTTAAAATGAAGCATATTCCTCATGGCAGATAATACTAAATTTTATTGTACTAACTTTCAAATCTACCAGAATAATATATGATTTGCAATTCTTATTTTATTTTTATATAATCTACAGGTTTATTATTTTGTATTAATTATATGATGCGGACCCTGGCTCCTGGGGTTCACGTCATTATGGATGCATATGAGACATTCACCCGGATTACCGAATCCGGTGGAAGAAAAGGGACAGCATGGTTTTTCTCTCAAGGAGAGCAAAAGCCTTGGCCTTCCCTCCAATGAGCTTTTATTGTTTTACTGGGCACATTGCTAGAAGGTCCTCATTAACTGTGCACAGGTTCGCTTCAGGTGGTTACCTTGTACAGAAAACAAAGGAGAGGATGCTGGTAATCACATCACAGAAGAGGGGTATTTGCAAATGAAAAGGCAAAAGTAGTTGGACTGCTTACACCCATCCTTGGAAGGTTTAGCATGGATTTTAGGAAGTTACTTTGCAGTAAATGTCCTCAATTCAGGGTGAGGGAGTTTTAGCAAAAAGCAAGACTCATAGCAACTTAGGTACATTGCAGGCCTGATTCCCTACAGGAAAACCTCTCCGTGGGTGTGGGTCCTGTGCATCTCCCAGTGGGAGCTGGGCCGGCCCACTCCAGGCAGAGCGGCCTCCCACAATTATAAACTTTATAATTAGCTTGTTTAATTTTATAATGCTCTTACAGCAATCATTCTCAAGTGCAACATTGTAGAGAGTAATGCTTAAATGTAAAAATCACTTCATGGTATAAGAATTTTTCCTTTAATTTCATAAAAGGATTCATGTAATCCCTACAATTAATGTCAATTTATACTGATAATTAATGGGTTTAGAAACAAAATTATATTATGTTTTGGCAAACATAACATACAAGCATGAGAGAAAATAAGTCAGAAGAGAAATGTAGGTTAATAAGGGAAGTACTTTATGGATACACAGGCTCTGTCACATATTCCTGTTTCTTTTGTAGCTAAGCTGTTATCTGTTTCAGGAATTGACAAAATGCACGCTGCTTGCCAAATCTACATTGCTGCTTGTTTTTGTAATAAAGTTTTATTGAAGCTCAGTCATGCTCTTGTTTATACATTGTCTATCACTGCTTATCTATTACAGTATCATTAAAGTGCCACAGTTGAGTATCTGTGACAGGGACCTGTAAGGCCTGCAAGTCCAAAATATTTAAATTATGTATGGCCCTTTAGAGAAAAAAAAATACTTGCCTGCATTTGCTCTAAATCGTCTGTAGTATTAGCTGTGTCTGATCGTATGTATATAATCTATTTACATGCATGTATGCATATATATGTATACACATAAGCATATGTTCATATGTATGTCTCTAAATATATTCTTCCCAATAAGCTCTCTCCATATATGTATGTTTAATATATATGTTATACATATATTCAATATCAATATAAATATTGAATATATATATTCTTGCAGAAAATGTGTTTTAATGACCACAAAGTTTAATGACTGTAAAGGAATAAGATAGCATTCTATAAAATAAGAGTAAAACAATTAAAAAATAACAAAAAAAAGACTAATATTTTTAATATGGGAAATCACTCAATTAGGTACTTGTTAATTCTGAGATTTCTGGGAAATATGAGAATAAAGATCAAATATTGAGGTGCACTATTCTTTTTACAAGACTTTAATAAATTATAGCAAATTCAAGTGAACATTTTAGTATGTTCCTTCATATACTCTTCTGTAGATTTACAGAAAACAGCCAAGGTGACCTTGGGAATATAATCTCTTTTTGTAAAGTCTTTATATTTTAAATACAGAGTACCTGATAAAGCAAGTTTCCGAGAGCTATATAAATAAAAAATATATAATAAATTTAAATTCACTTTACATGTTAGAAATTAATCTATGGTAATATAAGGACATATAATTGAACTGTAAAAAATAATATTTTCACACTTTATTAATAAGGAAATATTTGTATTCACCTATTTAAATAAAATAAGTGCACATTTTAGAGAGTGTATGTGTGCATGTGTACATTTGAGTATACATATCCATATTTGAGAGTCACTTTTTACTTTGAATTTTTTGTGTCTGAGTGGAGTCAATACATATGTCCTTAAAATGTCATAAGAAGGATTTACATGAATGATTGTGGTAATATTTTTTCTCAAAGACATCAGGAGGTTTTCATTTAATTTAGTGTCTTTGTCCTTATGCATGCAGGGACAGGACAGGTGACACTGGCTTCATTTAGCCCAGGGAAATGTGAGACTTAGAAAAATTAAGGAAGTGAAAATAATATACAAACTAAGGGCTCTTGATTGATAGTGCCATTCTTCTTCTTTGTATGAAGGAGAACAGTGAATTTATACTTTCTTACTCAGTTGTGATATCCTATAACAGCATATTTATATAATTTTGACCATGTTGACACTTCATGAATTACAGTTGACTATGATGTAAGTATTGCAAACATATATTTATTTTCTTAATATTGAACTGGAAGACCTACATGCGTACTAAGTAGAATAAATATAAAAATGTTTGTATTATTTTATAAAGAAATTAGTAGGTTTTATAAACTTAGTCTTTAAATAAACATACAGAGGTAGCATAAAGTAGAGAGAATATAATATTTTCCCCCCAGAAAACCTAGCTACTCCTATTAAATAATATTAAAAATACTTTTCTGGTTAAGTATAATAATGCACTAAAAAGGTTTTTGTAATGTACTCCTAACTATTAAGGGGTAAAATAGAAAAACATTTCCTGCCTCACTGTTTGAGAATTTTAGCAACTATCTCACAACCGTTGTTTTGGCAGGACAACTGTGATCACCACTCTGATCTGTGATATGACAGGGACCTGAATGTCAGTTTCAGAAAGGAGAAAAGAGACTCAGAGTGACATGTTGTATATTAAATAAAGAAATGATTTTCACATAATCTCCATTGACTTTTCCCGATACCTGTTACCCTTTTCCTTTTTGAAGGGAAATTTACTTCTCCATTTTACTGCCCTTTGGTGAGGAGGGGTGAAGGGTTGGTGATCTGTTTCTTGATCAGTTAATGTCTTTCTTTCTCATTCGGTCACATTTACATACTTCATAAACAATAACAACAACACAAAAGGAAACAGAATATGGACACAGCAGGCAACTACAGTCTCAAGTTTATCAAGACGTTTATTTCAAACAGATAGCCACTGACTACTAGGACATACATTTAAAGGCAATAGTTTATTTTTTAAAATGAAACAATGTATACAATTATTATTAAACTCATGATGTTTCTATTATTTATTTTTATTATTTAGCAATAATTAAGAAAACAGTAAAATAATAACAATAAATAAAAATAATTATTGACACCACTGAATCAAACTCTGATTCTCTACCACTCTCTTCTAATGCCCTTCCATACCTTGCCTAAGAATTATTTCCTATTAGCATGCCCATTTTGCTAATAAGAAAGTCAAGTCCTTGAGAAGGTAATCAACTTGCCTGAAGTCACATCATTACTAAAAAGATGAGCCACGATTCCTACCTCAGTAGTTCGGTTCTGGATCTGAATTGCTTCTCACAAAAGGAAATGCCTTTCCTTTAATGAATGAAAATTAAGCATTCACTACTGTCATGCAATAAATATATGAATCACTAACAGTTACAGGTAGTGGATGGCAAGCTTTTATTCCTTAATTTGCCTTAATAAAAAAATACAACATTCACAAGCTGGACATTAAAATTATTTTTAAAGGAACTTATGGCAATTAAGAAGAAAGCATAGACTAATTCTGTCCTTTTGTAATGATCTAATTCTGTTCCACAGACATTTACAAGCAAGTTAGTTATATAACAGCTAAAGTTCATAGAATGTTTGCCACACCTCAAAATATTTTGTGTCTCATCTGCATTGCTTCATTACATTCATCTGTGTTAGATATTAATTTTTTTATTTATTATATTATGATTGCATTAAAATAAGTTGCATTATTATTATAATTGAAAATGTAGTTTGGTACCTTCTCTTAACTCACCTTTTCTTATCAAATGTCTTCAAGCATTTAGAAGTGATCATTCAGAAAAATCTTATTCTGACAGTGAGATTTCCCTGTGTCATTTTTTAGCTTATTCGGTTGATTAAAAATACAAGACTACTCTGTTTTAATATGTAAGAAGTACAACAGTATGATTTTGTCATTGTTTTATCAAGCAGATATAATCTTATATAAAAAATTAAGAATAACACATGATGTATGTTTAAGTGATGAGAAAAATTTTTGAAGTAATCAAAGTTTTTTGTTATGAATGTTTTCATATTTAAACTTGAATTCCAGGCTAGTTGAAGATAATTGATAGCTAGAATGTCCCATATAATATTGTCTAAACTTATTCCTGCCAAAATTCAGGTTATTCACCACATATTAATTAGGCGATCAGCTGTTGTAGTACATGAAACAAGGTCTTGCTAAAAGAGAAGTGAATGGAAGATTTCTTCAGAAAAGTCAATTATAGACACAACGGTCTATTTATTTCAGTTGGCCGGATATCACAAGCCCTATGGGCAATGGTGTGTAAGAATGGCAGAACTCAGAACAGGTGGACACTGGATCCCTGATGTCATCAAGCTACTGAAATTGTTACGTGAAGGATAAAATTATCACTAGTTTTAATCATTGTGTCTTGAGGTCTCTTTTATGGCAGCTTCACTTATACCATAAATATAATTATTCATTACATCACATTAAGAAGCACAAACTTGTTAATCAATGAATCTGAAACCTTGCATAAGGGATACATCTTATATAAAGTTATAGTTTCACTGCCACTTCTGTTAATCATTTCTGTTAATCATTTCTACACTCCAGTTCACTTACTATATTTAACTATCATCTATTTGTTTATCTATCCACATATCTATGTATTTATCTATTTTTTACCTATCTGTAAAAGTCAATATCCTTAAATATATTGATAGTGGTAACTCAATCACCCCAAATTTTTTTTGGCAAATTATAGTTTTTAGGTGGTTTGCTATTCTATAAATGATTTCCCATGGAGAAAATTGTATGATCTCCATATAAATATTATTTTTAATACTATTCCAAATCCAACCATATGAGAAAAATGGGATTTCATTCAAAAATCACTTTCTGCAGAGCAATTCCAAAAGGAATTACACGTAAGAGGATGATTCTTCTTCTCTTGAAATTCAAAGTCATGGCAGGGAGCCTGTAGGCTTCTGTGTATTAAATAATGCAGTCCATATGGTCTGCTTGTCCTATATAGCTTTGGCTTTTACTAAGCTCTAAGCTAGGGTTTTATTTTCTGCTATATTTCAATATCTTGGTAGTTATGGGGAATGAAGTCAGAGAGGGAACAGGGGCTTGACTGTATTGTGAGTATTGTTTTTCAAAAGATCCAACCCTGGGTGCTGTGCTCAGAACCAGGAGCAAGCAGCAAGATCATCTGGGAGGTTCTTGCAATAGAAGAAATTCAGTGTGACAAACCGACCCCACAGCCCTAGCTGGGGAGTGGGGAGAACTGTCACGCTTTGTGAGTGACAGAGTACTGCACAGAAGGGTCTCGCTGAGCTGTACTCATTCCAAGCTCACAGTACCACATTCCCTTCAAGACCCTCTCCTAAATGCTCCCTTCTGACACAGTCCTTTAAGAAGCTCTGATAACAAAAGAAATTAATACAATTTTTTAGGTGTATATTTCATTGGATCTTGCAACTTAAATCTTTACTTACAAAAGGAATAGAGATATCTTGCTTATTGTTTTTTAGGAAGATGAGATAATCCACCATAGAAAATCATGACACAAATTAATATCTCAGGTATTTTTCCTGTGGTAAGCTTCTCCTTGAGTCTTTTTCATGTGTTTGTTTTATTTCTGGAAATGTTTGTTTTTATCTCTGTGTAATTGTTACAAGATGGGGATGAGTATAGGCTGAACTTAGTTTTTTAATGGTACTAGCCTACAGAGTAGAGTGTATGCATTCTTAGAAAGATTTTTGTTTATACGACATTCTGTTAAAGTACAAGAGGAATACGTTGCAACTTTTATTGATATTCACATTTATGATAATATGTACGAAAATACACATGTATATTTACATATGAAACCTATCTATATATCTACATTTGTATATATAGATAATAAAACAAATTGAACATATGTTTTATAATATTTAAAGATGGAAAATGTATTATATATTTCATGTAGATTTTATAGACATTAGGTGTCAAGTTTAATAAGCCAGATATTTTGGAGATCTTTCTTTCTTTTATTAGAAACAAGGCCCAGATAATTATTCTCATGATTTCCAATGCACATCATACAGAGGTTCTGTCCAGTGCACTAAAAAATAAAATAATAAAACAAAATAAAATATTGTTTAAGTGAAATAAAGTTGTCTGTCTTACTGATGTAAATATTTATTTAGAAAATCACCAAGAATCTACAAACATACCTTCCCCATATACACTGATTAGCAAGTTCACAGTAATAAAGCCAATATTTAGAAAAAAAGTAATTTTATTTTAGTATACTGGTACTAAACAGATGTTGATCTAAATTAAAAGTATAATTTTATGAAGTACATAAAATAACTCTAGTTATAAGCTTCCCAAAATGTGTGTGATGTCTATGTGCTATAAATTACAAAACACTGATGAAAAAGTCAAAAATACAAAAAATGATAGATATATCATGTTCACTGATTAGAAAACACTATATTAAGATACCATGTTGTTAATTACCCTCAATATGATCTGGAAAATAATTAAAATTTCAATGAAACTCAAATTTTCTTTTTACTATTGGAAAAGCTGATTTTAAAATTTATGTAAAAAGGCAAAGGGATTAGAATATCTAAAGCACTTTAAAACAAAAACAAAAACAAAGCTGGATGACTCCCGTGATCTGATTTTCAGGCGGTGATGGAAGGTGGTTTGACCGTGGGTGGTGGGCGCAGAGTGCAACAACATACAGGTCACGTGTCCTAGAATTGTGCACTCGAAACCTATATGATCTTATTAACCAATGTAGGCCCAATAAATTTAAAAAATATAATGATACAGTAATTTTACTAAAAGTAAACCTAAAATTTTTAAACTTATAAACTTGTCTAGTCATTATGTTGCATACCTGAAACTAATACAGTACCATATTTCAAATGAATTTTTAAAAATTAAAAAAAATGGTGAGAGAAGAGGGGTGGTGTCGAGAGGTGGGAGGAGGGAGAAAGTGGAGTTTCTGTTTAATGGACATAAAGTTTCAGCTTTGCAAATGGATGGGGGTGATGGTTGCACAGCCATGTGAAAGAGAACTAACCACCCTTAACATCAATTAACTATATACTTAAAGTGGTTAAGATGATACATTTTATGTTATGTGTGTTTCACCACAATAAAATGTATGTTAAATACAAATTTAAAAAAATGAAAGAAAATAGTTGTAGAATAAAGCATACAAGAAAACATTTGTGAATATCTTGGGCACAATCAACTCTAACAAACATGGCACCAAAAGCATATGCCTTTAAGAAAATGGATAAACTTGACTTCATCAAACTTAAAATTTCTGTCTTCCAAACAGAGTTAGGAGAAGGAGAAAAAAGTCTCTCACAGTCTGGAAGAAAATATTTTTAAATCATATGTCTGATATGAGATCTGCATTAAGAATACATAAAGAAAACTTCAAACACACGGATAAGAAAACAATCCAATCAAAAAATGAATAAAATTCTTAGGGCATAAACCCAGCAGTGGAATTACAGGGTCAAAAGGCAGTTCTACTTACAGTTTTCTGAGGAAATTCCATACTGTTTTCCACAGTGGCTGCACCAGTCTGCATTCCCATCAACAGTGCACTAGGGTTCCCTTTTCTCCACAACATCTCCAACACTTGTTGTTTGTTGCTTTGTTTATGACGGCCATTCTGACTGGTGTGAAGTGGTATCTCATGGTTTCAATTTGCATCTCTCTAATGGCTAGTGATGCTAAGCATCTTTTCATTGTATAAGTGTACCATGGCTTTTTGATCCACTTATTTACTGATGGGCATTTCTGTTTCCACCACTTGGATATTGTAAATTGTGCTGCTATGAACATTGGGTGCATAGGTTCTTTTGAATTGGTGTTTCAGGATGCTTGTGGTATAATCCCAGCAGTGAAACTGCTGGGTCAAAAGGCAGTTCCATTTTCAGTTTTCTGAGGAAAACTGACCCACACTGTTTTCCACAGTGCCTGCACCAGTATGCATTCCCATCAACAGTGAACTAGGCTTCTTTTTTCTTCACAACCTCTGTACTTGATGTTTGTTGATTTGGTTGTGATGGCCATTCTGACTGGTGTGAAGTGGTATCTCATTGTTTCAATTTGCATCTCTCTAATAGCTGGTGATGCTAAGCATCTTTTCATATGTCTATAGTCCATCTGTATGTCCTCCTTGGAGAAGTATCTGTTCAGGTCCTTTGCTCATTTTCTAATTGGGTTGTTTGTCTTCCTGGAATGGAGTCATATGAGTTCTTTATATATACTGGAGATCAAACCCTTGTCCAAGGTATCATTGGTAACTATGTTGTCCCGTATATTTGGTTCTATTTTCATTTTGCTGATGTTTTCTTTAGCTATGCAGAAGCTTTTAATTTTGATGAAGTCCCATTTGTGTATTCTTTCCTTGATGCTCCTTGCTCCAAAGGACATATTGGTGAGAATGCTGCTGCAGGGGATATCTGAAAACTTCCTGCCTATGTTCTCCTCTACCACCTTTATTGTGTCACAACTTAAATATGTCTTTTATTCATCTTGATTTTATTTTTGTGAATGGTGTGCACCAATTCAAAAGAACCTATGCAACCCTATGTTCATAGCAGCAAAATGTATAATAGTGAAGTGTTGGAAGCAACCTAAGTGCCCATCAGTAAATGAATGGATGAAAAAGCTGTGGTACATGTACACAATGGAATACTACACAACAGAAAGAGCGAGCTCCTACCCTTCACGACAACATGGATGGATCTGGAGAGCATTATGATAAGTGAAATAAGCCAAGCAGTGAAAGACAAATACCATATGATCTCATCTGTAAGTGGAATCTAATCAACAAAACAACCAGCAAGCAAAATATAACCAGAGACTTTGAAATAAAGAACAAGCGGACAGTAACCAGAGGGGAGGGGGAAGGAGGATAACATGGGATAAATGGGGAAGGGTCATCAAGGAATATGGATAAATGGCATGTGGACAAAGCCGAGGGGGGCGGGTGGGATCAAGGGTGGGAGGTGAGGATATAGTGGGGGGGGTAGTGGTGTGGGGAAAATGAAAATAACTATATTTGAAGAACAATAAAGCAATATTTTTTAAAAAAATTAAATAGAATATCTGAAGAAATCCTTCACCAGATAAGATGTACAAGTGGCAAACAGGCTCATGAAATATGTTCAACATCAAGTGTTATTTGTGTATTACAGATTGAAAGCCTCACTGAGGTATCAAAAAATATCTATTTGAATATCTGAACAGAAATATTGATAATACCAAGCCCTGAACAGAACACAGAGCAGAGGAACTCTCATTCAATACTGGTGGATATGCAAACCTTTGTGAAATAGAATCCTATGTTTACACAAAGAGGTATATAAGAATTTTTGTAGCAGCTTTATTCATAATATGAATAAATGTGAATATAAAATCCACTGAAGACAACACAAACACACCTTAAGTGAGGAATTGATAAACTCTGTATCCACTTATCACACAATACAATATCACGAAAGGATAAAAACGATCATTGATACATACAGTGGCATAATTGAATTTCATGTCTTCTGTGCTAAGTGGAAAAGCCAAACTCATAAAGCTATCCCCATGTATTTTTATTTGTATGTCTTTCTGGATTGCAAAAAGCTACAGGGACCTGAGACAGATCTGTGCTGGATAAATAAACAAGCTACAGCTACAAAGGACATGTAAGGGAAATGTATCAGTTGTGTTTATTTTTAGGGTGATTATATTCTTGCACTGATTACCCAAAACTTATTGTACATTAAAATTAGTAAATTTTATTGTATCTAAATTATAGCCTAATAATGACTGTGCAAAAAAAAAAAAAAAATCCCATGAGGTGATAACCACTTGCAACTTAGTATCTGTCCAAGTTTTCCTTTCTAGTAGCTTTCTCCCTTCCTGTAGTAACTACTTCAATCTGGGATCCTTTTCTTTCTTTAGTGCTCCTTGTAGGCACGTTTGCTAACATTAGATCATCTAAGCTTAATTTACATTCTTTTTTGGAGACCATTTGTGGTCGTGTAGAGTTCTACATTGGTATTTTTATTGTTCTGAGTTGTATATTTGTTTGTTTTATCTTTAACACATTCAGAACTTCATCCTCTTATTTTCTAACATCAATGGTTTTATTGGGAGTAGGTGTGAGCTGATAACTAGAGCTCTGGAAACCAACTTAGCTTTAAATATAGCCAGCTACTTCCTTTTGACTGAAACAGGGGCCTAATGAAACCTAGGACAATACCACTAGTTGGAGAATTGCTGCAAGAACATCTCTACAGAAGGATTTTGGAGGGTGCTATTTTTCAACTCTTCTTAAAGCAGCTTTTGCATAAAATTGAGCAAATGTTGCATAAAACTAAAAAATTCTTAGTTTGGCTATGTAATATATGCTTATATACATACATATATATTTTAGATCAATTTATTTGATTTCCAAGCTAAAGGCCACTTAAATGCAGTATCCATAGTCTGAACACAGTATTCATAGTATTTTCTACAACTACTATGGTCCTTCAGTAACTTTTTGTATAGAAATAAAATTCCTTAGAAAGCCCTGACTGTGTGACTCAGTGGACTGAGTGCCAGCCTGAAAACCAAAGGGTCTCTGGTTTGATTCCCAGTCAGGACACATGCTTGGGTAGCTGGCCCTGTCCCCAGTAGGGGGTGCATAAGAGGTAACCACACATTGGTGTTTCTCTCCCTCTTTTAATCCCCTACTCCCTCTCTCTCTAAAAGTAAATAAATATATATTTTTAAATCCCTTAAGGCATAGATTTTGATAAACTGAAGCTATTTCCTAAAAGATAATAAATCAAATAAATTTAATATGTATTGATAAATATGAGATACACAATATACAATAAAATTTGAAGTATAATTCTAGCCTACTAATATGTGTTATTAGCAAGTGTGAAAATGCTTAAAAGCATAGAATCATATCATCATTATTTTGTTACATGAAAAATAGATGATGTATAATGGACTTGAATTTGAAGCAATAGATGGCACTATTGGTCCATTATTATGGTGTTGTAATTGGTTTTATCTTGTTTACCCCTCACCCATCTCACCCTGATTATTTTCCTACAGTTTTATGGGTCACTGTATGAAGATATTAAAAAAGTTAATTTGAAGACCGCTTTGTTTTTTAAACTCGGGCGACTTTGATTTGCATTTCCTGTCTGTGTGGAGTGTATTCGCTGAAGAATGACAGGCGCCGGAAACAGAAGGCTCCAGTTCTTTCAGGAGAGCTCAGGGCAGGTTACGCACCGTCAGCTGGACGTTGTCGCAGTGCCCCGCTCTGGGACCATCATCCTCTGCATCTTCAGTTTATCATGAGCATTTGTTCTTAGGAAGCTTTCAACAATGCTTCTCATAATGCTTATTTAGCCTTTGAAATCATCTGGATTATAATAGATTCTCTAATTCCAAAGCTAAATTAAATGCAATGAAAAATACCTTTTTTCCAAAATGTGTGTTCTATTCTGTAAAATGGTAAAAGAATAAAATTTAAATGAACAACTGGATCATACGTAAACAAGGCAGAAAGCTATTAACTTTGAATAGAGTCAGGGATACGACCAGGGAAATGCATAAACACATGATGGCAATGATATTGCTATAATGAAGTGAGTGGAAGAAATAAACAAAAGAAACAGTATTTCATGGGTCATCAATTAGTTTTCTTTGTAAAAATTTCTAACATTATAGGGGCAATTCTACTGACATGAAGAGCTTCTTCTGATCACTCCTATCTTCAGATGATCATTAGTCATTGTTTGGTAATGAAGCAATGTGCTCATCTGTTGACTTCATTGACTTTTGTTGATGTTTCAATATTAGATTTTTAAACAAGGTAAGATTTAAAAGTTGCACTTTCTATTTTTTTTCATACAGAAATCAAATATCAATTAAAGATACCAATTTAACATCATGAAATTTCAGATATAAAAATACATCATTATGGGGCCACAATACAGTGGTGTGTTACCAATGACTTTTTTCTCTGTCTGTTAAAATACCATGGCCCACTTTTGTACTGTGTCTTAAATAGCAACTGACATGGGAATCAGCTGAGCTTCTCTGTATGTTTTATAGCATAATCAGTATACCATGGCACATCTTCCCTCCAAATTAACAAAAATGTAATTTGGTGTTATGATTTAATAGCTAGGGCAAAATTTTCTTCTTTTTTTGACATCTAATTTTTACCTCATGCTATTTCAATATACAAGCCCATGCAAATGACAATAAAGCTTCAATTCACTTAATGTATTCATGTTATAAAGCTCTCTGTAACTTTTTTATTCTGAAAAAAAAAACCTGTTTAAGATAATTAGGTCAGATATTGCAATATCTAAATTCCATTGTCATTTGAGAAAAATGATACTCAGTATGAACAGGCAAATTGCCTGATGCCAACTAGCGAGTAACTGACAAAGGCTTCAAATGAAGAATTCTGATATTTTGCCCCTGAGTCTTCCTGCTGCCTGGTGCAGCTTCCAATTTGAAAATCAGATTTAATTCTCAATCATTCTTTTGGAGACCCAGTGCTTTTTTAAAGAATATGTTAAAGTAATTTTGAAAACCAAAGGATGATGTCATGAAGAGATTCTTTTGTTTGCCAGGGTATTATTGTTAACATGAAATAGCCATAATATTTAGTGAGCAGGATAATTTATTTAATAATTTGTTTGTATTCATAAAAATTGCCATATACTATGTTTAAAATGGACCATGACATATTTTTAATATATACAAACTGTAAAATTGTAACAGCTAATATGAAACTAGACATTAAAATATATTGACCTCTTATTTATTTCAGTAAAGAAAGAAGAACATTTCTTAGAAGATCTCTTTTAAGTTAACAGCTCAGACCAAAAGCATGTTCAACAAAAGAAAATAAAAATAAGTTAGACTTCAAATGTAAAAGCCTTTGTGCATCTAAGAATACTTTGGAGAGTAAAGAGGCAACCTACAGAAGGAAAATAAGCACATGCAAATCTTGTGTCTTAGGATCTGTGTTCAGCCTATATAAAGAACAAACTTTATAATTCAGCAAGGCAAAAACAAATAGCTCAATTTTTAAAAATGGGATAGGGACTTGAATATTGATTTCTTCAGAGAATTTATACAAATGGCAAAGAAGTACATGAAAAACGCTTAATGTTATTACTCATTAAGGAAGTACAAATCAGAGAAACACATTCATACCAACTGGTATAGCTTTAAGCAAAATAAAACAAAAACAGAATATAGCAAATGTAGGGGAGGATACAGGGGAGTTGCAACCCTAATGCACTACTGATGAGAATGTAAGATATTGCAACCACTGTGGAAAATAGTTTGATAGTTCCTCAAAAATTTAAACACAAAATTACAAAATGAGCAACCAATTCTTCTTCAAGATATATATTCCCCAAAATTGAAAAAAATATTCAAATAATACATGTGTACAAGTGTTCCTAAAATCACTATTCTCAATATCCAAAAGATAGATTCAGCCCAAATGTCCGCCAATAGAAAGATGGACAAAGAATGGCATACACATACAATGGGATATTACTCAGTCATGAAAGAAAATTAAGTATTGATACAGGCCATGAAATGGATGAACATATCAAAACCACGCTAAGTAAAAGAAGCCAGAGGCAAAAGGTCACACACATATATATAAAATAAATATAGAAATAAAATAAATATGTGTGTATGTTTTATAATAATATATAAAATATATATGTATTTTTATATGTGTATATAATTTTTGCAGATTAGGTAAATCCATAGAGCTAAAATGCAGATTGGAAGTTTTCAGAAGCTAGGGTAGGGGGTCAGGGTGTATTGAGAAACTACTGCTTAATGTATATGGGAACTCCTTTTACGGTGATGAAGAGGTTTTGAACTAGATAGAAGTAGTGTTTGCATAACATTATGAATGTTCTAAGTGGCACTAAATTATTCACTTTAAAATGGCTAATTTTATGTCAATTTTATCTCAATTAAAAAACGCAAAATAAAATTATAGCTCAAGATTTTCTTAGCCGGACTGTGCCTTTAGCTAAATCTTTCCATGTAGCCAGCCAAGCCAGATCACAACATTGGATTCAAATATAAAACCTGTCACAAATGACCACAAACGAATGGTTCAGGTTACTATCATTTGGTTTATAGTGCAAAGGACATGAAGCACAAGAGGATACAGTGACTTCACCTGACTTTGTGATGCCACTCTTGTTTCTTGTAGAAACCTGCCAAGACTTGAACAGCATGAGTTCAACTGGCCAAGAGTGCTCAAGGTGGCTTGCAGTTGCTGCCTTTGGTGGCATTAGATTCCCTGAAAACCATGTTAGCACTCAATTACCCTACCTCCAACCCACTTACTACTACTAAGGAAAGAAATTCTTGATCCATCACAACTGTGTACTTCTTCACCTTAATTTTTACTGGGATGTCAATCCAATTGTAGTCCTAGCTATGAAACTATAAAACCAATAACATCATTGATATTTGCATATTTTGTTGCAATAATCTTTGGTTAGCTATGCTGAATTTCAGAACCCAAATAAAACTTATATATGCCATATGAACAACCATGAACAATGAGTTCAAAAATAGAACATTACCAAGCTTTAGAATATATTCTTCCTATTCCCATTCTCAGATATTCTGTTCTAATTTATGTGCCTTGAATTTTGTGTTCAGAGTTGTTTTTTCTTTTTATTACATTTTAATGCAATTATATGAAACAAACACTGAGAATTATTATTACATTGTTATATCCCCAAATTACTAATCTCGCTAAAGCAGCATTTTTATCCTTTGACATGTGAGTAGTTTAGAGAAATATTATTCTATGATATGAACTATTTTAAAAGCATTAGAGGAAATTCAAGGCAAATAAGAAATCACTAAGCTTATACAAATTTAAAAAATCAATCCTGAAATATTCATCAAACGGAAAATGTAAATCCATATTTTAATAAGCTCAATTGAAAATACTTTAGGGAAGTGCCAATATATACAAGGGTGAGGCAAAATCAGGTTTAAAGTTGTGAGTGCTTGAAACACAGAGTTGATTTTGGTCCTATTACTTACTAGTTACTGTATTATTTTCCATACAAACAACTATAAATACACTTTTGGCAAAATTTATTTAGAACAGATAAGAGTAAATATAAACTATATTAAGGGGCTTGATTAAGGGAAGACTTTACCCATTCCAAGGCTTTCTGTTTTCAGTTCAGGTGTTCTTATGCTTGTACCTGCCTCCCTAAATATGTTATGGGTCAGCCTTCAACAACAACAAGAATAAAGGTTCTCACCTTTCCTGTATAAATTCTTGCCTCATGCTTCTAAATCTGGGGTTTTCATGGTATTTTTTATTAATTTTTTGAATTATTTTGTAATGACAATAATTTTTTTCAAGAGAAGTGGCGACTTGGTACTTTCTGTGAGTTTGTTCCAATTTCCTCCCTTGTACTATGTCTAAATTAAATCTCTCTCAAATTTGCTATACACAGTGGTCATATTCCATATGTTGGCATTAATCAAAATATCTTCTGTTTTTTGTTTTCCTTTAGTCACTTCAACAAAGCCTGCAATTAAGAAAAATTCTATTTCAGAAATTTGATTTGGACTTTTAAAGAAATTGTGTGAAATGCTTTGTGTTGAGGTAGCCCTTATGCAGATCACTATCATACAGTTTAAGGAAAGAGAACAAGTGGTGATGATCTAGTGATGATCTAATAATTAAAACAATAAATAAATAAAGACTACATATAAATCCCAATGTTGAATTCTTTTTACTTTTCAGATGCCTGGGCATTTCAGCGTGTGTTTTCTCAGTCATGTAGTCATACTCTATTTTATTCTTGCTTATTTTTAAAACATTTTCCTATGTGTGATAATAGGGAAACTAGCATTGCTTATCAATTTATATAGGCTTTACCCTTTATTTCTACTTCTGTTTTAGTCTCTACAGGTCTTCATTATTTCATACTGGAGACACTGACTATTTCCTTTTACATTATGTAAATCTATAAGCATTTGCAATGAAGCCTTAAACTTCTGAAAATTTTGTCCTCAAAATCAGGAACTTTTGAGTTTCAAAATATTTAGTTTTCTTTATTAAAAATGACCCTTGTGAATTTGTACAACTACATCATACTTTTATCTCAGAAATGATCCCCACTATTTTTCAACTTCAGTGTTTATACACCATGGCTCAACATAATCATACTGGTTCAGGTCAGGTCATGTGATAGGCAAATATCTATTGTCCTATTGTTTTTGACCCAAAAGCCTATGAAGGAAACAGACAATGTACGTATAGATGGATATATTACACTTTGAAAGGAAACTTCTGTTGTTTTTTTTCCAAACTATACAGTACTTATGACTGACTCAGTTAAGTAAATGGACTTAACTTTCACAATTACCCTGTCTTCAGGTTACTTCCAGGTAATGATAAATAATTTAAAAATTTCTGTGACAGTAGCACCAATAATGACTAATTATATATATATATATATTTGGTCACTAAAACTATGATCAGAATCCATGGTAAAGAACTAGGAAAGACCTACCTGTCGCACTGCAATTTTTTTTTAAAAGTGCAGTTTAACACAAAAGACTTTATAATAATGAAGAAATATATTATAAATTTGGGTGTGGAATAAAAAAAAAGAAATGATAAAATTAGGGACAAAAAGCAGAAGACTAATGTGCCTTTAATCAGGAAGGTTTATATGAAACACTGTTTAACCCTACTTAGTAGGTGTTTAGATTAAATAAAAAGTTTAGTAACTTGTATTCTACATTCAGAGGACATGAATGCTGAGCTGATATTCTCTACTGCTTTTCAATTATATTGTGTTTCTTATTGAACTACAATCTTCCAATTGTCTTTAAAAAGGATGAAGGGCCCTGGCTGGTGTGGCTCAGTAGCTTGAGCACTGGCCTGCAAACCAAAGGACTGCTGGTTGGATTCCCAGTCAGGGCACATGCCTGGGTTGCCAGCCAGGTGCCCAGTTTGGGGCATGTGAGAGGTAACCACACACTGTTTCACTCTCTTTCTCCCCCACTTTCCCTCTCTAAAAATAAATAAATAAATAGTTTTTAAAAAGGATGAAGGGACTACTTCTGCATAGTATAGAAGATGAGAGAAGGGAGAAGAAAGTGGCACACATTTCAAATGCATATGCAAGTGAGAGTAAGACCTCATTAATTATAGCAGAAAAATTATGAGGTAATAAACAATGAATGTACTGACATTAGAGATTATCCCCAGGACACATTTAAGGTATATAAAGAGAGTCAGGGTAGTTATACATATTTAGAAAAATGGATTTATTTTAATTTAAAAGGACAGATGGTTCACTAAAAAAATAGTTGACAAAATAATGTTGAAAAAACAGTGCTTCATCTGAATTATTTATATATTTAATTATCTTTGGAGTTCAAAAACTAGATATTATTGATTCAAAGGTGATGGTCTGTGATAAAAATAATGCAAATCAGTATAAAAATGAAATATCCGAAGGAGCTGATTAATGTGACTAAGTTGCAAATCATCTTCTCTCCTTTCTACTCTTCTTAGGAGAAGCATTTCAATTGACTAATTACGCCATGCCATTTTTGAAAAAGACTGAAGCAAAAAACAGTTGAGTGTTCCAAAGGTATGATATAGCATTTTTCAATATTAACATTGGATAAAATATTGGGCATTAATATACTTTTTTTTAAACTAAGATGCTCTATTAAGGCAAAATCTTGTTTTCCTTTTCAGATTCCCTCAATTACCAAGTTCTGTATCTTTCATTCCTGCTCTTCCCTGTCAATCGTGCTTCACCAGGTTCAGGCGTCAACGAAACTGCACAGGAGATGATTTAGGAGGGTCCTGCAGGGACGTCTGGGGCGGCTCCGTCCTGTTCTTGTCTCTCACCCTCCAGAAGGCTGTCTGCTGAATGCTCTCAGAGTAATGGCGGAAGAACAAATGCAGAGGTGCACTCAGGTGATCTGTCCAGTCACTGCACTGATCACACCTCCTAACAACTTGTCAAAGCAAGTCACATGGTTCAACTAAGAATCAAGGGCAAAGAGGTAGACTCTATTTTTTTAATACAATGGACTGCCAAGTCGAATGACAAAGAGTTTTCGAACAGTAGAGATGAAAACTATAGGTCTGCAATGCTGTCTACTCTTTACCTTTAGGCATAAGGAAAGCACTGGATTGGAGCCGGTGCTTGTCCTTGGGTGTCTGACCATCTGTTGTTGGATGTCTTAACAGTGACATATTTACAGTAAATAGTCCATTATATTCCTTTCAGGTAAATTCATTTGACTATGATAACATTTGTCCCTAAAGCACAGATGGATATATGATCTCCATCATATATCAGTCTTACACATTTATCTTACATTGATAGAGGATTTTAGCAGTAGTTTTTTTTTTATCCACCCCTCACTAGAGCCACACATAACTGATGACCCCCAATGGGTTTAAGATCTCTGTTTAGGAAGTCCATAGCTATGTGTGTATGTGTACATATTCTTACGGCCCAGTTTAAAACACTAGTGATACTTTAGCTCAGGATTTTTTTTCCAGTAATTTAGCTCACAGTGTGTGTGGGTATCAACTCACCCTCTTCACATCGAGAACTGCATCTCAGGAAGCTGATGTAGAAATGTTGATACTCTGCCTATGCCAATTGCTAATAGGAATAAACTGTCCTTCATGTCTGTCCCAGGGGTCTTGTGTGTTCTATCATTACAGTATTCATAACATTCTGGCAAGGTAACTGCTTAGCTTACAGGTAAGGTAAAAAAAAAAATCTATAACTCCTTAAGGTCTTTGGAAAATAATTTCATGTGTATGTTGTAAATGATTTAACAATCAACCATTTATTTTGGATACAAAACCATGATCAAACCAACATTAATTACATTGTTATTCATCAGAATGAAGTTCTGATGAAAGTAAAAGTAAACATAGATATATTATAACATTTTCATTTTAAGCACACATACTAGGCAAAGGGAGAAAGTGACCTTCTGCAAGATTATATAAATTCAAAGTCACTCAGTGGTCAGTGTTTTACATTGTTAAGAGGATGGATCCAAGATAGACTGCCTAGCAGTCCACTCTTAAACAATGTAGTATGTTGCTTCTTGTTAAAATTATAATATTTACAGTGGGGAGGTGTGGGTGGGTGGGCTGGAATGGGAGTAAAAGGAAGAAAACTGTACTTGAACAATGATTAAAATAAAAAAATGGAAAAAATTGTATTTACCTATACCTAATAGATTATGTAGACATATTTTAAATATTTTAAATTTTGCTTGACCTTCTGATTTTTCTATCTAGAGCTATTCATGCATTATATTTATTTTAAAATAACTACATAAAGTTAAGGTTAAAACATCTTTATCCTGAACTAACTTGTTATTTACAAGCAGCCAACGTCGTGTATTGCAGGTTACAGGAAAACAAAAGTTCTGAATTGAACTGAAGCTTTCATAAGCCAGTGTTTGTAATGATCAGTGGAGACTCCACAAACCCATTTACTCACAAGAAGGAAAGTGACACTGATTGGATTAGAGGTGGGAAAACTAATGCATTTTTGTCTTATGGATTAGAAGAAAAATGGTTCTCTCAATGCTACAAGTGAGCACAACAAGCAATCCAGAAGCATTATTTGTGCGAGGCAGTTTGTAGAATCTGTTCCATTTGTCACTGGACCTAGTGGCTGAGGATCAGGAAAATCTGAGTTATGGTTCAGCCCCAGGGTCAGTGGCCACATATTCAGAGCAGTACCTTAGGTTTAAAGGTGATTCACAACCTCAGAAAACACTCAGCAGTATCATCAACCCCAAACTATCAATCCTTAACATACAGTGCTTTTAACGGAGGGCAGAAGATTACCTGACCAGATAAAATTATATATATTGCATGTGTATGTATGTATGCATATCATATACATGAAATAGTTTTATATGTGTCAGCTATTTAACATTTTTAGTGAATGGTTAAATGATACCTATTGCTGAGGATTTTTCCATTTGTATATACTCATTTGTTAACCTTGAACTTGAGACTGTAATGCATGCAAAAGCTGTTTCATTTGCAAGTAAATGGTATCTCAGGAGCTATTTGACATACCTTCCAAGGAAAACAAAAATAGCTCACACCCAACCACTGACTTTCTGAGGACTTTAAAGTACAGCAACAACTAGGAAAAGAGAATTTATAAAGGCACCGGCCATCTATACATGGTATCTCCCATTCCCTATTGTTACAAGGTTACAGCTTATAGAAACAAAGCATGTTTCAAGTCACCAACTGTAAAATTTTATAATGATTACAAAATAACTAGGTGATGCTTTGGTCACCTTTGTGAAACTAGAACCTAAAATCTAGTATAGGGCAAGACAGCAATGACCTGAATGTAGATCATTAATGCCTACCTATAAATGAGTTCACTATTCTGTCTACATTTGCGTAACATTGTCTGGCTTATATAAACAATAAGCCAAATGGAAAAAGATCATGGTGGATAAGCAAATCCATACTACACTATTCACACGTGTCAAGCCTTGTTTTAGACCATGCAGTGTGGCTAGGCGTGTTCCATCTCTGCTGTGGTTGGAAGAATTCCATGAAGGCCTCTGATTCCCTCCCTTTATTGTACACCCTCTGCAAAATCCAGTGCTCTTGAGCTGTGGGTGGGGATTGTTAATATAACAAAATACTCACTCTTTTGATTTGATTAGATACAATTAGGTGGCAAAGGTGATGGGAGTGTTTGTTCGGTTTATCCCATACAACAACCGAGTCTCTAGTTCTCTGACACCAGCTGGATACACTATAATTCAAACCAATTCTGACACCAAGTACCTGGAACCAGCACAATTAAGGGCAGAATCCGAAAAGACTATTTCAACTTCAGAGCCAGCCACCAGTGGGGTGGGTCCTCAGGTGACCCACACACTTCTGCCCAGGCAGCTACAAATTCAGAGTTCTCACAAACCTGCCTTGAGTTTGATAACTGGTTAGAGTGACTCACAGAACTCAGAAAAGCACTATATTTATGGTCAGTATTTTATTATGAGTGATTTAAATGAACTACCAGACAAAGAGGTATGTAGGGGAAGGTCCAGGAGTGTCGTGAGCACAGGGTGCTCTGTCCAGTGGAGTCAGGGCACACTGTCCTCCCAGAAGGCAGATGTGGTCACCAATCCAGAGCTTCTCAGATGATGTCATTCTGAGTATTTTTTTAAAATCAAAGTTTCATTAGGTGGACATGGTTGATTTAATTTCTGGCTACTGGAGATTGAACTCACTCTCCCATCACTCTCTTCTCCAGGGGTTGGGGAAGGGGATTGAAATGTACTGATCTGCTAATCATGTGGTTAGATTTTCTGGTAACCAGTCCCCCGTCTGGAAACTACCTGCCCCCTTTTTCCCTACTCTATCAACACACCTGAATCTTGACATTAACATATATAACTCAGTGAATTCCAAGGATTTTTGAGTATTGACTCAGAAAACAGAGACAAGCCAAACATATAGTTTTATTATACCACAGGTAGTCATTTCAATTATTGTGTTACCTTATATTAAGACTCTGTCTTAGCAGACTGAAGGAAGAGTTCTCCAGCTGGCCTTGGGATGGTTTACAAATTCTAGGAACTAAGAATGGCCCCATCTGGCAGCAAGTAAGAAAGCAGCAACCTCAGTCCTGTATCTCAAAAGAAGTGCTTTGAGCTAATACCTAGTGAACTTAGAAGAGGATACTAGGCCCCTATGACGAAATCACAGCCTTGACTGGTACCATCATTTTAACCTCTTTGGGACCCTGACCAGAGAGCCTAGGTAACTCCTGCTCAGAAGCCTGATCCAAAGAAACTGTGAGATAATTAATTTGTGTTCATTTAAGACATTGTGTGTGATAATTTCTTTTTTATTTTATTTATTATTGTTTTTCAAGTACATTTGTCCCCATTTTCCCCTCTCCCCTGCCCCTGCCCCACATACCGCCACCTCCCACCCTCAGTCATACCCCCCTTTGGATTTGTCCATGGGTTCTTTATACATGTTCCTTGTTGACGCTTCCCCTTCTTTTCCCTGTTATCCCTCCCCATCCCCTCTGGTTACCATCATTCTGTTCTTTATTTCAATGTCTCTGTTTATATTTTACTTGCTTATTTGTTTTGTTGCTTAGATTCCACTTATAGGTGAGATCATATGGTATTTGTCCCTCACTGCCTGGCTTATTTCATTAGCATAATGCTCTCCAGTTCCATCCGTGCTGTTGCAAAGGGTAAGAGCTCCTTCTTTCTTTCTGCTGCATAGTATTCCACTGTATAAATGTACCATGGCTTTTTGATCCATTCATTTACTGATGGGCATTTCTGTTTCCAGCACTTGACTATTGTAAATTGCACTGCTATGAACATTGGGTGCATAGGTTCTTTTGAATTGGTGTTTCAGGATTCTTGTGGTATAATCCCAGCAGTGAAATTGCTGGGTCAAAAGGCAGTTCCATTTTCAGTTTTCTGAGGAAATTCCATACTGTTTTCCACAGTGCCTGTACCAGTATGCATTCCCATCAACAGTGCACTAGGCTTCTTTTTTCTTCACAACCTCTGTACTTGATGTTTGTTGATTTGGTTATGATGGCCATTCTTACTGGTGTGAAGTGGTATCTCATTGTGGTTTTAATTTGCATTTCTCTCATGACTAGTGATGCTGAGCATCCTTTCATATGTCTCTGGGCCCTCTGTATGTCCTCCTTGGAGAAATGTCTGTTCAGGTCCTTTGCCCATTTCTTAATTAGGTTGTTTGTCTTCCTAGTGCGGAGTCATATGAGTTCTTTATATATTTTGGAAATCAAATCCTCGTCTGAAGTATCATTTGCAAATATATTTTCCCATGCAGTTCATTTCCTTTTCATTTTGCTGATGTTTTCTTTAGCCATGCAGAAGCTTTTTATTTTCATGAAGTTCCATTTGCTTATTCTTTCCTTTATGTTCCTTGCTCTAGGGGACATATCAGTGAAAATATCGCTGAGTGGAATATCTGAGAGGTAATTTCTTACAGAGCACTAAATACTAATTTGCTTGTTCTCGAGGAAGAGTGATAATAAATATCTGAACAACAGCTAAATAATGCAATTTCAGAAGTGAAGGGCTTTGAAGTGCACTAATATAGGTTGTGTGTAAGGGCAGGTGTATCGTGTCCCAATGATGACACGATGATGAAAGAGGGCACCAGGCAGTCACCGCAAGAAGCCTCATTGTCCTGAAATGGGAAGGGTGACTCATCAAACTATAAAAAAGTCAAAAAAGGTGCATAGCAGAGCAGAATAAAGTGGAAGGTGTAGAAAGAAATTTGATAGTAGAGGACTCTAGATGCGAAAGAGGACATCAGATAATGAAAACACATGACAATAATTCATTTCTACTTTTCGGAACTCTTTCAACAGATTAAATAACATATCTTCTGCAGAGTTTTAAAAGTATTTGACCATTTGTGAGAGAAAATGCTGATAGCTGATCAATGTTTTCAGACTCTGCTGATATATTTATTTTGCTCCTTTAGTCAATATTGGTGATGTAATTTTATTTTCACTCAGTGGTCTATTTAATTATTATATCTAACTTTACATAGAATTATACCAAAAGCTCCAATCTTCTGTGTATGCATTAGGAGTCAGTGACAATTGGTAACATTTTGTTTTTCTGACTGAGCTTTGGAATGATTAGAAATGATACTGTGTTTCTCATCTATTATGCATTAATTTTATAATTGGATCATTAGGGATCCATTCTTATTTTATGTTTTGGTTGCTCTGTATTTATTCTGTACTTTACAAGCATAACTCCTATCCCTTTAACTGTTGTCGTTTGATAACAATAAATTTCGTTTGTGACTATGGTATTTTGAAGCTGGCTCCTACTGGCTTGTGTGAGCCCTTTTTCAGCATCTCTTTCCACCTCCACGTCCAGTGACGTCATGTTGAAAGTTTGAAATCACCTGTGAGGGGAGTAGTCTTACCAGCAAACACTACAAATATAGTATTTATTTCCTCAGGGGGCCAAATGGTAAACTTCACCTACATGCAAATGATCAGATATATCACTAACATGGGTTGATTAATATAAATTTCAACAAGAGACATTTCTTATAAGTTATTGGCTTACTTTGACTTTCCATTACTCGTGAAAGCAATTTTTGAAACAAAAATATACTTTGTTCCCATTTGCAATTTATGCATTCAAAGTTACTTGTATGTATATCGCTAGTAGTCACATTTAATATAATAAAATTTAATTTAATTTCAGCACCCAGAGTAAACTATTGTTTAATTAACTATAGTTTATTCTGGGTGCTGAAATTAATATAGATTTATCACATTCAATTATATTTACTAATTAGAAAATCTCTTCATACCAAAATCTTCATAAATCCCAATTCAATTATCATTCAGGGACATAGTGTAGCTTTCTGCTGGTAGGTAATTACCGGTGGCAAAATAAAAAGTCTGCACTGCCATATAATTTTCTCACCATAGTAATTGAAAAGGAAAATGTACCTAGTTCCACATCTAAATGCAAGGGAAACTTAGAAAACAACAATATTTCCTTTCCTGCAATATTTAATTATTCAGAGAAGAAAGCTTAAAAATAGAAAATACATTTAAAATAACTTGCTAACAGAAAAAGAAATATGCATTTGTGGATCACTGAAAAACAATAATAAAAAGAAAGAGTAATACGATAGGTGTTTTTATACCTTGGATACATTTTATGTATGGAGTGTCAGAAAAAAAGAATCAAAATGATAAACTGTGATATGTATTATGTGGATTTTTCTAAATACTGTTTTGTTTGTAGTTTGTTTTCCTAAGTAGCTATGTGTTCTACTCATTTATGTGTTTCACTCCAAACATTTCATATCCAATACATTCTAGAAATTAGAATTTGGGATGATAGTCACTTGTAGCAATTTCTGCCTAGGAAAATAATGAAAAGAATCAGATTGTAACTTGTTATGTAGCAGCCTCTATCATCTGGGGCCCCATTTCCTTCCCTGGCTGTGCCAACTTCTATTACTTCTGATATGAAAGAAAACTATTCAATGCTGTTGGAATAAACTGTGCAAAGCAGTTGACTGACATTTAATGTTCAAGATGAATTCATAAGCCATTTTACACACACCCATTACTTTTCTCAGACTTTGTTTTTTTTAAGATTTTATTTATTTATTTTTAGGGAGGGAAGGGAGGGAGATAGAGATAGAGAGATAGAGATAGAGATAAAGAGAGAGAGAGAGAGAAACATCAATGTGCGGTTCCTGGGGGTTATGGCCTGCAACCCAGGAATGTACCCTGGCTGGGAATCGAACCTGGGACACTTTGGTTCCCAGCCCGTGCTCAATCCACTGAGCTACGCCAGCCAGGGTACTTTTCTCAGACTTTTAAAATACACATTGGTTATTTACTGTCCAGAAAGTAAAATATTTTGTCAGCTTCTTTGATGATCATAAAAATTCCTACAATAATTCCACTTATTCTTATATGTGCTCTTATTGTCACTTATTAATTACAAATATATAAACATTCCTTAGTCTTTTATGAGTCAAATTAAAAGTTATGTATAATGCCATTTTTATTATTTTCATTAAAAAATCTTAATCCTTTTATTTCTCAAGTATAGAATATTCTGGGACAATGCTAGCTATAATTTTTTTCCTTTTCCTTTTATGCCTAAAGAAAGAAAATAGCCAAGCAAAAGTATAGTTATTTCTGAGGACTGTGCCAAACATTTTGTTTTTAGGGAAAAGATACAGCAATGAGATCAGAAAAATAAACATATCCTCATGATTATGCAATTAGCAGTTTCAGGTACATTTTACTTAGTATATACTGATATACATTAACAATATCAAAGGATCAGAAATAGCCAAATAAAACCAGCAAGTCACTGAGGTAGTAATTAGTAGAAGTTTATTGTGCATATCCGAAAGAACAGTTTGCAAACCAGGAGCATTTGAAACATGGAATGAGCCCTAGGGGTGTACTTATATAAACCAGTTTATATAGTAAGAAGGCAGTGACTATTTATTTGTTTTAGAGATTGATTACAAACTTAGAATTTTCAGTGGTTACATATCAACCATAGGAAATAGCTTAAGTTCTGTCTATGATTTCTAGAGGTATGAGCAAGAACCAGGTAAGTTAATCTTGCAAAATAAGCTAAATTAATCATTGTTTTTATTGTTAAATTGTTTCTGCCTGCTCCAGGAAACTTTATGTTTGGAATCCATTTGTTTTGTATTTTTATTTTAACAATAATAAAACTATAAATTAAAAATAAAACACCTAAGAAGACAATATATAACTAAGGAATTTAAAAACAACATTTTTTTTCAAATAACATCTTCAGTCTTCAATATAATTGTCAGTAACTGAAAATATTTCAGTACTAAACATTAAGATAAAGAATGTTATAACTTATCATTATCACAGGGCAAATTGAAAGTTAGAAGTGTGCTAGTATAAAAAATAAATGTATTTTTCTATATTTATTAATGGAATGGCCATGTAATTTGAACATTTTGGTTTCTATCTCACATGGAGTTTTATTTCTGACATTTAGTTTGTCAAATTATTCTCATAATTTTTCATTATGGTTTATGCATGATATGTATATCATGTGAGAATTATTTTTGGTGAGTACTGTATTATAGAGCATTACCAATATTTTAGGTAAAGTCAATAGTCATTTGCTACCACAACATATACTAAAATGTACATCTTTGCACATTATTTTGAAGTGCTTCTTTAAGCTTCTATTACACAAATAATAAGCTCCACATACTTAGGGATAGAAGAGTGCTTGTCAAGTGCTCAAAATAGTTATTGAATGAATGAGGACACATTTTTCTCTTAAGATTTCTTATTTCATCTATAGGTTAATTTTTCCATTCCTAGTTGGTGCTACATATTTTAGAAAAGTGTACTATAGCCCATACATTTTTATTATGCATTAATTTTTGCTTAAAATTTTTTTATCTAGTATGTCTACATTTCTTTCATAGCACTTTAAAAGCTGGCATCTTTTTTAACCTATCTCTTATTCAACCTGTTATATATTAGTCTCTCCATTAGTGCTATATGATTTTTTCTTTTGATTCTCTTGGGTTTCTTGAGTAGAAATTACTTAGGAATAATTGTAGTGTATTCTTCTAACTATCCAATACTTGTATATAATTTTTGAAATTTTTTGTACATTCTCATCACCCCTACACTTATCCCCAAACTATGAATAGTATTTTTGATAAGTGGAAACATTTTCTTTTCTTGAGTTTAATGTGAAGTTTTAACTGTTCATCCAGGTAGTGTTCTTCTTGCCAGTTTCAGCGATGGTCTTATTCAAGTTCAAGAATCTATTCTAATTAAGAAAAATTTTGTTTTTCTTTAAAATGAATGTAGAATTTTATGAAATTCATATATCAATATGACCAGGATTTTCTCTTTTAGTTAATTATTTTAGCACATAATAAATGAATACATTTTCTAATTTAATTATTTTTGTTCCCACAAAAACTCCTTGGTGTCTTATTTTTCACAAAAGTGAAATGCACATGCTTGCTAATATTTTATTTAAAATTTTAGCTTGTCATGCCAAGTAAGATGAATTTACATTTTTGTGTGTTTTTTTTTGTGATGCCTTAATCTCATTTTGATATCATAATTATGGTACTTATTTTTCAAATCATTATTAAGACCTATAGACAGGAATTCTCACTGCCAAGGAAGCCTCAAACAAGAGGCCCAGGGCTCCAAAGGGGAGGAAGAAAAAGTGAAAGGTTAAGTGTGGAACAGTCCTGTGTCGAAGTAGAAAAATGTGCTTCAAATTTTCCCCAGCTTCCCTCCAATACATAATGAGATCTCTGGGGGGAAGCCTGGGGAAGGTCCTGACAGAGGGTCCCCAAACACACGGGCCTCCAAATACAAGTGAATGGATATGTTGGAGCTGGAAACGGAGACACACGAAGAGAACGGTGGACCAGGGGCCTGAGTGCTTGGCGGAAGCTCCCTGCGAGACCGCAGCACATGAGCAGTGCACCGATGTGGTGAGCGGGAAGCTTGGCCCCGAGATCTACCAGGCAAAGCCTTTGAAGTTGCCTGTGGTCAGGCCTGGAAAGTCACACATAAGAGTTTGGTCTGGAATCAGATGCTTCAGTGAGGATGTTAACAATGCAGCCCGTCAGTCCTCAGCGATTCAAAAACTTGTGTGTAAAATACACACTCTGTGTGTGCATCAATAAAATATGGGGATCATATTCGTTTTAGACCAAGTTGTTCATTACTTCTGTTGAATACAAAGCAGGACTGTCAAATGATATAAGCATTACACACAAAAACACATAGATATGTGGACAAAACATTTATATGTGCAATTGTATGTGGGTGTTGTATTTCAATAATAATGGTATAACTCAAAATAGTTTGAAGGACAAGCTGTGGTAAATGCCTTCAGCATTTCGGGAAAATATCTTTCCTCAGTGATAGCCAGATTATTATTGCTTTAGAAATATTCAGAAAAAATATTGTAAGTCAAATATATTCTGCTTTGCTAAATTATTGTATCAGTGGTTTTTAAATTATATGGTAGCCCAAGATCTTTTCTTCAAAAATGTGAACTATGAATCTTTCAAATAGCATGAAGTACTGCTTGAAATAACAACTTTCCTCTAGAATATAAGTATTGGCCTAATTTTAAATCACATTTCTATTTAGCTGTACTACATTACTGCAAATATACTGCGCTGTGGAACATGACATATCTCATAGTAGGAGAGATATTGGTGTTTTAACTTTTTCCCTTAAGAATGGGTTGCTATTACAGTAGTAATGGTCAACCTCAAAATCCAATGAGATTTTTGTACCTAACTGGCCATTTGGATTTAAGTCATATAGCTATTTTACCTTTGCCATTATGTTGCAAATATGAAGAGGTAAATATAAATTAGAAACAAGGGTACAGTTTGTGACAATGAGGCTGCATAATTGGACAGAATAATACTGATTATCTGATGTTATTTTCTCCAGTTTTCCTTTTTTAAAATTATTTTATTGTTGTTCAATTATAGTTGTCTGTATTTTCTCCTCCCCTTCCCCCACCCCCTGATGTAATTTTTAACTGAGATAAAATTTATTGTAAATACTAGAATACACAAAGCACACAAATACACAAATGTGTATATTTATGTGATGACTTGATTCCAAAACATGAATATGTGCATATATTTTTTACTTGAAAACATAGATTATGTCCAAATAGTTTAAAGAGAATGAACTAAAATATGTTTGTTACATATATGTGTGTTAGTCTTCACAACAGTTATTTTTAAATATTTAAAAGAAAAATAACTCACATAACATAAAATTATCAACTAACCCATTTTCAAGTGTATTACTTCACGGCATTAAGTACATTCACAGTGGTGTGAAAGCATCACCTCTAGTTCCTGGAGATTTACAACATCCCCAAAGGAAACCCTATGCAGGTATCCCCCACTTTTTGAAAGTTCTGGGTATGCCACTTCACTTTTATGAAAGACATTATTAACCTGCTTTCACTAATAAAAGAGATTTAAAGAAAATGTTTGCTTTTACAATAAAAAGCAAAAAAGCGAAACTGGAGTTCAGCTTTGGTTTTGCAGCAGCTGTTCCAGAGGCAGCACAGGCCTGAGCAGCGAGTGGCCCCGCCAACCCCCTTCCCCAGGGTTACACTCAGCATCGCAGCATCAAGCCGCCATCACTTTGAACTGTACCTTTGAGCATCTGTGCTTTCTCTTGATTTATTGTGTGCACCTGTTAGCAAAAGGTGTCTATGGATATTAGAAACTTGCATGAGAGCACATCAGGGTGTTATGCTTAGTGTAAAATTGGATGGAATTAATTGTTTTGATCATGGTGAATGTAATAGGCATTGTGTGTGCATTAAATTTGAGATCAGGGGAAGCTCAAAAATGTTTCCATATAAATTAATGGTAATTGCTTCTTTGTGTTTCACCATTTCCGCTTAGGAAAGTTTCCATGGGAGCACCCTTCTTTCAGACGGTCTGTACCGATTACAGGGTCCTTACTCATGTCTCCTTCCCCAGGCCCTGGAGACCATTAGTCTGCCTTCTGTCTCAATGGATTTACCTCTTTTTGGAAATTTCATATAAACAGAATCTTACCATAATATGACATTTTGTAATTTATTTAGCATGTTTTCAAGACTCATCCACATTGTAGCATAGCAGCACTTTATTTATTTTAAGAATGAATAATATTTCATTGTATAGGTTTACCACTATTGTTTATCCATTCATCAGTTGTTGGACATTGGACTTGATATCACCTTTTGGCTATTGTGATTACTGTTGCTATGAAAATTTGTATGAAAGCATTTGTTCAAATATCTATTTTCAATTATTTTGGCTATTAAGTTGGCCAAAAAGTCCATTTAGATTTTTCTGTAAAATAAAAAACACATTTGTCATTTTCACCAATAATTTTGCCGACTTGGATATTTTGAGTATGTTGGCTCTCTCCCATGTGGTATAACGTTGAATGTTCTCAATTCATGTCTCAATTTGATTGCTATCAAATTCAACTGGTCTTTCTTTGTGTTTCAGTGGTATTTTTACCTTTCTTAAAATAATAAAGTATGATATACCAAAAACATTGTGCATTTTCCTTCTATATTAAAATGGCTACACAAAAATTCACCATTTTTTTTGTCTAATGTATGCTGATATGGCAGCTGTCACAATACATCCTCACAAAATTATTTTGAATGAAGTTAGAAACAACTAAACACCACTAGAACCATTTTATGGAAAAAACAAATGTTTTAGCCAACCCAACACATATCTAGTGGGTCATGTAGCAATTATATGTTTAATTTATCGAGAAACTACCAAATGTTTTTTGACAGTGGCTGCACAATTTTACATTCCAACCAACAAAGTGCAGGGTTCCAAATTTTCACATCCGTGTCAACACTACTTATTTTCCGAGGGTGGTGAGGATGGTGATGATGATGATGTGTGCCACCCCACTGTGAAGTAGTATCTCATTATGATTTTATTAGCATATTTTAATGACTTATAAAGCTGAGCATCTTCTCATGTGCATGTTAGTCATTTGCGTATTCTTCTTTGGAAAATGTTCTATTCTAGCCATTTCTAATTGGGTTGTTTGACTTTCATTGTTGTTGAGTTTTAAGAGTTCTTTATATTTTTTAGATACTAGATCTTTATCATTTTTAAAAGATTTTATTTATTTATTTTTTACAGGGGGAGGGAGGGAGAAAGAGAGGAAGAGAAACATCAATGTAAAGTTGCCTCTTGGATACCCCCAGCTGGGGATCTGCCCCACAACCCAGCTATGTGTCCTGCCTGTGAATCAAACTGGCAACCCTTTGGTTTGCAGACCGGTGCTCAGTCCACTGAGCCACACCAGTCAGGGCTAGATCCTTATCATTATATTACAAATATTTTCTCCCATTCTGTAGGCTGTCTTTTCACTTTCTTGATAGTTCCCTTTAATATGTAAATTTTAAATTTTGATAAAACCCAATTCATCTATTTTTTTTCCTTTTTGTTGCCTTGGAAGTTAATGCTACTTCTAAAGCAGAATTACTTTTTCATATGATCTCTCATATTCTTTATCTCCACGGCTGCTATTAATGCTGTGTTTGTAGAGTGTGACTGATGATTGCTCCAGGTGTGTACACCTTACTCACTCTGATCAATGAGTACTTGCCATGGGGCTCTTGGTTTGAGTTTGAACATGTCAGACACTGTCAATGGTGGTGCTGGAATATGTGGAATATAAAATGATAATCTTGTTTGTTGCCATATTTCCTGCCCCAAGGAGAAAGTCTGCACTTAGATAGAATCACACTAGTACAAAAAGAAAATAAGAGACAAATGTCTGAGATACAGTCCTGATTATTCAAGCCTTGGGTTACAGTGATCTCTGAGGCCCAACTCTTTCCCTCAGTTTTCTTCGACTAAACTTGTATATTACTAAGTAAAATCGCTATAGAAATTCTTATTCCTTTATTTTTTAAGCTAAGTCAAGTTGAAGACTCTTGTTATGCATACAAATGAATCTAACTAATAATGCCTTAATGTGAGCTACACAGAGCATTAAAATGAAAGTGCTGCTTAATCAACTAAATTACTACTGTGTTGATTTTATTTATCCTGTGAGTTAAATAATTATAATTGCTTCCTGGTCCCTTCCACAAACACCATCCCTTCATCACTCTGATTTTCATTTGTTTATTATCATCTTTTTTTCCTTAAATCTGACTTCAGCTTCTGAACTTTCTCCAAACTTACAATTTAACCCTTAAAAATGACCCATCCCAAATATCTACAGTTTCTCTCTTCTTTCCCTTAGTTAATCAGTTAAACATTGCCTATGTTTCCGTTATATGCACATTGTCTTAGTTCATGTTTGTTTTCAATAAATAATAACCTACTCAAATTAGCTTAAAGAAGCAAGGATTTGTATATCAGAACAACAGAAAATGTCATTGGGATCCAAGGCCAAGAAATAAAGTCATATACCACAAAGAAAAGGCTAATGAAAAGGAGAAGTTACTTCATCTTTTTATATAAAACCACCATTCTCTCCCATTTGCCCTTTTCTGAACTTCAGTGTCATGCTTTTCTCTACATAATGGTGAAACTTGCTCCCTCAAAGATTCTCTAACAGCCAAAATCTGTCTTTTATCTATACCTGTTCCTCAGGAGGTGCAGGCTTTAAAGTACACACTTTTTATTATCTCACAGTTTCTATGGGTCCTGAATCTAGGCACAGGTTAACTGGGTCCTCTGCTTCAGGTCTTTCATTGGCTGCAATCAAGGTGTGGGTTGGAGCTGGCACTGCATCTGATCACTCAACTGGGGAGTAAACAACTCCTAAGCTCATTCATGTGCCTGTTGGTGAGATGTATTTACTCAAGTGGTGTTTTATTGAGGGCACCCAGTCCTTCTTGATGGTTAGACAGAGGTTATGTTCAGTTGCTTTTCATATTAACATCTTGTTTCAACATTCTAAGTTGCTTCAGCAAAATCAGCAAAACAGAGTCTTTTTTTTTTTTCTAAACATGAATGTAACAACCCATCATCTTGGCCATGTTCCATTGGTTAGAAGCAAGTCACCAGGTCCAGTTTCCAATCAATGTGAAAGGTATTTACACAAAGCCACAAATACCAAAAGGCAGAACACTGGGGCTGTCTTAGAAGACTACCACCACCACTATTAATGTTGCTTATATATTTTAAGTTACTATTTGTTCATTTATTTATTCAAAATATCAACTGATATCTACTGAGTTCCTACTATATACCAAATAATGTGTTAGGGTTTAGGGAATCAAGAGTGACTTTTATTAATTTCTCTTTATATTTCTTCCCACTTACTCTCTTTAAAAGTACTTTTGAACTACAAAAATAAACTCTGCACCTGCCATATTTTTGATGCAGATAAGTAATAGTTGTTGTGGACAATCTGGATCATTGACCTTTTTGGTTTCATTACTAGAGATGTTTTCCATTCATAAGAGCTAAAAGCTGCTGCCCCAGAGAAACAGATGTGCATTTTCTTATAATCAAACTCTGGTAGCAGAGTTGAGTGACAAGGAAATAGCATGTTGAAGTTTTAAAGAAAATACTTCTACATAAACTCCCCATGAGTGTGCATCCCGGTGAGCCTGAAGTTTATCTTTCCTTCAGGGATGTTCCTTTTGGTGAGCATACTGTAATCTTCAAGTCCAATTTATATGTGAAATACTACCATTTAGGAAAAAGAAGCAATAAAATTATTTTAATATAAAAAAGAATGTAAAGTGCTTGCCTCCATATCATTTATACTCTTGTCTGGAAATACAATTTCTAAAGAAGGAAATGATTTAAAAATTCAAATAAATTCTGTAGAGAAATACCAGAGACTGACATAGAAATATCTGGGAGCAGTGGCAGCTTCTCTAGGAAAACGTAATATAGTTAGACACCTAAAGATCCTTTGAAGAATTGTAGCTACCATGCAGGTTTGGCTGCCTGCCACAATGAAAGTCACATTCAGGAGACAGGTGCTGGTGCTAAAGAAAAGAGATTTATTCAGATGCCCTACCTTGGAGAATGGTGGACCCCTTCTAAAAGATCACCCCTCCTTTCTTGCCCAAGCTCTTAATTCCTGTAGGGACAGAGAAGGAAGGGCTTTTTTTCTATACAACTATCTTGTTAGCTTTTAACTGCCCCAGTCCTGTCCATTCATCTTTCTGGTTTTTGAGGCCCTGGGCCCTGTTCATTTATCTTTCTAGTTTTTGACATGTTCTGGCCCTGTCAATTTATCTTTCTAGCTTTGGAGGTGCTTGGCATAAGAACTTCCCCCTGTGCCTTCCTGACCAGTGGAAAAGACTCCCTGGCAATTCCTCACTGTCTGTGGGTATCAGAGTTAGTGGGGAACAGGGGCGGGGTGCTGTTAGATCTGCCATCAGGAAGCCTGCAGAGGCTGAACACGGTGCCTGTACATCCAGGGGAGCTGGTCGTAGTTGGCAGAGCATCCATGGACCCCAGTGCACCAGGCCTGTGCACAGCCCACCAGGCTGTATTCACCCTAGCAGTGGCTGCCTGCTCTTCAACTATCTATAACATAATCAGAAGAGGAAAGAGAAGGAGATGCAAGTTGAAGATGTCCACTGCAAGTTGATTAATATGTGAAAAACCTGGAAGCAAGACATTGAATGGCACTTTTACTGACATGAGAGATCTCTGTTATTGAAGCACAGTAAGAAAGACAAGCAATGAGGGTGGAGAGATTGACCAACTGGGCTTATATGGGCCCTGCATGCTCTAGTAAGAAGCGTTAATCTTCTTCTAGGTAACTTTGAGTGGTATTAGCCAGGGAAGTCACAAGCACTATTTCTTCTTTTAAAAACATTAATCTTTTATAGCATAATTTATGTCATACTTTCTCAAAACTATAGATTATTTTCCTTGAACTTGATATGTATGCTCCTTGGACCATTATCATGTGTAGAGAAATTTTAAAGGTCTTTTCTAACACTTTCACTCCTTCAAACACTTCTGGCTTATTTTACCTAACATGACACTCTACAGGTCCATCCACAGTGTTCAAAAAGTAAGAGTCCCTTCTTTTTTGTACAAGAGTGATAAAACCAGTTTTGATTAGTAACCTTAGACCAGATTTGCAATGACTATCATATAGGCCTGCCTAACAGAATTATCCAGCCTCACTGGTTTTAATTTTGTTGTAGATTTCCGAGTTATGAAGGGAAAAATCATATCATATGTGGACATCCATTTTTCTCTCCTTTGTTACTGCCTCGCTCATGACCTTATTACTTCTTGCCTACATTGGATTCTAGAGAGGATTTAGTTCATGGGAATAAATTCTAAATAATCACAGACATAACTTAAATTAGACTTTATGCCTTGTGAAGAAAATTGCCTTTGGCTGAGAAATCTTCACATATAATGGTCTACTGTGAAGGTTTTTCCAGAAGAATGTAAATAGTGTTCACATGGAAAATATTTTATTTTTGGTCCTTCTTCCAAAGTAAAATTAGAAAGATTCAACTCTCTGAGTATAAAATACCCTAAGCTGAATAGTTCTCTGAGATTAATTTATTCATCATAATTTATTGGCTTCTGGAAATAACACATTTTTACTTCCTTCCTGAAGGTGAAAGAAAGCAATTTATATACTGAATTTTGTAAAGAAATATTGTCTTCTGGCCACACTTAATTATGTTTATCAAATAAAAAATCTAGAATTTCATAAATAAATAAAGTTTCATGTACTTTAACCAAAACAAGTTTATTTACATAAGAGCAAAAATGAATTAAAACTATAATTATCTTCAGTGGGAATATTCATAAGCATTGCAGCCACTAAAATTTTTGTGTAAAGCTCTACCTCAAAGATATCAGGAAAGAGAAATATTCATCAACTTCTTTGGGGATATTTCTGAACCATATGTTAAAATTAAAATTGGCTATGTTAATTTCATTGCTTACAGTTATTTTAAAATAAAAATTCAAGCAAATTTGAGTGACTTCTTGAGCATGCATTCAAATCAGAACCAAGCGGTTGAAAAATCAATGTTGTCTGTTGGGAAATGCCATTTTTGAAAGAGTTCCCAGGGCGGTGGCAGGACTCCTGGGGTCACAGCAGTAAGTGGGCTAAGCAATGGAGAGCTCCCTGTAGTCAACTGGATGTGACTTCCAAGAGAATAATAACTAACAATGACATTTCTCAAGGGGCGGAATGATTCTATTTATGTGGAATATAATTGTTTTTCTAGTCTTAGACATTTGCAAATTACCTTTCAGTGGATGTTTGGCGTTGGAATTCTCCCAGACCTGATATGTGTTAATGTGCCAGCATCTTGCTGCTGACTAAACTAAGTTCCTTAGATTTTATGTTCTTTTGCTGTGAATTTCACCATCGGTGCTTCATGTAACAAAGTGTTTTTTTTTTTTAACCCATGTACAATCCAGAGATGTTGGAGACTCTCCAGGCAATCATCTTCTGAAGGTCAATTTAGGTATCAAGCTTTGGGAAGGGTAGATCATGCTGTTAAATATATATAATCAGGTGCAGGCTTTCCTGGATAACACACACACACACACACACACACACACACACACACACACACACATATTCACACACATACCCACTGGGGAATCTGACATCAGCAATATAGTTCTTCAAACTGGACGGGATGCAGGTTGCTTGCACTTGTAATTAATTGCTTGTGTAAAACTAGCTACGTGACCTTTGCATACATGGAATGGTCATCATGCAAAATATCTGGAAGTCAAGGAGAAGAGAACTGACTCTACCTGTTTCTGCTATTCTTGATATTGTGGATGATTAGAATCTTGGTTGAAAATAAATCTCCGATACACAGTTGTGATTAAAATAATGGTCGCCTATGAGTGAAAGTTTAAGATTCTAAAACATCACAAGCTTTAATTTTCACATTATAGCTTAACTGTAAGAAACAGAAAAAAATAGAGTACTGAAGAATTGATGTTATTTTTCATAAATAATATATATTACCTTCATAGTGATTATATAAATGTATCATGGTCATACAGTAATTTATCTTCCTGAGATTTGTAACCTCTTCAGTTATAAATCCAGGCATATTCTCCATAAATCCATGCATAGCCTATTAAATCTTCTCATGTAACAGTTGTGTAGGCACGAGACATCCTAAACTAACCCAGTACCTTCTCTTCCTGGGTTCCTTACCCTTGGTTCAGGAGAGCCTTGTTTGTCATCACCCACAAAACAGCTGAGTATATATCAAATACCTGGGCACATTCTTTTACTTCCTTCCCCCTTTGCTATGACCAGTAAATCACTGAGTTCTAGACTGCTTCTTTCCATTACTCTTCCAATGCATCATAGAAGGACACCATCATCACTCCCTTAGGTATCTACTACACCTTTCCAACCGCCCTGCCTTACCCAGACAGAAAGAGTCTTTGATTCATGGCCCTCCCTGAACTGAGTGCTGCATAGCCTATTCTCAAAATTGTTAACATTTTGTCAGATTTGTTTCTCATTCTCCTTCCTTTCTCATTCTCCTTCCACCCTCGCTGTCCATGTGTATTTTTCATATTATTTGTTCTGAAAATGTTTAGAGCAGACTGCCTGCATTATGCATCATTACCCCTTAGTGCTTCTCTGTGAATTTCCTCATAAGGGTATTTTCTTGTATAACTATAGTATAATTTTAAAAGTCAGAAAATTTATGCTTAATTTAATATGAGCATCTATCCTGTATGGACATATTTTACATTTCATTTCCCCTAATAATGTCCTGTGAAGTAATTGTTTTTTTCCAATATGTATCTGCATCAAATCAAAATCATTCACTGCACTGGGTTGTCTTTCACTTTAGTCTCTTATAATCTGGAAAATTTCAGCAACCTCTCTTTGTCTTTCATAAAATAACATTTTTGAAAACTTCAGACTAGGTTTTAAACATGATTTTCTTTTAATTTTGGGTTTTCTGATATTTCTCTCAAGATACAGTCCAAGTTACTGCTTTTCGGCTAAAATACTAACTGAAGTGATACTCTGATACTGTGATTACTTTGAAGAGTGATTACTCTTCAAAGTAATACAGCCAGAAACACATTATTCCATCAGTCTTATCCATCATGTTCATTTTGAAAATGTACTTAAAGGGTTATTCAATTACTCTACTCTGTAGTTAATAAATAATTTTAGGGGAGACATTTGAGACAACATTAACATTGTATTACTCATTAAATTTTGGTTTTTGTTTTTATTTCCCATTAAGAGTCTATTAAGAGCTTATTATACATTTGTTTCACTTGGGACATTCTTTGATGATTCTCACATGAATCATATTTTATTCATATATTGTTTTTATCATAAAGTTCAAACATCTTAAATGATATCTAAGACCTTGTGTGATTGACTTCCTTCTTACTTCCCCAGTTCATTGTCCTGTCGCCTTCCCTCTGTGTCTATACTCTTACGATTTTTGGAGACTGTATTTAGTTTACTACTTCAAGTCATTACTATTTTTGCTTACATATGTGTTTCTATGTATGAAAGTGATGCATATTTTAACACAGTAAATGGTCTTTCACTCTAATTTTCCTTTTAAAACCATAAGAGGTATTCTCATAAGACCCACAAAACTTTTTTTCCCAGTTTAAATAAAGTCATTCAATATACTAATTGAGCAAAAATGTACTTATAAAATAATATTGTTGTCTCATGGTTACTAATGTGCTGGTCATTTGTATCCTGGACTAAAATATAAAATCTTAATAACCAAATATCATGTACATTCCATTAAATATTCTTTCACATTCTTTCCTCAATGCCTGGTGTGTGCTCAAGGAATAAACACTTAATAGCACATTATTAAAAATAAATTAAAACTACAAATATGCAAGAGCAAAATAGTGTAATATATCACCAGGCCAATAAAATGAACCATTGGATGAAGTGTTATACCACTGATGACATCTAGACCACTACCTTGTCCCTTTAAGGAAGGTAATGCACCTAAAACTACTGCACCTAAAACTACTACAAAATCATATTGAATGTAAATTGTAATTAAAAAACACAATTGTAAAAAGAGATGACTGAGTATTTGATTTTCACAATAAACAACATTTTTTCTTTCATTTTTCTTTCTAATCCAGCTCACTGCCATCTTGTTTATATTTTTGGCTATAATTCAATTTATTTTTACTTAAAATTTTAATCATTTTTAAACATTAGAAAAGTATTTTTAAATGAAGTGCTATTTCAACATAAATAAATAATACTTGAAAAGCATAAAGCACTTATTTATTTAGTTGATATTTCTTATCTTCATTACTCAGAGAAAGAGAAAAATATTGTTTCTGAGCATAAACCTTGGCAGCAGTTTTCTCCAACAAAAAACCGTACACAAAAATCGGGACATCCGAGCTCGGTGCTTCCCTTTCTTATGAGATGTTCTGATACTTTGAGGTGCGGAGGGCACACAGAAAAAAGCCAATATAGAATTTGAAAAGCAATTTGAACTTGTTCTGAAGCCAAAGCTTGTAATCAGAAATGTTTCAGTTGATAACCATTTTATATTCTGTCTTGCTCATATCTCTCACTGTTAGTATTGCTGAAATTTTTGAAGCTTTTAGGAAAAACATTCTTCATATTTAACAAGAAACCTTTTACATTCATCATTTAATCAGAATTTTACTACTCATATAAGGTTTTATTTCTTTATTACTTACTATTTATTATTAATTAATTAATTTATTTATTTATTTGTTCATTTATGTGAAGAAGCTATCCATTCCTTACCATGGAAGCCAAAACCATAATGCACATATTGTTGTACTGAAATGCTATTAAATGTCCCAAAAGTACAATATGAAGAATTGGATATGTGGTGATGTGTTTCTGACATAGGTTTACGAAAGAGAGGAAACGGGAAAATATATAAATACTTATATCTTGATGAAACAATGCTTTACTCTATACATGTATTTAGATCATTATGTACTATAGCACTGAAGAGTTATAAAAACTATTTTCTATAGTGTTTTGCAGATAAAATCCAAATATGCCTTCGATTTTTTATAATTTTAATATTAACATGAGGAAGTATTTCTGATACTTATTAAAATTGTTTGCAATTATGTACCAAATATGAGTAATATTTTCAACTATGGGAATTTGCAAAGATTTTTTAAAGAAATGCAATGAACTAATGACCATTTTTCTCTCCTCCTTCCATAGTATGACAGAGAACGTGTGTATATTTCATTGTGCCAAATTAGGAATAGACACGATTTCTACTCTTTTCTTCAGCATAGTCAGAATCTAGTCGACAGGTCCAGGCTCTAGTTGGTAATATTGTAGAAGAAACATGATGACCAAAATCAAACTTCACAGCAAATCTCATCTTATGCCTCTGCTTCCATTTCAAGAGGCCAAGAGTTACAAATATCTGCTGCAATCCACTATCAGCAGACAGTCACCGCCCACGAGAAACCTCACAAGTAAGGAACAAAATTCCAGGCCAGGAAAAATAACTTTTGCTCTAGGGTAAGGGACTATAATCAGTTTTACCATTTTGTTAATGCCCAGATGAAGACCATTGAAGATTTTGTCTCTATCTGTATGAAGAATATACTGGACCCTGTCCATGCCTTGCTCTCTGAAAGACTTTTGAAATATATTGTGCACACTATTTTTTTTTCCTCTTGACTTGTCTTTCTTCCAATATTGCAAGGTTCCTAGACAGGACTCCTGTACTGTATTGTTTTGGTTCTTGGCCCATAATGTTTTTCTAGACATCTCTTAATTGTTCACATATGACCGGGACTAACAACCTCTCACATTATGTTTATTTGACTAGTTGAAACTTGGTACTGTCTTCTTTTAGTATATACTTCATATTTTGATGTTTTAATTCTATGGGAATTAATATTTATCTACCTATCTTAACCATACCTCATGTGCTACTAGGACCACAATATATGTGGACACTGGTCTGTCCCAAGAATTTCTAATTAATACTAAGATTTTGAGTAGAGTAAGATAAATACATAGATAATATTGGAGCATCAATCTAAATAAGATAGAAATGCATCATGTATGTTTCACATTTACTTAGATTTGTTTTATACATCAGTGAATAAGCAATCCTTCAAAGAGATTATGAACATCAAACGTGACCACCGTTAGACTAAGGACTGACTGACACTGCTCACTCCATAGGGCATGGTATATAAGGTCATTGTTTTTCTTTGGCAATGTGCTAACTAACTTGACAGGATTTCATCTACTAAATGGTTGAAAAGCATCTTTGCAAGTTTAAAATAATGCTAGATTATTTGTACTTTGAAATTACTCAAGTAACAGATCAGGGCATTCTTGTTTAAGAGGTCCAATCTCATATGGAGGTGTTTTGAATAAAGCTGCATATCCCTCAGAGTTAACAATTATGAATAATTTGATGGGTTTTATTTATTTTATTTTTCTATATAACTATACTATTTGTACTCATTTGTCTATTTTATTTGGAATTATATTTTATTTACTGTGGAGTGATCCGTTTGTATGTCACATAGCACTATGCCTTGGGAGATTTTTTCATCTGCCTACACATAGCTGCACATTATTCCATTAATTATCAGCCTCAACTTTTTAATGAGCCCTCTGTTGATAGTCATTTGCACTAGGTATATTGCTCCCACTTTTCAGTATTGGAAGCAGCTCTAATGGATATATCTGATATACAACATAAATTATTAAATTGTGTATTTCAACATTTGGGTTTCTTTTTGTTAATCTGATCAGTGAAAATGATATCTTATAATTGGGTTAACTTACATTTCTATATTTATTTTCTTAGACCATTTGTGCAGCTATAGCAAAATATCATAAGTTGGGTGACTTATTAAAAAACATCGATTTCTCATAGGTCTGAAGGCTGGAAATTCCAAGATTAGAATGTCGGCAAATCAGATGCCTGGTGAAAGCCCCCTTCTGGGTTGCAGACGCTGAGTTTTGAGTTCTCACGTGGTGAAAGAAGCAAGCTAGCTCTTCGGGGTGACTTTCATAAGGGCACTAATCGCATCCCTTACGGCTCCATCATCGTAACCGAATCATCTCCTGAAGGCCCCACCTCCTCAGACCATCATTCTGGGCAGTAGCTTTGCAGTGTATGAATCATGAAAGTACATAAATATTTCTACCATTGCATTTATAATTCTTATTTGAAACTTCTACTTATGTTTTTGCCACTTTTTCCTAGTAGATTGTGAGTCTTTCTTGTAAATTCTTTATTGGAATTCTTTTATATCAAGGTATATTTCTTCTATTATCTATGATATATAAATATTTTTCCTAGTGTGACTTGGGTTTTTGAATGAGTTTCTAGAGATATCTAAATACCTGTAATGTTGAAATTTAATACTGAAATAATTCTTATGGATGACACATAATTCCAATGGATATCTCCATTTACTGGGGGAAAACCCTCAAGTAATACATTTTCTGTACATGTTAGAAAATTTTAATATTGCATAATGATTAGATGACACCCTCATGTCCATGGTATAGATTTGTCGTGATGTAAGAAATAAGCGGCCAGGGTACCTGAGTTGCCATGTGAAAGAACATTTACCCCAAAGGGCTGCTTGACTTATACCAGAATTTGCATGAGTTAGGAATTTACCTTTGTTATCTTCAGGCACTGAAATTTGGGGTTAGATTATTAATATAATATAACTTTGACTTTCCTGGTTATTAAACTTCTGTTCCTCAGCTATTGAAAATTTTCTCTCAGAAATGATTATTAATTTAGATGAAAAGATGCTTCAGGCATCTATAAGGATAAAGCATTTAATTGGGTAACGTAATAAATTACATTGTTTGATTGCCTTAGGTGCTTTAGGTCTTAATAAACTTCCGCCTTATAATTTTTCTTTTCCTTTTTTTTAATGATCCCCTGGTATGGATTTATTATTTGGGCTCTGTGAGCCTTACATTAATATTTGGACAACTTTTCACCTTTAATCTGTGTTATAATTTTTCTTTGCTGTGTAACAAATTATGACAAACTTAGTGACTTTAAACAACACAAATTTATTAGTGCTTATATCAGCTGTGTCTTCTCTTCAGCATCTCACTAGGCTGAAACCAAGTGTCAGACAAATCTGCAATTTCATTGGAGGATCTGTGCCCTCTATCAAACTAACTGATTATTGGCAGAAATGAGTTCTTTGCAAGTATAGAACTGAGGCATTCAGCTGCTTGAGTTCACTTGCAGTGTCCTGCTACATGGCTCCCTCTAAATTATGGCAGTTCATTTCTTTGAGATCAACCGATGAGAGTTATGCTATTTCCAGTCTCTCTGACTTCTAGCTTTTAAGTACTCAGATGATGTGGTCTGCCTCACACAAAATGATCTCTTTGGTGAACTGAAAGTCAACTGTTCACAAACCTTGCTTACATTTGCAAAGTTCCTTCACCTTTGCCACATAATGTAATCATATCCTGTTAAATTCACAGCCTCACCCACACTCAAGGGGAAGGATTATACCATGGAAAGCATACCATTGTATAAGTCTTGGAGTCATCTGAGAATTCTGTCTACTTCCATCTAGATTATTATACAGTGCTTTAAAATCACCTTTTTATTTTGTAGGTTTTAGACTGTGGCATGTTTCTGATTATTGTTATTTTCATTTCTCTAAGAATTAATTTACTCAGATTTATCCTAGGATGGCCTTCACAAATTTTTACACCTTTTTCCTTGTATTAATTAATTTTAGAGAGAGACAGAGAGAGATCAATTTCTTATACCACTTATTTATTTATTCATTGGTTAATTATTGTACATGCATTGACATGGGATCAAACCTGCAACTTGAGCAAATCAGAACAACTCTCCAACCAACTGACCTACCTGGGCAGGGTCTAACCATCTCATTTTAACATTCTGATGTATTGTTATCTACTTGTAAATATTTTAAATTTTTAACATTTACTTACATCATTTATTCCTACTTTCTTTTTTCTTATTTATACACATGCCTTCTATTCTTTGTACTGATCAAATTATGCTTGAATACCTATGGTATAACAACAATTGTTGATTCATCCTTTCTCAACCACTTTGTCAGATGGGTGTACTGTAGCTTCTAGGTATAACAATACACTTGGGCTTTCTTTATAATGAGACATTCAACTTCAGCTGGATGTCACCTTGAAAAAGATTTCAGCATACCAACAAGTCTTCATAGTCTTAAACTGCAGTTATAACTCAGAATTTAATCAAGAGGTCTCCCTTTACCAACTGCATTAATTTTAGCTGCCCCCAAAGTTCAATGAGGTGGGTATACAATTTGCAATTTATCTCTTGTTTCCACCTCCAAAAGGGTTGCAGAGATAATGCCAGATTTACTAGGGAGTGACCTTGGAGATCTGCTCATGCAATTATTTTTGACAAAAGATACAGTCCAGCAAAACTGTTGTTCAATCATTAAAAATAGTTGTTTCCTATGTTTTACCCATTTTTTATAGTTGACTTTTGCTAGGCAGTAAATCTGGTGTCAATTTTCTGTTATGGCTAGAAGAGGAATTCCCTATAATAAAGTACTGTCTGAAGAAAAGTTATTTTAAGGAAAATACATAATGAATTCTCTGAAGCTTTATAAAGTACATAAATGGAATGAAATATATCATTATGGATAATTGATTTGCCACCACCCTGAGGATTCCTGAACCTCTAACCAAAGATTGGTAAAATTAATCTATTATAAAATTCTCTAAATACATGGATATCAATTAAAATAATCCCCAAAGGAGGTAAGACCTTCTATTTCATCTTGCTTGAAAATAACAAGTGAGGTTTCTGGTCAAAAAGGAGGCACAGGTAAAGACAGTTTGCCTTCTTGCACAACCCCAGCAAAAATTACTTCTAAAGCACAAATAATCATCACCCAGAATCATCAGAAAATTGGGCTGTATGGAATTCTGGCAATGAAGAATTTAAAGAAGTCACATTTATCCATATGGGTTTGAGGGATGGGGATTTAAAAATGTACTGAAAGGCATAGAGATGAGGAATGTGTGGTCCCACACCCACATGTTGTGGATAAAAGTTGGGAGGGATAACTCTAGAGTGAGAGATCCCAGCCTCATACCAGATCACCCACAAGGGGTTCAGTGCCAGGAAGATAAGTTCACATAACTACTGGCTATAAAAACCAGTGTGGGTTGGGCCAGTGAAAGAAACTGTGGGATTCTTAGCAGTCTCTTCTTAAGGGGCTGCAGTGGACTTAGGACTTACGCAGACTCATTTTCTCTGGGCTCAAGCACCAAGGCAGCAGCAGAAGGGCACCAGTGGCACATGGGAGAAATTGAAGTGTCTGGCATCAGGGTGAGTGCAGGAAGACAGCTTCACCCCAGGCAAAACTCCAGAGGCCAAGCAGTGACATTGTCCTCTTTCTGGGACCTCCCACACACGGAGTCACAGAGCAACAATACCACATCAGATACTCCAACAACCTGGTTCACATGGATTGCCCCACCCTGGTGATTACTTAAGGCTCTGTCTCATCCAACTTACTGATGTACTTTTCTACAATAGGCCATGCTACTAAGAAAGGGAGTCAAAACAACTCTACCTGATACACAGATACAAATACAGGGAGGCTGCGAAAATGAGGAGATAAAAAATATTTCCCAAATGAAAGACAGATTAAAACTCCAGAAAAAGAACTAATAAAAATGAAGATAAGCAATCTATCAGATGCAGAGTTCAAAATACTGGTTGTTAGGATGCTCAAGGAAATCACCAGGTACTTCAACAACATAAGAAAGACCCAGGAAGAAATGAAGTTTACACTAAGTGAAATAAAGAAAAAACTACAGGGAACCAACAATGGAGTGGATAAAGCCAAGAATCAAATCAATGATTTGAAACATAAGGAAGAAAAGGCTTTCAATCAGAACAGTAAGAAGGGAAAAAAATAATCCAAAAAAACAAAAACAAGGATAGGCAAAAGGAGCCTGTGGGGCAACTTCAAGCATACCAACATTCAGATCATAGGGGTTCCAGAAGGAGAAGAGAAAAAGAAAGAAGTTGAAAACTTATTTGAAAAATAATGAAAGAGAACTTCCCTAATTTGATGAAGGAAATAGCCATATAGCTGAAAGCACAGAGAGTCCCAAACAACATGGACCCAAAGAAGACCATAAGACAAATCATAAGTAAAATGCCAAAAGTTAAAGATAAAGATAAAATCTTAAAAGCAACAAGAGAAAAGCAGATAGTTACCTACAAAGGAGTTCTCATAAGACTTCAACCTGATTTCTCAAAATAAATTTTGCAGGCTAGAAGGGACTGGAAAAAAGTGTTCAAAGTGATGAAAATCCAATACCTATAACCTAGATTACTCTATCCAGCAAAGCTATCATTTAGAATTGAAGGGCAGATAAAGTACTTCCCAGAAAAAGTAAGGCTAAAAGAGTTCATCATCACCAAGCCATTATTATATGAAATGTTAAAAGGACTTATTTCAGAAAAGGAAGATGATAAAAACTATGAACATTAAAATAGCAATAAACTCACAACTATCAACAATTGAATCTAAAAAAACAAACAAGAAGAATAGGAACAGAATCATACATACGGAGATCATTTGGAGCATTGTTAGTTGCAAGGGTGAAGGCAGAGATTGGGGGAAAAGGTGCAGGGATTCAGATGTACAAATTGGTAGGTACCAATTAGACAGAAAGATGTTAAGAATACTATATAAAATGGAGTAGACAAATAACTTATATGCATGACCCATGGACATGAACTAAGGTCTGGGATTGCCAAAAAAAATATGGGGTACAGAGTGGAGAAGGCAAAGAGGGAAAATTGAGACAATAATCAATAAAATATATTTTTAAGAAAGAATATAACAAGTGAGTGCATTTATGTGAGTATTAAGTCATAGGGAGTAGGTTATGTTTTTCAGAGTTTGTAGTGCTTAACTATCCATTAACTGAGGACAAAAGACTAGATGAATACCTGAACACAAGGCAATAATCTGGTGTAGAGATTTGAAAAATGTGCAAGCCAAACCATACAGAATGAGAAGACCTCATTCTTTATGCATTCCTTAATCATCCTAGCCCACATGAAACACTGTGAGCACACACAAATCTTCTCAGCATACCACATACCTCCCCTTAAGCTATATCCACAAGATCTTGCTCTCGTTTGTTCCACACTTTTCCTTCTTGTGTAAATTTTATTCCATTTTACTTGATTTTTCATTGAATTTATTGAGGTGACATTGATTCATGAAATCTTACAGGTTTTAAGTATAAAACTCAATAAAACATCATCTGAACACTGCATTGTGTGCCTACCACCCCAAGCAAAGTCTCTTTCCATCCTCATTTCTCCCCTTTTGCTCTCCTTCACTGAGCCTTCACCCCTCTTTGTGTCTGACTGTCACCACACTGTTGCCTTTATCTATGTTATGTGTATATGGTTTTTGCCTAATCCAGTTGAATTGGGGCCAAAGTGTTCAGTAACTTCAAAAAATCCTTATCCAAATAATTTTTCTTTCTGTTGATCTCTGGAAACCACTAGTAGGGTAGATAAGATATGGCCCTAATATATAAACCATGTGCTGTAATCATGACACAGCCCCCTCAACTATGTGGTTTTTGTCAAATCAGTTGATCTCTGTGACACTTGCCTTCTTCATTAGTCAGACAAATTGGTGAGAATAAGAAGGATGTAGATGATTTCTTCATTCTTCCTGAGCTATTCAATTGTGCCAGAATGATCTCTGGATATATAATTAGTTGCAAAAATGGAAATATTTAAGACTTTGATAATTAATGAATTTCTATAATCTGAAATGATAAAATACATAGAGGAAATATAGCCATATTTCATTATCAAGACATTTTTGAAACAATAATTAAGGTCATTTTCTTTGTATCTCAGAGCAAATTAAAAATGCAGATAGAACCCTATGACATTCTGTCATCATAGAAATGAATGATTGGATTGAAACAGATGAATGGTCAATGGCCATAATATATAGTAACTGAATTATTTCCTAAAAAATTCCCAATGTGGATTTATGATGGCTTATTACAGGAAAAGCATTTCAATCTTCATATGGTCTAGAACTTGACATTTTAAGTGGTGGTTCTTCTTTTTTCCATTATACGGGGTGAAAGTAATCTGAAGAGAAACAGGAACTTACATCACTATCACTATTAATGTAATATTACTTTTTTTATATGAAACTGTGGGTATGACTTGAGTTTAATAATACAATCTGGAAATAACTAGAGGATCCTCTTTTAATAAGCATTTATAAGCATCCTTTTAGAAGGCTGGAGACGGTTGTGTCCTCCATTCTGGTTTTGGCAGTTGTAGACCTCTAAACATTTAAATCTACTTGTTTATCTACTTGTTTATCTCTCTATAACTATATCTACATATCTATTCACCTACTTATTTCATATATAGACACACAACACAGAGACCTAACTTACATCTTTCAGTCAGTTGTATCAATATAGAAAAAAAGGACTTATCTAACCAGCTAGAAAATTAACTCATCTTTAAGTAAATGAAATACAATTAAGAAGAACATAGAATCTTGAATTTTAAACACTGCACAAAAGGCAGGTAGATGAAATGGGGTGCACTAAGGTCGGGGGGTGCAGGGAAACTGTGGATTCTCTGTCTCTGTCAGGAAGCAGAAGGGTGTGAAATTTCAGGGCCCCTCCGACAAACCTTAGATATTTTACCTAATGTCTCCTTAAACTCAACTTGACATTCATTTTAAATAACTTTCAAAATGTCAGGCTTTTAACATTGTTAACAAACTGTGTTTTTTCCTCCTTTATTTCTGGCTTCAATGAAACTCTATTTCGGGCTTTATTCTTTTCCTATAAATATGTAGGGAGCACCATATAAGTTGCACACCATTTGAAGTGTTGCTGACAAAGCAACCAGCAAAACCAGCAGAGCTCCGTGCACATGCGGAATTTATATTCTGACACATTCTCGAGTGTCAATGCTTAATTATGGCTGCTGAATGAGACACTTCTCTGGGGTCAAAAAAATCATATATATCGCCTTTTATTTTCTGTGCTTCATGGCTATTGCAGTGCACTCAGTTTTGATAGACTCTGTCTCTGCGCCATATGAAACCTCCCCCTTTTGGGATTGTATTTATTTTCATTACTTGAGACATGATAACTGTTTCCGTCTGCAGTGGCCAACCATCCATCTGCAGCATACATCAGACTTGTAACTTTTTGCTCTACTGTCTGATGGCTACATTTCTATCTAAAGTTGTTTTTCCTTATGTTTTTTAACATCCTAAGAGAGATTTTCCTTCTGATGTTGACTATGTGACAATGCAGTTGAACTGAGTTATGTTGTATTTAAACAGAAATTGCTGAATTTTTTCATGACATACACCAAGAGGTTTCTGATAAACTTGGAGCCTCTTAGTATATTTGAAGTCTCATGAGTTACTTAGCCTGCAATAGCGCAAAAGTCTCTTTTCTTTTTCTTTCCAAACACCTTTTTTTCTTTGTAAAGGGTTTTAGTGCTTAAATCTTGCTTTAAAATGAATTAAATCTAAAGATGTCCTCTTTAGCCAGTTCCTGTTTGAGTTTCTGAAATACAGAGATGTGAAGGTTCTCTTCAGTATTTGAGCTGCAAACCTTGCTGCAGCTGCAGGGTATATAAACACCCTGGAGTAACCTAGCTTTGTGCTATGCAAGGCACTTTTGGCAGTGAAGCAGTATCTGCTTACCAGCTCTGAGATCTTTTGAGTGTGTGGCTGCCTCGTGATTCCTGGCCATATAGCCAGTTTCCAGTTGCTGCATAATCATCAAGCATAATACAAGATCAAAACAAATATGTCCTCAGGTTGGTATTTTTCAATTTTTCCACCCAGCAGGTAAACAAACATTTGTCAGTTTTCTCACAGTGGGCTCACTTCCAGTTTCGAAGAACTGATTGTAGACATTTCTTTGAACCCACTAGAAAAGGAAAGAGTAGGTCCAGGTTACAACTGGTGGTTGCTCATTTGTTGAGCTGCTCTGAGGTTTCTCCTGGAAAGAAAACTGCGGATGGGCCCCACCGTGTCAGTCTGTCACTGGTGGTGAGCACACACACTCCTGTTCTATAGTGTTCCAGCAGCATCTTTCTTCCTGAACTTGACCTTATGACCTCAATTAAAATGTTACCCGTGGGTTCAACTGGTTACTCCATGCTTTTATTCTTTCCTCTATAATAAATTCCTGATACAAAGAATAAGACTAATAAGATTGAAATTACTGCAGCACATTCACACATGAATGAGCAAGGGCAAGATTTTATCCATTTTCAGGTATGCTGTACATAAGTGGTCCTAATACATAAAATAGTTTACCAATATTTGCATAAGCCTCTAAAGATTTTTATCACTGTATTTAGGATATGACTATTGTTAGTTATAGATGTGCTTGCTACCCCTGATAAATTACAGGATTATCAAAGGCAGAAAATATGTTTCAGACATGTTTGATCTAAAAAAGTTAATAACCATATATAGCTCTTAGTAAATGTTACATAAATATTTTTTAGTGTCTTTAACACTTAGGAAGAGTTACTAACCAGATATATTTTGTTTATAGGATAATCTATATACAGGGTCCAGCGGAAGTAGTGCTTGCTTTAGTGTGGCTGGTAGGGCAATAATATGGGTGTAATAATTTATAGTTTTAATTTGAACATTTCACCTAAAATGTCATATGGCATGCTTGAGTGTAATATTGTTATGTTACAGAATTGCATGCTTATAATTTTGTAGTGAACGATTTTATAATATACAAGGGGTGTTATTTGTGCCCTTTACAGTCTTATGTTTTCATTTGTGTGTATAATAATCTTTGCATATTACCATTAATATATTTTTCTTACATGTATGTCCTTTATTATGACTTTATATTTTTAAAGATTTTATGCATTTATCTTTAGAAAGAGGGGAAAGGAGGGAGAAAGAGAGGGAAGGAAAAGATCAATGTCTGATAGATATATGTATCAGTTGCTTCTCACATGCTCCCCAACTGGGGACCTGGACCTCAACCCAGGTATGTCCCCCAATTGGGAATCAAACTGGTGACCTCCTCATTCACAGGCCATCACTCAATCTACTGAATCACACCAGCCAAAGCATATTGAGACTTTATGTTTTAAAACTCATAGTGACTTCTACAATTTTTATTGCTAATATTTTAAGCCCAAAACAGTTCTCAGAAAAATACACTACTGTATCTAATATTTTACCTACCTAGGAAGATCTGAGCCTTTGTTCAGTCTGGGTATTATTAACCAACACTGTGGGTATAAGAGTTAAGTGAACACAATAATAGTGTGAGATGCAACTTATAGTCAGTGTATTTATTTGTGTTTTGGAAGATCTTTTATCATACCTACTGAGTGGCCCAGTAACTGTGAAGTATCCATTATCATTTCATACATACTACTCTGTTCATCGGAAAAAGAGAAATAGCTATTTTTTTTTGAAATTTGCAAATAACAGATGAATATATTATCCTTGAAAAATTATTTAAAACAAGTTTGAATTTGCTTTGATTAGCATTCCCTGCAAGCCCCCAAAACAACGATTGTAGCCCCCGGAACAGCCTTTGTTACTTAATTAAGTCTTTCTTGTCCACTTTCTACTGTGTGTTCTCATCCAGCCTTTTGTTTCAAATAACATCAATATGTGAATGATATACAAATGCACATTTTCAATCGTGAACACTTATCTGAACTATAAACTTACAAAAACTGCACGCTCATTATCATTAATTAAATGTCAAAAGGCAGCTTAAACTTAAGTTACCCAAAAGTAAATTACTATTCTTCCCTCAGAACCTACCTTCCCCACCATTGTTCCTTTATTTATCAATGTCTATAACTTACTTGAATACAAACTCTCTCTACCACATAAATTCAATCTATCAGCAAATTCCACCTGTTATACTTTCAAATATATCCACTATTGAACATTATGCAAGAATTCCAATGCTACCACCCAAGGTACTTCCACCATCATCTCTCACTTGATTTCTGCCATAAATTATGAACTGACCTTGAATTTTCTACCCTTCACTTCCTCCAGCATAATCTCAAAATAGGAGACAAATTATTTTAAGATCGGTGAGCTTAGTCATCTCATTAAAATTCTAGAAGTACTACACACTTCATATAATGTAAAATCAGAATTCTTACAATTGCTCTCAAGCTCTTACAAAGTCTATTCCTGTATTTTACACACACACACACAAATATAACATATATGTATATACTTGTGTGTATATACACATACATACACACACATGTACTTCTATACACACATGCATCTTAAATATATGTATCTGAAATATGTTCAGAATGCTCTTCATTAGTGTAATCTAAAGGGTATTCCTGGACAATGTTCTCTCAGTATTGCCCTCGCAGTGATTTTCCAAACACACAATGTAGCTTTGTCCTGAGGTTTTATTACTCACATAAAACAAGCCTCATTTAAAAGCTCAGTGTTGGCTGTTCTCTGCAGGCCATGACTACTACTGCAGATACAGTGGCAGAACTGGAATCTGTGAGAGCAAAAGATGATAAAATCCTGACATACTAGAGGACACATATTGATAGTGAAATTATAAGAAAAAGGTAGACACATTTTCAATAGGAGGGGTCTAGAGATTAGCAAATGGGAGGGTACATACAACTGCCAAGAACAATGGGGATGGTATTTAAAATATTCTGAGGGTCAAGACATACTGGCAATCAACAGTGTATTGTTCGAACTATGCAAACGAATGAAATTAAGAGTGAATGATTGGGAGCCTGGGAAAGTCGCTCTAATAAATTGTCATCACCCCATGCCCAGGTGCTGAAGTTCAATCAGTGTTAGATTCCATGCTACTGACTTAACTGAAAGGCCCAATTCATGAGAAAGGAACCAACAGTAAGTACAAAGGCAAATATACCCTGAAATGATTCTGCCTGTTTTTCTCCAAAGAATCCTAAGCCATTTAATGTGCTTGAAAACATAACCTTTTGGGGGCTCTTAGACATACCATGTAAATAGTCCTTGATACTGAGTTATCACAGCATCTTTTAGAACTGGCGCGTGTGTCAGATTGTACCTGAATCCAGTATTCACCACAAACACACATACGCTCACAGATACATACAGACAGACAGACATCACATGCATGATTGCCAGGGACAAGCGGGTAACTGGCAGATCCCCACATAATTTTGAGGCCTGTGGAGAGGAAGTAAGGATGGCCAAGGAAAGCCAGGGAAACTGCCATTCCCCAGTTGTTCCCGAGAGAGTAAATTGAAAGTAATATCACATGCCAGGGGAATGTTAGAGATAAGTACACCTGATCGAAAGATGCAACAGAGATTATTCCCAGAATATTGTCATTTAAATAAACATTGTGGCAAATTGGAGCTTTTTGCAGCTCTGGGGTCTGATGTGTCATCTTTGCTAGTCCAGATCAGCAGCCTCAGAGTGTAGCGTGTGGGCCTTAATCGGGAAAATGCATTATTTTCTATTCCTGTCAAGAAAGAAGACCAGCACAAGTGTCACATTCATGTGTGATAGGCAAAAACACTTCTACCCAAAAGCAATGATAATTTTCCAGTCTTCTGTCAAAACTGTACACCAAAGGGATCTAAACCACCTGGACAGTCCACAGAACATCCTATTGGCACATTCTGTTTTTGACATCATTATAATTAGGCCAGAAAAGCAAGGTGTGACAAACACATTAGAGACCTTTGTGAGATACATATTCCCTAAAGGCTGAAGATAATCTCATAAATATTCAGGTACGCAAAACGTCACTGATGTTTTCAGAATCCAGTTGTCAGGGACACACTGTTTTATTCCTTGCAAAGCAGAGGAAAAATTCTTGCGTTATAAGCCTCCTCCCCTAACTGAAAAGCACAACACCTGGTAGGCCTTATGAGGTATTAGAGATAGCATCTTACACATCTCAGAGTACTTCTCAGATGTATTTACTGAATAATAAAGAAGGCTGTCAGATTTATGGGGACCCAGAGACCGAAAAGGCTGTGCAGAGTATCCATGGGGTGGTGTATGTAACCTTGACGTAGGGCATATAACCCAGAAAATCCTATAATCTTATAGTTATCTGTGGTGGGGTTTACGACAAAACTTACTGGTAGTTACAAAATAGTCATGGTGATTTAAAGTAAAGCATAGGAACTACAAAGAGGGACTCAGAAGAAATGTATTTGTTTCTAAAAAATAGTGCATTTATTCTCACATGTTGAAACTTTAGTCACCTTCAAAGTACCCTCCTTTTGATGCAATAAACTTATCGAGACATTTTTTCCAGGGCTCAAAACACTTTTTGAACTTGTTGATTTTGATGCCTTTTAGTGCTTCTCCCAATTTTTGTTTCACCTTTTCCACATGAAATGTTTCCCTTTGAGGGTTTTTTTCACCTAGGGAAACCAAAAGAAATTCACGTGGGGCAAGACCGGGTGAATAGGGAGGGTGGTGCATGGGGGTTATACCATTTTTGGCCAGAAGCTACTGGATACTCAACGCAGTGTGGGGCAGGTGTGCTCCTAAATCATGTGGCAAATGCATTAAAAGTATTTTTAGAAAAATTCGCTGAAGTCTAATGTAGCCTCTCACAAGTATGCCGGCTGGTTCATTGATACAGGTGGGTTCCTAGTGCACTCACCTAGTGGGAGAAGCCTATACTACCAGGGGCCCACCCTCCAGAAGATAATTCCACTGTTTTCTGGGGGGTCCTGCCTTGTACAGTCAATAATATTGTAAACAACCATGTACGGTGCCAGTTGTGTACTAAAGATATCACTGAGAACACCTTGTGAAGTGTATGATTGTCTGACCGCTGCGCTGTACATGTGAAACCAAAACAAATAATATTGAATATAAACTGCATTTGAAAAAATAAAAATATTAAAAAAAACTTAATAGGAGCTTTATAATGTAGATCTCTAGTTTTGGAACAAGGCCACACCTTCTGCAACTGAGAAATAGAGTGGGTAAATAGGGTCAGTAATGTTACAGTGCCATGCTAGAGATGGGATACCTAAGAGCAGGATATAGCTGACCATGTAGAATGGAATGCCCATTATTAGTTTAGTATAGTCAGTCTTGCTAGGTCATAACTTGGGCTGGCTCGTTTTAAGATGGTATGATATCCAAGACATCAGCTGACCAGATTTACAATGAGTTATATCAGCAGATTGTCCAGATGACCATGTCTCCCACATTTCTGACCATTATCTTTCCCTGGGCTCACACCTAAAGCTGTATTGGTGAAAGATAGTGGGGTCAATACATTTCTATTGGGTTGTATGACTAAGAAAAGTGTAAAAGTCAGGCTTGTTTCATTGACATGTGAATTCAGTGTGTGGATGCAAGTCAAAAACAGACTGCTGCTTGGGGTGGCCTTATGAGGCAATGGCAGGAAAAATCTTACCCAGTGGGCAGTCTTCCTTTCATTCTCTTTGTGTGGGAGGAATAGTGGCCACAGCTTAACATATATACAAACTCATGGGCAGTTTTAAATGACTGGCCTGGATGGTTAGAGGCTTCGGAGCAGAAAGATGGAAAAATCACCAGGGATGATGGTGTCTGCGGAAGAGGCGTGCAGATTGACCTACGCACACAGGAACAAAGTGCAAAACCATTTTATTGCTTCCTAAAAACTAGAGAAAGTTACGTCAGCCAGACATTGACTGGTATAGTCCTGGCACACAGGAGCTAAATACTGAGGTTCTGCACGAGGGTTCTACCACCGAGGCTGCTGTAGCTGCAGACACTGCAGGATGTCAAATTTGCCAGTGACAATCATCACTGCTGAGCCCTTACAGGACACTGTTCTTCAAAGAGAGTTACCAGATTTTTGCATCATGGAAATAATCACCTGGAATAGTATTCACCAAGAAAAAGTAGTGATTCATCTTGCCTAAAATTAACATGAATTCAGGGTTAGGTTTGCCTTTCCTAATCCACTCTCTGTGGGTTCATGGTGTTTATGTTTTGACGCAAGTACCTGTACAATATTGCACTGGCTAAAAGACACATCTTAGAGAAGGAATGCAGGAGTAGGCTCATGCTCTTGACATTCATTTGTCGGCATGTGAAGCTGGCCCATGCTCACTCATTTCAAGAGTATGGGGGGTGGTAATGAAAAAATAAAAATTAAAAATTAAAAATTAAAGTTTAGTAAAATTGCAAACTAGTTGATGTCACTTGAATCACTTGAATTTGGCCACAGTGGGAGTATTGATAACACAGAAACTGTAAAATCTACAAATTAAGGCTTTCACCTATCACAAAGTGTCAATAGTTACATACATTTACTAGCACAGAGCTGGATCTTCCCATCTTATTACATACCATGCTACTCAGAGGCTGCTGGTCTAATAGGAAAATAAAAGGACCTGTTAAAGGTGTATCTGAGATGTCACCATAAATTAATATACTATATACTGAGGAGGCATCCTCCAGAGACAACCTCACAGCATAAATGGGTGAGCATTGCAGGGTGCTCCATTCCCAGTAAGTTAAGTCAATGGGTCAGAAAAACAAGAAGTAGAACTGTAAATGGCTCAATTTATCGAACCTCTTGGGGATGCATTTGAAGAATGCATACTTGCCAAGACTAAAATTTTAGGTTTTCTCATTCTAGGCACCTTGGTTTCTAACAGGGAAACTTTCATGGGGACACTCTTATGAAGGTTAATGTTTACTGACTTAATATACACTCTTCTGTGCCAAGAGAAAAAGAGTCAAAGAAAGAAATTACAATATCGAGAAGGGACAATTTACCTTGTCATTGAGACAAGGCATATGTTACATAGTGGAGGCATGAAATATTACATTTAGCACTGAGTTGATCTGATAATATATCTTTTCTTAATAACCTGCTGAATCTTGATAGTCAATGAAGTGGTACAGCAGCACAAAGCCTGAGAAGACCATGGTAATCAGAGGCTCAGAACATTCAAAATGAGAATCTAGGCCCTCTCTCTTGTTAAGTCTTCAATACCAGGAGAGGTTCTCATGCAGGAGGACTATAATCTTGCAAAAGAAACAACATTCATGACTTCAAGGCAAGATGCAGGAGCAGAGGTGAGATTTCATTCTATTCATTGTTCTCTTTAAGGATCTCCATGAAAGAGACTATCCAGAAAAAGGCTGAACTCAACATGCAGCTAGAATTTCTGAGTAGGACATGAAGTTGTTTACAACGATATGATGCCTCCAGGCACGTCTTGGTTTTAGTTGAATTCTATACTCTTTTCCAATGATAATATAATAAAGAATTCAATTAAGCTTAACCCACATTTGGAAAAAATACTCTGAAAAAAGCCCTAAGAAACTTTAGCAATCAGGTTGCTTGTGTTGAAGTCCTGCTCTCCTTTTACCTGATATACAACATTTAGTAAATTATTTAACCTCCATATGCTTTGATTTCTCCATCTGAAGAATAGGAACAATAAAAATAATATTTATCTAATAAAATTATTGTGAGATTATATATGGAAACACATTGAATGGGCTGGTTGGTGTTTTATTGATGTTAAGAAAATGTTTGCATTTATCTTTATAATATACATTTTGAGGACTTGGATGGATTCAAAATTCCATTTTCAGCATCTACATCCTCTTTCCTGACATCCAGGCTCCTCTCTCACTTTATTTCCCTCGATTTTCTCTATCTGAACATGACCATGAGTGGATCTTGTGTTTTATTTCTTTCCAACAGAATACTATTGGGTTACCAACAGACAATAAAATGACAGTTGGTAAGGACTTAAGATGTGGTTTCTCCTGGGCTTGGTTCATTTGAAGAGGAGAAAAGACAGGCTATTCTAGAAGGATATGTTTGAATCAATTATCCAGCAGTTACGCAATTACACAATCTGGAATCTCATCCCTTGTCAAATGCCCTCACAAAATTCACAGATAAACAGTTTCTTGGAAATTGTTTTTCTTTTATTTACCTTTGTATATAAAGATGTTTCACTCAAGCTCTCATGCAGTTCCTGAGGGTCCTGATTGTATCAGGCATTTATCTATTTTCAAACATGTTTTTTTTTTCAAAGAAGAGACATACTCTATTGTGCTTTCTATTTGTTCTTCAATGCCAGCATATCTTTTCTTTATCTTCTTTATATCTGACTTGTGATCTTTTATTTTTTCACATCTGTTTGATTTGACTATTATCTCCTATAAGACAATACTATAACTGAATTACCTGTTTTCATTAGTACAGTGATTGGTCAATAATAGGTATTCTGCAAATATTTAACTGCATTTAATTCAGAACATCTTACTTTATCAAACATTTTCTGACATATTGCACATTTACACTAGACACACTATTTTCCTCTTTAGTTTTTCCTTTGTTGTATAGAAAAAAGCAGTATTTACTAAGATTGACAAGATATGAAAAACGATTATTTATTCTATTGGGATAAAAAGCTTATCATAAATTAACAGCTAATTGGCTGTTTACCATGACACATTTCAAAGCACATCAGAGTTTATATGATGTTTAGTTTGTGTAGCTACTGCTGCCATGAACTGATTAGTATAATTTCTTATCACTGTTTATGTCCTTATATAACAATGCATGAAAACATCACACATCTGATGATCATACTTTTGCAATATAATTTCTTTCCATTATCTAGTTCTCAAATATATTCCCACTAGCATATAGTCAAATGGCTTTTATACAAACACAAAAATATGGGTATGGTAGAAACTCAAAGTGACCCCCTATGAGCCAAGTCCTTGTATAATCCCCTCCCTTCGAGTATAGGTAAAATCAAGGAATTAATTCTAATTAATAAATACAAATACAGATGTTGGTATATGAGAGTGGAATCCTGCTATAACAGAATTTTGAAAGCATCTTATGTGTGGTAGAAGTTAAGGAACAAATTTTAAGGAGCATGATAGAAAACTTTTAAAATGTATGAAGAGCTTGCTAGTAGAAATTTGGATGCTAAAGCTCTGTTGGTGGAAACTCAAAAGGAAATGAGGGAGTATATTATTAGAAACTGGGAAAAGAGACATCTTTGTTATGTAGTGGCAAAACACTTTTTAATATTCTTGCCTGCACTTACGTGGAGAGCACAACTTGAAAGCGATACACTTGATCACGTAGCTCAGGAGATTTGCAAACAAAGCCTTGAGGGTCAGATTTGACTTCTTCTTGATGCTTACAGCAAAATGAAAGAAGTAAAAAACACAGGGAGGGAAGAACGGTTCAACAAAAAGTTACTAGGAGTAAATGATTTTAAGAATTATCAGCCTGTCCAGAAGAGACAACAAAAGATGTTTAATTAGAATTCATGGTCAGGAAAGTATGCCAAAGTGACGGGACTGATGGCAAGACTGTATGACTATACAACATTTTGATAAAACCTAAGTAAGATTCAAAGGACAGAGATTTTAGTCTAAAAATGCCCCTCTAAGAGATTAAGGGTATGATTTAACAAATCTTCTCAATCAAACTAGAGGGTTTCTAGGAAGCTTAAGAGTAGCATTCTTTAGCCATCTCAGTGAGAGCCTAAGGCACAGAACGTATTTTCTCAGAAAAATCTGGGATCGCAGCTTTTTGTTTAATGGAGTAAATGACAGCAACATCCATGGAAGGCCCACAAACTTTCTTAAAAAATAATTTCAGCAGAACCATGAGAGTGGAGTCCTGATGAATGAAGCTTTTCAAAGAGTCACCACGGAGCTCTCTAGCCCCTTCCACTAAGTGAGGGTAGTGAGAAGGTGCTAGCTGTCCACCAGAAAGAGAACTGTCTCCAGAAACTGACCGTGCTGGAGCCATGGCTAGGTTTCCAAGCTTCTAGAACTCTGAGAAATAAGTGAGTGTTGTTTATAAGCCACCCAGTCTGTGGAATTACATTACAGCAGGCAAAGCAGATTAAGGGCACAGTCATTGATTTAAAGAAAATAAAAAGTGATTCAAAAAGTTAAAAGACAAGAAGGTAAGTGTTTGATCTGTGCACATTAGGAGCTGTATTTTCCTTACAGCTATCATTCCTATTGTTTGTTGGTCACACGTGTCTTCCTTCGGAGGCAGTCAGCAAATATTTATTTAGTAGATGGAATTAAATTGAATTATGTCTTGGGAATTAAGATATCTAAAGTTATACATATTGCTTCAACTTAGATCAATATAATCAGTGTTTATAATATTGCATATAAATATAGATAATGGCCTATACTGTAAAACATCCAGAAAAACTCAAATTACAACTCAAGTTTTTATTTCAGAAAATAAAAAAAAATACAAGCAAAGCAAATGTTATAATATTGTTACTATTTTGTAATTTTAGTCTGAGTATAACATGAGGGGCAGAGTAACCCCTCTGATGTACATCAGGACCTCTAGTCTTTCCATCTGTCCCTCTAAGCACAGGACAAGGAAGGCATAATCAACTGCATTAGCCTTTCCATGTGCTGCATGAATGATTCCTTTTCTCCAGTGCAAGTAAGCCTACTAACAATATGAATTTTCTTTTTCCCATGCCTGAGGATGGGGATGACTCACTGTCACCCAGGGTTTATCAAGTGCTGGGTACTGTACATTTTATGAGTCGTTATCCATGTTATTATAGAGCATGGTTTAACCCTTGAATCCACAGTGAGCTACTTCTCTACCATGAACCTTTCTGCCAATTTGCCTTTCTGCAAAATTTCTTTCCTTCTGAAGACCATTTCTGGTTTGGCTCAGGGATGGAAATGGCAGAGGCCCTGGGAGACTACTCCCTCACTCTGTTTTCGGATCTTTTCTTTTTACCATCCCATGGGAACACGCAGGCACCATTGTGTCATTTATCCTTCTTTATCATATTCTATGTTCCCTATTTCTCACTTGGAGTATGGCTTTCTGATCTAGTTTAGCTATTGGTATGTCATGTGAGGAGATGAAGTCTTAAGCCCTTTTTTTCTACAATAGTCCTAGTTTTTAAACAAATATCTTGTTGCAGACTTACAAATTTATATTGGATATTAGATTCTTATATTAATATTTTATTTTACTTTGTCCTGTGTTGAGAATTAAAATTCCTCCATCTCTATCTTCTCCATAGAAAATTAAGGCTGTACCTCAGCCTTAATTAGTAATAAGTAAATTAGTAATAAGTTCATATAAAGAAAACTGAAAATAAACACACTAATATATTCTGTGACTGTGGATTATAGTCACAAAAATCAGTGCATTGAATCACAAAGTTAAGCAAGAGTAATGAGATATAAAGTAAAATCGAATGAGAGTAAAGAAAGCACTACCAAATTAATAAACTCAAGGATTCAAGTCATTTTACTGTGTCTAAATCACCGTTGATGTCAATCAAGAGTAAGCTAGAGCACAGAGGTTAAGAAATAAGTATCTGAGTATGGAGGAAAAAGACTGAAACAATGATAATAAATTGGCCAATTTAAGATAAAGCCACTCCCAGAAGCCCATCTGGCATTATGTATTCTTCATGGCTTTCTGAAAGCAAAAGGGAAAAATATTACATAGTATAAATGAATAATCACTTAATTTAATTAATTTCTTTTTGGAGAGTGTGGATAAATGGCAGTGTTGCACATAACTGTTTAAAAACCTGTTGTGTTCTATTTCAAATCTAATTGGAATTGTACAAAAGAGATGTGGTTCTTCAAAAAGTCAATTGCCCTTAGCAGTGCTTCATTTCCCTGAGAGCCAGCACTCCCTAGGGAGGAAACAGCTTTATTGTTATGAATGGGAAATTGGTTTCCAGCACTACAAATTAAGTGGTAATAGGTGAGAGAGCTCTATCTTAACCTAAGCTTATATGCCATAAACAGAGCGAGTGGAATTCAACAATTAAAGTTCAGAAGATAACTATTATTTATGTATGCCACATTCTCCCTATTTCAAAAATAAAGTGACCAGAGCTAAAGATCTATAGAGGTATCATGGCCTTACTTTGGAACTTATATCAGTTGGGATTGTAATCAAACTTGGAATAGATACTGCAAATGACTCCAGCTTACTGGTGTCCATGACTCATTGATTTTTGCATTTAATAATCGTAATTGGTTTCCTATGTTAAAGGCACTAGGGTTGGTGTTATGTCTGAAGTAAAAACTGGTGGAGATACTATATGTTTCTTAGGAAAGAAAATAGACATAGAATGAGATATGTTTATAATGAAACAACCTACATAATTTACATTGTGATTACTGGGGTTAATCAAACTAGTTTATGACACATTCATCAATCACATTTTCTAATATAAACATAGTCTGTAGCTGAAATTTTAGAAGTATGATAGTTTAAATATTTCCTTAAAAGTTATAGTGCAAGGAAATTAAAAAGGGATTTTATGTTCATTATTGAATGAAATAACTAGGAATGGCATGAAAAAAGCTAAGAGTTTCTTATTTCTCCTTCAGAAGATAGATCTATTTAAAAACATCTTTCCTGTCTTTGTTGTAGGCTCCTGTATCTAACGACATGTAAATGTTTTTCTGTACCTTCTCTAGCTTACTGAAGAGGTTAGTGATCAAAATCAGGACACTGAAAATTAAAAATTCTTGTTATAGAAGATTATGTATTTCTAAGGCATATTAAGTATAATTCATTTTTTTCATTCCAAATAAAATCCAGCATATATTACATATTTAAAACTCCCTGGTTCATACCTCCTCTTGATCAAGGACTGTGAGAGACAGTGCAGACAGAGGACTCAAACATGGCCCTTGTACATGGGGTACTGCAGGGAGGAAGACCAAAGCTGAATTCTAAATACTGTGATTGAACTCTGTCAATTTGCCACTTTTTACTTCAGTTCTTGGTTTTCTTAGGGCTGCATCTTAAGGGTTCTTTGAATATGTCAGATGCCAGCACTTTATTATACACATATTGAGGTTATATATTTCATGAACCTCAACTGAAACAATTACCTCTTATCAGTTTAGTTTTGCCCATTTGTCTTTGCCCTTGCATGCAGTTACCTAAAGGACACTGAGTTGTGTCTTTACTATGATTCAGATGATCTTTCTATTGTGCACCCTTTGTCTCCATGACAGCATCAATTGAATTTTCTGACTTACAAGCTGGAAATAAATTTTGGCACCAATCTCCCCATCTCTGCTCACTCAGCAATGCCTCTGGTACTTATAACAAGATTTTCCTAGCATATGCAATGTACAGAATATCCATGCTAAACCTGACCTTAGTGCGTGTGTGTGCATATGTGTGTGTGTGTATATATATATCTTTTTAAGGCAATTAACCTATTCTCTGTTGGGGCAATGGACTGGATTGAATATTCCATGATTTCTTGTAATTTAATTATCCTAATTGACCCTATTTGCACCAGAAAGAACTCCAAACCATACACAAAGTTTTCCCCCAAATGCAGGCAAGGATTTCTGGGAGCCCCTAAGGGCATTACACATGCATACAGGAATATGGGTTTCCCTGCCCTGCTGCAGTGGACAAAAGCGTGCTGAGAGTGGCTGCTGCAGCCGAGTTAGACACGGTTCCTCCTCTCTCTACTTCACAGCATTTGGCAGGCATCGCTTACTGACCCTAGCAGTGGACACCACCAGTTAAGGATTATTTTTTAGTTCACCTGACCATGAGTGGCTAATTCTTCTATGATATATTGTATACTAGAAAAAATTCATACCCATGCTCAAATTTATATCTACCAGGTTTAAAAAGCAACTTAAATCTCTTAGAATGCCAGGAATAAACCTGACTTCTTCACTGCCATGAATCCAGATGTGTCATGTGCCTTTCCTCCAGATTGCCAAGTAAGTCCACACAAGTGATAGCTTTTACCACTGGGCAGAAGAAGAAAATTATGTCAAGCTGTGAGTTACATGCGTATCTATCCCAGATGCAGAGAACCAGAGATGATAGAGTGAAAATGATTCTCCCTGTCATTACTGGCTTTAAAGATGAAGGAGTGGGGTCATGAATCAAGGAATGCAGGTGGTCTCTAGAAACTGGAAAAGACAAGGGCATGATTTCTCCCCTATAACTTGCAGAAAAGAGTAAGCCCTACCAATGCTCAATTTTAGCCCAGTGAGACCTGGCCATATTTCTCACCAATGAAACTATAAGGTAATACATTTTTTATTGTCATAAGTTACTGAGTTTATGGCAAATTGTTGTGACAGCAATAGAATAAAAACACAATACCTGAATTAACCCACAGAAGGCCGGAAAAAACAAACATTTGAACCAAAGCCAATTGGATTTTATAAACTACTTAGGAATAATTATTCATCACATATTATATTTCTAGGGATATTTTGGGAGTCATTAATGTCCATATAACTGATCTTGCCCTATGTACCATAAGATGTAGACTTCATATGAAAAATTGGGATGGAGGTCAACAATTTATATTACATGATGGAATAATCAGAGAGAGTTGGCTGTAGATGATTTAAAATATTAATGTAGTATCATGGTTCTGCCATTTACTAATAATTTAATCTATAACTAACTATGTTATTTACTCAAGTGATAGTTTTAGCAACTGTGCAGTACAATAATAATATTAAATAACATCGTGATATGTATACAAAGTAATGATGCATTATATGAATGTATTGTTTAAAATGCAAAACACAAGTATATGCTGAAAGAGATTAGTAGGTAAAATGCTAACCAGATGTCCTGGCTCTTAAAAGATACTCAGTAACTAATATGTATGATATTATTAAAATTATGTCATATTGTTGCCGTCCTTATAATCTCTTCCTGATCATTATCAATTTTCCTTCATTCCTTATTCATTTAATGATATTTAATTCAACAAAAATGTATTGGATTTATATTATGTACTAAATATTGTCCTAGGCGCTCAAATAATAAGAATAAAATAGACCAAGCCATAGAACGCAAGGCTTACAGGTTCTGGAGAAGACTGACAATAAATATATAAGCACATACATGTATAAGTTCATGTCACTCCCTTTCCCATGACTTGTATTTTGCGTTTCTCTTTGTCCCTTATCTGATATTAGGTTGATATTGCCCTTTCAATTTAATTTAGGAAAAATGTAGCACAAAAAATTGATCTAGTTTTGTTAGAGAAGCAGAGATTTGATCAAAAGGAAAAAAAAACACATTTTTTCCTGTCTTTGTATAAATGTGTATGTTTAAATTGGGAAATAAATAATTTAACAAGAATAATTTTTGTGTTGATTAACTGGGTAAAATCTAGTCATTCAGAAATGTGAATTTGATTTAATATATGTTCTAAAAGAAGGAATGACAACAATCGGAACTATTGAAATATCAGTGTTTATTTCCCCTAATTGATAATTGGGAACATGAATTACTTTATAATTTTAATTAGTTAATTTGAGTTGGTAGTGCTTACAATACATATTTATTTGAACAGCAAATTAGAAGAAAATCATTTTGTAGATCTTATTTAAGGAAGCTAATAATTATCAATCAGCCATTTTTTCATATGAATATGATAAATGATATGAAATATGTAAAATGCCAAGCAAAAAAAAAAAAGAAACTGTTTGAGAACAGTGATCTACTGAAATGGATAAGAAACTAACAGGAAAAATAAAAATTAAGTTATATGTAATATACTTTGATGTCATGTTTCAGAAGTCTATCAAGAATATTTGTGATTTAATGTCAGGGAACGAAGGTTGTGAATGGCAGTACTATACTTATTATATATGCATGACTCTACCCTCTTATTGAAAACATGTGTTTTTTTAAAGCAGCATATTTTGTAACATCACTATCTTGCCCTAGGCAATAAATAGGTTTAGAAAGATCAATGCTGAGTAAAACACAAGACATTCTACCTGTTTTAGGACAGAGATCATATGCTACACTGTTCCTACTACATAGATATGTTATTTTCCATTTATACAACTTTAAAATGTGATGATCCAAAATATATAATATATAACTGAAATATTATAGCTTCCTGTTGTCTTTGTCCATGGCTGTCTCTCTCTGTCTTTCAGACATGATATGGACAATCAAGTGGCGATTACCGGGGGAATAGGGGTGGAGAGAGGTGGAAGAGATTGTAAGAGGGATAAATGGTGTTGGACAAAGACTTGATTTGGGGTGGTGAACATACAGTACAGTATGCAAATGATGCATAGTAAAATTATGCACCTGAAACCTGTATAATTTGCTAGGCATTCACCCAATATATTCATTAAAAAATAAAGAAATATTATGACTTCCTAAAATTAAAAATAAAAATACTGATCTTCTTAGAAACATGGAGAAAGTGAAATTGGATTTCTTCATATAGTTAAAAATTCAGTGTTCCAAAACTAAGTCTACTTAACAGAGTTGTCTATTGGAAGACTAATGACAAGATATATAGAACTAAGGTGAACAGCTTAGTCTTTTATTTTAACATAAACAGAAGATAACATTCATTTATCCAGAAAATATTCAATGTTCCTCATTATACCTTAATGAAATTAATAACTACTTGGGATTAATAGTTTATTCTAGAATTTAATGTCTGACCAAAACTCTTGTTTTGCAAATAGGAAAAAAAGAAAAATAGACAAAATTAAGTTTTAATTGTGTTTAGGTTTCCTGGCTTTGGTGTAGATATTTTGTATATCAGTTGAAATAATATCTATATTTAGCCATGGCTGGTGTGGCTCAGTGGATTGAGCTATGGACTACAAACTGAAAGGTTGTCAGTTCGATTCCTTGTCAGGCATATGCCTGGGTTGCGGGCCAGATCCTCAGTAGGGAACACGAGGGGCAATGACACATTGATGTTTCTCTCCCCTCTCCACTCCCTCCCTTTCCCTCTCTCTAGAAATAAATACATAAAATCTTTTTAAAAATAAATAACATGTTTATTTAGAAGAGAATGGTGAATATAATATTAAACTATTATGTAATTTAAGAGAACTTATTAAAATGACAGCCATATAATTTTACAGAAGCATAGAATTTGCATATGCAGCATTTTTGATAAATTTAAGAATACCGTCTTGTTAGAGATATGGTTTCATGCTTGATTATTAAGGGACCAAAAGTTATCTTTTAAGCATGCTTCAAAAATTTGATAAAAGATATCTATCTTAAGATATCTTATTATCTTAAGATATTTATCTTAGCTAAAGATATTCTTTAGTTAAAGAATGCACCAAAATAAGTAAAAAGTAAATCTATTTCTTGTTTACTTTATATGTAATTTATAATGGTGTAGAAGCACATAGAATCATAAGGACTGCTTTTCTCAGATGTGAGTAAAATATCAAGGTTATCATGAAGGTTATATTAAGGTTATCATTAACATTAAGGAAAAATATAAGCATTGTTTTGGTTCTCGGTGAAGGTTCCATGTTCATGATATTTATATGCATAACTAACTTTGGTATATTTGAATACAAATTTTAATGAACTTAAATCTAAAATGATAAGTATCCAGAATTTTATCCATATGAATGAATTTTATGTGACATTTGTCATTCAATGATAATAAAATTAATAACCAACAATGTTAAAAAGATAGTCACTCTCTATTGAGTTAGGGAAACATAATTACACAGAGTTAGAATATTTTGAATTAAATAAAGCAATTTATATTTAAATTATTTTTCATATTTTAAGTATCAGCACAATTGTTATAAATAATTGAACAGCATGGAGATTTTTTTTCTTTTTTGTTTCTGTTTATTTTTTTAAATATATTTTATTGATTATGCTATTACAGTTGTCCCATTCCCCCCTTCATTCTGCTCCACCCTGCACACCCCCTCCCACCCATATTCCCCCCTTTAGTTCATGTCCATGTGTCATAAATTCTTTAGCTTCTACATTTCTCATACTATTTTTGCCCTCCCCCTGTCTATTTTCTACCTACCATCTATGCTACTTATTCTCTGTACCTTTTTCCCCTCTCTCCTCCTCCCACTCCCTTGGTGCTAACCCTCCATGTGATCTCCATTTTTGTGGGTCTGTTTCTGTCCTAGCTGTTTGCTTAGTTTCTTTTGTTTTTTTTGTTTTAGGTGTGGTTGTTAATAATTGTGAGTTTGCTGTCATTTTACTGTACATGTTTTTTTTTTCTTCTTTTTCTTAGATAAGTCCCTTTAACATTTCATAAAATAAGGGCTTGGTGATGATGAACTCCTTTAACTTGACCTTATCTGAGAAGTACTTTATCCGCCCTTCCATTCTAAATGAGAGCTTTGCTGGATAGAGCAATCTGGGGTGTAGGTCCTTGCCTTTCATGACTTGGAATATTTCTTTCCAGCCCCTTCTTGCCTGTAAGATCTCTTTTGAGAAATCAGCTGACAGTCTCATGGGAACTCCTTTGTACGTTACTGTATCCTTATCTCTTGCTGCTTCTAGGATTTTCTCCTTCATTTTTACCTTGGCTAATATAATTATGATGTGCCTTGGTGTGTTTCTTCTTGTGTCCAACTTCTTTGGGACTGTCTGACCTTCCTGGACTTCCTGGAAGTCTATTTCCTTTGCCAGATTGGGGAAGTTCTCCTTTATTATTTGTTCAGATAAGTTTTCCACTTGTTGCTCTTCCTCTTTTCCTTCTGGTACCCCTGTAATTCAGATGTTGGAATGTTTAAAGATATCCTGGAGGTTCCTAAACCTGTCCTCATTTTTTTGAATTCTTATTTCTCCATTCTTTTCTGTTTGGTTGTTTCTTTCTTCCTTCTGGTCCACTCTATTGTTTTGAGTCCCAGTTTCCTTCCCACCACTATTGGTTCCTTATGCATTTTCCTTCATTTCTCTTATTGTAGTCTGCATTTGTTCATCTAATTTGTGACCAAAATCAACCAATTCTGTGAGCATCTTGATCACCAGTGCTTTGAACTGTGCATCTGATAGATTGGTTATCTCTCGGTTGCTTTAAAGTACTGCTTGAGGAGCTTTCAGTTCTGTTTGAGCCATCTTCCCACCCCCCCTTGGTCTGGTAGTGCCTGTTACATATGAAGGGCAGAGCCTTAGGTGTTCACCAGGGCGGGGCACCCCAGTCTCTGGGTTGTGACATAGTATGTGGGGGCAGGGTCAGAGATGGAACAATGGCACTTGCTCCGCTCTCTGTAGGACCTCAATCCCTTCCACCACTTCCCAGAGCAAACTGGCCCCCTCTGGTGCCAGTTCCCATGTGGGTGGTCTTGTGCACACTGTGGGACTTTCCAAGGACCTCTCCTGTGAGGCTGGGAGTTTCTCCCTGTGCCTCAACTCCCACAGGTGTTTCCAATCAGTGCCCCAAGGCTCTATTTCCCAGTGCTGTGATCCTGGGTTGCGAGAAGTGCCTTGCTTCACAATTTCCGCCTCGCTGGGTCTGCCATTTGCCATCCCTCAGCTGGGATCTGCCAGCTGCCACTTGCTTGCTCAGGGTCCACCCGCTGTGGTCTTGCACACCCTGGATGCCTTATGCACCCGGTCCCAACGCTCTCTGCTCTCTGAGCCATGACCCACTCCCAACTGCCCGATTCTACCCCTCCTACCAGTCTGGATGAATGAGTCTATTTTAATTTTTTGGTTGTCTGACTTCCATACAGTTCAATTTTCTGTCGGTTCTCATTGTTATTCTGTTTCTAAATTGTTGTTGTCCCTATTTTGGTTGTGCAAGGAGGCACAGTGTGTCTACCTATGACTCCATCTTGGCTGGAAGTCAGTATGGAGATGTTTTAAAAATTAAAAGTGGATCTGCCTTTTGACCCAGCGATCCCACTTTTGGGAATATATCTAAAGGAACCCAAAGTACTAATTTGAAAGAACATAAGTACTCCTATGTATATTGCAGTAGTATTTACAATTGCCAAGATTTGGAAGAAGCCCAAGGGTTCATCAGTAGATAAGTGGATAAAATAAGTAAATTTACACATTTACTCAGATAAAGAAAGAAAGAAAGAGAGAAAGAAAGAGAGAGAGAAAGAAAAAGAGAGAGAGGGAAAGGAAGGAAGGAAGGAAGGAAGGAAAGAAAAAGAAGGAAGGAGAAAGAAAGAGAAATAAAGAAATAAAAAAGAAATAAAGAAGAAATCAATAGAGAGAGAAAGAAAGAAAGAAAGAAAGAAAGAAAGAAAGAAAGAAAGAAAGAAAGAAAGAAAGAAAGAAAGAAAAAGAAAGAAAGAAAGAAAGAAAATTCCACTGTTTGTGATAGCATGGATGGACCTGGAGAAGATTATGAGATAAGGCCTAAGTGAGATAAGCCAGTCAGAAAAATATAAATGCCACATGATTTCACTCATATGTAGAATCTAATGAACTAAACTAACAAACAAAATAGATACAGATTCATAGAGAGCAGGATGACAGCTAAGGGGGTAGGTGAGGTTAGGAGGTGGGAAGATTGAGCAAAAAGGAAAAAGGACTTGTGACTTTGGACAATGGTGTGGTGATTGCAGAGAGGTGGGGAGGAGATATAAGAAGACTAAATGGTAATGGAAAAAAAGTAAACTTTCAGAAACAAACAAAAAATAACATAAAACAATGTTTTTTGAATTTTTATTTTTAATTCTGTGGTAAATTAACTTCTAACTAAAAAAAACACAGTTTGAGAGTAAAATGTGCAAACACTTCTATTAAGGATATCTGAGATGGATAAACTTATAGGGTCTGAAATTTAAATGAAAAAATCTTATAACATTAGCTTTAAACTGACTTTCGCTCTTTGAGGTTCTGTTGAACTCTGGAAAAAGTAATTTTGCTGATTTTACTATGTGTAGGAGATTGAAGAATTATCCAGGATTTACAAGATAAATGATATAACAGAAGGACATATAAATGTTTCTGGGATTCATTATGATTAAAGTTTTAGTATAAATGTATTTCCTCATCATATATCTTGAGGGAAATGCAAATTAAATCCAATGGAATGGCTAATTTCCAGAATACTGACACTACCAAATGCTGATGAAGATATGAACAACAAGAACTCTCCTTCATTTCTGGTAGGAATGCAAAATGGTATAGTCACTTCAAAAACAGTTTGGTTGTTAATTATAAAACTAAACATATTCTTACCAAGTGATCTAGGAATCTTGTCCCTTGTTACTTGTCCAAAGAAGGTGAAAACTTATGACCAGACAAAATCTACAGATGTAGCATGATGTTTATAGCAGATTTATCATAATTGCCAACATTTGGAAGCAACAAAGATGCCCTTTAGTAGGTGAATATACATATAAAATGTGATGCATCCATACAATAAAATATTATTCTGCACTAAAAATTAATGAGCTATAAAGCCATGACAAGGCATGAAAAAACTGAAATGCCTAGTATAATACTAAGGCTGCGCTGAAAAGGCTCTGTACTGTATGATTCTTACTATATGATATTCTGAGAAAGACAAAACCATGGAGGCATTGGCAATATCAGTGATTTTCAGGGGCTGGGAAAGAAGGAGGGATGGATGAGCAAAGCACAGAAGTTTCTGAAGGTATTAAAAGTACTTTATACAAAACCACAATGATGAATACATGTCATTATACATTTGCCCAAGCCCATAGAGAGTACAGAACCAAGAGTGAATCCTAAATTGAATTATGTGCATTGCATAATTATGATGTGTTAATGTGGGTTCATCAATTTCAACAGAACCACGGTGCTAGGGGATACTGATCATGGAGGAGCCTATGCAAAGGGGAGATGGAAATCTCTACACTTTATTCTCAGTTTTATTGTAAACCTAAATCTATACTAAAAAATAAACAATTTAAAAAGTTAAAACAAACAAAGAGTTACCTAATATAATCATGGAATGGCAATCAAGTCACAGAGAAAAAAAATTCATCGCCTAGACATACTTTAAAAATTAACTTTCAAAAGAGGTTTTATAAACAAGGTTACTCTTATAATTTTAATGGAAGTATAAATTGAAACAATTTTCAAAAAGGAAACATATCCATATGTGTCATTAGTTATGGAAATCTGCCTTCTAAAGAATATATATATATATATAATTTAGCAATGATCAAGTAATTATAGAGATGCATATGCAAAAGTACTTCTGATATCAAGGGTCTCATAAACTAATCATACAAGCTGAAGATATATTTAATAAGAAATTAGCATATTATTTCAGTGGAATTTTCACTGTATCAACTTGCAACCAGTTGGACAAGATTTTAACAAGTTAGCTCTTTTTAATCATTGAAAATTAAAGACCTTATAATGAGCTTTAGTTAAGTAAATTAAGACATACCTTTTTATGTATAATGTCAAGTCATTATGTGTCTCTCATAATGGTCAGCACTATCCATGACCTACATGAATGTACTTGTTATGGGCTCATTATCTCTTCCTGCTTCACAAATTCATGATCTTCAGTGTCACTCCCAAGTCTGCCCTTCTTGCCTGCCCTAAATTCCTCTTAAATCTTAATCTTTTTTCTAGGCTCTGAGGCATAACATTGCTCTTTTTTTTTTTTGCCTAGAAAATCTTTAATTCCTTTTTTCTTTGAGTGATTTTTCTTGGTCATCTAGAAAAATCAAATGTTCAACCATAATGAATGGTTCTAGTAGCAACTCCTAATGAGGAGAAACATTTAATTGCTTATTAAAATCTCTGGTACTTGAAATACTCATTATATATTCAAATGTAATTGGATAATGGAAGACATTTGTTTCACATTATGTATTTATAGCAGTTTGAGTTCAACTCCTAATGTCAAGGACCACAGAAACTACATATGCTTAACATAATTCAATACAGAATAAATTGATAATGTGATGACTTGCAAAATAGTATGGTTGACCTGACTCGTTTGGAAAACTAAAAAGAGATTATTGTATTATTTGGAGCCATCTGATACTGCATTTGAGCCTCACAAAATCTACATAAACTTTTACATTTACTTTATGTCACTGTGTCATTATACTCACGTAGTGTAGAAGAATATTGGCCCAACCTACTAGCTATCATCTACTCTCCATCTACTAGAGTTCTCTGTTGTGTATGTTAGTTTGATTTGTTCATTAGATTCTATGTTTGAGTGAAACCGTATGGTATTTGCCTTTCTCTGACTGGCTTGGTTCACTTAGCATAATGTTTTCTGGGTCCATCCATACTGTTTCAAAGGGTAATTTTTTTATGACCAAATATTATTCCATTGTGTAAATGTCCCATAGTTGTTTTATCCACTCATCCACTGATAGACACCTGAGCTGCTTCAATATCTTGGTGATTGTAAATAATGTTGCAATGAACATAGGACTGCTTATGTTCTTTAGAATTAATGTTTTGGATGCCTTTGGATATATTTCCAGAAGTTGGACTGCCTGGTTAAAAGTCAGATCCATTTTTAATTTTTAGAGGTATCTCCACACTGCTTTTCACAGTGTCTGCACCAATCTGCATTCCCATTAACAGTGAAGAAAAGTTACCCTTTCTCCACATCTTCCACAGCACTTGTTGTTTGTTGATTATTGATGATAGCCATTCTGACAGGTGTGAGATGGTATTTCATTGCACTTTTAATTTGCATCTCTCTGATAATTAGTGACATTGAGCATCTTTTCACCTATCTATTAGCCATCTGTATGTCCTCATTGGAGAAGCATTTATTAAGGTCCTTTTCCCATCTTTTACTTGGGTCATTTGTTTTTTGGTGTTGAGTTTTGTAAGTACTTTATAAATTTTGGATATTATCCCCTTATCAGAATATGGTGAATATGTTCTCTCATTCTGTGGGTTGCTTTTTAATTTTGCAGTAGAAGTGTTTGGGGGCAACTATGGAGGTCACATCTTGAGGAGACAGATGTTAAAGATGCGATAGTGACATAAAGGTCTGTAACAACAACTCTGGAGGTGTGACCTGTTTATTTCAAGGAGTCTTGATGAGAAGGAGTCCTTTTTAAAGAGGAAGGGTTCTGCAATGAGTGACTCAGGAACATTCTACTGTGGAGTATTATGTGGAGAAGGTCACCATTTGAAGTGATGTGGAAACTGTTATTGGGGACTCTGCTCTGAGAGGTAGAGAATAGGGACTAGCCTGGAGGAGCTACACTCAGGGAATCTCCTTCTGGGTAGCCTGGGATTTGTATTTGGTGGTTATCATGGGGGAATGCATTAATAACGGGACCTCTGTGATCAGGGTTGGCTAATGAGGGTCTTTATTCTGGATGTGTTTTTGAGAATACCTATCTCAGGGTGACCTGAGGGCTCCTTATGCCAGGAGATGCTAGAGAGGGCTGTCTCTCTGTGGGGTGTCCAGGGCCTGTAAGATTGCATTTCCATCCTTAACACCCAAGGAAAAGAGCAGCAGAAGAGCAGTCTGGAGATAAACTTCTCTGATGTGATCTTAGGTGTGGTTTGGACTGTTGTGAAGGTGTGTTGAGGATGTGTTATTGTCACTTGATGTACTTTTTTGCCTCCGACATTGTCCCCAGGGACATCAGTGGATTTACCAGTCCTCTGAATTTGAGACGTTGGTGTGTAGCCTCCATGCCTTGGGGACTGGTGAAGTACTGGGACACCAAAGATAGAGCCACTGGGCTTGTCTATGGGCTAGTCTAGCGCAATGTTATACCAGTAACCTGGAGCAAAATCTATCTTCCAGTAGAAGCACAAAACCCCTCCCTTCTGGCCTGCTACAAGGATTTGGTCTCTGTCCCCAGCCTTGGCCCCCTTGCTCTGCTGCAGGCTGCCTAGAGATGGGAATGATGGTGGCTTCTTCTGTCCTGTGGGTTCCCTGAGACCTTTGCCAGTGACATGGAAGAAGTCCACTGGGGCAGTGTGAGGTGCAGAGGTGATGGATGAAGCAGGTGCATCCACTGCCTTGGAGACCTTGGACACAGAGGCAAGTGAAATACCGGACATCATCATTCTTGCTATTAGATTTGTCCAGCTCCACACCCACCCACTGGCCTCTGGGAACTCCATGGTCCTGCAGAGCAGCAGTGTGCAGTCTTAGGGTGATTTGGCAGCACACAGTCTCTGGTCCGCAGGCCCAAAGCACTGAGCATAAGATTGTCATGGATGTTTTCATAGTTGGGTAGCATGACTTTAGGGAGGCTCAGGAGAGTGGCACAGCCTCCTTTGGTAGTGTTTGTAGATCCTTGGCAAACCAGTGTTTGCCTCTGCCTTGACCCTGAAGGACATTTCTATGGGGGCTGGGACGACTTCCACTGGCACTTGTCCCTTCTGGTTCCATAGCATCGAATTGGCACAGTGCTACAGCAAACATTTGGCTCCACCCAGACACGAACTGGAGGCAGTGATGTGCAGGGCTGAGCTGTGGTCGAAGGCATTTCATGTGGATTTCTCCATGCACAACAGAGTACTGTTCAACAGCACATGCCTGAGCATGAGGTCAGGTACATTAAAATAGGCCACATAGAGCCGCTCATTCATGTTGGTCCATCCATTGGCTGCACAGGATAACATCTGCCCCAAGTACCAACAGCCGCAGCGTGTGGGCATGGCCACACCCAGTCCCTGACTCCCTGGGCCCCAGCCTTGCAGACATAATGGGGCAGTTTCACGTCAGTCAGCCCATTAACATGGCAGTCTCAGTGAAGAATTTCATTGCCAGTGACACTGATCTTGTGCTGTCGCTGGGGCACCCACTGCCCTCACGATGGCAAACAGCTTAGAGAATGGTGGTTTGTGGGTCTCACAGAATCTCCTAGCACACTGCCAGGTCACTGAAGGTGGAGGCATAGTCCTTGGGGATGGGTGCAGGAGCTAAGGGGTGCACGAAAGGTTTTTGTGGTTCTCCTGGGTGAGGCTAATCACCTCGGGGACCAACTTGTCCTCTTCATCCTCTTCTTCCTCCTCATGCCAAAGAGGTGTGTCTACTGGAGCAGGATCTGTCTTAGTCATGGTCTTCAGTGGCCCTTTCGCAGGGAGGGCTTTCAGGCAAATCCTTGGGCAGACAGGCTAGGGACCAAAGGAGAGACTCTGGCAGTGGAATAAACATGTGTTAACTTCGGGGAAAGTGACAGGTGAGGAGATGGAAACAGATAGGAGGGGTTAGACATCTTTAACTAATACAGAATATCTTCATTTTTGTGTGCTGGAGAGGGTGGGAAAGAAGACTGTCTGACCTAATTTACTTTTAACTATAGATAAAAAATATTTATATACTTACTCTTGATTTACAATTTCTATTTATATAAGCTTCTTCAAATCCCATTGACTTCAAATAATTTAACTATATTTATTAATGTACCCGGTTCTAAGCAGTTGATGCAAAACGAACTAAACAATGGCTTCTTTTCTTTGAATCCTGTGACAAAGGAGTTAAGAGAGATTCAGATATGCAGTCAGTCTGGGTTCTGGATTTAGAGGTAACTGCTAACATCGAGATTTTGCTAAACATTGGTTTCTTATGAGGACTACCAGGAAGAAGCTTCAGGTATTCCTTGATTTGCAGATAGGAGTCGCCCTTTGTTTTTCCCTGGAGTCTGTTGCTGTCTCTGCATTTCCCTTTCTTATAAAGACATCAGTCATATTGGATAAGAGCCTAATAACCTCATAGTAATTTGATTTTTTGCAAAGACTATATTTTCAAATAAGGCCCCATTCACTGGTACTGAGGGTTAAGACTTCAACACCTTCTATAGGGACACAATTCTAACCATAATAGCTATCTATTGCAAAGATTTTATTTAGTGATTAGTTTCTGTTTCTAAATAAATGTAGTGACCAGAGGGGAGGTGGGAGGGGGATAATGGGTGAAAGAAGGGAAAGGGTCAAGTCAGGGAACAGCTATAAAGAACCTGTGGACAAGGACTGGGGGGCATTGAATGTGGAGGAGTGGGCAGGGCAGGGGAGAACAATGGGGGAAATTGGGACAACTGTAATTAAACAACAATAAAAATTAAAAAAATAATTTTTAATGTTACAGTAACCTATGATTTGTTGTTGAAATGAAACCCCCAATCACATAGTCATGTGTTCTAAAGAGATTGGCAGTCCTATGATGGTCCATTAAGAAGAGTTCAAGAAAACAGAAAACTGTTCTTGAACAACAATTAAAATAAAAATAAATAAATAAGTAAAAGCTTTATCAAAAAATGCAAAAAAAAAGTGTTCAAAAAGATTTCATTGCACTGAAGTCATATAAAATGGTGTTCCACAACTGGGTACTAGTGAGTAGCATGAATTAGAAAAGCACGTTCATAAAATCGGAAAAGTCCCCAAAACATCTGGCACTCTCTATCAGAGAGCAGGAAGTAACTGTGACATGAAGCAACAAGACTGGGGGGAGGTGGGGAAAAAAATCACAAGGGGTTGGAATTATACTACTTCTTACATTGAAGTTTTCTCCCTAAATCTCAGGACAAGTCATAAATGCCTAGCATAGAGCAAAAACTCTGGTTTTGAGGTATTGTTATAGGGGAGGTTAAACTTTATTTTCAGAAGTATTAAGGCATTCAGGATATGAGAAATGGAAACCTTGGAAAAAAATAACCCAGAGAAGTGATCCCAGAATTCTGATTGCTGTAACTCTATCATTGTTAAATCCTAAAAAGCATGGGGTCAAGAGGCAAAAGAATTAGTCAGAAAGAAATTTCTAAGTGGCTAAAAAGCTAAGGCCTTTCGATATTCTTGCATTGCAGGGAGACACAACTGCATTGCAGGATGGTTGAGGGGTTGAGAGCTCTGCGGAGCTGTGCTCTAAAATGAAATGGGAACCAGGTAAAGTTCAGCTTTACCAGACAGACTCAGAAAATCTGGGTTGTTTACTGAGACACATTATTATGCCCTTATTCTAACTATGGCAGGGAGCAAGTTAATTCTTCCCTGAAGGAAAATGAAACTGTCTAAAGCTGTTTCAGTGTTTCATATGGAACATAATATGAAATGAAATAGCCTCAGTATTAACATGAGACAAAAATCAAAAACAAAAAAACAAGAGGAAATTGATCTATACAGGTAATCCTGAAAATTAAGTCACCGTAATGGAATTTAAAACAAATCACATCAGTATGTTTAAATATATTCAACACAATGGATAGCAAGGTCAAAAATTACACAAGAACCTCCAATCTGCATTTGCTACATATCTGCTTTGTGTGACTCTTGCTAAGACTCTAGTAAGACCAGTGGGGATAGAAGTGAACATATTGACAGGGATAATTAACCTTAATCAGTAGGTGTGGTTAAGTCAGCTTCAGTGTAATGGAACAAGGAGCAATACACTGCAGTTCTTTGGGGCAATTCTTGGTTTTCCATTGTCCAGTATTATCTATTAAATGAGCAAGTACAACAAGTAAAGCCTGATGAGAATATGATAATCAGGATATCAGGTATGAAGTTATGAGTCACAGAATATGACAAGCCACTTTTAATCAGCAGAATGTCACCAAACAGGAGGTGACACGACAGTGATAGAGTGGAGAATATGATTATGATTATGGTCACAGCACCAATGGAAACAAGAGAACCTAAGGTTTGTCACAAGATGGCTAAGCCTTCTCTTGTAATTTTTTCAGAAATTACAATTAAATGGAATCTTGCTGATATTGAGCCTAGGTAAAGTATAACAAATGCAGTCCAAGAAGTAGATTGTGCTTTGTGCAATCACTCACCAGGGTTCCTTTTACCAGCTGGCATAGCAATCACCCAATTTCACTCACTGTTGACTAATGAAATTTACAGCTGTCCCATTCTCTATGCAACTGCTAAGTTTTCTTCTGTGATGTAACATGTACTGCATAGCTTCTCTGTGGGAGCAGTCTGAAGTTAGTCTCAGCTGAGAACACATTTTTTGCTTTAACTAATATCTTTGGTGTTATCCTGAGCAAATTCTTCCCCAAAACATATAGACTCCAGTAATTGACAATCTGGCATAAAACCACTTACCAACCTCTTCTATTGCCCCAAGATAATACAATGAAAAATAGTGAGGAAGATGTTACATAAAATAATATTATGGGCCAACATCTCTCAAGAATATAGGTAAAAACATATTTTAAACAAAATGAAACTCAATAAAATATATTTACATACAAACATAATAATACATCAAGACACAATGGCTTTACATTAGCAATTTAAGAACAGTTTAGCATTCAATAATAATGAATGCATATCACTACACAAATATAATCATCATAAAGTGTTACAAATATTAAAATTTTTTTTAATATGACTTAGAAGGCATTAAGCAAATCCTTCCAAAGTGTTCAAAAAAATGACATTTTTCTCTTGAGATTGGAAGCAAAACAAGTTTAGAGTTGAAAATCTGACTACTAAAATTTCCAATTTTTGTCCATTAAAATAGAGAATAGAACAGTGAAAAGACTATTCAATTGCAGAATAACATATTTGCATTACACAAGGCTCATGTAAATATTTCCTAGAAATAATTAAGATAATTTAGAATACCCAATAAGAAAATGGACAAGAAATTTGAACTGTTTCTTCAAAGATGTTGCTATTCAATAATCAATAAACTTATTAAAAATGTGCAATATTACAGGCCACCAGGAAAAAACAAATTATAACTACTTTAAGATGCCATAGTATGTTCATGAAATCTGCTAAAATAAAAAGAATCATTAAATAAATTTATTATGTTTAGGTAAGGATCCAGATAAACTAGAACATTTATACATTATTGTTTAGAGTATAAAAAATGAAAAATTTGCAAATGGTTTGTCCTTGTTCATTTAACTTGAACATTGGGATACCTCCTGATGCTGTGATTTCACTCATTGATATATGCCCACAGAAATGCATATCTAAGTGTACATAGAAAATACTAAAGCAGCACTGACCACAACAGTCAATACCAGAAAACAAAATAAATGCCTACTAGGTTTACTGCAGTTATAAAATAGAGCATTGTGTAGCAATAAAAATGAACGATGTATAAACAACAACTTGATAAAACTAACAAGTAGATTTTCTTCCTGATCTTAGAGAAAAAAAATATTCACTATTTCACTGTTGACTATGACTATAGCTATGGTTTGTGGTATGTGACTTTTATTAGGTTGAAGTCGTTTTAGCTTGGCTCCTCATCTGAATCTAATTCTACATTATTGGAAAATCATATTGGGAATCAACATTTCCTACCCTATCCACACGTTTTTAGTGTTCAAGCCTATTACTGTATTTTTCACCAAAGCAACAACAGAAACACACCTTACATTTTGTATATATTGAATATAAATTTATGTCTCCCTCCATCTTCACAGTTGGGAAGCAAGTTAGATTTAATCTGGGTTAGTGTTTTGTCATGGTAGATACCTAAAAAATATGCCCATTCTGCTTGACTCAACTTGCAGTGAGGAAATATTGAAGATACAGGTAACTGTCCTATTATTTTGTACAGCACTGGTTTGATGTTTGCTATAAGGAATACAATACTTATTTTTGGTTATTAATCTTTTGATTAATTGATTTTCAAACTCAAATTGCCCTTTATTTTTTTATTATTCTACAGAACACTTGTAGAAATTATACTAAATTGCAATGGAAATATTTAGTTTTATTTTATACTTTTAAACTTGTCTAAAATTATACAGTGCACTTGCTACATAAGTTTTTAGTTTTGTCCATGATATACTATTGTTAATGAAGATTTGTTTTAAGTGGATTTTCCCTACCATGACATATTCAATTATGTATATTTAAAATCATTTGCAATTGTTTCCTGGACTTGTAAAAACATTCATGCGAGAATCTAACATTGACAGGTGCAATGATTCTTACTAATGAAAACATGGGTTAGTACAGAGACTGTAATCAAAGTTGGTTTATACATGTGGATTCTTATGTGATTTGATAAATGAAAATTTGAAACTGAATTTAATTTCTTCTGACTTCCCATAGGTAATTTGCCATAGACTAATGTAAGCATAATATAATCATAATTGATGCTTTTTCATAGATATATATTTCTAGTAATGTAAAATATGCTACAAACTGAGAACTTTGCATGACAATGTACCTAACCATAAATCTGGTCATACTTTACAGAATTTTTTTCAGTGTTTAGCAAGCAGTTGTTCTCCGCAGTAAACACGCTGACTGATTTTAGTGGCCTTCTGAGTATGTATTCCCATCTCATTTTATCGGTGTGATAAAATGTCAGCCAAAATGTATGCATTCTTTAATAGCCTCTGGAGTAAGCTGAAACTAAATCAGATAGATAATAACAAGCATGATGATAAAAAGGTATATGTTTTGGTATTTGGGGTATAATTATGTATTTGCTGAGGAGATATTTTTGTACTGAAGTATCCAATGTTTATGGGTAAGTAATACATACCCCTAGGAATATTTGAGATGATAAAAACAAGTCTGGTAAATGAACTGTTCTTTCATCTACCACTATCAATAAGTTGTCCCTGTTAAACTAGTTTTGATATATCACAAGAGTTTCTCCTGTGATTTATAGCAATATTTTTAAGAGTAGGACTCATACAAATGAAAACACATTCTGAGCTATTTACTTTTGACAGCATTTTTACAAAGGTGTACAAAGGTAAATATGTTCCCTTGATGAAATACATAATTCTAAAAAGTAAATTAGAAGTAACTCTAAGTTTATTGGTATGAGAATTAAAACCTAATGGGCATTTCAAAAATAAAATTGTTATTGAAATGCTTATTAGTACACATTCTTGCAAAGATTTAGATGAAGATATAGCAACTTCTGAAATGTGAATTCTCAATTACAAAGATTGAAGTTCTATAACTAAATAAAAACACCAGAGTGTGGATTTCTCTGAAATTAGGGTCTGCCAATGTTGATTATTTGTCACTGTGATATAGGTTAAATTCAACTTATATACTTTAGTGTCTTTATAATGAATTTATTATAAGATTGAAGTCTCATCAGTAATTAATTTATAATTTTGAAAAATTACCAACTGACGGATGAGAAAATCTAGTAACATGGATGAATAAAATATTTCTAAAAATATGTATTTAGAGAACACACAAATGGGGGTAAACGTAAGAGTGTTATTACAGAAAGTTAAGGAGTTTTGTACACAGAATGTACAAATAAAAACAACTCAGCAACAGATATTTAATCATTAAAATACAGTTTCTGAAAATGAATAAACTTATAAAGAACAAACTGACAGTGACCAGTGGGGAGGGAGGAGGGGGATAAGGGGGAAAGAAGGGAAGAGTCAAGTCAAGGAACATGTATAAAGGATCTATGGACAAGGACAATGGGGGTGGGATTGTAAATGAAAGGTGGGGGTGGATAGGGAATGGAGAGTAATGAGGGGGAAATGGGACAACTATAGTTGAACAACAATAAAAATAAAAACATAGTAAAGGTTAAAGAGGGTGAAATGTGGTGATGGAATAAGATTTGACTTTAGGTGGTAGGCACACAATGCAATATGCAGATGATATGTCATAGAAGTGTGCATTTAAAACTTAAATTATTGCATTAACCAATGTCACCACAATACATTTCATAAAATACTTTAAATAAAATATATATAAATAAAGATATCATTCTGAATATTAAACATATTAAAGATATAATCTGAGAGGATAATTCCTGAAAGCTTCTATATCCAAAGAATGCAAATAACTTTGAATGCTTGGAATCCTAAAATAAAACTGAATGTAATTTATCACTGATTTCTATTTTAGTATTTTTCCAAATATGGTGTTTATCTTATATTTTATATGAAAACTCATAAAGCTTTTATTATCTTTAAGTAATATTTACAGTAATGTGTTAAAATGTAAGCTTTCAAAATTCTTTGTTGAGAACTGTATCAGTTGGCTATTGAGGTATAATAGTCCTCTCCAAACTTAGTAGCTTAAAACAAAATCCAGTTTTTAGTTCCTGATTATGCCAGGTAGCAATTAAGGCTAAGCACAGCTGGCTGGTCCTTCAGATCTCAGCAGGGCTGTATACGGCTGATATCAGCTATGTGTCAGCTAAGATACTCTGTGTTGGAAGGTTGACTGGGGCGTGTAAGTTCTGCTCCACGTGTCTCAAACCACTGTGCATTGTTATGTACTGGTGCAGTTCTGAGCAAGCCAGGGAAACTGCTACATTCCATTGACCACTGCAAAGCAAGTTACAATGCCAACTTATATTAAAGGAATTGTGACAAACAATTGAACTTTTGAGAGGAGAAGGTTAAAGCAACCTGGCAAGTAGCGATGACAGAAGGAAGAACAAAGAATGGCAGCCATTGGTCCAATCCATCCCCACACAGATAAAATCTCATTTTTTATCAGGTTACTGTATTTAGAGACAATTAAAAATAGCCTTATAAAGGTGTAAGAGAGTTCAATTATTTACCTTTCTTTAATTTGGAGATCATCCACTCCAACCTTAATTAAATATTGCTTTATTTTCTTTCACAACTTTGGTACATATGTTTATATTTGTGTAGGTGGCTGAGCCATATCCATATGTTTATATTTATAATTATTAGTGATACAACTGCATAGCATTTAGAATCTGCACTCATTTTTTTATACATATATATTTGTCAAATATTTGACACTGTATTTCTAAGTGAACATTATATCCATATTTTGCTTAAATTACAAATCCCTATTAATTTTTATGGAATAATGTAGTTTACTTCATTTAATTTCTAAAATGAACCAAAATGACATTATTTTTAACATTAAGATTATTTTTTAAAGAAATGAGACATGTTAATAGTTCAAAGTTAATCCATACCCAGAAAGACAAATTCAGTTTCTTTGATATTCATGACACAAAACAAATGGCATAGTTTCTTGAGTCTCTGCCAAGTTGTAAAATCATGCTAACTAAATAAAACTAATTTTGACAAACACAGTTTGGTTTTATTTAATTCGACTAAATGAACCTGTTCTTTGTAGGCATGACCTTCAGTCACACAAATATTATTTTTTTCCTTTGTGTTAAGAAACAAATAACAATCAGGAAAGTATTACATTTTAATGTCTTAAAATGAATGCGAAGAAAATGTTTAATTTCCTCTGAGTACACGGCCATTAAATCACTGGTATTGTGCTTCCATTTTCGGAATGTGCACATACATACATAAACTCTGGAGCAAAACATATGAAATTTCTGGATTAAAGAAAATTCAATCTAAGTAATGAGGAACACTATCTCTTAAATTTTAATTGGGTTATAAAAGTAATCATCCCATCTCTAAAAGCTGTTATCCCCATTATTAGCATACATTAATATCCCATATATGGTTAATTATGCCCCTCTTTTTTTAGCCCTATGATTTCAAAATGAAGCACAAATTGAGAAAAAAATGTATGAGGTATATAAGATTACATAGTTCACATTTTCGATTTTATTTAATCACCAACCACATGCATCTAATAAACTTTATTTGCTCTACATTGCTAATAAATGTCATAAATAATTTCTCCTTAACTGCTAAACCAAGATGTTCAATTACAGTACTAAATTAAGAAATGTCTTTTAAAAAAACATTGAAATAATTATGATACTAAAACAAGTGAAGAGGGCAATGATTTTACCTCCTTTGCCATTAATTGTCAATCTACATCCTAAACTTCAGAATTGGATTGCTAAAGACTAAATGTGGTGTGTTTCTTTTCCAAATGCCACCATATTTACCATTAAGTAATCCCATGAAAATATAATGTGAATAAAAGTATGTGCATGGCAGCCTGAGGCTTCAGCAGTGAACCTCTGCAGAGCACTGCATTACAAACACGTTGTTGTTCATTTAACTCTTGCTTAAGAGTGGAAAATAACACTTGGAACCGTGTTTAGCACTTTTACTCACCAAAAACTTCCTGTTATTCCATATTTTGCCTATGGGGGATTAAACTTTAAGTTCCCATGTTTGTCCACCCAAAGTGGACCATACTGTTTTATTTGGTCATTACAAGTTAGGGGCTCTCAGTCTCAAGGAAAATATATCATATTTGATAAGGATGGAATCAAGGGTTTTCCACAATGTTGCAGAAGCTGTTGGTAACTGTTCCAAACATATTTTTGCTACATTTATTCTCTTTTATTGATTTTCTTTATTGTTTTCCTGTTCACAATTTCATTGATTTATGCCTTGACATTGGTTATTTATCTCACTTGCTTCGGGTTGTTTTGCTCTTTTTCTAGTTTTTTTTTTGAGGTAGAAAAGTAGATTATTGATTTAAGATATTTCCTCTTTTCTAGTGTAAGGCTTTAGAGCTATAAATTTCCCTCTCAGAACTATTTTAGGTGCTTCCAAGACATTTTAGAGTTTTATTTCCATCTTTATTTCATTCTATGTATGGTTAATTTTCATGGAAATTTTTTTTTGATTTTTGGATTACTTAGAAGTGTGCTGTTAATTTCCAGGTGTTCGGAGATATAACTGTTGCTTTTGTTATTTCTGGTTTGAGTACATTATCAGCAGAAGATAAAAAGTGTGTGATTACAATCCTTTTAAATTTGTTAAGGTTTGTTTTATGGCTAAGAATATGGTGTATCTCAATGTTTCATGCCTGCTTAAAAATGGGGATTTTGCTTTTTTATAAATGTCAGTTAAATTGTTGACTGTGTGGTTCAGTTCTTCTACATCTCTACTGGTTTTCTATCTAGTAGTTCCATCAGTCACTCAGAGAAAACAGTTGACACCTCCAACTATAATTTTGGGTCTATTTCTTCTTTCAGTTCTATTAGTTTTTGCTTATACATTTGGGGTTTTATTTCTTCCTGGTGGCATTCTTATTTTATCATTACCTAATGTGCCCCTTGGTCTCTAGTAATTTTCTTTGTTCTACAATCAACTTAATCTGATATTTATATAGCCTTCTTGCTTCTTTTCAAAAGTAATGTTAGCTTGCTACATCATTATCTTTCCTTTCACGGTCAGCCTATCTATACTATCACATTTGAATTTATTTTCTTGTAGATAGCATAGAATTAAAACTTGTTTCTACCTGGTTCTTCTTGCTTTAACTAGTGTCTCTACACAATGGAATACTACTCAGGTATAGACAAAGAAAGAAATCTTGCCTTCTTGCAACAGTATGGATGTACCTGGAGAGTATTACACTAAGTAAAACAAACCAGTCCATGAAAGATAAATACCATATATTTCACTTTTATATGGAATCTAATGAATGAAGTAAGCTAACAAAATAGAAACAGACTCATAGACACAGATAATAGACTGACAGTTGTTGGGGGAAGGGTGGAGGGAATGGGTGAAAAGGTGAAGGGATTAAGCAAATCAAATAAATAAACCAATAAACAAAAAAAACAACTCACAGACAATAGTATGGTAAGTACCAGAAGGAAAGGGGGAGGGGGAGATAGAAAAGGATAAATGAGGGACAAATGGTGACCAGATGGTTACTTGATTTTGGGTGGTGAACAAACAGACTGTAAAATATACAGAATTGTACAACTGAAACCTATGTAATTTTATTAACTAATGTTACCTCAATAAATTCAGGAAAATAAATAAACAAATACTGAAAAAATAAAAGTAACTAGCATCTTTAGACCATTACATTTGTGCTAAGTGAAATCAGCCAGGCGGTGAAAGACAAACACCATATGATCTTACCTACAAGTTGAACCTAATCAATAAAACAAAAAGCAAGCAAAATAGAACCAGAGACATGGAAATAAAGAACAAACTGACAGTAACCAGAGGGGAGGGGGAAAGAAGGTGAAGGGTCAAGTCAAGGAACACGTATAAAGGACACATGGATGAAGAAAATGGGGGGCATTGAATGTGGGAGTTGGGGGTAGGTGGGGCAGGAGAGAGTAATGGGAGGAAAATGGGACAACTGTAATTGAATAACAATAACAAAACTTAAAATCTATAAACATAAATAATAATGAAACAGGAGTTTCCTCTTAAAAAACACATCTAAATAAATGGTCAACTGATATTTAACAAACCTGCCATGGCAGTTTGGTGGAGAGAAAATCTTTTCAATAAATGATGATGAAACAATTGGGAAAACTGAAAAAAATGGAAAAACAAGCCATTACGTTTAAAGTGCTCATTGATATGTTGAGGCTGAAGTCTGCCTTTTATTATTTGCTTTCTGTTTGTTCCACATGTAATTCTTTACTTTTTAAATTTTTTTAATCAACTGTGAAAAACTAAATTTTTTCAAGAATTCTATCTTGATCTATTTAAATTGTTGTTGGGTCCTGACTGATGTGACTCAGTGGGTTGGGCATCATCTCACAAACTGAAAGCTCGCCAGTTTGATTTCTGGCTGGGGGCATGGGAATGGCAACCGGTGGATGTTTCTCCCACACATTGAAGTTTCTCTCCCTCTCTTTCTCTCTCCATTCCTCTCTCTAGAAATAAATAAATAAATAATCTTTAAAGCATTGTTGAAGTTTTAGTGTGAGCTTTGCAAAGTTTTCTAGTGACTGTCTTAAGTATCACAGAGTATATGCATAACTTATCACAGTATATTGAAATTTTGCCACATGTGAGGTACAGAAATCTTATTTGTATTAGGTATGTTTTTCTTCTCATTATTACATATACTTATCTTAAGATGAAATGATCTACATGCATTGCCATAACATCAGATGATCTTAAACATTTTTGTTTAAATCATAAAACATGATTTAGAAATTCACAAGATGGAGAATCTAATACAGGTTGACCTCATTTTTACCCATTCTGATGTTCTTTCCATTCTCTTTATAACTTCATTTCTTTGATTAAATATTATGTCTTCTTATTCATGTGATTGTAACAGGGTGCAGCCAAGAGGGGAGCCCCAAACTGGGATTTGTAATAGAGTCCAGAAGAGCTCGGAGATAATTGGCTCCACACCACAAGGCACACCTGCCCAGAAAGCTGGCAGCTGTAGCCAATTGTGGGAGGAGCCAGAAATGGGGTTGCAGAAGAAGATTGGGGCTGGGATTTAAACCCATTGAGGCAGCCGTTTCACATCTCTCTTTTGGGACCACACGTCTCTCTTTTTGGGACCACTCGTTTGTTTAGGACCATGCGGCTTTGGTGTCTTGGTTGGGACCATGCGGCTTGGGTGAGAGTCAGGACCACGAGGCTTTGGAAGTGTTCCCCTTTGTCACATGGAGGATGCTGGGAGGACTGTATGCATTTGTGGGGAACTTTAGTTTGTGTTATTTTGAATAAATAATAAATTCCTTTCCTTTTCACTAAATCTCTGGCATTGAGAGATATCTTTCCTTTGGCGGTGGACATAACGAACCTGGGGGGGCATTCCTTTTGGGTAATAGTATATTGCCTCAGCTGCCTTTGGCCCCCCTTGTTGCTCTGTAACATTATGACATTTTTTGTTCTTAGTATGATGGGTGTGATTTTTAAATGCATTCTGTACCTGTACTTTGTCTACTATGTTAGAAGACTCTGGGTTCAACTAAAATATTTTATTTTAGGAGATGGTCATCCTATGTAAGTTTGGTAGACAGATCCTGATTTGTTTTCATAGCCTTTGAAACATTGCTCAGGTCCACTTGGTTTCTCTGGAGCTACTAAGACTGATCCAGGCATATACTAAGTCTGATTTGATCTGATGCTACAACTGGCCAAGGCCAGGCCCCACTATCTCTCTCCATGGGAGAAGGTAGTCTCAAGATTCGGAGATGAATTTTCCTGGGATGGTACTTGTTCTGGTGGTATGTATCCTCACTAATTGTAATGGATGTCAAATCCTTTTTGGGGTAAGTGTTTATCAGATTAGCATCACCATTGCATGTACCCTCTGCCAGTTACTCCAGAGTCTCAGGGCAGAGAGGGCGCTTCAGACATAAAAGGGAAGGATAACCGTTCTTCCGTTGGCTTTCGTAAGCAGAGTTTGTGACTGATACCCCTTGCCAGTGATTCCAGGCTTGTCTAATCTTATCGGAGAGAGTCATGTTTGGTTTGGCGGGAACTAAATCTACCTGGTTGTCTTCTGTTGCTAACTTGAAGACCCAAAGTGCAGGTTCTGAGCACCTTCTTATGATGACAGAAGGGAACTCAAGATACCTTGCTCCTTTGTTTTTCCTTTAAGTTATACAATCTCACACCAGTGCTCCTATCTTTTATTACCTGTCAAAGTTTTTCTTTGGTTGTCACATTCTTTTTAGGGTTTATGGCTTACTTAGTGAGATAGGTTGGAAGAATAGTTCCTTGGCTACTTTTTTTGAATTCACACTAGTAATGGTGGTGGTGGAAGATATTTGGAAAGTAGGAAGCTCTTCTAAAGATATACATATCCTAATCCTTGGATCTGTAAATGTGTTATGTTATATCACAGAGAAAACTTTGCGGATGTAATACTATTTATGGGTTTATAATAGGGAGATTATCTTAGATTGTGTGAGGGCCTGTCCAGTATAATCACGTTTGCCTTAAAAATAATTTTTCCTGACTATAGCAAGAGAGATTCTGTGGAATAAGAGAAAAAGAAATGCCACAGATAGGAAAGTCAACTATATTCCAATTGAGAGAAGAATTTTATATACCATTGGTGGCTCTCAAGGCTGGATTTTCTATCTGTCTTTATATGTCTAAACACACAATAATGTAACACCCCCGACCTTACTTCACAGAAGCAATAGGAGGAATAAGTAAATTAATTCATGATAAGTTGCTTAAAAGAATGCCTGACACATACAATCTTAATAAATAAAGTTACATGTATTATTATATATCATAATCCAAAGACTCTGTCACTTTAATGCATGCTAAATATTTTCATAAGGATGGAGATAATACATATGAATTAAATAGTAATACTTTCACATCATAGTTACAAATACATATTTGTCATTCTACATACATAAATCATGGATAATTATGCCTAAGTACAGAATTGTGCTCAGGTGGACCAACTAAATGTGATCTTTTATAGAAGTATTGAAATATTTATTTTTATTTACATAAAAATATAGAGTCATCTTTAAAGCTGAGTTAGCTTATTCTCATATATAGCAAAAATATTCTATAATTTTCCACACCACAAAAAGATCTTTATTTACAAACATTTAGCCAAAAAAAGCACTACAAATAATGTGACTATGGTTGAAGCAATACATTCTTAAGGAGCTATAATTTTTTGAAAGTGATATTGACCTTTCCAAGCCATTAGGGTACCATTTACTGCAATGAGTGCTAATTTCTTAAGTGGTATTCAGTGACCTAAAAGAGTTTGCACAACTTCTAAGTGTCTCTTAGTCCCTATGGTATAGTTTACACAGTGGTAAAAATATGGCTCATTATTTCACAAACATAAATTACAGGCAAAGAATTTAATAGTTGCAGTGACATTTATGATTAATTTAACTGGGTAACAATGAAAGGAAGTTTTCTAAAAATAAAGTGAAATTTACCTTCAGAAAGATGAGTATTATCATATGATATTTTCTTTTTTCCTGACTTTCCCCCCAAAATAGCCTTCATCTACAAATCCATTTTACAATGAATTTTTTACATGCAAATGAATATCAGAAGGGAGGGGCTATCTCAGGGCTAATTTCTTCAGTGCTCTCAGAATGATGATTTTCATCTTCTCCTATTGCTCTCTAAGGCCCTTTTCTGGTTCTGCAAACTGATGTTTTGCTGTTTTCGAGCTTGAATGGCAATCGGAACATATTTTTTAGTTCAATGAATTTGTATCTAGGCAACTTCCTAATTGCCATACATAAACTGCTTCTTCCATTTTTCCATAAAAATATTCTTATACAAATCATTGCCCCTACAAGAATGAAACTTAGATTTCTCTGAATGATAGAAAAAGGGGTAATAGAATGAATAGCATATTATACACAATATATTCCCATAACATTGTATACATATTATTCTTGCTTTCCCCTTGTGCATCATAAATATGAATACTTAAGAGAATGGAACTCAGTTTTTCTCTTTTCTCATTCTTAATGTGAATCATAAACCCATGCTCAGAGTTATGGTGAACTCTGAAACTACTGTTTTATAGATGGGAGGTTAATTATGATGTCAGGAACTTCAAGTTGTTAACTTCAAGTATATTTGCATGAAGAACATTAAGGGTGATGAAGCAGTACTGTGTTAGTCTTTGTGAGTAGCAAAGAGTGGGAGGGTGGTGGATGGAGCTTTATTTGTCATAGAAGTCCCATAAACATTGTGTTTTTCCTTTTTACAAATTTACCTAGGGCATGTTAGTTGCAGGATCAAGTTTATTATGACCTTTTTTCCCTCAGTTATAGCAAACAATATGCATTCTGCAGAATATAAGGTATTTTATTCCCAGTTTTAAAGCACCTGCGTTAACCTTATTGACTTGAGAATCTTCCTACAGCACATAAAACTTGACTGAGCCTCAGATCCACTGATTTTACTAATTCCTCTGACCCACTTCACTTTGCAAAGACATGCAAATTACTTTCTCATTCCATAAAGGTCGCTGTTTACTGGTCAACTCATCAGAAAGGCCTTTGGGGACCATCCACTCTATGATGCATCTCCACATTTTTCTCTAAAATTTCTGTTTTCAGTAGCATTTTAACAGTACTTAATAATAAAGAATATTTTTAATTTTCCTTCCTCACTAGAACATTAACTTCATTAATGCAAGATTTTTTTTGGTAGAATTGATATATCCCTCAATTACTAGAACCTCCTACATTCTAAATACTCAAGACCTATTTATACCTCCAGTGACTTTAAAAGTGACTGTTGTATAACAGATATTCAGTCACATATTTATTTACTGATCTAGTAAATTAATTAAATTGAATAATTTTTTGAAAGGAGAGCATATTTGAAGCAATATCTATTCTATGTACATAATTAATACAAAAATCATGCAAAATAACATTTCCATTGTTTTATTTAACTTGCTTCAATCTTATGTCAATAAAATATAAACATTATTATTCTCCCTGCTCCATATTGTTAGAACTAAAGCTTAAAGCCCTTGGCACAGACCAAGAAAGTGGCTTCGTTGCCACATTAGCTAAGATAGAGATAGATTGATAGGTAGGTATGTAGGTAGGTAGAAAGTTATGTTGTCAGTGGAAATCAGGCTCTTCCATGGAATCACAAGGAAGAACATTCCAAACAGCCACACGTGGGAGATGGTGGTATAGCAAGATGGTTTATTTGTATGGAAGACTGCCTCTAGGGTTCCAATGACCCATCTCCTTCCATCCTGCCATGGAAAAAATCCAATTGTGTCTTCAGCAAGGCCAAACAAAAGCCTGTGTCCAGAGTTTCAGATTCAATTAAAATCTAGTCCTTTTGTAGCCCACGAAGTCAGCTGTGAGCCCTGGTAACTGCTAGACCCACATGGTCACATGCTCCTGAATGAGAGAGTGCACAAACAGTGGGAGCGTGAGGCACAAGCAAGAATGAGAGAGAGAGACAGAAAGAGAGAGATTGATTCTTGGTTCTTCTGGGATTATATTACCTGCGGTTTAAGACAGACCAGGTGCTTTTTCTAAATAACCAATGAACTTTCCAAGCTTTTGTGAGCTTTTGATATGTCCACACCCCCTATTTAGGCTGACAGGACTCTATGGTCAAACTTCTCTCCCTGGGCCACCCAACTCTAGTATGAGATGGGGGAAAGTAGATGTGTTAATACTCTTGGTAGAGCAATATCATGATCCCCTGCGTGTGAAGCTGTAGCTTCCTGGTGAAGCAAAGAGGCTCATGCTCCCCGGTTTATTAAGCTCGATGTCGAATGCCTTCTGCTCCTCCTTTCTTAATAATTAATTAGCTACCTATGGTCCCCCTGGATATATTTAACTTTGTAATCTTACAAGGGTAAATGGATGAAGGTCTTATCTCCTGTAATTGCTTTTTGCTGTCAAGGGGACTTAGCCCTGCCTCTCCCTAGGCTTTTTATTTATTAGATATACCTGTAAAAGCATAAATGAGGACGAGTTTGGTGTCCTAGAAACATAGACAAGCGGCTGTGTTTGCAGGAGAAGCTGGGATTTGTTGGGCTTTAGGCTGCGTTGCATAGCTGTGGCTACAAACAGAGTGCAGGAGTAGCTCCTGCTGCCTGAGCAATCTGCAGTTGGCTATGGGCAGCACCTTGGCAGCAGCTCTGGGGTAGGATTTTTCTTCCACCACCTCTACCATGACACATAGGCAAGCACTTACTGATTGGTGGCCTAAGCCAGTGGGGCTGGGGGAGTGAGTGACTGCCAGAAGAGAAGGTATTCCCAAGCTGAGTTCTGGGCAGTGAACCCAAATGCTGTTTGAGTGGCAGAGAATTTGGGCCTCTACTGCTGAGCCACAGGAGGTAGAGAGCTTGCACAATCTGAGCAGCAGGGAGATGGCAGGGGAAGGCAAAAGGGAAACTGAACTGTGTGCCAATGTTACCCAAAGCTTGGCTGGGCTTGGCATTGACTAAGGGAGGTCCTCCATTCTGCATGCCCAGTTAGAGGCATTGCAGAGGATGGTGATGGAGCAACTGGGTGATGCTAGAGATGCATGCTACAAACCTCTGGGCTGCAAGCCACATCCCGAGTACCCGGGGTGGTGCCATGAGACAGCTGGCTGCTCCCAGGACCTGAACAAACCAGGATGGAGGTGGGAATGAGGGGTGACTGGGCATGTTCTCATATTGCAATACAGCTTAACCGGACATTGCAGTTAAAAAGGGTGCCCCCTTCTGTGTGCTGAGCTAGATGCATAGAAGCTGCAAATGGGCAAAGGAACTTAAAGTGTGCCCATGATTTCATGTGTTAGATACAAAATGTACAGGATGCAGGCACATGAACATGTCCCATGTTCTGCATTACACAGTGTTGATTAGCTTGTCCTGCTGCAGCCAAAAGATACTTGGATTTGTGGAGGCAGTGCCAAGAACAAAGTGTGACTGTTTTACTTCTCTTGGGCCATAGCTGCCCAAAAGACCCCAGGATGGGGTGAAGAAAAGCAGGCCTCACCCTCATTGTGCATTGGACCAGCTGTGGAGGTGTTGAGCCCATACCCCAAAATTAGGTCCTAGATTCAAATCTGAGGTGGCAGTGATAGAGATGATGGAGGGAAGGGAAAAGAAAGTGGAGAGGCCACACAAGCAGCAGTATTGGGAAGAGAGACAGAAATAATGAACAGTACTCCCAGCCCCAGGAAGCAGGTTCCACTTCTCACCGAGATCCCTCTCTACATGATCTCCCTCCTCCAGCTAATTGGTCAAATGTTGTGCATAGAAATTATGCTTTTCCACAGAGTTCCACAGAATGCTTGGAAAGCATTCCAAGGATTCATGTATGGGAGACTGCAGTGTGGCAGAGATGGTTTATTTGTTTGAAAGCCTGCCCCTGGGTTTGCAATCTGCCATCTTCCTGCATCCTGAGGTCAAACCATGTATTCAACAAAACCAAAACAATAGCCATTCCAGAGTTTCTGCTTTATATTCAAGCTTAGTCCTTTTGGAGGCCACAAAGTCTGCTGTGGGCCACAGTAGCCACAAGACCTGCATGGTGGTGTGTGCCAGCTGAAAACCTGTGAATGAGTGGAGCAAGTGCATTGAGAGACAGGGAGAGAGAGAGAATGTGTCATTCTTTTTTTCCACTGGAATTACCTAAACTGGGCTTTGGGGTGGACCTGTTGCTTATTCAAAATAATCAATGAACTTCCCAAGCTTCCATGGTCTTTTGAAATATCTACATCCCCTTGTTAGACTGACAGACCTCTATGGTGAAGCTTCTCCCCTGGTACCACCCAACAAACAGGTAGGGGAAGAGTGAAAGGAGGAGTGGTAATCTTCTTGGTGGAGCAACACTATTATCCCCATTGGTGTGAAACTGAAGCATTCTGGCTATGCACACTGGCTTATGCTCCCCAGTTTATTAAGCTCAGTGTGTAATTCCCTTTGCTTCCCTTTCTTATTAATAATAGTTAACTACCTATGCCAACAGATAGACCAGTATAGACTTAACAAATCAATAAAGGAAAATAGAGTGACATGAATTGAAATATGTCAAAGGATGATTGGGTCATTACAATGTATATTCAGAACTGGCTAGTACTCACATCAGTCTTCTTTATATTTTCCTCTAATTATGAGATTCCATAATTCTGATTTTTTCCTACTAATTTTCTTTATTTTTCCCAATGTTTCTAGGGAGAATGATATAACCAGCTTCTGTTGGCAGTGATTCTTTGCTACGTGTGCACCTAAGAAGGCTGATATGTTTCTAACAATCTCAATTTCCTAATTTGGGTCTGCAGTTCATTTCATGAATCATAGCACTATTGCCTTTGTTCAGAGTCACCTTAAACTGGCTAAAAACCACACAGAGGCATTTTCCCAGCAGTTTCTAAGCAGGCTTGTATAAGTTGCTTTGTTTTGAGTTGTGTTTTAGGAGATGTTTAGAGCACGCCTATACATCAATCATATACCATTAGGCTTTCCACTTGACTTCACAGTATAGAACCTGCTTTCTGTAGCATTGTTTACCAATTATGCATTAGCTAGTGGTATTTGACATTGGCGTATTGGTTCTGTTTTAATCTGTGTTGCCAACCTCGCCTTGTCATTTAATTACAAATACCATGTTGATGATGAAGTTGCACCAAAAAGGTTAGTTTTGCAGCCATTAAAATAAAGCTAGTTATTTCATTAATGTAATTACTTGACAAAATAAAGTTGACAGTATATTTGAAGCATGTTATATACTCATCTTTCAAAATATTTGACACTTTTATGGCTTTTGTTTGCCTCTTTGGGAGTTAAATATATAATCATAAATGGGACAAAGCATTCAATAATTATTTTCAGATCTTTATTACCTCCTAAAATTACAGGCTTAATGATCTGTTTCTTTCATGGTGTCTGGTTGGTGCTATCAGACTCATTTAACTTGTTCATCTATCCAAATTATTGTGCTGACTCTGGAAATTAGTTAAACACTATTGAATATCCTCATCTGCAGATGACTATTTCTTCTTTATTGTAAACAATAATACAGGGGGAACAAATACTTTTAAAGTAAATGTTTTATAGATTGTGAACAAAACATATACACACAAGTATAGCTATTATTTGAGATATATGGAAATGAAGGTTGTATAATATATTGTAATATAATGTAAAGCTTTTGAAAGGCAAAAATATTCTGGATAACACAGAAAGAAAAAGGCAGAAAATATCAAGAGGCCCTAAATTACCAGATTGCCTGAGTGTGTGGACCTTAGCTATATAACCTTCTCTGGTTACATATCATCTGGCTGGAGCTGAGTGTGTTTCTGCATCATAGTTAATATATAGTAAATAACTATATAATCTAATGTTCCTTTGGAAACCTGAACCATGTTACATATCTAAATAGAACCGTTATTGTGGGTTGAATTGTGCCGTGTCAATATTCATACACCGAACCTCCCCCCCCAGTACCTCAGAACAAGACCTTATTTGGAGATAGGGTCTTTACAGAAGTTACCCCATTAAAGGGAGGCAAAGGGCATCCCGATGTCAGACAGAACTTTGGAGAGGGACATGCACACAAGGCTAATGCCGTGTGAAGAGACACAGGGAGAAGATGGTCTTGTATGAGAGAGGTCTGGAACAATCTATCATTCACAGACCTAAAAAGGGATCTCCCCCTGACAGAATAATGTCAGACTTCTGGACTCCAGAACTGGGGGGCAATATATTTCAGTTGTTTAAAACCACCCAGGTTGTGGTCCTTGACTATGGCAACTCTAGGAAAGCAATACTGCCATCCTCATCATACATGATTCTGCCTACCTGATGACAGTGTTTGGACCAGGGTTGGCACCTGCCCCGAGCAGGACTATGTGGATAGTCTCTCCTTCCTAACACAGTGCCAGGGGTTGGGTAAGTTGCCTGAACCATAGCCCAGAATCTTTTCATGGAGATATTTAAAGTGAAACAGAGAATAATACCCATACCCTCACGGGGAAAATATGAGTCCAGAAGCTGCTGATGGCCCTTATTTGTCTCAAAGAAGAAAAGCAATGAGCAGATATTGAAAATGGATGCAACACATAGAAAGGAATAATGTCAAAGGGCAGAAAAAGGCAAGAACCACTGGCTATAGTTCTTAAATATGCACTCCTCTAAACTTTCCTGATTCCATGAAGCACTGCAGGGAAAATTTTTGTTTTTTTCTTTTGCTAAGTTCTTGGTTTGCTATTGTGCAAATTTCTTACACTGGTCCTAAATTCTTACTAGCAAAATTATATTAATATTAGTTACCTTTTGAGATTATCCCAAGGTCAAGGTAAACATTCTTAGTTTCTGGCACATAGTATATACTGAATGAAATGAATATGTTTTAATACAACATTCATCAATGTCTAAACAAAAATAGTAACTGATTAATATTCATGGTGTTCCTTAAGATGAAGGTCGAGAATCTTGACTTAATGTAGTGCCATAATGACATTAGGTGAAAATCCTCTTCATGGTTACCTTGCCTGTCTGCTATGTCTAAGTCCTATTTGGTGGCTGCACTTTTCCCTTGATTTTATGCAGGCTTCTCCCTGCCCCTCGTTTAGTTACTGCTGCCTTCAACATTCAGTGCCTGTCACTTATCCATCTCCCTGCTGTTCGAATTATTTCTCGTACTGCTCGGCCTTAATTCTGCTAGTTTGTGATTCACAACACAATGGGCACTGCCGATAGACACGGTCATCATTGTCTGGCAAGGCGTCAACAAAGTCACCTGAACTGAAACCTCCTTTTCTTTCCTGAGTTGTTGGCTCTCATACAGGTATATTCACCCTCTGACAAGAGGAAAAATAAACATGATGGCAGTAGTTTAGCAACTAAGATATTTCTGTGTCAGAAAAGCAGCCGTTTAAGTGAGTTGAATTATAAAAATTAAAAAAAAATACCGGCTAATAACAGACTACCTTAAAATGTTCTAGAGCCTGGTTTTAAAAAATATTTTGCTTCCTTATCTACATAACATTATTCTTGCATTAAAATTGCTTAAGGAAGCTTCTAAGGTAATTTTATATTCAATTTCTACAACTGAGGTCATTGTGCTTTGTATGCTGACTTCTCACACTCCTGCTTCCCCTGAGCTGAACCTATGTCTGTTTACACATCACTGCTCTTTGGCTATAACTAGAGGCCACATAATATGGATGTTTCCATTAAGAGGTAATGGAAATGAGTCATTAGATGAAACGTGCCCTTTAGAATGGAAAATAAGCAAAATAAACAAAATCATTTCTAGAGGACAAATTTAATATTACATATTTAAAGAAATCTTTCACATCATCTGTATTGTCAAATGAGTGATTTTATGAATGTTTTAGATAGAAATAAGCTTAGAAAAGATGCAAAAGAATGCTTGTCATATTGATGTTTACAAACTTTGAGTTTGTAATGTAATAAATGTAATAAAATTAAACTTTACCTATCTTGGTAACTTGTAACAAAATTACAGCATAAGTTGATTTTTTTCAAGTTTATTGTCTTGTTGATACAGCTTATGTTTAGAGATATTTCTTCATAAATCAAATTTCATCTTAATAACTATTTAGTTACTCATTAGCATTATCCCAACAAATGCTATTCTATTGTATGCATTATAAATAAAACAAGAAATAAACTAAAACTAGTAACATACAAAAGATAAGCATTGCTTCACAAGGGAGAATTAAATTCTTGTAGGAGAGAGTGCAGGGTGCCATAGGAACCCACAAAAGAGCTAACTGAGTCTTCCGGGATAAATCACTTTTTATTCTCTAGGGAAAACACACACACAAAATTTGCATCTTCTAAACTCCTAAAGCACACACATGCACACCCGCACTCCCACATACATACTCATGCCCACAAACAAATGTCACCAGCAAAGTGTTAAAATTTATATAGGAAAAGCACATACAAAAATATCCCATCTCTGAGATTATAAAAATTGGTAATCATATTAGGGACTATTTGAGCAAGGTGTAGCTAAATAAAATAAATAGGACTAATTTAGCAGCAGCAACTTAAATTCCTCACAATCTTCTATTTCAGAAGCACACACACACACACACACACACACACACACATTTTGGAGCTTTTTGTACTGCTACATGTTTTAATTTTGTGAAGCATCAAGAAGTAATAATTTCAAAGCCTCAAATAAAAATATGCATTCTCCCAGTGGTATCAATCTAAGATACCTGACTTATTTATATATAACTTTAATAATGTATCACAGGTCAAAAATTTACTCCCAAAGTGGATATTTCAGGGCTGGAAATTAAGAGGCAAAGACAAATTAAATGACATATCTGTGGACCACATGGGGCAAAGCAGAAGCTGTTGATGGAGGACACAGAGCTGGGGTTTGAGAAATGTGAGAATAAGGAAATACTCTCAGGCCTGGAAAAGACTCCGTAATAACACTAAGGATCAGAAAACCTTCAAAACAGACTCCAAATGTGCTAGAGTGTATTGACTTAAACATTCATGAATGAAATGAATAAAAATAAAATGTTCTCAGCAAGCATTAGAGAGTACATGTTGATTACAATCTAAATAATCTATTGACACCTTATAAATATGTTTTAATTAACTCTAGCGTGAGATAAGTATACCTTGTGTCATATAAAAACAATTTAGAAAGTTGAAGTTAGCAAATGATAATGTTATACAACTAGTACAAATGTTTTTAAGGACATGGATATGCTGAAAGAAGAATAGAAATTATGGAGAAATTCAGCATAAAAATAAAAACTCTATAATAGGACAAAATGGGAAGTGTAAGCTGAAAAGGGCAATATCTGAAATAAAATTTCTACTGGGTGAGTGTGGTAAGCAGAATAATGACCCTTACCACCCAAAAAGGCTGCATCTTAATCTGTAGAATCAGTCAGTGCTAGATTACATCAAAATAAGGAATTAGATTGCAGATAAAATTGAATTCTTAATAAAATGATATTGAATTAGACAGATTATCCTGGATGATACACAGGAGCCCAAAGAAATAACAAGAATCCTTAAAATTAGAATCAGAAAACAGAAGAGATGTTTTAAGTGACGTGATGTGAAGATTCAACCTGCCTTTCTGGCTTTGAAGTTGGAGGAAGAGGACCATGGACCAAGAAATGGGGCCATTTATAGAAGCTGGAAAAGGGAAGAAAAACAGCTTCTTCACAGGAATGAATGCAGCCCCACAGACACCTGGATTTTAGCCAGTGAGACCTGTGACATACTCCTGACCCACAGATCTGTAAGGTAACGCATTTGTATTGTATTAAGTAACCTGTGGTAATTTGTGAAAGCAAAACTATCAAGCAATGTAAATACAGGAATTTCAAGAACTGAAATGAGCAAGCGAGAACTTTAACACAATTGTTACAACAAATGTTACAAGGACTCAGTGGAAAAAGATAGACACAATAATAGAAAACCTGGGGGAGCTCAATGGAAGACTGGAAACTGTAAAAGAGAAACAAATGGAAATTGTAGAATTGAAAAGGGCAATATCTGAAATGAAAATGTTGCTATGTAGACAGTAAGAAGATTATACACAGCCAGCAAAAAGATCTGTTAATTTGTAGACATATTAAGAATATTTAACTGAAGAAATGATGAGTGCTAGATATGATAAATGTGTGGTTAATGCAAAGCTTTTTTCTGGTAAGTCTCTGTAGATGATTGCATTCAACTTCTCTCCTCCTTGTATGTACATTCCACTCCTCAGAGACTAAGTTTATTAGAAGGCAGCCAAGTGACATTCTGGGGCTTTTCCATACTTTGAAAGATCTGGCATCTTCTATTTTTTTTTTCTCTTAGACCCCAGCCACCATATATCGAGAAGCCCAAACTGCATGACAAGGTCACATGTATGATTCAGTAAACTGCCACAGATGAGCTCCCAGCCCCAAATAGCACTAACTGCTAGTCAAGTGAGTGATCCATAGTGCACACATAAATCAGGACTGGTGAAGACACTCCAGCCCCAGCTGATCTCTTACCTTGCAGAACTGTTTATCTGAGCCCATGCAAAACACTCCCCTCTTTGTGCAATCCACTAGAGCCAATGTCTATCAATGTTAGATAAGCCAGTTCACTGCCTTGATGGGAATTAATTACTTTAGACTGCTTCTTGCACTTCTAAGCAGTTTAATGCCACAGAACTTAGACTTCTAGTAGTGGTCCCCCATCCTTCCAAGGCTGTGGAAGAACATACAGTAGCTAATCTTGTGTTCTTGAGCTTTTCTTTTCTATCCATCATATCTAATTACATCACAGCACCCTGCAAGGATATATTATTCAAATGAAGTTAAAGAAACTTCATTCATGCCTCAAAATTGTAAATGTCCTACTTTCAAGAGCAACAGAGCAGGCCCCACCCCAGATGATACTGCTGTCAAAGAAATGCCTTGGTCATCAGTAGACTTCGCTGTCATTTCTTCTGCACATACTCTCTATCAGGACATACCATCCTTAGGTTAATAGGGTGCACATCCCAGTTCACTCTATTTTTAGGGTCTGCAGCTGAACCAAATAAAAGTGTTAACTTGAAAATTGCCTGAGATGAAAAACACGTTAACTACAAAGGACAGTCCATCGTCTGAGCTTATAAAGGTCAGATGACCCCGCAGACGTAGGAAAATAGTTTTAATCACCTAAACTCTGTGTGTCAAACTCTGTTTTATAGGGTCATTTTTCTTGTGAGAAAAGCCAGTAGTCACAGTAGTCATGAGCTGTCTGTGTAACAACCACCAGTCAGAGCTAACCTCATGGCTCTTAGTCATTTATTTCACTTTCTCTCTCTCAGTGGGATAACTAAACAGAAATAAAAAAACTAAACATTCTAACTTCCGATAGGCAGTAAGGCGATGACAAAAAGGAAGTAGAAAGGAATTCACAGAAGCTCAGGGGATCTTCATATCCTTAGAACTTTTAGTAGTAGCTCTGTGAACATGACTGGGGAAGGAAGGGATTAAGGGGAAAATCCCAAAGAATTCATAGACAGACAACATTACTGTGATTACCAAAGGAAAGGGGGTAAGGGATCTTTTATGGCATAATCTGTTTAATCTACCTGTTTATTTTTCTTGTTTATTAATTTTATTTCTGTCTGCTCTCACTAAAATGGAAGATTAATGGAAGCAAAACATTGCTTCTTCTACAATAATCATAACAGTGTACAACAGATATGTTTTAATAAGTGATCAATTCAAATATTATGGCCTTATGAAAAGAATTAAAATGGATTAAATGTTTAAACATCAAATTGTTACACTTAAATGAAATAATCTAAAGATAGATGAGCAGAAAAAAACACATAATTTGGTTAAGGATTATGTAAGAAAAATTATGTATTTATATAAAAAATGCATGTGCCAGGCACCGAGAGTAACACACTGGTACTGTAGAATATTAAAAAGGATATTTTAGATGGTCTTTTAAAGATCATCTAATAGATGATCATGTTTAACTTGATAAACATTTAAAAGTCATAATACACTGGAAAACATTCTTTTAAAATTTGAAATATAAGATTAATACCAAGCTCCTCTGCTAATATCCCTAAGGATGTTGGATAGCTTTGTATTTATGTTCAGTTTTACTAAATAACTCCTTTTTCTCTAAATTTGGTATAATTTTGATTTATGTAAAAACATAATCATACATGCAATTACCTAGTGAAAAATGCTAGCAGTTACCAACACGGAGAGTATTAATATTGTGGATATTATGGAGTTTCTGCTGCATTACTTTCTAGTTCATTTACATCCCATAGCACTGTATTAAATCTCTATGGACATGTGGCCTTATCACAACTCTTTTCTAACCTGTGACAGCAGACTAGTGGCAGACTCTATGTACCCTATGAAGTAAGCTCAGTGAACTGTCAGTATAACTTTAGTATTAGTTGATTATTTCAATTGAATTTGTAACTTCTTTTGAGTAGGATATCTTATAACTAACTCTATATGTTTACATAACTGGAAAAAATACATAGAACATTTAAAAGGTACTGCAGGTAACAGTAGCAGTGTACTCTGGCAATTTCATTAGCAGTATTTTTTGCATATTTTTGAACATTTTTATTATGAAATGTAGTCAAAACAAAACTTAGTGAAAGAAATATTTTTGATTTAAGAAATAATCATATATATGTGTGCATATATATAATGTTTACATTAAAGAATATTTATTTCCTTCAAATATCAGGGAATGGTATTCCTGAAAATCACAAATATCCACCAATGTATACACCCATTTTTATTAGAATTAAAAAAATTACCCTATGTGAATGTGCCCATTACAGTCCCATTAGTGGTAGAATGGAAACTTCAGTTGTCTCACATTACTATACACTTAGCATAGATGGATTTTAATATAATTTCAATTATTATTAAATTTGTGAATATAAAATTTTATTTTATTATGGATTTAAATTTCTTCTCTCTGATATTCATGGAATTGAGTTTCTCTACTTGTACTTATTTTTCTGTGAAATCCTGTTGATGTTTTCAATCACATCATTCAGTAATTGTTTTTATTGATTCATAGATATTGTTGATATACTTGGAATAAAAATCCTTGATGTTTTGCACATTATTCTGGCAGTATTTGGTTTATATTGTCTAATTATACATTTTTAAATAAATAACATTTCTTATTAATCAATTTTGTGTTATCTCCAAATAGTTTGTAATTATTTGTCTTCTCTAACTTCCAACCCCATTAATAAAATATTACCTTATATTGTTTTTAAACTTTTATAATGTTGCCTTTTATGTCTATTTCTATATTCAATTGTTATTGATTGTTTTCAGGTCATGGGTAGCAGGTGAAGTTTCACTTTTCTCCATATAGCTTACTGTTTCATGATCATTAAATAATTCATCCTATTGCTATAAAGGTAGTACTACTATACATTCTTAATCTCTAAAATTTAGCATTATAACCCATGATATGGGAGAACAAGTCCTCCTACTTTTTTAAAATTTTTATTCAAGAGTCTTGCTTATTTTTACTCATTTAATCCTCTTTGTCTATGGTTTTCAACTGGTGGTGATTTTGCTCACAATGGGATATTTGACAATATTTAGAGACATGTTTGATCACCGTGGATGACATCTTGTAGGTAGAGACCAAGGATTCTGCTAAATATTTAAGGATGCAAAAGACAGCATCCCACAATGAAGAATGAGATAATCCCCAACATCAATGGCACCAAAGCTGAGACGCCTGTACTAGACAGATGTTAGAACCAGCTTGTCTGTGAATAGGGCTTAGCTGAAAATTTGATGTAAAAACCAATGAACAACTTGGAGATGTTTTTCACACTCAAGACATTAAGTAGTCCTATCCACAAGCTAACATGCATCTCTACATTTTTTTAAAGATTTTTAATATTTTGTTAAATTTCCTTAAATAATAGACACACAATTTTTATTAGACTCTCTTGTGGACTTATATTAATTTGTAAAGCTCTAACAATTATTCATTTAAGCTATATTTACTACATTAATTTTTATAGAAATGCACTTGAATTTATAATTTTTAAACATAAAACTTTATATCACTTTACAAATTTTAATAATTTATCTAAATATTCTAGTAAATTTTCTGCAAGTATTGTTTTCCTTTCTAGATATGTACTTTTTGTTTATTTTTTTGTGTGGTTACAGGCATTTTTTAATTTACATGTTTCTTAACAAAAATGGTAATAATTGAATCTTTATTTTTTCTTAATGTAAGGTATGATTTCAATAATCCATCATTTATCATGTTGAATTTCTGCGCCTGCTTATATTAACATTTAAAAGTTTCCTACTGTTTGGGTTTGATAAAGTTGTAAACATTAAATAATTTTAAGTTACACTTTCTACATTTAATGAAATGTTTCTTTTGATACGTTAATGTGAGGAATCCAGGTTTAATTTTTTAATATTAAACATTTGAATTATTTATGGGATAAATGAAATTATATCATAATTATTAATTTTTTATGCATTGTCCAGACATTAGCTGTGATACCACTACATTTTCAGTGACGTTAATGTTCTTTTTTTAAGTTAATTTCAATTGTTTTGGTATCAAGGCTATGAATGCCTTTGTAAAATGAGGTAAAGAATGTCCAGAGTTTTTATTTTTTGAGTTTTGGGACTATGAGAATTTGTTAACTACTATATGGTAGATCTCACTTGTAAGAAGAACTCACGTTGTGTAAAGGGTTTCTCTAAATTCTAATTAGGTTGCATTAATGTTTTGGGGGACATTCAGTCATTCCATTTCTTATGTAATACTATTTTTAGGAAGCAAACTCTCTATGTTTTCCTTTTGATTGGTATGGGTTTATTCACAGTAACATTCTTGTGTTGGCTTCTACCATGCGGTTATGCATTCGCTGTGTGTGTATGTTTTATCTTCTACTCAGTATCACAATTAGGTGATTTCTTTTTCTGTCCATTTCTGTATAGTTAGGTTTGTCTTCTAATCATTCTCTTGCTGTGATTGTTATTCTTATGAGTTAATGCTGAATGTGGGATTTCCCTGTTTATTCCAAACTTTTGGGGGGAGCCATTGGATTTCCTTCCCATCTTCTCTCAGTGAAACTGTCATTTCAGAGTTTCGATTTTACAGCGATTGGTAGAAACCCTTAGTTGAATGTATGCCTGATGCTTATTTTTGGCTCATGGATTTTGCTTTACTTCTGTGGGTTTCAAAACATCTTTATCCTTTGGCTAGTTCAGTGTTAAATGTCATAAAATTATTTATTATAGCCAGGATTGTACTTTCTTCCCAGCAACCTAGGATGCTGTCTTGTATGTGTACATAATATCTTCCACATTCTTTGAAACAGAAGGTATGTCTTTTGGGTATACATTTCCAGCTGAGCCTCACATAATGGCAGAATATTTAGCAAATACTGTGATGTAACATGTGAAGATAACTATAGATATACTATATGGCACGAATGGAAAGAATATTGTCTGGTACTCTACCATCCAAATAACTGTTACTCTAAACATCACTCATTAAACCTATTTCTTTCAGTTTTCATCAAGATAAATCCATACAGTATGAACTGAGTGGTAAGTACTATCCAAGACATTGAATACAAAAGAACATTTTTTTCTGAGAAAACTTACCTAATGATCAAACAGTTATATGTTCTCATGAAGCCCAAACATACTTTATTTCACTCTCATTTTTAAACTATATCTTTAAATACTTCACTTGAAAAAGTAAAATAATAATGATAAAAATATAGACCATTAAATCACTCATTTTTATTAGGTTCAGCACTTATGTTTTTTGAGCTTTTCACTAGGGTAATAAAATCAATGAGATATTTGGTGTCATAGGTAGAATCTCCTTGTAAATTCAAGGGTTTTAATGTATTGCATATTGACAGAAAATTACTCCTAGTTTCTTGGAATGGAGTAATTTCGTATTTGGCATAATAGTGGGTCAAAAAGTACTTTACATAGGGTAAAACACTATATGTTTAGAGAAACATAAACAGTTTAATTGCACAGTCTTCCTAAGAATTTAGTATTTCAAAAGATAGCAAGTTAAATGCTAATAAAGAATTTGAAATTTTAAATCAGAACAAATACCACATAACTATTTCTTCTGTTCCAAAATGTCAGTGGAGTTAGAAGGCCATCTAATCATGGCAAGATTTATTTTCTTCATGTGTAAAATAGGACTGCAGGATCTGAGTAAGCACACGGGATCAGTTATGAAAGAATCGTAGTGAAATTGTAAACAAATACACAGGTGTTACTATAATGCCTGAAAAGCACTAAATATTTCAGAACATTGATAAAAGTTTAGTTTATTGTACATTTTCATGACTAGGAACAATAAAAGACAGGAGACAGTAAATAATCAACTGGAAAGTCATCCTCCCTTACCCTCAGTTTTGCTTTTTATGGTTTTGGTTACCTGTGGTCAACAGCAGTCTGAAAATATTCAGTAAAAATTTCCAGGAAAAAAAAAACTATTCATAAAATTTCAACCATGGGCCATTCTGAGTTGTGTAATGATGTCTCTGGCCATCCTGCTCTGCCCTGCATGGAAGGTGAATCATCTTTTTGTTCAGTGTATCCACATTGCATAAGCCACCTGTCCATCAGTTACTTAGACGTGGCCCCATTTATCAAACAAACTGTCTTGATATCACAATGCTTATATTCAGATAACCTTTATTTTATTTAACAATGATCCCAAAGTACAAAATAGTGATTCTGGCAATTCATATATAACCAAAAAAAAAAAAAAAGCCTTAAACTCAATCACAGGTATGTATGCATAGGAAAAAAAAAACATAGTATAAATAGGTTTCAGTATTATGAGTGGTTTCAGCAGGTCTTAGAATATATCACCATCAGATAAGAGAGGACTGTTGTATTACTACAGGTGACTGTAATTCAGAAAGAGGAAAAATAATGCAAGTTTGAGAAGTTAGTCAGCGGCATTTCCCCATGGTCACTCTTGGCATTGAAAGATCGGCAAGGCTTAGATAGTTCATTTCTAGTGTACTAACACAAGGTAGGGCTGGCACACACTCGGTGCCCAGAAATGTATTTACTAATTGCTTTCAGGGAAATGAAATGCTTTATCAGAATCGGGTTAATGTAAATGTGTTTTATCTTTATGGGAGAAAAATCAGAAAATTGTTCTCATTGTTGTGAAAAATGCATTAGAGAGTAAGTGGGAGGAAATGAGAATTAAATCTGACGAAGTTAACCTTGACAGTGAAGTTGAGGTCGTGGAGCTTATTTCTGAATTTTCAGCTTTCTCACACTCCTATCCCCCTGATACACATTTCTTGTTCTCTACTTTCAATCTGAAATATAATTATGAGATATCTTCTCAAATTTGAATAGGCATTATTGATTTAGAATATCCCATAGTATTTTAGAAAATACTATATTGCTAGCCGTGTTTTATATTACAGTGTCCCTCCCTATTACCCTCCATTCCAGTGACAAAATGAATTTCCTGAATCCAAGTTTAGATAGGGAAGAACTATAATAGCATCCTTGACTTTTAAGGGTGGGTGCAAATGTATGGTTTACAAATGCTGATAATTGAAAAGCAAAGCCAAAAAAAAAAAATAAAAATAAATTGGGTTGTTCATTTGGAGCAAAGTAAGTGGCTGCCCAAAGCATACTTCAACATATTTGCATATGGATTGATCAAAACTAATTACTCCTTCCAGATAAGTAAATAAAAAGAGTAAGAATCAAAGAGGTTTAATGCTAACCTAACAATAAAATCCTTTAGTGTATTAAAGGCTTCATTGTGGAAAACGGGATTGAAAGTGAAAGATGAAACAGGAATAGTGTTCAATTTTTTTTTTCTGGTTTTTCCTTAATCAATGCAATACAACCCTTCAGGACTGTAAAACTTGTCATTCCTTTGAAGAAAATGTGTTCATTTTCTGTTTTATTCCTAGGAAAGCAAATTGACAAAAGCCCAGCTCATAGGAATTTGTTAGGTTTCTTTTGTCTCGTACCCAGTGGATAGTCAGTAATATTAATTTCCACTACCTTTTCCTGCTTAGTTATGTGGATACACCTTCTGTTTAAAGTTTCCGAGGAAATATACAGATAATTATATTTTAAAAAAAAACTAAACATAGAAATTCTGAAAATGAAAGCTCTCCATATCTAAGGAGGGCATAAAAACACATTCAAGTTCACTGAATGGGAAATGAATAAACATATGGCTGAATAAAGTGCATATGTAAAATCATTGTAAATATATGCATGACTATCCTCAGCTTCTGAATGCTACTTCATACAATAAGGCTTAAGTACAGAATCAAAGAAATGTATTTGACTATATCTCAAATAAATAGCCTGCCCAGGGAAATAGAAAACAATTAACCTAAGAGGATTATTCAGTAATGCTGACATCATCTATCTCATTTAAAATGCTTCCTCCTACCACAGCATAACCTAAGAATGCATATCTGTCAATGCCCACTTACTAAATGTCTATTTTAAAATATTTTGTATTATGAAATTCACTGAAATGCAAAAACGTATGTCAACAGATTCTCTAAACATTGATAGTAAGTCTGACTTGGGGTGATGGCACAATATTTTTTGCCCACAAATAACTTCCAGATAATACTAATTACCAGATGATATCAAGTAACAGAGAGGAGAGGTCCAGTATCTTTTCTCCCAAGCAAATGCACTTTCAAGTTTCATTCAGACACAGCAATCTTCCAAAAATATGTCAAAATATCTCAACTACTCCTGAGCTATTTCAATGAGTGTGGCAGAAGGTGTTTTATCAGGGACACAAAGCAAATCCTCTCCTCTTAGTCTATATCCATGTAATATAAACAAACCTAATTCAATGCCCTACAATGTAATGCATAAATAAAATTAGATCAATTATTTGACATATTTTATTTTTTATTGAATAGATGATTTACTAGAGAAAAGATCCCACTTAGAGTAGCTTGATTCTTCTTCTACTTTTAATTTAGCCTAATGTATAGCTGTAGACAATAGCTGAGTTTTTATCCCTAATTAGGGTAAGTTCCAGCCCCACCTCACAAGGCAGACTTATAGAAAAAGGTTCTTTGATCCAGACACTTAAGAAACCTGGGCTTGAGGCAGAGAAAAGAGTCATGTGGATTCTGAAGGCATTTATAATCCTGTATTAAAGGAGGATCGATCTCAGTGTGAATTAATGAGTAATAGAACATAATACATGTCAATTTTCTCCCCTGTGGCAAAGCAATCATTTACAGCTCTTGAGTGCCCATGGAAATTTCCTATCCTCACTGGACACTATCACAACCTAGAAGGATCTTACCAGAGCTTCAGGAAGCTTTCCTCCCAGTTCACAGGGGGAGAAGGCAGTTATACCTTCTGGGACTCTCTCAACTGTTCTGAAAACTCTATCGACACATCTTCCTGTCCACTACATCCAAGTAAAATAGCAGCCCTGACACTTAACTTCTCTGACTATATTCTGCTAGGGCTAATTGAACATGAGTCACCCAAGATGTTTCCAGGGATTGCATATTCCTCACATATTCAGGCTTTAGTCTGCTCGAAACTTTGTTTTAGACTTCTGTTTTACACAGGTTAGCAAATTAATTTCTGCAGGAAAAAATATGACCACTTCTTTGTGTGAATAAGTTTCATTAGAATTCAGCCATCTTGACTCACTTAGGAGTTGTCCGTGGCTGCTCTTCTGCTACAAGTCTGCCTATTGGACAGAGATGTGTGACTGACAAAGCCTATAATATTTAGAACCTGCCCATTTGCAAAAAAGTATTTGCTGATTTCTGCTCAAATAAATGATATAAGAAAATAAACACATTGCTTCAGGTTTATTAGTTAATTTGTAACGATGCTGTTGATGGGGGAGCAAAAATGGGCATCACTATGATAAGGTTAATAAAATGACGCAAAGAAGTAATATTGGAAGTGACTTGCCAAAGAACAAATTTCAAGATACTCAGGATTTGTATGAATAATTGAAATCATTTTCCACAATGCAATCATTTCTTCCCACTGTATTCTATCAATTCCAGAAACATTATCTTACCAATCTTCATGTTGTTAAACAGTATACGAGCAACACAGTACATTTTATGTAAAATAAAATAAAAATTGGCCAGAAGAAAGAAGAGTAATTTTTCATTTTTATGAAAATATTCTGTTCCAAGTAGTCTTCAATGAGTACCACTCAGAGCATCAGGAAGCAAAACGACTGAAATCACTGCACAGCCTTCGCAGTGGTTAGCACTGACAACTTTAGAAGTAAAGAGCTCATACAATAAAGAGAAAATAAGATGTTCTCATCTTCAACTATCAACATTCATCATTTTTCCTCCTATAGAACTTCAATCTCATAAAACTAAAATCCCATCCTTTTGTGAATTACACATTTAAATGCACTCTACAACTCCCTACTGCTATTTATTATGAAGATTTCTCAAAATCCTAAAACTTAATCATTCCAATAATTCATTTAAAGATAGTGTGCATATTTAGTTCACTAAAATCTTGCCCGATTCATAAAGGAAAAAATTTTCTGAATTCGTAATGCGGTACTTTTGCATTTAGCCATCTGTGCACAATATGAATCATTTATTTTAATATTTTCCAAAGGATTTTATAAACCATGGCCTATATTTATCATTCTGTCTTTGATAAATAGCTATGTGAGCAAGGAATGGCCCCAGCAATTAGTGTAGCTGTTCATGTAAAATTTTTCAAGTATCATTTTGATATCTTAGTATGATGAATTTCCTTTACTCTCTTCCTTAGTTTTATGAGAGGAATTTTTCATTTCCTATTTCATGAATAACCTCAAATATGTTTCTATGGGAATTATAAACTATCTAAAAGGAAGCAATTACCTCATTCCTAACAAGACTCTTAAACAGTTAAGAAAAATGAGAGGCTACATGTATCAAATACATTTTTTTTCCTATTTTATGACTGACTCACTCAAAAGTATTCAAGAGAATTTTTATGCTCTTTCCATAATTTATAACCTAACAATTAAAACTTAAAAAAATTCTCTCTTCTAAGTTTGGTTAACAATATCACTACCAGAGCAAAACTAAAATGACAATTTTAATTGTGGGAGAGAATGGTAACAAAAAAAGATATTTAACATTAAAGATCCATCATGGTATCCAAAATAATCCCCTCTAATAGCCATCTCATAACTACACAGAAAGAATATATACTATCATAGAATATCTGTTATTAAAAAGGTCAGTATTTCCTAGATTATATTAAAACAAGTGCCTGCCCTGGCTGGCGTAGCTCAGTGGATGGAGCGCGGGCTGGGAACCAAAGTGTCCCAGGTTCGATTCCCAGCCAGGGTACATTCCTGGGTTGCAGGCCATAACCCCCAGCAACCGCACATTGATGTTTCTCTCTCTCTCTATCTCCCTCCCTTCCCTCTCTAAAAAATAAATAAATAAAATATTAAAAACAAAAAAAAACAGAAAAAAAACAAAAAAAAACAAGTGCTTAAGTTAAATTTTACCACTCCATATTTGAAATGTCTTAATATATAAATAATTCACACTTCATGAAATTTATATTGTTTAATAAAATGAAATTGGGAGATATATAAAAATAAATATGTTTCTAGCAATATGGATTATTATAGAAAAGATGTAGATGCTGATATTAGTTATTTTCTTATAAGCAACAAATAACACATTCACAGAAGCATACACATGCATAAGGGTATATATTTTATAGAATATATTAGTATTTATACACATGTAAGTATGTGTAAAAATATATAATATAACAGGTTAACATCTGATTCTTATCATCACTTTTTGGAAAACTTGGAATTACATAAAATAATATGTAAGCCAAAAACTGTTAAAACTAGAAGAAATCTAGGAAATTATTGATACACAATTATTTACTTTGTATCAGAATAAAAAAATGAATACCTGATGTTAACACCACTTACCCATTGAAAAATATAGTTTGACTGATCCAGGATTAGTAGCAAATGTTAAAATTCCAGTGAAATATATACAAATGTCAAAACCAGCAACTTTTCTTTTATTTCTACATACAAGGGAAGGGAGCTAAGATTTAAGTCAAAGACCAGGGTTCCTGTTCTCTTTTACTCACATAGGCCTGTGATTCTGGGCAGCTAGATTACCTGAAATGTTGTGAACTAAACCAGTGGAAACCATAGGGACCCCTTTTTATTTGTTGTAAAGAGCTGAGATATAAAACATATTAAATTGCATTAAGCTATTCTAGGCTATAAAGCAACATTATTTAAGTACCATAAACATTCTCCCTTATATGGATATTTCTAATAGAAAGTTACAAATATAGAACTGTTAATGTGTCATTTAGTTCAAGATATTTATTTTTGATGGATGAAATAATAATACAGTATATGACATACACATATAATGATGAATATAATGATGAATATGATGAATATAATGACATATATAATATGTATAAGAAATATTAGTGCTAGTGGGCTTAAAATCCCTTTTATGGGTTGAAAAGATGTAAGTGATACAACCTAGTATCTAAACATAGGGATATATTTAGCCATACACATTGATTCAAACTAAATCTCCATGGCTTAAAATGGCAACATCTACTCTTATGTATTTCTCAGGTCTTTCTTAATAATTTTACAAAAATAAATATAAAAAAGAGGTCTGGTAGAGCGTATGGGCATTGTCAGATGAAGAATATTGTATAACTATTTCATGTTTCCACCTTTAGTTACCCCTCTCTTAGATGCCTGTTTGTGGTGGTAATCCCCGGTGTCCGGAGATTTAGCCAGGTGTGCAGCTCACAACTGAGCCCGTGAAAAACCTCTTTCCCAGATGTCTCTACTCATAGCTGGTGCTCCCTGTTGGGCTTGTGTCAACGTGGTTGATTGACTTCCTTTGGAGCAAAACATGGATGACTAAACAAAAACAGGAAGAAAATAATAAGAAAATTGTTGTCCAAATCTAAATGCTTTTTGAAAAGCATTTCATCCTAAAATGAGAAGATAAAATTGAAAAACGGAGCAAAATAAACTTCTGGTATCAGACAGTCAATGGTAGAAACAGCTGCAGCAAATATGATAATAAGAGAGGAAGCAAGCTTAATTGAAACAGATGTTTTCAAATGTGCATTTTTAAATGGTATACAAACATTGATATAAAGTAAATTTTAAATAAAATGGAATGGATTGGAAATATAATTAACATCCAAAAGAAGCAAAAATAATCTTGATGAAAAGCAAATTAGAATGATAAACAATAATTGGTTTTGCTTAGACAACAAAGTATTAGTGAGTAGAGGAAAATTATCTTTTATTTTAACTTCAGTACTATTTAGGCAAACATGTGTTTAACAAGGTCTCAGTAGACATTTTCTGTGATAAGAAACTTTAGAGCAAATAGAACTTTGGAAAATGTGCCCTCTCAACCTTTTAAAACACAATCTAATAAACTTTCACACTGCAGATTTCTATGGAATTAAAAGGGAAACTTTATTATGATAATTGGGAAAGAAAGATTTCAGTGTATTACAATTATCCAAATTTCTCCTTCTTATGGACTACAAGTTGTCAAGAATAGTGAAGGGTCTGATATTTCACTCTAATTTCAAGCCATCAAGATAGGTTGCCAGTTTCATGGAAGATGGCAGAAGACACAAGACCACTTAGTCAGAGAAAAGAATTGCCTCATGCACAGTACAACAAGCAGCATGAATACATGCAAAAATAATTCTGTCAGCTCTCTTTGCCCCAACTTTCACAGAGTCCATGTGGCTAAACCTGGGTGTAAGTAAGACTACAAAAAGAATGGGGCCCCAGTGGAGTTAGAGAACCTAAATATTTTATAATATTAAGAGTAAGCAAATAGCTCTTTGTTCTGGAGGGAGACACTATCTTTACCTTTCAAGATGTTCTTCTGTACAAATATCTTTGAAAGACAGACCGCAAGAAAGGCAACCAATGCCAATACATGCACATGTATAAGAGACCACAAAGTACATTCTCCCAGTACAGGTGCTTTTTGCTCTGACACCAGATTCAGTCCCCAAACACGGGGCAACTAAAGTGGTTTCCTGAGAAGAGCTCTTTCTTCTCCACCTGTTCTCTCCTTTTTACCTTGGTACCACTTTTGTTTTAAATTTTATTTATTGGGGTGATATTTGTTCACCAAACCATACCGATTTCAAATACAGGTCAGTACAATATTATCTGCATACTGCATTGTACTCCCATCACCCCAAACAGAATCTCTTTCCATTGCTATCTCCCACCATTGCCCACCTGCATTTCCCTCATCTCCTTTTCCTCTGGTTATTGCCACACTGTTGTCTGTGTCTATGTTTTATGTATATGTGTTTTTTGGTTAAACCCTTCACCTTCTTTCACCCAGTCCCCCAACTCCCTCCTCTCTTGACAGCTGTCAGCCTACTCCATATATCCATGAGTTTGTTTCCATTTTGTTCCTCAGCTAAATTCCACATATAAGTGATATCATGTGGTACTTATCTCTCTCTGACTGGCTTATTTCACTTGTCACAATAATCTCCAGGTCCATCTGTGCTGTTCCAAAAGGTAAGATTTACATTTTTTTCTTTTTTCTTAATGGCCAAGTAGTATTCCATTGTGTAAATGTACCACATCTTGTTATCCACTCATCTACTGGTGGGAACTTACCACTTTTTAATTTCACTTAAGTATCCTCACTGCTATTGAGTAACGCTTGTTGCATGTCTTCTGTAACGGTCACATTGGGAATATTACTGGGAGAGAAACACACATTTGGAACAGAACAAGTGCATGCTGGGCAGAACAGAAGCCTCAACAGGCTGTTGAAAGAGCTCAGCCATGCTCAGACACAGACATTATAAGAAGGGCCAAGCGTGGCGCCCGTGTGTGCTGTATGTCTCATAAAAGCCAAACGCTTCTGAATTATACTTGTTCCTGCACAAATTTGGACTTGGATATGAGCTAAAATGTATTTGAATTTGGTGTAATTTAAGTGTATTTAAATGCTCCTTTAAAACAAAATTGAGGCTATTCTAGGTGGGGTTTTTTTTTCCTCTCAACAACCAAAGTGGATTTGATGCCTGAGGGCCGAAACCATCCAAACGCTCATTCATTCACATAACTCTTGGTAGATGCTCTCAGCTGGAAACTCTGCTTAGACTGCTGGTGAGAACACACTTGTAGCCTTTCCGTGTGGCTGCCTGGGCTTCTTCACAATGTGGTTCCTGCCTTTAAACAGCAAGAACATAAATGTTGCTGGAAGCAGCTGAATTGCCTTTAGACTCTCGCCTCAGATGTTGCATAGCATTACTTCTGCTGTAGTCATGAAACCACAGATAATAGGGATCCCCAGTCTTCAAAGGGAAGACTATCAAAGTTGCATTATAAAAATAACATGTGGAAGAGGTGGCATTATCTTGGCAATCTTTGGAGAATGTAATCTACAAAGTTCCATGTACGCTGTTGTGTTGGAGCTGCCTTGCACTGGCTTACAACGGTTGATTTTTTGCATCGCTTGCCAACTCTGCATTCAGTGGATCACACTCAAACCTGAAAACCAAAGTACTGAAGTTGTGTAAATCCAAAAAAAAGTTGCAAATGTCTTTTCTTCTTTTAAATCAGAGCTGATTCTTAAATATTTACCTACAGGTTGTTGCCCATATGTAACTTCACCCATCTTTGAGATATTGTCATTCCTCTTCAACATCACTTTCTGTTTGATTTCCTATAACTTAAACACTAAGATACAAAAAAATAAACTTCTAACACATTTTTATAACTCAGATAGTAACAGAATGAAGTAGGAAAAAAAGACTATTCATAGATGATAGACCTAAAATAATATCAAATTAAGGAAGAACATTATATAACTATTGAATTCTTCATATTTGCATTAGATAACATAGTCTTTACTGGTACTTATAAGTGTCTTCTTCTATCATCCAATTCATATTCACTTTACCCTGGGCAAGAACTTGGTTGGTCATGGTGACTGGCTGGCTTGGATAACCTAAAGCTTCTTTCCAAAAGTGTCAGAGCAATAAGTACTTCTTTTTGTTTTAAGTACTTGATGTGATTTCCCATAAAGGCATATCAAAGTAAATAAGGGTAAAAATAGGTGTCCCACAAAATCTTCCTCTTATCCCATTTAGGGTTAATAATTAATCAGCCTAGCCAGTATTGTAACTGTGTTCTTTTTTCTCTTGTCCTATTCACTTCAAAATGGCCATGTGGCACATCCAACTAAGTTCTCTAAGCCAGCAGATCCCATCTGTGAAGGTAAAGAAAGAAAACATTTTATTGGTAGATTGTAAGAGTTTGTACAGAGAGGAGCTCTTCATGTTTTCTCCCTTTGATTGCCAGATGCATGAATCCTGGTGCTGGGAGAACAGCAGCTTACACTGATTCAAAACAAATGTCACATAAAGAGTGCCACAAACTGTATTGACAACTCAGTGACTGAGTCTCAATGCATGCTGTTCTATCAGGTATAAGTTATGCTATTTTAGAGTGATAAGAAGTAAGACCAGTGAATTCCAAAAGTAGGAGCTGATAGTTGCATTTCACACACTGTAAAGGGATTCACTACTTAGAAGCAATATTCCGTTGCTTCTGGGCTGGTCCTCAGTTTTGGCTCCAATAAACTTTTATAAAACTTTTTTGATAGGTTTGAATTTTCATTGCTAATGGCTTTGAAAAATGGAGTCATGTAACCATGACCACATCAGTGTAGAGAATATTTTCGTGGTTGTGAAAGTTTGTCCTCAGGTCTCCAGTGGGGGACACACGGGAGGCAACCACACATTGATGTTTCTCTCCCTCTCTTTCTCTCTTCCTTCCCCTCTGTCTATAAAAAAATAAAAAATCTTAAAAAATTAGAAGTTTAATTAGTAGCAAAAATACAATTAAATGGTCATTTTTTAATATTTAAATTAGATTAAAAACTGTGCCAATGTAGGCTTGGGAATATATTCTTGATCTGAATATACTGATCTAATTTTAAAACTACAATAATTAAACAAGAAATCATTTAGGTCCAATAAGTCAGACAATTTCATTACATTAGAAATATGCATTTAAAAAATTGGGGCATTTACTTAAGTTTATTAAATGTATTTTCTTATTTCTCATTTTTTATTTATTAAATGTATTTGTTAAATTATTGATGGTCTCAAATTCATAAATCTATATCTCCTCCCATATACATCATTTCCTTTTATTGTCTCTGTTGTGCTGCTCTAGATAAATAAGATTCTTTCTGGCAAATGTGCCTCAATCAATATATACAACTTATTTCCAATCTAAAATCAAGTGTAAAAGTATGTAATGATTTAATATTATTGCTCATTTAAAAATATACAAACATACAAGTCAACAGTCAACCTTTGGCATTTAAATATTTGTTAAAGCATTAAAGAACTATGGAAAACCTTTGCCAAATAGAGGCTCTTAGTGTTAGTCTTCCAATTTTCTTTAGATTTTGATGTTATAATTGAAAATGCTTCATCATCTCAACTTCCAACAATGCTAAGTTTTGCCTTCACTGTCCAAATTTAATGGACACAAAAGAAATATTTTACCCTTGAAAACATATTTTGTACTTTTAACATCGTATACAATTCAATATTTTATAACTTAGTTACCATCTAAAGATCCACCTTCTTCAGAACAAATCACATTTTTATAATGCTTGTGTGTGTGTTGTTATTTAATTTGGCTGTATACATACAGTCTGTAGGAATAATCCTAGAAATAGAGAAATAGTCACTTTAAATTATCCACATTTTCTGCTACTTAAATTATGTGCATACCTTGAAAAAATTATGATAATTTACTCCTGAGATTCCATAGCCTAAAACAGTATGCATACTATTAATTTAATCAAAAATACTTCACTGGAAGAGATACCAATATCATAGACAAAGTCAAGGTTATATCTCACCATATAATTATATCTTTTATTCATGATATTATTTTGAGTTCATGAGGAGGCATACATAACCAAATCTCTTAATTTGTGAACCCAGTATCGATATTGAAATTTATATTGGCTTTGAGATTTATATTGGTTACGAGATTTATTTTTAACTCAGTTTTTGTATGTTAATGCATACAAATATGTACTAAAGAGATGATCTACAATACATACATGTACTATGGATGTCATAAATTAATGAGTTAATATTATTTGCAAATTGACTACTAACTAACATTGGGTGAGGGAAATTATATCATGGGATACTAAGTGAGCGAGGCCTTCCAGCCTCCTGTATGATTAGTTACCACACAGAACATTTTCTCAAGGGAATTCTATATCTTGTCCACTAAAATCTGATTTTTCATAGCAGAGAAATATAAGAGCAACATAGAATATAAATCACCTAAAATCAATCTATTGCATATATACATATACATATACCTATACATATATATATATATATACATATGCAATAGATATATATTTGTCTAGTTTGGCACATCATCTAACTTTTTCTATAAAAGATAACAAAAATGCATACTGTAAAACTAAAATTTTTATAAAGGCGACAATGTCTATGCTTTTCATGATAAGTTTAAATTGTCTTTGAAGATCTCTTTGTTCCGCTGCTGGTAGCGAGTTTTTGTACCAATTGCTACACAATCAAACCGAATCTCAGACAGTGAGGAAAAGCATTCACTTTGACTTTGATCTGTTTCCCAGAAGATTTAGCTGCAGGAAATGTCAGACCGAAATTGTTGCAGGTGTGTAGAATGCTTCCGGGAAGGCCCCTTTTTCCTTCCTCACTGTATAATTCACTCTGTAGTACCGGGGAAACGTAGGTTTCTGGAGACTAATCTGTTTGAGTGAGGGTATGGGGAAACAACATACTCTTTTTGGCCTTTCTTTTACTCTTTCTGACTTTATTTATTTTGTATTTGTTTATTTATTATAACAGTGATTCCAAGAGCAGATCTCGAGTAATATTCAACTTGGCAAAAACAGTCAAATAAACTCCCTAGTTCCATTTCTGATTTAACCTCAGAGAATATTAATGCAGACTTTTAAGTTTCCCTTAGCAATTTTTCTTCTATTTCCTTGACTCTAACAACTGAACTTCCCTTCTATTTCACTAATCAAACCATAGGGTTTAAAATCCTGACAAAATATCTTTTCAATATCTGTCTCTACTCATCACAGTTCAGGCTTTAGCTTTTGTTGGACAAAATCAAATAGGGGTAGGTCCAAGGGTGGGAGGTGGGAATGGCTGGGGTAGGGGCAGAGTCGTGGGGGGAAATGGAGACAACTGTACTTGAACAGCAATCAAAAAAAGTTAAAAAAACACCTTGGGGCCATTCAAATACCATTTTTTTATTTTAGCTACTGAGAATAAAAATACTATTCTGAGCTATTTGAAATATATTAGATTTGTAATTTATTTTATTGAAATTGAAACAAAATTTATCTGATTACCATTTGAACAGAAAGTCACTTACCATCTTCAGTTCAGGGAAATTACACATTAGTTCTTTTTTTCTTTTACTCATTAGTATAATTACTCCAGTGACCCCAAGCGTGGTGAGAAAAATTTTATTTATAAATATCATTAAGCATGACTGAAAAACAGCAGAAGATTATACCACATTTCCTCAAGCAAATGAAAGCATCCTTCTTTATGATTATATAGTGCATTACTTTTCTCTGTTTAAACCAAACACCTAAATGCATGCGAGAGAAAATGTGTCATTTTATGTCAAATACCATTCACATGTCTGTGCAATAAGATTTTAAAAATTATGAAACAGTGGAAATAGGAAAAACAAACTATTATTTTCTTACTTGAATCTGATAGGGGACTCAAAAGTTGGAAAATTTTAGTTTAAGGTAAAAAGTCATAAGCCTAACAAGTAATGTAGATGTTAAAGCTTTTGTTTCAGAAACTACAGATAAGGCCCATCTGGGGCTCCTGGGAAAACAGCCGACCTCCTGGGGCACTGCTAAAGATTACCACCTGGGGACAAGTGGAGGCCATTGTGTCCAGGGAGAGACAGGTGACCACCCACCCCTGGGAACAGCTAACCACCTAGGGCAGGATATTTCAGTTTCTTTTACCTAATCCTCCCTGAATTTCAAAAGTCCTCACAGCACCTTGTTTATTCCCTGTTATAAAAAGCCTGGCCTGGAAAGAAAAGGGAAGAGGTTTCTTTTGCATTCTTTTGGGTTCTTTTTGGGTCTTCTCAGATCACTGGCCATCTGAATAAAGCACCCATAAAGATTCAATCACTGTCATTGCTTATTGGGTTTGGCAGTGACAGGCAGCCTGAACGCTGATGCTTTTTCTGATTTCAAATCCATAGGATATTATTTTTCCTCATGAAAGCTGTAAAATTCTTTTCAATGTGTTTTATTTTGACTGTTACTATTACCATAAGAAATCTCTTATTTTGTAGCTATAATTAATATATGGTGGTCACAGTATATGGCTTTCAGCACCTTCAAAATACTTTTAGCACACTTGTCCATGTCAAACTCTTAATGGCCTATAAATAGTGGCTAATAAATTATGTTTAACCAGAGGAAATTATACTTGACTCTTGAAAATGTGGTTATTATGATTTTGAGTAGTTAAAATTCTAATGGAGGATTATTTATACTAACTAAAATAGAGATACTGTTGTTATATAATATTTTTCTGTTTTTTTATTGAAATGTATATGTACTTGAAAATTTGAAGGACCTAATAAAAATGAGAAACGTCTGTTTCTCTTTTTAGATTAAAAATTGTTCTACCGGTGATTGTATAAATTCTACCTATTTTATTTACTTATTTTTATTGTTGTTCAATTATAACTGTTCCCATTTTCCTCCATTATCTCCCCCACCCTACCCACCCCCTATCTTCCACATTCAATTTCATCCCCACCTTGTCTTTGTCCTTGGGTCCTTTATACATGTTCCTTGATGAACATCCCCCTTCTTTCCCCCAAAACTCCCTTCTCCCCTCCCCTCTGGTTACTGTCAGTTTGTTCTTTATTTCCATGTCTCTGGTTATATTTTGCTTGCTTGTTTATTTTGTTGATTAGGTCCCACTTATAGGCAAGATCATATGGTATTTGTCTTTCACTGCCTGGCTTATTCCACTTATTCCACTAATGCTCTCCAGACCATCCAGTTCCCTCCAGACCATCATGAAGGGTAGGAGTTCCTTTCTGCTTTCTGCTGTGTAGTAGTATTTCATTGTGTAATTGTACCACAATTTTTTGATCCACTCATTTATGGATGGATACTTATGCTGTTCTCAGCACTTGGCTATTGTAAATTGTGCTGCCATGAACATTGGGTGCATAGGTTCTTTCAAATTGGTATTTCAGGATTCTTAGGGTATAATCTCAGCAGTGGGATTTCAAAGTCAAAAGGAAGGGTTTAATTTCCAAAATATATAAAGAACTCACAGGACTCCACACCAGGAAGACAAACAATCCCATTAAAACTTGGGCAAAGGACCTGAACAGACACTTCCCCAAGGAAGACACACAGAAGACCTGGAGACTATGAAAGGATGTTTAGCATCACTAGTCATCAGAGAGATGCAAATTAAAACCACAATGACATACCACTTCACACCCATCAGAATGGCCATCATTAGCAAATCAATAAGTGCTGGAAAGGTTGTGGAGAAAAAGGAGCCCTAGTAAATTGTTGGTGCACAGACTGGTGCAGACACTGAAGAAAACAGCATGAAATATCCTCAAAAATCTAAATAGAAATACTATCTATTTTATAATATATTTCACAGTTTACAAATCCATGAAATCCAACTTTTTGGAACTAGATAATATTATTTGGAAACTGTCATTTATTAAAAGTCACAGAAAAATATATTATCTTTGTAAAGGTGTTATTTCAAAATATTGGGAATGCTGGGAATAGTAAAATTCCAGTGCCAATATTTTATTTTAGAGATTGGGTTATCCTGGGTTGTTCATGTGAGCAAGTACTGCCAAATTTTTACAATGTCCTAAGATTTTAATATTTTTATTCTTTCTTTAACACTCTTGATTACTGTGAGGTAAAACAAAAATAATGGGTAATAATATAAAAAGAGAAATAAAATGGAAAAAATAATCTCTTAACTTTTTACATTTAATGTACAACCTTGAATACTAGCTTAGCAACCAACAATTTTGACTATTCATTGCATGTAGTCAAACTATATATTTGGCAGTGTGCATACTGTAGCTGCTAGTAACTGACTAAACAGATAAATATGTGAATATACTTATAACTCTTGATTTCTAAGTGTTAAGGACAAAAGGGCTGCTTTATAGGAGCATAATAAAATCAATTATTTATCAAAGTCTTCAATAATGAGGGGTTATAAATATACACAAAATTGCTTTCAGCTTTTAAAAGAAAATCATTTAGTTAAGAAAAATAGTTTGGTAATGGCCAATATTTAATGTGTGAAAACTGAAATATTTTTTCAAAAGTGTTTGGATATAAGTAGTTTCAAACATTTTTTTAAGGAAGATTTGCAAAGAATTAATGTCTTTTAAAAATACATGAATTAGTAACATATATTACATTATAATCTACTTCATTTTTCTCACTATGTTAAGAGGAGAAAATGAAAATGACTTTGGCATTAAAAACAAAATAAAACAAAAATTAAGCTGAAAACTTTATTTTTGAACAAGGTTTCCCTAGTTCTGTTGAAACATTGTTGATTCAAGTAGTATATAAAAATAACTTTGGTTAAAAGTAATTTTTTATAACTAGTAAAATATGTTAGCTTTCACTTTTTTTTAAGAAAGCCTTTAAGATTTTATTTATTTATTTTAGAGATGGGGAAGGGAGGGACAAAAAGAGGGAGTGAAACATCAATGTGTGGTTGCCTCTAGCACACCCCATACTGGAAATATGGCCTGCAACCCAGGCATGTGCCCTGACTGGGAATCAAACTGGTGATGCTTGGTTCACAGGCCTGCGCTCAATCCACTCAGCTACACCAGCCAGGGCCAGCTTTCACTTTTTAAAGTATAACTTCATATAATTTTCCTTTCTCTTTTTGATAATTATTTGTTGATTAAATATAGAGAAAATATGAACTATAATTTCTATGATGCAACAATAATATTTATGTACATGAATTTATTTTGTTAACATTTATTGAATTTATAGAGGTGGCATTCATTAACCAAATTACACAGGTTTCAAATGTACAACTATATACTAATACTTCAACTGTCTACATTATGTGTTCACCACCCAAAGTCAAGATCCCTTCCATCATCATTCATTCCCCACTTTACCCCCTTCTACCTCCCCCTACTGCCTTTCCCTATGCAATTTCTCAAAACATTGATAAACAATGCGTATAACTAGAAGAACTTAAGGTTAGATATCCAATGTTAGATTCCTAGTTTAGATAATAATGACTACCAATATTTATAGATTACAGGGAACCTACTATGTATGAGGAAATTTTTTGAAGTTTCTAACCTTTTTACAGATACATGATATTTTTCCCCATTTTACAGATGAGTCAATTCACTTACAGATGGATAAAGTCAATTACCCAAGATTACTCAGTTAAGAAATATGGAAACTTTGATCTCAATATGCTCCTATAATAACCATCCATTATTTAATTGACTTTTATCAAATTAAAAACCATGGTGTTAATTAGTCGTTGGGCAGACTTCCAATTTCTTCTCAAGATGTAAAGTGCTAGAAAGAATGTTTCTCCTCTCCATATTAAAAATGAATAAATACATAAAAGTCTGTACAGTCTGCAAATATATGACCATTCTTGACCTTATTTGTCAAAGCCAGGTTACAGGGCAAAAACAAATTATATATAAAATACATAGTGGAATACGAGTAATTTATAGGGTGAGGTAAGGCACAAGTGTTGGCTTACATGAGGTACACACAGCTATACACAGTTAACATAACTCAGGAAGAACATTTTGATAAATATATGGATAGTGAATGTGCACTGACAAATATACATGTAACCCCCATGGATAACTGATACTTGGGTAATCTATACCTATTCATAGGTTTTTCTCTCTATCTTTTTAAATAAAACCAACCATGTGCTAACAAAAAAAGACTGGTAAGTGCAGCAAGAAAGTTTCACTTGTAGTTCAGATATAGCAAACAGCAGCTTCAGGAAAGGAATGAGAACACAATTGGAGGTTTTTCCTCTACTACTGTGTGAGAGAGAGTGTTTTATCTGTAGAAAAAGGACAATAAAATTCTGTTGAAATAAAAAACCATTGAATTTGCCAAAAGGAAGTCAGGGACACACATATATTCTCTCTATCTCTATCTACCTCTACCTCCACCTCTACCCCTACCTCTACCTCTATCTCTTATCTCTGTTTCTCTATCATCACTTTCTCTTTCTATCTCCCCATGCCCCAGAGTAGGAACCACACCAGCCAGCATGGTGTCTGCCCAACATAGAATTTTAACTAGAGCAACAAAATTCTCTTGGTACTGCTCCCCTCACTGGAAGGCTAACTGGTATCTACAAGTAACAGCAAAATACTTTAGGGACAGGATAAGAGGAGTGTAAGTGAGAAGAAGGTATACTCCGAGGCCCAACCTAAAGCTGAAGGAAGTACAGACAGTGAAATAAACCCCCTAGAAAACCCATAATTGATATGTAAAAGGATCTAGTAGAAAACATAGAACAAATGTAAGATAATATAGGTCGTTTCATCAGAGAGATAGAAAAGAAACTGTCAGAGTAAGTTAAATATAGATGTTGGAAAAGAAAAATGTAACAGAGATGAAGAATGCTCCCGATGGCCTCATTAGGAAACCAATCACAGCTGAGGAAATAAATCGGTGAACTAGAGATAAAACAGCAAAAATTAATCAAACTAAAACACAAAACATAAGAAGAACAAAGAGCACTCAAGTACTGTCAGGCACTATCATATGTTCTAACATGTGTATAAATGGAATTTCATAGATATAAGTGAACAAGGAGAAGTAGCATTTAAAGAAGTGGTGGACAAGTCTCCTTCAGAATGAATGACTCTCAACCACATATCCAGAAAACTCAGGCAACAGTAGATAGGCAGAACATACACACAGGCACTACAGCTAAACAAAACACAACAATGAATGATAAAAACAGCACCTAGGCATATCTTATGCATGCTGGGATTCGGGGGTACCATAAAGAGTAGCTTTAAGTCAAAGGAAAAGATATCCTCCATACTAAAGAATCTAAATAAAATTTACAGATTTCTCATCAAATTTCAAGCAAGTTGGAAGACAGTGGAAACACAACTTTGGAGTGCTGAAAGGTAAAAGAGAATATTATAATTTATTATTTTTTACTACTGTTAGGAAAATCGACTGGGTAAAGCCAAAATGAGAGCAATGCATTATATGTACAGTGGGACAAAAGTAGGTTTGTGGTTGTTTGCATAAAAACAATACAATAATTAATAATAATACAAGAATAAGTTGTCCTTCACATTCTCACAACTGTAAACCTCCTTTTACCTGCATTTACTCACTATGAGTGTATAGTTTATGTAAAAGTAAAATGAGGCAAAAACAGAACAACTAAAGAGAGAAAGCAATTGATAATAGACTGATAATGCCTTTATGCAACATACAATGTGGTATCATGTTATTTGAAGGTAGATTCTAATTAGTTATGTATTATAACTTTAAGATCCCACTAAAATTATTTCACAGAAAGCCTAAATACTCAACAGAGCGTGGAGAAAATTTCATGCATACAACCATTTGAAATTGCATTTTAGAACATTAAAACAGATCATGCATTTAATTTTAAATAGGCACTACTTCATGGAATTTTTCAAGGAAACTCCAATCCCTAAGAGCAAAAGAAAAAAAGATTATCTACCCCTTAAATTATGAAAGGTTGAGGAGAAGGAACGTGGGCTTTGCTCACGTCTTAGTACATCCTAGCTTATAAAGATTGATAGTTTTTAATTCTTATATAAAATGTAGAGAAAATTAAGTTAGCAAAAATTCCTTTGAATTGCATTAGTAAAGATTCCACACTATTAGCCTTGGCTGGGCAGTCCAATTGGTTAGAGCATTGTCCCCATTGTCAAGGTATTAGCTTTAATCCTGAGTCAGGACCATACCTGATTCAACCAATGGGGGCATGGAAGGATTGAGCAATGGGTCACTGTTTCTCTTTCACCCTCTCCCTTCCTCTCTTTCTCTAAAATCATTAAATAAAATGTTTTTTAAAGATTTCACACTATTGTCAATTCTATGTACCTACAGATTATTTTTTAAAGTTAGTGAAGTGAGTAAAGATTACACATTTTGATATCTGTTTGGAAAAGGGTAGAAAAGCTTTTGTTTCATGTTATTCCTTGATAGCATTTAGGCTAGCCAGTTACCAGAAATTTATTTTAAGGATGTGTTGCTGTTTTTCCATTAAATCATATCTATAGTAGCAAATATGGGCAAAGTTACTAGTTAAGAATATAAGTTCTAGTGACACCACAAATTGCACTCCCCAATTTTTTTCAAACCTTCTTTTGTCTCTGTTTTTCTTGTATGCTATTTCCCCTCCACTTAATGTCTTTTCTTTTCTCTCTCATATATACACAAAAACTACACACATTGTATTTTACATACACATACAAATTCACACTGCTTTTCATGAAGTGCATCAGGTCATTAAGCTCATCTTATTAATTAATTTATGCTGTGTTAAACAATGACTATATATGCCATAATATGGAAAGATATGCAAGGTATGTATGAGCTAAAAGAGTCTACACAAACTGACTTTTTTGGAAAGAAAATATTTTCATAGATATACTTTTTGTTATTTCATAAATAAATTAATATTTGGGTGAGAGGCTTGGATGGAAGTAAGCATGTATCCTTCTACAAAAAAAGAAAAGAAAAAGTAACAAAAAAAGAAATTACACATTTGCATTATATTATATCTTGGTTGAATAACAAATGAATAGAAATTATAACATATATCATCCCCTAATCCTATTAGAAACTTAGAAAGCTTCGAGTCTATTTTATATGGAATATGAAATTAATATGGTAAAGACTTTACCCCTAATAGGACTGTCTTTGGAAATACGGACTTGAAAGAATAATTAAGTTTAAGTGAAATCATGAGGGTAGGGTCCTAATGCAATAAAAGTGGAGCCCTTGGAAGAAGAGGAAGAGGTGCCAGGAGCACACATGCAAGGGGAAAGGCCAAATGAGCGCACAAAGAGAAGGTGGCGACCTGTGAGCCACAGAGAGATGCCTCAGGAGAAACCAAGCCGCAGACACTGCGACTTGGACTTCCAGCCTCCAAAACTGAGAAAGACTTTTTTGTTACTGAAGCCACACAGTCTGTGGGACTGTTATGGCAGCCCTAGCAGTCTGATACATAAATGTATGGGCACCTAAATGAAAAAGTTTATATTCATGAAAATAGATAAGAAAAAAACTAGTTTTTTGACCTGGGGTGACTTACAGTGTTTTGAGGATGGGTCTCAAGTGAGTAAGACAGAGAAAGGAGGAGAGCCATACAAGAAGAATGTTAACTTTGCAATAAAAGGTGCACATTAGGAATCATATTTACAGAGAATTATGTGTAAATAATGTGCATTTCTGAAACTATGAGGAATCAAGTATATGTGCATATATGTGTGTGTGGTTTTTATATATGTATGTATTTGTGTGTTCTGACATTTTCTTTATTGAGATATAAATAGCAGTATATATTGCACAATATAAATCATAGAATAACATACTCCAAAGTGCTACTATAATATTATACTTTAATTTTTGCCTGGCTTTCAAAATCTTTCTGCAAATTTTTCTACAGCGGCTAATGTCTATAACTCACATCAGGATCCTTATGTGAAGCAGAATGTCTGGCATGAAAAAGCATTCTGCAGAAGTACTTAACTTGTTAAACAACTGAACGAGTGAACAAGTGGATAAATAAAGGTTAATGATATATTGTATTAATGATCATTAGCCCGCTTGCTAACTATTTATGCACCTATATACTTCTGTATTTATTTACAAAAAGACCTTTGTCATTGATGGCAGATTCCAATTTAAATTTCTGATCTTTTAATGCATGGTTCTTCAAAATCTGACATCAACCTGTTCTCTATTTTTCCTTTTCTAACTTGCGAATGTTAATCAAAAATATGTTTTTAACTTCTATATTGCCATGGTGATGTCCTTTTGATTTCCCGGAGTGTTCAAACAATGGAGCAGTGTGGTTTGGAAAGCGGGCTCAGATGTTAGTCCGTCTTTGAATTCTGGATCTAACACTTAATAGCTCTATGACTTAGAGAAGCCATTTAACCCCAGGCTTCTGCTTACTTACCTTAAAAATACAAGAATAATGGCCCATGCCTGTAATAATGTTGGAAATATTAATGATGAAAGTAAAAGCAAAGTGCTTACAGTAGCAACTGACACAATGAACACACAATATATTTGTTTATTTTATTTTAGTCACCTCTCTGTACATTTTTCTTATTGTAATTTAAATTTGTATTCAAAGGCCACTTCAGATGAAACAATTTCATGTGTCTTTTTTTCCTATTTTTGAATGGCTTATTTACCTCCTTAAAACTATTCCTCTTTCTGTTGTTGTAAAATTACTTATACATTTCATAAACATTCATATTTTATCTTTTAAAAATATGTATATTTCTCATCATGCTTAAGCCTCGAGGAGGCCCTAAATGTCAAGGACAAAAGGCATCTCTGATACATCGTCCTGTCCTTCACAGCACAGAGCCAAGTTTCTTCCATCAAACATTTCTGAATGTTTTTATTCATTTTTAAACCTCAATATATACATTTGTTTCTTTTAAATTTTTAATTAGGTTATGTTTTATATTTGATTTCAGTCTTGACTTCTAATTTTTAGTATTATTATTATCATAACTAATCGAGATTCTCTTGAGATTTACAATGTCATCAGTGAGAAAAACAAAAGGTGGTATCCATGTCCCTTTACCTCAGTAATAATGATGTGTAATATAATAGAGAACCTACAACATAATTAGTTTAGTTGAATTGTTACCAAGTCTTAGGGATGTACCACAGAGCATATTTATTAAAATAGTAACAGAAAAAAATTTTAATGATATTTTAAGAATATGTAAAGAATCAACACATATTTTTCTGGCCAAATCAGAGATAATGACAAGTTATATTTTGAGTTATGGAGCCATGTAATAGTTTATCTGCTTATTGTTAATTTAATACTTTCAAAAGAATTGTTTCTGTATATGTACTTTCAAATTTTGCATTAAAGTTGAAAGAGAAATTTATTAAGTAATATATCAATATCTTTCAATCACTGAATATTTTAAGCATTCAAATAGAATGTAGCCATATCTCTAAGATAAAACACGGCTTGGTTTAAAACATATAAATCATCATATTTGTCACAAAGAAAAGCCAACTTGGTCAACAATTCTATTGCATTTCATGTATATTTGTTCCTGATAAAGAAAGAAATAAATAGTTCCATAACAACTAAATATAGTTTAAAATGAGTTTTCTGATTTCCTTTGGAGTGTGAAGGAGTATAATTTTTCATCAACAAAGAATGTCTTAGCAAGTAGAAGTATTGCTTGCGTAGTAAAACTCTATGAAATATTGCAACCATCTTACCGTGCACATCAATATTTAATTTTTCTCATATATTTTTGTCATGAGTAAGTGTCCAACAAACATAATACATCAAGAGCCACTGTATTAAAAAACAGATACAGAACTTAGAGACTTAAATAGTGAAAGACACGGAGCTTTGTTTTCATTTCCAAATACGTTGATATTGGTTATTGCTTTGCAATTTGTCTCTATCATCAATTGCAAATGTAGACAACTAAAGACATACATTTTTCATCCACATACAGTTAAACAGAAGCAGATTAAACAGTTCTAAACTTGTCACAAATATTAAGTATTTTGTATTATGTATACTTTTGGAACATTGAACAAAAATGAAATTGACGTACAAATAAGTTGATTATTTTTGACAATATAATACCCATTTAAAAGGTTTATTTATACCAATTAATTTATTCTAGCAGATTAAAAATAACAGTACACTTAAAGACAGAAGAAAAAGAAAGTGTATATTTATATAGATGATGATAGGTAGAGAGATATAGTTGGGTAGAGATATAAAGATACAGTCTTAGAAATAGATAGAAATATACACATGGCTCTAGATATGCATACCTAACTGTTGAATTTGAAAGAAAAAACTAACTCAGAACATATACCATATGTATTTCAGAAGAATATATATATGAATATGTGTATATGTGTGTGTGTGTGTGTGTATGAACTAAATTGTCAGAATTAGATAAGCATGTTGGGGTGTGGATTTGTATGATTGTATGTATTGTATGTATTTTTATTTTTTATTGCTACCATAGAAAGTAATCATAAGGAAAATGATCTGTTGGTGACATACATACGAGGAGAGATTGTGAGAAAGCAAGAAAACTAAAAGATAAATAACATGTTTAAAAGCCATATTTATTATACTTGTATATTTAGAAAGGCCATTACAGTTGATGTATAAATTAACTACAAGTGACACTTAAGAGAAGACAAAAACTTCGTAAGATCAAATCAAAATAATTGTCCTAGTGGATTTCTGTTGAACTCAGGATCCACACTCAGGCAGGTGCAGCCTGGCCTCTGAGCTCTCCTCACCCATGGCCTTCAGACTGTGGCCAATATGAACTGGAAGGAGATGTCAGCGGGAGAGTATGGTTGGGGGTCATTATTCTTCTGATTCCTATCCTTATGGTCTCTCAGGGGTGGCTCCCATCCCTTACTAATGCTCAGGTTCTGCACTATCCTTTATGGTTTGTTTGACTGAACACTGCCCATACTTTGTTAACTTCCCTTTTATTCAATTTTATTTGAATTTTCATCTAGGACACGTCCTCTGTTTCAGTCTAGGGCACTAACAAGACTTAGTTTTACAAATGAGGAAAAGCATAACATATAAAGGTTTACTTTAACTAATAATCATATAGTCAAACACAGTAAATTAATTGTATAAATTATTTCACTTTAAAATGGTTTATGTTAGCCAGTGTTGCTGATAAAACAGGGAACCCATCTCCTGGTAGGTGCATAAATTATTATAAGTTCTTTTTTAGTGTACTTTTGGCAGCACTTGTTAAAATATGTAAATATATGCTAAACATATACACAGAAAATCTACATGCAGTACACAATGCTAATTGTATTAGAGAAGTTAGATTACCACAAGGACATTTACTATGTTTATTATTCAATCATAAATGTTTAGAAAGTTTTAACATATTAATCATAATGGTAAATTGGAAATAACCTAAAAAGTTTTCTCTATTGACATGATACTATGTAGTTAAAATATAATTGTAAGAAATATTGACTGGCATGTAAATGTATAAGAAGCAGTGTAACATGAAAAATTAGGTTACAAAGTACCTCACCAACACACATATGATATGACATTGTCTAATGAACATGCAAATAGCATGGGAATGAAGACTACAAATGCGAATGGTCAATTTCCCTTTCATTGAGCTTTTCTGAGTCCATGTGTTTTTATGTTTTCAGAACTGAGCATGTGCTAAATAGTAGTTTTAAAAATGTTTCACAAATGCTGATATATTCTAATATAGAACTCTAAGAATTAATCAGAAAAAATCATGACAGGAAATGTCAGCAGGAGAGTATGGTTGGGGGTAAAAAGTCATACATCACTGTTTACAAAGCAGTTGACATGTGGGAATAAGAATGTTCACTACTAAGATTTATTGCATATCATGTAAATATTCATAAAGTGGAATACATTAAAACTTTTATATTTAAATTAAGTTATTTGAATTGTATAAATTCAAGTTACAATATTTATTTGATCTTTTAGAAGTGAGCCCTGGCTGGTGTGGCTGAGTGGATTGAGTGCAGGCCTGTGGACCAAAGGGTCACCAGTTCTATTCCCAGTCAGGGCACATGCCTGGATTGCAGCCCAGGTCCACAGAAGGGAGTGTGTGAGAAGCAACCATGCATTGATGTTTCTCTCCCTCTCTTACTCCCTTCCTTCCCTTCTCTGCAAAAATAAAATAAAAATTTTAAAAAAAGAAGTAAGATAGATTTACAGATGAGAGCAAGAAGCCAAAAACATGCAAGCATCCAGAACAATACTTAAATCAATGTTACAAAGAGAATAGATCATTTTTATTTTGTCTTAAATGCTAAGCTTTTTATACTTAACAAACATTTGTTTTCAACTAAAAAATGCTATATAAAATTTTACTGGATTCATGAAGCATTCAGTCTATAGGACATCAAAGAAACAAGTACTAGAGGACTTTTCAGGCACACTAGGGCCAGAAGCCTGAGCTTGGCTGGAGACTGAGCTTAAAGCCACTGAAAAATCAGGAACATAGGAGTAACAAATTACAAAAGAAATGGACAGACGTAAGCACAAGTATATATGCATAAACGACTGAGTTATTTGACAGGAGGAAATTCAGCTGTGAATCAGGTGATTGAAAAAGATAAGCCTAAACTCATTTTGTGAACTTACCATATATGTACAACAATAACTAGTTTCTAGATAGCTGAACAGAAATCTTTAATATTCAATTTTACTAGCAACCTAGGGAGAGCTTGTTATCATTGAAACATCTGACTTTTAATATAACATTTTAAAAATATTTATTCAGTCTATGAGGTGATTGCACATGTATGATTTTATACCTAATACTGAATCAGATAATAGAAAGTAGTCATTCAATTAATAGTTAAATAAATTAGTTACTTAATTAATTGCCTAAATACTAACATTTTCAGTTTACTTTGCCTATTTTTAAGTAGTTATTTACTTTTTAAAGTACTTTAAACTTTTATTTACTACTTAAAGTAGTTGTTTACTTTTGCTCCCAAATAGTAAGGGATTAAATCAAAACAATTTTTTATAGTTCAAAGGTTTTTTTTTTTTTTTTTTTAAAGATTTTATTTATTTATTTTTAGAGAGGGAAGGGAGGGAGGGGGGGGAGAGAGAGAGAAAGAGAGAGAGAAACATCAATGTGTGGTTGCTGGGGATTATGGCCTGCAACCCAGGAATGTACCCTGGCTGGGAATTGAACCTGGGACACTTTGGTTCCCAGCCCGCGCTCAATCCACTGAGCTACGCCAGCCAGGGTAGTTCAGAGGTTTTAAAAATATTTTCACAAATTATAGCATATCTCACAAAGATATTTCAAGTTTCTAGGCTTTTGTGAAAATCTTAAGATGAGCATATGAAAAATTAATAATATGTACCATTTTCAACTTTAAGAAAATTATCATTAGTTCGATAAACAATTGATTTTACAGAATCTCAAAAATTTTTTGTAGAAAACTTAATAACCTGATTTAGATATTAAAATGCCTTTTTAATGTGATGTTTTTGCAATTATATCTTCTTAAAATTATTACATATTTTTTATAATCAAAGAAAAATTTGATTCAAAAAATTTGAATCAAAGCAATTGATAAAGGAATTTTTTTTATATCTTGTGGTTAATTAGTCTTACACATCATAAAAAAGCAGCCTTTTCTTTTCATTTAAGTTTGAAGTAGCAATTGCAATTTATTTTTAACATTCTATTTAAAAAATTGTGAGACAAAGAAGAATTAGTATCTCCACCATAAAAAAATTCATGTCTACCAACACAGGTTGGATGTGTTTACTATAGAATTTTCATGCAAAATTATTTCATTAGAAAAATCATAAATTATCTTGGCATAATCTTCTTAAAATGAATACTATACTATCTTCCTAAAACAAACATTTACTTTTATAAAAATTACTACCAAGCTGAAGGATTTTTTGTTTGTTTGTTTGTTTTATATATTACAACAAAATTAATATTGGAAGAAATATTTCATAAATCACACTCTAAACCTATTGCCAACTTATTATAAAGTTCAGATGAATCTCAAAATTTCTCATAGAGTCAACTTATTCAATAATGAATGGTCTATGTAGTATAAGTAATCTATTGACGTCAATTTAAAGATTTTATAAGTTAATGTGTAATGGACAACCATTCTTGAGACAAATGATGAATAGTTTTAAATTATTGGTTAAACACCTGTCATCTAAAAGTAGTTTTAGTATTCAAACTCTGTAGGCCATTGCCAAATAATGTGTGAAAGATAGATTTGAAATCTAAATATCCACTTCAGCTTTGTGTGTGTATGTGTTTTGGGTTCATGTTTAGTTTTGATTGAATATGAGGGAATGATGAAGGACAGTAATGGCCTCTCAACTCTTGGCATGGATTGGCATTCATCTGCTCATACACTTTGGTTTATATGGAAGTTGGTCTGAGGCAGGAACAGAAGGGCTATTGCCCTGTGGCCCCTGCTACTGGGACTTTATTTGTAGTTTTTTTTTTTTAGATGTATTGTGCCTCTAACACCATCGATTGTAAAGCTGCTATAAGAAAGGAAAAATATTCATATCTTCCAAGAAACCAAAGGAATAAACTAATATTGCATTATATCCTATATTTGTTAACCTTTGAGGGTTAGAATAAACAAAGAAGCCAACAAAAATTTTTCTGTCATGTTTGTGAACACTTTATCATCCTATGCAAAAACATTACATCCTATGCAATGTTTTGTATTTTAAACTTTTAAAACAATGTCATTTATTATTTTAGGTCTTTGTTTCTTGACTTAGAAGCAGAACCAAGAGATAGCACATATGTAGCCACAATGGGGACACTTTTGCATCCAAATATCAGATAAATATCTGGTGATAATTTATCTTCCTTCACAACTGAGTATTTCAGCTCATTAATTAGTTCAATGCACTTACTAGAGGAGTATTTTTCTTTCAGGTCCAGATAAACCCATGTTTAAATAACACCATTCAGAAATGATAAACTATAAGACTCTGCTTACATAGAAACCTGACACTAAGTTTATTACCAAGATTGGAATAACAAAGAAAAAGAACTGAATTTAATAGACATGTTTTCACTAAAGGAGTTTTACATCTCTCATCCTCAACCTTGTATTATTATCTTTCTATATGTGAATTTCAAGATCTTTGTGAAAAGAGCAAAGAAGTCAGCTCTTCACAGTCTTAACCCAGATTCTATACCTTCTCTTTGCTCACTCTCCATTGGCCAGAACTAATGACGTGACTCCAAGCTAGTTGCAAGGGTGATTTAAAACAAATCATCCATAGACAATTTATGGGGTGATTCATGAGAATGAAATGCCTCTTCAATGGCCACTGAGAAAGATAACAGTTGCAAGTCAATATTGAGAAAGAATCTCAAAACAATGTCTTAACAGATGTGCTTTTACAAGGTAGCATTGCTTTGAATTATTTGATTAGCATTTTTGTGAGGGGATGAAGAACACTATTATGCATTATTTCAGTAATTGAATGACACATTTTGTCACACTTCAACATTTCTGAAAACAAGTTCATCTTACAATCACAGTGGACTACTGACAGGCATTATGTAGATGTTATGACTTGTTTGTATGCACAAGAACTTGTAAAATGGGTGTGACTATTGATAAGAAACCTCCAGAGCAGTAAGTAAACCCTCTTTTAAGAATGTTTCATCAAGGACACTCTTGAAAGCAGAGGGGATGATGTTATATGAAAGCTACAAATATTAATAACTCTGAGTCAAAAAGTTAGATTCAGCAGAATTTAACTTCTAACGTGAAGAACTTTAGGAATATGTTAGCTAATTAATTTCACTCATCATTTCCTTCTTTAAACTCTCAGGAGTAAAATATGTTGAAATTTTCCTAATTAAGGCTGAGCTGGATATTTTAACAAGTATACAATTATTAGAATGTTATTAAAAATGCTATTTTGGTGATTGGAAGCATCTGTTTTTTTCACTCATAATGTATAAAATAATAGTGTGTCTTAAAATGACTGAAATCATAGATTTGAAGAAATATTACTTCTTAGATGTTTAAAAAAAGAAAAAAAGGCAATCAAACCAAATGCATTAATTTCTGAAATCATAGATTTGAAGATTATTACTCCTTCTTAGAGGTTTAAAAAAAAAAGAAAAAAAAGCAATCAAATCAAATGAATTAATTTCTCCCAGGACAACACTTAATTTGTTTTTTACATTAAAAATCATTTATCATATTGAGTTAAGAACAATCAAGACAGTTCCAAGTTGCTTGTATATAGCATCACTAATATTGTGCACTACGCATTATCAGTAAAACCTTTTATGCTGCCATGAGTTTACAATTGTCACTCTTTTTTACAGTTTAAAATCAAATTTCAAATATTTTATAGTAAGACATGAAAACACTGTTATTGAAAGTTTTGTTACTGAAAGCATGAATCTCTACTAAATTGTGAAATGTAACTCGAAGTGCAAATATTCTTTGTAATATCACAGATGATTCATTTCTAGGCCAATACATTTGGCTCAGATCACAAGGATTCAGTAATATTAATGTCACAAAAATTTCTAGATAAAGAATTTTGCACATATATTTTGATTGATAGCTGTGAACTCATTCAAAGCCCATGGATAAGCTGAGTGATGTCAAGCAGTTGGCAACTATGCAGATCTATCAGAGTAATACCTCATTGCTCCAGAGACAATGACAGGAACTCATGTTGAATCTGACAGGTTCACTGACATTAGCTCTAATAAGACCACATTTCAGTGCCGTTGCATTAGCCTGCAAACTGAACTGCTCCCTGCTCGTAGTCCTTGAGGAGGAATCTGATTCATGCCATCAGATACTGCACAGACAGGCAATGAGTGGTTGCAGATTAACTGTGATGGAGTAGACATGCTTTATTCCCTCCATCATCTCTTTTAAATTACATTTTGTCTAAAACATCCCACTTTTTCAAGGAAATAAAAACAGAGTCCAAAATATGTTTTCTGCACTGGAACGGATTCTACAAGGGAAATAAAAAATATGTGTGTGATTTTCCTACCTTCATGGAGCTTGGGAAAATGTATGTACAATAGGTCTCCCTTACTCCGTAGTCTTGGCCTCTGTACCCACAGTCTAACTTAGAAAGATGCACACAACAAACCATACAGTTGTATACAGTTTATATGCTTAAGTGAGGGAGGCTTCCAAGAGCTACAGTAAGGGTTTTATAATGTAAATATTCCAATGATATTTTTAAGGAGGCTTGACTTTAAGTTCAGACATAATTGATGAGATGGTTGGAAGGAGAATGTTAAGGGGGAATGTCAAGGGGGAATGTCAAGCAGCAGGAAGTGAAAAAGTTGTGAAAATATAGAAAGCCATTGCATATTATGTATTCTAAGAGACAACTCTTATAAAAGTAGTTGTTTGTAACTTAGGACTGGATACATGGCAAAAAATGTAGTGGAATAGTGTACGGTGAACAGACTGATAAGGACCATCAAAGACCTTAAAATGAAGGCAGAAAATTGAGACCTAGCAATGCCTTTTATTAAAATTAATGAATGTTTTAAACTGTGGTGTTGGCACAATAAGAATTTCTGAATTTTAGGGAAGTTTAATCATTTAGCATGAGGGGCAAAAACTCGTAGTTCAAGTGATCATTGGTGAGCCAGCATACCAATCTGACTCTGAATAAATGTGAAGGAATAGGTGAACACAATACCCATTAGATGAGACAGGAAGAGGCAGACATAAAGGCCATTTCAGCAGATGAGTATGATTTATTTTCATTACGAATGGTAACTTCATTATTCCAGCAAAATATTAGATTTCTTAGCATGGAAAATAAATGCTTATAATGCAATAATTATTATAAGAAAATGGTTATTTTTGATAATGGCTATTACCAAGAAAAAAATGAAATTCTTGCTTTTAGAACACAATTTGTGAGTTTTGGTCATAGGTGCCACCTCTTACAAGGATGACCCTATCCGAGTACCATCAGAGCTAAGAAAATTGACTGTCAGACTGATGGAGTTGTGGTTATGGGAGAAACTCCCAGAAACTTGGTTCTTCTCACCAGCACAGTAAAGAATTACAGATCAGCAAGTCTATTAGCATGCAAGCAGGTTTATTGGTGGTCCGTTCTCGAGGAAGAGAACAGCCTAGCTACAGTGAGTCTGGGGTAAAAGGCATAGGTTCAGGGCAAAGCAGGGTGAGGGTGGTGAAAGTAAGGACTGGCAAAGGCCGAGTGGCGAGTGCATGCTTGGCCAGAGGCCAGATGGCCTGAGGCAAGGTGGCCAGAGAGCCAAGAGCAGCAAGCCAAGAGTATTTTGTTCTGAGGACCTATATAGTTGGTGGAATTGCTGTGAAGAAGTTACCTACTGATTGACAGGTAAAGGTCCTGTCAACTTTGCATGGGGGGAGGTTGGTGTGAATTCCCAAAGGTGTTAATGGGCTTATTTCTTTGGGCACTATGGGCCCTTTTCAGCCTTTTTAGGCCTTGGAATGAAAGCACAGTTTCAAAGGCTTGCTTTCCAGATGGGGGAGATGATTCATGGAATCTCAAGAGCTGCCCTCCTCGTGTGTTAGCTTGGTGTTTCCTGTGGTGTTGGAATGAACACCTGGCAATATTATCTGACCAGGCTTAGCACTGCTGAGTTAGTGGGTGAGACATGTCTCCCTCCTCCTCTCTGCCTTGGTTTGCTAGCTACCCTACCTAATACCATTTCATTTAAAGAAAGCTACACAAGTTTTCCCTAAGCCTTTTAGCAAGCTTTCTTCAAATAAAAACAATGCCTGTCTCAACACCTTCAATCTGTAATACCTACATCTTTCAGACAATGAGTATTTGGAAGAAGCTCAGAAGCTTAGTATACATTATGAAAGCCAAATAAACTTTCTTCTAATGTTTGTCTGTTTGTTTTAGAAAATGATCACAAACTCCCATAAGAAAAGTTGACACTGAAGCATTGTTGTGAGTTGAGCTCCAGTCAAAGGATGCAAGGTTACCTAAGCTATTTCAAAGAAGTTTTCAAGAATCACTTCAGTTTCAAATAGAAGGGCGTGCTGGTCTTAATAAGAGCTTATTAAGTGAGAAAGAAGAAAGAAAGAAGAAAGAAAGAAAGAAAGAAAGAAAGAAAGAAAGAAAGAAAGAAAGAAAGAAAGAAAGAAAGAAAGAAAGAAAGAAAGAAAGAAAGAAAGAAAGAAAGAAAGAAAGAAAGAAAGAAAGAAAGAAAGAAAGAAAGAAAGAAAGACACTTTATTCCTCCTTGACTTATTTGATCTTAGTTGTTAGAGGTGACATGTTTTTCTCTTAATTTGTGTGAAGAATCTGGTATGTAGAAGAATACAAGATGCTTAAAATGGGATATAAGTTTAAGTGGATTAGTAGTAAAGCCTAGGTTAATTTTAAACTTTTATCTTCTTTTCTACTCCATCCTGCCATTATGAAGATTATCTTCTGAGAGGCAGAAGAAGTTGGATGTTTGTGAATAAACAAATGTATTGGAACTTAATTAAAATACGTATCAGTGGCACTGGTGATCAGCAAACAATGCCAGAGATGTCTGAGGAATTTCCCCAAACTCATTTCCATACACAAATACTTGTACAATTTTATTTCTTTGTAGGATAACATAATGCCAAAGTGTCTGTACTTTGCATATCATGTTTTATCTTAACCTTCTGTTCATTATCTTTTCCGACAAACTAGTCTTTGATTGATTTTGCCTAGAAAATGACAGTATACTGATAAGGGTTAGATACTTGCGGGACACAAAGTTCTTGTTTAACTTATCTTTATCTGTCCTGGAGATAAACTGTAGAGTTGGGGTTTCCCCCCCTTTTTTCCTTGCTCTGTCCTCTGTATTACATCCTTTCTTTCATCCAATTTTTTAATTTGTTATTTTCAATTATTTGTACCAGCAATTTACAATCAACTTTACCCACATTGCCTGGTTTAAAATCTTAGCTTTTAAATGTCAGGGTTTGTAAACCTTGTAAACCCTGTTTGGAGAAGACCTAGTTCAATAAACCTCTATCAGTGTTTAATAAACCCTACATGTCGATGATAAAAATTCAAAGGGCAATTTTTCCCCACAATAACATCAGCACTTGGCTCGCAGGAGAGCGGAGGGCACACTGCATCTTAATATCAGTGCTGATTTATATGAGGACCTTGGTTGTTCTGGCATGACTTTTTGCAGGTTAAGATAGTTTCTTTTCCATATCAGTGGGAGCAGCAGAATGAATTTACCAATGTTTAATTAATTACTCAGCTATGAAATGGAAGGTTTTTGTGTTGCCTGTAGATTGCAGGATGATTACTAGCTAGATGCACAGCATTTTGGAGAAACTGTTTGCTAACCCTGGCCTCTGCCTGTCTGTGGACGTCGGCAAAGGGAAGGACGGAGAGGAATACACACAGAGATAAGTGTGGTTGTCAAAACGTCGGGCACGCATGAGGCAACTTCCACGAGAAAAGTGTTCTATAGTGACCTCAGTACATTTGCCAACCTAATTTTATTCATGCATTATTTTTGGAATTGTTTTTGAAGAGAAGAAAATAAGTTCCTCAAATAGGTTAGCAAATGATGAGATCGCAACTCATATTTTAAATCACATGGAAAAAAACATCTCTTTCCATTATTTTACTTGAAAAAAGTTTGTTATGTTAAGTAGTAGTAACATAATTTGGAAATAATATCAGCCCAGGAGCATTTTGCAATTGAAATGGAAATAACAACATTAAAGTGCCTGGAATTCTCTTTTCCTGACCAGTTTGCCTCCTATTTCCCCTTCTTTTCTGCCATCAATCCCCGTGACTGTGCTCTTTGGCAGCATTCAATGCCTAGAAATAGTATTGTTCCTTTTAGTATGTAACTGTACCGACTATCCCTCATACTGATGATTTTCTCCTTTATCACGTTTTCCTACTTTTTGTCTGTTCCCTTTGCTATGGATCATTCTTCCTTTTCCCCACTCCAAAATGTTATTTGAAGCCTGTCTTTGAGGCTCTTTTCTTTTCATTTTCCTTTTTTTTTCCCTTTTCATTTCTTCCTCCATTAGTGATTAAACAGCTTCTCAGTTCAGCTATTCTAAACTGGTGACATCCAAATCCGCTTGTTTGATTTTCCACGCCAAGAGAGATATAAAGCCAATGTTTCTGTACGTAAGCTGAAACTGACCTAGTGAGGGTCCCTGCCATTTGGTAGGTTATGGCGTGGAGATATGGATCAGTTTACAAGGTGCAGAGGAGGAGATTCATTTACGCAGCACAAAAGGCGTTGTTGTTTATTCTCTTGCATAAATATATCACAGTGCATAAGAGTTTAGGGGTGATGCTAACCCAGAAATACTTATTATCCAATTTCATGATCTACAGTTTCTTTATAATAATTTCAGACCATCACACCCCCCATGATCCTATCCTCAATACAATGAAAAGACACATATAATAAACAAGTAAATGAAATATTAACCTTTGTTTAAATAACATACTGAACTATCTCTATTTTTTTAAATTATGATCATGGCCCTATTTTGCCTAAAAATGATTGACTTCCTATTTCATAACATATTGCTGGATTCAAAGCATTCTATGTTATGCACACTTGTTCCATTTGTAACTCTTTGTTCCTGGATATTTGAGTCAAACTGAACTACTCACTCATTCTAAACTTACCCTGTAATATCAAACACTGAACCTTGGTTTACGTGGATGGGTATCTTTGGAGCCCAGTTATTTCAATCCCAAGTCTGGTTTTCAGAATGCTGTGTATTCTTCACATCACGGTTCAATGTAAGTTTCCACAGGAAATTATCATTCTCCTTAGATTCCATGTAATATTTTACCCACTCATGTTATATACTCTTACAATTACAGGAGAGATTAGATTCCTTGAAAGAAAAGCTGTGAACAAGAAAAACAATGAATGATAATAACTATGGAACTAAGTTCATGCTCATTAAGTTCACTAAGGCATTATTACATTGTATTCAGAGAATATGTTGAGACTCAATTTTTTTTCATACTTTTTAGAAAAACTATAGTATACCTTCCCAAGGTTTGGCTTTTTATATACTTTACAAGTTGTGTAATCCCACTATTTAAATGTCAATAATCTAGAGAGCCCATATCATGGAGATATTACATGAATTTACATGGAGTTTATCACTGACAATTAAAACCCTGAGAATTACCAGATAAACAATGGAAAACAGTTTATTGGAACCCTAATTTCAGAAAATAAATCAGAATTAACCAATGTTAAGAGAACAGTGAGTTAGATAAGTCAAGCAGGGGGTTGGGCAGGGCAGAGGACAGCAAAAGGGGAAATTGGGACAAGTGTACTAGAACAATAGAAAAAAAACGGAAAAAAATATTTCCTGTATTAAGCACTGACACTGGGGCATACTTTACAACACTGGAGCTTCTTTGTGTCGATTTGGGCTGCTACAATGGAATTACCAAAGACTGGGGAACAGAAATTTACATTTCATACTTCCACAGGCTGGGAAGCCCAAGTTAAAGATGTCAACACTTCTCTGTTTGATGAGAGTGCACTTCCCAGTTTTAATTTTGAATTTTGATTTTTCATGGCCTAGCTATATGCAATATAACACTCCTGTATGTTGCTTAGCAGTGGCAGGGAAACTCAGCTCCTAGGCAACCGCATGAACATGGCGGGCAACAATTGCTAAAGTGTAGTATCAAATATATTTTTAACTTACAGTACTTCCACATGTGATGAACTTATTGGGATCTAATATTAATTTTTTTCTAGATATACAAGCGGATATATTTATGAAATATATATGATGCGGCCACTGGCCTGCAGTGACCTCAGAATGCTGCAGATGGCTCATCGAAACACAAGAAAAACACACAGAGACAACCGAGTCTTGTGGGGAAATAGGGACGAAACAGCCACTCTCTCTAATGGAGAGTGCCATGGCCGCCCTCCCTAGTGGAGAGGGTCCTGAGCCCCCGTCTGACTAGTGCTTTTATTAAGAATACAGACACAGTTTGTGGATTCCAGTCTGGCAGAGAAGATCAAACAAGTAGGTAATTCTCAAAGGTGCTGACAGAACCCTTGCTGGGATTCTGGGCAGAGTTTGGGGTTTTATCACTACAGGACCTAAAAGGCTAGTCCCGTTTTCCTGCCCATGCCTTCATATTCTAATTCAACAGCATCCTCCAGCAACCAGATCTCACAGGATCTTGCATATTCTATGTTCTAGGCCTGATTACCCTGGGGGTCTGCCGACTCTGGTCTGGACTGCACCGCCCCTGTTATTTCCGCAGGCCTGCGTCAGGCAGAGGAGACAAAGGCAGTCAAGAGACTTGGAATTCTCACAACAAAGAACAAGGACTCAGGCTTTGACAAAGCCGAGGGGGTAGGGGTTGATGTCGATCACCCCTTCATTTCCACAGCCCCGAATCTCCTCCCTGAGGCCTCCACATGATCACGCCTATCTTAGGCGATTCCCCCCCCATGGGAAATCTTACCCGTCATTGGCTAACTGATAAAGCATAGGAGGCCAGGCACAGAACAGGCATCGTTCATGCCAGGAAAATAAGTTTTGTCTCCTTAGTGGCTCCTGGTTCAGAGGTCTCTCACTCAGCCTAAGTCACGGGGGGTTACAGCTTTCTGAGACCAGGCAGGGTGGACCCCAACATACATATAATGCATTACATTTCTATTTATATGTAACTTTATAATAGATATCACATGATATGTATTTATATCATATACACATAATATGGTATATAGTACATAATAATGTTATACAAATATAATGCATGTTATATTATATATTCTGTTACTATTCTATGTCACATTATAAATTACATATTATATATTATATTATATATTCTGTTCATCTGTTCTTCTATATATATATATAAGCATGCAGATGTAATGGAATATATTGTTGACCTCTTTTATTATATATGATATTTACTGTTGTCTTTATTTACTGTTTTTAAAATATCTTAAAATTTGTTACATCATACAATTGAAATAAGACCTATTGTATCATGTTATCCATTTGTTAAATATCATATTTTTTTAAAATTTAAGGCATAGATGTTCACAAGTCTTTTTTAAAAATTTTAACAATTTTCTCTTTTTTCTATCTTTTTTTTCTTGTTGTTCAGCTACAGTTTTCCCCATTTTCCCCTACCACTCTCCCCTGCCCAGCCACTGCCACCCTCCCACCCTCAATCCTTCCCCACTGCTGGCTTTGTCCATGGGTCCCTCAGGCATGTTTCCTAACCCTTCCTCTTCTTTCCTCTGTCATCCCCCTCTACCCTTCCCTCTGATCACTGTCAGTTTGTTCTTATTTCCATGTTTCTGGTTCCATTTTGCTCATTTGCTTGTTTTGATGACTCAGTTCCTCTCATAAGTGAGATCATATGGTATTTGTCTTTTACCACCTGGCATATTTCACTTAGCATAATGCTCTCCAGTTCTATCCATGCTGTCATGAAGGGTAGGAGTTCCAGTTGGAAGAGCCATTGGAAGAAGAGACATTAACTAGTTGAAACAGAGGTAGCATTGCTATTCAGAGGGTGTGTAAAATGGTAAAAGACCTGAAAAATCAAACGTCACTGGGGCTAAAATTTAAATAGGGAGAAAAAACAGCAAAAAAAAATGTGTCTGAAAGTTCAACTGGCATTTTCAAAGCCATGTTAGGGAAGTTTGAAAAGAAAGGGAGCACAAAATCTAGCTTTTATAGAATTAGAAAACTGTCAACAGTGGGGATAAAGAATTGGAAGAAGTACAATTAATAGGTGGTGGTAGTGAAGGTTAAGTGGAAAGAAAGCTTAAAAAGTAGATAAATTCGAACAAGTTTAGTAAATGTAATTTGAAAGATGTTATGGATTAAAAGAAGTCAGGAAGGAGGGGTTTTTAACAATGAGTTATTTTTTTTTTTAATTTTGTACAAATAGATGGTGGTGCTCTTGACTAATATTAGCACCACTAAATGGGAACAATTTTGGAAAAAAGAATATAAAACCTATGTTTTACAAATCTTTAGTTAATGGAATTGTCAGAATTTCTAAGTAGATTAAAAAGATTAGGTAACAATTATATATGTCTATGTATTTATATATGGATAAAGATACACAGAAGTTAATACAAATTAGGGAATCACTGACATATAGTCATTGAAGTCAAAGGTGTGGATGATATTGCCTAAGGCAAGACTAGAGTATAAAGTGTACTGGAAAGAGGAGAAGTATGACAGGGCATGCAGAGGAAATGGGCCCCAGTGTTCACTCTTCGGGAAATAATTAGGGGACGCTGACCTGATACGTGTAAAGAATCCAGTAGGAAAAACTTCTCCCTGGATAAAGTATGAAAACCTCTGAATAATATACTAACACAATACAATGGAAACAAGACATAATGGCATTTCCCAAGAAAGAAGTTGGAGAGGGGTCAAAGACCCAGCAAGGATAATACTGTTGACTTCATACTAAGGACCATGGAGAGTCATTGACTGCTGTATATTTGGTCATTCTGGTGTATTCTAATGCAGTATGTAGGTGTTATAAAGTAGGCATAAAGTGATTTGCCAGGCACACCGGTGATATTTTACAGTTCTTCTGATGAGAAGTTGGTAACTTATAATAAAGCCTTAGCAGTAAGAGGGATATTTACTATTTAACATCTAGGTAATTTGAATAGCACAAAAATAATAAAAAGAGAAAGGAATAGATGGAATATAGACAGAGCAGTAGAGGTATAATAAGCACCAAGAACAGCTGTAAGTAATCCATAATATGTACATTTTTGTAAATTTTTTCTTTGCCTTTGAAATGCCAGGAGTTTATCTGCGTATATCTAGCTCTCTGTTTCTTTTGTCATAACCTGGTTTGCAATAACTCCTTGTAATATACAAATTTAGATCTCCTGCGATCTCCTCCACAGCTCATAAATAACTTTTGTTTCTGTCTATTGCTTTTGTTCACTTTATTCTTGGATCTTTTTCAGAAAGAATATTCATTGTATGTTTTCTGTTCTATCTATCATCTTCCTACATTCATTTTCAGTTTTTGTCCTTTATGTCTGCATTCTGGAAGTTTGTACACACTGACCTGATTTAATTTTCTATAGTATTCTTGCCATAACATACCAATCTTCATCAATTTATAATCTCATCACCTCACTTTCAATGCCTTATATTTTTCTCGTTTTTGTTTACTAGAAATAATGGGTTTTGAGTTATTATTGAAATATAATCAATAAATTCTGCTGAGGGTGAATATTTTTTCTAAACTATGTTCTGTTCTATGTTAATGACATTTTCCCCTTACTAAAAAAATTTCAGAAGTTCCTAATTGATTTTGTCATAGTAAGTGTTTTTAATCTATCTTCTGTTAATAAGGGCGGGCTTATCTAGAATACAGAAATCAGAATTGTGGGGTTTCTTACCTGCTGTAGCTATGACTGTAGCTGAGGCCAGTTGAGTATTAGCAATGTGCAAGATATGCCACTAGAGTCATGAAAATGATTATGAATTCAGAGGGCTTTTTTTTTTTAGCAGAAAAGACACAGGAATGTACACATTGCTACCTTCTGTCACTCTTCTGAAATATTTTTTTGTGATTTTTACTTATATATAATTTCATTTAATTATACTATATAATTTTCAGTATCATACATTTCTCCTGAATTTTATTTTTTAGTATAACACAATCAATTATCTTAAAATCATTGGTTAAACTTTTCAAATATCACTGCAATATTTAATACCACCTTTACTAAAACAGAAAGAGAACTTCTAGTATGCCATTCACAGACAGTTTCTGGATAGCCCTGTTTTAAAACTATACATAAATAATAAATGTTTATTCAATTTGGGAAATGTACAGGAGTTGTATAGGTGGTATTTCATGAATAATAGATGCCTCAGGTATAACATAATGAATTAGAAGTGAATATGTATCTGGATTTTTTGTTTGTATTTCTATTCATTAATCTAATTACACAGGTGTTAACATTTAAAATTATTATAGCTTTATAAATAATTTTAATGTCTTAAAGTGCAATGCCTCTCCCTTACAAATATTTTATTATGTGTCACCCACTAACTTTTAGAGTAATATTCAAAATAACTTCCTGATTTTTTGCAAAAATAATTTTGAGGTTTTATTGTGAGTTTATCATTATATTTATATATAAATTTGTAAAAAAATGAACATATTTTAATATTTAGTACTTCCTGCCAGAAACATTCTATTTTTCCCATATATTTTAAATTTAGTGTTGCTTATAAATAAAAGTTTTATTGTCTTTTTAAAGAGCTTGCACAGGTTTTGTGAAATATTTATACATAGTTATTTTAATTTTAATGAGATTAAGTCACATTCTCTAATATTTATTTATTTGCAATGGCATTTAAGACAGTTGTAAAATTCTACCTATATTCAACATAAAATAATATATAACAAACATCATATTTGAATGCAATAATTTTAAATTGATTTTTTATTATATTATTCTTACCACACAAATACAGAAAAACACACACTGTATTCCATTATGATAGGAAAGTGGCATGCCTATTAATATCAAAACAGTTGACTTGAAAATCATATTCACCCTAACAATGAGTAACAATAAAAAAATAATGTAACTTTTAAACTGATTTCCCCTAGTAAAATAGTACAAACTTTTATCATGTTGTAAGCAAGTGTTTTCACTATAGTGTTATTTTTAAGTAAGTGTATTTTATTTCATTCCATATGGGGAAAAGGATGGTACTGATTATACACAGGACTCCATAAATAAATTATTTCTCAACCATAAGAGGGTATTCTAGAGATTAAAATCAATTCATTTTCATTAAAAACCAACTAAGATAATTATTTTCCTCATACAACATTATGAGATCAAGAATATTGGGTCCATTTCAAAGATATGAGCTATACTTCTGAATGTTTCTTTCAGTAATTGTATGACCTGATTAAGGAAAAGTGTTCTATCCACTTCTGTATTTCCAAAGTAGTACATACTAAACACAAATGTGCTCAGCAGTGCTTGAAAACATTGACTTGTTTCTCGTTATTTGCCTCACTTGTATCATGCAATATTTGAACAAGATAATTACACTTTAAGATCTTCTTTTTTTTAAAGATTTTATTTATTTATTTTTTAGAGAGGGAAGGGAGGGAGAAAGAGAGAGAAAGAGAAACATCAATGTGCGGTTGCTGGGGGCCATGGCCTGCAACCCAGGCATGTACCCTGACTAGGAATCGAACCTGCGACACTTTGGTTTGCAGCCCGCACTCCAAACCAGGGCAAGAGCTACCCCAGCCAGGGCAAGATCTTCTTAAGTTATAATAACATATTTGTATTCTACAAAATTAATACCCATATTCATGATAATATTTTGGAATTTGTCAGAGTTTATAAGATGTCACCTAATGGCTATTTTAAAGGAAACTTATAACTGATGATCTTACATCTTCTACTCTAACAGACAATCTTCTGTTCTAATCTCTATTAACTAATAAAATGCTTATATGCAATGTTATACAGCAATAAAACAGTTATAGCTATAATTTCTTCAAAGAATATGTTGTAGAAGAAACTATGTCAGGGCCTCAAAATACATTATTTAATCACATTATGCTCATTTTACTAATGAGAAACATGGGATTCGGCAAAATCAGAAGAGCTGGGTTTTTTTAATGTTAGCTGGCCTTGCTTTATAGTTTGTGACTGGTACAGGCTGTTAGTGACTTCTGCATTTTCTCTGATAGTCCATAGCAAGGAGGCGGGCAGGCTTGGAGAGAGAGTTTCACTGAAGTTGAGTCCTTAAGCACAATCATTAAACCTGATGTGAGCAGGGTGTTCAGGTTCTTACAGTACTCCATTTGAAAGTTGTTTTGTACTTTGGGAAGATAGAAGAACTTCAGCTGAATAGAATTCATCTTATGAATCGTGGCCTTTCAGACCACAAATGTGACCGATCATTGTTTGGAGTCTTACCAACTTCTTTATCGTAACATGAGAACTATGAAGATATTTAGAGGGTGATTGCCTGCAATAGATATTTGCACGGACATAATTGTTATGTGTGCATATATGTTGAGAGAAGCTTTGTTTTTCACAACAAAGGCAAAAGGAGAATTTGAAAAGCCTTGATTTTATGGAACAATTTTTTATAACTAACTCTACAAAACTCAGGTTATCATAAGAAGTCTGTTTGCTACAAGATCATTTAGGACATTCTCCTGTCTTTTCATTCACACATTTCTGTGGAAAGGCCACATTTCTTCCTGTTTGCACTGGGCACTGCAGAGATCATTGCAAAGGGAATGCCTAGAAATCAGCCATAGCATTAGCTTTCCTAATGGAAGACATTTCTTCAGCACCTGAACTTTCTGGTGGGGTTACCCATCTCTCTTAGCACCTTCTTATTCAGGTTCACCTGATAGCGCTGGTCAGGGACAAGTGCTCATACGTTTTACTCTGCCATCTTAGGTAGTTTAGAATTTTCTTTAGAATTTCCTTTCTCAAAATTGAAAATGTCTAAAGCTCTGCTACTTGTCACTGAAAAGAAATTTGTGGGAGGTGCAACTCAGTCATGCAAATGAACAATAACAATAATATTTCACCCTTGTTAAATATTAATTAATTGTATATGCTATTACCTTTAGAGCTGAATGAGTTTTTTTTGTTGTTAAGATTTTATTTATTTATTTTTAGAGAGGGGAAGGGATGGAGAAAGAGGGGAAGAGAAACATCAATGTGTGGTTGCCACTCTCTTGTCCCCTACTGGGAACCTGGCCCACAACCCAGGCATGTGCCCTGACTGGGAATTGAATTGATGACTCTGGTTTGTGGGCTGGCACTCAGTCCACTGAGCCACACCAGCGCGGGCTAGAGCCGAATGAGTTTTCATCTGCAGATTTTGGAGAACTTGCAAGCTTGGCCCAACTTGAATTATACAAACTCAGTACCGTGTCACCACAGTTACAAATATTCAGAGACATCAATACATGTGGTAGGAAATAAATAAAAGGACTTCCTCTAAACTGCCTATTTCACTCATTGTGAGAAATCTGAGACTCCTTTGCCTGAGTGCCCTGAGCACACTGAGGCTAAACATTTCAATGGCACACACCAGGGCCGTACAACAATTATATCAACATTGGATTTTCAAAAAACCCTACCAGTTCAGTGTATAATAAACATTTTTACTAAAAATATTTGCTGAGATAGATTTTTAAATTTCTTTTATTTTGCAACCTTTCCTCCTGCTACCCTCGTCCTACTACACTTTTCTTGCAATAGACTAGATATGGTGGATTAAATTCTGGTAAAAGTAAAAATGAGAGAAAAAATATGGGATTTAGATTCTGATGTGAGTGTCCTGATCCTACTCTTCTCAAAGTCCTGAAGTTTAGACAATAGATTTATCAGAAAAGATATGGAATCTAAGACCCTCTGGATTACTGTAGAATTAAAACTGTTTACTTTTCTATATCCTTTTCCTGCTGGTTGGAATAGTCTTTGATGTCTGAGACTCAGCAGCCATGTTGGACTATGATACAGAAGACATTGCTGAGGATGAGACTATTGCAGCATTGAGAAAAAGGGTTGTGGCTTTCTCACAACTTTTCCAAGCTGCTCTTCCAACTCTGGACTAGATTTCCTTTGTAAATGTAAGATAAAAATACACTGTAATTTTATTTAAGTCATATTATCTACAATTGGTATTGGTGAACCTAATACCAACACTTTATATAGAACACTTTAAAACAGTTAGTTGAGGAAGAAATTAGAGGGCATTTTTTGAGTAGGGCATTTTTCTGCACGTGCATGGATTAGAGCAGCTATGTCTAACACACAGAGTGCCAATGGCCCCGCATCACAACACGAATCGAAGAGCACAGTGCTCATGATTGGACCTGAGCAGAAGGGTGAACACAGTAACACATTCTGACTCAACCAGAATTCTCAGTGATGCTAGGAAGACTTTTTTTTTTAAGTTGGAGGAGAATGGAAGCAGTTTAAAGTCTTGTAATTTTCAAAATGAGAGATAATAAGCTAAAGAAATTCTGGTACTAATATCACATGCCATGAAAGGATAGATCTTTTAGAAAAATGCAACAGACAACAACATTAACAACCAAATCCATATGTCTTAGATTCAGTTCCCAGAAAGCAGAGCCTAAAGGGGGGAAAAGAAAACTTACGTAGAGAAGTAGAAAGACTAGGAAGTAAAAGTGAGGGAGAAGGCACAGTGAGAATTACTGGTTTATATGCACACTTTAAACTCAGTGCGATTTTTAATTTTGTTCATAGGTATCAAAAATGGAGACAGAGATGCAGAAGTCAGAGTGATGCTTCTTTGTGGGAGACAGAGATGAATGCAAGGTAGGGAGCACTGCATGCAATAGAGATTAAATTTCAGTTCATTTGATTCCTATAGGGAACAAAAGGGCAAGATTCTGTTGATTGAATATACACACAAAATAGTAACACTACAGCTTAATCTTATTAGTGTATATCATTTACCTTGTCTTCTAAAGCAGATGACTTCAAATAAAATCTTAAATGTCAAAATGCACAAAGTAAGGAATACTCTCTATATAAAATCTTTCCCATGTGGAATAAACTAAACTAAACTAAACTAAACTAAAGATAAAAGGCTTAGTAATAAATGTTTAGAACTATTACAGGCTTGACATGTTAACATTGTGTAAAATAATTTTACATTGATATGAAAACCCAACTTTTAGGATATAGGACTCAGTTTAGAGAAGTATTTGTATCCATGTATTATTTTGATTTTTTACCAAACTCAGTTTAGGCAGAGGCAGCCACAGGAATGACTTAGTTTGAACTCACCATCACCTTGTAGACATGTTCCCTTTAGAGCCAAAATAAAATCAACTATCAGAAAAAATAAAGTAAAAAAAGCACTCCATCTCACATCCTACAGCTTGTAAACTATGATTTGTACCCGTTTAATGAAGGGACTGCATCTGGGTTTGCTAAGAACTTACGCCAAGGAGGGTCTGCATAATGGGCCAACTAAAACTCTTGGAATTGTAGTCAGTTCATTTTGACAGATGGCTATCATCCTGTTGGAAGTGGTTTGATGCAGAGATGAGTGTAGAATTTTCACTGACTGTTCATTTTCCAAATTGCAATGGATGGTGATGGAGCCACTTTTGAAAGATAACTTCAGAATGTTTTTAAACACTCTATGTCCAGCAAAAGGAAGGAAAGAGTTTATGAATGTCGCCAGTTATGTTCTAGGGGCAATATTATAATCCCTATTAATGCTAAGGTACTTCTTAGAAAGGATAGATGAGAATGATAATTTTTTAAAGGTTTTATTTATTTATTTTTAGGGAGGGAGAAAGAGAGAGAAACATCAATGTGCAGTTGCTGGGGGTCATGGCCTGCGACCCAGGAATGTACCCTGACTGGGAATCGAACCTGCGATGCTTTGACTCGCAGCCCATGCTCAATCCACTGAGCTATGCCAGCCAGGGCTTAAGAATGATCATTTTAAGGGCCTGTATTAGACTCTGAATAGCCTCAAGAAAAACAAAACAAAATTAACTGTCCACAGAAACTGACTTTATTTCAGGAAAGGAGGTTCCACATAGTTCTAAACACAACCATAGCCTTGGACATGCTTGTCAAGGTGTCATCATGTCAGTGACCCGAGGAAGGAAGTTTTACATGAAGTAAGTGCTAACCCACCATGAGCAAAATATGAAAGGTTATTTTTAAAGATGCAGTTCTTCTTTCCCAAGGAAAAAGAAATTTGTATCTCAGCCAGACCAAAATGTGTTATTGTTTTAGAAAATATTGTAGCAACAACAAGTACCTGGTTCCAGGAAACTGGGTAGCCAAGTGAACACTAAAAACGAATAAACAAACAAACAAAAAACAAAAAAAAAAATCTCTGACTCCATTTGGAATCAAAACCCGGAAGGCTTTGGTGACTCTGGCTTAACGTCTGTGTCTTTGAAACATGTTTTTGGCAGCATTAAACATCCCTGAATATTCAGGATGAACTTTTTAAATGTACCCTGGAACATTGATGAAAGTATCCTGGAGTTTGTGTTAAAATTAGAGGTTTTGTTTCTCAGGGCACTGGCCCAAGGACTCTTACATCTAGGAAGCTGGGAAGGAACTCTTTAGAGCTGGCTGTATCAGACAGCGTCCCTCTTAGCTCCAAGCTTCATTCTATTCCAATTATTTGCCATCCACTGAAACTCTATAGTTTAGTGGGTGGGAGTATTAGTTTCTTATTGCTGCTGTGAAAAATCACCACACATTTAGTGGCTTAAACAGCATAAAATGATTATATTATAATTGCAGAGGTCAGAAGTCTGAAGTTGGTTTTCTGAGTTGCATTCTTTTTGAAGGTTCTAGGAGAGGATTTTTCTCCTTGTCTTGACTGAATCTAGAGGCCACTTGCATTCATTGATTTATATGCATACAATACATAATATATATTGCATATTACACATATACTTATATGCATATACAAATATACATCCACAAATATACAAAGATCTATGCCTAGTATCTATCTATCATATACCATTTCATTGTCACCTCTTTCCTCTGACTCTGATCCTGCTACCTACCTTTCATAAGGACCCTTGTGATTATATTGGACCCGCAGAGATAATCCAGGAAAATCTTACCATCTCAAGAACCTCAACTAAATCACATTTCCAAAGTCCTTTTTGTTTCCCATAAGGCAACTGATTCCCAGGTTTCTGTGGATTAGACTGTGGATAACTTTGGGGGGTTGTTATTCTGTCACAATGGTGATGTCAAGTTGGCTTTCATCTCAATGAGATGAGCAGCCAAGTACAGAGAGTGAAATTACTGTGGTTCCAGCACAGGACTTGACAGAAGAAAACACAGAGTATTAGCAGAGTGGTTTAACCCTCCAAGAAATATTTTGAAATCTGTGTAGGAATCTTCCTCAGGCTCATGAAAATCACCAGTTAAGGAAGGACGGAGTAGAATCTGGGTAATTAGCAATGTTCCTTTTGGTGAACAGAAAAATGTCTCCATCTCCCCAAATGCCCACATCATAACCTCCAAAACATCTGAATATTTTAGGTTACAAGGGAAAAGGAGAAGAGAATTAAGATTTCAGATGGAAAATGGAATTAAGGTTGCTAATCTGCAGGCTGGCGATAGGGGCGTTGACCTGGATCATCTGGGTGAGCCTGACGTAATCAGAAGGGGCCTGAAAGTGGTGGAAGGAAGCAAAAGAGGAGCCTTGCAAGGTGGTTTAATGTGAGAAGGAATTAAGTCACCATTACTGTCTTTGAAGATTTAAAAGAGGCGATAAATCACAAAATAGGAGACTGCTACCAATTGGAGAAATCCAGAGAATGGATTATCTTCTAGTCTTCAACAAGGAACATAGCCCTGCTGGAACCCTTATTGTAGCCTATTTAGATGTACTTTGGACTTTGACCTCTAGAACTGAAAATAATAAATTTGTGTTATTTAAGCCACTAGCTTTATAGCAATGTAAGACTGTAGCAGTAGAACACCAATACAGATTTTGATACTTTATCCTTTTTTTTTTACAGGCTTTTGTGTTTCTCAGTAATAAAACACCCAAAGAATTTTAATGTTTTTCTGTCAAGTTCATAGGTTGAATACTGTTTTAATAAGAAACAAACTCCTAAAACTCTGGGAAAATAATTAAAATGCAATTTAAAAACTCAACAAGACCCATTTCATGGGCTTAATGATCACTGCTTATGATTGGTGGGGTCACAATACTACACAAACCTGAATTTTTGCCAAAGGTATCCACTCAAATTGTGGAATCCTATACTCTTGTCATCAAGTCAAACTTTTAGCCAATAAATAAATAAATACGTAAAATTTTGTTATCCAGTGTGATTTGGTAAAATGCACACACAATTCCTAGATCTAAACCCTAACATATTTTTTTAGCCCTGTATTTTCAACTGATTTGGCTTAAATTAAGAATACATTTGTCTTGGTGCACACAGTACTGAGGAGGTGCAGATATGGGTGGGCTTACAACTCTGCATGTGGAAAAGAATTTGAGAAAATGAAATCTTATGTGCTAGATTGAACTCATGATATATATCTAATCCTCACGAGAAAAAAATTCTAAGAGCTGATCCATAAATAAACAACTTCAAAAGCTGATGTTCAATTATATAACTAATTGCATTATTAGAAAAGACAATTTAAATTCTCTGTTTTAAAAAAATTAATTGATCCTTGGGGTTCTGCAGTTTGCTCTAAGAAATTTTGTATTCTGTGTGGAGAGAAGGAACCCTTTAACAAAATTTAATTTATGATGAAAGTTATTTGAAAAAAACATCGTGATTTTTAAAATCCTCTAGCATAGTGCAGGACTTTCTCTTCAATATCCACTTTACTTCTACTCAAGTATACTCACAAATAAAGTTATTGTTAGGTAGCCAAGGTGGCCAAGAAAGGACCGGGAGCCAAAACCCAATTAAGAACTTTGATTCAAGGCCGGACAATGTGATCAGGCTGGCTGAGTCCAAGCAGACTACAGCGGCAAGGGAAGGGGTACAAGCGTTTTTAAAGGTGTGTAGCAAATCCCGCCTGGAGGGTGGGTCATGCTGCTGATCTGCCCCAGGTGTCCTGGGTACAGGTGTTGGCAAGACAATATCTTTTGATTGGGAATGTCTGATTAGGGAAGGAGTTAGAAAGCGTGATTTGTTTCTTGTCTTTAGAATTTTGTGAAAATTTGCTGAATTGTTTATCTATGACTCCTTGAAGTTCCCCAATGCTAAAGTAATACCCAGCTGTCAGCACCTTCATTACATGGAATTGCAAGTGAACTGGCCCCGCCAAGTTCTTACACAGTGTCATCCCTGGGGGTGAGGTCCTGCAGTTTGTGTTTGTAAAACCCCTAACTGGGAGGTTAACGCAGGCTTACACTGAAAATCACTTGCGTAGTAATGACTTCGTGTTCTCCCCAAATCCTTACTTCAGGGTCTGAACATCCATCCCTCAACTCTTGGGACTATCAGATGCTAAAGGTATCAACTGTCAGCCACATGAACATGGGGGACAACAATTGATACTTCAAAGTATAGAATTAAATACATTTTTAACTTACAGTATTTTTAACATGATAAGATTATTGGGATCTAATACTAATTTTTCTAGATATATAAAAAATATATTATATATTATACTTATATATTATATGTAACTATAATATATACTGTATAATATAATGTGTTGTGTAATGCATAAATATATAATATATAATAAATATAGTAAATTATCCATTCTATTATGTATATTATATAATATATATATTATATATTCTGTTAGTTTTATTCTCTCTATATAAGCATACAGGTCTATTGGAATATATGGTAAACCTCTTCATATATATAATATCTACTGTCAAATTTCATTTATTTTTTTAATATATCTTAAAATTTGGAAGTGATGCAATCGAAATAAGAGCTATTGTATCTTGCTATCCCTTTGTTAAATATCATAATATTTTAACATTTAAGACACAGATGTTAATAAGTCTTGTTAATTATGAACGTACATTATTATTTTTTAAATCACAATATTCATCACAATCTCAGTGAGTTAGTTTCACTCACTCCTTGAGCCTTTAATATGTCAACATAGGAGACACTGAAAATATTGTTTGGTCTGCTAGATCTGATAGGCAGCTGCTTTATAAATCTTACATAGAGCAATAAGAAGGAGTTATGAAGAGCTGTTTTCTTTCAAGGAAAGAAAATTAGAAGACATTTCCTTAAAGTAACATTATTATGCTAAATATCTATGAGAGAAAATAAGTAATATTAAATTTTTATTTTTATTATTTAAGGGAGTTTGCTTACAAGCAGTTGGAACTTGGATAACTTTTAGCAATTTGACAGAATAAATAGGCAAAATTCAATTTTTCTTGAAATATTTTAGAAGAAAAATGAGTTGAGAAGCATTAAAGAAAAATAATGAAAACTTGTCAAAGATGAGCAAACGCCATACTCACCAGCTAAATAATTTAACAGTTTTTAAAATATGGAGAATTGATTTATTAAAATACTCATGTATAAGATTGACTTCGTTTAGTGCATTTCTCAAAAATGACAACCTGCTGTAGTCCCCAGGCACTGCTGTGCATAATACAACCAGGTTAGGAAGCACGTTTGCTATTGGGACATTCACATGTGTCGAGTGTGTACAGAGTACTATTAATTTTTCTCTTACCATATATATGCTTACAGATATGATACGATGCATTACAGACCAGTTTTACCTAATGAGCAGAATATGTGTAACAAACAATAATAACTTCAATTATATGCTCTTTATTTCTCCACAATTCAATCACTGCTGTAGTTTGATTTCACCACTGTATATACATAGATTTGAAGTACATCATCCTTGACATAACTTTGTGGCCCTACGCCAGTATTGCTACTGTGAGATGGGTTCCATTTCAAAATGCCAAACCCGAATGTAGTTTCTCAGTACTCTTCCTTTCAGAAGAGACCCTGTTTCACCTATTTCTTTCTGAAAAGGTAGTTTTATAAGAATTGTATATATGCACATTTAATCAGACAGAATCCATTTTCATGTGATTTTAATAATGCATATGTAAAATAAAATTTTTACATGTGTTCTATAGGTTAGTATGCTAAAGAAATATGAATATTAAATCAGATTTTATTTAAAATAAAATCTACCATTAATTTCAAGGCCTCACATTCATATTAAAAGTGTAATACAAGCCCTGGCTGGCATAGCTCAGTGGATTAAGCGTGGGCTGTGAACCAAAGTGTCTCAGGTTCGATTCCCAGTCAGGGTACATGCCTGGGTTGCAGGCCATGACCCCCAGCAACTGCACATTGATGTTTCTCTCTCTCTCTTTCTCCCTCCATTCCCTCTCTAAAAAATAAATAAAGATAAAAATCTCAAAAAAAAAAGAATATCATCAATCTCCTATGGACAAACTCCAAAATATATTTTTTAAAAAAGCATAATACAAAATAAATCAGGCTTTTGTTTTAAAGTATAATTGAAAGTCTGTTGGTTAAAAATAAGTAGCTAAAACCCAGAAACACATAACTTGGGATTATCTTTCAGTTTAAAGTTAACATAAATGATTATGTTCTTTTAAAAGATGTGCCAAAAAAGGACAAATATGGGTTTGGTACATTAAAAAAAAACCTGTAGCAAATGTCATGTATAAAACACATATTTTATGAAATATATTAGCTAACAGTCTATTCTGAAATTTGAAGGTATTTGTCAAAGGGGATAAACAAAATTTTCAGGACTCCAGTAATAGTATTTGTGTTAGAGAAGACATCAATAAAAAATGGAAAAAAATGAAAGCAGTTTGCACCATGATAAGCACTGTAGAGAAAACACGCTAGGCAATATGAGACATGCGCTGTTTCACCTGTGAGGGGGAGATAGATGTACACGTGAGTAGGACAGGGTGCCGATCATGATGCCCTCCCTATGTAAATGGTACTTTAGAGGAGAATAAAAATTAAAAATGAGCCAACTAAAAGAGCATTCAGAAAAAAAATAGTGCTTCGGGGAGAAAAAATAGAAACCAAGGATATGAAATAGAAAGGAGTCCCCAAGTACTGGAAACAAAGACAAAATTATGAAAAGAAAAATCAAAATATGAATTTAGTTTAATGAAGCAGGAGAGGACCAGCTAATGTATGATTTTTTGAATGTCAAAGAGTTACAATTTTAATTAGAAAACAGGAAAATCATTATGTGTGGTGTTCTTTGCTCTGTTTCTTTTTTTTTTAATTTGTGGTTACAATGCATAGCATAAAAGGTCCCTTTCTTACCATTTTAAGTGTGTAGTTTGGTGGTATTAAGCACAGTAAAACTGTTGTGCAGCCATCATTACCATCCATCTCCAGAATTTTTTCATCTTCAGTGGAAACTCTGTACTTTTTATACACTGACTCCCTGTCGTCCCCTCCCTCGGCCCCTGAGAACCACTATGGCAGTTTACGTCTCTATGAATTTGTGTGTTCCGTGTACCTTGTATGAGAGGGACCAACATTTGTCCTTTTTGCACCTGGCTTATTTCACTCAGCATCATGTCTCTGAGGTTCATCGATGTTGTGACATGTATCAGACTTTTGTTCATTTTTAAGGCTGAGTAATGTTCTATAGGAAACATGTACCTTATTGTGTTTATCCATTCATCCATTGATGGACACTTAGGCTGCTTCCACTTAATACTGTTGTGAAGTAGGTTTCTATCAGTATAGAAGTACAAATATCTATTTAAATCCGGGCTTTCAAATATTTGTGATATATAAGGTCTTCTGGGAAAAAGCCTGGCATTGTTAATATAATGAGAATGGTTTGCACAACATTGATGTAACCTGGCAGCCGAGGAGAGTAGACTGGAATCAGCTTGCATGAACAATGACAACTTCACGGTACTAGTCTGTGGGGGTGGCAGGTGTCATTGAGTGAGCATGTGTACTGTGTGGCTGTCACACTCAAAATAACTGAGTGCGTAGAGCAAAAAATCTGCTTCAGATTGTATGGTAAGCTTCAATATTCTTCCATGGAAACTATTCAGATGATTCAGAAGGCTGCAGCTATGGGCAACTGGTGTGGCAGCTTCCTCACAACATGCCTGCTCATTCATCACATCTCATGCAGATATTTTTGGCAAAACATCAGTTCATCCAAGTGCCTCAGCCCCACCACAGCCCAGATTTGGCACCCTGCAACTTCTGGCTTTCCCTAAACTAAAATCACCTTTGAAAGGGATGAGATTTCAGGCCATAGATGAGGTTTAAGAAAATACTGTGGGGCTGGTGATGGTGACTGGGAGAACGGGGTGAGGTCCCAAGGCCTACTTTGAAGGGGACTGAGGTGTCATTATCCTATGTACAATGTTTCTTATATTTTGTATCTTTGCCGATAAATATTTCTTTTTTAAGATTTCATTTACTTATTTTTAGAGAGGGAAGGGAGGGAGAAAGAGAGAGAGAGAGAGAGAAATATCATTGTGCGGTTGCTGGGGGTTATGGCCTGCAACCCAGGCATGTGCCCTGACTGGGAATCGAACCTACGATGCTTTGGTTTCCAGCCCACGCTCAATCCACTGAGCTACACCAGCCAGGCAATAAATGTTTCTATTTTTCATATTACATGGTTGGATATCTTCTGGACAGACCTCGTATACCCAGAAGTGGAATTTCTATATCATATGATAGTTCAATGTTTAATATTTTGAGGAACCAACATATCAATCTTCACTGTGGCTACATCATTTTTTCATTCTAAAAATAGACACCTTAGCGTGTATGAAGTAGTGTTTCATTGTGTGTTTGATTTCCTTCTCCCTTACTGGAGAAGACAGACTATCAACATTTTTGTATTACCAACTATGTAGAGACTTCTAATTATTCACTCACTATCAAATATGCAATATATTTATTCCATTTAATTGTTTTTAATGATCATTGTTGAAAGTGGTACCTGTTTCCTATGATAATTTCCCTCCATCATTGATATAATGTTAAATATTTCATGATTTGATTGGTTATAACTGATGACAAATGTGTTGTTAGTGAGTCCTCTAGTGAGTCCTCATATTAGGTGTTAGGTGTTCTATACTGTCACCATCACCACCATCCTATCCCTACAACATATATTCTTGTACATGGAAAAAGTTCTGCCTCTCTGTGATCCCTCTCATCAATCAGTTCTATTAAAGATTATGTTATGTTTCCTTTTGGCTCTTTGATCTCTAAGAAATATTATGAGAAAACAGTGGGAGATGGATTAATGACTTTCAATTCAAGTGTTTTATCTTATATATAAACTATATTTAATAAATAGAAATAATCAATTTCAATGCAGAGAGTTCAGTGACTATTAAAATATTATCCTTTCTCTGATTGGTGTGGGTCAGTGGATTGAGTCCCAGCCTGTGAACCAAAGGGCCACCAGTTCAATTCCCAGTAAAGGCACATGCCTGGGTTGTGGGCCAGGTCCCCAGTAGGTGGTGCTCGAGAGGCAACCATACATTGATGTTTCTCTCCCTCTATTTCTCCCTCCCTTCCCTGTTGTCTAAAATATAAATAAATAAAATCTTTTAAAATGTAAAAAAATAGAATAAAATGAAGTATCATCCATGATGCATGTGTTGAAAACAATATGTGCTCTATGTGTACATCCAGACACGTTTTTGTTGTTTATCCTACTTTTTATTGAGAGAAACTCATAAAATGCATTCCCTAAGTCATTTCACTATGTAGCTTATTATTATTTAGTTACATTTTCTATTCCAATGGAAAGCATTTACCAGAACAATATTCATAAATATGCTTTTAAAAACATTTCAGAGCCAAACTAATTGAAAAGAATGTTATGGAATTATTATTGGTAAAAAATTTCAACACAACTAAAATTGGCTCACTCATATATTAATTTTAATTCATTTTTCTCAATTATTTCTCTAGCATTAAGCAATATAACATTTTTTGTTTTCTTTTTGAAAAGTCAAATATATACTTTTTATGATAGGGTAATGAGAAGTCCTCTTGGGGTAGAAGCAGAGAAAGCAAACAGAATAAAACATAAATGAAATCTTTTATGCATTAGACCTTATAATTTAGAGAAAATTGTTTGTCCTGGCAATTTGTTTTTATATAATATGATTCTTAAGTTTAACATTCAAACTTAAAGACTAATTAGAAAATATTCTATTATAAACATAATCAAATTTATGTGAGAATTTTTTTTTACCTTCATATAACAGATTATTGATCTGGCTGTACAGTCTGACTGAGAAGTCATGAGATGTGACATATATGGTATATGATATATGTTAGGAAATCTAAGAAATCTAAGGAAAACTGAATTAACTCCATGCATCCTCCTCATAATCTATCGGTTGCCTGATGTTTAGATTTGGAGGTCCCTGAGTTCTATTTCCATACTTGAAACAATGGAAGATTTTAGAGAGGCCTGAACTGTATCAAAGGCATATATGACTGACAGAGCTATCAATTTTTAAGTATCACTAATGTGGGAACTGAGAAGCATTGCTTTTAGATTTAGCATTTTGCTTTAAGACCTTTAAAGGAAACTATAGAAGAACTTTTCACTCACATAAATTGAGAATTTCTGTTTAATTTTACAATGGTTCCTATAAAGGGTTTTATATTTTCATATATATGCATAGGTAATAATTATATTTAATATGTAACTATAGCTTTGTTGTGTGTGGGATTTGACACTATTTAGAACTCTTCTTTTTTGACTGATTAAAAATAAAATGCCCTATATTAAAAAAATGATTTACAATTGGTTATAGAATACTTTGTCTCAAAGTAATAACTGTAGAGTTCTCATTCCTCATTTGAGGTCATTTATTAACATTAAACTTTTACTTTATTTTCATGAAAACATAAGTAAAAGTAGTTTTCAATATTATTATGCACATTTATCAAGGCTGGCAAAACACAAGAGTACTAACATTGGCATTCTAGTGCAGGATAGTATCATCATTACTACGCGTTACCATTTGTTTACCACAGGTAAGTCATTCTAGTCTCTTAATTTGTAAAACAGGAGCAATGCATATTCTGCAGCATCTCTGTGATTAACACATCACAGAAAAAATTACCTAGCATGAGACCTGTATTATTAGAAAGACTCAGTAACAATAGTTCTGCATCGTTGCCATGATTCGCTGATCTAAATATAAAAATTAATATTCTTACAATATTAATTGTATAAATCGATCTGATGTTTTGGGGACACTTTCACTATCTTATATACTTCTTAAATATTTGTTCACTAATCTCAACAATTACTCTCTAAGGTAAGTAATATCATTGTCTACATTACACAGATATTTGGTGTTTATTTGTGATAAACTATGTTTTATAACACAATTTGTAAAGCAAGGCATTTACCACCAAGTTTGTAGTTTTGCTTTTTTACTTAAGGTTTGTGTTAACATCCTCCTCACTCTCAGCAATGAAGCAAAAAGGTCCCATCACAACATGGAGTTAACACTGCCTGTGGGCTCTAACAGTTAGTTACGCTCAAAATAATGGCCCACTATCCTCCATCAAGGTTAAAGGTACATTTGGAATTTTTAAGAGCCCGTCTTCCAGATTCTAATTAGGTCAAGATAGCAGGAGATGTTATTAGACTTTCTGCTTAAAAGATAATCCCATTGTATAAACTGCAAATATAAATGACCACAAAGGCACGATTTAATGAGACATTTTCACGAATTTTATTTTGGTCACAGCATGGTCTCCTCTTTAAAGTTACATCAAAGATGAGATGTTATGCCTTAGAATTATGGCTTTAAAAGGATATCTTTATGTAAAATACCAATTTTATAAGATTAAAATATTCTGCTTTTAAAGAATTCTGATAAGAAAATTCATATTGAAAAATGGTTACACTGAACTTGTTTCCAATATATAAATATAAACAGAATATGTATAAATGTAAATGCATTTTTGGCAATTTATCAATATATTAATTCCATAATGTAAATACAAGCAATGGCATATCAAATTTCTCAATGTTATAGTATACATTGTTATAAAAATAATACACATCCTATACTTATATTAGAAAAATATCATTAAGAACTAAAGTAGAAAAATGCTTCAGAAACTCCACACTCAGCTATAACCGGTGTGGCTCAGTTTGTTGGGTGTCATCTAGCAAAGCAAAAGATTGACAGTTTGATTTCCAGTCAAGGCAAATGCCTGGGTTTGGTCACTGGTCGGGGCATGTATAAGAGGCAACCAATCGATATTTTTCTCACATTGATGTTTTTCTTCCTCCTTTGCTTCTTTCCTTCTTCTCTCTCTAAAAATAAATATTTTTAAAACTCCACATACATCATTATAAACGAATTTCCAAAACGTAGGGAATTGAACAAAATTTAAGTTAAGGACTACTGCTTACTGTCCCACATGCAAAACTATTGCTCCAAATTCAGACCAGATATACCTCTATATTTTATTATATATATATATATATCTTTATATATATTATATATTTATTTTATATATATGGCTACTATTATTTAATTTTCAAACGCAGTATTCGGCACTGCTATAATTTTAATTAATAGGTAATTCATTTAAACATTTGCAAACGCTTATATCATTGCTTATTTAGAGAAGCTAACCAAAGCCTAGAGAGGACAATTTGTTGTTTGGAGTAAAAGATATAGATCAGCAGTGCGCTCAGAACTGACAGATTTCAGTGCCTGTCTTGTCATTATAGTTCTTTTTCTCTGCTATTTCAATGAAGTGTTAACATTAATGAATAAGATATTAAACTAGTTTATGAAGAAAATGATTTTTAAATGCTAATTATTTAGAAATTTTTAAACCATGAATGTGTATATTATAATATTTCCAAAGAGTAGAATACCAAATGAACAGAAGGTCTGTGTGCATTTTGAAGTAGTTACTAAGTTTTGATATCATGTGGAATAGGTGGGATTACATGATTTTGAAAACTTTAGACAAAACCAAAAATTATTTTATATATTACTAATTGCTTTATAAATTATATCTTTTGGCTGATATTAAGTATCACTAGGCTCAATATCCAAATAATCTTCCCATGTAAAAATCCAAATGGCACATGAAATATGAAAATCCTATATGCAACAATACAAAACGGGATTTTGAACATAAAAAGCTTTACTATGAATAAATGATTAAAATTAAAATTAAAGAGGTTATTTTTAGCTTGTTTTAAAATATGTTTCTTTTATTTTTTTAGCCTTCATATACTTGTTATTTTTGCCTCCTGTGATCTGTTTGTTCATACTTTTTGTCTCTTTTTCTTTAATTACCTTTTTTTTTCTTGTTGGTTTTTAGAAGTTTCTTGAATATTTTACTATTAATATCAAGATCATTTGGGTAGTGGATTTTAACCATCTTTATAGAAATAAAATTCATATCTAAAAAATTCAACTTTCAGTGTCCATATGGTAGTACTGTTGGAGGATTTTTTCCATTTAAGAGTGCAGGTCATGTCGTCTCCTTGTTAACGCACAAATGATGTAGTGACTGAGTTTGACGTGATGGTGAATATTGATTAGAATGGTAGCCTGTCCTTTTTCTTCAAAACCTTAGCATTTCCACCTTGAGGCAGCTGGTGTTAGAGAGAAAAATGAAATATGACATGAAAATATTCTAGGCATTATTGTTTAATTTTTAAACAATTTTATTGAGGTATGTGTTACATATCACACATAGCCATTTTTTTGAGCAATTCAAGAAGTTATTGTTATTTGACAGAGTGGTTAATCCATTATCAGGAATCAGTTTCAGAACATTTTTATCTAGCTTGCCTGAGTTCAGACCTAGGCAACCACTAACCTACATTTTGCCTCTTCCTTGCTTTTTGTGGATGTTTCTTATAAATGCATTTTTGTTTTGAATAGTGTTCTATGCTATGGATATCTATATATACATCATCTAAACATAAACCAGATGATAGACATTTATAGTTTTTCTTATTGTGTTTAGTTTTTCTCTTTTATGAATGAAGTTGCTGAAAACATTTCCATGCAGGTTTTTTATAGGCATATATTTTCATCTATCTCTGAGAAATACCTTAGAATGAAATTACAAGATCATGTGGTAGTTTTATTTTTAGGTTTTGGAGAAACTGAGAAAACTTTTTCTAGAGTGCTTACATTATTTTACACACTCATCAACAATGGATAAGCATTCTGGTTCCTTCAAATCCTCAACAACATATGCTATTGTTTGTCTTTTTGATTATAGCTGTACTTGTGGGTATGAAGTATCTTGTGGTTTAATTTGCATTTTCTCAATGACTAGCAATGTTGTTAAGGTTTTATTTTGAAATGTTATGATCAGTTGATGATTTATTGATGCATAAAACATATTGTTCATTTAAAACCTTACCTGATTAATTGACTAGGATAATTATTTTCATCTACAGTATGTCAGTGAATATAGTCAATAATGTGTATAATATTAATATAGATAATTTCAAAGTGCACCTGTGGCATGTTAAAAATGTTTAAAATTGATAAATAGTAACAGTTTTATAATCAAATATTAAATATTATGGACATTTCAGAAAGTACAATTCTAATTAAACAAGGTGAAATAAAGTGTTGGGAACTGCCCTGCCTAGTATCAGAAGCTGAAACCCCCGCCTAGGCTAAGGCTAAGGGAACGCCCTTGAAACCGTAAGCCAGCAAGGAGACAAAAGCTTATCTCCCTGGCAGGAGCGCTACTTTTGCTGCTTCATTCATAACTGAACCCCAAAGCTTGGTCGGTTAGCCAAAGACGGGTAAGATTCCCCAAGGAGGAACGACCTAAGACAGGCACAATCAGGTGGGAGGCCCCCAAAAGGACTTTGGGAGCTACAGCAAAAGGGGGTGATGGACCCTCGCTCCTCAGCTTTGACAAAGCCAGAGTCCACAGCGTCTGGGAAAAAATCTCCTTATCTTTTGGTTGCCTTAGTTCCCTTGCTCCACCTAAGCCTGAAACAATGACAGGGTGGTGCAGCTCTGTACTGAAAAGGTCGGATTTCCCGGGTGATCAGGCTTAAGAAAGAATATGTAAATTACTGTGAAACCTTCTTTGTTTAGAATGCTCTCAGTTGTATGAGAAGGGTCCAAGGAGGAAGTTAGTTTGTTCCTCAAACTCTTACAGTTCTTTTACCCTGACTCAAAATAGACCCGCAGAGTTCCTTGTAATCTATTGTTCCTTACTGCCTCGTAATGAGTAATGTACTTTACCTGAATTGTTATGCAAAACGAGCCCAATAAAAGCAGGTTTGGATGGTAAATCGGCGTGCTCCCCACTAGAGGGGGTGGCCATTCCGTCTCTACTTTTCCACAGAAACTAGTCTGTCTCTGTGCATGTTTTTTCTTGCATGTTTTCAACAAGCCATCTGCAGCATTCCGTGGTCACTGCTGGCCGGTGACCCACGCATCAATAAAGTTAAATTATTTAGTGTTCAGATAATATCAGTTTATATAAGTCAGAAAAAGAGTCTACAAAGTCTTCTTTACTTTTGGGTTCTAGGTTAGAATTGGCCAGAACAGAAATTTTGTAAAATGTTTGGAAGGCAAAGTGAAGTATCAGCTGTCACGTTTTGAAGTTTACATGGTTATGTGAAATTTTGATTTATAAGACATAATTTATAGTACCATAAACAATAACTTTTTGAAATATCTGTTCCAAAAGAAAAAAATTATTTGCATATACTGTGAACAAAAACCTATATGTCAACCTTTTACCCTACAGAGTAGTAAAACAGGGTTAGGGTTAGGGTTAGCATTATTTTAAAACAAAACCAGTGACCTCTTTGCCTATTTTCCTAAAACAAATCTGAATTTAATATCTAAATATCCTTAGCAAATAAGGAAACACACAATTTCTTTAATACACACTCAATTTTTTTGTCTTCCACTCCCAGATATTGGCCAATTGTTAGTATCGTGTGGAATTTCTGATTTTATGAATAAATTCATGCTCTCTCTTTTTGTCTCCCTTCTGCTTTCTCTGATAACCTTATCAAGGTAATCATACATTCCAATAAGAAAATATTTTCTCTTCCTTCCCATATCACATTGATGACTTCTCAGATTCATTTGCTCTTTTACTTAAATAATTTCTCTAAAGTCCACTCAGTAAATAACTCTTACATAAATTTTCTAAGTATTTCTTTTATTTTGAAGTCTTCACTGTCATTTTACGTGATTATTTCACTACAAAAGTAATTCTAAGTTTAACTTATCTTCTGTAACATACTTAGTATAATTCTCTGCTATGTGTTAGCATTGTGCATTGCTGTATTTATTCCTCACACTGCTTTTTAGGTGTTAAGCATTTTTCCCTCTGGAAATGTTTAAGATTTTCTCCACCACTGATGTGTGAAAACTCCCCGTAATGTGCGTGGCTCCCTGCAGGGTTGTGATCATTGCCCACATCAGAAAAAGTAAAATAAATAAATAAATAAAAGTAAGAGAAGGTTGTTTACAGATAATGTTTATGATTTCCTAAATTCAACAGTGATGTAAATGTTGGTTGGGAACATCTCAGGGAATGCCAAACCAAATCACTGAGATAAGTGAACACAGGTACATACCTACACACACACACCGACACACAAGTCCACCTGTTATCAAATATTTCCATTTTAGATATAGAGCCTGCCTTCCATTAAACTAATTAATTCATTAATACCACTAGGCATAAGAAGAAATCACAGGATGGTAAAAGAACATGACTTTGGCATTTCATACATTGTTGTCACAACACCTTCTTTTCTGCATCATATTTTAGGAGCAAATCAGTTTGGTATATTTTTTAAAAAGTATTTAATGATAATATGATAACATACAATGTTAGTGTGAGACATTTCAGAACTGAGGTTCCAAGGAAAAAGTGAAAGGTTTTTTACAGCTTGAGAGAATTCTAATTTTGGTCTTCTCAGTTTAATAGTTGACAAGTTAAATAAGCAGTAAACTGCTTTAGTAAATCCTTTCTCTTCCCAACAATACCTATATTTAGAGCTGTATAAATCATATGCCCTTTGTCCTGTCCCGGGGGGAACATGACATGAGGGTGGCTGGGCTGAGCCTGCCTTAAAGAGAGAAATGAACACAAGTCAGTTTAACAATGGCAGAAACATTCACGTCTCACTCATTTAAAAAGTCTCCAGTTCCTCGGCTGTATTTTTCTGAAATAATGAAAAATGTCATTTCTTCTATTGGGTTAAAGTTCCCCTGTTGTCTCTTCTTACACTCTGCTCACAAATTGTTCAGCTTTCTAGTACTTATCTACTGCCAGTCCTGGAGTGTGGCTTTTACCTTTTTCTTCTCCTCCTTCTTTCTAGACTTTGTTATATGGCTAGATTTGATTTTTTTTTAATTCAACACTTCCTTTAATTTTTTGGATTTCAAGATTCTATTCTTTTCCTTGCTATTTTCATTTTTTTAAATCACTGAAGCTCAAAATGTGCAGTCTGATAGAGCATCGCTTAGAGAATTGTGATGGGAAGACCCTTGTGGCAGTGTAACTGGGTGCAGAGCATGGGTCCCCTGATTAGGGGTACACCCCCACAGGACTGGTTGCAAGATGCAGAGCAGAAGGCACAGTATTTAAGACATGTTGCGCCCTGGCTGGCATAGCTCAGTGGATTGAGCTCGGGCTGGAAACCAAAGCATCGCAGGTTTGATTCCCAGTCAGGGCACATGCCTGGGTTGCAGGCCACGGCCCCCAGCAACAACACATTGATGTTTTTCTCTCTCTCTCTTTCTCCCTCCTTACCCTTTCTAAAAATAAATAAATAAAATCTTTAAAAAAAGATACATTGCATAACAAAGGCAAGTTATCAGGCCTTGCCTTCTTGAAAGGAAGAACTCTGAAACTCCAGACTTCTGTGCATTCACTGTGAGAACCTGCGGTGACCTGTGACATAGTAAGGAATAGCAGGGGTGGATGCCCGTGCATCACTAGGAACTCTTGCTCTGACTAAAGATGGCAGCCAAAAAAGGGTCAAATATACTGAGTAGCTGACAAAAATAGCAGGCAAGAGCACACCATAGGAAGAGCCAGATATTACATCACTCTGGAAGCTCTGAGCCAATCATTTAAATTAGAGTGGGCTTCCAAAAAGTTCCAAGGTCTTTCTGTTGGTCTTCCAGGGAGTCAGCCACAAGGTCCGAAGAGAGGTCTGCAAAGAAGGCAGCCATGAGTTTGGGAGGTCTGCCTGGGTGGTCTGCCTGGAAGTTTGCCAGCAGAAGACATTGGCAAAGCTGGAGGTGCTGCAGGAACCTGCTTGGCCATCAGGACTCCTGAGAGATGCTTGGAGCTGAACTGTGACTAAGAATGTTTGTTAGGCTGTAGAATTCTGCCTTTCTGAAAGAAGCTACTTCTGAGTGGCATAGTCTGAAACTAGCTTGATTTGACAGAGGGAGGCTGGACTATTTGTGGGTGTTTTTAAAGGGAGAGGGAACTTGATGGCAGAAATCTGCCATTATTCTAAATCTGTATAATCTTTAAATAAACAACCCTTTTCCTTTTTCACCAAACTCTTGCCTTGGGAGTCACATTTCTTGGAGACAGGCAATTAAACCCCACGACTCTTCCAGAACACCATTGGCTGGTTCTGTAACCATAGGGCACTTGTGAGCAGATAGTTGATCCATATTATAAACCAAGTATGACTTAACATATATATGTATATATATAAAATATATAAAGTGAATACAGAATTTAAATATATTTACAATAAGCTAAGCTATTTGTACTGTTGTAGCATAAATTACTTATCAGATAAGTAAATTTGATTATTAGCATTTATTAAACTTGTATTATCATCTTTAAAGAGAAAGGCCCATGATAACAGATCAATTCAATATTATATCTGCAATGTTATTTTATAGGATAATTCTACAGTGTACTAGGTAGGTTCTTGCTATAGTGAAATAAAATGACTAAACATCATTGACAGACCAGATACAAAAACAAAAAGACAAACAACTCATGAGATTCTTAACTGGTTGCCCAGGCTTAATCTCATTAATATATATTATAAAAGTATATAGTAAGAATCATATCAAGTTCTAATTAAGTAAACAATTGGGACAAAGTTTTCTTTAATAACTCATACTGTGAAATATACATTAGGAGAGGTCAGATCTTTGTACAGCTAAATGCAAAAGGGTAATACACAGAAAGAGACAAAAGTGAACATGGGGTGCAGAATAGAAACAGTAATGTACAAAGAACCTGCAAAGAAAAGAAAAGCCTAGTTGGTCTGCTTTGGTAAATGTTTAGCTTTTGTCTAAACAGGTTTGACACTTAAGAACCAGAACGGACTCACAGCTGTATTGAAGCTTCCTATATCTTTGATAATAGTATCCCTGCGCTCCTGACCCTAGAGTGTGAGGACAGGTTTGTTCTTCTCAAAGACCTTTGCCTCTTGTAAGGCTAATCAGCATTTCAAAGTTCTTTGGAAGTGTTGCCCTAGGAACATTGAACAGAAATGAATTATTTTGCCCTAACACACTTTATTGAGTGTGTGATTTCTGGATGTCTAAATTTCAATATTCAATGAGGAAAAAATATATATGAAACATTCTTCTAATCAAAAAAAGAAAAGCAGGAGAAGCAATTGTCACCTGTCCTCCTTCAGGGAATTAGTTTACTAGCAGATGGCGGCCATAAGCCTCAATGATGTTTTCAGGGATGTCAATGGTCAGGTAAAATGAGCATCAAAGTTGCAATTTAACACTCCTGGAAATTAGTTCAATGCATATCAAAGGAAAGAAAGCCACGTGGCATCCTACTACCAGTTCCCTAAACTTCCAGATTTACTGTACTTGTGTGCATGGAGAGAGATTATATAATACAGACTTCAAATAAACTAAATGTGCAGGCAGAGAAGGGGTGGAGGGAGAAAGGGGAGCAGAGGAGAGAGACTTAACATTTATACAAAGTCAGTAGATTTCTTCAATAAGCAAACCGACTAAGTTTTAGTGTAAGTAAAATGTGAAGCACATCAAGAAGCAACTGATGAATGCATATCTAAGTGGACAACAAATCGATGTTTCTTTCTCTCTCCAAGAAATCAATAAATACATTTTTTAAATGCCTGCTTTTATGTTGAAGTGGTTCTGCTACAAAAAAAATGTGTCAATGAGGTTTGAGCACCATGTGAAATTCCCATTTTTAATTACAGAGCACTTAGAAGAAATCATTTCACTCATTTATGACATGTGCCTTCTGAGAGAAGTCTAGGATCAATTACACTCAGTTTATTTCTGATAAAACAGAGCTTAATTCATTTTTTTCATACAAGGTCAAAAAGATCAAGCTACAGTTGTGTATCCGTACACATGTCAATGGAGTAATTGTATTACATTTTTAATCTCAGTAAAGACTAATGGGTTTCATTTTTATCATTTATTTTTTTTAATTTTTATTTATTTTTAGAGAGAGAGGAAAGGATAGAGAAAGAGGGAGAGAAACATCAATGTGTGGTTGCCTCTCACGAGCCCCATACTGGGGACCTGACCCACATCCTAGGCATGTGCCCTGACTGGGAATTGAAATGGAAGCCCTACGGTTCACAGAGGGGAGCTCAGTCCACTGAACCACACCAGCCAGGGCTCATTTTTATTCAGTTTTTATAATGAAACATCATTAACTATATGATGTTTAAATTGTCCCTAGTTTGGCCAATCGAAACCTCTTCAAGCTGCCTTATATATTGTTTTGACATTTTATATATGTGTATATTTATACACTATGATATATATAGGTATATATGTGCATACATAGCTATATATACATGCATGTGCATGTATGTATGTGTACATATAGGTAGTCATGTATATGCGTATGTGTATTTCCTTTATTAAATTTTAAATTTACTTTATACATCTAATTTCAATATAAACTTTCACAATTTCATATGTGTTCTCCTGTCACAGTGAAAAACTTGTCTCCAAAAGTATTAATATATTTACCCATTTGCTAAAAATTGATTCAGAAGTGTTACACCAATACTACTACAAATTCATGTTTAAATCAAAATATATATGAGGTTCTTTCCTTTTTTTTTGGTGAGGGAGTGCAACTGAGGTTCCCTATCAATGTTACATGTTTTAGCTAATTCATTTTTGCCTTGTGGTTATGTTACCATTAGATATACATTTGATTCATTTGTTTCTTTTTTCATTACATTTTAATTTTTTTTTATTATTTGTTAATTTGTATTACGTTAAAATCTATACATTAATGACAAGACTTCAATATTAGAAACTTTTTCACTTGTTTTATCTCCCACATTACTGTCCAGCACTCCCTGTAGATCTCCAATGTCATAACTTCTGGTTTATCGTTCCTGTGCTTATTTGTGCCAAAGCAGTTCTTTAAAATAAAGGACAGCATGCTGCTTAGACTGCTTTGCACTTTTCTCTTTGTTAGCTAAACACACACATTTTGTACATTTTATTTTTTGATTCTAGTTTATATTCAGTGTTCATTTGTATTAGTTTCAGGTGTACAGCATAGGGGTTAGGCAATCGTGCCTTACAAAGTGATCCCACCGATATTTCCAGTACCCACCAGGCAGCACACATAGTTATGACAGACTATTGACTACATTCTATATGCTGCACTTTGCCTGCTCATGACTGTTCTGCAACTACTAATTTGTTCTCCTTAATCCCTTCACCTCTTCTATGCAGTCCCTACAACCCCTCCCACCTGACCACCATCTGTCTGTTCTCTGTCTCCATGGGAGTATTTCAATTTTGTTCCTTTATTTTATTCTTTAGATTCCATACATAAGTGAGATCATATCATATTTTTTCTTTTTCTTGCTGACTTATTTCACTTACCATGACACCCTCTAGTCCCATTCATACTGTCACAAATGGTACCACAACAGTGTTATCCCCTGTCTGCTGATTCGCACTGGGTTTGTTTCCACATCTTGGCTACTGTAAATAATGTTGCAAGGAACACAGAGGTGCATATATTCTTTGAAATTAGTGTTTTGGGTTCCTTTGGATATATATCCAGAAGTGGAATTTTTTATTACATTTCTTATCAGTTATGAAAACCTTTCATTCTTTTAATAACTATATTGCACTAAGTTATGTGACTGTACCTTATCTTTTTTCAAGCTAATTTTTGTATGTAATATTATGGCTATTTCCAAGAGTTACACATTATATATGATGTTACAATGAATAACTGTGGTTTTATTTTATTTTGTTGAAGGTGTTATTTCCAGAGAATTCCTAGAAGTGGGCTTGCTGTGTCAATTTGATACTTACTACCATGTTCCCAACCATAGGAACTGCATTATTCCTTATTCCCATCAGCAATATATGAGTGGGTATTTATTTGAACCTAACCAACACAATATCCTACCAAATTTTGAATTTTCATAAATCTAGTGATTCTTTACCTAATTCCACTTCTTATCTGACATAACATATAGTAGTTAAATACTTGAAAAAAAAACAGATTTCTCTTTCTCATCCCTAAATAACACAAAAAACAGGGAATTTACCAAGATGCATTTTTTTTTTTTGCCTTGCTTATTTTGCCGAATAGCCTGAAGGAATTCAACGCTCCAATATCCACCATTTTCCTGCCACCTGTTCAGAATTGGTATCACCAGTGGAAAGAAGTAATCACAGGAGGTCCGGTCACTTCCACCCCATTCAGCCTCTCTTTAATTTCCCTTATTAAGAAAGCAGCCCATGGGTAGAAGTATGGAGGTATGTCCTCTACCAGATATGAGAAAACCAGTGTATCTTCAAAGAACAGCACATCTAAACTAGTTCCTATTAATAATATTTATTTTTTTAAGATGCTATTTATTTGTAAAGAGAGGGGAAGGGAGGGAGAAAGAGAGGGAGAGAAACATCAGTGTGTATTTGCCTCATGAATGCCCCTGCTGGGGACGTGGCCCACAACCCAGGCATGTGCCCAGAATGGGGATTGAACTGGAGACCCTTTGGTTCTCAGGCTGGCACTCAATCCACTGAGTCACACCAGCCAGGGCAATAATATTTCTTTTTACATATTTATCAAAGAGAGTTCTAGTAAACCTAGAGAGTTCATGATTAACATTTTGCTTGTCATCATCTGTCTTTCGATCATGTAATTTAGTTGAAAAGGTTAATTGACTATGATGCATTCATAGTGTATAACTTTAATCACCTGACTTTTCTGGTATACTTAGTTTTCTAAAACACATTACCTTTTATTTGTGTTTGTTTGTGTGATTCTAATTTACTAAGAGTAAGCTGACCAGTTGTAGCCAAGGTAACTCCCCACATAGCTGTTTACATTGATTTAATAATATGTTTATGCATTGATCAATGAAGCGCTCCACAATGTACTGACATACTCAAATGCATGACTTAGTGTAATTCTTACATGTACTGTCCCAGAATAACTTATGAATAATTGAATACTTCAGATATCTAAAGGATAGTTCTTTAAGTACAATAACATTTTACTATTTTAAAAATCTGTGATAAAATAATTCTAAAATGCACTCCATATATTAAAATTTCTCAAAGATAACATAGGCACCACAGCATTTTTCTTATTGAATAAGGTCTCCCTTTTGCTCATGTAATGAACTTCATTCCACATAGAGATTTCTTTTCTTCTCCTAGTAATGGAAAACAAAACTTTCATGTCTAAATTCTTCAGGCGATTCTTTCTTTTATATCTTTGCTGTTCTTTCTTGCAAAAACTAATGCTTATATTTGATACCTAAGACCTTGTAGAAAATCCTGGATGAGCAAAACAAAGCTCCAGAAATAAAGGGATTAAAATAGGTGTTACAGCACAGAGGTCATTCTCTGATACGGGATGAATGTAGGCTGCTTTGTGGTGAAGGCTGGGCTGGGAAATATTTGTGGAAATACACATGCAGAAAGGATGTTTTGAGGACTAAAGAGGACTTAATCATAAAATGAGTGAAATCCTTTTTTTTGTTGTTAATAATCTTTTTAGTCGCATGTGTTTTTTAAACATATAGTTCAAAGGGTTTGGGCAAATGCAGGTATCCATGCAACCATCACCTCAAAAATTCCTACCTACCAATTGAAGTCAGTCACTCCCATCCTATGCTCTAAACAATAACCCATCTACTTTCTGTGCATTTTTCTTCCTTTTTAGTTTTATGCTCTCAGAATTTCATATAAATAAAGTCTGTCTCCTTTCATTCATCATAATGTTTATTAGGTTCACTTATACTTTTGAGCATATCGGTATTTCTTCTTTTATATTGGTGAGTAGATTTTCATCAATATAAATATAATGCATTTTTGAAAGGTTCTAATCCCTTGCCATTTCAACCAGCTTCTTCTGTCTTCTTATTGCGGAGGTTAAAGAGTTCTTTTCACATTCTAAATCAATATAACAAATTACCTTCTTTCACTTTGTGGCTTGCCATTGCATTTTCTTAACAATGTTTGTAAAAAACAATTTTCATTGTCTAATTTCAGCATTAATTAATTGATTGTTTTTATGCCATCTGGGAAATCTTTGCCTACCCCCAGTTTGTGAGGATTTCTCTCCTATGAATTATCTAGGAGCCATAGCTTTTGAGTTATTGTGTGTACAGCACAGTATAAAGATCTAAGGGGTTTTTTGTTTGTTTTTTAGTTTGATTCTGATTTTGTTTATTTGAATATGCAGTTTTTCTAACACCATTTTTTGAAAAGACTATTTTTTTTCTTTCTCTCAACTTTTCTGTTCTAATAACCTATCTGTTTATTCTTCAGCTAAACGGAAGTACATTAATTACTACTTTATAATAGATCATGAAATTAAGCTGTGCAAATCCTGCTATTTTCATCTCTTTTTAAAAATTATTTTGTTATCTGATTTCATTTACATTTCCTTGTAAATATTAGAATCATCCTAACAACTTCTACAAAAAGTTAAAATTTGGGGTTTGATTGCATTGAATCACTAGGTTCATTGGGAAAAATTACATCTTAAAAATATTATCTGTTGTAATCCATCAATATACTGTATCTCTCTACTTATACCTTTAATCTATCTCAAATTTATCTGAGAGCATTAAACTCATAAGTATAATATTTGAATAGACTGTATTAAATTTTTCCTACTTATTTTTTCCTTTGGTAAAATGGATCTGGACAATGCAAATATTTTCCATTTGCCAGTTGTTACATTTTTAAGGTTGATCATTAAAAAGTACTGGCAGACATTGAACAAGAAAATAACTTTTGTACCCTGGTGCTATATTCTCCAGCATTCATCTCCTAATGTGTAGGGTTAGCTTCTCCAGTGCATAGAATGCCTCTTCCAGCACCTGGAGCATGGACAACTTCTCCAACACACATGTTGTGGTGTAGGATCTTGGTGCCAGAAATACAACCCTCACTGCAGGACAAGAGAAGCTTCACATGCACCAGATTTCTGCAATGCATGGCATTCTCAGCACCAATTTCCTAGCAGGTACATTCCCCTAGCATCTGGTTCTGCAGAAGTGATATTTCTAGCAGCAAACTTCTGTAGCACGTGCAGCTTCTATTGCACCAGTGTTTGGGAGCAAAGTTTGATTGTCCAGAATCTAGCTCCTGCAGCATTTGCATTTCCTGTTTCACTGCGGTCCTGTATCACTGACAGTAGTTCCAGCACTAAGTTCCTATAGAGTATGCAGATATTGTGGTACAGACTCCTAAGGTAAGAGATGTATTTCCAGCACCAAGTCCCTAGCATGTACCTTCTCTAGTGCTAACGTCCTATAGCATGGGTGATATATCCAGAACCCATCCTGTGCATTATCTCTTGATTCAGGGTTTTACACCCCGGCAAAGAGCATCCAAAAGTTCCCCTGATATCCCCTAAGGAGTTTTGTAGTGGAGTACTTCTGGAAATCTGACCCCATGTCCAGCTTTTGCTGGCCCCAGAGAGTGTGGATTTCCAGCACGCTCCTCAGGTAGAACACCACACACTTCTCTGTGAGGTGATGCACAGCAGTGCCCTACAAACAAAGTCTGCATGTCAGCACTAGCATGTGACACTAGGACAAAAGTGTCACGGGTGCTTTATTTTATCCCCAGAGCTATGGCTGCTTTATATATAAATGAATTTGGTAATAACATATCATCATGTATATATAGAGCTGGATTTGATTTTTTAATATTTGAAAAGATTCTCTGTGTTTATGTTTTCACAGTAGGTGACTCTGTTGTTTGTCTTCTTGTAGATTCTGTTTTTGGACTCAGTGTCCTCCTGGCTTCATAAAATGAACTGGATTTAATTCCTTATCTTCTCAGTTCTAGGGGTGTCTGTGTAGAATTGATAGTGTTACTTCCCTTAAACATTTGGTGCAATTTACCATTGATGCTTCTTGAGCTTCAGTTCTCATTGTTGTAATATTTTAAGTAAAAATTTGACTTCATCAACATACAGAAGAGTTTATATATCTTTTCTTCTTGAATAACTTTTGATATCTTGTATCTTTTAAGGCATGTGTCCATTTCATCAGAGTTGCTCAGTTTATTGGCATAAAGTTGTTTTTTTAATATTTTATTATTGTCCTTTTAATGTCTTTAGAATCTATAGTGACATTCCCCTTTCCATTACAGATATTGGTAGTTTGTGCCACCCTTCCGTTTTCTTGATCCATCTGTCTAAAGATTTATACCTTTTATTGACCTTTAAACAACTATGATTTGATTTGATAAATTTGTCTTATTATCTTTCTGTTTTTAGTTTCATGGGCTGGAGGTTTTAAAAATTATTTTCTCCTTTCTATTCTTATAACAGAACAAAATATACTTATTTAAATACTAATACTAATTTGTATATCAGTTTTTATTATAATTTTTTTAAAATTAAAAATATAACTAAGGATTTTTTATAAATTATGCTTAGGTAGTCCTATGTATATTATGATACCTCAAAGAGAAAAAGTGCTGATACAGTAGAGTTCCTGATCAAAAAGTCCTATGTAAGGAGATGTTAGGTTCTATTAGATCTTCAGTGATATCACAACTCTAGGTTGACAAATAAATAAATGTATGTTTCTTTAGACTTTCCTTCATTGCCTCAGGATGCCTGAAACAGTGCTAAATATCACATAATCTTGTGCCATTTCCCAAAGGATGGAAAGAAAATTGACTTTTATACTCAAGGACCTCATTTAAAATCAAAGTTGAGAATCATTCCTAGAAATCTCTTAACACATTTCCCTTTAAGTCTCAATGATGGTTTGATATCTTCTTTCCCATTCTGTATACATTTTCTTTTATTTTCTTTTCCATGGCATTAACTCTAACTTTCTGTATTATAACAACACAATGGTGGAAATACTGTGAAACATACTGTAATTGTGGCATATTTGTCCAAACCAATAGAATGCCCATCACCAAGAATAAACCTTAATGTAAACTATGAATTTAGGTGATTAAGATGTATCATTGTAGTTTCATCAATTTTAAGAAATCGGGGGGTTTGATAATGGGGGGGAGACTATGCATGAATATGTGAAAGGAAGTATATGGAAAAATCTCTGTACTTTCATTTAATGTTTTGTTAATCTAAAATTACTAAAAAAAAAAAAAAGTTTGAGGTGGCCAAGGCATGTCACTGCCACCTAGACAATAATTGTGCTCCCTTGATCTTTACCTTTCATTTTCTCTGATATCCTATTGAATCCGAACGTTCAAGTTTTATTTCCTGCAGAGTGTCAACTGAAGAGGTGATGCTATTAAGAAAGCTGGCATCGAAAACAGAACCCAGAGAACAAAACTGCCAAAAATATGTCTGTATGTTGTTAGTGAAAGTATTAAGCATGTTTCTATATAAGTTTGGGCTCTTCTAAATTCAGAAAATTGACACATGGATTTGTGTTTAAGTATTTTACTTGGGAGGTCACTTCAAAAAGTGGGAAAATGAGACAAGAATAAAGGAAAACAAATGAAGAAATCCATAATTGCAAGTTTCCTGTAAAGAAAACTGAGACTCAACCCCACTAACACACATTTTAGAAAAAATAATGACTTAGCCAGTGATGAAGTGAAAAAGCTGGGCTATCTATGTACCTACCAGCTCATGGATCACATTGGTTAAGAAACTTCCTTGGAGACTTAAATTCCTGCATGCACAGAACTGCAAGAACAATCTGCAAGTGCATTGCAATGGTCCAAAATCCCCTTGGGCAGACTATGCAGAAAGTCACATACATGTTTTATAGCATCTGTCCATATTCCACCTCCTAGTGGGAGAAGGGCCCACTCAGATCCACATGGGCTTGATATTAGGTTCTCTGTGTCCTGTCATGGATTCTTGCAAGTAGTAGCTAATTGTAGTCTAAAAAGAAAGGCATGGAACTGGAAAATTAGTAAGAAGATCTGTAACAAAAGGATAGCTTTGGCTAACACCAACCAGTGGACCTGGGTGCACTGCAAGGAAGCTGTCCATGTAGGGAAGCAGCGACTTGGTATTTGTGTATCCTTGCTCCTGAATACAAAACCTTGTTTGGAAACTGTGACAAAGGAAAGGAGACAAAGGAGAGCTCACACGTGACCTTGTGAACACAAGCCGGAAGTGAATTTATTTTTATTTCTGGACAAAGTCAATTTGCAACACAGAGTAACAAAGCTCTGTCTGACTCCGAGGAGCAGGAATGTAATCACAGGCCATCTCCATCTCACGACACTGGAGGGCGATTAGCATGGCGTCCAGAAAGCAGTTGGAATCTCCATCATGCAGATTTCTAGGTGATTTTATTTTCAGCAGGAAAGCTGTTCCAAAGTTCAATTGGAAGAGAAAATAGAGAGCTTCCTAAGAGAGACTTCTAAGGTAACAAAAAAGACATGGTATAGATCTACACAATGCCAAAATAAAACTTTTTGAAAAAATATCAAACTTACTTTTAAAATTTGAATCTGAAACAGACATTGGCAAGTAGGTAAGACACTAACATAAATAAAGATTATTCATGGGGCTTTATAATAGGATACAACTCTTACTTTAGATCAGGGAAGAAATTATATATTTTTAAATATATACAGGTAGATATTCATTGAAATCTGAAGAAAACATTAGATTTAAAGTACAATAGATTTCTCATTATTTAATTAATAAACATAGACACTATTAACACATATGAAACAAATGCATATATATCAATATTTTACTTTTGTAAAATAGAGAACTCACCTGAGACACAATCAAAAGAAGAAATTATAGCATTGACCCATCAATATAGAAATTTAACTAAGGAAAACAAAGGGAATGATTTTAAATGATGATTTAATGATTATATTCTTTTTAATTACTTTCTCATTTTTGTGCCTATTGCATGTATTTATTATACAACATATAAGTACTATTGTTTAAAATATAGAGAACTATAAAGCAATGGCTATTTACTTAGAGCACCTAGAACTTATTAAAGTGGATTTCTTAAAAACTGAGTATGCATGAAAGAGTTTCTAAGTTACTGAGTAATTAAAAATAACAAAGCTTAAAAATTAAGTAATGACATTTAAAATTTTCCTTGTGACACTAAATAGCATGCATATTCTGGCAATTCACTTAAATATTTCTATATCTCATTTTTTTTCTTCTTAAAGAGGACAATTAAATTGCCTTACAAGGTAAATTAAAATGACATTAAAACAAGTTTAATAAAATTATAGCATCTTATAGAAAAAGTAACTAATAACTACTAGCAGAAATAGAATAATCTTACTTAAGAATTATCAAGAGCTTTTCAAGAATCAGTAGAAATGAGCACTTTGCAATTTTTATGAAATTGCAAGTGTATAAAGTATATCCAAGCATTAGAAATATTCAAAACATGTCATGGAGAGAAAAATCATCTTTTTAAAACTAAAATTCTTGCTTTACTCTCTCTTTAACTGCCATAGAAACAATGATAAAAGAGTCATCTGTTATTATGTTCCAGGCTGATTTTCAATTAATTAAAAATGTTAATCTATTTTTTCATATGATCCTTTATTTCATATAAATTTACCTTTATTTTTCCCTAAAATTCAAACCATGAATTGAAAAAGTATTCAGAAAACTTCTTATGTGTATTACCACTTTTCTCTGAAGTGAGGGTAAGAATATGTCACATTTTAATGTTTCATGGACTCAGCAGTTTAGTGTTTATTTGTTTTGTAGTTAGAGACAAAGCAGAATCAACAGTTCTAAAAAATGACAGCAAATAATAGATAAAAATAATAAATATTCAAGGCTATTTAGAATAATTTTATACTGATCTTTTTTAAATGGTTTTTATTGATTGCTTTTTTAAAAGATTTCATTTATTTATTTTTAGAGAGAGGGGAAGGGAGGGAGAAAGAGAGGGAGAGAAACATCAATATGTGCTTGCCTCTTGAGAGCCCCCTACTGGGGAACTGGCCTGCAACCCAGGCATGTGCCCTGACTGGGAATCCATCCAGCAACCCTTTGGTTCACAGGCTGGCACTCAATCCACTGAATCACACCAGCTAGGGCTTATGCTGATCTTTTTTTAATAAGCTGTATAATTGAGTTTTGCCATGAATAGTTATAATCTGATTTTATTGATCTGACATTTATTCTAACATTTTCTGTTATCATTAGAAAAAATATTAAAATTTTTCACATTTTCTATAACTGAGAATATCTTTCCCTTAAAATAATAACTGCTGTTTTGAAGAAAGGTAATTTGGAAAAACAAAAGCAAAAGTGAATATGTCATTTATTGCTACATAACAAATTATTGTAACAAACTGTAGCTTAAAACAGCAAATCTTTACTATTTCCCAGTTTCTGATGGTCAGGAATCTAGCAGAAAATGAGCTGGATTATTTTTGCTGAGCTTGTAATAAGGTTGAGTTAAAGTCTTAGTTGGGCAGCAACCATCTCAAGGCTTAACTGGACCTTTGGAATCTGCCTCCAGGCTCACTCACCTCTGACTGTTGGCAGATTTGAGCTCCTCATTGGCTCTGCCTGCATATTTCAGTTCCTTAACACATGGGCTCTTCATTCATTTGCACAATTATGACAGCTTATTTTTGCCTGAGAGAGACAGGGATGGATGAAAGGAGTAAGGCAGGAGACAGGAGACAGATGAGAGCAACAGAGACGGACCGAGAAATATTCTGCCTTATGCTATGTGGCGTATTGACAAACCCTGGTATAATACGGGAGGGGACTATATAAGGATGTGAGACCAAAGGCCAGATGTTATTGGAGGCCAGGTTGGAAGCTGGCTACCACAGTTCTGTCTGGCCCTCAGTGATTATGTTCTTCCAACAAACAAACCACCTCACCTCCTCATAATCCCCCACTAAATTCTTATCCCAATAATTCAGATGAATTAAAATCCATATCTAAATCAAGTCCACTTATGGCTGTTTCTTCTTAGGTAAGTCTCCTTAAGTACAACCACTCACATGCAGTTCTCCACTTTTGAATCTAAAATGACAAGTTATCTGCGACCAACGCATCCTGTTTGTAATGGTGGAATTAGCATAGAAAACTTCTTTAAATAAAAGGAGAAAATAGAAAGAGACAAAGTAGACATTGTTCCAAAACAATTCCAAAACCAAGTTAGCAAATGCTGTAGATTCTCCCATCATGTCTCCAGGCTGACAAATATGTAATTGTTCTTGCCTTTTGGTTCCGGTCTGAGTCCTCCTACCTTTTTCATAAAAGATAGCATGTACTGCTTCTCAGTCTGCTTCCTGTCAGTAGAATTTTGAGTGAAAAGACCTCCTTTTACTTTATACTTTCTCTGGCCTTTTCGGTGAAAATTGGGAATGTATCTGAATACAGAATTCTTTTTTAAAGTGGTGAATTTCATTCAAATCCATACCATTACATGATACCCACATTTACAGTCTCTTGGAAATAAACCCTTCCTAACCTTCATTTCATCTGGGAAGACTGAGAGACATGGATTTAAGCTTTTTAAAGACTTTAATGTTTGACTGAAAAAATATGAGACAAGTGTTTCATCATTTTAGAGCATGTTTTGTCTGACATTGCCTTTGGTCTTTCTGAGGTCTCAACAAAAGATTTTCAACCACAATCTTCAGCTTTACCTTTGGCCTATGTTGTCTTAGCAGCATGGATTTGATCCTTCCTAAGGATCTTAGCATGCTTTGCCATCTAAAATGGCTGGGAACTTTCAAAGTAATCAAATGTTAATATTTTAACAATTTTTTTCTATTTTATATCCCTCCTCTAACACATTACTGTAAGCATTAAGAAGAAACCAGTTGGCCCTTCCAACATTATGGCTGGAAATCTGCTCCTTGGAAGGCAATTTTCCAGGGTGCTTGAGTGTTTCTGTCCCTCTGCCATTTTTTAAAGTCTGCATGGCATACAGAGTTAGAGGGCAAAGGGAGTATCTCCCTTCAGGATTTGTAGCTTAGACTAGTAAAGATAGCGTCTCTCCGTGGCTCAGAATTTGTAGATTTATGTTTTAGTTTTTAATGCTGTTGTAATCAGCTTGAATCATGGAACCGCCTATCCTTATTTTTCCTATTTAATTTTCTTTTTTTATTTATTTTAATTTTTTTATTATTGTTCAAGTACAGTTGTCTCCATTCCCCCCAATTCCCTCCCATCCCAGCCATTCCAACTTTCCACCCTTCATTCTACCCACTTCAGTTTTGTCCATGTGTCCTTTATAGATGTTCCTGAAGACCCTTCACACTTTTCTCCCCATTATCCACTCCTGCCTACCCTCTAGTTACTGTTTGTTTGTTCTTTTTTTACCTATATTATTTTATTTTTTTAAATATATTTTATTCATTATGCTATTACAGTTGTCCCATTTCCCCCCTTCATTCCCCTCCACCCTGCACACCCTCTCCCACCCACATTCTCCCCCTTTAGTTCATGTCCATGTGTCATAAGTTCTTTAGTTTCTACATTTCCCATACTATTCTTGCTCTCCCCCTATTTTCTACCTACCATCTATGCTGCTTATTCTCTGTACCTTTTCCCCCTCTCTCTTCCTCCCATTCCCCTGTTACTAACCCTCCATGTGATCTCCATTTCTGTGGTTCTGTTCCTGTTCTAGTTGTTTGCTTAGTTTCTTTTTGTTTTTGTTTTAGGTGTGGTTGTTAATAATTGTGAGTTTGCTGTCGTTTTACTATACATGTTTTTTTTTTATCTTCTTTTTGTTAGATAAGTCCCTTTAATATTTCATAAAATAAGGGTTTGGTGATGATGAACTTCTTTAACTTGACCTTATCTGAAAAGCACTTTATCTGCCCTTCCACTCTAGATGAAAGCTTTGCTGGATAAAGTAATCTTGGATGTTGGTCCTTGCCTTTCATGACTTGGAATACTTCTTTCCAGCCCCTTCTTGCCTGTAAGATCTCTTTTGAGAAATCAGCTGACAGTCTCATGGGAACTCCTTTGTAGGTTACTGTCTCCTTATCTCTTGCTGCTTCTAGGATTCTCTCCTTCATTTTTACCTTGGGTAATGTAATTATGATGTGCCTTGGTGTGTTCCTTCTTGGGTCCAACTTCTTTGGGACTCTCTGAGCTTCCTGGACTTCCTGGAAGTTGATTTCCTTTGCCAGAATGGGGAAGTTCTCCTTTATTATTTGTTCAAATAACTTTTCCACTTGTTGCTCTTCCTCTTCTCCTTCTGGTACCCCTATAATTAGGATGTTTGATCCTTTAATGATGTCCTGGAGGTTCCTAAGCCTATCCTCATTTTTTTAAAATTCTTATTTCTTCATTCTTTTCTGGTTGTTTGTTTTTTTCTTCCTTCTGGTCCACTCCATTGATGTGAGACCCAGCTTTCATTCCATCACTATTGGTTCCCTGTGCATTTTTCTTCATTTCACTTATTGTAGCCTTCATTTGTTCATCTAATTTGTGACCAATATCGACCAATTCTGTGAGCATCCTGATCACCAGTGCTTTGAACTGTGCATCTGATAGGTTGGCTATCTCTTGGTCACTTAAAAATACTGCTTGCAGAGCTTTCACTTCTGTTTGAGCTACCTTCCCCCCCGCCCCCTTTGGTCTGGTAGTGCCTGTTACGTATGAGGGGCAGAGCCTTAGGTATTCACCAGGGCGGGACACCCCAGTTGCTCGGTTGTGACATTGTATGTGGGGTGGGATCTGGGAGGGAACAACGGTGCTTGCTCTGCTCTCTGTGGGACCTCAGTCTCTTCCACTGCTTCCCCCGAGCAAACTGGGCCCCTCTGGTGCCAGTTACCATGTTGGTGGGCTTCTGCATGCTATGGGACCCTTCAAGAACCTCTCCTGAGAGGCTGGGAGTCCCTCCCTGCACCTCAACCCCCACAAGTGTTTTCAATCAGTGCCCTGAGGCTCTATTTGCCAGCGCTGTAATCCTGGGTTGCTCGCAGTGCCTTGCTTCACAATCACCGCCTGGCTGGGTCTGCCATTTGCCACCCCTTGTCTGGGGTCTTCCAGCTGCCTCCTGTACATTCAGGGTCCACCCGCTGTAGTCTTGCTCACCCCCATATGCCTCACATACCCAGTCCCAAGCTCTCTGCTCTCTGGGCCATGACCTGCACCCAGCTGCCCGACTCCTTCCCTCCTACTGGTCTGGATGAACACGTCTATTTTCTTGGGTGTCCGACTTTCATTCAGATCAATTTTCTGCCAGTTTTGGTTGTTATTCTATTTCTAAATTGTTGTTGTCTCTGTCTTGGTTGTGCGAGGAGGCACAGTATGTCCACCTATGCGTCCATCTTGGCTGGAAGTCCCATTTGTTCTTAATTTCAAAGTCTCTGGTTATGTTTTGCTTGCTTGTTTGTTTTGTTGATTAGGTTCCACTTACAGATGAGATCATATGGTATTTGTCTTTTACTGCCTGGCTTGTTTCACTTAGCAAAATGCTCTGCAGTTCCATCCATGCTGTCTCAAAGAGTAGGAGCTCCTTCTTTCTTTCTGTTGTGTGGTACTCCATTGTGTAAATGTACCATGGTTTTTTAATCCATTCATTTATGGACACTTCAGTTGCTTCTAGCACTTGGTGATTGTAAATTGTGCTGCTATGAATATTGGGGTGCATAGATTATATTGAACTAGTGTTTCAGGGTTCTTAGGGCATGATCCCAGCAGTGGAATTGCCGGGTTAAAAGGCAGTTCCATTTTTAGTTTTCTGAGGAAATTCCATACTTTTTTCTAAAGTAGCTGCACCAGTCTGCATTCCCACCAATAGTGCACTAAGGTTCCCTTTTCTCCACAACCTTCTCAACACTTGTTTGTTCATTTGTTTACGATGACCATTCTCACCAGTGTGATGTCTCATTGTGGTTAATTTTCTATACTATCATATTGTTTGTGGAATTATCTGAAAATAAATACATATAACTTAGATAGGAAAAAAAAAGCTGTTATTCAAAGGGAGAACCATAGAACATTCAGAATTTGTCATTAGCCGGAGACCTATGAGCACATAGCTGCATCTCCAGGACCTGGCCCCTTGTCATCCGTCTGACCTCTTCTGTTAGCATCTCCCCCCCACCACTGAAATCCTGCATTCTGGCCATTCAGGGCTCCTACTCTGATTAGTACCTCTGCCTGTAATGTCTTCCTCAGACATCTCCAGAGCTCATTCCTATACCTCTTTCAGGTGTTTACTCAAATGACATCTTCTTGGGGAGACCTTCCTGTATTGGAATTTGAATGAACTCATTAGGTGTGGCCAATTTCCAATTCCAGAATAATTTCTTTAAATGTCATGCCTCTATACTCTATGTAATTTTGTCATTTTTATTGTCTGACCCTAATATAAAAATATAGTTTCCATAAGGTAGAGATTTTTGTCTGTTTCCTTTTAGGTATCTCTGAGAGAAGTATTGAAAAATGTTGCAAGGAATCTAATAAAAACTCAAAGAATATGTGCTAAATGAATGAAAATATGAATATTTTGAAATAGCAGGGTAAAACTCATCTGAAGTTTGATTAGAGTATACTAAGATATGTTGTTAGTGCTAAAAATAAACTGTTATTTTGAAATACAAAAAAGCAGAATTAGAGACTAACATCATTACTGCCTATTTTGGAAATATGCTAATCTTCTCAGCTATTGTCACACTGGGAGCTACTAAGGGGTTTGAGCATTTTTGATTAACTATCATTGTTGTTCCAATACTGTTATTATCAATTAATGTCAAATGACTGTTGCTAAACTACACAAAATATTGTCGATTATTTTAATTTTTAAAAATTTTCATGGATCTTTTAGCACAACTTTAAAGCAATGGGTAAAGAGAAGTTACAGTCTTCAGTGACTTGAAAGACTATAATCCAGTCAGGTTTTAGCTTCCTTATAGAGGTTGTATTGTTATTAAGGTTATATGATAATAAATTCTTTTTTTTTTGCTATTGAGCATCATGCCAATATATAAATTTTTTTCATTTAATGGGATTGCTATTGTGTTTTATAGTAACATTTCCAATTCGATATCTCCTTTACTCAGGGAAAGATCAAAGGGCTGTTTGCTCTCTGATCTCTAGTTCTTCAAACACCCTTGAATGACAGTTCTCATTACTTTCTGAAAATACCTAAGGTGAGGTGGAATGCCTTCAATATAATACAGAATCATTTCATGACATAAAAGACAGAGAAGCTAAAATTATTAATTTTATGTTTTCAGGAACTGTTGTCAGCAATTCTGTTACTAGTTTAAAAGAAAATCTCAGTTTCTGCAATATTTTAGAATTATTTTCTCTTCCTTCTCAGATATATTTACTATTAATCCAATTAACCTATGGCATTCAAGCAAAGTTTTGTGTTTTTTTTTTTTTATTTTCTGCAACCTAAGTTACAAACTAAGTATCATTCTGTTTGTATAACTTTTAGAATAGACCACACTAATTTACAGTGATGGAAACTGTATCAGTCCTTTTCTGAACTTATGTGAACACTCACAGATGATTGCAAGTAATTCACATGAAAGCTAAAGGGACATAATATCTGGACCCCATGGTTTCTTATCAGCCAAAGCCTTCTTCAGAACAGAGGCTCTCAGTGATGAATAACTCTAAGAAAAAAAAAATGAGCAGAAAACAGTTAATGGAGCCAAAATATAAAGGTGGCCCAGATACAATTGTGAACAAACCAGTTCAGGAGAGTTAAAAAAAATTAAACTAATACTTTGAGCTCTTCACAAAGCTAGAAGTGGAAGAACTCCTGGAGCTCTGTAGTTAGAATGGCTACCTTAGCTTGCATGTCTTCTAGAATTCTTTTAGAATTTAAGAAAGCTAATTTCAGGTAATTTTTTTTAAAAAAAAAAACAGGCCCTGGCCAGGATGGCTTAGTTAGTCGGAACATCATCTTGTAAACTGAAAGGTCATGGGTTCAATTCCTGGTGAGCGCACATACAGGTTTGGCCCCCGGTGGGAGTGCATATGAGAGGCAGCCTATCAAGGTTTCTTTCTAACATACTAATTCTCACCTTCCCTCTCTTCCCTTCTCTCTAAAGTCAGTGGACCTGCCTTTGGGTGAGGATAAAAAAATTGGAGGGAGCTGTTAAAAATATCAAGGTGACTCTCTTGTAAACAGCATATGTGTGGGTCATGTGTTCTTATCCATTCAGCTACCATATATCTTATGATTGGAGCTTTTAATTCACTTACATATAAGGCTATTGTTAATAGGCACTCATCCATTGCCTTTTGTTTCTTTATACCTATGCTACTCTCTGTATTTCTTCTTCTTACTAACGCAATCCCTTTTATATCTCCTGCAACACTGGTTTGGTGGTAACAAACTCCTTTAGCATTTGTTTGTTTATTTGTTTGTTTTCCTGAGAAGGTGTTTATTTCACCTGTAATTTTAGATGATAGCCTTATTGCATAGAACAGTCTTGGTTGCAGGTCCTTGTTTTCTATTACTTTGAATATTTCATGTCAATATATTCTGACCTGAAGTGTTTTTGTTGTGAATTCAGCTGACAGACTTATGGGGACTCACTTGTACTTTGTATGTAAATGATTATTTCTCTCCTCCTGACAGTAAGAGTCTCTCTGTCTTTAAGCTTTGTTGTTTTAATTATGATGTGTCTTAGTGTGGGTCTCTTTGGGTTCATCTTGACTGGGAGTCTCTGTGCTTCCTGTACTTGGGTGACTTTTTCCTTCATATGATCTTACTTATATGTGGAATGTCATGAACACAATAAACTAAGGAGCAAAATAGAATCAGAGGCATAGAAACATGGAACAGACTGACAGCTATAAGAGGGAAGTGAAGAGATGGAGGCTGGCTGAAAGAAGGTGAAGGGATTAGTCAAAGAACAAGTATGCATGGACAAGGGCATGGGGATTGCCTGAAGGCGTGGAGGCAAAGAGGAAAAAACTTGAGACAACTGTAACAGCATAAAGAATAAAATAGAAAGGTGAAGTCTGAGCAAAGTTGATATTTAAAAAAGAAATAAACATAAAGATAACGTTCTATAAAACGTAAAAGTATACCTTAAAGTTATGACTATAAAACAGGTATTAAAAAAGGAAATGAGCATAAAATGGCATTCTATAACAAATAAAAACATACTTTAAATGTATGGTTGTAAAACAGATTGAAACTATAACATAGTATTGCAAAATATCTTTAAAAAGATTTTAAAAATTGATGACAGCTTTTAAAAAGCAACAAATTAGAAAAAGAACTCTAGAAAACAGTAGAAAATCATTTCCGGGGTGAAGATTTTACTACAAGTAACATATAAACAAATCAACATAATGTACATTTTAATAAAAAAAACAAAGAAAAAGCTTATGATTTGATAAAATCTTTAAACGTGAATGTAGAAAATGAAATGCTGGAAATATTTTCAATAAAATTCTTCAAAAATCACTGCATGTAAAGTATGATTTTCATCTTGTAAAGTATCATGTGTATACTGAAAATCAAATAAGAGAATTCAAAAATACATACAGTGAATAAAATATAATGGGGGATTTTTAAAGCTATTTTCCTAACCATTTCTGTTATGTTCTGAAGTCCTCACTGTGGAACTCCATACTTACCTAACAACCCCCTCTCTAGTTCTTACCCAGCCTGTGCTCTTTCTTCCTTTATTTGTTCTTGTTAGCAGTTACTATGTCCTTACTGATGTTTAATATGTTTATTTCTCTTAATTAAAAGTGTCTTTACAAATTACAAGAGAAGTTTTTTTCTACTTTGCCCACTGATGTACCTTCATGGTCTACAGCTGTGCCTGTCCTGTAGCAGAGCCTAGAAAATGTTTAAGTGATAAATAGTGATTGAACCGTTTTATTTTGGTAATGTGAAAATAGTAAATAATATGTTTAAATGTTTGTATAAAACCTCATGATGTAATCTTCACAGACATTACAAATACACTTAAACTTACATTAAACATTACTAAACTGATTACAGAAATGAAAGGCTTTTGCTCTCCTCTCAATTTTTTTTTTTTAACTTTCTAGTTGGCTTCTTATTTTAATATGAAAACCACTACACTAAAAAGGTTAGAGTGAGTGCTTTGATAATGTATTGTCCTTTCCTAACTCTGCTTTAATTCTCAAAGGAACTTTCTGGCCACCTGGTTTTTAAATGTTATCCACATGTAGAAAATTTATCATTGACATAAATACTTTTCATTGATTTTAAACTAAAATGGAATTGTATACAAAAAAAGCTCATGTTTCTAGCTTATGGCAGCAAGGTAATAGAATAAAAACCACTTGTCTAAAATGCTCTCTGGTTGTATTGTCCCACTAAATATATCAAAGTTGAAATCACAACAGTTTTTAACAGGAAAAATAAAAAATATGTTTTGTATTATTTGACAAGGACATAACATTATGTGTTCAGAGAAAGTTTGTGAATTGCATATTCTAAAATGAGTATATTTTATAATGATTACAATTCCCTTTCAAATATGTCTTTGCTTCTTGAATAATGTAACTACTGATATAGGAAATCACAGTTATTTTAGTAAAGAAAATTCAGCTATTATACAAGAATGGAGAAACACACTCCATTAACCTTCCTGTCTTTGGAAATCAGACTGACTTATTGTGCAATTTCAATTAGCTTGTCAAATAAATGCACTGCCACTACATTTCTTTTCTTTAGACGAATTTTAGGAAACAAGGTGTGGCAAGAACTGAATAAGCATTACAGTTTTCCTCTTGCGGAGAAACATCACACAAAGCATATTGAAATAATATGTAAAACTGAGTATATTTATTAACTAAAGCAACGTGAATGCTAACAGATGTGGCTTCCATCTTGATGTTCCATTCTCTTTTTTCTCTATATGATAGAGATCATTCAGCCCACTTAGAGTGGAATGGAGATGACATTGCATCGTGTTAGCTCTATATGAAGGAAAAAATTGAGTGATTTTTGTAGTTACATCACATGTATTTTTGGCCATGAGCATATAGGATAACAAAAACAACAAAAAAGAAATTTGAAAATAAAATTATTAATATTTATTTCAGATTGAGAGAGGATCAATGAGACTCCTAATTCTTCAAATGGCCACAGGCATTTAACTGACTAACCATCTTTCAAAGGTATCTAATTCTATGGAGGGAAGTCATCTTATTCTTTTTTCCTAGTATTTGTTGAATTTATTCGGATAACATCTGTCAATGAATTCCATAGGTTTCTGGTATACAGTTCTATAAAACATTGCCTGCACAATATATTTTGTGTTCACCACCCCAAGTGTCCTTTCATTACTTATCCCTCCTTATGCTCTTCTACCTCCCTCTTCCCCCAACTTCCCCTCCCGTAATCACCTTACTGTGAGCTGTGTCCCTGAGTTGCTTTTTTTTTCTTTGCTTACTCCCTTTGCCTTTTTCACCCAGGCCCCAATTCTCCTCCCCTCTGACATCTGTCAGTCTCTTCTCTACATCTATGAGTCTCTGTTGTTAGTTTATTTTGTTCATTAGATTCCACCTATAAGTGAAATCATATGGCACTTGTCTTTCCATGACTGGCTTACTTCATTTAGCATAATATTCTCCAGTTCTACCCATGCTGTGACAAAAATATTTCTTTTTTTACATCCAAGTAGTATTCTATTGTGTAAATGTACCACAGCTTTTTTATCTACTGATCTACTGATGAACGTTTGGGTTGTTTTGAACTCTGACTATTGCACATAATGATAGGGGTGCATACATTCTTTCAAGTGAGGGTTTTGGTTTTTTTGTTAATTCCCAGAATTGGAATTGCTGGATCATAATGCCATTCCATTTTTAATTTTTTTGAGGAAATTCCATACTGCTTTACACAGTGATTGTTGCACTAATCTGCATTCTCACCAACAGTGTACTAGGGTTCCCTTTTCTCACCAGCACTTGTTTGTTGATTTATCAATGCTAGTCATTCTAACAGGTGTGAGGCAATATTTCACTGTGATTTTAATTTTCATTTCTCTGATAATTAGCAATGTTGAGCATCTTTACATATATGTATTGGTCATCTTATGTCCTCATCAGCCAGGAGTCTATTCAGGCCCTTTGCCCATTTTTTAAATGGAATGTTTGGTTTTTTGGTGTTCAGGTGCATAAGTTCTTTATAAATTTTGGTTATTAACCCCTTATCAGATGTATTGGCAAATATGTTCCCCTATTCAGTAGGCTGTCTCTTCATTTTGTTGATGGCTCTCTTTGTTGTCAAAAACCTTTTTAGTTTGATGTAGTTTTATATGTTAATGTTTTCTTTTATTTTCCTCTCAAGATACCATGTATCAGAAAATATATTGCTATGAGAAATGTTTCAAATTTTATTGTCTATGCATTCTTCTGGGATTTTTACGATTTTGAGTTTAACATTTGTCTTTAATCCATTTTGAGTTTATTCTTGTGTGTAGTGTGAGAAAATTGTCTGGTTTATTTTTTTCCTTGCATCTATCTGTTCAATTTCCCCAACACCACTTATTGAATAAGACTATCCTTAACCCATTATATGTTTTTTGCCTCCTTTGTCAAATACAATTGACCATAAAGGTGCAGGTTGCTTTCTGGGCTGTACTCTGTCCCATTGATCTGTGTCTGTTTTTATGCTGGTACATTGCTCTTTTGATTACTATGGCCTTGTGATATAGTTTGCTATCCAGTCACATGGGTCCTTCAACTTTGTTCTTCTTTCTCAAGATTGCTGTGGCTATGTGAGGTCTTTTGTAGTTCCATAGAATTTTTTTATATATTCATTCTAGTTCTGTGAAATATTCCATTGGTATTTTGATAAAATTATCTTTGAATCTATAAATTGCTTTGGGTAGTATGGATATTTTAATGCTATTAGTTCCTGTCCATGAACATGTATATGCCGTGTTCATGGAAATAATTCTGTTCTTATTGTGACTTTACATAGAATACAAATAATGATAAATGCCTTCTTCTGCCTTTGTAATAAGATTGAAGCTTTTATAACTATCACTTACTTTCAAGAATGTATATGACAGAGGTAGAAATAAAATTTTTCTAATTTCTCAGGAAGAAAAAACAAATTATTTTAATAAATATTTCTCAGAATGTATTTATTTCTTTAAGCTATACCACCAAACAGTTATTAATTACATTGTAATAACCAATTATAATTGTGAAAAATATTTTTCAATTGAAAATATTTATAAATGAACAATACCATTTAAAATATGGACGAATATGCATATTTCAATAAATAAAAAGTATACAAGTTCAGGTTTTAAGACACAAGTACCATTTTGACATTTTTTTTTGTGATAAATGCACACTTCTTTTCAAAACCAAAGAATAGTCCTCTTCGTTGGCTAGAGTTCAGCAGAGTTTATTTTCTTACTTTATTTAATATGTCAATTACCTAAGTTAGTTTTCCACCTTTATTATTTACATTATACTCTACCCATTTCTTTTGATATTATATAATACATTTGTACAGTTCTCAATTTTTAGGTTAACTTGGTTCAATATAAAACCTTTCTTGTACAGTTCCTATTCTATAGAACAAAGAAATATTCAGATTGACCTGGCTGGCATAGTTCAGTGGATTGAGCGCAGGCTGGGAACCAAAGTGTCACAGGTTCAATTTCCAGTCAGGACACATGCCTGGGTTGCAGGCCACGGCCCCCAGCAACCGCACACTGATGTCTCTCTCTCTCTCTGCCTCTCTCTCTTTCTCCCTCCCTTCCTTTTCTAAAAATAAATAAATAAAATCTTAAAAAAAAATGGAATCTTTCGATTCCCTCACCAAAGCTTAAAAAAAAAGAAATATTCAGATTGAAATTGAAATCAAGGGGAATTGAGCAAAAAGGAGAAAGGACTCATGGACATGAACAACAGTGTGGTGATCGCTTGGAGGAGAGGGGTATGAGGGGACTAAATGGTAATGGAAAAATACAATAAAGATCGAACAAAAATCAGTCTGTAACACATGTTAGGAAAAAATGACAGGATGTAGATTTGTGATAGGCATACAGGCATACTGACATTTAAAAATATTTTTCTAACAACTCTTATGTTTACAGTTATAAAGTAAATAAAATTTCATGTTACTAGAAACATCCTTTCAAAATATTATAAATCTATTATAGAGGTGTATTTAATATATATTTCTAAATTTTCTCAAGAAAATCAGGACACTGGGGAAAAATGGGAAAAAAAAGAATAACTTCTGACAAAACTGTCAGAAAAATAAGTGCATTTTCTTGGTAATCAAGGAACATATTTGATACTTGACAATGAGAATACCTTTCTTACTTCAGTAAAGTATATCTACTTATCTATTTTTTCAACTGTCTTCTACATCATATTTTATTGGCGAGACAATCTACACATGATACTAAAAAAGAAAAAAATATCCTTGACTATCTCCATAAAATTCATCCATCATATTCCATAAAGTCAAAGCTTAAGGCGTTTGCGATAATTTAGACACTTAAAGATGCATTAATATGTAAAACAAAATAGGAAGTTGTTTTCTGTTTTATTACAAAGACACAGTAAAATTTCCAGAAGACTTACTTAGAATTACTTGTTTAAAAGGGAATTCTCATTCATGGAAAGAAAAATGTTAGTGTAGTAATTATTATACAGGTATCTTAAATAATATTATTAGGTAAAAACTTTACTTAGATATTCATAATTCTTATCATGCATATAGCTGAAAATGTTTTTGTGAAACTATGGCTGCAAAAATAAGAGTTAATCAAAGAAGTAGTTTTTCAATGTTGAGAGAAATGTTTCTTTAGTTCTATCAAAACTGTGTTATTTTCTTTCACATTAAGCAGAAATCACAACATACTGAAAACTCTATTATGTTATTTAATTAAATGCTTAGGTGAAGTGAGCATTACACTTAAAATATAACTTTATAATACATTTTTCTTGTTCTTATAGACATTAATAATAAAGTATAGAATGTTGAAGATAATCATATTTACTTAAGGGCCAAGAAAACAACTAATACAAATTCAAAATCACAAGGTTTGCAATAGCCAGGTGGTACTTAACAATTTTTTTCATGTGTTAAAACTACCTTACACTTTTGTTACTTAGGGTTCCCACAATTTTTAATTTACTTTTTAACCTGAAAAAGTCTTTATTTTGCCTCTATTTTTTAATAGACTTTCTTGAGCAATTTTAGATTGAAAGCAAATACCACTGAGGATAGAGAGATGTCCCATATACCCCTTGCCCACACACATGTAGTGCCTCCCCCATCCTGACAGTAGTACATTTGTAACAATTCACAAAGGTACGCTAACACATCACAATCACGGAAAAGTCCATAGTTTACATTAGGGGTCACCAAGGGTACATTCCATAGGTTTTGGACAATAGTATAATTAAACTAATATAATATATGTTAAGTGTTAGTGTTATCTCAATAAAGAAATCCCCTTGAAATAAATTAATGTGGCTAGTTGGACTCATTTCACTTCTTCCTGTGTTTTCTGCAAGTTCTGATGTATAATGGGGTAAAAGCACATATTACATTTTTATATTTGAACATAAGAAATCCTAAATGCAAATGCCATGAAATGCATTTAATGAACAACTTGTTTGTATGAGTTTGCATCAACTTCATTCTGGCCAGTATTATTATATTTTCAAAAGGATGAGTATGTAAGTGTAATGCTAATGAGCATGCAAGTTGTCTCTGTGTAGCGATTTGGAAAGACAGAAGCTCAGCAGCTGTGGCTAGGGAAGAACATGTACAAAGGATTGACAGCAGAAGTCAAGTAAATGAGGACTTTCTCAGAGTTAGAAGATTATGTTTTTATGTTTTTCTGAACAAGAAAAGCGAAATATGTCTATGCAGTACAGTGTCTGTTTGGCTGTGGCCTCAGCTGCTGCAGGAACACTGGCAGTGACAGTGGGTTTAAGGCTAGGAGAGAATCCTCCCATGGCTTGTAAAGCTCCCTGAATTCTCCATGTGACCGTCAGTTATAATATCCATAATTTTGTATTGAATTGTACCTTTTGCTATTTTTAAAACTAGTTAAAACTGGAAATTCACCAGATTTTATTAACTGTTAAATATGACAAATCAATATGTAACTCTATCTATCATCTATTTATCTTTTCTCCATTTCTATATCTCACCCTCTGAAATCTTCATTGGTGCCCAATATTTCTTTAGTCATAAGCAATATTTGAAAATAACATCTTTCAACTTATAAATAAAATACCATGAGTCACTTTTTATGATAAGATTGGTAACACTTACATTTTAAAATATTGTTAAAATATGTTCTGAATCACTTAAAATGAATGCATAACTCTGTATTTTAATATTTAGCATGATTATTACATTATATAAATCTATAAGTAAATCAGGTCCAAAATAGAATTAGTTTCAAAAATATAAAAATATTAGCAAATACTAATTATTCTATAATCAAAAACAACTCAAAGATATTTGTGTTCTAAAATAAACAGTAACATAAATTTTACACTAAACATGGTACTAATTCTTTTAAATTTCTTCTTTAGCTTTGTTATTTTTCAGAGGCAGTATCTATTGCATAGAACATTGCGATTTTTATTTATTTTTAAGTGTTTTATTCATTTATTTTTAGAGAGAAGAGAAGGGAGAGAGAAAGAGGGAGAGAAACATCAATGTGTGGCTGCCTCTCACGTGCTCCCCACTGGGACCTGGCTGGCAACCCAGGAGTGTGCCCTGACTGGGAATTGAACAGGCAACCCTTTGCTTCAGTCTGGTGCTCAATCCACTGTGTCACACCAGCCAGGGCAGAACATTACGATTTTTAACTGAATAGATTAATATTACACTAAATATATACATCATTATAATGGTTTTATAATGTCTTATAATTTAAAAACTATTCTGAACAATGTGTACCCTTTCATGCATGAGAATGGCATTTCTACTTCAGGGCCTTCCATTTCCACTAGTTGGATATAGAAGGTATTTTCTCAGATTCTTTAGGACTTATTTCTGGAATTCAATCAAATCTTTTGAAATACTGCCTTCTTATTTCTCATTGAAGTATGGGAAACATGATAAAAAAAATTTCTAGGTCTAACCTGCCCTTGACACCCTATTTGAAACTGTAGTCCCCACCACTTTTTTTTTCCTGATATATTTTTCATAACACATGTGAACACCTGACAATACATTACATATTTCCCTGTTCATTGTTTATTTCTTCCACATTCCTCAGAATTTTAATGCTTTAATTGTAGCCAAAGGCAGTGGCTCTGCTAATTAAGCAGAAAAATTGTTCATTAAAAAAAAAGCAACTCCCAAAATTGTTTATTGGGCCAGAGAACAAGTCTCAAAGCGGATCAACGTGATGGAAGAAAAAAACAATTGCCTGAGAAGGAAGGGCTGTGAGTGCCTTCATCTCACTGAGCGCTAGAGGCAGCGCTGGCATGGCCTGCGCTGCTGGCCTGCCTCACGGGTGCCCCTTCTGTGCCAGAACTGAAACCACAGCTGCTCCTGAAATTTAGATGCAGCTTGACTTAGCCAAAAATTAATTCCCTTCTTCTTAGAGCTTTCTTTCTAATTTGCTCACTTCCTATCAGGGCCTCATATAAATAAGTCTGAATGAAGGTGCTTAGCTCATTATGAATATTTGGCTTAATAAAAGTTAAATGCGTTTTATAGATTGTAAATTTTTTTGAGAACCTCACTTAGGAAACAAGTTAGTGTAATGGTTTCATACTTCTAAATGCCTTCAACTGAATTTTACAGCATGAGCCTTATCTTGGCATGCAAACAAATCACTGCTGAAATATGTTCAATTCCAATTTTTTTTCAAAAGGATGTCTCCTAAAATTGATTCAAATCTCTAAATAATTTTTTTATGTAGATCCAGAATTTTATGTATATCAATTATATACAGAGAAGGGCAAACATGGGTTTACATTTGTTGATATGAAAAATAACACAATATTAACAAGTAATAAGAATAAACTCTGTGTTTCATGTACTCACAAAAATAAACCTACTTTTGCCCTACCTGCATATTTTACTACCAAAAGAAATGTATTGTGTCTCTCTCTAATTATGTATATAATGAGAGAAAAATATTTATTTTATAGCATTGTATTAATACTTTCCTAAAAACATGTAATATTATGAAGTTTACTTGAAAAGTTGAATCAATCTGTGATTTAAGAAGTATGTACATTTTGTTACAGGATAACTGAGACAGATGTTGGTAGATAACAAAACAGATTCTAAATGATTCTCTTTTTACAAGGCATTTATAAAAGAGAAACAAAATTAAATGTCAAAATGATAGAACTACTCCCAGTTCAGAGATATAAACGTTCCCCAAACTCATTAAACTGGAAACAACAGCCAGAACAGGTGTTACATAAGTGAGAACTTAAAACTTTTATGTGGAAAAATATATATTCTTACTAAAATAATGTATATTTAGGTATGCTCATTTTTCTTTTTATATTTAAAATATTTTACAGGGATATTTTTATAGAGTCTACTTCATGGTTTTTATATGTAAGTGAGTTAAATGAATACAATTTTGACATCACACAATGCAAAACTCAAGAAAAGATGTCTATGCATAAAGCATACATATAAATAGAGCTATCAAAAGAGAAAACAACTACATTATCATTTAAAAAGTAACACTGTTTTCCTCAAAATAGCCAAACACATACACTTAATTATGACATTTAGAAACCAGCTTAAAGAAAACAATTTCTCGTGGAGCAGAGCAAGGTGTCGTATTTTATTATGAGATAAGGTGACTATTAGGGCACTTAAACACTAAAAAGAAAGATCATTTCATTTTTACGTATGTTTCTCGCTGCAATAATTAAGCAAGTTGATAAAAAAATTACTTGAGTTTAAAGTTATCTTCTTGTAAGATCAATTGCTTAGGTCACATTACACTGACTCCCTGTGTGGCAGAAAACTCCAGTGGCCTGAATATCACGATTCCTTCATCAAATACTCACAGAATTAAGATATATTAAAAGAAACCCTAGTGTATTTAGGTTCTAGGTATAGTCTGTGAAGGAAAATACTTGCTCAGCATCAATTCTCCTAACTATCAAGTATCCTTTGTCTAGTGATGGCTGTTACTAACCTTGAGACTCAGAGAAGTCAACCTGTCTCAGTTGACTCTATATGACCTTCAGAAGGAGCACAGAGGGGCCCCGAAGCTTCACTGGGCTACAGGGTGTATTCCTTTGCAAATGACCTCCTGACTCACAAAACCTGATTCTCAAAGACCTTATAAAATAATCATGAAGACTAACTGACTTGCTGAGTTTATAGAAACACTAAAATATGGAGCTTTATACATCTTCCATGATGTTCTCATGTTTTTCACATTACATCTCACTTTAATTCTTTTGATCCCAAGCACATTTATGTTTAAGGATAGGTAATACCTAATTTGTAAGACACAGTGAGGCCAATGGTTTCCAAACTCAAGCAATAAAAGATAGATTAATTTTTGTTTCTAAAATCTAACTTTTAAAATTCACTCACTTTCCTGACATGACATTCACTGAACTATGTTCTTAATCTAACAAGACATTTAAGGTAGTTTTGTGGCCTAATACTTATAGATGATGAAAAATTTCCTGGCATAACTGTTGAAATCATACTGGAATAAACATGATACTCTAGGTAGAAAAATAAATTAAAAATGCAGTAACTGAAGTTCAATATCCATAGTAAACTTATAAACCAAAATCCTTTGTGTAAATAAATCAATAGCAGCATTTTAAAGAATGAGTGTTAGGAGGAAATAAACTTTCTGTTTCACTTCATTATAATAAAAACACTGCTTCTCTGCACACACATTTACTGGAGTGTAGGTGTAAGGTCAATCTCACTTTAAAATATAATTTGTAGCACAAAAATACCCATATACATGATGAATGACATGGAATTAAAGTATAAGAGTGTGAAGCATTTGACTTGTTGGATAGTAACAAAGTAGTACACATTTTAGACAGGTTTGGAGAGAAAATAGTTTTCATTAAACCAAATGATAGAAAGATATTATCTAAAATGACTTTACTACTAAGATTAAATGAGCAAAGATAATACTTATGTTTTAGATAAAACAGACAATCATAAATAAGCCTCCCAATGAATTATTGCAAAAAAAAATCTCCTTTTAGGTTCATTTGTTGTTAGTTATGAGTTTGTTGTCATTTTATTGTTCATATTTTTTATCTTTTTTTCTTAGATAAGTTCCTTTAATATTTCATATAGTAAGGGCTTGGTGATGATGAATTCCTTTAACTTGACCTTATCTGGGAAGCACTTTATCTGCCCTTCCATTCTAAATGAAAGCTTTGCTGGATAGAGTAATCTTGGATGTAGGTCCTTGCCTTTCATGACTTGGAATATTTCTTTCCAGCCCCTTCTTGCCTGTAAGGTTTCCTTTGAGAAATCAGTTGATAGCCTTATGGGAGCTCCCTTGTAGGTAACTGTCTTCTTTTCTCTTGTTGCTCTTAGGATTTTCTCTTTGTCTTTAATCTTGGGTAACTAACAAACTCATAACTATCAACAAATGAACCTAAAAGAAAAGAAAAACAATGAAACCAAAAACTAAACACCAGCCCGAACAGGAACAGAATCAAAGAAATGGACATCACATAGAGGGAATTCGGTGGGGAGCGGGGAGGGAGGAACGGGGGGAAAAGGTACAGGGAAGAAGAAGCATAATTATCAGTCATAAAATAGATGGGGAAAGATAAAAAATGGTATAGGAAACTGAGGACTCAAAAAACTTATATGTACAACCCATGGACATGAACTAAGCGGGGGCATACAGGAGGGTTGGAAGGCAGGGTGGAGAGGGGGATAAAGGGGGACAATCGGGAAAACTGTAATAGCATAATCAATAAAAATACTTAAAAAATATTTCCTAAAACATGTACAAAACAAAAAGGAATTTTTCTATTTTTCTGAAATAAAATGAGCCTTTCTCATGTTTAAGTTTTTTGCTCATTCAGCTGGAGCTTTGGAACTGCCCAAGCTGGACATGGAAGGTCCTCCTTAAGGTGGCCTTCTTCTATCTGTAGACTAACTCCTGAGAGCCATCTCTAGCCTCACACTCTGGAGGCATGGTGACTTAAGGATAAGCTGCTCTCAGCATACTCTGATGGAACAGAATCTATCAGCATTGTACTCTGCTATCTCACCATGGTGTGGTGATATCTTTCTTAAATAGTCTAGCTCCTGGCCTAGAAACATATGTATACATTGTTCCCTGCTCACATGTAAATAGGGGTGAAGGCCAGCAAACAAGATGCAAAACCCACACGCACTATGTCCTACCTTTTTTTTGGAGTTTCTTTGAAACTCCCCATCCACCACAGACAGGTGTGCATGTGTGTATGTGTGTGTGTGTGTTGAAAATAAAGTTGTTGCAGAAAAATTGTAAAATTCCATATTTTTTCCCAAATCACCAGTATATGTCAAATCCTGGACCTCTTGAAACCTAAACAATATAAACTTTATTTTCTGGACTTGTCTTCCTTTCTGGTTGGCAGTGGTAATGGCAGTGTAATGTTAGTGGTAATGTTTCTGGTTGGTTGGTGGAAATTTTGGAGAAGAAAGGCTATGAATGAAGAGATTTTTAAGAGGAAATAGTAACATGCATATGCATATTAAGTGACCTTTAATATCACACACCATATATAAAGCATAGAATGAGGAATTATCTCCTAATATTTAGATGGTGTGCTCAACTATATGAATAAATTAACATTAAAATTAAAATAGGTCATTCTAAACATATTTTAATACATTACGAATTACATTTTATTGAAGAATGAGCTACATTTTATTTTAATAACTATTTTTTTCTCTTTTACTTTCTCTTAACTTTTTTTGATTTTGAGCATAACAGATTATTTTTGAGTTACTATTATTACAATTTTAATTTTTTTACACAGGGAAAATAGATTTTAAGCTGAGACTTATCTTTGGATCAATAAATGTAGGGAAAACAAAAAGAAATGTACATACAAAAACACCACTAAAATAGCCTACTTAACAATAAAAAATTTAACTTAATTATGTCCAGATCTGTTCAGCATTCAGTTATAATTATGTTTTCATTTTAATGGTTATTTGGCACATATGTGATGTATGACCATAAGTGAAAATATGCCTATATTTAGTTATGTGGTAGATTTACAAAAATGTGTATATGTATATCATACTTTCCCATACACAAATATATTCAATATATGGAAAACTATATTTTTCACAGAGAAATCATTGACTTCTCAAACTGTTAATCCTTATGTGCTTTGTTGATATTGTATCAAATTGACATAATATATCACAACAAACCCTGGGTTTATGTCAGGATACAGCAACCTAGGAGAAAATGTTTACTCAACTAATTTGGGGGCATGGGCAGGGATTTTACTCAACACTGGAAAAAGCAATGTGCACAACCTATTCCTTTCCCTGCTCCCTTAGCAACCTTTTATCTGGAACTTTCCTCTAGGCATGGATCAGATTAACATCCTACAGATCTCTTCCTACCTGTAGAACTGGGAGGCTGGCTGGAAACCAAGTTAAGAAGTTGTAAGTACAGAAGAGTAGGGGAGGCAGGGCAGGAGGAAGGGAAATGTCTGTGCTTGTCTCCTAATATCTGAATACCTAACATCTGAATATGCATATAACAGTATTCCTTTTTGTTTGATGTGCTTCCTTAATTCTGGACTGTCATATTCTGACTCTCCACATTCTGAGAATCAGGTATTTGCACTACACAGGATCCACTTTTCAACCCATCCCCAGGTCCATTGTAGTTAGGCTACAATTTTCAGTCTTTTGTACAAAAGTTGTCTCATTTTTTTCATATTTACCCATGAATTTGTGTATTTTCATCACGTCTGTGTTGATGATCTCAGGAAAGGAAATGACATTAGATTATTAGCTAATTTCAGAAACGTATTCATGTCTCTGGAATTTTTGATCATCAACCTCTTGTTTCTCTCTCACAACTCTCTGGTATAATTAAAATTATGATATTAGTAATTTATGTGTCTTCTTCAGTATGAAGTTGATGAGGGTGTATTAGAGTTAGGTATGAGATTAACTACCTTTCTGTAGAAAGCTGTTTAGGACTGATGAATTCTTAAGTGCCGAAGTGTAGCGTTAGGGAAGATGGAGAATCTCTCTAGATAACCCTTAATATTTCATGACTGTGGGGAACATAAGGAGTGTGTAATTAAAGCAGCATAGTGTCACTTCAAAGGTAATTTTCTCCAATTGTGTATTTGTAAAACTTTTTTTGCCTAAGAAAATTTGTCTCTGTGCTCCAATCCCAGTTCTATACAAACTAATTCTATATTAGAATGATTTAACATGTCAGACCCTAGCTTAGTTATCTGAAAAAAATTGAAATGGCCAACTTTTTTTCAACCTGCATTCATTTTCTATAACTGTGTAATAAATAACCTAAACATTTGGTGCAGGAGTGTCAAACGCATTTTCCCTGGGGACCACATCAGCCTTGAGGTTGCCTTCAAAGGGTCAAATGTAACTTTAGGGCTGTATAAATGTAATTACTCCCTAACAGTTAAGCAAGAGCTTGCCATTGCTCCTGGGGAGATACAAGGTGATGGGCCTTGTGTTTGCCACCTGTTATTTAGTGGCTTAAAACAAAAAGCTATGGGTAGTAATTAAGGTGCAGCCTAACTGTAAATCCAGTTTTCTCCTGGGGCTTCCTTCATGATATTGACTGAGGCTTCTCCCATCTAAAGGACTGTCTAGGACTGGAAAGTCCATTTCAGGATAGTTTGCTTGCATGTTTGGCAAGTTGATGGTGGCTATTTGTCAGGTTCCTCAATTACTGACTACAGATATGGGTTTCTTAACAGGCTGCTGAAGTGTCCGCATGATAACTGATTTCCCCAGAGTGAGTGGCCCAAGTTAATTCAAAGCAGAGGTATCTTTCATACCTTGGCCTTGGAAGTTTCATGTCATTATTTTCAACATCTCCTATTATTTATATGGGCAGATTCTAACTCTTAGGGGACCACCTCAGGCTTAGAATACCAGGAAGCAGGGCTCATTTGGGACCACACTGTTGAAACTCACATAACTTAGTGTTGTTAGACCTAAACGTAACAATGCACAGGGATCACTGTGAAAAGAATGAATTAGCCATGCCCATGAGGGCTGAGCTATAATAGGACTGTTCTATCCCATTCCGGTCCAGCTCTTTTCTCAGAAGCTGAATTCCTTTGGTGACAGTAGGAGTGACTGGATGAGAGCTATAGTCTCTGTCTTTGTGTGTTGTTGATCATAACTTATCTCACCTCAGATCTTTCCCGATTTCACTATAAACCTCTAGGACACAATCAAATAAATGAGGTAATGCCTAGCACTTGGCACAAACCAAACAACAACAACAACAAAACAAAACCCCTCAGATTTTTCCTCTCTGGGCAATCAGGATTATCAGATTTAGGGAAGATTTGTTCAGCAAAGCTGGTTTCACTGTCAGCATCAGAATAATGACTCATTAAGAAGTTAATTCTGCACTCAAGTCACAAGAAGTTAGACAATGAATTATTATTTTTTTCACAAATTCTCTGCTGACTTGAGAGATACTAGTTAGTGAACACTTTTAGATGGAAGTTAAAATAAATATTGAGACTCTAGTTCTCAAAAAAGATAGAAAGTTATATTAAATTTACTACTTAAACCTGATCACATTGTTGAGTTTCAAAGCTCACCCTCAAAACAGAAGATGTACTGGAAAATGTTCATACTGTTGTAAAATGTACATTTTGCTTCTGTGTTTGTTTTCTTTTTATTTTGTGAAAATAAGTCAATGTTATGATGTTGTACTTCCCTTCTTATATATATTATGAATAAGCTAATATTGGTAGTAATCAGTGCAGAAACATGTAGAGTACTGGAGTTTTACCTTTTAGATCAGTCTCAACAGTACTCAGGACTAAGTTAGATTTTAGGTGCCCTCTTCAGCTCAGTGTGTATTGGTCATTACACTAAGAGACATTAGAAGGACTGATCCAAGTGTAGCATATAAAGGGAAATAACTTTAAAAAAAATTCTTATAAGATCTTCACTATACAACAAATTTGTATCATGGGCCACACACATAAAAATCATTACAACATTCTAAATTCATTAAGAATAAATTTAATCTTGGCTGGTGTGGCTCAGTGGATTAAGTTCCAGCCTATGAACCAAAGGGTTGACAGTTTGATTCCCAGTCAGGGCACATGCTTGGGTTGCAGCTGGGTACCCGGTTAGGGAGTGCATGGATGGCAACCACACATTGATCTTTATTTGTCTTCCTCTCTTTCTTCCTCTATTCCCCTCTCTCTAAAAATAAACAAATAAATTTTTTGAAAAGAATAAATTTGAAGATATAATCTCACATCTGGCAGAATGACGATCATCAATAAAACAAGTATTGACTATCATCAATATAACAAAAAACAAGTGTGGCAAGATCGTGAAGAATGAGAAATAACTTCTCACTGTTGGTGGGAATACAGACTGGAAAAAATGCAATTATTTTTCCAAAAGCACATATGTAAAACATATGCATATTATATAAATATATATATATATATATATATATATATATATAAAAACTCTCATGAAAGTGCTGTTACTTATGAAATATCACAGTGCAGTGTGGTTGTGCAACACAGCAACCTCTTGTTAAATGACTACATAAACAAACAAGACTTAAAAACGTTCACATATTATTTGATGAAAGGTACACCAGATATAATAAAACTACAATTACAACAACAATAATAATTACTTAAAGTCATTGAGTGTTGCCTAAAAGATAAGTTGCTCTGTTTTACTTTAAAAATACATAATTTTATTAATACTTATAAATCTGAGAGTTAAGCTTTTACCCTCCATTCTTACAGGATGGAGTTTTCTTTAGGAAATTGAAATAATTTGTTATGGGCTAATCGCCATTTAGTTAAAAACAGGTACTAACACACTAGTATCATAACACAAAACCACACTCTTGTATTTTCTGTTTTAATTTTTGACATGTAACTATAAGACATTGTTCTAGGTTGTTAAAGAAAACCTAGTTAGTTTTGTAAATATACTAATTAAAGCTTTAATCACTTGTTTGTGTTAAAGCAAAGCACTTGGATTTTAATTTAGAAAATATTAAATTGTGAGCTGTTTCAGTAACAAACCATTTCAATACTGGAAGCATAGTGGTCCCCAAAGAAATCACTACAGCACCTTCAGTAAAACATGATAAGGGCATAGCCAGGAATAGTGACTTAGAGAATAATAATATCAATTGTGCATTATTCACCAAATTCTGTGTTCTAAATGCTTTGTGCATATTATTTTATCCATTCCTCATACTAATACAATAACATTGGTATTATCCTAATTCTGATCTTTGTTCTTATAAGGAAATAAAAGCACAAAGGATTTGAGTGATTGACCAAGTTTCATAGGCAGGAGTTCAAGCTATTTCGGTTGTAGACTATGAAATCTGGACAAAACACAAAAGTCACTTTCTAGATGCAAGAACAGTGGCATAGATCAAGATATAAAAACAGCTTGGTAATCACATGAGACGTGTTGTCAACATTTTCTAAAAGAATGTGTTGCTCCCAGATAAGAACAGTGCAGCATGTAGGAATAGATGGTAATTTTCACATAGGAAAAGAACCACATTACTTGTAACATACATCTATCATGCAAATGCTCCAACTGTAGGTTTCTACAAATCATAATTATATTTTCTGATTCATTTAAAAATTAAAACTCTGGCCCTGGCTGGCATAGCTCTGTGGATTGAGTGCAGACTGTGAAACAAAATGTTGCAGGTTTGATTCCCAGTCAGGGAACATGCTTAGGTTGTGGGCCAGGTCCCCAGTGGATGCCATGTGAGAGGCAACCACACATTGATGTTTCTCTCTCCTTTACCCTCCCTAAAAGTAAATAAATAAAATCTTTAAATAAATAAATAAATAAATAAATAAATAAATAAATAAATATTAAAACTCTGGCTCTGGCTAGTGTGTAGCTCAGTGGATTGAGTATGGGCCTGCAAACCAAAGGGTCACCAGTTCAATTCTCAGTCTGGGCCTGGGTTGTGGGTCAGATCCCCAGTAGGCAGTATACGAGAGGCAACCATACATTGATGTTTCTTTCCCTCTCTTTCTCCCTCCCTCCTCTCTCTCTAAAAACAAACAAACAAATAAGTAAATAAAACTCTGGAGTATTACGATATTAATTATAATGTTCATGTTTTGAATATTTGTTAGTGTGATATTAATTACCCACAAAATGAGTAGACTATGAAAATTCAGCAATAATTTTAAACATATTCTATTGACGTATTACAGGTGCTTATTATTACAAAGTCAACAAAAACAATACAAACATATTTTGGTGGCATAATTTTGCAAAACATTTTTTACAAAATATTTTATTAAATGTATTAAAGTACCAAAGCCATTTATATAGGTCACTCTTTAAACAAATTTAAGATTAACTATATATATATATTTTTATTTCAAAGTTTGAAAAAATCAGATACAAGAAAACAAATCAATTTTCAGAAAATTAAAAAAAGGCTTTCCATAAAGTTGTTTTCTAGCTGGCACATAAAACATCCAAACCATTATCATAAATACAGGTTCAACCCAATCCAAGAAAATTTGATTTGCTTTAACACACTTATTCTGCCAATACAATTTATGCTTCACTATAATCTGACTGTCTTTCCATGAAGTTAGTACGAATAGAATAAAACACTGAAGCTTTAATTATAGGGATATAAAAGAATATAGTCTAAGAGCTCCAAAATATCAGTTAAAAAGGAGGGGAAAAAATGCAATGCCAATGTTGGAGAAAATCATTTTTATATGTTGATTTTTCTTTCTGCCATTAACTTTTGATTACGATTATTACTCATTCATTTATTTATTCATTCGTTCATGCATAAACCTATTTATTTACAACTCTTCTTTAGTGCCAGTTGCTTTTGAAATGTGCTTGATGCCGCCTGTATAGTATAGTGAGACTTTGTTGGGACTTCCATAATGTTTAATGCCCTGGAATTATTCAATTATATATACTGCCAGTTCAGAAATGATTAATTTTTCAGAAGTTTTAAAATTGCCTTTAAATCAACGTGTGATATGTATTCATATTCTCTGTCTATATTTAATACATTACATATTATGTAAAAAGGGTAGACAGATGCCTGTATTCATGTGGATAAGTTGATTTATTCCCTAACAGTGAGTAAGCTAGGGGTTTGGATCAATGGGGTAAGACTCCTAAGGGTCCTAGACATAGAGCCAATCTTTTCCTTGGTAAATGAGATGAAGCAAACTCTTTGGAATTGGAGGAGTAAAAATTAACAGCCAAAAGCAAACCTCCTGTTTTTCTTATCTCTTTCCCCTTGCTAAATCCTTAGGTATAACAATAGGTTTCTTAATAACGTAGGTACTGTCACATGGTCAGGATGAAACTCAATGTGATTTCCCATAAGAGATGGAGAGAGGCACAGAACTAAGGCCTTTGGTCTTTGGACCCCAGAGAATAAAATATCCTGAGACACCATGAAGGAAGAGACTGTCCACACCATGGAAGCTGACGTGCTGAGGGAAAAGCAGACACAGTTGAATTTTTAAGGAGGGAAAATTGTTAGTTTCATCTGCTATATATTTATAACTGTGCTTTTAATACATTTATAAGGCAAAATACTTTTATTGAAAGAAGTAGCAAAAATAGTAAAATGGTTTTTTCTTCCATATTTAGATACCCTCAGGAGTGCTGAGAGAGAAGGGTATTCCAATAGAGACACTTGTCTACAAAATCTATCATCTGTGATTCAGGGTTTGGCCTGCAGGGTTGTGATGAAATAAAATTATACAAAATACAGTTTTTAAAAGTTATTTTTTACTGGGAAAAGTTTAAAAGGTAAGTAAAATGGGATTTTAGAAACAGAAATGAGTGTTGTACAGTTCCCCTCTGTTGGAAGTCCAAATTCCAAACAATCAAATAAAAACAACTGTTTATTTTTTCAAAACATTGTAATAAAAGATCCACAAACATATGTAAAAGGAAGGCTACAGTGAAAACCCAACAACTGTGCTTTTAGTTCTAAAATATGCAATTCTGACATCTTTTATGTTTTCCATTTTCTAATGATACCTGTAATTACAATACATCATCAAAACAATAGGTTTTGAAAATTCCACTGAGCTGGTACTTCTGTATACTGCCAGGGTCCAGCCTCGGCAGGGTCTCAGGGTCCCTGAAGGATGCACGGCTAAGGTGAAGTGACTGCAGCGAGACACCTGGTGGGGTGCCGGAGGACAGCCAGGATTTTGGGGCCCGACTGACTCACTGAGAAAAATCAATCTTTATTTTTATAGGGGAGGTTATGCATTCAATGCATAGTGTGATTATTAAAACAAAAACGGTTACCACAGAAATAATTTCTAAAAACACAGAAGGTTTTACAGATCAATCATGTTAAACAAAGACGTAATCGAAAAGTACAAGAGGTCCCACAGATCAACCATATTAAACAAAGGTTATTTTGACCAAGAGGGTCATTAATCAGATAGCCAACAAAGCTATACAGGCACAAACTTTCAGGTGCCAATTAGTAACTAGGTGTGTATTAAATTCTAGGGATTGGTCTAAATTAAAAGGGTGCAAGAGGTGATTTATAGGTATTTAGAAATCAACTATTATCCATTAAGGTTAAATTTATCTCAGTTAGGTAACTGGTCTTTTGCCTAGGTTTTTTGATTTACACATCTTGGGCAGGGGGCCATGTTTTGTGTTTGTTTCCATGTATTGAGATTATTATTTTCAACTAGAACTCCTTGCTTCTATACACTCCTGTCCAGGGTATGGGAGGGGTAGTGGCTCTAATAAATCTTAAGCTTTCAGGTGGTGACTCCCTAAGAAACGTCCCTAGCAACAGCTTCCTTCAGCGTTCTGGTAGTTGGTCTGCCCATAGTATAATTTTGTCTGTAACTTCCCAGGTGGGGGAAGCAGGCAGCATTAGGGTTGTTGGGGTCTCTATTCTGTGGTCAGCAAGTCATTTCGAGCAGAATCAGAGGCATCGTGCAGATTTTTTGTTATAACACACAGGTGTCTAAAAACCCCATCCCCTGTTGCCAGCAGGGACAGGCACACAGGAGGAGATAGACAGGAGATCCAGCCACAGTCGCCTCTGCTGTGCATGCATCTCACCCAACCCGACTGTGTCAAAGGTCAGCTGTTGGTCGGCTCCCGACAGTATACCATTAAAACATTATCTCTTGTAAATAATACTCTTATATTGAGTTTATTTTAAATTCTTTATTATAATTACTTAATTAGTGTTAATAAATTCTCCATATTAATTCCATTTAAACCATATAAATCACTTTACATTTGCATGCTTCATTTTGAACTTGGGAAAATGACGTGTTTGCTATTTTTTTGAATAGCAATATATTTTATTCTAGTTACAAATTGAACAATGTTGAAATTTTGGAAAATACAGAAAAGGGAAAGAACTAAAATCTCTTCTAGTACTATTACTATTCATATAATACTGTTCCCCAATGTTGAAATAAACTACCATGAGATTCAAGTGAAACTGGCTCAAGCTACAATTTTGTTATTTCTTCTTTTGAACCTCAAAACCGAGAGCCTTGACCACGTACTGCATGCCAGTACACAGCAAGGTTTTTCCAAAGCTACTGGGGCAATAAGAACTTACAGTAGCTGATCATCGCATGCAGAAAATAACCAGAACTGAATGTTAGACTCAAGTACTTCAGTTATTTTATAGGTCCAAAAGAGCATTCATTCTGTTAAAAACTGGTCATTTTTTTTCATACTTTGTGCTTTTGCAAGACTAAATAATTGGCAGAGTTATTGGAATTCTAGTCTTGCCTCTGGTTTTCATGCTGTATAGCATTGAGAGAGCAAGGGGCCAGGTAAGCTATTTGTATTGTCATCAATTTGTTATATCTCTATATAATTTACTCATTATTAATAAGAAGTATTTGACCTAAAATGGTAAAAATGACCATAGTTAGTTACATCATAAATACTTTTCCTGTGAGTCCTGTATCTCTTAGTATTTATAGTGATACATTTAGAGATGCAGAGTTATTTTAATGCATCTTATTGTAGAGCATGCAGTTTTATTTAAAAATGAAACTGCTTTTTCTTTGATTTTGTGCTTATAAAATAATTACAGTTTTGTATCATTAAAATATAATTTGTCCTCCTTTGCTTAATAGCTCTTACACTATTTAAAATAACTTTGTTACACATTCTAAAATAATTGATATCAAGCAAGGGTGAGGCTGAACTCCACAAATGACATGTTGCAGGTTCCCAAAAAAGGAAAAAAATAAAATGAAAAGAAAAAAATTGACAAGCATAGGCCCATCAGGATTCTAATATCCTGGTGTTTCCCAAGACTCTGGGCATCTCAAGGAGACCAGACTTGAACCAGCGAGATAGACGGGCTTGGTTTCAGGAGAGGGACAGCAAATCTCTGGTATAGGAAGGGAGCATGACTCCACTAAGTCAGAAGATGCTGAGCTTTATAGTCTAGATGGTGTGAAAATCATGCTGCTTTTAGATACTGAATACCTGGCAAATGCGCACACCAGCAAGGGGCCAGGCGGCCAGAGGTCAGGAAGCCCTAGCTGGTGAGGCACTTCATGGCTTCACTATATGAGGGGAGACATCCAGGGACCATGGAAGAAGATGTTGCTTTATCTCATGACACTGAATTAACGTGGGATTTCTTCCAGCACTTAACCAGTTTCCCCAGATCACTTACGTTTTTCTTTAAAGCAGTCATGTTTCTTGAAATGTGATTTAAAGTCACAACAAGTGCATGTATGTGCATTACTATGTGTATTAATATATTTGGGGAGGTGACAAAACTTCTATCTGACCCATACCTCTGTCACAGAGTCTTAAGTAATGCATGTTTATATTAAATGTCACTGCCCCATTGGGCATGCTCTCCCTTTATCCCTTTTGTTGTTCAGAAATTTTTGAAGTTATTGGTGCTCTTTAACAGATGGAATTACTTCCTTACAGAATATGTTAATCCACTTGAATATATTCTAGCAATAAAAGATGTATACTGGAGACTAATTTGAGTAGCATAATGGTGATTGAGGACAATGTGCTGAAGTTCAAATATTACAAGTAATTCACCTTTCACACTATATATATATATATGGTTTATATCCAGAAACATTGTGATAGTTTAACAAGTTAGAGTTGAAAACAAAAAGAAAATATAATTCCACTTAGTGAGAAAAAAACACAGGAAAGAACAGTTTAAAAGACTAATGAGTAGAGAAAGAAGAGCTAATAGTCCCAAATCATAGAGAATCCAGTTCAGGATTATAGGCTGGGTAAGTATGCTTACATTAACTTCCTTAAAGTACTTCACTGACATTCAGAAACAGAGAATGGTATTAACAATGGACCAAAAAGGAAGCCTATGTTTTATTATGAATGGAACAAAAGATTGAAAGGAAAAGCTGATGTCAATGTAATGTAGAAGGAGTGGCCGCTATAGAAATGATGATGTTGATGGTAATGATAGTGATGATAGTGATGGTAATAATGAAGATAATGATGAGAGTAATAACAATATTTTAAATAGAATCCTGAAAAAACTCATAAGCTCATTGAGCAGACTGATTTTACAAAAAGATCATGACACATTCAGGCAGTCTGTAACATTCCAATAACACAGAATACACCGTTGGTTTAGGATGGCTTGTTCCAAGCTTGCCTTGGAATGAGGCATCTTGTGGTACCACAAAAATTACCCCCTTATCACACACTAACAACTTATACTATATTGTGTACTGGCTATACACTTTTTCCAGTTACTTTTAAACAGTTATTTTTCCAGTTAAAAGAAAAAAACTGCAGCATAATGCAATGATAGTGACAAAGACAGGCAACCTTAGGTGATGAGGTCAAACATAGCCAAAGTCAGTGACAAATGAAGAGTTCAAGTTGAGACCTGACTGACAAGAAGTAGTCATTCCAGGGACCCCTGACCTTGAGGGAAGGGCTCTGAGCAAACAGCAACAGCAGATATCAACTGCAGATGTCAATACCCAGGTGCAGGGATAAGCTTGGGAACTTGAGTTTTCCTGAAGAAAACTCATATAACTGGCTCAGAATCAGGTGGATTAAATGTTGGTGGAGAGAAAAAGGGTTGCTCCAAGAGTTGCTCCAGCATCGTTGGCTCTGATCTGCCTGCTGCTTACTTCTCCAACCTTATGTCACACCACTCACCTTGCCATTGTTGTTTCTGTGCCTAACAGTCAGTCAGAATCTGTGGGAGCACCTTGAAATTCTCATGTTCTCTTCTCCCAGTCCTGTCAAGTAGTGAGTCATTTTCTCCACCAGGTCCTCCTACTCTCCTCTGTATGAACACTTCTAAAATCAACATCTTGGTTCTGGAACTGGAGCACTGTTGGGGACCGCCCTGCCTGGTATCTGAAGCTGTAACCCCCGCCAAGGCTAAGGCTGAGGGAGTGGCCTTGGACTGTAAACCAGCAAAGAGACAAAAGTTTATCTCCCTGGCAGGAGCACTGCTTCTGCTGCTTCACTCATAGCTGAATCCCAAAGCTTGGTCGGTTAGCCAATGACGGGTAAGATTCCCCAAGGGGGAAACGACCTAAGACAGGCACGATCTCGTGGGAGGCCCCCAAGGAAGGACTTTGGGTGCTACAGCAAAAGGGGGTGATGGACCCTTGCTCTTCGGCTTTGACAAAGCCTGAGTCCTCTTCGTCTGGGAGAAAATCTCCTTATCTCTTGGTTGCCTTAGTCCCCTTGCTCCACCTAAGACTGAAACAATGACGGGGTAGTGCCACCCTGTGCTGAAAAGGGCGGGTTCCCTGGGTGATCAGGCCTAAGAAAGAATATGTAAAATCCTGTGAAACCTGCTTTGTTTAGAATGCTCTCAGTTGAATGATAAGGGTCCAAGGAAGTAAGTTTGTTCCTCAAAGTTTTACAGCTCTTTGACCCTGACTCAAAATAGGCCCTCAGACTTCCTTGTTATCTATTGTTTGATCCTTACTGCCCAGCAATGAGTAATGAGCTTTACCTGAATTCTTATGCAAACGAAACCAATAAAAAGCCTCTCCGGAGGGGAAATGGGGTATTCTCCCCAGCAGAGAGGGTGGCCATTCCATTCCTACTTCCCCACAGGACCTGGTTGTTTCTGTGTATGTTTTTCTCATGTGTCCACAAGCCATCCACAGCGTTCCGTGGTCACTGCCAGTCGGTGATGATGACAGAACACGATTGTCCATAGGATCTATTATACTTCCTTGAAGAGGTCTGCTTAATTGAGGAGGGATCTTTTTTACCCCTCAGGCATCTTACACTTGGAACATCAACTTGAGGAGAGCTTATGGATTATTTGAAACTAAAAGCAATTTACTCTTACTAATATCTTTAATCTTTCTGATACGTCAATGTGTTAAGTGTAATTATTATACATATATCACAGGTGGGAATATGTATTACCAGGATGCTAACTTATTTTTTTTTTTTAATTCACACAAGGTAGGGATGCAATCAGGATTTAGAACAAGATGCCTTTCTCCAGGTTTTATGCTTTTAAACACTACAACTTTGTTTCCATTGATGCATGGTTCTACCTTATTGACAGGCAAAGTTTAGTCATAAAGCAAAGGAATTAAAATGTAAATAAATAATTAATCATAGTTTAGTATGTAACACGTTTATGGAGTTAGAGTTATTTTAATGACTGCTTCTCCTCGTTAAGCTCAGCAGCCAAGCTGTTCTTACATCTCCATGTGAAAAATACTTATCCATTCAGAACGGGGCTACACAATTTTCTTTACCAATACCAGAGGTGTGAGAGCCATTACATAGCAATTTGTCATAGGAAGTGAGCTCAACATATTCTAGTCACTTCAAAAAGAAGCTCCCACATCGGAATGATAGCTATATAATTTTTTTTGAGTACTTTAGCACAGGAGTCTCTAATTCAAAAGTAGCAAGTTGGGGAGAGGCAGAGAGGTTTTGTACATCCTGGAAGTTTCTTGATTTTCTCTGTTTTTAAAAACTTAGCTATGGTAAAGTTTAAATTTTTTTTAAGTGTTCTGATTTTGTAGTTAATTAAACTATATCCTAGAGTCTATGCATAGATTGAATGTAAACTTTAGTGTGTGTGTGTTGTGTTGCAAGTTTTTATCTAACAAAGTATTTGTAAATTTTAGTAGTCATTGGAATAATATTTTCTAGCTACTAGTAGTAATTACAATTCATAACCTGAAACTCATATTAAAAATTTCTAACCATACATTTGGTCAGTATTTAATATGAAACTGGATTATTATAGCTTTATAAGAATCTTTATCATTTGTCTTCATTATCCAGCCATTATTCATTCATTCTCAAGGAATGAATTATTATTCACTTTGGAAGAACATGAGAATATAATTAATTTATGGTAAAAACTCAGATGAAAAATCTTTTAACTAGACATATCTATTTCCTTTATTCATTATCTATCAATCTATCTGTCTATTCATCCTTCTATTTCTTCACCTGTCTCTCCATTCATCCATCTGTCAACCAAATTGTCTTGTAATAAACTTCTCAGTATTATGAACTTATAACATATACTTCCTACCCCCATGTTATAAACACGGTCATTGATGATAAAGGCACCACAACAGACAGTAATAGACTTTAGTTGTTGTTTCTTACAAAATAACTTTCTCATAGTAAAAATTTAAAAAATTTGTTCAATTAATTAATGTTAGGATGGTATTTTCTAACAAAATTACAAAGACAATCAAGTATTAATATATCTGACAAATTAGTTCATCTAAATGAACTCATGGAAAGGATGAGCTTCTGCATGGGAAATAGAAAATCTCATCTCATATTTCCATTTACACTGTATTTATTAGATTTTGGACTAGTTTTTTTTTTATTTAAAGATTTTTTTTCAAAGATTTTATTTTTTTATTTTTAGAGAGGGAAGGGAGGGAGAGAGAGAGAGAGAGAGAGAGAGAGAGAGAGAGAGAGAGAGAGACATCAATATGCAGTTGCTGGGGGTTATAGCCTGCAAACCAGGCATGTACCCTGGCTGGGAATCAAACCTGCGACACTTTGGTTCACAGCCCGCGCTCAATCCATTGAGCGATACCAGCCAGGGCTTTGGGCTAGTTTTTTATGGTATTTTAAAAAAAATTTAGTGTGTATTCAGTGCATAATAAATTTCTGCTAACCACTGTTGCAGTGACTGGACAAAAATGTGCCCTCCTAGAGTTTATTCTCTAGAATGATGAGAAGACAGTTTGGAAAATAGCATACATGTATGAGTGTGTATGTAAAGAAATAAAATATGGTACAGGGAAAGTTACAGCTGGGTGGTCAAAATCTTTAATAGAATCAGCTTAATGAATAAGTAAAGTCAGGAAAGACATGAGAAAATGGAGGAGCAGTTCAAGCAGGGCAGCGGAAAGAGGACTCGCACAGTCCACGAGGCAGCAGTGTGTTTGGCATATTTGCAAAAGGGCACAGAGGATGACAAGTGTCGGAGTGGCTTGAAAGACCTGGCGAACGATGACAGAGGATACCAGGGCCTGAGGCAGGTCCAGATTTTGTAAACTATTAAAAGCCACTGTAAATCCTATGGCTTTAAATCTGAAGAAAAAAAATTCTTAGATAGTTCTGAGCAACAACGTGACATATTCAAATAAGGGGAGCACTGTGAGGTGCAGACCATACTATATTTGATGAAGAAGATATTGGTGCGCCGGCTACTGGGGTACTGGTGACACACAGACAGCCTTTGCCTTTCAGGTACTTCAGAGTTTTCCACAGCTGCAGAGAGCGTCCTCGCCCACATCCGTGTTCTCTCAGGGTACAGCCCACAGGGATGGGCCACTGGGCTCAACTCAGGGCAATTCGGGACAGATCTTAAAAAGACCTTCCAGGAACAAAGCTGTTAGTGGAGTTGGCTGTCTGTCATTGTATCTCTTGACATCTTGCTTTCTCCCTCTGCCCATTCTGTTTCTTTCCTCTCCCACCAAGAGGTGTTAATGCAAAAAGTACTCCATAATAATCATACTACATAATGAATCATTTTAGAATCTGCTTACTAAGAATTCTGATACAATATATGTCTTAACGGGTTTATATGTTCACATTTTTAAATTATTATTTTGATTTGAAAGAGAGAGAGAATGAGAGAGAGGGAACATTGGTCTTTGTGTTCCACTCACTTATGTATTCATTAGTTGATTCTTAATGTGCCCTGACTGCGAATCAAACCCACAATCTGTGCATATTTGGAAAGCCATGCTAATTAATTGAGCTACCTGGCTAGGGCAGACTATCATCACTTTTTTTGAGAAGAAAAAATGAAGGTAGATAGAGGTAAGAAGACTAATTAGGAAACTATTGAGTTAATATAGACATTTTGAAATCTTGGACCTGACCAATAGCAGATGAAGTAGGAAAATATGGAAAACTTCAGGTGAATCATCACACTCATATAAAATATGGGATGTGAGAGGAAGATGAGCCTATCATGTCTCTAAAATTTTGAGGAGTAAGAATAAAAGTAAGAGTTATTATTAAATAAAATGGGGAAGACTGCAGAATAAGAAGGTTTTGGAGAAAGTTCATAGTGAAGTTTTGTCATTTGAGGTTGATATGTCTACGAGACACTCAAGTACAAAAGCACGAAAAGGAACTGGTCATGCTCATTGGAGCTGTGGGAAGGTTCCATACAAGGGGTAACTTTTGGGCATCATCTAAGTACAAATTATTTTTAAGAACTGTGAAACCAGTTGATATCACAAAAAGAGTGTATATAGAACAATAAAGGTTGCAAGGACTCAGCCTTGGAGACTTGCAAACATGAAGACATTGAAGTGGTGAGATGAAGCTGAAAATAAGGGACTAAAAGGAGCTGTTCATGAAAGAGGAGGGTGGTCCTCCTGAGATGGGGGAACAAAATGTATAGATGAGGAGAGACGGATGACGTGTGTTAAGTTCTGCTGATAGGATAAAGTGAAGAGGATGGAGCACTGACTAGTAAGTGTCAGAAACAGGCAGTCATTGGTGACATTGACATGAATGAACAGTTTTGGTGGAGTGTCGTGGCCAAAAGTCCAAGCAGAATTGGTTCAGGAGAGAACTGAAGTAAAGCAATAGTGAATAGCAAGTAAAGCAACCTATTTTCTGTAAAGGAATATAAATGCATAAATTAGTAATTAAAGGGGCACATGAAGTCAAATGAATGTCGTTGTTGTTCTTTTAAGATGGGAAAATAATGGCACGCTTACTGTTGGAAAGAGAAATAGAGAGAGGGAAGTTGTTGCTGCAACTATAGTAAAAAAAAATTGCCATGGCAATGGTCTTAATGACATGAAATGTTCTGAGCTCTAACATGAACAAAAGAGTGTAGATAGTCATGCCAAAGCAGCAGAGGGAAATCTAGTATACATAGGGACAGATATGTGTAGGTGGGTAAATGGACTAATGGGAGCTTGTAATAATGACCTTCTGTTTTATTTTCACAGTAAAATTAAAAAAAAAACAAGGTTGCTTGTTAGGAATGAAGAAAGGTGAGGAAATGTTGAAGGCTGGAGGAGAGAGCGGAAAGTATTAGGTACAAATGTAATCTGGTATTTATTTTTACCATCCAAGAGCTCACAGATTGTATTTGTAGCTGTGGCTTATTGTTGTATTCTATGAGATAATTTATGTCAGTAAAATAATAGATTTATAGAAATGATCTTGTATGGTAATGTGACAAGAAAATTGATTGTTTATCATCATAATTTTAAGGATAAAAAGATCTTTCACTTCCCCACCTGCTTTCCTTTTAACTTGATTTTATGCCTGAGGCAAAACACTACATTGACTTCCCCAAGCAAACTGCTTATACAGAACTGTGATGACAACTCTTTTAACAGTACTTAAATCAATGAAAACTAATAATCATTGTCTATGTTTTTTAAATTATTTGTTTACAAGCTACATAAACATATCAGGCCATCTTTATCTTTAGCAAAATAATTTATTGGAAAGTTTTGGGATAGCCATTAGAAAATCAAAGCAAAGGCTACATGAAGCAATTCTTGGACAGGACTGAAACAGGAGAACACTTGTAGTTTCTATAAATCAGTAGACACTCTCTAGAAAACAAAACAGAATGGGGTAACCTAAATGAATGACTCAACCCATGAATTATCTTTTATAGAAACTGTAAAACCAGTGGATAACTTGTTTACTCTCTCCTTCCAGTCAGGGCCACAACACTGTAACACCTACCTCATTAGCTTAAAGTTTGTGTAAATGCTAAACAATGAAAGATGGTTTTGCTGGAAAAGCTGAAATTAAGCTGCACATTTTGACTTCATAGATATTACATATTATGATGAAACAAATGGTGGTAGATTACGATGATGATAATCAGTGAGATTTAATAATTTAAATGGTTTATCTGTCTTTATGTCTGACTCCTATTAGGCTCATTATCAAATGGTAATATGTTACCCTAAGTAGCTCACTCATTCTTTTAAATTACACTATTAGATAACTGTAATCAAAACGATCTGAAATGAGCATAAGAATAGACACATAGGTCAATGGAATAGAACAGAGAGAGCCCAGAAATAAATACACATCTTCATGGTCAATTAATGTATGACAAAGTAGGCAAGAGCACACAATGGAGTAAAGACAGCCTCATCAGTAAATGGTGCTGGGGGAACTGGACAGGTACATGTAAAAAAAGTGAACTTAGACTACCAATTTACGCCATACATCAGAATAAACTCAGAATGGATGAAAGGCTCAAATATAAGTATGTAACACCATAAAAATCCTACTGGAAAGCATAGACAGTAAAATTGCAGATATCTCACACAGCAATAGTTTTGCCAATATACCTCCTAGGGCATGGAAAACAAAGAAAAAAATAAGAAAATGGGACTATATCAATTTAAAAGCTTCTGTACAGCTAAAGAAACTGTTATCTAAATGAAAAGGGAACCCACTGTATAGGACAATATATTTGCTAATGACACATCAGACAAGAGTTTAATCTCCAAAATATATAAAGAACACATATGACTCAACACCCAGGAAGACAAACAATCCAATCAAAAAATGGGCAAAAAGACCTGAATAGACACTTCTCCAAGGAGGACATACATACACGGGGTCCATAGGCATATGAAAGATGTTCAACATCATTAGCCACCAGAGAGATGCAAATCAAAATTATAAGGAGATATCCATTTCAAACCTGCCAAAATGGCTATCCTTAATAAATTAACAATATGGGGCAAGGATGTGGAGAAAAGGGAACCCTAGTGCCCTGTTGGTGGGAATGCAAACTAGTACAGTTGGTGGGAAACAGTATGGGATTTCCTCAAAAAATTAAAAGTGGACCTGCCTTTTGACACAGTGATTCCACAGTTGGTAATATATTATAAGAATCCTGAAACACCAATGCAAAAGAATATATACCCCGCTATGGTCATAGCAGTGCTGTTTGCAGCAGCCAAAATTTAGAAATAGCCTAAGTACTCATCAGTCAATGAGTGAATTAAAATAAAAAATACTGTGGTACATTTACACAATAGAATACTACACAGCAGAAAAAGAGAAGGAACTCCTACCTTTTGTGACAACATGGATGGAACTGGAGAGTATTATGCTAAGTGAAATAAGTTAGTCAGTGAAAGACAAATACCATGTAACCTCACTTATAAGAGCAAACTAATGAACAATATAAACTAAAAAGCAATACAGAACCAGAGTCATGTAAACATGAAGCCAACTGAGAGCTGTAAGTGGGTGGGGATGATGGGGACTGGATAAAAGGAGGTGAAGGGATTAGTCAAAGGACTTACATGAATGAATGGCCCACAGATTTGAACAATGGTGTGGGGGTTGACTGTGGGAGTGGAGAGAGGTCTAGGTGGGGGGGGAGGGAAAAATTGGGACAACTGTAATAGCATAAACAATAAAAAAATTAAAAAATTAAATTTGAATAAAATAACTAAAAATAAAAAACTGTTCAAAAATAGATATTACTTTCCTATCATCTCTTTCTACATTCTATGCATTACAGTTATCATACCAAGCTTATTATATTATTTTAGATCCTAAGGGTCACATTCAATTTCTTAAACACAATGTCAAGAATTGGGTCTATGCCAACAGAATTTGAATAATTACTTATTTGTAAATATTTATGGCATATAGTTGAATATGCTGAAGTGCATTTGTGTGTATTTGATGTGTATAAAATTTTTATATGAGTATCAATAACTTAACATTTCCTCTTTACTGGTATATTTAATCATACCATTCATAATTTTTAGTATAATACTGTAACTAAATGAAAATTTTTCTAACTTTTGCTTTTGATTTGATCATCCTAATCTCCTAATCTCTTAATAATGAGCCATATCAATATTCACCAGGAAAGCGTTATCTAGTCTGCACATTTGACATGATTATTATCACAACCTTAATATACCATCATGTCCTAGGTTCCTCATTGTCCAAATTTGATCCTGGTTCTTATGATTATTGGGAAAGAATTTGACATGAAGCAGAAAAAAGACAGAAAGAGAACTAGAACACAAGAATCAGACAATGAATAAGAAAAAGGCAGGAGAGAGAGAATAGAAGTAATAAAATGTCTCACTTGTTTAAAGTACACATAGAATGAGAATGATCAGTGGTATTTCAGTTAGGGATCAAGACCTTTTCCTTGTGCAAGTCAGAAACTTCTGGAAAATTAACTCTGAATTCAAGAACTCATAAAACTGAGAAGTCTATCAAACTCTTTCATTATTGTAGTTTTATATGACAATATGTTTTCTATCATATTTGTTTATTTTTAACTTGCATATTTTGACCCACATTCAATACTTTATTATATACTATTTAATTATATTTAAACATATGATCCCTGCATATAAAATTAAGAACTTTTTTCAAATAACACTTATCAATAGATATCTTAGTTCTAAGTTTTCTTTTACTCTTTAGCTTTCATTTCTTTTTTTTTATTTTCTCCTTTTACCTTTCCATTTTCCTTCTTAGCTCCTCTTTTTTTTTTCTTTGTCTCTATCTTTTTCACTTATTTGTTTTTTAAGAGGCTCTGATGTGGGCAAGAGAGAGAAAACTTTCCCATTCATTCTTCACCCATGAGATGAAATATGCCGTCGTATGACACTGGGTTGTCTCAGCAAAATAATCTGGAGAGAAGATGAAGAATCACATTTCCTACTGTCACTGTTTATGACGATGGCCTTGCCAAAGTAGTTTGTCGGATCCCGTATCTAAGGCAGACTACACACAGGCAAGGCTGTTTTTATTTTTATATCAGAGAGCTGGGAGAACTTCAATCTTCAGGTTTGCTTTGGAAATGCGTTTCTTTAAAAGTTCTTCCCACTTCTTTTTGATTAATGGTTAGGAAAGTAAATTCACTCTTCTACTTAAAAACAAGTGCTCAGGGACAATAATTTAATTTCTTTCACTAGACTTTTTGTAGGTAGAAAATGTTCAAATGCTGCCAGCTGAAAATAAATTGTGTCACATGTAGCCTTGATTTTTTCAATATATATAGAACTGTACTTTTTACGGTGTTTGTTTTTGTGAAGCGAAGTTGCTGCATTGGGGGGTGGATATGTGGGCTGTCACACGTGACCAAAATGTTTGACTCATCACTCACTGGCTAATAATATAATTTTGTTAATGTACCAAAATTTCTACAAATATAAAATACTGTGGTCTCTGTGTCATAGACATGAAGTAGTGCAACTAACAGAGCCATCAGGGAACAAAAATTTCCAGGCAATAAGGATCCAGGTATTTTTTTTTAAGAGAAAAAAATCAATTTGCCAACATACCTTGGTCATTACTTCCATTTTTTAAAGTTCTTTTTAAAAAACTAACATAACAGATTTAAAACATTTAATCACATTCTAACTTCAGGATAGCAATCAAATCCACTGTATTCTGTTTGTTTTCTGAAGTTTATTGTATTGATAAGATTGTCTGTATCATGTTTCTGTGACTTAGGTTTCTAGAGCCAGGTTCCTTGTTCTTGGAGCCTAGGGCAGCGGGATTTCAAAGAGTTGAAGGGTGGAATTGTATCCCAGGAAGGAGTTTACCCCTCCTCAGCATGTGCCTTGGAAACCATATGTTGGTGAAGCAGATGTCCTTCTTCGGAAAAGGTGGGAAAGGAAGTCCTGTACTTGGTGTCAGCAGGTACATTAACATTCTTCATTCAAGATTCAGTGACTTCACATCAGGATTGCTGTAGTCTAAAGTTCTATTCTGACATAAAAGCATAAAGATAAACACGATTTTAGGTGAGTGCAAGTATAGGGAACACTCAAATAGAAATGAGTAGTAGGAACTAGTTACTGTATTCACCCAGGAGATAATATGTGGGCCAATGTAGAGGAAGAGAAGTCTCATGGGACAGCTTCAAAATCTATTATAACTTCATATGCCACTCAAAATGAAATACAAAGTCTTTACTCCGGTCAAAAGACCTCGTACTTTCTGAATCACAGAAGATTGAATGATTGGTCTAATTCTGTTGTATAACAGGATAATATAGATATCTGCATGCCTTCTTTCTCATGTTAATTAGAAACATTTTCACAAATAATACCTCTAATTCTCCCCGATATTTTTAATCATTTTTATTTTTCTTCGTAGCACTTAAACATTGAATTGCATATTTAATTTGTATTTATTTTAATAGATTGGTTCCCTCTCTCAACCATTTAGATCTATAAAAACAGGAAATATACTTTTGGTTTTTGTCTGCTCACAGAATCCAGGATATTGTCTCTTTCTTATTGAAATTTAAATATATTGAATAGGTAAATGAAATATACGGTACTTAATGGTATGTTAACTAGATGTGAGCCTCCATCTGTATTTCTGTTCAGAGTGACAAGTGTACATCTAAAAACTGTTGAGCTATGTAAAGTAAAAAATAATAGGGACCTAAAATTGATGCTTTATTCTTCTTTGATGTGATTTCTGTTGGTTATAAAACATCAATAGCAGTAACAAGCAGTGCAATATAGAGACTATTTCTGTATAAGGTCAATTTATCCCGTGACTCTCCGGAGGGGATTAGCTCCAGAAATTATCAGAGGACCTCATTACAGTTTATCTTCACCTACATGGTAAACCCATGAAATGAACTTTAAAAGACAGGATTTTTATAAAGGTCCAGTTTATAAAATATTGTTTTCATTCCATTCCATTATAAATATTAAAACCAAGTAAAAACAGTTTTGAACATTTTAAAAGGATTATTGATTCAATAAAAAATTTTTCTATAACCATGAAAGGGAAATATGATTACATTAAAATCCTTTGTAATATCATGTATAGCAAAGTTTTATTACTTTTATTAAGTAAATCTCTCTGCTATCTGAGATTCCTACTTTTCTAGTCAACAAAATTTCAAAGGCAAAATACAAAATATACCTTTTAAAGATTTCCCTAGACTGAAACACCACATTATATATATATATATACACCACATTATATATATAAAAAATGGATAGATTTTTTGTGTAAAGTTGGATATCTTTTGAGGTATATATAAAACCTTATCATCAAGATGCATAATGTTTCACCCTAAAAATTTCTTTTTTCCCCCAAACATCACCATAGGAAAAGTTACCTTGATTTGGTGATAACTTTCATATAACTACTTAGAACTTAGCATGGGTTTTGCAGGTGTCTTCGCTGGGCTATGGTGAAGAATTAGACTGTGCACATCTGCATATTTATTTCATATATCCTCTAGTCAGGAGATGAAATCATAACTTCAGTATAAAGCTGACTAATTACTACACGCATCATATAAAATCTACTTTTAGATTTTATTTTGATGTTTTTACTACATTTATATTAAAACATAATTCTAGCTCCAGCCAAGATGGAGGCATAAGCAGATATGCTTTGCTTCCTTGGACAACCAAAAGAAGGATAACAACCAATTTAAAAACAAAAAGCAACCAGAACCACAAAAAAATTGAACTCCATGGGAGTCCAACAACCAAGGAGTTAAAGAGGAAACACTCACCCAGAGTGACAGGAGGGGCAGAGACAGGCAGTGGGTGTGGAGAGGATGAGCCGCAGGGCAGTGGCTGGCGGACCTGTTGGGTGAGGCGGAGGCTGACTGAGTGGGCAGTCCCACATTCACAGAATCTCAGAAATGGAGATCACATGGAGGGTTATCAGCAAGGAAGCGGGAGGAGGATGGGAAAAAAGTTACAGGCAATAAGAAGCATAATTTGTAGGTACAAAATACACAAGGGGAGGTTAAGAATAGTATAGGAAATAGAGAAGCCAAAAGCTTATATGTACAACCCATGGGCATGAATTAAGGGGTGGGGAACGCTGGAGGGAATGGGGGTGCCAGACAGAAGGGGATAGAGGGGAGAAAAAAATGAGACAACTGTAATAGCATAATCAATAAAATATACTTAAGAAATAAAAAAATAACTATATTTTGTAATGCTTCATATGATAATCAGTTGTACACTATTTTAGTCATTTTATAGTATCAGTTTAGAAAAATTGTCATGATTTTGAGACTCATACTGACTCATTTTGTCACCTTGAACAACCATATGAGCAAACATTTTTCAAGTTTATTACTTCTAAAATCTTATCCCTCTAACATCTTCTAATCCTCTGTGACATATATGTATTATTATAACATATTTCACAATATTTGTAATTTCTAAAGTAAGAGGCACATTAGGATTACTTTTAGTATTTTTGATTGAAAGGAAAATACATAATGATGGCTTAGTAGTATAATCCAGTACTTGATATTAAACTAATTCTGTTGAATTTTCATATGCATTACATGCAACTTGCTTTAGAATTTTCTCTGCTGGTTTTGATGTCTCAAAGATTGCTCATGTTCCCTTACTTTTACTTTCCCTCTTTGTGTTTCTTATATCAAGGCTTACATTTTATTTGCTTATTTTTTATTATGCATTCTTCTGTATTGTTATTTAGATTTGGAATTGGGAGGTACTAGTCACACTACTGTTTGGAAAAGTGAGATTATGCTCCACACCGTCTCTTGTGTTAGTTGTTAGATGTGACGCTGTGACCAGGACCTGGCCAGTGGTATCAAGAGATTGTACTATGGTTCACTTGCTGGCATTTCCCTTAGGAAGATTCAGTGCTTCCCTCACCTTTCTATACCTTACTACATGAGACTACAGCTGAGGTAACCTTGACTAGGCAGATGTAGGAAACTTTCTAGGGGTGACAGCAAACCCAGAGCAGGAGTGCAGGTCCCTGGCCAACCTTGTGTACTGTCACCTCCATAAAAGTCCTGGAATCTCCATGCTTAGATTAATGAGATAACTCAAGTATCAAGTTCAAGCACTCTTATTTTGGGTTCCTATATCAATCTACAAAAATAAGTCACAATTAATAAGCTGACCTTATCAACTATGAACTATTTCACTCAGTCATTTGTTTTCCAAAATAAGAATGTATAATTAAAATATTTTATTTTTTTACCAGGTGTCATTATTTATGATCCCCTTGGCAAATTAATTGACTTAGTCATTACTGGTTATTAGGTTTACAGCCTATATGATCCATTTATTATTTTATCAGAACTGATTTGTTGCAAGATTTTTTACTTACCATATTGTAAATGTTCATGAAATCAAATTTAGAAATACATTCCTGTCATGTTTAGTTTCATCAAATAACAACTAACATTGATCTGTTTGAGAGCATTAGTGACCTACAAAATATAGACATCAATAACAAGAATGTCTTAGGTGATAAGTACATTTAGTAAATAAAACTTAAAAAAGATTTTTTATACATATGTATTTTACTATTTCAACAATAAATGCAACATTCCTAAAAGGCTGTGAAGAGAAATGCCCATTAAAATCCCTGTCCTTGAACCTTGAATACTTCCTTGATTTACTTGTTTAAAGATAAAGAGAGAGACTTGGAAGGAGAGAACTGTGATTGAACATCTTTCTAGTTCAAACACAGTTATTTACGATGAAAATAGTAAAATAAATTATATTAATTTTAACATTCTAGCTATTTAATAAAGTAAAATGTGTGTTTCCTTTACAACATATATTCCACTCACACATGGAAAATAATATTGATTATTTGTATATATTATTGATTTTACGTCTAAAACTCAGTAACATGATCTCTATAATTGGGAAGTATTTTTTAAATCCATGAAGTTCTAATTATGCAATTACCAAATTCTTAAGTCTATGATCATAGCAAAATGTGTTTAGATTTCACAATTAGTTATTATCCGAAGTCTTGTAGTTGGCTTTTTTTTTTTGTTTTAAAAACTTTATATTTTTTATTGTCACCATGGTTCCTTGCCTTTTGTCTGCGAACATTAATTTCAAACCTCCATAATATTATCTCAACATAATAATAAAAGTGACAAATAATTACAATGGAAAGTCATGTCTCAAGTGATTTTACTTTGTCTTTTAGGAGGACATCACATCTGATGCCTTGGTTAACTGTGCACACTATTGTTAACAATGATACAGAAAACAAATATAAATTAGAAAAGTCACTATTACCCAGCTATTAAGAGAAAACGATATTTTCCTAGAGGTCTTGTTGTAACCCTGCAGCATAGAGTCCAGCTACTTGTTTTCTTATGCACACATGACCCAAAGATTTGTGAGGATGGAAACAGGTTTTATTAATAAGGTTCCAAATCTGAGGGGAGCTGAAAGTAACAGGGCACAGCCAGTGGGGGCCCCAAACAGGGATTTGTAATGGGGTCCAGAACTCAGGGTGTCCAGGAAATATTAAAATATAGGATATCCTCATCCCCACAAGTCTGGACTGGGGGACAGGACACTTGGAGCAGGGCCATTGCTAGTTGTTTTGCATAGCAACAGTTTTGTAGCTACCCACCCCCCATGGTCATTTAACATATCTATAACCTTTAACTGGTTTCCTAGATATGTTAAATAGCTATGGGCAGGCTTTGAGCCTGGGGGATGGGAGTGACTTCATCCTGGAACAGGGAGGCAACTCCCTCTGGTTATAGTGCCTGCATGAGAGAGAAAAGAAAGAAGGTTGGGGCCCATATGACTTTGGAGTAAGTGGGGAGCACAAGACTTTGGTGAGAGTCAGGACCATGCAGCTTTAGGGTGATCTCTTTTGCCACATGGCTTAGGAAGCAGGAGAGACGTTGCTGGGAAGAAAAGGGGTGAAAGAACTCTTGCTAGTGGGCCATGAGGAGGTGCCACATGGTTTTGGATTAACTGGAGATGCAGTGGCAATGCAGCTGATGGTGCCGGGAACCAAGGGGCTACCTGAGTCATGGACTTCTGCCTCTTTTCCTGAGATACTGTACCTTGGACTGGGCAGAGGGAGAAGGAAGGACTATTTGCGTTTGTGTGTATTCTAAAGGACTTTAGTATTTTAATGAGGATATTAAGTCATTACTCTAAGTATGTATAACTCTTTGAATAAATAATTTCTTTCCTTTTCACCAATGTCTGGCATTGAGAGATATCTTCCCCTGGCAGTGGGCAAGGTGAACCTAGTATGGGGGGTACCCCCAGAACAGAAAGGGTATCCATTCGGTAATAGTATATCATTCACCCCCCACCCTTGCCAGGTTCTATTCTGTAACAAAAGCACTCCTGTTTTGAGCTCTTCTCTCCCATGAGACCCAGAACTTCTCTCGCTACCCCAAAGATTACAGGCTAAAACTGTCAGACCCAGAAGTTCTCCATTTCCCTGTCTGTTCTTCAGCCAGCCGCACAAACAGATCCCCACCCTCTTTGGAGTGTGCGCTCCTGGGTTTCAGCTGCCATCTTCTCGCAGCAGCTCTCTCTTTCAGGATCTGGGGTGCACTGCTCTCAGCCTCCATGTTGCAGTTCGGGACCCACGTACCATGCTGCACTGGATTTTAGTGCCCCAGAGGCTGGAGCCTGGCAAGGCAGGAGCCTGGCAAGGCAGGCCGCTCAGTGCGGGACCCAATCTCGAGGAGTGGGCTTCCAGCGACATGGAGCCTAAGCCCCTGGTGGGCCCCACATCTGCCTAGTCCCACAAGTGCTCCTGTCTGTGCCTGAGACATGGGCCAGGGACTCAGAGCATCCAAGCACAGCTATGACCAAAAGTTCCAAGCCAAAGCACCACTAACCAAGTGCCAAAGCAAGATCCTAGAGCTCTGAGAGAGCCAAGATATAGAACTTCTTCCCGTCTCCTGATTAGAAAGTTTTTTTCTCCACAAATTCCTTGCACTCTAGAAGCCAGAGGGAGTGTCTAACCTTCCAACCAATGAGAACCAGTGTCAGCCATATTTGCGTTTGCTCCACTTCCAGCTGAGTAAGGAGCAAAGTCTCCACCCAAGGCCTCTCCGGGTGGGAAAGACACAGGTTGCAGGGCTGTCAGCAAGCTGGCTCCTTTACAGTTGACAGCTGCCTTTGTTATGCTGTGACCCTTAAGCACTGTGCTCTGGGTGGCACCTCCCTGCTTCAGAGAAGTGCTCTTAATCTGCAGCCTCTGCAGTTTTCCCTGCCCCCACCTTTTCTTGGTAGGAGAGGGAGAAAACTTCTGCTGGATTTGGAGTTCCCAGAATTAGTGGTCTACCCTACTTTCCAGCAAGCTCTGCCCTGACTTACCCCATCACACTGTGAATTATTACATTGTTACTATTAAGATATTTTATGTTTTTCCTCCAGGACATTGTCTTGATTCCATGAAACAATGTACTAAATAGAAAGTCATAGGCACCTTACTTAGGCTGATGCATATACAAATTCTAATAGTTCGACATTTGAAAGTCATGTTTTGGAAATATTTGAGACTCTGGAAATTCCCATAAGGAACAAATCCAGGAAATAAAAAAAAAAAGAAACTAACTCACCATTATTATGTCATAATGTCAATAACTTAAAGTAATCAGTAATTGTAAGTGTTGCAAAAAATATAATTAAAAACAAAATCTCCTAATCAACCACAATGCCTCTCTACAAAGGGAGAATAAAAATAAACATTTTATTTTTGAATAAGTAGTAAACTAGAATGTGATTTGCATCTCAGGTAGCCCTCTAAGGGACTACAAGGAAAGAGAAAAAACCCTTTGATGAGCCAAGCAGATCAACCCATTATATACATGCTGTCAAGATAAACAACTAGCTCTCTAGTAAAGGACCCTACAGTGTCATATGTGACAAAGAGTTAATTCTAAACTCACCTGAGTGACCACTTGTGCTAGCCAATGGTTTTCTTCTAAGGGGAACAAAATAGCATCTTGTTTATTTTATGACAGGATGTACTTTTCAAGTTGGAATAAGGCACCTGAGGAGGTTTAGGAGTCTTTGTTTATTTTGGGTAACTGTTCTTTATCTCATGTGTCTTTGGCACATATTTTCTCCCAGTCTGCGATTTGTCTTCTCATGCTGTTTTATCACAGTAGACGTTTTTAATTTTAATGATATCCACTTCTTGATTCTTGCATCTGTCCTGCCTTTGGTGTTGTAGTTAAAAAGTCATCACCGCATTCAATTTTATGTAGGTTTTCTCCTGTGTTTTCTTCTAGGAGTGTTATAGTTTTATGATTACATATAGTTTCTGTGACTTAAAAAACATGTACAGTGATTCTCATTTCTACCATATCTTTCCTTTGAGTGCAAGTGAGGTTTCACTCTTTGTAGATTCAATGCTAGAGCTTAGTCTTTAATTTTCCATGGCACTTAAAGGGGCATGTGACAGTGAGACACAGGGAATCTGGCCCAAATGACCAGGCTTTAAATCTTAGCCGCTCTGATCATCACAAGCACGATCTCCAGCAAGTCACTCTCTTCCTCTAAGCTGCTAATGACAGTATCACCTAACTTGTGAGGTTGTGAGGGATGGATGTGAAACCAGAAAAGCCGGAGTTAGGGCTGCCTGTCACCTGCCAGACCCAATAGGCAGACAGGGATTACATTTTTTACTGACACTTTATTCAGATGGCCAGCCATCTGAGAAGACAAAGTTTGTACCCTAACAGACCATCTTACCTTTCCTTTCAAAACACCCTTTTTATAAGGGGAGAAAAGTGTAGGTAAGGGATTTTGAACTCAGGAAAGAGACTAATCAGATAAAAACTGCAGACTAGCAATTTCCTTAACATCCTTCCACCTGCTGATTGGTGATTTCCTTTATCCGGGTCCTCTGTCCTGTGTCCTTGGCAGTTTTTTTTTTTTAATCTGTGTCCTGGGCAGCCTTCTGTCTCTCCCTGGAACACAGTGGCTCAGATACCACCTTGGTTGCTTATGGTCTCTTCTGGAACACAACGTTCACTCATTTGTGCTCTCCTGGAGTTAGACGGGCCGTATCTGCAGTTCCTGAAACAATAGCTTTTCACTTGTGTTAACTATGAGGCTTATTAACTATTATCAGAAACTAAAATTTTCCCAGTCTTGAATTCTCCCATCAGAAGGTTTCACATACTTATAGTACTTAGCACAATTATTCTTAGCAACAATACAAATGAAAGATGATGAGGAAAAGAATAAAGGAGAATGTCATGCCTCAAGTTTATATGAATAATAAACTTCCAGTCTAGTATTTCAGATTATTTAGGAAGAACACGCACATCTCAAATGTGTGTATTTTTCACTAAAATGGTCTCACTTTCATTAAAGTTTATTTTAATATTTTAATGCAAAATTATATTCTGAGTTATCATTAGATTACCTTACACATTATTTTATTTAAAAAAAACACTTTTTAAAATAACTTTATAATCACAAGTGAAAATAGAAAATTGATTAACTCACCTAGTATAAAGAAATGCATGCTAACTTTAAATAAGACTAATATAAATTTTATATTTGATCTTGTAGAAATTACACTAAAATGTTAGAGACAGAATTTCCTAAAAACTATTTTATATCCCACTAAAGCATTGGTGTTCTATTTTCTAAAATTGTGCTGAAGTACTGTATGTTAATACATAAAAGGTAAAATAACCATTAATATGATGATTCATAATCCCACCTAATAATTGTAGTCAAATATTAACATTAATTCTGGAAGTGTTGAATATTATTTTATCCTCCCCTGAAGACATGCTTATTGGTTTTATTTTATTTTCAAAGATTTTGTTTATTTTTTTAGAGAGGAGAAGGGAAGGAGAAAGAGAGGGAGAGAAACATCAGTGTGTGGTTGCCTCTCACGTGTCCTCCATTTGGGATCTGGCCCGCAATCCAGGCACGTGACCCGACTGGGAATCAAACCAGCAATCCTTTAGTTCATAGCCCACACTCAATCCACTGAGCTACACCAGCCAGGCATAATTCTTGAAGTGTTGAATATTAGAAAAGCTTAGAACTAAGTTAAAAAAAAAGTAATGAGGTTTAGATTTAGCAAAAATCATTTAATATTTAAACCTGATTGGGCAGTTATCAAAATATTCACATCATTCTGTATTTGTTCACATTTTGTTGTATTATTTTCAACAAATCTGTGTGACAATGTTATTACTCATTTATTAATCAGCTCTTATATTCATGTTGAGAATTTCCTTTGGCAAAAATAATATCTTAACTTGGTCATGTACTATGCTTCCACTGTCTCTTAATTGCCATAGCATCAGTGAATTTAGAGCTTATATACCTATTAAGTTATTTCCCATTTATGTAGCCACTGTTGCCCAGTTGCTACCTACCATTCCTTAAGAAATAAGTAGCTCCAAGAGGAGTAGTTGTGTGAAGTCCATTCTGAATGAAGCATGCGTAAGGGATCTCACAGGACCCAGCAAAGAGTGTCCTGTGGATCTAAAGCAAGTGGGAAAACACCGTTCCACATGGAAAGCAGCCAGGGACTGATGGTGTGTGAGTGCCGAGGGAGGAGGGCCTGGTTGCTGCAGGGATGTCCACATCCTCTGTGAGGAAACACATTGTCAAAAATGAAGAATACTGATATGTACAGCTATTTATTGGAAATATACCTGAGGACATTTCAAATTCAGTGAAACAGACTTTCAAATTCCATTAAACAGCAGTTTAAAGCTTATCTCCTGTGTACATATTCAAATGCATATAGCGGATATCATTGCTAATAACTGTAAAGTGTATACGTGCACTAAAGTTTAGGGTTATAATCTGGCACTGTATAGTTCTCCTAAAGCAGGCCTTTCATATCAGTACCTTATAAATGTTAGTTCTGTGTTTGTTATGTATCTCAACTAACCTACAATCATGTGATGGAATACTTTACATTTGAACTCTTTAACGGATGGTAAATGAGAAGGAAAAATGTCTATGATACCAATAAAAATGGCCAATTTTTATGTGTCAGATCCAAAGCTAATCTAGTAATAAATGAAAAAAATCATGTATTTCTTACAATGATCCCCTAATGTATGTACTATTATAATTATACATTTTTATTGATAAGTAAATTAATGCATAGAAAGAAAATAAGGCATTTAAAAAAAAACTTAAAAACATTTTCTTTCATTTGTAGGAATAAATTAGGGGATACATTTACTTTTTTCCATGAGCTTTTAAAAAAAGCTCAATTTTTAAGAACAAAAATATCAGTTTTTGATATCAGACTATGTATTGTTTCAAAAATATTTTGTTTCTTTGTGCTTACTGTTTTTGTTATGCCTCCATTTTTGGCTAGGCTGTTAGAACCAGATTCACACCACTTCTTCAGTAGCAGAAGCATATGGTACACAAATCTTTCTTCAGCCTTAGGATTTTTCTGTGCATTTCTGCATATCTCTCCTACATGCTGCCGTTATTATTATCATTCTTATTTACTGAATGCTAATTTTATAATCGATGTGGCATCTCTTGCAAATAAGGCAGTACCTTGACAAATGGCAAACCAGGTGAACCGATATATTCAATGTGGCAGAGTGTTGCCCCAACAAGGCTATACTGAGTAATGGCTAAATAGAGCCAGTGTCCATTCCCACCTGCAAGATATTTGTATCTTGGTGACATCCTGCACCGTACTAACTCAGGAAAAATAATGCCCAGCTCCATGCCATAACTTCTGGGCAGTCTCATCCAGGTTTCTGCTGTATTTCATTAGATGTAAATGTTCTGTCTGTTGTACAAGAAAATATCAAGACTAAATCAATTATACTACTTACCACTGTTGTTTTTGGTCAATGCACAATATGTATGTTTCTTACAAGTATGTTTGTAGTTTATTCTTATCTCTTTAGCACACTTCTAAATTTCCTTTTACTAATGAGCTTTCTTCTCCATTCCCCCATCCTCGAACACTGCTGCTATGAACAATGGATCTTTGGTTCCAATGTCAAAATCTTAAATTGTAGTCTTAAATTTTCTTGTCTGAAAGTTCCTTCTAACTTTATTTCTTAAATGAGTACATTACTTCTTTTTCAATGCCCTCAAATGGAGGCTTTTTATTCTTTCGTATTCCATTATAACTCATGTTGAAATATAAGATTACTCTGATCCTTATTTCAAAACTATTTCTCTCCTAGCCTCTTGCAAAATTCACTATTGATTGTGCCATCTTGATATACTTCTCTCTACAGTTCTTTATTCTGTAATGGTCCTCTTTTATGGATATTATCTTCATTTATCTATCATCTTATCTGATCTACAGGATTACTTCTCAATCTATTAGGCTGTCTTCATGTTCTGGATAAAAATTATCATCTTCTATAAATAACTTTATTATAATTTTGATATCCATCCTATGATCACATGCTGGATCATTGGGAAGCAAAACATCCTTGAAGTTTCAGTGTTAAGTATCCTAATTTCTAAGCATAGCTTTTTATTCATAGGCTATGTCTTTATATACAACTGAAATTTGTGGACCATTCCTTTTTAGTTATTTTAACTTCCTTGCCTTTCTATCATTTTGTAACTTATCAAGCAGTACCTATTCATGTATAAAATATCTCTATGTAACTTCCCTAAACCTGTCCCATACAATTAAGTGCTAATGAATAAAATCAAATAGATATTACTTTACTATACATTTATAGTCAATAATGAAAACAAGTTGGTATTCTCAGATTATTTTTTTCCAATCAAGAACTTGGTTCTTTGTTCACTACTCATAATTATTTTAAGTCATTTTAGACTAGATCTTTTTTTTCCCTTTCCTTTCTTCCCTTTAACCTGATGTACTTACTTCATATAGGAGAGCAAATAAAATCCATGAGATAGTAACTTCCCAAACATTCAATTTGATAATTTCAACTCTCTTCTCTTCCACAACAAGGAGGCAAGCGTTCCTCTGAATAAGGTACAACATTTCCATCTGCACTGTGATCCATCCAACCCCTTCTGTTTAGGGACCACTTATAGTCATTTCTCCTTGCTTAGACCATAAGATCCTTTATTTTTACTGAACTTAAAAAATTGTTAAAATTTACCTTCTAATTATCAAATTAAATAACAAGCTAGAATACAAACCTGCAGTGTAAACTTTAATTCAAAATCTAAGAAAGTTTTGTATGTAATAATTTCTAACTCAATGATCTCAAAATGAACCTCACATACTCTTCTATAATTATTGCCTTTTAATGTGGAAATAGGTTTTGAACAGTTTATTGAACATTTCTTAATTTAGAGATGAAAGTATGTTTTTTAAACTTCATAATTTTATAGTGATGCGGCTATGATTATAACACAGGCGTACGTTCCTTATTCTTAATTTTATTTCATTGCTAATTTAAAACTATATACCCAGCTTTGCCTTTCATTATTTGTCTAGCCTATTGTAGGAGTAGGAACACAGTCTTTGAAATCAGGAAACCCTGAGATTAAAATTCAGCTCGTCATTTTACAAGAGTTAGAGACATGGCACCATTAGTTAACATATCTAAGCTTTACCATGTTAATATGTATATTGAAATCAAACAATGGCTAACTGTGAAACTTGTGAGTATCAAGTATAATGATGCTTATTAAATACTGCATTTTTGGACTATAAGATGTGGGGAACCAAGCCCCCAGGAAGGGGTCAAGAGTTAGGGTCCTGCATTGTGAGAATGATGCTTGGGCCTGTTCCTTGGCCTCGGGGGAGGTGACCTGACATTACCCCGGCCTTGTTGGTTATCGGATTGTTCCCAAGAGAAGGACAGGGAGGTGCCGGAGCCTTGAGGCGATGCGTCGTGTCCTTGGAGTTAATCTAAACCAGAATGTTCGTCATGTCTCGGGATGTTCTGTACGTGACCTGGAGGGGTGTGTAAACTTTCTTGAACAAAGACTCTCTTCGCGTAGCAAGCATTCTATTTTTAGAACATCTCACTATATAATGACAAGAGTTTTCAATAAACTTGCCTTTTGCCACCAGAGCAACTGGTCGCTCTCTCTTTTCAGTCCGTCACTGCGCGTCTCGAACCCACTGCCTCGCTGGCCGCGGCAAGTGGCGCCCGAACAAGGGACCGGAACCAGAGGTCTTCGGGGGACCACCAGAGTCCTGAGATTGACGACAGCAGAGCCTGACAGGACCGCTGCTACAGGGGCCCAGTAAGTATACGAAACAAAAAAGAAAAACGAAAGTAGCAGGGAGCAGACGAAGAGAGCTAATAAAAATGGGGGTTTCACTTTCTACTGAGAGAGAACTTTTTGAGCAGGTATTATGTTCACTATTGAGGGGACGGGGAATTTCCACGTCGAAAGGGCAAATCCATCACTTTGTAGATTTCATTCAGCAGATCTGCCCGTGGTTTCCGGAAGAAGGGACTATAAATATAGATACGTGGAAGAAAGTGGGGGGAGCGCATCAAAGAGCATTATCAAACTAATGGTCCTGAGAAGACACCTGTAGATGCGTTCTCTCTTTGGTCTCTTGTTCGAGACTGCTTAAGGGGGGATTCTGAGCTTGCCAAGTGGGAGCGCAGCACGCGGGGCAGTCTCCGTGCTGCTCGCTCGGCGGAGAATCTATATTCCCCACCACCTCCGCCCGACCGCCCCTCCCCTAAAATGGGAACCGCCGAAGTATGATCAGTCAGAAGTGAACTTATCGGAGAAATCGCGGGTTCCCGGTCCAGCAGAAGTTGATTGGGGGGACCTTGCTGAGCAGACAGCATCGTATCACCCCCCTCAGGAGGTGTTCCTCGCCTCGGCTGAGGATAAGAAGCCGGCCGGCGAGGCGGATCCAACCCTGAAAGAATTATTGTCTGTGCTTAAAGAATTAAGGGATGAGCGAGTTCAAGAGGGCGTGAAACCGTTAAGAAGTAAAGCGGGTGCGGGTCCGCGCAGTCCGCACGGAGGATTCAACCCGGCGGCGGGTCCGGCCGTGCCGGGCGGCCCGGCGGATCTTTCCCGCTTCCCCGTGCCTCCCGGTCCCTCCCCCCGCCCTTCCCCCTCCCCCGCCACCCGGCGGGTGCGTGGGGCCGGGCAGGGCGGGGCCGGGGGTGGGGGTCGCCGGGGACCGCCCCCGGCCGGCGACCGGCCGCCGCAGGGCGCATTTCCGCCGCGGCGGTGCGCCGCGACCGGCTCCGGGACGGCTGGGAAGGCCGGGCGGGGAAGGTGGCTCGGGGGGGCCCCTGTCTCGTTCCCCCCTCGCGGGGGGGTCGGGCGGGGGCCCGCCCTCCCGAGTGTTACAGCCCCCCGGCAGCAGCGCTCGCCGCATCCCGGGGCCGAGGAAGCCGAGACCGTCGCCGCGCTCGGCCCTGGCAGTTAATTATCATTCCCACCTCGCTGACACCAACAGGCGTTCTCTACCAACAGGGTGTTTTGCAATGGCTCCATGGCTCTGCCACCCCGCGGAAAGCCCTTCTTTCCTACCCTACCCTGGTGGCGGAGCGCGTTCAGCAAGGCCGTAAATTATCTGTACAAGTCCTAGGCAGGGATCCTCCCACAATTATTATCCCCTATACTGCAGAGCAATATTCTTGGTTGATGAATTTTAATGACTCCTTTGCTCTTGCCTTTGAAGGGTTTGCAGGTGAAATAGCTCATCACCTCCCGCATGACAAGATTCTACAGTTCGCGCACGTTGCCTCTTTCACTTTTTCCTAAGGTTGTCGTCAGTGACCCCATCGCAGGAGCCATTTCTCTCTTCACTGACGGCTCCTCTAATGGCAGAGCATCTTTAGTTACTCCTGATAAAACTTTTGTATGGTCCACCTCCTTTTCATCTGCACAGGAAGTTGAGCTCTATGCAGTGTCCCGCGCGTTGGAGCTTTTTTCAGCAGGCAATCAATCTTTACACTGACAGTCAATATATCGTTCGTGCCTTATCTGTCCTTGAAACAGTCCCTCTGATCCATACTCACAACCCTACTATTTTCCAATTATTCCTTACAATTCAATCCCTCCTTCAATCTCGTTCTTCCCCTTGTTTTGTCGGACATATTCGAGGTCACTCCCGGCTCCCTGGTCCTCTTGCGCAAGGTAATCATTTTGCTGATCTTCATACACAAGTCTATCTGTCACAGGTACAGCAAGCTACGGATTCTCATGCCCTTCACCATCAGTCAGCCCGCTCATTACGATATCAATTCCGCTTGACCAGAGATGCCGCACGACAGATTGTCAAGTCATGCTCTTCCTGTGCTCCCTTATCCCCTGTTCCTCATTTTGGCGTCAACCCTAGGGGCCTTCGCCCTAACGATCTCTGGCAGATGGATGTAACCCACCTTCCCTCCTTCGGGAAACTTCAATATTTGCATGTTACGATTGACACCTGTTCTCATTTTTTTATGCGCTACACCCCTTCCCGCGAAAAATACCCGTAACGTTATTCTTCACCTCCTTTCCTGTTTTGCCATTTTAGGAACCCCTCGTGTACTGAAAACTGATAATGCTCCCGCCTATACCAGCCGTACTTTTCACAATTTTTGTCTCTCTTTTCGAATTATTCACAAAACCGGTATCCCTTATAATCCACAGGGCCAAGGACTTGTTGAACGCGCCCATCTTACTTTGAAACACCAGCTTACTAAATTAAAAAGGGGGGAGATGGTATGATCCTCGGTCCCCCGAAATTACTGTTAGCCCATTCTCTTTTCGTTTTAAATTTCCTCACTCTAGATACCGAGGGGCGCTCTGCAGCTGACCGCCATTGGAGCCCACGTATGAGTCAATACCCACAAGTTTATTGGAGAGATCCCATTGACGGGTCACGCCATGGCCCAGACCCAGTATTAATATGGGGGAAGAGGGTATGTGTGTGTTTTTCCCTACAGACGCTGAGACTCCTCGTTGGCTGCCTGAACGCTGTGTTCGTCATGCACCCAGTCACTTGGGAAGACAACGAGTTCATTCCAGTTTATGTCAACAACACCCAGGTACTGGGCACCCCTTCCGTCGGACACGTGATACCAGTGAGTGCGATGGTCAATTATTCAGGCATATCTACGACGCAGCCGCTTTGCTTCTCCACCTCTCTGGCAAACTGTACTCTTATTCAGAGGTATGAGGACTGGGACAGTGACTTTAGTAATGGGACTCACTGGGGTGTTGATATGCTGTATTTGAAACGCAACAATACCTCCGCCACGATTGGCGTAGGAACTCCCCCTGCTGACATTCCAACTTGCAGAAGTCGGACCCCATCGCCCAGCCAATGGGGACCGGCCTGGAGGATTTGCCATCTCAATCAAACAGTTTGCGACCAAGGGGTTTGTGACTGGAGTGACTTTCGCAACGGCTCGTTGCGGCCTCAAAATCTTCTCTACGGAATTTGGACCAAAAACAATAGAACCTATCAGACTATGTTGTGGAAAGCTGTGGCCTCTCTTCAGTATATTACCGTAGCAAAGAGAGCGGTCCAGTGGATGCACATAGGAGCCCAGGACGCCATCTCTTGGTCTGGAAATCAGAAGAATGTTTCTGTGATAGCTTGTGTACCCGACCCTTTTCAGCGTTCATTGCTGGAGACTTGCAGGTCTCTCATAATACTGTATATAACCTAACCTGTGATCAGTGCTATCTAACTAACTGCCTTAATTTATCTATGAATGTTAGTTCATTTGCTGTATTGAAACAACCTTCTTTTGCCTTTGTACCTGTTAACCTTTCCACCCCCTTGGTATGAGGACCCTGGTTTTGCTATCATCCAAAAAGGTTAATGACTTAATGTTGGCCCGCACAAAACGGTTCGTAGGAATGCTCATTGCAGGAATATCTGCCTTACTTGTCCTAAACAAGAAAGGGGGAGATGTGGGGAACCAAGCCCCCAGGAAGGGGTCAAGAGTTAGGGTCCTGCATTGTGAGAATGATGCTTGGGCCTGTTCCTTGGCCTCGGGGGAGGTGACCTGACATTACCCCGGCCTTGTTTGTTATCGGATTGTTCCCAAGAGAAGGACAGGGAGGTGCCGGAGCCTTGAGGCGATGCGTCGTGTCCTTGGAGTTAATCTAAACCAGAATGTTTCGTCATGTCTCGGGATGTTCTGTACGTGACCTGGAGGGGTGTGTAAACTTTCTTGAACAAAGACTCTCTTCGTGTAGCAAGCATTCTATTTTTAGAACATCTCACTATATAATGACAAGAGTTTTCAATAAACTTGCCTTTTGCCACCAGAGCAACTGGTCGCTCTCTCTTTTCAGTCCGTCACTGCGCGTCTCGAACCCACTGCCTCGCTGGCCGCGGCAATAAGACACACCATTTCCCCCCAAATTTGGGAGGAAAAGGGGGGGTGCATCTTGTAGTCCAAATGTAGCTTACCTGGCTCACTGTGGGGGGAGGAGGGCAGCAGCTTATGCTATTTATGTTATTAAATATTTTACCGCATTTTTGGCTTCAAAATTATTTTTCCTATTTTCCTCCTCTAAAACCTAGGTGCGTCTTATGGTCTAGTGTGTCTTACGGTCCAAAAAATTTTAACACTTGCTTATTACACACCCATAAGCAATACAAAGTAAATGTCAGCTCCTCTTGCACTAATTATTACCCCAAAGTAGTCACTCTTATAATCAATTATTCACCAAGTAATCTGTTATCCAGCAGTTCAGTATTATTGTTTTCTCTCATATATTCACTTATACTACCAATTTTTCATCATTTAGAAGTTATTTATAACATTTAGTGAAAATCTACTACATGCCATTCACTTTACACATTTCTGTGAATTCAAAGATTAAAAAATATATAAAATGTGGGGTCCTTTGGGGAAGAGATCTTTATTTTACCCTGATATCAGCATTCTCTCTAGCATTCATATTTTCTTTATTAATCACAGTCCCTTCTGTCTTCTAGATTACAAAAAATACTAATTCTGTCATTTGGAAGACTATCTTTTTTTATGCAACTCTTTGCATTGCTAGCCCATTGTTCATTACTTTATTAATGAACATATTATATTCATTATTAATGAACGTCTGTGTAACAGATTATCACAAACTTAGTGGCTTCGCTCAACACATTTGTTACTGCGGTCTCTGAAGTTTGGAATCCGAGTTTGAATCAGCTCGGCACTTTGCTTTAGCATCTCTGACGAGTCTGCGGTCAGGGAAGCAGGAAGAGCAGGAGTCTGCCAAAGATTAGACTGGAGAGGGATCCACTTCCAACTTCCCATCCTTGGAAGGATTCAGTTCCTCACCATCTTCTGGAGTAGGAGATTCATTATTTTGCTAGCTATTAGCCAGAGTTCTCCCTCACATCCTAGCTGGCAGTTGGACAGACATGACTCTTGATTCTTTACCACATGGACTTCTGCACTATGGCCATTTGCTTTCTCAAAACAGGCAAAACCAAAAAGCAATAAAGCTGAGTCCACTAACAATACAGAAGTTATAGTGTTATATAGAGCAATAATGGAAATTAAATGGCATCCACTTTGCCATGTTCTATTGGTTAGAATAAGTTACAGGTGCTTCCAGTACTCAAAGAGATGAAATCCCACAAGGCCATAGATACCAGGAGATGATGATACTTGGAGTGAAGGCAATTCAGAATCTGTCTCCCACACATACTAGCATGCATTCATTTATTCCTTTATGAAAATATTGGTGTACAAAACTTGAATATATGTTATTAGAGAGCATATTTTTAGTACAACTTGTGATATTTTTGATGATTAATTTTAAATTGAATGATTAATATGCCACAGTAGATTGGTAGTACATGAATTTAGCTTATTTAAGGAAAAATTATAGAAATGATGCTTTATAGGCTTTTCTTTTTAATTTATTTTTTTAAAGATTTTATTTATTTATTTTTAGAGAAAAGGGAAGGGAGGGAGATAGACAGGGAGAGAAACATCAATGTGTGGTTGCTTCTCGCACAGCCCCTACTGAGGACCTGGCCTTCAACCCAGGCATGTGCCCTGACTGGGAACCGAACTGGCGACCCTTTGGCAATCCACTGAGCCACACCAGCCAAAGCAATATAGACTTTTTATAGGGTTGCAATCATTTGCTTATTTAAAAAAATTACTAAACAGTAAGCCAGAGTAGTTTAGCGGAATCTTGAGAGCTGTTTGTGAATTAATTTACTAGAGCAAGAAACCTACTTAAAAAGAATAGACTACATGCAATTTACCTACAATTCCCACTCATTTTGTGTGACATATAATCCTTTTCAGGTTTTGTGCCTACAAAATAAATCATTTTACTTATTCCAGATGTAGGGCATATGCTATGAGTTCTATCGATTGCAATAAAATTCTCAGCCTGAGTTATCTAAATAATCGTATGAAAGCATAAGAACATAATCAATACAATAGAAGAAACAGACAGCTATCCCAATTAATATTATTTTGGAAGCTCTGGGCAGCCTGCTATTTGACCTTCTTAAATGAGCATCTTGCTTTCAACACCCACAACCGATGTACATACATGATCACTTGGCTGTCAATATCCATAGCCATCTGTTATGGTGGCAACATGCCTGTTCTCAAAACAGTGCTCCAGTATACACCGCAAGTGCCAGTGAAGTAGATTGGCAGCCCAGAATTCTGAAATGCTCTCTCTTGGTCCACATAAAGTGATGCCACATTAACATCCACATGACTTCTTACCTCCACACCACCTGTTCATTCTTTTTAGGTCAGAAATACCCATGAATCAGGCCAATGAACAGCTGATGAAACAACACAGAACACCAATGGGATATTACAAGGTCCTGCACGCTGTCTTGTTTTGAAAGGGACAGTTTGGATTCAAAAAGCACAAATACATGGGTGTAAAAACTGTAAGTCATTTTAAGAATAAGGATTCAAGGGTATTAGGTAGTCAATATAAAATTACCTTTATTATTTTTATAGTGGGTGAGGAATAACTAGCTGCCCAGTTCTGCATAACATCATTGGTCTTATGGAAATTCTCTGGCTCTGTGCAATGGTCCTCCTACTTTGTGTGTGTACCTGCATTTACATCTCTGCTGCAGAATTCCAAAGGAACTAGAGGAAAAGATGGCATGAGACTCAAATGCCTAGATTGACATTGGATGATTCTGTCATTATTTGGCTTTGGGAAGGAGAATATGTATCTGAAGTTAGCTCCTACATTCATTTTAATGTCTTCATCATACACCATATTGAAGGCCAAATAATAATGGGCTGTTATTAATTCATGAAACGTGAAAGTCCCAGGTTGTAGCATGGTTGAAGAAAAAAGAAACTGCTCTCTACTGCTGTAGATTTTATACCTTCTCACCAAAAATCGCCAAATTTACTTTTGTCCTCAGTGAATAACTTTTTCTCATGTTTCACACTGTACATACCCTTCATCCAGCAATAACCACTGCTTATCCCACCAGAAGAGCTACGGCTTTGCTTTAATTCTCCATTGCTTCCTTCCTCCTCTTGTACAAGATCAAAACCTCCACTTACGCTCTTTCTCTATTTTGCAGAAATGATTTTCATCGATTATTCTCTCCTGCGTATATGCATGCAACCCTCCTTTCCTTGGAATCGATCTATCAGAGTTTAGACATGCCAGAGGACCTCCCTTCCTAAAGCAAATTGAAATTGTCCTGGCACTATGCCAATTTTTTCCATGCGTGTATTTCCCCAACATATAGACTGCCTGGCGGAGCCATGTCCCCCCCACCCCCCAGTGTGTGTCTCCTTTGTCACCGTGTCTCTATCTCTCTCTCCATCTACTCTAATCTTGATTTGGTGTATATCACTTACACAGAACTGTTCTTATTAACATTTTTTAGCATTTCAAGTTTCTAAGAATAATATGTATTTTGCTTTTTTTGTTTCATTTTTCCTCCCACAGCATTGCACAGAGTTGCTCACTTTTACTTTTTAAACATACACGTCTGTTCTTTTTTTATTTCCCATTCACACTACTGCTATTGGCTCTTCTCCCACATCGCTGCCACCCCCTCTCAGATGCCTTAACTGGCCTCTGCTACTCTGTCTCTCCTTTAACTAGTAAAGTTCCTTAGGGCTGAGGACTGAGTGTTGTTTGTTTCACATGCTAAAATCTCACATTTTAAGCATTCCTATCATTTCTATGACCTCTGACACAAATTAGAGGTTAATTTTCAAATTTGTTTCTGTTTTACCATGAATCTCCTCTAAGCACCAGGTAAGCATGTTTACTTCGGATTGTCATTTCCGTGTGTGGGCCCATTTTTCTGGGAGCGGAGTGGAACCCTTGACCACGTAGTTAATACTTCTGCAGATGTAGGTCTGGAGAAAGCCACTACCTGGAACATACTTAGGATAAGTAAGAGCAAAGTAAAAAAACATATCTCATTATTTATCTACTCTTTTTAAGTGAAGAGTCAATTTAGCGAAGAAGTCATTATTTGATCCATTTTAAAATCATGTAAACAAAAGGCAGGTATCCTTTGACTGGTTAAAAAATAAGTGACTATTTTCATGAAAATGGGTTAGTGGTTATTCTTGTAACATCACTAAAAAAAGTTTCATGTTAATCATAAGTAACTCCAAATACAATTCAAATTGATAGAATTAAAATGTTTCAAAGTAATATTTGAAATCTCAGCCCCCATGGAAATGTAAACTCAGTATATTCAAATTTTTCTTAAAATATAAATGAAAGAAAATATAGCTTTATTCTATTTCCTGAATAAGCAGTACAGTAAAGGAAGAAATCATTATTTGAAAATTTTTTTGTTTGTTGTATTTTTCACTTTTTTGTAGTGCATCCAGAGTTATGAAGATGAGAAGTCCCTGGTCAAAGAATTGGAAGAATTATATGTTAACATTGACTTTGATTCTAACCAGTAATAGAATCGCAGCCAAACTACTGAAACATTGGATGTGTTCACATCCTCATCTATAAAATGAAACTGAAGTACTGACAATTGGCAACTAAAATTCCTCACTAGGTTAAAATCACAAACTTGCAGATACAACAAGCTAATGAAATGCTAACATTTTCCTAAAATGCTAAGGAAAAACTAACTGAGACTAGTGATTTTTCAACTGCTGTGCTGCAAGAATTTCTAAAACATGCAGATCTGACTAAATAGTCAGGGGCTCTGACCTCTTTTCTCTTAGATTGTCAAATAAAAAATGACAACAGCCAAAACACCAACAGACATCTGGTGTGAATGAATCAAAATGCTACTTACATATTTTTGACAGATTAGAAAAATGTATATTTAAATGTTCCACAAAGTTTAGTGATTAGTTCATGAGTACCATGAGATAAAAAGCCTTGAATATCTCTAGTCTAGACTGATAGAAAATAAATCAGTGATTGCCCAGAGCAGAGATGGGTGAGGTATTGTCTATAAACAGAGCAAGAGAGAATTGTCTATTAAATATTCTGAAACTTTATTGGACTATTCCTTAAAATGAATGCATTTGTCCAAATTTAATGAACTAATCACCTAAAATAGATACATCTTATTACATATTTGTTATACTTTGGTGAAGTTGATTCTAGCAGGTTGTATTAGTGAACCTGTAAGTAGTATATAAGGTCTCCAAAATGACATAATACCAAGAATTTCATGAATGTGACTTCTTTGTAGCTAAGGCTTGGTAACTTAGCATATTTCTCTAAATTCTTATATTCAAAATATATATTTTCACAAATAAATTAGTGCAGCTTTAAAACCAAGATTATTATGAATGTTACCATTCTTTTATAAATACAAAATGCTGTAATGTTCAATTTTCAAATGCCAAACAAATTTAGCAGGAATTAAGTGAGTTTATTGCCCATAACAATTTTTTCCCCCATTGGCTTAGTACTTCTCTCAAAGTTAATTAATCCTGCTGTATTACATTAGTTCTTATAATTAAATGGATGTTTAAAATATTTAAGATAAAGCTACGTGTTATAAAATTATAAAGAAAATATATGTGCAGAAGTTGATAAATAACACTCGATTGATCAAAGCCACCCTTTTAAGAATACTGTATACTGGAAGGGGCTATATGAATCTAAGCCAAATAAGACTGTGCTAAGATTTAATTTCTTCAAAGTCCACATATCTGAGAGCAAAATGTAAGTTTTCCTGAACTCAGCAAGTTTGCTGTAGTCCTATATAATTCAGTACTTTTGTGGTTGGGGTTCTAGTGTGAAAGGAAACAAGTTTTAGATGTTATTAGGAAAAAATACAAAAATGGAAGGTATGAAACCAAATGTTGGAAGAAAAAATTGAAGAACTATGAATATAACAATCCATCTTCAAGTATCTAAAAAGATATTTATTGAATGCATATAAAATGATCTTTAAAAATACCAAATAGTATAATTTCAATAAACTTAATAAATAATGATCAAAATGTGCAGGAAATAATTTTTATTAATTTTTAAAATTTAAATTTCAAAATAGATGCCTCTTGCCTGGGATTCCAGCCACAGTCGGCATTAAATTTGACATCTTGTGACTAGTGGTGTATGCACTAGTGGTGTATGCAGTTGCACTGGTGGAGGTTAAAAGTATCATCAGGATACCCCGTCCTGTTCTCTATCAGACCATGCATTCAGCGATTCTGCAGGTTTCCTTGTGCGCTACTACCCTGTGCTGAGTTGACATGTTTATCAAAGTGTCTGGGCACAGCAGTGACCTGTTCTGTAAAAACACACAGGCATAGATTAACTTGCCAAAGTCACGCAGCAGGTTTGTGACAAAACCAGGATTAAAACTCTCAGAGTTTCTGACCTGTCATGGGAATCTCGTAACATTCTTGTAAGTCTGTAGCCTGGATTTGTTAGATTGTTTATATTTGAACTCACACTCTTAGAATCAATGTGACTCAAGGCCATTTTAACCCTGAAAAGAAAAGAGTATTTTTAATTGAAAAATATTAGATAAGATGTTTTGAGTAAAGTGTACTAAAGCACTGATTTATAAACTAACTTTAGAAATTCTAATATAAATTTTATAATGTGCCAATATAAAAACTTTAAGGTTTGCCAAATTATAAGAAAGTAACATATATTTTTCTTAGTTTGGCTGGGCTGTTACAACATAACTTTATAGGCTGATTGCTTATAAATAACAGAAACTTATTTTTCACAGTCATGGAGAGTGGGAAGTCTAAGACTAAGGCACCCACAGATTCAGTGTCAGGTAAGGGACTGCTTCCTGGTTCATAAACAAATGTCTTTGTTCTGTGTCCTCACATGGCAGAACAGATGAGAGAGCTCTCTGGAGTGTTTTTTTTTTAAAGGATGTTAATTCTATTCACCAAGGCTTTAATCTCATTACCTCATCACTTCCCAAAGACTCCGCCCCCAAATATCATCACACTGGGGATTAAGTTTCATTACATGCACTTGGGGGAACATAGGTATTCAGAATATGTAAAAAGCAATTCTTATTTTATTTTTATTTTTTTAATATTTTATTTTTAGAGAGAGGAAAATGGAGGGAGAAAGAGAGGGAGAGAAACATCAAGTGTGGTTGCCTCTCACGTGGCACCTACTGGAGACCTGGCTCTCAATCTAGGCATGTGCTCTGACTGGGAATCCAACCAGCAACCCTTTGTTTCTCAACCTATGCTCAATCCACTGAGCTACACCAGCCAGGGCAGCAATACTTATTTTAAATAAATAAATAATTCCATATGCTTTAGACTCAATGATTATGAAAAGTTAAAAGAACATATATTTGTAAGCTGTTGAGAGATATACTTCATACATAGATATTATTTATTTAGCTCAACAGAAAAATGACTTGCATCAAAAATCCAGTCTATAGTTCATAAGCAATAGAAATTCTAAATATGCATGTGGGCTAATTGGATTTGCCAGCAGTATTAAGAGTAAAGTAGCAAGGCTAATTTTCAAGTATATAGGGAAAACAGTTAAGAAATTATTGTAATTATCCTGGTGAGGAATGCTAAAGACATACACAGAATTTGCAATATTAGCAGTAGGAGCTATAAGGGGTTTAGAATTCAGTGTGACATTTTAGAGACTAAGATATCTTTATGACTGAGAAAATAATAATTTTAAAGGAAAAAATGACTAGAAAATTATATTAAATGTTTTGGCTTGAATGCTTTGGAAAATCGTTACATAATGAGCCAAGTTAATGTCACATTAAAAAATGAAAAGACAAATTTATTTTGAGAAGAAGGCAATATGCTCAGTATTTAACAAGTTGAATTATAGTTTAGCATCATATTTATGTTAAATTTTGGCAGCATTTTGAGACATGGATTTATAGATTCAGAATAAATTTGGAGCTAAAGTAAGAATCATCCATATATTCTAAGCAAATGTGTAGTGATATAAATGAGGTATATATTATAAAATGATAGAGAACAAAAGGTAGAAAAAGAGAAGAAGAGGATGAAAAAGAGAAGAAAGAGAAAGGAAGAAGAGAAGTAATAAAGAAGAGGAAGAGAAGGAAGAAGAGGAGGAAGAGGAAGAAAAGAGGAAGTAGAAAAAGAACAAGGAGGAGATGAAAAAGAAAGAATAAGGAAGAAATAAGGAGAAAGAAGAGAAGGGGAAGAGGAAGAAGGGAGGGAAGGGGGAGGAGGAGGAGGTGAAGGAGAAGGAGGAGAAGGAGGAAGAAGAAGAAGGAAGAAGAAGAAAGAAGAAGAAGGAAGAAGAAGAAGAAGGAAGAAGAAGAAAGGAAGAAAAAAACAGAATGGAAACTGGACTCAAAGTATACACCCCAAATATTTAATAGAGTTTTGCTTAGTTAAAGTAAGACAGAAACTGCAGTGGAGCTGATCATGCAATTGAAAATCGTCAGAAGCATCATTACCTAAAACTGAAAAGCCAATAGGAATCACACTGGGTTTCCTCCTCTCTGTTGTAATAATCCTATTGGAAAACTTGAGAAGTCCTCAGTCCTAATCAATATTTCCTCTCTCTCTCTCCCTCCCCCCGCCCCTCTCTCTCTCATTCATGTGTTAGGAGCTGCACTAGGGAGGAGGAAAAATGTGAATTGGTATGGAGGTACCAGCATACAAATACTAAGTGACATCTATAAAGAATAAGAAAGAAAAGATTATATATATATAACAATACGATAGTACAATAACATTGCTCTCTTTGTTCTCTTATCCTTCAAACCACTCCTTTTCATTATTTGAACATTCATTATCACAACACACATTAGAACTGTAGTAGTTTTCAAAAAACCCCCCAAAAAACCATACATGCCATACTATTGGAAAAGGGACAAATGCATTGAGTTTTTGTCAAGCCAAACCCTCCTTAAATATAGCTATTAAGATATCCAAGGCAGAACCCACATTAACAGATTATTAAATGTATGGCTATGAAACAAGTATGAATAATGCATTTCAATAAAAATGTAAATCGGGTTATTTTAGATTATTTTACATTAAATGTTATCTTTCAACCAACCACACTTCTATTACTGAACTATTTTGCTGACATCTCTCAAACAAAAGCAGTTTAAGTACCCATCCATTCATTTAATAATCCACCAACTCACCATCCTTTTGCATATTCTTTCATCAATTATATCTTTAAATATTTGTTGAATCTTAATACTTAATTGCAAAGACCTATCATGGAGACAGGATTGCTGAGATAAAAAAAAAGTTTGATTTTGAGTGATCTCAGAAGTTTAACAATGAATTTTAAATGTGAGACTCTTACTTCAACTGCTTTGCAACCTAATTCTTGACAAATTCAAAATTTTAATTTCCATTAAGCAGTCCTGAAATACACCAAAACTGTTCTATATTTCACTAGTAAAATATTAACATTTCCAGGTGTATTCTGAGATTAATAAAAAATATAGCTTCTTCAGTTCATGACATATTTTTTGTTAATTAGAAGATACAGGTGTGATTAGACTAGATGTAAAATAAATCCCACTAACAGTTTTAAAATGTAGGTTTTATTATTTCACATAATAAAATTCTAGAGAGGAAGCTGCTGACATCTGTTTCAAGGTTCTGTTATATTAAGGCAAATAATTCTGTAATGTCTTTTTTCTCTTCATTCTTCTTGTCTTATAATAACATACATATGGCCCCTGGATGTGTACAAATGTTATGTTCAAGTCCCAGGACTGACAGATTTTATTCTGGGTTGAATTCTCTGTCTAGGACACATGCCTGGGTTGCAGACCAGGTCCCCAGTAAGGAGCATAAGAGGAGCAACCACACATTGACAATCCCTTCCCTTTCTTTCTCTCTCCCTCCCCTTTTCTCTATAAGTAAATAAATAAATAAAATCTTTTAAAACATTAAAAAGGGATGATAGAAACCTTTGGGCTAGCCAAGACTCTAGATGACATCAAACTAAACACTCTCATTTTAAAGATGAATACTAATGTTTAGAGTAGGGACTGAGAAATCACATTTCCAGACTCATAGCTTAATAGTTTATTAACCATAATAGTTATGTCACCTCTTGGCCTAGGCTTTGCATAGTTTCTGAGCCAATGAATAGTGTTAATTTGATTTCAGAAAAACAGCTAAAGAGCTAGAGCTGCTGGGAGGGAAATTCAAATTTAAGGATTTCATTAATGAGTCCTCAGTTTTCCAGTTATATTTTCAATGCTTCAGGAGTCTTGTACATGCTTATCAATTATGATTGTGTTTGTTTTCACTTTGATTTGATTTTGAGCTTTTCTTTTTGACATTTTAGAAGATGACTTCAGCCTCATGACTCAGCCACTTAGCTGATATTATTAATTAGCCCCATTGTGAAAAAGTAGACCACCTTCTGTCCTCCATGTCCTTGGGTGGCTATTTCATTGTTCTGCAGTCAACTTTACATAGAACAAAAGTCACAAAGCTAGCCTTGGTCATTAATTTTCTTGAATTACAGTTTCCCTGGCAAATGAAAATTACACATGCTCTGCACAACTCATATATTTGCTTTATTTTTACAAATATATATTAAAGTGTATTAAAATTTGAAAAAATCTGTTAATATTCTGAGGAATTGTATGCTGAGCTAACAGGCTGATTTATAGAAAACTTCTTGCAACTTTCTTCTTGATTAAAATTCAAAGACTTTGTTTGTTTGTTTGTTTGTTTGTTTTAAATAAGAATCTCTGTCTCTGATATGGGTCACTTTGTCTTTCCTATGAACTGACTTATCATGGGGCTGGATGGTTTCCATAGAAACATCCTTGATCAGAAATATGGTGTTCATCTCTGATATTTTTCTTCTTGAAATAATTTTTTCTAAGATAATTTGCTAGCTAAAAGGATATTGACATTTCTGATCTTTATTTTTGAAGCATATGTTTACTGGTTATAAATTCAATGCATAATAATTTTAGAAAATTTGGAAAATTCAGATAAATATTACCCATAAACTCAGCACACTTGAATCTTGTAGCTAGTTTTTGCTGATTACTTTTATGATTTGGGTTGATTAGGCAATATCCCACAATGTAAAATTCAATAAAAATATAAAATTCCACTGATTTTTGACTAAATAAGAGGACAAAACAGCAGATTTTGCAAGGGAAACATTACACTTAAGGTCAATGGTATGTCCTTTTTGGCACAGTAGATGAAAATGTATCCAATGTGCCTCAAGAAGGTAGAAATTTCAGGAGAGGAAAGAGACAAGACAGAAAAACAAAACAAAACAAAAAAACAAAAACCATAATATGTAAACAAAGGAGAAGGTTTTGGAGGAAGTACAGCAATATGAGTCTTCAAGGAGCTGTGGCATGTGGACAGGAGCAGCAGAAATTTTAAATAATGCAGTGCAATTTTTTTAGTTGGGAATCCTTTATAACATTGACTTTCTGCATGCCTGGTTTCGCATTGAATGAGACACTTCCTTATTTCTGAACTATGTGGGTCCCAAGTGTTATCACTAGTGGGAAGAATTAGTAATTTTTTTTTATTTTAAACATTTATAATTCTAAAAATTTCAAGTTTTTATCAGTAGAGATTTTTAATAAAAAATATAAATATATAAATTTAGAAAGTCACAGATTGTGTGAAATTTTATACCATAAAGACAGATTTGCAATAACCAAGGCTGCACTGAGGAGGCTTTTGATTTAGCAAAGATATATGCATACCTAAGTTCTGACAACCAAGCAGTAGCAGGGACAGCACTCCCATCCGATTTGACAGAACTCCAAAATCGTTGGTTTTATATACTATTCTGCACACCTAAATATAAAGAAACATGTGTCCATGAGTACTGAAATTTCACTGGGGCATTCAACCTTAATTTCACAGAGCAACATAAATGTGCAACCCATAAACTATGTAGGGTTTTGATGAATTATCAATAGGTAAACATATGATTTTGTTATAACTGAAAATCACTAGCCACATCCTTGGATTATATAGACTTCTGGATGAACACCTAAGTGATATTCAATTCAATGACAGCAATAGAGAGAATCAGAATGGTAACAACACAGCCAACAAACATTTATGGGTGTTTGTTAGATAATCAATGCTTTTTTTTTCCAACAGCTTTAAGTGATTTATTTCAATTACTCCCTACTGGAAACTGTTGTATTTCTATTATTTAGAAGAAAGAAAGTGAGGTTTATGGAAGTCCTACAGCTTGTCGGAGGACATAGAACTGTTTGGTGGCACAGTCAAGGCTCAAAGTCTTTTGCGATGCCAGACCCTGCTCCAGCAATGTGGTCATACTCTTTTGGCTTTGCTGACAGACAAAATTGTAACAGCAGAATACTTTCAGGATGCAAGAATTCAGAAAACTTACAATTTCTTTCGTATCTTCTCTATCATCTATTTTTATGTATCTATGCCTATATTCATATCTATATTTATATTTAGATAGTGATAAAGTAGTACATAATTTTTAACCTGACAGGATCTCAATTATTGTTTACTACGTTACTACTTAAAAAACATTTCACTTTAGAGTAAATAAGGTGGGTTTCTTATTTTGCTATGCTGAAAGCTTTTAGAGAAAAAAAATCATGAAAATTATTAATACATTCTTTCTAATGCAGTAATTCTTAATTTATTTTTTAAACTGCACATGAAATTTAACATCTATTTTTGGGCAAAGTCACTATTAATCTGGCTTTTAGACAAGCTGTTTGATGAATTTTACTTTAATTGACATTGACAGTGGAGTTTGATTGGAAAGTACTGGCAAGCTCATATCCAAACAACCTTCAGTATAAAGGAGAGTTTCTGGAAATATAATGGGGATTTATTATAGTCTTCAGCATGTACTCAAAGAGATATACTGAACAATAAAGCAAAAAGAAATAAGACCATCCATCACTTCCTCACAAAGGACCTAAATTCGTATGTCCATTAAGAATGCTACATTCTGTTACCAGTCAGTGGGAGGACATCACTGAAAAATTCTTGCAAAAGTGCTATGTTATAAATACGGCCATAACAAAGGCGTTTCCTGGGTTCTGATTGAACTTAGTCCAATACCATCTTACTTTGTACTGAAGAAATTTAAGTTAAGTATTCATAATTACTGCTACCTAGTCATTGAACTGTATTCTCTCTGTGAGATAAAGATACATTTTTATATACTTAAATAAATGAACTTTGCATTTTACCACTTAAAGAAGTTAATTCTGTAATGTTATACTTCAGAAAGTATATATTCTGTGAATGTTCATTTTCTAGGCACTGAAATAATAACTACATTAGAGTCTTCTGTGTCATGTTGAAAGGAGGGAATGTTGAGACAAGTGGAGTCTGTGGCGTGGTGACAAGCATGCTTCCCACTCGGTGTGTGTGACAATAATGGCACTTATTATTGTCTGTTGTAAATGTGTGCATGACCACATGCTGCTTTGTACAATCAGACTTGTCCTTTTCATCTTATACAGAAAGTCACAAAAAATAGACAAAATACGCAAACATGTGGACAGTTTTGCATCCTGTTCCTTGAAGTCCTAGTTGAGAGAGTCTGAATCACAAAGGACAGCAATGGAATGATTCATGAAATTGATTTGGGGATAGGCAATGTCCAGTCTACATCCCTGATCCTGCTTCAACAGAGCTAATTATATATTTTAAGGTTTCTCACTTGCAAAAATCCTTTGCCATGTATCAATATCTATATTAATTTGATCTCTTTGGGTTATAAGCAACTGAAACTAGAAATTTGAAATAGATCAATAAATCTTGACTAAATTTACTTGTCTTAGAAAATTAAAGGGAAAGAGAAAGAAATCCACAGGCCTCTGGTTTGTGTGTACATGTGTGCATGTCCTCAGGTGTGGCTAGATCTAGCGCCATGACAATGTAATCAGTTCTCCTTGTCATTATTGGTTTCTCATGCTAACTCTGCCTCCTTTTGTCACAATTTTCCTCATCTACTGTCCGATGCTATAGTGATATGTCTGGACGAGGTTAGCATTGGAATTTGTGCATACATATTATATTTTTATCTAGCACATTTAAAAATAATGAAATTTAATATTTTGATAGATTCAATAAAGAATTCATTAAGATTCCAATGTTCTAAAAATTGCTATAAGGGTCATTTGTTTAAAACTTGGACAGGAGAACCTAGCTGTAACCAAACCATGTGGCATAAGGTACAAATAGAGAGCATCTCTTTTATGGAACTATTAAGAAAAAGTGTGATGTTTCATTTTATAGTATTTCATATTGTATTTTTCTTTATTGATGTGCATCACTGAGGTTGTGGTATGATTTTAAAGTCATGACAGTCTACATACTGAGAAAACTATGGTGTGATCTGTGATTGGACCAATGTTATTTCACGGGCAGCCCCCTCCATCTTGACCACTGAAGACAGAGTGTGAGAGGGACCACAGGCTTCCCAAGTTAAATGCTCATTTAAATATGAGTTGTAAGTATTTGATAAAGTAGTTTAGATTTATTTAGAACTGAAATTTTGCTTTATCTTCTTTTCTAAATACTTAGAAAAGGCAAATCGTTGCTAAAAGAAACAGTTAGTTTAGAAGCTTTAGTTACCTACACTGTACTGAACTATTTCTATTGATCATATAGGTAAAAAGGAAACCATAGTCACTGTTGCAGTTTCCATATACATAATGATAGGGACAACTGCTGCTGCTATTTTCAAAATGTGGTCAATAGCCATATGTGACTGGAGACGACAAGCCTGTGAAACTGATTCAGCATTCATTCTAGGAACAGTCCGTTGTACTTATCTGTGTGTCTGTGTTCTCTTACATTTTTTAGCATAGTTTTCAATTTATTTCATCATTTCAGTAGACAAGGTGGTCAAAAGTAGGTTTACAGTTGTTCATATGGAAACTAATATAATAATTAGTAAATATTAATACAAGAATGAACTCTGTGTTTTGCCTACTCACAACTATAAAATTGCTTTGCCCACCCTTGTATTATCAGTGCTTTGCATTTGTTTTTACTTTCTTAAAAATATTAATAGTCAAAGTAATGAAATAAATGAAACTACAAACCAATGTTTCCCAATATGTTTGAAGTATCTCCCATATTTCAAAATATTAAATTACACTCAGCTCAGTAAGCAGTATGTTAGAATGCGTATGTTTCCAAAGAAACACTAAGCAGCAATATTGATGTGTATATTTCAAATAAACTTAATGGTTATAAAACTGGTGGTGATCTATTCATTTAACTTGGCTATAATCCTACTAACAAACTTTTGAATGATAAATTGATGAAATATGTACATATATATTTTCATATATTAACATGGATAAGATTACACCATACCCATTAATGCCTTCTAACGTCATATAATAATGTATCTTAATTATACACATCTAATTTTTATGAACCATATGTTGATAACCTAAAGTTCACCCTGATAGAATTCTCTTTCTTTCAGTTTATTTCTCTCTCCTCTCTCTCTCTCTCTCTACATACCCAGTAACATGCAAACACTTAGAATACTAGTAAGATAGCAGATCTAAAGCAGATCTAAGTGTTTAAAATAAAACAATAAAGACTTTTGTGAAAACTAAAGAAAAACTTAATGTCCTCAGAGTAGACAAATATATTTTAACAAAATTTAAAAAAAAGGAAGGCATTTTTTCATACCTTCCTTGTATGAAATTTATTAGTCATACAAGGAAGGGGCAATAATTAAATTATACTAAAATTAATAGCATATACAGTACAAGACACCAATGAAAATGACAAAAAAACATAAAGGTACCAACTGAATTGGAAATGATATCTGTAAACAACAGCTCTGACAAGCAATTAATATCCAAAATATATCATACAAGTCAACACCAAAGAAACACAATCTAATTAAAAAAATGGGCAAAGGACATGAGCAGATACCTCTCCCCAGAATACATGCAGTTGGCCAACAGATATATGAAAAGATGTTTAACCTCTCTAGCTGTTAGGGAAATGCAAGACAAAACTACAATCAGATACCATCTCACACTTATTAGAATGGCTATTATCAACAAGACATGTAAAACAAGTGTTGAGAGGTTGTATAGAAAAAAGAACACCTTTTCACTGCTGGTGAAAAAGTAAACTGGTACAGCCACAATGGAAAATGGTATGGCAATTTCTCAAAAAAATTAAGAATAGAATTACCCTATGACCCAGCAATCTTTCTTCTGGGTATCTATCCCCCCAAAACAAAACAAAACAAACAAAAAAAAACTTGAAAACATTTATTCACAAATATATATGCACTCCTATGTCCATTGCAACATTGTTTGTAGTGGCCAACACACAGAGACAACCAAAGTGTGTTTTGATAGAGGAGTGGACAAAGAAGATGTGGTGCATATATACTATGGAATATTAATAAGACCTAAAAAGAATGGAATATTGCTATTTGCAACAACATGGACGGACCTTGAGAATATGCCAAGCAAAATAAATCAGTCACAAAAAACTAAACATCATATGATTTCACTCACATGTGGAACATAACACTGCAGCTCACAGGCATGGAGAACAGTATAGGGGTTACCAGAGAGAAGGGGGTGCAGGTAGTAAAGGATGAAAGGGGACCAATTATATGGTGATGGAAGATGATTAGACTTTGGGTGCTGAGCACACATTGCAATAAAATACACAGATCATGTATCATGGAAATGTGCACTTGAAACCTATATAATCTGATAACCAATGTCATCCCAATTAATTTAATTACAAAAAGAGAGATTTGATCAGCTGAAGTGGGCTCTGAAAGAAGAATGTGCCCCTCCAAGTTTTGTAGGTCACGAGATCCTTACTTTAGTAAACTTACAATAAAATAAATTTAGAAGATGTCAGTGATGCAAATGTGGTCCAAAGTTGGTGTGGGGTAAATTTTAGGGAAAATGTACACAGATGTTTTGGAGCAAAAAACATATCATGCTAGAGACAAAGAAGTTGTTAATCTTTTAGATGGGGGCTAAATAGGCCTGTGTGCTTGAAAGTTTCCATGTTTCAGTAGATTCTTCTACTTAAAATGTTCAGAGTACAGGAGATGGCAGTGCATGTAAGTGAATGTCTATGTCCTATTGTTTTTATGCATTTTATTGGTTTTATGCATCTCTCACCCTAGAGGAAATCCTGAATAGGGATTGGGTGAAATAGGTGTAAATTCATTATCATGGTGACTTATTTGAACTATCAGGGAATTGTAGAAACGTTGTTATTCAGTTATAAAAAATACTACCTTTGTGGCTTTTCCTTGTCCTTTCTATTGCTTAGACACTTGATGACAATAAAGAAGGAGCCATAGGAGAAAGCAAAGCATTAATACAGAGTGTTCATATTTATTATCCCCCTTATGCACAAAGTCACTCCTAATTGCTATAATTTACATATAAAGTACTATTAATATTGGTTTATATCATGAGCATACACATGTTATATTCATTTCAGGAGTTTGCTTTCAATATTTGGAATCTTAACTGATATTAAGTCTTCAATCATTAAGTTACTGAAATCAACTAAATATAATTTTACTAAAATTTTTAATATTTTTTGAAAAATAGGAAAGTATCCTCTCTTCCTGAAATAAAAATAACAACATAAATATTGAAATGGAGATTGGCAAAATCCTGACATAACTATTCATATACACATTTCAAATTAAAATAAAGTATATTTGAAAATACTTATTAGCTTTATTACTTTTATAATAAGTGTCAACACACAAATGTGTTATGAATAGGATAAGCAAAAGTATTTCATGTTATTCCCATTTTATCAAATTCAACTTATCAGATAAGTTGCTTTAATTTTCAGCATTTGATTCGTGGTGTTCTGCATCAGCTGTGAAGCATCCTATAAGAGAGAGACGACAGACACAACATCTTTCCTGGAAAAGTGCCCAAGATCATGAGTCTCGATCAGTTCTGCATCTGATATGTGTTGGTGTTATTTGTATTTGCCAGAATTGTCTTCGAGTAAGAAAATTTTTGGTTTTCCTCAGCATGAATATCTTTAAAACTCTATTTCAATTAAATATTTAACCCCCAATTTTTTTGCTTAAAACTAAATAACAAAAATTAAAAAATCAAGCTAAGTATTTCTAATTATGTATTTAAAAGGAAATGTAATTTCTATTTTCAGTTAGTAAGAAAAGTAGTTTTTAAAAAATAACCATATAAAATATTTGGGTCTATTAAATACTATTGAGATAAATTATATTTTATAACATGTTTTGTCTAGTTAATATATTTTTAAATATTAATTTATTTTTGTCCATTGGATTTATTTTTAAATAGAAAAAGAATAAATTATAATTTATTCTCTTGGTGCATTATATGAACTTAAAATTATGATTGTTTACACTCAAATTTTCAGTGTTTTAGTCCTATTCTTAGGTATAGTTTTGAAAGATTTGAACTGAATTTATTAACCTTTCAAGTCTATAAAAAAAGTAACTTAAAATTACATTAGCCTAAAGCAGAAATATTGAAAGTATAATTGTGCTCTCATTCTTGATATTTTCTAAAATATTGTGGTATATAATTTTTTTCCTGGCATATGTTTTTAGGGATTTTATTGGTATCAGCTGTCTTCTCTGTAGTTCATTTATCGTTCACATATTCTCTCAATCGTCAGTCTTCTACTACATAAATTTTGTAAATAATAGATTTCTTAAATTTATTTAGAAACATTCTCATTTACTAACATCTAGTTCACAAAGGAAAAAAAAGAGTGAGTAAAAACAGAAAAGAAAATATTTGTCAGAATGTAGGATTCTTTTTCAAACTCATAGCAAAGGCTCTAAGAATTTATACAAAATATAAAATGCTTTGCATGTAACAGATTATGTCAAGGTCATGGTTCACTTTTTCTTGAATTAGAAGTAGGTGGTGACACATTAATGGCCATACCAATATTCTTCTAGTCCAAGGAATACTATCTGAAATACCTTCAAAATTAAGGACTCCTCGGTTTCAGTAACAGCCTTTTACTCCTAATTATATGAAGAACACTTTTAAGGGGCTCCCTGCATTTCTGTCCTGAAACTCATAAAGAGAATCTTTAAAGGAGAGGTTAACTCAGTGCCCTCCTTAGAGATTCATAAAGCAGTGGTTAAACAGGCAGGTACAGAGGATTCCTTAGATAAAAGATAAGATGACCACATTCACAAATCAGATTTGTTCTCATGAGACTGGATGTCCTGTGCTTTGGACAGGGCGAGGAAGTGGTAAATGGAGAGTTGGAAGCCTCACATTGGGAGGAAGAAAGTGTTGGCAAATGATGACAATATTTTCTTTATGAGTCAGTGTAAGAACATGGAAACAAGGATACACACACAGTTTTCAAAAGTTTGTGTTTTTTTTGGGGGGGTGTATTAGACAAACTCTGAAAAAAACAGGTATATTCATGGCTTCTTCTAGAGAAAACTAGAAGAATCATATAAAGGAAATACCATATCCTCCTTCCCCTAATATATGCTGCTTTTCCTTAAGCGTCATAGTTAAACCATCTGGAAGAAATCCCATTTTTGCCTTCCAAGAAGTTAGAACATGGTACTAATTGACTTAGGTCCAGGGTCCTGCTATGCTCACATTTTCAAAAAGAAATTAGATAAGAGAGTTGCCAAAGGTCACACAAGGTTTTATAGCTCCAAGTCCACAGAACTTGAAATTCCAGGTAGATTTGTTATTTCATAACCAACATGTAAGAACCGGTAGCAGTCTATCCAAAGAGACTTATGAGTGGTCTATCAAATTTACCAATAGTTTTTAATCAAATTAAAAAGACAACATACATTTTATGATTTGTAATCTATGTTTAAGGAGATGGAAAATGTTTTTTTCTAATTCAAATTAAACAGATTAATTCAAATTAATCTTCAAAAACAGAGAAGCTGAGATTTAAAATAAAGCTGATTATATTTTTTTAGTTTCAAATAACAGAAAACCTGGCTGAAAATTGTTTTAAAAACAAAGGCAACAACGCTACTGATGCATGTCTATACATGCACTAGAAATCAGAAAAGGCAATTATCTTAGAGTGTCTTAGTGGAACTGGCCTTCGATAAAATAAGTGTAAATTTATTTCTGTTCAAAATGACAGATTATTTAATATTTAGTAAAACCCATTACTGTAATGATACTGACAGGAGTATATTAACATATATTTATGTATAGCAAAATACAATACATTAAATACACATATGTTGTACAATTAGACATATTTAATGTACATTAAATGGACATATTTTGATTTGAATAAGTAATTTTAAATTTTCATAATAAAACTATCAATAAAGATTATGGTGTTATCTTATAAAATAAATAAGAACACATTTATAATATGTTTTTAATTAAGATGAAGCTGTTTTTGTAGGTCAGATGGATTTGAAAAACCCATATAGATATTTTTGTTAATTTCTTAATGCATTAATACAAAAGCCTCAATATTAGCTAAAAAACATAGTTTTGTTACCTATGTAAATTTCTTGGAGTTAGAAAAAGTAATATTTAACTTTTTGTTTTATTTGCGTGTTATATTTGCACATTATATTTATTTATTAAATATATATTTATTGATTTATTTAATAATAAATAAATATTTATTTTTTTTGGTGGATGGTACTTTGCATGTTTACTGCTTCCTGTATTGAGAACCTACTACACTATATTTTATGCTTTTCTGTTTGAGAGCTTTCTCTCAAGTCACAGCAACATTCTCACAAGGCACACAGATGCTACCTAGGATTTTGGGGTATATAATATCTCAGGATCAGTCCTCAGCCAATGTGTGACAGAAGTCACTAAGTAAACATTATAGTATCCTGGCCTCCAAGGGAAGTATTCTCAGGATGCATTTCACACAGTTCCTTAGTGGGTGCCCAATGGGACTGACAGCCACTGACACATAATCAGCTGAATCAACACACCATGCGCTGACTTTTTATCCTTTTTCATCTCACTCCTCTGGTCCCTCATTTCTACAGCTTGCACCATTTTCCAAATTAAAAAAAAAATTTATTCAAATCCTTGTCATTGTTTCTGCTTTTAGTAAACTCAATCTAATACTCTTAGCATTGAAAGAACTAGATACCAAACCCTTAGTAAGATATTCCATGACTGATCATTCATTAGACTGATGTCAATGAGAACTCCATTTCTGATACATGGATCAGTGACAACACAATGTATTGCACGATCATCACTACTAAGAATTTCACTTTCTATCAAGGTGATTACGTTCAAGTGAAGGGAAACCTTTGGGTTAAGCAGTAACCCTAGCACATGGTCAGTAAGCTGTGGTAGTCATATAAAAATTGTGACATTGGTCTGAAAGAAACGTGAGGTGACAGGTTCATCTTGGGCAATTATCAACTGAGAGGACAGTGCAATCTTCCATATTGCAATTTAAAAAGTCCTTATCTTCTAAGGCAGCCAGACAAATAATGTCAGAAATTAGACCCTGGAATTAATCATAACAACAGAAAAGTAAAACAGGTAACTGAATATATAATGTGGAGGCATCACTTACTCTAGAGCCGACCTACTGATGTGGAAAGAGAGGAAACCTAATATTGGGGGTGGAAAATCTGTGAGGATGCATTAGACAATCTTACAACCCCAGATTCTAACACTTCTGATCCAGAGAACACAGCTATCTCCTTGCTTGGAGACAATACAGACCGCACTGGGGTGGGTGTTCCCAGATGATGGCTGCATTTCTCAAGATCTTCCCCAGCTTACTTTATTACATCTAGACCAATAACTGTGGTCAGGTATCAGTAAACACTGATAGAATTCTGTTTTGCTCCAGGTGAAAATCACTTATTCCCTGAAACAGTTGCTAGACCAAGTATAATACATACTGATAAGAATGATACAAAATATATGAAAGCATATATTAAGTATGCCGAATCAGAAGGAGCAGATTATAAAGCTACATAAGAGATAATTAATTTACAGTCTTGGGAGCCCCTGTGAATGTCTCAGGATTTAAAATTCTACCAGTGATACACACATGACACGTGGAGCCAGTTCTGTGAGGCTCATCTGGTGTGGTCCCTTGACAGTTGCACTCCACCACACCCTGATGTCCTGAACTGGAAGTGACAGAACTCCTTTGTAAAAGTACTTACAAGTCTCAGAGAATTGAGTATGCTATATTTGCCAGAAAAGCCCAGAGAACACGCACTTCATGTATGACAAAATTCTTCTTGAAATATGACATTTGTTTACATATTTCTTCTAAGAGGCTATACCTCTAAATTCTCCAAGATATTTTAAGATATAGTATGGGCTTCATATTATTATTTTTATGTTGCCTTAGAAAATATGCCATATAGTCAAAGTCTCTAGTATCTTTTATTAATTACAATCATTCAAGAATTCTTATTGTAAGACATTATGAGGGAAAGCAAATGACAGAGCAAGATTATAGGTGAGGACAGATTTCTTCCATCAGCCAATACAAAGGAATTCTTAATACCCCTTTCAATTCCAAAGCAACACTATTTTTCTTAAAGGCAAGAGTCTTCAGAGGGGTAGAAAGTGGCTTAGGGAAGATGGAGATCTAATACATGGGCACTCAGCTCTAGCAAACCTTCTGTGTTAAAAGTATGGAACTGACACGGGCAGAATCATCAAACTTCAAACCAGAGGCCATTAAGAAAATGAATAATAACTACAAGTCCAGATGGCAGGGCACCAGTGGGCTGTTGCCCCTTAGACACCATGGGGGCATATTCAAATTCCAGGTGAGAAATTGGATGTTTAGAGTTAGAGCTGACTGAGAGTCTAGGTTCAACAAATAAAATAGTTCAGAAAAATTAGTTTGAATGCTCATTTTGACCACATTTATTTAATATTATTCATAGTATGAATGCTTATTTATTCACCTAAAGTTTCGCTATACATTGGTTGATATTAATGTTCTAACTCTATGTCTGCATGCACACTGACAATTAATGCGTCTAGGACTCAAAAAATGCTAGCTATAATTAATAAATTATTATTATATTAAATGTTTCTGTGAACAGTTCTCAAAAGAGATCACACACAAAAACAAACAAAAACTTAGATGTGAATGCCTGTGCTTTTCATATGATCTTGTAATTGCATAAACTTGGGGAAATCTCATTAAAAACAAACCAATAAACCAGAATTATAGACCCATATTTTATTGGCATTGTAGAAAATAGAACAAGGTTCTAATGACATAACAACTTGAAAAATGCTATGTGACAATGATAATGTACCATAAATCCTTGGTCGCTATTTTATATTTTATTGGAAATTGTGATCATCATGATGTTATATTTTATTCTTGAGGAAACAATTTGGTTTTAGTGTTCAATTTTTTTGTCATGGTTTCCTCTTTTTGTTATTATACTTTTTATGATCTGCTGTTTTCAATCTATTTTCCTTCCTGCCTGAAATCCGGAAGCCAACTCACTGACCTACAAACCTTATTAAGCTGCACATATCTTTTAATCATAAACCTAACAATTTTGTTGGAACACTATTTTCTCAGGAGCATAAATTACTCTCAGATGGTTTAAGAAACAGCTTTCACTAACACTGTTTGCTTTTGCATTTTTTCAAATGCAAAGTTGAGATGGCTGAGAAGTGTCACAACAGAAATCTATGCATCAGCACAGATTTAATGCTTTATTTACTACAGAAGAGCCAGAGGAATGAGCAAGAAAAATCCCCTACTTCCACTTCTCTTTTGTTGTTAAATAACTCATGTTCAAATAAACAACATATGTTGTTTTAGATATTTGTCATCTGCTAATGCAAAAGTAATATAGGGCATCATCCAAATTCTCACATCTAACTTCACTCTAGGAACTTAGAGAACCTAAAAGTGGTTTCTTGAGGATTTACAGTAAGGCAGGTTCACCCAATGGTGAAAATGGACTACTGATTTTTGAACCCTGCAGTGAGATGAAGGGACAATGACATTTCTAAGTTTGACACCAAGACACAGTCCTCTGCTGATGTTTGACCTTCTGATTTAATTAAACAATGTTCAGTGGCTGACAATCTAATTTCCTATTATGACATTGTATCTATCTCTGTAGTATATGTATGGAGTCTAAAACTACATGCAGTTGATACTTTGTTCAATGAGTAATTAAGTGTTTTAAGAATTATTCCTACCTGTTCTTGATTTTACTGTTCACTTTGTTGTTTATACACACACACACACACACACACACACACAGAGTCATATATATTTATGTATATATATCTACATCTATTAGTTGAGTAGGAAAAATTTTAATGGGGAAAGTAAGTAGGTAGATTTCCCCCATAAAATAGATCTCATAAGAGTTTTGGAAGCTCAGACCACTGGCTATGAAATATACTGAGTAGTTTTTACTTTTCTACATGCTAGTGCTATTGAACACCACTACTATATATGTTAACTCTGAAAGTTTACGGAAATAGGAGAAACATTTATGTGCTGACTATATTACATTAGGGACATTAATTCTAAACTTAAATATTTAACAATGTGAAGTGCTTAGCATGAGGACTTCTCATTATGTTTTTATTGTATTTTAATGATAACAGACATTCTTTAAACAAGTGAGAAAAATTGAGAAAACTCTATGTGAGTGTATAAAGCAGAGAATTTTGCACAAATAAATATAGTGTTTACCTGTTCTTTATACATGTTATAATATTTGAGTTTTAATTTTTTTAATTTACAGCATATATAACTTTTCTTACTTGGTTTAAAACTACTCATGTGCGCTAAAAAATGCATAATATGTGTTTCTATTCCACTGCTCCCCTATGTGTTTTTATTGTGCAGTCAAGGTTGAAAAGCACTGCTTTAAGCAGAGAATAGACCAAGGTAGAGAATCTAGCCTACAACTTTACTAAGTTATTTTATTAGTTCTAACAGTTTTTTGTTCAACTCTTTAGGATTTTCTATACATAATACCATGTTTTCTGCAAGTAATAAGAGTTTTACTTTCCTCTTTCCAATTTGGATATCATATATGTGCATTTACCCAATTGCTCTGGTTAGGACCTCCAATATAATATTGAATAGAAGTGGCAAAAGTGGGCACCCTTATTATTACTCTTAGATAAAAAGCTATCATCTTTTCACCATTGAGTATGATGTCAGCTGTAGGTTTGTTAGATATGACCTTTATGTTCAAATAAGTCCCTCTATACTCATTGTTAAGGGTTTTATCATAAATGGATATTAAGCCTTGTCCTTTTCTGTATGTATCAATATGATAATATGAGATTTTTATACTTAATTTTGTTAATGTGGTGTGTCACATTGATTGATTTGTAGTTGTTGAGCCATCCTTGCATTCATGGAATAAATTCTATGTAGTAACGGCATGTGACCCTTTAATGTATTGTCAACTTCAGTTCGCTAAAATTTTGTTGATGACTTTTGCATTTGTGTTCAACAGGGATATTGGAGTGTCATTTTTTTTCTTATTTCTCATGGTACCCTTGTCTGGGTTTGGAATCAACATAATGCTGGCCTCATATAATGAGTTTACAGTGTTCCTTCTTCTCAGAAGAGTTTATGAAAGATCGGATTCATTCTTCTTTGAGTGTTCTGTAGACCTCAATAGTGAAGTCATCTGGTCCTGACTTCTGTGCTGGGGGTGAGTGGTTGATCACTAATTCAATCTTCTTACTAGTAATCTGTCCGTTCAAATTTTCTACTCCATCATTATTCAGTCTTGGTAGTCTGTATGTCTCTAGGAACTTATCCATTTATTTTTCAACTTTTTTTACTGTTGTTCAAGTATAGTTGTCTCCATTTCCCCCACCACACCCTCCCCACCACAACCATCCATCCCCACTTTTCACCCTTGATCCTACCTCCTTTTGGTTTTGTTCATGTGTCCTTTTGAGATGTTCCTGAAAACCCTTACCCCTTTTATCCATTTCTTTTAGTCAAACTTTTAATGTCATTCAGAGTTACAATGCAGGACTTCTGGTGTTCTAGTTGATACATCTTTACAATATGGATCACATGATGTTATAATGTATTAAAATAGTTATTTCCATGCAACAAAACATTTGCTTGGACTTTTGCAGATAGGATGAAAAAAATAAGCAAAGTTGAGCTGATATCCTAAAAAAAAAATGATATATTTAAAGAGAAATAGCATTGGTCATGACTAAGGCAGAAAAATACAATTATTTCCATCTCCATTTATTTATTTTTATTTCTAAGTTTATTTGCCCTGAATATTAACAGGTGGTAACAAAGATAAGCCAGAAAATTGTTAAGGGGAATGGAAGTTTTAGGTACATAAGATTGTCAGAATATAACACATAACTCAAAGGCAATTGATGAATACATTCTTCTAATTGTTTCCACTTTTTAGATCAGGAGGGATGGAACATTTTTAATTGCTTTTTGGAGCACAATTTCACTTAGATAATAGACTTTAATTATAATATTCTTGAACATAAAAGAGAATGACAGTCACAACATCCTAATATAGCAGTCAAGACACAGCAGGTGGATAAGAAACACAACAGCCAGCATGCCAGCAAGAAACAACACTTCTGTGACCATGAAAGCATATGGAAAGTAAGATGAACACAATAATAGTGGAGTGTAGTAGTTTCAATGTGGTTGATTAGCTGCATTCATGCTTAAGTGATACAGCCATTACATCACAGCCTTCTTTTTTAACCAGTTGTGAACACGCTGCCATGATGTCCCTGGTAGAAGTAAAATTGTATATGACGTGTGCCACCAACTCAGAAATCGTTCCAGTACTGTCCATTTGGTATGGGAACTATAAAAACATACATTTATTTGACTTCATTAAAAACATTGGTCAAATTATTAGTCTTTTAAAGGTTAACCTAGTAATTTTCATATGATTTCATTGAAATAATGAAACAATATTTATATTGCTATTGAAGCTTGCATGCCTGAAATCATCTAATAACAATATTTTAATTTTTCCAAATTAAAGACACCTGATTTCTTTTTATGATTTTTTTCAGTTTCATTTTTTAATATATTAGTTTCAGAGAGAGAGAAGATGGATGGAGGGGAGAGAGAAAGATCACTTTGCTATTTCATTTATTTATGTATTCATTAGTTGTTTCTTGTATGAGGAGGTGTCCTGACCAGGGATTGGACCCTGATTCCATCCCAATCCCAGGGCTCTAACTACCTGAGCTAACTGGCTAGAGCCCATATACTATCTATTTTAACTTTGATCTTGATGGTTTCTTCTGTGGGGTCCAACAGAAGTAATGCCCACCTGAGTGTGGTTGGCAGGGTAATAATATGGGTATAATAATTTGTGGTTTTAATTTGAACATTTCACCTAAAACATTATATAGTATTCTTCAGTGTGATAGTGTTATGTTACAGAGTTGCATGCTTAGGATTTTATAATAAGAGATTTTGTAATAGAAAAGGGGTGTTATTTATGTTGGACCCTGTTCATTAATGATGATTCCAATGCACTTATCCCCAAGGAATTATAATATTTTATACCATACAAAAATAAAGATAATGCAATCAATGAATAAAAGTTACTGATTATGTTTATATTGTACAGTGCATGCACACAAACAATTCATTATTATATAGAATCAACAATTTGGTAATGAGCTTTTACCTTCAATGTACACACACAAACAACATAGATCTATTTATCTATATGAAATAGATTTTATAGCAATGGCATTACATTGTTTTGAGCGTCTAAAATTACTCTGTATTGTTATTAAGCTATTCTAACAAGGATTCAACTAAAACCATAATTGAAATCATGCCATTCTAATTTTGAATCAAAGTAATTTTAAAATAAAGTCAGCCTTTGGCTTGATGTTTGTTCTTTCTTACTATTGTCATCAATAATAATTCATCCCCAGTGAAAAGGATGCTATTAGTCACCTCTGCAAATGGGCCTCTCATTCAGTCTGATGGACTTTTTACAGAATTTTCAAGACCCATTTGTTTCTCCCTAGATTGAGCTGACTACTTTCTCAAACTTGAGTACCTACCACTTAGCGAAAACAATGGTAGCTAACAGCACAGCTTTTATTTGTTTCTCTGCCTTCTGGGATTAATGATTTTAAATTAGTTCTTAATTTTTTATTTCTTCCATTTTCTTTCCTGCACTCTGTAAGTGCCAAATCAATGTACCCTCTAGTTTAGCAGAAGAAAAGAGGGTCTTTCCTTCTTATTCCTTCGTTCTCAGAAAACTCTCCTGGGCTGACCACACAGTGACTGTGTATGACTCTACATGTTCTAGCCAGGGGGTGTGTTGTTTGAACACACTTCTCAAACCTTTACTACAATTTATTTTTTTTTTCTCCTCTCATAGTGCAGGACTCAAGGACAGGCTGAGAAGATGGTTAGGCGATAAGGGACTAGACATTTATAGTATTTCTGTGTCATAATGTGATTAGCACAGATCCAAGGGTTGGGAGTCATCTGGTATTATAACAGAATTTAGCTGTTACATTGAAATAAAAATTGTGGTCATTGATTTACCTAAAAATGCTCAGTCTACACACTTCCAGTTTTCTGGAATAAAGTGGCATAAATTGTTCAGATAAAATAAGATGAACAGGAAATAGTTCATTGGTTTTTCTTTTCTGATCCTGGACACGGACATTTTGGCCTGAAGGAGCAGCTGTCAGCCTGAGAACTTCTGTGATAATGAAATTCATTAAAAATGTGGGACTAAAATATTATTAAAATGAGAGTCTGTTTAGTTTTCTTTGAGTTATAGCCATTTGGGAAGACCAAAGGTTTTTGAAGTGTTCCAATGAAATAAAAAACAAAATAACAGAAACCCTGATAATAATCAGTTACAAAACCAATTCATTTTTTTTTTTTTGCTTTCTTACTATAGAAGGGCTGAATTTTCTATTTGGAAGTTGAGGGCAGTTTTAATATTTTATTACTTTTTTGATGTACATTAAGGGAAATAAAAATAAAGAATATAGCAGCAGCAAGAGATATTTAATGTGATATTAAAATCACAGCCTTTCTTCCACCTCAAAGCCTGTTCCAACTTCTGAAAATCATGTCTGCCTCCAGTCCACCTCCATGGGTCATAGGTTTCACTTCAAGCATTTATTTGGCAGTGCATGACAAAGGATCATTAAAAATATGTGTGTCCAGGAATGCCAAAATTGTTTAGTATGGGTTTGTGTGGATTTGTGAATATTATCTTAGTCATACATTGAAAAAGCTAAAACTCAGTTGTGAGAGCAATACTACTTTTCTCTTTGCACATTACAGTATCAATGTGGCAAGATGTGATGGAACAGTTGAACGTAAAATAGAGACAATAGTTTCATTACTTGTGTAGTGACACCATTAATATACAGTATTTAAAGGAAGAACCTGGGGAGTAGACTTAGAAATAGAATCTATGTAGCAGAAAAAAAATTGTAAATAAAGGACTAGGCTCAATGCCTGGAAAATAAAGAATGCTTAAAAATTTGTTTTTACCATCATGGCAGAAAATAATGTAAGAGAAGATTTGATTTGAATGTTTAGTAAGAATTTTAAACAAAGACGGTATGTCCACAGATTGAAATAAAAACATGAGAGATTATAGGACAACTTAAAAGGTACATGATAAGCAATCATTCAAAATGTACCAAGTGAGTCCCTGTATCTCGATATATGTGCAGAATAGTTACTTTGTTTGCTTTGGGTATGTCCAAACCTGAAACATGCACTGAAGACAAACAGTGACCCACTGGAAGGAAGACTTGAGCTATTATATTTGTTCCTGTAAACCCTTCCCTTCTGAAGGGAAATTCCCCTGAAATGGACAAAAACTAGGGGAGGGGATGGAAATGGGAGGGAGGTGGCAAGGGAGGGTCGATGGGCTGGGATGCGAGTAAAGGACAAAAAACTGTACTTGAACAATGATTAAAATAAAATTAAGTAAAAAAAAAGACTGGAGCTATTGGTATTTTATAGAGTTGATTATAAAGGATTAAATAACAAGAACCATTGTTTATTTTTGTGACATTATGGAAGGAAATCACAATTGGACTTCTTTTTATGGAGACCTGAGCATTTAGAAAGACTTATGAGAGGTAAGAGGATGTTGAGTAGAAGTGTTGCTTGAAAGAAAATCACTTACGTTGAAGCAGATGAAATTGCCAATGGGCTTAATTTGTAGCATAGGGAAAACAGGGATCATAGGGAACTGCAGATGCTAATCTTAAGGTAAAAGAGTTCTAGAAGAAAGACAATGAATCACACTATGGCACTGCTTCATTATTTCAATCAAAAGAATGATTATCAGTTTATTGTAAATTTAATGAAATAAAGATTATCCAATATCCAATGGTGTAAACAGTAGTGAAAGGAGGGAAATGTTCTAAGGCATGTTAGAAAAATACACACAGACACATATACCTATAAAAGAAAAAATGAAGATTAATAAGTATAAACTGATTCAATTGTTTATTATGAATGCAAGCCAGCCATTGCTTTTCTTTATAAGTATTATATTTTTGCTAGACATTGGCAATAACCAATATGTAGAAGATACTCAGGATTGCATATTCTGCTGCAACTTGTTACCAGGTTAAAATAACCCCATACCTGCCAAGTTTGTGGTCATTTATTAACAAGTGGGCACAAAACTGCCTTGTAATTTCTTGTCTATAATTGGTGAATATCCATCTTGCTGTGCTTTAGGGTATTCTGATGAACACACACACAACTCTGAGACATTTTATTGGAGGTGAATGTTACCACGTTGACTGTAGGCACAGGGATTGGTTCATTATCTTTTAGAGATAAGACCATTGAAGGACCAGGCTGAAAGCACAACTCTTCAAAGGTAATGCAGAAGCCCTCAGTGTCTTCATCCTTCTGTACGGAAGGGGAAAGAACATACCTACAACATCTCAGCCAGTCCACTATCCACCCAGCCAATATCTTTGTGGTCACCAATTCCATGAAAGATAACCCACATCTAAGTTTAATTTTACAAATTAGAAAATCGATGGAGATGATCATAAAAAAGATATACGACAGTTGCCGATAGCCACCTCCCAGAAAGTGACTTTTTAATTCAATACGAGCTGCTCACCCTTGGAGTATGAATTACTGAATAAGGAAAATAACTCATCTAGGTTGTAGATCAAATTAATACACAATGACACATTATCTGTGCTGAAGAATTCTAAATTACTGACATGAGACCATTGAGCCACAGGCTTTGGGTACTAGTGCTTACTACTGACTTGTTTTTTTTTGTTTTCTATTGAACATTTCAATTAATAAGTGCAACCAAGTATACATATTTTATTTGTACTATTTTTTTCAAGTCTACCTGTATGAATTACTGCTTGAAAGGAAATCCCAGTACTTAAAACACTGTGTTAGAAAAATGTGAATATTTGATTACCCAGTGTCCTACCTAATGCCCCATGCAATCCAGGTAACCTGAATTTTGGGGTACTCTCCTTTCCTTTACCTAACTCCAGATGGTTAGGTCTCTAAATAATGCAATGTAACAGTGAACTCTACAGTATTATGTAACCTATGAAGACTGCTACATTTACAACAACCTTCTTTACAAAGATACTTATTTCTGTGAGTCAGTATTAGTCATAAAGTTCCTTGTTTATGATTAGTTTCAAATTTTATACTCTGGATTTAAAAGTTCCTGTTATTCAGTTCTAAAATCAGATTTCTGTTTGCTTTTATTATAGAATGGTATTTAGCAACCACATTATAAGATTTCAGTGTGTTCATTGTTATAGGTTTGTCACTGTTACTAGACCTACTCACATAAGGAATCCATGTTTTTGAAATAAAAAATATATACTAATAGATATATTATTAGTTCTTCATCTATCTATATGTTAATATATGTAAACATAATGTTTGTGTGTATAGGGGGGAATTTTCCTCTATACTTCTAGGTTTGTCTTCCTGATTAAATAATTGCATTAACATAAGACAGATTAATAGGAGAAAAATGAAGATAATTTCACATATGCAGGTACCCCACTGGTAAAAGGCTCCCCAGCATTCAGGCAGGTTAGGCTTATCTGTCAACCTGAGCTAAGGACAATAGTGGAGGTGGGTGACTGCCAAAGGAAAGAAAATAGTTCACAGGAAAATGGGAAGAGCAAAGGTTTAGTAAACACATGTTTACTGTGTCATACAAACAAAAAGGTACACAGAAAAGAAAATGAACAAACAGGCCTCGCTGAGTCTCCCCAGTCTATCACACCTAGATCACACTCCTAATAGGTATCTCTGGTGATAGCTCCGTCCCTGCAATAGGCCCTCTATCTAAATGTTTTAGGCACTTAGGAGACAGGCACAAAAAAAGAGAGACAACAACAACAACAACAACAACAACAACAACAAAAAACCTTTCTGAGTCTTCTGTTTCTTAAAATGATCTGCCTGAAATAATCCTTATGCCCCGTGGAGACTGAAAAGCCGTCCTTTCCGTCCTACAAGGAGGAGGGAGTGGTGCTAATCCCCTTGCTGGAGCAACACTGCCATCCCCATGGGTGCCTGTGAACAAGGAGACTTCCTGGTGAGACAAGCCCGCCATGGGATTCAGCTCCCTAATTTATTATGCTTGATGTCTCGTTCTTTTTGCACAGTTACTATCTAGCTACTTGTGCTAACAGTACTACCTGTGAATTCTGACATTTTTCAGCATAGCTGGTGAGAAAATTGTTTCGGCATTGTTTATTTCACATCTTTGGATGGCCATTTGCAAAAAATATTCAAGTAAACAGTGAGGAAAACATGTGTGTTAGTGATTACAACAAAATGGCATAAATAAATTATTTCCAGAAGGCAGAGGCAGCTGCTTGTTCCCAGTCAACGACCTTCTCCTTTGTTTTCAATATAGTCAACTGTCGCCCCTGACACCCCGATTCCCTGCTGAGATGCACGGGTGTTGGCAATCCTACCCCCTGCATCCAAACTCAAGGGGAACAACACAAGCGTTCAATACTCTAATCAAAGCCACTTCCAGGCTCTCTAGGAGGGCAAATTGAGTTGATTGTTTTCATTGCTCAAATGCAAATGCTATTGCACTAAAAATTAAAGATATGCAATGCATAGATTGTATTCGGTGTTAGCATTTTAATGTACTCTAGTAGAAAACCCCACACAGTGCTTTTAAATTTACACATAATTATAGAAAATTACATCATTAAATTTAGTGTAAAATATTATGCAAAAGAAGTGTGTTAGGTAAACATAGACAACTCTTTTTATATTTTTAAATGGTTTTGGACTTTTTAAAAACTGTTTATATTATTCCTCATAGAAGTTTAAACACATAAGTGAAAGTCAACAGAAAAACACATAATTTTAAATACAAATATTATAATTTCATTTGCAGTAAATATTTGCTCAGTATGTAAGTAAATCAGCCACATTAATGTGGCATTAAGCTAACCTGACAAACAGTACAGATCAACATTACCATACGTTACAACTGCACTTCACAGAACCTTTTACTAAAAGTTGACACCTTTCTAATAAAGCAGATTTAAACAAATACATGGACAAAGTGTAAAAGTCATAGAAAGAAAGGAAACATCACACTTAAAAGTTTTATTTAAAATACAACATAAGAAAAATAATATTTCATTGTTTACATTTCAATGAAGTGCATAGGGATCTTTTACAAAGCGATCGATAAATATAGTGGAAATATGAACAGAATTACTAATTGCTTGCTTGGTATGTTCAAAATTCTATTTCAGGTTTATACTTGCATTTTAAAAGAAAAAGATCGACAAGTAAATGATATAAATAAATTCAATGGTTTCCTGTAAAGAGGAATTATCTGCTATATTGTTTCTTGAAGCATAATTAACTATATGTGTGTGTGTGTGTGTGTGTGTGTACACATATATCCATATGCACGCACGTATAGACACGCACATGCACTGGGCCCAAAGTCCAAGGTAAATAGATAATACTAGAATGTGAAAAAATATTAATAATATATTTTAAAGAAGACTGGGGTAGTTCAAGACATGGCCCCTGCCACCACCCATGACGAGGGCTGGCAGGGGGCCCCCGGCCAGAGGGAATGTGTACTGTTTTGGGAATGGACTGTAACTCCCTCCCTATCTCCTTTTGGGAGTGGCGTCTTGTCTTGTGACTACTTCTTGCTGCAGGTACACACTGAGGGAACGCAGCTCCGGTCACAGGCATGTTTCTCCCACCTGTACCCCTGTTGCCTTTGTCTGGGACCTGTTGTAATCAGCCTCAGACTGAAAGAGGCGTGGTCTCTCTTGCACCATGTACTGTAATAAACAGCATGTCCACGCTGGCTAATCCACCGGGTGATTTTTTTTTTTCAGCATCATGAGCACTTAAGAAGCTCCCTGGTTTAAGGCTCCTGTGCTACAAACACTGTAAATTAAAAAGCACTATTTTGTTATTTAATAATTGTAAGTGAAGAAATATAATTTTACTTCTACCTTTCTGAGTTCATGGCTGAAACCCCTGTAATCAATATAGATTAACAAGAGAAAAAAGAAGTTTGTTAACATATATACCCCATATGTGTTTCATGTACACCTCATACATGTTGCACACATACATTGCGGCTGACCAGGAAAAACTGAGTAACTTCCTGAGATAGCCTGAGCACCAGCTTAAATACCGTCTTCAGCTCAAGACAAAAGAGAGAGGGTGCAGAGGAGGCCAGTTACAGGGAGAGCAGCACCCGGAAGGGAAAGGCGAACAAGGGCAACGTTTTTCCGCAGACTTAAGTCCGTGCCTTTTTTATTGGTAAGATTCTGCTGTGATTTAGAATCATCTTCCTTCTTCTGTTTCAGAGAGGGGAATGCACTTACGAGTGGACATTTCCTCTATAATGTAAGTTTTCCTTACAAAAGTGTAACTCCTGCTCTGTTTCCACATCTCCTCTGTCTCTCAACACAAGTCAGCACAAAATGCCCCTCATGCCTACGAAGTACATGCGGGCGTGGCACATTCTACTTCCCTTCATGACATTGACACTTCAGGAAATCCCTCGTTATCTTCATTATTTACACTGGCTAATGTCCTAAACTGCTTGAAAAGTGATGGGGGTTGTTTGAGAAGTCTGTTAAAGTAAGAATTGTGTGTGTGTGTGTGTGTGTACACAATATTACACAATAAATATATTACAATTACACAATATATTACACAATAAATATTACACAATAAGTATATATATTTCAATATGCAACAGTGTCGTGATTGTGGGGGGGTGGAGGTGGAAAAGGATATGGGGAGGTAAGTGACAATGAAAAAACAAAAGAATTTTTTAACTTTTCAAAAAAATATGTTCATATGTGCTTATAAATGACTAATTATAAAGTTAGTTTTGAGAACTTACCAGTATGTTTCCCAAAAAAGTGTAACATGAAGAAATAACTAAAATCATTCACTTGTATTTCATGATCAGTTACTGATGGAAAGATTAATCCATGTATTATGAGTGGCAGTTTCTAGTCACAGAGTTCTGGCCACACAGGATGCCCCTGCATGTGCACCTACCAGCCGACCTTGACCCCTCTCCTCCTCATTCTGTTGTCATCAGTATGAATGCATGTAAAAATGTAAAATTTAGTATATCAAATATGTCAAAAGTCTCTTACCCAAACATCTTTAATCTGTGACTTGGCTGTCTCTTCTATTTCTCTGTGTAATACAGTGTGTCAAAGTAAATTCATATAGCCCAGGCTGGCATAGCTCAGTGGACTGAGCGCGGGTTGAGAACCAAAGTGTCGCAGGTTCGATTCCCAGTCAGGGTACATGCCTGGGTTGCAGGCCATGACCCCCAGCAACTGCACATTGATGTTTCTCTCTCTCTCTGTCTCCTTCCCTTCCCTCTCTAAAAATAAATAAATAAAATCTTAAAAAAAAGTAAATCCATATAATTGCACTATATATTATATATCATAAGAAATATCTTTAATAGCGTGAAGAATAAGATTGTATTTATACCTGTCCTTGTTTGTCATTCTCTCTCTCTCTTTGTAAAATCTTTGTCTGAATAAAATTTTCACAAGTTTTAATGGGTGTTTTATTCTTAATGTTTGAAACCGTCATTTAAATTCTTCACAGTGCCTGAAAATGTGCCTTGACTTACCAACTAATTAAAATAATTTCATTTATTTTTGATGAATGAGTAGACAGACAAGTAGATACCAAATTGTGAAGTGTAAATCAGAACCTGTTTTCTTACTATTTTAATCAACAGTTATTTGAAATATTCTCACAAATATTTAAAGTTGTATTTTCTAGACAAGAGTCTCTAAGTTTAAGTTTGTGGTGTTGCATAGGACATATTTGTAAAGAGAAAGAAACATAGTTACTATTGGAAAGAATAAATAATGAATGTATATTCACACAGCCAGGAGACAGTCACCACTGTGCATAACCCATGAGAAAAGCTATGTGACATTAAAAGTCACTATATAATTTTGCAAAACTGCAAGTGACCATAATACTATAAATTAAGAAAAATTAAAGGTTATGTTTATTTAATAATTTTTGGCTCAATTGAATGTGAACTCGGGTCTGCAAAATTATGAAAATATACATGCTATTAAATTTCCAAGGTCATGTAAAAATTTATTTGCTCATTCAAGCTCTAACTATAGAAGCAACCTATAACAAGCAGCTTGTTGTAAATTTTCCGGGTTAACCCAATGGAACAACTTGCATCAAATTTTACATTTTGGCTTTCCATGAATTTCTGAATTGTTTCAGGTTAGCAAGCCAGTTTTAGGAAGATAATATCCTTCCCCAAGGATATTAAATCTATATCAAAAAAATCAGTGGGGAGCAGTCATTTTGTAGTATTCTGTTTCTCACTGAAATAGTGGCATGTGTCTCAATGGCCACACTTGGGTTCCCCGCTGCCATTATAAATGGATAGAAAGCCATTCCCATGGTGGAAATAGCTCTAGGACTGACATTTCATTAAAATGCAGGGAGCTGGTATTCTTCCAAATACAACAAAACTAAATGCTTTCACCCCATTCCCCATGTCTTCTAGTAAGACTCTCAAAGGGGGATAGGAAGTGAAATGCAGATTAGGTTAATTTAGGATAATTTTATTGTAATTGTAATTTTTTAGCTATCATATAAAATTGCATCAGGCACCTGATGGCCTTCAGACCTAAAGTTTTCAAACATTATGATATTTGTCAAAGGTCCAAAATATTTCTGAACTATAAGTAAAATATCTAATTCACACTAATATTTTCTTCTTAGATACAATTTACTTATCTCTCATTTATATTAGACACAGTACATATGTGGGCATTGAAGATTAATTTGTTGATAAGAAAATAATATTTCTCCTCAATCAAAAGTCAGTTTCCCTAGTTATTTGACTTTACAAGTTGTCTTTATAAAACAGCTAATTACCCTATATTTCTCTAAGTATGAATGAACCTATCTTCGTGTCTTTTATCCCTGTGTATGTTGCTTTAGTGGACGTACTATTTCACATGCAATGCTGCAATGAGCAGGAAGATCCTGCATTTTTTTTCTGACTGCCAGGAACTGAAAGTTTCATAGTATGCAAAGCATAAATTATTTTTTTGGTCTCTTTTTGCAGCCAGCTCATGAAACAGAGTATATCTTATCTTTTTCAGCAGATCTTATCTTTTTATTTTTCATGTTCATCAGTGATTTTTTCAATGTATTAAAATCATTTATTTATTACTTAATGTAATTAAAAGTTATTCTAAACCCATATTTTTATTCACACATAAAATAATCCACACAAAATTGTGAACCTCAGAAAGCCTGACCATTAGTTACTCTTACTTTTTGTCATTTTATCCTAATGAAGAATAATAAGAAGTATATTTGAATTGGATAACCAAGTGAGTTTCTTTTTTTAAAAGAATTTTATTTATTTATTTTTAGAGAGGGATGGGAGGGAGAAAGAGAGAGAGAGAGAGAGAGAAACATCAATGTGTGGTTGCTGGGGGTCATGGCCTGCAACCCAGGCATGTACCCTGACTGGGAATCGAACCTGTGACACTTTGGTTTGCAGCCCACACTCAATCCACTGAGCTACGCCAGCCAGGGCCCAAGTGAGTCTCAATGGTAAATATCTAATCATTTGGTAAAGTTTATCTGTAAAAACATTTCATCAGATTCACCAGATATCTTCTCCTTTAAAACTCTGTAACTTGTTTATTACAGAAAGGGGAATGACAGGGGTGGCAGGGAGGAATTCCATGTAATGAAAATAACTTAGGTTTAAGTTGTCTTCTATTTTAAGTCCGTACACCCTAAAATAAAAGTTGCCATGTTCACAGCATTTTGAAATCAAATCAAGTAAATTAACTAAAAATATGATAGACTTTCCTCATTAAACAGAATTTCTCTATACAAGCTTAAAAAAGTTATAAAATTTAAAATTGGTTACTTAATACTGTTTGGAGATTACTTTGGAAAAACTCATAGTTCATTGCATGGCCATATTCTGTTCATTTATGCTACTGTATTCAATGTGACTGAGGGTCTGGTTCTTACCGCTTTCACCTGATTCTCGGTTTGTCATCCTGTATGTGCATTAAGGGGGAGGCACAAGATCCAATTGTTTTTTTTTTTATTTTTTAGTGTTTAATGAAAAATTCCCACTATTCATTTACTGTGTTAGATTACATTCTGTATAAGCATTGATCATGGCAACATTTATTTGTTAAATATATACAAATACATTTATCAGCAAATATACAAGAGTAGTTTAAGCGGCCTTGCTCTCTTCTTCTCATTGTATAATTTATACTGTAAAGTGAGCATCTTTTCTGTGATTTTGCAAATGGCCACAGTCCTTTCTAAAACTTCCAATGTTCTATCTTCTGAGAGTTCACAGTTGTCAAAAATCTTTGGGAATCCCTCTAATGAAATTTTAACTGGCCTCGCTCCCTCTGGAACATCTGCCTTTTCCCCCACAGTCACACCCCTCATTATGGTTGGTAAGTTTGCCTTCTCCAAGGTTCTCTGATGGCTTACCTTGAGTGGCTGGAAGAGTGGCTAGGTCAGTGTTCCCATTGTTAGCTATTTATTTCTTTTAAACGCTATTTTTATTGCATTTGAATTTCACTTCAGGGTTATGGCTTTCATTTCCATGGCTGAATATTTATCTCTGTTGGCCAATTTGTTTTTTTAATTATTTATTTTTGTACAATGTGACTTGAGTTTATTATTGGGAGACAAGGAAGCAACACAACTGATACTTGCTGCTTGCATGGACTGAACAACAACAACAAAGGCCAGTGACCTACCACTATCAGACCTTGAAGTACAAGGTTGTTGCTGCCCCTGATGAACAGGATATTTACGTAGTGATCTGTGCACAGAAGAGATAGTTGTGAAGTTTGCACTGTACGCAATTCATCACAATTAATACACATAGGTAATAAACTTGAACCATATACTATTTCGGGGGACAGCTTTTAATGAGCTAACAATGGTAACTGAAATTTGTAAACATTAGCACCATGCAAATTGAGGACTGTCTCTATGTAATTTCAGATAGAAACAATATTAAAAACCTGAATCTGCCCTGGCTGGTGTAGCTCAGTGGATTGAGCGCGGGCTGCGAACCAAAGCATCGCAGGTTCGATTCCCAGCCAGGGCACATGCCTGAGTTGCAGGCCATGGCCCCCAGCAACTACAGATTGATGTTTCTCTCTCTCTCTCTCCCTCCCTTCCCTCGCTAAAAATAAATAAAAATAAAATCTAAAAAAAAAGAATTAAAAAAAAACCAAACCTGAATCTACATTATTTTGTGTTCTGTGTACTCCAGCATGACCTCTAAACAATAACAAAATATATATTTTCTCTATTTAAAGAAAAAGAGTTTTTATGGACAGTTAATATTTTCTTCATGTCTCTAATCCTGTCTATCTGAAATGTGTTACTGTGTGCTAAACACTTTTTTCAATGTCTATTTAATCTTAATTCTTTACATTAGTTAAAATCGATGTGTGTATATACCAGAGCTGTATGACTGTGTATATCATAGGTACCCTTGTCAGGGTCAAAATGGGAACAGGAACAGAAAATTATTCTTTCACTCTCATACTACTGTGCTTTGTTCTTAAATCATTGTAACCAGTCACTGGGGAGTGTAACTTATGAAGAAAATGTTTCCTCTTGTGGAAACCGACTTTTTGGTACATAGAGTGGCTTTAGTCATGAATTAAAAGTACTCTCCTGAGGTTTGGTTTATTCATTTTCTTTGTAGGGTCCACTCACACAAAGTGTCAGAGGGCAACGGGGCATCAGGTGATGTTTGGTTTGGAGACGTTTGGCAGTCATCTAGTGGCATGCTCATATCAAAATCAGAAATAAACAAGACCGGGATTAAGGAGACTGAGAAGCCAGGAAACTGATTGTCAGGTCGCAAGCACAGGCAAGACAGTGAACAAGCAAATACGGTGACAGTTCTCAGTTGCCTAGGTCCCCGCTTCTGCTCTGCAGCTTGCATTTCACTTAGTGCTAACTCCTCTTCCTTAAAATCTCTATGGCTAATGTTACTACATCTAGTACTTCAGAAATAATAGAAATAAGATCAGTAAATAATGGGTTGTTAAATTTCTGTGACCCTGTATTTAAGAAATTATTAATTAGGAGCCAAAGTTGCTGGCACCTACTGCTCATTATAAGTGAGCTGAAAATGACTGGGACACATATAAACTAAGGATTTACCAAAATTAGGGAAAAAAAAAAGAAATTCCATTGCTACTGCATCAACACTTGACATCTTCCCAAAATGTATGAAGTGACCTGAGAGGAGGAAGTGAGCAAAGATCTTGGAACAGGGTTCTGTCATTGCCCTTAAGAAAACAGCTATGGTTCTTCAGAGCTTGAAAACAAGGGAAGTGCTTTCCCTCCTTTCCTGGTTCAGCCGAGGAGAAGCTGGCTCTAAGAGAGCCGCTTGTAAAATTAGATATTTTTAAGAAGATAAGACCAATATCTTCGTTCTTGTTTAGTTCCCAACAGGGTCTGCAATATAAGACACTATCGTTTTTGGAACATCTAGATATGTGACTCCTGCATTTGAGAAAGGCTTGAAACAAGACTGATTGATGTATGCTTCTTCCCAAGAAGCAATGTTTGAAGAAATAACTGAGCTTCCCTTCTCCTTACTTGGGCTCTGGAACTTTGGTGCTGTCAGCAACCCCAGCTCTCATGCCGGGGCTCTGCCCTGAGCGTGGGCTGCTCTTCATTTGGCTTCAACATCCAAGGTCAGCACTGGGATGTCTTCCTCTCTCCGGGTGACCAGGGCTCCTCAAAACAATTTGTATGACCTTCCAAACTGTAAAAGGTGTTTCTTTCTACCTACTTTGTCTATATTGGGTATGATATGTATTATGTGACAAAAGGATACATAAGCATCAGTGTCTTTTCATGTTTTTGTTTGCACCTCTTCATTAAGAAATACTTTTCACTAGCAAACAAAACTCCTGCACTGGATAGCTTCGGATGTAAACTTTACCAAACACTCCAAGAACTAACACCTACCCTTCTCAAAGTACTCCAAAAACATTCAAGAGGAAAGGAAGACTTCCAAACTCATTTTATGGGATTATCTTAATCCCAAAACAAGACCAAGACCCTATAAAGAAAAAAAATATATATAGGCCAATTTCTTTGATGAACATAGATGAAAAAATCCTCAACAAAATACTAGCAAACCAAATTCAGCAATACATTATAAAGATTATACAACATGATCAAGTGGTTCTTAATCTGGGGATGCGAAACAATAATAAATCAATAAATGTCATACAACACATAAACAAAATTAAAGAAGATACAGATAAATAGATGAGAAAAACTAATATTGTTACCATGTCTATACCACTCAAATTTGAAAAATATATTCGAAGAACAAGTAAATTTACCAATAAGATTGCATTAAAAGTTTACCTCACTTGTAATTCAAGAAGTGAAAATTAAATTAAAATTGAAAATATATATTTTATAGAATTAAAAAAATTAATATTTTGTGATAGCAAAATATTTAGGAATATTCAAAATACTTTTATTTTTAAATAAAAGTATTGTATGACTATACTTATATAAGGTTTGAGTTAAATAAATTATACTTTAGGTCTATGATCAAATACAGAACCACCTGAAATAGTCATGGCTTCAACTCTGCAGGCTCAGGACTCAAATGGCCTAGCCTTAAATCCTCATTTTCACATTTACTGTGAGTCCAAGATCAAGTTATTTTTTGCATGAAATTTATTGGGGCAACACTGGTTAATGACTTTATGTAAATTTCAGGTACACAATTCCATAATAAATTTCTGTACATTTTTTTGTGTGTATACTACGCAAAGTCTAGTCTCCTTCTGTCATCATATTTCATAAGGGGATGAGGATGAGAGGGGAGTATAAAGAGGGTAGAAGGGGTCAAATATATGGTGATGGGAAGCCAATTTCTTAATGTGTCTGCAACTCTGTGTCTTCCTGAGTAAAAGGCAATGACTGATGAAAATATCCATGTCCAACTATCCCGTAAGGTGGCTATAACTATTAAGTGTAATAACACCAGTCATGGCTGAGAACAGTTTCTGACTCATCCTTAACACTCAATATATCATATTTATTGTAAGCATGCCACAGAAATTTTGGCAAAAAGAAAATACATTATGCATTTTTAATTTTTCAGTAAAAAACAGAATAAAGAGTATAGGAACTCTTTATTAATGCCAGAAGGAACAAAATATTATAGGTGTTTATATCTAAGGTATGAAGTTTGATGTTATTTTAATTACCTTTCATAAAGTAAATCTGCAGTAAAATTATGAATATGGTCCACACAAACCCCCAAAACTCTAGTTATTTTAAAAATAACAATCTCACTGATTATTGGTTTGATAAATGTGAAAAATAAAGTACAAATATAAATTTAAAATTGAAGTTATAAGACCTTTTAAAACTAAAGTAATTAACTTGATCTATAATATTCCAATTACACATTTTTTGATATCAGAATTATTTAGTACAGCTATCAGTAATTATAGGGAACCCTTCTGCATGGTATGGGGAATGTAGCCCAGCTCAACCACTTTTCCCCTTGATCTGCAACATCCTTCTCTTTGAAGCAATTAGCAACATTCTTTCCTGTGTTATCTATGCAAGGTAATCACCTACAGCGAACCTGTGCATAGTAAATGAGGGCCATCCTCAATGTAATGTGCCCAGAAAAGCAATAAAAGCCTGTCCAGACAAGGGTCAGGACCCCCTCTCTCAGAGAACAGCCATGCCGTCCTTTTTTCTCCACAGGACTTCTATAGTCCATGTGAATTTGTTCATTGCAGCCACAACACACAGACCCTGTGGGCCAGGGTCTGAATCAAGTAATAAACATAATTTGTTCTATTAATCTCTACAACTTAAAAGGAAAATATTTTTTAAAGGATCTGAATAAAAGAACAAAAATAACTTGTTAGGTACTCAGATCTTGGGCCTGGGTTCCCACAGATTGCAGAAAACACTTTTTTGCAATCTGCTTCACATGTCAATTTTTTAATGTATAATTCTTTTCAATAAATAAAGACCAGAATTAGTCACATTATAAGACCAAAAATGCAAATTACCACCATGCTTTTTAATTCTCAGTACCACAGCGTGAGAGGAAAATGTGCACTTTCTTAGGTTCACACCATTTTCTGTAGAATAACTCTACTTAACTCGCAAATAGAACACAGAAGGAGGAAAAAATAATGCAACGCGAAATGAATTTCTTGAGAGGCGGTAATCAGAGCTCAGCTCAATATACTGGAGCTCAGGCAGGATGAAGAAAGTGAAAAACCATTCAACACACTTCTGCCCACTTCATTGGTCAGCATGGAGAAAATCTTAATAGGCATGCGATGTGCCATAATTTGGTTTCCAAAATTTGTTCCACTATTAAATATAATTTTGAATTATTTCTCAAAAAGACTTTTAAATATATACTATATTTAAATTGCATGGCTTTACAGTGTTTCTCATTTTCTCTGCTGTGGCTCTTTTCCATGTAGCTTTTTCATGTACATTGCTGGCTGCCTGGTATTTGTTGTTACAGCTACTGCCCATATTCCTCATGTGTGTGCATTGTGTGTGCATTATTTTATTGGGTGTCCTGGGAGGAAGACATTTTAATAGCTTCTATTTTAGCTATGTTCTTTATTTTCATTTTGTGCTAGGAATTTATATGTTTTTAATATATTATCATAGTTTATGCTAGACTATTTCAATTTTGATAATTACGTTTCTATTGCACAACATATTTTTATGGAATTTGGGGGATAAGATATTTGAAGGTGTCATTTTTTTAAAAAAAATTGATTTATTTTAATCATGTCACTCTACTGTACAGCAGAGTTCAAAATCAAGGTCAGGTAGAAAATTTTTTAATCATTTTGTTGTTTTTTATGGAAAAAAAGACAATAAACATTTTTAGATGTGGGTTTTTCTCTCAGGATAAAAGTTAATTAAAAAATCCATGAAAGTATATATACATGTATATTTATAAACATTTACACAATTGCATTGCTAATAGACAATGACAATAGATTATTTTCATTGAAAATATTTTAATGGTGATTAAATGTATACTCTAAACTGCTGACTAAATGCAATTCTAAAAAGAAAAGCAACAATAAACCTATTGAAGACCTGATACATGTTAGATGAATACTTGAAAAAAAATTTATAAATTGGTGTTGCCAAGAAAAAAAATATCTATATAACAATTCCAGTTTTTGTGAACAAATGCAAACTCACAAAAATATAACATTTTATAAATGAACTTCTATGCACCTAGTAATGATATTATCCACAAGTGGGGATCATTTTTATGACTAGAAAATCCAAATAAAATGGTGATTTAACTGTTGATGTACAAATATATTTGCCAACACTGTCTCTTGCTCTTAACTGCCTTAAGCTTTTCTTTCAACACAATTTAGTATCTTAATCTTTACTTTTGGAGTGTATGACATTGTAATGCTCAGGAGTTAGGGATAAGTCTATGAATGTAAAGCATATTTAATTTAAACAATGTGTTGGATTCTTCCTAAGAAAATATGATTAAACACCACTACTTTTGAATGTTTCTTCTGGTTTTCTTTAGCATCAATAATTAGAAATAACCTTAATCCTATTAAAATAAGAAAAATTACCTGCACAATGATTTAATTTGAAACCTTAAAGTATAATTAAATTTTGATTCTCCATCATTCTTACATGACTGTGCATGTCTATGGTTTCTACTCATTCTGCATTTAAAAGTTATTTTTATATTATAAAGTTTGTTGTTTAAATTTTCTAAAGTTAAAATATCTTTTATGTAGGTTCATTTTAATCATATTAGACATTTTATAAAGGGTTGAAAAAAGTATAGAGACTTTTCTTAATATGAACACCAGGTTATTAAAATAGTCGGTTTATTTTCACATAAGCATAAAATATTAGTCATTACACAAACTCACTGACCAGAACAAAATTATAAAATCATTAAAATACTTATTTTGTACTTCATAATTTTTTCTTCCTAGAGGAATTAATCATTCTGTGTGAACGTCTTTAAGTTTGTATGTGAAGACAGTCATAAATCTGAATTGTTTTACAATAAATGTGGTTGAAATAATTGTTGGTGATTTAGTTTATTATAATATTTCATTTGTATTCTTTTAGCCATCAAATATCTGTTGTGTCTCCTGCAGTAGACCGATCAATTACAGGTATTTTGGAGAGTAGGAAATTTTTAGGAACGCTGATTTCTCTCAAAGAAATTATAGAACACTTTTTTACAATTTTTCACCTAAAGTATTTCTAGCTGGTGGGAATGCAGACTGGTGGAGCGACTGTGGGAAGCACAAATTTTTTATGTATCTACCCTTCAACCCAGCTATTCCACTTCTGGAAATAGATCCAAAGGAACCCAAAACACTAATTCAAAAGAACATTAGCATCCCTATGTTCATTGCAGAGTTATTTACAATTGCCAAGATATAGAAGCTGCCCAAGCGCCCATCAAAAAATGAGTGGATAAAACAACTACGGGACATTTACATAATGGAATCTTGCTCTGCTGTAAAAAACAAAGACAATTTTACCCTTCGTGACAGAATAGATCAAGCATGTCAAACTCATTTTCACTGGGGGCCACATCAGCCTCATGGTTGCCTTCAAAGGGCCGAATGTAATTTTAGGACTGTATAAATGTAACAACTCCTTATCTAGGGGCAAGGAGCTCTACATTTGGCCTTTTGAAGGCAACTGTGAGGCTGATGTGGCCCCTGGTGAAAGTGAGTTTGACACACTGGCATAGATGGATCTGGAGAACATCATGCTAAGTGAGATGAGCTCATCAGAGAAAGACAAATACCATATGATTTCACTCATATGTGAAATCTGATGAACAAACTGAACTAACAAGGAAAATGGAGACAGACTCATAGATGGAAAGCAGGTGACAGCTAGTTGGTGGAAGGTGAAGGGGTGGAGGGATTGAACAGAAAAAAAGGGCTCATGGACATGAACAACAGCGTAGAGATTGCAGGAGGGAGGGGGCTATAAGGGGACTGAGTCATAATGGAAAAAATACAATAAAGAGTAATCTAAAAAATAAACATCTCTTCCCTGGCTTGCGTAGCTCAGTAGATTGAGCGTGGGCTGCGAACCAAAGTGTCGCAGGTTTGATTCCCAGTCAGGGCACATGCCTGGGTTGCAGGCCACGGCCCCCAGCAACCGCACATTGATGTTTCTCTCTCTCTCTTTCTCCCTCCTGTCCCTCTCTAAAAAATAAATAAATAAAATCTTTAAAAAAAATTAAAAAAATAAACATCTCATTCTAGTAAAAAAAGAAAAAATCACACTTGAAAAATAACCTTCTGTGAAAATGTGTGATTGTAATAATAGCTCATGTAAATGTCTTTTAAACAAAATTCATTTATTCAGAAAACAATGTGAGATTCAATTTTGAATAAATTTAAAAATATACATTCTGCTAGATCTCTACTTAGAGCATTTCATGTTTTTAAAACCCCAATTTATTTCCTAAATTTAAAAAAAATATATAATAATTATATTGTGTAGGATAATTTTTATATGCCCACCTATTTTCAAAGATATTTTTGGGAAGTACAAATTCTAGATATTAATATATGTTACACAATATTTTTGCTAGATTAAGATATATTTTTGAAAAGCAAATTTATATATTGTTACAATAAAAATTATTATCAAGATCATCTAACTCATGTTTTGGCCTTTCATTTTTTAAGATTATGTGCATTTTCCTTATTATAGCAAAACTATAAAATTAAGCCACCCCAAAATGTTCTATCCCCATAAATTTGTTGCAGTCCAAAATATGACAAAGAATCTCATTAGTATTTTGTCCTGTGAAAGGCCAAATATTATACATTTACATAATTATTCTGTATTGCTGCCCTAAGCAAATCTCTATTATAAATTCTCATATTTGTGAGGTTTGCAGGAAAGCATTTTAAATTCCATTTCAACATTGTAAACTTGTTGACCTTGAAAATGTAACAGGAAAAAAAATTATTTATCAAGTGAGAACTTTAAGGGTGCTTCTCTTTCACTTAGACTAAAACTCAGGAAGCTACAATATTACTTTAATCAGCTTTTCCTTATCTATGTTTAAGAACCAAATTTCAAGTTGAACATGAGGACTGTTTTTCTTTTAACTTCCAAATACATATAGAAAGAGCATATTAATAAATCTTCTATCCTGCTTACCACTTTGCATCACCTGATGCTGTGATCTGTTTCATATTTGTGTGTATTGCATTTATTTATATAAATCAGAATAATTTCAGAAATTGGAAAATGTATTATTAGATTGAGTGAGAGATATTAAAATATTGAGAGCCTTCTTCTCCCAGAATTATAGATTGAAATAGAAATATAACATTTCACTTATCCATATGTGTGCTCAAATGGACCAATGAATGTGTTTATATTAAAAACCAAGTTGATAAATATGTTTATTCTATGTTTTATAAATAATAAAAATAAGGGGGACTGGGTGGACAGTGGAAGAATAGAGCAAAAAGTAAAGAAAAAAAGAAAGAGCCAGAAAAAAAAAAAAACCCTCACAGTGATGGATGACAGTGTGGTGATTGCTGGGGAGGGGGGGTTGGGAAGAGGTGGAGGAGGGCACAGAGGGGATCAGTGGCGATGGAAGGAGACTTCCCTTTGGGTGGTGAACACACAATGCAGTGTACACATGGTTATTGTGGAATTGTGCACCTGAAACCTTTACAATTTTGTTAATCAGTGTCTCCCCAATAAATTCAATAAAAATGAAAACAAAGAAAAGGAGAAAATGAAATAATTAGAAGGCAATGAAGGCTTCAAGTAAGTAGAGAAAAGTGAGAGCACACATGTATTGGAACACATACAAAATAAACACATACCTAACGCAGGAAAGCACCAAGGGTGAGGTAAAGTGATAATGATCAGTGCTGCTGACTTAATGATGCTCTAATGATAGTTGTTAACTTCTGTTATAAATGAGTCCTTCCTCTTGTTTAGAAATGTAGATTCTCCAAATAACAGTGTTTGCACCTGGTGAAAATGAAGGAGGCACTGAAAGGGAAGCTGAGCATTAATCTAATTATTTTAGGTAAACAGGCATTACATGAGAGAGGTAAAAGAAAGTTAAAGCTACAAGATAGTGTCAGACATGAGTCCTGACCATAGTCTGGGGTTGCACTGATAAACCTTCTTTCCTAACATGCCAGCATCGTAGTTACGGAAGATGGTTGAAAATGGTACTGGAGCAAGCAACAAAGGTCCTTGAAATCAAACCTGGGTCTTCCTTGTTACTAAGAAAATGTCCCACAAAATCATCTGATACGCTGGGTAAAACCACAGGAAATGTGGAGTGGGTTATCAGAGTGGAGTTCATGAAAAACAGTCTCAGGTGGTATGTAAATATATAAAAACCGTAGCCTGTACTCACATTCTCTTCCTTATAGTAAGAGATGTACTTGAAGTACATCTATACTAAGAGAAGTATAGTAATGTACTTGTATGTCTGAGCATGTGCATAAATTTTCCATTTTTTAAAAATTTTCATACCCCACTAGCTTATATACAGATTCCTATAAATAAATTTTCTTTTCTTCTTAATAAGACAGTATTTATTTGTCTTCCTTCTATCAAACCCTGAGCCAACAACTTTCCCCAGGCTGCCTAGCGAGGTGCGGAAAAGGAACATACAGGGCAGACAAGAACTGTGGGAGGTGGTGACAGCTCCTTGACATGGCAAAGAGGATGAGACAGGCCACCATCAGGCAAAAAGGCCCCACGGCCTCTGAGAAGGCAAAGCCCAGAACGGCACAGGGGATGACCTGTTGCTTCAGAGAAAGGTTCCTGGCATAATCAATGATGAGGCTCCCAAACACAGTCTCAGGTCCAGCTCCAAAACCCATCACCTTACCATGGTAGCCCCAGTCCCAATGAACTTGGCTTCTGTGTACATGTCCTTTGAAATGGTGCTGGTTTGGAACCTGTGACTAGAAATAAGTGAAGTCATGTGATGTGAGGCTGCCAAGTGGAATTTTGGAATACATAAATGTGAAGAACAGTGTGTAGATGTTGGACAATGAAAAAATGGAATACGGTGGACATTATTTGTTTCCTGCCCTTCATCTCTTTTTTTTTCTAACAAGAAAAGCCTAATGCCTAATGTTTCTGCTGTGAGAACAATCACTTTGCACAATAGAGAATGTTGGTGGAAATGTGATTCAAGGTTGTTTTCTAATTTTTTATTTATTTTTATTTTTTATTGATATATGACCCACTTCAGGCCTTATAAATGTCCTCTTGTTGCCTCTGTTTGCACATCACAAGAAGTGAAAATTGTATACTTGTCCCACTGCAAAATAGCTTTCTTACCTTTATTATTCAGGAAAAAGTTGTGCTTTGTCTAACCAAAAAATAAGGACATATTTGTGGTTTTCTTTTCCATCAGTGTTTATTGTGTTTACACTTGTTTGAAAACAACAGATCCATAAAAAATAATAACTTCCTAGGGAATAAAGTCTCCAATTTCTCTTAACACAAGCAAGAACAGGTGCTCTTATATCCTCCTTTAAAGTTGTTCACCATATATTATTGCTTTCAGGTTTTTCAAACTGCATTTTTATTTGCATATAGGGAGTATAATTACTCTTCTCCAGACAGCTTAATTTAATAAATGCATAAAAATATACTCTGGTAAATTTGAAGCTCCTTTTTTTAGCTTTTCTTTAAAATTAAATTTCTTATAAATGAATGCAACATTTTAAAAAATTGAATTAAATCAGTAGAGCATCTGGGATGGTATTATTTGATAAAAAATGGAGATGCATGTGGCAGATCCTTTTAGAACCCCACCAGACAGTCACTTCTCTTTACTTATTTTTCAGAAGTCCAATTTTGTTTCTACAGCCAAGTGTCTACCCCAGGCATATCATTATAATTGTATTCCTTTATGTTTAATCATTGGTCTAGAGACTGTGTATGCACACCTCTGGCCAACGAGAGGCAAGTGAAACTTTGTAACAGTGCTTCAGCAATTTTTTTTCTTTCATTTAAAGAGCAAAGCAAATGAGGGGACCAGCCCCTTCCATTTCTGCTCTTGGCTAGTGTGGGGAATAGTGAGGTGCTTTGATCTGCTGCAGCTATCCAGAGAGAATACACAAGGATGATGTTAAGTAGACCAGAAGGATGAGAGGGCTTGAACTTGCCCTCTTGTTATTGAGCAGTAGAAATTTGCAGCTGCCTAGTTCCAAATTGCTAATAAGATTTGCATATTATTTGCATAGCTTGCCACTGCACAAACCTATAAAGTACGTGGTTTGCAAGATCTGATGTCAATACTGTCAGCCACCATGGGAATATGTTCCTGGTACTGTGCAAAATGCAACATGTGCTCTTAGCCTGTGTATGCTCTGGCCCAAATACGAGAGAGAACTATCCTCATCGTGTAAGTCACTCTTATTGGATAAATACATATTTTCTGAAAAATCATACTGACATAAAAATCTGAAAAGTAAATATATAGTGAGTGGTCATTTCTCTTGTAATAAACCATTGTGAATAAATGACATAAATTAGTAATACATAAGACATTGTTAGGAACAATTAATATCATACATGATTAAAGGACAATATTAAATATGAAGTAACCAAACCCTAAGTTTTAATTACAATATTACACATTTACTGGTAATATTCATTTGGTCTCCTGATAATACTTAAGTTTATAGCTATTTTGTTTGAATTTTTCATTATTATTTTAAAACAGTATTCAATCATATGTCAGTATTTTATGTATTAGGAAAGAACTAGTCTGTAATGTCAAAATAATGTAAGAGTGTCTGTAGAATGCTATTCTGGTCATAATCTTTATATAAAAGATTGTGCACAGAATAAAGGAATGCAACCTATTAAAATAAAAATTAAAATGAATCTACAAACTATAAATTACTGCATAAAATGTAATAAAGTATGATGAACTGAAATGTGTGTGTATAAAATTTTGATGACTAAGTTGTAATCATATAACTTATCAGAGTGTTTTGAATACCAGCATATTTTTCAATTTCATTTCATAAAGAAATCTTTAGTATTTCTTTAAAAACTGGTAGTTCTTAATTAAACTAAATGATAAACCCGCTTTGTTCTTTGGTGTAATGGAGCTTATGGATAAGAGAACACATCTACTATTTTTAAAAAGAGGAAAAAGTTCATTACCTTTACTACTGTGACCACTTCCAGTAAGTAAATGGATGTTTTGAATAAACCATATGCCCTATAAAAAAAAGAAATTTTTGTTTGGAGTATTTTTTTAAAGAAGTTAACCTAATTATTGGTAGAGACATGGCCTTGACTTTATCACCAATGAAATATTTTATGTTAAAGTACTTGAAAGCTTCAAAACACATTGGTGTTAATTATAACAGCTTTTATTAAAAACAATGTGGAGAAGATTAGTGTTTTTTAAAAAGCCATCATGTGAAAGAGAAAATGTTTCTGCCCAGTCTGTCTTAATTAAACATGAACAATTTTGCAAGGTTTACTAATCAAGGATACACTATATTGTATTAAAGACATTTATAGATACATATTACACATCTTTTTGGGGTCCTACTTTTTACTATCAGTTAAATTAAATACTGACATGATTGCCTTCATTAGGACCCTTTTCATTTTTTTCCAATGTTTCATCTCTCCTAAAGATGTTATAAACAGGGTAGTGCAAAAGTAATTAATCTATTGTGCAACAAAAGAGAAATGCAGTGTGCTTATTTTGACTTATTCCATTGTAAAGTAGTTCACAATCAAAGCTATGGAAACCACAATAATTTTTATATGTTACTCTCATTGAATACATGTCTATATACTGAGATTCTTGGGTGTATAACAAATATATATATATTTAAAAATATACAATCAAAGAAAGAGATATATTGCTGAAGGCATTTTGTTAGATGAGCTTATTTAGGCTACATCTGCATTGTAACTTAAGACTTCATGCCACTTACACATATAATGTAATCATACAGTTGATCATCATAAATGTATTTCATCTAAGACTAAGATGACTACTTAATAAAATACTTATTTGCAGTATAACTTCATATGTGAAATAAATCAGATTTTTTCAAATAATATATTTGGTAACAAAACTAAGCAGGTGTTCTTTGTCTTTAAATAGTTGTGCATTAGAACATTTACCTCATAAAACTATCTTGTTAACGTTTAAATTTTTCCTGATCTTCTCCAAATATTTAAAAAATGTGTTTCCCATTTTGGATCATTAGCACATCTGAAAATTTTCAACCCAATATTTATGAAGAAAGCCACCTTTTTGTAATGGGGTGAAAGCATACTTTGTCTTTCTATAACTTGTCAAAAGTTTATTAACATGATGGTTTAACCATTGCTTTTGTAATTTGAAAGAATGTAATTATGTCCTAAATGAAAATGAACTTATGTTGACAAGTGAGAATGCAGAGCACTAGGTGATGCTTCCTGAGGGCCAGAGAGCTATGGAGAAAATTTTACAGGGAGATTCCATTAGAAGCATTAGAGATATTGAGTGTATTTTGTTATATTTATACTTTCTGCCTTGAATGCAGAGGAGAGTCCTGGTAGACTGTGGTAAAATCCTTGCCTATCTCTCTTTTTTTTCTTTTATTTTTACAAGACCTTATGGATCTACAGATTTATACAATTTTTAAAAAATATCCTCCTCACACTGTTAAATCAGCAACCCCTTATCTGTTGGAGAATATTGAGGGTTGTTATCATAACTGGTAAATCCTAGATGCTGTATCTCAGGCCTTGGAACCAAACTGACTTACAAGAAGAGTCAATGACACCTTTTTGAAAGTTCCTGTTATTGCTAGTAGGAAGGGAAGCCAATGAAGTATTTTGGAAATATCTAACCTATACTTTCAGTTATTCCTTTGATGGCTGTGTAAATAAGTAATTGACCATTAGGTACAGGAGCAAAGGTTGAGGGAATTAGTGAGGAAATTAGTTCAATATTACAAATACAAGATGATCAGGACCAAACCAGCATAAGAATAGTAGCCCTGGTGAGAAATGATTAAATTGTTGATATATTTTGAAAGTAGAGTAGACAGAATTTACTAAAAGACTCAAGGAAATAAGAAAAAAAATGGTGACTCCTATAATTTTGGTTTAAGTAACTTTAAAAATGAATGTTTTATGTATACAGATAGGGGAGCATATGGAAGAAGTTTTTTTGGAAAAAAAGAAAAATTAGGAGTTCAATTTGTGATGTTCATTTTCCAGGACTGAGGAACATTCATGTATCAGATGGGTTGAATAGGCAGTTGAATATATGGGGCGTTGTTCATATTAGAAGTCGATGGTTGGGGTCTTCTGACTATAGAATATACTTAATATGTTTAAACTATGAGATTGAATGAGATGCCCTGGGAAATGGGTGGATATGGAGAGAGGAGGAGTTTGATGACTGAGCATAGGGGCATGGCAACAGTTCAATGTCCAGGAAGTGAAGAAGAATCAGTCAAAGGAGGCAGACCAGGATTTCTCAACATCAGTACTATTAACAGTTCTGGCGAGACAACTCAGTGTTGCGGGAAATGGCCCTGTACATTGTAGGATGTTTAACTGCATCATTAGCCCTTATCTAGTAATTGCCAGTAACACATTTCTTTCCCAGGTGTGACAACCGAAGGATTCTCTAGAAATTGCCAATGTCCTGAGTTGGGCAGCCCCCCGGTGAGAACCACTAGCCTAGACTTTGAGGAAAGAAACCAGGTAAAGGTGGCATAGAGGCTATGCATTATTACTTTAAAACATTCTATGGAGCAGTGAGTTATCAATTATGTTAAATAGTAAAGTAAAATGAAGACTAAAATCAAAGTAGCAACATGGTGGTCATTGATATCCCTATACCTCCCTTCCTAAACTGTTGCAACAGCCTTATAGCTGGTCTGCTTTTTTTTCTGCTCTTGTTCTTCCATATTCTGTTCTCAAACCAGCATCCAGTGTGAACTTGTTAATATATAAGCTTGGTCGTGTTGAAAACTCTTCATTGTCTTAATCATTGCTAATGTCTTTGTTAGGCCAACAGCGCCCTGTGCTATTTAGACCCATACTGCCATTCTAATCATGTATCTCAGGCCTCTCCTTCTTGCTCTTCCTTGGAAGCCCTCTCTGCAAAATTTGGGGCCGATTCCATCCCAGGCTCTGTGTATGCTCCCCCTCTCAGCCTGGGCCTCTCTTCTACTGAGTGACCATGTGGCTCACTCCTTCATTCACTTCCCATTTTTGAACAAGAATAAGCTTCTCGGATAGTGTTCCCTTATGACTGTATTTAAAATTGCAAATACTCTTCTACATGCCTATGTAATAATTGCCTCTTATTACAACTAACCTTAGCACCTTCTAATGTACCACGTATTTTTAAATATATGTCTATACCCACTAAAACTGTTATTAACAAGGAAATATATGGAAATTGAAAAAAATTAACAATTGAAACTAATACTCTTTGTTAGACTTTATTTGTATGTTTCAAATAGAGCTAGTTTAGCTTGAATTATCTAGATTTTCACCACTCTAGTTTGCATAGTCATGGATTAGAAAAAGTTAACTAGGTATATTGAAGAGGTTTTAAAAATATTATTAATATAACATTGCTTAGTCTTAATTTGATGGTCTTATGCTAAAATGTAACAGTTTAATAAGTTCATGGGAAAAACAAACTTAATAATGTTTAAATTCATAAGCACAGTGGATTAATAAAAAATGAAAAGCTCACTCGTCACACCTCTGCAGGGCAGCATCCTCAGTGATGTTTTCTATCAAACTATTCTGACTCAGCTGACAGTATATCCTATACGACTAAATTATATATTTGCATAAAATTGTACGTGTGATGCACTGAGTAATCTTGCAAGTTTGTCACCTTCCAAAAGAGAAATAAATCAGTGGATATATGTGATTTTGCTCCATTATTCAAACATAATGGGAGCACTGGAATATGTTAAATACATTTAGGTGAAACATGATTTATAGCTTTTGGATAAAAACCTACTGATAATGCCACCTCAATATTATACTTCTTTATCTGTGTTATTTATTTTAAGTGAATTTCATATTTCAAGGAGAAGTAGTGTAGTGTAACTTCAATGATGAAACATTAATTATACATCCAAGTATGAAATATGGCCTCAAAAATGTTACCAGCAGAAATTTTTGAGTAAATTTGTTTTCTCTATATGAATAGTGATCCATGTTAAGATAGTGTACAGGTTTATTGATGATAAAATTAAAGAGTATAAATACGTATTACAAAACTCTATTTTATGCTTTATAGACAGAACAATACTGTAAAATTTCAACATACTTAGAAAAAGTGATTTTAGCAAAAGTCCAGCAAGTAATATGCTGCTAGGAAATTTTCCCAAGTATACGAAGTGGTGGAGGAGGGTTACTTTGTTTTCTGATTTGCCTCTGTCCTCACACAGTCTCAGTGTCTTTTAAATGCCCACATCATTCACTTCTATTTTTTCAAAGTCATTCAGCTTAAAGAATATAAGCATCAAAATAGCTTATGAACATTATTTCTTCATTGCACATTTACTGGCCAATGTGTACTGAAAAGTTTTAAATCCTGAAAATGGATTTTTAAAAGATTTTATTTATTTATTTAGAGAGGGGAAGGGAGGAAGAGATGGGGGAATCATCATTGTGGTTACCTCTTGCATGCCCCCTACCAGGGACATGGCCCGAAACCCAGACATGTGCCCTAGCCTGGGAATTGAACTGGTGACCCTTTGGTTCACAGACCAGCACTCAGCCACTGAGCCACACCAGCCAGGGCTGATAATGAATTGTTAAATAATCCTGTTAAAAGACGAACACTTGTTAATCTAGGACAAAAGGAGTATTATTTGTGGATTGGAATTATTTTCATATTTGTTCTCTATTTAAGCTTCTACATGTCATTATCCCAGTAACTAAAGAAAAAAATGACCAGTTTCTGGCATTAATATGAAAAACTAAAAATAACAAGCGAAATGCTAGTGAATAACACAGCTGAGAGCCAGGAAAAAGGAAAGACAACTGGCATGCCAATTACTCTGTGCTGATCAATGAAATGCATGGGACCGCATATTGTGCATCTGGACAGAGAGAGGTATTACCCATTAAGTTAGACCTGCCAGGATGGGGGGGAATAAGGCCTTTCAAATGTGGAAATGATTAAGGCATACTTCCAATTCATCTTCAACTGCAGTAGAAAGAGAGGTTGCTACAATTCCAAACTGCAATGGTAATCAGCAAGAAAATTGCCATCTTTGCATAACCTATACATCATTTAATTAAGCCTAATTTTCTTCTTAAATTCCCAACTGGAGATTTTCCTTGATGTCATAAAATTTGCCCTTGGGAATCTCTCTTTTCCACCCAAAGTATTCCCTTGATGGTGGGAATTACCTTGACTGTACAAATCTTGTTTATTTTCCAAACATCATTTAAAAATTCTCAATCAAAAATGTTTCTACCAGTTACTCCTTGAGTTTGTTATTCTACCAAAATTAAAATAAACTCAAAATGTAGTTTTCAATGTATTTTAATCTAAAATAATAAAACAGATTAAAAAACCTGTGTGTGCTCACACACACACACTCATATACTCATACACATACACAAATGAGACAAAAATAAAAAAGAATTTTGTCACCAGCCTCCTTAACAGAAAGCATGAGAAAAATATTCAACTTTTACTTTCTTAGTTTCCTTATATTATAAAAAATTATATAAATATGTTGGAGTTAAAGATCCATGTATGTATATATCAATTGTGGATTTTTGATGATAGAGATAAATGAGAATAAAAAAACTATCATCAATTATTTATATGTCTATTTTATAGAAATGTATTTGTATGCAAAATAAATAATAATATTCTTTGTTTCTCAAAAGCTGCATCTTTAAGAGTGATTTTAAAGTAATTGTTTGGAGAATTCAAATAACTGGCAATCACAGAACAGGTGACAGAAAAGCCACCCTGCCTGTAGTACTGACAAGTTTATTGACCAGGAAACTTGCTTTCTCCCATCTTTTCCCCCTAAATTTTACTGCAATACATGCTCAGTGTATAAAATTTGAAAAACACAGTACAAGATAAAGAAGTAGCTCACAACCACTCATTATTTTAAAGCCTGCTCAATGACAGGCTATTTGTTGTCAATATATGATTCTATTTTTCAATGTTTTAAAAATGAACTGCAATTCTAGAACAAACATGACTGAAAACTTGAGCATATGTGTAGCAGGGGACTACCTGCCAGAACTTCTACTCTATGGGGAAATGCTTGCTAGAGAACACTGAGCCTTTTCTTCAACTTTTCCTCCTCCCACCCAAAGGAAAGCGATTTAACAGATGGAGAGGGTGGTGAAACTCTTATGTTCATTGGCTGCATTTTCTTATTGAGACCAATGAAGGTGACAAAATAAGCCACAATAAACACTGGCCATTGGGCACAGTATATGTCAAGACACAGTGGATACTTTATGGGTTATTTCCATATAGAAAATAAATACGATTTCCAAGTCCATCATCTTCCAGTCTCTCTGCTTGTGACTCAATGATGGCCAGTTACTGGGAATCCAAGCAGTATCCGTTGTGAGTGGTGAATGATAAAGAGATCTGAATTTATTAGTTAGAGTCGGGCGACTGCCTTTTCACATTTAAAAAAATTATTTATTATTTATTGACTGGTATTCCTTGTGAAAATTCTCAAGGAAAACATCCTGGTGTGATGTGAATATCAATTCCAACTCCCAAAACATTATTTAAAATGAACCTCAGGTAAAATTGCTTCTGATGGTGTATTACATAATAGTGTACTATTAGCAAATATCCATGATATTAAAATATATTTGTGTACTTAATTTTATTGACTGTGTAATACAACATCTTGGACTAACCATTTTCCCTCTTTTTCCTCTATGATCACATACTCTGTGATAAACTGGTTATATTCTAATTGCCCCAGTGACCAAGTCACATCTGTGGTGTAATTGCGTTGAACAATTTGATAAAAACATGTAGTCTAGTCAACGCATTGTTTCCCAAAACGTTTATTAATGTGCCCAATTTTGGCAAAGTTAGTAATTCTTCAAAAAATGTGGAATCTAATGAACAAACTGAACTTTTGGGGAAAATGAGGACAGACTCATAGAGAACAGGATGACAACTAGGAAGGGGGATTAGGGAGTGGAGGGATTGAGCAAAGAGGAAAAAGGACTCACGGACACGGACAACAGTGTGGTGATTTCTGGGGTGAGGGGAGTATAAGGGGACTAAATGCTAATGAAAAAAATGCAATAAAGATTAAATATAATAAATAAATAAATAAATAAATAAATAATATTTTAGCTCCTCCACAAAAAAAATTAAAAATGTTCCTGCAGGTCTATGTATGCTACTTACTTTGAGTTGATTAATTCGAGAGTCATGCCCCTGTTGATCAATTTGTATGTCTGGGTGGGCACAAGCATTGTCCCTCTAAGCCTGCCTGCAAGACATGTTTCTAGGAATATAACAGATACTTGCTTTTCTAAACATACTACCTATGCAGATTTTCTTTTAATAAATGAAGTATGTTCCTTTCAATATGAATAGCATACTTTTTATTACTGATTCTGGATGTCTGAACTTTCTTAGTTTTTACAGTGTGAGTATAATTTTCTAGACTGTATTTTATAAATGTCTAATGACACTATTAGAAAGCATTATTAATTTTTCCTTTTGTATTTTGCTTCTACTCACTTAACTGACTAGTAGATAATTTTAAAGGATTTTAAAAATTTGATCGTAATGAATGTTTAAATGTCATCCTCATTGACATAAACAGTATAAGTCTTCATATATGAAGGCATTATTTCTTATAAGCAATATTGTTTCTATCATTCATTTGATAAGGGCACAAGAATTAGATAGGACAGGGTGTAATAAAAGCATTCAGGCAAACCATAATGCAGCTTGAAATGCCATGCGTTTTGTAAACCAAAGGAAATTTTTCAGCTTTTGGATTGCAATCAACATTTATCTAATAAGAAGATGTAATTACATGTGCTGAAATTTGTAACTAGAAAACAACATGCTTATCAAATATTTATTGAATGCTATGTGTTTGGAAATGTTCTAGTTTTTTAATAGTGAATGGAATATTTTAATAGTATATAGTCTTTAATATAGGAGGGATGGCTAATTTAATTTAAAGTTAATATAAATTAATTGTTCCAAATCTATACCCAGAGTAGAAAGAGGTTCTACATAATAAATATAAGTATAAACCCTCAAATATTCATAAATCAACTTTCTTGTGAGAAAAGAACCAGTGTCTAATTGCAAGTTTGGCCAGCAAGGAGACAAGAAGCAAAGTCCGAATCTGTCTCCTGGATCTAAGGTTTGGGGTGAGATTTTAAGGGGTTTTGGCATTGAATTTTCCTGGATAAGGGGCCTTTGTTTCTGAAAGGGTTCTGGTGTTGGGATTCTGTTCATGTTTGGGACTTTTGTCCCACAGTGGAGAGCAGTTAAGGATTCACAAATGTATCTCATGAATGGTGTAAACTTAGGTTCTGGGTTAGCAACAGGATAGGGCCAGTTTGAACCGGTTCTGTGGTTAACCATTTCTATTCTGTTCTATCTACTAGCTGTCAGATGACAAAAAAATAATGCAATTTAGTACCAAGTTTGATATCCTTTAGTCATGGGAAAGCAATCATGGGTTGGGGGAGTACAGTGCCTCACAAGCAGTGGAGCACATTTCCCCCAAGGGATTTTGGACAAGAAACAGTTTTATAGAGCATTGTGAGATCTGTCAGAGATAGAGCATGATTGGCTAGAAGGTTGGAGATTTCCCTATGGGACTAGCAGGAACTATTTCTAGGGTAAGGTGAGCTAGCTAACCTTGAGTTGGAGGCTTGTGATTGGTGTATGTTAGAATTCATCAACAGGTGCAGGCTGAGTTAAGTTTAGATTTGTGATAGTTGCCTCCATTTTGTGGGTCTTGAGATGCAAATTACCTTTATCAAAGCCAATCACACTGTCTATAGCTCCAATCTCACAGGAAAATGTCCATGACCTAGTGTTTGATTGTTATCCCAATTGGGACAGTGTCTTCATAAAAAAAAACTATATATATATATAGATATATTTTATAACTACATTATATTAATATATTATTATTATTAATTATATATATTAATATATTATTATTAATATATTATTATATATTAATACATATATTTTTAAAACTATATATATATATATATTGTCCATAGACTATATATATAGTCTATGGACATATGTATATCCATAGAAAAGAATGAACACATCATTTGGAGCAGCATGGATAGACTTAGAGGTTATAAGCTAAGTAAAATAAGTTTGACAAAGAAAGGCAAGCAAATATCACATGATTTCACTTATAGAGAGAGCAAAATAAGTGAAGAGAATAGAAACAAACTCCTAAATACAGATATCAGATTAATGGTTGTCAGAGGAGGAGCCATTTGAAAGGCTGGGTGATAAAGGTGAAGAGATTGAGAACTGCAAACTGGATACACCCTTCAATAGCTCAGTCGGTGGCATCAAAGAACTACAAATTGATATTCACAAAATAGGCACAGGAATATGAAGTACAGCATATGTGAATATAGTCGGTAATAAGGAAATATCATGCACAGTGCCAGACAATTGAAATATGATAAGAACAATTTGGGAAGTGTGTGGTTGTCCATCTGCTATGCTGTACACCTGAAATTCATACAAAATAATGTTGAATGTAAACCACAATTGAAAAGTAAATAAAAATTTAAAAAGTCACCACAAAGTGAGTGGCTTACCTTGTTCCAGTTGTATACCATTTATTAGTTTTGGAGAAGCATGGGCACTCTATGGGCAACAACAAGAAAGAATTTATCTAGGTTGATACTTGTCTGCAAACAGTAAGGAAAGAACCCCTATAATCGGCAGCCACAGGACAGCAGCTCTAGAATAACAACAACCACAACATTTCAAATCCAGTTCCACAGTGTCTGGGGAAATGGTAATACTTGTGGGAAGAATGAATGAATGAACATATGTGAATTTGGTTCTTATACCAATTTACTCTCTCAAAATGAGAGGTTATTTAATATTACTACATTAGTCAGTCTCTATGAACTTGCAAATACTGTAATGATGATTTATTAGGAAAATATTGGTTATAAAACAATATTAAATTTCAGATACTATCAGCTTCTGGACATATATATATTTTAACATTTCCAATATTATTTCTCAAGCAAGACTAACTTACTTTCAGAGGAATAGCAATTTAGTCATACCTAGGAAATAATTAACTGCTTTATGGAAGAAGGACAAATGATGATTTAAGAAAACAAAACAGAAGTGATACTTTGTTTATACAGACTGAATAAAAAAGGATTTGCTCTCATATGATGATTTTTGGAGAAAATATATATATATACATATAGATCTTCTCTAAAGAGGATTTTAGAATTAAAAACTTACTGGGCTTTCGGATATGTTTCTCTGTCGTTCAATGACACAATATTTGATAATTAAGTCTGTGTTTTCATGTATTATTGTCCAAGAATTTGACTGAAACCATAAATGACATTGGATAATTTTAAGGTAATAAAGTTAGTGGGTTCTCTACCTTAGTTTTCAGTGTATTGCTTTCTCATACAAGTACCTTTGAAGTAACAACAAAGTGATTCATCTCACCTCAAATTCTTCTCAAGTTACATAATTATGTCATCAGAAAAAATTTATCTCATATTGAACACATTCAATAACTCCATCACATTTCCTAACTTAATATTCTGGGAAGGAAAGGTCTGAAATATTATGTGAATTGTTGACTGATTGCATTAATCTGAAATTGCCTGCTCATTCCCATCCAAATCCCTGGCAGCTTGTCAAGTTGGCTCCGGTAATGAAAATGAAGCACATGTCATCACACTGTACATGTAGATGCTCTTTGACAAACATGACCTTTGTACACATAAGACATTAAGGGGATATTTTTAAATTGTAGTTTAGAAAATTAAGTTCAAAGTTAATGTTTTATCATCCACTAAAATCGGTTGTATTTTTTCATTAGTCCCTGATTTGAGTGTTACTTTAGGGCACATATGCATTTCTGCTTTTCCAACACTTTTAATTTAATACATATTTGATTACAATTTAGTTGTTTTCTACAATATTATGACAGAGTAGTAGCAGAAGCACATAAAATATAATGAACAATCGAAATAGAATAGTCAGTGTAAAGGAGTAAAATTGATCAAACATGATTTACATTAAACTATAGTATGTAACAATAACATAACAGATAAAAATAAAGTTAACACATCTTGTACTAAGGATAAAACAACAAAGTACACCAAGAGAAAATTTGACCTGACATCATTTTGGCATGCGATACTGCATGATAATGTAATGCCTTATGTTCCCACAGTAATCAAGGTTTTTTAGAGAGCTTTGTAATTTGTTGTTTGGCATATAAGAACTTCTGTGGCTTATTCGGGAATCACTGGGGAAGTAATCAATGAATAACGAAAACAAATCAATAAATAATTGTTTTCTCTAAAGGATGGTGCTAAATGTGATAAAATGACACAATTCCAAGAGAAGCATTTGGTTTCCAGAGGTTCGTATTGTTAGAATTATTTTTTTTTTAAAAGGAGTGCCCCTTCTCTAGACTTATTTGACTCTGATTATGGTGTAAAAAAATAAAATAAAATAATAAAATAAAATAAAATATAAAATAAAATAAAGAAAGTAATGGGCAAGTGTATAAGACTCTCATTTTGCAGAATGCAGAAGAAGTGTAAACATTTTGTGTGGTCCTGCTGGTGTCAAAGATGTTCTGCTACAAACGGTTATTGCAACGTGCTGCACTGTTCTGTTATTGGCGGGTGTTTGTTTTCACAGAAGAGCCGGAGTGTGACCTTAGGAGTGTGTTCCATCAGAAGTGCATTCTTTACTTGGTGAACATAGTCAAGTGGACTGCCCTAGCAAAACTGAAAATACATCACAGAAAATACTTTTTGTGAAGATTCTATGCAGGATCAAGGACTCAGTGAGATGATTTAGGCTTCCTGGTATTGCTACCTCTCAAGCGTAGACAAATTAATGATCTATATAACTAGATTTTACCATTTACAGATATGAACCTGAGGATTTTCAGAAGGCAGTAAGTCAAAAACCTTTATACCCAAGAGTCCTTTGGATTGAATAACCATAAATCTATATACTTTATATAGAAGAATCTTAAGAGAAAGAAAACTGCCAGGCAATTACTTTCATGACCATGAAGTGGCACAGATGCAAGCTGTCTTAGGTGCTGTATATTTTACATAGATTGAAAAGAGTATTGCTCTTCAATTCTAGAATAATGAAAGACATTGCACTTACTTAAACAACTAGAAAATTATCAAGTGGATGATTAGGAGAATGTCTAAAGGCTTTGCATTTTAATGAGATTAAAATTATTCACCTCAGTTTTTCCAAACAAGAGTTTTTGCTTATGTTGTTCAGAGCTCATTAAAGGATCATGGTATTTTGAAAAAATGTAATGATGTTTTAAATTAAAGGTTAAGTATTGCAGTAAAAATAAAGCAAACTTTGAAAATCTTAAGTAACTGACAAGAGTGGTAATAGTCTTTGATCTGTGATTAGGAAAATAGTATTCTATAATATATATAAAATGATTATAAAGTAGTGGTTCCAAGAAAAATTATTTTCTATCATATACACAATGTAGTAAATATAAACATTATATCACATAAACCCAATTTTAACATACCTATTATCCCTTAAAATCATTATTTAGAATATCATTGCATAGGCATCACTCTCTGATATCAACCTTCTTGTCACAAGAATGGTAATAAATTATTACTTTTTATAGAAAGGTTTATGATAAAAATGCAGTTTATTTTAAAGTATTGATTCATTTTAATAAGATTTTTATTATCATTTGTGAAAAATACGAGTAAAATTTTATATCAGCAGTGAAAATTAGCATATACACCATCCCAAGGATCAAAATGAACCTAGGCCTAAAGCAGAAAACCTAGAAATTTCTCACACTTCATTTTCTTTTGGTTTAATAGGAAAAAATATATCTGTGAGGAAATGACAGAAATACTGGAAATTCAGTAAAAAAGCCATTAAGTTCATATGCCACCTGATTATAACCCTTGTTTGCTGTCTTTCTGTATTTTTAAAATCTGTCATAATGTCTGCATGTGGAGTAGAGACAGATGGCTGGGATTAATTGGAAGTGTCAATGGGCTATTCCTCAGGCACCCTGTGTCTTAAGTTCTATAGACACCTCAGAAGAAGAATTTGGAGAAGCTGAGACCCTTTCTTCTAAAAAAAGGTAATCATTGAAACCAACCCATTAAGTAGCCTATGCATGCTTTAAATAAAGCTCCTGAACTATGATCCCACTCCGATATGAAGGAAAATGAATGTCAATGTCATTAACACACATTAAATGTTAAAAGATGGCAATTGTTTTGTCAAATTTCCAGTCACCATTCCCTTGTACGCTCGGGTCTATAATTGCAATTTTACATAACACTTGTGATACGTAGTTTGTTCTGATGTAGATGATAACTATTCCACAAAGATATATATCAAGATATATATATATCATCAAGATGGAGTGCAGTGTCTTTCTTCTATTAATAATTTTTGTTGTTGAACTTTATTTCTCAGGTCTGGGCATATATCAGAAAATATTAGATTGGCAATGTAAGATGGAAAAAACTCGATCTTCCACACTAATGAGTGTATTAAGTCCTCAGTTGACACAGGAACTAACAAGGTAAGTTTCATGAACTAAACTTTATTAATACTTACTATTTCTTAAGTTTAACTACAACATGAATGTACTTCTCTGATCTCTGCTTCCTTTCTTTTTTTTTCTTGTAACCAATTGCCCATCAAATTTGTCCTAAGCATTATATTCCATTAAGTAAAGATTGGTATCATAGGCTGCATGTTCTTACACCAAATTTCCCTCTGGGGAAAAAAAAAAACATGATTTAGCTGGAAAATAATCAGGGAATGGAATGCTTATGCATGATATACTCCTTTAATTATCAATTAATCTATGGCAACACGGCTAAGAATCAAAAGTTTGTCAGCCCACTATTTTGTCACCATCACTTGTAAGACTATAGCAAGTAATTTATTTCTAATGACAAGTAGAGTAATGCAATTTATATGAAGCTTATTAATAAAACAGGACATTCAAAAATTTTCCAAATAATGTTCTTCTTAATTACTTTCTGATGTGTTTTATTAAATTGAAAAAAAACCGTGGTACTCACTGGGACTTTGATGACAGCCAACATTTATCTTCATGATATTGTAGCTGTGAAGAGTGACTTCAAAATATAGTAAATAGTTTCTTGATGTATGAAATTCTATGGTGATTTGTTTTGATGATATAATCTCAGTTTGTGCATCTGAGTGCATTTTATGTCTGAAACTCAGGATCCTATTAAAGGAAAATAAGTGAAACTCACTGGGCTTACGGTGTTAGTCTTATTTTCAATTTTATTTGTGTTCATAAGGATGGTTTCCTGAATATTTATTAAAGAAATTTAACAGCTCACAGTTGTACCTGTGAAATATGTGTATCCAAATAGCTATAAATCGCCTGCAATTGTGATTGTATCTGTCATTTAAATAATTATTTACTACCAATTTATTTATCAAATCTGTGTAGGCAATGAATCAACATTTTTGAAACATTATCATAAATGAAGAGTGAGAAAGAAAATTTTTACATTAATTCATAATAAAAACATTACAGTTTAGTTCTTAAAATTCTTAAATCTTCTGATAGTTATAATAAATTTAACTTCATAACTTTAGTAAGTGAAGAAACATACTCTGAAGAAGATATTGCAGACAAAGGCATCCCGTTTAACACAAACATTTTGGCACCTCCTTTGTGCAGCTAATTATCCAGGTGCCAGTGAGCAAGCAAACTCCCATTCCTCACTGAGCTATGGAACTGAATACCTTATTTCAAGTGCTACTGGTATGACAACAAAGTCTCTTCACATGTATTTTAGAGGATCTCAAGTGGAAAGCGGTTTAAATTAATGTGATGGATGGAAAGCAGGAGACAAGTGGTCTAGGCAGATGGGACTGCATGTCTATAGTGCTGGTTCGAGAGAAGTATGGTGTACAGGATGAGTGTGCAAGGCAGAGAAGGTGAATAATGAGATTGAATGACAGGAGCAAAGCTGAAGGTCCAAGTCTAGTTGTTCTAAGAGTTTGAAGGTTATTCAGAGGAAATTGCAATTCATAGGAGGATCATTCATGGAAGATGCTGAATATACCTGTGCATCTCACAGATGGGCAAGAGCAAAATAAGCATATGAATTTGGAATGAAGAGATGATTTTGATTCAGATTAGAAAGATGGTAGATTGATGATAGAAGTAGCCATATTACATGGATATCTGGAGCTACAACTGAGAGATTGGGGTTTAGATTTTAGGGATTAATGAATTAGGAATTGTATGGTGTTAATTGCTCTACATTAATGTAGCAAATAGTTCTGAAAAGTCAATTTAGTAATGGTCAGGAAATTTCATTGATTTTTGGAAACAGGAATATCTTTGTAACCTGTATGTATGTGTTTGTGTGTGTGTGTGTATTCATTAACAGGTTTCACTATTCTGATGTAGCATTTTTATAATAAAATTTAGATACAGGATTTTTTTCAAAAGAGCCACATATAATGATTATGATAACTTTGGGAAGACCAAAGAAGGCCATTTGCAGATTATGGCTTATTAGCTTGGCAAAAATCGAGTATGTTAACTACAATTATGCCAATACAGGTTTAGGTGGTTATATATTTCCAATAGATTTACCGTAATAGAATACTCTCATCACCATGGAATCCAGGGAGGTTTTGTTTTTTCTTTGAATTGTATCTTTTCCAAAGCATACTGCTTGTGATGATATCCACCAAAACCTGATTTCAAGGATACTGTACAGAAAAACGCATGACTCTTTCACATGTGGGATATCAGGTGAGTGTGTGTATGTGTGTGTGTTGGTGCTGGTAGTGTCAGTATCATTACCAAAGATTAGAAAGATAGGATGGTAGTACCTCTGGGATTCGATTGTAGTTTTCTTTCAGGTGAATTTTATTAATGGTATCAATTCAATTCACTGGCCACGGTATCAGATATCTAGCAATTGATTTTGGATGCCTCTTTTTTCTTGTTCTGATAAATGAGAATACCAAAAGTTTGCTTTTGTATGACAGGAACAAAAACACACTGTCTTGAGTATATGAACATTCTCTAGAGTTGCGCCATATTTTAGTCCACAAAGACTTCCACTTTCTGAATATAAGAGACTATTATTTGCACTGCATCCATGTCGTGCTGAGCAGATCTGTGGAACAGCAAATCGTGGGTAGCCATGAAGCAGTTCAGCTGAGACGTGTGTGTTGAACTGGGGCCTGAGTGCATAGTGCTCACCTCCATGTTCTTCTCTGCCGTTTTTCTCCTTTGACTCATCAAGGTAACCTAAGCCTCTGTGGCATATCTAGATCTTCTATGGACACTGAGGATATGTAATAGGAGATTTTGGAGCAATGCCAAGGTAACCTCAGGCAATCACTTGGAAAAAGTTATTTTTAATGCCTTAGGGCTCTAGTTGAGGCTCAATATCAGTCTTGGAGGCTTCAGTGACTTTGGCATTCACGGTGATCCTAACAAGGCTGATGCCATCTAATCGTCTTAGTCACACAATGAGGCTTCTTCTTCTGCATTCTCTTATGAATTGCGTGCGTGCAGTTTGGATGTAGCAAACACTGAGAACACACTAAAGTTCTATGAAACATGTGTCCTACATGCCTAGTGTCCCTTCTGTATCATGGTGAGTTCTCTTAGTTCAAAAGTCATTCTCTCAAGGTTTCCTGTGTTGACTAGAAATGAAATTATAAAACAAAACTGACCTGAACCATGGATGGTCTGAATGACATACTGGCAACAGGTGAAAGTGGATGATTCTGGCATTGTGCTGAAAAGAGAAATTTTACTTAGGTCAATTTTTGTCCACTCTTTTTGGCGCTGTTCCACATTTTTCAATCAAATTAATTTTTTTGGAACTTCCTCTCAACTATTACAGAAATGTGTCTTTCTAAATCACATATAGTAGTTCAGTCTATAGTAATGACATACTCTAAATATTATCTCCAACTAGGACATAAAAATGAACTATAAACACACAATGCAATATCTAGGTGATGTATCATAAAATTGTACACTTGAAACCTATATAATTTTATTAACCAATGTCAGCCCAATAAATTAAAAAAAAGAACTTTAAAAACTCGAAACTTGTGACCAAAGCACTAACAAAAACAATAACAATTCTAATAAAAGTACTGACAAAAAATAAACCAAGAAAAATAGGTTCAGATGTGAAGCAATGGTCTCAGACGGTTCTTGTCTGTGCTTTTAAAAACTGAATGTTTATGTGTAGGAAGGAAGTAAAGATGAAAGTAGGAAGGACACACCAGATGACTGGTAGTGTCTAAAGTTTTTTCTCCAGTTAGTAAAAATATGTCTATTTTTTTTCCTTTTCATTGCTTATTGTTAAGAGCTCTTGCTATAGTTAACAGCGTAGTTGAATTAGGTAACTGAGGTGAACCACTTGTAAGTTATTCAATATAATGTAGAAGCCATCGATATATAAAAATTTATTTGAGATGTTGTTTCCATCTCTGCATGCCTTTGAGTTGCTGATTACTAACTTCCACACAGTTTTTTCTCCAAAAAGGCATAAATATGATTTGCAGAAATTGGTTGCAGAACAGTCAAAGTGTTTTATATACTGACAGTCAGAGACTAGATGGTATCATGGCTGCTTGACAGCAAATGATTGCTAGCAAAGTCTTGTAATGCAGCAGGGTTCATGTTCTGATTTCTAGTGTTATTCTTTGTTGATGTTCCAACTCGCTGTAAAATCATTTGAGGTGCCTTATAAGCAACAGCACAGCACTTATAAAAATGCAAACTTCCTCACAGTTAAAAACACAAATAATTAAATAACAAAGGAAAAATGTGTATCCTTAAAAAAGAAAAAATACAGTTTAAAAAATAAATATTGGTTTGCACACTTGTACTCATATATCTCAGAATAAAAATCATGATTTTATTTTGAAAAATATAAAAGTATAGAGCTTGCCTGTAATTTTCTTGCCTTAATAGATAGTCTTCTGTATATGTAAGGAGACATAAGCTAAAGCATTATCTATGGGTAGGGCCAGAATGTTTCTGGCAAAAGCTCCTCCAAAACTCTTTCCCAAATTGAATTACCTTATATATATGATAATGCCAGTTATTATACAAGTTTAATTCTGTTTTCAGCTTTAGCATTGTATTGGATTGTGTTCAGAAGTCATGTATAAAGTGTAATAGAGAGGTGGTGAATCCAGGGATAATCTAGGACAAAGACAGAAGAATGAAGAAGTGAGACAGAGGCAGAAAAAAAAAAACAATAAAGAAGGTATTGATGACCAGTTTATTGCTATAGCTAACTGGGCCTTTATCCCACTGAGAACATCTGGGAGACAGGATAGAGCTTGCCTTAGCCAGAATCCAGGAAGGAGAGGTGTTTATCTTGCAACTAGATCCATCCCTGGTTGAGTGCTATACATAGCAGTGTTCATTACTGACTCTGCTTACACACCCCAACTCGGCTCTTACTAACTGTGCAGAAATGTGTTTGAGTTGATTCTAGCATTTCAAATTCTGGTTTTCTTAGTACCTTCAAATGTATAGATCTTTGTTGCATGGGTCACCGGCCAGCAGTGACCACGGAACACTGAGGATGGCTCGCCGAAAAACATGCGAGAAAAAACACATGCACAGAGACAGACTAGTTTCTGTGGGGAAGTAGGGACGAAATGGCCACCCCCCCTAGTGGGGACCGTGCCAATTTACGGTCCATACCTGCTTTTATTGGGCTCACTTTGCATAATAATTCAGGTAAAGTACAGTACTCATTAAGCTGTAAGACTTTGAGGAGCAAACTAACTTCCTCCTTGGACCCCTCTCATTCAACTGAGAGCATTCTAAACAAAGAAGGTTTCACAGGAATTTACATATTCTTTCTTAGGCCTGATCACCCGGGGAATCGCCCTTTTCAGCACAGAGCTGTACCACCCTGTCATTGTTTCAGGCTTAGGTGGAGCAAGGGAACTAAGGCAACCAAGAGATAAGGAGATTTTCTCCCAGGTGATGAGAACTCAGGCTATGTCAAAGCCGAGGAGCGAGGGTCCATCACCCCCCTTTTGCTGCAGCCCCCCCCCCAAGTCCTTCTTTTGGGGGGCCTCCCAAAGTGATCGTGCCTGTCTTAGGTCGTTCCCCCGGTGGGGAATCTTACCCGTCTTTGGCTAACCGACCAAGCCTTTTGGGGTTCAGTTATGAATAAAGCAGCAGAAGCAGCATTCCTGCCAGGGAGATAAGCTTTTGTCTCCTTGCTGGCTTATGGTTCCAAGGGCGTTCCCTTAGCCTTAGCCTAGGCGGGGGTTTCAGCTTCTGATACCAGTCAGGGAGGTTCCCAACAGATCTTATTTGTAAAGGCAGTGGGGTTTTTTTTGTTGTTTTCACTTGGAATCTGATTTCCAAGAAATTTCATTTGATTCTTGATTTCTTGGGTAGAAATATATGTTATTTATTACTCCAAATTTTGTATCGCAAAATGAAGCTGGGATATATTAGCCAGAAAATGATTTTCAAAAATCTTTTGACATGCTCAGGCCAATTTCATTGCAGATCAGTGTACATTATGAATTTTCTGCTTAATGACATGCAGAATAAATATTTTGGGGTGTTGAACCGAGAGTAGGTTGTAAGAATGCCACTTACGTAATTGATGTGTGTTTATATTTGTGCCATATTAGGAAACACATAAAGCGAGAGTATCCCTTTGTTGTGATGATCAATTTTATCCCTTGATTAAGATGGTGACAGTCAGATCTGTGCACTGTTGGGGTATAGCTATCCATTACTTATACTAACAGGCAGTCTGCAGTGTCATGCTTTCAAGTTATTACAGATGATGTTTTCATTTCGTATGTAACTTCCCAACGCTCATGAGAGGGACACTGTAATAGACAAAAGGTCTTTTGATTTGTCCACTGCAGTTGCTGAAGTGTTGTCACTTGTTACTCTTCTCAGCCATTCTCCCTTCCCTTAGTGTGATGTACAGAGACATCCTTACCCTTAACTTACATACACTGGCATGTGCTCTCTCCTTCCACCCCATAGGATCCTATTTCTGTATTTCTTTTTTATATACAATTTATTTTACCATCCTTTATGAAAGCAGATACTTTAAAGACAATCTACTAAATGAAAGTGAAACTTCATACCAGGCCTGTACAGCCTTGTACAACCCTGACTCTGCATCTTTCTTCTCATAAAGGTCCCACCTCTTGGCATTTGTCCCCTCACCTGGGCTGCGCTTCTCTTCACAGCACCCGGAACATGGCAAACCCTTCTCTCTGGACTCACCTGCTTTCTCCGTGGCTAGGATCCATATTGCTGGCTATTTCATCATTATCTCTCTTTTCAGTTCCAAGTCTTTCTATTTTTATCTTACTTTTTTTTAAGTGTGAGTATAGGTTCCAGGAAGACATAATTCCATAAGATAGACACTGTGCCAGTTAAATTCTGTTTTTCATCACAGTGTCACCAGCTCCTAGCACACTGGATGGCCCTTAGAATATAGTCATTATTCATGTGTTTGGTGAATTAATGAATAAATGAGTGAGTGTGTTTTTGACATCTCTTATTCTTATACTGATTTCCTGGTACTGATTAAAACCTATAGTTTCCTAAGGAACGAAGACTTCTGATTTCCAAGATTTTTTTTAACACAATACTTATTTGGGGTAAGTTTTTTATGACACTTTTTTATATAAAAAATCAATCATCTTGCCTGCAGTACTATAGGGTTTAAATGTAATATACCTGGCTATTTGAATAGAACTCAAGGATAAATAGTATAACTGTAATTCTATTATTTAGTCAAATTAATAATTTAATTTGATAACTTGATTATAATTTGAGTTTAGAAAGGATGATCATCCTATATATAGTACTTATATATACAGGGTGCAACAGAAGGAACGTCAGCTTCAGTGTGGTTGGAAAGGCACGTGAATGTCTCACATGAGGTGGAAAGCAATTCGAACATTTCACCTAAAATGTCATATGGTGTGCTTGAGTGTGATATTGTGATGTTACAGAATTACATGCTTATAATTTTGTAATAAAAGATTTTGCAATAAAGAAGGGCATTATTTGTGCCATACCCCATATCTAGCTTTGTAAATGTGAATTGAAAATTTTCTATAGTAAAATAATTGTGTAAAATTATATTTATTGTTATATAACACAAACAAAATGAACATGTACACACACACACCCATGCACACACATTCACACATTTGGCAGAAGAGAAGAGGTGGAAAAGATCAATAATTTAACAAAGAAGTCAATATAGATGTAAATTGTTGAAAATATTTTCCTATTTGTTTCTTTTTCGCTGAGTATTTTCTCAATTATGTTTAAAATATTTTAGTAAAAGATTAATTATATCTATAATGTTTGATTTGATTATATGTTATTATACTATGTTATTTTTTATTTATACCAACTGATATGCAGCATTTTTTGTTTATTTTTTTTTTACTCAAAGTATAGGTTATCTACATGTAGCATTTGTAAGGTTAGTGGCATTTAAAATTAGTCACCACATTTTCCATTTTCCATTTACTTTAATCTTCCCTGGCATCTTAAGAGAGAAAAATATTGAGATGTTAGTTTATTATTTTTATAACAATATTTATGCCCTTCGCCATCCATGTTCTTTTTTACTTAAAGACTCAACTAATAGAGTAATAGAGTAAGAGCAGTAAGGTGTAAAATGGTCAATAATATCTATTACTAATCAAGTAATTTTGGACAACTATTTTAGGGACAACTATTTTAGGGAAGCTGTGTACGAGGTTCAGCCACCAGCCCCCACTGATCTGGTTTCTAAGGATACTCGCAGGTGACGTACCACCCTGAGCAGCCCTGTCAACCACTAGGTGGTAGTATATCCTTTCTTATTTTATTTTAAAAAATCAATTTCAATTTATTCTTTTAACTTTTTAGTTGTAAGTAGTAAAATTGTTTTAGTTTCAAAAACAAATGTAGTACTGATATATAATAGTATTGTTATTCTATTTTTGACTTTTCATTTTTCTATGCGATTTTTAAAATTTTCTATTTTATGTGTCCTGATTGTGGAAGAGTATAAAAGACTATATTTATAGTACAATAATGTTATTGTCCATGGTTTTGTTGTTCAAATGGTATAGATATGCAGAGATACATGTAGGCATATAAATATATAATGTATTTCTTAATCTATAAAGAGATATGTAAGCACATTTAACATCACATATATAAATTATCTTTGTTCCCATCTCTATGTTAGATATTTAAGTTTCATAGGAAAATTATCTCTTCATCCAAAAATTATAAATACAATTGCTTTACTGTAGATACTGTTCTTAAGAAGAAGAACAGTATTCAATATTTCTGTACTCAGAGGAGAGTAAAAAAAGTCAGTGAAAAATAACTCATTGTTTCAAAGGTGATATCACTAATTAATTACTTCTCCTTGACCCTTTTCCACAAGTAAGTTTTTATAATCCAATGAAAGAATGTGAAATTAATTTCATGGTGTTTATGATGTTTTTAATATTATGGAAATTGATTTTATATATTCTTTTGCTTGAAAGTATTACTTTTTGCAATTGCTGGATTTATTAATCAAATAAAATAATCTTATCATAAAGCATTGTAAACAAATAATGTCTCAGAACTTCTCAGGTGATACTGCTGGGCACTGAGGTTGGGATAACGTTTCTGGAGGGCTATTTTAAAATGACTTGTGATACAGATGCTCATCGGCATGGAGTCAGATTTCTAGACATCTACTCCAATAAATGTTTATAAAAGCAACCATTTAACATGAAAGATGTTTGTCACAATACTATTCATAGTAGTGAAGAATTTCATACTGCACTATAGTGTAGAGTTTTAAGAATTCTTAACAATAAGCTGTATAATAGAAAACTAAATAACCATTAAACATGTTTACATATTAACTCTCATGGAAATATTTGGTATATTTATTTATATAAATAAAATACTGTTTTTGAATCAAAAAACAAAATGTCATTAGATAGATCTCATTAATAAGAAAATATAATGTATTTATGTTATGTTATATAGATTTCTATATTTATATTTGTATGTATATTTTATTATCCTTTTAAACTATATTTATCTTAAAAATAAAAATATTGTACCAAAACAAACCCATGCATATTTCTTCATAGTTGGAATGGGAACTACATCCATGTTTATTATATAGTAAATATAATTCAATATTTCCTGGATTTTTGCATTAAACCTATAAACTTATATAAGAGAGATTAATAATACACTCAAATGGTACTTTGCTGAACATGTCTGCAAATATATATCAACTGTTATGGAAGTATATTGAATGAAAATGTAAGTTTTAAGTGTATCTTGTTATTTCTTTAATATAGAATAAATTAACTATATAAATAAATATTCATCAAATTCTAGTTGTGCAATAGTTTACAAAGTCTTTCCCGTGAATTTGGTTGTATAAACACTCTGAGGCACTACGTACTTTGATAATTGTAATACCTTGTTTGGTATTTGAGGACCTCATTGGCTAGTGGTAGGAATTGGCTGCCTTATTGGCTTCCTTATGAAGGAAGTTGTCCCTGTATTATTTCATATGACCAAGTATTGAATAAAAACCTTATTTGAATAAATCTAATAATTCTGAAGCTTCTATAGTAAATCAAATGTATATACATATTAATTTAATTAATATAGGAATGCATTTCTTCAGACCTTTATCAATGCCATTGTCTTTATACTTTAAATACTCAAAAATGTGAAAATAAATGTAATACGTAGCAAATTGAAAATTCAAATGCATTCAATTAATTTGAATCTGTTAAAATTATTGTATTCAGAAATAGTGATTTAGAGATGTGCATCATTGTGTTTCACTTGTCTTCTTTATAATCATATCATTAAGGAGTTATAATTAAGCTCCTTTTTGATATAAAGCATGGAAAAATTCTAATTTATTATTCATTTATTATATTGTAATACAAGGTTCTTAAATTTTACAGTTTTCTGTAGCTTCCTTAGAAGTCATGGGAGCAAGGCCATAGCTCAGGGAAGACACACAAAATACTTTGAATCTCCGTGGGCATGAGAGGAGATGACAACAGAAGGGAATAGAGAAAATAGCGATTTTCAATAACATTTACACTAGAGAAAGTTCACTATTTATTTAATCTGGCTTTTTGGTGGAAATACATTATGTACACATAACAATTGGTTCCTTAGTAACACAATATTTCATAAGATAAACGCACATAAATAAATATATGTACATATATTTAATCAAGAGATAAATTGAAGAATCAATAATATCTTTCAATCCACGAACATTGCAGATCTCTCCATTATTTGTGTGTGTTTAAATTGTATTTAACAAAATATTCAAAATATGATATTTTAAGATGAAAAATTCTTAAGATAATTTGTAATTTTGTTTTTATAATGTTTAAAAAATTGGATGTTAGTTATAGTTATAGCACCTCTCAATTTGGATGCTAAACTTTCATCATAAATAACAGATTAGTGCTTAAATTCTGTAAAATTTTCAGCTGAGGAAAGATTCGCTACACCAAGTTGATCCAAGAACAAAAATGTGTGAAATTGATTTTTTAAAATACGTATAACATTGACTTCACTATAAATTAGTATTAAAATCATTCACTGACCAAAGAGTTCCTTCTCTTCTCTCTTTCCTTTTTATTCCCTTGCATTCCCTTTCCTTCCCAGAATTTTCAATGTACAATGCAGTACTATTAACTGTTAAGCACAATGTTGTACAGCAGATCTTTAGAACTTATTTGCTATAGAATGAATGTGTCCATCCAAAATTCATAAGGTGAACTTTTAACTCCTTATGTGATGGTATTTGGATGCAGGTCTTTTGGGAGGTAGTTAGAGCAGGAAGGGGAAGCCTTTACGTATGGAATTAGTGTCCTTGTATTAAAAGACAAGAGAGATCGATCTCTCTCTGCCATAGGAGGACATGGCAAGAGACATTCCACAACCCAGGAGGAGAGCTCCCACCAAGCACTAACTCAGCTGGTAGACACCTAGACTTTCCAGGCTTCCTAACTGTGAGAAATAAATTTCTGTTGTTTAAGCCCCCAAATGTATGGTTACTGTATTTCGTTATGGCAACCGGAGCTAAGACACTCCTCTTGTGTAACTGAAACTATACCTATGGAGCAGCAACTCCACATGTTTCCCTCCTCCAGCCCCTGTCAACCACTGCAGTTCTACTCTGTGTTTAATTCATTTCATTAGGGCTGTATTAAATATTTACATTTCAGTTGAAATATCTATTTACATTTATTTGTATTTCATGTTATTGATTGCTATCCTAAATTATATGCACTGAAATATAGAAATACAATTGATATCGATTATTTACCTTGTATTTGCAAGTTACTAAACTTGTTAGTTCTAATAGTGTTTTCATAGCTTTCTTGAAATGTTTATCTAAATAATGATGCTATATGCAAATTAAAACACTCCTGTTTCTTTCGTTTCATTCTCTGTCTTTTACTTCTCTTTATTGCTTCACTGTAAGTTTCCACTACAAAGTTGAGTAGGATGTATAGCTTGTCATCGCACTGAGTATAAGGGGAAAAGATCTGTCACTCATGATTAATTATTATTTGTGCTAAAGCAGGTCTGCCAGCAATATTTCCCATCAGTTTTATCTGATTGAAAAAAAACTCACCGCTTATATTTTTGAAAAATATTTTGTATGTATACAAACTAAGTTCACGGCGGTTTTCTTTTGTCATTCTAAAAGTAGCATTGCACTCTCTTTGACCCATATCACTTCAGACAAGAAACATGGTTTCTTTCTTATACTTATTTCCCTGGGCACAATGTATCCTTTCCCTCTGGTTGTTTTCAGATTTTATTTATTTTTATTATTGGCTTTCAGTAATTTGGTTTTGTATACGTTGTTGTATTGTTCTATATGTTTATCTTGTTCTGGGTTTGTTGAGATTCTTGGTTCTGTGCATTTAGAATTTTCATTAAATTTGGAATTTTTCCAGTATTTTTGCTCTACTATTTTGTGCACCTCCTTCTGTTTCTTGTACTCACCTGATTTGTTTCATCTCTTTACCTGCTGCCTGTTCTGTTGTACAGGGTCAAAAACTGATTTTTTTCCCATATTTTGTCTCTTTTTCTATTTGTCTATTTTGGGTGGGTAACTTAGGACAGTGTTTCTTTCTCACATAAAAAGGCAGTGTCAGGAAACAATGCCATACAAATATTTTTATGTTTCTTCAATTGTCTAGACTTTCTGAGCAGCAATCACTGGCAATCACATGATGAGTAAGTCACTTGGAAGTTGTAGATCAGGTCGCTCTCTGTAGTGGTTTACAATTTTATCTCCCCTGGAGCCACAGGCTTACACTCCATATGGTAATGAATTTAAAGATCTCCCCCTCTTATCCACAGAAAGGATTTGTTTATCTCAGTAAGATAAGGTACTGCTTTCTTTCCTAGGGGAGAGAGAGAGGTGGTGCAAGCTGCTCTATATAAGCTTTGAGGTTCATTGTTTCAGAGCTCCTCTGCTATGAGGCAAACCCACATTTGGCACGTACTGGTGACATCTAAATGTCACTGTGGCCTCCCATGGAGAAGCTGGGACCTGGGGACCTGTCACCAAGATCTTCTGTAAAGAGATATTTGGTCTGCCTTTGATCCAGAAACCTCATGGCTACTGTCCAGATAAATAATTAAATATTGAAAACATAAAGCAATGATGTTTTCTTAAATGATGTCATTATCTGCAAACCACAGTTTTAATAAAGATAACAGTGTCACCATAAGATAGTTAAGAGAATGTATGTACAAAAGAAATTACACAGTTCAAGGTCAGATATAAAATATTTCATAATTTATTTCAAGATGGTATTTGCTACAATTGAGTACATGGTTTTATCTTATAACATAGCTTACTAATTTACTTCCATACTTTAAGATCAATGTGCATTTATAAATAAAATTTTATAGAACTTTACAGCCCTATGTTAATCAGTAAGTAATTTCTGTGGTCATGGACTGTATGTAAATAGTGCTGTCAGTAGCAAGTGTAGTAATTCCATTTTTAAACATACTTTTAAACAAACTTTATTATTGTGTGATTGTCTCTCTGTTTTGTGGCATATGTGAAAGACTGTTTAAGCTTTTAATAAATGATGTGTTATTTTTGAATGGGTACTAGTGTCCCAGGAAGGATGCCCCCCTCCCAGCTGTACTGAGGTAAAACTGGTACACAAAAGACTGCACATTATCAACACACACGGTACGGCAGTTTGGGAAATATGTATACGTATGTAATTATCACCACAATCTGGAGAAAAAACGTATCTGTTATCTTCAAAAGTTGAATGTTGCCCCTTTTTTGTCTACTTTCTCCTCCCTCCTCCCACAAAAGATCTGTTGACTACTACATATCCCATAGTTTCAGAATGCTAACAGTTTTAAGAATATTTCTCAAAATAAGTGCTCAGGAGGTGACATTGCATCTTAGCAGGACTGTGATGAATCAAGTTGCTAAAAGCTGTTTCTTATGAGGTATTTACCCAATGGTGATAGTTTTAATCCAGATTTTCACATATTTTAAGGGTCTTTTTAATTAAAGGTCTTTTCTTTGATAAATGAGAGTTTTATTTTCTAATATTTTAACAACCACAAAGAGTTTAAAGAAGAATTCGATACAATAGCCCTCAACAGAAGCATTTCATCTTAAAGCACAAGGAAGCAGAAGTCCTGTTTAAAACCCAGTTGTTTGGGAAGGTAAGACAATCTGTTTATGTTTGCCTCATTAAGATGTCTGCATTCTGAAATTTATTTTAAAGCTCAAATAATCCATTGTGTCTGTACCAAAGTAAAAGCACACCTGCATGTATCTTGCCTCACTGTCAAATTAAAAACTGTGGGAGGGGGAAAACACTTTGAAATATGATCATCTTGTGTCAAACAGAAATTTTGCACATAATATATACCCCCAAATGATTGCAATGAACATTTATTAAATGAGGAAAAAATCCTGCGATTTTCCAGGTATCCAGCACTAGAACAGGCCACAGCTTTGAAACTGTGCTTGAATTCCCCACACTGATGCTCTCCTGGGGTTGGTGCCTTTGCAATAATGATGAATTACCAGAACGGCCTCGGCCACGAGCCCTGATCTTCATGGTGAAATAGTCACAATGTGTCTTCAAGGACATCGCTGACTTTCAGGATCAAATGTCACCCACAGCCTCACCAATTCTCTCTCTTGAACAACCTAACCTTTCATTACCTAATAGTCGGCCTTCTGTCACTGACAGTTTTCTTACAGCCTTCATTCATTTAAAGCTTCCTCAAGCTCCTAAGTGTATTTTTCAAAGACATCTGATCACCCTTTGCAGGACTTCATTCTTTTTCTGTCACGTTTTATCTTATTGCTAAAAGTGCTGAAGTTGTTAGCAATTTATGGTCAAATATATAGGAAAACAAGATGATTATATAGGGCATATATCATTTGATGATACTGAGAACTTATCCTTATTATAAAATTTATTAGCCAGTATATCCACTAAAATTTAAAGAAAAAAACCTTAATTTTAATAGATTTTAATAATAAAGTAAGATTTTCTCTAAAATATTTATTTAATTACTTTTAATTTATTTTATGAGTTTAGCAACATGTAACTTTTATAGCCTCAAACTTTCTATCATAAAGTACGAATATCTGTAATAAATTTCTACTGAAGAATAGGTTCTTCAGTAGAACCTATTCATTTAATAAATGTTAATAGGTTCTTCAGTGGCTATAACTTTTCTATTTTCCATGACAGCTCTGATAATTTGAATAAAAGTGGTTCATTATTTTTTGGCTTCTCAGTCTTCTTTTTTTCAAAATAACTTCTAAAAGCTCAGAAATAGATCAGGTTATCTAGTAGTTCAGTCAGCACTAAAATAGCCTTATTTATTACTTTATGAGCCATTTATTTTAGTTTCATTCTCTTACATTTCTCCCCATGTCCCAAATTTCCTATGCAAAATAAAATGACAAAGGAATTATTTTGAATATGTAGATATAGATCTTATGACTGTTTTCTGTAATTTCTCAGGATAAAACATAGCTTGGACATTGGGAATGATCTCATCACCCATGAAATATATAAATGCAATTTATTTTTCTTGCAATCATTCACCTAATATTAGATAAAATATTGGCTCTGTCCAACTACCTATCCTGGGAGAACAGCATTAAAAAGGGTGTATACATGACTTTTATTTGCAAAAGTTTGAGAAGAAGCATAACCATCATAATGTGATGCAATTACCCTGCAGAGAAGTTAAAATAATGAACATAGTATAGTGTAAAATATATATGTGTATGTGTGTGTGTGCGTGTAAAATATTCCCAGGCTATTCACTACTCTGTGACAGAGACTAGAATCTAGAACTTAGAACCATAGCCCCCAAATTTTCAAAGTGACCTAAAACCCCATATATACAGAGAAGGTTATTCTGTTTTCATGAAAAAAGTCAGGATACATGTATCACCCAAGTATAAAGACAAGTTTGTAAGTAGATTATGTTGGAGAAGCTCATTAAGAAGATGTGACCACTGGTTTGACATGATGGGACATGAGTAATTGCAGGATTCCCACCTTCCCCTGGCTTTAGAAGGTGCACTCCACTTGCCTTCCCCATTCCCAGAAATTGCCCCAATGATGCAGCCTTGAGATAATGATGTAGTGATGAGACTAATTGGACTGGGTACGTGACTAAACCAGTTAAAGTTCTCTGTGAGTTTAACTCAACCAGTTTAATGTACCTCCCCGTATGAACTTTTAAGATTTTGTGCATGGGTGTGCAAAAGCCTGCACAATTACATCTGTTTTTAGTCTATATGTGTTAAAGGGTTAGAGAGCTGTGTTACTTTCCTTTTTATATGAGGTGGAGCCACCCACTGAGAACCCCAGAGATCTTTAGATTGTCCCCCTCAAACACTTCTCAGTGCAGCCATGCAGCCATGTGAAGAAAGTGCCGGGCTTATACCACCATGCATTTTAATCTTCTGTGTGTTTTAATTTACAAGTTAATTTTAGTCAAAGTAAGCCTAACCTCTGGCAGTTCATTATTCCTTAGGTGAGTAAAATGAGAGAAAGATTAAATGATTAGTATTAACATAAACTGTTCTCTAGTAAGGATGCAAAATAAACTAGACATTATCAGCAAGGTAGAATACATCATTGTGTCAGATTTCCAAAGATGATGGTTCAAACACAGATGCTCTAATTCACATTAAAGAGGATGACCCCCACCAAAGGATGTGCTGTTTTATGTGGCGAGAGTTCAAAAGATTATTCTTATTTATTAATCATGTTGCAAAATGTCATGGATAATTCAGTACTTTGATCAGGTACACTTATCTAGAAAGGGAAGAAAATAAGGAAATGAAAATGGAATAATTGGATCAATAATTCATTATTATTTCCAACAACATTCATGAGGTTCAGTCACATGCATTTGAACTGTGGTTTGCTGACATCTTCCTGGAGTGAACTTCTTTATTATGACTCATTCTCTAATGTGGCATAAAGGAATAACTCTAGGGTGAAACAATTAAGCACACAGACAATCATCCTGGCTTGTTTTCCCTGCATCTTGTGGAATGCTAAACCCATCCTAATGGTTCCAGAATCATTGATCGATAAGATTTACTCATTACAGAAATATTTGCAAAATCATAGACACTTTTAAAGCATCAAATAAACCTGTACTTATCTAATTAGGTGAATTTCTTACAGAACTTCAACATGCCACATGATCTAACCCATTTCCAAGCTCCCATCTTGTTCTGTGACAGCAAGGCTCTTCTGGGAATCTCTGCATTGGCCCATGGAGTGGTTTCTACAGTTAACGCCTTTTTTTCCCTATTATTTCCTTATGAAAAGTCCTGCTCATCCTACAAAACGACTTAAATGGAATTTCACAGTTGACATATTGAGATATTAGCACCTTGTTATTTCTTTCTGTGACCTCTGGCAGAAGTGTCCATTTATTACAGAACTCTTAACTGTAATATAACAGATTAGACGAGTGATTTTCTGGTAGCTAGAAGTGTTTTGTCTCTGAGGATTATAATTTTGAGGTAGGAATAGAATATATACCCATAAACAGATTTTTAGGTAAATATTTTAATAAGTAGCTTATGGTATGGCATATTATACCAGTACTACATACACCGCTCGTGATCTGTGTGATTATCTGAATGATGATAGAAGAAAAATATTTATTTTTTGTCTCAAAAAAACAAAAAGAGCTGCAAGCTCAAATCCTTTTATCCTTACTCCAAGCACTAATTAAAATATCTCTCATACATTCATAAAATGCCTGCCTGGCTTCCTTTTCCTCTGCCACTTTAACTTTTCATAATAATACTGGACTGTGTGTTATTATGAAATTCCAGCATTCTTATGCTTTTACCATCATTTTCCTGTGATTGTTTCCTGTAGCTAAGAGTAACTATAGGACTGCCTGTCAAGGTTTTGACCCAATTGCTGAAGGAAAAAATATCCTTCATCCCATCATGCTGGTCTAGTCCTTCTGGCCTGCTGTGACACATGCCACAGACTGAGTAGCTTATGAATGACAAACTTACCCCTCAAGCTCTGGAAGCTGGAAGTGACACTTGAGGGTGTGGGCACAGTAAGATGAGAGCTCTGTTCAGAGTTACAGAGCTCTCCTTGTGTCCTCACATGGCAGAAGGGACTAGGGGCTTCTCTGGAGTCTTTTTAATAAGTCACAAATCCTATTCATGAGGGTTCGGCACTCGTGACATATAAACACCTCCCAAAGTTCCCACTTACTAATACCCTTATCTTGGGGGATTAAAATGTCAGTATATGAATTGGGGGGAGGTGTAAACATTCGAACCACAGCAATGCCAGTGGCTGGAATGGATTTGTTTACTACAAGCCTGGGCATTTATTTATAAGAATTTATGAAAGTATTGTGGTTAAAGTTACAGACTTTGCAGGCAGACTATACAAAACCTCGGCTCTGACACTTGACTCTAATACAGCTTCTAGCACATCTAAACAGTCGTAATGATACACTGCTTATGGGGCATGAAGGTTGTGCAGATTATGTAAATGAATGTAGACAAAGTGCTTATCTTAGTGCTGGGTAAACAGCAAGCATTCAATAAACTGTGGCTAATGGGATTACATCATGACAAATATTAAATAATAATACACATTATTTCTGCATGTATTGACTAGCCTTTCGAAATTACATAATAGTTGAACACTTAGATACAAAGAAGGGGGAAAAAAAAAGACCTACAATTACCATAATTAAGAAGGACTGAGAGTCTATTGAGCTCCCCTTTATAAAAAAACATCAGAAAGCACCATCAAACATTCCCTTTTTTCTCTCCACGGGGCTAAATACAATACAATTTCATAAGGTTAACAAGCAAAATCAAAACTGTATCAGAAGACAAAAGGAGTCGAAAAATACTATTTCAGTTTCTTCAAGAGATCTTAAAAAGAGCACGAGTGAGTGCGCTTGTGTGAATGTGTGTGCGTAATATATTATATTCGCTTTTAAAGACTACTTACGGTGAGTTTGCTGTTCTTTTAACCCCAAAATTTTGGCACCGATGAAAATCACTGAAGTAACTAGATACTAGAAAATACAAGCTAGACAAATGGTGGGAGACTAAGGAGAGATGATTGAATGAAGATGTGCAGAAGAGGTGAATGTTTTTTTAATTCTAATTAAATAATTATGCTTAATGATGTAATTACATTCATGAAAATTCTGCTCTACATCTCAAATGCGCATAATAAAGATACCACACCATAAAGGAGCATAATTTAAAATGAGAAATAATGATGTTTCCTTCAAATACTTTTTTCAGTGGAACATTCCCTTTCTCTGTCCCTGCAGGAAGAGAATACTTGAAAAATTTAACTGTGCAAATTCCAGTATTTATCCACAGAAGAAAAAAAATGCATGTGTAATATACGTCATCTGAGAAACACAATTACAAACAAAATCTCCCCCAACCCAGAAAACCTCTCCACAAAGATAGAAGAGAAGGAAAACAATGTTATTATTGAATAAGCATTAAACCAGAATGTGAGATTTATCACAGGCAAACTGCTAAAAGATTGCAGTTGGAAAGAAATATCACCCTCTTATACAGATAGCTAAGTAGATCCAACCCATTCCATATATGTTCTTAAGACAAACAATAGCTAGGCCTCAAGTAAGAAGTATTGACAGCACCGTTTTTAATTAAATTTACTGGGATTGCAATGGCTAATAAGATTATTTAGATTTCAAGCATACAATTCTATAAAGCATCATCTGTACGTTCCACTGTGTACCCACCACCCAAAGTCAAATCACCTTCTATCACCATTTTTTGACCACTTTTATCCTTCTCTATCCCCCAACATCTTTTTGCCTCTGGTAATCACCATACTGCTCTCTATGTCTATGCATTTTTTGTTCATTTTCCTTCTTTGTGCATTTGTTGCTTTCAGTTTTAGATCCCACATGTGAGTGACATCATATGGTTCTTGACTTTTTTTTACCTATTTTGCTTAGCATGATATTCTCAAGATCCATCTATATTTTCAGTCATAAGAAAAAATAAAAGACAGCATCATTTTTTCACATCAAGTGCATCCAAACTTCATTAGGCAATGGAGTGACCATCTGTGTTAGGTTTTTTTTTTTTCATTCAAAGGAAACATTAACTTCTCATTTCTTTATGGCAAGAAGTAGTTTTGCACTTGGAATGAAATGCCTGCCTAAGTTAGGGGCCTCCCCTTCCACAAAACTGAGAGACAACCCAAATAAATTATAAATAAATAAGACATTAATTCAACATTTTGTGTTCCTAATTTGTTTTATTTGAAATCATTTCTTCAGAAATCGTGTGACAAGTTTTCATGATGACAGATGATTACTGGGATTATTGGGGTGATCACATTGTAAGGTAGAAATATGTCACATCACTATATTGTACACTGAAAACAAGTGTGTTTAATAGTATACTACATGCCAACTATATTTAACTAATAAATGAATTAATGGATAAATAAATAAAATTTACTTAGAAAAAATAAAAGAAACATGATTTGGACTCTGAGCATTAAACATTTCAAACCTTACACCCCTTTTATATTATTTGCAGAAATTATTCAGTTAAGACAGAGTAGACAGCAGGTTAAAAGGCAGCAGATTTGTATAAGGGACTGATTGACTTAATGGCCACAAACTGACATAACAGTAAAACAGTCAATGACAGGCGCTATATAACTAAAAAACATGAGAAGATAAAGGCAAAAGAAAAAAAGCACCAGTGCACAGATTTATTTCTTGCTGAATTCTGCCATGCTCTTAAACAAAAATGTTGCTATATTCTGTTACAGGAGTGCCATTTTAATCTCTCACAACCTTGGCATATTTCTGCTTATTTTGAATTAAAATGTACTATTTCTTACCATAAGACAATAATGTAAAACACTTGTATAATGCTGTTAATGATCTTGATGAATCACTTCCTTGCACCTGAATTTCTGCCCAGGGTGTAAAAACCTCTCTTTAGAAATGCATTCACATCTTTTTTGAACCAGGACCCCTCTCTTTTGTGCTTCTTTTCCAATGGCTTTTTGCCCCGCCCAATCTCAATCTTCTGCCTGTTACCGTTTTCGGACAGGCTTTCATTGTAAAAGCATTTTGAGCTATTTTGAAATGCACATGCAGGTATTTCCTAACCCTCTCTGTACCACTGTCACATTTTCAACTATTACTGGGATCGTCTAACAAATGACACAAAGTGGCGTGACTCAAACTGGCATCACTTCTTCATAATAGAATTTGCTTCATGTGGCTCCGTAATCCACTGGCTCTGTCATTTTCCAGTCTCCACAGCGGAAAATGTCATGCTTAATTCCATTGCTCTCCATGGCCTCTAGAGTTAATCAATTACCAAATGCTCTGTTTCCCTTTTTAAAAAGTTTAATGCATAGATATTCATCTTATCAGAAACTCTTATCCCCTTATATTATTAAACTCTTCACATCTGAAAATTGTACTGATATATAAACTATATTTCTTAAATTCTACTTCTTTCTCCCACTTCTACCTGCCAGATTTCTACCACTGTTACCACCAGATTAACTGTCTGTAACCATTGCTTTTGATGAAATGCTGAAACCTCAAAATCCTCTTCAGGGAATGAAGCTTCATCTCTGTAGTCTGACTGTGGTGGGCTTCTGCAACCTGGTCCCCCCTAATTTTCCAATCCCATCTCTTTTACATGGCCTGTGTGTAGACATTTTTGGATAAGTGTGAAGTAAATGTTTTGTTTCATATGGAATATGTTTTCCTCTCACTATTTTTAACAATTCAATATAATTTATATTTCAGTTTTTCAAAATTTAATTTATATGCCATCTGAGAGTGAAAACAATCTGAATCAGTTTGGGATTTCCCAATCCTAGCACCTCCTCCAGATCTGGGGTTATTTCGGGGAAAATAACATATTGCCAATGTAAGAGTGCATGAACGGGAATGGATGCAGTCCTCCATGACAGCTGTCAACACGGGCAGGTCTCTGGTCCTGACTGGTTCTCAGCTTTTTAGCCCATCTAGGTTGCTGCTGAAATCTCCCTGGTTTCCATGCACATGACTCATGACTCTTTTTGTCCTATTGTGATTCTATGTCCTACATTTAAAAAAAATTATTTGTTTACTTTTAGAGAGAGGGAAAGGGAAGGAGGAAGAGAGGGAGAGAAATATCAGTGCATAGTTGTCTCTCTCTTACCCTCTGCTGGGGACCTGGCCCCCAACCCAGGCTTATGCCCTGACTGGGAATCACACCTGCAACACTTTGGTTTGCAGGCCGGCATTTAATCCACTGAGCCACACCAGCCAGGGCCTATATCCCACATTTTGATACTAGTGAATCATAGCTTGATTCAGATTTCCTATAATATCACAGGAGACAGCTGAAATAGTCTCACATATTCGCCTTGATATTCTTTGCCTTCTGATACCACTTGCATGCGTACCTTTGCACAACTAAGCCTGAAGCTATGGATGCCAGAAGACCACGATTTAGCCACAAAGAAGGCAGATATGAAGCCTGTATTAAAATGCATGCCTTCATCAGAGGGAATATACATCTCTCTCAGGTATATTTACATGGACTTTATCTCTAAATGGTGTTTAGAAAATTAATCATATCTTGTGGCTGGAAAATGCCCTCCACAGTGATACAGATCCAGCTATACTTCTCTGATCACCTTATTTTCTACTATATATTTCATTTGTACCAAGAAAACAATTAAAACAATAAAGGTGGAGCTTATTTCCAAGAAGATAAATGGCCATGGAGAAGGATTTTCCACTACAATGGCTACAGACTTAGATCTTAGGTTAGAAAATGAGTTCCCAGAGTATAAAACAACTTAAAATTATGGAGCGTTTGATTTATACATATCATCATGTTAAAATTGTTTTCTCAAGTAGATGCTTATTTTCTTTCTTTACTGTGTTCAAACTGTGTAGACCAGGGAGTCAGGTACAATGTCCACTGCAGGAAATACAGATTTTAAATCTTTCAAAAGGCATTTCATTTATTTGCCTGTAATTAGACAATCAATTCTACTGGGATTTATAGACTACACACGGTGAGAAAAAGGGAAAAGAAAAGTTGTAAATCAGGCCCTGGCTGGCGTAGCTCAGTGGATTGAGCGCGGGCTGGGAACCAAAGTGTCGCAGGTTCGATTCCCAGTCAGGGCACATGCCTGGGTTGCAGGCCATAACCCCCAGCAACCTCACATTGATGTTTCTCTCTCTCTCTCTCTCTCTCTCTCTCTCCCTTCCCTCCCTAAAAAATAAATAAAAATAAAAATCCTAAAAAAAAATACAAACACTAAAAAAATAAATAAATAAAATAAAATAAATGTCAAGATCGGGAAACCTCAAAAAAGAAAAGTTGTAAATCAAATATTTGAAATTTACTTTAAAGGTCACTGACTCATATGGCTGACTTCAGAAGTATTTAACTGGAAATAAAGAAGTTAGGAAACAAACAAGCTAAGTACCTCAAATTATAAAGTTAGTTACTTTAATTATTATGTAGAAGGCTTTTCTCCTTAAAAGCTCACTAATGTGTTCGGAAAAATAATTTTGAAAAATTTTGTAGACACTTTGCAACATATTTTATTTATCCTTCATTGTTTTCAGATAATATGTGATATATACAAGATTTGAAGTTGCTTTCATCATAAAAAATGAAAACACAGAATAATGGAAGATTATTTGTCTTTTATGTTATGACACTGAAATATATTTTGAAAGTTTAAACAGAAACATTAATTTTTGGAGTCAGGGTATTGGTAGCAAAATTGATTTAACTGCTAAAATGTTAACAATATCTGTTGCAAATATGCTTGTTAAATTTACATGAAAACTAGTATTTTATGAAATAAAATATGATTCTTAATTGTTCTAGGTTTATGATGATAACGGTAAAAATAAATTTTTATGTTATTTCTCTCATACCTTGTTAATGTAATTATTTCACATTAATAATAGTAGCTTATAGTACCATTTTTTTTTACCTCAAATGTGGGAGACAACTTTATAGAGGTTTATTTTAATATATAGTATAGTATGTAAAATGTTATACTAAAATATAATCTATTAAATATTTTTATTTATATAATCATCTACAAATATAGAAAGAGTAGATATTCTGTTAGACTTCAAAATACATCTGCATTTCACCACTTCTTAGCAAGATTATTGCTATCACCTTGATCTATCTTACCATTATTTTTCACCTGTATTATTACAATAACTTTCTTATTTGCTACTTTTGAATTGATTTATTTTATTCCCATTGATTGGTCTTGACCAATCCTATTCCCATCACTGCAATATTTTTTTCTGAACATTTCTTGTGTCTGAAATTCTTTTGCTGATATCTAAGTCATTTGTTGTGTGCTCTTATTTTAAGTCTATGTTTGTATTTTACATTTTTAGTTAGCTTTCCCTTGACCATCCATTACAGAAGAAAAATATCTGTTTGCTCCTCAATGCTTATAAATTTTTACTATACTTTATTTTTACCCATAGTATTTATCAAAATATGATATTTACTCATGTATTTTTAAATATCTGTCTTCCCCACACTGAAGCTGGAAGAACATTCTGTTTTCATCATTCCTGTATTTTTCTGCACTTAGCATAGGTAGTGAAAATACTCACTCAATGTTTAATGAATAAATGAATGAAGAAGGAGACAAAAAGGGAGAAAGGACAGAAATGAGAATAAAAAGAAAATGAACAAAATAAAATGGAAAATAAGAGAAATAAGTATATTAGGCCTGAGATTCAACAAGATAAACTACTTGAAATGCCATCTAATTGAGTATAGGGAAAAAAGGGACTAAAATATGGTATACAAACAACACCAAGTAATGCAGATGGACACAGACAGGGTGAAGCATTTCTGAAGCAACTTCATCTATGTCTTCACAGGGTGAAGGCATAGATAACAGAGGTGTGTTGGGTTAGGGGCATAACTTGGGCAGAAAATACATTTATGTTATCTTTTCAGTTGACTGGTTGGTTTTATGTTATTGTTGCTGGTGGTCAGTGCTTACAGTTATGAAATTAAATATAATAATGTTAATTTGGCAATACTATATGTTGAAGATTGAAGAATAATATAATCACCAAGGCAGAAACACAGTGAGCAAAGTCAAAATAAAATATAGTTCGATAAATGAATACAATTACAATCATGAAAAAAAGTGTATTAGTAAACAAACAAAGTTAGGAATTCATTAGGGCATGAAAAATAAAACAGCGATTATGATGGAAAATAAGAAAAATTAATGGGTGCAAAATCTTCATTAAGTTTTTCCACTGGCAATTTGTCAAAACTTAGTAAAGAGCTAGAAATAAAAAGAAAGTTAAGTTTAAATCAATGAACACAGTTGAATCAGTAAAATCTTTGTTAAAGTCTTTAAATACATGGATTAAGCCAGTAGTATATATTTTATGTCTCATGGCAATTTAAACAGAAAATTGTGTAAACAAAATCATAGCAATAGATGAAGATATAGTTTCAAGAAGATAAGGTCATAGAAAAGAAACCTGAAGAATAATGAACAAATCATGTAGTGGGTTTAAAAGTTGTAATTATACATCTATAAGTCGACACACTATCAGAAGTGGCAATATGGAAAACTAGAGGCTCCTTGTATGGCTAAAGACCAGATTAGAGTTAATCAATTTTATTACTGCATTGTTAATTCATGAGAAAACTCATGAATTATTTGTTTTATAGTTGCATATGAAGAAATTTTAAAGAGTTTTAAAGTGAAGCCCTAATGGTTCTATAGGAACAATTTTTTTAAACATCTTCATTGCCACAGTGTTAAGGGAGTGGGATTTTCACAGCTGTGCAGACATTCCCTAGGACACGTGAAATATGCTTCATATGGGAAACTGACCTGTCTTGTAGATTCCCATCAATGAAGACACATTGAAGTTTAATAAAATGGTGTTATATTCAAGCGAGGTGGGAAGACCTTTTTGTATATTAAAGTCTTCCAAGAGTAGCTGCTTCTCCTTTAGAATTAGATACATCCAGGTCTTCAAGCCTCAGCTGCTTTTTCCAGTTGAGTTTTTAGGAAAAATGGACTTGAGTTACAACAACCTTTAGCCACTTCCCATGTCTTATCACTAAGACAGCAACTAAATTAAGTTTTTAAAAACTTTTTTAAAAGTAAATTCTGGCTAATTAAATATCGACTTTTTAAATAACTTGTATTAAAAATAATCTACAGCACTCTGTTGACTTCAAAGTTATTATCTTTTTCATTAGAGTAAATATATCCTTAATGTGTTGGGAACAACCCTGTCTGGTTTCAGAAGCTGTAACTCTCCCATGGCTAAGGCTGAGTGAGTGACCTTCAGACTAGACAAAGCTTATCTCCCTGGCAGGGGTGCTTCCTCTGTCTCTTTTACTTCACCCTAGCTGGCCCCCAATGCTTGATTGGTTAGCCAATGACGGGTAAGACTCCTCAAGGGAGGGACAATCTAAGACAGGCACGATCACAGGGGCCACCAAAGAAGGACTTGGGGGATACCGAAAAGGGGTGAGGGACCCTTGCCCCTTGGCTTTGACATAGACAGAATCTTCATTCTGTCTGCAAGAAGTCTCCTAATCTCTTGGCTGCCTTTCTTCCTCTACCTGACTTAAGCCTGGAACAATGACTTAAGCCTGAAACAATGCCAGTGGAGGGTGCTGCCCTGTGCTGGAAAGGGTGGGTTCCCTAGGGCAATCAGATCTAAGAAAAAATAAGTAAAATCCTGTGAAACCTGCTTTGTTTAGAATGCTCTCAATTAAATGATAAAGGTCTAAGCAGGAAGTGAGTTTGTTCCCCAAAGTTTTAGCGCCCTTTAGCTATCGGACCCTGACTCAAAATAGGTCCTGAGAGTTCTTTGTATGTTATTTATTGTTTGATCCTTACTGCTTGATAATGATTAATGAGCTTTACCTGTATTCCTGTGCAAAATGAACCTAATAAAAGCCCATTGAAGAAAAGGCTCTTGGCCCTTCTCCTCTGAGAGATCGGCCACCTTTCCTCCCCAAGCAGATCATGTCTTGGTAGACTTATCCTCACCTGTGGTTGCCAGGGGGAACCTGTGGGTGGAGCCCCCCCACACTTAATGTTCAACAAAAATGAACAACAGAAAATACAGACTAGAGGAGAAATTTAAGGCAGTCAATAAGTTAGGGAGATAGCCTTGATATTTTTCAATTAAATATGTGTACAGTAATATCAAAACCTGGGAATGAGAAGAAAAATGTAGGTAGGCTAACAGAGTGGATAATATAATGGAGTTCTGAAGAAAAGGTATGCCAAATATTGCCATTTGGTTGGGTTTGGCAGTGAAACCTCTATTGACTGATACAAACCCAGTGACGTTCTAGAGGATACAAGCTACACAGTCTTATAGAGTATGACTAGAAAGAATTTCAAACAATAGTGACAGAAAGTCAAGTGATCACATTTGAATGATGTTACATGTGTCACTGAGATTAAGTGCTTCCAGGTAAGTGCTTCCATATACAGGTAAGGCACAAAAGTAAAAAGACACAATATTTTTGACAAAAAGATGTACATCTTTACATTTCCTATCAGAAAAATAAAGATCTGCTACCATATTACTCTTATTAAAAACATCATGGTCACATAACTGATTCTTTTGTATTGTTTTAAAGTGAAACCTGCTTCTTAGAAACAAGGTACCAATTTGCATGAATTTCACATTTCAGGTTCTGAACAATCAAAAGCTCCAAAGAAGTTAATATGATCACTGATCTGGAGTTGTCAGGCTAAATTCTGAATCTCTTCTTCTGTGTGTGTACATGTACTTGTATGTGCGTGTGTGCCTGATTCCCCTTTATTTAGTAAACAGGAGATGGCAGTATCTGACCATTATTTAAGGCATGAGGTAATTGAACTGCTATAGCTCAGAAGTCTCAAAATGTGCCATATACACACATGCACAATGCCCTCTATCATTTTGCAATTAGGGTAGATCATTGCATATTTAATTTGATGAAGGCATTAGAAAGAAAAACAAATATCTAGTTTGCTTTTGTTCTTTGACATGAGATATCATGTGACCCAAAAAATGGTCTTTTGATAATGAATGACTGTAAATTTAGAAAGCAAATAAAATAAAAAGGTAGACTTACAAAAACCTAACCTTTTAGGGAGGTTGGGCTCTTTATGCACTGCATGTATTTGTAAATTTGATGGATGAAGTTCTAACTTATTTTTCTATGGAAGCCATTTGACAATGATTTTTAAATTCACAAATAGCTAAAATGTAGGAATACTGGTTAACAGTTGGCAAAGAAGGGAAGTAAACTGAAAGTGTGAACAGCTTTGCCAACCAACTTGCTATTTTAGTCTGTGTAAGTTAATGGGTATTCATAGCTGTGGCACACAGTGTTGATAGCCTCTCAAAATAATTTGTCCTTGCTCTTGGAATCTCCTTCTTTAGAAACGAACAATGCCAGGTCCTCAAGCTATTGTTCCCCTTTTAACTAGAACATGAATTACCTTTTTGGAGCAGGGGGGTGAGTAGCCTGGAGACATCTGAGATTGTGTTTTCTTCCTATTACAGAGAAAGTCATAGGCAAGAAGCTAGACTTCTTTGCCTGTGTTTTGTCAACACTATAGGAGAACAAATCTGGGGGGCTTCCACGACCAAGTATGAACATGGGAAAGAAGCATGTCCCTCACAATTCACAAGAAAGTTGATTCTGACAGTGTGCATGTTTGTAACTGCAGAGATAAAAATGTTGGAGGGCTGGTGCAAAATTAAACAATAAATTTGGGATCTCTTCTTCTTAAAGGAGGGAAAAGTGTTGTTTAAGGGTAATAAATATACAGCTTTCTCTTTTTTCCATGGTCTGTCTCTTAACCTGTCACAATGTTTTCTGTTGCTATTTAATGTAATTTTAAATGTAAAAATCTATTTTACATTGTAGATGAATTTTTCCATTTATATTTATGTTGTACAGTTCCAGTTTTAATAACAATGAGAAGAACAGTTAGCATGCATGTGGAATCCCTGACATTACACAATTTATGATCTGTAACTGGTGTGTGCATATGTATTTTGTTTTTAAAACAGTGAAAACATTGCCCACAACTAACTCAACTGTTTTTGTTCCATTTCTTGATCTGGGCCCATTTTACCAACACTTGCTCCCTTTGTCTTACTCCTGAGTAAGACAGAACTAAAAAAAACAAAAACAAACAGAAACAAAAACAAACTATGGGTCACCCTGACCTTCCCTTTCCTTCTGTGGCATTTTCAGTGTATGTATTGGTAAATACATGGCAGTAACATGAGTAAGAAGGTATGATTGGTTTCCTTAGACATATGCTTCTTATAACCCCATTGCTTTCTTCTTGCTTTTGAAGCAAGTTATTGCTTAATCAGAAAATGTGGCCTCTTGGGGCTGTCAGCACTCACACTTTTCTGTAGGTGTAACATGCCTGCCTACCTACCTGTGCTCACTTCAAGTCTCACTGATATGTCACACTGTAGAGCCACTGAAATTCTGTGTTTATATCATATGTGTCTTCACTATCACTTGCATCCTCCCTTTCCCCACAAGTCTTCATCTTTAAAAGTCAAAGAAAAACTTATTCAGAATTGCAAGATGGTGATAGCTTTGCATTAAATCTGGTGCTCTTCTCAGTGTGGTGCTTTATGTGACTGCGCAGGTGACTAACCCATAAAATCAGACCTGCTGCTCAACTGTGTCCTGAATTATAGATAGGTAAAAAAATAATTAACCATTTTTTGTTTAAACCTCTTATAATTGGTCTATCGGACAGTCTCCATTACCCTCCAGATCCACTCTGCACAATCTTTACCTTACTCACACTTTTGTATGCTCCAGAGAGTTCGTGATTTATATACTCAATCACCCAGTCCCTTGCCTTTGTCTTCAGGTTGGGTTTGGTCGAAGAAAGGTACTGTTAGTAGATTATGGGGTACAAGGAGAACAGAATTTTTTATCACCAGCAATGTTTTGGCAAAGACTATATTTCTCTACTGAGGACCACAGCTTGGGCTGGGCAGTTCCTACATCCTTGGCACTAGGAAACTCCATCCTTTTTGCTGCTGCTGTTACTGGGTACCTCATGACCCCTTATCTGTTCTCTTGGACTTCTGCACATGTTAGTAAATGACCATTTTACTAACTCTTTCTAATGTTCAACTGTCTAATCCTTTTTTACTTCGGGGTCCTTAGTAATGCACTTAGTGATACTATGCTCTTCTCAAGCCAAAAATCATCCTTTTACAGTGTAATTACCCAGACACTGCCACTGCCTTCCAACCCAAAGAACATTGGAAATGCAGTTGTAATGAAACAAAGTTGAGTGCAGTAGCTGGCTCACTGTGAGAGAGAAGAGAGACATACACTACAGATAATTTTGGGAGGGGGAGAGGGTATCTCACTAAAATGTTGTTAGAAAAACTTATAGAATTTGAGCTGTCATTAGGTAGTTTGGGGACTGGTTCCTGGAAGCCAGATTTGCTCTGGATATGTGAGACAGGAAGTGGGGGCCAGAATAAGATCGTGTATCTTATGCAATCTAATTTAAAGAAGAAAAATAAAATGATGTTGAAGATTTAAATGGACATGTGCAGCAGCAGTCAGCTGGGAGAGGGGAATATTTGCTAATGTTGGTGTTTAAATAAACAGTAATTTGTTTTTGTCTGTGGTCTTAACTTTGGTCTCACTTTATATGGTACAAACTGAGAACTTGTCTTACAGTGTTTTGTGTGATGGTCTACATTCAAGGAGAAAACACCGAAGTCCAGTTTTTAGTGCTAAGTACCTCCTAACGACACCAAGTTCCAGGGCCTAGGGTGAGGTCAGTTGTCAGATATCAGGAGCTGCTTTTTCTTTCTCATCACTAACTTCTTTAACCACATCCTATTCATGCATTTTTGTTCAACCTAAGCTCTGCAGACTCTATTAATACATTTACAGTCGATTGTTATTCTCTTTCCCAGGAACAATATGTCTTCTCTTACCCTCGTAACTACTTATACCCCAAGTTTATTTTATTTTATTTACTATTCTTTATTTTACTAACTCCAACTCCTTATAATATCTAACTGGTTCTCCTTAGTCAGATGGGTAATTTATACAAATTAGTAAATGATTATTTTTTAATTTTCCAAAACATATGAAACAGTGGATGGAGATGGCTTTAAAAAGAAGGAACACTGAGTATAGTGATTTACATCTTTTACAAACTTTATCTTAGTAATCAGAAAATATATATATACATATATACACATATAGGCACATATATACATATATACATGCATATATGAGTATGCATGTTTCTCACATTAAATTTTTTAGTAAATTCAATAATAAAGAACATAATATTTGACTACTACATGATTTTTAATTCATCTTTCAAATTAAAACTTGTTATGTGGATGTCTAACTGGTGTGGCTCAGTTGGTTGGGTACCATCCTGCAAAGCAAAAGGTTACTGGTTTGATTCCTGGTCAAGGCACATACCTAGGTTGTGAGTTTGGTACTTGGTTGGGCACTTACAAGAGGCAATTGATTGATATTTCTCTACCTCTTTTTCTCCCACTCTTCTCCTCTCTCTAAAAAATAATAAACAAAAAAGTGAAAATAAACTTAGCAGGAGCACAGGATGCAGAATGGTGGTAAATTGCCTTAATTCATTACTCACAGGTTTTGGAAGAGCCACATGGGGAGGTCAGGGCCATGTGCAGAGGGAGCAGAACCTCAGGTACATACCTGTCTTTATTAGTGTCCATGCACAGGTGGATTGTTTTGGGGTTCCTGAGCTAGGACCAGGTTGGTCAATTATATAGGGGTGTCATCATGAGACACAAACAAGGGAAAGACGCTGGGAGGCAATGGGTGCTTTTGATCACTAGGTCCTTTGGGAATTCCATATCAGGAAGTTGCATTTGCTTGTGACTGTAGCCCATTATCTAGCGCCTGAAGGCCTAGCGTCAAACAAAATTGATGCTGAGGCAGCAACATCGTGGAGTCACTCAGCTAACCTCTCAACAATGCTCCACTATGTATGGGATTTCTAAGGGTATGATTCTCAATGGGCAATATAAACAGAAGTATCTGGAGTGGTATTGCTTACTTAATATGTTAATATTTTGATTTTAACAGGACGTAGGCCTAGAGCTTCTCATGGAGAATATTGTTGTTCTCTATGAAATTGTTAAGATAATGAGCCTGAACTAATAAAAATTATACTTAACATTATGGTGATATTTTCTGCAAGCGAGTGAGCTAATGTTTGCTATTTATAAACGTGTGCATATGGTTCACAGCATCCGCTCCATGTTAAAACCCAAAGGGGAGACACGAATGCATTGATCCTCATGTCTAAATAAGTGCTTAATTATATTTACATGGGTTCCTGATAATGAAAACTATATCATTTATTTCTTCCCATTTTCATGCATGTTCTGTAGTTATCCACTTTCACTAAGGTTCTCCTTGCTGCAAATGTTTCTAATCTGTACTATACTGTTTGGCTTCAAAGATTTCATTCCTTTATTAGTTCCCATATTGCCATATGGTAAAATAATATGTATTTATTTAGAAATTGAAGATTTGTGACTTAGTTTTTTCCTTTTCTGGACTCAACTAAATTTTTATCTAAAGTCAGTAAAAGTAAAAAAGAAACCTTCATAATTTATAAAAATGTAAGTTAATATTTTACCTCATAGTGCATGCACTGCATTGAGCTGTTAAAACAACTGAAAATGCAGGATATTAAGATAACTTTTCTTGTCAATCACTCTGGTGTAGGAGGTTTAATGGGGCATTTGAAAGAGAAAATAGAGCCCTATCTGCAAACAAGACATATAGGTGCCTTCCGAAGATTTCTTCCCAATCTCATTCCGACTTCCAGGCAACAGGAAAATTAAAAGCAATGCCGTTCCCCAAAGTGTGTATCACTGAAGGTGGACAAATAGAGTGTGTTAAGCATGGGAAATGTTAATACATTTATACTACATCAAAGTAAATAGACTAGTCATGTTCTATTAAAATTTCTGGATTACACTTGAATAACATAAAGAAATGCTATGGAAACAGTAAAAACTTACTACAGAAGAAAAGTACATAAATTTGCAAAAAAAGAGAGACTAAGAATGTATATTTTTAGAAGAGACAAGTGACAGAAAAAAAAATCCCTTGAAGTGCATTCTATGTTAAATTAAAACCATATCCTAACGTGGACTTAAGATCTGAAGGATGTAATGAGAAAGCAGCTGAATGTGATGGGAATAGAGATTTTGCTGCAATTAAGAACCATAAGAAACATAAAAAATCTGATCAAAGGCATGGAGTGGTATCTTTATATTATTACAGTTAGCATGGAGGGAAATTAAGAAAAAAATAAATGATATAAGAGTGACGATATTGTATATTAAGATACAGAAAATAAATTTATACGTGTTAGAAGAAAACCATCTAAAATTAAAAAAAAAACAAGCACATCACATAGCATATCTGAACTTAAATATAACTCTCAAATGAAGTACACATCCTGGTTAAATTAGAGAAAGTAATTGATAAACAGATTTAGGAAATATCATGTAAAAAATGCCCACCATTCACAGGATAGAAAACAGCACTGCATCTAACTCTCCACAGCTATATTTGATGACCTAAGAGAGTGAAACACGACCTAAACCACAGGTGGTCCAAGTGTATTATAATCAGTAAACTTGTCATCGGGAGACAGAAATCCTCACATGCGACAGAATTGAAAGTATCTCTGTAGCTGTTGGGAATAGGCTTTTTCCTGGCCCCATGTCTCAGGCATTATGCCTTCAAACCTTTCAAGGTGGTTCTTTTCTGGATTTAGGTAGTTCCCTGTACACCATTAACTGGTTTTTGGTCAACTAAATACTCTGGGTGGAGCCTTTGAAGATCTCTGGAATTTTCCATCTTTGCAGGTTTGTTTATGTTCTCTCTCTCTCTCTCTCCTCTCCCTCTCCTGTTCTCTCTCTCTCTTTCTCTCTCTCTCTGTCTTTGTAAAACTCCTGCTGCACTGGATTACTTGGTCTTCCAACTCTGTCTCCTCACCTCATGTAGAATCTCAGAAGCTTCTTGGATTTTACCTTCTTGTACCGTGGCCTATGAACTTTCTCTAGGCAATAAAGTGGGACATTTACTAGGTTCACCTTGTCTGCTTCCTTTCTCCCATGATTCAATATCCTTGGTGGCATAAAATCCAGTGACAAGAGAGCTATGCATTCATAGTTTTGTCATTTTTGAAAATTTAGGTGGATGAGTAAATCTGGTCTTTGTTGCTACATTTTGGCCACAAGAAATTATATATTCTTAGTCTTTGAGTCAGGATACCTTACATGTTGTATCATCACCAACTCTATTTTAATTCTTTTCAAAGTAAAAATGAAAGGAAGGGAAATTGGTAGAACAGAAGAATTCCACCTCAAGTCCATCTAATTCCTGATATCCAATGGCTGTACCAAGGGTGTCTAACCCATGGCCCATGGGCTACATATGTCCAAGGATGGCTATGAATAAAAAATCATAAATTTACTCAAAACATTATGACATTTTTGGTTTTCATTAGTGTTTGGCCCAGAGATGCCAAAATGTTAGGCACCCCTGGTAGACAGCCCAGCTGTAGCAATTGTGGAATGTAAACAGGAATATATTATAATTATATTGTATGCATTTTCTATAAAACCCATTGTTAACAAGTCTTTCCTAGTAAAAAATAAAAAAACACACACATTGTTTGTACTTCTCTAGATAAGTTCAGAAAAGATAATTCATTCTACCCACTTTAGAATTATTAAAGTGACTTTATGATTATTTTGAGAATTTTAAAAATAGTCAACTTCAAGAAGGTCAAAATATTGTAAAAATTCTACATTTATATTTTTATCATGGTTGTCATTTATCATATTTGGGTGGTGTCCTTGGAAACCAAACAGCATATGACAACTACAGGCTATCTATATGGATTTGTGCATTCATGTAAAATTTTCCTATAATATTTGATGGCTACCTATCATATAGGGACACCCACAACCTTTAAAAGAGGACATTTTTCCTGTTGCTACTTCTTCTTTTTCTGCAGCCATTGTTATCTCTTTTCTTTCTGTTTCAGTGTCTACAATACTGCCCCTTGTTTCACCAACTTTACTATCCCATAATTGCATTTTTCCTTAAAATGTATACAGTGTTGTAATTATTGATATGGATGACCTTAACCTTAGTTGGTTAATTAAAACCTAGATGCAATGGTTGCTTAGACTCAATGAAATACCATCGCTAAACCTCCTTTTAATAATAGAAAGGAGGAATCAATTGCTGAAATTGGTAGTAATGCTGGAGTGGATGTTTCACATGCAAATGACTCATTCACTAGGAAGTGTGGCCCAGAAAACATCTGGGCATTAGATATATATTGGTGAGAGAAGCATTTGTGAAAAATACTGAAGCAAATCAGTAGAGGTTCTGACACGTGAAATGCACTCATTAAATTATTGAACATTTTTTCACAATTTCTCTTAACAAGTCTTTCAGAAGCCTTTTGCTGTCACTTGAACAGAATAGCCTCAGTACAGTCCCAGTAATATGTAGGCTCTCTATATGTTTGCTATGACCTGGTTTACAGACACCTTTTCCATTTTATCATTCTGTCCATTATGTGAATCATGGTGTGCAATGAGTTTTCTGTCAGAAGTAATGTTATGTAGGATAGACATTGGTGACATCATGCTGATCCACTACAAGGATGCTATCAGGCTGATGAGACTTAGAGAAAAAAGGAAGCAGCAAATACACAGACATCTTTAACTCCACCTTAAAAATCCAGGTCCATGCCAATTCCTTCTCTGTTGTTAAAGTAATAACATCATACCTGGTCTCCCAGAGTCTTCCCTTGCTTCCTTCAATGTCTTCTCCACAAAGAAGTCGGCATGTTTTCTGTGGAAACATATGTGTGAGTATCACACACATCATCAAAAAACTCCTGTCTCATCTCGTTTTAAAAACAGCGAAGTCTTTTTCCTTTGGCATTATTATCTACTGCTCTGCCTCTCATGAAGATGAACTTGGCCTCTTCACTTATTTGACCAGACCATGCTGACACAGGACATGTGCATTTACTTTCCCTCCAGAAAGGAGGAAGGGGGGTGCTCTCATTCCCGTCAGGTCTTTACTAAAATCCACCTTTTGGATTAACCCTTCTCCGAACCATATGTAAAAATTTAAATATTTACATGCCAAAATCTCAGGTAAATAATCAATAGTCTATAATATATATTTCTATCTATCTATCTATCTAATTAACCTTATTTATTTTCTCACACCCCCACTAAAATGTAATTCCCCCAAAGATTTTGGCTTCTTTTGTTCATTGAGAATTTAATAACACTGTTATTTATAAATAAATAAATAAATATATATATAAATGAATAAATGAATAAAATACCTGAATTAGGTAACCTTTAAAAAATGAATTATAGATGTGTCTGAAATCAAAAAGAAAAAATATTTTGTTTTTGAACTATGAATGGATGATCAAATTAAAAGCATAAAGAGATCTTTCCTTAAATGTTTTACATAAGCTCGACTTTTTAAAAAAAAATCTGTCTTCTTGCCTTTGGCCTTTAAATAAATATATTTAACTTAATGTAGGCCAAGTGGTGTTTACCAGTAGTTTAAGAGTTTTTATGAAAAAGAGCTGAGTAAGATGAAGGTTCTGCTTCACCTGAAATGAGTTGTGTTACAGCACTACCTGCCATCTCCTAGAAAAGTAACTTAATGGTAATTAGACCTTAAAAATACTTCAGATGGAGTATTGTGAAGTATTTCTTACAGGGGCTGTGAAATTACTAACATTAAATTACTCTGAATGTTTTCAACAAAGAGTGGCACAAAATTAATGTGTCTACTGTTATTAGTCACCTCATGTGTCTGTAACTATGAATTTACACTTTGTTATTTTTAATACTAAGATCACATGTTTATAATATTTTACAGCTCGCTTGTGATAATTTTCTAAATTTTGTGTGTGTGTTTTCTTTAATTTGTGTTATCTAATACAAGCAAGTCTGGATCTAACAAAAATTTTTGATACACAGAAGAACAATTTTAAATCTTTCATATGGGAATACACAGTCTCTACTGGCAATTTGTTTGTAAAATTAAAAGCCCTCCAGGTTTCCTTAGAAAGTAAAATATGATATGTCTCCAAGTTACTGCAATTTGCACATTTATTCACTACAGATCAATAAGGATTTATGAAGTAAAAAGTCAATATTATTTGCGATTTAAAATTTTGTGGATTTTAAGTTTAAATGAAATCAACTTTTTCATAAAATGTTTAGAAAATACGGACCAGCTATTGTCATATAAATACTTTTTTTAACCAAAAGGTGTAAACTATGTCAAGTAGCTACCAAAAGAAAATGATGCCTAGTAAATTAAGCACTTGAAATTATATTTATTTTATAATTAATTAATCATATAATAGCAGTTTTAATAATTAAAGGCAATTGAAGCATCACACTGTAGTTTTACTAAAAATAGGAGTATATATGTGGTAAGTAACATCAGGAACTAGTCAATTTTTTAAAAAGATTTTATTTATTTATTGTCAGATGTGGGGGAAGAGAGGGAGAGAAACATCAATGTGTGGTTGCCTCTTGAGCACCCCCTATCGGGGACCTGGCGCACAAACCCAGCATGTGCCCTGACTGGTAATCAAACCAGTGACCCTTTGGTTTGCAGGTCGGTGCTCAATCCACTGAGCCACAATAGCCAGGACTGAACTAGTTGAATTTTGAACATGAGAGTTAATTTGAATAATAATTATATCTGAGAGATTTAATTTCATTGAAGAAAATCTTATGTTAAAAGTAAACTGAGAATAAAATATCTAAAATATTATTATTATTTGCTTTTTGATCTTTGACTTTTCCTGTGTGTTTTAATAGTTGTACTTAAATGTCAGCAGCCACATCAACTAATACTAGAGTGGCAGTTCCTCCTTTTACCTTTGAATTCTCAGTGTAACCCATAAAACTATTAACTATTAATATCCAACTGCCTTTGCATCATTGTGTTGGTTTCTCAATGATCAGCTATCGCATGGTACATTCATTGTTCAAGCCTCAGTCACATGCCTATAGTTTAAGTTATTAAAGAAGGAAAAGAGAAGATACCCATTTTTATTTAATTTACATGGTTGGAAGAACACCACCCCCACACCCCTGCCCACCCAGAAAGGTGTTCAGAAATCATTCACCAGATAATTCTAATTAATACTAAAGTCCACTACCTTGGCTGCTCAAAAAGTGTGTTATATTCCCCACCACAAATACTCCTAGAGAAACTAATCCCAGTGCCAATGTTCTAGAAGATGTTGTACAGGAAATAATTTTATTCCTTTGAATATAGCAACACATTTCAAGACAAAATACATTACCCTGAGTTAGATGTAACAGTTTATTTAACTTTCATTATAGGAATAATCTTTCAAGTTAAATGAGTCAGCATTCTTTATTTTATTTAGTACAAGATTATCAAGTTTACTACATTAGTATCTAAATTTGTACCAAAATACCATTAGAAAAAAGTATAGAGATTAGATGAATTATAATAAAATTTTATGGAGTGTTTTATTCTTTTTCACAGAATGTTTTATTCTTATAAAATATTATATTTCAATAACATATTTTTCTCAGTCAATATGTGGTATTCCTTTTTTCATAATCAGAAACTATTTTAACCTGATAGATATATTTCATCTGTGTACTGAGAGTACATGTAGGTTCTTATTTTAAATTTTACCTGATTGGCAGTTATCCTTGACAGAATAAATCCCAGGAATATCATGTAAAGAAAAAAATTAATTATCTTCAAAATGTACTTAAATTTAAGAAATAGGTTAAATAGCCCTGGCTGGTGTGACTCAGAGGGTCGAGCACCAGCCTGCAAAGTAAGAGGACGCTGGTTTGATTCCCAGTCAGGGCACATGCCTGGGTTGCCACCAGGTCCCCAGTAGGAGGCGTGCGAGAGGCACCCACACATTGATGTTTCTCTCCCTCTCTCCTTCCCTTACCCTCTAAAAATAAATAAATAAAATATTTAAAATAGGTTAAACCTGTATTATATAATTTACATTATAGTTAGTATATAATCTTGTTGCAAAAATTATAATTCAATGGAAAAAAATGGATGTTTTAACTTTCTTATGATAAAAGGGGTATGTATAAATAAAATGTGTAGAACACAAATGCACACTTTATGTAGTCACTATAAAGCAAATGGTCATGTAACTAAGGCAATGAAAATATTGCCAGAATCCTGGAGGACTGTTACATGTTTCTTCCTAATCATAATTCTCCCTAAAGGTAACTACTATCCAAATTTTTATGGTGAATGCTTCTTTCCTTTTAACATTTGTGTCATAGATTATGCATAGTTTGGACTCAGAATTAAGTATGGGATGACTTTAAAGTAAAGGCTTAGGAAAATGTAACTAAATCTAATACAATGAAAAGAAACAGGCTAAAGAAAACATAGCAAGGTTCTGCAACTCACTGCCAAAAGATTTAAAGTTCAGAGTTCTAGTTGGGGTTTTAAAAAAAAATTCCTCATTAGCAAGTTGACAAGCAGAAGATTGCAGTTTTTATTCTTCCTACTCTTAGGTGTCAGGGATTGAGCAGAAGCAATTATTTGGTTTGTTTCTTTTATTTTGAATGCTAACTTTGTGCTAAATTTTGAACAAAGTGCTAAGGATAGAGTTAGTTTAATGTTGTAAGCTATCTTCAATTCAAAGCAACAAATATTCATGAGTCTAAAAATGGGAATAACTGGTTATTTGAGAAAATCAGATAAAAACAGACTACAACTTTAAACTTAAATATCACTTACATTAAGCTTATAGTAGTAAAAAATGCACTTTGTCTTTCTCTTTCATATCTTAACCTACTGATTTTAGCCTTTTTTCAGGCTGTGGAATCCAATGGATTTCAGGGTGTAGTCAAGGAACCTGGCTAGCAAGCATCCGTCTTTGACTTGACCTATCAGGTTGGAGAGTATTTAAGTAGGCGCTCTATTTCTTCTTCCCACACTATTGCATAAATTCACATACTGAACATTTGCTCTCTGGAATTTCTATTTGGACTCTGACCTGCTTTACTTTCCCATTTCTTGTCCTTGTATTGAAAGGGGACTTCTTATTCTCTTGTTTAATTCCAAGGTGGTGTGATAAACTCAGATTTATGACTTTAATCTGCTTACACAGGGATTGTGAAATCACATTTCAACCATATTGAAAAATTGAATTAATAAAAGCATTTGTTTGTGTATAGCCCTTTGGCCTCATGATCTGATAGACCTTTAAAAGTGTTACTTGAAGGGACATGCAAGCTTTAGATAATCTTGCCAGGGAGAATTATACAATGATTAAAATTCAGCAATATATGCTTGGAAGAAAGCTGGTTCTCATCTTTCTCCTTTTTGAAGGGCAAAAAGAAAAGCTGTGAAGCCAAACTAAAGGAAATAAACACCATAGGAGATAATGTTTTCTCATATTTTTAAGAAACTTTGGCCCAGAAAATAGAAACTCTAATGCCTCTTTAAAACTTAGGATCTGGCTTTGTGAAACTGTGGTATGCTCCCCTATCAGCTTAACTGTCTTCTCAAGGAGCATTGTATTAGCATCGCATCTATTGAGACTGAACTAGCATATACACTTTGACTATGTACTGTATATTTATTCACCTAAATTAAGGTTAAGTTTTCTTTCTATCTTGAAAAAATATTAGCTTCTCTAACCACTTCAGGTTAGAGTTAAATATTTTTTTGATCAAATACTTATTTACAAGTGTTCAATGATTTATAGATTAGTGTGGAACAAGAGTTTATTGGAGAACTGTGTTTCATATATTTAAATATGTCAGTTATAAACGTAGGTGCAAAACTCATATTTTGTCCAGCTATCTTAACACATATATTTTCATAATGACAGTAGCACTACTATATTAAGATTTTGACTTTTCAGTGTTGAAGAGTCTCTGGCCCACAGTGTGCTGTCTGTCCTTTTTCTTCCCCAACCTGGTGAGGCCCAGCCTGCCCATCCAACTCTGTCTATACCATTTATAAAACATTGTCTGTCAGCCACTTCCCAGGCCTTGTGGGTTCACATTAATAGTACAATTTGCTTTCAGGAGAATTGATACAAGTAGAGAATTATTAATGCCCTGCATGTAGCTTCAGGGCTGTTAGACAAAGAAAGATCTGGAATCATTGCTACTCAGAGAGTGCTTTAGAAGGAAGGATATTGGTAGGTCACATATCATTGGCCCAGCAGGTACCTGGCTGTAGTGGAGAGGTATTGATTGGTAGAGCCAGAACAAGGAGGCTCAAGCTCATCTTGCCCAGGTCTAAAGATAGTACACCATTCTATTTTCTCTCAAGGTGGAGTCTATGTTTTATTCATTTTTACATTCCCAATGTTACTTGATGCTCAACAAGTTTTTTCTTTAGTTATTATTGTTGAATGAAGACATTCAAACCCAGAGACATAAGGTAATTGTGACTAAGGCCTTGTAGCTAGTGAATTCAAAAACAGAGTTTAAATTCAGACTTTAAAATCAGAGCCTTCTGCTAGTGAAACTCTTAGTTATTGTTTCACACTAGTTCCTTTATAATAAAGCATATAAAACTAGAACCATAAAAATTGTTGAGCAATCACAAGGCAGATGTGTTAAAGGATCTCAACTGAAAAGATTAAAGTAACCTATTTAAAGAGTTATATTTTTATGGAGAAAATCTGCTGGAGATAGAATCATTCAAGTCTGAATATGATTCAGTTGAGGTTGTAAAATAATTTTTAAAGGGGAAAAGAACAACTAGTTCCTTATGTTTCTACTTCAGTTACCTATAAAATTTAAAAAAGGACATTTTTACATTTCAACTCAAAAGGAGAGAAGTTAGTATTTAATTGAGATAATAAAGGTCATGAAATTTTATTTAATTACATTGCATCTTCAAACTTGCTCAGCAATAGGGCCAATACTTAAATTGAAATGTTGACAGCTTATTTCGTAGACAAATTCTCAGGTTAGCTTATTCAAACCAATACATTCAAAGTATACCCCCCTTCCTGAAAGTCAAGATTTAATCTAGCAAAATAAATATATTTAGATATTATCCTCATGTTAAGGAAAACACTTGCAATGGATATCTATATTATGCATTAGGGTTAAAAACTCTCTCTTGCTCTTGTTTATTTGGATAAAGGCCACACGCAAATTATGGTGCCAACCACAGAACTTTTTCTTATAAGATATTGGGGAAAAAAGAAAATTCTGTGTAGACAAGGAGTCTGCTTAATGTTTAACGGAGCGAGATTTAATGGGAGGAAAAAAGGATGCCTCTTCTCTCTTGTGATAACACCTATTTGTCCCAAATGACAGCTGCAGGGGAGGGAAAGATGTCCCTAATGCACACATAAACTGTCCTGGTGCTGAGCCTGCATACAAAAAGATAAGCGGGGGTAGTGGCTGAGTAATTACAGTAATTCAAGATATGTAAATATATCCTGCGGACCAAAGAAACATAAATAGGTGCAATGGAATTGGTGCGGTTAAGAAAATATGCCTTTGGGTTAAATGGCGCTATGCATCCCCAACAAAGGACTTTGCTCACGGGCCAGAATGGAGGATAATGTGCTCATTTACATGACAGCTTTTTAACCATATTTCAAAATCAAGTGTAAGCTAAATCCTACTTAGGTACAGCTGATTGTTTAAGGTGGAAAAATTATATAATACTCCATTCCAAGAACACCTTTTTTTTTATGAACAAATAACAATTTAAGCAATTGGTGCCTATTTCCTAAATTCCTCTGGGAGAGAACAATGAACTCAAGCAGACTTGATGAGAATAAATATCAGAAGCAGTGGAGTAAAGTGGGAGAATATCTCATTATCAGGAGTACTGCACTGTAATGTCTGGCAATTTGGGGGCTACTCCTACAAAGTTAATGTTAAGGTGGCAGTGTAAATAGACAATAAGACCTCTTGCTTTTCCAAAAATCTTTAGTTGCATGCCTAAATTTAAAGGTTATAGGCAATTATTAGAATGCATTTGATTTTCTAAAAACTTGCAATTTAAACCAGATGCATCCTTTCACATGGATTCTCTATAAATATTCCTGTTAAGTGTTTTTTATAAAATTTTACAAGTTTAAAATATATATTGTCCAAATTAAAGCCTTGAGATTACACACATTCAGATTTCTCCCACATACAAAGAAATAGATTATACTTGCCTCAGAACACTCTAAAATAGGCTCTTGCAAATGCCCAGACAGTGCACACTACGAACTTTCTGGAGCAGCACACATGGGGGATATCTGTGGAAAGAACTGCTAGTGCATGTTCAGGATCCTTTTTGTGCCACCATCTAGGAAGTGGTGATATGGCAAGGCAGGACCTCTGAGTCAGGGAGAAAGTCCACAGTCATAAGTCTGAGGGACACTTAACCTGAATTATTAACAAAGAAGTGGCTTCTCGCCTGCTGGAATCAGTGCCTAGGTTATAATATTAACATGATATGGTAGAAGCTACACGCTAGCCTCTTTTTTCCAGTTTTAACGTCTGTCATTGGTAAAGCATTAGCTCTTCTTCAGGAATAATCAGTGTATTCATGCCTAACCCTGACTGTGGACTAGAACTGATTGTCGCAAACACTGGGGCTGTGGTCAATTTCTATGAAAAGTAGCAGGGCAACTCATCTGATGGAAGTTCAGCCTATAGATGTTTAATCTTGAACATGGGCACCCTTACTCTCATATGGTCCTTATCACCAACTGCATTTGGGATGTTGAAACTCTCTACATGCATAGCAGTAGCAATAGTGAAAACACGCTCCCACAAAATGTCAAACACAGTCATTTCCTTTAAGGAACACTCAATAATGTATAGAAATAAACTACATAGGAAACAGTTTAGCATTGGAAATCAGAACATTTCAGGGGGATGAGCAATGGATAAGAAAATGCAACCATCCTTTAGGTTATGTGTAGAGGTTAGAGGAATATGCAAATGAGTTCACGTAATCTCTTCTCTTTATAAGAAGAATATAAGCAGTAGTGTGCTAGATTCAGCTCATGTGGGCTCATGGGAACTGATTGCTAAATTTTCATGTAGCTTATAATCAACTATGATGGAATTATTTATACCATGCGAATGAACAAATCATGAAAGTCAGGGGTCCCACTCCACCTCCCAAAGGAGTAATTGTTAAACGTGTAGCACATTCATGAGTACCAGTCAGAGAAGGGACTGCCTGAAACTGATACTGTAATCTATCAGTTCCTCCTCAGTTCTCTTTATTTCAGAAATTAGGGAACTTTATTCAAATGTTCTATGTAAATTTCATACAATGATGAGTAACTAGGGTTTTCTTTAAGATGTCTAAGATATTATTTGATTAAAATTTATGTATACCCCAAACTCTAAGATGAGGTATGACATTTGCATGTAAAGGAAACATACTTTATAACACACATAATAAGAAGGTCATTTTTTACACATACAAATATCATCATTAGTCAGTGTTTGATGCCTTATATAGTAATGGTATGTGATACACTTTCTAACCAAGATTCAGTATTGACAAATTTATATCAAATATTGAATCCAATTGCACTGAATTGATTTTTTTTTATTTTCCTTATAATTCTCTGACATTGTTAGTCCACACATAAGGGGTAGAGATGAACCCTGAGATTGTTTTCCCATATATTAACACTAATAGAGCTGGAAATTAAAAACACCATGTAATTTACATTAGCACAAAAAATAAAATATTGTTCTGTATAAATTACCAAAATATGCACAACTTATATGAAGAAAATTATAAGTCTGATGAAAGCAATTAAGTATTCTAAATAAATGAAGAAATATTTTATGTTCTTACACTGAAAAACCCCATATTGTAAGATGGTAGCTTTCTCAGCTTACATAGATTCAACACAACCCCCATCTAAATCTCAGCAAGTTGTTTTGTGGATTTGAATGAACCAAATCTAGTAGGTGAAAAAATTTTAAAAAATCACAATAGCTGACAAAATACTGAAGAGCTATCAGAGAAGTGGCACCATCCGACCTCAAGACATGCTGTAAAGCCACAAGGGCCATTAAAACAGTGTTATTAAGGGAATAATATATTTTGCATATAATTGTTTTACATAATATTTTCTAACATGTAGTTAATATTACCTTAAATAATTAAAATGGTTATTATTCTTCAAATACTTTTATTTTACAGTTTTGTGATATTAAATTATATATGTTTGTGTTTATTTGATGTAACTAAAATAAAATAAACATTTAAATACAAGTTAACTTATTATAGATAAACTATAATTCACTTTTAAAAAGATCTTCCCACTATATTTATCGACTGCGAGAGTGGTTTATTTGTCTAAGCTTTTCCTAAAATCTCAATCTAACATTTTTAATTTATATTATGTGAACTAATACTTTTCTTTATGGATAGACTTATAATTATTCTGATTTTTAATATTTATTTCCCCTTTTTTCTCTATAACTTTTGAAGGAAATTGATTTTCTTCTCAATGTAATTCCTTTTCTTATGAGCAGGCATGAAATAGGTTAGATGAGATCACATGAAAATTTGTAAAAGCACTTGAAAATTCAAATATTATAAATACTCTCTATATTTTAAATTTATTTTATCAAAATTGCTAATATTTTAATAATATTAAAATGTTAATCATCTGTATCAAATGATTCTCACATGGCAGAGAAGTTAAATGAGAGAGGACAAAGCCAGACAGCCTCATATAAGCCCTTCACACCTGAGTGATCACGCAGGCCATGGTGGTGGAGCCTGCTCAACCTGAACTTGGAGATGTGTTTACACAAATTCTGTGCTTGAACAAAATAGGCTCTCAATGACAATCTGACCCTTGACCATGTTTGCTATCTGCCTAATGGAGTATTGATCAGAGCTCTCCAAGTTTTTATGGATGTGGGAATGATTCTTAGCCCTCTGGGATTCACATCCAATATTACAATACCTGAAATTCCTTGTGCTATTATTTTTGTTTTTAGTACATTTAATATCAGTTCAGAATTACTAGGTGATATAAACAGACGTTTAAAAATCACTTTCACTAAGAGAAAAGAAACAACGGTCCAAAGAACAGGTTAGAGTGTAAAGGAAGGAAGGCAGGCATTGTTTACCTCTTTTGTTTTATTTTAGTCAGCGAGAGAGTTGGTCGGGCCGCTCCTGAGGACCATCCCACTGCTTTCCGCTTTCCTGCTTACCTGTTCTGGGAGGGCACATGGATTCCTGAACTATTACACGCTCTGTAAAATCTAGGGATCTGTACTTGGATAGAGCTTCCATAACAAGAATAGCAAAACACACAGGTTGAGTGGCTGACACAACAGAAATTACTTTTCTTCATATTTCTGAAAGCTTGATGGCTGAGATCAAGATGTCAGCAGGTTTGCCACCTTCCGAGGTCTCTCTCCGTGGCTTGCCGATGGCCTCCTCCTCACTGTATACACATGGTCATCTCTCTGAGCATGCATGTGTCCGGCGCTTTCCCTGTGCCCTAATGCCTTATAAAAACATAAGACTCTGGATTAACCCTCACCCTAATGACTCCATTTTCAGTTAATTACTTCTCCAAAGACCCTATGTCTAAATAAGGCCAAATTCTGCAGTGCTGGATGTTTGGGTTTTAATATGAATTTTGAGTCAACACAATTCAGCCCATAACGAGGGGTATTTCTGAAATTTCCCAGCAATCTTATTTCCCACCTTTGTTTCCCACCATCTGTCCCTCTCTTTTGTTGCTGCCTCGGAATCTGTTACAGTATCAGACAATCAGGCAGGGTGCATTTTTGGAAGCTCATTTTCCTGCATTGCCACACTCCTGGCACCCGCCTTCATTCCTGCAGCGTATCAGTCTCTGCGGAGAGTCATTTCTTCCCCACTAAGCCTAATTAGCAAGGCTTTTAGAAATCATCAGATAGAGTAAATCAGACTGCATCTGAGCCTCTTTATGAGGCAAAACATTTCTTCATTTGAAGTTTAGATGAGATAATTTAGGAAACACATTAATCTATTAATTTTTTTTTGATCCTGATTTTGTTGTAAGCAACTTAACAGTCCTTGCTCTGTAGGATACGCACATTATCATTACATATGAATGAGAGAGGCACGGTGCTGTGGGATAGAAGGGACCCAAGGAAGTACAACAAATTTATTAAAAATATTCAAAATGAATGTTTCGAAAGAAAGTGCTTTGTATCCAGGCTGGCACCTGAAGTTTACGAATGGATAAGCAGTGCTCTTCATGGGTAATACATAATTAATTAAACTGAAGGCAGTAATGGGAGATCTCTAGCCTTTCAAGGAAGTAAAAGCGAAGGAGAGAGTAATTAGAAAACTCAGTAAGCTGTGGTTCAAGCTAGCTGTATCTCTGAAACGGAGGCAGCATTTTAAATTGCACCTTAAACCAATGTTTTAAATAAATGATCCACTATGGTTGATGGCATTTTTTTTTCATTCTTAAGTTTCTTTTATTTCTTCTCTTTTCTCTGTTCTCCTATTTTTAATTTCCAAAATCCTTTATAAAGGACTTTTTAAATTTTATCTTTGAGGAATCTGTATTCTGTTTCTTAGAGCTCACCTGTGGCAAGAACTGGCGACTCACCTTAATAATAAGATTAGACAATAACACTACCAGGAGGGTAGTTTCAGAAGTGCTAGTTTCAGAAGTGCTGATAAGACATCTGGCAAAGCCCTGTCCTGACCTTGCGGGGGATGATGTGCCGGTCTCATGACCAGTATGTGTACTAATCCAAATAGTTCTAACAAAAGTTGTTTTATTCTCCCAGGGGAGAAAGCAATCAAAATACGTAAACTAACTTGCTTGTATTCTATTTGTTAGCCTCCACCTATACTTAATGCTGTTTCTATAAATATTATTTTATTTATATGTGCTTCTTATAATGTAAAACAGTCCTTATCATCTCTGTGAATATGTATCATCCACCCATCCAGCAGAAGAAACCAAATCTGCTTATACTTTGATCTCAGACTTCTGGCTTGCAAAACTATAAGCAATTTTCTGTTGCTTAAGTCACCCAGTTGATGGTATTTTATGTGCACCTCCCTACCTGAAGTCAGTGTGTTGATTTTTAACCTGTAAAACCCCAAAAGTCAACATATCATTGAAAGGCAAACTGGTTGTTATCAAAGTTTAGCCGATTCTCTTTTTTCTATCTTCAAATACAGTGATTGCTTTGCCTTGAGGTTTCCCAGGTGATGTTACACTCACTGAGCATAACCATTTGGAAAATATTCTCTCAGAAAGAGCAGGCTGACTCTGTATGCTGCTGGGTGCCTGTCCTCCTCACTGTGCATTTCCTCCTATTTTAACATTTTTATGGGGAGTTTACCTTAAGTTGCTTTTTGTTTGTTTGTTTTCCTATGGTGATCATTTTTGTCCTATTCTGGGTGTCCCTATGGCTTTCTGTATAAAAAAGCAATTGTGTTTTTTAAGCATGCAGGTGTGGCTGCGGTACCAAACAATCAAAGCATAAAGACAGATTAAATAATTCAGAAATGTATTTATCTATTTCATAGCAATCTAATATTCAACAGTCCCAAAAAAGATATGGTGGCGCCATTGTGTTTAGAATAAAGTTTCCTCTTATCTTGTCATTTTGCTATTCTTAAAAGGCACTTATGTGGTTGGCAAAACAGAGCATAATGAAAGGTCAGAGAGAAGACTAATGGGTGTGCTCTCCGTCCCAGGAGCACACCTGCACCTTGCCCTCCTCCCTCTTCTTCCCCCACAGGTGTGCATCTTTTAAGAGGCCCAGTGAAACTTGCAACAAGGGGAGCAGTGGGCCAAGGCAGCTTGTCCTGGGCGAACTCCCTGAACCTTTCCCGAAAGCCCCCTTTTCTCTGACTCTCCATTGAGCTGACAGCAGCCCCTCGGGGGCTCAGTCTTTCCTATAACATTTCTAGAGAGCCCAAATAGCCATGCCTAGACTCTCTCCTGTTTCTTCTTCTGTCCCAAGCCCTTTCTTGTTTCACTGTTTCTGGTTTTAATAAACATACTCTCAAAATTAGAAAAAAAGCAGAGAGAGAGAGAGAGAGAATGAATACGACTCTGTGTCCTCACAACTCTGTTCCTGGACATGGAACAGCATCCACACCAAAGAAGGGGCACCTTTCCTCCTTTTATCTTGGTCCAACAAGAAGAAGATATTTACCTTGTTTCTTGGTGCTCAGACCACTGGTGAACTTATGCTTCACCCATATTTAATTTCTAATTCTAAAGCATGAATTTGCTGGACGACAGGCTTTTATGAGAGAGTACAAATTGAAGAACTGTGATTGCAGCAACTGCTTTAGAAATGTGCTAAGTTCCAGGTTTGAGACTTTGTACATGGGGGGCAGGGTGTGGAGGTATGTACTTTAAACTTACACAATGTTATATGTCAGTTATATATCAATAAAGCTAGAAAAAAATAAATAAAATAACTGTCAATTGCTGTGGTGAATAGTAGTCACATCAACTCTTTTCCTTTTTCTCCTTTAATTTTATATAGTTAAGAAAACTATTTAGAAACATTTATATATTTATATGTTAAGGAAAATAATAAGGCTTTCAGTATTTTTGGTGAATTGGGAGATTGGCAGAATATATGCATATAAATAAGCTTATAAATGAATAAAATTAATACAATTATAAATATTGTGAATGCTGAACATGCAGTTTTTGCATGTGAAAATTTTTGAATATCAACATCGTTTTTTCACAAATCCCATGGATATAAGAATATGGCTAATATGCTAGAAATTATAAATAGCCTGTAGATAAAAAAATGATCTCTAATGGAAAATAAATAAATAAAATCTACCAAAGCTGTAGAACCAGGGAAAGCATTGAGTAATTAAATTTATTCAAACTCTTAAACAAAACAAAAGCATAAAAGTTGATGGCCTGGGACACGATATTCAAAGCTAATGGGGATTATAAAATAGAGAAAAACTAGCAAAGAAGAGATTAATTAAAAACTACTACATTTTGAAGCCAATTCAAGAGAACTCAAGTGAAATTCATTGCTTGGTATCACTGAAGTGCGTGAGGAATAATTGCGAGACTCTCAGAGACACTCTCTTCAGTGTAGTCAAATAGAATGCAGCCTTACAAATGGCACTCGTTTCCAGATTTTTCTTTACAAAATGCAAAAAGAATAGGACAAAAATGTAAATATATGTAAAAATGCTCATAGATATATTAAGAAGCAAGGTGGTGGGAATGATAAAAATCACAGTTCTTGGTTCTCAAGAGACCTGGTTTTAATCACCAGGTACTCTGCATAAAAACTAGGTGAACCTGGTTTCTCAGGTACTTCATCTGCAAAAGTGCATACTAGTATTTGCCCACTGGTCAAGGTAGTTAATATAAATAAGGTATTATTTATAAAACATTTGGCAACTGGTATGTTATGCTTATTAATAGTAGGAAACATAATTGGATAAAATGTAAAGGATAAAATCCAAAGGTTAAAAGTGATGGTGGATGACTCCTTGTTAGATAGCAAGTTCAAAACACATAGACTCTCTTTGTTCTTATTTGGATGGTCTTCATTTCCACACTTGCTAAAATTTCCAACCAGAACATGCCTGATATATTCCTTTTCTGTTTGTATCAGGCATCCATCCCCAACACCTGCCTGTCTTGGAGTCTCTGGCCACCCAGGTGACGTTGGCTGATTCCCTTGCAATGCTACCTCTGAACAAATAGCTTGCATTTGTTCTTGTTTTAGTCTTCTTTGTTTATTTCATTTTTTTTTCTGTAGGCTCCAACAACACAGGGTCTGCCCTGCTCTTAAAGATCACAATATACTGAGTTCTCTTTCCACCTAATGAAATAATTCCTGCTTAGGGCTGGTGGTCATGGGGTAGAGCAGAGCAGAAAAGAACAGGATAAAGTGAAAGAAAGTTAGGTTTCTCTTTGTTAACATTTCATGACAGGCTTTCAAACATTGTCCCAACATGGCACTTCCTAGTATTATTGTATTATAAATCTAGCCATTATAAGCTATTGGTCCTGATGCCTTTGCTTCAAAAGTGGAAAGTCTGAAGCCTTGATCTCTACCACCCTGCTCTATATTGAGATCAATTCATAGAAGAGATACCTTAAAAGTTGAAATGTCATATTGAAAAAAGTAAGAGAGAATTTAGAATTAAAATCCGCTTAAAATAGGTAAAAACACTTTTTAAGAAATTACATGCAATTATGTTAAGAATCACAGGTTTCAATATGTTAAGGTTCTTAAAACCTTAAGAACCATTCTAAGGTTTTATGTTCCCTAAAACCTTAAAAATAATTGAAAACAATTGAAATAAATTAAAATAATTGAAATGATATTCCTATAGAAGTCATATTTGTATAGATCACAAAGAAATTTTGTTAACTTAAATTCCTATTCCCTTCTTTATTTCTGAGACTTTTTAAAATTCATATGGAGAAATAAGCTGTGAACTTAGTTTCACAAATAATTATACTTAGTCTACCATAATACAATTGTCAGAATATATGGTAAATCCAATCATCCCCCACACCCATTCACATCCGGTGCAAGCCACCATTATCCCACCGGTTACAGCAATGTCTTCGCCCTTCTCTATATGCAGTTACATACTACATAGAATAATACTGATCTTTTTGTTTTTCCATCATTTTGTTCAGTTGGTAGAAAACAGAAAAATTAATAAATCATATAAATCATGTATACATAGTGATATATTTTCTCAAAATGTGTATACCCATATAGCCACCATCTATATATATAAGTAGTTGATATCCCATGACTAGAAAATTTCCCATATCTATAAGCATTCTTTAATTTTTCCTGAATTTGAACTTTACATAAATAGAAACAACAGTGTAATTTTGGGTTTGTCTACTTTTATTCAACCTCATATTTATGAGAGTCATCTACATGTGCTGAATATACTTACAGTTTGTTCATTTTCATTGCATTGAAATGTCATAATTTAGGTAGGCATTATCTTCTGTTTATGGGCATTGTGGTATTTTCTAGGTAAAAGCCATTGTGAACAGCGCTGTTTTGAGCATGTAATTTCAATATGTCCACTGGTGTATGTATATGCTTGTTCCCCTTGAGTGTGATCTAGGTGTAGTATTTTGCAAAGGTATGGTTATGCAAATGCACAGTTGTAATCAATACTGGTAGCTTTACAAACTGATTTTACCCACTTACAATACTATATGCCATGTGTCTGAATACAGGTCATACCATGTTCACCAAAATTGGCATCTTCTTAATGACTAATGCAACTGTTCAGCTTTTCATAATTTCTCCACCATTTACATCATAGTATTTAACTTGTTTCAGAATTGTTTCCTCTTCTTTTACTGTCTGAAAGATTTTTTCTTCCTTTTGAAACTAGAGCAAGAGAGCTATCTTTTTAACTTCCAAATCATATACTTCAACTCTGGTATAAAAAAAGTAATAAAATAAATATTTCAGTAATTATGTCTCTGCTCAATTGTCATGTAAAAAGCTGCTTTACCTGATGAAACTAACATTCCTTGACTTTGTTTTGCAGAGGCTCATTAACATTTTAATTTCTTCAGTTCACTTATCACTATCTGAAATCATCTTATTTTTAAATCTCCCTCTTCAACATTATGCCAAAAGCAACTAAATCTGTATCATGCATATAATAACGACTTGACATATTTTTAATAAGTAAATGACAAATATACAAGTAAAAATTATAATCAGTTATTTTTGTTGTCCCATTTATTTTAGTGGTTACATTCTTAAAACAATGATTGGTTCAACTTCTCAAATATTCATTATATTAATACCTTAATCTATAATTAGTTTAGGATTGAGGCCTGGCAAATTTGCTGTTACAGTCGTAGTGTTGGGAAGAGAAGGTAGCTGTGCTGTTGAAACGAAGACCATCTCGTGCAAGTGTCTACACGCAAAGTTGATTAAGGAATGTGCAAGGTGACCTATGCAAAATGTGGGGAGGCTATATCAAAACGCTGACGATTACATCTTCTTTTATAATTGCCACTGAGATTTAAAAAATATATTTAATCTTTTACGTATCTGACATAATTGTTTATGTTCTTTGTAGTCCTGAAATGTCATAACTTAATAATCTACATCATGTCTTAATTTGTTATGAAAAGAATGGTGAAAAACTAAAGGTAAGCTTTATATTAATTATTTAGATCCATTCATTGTATTGTCTTACTCCATCCTTTGGTGCATATATATAGTAATAAAATAATCCAGCCCTTACTAGCTCTCAGTAGGTCTTTTATTTCAGGTATGAAAATATGGTTTTATTAGACAATGAGAAACCATACAGCTTTTCAGTGATTCGTGTTCTAGTTACCTATCTCATGTGTGGGCTGACTTGAATTCTTCTCATCCAATTAAGGTCAAGTTCCCTGTCAAATTCTCCCCTTTTAAGCCTTGTGCTCAATAGACTGCAAGATTAATCTTTTTTTTAATGCAGTGTGCTTCTCTTTAATTTTTAGTTCTCAGAGATATTTGCTTTGTCTTTTTCTCCAGTCTATGATTATTTGTTTGTTTTTCATTTGTTGTTTTCTAATGTGTTTATTGTTTTATGTATCTCACTTTAGAACAGGTTATGTAGTTTATGTCATGATCTCACCATTGTGTACAGAATGGGAGTCTCAATGTTAGTTTTATTTGCTACGTGTGTACCAGGAAATCCAGGTGAGAGGAGCTGTATGTGTATTGACCTCTTTGTTGGGTCTGCAAAGGCCTGGAAATTTCATAAAACATTGGATAAAAAGTATAGATATTAAGAAGAAAAAGATAGGTTGGGAAGGGAAAGGAATATTCGTTAATAGGTTTTGAGCCAAACAAACTAGGATTTTTAGAAACAACAGAGAATGTTTTAAATAAAAAGAATTTAAGCTATAACGTACTATACTCATGTATAGTATGTCCTACTATAACAAGTGAATTGAGTAGTTGTCATGACAGTCCATATGTGTCAGAAAGCCTAAAGTATTAACTACTGGGCCATTAGAAAATGTTTGGCAAAACTGTCCTAGAGCAAGGGATTCCATCGCTTCAGAATTCCTGCAATCGTGAACTCTGTTTACAATGCCAAGAAGTTTCTAAAGTGTCTCTTGGCATTAAATGTTTTAAACGGAATGACACTGACCAGAAAAATGTTTTTCATGGAGTGTGCTTGAATGTGTGTTTTAGAGAGGAATAATCCCCCTTTCTAATCAACCAAGAATTTAATGACTTTGGTCTTGGGAATCAGAGCCTAAGACTAGCATAAAAATAAATGGAAAATCTGAAATACATGTACTTGTGTAGTCTAGGTAATATTTAACAAATATGTTTTCAACTTTACATAAGTTGGCAGTTGAAAATCTTATGTTGAATTTATAAACTTAATGTATACTTGTATGCAGACAACCGTATGTAATTCATATTTATTTTTTTAAGATTTTATTTATTTTTTTTAGAGAGGGAAGGGAGGGAGATAGAGAGAGAGAGAGAGAAGCATCAATGTGTGGTTGCTGGGGGTCATGGCCTACAACCCAGGCATGTACCCTGACTGGGAATCAAACCTGCAACACTCTGGCTTGCAGCCCACACTCAATCCACTGAGCAATGCCAGCCAGGGTAATTCATATTTATTAAGTTCATGCTATCTTATAAGTACAATTAATAAATAATTATTTTCTGACTTCAAACGTGTGATCGTTTCTGCCTCTGAGTGCAGTGACATTTTGTCATTATCATGCCCCGATTCATCGCCGTGGAGTCATGTTCACAATCTGGCATGTGTAGGCCGTATCTTAATGTGTTCTACTTTAATGGTAGGAGTTAAATTGTCCCAGTGTGCCTTGAGTTCTTATAATCAATAAACGTGATTAATATGTCTCAAAATGAGAGGATGTTTTAAAACTAGAGCTATAGGTCACTGTTTAGGTTACATTTATCTTATGAAGTTAATAGGTGAGAATCTCTTGTAGGTGATGGTTAAGGTTAACGTTGTGAGAAAATCACAATATATACTATATTTCAGAGAAGAGGGCATAAGTAGTTTTTTCCAATTAATGTAAACATATCATTACTCTTCTACTTAACCAAGATGACCAACAGCTAACCAACACATGTCTCATTTGTGAGGATGAACTATTTTAACAGAGGGTGTGACTGCAGAAAGCTGATCAAAGACCTGTGTTGGTGGTTGTCCTTTCATTTGTTCAAAGTGCACAGACATGTCTTATGCTAAAAAAGTACCCCCCCCCAAAAAAAGTAATATTGCAACCTTACTGTTGTTTTTGTTCACTCAAAATAAATCCCACCTAACTTCATAGCCTCAACTATTTATTTCTTTTTTAACAATAAAAAAGTGCTCTACAAAGCAGTGTCTGCTAATTTGTATATGTGACAAAGTTTAATAACACAGGTATCATATTTTATAACAATGTAAACAATAGACCTAAAAAAAACGTTTAAGCACAACACAATTGTCCTGCCAGTTTACCTAAGATTCTGTTTGTATGTGATATAGAGGACATTTTAATTACTCATCAAAAATACCAGTTTCAGCCTTAATTATAAGCAGTGTATTCAATTATCTGTTGAATGCTATCAAAAGTTCACAAAGTCCAAATTATGCATACATCATTCCTATTACTACCCATTTTCAAATGCTAAATTAAAAGGCCTAAGTTAATAATATGCTATGTGAAAATAAAAAAAAATCAGGAAATAATTCTTAATCATTTCATATAGGAAAAGCATCAAGGAAATAACAATGGAGAATGAGAATTTTTTTGTTGTTGTTTTTGTTGTTGGTTTGCTTCCATTTATCTTCATACTGCACACAATACATTGTTTGACCAGTTTTCAATAAAAAATTCCATTAAGCTTAATATTGGAGTACACTGAGTTGGTTATCAGGGTGGTAACAAATAACCTCCTAAGAAAATTTCAAAAATAAAAATTGAAAGGGCACATGACAAATTTATTAATTCAGAGATTGCTTAATATTGGTTCTACAAAAAATGAAAGAAAAATAGTGTTTAAACTAATGATTACTTATTTTATTTGTTTTCCTCTAAAGAGCTTTTTTCTGAGTATAAACAGAGTTTTCCAAAAGGCAGTGTTTAATAAGCTTATTTTTTAAAGAAGTGAAATAAAACATTTATGTATGCTAATAATATTCTACAAAAACTGTAACAATGATTTTGAAAGAGTTTTGATGGCACAGATAATGGCGCTAAGTTAAAATGGGGTATCCATCAGGGTTAGGTCCCACACTGCAGTCAGAAACAAATGACCTGTACAAGACTAACTACCGAGGGCTTTAGTTCACCGAAGTCTCCGTCATCACACAAATATTGCGGTGGTCATAAAGTCAATCCAGTCTAGGCTGGAAAATAAAAGTCAAGGATTCATAACAATTGAACTTCTGTTTCTGGGATCTTATCTTGACTATGCATTTATTTATGATCTTTATTTGCCAAATTGGATCTTGTCAAATAAATGTATCCAGGAATTGTAAATCTAAACTTGTATTAGGTGTAGTGGAATGAAACCACCTACAACATTAGCGGAAAAAATACCTGAAAATTTCTAACATTAAATGAGATGATTGGTTAACAACCTGGAGAGTTCCAGGGGTGAGATATGAAACTTCACACATGAAGGAGGGCAAGGAGAAATCAAAGAAAGAGGAAGGCTATTCCAGGCTTACTACTATGGTAGGCAGCTGTTTTAACAACAAAGGAACTCACCCATGAGACTTGTCCTGGGTAGTCTCAAGGTGAGTACATCTCCGCACCCGCTCACCAGGTTTTAAACATTTATATAGAAAACCTAATGTAGTCCAATTATGTCTACAGTTTCGTGGTCTCCACCACTCCATAATCTCTCATACTGCATACTTGAAAATCTGCTAGTGTGGAAACAGTATGTAGACCATAAATTCCAAGAACAGAGGAAGAATGAGGGGCCTCCAGTTGCCGGGCCCAGCTGGAGGGTCAACTGGTGGGCCATTCAGTCTTCTCCATGATGTCCTCCAGCAGACAGCTTCATGTATTTACAGGGTTGTCCCATGAGCACAAAGGACAACTGCTGTTCTGGGAGCATACTAGGACCAAAGGAAGAAAAGTATTGCTGAAGGTAGGAACAGTTTTGCAATAATGTAAAAAAAACTGCCAATTGAGTTGGACCATCTTGTAAGAAAATCCTTTCAATTGTGTACCATAGGCAATTCTTAACACACTACGTGTTGTACTGAATGCCCTCTGACATCCCATTAAATCCACAAATCTATGATAAATTTTGTCTGAATACTGGATTGTTTGGTTAATGTAAGTGTATTGTAAACAATTCTTTTGTGTTTGTTCTTTACTAGAATGAAATCAAAATCCTTCCTTTTTTCCTATTTTTTTTCCAAAGCAGCCATGGATAGAAGTACTTTCAATTTATAAGTTGAAATGATGAATAATTAAAGCAAACCACTTCATAAGTATTTTAAATTAAGAAAGTGTTACATTTCACAATAATCTTCCAGGCTCTAGGTGTTTGTTACCTAACAGTTTTTCACATTTAATCAGTTTAAACAGTTTTTCACATAGCATCGTATTATGATTTGAAAAGTGCTTTTCACAGTCTCATGTTTCAAGTTGAGCAACAAGATGCCTTTGCCTAGTACTGTGACATGCAACCTGTACACTTATATTGTTATTATGTATTGAATTGTCAGGACTCCTGCTGAACACAGCTGCATACACTGATGAAAACCTTGACAGTGATTTTTGCCTGACAAAATTATGATTTGTACAACCACTATTTTCATGATATTTCATTGTATCACTGATAAGTACTTATGGTCACACAGCTACAAAATAAATAGGACAACATATTCCTGTAGGAGTTTCTGTCTTAGATAGCTGCTTAATGCCTTATTAATATAAATTTGTAATATTTAAATTGCCAAAAATGATGACTGGAGTTGGTAATTTTATTTATTAGTCAATTAAAATTTCCCTGAGAAAAATGCTTTAGGAAAGATAATACGGCTTTCTAACCAATGTGCATGGCCTAGTTAAGCCGTAGGAGTGGCTGAGCAATATCCTTCTTGGTTAGGGTGATACATTTCTGCAATCAAAATGTAGAAATCCCTGTACATGATTAGCAAGGTTTGGGGATTATTCAGAAATATATGGCTACCAGGATTTTACTAATCCCAAGGGAAATCCTGTATCAGAAAATGGAAAAAGTAGAGATGCCGAGGGGAGATTATTCTTACTCAAGAGAGTTTGTATTTGCTTCCAGCTGTGTTGTTTTATTTGGGCTGGATCCTGAAATGAATAGAAAGAATCTCTTAGGTTCTGTATTTGGCAAAATGATCTGCAGATTCATGTGAGTCAAATTTACTTCTAAAGTGATCTTTGTACCTTATAATCATTGTCACGATTCTGATGTTTGAGATGACAGTTATATATCCCCAAGTCCCTGAGGAAATAAAAAATGATAAAAATTAGTAATAAAACTACTTATTTTATTTGTTATTTAAAAGGTTTTTAAAAAAGTTTTCCCACTGTTATAAAGTGTATGGGTTGTTCTATAACAATTTATTATGTATAACATTATATAGCCCAAATATGAGGGAGGTGGAAAGGGAGACAATATAGCAAGAAAAATATATGTAATCTCTAACTTATTGTTTTTGCATTGGGGGAATCTTCAAGTATATAAGTATCTGAAAGTGTATAAGAATACTATTTTTGTGCTAGATAAATGGGAATTAAAATAAATATTTCAGACATTATTAAATCTGTCTTACAAATAGGAAATCTATTATATAGCCTATATAACTAACATTTATATTATATATTATATAATTTGGGGATAATATTCTGAAAAAGAAAATGAATCTATAATTAACCATTAATGCAAAGTAAAAATATTTCAATTTTTCAAAACTAAATAATTATTGGGTACTTGCTTAAAATCAGCTATTGTTCTATACATTATTTATACATAATTAATAAAATAATATTTCCACTTCCCTCAGGAAGAGTTCAATCATAGGTAAAATTAGCAAATATAAAAGAAATACTAAAATGTTTGGTTTGTGCTATGATTGAAAGCATTAGCTCTCAATCAGATGACGACATCTGACTAAAATGAAAGAGATAAGATAGTCACTGAACACATTTTCAAAATACTACAGCTAAACTGTGACATAAAAATCATGACAGGTTGAACATGAAGACTATGAGGTTAGTGATACTTTTATGGAATGACTGAGGCTGTGTAAATACGATAGGGAAACAAGAATAGAAGTGGACATGAGAGCCCTTTGGAAGAATGGGATTATTCCTTATGGCTGAACAATGAATGGATTTGTGGAGGTGGGCCTGAGATTATAAAGAATGGTTTAAGGTAAGCCTTTGTGAGATGAACAGGATCCAAGTCCTATAGAATGTGATCTATTGAAACTTGATCTGCAGAAGTTTCTCTTCTCTTGAAGTAACTAAAGGCACTTCTTTCCTAAGAGGAGAAATTATGTATATCTTCCCTACACACTGTGATTATGTATAAATATGGACTCCTACTAACTTAGCTCTGATGACTTCGGTCTCAGTGCTTGCTTTTCAGTTCAAATCGATTTCTAACCCTCTCCTCAGGCAAAAATTTCAAGTCTCTGTTTTCAAAAAGAAATGGCATCTGCAAACAAAATTAGTATGCTTTTATATCATTCACTGTATTGACGAAAATAGCAAACAACGGTATGCTTCTCATAAGATCTACAGAACACTGTCATTCCTTATGGACCATCTAAAGAAATATTAATGGTGATGGGCTGACAAAGCAATAGAAATAAATGCCATAATATGGTTTTCTAAAAACATGTGTGATATGTGTTATCGGCCTAGAGAGTCATTATTTCAAAAATCTTACAAAGCATTTTTATCTTAACAGTGCCATGTAAATGCAAATCTTGTTATTTTGCTTTCATCATAGTTATAAGACTTTTGGTTATGTTAAAATTTGGCAGTGATATTTTAGAAAAAATATACATTCTTTACATGCAGAATTAAAAGGGGAACCTATGACTTATTTTCCAGTCTTTGATAAACTATGACTTCACTTGCTTCTGGGACTTCAGCCAGGAGGATGGTGATATTCAAAAAATGTTGTTTCCCTGTTGTGATATTTATTATTCAATTAATTTTGTGATGCTTTCATCTCCTATGGGCAAGAGTAGTAAGACATCCCTTAATTACTTTCTATTTTACACAGAGCTGCTTTGGGTAATCTTAGAAAACAAATTTTAATTAAGAAACTTAAGAAAAGAAGACTGGATTCTACCTATCCTCTTTACACACTGCTGAAACTGTGGATCAGCAAAATGCTACTAATAATAACATTATTTAAGACTTTGTATCAAATTCCTTTCAGTTTAATAATTTTTAAAGATTTTTGTTTTTGTGGATGTATTTTAAGATTATGATATTGAAATTTTGATTTGCTTACAATGTATTTGGTTGTTATGACATTTCATTGTTATGCTGGTCCATTTCTGACATCAATGGATACAGACACAGGTTAATCAGAATTTTTAAATATAAAACACTTTGATAACAGAATTGATTAGATCTTTGAAAAGTATATTGGGTGAGGTTATCAATATGATCAATATTAGGTCACAAATGTTTAGAGCTATTGTTTAAAATGTTTTAATGTTGGATTTAATTGTCTATGTGTAATATAGGGATACAAGTTACTGAGGTTTATATATTCGAAAGAATTCACACTAATACTCAGAACATAATCACATAAGGATTTAACAAAGGCAAATAACACAGTAGAGCGATAGGAGAGTTCAGGAAAATTTGAGGAAGTCAGAAGACTTATAGACAAAACTCCCCAGGAGTCTTTTAATTCTCACAAGGACTTTAATCTTGAAATTAAACCAAAATTTGGGGGATGAATTTTGCTTGGAGACAACTCAGGGAGCCAGGTGTTCTCTGTGGGGGTTTTTATGCCCCTCTGGTAATGCAGCCCAGAAAAGCTAGAAACTTAAAGCATAAATGGCACAGTTTGTAGGATGAATGTTCTCCATTCATCCCTCCCAAGCAATAACCCTCCAAATGATCTTTATATCTATGAATCAGTTTCTGTTCTGCTTGTTTAGTTCATTTTTTAGATTTAATTATTGACCGTTGTGAATTTATTGCCATTTTAATGTTCATAGTTTTGATCTTTTTTTCTTAAATAAGTTCCTTTAACATTTCATATAATAGTGGATTGGTGATGACAAACTTTTTTAGCTTTACCCTTGTCTGGGAAGCACTTTATCTTCCCTTGGATTCTAAATGATAGCTTCACTGGATAGAGTAATCTAGGCTGTGGGTCTTTGTTTTCATCACTGCAAGTAGTTCATGCCAGCCCCTTCTTGCCTACAAAGTTTCTTTTGAGAAATCAGCTGACAGTCTTACAGGAACCCCTTTATAGATAACCATCTGCTTTTCCCTTGCTGTCTTTAAGATTCTCTCTTTATCTTTAACCTTTGGCACTTTAGTTTTGATATGTCTTGGCAAGGTCCTCTTTGTGTCCATCATGTTAAGGATTGATTCTCTGTGGTTACTGGACTTGTACGTCTATTTCTTTTACCAAATTAGGGAATTTTTCTTCCATTATTTTTTTAAGTAAGTTTTAATTTTCTTGCTCTCCACCTTCTTTCAACACCACTATTATTTGATTGATGCTATGTTTGAAGTTGTCCCAGAGGCTCCTTAGCCCATCCACATTTTTTTGAATTTTTAAAATATATATTTTTTTAATTTAATTGTTGTTCAAGTACAGTTTTCTGCCTTATCCTCCCATCCTAGCCCTCTTCACCTCCCTCCCGTTTCCACCCCACTCCTTGTTTTGGCCATGTGTCCTTTACACTTGTTCCTGTAAACCCTTCCCCTTTCCCCCTGAAATTCCCTCTCCTCTCCCCTCTCGTCACTGTCAGCCAGCTCTCTATTTCAGTGTCTTTGTTATATTTTGCTTGTTTGTTTGTTATATTGTTTAGGTTCCTGTTAAAGGTGAAATCATATGGTATTTGTCTTTCACTGCCTGGCTTATTTCACTTAGCATAATGCTTTCCACTTCCATCCATGCTGTCACAAAGGGTAGGAGCTCCTTTTTTACTTCTGTTATTTTTGATGTTCTGATTGAATTTTTTTTTTCTTCCTTGTGTGTCAAATCATTGATTTGATTCTCATTCATTCCATTGTTGATCCCCTATAATAGTTTTCTTTATTTCACTTAGTGCAACGTTCATTTCTGCCTGGGTCTATTTGATGTTGTTGACCTTGACCAGAAATATCCACATTTCTGGTCAAGGTAGAGGCATATATAAATGTGGCTTTCCTCCTCACACAACAATAACAAAAATTACAACAAAAAATCACCCAGAAAATCATCAAAACATCATGACACTAAGATTGGGAGATATAGAAGTTTGACAATAAAGAAATTAAAGTAGTCAAATCTATCCAGATGGGTAGGAGCCGAGGCAAAACTGAGACATGGAGATGTGGAATAGGCAGTCCAACATTTACGTGTGGTGGATAAAAATAGGGAGAGAGACATCAGGAGTGAGGGATCCCAGATCCACATCAGGCCACCCAGCCCAGTGCCAGGAAGATAAATCCCCATAAATTCTGGCTGTAAAAACCAGAAGGGATTGGGGCAGCAGAAGATACTGAAGAATTCTCAGGCATCTCCTCTTAAAGAGCCTGAAATTGACTTAGGACTTACCTAGACTCACTCCCTCTGGACCACAGCACTGGAGCAGCAGCTGGAAGGGCACCAGTGGCACACAGGGAAAAACTGAAGTGACAGGCATCAGGGCGAGTGCCAGGGGACAGCTTCCTCCTGTATAAAATTCCAGAGGCCAGGCAGCAGCTATTATTCCTTTTCAGATCCCTTCCCCACACAGAGCCACAGAGTGGAGACACTATATCTGAGACTCCAACAACCTGGTTTACAGGAGTTGCCCCACCCCGGTGATACCAAAGGCTCTGCCCCATCTAACTTACTGGTAAGCTTTTCTACAATAGGCCATGCTACTAAGACAGAGAATCAAAGCAGTTCTACAGAATATACAGAAACAAACACAGGGAGGCTGCCAAAATGAGGAGGCAAACAAATATAGCCCAAATGAGAAAACAGAACAAAACTCCAGAAAAAGAATTAAACAAAATAGAGATGAGTAATCTATCAGATGCAGAGTTCAAAACACTGATTATTAGGATGCTCAAGAGATTTTCTTTAAATATTTTGTAGAGAATGTGAGAGTACAAATGAAACACATTTTGCCATGAGATGATAAATGTTACAGTTGAGGAACATATGAAAGTTTATTATACTCTGCCATAATAATGTATTTAAAAATTAACATATGAAGATGCATTTAAATAATTAAGAAGAGAAAGGATAATTAAAAATAATTCTAATAATTTGAAAGTGTACTGAGTAGAATGGTAGATTCTTGCTAATCTTGTTAGACATACTATAGTTCATATGGTTTTGTAATAAAATGTACTTTGAAGACTCATTCCAATGTTTAGACTTCACATTATATTTTTAAAATATTTTAAAAAATAAAAAGAAAAGAAAATTAGATGAAACAAACTTTGTAAAATGTTGGTAGGTACTAGGTATTGGCTTGTAACTAAAATTCTACTCACAATTCAATTGTGTATATTTTAAATAATTAAAATCAAACAAATTTGACACTAAGAATAGAATGAGAATCAATTTTTTAGACATGCAATATAAAAATTATGCATAGTCATTTTTCAGATTTTCTTTTAGTCTCTAACATTTCAAGAGAATGATTAATGGTTTGTATTATGGCACGTTTCACAAGGGTTAGTATTTCTTAAAAGCAGTTGGTGTTAATTTCAAAATGAGTGTTTTAACCTAACAATAAATATAACTTTCCCCTGTGCTACTTCTAGCATACAATGTGATTATTATCTTTAATTCACGTTTGGGGTCTATGATTCTTTATTCTCTTCCATTCATGTCAGGAGCGTTTGGAACAATGGAACATTTTCTTCCAGAAATCCTCTCCTCTTCTATTTGCAAGTTTATTTAATATATGCACACTGGTATTTTTCTATATTTGTTTATTAATTTCTTGTACTTTCATTGCTTTTCTGTATTCTACATGGCTTGTTCTCACAAGCAGATATTTTCTCCCAAATTATAATCATTTATATTCTGGATATCTTCCTTCAGAATTTCCCTTTTTATCACAGACCTCCTTTCTGCGGTCTTTCTCCAGTACTTCAACTTTCTTTAGGCTGTTTTTATGCTTATTACTCACTATTAGCTTGAATTTAATGTTATAAAACTGACCTCATTATATTATATTTTAAAATAGAGCCTCATATAATATCTTTAATTTTCATGACAATATGTTTTCTCTATGTTCCCTAGGTTCTAAAATACATAGTTATAATTTGCCTCACTTTTCTTTCTCATGTGCCATGTTTAATTAGTGATTAACATTGCTTCTTAACTTGCATTTTGCTCCTCTTTGTCTCTTACTTTTCTTCATTCCATTTACCTGTCTCACCCACAATGTTTCTAATGTTTCAGCCCATTAGATCATTTTAGTTATTTATTAATTAATAGCTTTATTAATTGGCTTTTTGTCATATATATGAATCTTTTTAAACAGCACTTTCACCCCTGAATCGAAACCTGATCTACTACAGGTGCTACTGTTTAGTAAAAAATGCCAATTACATGTAATGTGTCTATGACACATCCTTGCATGTCATGTATATGTTCAACAATTTGTGCCTGATCTGCTTTTTACCATGCCGCTCTGATGACTCCCAATCCTGCCAAGTGTTATTTAATACTGTTTATTCCACGTGTGCCTTCACCACTTTCTTTTTCTAGGCTCTAAATTTGAATATGTGTAAAAGTGAAAGAAGTGAAAGCAGAGTCATCACATACCAGCAGCTTTGTATTCATGCCCAAGAAACATTACACTTCCATGTCTTTGCTGTTCCATTCTGCTCTTGTGAGAGCAGTGAGTGTTAATTACACAGTGTCATTAAAATAGGATTTGGGACCTACACGCCACTGCCTTCTCCCAGATAAATAGTTGATTGTCTTACCTTTGTCTTCCTCCTCTTGAGGGAAATTAGTCCCCATCTTCCAATCAACCTCCCAAGAATTCTGGCTTATATTCCTTTCATAATCTTGCTATTTACACACCTTTGGTCACTTCTTGCTTATTCTATTTTTGAAAAAAAGAAAAGAAGGTAACAAACTGAACAAATAAATAAATAAATAAAAGCAAGAACAACCTCTAAAATATATTTACATTATTTTCCTGATGCCATCATAATTGGCACTTGTGTGCCAATTATTTTTACTGCTTTGGTTTGTTTTCTCCTTATTTTTCACCTTTAATAGTCAAAATTAAACACTCACATGCAGAAAATATTGGGTATTTTCCTTCAACTCCAATCTCCTTATATAAACAGGATAGAAGGCCATTCAGTAATGCAAACTTTAAACAACTTAAATGAGCATAAATGCACGTAGATTTTTCTTTAAAATTTTATTTACATAGCACACTAATTTTTATTATACAATGAATGAATCCTGTTTTCTCAGTATGATATTAACTTGATTCTAATTTCTGTCTTTTTATAGAAACTTTATGAGATAACACACACAAAATTTTCTGATGATAAAGCCAGCAGCATCAGATAAATTCTTCCAATATATAAATGACAGTCTAATTCTTTATGTTTTATCTTATTTATTTGAGGTTACAGAACTGTAGACCAAAATAAAATACAAGGTATTTTACAAACTTAGTATTTTCCCTTTCGGTTAGCAAACTTAGTTAGTATATTTGGATGCCATGAGTCCTATAGTTCTTATCTTATAGTTCTTATCAGTCTGAGGAAGTGTGGCTCAAGAAGAAATTCTAATTGTAACTCTCAGAGAACATGGATCTAAGCAATAATGAGAAATGTAATCACCTTAAATATTTTCCAAAATAAATTGCCTTATTTCAAAAATTTACTTGCTACAATAATTTTTAAAGTTCTTGTACTCTATATTAACTATCAGTCTGATTTTAACACATACAATTATTGAACACTGGTATTTAAAAATATCTAATTTAAAGAGCTCTCTGGGGGAAAGGAACTACTTAGATAATGGATAATAACCATTTGAGATAAGCATGCGATATGCTTTTCTTTATCTTCTTTGCTTATTCATTTTAAAAATGAGTTTAAGTATTTAAGTGATTGCACAATATATACGAGAGAAAGGAAGTGATGGACAGACAAAATAAACTACAGTCAATTTTTTACTCCTTATGAGGTTTTTTCATCCTGAGTTAAAAGTGATTAATAATGTGGATACAATATAATATAATTTTTAATCACTGATATAATATATTGATTTTATTTTTATATTTACACAAATGCAAGTTAAAATATAAAAACATGTTATTGACAATGCCTGCATTTATAATTTTCAATTTAGAAACAGATTGTCAAGTTGTACATAATACATAAAAGTATTATTACTGCAAATATGTTAATTAGATATCTAGATTGCATAACAAGTTAATTAGATATATCATTAACTCTATAATATTACACAAATTTTGCTAATATTATTTCCAATTAAAAAATAAAATGTAAGCCAAATGATATACTCATGGATATTTTAATGGATATTGTAAATATATACCCAAACTGCAATTGATTAAAAATAATAGTGCTTTGAACAAAACAAACTGCTGACCAAAAGAGAACCAGAGGCATAGAAACTTGAAACAGACTGACAAGTGTAAGGGAGGAGCAGGGAGGTGAGGGCTGGTTGAAAGAGGTCTGAAGAGAAAAATCAAAGAAAATATATGCACGACCCATGAACATCGACAATGGTGAAATGATTCACTGTGGGCGTGGGGATGGTATGGGTGGAGGGAGGCAGAGGGGGAAAAATTGGGACAACTGTAATAACAAATAATAAACTATTTAAAAATATTGCAGTTATGAATATACCATAAAAACAGTACTTTCAAGCATTTGTAAGAAATACATGAGAAGGCCCTGGGTGGTGTGGCTCAGAGGATTGAGTGACAGCCTGTGATCCAAAGGGTCACTGGTTCGATTCCCAGTTAGATCACACGCCAGGGTCCCCAGTTGAGGGCATTTGTGAGAGGCAACCACACACTGATGTCTCCCTCCCTCTCTTTGTCCCTCCCTTCCCCTCTAAAAATAAATAATAAAGTCTTTTAAAAATGCAGAAGTATCTTTAATCTTAAGTAGAATTTCTTCTTCTGATTATGCCTTTAAACTCTTTACACTCTTCTGATTGCACTCATTTCAAACTCTTTTTTTAAAAAACGTGATACCTTGCAGAGAATTTTTATAAAACTTAGATTTGTACTCCAAGGAACTCATGTATGTAAGAGGTTTAGAAGGAAAAATAAGAGATAAAACAGACTACACTTACATAAAGGTGCATAATATATACTACACTCCAGAATTTAAAAAAAGGTTATTGGAAGAGTTATTCTGCTTATTTGTATCTATTTAATGAATACACAATTGTCTTTAGTATGAATTTCTCATCAAAGTCAAAGATTAAAGCTATCTCTTGTTACTAAAGCTAGTGGGCAAGTAGTAGAATATCAAGTAACAATTACAAAAAAATATTTATCTTTATAGATATATAGTACCTGTCCAGAAAATTCCAGCCATTATTAATATAATGAGAATAATTGTGTGACATTGATGTAACCTGGCATCCATGGAGCATGGACTAGAATGTATATCCATGAGCCATGAACAATGATGACTTCACTGAACTTGTCAGCTGGAGCAGCAGACACTGTTGAGTGAACGTGTGTACTGTGTGGCTGTTGTATTCAGTAGAGCAACAAACCTGCATCAAATTTTGTATCAAGCCTAAATGTTCCTCCATGGAAACTATTCAGATGATTCAGAAGGCTTTCAGGGACCATGCAATGTATTCCAAGTAAATAAAAGTGTGGCACAAATGAAGCAAAGGAAGTGATCCACATTCTTCAAGGCCTGCAACAAGCACAGCATGTGAGAATGTTTAATGTGAATGGGCTGCAATCAATAAAGATTGATGACTGACAGTGTGAGAACAAGCAGCTGATCTGGAGATTCCAAAAAAACCACTGTGTCCAAGATTTTGATGCAGGCTATTGGCATGAAACATGTCATGGAGAAAATTCATTCTGCAGCTTCTGCTACCAGAGCAAAAGAAACATCATGCCCTGGCTGGCGTAGCTCAGTGGATTGAGCGCGGGCTGGGAACCAAAGTGTCCCAGGTTCGATTCCCAGCTAGGGTACATTCCTGGGTTGCAGGCCACGGCCCCCAGCAACCGCACATTGATGTTTCTCTCTCTCTCTCTATCTCCCTCCCTTCCCTCTCTAAAAATAAATAAATAAAATATTAAAAAAAAAAAAGAAACATCATATTGCAGTTGCTAATGACTTGATTCAAACTGCTACCAATGAACCAGATTTCCTCAATAAGGTCATAACCAGAGATGAATCATGGCCCTATGGCTATGATCCAGAAATGAAGGCCCAGTTATCCCAATGGAATTTTCCTGGTTTTCTAAACCTGAAGAAGGTACGGCAGTGCCTCAGTATGATCAGGACCAAGTTAACTATATTTTTGATTGGGATGGTGTTGTCTATCACCAGTACACCCCTCCAGGCCAAACAATTAGTAAGGAGCACTACCTCAAAGTTCTCTGTTGGTTGAGAGGTGCAATATGATGAGAATGGCCACTGCTCTGAGCAACTGGTGATTGGCAGCTTCATCATGACAACAGGCCCACTCATGCATCACGCCTTCTACAGAGGTTTTTGGTGAAACATCAAATCACCCAGGTGACTCAGCCCCCCTACAGCCCAGATTTGGCACCCTGTGACTTTTGGCTTTTCCCAAAACTACAATCACCTTTGAAGGGCAAGAGATTTCAGATCTTTGTTGAGATTCAGGAAAAAATGATGGGACAGCTGATGGTGATTCCATCAAAACATTTTGCAAAATATTTTGAACAGTGGAAGAGACATTGGGAGAATCATGTGAAGGCCCAAGGTGCCTACTTTGAAGGGCACTGAGGCGTCATTGTCCTATGTACAATGGTGTTCATATATTCTTCAGTAAATATATTTTTCATATTGCATGCATGGATACTTTCTGGATAGGCCTTGTATATTGGTATTTATGCATTGTGCATTGGCATTTATAACTTGTGTATATATTATTTCTATACAGATATACAGCTCCCAACTAATTCTAAATCATATTTCATATGCCTTTGACCAAAGTATTTAGTAATAAAAAAGGAACGTGTTCAGTACAATGCGTAAAACAAAAAAAAATAGATTTTGATTTGGTGTGCTTTTCTGGTATTCATCTTAAATTTGACATTGCACACATAAAAATTGAGGTACTAAACTAGATCATTAGATATTTTTAAAGATCAGATGACTAAAGTGTGCTTATGAGCATACCTAGAATTATAACAAGTCTGATTTTTATAGTTTTTGTCATGACATTTAAAGAAGAATTCCTTTTGTCAAAAGGAACATGTACTGAAATAGATGGAATAAAATATGCCCGTATGGAATTAGGACTCCTCTCCTCTTCTATTAATCTAATTCATTTTATTGTACACAGTTTCTGTTATAAGTGCATTCGTGCACTGTGGAAATGCCATCAAATGAAATAGAGAAAATTCCTGGGGGATTTATCATGGATGTGATTTTTGAATTACCCATATTGTTGTGCTGGGCAGGATCACAAATGAAACTTATTTGAAATCACTGTTTCTTAGATGATCTTGAAAAGCTTAAAAGGTCATCAGGTTTCCCAGTGTGGCTGAATTTTAAAACATAAGTTAAAATGTAACAAAAAAAATTATAACCATATAACCATCCTCACTCCAGTAAGGGGGGTAGCTGTCTTTAAGTGAGCTAATTTATAATTTGTACTATTATCTGTAGTTATCAGTTTAGACAACCTCTGCTACAATCAGCCTCAAATAGCCAGGACTTGATTAATAGTGACTGGCAACTCTAACTTTTGTTCCTATTTCCAACTTAGGATCAAGCAAGGAAAACCAAATAGGTACCCCTATCCAATCAGACAGGATGCCACTCTTCTAATTAGCCCGCCTACCACTTTTCAAAGACAATAGGCTTTCATCAGGGTGTACCTGAAGCCTTCTTTTTTCCCAATAAAAAACTTTCCCACCCCACTGCCTGTCTTTTAGTCTGTACCCAAACACAAGCGATGGTGTGGCCACCACTCACCACTTTTGAAGCTCTGGATAAAGAGCCTAGCTTGTTCTCATTGATTTGGTACTTGTTTGCTTCTCCTATCCAATAATATGTTGAACCAGGCTTGATCTTACTTGCTTTGGATAACGTTGGTCTAAATCATACTGCAGTTTAATCACTCTATGTGACAACTCATGCCAGACTGCACTTGATAAGACAGTCTTTGAAGTGCGCTGTTGTTTTGTTTGATAGGGCTGGGTAAACAGGATTAGTGTGTATGGCTGGGTGGGGGGATATTAGTGTATATATGTCACTAAACTTATGTTTAGATCATTAAAAATGTCATTAAACAGTAAAAAGTCACAATAAATTGTCCACTGTTATCATCTGTGATCCCTATTTCCTTGTGTATTTTAAAAATTCCATCTTCATAGCCATTTCCCCCTTCACAACAGAATTACCAGCACAACATGAGACTAGAAATGTATGCACCACAAGATTCAGTAATTAGAGAAGTTATTCTCCTATGTCTGAATTTGATTTTAAAAAAGTAATTGATCAATTACTTCTCTTGTATATGGATAGACTATTTGGGGTACAATTTTTGTTATCTCTTCTGTTTTCTCCAGTGATCCTCAAATGATAAGAATACAGTCAAGATTTTGTATTTCTTTGATTCTTGGAATGTTTATGGAATAGAAAGCAAAATTGGCTTAAAGTCAATGTCTGTAAATGATTTAAATTTATATACATATATCTCTCTATATAAATTTGGAAATATTTTAATTGTTCTGAACAGAAGATGAAAAAGAAGAATGGCTTTATGAGTAGCAATAGTCATAGAATAGTTTCTTATGGTCCTTGGAGCTGATACGTTTCGAGGTTCTCATGAGCTGGGGAAACCAGTCATCCACTCCAGAGCTGTGCCCTCTGTGCAGAGGTGAATGGAGCATGAAAGAGAAGATAGACTTGTCTTCTGTAAATCTGTGGTGGACAATATGGCTTTATAGGGGGTTTGCTCTACACAGGCAGAATCAAAGAAAAAATGAGATATGCAGTCTAATGCACTAGTTTTGTTACTCAGTGATCAGTAACCAATTCAATACATAATTAATGCAGCAGAAAATAAGATGCTCTAGGGTACGTAAAATATCTCCTTTCTTCTTTTTAAAGATTTTACTTATTTATTTTTAGACAGAGGGGGAAGGTGGGAGAAAGAGGGAGAGCAACAACAATGTGTGTTGCCTCCTGTGCACCCCCTAGTGGGGACCTGGCCTGTAAACCAGGCAAGTGCCTTAAATTGAGAACTGAACTGGCAACCCTTTGATTTGCAGGCCTGCAATCAACCACCGAGCCACACCCGGCAGGGCAAAATATCTCCTTACTTCCTTGGTTAGCTTTCTTTCCATTCCCTGGTCCTCAAATTGTTTTAATACCAAACTCCAGTCAGCCTAAAATGCCCATACAGTGAAAATTTGTTTTCTAGTTGAAGAGTTAACTCTCCTTCCTTCCTCTCTCCTTCCTTCCTTCCTTTTCTTTTCTCTTTTCTTTTCTTTTCTTTTCTTCCTTTTTCTCTTTCTTTCTTTCTTTTCTTTTTCTTCTTTTTTCTCAGAAATAATCACAACTCTTTAGTGCTGCTTCTGAGCTTTCCTTCCATTCCTGTGGTTACTGAGAGATAGATTATCAGGCTCATGTTAGATGAGCTGTCAAGAGCATTGATCCTTCATTGTGTAAATACATCTTTGTACAAAACTGGCAAAGATTGCTCCAGTAAAACCTCAGAGATTCAGGAATTTTAGAAAAAAACTGTATTACAAAATGAAAACCATTTTTACCTAAGAAATACACAATTTAGTGCATCTGATTTTTGAACATGGCAGTTCTTAATTTGAAGCAGGAAACAATGATGGATAATTGTAATAATATTAACAATTTTTTGAGTAAAATGTGATAAAGTTGACATTCTTTAACTTAATCTTAGTTTTCTCTTGACTATATTTGTAAAAATAAAGTCCAATGAGTTCTTGATGCTCCTAGACATAGTGTAAATATCAGAGTTTCTACTGGATTTGTCAAAGGTGATTCCACTTGTTTTGTTGAAGATGTTTACACATAAAATTAATGATAGTAATAAATCTAATTTTAGCATTAACATAAATAGCAATGTGTGCCTTTCCCTATTGCAGCTGAAACAAACCTACAGTCAATGTACAAAAAGATAAGTTACCAGGCTATAATTTGCCACTGCTGTCTCTAAGTCTAGCAGTCGAACACAATGGAAATAGTCCCTGTAACCAGCCACACCATACACATATTACATTTATGAAATTCCAGCTGGGGTCTGCATTTAAAACAGGCAAACTAAACATGTTCTCGGTGGATAAGAATAAGCCCTGAAGAGCAACCCTTTAAACTTCATATTTTTTCCCACAGAAACTAGACTTCAAAGATATTCTGAAAAACCATCAAGTTTCAAACTACAGTGCCCACAAACTTCACACTTGGTTCCCATTGACATCAATCAGAATCCTATTGCATGGACTGAGGGTAAAGGATAACCCTTTATATGGTCGACAGTGTGTTTGAAATGACTACAGAACTGTGTGAAACTTCAAACTCTGTGCTGACTTCACACTTTGACAAGAGATTAAATTTTAAATACTCAACAAATGAATATGCCGCATTTTACCAGCTGAATTTTAAATGTTTAAAACTTGAGACATTTCTTTACAATTTGAAGGTTAAAATTCAGTTAAATGAACACATCCAAAATGTTGAAGTCCATGGTGGCTTTTAAATATCTCTATATGGAGCTATTTCTTCTTGTGCAAAGTATTGGTCTGTTAAGTATCTAATAATAACAAAAGGAAATTTCCATCCAGTCGTTTGGGAAAACCAAACCCACCACATAAAACTTCAATGGTAATTAAAAATTGTGAAAACAGAAAAAACACATTAATATTGTTGGGGAAAGTCTTAAAAAAGACTTGACCACTGGTGTGACCCACAGGTTGACATGTGATTGCACTGTGTGCTCTGCTCGTGATCCCTACACTAGGAGCTGACCAAAAACATAGCCTTGGTAGAGTAATGTGAGGGCCCAACATGACTAAACTGACCAACATGACCAACATGACTGGGTACATGACTAAACCCAGTTAAGGCCCCGAGTGCTTAACCGGACCCAGTTAAGCCTTCTCTGTAAACTATTAAAACCCTGGTGGAGGCTATGGAACACTACTCATGTTGAGGCCACCCAAGAAACACCTCCAATGACAGTTTCCTTGTTGATTAAATCTGCCACCTAGCAATCTAGAGTGGTCTGCCTCTTTCTTCAGTCTCCCCCTCTTTTTCAAGCTCAGGGGGCTGATTTTAGTAAACACCTGGGAAGCTCTGAGAAAATTGTGAAGCACTTAAGTACTATTAGCTAATCATATTTCATCTAAGCTTTCAAGAAGTTGTACTGCCTTCGGCTCCCTGTCGAATAGGTTGGTGCATACTCATAAGAGGCTATAAACCTCACAGGCAGAGCTCTGTCTTCTATAAAACTTCTTTAGTGCTCTTCTGATGTATGGTAATATATGGGATTTCTTTTCTGCATCTAAGTGTAAGGATTTAAGAATTAGTTTTTAAGCATTTTTCCACTGTTTCTCCCAAACCAGGAAATTATATAGTCAATCATTTCTCTGCTCAAAGGACATTTTCATCTCCAAAATCTACTATTAACATGCAAGTAATACTTGAAAATGTATGCAGTAGTCTCTAACCCTGCTGTTAACCATGGTCCAAAAATATGAAATGAAAATAAAACCATATTGACACTTCATGTTAGGCTGGATTCTATTAACAACTCCACATAGGATTCAGGAACAGGTTAAATAGTCAAATGTGGATGAAAGTTAAATTTGTGGAAAGGCTTATCATGATAGCTTTTGTAGAAGAGGAAGAATTTAAATAAAGATGCCAATGGACAGTTAGTCTGGGAATTAAGGAATAAAAAAGCAAAGAAATCTCCATTTCAGCGTCAGCAGAAAACTACACAATAGTAAGTAGAGCAGTCAGTCTGCTCTGAAAAGATCCGTGATCCCAGGTATTAGCTAAAGCAGCCTTGAGAATTCCTGCTATGAAAGGTTTTTAACCCTTTTAGTGACTGAAATTCAGGAGCTCCAGGGAGAGAGGCTTAGCAACTGGGTCAGGAGGGATTTGGAGGGTGATTGATAAACCAGTTATTTGTCCACAACACTGAAGTGTTTCAATTTTTACAAGCTCTCTCCATCTCCATTGCACACTATAGTGAATAACAGCAAGGATCCACCACACATTTAACAATTGTACCTGGTATCAAACTTCTACCTACAAATCAAAACCGCACAAGCAAAGAGATCTCCTGTCTTTATGCATGTGCTCTCATACCACAGCCCAGGTCAGTACTGTGCTATCACACACGGTGTGGACTGGATGTTTGTGTCTCCCTAAAATTCGAATGTTGAAGCCCTTTTGGGATAGTATTTGAATGTGAGGCTTTTGAGAGGTGATTAGGTCATGAGGGTGGAGACTGACACTGAAAGTCTAGTTTTTATAAAACCTAGGCCGAGGCTGACGTGGATGCCCAAAATATCTTCACTAGGTTTTGGTCACAGAGAGCCTTTGTCAACATGCACCACTCTCAATGCTAAACTTGGTTTTACTTATCTACAATGGTTTTAAATATTAATTTTCACAACTCTTATCAACACATATTGCTCCAAAAATTCTAAGGTTACCTACTCTAGCTTCATAACAAGTAAGACAGGATGTGTTATAGAGCTTTTATTTTCAAAAATATTGTCATTATGTGAGATGTATGATTTATTCTTCATCATTGTTTAGTTTGTTTTTATAAGTGGGCTTTTCAATATGCTCCTTTGGGTTTTATACTGTAGACAGATTTCTGTGAATAAATGAGTACTCGAATGGTCACAAAATGCTTCAAAACAGGGTAACTTGTATTTCAAAATGATCAGTCAAATTCAAATATAATTGCATCAAAAATATATAATAATCATGTCATTCTGGAACTTTCATTGTTTTACATAGTACAGCCTAGTTTAGCTTTTTCCAAAGACAGAACCTGCTACAAGTAGTGTATTTATAAGATATTCTCAATAAACATGGGGCGGATACACAGCCGAGATAAGAAAAAGGAAGCCAACAAGAATGTACGTGTGAGTGTATCTCCTTAGAAGATACCAGGGGTCAATCTGCTAAGATTTTCTGAATGCTGACAGAATACACCTTAAAATTATTGCTCCTCCGTGGAGGATGCTGAAATACTTGTTTAGTGACTATTTGTCTCATTAATGTGGATCACCCTGGGGTCACTGCCTCTGTGGCATTTCCAACTCACCCAGTATAAGGACCAGAGAACTCCCTTTTGGCCAAAGATGCTCTTAAGTCGAAAGATAGATATAAGTCCATTTGTGTAATATATAAAATATTTGTAGGAGACCTTCAGGGCTGGGTTAAGTATATTTGGATTGGTTATTGACAAAATCTTCTCTAAGATCATAAAATCAGAATTATTCTGAAGAGTCCCTATTTTATTCATATTATATATAAGACAATATTTTCACTATGCAAAATTTTAATGAGAAAAGGAGAGAATTGACCAGGGAGTCATCATATATATAGACTAATTTTAAGGCAGATGAAGAATGGTTTACTAACTGGCTTTGCATTTTATTTTTCCTACTGGCCTTGACAAAGAGGCATTATACAAAATAAGTTCTCTGAAGTCAAAAAATGAGAGTTAAAATATTTTGATATATTCTCCTTAAAGAAAAATCTTAGGTGCTCAGAGATAATGCATCTGAAAAGGAAATGAAATATTGAAATCGTTAAATGCAATTAGGTGACAATTATTGGAATAAAAGCTAGCGTTGTTGTGATTGAATGTTACCAGGCAGCAAGAACTAGATAATGCCATTATGAAAATGAATCCATTAACCTTCAGAATCTATTTAAGTAGAGTCTGTACCTCTAAATGAGCTGAAATTTGAACAAACATAAAGATATTATCTTTCAATATATGTATTAATGCCAAATATCATTGCTCATATTGTCCCTGTATGTTTTTATTAGTTATTTTATGTGCATTCCTGGCCATCATTCTAAATATTCTTATAATAAGGCAATCATTGTCAAAAACATAATTTTGTTCTTAAGCCAAATTTTTAAAAATGTCTTTTATGCTATTCAGTCATACAATAATAATATTCCCAGGTTAATTCCATGCAATGGCTTACTACTGGGTCCATTTAGTACTGTAAACACCTGGCTTAATATCTTGATTCAGTTTGAAGAAAGTCATTTGTCCACATAATGGATGCTTACTTGCTTCACAATTTCTTTTATTTTTCCTTGAAGAATGATGCTTATATTACACACTATGGTCATAAAATTTGAAAATATATGTAAAGATTATGTATTAATACCAACATTACATCTTATATTAAGTATTGTCTCTTGATTGGCTGTGGAACTAACTCTCTTAATAGAGCCTATATAAAAACAACTTATATGTCCAACCCATGGACATGAGCTAAGCGGGGTGAATTTGGGTGGGAGAGGGTGTGGTGGGCAGAGGGGAATAAAGGGGAGAAAATGGGACAACTGTAATGACATAATCAATTAAATATATTAAAACAGCAAAATTTAAAAAAGGATATTACTGTAAGAAAGTACAGGTCATTAAATAGTTGAAACTATTCTGTGTAACATATTACATATTAATATTTGTAAGCACATATAAGCTTAACAATATAAATATTTAGTAATGAAAAGATGAATAAGTATCCTGTCTAATTTACAATGCTGAATTCATGCTTGGTAGGTATTTAAGAATATTTTTTAAATAAGACAGTTATAATCACTTCAGATTAAGAGACAGTATTTTTTAAAGATTTTGTTTGTCTACTTTTAGAGAGAGGAAAAGGGAGGGAGAGGGGTATCCAGTGTGAATGGATACCACACTGTATCTGTCCTGGTAACATGCATCAGTGGCCTCTCACTCACCCCCAGCTAGGGACCTGGCCCACAACCCAGGCATGTGCCCTGACTGGGAATCAAAGCAGTGACCCTTTGGTTCACAGGCCAGTGTTCAACCCCCTGAGCCACACCAGCTGGGGCAAGAGACAGTATTTATTTATAAATACTTTTGTGTAAGTTTCATTTAGAGCCATCAGATGATAATAGATACCATGCGAGTGGCTTTTATATTTGAATAATGATGCCCCATTAAATAATTTTTTAATGTTTAAAATTATAATTCATACCATTTAAAAATATGTATAGTGTGTTTAAAGAAAGGTGTACATCTTTTTTTGCAGTTTGCAGTTTGTTATTCTGTTGCGTTTTTATTTTTATTTTTCTGGCTAGAATCTTCATTACGATATTGAAGTGATAAAAGTAACCATTCTTGTCTTAATCCTGATTTTACCAGTAACCTTGTTGGTTTGAAATCTTGGGAGTTTTCCCAGTGAAATCTCAGACTGGCTTAGGACACAGAGAGCTAGCAGAACCTTTAAAAAGAGGCAGACAATTTTAGGCTTGTAGGTGGCAGGTTTAATAAGTAAGGAAACTTATGAGACTTACCTTGGTCAAACAAAAGGAGAATAGTTATATTTACCTGCCCTACCAGAAACTGAAATGCTTATTTCTAGATCTTAACTGGTTTCAGTCATATACCATCTAGATGACTTCAGCAACACATTGCTCTCTCAAGGCTGTGTCCTTGAAATGGCTCCTACTTTGGGAACAGTGGGCAGAACATACATTCCAAGGACAAGGGACTTGGTGAGGTGTCTCAGATTGCCTGGATTCAGTTGGGGGTCAACCTGTTGTGAAGTATTCTCATTACCCTCCTCCAGAAGACCCTCAATTCTTTCACCATTAACTGTTTTGTTAGCCATTGGCCTGTGTCAGATTCTCTACCATGTTAAGGAAGTTTCTTCTATTCTTAATTGCTAGAACATTTTATAAGAAATAGAGGATGCATTTTGCCAAATGCTTTGTCTGAATTTTTAAGTAATTACTTTTTCCCTCTCCAGTTAATTTGATAAATTACATGGATTGATTTTATAATCAACCTTGAATCTCTTGGATAAGCTCCACTTGATCATGTTGCATTATCATTTTTATGTTGTTGAACTCAATTTGTTAAAATGTTCAGAATTTCTGCATCTCCTTTCATAAGGGGTGTTGTATAGCTTTGTTTTTGCCTTTGATAATCTTTCAATTTAGTTTAGTGTCATGATAATAATAGCCTCATAGAATGAGCTGGGAAATATTTTATCTTTTTAATGTCTGGAGGACTTTGTATAAAACTGGTATCATCTCTACCTTAAATGTTTTATAAGATTCACTACTGCACTAGTGCAAACATCTGGGCCTGGAAGTTTCCTTATGAGAGGAATTTTAATGACAAAATTAATAAATATTATACATATAAGGCTATTCATGTTATATATTTCTTTTTGAGGTAGCTTCTGTAGTTTGTGTTTTTCAAGAAACAAATTAATTTCATATGAGCTGTACAGTTCATTGAAGTAAAGTTGCTTACAACATTCTTTTTGTTATCTTTTTGATACCTGTATAATCTATAATGAAAACACCTCTCTTATTTCTGATATGGGTCATTTTTGCCCTCTCTTCTCTTTATCTTTTTTTTTTTATCCCCTGAGCAGGCCAGTTAGAGATTGATCAACTTTTGTGATCTTTTCAAAGAATTAACTTTTGGTTTCATTAATGTTGTCTATTAATTTTCTGGTTTCTATTATCCTGATTTTCACTTTGACTGTTATTACCTCCTTTCTTTTACTTTGTGTTTAATATGTTGTTTTTGCCAGGAGATCTGCCAAATATGAAAGTGCTGAGCTGCAAGGTGTCAGAGCAGTCAATTAAAACCAGACAAAGTGCAAGTAACAGTCAAGGATGTACCTGCATTCTCTTATTCCTGCAGTACAAGTACAAAGGCATAAAGCTGTACTTCAACCTTTCCTTCCTTGTTCTGAGGTAGCCTCTGGAGGAGGGTAAGTTGGATGCGCACACAGCAGGAGGTCATCTCACTGCTAAGTAGACCCAACCCTAAGCTTACTATAGTTCTATGAATTTAAGGAGTATGGAGAGGAGAAAGGAAAGTGGTAGGAATGGAAAAGTTCGAAGTACTGAGTCAGAGCAGAGCAAAGTGTTGATAGAGAAGAAAATAACATGGATTATCATTGCTATGAAAGTCACTTTAAACAGTCAGAAGGCTACATAACAAGTGGGGCCTATGTAAGACTCATGCCTCAGTTCTCAGAAGTGCTATTAAGTTCCAACCTGCGGCTAAACTCGGCTCAAGACTGAGCCATAAATGTCCTAGAACAATAACTGTGGCCACCAATATGGATGAACTTAACGTCTTCCTTATAGTTTTCACCTCCCTAGGTTGCACGTTGAAACCAACCAACTCCTGCTAACCTAGCTGACAATCTATTATTTGCATGGAATGCCTTATAAAAACTGTCCCTGTGGTTATTGCCTCATTTTGTTCTCTTTAGAGCACAATTTGTCTTGTAGTCCTTTCTGCTCAAATAAATGCTTTTATTATTTATTATAGCCTAAGCCTCTTCTTTGGTTAACATTACAAGTTTCTCCTTCCCTCATAAAGAGTGTTTTTCACAGGGCTTCCTGTGGAAGGCCTCAGAACACTCCAGGTGAAGAGGCTGCTAATTGAACACATCTAGGCTGGGAATTTGCTATAATCACACATAACAGCACAGCCTCCAGGAAGGCCTGAGCCCTTTGCAACTCTCTTCAGAGATTGGGATGTGCTGACTGTACTCCAAGACAGCTCTGGGGTGAGTAGCTTTTCCCTGTGAGTCCTGTCAAGTAAAGCACTTGTAATTGTCTATGATTGGACCTGAAAAATCACTTTGGTTTTTAATGAAAAGAAGTTTCAACGAAACTTCTTAGGTTCCTCTCCCACTATGAGTTTTTAGGTAGAAGCTAAAATCATTTATTTGCAACCTTTCTTCTTTCTAATATGGCTACTTATTGCTTTGAGTTTCTCTCCCACTACCTCATTAGTGGCATTTCACCATTTTCAATATATTGTTCAATATATTGTTATATTTTGTTCAGTACCCAATTCTCTCTTGTTTTCCCTTTAAATTCTTCTTCGCACAGAGATATTCTTGTTCCGATTTGTAGTTCCTGTTTCACAGATAGAGAGGACAGACTCTGGTTATGACTCTTGTTTCATGGCCCAGAATGTCGTCTATCCCGGTGAGTGTTCTATATGCACATTTGAAACAAATTTGTCTTAACTGTTGTTAGTTTCATGTGCAATAACCATCTTAATTAGGTATAGGTGGTTGATAATTGTGGTCACAGTTTCCATGTCCTTGCTGATTTTTAATCTATTTGTACTATCAATTGTTGAAGGCATGTATTGAAATCTTCCACTATTTTTGTGGGGTTTATCTATTTCTCTTTGCAATTCTATCAGGTTTTGTAAAAACTGTTATTCAGAATATAAACATTTAGAGTTGTTAATTGCTTATGATGAATTGGCAGCTTTTATGTGATGCTATTTTAAATTTAAAATGTATTTAATTACCTTATTTGAAGATAATACTTTTAAATAATATTTCAACATGTCTGAAGAACACAAAGCTGAATAGTATTGAAAACTTAAATAAGTTTTTGTTGTTCAGAAGAAGCATGTTGTCCTTGATTTGAACAATTCAGTCCTTAATTTTAAGAAAATTATATTAGATAATAAAAGCTTGTGTTTTGATTACTTTGATGGTCTATTTTGTTAGATTAATTTGACATTTTTTGTTTTTGCTTAGATGTAGTTTTTTTCAAACTCCTTGAAAAATTTTTCACTGTAATTATCACCCTCCTTTTATGTTGATCTATGTTTTGATACTCAGTAGTGGTTATTCTCTTCATTGTGCTTTTGAATGATTTAATTACTTCATTAATTTTGTTGTTTGTTTTTAAACATTTATTTCTGTCTATAGTCGTACTTTAACCTCATTATTTTGTGATTTACTTTCACCTGCATGGTTTTGTTTTATCATATTCATTCTTTTACCTCATTGTTTTCTTGTAAAATGAAGACAACTTGAACAACAATGTTTTCTTGAATTATATTTTCTTCTATATTAGATTTTTCAAAGCTTTGAATGCTCTTTTTTCATTTTCTTTTGCTTTTATGTGGTGGTTATTTTTTTTCACATTCTATCTCATATTGGTTTGCTTCCTTGTGTAGTTAGGTTTTGAGAACTGGGCATTTTTGCTATGTGTTTTTTTGTTGTTGTTGTTGATGAGTTGAGACATTGATAAGTGAGGGGAGAAGACTATAATAAGGCAATACACTAGATTTATTAGAAAATTTAGTTTTTGATCCTTTTTTGAAATTTGGTCAAGTGTTCTTCAAACAAACCAATGAGATGACAGCGAGAAGTGTAGATATTTTTCTTGAATTCATTGAATATTCAGGGGCTTTTGCATATACAACTAGCAGTCAGACCTACTGTTCATTTATTTTACTGTTTTCTACCTAGAAGAAAAGGATTTCTCAACCTGAAAGAGAAAACGATAGATACCTGGTTTGTTTGTTGATTTCTTTTTGCTACAAAATCTGGGGACAAGACCAAGAACTCTCAGGACCCAGACCACCTATCTTTCCAGCTCCCGTGAGTTATCGGTGGTTGGAGGTTAGGTCTCTCCATTTTGTGCTCCTCTGTTTGGAGTCACCCACTAATTGTTCTTTTGTTTGAATTTTCAAAGGATATTGTGTAGGAGTATGTCCCTTATTTGTTTAGTTGGTGATGACGTTTTACCACTGCTTCGTTTTATTTCACTCATAATTGTAAGTATCAGAAGAAAACAATTTTTGTGGCAGTTTGAATCTGATATCTAAACTGAATTCTTCTGATGCAATTGCATTTAGCTATCATTTGTTTGGTTTTATTTTTAGAGAAAATTCAACTATAAATGAGCTGCAATTTTTTAAAACCAGAGTTGATATATTAATCATCTACACATAAACTCAGCGTATGCACATACCATTAGAAAATGAATGAAAACACACAAGACCTATTTAGCTAATATTGGAAAAGTGGTCAGTGGAAGTGACCTTTACTAATGGAGGATTTCAATTTATAAAGGTTATTAGTTAGCCCTGGCTGGCGTAGCTCAGTGAATTGATCACGGGCTGCGAACCAAAGTGTCGCAGGTTCAATTCCCAGTCAGGGCACATGCCTGGGTTGCAGGCCACGGCCCCAAGCAAACACACATTGATGTTTCTCTCTCTCTCTCTCTTTCTCCTTCCCTTCCCTCTCTAAAACATAAATAAATACAATCTTTAAAAAAATAAAAAAGGTTATTAGCTGAAAAAATATATTTCATTTGCAGTGTGAATCAACATAGAAAAAGTAATTAATATTTTAAATTTAGTTTTCCCTATTATTAGAATAATAAATATTTGAATGTTGTCTAATTAGAATCCATTTTATCAAAAATAGTATGGGACAAATATATCAGTTTCAAACTCTGAATTTCAAACATTGAATTTCAAGCTAAGATGTAACTTTTAAATATTTCAAATAATCGAATATTACCAAGCATCATTCACAATTAGTTTAATACATGTAGGAATTTTAGTCAAGCTTTAATATCTGTGTATTAGCATAGTAAATGAAAAAATTCAATTCTTCCGTAGGCACATATTTTCATAAATCCAGGGGTAAAGTCTATAAATTGTGATTCTGTTATTTTCTCCCCCTAATACGTAATTAAGTCAATGCTTCACTTACTGATATAGTAAACAACTGTTTCTAATCATCAGAGACAAACACACTGTCACTTAATGTACCTACTATATGGAAAGAGAACTTTGCACACACAGATCTTCAGTGTTTGCTTTTAATATCACATCATTCATCTTTATACACAAAATACTTTAAAATCGGGCTAGGTGTGTGAAGTTTTTATCAACAGGATTTGTTTGTTGTTGTAATCCCTAAAGGTTTAAAGCAAATGTTGCATTTTGGCAAAATACACATATATTTTTTATGTTCTCAGATGTGCAGTTCACCAAGTAAGATTTTTGTATTCATACATAATCTCATTAGATGGAAAAAACATGGATGGTTGGAAAACTAACCTGGGAGGAGACAGTGTTGATCTAGCCATATGCTTGGTGTCTATTGTGCTCTCCAGTGGACATTCATATATGTCCACACAGGAGTGTGAGTTTGCTGATGGCTGGCTGTCAATTTTCCTTGGTAGCCATAAATCCTTCTGCTTCTAAAGTTGTGGCTCTAGAGGCATCAGCCTGATCCCAGGGAAGATCTCAATGGTAGAAGTGAGCATTTTCCTGTACTTTTGCACCCAAGAAGGTGGAGTACTAATGTATTTCTGGCTCCAAAAGAGAGATACACACTGATCAAAATTCATTATTGCCATTTCCTCATAGAAGAGCTCATTATGTTGTAGAAAAGACAATGTGTTATGTAAAAACAAAAGAAATTTAAGCTCAAGTTTTGGAAGCTCAAGTAAAAATACAGGCACTCTACTCACATAAACTAAAAGAAGAAAATATTCTGTAAGTGGGAAAAATTAGCAAAAGGGATACAACCCAGATACAGGGGTCTCATCAATTGAGTCATACATAATTATTTGATTGTGAAACAGGATATGCAATAACTAATTTAATTCTGATTACATTCTAGTCTGTAATTATCTTAGATTTAATTTTTGTGTATGGTGTGAGGGAGGGATGCATGCAGTTTTGGAAATATAAATATATTAGAGCCTTATTTTCCTCTGACTTCAATGTCAGGTCAAATGCATATACACATTTCCATGTATATGTGGATCTGCTTCTGTGTTCTCTCTTATGGCCAATAGATTTGTTCCACTTTCTCTAAACTTTCACTAATATAATTATTGTTAGCTATTAGGAGAAGATTCACAAACTACTCTTTTTTCATGAACAATTATAATGTTTATTATTGTTCTCTTTATCTTAAGAACAATTGACTTTTATAAGGATTTTAATTGGCACCTATTGAATAATTTTGTAGTGTTTGATATATTTGTAATGTTGATTTGTTTTTCAAGAATATAGTGTATCTTTATTTTCTCCAGTGAAAGATTACATATATTTTGTAGACTTATTCCCATATTTTTTAAATTACATTTTATTGATTATACTATGATAAATATCTTGATTTTTTCCCCCTTTGTCCCTCTCTACCCAGAGCCTCTTACTACCTCAGGCAATTGCCCCACCATTGTTCATGTCCATGGGTCATGCATATAAGTTCTTTGGCTACACCATTTCTTGTACTGTACTTTACATCCTCATGATTATTTTGTAACTGTCTATTTGTAATTCTTAATCCTTCACCTCTTCACCCATTCTCCCCCACCTGTCTCCCATTTGGTAGCCACCTGGTAACTAACATCTTTTGTCTTCTTCCTTTTAAGAGTTTCTGTTTATCTTTGACCTTTTGCCTTTTAGTTATGATGTATCTTGAAGTGGGCGTCTGCATCCATCATAATTGGAACTCTCTGTACTTCCTGAGCTTATATGTCTATTTTCTTCACCAAATTAGAGAATTTTTCTTTCATTATATTTTCAAAGAGATTTCCAGTCTTCTTTCTCTTCTTCTGTCACCCCTCTAATGCAAATGTTGGACCTCTTGAAATTGTCCCAGAGGCTACTTATAGTGTCCTCATTTTGGGGGGATGTTTTTTTCTTCTTATTGCTCTGATCAGTTGTTTTTTGCTTCCTTATGTTCCAAACAATTGATTTGATTCTTGGCCTTATCCACTCTATTATCATTTCCTTGTAAATTTTTCTTTATTCCAATTAGTGTATTTTTCATTTCTGACTGAGTCTTTTTTATGCTGTTGATGTCCTCACTAAGTTTCTTGAGCATCCTCATAACCAATGTTTTGAACTTTGCATCTGATAGATTGCTTATCTCTATTTTGTTTAGCTCTTTTTCTGGAGCTTTGTTCTGTTCTTTCATTTGGGCCATGTTTCTGTTTCCTCCTTTTGGAAGCCTCCTGTGATTATTTCTAGGTAGGGCTGCTTTGATTCCATGTCTTGGTAGTGTGGCCTAATATGTAGGTGTCCTGTAGGTTCCAGTGGCACAGTCTCCCCTATCACCCAAACTGGGCACTTGAGGTGCGCCCTTCCTGTGGGCTGAGTACACTTTATTTTTGTAGTTGAGCCTCGGTTGCTGCTGGCAAGTCAGTCAGAGGAATTTACCCGGGACAGTCATCTGCAAGGACTGACTGTGATCAGTGACCACCAACCTCCATTGCCCATGGAAGATCAGCTGTGCAGGTACAGGGCGGTGGTGCTCCAATGTGGTCTGTAGCTCTCCAATGGATGGGTTGGCCCTGGCATTTCCTGGGTAGTGCAGGCCAAGGTCAGCCCCCACCTGTTTTTTGCCTGGAGTTCCTGCCTGAGCTGTAAAGCAATCTGAGATGGCTACTACTTGTGCAGGATTTGGAGATTCCCAGGCAAATCCATGCTGTGAATTTAATCTGGCTGCCAAAGCCAGGTTTTGATTGTTTGATTGGGTTTAAGAGCCCAAGACTTGCCATTTTTGTGGAAAAGCAGCTTAGGTGGACCTATAATTTGGGTGGGACAGAGCCTCTGGGGATCTCCAAGGTGGGTCAAACTGTGATAGCCAGGTTGATGGAGTCTCAGATATGACACCAGCTTACCAGCTCTGTAGGGGGAGGGTTTAGCAAAGGGACAATGGCATCTGCTGTGTTTGATACCAGACACGTCAGTTTCTCCCTGTATGCCACTGGTGTCTTTCAAACTGCTACCCCAGTGCTGAAGCTCAGAGGGAGTGAGTCTGAGGAGGTGAGTCCATGTGTTGGTTCTTTAGGAGGAACTGCTTGGGCCTTAGAGGTTTCTTTCACCAACTCAATTCCTATTGGCTTTTGCAGCCAGAAGTTGTGAGGACTTATCATCCTGGCACTGGAATCCTGAGCTGGGAGGACTGGTGTAGGTCTGGGACCTCTTGATCCTGATATATAAATATAATTTTTAAAGATAAAATATATTTTTATATTTTTTAATTAGTAGCTTCAATTTCATTTGCTAGCATTACATTTTAAAGATTTTATTTATTTTTAGTAAGAGGGGAAGGGAGGGAGAGAGGAAGAGAAATATCTATGTGGGAGAGATACATTAATTGGTTGCCTTTCACATGACCCCACTGGGGATTTGGACCACAACCCAGGCATGTGCCTTGACTGGGAATCAAGACGCTGGCCTTTCGGTTTGTAGGCCAGCATTGAATCCTTCCAGCCACACCAGCCAGGGCCTAGCTTTAATTTTTATTGAATGTAGCTATTTTAATAAATTATATATTCCAACATACTGTTAATGGTTTAAAGAAAATTTGCATTAAATATTCAGTGTATGTGGTTTATGTGTGTTTTATGTCATTGTATGTGTATATGTATGAATGCATATGTTTTATTCATATCACTGATAAATTATCTTATACATTCTGTTTCTTTATTAGTAGATGGGATGGGGGGCATATGACTGCATATGTAGAACACTATTATTTTAAATTCTCTACATATACACTTTTTTAGTATAAAGTAAAATAATTAAGCACCTTATTTTTTGATATGCAAAAATAGTTATTTCAATATTTTCCAATGAAGTAAGATATATAAGAGATATATGAGATATAAAGCCTGCAATAGTTAAAAACTCTAAAAATATTTGAATTTTCAAAAAAGCTTCATAATATTCAGGGAAACTTAATTTAACTTTAAATATTTAATTTAATGTGTATATTTGATGGCAACTTTAGTGAAGTGATTTGGCATAGTGTACCAGAATGTGGAATAACAAATTGTGAAAAGTTAAATATATGAAAGTATTTGAATTTAAAATTAAACTCCAAAATCTAAGTGACTTTTATTTTCTTTAGTGGAAAAAAGTATCCTTTAAGTCAATAATTTTTTTTGGGAGGGGGCTAAGGAAATGTAATGCAAATAAAAGGAAAATAATATAATAAAATGTAGATTTTAGGAAATCATACAAACCATCTGATCTTTTGGGACTTAGGCCAAACCAAATCGTTTGAATTTTCTTTGCCACTATCCTGCAATTAATATGCTAATGTACATCAATAACTGTGTACTTTAGGATTTAGTGGGCACTACCTGCTCATTTTGTGTCCAGCCAGATGTACAAACAGCTGAATGTTATACTGTTTGAGAAGCAACTGGAAATGGGTGTTATGTTTGGAAGCAAACCTAACTAAAGAAGCTTTTTTCTTAATATAAAAGGTATTCAAATAATAGAAAAACACATTCTTTTGTTGCAAAAATTTTTCTAAACAGTTCCTTTATAACATAGTTTAGTTGTATATATGATCTTATATTTGTTATAAGCAATATTATATATATCATATGTATATTAGCAAGAAATGCTTCTGATAAAATGCAAACAGGTTGTTAACATGGTATTTTGTTTTTTCGCTGTGTACGTGTTTGTGTAAATATGAGTATTGGAGCATTTGTCTGAGTGTCAGATAAGATTGAGTTAGGAGAGGGACAAAAATGAACCACACAAAACCCCAGTATAACCAACTAACTGTTACAACTAATATATGTTACATTATTCTACTTGTATGCAGGTATATAAAGTGTATATGTTTATGATTTTTTGCATATGATATGTATAGGTATATATGTGTGTGATGTAGATATATAGATAAATTGATATGAATTTTCATGAAGGAATAACAAGTAACAAGTAATAAAATATAGAAAAACTTAAAGCAAGATGATATAATGTGAAGGGTAGACAAAGAAAGGTCATAGTGCCCCATTCAGGAACTAAGACACATGCAGCAGATGGACAATCTAAAATTATGCAAATCAATCACGGGTGAGTAATGTGGAGGGAGATGTCATGGTGTAGGGGGATGAGTGATGAGTACACAATACGACGGAAAATTTTCAAGCCATGCCCATGCAAGCTTGGCTCATGGAGCAGTCACCCAATCAATGTACAATGCTAACTGAATTTAGACAAAAATAACTTCTTAAAAATATAATTTAATGAGCTAATCATTCCAATTACCCATTTTCCCAGCGGTAATTTAGCTTCATGAGCTTTCCTAGGTAGAGGAAGAATAAAGATATCATGAGCCATTTTTTAATGTGATTATCTCAGACCATATTAAGAGTCTATACTCCTCATACAAGGAAGTAAAATGACATTTAAATAATTAATCTTCTTAATCATACCAATGAAAGATACAAATAAACCAAAAGTGTATATATGAAGTCTGTCCAGAAGGTATCTAGCCATGAAAAATATAAATATATGAAAAATAGACATTTATTAAAGAAGATGCAAGATACAAGTATCAGTGTATATAGGACAATGACACCTCAGTCCCCTTCAAAGTAAACACTTGGAACCTCACACAGTTCTTCCAATTGCCATCAGGTGCCTGTTATATTCTTCTGAATCTCATCAAACATCTGAAAATTTCTTCCCATTCAAAGGTGATTTTAGTTTTGGGAAAAGCCAGAAATTGCAGGGTACCAAATCTGAGCTATAATGGGGCTGAGTCACCTGGCTGATTTGATATTTCACCAAAACTTTTTGCACAGTACATGACACATGAGTGGGCATGTTGTCACGATGAAGCTGCCAATCACCGGTTGCCCATAGCTGCAGACTTCTGATTCATCAGAATGGTTTCCACAGAGGATTGTTCAAGCTTTACTCAAAATTTAATGCAGATTCATTGCTCTACTTGCTCAGTCATTTTAAATGTGTCAGCTGCACCATACATATGCTCACTCAATGGTGTCTATCACCCCCACTGACGAGGACAGTGAAGTTGTCACTGTTCATGCATGCACATTCCAGTCCACTCTCCTTGGCTGCCAGATTACATTGATGTCATGCAAACCATTCGCATTATATTAACAATGGCTAGACTTTTTCTGTATAGACCTGATATGTGAAAACTTAAATATTTGAAATGGATCTCAGTTGAATGCATTTATAATATAATCTATTTGCTTATTTCACTGAATTATTCACCTGAGTGTTAAAAGCAAAACTTTCACAGGAAAAACTAAAATGTATACATCTTTTTTACAAAACAAATTATATTCCCCATGTCCTAATCAGTTCTCCCAGACTCATCTTTGGCTTTATAGTACGTGCTTTTGATTGGAGACATCTGTTGAAAATTTATAAATTCTCAGCTGTCTGCCAAACAACATAACTGAGGAGGAACGCACCTGCTTCAGGAAACTGGAAACAATGCAAATATGTAAACTCTGCCCAGACTACTAGAAATCTCAAACCCCAGGCCGATGGCATGCATACAAAAATTGGCTGAAACTACAGCATTATAACCTGAAGTTTGTCAATTAGTGACACATCACATGTTTTAATATTCAGGACTGATGCCAATAAGAAACTTATTTTTAGCTTGCTTTTATATGAGACTTAAGGACAAAAGTGTATCATTTTAATATCTTCTAAATACATATAGAAATGGTGATTCCACTGAGAAACAAGATTTAGATCAGTTATGATGCCCTGGACAGCCACCTAGAACTCATCTGCCCAAATTAGTAAGAAGAAGGGGTACCATGCTCCCCAAAACATGTGCACAGATATGTGATGCGTTTACTTAGATGGGTGAGGTGAGATTCTGTAGCACAATGAGCACTTGGCTTAATATATATCATACAGTGAGCTGAATATTAATGGGCAACTATAATTTATCAAGATTTTGGGGAGATATATTAACATCAGTTTTCTTATTTTATATTTAACAATTGAGAAAGGTATAATATACTCATTGGACATGAAAAACAAACAAAATGGCAAATCAAATTTTTCTCTCATTGAAACAGATATAAGAATAGTCCTGAGTCACTTTTTTTCTCACTGTTGCTTGACTTAGCATATTGAATCAATACTTTGTGGAATTATCATGTCACATTACTACCCACATGGGAAGTACTACTTTTTACCAGTATAGAAGTAGTTGTCTTGCTTTGTGATGGTGGTTGTATACTTAATTCATTGAAAGAGGCAGAAGGAAAGTCTCTGAATATGAAATGTTCCTATTCACAATTAGAGAAACCTTTGGTGACTTTATGTATACAATAGTTAAGATATAAAAAAATTGGTCCATTGCTTCCTAGAAAAGTATTAAATGGAGAAATAGTACTCATCATTTAGGAGGAAAGGAGAAACTACCAGCAGAAGAGAGCTTTAGCCATGAAATCACTCTTTACACCAAGAATTGCTTTTGCAGTTTTAAAGTAAATTTGAGAAGCTATTTATGAGGGAGAATAAAAAAATTGGGTAAGAAGAAAAACCAGTAATAGTAAAAACCAGTCTTTGGGAAATTATAATAAAATAACTCATCTCAAAACTCAGCTTTTTTCATAAATGTCATTATAATTGCATCACAATTACATATAATTTCTCAACCTTGGCTTATACTTAAGTAAATATGTCATGAAACTATCAATATTTATGCAGATCATAAGAAAACAATTAGCTTTGTGAAAATGTTTTATAATTTAAAGAAATATCCTTATTTTTATATGCTTTTTAACCCAAGCTTCAAATGCAATGCCATTAATAATTAATATTAACTGTTGTCAAATATTCTATTTCTCATGTGAGACATGGAGTTTGAATTAGAAAACTATATTCTCTTCCTTCAACTGCTCCTGCAACTTAATCCTTATCAATTGGATGAAAGCTATAGTAGGCCCTGTGAGATTTATCATCCATTCAAGTTAGTAAAATTTTCTTCAGCCACTTAATTCCAAGGAACAGTCAATTTAGTCTAAAACCTTGAACACTGGGACTGATTGGACACTGGGTTTTTGGGGAGTCCACAGATATTTAAAGCTGACTCTCATGGGAACACTGATAACTGTTAAAAACCCCATTTCCTAATACTTTGTAGTTATTTTCATTAAAATATTTTTGAATGTGCACTATGCACCAGCACTATTCTAGGGTCTAGAAACACTGCAGTTTAAAAAAAAAGGAACAAAGTATAGAATACCAGAGTCTAAAGTGTGCATAAGAGTTCCAGGCATAACGACGAAACTGTGAGGATGGAGCAGGGTGAGCCTGAGTGGGAATGTATAGATAGGTAACTAGGCTCAGATTGCATACGAGTTGCATAGCAAAAATGTTGTGACTGGCCAAATCCCCCTCACCCTAAACAATTCTGACTTTATTAGGGATGGAGCCTTGTAATTTATAATGTTTAAACCTGCCAGGTTTTTTTTTTTTTATTTTAAAGTTCTATATGAAAGTATATTGGGATCCAATATTGCATTAGTTTCAGATACGTAAGATAGTGATTTGGCATTTAATTACCTCCCTATGTGGTCACCACTGTAAGTGTGCTAACCACCTGGAACAATGCAGAGTTATTTCACTCACTATAAAACCCTCTGTTTACTGTGCAGCAGAATCCAGATACCACTGCTGAAGGATGCTGCCGGATATGTTTTGCTCTCAGAAAACTGGAAATCAATAATCTAACCTAAATTGTATTTGGAAGTGTTTTCCTATTTTTCTTGGAATGAAAGGAATTTGATCAAGAACAGAACAGTGAGGCCAGTTAAGTGGCTATGGCAAAATTCTGCATAGCGGTGATGGTGTTGGATCGTGATCAAGGTGGAGAAGCAGGGAGAAGTTATTGAGTATGTTCTAACAATAGACCTCACTGGATATTTTGGAAAATCTGATATATGGTATCAATAAAAGAAATGAGTTTGGGTGACTTGAAGGGTTTTGGGCTGAGTAAACTTGCTGTTAACAAAAATGTATACAAATTGTGAAGGGACAGGCACACAGAGTGGTCCTGATATTTTCATGTCAGACAAGGATGGCATGTATTTAGGTTTGGGAAGTATTCTGAGCAGGAACAGAGAATCATAGGAATTATTCCTAACCTCTAGAACATACCAGGTATGTTAGGTATTTTACTAGGAACACAGAAGAGATTTATGGTTCCTTATTGAATATGGCTGAAGAAGCTGGGAAGTTTGAGGAGCAGTTGAAGTGAAGTACTTTCTTTTTGTTGTTGTTGTTGTTGTTGTTCAATTACATTTGTGCCCATCTGTCCCCTATTATTCTCCCCTGCCTTACCCACAAGCCTTCCACATTCAGGCTTGCCCCCACTGACTTTGTCCGTGGGTCCTTTACACACGTTCTTTGACTTGATCCTTCCCCTTCTTACCCCAGTGAACCCTCTCCCCCCTCCCCTCTGGTCATGGTCAGTTTGCTCTTTATTTCCATATCTCTGGTTCTATTTTGATTATTGCTGATGGAATGATTTTGGACAACATAGCTAAGGTCCAATAAACCTTGTGGAGACTTTTTTATTTTACTAAATTTATTAGGGTAACATTGATTGATAAGATGATGTAAGTTTCTAATGTGCAATTCTGTAATACATCATCTGTATATTTCATGCTGTGTTCAGTACCAAAGTCACTTTATTTCAAAAAATTCTCAAACTTGGGCATGCAATTGTGAAAAAGGAATGTTAGGTGATTCCTTCAAGGAAAATTTACTTCTTTTCTGAGCAGAGCTATCAATTTATATTCTGCTACAGGCAAGATTTTTCTATCCATCAGGTTTAGGTTTAGTCTTTTGAAGAATGAGCTAGAACATTTTTGTTTTATTCCCACAATTTTTAGGAGATACAAGTAAAACTCCACATTGTCTCCTTTAACTCTGATTCAGTTTTGTGAAATAATAATAAAAATATCATCAATACCCACCTGTATCAAAGAGTGTGGAGTACACGTAGTTGATGTATAAAAACATTTATAAAACATTTATGTATCTACCATCCATGAGGACCTTTTACCTTCACCCTTTTGCAAATCAGGTGTGGTGATGTCATGGCTGAATTTTCCAGCTGGGAGGAGTTGACACATTGATTTGGGAGTTTTTCCCAACTTAATCTTGCACTAGATTTACTTTAATATGCTGCTACATGCATATAGTTTTTATTTTCCTTAACTTATTTGACCATAATAACTTATGAGTCAAATGTGTCAGATATTTATTATCTTCATTTGCAGAGATGAAAATTGAACTTAGAAGTTCAATAACTTGCTTCAGGTAATGTAACCGGAAAATGAAGAAATCATATTTGAACTCACATTTTCATGATTTTTGAAAAGACTCATTTATAAAAATACAAGAATGATACTTCCCCTTTTTTCTCTCAAAAGTGAATCATAAAACCAAATATTTTAAAAGAGAAATATCCCATTTTCTGCATCACTATGTATCTTTTTAGTGCAATACTCTTCAAGCATATACCTAAATGACATACATTTCTAATGATGATTTCTTATATTTGTACAATAAAATTATGAAAACTCAAACAATGATACTTTGCATCTTGTAATGGAAAAGCACCTTTCGACTAATTTTCTGGAAAACAGTAATTGGATAAAATAGTAAAATAAAGAGAATTTTAAGGCACATGCTGATAATAAAATATATGTTCATAATGTATAAAGAAGTCAATCTTGAAAAAGAAAACTATGCTGTATAAAATTCATATACATGACTTTTAGTCACAGGACACTACACAGAATGGGGTAGGTAGAACTCAAAACAAAAATCAACGTTATTTGCTTCCGATGTCAAATGATATGTTTTGAGTGAAAGGGTCAGTGAGAAAATGAAAAGTGAGATTCTGTAAATAGGGAAGTCCTCAAGGGAGAGCTCCAAAACTAGCTAATGAGCTCTCTCTAAATTGCTCTGAACCCTATAGTATGTACTTTCATAGAAGACTCCCAAGTTCCCCCAATTGAAAATAACTGAGAGAATAAAAAATGGAATAGTTTCTGCTATTGACAACTTCATGGCATTGAGTTTGGATTTTGAATGTAGTTAATTGCCTGCTAGAATAATAAAACAACATTATTTAAGGGAAGGCAACAGAAGCAGACAATCTACAGTATATAATATACAATGTGTAGTACTGAATCAAAAATTTCAAGGCCCATTTAAGTAGGAAAATGTGATCCATTGACAGAATAAAAGCATTCAATAGAAAGTAATAACAGGAGGACCAGTGGTAGTTGAGAGACAAATTGTAAAGTGGTTATTTTTAATATATTCAAGAACTCAAATTATGGTCACTCTACATAAACAAACTTAGAGAAATAATCTTATGAGAGGGAAAAACAATTAAAATTATATGCACCTTAACAAAACTAGAGAAAAATGAAATATAAACCATCAATTTCAGGGGTGAAAATGAAAACAATAAAGCTTGTATAGACATTAAAACACTAGTACAAATTATACTACCCTAATATATTTACTTATTAATATACTTATACTAAACTATAAAGTATAAATTGGAAATTTAGAAGAAACAGACAAGTTTCTTAAAAAAATACAACATAACCAAACTGATTTAGGTATAACCTTCTATTAAAAAGATATACTTCACCGAAAATCTTTTCATACTAGTACCTCTAATCTTATGTGGCTTCTCTGATTGATACATCCTACCTGTGTTTACAAAGAAAAAAAAAATAGTGTTATGCAAAATTATTTAAAAATCTACAAAAATTATTCATAATGTAAACTTTAAACATTTGAAAAATTAAAGATCAATATAATAAAATCAATTGCATTTCCATATATTAACAACAATTAGAAAATGTAAGAAAATATCCTTTTGTAGTAGCAATTAAAAACACATTTTAGGCATAATCTTAATAGATGTAAGATATCTTAATTGGAAAATTAAAAAAGTATTTCTAAAAAATGAAATGATCTCTGAATGGTACAGGCGGTGGGGGCGGTGGCAGCGGTGACAGCTGCAGGGGACCTGTCAGCCGCCTTTCCATTTGGGCTGGGGTTTTACTGCACCTCTCAGTCCTTGTTTTCTTGACCTGAAAGCTGCTACTGAGTTTTTCCAGCACATAGTCACCAGCGTCATGATGAATAACATGCACACAGTCTTTCTGATAGTGTCTCTGTTCCCCTTACCTAGTCATTGGTGGTTTGGATCCATGGATATGTGGCAGTGTAATTGTGACTTCATCTCCTTTGTCACTGAAGCTCTCCTAGATACAGGAAGTACCTACAGATGTTGGCTTAAAATTATAGTGAATGGGGTGGAAGGAGGCTCGCATTCGCTTTCCAAAGCTCTTCTGGACCTTGGGCCTCAGCTTGTGTTCCTCACTCACAATAGTGACCTAACATCCAATCCATGTGGCCACTCATCATAGGATGAATGCCTAAGTTCAAAGGATGGCTCCTGAAGGTTTCTTTACCTTATATAAAATGTTCATTAAGCCCTGTATAGATGATACCCTTTGAAAGATAAGAGGCTTTCATTAACTGTTATAACAAAATGTTTTCTATATCCATTATGAATAGCATGTTGTTTTTCTTTACATTTGTGAATGATTATATTATTGACCTTTATGATGTCAAACCATCTGTTGATTATCACGATTTGCATTACTTATTAGTGAAGGTTTGTGTTAGGGTTAGGGTTAGATAACCAAATCCTGTGGAGAAATAGGGATGAAATGACCACTCTCTCTAGTGGAGAGCACCCTGAGTTGCCACCTGAGCAGGCTTTTATTAAGAATACAGATACAGATACAGTTTGTGGATTACAGTCTGGCAGGGAAGATCAAAAGGAATGGGTAGCTTTCAAAGGTGCTGGTAGGTCTCCCGCTGGGATTCTGGGCAGAGTGTGGGGTTTTATCACTTAAAAAGACTACAGGACCTAAAAAGCCTAGTTTCGTTTTCTGCCTGTGCCTTCATATTCTAACCAAGAGCATCCTCCAGCAAGCAGATCTCACAGGATCTTGCATATTCTATGTCCCAGGCTGCTTACCCCAGGGGTCCGCCAACTCTGGTCTGGACTGTACCACCCCTGTTATTTCCGCAGGCCTGAGTCAGGCAGAGGAGACAAAGGCAGCCAGGAGACGTGGATTTCTCACAACTAAGAACAAGGACTCAGGCTTTGACAAAGCTGAAGGGGCAGGGGTCAATGTCGATCACCCCTTCATTTCCACAACCCCGGAAGTCCTTCCCTGAGACTTCCACGTGATCATGCCTATCCTAGATGATTCCCTGCTTGGGAAATCTTACCCGTCATTGGCTAACTGATCAAGCATAAGAGGCCAGGCATAGAACAGGCAGCGTTCATGCCAGGGAAATAAGTTTTGTCTCCTTAGTAGAGGACTCCTGGTTTGGAGGTCTCTCACTCAACATAAGTCGTGGGGGGTTACACCTTCCTGAGACCAGGCAGGGTGGACCCCAACAGTAAGTATCTCTCCTTTAGTCTTAGTTTCTTGTGGAGGCAATCCACAAGAAATTTGGAAATATATTTCAATGACATGTACTAGATATGTTTTATTACATGGTCATTACTGAATGTTGATTCTGATTAAACTTTGTTGAAGGTAAGAAAGATAGGCTGCACTCAGAAAATCTCTCTGTTGTTTACTTAGACTGAAATCACCTGATTTGTACCTAAATTATAGTCATCCTTCCCAGACTTCATTCTTGTTTCATGTGACAAAATGTTATAAAAAACCTCCGCACACCTTCCTTGAAGGTGGTGATAACTGATTCTTTTGAGTCTGTTTTTCTAAGTAATCTCTAATCTCACATACATTCAATACCAACACTACAACCTGAAGTTCCTATCACCAGGGAAATTGGAATGAAACCATGTAAAATTACAACTTTGACCTAGGCACTTATCTCCAAGTAGTCAGAATAATAAGGTGCTTTTGACTGTGCTGATTCCTGTGTTTAAAAGAATATGAATTATTCCAAACTTATAATACATGTCTTGTTTAGTCTCCTTTCCTTGGCAAGGTCAAGCTCTGGCTTTTTGTACTTAATTTACTAATTCAACATCTATTTCAATTAACTAACATTAATGTTTTGCCCTTCTTCTGTTCAACAGGTATAGTCTTTGATCAATATTAACTTCATCACAACCTTCCATGATTAAAGTTTCTTCAGAGCCTTTTTACTTAGACAGTTATGAAAATACAGTTTGCCTCCATAATTCAGAAAAAAATGTGCATAATTAATTCCTATATAAAAGTTGGAGACTAAAATATGAAAGATATGTCCAGGTTTTTTTTTTTGTATTTTAAATTTGAGCCATCTTTCCAAAGTCAGTGGTATGATTTATTAACAGTATAAGTAAATAAAACTGGTTGAATAGTTTCAGTATAATTGAAAGGATAGAAGATCCCCTGGCTTTTAACAAGTGGTCTTATATTTATATAGTGAGTTAAAACCTGGGTGATATGCAGGTGAATGCGTGTATGGATTAGCAAAGGGATATTTAGTAGCCTCCCTATATTCTCTGCCAACATGTGCAGAGTTTACAGATTCTGGAACTGTTTCTGTCTTTAGCCTTCTTCAGGGAGTTGCTGATAAGATTCAGTGCTGCTAATGTTTGAATTCTTCTAGAGAGGGAAGAAGTAGTCAACATCCATTTTTATTTCCCAGTATGCCTCTTTTATTTTCAATATAAAATCAAAATAATGTTAGTACCTCCAGGGAAAGAGAACGCAGTAAAATGATAACATAGCCAGTGAAGAGTGGAGAAAAGGAAGAACACATTCTCCCCTACTATTCAAAGTCTAATCGGTATGAGTTTAAATCAGTAAGTTCTAGTGAATTTGTAAAAGGTATTTTTTTTACTCCATCAGATGATGAAGCAACATATATCTGCACTATTTCCCATACCATTTGTTGTAAAATATCTACCTGACAGAACAAGTCTTGACTTTAAGCATGACTTTTTCTTATGTGCATTGATAAAATTATCAGAATAAATGTAATAGTTTAAATCATTTCAAATTGTTTTAAGCCCTTCTTGACAAATAAAGATACTACAAATCCTTAATGTGTTGATTATTTTCTGAGATAAGATTTATGTTTACTGACAAGATAGACTGAGGATGTGGAGAAAGAAAACCTACAGATATATGGCTAATTATTTTGTGTGTAATCAGCTCTTAGAAGCTTATACATATTAAAAACAATTTCCACACAAAATATGACAGTATAATAAAAAGAAGGGCTGGAATGGATTTGGTTCTGTAATATTTCCTATAAGCTTAACAACATTTATGTAATTGTTTTTAGGTTTAACTTCTTAAAATACATAATCACAGTAGGTTAAAATGACATTGATGTCATTATCGTACTATGAGAATGTTCTTATATGATTATGGATCAATTAAATACAGTGGTGGCTTCAAAGCCACTGACTGCAGAGTGATTCTTTAAGATAAGAGATGTTTTATTTCATGCTACTTATGGAAGTATCCCCAACTTTAGTGATTTAAGCATTAACCATTTAGTCAGCTCACAGTTGTGACTCTGCTGGTTGATTCTTCCGGGAGATCACAGATGATCACGGCTGGACTTACTCATACAGTGATTGGGTAAGTCAGATGGTGAGCTAGCTTGTTCCTGGATGGTCAAATGTGTCCTCATTCACACTATGACTTTCGTAGTCCACCGTACAGGGTGATGGAAGCAACTGAGTTTATTTATTTTAATGCCTAGCAAGCCAGCTTAGATCTCATCATAGAACAGTTGTGTGGTTGGTCACACAAGCCCTTCCTAAGCCTTTGCTGGTATCACATTTCCTAGTAAAGTCTATTGGCTGATGAAAGCCATATGGCCATTCTAGTTTCAAGAGATAGAGCAATAAGCACCCCCCCACACCTGCCTCCAGTCATATGATGCACAGAAAGGAAAAAATCTGTGAGCATTTGGTAATTAATCCCAGACATCCTCTGGCTGAAATTTACTCATGTTTCTGTCACATGGAAAATATTCTCACTCTTATTTCAGGGACCCAAAGTGTCTCCTGTAATTCTGATCTTATGGTTGAAATTCAAAAATCTTGTGATCTAAAGTCATGGCTAAAAAGCAGCCTTGGGCCCTGGTTGGTTGTGGCTCAGCTAATTGAGTGCTGGCCTGTGATCTGAAAGGTCACTGATTCAACAACTCCTAAACAGGACACATGCCTGGGTTGCACGCTAGATCCCCAGTAAGGGACATGCAAGCAACTGATCCATGTTTCTCTTGACATTGATGTTTCTCTCCTCTTTCTCCCTCCCTTCCACTTTCTCTAAAACAAATAAAAATAAACTGTTAAAAAATAAACTATATAAAAGGCAGGCTTGGGTGTATTTATTTTGAGCTAAAGTGAATTACTTTTGCCTCCCTCCCCCCACAGAAAAAAAATATATATGAGGATGTACACACATGCACCTACAACCATGGGGAAACAACGTGCATCATATATGTGCATCAGCACCACTCACCTCCAACATGGGCATGAGCATATGCCCCATCACCATTGCACACACATGGTAACCTCATACATGCACTGCTTCCAGCAGGCGTTGTTGGGGGGAGGATGAACTTGTGGGCTCCCTATTCACAGTGTGCAAGGACACTGTTTTGCATTTACACACACCTTTGGACATTAGCCCAGCCCACTTTGAAACTTTTGAAGCACAATGTTGGAGCCTAGAAATGTGGGTCAGCCTAGGAAGGTGCCAATGGTCAGACTTGAGCTGCTTCTGCCACTCAAGCACTGTGTCCAAATTAGATTCCACTGGACATGTGCACATTGGTAAAGAAACAGAATCGGGTTATTAAAAAAAAGAAAATAACATAAATGTACATTAAACACATAATTCAGCCTTCCAAATTAACACAGATGATAGTTTACCAGATGTTCTAGTACAAAATAAGAGGCCTCCCTTTATCCAGCTGGCTATGCGATTTCCTCATTGATTTTTCTAGCTCCCATAAATAGATTATTCACCATTTTCCAGGCTCCCTTAAGTGTTTCTTCACTGCTTTTTCCAGTCCTTGCTACCTCCCATTCCCAAGATTAATGACACTTATAAGTACAATATCTCTATTAATTATCTATTGCCATATAACAAACTACCCCCAAAATGTCAGTGGTTTAAACCAATAACCATGCATTTGGCTCCTAATCCTGTGTGTTGGCAGGAAAGTCTTTCCTGACTGGGCCAGCCTAGCTGTTCTCTGCTGGGCTAGCTTATGCATCAGCTGGCAGGTCAGCTAAGAGATGGATGATTTGTGGGTGATTTGTGGTGGACTAGCTCACATGAGTGGTACTTGGCAGTCTCTTGGAGGGGTCTGGGTCATGTGTCTCTTTTATCCAGCTGTACAGTCTGTGTTTCTTTACATGGTAGTTGAAAGGTTAAAAACACCGCAAGATAGAGTAACCTCAGAGCTGAAGCACGTTCCAAGTCTGCTTTTGTCATGTTTCTGCATGTCCCATTGGCCAGAAAATTCACAGAAGTATCACAGATTTATACATTGGAGAAATAGATTCCACTTCTTGATTAGAGTATAAGAGTGAAAGAATTTGTGGTGGTTTTTGCAATCTATCACACAATGTTAAATAAAGAGCAAACAATCTCTTCTTGTTCATATAAACATGGAAAAAAATTGAGACCATGAAGAAATTCAGGTAGTTAGGTGTCAGTGAGGAAAATGATGGGATCTGTTGGCAAGATGAAGGTGAAGGTGAAGAACCTAATGGAAGAATATTCTCCATGTATTTCTCAATGTTTCTCATTGTTTGGGCCTTCTGAGAAAGGGAAGAGACAAGCCATACTATGCAGTAGCAAAATATTGCTAACATTATTGTTTTGGGAAATCAACTAAGGCTTCATTGAGATTGTGGACCTGAGAATGAGACTGGAAAACAGAGTATTAGAAATACTAGTGTAAATTGTTTATTACTGCCTGCTTTAACTAAACATGTAGTTTAGTTAACTAAAAGTAGAGGTGAGCTTAGACAGTAAGAATACACTTATTTGTAAATGGAAAGGCCTGAAAATGGAGTATGTTAAGATATTTGAAGCCTCAAAAATATGGAAAGCATCTATTATTTCTGGAACCCAATAAGCAGGAAAGAATTGGCTGTTTGTAATACAAAGCAAACAAACAAACGAATGAAGGACAATGTAATGAAACTTGATGAAAAGGGTTGGTAAAGCCTACTTCTTTCAGATTTTAAATAGAAACTCCATTTTAAAAGCTTTGAATGACAGAATCTCATTTATATTCAGCGCCCCCTCCAAAGATGAAATTGAAATTGTAGCCTTTCTATTCCACTTGCATGGCTTTAAGGTTTTCATCACTAGTTTAATTTTATGTGTGTGGGGGCGTGAAGAGGTGGTTCTTAGTCCATTCAGAATCAAGGCACCTGCAGTTTCAGTGTAGGGCCTTGCTTCCAGTTAGTGCCTGCTTACTATTACAGAGACAGCTGTCTTTCCTCTGTGTCCTTGGGTGGCAGAGAGACAAGTGAGCTCTCTCTCTCTGGGGTCCCTTTAATAAGGGCACTGATCCTTTGTTGAGGGCTCCACCCCCATGACCTAACCACCTCCAAAGGCCCCACCTTCGAACACCATCACATTGAGGATTAGATTTCAGCATATGAATTTGGAGAGGACACAAATATTCAGTCTAAAGCAGGGGGGAATAAAAAAATTAATTGAGACACAAGATATTTTTGATGTTTAAGAAATAACTGGGTGTAATTATAGGTATCTAGAACTAAGTAGAAATAAATTTGATCAGAAGTGTAATACATTTTATGGGGTTCACTTGGCCAAAAAATTCAAAAGACAGAATTAAAATGCTTTGCTTAAAATTTACAACATGCTTTAATCTACAAATGAATATAAAGATAAAAACTTAAGTTATTAAGAAGATCATATTTCCACTGATTTTTTTAATCTTAAAATTTAATGATCCATTGGATTTACTATTAATTATAAAAAAATGTAATTGTTTTGCCCTGCCTGGTGTGGCTCAGTAGATTGAGTGCCAGCCTGAGAACCAAAGGGTCACCAGTTCGATTCCCAGTCAGGGCACATGCCTGGGTTGTGGGCCAGGCTCCCCAGTAAGAGACACTCAAGAGGCAACCACACATTGATGCTTTTCTCCCTCTCGTTCTCCTTCCCTTTCCTTCTCTAAAGATAAGTGAATAAAATCTTTTAAAAAAGCATAATTGTTTCATAATGTATTAATCTTATCTACTTGTCAATTTGATACCAACTACCTCCCTATTTTAGTCAATTCTGTAACTTAAACTACTTAAACTCCATGCTTGCTTTCTTTGCATTACTCTTTGATTTTAAAATATTTCATGCATTTAACTCAGTAATTTTTGGTTCTGAGCAGATGTTTAGAACTTCCAGAGCTTTCTGAATGTTTTTTCTTTAACAACAAAAAATGTTTAATTAATCTAGTTTTATATTATTTTATATGTAATAATAACTTTTTATTCCTTGAATTTTATCAATCAATTTTCCATTTCAGAGTAGTGTAATCTGATCCTTCAACTCCTAAATTGTTCTTATTGATTTTTAAGTTTATAAAGTCTTTCACATGACAACTTATTTTAGGTTTTTATTGACTGAATGAGAGTACAAATTGTATTTGTAGATTTTACCGGTGGCACTTAAATCAACCTTATTGATAATATCATAGCATTCCTGATATAATTATTGATTACTTAATTTAAATTGTCTTACGAAGATCATAAGGTAATATGTCTGTCAATATTTTGTTTGTTTTAGCTTTGTTTATTTAGCTACTATAGTGCTTATCAAATACATGCTTGTGGCTATAAATAACCTGATAGCTCCAAACACTCTGCCTTTGACATTTGCTCAAATTATCATTTCAGATGCTACTGACATTATTATATGTGTTTTTATTTTAATTAATATCATTATTATGTTGTTGCCAGTTTTACATTTGTAAATACTTACTTTTTAAGTTTAAAAGGGGTTACATGGGAATGAAAAAATACAATAAAAATTAAAAATAAAGAAAGGCAAATTAAAGGTACTATATACTTACTAAAAATAAAATAAAATTCATGTACCTTTTTTTTGTTATTATTCAGATGCTTATATATAAAAACTATGCTGGCAGTCCTTACATTGCAAAGAGCCATATTAACTGACATTTGGGCATATCTGGAGAATATAATTCCAGTATGCCTGAGTTTCAGTTAATGTGGTTAATGCAAAATAGGGACTGCCTGCAGTTGAATCTGGCAGTTTCTGTGAAACATTGAGCACATAAATCTTTTATCAGGGAATACAGTTGAATATATTTTATTTTTATATTTATATATTTAAAATAGCTCTTGTCATCCATCCTATATAATCAATCTTCAGACTTTCTTGTTTGTTTTATGGCTACCTAAATGAAAATATCTGTGTTTTGTCAAATTAATATTTTTATTGGTTCAAAGATGTTTGTAATAGCTCTAATTTTACAATAGATGAAGATGACATTAATGTCTCATATATGTGTATATATATTCAAAATACTTTAAACAATTTTTTACTTCCTTCAAACTTCATAAAAAATTGAACTGTATTTTTGCCTCACACTCTTTACCCTTCTTCTAAAATTCTGATGATGGCCACTCTAAGCTTGGATGATTAGCTTAAATCAGTTCTTGAATACTACCTAAGAAAAAGTGACGAGTTTATTCAGATACTGAGCAATTATGTGCTTATTTATAAGTGAAGAAATGGCTATTCCTCCACTTATCCCTAACAACCTAAAAGCAAGTGAACTAAACCAACAAGTAACAAACAAATATTCACAGACCTGGTCAAGTCACCAAATAATGTTGAAGCAAAGGTCTGAGGGAAACTTAAATCTGACTGCTTATTTATCATTTAAGAAAAATATGAATTGACTATGGATGGTGAATGAAACACCATATATGGATGATGTATTATAGAATTGTAAATCTGAATCTTATATAAGTTTGTTGACCAATGTCACCTCAATAAATTCAATAAATTTTTCTAAAAGAAACAGTTTTGAATTTGAAATATAGAATGCAAAAATTGGTGTTGGGATTAATATAAAAATAGATGTAGTTTATTTTGCAAAATTTAATAACACCTGTTGGATGTGCTGATTAATGTTGTCAACCACTGCTTTAATGCTTTAATTAAAATTTTACTATTCTATTTTAAAAAAGGTAATTATGAAGTCAGTATTTACCTGTTTAGAATGCAAACATCTGACATATAAACTATTGAAGCTTATAAAGTATATTTTAAAGAACCACATGAATAGTAATGCATAAATATTGTCAGAAAAAGTTACTTCATACATCTTTATCCTCTATCATATACATCTGAATTTTGAAAAAGTTCACGTATTTTTAAAAGAATATGCTCTGTAATATTTTAAGCTTAGCTTTTTATACATATGTAAAATTTTTGTGACTTCCCCTTCAATTGTTTACACCCTTTAATTTACATTATCGCCCCCTGCTGGTAATAAATGAATGTGCAAAGAAAATCAGTTTCTGTAGGTTTTTCATTTGATTTATTTTGTTTTGTTTTTACAATTTGATGTCCTGGTATCTTGCAATATATTCATCATCAAAGGATTATGCATGTACTTCTAACTACAGATTTTATCAACAGCTACATGAGAAAGCATTCTTTTCTTTAAGTATGATTTTTGGTAGGGCTACATGTGTCTGCTAGTCTGAATTTATTTTAAATAGAATTTTCCCACTATAGAGTAAATTGAAAGGGGATCGTGCATAGAAAAAATTAAAGGGATCAAAAAGTCCATTGTTATTTTCTCCATATAGATTAAAATAATCAGGACATTAGAAAGAAAGAAGTTTTCATTTCTGATAGAGTACATGGATACTTTTCCTTGTGTCAATTAAAGAGTAAAAAAAAACAGGCATAGTTTAGGGGGAAATTATTTAGTTCAAGTGTGTCATGTGTGAAAGGTCAGTCATCGTGCCTCCCTGGGGACTTGCAAAATTACTAGTGGACTATAATAGAGTCCCTAAAGTCTTCTAATCTAATAGGATCCCATGGGCCAACCCTGCCAACACTCTGCAAAAGAAATGCCATCTCCTGAGAATAAAAATCGAATAAAAATTGCAGAAAGGCTTAATGTTCTGAAGAAGTTAGGATGTTATCACAGCTGATGCTCTCAGTATGTTTCCTTCAGACACTGAGTTAAGACTGGCATGCAAAATGTCGTATCCCAGCCTCCGTCAGTTCAAACTGGAGATAGAGTTCATTGAAATACTAATATGAATTCCTCTCTACTCTAGAGCAATTTCTAAATTAGGAGGACTGTCTAAAAGAAAAATATTTCTGTGTGTGTTGATATTATAGCTGTGGGTTTCACCCTAGCAAATTACACATTTTATTGTCAGATAAACTTCCTTCATTGTACAGTCTGATTTCAGTACTCTCAATAAGAACCCACCTATGTTGGTATTATTAAAAAAGATACCTTGGCCAGCCCTGGCTGATGTGCCTCAGATTGAGGGCAGGACTGAGAACCAAAGGGTTGCGGGTTCAATTCCCAGTCAGGGCATGTGGCTGGGTTGCAAGGCAGGTCCCCAGTAGGGGGCATGTGAGAGGCAACAACACACTCATGTTTCTCTCCCTTTCTCCCTCCCTTCCACTCTCTAAAAATAAAGAAATGATATCTTAAAAAATAAATTAAAAAACACCTTAGCCAGAAGTAATATCATAAGTAATATCATAGCTTAAAACAATTCTACCTGAAACTCAAAATCCCTCCAAGGTACAATGAAATATTCATCCCTAAAATCTGTGGTGAAAACAAAAATTGCAAGACTCAATATCTAATCTGTACACAGATCACCCTTGATTGAAGCTCTTTGTGAGAGCTCTTAGAGGATCTTCTGTTAAGTATATGCTCTAAAGAAGTCTGTGTGTCTGGAATTTACACACACACACACACACACACACACATACATACATACACACACATATATAATTTGTGAACTGTAATGGAGCCTTCTAATAGGCTATATATATGAATTTATATAAACACATTTATATATACATACACACATATATACATGCATATATAGGGACCCCCCAAAAGTTGGTATTTATTTATAAAAAATTGTATATTTGTTCTTACTATTTAAACTTCAGTCACCTTCAAAATACTCTGTTTGATGCAGTAAACATATAGAGAGGTCTTTTCCACTGCTCAAAACCATTTTTGAACTCATCAATTTTGATGCTTGTTAGTGCTTTGGCCGATTTTTGTTTCACCTATTCCCCATTGGCAAAATGTTTCCCTTTGAGGACTTTCTTCATCAGGGAAAACAAACAAACAAAAAGCCATTTAGGGCAAGATTGTGTGAACAGGGCAGGGAGGGAATAGGGGCCATCCTGTTTTTGGTCAAAAGCTGCTGCACACTCAGCATGGTGTGGGCAAGTGCTCTTGTAAATAATCATTGTGTGTATTATTACAATCCTTTAGGAAAGAGTTTTGGAATGAATCCATGGCCTTAACGAATAAGAATTTTGAAACAAAGAAGATAATATGGGAACTTCAGAGGTACGAGAAATAAACAAAAGTTTTTGTGTTTAAATTTAAAGATCTGGGGCCTAGAGCTTTTGATATCTATGCAAAGGCAGTATTTAAATTGTCAAAACTGACATGTAAAAATATACCCCCAAATTCAGTGGCATAAAAAACCAACTATGTATTTACTCACAATTCTGCACTGTGGGCTGGGTTCAGATAAGGATATATTCTTCTGGTCTAGGCTTTAGTACCACATGGTCACAGTCATCTGGAAACATGATGGACTCCAAATCCAAGTTAACATATTGGTATATCTGCTGCCTAAACAGGAAAACTGGGAGCTTAAGGGTCATCCTTTCATTTGGTCTTCTCCCCCCAAGAAAGCCAGCACTCTTCACAAGTAAATCACAGGTCCACGACAGTGAAACACACATTGCTGGGACCCTTAAAACCCAGGACCAGAACTGACACAGTGTAGCTGGAACTCTGGGGAACAAACTCATTACAGTGTCTATCAAGATTTAAAGGAAAGGGAAAAATATGTTTATGGGAGGAATGATACATATTTTATTGTCATTTTAAATTTCTAATAATTAACCTTTTACAAACTTTCTATATTGCTCTGACATGCAAACTGATGTTTTTCCATGATACCAAAGTTTCATCTCATTTTAACATGGATCATGGCTTGAAGTTCAAATAAACTAGTCTATTTTAAGCTAGGTCATGTTATCCAAAACAGGTGCAGATGAAGATGTGACAGTTGGATGCGGCTTCCTAGTGAAAGGCTTCAAATAACAAATACCTGTAAGATAATGCACATGGAATTCGACCCTCTGGCCCTCTCCTACAACAGACCCAGCAGACATCTGTGAGTAAAGGACAGGACAATCACTCGCATTTCAAAAGGGGAAAGAAAAAATAGGAGGCACATCACTGGTCCATAGCACCTGTGAAATCGCCATTTCCATTATTCCAGGCACAAGGATCATGGCCTTTCCTCTGGTAGGCAACCAGTGAGAAAAACTTTCTAGTAAGACCAATCAGGTATGTAGCTGGCATCTGCTTAACAATTCTAATAGGGAATTGGGAGTCACAGGCAAGATACTTGTTTGCATTTCAGGGTAGGGTTAGTTTTCTCTTCTGTCTTTAGCCAATTTTCTCTTCTGTCTTTAGGATTAGATCTCTGATCTTATCAGTAGTGAAATTTGTTGGATATTTACTTCTATTTATATTTAGGCTCATCTTCCCCCAGAATTACACAGCTTTGAAAATAGAGGCAGGTATCTTTTCTAGGGGGAGTCCAGGACCAACAATTCACACTGTACAACTGAGACTGTTGCATGTAGAGACTACTGGACTTTAGGACAACAATTTCGTTTGTTCTTTTGATCACCTGAGATTTTTAGACTGCCTGAGAATGAGATGATGAAACTTCGCCTGTGTTAAACTGCTGCAGCCAGGAAACTGAGAAACAGTTAAAACACAGGAACTTAGAGGCCATCCCTGAGAGACTGAGATTATGAGTTCTCTGTTTTCTTGACAATACTTCTAGGTAGGAGAAGTACTTACTGAAAAGTATTTTTCAAGGACATTTTAAATTTATCATTATATTCTTGAAGCTTAACAATATCCAACACTTTATACCCACACAAAATTTTTTCTTTCTGTGAAGATCTTTCACCAGAATAAAATCCAATGTTCCAGCACACAAGTTTATCTAAAATTTTATGACTTCTCCTTACTTGAGCAAAGACTGTTCTTCTCTGATAAGCTTATTCTACTACCTGCCTTGCCTGACATTTCAGCATGTGGCACCAGGTAAAAAAAATATCTTTCATAACTTGTTAACTTAGGAATGTTGCAGAATCTCGACATTTAGTCATTTGACCTGGGTGGCTAATAAACAATAGACATGTTCCCGCAGTAGGACAGGGAAGACTGATTCTCTCTGCTAACCTTGTCTCACCTTGCATTTCTATACCCTATCTCCCCTGCATGAGTCTCCATGGCCAGGACATTAGGGAGAAAGGAGGGGTGCAAGCTACAATATTCTGACACCATTTGATGCTGCTAAATGAATGGCAAATATGTACATATCTCTAATTTACTTGAGCCCAAACTGAGCTCCTGTATCCCCTGTCCCAAATCACACATATGCACTCACATTTCATCTACCCCCACACCTCCTCCTCTCAGTTAATCATTTTATTTTTTGGTTAATGAGGCTACCATTCTAGAATTAGATTTGTCTTTGACTGCCCCTCTCCCCTCCACACACTTTTCACCATCGCACTCCCCATCAAAACCCAAAATGGTGCTAATCCTGCCTTCAAAATATCAGACAGAAATTTCTGCTGCTTACCACCTATTCTGGTGGACCAGTCGACCATTATTACTTTCAAGAATGATACCAATAGTATATGGCAGGTATATGTGCTTCTTTTTTTTTTCTCATACACCTTACAGTCTATTCTCCTAGTGATCAGATTTATATGCTTCAACAAGAGGCAGTGTATGCCACCATTTACCCACCAAGGGCCTATGATACTTGACAATACCTGTGCCTGTTATATCTCTAGTATTCATTTCTCTTTCCCTGACTCTACTTTTCCTCCCATAGCCTCTTTGGTATCCTTCATGTGTACCAGCAACTCCTGCTTTGGAATATTTACTCTCGCTGTTCATTCTGGGTGGGCAGTTCTTGCCTTATGTCTCCATTTGACTGATTGCATAACCTTCTTCATACCTTTGCTCAAATTTTGTCTGCACAGTCAGGTCTACCCTATTTACCCTCTTTAACAGTCTCACCTTCTCCTGTCCTATTTGGAACCTCTAATTCCCCTTTACCTTGATCTGGTCTTTTATCGATTTCCTGTTTAAGTAAGTCACATGTTTAGCTGAATAGATATTCTATGAATAAATCTTCCTTTCAAGTTAAGATTGGCTTTGAGTCTATTTTCCCAGCCAACACATTCCAGAAAGACTCTTTGCTTTATTAATATATCACCTTCTTCAGAAAGGTACCTTTTCCTCTATGAACATCATATTAAATTCTGTTAAAATGACACAAACCAAATAATAGCCAAAGTGAAGAAGTATATTAAATATGAATTATTGTGAGATTAATTGTATGTTTGCAAACTTGGAAAACAATCAACTTATAAGCAATCCAAGACCAGATTTATTTTCTGTTTCTTTCATCAGATCAATCGAAAGCCCATGAAATAGATGTCTCATTTGTCATTAAGAAATATATTATAAAATTGTAAATTTGATAGAGCGGTTTTCTCATTGATTTGTCACTTTCCATTTGGTGAGCAGTTTGAGGGATTCTTTAAAACTTATCTTGATATGCAAAACAAGAAGACTTAGAGTCATTGTGACATTTTTGTTTAGAATTTAGCTTTTGTCATTATCCATCAGAGACACAAGGGCACATGAAGGCAGAGATTACAAAACCTGCTTTTTCCTAAGGCATTTGTTTTCCCAATCAGTTCATTTTTTCAGTTCAATGGAGTGTTTTGTTTTTTAATGGTTCACTTCACTGTTGCTTCAAAAAGACATAACATATCCAAGCAGGAAGAATATTTGTTATTTTTCCATCAACAGCTGAGAGAAAGGGTCAAGATTTCAGCTTCTACAATATTTAATATAATCCTATGTATATTATAGCCTAATAAACCAAATTGGAATTATGTTGTTCAGATATTTTTCTGTCTATATAATTAGTATTATATGATTCAAAAACAAATAAAAAGCCAAAAAAAATAATAACTCTACATAATAATACAATGATAAATGTACCATTTCTACAACTGTTTGGGGGCTTATCAGATTTTTAAATCAGTGCATAGAGTGTATAAATTGAGAATAGAAAAGATTATGGTATTGGCTGGGATGGAAATATGTTTCTTGAAATAGAAAGTTTCTTGAAACAGAAAGATTGAATTGCAGATCAAGAAATATCTTGGTTCTAATTCCTGGTTCCTATGAATGTGATCTTATTTGATAATAGGGTTTTTGGAGATGTCATCAAGTTAAGATGACATCATCAGTATGAGCCCTAATCCACAATGACTGGTGCTCTGGCAAGAGAGAAGGCCTCATGAAAACCAGAGAGTGGCACAGAAGGAAAATGGCCATGTGAAGATGTAGACAGAGACTGGAATTATTTAGCTTCAAGTGAAAAAATTACAAGGATGTCCGGTGATGCCAGAAGCCAAGAGATAAGCATGAAACAGCTCTCCCCTAGAAGATCTGGAGGGAGCAAGGTTATGTCAGTACTTTGATTTTGAATTTCTAGCCTCCAGAACTTTGAGAGAATAGTTTTCATTTGTTTTAAGCCAGCCAGCTGGTAGTACTTTGTCATGGCAGCCCCCGGAAACTAATACAGAATAGAAAGTGAATTTTCACTACTGTTTGAGCGATAGAGAAAAAGGTCTAGAAAGTAAGAAATAGAAAGATGTTTATTTAAAGCACACTAAATACCAAGCTTTTAATATACATCTAGCCCTGGCTGGCATAGCTCAGTGGATTGAGCGCGGGCTGCGAACCAAAGTGTCGCAGGTTCGATTCCCAGTCAGGGCACATGCATGGGTTGTAGGCCACAACCCCCAGCAACCGCACATTGATGTTTCTCTCTCTCTCTTTCTCCCTCCCTTCCCTCTTTAAAAATAAATAAATAAAATCTTAAAAAAATATATACATCTTAACATAATTTAGTAAGCAAGATATAACTCCATTTTATAATGAATTAAGTTGATAACTATATCATAGAGCTATTAAATGACAGAAAAAAACATTTGAACACATCTTACAAACTGAAAACCCTGTACACTTTCCTGTATCAAATCTACGGGAAGTCGTTATTGCAGAGAACATGTAGGTGGCAGTCAGGTACTATGACATACTGTAATATTATGGCAGAAAGGTATCTTTTCTACCTACGATAGAGCCATTGCTGGCAGCCATTGCTGGACAATCATCAACTTTTACTTAAATGATACACATTTGGCCCTATAAAACTTTAAATACCAAACTAAGATATTTCAAATATTAAAAAAAAACTTCATAAATGAAGGAATCCAAAATGAGAACATAGATTTTTCACTAATGATGAAACATTAAGCGAGTGAATACAGTGCCAGTACTTTTCTTTACATGACTTATAAAAGCATTTGATTGACACGTAAAGAATAACATTTAGCCAGACTCAGCAGAAAAACACATTTTGTTTGAATTCTAAAGATTGCTTAAAAGCTGAATCAATTTGCCAAGTAAAAATGCATCACTGCAGTGTCTGAACATCACCAGTGATCAAAAGTACCTGGAAAAGTTGAAAAAAGTCTTAGAACGTAGGAAATAAACACCACATAGGAGAAAAGAGTTCATAGTATTGTCATTTTTTGAAGGTTTCAAAGGTTTCATCAGATTTTATGAACGATCCAGAGATTTTTAAAGTTTTATGCCTTCACTAATAATATTCTTTTTCAAATAAAGTAACTATATTTTTGGACCGCATTGTTTGTCACCTTGTTTGATGATGCAACTGGGTGTGTGCAGGCCGCAGGTATGTGTTTGTAGAGATTACTTTTTATGAATCGCCCTTTATTTTTCCACCATCCAATAAATATGTATTGATATAATATAGAGCCACATTAAGAGCGGTGTTGGTAATAACTATGAGGCCTCTTTTAAAAATTCAGAAATGCTAAGGTTAATTATGGTAAAAACAGTAGCTAATAAGTTCAGAAGTTTAAAAGAGGAATTATTGAATACATATGACTTATTTAACATGAGTTTATAAATGGTAGCTTTTTAGAAAACCCCAAAACAAGAATGGACAGAAAATATACTATCAAAACCAAAAATATTTTATGAAAAATGGATTTGTGAAATAAAGATGGCACAGTGCCATTTACAAAATGATTTATGTTTAATGTTTTAGAAGAATATAATGTACCCAGAGAGGATATACTATTATGAAAATTCTCAACTACTGCTGAGAAGGCTAAAGCCATTTACCTTACAAAATATATTTGAAATCTGAAGAGTGACAGAAACATCACAACTAAGAAGTCAAGAAGTATTCACTAAAGAATTCAGTAAGACACTACCTCACTATTTTAAGTGATGTTTTCAAAGTAAAATTCACTTCTACTATATCAAATATCTTGCATGTGTGATTGCAGATGCTTCGTTGTAGAGTGTTATAAATTGAGGAGTGCTGAATAGCTAGTCAAAATATAAAGTGTGGAATACTTCAAGAGGGTAGAACATAATAAATTAATTAAATAACTCAATGCAGTAGATGTTTAACTATAAATGATAAACTATATTATTTGCTTATTTAATGTTTTGATTTAATCTTTATTGTATTGTTTTCCCATTTACACTAGGATTCAACATAGACTTCCTAAAATACACATGCAGTTTTATCACTACTATTATAAAATGCCTACATTTGTGAAATTTTGTGTATATATATATGTGTATACAAAATGTATATCTTTAGTGTATGTTTTAATATGCTATAATGAATAAAATTGAGTTAAATAAGTTACATGTTATTCATTGTAACATAGATTTTTAATACTAGTATGTAAAAAAATATAAACTTATAATATAGATCTTAGCCACACTCACAGATGTGAATTCACAGAATTCTTTTTCATAAATTTTAAAGTAAAGAGATAAGAGGGACATATTAAATAATAAAAGAATAAAATTAAAAATATACAAATTTATAAAAATTTCCAAAAATTTGATTAGTAGATTCAAACAATTAAAATGAATTAATGCAACATTCTTTACCTGAAATAAAATATATTTAATTAATTGTGTGGATTTATCTTGATAGTATTTCATATAATGAGTAAATAATGTATTTTGATACACAGGTATGTGCTCACTTAACACAACTTTAAAAATGAAAACTTAGCCCTGGCTGGTGTAGCTCAGTGGATTGAGCTTGGGCTGGGAACCAAAGTGTCTCAGGTTCGATTTCCAGCCAGGGTACATGCCTGGGTTGCAGGCCATAACCCCCAGCAACCGCATATTGATGTTTCTCTCTCTCTCCCTCTTTCTCTCTCTCTATCTCCCTCCCTTCCCTCTCTAAAAAAAAAATGAAAACTGATACAGCTACAAAGATAGGGTAAGTGGTAAGTGGAAATTCAAGCTATAAAAAGATGGTGTCATTTTAGAAGTTTAGATCCATTCTTCCATTCTTATTCATATTAACTTTTCATCGCTCAAAGATTGGGTTCAATTCTCGATGGTGATTTTAATGGATAGAATATCAAACCTAGCATGAACTCAGGAGGAAAATAAGCAGAGTATTGAGGTGTAAATATAAACACAAAAACATGGTTTGTAATGTGGGATGCATTTTCAAATGTTTAAAGACGTATTACTTGTCATGTAATGGAAGATTGCCTGGTTTTGCTTGGGAGTTCAGAACTAAGTCCAATTGGTGGATTTTAGCTTAAAATTAAAATGTTGTTTAGTAATATAAAGTTAGTAAATGTTCAAAAATGAGTTAAACATTATTTGTGGGCTATCCTGGAGCACATCCATGGTGCTCCGAACAAGTGGGGTACATGGGATGCATGGTTTTCCTAACTGCCAGATGGACCTAATCTCTGCTAGCGTTTGGTCAGAGAGTTTACCACAATCCAGTGTCCCTGGGTGAGTTTTAATTTATGCAATTCAAAAGATTTGTCTTTTTTCCCCACTGGAATGTTTTTATTATGAATAAAAATATTATCAAGTCCTTCTGTGAGGTTAGGAATTAAATAGTCCAACTGGACACCTATTGTGTGTTATATTCCCTTGAATATTGAGGAGCAACTATGCTGTGGAACAGAATGAAGTCAGACCATCTGTAGCACGTAGGAGGGATAGAAAGTAATCCCACTGAAATACACTTCTTTGAAGTCCAGCTGTTTTCCTTCAGGTCATGTGACTTGTTTTTAAACCCTTTAACTTTTTTGGCTATCCCTTTAACATTTCTGAAAAGTATCCTTTATCACTAAGATAATTGGAGTTGTTTTTCTGTGTTTTTCTTTCAAAGGGTATTGTCTAAAATACTTGTCCAGTGCAGGAGAATGAAAGTAATATTTCTCTGTCACAATATGGCAAATAGAAGGATAATGTGAGACATTTACACATTTGAAGAACATACTACTTTTTAACAAAACTTTCTTTCTTTGAATTCCTTCCATGATTAAATCCCAACAGGTACCTTTCTATATAAAACCACATTCATATTCTCAATATGGCTCTATTCTTAGTTCAAGTATTTTTCTGTAAATTTAATAATTCTAATATACAATTGAACATATATTTTATATTTTCTTAAACTTCCTATTTTCTTCAAATTATTTTGAAGATAGAATAATCACAACTTGCAATAATTAGACAAAATTGTTTCTTTCATAACTAATTTGTAAACATTTTGAAAGGTCTTTGCTTGAGCAGACTTTAGTCTGGCTTTTGCACCTTTTAGGTCCAACTATGTGCTCTCTTACAAATCCACTTTTAGCAGAACACCACTAAGTCCACTTCACTAGACCCTCTCTCCATTATAACTGATCACCCTAGATATCTGACTGTGTCCCCTACCATCCCCAGGGATACATCTGATCACCCTGGCCTCTCTTCAGCCAAGAATGCTGTCAGGTTTGCTTAGACAGAATCCTCTACACCCCTACTATGTCCTCTTAGTAATTTTCTATCCACTGACCCTCACCCTGCTTTTTGACGATAAATTCCTTTGTCCATGATGTATTCAGAACTGAGCCAGGTTGTATACTGAGGCCTGGTTTCCTTCATTGCAAGAGTCCTGAGTAAAATCTGGTTTTACTGCTTTAATATTCAGATTTGGATTTTCTTTGACACATTCTTGGCTTTCACCAATTGCATTCAACTTCCAACATGTAAATGCATGAGCTCCAAAACCACACATATGCATATATGTAACTTTAAGAGATAAACAATCAAGGCCATATTTTTATCTGACATAGGTACACAGGGCTCACTGTCCCAGCTGCAACTGATCCCAGCCCTCTCCATGTTCTCCAGGTATTTCCAACAGGCTGAACGGATAAGTTGTACGTGCAGGCATTTTGGCACTGAAGCTTGAAATAGTGGACGCTCAATGACAAGGTCACACATGCCTTTGTATTTTAAGAAGGTAAAGACACAACAGACTGCTGGAGCATAGATTCACACTGTGACCAGCAGTGCACAGGGCCCAGCTCCTGTCCACAGGGGCAGCGGGGCAGGAGCCCTCCATCTGCTCACCCCTGTGCCCTTGAAATCTGACAATGTGTGAAATTCAGAGGAAAAGATATAGTGACTCCTTAAAGGAATATGATCTCTGATAAATCATCTAACCTAACCTCATTCTTCTTTGGCCAAAACCATTGCTCTTCTTATTTTTCTTTTGTCTAGTAAGTCTTCAGTCTGAAACACATTCTCACAAGATTCATCTGAGATTTAAAAAAAAAAAAGTTGAAATACTTGCTCCAGAAATTTATATCATGTTCTTCATCATCCATTTAATTAATTTGTTTTATCTCACATGCTCTCTTTATCTCCTCAAGATGAAAGCATTTAAACCAAAACTGAAGTTGAAAATGCAATCTTTACCCTCAAGACATTTATCTTCTGCCCTGGACATCTAAGCAATGAAAACACATGGTCTAGATATTTTTATTCAAGTCACACTGGCAATATGAGTAGGAACTGATGGATCTAACAACTCCTGGCTTGTCTCTGTCACAGTTTGGAAAAACATTCCAGGAATGTTGGATATCCTGACTGGGGGTGTCATCCTCACCACGACAAAAATATATATTTTTAAGTGCTAGTGCCAAATAGAAGAAATTGTTCTTCTCAAATGCTACCTCCTCTGAGGAGTATTTCTCATTTTTTAATATAGAATCTATAAAGCAGCACTCCCAAATATTCCATTTTTCCTACTTTGGTTTTCTCCATCACATCTATGTACTAACTGACAAAACATGTCATGTCATCATCCGTCTCCCTCACTGCATACGGACTCCATTGGAGCGGAGACTTGTTCAGTTTCAGTCACCTCTTTGCCTTCAGTGTTAGAACAAAGCCTGCTATACAGAGGGCACTCAGGAAACATTGTTCTATGACAGCAACACACGCTTTAAAAAAAATCCTAGAAAATCTAGACTAGTACTGCACTTTCAAATGTTTTACCTTAAGTAGAAGCAACTGAACCTAAAAAAGGATAGTTTTGAACAACTGTCGAAAGTGTCCTGTATTACTACCATATGAAAATAGTCACCTCAATATTTTTCACTCTTTTAGTCAAATACACTGTCATTTAGAGCTTTAACCTTTTCATACCCATCTTATTTTGTGATAAACTCTATTATCAGTATATCAGTCTGCTAGGCCTGCTATAACAACTTACCATAGACTGCATGACTTAAAGAACGGAAATTCATTTCTCACTGTTCCAGAATTTAAGTGTCCAACATTAAGGTCCTCACAGGCTTAGTTCCCTCTGAGGCCTCTCTCCTTGGCCTCTGAATAATTGCATCCTCACATGGCCTTTTCTTGGTGCACACGCATCCCTGGTGTTTCTTCCTCCTCATATAAGGACACGTCCTATTGGATTTAGACCCTACCTTTATGACCTCATTTAACATGATTACCTCTTTCAAAGTCCTGTCTCAGAATATAATCACATTGGGGGAAGGGCTTCCACATATGAATTTAAGGAAGCACAATTCATATGTACCTTTAGAAAGTTCTTAATTTGCACAAAGATTCATCACTTCTGGTTTTACAAACAATAATCCAAGAAATCACTGCTTTTTTCTAATATTTGGTAGAGGTTAAAGTGAATTTGTTCTCATGCTACTCAATTACAATACTATGCTTTTGTGTGACCAGCATTTTCTTGCATAGCTTGTTACAGATTACATGTGAGTGTTAATATTAGAACTAGGGAAGAAAGATGCTATTGAATTTTGATGTTTGTTACATTTCTATTTATTTTAACTCAATACTAACTATAATTTCAGGTTGCATATTAATAGATGATTTATTTTGAGAGAGATCATGTTTTTTTCAGCTATCAGTCAACATAAAGGAATATAAAGAAGTCACTATCATTAATATTGAACAGACCTTATTATATATTGTAAATGTACTGTAACACAACAAGAAATTATAAAGTTAGATGAAGGCTACTAATATGGTAGTCTTAAAAATAATTGGAGTTTAATTCTGATAGTTGATCAAGACATATTTAGAATTAAAATACTAAATAGATTCTTTGAAGAAAATATATTTTGACCTTAATTATACTACTAAATGAATCAAGGGGAAGAAAAGTTTTTAAAAAGGTCATTTCTTTGTTCTTCTGTCACCTATATTTTTGGCAGCGGCCTAGGCACATTGCAGGCCTGATTCCCCATGGGAGAACCTATCCGTGAGCATGGGTCCTATGCATCTCCAAGTGGGAGCTGGGCCCATGCCATGCAGAACAGTCTCTTACATAATTCTAAATAAGTTGCTTACTATTTATGTCACTGCTTAGCCATATACAATCAAGGCAAATCTTTACCTAACCACTAACTTCCTCTGTGGCCCCCAAACTCCAAAACTCTCTTCTCTCCTAGTGTTACTCAACTATTCTTGGTTCCATGAACACATCAAAGGCTTTCTTGACTACATCCCAAAGCCTGCCACACCCCGCCTCTCCTTCCTCACCTGGATAACACCATCTGATTGTTAAAGTCCAAGCTCTAACATCACTTATTTTCAGAAGCTTCCTTTACCTGAGAAAGCCTTGTCAAGCACCAGTTACTTTACAGAATCTAAGTTAGACAGCGTCTAGCAACTTTGATCCAAAAAACACATGTTTAGTCAAAATTAAGGTGTTATAGGATGTTTCACAGAGAATAGCTGCCAAACTTCAGGGCACTTCATACTGTTTTCTCAGTTCAAGAACCAATCAAGAACTAAGCTGAAATCCTTCATTTCACCAGGCCTCCCCAGTCATACTTTTCTCACATTTTGCAGTATCTGACCTGCAAATAATATCAAATGAGGGATTAAAACAAAGTTTACTAGAGAAAAAGAGATTGATCCACCATTATGGATAGTTTATCGTAGGCCTCCTTATTTCAAAAAATGTTTTATGTTAATTAACTATTTTTGAGACCTGAAATTTTAAAATAAAAGTCCCTTTAGGAGGAGGTGGAAATAAAGATAAAATGATCTAGCCTCCTCTTCCCCTATTTCCTCACTCAGGACTCCACAGTGCACAGGTATGTTCAAGGATCATTCTCAGGTTCCAAGGCCTGAGGGTCCTCTGATGAAATATCAGGTACCTGTTTAAGTATTAATATTGCATGCTTGATTTCAACCAGGTCCCATATGAAGGACCTCATATGGGAAGTGTGTCTCTTAATAAGACAGATATAATTGCAATGCCCTTTGCTTCTAAATCTGGCATAGAAAATACATGTTTTTGTATATAGTTTCTTGATATCAGAGTAGGGAATAATTTTGTAGTTAACCAGCAGACTTTTGAAGTTATATTCAAGTTAATGGGCCATAATTAGGCATTTCAAAGGTAAATCTCTTCTTAAAGGTCATGATGAAGAATCAGATATTATCGAATCATATTTTTTCAGAGCCACAGAAATAATGTAATAACTTATTAGTCATACCTGATAATCTCATGTCTTCCCTATGGGACTCCCAAAAGACTAGTAAAAGGAGAAGTAATGATAACTACCAGACTCATGCTAAGATTCCCAAAGCAATACTTGCTGGAAACTAGGCCTGGATACCAGCTTGGATTGGGGAAGCAAAAAAAAACTCTTACTTCATCTTGAACTGTAATCTTAAAATCAACCAGGAAATGGAGAGTTTGAGGAAAAGTTAGAGTGGGTTTACTTTTAGAGATCTGGTACAACAACTAAATATTTGAAGCCTGTTATATTAAAAAAGAAAAGAACTGGTATGGGTCAAATTACATTCCCAAAAAACGCTGACACCCTAACCCCCACTACCTGTGATTGTGAGCTTATTTGTGAGCTTAAATAGTGCCTTTGCAGATGATCAAGTTCAGGTGCTGTCAATAGTGTGTGCCCATAACCAATGTCTCTAGTGTTCCTAAAAATGGGAAATTTGAGTACAGAAGCAAGCAAACTAGGATGCATTGTGAAAATTTCACAGAGGCTGCCACATAAATGGAACACCAAACATTGGGCAAACCAGCAGATGCTGCAGAGAGGGTTACAGCAGGTTCTCCCTCATAGACTTTGGAGGGAGCCAACTGCAGACACCTTGATCTTGGCCTTCTTACCTCCAGAACTATATGCCAATAATTTCTAAGGTATACAGTTTGTGAAACTTTGCTAAAGCAGCCCTTACATACTAATACCAGAAACTATCCATAATTTTCACTAATAAGTTGATCTATTCAAGGGTAATATACTTAATTTATGTATGGATGACTGACTATTTTAAAGAATTTATTCCAAATTCAAAATTGTGAAGAGACTCTGTGACAGATACACACTGTTCCCATTGAGTTTACGTGACAAATCAAGCAGAAAAATCAATGTGTCTTGATGATCTGAACCTATATTACATTGAGTTTTTTTTTCCTTCAGAACATGCTAATAATTGAGATTTATTTTGGAACATGAGTGTTTAATATATTCAACCTTTGAGTCATTTTAAAACAGGCACTAAGGCAGAAAACAAATAAAAATAGCAAATAATCTATCCTTTGCCCTTGGCATAAAAGACTCAAAATCTAGTTAAACACAGAAAAGGTAATATAAAAACTTGTAGCCCTGAGGTTAAAATTTGTTTGCTTAATGTGTCATGTAGAATTGTTCTAAAATAGATTTATATGGTTGATAAAGTGTATGAATCTGTCATTATATCATAAACCAGTGGTACCCGGCATTTTTAAAAGATTATATAATAGTAACACTGCATTAAGTAATTAAGTTTTATAAAAATATCAAAGTGTTCCATTATACACGTTGTTGAAAATCAATGTAATAGATTATTTCCTGCTTTTACTGACATAAATAATTATTTACTTTCAAAACATAGCTTTTTATGGAGAAAAAGACAAATGCTAATTTAGTGAGTATAACATTTTTTAAACATAAAACCTCAAATATGCATGGCAAGGAAGGTTGTTTTCTATATTATAAGTTATTGGACATCAATTTTGCCAGGAGAAAGAAAATATGATTATAAAATCTCAGTAAAATTCAGCCATTTTGAACAATTTTCCTGCCTGCATTTTAGGATTAGTTCTATATCAAGTCATGTGACATCTTTGGAAAGGAGGTACCTACTTCTATGTCTTCTTAAAATTATTGGGGTGACATTGGTAATAAAATTATATAGGTTTTAATACAATAAGATTGTATGGGTGCAATTCTATGATACATGATCTGTGTATTGCATTGTGTGTCCACCACCCAAAGTCAAATCTTCTGTCACCATATATTTGGCCTTCTTTACCCTTTACTACCCTCGCCCTTTTTTCCCCTGTTGATTGTGTCCACTTCTCTATGTTGATGTCTTGAAGTGGCAGCTAAGAGAAACATTAGCCTCCTTCTCTTTCTCAGGTACCATCCAATCTCCACGTGGGCAGCTGTAAAAGGACCGACTACTGGCATGAGTATCTGAAAGATGATTAGAACAGTTTGAACTGAAGTTTCCATCTCCCAAAGTAAAAGACATTGCAGGCAGCATACTCACTCCACTAGCTCTCACCTTGTTTAATGGGCATGGGAAGCTTCACTCACCCTCCTTTTTTTCCCTTTCGGCTTGTGGACAAATTTGAGAATCTCTCCACTTCTTTTATTCTACAAAATGGACTCTACTTCCCCTTTTCACCCTTGTGGCAGCACCCTGTGCTGCTCTGTGGCCCCACAGAGGGAACCATGACATTTGTCTCATCTATACTAGGTTCCCAAAATTGTCTGCTGTGCATGCATCTTTCTCATTGAAGCCGACCTTGTAGTGAGCTGGCAGGTTTTCTGTTCAAAGATGCTCGCCAGTGGCCATCTTCTTGCTTCCTTTCTGCTTAAAATTTTTTCACACTTCCTACAAAAGGACTTCTTTATCTGATGTGGTCCACTGCAGGAAGTGATCATTCAAGACATGGCAGATATTTAGTAGTAAACTTCTCAAATATTCCCCCTTTTTGTTCTGTTTCTGTCATTCTGCCATGGTACCTTTCTCACTAAGCAGAGGTGGCTAATGTCAGATGCCTGTACTAGTGACATATCTATAGTATCTTTAAAAACAAAAAAAAAAACTCACTGAAGCATCAACATAACAAAATTCAGTGTAGATTATTTTAAATATTTCTCTTGCCCCCAGGCTGGCTTCCTGGGCATTCCACTTGTGTAGTTGTATAAGGCCCTGTGATCAGAAAGACTCCATCCATCCTTGGTTTAATGTTCTGCTATCACTGTCTTGCAATTCTTTTGTTTTTCTTTGTTGTTCTTGTTGTTGTACAAGTACAGTTGTCTCCATCCCCCCACACCATTCTCTTCTGCTCCACCCTCAATCCTACTGTCCTTTGGATTTGTCCGTGGGTCCTTTATACATGTTCCTTGATGACCCTTCCTCTTCTTTCCATGTTATACCCCTCCCCCTCCCCTCTGGTTACTGTCAGTTTGTTCTCTATTTCAATGTCTCTGGTTATATTTTGCTTGCTTGTTTGTTTTGTCATTTAGATTCCACTTATAGATGAGATCATATGGTATACGTCTTTCACTGCCTGGCTTATTTCACTTAGCATAAAGCTCTCCAGTTCCACCCATGCTGTCACAAAGGGTAGGAGCTCCTTTGTTCTTTTTGCTGCTTAGCATTCCACTGTGTAAATGTACCATGGTTATTTTTTTAACTTTTTTACTGTTGTTCAAGTACAGTTGTCTCCATTCCCCTCCTACTACTCCCCCAACCCCAACCATCCCCACTTCTCACCCTTGATCCTACCCCCTTTGGTTTTCTCCATGTGTCCTTTATATCTATAGACCCTGTTCCTAAAAACCCTTCCCCCTTTTTCCTCCATTATCCCTTCCCACCTCCCCTCTGGTTACTCTCAGTTTTTGATCCACTCATTTACTCATGGGCACTTAGGTTGCTTCCAGCACTTGGCTATTTTAAATTGTGCTGCAATTCTTAATAGTTTTTGAATAAGTGGCTTTATGTTTTCACTTGGTCTAGACACCATAATTATGTAGCTTCTCTTGTTTGGCATACTAGAAATTACAGAATACATCAATTTTCAAGCCTAACAATGATAGAGAAATTATTGTTGTAAGTAAAATAGCTTTTTTTAAAACATGCAGTTATTTTTTGAAACTGTAAATTGAACCCATCTAAAGCATTGGAGATGGAAAACACAGTTAAAGAATGTAAACACAACATAATACCAACCAAAGTATATCCAAAAAAAAATAACATATTTTATGTTTAAACTGTCAGGTGTACCAGCACAGCTGCTCAAGATCCCTCACTTATATTCTCCTTTTTTTTCAGTGGCACTAAACTCAGAGATTTTTGTTCCTATACTCAGTGTTTCATTGTCCCGAGGCGACTTTAATATCCATGCAGATAAACAAACTATCACCTTGAATCTTCAGTTGCCTGAGTTCTTTATGTCCAGTGATATTTTTCTCCATATTATCTTAGCAGTCTTTAAACCATATCCTAGTCCATATCATTTCCTGACACTTCCATTCTTGGTAACATAACTCAGAAACTCAATTCTATATCTAAGTGCTTTTTGTTTCATTTTGCTTGATTAATTATTATGTAAATATTTTTGAATAATTAACTGAGGCATCAAAACATACCCATCAATATACTAAATGTTTTCTAATTAAAATATAAATTTAAATGCAGTTTTCTCAAGCAGATAAAAAAACAAATCTCATGCCTATTTTGCATGTAAAATACATACCTAAGAAAAATTGGTAAAATATGTAAAATCATGGGCAGAACATATGAAGACAGTCAAAAGAAAAAACTGTTAATTTATTTTATCATATAAGGTAGAAATTCAGAAAAAAATTACTTAACAATGTGAAGAGTGAATTTCAGGGTGATAAAGTATATCATAATGAAAAATTATGAGCAAGACATCTGTATGTATCAAACAATCAGAATTTAAATTATAGTGGCAAAAAAGACTAAATAGTAAAAGCAATTAATATTATTTCAAGTTGTCTTTTTGTTCAAAAGGAATAAATGTCTCAAAATAAAAATGATCAAAATTAATAAATTTAAAGTTAACATAGAAACTATTTGCAAATAATTAAATACCTCATTTTAACTTATCTACAAAGAGTTGAGTATTCTACATTTATTTAAATAATTTCAGCCTATTGTTTTAGAAAAATGCTGATATTGCTTATGTGAACTCTTAATAAGATACAAATAAAGTGAATTACTAAATATTAAAGGTCTTTTAATAATATTAATGAGTAATAGTTAACCTAAAAAAAGGAAAATATTAAACCATGTCTGTGAAAGCCAGGAATCAGAAGACAACTGATATTTTAATCATTTATGAATATTATCGAGATAATGCAACCAGTGGAATAAACCAAATAAAATTGAAATGACCATAAGAAAGTTCAACAGCATACTTTTAACACTGGAAAGTATTTAAGCATTTCCAGTTTTAAAAATACTAAAATTAATAAAGGATTTTGGTGATGTGGTTAGATAAAAATATTTTAAAAGTAGCATTTTCTTATAACATACACTTAAGTATTATAATGGAAACACTATTACCTTTTAACTAATAAAAATAATATCTCTACAATCTTGCATATAAATATAGAAGAAGACAATGAAATCTATATTAATAAAACAATCAAAACTTTTTGAAGGATATTATAATAACCATCAATGTATGAAAGATAAAATGGAAACATATTGGCACTGGGAAGATTTAACACCATCACACATTACTTCTCCCAAAATTTATATTTCTTACTATTTATTTATAATAATATTTCCTTCATGTAGTGCACATTGGCCTAACTGTAAAAGGTGTAAAAATGTGCATGCAAAAGCAATCACCTTTACTCCCTACTGTGTGAAAAATATGTCTAGTATACCAATTAGCCCTGGAATCTTTTGCAAGTAAACAAATTTGGGAAGAGGTTGTAACCCCTCTAGTATCACTAGGTCTCATGTTCTAAAACTTTCAGATTCAGGAACCTTAAATCTCTTAAAAATTATTGACTCCAATGTGACCTTGTTTGTGTAAGGCATATCTATCAATATATGCCACATTAGAAATTAAAACCATTGAAACATATATATTTTTAAATAATAAAATAATACATTAAAATGAGTTATATTTTTGTACAGTAAAAATTTAGTGTGAAGAGTAACATTAGCCAACATTTCTATAACACCATAAAAGGTCTGCCATAATACAAGCCAGCTAGATTTTCATAATCTGTTTCTGTATTCAAACAGTTGCAATATACTGCTTATCTGACGTGTATGAATAAATACACTCACATGTGATGTGAATAAGTAAGATTCTTTAAACAGCATTTTAAGGTAATTGTAAATACCTCTTTTTAACACTAGATGAAAACTTGACTAGTTGTAGATTCTCAAGTGTTACAATGTTATTAGTCTAAAACCGTCTCTGAGAACTTGGTGTACTCTGTTTCTTTAAAATCTATTGATCTATTTTGCCCTGTGAAATTTTACTTTGTGTATGCATTATTTTGTAATACTATACATTCATAATTTGAAAAATGTTTCAGTGATTCTACAGATCTTGCAAGTGCTGGCATAGTTCATTAAACCACATCAAGATCACATTCATTGATCACAATCAATGTCATCAGAAAATTCTTTAAATTTTGAGAACCCGATAAGCTTAAGATGGCAGATGCAAGTTTTCCAAAATGCTAATTTGTACTTGAGAGCTCAATTTTATCATTGGCAACTTTTTTTTTATTTTTCTTGAAATGATAGCTTCATTTCTTTAATTTTAAGAATATGTCTGCCAAATATCCAATTCTGAATAATTATAATTTGTCTTTTAGTAATTCTATCAAAAGTGCTTTTCCTTGACACAACTGTCATACATTGGTTTGAAGCAAAAGTGTTTCATGTGAGTTTCTCATTTCATCACATGGGATATTAAAAGGCATTGAGATTTAAGAAAATATTTACTGCTTCATCAGGGACATTTGTTAGTGAAACTGACTTTTTTTTTCCTTTTTATTATTATGTGGATTCCAGGTATACACTCTTATGATATATAATCTGTATTTGAATTTTGTACCCATCACTCAGTCAAATCTTTCATAGCCATGTATTTGGCCTCCTTTACCCTTTATTACCCCTCACCCTTCTTCCCTCTGATAACCACTATACTGTTGTCTTTGTCCATGCATTTTTTATTTGTTCATGAGTTGTTTTCAGTTTTATAGCCCACATGAGTGAAATCATATATTTCTTAATATTTTCTGACTTATTTTGCTTAACATGATACTCTTAAGATCCATTCATGTTGTCACAAATGGTAGTATTTCATCTTTTTGTATGAAACTGCCTTTTAAATGGTATTTTCTCTTGTATCTGGTATTGAAGATCATAACTACTTGGTCCACTTGTTGTTACTGCTTTCCTTGGGGCACCGGCAGTTTTGTTCCTCATTGCTTTTGCATGATGAAACCAAATATCAGTACAGTGATGAAGGCAAATACTACAAATGTCATCTCTGTATTATTATAAAATAGTTTAGATCTCTTAGACCCTGCTGACCTAGACATTAAAGAATAGACACTTTTCCCCCTCTTCTTCCAGTCTGATGATCTGCCTGACCCTAGTCTCCCACCTTGCACTACCAAACCTTGAATACTGATCATTTTAAAGGCCTGCCTTCATCAACAGTATCCCAAAGCAGCTGTAGAATAGGCAATGTGGTTTCCAAATATAAGTAGGTCAAAGGGATAACATGTCAAGCTAAAATAGAGTTTTTCAAGTAAGGTATGCCAGTGAGTCATAACAAGGGGGCGGAGAGAACAATGTCTCTCTTCACTTTTTAGACACTGTGTTCAAAAACATCTTGAACACAATGGAAGATGAAGTTGAATGAGCACTTGTAGTAACAGCTGTCAAAACGCAAGGTGTCCTAGGAATCAGTTGTTGTGTGGAAGTACAAAAGCACTTGAGTAGGTGTTAAGCAAGTCTAATATAATTTTCATTTCTGACCTGACAAAAGCAAGAAAACATAATAGATATTTTTATATTGGTTTTAGGGAGATTTACCTTTATCATTATATTTTATCTCCTACGTTGTCTTACATTTATTCTTTAGAGTTCCTTAACAGTTTCTGAAGGATAATGGCCAACTGGCTTAGTCATTTTTATTTTCAATCTGCTACAAAAATTAGATAAAAATGCCAAACTATTAGAACAATCATGTCAACATTAAAGACTAATAATTTATGTGAACAAAATTATCTTATATCAAAGAATATAATTTTTGGAATAGTTTTAAAATCGTTCTGTTATAAGATTTAATGTATTTTAGAGATAAATAATCTTCAGCTTGGCATATTTCACACAAAGAACGCATTGCTGCAGTAGCTATTTTGTGAGGAGAAACTACTGCACTATATGTTCCTACTTCATTAAGCTTAAATATCAAGTTGGCTATTCTATTCTCTTTCTTTTATAACCTATAAGAAACATGCTTATTTATAAATAATAACATATCCTTTAATCTTATTAAAATGTATCTTAGACCGACACATTTTTCTTGAATCCTACTATCTTCAAAACAACCTGATTTAGATTTAAAAAGTCTTCATTCTGAAAGTGGCTAACTTTAAATGGTTTGAGCTGATTAAAATATATTTTTTATTCCCTTTGCTGCATAATTATCATATATTTTCCATTTATCTACCTCTGCATGAAAAGCAACAAGGATGTTATTCTATAATATACACTTCCTGATGCAATTTAATTTACACATTATTGCCATGTTTTAAGACAAAACAGCAGGCTTCACAATAGCAATCACTTTTGATAGCTACTAAAATTTTCATATATCTTTAATTTTTTTGCACTCATCTGCAGGGGTTCAAATACTCATTTTCTTCATGTTCTTTTAAGATTTGAGAGTTACACTCACTTCACCCAAAGCATCAGCAGTTTTATACCATATTCAGACATTACAATTTTTTGCCTTGCCACATAGAGGTATCCTGCCCAATATCCCCAAAATTTCAAGATGAAATACTATTTCCAATAAAATTAGATTATAAAGCCATTTTAAACATAATTATCCTAAATAAAAATCAGTTCTTATTGCAATCAATAGCTTTCAATATGATGCAGTTCAACCTAAATATGCCTTCTTCTCAATAGTAATTATTTTCATATTAATTTATGTTTTATACTCAATCTGCCATACATTTATTTCCATAATGATAAATGTATGAATAATACATGTTATTATATTTTATTTTTATGTGTGTAGACTAAATTGATATACATTGTTGACTGGTGCTAATCTATTGTTCAGCTCTCCATTAATTTTATTCAATATTTCTTAGATCATTCAAAATTGATCTGTGAAAAGCTAATTAATTTATTTTGAAAAGTCTAATATTACACAGTGTGCCTATGCCAAATTTTATCTATCCTTTCAAGAACTGATGAACATTTATGTTCTTGCAAGGTTTTGCTATCACACATGACACTGTAATGAACATTCTTTCACATGTCCTTTTTCATGACTATGCTAGAGTTTTATGAAGTATATTCCCAAGAGTAGAATTGTGGTGTTAAGGTTCACTAAGTAATGACAAACTGCACTCCAGAATGGCTGTATCATTCCATGCTCTTAGTAACAGTGTCTGAACTTTTCTATTTCAGCTTCTTGCCAATATTTATTTTATCTATATTTATTTTTAATTCAAATTATTTAAATGAATATATGAAATGAATAGATCTGCCACTTTCCCCACCCTACAGCTCTTCCAACCACCAATCTGTCCTCCGTATCTATGAGCTTGCTTTTTGTTTTTTGTTTTCGTATTTCACATGTTAGGGAAATCATAGGGTATTTGTCTTGCCTGACTTATTTCACTTAGCATAATGTCAATGAGGTTTTCACAAAACTTGATATCACATTCTTAATTTGCTTCCTGCTGCAAAATAAAGGTTTGTTTTATTAAATAAGCTTAGTTTATATTTTTAAAAAATACTTTAAATTTACCCAACTTATTTTTGTCCATTTGGTTCAAATATATTGGTATTTTTGATTTCCCAAACCCATGAGTTAAATAAACTTTTGTCAGTCCATTCACTGACAAACTTCTTTCTACCATCTAATGCTGTTAATATTTAGGCAACACTTAGAAAATTCTATTGGATGCAGAATTGATTACAAAATTCAGTTGCACTTAATAATTATTGTCTGTGTTATAATTTAATAATGATGTTTTCAAAAATTTTCTTTTGATATAGTTCATTATTTTGGACATTGTATTTATTTGGAAAGTTTACCAAGTTCTTTCACATCTTTTTCTATGTATAGTACCTAAAAAATTTCTTTTCAGGCCTGTTTAGATTTGCCACATTGACTTCTATAAAGTGATGATTCTACTCCATTGTGTTTTTTGAGTGATTTCTTTATTGTTTGTAGGTAATGTTTAAGTATTTTTTCAATATATTGCTTTTGTGTACACTAAACTTCAAGCATTCAACTTCTCAGTTTTAAATAACAAAGAGTTATCTTTATATATTTTTTTATCTTTTTACTATAACTTTTATTCATAGATTGGATCTCCTGGTTTTGTTCTGCATCTGATTTTTGTTTATCTTTAAATTGAGATAATATTTTAAAATATTTTTACTAAGTTATTGTATATATTGGTTATTTAAAATATAACACATATTGCTCAGAAGAAAAGAGTTTCAGGCTTTTTAAGTATAATAAAAATGAATAATATGACTAAACCTGGGCACCTGTGTTAAGATCACCAAGACCTCTGTGTAAAAACAAAATCAAAATAGCCATCATAGGAAAAAAATTTTTAAATGTTGCACTCTGCCAAAAACAAATAAAAATGGAGGCATAAAAATAACATGAAAACCCTTTTTAGAGTCATAATTACTTCACCATTACAAAAGCAATGCAAAGTAAATATAATTAAGGACAGGTCAAAAGATGGTCCATTTTTTCTACATAGCAAATATTTAGGAAAGAGTGTGGTAGAGGACTGTGCCAGTTAAAGCATATGATAAATAAAACAGGTTATATATAAAAGAGTACATGATCATTATATTTTTAATGCAGACTTGATGAAACCTTTATTAGGAAATCCATGATTCAAAATCTGTACCGTCTTGTAAATAGGATTCATTGATCTCACACACTGTGAAGGGCTTTGGGTAGTAAACTCTAGAATCTTTGGCTTTGTCTAATGGGGCTTGGTTATGTTAATTTGCACAAGATTAACTAGTGAATCTTGTTTTTAATAAATGGAGAAACCATTGATTCTGTGCAGTTTGGACCAAGATTTTCCATTTCTAAGAAGTTCCTGGAGGAAACGAATGCAGCTCGTGGTCCAGGAACATGCTTGTGTTACCAAAGCTTTAAATTACTGAGGATACTCTCTATTTCCAGGAGTGAATGCAAACCCCAGTGGGCATCATTAATAGTTCAAGATTCAGCCTTGCTAACTTGTCTGTCACTACCTCCATCGTAACTGCAAAATTAGAAAGCAAGCAATACATACATACATACATACATATTTATTCTTCTGTACTTATTCCTTATCTGATTATTTTTTCATAAATGTTTGCTCTCATTTCACATGTACAAGATCTCCCTTAATTTTATTGCAGGTATGACTCAAACATATCAAAGCCAGTTACTTTTGTTACCATTAAATTAACTGATTTATAAAGTATATATGTTTTATTTTACATTTAATAAAATCATTTGTCACCTTTTTATTTTATTAACTTTTTGAGGCAGTATATACATTTACAATTAGCCTGTATTAATTTAATTTGGATGTGGGATCAATTACAACTCATAATAGCTACTACTTGGAAGTATCAGAATTGCTATATGCATCCCATTTAAGAAAAAGAAGTCTTATTTACATACACAATATATTTAGTTTACATTTTAAAGTCAAAAGGTGGGGGAATGGAAGACGGAGTTTAAAATGCATTTTCACAAGTTAAGATTTTGTTTACATTATAGATATTTATTTATCACCCCCTTTCCTCACCTGTATTATATGATTTCATTTTCTTGATTTGAATACTGCATCCTAGTACTTGTTAGTAAACTTAAGTGTCTATTAGATATGTGGCATAGATTTGTTCCTCCAGATCCTCATAGTCTATCTAGCATGGGATGCTCAAAAATCCATGGCACATATTGAATTTAAATTCCATGAAGTTCCTCTTTCGTCAGTTTGATTGAAAAGTGAGCTTGTACATTGTATTTAATGATTCTGTTCTCATTGTTAATAGCAAAATTCCTCATACATGGGATATTTCCAAATTTTATAAGACATTGCCAGGATGCATGCACCTATTTCCAGATTTTTACATCATTTTTAATTTCAAAAATAATATATGAAGGGGAGAGTCTGCCAGATATCTGTTAATATGCCCAGCTAGTTTCTGTTCCATATTCAACTTACTAGAGTGACTTTGAATACAGCCAAATGCCTGAAGGGTAGAGTTAATTATAGTGAAACTCTATTGTTATATCGAGCATACCTACTAGCCATCTATATTTCAAACCACAGGTACTTCCATTTAAAATATCAGAAATAGTGTGTTGCACAACTATACTATACACATTTAATCATTCATAGTTCTTTTTAAATATATCAATTGCAGTTTTTAATTTTCTTTGCTGCATGATTCTCCTAATTGTAGACTATTACTGCCCATGCTTTCTATGCTGTTTCACTGAGAGTCTTTGCAGAAACTTCGATTCCCTACTTGCCACCATGATTAATTAAATATCTACCCTAAGGAGGCGATTACTACTCCTTAGCATTCTTGATCTAGTCATGGTTGGTAGTGTGATTAAGGAATAATTGTTTGATTTACTTACTTATCTATGCAGCTTACAGGAAATGCTGTGCATTTGGCTATAACATCTTTCTTAATTCATTCATGTGAAAATGTAGACCACAGCATAATTAAATAACCTCTTTCTGGATGACAGTGGTAACTGGAATTATTATATGTCTTTTGTCAGCCACAGGTGAAAGAAATCTTCAGGTTAAGGAAATTACAGAGTTTATTATGATATTAGTGACTGTATCTCAGATGCTTTTCTCTTTCTTTATATATTCTCATGGGATCTTCTGTAACCATGTGAAAGAAAGGTTTCTATGATTGTGGTTTTCAGAGAATATCATGAGAAGAATAAAATAAAGCAAGTGTTTCTATCTTTATACTAAGCAAAATGGTGTATAGAGAAAAATATATGATCAGTAGAACACCACAGACTAATAAAAAAGGTTACTAGAAAAGTGGATGAAAGATAAGTTGTTATGGTTTGCTAATCTTTTAATTATATATACTGCCATAATGTTTTTAAGCAATAGCAAGCAATTATTTAATTTTCTTTCGTAGATTTGTCTATTTATTGATTTTATTGTAAGTTGTAAGCCAATATTGTATTTTAGAGAACTCAATTTGAAATATAAAAGTATTTGCTCTTCAAGATTCAAGTAGATACATAAACTTTTTTAAGCTAATAAGTTTCATCTATAAAAGTTCAGTAATTTTTTATTTTTAATTAATTTTATTTCAAATTTAGAAGCCAGTATTAGTTCATTTTAAAATTTTAAATTTCTACAATTAGAAATTATGAATATAATTGTTGACAAATATTTTAATATTGACTAATTGAGTTACATTTGGAATGACAGTTGTAAGTTGAACATTTTCTCCTGGCCTTTCAATATATTGATATTTAAAGTAAACTGCTGAATATTATGTCATCCCCACAAAGCCTTGTCTAGTTAACATAAAGAGCTGTAAACCATTTCTTCAAAACTGTCTTATTTGCATATGCAACTTGTATTAAACGGCTTTCCCAATCTGCTTCACTTTCTCTCATTTCATATTTTCCCTCGTTAATCCTGCAGTTTAAACAGGTAATGAGTCATTAAATATAAATGTTTTATGTTTGGCATTTATGTAATTTATAGCTTTCTTTGGCAGTTTTACATGTTTTTAAGGAGAAATTACCTTGAATACAATGCATACAATCTCTTCATTTGGGATAAATTACCTATTTTCAAATCAGTTAAAAATAATGTCTTCACATAATCAATAAGCAAAGTTACAAATGGCCAACATCAATCAGAATGAAAGAATTGCACTTAGAGTTATTCTTTAAGTTACCAAAATTGGCAAAATTAAAAAGAATTAATCATATTAATTGATGCATATGTTAATTGAGTCAAGTATGAAACACCTGGCAGTGATACCCTGCAGGCAGAAATGTGTATTGGTATAGATTTTCTGGGTTGCAATTTAGAAAATTTCATTTTAAATTATAAAGCATTAATAACCTTAATATCTTTGAAGATAGTAATTTACTTCTCCCTTTCTGGAAAATCTTTAAAATGAACCATAACAAAAGATTATATCATCACTTAAAGACTAAAGCAAGGCATCATCTACACACTAATCATATTTGGAGATGTTCTGATAAATAGAACATACATGGAATAATAGTAAAAAGATATGTGTTTTTCCCAATTGTACAAAGCATCAGACAAAGGAAGAGTTGTATTATGAAGAAAAGTCTGAAGTCATTAAAGAAAATCATAGTTTACTCTGATTTAAAATAGAATATATTATGTACATTAATATCCCAAATCATCATCATCATCACCACCACCACCTCCTAGTACTAGTTTATTACTGCTGCTGTAAGAAGTTACTATAAACATCAGATTAAAATGATACAAATGAGGCAGAAGGAAGGATGGATAGGCAGAACACAAAGGACTTTCAGAGCAGTGAAACACTGTGCATGATATTACAATGATAAAATCATCTTATCATATATTTGTACAAACCCATAAGATGCACAGCACCAAGAGTCAGTTATAATGTAAACTATGAACTCTGGCTGATAATGATACATCAAAACAGGTTCATCAATGATAACAAATGTACTACTTTGTTGCAAATGTGGCAATAGAATATTGCAGGTGGTGTGTAGGAAATCTCTCCACCTCCCTCTCAACTTTGCTGCCAACCTAACACTGATATAAAAAGAATACAATCTTTACAGCAGAGAAACAAAAGCAATGCAAATATATTATCTTCTGTATGTGAGACGTCTGGAATGGAACTCACTGTGTTAAAATCAAGGTGTTGGCAAGGCTATGTTTCCTTTTAGCAAAAATCTCTAGGGGAAGACTATTTCCTTGCCTTTTCCAGCTCCAGAAAGTCACCCATCTTCCTGGGCTCATTGCCCCCTTTCTCTGTCTTCCTGGTAAACACAGTCATCTAGTGGTATTCCATTGTAAATATGTACCACAGCTTCTCTATCTAATCATCTGTTGAAGGACTCTTCGGTTGTTTCCATGTCTTGGCCACCATGAATAACACTGCAGTGAACAGGAGGTGTGTATGTCTTTGTGAATAAATGTTTTCAAACTATGAGCCATAAGAAAAAAAATAAAATACTGTCATTTGCAACAACATGGATGCGTCTTGAGAATATCATGCCAAGATAAATAAGTCAGACAAAAAAAATCATGATCCATATGATTTCACTCAAGTGGAACAGAAAATTGCAACTCCTAGACACAGGCAAAAATGTTGTGGGTACCAGAGGGAGGAGGGTGAGGAGAGGTAGTAAAAGGGTAATGGGGCTGGATATGTGATGCCAGAAGCAGACTTGACTTTGGGTGCTGGGTGCATGACGCAATATACAGATGATGTATCCCAGAATTGTATACCTGAAACCTATGTACTTTTATTAATCAATGCCATCCCAACAAATTTAATTTAAAAATAATGAAAAATAGTCATCTAAGAAAGGTAATACTTGAAATTCTAGTATTACAATACTTGGTATGATATTCTATTAGATATCATAAGGAAATAAACCCTGGATATTTTGATCAATAAGATTCATAAAAGATACTTTGTTCTACTTCAGGTTTAGAAATTTTCAGTCAGGAAATATTTTTGAAAGAAAACATATTTAAACATTATTTTTCTATTGAGGCTAATGTTTGACTTTTTAAACAATGCATCATGACTTCTATATTGCTATTATGTTAAGATTATTAAATGGTGGATTTTAGGAAAGCATTATGCTAAGCGAAATAAGCCAGGCAGTGAAAGACAAATACCATATGATCTCACCTTTAACAGGAACCTAAACAACAAAACAAAGAAACAAGCAAAATATAACCAAAGACACTGAAATAAATAACAGACTGACAGAGTTCAGAGGGGAGAGGAGAGGGAATTTCAGGGGAATTTCAGGAGAAAAGAGGAAGGGTTTACAGGAACAAGTATAAAGGACACAGGGACAAAAACTAGGGGTGGGTGGAAATGGGAGGAAGGAGGGGAGGGTTGGGTGGGTGGGTTGGGATGGGAGTAAAAGATAGAAGATTGCACTGCAATAACAATTAAAATAAAATTTTTTAAAATGGTGGGTTTTAAATTAGAATTTGATAGCCGTTTTGGTGTTTTATCTGTATGTGGACTTCACAAAAAGACTTATTAAAAAAGGCATTGTCTATTTTGACTGTCAAAACTGTCATATTGTAAATTATTCAAAACACACTCTACTATTGCTTTATATATTGATAAATTTATCCTTTGACAATACATTTTATGAATCAAATTCATTGATTCATGGTAATTCTGATATTACTCTTACTACCAGTAATATGGCAACGGTCTTTTTTGAAATTATCTGTGGTAAACTGTATGGAGTATGATTAATTTTATCTGTAAATATATTCAGAGTTATATCTTTTTCCACTGTTATGGCCATAACTTTAATCCATGTCCTTATGAACCTTGGGCTTTATGTTCTTATTAATCTCCTTGCCTCCAGTTTAGAGAATGGTGAATCTATTCTTCAAGGTCTCTTTAAACCAAATGTTAATATACCTATATCAGGCCAGGTTTTAAAGTCTTTTAGAGTTTCCATAATTTCATTGTCACGACAAACAAAACTGTCTCTTCCATGAGCCCTGTTTAATCTTGTATTGTCTTTTTTTCCAATTCTCTTACCAATGTACATTCTATAAATGTAAAATGAATTATCATCCTTTTCACCACCGGGGTCCTGGCAGAAGCCAATATTTTATTCAGACAAAGTAATTGAAGAGAGTTTCCCACTGGGATTATAGACGATTGTGTGTGCAGGCCTAAGGAGGAACTGGTAGGGGCAGGGTGGGGCCATTGTAACCTGCTGCAGCTAGCAACCATGGGAGGGAGCAGAGCACTACTCCCCTTAAAGAGTTAACAGGGCAAGGGACAAGGACAAGGGTATTGGAACCAAACCTGGAAAGGAGACAGAGCTCTATCCATTTCCTTTGCGAAGAAGATTCACAGATGAGCCCCTTCTAGGTCATCCTTTGTTAGAACTCCTGCAAGTATCGGTACAGCAAGGCCTCCAAAGGCTCAGAACTGTAAGGGAGGGCAAGCTCTGGGGAGGCAAACAGAATACCCAGTTCAATCCACATAGACACGGAGTGTTTTAGATGCTTTCATAGGCTTTCCTCTTTTTCTCTGGAAGTGCTTCCTGCCCCTCCATACTCTACCCTGCTGATTGGTTACCGCATTCAGAACTTTGAAGCATTTGTAGGGACACCTGATAGAACAACAAAGATTAGAATTGAATTTTCCTTAATCTTTGAATCATGTAATATGTTTAAATTTTTTTGTTTTATGAATTTGATGTATGTCATCCACTTTATCAGTAAATTCAGTTATTCCATGTATATAATGATGAACTTTATATAAGCTGTACAAATACTGACTAAATTTGAATAAGGAAAATATTTTTCTTTAGATTATTATTTAAAAAACATTTTCTTTTTCTTTACACCTATACATATATGTTCTCATTGTTCCATATGTGACTGAACTATTTAATCTCATATCACATTTTAAGCAAGATATTACAAATGAGTACTTTGCTGTACTTGAATTGGAAATATCAACGTTCATATACATTAGTATTTAAATATATCTATTGCAAAAAAGGTGAACTGTTATATTTGTCGAGCATAAGCTTTATTTAGTCAGTTGTCAATAATTTTCTCAAGGTACAAATTGCTGCTTAAGGGTTATAAGTAAAATGATACATCTTATAGTAACAGCTGAATATCATTATGGTGCCTCTCAGGGTTACAAACCACTGTGGCAATTTCTCAGAAACTTTTACCCTTTCTAATTTTTTGAAACTTAGTCCACAGATTAAGGAAGTTTATCTCTTTTTAATAATAATCTGACAATGTTATTCACTTTCAAAAACATAACATCCTGTCCAACACTTTAATAAATAGAGCAATATACACTAGGGGGATATGAACAGTGCTTCAATGGCACTTTTAAGTGGTAGTAGCACATGTAGAAACTAGCTCTCCCCCAATTTAAAGTGTATCCTATTTTTCTTTTACATTAATAATGTTTTTTAAGTATTATCCTTTTCTGCGGTAGCTTTGATGAAATACTTCTTAATGATCATAAGTAGATTAGCAAAGAAAGATAAATGTGTGTGGCCATGCCAACTTTTAATTTAATTCAGTCAGAAGCAAATCCAAATCTAAACTAGTTGCTAATAAAACCAAAGGAGTTGTAAAATGATCCAGTTCATTTTTAGTGTTCCCCGAGAGATCCACCCTCTTCACCAAATAATTCCAATCTGTTTGAAAACCACCCAAGCTTCAGTTCCTGGCTGCTGTATTTCATTGCATGAGACAGCTGTAGAGTAAATCAAGCATCAAATAGACTGTAATTCACCCACCTTTACACTAGTGTGCTTTTTACTGCAAGGTTATATAGATGTCATAGAATTACTTGATTAGCATTCTTTTAGGGTGGGCAATATTTCAGCGCCAAGCCATGAAGCTGAACTGAATCAATGCAGTTTGGTTGACATAAAAGTGAACTTTATGGAACCCTATAGAGTAGTGCCTATGACAAAATTCAGAAAAGGAAATAAATGGAAAATATTTTTTTCTTATTTTGAGAATAAATTCATCATAGCATTTTGTTGAAAAAATATATATATAACAGGCCTTGCATAGGCTCTAGGAGGTGGTAGTGACTATATGCCTGCTGTATTTATGGAAGTTTGGATAATCAAACTCTTAGAGATTTGGAAAGGTGGCAAGTGGCAATGTCATTTAGAATAAGAGGTTCTGATTCCAATATTTTCTTCTCTATCTTATATGCTTATTTTCCTTTGTATTTTGATTCTCTTCTCTCTCACATTCAACCAGCTTTGGTCACTGCTGCTGAGGATTTCCAAATCTGACATATTTTGAAATTTCAATAGAATGATATGCAATCTCAGCTTCGGTTTGGCCAGTTTCCAGGAAAAGACTCCCACCCCTTTCTACAATCAACTTGGGCCAATAAACAGTGAGTTATATCAGAAGTTAACAGAACATGTAGGAAACACATTTGCCACACTAAAAAGGGTCCTGCTCCTCCAGAAAAAGAAGGGGGTATATAGGATGAGTAGACAAAAGCATCATTTTTTCCTGAAAGGGAAAATAGCTCTGTTCATTGGTGCTACTGAAAAGCTGAATCCACAACACAAATGTACTTGTCAATTCTGTCTTTTCACACTTTTAAGTGTTTTAGTCAAATTGCCCCCCATTCTCCTAAAAGGATAAAGTTTAAATTGTCCTTACACTCATCCCAACTTTAACATAATTTTATAGAGAATGAATAAATGAAGTAGAAAAGTATTAAAAGTGTAAATGTGTTCTGGTTGGGTAGCTAAGTTGGTTAGAACATCACCCCTGATACACCAAGGAGACAGGTTCAATCCCTGGTCAGGGCACCTACAATAATCAACAGGTAAATGCATATAAATAAGTGGAACAACAAATAAATGTCTCTCTCTCTCACTAATAAATATATTTTTAAGATTTTATTTATTTATTTTTAGACAGAGGAGAATGGAGGGAGAAAGAAAGGGAGAGAAACATCAATGTGTGGTTGCCTCTTGCATTCCCCTTACTGGAGACCTGGCCCTCAACCCAGACATGTGCCCTGATTAGGAATTAAACCAGTGACCCTTTGGTTCGTAGTCAGCACTCAATCCACTGAGCTACAGCAGTCAGTCACATACGTTGTTTCTCTCTTTCCAATACTTGTCTCCATGTTAACCTGTTCCTTTTCAGTTATATAGATTAATGGGCACTTAATTTTCTTTTTTTAAAATCCTTACCGAAGGATATGTTTACTGGTTTGAGACAGAGTAAGAGAGAGATAAAACCATTAATCAGTTGTCTCTGTTATGCACCAGGACCAAGGGATCAAACCCACAAACTTACAGTGCAGGCAACAACACTAACCAACTGAGCAACCTGGCCAGGTCTGGACACTTCAGTGTCACCTTACTGAAGTTACCTTAAAATCATCCTACAACTGATAAGAGCACTCTGAGAATCTCCCTCTCCAGATACAAATAACTATTACTTATCACTATCTGGCTCCCTTTTTGGTGGTCCATATATACCTTCAGTTATTTGAATTCTTCACTTTACTGACAAGTGGGTGTGTGGTATGCAAGTGTGTGTCCTTCATGCTTTGGTATAAATAACCCTGCCATTTTCTAGTCATGAAATGTTAGTAATTTAATCCTGTGTTACTGAAAATATGATTTCAGCATAATCACCATCTGGGGGCTTATGAGAAATGCAGAGTATCAGGCCCTACTCCAGACCTATCAAGTCAGATTTGAAAAAAATGCACACATGCATTGAGTGTACATTAACTTGTGGTTAAGAGAAGAGAAACGTCTACACTGATTTCTTTATCTTCCTTTCAAATAAAAAGCTATCAATCAACAGACTCCACTTTCTGAATATCTTTTTTATGAGATTCCTTGTGTATTTCCAGAAACATCTCCTTTGAATCTTCAAAATGTCTTACTGGGATCATTATAACAGGCCCCTGAATTTGGGCTGATAATATTCTAAACTTCCAAAATCATTTTACCCATTAATTTCAGCATGATATTCGTAAATATTACAATGAATAAATTGATTGATTCACTATATTGTGCAAGAGCAACTTACCATTATTAGAAATAAAATATTCAATAACTTTCAGATAAAAAGATTAGATGACTTCTTTTAGTAGACACATCCCTTCATGACCTGGCCCCTTCCTAACTTTTAAAACCCATTCCTTGATTTAGCCCAGTGACTTGCAATTTCAGGAAGGTTTCAAGTTATTTCATACCTCTGTGAACCTGCTCCTACCAATCCCATTACATGACAGTCTTCATTTTTCAAGAACACTTTTAACCTCACTAATGCTCCCCAGTTCTCTGGATTTAATTCAAGTGTCACCTTGGCAATTACCTTAGTTAACTTGATACATCATTTCTTGATGTACTTATAGCAAGTTATTATAATTGCTAATGGGAAATATTTACCTGTTGCCCTTCATCTAGGAAATTCAAGTTTATTTAGAACAGGAGGTAATTTCATAGTTGTATATTTATCCCAACTCATATCATAAAGCAAGCATATCACAGAGTCAATGATCAGAAAATGCATGCATGAGTGAGAACATGCTGTTTATAATAAGTCAATTTTATTTTTTCTATGCTTGGGAGTCTAGACAAAATATGTTTAGTTTACTTAAACTGGCCCTCAGAGATCTTTTTGGTATTCTTTGCCTTGTGTAATCTCTCCTATTGAGATGACTTGGTATAGCTATCCCATGGGGACTTGCTCTAAGCAATGAAATTTGGCTGAAAGGACATGGTACTCTGTGACTGGGTTACATAAGATGTGAATGGACATGGGCAACAGACAGCGGATTGACTGTGGGCAAGAAGGGTGGACTGAGTGGAGAGGAGCAAAGGGGAAAAAAGAAATTGGGACAACTATAATAGAATAAACAATACTTTTTGTAAAAGTCCCACCTAGTGTAACACAGTGGATTGACCCTGGGCCTGTGATCCAAAGGGTCTCCAGTTTGATTCCCAGTCAGGGCACATGCCTGGGTTGCAGGCAGGTTCCCAGAACAGGGTGCGTGAGAGGCAACCACACATTGATGTTTCTCTCCCTCTCTTTTTCCTTCCTTTCAAATTGTTATTTATTTTAATTCCACTTCTGGATGCTTTGGATGCTGACAGGACTTACGTGTTTAAACATGCAGCCGTATGACTGCTCATGGGCAGTGCATTGTCACCAGGCCCTCTGATCTTCCACACGGATGAGACTTTGTCATTGCCTTTGTGCATTACTGCTATTTTGCCATTGTCCCCTACTTTGAAACTATGAAACACAAATTCTAAATAGCATGATTTAATGTATTAATTCTAAAATATTTTCAGAAAATGTTTTAAAAGTTATGAAAAGTTAAAAATTTTATGGAATGCTTTTAAATTATGAATTTCTGAAAATTAGACACTATTTGAGAATTCACACTATTTTTATAACTGTCTTAGTCTCATATTTTTTTCAATTATTACCAAAAATTAGTTTTATTTTGAAGGTCTTGCTAAATTCTCAGTACAGGGATATGAGGGGAATCTGGCTATGATTTTTATTATTCTAGAGAGTAAGTCTGAACCAAAGGAAACAAAAACAAATCTTATTTTACTCGTCACATATCTTGACCTGCTATTACTATGATTGATATTATTACCATACATAGTTTAAGGTAATGTATGTACACTTTTCTGAAGATTGTTTAAACTGATTCCACAAGTCTGATAAAACCAAAATACAAAGGTCGGTTATAATATATAAAGTATTTTATAGCCCACTGTAATTATTACTAAGGATCTAATTTGTTCTTAAATATATTCATTTAACTCATATTCAAACAACTTGGGAGACATTTATTTACATAGTTCCTTACTTGTCCATGAGTTTTTATAAATTAAACTGAAAAGTTTGCTTTCAAGAGAAGTAATGGAATTTACATGGTATTTTAACAAAGGAATTTTAGTCTAATTCTTAATTTTTTAACTACTAAAAGTTATTTATATTCTCTCTGTATAAAGTAATTAATAAGATAAATAAATATCTCAGAAGTTGTGGACGGATAAAATAAGACAGTTATGGAAATATTGAAAAATAATTATGAAAATATTAACTAAGAAAATAGAAATGATTGTTCAAGCAACTCAGAAACTTGTCAAATATTTATCAATTTACTCTTAATTAAATACCCAAAATTAAACATAGACATGTTTACAGATACTTCTTGTAGAAATAATCCGCAAGCTTAAAGTAAATACATATTAATAAAATAAAATATGACTGACAGCAAATAAAAGAAAAAATTAAAAGCATGGGAGGAGGCTTAATAAAATTATTTCTTAAATTTGAAGTCAAAATTGCACCATAGTGTTTACATGTGCTACAAAGGGCACTTGCATTTAAAATAATAATGCATTTTATATTTTGAAAATTAATTTATAATTAGAGCATCATTAGATTGTTTCCACATTTAAAAGTATGAAAACTGATGTTCAGTTTATAATATAAAGTGTGAATGTTTTATTGCCTGAGATTGTGATTACTTCCCACATTGTGAGCAACCATGTTCTAAGTATGTTTGGTTTTATGTACATTTTATGTTTATAAGTTATAATTTGAAAGAAAGGAGAAAATAAGTGGTTACTGAGTGAATGATATACTTAGTTAATAAAAGGCATTTGAAGATAAAATAACCAGGTGAATATTTTTTGTGGGTTTTTGTCACAAACCTTCAAGTTACTGAGAGTATATTCTCAACATTTGTGTTGTGAAAACTAAAAATCTGATTCTATTTCTATAAGATTATATACCTATATACCATGTCATATACTGTTAATCCATATATAACATGGTGAGATACAACATTTTTGTATCTGTCTTCTTTCCTATTTTCTCTAGCCTCCATCTCAGAATCTGCATAAAAAATTACATGTTGTCATGGTAGGTAGCACTTGATAAATCTCCTTATGTTATAACAGTTGTATCATAACAGCAATTAAATTAGGAAAATACAAGAATAGCCACACATTGCTATTGCTATTGTGTGTTTGAATTTAAATACATGTTAGTCCCGCTATACATTGTTAAGGGTTTTCATAATTTGGAAATTTGACCTACAAATACTGCACATAGAGAAGAATGACATGGAATGAAAATTACGTAGATGCTGAGCATCTGGGAATATCAAGGCATCTGGAAGTCATGACAATATTGCAGTACCACCTGCATTGCCTGTTAGGAATGGGGGCTCCTTAATATAAACTCAACTAAACACTCAGACTCACAAGACCACGAAAAGCTGATATTTGGCCCAGTCCACTCAGAAGGATATGTGGAACCTGAGCATGCTAGGAGGGCCACGTCAGGTGTTTCTCTTAGTGGGAGTGTTGCAGCATTTCTTATAGCAATCCATAAAGCCATGGCGAGCTCTCTTCTCCCCGGGGAACCGCTCATGTGTGAGGAGATGAAATACAACAATCCACTGGTGTGGAAATCAGTGTGATTAAAAAGCCTCATGTCCCACAGGAGACACACTCTTTTGTACCAACTCCATAGAGGCCTTTCACAGATCTCACAAGGTACCTGCCCAAATATGAGAGCATCCACACTTAGGGCCACCTCCCAATAGGGCTTCCCAGCAAGTAGTTATTATATCCCCTGGTTTAATCCAGCCTACAGCTAAGAATCATTTACCATAAGCAATGTTGCCTAGTAATTTAGTTGACAAATAGCATCCTTACCTGTTTCTAGGGAAACAAAGCTAAGGAATTGAAGTTAAAATTCATATGCAGAACAGAAACTATTTTGTTAACCCTTTGCCAGCTCTTTTAAAATGTGAAACTGAACACCTAGCTGTGTTGCTTCACCGTTTGTTATTTTGATACACAAAAAAGCGCTACATTGGAAGGTCATTAACAAACAGTACATGGTAACCCTGGACTGAGACCTATGTAATATTTTATGCAGGGTTTCACCTAAGAATCAAGCATTAGACATGGTCCATCCTGGATTCATATACATTAGGTTGTAACCCTAAGAATCCCTATCAGCAAAAGACTTGTTTTCATTGGCATGAAAACCACAGAAGAGACAATTTTAAGATGAAAATATATGCTCACTCTGCAGCATCTGCTTAGAATTCAAATAAATATTGAAATACTGGTATTTGTTAGGGACCTTCCTGAGGACTAATTCAGTGGCATATTACAAGCCCAATGGAACTGCAACTGGTTGAGAAGTGACTGGGAACTGAGGTAGCAGATATTATGACTATAGATATATATGAAGGTGATAATAAAGCATAATAAGCTTAAATTCAATATTTTTCAGGACATGAAGTCTGAGTCTTTTTAAATTCCATGAGAAGACTATATTAGAACAAAGTTTTAAAAATTAGTCTCTTAAGAGTAGAAAATTATACTTAAAAGTTTGTAGATTGTTATAAACCTTAATTTCAAAAGTAAGTATAGGAAATTTTACAGATGTTGAGCAAAGAGCAAAGGTTTGATAGAAAGTGAGTGTTTTCTTTTTCTTTTTATATTATTTTATTTATTTTTAGAGAGAGAAGGGAGAGAGAGAGTGAGAGAGAGAGAAACATCAATGTGCGGTTGCTGGGGGTCATGGCCTGCAACCCAGGCATGTACCCTGACTGGGAATCGAACCTGCGACACTTTGGTTCGCAGCCCGCGCTCAGTCCACTGAGCTACACCAGCCAGGGGTGAGTGTTTTCTGATTGGTTAGGAAATTCATATAACATTTAACTTACTCATGAATGAAAAACTCTGGAAATGCTCCGTTTGTTTCTCAGCAATATTAAGAATGGTACCGATTATAAGTATGTTAAATTCTCAGGAAATATGAATTATGAATATGTATGCATATATAGTCTTAATGAAAAATATAATTATTGGTACATCATTTCAATACTATATCTTGGTATAACTATTTCCATCAATTTTAAGCACATCCAACTTGGCTGTTATAATCACCCAACTTTGCAAATTTTATTCCTATAAAGTATAATAGATATTGTTAGTGTTTAAATTATTATATATTTATCTCAAGTTATTGAGGACAATTTATCTAAGTTTTAAAATTAATATTTAAAGCACTGAGTATTTTATAAAAGTGATAAAATCAATAAACAGTGAGGAGCTGTCTGTGGGGGGTATTAGAGTCCATGAGAACCACACATTCTGCGGTGAACCTAAAACTGCTCTAAAAAACAAATTCATTTAAAACAGCAATAAAATAAGGTAATGTCAACATACTCTCACAGTCATTTAAAAATGGAAATATTATGTGCTGTTAAAGGACTTTTGAAACAAAAGGAATAATTTTCCGCATTAGTAGGCACAGTGTGGAGTGTCATGTAAACCAGTGCTTCAGAAGAAGGAAAACTTTAAACGGCAGTCACAAAGGGGGTGAAAGTGAAAAGCCAATTCACATATGCCATTAAGTATGTTTTCATGTGTACTGTGTGTTCAATATTTATACAAACTTTTATATATTTTGTACACAATTTAAAATGCATATTTAATATGTTAGAGAATAACATATTATGTTTTCTATTAATGATTTATGAAGTCTGCACAAAAGTGTCAGTTTAAAATTACTTTATAAGACTTTAAACAGATCAAACACTTAGCCTTTTTATTCTAATGATAAATAGAAAAAATGGTGAGAATCAGCTTATGTAACACCTCCTCTTGGAAACCTAATCTGAATACTTTAAGCAAATTGAAATGCATTCCTACTGATTTTTGTGTGTGTCCCTATGGATCCTTCTCTTTATATTTTTATTAAGGAATTTATCTTCTCTGAAATTTATACAATGTATGTTCTCATCATTAACATATACACAGCCCTTTCCCTAACATGTGCAATATATTAGATGATTAATAAAATATTTTGAAAGCTTGCAGCACAATTTACAATAGTCAATTGTTGGAAGCAACCTAGGTGCCCATCAGTAAACAAGTGGATGGAAAAATCGTGGTACATTTATACAATGGAATACTATACAGCATAAAGAAAGAAGGAGCTCCTACCCTTTGTGGCAGCATGGATGGAACTGGAGAGCATTATGCTAAGTGAAATAAGCCAGGCATGAAAGACAAATACCACATGATCTCACCTTTAAGATGAATCTAATGAACAAAATAAGATAATGAATGAAATAGAACCACAAGCTTGGAAAGATGGAACAGACTAAAAGTGACCAGAGGGGAGGGGATGAGTAATGATGGAAAGAAGGGGAAGGGCCTAGACAAAGAACGTGTATGAATGACCCATGGGCTGGACGACAGTGTGGGGGTTGTCTGTGGGAGCAAGGGACAGGATGGGTGGGTGAGAGCAAAGGGGGAAATTGGGACAACTGTAATAGAACAACAATAAAAAAATGATTTGAATCCAAAACACTTAATAATGACTTAAAAATTACCTAGTTTTACAGACTACCTTTCCTAGGAAAGGTGAGATAAAGTTTATATTGTCTTTTAAAGATAGAAATTAATACATATGTTAAGGATTCTAATTTTCAAAATATGTTTTTATCATACTTGATTGTTTACATTTGCTTTCAGTATGTTTACAGATTTTATTTTATAAAATATTCTGTATTATTTTATTCAAGTCTACCAAAATCATATTTTAAATATATTTTATTAATTATGCTATTCCACTTGTCCCATTTTCCCCCTTCACTTCCTTCCACCCTGTACACCCTCTCCCACCCATATCCCCCCTTTAGTCATGTCCACGTGTCATAAGTTCTTTAGCTTCTACATTTCCCATACTATTCTTACCCTCCCCCTATCTATTTTCAACCTACAATCTATGCTACTTATTCTCTGTACCTTTTCCCCCTCTCTCCTCCTCCCACTCCCCTGTTGCTAACCCTTCATGTGATCTCCATTTCTGTGGTTCTGTTTCTGTTCTAGTTGTTTGCTTAGTTTCTTTTGGTTTTGCTTTAGGTATGGTTGTTAATAATTGTGAGTTTGCTGTCTTTTTACTATACATGTTTTTTCTTTATCTTCTTTTCTTAGATAAGTCCCTTCAACATTTCATAAAATAAGGGCTTGGTGATGATGAACTCCTTTAACTTGACCTTATCTGAGAAGCACTTTATCTGCCCTTTCATTCTAAATGAGAGCTTTGCTGGATAGAGTAATCTGGGATATAGGTCCTTGTCTTTCATGACTTGGAATATTTCTTTCCAGCCCCTTCTTGCCTGTAAGGTCTCTTTTGAGAAATCAGCTGACAGTCTGATGGGAACTCCTTTGTAGGTGACTGTCCCCTTATCTCTTGATGCTTCTAGGATTCTCTCCTTCATTTTTACTTTGGCTAATGTAATGATGATGTGCCTTGATGTGTTTCTTCTTGGGTCCAACTTCTTTGGGGCTCTCTGAGCTTCCTGGACTTCCTGGAAATCTATTTCCTTTGCCAGAATGGGGGAGTTCTCCTTTATTATTTGTTCAAATGTGTGTTCAATCTGTTGCTTTTCCTTTTCCCCTTCTAGTACCCCTATAATTCGGATGTTGGAATGTTTAAAGATGTCCTGGAGGTTCCTAAGCTTCTCCTCATTTTTTTTGAATTCTTATTTCTCCATTCTTTCCTGATTGGTTGTTTTTTTCTTCCTTCTGGTCTACTCTATTGTTTTGAGCCCCAGTTTCCTTCCCATCACTATTGGTTCTCTGTGCATCTTCCTTCATCTCTTTTATGGTAACCTGCATTCTTTCATGTAATTTGCGCCCAAAATCAACCAATTCTGTGAGCTTCCTAATCACCAGTGTTTTGAACTGTGCATCTGATAGATTGGCTATCTCTTAGTCGCTCAGAAGGATGAGTCCTGAGGCATTGATCTGTTCTTCTGTTAGAGACATGTCTCTCTCTCTCTCTCCTTTTTTTTTTTTTGGTCTGGTCGCTCCTGTTATGGTGAGGGGTGGAGCCTTAGGTGTTCACCGGGGCTGGGCACTCTAGTCGCTAGATTGTGATGTTGTATGTGGGGGTGGGAGGGAACAATGACAGTAGCTCCGTTCTCCTGGGACCTCAGTCCCCTCTCTCGGATCCTGGGTTGCACGCTCTGCCCTGCTCCACAATCACCGCCTCACTGGGTCCGCCAGCTGCCGCTTGTGTACTCAGGGTCCACCTGCTGTGATCTTGTGTGCCCCAGATGCCTTAAGTGCTCCCGGTTGCCTTACGTGCCCAGTTCTCCTTGTTCTCCACACGCCAGGACCCGCCTGGCTGCTCGTCTCCACCCCTCCTACCGGTCTGGATGAACAGGTCTACTTCAACTTCTTGGCTGTCCAACTTCCATTCAGATAAATTCTCTATCAGCTCTAGGTGTTATTCTACCTCTAAATTGTTGTTGTTCTAATCTTGGTTGTGCGTGGAGGTACGGTGCATCCACCTAAGCCTCCATCTTGCTGAAAGTCTCCCCTCAAAAATAATACTATAAGATGATGTTTATCCTCAATAAACATTCCTATTTTCACTAATTCAATCTATATAATGGATTAGATATTGGCATATGTTTTCAGTCAAGTGTCTTATTTATTTTAGTTCTATTTGGAATAATATTAGGGAAATGTATTGTCAAAAGAATGGAAAAGTAATTGACGTGATTTATTTTGAAATTATTAAATGTTATGCTCCATGTATTAGTTATATCATTAAGTTGGTTTCTGCTTCTGAATTCATGGTATTTTGAACAAAAATGATTAAAGAGGTTATTAGTAAATCTTCAAAGAACAGGGCACATGGTGATTAAACATTACCCTATCATCTGAGCTACAAATGTTCAGCATCATTATGTTCCCACAATATCAATTTACTATAACAATGAAAAGTAAGTAATCAATATAGGTAGGTAGTGCTTGTTACATTTACAGAAGAGTACAGCCTCTTCTGTTCCAACCTTTGCACAATCAATAAGCGGTCCTCTTCATAAAGCTGCCTTTTAGGCTCAGTTTCAGTTGAGAGGCAATAAAAGCTACAGTTATCAAGCTTAAACTGTTCCAATATTCACCTCACTGTTTGCAAAGTGTGATTTGATTTGCAACTCAGTAGAAATAATGTAAGATGATCACTGTAAAAGAAACACTACTTGGAATCATGATGATTGTAAGAAGATTAAAATGCTGAAATGTAGGCACCTAAACCAATACTAGAAATGGTGTATGCATATGTAATACAGTAGGTATTGACCAGAAAGAAATTAGCAAGCCTAAAATAAATATTTATTCTTTAATACAAAACATCCTAGTTTATACTGTTCCGTATGCTTCACTAAATAAAGTTGTTCATTTTCAATTTGGAAAATTTCAAAGGAATAGCTGTATCACCAACATTGATAAATAATACTGTGTTGCATAATAAATGTATTGGGCCTAAAAGTCACTGCTCTAACATTCAGAATGTGTGATTTTTTAACGATCTTACAGATAACCAGGAACATATATTCACTGTATAGATACAAAAGCCTAAGGACCTGAAAATCTAAGCAATTTGGGACAGAATTAATATTAAGTTTATTTCTGTGCCTTGACTGTAAGCTCTATGTCTTGATTTTCTATGTTTTCCCAATCTTCTCATATTTTGTGATTATGTCTCTCAAAAAATTGTAGTGCCATGACTGAAGCTTAGTTTTACTGGTTAGGGCTATCCAAGCACCATCCCATGCCATTAATACAAATAAGCATTACTTAATATGATGGAACTGCACCACAGTAAATCCTAGTAACCCGAGAGGGTTTAGATTTTATATATGGTCTGATTCCTCCTGTGAGAGGTAAAAACTCTGTTTGAACATGAGGATGACAATGTTGAACTCTCTTTGTATAATACCAGAACTCCAGTGTCCATGATCAATCCTATTATTATAATGAATTAATTCAGTCTTGCATTCTAATTGTGCAGGTAATTATTGCTATTATGAAATAGAAGATCTGTGAAGTCACTAGCTGGTGAAAACTTTCTATTGTTTTAGAAACAAAGATTTACAAGTCTGTCAACAAAGGTGTATCAGACAAAATTTGTGTAGCAGGATCCCCCTAAATGCATGCACAGTAGCTAGAATTCAGGAGAAACTTCTGCAGACATGTTGAATAATCAAGGGACATTCTGTTGAAGGAAACTGATAGATGACCATAAGCCCCAAGTGACAAGAGTGTATATGTATAATGGAAACAGAAAAACTAGTCTTATGAGTAATAGTCTATTTTTACTTGCAGAATAATGGTTGCAGAAAGTGTTTTGGTAGTAAAGTGAAGAGGGAACAGCAGACTAAATGATCCATGGTAGTTAAGCTTATTTTCTGGGAATGAAATTTGAGTTTCAACTGTTCACGTCAACTGTGTTAAGCACTAATTAATTTATGATTCTTATAGAGCACTTTTGTCTTCAACTGAATATAAATTTGAATAATGAAGTTCATTAATGATATGTGCAAAACTACCCAATATTTTCTATATAGGCTTTAATGTAATCAGTGTTAATTAATAATTACCAAAGTTGTAAGGCTTCTTTCACAAATTCCACTAAGCTTGTACTGTTAATGATTTTCTTTGCAGAGAAAATCAAATATCTGATTCCTAGTACATTTCTATTTATAACACTATTTCTAATTGACATTTTCTGAATTGGTAAGGTCACATATTTGAAAGAAGATGAAATTTTTCTAAGGTTTTCATCATGAATCCATTGATAGTGTGTTACACCTACAACTGTAGATTTATGTAAATGAGCACAATTCTGGTGATTTAATGCATTCTGCTAGGCAAATGATTAAAAATGAAAGTAAAGTGTTCATTGTGCTTCTGCAGTTTTATGTTTTTCATTTAAGTCAATTTTGACTTAATATATTTTGAGTTGACTTCCTTGTAAGAAATCAGGTTTGAGTGAAAGTTCTTTTTTTATTAAACTAAAACTAAAACAAAAACAACTACGGCTATCCAATTGCTCCAGCACCATCTTGAAAAGTCTAACCTTCTCCCATGGAATTACTTTGCACTTCTTTCATTAAACAGTTGGGCATATTTCTGTGAGTCTATTTCTGAGCATTCTTTTCAATTTTATGTACATGATCTATGTGTCTACCTTCTCACCAATATCACTGTCTCGATCACTGTAAGGAAATAGTAGACATTAATATCAGGTAGAGTCACTCTTCCCTCTCTGTTCTCTTTCAAGATTGTTCTAGCTGTTCTTGAGGTTGTGACTTTTTATATTTTAAAAAGGAGTTCACTGATTTGTTTTTGTATACAAAAACCCTTGCTGGGATTTTGTTATGAAGTTATCAGTAAATTTTAAGGTAATTGGCATTTTACTATGTGAATATTTCAATTCATTAATGTAACATGTCTCCATTTATTTACATTTTTTTTAAAAAAATTATCATTGGGCAGATTCCTAGCCTGAGTGCCAACCCAAAGAAAACATATAAATTTATTGATTGCTGACAAACACACACAATAAAGGCATTCAGATAAATATGTTCATACTTGTGTTTCATATATCTATTGCTGATGAAAACTTGGTATCACTTTTATTTTTTCAAATGCATAGTCTCATTGAGAGATAAACATATGGGTATGTTAATTATATTAGGTTCCTAGAGCTGCAGTAACAAATTGAGTGACTTAGAACAATAAAAAAAATTATTGCCTCATGGCTCTGGATGCTCGAATCCCAGAATCAAGACATCATCAAGGCTGTGTTGCCTCTGAACTCTATTGAAGAACCCTTCCTTGCCTCTTCTTAGCTACCTCTTTGGTGGTTTGATAGGAATATTCGGCATTTCTTGGGTTATAGCTGCCTAATTCTAATCTCATTTTTTGTTATCACACAGTGTCCTCCTTGACTGTGTGTTTTTACTGGCCATTCTCTTATAAAAACACCAGTCATGTTAGATTAGAGGATCACCCTTTTCCAGCGTGACTTCATAAACTTAACTAGTTACACATGCACTACCTATTTCTAAAATGGTCCCATTCTGAGGTAGTAGACATTAGAAATTCAACACAATATTTTTTGGGAGACACAATTTAATCCATAACACTAGCTATATTTGAAATAAGATACAGGGATATTTTTTTTGTTCAATAAAATGTGTAAACAGGTATGAGAAAAAGTTTCATTTTTCTATCAGTTTTCAAGAACCATTTATGCGAGAAATCCTTCAGGCAGTTTTGAAGAGTTAGACTGTTTTGATGGTTGCACAATTCATCTGCTACAGAGACTTTACTCTTTTATTAGAGATGGAAAATTAAAATAACTTAATGACTGACTGCTTGTAAAATCATTTTAATTATGCCACAAATTGCAGCAATGTCCCTGAGAGCCACAAAATCTATAACACAATTTTCATATTTCTGTTCAGCATATGCATAATTTAGTGTCTCAACTAAATTAAGGATTTTCTATTAGAGAAAATAAATACTTCAGAATGATTCATTGGTGATCATGACAAACATGCTAATGTTCTAAACTGTTTGATTCATAGTGTTTTCCGAACTGACTCTTGATTTTGTGATGAGGTTAGTTATTTTAATTATTTTTATAATTTTAGTTATCTTAGTTGGTAGCATAATAATGGCCTTTATCAAATTAACTTTCACTTATCCAAAGATTTAATTCCCTTTAACTTAGTCCATAGAGTTGTAATTTACGTTTGCTTTCTTTGAAAAAGAAAGTGAGTAGAAGTGTACACTACATAAAATAAACATCCTGTGTAATGAGATAATAATTGTGCTAAACTATAGACATTTAGACTAAAATTGTTTAATAGCAAAGTAATGGTTTGTATCCAAGTTTGCAATAGATATTCTATGTGTTTTCAAGACGCTGTAGTAAAGCTAGTCTTAATAATCGCTTTCAATTTATTTTTCTCCAAGAATATTCAGGCAATTGTACTACATAATCTAATGATGCTGATCTTTATCTGTATCATTATTATAAAAATGCTGTTAGTTCAGAAATCAATGTTTGCAGCTTCAACAATCTTAAGAAAAATCTGCCGAACTAATTTTATTTTAGTCAATTACATTTGGGCAATGAGGAATAAAACAGAGATGAGAAAGATTATGCAGTTTATGTTGAGAGTAAAATACTGAATCTATTTCACTAAACCCAAATGATTTAAAGGCTTAAAAAGAAAGTGATTCTTCGGGTAAGTTTCTTTTTTCTATAAAAATGGGATAGGTAAGGGAGAAAGTTATCTTTCCAGAAAGATAGACTAATCATTTGCATTTCTTATGTGTTGAACATGTACTTTGTTATTCAGTTTAACTCAAGCAGTATTGAAAACCATTTTCACAGGTGTTTTAAAAAAGAACACTGAATTAGAGTGGGGTATTACCAGTTTTAATTCTCTTTCACTAAAGACAGAATATAATTCAAATCCCTGGTCTGTATTTTCTCAAAGGATAAGAGAGTTAGAATGAGGTAAGATTATAGTACTTCAAGTGTAATTGCCAGTCTAAAATTCTATGATTTGATGTTCAGAGATGTTCAGAGCCTTTTTAGGCCTTAAAATATATTTATGCTTTAATGCCCTCATTTAAATCAACTTAACCACATAGTAATTGGAACTACCACAACCAACTACAGGAGTAATCACTTACATTTAGTTAATCTTAGAATATGCGTTTTCTCCAAGGAGATTTTCAGGCACTCTTAAATGTCTTGGTGACTATTGATGTTTTCTTAGCTTGAGGTCTTAAAAGATTTCCTTTAGTATATTATTTAAACAGTAGCTAAATGATTTCTTGCTCCATGTTAGTCTCCACAAGCACGGCAAAGGCAGGCAGTAAATAACCAGGAACCCATTCTGTAGTAATCATTGTCTTACTCATGGTGGAATAAAATGAAAGACAACTACATACATAAAAATGCAAAAGAAGATCTGAGGTAAAATGTAACCATTCAAGAGTAGATTCTGTATATTAAGCAATAAGATATAAGAATTTACAAATGTTAAATCTAAGGACAACTTTAAATACATAATTTAACTGGTCAATTCAGTTAATTTGTTTAATAATTTCACTAAGCTAGTGCTATACATTTTGCAATGCTCAAAGATTTCTATAAAGTAAGTATGAGTAGCCTCATTTAAGAGAATTTTGCTGCAGAATGCTGAATTAACTTATTCTATACAAATTTAGTGAGATGGAAAATTACTATGTGAAAAATTCCAATGACTTGATATTAACCCGTAATGAGAATACCATTCCATATCCTATGAGTGATAAATAGGTAATTGATGTCAAAATTATTTTAATAATTAATCTTTTGAATGATATACATTACTTAGAAACTAAGTAGACACTATTGATTTATTTTACAACCAATATATTTTTAAACAATTATTTAGCAATGTGATCTCTTTGATTGAGTACAACACTATTTTCCTGTAACACAAAAAATCACTTTGGTCTTTGAGGAAAGGTCCACCTGTTGGCCGTATTTTAATCTTGTTTAGCATGTAACACTTTTGTCTTGATTTCTCTCCCCACCTCTCAAGATGTTCTTAATGAGTTTAAGATGCACATTTAACAGTTATGCCCTGCCACCTGCTCACTAGATTTCCGTCTCACATGGCTGTTAGAATGTTATGTGGGTTCTTCAGAACCTGTCACTACTGATATTGTCAATCTTTTCACAGAAGCCGTGTGAATTGACAAGTTGTTTACATGCAGATGTTACTATGCATCGGGTGAAGGTTTAGAGTTAAAAAGTAGATAAGCTAAATCCTCTTGTTTCCATTTCAAACATAAGGTGCACTTTCTTTTTTTAAATTATCTAGTATTTTTTGTTTTTTTTATGTTGCTGTAATTTGTATTGTATTTTTTCCATTACCCTTTATCTCCCATATGCCTTCTAAGAAATAATGTACAATTAACCCATATGCAATACAAATATTTCCAGAAGAGATAAAATTATCTTAACTTATAAAACATAATTGTTGAGTTGAAAAATTACAAGATTAATTGAAAAATAGTAGATGTAAAGCAATTTAAGGAAGATGGTATATTTAAAATATACTAAAATCAATGCTATTTTAATATGCCAGGTACAGTGGGAAAGTTTATGGATACTAAACTCTTCAGCCAGATGGGAGCATATAGAAGATAATTATGTCACAGTGAATGAGGGCGACATTACTACTTCTGCAAACATAACTGCCCTTACCCCTTCATTTCTCTCTCTCTCTCTCTCTCTCTCTCTCTCACACACACACACACACACACACACATCTATACACGAGTCAAATTCACTCCATCAATCAGCCTCAGTGTTATAGAAAAAATATGACAGAGGAATGCATTATGATGTGGTATGCTGAGGCATGACCACCACCCTTGTTAATCATTCATGCTAACACATTTTCTTTATGTGCTTTCCTGAACTTTAAAATGCAGTAGCTATGTTGGGATCACTCACAAGAAGACCTTGGGAAATAATGTTCAAGGCCTCTTTGGCCAGTCTGCGCTTTATCATGGTGGTTTCTTTGTTTAATCACATCACTCAGTATAAAAATGAAATCCGTTTCAGTGGTTTATGATTTGAAAGGAATTCTTAGAGAATTCTTCTATGAATGACATTCTTTTATGAAAAGCACAAAAGTGCTTACTTTTAAATAAATAATTTGGTGAAAAGATGTACAGAAAACTACCTTTGTTGAGAGTGGAGTATGAATATGAGCTGTGCTGTAAAGAGAGACAGATAGAGGAGGACAGAGGGAAATCAGAGTCATAAGATTATATGAGTGCTGCAAACCACTTTTCAATTTCCTGATAGATATTAGGTAATAAAAAAGTGAAGAAACCAGAGATAATCCATCATGCTCGGTATAGGTGACATCGCACAGATGTGAATTCTTTTTGGGGGAGATATTCAAAAGCTCATTGTTTTTTTCCCTTTCTGTGAGCTAAAGTAATTATCCACAAACAATTTTAAAGTTGTCCCCAATCCACTAGAATGACTGATATAATTAAAACACTTCTTAACATCAGGCAATATAAAATAAAATAAATACTTTGTTTTAAATATCACTTTTTTAGTGGCGACCAGATTAAATGGTTTTATCACCTAACCCTCTAAATCTAATATTGCATGGGCAGGAGGTTCTCCCATCTGCACATTCTTTCCCTGGGAGCTTTATCTCACTGCAGCCCAAAACTAGCTATTCTTTGACTCTGAATCTGATTGGCTCGTTATGTGGAACTAGAGGTGTATATCCGGAAGTAGAAGTTCTTTGTGGAACTAGAATATCTATGTGGGCCTAGAAGCGTAAAATAGCTGGAGCTGTTCAGTGGATCAGATAATCACTGAAAATCTTTTAGATGGAGCTCAGCTTTCTTCCTATCACAAAGTTAAACTCACTGTATAATATTCAGTTAGATGATAAAAATGATATTTTAATAAAAGTATAGATTTGTGAACCAATATTTTTCTTCTCACATCCTATAATGCAAAATATTGTGAATCTCCTTATAGAAGTTTAATCTGGAATATATTCTTAACAAAATCCTCAAAAGAAAATAGCTGACATTTTCTAGGGAGAGGAAAGCAATAACAAAATCCAACATTGAAATGTCTTAGATGTCCTTGTAGTATTCAATACATTGTATAACCTATATATATATAACTGTATAATTTTTAAAATTTCTCAGTTACTTTTAATAGGAGCCAGAAATAGAGAACTGGGAGATTTGACCCCCAAAGTATCTTGTTCATCTTCTGTCTCTACAAACACACACACACACACACACACACACACACAAGCACACGCAGATTTTCTACATTTTGGTGTATGGGAATTTTTGAACTTGGAATCTGCTACATGTTGTAATTGCTTCTGGAATCAAGGATGAAAACTTTATACCCAGGATCTGTAGAATTTATTATAATGGGGTAGAGACGCAATGATTTCTGAACACCACTGTATGTCTCAGTAAGTGAGACTTAGATTGAAGGCACTATTTTATTTTCTTAGGAAACTTGGTTATTTTTAAAATACGGGCCTCATTCCTTTATTTTTTTTTCTTTCTCATCTCTTTCTCTTTCTATTCCCTTGATCTTGTGTATTGAGGATAGCCAGAAAGATGGCTGAGGTCAATATATTTTAACAGATATTCCAAGAACAAATCATAAAAGAAAACCTTTCACTTAAATCAAAATTGTCACTGTGGAGTCCATTTTTTTAAATATTATGCTACTTTTATTTATTTTTTATTTTTTTAGATTTTATTTATCTTTAGAGAGGGAAGGGAGGGAGAAAGAGAGAGAGAGGGAACATCAATGTGCAGTTGCTGGGGTCCGTGGCCTGCAACCCAGGCATGTACCCTGACAGGGAATTGAATCTGCGACACTTTTGTTTGCAGCGTGCGCTCAATCCACTGAGCTACGCCAGCCAGGGCAGAGTCCATTTTTTTAAAAGAGTTATCTAAATGAAAACAGAAACTTTCAATCATTTTGCAAATTATTTGTCTCCTTCCTTACAGTTTCACATTAACTTAGGGTAGTGTAGTTAATAACAAACACAGTATACCAATTTAGTGCGGGACAATAGAAATACTACACAAGAAGATCCCAAGAATAGAGTTATTTAAACTTTTAGGTTAAGAATCTTTTTACTGTCCATTTTGCTTCATTCCCTCAAACCTTCTCATGATTAATGCTACCTCAAATCAGCAAATTCACTCACTTTAGTAACCATTTAACACTTCTAGAAACCTCAGTAACACTAAATAAATTTGGCTTTAACCAAATTTTATGCTTATTATAAAATTGTTTCCAGTTGCTCTAAAATCATCGGTAATGAAGATTTTATTTATTGCCAAGCTTTAGGTGTCTTATGATTTTTTTAGCTATCATCCCAGGAACTTCAGTATTTCAGAACTGTTGGGAATTTTTTTTAAACATTTTTTTAAAGATTTTATTTATTATTTTTTTAGAGAGGAAAGGGAGGGAGAAAGAGAGAGAGAGAGAGAGAAACATCAATGTGCAATTGCTGGGGGCTGTGGCCTGCAACCTAGGCATGTGCCCTGACTGGGAATCGAACCTGCGACACTTTGGTTCGCAGCCCCCACTCAATCCACTGAGCTACGCCAGCCAGGCAGAACTGTTGGGAATTTAGTTAGTGGCAGATGAATCTGCCAGTGAGACCCAGCTTTCTATAGCTTTGGACACTGGGGAAGGTCTGCTTTAGAGACTCTTGTTTCATTAATTCCTCTTTCCCCTCGCTTTCAAAATTCCCCTGTCTTATTCTCTCCAGATTTTCTAGCCTACAACTTTTTACCATCCATCTCATCCCCACAGACAAAATTGCTTTGCTAATAATGACGTGTTCACAACAAAACCATAACATATTGAATGTAAATAAACAAAGCTTTTTAATAGAATTTCCAGCATCTGGCAGAAAGTAAAGAAACATGGGAGGGATTGAACATGTGTAGGGTATTCATAACAACCAAACAATTCCTTTGAAATCAGAATTGACCTGTTCTATTCACAAGGAAGCCTTCCTGTGATTGTTACAGAAACTACACTTGGCTTGTTGGTTGTTGGTTAATAAAGCACTCTTGTTCTCGTTGATTTATGTTTCATATCTAAGCATTGATTACAAAGGGAAACCTATAAAGGAGTGAGAAAATAAGCACATATAAATCCACGTTCACAGTTGGAAATAATGCTTCAATATGTACCAACTAATAAAAAAATCAGTAGATGTTTTTGGGAAGACTACTATTAGTAGACAATCATTAGAAATAATGTATACTTTAAATTATTATACATTACCTTAGGAAATATATTACAACAATCTAAGATGTTTTCCCTATACTATTAGTTAATTAATTATTGTTATTTAATCATTAGGTAATATGAAAAGATTCCTTAATGCATGCATCTTAGAAACAATTGTGTTATTTTAGGGAAAAGGGGTAATGATTACACTTTCAATTAATAAAAAACTAAGGCATTCCTAATATTCTATGCTCCTAATAAGATGAACAAGGACATTGTCAGTGTTAAAAAGAGACATCTGAACATCAACACACATAATTGAAAATTTGAAACTACCCTTTTCAGGGCCTGATAAATCAGGCAGAAAACATATTAAAATACATATTGTTTGAATGCACTACTGATAAATTTACTTAATTTAAATGTTTTAAACATTCAAAATCTGCTGAAAACTCTTCTTTTGCTTTGTAAAATGGATCATATGCTAGATGTGAGAAAAATAAAAACTTCAACAAATTGCCATCATGAAGCATATTTTCTGACCAGAGCAGATTTCAACTAGAAATACATAAAATAAAGATAACTGAAAATCACCAAATATTTGTAAATTAAGCAAGATTCTTTAAATAATCTCTATGTCAAAAATATATAATGCACATTAAATATTGAAAAATGAAAGAAATCCATAGAAATATATCATGGTTAAGGATTGAAAGGCATTATATAGTCAAGCAGTTAGTTATACAGAGGCCTTTGTTTAATTTTCAAACATTTTATTGACCTATATATGCAATGAAATCTAAAACAAATCATCAGAAGGGTTTTTTTTAGGGGTATTTACAACCTTATTTTAAAGGCGGTAATGAAAATTAAAGAACCAAAATACTACCAGATTTAAAACTTTAGTAAAACTAAGTCATTGGAATTGAGTGAAAGTCACCAAAGACAGATAAATTGAGCAAAAGGACAGAATAGACACACACACTACTGCTTTTTTTATACCAGTGTGGCCACTGCGATGGACTTTGAAATGATCTATCTTCTGAATCAAAATTGCTTTGAGTAATTATATAGCATCACAGGAAAAATAAATGAATCACTTTGATTACTACCATATCATTCATAAAAATTATTCAGGGTGCATCATAGTTAAATGTGTGATGTTTTGTGCTCCCAATTCTAGGTTACATAATCAAACTTATCTTTAATTTACAATCATTTATTTAATATTGATTCTAGAGGTTAATGGTAGTGCACTTGGCTTCCTGGGTAATAGATGTTTTTTTTTCTGTTAGAAATAAAAATACTTGTTCAATTCACTTCTCTTCAGTTAGAGCCCTTTGGAAGTAACTGATAGAAACTGAAGTTTTAAAAGCTTGACAAAAAATATTGTCTCACCTACAGAAATACAAAAATTAGATGTTGAAAAGATTTTTAACAATGTAATATATCTTGTTTTCTGATAAATATGATATCTCGAAGGCTACAAATGGTATCAGTACTCTTTGCAAATACATATAATTATTATCCTGGAAAATGGTACTTTAAGGCCCTCAGATATATTGAACTGCATTTCAACAAAAGTAGTCAAAGAAAGATATAAGTTTAAGGATTTGGTATGGAGATAATCTCTAAAACCTTTGTTTTGTGCAATGAGGAATGAATGGGAAAAAAAATTAATCTCCTTGTTCACATAAAACCTTCCTCTTCACCCACATATAAATAATTTGAAGTAACTTATTATGTCTACACATGTTCAGTAACATTGTCATTTAAAATAGACAATCAAACAAAGCTATTTAGAGCTATTTTTGGACGCACTAAAATCTAGTCCGATTTCACTGCAGTAAAAATGTTAAGCAGTATCACATCGTCAAATATCCCCTAAAAAACTTCATCTGTAATGATATGTTTCTGGTTATATTCTTTATTCTCTGAGATTCTGATGTCAACTCATCTTCTGAAACTATGGTACCTGTAGAGTTTTATCTGCAAATAAGAAATCAAACAAGACACTTTTGTGATAGATGGGACTCATCTTTTTTATCTTTTGACATTGCCTTCTGTTCTCAAATACCTAATGGTTTTCCATGGAAAAAAAAATTTTTGTAAGCTACAATGTGCTATGTCCCCAAACTTACAAGTTTAAAGGTTATTTTAAAAATATTTTAATTATTTTTTAAATTTTATATTATTAAAAAAAATTTATAACATTTTTCTACCAAAATATTGTTTATTAGCAACTCAATTAAAATCCTCTGATGGTGTTTTCTCAATTGTCATATGAAGCTAATTATCCTAGCCTAACAGTCGACTCAATAAGGTGAGTAAAATAAAGTATATAAAACATTCAAAAGACTTGGCCCAAAGTGAATTAATATTACATTTATAATTATTAGTAACATTGAATGATATTTTAATGTTAATAGATTTATTAAATCTTAACATTATTCTTAATGGTATATATTTGCATGCATTTATATTTATCACGTGGATGCATCTAAATGCTAGTGTTTTATGTCAGTCCTTAGTATACTGAGGACCTATTCTGGCAGGATAATGTTTCTTGAGGCAGATCTTTTATAGATTGTACTAATACCTCTCACATGTACTTTGGAGAAAAGTTAGACCATTTTCCCTGTCCTGAATATTTGTATCTCTATCCTGAGTAAAGTTCAAAGAACAAAATTTTTAAGGAAATACATGAAGAAAACAAATCTCCACTTCAGTTCCCATTCTTCACAATTACGCCACCATACACACATTTGCTTAGGCCAAACCCCTAAGACTGGTCTTTCTTCTACCTGCATCCCTTAACACCACTCGCACCAAATGATGGCTTGTACTTTCTGTGCACCCTCTGTAGATAGCTCAGATGCTTCCCTTTTTGACTTTTGTCCATCATGAAAAGCTATTTTCTGTCAACAGCCTTTTATACATTGCACCCTGCTATGGGGACCTAATTGATCTTCTCCCTTCCATTTTTGCTTAGCAAAAGTTTATTTTTTTCAGTATACCATGAAACACCCTCAACATGTACATTCAATCAAATTACTCCTCTGTTCACAGTAATGTTTCAATAAATTGCTGTTGCAATTATCTTCCCATGTTCTCCAGTGCTCTACACAACTGGCTCCATCTCTCTCCCCAATCTAATTGCAGACTTTTCTCTCAGTCATCCTATTCCACATGGGAATTAATTTCGTCCCCTCAGTTGAAATGATGGTTTTTATTGTAGAAAAGTGTTGTATTATCTCTAAGATGCATTTTCTGCAGATTTACATGTTGTGACTTCTTTATGTTTATCTTCTTAGTTGAAAAGTCACTCTTTCAGACACTTCCCTACTTCATACTATTACTCCCTTTTAATTACTTCATAGTACTTTTACATCATTGGAAATTATATAGAATTATTTTCTGTATTTGTGACCTTAATCCCTTTAGCACAAAAAGCCACTAAGTTGACAATCTTCTGTCATTATGGCAGAAGGAAAAACCTTACTTGGCTTTTTCACTGGCAATTTAATTTTCCTGTCTGACAATGCCTCACACCACAGCCTGTTGCAACTAACTGACCTAAACCATTTAGATTCCCCAAGCACATACACAGTAATCAATGATAAATTGCGATTGAATAGGAAGGCAGAAAGATGACAATATTTGGAAACACAGCACAGTAAGTATCACAGATACTTACTTACTGTATCACAGTAAGTATCATTATAGATAATTGAGAAAAACTTAGATTTATTAGAGCCATAGACATAATCCAATATACTACAATGGTGTCTGAAAAAGCATCACCAAATTTAGCAACAAATCTCCCTCAGATAAAATGTCAGGGATGAAACGGGTTACATGGAGCTTAGGTACAATATTTTTATTAATAGTCCCAATATTTTCATATTTCCTACTAGCGAACAGATTTGTTTTTCTTTATGATCTGCTGCAAATTTAACTGGTAAGGTAGACAGGGAGCTATCCACCACTTAATCTTATTAATTTAGGTATATTTTTGACCTTTTATAACTGAGTTTAATCTTGTCCTGTCATAATATTATAGTCAGGGCACAAACATTATTATCAGGTTCTGCTAGAGTAATGATCTGCTGGTTTACACAATGGTAACCACCTCATTAAGGCAAATTAGTTATTGATCATCTCCCTTTAAGAAAACTATATAACTCTTGTGAATTTCTTTTCTTTGGAGTCTGCTAGAGAATAAAGATTATGAAATAGTCTGCCTTTGTGGAAATAAGGAGTCATTATTTTATATGTTCATTTGTCTATTTTCATGAGAAGGTTAAATATAGGGCAGATAAACAAAGGAAATATTTGAGGCTGAGTCTGTTTTGAAAAATGTCCTAATTATAATGCTGATGACAATCAATGTTCATTTGAATGGAATTAAATTAATCCAGAATGCAAAGGTAATTAAGTCCCTCGTCAGTACCTTTTGAGACTAGAGAAATTTTACCTTCACAGGCTCAATGAAGTATGATGGGTCAGGAAACATTGGTAGAAAACTAAAAACGAGAGGTTGAACTTGCCCTGGAAAGAAAACAAACTGGAAATTAACCCTACCTAATACTTGGAACTAAATCTGAATCATTTAGCATTATATAATTTACTTTACAGACACCTAATTTCAAACAATAATGAATGTGTTTGATTTGTAGTAAATCATTTATTTGTAAATCAAGAGATGTCACAACTTCAGTGGTGTAGTGCAGAGCTTAGGGAAATAGTTTTTTTGTGTTTTGTTTTGTTTTGTTTTTATTTTTCAGCAGTTAAATTGTATTAAAAGTATTTGTTTTCCTTAAAATGCTGCCTCAAATAACACCACCAAAACACCACTTCCTGGGAAATGCTTATGTAGTTAAAAACTGTTTTCATAGCAGTAAATTAAGGATGTACAAAGCCCTGGACTTTGTGTGTGTGTGTGTGTCCCAGCTTTACTTTATATTTACATTTATTTTTATTTTTAGCATATTACAGTTGTCCCAATTTTTCCCCTTTTGCCCTCTTCTGCCCAACCTTCACCCCCCACTCCCACAGACAGTCCCCACACTGTTGTCCATGTTCGTGGTCATTCATACATGTTCTTTGATTAGTCCCTTCCCCTTCTTTCCATCATTATCCCCCTCGCTCTTCCCTCTGGTTGCTATCCATCTGTTCCATGTGTGCATGCCTCTGGTTCTATTTTGCCTATGAGTTAATTTTGTTCATTAGATTTTTCGTGAAATGGCCATTGTAACTGGAGACAGCACATTTAAAATTCCACTGCTATTCTCAATAAGGAATAGTGGGTATTCTAAACTACATGCTGTTCTTAATGCTTAATCTAATCATAAAGCTACAATGTTTTAATTCAGTGTCTCAGAGTGCGTGTGCTCCTTTGATCCACATTTTTAACCAAAAATTTTCAAATAAAATAGGACAAGTTTATGACCATGCATTCAGGTTTTTGCTTAGGTCTTTTACACTAGAGATCATTGTAAAATAAATTTTAAATGGTAGTATTTAGGTTTTGGCACAGAAAAATAATAAATTATTGTCTCTGGAAGTAGTTTCATATTCTTCTGACTCTCTCTGTTAACATACTTCTATAAATATGTAATTGATCCAATATGCTCCACTTCTGGCTCATATATGCATGTTTTTTAATGTACTACTGTTTCACCTTAAATAATTTTCAGTAATCATCCAAAATTCCTATCATATTTACATGTCTTAGATGAGTGCCATAGATATAGTTTAATAGTCCCAAGGGGAATTAAATCAATTTACTGAACAATAACTTCCCCTTTATACTGAGACGGATGGTTTTGCCTTGAATTCATAAATGTCTCAATATTAAAAATACGGGCCAGTAAAGAACTTTGGTTTCATGTAGTTAGTGCTAATCAAAAACAATCATGATAATTATGTTTCTTGTGGCACTAAAGAACCTTCATTTTTTGCTCCTAAACTTCAGTGACTTCCTTTCCTTCATTCATTTATTCAACAAATATATTTTGAATACCCATTCTGATAATTGTCCTCCATTAGGATCATGGGGTATATCAGGAAACAAAACAGCCAAACATAATTTTGCCTCATGCTCTTTATATTATAGTGTTTAGAATAGGACTAAAAAAGACTAACATGAAAGTGAATTATCTAGTACAATAAGTGGGAGTATTTGTCTTTAGAGAGTGGAGAACATAAAGATTCTGAAAGGAAAGTCTACATTTTAAATAAGATTACCAGGGTCAGCCTCATCTACTGAGGGTAATATTTGAGCAAACTTGAAGTTGAAAAGGAAGTTAACTAAGATAAAATGCCAGGTTGAGAGAATTGTTAGCAAGCACAGACTGTGAGATTAATTTTAAGAGTAGTTATGTCTCAGTGAATTTGAAAATAACCAAATTCCAACATTTAAAATTATGAGATAGAAATGTTTCATTATAAATATTTTTATATAAAACAATTTTGTATAAATAGAATTCCTTTAAAAGTAATGTAATAGTCATTGAATATAAATTTAATGATTTTTATTATATAGAGAAGCATAAAAAATGAGCCTTGCATGTTCTACTCACTTCTTATAAAATAAGGAGGTAGAATATATGCACAATTATTTTCAAAAAGAACATGCATTTCCCCTTGTAAATGTACTGCTTTTGTTGTTTCTGAATCTTAGTTAATGGTGTCAGAATCCTTACGATTATTTATGTATCCGACATTGAAGTGATTATTTCAGAACAGCCCATTGAATATCCATCCTCATATAGTCAGCTATAAATTGTCTAGATTTATAGCCTGAAAACTTATCACTTTTCGCCTTTTCTGTCTCTCTTGTCAGAACTATATTCTTGCTCTGAAAAATCTTTATGTGAAAATATTACCAAGTGATTGAGAATATAAGCCTAACACAGAACAGAGAACAAACCTGACTGTCTGAGGGAAAATGACAAGGAAGAAGAGATTGGTGAGGACAGTGTACTCTTGTGCAAAACTGGATATTCTATACACAGAGATGCAAACATTGGATCCCTTTCTGAAGAGATTTAGTGCCTATTAGAAAACACCAGTGGACTCTTCAGATATTATTCAACAATCAAAATATATACACAAAGATAGTGACAACAAAATTACAGTTATGCACATCTGTTTGTAAATACAATATTATATGTATATATACTAAGTAAGCAAATTTAAGAACTAAATACATTTCAGTGTACATCATTGTAGAATAATGTGCTTCATAAACAGAGATATAAATGTTGCATTATTTCCTCATGATTAACATCTACATTTTATAGTTAAAATATTAAAATAGAAGTTCATGAGTATTGATTTCACAAATGAATATTGATTAATATAAAATATTAAAGCTTCTCTGAAACATTATGTAAAATCTACAATCTAAAGGACAATTGGCTATACTTTAAAGAAAATATATGATAAACATTTTTTTCTAGGTCACTACTCATTTTACTATATTAGTTCCACAAATAGTTATTACAGTCTTTGTCCTGGGAAATGCACAAGGTAAAGTGAATTATGCACAAGTTGCCACCAATAACTCTGAATCTGTGTGAAACTTGCTACAGTTTGTTGAAGAACAAGGAGCACTGAAAGATGGTGTTGATGCCTTCACTTATTAAAATTGTGTGAGCAGTAAGTAGGCTGCTTGGGTAACAAGAGGGCCATTTGGTTATATATGCTGTTTGAATTCTAGCAGGCCCTTATTCATGGGAGCCAATCTCGTGAGAGTAAAAAATGCATCCCTCCATACACACATGAATACATTAAACCAACAGTAGTATCTTGAGAAGAAATAAGTGGGGGGAAAGTTATTTTAGTTTACCATGCTTGGGGCCTGTAAAACTGGTTCCCATCATGCAATGGCACAGCCAGTGCCCAGGACCGTGGCCTCTGTGGAGCTCCAGGAGTCTCTAGTTGTGAAGTAGTAGTGGGAGTTCTGAAGACTTTACAAGCTTTGCTAAACTACAAAGGTGTTAAGTAAGTCAGCATTCCTGCTTTAACACCCTGCATCTCACTTACTCTTCATCAACATACGACCTATTTCTCCATGAAAAAGGATCTTTAGTATAGCTGAAAAAATTATTTGCAGACTAACTTCATTTTTCATTGATAACTCTACTCCCTTCAGATACAATACAAGCTCACTGTAGCACATTTATCATGTAAAACAGGTATGCACACTAATTTGACACACAATTATACTTGTAGTAAACCCACAATCCTTTTTTGAATGCAAAAATAATTAGGAGAGTGATTGTTGGGAGAGAAAATATGGTAGCTTTTTATTCTGGATTCTTCAGTGATTTATATATTATTGTAGAATGTTGTTTCTCAAGTTTGGTGTTATATGAGAATCATTTGAGAACTTTTTGAAAAACTGAAACCATTACTCTGTAAAGTGTCTATGTAGTGTCCTAGATATCATAATGCTAATATGGGTACATTTTGACAGAGGTTAATAGGATGAAGAATTCAAAATGGTGGGAAATATGTATTCATATTTTAGAATTAAAAATGTATCTTGTGATATAACATGTGTGAGGGTATAACACACATGTAATATGTCATATCATCTATAAATATTGTTATAAAAGTCATATATGGAGGATGGCTCTATTTTAGAAGGTATTTTTAAATGTATTAATCCTTACTTTTTTAAGTGCCCAGTATTCTGCACAAGGATACATTTATTTCAAAATTTATAGTTAACTTAGTCTTTATTCATCAATTCTAAGATGCTGCTTGCTATTAGGATGTATAGTTACAGCATTACAAATTCTCCTCATTAACCTGGCTTGTTTATGCAAATTCATAAGAACACTGAACTTAGAAGTGGGAGCTGTTTGAATCAAGCACGTTTGAAATGTCATCGCCGATCTCTCTCTGTGCAGTCCTCATTAACGCAGAGCTTCCTGATGACTTGTTACAATTTGATGTAAATGCAGTGCAAGCATACCAGTGCTATAATTGACCTTTAACCACTGTATAGTAACAGTCCTTTTTAGGGTTCTAATAATTGCATGGCATGGATACCAATCATTTGTTTCAACAACTATTGGTGACATCTTGTATTGTGTGTACTTTTAAAACAGGTTGAACAAAAATACATAATGAGTCTTGTTTTGCATCCAAATGGTATTACTGAATGGCACTATTGTAATACATTCTTTTAAAATAAAATACATTTATTTTTCATTTATGCAAGAAGTGGAAAACAGGGAGGCATTAGAGTGTCCCTGAAGATATATTTTGTATCTGTGCTAAGGAAATTAAGTTCTACCTTCTTAACAAACAGTTAAGTATAGAACTCAGTATTGTTACCCATAGGCACGACATTGTACAGCAGATCTTTACAGCATAACTGAAACTTTATGTCCTTGAATAGTAAATAGGGCAACTGCCCTTCTATCTGTTTCTATGAATAGAGTATTTTAAAATTCCCCATACGGGTCAGATCATACAGTGTTTGTCTTTTTCTGTTTGATTTCACTTAGCATAATACTCTCAAGTTCCATTCATGTTGTTGCAAATGGCAGGATTTTCTTTTTTATGGCTGGATAATATTCCATTGTGTGCATATCATATTTTCTCTTTGTCCATTGATGGAAACTTAAATTGTGTCTATGTCTTGGCTATTGTGATTAATGCTGCAATAAATATGGGAGTGAAGATATATATTTGTTAATTTCTTTTATCAATGTTTTGTCATTTCAGTTTATAAGCTTTTTATATCCTTGTTTAAGTGATTTCTGAGTATTTTACTGTTCTTAATGTTATTATACATGTGATTGTTTTCTTAATGTCCTTTTCTTAGTTGTCTTTAATTATATTCAAAACAATTTTGTTAGAGAGCTGTATTATGACAGCTCTCATATCATCATGCATTTACTAATTCATTTATGTTTTTGTTGTTCAATTACAGTTGTCCCCATTTCCCCCATACTCTCCCCTGCCTTATTCACTCCCACCCCCACATTCAATTCCCCATTGTTTGTCCATGGGTCCTTATACATGCTCCTTCACTTGGCCCTTCCCATTCTTTCCCCATTAACCCCCTCCCTGCTCCCCTCTGGTCACTGTCAGTTTGTCCTTTATTTCCAGGTCTCACATTCTATTTTGCTCATTTGTTTGTTTTGTTGATTAGGTTTCATTTATAGGTGAGATTATATGGTATTTGTCTTTCACCCCCTGGCTTAAGAAGTTCATTTATGCAGCTAGAAAATGCAACTGATTTTGTATGTTGATTTTAAATCCTGCAACTTTACTGAATTTGTTGTTAGTTTTAACAGGGTTTTGTTTTTTTTTCCTGTGGCCTCTTTGGGTTTTCAATATGTAAGTTCATTACACTACAAGTGATGATCCTTTACACTGCACATACATTCTACTTCTTTTCTCTTCACCTAATAAGTCTGATCTCCAAATGTTGTTGGTAGACATCAGCTTCTTCCACAGGATTGAGAGGAAAGTATTCCAAGACCACACCTATGGAAGACTGTGATGTGGCGAGGTTTGTTCAGGTGACAATTGAAGCAGACCTCTGGTCTTCCAATTTCCCATCTCCCTCCAACCCACCATGGAAAAAGTCCAACATGTCACAGCAAGACCAAAACAAAAGCAAGTGCCCAGAGTTCCTGCTTTACAGTAAGTAAAGCTTGGTCCTGTGGAGCCCACATAGTTACAGCCCTGTGAGCTGCTGAACCCACAGGGGCACATGCTCCTGGGTAAGAGAGAACATATAAATAAATGGGAAGGTGTGGGTCACAAGCAAAAGACAGAGACAAAGAGAGAGCTTCTTTGCTCTCTTGGGGTTATATTAGCTTGGGTTTGGGGTGAACCAGGTACTTTTTCAAAATAGCCAATCAACTTCCCAGGCTTTTACAACTTTTTTTTTGATTGGCCCATCTCCTGGTTAGACAGACAAGCCTCTTTGGCCACATTCCTTCCCCTGCACCGTTTTAACTCATCTGTGCATGTATTTCTCTCCCAACAATCTGGTACCAGACGGCGGAGGGGAGTTTTTATCCTTTTGGCAGAGCAATGCTGTGATCCCCTAGGATGTGAAGCTGCAGCTTCCTGGTGAAACAAATAGGCTTATGTTCCCTGGTTTATTAAATTCAATGTGTAATTTTCTTTGCCCCTTTTATTAACTAGTTAACTATCTACACTAACACATCTAGTACAATACTGTAATGAATAGAAGGTGGCCAGGGTAGGTTCCTTGCCTTGTTCCTGATCTTAGGAAAAGCTTTCAGGTTCTCAACATTGAGTATGGTATTAGCTGTGGGATTTTGATCTGTATTATGTTGAAGTACATTCCTTCTACACCTAGGTTAAAAATGTTTAATCACAAAAGCATGTTGAATTTTGTTAAATAATTTTTTTCTGTATCTATTGAGATGGTCATATGATTTTTACCTTAATGTTGTATATTGTATTGTGTGATTTGCATATGATTTACATCCTTGGATCACAAAGATAATCTTATTTTGTCATTGTATATGATCTTTTTAATGCGCTGTTAAAATCAGTTTGCTAGTGTTAGGTTGAGGAGTTTTAGATCTATATTTATCATGATACTGACCTGAAGTTTTCTTTTTTTGCAGTGTCTCTATCTGGCTTTAGTAACTGGATAATGCTAGTTTCATAAAATATTAGACATGCTATCTCCTCTTTATTTTATGAGTTTGAAAAAGAATGGCTTTAATTCTTTTAAAAATATTTTATTTATTTTATTTTTAGACAGAGGAGAAAGGAAGGAGAAAGAGAGGGAGAGAAACAGCAATGTGTGGTTGCCTCTCTTGCGCCCCTACTGAGGACCTGGTCCACAACCCAGGCATGTGCCCTGACTGGGAATTGAACCCACAACCCTTTGGTTCACAGCCATGCTCAATCCACTGAGCTTCACTGACCACAGCATAATTGGCTTTCATTGTATTTTAATACTTGGTAAAATTCAACAGTAAAGCTATGTGGTCCTGAGTTTCTCATTGTTGGAAAGGTTTAGATTACTGATTCATTCTTCATATTATTTGGAGGTTTATTCAGACATTCTATTTCTTCATGATTTCATCTTTGTAGGGATGTGTCTAGAATTGTGTATATTCTGTATAGATTATCCATTTTATTGGCATATATTTAATTATTCACAGTAGTCTCATGTTGATCAGCACTTCTGTGTTAATCAGTTGTAATGTTTCCTCTTTTGTTACTGATTTTATTTTAGTCATCTCTTTTTTCACTTAGTTTGTCTAGCTAAGGGTTTGTTGATTTTGTGCATATTTTGAAAAAAACCCTTTAAGTTTTGTTTACATTTTCTATTGTTTTCTATTATCTATTTCATTTATTTATAATTTAATATTTGTTGTAGACTTTGTTCTTCTACCTTTGACCTTAATTGGTTATGTTTATCTACGTCTTTGCAATATAAATTAATTGTTGATTTACGGTCTTTACTTTTTGAAAAAAATGATAACATTAAGGGCAATAAACATTTCTCTTAGTATAGTTTTTTCCTCCATCCTATAAATTTTGGTATTTTGTTTTTTTTCATTTGTATCAAAATACATTATTTTCCATTTATTTTTGATATCTTCTTTGACTCATTTGTTATTCAAGAGTGTATTGCTTCATTTCCACAAAATGTGAGTTTAACAGTTTTTCTTCTGCTATTTATTTCTAGTTTTGATCCATCGTGGTTGGCAAAGGTAGTTGGTATGATTTAGAGCTTCTTAGAACTGCTAAGATTTATTTTGTGACCTGTAATAAATCCTGGATAATGTCCTGTGTGCACTTGAGAAGAATTTGTATTCTGCTGTTTGGGGTTGGAATGTACTGTATATGTCTGTTAGGTTTAACTGTTCTATTGTGTTCATGTTCATTGTGTCATTGATCTTCCTGTTTGGAAGTTCTACCCATTATAAAAGTGGTGTATTAAAGTCTATTATTGTATTTCTATCTATATCTCTCTTCAATTTTGTCAGTGTTTAATTGATATGTTTAAGTATCTTGATGATGGATACATGTGTAGTTATAATGGTTATAGTCTTCTGATAAGTAAGACTCTTTGTCTCTTGTGACAGTTTTTGATAAAAAGTCTGTTTTGTTTTGTCAGTAGAACTGCCCCTGCTCTCTTTTGGTTGCTATTTGCATAGAATATCTTTATCCATTCCTTCACGTTAAGTCTACATATGTCAATAAATCTAAAATAAGTCTCCTGTAGAGAGTGCATAGCTGCAACATTTATTTTTACAGCCTCTTTATATCTTTTGATCGAGAAGTTGAATCTATTTATATTTAAATTATTATAGGGAAGGGCTAATATTGCCATTTGGTGCATTGTTTTCTGTCTGTCTTGTACCTCTTTTTCATTCTCTAACTATCTTTGCATTTCATTAATTTATTGTAGTGACATGCTTTTATTTCTTTTTTTTGTTTGTTTTTGTGAATCTTGTTTAGGTTTGTCTTTGTGATTCCAATGGGACTTACATAAGACATTTTATGGTTATGGTGATCTGTGTTCATCTGACAAAAACTGCAATCACATGAAAAATATTCTTTCCAGAAAAATCTGAAAGTCAGACATATGGTCCAATTCTTATCTGCCCTCCCCAGGGAGAAACTGGAAGCTGGAAGTTTCTTCCTTATTAAATGCTACTGTGCCAGGGGTAGGGATGGCAGCAAGAGGGTATCTCATATTTTCTAACTGGCTTCCTTGTGCCTGGTTTCTAATTGCTCAGAATTCAGAAACATCTGAAATAAATTCTGGGTTTCTTACAAGTGAAATCAGTCTGTGTATAATTGTTGAATAAGCATGTCTATGGTGGAAGGGGAGTTCAGGGCACTCAATTTCACCATCTTGTTGTTATTCCTGGGCTATATCTTAATAAATAACTAATATTTGGTTGTCACAGTAAATTTTAAAAATACATTAAGTTGTATTAAATATTGGGTAGAACATTAAAACTCTAAAGGTAATAGCACAATGCAATTTATTTAGTTAAAAAATTAATAAACCCTAAGTCATTTGTATTTCCAGGGACAATCAACTCAATAGTTCAGGTTCATTCGCACTGTTCATATTGATTCCAAAGGCCATCCTAGGAACTCTGTTTTACTCATCAAGCAATAACTCTCAATTATGAACTTGAATGTGAGGATTTGCTCTTATGGGATTTACACTTATGCACACCTATAACTATATTTTAATGTTGTTTTGAAGGTAGGGACGTTTATAAAATCTGCTTTACTCTTTGATTTTTTATCAGTTAAATAAATTTAAGAATATATTCAAACAACATATTTTAGATGATATATACAACTTTAAAACAAATATAATTTTAATAATTATATTATTTTGCTAGAGAATGCTTTGGCCTAGCCTTATAGTTACCTAAGTCAAGAAAAAAGTTGTGGAGGTGCGGGGCATGGGAGAAGGAGACATTGATCTGGTTACATGCATAGAGAGAACTCAAAGCATTTGGAATGTGAGATGTCTAGTACCTTTTCCAAGTTATTTTATTGCTGAATTATTACTAGCTTCTCTTTCCCACACAAGCATCTTCAGGATATTAAAACTGAAACAGATTATCTGTAGGGCACAGGTGGCAAACACAAGGCCCGCAGGCCAAATCTGGCCCTACACCTTGTTTTATCCAGCCCAGCACCTTGTTTCTACCCAGTGGCAGCGCCGAGTTCTCACTTAACTGTTGACGAGTAGTTACATTTATACAGTCCTAAAATTACATTCTACCCTTTGAAGGCAACCTCGAGGCTGATATGGCCCCCGGTGAAAATGAGTTTGACACCCCCTGCTGCAGGGGGTCCCACACACTCTTGGGAGCTGAAAACTTAAATGAGACAAGAGATGTAATCGCCAGAATGTCTGGGAAAATGATGCTTTGGTATAGAGGAATAACTATCTCAGTGACAATCCTAGAATCTCTAAACAATATTCCTGATAAAGAAAATAGATATATAATGCTTAGATATATTTAAAAACACTTAACCAACCTCAAATGTTACTTTCTCCTTTTACCTGGCAAAATGATAGTTACTTGCATGAACAAAGAATGTAATTTCAGTAGCAATTCTGAAAAGCTGACTTGCCTTTATTCATCATGTTCGTTTATCTAAGGACAAGACTGCTGACATAACTCAGTGTGACCGTGATTTTAGGCATTTCAGATATGGATCCATGACATCTGGTTGCCAGGTAAATGCCCATGAAATCAATCTTCCATGCTTTCTTTAGACCACTAATGCATGTTATCACTTTATAAAACTATAATTTTTATATTCATTTGTGTTCTAAGTAAAATACAGGCACTCCCTAAAGAATCCTTACTTTTGAGTTACAGCAGTCTACTTGATGTTCAAACTATTCACCAAACACACTGATAAAGAATACACATTTCTCTTCTCTTTTTTATATTTTTTTTCTGTATCAATATTATATAATCACTAAAAATAAAGTAAAAATATCTTTAGGAACATCTAAATGGTAGTAAATAAGAGAACATCTCTGAATATGGAAGTGAGTTCTATAAAATACCTTACTCTTAAAACTTGTAAGAAGTTTCATATGAAGATTGCTTAGAAGTATGCCTAGAAATTAATAAGTGCTGTATAATATTTAGTAATTACTACATCTGTTCACCAGTTTCGGTGACTCAAAGTTGCTTTGCATTTGTATATCCAATTTCAGAGGATTACATGAGTAATATTTTTCATAATGCTGCTCATAACATATTATTGGATAATGAAGACAATTCAGTGAGTTAAAATTTCCATTTAAAAATATGAAAGAGAATATACTATAATTGAATAAAGTTGTAAAAAGCTTGTTGCATAAAATATGGATATTGATTCTTAAATATTTTATTTCAGATTATGTCTCTACCTACATTATAGACATGATGGAATACATAGGTGCCTTAAAAACTTTTTTCATACTATTTTCAAATATAGGTAAAATTTACAGTTCAGCCCTGGCTGGTGTAGCTCAGTGGATTGAGCATGGGCTGTGAACCAAAGCATCAAAGGTTCGATTCCCAGTCAGGGCACATGCCTGGGTTGCAGGCCACAGCCCCCAGCAACTGCACATTGATGTTTCTCTCTCTCTCTCTCTTTCTCCCTTCCCTCTCTCTAAAAAAAATTATAAAAAAATAAAATAAACAAAATCTTTAAAAAAATTACAGTTCTAAGTTAACTGTAATGATTTAATCTTAAAAATGTTTTATATTCTTTCTGAAAATTTAATCCTCCTAAAGTGAAATCAACTAATTTTATTTTGCTGAGCACTTTGAATTCATTGATAATAAAGACAAAATTTAAAGATACTTTCAATATATTTATTTATGTACTGATTTATTATCTTATACAACATAATGATTATTTACAAAAAAAATAAGTATAGGGTAAAAATAGCAGTGGGAATAAACTAAAATGTCCTGGTAATTAGAAGAAAGACTTTGCAACTGTGCCTTGTCTTTTTTCCTAATTCTGCTAACTTAGAATCAGCTTTCTCTCTGGTTATTTGAGTTAACAGTCTTTGTCAACAATTTAGTTGTTCCATGATATTTGTTGTAATTCTATTTTTGTTTATCTTTAAAGCAAATGTCATTGTTAGCATACGACAGTAGAGGAGCTAGGGATCAGTATTTTAGGGTTAACTTAATGTTTTGTACAGAAAAAATTTCATTTTGATCATTTCCTTAAATTGGAGTATTGTTCTTCAAAAATGTGTACAGAATAAGATGAGAGGAGAATGTTATAAGTATATCAACCTGCATTTTAATGCATCAAATGAAAAATTGTGAACCTAAAACTGCTATAGTGTTTCTTAATTTTAAAAATCTAAAACTTGAATGTCTGAATTGAATCAAAATAACCTAATTGCGTATCATTTAAGAAACACCATTATTATAAACAGCACAACAAAACTGAGCACATGTGATACAGTTACCATCATTTAATTCAAAATTGCCAGGCACGCACATGATAAGAAATTATAACCTGCGTACTTATAAAAAATCATTAGACCAAATTAAGGTGATAGAACTAGTAGAAAATGACTTTCAAATTACTATTCTGAACATATTGATACTTCCTATGTTCAAGAACTTAGAGGAAACCTAAACATAAGGAGAGAAGTGGAAAAAAATAAAAGTTCAAAGGAAACATGGAGTAATGAAAACTACAATATATGAAATGAAAATGTCATAGAGATTAGACAAAACAGAGAGCAAAAGACAATGAACTTGAAGATATAGTAATAAAAACTACCCAAAATTAAGGACAGAAAATAAAATAAATAAAGGAATTAGTGTATTATTAAGCAGTATAAAATACAAGTGACTGGAGTCTCAGGAGCAGAAGAGCAGGGAGACTCAGTTGAAAAGCTTAATGTATAATTTATTTACAATGTGATAAGAATTAGTATATCATATACCACAGGTCTAATATTTCTACGAACCTAAATCAGAATACACCTAACCAAAGCTCCATTAAGGCACATCACAATCAAACTGCCAAAAATAAATGTTAAATTTTAAAAATCTCAAAAACAGATAAAATGATACATTAGTTATAGAAAAGCAAAGACAAAAATAGCAACAAACCTTTGTCAAAAAGTGAAAACAAAGAGATTGGCATTTGTTAGCAGGAAAATATTTTCTCAAAATAAGGCTTAGTGAATTCTCTTTTGTGGATACAGGGAGCTGAAATAATCCATATCTTCATCTGCTCAGGCCGCTATCAAAATATCATAGACGGAGTGGCCAAATATGTACATACACACGTGTGTGTATGTATACATGTATGTGTGTGTGTGTGTGTGTGTGTGTGTGTGTGTGTGTATTTCTTACAGTCTGGAGACTTGAAGTCCAAGATCAGGGTGCCAGCAGGGTCAGGTCTGGTGAAGAAACTGGCTTGCAGATGGTCAACTAATAGCTGCCCACTCTCATCATGGGAGCGAGATCTAGGAAGGGGATGAGAGAGGGAGAGAGAAAGCTCTGTGTTCTCTTCTTCTAACAACACTAATTCCTTTGTGAGGACCCTGCACTCAGGACCTAAACTCAACTTTATCACCTCCGTACATCTTCATCTTCAAATACCATTGCCCAGGGGCTTAGGGTTTCAACATATGAATTTTGGGGTTCAGTTCATAGCTTTATATTGTGTACAGGCCTGCACTGCAAGAAACACCTCTATTTCATTCTTCATGTCAAATTAATAAGTCTGGTTGACAAGTCCTTCTTTTTATATCACTAGTAGATGCTTCTGTTCATTTCCAGTATCATTACCTTCCTTATAGTCACAATCATAATGCCTAACTTCCTAAATTCACTTACTCTCTTCCCTTCACTTAAACTTAAATCATACTGATCTTTCCTTTTGATTACTTGAACAGGCTGAGGCATTCTGACTTAAGGCCTTCTCCTTCTGCAGGGGAAACAATTTTCCCCAGGTCTTGCCAAGGCTAATCTTTCTAGTTAATCAGTTCATCAGCCAGTTCTGCTCCAAAGTGTTCTTTGTTATTAATGTTATTTACTTCCAGCCACTATTTATCTCATGTAAAACACTTGCTACTGTCTGCACTTGTCTTACTAGTTTTTATTTGTTCATGTTTTAGTCTCAGTATATGCACTTCAATGGGTACCAGGTAACAACAGTCTTGTCTATATTTCTGGTTCCCAGGAAAATACCTCAGAAACAATTATAGTTGCACAAACACTTACTGAACGAATTTTCTTGCATTGTTTCAGTACTCTTCTTACTGTTTTATTATTTTTTTATTATTGCTTTTTCTTTCTAGACGACTGTTTTACTTCATTTTTTCATATTTCTGACTGACAGGTTTTGAAACATAACTATGGTCATGTCATCATCAGGCTTTCATGCATGATTGACTGGGTTGAGTTTACTCTCCTTAGAAAACCCGATCCAGTACTCACATACGTATATGCATAGGCACATGCATGCACACACATCCATATGCACACATCCACATGCTATTTTGAGTTATCACCTCAGATGCTAACTCACAGGAAGACCTATAGGAAAGCCTTTCCCAATCCTACCTCAGCAGCCCCCCGCACAGCCCCCACTGTAGGTGATACTTTGTGTCCTCGCATAGGGTCCTGTCCTTTACCTTCCTATTATACAAGTCACTTTGTTGTTTAATTGCTTGCCTGCACACAAAACTGTAAGTTCCTGGAAAATGAATCCTATTTACACTTTGCTCCTTGTTATTATTTGTACTTTGCCTGTCTGGAGCCATTAATGTATAACCAATGAGGGAAAATGCCCCAAAACTCTCTTCCCTTATGTCCTATTCTAGATGATAAGAAAACTGCTTTAATGAGATCTGTCACCTGTCATATAAAAATACCTTGCCCCCCACTTCCTTGCCATCAGTGACGCAATTCTCTGGGTAGAATGCATACCTGCGCTTTTTCTCAGATATTCAGTTACTCCGAACTTAAGGACAAAATACTTCAAACCTGAATTGAGGCTTTATTTTTCTGTTCTGTGACCATTTACTCATCTATTGATGCTGAAATGTCTCCTCTAAATTCCTTATGGATTAGTATAGCATATCCACCAGTTATGATTGACTATTTTCCATTAAAATTATATTTTATTTGAAATTCTGTTTGGTAATGAATATGTAAGGATATTATATCTGGCATATTTAGCATAAGTGACTGCATTACTCATTTTTTTGAATTATCATTATCTAGTGCTCTACTTGCATAAAGAGACCAAAACCTCTTAAAAATTATTAAGATGTTTTTCTAATTTTAGGTAATATAATTGCCCATGGTCCTTATTAAGAATAACTTCCTGGGAAAATGTGCATATAACATCAACATCTCCACACAAACTTTATTTCCAAGAAATACTTTAAGTGGGTTTAAAAAAGAAAATTATTAGAAAACATTGGGTTATTTTATTTCTTGCTATCGATAGAGTGAAATATATTATTTAAAGATGAAACCCACTTAAAGTTCTAGTTCACTGATATGTTTAAATGTATAAGGATGAACTCTACTGAGGATGTGATACTGTTTTTAAATTTATGTTCTCTATATCCATTAAATGCAGTTTTTTCCTATCGATCCACTTGCCTCAAAACACATTGTGCTATTAAGAAACAAACACATACATACATATTTATATTGATTGTTTTCAATGTATAAAGTAAGTTAAATTGACCTCATTTGAACTGTAAAGGGGCATTTGACGACTCTATGAAGGATGAAAGAAATTCTAAAATTTTCCTATTTGTTTGTTCTTTTCTTAAATAAGAAATTAGCCTAAAAATTAATGTCTTAATATCCTAAACAGATTTTACAGAATGCATTAATGTTACTGTGACAATAGCAGTAGTTAAGAGAAGGCAAAATAATTAATAACCTTTCCCATAAAGTTATATTTTAACTGCTCTTGTTTGAATATCATTACTGAGGAAATATGATACTATAATGCTTTTGAATTCAAACTCAAATTAATGAAAAGTACATCAAATATAGCACTTAATTGTACTGAGGACATCTACCCCTTTCAAACTATCCTTTAAAAAGAATATGTTTAATAAGTAGGAATTTCTTTTATCAATTTGCAAAGCTTGTTAAAACCCTTGAAACAAAATTTAAAACATAATAATATGCCTGTATAGAATAATCTAGATTGCTGGGTACCATGCATTGCTTCTGAAATGCTTCAGCTGAGCCTGTGTAAAGCAAGCACTCCTTAAACTCGAAAGAACATCTGTTACATCTGTTGTGACCTCATCTGTCAAAGTGATATCTCAGTTACACAAAACTTCCATCTACCTCAGAAATCCATTAACCACTGATCCTAAATAACAGAGCTAGTAGCATAATGGATGTCTGAGTCTCGGCTTGGAACTGGAGCTGGCTTACAAGGCTGAATAAGCAAGCATTGTAAACTGAATGGGATCAAAGTAAAATAAATGTTGTAACTTAGACAAAATCACCACTACAATAATAAGTCAAGTATTACTTAAAATGTAAAATGATTGCAATGCTATCTCAGTGTGTACAGATGCATTGGATTATATACATGCTAAACTATTACTTAAGAGTAATATTAACCAAACACTTTTACCATGTATATGCCTTTCCAGGTCCTGTTTTCTAAGAGCTTGTCACATATGAACTTATGTAACCCTCATGCAAACCCTCCAAGGTGAACTCTTTTACCATCTCCATTTTTACTCGTGGGGGAACTGAGACCCAGAGATTTGAGTGATTTGTTGTAGTTCACACAGCTAGACAGTGGAGAGGCTAACACTGATTCCTAGACCTCCCTAGGCTCTAACAACTCTTCCCTTGACCTTCTTGCTATTCATTTTTTCATATCACCCATTAGTAAAATGTGTTTGGGAAAATAATATCAGATCATGTTTCATCCAAACTAAAGGATCAGGCAGGGAAGTGTGTACCTGCTCTTTGTAAGAATGAGCTGAAATTATAAAACCTTGAAAATGCTAGATGCTGATATTATATATGCTACAATGTGGCAAAGTCTGAGAACATAGTGGTAGTAAATTTGACAGATGGATATTCTAGCACAATTGAAAATAAAAGTGGTAGTCAGATATTTCTAAATGTATTGGAGTGAACCGAGGATTTCAATGAAGTGGTGATACTGAATGATTATAAGGAGCCATTGACTACAAATAAGTTGGCATAGTCTAAGAGTCCAGGGGTTGGCAGCCCTGGCTCTGGGTCTCCGGAACAAGACAGATCTGGCTTTGCTTCCCAGTCCAGTCCCTTATTACAAGTCTAGGGAATTTAGTTTTCCTGCCTTGGCCTGTCTCCACATACATATATCACCTATAGTATTTACCTCATAGAGCGGTTTTCATTGCTAAGAATGTGAATGTGAAATGCACAGCTTAAGGCCTGGTATACAACAATCAATAAATGCTAGACACTATCATTAATCCCAAGTATTATTAGTCAACTCATGTGACATAAAACTATAAAAGTTAATGATCACTAATCTTTCTTAGACTATGTAATTTTGTATGTGCTTGAAATTAAAAACTTGTATGCATTTAGCCAACCATTTTTATACATTCAATATATTTTAAGGATAATGCAGCTAGTCAAATTTCATCAAAAGTCTTATGCGATAATAAAAACCTGACAATGGTACTAGCTAGGAAGTTATAACATATTAAGTTCATTTCAAATATTGACTTCTTTGTTGTTGTTGTAGTTTTATTCTTATCATTTATGCTGTTACAGTTGTTCTCAGTTTTCCTGCCCTTCCCCACTTCCACTCAGCTCCACACTCTCCCTGTCCCCAGCCCATCCCCGTAATATTGGCCTCTTCCTTGGAAGACTGTTTTACTATAGTTTTCTAGTAGCTCAGTCTACACATATAACCAATTTACTCCTAAATCCTTGTTCTCCAGAGAAATAGAAAGAAAGAGTGTGTTTGTATAGACAAAGACATATTTTCAAGAACTGGGTGAGCACTGGTGGAGCAGCTCAGTTGGTCAGAGGGTCGACCTGACCCACCAAGGCTGCAGTTTGATCCTTGGTCAGGGCACAGACAAGAAGCAGCCAGTGAATGCATAAATAAGTGCACAAATTGATGTTTCTTTCTCTCTCCCTCCCACGTCCAGTCTCTCTCTCTTAAGTCAATAAATTTAAAAATAGTGTTCTCTCTTTAAAAAACAGAATAGTGTCATTCAGTGGTGGGGTCTTGGTGAACGTACAATCTGCAGGGTAGGTATAACCTGGAGACCTGGAGAAGAGCTGCAGTTTAATTCTCAAGCCAGTCCACAGGGGGATTCTTTCATGGTCTGAGAAAGTAACTCTTTCAACTAATTGAATGAGGCCCACCCATACTATGGAGAATAATTTGCTTTCTTAAAGTTCACTAATTTATATGTTAATCTTACCCAAAAAAATGTCTTCATAGAATCATTCACAATAATGCTTGACCTGATTTTTGGAGCATGTGACCCAGCCAAGTTGACATATAAAATTAATCCTTGTAACCCCACTTAGAATATATAATCTTCCAGCCATCATTTTTAGTGCTATAATGTTAAATTGAATAACATGGCTGAACATTCATTCAGGTGACATTGTTCTGCTTTGTAGTGAATATTTTGGAACCACATCTTCTTTCTCAAAAACTTGCCCTAATATTTTCCTCATTAAGTGTATGTATGTGTATATATATAGTGTATGTATGTATGGTGTATATAGTGCATGTATATATATACACATACATACACTTATAGGGGAAGTATATATATTTAACACATATGTGTTAAATATATTTATGTTAATATATTTAACATATATTAAGTATATATATTTAATAACATAATTGGGTAAGGCTAATTAATACTTTTAAATGACATCACATTCATATTTGAATTTACAGATAAGTATGGAATTTCAGTAAGTGTTGACACTACACATTTTACTTAAATAAGTTTCAATAATAAATCTCTGATAGAGTCTTTGATCTTTAGTGATTTAACATTTGTTATATTTGTTAATAACAAGGATTCAAAATGTTATTTTTCTCTTACGGTTGTTGCTTGAGGTTGCATTTTTAGTGAAAGCAGTATCTTTTACTTGTACTGAAAAGTATATAAAGCACATTAGGTAGTAACTTAGATACCAGTTTGCCTCTTTCTTTCAGTGTGTATAAACAAAAAGCATTAAGCAATAGTTAGACACACACACACACACACAAAAGATGTTGGTCAGGGGAATTAGTTATAGGATATTATTCCTATATCCTATATTAATTAATTAATCCTATATTATTTTGATTAATTATTATTAATCAAAATCACCATGCACATGGTAGTTTTACAGATTGAAGGCCCTGCCTTATCCCTTTATAAAGTTCTAAAGATTTAGTTGCCCTTCTCTTCCTGGTACAGAAAGGGAGACACGCTTAGAAATGACATGTTCCTTACAAATGTAAATTTCTCTTACAAAATGGTAACTTCTCACTTTTCAGAGCTTTTCCTGTGTCTACTGCTTCTTAAAAATATCCTAAAATAATCCAAATACCAAAAGGACATATTTTGATGTAACAAATTCTCTTCTCAGTGGAACAGACGTTCATTGATAATAATCAAGTAATTGTGTAAATTCTATAAATATTATGTCCCCTACCTCTTCTGTTTTAGGGGGCAAAATCATGTTCAAAACTAAGATTGTTTTGCCAGCATTTTATTTAACACAGACTCACTGAGGTAATTATAAAGATTTCACAAATCAATAGCATGCAGGATAATGTTTCTTACTAAGCCAATAAAAATTGCATGTTCCAAACCAATGAGGAGTTAATTACACTATTGTTCTAGGCATGCAGAGATACAAAAGAATGAAGTCTGAATTTAATTGAAGTACAGCTTCACACCAGTTGGTCCTCAGGAGGGAAAACTTTGACAACTGAAAGGTCATGTCCAGCTTCCAGTGCAAGAAGTGAAATTCCCTGGTTGCCATGGCACACCTGGCTAGGGAAAGATACGGCATCATGGTTGATGGGCAAGCTGATTGCATCTGCAGGGCTGCTTGTGAGACTTTCCTATGGCAGGTAGAACAGTATCCTTTCCATGGCAGGAACTAATGCACCAAAATTCTTCAGCAAGCTATTTAGGTCAGCAAGAGTCACCTTGCTCAGGCTGAATGTATTCGGTAGGCTTCACAAAGTCTCACTACTTATCACCTAAATGTCCCCTTGCCATAGTTGTTTCTTCAGATGTTTTTTTTTTTTTTTATTGATAAGCCCCTAGCTATGCCTTTAAGCACCACAACTGCTATGTGCTTATCGAGAATAAAAGATGAAATGATGACATCTTGATATATCTTACTTTACTTTTGTATCAAAACAACTTGAACTCTTAAAAACAATTTAATTTTTGTTATGCGCAAATGGATTTGAAATCATATCAAAACAATGTATTGCCTTTATTTTTTCATGTTAGGTAGACAACAGATGCAATAAGAAAAATCTATTTTTTGGTTTGCACTCAATCCACTGAGCTGCACCAGTCAGGGCAGAAAATCTGTTTTTAAAAGTATTAATTGTAAAATTTGTATCCATATTTGCTAAGATAATACAATCTTCACAACAAGATGCTCTATTAATGTATGGCCATTGATATATATTCTTGATATGAGAATCTAAAACTTTTACCATACCACATGCCATTCATAATGTAATGAAGTTTGGTAATTAATATAAGAAAACACATTGCTTTTCATTTGAGAAACTTCTCTCCACTTGTATACAAATCACCATATTTTTAAGACCATAAGATGTACCTAGATTTTAGAGGAAAATAGGAAAAAAATTTTGAAGCAAAAAATGTGGTAAATATTTAATAACATAAAATAACACAATATTTTACCAATGTAAATGTAAACAGAACTCAACAGCAGCATTAACAACCATTATTCCTCCCAAATTTGTGGGGGTGCATCTTATACTCTGAAAAATACGGTAAGTGTCCGATACTTAGTATGCCCTGAATGATTATTTTCTGTTTGAACCACTAATGCATCTTTTTTGCAATCAAGTTACTAGGGTTGCAGAACCATAAGTGAATTTGAAATCATCATCTATTTCTTTTACATGTATATAAAGGATGACACACTGGTTTTTAACATTCCATTGGATTTTTTAAAGTTTACATTATATTTTTATATGCATTCTGTGAGTTTCTTATATTTCCTTTCTTTTTTAAATTTTCAACTTTATTATTATTGTTTACACTAGTACAGATATCTCCATTCTCTGATTTTTAAGAGTCTTTTGAGCATATTATAGCATGAGGTTTTCATTACATAAACATTTACAAAACTTTTATATCCTGTTCATTATAAAAGGTTTGGGAATACAGAGACTCCAAATGGAAATCATAAGTTTATAAATAAAATGAAGATAAACATAAACAATTTAGACACACATGCAGACAAATATACATATTTACACATACACATATCGTCATTTGTTATGACAAGTATTCGGATAATGCTCCAGGAACAGAGAAAAATATCACAAAATTCACTTGGGAAGAAAGTGAAGAGCTCTCTGAAGTAGTGTGGTGTGTAGAGGAAATTCAGGGAAGGGGGAGGGAACTGAGTACTAGATTATGAATGTAAGGGAAGTGCCAGTTGTGTCAATAATCTTGGTATAAGGACAGGTTTTGCTGGACAGTCTTTAATGACAACTCAGTCTTGTATGACATGACAATAAGTTTTAGCTTTATACCTATAGGCTGTCTTAAAATATTGAAGAAAGGAAAAAATACACTACTATATTTTATATTCAGACATATCTATGAATGTATTATCTAGTAATATATATATACACACACGTAAATTTTTCTTAATATTGGAATGACAAATAGGATAATTGTGTGGATGATAATGTAAGATACTTATGGTGAATTGTAAAGATACAAATGAGAAAACATTGTAAAGTCTTGATTTAAGGCAGTGGCAGTGGGGACAGTGGGAGCTGGAAAACTTTCCTCTACACTCCTAGGTTCCTTCACCTGCCTAATAGTTAAATCTACACGAGACAGATTGACAAGAGAAAATACACAAATTTAATTATGTATGTATGTATGGGGACTGTGCATATAGGAGTGAGTAGGAGACTATGTATTCATGAAAGATTCAAAAAAAGAAAGGAGCCCTGGCTAATGTAGCTCAGTGGATTGAGCGTGGGCTGTGAACCAAAGCATCGCAGGTTCGATTCCCAGTCAGGGCACATGCCTGGGTTGCAGGACACGGCCCCAAACAAACGCACACTGATGTTTCTCTCTCTCTTTCTCCTTCCCTTCCCTCTCTAAAAATAAATAAATAAAATCTTAAAAAATAAGCTTAAAGATGTCATTTGCCATTTAAAAAAAAAGAAAGGAAAAGTGAAATATATGCCACGTTCTGAGCTAAGGATGAAGCAAAGCAACTTGGGGCTTCAGAGGGGAGGAGGGTCATTGGCAGGACAATGTGAGCAGATGTTCGGTAATGAGTAATTTTCCCTGCCCTATATATGTCATAAAATGTTATTTCTAGTAATTACTCTTATTATTGTCAAGGTCCCTGATTTAAATTCTTTAGAGGGACGTAAAAGTTTTTCATGAATCCACAGGGTCTCAACTGCTTTTAGCTAAAAATAATTCACAGACCACAAAAGCACATTTTGGGGTGACTTGTTCTGAACTCCTACAAGATATAAAGCTGGGCAAAACTTAAGGAATATTTAAATGGAATATCTGTCAATAATTAGTAATTGATTGAGGGGAAAATATAAAGTTTGATGTGATAAATATCAATCTCTTTCTGTCCTCTATTTTTTGTTTACTTTTATGATTCAATGTTAGTTAAGAAGAGACATATTTTTGATGATCTTCTCATTAAATACATTTTATGAGACATAGGCAAATCTTTATCACATGTTTACTATTTTGTAAAAAAATACTTTGAGAAACATATATCAAAATTGTTTTATATATACATTTATTTATCCCTTTCTTGAAACTTGATATATAATTATTTTGTATGAAAGTGGTTTATTTTAAAATTATAGTAAGCCCAATATTTTTATTATCCTTAATAAATATTATTTTAAAGTGATATAGGGAAAACTTTTTACTCAAAACTGTATCACCATCCATAGGTATATATTCTTTTTGATTTTTTAATTGTATTTCTCCCTGTACAGTTCAGTCCCCTTACACCACCGCCCCCCTGTAATCATCACACTGTGTCCACGTCCATGAGCCTTTTTTCCTTTTGCTCAATCCCTCCACCCCTTAACCACCCCTCTCACTTTGTTGCTATCCTGCTTTCTACCTATGGGACTGTCTCTACTAGAGTTTAAGGCCACTTTTTCCTTAGATAATGTAATGAAGTAAGTCATAACTAAATCTATCTGAGGTAAGCAATATCATATTCATTAAATGTTTATTACATCATAAAATATACAGAGTGAACATTTCCATAAAATATAGGACTAGAGTCGAAAATAAATGTTTAGAGATAAATATTTGTAAATAGATGAAATATGATTTAGAATTAAAATAGGCTAGATGATACCAAAGTTATTTACAATTACCAAAAAAGGAGTTAAGGAAGAAAATTTCCTGAGGTCCTTTAAATGTGAGAAATTACTCATCTCCTTGGTAAAATTTACTCATTCAGTCATTCAAGACATATGAATAAAGCACTTATATAAGATAGTCATGTAACACAATAAAAAATCCAGTGATGTTAACGCCTTTTGACATTTAATATAGATATAAGAAAATAAAATACAAAAAATATTTTTGTCTTAAAACATCATGCAAAAGAACACAGGCTTTTAATTAGATTACATAGCACTAAAAGTATTTGGGATGGAAGGCAACGAGTAACTATCGTCAACATTTTAATGGCCCACGTCACACAGAAGTTGACTAACTCCAAACAATAAATTATAAGGGTAAGACAGCATTATTACTAATGCTTGAAGAGCTCATTTGTTTTAGAAAAAAACAATGCTATCTAATCCAAAAATATTTGGGGGAGGGAGGGCTTTTGAGAATCTAACAGAATGGAAAGAAATGTTAGTATCTGGGCCCCCAGGAATGGAGCTATGGACTCTGTCCGCCAGTCCTTCTTGATGACTTCATTAGCTCATCTCTGCCTCATTCTGTCCCCAGGTTTTTGTCCTCTCAACAAGCATTCTCTGCATTATAGAGCAACGAATGCCTTCAGTGTACATATAACAAACCTGGTGAATAACTAACACTGGAATTTTTATCCACTGCTTGAACCAATTATTTTGTTCAAAAGATTGCAGAGCCACATGTGTAAACAGGTCATTTCCCCATCTCTATCATGGATGAATTGGTGGCAGAGACTGAATGCACTGAGAGGGAAAGAGGCCACAGTTGGGTAAGATGCTCCAAAATATAAGAAATGAACTGAGGATGAGGAGATAAAAAACACTGAGTTCCTATATGGTACACTAAAAATATTTTACAGCAACAAGCAGCAGATAACAACAATAAAAATAGCCTTGATGGGTGCAAAGGTTAGGGATAGGTGGCAAGCAATATGATACAACATAGCTAGGTGACACAGGGTGAATGTGAATTGGATGTTAAATCACTTACAGAATTAGTAAGAGGGATAAACAGGTAGATTCAAAGTGACTTCCAGCAAACACTGCCTAAGCCGTATTCACTGCTCTTTTTTGCAATGAAGAGGCAGATGACTTTTAAAATGGAAACCTGCCCGTGCATTTACAAGATCTAAAGCTACCTTTCCTGCTATAGTCCCCATACTCAAGAATGATTTCTGCCCAGCCCCTCTCCTGGATTTCCACCATGGAATTCAAGTTTCACACTAACTGCACGGATCCACTCATATTCAACACCCTGGCTGTGAGATACCTTTGAAATACAGTTTATGTTTCCAAACTTGGCAGCATCATTGTCTTCTCTTAGCATACTTCTGGTAAGTAGGCATCCTTTGGAAGACTTCACAAGAATGGAAAGAACACTTCAAAATATTTTGATGTAACATAGTATAATTCTATGAGGGGTTTTGAGACAAAATATAAAATATATTTATGTATGAATTCTCATATAATGTTTAATTAGTGAAATGTTTATTTTTTTTCTAAATCCTTTCCTAGTAACTATACCAATAACAATTAGCAAACATGCTCACGATATCTGAAGTTGTTAATCTATGAAAGTTCATGTTTCACATGACTTACATTCAACAGAAAAGCATGCAGTGTTGAGGGCAAAAAGGAAATGTGTGTTTTTATTGTTGTTCTGTGAAAGTTGTCCTAATATTCCCTGGCTGCTCTCTCCATTCCACCCACCCCTCCACTTCCTACCCCCCACTCCTGCAGTCAATCCCCACCCTGTTGTCCACGTCCTTGGGGTATGTGCATATTCCTTATTTAAGGATAGAGTCCAGAATTTTCATGAGACCGGGGTCTAAGACTCCTGTAATTGTTGTTAAATTACTGATAAACAATGAATTTCTTACAGAAAATTATTCTATATGTATACAAGTCATGAAGATTTATTAGTATAAAGTGTAAAAGAAACTTTTCTTGTTCGGTTTTTACAAATAAATAGACAAAAAGGCCATCAATATTTTGGTTTGAAAAATAAACTTGAAAACTCATTTAGAATAACTGAATTTTAACAACAATCACCCCAAAGACATTTCACCAAGGGATGAGGGAGGAAATCCTTACCATAATTCTAATAATTCCATTTAACACAATTTTAAATTATAAATTTCTAAGTTTGAAAATCAAAAGAAACAGTACCATTATATCATTGAATCAAGATAAACTTTATCTTTTATATTGATAAAGTAGTCATCCATGTTGCTTCTAAATAAATTTTTGCCAAGAAATTAGGCAGATAATTGATTTCTCATTTCTTTTCAGAAAACATTAAGAGATAGAGTGCAAAAAAAATATTGTAATTATGTTAGTGATTATAGGCATCTTATATATTAACATTTATTATGATAATAATATATCAAATAAAATATGCAAAATGTATTGCACATTTATTAAAATGATGAGATTTATATAAAAATATATATAACCTATTTTTTTATTTTTTAAAGACTTTATTTATTTTTAGAGACAGGAGAAGGGAGAAAGAGAGGGAGAGAAACATCAATGTGTGGTTGCTTCTCAAGCTTCCCCTACTGGGGACCTAGCCTGCAACACAGGCATGTGCCCAGACGGGGAATTGAACCAGTGACCCTTTGGTTTGAAGGCCAGTGCTCAATCCACTGAGCCATACCAACCAGACATATAACCTATTTTTTAATCACTCAATTAAAATCATTTTAGTTCAAATTCTGAAATCTAACCAGAATAAAACAACTAGATATATTTTCTACAAAAAAAGATATACCTTTTAACAATAATGAAATTGCATTCTAAAAAATTACAAATAGCTTTTCTCTTTTATAAAATGTTACATATAACATTTCAAAATATTGAGATATGCAAGCAGTTTTTCATTTTGTGTCAAGTGGTTTTTGTACTCTGTTCATCCAATTGGTATATTTTCTTAAAAGACTGTCTTCTATTCTAAGCCTAGACAACAATGCTTTCACTTTACTTGGTATACATGATAAAAATGTAAAAATATGACATTTAATGTGAAGTGTAAGTTCAGAGCTAAATCTGCAATGATCTGGTGAAATGAAACAACAACCTTGAAAACTAGAATTGAAAAGTTAATAGAAATTTGGAACTCTAAATGTTTCTGTATTTCTAGTTGGTACATCCTGTAATCTTTGGTTCACCTGTATATGTTGCATTTCTGAGTTATAAAGATAAAGCTATAATGGGATATAATAAATATTGCTAGTGTAATGCCTATTATTTTCAGGTATAAAGCAATCTTTAATCTTTATCAGGATAGTTCTTAATTAATAATTTATTTTTCAAAATCTCAGTGTTAGGCATTATGCAACTGAATACCATTTAGATAATATACATTTTGTTGCTAGATTTAAACTTTTTGACATTGTATATAATCCTTAATAAAATTAAAAGGAGACCATGTATTTTTTATGCTCCATGCTAACAACATTATGACATTGTGGTTTGTTATAAATGTCTGAGAACATGATTAACACATGTAAAGTGTATTATATAGATGTCTGCTTATCAGAAATTTATGTTTTTATATAAATGATGCAAACTCCTAATATCACTAACAGGTAAATACATCAATATAATATGTGGTATAGTATTAAGACTGTTATGTTCTTTTAAAAAATGACATCAAAATTCTGAATGAAACACTATTCTTTAGACCTACCTCACAACCTTTCCCTATTTTACAATAGTAATAATTATGATATATGGTCCCTGCAGGTCAGATGCTATGTTAGATATTTTATCTTTTACCGTGTTTACTATTTCTAACCATTCTGAAAATAAGGATTATTATCAATATTTGACAAATGCTGATGCTGATGGTCAGGGAGGTTGCTGAAAATCTCATATATTTTTCTCCATATATGGAGAAGCTGGAACTTAATCCCAGTATGTCTGGCATAACATCTGTGCACCTTTCTCTGCCCATTTTTAGATGGAATCCATGAAAATGCTTTGAAGGAAACTAAGATAAGATGTGACAGAATAGATTTTACTGTTCAGCTTTAGTTAAGTTGACTCAGAAAAAAAAATGGCTAGAGAAAAAAAAATCAAAATGATTGATGCGGACCCCTGCTCGTGGGGTCTGCCTGAGTCATTATGTATGAAATTGAGACATTCACCCGGATTACCGAAACCGGTGGAGGAAGAGGGACAGCGTGGCTTTTCTCTCAAGGAGAGCAAAAGCTTCCGCCCTTGCTCCAGTGAACTTTTATTGTCTTCCTGGGAACATTACAAGAAGGTCCTCATTAACTATGCACAGATTCCCTTTAGGTGGTTGCCTTTTACAGAAAACAAAGGAGCCAATGCTGCTAATCACATCACAGAAAAGGGATATTTGCAAATGAAAAGGCAAAAGTAGTTGTACCAGTTACACTCATCCTTGGAAGGTTTAGCATGGATTTTAGGAAGTTGCTTTGCAGTAAATGTCCTCAATTCGGGGTGAGGGAGTTTTAGCAAAAAGCAAGACTCATAGCAGCCTAGGCACATTGCAGGCCTGATTCCCTACAGGAAAACCTATCCGTGGGCCTGAGTCCTGTGCATTTCTTAGTGGGAGCTGGGCCCACACCACACAGAACAGTCTACTACAAATGATTATTGCAAATTACGTGTGGTGAAATATTAGTGAAAATATTCTATCTTGTATTTAAAGAGTGTTAACTCCATGTATTTGACTATCTTTGTAATGTCCCACTTTTCTCTATAAGGAAAGATAGTATTAATAATGTTTTCATTTTAAGCTAACTATTCAACCTCCCTTTAAATACATTTTTATAGAAAGAGTTTGTTAAACATGGGCAAACACTATGGGCAAAGTATTTAGCTTGTGTTAGATTACATAGTAACATTTTTCGATATATTTAATGGAATAATTACTTTCAAAACGTTTTATGAGATGCAATTTTCTATTAGAAAGAAAACAACAAAATGGTAACTGTATATACTATGCTAATATATTCAAATTTACATGTGGATCAAAAACTAGTTAAGTCACCAGAAAAACAGCAAGAGTTAAATTGGATTCAAAAGTGCAATTCACTTATGTAGGTGCACAAAATTATAAATATGGCAGGTCATTCATAATATTGATTGCAAAATACAGCAAACTTAAAAATAGATAAATACTTCATGTGTTTAATAATTTTGGACCCATTTATTTATTTATTGAATTATTTCAGCATATTTACCAAAGCATAATTAATATACAATACTAATCACACATTTAAAGTCTCCAATTAATAGCTTTTAGTATACTAACATAGTTGTGCAACTGTAGCCATAGTTGATTTTAGAATATCATCATCACCTAAAAAAGAAGTCCTGTATTAATTAGCAGTTATTTTCCATTCCTCATTCCTTCGTCTTGAGGCAACTACAAAGCTGTTTGTGTCTCTGCAGACTCGCCTATTAGAAATTTCTTATAAATGAAAACCAAATAAGTGGTCTTCTGTGACTGGCTTATTTAACTCAGCATGCTGTTTCCAAAACCTGTCTTGCATTATATCAATATTTTATGTATTTTATTATTGAATTATATTCCATTGTATTCCTGTGACACATTTTTATACCCATTAATATTTTAATGGGCATTTTGCACTGTTTTCACTATTTGGCTAATATAAATAATGCTATTAACATTTATGCAGAAGATTTTGTGTTCTTAACATCATGATGAACTGCCAAACTATTTTCCAAAGCAATTGTATCATTTTGTATTTCAGTTATAAGGATCCTAGTTTTTCTAAATCCTTGCCACCACTTGTTATTATTTGTCTTCGATTATAACCATTCTAATGTAGTAATATCACATTGTGGTTTTCATTTTTATTTCTCTAGTATCTAATGACATTAAACATCTTTTCATGTGTTTATTGGCCATTTGTACATCTTTTTAGAGAAGTGTCTACTCAATCCCTTCACTTATTTTCACCTGGATTATTTATCTTTTTATTTTTAAGTTAAAATATATTTTATATATTCTGGACACAAGTCCTTTATTAGATATGTGATTTGCAAATATTTTCTCCCATTCTATGAGTTTTCTTCACTCTTGCTTTTAATGACAATATTTGAGGGACACAATTATTACATTTTGATGAAAATGTATCAATTTTTCTTTTTAAAAGTTTATTCTTTTGTAACTTGTGTTCCTGGTATAATATCTTAGAAGGATTTGCTATTCCTGATACTAGGTCATGGATATTTACTCTTAATTTGTTCCCCCCCCCTAAAAGTCTTAAAGTAACAGTTTTTGCACTTACTTGTATGATCTATTATGTGCTAACCTTTATGTTTGGTGTAAGAAGTAGTTCAATATTATTCTTCTGGATATGTATTTTATCATTTGTTCAGAACATTACTGTTTGGCAACTGAATTGTCTTTGTAGCCATGTTGAAAATAATTTATTTATTATGTTAAATATATTTATCAAACATTTCCTGAAAAGATATGAAAACATTTCTAGGATTGTATGATTTTTTGTGAAATAGTAAGTTAAACAGAAAAAAATGGTTCAATTTGGTAACTTTAAAATAATTATACAAAAAACAATATTGCATATAAAATTTTTAAAAGTTATTCTAAAAGAAACTAGAAAAAAGCACCATGTGCCAACATGTGATTGTGTGACAGAATGTGTCATATTCAGAAACAAGGAGATGCTATGTGTGGCTGAAAAATAGGTCTGTATCTCTGGAGGGTAAATTCTAAGAAACAGATAAATAAAATATGAGGTTTTTGCATGCCATTCTAAGGGATTCAACTTTCTTCTGCAGATAGTGGGAAAGCACTATAAGCGCTAGCAGCCATGTGACGTGGGCGGCACATCACAGAAAGATCGCCGTGAGTGTGGATGAGACGACTACGGAGTGAAATAGGAAGTGTTAGGTAGACTGCAATCGCAGCTGCAAAAGGTGTAGGGTGCCAGTGAGAAGGCAGCAGCACATGGGAGGAAAATAAAGTGTGTCTAATTAATACAGTAAAGATAGAGAGCAAATTCAGTTCACTAATGGACTGGGTGTAGGATAGTATTGCATGGGCAAGAAAAATGGAATCATGCTTTTGTCAAATTCCCCATGTTATATGATCTGGTACAACATTGATTCTATGTAGAGCATCATAAATTAGGAAAGTATGTTTTAATTTCTTGAAAAATCTACCACACATATAACAAATACACACGTAGTACAAATAAAGGGTTGAAAGAAAATATGGAAAACACTATTGAAAAAGAATTCCTGTTTTTCTTAGCACTTTTTTCTCAGTATCTATCTTTTTAATATTATACTTCTGTCAGACCTCTTCCATATGAAATGCCAAGGAATTTTTCTTTAGGATATTCCCGAGTTTAATCCAAAGTTCCCTAAGTACTACATATTCTTTATTTGTTGTCTTTATTTGTCAAAACTACATTATTAATGAACTCTGTGAGAATAAATTAGAACCAAGTCTAAATCTGTCAACATTTAGGAGGATGAAAATAAGTTTACTTTAGTTGTATTTTATTATTTAGTTGGATAACAAATCTATGTTAAAAATATTCACACTCAGACACTTTTGCAGCGGTGCTGATGAGATATATCATGACACCGTTCATTAGGACTACTTTATCATGTTCTACTATTTATACTCTATCTCTATCTTTATCTCCATTTCCACCTGTGTATTAGTACATGGGCTCACTGCCACTCATCTGTGAGTTCAGTGCTCCAGACATGGGAATGTCAGAACGAGCATTCCACAGGGCAGGCAGAATAAACAGTACCGATTTCAGAGAAATTCACACAGGGAAAGAGTGGGGAGGGGGTTCTGCTTTTTCCTGATCCCTGTCTTCCACCACACTTTTTGGACAAAATAACCTGTTTTAATTCAATGACAGAAGCATCAAATCTGGTATATCATGGAAGATCTCATACAACCTGCCCTATATTTATACACATCCTAAAAAGGTATTTTCATTCTTTCTCTTACTTTAGCCAGTTTTCCTCCTATTCTTAAAGCTCTGGACGCAGTGAGCTACTTACCTTAGGATCCTAGAAGCCTTGTGTATATAATGTAGGAGGGGAAGGAGTTTGGTCTTCTTTTTGAATATCTTTTGCATCTGTTCAGTTCTTATAAGTGGTAATTCTATGTTTTCATTCCATTTTGGCTTTTGTGATTAAAAATATTTCAAGAACTAAATGTTTACTTTCAAAGAATGTACCAAGTTGATCTGGTTTTCTACCACTCTTCACAAATTGTTTAGTGCAAGATTTGTTCCTTTATGTTTTTGTGGTTTACTTATATTTAAAAAAAACATTTGTATATAAACATTGAAATATACATATGTGTTTTATTTCAACCATCTTCATTTTATGTCTTACCATTCTTTGATAGTGTCCTCTGCTTTGTTTTACCTCTGAATATTATAATAGATCCTGGATTTCTCTGTTCTCTCATTCTCTCTTTATCTTTCTTTTATTTGGTGTTTTATTTAACATTGAGGTATATGTGTGACTTGATACTTCAAGGCTTTAATTGATTCACAACCATTGATATTTTATTCATTTTTTTCTATTAGAATTCCTGTAGTATCACTTTAGTAGTGTCTTAATAATTGACAAACACAGGTGGTCAATAGCCCTATGTAAGTAAGATCTTACTGTAAAAAATAGAGTACATAATTCTGTTGGGCAAAAGAAAGATGGATATGTGTTGTACATTGAAATGGAAAATGGCAATTGACATTACTGGTCATAAAATGATAGCCATATACTTCACTGCATTCGAGTGTAGAATAGGTCATCTGAAAGTCAAAAAATAAATATACCTACAATAATAACTTTAAAAAAATTATGCCTTTTCTGTTTCTTACAGAACTTGATAGCAAATACAGAATATTTTAAATATTTGATACTTAACAGATGAATTAATGAAGTTTTTATTTTATTTTTTAATATTGCAAAAGCTCCATCATAATAACTTGATTTGGCATCTAATAAATGAAACTATATCACATTGATTATATCAAGCTGTATAGTAATATTTTAATGACATATAGCATTTTACATCATTAATATCATCATTACATATTTACATCATTTAATATCAATTAAAATATGGCATGTTCATTAATATAGGATACAATAAGCAAAATAATAGCATTTTGTTGAATCCCCTTTATATAATGATTTTTGTGCCCCATTTTGCTTGTGATATTATAAACATTTCCCAAAATCAGTAAATTTGTTTTAACATATTTTTTTAAAGATTTCATTTATTTATTTTTAGAGAGGGATGGGTGGGAAAAAGAGAGAGAGAGAGAGAGAGAGAGACATCAATGTGCGGTTGCTGGGGGCTGTGGACTTCAACCCAGGCATGTGCCCTGACCAGGAATCGAACCTGCGATGCTTTGGTTCGCAGCCCACACTCAATCCACTGAGCTACGCCAGCCCGGGTGAACATATGGTTTTTAATAACTGTATATAACGTTGTCATCTATATCAACCTTATTTTGCCAATAAATTGTCATGTTTTAAGTCACTTTTGTCACCTTCAATTTTGTTGTTATAAATAGCAATCAAAATTACACAAAACATATTCTTCTATATTATTAGATATCTTGGGTAAATTTTTTTCCATGGATATTGCTGTCTTTGCAAAAGACATTATTTCCTTTGTCCAAAGGAAATAAGCTATCTTGTGTTAAGTTGCTTGGTTTAAACACAGAGCACTAGCTTATGCATGCATCTATAATACCACACCATTATCAGAATTGCATACAGTTACATGTAATTGTATTTGTATAGGAAAATTGCTTGTATTATAATCCACTTCATTGCATTTTAAATGCATATTGATTTAAAATATACTTTGATAAAAACAGCAGTTTAAAATATAAATGTGTCACTTATTAATATTTTGAAAATAATTTCAGGGAAATAAATATGCAAAATATCCAACACAGGCTAATCAAAAAATAATTCTCATTAATTTTCCTTACCTAATCATGCATTAACTGCAGAGCACAGTATGCAAGGCTTTTTCAAATATCTCAGCATGCAGCCTTTTGGTGTGTTGGTAAACATTTGTTGTAGGGATACAACTTTTCATCCTGAGAGTTCTACCAGACAGGTAATGAGAAAAGCAGCACTCACAGCTCTCACAGCTCTCACCTCTTTAATGCTCATTTGCCATAAGCAATGGCTTTAGAAATAGTTAGCTAATCTCTTTTTGACTCTGTCTCCATTTCTGAAAAAATACAGTGCTTTTGTTTGTCTTTTGGGAAGATTTCTTCTAAGGGAAACTAAGAGTACACACTCATGAAAAATAAAACTTGCTGTTTTGTACCTGCACACTATTCCCCATATATTTTTAATACAATGTATCATAAATTTGCTATTTCAACATTATATGACGACATCTTAAAGACCAGCTAATTATTACTTATAGGTGAATATCTACCATACTATGATTTTATTCCCCAATGTGTGCAGTCTGATCCCTCTAAAATTAATAATAGACTCACTTGCTGCTTGCTTAATTTTCTATGTGCCAGCAATAAACTATACCTTACCTTTCTACCAGGAGCATAACTCACCTCTCAATACATCCATCTAGTTTAGCAATTTTTTTTTAAATCTAGTCTACTGATGTTTTGCACAGTTAGTGTTTTTTTCAAGATATTAATATTATTTAAATATCATTTTGCTTTTTTCTTTTTCCTCAATTTTCTCTCTCCTTTCTGATATGTGTCTGCTGCTTGGGCATCCGTGTTGCAAGTTAGAGGTGGGCTTTCAAATGCCTGCTTAGCTGGATACTCTCAATAGTAAGGATAGTAAGGCAGCATCGAAGCTAATTGGAAGTTCTGTGACATTTGATGGGGATGTTGATTTTTTAAATTTATTTTGCAGTAATGTTTCCAGATTCTTAAATAAAAGATAACTCAAAAAGGAAGCATGTGTCCGCTTTTTGTCTTAAATTTATTCTGAGAGAAGAATTGTTCATTCTCTCCTGTGAAATTGGAAGCCTGGTTATCATGTTCTCCTAGCTAGTAGGAGAAAGGGTCTTGGGAAGTCTTCTCACCTCTACTCAGAAGAGAGACTGTATTACTATTTCCACGTTTAAATTATAGTGCCTTTCATCTCAACTGTGTCTTAGGACTCCTTCTGAGTCTCTTGAGTTCCGCATCTTCAGAGAGGAAATTTATAGCTGTCTGTCAAAGGACGAAAGAGCAATTTACCTGTGTAAAGGCATGGTGAAAGCTATCAGGGGTCTCCTTTTTGCTTTTATGGGTTTCTTACGGCTGCTCCTCTAGTCAGCTTCACAGGCACCCCACAATTTCGGAGGCACTTGGCTTATCTAATTCTTGAGCCATTCTGAGCATCTCAGCATTGCTCACAGTCTCCCATAGTGTTCCTTTATTTATTCTCCTGCGTTGTCCCTCTGCTTTCTGTTTCCAAAGCTTGGGTTTTTTCATTTGTTTGTTTTTCTTTTTAATTGCCTGGGTCACTTGGGTATAATTATTGTTAAAACTCACTATTTTCATTTTTAAGATAGTGGTTGTAAACTGTTGTATTCATTCCAGAATGTTTAACTAGTGCCCTTTGCTATACTCCGAATGCTGTAACGATTTTTGAAAACTATGATGAACTACCTTGTTCTAAGCGCTTAACAGCATGCAAGCAGTGGAGTTTTTATGGGATAAGAGTGCTTCTCATATAAAGGACAGTTATTAATTCGTTTGGGGGATTAGCATCAATTAAATTTTTCACGTCTTCCAAAAGTCAAGTGAATGATAAAGTAGGGCATATTAATTTATAAGTTTTAGAAAAATATAAAATTCAGCATGCTCTGAGTTCATGCACTCTGGCCACTCAATCAATTTTAAAGGTTATTAAATGCTTAATTGTAAGGTAACATTTTAGCAGATACTTAGATGAGAAAATAGAGTTAACCAAAGTAAAGATAAGGGAAGACTGTTTTAAGAAAGTAAGTTAAGCTAACCCTCAATCCAGAAAGGGCACAGTATATTTCACCCTAAGGAATACCTATAACACCAAATCATGGAATATAAATGTGTGACAAATGTGAGAACCTGCTGGGAAAATACACAGGGAAAGTCGTGGTATGAATTAATGGCCGTATGATAGATTATTAAATCTATTACTACGGTAATAGATAGAATCATTTGAATGATGTTTCACATATGAAGCATGTTCACTATCATAGGCACAAGAATGATAACAATAAATTTTATTCGATGAATATTAATAGCATATGCTTGGGAGAAGCATGAGTTCATGGCTGGAAGACAGTAAAACAAAAAAAAAAAACAAACAATTACAGTGACCAGACAACAGATCTTGGTGATTTGGGCCAAGTAGTGAAATGAAGATTCGTAACAACACTAGATTATTATGAAATGAAATCATCAAGGATGGCAATTTTCTAGTTTTTGCAGAGATGAAGGCCGAGACGAAGAATGAGCGGCAACCACTGAGGCAGGAGGGCAATCACTAAGGTGCAAGGGCTTAGCCACAAGAGAGAAGTGCGTCCCAAGAAGCAGTGAGGGATCTGCTGCAAAGTCAGCTGAGAACAGGCCTGAGAAATATCCAGCTGTAGCTAAGAGCTAGTGACCCTGACTTCATGCAGTGAAATGACCAACCCTGAATTCATTGTCTGACTCATACATGTTCTATGTCCCTAGTGTTCTTATATCAACAAATATAATATGCAGTTAAGCAAATTCAGTACTAAGGGGAAAAGTCAGTGTTGGAACACTATTGCGTACATGCAGAGTAGGCAAGTGTGGAAACTAGTAACATTACTTTGACTTATGTGTGCATTAATGAAAGGCCTGGCCAGCTGTTTTCTGATGACAAACTTTTGTTAACTGATCAGCACTGATGAGGATGTTTGAGTGATGTGTTTCACTTTGACTGCTAATATTCCTTTGGGCACTTGAAACACCATTTCCATGATCCTTTCTATTTGTGTACAGTTATGACAGATAATCAGTTCATTCTTGAGCATCAGGGGACATTGATTTCTATTTCTTCTAAGTGGAAACATTTTCCTTGTTAAAAAATACAAACAAACCTTCCTGAGGCATCCCTTTAAAATATGAAAAAAACAGAAATGCATAATGAGGTTTCATTATTGCTGGTTTGCAACAACAAAATGGACTAAAATTATTTGTCACATGATAAGGGATGCAGACAGATTAAAACATAGGCAACTATAACATCAGTTTCTCCAAACTTGATTCTTTCGTAACTCATCACCCCATGCCTCAAAATCCAGGAGTGACATTTATCAACAGATGATGAAGTATGACCACATTATATTTTAATTCTGTCTTAATATTTGACTTCAGACATCAATATGGAATGTGACTGGGCTATGGTTGCATAGAGATGCCTCATGTTATCCAGTCAGTATTAACTTCTCAGTAGGCAGGTTTGTCTTGATCTGCCGCAGGCTCACAAACTTAAAATATGAATCCAAAGTGCATCATTGCAAAAAAAACAAATCCTAAATACATTTAAAAGCCAAAAAAGTCTTAGAGAAATCTGACTGCACACTGCATGCATTCAAAAGTTAACCTTAATAAAAAAAAGTTCACCTCAGAAAGAGAGAAGACCCCTCATGGACATGGACAATGGTTTGGGGATTGCCTGAGGGATGGGGGTGCTGGGTGGAGGTGGGCAAAGGGGAAAAAAGTGGAGACAACCATAATAGCATAATCATTCAATTTAATTTAAAAAGAATGCAAAGGATAATACTCAGATCCTGACTCATTGATATTGAGTGATAAAATAGGAAAGAAATAAAAAAAAATAAAATAAAATGCAATCATAACTCATCCTGCCTGCCTGACCACTGACAGACTGACTAACCAAACTCTGTGGTTTTCATTTTTTTTTTCTTCTGTAACCCTAATGGAACTGAGAGCTGAGCTGCTGTCTTCTAGGAATGAGGTTTACTTCTCGGATCTGCTTTGGGGCAGGGAGGATCACGGAGTGTCAGAGAATCATATACTTTTCTGGAGACATTTTCTTGTCAGAGTCACTGTTTCTATTTGATTCAAGACTTTTAAGAATTGATTTTGATGTTGCTCCCAAAGTCTATGAGATGTATTAGAGGAGAGTCATGAATAAATTAAAGCAAAGGCCTATTTTAGCTAAGACAAGCATTTACGCTAAAGAGTTACATAATGTACATCAGATAAAAGCAGAGCCAAATTCTTATACCGGCAAAGAAACAAGGGTCCTAAAGTGGTTCTTCCCTTCTTTGTATGGTAGATACACCTAAGACTCTCAATTTCTCACTCTGCCATAATACTCCGCTTCTGTAATCAACCGGCATCCTCATTTGCAAAGTTGTATTATTTCAAAGTTGTCTCTTATTTTATCTTAGTTTTTCAATGTGCAGAGAATTATGAAACAGTTTCCTGACTTGACCTCAGAGTTCTTTAGAGAGCTTTTTTTAGTTAGTTTCATTTTTTTCATGTCTCATTCTCTACCTAAACCACTGCACTTTACACTAGTTTTCCCCTTTTATCTAGATTATTATATTTTGATTACCAACAACTTCCACATTAAATACCAGTGACTTCCTTTCTGATAGAATATTAGTCAAATTTCCACCATTATTTAGTGCAAAAAAAATATGTTCTTGAGATAGTTTAATATTTGTTTCAAATTCCCCAAATTGTGCCTTTCCTTGCTCTCTTTCACCATTGTTTTCTTCATCATTTCTAAGCATTTTATTTAAGAAAATTTGAAATGTCTACAAGCATCATTAAATACGACTTTGCTGTAACAGCTGAGTATACCGTGAGCATAGTTTACAACTATTAACACTATTCTACATGAAATACAAAATACCATTATCTGAATTAACATACATTAAAAAACATTGAATATGTTTGAGAAGAGAGGACTTATCAATCAATAGCAAAGAAGTTAAGGTAGAAGTATTAACTTTCAGCTTGTTGTTGTAAACATTGTCAACCTTTTCTACCTTTGTAAAACTAGAACCTGCAGATAATGTTACATGATTTTTCCTCGATGCCGTAAGCCACTATGCTGTCATTGCTTTGAAGTTAGCCTCCCTTTCCCATTTGCAAGGAAATACTGACATTAATTCAGTTTTCTACTCAGTTTATAATTAGAATGTAGAGATCTAGAATTGTCACTAATCTTACTTGATGTTATTTTTTTTTTTAATTTTGAGTTATCTTGACACTATCATAGATGTCCCCATTTCTTCTCCCTTTGCCTCCTTCCACCCAACCCTGACCTCCTTTCTCTCTGTCCAGCCCACACTGCTTTCTGTTTCGATGGGCCACACATATATGTTCTTTGGCTAATCCCTTTACCTGCTTTCATTCAGTCTCCTCCTCCCCCCATGACAGCTGTCAGTCTGTAACCTATGGAGATTGAAGTTAAAGTAGTCAATATCTTCACCAGGGAAATTGCTAATGCCATAAAGAGAGCATGGCATAGGATTCTGAAATGCTGAAAATAGTCTAACTTCTGATGGAGGAGAAAGTATTGCACAGGTATATGAGTATATGGAGTATCAAACAATGCCATTAAGACTTGTATACTCTCTGAATATATGTCACATATCAACTTACAAACACACCCTCAAACAGAAAACCTTGCAAATTTTATAATTCCCTTGAATTAGTTAGACTACAATCATTATTTGAGTTAAGTATAGCTAGATAGACTGGTTTATTCACCCTTTCATCACATGCAAAGAAGCCACTAATCCCTGAGCCCCCTGAAAGCAGAATGCATTCCAATTATTTAGCAGTAAGATTTATCAAGTATTGGCTAATGGTAAGTGTTCTCATTACTTAGTCTTTGAGGCAAATTAGACTTTCTACAAGTTAAACCCCCATTTCTCTTTGTGTAGTGTAAATACCAATAACATTGAAAATATTTGAAATAATACTGAACAGTTCACATTTATTAATTTTTAGGTCTGGAGATTTGGAGACACACAGAAATATCCTAGCAATTATCTTATTTCTGGTTAAGTAACTGTCATATTATCTATCTACCCATTTGATAAACTGCCCTCCAATATCAAAATTAGTATCTTTTCATTTTGGGGGTAGACCGACAATTATAGTAAAGTTAAATATGTTTGCGCGACCTTTAAACATCCAGTGCCATAAACTTTGTTCTTATGAAGTGTGTAAGAACAAAGTGTGGCAATTTAATGCTGGCAATAATAAAAGCATGGAGTATAGAGAATGAAGGCAAGAAGGAATTCTCCAAATCTCCCTAATCCAACAGCCCCATGAAGCAGAAGCCCCAGACCACAATCCACAGATCAATGACAATGACTATATATGACCTAGGTTTCTGTCTTTTATACTGAATACATTCCTTAGGCCTTCCTAGGACCACAAGAAAATTGCAATGTAATGTGAACTCTGAAACACACACCAGGGTAACAGTTCCATATTTATTTTTCTCAGTAATGAGCAACAAAAATAATGTGATAGAAATGCAGAAGGTTATATGTGGATAGGACCAAATTGCACCTTAATAAGTGGGGAAAAAAAGTAATTGTCCCTCTGAGCAAAAAAGATGCTACCTTTCTCTACCAAATCATAAGGATTTAAGTTTTGACAATAAAAATTCAGGGATGGGATGTATCATTATCTATCAAATTAGGCCAATCTCATGTTATTCCCTGTCAATCATTTCCAACTCAGAAACTTACGTTTATGCACTTACCACTGTGTGTCTCTCTGAGCTGCTCTGCTACAAGTGCTATTTTACTTTATGCTTGAATATGCCCCTCTTGTGCTTTGACAGTCAATATAGATACCCTTTCAAATTCATGCTCAAAATTAATATATTTTTTGACTTAAAGGGTACCAACCCAGAAACTTTAAATCTTCATCTTTCTTACATTCTTCTGTATTTCCTTACCTGCAATGTTCGGTTGACAACTTTTATCTAGAATGAAAGGTATACCATGTGTTCCTGTAGTCTGCAGTGGGATTCAACTTAAATTAAAGGTCACGTAAGGCTTCCCAGAGTGTCAATTTGGCAAGTGATTGAGGATGGGAGTTACAAATCATACTTGGATTTGACCTATCCTGCCTCCAAGATTTCTTCCCTGAATCATCTCACTTCACTATAGGTCACCAAAACCCCCTACATAATGTTATTATTAATCACATTGCCAAATCTACAATTAAGGTGTCTCTCATTTCTGTAACTCTAATTCTAATTCAACTTGTTTGGAATAGGGACTATCTTTAGCTATCTCTGTCCTAAACTTTATGCCTTTTCTCTCAGTGCCATTTTGCATGCTTTAAGAAAAATGTGACTGTCAGTTATTCACACCTCTGTGGAGTTTGAGGGGGCAGTAAGAACTTTTATCTCTCAGACATGCTCAATTAGTCTCATAAGGGTAACAGCCTCTCCTGGGGAAGATTTTCAAAACACTTGCTAAGTGTCCCATTCTGGTTCCTGTTCATACCTCTGCTCACTCCTAGGCTGCAATCAGACATTCACAGAGTTAAAAATGCTCTCATTTGTTTCCTACTTCTTCAGTGGTTTGTCCTTATAAAATTCCTCTTATATATTTTTAATATTCATTTTTAAAATTACTATCTCATTTAACATTTTAACTTTTTTAATAGTTGTGCTATTGAAATTAACTATAACTTAGTTTGGGCTTTAAACACTCAAAACTCCCAAAACATATTCAATTTTAGTAAATGCTTCTTATTTTATTTGCTGTTTTCTTACTTCCCATTGCCTTTCTGGGGCTAGAAAAGGGAGGGATGGAGTTGGGTAGAGAGAAAGAGAGAGAACAAGAGGAGGAGGGAAGGAGAGAAATGAGGAGGAAGAAGGAGAAAAAGAAAGAAGGAATGAAGAAAAGAGGGGAGAGGGGACAGAAAAGAAATAATTGAACCAGACAGATGTCCTTCTACAGTGCACATCAGTTGTCGGCGACCTTAGATGGCTGTGACTTATAAGAGATCATGGGTTCAACAGCTTTGGTTTTGAAAGGACTTTAGGAAATAAGAGGTGCACAGAGTTATGTGCATCATGGGGCTCTAATTTACATATTTAAATAACTCAAATGCATAGAATTTTATTATGTAATTTTTATCTTTGCTACAATATAATTTAATATTTGTCTGATTCTTATAAAGTATGGATTTCTGAGCAATAAAAATAAATACAGCTACTTAGTATGGACTAACTATAACATATTTTCCTGTCTTAATATCAAAATTAGTTTATTTCACTAAAAATTTAATTACTGAAACTTTGGAAAACATACAACAAAATTAGTAACCCAGTATCTGCGTATACAAATGACTTCAGTTGGAAGATATGGAGCCTATTTAAACTGCATGTTAAGCAATTACCCCATTAATTTGATGAATATAGACAGTAATTTGTGATGATTTAAGGCTCAAAGTTCTATTTTTCTCACAGATGCATAGCTTTTGTTTTATTTTTAATTATTCGGGTCATTGCCTTAATTCCCCATTTAACATTAATTGTAAAAAGACCTTCCTATTTCTAAAATGTGGCTTTTTAATGAAGTTCTTACTACTACTGACTTTTAATGAAGTTCTTCCTACTACTAATTCTGACCTTTAAGTTACATTATGACACAATATGTAAATAGCCACCTTAACAGTGACACTTGGCAGGACTTCAAAAGGAACAGTAGCAAGGAAGTAGGGAACAGAGCTTTCCTTCCCTCAATTTTAAATGTATATTGTACTGTAACAACATTTCTTCTGCAAGTGAGAAAAGAAATTATTCTTGGATGTTTTTCTTTTAATTTCTTTCTCTCTGTGTCTCTCTCTGCTTCTCTCTCCCCCCCCAACTTTTTTCCTTTTCTTTCTTCCTCCTTCACTCTCTCATTTCAGTCTGTAATATTTTAGAGTTTTTAAAATACTCAATTGTATAAAAACATGAACTTCTATTTGCTCTTGTGTTAATAATAATTTACTAAACAATGCTTTAGTTATTATACATAGTAGTTCATAAACTGGTATTAATATAGCATTTACATTTATTTCTTTATTAAATGTGTTTAAAATATGATGCAGAATATTTTTTATAAGTTAAAATGCCTATGTGTTTGCATTATCAAGATTGAGAAAAATATAAATGGAGTTTAGTAATTTAATAAAATATGAGGCTTGAGTCAATTAATATTCCTCAAAAAATAATTTTTGCCTTATATTAAGCTGTTTTAGAATGGCATACTTATGTGCCATTATTTTTTAATCCTAATCAGTTTCAATTTTTCACCTTAGGAAATTCTTATTGTTCCCACTCTTTGACTCCTGATTGATAGATGTTCATGCTTTGAGTACCTCATCTGTCAATGGTAAACACTAATGCTGAGGCACTTATATGGCACCTTTCCATGAGAGAAGAAGCTACCTGCCTAGTGACAGGCTGATGACAAGGTGGAATAGAAGAAACTGATCAACATTGTTTGGTCAGAGATAATGGTATCCATTGTCTAAACATAATCTGCTGTAGACACTCTGATCTTACCAAAGTGTCATAGAATGAAGTTACTTATTATATCTGTTTCAGCAGTCTTATCTAAATGATAATATTAATTTTAATAATTTAAGTATTAATAACACATATGATGATTCTACAAGTGAGAAGATATAAAAAGCTTAGAGGGTTCTATAAACATTAGTTGTTAGAGAAAAACCTAACCTGACCAGATTATATTTAAATACAAGATATTATCTCGATTTTACAATTTATTTCTGATATATAAAGAAAATACAGACATTTGTTAGTACAGAAATTTAATAGAGGAGATTACATGCCATATTAGCTTATGGACATTATTTTATCTCAAATAACATTATGCTATTTTTAAATAACAAGATTTGTCTAATTTAATCATCACATTTTTCACATGAATAAAATATTATTTGAATTTCTTGAAAAGAGTAGATATTGACTTGGCTGGTGTTGCTCAGTGGATTTTGTGCCAGCCTATGAATCAAAGGGTTGCCGGTTCGATTCCCAGTCAGGGCATATGCTTGGGTTTTGGGCCAGTCCCCAGTGGGGGTTGTGTGACAGGCAACCGCACACTGATGTTTCTCTCCCTCTCTTTCTCCCTCCCTTCCTTTTTCTCTAAAACTAAAGTCTTAAAAAAAAAGAAAAAAAGAAAGGAGTAGATATCTTGGAAAATCGAGCCTAGTTGCTAATTTTGTACCAGGCTGCATTCTCCTGAAACTGCTGTCTCTTTTATCTCAATTCTCCAGGACCTTAGCTGCAGTCAACTTCACTTGTTTCTATGATCGCCTCAACTTTCTGTGTATCTGTGTTTTGAAAATGTGGAATGAGGGTGTTAAATTTTGGGGGACAGTGTTCATAAAAGCAGAACCTGAGACAAGGATTCAAGTACATAGGATTTGTTGGGAAAAGATTCTTTTGTTGGGATAGGATTCTTTAGGAAATGCCCACAAGGAAGAACATGAGGCAGAAGAGGAAGGTGGGAGAGAATTGAGCAAGGAGTTGGTCTCAGGTAAAGTCTAGCCTTGGCTTTATCTACAGACAGACCTTCTGGAACATTAACTGCCCCCAAAAGTTATACCTGCTGAAGGCCTGGTCCAGCTTTTCTAACCATATGTCCGGCAGCCACTCACTAAGGGCCACTGATCGGAAGTGGGTCTTTCCTGTGAGATTTAGCAGCAAACAGACAGAGAAACAAACAAGCTGCTGAGATTAGGGTTTGTTATATCTTGTTGCTTTAACATAGCACAATACCTTGTAGTGATGACTGTTAGGTTTAATGTTTAAGAGCACGAATGCTGAAGCCAATGCCTGAATTAAAATTCCAACTCTACCACTTAAGGCTTGTTAGGGGCAGGATAATTAACCTTTTGTGTCATACAATTTTGAATCTAAATAAAAACACAGATGATATTGGAATAATATATTTATCACAGGGCACTTGTAAAGGTTACATCATATCAGAAATGTTAATAATTCAAAACTGGGTTTGACCTGAATTAAGCAGTACAGGAGCGTTGTCCATTGTCATTATTTTTATTTATAAAAATATGTAGGAAGATAGGTGGATAACTGGGAAGTAAATTACCTACCCTCTCTTCCCAAATGGGAGAATACTAAATATGCTTTCTTTACAAAATGCTTTTGTATTAAAGAATAACAACATTATCAAGTACTTTTTGTATATCCATTAGCATAATAAATTTTGGTCACTTTTCCATAGATGGTAACTGATTATTTTGTTTCACCACGTGTTAACAATATTGCAGTACAGCTTTGCACACAATTATTCTGGAGATAAACATTGATCCTTTTTTATTAAATATTTAGAAGTGAAATTTCCATATCTGAAAAAGGATATTTTAAATTTTGGGTTGAAATTTGTCAGATATTATTCTGGAACATTAAACAATATTTTACTATAGATAACTTGTACAGAATACTGTTTCTCATCAAAATATACCCTTCTCCACTATACACACTATATGGAGCAAAAGTAGGTGTATAGTTGTGGGTATGCAACACAGTTTACTTTTTTATTATTTATTAATTATTGTATTATTTTTCATTTGAACAACTGTAAAACTACTTTTGCCCCAACCTGTATATATGTTTTCCTGTTTGCACATGTGTGAGGTCAAACCTATATTTGAGCCCTGGCCACGTGAATCAGTTCATTGGAGCATCATCTAGTACGCCAAGTGGCTGTGAGTTCCATTCCTGGTCAGGGCACATACCTAGGTTTCAGGTGGAATCCCAGGTCAGGGCACTTACAGAAGGCAACAGGTCCATGTTTCTCTGTTATGTGGATGTTTCTCTCTCTCTCTCTCTCTCTCTCTCTCTCTCTCTCTCTCTCTCTCTCTCTCTCTCTCTCTCTTTCTCTCTCTCTCTCTCTCTCCCCTACCCCCATAAATACTCCTTCCCTCTCTCTCTAGGGAGGATTAGGGGAAAAAATGACATTTCAATATTTTAAATTCTATATTATTATAGTGTCATTAAATATTGTATATCACTTTCTAAACTATTATGTATATTAACAATCTTTTTGGTTCTGTTATTTGTAATTGCAACTGATCATCATCAGTGTATTAGTTTATAAGAAAATTTTATATATTAATATATTTACTATTACATATTCATGTTGTAATGCCTCCCATAATTTTGAAAAGGAAATAAACAAACAAAAGCTTTAATCACATGGTCCCTACCACCAGCTATTTCTTTTTCTGTGAAAAGCATATTTCTTCCAATATATTTTTGTACTCATTATTTTTAATTTCTCAGTTTCATTCTCTGTATTTTAAATGTAAATGATACTTCACTTTTTTATGAGGGAAAGGAGCATAAAATATTAAATACAACTTAATGTGTTTATATAAACTAAACATTTAATGAATTTCCACATGGAAGAAGAAATAAAACATTTTCAGGAACCCAATGCATTCCATATATCTCTACCAAATCTCACTCCTTCTTCAAATTATTCTACCTTCCTTATAATTAACTTTTGCTTAGAATTTTCTTGCCTGTGTATTTATACCTAAAATTTTAGTTTCATTTTGCTTGTTCATAAACTGTACATAAGGAAAAAAAGAATTTTGGGGTCTTTTGTGCCAGGTTTTATTGATTACATTATATTTGTGAGATTTATCTTTGTAAACAGCATAAAAGAGTTCAGTATTTTTCTATTCTAAAGAGAATTTCATGTATGAGTATATCCCAATTTATTTTTGCTTTATATTATTGGTTGATATATGTGTTGTTTTGAGGTTTAAGCTACTCCAGTTAAGCTTGTCAGAAATTTCTTGTACATGTTTCTTGTTGAAATTAGCATATTATCTGAATATGTACATGTGCAACATGAGTAGACATGTCTAAATTTCAGTAGATATTAAAATTATTTTATAAAGTAGTTGGACCAATTTACTGTTCACCAAAAGATCCATTGATTCATATACTTATACATTCTTTTTTATACATTTTAAGTATAGTTTTTCATTATGCTATTACAATTGTCCCATTTTTTTCTCCCCTTTATGCCCTACCACCCTGCATACCACCCCCTGCAGTGTTCTGCCCCACTTAGTTCAGGTCCAACTTCTTTGGGACTCTCTGAACTTCCTGGACTCCCTGGAAGTCTATTTCCTTTGCCAGAATGGGGAAGTTATCTTTCATTATGTCTTCATATAAGTTTTCAACTTCTTACTCTTCCTTTTCTCCTTCTGGGATGCTTACAATTTGGATGTTGGAACGTTTAAAGTTGTCCTGAAAGTTCTTAAGCCTCTCCTCATTTTCTCGAATTCTTGTTTCTTCATTCTGTTCCAGTTAAATGTTTATTTCTTTGTTCTGTCCCAAATCGTTGACTTGAGTCATGCTTTCCTTCCCATCACTCTTGGTTCCCTATATATTTTGCTTTATTTAACTTTGCATGGTTTTCAGTTCTTCCTCTAATCTGTGACCATACTCAATCATTTCTGTGAGCATCCTGACTACCAGTGTTTTTAATTCTGCATCTGATAGGTGGGCTATCTCCTTGTTGCTTAGTTTTTTGTTTTTTTTTTTTGTTTTTCTCAGGAGTTTTGATCTATTCTTTTATTTGGGCCAGTTGTAAAGGGCAGAGCCTTAGTAAGGTATTCACCAGGGTGGGGCAACCCACATCACTTTGTTGTGGTGCTGTATGTGGAGGAAGGGTCAGAGAGGGAACAGTGCTGCTGTTTTAGTTCTTGTCCGCTTTCAGTCACTTTTCCTGTTACCCACAGCAAATTGGGCCCTTCTGGTGCTGATTCCAGGTTGGGTGGTCTTGTGTGCATTCTAGGACCCTGTGGGAATCCCCAACAAACTCTCTTGTGAGACTGGCAGTTTCTTCCACCTCTGTACCCCACACAGAATTTTATAGCTAAGGGTTTTGAGGCTTTAGTTTCCAGCTGAAAACCTGTGTTGCAAGGTTTGTCTTGCTCCCCAGTTGTTCCTGCTGGCTTATGCATGTGCAAATGTGGGACGAGTCAGTCTGCCAAAAGCTGCCTGGCCTGCCTGTTCATTAGCCATGCCACATGACCTCTCTTCCATGGCTGCCTATCTCTTCCCGTCCTACCAGCCTAAATGAATATTTTTTCTTTAACTCCTTGGTTGTTGGACCTCCATATAGTTTGAGTTTCTGGCAGTTCTGGTTGTTTTTTCTTTTTTTTTTATTTTCCAAGTTGTTGTACTTCTTTCAGTTGTGTGAGGAGGCAAAGCATACCTACCTTCTCCTCCATCTTGACTGGAAGCCCATATGTAATTTTTTATGATTTCTATCTTTGAAATTTTAGTCATTGTTGTAGGTACATAGAATATTTTTTACCTTTTAGTATTCCTGATATGTAAGGATGTTGAGGCCTTTTCCATGTTAGACTGTGGGATATTCTTTTTAAAAAATACAGCTAAGGGTTCTTGCCAGTTTTATAGTTTGGTATTGTCCTCATATTGTTACACATCTGTATTTTTTTGGTAATATTTAGTTAAATAGTTACAAATATATTTCTAAGAGGATCTTTTTCATTCTCCCATTCTTCTCGGTCTTTTTTAGGATTTACTATTAATACAATTCAATTCAATCATTATTTTATTTGTGGTAAATGATTTTTTGTATATTGTTTAAAAATATCTATAGGTCAGAAAGATATTATCATATACTATGAGGTGCACCCTAGATGTACAATTTACATTTGAATTTAGTTGAACAATTAAATTTAAATTTTGTGCAGATACAAGATAAGGGTTATATATTGTTTACTTTGTATGTGAATATTCAGTAGCCCGATGCCATTCATTGGAAAGTATTTATTTACTATGTTCAAATTTTTTTTTTCATTTACCATGGCCTAATCTATACTGTCTTAATCACTTCAGATTTATATTAATCCCTGCTATCTGAAAGAGTAATTCTTTTCTGAATTATTCTTTAAAAATATTTTAGTTATTCTTAACTCTTCCAATTTAGCTTTAGAATTTACTTGTTATATTTTTTGTTATGACTAAGTTGTATGTTCAATAAATTTGGTGACAATAAAATCATTCTAATACTGAGTTTTCAAAATACATGGGATATTTTTTGGTAACTAGATATTTTTTCTTAATTCCCTGCATTATTGTTTAATAATTATTTTGTGCCTTACATATTTTGGGAATATTTTTCTGAGTGTTTTATGTATTTTCTTCAAATTAGAAGTTGTATACATTTACATTCCCGAGTCTGTTCAGTTTTATAGAAACTCAATAGAATTTTATATTTTGATTTTGTATCTTGTAAGATTTCTAAACTTAGTTTTATATCCCTAAACTTACCTTTAAATTCCTTAAGTGTTCCACATCTTCATCTTCTATATACTCTTGAAAAATTAGAGCTTTATTTCTTCCTTTCCTATTTTTATAATATCATTTCTCTTTCTTGCTTTAGTACACTGCCTTAATTCTTCAATACTGAATTTAAGTGACAGTGTATAGTATCATTGTCTTTATTATATTTGTTGACATACACCAAATTTAAGAACAAATGTGATTCCATTTGCTGTAGTATAGTTCTCTATTTCATCAATTTTTGTTTTCATCTCTATACTTACTTCCACAAATTTTCTTATCATCTTAATATGGATATTACTCTATAAACCTAACACAAATTTATTTACTAATATTTCCTTCCAAGGTTATATTTTTTGTTATCATTCAGTTATATATTTTATAGTATTTTATTATTTTAATTAATAATTTAATAGGATATTTCATTAATTTCCCTAACAAATGGTATTTTCTAGTTATATTTTGGATACTAATTTTAAACTAAATATTTTACATAGCAAAATATATTCTAAATAATTTATGCTTCAGGAAATGTGTTACTCTCTTTTTGTGTAAATGTTCTCCATGTTTCTTAATATAATATGAACCTGATGATATTGAGTTTATTTCCATAAGTCCCTGAGTAGTTTTTGCCTAAGTTTCTGAAACCATACTAGTAGGCATATCCAAAATTAGAATTTTGATCTTGCATACTATTACCAATATGATTTTGTTAGGTGTTACATTGTCTTAATATAATGCATGAGACTTAAGCAATTACATGTGAAATCATAGTTTTATTGTATGTCCAAGCACTGAATTAAACTTTAGAGAGTTTACTCCATTATCCTCATCCTCACATGCATCTTACTATTATCCTGTATTTTAATTAAATATATAATTTAAGTCCCAGTTGAATCATAGTGGTCTTCTAAAGATTTACTCCATCAGAGTGATGTACATAGATATTTTAGTAATAGTAAATATATCACTATTATTTCTATTAATTTATTAATTTATATTTATTCTATTATATATCATCTTATATATTATAGTCTATCATAATGTTATAATAATATTGCTATATAACTATTATTTTACAAATATTGCATAAAATAAACAATATTATATTTACAGTACACATAATAATAAAATTTTAGTAAAGTTGCCACTGTAATATTGGCCAAATCCAGTAGCTATTGATTAAGGTTTTATTTTATTATGATTGGATTAATAATCATTTGTACCCCTTGTAAAGTTATTTACTTATTTATTTTTACATAGACACTATTTGGTATCTTAATTTTATTGTTATTTTTCAATAATTTGGACAACTTTAAGGTATTATTATCTCTCATCAAATCACTTCTACATCATGCTCATTTATTTCTTTTTCTCCCAATTACTTTATTGTTTTCAGTTACATTTTGTTGTCTGCATTTTCTCCCTATTTTTATTTCTTACTGGGAATCCAATTGCATGTATATTTAGCCTTCTGCAAACTTTTCTAACTACCTCCTCAGGTGTGTCTCACCATGCAATATTTAGCTCAAACATCACCCTTTGAAAATTGTTCCTCCTATTTGTGTTTATATAAGCTCTTTTTATTGTTTTTCCTAAGGTGTTACCTTGTTTTAGTATTTACCAGTTATTAGCTCTAATCCAATATCAATTCTGTGAGAACTAAGATTTAGTCTATTTTGTTCTTTAGTGCATCCTGAGGGACTAAGAAAGTAACAGACACCTAAATGCACTCAATAAATGCACCTTAGGTTGGGTTAAAAAACAATGCATAATTATTGTTAGAAGTTAAACTAACTTTAGATCAAACAAACCATGAAGTACAGTACATTTCAAGAGACCATCTCAAATTCCAGCCACCTAATCATTTATACTATTAACAAATCACTTATTGTTTGAGCTTCAATTTCTTTATATGGAAATTAGGATTAATAGTAACTATAGCATACATTATAGTAGGCATTACAATAACTAATACTCCTATATTATTTAATATAATTTCTTCCCCACCAGTAAGAATTTATTCAATTTTGACAAACGTTAGAATAACATATGAGCATACACTGTGAACAATTGTCATTTAATAAATTTGGAGATGTGATGAAAGTTTACTTTTCTAATCTCAGAGTGGTCGGTTATTTTATTGAAATGATTATTTTTAATAAATTCATTCAATTCTTATATTTATTTCAGATGCTATAATAAAGAGCCAGGGCTATTTTTAAAAATTTACCCTCAGCAGCTTCATGGGCATTTACTTTCACCAGCATGTGGCTCTGTGATGGGGCGGCTCAGTGACATGTTCTATGCTTTCATTTACTTCTGTGTCACAAACATTCATTCTAAGCAGGCTTTACTTCGATTGTGTTTCAAGAGTTATTTTTGAGGTAAAAATAATAGCATTCAAAACTTTGAAACTATATTTTAACCCAAGAGATGTGTTAGCATTATTCATCTATGTAGAATGTAAGTAGAGCAAGATCCAAGCTCTTATTAAAATTATACCCCCTTCAGTGTTTTCATGTTGTCTGTCTTGCAAAGTATAGAAAGTTTAGCACAATGAAAATGTGAAAAAAGTCTATAATTATTAGTATGCAAGTTATTAACAATGTCAGAATAGCAGCCAAAAACTATGCCACAAGAAGAAATATTGGTGATGGGATTTATCAGCTCAGTAAGCATGTAAATCTTATTTGTTTTAATAGTGTATATTAACACAAAAATAGAAACATTTTGTGGTGACAATCAATTTCTTTTTGGTCAGGCTAGTGTATATTTCTCTCTGAATTTAAAAAGAACAGCAATCAGAATAGTTAAAATCAATTATAACAGTTCACATTATTTACTATCCATTTAAAAATGGGAACCATCTTAGTCAATGAGTCCATTCCATACAACTTTAGCCTTACTGAGAAATTCAATTCATAACAATTTGTATAACCTCATGATGTTCATTAAGCATATTGAGTACAATGCAAACATTTATTGGAGTATATGTGGTCCTGTACACTTATGTATATTCCCCCTAATAACTATTACTTGAATCTGAGAGAGAACCGTGTTTTGACTAAATTGTTCCTGGGCTACCAGTAATCAACGGGTCATAAGGGTCTATCAGTGGAAAATGTTCTCAGTTTGGAACATACAGTTCAGAATCAGTTTAAACTATGACAGAAATTAGTAAATCAAAAGTATTTGTCATCAATGATTATAGGGATATAGGTTTCAGTGAACTGAATCTCTCAGGCAGACATTCAATAAAATATAAAATTAAACCATTATTTATGTAATGACACCCTTATTGGCTGACTTAAAACTCCAATCTGACACAAGTTGAGACAAAATTTCACACTTATTTAATTTCTATTGCCTGGAGCATATGTCTGCACTTACCCAACCTGACTTTAAATTCCGTAACAATGGATATTGTTTTCTCTTCTCTTTTGATACCCTAATGCAGCTCCTTGCCTTAAAAAGATATTTTCTAAAGCTCTTTAGTTCAAATTATTGTCTTAATAGGTCAATTCATATTGCATGTGCTTATTTCCCTTAAATCACCAATAAAAAACCTTATTACATCACCAATTAAAAATCTTATCTATTTTTATCATTCATGGCCTCCATGACTAATTTTTAAATGGTAATCTCCTGCTTCTACTTTGAATTAGTGGAACCGGTAGCCCCTAAAAGGAGAAATGTAAAAGGTCAATGAGCAGACCACAAGAACAGTACACACACTTCCCATCTGCTGTGTTTTCAAACCCTTTGAGTTCCTTGAACCCTCAGGGTCAGGGCATGAAGTCTTCCACAGCGCCTCCCGCATTCTTCCTCTCCCTAGTGCCCCGGAACTGAAAGACAAAACTGAGAACCAGTAAAAGCTTTTGTTCCACTTAAACTTCCTCTAGGCATGTCTCTGACACTTTAGCTCTTATAGATGCAGTCTTTTCTCATGGGAGTTTCTCATGCAGTCTTTTCTCATTTTTCTTTTTTTCATAAGATTTTTCCTTCCATAAAGCACATTCACCTCTGCTCAAGTCTCAGATTTCTCAAGTATCTCAGATTTTTTTTTTCTTTTTCTATATTGCCGTTTGTCAGTCTCAGGTTCATGGTTCTGTTTGGGCACACTTTGAGATTTTACAATGAATGAAGCTAAAAGGTGAGAAGGTTTCTTCTCCAAACACACAAAAGTAATAATATCTAAAAGTCGCTAAGCATTCTGAGTGTGACTCCACTATGGCAAAATGCAAGGGCTGGAGGGCACTAACAGGTGAGAGCCACTTGTCAAGGCTAAAACACTTCATCATCACCAAGCCCTTATTAGATGAAATGGTAAAGGGACTTAAGTATGAAAAAGAAGAAAATCAAAACTACAAACAGTAAAATGAGAACAAACTCACAACTGTCATCAATTGAATCTAATAAACACAAATTATGCGAACAACTAGAACAGGAACAGAATCACAGAAATGGAGATCGCATGGAGGGTTATCAAGAGGGAGGGGAAAGGGGAAGAACAGAGAGGGAAGTTTTAGGGATTAAGAAGCACAATTGGTAAGTACAAAATTAACAGGGGGGTGTTAAGAAAAGTATAGGAAATGGAGAAGCCAAAGAACTTAAGTGTCTGACCCGTGGACATGAACTAAGGTGTGGTGATTTTTACAAAAGGCAAGATCTCATGTTAATTCACATATATTTAAACTGAATATATGCTTAATATTAACTTATATGTAAATATATATGGCAACTTTTCACATTAATGACCTAAATTTCTAAATAACTTACTGTCTATTTACAGTAGAAATCCCAAAAGTGTGTCTGTTTTGAAATTAAAATTTACATCTATGAAATCTTTGAATTTGTTCTCATTTTAAAGCTTAAATAATGTGTTATCACATGATTATCTAAATCAGGTGTTGGCAAACTCTTTGTAAAAAGGGCCCAAGAGTAAATATTTTAAGGTTTGAGGACAATGTTGCCTCGTTTACATGTCTTTCTGTTTGTTTTGTGCTGTTTTATATTTTATAACAGTTTGCTAAGTTCAGAACCATTCCTAGCTCTCAGGCCATAAAAAATCAGACCACAAAATTAATTTGCCTTGCATTTTATAGTTGTCAACACAAGAAAAATACCAGCACCCTCATTTTTGTGTCTAGTTACCTCAATTCAAGCAGTAAAAGAAGATCAATAGCCCCCTTACATTAGAAATTGATAGTTTATTTTTTATAAAAGAATACATAGGTATACCATTGCTGTTTTACTTAAGCTGAGGATGGGTGCTTTTCTTGAAATGCTTATTTTACAGAAAAAAAGTCCATTAAGTAACTATTCACTTAAACTGGAATCTAAAAAGTGACAAGACAGTTTCTTTTGAGTATGAATTACTTAGGTCTGGGTCTTCTCTTACTACTGCCCAGACTCTTATCCCTGACACGGCACATGTTTGGGGTAGGTACTAGTCCTAGGTAAGCCTATGAATTTTCAGTCGTTGGTATAAATGGATGATAATTTCTTGACTAAACTAACTGACTATTTTTCTCTGGGTGCAGACACACATCGAAGTTGTTTTTTACCCTGTCTGATCTCCTCCATGCCAGGCTGTCTTACGTTTCTTGTCTATACTCTGTTTTTGTCACACTGGAATTTTTTTTTTGGTTTTTCTAATGTCCTTCATATTTTCTAATACGTAAACTACATTTCTTTTGTCTGTGACCAGTATTCTGCTCCATTTCTTATAGTTAAATTCTACTCTCCATATATCTGTACAACACCTATAACCTTGGAAATGGTACTCTGGTAACCCAGAGACTGTAAATAATAGTGAATTTTAGTGATTAATAGCAATAGTTAATATTTATATCACCTAACTAAGGACCAGACAGTGTTCTCAGCACTATTTTGCATGAACTCATTTATCTTGGCAAAATCCCTATGCAGTTGACACTATTATTATCCTCATTTTTCCTAAACTGAGCCTAAAAAATTTAATAAATAGAACGTTACTTTCTTAATTTCATAGCTGGTGATTCAAAAGTTGAGCTAGAGGCTGGTGTGGGGGCCTGTGAACTCTCTGCACTGGTTCATCATCATCATCTTAGTAACAGCTACAGCAGTGCGCTTTCAAAAAAGCTAAGTGATAGATAACAATAATTAAAATAACTAACATATATTAAGAAAGTACAATATTATGAGCTCAGTGCTAAATATATTCTATCTATATTTCTAATTCATGTTTACAAGAACACTCCAGAAACTGTGTTATAGTAAAAGGGAAAGTAAGGATTCTTTGGTGTCTTAGTAATTCCCATTATTTTTCCCAAGGACTTCAAATTTAAATGGTTATAAGAAAACAAACAACTTGATCTTTTCTTCCTTATTAAATATACTGATGTTCCCTTTCAGGTCACATATCCACTAAGACTAATGTCTTATGCTGGTTCTTACCCACACCTATGATTTCTTCATACTAGCCTAGAAAACCTTCAACTCCAGAAGAATATTTTCTTTACTTCCTTCTTATATTTTCCTCAGCAAATATTATTTGCTGAAGAAAAGCTCATTTTAATCTAATAGTTCGACCATAAATTTGTAATCACAAAATTCAACTCAATATCTGATACTCTTATACTATATTATATGTGAAATCGTATATCATTTGAAAATTGTTTTTTAGTTAGAATGCATGGAAAACTTTAGAATTGTGTGCTAACCATGAACCACATGCATCTATTTAACTTTATATTAGTTAAAACTAAATAATTTAACAGCTCATTTTCTTTATTGCATTTTCCATATTCCAAATGTACAATTGCCTCATGTAGTGAGTGGCTATCATACAAAAAAGTGAAGATTAGAGAATATTTCTATCACCACAGAACGTTTTACTGGATAGCACTGCTCTAGGATAAACACTGTATGATAATTGAAGAAATTATAGTTAAGAGCCAATAAAAGATAATTTAAAAAGAAACACTTAGACATTCTCAATTAAACTAAGAAATGCCAAGGAAATTTAGAGAATAAAATTAGCATCAATTGGTTATATATGGAAATGAAATAAAAGAGGAATTTGAAAGAATTTCTGTAACCTAATTTAGGTGTGTGTTAGATCAATAATTTTATAACTTGATTTGATTGTTGTTTGTATTCCTAATAATCACCAAAAATCAATGTTGACTTAAGTTCGGTGCATGTCACTGTACTTCATAATAACATAAATGGTTTTAAAAATGAAAGTGTTTTCATCATTCTATCCAGTTATTCCTCTGCTTTCTGTGGTCCCTTGTTGTCGAACTCCAAAAAGAATCATATAAAAAATGCTGTGTTCACCACTCATCATAATGGGAAAAATACAGTGAGCTGTCAAAATGGCCAATAATCTCATATTATTTAGTCTGCATCTCACTTGACCCTTCATCAGTTACGCTTCATAGCTGACCTATTGGTCTTCATATCCCCCAACATACTTTCACTCTAGCTTGTCTGACACCACACATCTCCCACCTCCCCACCCCTACCCCACACACAGCCCTCCAGCCCCCTTCCTTTTCTTGTTTTGTTTTTCCTCACATCTACCTATATTTTCCCAAATCTGTCCTTATTGTCAATACTCTGCTTCCTCTAATTTCTATATTCTATTTAGATTATCTCTTCTATTTTATGGCTTTAAAATAATTTCTATAAACATGATTATTAACTTGCATTTCCAGTCTAGATATTTAGAGCCACTGATCTTACTGATTAATTGGCATGTTTGGATGTCAGACTGATACCTCAATATTTTAACACATGAATAGGGGAGGTGGGAGGGGATAGTAGAGGGAAAGGGGAAAGGGTTTTCAGGAACAGCTATAAAGGACACATGGACAAAACCAAGTGCAGGTGGGGTCAGGGGTGGGAGGTGGGGATGGCTGAGGTGGGGGGAGTCGTGGGGAGAAATGCAGACAACTGTACTTGAACAACAATAAAAAAGGTAAAAAATAAAATAAACTAAGAAATGATGAAAAAAATATTTTAACATGTGTAAAAATGAATACTTGAGTTTCCCCTGAATGGACCTTCTCCTAAACTACAGTATTCCTCTAAACAAATCACATACACAGTTACTCAAGTGAGACAGTCAGAAATCATCCTTGATTTTTCCATTCATTTCACTCATGTTCATTATATCCAACAATATTAGTCATAGATACTAGATAGATAGATACTAGATAGATAGATTGATAGATAGTTAATAGAAAAAAAGAGACATGTACATATATTTATATCTATGAAATAACATATATCATAGCTTATGCTAGGTATTATGTATAGATAAAAGATATATTCTAGTAAAAACATAAAAATATAATTTTAATAACATTACATATTTACTTAAAGATAATTAAATGTGACATGTTTTGAATATTGATGAAATTGTAAGATGCCATCAAGCACTAACCATAATCAAGAAGGCCAAAATGTAGTGTCACTGATTATATTTTGAGAATAAAAATAAGAAGGTATGTTTTTGATGTGGTCACATGAATACACAGATACTTCTGTACCTTCATATTCTCAGCACAGAACTATCTGTATAGTCTCATCTACTCTGGATTAATGGAGTGATCAGCTTCTGTTTTCTTAACAAACGCAATATGCCAAGCCATCTAGCATACTTGTAGCTCTTGATAACTATAAGCCATTTCAAATGAAAGTAAAACTTTAAAATATTGTAATGATGTGTGCAGCTAGATTATTTCTGCTCAATAATGCAGAAAATAATGTCTATCACCAGCATAAATTATTGACTAACACCTGAAGCACATTTATTCACGCTGTAATTTATTAGTACAGTTCACATTTCATGCCATGGTTAAATGGCATTACGAAAATTACTAGGCTCCAAAACATAAAAATAGATTTAATTTATACCTGCATTTCATGCCCTATATGTTTGCTTTTGTTTAGTATGGTTGAGAACATAGTGCTATGCAATTTTCTGTAGCAAATTTTTTTAGGATTTCAATTACATGGGAAAAAATTAAGTTTTCTGAAATTTAATTAAAAGTTTATAAAAAGGAGAAGAAACCAAGACCTGTTTAGTTTGATATATATTTTGGTCACATTTGTCATGAAAAAAGTTACTGTTTCTCACATGAATAGTCAGAAAACTATTAATTAAGTCAAAATGTGTTGAAACTGCAAAACTATTATATATGAAATAAAGCCAGACTATGCAGTTAAGAAAACTGAAAACTCTTTTATATCTGTGAAACATAATCTTGCAGGAAAAATATTACCAACTTCTAGTTTTATTTTTCAACTGCACTATCATTAATTCATGGAAATATTTAACACATTTAATTACTCATACTAGTACTTTCATACTCATACTTTTAAATTTTGATGAAATAAACACTTTATAATAGTTACTTTATTTTATTATTTCCTTGGGGAATTGTGATATTACCTCCAAATATTTCCCCTTTTTTTCTATCATAGAATCACTTACAAGAGACAAGAGCACACAAACTAATTGCTTTGTGAACACAAAACACTAGTGTGTCAATCTGACAAACAGCTATAAAAAATACATTAAATTGAAACCATTTTTATAGAAAAATATTAATTGGAAAATTACTCAGGGAAATGAAATTGACTTGAACAAAGTTTATGTTTTCTTGATTTTAATGATGTATATTTTACAACAAATTTTATAAATTTATAAGTTAGAAAAATTAACTTCAAATCTAATATTTTTATTTGGAAAACATAAAGAAGAAAACATTACTCCTAACACTGTTATATACATATAATCAATTTGGTCACTCTCTTACACAATCTCTATTCTGAACTTTTTAGAATAAGATAAACACAAACCAAATTATCATGATTCCTATACCCTCTGGGGAAAGAGAGGTGATTTATAAGATCAATACGTTCTGGAGATCAAGTATAGAAGATGATTAATAATACTCTATTATACACTTGAAAGTGGTTAATAGAGTAAATCTTAAATATTCTCAGCACAAAAAGAAATGATAATTATGTAACATGATATAGGTATTAGCTAACACTATGGTGGCAATCATTTTGCAATATAAAATTGTGTCAATTAAAGACTTTGAACACCTTAAACTTACACAATGTTGTATGTCAATTATACATCAATAAAACAGAAAAATAAATTATGAAGCAAAAATGAATGAATGAATGAATGATACATTTCAAAATCTCTCTGTGGTTATCAGGTTTCTTCTCATCCTGGTCTAGTACTGGAATTCCACCTTCAGTGATGGAAGATAAATGGCTACGTGCTATTCAATAAATGCATAGGGCAAATGAAGTAGAGATATATCATGTGAGTACTTCAAAGTCACAAAACTGGTGAATGGCAGACATTTTTTAAAATAAAGGCATGACTGACTTAAACCTTTTGCATTATGGTGTATTGTTATCATATTTCACTGAATTCATTTTAATACATTTTTATCTAATGATCCTACCTAAAACTAATTTATTAAAATCAAAACAGGAGGGGTTTTACGAATAGTTTTTAGACTTAAAATGGGATAGAAGAGAGTCAATAAATAAGGCTTATGAATTTTTAAGCTTTTCGATTATTTGTACTAATTATAGAAGTCTGAATAGATAATCTATTGTATCTTTATATTAATTTTATTGCTATGATATTGTCATGAAAACAGTATCTTCTGACCTTTATTTTTTATTGCTTTGAAAACTCCACTTTTTAAAGTTGCCAAATATTCCATCGGATTACTTATGAGGAATTCTGAGAACAAGTTTTTCTGCTTGTGAAACTTATGAAGGTGCTGTGAGAAGCATTGCAGATTAGCCTATCTGAAAGCCCTAGTAAAGGTCAGCCATCAGTACATCCAAGTACAAACTGATTATGTTAACACGTGAGAGGGGGCTTAGAATAAAGAGCATCATTCTGTAGCTGGATGGATCAGAAACCTGAATGAAGGAAACTCCGAAATGAGGGAAACAACTCAAAGTGCAAACTTCGAGTTCTGTCTTCTATTAACATCCATTCTTAATTGGTCCATTCACCCAGCCTGACTGATCTGGGAAGAGCTGGGGTGGAATGGGTTCAGGTGCCAAGTGTCAATACACTTGGAGCCTTGTGTAGCCTCTACAGGGAAAACATATCTTTGAGTCCTAGTGAAGAACAATTGACACCCTAGAAAAGAATCTGCAGGGTGACTCTGCTACCCATGGGGGAGTCTCATCTTTATTACCACAAAACACACCATGGCCAGAGTGTCTATTGTACAACTTACACGTGAACCAACTGCCACAATCTGGATGTTTAAAGGATGCCCTGGAGAGCCTCCTTCCCCTTTGGGATGAAAGAATTGCTCCTGAAGTATTAGGTGGCAAAACCAGTTTGATATCTGCTCATGGAAATGAATTTAATCAGGCAGACATAATATTCTTGAAGTCAATGACAGAGCAAAAGAGACTGTGCTTTCCAGTTTAATAAATGAAACTCTTTCTTGTGTTATTTTCTTTATGAGTACTGCACAGAAGTTGAAACCTGGCTAGGGCAATCTGTGTATTTGCACACCCTGAAATGCACCTGTGAAAGGTGATTCCAGTTCCTTTGGAAACCAGACAGAGTCACAGCTGCTGTGTCACATCTGCATCTGCTGCCCTGGATTTCCATCGCTGTGAGAGCTGTAGGCTTTGGTTATTATTATGCAAATGTTAATTCCAGAAAAAAGTTACTTAAAATATGTTTTATATTGTATGTAAAGTTATAATTTTATCAATTATTCCATATATATACACATATATATGTGTGTGTGTGTGTATATATATATATATATATATATATATATATATATATATATAGGTTTTTTTAACATCCCTGGCAACAACCACCTGAGAGACAAAGCCTAATCAGCATTCCTGAATTTTCTATCAATGGCCCCAAAATGGAGTATCTTCAGTCCCTAAGCCATTAGTTTTGAATCAATCTCTAAGGTGCCTAAATGTTCATGGAAGAAGGTTTTGAATGATGGTGAATGTTGATATTTTAATATCCTCCCCCCAAAAATAAGTGACAGAGTAAAACGATGGCAGAGGGCCTCTGAGTCTTCCGGTCTTCTGCACTCATCTTCCCCAGGGTTCCTGCTTTCAGACAAGTGAATCTGAGCATACATTTAGGTTCTTGTCTGGGAGCAGGGAGAAGAGAATGCTCAGGACTGACAGAACAACAAAAGGTTAACATTTTCCAGAGGAAAAATATTACAGTAAAAAGTGCCCTTATTTTAAGTTCTACTGCTTATTTTGAAGTCAGCATGAGTCATTCAAGTATTTGTAGTTTGGATATTTATTCAAAATGAAAATAAGAAATGTAGGAGTAAGAAATAAATAGATAAAAAGGATTCAGACAATGTACTTGTAAGAGCCTCTTCTCTCTCATTTTGACAAAAATCATATTGAAATGTAACCACTCTTAAAACTGAAAATACTGTGTTTTACTGTATTTCACTTGCCTGTTGATATCCAAAGCACATGCATACTTACGTCACTTGCTATTTACACTGTGATCAGCAGAATGGCTGTATTGTATTTGTCATGGAGTTTGGAATGAAAAATTTTTGCCCCCTACTCCATACTCAATCAGAATTTGTTTTCTAACAGGATCCCATGTGGTTCATATTTACATTGAGATTTGAGAAATACTTTCTGGAATATCTTCAGGGTTCTATAATTACATAAATATAAAGTTTAGCTCTAAAAGAAACCATATGATTATTTATAGCATTGTTTTTATAACATATGGATTAAACTATACTTTGCACCTATAAAAACAAATAAAAATACAGCATTTCCATGGTATTAGGGACAAAGTTATCAGCTGGTACATTTATCAGTTATAAATACAATTTAAATTATTTAATGATTAAAACTTAACATAGGTTTTCTGTAACCAACTGTAATCTTGGTATATGTGTCTGGTTTTAATTCATTTATAAATCAATACATATTATATAACAAAATAATTTATATAATATAAAAAAAGGTATTTGTGGCTAATATATAATTAAATAATTGATAACAGAAAAAAATTAACACATTTATTCATACAAGAGATGAAACTACATGATTATTGCTTTAAGAGTTTTTGTTTGTTTGTTTGTTTGTTTTCACCAAGTTATTCTGACTCATATGTCCTTGGTGTCTTTACTCACGTTGACCGCAAGAATAAGTCAAACGTCACTCTGGCAGGGTGAATGATTGATAGTTTTTCTCCTAAAATTTAATACCTGAAAGTGATTGCATTGTCACAATAAACCATTCTCAAACCGTCCTTCTCATTGAATGCCATATACCAATTGTTTATTTTATAACAAATACCATTTAAAGTTTTGACTCAACTAATAACAGTTCTCTGAAATAATGAATCTCTGAAGAACTGTCTGCCATTTTTATAATGGAAACTATTAAGATTTGAGGGAAGGCTTTCATTTCAGAGCACTCTCCACTATAGATACTACATAGCTATTGTTATGTCAGTGACTACAATGCAAAATATTAGTTCCATTCTCACATCCTTAACTCTCAATAGAAAAGGATACGACCTCACAGATGACCTGTTAGAGCAGATCAATGATTCCTTACTAGTCTTCCACAGAATACAATTTATCCAGGTATATTCTCTTTAACTGTGCTTTCTTAGAATAATAGGGGTTGCTCTGACATTGTGGGAGGAAAAACAGGAAAAAACAATGTCATCCAAACTTTCTTTTTCTCCTTTTCTAATAATTTTCCAGCAAATACAGTTCAGAAAAGGTACAACTCTCTAGTATCTTTTGAGAAACATTTTTTGTAAAAAAAAAACAAACTTTTTTTCTTTTTTGTTATTAATTAAATTTATTGGGATGCCATTTGTTAATAAAATATATATAGATTTCAGGTGTATTATTCTGTAATATATTATCTGCATATTATTGCATCGTGTGTCCCAAAGTCAAGGACAACAGTATGGTGGTCACCAGAGAAAAGAGGGATGGGGAAAATAGCAAAGGGGGTCAAATACACGGTGATGAAAGTTTTTCTTTAACATGATAAAATGCTGCCATCCATCCAATCAAAGCTGCTATCTTCCTTTACTTTGATGTTTTATCAGTTTCAACCATACTATTAGCAATAAACTTAAGCCACAGTTCATGAATTTAAATATTTTTAAGAAATCTCAAATTAGCTCACAAAAACTTTTCAAATTTCTTTTTCAATGAACAGGTTTTGAAAAGAAAATGAACAGTTACTACAAACAACACTTAAGCTTCATTAATTTGGCAAAAGCAAATAGGTGCATAGAGAGAATTTGGAGTCGGGGTGGAAATATCTGGAAATCGAGCCCATCTCCATCCAGAGGCACTCAGGACGAGTTTGTCCCTTGAAGCAGCAACCCATTAACTGCAGTCTGCAGAGCATGCCTAGGGAAAGAATCCCCCTCTTTTCCTTGTCACCAGATCTGCCTCTTTTTGTTACCGTGAATGAGGTATTCCTGTTTTTATTTAATAAGTCCAAACTCTTCTCATGTGCCATGAACACCTTCCACTAGTTGCTTCTCAAAGACTGTATTTCATCTCCAGTGTCTCTCTTGACCTTTCAACATCATAAACGTGTACCACATTCCTTCCAGCTACTGTCTCTATTTCTTTCAATCTTTCAAAGCAAAACTTCAAGAAAGGGTTTGTAATAAATGTCTATGGGTACCGTATTTCATATCATCAAGCCAAAATAAATCAGCCTTTCCTGATTATCCCAATATGTTTCTTGGTCATTGTCACCAATGACTTTCATGTTTCGATGGCTATGTCTCTGGGTACTCTGTGACCTAGGAGTAGCATGGTGTACTCTTCTTTTTTATTAATGTTCTTTTCTTAGCTAGAATAATATCTCAGTAACTTATTTTTTCTCCATATTACTAGCCACCTATTCTAAATTGTCTTTACTACCTTCTACTCCATTACAAAATCTTGTTTGTGGTATCTAAATGCTTAGTCCTCAGCCTTAATATTTTCTATATTTATTCCTATGTAATCATGTGTAGACATGATTTTGCATGCAACCAGTATATTAATGTGTCCTAAATGCATAGCTCCAGCTCTCACTGAACATCAAATTTATATTCCTTTACTTACTATCTCAGCCATATTCCACATGGCTTCACATAAGCATGTCACATTAAAATTATGACTACAATAAACTTTTGAATCTTCCACAATTATTTATTTCACAGTTTGGCACAGTTTTCCTCAGTTGTTAATCCTCAGAGATAAGAGTTAGCATATATTGTTCTTTCTTTCTTGTTCCCTCCATCTAATCCATGAGCAATACCTATACCTCTCTCTACCAAAATGTATCTTAACAACATTCACTTTTTTCTTCTCCCCTTACACTTGTTCTAGAAAAAGTTATCACTGACAAATATCTAGTCTAAGTGGTAGCCTGCTAGCCCTCCTTCCGACCTTCACATAATTCACATGGAGGTTAGAAGAACACTGGAACCATAAGATACTTTGTTTTTGCTTTGTTTTGTTTTTAACAAGTCAAAACTATCTGTTACAATGAATTCAAATCCGACGACAATAAAATACAAACTATTTTAGTCTACCAGGCCAATCACGGCATAGCCCAAGATTTAATCTCTGTAAATGTCTCTCTGATTTTCCTCTCCATAACACTAAGCTACTTAGCTATATTGCTTTAATTTCTGGTTCTCAACTGCACTGAATTTATTATCTCTTCAGGGCCTTCGCCCTGCTTCCTGCACCCCCCAAATTATCCTGTTTAAATAGCTAGTTCCTTCCAGCAGTTGTTTAGGAGCCATTACTCTGTTTGTCTTTCCTGCCCATTCAATGTAGGGTAGTGATCAGTTCTCTCTGCATCTATTATTTGATTCTAGACATCCTAGCCATTATAATAACTGGCACAATTATAATTATAATAACTTAATTATCTAGTGGGCACATTATCTCTGTTAATATATAATAATATCCCAGAGTGATTTTTTGTTTGTTTTGTACATGGTTATATTCCAAATATATTAAAAAGACCCAACACATACTTAGTGAACTACAGATATTAACAGAATAATTGAACAGGATACACTCAGTATGCAAGTCACATGTGCTATTATTCTCACCAGGTGCATATTGAGCCCACAGTTGAAGGATTTAAGTTTATCCAATGATGAGCAGTTATCTATCCAACTCAAAAGTAAACATAATCAGTTAAACTGCTCTCCAATTTCTATAAATGTTCTTCTTAGCATCCATATTCCCATATTCAAATGATAATTAGAAGTCATCTAATACATGTTTTTTCTGATACAATTATAGTTAAATTTAAATGCTACTCTCCTGATAATGAAGGATTCAGTCTCAACCTGCCATATTTTGAGTTCTTTTCCTAGAGATGTAGACATGTAAAATACAGAAATAGCTAGGAAATTTGAGAGTTGTCTGGTACTTTACAATGATCAATTTTGCTCCTACTTCATTGCAGTTTTTGGACAAATATTAAGCACAGAAAGTTTTGGTAAGTAGAGAGACAGTCTATTACAGGAGTCTTCTCAAAAAGTTTCAGGTTCAAGAACAAAACTAAAATGGTGGAAAACTTTGCCAATTTGAGGAATTTTCAATTTTCAATTATGTAACACAAAAAAGCATTAGTAAGTCCTAAATTGGTGTTCTAACGTCCAAACACCTAAGTGGGACCTTTTTTTTCTTTTGGTAACAGAGAAGGAAAGAATAAACACCTCATTATTTTGAATTCTTACAGCAGAAAGAAACAAGCACTGAAATCTATATGAATTAACCTGTTAAAAATATCTATTTTAAATGTCTGGAATCAGCATCCAATCCAACTTGGGTTAAAAAGCATACATTTTTTTGCTTTGTCCATTCATAATAACCTTCCCACTTTGTATTCCTCATTATCAAAATATTAATGTCACATACAACTGGTATGTGACATTAATACCACAAAATACTGCGGTATTTTGATATGTGTGCTTACCAGCTTTATTTTTATAATTAATGCATTACTGATGCATGCTCTAGTGGGGGAAGCTGCGATCTTGAGCTTTGTCTCCAAGCGCTCACTTACTGTGCATAAACACAGGTTGTAAAACAGCCAGGCTGCATTGAGACTGCTCTCACATCTTTCAAAGGGGTCAGTGACCTGTGAAAAGCAGTTAATCAGTGAATATATCAATAATATCAAGTTACCAAGCAAAATCTTTGCATAAGAAGAGAAAAAAAGGTCGATTCTCTTGAAGCAGCTGAAGCAGACGTCAGGAGACACGTGCGTGAGTGCAGGGCCCTGTGGGCCTAGAACCATGGCTGGTACACAGCAGACGTGTAGATAGTATTTGTTCAGCAAATGAGCATGTGTCAGCAAGTTAATAAATGGATATGGACTGTTTTCTCCAGCAATTATAGATATGTGTACAATAGGAAAATGAGCCTAAAAGTAAAGTACCAACAAACAGCATAAGCTCATTCTAGGGGTGTGTGAACAAAAAGGCATGCATGCTTTGCCTTACTGTCAAGTGGCGTGGAGATCCTCAGTGTTCTCCTCCTCCTCCGCAAGGCTGTCCTGTTTAGCCAACATCATCTGCTGTTTATTTCCCTTGTTTTCACTTGCTTTCATCTACTGAAACTTTAATTTTTTAGTTTCATTTTTCTTTTCTTTATTTTAAAGATTTTATCCATTTATTTTTAGAGAGGGAAGGGAGGGAGAAAGAGAGAGAGAGAAACATCAATGTGCGATTGCTGGGGGCCGTAGCCTGCAACCCAGGCATGTGCCTTGACTGGGAATCGAACCTGCAACACTTTGGTTCGCAGCCCGCACTCAATCCACTGAGCTACGCCGGCCAGGGCTCATTTTTTCATTTTATAATTTCTTTTAGATGATTACTGATACATTTATAAATTAATTATCTTTCATGCAAAAGGCCTAAAAGTCTCAGAAAAATAAGTTTAAGCTTTTTAAAAATATCCTTAAAATTGGGCCTACAACATAATAAGCTTCCTAAATGATTGCTGTCTCTTGTGGATTTTTATTATTTATACTATCCTAGTGATCTTATAGACTATGTAACTATATTATTTTAAGAATACCTCAATAAAATGTCTCATCTTTCAGGATTAAATTTCAATGGCTTTTCCTTAGAAATTGTACAAAATATCAATGGTTTTATTAATCACTTGGAGGGAACATTAACATAATCAATTAAATTAAATAGTTATAAATATGAAGCTTTTAGAGAAAGTAAAACAAATACTGTAGTTTAAACTATGTGCAAAGCTAAAGCTAACGTAGGCTTTTTATTATTTTTAGTCATTTCCTTTCCATCTATTCAAAGAGACATGCATTATTTGTTATCTTAATGGCATCTTTGGAACATTGGGAATCACTATCTATCCTTATTAAATCTATTTTCACTTAATGTTCTATCTAAATCTTAGAGAATTGATGGCTGTGATTAACAACTTAATAACAGCATTCTGTGGATATACTAGATATAGTGAAGAGAGGTCAAGACTCTTTAGTAAGCAGTAGAAACAAAGAGAAAAACCATCAAAATTCAAGATGAAGTAGGACTGAGGAAACAAGATTTGCTTTATTAAATGCTAAAAGGACAGAGATGAATCACTGAAAACATAAGCTCATGTTTTATACATACACTATTGATTCATATTATTTTATTCTGAATAATATAGTTAAATTGCATACTCATAAATACATTTCAGAACATTTTTGGATTTATAACATGATAGCAAAAGTAGTACAGGGAGTTCCTGCATATCCATAGCCAAATTCCACTATTTTACATCCCCCTACATTAATATGTTATATTTGTCAAAATTAACCAAATGGTATCAATACATTGTTTAATTAAGGACTATATTTCATTTAGATTTCCTTATTTTTCCTTAATATCCTTTATTCTCATTCCAGAACCCTGTTCAGTACACCACAACGCATTTAGTTGTGAGCAGGTTTCCTCGGACTTCCCGTGGCTGTGGCACTTTCTCAGACACTCATTGTTTTTTGTTTTTTGACAGTTTTGAGAAGTATTGCTGAAGTATTTTGCAGAATGCTTCTCATTTGGGATTTTTCTAACTTCAGTGACGATTTTGGGGGGGAAGGAAGAGCAGAGAGATAAAGCGTAATTCTTATCACAGCATACTGAGTACATGTTATAAACACCACTTTCATTTTGAAGTTGACTTTGATCACCTGGCTTGAGGTGGTATCTGCCAGATTTCTCCGTGGATAAGTAACTCAGTCTTCTTTCCATAAAGGACTCTTTGTGTGAAAGTCACGATGTATAGCCCACCTGGGTAAAGACAGAATATATGCCTCCAGTATTCAGAATTTCCCTACACAGAAGATTTATCTAGTCCCTTTCATTTACTTGTTTATTTCATGGTTTATTTATATTAATATGGGCTCATGCCAAATTATTTTATATCCCCAATCTGATCATTCCAACATCCTTTTCATGTACGATTTCGATGCTTGCTCTGCCTCTTCATTTTTTTTTTCCTTGATAGCTGGACATGGTGTATTAGGTTCAAGTGGGGCAGGATGGTAAAAAGTAAAGAACATTTTTTGGCAAGTGGAATAGAAAAACTGAGACAGGTAGTTGAACAAACTGGCCAAGAAATTTACAGTCCGATACAAAAGGTCAACTCCCTGGAGATGATATCTAGATGTGTTTGTTTTAGTCCATGCCCAGAGAAGCAGCAAACCAGGTGACAGAAGCCAGGACCAGCCACAATGACTAACAACCCCAGCCCTGTCAATAACCAATCAGCAGAGACCAAGGTCCTGAAAGAGCACATGGGGAAAAGTGAAACATATTTTGCTGAAACCCTCCTCTGAAACCCCTCCAAAGATTCCTGCCTGCAAGAGAGAGATAAAGACCTCAAGACAAAGGACCCAGCATGCTCTTTCTCTCTCTCTGGGGAGCAGCCTGTGCCATTTCCTTCCCTCTCTTTTTCCCCCACAGGCACACATTTCCTAAACTCTAAGGGTCCCCACCAGACTTGCAACCAGGGGAGAGATGGGCAATGGCAGCTCGTTCCAGGCTAATGCCCTGAACCTGTCCCCAAGGTTCCCTTTTCTCTGGCTTCCCAGTGAGCTAAGGCAGCACAGCCTAAGCTCTCCTGTTACTGTCTTTGTTTTACTGCCCTCAGCTTTGATAAACATCTCCTAAAAATCACGTGGACTTGTGTTGTGAAATCTCTCCTACATGAAGCCAAGAACCCACACACTACTGCTGGCCCTAGGCAGACTTGCTGGGGGCCAGTTCCCCTGCCCAGTAACAAAAGGGACTGCTGTTAGTTGATCTTGGTAATGCAATGCTGAGGTGTGCAGGGAGGGGAAGAATTCTACAGTCCTATGACAGGTCTCAGTCTTAGTGAACCTGCCTCTCTGGGTTGTGAATTTCACGTGTTCCCTCCCCTGCCTTACATAACACAGCAGAAGACAGAAGGGCTAGAGTGGGCTGAAGGTGGCTGTTTCCCCTCCCAAGTCATTTAGCTCTGATAATAATGCCCCGGGAGGTTAGGCTCTGGTTAACTAGTTTTCACTGAGGCCAGGACTTCTTCAGCACTGAGTACTGTGGACTATTTAAAAAATGATTTCTTTTCTCCTCTCCTGCAGGAACATAATATGATTTTTTTCTAGCATTTATTATAATGGACCCAGACAAAGGACCCAGGTTGAGATCCTGAAGGAAATGCTCACCATTCTATAGGGCAAGCTCCATAACTAGGTTCCCTTGGAATTTTCAACTCTCAGGCTTGTCTACACCAAGCCTCCAGAGATTCATCAATTCCACTTCTGTGTTTTCTCCTCCGGCACTGGTTCCGCAGGCAGTTTTCATTGTGAGTCTCCTTTCTCATAGACCATGATTCCCTGTGTTTGCCTGTTTGTCTCTCCAATCTTGGGAGCAGAGGTTTGCCCTGGATCCTCCCCTCTCTCACTGATCCAAGAAAAGTTTTGTTTTTTAAGTCTGTTTGGTATTCTTTTCTTGTTGTTAGGATGGCATGGTGACTGCCAAGCTCCCTACATGCAGAGCTGAAAATGACAGTCCCCTAAATTATACATAAAAGACCAAAGTAAGAGGTCACAGCATTTATTTGACATCAAAAAGAATTGCACTGTCCTAGGAAGCACTGATATAGGCAAAAACCAAAGTAGTGTTCCAGTTAGATGGTGAAGACAAGGAGCACTTATGAGTAAGGGAAGTTAAATAATTACATGAATAAAAGGGACAGATTTTTATTGGTAATAATAAGCCAAGGAAGGCATTTCCATAGGTGCAAATAAGCTAATTTATACTTTATCTACTGATGTCAGCAGTTAATTCTAAAGAATGTTTTCAATACTCAGGATGTCTGCTTTGCTATTAGCTTTGTAAACAATTGTTTAAAATAAAGTGTTGCTTTGACCCAGTCCAGAGTTTATTTTTTTCCAGTTCGAACATTGCAATGTTTTGAAGACTAAGACCAAAGTAACTCCTCTGGGATGGTGGCCCCTACTCCACTTTGAAATGGCTCCATTTATGTTGTTTTTCACAGGTTATAACCCAAGAGACTTCACTGGGAAGCCATCTGTAGAGACTTTTGTGGATCCATCTGTGTCTACATTAAGGCAAAATTAGTTCAATATGAGTTGATATCTCAAACTTTAATGCATTAAGACGTGGATTATTTTAGCCTCTTACTCTTGTTTTCTCTATACTCCTGCTCCAACAATGAGAATTCTGGCCCCCACTTTCCACAACAATTAACTCAATTGTTAAACTTCAGTGTATATATGTGAGATTGAGAACAATCACCCTATAATCAGAATAGTTACCCACGGGAGACACTATTCAGTGCTTATGAGCAGTTCCACGGCCTTCAGTCTTACAGACTCCATTCATTTCAGAACTTGGTAGAATTATCACTTGATTGTCCTCCTGAAGTTGTTTTATTCATTTGGACTTTTAGATTATTTTGTCATATCTGTTACTCTGTCTTGATATCCCTGTTCTCTAAAACTTTTTTTAAAATTTAAATTCATGAAGGTTCCTCTTTGGATTGGAGTTTCTTTAGGTTTTCACAAGTGCTTACTGTGTTGAGTTCCTGATTATAACATGAAACTGAATAGTTTCTCTGCCTTAAACAAACATGCTATACTTCCATATTCATTTCCTCTGATTCTGAAGAAATCACTGATCTTGATAGTTTTACTTTCTCCAGACATGCATATAATTGAAATCACCTACTATGCTGCTTTTTCACACGGACTTTTCACACTTAGCAATGTGCATTTAGGTTTCACCCAGGTGTTTTTGATGATTTGATATCATCTTTTTATCACTAAATATTATCTTACTTTATGAATGAATTGCAATTTGTTATTTCTTAACATATTGAGGGAAATCTTGGTTGCTTTCCAGTTTTAGTTATGAATAAGCTGCTATAAATATCTGTGTGCAGGTGTTTGTGGACATAAGTATTCAACTCACTTGGGTAAATACCTCTGTGCCTGATTACTGGATTGTATAGTAAAACTATATTTAGTCTTGTAAGAAACTGCCTAAATGTGTTCCAATGTGTCTTTACCATTTTGCATTCCCTGCAGTAATGAATGAGTGTTTCCGTTACACTGTGTCATTTTCAGGATCATAGTCAGTCTTTGGATATTAGTCATTTTTAATAGGTATGTAAAAGTATTTCATTGTGTTTTAAATTTTCATATTTTCTAATAATAAATAACATGGAACATGTTTCATATTCATCTGTGTAATCAGTATATTTTCTTTGATGGTGTTGTTCAGACTTGTTACCTTTTTTTCATGCTGAGTTTAATTATTATATTTTGAATATGACATTTATGTTCGGATGCATTTGAAAATATTGCTCCTCAGCCTGTTGGTTCTCTATTTTCATCCTCTTAATAGTGTCTTTTGGTGAAACATTTTAACTTTTACTAAAGAGGAACATCAGTTTTTTTTTCTTTGATGAACCATGTTATTGGTGCATTGTATTTAAAAACTCATCACCAAGCTAAAGGTCATATATATTGTCTGTTATGTTTGCTGAAGATATTTTATAATTTTATACTTAGGCTTGAGCCATTTTGAATTAATTTCTGTAAAACTTTTAAGGTCTATGTCTAAGTGCTCTTTTAAAAAAAATTTTATATGTTCTAACACTTTTGATTTAGGAGGCTATTATTTCTCATTGACTCACCTTATACCTTTTAAAAATCAGTTGACTATTATGTGTAGGTCTATAATATAAAGAGATCAAAGCCCCTTTATAATATAAAAAGGTTTTGACCTCTTTATATTATTCCATTGATCTATGTGTCTATTCTTTTTGCCAATACAATGCTGTACTGATTACTGTAGCATTAAAATCTCAAGATTAGGTAATATGAGTCCTCCAATTTTTTTGTTCCTTACTATAGTGTTGAGTATGCTAGGTGGTATTTTTGTTTTTATATCTAAATTCAGAATCAGTTTGTCAATATCCATAAAATAGCTTACTGGGATCTTGATTGGGATTGCATTTAACCTATAGATCAAACTGATACAAACATGTCAACGACATTTTAAAAATGGCCAAAAGATCTGAACAGATCTGAATTATGGAAAAATAAATCAACAAAGCAAGGAACATGAGAAACAATTAATGTACAAAAGCTAATAGACTTCCTCTGTATTACAAATGAATTATTGAAATCTGAAGTTTCACCTAAAACAGTGATTTTTGTCTTTCTTTTTTCCTATTGTTTTTTATTGTTTTTCTATTACAGTTGTCCCAATCATTTCCCCTTTGCCCTCCTCTGCCAACCCCACCCCTACTCCCACAGTTAGTAGCCACACCATTGTCCATGTTCATGGGTCATTCATACATGTTCTTTGTCTAGTCCCTTCCCCTTCTTTCCATCATTTCCCCTTCCTCCCTCTCCTCTGATCACTTTCAGTCTGTTGCCTGTTTCCGTGCCCGTGCTTCTCTTTTGTTCATTGGTTTATTTTGTTCAGTAGCTTCCTCTTATACTGAGATCATATGGCATTTGTCTTTCACTGACTGATTTACTTGATGCAGCATAATATTCTCCAGTTCCATCCTTGCTGTTGATTTTGCTCCATGTATCTGAATACTTATTTGTTGGTACACACAATTTTAGGATTGTTATAACCTCTTTATCATTGTATGTTGCCTTTATGCATCCCTATTATTTTTTCTTGTTTGGACATCTCATTTGTTTGAGATTAATATAATTAATCCAGATTTCATTGGATCAGCGTTAGCATGCTATATCTTTCTCTATCCTTTTATTGTTAACCTGTCTGGATCTAAATGTAAAGTTGATTTTTATAAACAGTTTAGGCCTCCTTATTTTATACAATTTGACAGTCTTAGTCATGCCTTGGTATACTTAGACCATTCTTAGTTACATTGATTATTTATATATTTGAATTAATATCGACCAATTTGTAAGTGTATTCTGTTTATTGCTAAAAACATTTTCTGCCTTCTCAGGTTGTAATTTTGCTTTCAGGTTTTACTTTAGTTCTTTTATAGTTTGGGAAATGTGTGAAAGAGTGCTCCCAATTCCTCCTTCCCATTCCTGTTATAGAACAAAATTCACTGTACTCCTCCACACACTATAATCAACTAATGCATTGTTACTGTTATTTAAATGAAGTTCATGTTTAGATAAACTAAAAATAAAACAAATAAAGTTTACTTTCCTTGTAGTTATTCTTTGCCAGCTCTCTTCTTTTATTTAGATACACATTTCTCACTGCTAACTGTTCTTTCTGCCTAAAGAAAGGCATGCATACACCTTACAGGTTAGACCTGCTGGCAATTAATGCCATCAGTTTTTGTTTGAGAATGGTTTTATTTTTCCTTCGCTTTTGGAGGACAGTCTATCTGTATATAAAATTCTAGATTAGTATATTTTTCTTTCAACAATAAAAACCACCAATTTTTTCTGCCCTTGCTTGTATGATTTCAAGTCCATGGTAGTTTTTAACCTTATTCATGTTTCTATAGAGTTAATTGTGTTTGTTTATTTTTATTGTTCTTTATTTTTTTTGTTTTTTTTTCAGTGTTTTATCTTTGTTTTGATTTTATGCACTTTGAATATTATATGATTAAATGTAAGGGTTTATGTATGGGGTGTTAGTTATTTTATGTTTTTACATATTCAACTTGGTATTCTCTGAGTCTCCAGAGTGGCTTAGCATCTCTCATCATGCTTTGAAAGACCTTATCTATTGTTACTTTAAACATTATTTCCTGCCATATTTCCTTTCTATTTCCTTTGCACCATCTGCATGTGTTTTCCACCTTTTGAGTTGTTCTTTGTTCAGAGATCTGTTCTCTTTCTTATATTGGTTTTTTCTTTGCATTTCAGTTTAGGGAGTTTCTATTATGCTATTTTCATGCTTACAAATTTTGGGGGTTTTTTTAGGCTGTGTCCAGTCTACTGATGAGCCCCTCCAAAGCATTCTTTATATCTTTGGATACCTATCATTTGTTTTTTATTCTTAGAATTTCCATCCCTCTATTTATATTACCCACCTGGTGTGTGCTAATTCTACCACTACACCTGTTAACATTTTAATTATACTTATTTTACTTCTGCAGTTTGATAATTCAAATATTTGTGATTTCCCAGGCTGGTTCTGGTGGTTGTTTGTCTCTTCAGACCGTTTTTTTCTTCCCTTTTAGTGTGCATTATATATTTGTTGCTGCTGTTATTGAAAACCAGACCTGATTTATCCAGTATTAGAACTAAGGTAAACAGACCTCTGCCATGAGGATTTACATCAATCTGCCTAAGAACTGTGCTTGTTTGTTATTTTCCCATGGCTTCAGACTCCTCTAGTGTCCGTGCTTTTGTCTTTGCTCTTGAACCTTGATATGTGTTGATCACACATGAACCAAGTTACATGATTCCCTTGTTTTTATAGCTGAGTAACATTTCTTTGTCCCAGAGAATGATTATTTATTCAGCATTTAGATTTAGTATTGATCATATGTTTTGTTGATTATAAAATAGTTAACATAAATATTCACATGTAGTTTATTTTGTGGAAACAGAATTTCTTCCTTTAGAGGAATTCTAGAGGAAGAAAAAGATGGGCCATATTACAAGTGTACATTTAATTTTAAGAAGCTATTGTACTCTTTTGGCAAATGATTTTACCATTTTGCATTTCTACTGACAGGCTAGAAAATAGTTCATCTGACTATTTTAGCCATTCTATTAAATATATGAAGGTACTTTAATTTGGTTTTCTTTGTATTTTTAATGAATAATCATGATAAACCTAGTTCTGTGCATATATTTTTTAATAATATATTTTGGGGAAGTGCATTTTCAAATATTTATTTTCTCATTATTTTATTTGTTTTGATTATTACTTATATGTACTTAGTGCTTTTTCAGATATGTATTTCCCCAATATTCTTCTAATTGACTCATTTTTATTTATTTTTTTAAAGATTTTATTTATTTATTTTTAGAGAGGGAAGGGAGGGAGAAAGAGAGAGAGAGAGAGACATCAATGTGCAGTTGCTGGGGGTCATGGCCTGCAACCCAGGCATGTGCCCTGACTGGGAATTGAACCTATGACACTTTGGTTCACAGCCTGCGCTCCTCATTTTTATTTTTAACACTATTATTCAAAAATATTTTTTATGATTTTTGTGAAGTGCAACTTACTGCATTTTTTTTCAATTTATGGATTTTGTGCCTTTTTAAAAACATCTTCCAGATGTTTTCTTGTTTTAGGTATTGCATTTACATGTATGGCTCATTTTGATTTTTGTTGTATTCAGTGTGAGTCATGGATTGAGATTCTTTTTGTTTCAGTTATGAATACAAAGTTATTTCAGAACTATTTTTTTAAAAAACTTTAAAAATTCAATTGTTATGTTCTTTGTTGAAAAAGAATTGTATATGTATGATAGGTTTATTTCTAAGCACTATCTCATTTCTTGAATCCACATGTTTACGTTTTTGCCTTATGACACAATCTTGATATTTATACAGTATGAGCTCTAAAACATTTTAAAAACAAAATTGCTTTAGCTATTCTTGTTTCTCTGTTGCTTTTTATATTTTTAAAAGGTCCTTTATTTTTTAAAAATTAGGACTACTGAGATATATCCTCTAGGGCTTATTTTTAACCTTTATTTTTACACTAATATGCATATAATTTAAAAATATAGTTTGATTAATTTAAGCACGTGTAGATAGTGAATTTATACACATCACTATAAGAAATTTTCTTGTGACTGGTACCTCTTCATGATCCATCTCTCCCCCCTTCTGATTCCAGGAAACCACTGATCTGCTTTTTGTCACTATACAGTTGATTGCATTTTAAATAATTTTATGTATATTTAATTGTTCAGTACATGCCTTTTTTAGCTATTTAAATATGCAGAATAACAATTTTAAGATTTTCCCTTATTGTGTGCATCAATAGTTCATTCTATTTCATTGCTGAGAATTATTCCATTGTATGGGTAAACCATACTTTGGCTGTTTCCAGGTTTTTGCTTTTACAAAGGGACCTGCAAAGAACCAAGCCTTGAAATGGGAATTTGTATACATTTCTCTTCATTAAATATGTGGACTATAATAACTAAGCAGTCTGATAGATAAATATTTAAATTTCTAAGTAACTGTAAAATTATCTTCCAAAGTGTTTATGCACCCACCCCCACAATATATGGGCATTAAAACTGATCCATGTCTTTGCTATTAGTTGGCACAGACAATTATTTTACAGGATTTAGCGGTATGTTGTAATGATTTTATTTTGTACTATCTTAAAGACATATTTTGTTGAACAGTTTTTACTTGATTATTGGTCATTCATATATCTTTTTGGTAAAATATTTATGCAAAAATTGTCCCACTTTTAAGTGTGGGTTTATATCTTACTGAGTTGTAATTTGTTGAATATATATAATTAGATACAAGACATATTACATATATATTTTGCAAATAGATTTTCTATTCTGTGAGAATTCTATGTTCAATGAAAATATTTTGCTCTTTAACTGAAGGTAATATATAATTTTATTTTATATAAATAAAACCCAAGATGATTTATTACTAGCAGATATGAAATATTAAAGCAAATTCTTCTGGCTGAAAAAGTATGATACTGATAGAAATTTGGATCTACTTAAAAAATTAAAATGTTGGGAAGTAAATTAAATTAATTTAAATATGAATGGATATTATTATTGTTATTAATAGCTCAAAGGTAAATAGTTATATATAGAACAAATATTGATGCATTATGGTATTACATATATGCAAATATAAAATGCCCCAACAGGTGAAAGAGAGGAGTTAATGGCATATTATTTGTAGTTCTTGCATTATGATTGAAATTTTGTCTAAGATTATTTAAAGATAATCTGTGATTAATAATAAATGTGTCTCTCAAATATCTTTACAATGTAATTTTAAAAGTCTGCATTTTTTTCTAAATCTTTCAGAGGGAGTATTAACCTGTTATGACAACTACATTATCCCTGGAAGTGGATATTTTCACATTTAATTCCAATGTTATAACACAAAAATGATACTGAAATCATACTTACACATAACAAAAATAATTCAATACACATGCCATACAAATAGCATTTACCAAAGAAATGTCATTTTACACAGTAACAAAAATTCTCATTTTGAAAGAGCTAGTTCAACAATATTATTTTTAAGTGTATTTTATTGATTATGGTATTAGAGTTGCCCCAATATTTTTCTCCCCTTTATTCCCCTCTGCCCTGTACCCCTGCCCTCCAGCATCCAACAACATTCTTTATAGAATAACAATAATTAAAATAAGGCAATCATTCAAAAACAAGTCACATACAAATAAAATGATACTGATAAAACTATAAGTAGATTTTAATTTTTTCTGAAATAAAATATGTAAATATGAATCAATATTTCACCTGAATGTCAAAAAATCCTGCATATGGAAAATTATACCAAAACAAAATATAGAAATGGAAACCCAAATTTACATGAGGTGATCTTTCATTTTTTTAGTTTATTTGCTAATCTGTTTGAAACTACAGAACCTCTGATCAATACTCATGGTACATTAGATTAGAATGTTAAGTAGACAATATATTATTTCCATGCAATTTCAAAAACAACTGTTTCATCACTTCCACATGGGGATAGTTTGAAAAAGATCACTTTTAAATTAAAACAGTATAACTTTATATATGTGACTCAGTTTATAGTAAGAAATTCACTTTGAAAAGAATTAAAAAGTGCGCAAAACAAATTCATATTAGCTACAGTGTTAACAAAAACGTATGCTATTATTGAGGTTGTTAGGAAAACATCCCTAAAATCCCATGAAGTAATGAATGCCTTTTATTTTTTTTCTGTTTTTATTTATTTTATTTTTTAAATTTTATTTTAATTGTTGTTCAAGTACAGTTTTCTGTCTTTTACTCCCATCCCAACCCACCCACCCACCCTCCTCACCTCCCTCCCATTTCCACCCCGGCTATGGGTCCTTTAAGTTTTCTTACTAGATTTTGAGTTTATGGTCAAGTTACTCTATTACATAGATTTTAAAATAACCTAAATTATTTCAAATTCCTCTTCATGGTAATTTTCTTTACAATAGTAATTTATGCATTGATTCCCAGTTAGGAACCAAATAGCACAGATCTTTTTATTATTATTATTTCTAATTAAGAACAATACAAAAATTACCTTTGAACTTGTTTTCAAGTATGATGTAAAAGATATCAGTCTTTTTTTTAGTTTTTTAAATTTATTTACTTAAGATGTTATTTATTTATTTTTAGAGAGGGAAGGGAGGGAGAAAGAGAGAGAGAGAGAAACATCAGTGTGCAGTTGCTGGGGGCCGTGGCCTGCAACCCAGGCATGTGCACTGACTGGGAATCGAACCTGTGATGCTTTGGTTCACAGCCCGCGCTCAATCCACTGAGCTATGCCAGCAAGGGCATATCAGTCTTATTAACCACTGTCACCTATTGAATTTAATGGAAACATTTTTAAAAAAAGGGAAAAAAGACATTGCTCATATTTCAAAGTTAAAAACTCTGAATTGAGAAATTATAAAATGATAAAATATCAAAGACCCTTCCTAAACAATTGTTAGGTAATTCTGAATGTATCAATACATGAAAAGAGAAGCAAATATACCCAAACTTAGACCCCCATTTCTGCATTTGTAGGATAATCACAGTGAACAATTATGGGACTGAGACTTGTAAAAGGAACTGATGTAACAGGGTTAGATAATACAATGACATTTGATAAGATTCATATAACTGTGTTAACATATAAGTGAAATTTCTGATATTTATTTTAATAGAGAATGTTTCACAGAAATTACTATTATGAAAAAAACAATACTGTTCTCTGAATCTGGGTAATGTTCTATCCATTTTCATTGCATGTTGGGATAGATTTGGTCAAATGACAGAGGGGCAATAAGCATTTTCCCCTGAATTTTTGAGGACCTGATATTTTTAAAGGACTGACCACAAAATCTTCGGATAGAATATTTTCCTTTAGAACTCCAGGAAAATAGTACAGAACACATACACTAGAATTATCCTAATCACATCAGCAAGTTTCCTTTGAAACTATTCTCTGTCAAAGACGAATGCTTTCTTAAATAAATAAATAATACAGGTTAACTTAACATACAATTTTTATGTCAATAGTTCTTTAATATATTTCCAGAATGTCAAAATACTTTCAAAAGTAGCTGAAGTTGTATGAGACTTAATGACCACAATTTTCTGTCTATACTTTTAATCGTTATACTTTTTGAAACTTCGGAGTATATTCACAGTTCTGTTCTCAGCAAAACTGAAAGTGTTGAGTTGATTGAATGTCCAGAGGAACCAATTAAAGGTGGGATATTAATATTAACAGGGATGTTTCATGAATGATCGAATTATGTATTTCCTATTTTTTCATAATGCAAGATAGATTTCCCTCTAGAGCTAAAAGTTTGTATTTTTTATTTATTAAAGTATGTTTTTTTTTAAAGTGAAGATAGAGTAACTCCACGCATAATCATCCTAGCTGGAAGAAGGAGAAAATAAACCCTCTGTAAAGTTACATTTAATTTGCCTATCTCTTGGACTCCTGCAGAGAAGTGTAGCCGATGGAAATTCAAAGAGAGTTGTGCACTGGATCAAAGCTCCACTTCAGGAAATAATATTTCCTGAGTATGCACTGGAGATTTTGTTATACAGAAAAAATTTTATAAGTGGATTATTCTACCTAAATTTTATGTCTAGCTTTCCTATTCAAAACACCTTTTATATTCATAGGTTTTCAAATGGTGAGAGGGTACAATAGATAGTATAAATATAAATGTATACATTTACATAGTTTTAACATAAAATGTATTTTGTACCTAGATACTCCTAAATCAAAATAGCCTAAAAAGATATGTAAAATTGAGACAAGTAATACTATGCAGGAGGTAACAAAAAATCCCATTTCAAAGGAGCTAAGTCCAGCAGTATGTTTTATAAAATAACATGAATTAAAACAAAGCAATCATTCCAGAACAAATAGAATACAAGTAAAATGATACTGCTAAAACTCTAAGTTGACTCAAAATTATTTCTGAAATCTAATTTTTAAATATTAATCAAGACTGCTAAACATACTCTTACCATAAAACCCAGCAATCATGTGCATTGGTATCTACCCAAAGGAATAAGAAACTATGTGCAAAACCTGCACACCAATTTTAATAACATCTTTATTAATAATTGCCTAAACTTGGAAACAAAAAAGTGTTGTTTAGTAATTGAATAGACAAATTAAATACCGTACCTCCAGAGAATGGAACACTGTTTAGCACTTAAACAGAAATGAGCTACCGGGGCATGAAAAGACATGGAGAAAACTTAGATGAGTATTGCTAAGTGAAAGAGTCAATCTGGAAAGGCTACATCCTGTATGATCCCATCTTCCAGACATTCTGGAATAGGCAAAACTATGGACACAGTAGAAATGTCAGTGATTGACAGAGGTTGGCGGTGGGTGAGGGATAAAAAAACAGAGCACAGAAAATGTTTAGGGCAGTGAAAATACTCTGCATGATATAATGTTGGATACAGTGCCACTACATATTTATTCAAATCCAACAATGTATAACACCAACTGTAACCTCAAAATAAACTATGGTCATTGGGTGATACGATATGTCAGTCCAAGTTCACCGTTTGTAGCCAATGTCCCACTCCGGTGAGTGATGGATGTAATGTGGAAGGCTTTGCATGGGCTATATGGGTAATTCTGTATGATCCCATCATATTTGTTGTGACCCTAAAACTGCCCTAAACAATTAAACCTTAAAAAAAGAATTCCATTATTTATTACAACTTGTGAGCATGGATCTAGCAGTTCTGGACAAAAAAACTTCTATAATAAAATTAAACAGAATCTATTATAGGAAGTATAAAAATTGAAAAGGAACTAGATAAAATACAAAAAAAGCCAAAAATAATAAAATCATTAAAACGGTGGTGGAATTATATAGAATATGTAGGAGAAAAGAAAGGAACAAAGACATGAACATAAGTTACAGATAAAATACTATAAAGTTAGACTCATATGTTTTAAAAATGGGGCTAGAAAATTTTTACATCTTATGGTAACATAATGGGAAAAACAGGATTAAAGCAATGCTTATAAAATTGAGCTCCCTCTTCCATAGGTCTTAAGACTTTAATCATAGTATTTAAGAGGTTATAGATGAGTGTACTTATAATTTATTAAATTTAAATTTATGTTTTGTGAAATGTGTAATATATTTGATAATTTCCTGAGACAAAACAGGCTCTTCATTATTAATTCTTTTTCTGAGAGAAAATGTCCAATTCATAATAGGTTTTTGGAAAAATCTTGAAGGCAAAGGAGAGATCAAATAACTATTTCCAGACAAAGCTATCCATTTGGATGACTTACTGTGACAATTCCATTTAGTCATGGTTGTAAAATCTACTTATCATTCTAATTAAGAAACCACTGACAATGAAGAGGTATGCATTTGAACAGATAGGTATGTCCTTTGTAGAACATTATATGATGTCAGTGTTTTATTAAATGTCTTGCTTAACAATAATAATAAATCCATTTTTGCATACTGTATTTCTTCTGAATTTTGGCATACAATTTGAGATGTCTCTGTTCTCACCACAAGTTTTCACTCATTCATGTGTCCTAAATAGTCTCTGCAATATCTATGTAGGTCATTCCCGAAGACTTTTGCATCGACAATTATAAGGGTTTAACTTGTAGGTGAGGATAAAAGGAATCAGTAAACTGTGTTTTCTATACAAAAAGCAGAACTATGTCGCATAGTGTATTAACTATTAATTTTATTGTAGACATTCTCATTTTAATTTTCACTAGTGATACAAAATAAGTAAGTTATTTCAGAAAAAATAAAGGGGAAAATAGTTTAAAATTATCAACCTGCATATTCTTAGAAATCATAATGAAAAGTAAAATAAAAATTAGTAATAACGAAGTAGTTTAAAAAGTATTTTAAATTCAAATAAATATATTTCTCATGGCTTAATTTGATACATAATAAATCTTTCAAATTTAGCTTTTGAGAATTCTTTTCTCCTGAAACAAAAAATCTATTTTATATTATATCATAGTAAATTAAATTTTTAAGATAAAAGTATGCTTTTGTTTTATAACATTAATTGCACATGATTGAAATTTTGAACTATATTTTAAAGTACATATTAAGGGAAGGATTGTTTAAAGGGAAAAAGTAATTAAGATTAGTAAACACAGGGACACAGATTCTCACAGGAAATACTCAAAAACTCAATTTACCAATATATGAAATAGGTAATAGATACAGCCAAGTGTGTTTTAACTTGTGAGTCAAGGCTAATTTGATATTCAAAAAAGCAAGCAATATAATCGCTGTATAAACAGACTAACCAAGACAAACACACACACACACAAATCAGATAAAGCTATTTAGCAAATTCAACCTCCATTCATGATAAAGATGTTCATTAAAATAGGAATAAAAGAATTACCCTTAAGTTTATGTACATTGAAGAAAATCCTAAGCTAATTTCACACTGAATAGCTGAAGATACTGTAAGATCAGGAATACAAGAAGAGTGTCTTCCTTATTCAATATCACCCTGAAGGTCCTGTCACTGCAGAAAGACAAAAACAAATGTGCAATATAAAAACACCTGTTTGCTAACAACCTAATTGTATACATAAACATTCCTCAAAATTTCACAAAAATGGTACAAGAACCAAAAATTGAACTAGCAAGTTCCTAGGATATATGGCTAATACAAAATTCAATGTGATATCAATGCAAACTGAAGTCCATTTCTACATAGAGACAATAAGCAATTAAAAAAAGTAAAAATAATAAACACTACCATCTATAATAGTAGCAAAAAATGTGGTAATCAGGTATACATCTTATTGCATATGTGCAACACAAGTGCGCTGAAATCTCCAAAGCACTGACGAAAGTAATCAAGAAAGGCAAATGAAGATATATATCATATCAATAGGCTGGACAACTAATGTTGTTAATTATCTTCATACTGGTCTACCAGATTTGAGGCATTATGATCAATGTCGCTGCATTACACATATATGCATCCACATACACATCAGCAACCTTAACCAAATATTTTTGGAGAAAGACAAGTAAATTATAATGCCCAAAACAATTTTATAAAAGAAGACCAAAGTTGAAGGACTTTCTCTCTCTGCAGTTCAGATCCATTTTTAAGATACATTGTTGCTGGAGAAAGGATGTATATACATTGATGGAGTGGTATAGTGAATCTAGAAATTGATTCACATATATTGTCGATGTTCAACAAACACAAGCTCAAATGATACTGAGCAGATGCTCATGTGTGCACATAAGAGAACTTCGAGGATCATCTCACACTCCACGTGAAAAGTGACTCAAAATGGATCAATAACCTGACTCAAACCTGAGCCTATGAATCTTCTGAAAGAAAACATAGAAAAAAGTCTTTGTAAATTTAGGCCAAGCAAAAATTTTATTAGATATGATGTAAAGAAAACTAATCAATAAAAACATGATAAACTAGACTTTATAAAAAATTTAAAAGTCTGATCTTCAAAAGAGACTTAAAACAATAGAAGAGAATCAATAAACTAGAAGGAAAATATTCCAAATAAATCTGGTTTTTAAAATGTGTTCATTGTACATAAAAACATGGAACATTTAACAATAACAAGTCAAACAGATGGACACATGCTGAGCATCAGGAGGATTTCACACAAGGGCACAGGGAATGTTTGGGTGATAAAAGGGTTCTATCTTTGTACCAACCCTGTGTCTAAGCCTGGTATCAGATTCCTAAAGATAGAATCTGATATATACGTGTTGGACCAGGCCTCCACATCTGCTCCTGTCAAATGTGGCTGGGTGCAGAATAACATGCTGATATTTTTGGCTGTGAGAAGGAAATGTTCTATAAAATATACCTCCCATTTACAAGATTCATGACTTCATTAAAACTCCTCCAACAGAAAAGAGTAAACAATCTAGTTAAAATTGCCTATTTAAAAATAATTATGATAACTGTAGTGATGATATAATTTCCCATAAAAAGTATAATGATAAAAGTTCAGACATTCTTTTTTTCCCACAAATACAATATCTATAAAATGTATGTGGAATAAATTTAGAAAAGTATTTAAATTTGGTATGTGTAAATCAAATCCTTACATCTTTCTAATATTTTGTGAACTTGAATGTATCATCTGTAGCTGTGTAACAAGTTAATAAGACCTTGACCAGTTTTTAACAACAAATACTTATTAATTCGGAGTCTGTGGGGCTGGAATCCAAGTGTGCCTTAGCTGGGTCCCTTGGCTCAGGGTCTCTCACAAGGCTGCAATCAAGTTTTTGGCTGGGTTCCAGCCATCCCAAGACTCATGGAGGGGACAAATCCTGTTTCACATTTATTCAGATGGCTGGTCACAGGCCTCCGATCCTCCCTGGGTTTTTGCTGGAGACACCCATTCTTTCCTAGGTGAGCCTCTCTTCATAAAACACTCATAGCATAGCAACTACCCCTTCCCCAGCCAAGGCTAAGACAGAGAGAGAAAGAGAGATCACAGACATGCTATAACCTTATCTCAGAAATTGGATCCTTCACTTTTGCTGTATTCTACCCATTAGAAGACACAGAGTCCAAATCATGGACTGGCAAAGAATGCATATTATAAAAGAGGCAGTGAGTCATGGATAGCCATTTTGGAAGCTGCTTATATATGTTCCTACTGCTTGGTTTCAGAAATATATAATCTTCAAAAATAAATCCCCAAAGTAAAATGTACATCACCAGACTAAGTGTGATCTAAGCCAAACAGATCAAACATATATAAAGACAGATAAATGTCATCAGTAATAAAAATAAAGATATGCATGGCGTCTGTCTGAGAGAATACTTGTTTCAAATTCAAGTCCAGGAAGGGGATGGCCTTTCAAATTTTCTGGGCAATGTTGAACAAGACAACATCTGGGTATTTTTTAGGGTTATCGCTAGCAGGCTGAGGAAGAAGACAACATGGAAGATGGCAGAGTGAAAGCATAGAGAAAAACTGATATTATATGATGTTACTGAGCACTGATTACTACTACTACCTTCTCTGGCCAGGACTGTGACTGAACCTACCACACTATTCTTACTGCTGCTACCCCAGTCATCAACAATGAAAATAATAATAGCTAGAATTAGTGAGTACTTCCCACAGGTGAATTTCTATTTCAAATGCTTTACAGAGATTATATTTTACTTCACCTGCATGCATTCATATAAAGAAGTCACTATCATATTAATATTATAGAAAATAAAACAGTCACATGAAGAGATTAAGCACATGCCGAGGAAAGAAACCTAGCACTCTGGTCACCAGGCTTTCGCTCTGTGGCACTACAATCTGTCCTTGAGACTCACACTGTTTCTGGACAACTTTTTCTGTGAACTAACCATGATTCTTTATGCTCCTTTGAGAATAGTTTTTGTTTCCTTTAGCCTTTGGTATCCCAATTTGTAATATTCTAGAATTATTTTTCTTTCAAAAAACTCATAAGATACCATATAAATGATCATGTATTCATTTTAGAAACATCAACATATACTATTTTTAGTTGTTCATCGTGTTTTACAAGTAAGTAACTTTTTGAGAGATTTCTCCTTTTTCATGTACGGCAGACAATGGTTAATGGGCTTGCTGTGTAGGAGAAAATGTGCTTATAAAGCAGAAATTTGTTCTTTGTGGGCCCTCGTGTAGACTGGCAATGCCTTGATATTGTAAGACAAGAAAAACTGTGTGGTCTGCTTCCCACGGCCTTTGTTTATCAACCCCCCTCAGACAAATTTCCAGCTCAATTTCCAATTTAAAAAATGTACTTTTCCAAAGTAACTTTCAAATATCTTCTTAAATTGAGTTGAAATATTTTCTATTTCTTGTCCATCTGCTACATGCTATTGGTATTTCTTTCATTTAATTCATTCTCTTTTTAGTTATTGTTCCTAGAAACTAAATCCAAATGAGAATATACTATAAAGTAAGTTGTTGTAATTGAAAAACTACAATTAAAGATCTAGTAATTACATTATACATTTTGTAAAATATATAATTCATGTAACATTTTATTGAGTGTGGCTCACTCATAAATGTTAAACAAACATAAGTCATGTAATATCTGCGAGATTGATTTAAATGATTGAGATGAAATTATGTGGTTATGTTGTTTTAATCATTTACATTGGTTAATAATTACATATAGTTTAATTTCTTATGACTATTACTTTTATAGTCTATAGGAAGTCAAAATATCATGTAAAATATCTATTTTAGAATTGATTATTTTATTTATGGGTTGTCTTATGAAAATAAAAAATAATGGTTAAATTTTGTTAATTAAAATATATTTTAAATATTTAACAGAGAAATATAAAGACAAAATAATATTTTTTACAAATCTTTCGCTTAACAGAAAAGCAATAGATATATATCAGATACCCAAATAAAACATAAAAATTCCTTATCCACTTCCTTAATACAATTTGCAAGCTATTTCCTAAAATTTTTTAATATAATTTTCCACTAACAAAGTATGTTTGTGAATGTACAGCATTGAAGTACAGATGATGTGACTGGGTATTTTTACATAAGGGTTGATCATCAAGTAGGATAAACTAGACCCTAAATTAGATTTATTTATGATTTAAATCTAATATATTTTTATATCTACATGTTATTTTAAAGTTAACAGGAACAAATAATATCTGTACATTATTTACATGTATTTTTAGTAAGTGCTATAATTTAGAGATGATTTATATTACTAACATACCCATGCTTTCATTATTATAAAAATTCATAGCATTTTATTATTTCATTGTGTATATTTAACTATTTATTTAACTATGTTTCTGCTCCAAAGTACTTAGAATACTTGTATTCCTACTGAAGTTATACTGTTTTGAACATTCGTAATTATTTAAGGCAGTGTATATGTATAGGTGAATGTTAAATTTCTTTAGTTGAATTGGTTTATGAAAGAAAGGCCATGAGAAATCTAAGTTTTATATTTTTAAATTATAAAAAAAGTACAAATTACTTAATTACCTATGTAACTACACATTTAGGGCTTTCAATGTTTTACTTTAAAAATCATGCATGCACATAAAAAAACTGACTTTAGAGAAAGTTCAACTTAAAGTCTGATTCTATTTTCCAATGAACTTAAGAATGAAAGGTACAATAAAAAGGTCAGTGACCTAAAGTTAAAATGCAATAACTTTTGAGAGGAGAAAATGGTAAGTGTAGCACTGAATGATGTCTTTATACAGTCATAGCTTGACTAGTAAAATAAAGCTTCAGGGTAGCACTCAGAATAACTTCCATCATGTTCTCCAATATTGTATTACGCCAGGACTCATGAATTTTTTTCATGATAGGTTGACCTAAAAACATTTTTAACAGCTTACAAATCACTTTGCAATGTGCCATTTACTATTTTGATTAAATAAAAAGACAAAGCGGATAATATTTCAAGGACAATTTAAATCAATATTTTTCATTAACATTTGGCTATATACATTTCATTGTTGAACATTTCACTTGTTTCTAGATTTGTCCTTTTTAGAAAAAAAGAACACTGCAGCCAGTCTTCCTTTATAAGTCTTTCTCTTAGAAGAAATATTCACAAAAACAAAAAATTCCACAAAATTTAATGTCTACTAAAATACCTAGGATAGATATATATTTCATTTAAATAAAAAACTTATTTCCAAAACATCTTTAATATTTTGCATTTCAATCAGCAATGCATAAAAGTTACAGAACATACCACTTTCTCATTAATATTTGCTGCATAGGTTTTTAAATTGTTTTACTATTCTATTTATTGTGTCCTTTGATGTCTTGTGCTTCAGTGCTTTATTTAAAATCATTTAAGTTGGTCTGCTTTCATTTCACTTTTATATAAATTTAAGAATCAACTTGTCTATTTCTATTTTCAAATGGCTTACTAGAACTTTTATTAGAGCTATGTTTAATCTATAGGTAAATTTGGGAGAAATTGACATCTTAATAGTTAAATCTTCCAGTCCATGAACATGATGTGTCTCTATTTGTCTTCTTTAGCATAATATATACTTAAAATTTTGTGTGTGTACATATATATATATTTCTAAGTATTTAATATTTGCTGATGGTATAGAGAAATAAAATACAATCATATATACAAATAATTTTCTATGTACTTACAGAGACATGCACACATATTATATATTGTATAGATAATATGCATGTATTTGTGTAGGGGCACAGATACAGAGAGAAAGGAAGGGATCATGTTTAATTCATAATCGTTAGGTATTTTGGAGCACTAAGAGAGGATAGTTCAACGGTGAACTTAAAATGCAATTTACTAAAGTTGTAAATTTATAAATCACAAAACTTTCTTGCCAAGTTTCAATATTCTTTTAATAAATCTTGTCATTTAATCTTGAAGAAATATTCAAACAGACCAGCTGCTGCTCCTGAGAAGTAGCATTTCATTTTTTCATATGCCTGCTTGTAAAAAAAAAACATAAAATGTGTGCTTGTTCCTCTGGAATCATTCAAAATTAAAAGGGACTATGCTATGTTTTATGTATTTTTCAATCAATATGCATAAAATATTTATCTGAAAAGTAGTAATAGTGTATATTTGATCTTTGGTTTATTACCACTTGTGGTAACATCATATTTAGGAAGTATTGGTTTATATTTTTAATTTTGTTCTCTTATCCCAACCTGATACTTGCTATCATATAACTTTTATTTCTTTCTGTAATAACTTCTTGATGACTCTAAGTGATTTTCGTTTATTGCTTATAAAATCTCACGTTTCTGAGGTGCCCTTGTTACCACCATCCCTATTTTCTCACAAGCTTAATATGCACAATTACCGTTCATGGTATGATGTATTCTGTTTGCTACATAAACCAACATACCTCTCCTATAGGCACAGTTATTGAAACTTCTATCTGGATGGCATTCTGAATCTCTGTGTGAACCAAAAAGGGGAAAAAAATCTTGTTTTACATGATTGTTATTTGGTTCTTTTCTCATCTTAAGACATAGTATTATTCTAAGTTTCAATTTCTTTACACCTTGTCATAGGTAATATATTTAGAAATTATGAGATAATAGGAGGAATAAGATGTAATACCTGTACGAGTTAAGAATATGGTCTTAAATGTTAGATGTGGTTTGGATTAATTTGCATATCTTTCTAGTTATGATACATACAATATTTTAATCTCTTAATGTTTCAACATCTATGGAGATGAGAAAAGTTCCAAGTTTATTACCTTGAGAATTATTAGAAGCAACAAATGTAAAATAGTTAACACAGTGCTTCCTAATAAATGTTACTATTTTTATCATGAGCCATTATTCAAAGGGACTGTATCAGTTCTCTTGGACAGATTTAACTTGGCTTCAGATGTCTTGGAGATTTATGAGTTAACCTTAATCTTGTATGTCAGCAAATTGGAATGCGCTTAGTTGGGCAAACCTCTGCAAATCTTTCCAGCAGTCACTTGTAAGGACAGAGGCATCTTGTGACTACTGTTGCTAGATATTCTGTGATAAGCTTGCATGTCTGGTTTTTGTTGCTGGCTGTCACTTGGCAGTCAGATAGTAGTGCTAGAGGAAATCAGGTAAGGCGTTTCTGCTTAATAATCCATATTCACCAATAAGATGATAGATAGGGAATATTTACATGGTAACTTGCCAAACCTGGAGAGTGGAAACTTCCAGTCCTCTTCAGGCCTGGAATCTGAATTCCCACAATGCATTTACTTCTAATACATTTGTTGTTCAGCACAACTGGCAACACCACCCCTGCTTCCACAACGTAAATCCTACCTCTTGAGAAGAGCCGTAAGAACACCACATTGCAAAATGGAAGGAGGGATTTGTAGCCATTTCCTATTTTAGTTAAATATACAGGCTTTATATCCTGGCTCTATTTCATAGAATTTTTTAGTATATTTTATTGATTATGCTATTATAGTTGCCCCATTTTTATTATTTCCTCTATCCCCCTCCACCTTGCATGCCCCCTACATCGAGCATTCCCCCACCCCTTACTTCATGTCCAAGGGTTGTACGTATAAGTTCTTAGGCTTCTCCATTTCCTATACTATTCTTTTTATCTACTATTTTAAAAAACAAAAAAACTTTATTGCATTTTCCACTTCTATTTAGTCCCCATATACCCCTCTCCCCCAGCAATCACCACACTATTGTCCATGCCCATGAGTCTTTTTTACATAGTTCTTCCATCCCCTAAACTCCCCCTACCCCACTAGCTGTCATTGCTCTCCATCTACGAGCCTGTCTCTGTTTTGCTTGTTAGTTCCGTTCATTCCTTAGATTCTACATTGCAGTGAATTCATATGGTATCCTTGGCAATTAAAAAGATGAAAATTTTACCCTTTGTAAAAGTATGAATGAACCTGGAGAACATTATGCTAAGTTCCTATACTATTCTTAACCTCCCCCTGTCTGCTTTGTACCTACCAATTTTGCATCTTATTCCCATACCTTTTCCCTCATCCTCCCTCTGCTCTGCCCCGCTGATAACCCTCCACATGACCTCCATTTCTTTGATTCTCTTCCTGTTCTAATTGTTTGCTTAGTTTCTTTATGTTTGTTTTTATGTTTTAGATTCAGTTGTTGATAATTGTGAGTTTGTTGTCATTTTACTGTTCATAGTTTTGATTTTCTTTTTCTTATGTAAGTCCCTTTAACATTTCATATAATAAGGGCTTGGTGATGATGAACTCCTTTAACTTGACCTTTTCTGGGAAGCATTTTACCTGCCTTTCCATTTTTAATGATAGCTTTGCTGGATAGGGTAATCTTGAAAGTGCGTCCCTGCCTTTCATGACTTTGAATACTTCTTTCCAGCCCCTTCTTGCCTGCAAGGTCTCTTTTGAGAAATCAGTCGCTAGTTTTATAGGAACTCCTTTTTAGTTAATTCTCTCCTTTCTCTTGCTGATTTTAAGATTCTCTCTTTATCTTTAATCTTGGGCAATGTAATTATGATGCATCTTGGTTTGTTCCTCCTTGGGTCCAAATTCTTTGTGACTGAGCTTCCTGGATTTACATGTTTATTTTCTTCACCATATTAGGAAAGATGTTCTTAATATTTTTTTTCAAATAAGTTTTCAATTTCTTGACCTTCCTCTTCTTCTTCTGGCACCCCGATGATTTGGATGGTAGGACTTTTAAAGTTGTCCCAGAAGTTCCTAAGCCACTCCTCATTTTTTTGAATTCTTGTTTCTTCATTATGTTCCAGCCAAATGTTTATTTCTTCCTTTTGTTCCAAATCATTGATTTCAGTCCCGGTTTCCTTCCTTTCATTGTTGGTTCTCTGTATATTTTCCTTTATTTTATTTTGTATAGCCTTTGTTTCTTCCTTTATTTTAGGACCATACTCAAACATTTCTGTGAGCAACCTGAATACCAGTATTTTGAACTCTGCATCTGATATTTGGCTGTCTCTTAGTCACTTAGTTCTTTTTCTGAAGTTTTGATCTGTTCTTTCATTTGAGCCATATTTCTATATCTCAGCACCTATTATGTTGTAAGGGGCAAAGCCTTAGGTATTCGCCAGGGCAGGGCAAACCATTTCACTGTGTTGTAGTGCTGTATATGGAGGAAAGGTCAGAGAGGGAACAAATGCTATTTGCTTGGCTCTCACCCTGCTTTCAGTCACTTCCCCTGGTACGCACAAGAGAATTGTGCCTTTCTGGTGCTGATTACCAGGTGTGTGGTTTTGTGTATGTTCTAGGACCCTATGATTCCCTCCAATGGAATCTCCTATGAGACTGGGAGTTTCTTCTCATGCCACTGCAATCCCCACAGGATTTTATAGCCAGAGGTTCTGAGTCTTTATTCCCATTGCTGGAACCCTCAGTTGTGCAGTCTGTCTCACTCACCAGTTGCTCCCCACAGTTTATCTGCATGAGAATGTGGGACCACCTGGTCTGCCAGCCACTGCCCTGCTGTGCGTCCTCTCCACCCTGGTTTCCCATCTCTGCCCCTCCTACCAGTCTGGATGAATGTTTCTACTTTAACTCTTTGGTTGTCGGACTTTCATACAGTTTGATTTTCTAGCAGTTCTGGATTTTTTATTTATTTATTTATTGTTATCCTTCTTTTGGTTATGCAAGGACTACTCCATGTTGGCCAGAAGTCTTATTTCTTGAATCTTTAAAAAAATTATTGTTATTTAACATGCTGACCCATTATTGTTATTTAACATGCTGACCCATTATTGTTATTTAACATGCTGACCCATTATGTTTTTGTACTTACTTTTATCAGAGAACGAGAAGTGTATTTTTTGTTCATTTTCATTTTTCTAGTATTATCAAATTATTCACTTTAATCAAAAGATAAAGCATAGTACTTCTAAAATATATATAAATTTATAATTTTAAATTTAATATCTTTTTATTAAAAGTTTAAAAATAGAATAAAAATGTAAAAATTTTAGTAAATTAATCATTAAGAGATAACCTCAACTAACAGATTATTTAAATATTTTTTAAAGCTTTCAGTTTTGGGGTCTAACCATTTCACACACTTGAGTTTGTACTATATATCAATGTATAATTGCATATCTTACTGTTCTTACTAAAGTTTCGTGCATTTTTAATGCTCCATGCACTTCTCTGGTAGAACAGTTTTCATTGTTGTAATTTTGCATTGATTAATGTCTCTTGGATTCACTACATTGGAAGACTTTGCTGTTGTTACTTTGTTTACTATATGATCACCACTGTCCCATGTGACATGGCCAATGCTAGTGTAAGGTGTCATTTAATAATGTTTCTCCTAACAAATGTTAAAAGAAAATGGAAATAGAATTCTTTGAACCAACTTTTCCCCCCTAAAGACATAATGGTTGCTCATTAGCAAACATCTAGCTGTCATGGAATAAAGGCATAGTTTGTTATGAAGAAGAAATAATAAGTAACTAAATGCTTTAGGATTACAATGTGTCTCTCAATCCAGGGGACTCAAACTTGACAATTTGAAAGTGAACGGGAGGCTCGAGAGGGCAATGAGGGTTTTTATTTTTGGCTTCCTTTTTAATAGGACAGTCATTATGACCTTTGCAATTTTTTTTTTTTTTGTATATTGTCAAGGGCAAACATCTTGACTTTGTACATTTGCTACTTGTATTTAATAGTCGTGGTCAAGCAGGAATCTAGCTAAGCATCTCTTGTTCCCTTTGGCACTCTGCACCCTATTTACCAAAACAGAGATTGATCTAGCCTTTGATATTGTTTCTTTGCTCAGCCAGAGGTGTGTGAGGATCAGCAACTCTAATGAGCTCCAGAGGTTGCAGCGTGATAAAAGATTAAAGCCACAGGAGGTTGTGTCCAATTTGAGCTTCCAGCTTTGCAAATCCCTGCCCCAAGAGAGAACATGTTTTGGGCTTCATCAATATTTCACAGTTGTTATTATGTCGTAGAATAACGTCTGTGAACAATTCTTTTGTCAGTGAAAAGAAATGGGATAAGTGGAATCCAGGATTGTGTTTGAAAAATAAACACAGAGAATCATTTTAGAGTTAGTTATGCATCAGCCACATGAGCTACTAGTTAAGGAGTTTGTAATCTATTGGAGTTATTTTTCTTTTAATGTATTTTTTCATAAAAGTATTGTTTTTGGTTCTTCTGTGGAGACAGTGTTGGATAAAAAGCTTATAAAAGCACATCTCATTCTATATTGTGATTTAAGCTTCAATATCATCTGGTGTAAATGGTGAACTACTCTCAAATTCTTTAAATAAGCACATCCCCAAAAAACAAAGACAAGGAAACAAACACTAATAAACTCTCCAGTTCATTTTTATATTAGATCATGGAAAAATCACACCACAGAAGTTAAATAAGCAAGGGAAACTTTCTTTACGACGCCAGCAAAAGGGGAGAGAGATGTAACTCAACCCAACAGCCGGGAGAGGTTTAAGCACGTGGTGAGCTAGTAGAACAAGCTGGACTGTTAGGGAGGAGGGTGGTCACCAGGACTAGGACATCCATGTTGTTAATATGTGCTTTTAGAAGTTAGGCTCCTACTGTTCTACAGAAGAGGGAGGTAGAGGACATCTTTACTGATGATCACCTTTCAAAGAAATGGCTCCTAGGGGCTTGAGAAAGACATTCCAAGGGAGTAAAACTGGCAAGAGGCTGGACAAAGATTTACATCTCAAGGGGGCAGAGACAGAGTTTGCTACTGCAAGTTTTTTAAACTAAATGTTCTTTAAAAAGAGAGGTCATAGGACATCAGGAAGGAACCTTACTAAAGTTTAGTCATGCTGGGGGGAGCATCGAGGTCACTTTAGGCAATTATAACTGCCACTTCTGTTTGCTTGGACAAAAAAGAAACATCCCCCAGGTCAATTCCATAGAAAAACTACAATAAAATAAAAATATAGTTTTAAAATGTTTTGTTATATTCACATATTTTAGTATTTTCATCAACAATCTAAACTATTTTTGGACAATGTTTGTATAGATATTTTATTTTAAAAGTTGCATTATTATTCAAAACTAAAAATTTGTTTTACTTTGATCTTCCTATAAAATCTGTATCAAAAATAGTCAGATCTACAAAACTTACTCAAAATTAAGTAAAGTTTGTTTCTCTTGAATCTCAACAGCAAAATATATTCATTTGTTAAATTTTTTTATTTTAAAATTTAAACTTACTGTTGTGATAGACACAATAATTTGTGTGAACTGAATTAGTTCATGAAACTAACCTATTAACAACTTTTTATAAAACTGGTAAATAAATAGAGATCTGACTACAGAAATCTAACCACAAAAAAACTTACAGAATAGGAATTAACATGTAATTTATAAACAAATTGGTCTAAGAGCTGAATATATATATGTACATATATATATGAAAATCCATAAATATAGCCATGAAAATCCATAAATATAAATCTGTACTTTTTCTTCTGGATAATAACAATAAACATAATGTAATAGTTTCAAAATAATGAGTGTGCATTTAGTTTTTACCACATCAGAAACTCCTTAGTAATTTGTGTGTTTTAAGTACATAATTTTTTTGTTCTTAGTGTCGGTGACCCTGGGAGTTCATAAACACTCTCCAGCATCTCATAGTAAGAGGCAGAGGTAGACTTTAACCTCACGACTAAAATTTTATCTACCCCCAAAGTGATCTCTGTGCATTTCAAGTTTTGGTAGATTACATCATTATTTGCCTTATTTTTCATTCTAAAAGTGTGGAATATACTCTTGCTTTTTTTCTCTATGTTCTTTTTTCTGCCATGCTATATAAGTTTCAATTGGTGTATAAGCTCACATACAGTTATTGACTGAGAAACATTTCCATCAAGAATAAACTAAAGGAGAAATTTCTTCCTTTTTAACAGTAGGTGGTTTTGTCTCCTATCATATGCACCATCACCTTTTACAGTTCTTACTAGACTGAAGGAATCTGAATTCAATTTTCAACATAAATATACCCAATTTTCCTGTGAGCACGATTCTCCCATTACCCCTAAAAAAGTCAGTATCTTTACTAGCACTAATAATCTAGGACACCACTAGTGGGAAAATCTTGTTTTCTAGAAGAAGACCCATATAGTGTTTCAGATTAGACTCCCAGTAAAGCTCTTCATGTGATGGGACAATTTTTGGTATATGTGTTTAGGCACCAATAACCATCACACTAAGGCCACTTAGCACTATTGGACTTGTATATGTTTCCAGAGGGCCAGAAAATATGGATCAGACTTGCGATTGAATAAATCCTAGTCATGTCTAGTCTGTAGGAGATCATAAATCGTCAGCAGAAAATCAACATTATCTTAATGAAACATAAGTACATTTGGAGCAAATTACTTCAGAAACGCTGATGTTTACTTTCCTTAATTGTTCTTAAAGTGTTTTTCTTTTAAATAAACCTTTGGTATAGTTAAAGTTAGGAAAGAGAAAGGCAGTTATAGATTGTGTGATACTGTGAGAGAGATGAGAGAGAGAGAGAGACTGACTTAATTTTAAAACTTCAAGCATCTTGCCCTGCATCTGTGTTTCCATGATTTAATTTTATGTGCCTTGTTGCATAAAAGTAACCCTGTTGTTCAGATTAATGGGTAATTCAATATAGTCTCTCCATATCTGACAACTGATTTCATCTTATTTAGAAATTGAGAATCACTTCGATGTGTTTCTATTTGTAATTAAAAATTACAGTTATAAATTTCAAATTAAGTTTTGAGCATTTCTAAATAAAAAGAACTTCCCAAATCCCACTTCTGATTAGAATGTAAGCAAAGGAGGGAAAGCTCTGACTTCTGACACATAAAGACTTATTTCCAGTTCTTTGTTCCTTGACATCATGTTTGTTTCTTTGTTGAGCCCTTATGTTTTTATCTTTATTGCAAAAATAGATCTGATAGGCTTTGTTCATTTATTTGCTTTGTTTTAAATAAAAAAGAGAAATGTCCAAATTTAATTTCATTTTAAAAGACACAACGTATGTTACAGGAGTATATTATAGACATCTATGAGTATGGAGATTTAGGGAATGGTGGATGAAGCAGAGGAAAAGTTAAGAGAAAGCAATGAAAAAAATAAATTGAAAAACTTGAAGAGATTTTGGATGAAAAATTATGAAAAATATTTTTGAGAAGATACTGTAATATTTGAAATTTAAGGAGACAATGACCATTACCAAATCTAATTTTAGCCTCTTTTTATAATCTTCAATAAAAGTTTATGTGCATATGTTTTAGATAACTGATAAATACCTAGATAACACCAAAAATTAAGAGCTTCATTTATACTAGATTATATTTATTATACAATGTTAGAAGTATTTTATTTGTCTTGTATTTTAAAATTTATATCCTCCAAATACGTTGTTTAAGAAAAAATCGAGTTGCTCTTTACCTCATACATAATTTTAGGTTTTAGACTCTAATTGCTTTCAACAGCTAAAATTCCAACATTCCCCATGCTTTGTTATCAATTAATTGTTATTAATATTTCACCAAATGTTTAGAAGTCCTCTTCTTTCCAAAGGTTAAAATGCTGAAGTATTTTAAAACAAATATAAATAACTATACTTATATAAACATATAACTTTGTATATAAAACAATATATATAAATCTATGTCCACAGACACATAAATATTTTTCTCCATCTCTTGAACTCAATATATCCCTGTATTTCTTCTGTTTTTTTTTTCTGTTCTATTCACAGCATGAAGCCTAAACTTTCATTAAATGAATATCTACTTCTACTTGTTAGCGTTTCATGGAACTATATGTGATTGGTTCAAGTTAATATTATATACAGAGGTGGGCAAAAGTTGGTTTACAGTTAAGTGACACTTTTTTGAGTTAATAAAGCTATTGTTATAACCCTAACCTGTATATCTTCTTCCATAAGAACAACTGTAAAGCCACTTTCACCCACCCTTGCGTTTGTGAGAAGACATATTGGAAAACATTCTTTATGGAATGATATGAGCTTATCAGGCTTCTAGTAGGAATAATTTTCAGATATAAGTGGCTATTATCTAAAAAGTTCACTTATCTATAAGAAGGTATATTCAGATAGTAATTTAACATGAGCACTTTTGCTTGATGGGTCAGAGTAAAAGGATGCCACTTTTGTCTCCTTAAAACATTTTATTAAACGTAATTTCAATAGGTCAGAAAAATGTGGATTATCAATGACATCATTTTTGGCATGAAAACAAATTGTCAAAAGCATTTGAATGACAAAGGGGCAAGTGCATGCTCTCGAGTTAATTGTGAAAATTCAAGGCAAGAGGAGGTACAGCTTATTTGAGGGAGCTCTTGATGGGCACATAGATACATGTTTGTGTACAATATTCAACCTTGTGAATTACTTCATGAACATGTGTTCTTCGGGGCTTTATTTTACTCTTCTAGTGAAAATGATTATTTAGATCAAACTGAAAACTTTTCCCTAAACTCTTTAATTTAACTGGAATCATTTTTTTGGAGAAAGGTGAGATTTCTCACTCCACCCACAAAAGCTTGAGGTTTCCACACACAGTGTAAGGATTCTGAGCCTTTTTTGGCTTTTTCTTGCCCACCTCCTGCTCCACTCAATAAAGCTGTTGGATATCCTTTTATAGCTGAAAGACGGGGGTGGTGGGTGGAAGAAGAGCAGGACGGAGCCAAGTCCTCATTTCCCTTCTGCTGCTTGTAATGGATATCCCCATGGGCACTAGAGGCTCCGCACCCTGAAGCAGTGCCTCTCCTTCACATGCCATCTGCTGCCTTCACCTACCATCTTCCACTCCCCGAAAAGAGTGACTATTTTTTTATAATTAGCTCACATAGACCTGCTTTGTGGCCCTGCTATTCTAAGCTAGCACACAGTCTGAGACCAAAATCCCTTTGAAAATTGCCCTGGACATACAAAGCTAGATTGAGCCATGCCTCCTTCCTGAACTCCACGTTTCAGTTACTATGGACAGTTGTTAGAAGCAAGTGCAGGTATTTACAAAGTCAGCCACAACCGTGTCATCCCCAGAGCCCTCATTCTTTCTTTCTTCTCTGGTCTACCCAAAATGGTGCCAAAGACAGGCAACCACAGATTGGTATCTTACCTGGGCAAGCATGCAAAATCACTCCTGGGTCACCCCATATTTGCCAGCCACCTGGCTTCAGTTCTCTAGGCGATGTCCTGGAAGGCTCTCTTACTGAGCTTGGGGTCATGAGTCACCTTCATCCTTTATTGCTTGAGGGTACAATTCACTTTGGGTTTGGATAAAGTTTCAGAGCTTGGCAATAACCTTTTTCAAGGAGGCATCTTCAGAAACACAGTTTTAAAACCCCTTTTCATCATCTTATAAACTGCATCTCAGTGGGAGTTTTCAAAAGTTGGAAAATAGAAGACTTAGGCGCTTCCTTGGAAATTTATATTTTGGCCTATCTCCCAACTCAGTTTGGAATCTGATACCTATAGTATCTCAGACATTGACAAGAAATTTTCAAATTAGCACCTTTCCACAAATGTTTCAAAGTTCTACTCAAGACAAACAGTGGGAGACGGGGAGAGAGGAGGAGCTTAATGTCTTTTATTAAAAATAAACAAGAGTGGAAACTCCTTTTTTCTATTCCCATTACCATTCAACAGAAGAAAATAGATTACTGAAATATAAACAACTGAGTTACTTTCTGCAATATAGAAATAAGGAAGAATTTCATGGTTTTAAAATACGTATTTTAGTTTCCAAATAATTTATAGTATTCACATACTACACTCAGAATGCAAAGCAAAATTGATTTTTAAATAGAAAAAGGAACTTGAAAGTAAAAGAAGCATTCAGAATAAACAGTCCCAGGGCCTCTGCATTTGTTTCTTCCATTTCCTGCTGGGTTATCACCTCAATTGTCATGAATCCCGAAACTAGAGACTGGGATACATGGGTGTGTCATACAAGAAATTGCTGCAGTACTAAAACTCTTTTGAAGTATATTGACCCAAATCTAAAGTTTGAAATGCATACTTTGGTGTCATGCCCTGCACTTTTTGGTCCTGTCACTAAAGTTTTATGCCTTCAGATGATATTATAAACTTATATTTCTTCCCTTTTTAACCTTATTTTCACTCTGAATATCTAAGTATGCCTAGCTAACCACATTGGCTAAGGTTGGCATTTTGAAATGCCATCAAATCTTCACACTGTAAAGGATCTTTCACAGTTTAAGAAAACCCTCACACAGGGTAGATTTATTTATGACCAATTAGTAAGGTTAGATATCTCACAAAACACAGGGTCCCTTCAAGGCAGAGCATGTCTACTTAAGATTCATTCTCAGTTGCACAAAAATGTCAGACTTCTGATTTTCTTTTCCTGTATATATACATATATACTTAAAATTTGGTAGATGAACTTCAAAGAGACTTTTAAATGAAATATTACCATGATTTTAGTAATATATGTCATTGAATACCACCTTGAAATATTTAATGGTTAAATGTCTGATTACTTCTTATCAGAAGAACTGTTGAGAAAGGGGTGAAAATTCAGTATAATTTAGTTGATGCAACACTGAGCAATCAGTATGAGAATAGCTTGCAAACTTATGACATTGGCTTTAATTTTACTGATTAAAAAAGGAGAGAAAATGCTATAATTTTCCTATTTTGCCATTTTTCTTTTGCAGATAAAATTATATTTTTTATTGAACCTTCAATCAAGACTTCCAAACTTCCAAATGGCAGCTCCATTGTTGAGATATATTAAAAAGTGTCACTAATCCCACCAGCAGTTACATTTTCTTCATGTATGTATCCATTTTAAAAAATATACACATACATTTACTTGCTATTTGTGCTTTTGTCTTATGCTCTTTACTAGACTATCTGGTGATGCTCAAATGTATAAAAGTGTTCAACTCTGGAAGGGGTTGGAATGTTTGCCAAATTACCTACTTTTTGTGATTTTCTTGTTGTTTCCTGGATATTTTTATAGTGTTAAAAATCATGAATGCGTATTATGACGTAAGTAAAATAATTTTTCCCCTTGATGAAGCATATTCAACTTAGTGAGTACAATTTTTTGTCCTCTCCATTTCTCTGTTTTAAACCCTGTCAGCTCCCAAGAACCTCTCCATCAAGCAGCACCTTTATGGCTTTGGGGCCATTGAAACCCCTCCCGTTGTTCTCTGAGCTATAGCTCGAGGGATTTCCCCACCTTTCCAAGCCTGTTGTACACTGTGAAATAAAGAGGCTTAAAGACAAAAGAAAGAAATTTAGTCTATAATTCCTCTTTAGTTGATAAAGTGGAGTATTTTAAATCAAGACTTAGATGTTTTTGTTTTTGTTTTTGTTTCATTTTGTTTTGAACTAACTGATCACTTTTTCTAAGAGGGAGAATTAATGGACCAAATATAACTGTGTGCCATGAGGAAAGATGTTGAACTTAAGCATCAGTCTACCAAGAGAATAAATTCCCATTTGTTTTCCTGGTAGGAGACAGTAGTTTGTTTGATTGATTGATTTATTTCTAACTCCATAGAGGAATCATCGACTTACAATAAATTGCACATATTTAAAGTGAATAATTTATCAGTTTTGATATATATATAATATCTATCCCTGAAACCATCATCGAAATCAAGATAACAAACATTTCTTTTCCACCAACACTCTTTGCATTCCTTTTGACTCCAGTGTCTCTCCATGCCAACCCCCAGGCTACACCACCACTGATCAACTCTCTTCAAAGGGCTTTGCATTTTCTATAACTGTTTATAAATGTGTACACACACACACACACACACACACACACACACAGTTTTGCCTGAATTTATTTGAAACCATTACAGGCTGCAGTGGTATGGAATCTACTTGGAAGTCTTTAATTAGACCATCAGGCTTGGGTTCTTATCCAGATTTTCTGTTGATAATTTTACCAGCCAGATTCTGGTAAGAGCATATGATGCATACTCCAAAGTCACCCTCCCCAACTCTGTTCTATTTTCTCACCAGTGTTGATTGAGTCCAGGGGCCAGTTTGACCTTGCTGGGACGTATAAACTCCTGCAAAACTTTTAAAGATTTTTATTTGAGATCCTCTGGTGCCATCACATGGCTGCCTTGAGATTGTTAGAGATTAGATTTGAATAATTTGCATCCAGGTATTATCTCATTATTGTTTCATATTCCAAAGCTGACTGATGACTCTCCATCTGGGACCAGGATGTTAGTGAGATGACTTCTCTGACACTGACACAGGATCATCCAGAGCATTTCTCAAGTTTAGTATGTCACCTCTTTCATCCCCTGGCCTCACACATCCTGGTCTGGTTTTTGTTGTTTTTGTTTTTGTTTTTCATAATGGCCACCTTCTTTGTAGAAATTAGTATTCTTCAGAATTATTTAATATTTTCAGTATTTTTAATTGAGGTTCCTGCTGCAGTAGAGAAACTCCCTTGTTTTCAAAACCTTCCACAACCCTTATTTACCGCCAAAACACATCCTCATCTTCAGATTTTTAGCAACCTCTTGTAAACAGAATGTTCCAAGTGTGATATCAGATCTTATTGAATTGAGACATGTTGTGGTGTAATCTACCTAATAGAGTTTTTTTTTAATAATGTAGGACCCATCAATAAAAACAGATAAAGTCACATTTTTAAAAGATGCCCAATAAATATGTGTAGTGTATAAATTGCTCTCAGATGGAAGCTCAAATACTGTGAATTTTATACCAGTATTTATAATATTATAATAATGGATACAAATTTGTGAAGTAGATTTAAAATTAGACAAGCTTATTTGATGAGAAGACTGAATCTTATTTGTAAGCAGGGGAGCACAGGAGGAGACCATCACGTGTAAGGAACATCTTAAACCCAAGCTGGCAAAGGATTGTGCTAACTTAGCTGCTGCTGCTCCTCTCCTAAGAAGGGTCAGTAGACTTTGTCAGAAAATCAGGAGAAAGAGAGTAAAAAGCTACCAGTCTTTGATGATTTTCATCAAGTTAGAACACTAAAGGATTGTCTGGGATTTTCATAAACAGTAACAGCAACAGTAACAATAAAATTAAGATTCAGAGTATTGTATTCAGGCTTTAAGGTAGAAGTTTATTTAAAGGCAATGACAAATTAAAAACATCTCTTTGATGTTGTGACAGCAAATGTTAATACCCATTTATTATGTAAGAGTTTCATATTTCATACCCTAGGATATAGATTTCAGATTGTCTTGAGCTTGTATAAAACAAAAACAGGTTTATGATTAACCCCCCATGTATTCATCCAGCTTGTGTAGCAACAACACTGCTTGAAAAATTGGAAGTAGCTCCAAGGTTGGGACTGATTAGTCTGCTCCTACCACAACTGGCTCAGAAAGTTGGTCTACTTCTAGTTGTCATTGCATTTATTAATTTTATATGTCATTAAGTACAATTGATTAATTTGTGTATTTTGTTAAATGCAAGGAAGGTTCACTTAAGTCTTTTGTGCATTTCCTTTACTTGGACCTATTTTAATTGAAGGACAAGGTAAGGAAACAGTTATTGCCACCCGGAGAGCACCGTAATCAAGAATCTATTTCTATCTATAAGTAAGACTATAAAACAGAATGTGTTCCCACCAAAAGAGTATTGTGTGTGTGTGTGTGTGTGTGTGTGTTTTCACAATCTCTGAGACAAATGTCAACAACAATTTTAAAATACTAAAAAACTAATTTTGTCAATTGCAACTGTCTTTATGCCAGGGGATACACAATTGTATGGTCAGCATCAAAGCTGTTTCTGTTCTAACTCACACGTTGATCCTAATGCATCGTTCTGTTTCCTTCCTGTTTATCCTTCAGCAGAGTAGAGACCCATTACTTCCTGACGGAGTTCAACTTGATCAAAATCCACTCCTTTACCCATGGAAGAAGGCAGTGTTTAGCATTGCGATTAAGTCCTCAAGCTGTTTTTGTCTGTTTTCAAGATATGTAGACTTGAAATCATCTTTGATAACTTTTCTCTTTGGAAAGCCACTAAATGTTTCTTTTATCTACAAGAAAGTAGAGTAAGTGCTCTCTTCTGAAATGAAGTTGTAAAAAGCTGGAGCCTAGAGGAGTGGAAACTGTTTCCATGAAACTGAAGATAATTTTTCATGCTGAAAATACAAGTCAATTCTCTTGGAATCATGATTCATCTTGTGCAAGGGGGGGGGGATACACCCACAAAGAAACCAAAATTGTCTTCTGGAAGAAAAGCTTCTGGTAACAGAGGCTTCCCCTGCTAGGTGAGTGTCCTAGGAACACTTCTGTATCAGTGCACCTGCTGGTGGTGTTATGAGAGGCTGCATTCCGCTTTGATGAAATTTTTCTGAAGACTCTTTCAATAATGTTGCCCATTTCATGGTGGGTGATTTACAAGTGCACTAGCCCACACTGTGTTGAGTGTTCAGCAGTTTTGACCAAAATGACAAGAGCCCCAGACCCCACCCTCCCTATTCACCTGATCTCCTTCCAAGTGACTTTTTCTTTGTTCATTTCCCTAGATGAAAAGAGTCCTCAAAGGGAAACATTTTGTTGACATGAAAGACGTGAAACAAAAAATGGCACAAATGCTAAAATACAACAGAATCAATGAGTTTAAAAGTTGTTTTCAGCAGTGGGAAAAAAGAAGCTCAACAGGAGTATTGCATCAAATGGAGAGTACTTCGAAGGTGATTGAAGTTTAAACATGTAAGAATAAATCCACAGTTTATATAAATAAATTCCATTTTTAGAGTGTCCCCACTTGTATATATATTTAAAGACATACATCTTTCTCTCTCTCTCTCTCTCTTTCTCTCTCTCTCTCCCTATTTCTCTGTCCCTTCCCCTCCCTTGCCCTCTGCTTCCCTCTCTAAACACACACACACACACACACACACACACACACACACACACACACAGATGTTGATGATACCATGTTACAATGCATTATTTTGGCTAACAAAAAGGGTATCATTTTGTGTATTTGCAAGTCCTCATATAATATGAAAGAGTTACTGTCCTGAAGCTATTGGTAAGAGCTATACAGGTTTAAGTACATGATAAGAGAAAGAGATTTAGAGCTTTCTGAATAGAATTGAGAAATGTGCTCATACATAATGGATAAAACCACTGACTTCAAGGAATTCAAAGCAAAAAGGAAATATATAGTGATGTAGCATAAGGGATAGCATATAGTAAAACAAGAGAGCACTTTTGTAACACTTTCAATAAATGGTGGGCTTTGTGAACCAAGAAGCTACTAATAGGTGTATAGAACAGAGGATATTGATTATATAAGTATAAGTATTATATAATTTATATATAAAGGGTCAGAAGGTCTTAAAATATTTGAGATAAGAACAAACTAGACTAACTTGCATGAAAAAGATTTGCAATTCTAAACATGTTTCTTATAGTTGTGGCAACATCTTTACTGATGTTAATTTCACATCAAAGTACGAATGATGAAAGTCATATGACTCCCATGTTATATATTTTTATCCCCAGAATTTCTAGGTTCACCACTCACTAAGGTGTATCCCAGTGAAATTATTTAATTATCTTAGTGTCTGAACCTGTGATATGGGACTAATGTACCTACTTCATAAATTTGCCATTAATAAATATAACACCATCTGTAAAGAACTCAGTAGTATGTCTTTTTTGTTTTTTTGTTTTTCTGTGTGCTATTATTTTATAATGATTTATCTGTGCCTGTGAGGACAGGTCAAAAGTAAAACAAACATAATTATATAAGAGTTCTAATATATGATGCAAAGATAAATAAAAATAGTATGTCCTTGGGACTGAATAATTATGAAATATGAATTGATGGACCATGAGGAAACAGATTTGGGCAGGAGTAAAGCACAACGAGAATTTGGGAATTGTGTTTCCCACCAGACAAAGACCTCCCACAATGGATGCTTTATTTTAAATCTATTCTGGGAGATGTGCTCAACACGTATACATTCCCACACATAAGCTCTGTTACAACTCTCTTTCTGTCGAACAAAGGTTGCAAAGGGGATTTTCTACTGCACATTCTATTTAGTTTTCACCTAAAACAACACATTATGTCGATCTCTTGGCAGATCAGTTGAAGAGTGTTGAGAAGCTCTTTCCATACCGTGGGTGGTATAGATTGTGGCATTTATTGAATGACACACAGGTCAAAAAATTGAGCATCGATAGTGTGAATAAATAACTCTAGTATGGCTGTCAGTATGGTTTTATGATAGGCCAGCTAGGAAGTTAGATGATAGGTTTCTGAGAAGAATAAATCGTGTACTAAGAACTCATGTATTCATTTAAGGACATTTAATCACAACTGTTCTCTAGTGTTTGTATATGTAACACCATTTATAACAAGATTAAAATAGGAATTATTTGATATAAAAGTGGAGTCGTATAAAAATGACAAGCTGTTATATTCACAGCATGTTGTGACAGCTAAGTACAGGCATGTTTGCCTGTATCATTTTAAGGCAATATGTTTTATCTCATTCAGTTCCATAATGATGTGGGTCATATTAACAATTTTTCAAAATGAGACTTTCATAACATTAATCAACCTTTACTTGTACAAGAACATCAATATCTAAAGAATCAATACATTGTGTATTTACAGTTTCTAAGAATATAAGATATGTAGATAATTATGTTATAGTTATTTTATGCCTGCTTCTACTTAAACATCACAAGGGACCTTGCTGCTTAGAAAACATATTGGTACATAGAATGTCATGGTCAAGTTTTTCAGAAAAGAAACACGGTATTTATTTGACAGACAAATCTTGTATAGTGCCATAAATTCCAACGAAAATGGTTACTACCAGTGAAATAAAGTGGCATATTTAATATGAGATTTTAAAAAGCGTTATTTAAAATATGTCAAGTGGGACTCTTTTGGAGTTAAGACCACCAGCCAAAGGCTCTGCTTAAGCCTGAGCTTCGGGAATGTCAATTAACCAAATCTGCCACTCCCTAATGTGGGACCCAAGGCAAGTTACTGAAATCACTGCAAGAAATATGTTCTTGATAATCAACCGGATGAAATATCTATCTATCTTCTTTATTGGGGATGGTTTAAATGTTATAATGTTTATAGACCTAGTAGAACACCTTATACATAGTAGACACTAAATATATATTTTCTGTTTTTGCAACTACCAAGCTGGTTTGCTCAGGTGATCCTATTCAGTTGTCTCGCTCTTTATTTTGTCAGACTTCTAATGAGAAAGTTGGTTTACATGACTCTGAGTTCTCTCTCATTTCAACCATAAAGTTCCAATTCATATAACTTATCTACAAGGAAATATTCCATTAATAGTCTTTGTTTAATTTACTGGTAAAATGCATGTATTTTTCTATCTCTGTATATGTCTTTATACCAATGTATGTTAGATAGTAATATCAGGTAATATTATAACTAATAATCCTGATATAGAGTTTCTTCTCTTTCATGCTCTAAAGCAACCCTCAGAGAGGGTTGTAAGGGAAAATAAACCCAATTCTGTGATATCATATATGCGGTATTTCTAAGACAATGTTTTGCATATTATTGAGCCACAGCAAATTTTCATATTTTCTGTAGAAAAAAAAACATTTTTCTCAAACTGTTAGTCTAGATCTTTAGAAAAACAGATGCCAGGAAGGGGTTAATGTTTAAGGGATTTATTGCGAGAAATGCCTGTGTGAAAGAGACCAAGGAGAGAGCCTTCAGACTGCACAATGCAATTCTACCCCCCAGTAAAGGAGGAAAAACAACCACAAAGCACCTTTTATGCTAAGGAGCATTCTCCAAGTTAGCACATCCCTGAGCTAATTCAGCTTACAAAGTCATCTTTAGTCTCCTAGAACGCGTCTGCTTTAGAATCTCCACTGCACTCCATCATGGGAAGCATGGCCTCAGCACAGACATGGCAATGGGTTTCCAAGGTATAAACCAAGGCCCTTGACCCGCTGTGCAGCTTCCGGGAAGACGTCTGCAGCTGTGTCCGCACGCCCACCGTGCCAGTGGTGACTGCTTCCCAGGACTCTCGCATTACAGGCAAGGGCTCCTAGGGTCTTAGAGGAGTGATGAAGCCAGACACTGGCCTGTGTCGCTCTGAAAAATGACAACTCGTTAGGCTTTTGTGAAAACTCTTATTGCCCACTGGCATCATAGGAAAACGATAACATATCATTTCAAACCTAACTCAAAGGGCAGGAAATTTGTCTGAAAGTTTCTATAGACATGAAGATTATTTTGCCCATGAAGCATTCCCCATAATTCAGCCTACCTTCCTAGTATAACAATCCAAATTAAAAAAATATATATATCAAAACTACCTTTACTGTTTTTTAATAGTTCCCTATTCTACTGTGACTAAACATAGTGTAATATGAATGGATATTCTGTTTATAATATTTAATATTATGCCACTTCACTTCTATATGTGACCTTCAGTTAATATCCTGCAGCCAGAAACCCCACACTGACTAACTTTAATGGCTGTCATTTTTCATACATTCTAGTAGGAACAGTTACTAAAAAGGTGCATAAGGCGCAGGGCCAGCCCCCCAGATGTTTCCCTCTACGGCACTGACTGTAAAGACCTGCCAACCACCTTCAAAGCTGTTATTTTTTTCTTGTTTTCTTCCTAAATATTAATAGATTACATGTAACATAGTTGCTATTAATGTCTCCTTTCTTTTTTAACTGGTTGTATTATTTAAAAGTGGCAAGTATTTGCTGTTGTGGACCTAAAAACATTTACCATTTAGACAATTGATCAGACCTAGATGTAGCTATCAATTATAAATTTAATAGTGTGTTATAGGATATTCATAGGAAGAATAGCATAGTCTTTCAAATGGAATTTTTTCCATTGTCAGTTTAATTATAGAATATATTCTAGACAATATTTGCAAGTATATTTTACTCAGAGTACTGAAGAGAAGAAAGCATAAATAGTAAAATATAATGGAAAAGCCAATATATTTTTTTAGGCTACAATATATTTCTTTTTACCATGAGTCTTAATTTTTTTCTTGCTTTGGTCCTTGAACTTTAGGAATATTTGAATAAATAAACCTGAAATCCATGAAAATGTCATGTAAGTCTTTTTAAATTATGTTTAAAACTATCTATCTACATATATATATATATATATACAGTGAATTGGCAACATTACTATATCATAACTATAGCTGTAAGAGAATAATATTAGCTAATTCATTATAGCAGTCTCAGGAAGTCATAATCTTTTTAATATTAATTTCTTAGTAACCTGACATCAGAGAAAAATTCCACAGTGTAATGAAAAGAATTATTTGTCTCACACTTAAAAACCAATAACTTGTAGCTACTATAAATTATATAATACAATTATGCAGAAACACAATATAAGATTAATTAGAAATCTTAGAAAAATGGCACAAACCATCCATGCTCTTCTAAAAAACAAGTCAAAAATAAAACCCACAGATAACAATAACTCAAATACAGACTTCAATGAAAAATTAAATAGAAGCTAGATGGAATAAGAAAGCACAGTTGGTTCATTTTGTTTTAGCCTTGCACATTGATTCCCATTAACTTCGCTTTCCCTCCTGTCTTCTTACTGGTGCTTGTTTTCATGGGTGGTTTACAATTCTTCATTGCATTCACTGAAGCATATGGTTCCTTCTACATGCGCACAATGAAATGCGTGTTTGGGGACTCTGTAACTGTATATGGGCCTTTCCTTACTATCAGGGTATTATTTCAGAAATCTCTGAGGCTGCAGCTGCAGCCGCCTCTCACAGATCATCAGCACTGTCAAATGCATTCAGGAAGACAGTCAAATGGGTCTCGGAGATTTTAGCAGCACAGAAAGATTTTTTTTCTATTTCTAACTGTTAGAAAAAAAATACAGGTTATTTTAGTAGTGAAGAAAGCCCCAAAGTGGTATATTCATCACTGTTTCACTTCTCTGGTTTCAGTATGCCACAGAGAAGAAATATGCTTCTACATTTTTTAATGCTGTAATAGTCACCATGGGAAAGCTATTAAACTTACCTATGCAAAGAATAAGAATTGTAGAGTGTTTACGTAAATACTCCTAACTCAGTGATGAATACAAGAGACATTTGTAAAAGAAAGCAATTCTGTAACATTGTATATAAAGTCATGGACAAAGTGATATGAAGAAAGACTAAGCAATATTAAACCATGAATCATAATTTTGTTATCAGAAATGATGAAAGCATGAAATAACACATTATCACATAAAAATGAAAGGCATAGGCTAAGATAACAAGATGCAAATTAAAATTAAATACAGTAATTTAAGTTATCTGAGTCAAAGAAAATAGCGGTAACATTAATTTCAGTAGTGATAAGGGAAAATAGAAACAGAGTAAATTTATTTATTCTTTAATTTGAGGTGTATTGTGCATGTTGTGAGTGACTTTGTGTTTAGAGTTCTATGAGTCTTCCCGAATGAACACAGCCATGTAACTAGTCTCCAGCTCAACTGAGATACAGAACAGTTGTACCTCCCCTTCCCCTGACCTCCAGCCATTTCCTCATGCTCCTTCATAGCCAGCAACTCCTCACTGCTCCAGCCCCTCCCTGGCAAACACCCACCTGTTCTCTGTTTTCCTTTTCCTGATTGTCATATAAATGGAATTGTACAGTGTGACTGAGTTGGGCTTTTTTTATTTAAAGTACATAATGCCTTGAAATTCAGCCGTGCTATTCCCTGCATATGGTTATCAATGGGACACTGATCTCATATACATGGACTCCATAAGCTAGCTCAGAGATTCTTATTCTGTAGGTTGGAGATTGGGCAAGAAAGACTGTATTTTTAATAAATTGACTCATGTTATTTGATGCAAGAGGGCTTTGGAAAATACGAGTAAGGAGACCTGAACTAAGAAACGGTAATCACTCCCAAACTAATTCAGAAGATTGCTTGCCAACAGGGGTAAAGGAGGAGCAGAGGGCTCCTGGTACTCCAGCCATTCCTAAAGATCAGAACCTTGAGGAGGCATGGATCCTAGTTTTATTAATAAAGGTCATACACCAATATAACACCCTACTCTAGAAATGAGGGTGGGTCATTCAGTTAGAACTTGTATTTAGCAAAATGTGGCTGTCTCTGCAAAAAGGCAGAGTTCATTGGTTATAAGAAATAGGAATGCCTGTAATTAGAGGGGTAAATGAGGTATACTGGAATTGTTTTATTTGTAATAAGCTAGCTAAATAAAAAACATAAGCTCTTTCCACCACATGAGGACAAAACAAGAAAACGGATATCTAGAAGCCAGGAAGTGAGCTCTCATCAGAAATCACATCTGCCGGGGCTTAATCTTGAACTTGCAGCAGGCAGAGCTGTGAGAGACACAGGCCTGTTGGTGAAGCCACACAGTCCATGGTAGAGTGAGGCAATGGTATTACCCGCACTGACACAACAGTGGGCTGAATCTCACAGGGCTTGGATGATTCATTTAAGGGTAGAGTTACAACAGTGGTAAGTTTAACATTCCCTTCCAACTTACTGATCCCTAAGTCTGCTCTTCTCACTACCTGACAAAGTTTTCAGAGTTCAGAATACCAGGTTAGGAAGTTTCGTCCTCAAGGAGTTTATAATTTAGCAGAGGTATTAATGTTATAAAGGCTATTAAAAATACTCCTGTGTCTGGGATGTTCAGGATTAGATTGGCAACAGTCCTAGAGATTTAAATATTTTTTTCTTTTATATCTACCTCCTTCTCTCCTCACCCCATGTTGTGGGTTGAGTTGTGCCACTATTCTGTAAAGGAAATGAGTATGTTGAAGTCCTAACCCATATTGCCTCCTGAATGTGAACTTATTTACAAATAGGGTCACTTCAGATGTAATAAGTCAAGGTGATACTGGAATAGAATGAGTTCCTATTTCCTTATGAACCGGTGTTCCGATAAGAAGATGGCCACAAGAAGGCAGATCCGCACGGAGAGTACTATGTGATGAGAAAGGCAGAGATGGGCATTATGCAGCCGCGAGAAAAGAAATGCCAGAGGTTGCTAGGAAACTAGTAGGTAAGAAGAAGAAAGGAAGAATTCCCCTATAGATTTCAAAGAAAGCATAGCCTCTTAAACACCTTGACTTCAGACTTCTAGTCTTCAGAATTCTGAGAAAATAAATGTAACTTGTTTTAAGCTCCCAGTTTGCGGTCCTTTATTATAGCAGTCATAAGAAACTAATGAATATATATCAACAAAAATGTCTATTTTTCTATGTTAACTTTATTCTCATATATTTCATATTGGTTTCCTTATGAATCAGGGGCAGGAGGGGTCAGGAGGCCTGAACCCAGAATGTTCAAGGTTTATAGCACCTTGTTTTGTTTCTTTTTGTTTTATTCATTTATTTGTGTGTGGCGAGGGTTGTCCCCAGAGAAGTGAGAATTTTATGCATCTAGTCTTTGTACGTAAAATTCAAGGGAAACACTATGATTGGCCAAACAATGTGATTATGGTGAAGGGTATTACCTGCACAACCCCTGTGGCAAGAAGGGAAGGAAGGTGAAATAGTTTAGCCTCTCTAAAACCACATGGAGTGAAAGCGTGTAATTATGAGGATAAATGTTGAGTAAAATTTATGAAAAAAATATTATTGGTTTTGAAGAACATTCAAAGTAGGGGTATATAACCAGATGATGATAGATGATAGATAGATAGATAGATAGATAGATGTATATAAACACACAACAGTGGAGCAAATACACTTTTACATAAAATCCAGTATACTATGTACACGTTGCTCTACTGGTATGATCTACCAAGAGAGTGAATTCTAAAATGTATCATTATTTATATTTTAAAGATAAACCCAATTAAGGCATAAAAAGAGGATCTCCTTTTACCCTGAGATCGAAGCCTAGTGATTAAATTTCAGACAGACACTTGGATTCTAGTTCCAGCTCACCTGTGTGATCTGCGATGGTTAACTCATCCTCTTAGAGCCTCAGATTTTTCTCCACCATAGTGGTGGTTGGGGAGATTAAATTAGACACACAAAGTATTTAGCAGAGTACCTGGGATTTTAGTAAGTGCTTAGCCAATGTCAGCTAAATGTTTTACAATTTTAATTTTCCATTTTTAGGTGAGGCTATTGCTGCCAACAGGAGTATGTTTTTATTTTCCTGGCTGTATGTGCCTGAAATCAGAGCCCAGAAGGAAGGAAACACACCTGGAGGGGTGGGGCTTGTCTCAGGTTTGGGAGCATGAGGGAGCACTGCCATGAACACTGAGGCTGATGGTACAGGGTTGCTCTCATAACTTCTAGAAGTTTGGTTCATCATAGTTCAGACCCTTCTTGGTAGACCCAGAGAGCCGAATCTTGTAAAGAACAATTTTATGTCAGAATAAGCCCTGTATTTAAGCTTAGTAACAGAAGACATTGTAGAAATGAAAATTTAAGTATCTTATGTACTCCGCTTGCCTCTGAAGAGTTCCCGGGGTCTTAGAGGTGACACTATTCACTTAAACTATCTAGTCCTGCTGGCTGTGGGAGATGCCTTGATGCTATAACAAGCCAGATGCAAAAAAGGAAAAAGAAAGCAACATTTCTTTGAATTTCCAGAGTGCAATTTGGGCTTGTATCTCCAAAACCTTTAAGTCTGTATGCACAGATATCTGTAGCTTCTCTCACTTGCCTTTTCATTTAAAGTGTCAATTTACCTTCTATTTTTCTTAAAGTCTAGATGACCCTACTGGCTACTAGACAATAACAACAAAGCATGCACATGTTTATAATTATGTCAAAAACATAAATGTTAACGGCATGTCCTCATTACTTTTCATGCTTCCATATGGAGAAATTTTCTTTATATACTTTCTCTTCCCTCCTATACATTGCACAAAAATCTAAATATAGAGAGAGACCTATAATTTGTATTCTTATCCCAGTTTTTGTTTAGATATTAATTTTCTTAATTGGAGAGTATACTTGGAAAAGATATACACTTGATCATATCTACAAATACTTGCTTAATTTTTAATATTGGAAATTTGTTAATTGTATGTTTCTGTTGGATTTAAAATAAATCCATTTATATTTGGATTTATAAGAAACTACATTGTAGTTCAAAGTAATTATGAAATGATGTAAGATTTATTTCTGAAGATATAAATATATATATGGTATACATTTACAAGAAATCATCTGTTCTCACTTTAATCTTATTTCTTCTTTTCCTCCTTCAATTTTTACTCTTCTTGCCATCATTTATACATCTTAAAGTTTGGCACATACATTAAAATGACTTTAGAAAATAACTAAGAATAAAAATAGCATATCTGTAAATGAATGAGTTTTTTAAAAAGACTGACAGAAAATCTCAGTTCCAACACTGCTGGTTGAAATTTTAACCAACTTTCTTAATTTCTCTACAACCAAGTTTGTTATAATAATTGAGTTAATATGTGTTCACTTAGAAGAGTGTCTGAGATATAGTAAGTGCTAAATAAGTGTCAATTCTTATTTAACAGGAATAAAAATTGTTTAATATCAAGAAATGTGAGATGGGTGTAATTTTGAACATTTCCATAATTAAAATGAAACACTAATTCACTTGCAATAATATATTAGCATAAATAATCAAGGTAACACATTTATTGGTAATACATAAAAGTCAATTTAGAAAATGTTCGGCATAAATATAAAAAGAGTTTCCCAAATGTTACAAAAATAAGTGGGAGTCAATGTGATACCATTAATCACCTAATTAAAGTGGCTGTAATGTTAACTGTTCACAATATCAAGGGTTGGTGAGTTCGTGAAACCTCCAGAACTTTCACACGCTGCTGGTGCGATTGTAAAATTATGTGGCCACACGGACGAACTGCTCACCAGGTCCCATGAGGTTAAATCTACCCTTATTGCATGACGCTACTGCCCGTAGCTTACCAGAAAGAGTGAAAATAAAATCTATATCTACAAACTGATTTGCATGTGGAAGTTCACAAAACTTTATTGTAATAATCAAAAACTGGAAATAACACAAATGCCCATCAGTATGAGAACGTATAAATTGCAATGAATTTCTATAAAGGAAGTATTTTTCAGCAATAATGTGAGAAACTACTGATATATTCAATATGAATGAATGTCAAAAATAATTTGCTGATGCTGACAAAATAAATTCACATAATTTCATTTACATAAAATTATAAAATGGGCAAAACCAATCTATAGTGACAGTAAGAAGCTCACTACTTGCCAGGTCCCAGAACAGGGATGCACTGACTAGAAATCAGAATGAGGATATATTTAAGAAAATATGAAACCTCTACATTTTGATTACTGGGGATGATTATGTGGGTCTATGCATTTTTGACAAAATTCATTGACCATCTAGTAAAAACAGATGCACAGTATTGTATATAATTTAAACCTCAAAATGACAAAAATGTTGGAATATACAAAATATGAAAGATTAGGACATGTAAATATGACTTTTAAAAATATTTTTCCTATGACAGACTTGATGACAGGGATTCTGACCCAATAGAGAAATAGTTATGTGAGGTAAATTAGGAATACATAAAGCTTCATTTGCATTATTAGTGACAATCACCTGCCTCCATAGTACATTCCAGATATTCCTGAACATGTTTTTAAATTTTTTTCAAGTGTTTTAGAAACTGGCTCCCATTATGTTTTGATCCTTCCCTTTCTCAGGCTACCACACTATCCCTTCTAGTGGTGGTGGTTGCGAGAGAACCTCCCCCCTCAGCCCGTGTGGCACACAGTAATCATCTCAGGATGGACGCTCACTTCACAATGCTCTGTGCCTGTGAGGAGAGAATGCTGATCACATATCTCCATCACTACTTTATTTCTGGTGTATGACAAACCATTTTTTCATTTCTCCTAGAAAAGCAGAAAACACATTATATGTCTTATTGAGAAGGCTAAGTAATTATGGAAGTGAAGTACTACTTGAAGTAATTTCCACATGCTGGGAAGTCCTAGGAGATCCCCAATCCAGAGTATTTCTATTCTCTCCCCAGGTCCAGAATAAACTGAGGTCTAAAATAAAGAGTTAATATCAGGACAAAAGCATTGCCTTTATTATGGATAAATCCAGGTAGGAGAACAAGGACTAGCAGGAACACATAATGCACCCTGTAAGGCAGAACTGGGCTGACTCATCCAGGCTACACACTGATGCAGACCGCACTGCAAACACATGACACTTACCTTCTCTGGGCAAGCTGAATCCCCAGAGGAAAAAGCATCAGTTATTCCCCCCAGACTTCCAAACATATATTTCTTCCACCACACAAGGGACAGAGTAGAGATAAATTTTTTTTTTTTTAAAAAAAGGAGATACTGAGAGTGGTAAAATAGTATCCCTCCCACTGAGAATATTTTCATTTCCCCAGTAAGATCAGGTCTCCACCTGTCTCCACCCCAATGAATAATTAGGGCAATAAATGCATGGACTAAACAAACAGGATCCCTTGACCACTGGACCTACCGAGTTTGGCTAATGGGAGACATTGGCAGGAGATAAGAGGGCAGGTCTACTTCAGGTCAGGGTGGCCAGCAGCTGCATTTCTTACGGAAGTCCAAAGCTCCCGATTCAGTTCTTTCTCTAGATTAAACCATGTTTTACCTCTTAACCCTTCTTTCCTTTGAATAGTAGCACCTCTCATAGTTTGTCCTAACCCTGGCCACCCAGGTAAATAATAATCCCTTCTTTAAACTCTTCATAATTGCCTGCTAGAATGCCATCTGTTATTTTGTCTGTTTGGTTGGTTTTTTTGCCAGTTCCTGTATCCAAACGGCAGCTTGTTCTTCCTGGTTGGGCTCATTAGAAGCAAATCCTATCACCCAGGCCCGCTCAGGATCCTCTGATTATTCATATGACAGAGAAAAATTTAAAGAACACCACAACCAGCAAACACAATAGAAACTGCAAACTTGACAGAACATGACGAGAAGCTCATAGATACTAGGCTATTGATGTAAGTAGGTTAGTAAGTATTCGGTATCCTATAAAGAAAATATAAAGTTCTTTTTAAGAGTCTGGGTTCCTTACAGTTGGTCCGTATCCATGATAGTTAATAATTGACAGTGAATGTAGACTACACCAGGGTTTTCTGGATGCATTAATTTAGCCAGTGCTGTAAAAAGAAAGCAATGCAACTTTGGAGGGCATTTTATAGTCGTTATTTTGTGGTCCAAGAAATGTGAATATCAGTCACTTAAAACATAATATTGATCAAGATACATTTCTCTCTGAACCAGTTTATAAAGAATCGCATAGAAAAGGCCACTTCCTGTGACATTTTGCAGTTCCTCAGTTATATCTTATCATTTAAAAATATGCGTGTTTCCTATCAGACATTTCCACTTGGAAAAAAAATTATGTACACAGACAGCCAGTAAAACAATATCTCTTGTCTTTGCCACAGCAATTACAATATTGTTACAATGACTAAAATTTCACATCAAATAACAGATAAAAGTAAAGACCATTTTTATTCACAAAAGTACATTTTAGACTGTGTCAATTTTCATACCCTTAAGGCAATTTCAATTTGAACATTATCAAGTCATGCAGGTTGTGTCTCTCTTGTAGACTAAAGTTAAATAAAATTGTTTCATTACCACATCTACAGCTAAATTGTATGAAGCATGAGCATCTGTTCAGAAGTGAAGTTCTCCCTGGGGCCATGTGCTGGAGAACTCTGTATGTCCCTGTGAATCTGAGACAAGACTTCAGATCCCCAGAATACCTCTAAAGCAATTTACTTTTTAGCAGTGGGAAGCCTTGGTCTGAAGAAGAGAATTCTTTGAAAAAAATTTCAGTTTAATTACAAAGATTAGTTATTTCTTTTCAAGTCACCATTTAAAGAAGCATATTTTCTGTTCCGTAATCGCACCCCAAAGTCATTCACTTAATATACTAGAAAGACGGAATATGCATGTTTATTAGACAAGTTATCAGATGAGATCAGAAAGCTGTGTTGTAGAGACTGAAGTGAGCAATTTCTGCTTAATTTTTAACAATAAAAACAATAAGCTGGAGAAATGGGTAGCAGATAAACATGTGCTAATAGGATGTCTAAAAAGATACCATATGATCTCACCTTTAACAGGAGCCTAAACAACAAAACAAAGAAACAAGCAAAATATAGTTAAAGACACTGAAATAGAGGACAGGCTGACAATGACCAGAGGGGAGAGAAGAGGGAATTTCAGGGGAAAATGGGAAGAGTTTACAGGAACAAATTTAAAGGATACATGGAACAAAACTAGGGAGAGGGTGGTAATGGGAGAGAAGTGGGGAGGGATCGGTGGGTGAGCTGGAATGGGAGTAAAGGGAGAAAACTGTACTTGAACAATGATTAAAATTAAAAAAAAAAAAAAAAGATATACCTGGCTGGCATAGCTCAGTGGATTGAGCAAGGGCTGTGAACCAAAGTGTCGCAGGTTCGATTCCCAGTCAGGGTAAATGCCTGGGTTGCAGGCCATGACCCCCAGCAACCGCACATTGATGTTTCTCTCTCTCTCTCTTTCTCCCTCCCTTCCCTCTCTAAAAAATAAATAAATAAAATTTTTTTTAAAAAGATATAGCAAAATGGATCACTGGCTGAAATAAAACACCAAAATTGTCATCAGAAAAGCAAAGTTTCTTACAAGTCTGACATTAACTAATAATGTGATCTTTGGCAAGTCAACTTTTGTATTCTTTGAGTCTGATTTCTCAGCTACATGAAGAGGAACTATTCTAAATAATTTCTCCAGCTATGCTTAGCACTTACATTCTATAATTCTACTGGTAAATAAGTTATTAAAAGGGAACATGATTATGGTAATATATTCTCTACTGTTCTTGTTCTTTTTTCTTTGATTTTGATGGAATCTGATGGTGATAAAAGTACATGAAGGAAGGGATGAATGCAGATACAGAAACTTTTATAACTCGAGACATATGATTAAATATTTAGCTTATTATTTATTGAATATAACCAATTGGCTTAGCCACACTAATTGCTGTTTAGTTCTGGGAAAGTGTAACCTTCACCCACTAACCTAGAGCACTCGAACTGTTCCCAGAGTGCATTCTCTACAACCCTTCTTCATTTATTAAAAAGCTAATCACATTTAAATCATGAGTCTAAATGTCACTTATTCACGAAGAATGCCTCAACATCCCCTGTACTCCCCCCACACTGTTTAAGCTAGTTTATCACTTATATATTTATCATATATTTGTAAGAAAAATTTAATAATGTGTGCATACGTTTTTCTGTTGATGCCTTAGCAAACTACCACAAACTTAGCAGCTTCAAACAACACAGATCCATTGTCTCAGAGTTCTGTAGGTCAGGATGCTGAGGCAGGTCCCGGGGGGTTAAAATCAAGGTGTCTGCAAGCCTGTGCTCCTTCTTGAAGGTTCTAGAGTCAGAACTGTCTCTCTGCCCATTCACATCATTGACAGAACTCAGTTCCTTGACTTCGATGGACTTGAGACCCCTTTTCCTTGCTGGCTGTCAGTGGAGGACTGTGTTCAGCTTGGAGAGAACACCCACATTCCTCGGCTTCCATCCTTCCTCCTCCAGCTTCCATTTGGAAAGTCAGCAACTGTGGGGTCAACTTCTCTCACACTGAAGATCTCTCCTTCTTCTTCCATTTTATCTTTTTAACTCAAGCAGGAAAGATTAGTGCTTTTAAAGCTTCAGGTGATTAAAATGGGCCTACCTATATAATCCATAGATATATGATCTAGGATCATCTCCCCTCTCAAGGTCCTTAACGTGAATTGTGTGGGGGTTCAGAATGAGCTACCCCAAGATACATCTCAGTGGTATGTAGATTATTTTGAACTAAAGGCAACTGAGACCCTGAGGGCTCAAGAGAAACTTCTCCTTCCCCCATAACTATCTAGAATAATTTAAGTTAGGAGTGTGGCCCATAAAAAGATCGATCATGAGAAATGATGTTTTACCTATTTACATGGCAGGACAAACCAATCATTATTAGACATGTTCTCTCCCTGAAATTGCCTTCTGAAGCCCCAAGATGCATCACTTCATCCCCAATTCAGAATTACTCATACACCAACCCCACCTTTCTACCTCTGAACTATCATGAACATGTGGTCTCTGACTCTCTCATGTACTAAGGGTTCCCACACACACGAATATATAAATTGTGGTTAGTTTCTCTTGCTAATCCCCTACATGTCTATTAGATTACTAGACTAGCTAAAAGAACCTTGAAGGCAGAGATAAGTTTGCTCCAGTCCCACATTTACATCTGAAAATTCTCCTTCGTATTACAGGTGATTTTCTACCTGATTTTTAGGACCTGGAATGTCTCATGAGACATCTAGAGCATGCACTCGTATGGAATGCTTTGTAATGTTTCTCCATTTGTTAGATCTGCTTATTAACATCAAATAGTTGCCTGTCTCTGTAATGGAGATCAAGTTTCCCACCTGACACAGCTCCCGGTTTTGTGGGCAGATTACTCAGGTATCATCCAAACCTGATCTTGGTAGGGAGAGTCATTGTCTTGATTCCTCCAGATGAGAGGTCACAAGATGTTTTCTTATAGAACCAGATAGTAAAATTTTTAGGCTTACTAGCCAAAAGGAAATATCTCAGATATTGCGTAGGTACATAGATAACCATTTATAAGGTGAACGCTGGGACAGATGTGGCCTTCATGGCCTTACTGAACTTCACTTAGATGAAGAGAGAGCCACTTATGGGTATCCACTATGTATTAAGCTCAGAGCCCATTTTGAAGAGAAGTGAAGTGCAGAATATTGTGGACCAGAAAATGTAAACTATTATACAAGCTATATGTGTCTGAATAATCATCCTCTCTTTTTCCTTTGTTCTCTATGGTATATTTTTAGCCAATTACTTAATCTGATTTGTTCTTAAATTTTACTTTCCAATTTGCCAAAACATTTTTTCCATGGCTAATATTTGCCTACAGAATATACAGAATTGGCTATTAACAACTATGGAAACTAAGAATGAAAAGAGAGCTGGATCTCTTACCCTTTACTATGTAAGTATTCATTAAACCCAAATTTTTCAGCATGCATATATATGTATATGTATATACGTGTGTGTGTGTGTGTGTGTGTGTGTGTAAGATCTACCCAAAATATGCAAGAATCCCCCAGTTCAAGGAATTCTACTTTTCTGACATGGTGTTGCTTGAGGTTTTTTTTTTAATAAAGATTTTATTTATTTATCTTTAGAGAGGGAAGGGAGGTAGAGAGAGAGAGAGAGAGAGAGAGAGAGAGAGAGACTGAGAGAGAGAGAGAGAAACATCAATGTGCAGTTGCTGGGGGTCATGGCCTGCAACCCAGACATGTACCCTGACTGGGAATCGAACCTGCGACATTTTGATTCACAGCCCACACTCAATCCACTGAGCTATGCCAGCCAGGGCTTGAGGTTTTTCCATTGTACTTGTTTTACTAATGCTTTGCTTTGTTAACTCTTATTTCATGTCTTTAAAATACTTCATTGTTCAGACAAAAATTATACAATATTCACTGCCATTTGATACAGCCATATTGTCTCTATTTTAGTTTGACTACCTATAAATAGTAGCAAAAAATTAAAGGATTATTTTTTAGTTTAGTGATTACCATTAGAGGAAAGGGTAAATTCTATACCAGGACAAATACATGCAGGTTTGCATGTGACCTGTGATTTGGCCCAAGGCTCCATATGGGTCCTATGAATAAGATAAAGATAAATAAGGGCATGTAATTTGAATGTCTATTATATGAATATTTGTGAATGAATATTCAGTATGTTCTTTAACAACCTATATTAGGTAGGAGGTAACTAATAATTAAAGATGTGGTTGTATCAGTACTAACAGTTATATGACTTGAACTTCTTTCTATAAATCAAAAATTTGTCATTGGATACCCCTTAAAAGGTAAAAAAGTAAAAAGACATGTTTGCCTTTACACCTATCAGTGATTTAATTTTTTCCTTTTTAAAATTGTTATTCAGTCACAGTCATCACAATTCCCGCCCCCTTGCTCTCCCCTGCCCCACCCACCCCTGCTCCTCAGTCAGCCCGCATCCTGTTCTCCATTACCTCAGAGCCTTCATACGTGTTCCTTGACTAGACCCTTCCCCTCTTTTCCTTGTTTTCCCTCTCTCCCTTCCCCTGTCAGTTTGTTTCTTATTTCCTTGTCTCTGGTTCTATTTTGTTTGTTAGTTTTGTTCATTTGATCCCACTGATATGTGAGATCATATGGTATTTGTCTTTCATACCCTGGCTTACTTAGCTTAGCATAATGCTCTCCAGGTCTATCCATGCTGTTGCAAAGGGAGGCATTCTTTTTTCTTTCTGCTGCATAGTATTCCATTCTGCAAATGCACCACAGTTTTTGTATCTACTCATTTACTCATGGGCCTTTAGGCTGTTTCCAGCACTTGGCTATTATAAATAATACTGATACAAATATTGGGGTGCAAAGGTTCTTTTGAATTGGTGTTTCAGGATTCTTAGGGCATAATCCCAGCAGTGCAATTGCCAGGTCAAAAGGTAGTCCCATTTTTAGTTTTCTGAGGAAGTTCCATACTGTTTTCCACAGTGGCTGCACTAGTCTGTGTTCCCACTGACAGTGCACTAGGGTTCCCTTTTCTCCACAAACTCTCCAGCACTTATTTGTTGATTTGGTTATGATGGCCATTCTGACCGACAAGAAGACATATCTCATTGTGGTTTTAATCCGTATCTCTCTGATGGCTAGTGATGTCGAGCATTCTTTCATATGCCTCTGGGCCCTCTGTTTGTCCTCCTTAGAGAAGTATCTGTTTAGGTTCTTTGCCCATTTTTTAATTGGATTGTTTGTCTTCCTGGTGTTGTGTTGTATGAGTTCTGTATATATACAGGAGATCAAACCTTCATCCCAAGTATCATTGGCGAATATGTTTACCCATACAATTGGTTCTCATTTTATTTTGCTTATGTTTTCTTTAGCGGTGCAGAAGCTTTGTAGTTTGATGTAATCCCATTTGTTTATTCTTTCCTGATATCCCTTGCCCTAACAGATACATCTGCAAAAAAAATGCTGTGTTGGATAGCTGACATTTTAATACCTATGTTTCCCTCTAGGACTTTTATGGCATCATGACTTATACTTAGGTCTTTTATGCACCTTGTATTTATGAGGAAAACTCAAAATAATCACATCCATCAGTGATTTAAAATTTTAACATTTTCTATAACACAGGTGGATATTAATACCAATTCATAGGTAATAAGTTGAATGAATAGAAATGCTATCCTAAAGGATACTGTTATTATCACTAAAAATAAGTTACCTATGTATATATCAGATGTTAACTGTCATGACATATTGTTAGATTGAATATATGTATATTTCAGTCAATAAAATGTGTGTTTCTTCATTCACTAGACACAATATCAACAATACAACTTTCAGATTTTTTCAACCTATTAAAATATTAAGATATCTTCAAGAATACAACCACATGGCAGTTCAGTTTTTTGAGCTTTAAAAATATCAAAACAAATTTTTTAAATATTTTATTTATTTATTTTTAGAGATGGAAGAGAGAGAGAGAGAGAGAAACATCAATGTGCGGTTGATGGGGTTATGGTCTGCAACCCAGGCATGTACCCTGGTTGGGAATCGAACCTGCAACACTTTGGTTTGCAGCCTGAGCTCAGTCCACTGAGCTACGCCAGCCAGGGCCTCAAAACAAAATTTTAAAAAATCATTTCATGAGGAAACCAGCAATATCTACTTTTACAATCACAAGTTTTGTTTAAAAGTAGCTCCCTGGTATTAGATGTAATTTTGTTGATTTTAGTATTTTGTCTTTTCTGAGATCCAGAAGTCACTCAGTATGTTCAGAATTAGTACAAGTTTTTTCTGAGGATATTAATTAGCTTCTGAGAGCATTTTATTGCAACTTGCTAAATGTAATCAAACTGTTGAGAGACAGAATAATAAAATAGAATTGACTGAAACTGTTAATTTAACCAACTGGGTTAATTTTTATTATATGTTTATGAGGCAATGTTTTCCATATAGCATGATTTTATTTTTCTATTTGGATACAATTTTTAAAAATCTGTAGGCTCTTGAATTTTAAATAGTGGGATGTACATATAAATTACTTTTAAGACTCAAAATCATGTGTTACACAAATAATATGTCTAGATTTTAGTACATTTAATTTAAGCTAAAACAGTTAATTTTGAAAATGTTACATTTTTACTAGTTTTATGATACTGTTTTTGAATAATCAGGCAGGTTGCTCTGACTGTTATGGCTCAGTCGGTTGGATGTCGTCTGGCAAAGCAAAGTCTGGACAGTTTGATTCTGGTCAGTGCACGGGCCTAGGTCGTGGGTTTGGTCCCCAGTTGGGGTGCTAGGAAAGACAACTGATGAATGTGTCCTTTCCCCTTTTTCTCCCTCCCTTCCCCTGAATAAATAAATAAATAAATAAAATTTTAAGAATGCAGGCAGCTTGTATTTACATATAAATTATGTGAACATAACAAGTTATTAAATTTCTTTCCTAAAATATTATATTATGAAGAATATAAACCATTTTTGGTACAGTCCTTGTATTTTTATTGTTTTTATTGCTGCTTGTATTTAAAAACTAGGATTATTCTTGTATGTTTTACTAATTTCTGAATAAGATGGGGCCTACATATACCTGAAAATAGTAGACACTGAATTAAAATGTATTCAATAAACAAATAACCCTAAATACACATATTCTCTCTTCCTCAACTGAAAAGTCAAACATTCTCATATGTAAGTTTGAAATTTTTCTCAAAAGGGCACCTAAGCAGTAGGACATTTTTTAAATTGCCATATGAACAGAAATAGATGGGTCTTCTTACCTGATTTTGGTTTGTTGATTCAGCAGCTAAACAACTCATTTATTTATTATCCTTACTTAGTAAGGTAGCATAAGTCATAGTAGTTGGTTGGTTTCCTGAGCAAATCACAAAGTTTAATTTATTCAATCTATCTACATTTCTACAATGAAAACAGTGCATATCACTGACAGTATGTTCCTAACAGTTGCACTCTTGAAGTTTAGATAGGAAATGCCAGGGAAGAAGCAACTAAAACATTGCATGTGTGTAAAAGATGGACATGCCTCCATCCCTTTGTTTGAGGTGCTGTTGTAGGTTCTGCTTGCAGAACTTTACATAAGTCTTACCAGTTTCTACCTTGCATATCTGGACTGCATTCATTAAATTGCATCATTGAGAGCCTACTTGTAAAACCTCAGGAAGAACTTAATCATACACAAAACCACATTCCTATTATTGAAAGACCTATGGTATACTGAAGGACAAATGTTCAATGCTATTTATCAATCAATTCTTATGTGCTTAAAATGCTAACAAATCATAAAAATGGCACATGTATATTTACAACATATAATTATTTTTTTATCTTCACCTGTGGACATGCCTATTAATTTTTTAGAGAGGGAAGAGAGGGAGAGAGAAAGGAAAAGAAACACTGATGTGAGAGAGAAAGTTCAATAGGTTGCCTCTTATACATGCTCCAGCTAGGAACTGAATGAACAACCTAGGCATGTTCCCTGACCAGGAAGCAAATCTGTGATCCTTTTGTTTATGGAACAATGCTCCAACCAACTGAGCCACACTGGCCTGGGCTTTAAAGCATATCATTTTGACATTTTTTGTGAGTTCAATGATACAGTTAAGTATAAATTTGTTTATACCTAACAGTTTCTTTTGTGGCATTAAACCAAATGTGGAACAACCTGGATCCAAATCCTACACCACACATTTTAATGTGGTCTTAGAATAAAAGTAAGGTCATTACTTACTCATCTATGATAACAGCAAACATAATAATAAGAGCATTTTATGGTTAACATAGTTACTCTCACTTGAATATCAGCTGAGTCATTGTTGATCTCTAAACGCTGAGGGTCAAGAATTTCCCCCATAAAGTTTTTAATTACACATTACCTTCTGATGTTTCTTTTTGCCTCTTTGGTTCTATATTGGTCCATATTATTTCTGCTATTTTTTCCATTAAATTTCAAATTTAACTCTTTCTTTGATTTTCATAAGGACTTTACTTCTATAAAGCATAGTGTCGAGAACCATGAAGTATGTATGGAGCAATCATTCCTTGGGAACAGAATAAGCACTGATCGGGGAGCATCCACTGTTCTAGAACAGGCCATAATTATGGTTGTCTAATTTGATTTCAGAATTGCTGTGGATCAAGAAATGATTACAGTTTTCCCTCTTCTCCTCCTGAAATGGGAACATTTTCTGTGGTTATTCTATCTTTGTATCACTGCCATAAGTTGGATTTGCATAGTGCACATAAAGTGTCTTTTCAACATGGTATCTTATCTTATCTGGTGAAACAGTACATTACAAGATGAAGCTCTTTTAACCAGATGCTTTGATTAAATGAGACTTTTAATGTTTTTGTGAGAGCCTGAGTATGCATATGAGAGAGAGGTGAACCGTTGCTGCTAGAAGCAGACTATACTAGGTATCACAGTAATAACCCTGTACACTGTTGCTTTCTGGTATCTCCTATGTTGGCTGTATACTTACATACAGAATACAGGCTTTTTCATCCAATGTGATTCGAACAAGAAGACAATCATAAACATGGCATAAGCAAAGACTTGAGAATTGTTTACATGGTGGGGTTTGTCCTCCTCTCATGTTCTTAAAACCTGTCCTAAAACATCAGGTAATAATAACCAGGATAGTTTGCTAGATGAAGTGAGATCATTAGCCCCATAACCCTTGTTATTTCAGTCAAAAGCTAAAAATTAAACCCTTTCATCAACAACAAACGTAGCACTTGTATGGTGAGCCCAGCTCAGACTAGTAGCTCAAACTGCCATACCACAAAATTTTGAATTAAATTAATATTAACCCAAAGTACAAAATTTTGAGTGGGACACAGATATAGGAGAGAAGAAATGACCAGGTTTGGAGGAAAAAAGATATAAAGCACTCTTTCTATTGAATAAATGAATTACATAACAGATTATGTTTATTAAATTAATAATATATGATTTTTAATATTACATTATTTATTTTTAATATTACATTATTTATTTAATATTACATTATTTAATATTACATTATTTATTATTTTATTTAGAGACATGGGAAGGGAAGACGAAAGAGAGGGAGAAAAACATCAGTGTGTAATTGCTTTTCTCACACCTCCTACTGGGGACCTGGTCCAAAACCCAGGCACATGCCATGACCAGGAATCGAACTGGGAACCCTTTGGTTCTCGGGCTGATACTCAGTCCGAGTATCAGCCACACCAGCCAGGGTAATAATATATTATTTTAATTGGAGAAATAAAAATCTAAACCAAAAAATAAGTTTTATTCTAAAAAATGTAAGGAATGTAGGCATTTTTCTTTATCATATGAGTATCAATAAAGATTAAATTTAAATAAATACAATAAAATCTTTAAAATATATTGTAAAATATAGTTAAGTTAAAATAATTTACTTGTATAACATCAAATTAAAATGAAAAATACATTTTCTTAAGAAGGTTTAAAAGACTATATATTATTGTAAAAAAATGTCTTTAGGTCAAATTATACTGGAAGAGCACAGCAGACATATATTTTATTTTCAACTCTGCCTTTACACTTTCTGCATTTCTTTGTGTATTTGTAAAAAGAGGTGGTCGAAGTAGATATTTAATGTCCATTCTAGCATATATTGTATATTAAAGCTTTAAAGTATTTGCATTCAATCACACACTACAATGTGCCATCAAAATCTAGACTTAAAACAAATATCAAAAAATCCACTGACAGTATAATTATTCCATACCATTCTTAAAGTTTTTTTCTCTCCAAATATAAAAGCATTCATGTTTGATAATTTATTACTTTCATATCTAATCCATTCCAGTGTAACAGAAAATATTTATTCCTGAGGCCATCTAAATTAATTGTTCTTAGCATTAAATTTCTTGAATTTTTAAATGAAACAATCATTATGCTTATCTCAGACATAATGGAATGTTAAAAATCATTCTAAGTAAATGTACTATATTTGCTTACAGAAGACAAGAACATTAAAAAACCCACCAAGTATTCATTCAAGGTTTGTAAATAACTTTGCAAAACAAATTAACAGGAAAATAGAATGGAGGGAGAGATAATCATTTCTACTTGTCTCTGTTTTTAATTAACCATGATAATGTTAATAGAGCTATTCATCCTATTACTGTAGTACGCACCCGCCCACAAACTTATGCAGGCATACTTTCCCAAACACAAAGCCTAGCAGAGTGATAAGAATAATTAACGAAGTCTAAGACAGTTTAATTAATATGCCAATGTCTCAGCACCACCACTGAAAGTTAATCAATAAATGGATCCACAGTGTGACTTGTTACATCATGTTTTCTTTGGAAGGGCAAAACCATGAAAGTCTGCTTTCCTTCTGTTCTACTCAAGGTCTCATCAATCTGGTTGCACCACTGGTGAAGTCACACGCTCTCTGTAGAGATGTGCTATTATACTGTTTGTTAAACCTGAGAAATCATTTAATGTGTCTGCCACCTAAAACGAGAATGGCTAAGTAGGTATAAATTCTATGTAATTCAGTCCTGTTCTTTAAAAAGAAAAGTGTCTGAATGTGAAATTCAAACCATATGCATTGTTTAATGTGCATAGTCATTTATAATGGATAGCACCTGTATGCCAAGAAAATGTACCATTCGAAATACTATTCTTTTTATAAATTGAAGTAACAAGACTTTGCTTTTTTCTAATGTTTTCAGGAAACCAAAGACTTTTTGGTGAAAGAGATATGCTGACAATTTTATTACATTTAGGGCTTGATTTGGGCAGTATGAAATTAAGACAAAAAATAAAGGAGACAGGTATGTTTAAGGCAAAAGTTACAATGTGATTTTTTTTAAAAACACAGATGTAAATGACAATAATTGTTAGGAAATGCAATTTTCTAAAAAGGTAAGAAAGTTTTTAAAAAATATTTTAAAGTATGTAAAAAAGCAGAATGTGTTAACTTCATATTTAGGATTAAAGAACTGCTTCTCCCTGAGTACAGAATAACTTGTTCATTTTGGGGGAAAAAAAACACATAAAAGCTAGTTTTACTTTTTTATTACCATTATGTTAACAATGTAGAGTACTTATAGACTTTTTTTGTGAAAAAATTATTATAATTAACTGCTTATAATTTAATACATTTAATTGGCCCTTACAAAATTTGTTTTATAAGTATTATAAAACTAAGCAAAGTAATACCCTTTAATTCACATATTATATCTTACTAGTATATTTTTCAACAAATTTTTAATGTCTTTTTTCATAGTGTAGAATAATGAAGACATTTCTTTTTAAAAAAGATTTTATTTTTAGAGAGGGGAAGGTGGGGAGAAAGTGAGGGAACGAAACATCAGTGTGTGGTTGCCTCTCACACACCCTCTACTGGGGACCTGGACCACAATCCAGGCATGTGCCCTGACCTGGAATAGAACTGGCAACTCTTTGGTTCACAGGCTGGCACTCAATCCTCTGAGCCACACCAGCCAGGGTCAATGAAGATATTTCTTACTTTAAGAAAATAATTTCTCATTTTTAAATAAACAAATAAAAAACACATTATTCTATACCATAATGATCAATTTTTTACATTGCTTTAAATAAGAACATATGTATTGCTATACCAAAGTAATTTATACACTTATTTAATATAATGTATTAAATTAGAGTATGGGTATATAAAAATAATTGAATATTACTTACATTCTGAAAGTTAAATAAGTATATTGAAATTACTGTTTAAGATAACATTAAGTCCTACTTCTTTGTGGTATTATAAGAATTTTTAAAGTATTGTTGCTATTCTAAGTCATTTGCATTTCAATATAAGCTTTAGGAATCACTTGCCAAGCCAAAAACTTCTCCAATAATTTTGATTGAGATGTATTGAATCTTTTGCCTGGAATATATGAGCTCTTAACAAATTTGTGTATTCTAATCTTAAAACAAAACATCTCTAAATACCAGGGTGGGCAAAAGTAGGTTCAAAACTGTTTGACGTAATAAGTTTTCTACAACCCCATGATTAGAACTTTTATAGTGAAGATTTTGTGTTCATTTTTTTTAAAGTGTAATCAGTTGTAAGTGGGTGTTATGTTAGATATATGGGGATATTTGAATTGTTTATAACCTTTCTGGATTTTTGTCCAATTCTTCTATCAATAACTGGAATGAGGTATTAAAACCAACATCAAAGTTTGCAAATTTGTCTATATCTCCCTTTGGTTGTTATTTTTCATCTATTTTAAAGTGTTTTCATTAGAATTTAAGAGAGAAAAAAAAGCTTTGCGTATGCATGCTTTTTACTTACATTTTTTCTACTTCTTTTGCTCTTCTTTCTTCCATTCCTGTGGCTTTGTGGAGTTAGTGTCATTTCCATTCAGTCCAAACAGGTTTACTATTTCTCGTAGGTCAGGGATGCTTGCACTTGCATCATATAAAATAGCAGACCCCTTTCACATGTTTTGATTTGTTAACATGGAAAATCCTTTGTCTTAGAATAGGAAGAAAGGAAAGACTTTTCAAGCATCTTCTTGTGTTCACCATTTTTTTTAAAAATTCCTCATTTTGCTACGTTTTCTAGGAAATCATTCCATTCACTTTCCAAATACACAACACAAATGTGTAATTCAGATTCAGTGGTCAGCTGAATGTCAATGATTGCTTGGCATATTGATTATGAAAGAAAGCAAAACAAAACAGTTCTTGATCTATATGAGAGCATCTTTATTCAGTGCTCAAGTATGTGAAGAGCACAAGATAAGAAACTGGGGTAGCACGGAGGTGAAATTACTTTTACTATATTACAAGATTAGAGAAATTTTTTAGTAGAAGAATCCAAAGAATTTCCCAGTATCTGCATGACCTATATTAAGTTGTCGGATTGCATTTTCTCAGTGTTGTATTATATCTCCTTATATACCATTGTATACAATTTTAGATATTATTTTTAACAAGAATAACAACAAACTGAATAGACATTTCTAACCAGCAATGCATTCTGTACTAAGATTGACTTTTGAAATGTATTTTCAAATATTTCAGCTTTTAAAAGGACTTATTTTACATATCCAGATGAACAATGCCAGGGGTCAGGGCTCGTCTAGCAGTTGATGACATTGTATAGCCTCAAAATCCAAGAGCAGAAAATGTATTCATCAAATTATACAACTAAGCATGTTTAAAATAAAAATTTATACTAAAGAAATAAAGCAGTTTTTGCAGTGATGAAGCACAATATAACACTGAATGAGCAGCTAAGGCCTAGTGCATGCATTTGTCATATACCTACGGTATTTTTCTGCAACATTAGCTGATAACAAAATATAACAACAGCATGTTTGTAAGGAACCTTCTTATTTTAAATAGTTTTACATTGATTGTATTATTTAATGAAATTCCTTTGTATTGAAAATTAATACTAAATTAGTGTCTGAATTTAGTCTAAATGTTTAACTTGAAAATTAAGACTTTATGTGGTCTTAAATTATCTTATAGAATCCATATGGGCAAGTTACAAGCAACATAGTTAATGGATATAAACCAATGACATACTATTTTCTATGTTATTCAATTTCTACAGTGATTACTTCTAATGTATAGCTACATATATTATTGTTTTAGAATTACAGAGGAATTCTCAATATACATTAACCTGAAGTGAACTAATCAAGCTTTACCATCTCTAGTTTATATGAAGCAATTAATTTTCTTGAATATTTCACAGTTTTGCTGTTTGGTACACATTATCTCAGTGTGCCTAGCAGGTGCAGAAAAAGATAAAGTGTGCTCTGAGGATAAAAACCATGCATTATACTAATTCTAACCTAATTTTTAAAATTATAGCAAAACCAAATATCTTCATATGGGAAAGTCTGATTTAAACTTGTTTCTCAATCATGTTATATATTTCTAAATTAAGAATTTTCAACCTTTTCCATCTCATGGCACACCTAAACTAATTACTAAAATTCTGCTGCACACCAAAGTGTGTGTGTGTGTGTATGTGTGGTGTGTGTGTGTGACTGTGTGTGTGTACACACATATTCATTTCCACTGGATGGCTATTGTTGTGTTGACTGTTGTTATTTTTTCATCTGACCGTCTAAGGGAAGAGAGCTGAGTGCTCCTGACTAAATAGTTAGATATTGAGTGTTTTAAAAGTTCTTATGGCACACTGGTTTGAAATTGCTTCTCTAAATAACAGATATAACTGATTTGTGAAATATCACTTCAAGGCCTTGAAGTCACAGTTAATAGGAACCAAATCATTTAGAATAATTTTTAGCATGGAAAAAATAACATTTGTGGAAAATTTTTAAAGAAATATATTAGATTTAAATTACCTTGAAATTGCAAAGCTGTAATTTTGAGTGCTCATATCTTTTATTCTTCTCCAGTTCTGACAGAGTAATCTCCTGATAATATTTTAAAAGATTCGTAAGCCAGTTCTGAGCAGAAAGTCAAAATCCTTTTTGTAGTTTAGATTCATTATAGTTTAAACCCCTGCAGCCTTTAATTATCATTCTTTTTTCAAATAAAAATCTAAATTTCTCTTTTTGTTTCTATTTCATTATCATATTGAAAGGGCATCTCCAGGTAAACCATTATTTTCATGAATATTTCTTAACTGGAAAGCTTTTTCACATTTAAATAAAAATCAGGTACTATGGAAAGAACATTAAAATCTGTTTCACTGATCATGCATTAAATATCATGTCTGCTTGATATTTTTAAAATTTTTATTTATCGATTTTAGAGAGAGAGAATTAGAGAGATAGAAACATGGATTTATTGTTCCACTTATTTATGCATTCATTCATTGGGTGATTTCTAGTACATGCCCTGACCCAGGATCGAACCTGCAACCTTGGCATACTGGGACGACTCTCTAGTAACCCACTGAGCAACCAAGCCAGGGCCTCTGCTTGATAATTTTATATATGTTCTAAAATTTTAATTTGGAAAACTATAAAGTTCACTAGCAATATTAAGTTTATATAACAAAATGTTTTTCTATTTAGTTCTGTTATTATATTTTTGGACTGTTTACTTCCACCATATTTTTTTATTCTGTGTCATTTCTTTACCTGTTTTATAGTCTGGAAATTTCTGTAACACAATATGGAAGCATATTTCAAGCATGGAATAGGAAGCATAAGGAATATGAAGATACAATAAGAATATTCTTGTTTCATGTGATAAAACATATTTGATACTTCTTGTCTCATGTCTCTTTCTTTATGATTCACTACACAGTCCATAACAGGAAACTAAGGATTATTTTTTTTGGCTTTCGCTTCTCATTCCTGTCATCGAAGTGCATACCAAACTTGCCCATCAAACCTCTTTAAAAACTGAATAACCCGAGTCTCCTTTTCTTTCCTATTGCCATATCCTTGATCCTAACATTCACCACTTTTACCCTGCATGATGACAATAGATGCTTATATTTTCTGGCCTCTAAGTCTTGTTGCCATCTATTAACTCTTAACCACATCACTGCCAAAAGTAATCCTAAAATACACCTAAGATCGTGTCTCTTCATTGATACTACATGGAACTAGGACCGTATTATATTCAGATCAAAAGTCTGAAATCCTTTTCCTATTATACAAGGACTTCCATATTTTACTCTGTACCTGATTTGGATGCATTATCCTCTGCCAGGTTCTCGTGTATTCTCAGGACTCCGACCCAATCAATAATTTGTTATCATGTTTCTTATTTGCTGTAAGGAATTGTGAGTAAGCTAATCTACTTATATAGAATATACAAAAAGAAATGGTAAATGAAATAATTAACCTTATCAAATGACTTAACCGAAATTACCCTTTGAAAGAAATGTTTAGTATTTCTTTTCTCTGATTACAAACCTCTGTTCCCTGTTTCTTTTCTGTAGTAAAGACTTGGTTACCTGGTTCTCTCATTTGAGCATGGATGTGGCAAAAGCCATGAGTCCAAATGGTCAAGAAGGACCTATGGGTGTAGACAGAGCACCACGAGGCACAGAAGAGAATTTACACAGAGAAGGCATCATGGAGTCAGGTCAGCCTGGTAATGGAGTGAAAATAAAAATTCAAAGAAATATTATATCTAGGACTTATAGTAAATATATCAGGAGGTGTATTAGAATGCTAGGGCTGCCATACAAAATACCACCGACTATGTGGTTTCAACAACAAATTGATTTCTCAGTTCTAGAAGTTAGAAGTCCAAGATTAAGGTTCAGGCAGGGTGGGCTAATCCTGAGACCTCTCTTCTTGGCCTGCAGATGTATCTTCTTGTTGTGTCCTCATAGGCCCTCTTCTCAGTGTGCATCCTTGATGTCTCTCTTTTTATAACAATTCCTTTGTGACCTTATTGAATCTTATTCACCTCTGTATAGGCCCTGCATCCACGTATAGTCACAATGGGGTGTTAACTTAAAAATTAGGTTAAGTGTGTGGGGGGTTGGCACATTGAGTCCATAACAGTAGGTTACTAATGGAGAGTATACCAACAGTAAGTTCTAGGACATTCTCCACTCTTATCTGGCCAAGTGATATTACTCAAATACTTTTTGATTTGAAATCCCTTTCTTCAATTGCTAAATGAGAGACTTGAACCTGATGATCTGTCCATTCCCCCCACTTTTGCAGAATGATTGAAATTAGGATATGTTAAAACATAAGAATGTAATCTTTATTTACTAATTTATTTTTTTGGGGGGTGCAGTAACTTAAGGCTGGGCTTTCTGTTCTGTCCCAGGTAAACGTTCAAGCTTCTGTAGGACTCAGAGCATTTCTCTTTAATTATGGACTCATATCAAGACATCTGCCTCCATCAATAGAGTTGCCCCAGATCTAATACCAACAGGTCTGTGTTGGTTTAGTGAATACACAGCATGAATTATCACTTCAATCAGTTGGTCATGATTTTCTGTCACCATATAAATATCCCCAGAAAAATCTTACATGTCAAGAAAGCATTACAACAAAATGTTAGAACACGAACATCTGTGGCAGACTGACAAATATCAACAGTTATTTATGTTATGTGTTTCAAGACTGGGAAATTGTGTTTAATATAACAACAAACATTCAAAGAAGAATGCTTCTATGCCCAGGGCATTGCAAAATCTGAAATAATAAAACACACATTCATCAAAGTGGTATGCAGAGTGATGTTCATGTATGATGAAATACTTTTTGCTTTGGAAAATAATTCAAATTTACTTACAGTGTACATTCCCTCAAGCCATGTAAAGTGTTTGCAGGAATTTTATAAACAGTTAATTTATAATGAACTTGTCTGTTAAATGAAACACTTTTCTATTACAAATTTCCACATGAGGGCCTGACCTAATGTTTTTTGCTTTTGTTTTTGTTTTTTTTTTCCTGCAAATCACTAACTGCTATAGATATAGTTTTGGGATTTTAAAGATTAGAGAATATTGGCCTCATTTATTTTGTTAATAATAGTATTCATGGAATAAACTATAATAATGCTAATAACTACAGTGAATTTTACAATGGACATGAACTGGTTTTATCCAACATAGCCCAATTTATTTGTGTAGTTATGAATTTATATCTTTCAGTTTAATTATAGTATCTGATATATAGAAAAACTTTTCAATGAAATATTTCTATACATTTCATTTCAAAGATTGTATTGAATTTTATGTTCTGACTTCTCTGACCTGTGTGGTTACTGTTGGAAAGCATGCAGCTGACTTCAGAAACTACAAATGTAATGGGACAGATGGATGTTTTACCTTCCTATGCTGTGTGAAACTAATCAATACTTTCCCAATTACATTGTTGAGTGGTTAGCATAAATATTGCCAGAAGTCTTTTTCTAAATCTTAATCACTATTCATGTAGCCAATATACATATGACACACAGGAAAATTTCTGTCACAAATATAGTGGATGGCTGACCAAGAGTGGCTGCAAAAGTTGACAACCATAATTCTGAAGCCAATACTGGTTTTGACTTTGACTCTATTTTTCTGTTTCTTTGTAAACTAATACAACTATACAAAGACACTAAAATATCTCTAATTTAGGAATTCTGTGATATTAATATTCTGTGTGTTATGTTACAGACCTGTTTTAAAGAGTGGTTTTTCTGCCTGCCATTGCTAACAATTGTGGTTAATAGTTAGACTTTAGAGCAACAACAAAAGTGGCTTTGCAAACCAGCTTCTCTATTGTTACTCTCTTGTGTCTTGGGACAATTTATACAGTGCATCTGCCTTTGTTTCTTCTTGGACCATATCTTTCAATTGGTAGTATTGTTATATTGACTTGAAAAAGAAAGAATAAGAATTTAAATTAAAGAGTATACCACCAAAATATAATATCTGCTCTATCATTATTAGTTTGTAGAACTATTTTCCAAGTCAGAGCCTCTTTATTTTTTCTCAAGATAAAAGTGAAACACTTCTGTCAATTTTCCTCCATCTGCTCTATCCATGCATTACATAATTGCTATGTAATAGCAATTATGGGGTTTGGGGTTTGACCTTCTGGATTTTTTAAAGGTACATGGTGTATTTAGATATTTGGTCCTCCTGTTTTGCAAGCTGTTTCATATCCATGTAAAAAGCTATCATCAAAAAAATTTGCCTGCCAATAAATTAACATATAATTATCATCAGTTGGTGATCACATAACATCTCTGGCATGCTTAAACATGATTTTCTAATCATGCCTCTGTTGTTGGACAGTTTAGAGTATTTGAAATTTGGCACTTTTTTGGTATTATTGTCCTTTAGTCCTTTCGTCCAATTTTATTGGATTTTTATTTTCTTACAGAACATGGATGTTACTGTCACTCAGTCCTGGATTCACATTGCAGCTCTGCAAATGCAATGTCTATTGGGAGGTCACTTCACCTCTCTGAGCCGTATTAGACAAGATCTTTTTTCTTTTTGTTGAGTCTATTGGGGTGACAGTGGTTGATTAAATCATGCAGGTTTCAGGTGCGCAATTCTACAGCACATCATCTGTACACTGTACTGTGTGTTCACCTCCCCAAGTCATGTCTCCTTCCATCACCGTTTATCTCCCTTTCACGTTCCTCCATCGCACCTCGCCAACCCTGCCACCCACCACCACACTACTGTCCATGTCTATGAGTTTTATCTCCTATCTCTTTTTTATGCCCAATTCCTCCACCCCTGCCTCCAGTCACCCACCCCCCACCAATAGCTGTCAGCCTGCTCTCTTTGAATCTGTCTCGGTTATGCTTGTTAGTTCATACCTGAAGAGCATCAAGCTACGTGAAATAAATGAACCAGAGAAAAACAAGTATCTATAATTTCACTCATACATGGAATCCAATAAACAAAATGTTCTCAAATTTTTAAAACTATCTATTATCATGTATTTTATGGCTATTTATTCTGCTTGGACATAGAAGTTTTCAGATATTTTTCTGATACTACACCTGCCTTTCAATTAGTTAACATACTTTGTTGACACACATAGTTTATTAAATTACTTAATTATAAGTTGGCCAAGTATATTCATTTCTTTCAATTTTTTATGTTGACTTATTGCTTAAAATGCATGCATTTCAAAATTATACGTAAAAGGCTCTCACTTAAATATTTCCTCCCTTTCACTAATGCTTTGCTGTTTTTCCTCCTTGCCCAAGGGAATTAGTAATAAACTTGTGGTTGTGACACTCTAATGTCCAGTGTGATGGTATTCGGAAGCAGAGCCTTAGGAGGGGGTTAGGTCATGAGGTTGGAATCTTCAGGATGGAATTAGTTCCTTTGTAAGAAGAGACAGAGTGACTGACGACTGGTCTTTCCACCATGAGATGTGACCATTCTGGGTCTTTTGCCTTATTTTGATTTTGAACTTATATTTTTATTTTGCTTCTGCCATTAATTCTCACCAGGAATTACCTTAACCTAAGAACAAGGATTGGGTTTGTACAGAATCCATCGGTAGTGTGAGTCCAAACCCCAACGTGTGCGTGAGGGTACAGCTAGTATTACAGATCCTCATGGGAGATGTTTTTTTTCAAATTTGAGCTAAAAATGACAAAGACACATATCTTTGATTACTGTCTTCAGGAGTTGATTTATTAAGCCTATCCTTTCACTGGGTGTGTGTAGGCTGTCAACCCCCCGTTTCCCATTCATGAAGTTTCTTAGCTTCACTTTCCTAACTTAGGTGAATGCAATCTGTTCCTTACATCTCAGGCTCCATACACTTCAGTGTTGAAAACCCCTTTGGGTTTTGACCGGTTCTTGCTCTGACACATGACCTTCCTTTTATCCTTTCCATAGTTTCAGTTTTGAGAATTTATTTTTGGAAACTTAGCCTACCTATACATATTTAGTAGAATTTTTGTTTGGTTTGGTTTTTGGTTTTTGCATTTTGTGTAGTATGCTAAATATTTTTAGGGGACTGTCCATTAAGACAAATACCATGTGATCTCACTTATGTGTGGAGTCTAACTAATATAATAAACTAATGAACAAAGTAGAAACATAGGCATGGATACCTGCAGCAGGCTGCTGGCTAAGGGAGGAGAGGGCGAGTGGGGGACTAGATGAAAGAAAATGAAAGGTTTCGCCAAAGAACATTTTTGCATGACCCACAGACACCCCCAACAGTGTAGGGATGGCTTGAGGACAGAGGTGGGTGGATGGGAACAAAGGGGACAAAAGTGGGAACTGTGATAGAATAAAAAATAAAATATAGTTTAAAATATATTAGAAAATGTGAAAGAATATGTAAGTTGCCATAATGCCAAAGCAGAAGTACTTCTCTTCTTTTGAAGTTATTTTTTTCCTCCATTAAGATTCTCTTTAAATTAGGTTGTTTTTTTTAATATATTTATTTATTTATTTTTAGAGACTGGAAGGGAGGGAGAAAGAGAGAGAGAGCAACATCAATGTGTGGTTGCCTCTCATATGGCCCCCACTAGGGACCTGGCCCGTAACCCAGGCATGTGCCCTGACTGGGAATCGAACCTGCAATGCTTTGGTTTGCAGCCCGCGCTCAATCCACTGAGCTACAGCAGCCAGGGCAGGTTGGATTTTAAATAATGATAAATTTGATATAATATGGGCATGGATTTTATATTGCTCATCAAATACGTTTATCTAATTAAAATAAAACATTTTATGTACATTTCAATAACTTATTATTTTCTGTTAGTTGTATATAATATGAATAATATATACTATAAATGTAATATATATTATGTTTTATATTATATACAAGCTATAATTATTAATTATGTAATGTGAATATGTTATATATTTATATATGTCTATACAAGTGTATGTAGGTGTGCATATTTACCTTAAGGCATCAGAAGTTAGAATGATCCACTGAAAATCACAATCATGATTGCAATAATAATGCTGCATAAGCATATTGAAATATATTTATTGTTATTACCATGCTAAGACTAATGCTAGCCCTAACTGGTATGGCTCAGTGGGTTGGGCATCATCCAGCAAATCAAAAGGTCACTGGTTGAATTCTTGGTCAGGGCGCATGCCTGGGTTGCACACTAGGTCTCTGGTTGGGGGCAGGTGTGCGAGAGGCAACCAACCGATATTTCTCTTCCTTTCTTTCTCTCTCCCATCCCCTCTGTCAAAAAGTAAACTGATAAAATTTAAAAGACTAGTACCATATAAGAAAAAAATTCATTTGAAATAAATTTCTTAATTTGAACCTTATTTGGCATTTAGGTTTTATGTAACAGTAATTCCAGATGGTAATAACAGTTCACACTTTCAAAAAATTTTTGTACAGGACATCAATCAACTTTACAAATAACAATGCAACACTTTATCCACAGTAATGTTATAGTTCTTTATTCTGGCATGTTTAAAACTTTCATTATTTAATGCAATTTTAATGAGTATACAACAGTATGATGTGTGAAATGCTTTTCTTTTTCCTTAGTTCTTATTTTGATAGTCATTACAGAGATAGGCAATTGAAAAACTGTTACCTACACTTAGAGGAGAGAACTGAGACTCAGCAATGATTGGATCAAGATCAGTAAGCAGATTTAGGGTTCATCCTGGGTCTTCTTACTCCGTTCTAATACATTTCAGTTCTCATTTTCATATTTAATGTGACTAACGTATATTTAAAGAACTCTAGTTTTACTGGGCTGTACTGATTTTTTGCATTATGTATTATGGTAAAACAGCCACTAGTCCAGGCAGTGTGGGCTATCTGAATAGAAAGTACTTCTTTTATCTTTAACAATATAATATTATTCACATATATAACTGTGACTCTTTTCTGATAAGAAATATTTCATCAAAATAATAATGTTCTCTATATCAATGTTATGAAGGTTTTAAGCTGCAGTTTATCTATTCTATAGACACGTCATTCTTATGAAAATAAATTACTTGCAACATAAACAAGATTTCTGAGTGTTTGATATTTCTTTTGTCTCCTTTAACTATGTCAGTTGTTTCTATAACAAAGCGTTAAAGACATTGGAAATTTGGCTTTGGCTCCTTTATTTCAAGCTTTTTGTAGAAAGGAATTGCAGGTACCCATCACAGTGTATCACAGTGTAACTGTCTCTGACAATGATAGAGCAGTGAAGTCTCCTAGGAGAAACCTTTGCAAAAAATAGCATCCATCCTATTTTGGACAGAGACCAATGGAAATGAAACAAATTCTAGATTTTCACCCCTCAAAGACCGAAGCATTATCTTAGCTGTCTCCATGTTTACTAGCCTGAAACAACCAAGTATTGTTTTAAAAAAGGATGTGGTAATAAACACAACCTGATTGCTAGATTTGAAAATTAATTATAATATGTGAAGTTCATACCAGTGATAAGAGAAAGGTTTTTTTCCTGTTCCATTATTATAATGTATTTTATATTCTTTCTGTCCTGCTCTGAGTAGATAGATCATCTGGTATCATGTTGAATACAACAAGTAGAGAGATGGGGTTTCAGTTTATTTTTTCTAATCTCAAGTGAAAGTTTTCTTATTCTATCACTAAATTATTTTCTCTAGAATTTTGTAGACTTTCTTACTCAACAAATAAAAACATGAATCTCTGACTTACTACAATGTGTTTTATTCCCTTCAAACATGTTTCCCAAAACTGCAAGTATTGTTTAGAAGGATTTGACTCAATTTATACCCTTCCAATTTATGTGCCAATCATGTCACATACTTTAATTCCATGTGAGTGGATTCTTAGGTTCCAAAAAACACCTTTGTTTCATACACAGAATGTTCATCTAGTTTTACCCACATATGTAGTTGATTTTTAAACCTGCTCACTTATTGAACCTAAATAATTTGTTTCACCTAAAACTTCTATCTAGATTACTTTCCTTCTACCTATGTGAAAGTCATGAAATGTGTTATATTTCTTTCGTTGGTGACTGTAATTGGTTTATTTACTTAAAAATGTCTTTATTTGCCTTTACTTTTAGAAGCTGTTTTTCACACCTACATGGAGAGGTTCTTTTTTGCCCCCATTCGTTGAGCTGACAGACATGGATCCAACGACTCCTTTCCCCGATTCTGTTGAGAGCTCAGTCATTGGAGTCGTTTCCCATCATTAAAGCTAATGTTCCCCTCCCTGTGACTTTTTAAAGGTGTTTTTGTCTTTTTCTGCTATTTTGTTATTAAATGGCTAATTATCATTTATTTTTATTCATGCAATTTTAGCTTTTATGGGCTTTTAAATTTTTTTAATTTTTAAAAGATTTTAGTTATTTCTTTTTAGAGAGAGGGAAAGAGAGGGAGAAGGAGAGGGAGAGAAACATCAATGTGTGGTTGCCTCTTGCACACCTCCAACTAGAGCATGTGCCCTGGACTGGGAATCCAGCCGGTGACCCTTTGGTTCACAGCTGGTGCTCAATCCACTGAGCCACACCAGCCAGCGCAGCTTTTGAGGGCTTCTTAAATTGATTAATTAGCCCAGTGCTTAGTTGAAGAAAATAAAATCCTCTCTAAAACAAATATAGGCATAACAAATATTTTTTTATAAAATTGAAAGTTTTATGTCTTATTTTTAATGTCTAATATTAATTCTCCACTAGATATAACTTAAAAATTTAATGACATCTAAGGTGATATTAAAATGAACTTAAAATATAAGATCTAGCCTTTTATCTAAATAATTAACAATTTCAAATATAAGCTCTAAATTTTTATTTATATAATCTGAATTGACATAATTTATATAATGTAAATTATTCTTTATAAGGTTGAGTTTTATATTATTCCTGGTGAATTCTAGTTTTAGTTATGTAACATTGGGTATAGGAAATAGGATGCAGGAAAAACATATCTTTTAAAGAGAAAATACCTGTGAAATAATAGACTTGGAACCAGAATTTTTAGTTTCTCTTTTTAAAAAGTAGTGTGATTTTAGGCAACCTTGTCTCTGTGCTTTCTCTCATCTCTCCCACTCCTCCTCACTCCTCTGTGCCTTTATTCTCTTAACTAAGTGCAACTAAACATATTGGGCTATAGGAATCCTTGCAAGGATAGCTGATTGTAATTATTTACACCGTAATGTCTACCCTATTTTGCCTTTTCCCCTTTCCTTTTATTAACAGCATAAATCAGAGTTACTTTCATCATAAAATTTCCCCAATATAAACATAAGGTATGTCTCTATTGGAGTAATTGTACTTGTGGTTTAATTCAAAATCATGAGGTGATAAACAGAAAATGGAGATATATTCTTAATAATTTTTCTTTAGCACTTTTTCTATTTATGATTTGTTCTTAATAATAAATAGGTAAGGAACTATGTACTTTCCATTTGCAAACATTTTTCAAAATCACAAGAAATATAAGTAAGAGGCATTCAAGTCAAAGTGTAACCGTGCAGAATAGGATTCAGCCAGTTGTGCTTGTTCCATATGTCCCAACAATTTGTGCTGAAGGGAACAGGTTTTTATTAACAGGGTTCCAGTTTGGGTGTGGAGCTGGATACTGAAAGCACTCTTGCTCTGAACCCTTCTCTTTCATAAGACCCAGAACTTCTCTTGCTCCCCAAAAGATTGCAAACCAAATCCACACTCAGAAGTTCCCCCATTTCCTTGCCTGTGGTTAAACTGATCACTTAAGCAAATCTCCGTCCTCTCTGCAATCTGTTCCATGATAAAGTTTCAAGGGTAAAGGAAAGGAGGCTTTATTCAAAAGCTACACTATCAGGAAATAACACATAACCACCTGCACTAAACACTTAATCCTATCAATTAAGGCTAAACTCTTTAACACTTTAGTTACAACTTCCTTCACCTAAGCCAATCAATTATGGCTAAAATCTTTTATTCCTGTTTCCCTATCATTCCTGTTCCCCCTGTTAGCTTTTAATCTCATTTCTGCAGGATTAGTTTACAAACTAAAACAACATAAAATATAAAAACTACATAATGTTTGAAGAACAGCAGGCTTCTGCCTCAGAACGATTCCCCTTTAGAACACCCCCAAAAGAATAACCCTGCCACCCTCTGCCAGGCCAGCCTAATCCTAGGCTGCACTCACAGTTTCTTCTCCCACCCAAAATACCATACTTCGGGAAACACAGACAGCTGCAGCACCATCATCCAGGCACCCCGGAGGAAGAGGGCCTGAGGCCAGTCTCTGCCCTCTTTTTATTTTAAATCTTCTGTCCCATAATTCCATGCTCTCCAGAGGCATTCAGCTTCTCAGCTAATTCCATTTTAGGCTGTTTACCATTGCCTGGAGCAACTTCTTCCTATGGTCCCTCCCTTCTCCTCCCCAGTGATCTGATCAGATCTCTCTGTATCAGTAACAGGGATGAGATAAGGTATTTTGCTGTGTATAATGCATACATTTTGCCCAATTTTTTGAGGGAAAAATAAGGATACACATTATACTTGGTTATAATGATTACATACCAAGGGCATAATAATCCTGTGTGTAATGGTCACAAAGACATGGGTGCACGTTATACATGGCAAAATACGGTAATTTTCCTGTTTCTTAAAACTGTATTAAATAATTACAAATAAGAAAAGATAAACTATAATACAGGTTAAAATAAAAACATGTTTGGTAATAATTGAATACACACAAATATACACACACATTCTTGATTTTTAATTGTTGTGTGGATGTTCTGTTGCCATTAAAACTCAATTTTAATGAATATGTTTAAATGTATATGTTTAGCTTATTTTCTGTCTGATGGAATTTTGAGTCCATATTTATTAAGGAAGAACCTATGTCAATTAATGCACTCTATTTAGACTGTATTTTGGCTGCTTATTTATCAGAGCATCAAAGATGAAAAAGTTAATTTAATTTCTATAGTTTGCAAAAATCTTTATGAAACCTTGAAGATCTTTCTGGCTTAGCACCAGAAATGACTCAGGAGAAATTTGAAGCCAAGATTATGTTTTCTTTTATGACTTTGTTGAACGTTTTATTTATTTTCCAAATTAGGAATCTTTGGAAATAAAAAAAGAGATTATTTATATATTTATTCTGGTCAACATTTATACAGTAGAGCAATTCTATGCAATTTTGATATATGATTATCATACTTATGAACTAGTTACTTATTTTTAATATAGGGAGAGTTTCAAATATTTTTTCTCTTTGTTTTCAATGTTCCATAAATTAATAAGATTTTTTATTTGTTTTTAGGATTAAGAGCCAATAATTCTTGACACAAGATATTCTCTTTCAGGTTATAAAGTTAGGCCTGAATTCAGCTCATATTTTATTTATTATGCCTTCCTTAATCTGTCTTCTTCCATACCTACTTTATGATCTACCTTCATTAAAGTGATTTCTTCATCTTTTAAAATTTTTATAATATTTAGTTACAATTTTTATTTGATCTAAGAAAGTGCTTTTCTCCATTAGCAATTTTTCTTTCTTGTTACAGTGTATATGTCTCTCAGGTGTGTTAACTCTTTTTAAAATAATTTGTCATTTTTGGCAAATCCTTGAAAACTTAAACAGAAATCACCACATAATTTAGTGCTTCCACTTTTGAGTATATTCTCAAAAGAACTAAAAGCAAGAACTTGAAAGATATTTGCACATCAATGTTCATATAAGCATTATTCACTACAGCCCTAAGATAGATAACCCAAATGTCCACCAAAGGATGAATGGATAAATAAAAATGGGACACACACACACACACATGTGTAAATATGTATGTGTGTGTACCCATTGAGTGCACACAATAGAATACTATTCTGACTTAAAAGGGAAGAATTCTGACATATGCTAATTCCTGGATGAAACTCAAAGACATTGTGCTGTGTAAAATCAGCCGGACTCACACAACTATGCAATTCCGTAGAGACAGAAATCACATGGTGGCTTGAGGGCCCGGGGTGCAGAGTGATGGGAACTCTTTGTGTAGTGGGTGCAGCGTTTCCCTCCGGGAGGACAAAAGTTCTGCGGAGGAGTAGTGGTGATGGTGGTGCCATAATACTGACGGACTTAGTGCCATAGAACTCTGCACTTCGAATGATTAAAATGGCAAAATTTTGTTAGGTATATTTTAGCACAATGATAAAAATAATTTACTATTAAATAATTTGAATTTCCCAGACAAGTTATTTGCTCAATGAAAAAGTGATGAAATAGAGGTCCAAGTAGTTTTCCAGATCAATTCACTTACCTTAATTGAAATTCTTTAAAGAAAAATTTAAAGTTTCTTTAAAAATTGCCAAGATAGTTCAGGTAGTTCTCCCACATCTCTACCCAGTTCCTCCCATTACTAACATTTTAGATTAATGTGATACATGTATTATAATAAATAAATCTTATGCACTGTTTTTAACAATGTTTTTAAAGGTGCATTGTTTTTAAAGTCCATGTTTTACTTGGATTCCCTTAGTTTTCACTTAATGCCCTTTTCCTGCCCAGAACACCATCCAGAATATCACATTGCATTTAGTCACCGTATCTCTTAGGCATCTCTAGATTGTGACCAATTTTGATACAAATCTTGTTCCATATGATCTTGACTGTTTTGTGAAAGACTGGTTAGGCATTTCTATTTTAAGGTTCATTTGATTTTTTTTTCTCATTAGATTGTGGTTAGTTCTTGGGTAGAAGACCACGTGGGTAAAAGTCCCATTCGTGAGTATGGACAATATGGAGAACACGCACCCATGCCTTTTATGTCACTATGCACATTTGGGTTGGAAGACTAGTGTGATGTCCTGATTGATTGTCTCATACAAAACACATGGAATACATCGGAGATATGTCTTAAAGGATTAATACTGAAAGACAGAAGAACAGCACAGAGAGGCAACAACTATGGGTATATTTCAGGTTCATTTTATTCCTAAAATGTGAACTTTCTGTTCGACCACTTAAATGGGTATCAAATTTCCTTGAAACTTCATAGTGTCCTTTCTATTTCTCTTTAATTTTTTTATCCTTTAGTATACTTTTTCTCTTTTTATATCTTGGGTTGTTTATAGATTATGGAAAAAGTCAATGTACAATCATGAACAATTTCCCTCAAAATTCATGTAACCTCATATTTCTGCTTGCTAGAAATAAAATTTTACTGTAGATAGTTCTTCATTCTCAGTCACTAGACTGATTTTATTTTTCCCAGGAAACTTTATTACCCAATTTACTTTACTTATAGATAAAACTATCTTATAAATTATTAGATAATACATTATTACAATATCATTTTTTGCATCTCTTCATGCTGCCCTATTTAGATAATTTATTATATTAGTTTTTCTTCATAATAGTGAAGATAGAGAAGAATTACTATGGAGAGCAATTGCATATATTTTTTTTTATTTGGGCCTCTTAATAAATTGAAATTTAGGTATATTTACTCCAAATCATAAAATCATGGTTCTATTGCACCCACTCCATTTTTGTCTCAGAAAATTAAGCCCCCTAAATTTTACCTGTCAGCTAGTTCTGACATTTTTCAGTATCCTGATTTATGAGTGTTCAGGAAAGTTGTGTAGGTCCTTGGGTTCCGTCTTCCTACACTTGCTTCTGCAGATGCCTTTGCCTATGGCCCTCGTAAGGATAATAGTTTGTTGTGCTCCAAAAGTGGTCACAGTCCTATAGAGAACATGGGACTCTTCTATACATTTATCTTTGACCCCAAATTTATGCAAAACAGCATTTCCAATTTCAGAAAATATTAGAACAAGGTTAGTTCATTTAATGAGCCAATACTAAAAACTGGCCCATAGCAGAAAGGGATTACATTGAAAAATGACTTACAGACACTGGGTACTCTAAAATCCACATGGGTGTCTTTAGAGGCTACATCGTGGCAGAGGTTTTTGTGTCTCTCCATATGGAAAAGGAGACCTCATTTATTCCTCAGGACACCATCCTGGAGGTATCTCAGGTCTTTCTGGCCATCTCTTACTATGTGGGCCAAACTAACTACCCACATTAAAACAATCTGACAGTAAGCAGAGGGGAGGTGGGAGGGGATAATGTGGGATGGGGGGAAGGGTTTTCAGGAACAACCAAAGAGGACACAAGAACAAAACTAAGGGCAGGAGGAATCAGGGGAGGGAGGTGGGGATGGCTGGAAGGGGGTGGGGGGTAAATAGAGACAAGTGCACTTGAAAGACAATAAAATTATTACAAAATAAAAAAATAAAAGAAGTAAGGAAGTATTTTGTTCTCTCCAGTTAGTGGTTTCTCTCACAAAGTACAATTTTAAGTCCTAGAGTTTCAGGTGCATCAATAGTCATCTGGAAGTTATTTCCCTTTGGGAAAACTAACCCACTTTACCAAGAGGAATGTAGTCTGTTCCCATGACTCCTAAAAAGGGAATTATCAGCAAAGCATTTGCCAAAGTCTGAGCAATTTGGTATTTAAGTTACCGCAGGTGAGATTCCATAATTTAGTCCTTTTTACTCTAAAAAAAAAGTAAAGAAGTTGGTATCTTTTACATAACTTTTCTTTCAGTGTTAGATTAAAAAAAGTTTTGCTCTATTTTCACTATGTTTCCACCCAAACTTCACATCTGCAGAAAGAAAGTTATACAAAGAACAGTACTCCCCAAAATCACAAGATAATTTATAGGAACACTACCATTCAAATCAACATTACAAAAAGATAAATGTTTTCTAAAAGAAGTTCATGTCCAGAGGTCGAGTTCTATCACAAGTTTACCAAACAGAATATTTACCTTAAAGTATTTGCATTTCTAGTACTTTATTTAACTCATGTTTTTCACAAGGACAATATATAGTATATATTTCACATTTGTATTTGAAAAATTATCATGTGTTAATTTTTAAAAGGTAATAATTATAAATATATATGTAAAAAAGTCTTCTTTTGATTCTTGTCAAATGTGGGGCATCTAATGAAGATTTGGTGATTTATTTAGTTATAAAGAGACTCATGCAATTAGCCAACATTCCAAAAGAAGTAACAGTTCACACATAAACTAATGCATATACTATATTAAAGTATATCAGTTAATAACAATTAACACTGTAGTAAATTATAATTACAAATATATTATAACTATTATATTAAACATTACAGGACAAAATATTTTAGAGGTCTATCTACTCCGGTAAGTTTTGTACAGCTAGCTTGAAAATACCTTGAGTTCAATTTGGGATTCAGGTATCTTGGGGAAGAGAACTCAGGGGTTTTCTTGGAAGAGGGAAAATAGAGCAAAGGGCATCTTGATAAGAGCATGATGGCTGTTGTCTTGTTCTCGTTAGCTTAGACTCCTTTTCTATGCCTACATTTCTAGGATAAACACTGCAAATAAAAGTTAAGCCAAAGGAGAGTTCTCTTTGATGACATATGATAAAAGTTATTGGAAGAGGCAGATGTTAAAGTTCAATGTGTTGTTACCCCTATGACCTGGGAAAAGCCTCAATTTCTTTATGTATACATTGATGATAAATTGATAACAGAATCTGTATCCTAGGATGGCTGTTAGGAGAGCCTGGTGAAACGTTGGACACAGTGACTGATACATAGTTAAGTACAGTGAGTTTTCTGCAAAGTTAGCCATTAATTTTTTCCACTCTACCAGTGCCCTTGCAGAAGACAATAATATCATTGTGACAGTGACTACTTTCGTCAACACAGAATTTAGACTACTAATGTTTCTCTGGTAGCTTGCATATTTATTTTCAGTGAGAATATTAACATATGTATTAGGCTGTATGATTACACCAATATAATAAGATGAAGCCAGGGAAAATAAATATCAAGAGTTGCAGTTTAACTATAAGAAAATCATAACAACAAACAGCTATTCAGAATTTTCCATGGGTTAGCATGTTTAGTAAGGCATTTTATGTTAACCCATACAGATCTAAAAATAACCTCAAGATAGGTACTATTTTTTCCATTTTATTTATGAACAAATAGAAACTAGAGAGTTAATAACTTGTCAAGATCATGATTTAATGCAAAACAGAGCTGGGCTTCTAAACAATGTGACCGATAGCCAAAGTCAGTGGGAAAGAGTTATCCTTGATGCTCAATGAGCAAATCTCTCTGTTACACACACACACACACACACACACACACACACAAGCATGTGTAAAACTCAGTTTTACAGCCAGAAAACACAAAGTTTTCCTTCCAAAGGAGACCTAGAATGATGTAATTCATCTACAGTGTGGGTACAAATTGCTTTATGGGGCAGTAGGTACAAAACAAAAATGTAAAATGAAGTGAGAACACACATAACTACATTTATTTTAAGGGTGTTATAACTGCTTATTGAATCACCCTTGATTACATAGCTGGGAGAGCTGGATGGATAAATTTTGTAAAATTAAATGGTTGTATAATCATACAAAGTTTGACACAAAGTCCTATCCTTAGAGCTGAGTTTTTATACAGGTGTGACCATATAGCATCGAAGTAGAAGAGGATAAGAAAAATATAAACTATTATAATCTGGGGGTCTTTTTACTGCATACCTTAGAAAAAATTGGAAATCAGAGAACCAGATCAAAAAAAGCATTAGTATTTATCAGATATTTCTGCCAGGTACTTTATCATAACCAATGTCGTAAGCTGCTTTAGTATTGGAAGCAAGTTTTTATCAAAAATTTAAAATAAGAAACAACGGTGACATATTTATAACACATCTTAGTGTAGGTTATATTACTACTATATGAATGTTCAGGATAGGATGGAGAAAACTGATTAACATCTAAAAATGTAGCTCACAAACCTGGCATCAGGTCCCTTATAAGGAACTGCAATTTGGGAAAAAATTAAGATCAGTTATTATATCTTAGCTATTAGTTCAATTTAAGTAACTATAATAAACATGTTAACAAAAATAACATTTAAATGATACATTTTCACAGCAAAACAATATTTAGTGAGAAAAAGTGGCTTTATTTTCTATTTTCTCATCTTTCTAATGTCTGACAATTTAAGAGGTGGATTCTCCTATCTGTTTCTATATCCAATATGTATGATATCACACATATAGCTCCTGGAAATCACCATCCTACTCTACTTAGAAATAAAAATGAAAAATGTAGATACCATGAAAAAGGTAGATACAATTATGGGAATTATTTGCATCTCTTGGACCCCTGCATTATCAGAAGGTCCACACTGAGAATTTCAGGAGACATACCCTGGCAAAGAATAGATGTTTAAATAATGCTTTTTGAAGAATGAATGTGTATCTGAGTTGCAAGTTACCATAAAATTTGTCCTGAACTTGCATTAGGTGTCATCTTGGGAAATCATAAATTAGACAAGGCCCTGTCTTCAGACTGCCACATTCATCAAAACTCTCCAGGCTGAGAAGTCGTGAGGAAGAACTGGCTACACTCTGTTGTAATGACCTTATTTTTAGGTACGTGAAAATGACTGAAAGAAAGTATAGGGGACATAGAACTTTGACACAAAAATGCAGGAAAGAATATTTCTCTCTACATACGGAGTTTTTAACCTCATAGTAATGAAACTAGTTAGGATTCTAGCCTACAGGATGTAACCCTCAAAGACATCAAAAGGCTTATTGCAATGTAAATAACATTTTATTGGCCATCCACTATAGACACTGTAAAACATGTTAGAGTACATATCATTAGAAATTAATGTTTCAGATATATGATACCAATAAGTATACAGAATCTTAAAACATAGAAGCTACAAATGTATTTGATAAACCTATATTAATATAATTTACATACATATGATATTTAGATATACATATATAAATAACATATATAGCTTATATATACATGTGTATATATAAATAAATCTAAGTAAGCTCAAATAAATTAATTTTTCAAATATGACCAAAAATGTTATTTAAACTTTGAGTCTAAAAAAGATCAATTTTCTACTATAGAATCCTTTTGAAGTAGTCATTTAAAAATAATGACTTCTTGTTTTGCCATTTTCCACTCCCAATGTAATCTCTGCACTAATATAAAATATCACAATCTTAATGTCTTATATATCCTGGGAAAGGTGCTTTACTACCTCAACCTTTTCAATATTCGGTATTTTGATTGCCCTGCCCTTCAACTCCACTTACAGTTTACAGCCTCAGTGAACTGTGGGGAAGAAAGTAGATTGGCAGAAAAAAAAATCACAAAATTCTAAATATTAAAGGTGTCAGTTGTATGTCTTAAATTGTCTTATTTTATTCACCAGAGTTAAGGACTATAATGGTTTCAGTGGTCATATTTTGCGACAGATCTTGAACTAAACCAAAATAATTCTTGTGGTTTAAGGTCGTGAAATGTGTGTAGGTGTGTGTGTATAAAGAATTAGCATCTTCTTTAATTAAAATAAAAAAAGAACTAACACTTTACAGAAAGTCAATTTTCTCTTTGGTTGTCAGGCTTGTGCAATATTCTCAGAACACAAATTCAAATTTAATTGTGGAAGGAAGAGGCACAATTACAATATTGAACGAAGAAACTCTAAGCAGTCATGGTCAGGGGGTGTAGCTGGTCTGTGCCGGCTCTAAACAGCAGCTGCATTTGCCTAAGTGAGAAAGAGAAAGTGAATATGGGTGGCAAATGCCACTCTTTAAAATACAAGGCAATTTCATGGCATGTAACGTTGATGCTGATTGCGAAGAAAAGTCTGTTATAATTAGATCAGAAATCAGAAAAAGAGAAGCTTGATTTGAAGAGCTTCACACTAGGCTGAAAAAGAGACAAGATGAGAAATTGGAATGGTAGGAAAAGTTAAGTTGTACTACAAGACTAGCTCTTCACTTACATTCAAACTCGTGGGAAACAATCATATCAGACAAAGAAAGCCTGCAGGTTCTGCTTGTTCATAAACGCACTCACTTGCATTCTATTTTCTGCTTCTCCTCATCTTCCTTTCTCTCTATGCATTTGCAGATGTATCTATCTATCTTCATTAAAACTCAATCAAGGAGAACATTTGTATTTCTAGCTGAGAAGCAGTTTTCATGGCTTGGTAAGCAAACTGCTTTATTCGGTGCATATTATTGCAATGTAACTCAGAAAATGGCATTAGATAAGACATTTCTTTCCATGTTTTGTTTAACCCCTGAGATTGGAAGGAATAGGTGAAATAAAATGTATATGTACGAGCACTTAAAGATTGGATAATGACTGCCTCTATGAAACCTTCAATAACTAACGCATGGGAAGACAATGCTTTCTGGTAACCATATGCATTACAAAGTTGTTTCTTTTTAATTCCCAGAAAAATAAAGACACATTTTTCTAAAAAAAAAAAATAGCATTCTGAACTATGTATTGGGCAGACAAAGTTTACATTTCAATTCCTTTGCTAATTCACAAAATTCCTCCAACGAGAATCACAAATCATATACCATTATATCTGTTTGCAAAAACATGTAGAGGAATATTTATTAAAGCCTGAAGTCATTCATATTAAAACATGACATTATATCAGGGTTGTGCCCAAGATTTCACAAAAAAAGCTGTTAGTGTTCTGTATTGTCAATAGAGGCCATGTTCTTTGCTTTATTATAGATTGCTGAAAAATGACAGCCTCTTGATAGCAGGTTATGTTGCCTAATAAGAAATTAAATATATAGTCATACTTACTATAAAATATTTCAGTTCCAAGTATTAAACATTTTAATGATAAAGTAGAACAGCATTCATAATTATAACTAGTAAACATCAGCTCTTTTCTACAGAAGTTTTTACAAACTTTTCAAAGACTATAGTTTCTAACCACTATAATACATCTCAAAATATGAATAGACTTTTCACTAAAAATAGGAAAGTATATATTTTATTAAATGTATTCATATTAAATACACATTTTTATCATAGATGCATTATAAAAGAGTTAATCTCTCTATGTACAAACCACTAGGAAAATAATAATTGTTAGATCTTTAAAGATTCTGGTACAGAAACTTAGATATGTATTTTCTTTCAAAGCATATATATTAGCTCATTTTGTAGGGGATAATAGCAAACTAATCAAAACATCCATTATTAATACCACTGAACTAAGTGATTCAGCTCGATCCTACCATTGCTGCAGCCTCTCTCCTCCATATTCAGTTCCTTTCCCTCCCTTAGCTTCACGGCTGTGGCAGGAATAAGCATCCTCTCAGTCTCCTTAGCCAGTATTTGAAATCTATCTAGGTATGGTGACAAATTATTTTAAAAAACACAAAATTATTATTATTAGCATCATCACTCTGCACCCACTTTAACTCCTTTTTTAACTCCTTTTAACTCTGTTTTTAAGAGATCAGTTATGTCACAAAATGCATACTTTGTAAATTAAAATATGTAAAATATGAGTACAGTTTTGTGAAGATCAAATAGCCGTAACAATAAGTTCAGGTTAGACTTCTATTCTGTAAATATAATGAAAATGAAAATAAATAAAAATAAGTAAAAATAATTTAACCAGTGTTTGTAGACTCTTTCTTATTTTCTTGTTTCCAAATGTGTTATTTCCCTACAACTCCTCCCTTTGGGTGCATCTTCCCACAGAACAAGAGAACCATGAACTGTGGTGAGTTCTCATCTCCTGAGACACCAAGACTCTTCTTTACTGGAGCTGAGAGAGGCTGTGGAGACCCAATCATGCTCCTCCTACTTTTCTGCTTCTTTAAATCTTTAGCTTCCAAACACTAATACTTCAGATAGCTATAAAGTCTCAGATGAAAACAGTCCCTTTTAGAGTGAGCTTGAGTAGAGAGGGTCACAGTTGTAAGAGATAAATCCCCCAAAGTTTCTCTGACTCCCATAGAGAAACCCGGATTCTTATCTAACCCTAGTTCAATAGGAATCTACAGGTACTGAAGACTCAGACCTCATTGCTTCCTCTGCCCAGTGTTTTAATAATCACTCTCACAGCTGTATCATCACCCCAGAAGCCAGAGGACAAGGGAGCTTAGGCAGAAAATAAATCAGGGCCACAAGCACAGAGCACAGTGGAGGAGAGCACAGAGTGAAATTGAGGGGTGGGGATGAGGGAATAAGTGAAAACCTGTGGCCAAGGTAGAAATAGCAATATACTGGCATGAAAATTATTTTCTTCTCTTAAGTAACTAAATCTCCCTTTTAGAGAGTGTGTTCTTGCCACTCCTTTCAGTAAACAGCATTAAAAGGGAGGAGTAATCTCCTAGATTCTGGAACAGATAAGAGAACAGAAGACTAGCTTTAGAACCCTTTGAGTGATGTCAGTTAACTATCCCTTGACCTTGAGTGACAGAAGCACAATTTTACAGTAGACTAAATTTTCTATTGGCTCTGATTGATGGGAAAGCACAATTTTCCCCCCTCTGACAACTCCACTTTAGATTCTAGTAAAGAGTCTCTGCAAACTTGCAGAAAATGTATTTTAGCTGTCAGAAAAAGAGCAATTTGTGAAATGACGGTAGCTTCAACAATTTTGAAGACTCTAAGTAAAAGTCATCCACCAAGCCATGCATGGAAAGGTGGAAGTGGGAACCAAGATGTACTGCTTCTGAACTGGCTCAGGGTCAAGGATGCACCTGCTAAGTGGGCTTATTTGTGTCTTTGCAGTCATGTCCTCCCAGCTAGATGCAATTAAGTTGGTAATTGGGCCACAGAGATCTCATCAACAGCAATAGGTTCTCTGCCCCCGAAGTAGAGATTTGAATTATTTTAATCATTAATGTGTCTCTTAAACCTATAAATATAAATGATACTGTATTCCATAAAAGTTTCAATAGGGACCATTAATTTGAAGTGGAAGTAAAAATGATGAATATATTAGAAGGTTGTTAGTGAGTACAGACCAATATTACATCAACTTAACAGCACATTCTACTTTCACAATTAAGGACTCTGGACCCATTAATTACATTAATTTATCACTTTACAAATATGAATTCTAAATTTATCTCTATAATAATATTTTTGGAAAGACAAAGTTAATCCACTTATGTTTATGCAAATACACTAAATTTTCAGCTCTATGAAGGTAGAAAATGGGTCAGCATACTATATGTCCCATCACTGGTTTTCAAAATATATTTTTTTGGATAAATAAAGAAAAAAAGGGAAAAACAAAGAAAGAAAATAGTTCCTATACTGTAATATCTAACATGCCAGAATGTTGTCTATGTTTCTTTTCTCCTTTCTCTCTCTCTCTTTTTAGTCTACTGCTATATCCCAGACATATTGACTAATACTCAGTACATAGAAGGGGGTAGTAATTACATGTTAAATAAACATGTTCTCAGCTCTTTTTAACGGTATCAATCAATTTTGTAGGTAACTGTACAAAGAGCTTCTGCATTTGTTTATCCAAAGTTGCAAGAGACATATTTGTATATTACAGTTTCCTCTGATATTTTCATGTTTTGTTTTTAATGAATCTGGCAATTGGACTTTTTTGATTTAGCCTCATTCTTCACATTTCCCATAGAGGTAGAAATAAAAGGTCAGGGACCCTTATTGTCGAATGGTGTGTAATATTTTCTTGGACGTGCTTTGCTGGCAATGTCTGTTCACAGTTACATAAAGTTTTGTTACATGCATGAGAGTTTTGGAGAGCAAAAACAGCATTGATTAAAGGCCTCTCTGGGATAGCTGAAGCTGTTTTAGATGTACATATTTGCAGCAAAGAAAGTAAAGGTTTATTTTTGGAAGTGGCCTACACCCAGAGATTCAGGTGAGCTAATACTCAAAGATCTGGCCTCCAGTGGCTTCCAGGAGATGGATTATATTGGAGAAATATGATCAATCGCAGTGGCTAAGGGAGTTAGTGTGATCAGAGTCTCGGTCTCTGCTGATTGTTCCCTTCTAGGTAGGGCATAGATGGTCTGAGCATCCCTGCCTTAGACTGTTCTTATTTAAAAACTGAGGGAATGGCGATTCTGCCATGTCAAAAGTATGAAAATCATTAGGAAAGATATTTTGTACTTTGAGAAACCAAAGCTTACTTTTTATGGACTTTTATGTATTTTTAATGTTTTTAAAGTTAGTATGTCATACTACTTCTCGTATAATTTCTAATTTTGACATTTTAGACTGTCATACCAAAGTAACAAGAAGAAAACAGATGGTCAGTGTTTAACTGAATGAATTTATTGTTTTGTTGGTTTATTTTTAGAAAATGGCCAAAGAGATATGCTGTACTAAAGTGTATGTTCTATTATGAAATAATGTTCCACTATTCTCTAAATTTATGTTGTTTTTTTTTACAGTTTATCTCCATTCCAAGCATCTACATACACAGAGTAATGTAATAGTTGTTAATCATCTTGATGACAATAGATATCATTAGAGGGATGCAATAAATCTTTTATTTTTGGCATTGGTTTTAGTTTTTCAACAGTAACTCAGATATGTAGAAATAGACAAAAAACATTTTCCTGCATACTATTAAAGTAGCAGCAAAATAAACATCGCATTGAGTAGTTAGATTCATTTCCAGTAACAATCACTTCTGATTTAACTTACTAATTCATAGATTTACTCAATCTCTCTTTTGGTTAAATACTTAGTTTTTTCAGAATTTCTAAGTGGTTCCTCTATTCAAGGTTATACCCAGGCTCATGAGTGTTTCCTCTTGGCTGTGCTTTGAACTTCAGTCCCTATCTTTATGGCTTCTACTGCTGAAGTGTCCAGTCCATCTTCTGTTGGCAGGATACAGCCTTTTAATTATCCCCTGTTCTCAGTCCTGTGTACATCTGTACATAGATCTTCAGGTGACTCACTAAACCAGCCCCATGAGAATTCTGAGTTTCCTCCCACATTCTCCTTTGAGGCTCACATGAACATCTGAATCACTACATGCCCTATAATATCAAAACAGAGTGATAGTGAGCATAGTGGGAGAAAGAGTAAGCTTTAGTGGGGGATTATGGGGAGGTAATAAAATCAGACTCTATCCTATTTTCTGAATATGAGAATTCATGGGGCAAGTTTGTTACTGGATGGGACTGCGGGGGGGAGCTTCTTTGTTCCCCTGGGATTATATTAGCTTGGATTTTGGACAGACCAGATACTTTTGATAAGTCCACCCCTAGTTAGACTGACATGTCTCTATGGTCAAGTGCCTTCCCCATTACGCCCCCAACAATTCAGTACCAAAGTGGGGAAGGGAGAAATGTTAATCCATTTGGTGGAGCAATGCTATCATGCCCTGGGGTGTGAAACTATGGCTTCCTAGCTAAGCAAGCAGGCTCATGCTTCCCCATTTATTAAACTCAATGTCTAATTCCCTTCGCTCCCTTTTTTATTAATAAATAGCTAACTACCTATGATAACAATCTCAGAGTCCCAACCTGGTGGTGAAGAACCTGCCCCGTGAAGAGTGCATTCAAAGTTACACACTAAACAGTACAGATATAAGAAAGGACACAGGGTTAGAGCCAGTAGTGTAATCAACTTAGCAAATTTTGTTTTGTTTTGTTTTAGGGATTAAAAAGACATTCATACTTTTTGAATCCTTCATCCATAATTATTTATTTTTAAAGCACTACACCCAATGTTTTCAGTCTGTGTGTTTCATATAAAAGAAGGTCATTAACTCCATTAACTCTGGAAAAAGCATGTTTTTTCTTTTCTTTTTTTTAAAATTACAATTTAGTTCTTACAAGTGAAGTGACTGATTTGGGGGAAATATGTATATCAGTAAATGAATTCAGTTCATGTATTCCACGTCAACAGCATCAAATAGTTCTCTTTGATCTCATTTTCTTCTCTATGTTTATTCCTGGACTAAAGGGATTTGTTCACCTGCACATCAAAGCCCAATCGAACACAGACTGGAGTTTGCAACAAAGTGGAGGGGCATTAGTGGAGGAAAGCCTGGAGTTGTAGGTAAGCTAATGCCCAAAGCCCTGGCCTCTGGATGGCTTCCAGGGGATGGGTTATATAGAGGAGAAATAATTAATTATGGTGGTTAAAGGAGGTGGGGTCGGGGGCTCTACTGATTGGGTGGGGCCAGGGTAGGATGTAGCTGATCGTCGTGTCAGGTCCTGATGTCAGCCATGGCTTTCTTCTGTCTCGGTGCGGTCTACACGGTTATTCTACTTTGAAAAGCGTGGGGCTGAAACACAACCGAAGTCAAGATGTTCTCTTTAGCTTAACTGAAACTCTGTTTCTGTGGTCAACAGGTCTGAGGCTATGTTTTTAAGACAGTTTAAACTTATCAGAATCTGATACCCTAAGGACTTAATGATTAAGACAAGGAGTAGATGGAGATAAAGAAAAAAAGGTCTTGTTAAGGAAATGGAGTTTCTGTGTGGTTACACATTCTCTCTACATAGCAGCAAGAGTTGCCTTTCTTTTTAAAACAAAAATCAAGATTTTCACTTTCTCGATATTGCTGTGTTTTTGTCCATTTACTGCAATTTAAAATTCACGCTGTAAAGTGCCTCTTTCATTTAATACAGTCATTTTTTCTTTTTTGGTTGAGAATGCTTAAAGGCTTACTCTCTTGACAAATTTCAGTGATACAATATAGTATTATCAACCACTCACTACTCTGTGTATTAGATCCTCAGGACTAATTTACCTTATCACTGAATCTATGTACCTAACTTGGAGGGCATGACGTTCAGTAAAATAAGTGAAGACAGAGGAAGACAAATACCGCATGGCATCAATGACATGTAGGAAAAAGTCAGAAGCAGAGAGGAGAACGGTAGCTGCCAGGGGGGAGGGTGGGGGAAGCTGGCTTGTTGCGGCAACCAGCACTGGCAGCTCAGCGCTCTCCAGCTCTTTCAGGACCCGCTCAGTGCTGGCTTCTCCAGCTTTACCTTTTGCTACTTCCCTCTGACACTGCACCTTCTGTATCTCTCATAATCCTATTTCTACAACCATGCCAACTGGTATAAGATGGTCATATTATTGTTATTCTGGCTTTCTCAGAAAAAAAATCTTTCTTAACTACCACATAAAAATAGGTCTCTGTATTCTCAGGCTCATTATCCTAGTTAAAACATTTTTGAAAACTTATGATATTATGTTATTATATCATATTTGAATCATATGAACAAATCACATATTTTTCTTCTATTTCATTTATTTACTGGTTAACATCTCCATGTAGACATGATATCAGTCTGTCTAAAGACATAGTTAAAATCAGTCTGGTAAAAAGTTCAAAAGTAGCCAATAATAAGCAAAGACACAGAAAGGTTAGATGATTATCTAAATAAATAGAATGAATAGTATGACTACTATGGCATCCCAAAGTAGTAGAAAGTAACTAAACAAAACAAAAAAAAATAAATTGTTTGGGAGTATTATTTATTCTAAAGTTAAGGAGATTCATTTGAAAATAATTGCTTCATTCCCAGCCAGGGTGCATTCCTGGGTTGCAGGCCATAACCCCCAGCAACCGCACATTGATGTTTCTCTCTCTTTCTCTCTCCCTCTCTCTCTCCCTCTCTCTCTCTCCCCCACTTCCCTCCCTAAAAATAAAATAAATAAATAAAATCTTTAAAAAAATAGAAGCCATTGCTTACCTATGACTTTCAAAATAGCCTTTAAAAAAAAAGAAAATAATTGCTTCATATAATTCCTTCTCAAGTGATGACTAAGAAATTTAAAGTTTTCCCAGTCTTCTTTCCATTTGACTCGGAAGTCAAATTTCTATTCCATACAGCTCTTGATATCTTATTTGTGGAAGAAGCTGAATTACAATCCAGAGGCATACAGAAAGCAAAATTTGGAAATGAACTTAAATGTTTAGTAGAGGAAACTTTCAAACAAGTATGAGTATGCAGCCTGTTTTCTTCTTGCTCATTACAGTTAATGAGCAGGAAAAAGGTAAACTGAGGGAAGAAATAGTAAACAAAAGAATCAGAACTTCCTGTTTTGGAAAATTCTCCACTTTTCCAGATTGTAAAAGACCCTAAAAGTAGAAAACTTACTTTCAGGGAAGTATGATGTGCAGAGAAAACTTATTTTTCTGGCCAGCCTTTTGTTCTCGCCACAGAAGGAATGAAAGGTCACAGTATTGTTACACCCAAGACTTTATGAAAAGATTAGGTGTGCAACTTAAAGATTTCCTCCCTTAACTCAGGAGAAGCCAAAAGCAGAGGTTTATTGTTTAGGAAAGAAAAGCGAATGGAGTAAAAATTCCAGTGACAGAGCTGGGAGACCCACAAATTTTGAAACTTTATACCATTAGAACTGCCAGTTTAGACTGAAAGGGATAGAGAAATGATGACAACAATAACAAAAGAATGCATTTAGAGTTTCAAAAGTCTATAGGCAGAAAAGAGCCTGATAACACTACTTACCCGCCAACACAGACTACCCAATCATGACAAAGGCAGAATGACTCTGTGGGTGATGCTGTAAGCCCAGTGAATGGAGTTGTGAGCCACAGAGGCCCTGAAACCTGCAGGTAATTGATAATACTTGAGTTTGCCTAAAATCAACACAGGTGCATCACAGGATGCAGAATATTGTACATGCTGGCCAAATAATTTTGCCACGGTTTACTCTTTATAAGCAGTCACTACTTCCATGTGGAAGACTCTCGAAGAAAAAGGAGCTGAGGAATTGGGAATCTAAATGGAGATTGTAGTGTGTAAAGAAGCTAAGGATTTATTTAAAGGGGAGAGAGGGAGCAATGATAAAATCCAGAGACTGACTTATTAGTATTCAGGGTATCATCTACTACAGCGCTAGGAAATATCTCTACTACCTAAGTAAACACTAACTAAATTGTACTTCTCAACAAATTTCTCTTAATTTGCCTAAAACTTTTTCCTTTAGTCAACTCCTTAGGAAAGCACTAGTATTAAAAAGAAAATAATAATCTGCTAATCCTATGTGATTTGTCATCACTATTTAAAATATGTCTACCACTAGTTATGTTCAGATCACAAGAACTGTTTACATGTCTGTATATATGTCTACATGTACACATGTACACGTGTGTCGTGTATATTGTATATGTTATATGATTGTGTATAATTATACAACATACATATTATTATATAGTGTAAATACTTATGAATATTATTAGTTTGGTAAGGGCATTTACCTACTTAAACCTTCTGGTCCTTAGGAGTCTGAGCTGGTGGGAGATGAGCACCTTCCCTGTGTCAGCATGAGTTTGAACGCAGCCCTAGTTCAGTCATAACTCATTGGCACATACCACTGTCTAGTATCATCTGGGTATTACTACTTTGGGAATACTGATGTGAACGTTATAATTAAGAGTTTTCAGGTAAAAATCAGTGCATGGAGGGACAGAAGTAAAGGCATAATCATTATTTAATTTATAGGCCTCTGTGAAAAACAACACAAAATTTGTTCATGAACATATATAAGCAACTCTAGAGAAGCTAGGAAATAAAACAAGGGGCTGTGGGTGGTGTTATATGATGTTTTCACAGCGATAAAGACAAGGCTAGTCCTAAACTGACAGCTATGGTCTTCAATGTCGCCATTAACTTGTTTGTACTTACAGGACTAAGACAACAGGGAAAGGGGGTGGTAGACAATAGAGTTCACTGGTGTCTTATTTCCCTCTTAATAGTGTCAGCCTCAGGAGTGCAGAATTTTGCCTGATATTAGAAATGAATGTTTCTTGATATGTCATTTGTTTTAAAAGTTTTATATATAAATAAGGTAATATCAATTTGTTGACATGATTTGTCATTATACATGTGTGTGTGTGTGTATATATATATATATATATATGTTAATGTAACTGTGGAATAAAATGTTTTTAAAAACATTAACTTTAAAAAGTAAATCACTCATGGAAAAGATGTTTTGAGTGGAAAAATCAAAATGGCTTTACCTGTACCTGTGCAATATTCTGCCAGCTTGAGGAGGACTATATGCTCTTCTCCTCTATAATTTTCTGTTTCTCAGTGAGCGTTACCATTCTGCTTTATCGTGACTTGTAATTGAATATGACAATTCAACATTTTGATTTGTTATCTACTTTCTTGAATAGGTGAATACATTAGCTAATATGTTTGTATTAAAAACTTATTAAATCATGATGACTGTTATTTACAATGTTTAAATGCAGTCAGAAAATAGTTTGACTTTTAAAGCATACTTTACTGCCTGGAGAAATAGCCTGACTGTCAGGAAATGGCTTGATTGCGAGTGGAGAAGATGGCAATGTCAATAAGTCCTGAAAAGCAAAGTCTGTTACAGGTAATCTATAATGTTGTAATCCTAGGAGAGAGTGAAGAGCTGACTCTGAGTAGAAAATACATTGGGCCTTGGCAAAGCGCTTGAAGAAAAATCTTTCAGGTGGAAAAAACAAATAGGCGATTAAATAGGAGGCCAAGAAAACACCTGGTCTTAAATGCACTCAGTTAAAGAAGAAATATATATTTAAGTTTAATTTAGTTTTGTAAAGGAGTAATAGTGAGCAATATATTTGTCTAGAAAAATGCACTGTTAAAAAATATTTCCATATTAAAATCCTTCCGCATTAGCCAAGGCTACAGAACTGCTTTTTAAAAAATAATGCACAACTTATATTAACAAAACCTAGAAAAAGTATTTACTAAAATGTAAAAAAAAAGTGTAAAAAATGTACTATTAGATTAGTTTTATTATAGGTATCACAACACTGCTTATTATATCTATTATATTATTACTGAAGTATGTCTACAATGAGGGTAGAGGTCTATATATATTTAGAGATAGATAGATAGATAGATAGATAGATATCAGAAAACTGAGAGGTTTAGTGCCTAGAAGAGAATCTGTTTTCGGACAGATATTCAAAAATTAATTTCCACGTGAAGAGACAAGTGAGGGTAAGAGCAGGAGGCCACGAATATGTGTTACGAACAGCTTTGGGGGCTCTAATGATACTTTATCTTCTTTTTGAGGTAAAAAAAAAATATTTGACTTTTTTACTTCAGAAGGAAAACAACACTATCTTTCCCTGCTTAGGGGAAGCAGGGACCAAACATATTTTGTGACAAGAAAATTCTGACAATAATTTAGATTGATTTTCGACTGCTATATCTATATATTTATATTTAACAAGTACAGTTTGAAATTTAAGGAGAAACTTTTATTCTCTTCATGTCTTGGGAAATATATATGTATATATGTTCTCATATCATCTTGGCTTTCAAATGGCATTTTGTAAAACTTCTTATTTATCTTCTTGAACTTTACAGGTAAAAATAAGTCATTGATCTATCTTCTTTATACCCTAATTACAAATTTAGATGACATTGACTATTTACTTAGGTTTTCTTAGAACTCTGATTTATTGCTGGTCATCATGACACTACATTTTTAAATTAAATATTTTATTTAGTTTTAGAAAGAGGGGAAGGGAGGGAGAAACGGAAAGAGAGAGAACCATCAATCAGTTGCCTCTCACATGCACACCAGTCAGGGACTGAAACTTCCAACCCAGGCATATGCCCTGACTGGGAATCAACCCCGCGATGTTTTGCTTTGTGGGAGGATGCCCCACCAACTGAGCAATACCAGTGAGGGCATGACCCTACTTTTACATTGGAAAACAAGAGAACGATTTCCAACAGTTTTGTTCATTAAGCACATTTTTTAAAATCAGTGTAAAATCCAGCAATAATCTCTGCCAAAATTGTTAGTTTTTTTTTTTCCTGGCCAGAAGTGAACTTGACTTTTGTATGAAAGGTTTTCTGTATTTAATTGCTGTGTATTATATACTGTTTATGTAAACACTGTCACAACAAAGGCTGCCACAGCTCTTTCATACAAACTGCCTCTTCTTTAAAGTGCTCAAATGTGTGTTCATTGAAATATGTTTAGTGCATCTTTAAATACAGTTTTTATTCTCGTTAAGAACTTTAGTTCGTTGACCTTTCTTTCTTCTTTGCATTGTTCTTTTTATTCCACAGGTGCACAGGAAGGATGTATTCATTTCCTCTTCAGCCTGCACAACAGCTGCAAAATATCCTCATTAGTAATCCTCTTAATATTTCTTTAAATTTAAAATTTGCTATATGGAGCTCTTATGGTTGGTGTTTAACCAGGTATGGATAGAGGAAAGAAAGCAAAAGGAACTAAGATATTGAGTTTAATAAACTGGGAACCAGAAGCCTGTTTGCTTGCTAGCCAGAAAGCAACAGCTTCATACCCCTGAAGATTACAGCACTGCTCTGCCAAAAGGATTAACACTCCTCTCTTTCCCGCTCCGATACTGGGCTGTTGGGGGACTCGGGAGAGGAGGTACTGGACCATAGAGGCCTGTCAGTCTAACTAGGGGATGCAGCCTATCTGAAGCTCGTGAAAATTTGGGAAGTTAATTGGTCATTTTGAGAAAGCACCTGATGCATTCCAAGCCTAGACTCATATAATCCCAGGAGAACAGAGAAGCTCTCCCTGTCTTGCTCGTGACGTGCACTCACAGGGTGCACTCACCTGTTCTCTCCATGTGGCTTTAGCAGCCATGTGACTCGTAGCCATGCAATCCACATGCAGGCTCTAAGTCTCAGTTAGTAAAGGTTGCTAATAATAAATACTAAACTCAAAACAACTTCTGAAAAGAAATAAACAAAACAAAACAAGTTAGCTCATGAAGGGAAGTCAAAGGGGCTTTATTCAAAATAAAATTCAAACCAAATAGAATCAAACTTTCAGCCAAGCCTTTAAACACGTTCACGAACACATACCTGCATACACATTCTCACCAACACACACCACCATACCTTTCTCTCCATCAGCTCTACTGTGCTCTATGCTACTTTCTTTTCCGAGGCTATTTCTTCCACAGCGTGAAGCTGTCCTTCGTCAATCCAGGCATTTGAAATCTTTAGCACTCTCCATCAGAAACTGAATTCTGCCTCTTCTTGAGTTACTTAGCCACCCCCAATATAATCACTTTCTCCAAGAATGCAGATGAATGTGTTTAGGCCAGTTTGGGTCTTACATGCACCTTAATGTCACAAAAGGCAGGATCATGGGCTTGTTTGCTTCACCGTAATTACACAGAGAAATGGAAAGGCACTTCCTCAAAACACACAGACAATATATACTTTATGCTTCATGTTTACATTTCTCCATTTCAAATCTTAAGCAAAACTGATAAGTTCATACATGTATTTTAACAAACTCAATGTCTATAAGAACAGGCTATTTTCAACTTGGTTTTATGAGCATAGTACTTTTCTAAAAACTTGCACATTCTCCACAAGATTTAACCTGTCAGTGCAGGAGAAATAATGTTATTTTCCTCATATTTCAGAATCCACAGTAATTAAGATATATGCTGGTAGCATTATTTCAGTCATTTAATTAATGTTACATTGAAACCAGGGAGTGTTTAAGATGCACATAAAACATATGGAGTGGCTCTGTATAGCTTGTCTAAATTACTGGTATGTGCACGGATATTTTTAAAGATTTTATTCATTCACTTTTAGAGAGAGGGGAAGGGAGAAAGATAGGAAGAGAAACATCAATACATGGTTGCCTCTTGCACACCCCCAACTGAGGACCTGGCCTATAACCCAGGCATGTACCCTGACTGGGAATTGAACCAGCAACCTTTTGGTTCTCAGTCTGGCACTCAGTCCACTGAACCACACCAACCACAGCAGTATTGTAACAGGGTGCAGCCAAGAGGGGGGGCCCCAAACAGGGATTTGGGAATGGGGTCCAGAACTCAAGGTGTCCAGAAAATATTAAGATGTTCGCACCCCTTCCCCTTCAGTTGGAGGAAGGGACAAATGGAGCAGGGCCATTGAGAGCTGTTTGGGATAGTAACAGCTTTGCAGCTAACCTCTGGCATGGTCATTTAACACATCTATAATCTTTAACTGGTTACATAGATATGTTAAATAGCTGTGGCCATGCTCTGAGCCAGGGTGATGGAAGTAACATCCCCACCAAGATGTAACTGGGGGGCAGTTCCCCTGAGTTACAGCACCTGTGTGAGAGCTTGGAGAAGATTGGTTCCATAACATGGGGCCACACCTGCCCAGACTCACAATGGCAGCCCAGTAAAGCTGGAAGGATATGAGAGTGCTGGCAAGTGTAGCCAATTGTGGGAGGAGTGGGAAATGGGGCTACAGAGGAAGGTTGGCACAGGAATTTAAACCAAGATGCGGTAGCCATTGGAGGGAGAACCAGGCATTTTTGGCTGAGTGGAAACTCCTGCAGCCATTGCACAGAGGGAGAACCACACGGCTTTGCCAGAGTGGGGACTCTGTGGCCCTGGGAGGGAGAACCACATGGCTTTGGCAGAGTGGAGACTCCCTTGGCCATTGTGCAGAGAGGACCACGCAGCTGTGGCAATAGAAAGGAGAACCTCGCAGTTTTGCCAGAGTGGGGACCTCCACGGCTTTAGAAGGGGGAACCACCACCCGGCTTTAGCAGAGATCCCGGCAACACAGCTGATGGTGCCGGGAACCAAGGGAGGCCTACCAGCCATAATGGATTACTGGGAAAAACTGAGAGCTGCCTGAGCCATGGACTTCTATTTCTTTTCCTAAGATATGGTGCCCTAGACTGGGCAAAGGGGGAAGGAAGGACTGTGTGTGTTTGTGGGTGTTTTAAGGGACTTTGGGATTTTGATGAAGACATTAGGTCACTACTTTAAGTCTGTATAGCATTAAATAAACATTTCCTTTCCTTATCATAAATCTCTGGCATTGAGAGATGTCTTTCCTATAAGGCAGCAGACATAACGAACCTGGGGGGTTCCTTTCGGTAATAGTATATCGACCCTCCCTTGTTCTGTAACAGTATCTGTAAAATTATAATTATTTTCCCATTCTCAAATTATTTCTAAAAGAAAGCATGGCATTAGAGTGAAGACTTCAATCATTGTTAATGTACAACACTCCCCAATAACCAGCACAATGTCATGCCCATGAGCATTATCACACCCTCTAAGAACAAGTACATCATGCAATACTTTATAATGTATTGGTTTCAGCTGCACTGCTTAGTTGTTAGGCAGTTATATACTTTACATAGTGTTCCCCTCAAAGTTTGATTTCCCTCTTCAGTGCCTTGTACTTTTGTGAGTATAGTTGTTTTACTTCCTTGACTAAATTTCCTAGGTGCAATTGTAAATGGGATTGTTTTCTTAGTTGTTGTTGTTGTGTGTGTTTTTTTTTGATAATTCATTATTGGTGTATTAAAATGCAACTGATTTCTGGATATTAATTTTTTACCATGCTACTTTACTGAATTCATGTATCAGCTCTAACAGCTTTTGAATGGCATCCTTAGGGTTCTCTATATACAGTATCATGTCCTGTGAGAACTGTGACAGTTTTACTTTTTCCCTTCCAATTTGGATGCCTTTTATTTCTTTCTCTTGTCTGGTAACTATGGCTAGGACTTCCAGTGCTATGTTGAGTAGAAATGGTGAAAACAGGGATCCTTGTGTTTTTCCTGATATTGAAGGAAACACTTAGCTTTTCTCCATTGACTAAAATGTTACCTCTGGGTTTCTTATATATGGCTTTTAATTTGTTGAGGTATGTTCCATTTGTTTCCACTTTGTGGAGAGTTTTTATCATAAATGGGTGCTGGATTTTATCAAATGCTTTTCTGCATCTATGTATATAATCATATGATTTTTATCTTTCATTTTGTTTATGTGGTATATCACATTAATTGCTTTGTGACTATTATATTGATCTTTCATTCTAGTAATTAATTCCATTTGATGATGTTGTATTACCTTCTTAATGTATTGCAGTACCAGTTTGTTAATATTTTCTTAAAGGATTTTTATGTCTAAGTTAAGCATGAATATGGCCTATAATTTTCTTTCTTTATAGTGTCTACCTGATTTTAGAATTAGGGTAATGCTGGCCTTGCAAAATGAGCTTGAGAGAATTTCTTCATCTTGAAATTTTTGGAATAGTTTAAGAAGGATAGGTGTTATTTTTTTGTCAACATTTAGTAAAATTCTCTTGTGAAGCCATCTGGTCCAGGACTTGTTTGCTGGAAGTTTTGTGATTACCACTTCAATTTCATTGATTACAATTGGTCTGCTCATATTTTCTGAATCTTCCTGCTTTGGTTTTTGAATATTGTGTATTAATATGAATTTATCCATTTTCTCTAGGTTGTCCCCTTTTTTTGCATGTGGTTGTCTGAAATATTTTCTTACAATCCTTTGTATTTCTGTCATGTCAGTTCTTACTTCTGCTCTTTCATTTCTAATTTTATTTATTTGGGTGGTCTGCTCTCTTTTTTTTTTTCCTTTTTGATTCGGTTTTTTTTTTTAGTTTTTATGTCATTTATTTCCACTCTACTATTTATTTCCTTTCTTCTACTCACTTTGGGTTTTGTTTGTTGCTCTTTTTCTAGTCCTTTAGGTGTAAATTTAGATTGTTTATCTGACATTGTTCTTGTTTCTTGAGATAGGCCTCTACTGCTGTGAATGTTCTCCTTAGGACTGCTTTCTCTGTGTCCAACAGCTTTTGGGTTGTTGAGTATTAATTTTCATTTGTCTCAAGTTAATATCTGACTTCTTCAGTGCCCTCACTGTTAACCCCTTCATTGTTTAGTAATGTTATTTAGCATCCATGTGTTTGTATGTTTTCCAGTTTTTTCTTATAATTCATTTCTGGTTTCATACCATTATGGTCGAAGAAGATATTTGATATGATTTTAATCTTCTTAAATTTGCTGAGACTTGTTTAGTGTCCTAACATATGGTTTATCCTAGAAGATATTCCATGTGTACTTGAAAACAATGTTTATCATGCTGCTTTGGGGTGAAATATTCTGAATATATCCATTAAGTTCATCTGACATAGTATGCCATTTAAGGCCACCGTATCTTTGTTGATCTACTGTCTGGAAGATCTAGTAATTGATATCAGTGGTATATTGAAATCCCCTAATGTGATGGTATTACTATTGATCTCTCCATTCATGTCTATCAAGATTCGCTTCCTATATTTAGGTGCCTCTCTGTTGGGTACATAAATGTTTACAGTGGTTATATCCTCTTGTTGAATTGATGCCTTTATCATTAGATGGTGTCAGGCTTCTCAATACCTCCCTTCACTTTTTAGCTGCCTGTTAGGCTTGGTTACTGAAAAAGCCTCTGACAATTTTGTGTTCCTTGAGGGATGTTCCCAGTGAGTCACCAGGTAGGGGCAAAAGGTGTTCACTAGATTGCTCCAGATTCAAACTCGGTGTCAGTGCTGGGTTTGAGGTCGGTAACAGTCTCAGGGTACACCAAATTTAGCCACCACCTGCAGTGTGCCCTTGGACCTTTGTGGTGAGGCTTAGTTTCAAGGATTCATCAGGGTGAGTTCAGCAGTGTTCATCAGGCACACATGGACCAAGGTGTGAACATGCAAAGGTAGGCTTTGCACAGGAGCATGGCACTGGTCAGGAGTATGCTGAGAAAAAAAAAATGCCTCTCTCTACCCTGCTCTATGAGTTATACAACTCAATCGTTTTTCCCAGAGTGGGCCCAACCCTCCTGGAGGGTCCTCTTCACTGGGGAACCTGGACAACAATCTGAGGAGCACAAGCTCAGTTGGGCGGGTCCACCAGGAGTTGGCTGGGGAGGAATCTCTCCTGATAGGGCACTCCTGCTGCCAGTGGGCCCTTCTGCTAAAGCTGAGGTGCAGGTCGATCTGGTGGCCAGCAGGAGAGGATGGGGTAGGGGATGGGATGGTGGGCTGCCTCTGCTGCTGCTGTCCTGTGCAATATATTTGTGTCAACTATGTTTTAAAGACTAAGGAATACTAATCAGATGAGTAATCTTAGAGCTAAGAAAAAGTTAGTCAAATTTAATAGGATGATTCTGTGTTAGTTAAACATGAAAGGGCTATTTATTATGTGCCATGTTTGAAGAGAAAGGTAGGTAATTTAATTATAAATATGAACTTTTTGAGCTTGACATTTATCTCCTTGGTGCATAATTTTTAAACTAACTATGCAATATACTACAAGGATGCTAAACTACACATACTCTCATGCACACAAGATACCAACTAAGAGTCCAATTTACTTATAGATAAATTACCAAATATAATTTTGCCATAGAGAAAACCTATCATCTTTATACTAAATATATAAATAATGCAAATTATGCAATACACTCATTGAAAGAAAAAAGATTAAAAGCTCCTAGGTCAAATTTCAGTAGCAAAATGTCATGCATTTCTATATCCTTATCAAGCTGCCTTGATTTCATTATCAAATGTAAAATTCTATTTATTTTATAGCTATTAATCTCCATGGCATAGATATGTGCAATAAAATAAGAGTTAGGTCAGCTACATGACCTTGACTGTTTCTACCCAACATTATTCTTAACTACACATTTTCTCAGAAATGAGTTTTAAAATACAAAATATCACTGATAAAAATAAGAAGACTCTATGGTAACTATTTTAAGTAAAGAAATTTACAGTTTAGCAAAGAAAAATTATGCTGTCTCCTTACCCATATATGCCCACGTTTGTTCCCCCCAAAATAAGTTTTACTATAAAATAGCTCAATATTGAATAGTATGCTTTCCTTGTTAACCCCAAATCACATATACTTCTATATGTTTTCTTCTTTTGAAGTTCAGGCTTCCTTAAAAATGTCTTTATTATATCATTTTCTGTATAAAAACCTTAAATAGATACTATATTTAACTTAATTAATATCCATGTGTTTAGATATAATCTTATTTTATATCAAGACATTTCATTCATCTTATCTTTTCCCCAGCTGAATTGTTTCTCTTCTCTGTACTTTAACTATTGTTTCAAAATATTTTGCCTTTAGTTAACTCACTTAATTAATGATTTTTTAATCTATTTGAAAATGTCTAATATCACAGAAAGAATAAATAATGGTGTCACATTTTTTTATCATGATTAACTGGAAATGTGTATCTTCTAAACTCTGATAACTCTTCACCTGTATTTCTGTTACCACTTTAAATAAGCTTTTCCAGTGTAAAATGAACACCCACATTTTGGGCCCAAACATTCAGGAAAAAAATCTTTCATTTTAATTCAATTATTTATTTATTTACTTTATATTTAGATACTTTTTGTATTATAAAGAATTTTAGCATTCGTTATTGAACATATTATGGTCCAAGAAATTTTATGTAACAAATAATTATAAAACGCAAGAACAGATACAAGATATTTCAAGTACTACCTATGTATAATGCGCATCCTTATTTTTCTTTCAACTATTTGGGCAAAAACATGCACATTATACAAGGCAAATATGGTACATGTTTTATGGAACATCTACTCTTTGCCAGGTTATATATTTAGGCACTTTTGAAACAAAGATTTGAATCTGATTTTCTTTGATTAAGGAATTACTAGCCTCTGAGAGACAGAGACATCTATAGAAATAACCTATAGAAGTGGTTACAAAATGCTTGTAAAGGTGCTAAAGGAAGAGCAGTTACATCAGATTGAGTTTTCACAGAAGACCTACAGAAAATATGACCTTTTTGAAAGAAATACCAGCTTTAAAAAAAGCCCAGTGGTAGACAAATGGAGGTCCAGAACCTCAAGATATGTACCAGGAAGAACATCAGGTACTATGGAGCTAGAGTGTAAAGACACAGTGTGTGGTATGGTGGTGGCTGAGAGAAGGATAACAATAGATGAGCTTGAAAAAACCTGGAGCAAAAATGAGATGAGCCTTATTCTGCTAAGGAGATAAGGCATCATTGTAAAGGTACCAATGAGAGCCTCTGTAGTACTCTGCATAAAGGACAGACAAAATATCATCTGGTAAAATAAACTTGGGAAGCAATACCAATTCAGAACTAGGCAAAAAATGTATAGAATTAGAAGGAGAAAAATGTTGATTGCCTTGATCCCATAAATAATACTTTTAAGAAAATGAAATGGATATAAATAATTAAATCAGATGTTTTATCTCTAAAGCTCATAAATTTGCTAATTGCCTGGTAGGAGTTACCAAGGGACAGGGTCCAAGTTTCCTCCCAAGTTTTCTTGTTTCAAGAGTTGAGTAGATAATGATGTGACTAAATTCACATGGAAATTCAAAATGAGGATGCCTCAGGGTGGCAAGAGCCTGGGAATGCTGTCAACTTTTAACACATTGAGTCTGAATTCCACCTCAATTATTTCTGTAAATAACTAATAGATAATTCTAAGTCTGTACCATCAAAATCCTTCCAAACCATTAGTAATCAGAGGTGAGTTAGGAAAATTAGGATTTACTTGTATTAATTGGGGTGAATAAAGGTAGATAAAAAATAGGTCAAACACAATACTATATGTGGCAGGTATTCCTTGTTTTCCATCTTTTGTCCATTTCCCCCCAAAACAATCCATATTTTATTTAGTGCATATATTTTTTAGACAGAAATAGGACATAGGGCTGATTCTCTGGGTCCCTTCAAATGGCAATAAGTATGTGATGTAATTATAGCCCATAATATGTAAAAAGGAGTGTTCTGGTTAGAGATTTTAGGGGAAAAATATTTTTTTGAAATGACAGATTTTATTGTGCAACATCTTGATAAAAAGCATATCTTTCACTTCTCAAGTTCTTTTTTTGAAGTCACGTAACTATTTTTTTTTAATTTTTTGTTTGTTTGTTGCTCAATTATAGTTGTCCCCATTTTCTCCCCATTACTCTCCCTGCCCTACTAGCCACCATCTTCCACATTCAATCCCCCTCTGTTGTCTGTGCCCATGGGTCCTTTATACATGTTCCTTGACTTGATCCTTTCCCTTCTTTCCCCCACTATCCCCATCCTTCCTCCTATCTGGTTGCTGTTAGTTTGTCCTTTATTTCCAAGTCTCTGGTTATATTTTGCTCACTTGTTAGTTTTATTGTTTAGGTTCCACTTATAAGTGAGATCATATGGTATTTGTCTTTCACTGCCTGGGTTATTTCACTCAGCACAATGCTCTCCAGTTCCATCCATGCTGTCATGAGGATGGGAGTTCCTTCTTTCTTTCTGCCTCATAGTATTCCAAAGGATCTCAACAGACACTTTTCCAAGGAGGAAATACAGAGGGCCCAGAAATATATGAAAGGACATTCAACATCACTCACCAGCAGAGAGATGAAAATCAAAACCACAGTGAGATACCACTTCACACTGATCAGTATGGTCATCATTAGTAAATCAACAAACAACAAGTTCTGGTCAGGTTGTAGGGAAAAGGGAATCCTAGTATACTGGGAATGTGTAGTAGGTGGGAATGCAGACTGGTGCAGCCACTGTGGAAAACGGTATGGAATTTCCTCAAAAAATAAAAATGGGACTGCCTTTTGATCCAGCAATTCCACTACTGGGATTAAACTCTAAGAATCACACCAATTCAAAAGAACCTATGCACCCCAATGTTCACAGCAGCACAATTTACAATAGCCAAGAGTTGGAAACAGCCTAAGTGCCCATCGGTAAATGAGTGGATCAAAAAAGGTGGCACATTTTCAAATGGAAAAAATGTATTCTTAGTGAAAAAGGCTAAATTCATCTACCTAAAAATCTGATCTTCCTATTTCTCTTAGTCTTTGAAATGTTAAAATGGCGCTTGAGAAAACAACTAACCGACTTGTGATCACTAAGAAGAAACCACACACTGAGAATGATGAGCAAAACATAGATGACACCTAAGGGTATCAAAGGGTTATTTTACAATGTGGGTCATCAGCATCCTTGTGTCTTATCATGGAATAAATATAATTCCACTAGATTCTCCCCTACCTGGCTTCTTCCCTTCTGGCAGGAATCATGAGGTCTCTGGATCAGAGAACGGATCATTTTTTACTGAGAGGGCCTCTCAGTGTGGGTTCTTTGAGACCCAATCCCCACAGGTAGTGTAATGAGGCTATTACATGACCCTCTGCATGTAACAAGGTTGCACAACAAGAGAGAAGCTCCAAAATCGCACCATGCAGAGCTTACATAGGTGAACTGGCATGAGAGAAGGGGTTGGGGTAAGGAGAGAATATTTTACTTTGAAATTCAAACCAATCCACCGCAGATGGGGAAGGAGTAGTCTCTAGCTTCACCAGCCTACAATGTAATATAATAGATGCAAAGGAGATTATTCTCTAAATCTTTCTGGAGCCATATATCATCTCTAGATTCAAAGATTTTTTTAAATGTTGCTTCTACAACAAACTATCATACATTTAGTTGCTTTAAAAAAAGAAATATTTTAGAGCTTTGCAGGCCAGAAATCTAATGCAGATTTTATGCTGCCAAATTCAAGGTGTCAGCAAGATTACTCTCCTCTCTGGAGACTCTGGAGAATTCATTTCCATGCCTTATCTAGCTATTAGAGTCTACACACATCTCTTGGCCTGTGGGTCCTTTTTATCTTCAGAGGAAGTCATGACTTAGTTTTCTTTATTGCATTACTCTACCCTGATTATTCTGTCTCCCTTCATATGATAAAGATGTTCAAGATTACACTGAGCCCACCCAAATAATATCTGCATTTTGAGATCATCAGATTAGCAAACTCAATCCGATCTTTAATTCCCCTTGCCATGTAATATACAGGTTGTGGAGATGAGGACATGCACAATCATAGAAGACATTATTCTGACAAACCCACATGGCATGATTGCTATCCAGTCATCTTTAAAACAAGTTTGCCAGTACTCTTTACTCAGAAAGCCCAGACTGTATAAAAGGGGAAAAATAATGGAGTACTGTTTCTTTCTGAAAAAAAAAAAAATCAGCATTCATATATGTCTTATAAAGTCAGAAGAAAAAATTAGGTTAGTTAGGGAGTCATTGTGTGTGGAATTACTGAAGAGGCACTTCAATATCAGAGTTCACAGAAATGAGAAGGAACCAACCAACAGAAGAGATGGAGGTAATAAAGCGAGTGGGGTAGTGGAGTTTAAGAATAAGCAAGAGTGTGGTCTCTTGGAAATTAAATGAAGTCAGAAAAAAAGCAAATGATTAAATTTTTCAAATGTTGTCATAGATCAAGTGAGATGTGAATTGAGAAACAGCCATCAAATTTTATAGCATGTATTAATTGTATTGTTATTTTTTTGGTGTTGAGTTAAGTGACTTCTCTATATGTTCTTTATATGTTTTGCATATTAAGTCCTCACTGGAGTTGCTGTTTGGAAATATCTTCTCCCATTTGGTTAGTTGGCTTTTGTTTTTTGATGGTTTCCTTTGTTGTTCAGATGCTTTTAAAAAAATTTTGATTTAGTCCCAATAATTTAAGTTTGCTTTTACTTACCTCGGGGGTCAAACTCATAAAATCTCTGTGACCGAGGTCCATGAGTTTAGCACCTATATTTTCTTCTTTGTAATTTATTATTTCAGATTTTATATTCAGGTCTTATATCTATGTAATTTATTTTTTTTAGGTTTTTTCATTCATTTAGAGTTAATTTTTGTATATGGGGACAAATAGTAGTCTAGTTGAAACTTACATAATTTTATTAAGCAATTAGTACCCTAATAAATTTAATTAAAATTTTATAGCATAAAAGTAGTATATTATTTACTATAGAACTTCGGAGTAGTCTACAGCTTCAGTACTATCATTTGTCTCGTCTTGCTCATATCTGTAACCTGCAATCCATATTAATTTTGACTTTTTAATTATAAACTACAAGTAGAGTTAAAATGTTGAGTTAAGCTATGTCTATATCACATTTCACATTTATATTGGAATCCAAATTTTCTTGATCACAAAGCTCAGTATTTAAAGAAAACTTTTTCACAACTCTATGATGCTTATAAAGCACAAAAGTAATTGATGATCATTACTAAAGCTTAAAAAAATCATATCACAACTCCAATGACTACATGACTGCAAGGGCAATATTACAAAATTTTACAATGCAACAATTTAAGCTATAAATAGATATAGGATTTAGCTGTAGAATTTCAAGCAACATATTCTCATTGAGAAAACTGTGGGGAAGTTGATTACTGTTTACATTATTTTACCTTAGCAAAGTTTCTAATTTTTTTTAAAGTTTGACTTTTCTTCTCTTTTTATTATTATTTATTTATTTATTTATTTTTAGAGAGGAAACAGGGGCGAGAGGGAGAGAGAGATATCAATGTGTGGTTGCTGGGGGCCATGGCCTGCAACCTAGGCATGTGCCCTGACTGGGAATCGAACCTGCGATGCCTGGTTCGCAGTCCATGCTCAATCCACTGAGCTACGCCAGCCAGGGCAAGTTTCTAATTTTTGATAAAGGCTGTAACTAATTAAGTAGTTAGCTGATGGTACAGGATATCCACTGTTTTACAGTAGTTATTGAATGTTGTGATGGAATAATTGCCAGTGTTATTGCACATGGTGGAAGTTAAGTGTCACATGTAATTTTTGCATGTATTTCCTTACCAGTAAATATTTCCATGTTTCATTTTAACAGCATTATCAAAAATTGTTCTTTCAAATTAAATTTATTATTTTAGTTTTTTTAAGAATGTATTTATTTATTTTTGGAGAGAAGGGAAAGGAGGGAGAAAGAAAGCAAAAGAAACATCAATGTGTGGTTACCTCTCACGTGACCTCTACTGGGGACCTGGCCCGTAACCCAGGAATGTGCCCTGACTGGGATTCAAACCAATGACCCTTTGGTTTGCAGGTTGACCCTCAGTCCATTGAACCACACCAACAAAATTTATAATTTTAAAGCCAAAAGAAAATTCAAATGATAGACTTCAGTGAGTACTAGAAAAAGGTTTTCTTTTTTTTCTTTACCATGTGACATTATTTTAAATATGTTTCTGAAATGATTTTAGGAGTTTTCACAGGGAGCGTTTATAGTTACTATAATGCTTTTATTTCTTTAAGAAGCCAAACACTAGGAGCAGAAAAAGAACAGATCTCTTTTTGACTTCTTACTGGTATGTTTTCCCATAAATCTTGATAAAAAGAGACAGCCATAAGGGAAAAATAATAACATACAGTTTGGAGATTGGAGAGTAGAAATGGAAAATAAAAGCTATGCTTTTTAAAACTAGAGTGGAGTATTATTTAAGGATAGAGAGCTATAGATCTATAGATGGTTTTGATTTTAAAAATCCATTTCAATTTTTTGTATTGAATGATACAAAAAAGCTAATACATAAATACAAAAAAGTTAATACATAAATGCAAATGTATTAACAGGTAAGACCTCTATCTTGATTAACTCAGTTAATTAATCATGGACTTAATTACATCTGTAAAATCCCATTTACCCTACAGTATTTGATATCATGTTATATTAATAGATCTTCCTCACACTCCAGGGCAAGAGATTATACAAAGTGTCTATACTAAAGTGTAAAAATCTCTGAACCTTCTAAAAAATATGTTTGCCAGAATTTGAGTACCAAAAATTAATGTTTATAATGGATTGGCATACATCAAATATGCATACAAGAAAACATAATTATACTTTTAAAAATACTATTTTTTATCTTTGGAGTTTCTTGGAGATTCAATAAATTCTTCGGCATATTGATGTGAAAAATCAAGCATTCATTCTACATTCCATATGCAGTGTGATTTCAAGGTAACTCAATAGCTGATGATGGAATTGTCTTTATTACCGACTTTCAAGTAATAATTTCAAAAAGAATGACATAATGATAGAGTTGCCTTTTTGCAAATAATAATAAAAATGTATATAGGAAACTATCATACAGTTTTACTATTAAACTAGGCAGAGAGTCATGGGGAATGTGGACAACACCTAGGTTCACTGATCTACACTAACAAAATTAAAATCAAGATGACCAGACCGTGTGTACCTCCTGAATAAGGAAATATAAAGTTAACAAGGAGAACTACGTGCTTATTTTTCCCAATGAATTAAACCTGACTGTCATCTAGCCTGTAAGTATACGTGCATAATACATGCATACCATTCCGATATGGAATGGTATAAGGATAAAAATATAGGGAGCACTGTGATTGTGCGAATTGCCAAATAAAAAAATGTGAGATGGTCAACAGGACAAATGTGTAGTTTATTCCACAATAAACTACATAATAATAAAAATTAAGTATGCATACATAATAAAAATTTTTTAAGAACAGATACAAATGAAAAGAATTAAAAAGCATAGCACCAAATGCCATGTGTGGGTCAGTCAGGACCTTGGTTAAAAAAACAAACATAAGTATATATCTCATATATATATATGGAATAATTAGGAAACATGAACATTGACAAGAATTAGACATTAAGAAATTATTTTTAATTTTGTTACATCTAGTGTATATTGATGATAATCTTATCTCTTAGAGTTACTAAGAATCTTATAAGTGAAAGAGGAACATAAAATTTCCTTTGAAATGGGGATGAATAGATAATACCAGATTAGTAATGGTGACAATTTATGAAGCCAGATGATGGCTCCAGAGCCAGAATTTTATTCCCCCAAGTCTTGTGTAAGTTAGAAAAATAAATCCATAGCCTGTGATTTGCTGGCCTTGCTTCACTGGCTATAGTTTGTTGAGCTCTGAATTGGACAAATATCAACTCATTGATGAGGATTTATTAAACCCCATACTGGCAGCAATTCAGTTTCCAAGGCTTTATTTTTACTACCTTATGACAAGCTCTCTTGGTGTTTGCAATTATAAAATTGATATCCTGACTGCCTTGAAGAACCATGCAGATAAGAAGTGACATGCAAGATGGGGCAAAGGTAGATTTACAGGTGTGAGTATACTAAACACAGAGTTATATTTGTATTATTATGTATTAATTATTGTATTATCATCCATATGAATAACTGTAAACCTATCCTTGCTCCACCCTCTAAAATGCACACAAACACTTGAATAACAAGTGAATTGTTATAACAATTATAACACACGAGTGAATAGTATGATTTTTGTACGTAAACAGGCTTAAAATGTTCATGCTGATTTATGGTGTAATGCTATCTTATTTTTTATAGATTTGAATCACAGCCAGCAGCAATGTGATATTTTTTCTCTAGATATTTGTGGTCATTAAATCAAATTGAATCATACTGCCTATTGATAGTCATTCAGGAATTATAATGAGTTTTTCAGGTGCAGCAACCAAAAAGAAAGAGATTTATCTTATTTGGCTTGGGTTTTAAAAACAAATGGCTATTAGAACAATTAACCTAATGTAATAAAAGTTCAAAACTAAACACTAGTCTTTGCCAGTAAGTTTATTACTCAACAGAGGGCCATATGGATACATGGAATGCGAGAAGGAATTCCCTGACAGGACGGAGCTCAAGCGCCTGCCAAAATGTTGACACACCGGAGAGAGAAATTTTATGTCCACAACAGAGTTTGAGAAATCAATCCTCGAACCATTCGACGTGTGAGTTCCTGTCTAAGTCTTAGATCATAATCGCTTAGAAATACAACTAGAGAAAGTGATCAGCCAGAGGTATTTAAAATTCTTTTATTTAACTAGAGAAATTGACACTAACCACAAATATGCACTTCGAATGAGCATAGGATACTGGAAAAAGATTCTCCAAGCTTTGCGGTATGGCTTCACGTAGAAAGTGTCCTTGGAAAAAGTTACTTGGGGAAGTGTTGGTAGGAGGCAAGAAGCTACATTAGTGTTGGTAGGAGGCAAGAAGCAGACGGGCAGTAGATCTGGCTCTTCTGGCAATATTAACACAGGTACTGGGAAAGAAATGAAGAAAAATTGTCATAGTATATATTTCAGGGGACTGTACAATTCAGTAATTTAGAACTACGTAGAGGAAACAGAATAGAATTTTGGAGGGAAAGCAGAGAAACATGGGCTATATTACATTTAAATTCAATTTTAGCATGCAAAAAAGCATTAAAGTTTCTGAATATCAATTGTTGCAGTTTGAGTCCTGTCTGTGTTATCTGTTGAACCCATTCATGGGCTCTGTCAATATCCATTTTTAAACAAGTTTTACCTACACGTGATTTATGTCAGTTATCACTGCTTCTTTTTTCTCTTAGGACACACAGGTAGTTCTACCTATGCAATTTATCATGTTTGCTAATTACTCCATGATATTTTCCCTCCGCCTATCTTCAAAACTGAGGAAAATAATGACTACAAAGCTTCAAACTTTATTAATGAAAAATGAACATTAAAACATGCTTTTCCAGATTTTAAATCCCCCAAATTGAAAACAGCCTCTTCTACTGTAATTAGAAGGGTTTATTATAGTTGATGTCTTTTTCAGTATTAATATATCTGGACAAGAAATATGTTTGTTTATATAAGCCACAGGTGGCAAACACAAGGCCTGCCAGCCGTATCTGGCCCTCCACCTTGTTTTATTGGAGGCACCTTGTTTCTACCCTGTGGCAGTGCAGAACTCTCGCTTAACTGTTAAGGAGTAATTGCATTTATGCAGTCCTAAAATTACACTCGGCCCTTTGAAGGCAACCTTGAGGCTGATGTGGCCCCCAGTGAAAATGAGTGTGACACCCCTGATATGATCCATAAAATTAAAAGAGTTTTTTAAAAGTCATAATTCTATTGAAATAGAGGCAGCAACAAGTTTCTAGAAGTCTTACCAAAATAACTCATATTGGTTGTTATGTTTGTTTTGCTGTATAAACCAAGCATCTTCGTTTCTGAAATGTCTGGTGTCCCTATCCCTGAATCCTAGATAGATGGGGCCCAAATATGTTGAAACATTTTTATGGACCAGGCCTGAACTGCACATAAACCTCACGTTTTAGTTCTGTTTTATTTAAAAAGACAAAAAAATATTGCAGCAACTGTCAACCCCTACTGGGAATCTATTTTCAGAAAGGTCTCATCATACTGTCCAAGAAAAAAACAACAACTCTTCTAAATGTTTTTCCACTTAAAAGTTTTCAAAGAACTTTTAATATTTCACCAATATGCTCACTCAGTTCCTTATTATTTTTGGATCCTGCTGAGTAATTTTCTGAGCTTCTTAGTATGGTGATTCTCATTCCTTCTCATATCTGGGTTCTTTTTGTCTTTTATTTTATATATTTGGATTCATACAGAAGCTTCAACTTTCTCTTCTTAAGACAACAAGATAAAACTTTTCTTAAAAATAAAAATTTCCCACACACCTGTAAGCTGCCTTGAGATGTCTGTTTGTATCTCAGAAGAGGCAGTAGTATTATCTTTTTCAAATTTTTCAGAGAAAGCTGGCTCTTGGATTTTTTGTGGAAAAACACTATCCATATTCTTAGTTTGTTTTTTTTTAAGGAAATGCATGTAATTTATTTTAGATTAGGTAGTTGGCTTCCATAGAGTATATAAAGAAAATTAATGAGGTCTGTTTATTTTTTCTTCTGAAAGCATTTTCAATGAGATATGAGGCTGTATTTTCCAATATTAGGTTGGACTCCTTTGTCACTTGACAGTGAACTGCTATGCACTTTAGCACAAAGGATTTCAAAACAAACCAAGATGACAGCTATGATGATAGTGATGGTGATGATGATGATGGTGATGGTGATGATGATGATGACTTCCACCTGCAAAAGGATGTGAGGGTTTCTTTTTGTTATATTTGATATATAAACTCTCCGTATTAAACAAGATCACTATGCTTTAATGATTCAATTAAGAGAAAATTGTATTGTACTAGGAGTTAGCAATTCTGACCTTACCTTAAGCTAAGTTGAAGGAAATACCACCTAAAGTTAATTCCACATTATTTACAAGCTGATGACCCTTTGTATATTTTCCTGTGCATTACATATTTGTTCCTACTGACTGGAAGCTACATACGGCCAAAAGACACATCTTTTTCTTCTCTTTTCATTTCTTTTTTAAAACATTTAACTAATTCTAGCATAGAGAGAAGTTTTATTAAATGATTGCCAAAAAATTAACAAATCTATAACATTGGAACACATATTTATACTTATGGCCATTAAATATTACCAACCAGTATACATTTCTTTATAAGTTTAAATATAAAACAAAATCTCCCTTTTACAAGGATTTATATGCTAAGGCTTTGTATCCCTTCAGGGGATACAAAAGTGTTTTTATTTCTTTTTTAACATTTTATTAATTTATTTCTTTACTTATTTACTTATTTATTTATTTTTAGAGAGGGGAAGGGGGAGAGAAAAGGAAAAAAACATTAATGTGTGGTTGCCTCTTGAGCACCCCCTACAGCAGGGGTGTCAAACTCATTTTCACCAGTGGCCACATCAGCCTCATGGTCACCTTCAGAGGGCCAAATGTAATTTTAGGACTGCATAAATGTAACCACTCCTTAACTAGGAGCAAGGAGCTCAGCACTGCCACCAGGTAAAAACAAAGTGCCAGGCCGGATAAAACAAGGTGGAGGGCTGGATTCAGCCTGCAGGCCTTGTGTTTGCCACCTGTACCTTACTGGGAACCTGGCTCACAACCCAGGCTTGTATCCTGACTGGAAACTGAACACGCAACCCTTTGGTTCACAGGCTAACACTCAATCCACTGAATCACACCATCCAAGACACAGAAGTATTCATTTCTTAAGGTTTTTTTCTACATGAAATATTCAAATGTAGAACTGAATGTAACTCAGCCACCACTTAAAAAGTTTCAAATTTGCCCTAGCTGGTGTAGCTTAGTGGATTGAGCATGGGCTGTGAACCAAGGAGTATCCAGTTCAATTCCCAGTCAGGGCACATGCCTGGGTTGCAGGCCAGGTCCCCAGTCGGGACCATGTGAGAAGCAACCACACATTGATGTTTCTCTCCCTCTCTTTTTCCCTCCCTTGTCCTCTCTCTAAAAATAAATAAATCTACAAAAAGTTTCAAATTTATTTGTAAACATTCAACATTATGAATCACTTGGGAATAATTTTAAAAAACTTATAAGCAAGTACTTAAATAGCCTGGTATTAAGTTGGCTCAAAGATTATAATTCATGCAATTATAAGGAGTGAATTATAAATACCATAGAACAAATAACACCATAAAAATATAAAGCTATGAGTAGATTTAAGCATCTACAAAATATCTCAGTATTTTTTGTATCCAAAATTCTAATAAAACATACTGCATTAAGTACTTAAATAAGGAAAAATTATGCTTGACTAATTCATAAGGGAGGACTCCCCATAATAATTATAGATAGATACATTAACCATTCCACAACAAGGAGGAGGGAGGTAAATCTATTGATCAGACCACTTAAACTAGAAATTTATCCTTTTTATTTTAAAACTAATATTTTGTAAAAAGTCAATAGTATCCTTTGCCAGCTCAATCAATATATAGAAACACAGCTTCCAGATATGTGGCCAACCTTTATCACTGTTTCTCTATTCCTAACCTAATGAGATAGACTATTTCACGTGGTGTTGTTTGAAGTGGTAAGTTAGAAAACACAATTTACTCCTGATATACAGGTTTCCATCAGCACTTGACCCAAACCATAAATCATTTGCCAATAATCACTCTGTATAACACACACTTTAAAGATAAGATGATAAATGACATTTTTGTTCTCCTTATTTCTATACTATGGGAAGATATTCTGTTAGTGTAATTACACCTTTTTTTGTAACATACATTTTAAAGATAAGATGGTAATTTTTTAATTTTATCACCTCATTTTATACTATAGGGAAATATTATTAGAATTAAGATATATCTGTATAAACTGGGCTTTTACTCAAGCTCCACCTTTTTCCAGTAGTCAATTTAATACTGTCAGATTTTTGCCTCATTCAATAAGGTACCTAGAAATAGACTCAGGAAAGGAAACATCTATTTGCAAAAGAAGAATTCCTGTTACCATACAAAAAAAATTAATCACTTAGTTGCTTTAATTTTACTTCAGCTGCTCTTCTCTACTAAGGGCAATAGTGTTTCAGTGATATGTTTCAAAACAACTCTAATAACAGTATCCTTTCTCTTGTCTGTCTTCCAATTCAACATATCTGTCTAAGCAATTATTGATAACACATCTGAATTATAAGATCATTCCATAAAGGTAGATTTTGGTCAATTGAAAGGAGTATTCTGACCTCTGCGCCACCTCCTCCAAGAAGCTAATGGGACCAAATATATTATGACTTTGATCCCTTCAGTTTCTACTCTGAATAATGTCACCCATTTTTAATAAAAACACAGAGTATGGACAGAATTCATAGCTATAATCTGCCAGGACCAGAACAATCTCAATGTACCACACCTGCACCAGCCAGTAGAACCCCATACTCTCCCAGTCCCTGAAAACCGTCTGAACAAGTAATGCCGAGTTATATGCATAGATCTACAATTATGTCATCAGAAGAAATGATAACATTTTCACAGGCAGTAATATGTCAAGGGAGAGCAATATAAATAGTTATGTGCCTGAACATTTGCATTTGAGCTCAACCAGTTGATGTAATAAGAGTCTGAGTCTCTAATGCTTTGTACAACTTCCTGCATACAATGGTATCACCTCATAGAAACAGACCAAAAGAAGAATTTATGCCATTGTACGGTTTATTAAGTTCATGAACATAACCAGAAGACCCTGAAGAAACCACTCTGCACTTGTTAAGATAGTTTCACAGTGTGCAGCTTTATGAACTCAAAGGACAATAATGGTAATAATAATTACTACGTGTTTATTCTCACTGTAGATTCAACTAAATTCTTCCTAGTACTCACCTCAGGGAAACTTTTCAGGACCATCTCTATTCTAGTTGTTCTCACTTCATTTTCTTGGGTGAGCTTGTTATCTTAAACAACCTTGTTTAGCAGGTACTCAGGCCTTTCTTGGCCTTTTGTGCTATTGGTTTTCTCTTATATGTGTACAAATTTCAATAGTGATAAAAATACATGAACAAACATAAATTTAATTCCTATAAACTCTTATATGCATTATTGTCTATAAATCTAGTATTGTTTTTAATTGCAAGAATATTTTTGCTAAAATGATTAGCAATAGCATGTAAATACTATTTTCACTTATTAGATCTGATACACATTAACACATACAGATACATATCTATTCTCTATTGTGTTAACATTACCAAAACACTGTATAACATGATCATCTTGGCCCATTTCTAATTTCTCCCTAATCTTCTATTCACAACCAAACTCGTGTGTGTGTGTGTTCTGTCATTTTTCATTAAGGTTAAAATATAATTGTCTCCATTTCCCCACTGCAACCAAACTCTTGCACAGTGACATTATATCAAAAGCTACAGTGTGAGCTAATGCTTTACTATGTCACCTTAACTGACATTTTGCTCTTTTCAAGAAAACCCCTTTTCATGAAACCCCCCTGAGGGGTATTGTCTCGTGCTTTCTCTCATATGCCTCAGGATTGCAGTGTGGGTTTGGCATCCAACTTGCCCACTATGGTCATGTCATGAGTGTGATTCGTAATGGAGGACCAATCTAATGATCTGGAAAACAAGATTCCAGAGTTCTTCTGGGCAACTCCGACTTATCCATGTGTCCCCCATTTTACACTTTGGAACATTGTATCACATAGATGAGGATAACTCATATATTATTTTAACTGGGACACTTTGAAAGTAAAAATTGGCAATAACATTAAGCCAAGAAAACAAATATAAATTCATACTTTCCTGGACATCTGTAATATATGGTCACTCTCTCCTTGACTGATCCTTCTCCAGATGCGATTGACATAGCATCCCTTCTATTTATAAACAATCTCTTATTCTCACTAACCACATAGCACCCAAGTAATATTACAAATAAATGTCACTTGAATTTAAAAAATAATATTTAATAGATATGCAAAAGAATATTTGGATTATGTAAATTTTTAATTTTAAATATATATTTTATGTATGCTCAATTATATATAAATATATATATATACACATATATATATAATGGGGTATTGGCAGCATAGATGCCTCTGTGTGCACTCAGCTTCCTATTCATTTAATTGTCCAGTTGTGACTTTCTAAAAAGTTTAAAGTAGTTATTAGTTCATTATCAAAGTAAACTTCAAATGTCCTATGGTTAAATATAATAATCCACAACTAAAAGATAAAGGCATTTTTTAAGTATCCTAGGTCAATAAATAAAGTTAGTTGTTCTTATTAACCTGTTGTGTCTGGCTGATGATGTCTAAATGGTAATCCCTAGAAGCAGTTGCTATAGTTGTAAAAACTCTGCTAAGTAATCATGTTCTGTTCCTGAAAAATTAATTGGGCCCAAACATGGAGAAAGATTATGCTGACTTCGCTGCTTTTCTGTCATCCCCCGGAAAACTCCTGCTGTCATGCAGAACAATAATGGAATAGCAAAGATGCTTTCATAGATAATGGAAAAATAAAACCAGCAAAATAGAATCTGCAGTGGTGTCCATTTTCAAACTATGTAATTTCTATGTCAAAAATGTTTATAGCATTTCTCACGCAGCACAGCCTCCTGGTAGAAAAAAGCACACTATAGAAGACAGGTGGTTTTGTAATGAAGAAGGAGCTGAATTTCTTTGTCAAGGCTTTGAAGAGCCCAGGGAAATCCATCCCACCCATCTTGAATGTGGCTAAATCTGTACACAAGTCCTTGTTAATTGTCAATATCATGCAAAAGCAATGATATCATTACTGTGGACACATTGGTTTACTTTTCTTTGGATGATTAACAACATAAGGTTTGTACTTTCTCATATACATGAAGAGGGAACTTAGGTCCAGAAATGAGAAATTAATATGAAGATTACTCAGTCTGTTGACTTTGTAATTGCTTCTACCTTTGGTGAGAGTAGCCAAACTATCAAACTTCTGTGTTCCCTGGAGTAATTGCTGGCTGGCTGGACTTAGACAGAGGTCTTGAAAGCAGGAAGAAATATGCCAAAAGCTATGGTGTAGATAAAGCAGACTGTGTGGAATAGACCTGAGGGGGTAGTTCCTTCCTTCTTTCTTTTTTTTTTAACACAGTAGCAAAACCATATTTATTTTTTTATAAAAATTAAAAATTAATAGTTTTCCCCACCACACTCTCCTATACCCATTTCCCACCTACAGTCCCACCCCTGTTTGGGTTTGTCCATGTGTCCTTTACACACAGCCCTTGACAACCCCTCCCCATTTTTCCCCAATTATCCCTTTCCCCACCCTTCTGGTTACTGTCAGTTTGTTCTTAATCTCAATGTCTCTGGTTATATTTTGCTTGCTTCAATGTCTTTGGTTATACTTTGTTTTGTTGATTAGGTTCCACTTATAGGTGAGATCATATGGTATTTGTCTTTCACTGCCTGGCTTATTTCACTTAGCATAATGCTCTCCAGATCCATCCATGCTGCCACGAAGGGTGGGAGCTCCTTCTTTCTCTCTGCTGTGTAGTATCCCATTGTGTAAATGTACCATAGTTTTTTTATCCACTCATTTACTGATGGGTTCTTAAGTTACTTCCAGCAGTTGGCTATTTATTGTAACTTGTGCTGCTGTGAGGGGGTGTTTCAATTGAAAATCATTTTCAGGGAACTAGAGCACTAATGGATAGGATGAGGATTGGCCTTTCTTGTGCCACATCACCATCTCGGGTGGCAGAGACACTGCTGTTTACAGTACTAAATGAAATGAAAACATTAATTATGTGAGAATCTGGAAGTTAAATTCTTTCTCTCTTCTTGGTTCCTGTGCATCACCCCTAATTTGAATTGATGCTTCTACATCTCCACATGACTTTAGTTAACACCATCCCAACATCAATACTCACTTAGCAGCCAAGAGATGGAACATCAATAAGTCTTAAATGGCATGTGGCATCTCACTTGGATTTGGTGCACCTTGGATTTGCTTGTACTTTTCAAGATCCCATGTGAACCTCTTAATGTGTATAAACTATTGTGCTGTGTAGGATGCATATATTTATACTTTCCAAATTCAAAAAAGAGTCATACAACTGTTATTCTCATTTTGAAATAACTTATTTTGAGCAACTTTGTATATCTTAACAGTGTGGAAACAAGATAAGTTCTTGTTGTGGGTGGGAGGAGAGATAAAATTTGCAATATGTTAAATAATATATACACTTAATATTTAAAATTACTGTAAAATAACTCATGCATGCACTAGCATGTGACTTACTTAGAAAAGATATAAAAATAATTAGTACTCAAAAGACTCAGAACCAGAACAGCACATTTAATTAAAGAATATTTTTTTTCCATTACTTGCATGATCCTAGCTAGTGATGACTATAATTTTGCCTGAGTAAATATTGCCAATGAATTTTCATTTTTCTCTTTTGGTAATCAACTTTATTATTCCTGTCATATTGCTGTTCAGATTTTAACATTAGCCATAATGGTGACATTATCAGTGGTTACTTCCTTTTTTAATAATAAAAACAACCTGTAGTTTTGAATTTGAATACTAATAGAAACATCATTTGCATAGGCACAGTGAAGGAGTGATTAATCAAAATTCTCTGATTAGGAGGATCCTTCCCAGTGCCAATCTGATAATTACTTTAAAACCACCATCATATTAAAAAGTACGTTAATTGAACATGTCATTGCCTATGTTTCCTCAGTGGCTTTAGCTCTGATGAGTATATGACTATGCTGGTTGCTGTGGGGTTTATGGAAATAGTTTGGATTGTTCATGCTTACAGTCAATGAATCTGCAGTTAAGTGTTTGCTACAAGTCTCAACTACTTATTTCTATAATCAAGGGAATGCTGCCATTCTGCAGTTGGACTCACAGATGCCACATATACTTTAAAGGGAAATAAGAAATATCAAAAAGCCCTGGGAATCTTTTTGTCTACATTGATATGCTCAAACAACACTTTCTGTAGAAGGTATACTTATCTGTTTAAGAGTTTAGAGAAAATAATCTTCAAAGTGTGAAAACTAATATTCTTTAGTTAAATATTTGCCTATTTAAAGTTTGGATCATGTATAGAACTAGTGCACAATATATAGTTTCATTTAAAAAATAATGTTTTTTACATACTAAAGCTCCTATACCTTCATTAGCCCCTCCTCAGTGAGAAAATAGAAGCTTTCAAACTGGATCTTGTTGTTCATCCTCACACATCAAATTAAGAACCCAAGAAATTATTATATTTGTAATGATAGCATCTCCCTTTTCTATTTTTACAAATAATGAAGTTTCTCAACTATCACAGCCTTGTTGCTGGACAGCCCATTCATCAGAGTGATTTCTGGTCCTCCTACCCTACATATATTCTTTTGTTTTGTTTTGTTTTAACAAAGTGGTTCTTTTTTTTAAAAGATTTTATTTATTTATTTTTAGAGAGGGAAGGGAGGGAGATAGAGAGAGAGAGAAACATCAATGTGTGGTTGCTGGGGGTTATGGCCTGCAACCCATGCATGTACCCTGGCTGGGAATCGAACCTGGGACACTTTGGTTCCCAGCCCAAGCTCAATCCACCAAGCTACGCCAGCCAGGGTTCCTATATATATTCTTTGCAAGACAGTCACTCCACCATTTACTCCTCTCACTAACTCGAGTTGCTAAGGACCCACTTTCTCTGGAGAATTCCCATCAGCAAGTGAACAGCTCCAGGAGGTGGCAAACAAAACAGCAATCCCAAACTCCCAAACCCCTCTCCACACTAGCTATCACCCCTTTCTGTCTTCACCATCTTTACAGGAAAGGAACATTCTCTTTTCAGATGCTCACTTTTCTTGGACACTTTTTTAAAGCACTTCATATTACATATTTCCCATTCCTCCCTTCCTGCCAGGGAAGGTCAAACTGTATAGAAACTGTTTTTGTTTGAGTTCTGTGTTAATAAATGCAATAGTTCCTTTCTGGGATCATTTAAATATCCTTTTGTGGACATTTGATTTCTATTTTGAAATTCTATCTACTATTGCCATCTGTAACAACTCCTGAATGAAATTGCTAATTTGATCACTTAAATCATCTCACCCTCTGAGAAATCTATAGTACACTATATGGATATAATAAGGATCATAACTAGAAACTGGAGGGGGGCATAGTCTTGATTCTCATAAAGGCGAGATTACAATGAAATAAACAGACACAGGCTGTTTTTGCTACTGCACATTTATCAACACCCATATTTATAGTCATGGTCATCCATCACAGTAGGCAAAAGCAGACTAAATGGAAACTATAGACTCTCTTGGGCTCAGAGAGGTTTATTTCTATTTTATTCTGGGGGTTGATATATATAAGCAATGTATTAACAAGATATGTAAATTACCACCAGATTTGATTTATATTCTCAGAATTCTATAAAGCACTCATAAAAATAAATTAGCTAAAAGAATTATTAACCCCATTGCACATAATGTGTAACCTAAAATAAATTTGATATATGCTTATTAAAATTAAATGCACTTTTCAAAATTATTTTCCCAACATAAATATATTAAAATGCATAGAGATTAATTTTAAAACACTAAAATATTTTAAAGAAAAACAATGGAAGAAAGTATTTAAATTATCAGATTCAGAAAGATAAATGATAGATAAATCTGAAACTTATAATAATTTTACTTTTTAGAAATAATCTTAAAAATGAACTAGTTTGTTTTAGGTAGAAAACCCAGTAATATTTGAAAATTGTTCAAATGTATCAAGTAACAAACATAAAGGCTACATTCTGAAAGCTATTTCTCAAATTCCTATTTTTAACTTGAAAATTAGAAGAAATACTGTTTAAATAACTTTGATGTATTTAATGACATTCATAACTTCAAACATTCCTTTACGTTAGAATTTTGCATCTTTCACAATTTACTGATTTTACAAATGCTTTCTGACTGACAAAAGAACAAAAAGAACAGAATCGCTTTGCAGTGAAGTATACTTCTGGAACCTTTGGAATGCAGTCAGATGTGATCTCACCCCGTTGTTCATGCAACTTGCTTAATACTTATACATACTATAATACATATGAATTTTTAAAGAAAACCAGACAGGAACATTATAAAACAAAGAACCCTCCCAAAGGTAAGGCAATGGAAACAGTCCTGAAGCAATGACAGGAGTATCTGGTGAATAAGCACCCCAGTTTCCCCGCCCGCCAGGTGGGAAAGCTCTGAGGCAGGTGCTGCACAGTCTGCCAGGGGTTTCAGTTTAGTGATACCCGCTCATTGGCGTGATCTGTACTGCCTTTCTTCTCTTCAGTCTTTACTTGCCGTTGCCCCAACATTGTTTACAGAATTACCTCTTGAGTGAATTCCTTGCACCAAAATGCTTCTTCTGCTTAGAACATAGAAAGCCACAGCTGAACATCGCTCCTGCCCTCAAACAAGGAAACAGGAAAAGCAGCAGATTCCAGACTTTTCTCAAGTCCTTCAGAGAGCTGAGATTGTAAGGGTACCAGGTGAACCAGAGTGGCAGACCTCTCCAAGGAGAGATAAGACACAGTGTGATAAAAAAGAAGCAAATATTTAAAAAGTGTGAAGTAAAATAACTCAAATGTATCAAATCCTCAAGTGCCAAATGTTGAATATTGTGCCAGTTCAGAGTTCCCAAGTCCTAGATACAGGTGGAGTTCACTCACTTACAAGGTCTTGCCCACCTCTGTCAGGAGACAGATTAAGGGCCGGGCACAGGGCAGGGTAACATCCTAAGTCAGACAAAACCACGGAGCCCAACCAAATGTAGAGAGTGGCACATGCTGTGACCACTGGCTTCACTGATCAATTGATGAATCTACCATTATGTTGCAAAACATGCTCCAAAAAGACATCCTTTAATAAGGAAACTATATATCATTCTTATCAGTTTCCATTAAGTTATATGATGTTTTATATTAAAAAGTTATTTTTTATCAATTGGAATCCATGATAAAACTTGTTTTAAAGTGTATGTTTAAGATCATTGCCAATACAGGCTGGGAATTTAAAACATTATATGTTATTTTTGTTATTCTTTTCTTTGAAAAAAGAAATTTATAATATAGAAGTCTAGTTTTATCCCAAATTTTAGAAACTTGTTTGCTGTAAGTAAAATGCAGTCGAACTCATGAAATCTACATTATTTATATATGCCATCGTGTGAAACTCTAGAGAAGTATCAAAAATAAGATTAAATCTTATGATTCATAGAAAATCTCAATCCTGCCCTATGACATCAATGAAAGCTTCATTTTCAATTCACTTCACATCTATTCATCAAACTCCTTAACTTGGTTGATTTTTTGTTTTGTTTTGTTGGTATGAACTGTTTTCCAGACATATTAAAAACATATCAAGAATGAATGATTTTAAAAAATATTGTTTTTAAAGGGTGGCAAATGGATATTAGTTCATGAAGGTAAAATTCAACATGGTAATAAAGATGATAAAAATTTATTTTTACATGGTTTTTAGTTATGTCTTTTTTAAGTACCACAAGGATAATGCTTAGCATCTCTGTTCCTAACACAAAACTCTAATCTACTCAGAAAATCTTAATTGTGATTTGGAGGAAAAACAATATGTAGAGTTAAAATCTGGGCAGGAGCTCCACTATTTTAAATTCAGAACAGATCTCCATAAGATTGATATTTAATAAGAGTGCCTAAAAATGTCTCACACGATCCTTACATAATTTTAGGCACACTGAGCGCCAAGAGACCTCCTTCTGACAAATCCTTTAGAAAATGCATTTGTGAAATAACATTATGTCCTCCTAAAAGGTCTGTAGTCCCATGAGCGATACATTATTTGCACATCTATCTTTCACACCCTCCCACACAATCTAAAGCATATAAGCTTTGCTTTTTAAAAAAAATGTCAATACCTACTAATTGCTTCCTGAGTAGGTTTTGGTGTTATTTCTGTGAAAGGTATAATTTAGCAAACAGATTTAGCAAGCAGCAGATAAAACAATTAGTACAAAGATTTTTTGTGAAAGTAGTGGCTGGCAGTACACCCGCAGTGAAGGCTGAATTTGTAATTTAGAAAACAGATTTTGCAAGTGGCAGATAGAACAATTAGTCTAAAATTCTTTTTTTGCAAGAGAAATAGTTCACAGAAGAGAAAGAGAAGACACATTTGCATAAAAATGCTATGTCTGTTTCATTGAAAAGAAAATAATTTTCTATCTCTGTCTCTTAACTTTTTCACTTCCTCGTGATTTTTTTTTCTCACATATTACAGGTGGTCAAGGCACTAAAATATTTCAAATGCATGACATAAACAATATTGTCTCATGTAGTAGAACCACTAAATTCTTTATGACTAAAACCAAGGCGAATACCTATTGGATTGTGGAAAGAAATGCATCCTTTTTTCTTTCCCCTAATGAGCCTTCACTTCCTTGGTCATAGCTTGAATTTTGCAGATAGAATCACATATTAGACACCATTAAAAAAACTGGAAATTCAAACTGATATGGACTTAGATTAAGAGTAACTATCTAAAATACCATTCATTTAGGGCCCTAATATAGAAGCAGAGACAACATTAACATAGTAGAAATGGACAAAAGAATGGATTCACAGTAAATTTGATTGGATTGCATTAGCTTCAGAAATGTTACCCTTGCTTAGGAAAAGATGTTAGTAGTGTGAATGCTAGATCTTCAGGGATAGGGCCCTATGAAGCTCTGAGATCACACAGCTATCAAGGGACCCCTGTCAAAAACCAATGAATAATATTGCATTGTAGATGCACACCATGTCTTCCTTATGCAATCATCTATTGAAGGACACTTCGGTTCTTTCCATGTCTTGGCCACTGTTTAGCATGCCACAATGAACATAGGCATGCATAGCTCTTTGTGCATATTTTTTACTTTATTTTTATTGCCGACACTATTACAGATGTCCCCATTTCCCTCTCTTTGCCCACCCCACTTTGTTCATCACCACACTGTTGTCAATGTCTGTGGGCTATGTGTGTTTTTAAATTTGGGGGGTAAATATCCAGAAGAAAGTGTGAGTTTCTTCACTTTTTGAGGAACTGTCATACCATTTTCCATAATGGCTGTCCCAATTTACATTCCCACCAGCAGCACATGAGTGTTCCTGTTTTTCCCATCAACCTCTTCAATACTTGTTACTGCCTGTCTTGCTAACAATATCCATTCTAACAGATGTGAGGTGGTATCTCATTGTAGTTTTGATTTGCATTCCCTGGTAGTAGTGAGGTTGAACTTCTTTTCATATGTCTGTTTGCCATTTGTATATTTTCTTAGGAACAGTGTCTGTTCAGGTCCTGTGATCATTTTTTAATTGGATTTTGTTGTTGTTGTTGAGCTGTATTAGTGCTTTTTATATTTTGGATATATGCAGTGGAATACTACACAGCCATAAGAAAAGATGAAATACTGTCATTTACGGCAACATGGATGAATCTTGAGATTATTATGCTAAGCAAAATGAGTCAGAAAACATCAAGAACCATATATGAGGTATAAAACTCAAAGCAAAAAATGAATAAACAAAACAAAGAAACAAAGAAAAACTCAAAGACACAGACAACAGTGTGGTAGTTACCAGAGGAAAAGGGGTAGGGAAGTAGCAAAGGATAAAAGGGGCCAAAGATATGGTGACAGAAGTAGCCTTGACTTTGGGAGACAAGGCGGCACACAAGGCGACATACAGATGTTGTATCATAGAATTGTACACTTGAAACCCATATAATTTAATAAACTAATTTCACCCCAATAAAATTAATAATAAATAAAAATCAGCGAGATTCATTACAGCAAGTGGCTCAGCCAAAGAAAGCCTTAGTTGCTGAACTTGAGCAACTCAATACAAAGTTGTGAGCAGCCCTCCAGCACCCCCAATGGCTGGCATGGACACCTCTTAACATTTGTAGGTTTTAAGTCTTTGGATACATGATACTTAATAAGTAGATATTTTGTTTCAGAATATTTATAAGAAAATGACAAGGAACTCGAATGCCCAAATGATAGTTTGATATCAATTATAACAAATAAATTATAGGATAAATTAACAAGTGATTTATGAAATTACATAAGATAAAGTTTTTCTGTTTTTTAAAAACAAATATATATATGCATGTGTGTGTATATATATATGCATATATATAATTTATAACCATTCTATTACCAGCTGTGTATAATTTCCAATCCCTCAGCTTCACATTTATACTCAGTCTGTGTTGAAATTTTGAAGATTTTTGTGACAGATAAGGTAGTTCACACACAAGGTTTTTCCCCAAATTGATTGTAGCTATACGTTAATTTAGTCATTCCTAAAGTACTTGTGGATAGCAGAATGTGAGTAGTGCTGTCAACTGTGATATGAAAATAAAATGATTCTATTTCTTTTCTCATTGTCACTAAGGTAAGTGGTATGGTTTGCTGCTATATTCTTCTCCTTCTCACTTCTGTTGTTTTTCTTCTAATAACTTCTTTTCCTTCAAGGCTACCCATAGTGCTGAACAAAAATTTCCTCATTATGGAAAGGGAGAAAAGGAGAAAATGCCATGTGATGTCAACTGTTTAACCAAATATCACTCATGATCATAGGGTACTTGGAGACATTTTTAGCTACTGAAACAGCTGGAAACTTAAATTTTTGAAAGGAGAAAAGGAACAGATTGATACTCAGATATCTCTACGCATAATCCTCTCAGTTCACAAATGAGGAAAGACAATCTAGAGCACTGATTGACTTATCAAATGTCATCCAGTAATTTAGGGAAGAAATGAATACTTTTAGACTGTCTTTTGAACAAAACAGTGTTCTCAACTCATGTTTTTAACATTATGTCTCTTTATGCCTACTTTTCAGAATTTTCTAATAGTTCCCTTAAGTTGTAGACAGAATTTCTTCTATCAATAATTTGCATTACTATCAAGAAATAAGAATAAAACTATTAATATTTCATAGTAACTTTAATCTGTTTTTGAACTTTGTATTATTTCACCTATATTAGGCAATGCCATCTCCCTTTCATATTTTTGCTTAATTCCCTAGTCAGTGATACATTTCTCTTTTTTCAGATGCAGGAAGATAGTTTTGCCCTTTAACTCATCTCATTACAAGTTTTCCCAGTGAAAGGAGGGGTGGATGAATGACCTTAAATGCCAAAAAATTTCGAGAACATACCTTTAAAACTTTTCTAATTCTGTAACTGCTAGCCATATGTGCTATTTAAATTACTTTAAATTGTACAAAATAAAATACTCAGTTGTTCAGTTGAATGAGCTATATTTCATGGGTTCAACAGTCATATGGGCCTGCTGACTACCACAGAGCAGTGCAAATATAAAACATATCTATCAGTGTAAGAAGTTGCATTGCTCACCAGTAGTCTAGACATAGATATAAATGAACATATGCAGTTTGGAATACATCATAGCTTACTGAAAATTATCTGCTATAAGCACAAAACCGAGCATTTGGGGCTGCTACTCAGTTCCTGTTAAATGTTCACACAATGGGTGAGAGAAGTCTAGCTCCAAAGGGAGCTCCAGTTCATCTCTGGCACACCCTGCATTATTATGTAAACAAAATAAAGTACCTTGCAACTGTATGGCTTTCTTTACATTCACTCCTTGATGACTCTCTGAAGTAATCTTACTATAAGGAAGAATGAATGAGTTAACAAAGCCTCAGGTGTTTATTTTCTGGGGGGCTCCCTAATTGGAAAAATACAGATTTGGGTGTGTTATGACAATTCTTTTCTATAGAGCTTTTTTTCTCTTTCATGTTCTTTTACTTGGCCTTTTTATTTTAAGGACAACGCATTTTGGGAAATGAAGGCATTGCATAAGTGGGATAAGAACATTGAAAAAGTCAGAGAATCTGATGAGAGAACCATTTGAAACACAAAAATAAGTTTAGCACCTGGGTGAGTGTTGGAATAACAGAGGGTGAGTAGCAATACTGCGATAGGAAAAGAGGAATGCAACTTAAATCCTGTGCCTTTAGATAACTAATCTAAAAAGAAGCTCATATTTTATTGTCTTAAAAATTTTGAGGAATCATACATTGACAACTCTAAAGAGTTCTCAATATAGAGGATTCTGGTAATCCTCTGGTAATCCTATAGAGGATTACTAGAACCTTTGTAAAGAAAGAGATTATAAATGTTGTATATAGCCCTGGATGATGTGGCTCAGTAGATTAAGTGCTGGACTGCAAACCAAAGTACTGCTGGTTCAATTACCAGGCAGGTCACATGCATGGGTTGCTGGCCAGGTATGGGGTACACAAGAGGCAACCACACACTGATGTTTTCCTCCCTCTCTTTCTCCCTCCCTTCCCCTCTAAAAATAAATAAATAAAATATTTTTAAAAAATATTTAAAAAGGTCATATATGAACTTTGACAAAGTTGTATGAGAGAATAGGCAATCAGGTAATTGAAAGTAGTGAGAATTATAAGGTCTGGATATGAAATCTTTGTAAGTAAAGGGAATCGTGAACCAAAGATATAAAGATGGCGTTGGCAAGTAAGAGCACAGCCAATGTCTAAACCACTATCACTGAGAGTCCAGAAGATTAGAGAAGGCCCCATAATCGAAGCATTAGGGTAATGCGTCTGAAAGAGACTATTAACTGATGCATATAATATTTGCTGAAATGAGATCAGCGTCATCATAGTTTATGGTGAAAATAATCATAGGCAGAAAAAAAGGGGTGAGAGTTTCAATTCCCCAAAAGGGGAATTTAACCCCAAAAGGGGTTCAATTTCATAAAGGAACAAAAGTGATTTGTGTGTAGGGAGTTTATGTGAGCAAGGAGATGAGAAGTTCGTTTGCATAGGGGCAGATGTGATGAGCATTTGCATAGGAAGTAGAAAGGATTGAAACACTTCATGAGGAGCAAACTGTAGTCACACATTTTGAGTCCAATTTACTGAATTGAGAGAACAGGGTTCTAATCATCTATGTATTTAAATGCCAACAGGACCATCAAACAAATTTTCTAATCCTCTTCTGCCAGAGTTAAAAATAATATGAAAACTCAAGCTGTTGTCATGAGACAAATAAAGTCATTTATATCATAACATGTTTACATGTTAAAATTCTATTCAACCTTCATGTCTCACAGCTCTAATGGTAACTTTTTAATAAAAACTTTATTGATCTCTATCTGAGACTTGGTTCACTTTTACATAAGGGGCACAGAACATCAAATTATATGACAAAAAAAGAAATCATGATGAATCAGACAGCTGCCATATAAGTAAGGGAGAAGCCAAGTAGATACAGGGTAAACATCAAGGCACTCCAGGAAACAGTAGCAGAAGTTCATATACTAAAACTTTAGTGTCTGCGGCACTGACTAGGGTAAGAAGAATGTTGAAGGAAGACTGATGCATTGACCCTTTGTCCATTTAATAGGGAATTTTGACAAAACACAGATTATTTTTAAAAAGAAAAAAGGCAAAGTAGAAATTTAAAAAAAACTCTAAAATAATCCCTATCAGAAGTAATTACTTTCTCATCTGAAGTGTGATAGGTTTTTATCTCCACAACTAATTTATTTACTGAAGGTTTCCCTAGTTATAGTAATAAAAACAGTCCTGGTTGGTGTGGCTTAGTGGACTGAGTGTAGGCCTATGAAACAAAGGGTCGCAGGTTCAGTTCCCAGTCAGGGCACATGTCAGGACACATGTCTGAACCAGGCCCCCAGTCGAGGGTGCTCAAGAGGAATCCACACATTGATGTTTCTCTCCCTCACTTTTTCCATCCTTTCCCCTCTCTCTAAATACATAATTTTTTTAAAGAAAAGAAAACACATACATGTTCTTGTGAACATTTCTTCTTGAGGTGAGTGAATAGTCCTTTAAATGTCTGTTTTCATCTCCTTCCCTGGTCCTTTGTCCTTTAACCAATCTGTGAGCATTGCAGGACCACAGATTCAGTTCTTTGCTCCTTGTTCTCCTCTAATTGCATTCACTCACAACATTACCTCGTCTCTCCTCATGTGTTCAAATGCCATTTATAGCTGATGATGTCCACAATATTTCATTTATTTCCTTCTTCTCTCTGAACCCAAGACCAAAATATCTAAAATAATAATCAATATTTCATTTTGGATATCAAAAAGCATCTCAAAATCATCTATCACATAACAGTTTGCTTTGATTGATGCTTCTCCAAACTTCTCCTCCTGTATTTTCCACTTCCATAATTGATACCCACATTTAACCCAGTGGATTAAACCTAAAACCAAGGCATCGTGCTTGAAAACTCTCTTTCTTTGATTCTATTCATATTACAGTATTCAAACCCTCAGAGAGTCTTTCTGTTCTAAGTTGAAATTCGTATCTCCAGTCTGTAACGTTTCTCCCACTTCCAGTAGCATACTCTGGACTGAGTGAAAGTAAGCTTGCCTCTTACCAACCGTGGTTGACTTCTATCAGCTCTCCCAAATTCGGCTCTTACTCCTTTCTAATCAATATCCACAGAGTGGAAACACAAAGCTTCCACAAACTGGAAATCAATCAAACTATTTTCTTACTTTCCAAATAGCTCTCAAAACGCAACCTGCTTTATATACATATATTTCTTTTATCAGCCAGTTTGCCTACAATTGATGCCATCTCCATCTCCGTGCTCTTTTTTCTGTTTATTGAGCATATTTTACAACATCTAGCACATTATGGTGACACTTATTTTGAATTTAAATCTTGGTTATATTTAAAAATGCAGTTGTTGTAAGCACTTAACATTTTCTATGACTTGTGTGCCTATTGTCATGTTATTATTTTGGTTTTTTTCTTTTAATTCTTGTTTAATCTATTACAGTTGCCCCAATTCCTCCCTTTTCTATCCTTTATCCAGCCCACTCCCAACTCCCACAGTCAATCTCCACACTGTTGTCCATGACCATGGGTCATTCAAACATGTTCTTTGACTAATCCCTTCCCCTCCTCCCCACCACACTCCCCTTCCCCCTTTCCTCTGGCAGCTTTCAGTTTGTTCCAAGTGATGATTTATTTTTGTCACTAATATATAGGTGTTTTGACCACTGTTTAACTTATGAAGGTGATTCATGCATGAAATACTTATTTTAACTTTGTTTTTCATTTAGAAAATAAACATTGTGTTATAACTACATGTCTGCAACATCATTTTTAGAATGTTATTTATTTATTGTTACTTAATGTCACTGGTAAATAAAAACAGATAGATGTTTACATTTCAGTACCAATACACTTCTTATCATTTTGGGGCACTGGATATTAGATCTGCAAAAAATTCTGGACATGTGACTTTTTGAAGTTAGCTTTAACTCTCATGATGCTGAGAGTAACAACTCTGATAACATTCAGGTTGTTATGTGAAAATTAATAATGCGCTGAATATTTACTGAATAAGTATGTTGGATTTTAAAATAAATGTATATTTATGAGAGGAAATTGATGTAGAAGAATAAATACGACAGCTGCTTTTTAATCATATGTAGAAATTATAATTCTCATCTGTTACATTTAATAGCACAATGCAATTGAAAGAATGTACTACTAAGTATTCATGTTACTAAGCACTTTTGCACAATCAGCATCACTAAAATAACTCATATTCTATGTTTTTGAAAACAGATTGAAGTCCCCCCACCAAGCAATAGGCTATTTCACTGCCTAACCCATGGCACTAGCAAATATCTTAAGCTTGACTTGAGGAAACACTTTTAACCTTTGTTTCCTTAGCTTGTCAAATTAGCCCTTGTGTCTCTCTAATGTGGGTGGAAAGCTTGACTCTGGAGAACTGACACACCTAGGGTAGAAGTCAAAGACTAATGACTTCTTTCATTATAGTTGCTGTTACTAAAGGAAACAGCAAATCTTACTGCATGAAATGTTCAAACAGTTTTGGGAATGATGGTACTATTGACAATAGCACCATCCATTCAGACACTTGTGCTTATGGTATTAATATACATTATTTTTAAAACTTCAACTAACCCTCAGAATTCCAGGATAGTCACTGCTATTTACCATCTGAGTAAAATAAAAGCTTATTTGAAAATGTTAAGTTATATTATGGATATATCTCAAAGGAAGACTAACAGGATATCAGAAATTAAAATCACTCAAGAAATTTACAACTATTTAAATATAGTAAACACAAATTTGTATGGCAAATATTCCTAATCTTAAAGACATATCGCAACGTGGAAGAATAAAGAAGTTGGCATTTCATATAAATGAAAGATAATAAAACAAAACAAAAGTGGTGTCCAAAACAACCACTTTAAGGCTATTAAAATTAATGAAGGCATTCACTAAATTGGGAAGCAGATATTCATAAAAAACTACCAAACTTTAGATAAGACTATTGGGACTCTGTCATGTTATTGCCTGGAATATCTCCTCTTTCCTACCCAGCTCCTTAATATCATGGTTTAATCAGAGCAGACTGGGCATGGAAATCAAGAGCTTCATTAAATTATGGATGTCCTGCCCTGGCCGGCGTAGCTCAGTGGACTGAGTGCGGGCTGCGAACCAAAGTGTCACAGGTTCGATTCCCAATCAGGGCACATGCCTGGGTTGCAGGCCACGGCCCCCAGCAGCCACACATTGATGTTTCTCTCTCTCTCTCTTTCTCCCTCCCTTCCCTCTCTAAAAATAAATAAATAAAATCTTTAAAAAAAATTATGGATGTCCTTAGATTAGAATAGAGTGGAAAACATCTTATATCCATAAGAATTTGTAGTAATAGTAGCAACTTCATTAGTAAATAATGGGAAAAAGGAGGGACTCGAAGAGCCTCCAACTGTGGTCCTGGTTGGGGCAAGCAATAGCCAAATAGTCAGTTATTTACTGTGTAGAGCTGGACCAATGAAATGGCATTGGCCCAATCAAGATAGCATACAGTATATAAAACAAAATACAGTCACTCATGTCAACCAGGATGGTTGCCAGTCAGCCATGACACTTTGGTTCAAGAAGGAAAGTACCTAAGTCTGAGCAGACATGTCTGGCAAGGAGACCTACTTAAGATATCATTTCTGGTGACATGTAACCATAAAAGCTGTATCTGTAGAGCAGGACCACCCATAGATAGCGGAAATTTCCTGGGGGAAATTCCTGATTTGCTATCAGGGGAGCCAAGGCACTTATTAGTGACCCAGAAGGGTGGAGTACACAACTTTTAAGTGTATAACTGAGACAGACTGCAGACCACTCCTGAGACAGCCGAGCTCTACACATCAGGGTGCTGTGCCATGCCACACTGATTCTCCTTGGCATCTGCTGCCTGTTGAACTGAGGACTTCATCTGCCTTGTTGCCCACCTGGCTCTGGAGATCCTTCCTTGGAAGATGCTGACAACTCCCTTGCCCACTATGCTGGCTCCGGGACCCACAGACTGAAACTCTGGGACTCAGGTTCATTATCTCCCAGTTCTCTCATGTAATGTTATTACTGATTGTTTCTGAGTGATTACTATCGTTATTAGGGTAGTATACACCTGGATTAAATCTGCGTTAATAAAAGCTGAGTGAACCTGCGTTAATAAAATCCGAGTGAATAGCATAGTCACCTATGTTGGCTCCTTGTCATTTCTCAGTGCCTGTGTTACCCACAGGTCTACATACATAGACATACAACTCAAACATAAATTATTAGCAAAGGGTGAAAGTCTTAACCAGCTCAAAGTTTTTGAAAACAACTTTTGAACAATCATTGACGACCAGTAAGGTATGTTTACATGAGAATTACTTCTATAAAATGACCATAATTCAGTAACAGTAATTAATAATGCAGTGATATCTGGAGTCACACACAATGGGTGAGACAGTTGATAGATACAATGAAAATTGGTATAATATAGTGTCTTAAAAGACCAGTTTTCAACAACCACCATGACTACCACACACACAAAAAGATGAGACATAGAAAGGAACAGAAAAAATGTGACCGATACACAGGAAAAACGTACGTCTCTGAGGGGTACAGATGTAAGTAAGACATATGCAAAATATTAAAGAAGACCATACTAAAATGTTTTTTTAAAAACCATGATTTAGCCCTGGGTGGTGTGGCTCAGTGGATTGAGTGCTAGAGTGCTAACAGAGAGGTCACTGGTTCGATTCCTAGTCAGGGCACATGCCTGGGTTGCTGACCAGGTTAACCTGCTGATGTATCTCTTGCACATCAATGTTTCTCTCCTTCTCTTTCTCCTTCCCTTCCCATCTCTCTAAAAATAAATAAATAAAATCTTTTAAAAAACTATGACTTAAGTGACTCATCAATAGAGAATGGCAATAAAGATATAGAAATTATATGTAGAGTCAAATGGAATTTATGAATTTGCAAAGCATAAAACTGAAGTTAAATTTCAGTTGAGTCCAACAGTGAAATTAGCACAGCTAAGAAATAATAAGTGAACTCAAAGGCAGATAAATGCAAATACCTTTGCCTGCAGAGTAGAAACAACAAAGAAAGAGGAGAAACGAGCTGAGCCTCAGAGTCCAGTGGGTTGTGTCTACACATGTGCATACTGAAGTTCTTGTGGTGGAAGGAGAAAAAACAGAAAAAAAATTTGAAGAAGTATTGTCTGGATATTTCTGAAATTTGAATAAATATTATATACAGACCAAGAAGCTTCATGAATACCAAATGGGAAAGATACAAAAATATCCACATTTAGACATAGTTGAAAGAGAAAGAAAAAGACAAAAATCTTAAAATCATCAAAATAAAAATGACTCATTACAGGTAGGGGAGCAATAATAAAATTAATGACTAACTTCTCATCAGAAATGATAGAGTCCAGAATCATTAGAGAAAAACATTTACAGATAAAGAGGAATGAAATAATGTATTGTTGGCAGAGATGCCTTACCAGGAATATTAAAGTAAGACCTATAGTCTGAAAGGAAATGTAACCAGATAATAACATACATACAAACAAACACATTAAGAGCATTAAAAATGTAAATGTGTAGGTAAATGTGCAAGTCCACACATATGTTTTCTCTTAAGTCCTTTACAAGTATTATGATTATGTAAAATAATACTACATTGAATTGGCTAGTTTATAATACATATAGATGCCATGTATAAGACAATGATCACAGGAAGGAGAGGAGATGCAATTAAACTGCAATAAACTCTTCATAGTTTAAAGAAATAAAGCTATTATTCTTTTTAATTTGAATGTGTTAATTTAAGTGTGCATTATTATTCCCAGAGCAACTACTAAGAAAATAACTTCAAAAATATGGTAGATTTTAATAGACCTTTCTCCAAATAAGACTTATGAATGACCAGTAGGTCATAAAAAGCTGCTCAACATCATCATCTATAATGAAAATGCTTATGAAAACAAGATGCTACTTCCTTTCTAATAAATGGCTATAATAAAATTATGTAAGTTCTTGAGGACGCTCTCCAGACACTTGATAACAATTTAGTTACATCATAATGCTTAAGTACTTACTTCCTAGAGCTACTATTATAAATTAACATAAACTGGGAAGCTTAAAACAAAAATAATTTTATTCTATCATAGTTAGAATATCCAGAAGTTCACAATGAAGGTATCAACAGAGCCACACTCCTATGAAGGGTTTATAGAAGACTCTTTTGTTTTTTCTTCTGCTTTCTGGCAGTTCCAGGCACTCTTTGAAGTGTAGCTATCTAATTCCAGTTGCTGTCTCTGTTTCCACATGGTCTTGTCTTTCTGTCCCTGTATCCTCTTCTCCTCTTATAAGAACATAAGTTATTGCATTTAGGTCTACTATCATCTGGTGTGCTAATATTTAGTTATGACTTCAAAGATCATATATCCAAATAAGATCATATTCTAGGTAGTTCCAGGTAGGCATGAGTTTTGGGGGACACTCTTCAACCCACTGTATCTTGCAACATATAATGGAAGCAACTTACCCTTGCTGGAATTGGAGCCATGAGCACTACGCATGTGTAGAAGATTGTTCTGCATGGCGTGGGCCCAGTTCCCACTCAGAGATGCACAGGACCCATGCCCATGGATAGGTTCTCCCGTGGGGAATCAGGTCTGCAATGTACCTAGGCCACTTTGAGACTTGCTTTTGCTAACACTCCCTCACCCTGAATTGAGACAGCAAGTACTTACTGTAACTTCCTAAAATCCATGCTAAAACTCCCCAGTATGGAGTGTAACTGGTTCAACTACTTTTCCTTTTTCATTTGCAAATATCCCTCTTCTGTGATGTGATTAGTGGCATTGGCTCCTTTGTTTTCTGTAAAAGGTAACCACCTGAAGTGAACTGGGGCATAGTAAATGAGAACCATCATGTATTATGCCCAGAAAAACAAATAAAGGCCTGTCATGGCAGAGGCTGAGGCTTTTGCTCCCCTTGAGAGAGAAGTCACCCACCCTTTTCCTCCATAGGACTCGGTGGTCCATGTCAATGTCTCTTGCCCATCCACAATGTCGCAGACCCCACGAGCCAGGGTCTGAATCACACATGTCTTTACAGAATAGCTAACTTAACAGTATGGGATCCAGTATAATATTGCCTCAGGACCAAGGCACTATTTGTTTGAAAAAAATTGTAACATTAGCTCATGACCATGGTGTCCACTTATACAAGTACATGCCACGTCATTTGGAGGCAGCCAGAGTAATATGAAACTGGAGTATCCTTTTGATGCCAGACTTAATTTGTCAGCTAAGAGGCAGAAGCAATCAATGCCCATAATATATGCAACCAATAGCAAAATAAATGGGTGGAAACAGGATTGAATTTTCTCACTAGGCTCTAGTATCCCAATAAATGAACCTACCCTTCTTGACCTTGAGATCATGAGCTTGGAGGTTCTTCTTCCCAGAGAAGACAGGCTACAGCTACAGCTAAAAATTATGGGAGGAGAATAATATGTCAGCAACGTTTCTTCTAGGTGTTTCCAGACTTTGCACAAACTATTAATAAACAATGAACTGTAGTCTGTCAAAGGAAATATAAAAGCCTGGTTTATACCACCTAAAACTACCTCATATGAGAAATCTACAGTATCCTGGGGACAGAATTCTGAGCATCTGTTATGACCTCAGGATCAGTCACAACATCAGGCACTGATTCAACAACCATCTTGCACTGAGCCTCTTGGTGAATTTGTAGCTTGTCACCTTCTTGTAGAATCACTGAAAGAACAGACCTAAAGTGGGACCTGAATGAGTTTGAGTTGTATAAGAGGGGGACACACTATAGCAAAAGCTTCTAGTACCCTACAACATTCAACAAATGGCTCTGTCCTAGTTCTGATTCTCCTCAGGCTGACAAAATACCACTTCAAGTACGTGCCAATCTTTTTTTTTTTCATTTTTTTTGCTAGGGTGCTTTTTTATCAGTGTAGAAACCCACTCACCATCAGCATATACGCAAACTGGTCATGTGAGATACTTAATATTTTACAAATATTAACCAGTGGGGCAGAAGACAGTGAATGAATGCTTCACACTTCTTCATTTTAGTTTACCATTCAAGAGGGTGGGCTATATGTCACTTAGCAAGTCCCAATGGAAACAAATTTTGAATATATAGGACTTATCCTCCATAACAGACATTTATGTTGCCTTTTCTCCCTGTCTCACTGTACCCACAACTCCCTTTTGCTTTCTGGAATCCATGCCCAAATTTCCACTTTCAGCAGGAACATGATTGAAGTCATATATGCATAACATTTCATCATTGACCACAATAATTAGTAGCAAGGGTTAAGACAATTTATGCTTAAACATTCTTTTCCAAAAATAAATCCACTATTTGATTTAGTTAACAATTTCCTTTAATAATCATTGCTATATAAAAGAAGCACTAAAACATAAAATTGAAAGACCAGATCCAATTTAATAATTCACTTCAATTGCTAGTGCCATCCTTTGGGGAAGTTCTATAAATACAAGTGATTGCATGTGAATTTATCAAGTTGAGATTTCAGTCTTACCACTAGTTACTCTTAGTTAAAGGGCTTCCAATGTAAGTCACTATTACCATTAATTATCATTAATATTAGTACTATAAGGATATGGAGATAATTATCATCAATCTGCCCTGAATTGCAAGTTATTACTTGTATCTGAAATGGAATTTCTAAATTTCCCTTTCAATTTATGCCTTTTTTAGAAGCAGGAAAGGATCAGCAGATAAAAGGTGTTATAGAGTACAGGAGTATGATAAGTCTTGGTGTATTCAAGTGCTTGGCTATAAAAGTTCAGAATATAATATGTATTAGGATATGTACATTATTATATGTAGAATATACCACATTTATTACCACCCATCCATTGATGGCCATTTGTATTGCATCTGCTTTATAATTACACTGGATAATGCTGCTTTGAACATAGGTGTGTAAATGTCTCTTTAAGATTCATTTCAGTTACTTTGAATATATGCCCAGAAGTGTGATTATTAGATTATATAATAGTTCCATTTTTAATGTTTTGAGGAATCATCATACTGTTTTTCATATTAGTTGCCTATTTTACAATCACACCAAAAAAAGCACAAAGCTCCTAACTTCTCTACATCCCACCTAACATATTATTTTCTGTTTTCTTAATAATAGTCATACTAATAAATGTGCAGTGGTATCTGACTGTGGTTTTCACCTACATTTTCTGGTGATTAGTGATTTGAAAATCTTTTAATATAATAGTTCTCCATTAGTGTATCATCTTTGGAGAAATGTCTACTCATTGACTTTTTCATTGTTGAACTGTAGAAGTTCTTTATGTATTCTGAATATTAACCCCATACCAGATATATGATTTGCAAATATTCACTTCCATTTTGTAGGTGCCTTCACTCTGGTAATTGTACCCTCTGCTGAACAGAATTTTAAACTTTGAAATAGTTTTATTTGTCTATTTTTACTTTTGTTATCTGTGCACTCACTATGATTTTTATAAGTTCATAAAATATTTAGGATTAAAAAATGCAGTTATAATGAGATACATTAATAAAATATAAAACTATGAAAAGAGCAATTATATATGTGTTCATATTGATACATAAAATGATGAATTTTTGAGGCATAATAAAAATAATTAGGTGGTTACAATAAATTATAGTGTAAATATTATACAAAATATATACATATGTTATATCACATTATAAATATTATAATAATAAAAATATAGTGGTAGTGATGATTGTAGTGATACAATTTTTTGTTCTCCATCAAAGTTCATGGACTGAGTCCCATTATGAACTGCAAGATAAAGAAGTCCTTTTCTAGCACTTGAGTACTTCATCTTGTAGCTGTTAAAAGAACAGAATGGCTTGGCCAGTGTGGGTCCGTGGGTCAGAGCATCATCCCATACACCAGAAGGTTGGGGGTTCAATTCCTGTCAGAGCACATACGTAGGTTGGGGGTTTGGTCCCCAGTGCAGGTGCCTACCAGAAGCAATCAATCAAAGAGTCTCTCTCACGTAGATGTTTCTCTCACTCCCTTAAAAAATTAAATTAAAATTAAATTAAAATAAAATAAAGTAAAATAAAATAGCTGCACAATTCTTCTGTGCTTATGCCCTCCACTCTCTCAAGAGCCTGCTTCCTAAAATTGTTCAGAAAAAAGTCCCACACCTAAGGACATTGGAACCAACAAGATGCTGGAGACAGGCCCCATAGAAGAAAAAACTCGATCAAAGTGCTTATTAAAACTCTCTTAAATGTTAAAGTTGTTATGTGCACAGTAATTAATTAAATCAAGTTAACCTTTAAATAGACATTTTAAATTTTTAAAAGAGCTTTGCTAATATTCTCTTTCTCACAGATTTTGATAGCAGGAAGCATGAAGGTTTAAGGCCATTCTTTACCACATTTGCACAATACAGACACATAAATATGTAGCCTAGAAATGTCCCATATTGGCAATTAAAAAAAATTGGCTCTTGTGAGGGAGAATGTTGATAGAGGAGATATAATTCACCCATGAGTCTCATTCCTTGGAAACCGATGCAGTCAGAGATCCAAAACAAATACAGAATAAAGTCAAAGTTTTCATGGTTTGTGAATCAAGGAAAATGGAATGAATTAAACACAAAATTCCAGCAGTGACTCCTGTTGAATAAAGCAATAGACAGCCTTCAGTTAGTCAGTTGCCTTAATGCATATAGTCTGTTAATTACATCAAGATCGTAAAAATGGCTTTTATAATGAAAGAAATGCTTAATAGAAAATTTTTAAAAATGTATGTGAATGGGTCTTTAAAATTTTAAAGACAATAGAGCAATATTTTCAAAGGAACTTTGTAAAACTATAATATATGGGAATAATTAAATTCAGTAGACATGTTAAGAAGTTATTTAATTGTTCTTGACCTACTTTAGCAATTGACAGTTTCTTGATACTTTGCCTAACTCGTGAGATTTTTCTATATTATAGTTTTTTTTTCTAAAATGATATGGCTGAAGTAAGTTATACTTTATGTTTTTATTTGAAATGTAAAAGAAATCTTTATAATACTATAGTTTGTACCACCTATATACATTTTATACACAAACATGCATTTATATATATATACACATATGTATGTATATATAAAATATGTATATGTGGTATACATATTTTAAAATCCCATTCTTTGAATCTTTCCTTTCTTTGGTAATATAAAGTTAACACAAACATCATAATGAAAATAACATTTGTTAAAAAAGTACTTTTAATATCCTTAAGACAAGCAACTTTCAATTTTCTTCAGAGTCCATGGTAATGGGTACATTTATTTGGGAATTCCATAGTAGAAACAAAAGCAAACAAAGCATACTTCAACCAGAGACATTTAGATTATTTAGGCCAAATTCTGTGATGTACCTTTCATTGGATGACATTTATCCTGTTAATTTTATTTGGTAGGATATTTTCTTTCTGTGAGTGATAATTCCCCTGCATGACAGTTATGCACTACACATACTGGGTCACTGTTTCAGGTGCAAAGATGGAGATTCTTCTTAGAACGATGTGTGTGAAAGGTAACTTTTATATGCTTGTATAATACACAAATCTTATGGGTAAGCATTTGCTCTTAAGTGTGTGTATATGGGGGAGGGTAAATGCAATTTTCTTATGTTCACTTTTACAAAGACATTATTTTTCTAAACACAAACAACTCATCTTGACTTTATGTTTGCCTCTTCAATTTCTTGGTGGTTCTGATAACATGGAATCCATTCAATAAATCTGTGACAATATTATATTTGAATTATATTATTGAACTCCATCAATTTTATCAGTAGGTATGAGAGAAGATCTGAAACATATAAAAAACTGGATGTGTTGTTTAGTGAGACTGATAGAACAATACATATACAAGTAGATTGATCAATAGAAAAGTAGATGATAAAAATGTGACTGAGCGAGAATGACAGTGAATGAGAAAGGAAGAGAGAGAACAGTATGGCATTTTCCAGCATAGCTTCCTAAAAACAGAGACTGCTTCAGCTAGAGCCACCTCTTTGCCACTTACTGTTTCTGTGGTTATTGAAAAGTCATTAAATGTTTCCTTAAGCTAATTGTATTCTCCTAATAAAAACATAACTATTAAAAACAAAATAATAAGTCAATCTAGCCAGGTATATAAATATCTTTAAAAATAGTTATTATAGGTCAGGTCTAAAAATATTCACCAAATGACTAGTAGACACTCCAATGTTAATTAAAACTCACAATACTGACTATTGAAACTAGAAAACAAGCATTTTCAGAAAGATGGGAAGAGGGTGGTTATACCTTCTGAAGCATTTCTAATTTTGTTAGCATGTTTTCTTTCTACATTAGTTCAAAGGCCACACATGTCCCTGGAGACACAGCACAAGGAGGCATTTCATTTTGAGGAATGAGAGCAGAAACATGTATCAATAGTTTTGATCAATAAAACTGGGCTGGAAAAGGAGGAAGTATTTGAAGAAAAGGTATAATCTTAGACGTGGTGCTCATCAGGGATTAATTGTATTTTCACTTATATTCTCAAGTTGATGTATGAGACAAGTAACCAGGGGTCAGCACAAGGGAATATGTATTAGATATGTTTTGAAAAATAAACTTCTTTCAAAGATAAATGTATGGACATATTCAAACATGGATTTTATGTCTGTGAGGGAATAGCTTAGGAAAAAATGAAGAAACATAGGGTTAAAACTATTGTTCAGAAATAATATATGAAAGATTCTACAGACATTTTTAGAATTTATTGACAAAGATTTCTGCAAAGGTAGCCTCCTTAAAATGGCAATACACAATGGTCAACAATTGCGGCTAAAAAACAAACTAAGCAAACAAGCAGAGCAGGAACCGAATCAATTTAGAGGGTTATCAGTTGGGAGGGGGAAGGGGACAATGGGGGAAAAGATGCAGGGATTAAGTACAAATTGGTAAGTACAAAATAGACAAATATTAAGAACAACATAGGAAATAGAGTAGCCAAAGAATATACATGCGTGACCCATGGGTATGAACTAAGGGTGGGACTCCTGGAAGGAATGGAGGTAGCAGGTGGAGGAGGGCAAAGGGGGAAAGATTGAGACAAGTGAAATAGCATAAACAATAAAATATATTTAAAAAATGAGTAACCACCAATTACTTGGACTTCTCTTTCCACGGGGAGGGACTTCATCTAAAGGAACATTTCTACCTTCTTGCTGTGCCTCTTAGTCATGGAGATGAATCACATCTATTGGTTTGCATTCTTAGCTTCAAACTGTTTCCATAGAACTTGGAGAATATAAAAACAAAACTGAAATAAGTAATATCATGAAAATATAATAACAATCTACTATAAAATCAATATATAATCAAATATATTGATTATAATATTGATTGATAAGATTACTTAGAAAATTAGGATTAATTACCCATTAATTAAAACAATTTTTGTGAAATGTAAATAAAACTACAAATTGTACATGAAAAAGTAGCTGCATAGTTTTTAAGTAACAAACAAATACAAACAATACAATAAAAACAAAACAAAACAATTGCTATGCCTAGGTAACACTGGGAAATTTGAATCAAGGAAAAGCACAGAAAACTATGCTTTGTTTTAAAATAAAAGCCAGAGTAATAAAATTCAGCTTAACCTAGGGTTTCTTTTCTGCAGGAATAAACTTCAGAAACACGGGCAACATTTCTAAATGTCAGTATAATAGGTTTTGCTCCAATGTTAATACTGAAGTAAAATGGTCTTTCTTTCTTTATTGCTTATATACTTTTTAAAGAGTTTTTATTTTTAAGTATATTTTATTGATTATGTTATTATAGTTTTCCCAATTTTTCTCCCTTTATCCCCCTCTGCCCTGCACCCCCAACCCTCCAGCACTCACCCCCCTCTTTGTTCATGGGTTGTACATATAAGTTCTTTGACTTCTCTGTTTCCTATACCATTCTTAACCTCTCCCCATCTATTTTATACCTATCAATTATGCTTCTTTTTCCCTGTATCTTCCCCCCATTCATCCCCCCTTCCTCACTGAAAACACAAAAACTGAACTTAAAAAAAATGAAAACAAATACTAACCAAATAACTAGAACAGGAACAGAATCAGAGTAATGGACATCACATGGAGGGTTTTTAAATGGTCTTTCATATAGTTTCAGATAATCTCAGATATCCAACATTTCAGAGAATCAAATAAATAATGACTGAGGTTAAGCCCCCTCTAAGGAACATCCGAGATAGAAATTCTTGTTAAGATAACACTTAGGATAATGTCCTCAGAACAGGAATAGACAAGCTGGACCGGGCAGGCCAGACAACTAAATGAGGATGAGATCTCAACTAGCAGCAAGCCTTAGCCTGGCTCATGGGCCAATCAGGAGCATGAATGGCACCATGGATTGGACCCACTTTGAGGGCTGTTTACACCCCTTTGTCAGTCAGAGAGACACTGGATGGATGGCTGCCCTGAAAGGAGTGGCAGCATATCTGCCTGGGTGAGACCCCTCTCCTTACCTGAGGACCGTACCCTGATGGAGACAACTGGCAGCCACTGGCACTCAACAAGCAGAGCAGCCAGAAAGAGGCACAACAGCTCACTGAAGGAGTTTGTACATGTCCAAAGCATCCCTACATTCCTCCCTTACAGTGCTCAGATTAACTTGTTTATCAATAACACAGTCATTGGTGATTTCTATGAAAAGTCATGAAAAGAACATTAGTGTAATGAGAATACTTGCAACTTCAGTTGGCTCTGAAGCTATAACTGATGTAGATCTTGACTCCTTACTCTTCTAAAACCTAGATTCCCTTTCCATGCACGTAATACCTTTGTGGTTGAGATCATTGCAGAGCCACTAGATGGTGGCTTTCCTACTGAAGTAACCTCATTGGGACTTTGTCCCTGAAGGTACGGAGCTCCAGGTAACCACAATCATGTGCGGCCTTGTCTGTAGCTAAAATCTTTACCATTAAACGGGTCACAGACAGCTGTTCCACTGGAAAGTGGGGCATGCTGTCCTGTGGGAAGGCTACCAACACATTTTGAAAAAAATTAAAATATAAAATTAATTTGAAACAAGTTCATAAAAATTGACATAGAAACATATTATAGATTTAAATATCTGCCTAGTAGAAAAAATATATAATGTAAAAATAATAATTTTCACACTGCGATCTGGGTTAAAAACTCCATATTGTATTTATATACTGCAATCCTGGAAGAGTTTGGAAAGGGGAAAGGAAATAAATCTCTTGAATTTCTTGCCTTTAATTGTGGTGAAAATTGACAGACACTAAAGAAAGTCAGGGATGTAGCTGGGCATTTCAGTAAACAATAATTTAATGGTGTTTTTTTATTAAATTAATATAATTAGTGAGTGATCTTGAACTAAGACAGAATAATTGGTAAACATAATAAAATATGTAAAGCATATATGAAACAAATTAATTTCAGAATAGAAAACTAAGGAAATATTTAAATAGATAATGATAAAAGAAATAAAATATTCCAAATTGTCAAGAAGGTCCTACCCTCATATACGTAATGCTTAAAAACAAGGTATTTTAAATACATAAATGTATGCCTGTTTACATAACGTGACTCAACAAAGTGAAAAAATAAATAAAAGCATGTGGCAAGTTACTCCATACAGAAGCAAAAATAAAGGTGGCGTTAATGGCATCACATGAAGAAGAACACAAAGCATGAGGCATGAGTTACAGCAAAATGGTACATTAATACCGACAAAAAGTACAAAGGTTAATGAAGTAAATTTATCAACACCTAAACATTAATAAGTATATAATATGTAAAAACAAAGTTTAGATGAAACACCAAGAAAAATGAAAGGAAAAGTTAACTTTACTCACTCTCATGGATCAAGAATTCAAAGTATTTCATTTTTTCTTAAGGCTGAATGACATTCCATTATATATATGTACCACATTTGTGACAATATGGGTGGATTTTTAGAATATCACGGTAAGTGAAAAGTCAGAAAAATTGAAGAACCATATGATTTTACTCATATGTTGATGTAAAAATGAGAGCAACAAATGAACAAACAAGAAAAACAAACAAAAACTCATTGACATGGGCAACAGTATGGTGGTTACCAGAGGGAAGGGGGTGGGGGGGTAGTAAAGGGTAAAGAGGGTCAGACATATGATGACGTATAAAGATTTGGCTTTGGGTGCTGGGTACACAGAGCAATATACAGATGATATATCATAGAATTAATTGTACAAGTGAAACCTCTATAATTGTATTAATTATTGTCACCCTAGTAAATTTAATTAAATATAAAAAAGAATTCAAAGTAAAATTAATGTATAAAAATATTAACAAAGGTACTGTGTTGACTATGAAGTATTTCCGTATTTTAAAAAATTTTAAATGGGCATCATTGCACAATTAATAACAGCATGCCATTTTGCCTAAAAGCTGTATTAAATCTTTGATGTCTTAATGTCTTAGAATTGGTACATAACATATTTAGTAAACATTTATATTCCTTGGGAAACTGATTTCCCAAGGACAGGATAGAATACATGTGGGTGAAATAAAATGGAAGTTTATTCTCTCCTCATATAATATTCTGAACATAAAACATCCGGGGATGAGAGGATGTCACCATTTGGCAGACTTGATTCATTTTATTTGGCTGTTGCACTTCCCTTAAAATGCAGTTTCTTTTTTTTTAATAAGATGGCTTTTTTTTGTTCACAATTCATCTGACATTAACTTTAATTCCAGTGGGAACTGAGTGGTTGTTGGGGCGATGTATGTATGTATTTAAAAAGCCCTAAGAATACATTTTGTAATAAAAATTAAGACTTTTTTTTTAAATGCTGACCTGAGGAGCACAAAGAAAACTTTCATGTTAAAATGAAGCAGTTTCAAAAGTATCTACATATATATAGTGGTCAGTTGTATGCCTTTTTTTGGAGAAATGTTTGTTTGAGTCTTTAACCCATTTTTAAAATCAGGTTATTATTTTTTAGTTATTGGGTTATAGGAGATCCTCATTTATTCTCAAGATTCACCTCTCATCAGACATATTCTTGCAGTTAGTTTTTTTCCCTTTTAACTCTGTGGATTGTTTTCTTTTTTGTGCAGAAGTTTTAGTTTGATGGACTCTCCCTTTCTATTTTGGCTTTTGTTGTCTGTGTTTTTGGTGTCAGGTACTTAAAATTTTTACATCACTGATTAAGGAAATGCAAATCAAAACTGCAATGAAATATCACCTCACACCTATAAGAAGGTTTTATCAAAAAAAAAAAAAAGCAGAAGACAGCAAGTTTTGGCAAGGATGTGGAGAAATCAGAACACTTGTACACTATTAGAGGAAATACAGGAGAAGCTTCCATAAAAATATGAATTTTCCATTAAAAGTTAAAAATAAGGCTATCATATGAAAAACCCTCTACTGAATATGTAACCAAAAGAATTGAAATTAGGATCTGAAACAGATTAGCACCCCTGTGTTCGTAGTAGCACTACGCACAATGGGGAAGATGAGGAAATGGTAAATGTTCACTGACGCATGACCACATAAAGAAAAAGCAGTGTGTACATATCCTGGGGGAGTGGACTGTGATTCAGCCTTTAAACAGAAGGAAACATTGCCATTCGTAACAAGATGGATAAACCTGAAGGAAAGTATGCTATGATCACAATTTTATGATATATCTAAAATAGACATTTTTTTTTTTAATAATCAAAGGGTAGAATGGTGGTTGCCCAGGATTGGGGGAGAGAGGAGAAGATAATTACTAATGAATAGGACTGAAGTTTCAGCTAAGCAAGACGGATAAGCTCTGGAAATCTACTGTGAAGCCTTGCACCTACAGTCAACTACATTGTTTTGTACGTTTACAAGTTTGATTAGAGGATAAATCTCATGAAAATTATTCTTGCCGAAATTAAAGAACATTTTCAGAAAAGTTTCTTCTCAGCAGGATACAAATGTAATACTCTGAAATCTTATAACCTCTCATAAGCTCCCATTTTCTAGTGGTGTGAAAAAATAGCATCGCCTTAAATGGTAACACAATTGTTTCTTGCTTAAAATAAACCCTCTTAAATAGCTGTTGGTTCACTCCCCTCATCTTATCTTTGGAGAGCCAAATGTGAATATGAAATGAGAAATTCGTCAAATTTTAGAGAGGTAAAGTAGTCCTCATGTGTCCTGATACATCTACAGGGCTCCCGGGCAATGGACCATAATCAAATACATCATATTCCTGACAGGAAATATAGGTAAATTCATATTCAGTGAAATCAATAATGACTTAAAGTAATTCATTGTCACCAAATTAATTTGAGAGCCATTTGCAAACCGGACCCGTTGCCACAGAGTTGTGAACTTGAGTCAAGTCTTTCAGTGTTTTCTTCATTATTTCCTTGCCTTTTGTTCTCTGCTCATTTAAACTAAATATCCGGGGACTTGCTATCATTTCAGCCTTTGGGGGATGAGTGGGCTCCTACATGGTTTTCTCTCCAGTTAGGTCTTCGTTGCACAAGATTTTGAAACTAACTGTGTACAAACTCAATGATATGTCAAGAAAAATAAACTGGAAAATGTTTGCCACCCTAGATACTTGCCATTAATTTCTTTATGGTCAGAAATCACCCTCATTCTTTTGCATATAAGCACAAATGTTTTTTTAACAACTCAACTGATTTTTTTAGGCTGACTCTTGAACATACACTTAAACATTCCAAAAATGATAATAAAATAAACATGTAAATAGCACCTACAATGTGTCAGGGCACATTATATGTGCTTTGCAAATAATAATTTAATTGGTATGCATATTTCACTATCACTTATTTTTGTTCAAAGAAGTCCATTCACAGAATTTAAATAAATCCCAAGGATCATATAATTATTAAACATGTTTTGATAACCCCTTCCTCTGTTTTAAGTTTTTTATTTTTGCCCTGGCTGGCATAGCTCAGTGGTTTGAGTGCGGGCTGTGAACCAAAGCGTCGCAGGTTCGATTCCCAGCCAGGGCACATGCCTGGGTTGCAGGCCATGACCCCCAGCAACCGCACATTGATGTTTCTCTCTCTCTCTCTTTTTCCCTCCCTTCCCACTCTAAAAAATAAATAAATAAAATCTAAAAAAAAAGAAAACTGGATTAAAATAAGTTTTTAATTTTTATACAACAATATTTACTACTCACTTTTGTTTTCTGTATCACAGGACTTTACATTCTCAGACTTAACTAGACCCAAACCCTAAGTTACTGCAAATCCCATACTTCTTTCTATTTCATATGCTTTTCTCTTTGTGGTAAAAAAAGTAAACCTGTATCACTATGTACTATGATTTTAAAATGTCTTTCTCTTTCTTGATCTCTTTGATTCAAATGTTTAAAATATGTGTTCTTTAACGAAAATCTAGAAAATGTCAGTCATGATAATTTACTGAGTTTTAAGCTGTGTAATCCTCGTCAAGAATAATTCTTAAAGTAACAATTACATTTTTGAAATATATTATCCACATAAACCCCTGTGAAGTCTTTTCATTAATGAGCAGGGGAACAAATAATAATAATAATACATGCCACTTCACCCAGCGGTGTATTTTGGAATTCAACGGAAGTGGGAAAAGCAGAAAAAAAAATTACATGATTCCTCAGCTAACATCTATTTTTCTAAGTATGAACAATGGTGGCTGAAAATGTTCTCTTTTAAAAGCAGAGCAGCTGCAACTGTATTGCTCTCCTTGAATTGAACGTGCAGCTTGTAATGTGATATGATGTTTTATGTTATATTTTAAAAATGATTTCTGATTTTCAAGCAGCTAGGATTTAGACATTAAAACGAAGACGATTTTGGGGGGGTTCATGTCAAACAAGCTACTATTATTTCTATAAAATATACTTCTACAGGAAAAAAACAGAGAAAGAACTACATCTATTAAACCTGAGACAGGAGCAAAACAAGACAAAGGAGAACCTCTCAAACCCACTCCAGTCCTGTCCCCTGAAACTACTCTCTTGGGTCACAGACAGAAGATTTTGTCCTACAGGCAGAAAACTTGACAGGCAGAAAAATTCTCAGATAGATGCCAACCAGAACCTTAAAGACCAGGACAGAATATCTTAGCAGGGTTTTTGTTTCAGTAGGGATTTTGAACAAAGAGGGGGAAAAAGAAGTACTGAAAGTCTATTTCCTCCAAGCCACCAATTTCCCTTTGTCTCTGCTGGTACTTTAAAAAATCACTCTAAGATTGTATCTCTAATAGCTCCACCTACCCTTCAGCCCCACTCTGGATCCTCCTTTTCTCCATTGAGGGCTCTCAGGATAAGTAACTGTGATTTCGGCTTTCTCAAGTGTTAACACGCAGGATAAGGTCTTCATATTTTTTTCAGCACTGTCAAGCTGGGCATGTCCAAGCTTCAGTGAGAAAAGCACTCAGTTCATTTGTATAAACTGTCTGGAAAACAACTGACTCCCCTTCTTGTGTACAGGAAATTTTAATAAGTTCCTGCTGAGAGCCCCATTTTCTTGTTTTTGTTAGAATCCCTATAGGGTTAGGCCAATTATAAGTTAGCTCTACTCAGTAATGAAGCTGCATTGTCTCATTTTTCTTGTAGCAAGATAGTTTTTAGTGAATTTCAAAACAACGTTTCTAAATAGCATTAAAATGTATCCTGTTCTTAAAATGTTTTACACAATGAAAACACTGTATAATTCAGAAAAGATGAAACTTTTGGTATTTGTATAAAAAAATAAAATGAAGTAATTAGGAACATACTTTCTGTTTGATCCAGTGTGATATTTCATAACAAGGCAGAGAAAGTGACATTTTTTCCCTTAGATCATCACGATTAGATGTAATGAAACCCAAGGACTTTCAGTGAAGCATGATTAATGGCATCCACACAGTTAAATATTCAGTCTCGGGAGTTAAACTCTGGATTAAAATGCTATTTCTAGTACATCCTAGGTTGGTGATCTTAAACCGATTAAAAATAAAAAGCAGGATTAAACAAAAAAAATCAATCATCTAATATTTTAGATACTCTGTCCTGCAAGAAGACGACATTAAACCAGCAGTTTGGGGGCATTAGGTAACGGATATCCAGCCGGTGCCCTCTATGTCAGCCTGTGACGCAACAGGCCACCTTCATCACAGGGTCACTTTCTTTAATTTTTCATCAAACAAATGAAGAATGGGATGGTAGTAGCACATGCCAATACAAGAAGAGGACTCCAAAAAAAAGAAAGTTAGTTATAAAAATTTTTCATTCATTCTTTCATGTTTAAACTTCAGTCGCCTTCAAAGTAGTCTCCATTTGATGCAATACACCTATCGAGACATTTTTTCCATTCCTCAAAAAAGTGTTTGAACTCCTCAATTTTGATGACTTTGGTGCTATTGCAGTTTTTTGTTTCACCTCTTCCACATCTGCAAAAAAAGGTTTCTCTTTGAGGAATTTTTCAACTGGGGAAACGAAAAACATTGCTCACGGTGAGATCTGGTACATGGAGATGGTGGGCACAGAGGTCATGCCATTGGGGGTCAAAAACTGATGAAGACTCATGATGGTGTGGGCAGGCAGGTGCTCTCGTAAGTCATCCATCAGGAAACGGGCAAATGTGTTGAAATAGTCCTTGAAAATTTCACTGAAACTGACCACAGCCTCTCATAACAATGTCATAGAAGGGTTTTCAGGACTCTCACCTAGCCAGGGAAGCCTGTACTAAAAGGGGCCCACAAACCAGAAGTTAATTCTGGGATTTCTGGGTTCCCTCCCCTTACCTGTGTATTACAGCTGGTTATCTTATGCTGCTCTACATTGAGAAATCTCTAATAAGTTGTCCTTTACTGTTCTATTTTATTTTTCTTATTCTCATTAATGGACTTTTGGAAGTATGGCCATAAAAATATCTGGCTTTGAAAGGTAATTGCGTTGAAAGAGTTGAAATAAAAAGCCTTTTAAATGCTTGCCAAACTCTTAATTTTATGTGAAATTAGGTAAAGGCAAATATTCAAAGTACATACAGTTGTGAAGAAGAGATTTATGCTTAAATAATCAGGCATTAGTTACATCAAGGTACAGACCCAATTTTCACTCCATTTTATTATTCAATGAGTATAAAAATTATAAATTCAGCAATGATAGCTATAGCAAGTACATAGTCCATTGAGATCTTACTTCATTTCACTAAAATAATTTTACTTACATTTCTTTTAGTCTTTATTTCCCTGGGATTAATACCATGTTTTGAATGCTCTTTTTTTTTTTTGTACCTTTTGAGTAAGCACACGAATAGGAGCAAATCATTTTTGATGGGGTATAGTGAATCTTACAGCATTGAGAATAACCATATCGGTTGAGTGATTTTTAAAAATAGTAAGTTGTGTTTTGTTTTAAATGAGAACTACTGGTTAAAATTTTTCAGCAAATAAAAGGACCCAGAGTCAAAAATTATTTCAATAACATCTTATTCTAATTTAAAAAGCTAGTATATTTTTTATTTTCTGAACCACATCACAGAGTAGATGCTGTAGCTATTCATTCTACTGCCCTGGGAAGAAAATGGGTTTGGCTCAGCTGAAATGAAGAAAAAGTTAAAATCCAGTGTACGTGCATGTCTCCAAGTGGCCGATATTTGGACCAGAAAATGTTTATTTGTACAGCCTTATCTGCTGTATGCTGGCTTCTAATCTGTTTTGTTATGGATATGGTCCCAATATGAAATCTCAAAATTATATCATCAAAATTAGTGTACTATGGCTATCAGAACCATAAATGTGGATTGGATATTCTCCTGATAATATTTCTGACCAAATCTGAAGTCATTCCTTAATAACATTTAAATTGGAAGGGACTTTCCAAGATAATTTACTCTTGCTTTATCATTTCATCAGACACAGACAGAGAACTAAGACGCCCAAAAATAGAGAAAATGTAAAGTTAAATGTCAAATATTTCTTATGTACTTTCCTTAACAGATCAAAGAGACTCTAAATGATAATAAATTAACTAATGGTAAAGTTACTAAAATTTTCTCAAAGAAAAAATTATTAAAATTAGACCTGAAACTCTACTTGTTAGTAAGAAGATATTATTAACATCTCCGAATTATAATGATCGATTCTTTTATTTTGCTTCAATATTTAATAAAGGCAACCAAGATATAAATTACTCTAGTATAAAATTGAATTTTTAAAATTATTTAAAAGAGGAGCTGATTCTTTTGCTTATTGATTGCTTTTGTGCATATTATTTTGTCAATGTGACTTTAGTTTAATCTCCAAACTGTGGTGTCCTTTCAAGTGCCTATAATGGGCTTTATCCATTTTTACAAAAACAGTATAAATTGGCAGAGAATAAATTGCTCAAGTGTTCATGAGAGGCCTCTAACACTGGGAAATATTTCAATAAAAATGTTTCTTAAAACAACATATTCTGAAGCCATCCAGGGAAATTTCCTGCCAAAATATTTCTTTTTATCCAGCAAAGAAAAAAATTAAAAATAGCCTCTTGCACCCATCAGGTATCTTTTCTATTTCTAAAAGAGTTCATTTATTTATTTGTAGACAGAGAGGAAGAGGGGAGAAAGGGAGGAAGAGAAACATCAATGTGTGGTTGCATTTGTGCACCCTCTACTAGGAACCTGGCCTGCAACCCCAGGCATGTGCCCTAACTGAGGACTGAGCTGGAGACCCTTTGGTTCATAGGCTGGCACTCAATCCACTGAGCCACACCAGCCAGCGCTCTATTTTTTATAAATTTTGTTCCTTTTGTTTGCTCATAAATACTATATTTGAAAAAATATAAGCTTGAATTGGTAAATTCCCAGTGGTTTAAAATTTAAAATACTTCTCAATTAAATGGTGTTAATTTTTAAAGATGGTTTGGAATTGTAATACCTTCTAGCTCTGAAGTCTTTTTTATTAGTTAAAGGAAGAACAGGTCCTCCTTAATTTAAGAGTCATCTTTTCATTTTAAGCTTTTGTTTTAATTCAGACTTCCCTGATGCAAATATAGAAAACCATTTGGAATAATTTAATTAGATTGGAACTATTAAAAGGCATAAAAATAGTTCTTTGAATATATAGAAAGGCTAAGAAGAAAACTTGAGAAATAAGGAAGAGTCCAAATGAGTCTAAAAAGAACAGAAAAATCCCCGCTATGTTCTTTTTTCCCACTCTTTAAAAATTTAAATATAGTTGTTATATAATATGATGTTATTTATATTAGTTTCAGGTGTACATCGTAGTAATACAGTGATTTGAAATTTTATACCTTACGATGTGAGGACCCCAATAATTGTAGTATCATCTGTCACAATGTTGACTTGTCACAGTATTGACTTAATCTCCTTCACCTTTTTCACCTATTCCCCCATTTTCCTTCCCTCTGACAGCCATCCCTTTGGTCTCTGTCTCTGTTTTCATTTGTTCATTTGTTGTACTTTTTTAATTCCACATATAAGTGAAACCATGTAGTATTTGTCTTTCTCATGTGTTCATTTTTTAAGATGAAAAAAGGTATTCAAATATTTATTTATTTATTGTCTTCTATTGTTGTTCAGTTACAGTTGTAACTGTACAACATCCCCCCTCCCATTTGTTTCCCTTTCCCTACCCACCTCCACCTCCCACATTCAATCCTATCTCCCCCATGGTCTTTGTCTGTGGGTCCTTTATACATGTTCCCCTTTGACCCTTCTCCTTCTTTCCCCTATTATCCCCCTCTCCCCTCCCCTCTGGTTTCTGTCAGTTTGTTTTTTATTTCAGTGTCTCTGGTTATATTTTGCTCACTTGTTTGATTTGTTGATTAAGTTTCACTTATAGGTGAGATCATATGGTATTTGTCTTTCACTACTTGGCTTATTTCAATTAGCATAATACTCCCCAGTTCCATCCATTCTGCCATGAAGAATTGGAGTTTCCTCCTTCTTTCTGCCAAGTACTATTTCATTGTGCAAACTACTACAGTCTCCTGACCCACTCATGTACTGATGGACACTCAGGTTGTTTCCAGCACTTGGCTATTGTAAATAGTGCTGCTATGAACATCAGTGTGCATAGGTTCCTCATGTGTTCTTAATCATATTTGTAGATTCAAAGACCCATGCAGGAAGGTCTAATTGGTTGAGATTGTGTCTTCTATATAGCTCCCAGAAGTTGCAGAGGACTAGCTTGCTCATTCTTTTTCTGTTAATGAGGTTTTCTTAAAATATATACCAAGTTTAAATACTGAGCAAACTTTAGTCCAACCTCTTGCATATCTAGCATCAAAGGAAAGAGTGGTTGATGTACATAATCTTCCCTTACAAATCTAGTAAAACTTGCCCTTGTCAAACCCAAACACATTTATTTCCAAAGCAGTCTCATTAGTCATTGTAGCCAAATCCAAGTTTAGAACTTCACCATTATAATCATCCCTTCTATGATTTGCCTGTACCAATTACTAATATGTGGTGATTTTTGTGACATAGCTTAACTTATTGTAACTATAAAGTTACTGACGATTAAACAATGCCAGGTACACAGTGGGGTGAAAGGGAGATAAAAAAAACTTATCAACAGTTTGTATTTCTTTTAAAGAGTTTATGACATCATTAATGGGTTGTTAAACATATTTATTGATTACAAACATGCTATTGTAGTCAATAAACTTCCTACAGACAACTGCTTTTGACCAAATAAAGATATTGTTTGCAACTCTGGAAATAGTATACAGTAGTCCCCCCTCATCTGCAATTTTGCTTTCCATGGTTTCAGTTACCTGCTGTCAACCATGGTCTGAAAATATTAAATTGAAAATTCTAGAAATAAACATGTTAATTTCAATTGCTTCTTTTTCTGAGTAGCATGATAAAATCTTGAGCCATCCTGCTTTGTCCAGAATGTGAATCATCCCTTCCCCAAGATGTCCACACTGTATATGGTTTAATTAATAGTGTGGGAAATATCTTCACTGATATTTATTTATAAATATTTACAAATAAAGATATTTACAGCATTACTATCTGAATAATGAATAAAAAACATGAGATCATGCTGCATCACAGCATTATAACTTCATGGTGGTCAGACTTACACAGGGTCTAGCAGAAGTAACACCCCCTTGAGTGTGTCTGGTAGAGTAATAATGTGGGGGTAATAAATAACAGTTTTAATTTGAACATTTCATCTAAAATGTCATATGATGTTTTTGCATATGATATTGTTATGTTCCAGAATTACATGCTTATGATTTTGTATTAAAAAGGGGACTTCTTTTGTGCTGGACCCTGTACGATGGTGGAAGGTTCTGAAACTGAGTGACTGAAACTGAATGCGTAATCTCCTGGTGAGGTGGTTACAAGCCTCCCCAGATGGAAAAACTCTAGAATCAGAAACTACCTTTTACTAAGAACCTCCTTCTTAATCTTTGCAAATAATATGCATGTATGCCTTAGAACTGGTCCCCCGTAAGGTGGTTAATTGGTTATATATAAATTATTTAAAATTCTGATCCAACAAGTAATTCCTTTGAAAACATCAACAACACAAAGTTTGCATGCCATTATTGTAAACTCAAATTCCCATAGTACAAGTCCCTTACAGTTCACTATGGATTATCTGATTTTTATAATCATACCAATCTAGTTATTTATAGTTTTGTGACTATTAAATATCACAACATAACTTCTAGACTTTGTTTTGTACTTTATCTATTCTGTAGCAAAGACAAATTTCCATTCAAAGAATTTAGCCAGTAATCATATTAATGTCTTTACAATATTAATCTAGATGTTTCTGTGTGTTATACATAAAATAAAGCCATTTAAAAAAAATCTTAAAACTTGTAGTTGTCATATCTATACCATTTAAGCAATAACTGTTTTTTAGAGAACAGAATCAAGAAGGAGATTTATAATGTATCCCGTGGTTCTCACTAAGCCCTTGGAGAAACTGACTATGTTTTGGAAAAAAACCTTTCTACCACAAATCCCAAAGAACACGTTACCTTGACAACAGACAATTTAAAATAACATATCTGCTATTCTAAAATGCTCATAACTTTTTATAAAAATGTGGTAGCAGTGGTTTGGGAAATATAAATACTGTATTAGATAATACTTTAAGAAACTTGAAAACTTTCTCATTGCTCTTTGTCTCAATTTCAATTAATAACATTTCTGGTTTGTCAAAAATATGTGTTTATTCAAAAAGTTAGCAGAGGTTAATAATACTGAAGCCTGCGCAGCATGCTGATTTCTCTGGAGAACTCACACTGCAACTAATGATTTTTCTGTGCTATTGGCAGACCTACATACATAACTGTGTTCATTTAACAGATGAAGTATCAGAAGCTCAGATAAGTGGCTTTGCCAGGATTTTCCCATAAACAGGGGGCGGGGGAGCTGACCAAATATTCATATATCTTAACAGATAAATATTTTCAAAAACTTTTCTAGATACCCAGAAAAGTGTTCATATGCTTGCTCTATTCTTAATTTTTTGAGGAACATCTATTGTTTTCCATAGTGGTTTTATCAGTTTACATTACCACCACAGTGATATTCAGAATTTTACTTATGTTTTTCTCCACTGACACCTATCAAAACAATGTGAGATGTTTGACAAAATTAATTGAAATGCAAAGTTAAAAAGATAAAAATACTGAGAAGCCATAAAAAAGCTACATGGCACACAGAGGTTTTTCTGACCTGGTTAATGACGACTTCAACCCAGTGAGTTAGATGCTGTTCCACTCACACTGAAAAATGTCTCATTCTCCAGACATGCAAGCTCTACCCCTCTTCTATCCAATATTTGGCAAAAGTTCTTCCTGCTCTCTGTTATGTATTTTTCCACTTTAAGATTCCCTAAATCGCCATCATTCTGTGAAAGTCACCTTACATATCGTTCAATCTAGAAGTTTACCATTGTCCTCCTCAATGTGAGATTATTTCTGTGTTCTGATAGCACCTTGAACATACCTCAGTTTTAATGCCAAACAAAAGTCACACCTTATTGGAAATCTTGCTAACTTGACAGGTAACCTCATTAGCCTGCTAACAATTAGATAGCAAAATTCATCTCTGTAGATTACTTTTTTATGAATTTCCTAGTCTCACCTAGTACATTAACAAGCCCATAGCTTATTCAGAATGACACAGGGACTGAAAATTTACATGGTACTTATACATAATGATGTGTTTATTTAGATGCTATCTTTAGCTGCAAATAAATGAGAATTAACTTAGATATTTTATTGGCTTACTTTTCCCCCCTGAAAACTCTATATTAACTAAAGATTAGATCATTCAGTAAGATAAAGTATAGTATATATATACCTTGTGAGCATTTTCAAATTTTATATTTAAAATTCCATTTGTTTTACTCTTTTTATCTTTACAGAGAATTTTGGATACCTAAAATGTATGTGACCAAATTCATAAAATAATGAAAATAAAACATATTCATTCAGTTAACTTCAAACTTAATATAAACAGCAAGTTTTATATAATTATTTTAAATTTAATTATATATCATTTGTGTTGCAACGTACATTTTTCCTTTTCATGTCATTTTTTACTTATTTTTATTTAAAGTGTTTTTATTGTAACAACATGTATTATGTAGTTTGGTCTTCAATTTTTATTCAATATGATAATCTTTGCCTTTTAAATTGGGTATTTTATATAATTTGCTATTAATTCAGCTCTTATTGTGATTAAGTTCAAGTGAATCATCTTGTTTTAAGGTCTTATGTAACCTTTTCTTTCTAGTTGTTTAAATCAATATTTTATACTTTTTCTCACATTTTTAGCTATATCTCTTATTTGATAATTCAGTAATTGTTTAAGGGTAGACAAAATGAAACACAATCATAAGTGTTCTATTTAATTCATTATATTTCATTTATACCATGCTTATGTAAAACTATTGGTTTCTCTTTTACTGTTTTTTTAAGATTTTTAAAATTTATTTTTAGACAGAGGGGAAGGGAGGGAAAAAGGGAGAGAAACATCAATGTGTGGTTGCCTCTCGAGTGCCCTCTACTGGGGATCTGACCTGCAACCCAAGCATGTGCCCTGAAAGGGAATCCAACCGGCCACCCTTTGGTTCTCAGCCTGTTGCTCAATCCACCGAGCCACACCAGCCAGGGCTCTCTTCCACTCTTTAATGTAGACAATGCATAAGAAGTAGGCATTTAATTCTTACTTTTGATTTACTAGCTGTTTGTTGTCTTAACTTTTACCAGAAAGACCAAATGAAAGATGTCAAATGTTTGCTTGCCGCAAAGATTGCTCCAGAAATTCATGTCCTAATGTCAGTATTTACAGGAGAACGCTGCCAAACTTAAAATCTGAGAATTGTTAATAAGGTAACATAATAGAATAGGAAATCATAAAGTACAAATCAGATGTCACATAGAACCCCCAAGAAGATAAAGTTCCAGTAATCAAAATTGAGCTCTTCCATAAACTATCTCTCACATAGTTTAGACTCTTCAAGCCAAGGTTCTAAGATAATTTATCTCATAGATTCTTGGTCTCTTATTTTGCCTTCAAGTGAGTTATAAAAGTGAAAAAATATAAAGCATATTTAAAATATTATTGCAGGCACAAATAATTAATATCACATATCTAAAATTAGTGAAAAAATATAACAATAGCAAAATTCTAACTTTGAGTTTATAAATACCTTTATTAGAAGATTTTCTAAGTCAGTAGAAAAATTCTTATATGTAAGTGTTCTTTAGCCATTAATAATTGGTGGAAATTTTTAAGCGTGTAAATTTTTAAAAATTATATTTTGGTATGTTCCTTTTGATTTTTAAAGTTGACATGCATACACAATTACATATTTAATGTTGAGAAGTTTATGAAATACTTTTCCTCTGGCCTTAAAATAGATCGTACATAAAATAGATTATATATACATAATATATATAAAAATATTATAACATGACATTGTGATAGTGAATCTACAGATTGTTCATGTAAAATTTTGGTGCATGATCATTAATTTTCAGAGATATTTTTCTCATGTTAAGTAACAACCCTTTTAATCTATAAAAGTGGCAGTGAAATTAATATGTAAAATACTCTCAAGATTTCTATTCATAAACTCCTTCCATGAGTTTTTTCTAAAATATAAAATAGTTCATTTAACCATAACTGACTTATGGAGAAGATATAAAGTATTGTCTTTAGAAAGTACTGATAAATTTAGGCTAACTTCAATTAAAACTTGGTTGCTTAAATTGAAAGTTTTTGAGAAACCATTAAAAACTGATAAGGGCAATTAAACAAATTCTATTTCAACCTTTGGAGAAAGACATAAGAAATTATATGTTTTTCTCTAATGTTCAATATATTTATGAAGTCAGGTAAGTACATACAGTAGAACAAAATAGGGAGACAAAAAACAAGGAATGAATATTACTGTGATTATAAAAGAATATTGAGTTACTTGGCAATAATAATTTTAAAAGTATCTATTTAGGATTCAGAAGTGATCAAGGCACTTTATGGCTCAGGTGCTGAGCAACTTAAAAGATATTAGAAGGTGGAGAGTAACAACTAAAGTTACACATCACTACAGCCCAGGACGCAGAACGACAATAATTATAACTGAAGAGTAAAGTCGTGTGAATAGCTAAAAAGAGATTATATCTGGTTACAAAATCAACAAAGTCTCCATAAAAGATAATTGTCTGAGGCGATTCTTAAAAGTTTTTATGCATTTTTAATGGATAGACTTGGACAGGAAGAGGCTTTGGGATGATGTGGATGGCAGAAGCCAATGCATGTCATTATAGAGCATTTTAGCTGACCTCAGACTGGTCTAGGTTTGGACACCTGGAAAGGTGTGAACCAAGGCAGGTCAGGTATATTGAAATAAACTATGAATTGCCTTAAAGATCAGCATTAAGCCACATTTATCAATTCATAGGACATATGAACAAAGGATCACTTTGTCAACTGGAAATTTCTTTGCATTAGGTTCTCTATAGAGGTCTGCCCATCTGAGGCTGAATTCTATCATGTTCTCTTTTTCTCTACATTTCAATAGAGTTCAATTTCAACAATTTATAATAAATTTAAGGAGTATTTTGGTATTACTCTCTTGGGGAACTTGACAAGTTCACAGAGCAAGTAGGTCACTAAAACTGCTAAACAATGTTTTTCTCACTTTTAATTGATTCAGTCTTGACTGCCCCACCTTCTCTGGTGACTTGAAATGTACTCTCACTCCCTTCTCTCTTCCATTTGCTTGACCACACTGTCTATTTTACTGTGAAGACTGATTTCATCTGACAATGTTTTAATGTTTTCTTTCTTTACTCTGAAAATTTTCTGAATCCTCATCAATTATTTTCTATATTCTTCCACAGTTGAAGTGGGTTTTTTATCTCTATTCATTGAAGACTCTTTTTCTACCTGCACCTTATTCTTATGCTTTATTTCACTGTCATTCATCTTGAGCTATTCAATTTGCAACACACCTTTCTTTGATGGACAAAAATTATTAATTCAAAGAACGTGTAATAGGCATAAATACTTTTATTAAAACTATATTATATTATAGCCTCCTTCTAGTCTTTCTCTCCAATTATTTCCTGAAACTTTAAGTTAGGTTTCTGTCTTAACTATTATGGTCTCAAAAAGTTTAAATGAAAAAAAAACAATGATCATGTAATTAATCATTCAATTAATAGTCATTGTTAGTAAACACTCTTTCCAATTTTAATTGGCAACTCCGAATAATATTTTTGGTAAATTCATGCATTGATTAACTTTAGAGACTCCCCATTTTACCTGTTCCTCCAATTAGAACAAAAATCTCCAATCTTTACTTCTCCTAAATAGTTTTGAAAATATGTGTCTCTTCTTGATTGCTGTGACAAATTAAAGTGATGACAAGAGAATCCAAAGAGAGTTAACTGTGTGAACTACACAAATATTTTAATAATCTCTTCCTCTTTCTAAAGTCTTCTTCTTTGTCTTGTTAATACCTCCATGCCACTGTTTTTTGAACCAATTGCAGATTGCCAAGGCTTTAGAATTAGGTAGACCTGGGTACAAATTTCTGTTTCATCATGTATTAACTGAACAAACAATGTTATTATTTTGAGTTATATTAACTTATATAGTTGTTGTGAGGTGGAACAAATCTAAACGGATTAGTGACTTTCATAAATTCTTTTCTCAACCCTCCCAGTTTTCACTGAATCTGTAATTTCATTTACATAACCTATTTGCAAAGCTCTACTTCTGACAATAATAGGCATCCTGTAAACCTTACTTGAGATTCTTTCTGTATCACCTTTTTGTACCCAAGGTAATTGGCTGCTTAATCAACTGATGCTTATTTATTATTATTACATTATATTCTCAATGTCCTCTCCTAGTTGATTGGAAATCTGCAAAAGTATGTTTTTTATGCACGTTAACTTTAATAATAAAAGCATTAATGATAGTTATTTTGATTGAAAATTGAACTTCACAGAACATCAGAACTCAACTCTGAGTTTTTGTCTCCAAACAAAACAAAGCAAATATGATTAACCTTGTAAAGAACCAAGTAATTTCAGCTGATTACCTAATATTTATTCAAATGGTAACCCAAGGGATTGTGGAACATGGTAAAAATGTTTTAACTTGATTGTATTAATCAAAAATGGGTAAAATTATATCTTCAATTTCAAGGACTAGGATCATCAAGCACAAGATAGCATCAGATAATGAAATCTGTCCAAATAGTGAAAGCTTCCTGGGCATCAGTTCACTGAGGTGTATCCTTACACATAAACAGGATGTTTTCTGTTTTCAAGACTGTGAAAAACATTTTGATAAAGAATAAATAACAGGAACCTATATGACCTTACAGAATTAAGGAATTTTCTGTAAGTACAGCAAGTTAATGTTTTTGTTTCTTTGTTTGTTTTTAGATTTTCTGCTTTATAAACACTAATTTTGTGGCAACTGCATATTGCCTAAGAAATTACTCTTTTTTCTCTCTGTACAGTTTCTTCATCTATAGTGAGTTGGAACAAGTCACCATGTCATCCACAGCTCTGAGTAAACACAAAGATTTTCAAATTTCAATTCAATCTTATGTTGAGAACCAAGTAAAAAGGAATAAGAAGATGAACACAGTAATCATGAATAGACTTTGTAATTAGATATAGGAATTGAACTCTACATTTAGAGAATGTTACATTGGAAAGGATACTGACAAAATGGCCAGTTCCCTCTCCTCATGTTTCAGATGAGACCAGTGAAGCATTCCATAACTTATCAAATGCTCTGCAATCACTAAAAATAAATACATAAATAAATACATAGATAGCATTTGAAATTACACCATCTGGATTATCCATGGTGTTTCAACATCCTGCAGCACAAAACAACACTAACCCAGCAACCAGAGAGGTACAATTTATTTTAATTTTGATGTAAAATGATTGAAAGGGACTGCATTTTAAAATCCATAAATTGATGCCCTTTTAGTGGATTCATTTTTACATTATTCCTTAAGCCTGATGAAGAATTTTACAGCACTATAAAAGTGTGATTATTATTAATCAATCAAACCATATAAATTCCCTGAAATTCTTGTCTTAGAAAAGAATGTGTAACCCAGTGCTGGCCAATGAAATGGAACATAGGTTAAAAAAAAACAAAAAACATAAAAACACACAACTTGCACTCTTTGTGTTCTCTAAATTGCATGAAAATTTATGCTGTTTTATGGCTGTAGTACGTGACTTCAAAATTTTCTTTTGGAAATCTTTTACACCTTTTTTGGTCAATTTCTATGCTGTTTTAATCTAATCCATAAGGCTAGACTGTAGTCAGTGTTCCAGTACTACATTCAACAGCCACCAACTGAAATTCAATGTCAGAAATGTATTTAGTGTTGATAGAAAGAATAGAAGGTATAAAATCTTCAAGCAAACTGATGTCTAGTTCAACGAGACTGTTAAAACATTCCCCCAAGACTCACATTAGCACCTTTGCTCCGCCATCCAAGCATATTTGTCTTCACTTTCCATTCTGAATTAATAAACATCTCCATCCATTTCCAAAGTCATTATTTCTCTTCTTTCCTCTTCTATCTTTATGAACATACTAAAATTCTGTCACAATTTAGTATGAAAGTTACCAAAAGTAAACTTTTCAGTTGTAATTTATTTTGTCTCACATTTAAATGTTTGGATAAATAGCTCCCATGCATAATATGGCAATTTTCACTACTTTACCTTAATAATTACATGTACTTTAAAACCACTCAATAAAAACATATTTAAGTTTAAACATAAAACAAAATAATAGTGTCATATTTAATATATTTTTTGTAAGTCAGAGAAAAAGTGAGTTGCCCAGTTTCTACAGCTAAGTACTACTTACCCAGGATAGGTGTAGTGAAAACTTTTCTACATTTTACATTTAACTCTCATGTTCCTCAGTTTCAAACATGCTGCCCAACTTTCTCTCTTTTCTTTTTGTTTAATTATAAATGTGAGGAATGTCACAGCTTGTCTCATTGCAATGCCAAATTAATAATTCTGAAAGAAGTTAAAACAAAAAACCATACAAAGCCAAAGGGGGTGAGTTCGAGACTGGGAGGCAGGGATGGGTGGGGTGGGATGAGCATGGTGGGGTGAAAATGGAGACAAATGTACCTGAACAACAATAAAAAAAACCATAAAACCATAAATAAGCATTTATTAAAAGATAATGTGGCTTGATCTCCAAAACATCTCATCAAAATACTTGTTTAAAACTAATATGTTTGTTTAGTAAAGTGATGTCTCCCTTCAGTAGTTATTTTTTCCCTTAAGAATGACTTTCACTGTATTCTATTGAAGAGTAAGTATAGTATTCCATTTCAGCATATTAAAATGCAAAAAAAAATCAGTGTTGCAGGTTCAATTCCCAGTCAGGGCACATACCTGGGTTGCAGGCCATGACCCTCAGCAATCGCACATTGATGTTTCTCTCTCTCTCTCTCTTTCTCCCTCCCTTCCCTCTCTAAAAATAAATAAATAAAATCTTTTTAAAAAAAGTTAGGCTACCTATAAAAAAATGCAAAAAAAAATCAATTAGTATAATTTGGGTAGACTTTACTAATAATTATAATGCTTTAATTCTATAAATAAATTTTTGGTATTTTTCCCCTAAAAGTTTAAAAACCTTTGTGTCTTTTTAGTTTAATTTTAAAACATCACTGTGATGTATCCAGAAAGATGATACAATAAGAAATGAAATTTCAACTTGGTCACTAACTATCTGTGTGACTAGAATTCAGTCACATATTATAAAACCACCAGGTCTCAGTTTTATGGTGGGAAATTAGAAGATTTGGGGAATAATGACTTTTGAGTCTCCTTCTAACTCTTTAATTTTCTCATATTTGTTTTTTAATCATTCATATTTCCAATACAATATTTAATCATATTTTATACACACATACATATGTGCATGTGTGTATATATGCATGCTTACACAATATCTATATATAGATATATATCAGCTTATGGGAGCTCCTATTTTATGAGAGCCCTGTTCTCAATAGCATTATAAACCATTCTACTAATTAAGACTCAAGATTCCTTTGCAGTTCTTTTTTTTTCTCAATTACATTCCACTAAGGAAATACAGTTCTAGTACTGTGTCCAAACAATACCCCACAACTCGATGTTTTCCTGTGTTGGTTCTATTGCCAGTTTGAAAGTTATGTACATCGCCATCATTCTTATGTTAAATTATAGCCCTCAATTTTTAAATATTTAGTGTTTTTATTTATAATTTGTTTATGTAAAGTATCTTTCTTTTTCTTTTTCTTTTTCTTTTCCTAGAAAATAGCACTGAAGTGCAGTGCTATTAATTAATAGTGTTGGGGGCTGGCCAGCTTGCTTCCATTTGACTGTGTTTCAGGTCCTGTAATGTCCAGCATATGCTTCCTTCTTTCTCTTCGGAACCACATTACCAAGGATGACTTTTGCTTCCAAGCAAACTTCCTTTTGCAAAGACACTGTAACCTCTCCATCTTATTTCCTTTTGCCCCTTACATTTTCAAGCCCATTTTTTCTCAAAAGTACAGTGCACTGATTCACTGGATTACAAACCTTTATGTGTTTTTCATTCACAGTAGGATGTTCTGTTTCTGGAGAGATTTTTTTCTCTGTCTGATCACCAGTTGGCCCTCTCCACACTTAGTTCAATATATTTATTTTTCACTATACATATTTTTTTTCTAAGCATGCCTCAAGGAATTAGAAATGTTGAAGTGGATAAAATAGATGGAAATATCTTCCCTGAGGGAAGGATATGTTACATTTTGGATATATACAGGTATAAATGCAAACAAAAAGTCTGTAAGAAATCGACCTGGCAATAGTCTTCCTTCAACACACACAAAATATGGTCAAGGGATTTTAGTTTTGTTTATTGCATTTTAATGTTTTATAAGCTTTGCATTTTCTATCTTACATAGCTAAAAAAGACAGAAAACAGGTAAAATAGTATTTGTCAAAATATTTAGATTAATAAAACTATGCTTTTTATTATAATATCTTATTATTCTAAGACATAGCTCTCATGCAGAAATTGTTTTGTTAAATGTTTTAATTTCATACATTGGATATTCTTAGAAAATCATTGCATTGTTTATATTCCCATTTGAGATATTATAACACAAACTTGATAATAAAGACAACTTGTAAAATCAGCAATGCCAAACATTTTTAAATAAAAATATATGATTTTTTGAGAAACATGTTAATTACCTTTCAAGATTCCTTTAGTAGTGTTGCTAAACTCATCTTACAGGTAAGACATATAAGAAACAGAGATTTAAGACATATGCTGTGTTTCAAGAAATAGCTTTATATATCTGGGAGATACAGTGGAATGATTATAATTGTGTAATGAAGCCCCCCAAAATTTCATAATTTATTCAGTATCCCGAGTAGTAAAAGCACCTGGAGTGAGTGACTTTGCTCCCCTCCGCCTTCTGAGGCAATGCTGTCCAGAAGCATTGCCTGAGCCTGCACCCCTTCACCTGCCCACAAAAGGCAAGACTGTCTCCCATCTTCACTGTATATACTTCATATGATTGTTAGAATAATGTCTCCAAACACTTTGCCCATGTCACCATCCTGTTGGCAAGGCTTGTTCTTTCCTGACCTGCACAAACTCCTTCTTTTCTTACTCCCATTGTTGCGTGTACCCATTCTTGTGAAAACTTTCCCTCTGGGACTGATGTTCATATGCCCTAACATCCCACCCTGGAGCTTCTTCATCAGTCCCCTTAATCATCATGGCTCCCACAGCTCCTTTCTCAATTCCTAAGCATTCCTCAAATTCTTGCTCAAGTCCTGTGACAAATGCTATCTTTTTTTTTCACATTGAGATACCATTGATATTTAATGTGGTGGAAGTTTATATACAATGTATTGAATTGATAAATTTAAGTCTTGCAACATGATTACCACTACAGCTTTAGCTAACACTGATATTGCTTCACATATTATCATGTATTTTTGGTGAGAACACCTAACATCTAGTCTCTTAGCAACTTTGAAGTTTATAACACTATATTGTTGACTACCGTTGCTCTGCTGTGCTTTAGATCTCCAGTACTTATCCTCCCAGTGAAAATGTGAACCTTTTGACATATGTTTTCTAAAAATGGAACATTTAAATACTTTTACTTGTTGTTTTTATCCTTGGTACTTGACAATTTTTTTCACGTAAATAGTAAATAAAGAAAGTATAATCAAACTGAGGTATAGATTTTGTGATTCTAACAGGTAGGTTGTCCCTGGGCTTTCTAATGAGTCAAACTCAAGAGATAGCAAGAGGAAAACAACACGTCACATCTTTCAAGACATGCGTGGTCAGCGAGCTGCTCTTTTCTGACCTGGAAGAAATTCATTTAGCATAGCTACTGCTCAATAACAGGGTCAGTCTGCCCCAACTATCATTTTTCATTAAAGGCATTATACTAATTTCCTAAAAGTTATGTTCATCATTCAATAAAAGGAAATCAATGGAAGTAATGAGTAAAAATCTTTATTACATAATAAGTAAAAATTGTAAACTGAATGGTTTATATGCTTCAGTGTTTGCTTTGCTAATGCTCGTATGTATTGTCTTTGGCAATATGGTTTGTTTAGGTCAAAAGTCTACTTATTTTTCATTTGTCAAAAAGAAAGAATAAAATATAAGCTGTTGCAGCCTATTAAGAATTAGCCATTTAGGTATTGCAATACAATTATTTCCCAACATTGGGTCTGCTCCTGTCTGTCATAATCATTCTTTATGAAATTTCTCATTTTTATTTTCCTCAGATAAATAACAGATAATTAAATATTTTTTCATCAAAAATGTCAGTGATTTTATTTTCTTTGCTTTGAATTGTTATTCAAGATGTCATTTTGAGACATCATGTCAGCATATCGCCGGGTGTTACTGAATATGTTAACAGTGTGATATCTATTTCTAACAAACCTCTGGCTCCCTGCTGGTATATTATCTGGGAACTGTTTTTTTTTTCTTTTTTCATAGTTATCTAAGTTATTCTAAAATGTGCTTTCTTTTCTTGTTATTTACTTGTTTTAAATTTTTGATCTCTTTGGATTGAATTGAATATTTTGCTTCTCAGAATTTAAAAACTACTTCAACTGTTACAAACCCTAAAAATAATTATGATAAATAAATGAGTTGAGGTACATATTTCATATTCAATGTCATATGACCGATTTTCTCACTCAATTTTCCTTAAGTATATCAGCATAAACTTATATCTGGATTCGAAGGAATCCTCTTCCTTCAAGGTTCAGGTTTTACCTCTCTAATTAGGCACTATTCAGTTATGCTTATAGTAAAAATAATAATGAATAGATTTCTTTTACTATCAAATTAGATGAACATGTATGTTTGAAATCAATTTCCCTTTATAAGAAACAAAGTAAGCAAACTGTGGCTCAAAATATTCAAGTTACTCCTCCATGGTTTATACAGGAAAAGGTACAGGCAGCTCGAACCTCTAAATGTTTCAGAATGCTACTAATTGGAACTATGGGAAAATTAAGCCCATGTGAGCAGGAGAATGGAAGAAAGGACCAATGTTTAATTTGGTTAACCTAAGTTTTACATGATCTCCAATGTTGGGAACCGCCCTGCCTGGTATCAGAAGCTGTAACCCCCACCAAGGCTAAGGCTGAGGGAATGACTTTGGACCATAAGCCACCAAGGAGACAAAAGCTTATCTCCCTGGCAGGAGCACCACTTATGCTCCTTTTACTTCACCCTGCCTGGCCCCCAATGCTTGGTTGGTTGGGGGCCTGCCTGGCCCCCAATGCTTAGTCAATGACAGGTAAGATTCCCCAAGGGGGAAATGACCTAAGACAGGCACCATCACATGGGAGGCCCCCAAGGAAGGACTTTGGGGGCTACAGCAAAAGGGGGTGATGGACCCTTGCCCTTCAGCTTTGACATAACCTGAGTCCTCATTGCGAGAAAATCTCCTAATCTCTTGGCTGCCTTACTTCCCTTGCTCCACCTAAGCCTGAAACAATGATGGAGGGTGGTGCAGCCCTATGCTGGAAAGGGCGGGTTCCCCGGATGATCAGGCCTAAGAAAGAATATGTAAAATCCTGTGAAACCTGCTTTGTTTAGAATGCCCTCAATGAAATGATAAGGTTGCCAGGAAGAAGTAAGTTTGTTCCTTAAAGTTTTTTACAACTCTTTAGCTATCTGACCCTGACTCAAAATAGGCCCTCAGAGTTCCTTGTTATTTGATCCTTACTTCCCGGCAATGAGTAATGAGCTTTACCTGAATTCCTGAGTAAACGAACCCAATAAAAAGCCATTGAGGAAAAGGCTCTTGGTCCTTCTCCTTCAAAAGATTGACCACCTTTCCTCCCCAAGCAGATTATGTCTTGGTAGACTTATTCTCATCTGTGGCAGACAGGGGGCTCTGAGGACAAAGTTCCCCCACACTCTACTTCACTTTTGAGTTATTCTATTTAATGTCATCAATAACTATTTATTGGTTAAACTTTATTAAAAACATTATTAAAGGCATGTTTGTTTCACTCCAATTTTTTTCTGTTAAGAGCAAATAAATATAACTATATTGGAAAGTAGTGCTAATAGTAATAATCTAGTTAAACAAACCTTCCCATTCTTTTTATTTTCTTATCCATGATTCTACATGTGCATAGGTATAGAAAATGTCTAGAATGAAGTGAGAGATTTTTATGGACCAGAATGAGCTGAAACAAGGAAGGTATACTGGGCATTTGCTTATTTGCTAAAGCAAGATTGCTTTCCTTCTATGGAGCAAAGTACAGTCTTAGAGCTGGGCCAGGTAACTTGCTAAGTAGCAAGTGCTAATTTGCTGACCTAGGCCTTCCTTTGGGAAGGAAGCGTCCTTGGGCGCTGGACCTAAAAATTCAGTTGTTTTTCTTTGCTGATGTGAAACTTGACATGAAAGGCTCCATCTTGAGCCAAAATTGCTTTAAATTCTTCTTAACAGACCTAGAATTTGGATTCAGGGTGACTTCAACATTTTTCCCTCATAGGTTGAATTCTTGGTGATGATCACAGTGAAGTCAAACCAAAAAAACACATAAACTCTCTTCTTTTTATATTTAATTTTTAAATATTCAATTTAGTTAAATAGTTAAGTATTTAATTAGCCTACTACAGAGAGAAAATTTAATTTATAGACTTGACTAGTCTCAGCACCTTAAATTATATTAATTTTATAGGCAGATAATATCTAATTATATTTCTTCCCTTTCCCTTCCCTGATGGTGTCAGTTATACTATAACTCTGTCACACATACTTGTGGAAATCCAAGTAATTTCTTTATAAATTAACTCTTACATCTGGACAACAATATTTAATACTTAGAGTCCAAAAGTTTTTTATAATTAATTTATAAAATAATTCATTAACTAATTTGGTATCTGGCAAGGGAAGAGAATTACTTTGATTTTGGTCCAAATTTCCAGGTAACAGGAGTGATGTATCAAACTAGACTTTATTGTTATTGTTTATTTGATGGTGGTGGTTGTTTTTTAATCTTTTTTAAGGTCAGTTTTTAGAAAGGCACTTAGTCGTGAATTATGTTGCCAAACAGTTGATGCTATCATTACAGCAAAATGCGACATTTTCCCTAGTTACTCACATAGAATTTCTGGATATTTCCAGAGAATTTTTAAGAACACTGTTGTTGCTTGCGTTCATTAGTAATATAATTTACTGCTACCTGTCTTTTCCTTCCTGATTTGTCACTCAGTTTAGTCAAATTTAATTAAAAAACTGAATTTTTGTCTGAAATTTGTGCCTCTGTATCATATTTGTACGTGACCAATACAAACAGCACTTGTATTTCACTGTTATGACAATGAATTTAGGAGCTGCATTATATCTTGTAGAATGCATATCATTTCCATTGTAAATTTACTTATAATTTAGCATGCAGTCCTAAGCAAGTAAAAACAGGAGAAAAACCCTACAACTGTGAAATGGATATTTTGTTGGAAGGGGTGGGAGAGAGAAACAGAGAGTGCCTTTCTAATGTGGCCAATTTATAAAATGAATAAAAATGAGAACATTCTCTCCTCTAATAATTTAAAAAGCATGCACTTTAAAAAATAACAAAAGCAGAGTTATTACTTTTGTATGTCTCTGCTGTTCAATATAGGCACACTAGGGGTTTGGGCTACTTGTTTGGCAAGTGAAATAAGGTAAGGGATGAGGAGAGTCATGAATTATTCCATTGATTTGCCATTATGATACACTATGTTTGGGTTTCTTCATAAAAGCACTCTGAAATGCTTGTCACTAAACTCAAATGCAATTTGCATTAGATCTAATCATCTGAAAATCCAGAATCTTAGATTTAAAGAGCTAAAAAGTTATTTTTAATATTTTCAAAGAACTATGTTTTTCCTTGTTATACTAACATGTGTCTTTACCAAAAACCTCAAATATCCTATGTTTTAATTAATAAACATTTCAATACATATATTAAATTAGTTCAAATTTAGATTTAATAAAAGTTGTAAATAAAAAAATGCTATTGACTACTTCCTCATAAAGCCATTTTCTCCTATCCCTTTGTCTAAATTAAAATAAGTAATTTCTGAATTAGTCAATAAGAATTTTGAGTTTCTAAAAACTACAAGTGTTCTTCTCTCTTTATGTAAATTTTCAAATACATTTGAAGTAAATTTTACTATTAGTATCAGTAAAGTTAAATCAATGAAAATTAGAATTTATTAAGAATTTCAGTAATGGGTTTTTCTTCAAATTTTTAAACTTCTCATTGCACATTCATTATAAGATTCAATTGTCTTTTATTATATAGCAGTGTTTTGCTTTCTCTTTCAACGCTTCTACTTTGATAATGATGTCAAAGCGTCATAGTGCTAAAGAGAATATTCTCACTTGAACAAGGTGAGGAAGTGTTACAACCTACCATTAAAAATTATAAAAAGGAACAGAAACATGGAACTGATGGAACAAATTAGAACAAAGGGCACTAGTCCAGTCAGACAGTGTAGTTTATGGATGGTTCTTCCTTCTCTGTTTAGCTAGTTGATGGAAAAAATGCAAAGATGTTGAACATGTGTCCTTGACCTTCACCCAGCTTGGAGCACAGCTGCAGTGATCCTCTAATTAGAACCTCAATCACAGGAGAATTGAAGGGCGATGAATGTTGGTATTTTCCTCCCCATTTGTAGTATCCTGAATGGTGAAAATTATAGACTATCAATTCAGTTTTGCATATATTATCTTTACTACTCACCACAAGCTCTCAAAGTTGGCATTATCCACATTTGGCTTGTATGTCTGATTTCTGTTTGCCCTCATGTTTTGAAGTTTTAGAGAATCAACTGATATTGAAATAGAATGGTTTAAGGACTTAACAGAGCCACATCCTCCAGTCATTTAAAAAATGAGAGAAAACTAGAAAACTGGAGAGTATGTATAAAATAACTATTTTTAACATTAAACAAGTAGCTCAGTTAGTTAGAGTGTCCACCAGATTGGCCAAGGTCACAGGTTAGCTCTCCGGTCAGGGCACATACGAGAACCAACCGATGAATGCATGAGTGGAACAGATCTGTCTCTCTCCCCCTCCTTCCCTCCCACTCTCTCCATTTTCCTTTCTCTTTTTAAAAATCAATGGATACAAAAGTAAAATAACTATTTTTAGATATTAGACTACAATCCCTGAGAAAAGAGAAATGAGTGGTAAGAGCTTTACGATTGCTCTGTATTCCTGCTTGGAGGCATTTTTCCAGAACATTGGTTTAGGAAGGGGGCCCAAACTGAGTCCAAAAGCTTTGCTGTGTAGGAGAGAAAAATGTCAGAGCTCAGAATAACTGAAGACTATAAGAAATAACAAGGCAGAAATTTGGAAATACGCTTTCAGACAGAAAACAAGCTATAGGAATCCACACAGGGTCCTACTGGATTTTTACCAAAAGCAAATAGCAAAATGATAATTTAAAACCAAATGTATTTTAGTCTTATTAAATATACTTGTTGTAGACATTACAGTGAAAATATAAGCTGAAAAACTAGAAAACAGAACCAAAGCAGGCCCCAGCTTTGTATTGTACACAAAATAGAATGGCTTGTACATCACCTTTTGTATTGGAATTAATATTCAAATATCAATTTAAATCCTTAGAAAATAATAATTTTATCTTTTTGTTATATTTTATGACTTTTATTAATTTGCATAGGCAATAGTTCATAATGGTATATCCATTATTATTCCATCTCTCTTTACATCTATCTCCAATCATAATGGATATAGAATTATAGGTATTATCATTTCTCTAAAAATAATCTGTACACAAATCCCCAGAAAGAATATCGGGCAGTTTTAAAGGTTTTAGACAAAACAATGCAGAATACAAAAATATAATGGGAAAAGACTTCACATTACTAAACAAATTAATTGTTATACTCACAACCGTGCTCTATACCTATGCTTTAGCAGATAAACTACTTAAGTTAAAGAATCAGGGAAGTAAAGAAAAATTAATGTGTTCAGTCTGCATCAACATTTGAGATGTTCTCCTATATATCTCTTAGAATTTGCATTTTCTCTGTAAATTCAAATATCTGCATATTAGGCTCCAAGTCAGAGAGCCTAACACCTAGCAAAAGGTAGAAACTCTGTTGTAATGAAAAAATATAGCATTGTCTTTGTATCTGGGGGAATCATAGATTACCAGGAATTAAAGAGAAAATAAACCTTTAAGTTTTCAAAATATACATGTACATAGTTAAGTTATATTAATATTATTATATCATCTGCTAAATGCAAAGATTTTTGATAAAAAAATCCCTCTCTTAATACAATCAGTTTTTTTAATCCTTTGATTGAACATGCTAGAAATGAATTATTTTATAACTCATTGTTTTAATCTGTTTTGCTATATTATTCTTTCTTTCATTTATTTATGTTTAAAGTATCCTCCTTTTCCAGCCAAATACTCGAACTTTTGAGAAAAATGGAACATTGATGATATCAGGTGTACATGAACTCCAGTGCTGAGATGCTGAAGTTCTATTTGAAGGTTTGCGAAAATAATACAAAAACAAAGTGCCAATGCGTGGGACGAAAGCATAGGTTCCAACACGTTAACCAATGTTTCTTACTCGGTTCCCTAGTAGCAGCTCAGCCATACTAGTCTTTTCAGACAATAACAGCATATAATACCTCCTTTTATTTGAGTATCTTAAGAAATTAAATTATTGTGTAAGATACTCCTGAGGAGACTGTCTTGTTATCTTTTGTCAGAATTTCCTTTTTCCTGACCTTTGAAAACATTTTGTTTTTAGACATATCTTTTCTCAAACTGTTTTCTAGAAAATGAAACATTCACTTGAAGGTGATCATCTAATAAGAAATACTTTTCAATGTAAAATTGTAATTGGAGAAGTGCATTAAAGTGTGTTATGATTTTAGATTTATTTTTTCTTGAGGCTTCTGCTTTTTCCTTTTAAAATTAAATTTGAGATAAAACTCCTCTCACAGGGGTTTTAGTAGATTAAAAAAAGTATTGTGTATATTGCTTTCTATTATATGCCCTGGTTTATGGTTTTAGAGAGAAAGAAATAAGATTGTTTCTCTTCTTTCTCTTATACTATAGTTATTTAGGTGGTGCTTTATCTTCCTGATAAACAAACATGTAATTGTGAGGTTAGGCAACATGTTTGTTTTATTTGCACAATTTCTCAAAGTTAATGAAATGGTGTATTCCTACTCTAAAATACTCAATAGATGTTTATTGGTGAATGTAGCATTTGTTATAAGCTTTATTGGTAAACGGATGGTAATAAATTTGTCATTTATGTTGATTATCCTGTGAAACCTTGTGAGACTGTCATCTTTATTCCCATTTTATTGACGAATAACAAAGACTTCCAACAGTTAATATGCTAAACAAGGACATTTCATTAGTACACACGTAGTGTTTCAAATTTTAAAAAACATTTTCATATCTTATCAGTTTATATGGCATGATTTAGAAGAATTGGATAGAGACATGCTATTTTAAAATGAAATACCATAGCTAAAATGTGTTTTTATTCATAATTAATAACTGTAGTTTATACATGATTTTATACTGAATCACAGGGCAAGGAAAGCTAAGGGACAGTTTATCCTGTGACATCAAAATGTGCTTAACTTAATAGGGTTTTACTATTACCACTTCAAATAAAGTGCCAATAAAGGGGCTAGTAGTTGGTGCTCAATAAACAATTGTATGAAAAATAGAATTAAAGGCTTCCCAAAGTTTATATTCTGCTGTATACTCTCTAATATCTTACTAGCTTTGATAGTAAAATTCTCAAAGACCTTCTGTACTACCCTGTCCACAGGAAATATTTTCCTTCTTTGAACTTGTTACTTGTATTTATTTTGGACTTCCCTTTGATTTCATGCTGCTAAGATCATAATACATTGCTTCAGATGATGTCTGTGAAATAAATATATTCAAGAATTTTAGAGAATAAGAATATACAGATTAAATACAAATATTAGTATTAAATTGTCACCAAACATTGTATTATGATGATAATATAATGCTGTTATTTGGAAATTCACAAATAATGTCAAATAATACATTCATATATGCAGCAAAACCTACGCAAGTTTACTATTGAAGAATAATTATATTTAACATGTTACAAATATATGCTAATTCACTTTATTGACTGACAACACAATAGAATGTTTTATCTTGTTTAGGTTCTGCTGTTCTTTGTAGGTGTTCTAGAAGTAGATAACATGAAAATGTCTTTAGCAAACATTACCTCTGTATATCCAAAAATTTTTTTTGCTGTTTTCTTCACTGATATGTACTGAGTATCTTAATATTTTTCTTCTGGTTTTAACTTCAATATAGAAAGAGCTTGAAGTCATGATTCACATTCTCATAATAGTGAAAAAGCTTATTTGCCTCATTTTCTATTACTTAATACAGCATGCCTGGCTTTCAGCAAAAACTTACAAGTCATGCTATAAAGTACAGGTGGCAAACACAAGGCCCGCAGGCCAAATCCGGCCCTCCACCTTGTTTTATCCAGCCTGGCACCTTGTTTCTACCTGGTGGCAGTGCCAAGCTCCTTGCCCCCAGTTAAGGAGTAGTTACATTTATACAGTCCTAAAATTACATTTGGCTCTTTGAAGGCAACCTCAAGGCTGATGTGACCCCTGGTGAAAATGAGTTTCATATCCCTACTATAAAGCAAGTAAAATACAGTCTAAAAGAGACAAAGCAAACATCAGAACCAGACACTATGTAACACATTTGTTGGGGCTTCCAAACAGGAAATTTTAAATAACCATATTAAATATGTCAAGGCACTAATATAAAAGTAGATGAAGTGAAATAACTAATACATAATGTAAAAAGGGAGATGAAAACTTCAGTAGAGAATAAAAATACATGCTCAAAATCAAAAATACTCTGACAGAAATAAGGCATGCCTTTGGCATGATTGGGAAATAATAAGGGACTCTGAAGATATGTTAATAGAAACTTTCCAAATTTAAATTTAAAGAACAATATAATGAAAAGAAAACCAGGACAATGATTCTATTTGTGAGACAATTCCAAAAGGTATAACCTATGAATCATTGAAAAAGCAGAAGAACAAATTGGGGACAGAGCAGAAAATATATTAGAAGTAATATGATTTGGAACGTTTCAAAATGCAATTCAGACACCAAAACATTGATCCAGGAGATTCAGAGAACATCTAATAAGATAAATAACAAAACCAAAACTAACCAATCAAACAAAGAAAACATTTTTTAAAAAGTTATATTTAGACATATTAAATTTGAACTGAAGCAAATGAATGACAGAGAAAGTTCTGAAATAAGCCAGAGAGAAAAATACATATTACACAGGGAGAAATGAGGATAGGAATTACTGCAGACTTTTCATCTGAAACCATGCAAGCAAGGAGTGACACATTTTAGCTGAAAAAAAAAAAAAAAGAATAGAAACCCCACCAATGTATCAATAGAATTCTATAATGAGTAAATATCTTTCCAAATTGAAGTAGAAAGAAATAAGACCTTCTGAGGCAAACAAAGCCTTAGAAACCCTGAAAGAAATATTAAAAGAAGTTCTTCATGAAAAAGGAAAATGATGAAGGTTATTAATGCAATTCAGATTCATATAAAGGAAGAAAGATTGCCTGAGGAAAGAAGTAAATGGGTCAAGATAAAATAGTGCCTTAACATGTTTTCTCTTTAAAGAAATAACAATACAGCGTATTGAGTGATTATAGAATATGAACATGTGAAGTGAGGAATATGTGACCTTATTTGGAAATGTAGTTATCACAGATGCCATTAAGATGATGCCATTAGGGTGGATCTTAATCCAAAATGATCCATGTACTAAAAGAGATAAACAGCATGTGGTGACAGAGGCAAGGACTGGATCCATTCAGCTGCAAGGCAAATAACTCCGGAGGTTGAAGGCCATGGCCAGAGCTAGGAGAGGCAAGGACAGATTTCTGCCAGAGTCACGGAAGGAGCACTGCCCCCATTGACACCTTGAATTCTGCCCTCCAGGCCTGAGAGCAACAGCGTCCCAGGAGCCATGAGCAGGCTTTGAAATCACATCTTGGTTTTTGATGCCGTTCTCCAGCAAAAGGAGCTGGGGGTTTTGGAGAAATGCCTGACCCTGGGGCTGAGGAAGGAAACACACTGCATAAGCCTGGCATGTTTTGCAGTGCGGGAAAGTAATAAACTGCTTTAAAAAAACCTACAGTGGTAGAGGTATGCCAAACGGACCTAGGAGCCAATGGGAAGACTACTCTGGTGATATCTGTAAAAATGTAAGCATGAATAAATAGAAAAAAGTTTTAGATTATAGCCCAAAGGGAAAAAATAAATATGGATGACTCCATACTGATATAAATACATTATTTAAGAGAGAAAGAAAGAGAGGAGGAAGGAAGGAAGGAAGGAAGGAAGGAAGGAAGGAAGGAAGGAAGGAAGGAAGGAAGGAAGGAAGGAAGGAAGGAAGGAAGGAAGGAAAAAAGAAGAAAGACTGTGAAAATGTCTGGTGAGAAAGAATTCAAAATAGTTAAAATAATACTCTGCCCTTAAGACAGGTAAGCACAACTCCCACCCTTAAGTGCAGTCCACACAGAGTGACTTCCTTGCAAACAGTACCCTATGTGCAGGGGTGGGAGGGAAGAGTTTATTCTAGTGGAGAAACTATGTCCCCCTAATATGATGTCATGAAAATGGCACTTTGCCTCCATTGCCTTCCTACTCAAAACATGTAAGCCCAGGCTGATCATAAAAAAAACATCAGAATAATGTTCAAATTCTACAACATAACTGACTAGTGGTAGTCTTCAAAAATGTCGAGGTAATCAAAATATAGTCTGGGGAACTTCAACTGCCAAGAGAAGCTAAATGGGATGATGGAACAGAAAAATGGCATTAGGTAATAACCACGAAAATCTAGATGAAGTAGAGTCTTTAGGTAATAATGTGTCAATACTTTTTCATTAACTACAACAATATATCATCTTAACATGTCCTCAAAATTTGAAGGAAAGTCTCTTTTTTCTTCACAGTTAAGTTTTGGGATGAACCTGAATAGTTTTGTTACATAAAAATAATGTAAACTGGGCCACTTTAAAACAGAATTGGAGCTACCACCCCAGGGGAACTCTTTTGCGCTCCTTGGTATTCAAAAATCTTTGGAATGTTAAAAGAGAGTAAAATAACCTTTGGCTGGCATTCAAGCAACACCCAAAGACTTGTTTACAAGGATGGCAATAATGCAAATATCATGACTACTGGATTTATGACCTCTGGACTGAATATTTGAAACATTATTTGGAATTTGCATCACTATGTTAGTTTATCGCCACCATAGAAACACCTTCCTTCTGTTGATACAATGTTTGCCCTTCCTTTTCCCATAAACACCCTTTGGCTTTGTCTGCTAATCTGAACACTATTTGGGTTTCTGCCTGAATCAATGCCTCTCCAGCGGCTATTCTTTTTTTGATCTCAAATTAATGCTTATTGCCTCTCACTTTAGCTTTTTATTATTAACAATCATTTATCAAAAATATTAAGAGGATTGACACATTTTAAGCAGGCAAAGAAGATACTCTCTCTTTTCTTTCATTTTCATTACTCATTATCACAACACTTTAAATTATTTAATTGATTCACATGCCTGCTGACTGGGCTTCTTTTCAGTACTATGTCGGTTAAATAAATGCTGCTCTGAACATTTTATTTTAATGATAATATTATTTTACATTGGTGTGATGCTGTGGTATGCAAAGTGCTTTTATATGCATCCATTCATTTAATTATAAGAGGATATTTCAAAAAGTCAGCAGTCTTGGAATCCATTCCCATTTAGGTAGTGGCCTTGCACATTATCCCCGTTTACAGACGTGGTCTTTCTAATGTGTATGTTGCACTTCTCACGTCCTTCCTCTAAGATAGAGACACTGCATTCCCTGGTGCTGAGTGCTCTGTGCTGACAGCTCAGAAGCAAACCCAGTGTGCAAGAGGAGCTGCATCCTCACATTATGCTCCCTCATGGGGGCAGTTTTCATCCTTTTAGAGATCCACTTAGGCTTAAAGTTCCCAGCCCCATTTCCTCAATAAGGGAGATTCTAAAGTCACACCTCAATTTCAGTTATTTCTGTGGGATTATCTGAGTATTCTTTGTAAATGCACCTTGTTCCTACGTTTCCGTTCTTGCAGTCCTGCTTCTCTCGATTCTGACAGTTGTGAAGTGAGCTCTCCAAGAAACCGCCTGCACTCCTGATTCATAGTCTGCTTTCCAGGAACATCCTCCCCAAAAGCAAAACTTCAGGCAGCAAACTTAATTATCCAATTCATGCAAAAACGCAAGTTACTCAAGTTAAGAATAAATAAGCTTCTGTATAAGAAATACCTTTGATGACATTAGCTGAAAGAAAATGTTTGGGTGTTAAGTGTCTAGATCTGCAGAAGCCAAGTGTGGGTGGTTCTATGAGAATAAGAACAAGTTGTGAAGGTCTTTGTAGCACATTTTAATTCTAACAGTGAATGCCCACCATCAAAGAGTCAGTCACTGAAAAGCCACATAGAAACAATGACTTGGCAAGTTGTTGTTAGCTAGGAACAGTTAATGGCCATCCCGTACAGGTACAAGATGAATATATGGAATAGATATAGTACTGAATATCAGAGACAGGGGTTATTTACCACTCAAAAGCGTAACTGCTCACTCATTCAAGCTGATCTAGTTAATACTGTTCTTAAGACCAAGTCTTCGAGAAACAAAGACTAGTAGTACTTTTGATATGAAACCGTTTTTCAAGGAGAATTTCCAGCTACTTGATGAACACGTGATTATATTGGACATTCTCAGCCTGGAAAGGGAACTGATTTGTCAGTATTATAACATGGGTTTGCCCACCTTCTGTGCAAGATCTTATTCCTCGCTACTATATAAGGACTTACTGAACATTTGAACCACTGACCTGGTGATGATCCAAAACCATTTTCCGGGTCAAAAGGGTCACTTTACAGCAAAGGAAATGTGACCATGGGATTTTGAGTCCTGGTATATATTGCTTTCAGAAATCAACAGGCAAGGAAAGAAGCCAACATATTTGTCAGTGGTAACTGACTCAGATCATCAGAGGGAGGTAGGCTTGCTATTATTCTATCCTAGAGATGGAGGCCAACCAGGAGGACATTTGTGTGAATATTCAAGCTCTGACTACCACATATCTACACAGTTTGAATATGAGCTCCCCTTTCTTTCATGCAGATTGTCAGTCAGCACCAATAGCAGAGTGCTACTGGTACAGAACTCCATATAATATCATGTGAGACCAGGATGTTGACAGCCTAAATGAAGATAGTATCAATTCTAGACAAGGGTGAAATGGCTTCTAGATGCTGAATACCCACTGCATCAAACACATTTTATTTCCAGAAAGAAGTACTCGTGAGTCTGGGATCATATAAAAGAAACATGAACTCAGGCTCCTCATGAATCAAAGTCTAAATCACCACACTAGGTGAGCAATTCAGGTCAAAAAAGAAAACCACTTAAAATGAAAGGAACCTGGATCAGATAGTCGAATAGGAAAATAACTAGAATCAATTGTGGTTTTGAGACCAGCTGCAATGTCAGAAACTGAACTTGGTCTCACAACTTTATTCTTCTTAATTCCCCTTACAAGGAAAAACTCATCATCTCCATGGTAGAGCTGCCCCATGAATGTTTATGCAGAATTGGAGAGGGTTGGTCCAACATGCAAACCACAGTAGACACAGCAGCGTGCTGCCTATGTTACCCTCCCTCAAGGAAAGATGTTTTAGTGACTCTAAGGAGTTCACTTAGCAAAAGCCAACAGTTAGTTCAGGATCTTCCAAGGTTCCAGAGAGCTTTCTTTACCTAACATCAAAACCTTCCCAGGGTATGATTTAGGTGTGAATACAAAGGCCAGCCAATTTGCACTCATGGAGAACAACTGTCATGTGCAAATCTCAGACCTTCTTCTCTGATGGGTCCTCTATACCTTTCTCATTACTCAAATATTTTGGCCATCCATCTTCCTTTTCCTCCATTTTTTAATAGGTGTTGATCCTAATACATATCTTGAGCCCAATGTTCTGTCTTATGTTCTTCTTCTGGAGTACCTCATGAGGTATTTACTATAAAGAATAAAATAAATCAGACTTTTCTATAAGCAATTCAGTTGCAGTAAGACAATACTCTCTACTCATTTTTTCTGGAGTTCCCTAGGCAAAGGTGATTCCAAGCAAGCATCATCAGCTATTTTGAATTTCTATAGGTAAACCCACAACTTACACATGTTAGAAATAGGCTACAGGTGTAAATTTGCTTGTTTAACAAAGCACAACATTCACTTCTAACACAGCCCAGAAAAATAAAGCATTTGGGAAGAAAATTGTAACACACATTCAATAGCTTAAATCTCTGTGGGATATATTAAGCACCAAATAACAACATTGACACTCTCCTGAAAAATAAAAAACCCACAAATTTATTATTTCTGGAAAATACTCCTGCTGCATTATGATTTATTCACAGGAGAATATGACATTCTTGGGTTCATAGAAGTAAATTTTAAACACTAATTTAATGAATTTAACTTCTAAGGTCATTTCAGCACAATTTGTTATATTTTTTGTACCAGCATATGAGAAAATGTTACTTCATGAAACTGGTTTTATAGTTATTACATAATCATTTATCCCAAATTTGTGTGTGTGTGTGTGTACATAATTTTCATAATATTACTGTTTGTTTGTGAAGCAAAACTTTGATCTTTGATTGGTAGACATCCTTCTAAATATTTATGTTCACCAAGTGTATTTATTCTCCTTTAAATAAGCAAGCAGTAGTGGTGGTATCAAATGTCACATCTTTTACAACTGTATATTGAAGATATAAAAGACAAGCATTCAACATTTTTCAACATTACATTTTTTATATGTCTAGTTAGTTACACATTTGTTATTCTTTCTTTTAGTGTTTCCCTAATGCATTTAATCAGTTTCACCAATTCTCCCCTTCCCCATCTCCACAGCATATAGGACAAAACTCAGAATCCTCATGTTGACATTAAAACCTTTCGGATCTGGTCTCCATCTGCCTTTTGAGTTTTATTTCTTCTAACCCCTTGCTGATAAACTGCATGTCCAGCTAAACCTGGACTCATTGTTAACTGCTGAGGACATGGAGGCCGTTCCTCATGCTCACCTCTCAGTCTGGTAGACCATCCATCAAGGCGCACCTCTATTTCCTTCTCTCATTCACTGTCACATGCTTTTTCTGTTTTCATCACACTTGTCTCTGTAATTTTAAATTCAGCAAGCAAAGCCTGGTCCTAGAAGTCACAGGTACTCTGTGTGTGTGTGTGTGTGTGTGTGTGTGTGTGTGTGTGTGCGTGTGTGTTTGCAGTTAGATGGGTACTTAACCCACTCAACAAGTTTAGAGACGTTAATTTTAACTAAGATTTTGTGAGCTGGTACTTTTGTACCTCTAGATAATTGTGAATCTTATCCAACATATGTAGCTATAATTTTCAAGAAAAAAATATTGAAAAGCTTATTTCCACTGTTGCAAAACTTATTTCAATCAACAATTTTGAAACAAAATGCTCAGGTACATCAAACTGAGGAGCTATGAGCTAGTGTTTACATTGCAATCATTGCAAATCTATTCAAATACTAAAGCTTTACATTGTCTCAACAGCAAATTACTGAAAGTATACAGAAAGCTTTTCTTTTTTCTCTTTTCGCTCCCTCTCCTCTTTTTCCATGTCATTCTCTCCCTGGCCTCCTTTACTTCCTCTCCCCCTTTCTCTGCTGTTGCTCCTCTCGCCTCCCACTCAGTTTGGTAACAGTGACATGTACATTGAATGGCATCACATTAACCCTAAGTAAAGTTGCAAAAAATTAAGTTACTTTAAAGTATGCATTGTAAAACATATGGTGTGTGATCATCCTCTGAGAAAACTGAATTTGTGTACCCAAACTCTAAACCAATGTCTAGGTCAGACTTATTCTCTTCAGTGTAAAGACCTTACTTGTTGTTTCTTAATGTTCTAGAATTTAATTTTTGGCTCTTTCATAAAGAAAAAACAACAACTGATGTCTTGGTGAGCCATGTGTTATTAGCATTTTTATTTTATAGAAAGAATAAAATGCACAATCTTTCAGTATAACACAACCTAAAGAGCATATTCAAACACTTACTAGTTACCCATTTCCACTGCCACGTCTGCTCCAAAGATTGTTTTTTCTCCTTCCTCTCCTGAGGTTTCTGAAGAAACATCTGAGCCAAAATAGTTGATCATATTAATTTGGAAACTAGCATGGAGTATTACTTCTCTGAATCGAAGTATAAATTGTTCCTGCTTCCAATTCCTTAGAACCCCAAGTGTGGCTTTAGTCTAAGTTATTGGGATAATTAACTCAAGTCCTCATTTCCCCTGGTTATGAAAATTCAACCTAGATGTTTTATATGAGAAGAATATGCAATCGAGCTGTTAAATGAATATAAGCTCAGGCCACTGAAAAATCTTAATAGAATTATTTGGTGTGTGCACTTAGTAACACCAGGCCCTTCCATCCATTTATATAAATGCAACTACTAATCACATTAAATTAGAAAAAGTGATATGTCAATAGCATCATCTTTAAACCCTTGGGGTTTCTACCTTTTATATGAGGTGCTTAATTTCATGCTCTAATAAAATTGCTGATTTATATTCTCAAATAATTAATTCTTCTAAGTTTGTTCAATAATAATTAAATTATATGATGTTTTCCAAAAAGACAATTTGAAATCGTTATTTGAAAAGTAAGAGAGTTGCTTGCCTAAATGTAAATTGGCTTTGTTGTTTATTAATCTAACTAATATTGTTCATTAAATTGAAATATACCAGCTTATAATGTAAGGATATAGGAGCTTAGAAACTTCCCAGAGTTAATGTTCTATACTTTCATTTTGATTTGAATGCATAATATAAATAAACCAACTTAGAGCTTCCTTTATTTTCTTTGGTAAAGCAAATCACACTATTTGTAACTGGTGATGCATTTATATGATTTTACATAATTACAACAAAACAAAACTAGTTAAATATTTAATTCATGCCCTAAGTTTGATCTTTTGTTATATTTTAAATCCATAGTAATATTGTGATTGTTATTTAATTTTCTGATGTTTTTAATTTTCTAGCTCCATAATAACCTATTAATAAGAACAAAATGCATGATTTGAAGAACCTAATTTCAAATATGTGTTGAGTGGTATAATGAAAAATAGTGAGTCAGTTACTAGGTGTAATTTGTTTAAAAGTTTTAGATGATCATACACCTTACTTCTACTTACAACTTTAATAAATTTGAGTTAAGGAAAAATTGAGTAATGTCTGTATTTGTATGTGTTTATCTAAAAATATCATTTCAGATATGTGCTTTTGAAGTAATTCAATTCAAACATCACATCTACCTTTACATCTAAACTGCTCTGTGCCTGTGTGAGGAACCCTTACGGCATACTGTTCTAGACTCAAGGGTGCCTTATCTTCTTTATACTATGAAGATACTGACTTTTTATTGTACTTCCTGGTTTTGGTTTGGCTTATTTTATGTGATTCATTTATGATTTATCTTAATTTCATTTTCCTTTACAGAATATATTTTCTATAATTTTTACTGATCTTAAGCTTCATTTCATGTTGAAGAGTAAGACACTAAACAAAACTACTCTACAAGTGCAATTGCCCAGCAAGGCTTGTTACTAGAATCTTTTGTCTAAAGGTGACATTGCTAGGTTTTCACTTGAAGAGCAACAGATGCCATTGCTTACATGCTCTTCTTCCTTGGCCCTGTGAGTTTTCCTTGTAGAGAAATCTACCATTCTTCCTAATAAGGGGTGAAAGCTTGAGTGTCGGAGTCCTCGGGGTCATGACAGGGGAATAGGGCTGGGAAGTGCTCATACTGTTCAAATACACCTTTTCTTCCAGTTCTTCTATTTTCCATATGGTATTCCCAGTTCAGGTGGGCCTGATTCCCTGAAGGCTGCATTTCCTTTGGTGGAGAAGTCTCTAGAATTCCAGCTATATTTTTCTTTTTTTTTTTCATGTGTAAGAACTAATTTGAATTTGACTTAATTCACTACCTCCCCCAACATTAAGTTAAACTTAAATGCCAGTATGAAAACTCCAAGGTTCCTCTAAAGTGATCATTTTTCACAAAGATACTTCCACAGATCTATACACAGAACTGCGCTTACTATCTCAGACACCAGTAGAATTCACCATGTACTGAAATAAGTATTGAGATAACATTTCACACTGGTCAGAGTGGCCATCATAAACAAATCAACAAACAACAAGTGCTGGTGAGGTTGTAGAGAAAACGGAACCCTAGTGCACTGTTGGTGGAAATGCAGACTGGTGCAGCCACTGTGGAAAACAGTATGGAATTTCCTCAGAAAACTAAAAGTGGAAATGCCTTTTGACCCGGCAGTTCCACTGCTGGGATTATGCTGTAAGAATCCTGAAACTCCAATTCAAAAGAACCTATGCACCTCAGTGTCATAGCAGCACAATTTACAATAGCCAAGTGCTGGAAACAACCTAAGGGCCCATCAGTAAATGAGTGTATCAAAAAACTGCGGTACATTTAAACGATGGAATACTACACAGCAGAGAGAAAGAAGGAGCTCCTACATTTCACAACAGCATGGATGGAACTGGAGAGCATTATGCTAAGTGAAATAAGCCAGGTGGTAAAAGACAAATGCCATATGATCTGACCTATAAGTGGAACATAATCAACAAAATAAACAAACAAGCAAAATATAACCATCTGTATCTTTCATATCTTCCTCTTCTTTTAAATTCTATAACTACTGTGAGAGCTGTCTGGTGTTAAGAGACCCGAGGCCTATTCTGAATTCTACAGAGCACTAAGCTCAGAGGACATCTGAGTGTTCTATTGTTTCCTTTTTTTTCCTCTTTGCATTCTCAGTCTGAGTCAGTTATCACTTAATCTATTTGCTTGTCAATTTTCAAGAAAAAAGTTATTGTGACATTTTCTTCAATCCCTTTGTCCTTGTAAGATTAATGCTTCTGGCTTTTTAGAGCTTTTTTACTGTCTTTTTTTTTTTTTGCTGGTAATTAAGAAACTGGTAAGGAAAATACATGTGTTAAATTTACCATCTTTAATGAAAAGTCTTTATTTTATTTTATTTTATTATTTTTTAAAGATTTTATTTATTTATTTTTAGAGGGGAAGAGATGGAGAAAGAGAGGGAGAGAAACATCAATGTGTGGTTGTCTCTCATGCTCCCCCTGCTGGTGACCCAGACCGCAACCCAGGCATGTGCCCTGACTGAGAATCCTACTGGCCACCCTTTACTTCCCAGGCCAGTGCTCAATCCACAGAGCCATACCAGCCAGGGCTGAAAAGTCTTTACTTTAAACTGCTTAAGAAAAAAAGGGAGAACATTATTTAAGTAGAATGGTTTTAGAAGGTAAAATATAGTAAATATATTCCCTTAATTAGAAGGCTTTAATGTATTCTTTCTGGAAAATAAAAGGGAAAAAAGTTGTATATCTTAACATGACCAACGTGTGCCTCCTTGGTAAGAGTCCAGTGTCTTGCTCATCTTTTTTCAGGAAGCTGCCGTTGTTAGTACTAATATAACCCTGAAACGTCTATGTTCCAAGAACATGAAAAGTCATGACATAATTTCCTTAATAGGTATATATAAGACGTATAACTCTCTCTAGAAGTTTCTTTTGATCTTAATTTTTGGAAATGCTTAAAAATCAACTAGCATTTTCTCTAAAGTATTTGTTTAGTATTAATATTTAATTAGAAATTCAGTTATTTTTTGAAGATTTAAATAATTTTAATATTGATTTTCTTATGAATTAAAAAATGTATAATTTAATGAATTGTTTTCCTGCCCCTAGAAATTTCTTAGGTTCTTTGCCAAAGAGAAGGAGATTGTACACAGTCTACCTTCTACTAGACAAGTGGAATTGAACAAAATGTTAGATGTTGTAGATATTAGCCTTTTCAAGGCTCATATTCCAGTTCTCTGAAATATACCTTTTGGAATTGTGTATGTTAGCTAAATATTTCAATAGATATCATAAAATTAAGACAAATACAACTTGGTATCTTCAGGTCACTTAAACAATTTCAATGAGATCTTAGTTGTCTTATTGCTATAATGGATTAAAATGTCTTTGTTGTATTTTGTTCTATAAATAATGTTTTTCTCAGATTTCCTCTGTATCACATGAAATTTTAAATATTGTACTTGGCTGAAACGCTTTTTAAAATTGATAAAGAGCCCTAGCTGATGTGGCTCAGTGGATTGAGTGAGGGCCTGCACACCAAAGGTTCTCTAGTTTGATTCCCAGCCAGGGCACATGCCTGGGTTGCAGGCTAGGTTCCCAGTAGGGGCGAGTGAAAGGCAGCCACACATTGATGTTTCTCTTCCTCCCTTTCTCCCTCCCTTTCCCTCGCTAAAAAAAATAAATAAATAAAATCTTTTAAATATTGGTGTATTTATATTTTATAGAAATATTTTCAGATTCATGATCTTGGGAATCTTTTGGATGCTTCAGAACTGATCTATATAAAATACATGAAATGGCATGGAAAAGTATATTGAAGGTAAAAATAAAATCAAGTAAATCTTCCAGTGAAATATTAAAGTTCTCAGGAAACCAAGGATAATTATATATGTAACCACTCTATTTTAGGCTCTTTCTTATCTTAGAGATCTTTTAATCAAATTACTTTTCATTAAGTCCTACCCTGTGTACTTTCTTTGTTTATATTTTCCTTAAGAGTGATCAAAGTAGACTATTGCCTGTAGCCATAGCATGCTTAAGCAGCTTTAACGCAAGTTATTGCAATTCTGTCTCGTGATTTTATGGGGCAAGTGTGATTCACACATTAAGTCAAGCACTAAAGAATAGGAGGGATTCCTCTTGGTGGTAAAGTTGTGGTCACTTTCACGAGAACCTGACTGAAATGAACTCTTAAGCAAGGTTTGTCTTAGAGAATAGGTGGCTCTGATTTCTGTTACAATCAGGGAATTTTAAAAGCCAAATGGCACTTGAGCAGATATTTACCACCATGCTTTTTTCAAAAGTGTGAAAACAAAGTGAAGAACAATATTGCCCAAGATCACAGAACTCACCATTAACGAGGTCAGGTTATAAATGTAGACACTTCAGGACAGAGCCATTATGTGAATGACAAATTAATATGCCTAGTTTTAATAAGGTCTTTGAGCATATATAGTCATAAATCTTTTAAATTGATAGAAGAAATAGTAAATTACACAGAATTGATTCAGACTTATGTAACTAGCCCTTACAATGTATGTATGCATTTAAAGCATGTTTTTCAAGTATATGTCATATAACACTATGGCAGACATTGTATCCAAGGACCACTTTTTCTATTGGTTCTCTAAAAAATTACTACAAATTTAAAATGACAGAGACCAAAAGATATTTGCATATTTATTAACTTTCTTTTATATCTTCTCCCCCTTCATACAAATATTTTCTCCTAGTTTATGCACTACCAATTAGTACTAATTGATTATTAAAGAGTACTGGGCTCTTTCTCAGAGTTTAAATTCTATATCTATACCTATCTATATCTATATTTATATCTATAAAATGCATTATATATAATAAATAATATATACATAATATTTACTTTGCCATATTGTGTCACATTTTTTCAATTATGCATTTTTTTATTTATACTTTGTCAAGTTATCTATATTTTTTTTACTTTTATTTGTTTTAGTTTTCCTTTTCCTTTTCTTTTGATTATTTAGAGATATACTTCCTAATTCCAATTACTCTAATTATTTAAGGCAGCCTTTTTCTTTCCAATTTAGGTAATTTGGAGGTCTTGCCTATACATTTGAAATATTCAGGCTAATGTCCATCTCCATTTGTCATCCATTAATTTATGCTACCAGTACAGGTGAATAACTTTTATAAAGTAAACTGTATGTAGCTTGGATTAGGAAGTTGTGATTTAACAGTCTTTTTCTGGACTTCCAGGACTCCAGCATTAATTTATATACAAATGTATTTTGGTTGTACAATTTTAAGAGAATAATGTCTATAGGTGTATCTTAGTTTTCCCTTGAAATGCTACAGAGATAAGTAGAAAATTTGTGACCTCTAGGTTTGGCAAATATATTACTTAAACAGTATAGCAAAAAATTACAATTCCTTATTCGTTGGGAATTTAGGTCTATCTTGAAGCAGAAGTTATTTAAAATATATATTTATCCTTTGGAGTACATTCTGAGATCTTCAATCACTGAGTGCAAGATTAAGTTTCTTTACATTAAAAAGATTGAGGAGAATAGAATAAAGTGGACTGAGAAAGAAAAAGAGAGGTAGGAGGTAGAGAAATCATCACTCCCAGATTATTTCTGATACAACTGTTATAAGATGAGATCATTGGAAGATGATTCTCCATAGTTCTCTCCTATTTTTCCTCTTTCTTTTGAGCTGAGTTTCTGACAGATTTTGTTCTGGGTTACCTTTTCAAGGATGTCTGTATAGCAAAATGCTGTGCAAAATAGAGATACCCTCTCCTTCCAGAACAGAAGACTGATTTGTTTGCTGTCCAGGATAAGACACCTAATGCTTGTCTGTTTTGCAAAAATTGAGCAGGTTGGCTGGCGGTACTCTTATCGTAATGGGCATTTACTAAGTTTGTGCTGCCTTGGCTAAGGTCCAGAACCACTGGATGTGCTGCATTTAACTGAGCTCACTTTGCATCATCCCAGTTTAACTTGTGGGACAAGTGGAATCAAGACAAACACAAAGGTCATACTTTCCGATCAGCCATGAGCAGTAAGTTTATTTTCTCTGAAGAGATAAGGCTTTGCCCTCTGTTGGCATTCATGAAGCTGTGTCAAGCTAAATTGTTTGTTTGCAAGGAGGGCAATACCACTGACTTATCTTAGTCTTTTAGACAATATTCTCTTTGAAGATCTTTTCATTCCTATGATGAATCATAAAGTCCAAAATTTCCTATTAGATCCATTTTTTTTTGCATAATTTCTTTTCCTCTTTTTCTTTCTTTATATTCTTTTTAAAAGTTATTTGTGCCCATATTGTTTTGTGGAAATCAGAGAAATAATCTCACACACCTGGATTCAGATGACTCTGAAGGACAATGTCTGTGTCAGAATGATATAATAGGATACATAATTATCGAGGATTCTGCAATGTAATACCATGAGATCCAAAGTGAACAGGCAAATAGAAACCACATAAAATTCCTAGAAAAACTGAGAGAGCTGTGGAATTTCCTTACAAGCAGAGCAAGATTCTGCAGACTTATGTAATGCAGATCTTAAAGGCAACTTCATGCAACTTACATTGGTCCATGTTTTACACTCTTATTACAAATAATGAAACTATATGTGGAGATATATTCTTTAATAATACATGTGCACTCAATTCACAGCAGACAACAGAAATTTAGAGCATGTCAATGTCCAATTTTTTTTTTTTAATCTAATGTGCCCAACACTGGTTTTTCATATTTTCCGGAGATTTTGCTCTAATATTCCTGAGGTTGTTTTTAACCAGGACCCTGGATAACGCTGCATATTTTTTTCCATTTTACCTTTTAATAATTTCTCTCCCCAAAATTATATCTCAAACATATTAAATTGGCCTGAATTAGAGGACAGAGAAGGTATTCCCTTTCTAACAGAAGCTACAACACTAAGTTAGATCACTGTCTAGAACCACTGTGGACTTTCCACATCATTTTAACCACCAGTTATCATTGTTATTGTTAGAAAACAATTATACAAACAGCTAGATAAAGATTTATCAAAACACATATTAAACAGTTAAAAATTATTGATTTATTGGCTATAATTTTTACAAGACTTAAAACAGTTAAACAATACAAACATACAAAAGGAGACATTTATTTATAATGACCTACATGAAGGCAGATCAAATGGGCAATAGTAACTAAAGATGTTTAATAACAATTGAGAAAACTATTGTTTTACATTTTCATAATCACATTTTTCTCCTTCCCCTTTGTCATGAACGTCATCTGGGATCCCTTCAGTAAAGTATTATTTATTTAAACTATTCAATGTTACTTGAAATAATAATTATAAGAACAAACTGTGATTTATTTTGTAATTATTTTTCATTAAAATTACAAGTTTATAACTACAGCAGACCCAGGAGACATCTTGTCCAAATTTCTTATTCTTCAGATGATGAGGAATTGAAAGATGGAGGAACATTCCCTAACCCCCTCCTAGACTACTGAGAATACTCCAAGTTGTCCTCAGCATTCATTCCATTGCCCTTTCTACCATATCATTTTGCACTGAGGAAACCATCGTAGAGTGAAATCAGGAGAACAATGCCTGGGTTGTTCCTGAAGAATTACTTCCTCTCAGGGATTTTATGTATGTTTCAACCAAATTTCTCTGACATTTTACAATTCAGCCAGAAATATATTATAAAAATACGTCCCCAAACTTCAAAGATTATGTTCATTATGTTGGATAAGAATTGAGGTAATTGTTTAAGTTTGTTTATATCAGGAAGTCATGATGGTAACAGACTTGCAAAGTTACAGGGCAAGAGAGAAAGAGAGAGCTTGGGAAGCTAGATAGACCACATGCCATTAAACAGATTGCAAGCATTTATCAGGCTAAATAAGATATCAGGGGGAACACTAAGAAGAATATGACATTTTTACAGAGTAGATATAGATTTAAAAGCTCAAATTAAATAAAAATATAACCTGACACATAATTATATCGTAATACAGTTTTTTGTTTTGTTTTGTTTTAGTATTACTATAATTGTTCTTACTATTATTTGGGTAGAAAAATAGAAATTTAAATAAATAGAATTATTACCATTCTAAAATTATTAGCCATTGCAGCACATGTAAACAAAATAAGCATTTAATTAAAATGAATTCTAAGTCAAACATTGTATTTATGTAGCAAAAGATGAATCTTGTTGAGTTTTTATTTTTTAAAAAGCATGATAAAATGTTTATTCAGAAAGAGATGTTTTATAACCTAATCTAGAAAACAGAGCTTAATGTGAAGCTTCAATGCTAATATTTAATTGTGGGCCACAATTTCATGGCACTGACTTTTGAAATCCAGGTCCTGGCAGAAAAAGTCACCCTCGATATACCACAATAAGACAATTTAGTGGATTTTCACTGGAGAAGGCAACTTGGTCTGTGCTGCTAGAACATGGGGCAGTAGTGAGGATAGTCAGGGAGAGCTCTCTGCTGAGCAGCTGGACAGAGCCCAGGGCCACATGAGAACAAGACAATATGGACCAAGTGGAAAGCAGGCACAAAGGGCATCCAAACTGGGTCCAACACAGAGTTCTCAGTTTGTTGTTTCATTTTACTTTTACATTTATCCTGATAGTGCCTATGTATTCCCAAGCTTTACCATATTAATTTCAAACCAGGTTACATTGCTTACTATGTCTAACAATACACTTTTATAAAATATTTTTGTATGTCTAGATAGTATATGTCCACCTCTGTCATTGTGTGCCTACCACCTAAAGTCAAGTCTTCTGTTACCATATATTTGACCCCTTTTACCCTTTCCTACGTCCCACCCCCTTCCCGCTGGTAACCACTGTATATCGTCTGTGAGTTTTTGTTTGTTTTTCATGTTTATCTGTTATTTTCAGTTTTATATCTCACATATAAGTGAAATCATATGGTTCTTCTCTTTTCCTATCTGACTGATTTTGCTTAATATAATATGCTTAAGATACATCCATGTTGTTGAAAATGGCAGTATTTCATCTTTTCTTGTAGATAAGTATTATTCCATTATATCTTCTTTATTCAAACATACATCAAAATATACTTAGGTTGCTTCCATGTCTTTCTCACAGTGAATAATGCTGTAATGAACATACAGATGCATATGCCTTTGTAAATAAATGCTCTCAAATTCGAAAAATACTTTTTCTTTAAAAAGTGCATGCCTATCAATTTCTTACCACATTTAGGTCATATTAATAAAAGTATTGGATAAGCTATTTTGTAATTTGAATCTTGTATAAAACTCAAACTTATGAGTTTTAATTTAAATTAATCTATTAAAGCTAAATTAATCTAAATATTATTTATTTTGACATAAATAATCTAAATGGATTAATGTTTTACTCCATATTGCCAAAGTAAATTTGGCATTGATCTGATTTATAAGAAAGTGTTCTAACTTTTTAAATTAATGTTATAGTCAAATACACAATAGATTTTTATTAAGATATTTGTGATTTATTTTAAGATAATTGTGTTAGAAGTTACCTATGAACACAATTCTATATTATAGTGAATATGTTACAACAGTAGATACCTAGAAATGTAATGTATTTATGTAAAACTATTCAGGTCAAAGAACCTCATTTTTAAAAATAATAAATGATAGCCTGGCTGGTGTAGCTCAGTGGATTGAGCGCGGACTGTGAACCAAAGTGTCGCAGGTTCGATTCCCAGCCAGGGTACATGCCTGGGTTGCGGGCCATAGCCCCCAGCAACCACACATTGATGTTTCTCTCTCTCTCTCTATCTCCCTCCCTTCCCTCTCTAAAAATAAATAAATAAAATCTTTAAAAATAATAATAAATGACAGACAATATTTTCTAGAGTAAAAATATTAAAGTATAATCTTAGTATGAGTTATAATATAAATGTATATTTATATATAAACCCATATTTTCTTATTAAGACCATAATATTCAGGTTAAAGATGTTTTAGGATATATTAGTGATTGATAACAGGTGACAAAGAAAACTTCAGGGCATATTTTACCTGAACTTTTCCCCTTATGTTTACTTCTTTCACATTATTAATTAATCAATAATCTACAAAATCAATTACATGTGTTGTCTACCTATGTACATTTCAGTCGAGTCATATCTAACTAAATGTTTGTTGGTTTTCAAAAATGAAAATATATTCTTTCGGGTAATATTTTAGCTATATTCCTGTGAAAACTTATGTGATCTAGGAAGATCTTAAATGTGTTATTTCAATGAGGAACCAAGGGACCAGACATGCAACAGCCAATTTTTTATTCAGTAATTTCATTAATAACCACTTCACTATTTCAAGAAGACCTAAATTATGAAAGTCAAAACTGAACAAATAAAAACTGATCAATTCCTTCTTCTCCCTTCAACCTGTGAACATATCTCCATAACTTTTATACCTGAACTTTCTCTGTTATTATTACAGTCTAGTTTACAACCCTCCCCCGCAAAAAAAAAAAAAAAAAAAAAGAATGACAAGGTAAACAATGGAGCTGTGAATTCTTCTGACCTCTCTGGAATGCAAGATGGAGTTTCTTTTTGTTAGGCATTAAAACCAATAGCAGTTTGAAATACATAATTTGTTATATCTAACTAATCAATCATTCATATTGTTTATGAAAGCTCATGCTGTGGAATAACTAATTGCATCATGCATGAAAGTGGAATGTGATAGGTTGCTGACAACAGCGCCCCCACTGGTAGGCCAAGAAATCTTGACTTCTCTGAAAGGTTCAAATTAACTTGGAAGAAAGATAAAAATTCTTTTGAGGAAGCCAGACAGTGGGGCAGAACCAGCATCCTTCTCCACACCTGCACTGTAACAAAAACAGCAAATAGCCTTAGTGCTTCTTAAACCAGAAGCAATCATTGATTTGTGACTACTCCATTCTCAGGCTTCTTAGTTGTTCATCTTCCTCTGCACACAAGTATCTCTGTGTTTATCCTACCACATTCTATTTTATTTGCTTATTTGTTTATCTTCTCAACTAGATGATGAGTTTTTGTGTAAGGAAAGGATATTGGCCCTCTAACATATTTTGTGTATTATTTGTATTAGGATCACCCACGAAAGAGTCAGATACTCTAGGACAACTTGACCCATTTGAGCTTGCCCAAGAAAATTGTATTTGGAAGAAAGCAGGCACTGTGGGCATTTTCAATGGGCCTCTTGGATATCATTGAAGAAAAGAAATTTTGAAGTCAGAAGCAAAGTCGTGAAAGTCCACCTTTCCAAGCTATGGGACCAAAACAGTCATTCCAAAATCAGTGGCCAAACAAACCTGCCAAGAAGAGTTTTTAATGTTTTCCAGATCCACATTTTGGGGAAAGTTATGAAAGTTGGTAATTCTGTTATTTAAATAAAAGTAAATATCAATATTGGTTTTGGTGTATTATCTGTCAGTCTCTTCAACTGAAATTCAAAACAATATTTGATACATTGAAATGTTGAAACTGATTATTTTTCATCCTATAATGAAAGTATCTAAAGCCCCTACTAGAAAATTGGCAACTTCAATAAGCATTAATGTAGTCTCAGGCTGATGTATCAATTTGCCAGGGCTCCTATAACAAAGTACACATCCTGGGTGACTTAAAGAGCAGAAAGTTATTTTCTTTACAGCTCTGGAGGGAAGCAGAAGTCCAAGATCAAGATGTCTGCAAGATTGTTTTTTTCCTCAGGGCTTTGAGGCAAGGGTTTGTTCCAGGCCTCTCTCCTTTGTTTGTAAATGGCCACCTCCTCCTTATGTCCACCATGCTTTCTCTCTGAATATCTGTGTACACGTTTCCTCTTTTAAAAAGATATCTACCACATGAGGATTTGACCTACCTTAGAGACCTCATTTTAACTTTATTGCTATGAAGACCAGAAACCGTGACATGTGAGCTGAGAGCTTAGGACTTCTATGTCTGAATTTCTGGAGGGATATAATTCAGTCCATAACAATAGCTAAATCAGTTTTCTAAATGCTTTAAATGGTGGACAGGTTTTGCTGAAATTATCCAGAATTTTACGGTAGGTTTTTTTTTTTCTTACAACAAGGCCTCAATGTTATTCGTCAAATGATGAAGAAAGCTGTGTGATGTTTTTCCATGAAGATTGCACTATGCAAATATATTTTTCAAAAATGTTTGTTTTGGACAACTGTATTTGGAATGTAAAGCATCTGCCACATTATAACATCACACTTTCACTTCCTCATGTGGAAAGCCATATGCAACATTTTGGAAACACACTGACTGCGGGTGGTAAAAATTCAGAGTAAGGCTGCCAGTTTTATTGCCCGAAGAGAACATCTCTGCAGCTTATCTTCATTCTTCTGGATACTTTATTTTGCGCATTAACAATTGATCATTTGACGAGTACTGACAACTGCTGTTTGCAGAATCACTTATGCTAGCTAATACATGTGCTACTAAAAACTCACATTAACATCTTGCTACAAGAACGTGATAAACGTCTCGGCACAGCATTTTAGAGTTTCTCTTGTATTTTACCTTTATTTGCCAGCAGCATTAAAATAGAATGATAATGATTGTATGTTTATTCCTTCTATCTGGGAAAAATGTACTTAAATATCTTGGATTATTAGCTGTCTGTGTGTAAACAAATGCAAATATTTAATAAAACAATAAACCACTAAATAACCCAGGAAATCACATAAACTATAAAACTACTTGAAGTTTTCAACCTTCACAATAAGGAATCTTGACCTTTAAAAATTAGAGTGAATGCTCAGTGTGTGCCACACATGGTATGAAACTCTTCAAATATATATGATCTAATGACACATGTTGATTTTATAACTACTCTATCAGTGAGATCCTTTTGTTATCTCCATTTTGCAGATGGGGAGACTAAGGCTCAGGGGATTAAGTAATTTATCAAACAAACTTCACACTAATGACCATAAAATAACGCAACCAAAATTCAGGCCAAGGTTGTGTGACCCCAGATTTAAGACTATTAGCTCCTGCAAACGTAGCTATCTATCAGAACTATTAGAACAATTACTGAAGATTTAAGCACATTGACTTTGGATCATGAAACTAGAATTTTTATATTAGCTCCATCACTCATCTGTATACCTTTCCTGAGTTTCAAAATATTGTTACCACACAGTCTTAACCAAACTCTTCATATCTAGCCACCGAGGATCCTCTCCCTTCAGTGTGCCAGGCTCCTTAGCATTTGTTCTAGATGTATCCCTATGAACACAGTATAGCTCCCTCCCCCTGTGTCATAATATGTCTCATACAGGCTGGAGGGCACAAGTAGGTTTACAGTTGTGAGTATGTGAAACACAGAGCTTATTTTGTATTATTATTTATTAATTATTGTACTAAACTGTATAAATAAATAGTGATGATAAATTTAAAAAGTTAGCATGTTTCCAATCACAGAGCAACCATTTAATTTGTATCTGAAAATATTATATTTTTGTCAGTATTGCTACTGCTCTATTATTGTTATTGCCAGTACAATTTATATTTAATATAACTGAGCTATAAACACTAAAAAGTGATTTATTTTAATATTTTCTAATGTGATATAAAGTTCAATAGAAGGTATACATTTTGTACATATGGCCATTACTCTAGGATAGAAATTATAAGTCAAAACTTCAAAGAAATACTGTCATAGTTGACTTACAAAAGGAGGGATTTCCTTCTACTGTGTTTCATATCCAGCAATGTTGCCTATATTGATTTCCTGGGGAGAGAGGGTCTTTCTAGACTAATAAAAATTAAGACAGCTATTTTGATTGGAGACCCAATATATTGTACATAAATACATTTATTTTATTGATAAATACAGATAAATACATTTTCTTTACTGATTCACAATCTACCAAAATTGTAGTGTCCAACAATTTTGCCTATTTTAGGAAATCCTCAGTTACTACTACATATGTACTTTTTAATGCCTTATATGATTTTATTTTTCATAACTAACCTATAACTCAGTTCATGTTGACAGTAAGAAAGTCTCAGGATTTTGACTTTTTCATTTTGAATTTTAAAGTCATGTAAAAATTATATCTGATGATGAAAAAGTTCCGTTATTTAGGAAAATAACAGTATTAAGAACATTCATAGAAAAATATGACATAGAAGAATTAGGAAACAAATATATTTTTCTATGTCAGAGACAGAATATGCACTTTTTAAAAATAGAAATGAAATGAATAAGTTATTAATGCTATAATTACTAATAATAATTAGTAATGTTATTAGTAATTATTAGTAATATTAGTAATATTATTAGTAATATTATAAGTACTATAATTGTAAAATTTATTTTATAGTGTGATTACTTAGAAATTTTCATCCTATGTTCCAAGCAACAATGATGATTATAATGAGGGTAAAAATAACATGTATTAATATTTACCATATTAAATATAATATTTGAGGAAAAAGCATATACATTAATGTGTATTTATTTAATTAAATTATCTTTTTATGTTACTGAGAAAACAAAAAATAAAAGAAACATAAATTCCACTTTTGAATGTTTTATTAGTTTCTGTGGTAATAAATATTTGCATAATATTCCTAAATTCCAACACCATCTGTGACAAATCTTGATGCTTAATAAGTATTTGAATAAATAAATGGATAATAAGTGGCTAATAATGTCTAATAAATAAAACAATTTAAACTAGTTTTTTAAAATGGTTCAATATTAGAGTAATATAACACTTAAAGAATAGTTTTATTTCTTACAATTTTTTAAAACTATATACTATCTGATTTTACTAGTTGACGAAAGAGACCCCAGTTGATGACATACTTGGGAACCATTCTGGATTGCCTCATTAGGCAATAAATAAAACATGCTTTCCTTTCTTCTGATTGTGTATGTGTACAGGCAAACTAGCTGCACACTAATTGTGGAAGTAAAATGGGATCGGTATCATTAGCATTAGTTGTGTAACATTAAAATGTATAGAGTAAATAATTTCATTTATAAACCACATATGCTCATGAAATATGTACAGAATCAAAAAATTGAAATATGTGAAACCTATGCACACATGTAAGTTTCATTTAAAAAATATCCTCCTACGGGCCTCCATCATATATAATGGCAGTCTCTCATTAAGCCTGAGCAAACGTAAACTATCAGGAGGCACAGTGAAGAATGAAAGTGAAGAATAAATCAATTGGTTAAACAAGCATTCCGGACTTTTAGGCAACCCATACCCTTTCCTACATACATCACCTTCCTGTTCGCAGGTTCGTGTCTTGATAAATTTGAGGGCTTGACCTAGTTTGTTTAAGAGAATTTTTCAAGATGGTGTCCTAGACACCTGCTCCTCAATCTATCAAGTGTGACCAGCAATAGCCTTAATGTTTAAGTCCACATGGGCTATTACTTGCAAAAAACACAATAAAGATAAATAAATTAAATTAAATTAAAGAAATCCATCAATATGCAACCCAGGCCCCATTTAAAAAATATTAGTTTCTATAGGCATAAAATTACTCCATTATATTTCTAAAGTATATTCTAAATGTTTATTCTTAATACCGGTACTTACGAGTATATTCACAGATTGATGACAGGTTGAGATTTGACTCAGTCTTTGAAACAACCACACAATGAATAAACAGCACAGGGCTTGAGCGGGTTGCAGGAATGGCGCGTGAACATTAAAGAATCTAATTAACAGAGCACTGATTCGCAGAACAGGTGTTTTTGTTTTTCTTGTTGTTGGTGATGATTTGTTTCATTGGTTGATTGTTTACTTTTTGAGGTTTATAAATTTAAACATCTAGGGAAACACATTTAAAACCATGCAAATTGTTGTCCTGCTCTCTTACCAATTCCCTTTCTCAATGTGAAGAAACCGAAGACACCCATGTGAGTGTGGTCATCAATCCAAACATGACATGTTGCATGTAGGCAGTATTTTCCTCTGGTGTGATGACAGCATTCTTGCATGGAGTTGGAGGCATACCTTGATCTCATTAACTCTAGTGTTTATCCACTAAGCTGGAAATGCATTAAAGTTGTACAGGTTTTTTTTCACGTTAATTAATGTGACACATTCATTGAAAAGCTGTGGCAGCACTATAGAACAAGAAATTCATACTTGTCAGTTTTATATTTTTCAGAAAAATGGAAACTTCATCTCATCCTGTTAAATTCAACCTGTATCTGCATTTGAACTGCAGTCAAGTACAAAATGAGATCATTAATATTCCTTCCCAAATTGTTGTCAAACTCACAGCTTTGCAAATGCTTTAGAGAAGTCATGGAAGTAGACTGATGAAAAAAGTAACAGGTTAGGTGTACCTGCTCCTTTTGATGTAGCCTCTTTTTAAATCTTCTTATACCTGAACAAGATCCACATGAGGATGCAACAACACAGAATGAGAGAGAGGAAGTACAGCCCCCATGGAGACTGCATAGTAACAGACTTAACTCCTATTACTTTTTGGAAAAAAATAATCTGAGTTGGATGGCATGTGGATAGGGACAGGTTTGGGAAAGATCGAATATTACAAGACACCAAGCAAAATAACCACTCTAAGGGGATTTATTGACAAGATTTCCTTTACTGCCTTGATTAAAATGCTTGTTATTTCTATGACTTTTTCTTCTAATTAAAAGAATGAGCAATGATTTATGAAATTAGATCACCTCATTTGTCTATATTACTAATGGCACTTATTTTAAATCACTTGAAATGTTCTCCACGTCAGAAGTTCTACTTAGAAAATGTGAAGAGATGTAAATATACATAAATGAATGCATTTTTACATATACTATTAGGAATTAAGTACATGAATGGAAAGGACATGGGCCAAAATATTAATAATATTTAAACAGGTATATTTGGCTAATGGATATTCACTTATTTTTACTTTTCCTTCATATTTTTGTTTTGTTTGGATTTTTCCATTGCCTTGCTATCCATTTTTTAAATCAGGAAATATAATGCCATTTTAATTTTGAAAAACACAAAATGTTTCAGCATGTTGGGTAATTATGACAGATTGACACCAGTAGTGGTTTCACTGGCTGGAGACAGTGACGACAACGCTTGTTCATCATGCTCCATTCTGTCTCTGGGCAATTATTGATGACCTCCCCTGCTCAATAGCTGTGCTGTCTCATATGGCGGCCGCTGGCCACAGGTAGCTAATGAGCAATTAAAACATTGCTAGATTTGAAATGCACTTGTTTAAAATTGGCTTAACTAATTTTTACAGACAAAGAAGCAAATATCTAAAGTAATCTGAGTCTGTCACATTTTCTCTTTATTTCAGGGTTAATGGCATATGCTACATTCTATAATATTAAGTCATGAGAGATTGTTGCCATTTAAACTCTTCAGCACAACAGACAATATAGAAAAACTGAAAATAATTGTATCCACTGAATATAATAATTTCACTATGAATGTTTGTACTTATATTTATAGTTTTAGGAATAAAATATTGGGAGTTACATTTTTGTACTTATATAATTTTGGAATTGAAAAATAAGCAGAACACATAGAAAAAAACACTTATTCATTGTTAGTTCTAAATTGTAATATAGCAAGATGCTCAGATTAAAGTTGTTTCATCCTACATCATTTCAAGACAATGTTAAAGTGAAAAAAAATACCATTTCTGTATGAGTGGAGTCGAATATTCTCCCTGACTCTGCATGGGTTTTTCCAGGTACTCCAGTTTCCTCCCACATCCCAGAGATGCATCCATGAGGTAAACTGGCTTGTGTACATGGTCCCGGTCTGTGTGAGGGTGGGTGTGTGTAAGTGTGCCCTGTGGCGGAAGAGTGTCCTGTTCAGGGTGGTTCTTACCTTGCACTCTGAATTGCCCAGACAAGCTCTGGCTGTCTATGACCCTGAACTATGATAAATGAGTTGGACAATGATTCTCTTACAAATGTTCATTTATCTTTCTTATATGCACGCATAGCTCACATTTATTTCAATATTCAGTAGTGGAAGTGTTTGGGGTCTTTATTTAGAAATTTGGAAATGTCTTTGTCATCAGACACGTGCCATAGGAACTTAGCTCTCATTTACATCAGCTGGCCTATGGTATAATTGGTTTTGTTACACATCATTGCACTTAACCTTGCAGTTTCCAAGACCTTTTGAAGTTAAGTAAGGTCTTACTGTATTCTTGACACTTATGTATGTACATACACAAATAAAACAACTCCAAATAATCTTAAGCCAGTAATGTAAATCCCCTTATAGTTAAGTGAAAATAACTTCTTAAAAGAAAAATTGTGATGAGGCTATATCCAGTGTTTACCAAAGTAAATATTTTCCTCTTTCTGGTGAAAGAATTTATTTTATAAAGTGAAATTTCTGGTTCTCTCATTTTATAACAGAAATATATGTTGTATATTTAATTGCTTCAAGTCCAACCTTAAAATGAAGAAAAATTTTAACTTACAGAGACAGGTAAAGTCTAAACTATTTGTATCACTTTTGCTGCTTGAGTTTTAATTAGCTTTATGAAACCCACAAAGTTTATTTATACAATGAAAACATAGTTGGAAGACACCTGTAATATCAGTTTTAAATGACAACAAATGAGGGATATAGCTTTGGGGTTAAACCTTGGCTTTCAGCCTATTTAGCGTTTGTGGAATATTTTCCCCATTAGCACTACTATTCACTATCAACACTATGCCATGCTTTTATTACTAAGGTTAAACAAAACTTATTTCTCACATCTCAGTGTTTTGTCATTTTGCATTTATTTAAATAGCATAGGAGTACAACTTCCATCTATAAAACCAGCACTAATATTCATTTATGAAGATAACTAAAATGATCTGCTAGGAATTAAACAGTGAAAAAATAAACAGGGACACTATGGAAAATTCATTGAGGTTATGATTTGTTCTTCTTATCTTAATATACCACAAGGTGGGGCAAAAGTAGGTTTACAGTTGTGAGTACATGAAACACAGTTTATTATTGTATTATTATTATTTATAACTTGTATTATTTTCCATACGAACAACTTTTCATTTGTTCATACTTACTTTTGCCCACCCTGTATATAGCAATGAAAGATCAACTGTATTTCTTTATATTTGCAACATAAACAGAACCTAAAAATAAAAAGATATCAGTTAATACCAAATAAACACCCAATACCACAAAAACATATCTAAGAAAATATGTACAAAACATGTACACTGAAAATGCAAACAATAATGTGAGAGTCTAAGAAGACCTAAATAAATGAGGGCATCCGGGGGTTAAAAGGCTACATTTCAAAGATGTCAAGTCTATGTAAACTGATCTCAATATTCAATGCAATTCTAACCAAAATTCCAGCAAGCAATAATAACTCAATCTACTATATGACTTATTAATTGAGTAAATGTAGAAAATAATAGGTTTATAACATTTTAAAAGACACATTGCTTGTAAATCAATTATACAACCACTTATCAGATCTGGTTTTCTGATTAATGAAATTCACTTCACCTTGCTCTTACTCCTATCTCTTCTAAACAGTTTCATGACACTTGAATTTTGATAATTGTTGTTTCATTTTTCTAACTTAAAAGCTATTGTTTTGTTGATCATTATTTTATGCTAATTTAAATCCAACAACCCATGAGAACTACAGCTATTTGAATCATAACAGTAATTTATAACTAAACAAGGAAAAGATTTCTGAGCAAAATTTTTATGAGGTGATAGGATATATAGGACATGCAAGAGAATAGGAAAAAAGTCCAAATTGATTCTGAGAGAAAAATTTGCATTTATAACAGAGAAATTAACATTCTGGTGCACTACAGATAAACTTTGACTTCTTAAAAATTTTACCCAGTGACAATGTTTTCTAAGAACTATTAATAATAATTGTGGAATGTGTTATTGATTCACTCTGTTAAATATATTGTTCTTTTCCTGGAAGTTTCAAACCAATAAAAGAAAATAACTTATTGTTTCTTTATAATAATAAAGAACAAAATAACAAAATAATTTTAGTAAATTATTTTTAGTAAAGTCATTTTCACCATCACAAAACTATCAAATAACACTCACATTCACTTCACTTATAAAATAATAAGTTATTACATTTATATTTAATGATTTTTGTCTTTTGATGATTCTTAAGATCAATTGTACACACTTATCTATTCTCCTTCCCTGCAAATATCACTTATTGATCTCCATTAATACCATCGCTCTATACTTGTATTTTCCCCTAAACTGTTGTTTAAACTGAATGTATATAGTTATAATTTATTTGCCATTGATTTAGTCAATATCTCAACAGTTAGTAATTTAAATTCCAATATTTCCATTGATCTTCAAGGAAGCCTCTATATACTTTTTGTTTGTTTGTTTTTATCTTGCTCCTCAAAACTTCTTCAGATTTTGCTTATTTTCTGAAGTTGATCTGCTTTAGTCTAGGATTCAGAAAGATATTATAGACTGAAATCCAAGTATTTCTTAGGTTGATTTCTCATCTGGAAGCTCTGGAGAAAAATCCACTTCTAACATCATTCACATTGCTGGAAGAGCTAAGCTCCTTTGGGTTGTCAACTTAGATCTCTGTTACCCACGGACTGTCATCTGGGTCTGCTTTCACCTCAAATGCTACCTGCTGTGCTTACCATTTGGCTCACCCAGCTTCCAGCAAACAACATCGTGTCAAAAATCAAAGACAAAGAGAGAATTTTAAAGCAGCGAGAGAGAAAAAGTGCCTCACATGAAAAGAAGCCTCCAAAAGACTATAATACAGTTTCTCAGCAGAAACCCTGCAGGCTAGAAGAGAAGAGGATGATATATTCAATTCACTGAGAGAAAAAAAAAACTGCCAATAAAAACCATTTTATCTGATAAAGTTGTCCTTTATAAAATAAGAGAAATAAAGAATTCCTCAAGCAAAGCTGAAGGATTTTATCACCACTAGACCTTCTTATAAGAAATGACAAAAGGCGTTTTCTGGCTGAAAAAAAGTAACACTGATTAGTAACATAAAAATGTAAAAAAGAAAACAACACACACTGGTAAGGGTAAGTATATACTGAAATTCAAAATACTCTAATACCATAATATGTATTGATAGGTAACATAGAATATGGTAGCATGTTAATTACTTAAAGTAGGTATATATTTAAAGGACAAAATTATTAGAAAAAATACCATTAATAATTTAGTAAAGGATACACAATATAAAAGAAGTAAGTTGTGACATCAAAATTATAAAATATATGAAAAAAACAGTAAAGGGGCATAGTTTTTGTATATAAATAAAGTTATTATCAGCTCAAAGTAGACTGTTATGGTAACCACAAAGCAAAAACAGCAGTGGATACATGAAAGATAAAAGGGAGGAGCTCAAGCCCAACCTCTACAGACAATCATCATAAAGAAAGAAAGCAAGAAAAGAAAAAAGAGAGGAAGAATGGAACAAAGGAGTTACAAAAAAAGCCAAAACAAAAAGAGATGGCATTAATAGTCCTTACCTATCAATAATTATTTAAAAAATAAATAGATCATTTTCTGAAATCAAAAGGCACAGAGTATCTAATGGGCAAAATAATAAGACCCAATAACATCCTTCCTATAGAGTCTCACTTCAACATTAAGGACATACATAAGGCTCAAATTGAAGAGATGAAAAAATGATATTTTATACAAATAAAACCAATAAAAGAACATGGGTAACTATGTTTATATCAGATAAAATAGATTTTAAGTAAAAAAAAAGAAACGAGATAAAGATGTTTTTATGTAATGGTAAAAGGTCAATTTACCATGAACATAATGCAATTTTAAAAATATATATTCACCCAATATTAGAGAACCTACATATATTTGTCAAGTAATAACAGATCTAATGGGAGAAATAGATGTCAATATACTACTAGTAGGGAACTTCAATACCCACTTTCAACTATAGATAGAACATGCATACAGAAGATTAATGAGGAAACACTGGGCTTGCACTATTATTTATTTTAGATGGACCCAACAGGGATATACAGAACTTTCCTTCCAAAAGCAGCAGAATACACATTTTGTCTCAAATACACAAGGAATGCCTTCCAGGATATGATTCTAAGTGATTTCTTTTAACACTTTTGTCACATAGTTACTGTTTTATCTGTTTTATAGATAGAGACATCAAAGCACAAACATAAGTAAAATAATTTGCACAAATCTATGCATATAGTTAGCAGCATAGCTAGAATTTGAGCTGAAATATTTTAGATCCAGAGCCATTAAGGATGCTACACTAAACATTTAAAATTATTCAGATACATATACACATATATAATATGTGCATGCACAAAATTTAGAAATTAAAATATTGTTGAAATATTTAGAGTAGAGGTCAGACATAGAAACTACAAACATAAGGGAAAAGATATGAAAAATAGAGAAATGAGCCCTGGCTAGTGTGGCTCAGTGGATTGAGCTCTAGCCTGTGACCCAAAGGGTCATTGGTTCAATTCCCAATCAGGACACATGCCTGGGTTGCTGGCCAGGTCCCCAGTGGGGGATGCGCGAGAGGCAACCGCACATTGATGTTTCTCTCCCTCCCTTTCTCTTTCCCTTCCCTTCTCCCTAAAAATAAATAAATAAAATCTTTTAAAAATGGAGACATGAAATTACCTAAGTAATATGGGTCCTATAAAAACTTGAAAAACTAGAAGAAAATAATATTATCAAAGAAATAATTGAGGAAACCTTCCTAGATTTGAGCATAGTAGTTGTCTAACAAGCACTGAAGTGGATAAATTATAAACCCATGCCTATACACACCTTTGTAAAGTTTTAGAGTGCTAAGAAAAAAAAATCACACAGTAAAAATAATACTTGAGAAGGAAAAAAGGGAAAGAAAACAAAATGGCAGAAAGTATACTACTTCAAAAATACTAGAATCTGACCATCATCATTTGTCATGCTAAGGACATTTCATTTGAGTTGTCCATGCATGCAATAGTAGACTAATTTACCTTTAATTATGTAGTGAATTATACATACACTGTTATGATAATGTAAATAAATTTAATTGTTTTATATTTCTTTGTCTTCTTATTTAATTTTTAGAATCAACTATAGCCAAGACCCAGAACATGGTTATTGCTATAGAAAAGAATATAACTATTTATAAATATAAAAATATCATACCAAAAGAGAAAATAAAGAATGACCACATGAGGGAAAGGGTGCTAATTTCTTTCAACTTTTTTCATTATCTAAAATTTATTAATAAATACAAATTTTGTATAAAATTGTGCTATGGATAATAAAGGCATGTAGCTGAAAACTACCCATAATTATATAAACATCAAACTTTGGAATGGAAGGAGGAGAGAAACAATGGAGATTTAAGTCAATTGCTTCCTTATCTTTCATAGCCAGAGTGAATATATATGTGCTAACCTGAAATATTAAGAAATTGACATCCAAGCTTATTGTTAAAATTCTGAGGATGAGCCCTAGCTGGTGTGGCTCAGTGGATTGAGTGCCGGCCTGCAAAGCAAAGAATCACTGGTTCAATTCCCAGTCAAGGCACATACCTGGATTGTGAGCCAGGTCCCCAATTGGGGGCACTTGAGAGGCAACCACATATTGATGTTTCTCTCTTTCTCTCTCTCTTCTCCCTCCCCTCTCTCTAAAAAATAAATAAAATATTTTTTTTAAAACTGTAGATAAAAATATTCTGAGGATGAGCATGAACTGGTTAAAGAAATTATTGTGTCTGATAATAAGTACCTACATATCCCCTTGATGAAATAAATGTTACTTTTGGAAGAAAAGTTTTCGAATGACTTTCACCAAATCACACATCTTGACTGTTTTTTTGGATTCAAGAGCGTAATTATAATTATAGATCATTTCTTCTTAATGAAATGTAAATTAGGAATGTTAAGAGTAGTACAGCTACTTGGTTTTCATTGTGAAACAATCCTCTGGTGGTGCTCACATTCTATTTTAAATTCTGTTAAGCGTTGGTGCATTTAAAATTGATATTTATCTCACAAAACCATATGATTTTTAAAGTCAGTAGAATGTAGCATTGTGGAGTTACAATACTATTTCTTATGGTATTACTTCTTGAACATTCACTGAATCAGAATTACCTACCTTAAATCTTCCACCTATAGTTTGTAAATTGTTATCCAAGTATCCCAACCACTTAGTGTCTCAAGACCGATTTATAATACAGAACAGTAATGCTTTAGCAAGCAATCTGTAAAACGAAATTTATATGAAATGAATTAATCATAGCATCTGGCATATAACATATATTTTAAAACTGTTTTTGAGAATTTTACTCAGACATTTAAAAGCATAGGATAAATTATAAACTTTATAAAATATTAATTACTAACACCATTTTAGTGTGATTCTCCAAAATTTGAGCATATTTATGCAGCAAGAGCTAACATAATAATGTACAGAGAAATAATAATGTATGAATTGATGTCATTTCATTTAAAATCCAATTAAATAATATAAAGTTTTTTATTGTAAAAGTTTTGAGGATACATCCCAGTCCTTGATTCTGGAATATGGTTAGGAAACAGTTTAATATATAATTTAAGTTATGTAATAGAGTAAAATTTATATTAAATAATATGTTAAAAATGTAGCCTAGAGAAAAACAGAATTATGCTGGTATGGCAAACAAGGCATGTATATATGGTAGTGAGAGGTCATTGATATTTGTATGGTCAGATACCTTCAACAAGAGACAAATAGCTTACAACCTACGAATCATGATCGTGACATTTGTCCTCAGAATATATAACAACAGCCTACTAATTCTAGACACTTAATTGAAAGTGTGCTATGACTAAATAATGGCTTATATTCTAAAGTTGTTTTGAGTTAGACTATAAGATATTCCACAAATATTTGGTTTTGTTACCTTTAGGACACAGGCACACACAAATAATCCAATGTCAAGGTTCTTCGATATGCACAAAAATATAGTATGTGTCAAGTGCTAATATATTTTGACTTGAAGTACCTTCATACCTAAAACTACAATTTATGTTAAAAAATCACCATGAAGTGAATCAGAGTACGGTGTGAACATTTCAACTGAGCAGGTAAGAGATTAAGCCAAATATCATTGTAACTGGTATTCACACAAGCCAGGCTGATGGTTTTCCAAAATGTCAAAGCTGTGACAATAACAAAAATAACATCTATATTCAAATGTTTCACATACATTATCTTACTTTATCCTAATACAACATTTACGTTCCAGTTGTAAGCCTATGAAATACTTAACACCCAGACCTACATTGCGCAGAAGACAGATAAGGTCAAAATAAACCCAGTGGTTAACTCTAAATCCAGAAATGTCCCTTGTGAACGTCTCTGCTCCCTGAGCTGTCACACACTTATTAATAAATTCTTTCTTTCAAATTATAAAAGGAAAGTTTTGTTAAAATTGTTTTTCCATTGGAGAGGCCTGTCATATGCTCTGACTCTTTGCAATAAAAATAACATCCTGAATTAGCTCCAGGTAATGCACAGACTACTCAAGAAACTGGTATGTTAAAATTACATATTTTAGGAAAAAAATAGCACTTATTAAAAAATCCTCAAAAACAAATCATCACAAAGCTAATTAAATTACTGTTTTGTGACTCATGATGTATTCACTTTGTTTGGAACAGATTTCATCCATTTCAAATCATTTGTTCAGCCTTGAAAACATACGCATTTTGTGCCATTGTTTTCTAAAGGGCAGATCATGCCTTTTCTGTTTGGTATACTATTTTCAAAATGTCACAAAAAGGCATAGAGTAAAGAATCCCAGAGACCCAGAAAAACAAGTTTTGCATATCTAATTACAAAAGAGAGAACAGAAAACTATCCCCAAGACATTCAAGTGATTTTTATTTATTTTGCGTGAATATTTCATTTATGGATATATTACATAAAGAAATAATCATCTCTATTTATTACCTTCACACAGATATCATGCTTAAGTATATTTATGATTGAAAACATTTAGGAATACTATTCTAAATGTAGTCATTGCTAGAATGAGCATTGTTTCCAAGTTTTGCTTTTCTACCTTCTCACTCCCGTATCTATTAAGATAGATGATGACATATTTGGTTGAAAATTACAATCAGGTTGAATTTGGAGGAAACATTTTGCTACTTTCTGTCTTCTTCTCGCTTAAAAATATCCTTTTCTTCTGTGATCTTGGCTGTTCATGTGCTTCCCCCTATAGCTATGCAAGTTTTCTGATAATATCCAAGTTTTAAGGCCCTCTCAGATTTAAAGAGATGTATATTAAAACACGATGCATTTTAAAATTCTCAACCCACATGTAACCCAAGTCAAATATGGCCCAAACTGAACTTTTCACGCCTCCTGCCAGGATCACTCTCCTTTCTGAAAATCAGTAGTCCATCTGGGACATAATCAGTCACTCTCCACCTGAAGCCCTTGAAGACCATGGATTCGTTCATTTCCATTACTCCCTCGTGGGTCAGTTTTTAAATTCTGCAGGTTTCATCTCAAATATATCCTTTCTTCTCTAACCCTCTGTCACTAAGGGCAACCTTTATTATCCCATGATTAGGATTGTGTACTGTTCTGTTACTGATATTTAATTTCTTTCACCCATGCTCAAAAATCCTATTACCTACCCTCTTCTCCCCACCTCCGTACTGAATTTATTATCGTTTCCTATCCTCTCTTCTAACTCTCTTTTGGGCCAGATATTCTCTGTTGTGGGAAGTGTTCCTATGCATTGCGTGTTGGCAACATCCTTCTCCTCCGCCCTAGAAGCCAATAACTCAGGAAAACACAATTACCACTGGGTGAAAATGACTGTATGGGGGTTATTTTTATTTTGATAAATTGTTTATTTTCTGCAAAATTTCTGCCTAATAATGTTACTGTCTTCTATTTTATATTAATATAAACTAAGCGTGAAATACTTGGAAGCCAGGTAAATGTATTCTTTATTATTTATTTATTTATTTATGGACCTTTTTATCCAGTGAATTCTATTCTACTGGGTTCATTTTGTTCATGTTAAAATAATTTCTGGCATACTCAAGGGCGGCTCCATAGAGTATCTTTATTCTTTTGACACATCTCCATCATTAGCTGAGCAGTTTTTTGCTTTCTAACGAAGCAATATATTCAAGTTCAACTTATATTTTTGCTGTCCCTAAACTACAATCAGCCATTATTCCAAGGAGATTTTTTTCTTAAGTGAATAAGAATATTTAGAATCACACAGATGTGTTCATTGCTGTTGAGGTATCATTATCTTAGGTCAGTTGAGTGTTCAGGTTTAGAAGATATGAACATTACTCATTCTTATAGGACATATCTGTCTCCAAAATATAGAACTATATATGCATGCTTTATATTATGTATGTGTGTGTTTTGGGCAGATTCTTTCGAGATTACAATATTCACCTTTAAGAAATCAATGTGCACTTTAAAATATTCTTATGGTACTTCATAAACAAGGTGAGTGCTACACTCACATTTTATGATTCTGCTGTCATATAGTTTAATTTTATATGTTATAAACTTTATAGGATTTTGCTAGAGTCTTGCTTTAAACCACCAACAATCCTTTTCTTGAAGTAAACATAGAAAGGTGATAGAAAGATAATAGAAAGATGATGATAGATGGATGATAAAATTTGGACCACTACATTAACTCCTTTTTGGTACTCATTCTGTTGTGCACTTTCTGGTGTATTGCCTCAGTCTAGAAATCTTCCTTCAGCTTTTCTTATAATGTGGGCATCCTGGTAACAAATTATTTCAGCTTTTCACCTGAAAAGCTGTTTATTTAACATTTTTGAGAAATGTTTATTATCAACTATGTTTCTTGGATAAATATTTTGGGTTCAAATCTTCTTCCTTCCTTGTCATCCATTGTCTTTGTGTACTATTTAGCCTTAAATTGACTTGTGTTCTTTATATGCATCCTAAATGGATTTTGTGAGTGGCTATTTTGATTACTTTGGAATCACCAATGTTACAATGTATTGATAGTGTCACGATGTGAGAATGTGAGCGTTCAAGATTGCAAGGCTGTAAAATTATAAATCATCATATTTTGGAACAATCAATTTCAAGAAGACTAAGTTTGAGATATTGTGATTCCAGGAGATGCCAAGATCATGAGATTTTGATAGTACCAAACTATGAGAACCCATGATTACTCTTAATTTTTCAATCCAAATCTCCCTTCTGCTTATTCATAAAATCCCCTGAAAGAGAATTACTCGTTAAGAAGATTAACTCTGTATTTGGGGTTCTTTCAGATCACAATCCAACACACCAGCCAAAAGTCAGCCACAATGTGGCTATTCCGTCCAAATGCTGTCTTTCTTAGGTTGCATTGGCTCCCATATATGTTCTGACCTCAAACTCAGCAGCTGGACCCTTGTATAAAATTGCCCCTTATCCCTCAATCGCCTACCCCCAAGCATCTCCCCGTAGAGTTTCCTTCTTTTAATTTCTTTATGTTTATAGTTCCTTATCATGGTTTTAAGCAAAAGTATAATTTCTTTTTTTCATATAGAGATATTTTGTAGTTTCTGTAAAGGTTATTTTTTGTGAAGGAGTGAAGGTAATCCATGGACTTCTATAACTTAACCATAAATGTTACTTCTTAAGTCCTACTTTAAAATTTATTTCTTATTTTAAATTTTATTTGTCAACTATGGTTGACATTCAATATTATTAAATGTATATCTGAGTTGGATCTTATGCAAATAGAATGACTATTATAATAGATTTCCCATTTTCTTCATTATAGGAATTTGCTATTGATACTTATATTCATGCATATGTTAAATGGCATCATACATTATTGTCTATCCACCAGATTTTAATTACCTAGCTATCTACCTCTCTATCTATACATCTGTATCTATTATAAGACACAAGATGGTGTGTCTTATTTTTATATTTCAAGTCATTCCTACATAGTACATGCTTATAAAAATAATTATCAAATAAACAGATGAATGTGTAAATGAATAAGATATATGAGCTGTGTTTACAATAAATGAATTTAAGTGCCCTAGATATATGTTTACAAGTGGAAAATGTTTATAAACCATAAGCAATGTTTTGTCTATGATTAAAGTATTAGAAATCATTTGATGCTATTATAGAGAAGCTGATCTAGGAGATAGAATGTTATCAAAGAAGAAAATGTAACATTAACTATTGCCCTTAGACCAACACTCTGCCCCTCAGGGTGAATCATCTGTTGTGCTGTTTTATTCCAACTTACTAATTTTTACCCACTGATTTTCATCGTATTTCAGCAAAAAGTAAATTTACTTTTTAAGAAAGAAGTTTTCTCAATTTTGAGGCCTTCTTTTACTGATGTCTATTTTTTTTTATCTGATTTGCTCATGTAATCATTGAAACCTTTGCTGTGCTTTGGTTTCTGGCACGTATATGGTCCCTGACTTGTGAACTTATGACCTTGCGCTCATGTGTAAGTGGCAACTGGTTAGTACCACTCAGATGAATCAAGGTGAATAGTAGGTTAACAAAGGAACTAGTGTTTTCTAGGGCACCACTCATGTCACGGTGTTAGTGTTTATTTAATTCCTCAAATAGGAGGAAGAAGAACTGTCGGGGGAAGAAGAACTGTTACCACTACTGATAATTAAGATTGGCTTAAGTATGTCAGCTCTCCTCTCTGGAGCCCCCGCCATTGGTGCACTGGTCTGCTTGTCTCAGGTCTTTTTTATGAGTTTTGAACACACAACTAATTCTTCATGAGGGTGTTTTGTATCTTTCCGCATCTGTTATTGTCTGCTACTAGACTTTTGGTAAGTAATGATCAAGACCTGAATAAACATAAGGAAAATGAACAAACAGGTGAAAATTCTAAATAGCTATGGCAAAGGTCAAGTCCAGCCAAGACAACTGAGGAGCTGATGGGGAACAGGATCAGGGGCTCATGCAGAGTGAGTTATATGGGTCAAGTGCAGTGAGACATACCAGTAATACTGTAGAGGTCTCACTAAGCTAACCACTGATTCAAGCTACCCAAGTAGCTTGAGCCTCATCTGGATGGATACATTTTAAATTTAACCACAAACTATATTTGAGGCCTACAGGAAATGTCTGCCTCTGATTAGGACCAGAAGAGGTGCTGCTTGGTATGATCAAACCTCATTCCTAACCTTTAATTCTATTCTAACAGAATTCCTGGGCACGACTAAAGACTGAAGGTGTGTGTGGTTTGTAGGTTTCGTTTGCTGCATCGCTTCTATGTGCAAAAGCCTGGGTAAAAAAACCTTTTTTAAAATTCCCAGAGCCGTAGTGCATTATGTTATCACAATTTCCAGATGGGTTTGGAATGTATCAGTAGATAAGCAATAACATTTTAAAGGTTCTATTAGGGAAAAACAATAGTACTATTAAGTCTGCAAAGGAGAGAGCTATTATGGTATTGTGGTCAGTGTTTCCTTACACATGCAAGGTTACTAAAAGGTAGCATCATCCAAGTCAGCTATTTTCTAGTTCTTCTAGCGAACTGCGATGCAGAAGGGCTATGACAATAGAAGAATGGATGGAAATTAACTATGAGAGAAAAGTACTCTAACAGCAAGTGCTTTTTTAAATGGAATGAACTAATACATTTTCCTTCCTTGAGAAAGAGGCTAACATCATAGAAGTGTTTGATTAGGTGTTCATAGGCGATTCTTTTAAACCCTTTAAGTGCAATGCTCAATGTTGCGAAAGGGATAATTAACGAACTGAATGCCAAGAGAAAACAGTCTAATAGGACTAGAAAGTAATGCTGCCAGTGCTTCATACATTTTAAGGTCCTTTTATTTCTCAATTGACAAAGAATATTTGAAATGTTTCATCTGGATATTGGAAGACAGGTTTACTTTGTACTTTTGTCTTTAGAACTAATTTAATTGTAGGATAAAAAACCCATAGAAGGTAAAACATAATGCAATGTTTTCATAAATGTTATACTTCAGCAGTCTGAACATCTATTAACAATAATAGTAAAGGTAATAGTTGACATTTTCTAAGACCTTGATAGAGTTAAATACAGAGCATTTACTAGAAAAATATAAAAACACATATTAGTTATTCCTTCTTAACAACATGTAATTATTTAGGTGAAATGGAAATATTAAGAAAAGTAAGACTCTTTTTCAAAAGAAAATACAAAAAGTGAACATTTTTACCGAAAATTAAAATTTATAAAAGAAGATAATTAATGTAGTGAGGCCAAATTAAAGTTGTGTTTTACCATAATTAAGGCAAATTGGAAAAGCTTGCTCTATTTAATGTTATTCTTTCTGCTCCATAGCAACAAAAGGCTTATCAAAATAGGTTAACAAATGCATTCTAAATCAACATTATTAATCACATGATGTGTGTGGACATCCATGTACTTAGTGTCCTTCTGTGGAATAAAAGTAACATTCTATTTACTTTATTCTAAACTAATAACAAATGTTTCAGTGTGCACGTAAGGATTTCACTGCAACCACCAAAAATTTAAGCTTAAGAATTTTCTTATTTGTTGAATTAACATTTTGCTAGTGAAAACAATATAAATTTTTATGAGATCAATCTGTTCACCTGTCTCTTATTATTAGGCTGCAGGAAAAGTGCATAGAGGGATAACTAGGCCCCTCTGAAGGCTATGGTATACAATGTACAAAATCTTAGATTTAAAGGAGGTAAATTAACTCAGTGCATGTCAATTGGAAGTAGTAATGAGTAGGGTTAAGTATTTCTGTCACCTCAGAGGACTCTTGGTAGAAATAAGTAAAATTATGTGAAATATTTTAAAAACAGGAAAACCACCAACAACTACATAATATAATTATTATTAAGTGCACTCTCTCTACTGAATATACCTCATGTGTGACTCAATAAATATTAGATTTAAGAATAATTTTAAAAGTTAAAATATATTATGAAGAATATGTGCTATAGAAGGATGATACAGAGTAATACAAATATTAGTGTGGGATATTAGTGGCCATTGGAGAAAAAAATAGAAAACAATTACCTTTTATATTACTCATTTAGAAATGAACTTTTATATAATGTGTAACCACATTAAAATTATAGAGAAACAGCCCTGGCTGGTGTGGCTTAGTGGATTGAGTGACGGCCTACAAACCAAAGGGTCGCTGGTTCAATTCCCAATCGTGGCACATGCCTGGGTTACAGACCAGGTCCCCAGTAGGGGGCGTGCAAGAGGCAACCACACATTGATATTTCTCTCCTCTTTCTCCCTCCCATCCTTTCTGTCTAAAATAAATAATAAAATCTTAAAAAAAGAAAACAAATGCTACATTTTCAAATCAACTAAAAATTATAACTAAATGTCAAAGTCATTTTCCATGTTTTTCTATCACATTTGTAAGTTGGAAATCAAAATGACAGCATTCTAAATTTTGATTTCTTAAAATTAACCACAATTGTTTAATGAAAAATAAAAATACAGGCAAAGTACAACTGATAAAATGTATTTTCTGCAAATATAAAACTATTCCCAGTGTCTTATTTAAACTTTTATACAAATGTTAAAAAGAATTTACATTTCAAATATAAACAGACAACAATAATAAGTAGGTTACCTAAAGTGTTCTAAATAATAAGAAGTTAATAAGCAAAGATGGAGAAATAGTAATACAAGGTAGAGAGGAATATATGAGCAAATTAAAATAAGGGGGAAGGATCCATTCGAGAAGATTTAAGTAGCTCTGATTAATCATGTAGATTTGAAGGGTGTGTAGTTGTAAGAGTTAGCTCTGAATTTTAAGCAGTCGTAGTTCCATACATGTGCTAATATGTGATGATGTTCATACCTTATCTTCTTTCCATAAAAGCAGTGAAGTAATGTTTCTGACAAATGAGAATGAGAAGCATGTTTGTAATTTAAAAATATCACTGAGAAAATTTATGCCAAGCAAAAATGTAAAAAAAGAAAATATGATAACCCAGACAAATGGCTATCATTAAAAATCAATATTGCCCTGAAAGTACTGGCTAATGAGAAAAATACAGTTGCAAAACAGCTGAAAGTCACTACATTTGAACTTGACTAATTTTTGCCATCTGCACTGTAGGCAAGGTGTCTGTATCTCTGTTAGGAGGGCAATGAGCTACACTGAATAGATATACTGCTCCAAGGAAAATGTTAAAAGATTTATCAGAAATTGACCTGCCACTATACAAAGGGCAGTCAGAGTCCAGCTCTGCCTTGGAGCAGGAGCTATTCCTCCTTGGCCAATGATCTTTAGATTTCTTCTTCATACAGCTTCAGGATGAGGAAGACTATCTCAGTAGTTTCAAAGAATAATTCAATGAGCAAAGTCCTCTTGGACGTTGGACGCAGCAGGTCTTCTGTTTACTGGGAAGACAAAGGCTGAGAAGACAATATGACAGTGAAGAGCAGAGGGGACACTCCGGCCAAGTTAGAACCATGACATATGCCACATTAGTTAAAGAATACAGAATTACTCAACATTACTGTTGTGATTTTACTGAAGGTTTGGAAATTGACATTACGGTTCTTTGTAGAAAGAATGCTAAGAGCCCTGCCTTTCAAGTCAGACTGCCTGGTTTTAAAACTCAGATCTACTTAGTTGTGTGGTCTTGTAAAATTCACTTACCTTCATTGTTCTTTGTAAATGCCAGTGCAATTGTGAAAATAAAACAAACCATGTAAAGTATTTAAAAGAAGCTTTGGCATATAAAACAAACTAAATGCCTATTATCACTCTTATGCTGGTGTTTTACATGAAATAGTGTTTAACAGCCTCTCCCAAACCACATAGGACAAACATTGTTACAATGTCCTTTGAAATTATAGCGATACAAGGAAACTGATTCGTGAAAGTTGATGTGACCTGCTCAATTTCACATAGTTTCAATTCACATAGTTTGAAACTGATAAAGCTAATATTTAGACTTAGAGCTTAACCCTTCATTTTTTTTTATTTAAAAACTTCTCTATACTGCCTGTTATTTTAAGAATAATAAAGACTAGATAGATGATAGATAGATGGATAGACACATAATAGATAGGCAGACATTATTAGATAAATATAGACAGACAGACAGACAGACATGGACAAAACCAGGTTAGCAGAACAAGGACAATTGAAGAAAAGTACAACAGTATTAGGGAATTCATATTAGTTCTACAGCTATATATCAGCCTATTCTTCTCCTTGTAACAGGGTGCAGCCAAGAGGGGGACCCCAAATAGGGATTTGGAATGGGGTCCAGAACTCAAGGTGTTCAGGAAATATTAGGATGTCCTCACCCCCCCCACCGCACATGTGTTGGTTGGGGGAAGGGACACATGGAGCAGGGCCTTTGAGAGCTGTTTTGCATAGCAACAGCTTTGCAACTAACCTCTGGTGTGGTCATTTTACACATCTATAACCTTTAACTGGTTGCATAGATATGTTAAATAGTTGTGGCCATGTTCTAAGCCAAGGGGGTGGAAGTAACTTCCCCACCAAGACATAACTGGGGGGCAGGTCCCCGAGGTACAGCACCTGTGTGAGAGCTTGGAGAAGATTGGCTCCATGATATGGGGCCATGCCTGCCCAGACTCACGATGGCAGCTCAGCAAAGCTGGAAGGATATGGGAGTGCTGGCAGGTGTAACTGATTGTGGGAGGAGTCAGAAATGAGGCTGCAGAGGAAGATTGGTGTGGGGATTTAAACTGAGATGCAGCAGCCATTGAGGGGAAAACCACTCAGTCTTTAGCAGAGTGGGGACTCCCACAGCCCTGCAAGAGAGAATCACCATGCGGCTTTAGCAGAGAACTGCCACTTGGCTTTGGCAGAGTGGTGACCTCCCTCCTTGCAGCCACTGAGGAGGGAGAACCACATGGTTTTGGCTGAGTGGCGACTCCTGCAGCCATTGTGCAGAGAGGACCACTTGGCCGTGGCAATAGAAGAGAGAACATCACAGTTTTGCCAGAGTGTGGACCCTGCAGCTTTAGAAGGGGGAACCAACACCTGGCTTTACCTGGCAACACAGCTGATGGTGTCAGGAATCGAGGGAGGCCTACCAGCTGAGCACAGATTACTGGGAAGAATGGGGGGCTGCCTGAGCCATGGACTCCTATTTCTTTTCCTGAGATACGGTACCCTGGACTGGGCAAAGGGGGGAAGGAAGGACTGTGTGTGTTTTGGGGTGTTTTAAGGGACTTTCAGATTTTGATGAAGACATTAGGTCACTACTTTAAGTCTGTACAGCATTAAATAAACATTTCCTTTCCTTTCCACGAATGTCTGGCACTGAGAGATGTCTTTCCTCTGGCGGCGGACACAATGAGCCTGGGGGCTTCCTTTCAGGTAATAGTGTATTGCCCTTGTTCCACTTCAGCCCTTGTTGTTCGGTAACATCCTCATAGATTTTAAGACCTTACCTATAAAAACATATTTTCACATTTATATATACAGAGAGTGACAAAAGTAGATTTACAGTTGTTAATACATGAAACACAGTTTTCTTATATTATTATTTATTAATTACTGTATTATTTCCTTACAAACAATTGTAAACCTATGTTTGTCCTATACTGTATACTTCTTTTTTTTCACATAGCTAAAAATTATGGAGTGTTTCTTGTAGCTGTACTAATAATTTTATTACCTTCCTTTTATGGTTCAATGCTGAAGTGATTTTTTTTGGTTATTTGGAAAACAGTAACTGGAAGTACACTGACATCGCTATAAAATTACTTGTGACAGTAGCTGTAGATTAATACAAATGTCTTTCCCCAAGAACATGCTTCTGAAAATCCAAGAGCAAAAATTGAAAGCTAGGTATTCAGAACGGTCTGTAGAAAAAAACATTAAAGAAAACTGTATTAAAACCCTTGGTGTCAAAAATGGCAAAATTTGAAGTCAGTTAAGAATTTTACCTTGTAAAGATTCAGAAATAATAAGTATAGAAAATTGAAGAGTTTGTTTCAATTGATTATATTGAGATCTTATTACACCTATAAGCATCAATGAGAATGAAATATGTCATTTACACTTTCATATATTTCACTATATTTAATACTTTTCTGGAATTTTATATTAGAGATGTGTAAGAATAAATAATAATGATCAAACTAGTATTAATAACTATCAAATCACATTGAATAAATGAATGAATAATAGAAAGAAAGATCTGGTGATGATGCATTCATGTACCATAATCTGAATTTCTTTTTTTTTTTAATTTAAGTTGTTGTTATCCTAGAATACACTCTATGGACTCATCTCTTTTGTGGTGGTGGGTGTTGGTGTGGGTGTAGATGTGGATGGTTTTCAAGATTCTTGCTACATCATTAAAATACCTCAATCAATACAGCAGATTATGCATAGACTTATGATGAGTATGTGTTTAATCAAGAATATGATGTTCTCTTCTATAGAGATGGATTCCCCTCAACAAGCAGATACATACAGACCACAGGCATACATACACATGTATACTCAATGCCAGTTAATGCTAAGAACACATTTAAATAAATGTGAATCAGTTTCACTAAAAGTGATTTATCATGAGAGTTGCTGGTATGATCAAAATTCAAATATTCATGGTTTCTTTGAAAAACAAATTAGCCCTCTAAATTGCAAAATACTTATGGGTCATGTCTTATGTTCAAATATGAAAGTGAAAATTCAAGTTCAGTTTTAGAAATAGATAAGCCAAGGATGTATTTGTTCCTTTAATGTAACTATAATGTTCTACTTACCAAGAAGCCGTGCTGGTCAGATTCACAGTAATAAAACCACTGATTTTACCACTAACAGATTTAATTAGTCTTCTTTAATATATACAATTTACATACAATTTCTGTTTTCCCAAATATGTGTTGAAGTTGACAGAAGCACCTTAATTTAAAGTAAAATTGAGCACATGTATCTCTCTCAAATAATCAGTATTCTTTCAGGGGAGCAAATAACTTGCACAGACTTTCTTAATCATGAAATATACATTTTTCCTTTATAGATACACATTATATTGTGTTATAAAATGAATATTTTAAGTAAAAAAATGACATACTAGAAATTCTGAAAATAGACATCCTGGAAAATTTCCCTTCAATGATTTTAGTTACCCATGACCTTGTCTATTCTAATAATATTAGGAAATTCATACTTAAGAAAATTGTGTTTGGGTGCCCTATACTGAATTAGCAATTTAATTCAAGATATGTTTTCCAAAACATTTAAGATTAAATAGTTAACTGGAGGACCAGTGTAATATAATTATTTTCTATAATACTAATTTGAGCCTAATTTTTCTTCCTATGTTTAAGTATATCTCTGTATTGCCAATTTTTGGTAGAAGAATATAGACTGTGTTTGATGACAGTCACTACAAATTGGTTAAAGAGTATAAACAGACACACACACACACACACACACACACACACCCCTGTGGGTATTTTTACATCTTTTTATTTCAGAGCTTAGAAATACATGTCCATTTCTAAGGTTTCCATTCTATGACACCTCACAGATTTCAATGTTGGTTAAGCACACGTGTGTCAACTTGGTATTTAATCTTAGGTGTAGGATATTATATCCAACATTTATTTACCTATATAAAACTTAACTTTTTAACCTTTATTTTTAATTATTTTGATTGTTATGCATTATATTAGACTTCAAGAAATAATGAAATCAAAACAAGTCTATTTCAGAATATTTCTGGTAATAAAAGTAATGAAGCAAGAGGTCAAAAACATATCACTGGGTATCCTACCCTCATCTCTGTTAAAAACAAATATTTTATTCTTTGAGAAAGAGCTTCCCCGATCAAGTCAGTCTTCAGGCATCTCATTTGACATTTGTTTTCAGTCTGTCATAAGACTTTCCACTTATCATTTGGATCACCTTTGTGCTAACATTTTTATAAGCAAGTTTTACACTTGTTTAACAATTTGCTTTTCTTTTGTGCTGCCTGTTATAGCATTGCTACCAGCTTGTAAAGAGTTAATATCATAAGTATATGCATGTGTTTTATATCTTCATTTTATGCCTTCACAATAAACTTAACAACTTCTTAATAGATAAATAATAAGCATTTCTTATTCTATTTCTTCACAAAGAATTTCCCTGAGAAGACTCTCTCTCCTATAAATTCAGCTTTAATTAGGATGCCATCAGTCTCTTTTATGTGTTTTGATGGATTTATGACTCCCACTATGGAAGTCAACCCAATCATGCAAACCTAATCTCCTTAGCAGGAATCAGCCTCCAGTACAGGACAAATGAAAGACACTTAAGTAATACAGATTCCCTATGTTCTTCATCAAATGTGTAGAGAAGTGTTTAATCAAAGGACAGCACCACATAATATTAAGCAGATGTATCTTTTTGTACACCAAATACTTCCTGAATTTCATGCTTATGTATACAGAATAAGTAGACATGGCAATTTAAACTTCGTATTTGACCTTTATTTCATTTTCTCAGAATATTTTTTAGCGTTACCATTTTTGCAGCTATTACAAAATAAAATTCTCTAGTAGCCTGCCAGGACAGAACAGTTTGTTGGTATTTCATATTTATAAATCATGTTAAAGCATTCATAAACTTTCTCATTTCTGCCCCCACATAATCCCTTTAACTATTCACTAAAAGAGTATAAACAGACATTTAAAGAGCAAAGAAGCGTGTGGAAAGTAGACTCCTTAGGAAATATTCTATGACACTTAAGTAGCTGAGGGCAGAGATGAACTGGAAAGTAATACAGAAGAGAAGATATGTGAGTCTGATGCATATTTTGAAAGTAGCTTTACTAATTCTATTTCTTTCTTTAAATATTTTTGTTCTTCTTGGTATCTTCTCCATATTTGAAAATTATAGGATATTTCTTTCACATGCTCATGAATATTGAGGTCACTGCATGAAATTTTATATATTCCCCAATTGTTATTTTTTTGCATACTTCCCACTATAGTTCTTAATTAAAATTGCATAGCTGACTTTTACTTATAACATAGTTAATTTTAAAGCCAAAGAAATACTTTTAGTTGCATTAATAGGTAAATATTTTAATTAGTTTAACAATCTTTACATCCTAAAGTTACCACTAAACGTACAACTCTGAACAGAATAGCTGTGTCTGTTTTAGGAATGTATGTCATTGAAGTCACATAGTCTGTACTCCTTAGTGTGTGGCTTTTCTTGTACAATATTATTTGTGCAAGATTTATCCCTTTGTGTGTGTGTGTGCGTCTATAATTGTTTCATGTAACAATATGTTCCTCTCTTATTGATGTGTAGTATTAGATAAAATGAATTTATGACAAAATTAATTACTTTTATTTATTTTAACTAATTATTAATTATATTAAGTTTTGGGGGGAGGAAAAAACTTGACTCTTAAATGCTTGAATAAACAGGTAGGTTCATCCTGCTGGCCCAATAATCAAATCTACATGAGACAGATTAACAAGAAAAAATAAGCTATGTTAATTATATACATGTGTATGAGAGTTCCATCTACATGAAACAGAGATCCCATATAGACAGTAGGTTCAGGGACAAAAAGGAGAAATGAGGTACGGATGCCATTCTAGGTTACCTGTAAATTAAGGCACGATGGGACTTCAGAGGGGAAGAAGGTCACTCCCAGCACAGTAAGAATAACAGATGTTCCATAATGAGAAGTTTGGCCTCCCCTATAGATGGCTAATGATAAGTAATTTCTGGTGATAGCTCTTATTATAGGCAAAGTTCCTAATTTAAATTATTTGACAGATAAAAATTTCTAATAAGCCTGCAGGTCTCAGTTGTCTTTTGCTCAAAATGATGCACATACCACAAAGATACATTTGGAGTGAATTATTTTAATTCCCTAAAAAATCAAGCAATAAATCAAAATGCATGGTATACCTAGTTTTATTTTTTCCTAAATTTAGCAATTTCAAATTTACAATTTTTTTTCAAAAATATTTGCCATAATTTTCTGCTTTCTCTTTATGTTGTTTTGCTTTGCTGAACCATTTAAGTATAAGTTTTAGACATTATTACATTTAAACCCCAAATACTTTAGCATGTTTCTCTTAAAAGGGGAACTTAAGTATCCTATATAATTATAATAAGATTATTATACATTAAACATTAAGGATATCACAGAACTCTTATCTAATGTAATATCCATATCCAAATTTCTCCAGTTACTCAGTATTGCTATTTTTCCTTCAGAGTTTTGTGGTTGCTTTCATTATTGGTTTTCATTCTATTCTTTTCATTATCTTTTTTTAATAGAGGGGTGATATAATTTCAGCTATTACTTTTCAATTAAATGCTGAGATCACTCAATTCCCTGTCATCTAAAGCATTGAACTTGATTTCTGCTACATTTTGCCTTTTGAAATTTGTGTCCAACACATTTAACAGAATTAAAATAAAACAGGACAAAGCAAAAGAAATAATATAATACTTTTTGAAAGCCAAATCCTTTTGTTTAAAAAATAATAATTCACTAATAATTTAAAATGTCAACAAATTCTTACTCCTTAATATTGTTTTTAAAAAGAAAAAGGAAAGAATAAATAGGTCAAAATAGAGTCACCTTTGTTAAGCCATCTCAGCAAACCAACACTTAACAGCTAACTTCCCAGGAGGAGAATTTTAAACCCAGCAGTCTGGGTTTTCCTGACCGATATTAGTAACCTGCATGATAACCACCCCCACCATCCTCTACCTCTTCTCTCCCTGCACGCCGCCCCGCACTACCAACAAAAAAAAAGTTAGCTGGCCTAAAAATAATCCTTTATTTTCATATGATAACTACTCACCCTTCTTCTACCTAGGAAACTTCACTTCGTACAGCCCCTTTGTAGGACCTTTCATTTGCAAGATGGGATGCTGTTCAATTCAGGAACTGCTTGATAAAGCCATTTGAATCGTTAAATTTACTTGGTTGTTTTTTGTTGTTTAACAGTATACAATGTCACTACCGAAACGTAATCTCTAATATTTAAAAGTAACAGAAGAAAAAAATCTGGAATTTATTGCTGGTTGTTATCTTAGCTGATGAGTCAAGTCCCTGAATGTCCTCTGGGCTCCTCCTACTGTCAATCCATCTGGGCTCCTCCTCCCAGCCCTGCACCTGCTCTTTCTGAAAAAACCTGAAAACTGCTCTATCAACAACAGTCAGAGCTTAGGTTTTATTATAGTTGTAACAAAACAACTTAGAAACTTTTTGTTCAACATTCCCAATTAAAAACAATTAATGCACAACGTGATCTCATAATTATTTGTATCTGTGTATCATTAGAATTATATATTGTTCCTGATGGCATTGCCTCTAGTATTTCAAAGAAAGTGGAGCTCTTGATCACTTTCTAATTTCCATATGATAACACGGGAGCATTTAGGGCATGTTTCAGTCAAACTACTATGATAGGCTTAGCCTTCATTCTCTTTCTATTAGCATTTTCCAAGACATATTCATTTTGTTTCTTCCTAATTGTTTCATATTTGCATATAAAAATCTTTTGTTAAATTTCTGATTTCAAACTAATGTTCTACAGAACAAAAACTAATTTGAATCCCATAATGAAAATTCATGTGAATAATTTGTCATAACACAATGGCATTATAGTTCTCTAGAGGGAAAAAATACTTCACAAAAAATGTTGTCTTTTTAATATAGTATGTTTGAGCTTTCTGCATTTACTTGATGTAAACATGGCTGTAAACCTCTGTTTATTTTCTGTCATTTGAATGGCAGATTCTGTGTTAAGTCAAACTATGGGACAATTTGCCACATAATGTTCAAACCTTTCTTCATTGAATGATGCCCCGATTGTTAATATGAACTAAGTGATGCTTCTTGCTCTGAGCACCAGAAAGTAAGCAAAAGTGCAGGCAGATAAAAAGCAGATCTCCTCCAGCTTTTAGCAGAAATGATTGCCCTTGTTCGACTAGATCTGTTACTTAACCTGTATGTATACTTAGCTATTTGATGTGACCTATACATTACTCATTAAAGAGGGTATCTATGTGTATATTTGCAAGTAATTGAAATTAGCTATTTTACAAAACAGTAGGAGATATACCGGTAATCTGTAGTTAAATAGCACATACTATTTTAATATATTATTATAAAATATATTATTAAAATGTATATACTATTATATACTATATACTAGCATATATGCTATATAATAGCATATACTATTTTAATACATTATTATAAAATATATTATTTTGACATAATATATTAAAAGAATATATTATGTCAAAATAATAATTGAAGATATAATTTGATATGAGATTTCAAAATAATATAAAGGAGGCCAGTAGGTAGGGAGAGGGAATTGAAGGCTAGTGAAGCTGGATGATGGGTACATGTAGATTCATGTAGATTTATTATGTTGTTGTGTATATGGCTGAGATTTTCTATTACAAAAATAAAGCAGGCCTAAAGAGAGTAAGAAGGGGGCAGAGAGAGAAGCAGAGTCTTGGACAGAGAAGAGGTCTTTCCTCCAGTAAAAACCTGTACATGTGATTCTTGGACTTTTAATACCAGGCTCTGAGTTTAAGGTTTTGTTTTCACTGATATTACAAAACATTCTCAATGATTATTTTCAAAATCTGCCTCTTTGCCTTCAATGCTGTTGTCTTGTATGGTTATCTTACTCAAACAGAGGACAGGAATTTCTGCATTAATGGGAGTTTACTGTCCTCTGTGATAATAACACAACATCAAATTAGTCCATGGAATCAGGAGCAAGTGGAGCAGTAGACAAACAGCCAAGTGTGGAGAGTAGATGAAAGGGGAGCAGGGGAAAGATGGAGGCAGAAAAAACTGCTCAGCAATGCAAAAATAAGGAGAAAAAAGTAGGATCAGGCACATTCCTGATTTTGTATGCTTTTCAGGTAGTAACAATTGGCTTCGCTCTGTCTGGTTTGAAGCCTTGCAAATAAGGTTTGTTGAGCTATGTAAGAGGCTACACAGAGTAGTCTTATGGAGAATGGGTAAAAGGAACCAAAATTATTTGGGTAGAATTTTGTAAGAGTCCCTTCTTAAATACAGCGTATCTCTGTGAACGCTATAAATGAAAGAAAACATCCTCTGGTTTGAAGGGGCTTTTAAAATCTTGGTCCAAAGAATCTAAAAGAAATTGGCTCAAAGATAAGAGTCTCATCTTATTTCTGTCTCTAACTCTTACTATCCTTCCAATTTTCCACTGCCCCCAAAGGACACTGCCTCCCTACTCACCCTCAGGCTCACAGTAGTTCTGGGCTTATAGTAGAAGCTGATTCTTCCATAAGATCATGTCTCTTGGGCAGTGTATGGGCTGTAGCCATTAAGCTAAAGGCTAATGTTTCAGTCTTTTCAAGACATCTGTTCACCTTATTTGAAATTTCTTTTCCCTTCCCACGTTAATAGTTGCCTTGCTTCTAATTGTATACATCACAGGCCCGGCCTACACGATTTACGTTCAGACATCATGCCTCCCATGGCACGGTCCTGGCTGCCTGCCCAGAATGTGTTCTTGGTGACCCTGTTGTTCTCTGCTTTAAACACAAAGTTAATTATGACTTGTTGGAGCCCCTAATAACATCTGATGACTTCAGAGACACCACACACTCCCTTGCTAATCTTCTATCAAGTAGATCAGATATCGTGTGAGAAAGTGCTCTCTTTAAAAAGTGCCAAATCAGACCAGGGCAAAGCTGAATGGTCCCTTCTAAAATGACACTTAAGGCAGTATATTTGTGAAGATGCACAGTCTTTGGAACAGATTGAATTAGATATTATTACAAGAGAAGGGAACACCCATTCCCTCACCTCTCATTACTATGTGCTGAATTAAATGTGAACTGAAGTAAGAAGGCAGAGAAAAAAGAATGTTGCCGTACAGGCTAATTTTTTTCTAAGGCGTCTGGATTTTTACAAGTTTATATAATATCCCAGCCCTAAGTTATATTTATTATTAATTAATCTTGTTCAATTTGCATATAGGTATATTAAATATCAGAAAAATTAGAAAATAATATTTGATTTTACTTAGGTTTAAGATGCTCTATGTATATGTATTAAAATATATGCTTTTGTCATGACAATTATTTTTTTATGTTATTATTTGTAGAACCCAGCATACTAGCAAGTTTAAGAGACAGGTTTATTTATTCTCCAATATTCACAAATATGGTGTTGGAAAGATTTAGCAAAATGCATATCACCTCAGTCAATATTTTCACACAAGTTCTCAGTGTTTGCTCTTGATTTTTAAAGATTTCTTGGTATGGTATATTTTTCCTTTGTTGTAAAATAAAATTGAACTTAGTCAATATAAATATATTTTTATTTATCAAAGCTATTCATAAATAATGCAATTCAACTGTATCACAAAAAATAGAAAAGAAATTTTGGACCCCTCTGTTCTGAAAGAGTAAACACACATACAAAAAGAATCATAACCTTCATCCAGCACAACCTGAAATGTGTTGGTATGTACCTTACATATGTTACACTCATAAATCTGAATTTGTGATATCATAGATAATAAATAAATAACTAATGATTATTTAGTATAATTTTATTATTATTACATGACACATGACCTGCATTATCTTTACATTAGTGGGAAATTAGTTGATTAGTTGATAAATTAGTCTGTTTTTACAGAATATAGCATTTATTCATTAAAAAATAAAATAATACAGATGATATTTAGAACATGCATGCAAGGAAAAATAATGCAAATAAGATGATTACATTATGCTGCAATTAAGCCTAATAAACAGACTGACAGCAGTTGAGACAACTGGGAAAAGAAATAGATGGGTTTGAAAGCTAACACAATATTGAGCAAATAAATACTACCATTCACCTTTCTTTCACCTAGTAATATTAACACTTCCTACTTCAAGCACTTACTCATTAGGACAAACTTCTCCAGAGGGAATGTCTGGTTTTAGGGAGTTTCTAAACTAAGTTAATTATAGCAGAATTAGCCCTAGGAAGCAGACTGTTAGTTTGTGATACTTACCTGTCAGGTGGCAACAGAATTCCACTGTTGGCAGGAAGTAGGGGCTGTTGATTCAATGTATATCAAAGCATCATAATGATGAGATGATCACTTTTGAGGGACTGGGATGAGGCATGGGTAAAAGGTAAATAACTGAGTTATACTTCAGTTCCAGCACTTGAATGGATGAATATTTAGAGACTGATTGGTTTCTGTGGCCCTTGAAAGCCATAAAGCAAACAGGCTTATGTGAGCCCAACAGCATTCAAGGCACGCCATGGAAGGCTCACGTGGCATCATCTACTGGGGACCTCAACTTTCACAGCCACGGTACAAACTGCAACAAAGAAGCCTACAGATTTAACCAGAAGGTCCAAGGGTGGTAAAGAAAACAATGTAGAGATTTGATCTCCTATGATAAAACCAGCATCTGGTCTGGATGGCTGTATGTTTGACAATTGTACCAACCAATCCCCTTAAACGCTCAGGGCTGGCACACACATCACACACCTTATTGCTAGAATTTAGCTGCCTCCTCTGCCTGTAAATCCTGGAGAAACCTCACCCAAAGCTTTTCTCTTGTATTTTTTAAAGATTTTATTTATTTATTTTTAGAGAGGGAAGGGAGGGAGAAAGAGAGAGAGAAACATCAATGTGCAGTTGCTGGGGGTCATGGCCTGCAACCCAGGCATGTACCCTGACTGGGAATTGAACCCGCAATACTTTGGTTTGCAGCCCACGCTCAATCCACTGAGCTATGCCATTCAGGGCTTCTTGTACTTTTTTTTATACTACCAAGTTTTACCTCTATACCCACCATTGTCCCCAGACAGTAACTAGGTTTAGAACTTAGCAAACCTCAAGCAGAAAAGCATAGCCTCTGCTGTGTGATTAGTTATGATATTCAAAAGTTATAAATGCTATAAATAGCATGCTATAAATAGCATGACCTGATATTATGTACCAATAGGAATAAGAGAAATATTTCTGAGAGTGGATTTTGAGTGTGCAGGGATCAGGAGGAGGTGAAACATATCTCTGAATTAATTTGAGTTTATGGCTGTTTAATCATTTCTCCATCAGTCAAGTTTTAACATGTTGACAAGGATACCTAAATCCGGTCCTAATATGCTCTTAGGATGGCTTCTTGGAGCTTCGAAGCAACAGTAGCCTATACATACCAAATGAGATTATAGCAATTTCAGTCTTGCCAGAGTATTGGGAAAGGGGTAAGAAAACTCAGGAAAGAGGCTTAAAAAATTAGAATCTCTGCTTAGACTGCAGAACTCCTTATCTGACTTTGTTCTCCAGTATAGCCTAGAACATAGTACTTATACAAAAACAATAGAGGCAGCAGCAGTAGAGAGAGCACTGTAATAATTAAGCTCAGCAGGGGCTGCGCGCTATAGCAGATTTAACACAAAAAAATGTTGCCTGGAACTGAGTTTCTCCATTTCAGTGGGAATGATAGGATTCCACGATGGTAGAAACCAGGTGGCTACATTTACCTAATAAAACAAGAGTTAGAATGGCATTCTAATGGGAAGTAATGCCAGGTGAAAACCAAGGTGCCATGTTCCACAATGATCTATGGCGCTTGCTAATTCATGATAGTGTTCCAATGGGAGGGATGAATGTTGATATAAAAGAGTATCTATTTTTTGACTTCTACAAGCAGAAAAAACTCAAGAGCTGCTAATGCTACAACAATGCAAAATCATGACCCCTCTCCCAGTTTCCATATTGAAAGCAATTCTCAGAACTAGTATAATCATTTTTAAGTTTATTACCCCTCCAAAACTCCTGTGGAATAAATATTGCTCTAATTCTTCCTAAAAGAAAACTGCAGCTGCTTACCAGATTACAGTACAATATGGAAAAAAGAATGTCTAGATTTTTTGAGAGAAACTAAAAACAGAGTTTAAGGTGACACAGATGCTAAAATCTCTAAAGTGTCATCCCCTTTCTGTTTTTGAGACCAGGTGATTATTAGATTCCTGGCCCTAGTACAACTCGTGGTGTGTCCAGTGGACCCGTGTTACTACCCTGTGACCATTTTTCTGGTCCCTGATGCATCAATTTTCTTGACATTGGTTGAACAGTCAAAGGAACTCTGACTGACGGTAGTTTTTAACAAGGAGGAATAAGAGACGAGTCTGACATTTCCTTCTCCAGCCAGAGAGTACATCAGAAGCATTGCTGCACTGTGAGAAGGATTCAGAGATCAGAGGTATCCTCTAAGATTTAAGATGACTGTCCCATTACATGCATACTTAATAGCCTGGTCTCTGGTAGTTTCCTCACACACAGCACTAAACTGCATACCTGAGTGGGACACTAGACCTCTCTGGAGTCTTCTCCCTGTGCAAGTCTCTCTTCTCCAGTACTCCTACCTGTGAGCGCTAGCTGCCATGGCTTCTCCAGGCTCGCAGTTCATCTACTGAACACAGAGAGTGTTTGGGATTCTACCTGGGTTCCCATTTCCTTGCTGTGAGACAGCCTGGACATTCTCTCCAGCTAGCCAGCTACGGCAATCATTGGTCGTAACTCACCAGTCTGTCATGGATCATTGCCCTTTGTTGCCTGTAGGTTAAATATCCTTAATGTCCTTGTTTTATATTCTGTCCACTGTTGCTAGTTTTTTTCAAATGGACTGATGCATTTGGTCTTTGTTACCCCATCCTGACTGAAAGAGGAGATTGGTGATAGAGTGGATATGAATCATCTCAAGTTTTTTCCTATTCTTTCACAATTGTACTTCAAGGACTTTCTGGGATCACTCAGCCTACTTATTTGGAGAATAAGAAGTTATTGCCTTCCAGAGGAGGCAATTAATTATCCATGAGTGGAGGAAGGGAGCAGTGAAAGATTTTTTCAACATTTAGTGCCTGAGAAGAACAAGTCAGTAGTGCACTGGACACAAGGGTGGAGTTACATTTTCCACGAGGCATCTGGTTCAATGACACATGTTTTATTTTCTCTCTCCTGCTCTATCTTACTCTCCCAACATCCTCATTCTTTATGTTTGTTTATTTGTTTTGATCGTCTCTCAAATGAGTTACCATACCCAAACCTTTGCCTTAGCTCCTGCTTTTAGGCACTCCCAATTAAGTATTTATATTTTAGTTTATAAAATTGGGCTTGGGACTTCACTAAAAAATAGTGAATGCCCTCTCAAGATGGATACTATGGTATCTGGAACCATATACTTCCTCTTTTGATGAGAGAGTTATTATATCTTTATCATAAATAAGGGACTATATCTCATAGATAGGAAAGAGTTACCTGATGTTAGATTGAAGAATAATTTTATTAATGCTGTTATTAAGAGACATTAAAAAATGAAAAAATGTATATAGATCCTCAATTGACAATGGAGTCGATTTTTCTTTATAATCTATTATCAATTTAGCATCATCTTCACCCCTCGCCTAAGTTGTCTTCTGACTCGTATGGGCAAAACTGGGGATTTATTTCCCAGAATCCTTTCTTCATATGGTTATGAGTCAATGTCAGGCAGTAGAGGTCCTCACACAAGGTTTAGAAATAAGAAGAGAAAGAGAGGCCATCATTCTTAGAGGCAACTGCAGATGTCAAGTTCACCACAACTTCACATCTTGTCAGACTCATCAAGAGCATTTAAATCGGTGTTCTACACTGAAATACGGGAGTTTTGAAAGTTTTTTAAGCTCTGCAATTATTTCTGCAAACTTCCAGAACAACCACTTTGGTGTTGCAGCCTGAGAAGATGGGTGATGACTCCAGTGATCTTTGTCTCAGCAATGACTGAGTAACCTGTAATTCCCCCTGTATGAGCCTTAGAAAATATATAGGCTTGGGAATAAACTCAGTGTATGCAGCAAGCTCTTAGGACATAGTGGGCAAAAGTAAAAACGAGAAGTACAAGAAGAAGAAACATGAATAACAAGGTAAAGAATTGGAATTGAAAGAAAAGGCAATATGGATCCAATAAAGATACTTGAACTAAAAAATTACTCTAAAAGGGTAAAATCTAGTGGTATCCCCTGCTGTATAGAATTGTCAAGATTGATTAAATTATATTATGTACATATAAAGTATCTAATACACTTGATAAGTGTTTTCTATTACACTAACTATGCTGGAGAAAATTCTTTCTATAAGGATAACTACCTTTTTTGCCCTGGCCAGGTGGCTTAGTTGGTTAGAGCATTGTCTGGTACACCAGAAGGTTGAGGGTTTGATTCCCAGTTGGGCACAAATGGGAAGCAACTGAATGGTTGGTCTCTCTCTCTCTGTCTCCAATCAATAAACATATCCTTCAGTGAGGATTAAAAAGAAGAATAACTACCTTTTCTCTATATAACTTAAAAAGTGGTACAAAAAACAAAAATCAATCTATTCTTCCTGACAGTGTCATCATTACAAACCTCAACCACTATACAATAATGACATAAGGAGGGGGGCCATACTCCAGGTTTGTCTGGGACAACCCCAGTTTATTCCGACTGTCCTTGACATCCTCTCTCACACTCAAGTGTCCCAGTTGGTACAGTAAATGAGTGAGATAGTGACTCAAGACAAAAAGATCTATTGAGATATCCATTAGAGAGTTGCTCTCTGTGTCCCATCATCCTGTGAGTATATATACATATCTGTTGGTCTAGAGGCCCTGCCAGATCAATCTTTGTTCACGGTGAAAATGTGTTTTAGTAATTTTTACTATTTTAGTATTTAATACCTTGTTTGGCTTTTAATGATTTAGGGAAATGAATACATGTTGGAATAGAAGTGAATGGATTTTTATCTGATAAGAAATAGCCCACATCATCCTGTTTTTTTCCCCAGTTATATTTATTTTATTTTTTTAAAGATTTATTTATTTATTTTTAGAGAGGGAAGGAAGGGGGGGAGAGAGAGAGAGAAACATCAATGTGCGGTTGCTGGGGGCCATGGCCTGCAACCCAGGCATGTACCCTGACTGGGAATCGAATCTGCGATGCTTTGGTTCACAGCCCGCACTCAGTCCACTGAGCTACACCAGCCAGGTCCTCAGTTATATTTAAATAAATCTCAAAAATATAAAAAAGAGCAAAAGCACATTGTAAATGATTTTCTATTTTTATTTTTTTAATATTTCTGATATTGACTATTTTCCTTTATTATTATGAGATCCCTCAAAAATGAAATAATAATGCCATTATAACTGAAGTATTGAAAGAAATATTACTTGTCTGTAAATTCATATGTGTTATAAAAAAGAGAAAAAGAAATAAAAACTTCTTGGAGAAGGTAATTTATTTTCATGTAAGTTTCTCAAGAATCCAAAAAGCAGGAGAAGATGCCAGATGAATGACAGATCAAAAACTTAAAGTAAATAAATATAAATGGGTTTTAACAGTTTTTCCCATTAATAAAAAGAAGTGATTTACAGGTTAAGGCAGTGTGAGGGACTGTGAGAACCAAACAAAAAGCAGCCCTAAAAGCAACTGTGTCCATCTTCTCTCAGCCAATTATAACAGATAAAATTAATAACAATAATAATAGAAAGACTGAATGCTCTGTCACCAGTGGCTTGTCGTTAATGACTGAACTAGCAGGTGTATTACCTGCCCCTCGCTATTACAGCCTGTGCTGCCTTTCTCTTTCTAAGCCTCATCTACTGAAATGCAGTAAACCTAATAGAGAAAAAGAGAAATTATCAAGCCTTATTTTAACAGTTTAACTGATTTGTTTCATTCCTGAAATGCTTAAGTCAAATAATGCTATTTATTGGTATTGCACAAAAGAATTCTTATTCATCGGTGTCTTCTCATTTAGACACGCGGTTTCACTAACTGATATCCCACATCACCTATGATCAGGATCAAGTTCAGTACATTGAAATTGAATTCTGAAATGACAGTAGTGGTGCTTTACTGAGAAACCAAAAAGGGGGAGACAGATTTTCAAAAACACAGTTGTATGTCTGGGAAGCAAGGTGATATTCAATAAATAAATGAGCGAGACAGAACAATAATGATTCAGGAATAGATGAAATGGGATGTAAGAGTAAATATAAGTAAGGTGACAATAGGTAAAGACCTCTTTGCTGATCACCACAGATTTATTGCAAGTTAAAGGAAGAGAAATAATGCACTTAGGTTATTTCTCAAGGAAAACTAGGAAAAAAAGAATGAAAATTAAATTGGGTTGAGTTGGTTAAAATGAAACTAATAAAGTATACTATTTTATTTTCTGAGAAGCTATCCTGTGGTTTCACTCTTTTCTGAAGACAAATATTAATTTGCTTATTGTATCAGTTTCTTGTTACTGCTGTAAAAAAATACGGCAAACTTGGAGGTTTAAAACAATAGAAAGATATTATCTTACAGTTCTGTGTCTCACTGGGTTAACATCAAGGTGCTGGGTCCTGGTTGTGTCCTTCTGATGACTCCAGAGGAGATTGGATTCCTTGTCCTTTCCACCTTCTAGGAGGTCCCTACCTGACTTGACTTGCGCCCCTTCTTCCATCTTCTAAAGCAGCTGCATCGTATCTTCTAGTCTCCCTCTGCCTCCGCCCTTCCTGCCTTTCTGTTCACTTAGAAGGACCCTTGTCATTACATTGAACCCACATGGATAATCTGGAATAATTTCCTATCTCAGGATGAAAACATCAAGTTCCTTTTTTCATGTAAGGTAGTGTAACTAGTAACAACTTTTTTTTCACCTTGGCAAGTGGCATTTGAAGGAAAAAATGAGTAGATGTAAATAAAATGACTACTACTTTGAAAATGTATATGATTTTATGATTAGGAAGAGATATTTCTGAAGTGTGCTGCACAAATAATATTTTATAATTGTATTTGTGTTTGTAGTGTGTTTGTGTATTTGTATTTATGCATATATCATGTTTTCTTAACTTACCTTTGCAAAATAATAAACTTACACGGGATGAATATATTGACCCTGTCAGTTTTAAAGATGCATTTTGAATTTATATTATGGTCTTTAAGAAGTGACTGACCTTTTTTCTCTTTTATCAACTAAGATATACTTTTGGAATATACATCTATATATTCTAACTGGTCAGTTAATGTCACTGTTAGCAGAAGCAAGACTGTATTTATGGCTTTAGCTAATGCTATTGTTGGGTAGTCGTACTGTTACATATTGGGGTCAGTTTGTCATTTCCATACAAAAATAACCCTTTTGTATGATAACACCTCCATCAAGATACTAGTTCCACCCTGGCTGGCGTAGCTCAGTGGATTGAGCACAGGCTGGGAACCAAAGTGTCCCAGGTTCGATTCCCAGCCAGGGTACATGCCAAGGTTGCAGGCCATAACCCCCAGCAACCGCACATTGATGTTTCTCTCTCTCTCTCTCTCTATCTCCCTCCCTTCCCTCTCTAAAAATAAATAAATAAAATCTAAAAAAAAAAAAAGATACTAGTTCCAGTCAAACTAAGAAAATGAGGAGCAGCAATTAAATCTTCCGGGGTAAATGGAGATTCTAACACGTGGCGTACTAACAGTGCTGCAACGCCACACCAAGTAGTGTAGCAAATGCGTTTGACAGTGTGATTTCTTTTCAAAAGATTAATGATTCACCAGCATTTCTCCTACAGTCAAGACAGAAGGGTTTAATTCACCATTGTCTATTTTCTTTATTCTGATGTGTTATTGTGTTTCGTTTTATTAAAATGTCACAAAAATCCTCTTTCAACTTTGAATAGTTCATCATCTAAATTCCATTTTTTCAGACAACAAACATTACAGAACAGCTTCTGCTTTGTTTGGCGTTGTCATTTTCACAAAGTGAAATTGTCCTTTGGAGGAACGCTGTTTGTGAATCAATCCACTTAGTGAACATCTGTAAGACTCTACTCCGTGCTGGCGGAAGTTGCCGTGAAGGGGCCAGGCTCACAAAGGAGGTTCCTAAGTGAAGTGACATTTTCCTCAACAAAGACTCAATAAATTGTGCTGTGTTAAGAAATAACTTGATTTATTTTACCACTTACATAGTAAAAGCTTTGGTTTAGAAAGTACCTCTTTGCTGTATTGTGGTACAGAGGATTAGGGAATTTATTGAGGCTCCCTTGGTTTATAAAATACACAGTGTTTAACTTGAAACAGGCTTCTGTTATTTTCTTGTAACCACAATCACCCGTTGGCAGTTTGATGGGGTACAAGGAAGTCATAACTTTCTTATCTCAGAGCGAAAGAATGGTTTTAGCTAGAGATACATTTTCAGTAACTTTAAAAAAATACTATTATTAAATTAACTGGCATTAAATTGCGTTAGCAAATTGTTCTGAATAAGGATAAAGTAAATAATTATCAGTAATACAATACACAATGCAATTTATTTCTCTCAATTATTTCCTATATATTAAGTGTTTGTTATATGTCAGACACTGCTCCAAGCATTGGAGAAATGCAAGGTATTCACAATAGCAGTGCTCTTATAGCTGGTTTATATTTTTAGGTGTGAAATATGTCAGGTTTTGGAAGGTGTTCCAAATAAAAATAAAAAATATATAGTGCTAGAGCATGACAGGTTTTGATGGATCAGGAAGAAGTAATTCTGGTTTAAATAGGGTAACAAGAAAACCCATATAAGTGAAATTTAAGCAGAAAACTGAAGAATGTATAAAATAATCACAGATACCAGGCAGCAAATTGTCCCATGCCAAAGAAATACTAAGCATAAAGCCCCTAAGCCAGTATGGGATTAGCACAAAGTCAATGTCATAGTGAGAAAGAGATGGATTTTTAGAAGATGCACTTAAACCTGTAGTCAAATTAGGAGAAAGCAAGATCATTGAGGTCTTTCAGGTAAAAAATATGGATTTAAATAAGAGCAAGACATAGAGTCATTGAGGGTATCGAGCACAGTTCTGATTATTGTTTTCTTTTAAAAAAGTCACTCTATAGGGATAGTTTAGACAAAACTAACCCTATAGTAAATATACTTCAATGTGTAAGCTATATGCATCAAGCCATTAAAATGTTAATGTAATATTTAAAAGCCATAAGAAACATTAAAAAGCCTTTACAAATGCAATCAGGGACATTTTTAGTGTGGTAAACTGATTTGAACATACAAGGCACCTCCAACACACTAAAATGAGTCAATATGATGGACAATGAATTAGATTCACTTTGGAAACAGTGTGAATAGATTTAATTTTATGCTAATAATACAATCATGTTAAAAACAACTGAAAAAGAGATCATAGGAAATTAAGGGGAAAACTGACAAATGTAAAAAATAAATTAAAAAAGTAAAGTAAATATGTTAGACAAGAAAATAAACTTATGGCAGGGGCCGAAAAGGGGAAGGGGATTAAAAAATGCAAACTCTCAGTTATAAAATGTCACGGGATGTAATGCACAGTGTAAGAAATAGAGTCAATAACATAATAACGATGTATAGTGACAGATGGTTAATACACTTATTGTGGTGATCACTTTGTAATGTGTATAAGTGTTGAAACTCTGTGTTGTACACATGCAACTAATGTAATTATGTTTTTACACTATAGTTGAAAACAATTTTTTAAAAAGGTCATGAATCTTGGAGACCTATTCTACGGAGAACTTATGTTCCAGAAATAACATGAAAGACTCTACTTATAACAGAAAGTGTTCTTCCTACAAAGTAATAAATTTAAGGTAGGATTTCAAGGAAGCAAACATGCTATTATAATTTTCATACATTAAAAATAAAGAGTCTTACAAGTATTAAGTCAAAAATTTCAGGTATAGAAACAGGAAAATAATCAGTTTCTCCCAACATTGATCTTCATGATATAAATGCTAAGAGACAATAAGATGTCTCCACAAACTTAAAGGAATAAATAAACTCATTCTGTAAATCAAAATTGCTACGCACAGCCAAATATCCAGTCTTGAATAAAAGTGTCAAAAAGAGTCAGAGATTCAGAAGAACTCTCCAGAAGAGATCCGACAGGTAATAAGCAGAACTCTTCCAGAATGAACTACTTGAAGTTCTGGGATAAAATAATAAAATACGTAGAATAAAAACATATTTAAAATACTTTGCTTTTGAGCTTTAAAACTAATCAATATTTAGATACAAATCTAATACTTGAATATATTTAGAGAATTTGTTTTATCTTTTTACTTTGAAAAATTATTAGACAAATTTTTCATAAAGAAAGTGATGAAGATTGTAAACTCATTTTATTGTAATTTGTTTGGGTGAATATATTCAGAAATGTGATCTTTTATTTTCTAAAATTGTATTATGTTAACATATTATATTCTCTATTGTCAGAGTATTAATGAATATACTATTGTGTATTATAATCTATGTCCCAGAGCAGTGCAAGAAATAAGGGATGTATTCCATATATTTAAAGTGGAATTTTGACATTCACAGTAAATAGAACAAGTGAAAATGCATGTGAAAAGTTAAGAAAAATAGCTGTGTTGGTATCTTATTCACTCATGCATCCAGAATTAATTTTGGTGGGTAAATCATTACTTCAGTCAACAAATACCTATTGACCCAGTCAAACACATTTTGTTAGGCTCCAGGGGTATATCATCAGGCATAGGCACTGCTTTCAAAAGTTTTTAATGCAGGTGTGACAATGTATGCATCCCATGAAAGGATTTATGGAATGGGAAGATTAAGTCAAAAGCCAAAAAGACTGAGTGAATGTGGGGGAGAATATGTTATTATTTCATAATGGCATCATTTTGGATTTTCAGTAGTATGGGGGAGTGAAAAATACTTTCAACTTTCATAACTGTAAAAGTTCTAAATTAAGTATCCATGAATTTTTATTTCTGATTATTCTGATTACTCAGTGAACTCTAAGGCATTGGGGATTGTTTCTAAAATGGATTTTATCTATTAGATTACCTTGACACAGGAAGAGTACACATCCATAATGTTAACAAATAGGCAAAATATTAAATGTAGATGTGAATGAAAATAAAGTAAAAGTGAGTTATCAGTGAATCATGTTTTTCTGAAAATTGAACACTGAGAATGTTTCATAATTGAAAGACTGTTTCCCTTCTCTAAGTGGAAAGAATCTGCCTCATAAACTTGGTTTTATCATCTGTAAATGATGTCATCATCAAGTTTTCATTATAAGCTTTTGAGGTTCTATCTAGCTCCAATATATTTATTTCCTATAAGTTCTAAAACACTGTTTTACCTCCATAGTAAAGGAGTTAAAATATTTTCAATAAGAATACCCTGATGTTTGCTAGACAAATTGGAAACTGAAATGAAACAACTCTAATCCACTTTTGTTCTCACACATAAGGCTTTGTTTTTACTGGTAGCTGGGACAACACCTGCTCCTTCCACTGTCCTCTTCAGTAACTTCATATGAGAAGTCTCTCTTTCCTGCTCTCTGCTTAAGATTTGAGACAATTTTAAGTCAACCAATGTGTTAGGTACCTTCACAGCATCAGTCCCATGATTTGGCTATGTCCTTTGTCAGGAACACTTTCCACCTCCTCATCTTGGTCTGTAAAGGAACAGAAATAAGTCACAAAATATGATGAAAATGCCATCTTGTATTGTACATACACTTATATAAAATGTGACAGCTCTGCAGACTGATAGAGGTGCTGTAAGTGACTCAAATACTATAAGCAGCATTGGTATTGGGAATTACAATTTCCGAGATGGTAAACCACTCTTAATGAAATGTTGATCTTTCTCCTAATTTAAAGGAAATTTATTTGTGTGGGAAATTCTGTATACATCAGTACTTCCAAACACAACTTTGTGTTGAACTGTTTTAAATAGGTTCTAAGTCTGATAATTACAAACAGGCATTTCACGTACTTAACTGTCCAATGATCACGGTAAATGTGAGTAGAATGTGTAACAGGACTGTCCTTGCAGTCTTCTAGTCTTATCCACTGCACAATAAAGGAGAGTGATGCCCTCAAATAGTTGTGATGACTGGAAACACGTCTACACATTGGCAAGCTCTTCCCTACCAGTGGCACTCCATCTACTGAACAGCTGCCCGTGAGCAGTGTAACGCTCACATTCCCATCCACTGGTTGTGAGCAGTGTAATGGGAATCCAAGGAACTGGGCTGTGGTCCTACACATTTTAACAGCAATAACTGCCTCAGTTCATCTCTTACCTAAAAGATGGTTCTTACTGTTAAAAATACGACATTAGATAATACCCAAGTAATGAAAATCAGAATAGCAAGAAATTTTACGAAGCTGAATTTCTAGTTCATCCTAGTAACTCTCAAATTTATCATACTTAAATTTTATTTAAGAATATCATCCAACAAAATCTTAGTTTCACTAGTTGTGTATTGCTTTTATTAGATGCAGCTATGATGTGCAGTGGTGATTGTATCTCTACAGTTTGTTGAGGTTATATTCCATAAGCCACTTAGAGTTAAAAAAGACATAGGTATTGATTTCTGTTAAGTAAATTAGGTTTGGGGTGTAAAGTGTTTGTCCATGTGTTTGCTCACCCATTTAACAAATGACATCTTGCAGGATACTAATTGCTACCTTGGTTAATTAATCTCCTGTAGATCTACTGTTGCCAACCTAAAGAAAACAAGAGAAGTGCAAGACATAATTACATCTTAAACATATAAGTATAACCTTCTGTATCATTCAAAGCTTCTTTTACAATTATAAAATAAAACATGCAAGTTTCAATAGCTTTTTTAAAGCAATGGTGCTTTCCAAATAGGCAGTTACATTTTAGTAATATTTTCAAATGCTTTACACAAATTAAAAAGTAAAACAAGCTATTTTCTTCATTGATGTATAAAGTATTTCACAAGCATAAAGATTCTTGAAACTGTTCACTCTAATTATTTTTGATCCATTTGATGTACACAGACAAAATACTTACGCTACATAGACTCAATCTTAAATGTTGTTTCACAATTACACTTTATCGATCAGTGGATACTTCCAGATGAATCTCATGTGCCACGTCTTTTATAAAGATCTCATGGCATTATGGCTGGTACAGATTCATAAACAGATAATTTAAATACCAGTGTGAAATGTTCATAGGGCATTATGGAGTCATAAATTAACAGACTTGATATGTTAATGTAAAACAAGTGGCTATAAAGGTAAATACTAGAAAACCCATGTGGTCATATAATAAAAGCTGGTTTTTCACTCACATAAAGTCCTGGTGTGGCCCAGGGAAGTCAGAGGCAAAGCAGCCATCTTCTCCCCTGAGTCACTCAAGAAGCACAGTCTTCTCCTCTGTTCCTGGGGTCATCCTGGTGATGAGTTCAAACTAGCAGAAATGAGAGGGGGTGAAAAAGATATACCTGCTTCTCTAACAAGCTTGTTTTAGTTTACATTTCATGGTTAAAACCCAAGCCACCACTGACTGCAAGAGAGACTGGGAAATGTAGTCTATCTGAGATGATAGATAGGTAGATAGATGATAGATGATTGATAGATAGATAGATAGATAGATAGATAGATAGATAGATGATAGACAGATAGAGGAGAGAGGGAAGGAAGAGAGACAAAAGGTAAGAAGGATGGAAAAAGTAAAGAAGGAAAGAAAAAGTCAGTTTTAGAGATTAGCATTCTTTGCTACTTTTCAGTGTTAAAAAAGGAGTTTAAAAATCACTGCTGTAATACAACATTTTATGGAATTTTAATCAAAGAAGTAACATGATCAGTTACACATTTTAGATAGATCACTCTGGCACCTGTGTGTGGGAAGAAATTCAGGGGTGGTGCATTTCTGAAAAATTACATTCTCAGTCACTAATTAACACCAAGCCTGAGCAAAGAGATATCAAACATAGTACAGATTTTGTCATCGCAATATTTGTCAACTAAAGAAGCTGGGTGCATAATAGAAAAAAAATTTTTAATGGTGATTAGATATTTCTCCCAGACTCTGCTACTGAAATTTTGTCAAGTAACAACTATGAGCTTTCAATAAGAGAGAAAATTTTGACCAAGTAAGCCATCAGATCCCTTGCAATCCTACTATTCTGGTGAAGCTTGAGAAATGTTATACAGGATGAATTAGGGCAGCTTTAACACTGACCACTGGACTTTTTTGGAAACGTGCAAGCCAGTCAGAGTAAAACATTTCTCATTCCAACTAATTCCAATGGCGAGGGCAATTCTCCCACCAATAGGCAATTCTCCAGATGCCAGCTGGGTGGCTTACACGCCAACTCAACTCTGACACTATTTACCCAGACAGCATCAGATTCCACAGATCAAGGGTTCAACACTAAGACAACCCCTTCCCCACCGTAGACTCTGATCAAGTTGTTACTTGGGCTTCTAATCAAATGACATAAATTCAGAGGTTCCTGTGACTTCCCTCTTTGGTTCAATTAGCTTGCTAGAGTGACTTACAGAACTCAGAGAAGCATTTTACATGCAAAACCACCAGTTTGTTATAAAAGGATATAAACGCAGGAACAGTCAGATGAAAGAGATATACAGGGCAAGGTGTGGCAGAAGGACCCAGAGCTTCTATGCCTCCTCCATCCAAGTGCACCATTGTTCCAAAATCTTCACATTTACATCAGCCTAGAAGCTCTCCCAATCTGCCCTTTGGGGATTTTATGGAGGCTTCATTGCATGATTGAGTCATTAGCCATTTGTGATTGATTCAACTTCCAGGCTTTCTCCCCTCCTTGGACTCTGGGGATAAAGTGAAAGTTCCAGCTTTCTAATCGCATGGCTGGCCCTCTTGGCAATCAACCTGCATTCCTAGGAGAGTTCCAAAGTCACCTCATTAACATAAACTCATTTGTGGTGGGAAGGGACTTGTTATGAATAACAAAATACTCATTTTACCTTTATGTCTTTGAAGCAATGCCACGAACTGAGGACATGGGACTACATAATATGACAAAAGATGGTTCTATTCAGGAAACCCCTAGGGTTTGGGAGTCTATAAGCCATGAAATGTGGAAGAAGACCAAATATATCTGAGAAATATATTTTGGTCATCTGAATGACCGATATGAGTATTTCTTATAAATTACAATATTGCTCGGAGTAACACCAAATGAATGGCCACAAAATTTATGGTCAACACCACAACTTGAAGTAGAGAATTTGCTAAATAAATATTTGACCTTATTATAAAATACATCAAAGTGAGCAAGAATGGAAATCCATTAAGTACATGACCTGAAGCAAGCCATTTAACATAACATCACATCAGTTTCTTCTGTAAAATGGAATTAAATAGTACTTACCATATTGAGTAGTTCTTTTGGTTAAATTAGATCATCATGTAAAGCCATTGGCATACTTACCAGTGTATAGAAAGTAGACAATAAAGGCTGATAATATAACTATTACAAATTAGGTAAGTCCCACCTCTTTATTCACTAAGCTAAAATTTGTCAACTTCCCTCTTCCTGGCTATTTCCAGGCCATCTTTCTCAACTCTCCCTAAAATCCCAAGGTTTAGAGCTCACATTACACTATGCCAGTGGTTTTCAAATCGTAGTATGCATCTGAATCATCCAGAAGATTTATTAAATTAGAGTTTATTGCTGAGTTTACTAAGAATTTGTTATCAGTAGTCTGGGATGGCCCTGGAATATTCTCTTTGTAATAATGCTCCAATGATACCAATGCTGTAGACACATGGACCACACTTTAAAAAACCATCGTTGACACCTTCTAGCATGCACAGTTTTTCATTGTTACTAACACTTAAAAACTCTAGGTCTCTCCTCATTTTTTGAAGGTTTCGGTTCCTGGCTCGCTGTCTCCAAAATACTTTGACATGATACTTAACAATGTCAAAACCACTTATATGTCCTTTGCAACTCTCTGGATTTGGATCTTGGGCAACTGTTCTCTCAATAATCTTTATTCCCTCCCACTGTATGAAAAATGTTCACTTGTGTGACTCTACTCAGGAACATGCAGTAGCAATAACTGCAACATCATTGTATGAGTTTCACACATCCCGCTCAGGGCTCAAAGCCTCTTGTGTTTGCAGCTCTTTCTCAGGAATGCTTCAACTCTTAACAGTCTTTTTCTTTCTCTACCAGTCTACGTCCCACGGAGGCCACCACCATTTTGCTGCTGCTTGTCTTTGTCATGGATTCATTTTGCCGCTTCTTCAGCTTAATTTCATCATAGTAAGTTAGAGTTGTCGACACTGTCAATTTTATAGCTTCCGTTTCCTGTAATCATGCTTGTCTGGGAAAAAAACAAACAAACAAAAGGAGTAAATATAAGGCCCCTTTGCCTCATACCACATTTGCAGTCCTGAATGCAGATGGAGAGAAAACACGAATTTACTGGCTGTTGCACTTCACATTCACAATGGCTAACCCGAAATGTGCCTTTAACGTTGCTTGGCACTCAAAATACTACTTCTTATTCAATTTACTCTCTGAATGATTATTTTATACAGTTTCCTCTGTCCTTCAAGTTTTGCTATCCTCTCCTCATTCTCAGTGGTATTTCTTATTTCACTCGTAAGTCACCAGAAGTTACCAATGCCCTACTACCTGCCCTTCCGTTCACCCAGCAGAATCTACCCAGATGTTCTGGCTCTTATGGTCCATGAGTGCCAGTTTCGCCCACAGTCAGCTCTTCATTGATGCATTGGGATTCATCTATTCTCACCTGTTCAAGGACAGCACTAGCAAACACACCTTATTTTATCTCTTTCATTTTAAAGCCAACAAAAATAAGTCTCTCATGACCAGTCTCTTTCCCAGCTACTGCTCTGTTATTTATTTCTCTGCTTTTTTTGTTTGAGAATTAATTTAAAGAGTTATCTGTAAAAAGAGTTATTAATTTAAAGAGTTAGCTGGTTTCAATCCTCCCCATTGCTTCTCTCTAAATCTATTTTAATTACACTTTTAACCACACTGTTCCACCAAATCTGACATCAACAAAGACATTGATAATCTCCACTTGATTATTGTAATGGCCAGTTCTTAGTCATCATCTGACATATGCTACCAAAAACATGTAAAAAGGTGACCAAATTTTACTAGGCTTATAGAACACCATTCTTTATTAGTGTCCCTGATACTTCTCTGGGTGTTCCAGTTCCGTGTGTCACGTCCCAAGGCTTCAATCAGGTGATCAGGTGTTGGCCAGGGCTATGGTCTCATCTGCAGCTCAACTGGGGAAGCATCTGCTTCACAGATGGCTTTGTTCCTGGCATCCTCAGTTTCTTGCTAGCTGTCAGCAAATGGCCGTCCTCAGTTGGATGGCATAGATACCTTTCCCAACATTCTCTTTCAATTCCTCAAAGCTGACAAAGGAAAGCCTCTGTGTAAGAGGGTATTCATTCCACTTACACACATAACCATATACATTCCATGAACTTTGCTGTATTTTACTGGCTAGAAGTGACTCACAGCTTCTGTACACACTCGAGAGGTGGAGATCACACAGGAACCAGAAAACTAGAAACCAAAAAAAGTATAGGGTCACTTTGTCCATCCGTCAAAGTACTATACTAAATATAATTTAATTTTATTAACTTGAAGTTTATTCCTATTTTAAAGATAAGAAAACTCAGTCAAAGATAGTTTAAGTGACCAGCCCATGCCCACATTGTTAGTTGGGTTAGAAATAAGGCAGTCTGCTTCTAGGTCCCATTTCCTTGAGAACTACATTGCACTAATTTGATCACTTTATAGGTTAAGATTAACCTAGACTGAGAGTATTAGCAATTTAATTTTATGATGATATTTAGTAAAAAACAAAGTGAAGAAAAATGAACTAAGTTTTTTTCATATCATGTTTACATGACAAGTAGGTATTTTTATTAGATCTAAATTATAGAATAAGAAGATTACAGAGACTATTAGATAATTGAATATAAATCTGGTTTATTCAATTTATTTATTTATTTAGCACATGTATATTTATCACTGTTAATTATTTTAAGCACTAGAAATGCACTCATAATAATTGTATGAGAAATTACAGTGATTTTTAATACTCCCAACAGAGTAATAACTGCTGACTTCTGCTGGACACTTGGGTACTAAAATAAAGGTTATATTTCTAACCTTTCCTTACAGCTAAGTATGGAAATTGATTCAATTCTGAGCTGAAAGATGTCAGTGGAAATATTATATAGATAGTCTATAAAGCAACTGAAAAAGAGAGGGCACAAACTTTTCTTCCTCTCTTGCTGGCTGAAACACTGAATAGACAGCTCCTGTTAGAGAAAATATCTTGGACCAGGAGCTGGATGCTGCATTCTGTGGATAACACACACTTATAAGATAAGAACCAGAGTCCTGCTTTGGTTGGTGTAGCTTAGTGGATTGAGTGCCAGCCTGTGAGCCAAAGGATAGCTGGTTCCATTCCCAGTCAGGGAACATGCCTAGGTTGCAGATCTGGTCCCCAGTAGAGGGCGTGCATGAGGCAACCACACATTGATGTTTCTCTCCCTGTATTTCTTCTTCCCTTCCCCCCTCTCTAAAGATAAATAAATAAAATCTTAAAAAAAAAAAAGCAGAGTCCCCAAGATTCATGTAACTATTGTACCATAGCTGGACTTAGCTCGTAAAAGAAACATTAATTTTACTTAAGTCATTATTATTTAAAGATTCTGTACAAGTCAAAGCAAAGTCAAATTCACACTGGTACAATAAAATTAAAAGTAATAACTGAAGTTGGGCACAGTCCTTACTCTCATAGAATGGTTAGTTCTCATTTATAAACAGTAATATTTTTAACCCTAAAGAACATTTTTGTTGATTATTTGATGTTGATAATTATTTAAACAGAAGTTTATGTTCATATCAAAGACATCCAAAATGATACTGAATACTGAATTATTAGAATATAGTATGAGTTACTGGTAAATATACTATGAAATATTCTATGATTATGTAGTTAAAGTATAGACATGTCCTACAAACCAGTGAAACATATATCCCAATTTTTAAAGCTGTTGAATATATAAATATGTCCCTGTAGATTGTATCTATAAACTAAACATAAAATTAATTGTATGCCAATAAATTACCATTTTAGCAAGGTATACAATGCATATAATCATATTATTGTCCCATTCTTGAAATGTGCTTCCCTTCAAATTAAGATGAAGACTGTTAAAGAGAAATGCTAGAAAAAAATATTGTGTTATCTATTCAAGGAATTGAACTTCACAGCTGGAAGGCTGGGCAATGAGCAGATCCTATCTTCTATGTAGTGGATCCTCACATTTGAAGAGAGCCAGTGCAGATGATTGCTACTTCATTGCCCCTTACCACAATACAGCGAAGATTTATTCTTAATGGTGAGCAACTCGGTCTTTATACCACTGCCATTGTGACATTTTAATGTGGAATGCCATTATTTCTTTTGTAATGGGGATCATGTCACTTCATAGTTTTGTACCATGAGGTTGCTGACATTTTGGATAATGTTGCAACTTTAAATAATTACAATGGTGCTTGTATGTGAGTTATATACCAGGTGTTTAAGTAGAAAAGGGGAAATATGATTGTTAAACTTATAACCTTTCCAGTAAACATCCATAAAACCATTTAAAAGGCAAATATGCTTGTGACGAGACACACAAAATATTTCATGAATGCCACCAATGGGGCTCCATGATGAATCAGTGCTCCCAATGTTTTCCTATGTCTGACCTGGAGTTTTCATGTCCAGTTGTTCATGATCCGATTAATTCCCAATATTTAAGTAAACATCACTCTTTCAAACACGTGAATTTTTCAAGCTATTTTTAATGAATGATTTTTGAATTTATAAATAAAAAGTTTTCTAGTTGGAAAGTCCACAGGGTATGGGTGAGGAATGGAGTCGATATTGTAGAGGCATGGATCCCAGCAAATATTTTTATACAATGTATTTTGTTAAAAAGTGGAAGATGATGTTTGTCTTGTTAAAGTATATCTATATGAGATTTTTTAACACTGTGTAACATGAAAACATTTTACCTCATCTCTATATAGATCATAGATCAAGTCCTTAAGCTGTTTGGATACTGAGCATTGCAGCATCTAAAGTGGAATTTTGAGTTTGTATTTCTTCTAGTGATTTCTTTTGATCTCTATCTCCTTCTTTCCCAGTCCCCTTCTCTAACTGTAAGCTTTCCAGGTAGTCACATAGTCATTATTTTTTTTAATGTAAAATACTTGAGTAAGTTTTTCCAAATGATATTCTTCATGTTGCTTTCTCTCCAAAGGTCAATTTGTTATTCACTCATTACCATCTGCTTTGTGGATGTTTCTCAGGACATCTGCTGCCTCTCAGAGTCATTGTTTGTGAGATTTTTTCTTTCATTGTGTAAAGACTTATTGAAATCTATTTTATAACTCCACTAAATATACAGACTCCGAGTGTTCCATTTTCTGGGCCAGAGGACATCCTACATCTATTTTCCTGTCTTTGCACCACAGATGTTGGACTAGTTGGGCACAGTATTGTCTCTTCCTCAAGTGAGTTAATCAACTGAGGCTCTTTGATTGACAGAGTCTTGCTCCAGTTTTATTCTTAGCACCCACTGAGTATGTAAATCTCCCTTTCCTTTGTTCCGTACCTAGTATGACCATACAAAATGGTTTGCCTGGGGCATGCTTTGTTTGTTCTGTCTTCCCAGTATCTTTTCCAATGTAGTTTTTGAGTGAGAGCTTTGTTTTGATGAATAATCTTACTAGTACAATTGATCCTTTGTACCACAGGTGCTGTATTTGTGACTCAACCAATTGTTAATAAATTTTTTTTGTTAGTTCAGGATTTTTTTATTGAATTCACAATTTAAAAAATTCACTGTGTGCCTATGAAGGTGGCCAAGAGAACTATTCAGCCTATAGTTTGTCTGTTTGTTTGTTGGTTTTTTGGTCTCCTTGGAAGATTTTATTTATTTATTTTTTCCCATGAGGAAGGGAAATAAGTTTATTTATTTATTCATATTGTTATTCAAGTACAGTTCTTTTGTCTCCCCCCAACCTCCCCACCATATGGTTTCACCATTAACAGGAATCTAATACCTAATCAACAAAATGAACAAGTAAGCAAAGTATAGCCAAAGTCATTGCCATTGAGAACAGGCTGACAGTGATCACAGGGGAGAGGGGAGGGGATAATGGGGGGAAAGGGTGAAGGGTTTGCAGGAACAATTATAAAAGACATAGGGACAACAACAAGGGGGTGGAAATGGGGGAGGGAGGTGGGGAGGATTGGGGTGGTGTGGAGTGGTGGGGGGAAAAGGCAGAATAAAAATAGTTAAAAAATGTTACATTATTGCTAACATGTACTATGTAGTTAGCATGAGGCTGTTGCTTCTGTACAGAATATGTGCAGACATTTTCTTCTTGTCATTATTCCCTAAACAATACACTATAACAAATATTTCCAGATCATTTACCTTGTATTATGTATTACAAAGTAATCTAGAGATGATTCAAACTATATAGGAGAACTTGCACACATTAAAGGCAAATACTAAGCCACTTTACATAATGAAATTGAGCATCTGGAGAATGTGCTATCCAGGGGAGATTCTGGAACCAGTCCTCTGTGGATACCAAGGGACAACTGTCATTGCATTAAGTTAGGGCAAAGTGGGTTTAGTTCTCCATGTTTGTTCATACAGATCCTGCTGTGACCTCATCTATTACTTACTAAGATACATGTGCACTAAAAGCATTCTCAACTGAACCTATAAAAGGTATGAAGTGAATCATCCCTCTTTTCTTAAAACTTTCGTTGTAATCACCTTTTTTTCAAGCATACCATGCAGTGTGCTCACTGATAAAAATAAATAACTACATTTTAAAAAACAGCTCTGAGTCACAAGTAGCAAAGGCAAGAGCCTCCCATCTTCTGGTGGTGGAGGGAGAGTTAGGCCACACAACTATCCTTGCTAGTCACTTGTCCGAGACAGCATGCCACGGTTGGTCTAGTGCTCTGCACGTCTTAAGTTGTCAGTTAAGGAAAGCCAGTGAAAAGCAGAAAGTCATTGATTAGATAAACATAAAATGTATGCAGGAAATAATGGATAAGTTGTGTTCCTGTGAAATATGAAGACAGTAGCCTAAATACTCTTTCTACATTGCCTTGTCAATTATCATATATTCTAAATCTTCATTATTTTATTGTTAGGAATGAATTTTAAATTTTGTTTTAAAAATCCTCAAGCAGCAATTAATCCATCAAAATGAAAGTGTATGTCAAATGAAAAATGAAATACTAAATTTGTTTCCAGAGAAAGTTGATGTTGAATATTTTATCTGCATATATCTTTATTGATATTGATCATCCACCTTGGGATACCTTAGTGACATAGAAACAGGATGTATCAGTTTATACTTTAAAAGTTAGTATCTTAAGAAGTTTGCTCTTAATAGGAACAACTTAAAAATTCTGATGTTTCCATATCAACAAAATTATTAAGCAAGAATTTGCATTCCGATCAAATAATTGATTTCTTAAGTAAAGGATTTTCCCTTTTTAAAAATCTAATACTTTGTTTCATATAAAAAGTGATGTGATACTTATTCAAATGCAAATATTTTATCAGAAAAACTTCATGGTCATATAATGCTCTTACCATCACCTGGTGTTTCCAATTAAAATTTAATCAAGTAAAGCCCAATAATGTAATGGTCTTTTTTATACAATTCAGTGAATTAAAGTAAAATTTTAGAATTTATTTTGTCAAGGATGAACTGTCTGACAATATACTGAATGCTATTGTAAATTCTAAACAATGTTAACATTTCAGAATTGAAGTTAAAATGCTTAATTCCTGTTTTAAATTACTTGATTAAGAAATACATTCAGAAGAAATGTACTTTAAATTGATTGTGATAGAGTCAACATTTATATTTTGTCCAAACATTAAAATTTACCAATCAAAATGAAAGTAATAGTTGTCAAAAATGTATAATTTTTAAAATTATAGAGTATTGAGCGACAAAATTTTTGTGATTAACTAATGTTGAATGTAAAAGAAGTCTTTAGAGTTACAATTTTTACTGTTCATTAAGAAGCAAATTTTAGAAAATCTTTGAAGTATTACTTTGTAAATCAACTTACATGTTCTATTAGTGATTTTGAATATTTTCAAAACAAGTCTTCAAACTTGTTTTACTTTACTTTTCTAAATTAGTTGTAAATCTTTAATCAATGTATTCAATAAATGCAACCCCTATAAATTTTCATTTTGGGGACTGTGGGAAACAATTACTGAAAGTGATTAAAAGCAAGAAAACTCAAATTTATATCTATAAAAACAAACAAAAGGCAAATACCTTGACCTGTGAAAATCATTATCTAGAGCTCTTATTTTTATCTAGATTAATTTACATCCTCTTTTCGAATGAAATGAAATCAATGACTTCTTTTAGTATCTTTATTTAGCAATACATTTAAATAATAGACACAACATAATGGAAACATTTTGTCTTGAAAATGGGTACCATGAATAAAGGCACAAAGACCTGCTTGATTATGACTACACTTGATTATATTGGTGAAGACCCTATTTCTGTATTAGGCCACATTCCTAGGTACCTGGACTTAGAAGGTACATATATCTTTTTTCAGTGGAAACAAAATCCAAACCCACAAAACAGGTAAGACAGACAGGAAGAATGAACTAAAGGGAAACACCAAAATGTGCATTGTGGGACTGGATGGGAACACACAGGCAGGAGAGGAGAGGAGGAGGCAGGAAAGACATGATTATACCCAGAGAAAAGTGAAAGAAAAGTAAAAGCTGAGGCAAAAGAGGTTAGAATCATAAGATTCATGTGTTCCATATACTTGAAAACAAAGATCAGCAAAATTACAGAAAAATTTAAAATTCCATCTCTATTTATACCCAACAGTTGAAAAAGGTAAGCCATTTTGAAGGCACCTCCACCTATACTCATGTTCCCATTACAATGAACTGGAATCCTGGGAACACAAATCTTCTAGTTAAAGCCAAAGACAAGGGGCTTTTGCTTCTTAAAATGAAAATTAGCCCAAAACACTGAGGGGGGTGTTTTCTTATAAAGCTAATAGTGCATGTTGAATTTGAAGATGTGTAAGAGGTCATATGTGTGTCATGGTCCGTAATTATTTCCATCCAACTCTGTGATTCAGTTTAGAAAAGTTTGCCTAACACAAAGTTAACTAATAAAAAAATCAGTAATGCTTGCATGTAATGAGTCTTTCATGCAGTTTTTTTTTCCGTGTGTGTGAAAAAATGTAGGTATCAATAACAGAGATTTAAAAGGACACCCAGATACAAGTTCAAATTTAAACCAGAAGAGGTAGTGTAGGAGCTTGCTGAAATTCAATGTAACATCTTTAAGCAATTCTTTTCATAAAAGTCTTCAATTTTGCTATCAATGTGACATGAAAATTATGTTCTATTTCTTTAATATACCAATTTATATGTAGTTATAGATGAACAGAACTCAGTGAAATGCGCTTTTAAAAGTTATTTCAGGTTATAGGAGGGTGAGAAAACACAATACCATTATTCAAAATTACTTTAAAATTTTTGAAGACAAATATATGATGTCTTTCCAGAAAGTATTCAGCCATGCAATATGAAAAATAGAGCCATTTATTGAAGAAGGTACAAGACACAAGAAACACTGTACATAGGACAATGATGCTTCATTCCCTTCAAAGTAGGCACCTTGGGACCTCATACAGTTCTTCCAATCACCATGAGCTGTCTGGTTTTATTTTTGTGAATCTCATCTATGGCCTGAAATTTCATTGCTTTCAAAGGTGATTTTAGTTTTTGGAAAAAACAGAAGTCACAGGGCGCCAAAGCTGGGTTGTGGTGTGGGATGAGTAACCTGGGTGATTTCATGTTTCACCAAAAAACTCTGCATCAGCCCTGGCTGGTGTGGCTCAGTGGACTGAGTGCCAGCCTGAGAAGCAAAGTGTTGCTGGTTCAATTCCCAGTCAGGTCACATGCCTGGGTTGTGGGCCAGGTCCCCAGGAGGGGACATGTGAGAGACAACCATACATGGATGTTTCTCTCCCTCTTTCTCCCTCCCTTCTCCTCTCTCTAACAATAAATGAAGAAAATCCTGAAAAAAAAATAATAATTCTGCACTAGACAAGAAGCCTGAGGGTGTATGTGTTTTCATGATGAAGCTGCCAGTCATCAGTTGCCTATAGCTGCAGTCTTCTAAATCATCTAAACAGTTTCTACATGTTCGTTATAAATGCAAAATTGGTGCAGATTTGCTGTTCTACTCACTCAGTCATTTGAATGTGACAGCCACACAGTATACATGTTCACTCAACAGCATCTATTGCCCCCACTGTCTAGTACAGTGAAGTTGTCATTGTTCACACATGCACATTCCAATGCACTCTCCTTGGCTGCCAGGTTACATCAATGTTATGTGAACTGTTCTTGTTATATTAACAATGTACCATATAGAAACATACATAGTGACATTTAAGCATATTTTACATAGTGCCATATTCTCATGTATGCCACATATATTTGCATATGTATATGTGTGCATATAAGGGCATAGTTTAATAAGTATTGAAGTTCTAGTTTGCTTTAGTTGAAGAATCTGACTTGTCTGTAGAGAAGGGATGCTTTGCTTTGCTGTCTTGCTGTGCAATAAGACATCTGCTTGGAGGGAAGATGAGGAAGCTTGATTTTGTCCACGCAGACCTATGCCCAGACATGTGCCAACATGAGCCAAGTTAAGTTGGGGAGGGCATTATTAGAAGATTGACTTGGAACCATATTTAACTTTCCATTTTAATTAGTAATAAAAAAGACATGTTGATCTCCATCTTTCTGGTTTCATTATCTCAATAGTTTCTTAATGTGTGTAGTAAAAAAGAGCATGATTTACCAGTCCTCTAGGATCACAAAAATATATACATGTATGTAACACAAATCCAGATATACAGATTTACCTATATCAAAAATCTGAGTTATCCTAAAATCCTTTCTTTATCTTCAAATTGATGAAACTTATTCATTATTCAGTCACCAAATTGTATTGAGATGACTTCTAATATGTATTTTTCCCCAATTTCATCACATTTACTCCCAACCTACTACCCTTGTCATAACTGAGTTTTCATCATCTATTATCAAACTATTGAAATTGTTTTCTTGCTTGCAGTCTTGCTCTTAACCACCCAGCTTAAAAATATTAATAAAAACTTAATAAAATTGTGACACTTTTCTACTTCAAATCTTTTTCTCACCCTCGTCCTTAGAGAATAAAGTCCAAACCTCCTTGAGGGGCATTTGAGGACCTCAGGTGGCCTTCCACAATCATCTCTCATCGCCCTTCATATCACCCTTTGTAGACATGCACCATAGAATTCTTTTAAAGGGTTATTCCCCAAATCACCTTCCTGCTTTCGTTCACCTAATGCATACTCATTCTCAAAATTCCAGGCAAGATATACAGATGCAGTTAGCCCTTCTCCAGTTTTCTCTCTAGACAGAGAAATGTGTCTGGCCTCCCGATTCCTATACACTCTACCTATGACTGGAGGGTAGCACTCGTTCTAATCTGATTACCAACTCACACGCCATTCTCTCCCATGAGACTGGTAAGCAGTTGCAACAAAGAACTATGCCTTATTTTCTATGCAAGATTGTACTTAGTTCAAAGTATGTCTAATATTAGATGCTTTATATTATAAACATTTTCCATCTGAAAGAATGAGACCAAATCTTTAGTCTAAATTTGAGATTCAAATCTAAGAGTATTCATGATTTTTAAATTCAGAGAAAGTACTTAATAGCCCTTGATTTTGAAAAGTTAAGAAAAGGTAAAGTAGATGAGGTTACATCTTCAGAATTCCACTGACTCCTTAAAATGGAACTTTTAACAATGCTGCATGAGAACTGTGATGGTCTAGTGGAACAGAGAAAGCCAGAGATAAGAGGTCCATACTTATGTATTGAGCATAACAGTCACAAACTCTTTTTGGTAATGTGTACACATGTCTCTGACTCAATAGAATCACTTGGGGGCAGGTAGGAAGGCTCACTCTATGTCTCAGACATATACATATATATATATATATATTCTCTATACATATATATAATCACATACAATTCATTATTATATATTACTATAATATATAACAATGTAATATAATACCATGTTATGCAATATATATTATATAACATATTATATAATGTATATCATTCCACATAACCATACATAACATAGAGCTTGCATTTATATAGGTATGCAATATATAATATATTGTATATTATATACTCATCCAATATAATATATTGTATGTTATATAATATGTGTTATCTGATATATGATATAATATATAATGTATGTCATATAAGGATTATATTTTTATAGAGAGAGAGACAGACAGACAGACAGAGAGGGAAGGAGAGAGAAACAAACAGGGGCTCTTAAGTAGGTTGGGCAATAATAGTCCAATGAGAATGTTTAAACAAAATTTATATAATCCCTTTAAATACATGAACATATTTACAGCTATTATAAAGCCATTTTTGTCTGAGCAAATTCTGTAAGAATTATACTTACTGGAAAGAGAAAACACGTTTAAATTTCTGACATTTAGCACTCTATAATACTCTTTTCCTGCCAAGTGTTCAATACATGGCAGGTTCTAGTGTGACGTGCATTCCAGTAAATCACAGGGTTTTGTTAAACTTCTCCAACTCCCACACACAGAGGCACATCAACACACATAATGTGCACACATACAAAATCTCAATTTATCATCTCTTGAGTGAGCACGCACTATTTTAACTTCTCTCACAGTTCTTTCCCTTGTCCTCTGGGACACCAAAACCACTTAGAATATTTTCAGAGCAGAATATCTTTTAAAGCATATACCAAAGGTTAACTAGTGCCTTTTAAAGAACTACAAGCATTGTGTTCTCATTAGAAGACAGTTTCAGCTTTCCCAAGAGCATAGTAATCTCAAGGAGGTCTCTCACTTTGTCCTCTGGCATGAAAAAAAAATTATCTTAATGATACCAATTAAGAGGTGTGAATGTCATTTCTGCATCTTTGTTCTGTTTCAGGTCAGCAAGTCCAGGGCTCAAAACAAAGTCATAATAACCTTCTTCAAACTTAAAGACTTTCATAACATTTGATCAAGAACTCTCAATAACAGCTTACATTATTTATACTCTATTTTTATTTATCTTTACTTTCTATAAAACAAAAGAAGAAAAATGCCTGAAATGTGTCCCTCTAATCTTATCTGACTTACTCATATCCAGTTACCATTATTTGTGAGTTTAACTATAAAGTATTAACTTTTGTTTGATCCTTTTAAATAAGAAATTCAATTTTTATATAACATTATTTTGATTACTCTTTTCAAGAATGACAAGGACGGCCATTCTATCTTCCATTTTTCTGACCTCCCTTTCAAAAATGTTGATTATCTCTCTTTAATGTTTACATGGGCCCATTCAGCAACAATCTGTCACCTTTATCTGGATCAGTTTGTGTCTTAAGTGCCATTGAAAACCAGTTCTGCAAAAAGACTCAATGAAGATCTATGGCTTTAAAACTAAGCTAGCTGAGGACTTCAAAGTCAAAGATGAAGCAACATGGTTAGGGTCTTTTTCTAGGAGGCATTTTAAGAATGCAGAAGCTGAAAGGAATGTGCCCTCTGCAATAAAATCCATGGTGAGCATAAAATTGGTGTTTCCTCATGGTAGTAGAACAGAACTATTGAAAGCAGAAATTTTTACTATTAACTTGATTCATTTAATTTAGTTGACATCAATTAATTTTATAGTATGTAATTTGGTCTAGTTATGAAAAATAGTATAGCTTTGCATAATATTTAAATAAGTTGAAAGTTTTATAGTTTTATTTTTAAGGATGAATGAAAGCTAAAACAAAAACACATTTCAAATAATGTTTAGCTTAGTTAATATTAGTATCAACTGTCCAAAGTATAATAGCTCAAAACACTCTTTAAGAAAGTTTCATATATAAACTATATCCACTTACTTTTTCAGACCACTTGAAATGTGTAGTCAGTTTTCTAATGCAGTTTTAGTTTTTAAGATTTTATTCATTTATTTTTAGGCAGAGGGAAAGGGAGGGAGAAGGAGAGGGAGAGAAATATCAATGTATGGTTGCCTCTTGCATGCCCTATACTGGGGAACCTGGCCCCCAACCCAGGCATGTGCCCTGACTGAGAATCAAACAAGCGACCCTTTGGTTCACAGGCCCATGCTCAATCGACTAAGCAACATCAACCAGGGCTAAAGCAGTTTTAAAATTCAATACTTTTACAATCAATCTTCATTACTTTGAACCCTTAAAAGTTGCATGATTTTCCCATAATCACTAAAAAATAAGTAAACAATTTTGGAGCTCAATAAACTATTAGAAGATTAATTATAATCAGAGTCTTGTATATTGTTTGCCTAAAATTAAAATGAAATCTCCTTTGAACATTAATTTCAGGGAATAGGTTGAATATTTTCAAATTCATCAATATTGTTCAAGGAGCCATTATAGCCAGGCCAGATGAAATCAATTTTCCTATTGGGGGTTACATTTCATTTCTTTTTTTTAGGAGAACTACTCAGGAATATACTTGTATTTCCTAATCTCTTCAGCTTTCTTTTTCATTATTAAAATTATTTCTTTTTTTAAAAGAACAAAACATAATCAATAACAAAATATTTTAAAATAAAAAGTAAAGTTATCTCTCTGCAACAAAAGTAACAGACATACTATCTCAAAAGTAAACATTTTAAAAAATATCCTTGATTATCTTCTTATATGTACAGAGAAATAAACATGCATTCATAAATATACACACAAATGTAACATATACATCTATGTGTATAGTGATATTTATATTTTTATAATCATGTTTTTTTTTAGTTTTCTTCAGTTAATCATATACCTTGAAGATCTTTCCAAATGGACACATGCAGTTTTCTTATTTTTTAAATAATAATATTGTATTTCATCACCTTTAAAACATTCTTGTGGTAATTATTTATTCAATCATATTATGTAGATACATAAAGTACATGTAAAGTATATCATATAACATTATGTGAACTATCATATTGGCAGTTTGTTTTTCATTTCTTCAATAATGATCAAATTTCATAGTAATTTATGAATTCCCTGTTTATGTTCTAGACCTGTATTTCTGTCATATTTTTTTGATATGATTTGGGGAAGTTGGATCATTGGCAACTTTTGCAGCTTTTTTCCTGGCCCTTCAGTTAGAAATCTCTCACTATTCTCTTGCTGTGGATGCTCTTCAGTGCAAAGCATCATTCAGTTATTTGCATTTCATTCTTGCTGCTCTTGCCTTAAGGCATTACCCCGTGCTCAGAGACCCAGAAGATCGTCAGTGTTTGGATTGGTCTTCCTGACCATCAGTTAGCTGCGCCCCTACTCAGATCTCCCCTATCAAGTCCCTTTCGAGAAATGATTTGGGGAAGCTTCAAACTGGAATATGTGTCCCTACTGCAGTATTTGTCACACTTTATGAAGGCTCTTTGTTCAACTATTACTTTTCACTACTAGACCTTTAAGTTTTAGGATAAAGTCAGGAGATGTTTCTGTATTCCCAATATCTAGCATAATGCCTGGCACATAGTAAGCATTCAATTGTTACTTATCTGAGTAACATCTCCATTGGGTTATAGACATCCTGAAGCTTTTGTATACATGAAGAGTCATTAAAAAGAAACAGTAGTATTGGCATTAAGTTACTTATCTGTTCATCAGTTATTCACACATAGTCTATAAACACAATATTCTGTAAACATTATCACCTACTATAAATTTGACACTAATAACACAAGTAGCAAACAATAGTACTAAACTATTGATTAAGTGCTTTACATGAACTAGAACATTTGCATACATATTTTATTAATTCTCACAATAATCCTGTGAGGTATGGAATATTAAGTATAGAAGTTTTATGAAGAAAAATGAAATTAAGAAAGCTTAAATAATATGTCAGTATTGCATGTTACTCCTTTGTAACAGAATCAGGGGAATTGAATTCTGGTTTTAACTGATTCTATTGTCTAAACTTTTAAAACTATACTATTTCAATAAAAGTCATTTCTAGTTTTAAGAGCCAACAAAGAACCATTACATATAAGTGGAAAAATATTTTTATTATATCCCTTTCATTTTCAATATTGTAAGTGTCCTTTTTTCTTCATTTTCTGCATTCATTGAAAAATACTATGATTGTTTTTTTAAATTCTGGTTATGTATTTAAAGACAGTGATTGATTTTAGAATCCTGAAATTTCCTTGAATTTCTGTAATAAAACTTCCTTGATGATAATTTATTAAAAAGTTATATATTACTAGATTCTTTTAATTAATATTTTGTTGAGGATTCTACATCTATACTTCTAGAATTTTCTTCTAATTTTTAGTTTTCTCAAAAATCTTTTTGTTAGGTTTGTTATTAGGGTTATTCAGCTCTGTAAAAATGTAGTTGAAAAGTGTTTACTATTCTACTTTCTTATAGAATTTGTGAAACATTCCCTCTTTAAATGTTATAAAAATATAAATGCAAATATGAAATCATGGTCCCAATAACTCATTTCTCCCTGCTTCTCTTTGCTTAGTATACCCTTCAACCCTGGAAATAATGCAACAGGTAACAAAAGAAGAACTCTGAAAAGTGGAAAAAGAAAGGCAGACTGGTTAGAGATTTTAGGACTAGAGAAATAACAGCACTAGGAGGTCTTGTGAAGCCCCAGGCAATGTGTCAGTGGGACTCAAGCCTGTCGTTTCTCATCCTCCAACTTAGCAGGAGGAAGTGGCTAGGTATGCTGGTCACTCACCTAGATCAAATGGGAGGACCACCAATACCAGGCGAGCCTAGCAACACTGGGAAAGGGATTGATTAACACTCCACTGACAATGATTGGCCACAGGAAGTACTGCCTTTTCCCCATGACCTGAGCCTCCTCTCTCCCCACAGGAACACCAGGCAGTCGGTGTCATCGGCCAGGAGGAATTTGCCAAAACAAATACCAAGCCAGGGAAAACCCTGGTTCTTACAGCAAGGGGACCCCATCACAAAAAGAAGCCTCACTCAGGAGGCCCCAAGTATCCTGTTTTTCCTTCTTGGGCCAAGTCTCCCCTTTCTCATCCAAAGATGTCACCACACTATTCCAAATTCAGGCAAGTCCTGCCCCTACATGGTCCTGGACTACCAGGTTCTTGACTCATGCAGGAAAGAATTCAAGAGTGAGTCTGGGTGAAAGAAGAGTAAGTTTATTGAAGCTCAGGATAGTAAAGCAAAAAAGTGTCCTTGGAAACAAGAGCAGCGAGTAAGCCCGCAATGAGCTGCCACTGACTGTTGCCCACTACTCCCTTGGCTGCAAGTCACACTGGAACCCTTAGAGCGTAGGACAGAGGAAGCAAAGGTGCATGCCTGAGAAGGGACGAGGACGTGCTCAGAGAAGAGGTGCACTGGCATGCTTTGTCCTGAGGGTTTTCATCCATTTTCTATAGACAAGGTCATTAGGGGAGGCTCTCAACAGAATATTCACTAGATTTCTGAGGAAGGGGTGGAATCTCCTCAGAAGACTTTGGTCAGCCATCAAGTGACCTTGAAAGGGTCTTCGGTTTCTGATCAAGGCAGCATGGGGGTGTCACTTTGTATGATGATGTTTTAAATGAGTGTATAATGGAGTTTTGGGTCATTCTCTCAACAGGCTCACCTCCACCTTCTATTAGTCTGCTTCTAAACAGTTTTTCTAGTCTACCTCCCTGACCGTGGTGATTTAAACCACTTGCTCTTAGGCAAAATTGGTTAGAGAGGAAAGGGTTTTGTGATTTATTAGCTAGCTGTTTGTTGCTCAGCCATTTCAGCCATTTGTTTAACCATTTGTGTCTGTTGCCTCATTCCAGTTGCCAGGGAATTTTTTCTACTTCCTTACTTACCTGTCTCAGAGATACACAGTGGTGTCTTGGCAACAGCAAAGGGGATCTCCCCAAAAAAAGCAACCCAGCTCTAGAAGCAATTTTCATCCTCACAGACTAGAGATTCACTTCCCCTACCATGGGCCAGTCTGGTTAAATATTTCTGCCTACTTGTGCACAACCAATTGTGACTGGTGGAAACCCCAGAGGAACCAAATAAACCAAGCAGACAAACCTTGTGATGCACAGCCTCTGAAAAATCAAAAGGTCATTGGATCCACAGCCCACAGATACTGTCTAGAACCCATGTGGTAAACCTAAACAGGCTCACTGCCTGTTAACATAAGAGATTGAAGAGGACTCTGAGCCTCTTAACTTAATAAGCAAAATGCCCAAGATGCAATAAAAATAAATCTTTATGCCAAGAATCAGGAAAATCACAACTTGAAAAGGAAAAACATTCAGTTGATACCAACAAAAAAATGCATCTAATGTTGGAATTATGTGCTTAGGGTATTAAAGTGGCACTAGTAAAAACAACAATGAACAACACATTTTCCTAAGACAATCGAAAAAATAATCAGCAAAGAAGTACAAAGTATTTTTTAAAAATGGAAATTATATAAATAAAAAATACAACAGAGAAAACTTCCTGGAGGGATTCCATACTACACAAGGAGATAATAGGATATAATCATTGAATCTGAAGACAGATCAATAGAAGTTACAGAATGTGAACAACAAAGTGAAAAAAAAGATTGGGAAAAAATGAAAAGAGCATCAAGGACTTCTGGGAAAATAACTCAAGATTCAGTATTCTTATGGGAGTTCTATCGACAAAGGTTAATATGAACATTTGGGTACATAAGCCACATAACTAATCCTTTAAGCAAACGTTTGTCCTTTCACCCAATTCTGAGCATGCTGTCTGGCTAGATGGAGAATTTTCCAAGTTTTTCAGTGCTTGTTCCTTTGTATTTAGCAGGTTTGTCTCAACATTTTTCTTTCTTCTCACATTTCACAATAAGCAATAATTTGCATGCTGCACCTCCTACACTTTGCTAGGAAATCTCACCTAAATGTCCAAGTTCATCCCTTTCCACCAATAGCAGAACACAATTTAGCCAAGTTTCCTAATACTTTAAAGTAATGATTCCTGCAATGTCTGATAACATGTCTTTTTTTTCCCAGAAGGCAAAACCAGAAGGACCTTTAACATTCACATTTCTACCAACATTCTGTTCATCATATGAGTGTTTGTATTCTTTAAGATGACAGACCTTTCTTCATAACTTAGTAAACCTTCACCAGAACTGCCTCTAAATACTATGTTTTTGCCAGCAGTTCCTTCAAGGCAATCTAGCCTTTTTTCTATTAAGCACCTCAAAACTCTAACTAGCCTCTATCCATTACCCAATTCCAAAGCCATGTCCACATTGTTAGGTATTTGTTACATCAGCACCCAGTTCCCTGTATAAATTTACATTAATCAGGAAAACGCATTTTGACTCCAGTTTAATAAATCCTTTGCCTCTTTCTAGCTTCTAGCAGTTGTGAACAATCTTTGGTGTTTCTCTGCTTGTTGGTGAGGACTCCAGTTTCTGCCTAGATAATCACATGGCATTCTCTCCATGTCCTTGTGTCTGCTTCTTTTTCACATGAGGGCACCCGTTTTCGGATTAGGGAGCACTTTCACGCAGCACGACTTCGTCTTAATTTAGCATTTGTTACATCGGCAAAGACCTGCTTTCCAAATAAGGTCACATTCTGTAGTCCTGTGTTTTGGGGAGATGCTACTGAACCCAGCATAGTCAAGACAGATACAATTTAAAGGTGATGAAGGTAAAGGGGAAAAAAGAACTAAATGGAAATAAAGTGCCTACATTTCATTCCAAGTGTTAAATGTCATAGAAAATAACTCTGAAACCCTGTTGGCTTGAAGTATATTTTGTGGGTAGTTTTTTTATTATAAATTCAATTTCTTTCATTGATTCTATCAATGTAAGACCATCCAAACCCATAGAGAATTTTTATAAAAAATTATCTGAGCCAAAAAGAGGCTATACTGAGAAGCACGATTTCAACAGACTGAAGTAAATGCTTCAGAGAGTAACAGTTGCAAGTTTTTTTATGCATTTGAACTTAAGAAGGGAAGACAAGAAAGATTACATGGAGGGTGAAGAAAGCAAGTCTGGAGTGGGATTACAGGGCAGTTAAAAAGATTATGCACTCTCTTGAGGTTGGTTAGGGTTTATTTCAAAGATGCCCTAACCTAGAAGTACAGAACAATGGACAGGGCTTACTTCAGGTAAAGGTACACCTTTGCTAAAGAAGTCACTGGGGAGTGACACCCACAACGATGACCAGCACAGTTAGGAATTTACAATCAGACCACCTTGTGAAGAAGAATTTTGTCCACAATTCTTTCACTGGGTCTTCAGATGCCTTATTGCTTCTTGATTTATTTTTGTTTTGTTTTTCAAGGAATTTTTCCAGTTTATCTAAGTAATCAGTATTATCATAAAGTTTTCCTTTTCCTTTTAATATGTGTATGATCAGTAATGATATCGCCTCTTGTATTCACTATGTTGGTAATTTGTGTTTCTTGGTTTTCTTTTTATTTATTTCTTGATTACCACATTTTGCAGTGTATAATGCACATTTTTTTTTGCCCAAATTTTTGAGGGAAAAATAAGGATGTGTATTATACATATGGAGTACTAATTCCATATCTATATAAACATTTTTAATTTGTTTCAGTTGTAAAAATGTGCATGCTCATTGTTCACTGCAAAATACAGTAATATTATTATTTTATTAAATTTATTAAAATTTTAAGGACCCAACTTTTTCTTATGTCTTTTTTTATTTATGCCATCTAGTTTGCAGATGCCAGTTTCTACCTTTATTACAGATGCCTGTTTCTTTTCTGCCAATTATTTTTTATAATCTGCTTTTGGGTAGGGATTTACACGGGGTTTACAGTTTCTCATATGGAAAAGGCATGCAGGTTATGCTTATTAGAATAGCTTCATTAGCTCAAAAAAATGCCTCAAGGGCACAGCAAATCTACTTTTGCCCACCCTTGTGTGACTATTTTGAACATTTATTCCTTTTAAAAATAGATATTTACAGTTACAGTCTTGCCTTTAAATCCTGCTTATGCTATGAATTACAAATTTTGATATTTTGAGTTTTCCTTATTTTTTTTGTATTCTTAATATCCCTTAGGAAATTTCCTTTGACTCATGGGTTGCTTGAAAAAGTGGCATCAAATTTCCTAATATTTAGGAATTTTCTGTTTTATATTCTGTTAATTTCTAATTTAATGCAGTTTGAATCAGGTAAAATACTGTTCATAATTTGCATGTTTTAAAATGTATTGAACTGTATTTTACAAACCAGGATATTTTATGGTCTTTTCCATGTTTATTTGTAAAGCATGCCTGCGATTGCATTTGCAATTGTGAGGTGCACTTTTCTTAAAGGTCAGTTAGGTTAATTTGGTCGATATTATTGCTCTGATCTCCTATGTACCTACTAGATTTTGTCTGTTCTATGGATTACTGAGAGGGGGATATTAAAATCTCAAATTAACTGTAAGGATTTGTCTGGGGGTTTTTGTTCTTTTTTTTTTTTCATTCTGTTTTCACCTCATGAATTTTAAAGTTCTATTGTTGGATGCATATATATTTAGAGTGGTTACGTTTTTCTAATGACTCATCTCTTAATCATTATGAAATGTCACTCTTCATTTTTCCTCCACTCTTTTTTGTGAAGTCCATTTTGTCTGATAATAGTTAATGACAGGGCTCTGTTATGTTTACTCTCTGCATGCAGTGTCCTTTTAGTTTCAGCTAATTGTGCCTATCATTTCAATGTTAATCTTTTGGACACTGTCCCTACTTGGAAACAAAGTCTTTTTCATTGTCTCAGCCTTCAGACCCTGGGAATTAAGAAGCAGCTGAGGAGCTCTCCTCTCAGGCTGGGGCTGAATCTTTAATGTTCCTCAGCCCTGTTCTGACCTCTCTTACCCTGCTCTCTGGTTCTCAATTTTGTGACAACTGCTCTGTTGTAAGTTTCATGCCATCTTGCCTTGCACATTCACTGACAAGCATTCATCAAGGATTTGCAGGAAGCCCTGGTCGCTTGCTATCTCTGCATCCCAACCTCTTGAAGCGACTTTCCAGCTCCCTGCCCTACACATTTCAGGTTGCTGGTTTGAACTCTCATTCGGTTCAGGAGTACCACCATGCTCGGCTGTCCTCAGCTTGCTGTGCTGGTGAAATGCTCACCAGGTCAGGAGCCAGGGTGATCTCAAGGTTCACCTCATGAGTTTTCCTTTTCCCTTCCCTGAGTATTAAGCTCTTCCTCACTTTTTCTTTTAAGATTTTATTTATTTTTAGAAAGAGGGGAAGGAGAGAGGGAGAGAAACATCAATGTGTGGTTGATCTGGCCAGCAACCCAGGCATGTGCCCTAACTGGGAATCAAACTGGGGACCCTTTGATTCAAAGACTTGTACTCAATCCACTGGGCTACACCAGCCAGGGCATCTTGTTTTTTTTTTCTTTGATTGAAGACAATTGTACCACATTGAAACTGGAAAGCCAGCATTCCTTCTGTGCTGCCTGTCACTACCAGGACTGATAAGCAGAGACAGGGACTGAATCTTCTTGAGTGCTTTACTCACATGACCAGAGATCTGAGATGATGGCTGGTTATGTACTCTAACAGACCACCTTATGTTTCATTTTAAACTACAGTTTTTACGAGACAAAGAAAAGTGTAGGTAAGGGGTTTGGAATTCAGGGGAAAAGTTTATCAGATAAAAACGGCAGCATTCTTTTCCCTGTGTCCTGGCTGGTGGTCTTTATCTGCGTCCTGGGTGGTAGACATCTCCCCCTGGAGTACAATGGCTCAGATACCATCTTGATTGTTTGCAGTCCTTCTGAGCCACAAAGGCAGAGCTGTTGATGGTCTCATGGAGTCAAGGTGGGTCATACCTTCATTCAGTTCCTGGAACAATAGGTTTTTACATGCATTCACTACTAAGCTTACTAGCTATTACCTAAACTAAAATTTTCTAATTCTTGCGTTTCCCATCAATATGTTCTGCCATGCTTTGAAGCTGTTTATCGTTGGATAGTGTGTTCACTACTAGTTTTTTCTATCATAATAAGAAATGAAAGTGTCTGATTTTTGTTATTGTTTCAGGTTATCTTTTCAACTTTACATTAATCAGAAAAACGCGTTTTGACTCTAGTTTAATAAATCCTCTGACATCTTAATGTCCTCCAGGGGGAGCCAAAACACTAGTCTGCAGGTGTATTGCACCTGAATCTCTAAGGTTCTGCTGACCATGAGTAGATTTGATGGGAAATTCTTACTAAGAAATACCTTGAATTTTTAAATCACCATATATTTAAATCACTAAATGTATATGTATATTCATTTATTTCTACCTGAATAAGAATACACACTACTTGCAGAAATACTTCTTTGCAAAAATGGCCACCACATCAAAGTCCCATCTGTGGAGATGCTCTGTAACTTCGGAGGGGATTCGAAGTCTGAGGGCTTCAGAAGGAATTTTAAATCTTTGGAGATAAATCATGGAAAATCCATAATTTAATAGGTTCTTGCAATTGTACTGTGGCAATTAATTTAATTGGTTCATTTGAATGTTTGTTGGTTGTAAATATGGTGAGTATGTTTTACTTAGCACAATTTATTTGTTAAACATAATGGATTGTAATTCTTTTATTAGTTTATTTACATTGACTGAATTTCATTGTGTTCTCTTTTAGAACTGCAGGCCATTCTCCATATTTTCTTTTGACACTATCCCTCCTATTGGTTTATACATTTATGTTTGTTTCTTTCAGTTATCTTGTCTTCCTTTCACCGTCAAACTCTGGTTCTAAGGCTCTGTTCATTCCAGTTGAATTTGATTGTGAACAGAAGTCAAGTTACAAATGCTTAAAATCTGAAAAGACAGTAATAAATTTGAGATGAAAATGAAAGTTTAACTCCTTTGATCACCGCAGTCAATTCCTAACCAGTCTCTCAATGTCACCTCTTCGTAATCCATCCCTCTATTTCTCCCATGTGTTCTTTCAAAATATAATTGCATTCAAGTTTCTCTCGTGTGTCAAATCTCTCCGTGCCTGACCCGGACATAAAATTCAAAGTTGAAGAAATTAGGCAAAAATTAGAAAGGCCTGATGGAACTCCTCTGTGTCCATTAATCCATTAAATATATTTCTGACTCTCTTTTACGCTGCTGACATTCCATGAGGTCTGTTGAATTTCTCAGTGATTTATCATCACTCCATGTTTTTATTGATTCTATTTCTTAACCCAAAACTCTACTGCCAATCGTATCCATCCTTAAAGTGACTGTTACGGTCTGAAAGTTTGTGACCTTTCAAAATCCATCTGCTGAAATACTAATCCCCAGATGAATGGTAATAAGAGGCCTTTGGGAGGTAATTGAGTCATGAGAGTGGATTCTTAAAGATTGGCACTAGTGTTTTTATGAAATGGGCCCCACAGGGCTCTCTAGCCTCTCACTCCATGTGAGGATACGAGGAGAAGTATGCAATCCAGAAGAAGGTTTGAGCAGAACCTTATCATACCGGCACCCTGATCTTTGGCTTTCAGTCACCAGGACGGTGAGAAATAAATGTCCTCTGTGTGTAAGCCACCCTTCTCTGGTAGTTTGTCATAGCAGCTCAGACAAACTAAATCAGTGCCTTCTTCCTTTTCTGTTACCTGTTTTCAAATGTTGCCTCTTGTTTTTAAGACTTTATGGACACATCTTATCTCTCTTAAGGAGTTTACCATTTCCTCTTATATTATAAACAGCCTCCTACAGAAAATTTCTACTATAATAATGTATCAAAATCATTTGTGTAATTTATGTACATATTCTCCATATAGTTTGTGGTTCTTAGGTCTTCATGGACTGAGTGCCACTACATTCTAAAATTCTCAAAGTTTAGAACTCAATGTTATTTATTTTTATGTCCTTGATACTTGTAAAATGGCCTGACACATTAACAGGTGACCTAGACTTAATAAAAGAATAAAGAAAAGATGGAATGAGCTCTCTTTGTGCATAAACACATTAATACTGAAATCAAGTACAGTATAAGACTTCTTTTTAATATCCTAAAAGTGAATTATAACTCAAGCAAAATATATTTTTAACCATGACTTTGTTCACAGCCATAACAAGAAATATGGTAAAAAAAAAAGTAGATATACGATAAGAAACCAATTCTTAATGGTCCTGGAGGGTAATTTCTTTTGTATGTGGGCAGTGGAGCAGAGAGCTGACCCAGCTGGACTAAGTATTCTGCAGAGAAACCAAACCTTTGGCCACGCTCAGTGCCTCAACCATGCAAAGCTCTCCTCACAGCCCTCAGTGTGCAGACATGGTCCTGGATATACATGTGCCTTATATTCTTGAGCCTGGGAACTTCTTGATATACATCTTGTTTCTTAGAAAAAAAAATTTTTTAAAAAAGATGTTACCTAGAGCCTCTCGGCTTATCCTGGAGATATCTGACACAGAGTGGGGACAGGGCCTGCCTCTTTCTCAGGGTACTCTCAGTCACACATTCAGTCCGCGGGCCCAGGCATGGTCAGTTGGAAGTTCTGGCGAAGGTGCACACGCACTACTACACCAGGCCTCGGCTGTGGAATGATGAGGAGGGCAGCACACATTGTGCTTCATGGCTGTTTGTAAGCCTTGTCCAATAAAGTGAGTTAAAACTGTGCCATGAAACACCAGTGGGCAGTTTCAGTGACCCCCCTTTAGAAGACAGTTGATACTCCACAGAGGCCACACTCTCCTCATCCTGGTGTACTGCTTTTGGTTTTGTGTTTTGGAAGTAAAAAGATTTTATTAGGTTATTTCATCACCAATGAATAATGACAAATAGCCAGGAAGCGCTTTGACTTGATAGTTTGTAGCTAAAGATTAGGGAGAGCAGCAACAGTGTCCACTAGCCCATGTGCTCCGGGGGGAGCAGTGGAGATGTCTGTTCCATCCAAGTGCAGGCAGGCTGCCCATGGCTCCCATTAACCCAGAACCTGTCACCCCTCAGAGATGTGTGCTCCTGGTCTCAGGAGGGATGAAACAGGGGCAGAGAGGTCTCTTGGTCATTAAAACACCAAAACTTGTAGGGTATTTGCAACCAAGGAGGGTTTGTCAAAAGGGAAAATCAGCTAGTAAAACTTTTGGTAGCCAAAAAGAGGAAATAAGTGTAAAGCTGCAAAATATACATATGCTTTTTTGGCAAAAGACTAGGAGACTGATAAGAAATTAAAGTATAAACAGTCTCTTGTGATGGGAGCTTAGACACTGAAAGTAGTGGCATGTGGATAAGCTGATACCAAGACTTGGACTTGCTTTTAGAAAATTATAGGGATGGGATGAGCAAGGACATGGGATAGGTATAGAACTCTGATATTTTCATCCTGTAATTGAATATTCATCTAAGCACCTACTGGTCCTCAAAGCCTTAGCCTTCATTATTAAAAGGCAGCTGCTCAATCACTGAACACAGAGACAACCTTGCCTACTATTAGCAAAATCAACAGATCCGTGGGGTCCTTGCCCTCAAGTCTTCATGCTTAAAAATACTATATGATTTGTTGGTAAAGGACCCTGCCTCCCAGGTGGGCGTACCCGATGGAAAACAGCAGCCATCATAATGATGAAGCTCTGTCAACATCAATGGCCTCAGACAATGTTTCCTAATGATATGAACTTCATATGGTGTTGCTGTCCATAAAGCATGCCACTCTAATATTTATTAAAACCTTATACAAATTCATGGGCCCAAAAATACCGGCCTGATTCTAAGGTCAGGCCATGAAGCTAGCAGAGCATGAACTAGGAATAACATGCGCAGATGCAACATTATCTCATGGACTTAAACTGTGTGCCACATAAAGAAAAGCATGGGATTATCAAATATGTAGAACTACCACTCACACTGTAGCATTTTGACACACGTGATTGCTATTGTTACTGCACAGATGTTATTATTTGTCAACTATACTGGTTTCTCTAACAGTTTCTATCGGCAGCCATCTCTGCTAGAACCTTGACTACAATATCCATGCCCAGTCTGGGTCGTAGAATGATAACAGCTTGGAGATGGAGTTTGCTCTGCTACTTCTCTGCTAGTATATTTTTTCAATAAACTTTAGCTCATATCTGCATCATGTGCAACTAGTTCTCTCTGTACATTTTACCCTCTTGCCCCAAAATATACAACCAAATGTTTTGTTTGTATGTTTCGGAGACATTAATTGCCATTTTATATGTGTGTGTGTGTGTGTGTAATGGCAGTGGAAATCTGGTCACTTGGTGTATATATACAATCAAGTGACCAGATCTCCATTGTTTTCAATTCTTTAGACAAATGAGAATTACATTTAAGTTGGATTATGGTGATATGGAAGATGATTGATTTAAACATATCACCTACCATTAAGTTAACTGGCTGGAATAATATATGCATTTCCATATTTTAATTTGTCTAGTGTGAGCACATTGCATAGCAAAGTACTCAGGCACACGATCTGACAGTGTGTGATTAGTCATTAAGTGTTATTCACCAATGACAAGTATTGGTATTTATGCTCGGGAATGTCCAAAAGCAGTTTTAGTTGTGAGTTCTATATGATGCTATGCAGTATGGTAAGGACAAAGTCAAATATTTAAATTATTTGGGGGGACTAGTCAGTGAGAAAAATTCATTCTGACAGCAAGTCTCTGCAGTGTACATGCAATCTCCATGGATAAAATATGTCTTGACCTTGGCAAACATTCATTATTCCAGGTTTTCTGACCTCATATATTTCAATGCTAGAAACAATAAGCTAGAACTACCTGTACTGAGGAGGGATTATGTTATGCTGCAGATGAGATACAGGCATTCCCTCAGAGGTGTCTCTGGACCAACTTGAACTTGGAACAGTCCTAGACAGAGAATAACCGTGAAATAATTTTATACATGTTGAGATAATGCTTTTTTTTAATGACATCCAAGAGGACACCCAGTAGATAAAATTTGGGCAGTTCCTAATGAAAGGAATCCCAATATCAGTATCAAGTTACACTGCTTTCACTGCATGGTGACGCTGTTTTGGAAATGCCCTTACTATTAATATTTTTATTAGTCATTAATCATTGTTAGTAGTATTTTCAGCATTAATTCATTATACCCAATATAATTCACTAAATCAATATGATTCATATGTTTGATGGCATCCAAAATTATGTTCATTTTTAAGGACCAAACATAGTAACTACATTCAGTAGAGGAGGATTCTGTTATTTTGTTCTTCATGAATAGCCTTGATCTAACTGTAAATCTAAAATGCCTATGACTTTCTTTTACAAATTCAGGTTGAAACAAGCATTTGTCTCTAAAGCAATTTTTGTCCATAAAGCTTTTGTAAGCCAAAACAACATCATTATTGTCATGACTGCTTCTTAAGTTCTTTCATTCTCCTCTTTGAAAATAAAGGTAAACACTTAAAGGGTTTTCATCTGGATTCATAAGAAGAAATTTCAGAATATTTATAAAATACTCTATACAACATTGCCAAATTATGAAATGATAATGGTTAGTTGCATCAAAATAAAATAGCTTTTTTAGAAATAGCTCTTCTTTTTCAACAGAGTCACATTTTCCCCCCTTGCCTTTTAGCTTTGTTGTTTTTAAATCCCATTATGCACAACTGGAACAAGAACAGTTATGCCAGGAGGTAAAAGGTACTCTCCCCATGCTTGCTGGGGAGAAAGGCGCCCACACCGCATGGGAGCGATCGCTGAATTTACTGTCTGTCAGCAGATGCTCACCGAAATGAAAACGTTCCCTGAAATCATGTTGTGCCTATCTCTTCACTCCCCGGTGCCTTCCCTCCTCGGGGAATTGCAGGGATAAGAATCTTTCTCTTCTATAACTAATGTTTTAGAGCTCACAGAGCAGTGTGTCTTTTGCTCCTATTTGGGGAGCCATTTATCTCCTCTGAAACACATTTTGATTATTTTAAAGAGCAGGGTTTGGGTGCACGTAACCCATTCAGTTATCAGGGTCAGATACAATTGTTTCCATCTTCCAGGGTGCCTGCCTCACCCACATGATGAGTGGTTTATAAATGCTGCACTCTGATTTCTGGCTTTGCTGCCTGTCTACTTAGAGACCACTGCTATTCATTCAAATGCACACTGCATTCATTGCAAAATATAGTGAAAATTATTTTTACTGACAGTAATACCAATTAGATGAGCTGGAAATAAGGCTTGTTGAAGAAACAGGGCGGCACAGGGAAATTCTGAGACTTCTTCTGTCTCCTGCTCCTGCATTTTGTTTAGAAATTATGTGTTTAGTGTTTTGTAGTTGATGTTCCTTACATCCATCTTTCTCTCTACCCCCCGCACCTCTCTCTGTCTCTCTCTCCCTCCCACTTCACTCATCCTTTTTTGACATATCTGATAGATTAAGGTGAATTAAGGTGTGGGTTAAAGTGTTAAAAAGTTTGGAGATATTTAAAATGTACCTCGCCCACAATAATATTAATACTTCTTCTACATCTAGTACTGGTGCTACTTCCACATACTAGTAATAATAATAGTAACAATAGCAATAAAAATACATGATGCATACACAAGTCTGTGACGTGAACAGAAACATGGGTATTTTTATCTCCATTTTACAGAGAGGAAAAATTAAGGTTAAAGTACAACCCAGGTCACAGAAGGGGAAAGAATAGAGATGAGATTGGACTCACTCCACTTTGACTCAGGAGGATTTAAAGTGCTTTTCTCCTTAAAAGCACTTGATACTGACAAGCATTCTAGAGTCACTGAGGTTTACTATGGTTCTTTTTTTGCACTCCAACACTTATCATTAGACTGAGACACAAAAGAAAGGATCACATGCTCATAAATTCTCCGGCACAATACTTAGCTGAGAACAAAACTCACAAGGGGGTTCTAAATGCACACTTCTAAAGAATGCATCAGCCCTGGCTGGTGTGGCTCACTGGATTGAGTGCCAGCCCACAAACCAAAGAGTTGCAGGTTTGATTCCCAGTCAGAGCACATGCCTGGCTTGTGGGTAAGGGGTACATGAGAAACATTGATGTTTCTCTCCTTCTCTTTTCCCTCCCTTCCCTTTGATCTAAAACAAATAAATAAAATATTTAACAATATACATTGAAGATGTTAGTGGTGCTAAGTGCCCCTTGAAAGTATCCACCACAGAGGTAGAGACACGGAGACTTTCACACACCATGTTGTTGATTGAGAGCGGTTGGGTAATGGAATGTTGGCCATTTCCAAAACATACACAGGTTGTTTAAAAAATAAAAGACAATAAGAGGAAAGAAAACGCTGTGCAGACAGCTTTTTTTTTTAGTATTTAAAGTATTTTCCTGATAGATATATTCTAAATAGTAGTTAATATACCAAGATTTAAAAAAAAAGATGACTTTAAATGATAGGCACATATTGTGATATACACACTATCCTTCCAAGTCAGGTATGTGTCTAGACTAATGTGCATTTATTGTGAGAGTTTTGTGTGTGTGTTTATCAGATTAATTTGCATTTTCTTAACGATCGATTCCAAAAAGACTGTTACCACATAGTTTGATGTTTGGTGTCTAGATCAACTGTACAAAGTGATGGGAAGGGGGCATCACTACATTTGGCTTTATTGTGAATATCTCTTGGCTTTGGAACACTTCTGCCTATGGTTGTGCAAAGTTGGGACAGCGAGCACTGTTTCATGCAAATGCGCCTCAATGCCTTGTGGCCTTGAGAATGGACAATACAGTTCTCTCTCTCTCTCTCTCTCTCTCTCTCTCTCTCAAATTTATCAGAGTATTTGGATTTCTTTCTTCTTTTTTTTCCAGGAGAATCTCTACACTTTTCTTTTTAGTAATACTGACTCAATTATAATCAATTATCTCTTCAACCAAATACATACTTAATAATAAAATATATGGAGCACCATGGTTAATGGGATTTTGCAAAAGCCTTCAATTCTCAACACAAAAGGAAAGCATACAAAGTTATAACCACACTAAAGAATGTATCCACTATTTATTAAAGCATGAACCTGGATAGCACAATTACAATTTAACATAGCATTGATCAAATTAAGCTACTCTCTGGGCCTTGAGGTTTTAAGAGTGGGAGACCTTTCTCAGTAAAACCCACAACTCTGTTGACGGCTTTGTCACATGCACACATATCTCTGTCAAATCAGTCACGATGTGAACTTCTTTTACAGAGTGTTTCTTCACAAAGTAATTTAAGTTGTCAGAGAATCAAGCAGAACTGAGGTAAAATTTGAGAAGAGCCACAGATGAGAATATGAAGAGCCATAAATCATTTGGCCGACCGTTGACTAAATTTTAAGTGGGAATAAAAAACATCCTGAAAAGTCTGCCATGTCTCTCATAGCTGTAGAAACAGTTTTTTGTAATGAACTTCCCGCAAGCTTGAGAAATATTATTCCAGTATTATGAAGCAAAAGGATTAATAAGTTGTCACCGAATTATTACAAATATGTAAGCAAAGACTCCCATATTTTCTGTATTGTCCTTTGCCAACAATGCTTGGAGCAGAGGAATAATAGCCAGCTACCCACACCAACACCATGTATGATCTGAAAAGAAAGTTTAAAATCATAGATATGATCTCTTTATTCTTTGTCGTTCTTGGGATATCTCAGAAGTCATTGCTAAAATGATAAAATTTGTGAAATATAAAGCAAATCTTTAAGATGACCTAATTGAATTGTGTAACTGGATTATATATCTAAGTCACAAATCAAATCCTTGTATTTTCAAACTCTTTACTATTCTGTCATTTGACCTTCTAAAACTTTTAAACATTTCTAGAATCAGAATTAATCTTATTTGTTACCTTAGCTTCCTCCTATTTCACTTATACCTTTTGTCAAATACCAAAACATTTATTCTGTTTTTGTGTTTGTTTTTAACCTATCTAAAAGTTTTCTTTAACTCAGTTCAGTTATAAATTTTAATCTGATGCAAGCAGTTAAGAGATGGCACCAAAAAGATGTTTTTTTTTTCACTTCACAAAATTTAGATTAATATATCTATCTATCTGTGTGTGTACATGCATTGGATAAATAAAATATTAGTCTTAAACTTCATTTGCACATACAACCTAAGGTTTCAATTTTCTTAGTAAGTTTTAAGTAAATTACTAACAGACGATGTCATTGGAAAACAAAATGGGAGTGAACCTTCTGTCAAAGAGAAGAGGAAAAAGAAAGAGTAACTTGGTGAATGAGCTGAGATGCTCAGAATAGCTATGTAACACCTTTTTGAATTAAAACATTTTTCAAAATTTTCCTGCTGCTTTAAGTTGATTGCTTTTTAATTTCAAAAAGCAGGAAAATATCCAGAAAAAAGTAGAGTATGCTCTAAGCTAAAAATAACTTAAAATGCTTTGTCTTTTTCACAAAGGAATAATTCTTAGACATCAGTAAATTAAAAGCACATTATAAAATATATTCAATTCCAAACTATATGAACTGATGACTTAATTTGTTTTTTAATTACTCTTCATTTTTTCTATAAAATATTATTTTCAAATTTGATCAAAATGTATTCAGGTTCAATGCTGTAACAAACATTTGTTTTGTTTCCTTTAATCATGTCAGCTGACCAAGATCAGCCTCTCACAGTGTGTTTGCAGAGGGCCCCATGGTCTTTACTTCTTCTTTGCTTGGTTGCTCAGTATTAACTCTTTATTAGTAGGTAACATAGCCTGTTTATTGTCTGGAAATTATTACAGAATTCACCTCTTCCTAGCCTTCAGAGGAAGCTAAATTATTCTTTCTACAATCTCAACTCAATGTCCTTCATACTCCACCTTAGAAAATGTATGAGAAAGTTATAGCAATTTTTACATTTATTTTTTCCTTTTTCCTGTCACTGATATCTCACACTGACTACCCCTCTAAAATTGTGAAAGTTTACTACATAGTTTGGAGAGAATTATGATGGTTTTTGTGGAATATTTGTCTCTTACAAATTGTAATGTTTAGAAAAGGCTTAAGTTGCTTGAATTGGTTCATTTGGAAATATTTAGGTTAAATTTTAAACTAGCTGTGATGATGTATATATATTTTTAATAACCAGTTCTATCTAGAAAAGTATCTGTGGAAATGTCACTAACCAAGCTCTTACAGCACAAAGCCACGACAACATGATACCAGACATGTTATTCTGCAGTACTAGCTTTTTTTGGTGGTTCTTATCAATTTTTTGAAGATTTTATTTATTTATTTTTAGAGGGGGGAAGGGAGGAAGAAAGAGGAGAGAAAAATCAACATGTTTGCCTCTTGAGTGCACCTACCGGCCTCCTGGCCCACATACAAGGTCCTGATTGGGCATCGAACTGGCGATCCTTTGGCTCACAGGCCGGTGCTCACTCCTCTGAGCCACACCAGCCAAGGCATTTTTTTTAATTCTGCCCTTCTCACATCGCCCTCACCCTCATCCTACAGGTATTAGAGAACTTGTTTCCTTGTCTTCAAACCTCTTTCTCCTTGGGAAATTAGGCTGAAGACAAAAATGAAACCTATTTTATAAAGTCATTTATACTGCAACTATGATGCTCTTCAGTAAGTGAATGCATAAAGTATGTCACATGCAGACAATGAAATATTAGTGCTAAAAAAGAAGTGAGCAATGAAGCCATGAAAAGATGTGGAGGAACTTTAAAGTCATATCACTAACTGAAAGAAAATAATCTGAAAAGGCTGCATAGTGTATGACTCCAACCACGTGACATTCTGGAAAAGTCAAAAACATGGAGGCAATAAGAGCTCGGTCATTGTCCTCGGTTGGAAGGCAGGTCCAGAAAAATTGTTGGAACACAGTGGATGTTATGGCAGTGAAACTATTCTGTATGATTCCATAATGATGGACACATGCCATTATACATTTGTCCAAACCCACAGAATGCACACCACCAATAGTGAACTATGGGCTTTGGGTGTTAATGATGTGTCAATGTCCATCAGTTATATAACGATGTGCCATTCTGCAGGGAGTGTTAGCAATGAGAAGTCTATTTGTGTGATGGGAGCTCTGTGAGAAAATCTGTAACTTTCTTTCAATATTTTTGTGAACCTAAACCTACTTACAAATAAAGCCTTTTAAATAATAATACCAAACACTACGACCAAGCCATTTATACCATTAGTTTCCAAAGTTTAGTCCAGACCAGCAGTTCAGGTGTAACCTGAGATCTTTCTATAGGAGGTACCACTCCAGCTTTACTGAATCAGAAATTCTGGGAATGGAGCCCTGGCTGGCGTAGCTCAGTGGATTGAGCGCGGGCTGCGAACCAAAGTGTCGCAGGTTCGATTCCCAGTCAGGATACATGCCTGGGTTGCAGGCCATGACCCCCAGCAAACGCACATTGATGTTTCTCTCTCTCTCTCTCTCTCTCTCTCTCTCTCTCTCTCTCTCTCTCTCTCTCTCTCTCCCTCCCTTCCCTTTCTAACAATAAATAAATAAAAATAAAATTAAAAAAAGAGAAATTCTGGGAATGGATGCAGTAATCACTGCTTAAGAAGCTTCCCAGTCATTCTGATACCTGCCAAAAGCTGAGAAGCACTGCTTTTGATGACAGCATTCCACCCCTGGTCTCTTCTCAAGTCTTCATGCTCTCAATGTTCCATCCAGGACTTCAGCTCCCACTTCTTCAGAATAAGAAATATTACTGTTTTACTTTAAATAATAATCTTGTATATAGTCTTAGCATCACATTTCCCCCACTTGACAGATAATTGAGTATTAGCTCCTGGTATCTTCTCTCAGCTCCATCTAAAATTTGTTGCAGCAGGCTGATAGATCAGACTGTGTGGGATGGTGATGGGAACTTGTCTAGTTTTACTGTAGATGAAGTTTTCATCTCTCTTTTATTGTGATTTATATCACTTTTAATGTCTGTCAAACAAGTTTGGAAATATGTACCAGCCCTCCATCTTTTTTGGAAGTCTCTCAAGTGCGTTGCGTATTTATTAGCTACTAACACCTAATGGAATGTAACTTCTTTGCTTTAAAATATAAACTTCCTGGCAATGTCAAGCTTTCAGGTACACCTGAGAGCTATTTCAGTGCATCATTATCTCCACTGAAATGGAAAAGGAATCTAAGGGTTATTTCCCTCTAACAGCAGAGAAGTGTACTAATCATGCTTGAAAGTAAAGCAGGCTGTCCCCAAGTATGGAGCCAAAAAAAGAAAGAAAGAAAAGAAAAAAGAAAAGAAAGAAAAAATCATAATCCCATTGCACAGTAGAAGGCTCTGAAGAACCACATTTTTTTTTCCATCTTGCAAAGAATTCAGGTTACATCTTGGCTTCTCATTGGTGCTTTGAATAAGGTAAAGTGTGCTAAAGAGAAACTGGAAAAACTGCTTAGGTTATATTTTAAAAATGCAAATAAAACAATTGTCTAGGAAAACTCCTGCTCTAGCAGGCAGGTCCTAGAGGGATGGCAACCCTAAACGCAGTGCTTCAAAGAAAACACGTGAGCGAAGGTGGTCAGCAGCCGCTCGCCTCCCTTTCGCTCACACCGCTGTCTGCCCTCTCCCAAGAACCTGCTCTTCCCTTTCGAGGTCTGGCCCTGGATTCAGTTCCATTGTGTCTTATTCATCTCTGTATTAAGACCTTTGCAGGTCTGTCATGAAGTCAAACTAAATTTTCACTTTCCTCACAAAGACATTTAGATCCTTTTACTAGAGTATCAAACAAAAAATTTTTCCAAAAAAAATTTGGTCTTTCTGCATGCCCTTAAGCTATTCACTGTGTAATTCAGCAGTAACCATGAGTAACTTTGGGGGGATCCTAAGCTTCAAATCTTCAAGTACACTGGCTTTATCTTGTACAAAATTACTAAACGGAAACTTCATTTAAAATGAAGTTGATGGATTGAGCGTGGGCTGCGAACCAAAGTGTGGGCTGCGAACCAAAGTGTCGCAGGTTCGATTTCCAGCCAGGGTACATGCTTAGGTTGCAGGCCATAACCCCCAGCAACCGCACATTGATGTCTCTCTCTCTCTCTCTCTCTCTCTCTCTCTCTCTTCCTCCCTTCCCTCTCTAAAAAGTGAATAAATAAAAAATCTTTAAAAAAATGAAGTTGAGAGGCCAGTAGGGAAAGCTCCACATGGATCAGGGTGCCCAGAAAGAAAACTCTTGATTATAGTAGCTCAAGCAGCTTCCACTTTTCCATGAAAGAATTTCTTCCTCTTTGTTTCTCAGGACTTGCACAGGTTTGCCATTGGACCATATGCCCTGAATTGCAATTATTTTAAATAGTTTCTCAATAAATCCATTTCCTAGAGAAATACCTGACCACTTGTTGAAGGCCAGCACCTGGAAACATTGTCCTTCGATTGAAAATAAGGGATTTCCAAAAAATGATACTTTGGAGTTTGTTCATGTTTTCCATCTGGCTTCCTGTAGCAAGTATTGAATAAATATGCCTTACACACACATATATATACACACATATATATATTCTACCTTAACAGAAAAGTGCCTTTTCATCGGCCTGAAGAAATTCATTCCATTTTCTTGTCAATAAATGGTTTTTAATTTTTCAATGACAACTGACATTCAGTATTATTTTATTCAATAAATATTTGCCACATTAAAAAAAAAGAAAATAAGGGATTTCCATTCAGGAAACATGGCATTCCCTGTGGAGAGAAGACATGTTGGAGGCAAATTCACTCCAGAAATCGGGTGACAGAGCAGTAGTGGGTATGAAGCAAAGCAGAAGGGTAAGGAAAAGTAGACAAGGAAATGAGCTTTAATTTAAATGTGGGTAAGGGAATGACCTTCTTTATTATAAGTAACATAAAATTGCACATATTAATGTCATTTATATGGTTTACTGTTTATGTAAGCAATATCACATGAATTAATGTTATGTTCTTTTTTACTCCTGCCACGTGTTTATATACACAACCTCTCATACTACTGGCAATTCCCTACCAACTTAAAAAAACTTTGATTTTTCATAGAGAATACCCCAATCTTCATCAGAGATGGACTTTTGAAAATTCAATATTTTTATATCGTGTATATGTATATATAACAACATTTTTTTAAGAAGTTAAAGACAAGATATTTTGGATGCAAATTAAAACATTCTTTGTATAAACTGAATCTTAATGCAAAACAATCCAAATTCTCTCTTATAGTGAGCCAAATTAATAGCTAACGTAATGTAAATAAAAGTTACATTAACAGAAATCAGTTAAATATAAAAAATAATGTAACATATACATTTTAGTTTAGCATCATTTAAATCTCATAGCAAAACCTAAATATTGAAGGTGTCTGAAGAAAAAGTTTCTTACAGAAATGATTATATTTAAATATTATCAAATACATTTTATTCTGAGAGTCCTAGCATTATAATGTGGTAAAATATAACCCAATATAAATTTCCATTGTAATGATATAACATGATACGGTAAGATGAGTACGTCCTTGTAATCCAGCGAAATGGTCAGTGAATTCATCAGTGTATTACAATTATGTGACTTCATGCAATTATCTTTGTGAGTCTCGGTGTTCTCATACAGGCATTAAATTCCAAGTGTGAATGGATGTGTGTGTGTGCGTGTGTGTGTGATTAAATTACATTTCAGAAAGCATAGGTAACAGAATTTTTCAGTTGGCTACCTATCTTTGTTTATAAACGCAACAATTGAAGTGTCATATGAAAATAAAATTGTGTTTCCTTCCATTTTATTTACCCTTGTTTTATGTGAAATGCCACTCTTGTCTTGAATTATCCACGTGAATCTTTCCAATTTCCTTTGTGATTTAAATACATAGGCATGGCTTATATAGAAAGGCACTAGACCTTGTTTGTCATTTCTACTTTGAAAACAAAGCAGCAAATTCATGAAATAATTGGTGTCATAAATAACAGATGCACTTGCTATACTTTTTCACTTGAATAGGTACATTTATTTTTCATCTGGTGTTAGATAATGCTTTGCTTACATACCCGTGGGTAACAACAGAGTTATCTCTGGCCCAGAGAACAACTAGACTTTGATAAATGCAACAGGGCAGAACACATGTACCGTACATTTCATATATCATCTTTTTACAAGAGCATTCCTCTTTTCTGTATACTTAACATGTGAGGACAACCACATTTTTTTTAAATTTTCATTACTTAAATTATTATTAAATGGTATTAGTTACAGTGTACAAGTGTTGGGAACTGGTTGAGAATTTTTCAGTAGGAAAATTTTTAGCTACAAGAATTTTCCCATTTAAAGTTGGGGATACTTTTACATATTACAGTATGATAAACAAAAGTTCTGAATTAAAAAAAAAGACAAAAACTAAACAAAAGCATACTCCAGGTTTCAATACTGCAACCTTGCTTTCCACAGATGAGTTTACAAGGGTGCACTAATGGCTTGAAAGTCTGCGGAAGTATTTATTTCCTGAGGCACGTAGTTAGCTGAATAAGATTGGAAATAAAAAGTCAGCTGCCTCTGACATCAAGTAACCTACTCATTTTTTTCCACTGTCATATAATTATAACGTTTCTCTGTACGCCATATCATGAATAATTTGAGAAGCACTTTGGGGAAGTAACTCCTTAAAAATAGTCAAGTCAAATATTTTTAAATAATATTAGGCATGAATTACTGATCTGAATCATTAAAAATGTAAGGCTATAATAAAGTAAAAACAGAATCTCTGGAGGGTGAGCAAATCCCAAAGGGAATATTTTCCCTGTGACTTCTGGCAAACTCTGGTGAAATGTAACAAAGACACATGAAGACAACCGTGATGCCAAAAATAAGCCCCAGTAGATCAGTAATAGCCATGAGTAAACAGACTAACCTTTAAAAGTCAAAGATCAAAAATCACAATAAACAAAAACAGCTAACTAGCTTAAAAAAAGCAGAATATACAGAAAAAGAAAATTCAGTTAAGCTTATTGGGGAAAGCACGTCAGAGTAAAAGAGCTTTCAAGTTTTAGGAATACTGTTCCAGGTACTGGGGAACATCAGACGTCATATTCCAGACGTTTAATAATTTTAGGTTTTCTTTTATACATGAGAATACCTAATATCAGCTCCAAATAGTTTTCTGTAGGCAACAGATGAGGAAGGATCTTGTGATCCTTCCTCAGGCAGGAAAGGTGAGAACTCAGGTGGCCCATATTTCAAATGTAACATTTAGATATTCATCATAGATTTTTGGACTAATTTTGATATTTAATAATAAGCAAAGGAACACAAATAGAGGACTCATGGGCACGGACAATGGGGGGGAATGACTGTGGGAGTGGGTGGGGCAGGGTAGTGGTGAGAAAGGGGGGAAAGATGGGACAACTGTACTTGAACAACAATAAAAAAGAAACTAGAACATATATATGGGATTAAAGTATTTTAATTTAGTTAAATTATTTATCTAAAACCCTGATACCTCCTTGCCTCACACTGCTCCTGGCTCTGTTTATGGGCAGTGCAGGTTAATCTGTTCTCTCTTCTAGGTGAGAGTTACAGGAAGGTGGTGGCAATGTACATATGCCTTTCCAACCTCCCCCAGTTTCAGGCAGTTTGGATGTTATAAGTGTATGCTTGCTATATAGTCTTTCCTAGAAGTCAGCTGGGAAACTACTCAGCTAGCTGACTATTGAGCAACCTGGCACTGAAAAAAAGGTAAGTCATATAAGGTAACTATGAGATTCACTCAGCAGTTACTGAATGCAGGTTCACTCAAAGTAGAACATCAATATACATTAATATCCTACTCACACTCTCACAACCTAAGAGAAATGTAACACACACACAGCCATCAGTAGGGTATAATTAACTTGAGTCCCAGAGTCTCAGTTAGCAGATCTGGAACACAGCATGGTGGGCATGGGAGCCATCAGGAATGGGCAAGGAAGGATCTCTGGAGCCAGGTGGGTAGCAGGGTGGATGCAGTCCTCAGTCCAGCAGGTAGAGATCAGTGTGACATGGAGCAGCACTCTGGTGTGTGGAGCTCGGCTGTCTCAGCAGTGGTCTGGAGCCTGCCTCAGTTATACCTTGAAAGTGGTGTGTGTCCCACCCAGAAGAGTCCCCTTCTGGGACTCTTGACACGTGTCTTGGCTCTCCTGATGGCAAGGGGGGAATTTCCCCAGGAATGTATCTGTGGGTGATGCCACTCTGCAGGTCACGTGTGCAGATATCTTAGATGTTTCTCCTTGCCAGATCTGTCTAGTGTAACTTAGTTTCTCTCTTGAACCAAAGTGTCATGGTTGACTGGCAACCATCTTGGTTGACATGAGTGATTCCACTTTGCTTTATATATTTTATGCTATCTTGATGGGACCAAGCCATTTTATCAGTCCTGTTCTCCATAATTTGCAAGCTGAAGAGTCAGGCACTTTTATTTTATTTATTTTATTTTATTTTATTTTATTTTAATTTAACTTAATTTTTTGCTGATGGTATATTTGTTATGGTTGTGGCTAATAGTTTCCTGACTCAAACTAATAAAGAAGGACAAACTAATAATGACTCAAACTAATAATAAAAAATATTTATGCAGATTATTCCACAGAAATATACAATCGTGCAGGTACAAGAGAGAACTGCTAAGGGGCTACCTAGCCTTCTTGTTGACAAGGTAGTTATTTTGCAGGAACTCCTTTAAGAAGATTCATTCCTCCAGCTATAGTACTTATATTCACGTTGCCTTGTTAAACAACAAATATGTTAAAAAATTATATTTTGTTAATCCTTAAAAATAATAAATAAAATTAAATTACATGTGGGTAACTAGCCTCCAACTTCTGTTTATTGTATATGTTATTTGCATTAATTTCTACATATTAAAAGTAACACATGTAAGGCAATATAAACCATAAGATTTTTTATTTACTATCAAAGCCACCATTCTCTCTACAACATATTATTTGAAAGAGCCACATAAAACATAGAAATGAAGGAGAGCTAAATATAAAAGAGTAAAAAAGTATATACCTAATAACTATTCATGTAAAAGAAAGAAAAAATAACTCAAAGTCAAATATATTACTTTACTTGAAGAGTCTTTATATAATAATAAAATATTGTCAACCTTCAATAAAATAATAGCTTTAAAAAGCCTAAAATATGGTGCCATTTCTCTACTGCAATAAACAATGCCTCAAAACATGAAACATCAGAGATGTTAAAAAATACATATACTTGTAGCTCCTGGGGTGTTTTGGCTTGTTTTAACTGTGCTGTTTTCTAATCTCAAATAGGTTTACTCATATAACTGGTCATCAGCTAACTGCCAGCTGGTCTTGCTAAACTGTCTCCAAAGGGCCAGCCAGTGCGTGATCTGATGTTAAACAGCAGATGGCAAGAAACAAACAAATTGACCAAACACACTGTTCAAGCTTGTATCACATTTGCTAAAAAGTCCACCAACCAGAGAAGGCAAAGAGCAGAGTCCAGTGGAGGGCACCGTCAGCTACTCTTAGGCACATGACAAAAGGTGTGGATTCAGGGGAGGGCGAAGAATGAAGGTCACTTAATGCAAGTAATCAACTATAATTACAGAAAGCAACAACAAGGTAAAATCAAAGTCTTCAGTTTTGTCCAGATATCTTGACACATTTCTCTCACTAATCCATAGATCTACCAGAAAACTTAGGATATAAAAAATATACTTAGTGAATTTTAATCTATTCCTACTAAAATGTTTACCAGGATATTACTACACTTAAAAAGCAAATGTGAATATATGTGTATGTGCATTTGTGTTTAAATTTATTTAATTGAAATACATTTGTCTTACAACATTGTATACTTTGAAGGGATAACATGTTGATTTGATGTATATATTGCAATATGATTGCCATTGTAGTGTTAGCTAATGTCTCTACCATGTCAGATAATTATAAATATTTTGTGTTGGGAATAATTAAGGTATAGTTTGATGTTTATAATCAAGTATTGTTGTCTATAACCATCGTGCTGTACATTAGTACTCTGAGTTATTAATCTACTAGTTGAAAGTTTGTATCCTTAAACAATATTTCTCCTGTTCCCCCAGCTCCCAACTCCATGATAAACACCATAATACTGTCTTTATGAGCTTGACTTGTTTAGATTCCTTGCACAAGTGATATCACACAGTGTTTGTCTTTCTCTGCATTATCTCGCTTAGCACATTGTCCTTAATCATCTATGTTGTCACAAATAGCAGAATGTTCTTTTTCATAGCTGAATAATATTCCATTATTCATCTCATATATATATATGTATATATGTATATATTTATATATATATCTCACATTTTTTAACCATTCCATCATTGACAGACACTTAGGTTGTTTCTATACCTTGACTATTGTGAATAATACCACAATAAACAGGGGAAAGCATATATCACTTCGATATCTTACTTTAAGCAATGAAATATTTCAATAATGCAATTAATATATTTAGACATTTGCCACACAGAAATGCTCACGTTTTTACCCAGCCAACATGAAACATTTACCAACAGTTCACATACGCAAGGCCATGAAACAAGCCTAAAGAAAGTCACTGGTATCATTTCCTGTTTACAATAAATTAAGGAATTACCAAATTATAATTCACTATCTGAGGCAAATTTTGATTTAAAAAACACACACTTCAACATATTTGTAGTTTAAAGAAAACTTTCAATGGAAATTAGACATTATTTAGAATTAGTGTTAAAAACTCATCATGTCAAAACATAAGAGATGAGGTCAAGGTGAACGTAAAAACAAATTTTTCTTAAAGAATTAATTTAGAGGGGAATGGATCAAAATTAATGAGCTGAATTACCAGCTGAAAAGGGTTAGAAAAGAATCAAACATTCATAAGAAGAAGGAAGGGAAAAGCAACCTAAAAAAAAAGTGGGAACGACAAGAATAAGAGGAGAAAAAACACAAGCGAATTTAAAGAAAATAAATTTTAAGAGAAGAGTAATACATGAGAGTTTAATTATTTAAAAAAACTAAAAAGTAGAATAATCTCTATAATTTAACAAGTAAAACAAAAATAGTATGCATGAATAATTTAAGGAATGTATGTCCCAGAGATTTAAAATATAGCGGGTAAGATAGAAAGCTTTGTACAGATAGGTTTGAAAACATAGGTGAAATACATAGAGTCTTGGCAAATTAGAACTCATCAAAAGCAAACTCATTATGAAATAAGTAACTTAAACATTTCTAATAATTTTAAAGTATTGAACATGTAATTTTAAATATTCCTTTGGAAAAAATAAAGTCATGCATTTGCAATTGAGTTTTACTTATAAGCCATACAATTGATCGTTCTTCCACAAACCCTTTCACACATTAGAACATGAAAGAGTATTTCTAAATCAATGGCATGAGTTTGTATAAACTTGAGATTAAGTTTGTGTTTTCCTCAAGACACTAATTTAAAGACACATAGTTTCTAAGACTATTGCGTAGAGCTGGGTGATTACACAGGCCTAGATTTGTTTGTTTGTTTGTTTGTTTGTTTTTTCTTGTTCTTCAAGCAAGAACAGCCTGGGAAGAATCTGAGTTTACTTTTCCTGAGATTTCACCCTTTGTTGATTCTTTTCTAACAATCCATAAGGAAAAAGCATGGGTATTAGACTGCTGTACTTAACACTTACTGGTCCCCACATTTCCAGAAATGAGTATTATATTCTATAATAAAAACGTATTGTTAAGAAGCTGACATGTTATCTAAACTATAGTATATTTTAAACATTTTGTATATTTTAATTTTTTTAAATAATGACAATTTTTTTAAATTTTTAAACCCTGTATTCAGCTTACATATTTTAAATATTATCTCATTTGTGTGTAAAGGCACATTTACTTACTACAGTAGTTTAAGCATCTTTGCAGAAGCAGTTTGATGTTTTCTTTTTTCTTTTTTTCCCTACAAAATGCCCCAATGTGAGTAGTCATGCCACAGTATGTGATGCCATTTTGCACTTCTTATTGATTGCATTATTTTGATACTTAGTCATTATGACATAATTCTACTTAAATTATCAAAGAGAATCTGAATTTTCAAACTGGTCAGACTCTACATATTTGAAATTTATTAGATACATATTTTATCCATTTTAAGTAAGCCAAGGCTGCCACTGAAATTATATTTATTCAGTAGATAAAACGTGGAGCTTTTTAATGATTTGGTTAGCTAACAATCAATAGATTACAAACTCTAATGTGAATTGAGAGTGAAGGTGGTGTTCAATTGCCTGTTTGGTTATAGATATTGATCAAGTTAATAACATAACTGCAGAATCCCCACTTCCTTTGCTAATATGCATTCAATTGTAAATGTTTTAGCTCATTTGCTCTTTCAAGAGATATACAAATGTTTATGCTGATTATTTGCTCTTCAAGAACATCTGTCATTTTTCTCTGGCTGGTGTGGCTCAGTGGATTGATTACTGGCCTGTGAACCAAAGTGCTGCTGGATTGATTCCCAATTAGGGCACATGCCTAGGTTGCAGGCCAGGTCCCCAGTTGGGGGCATGTGAGAGAAACCACACATTGATTTTTCTCTCCCTCTCTCCCTCCCTTCCCCCTCTCTCTAAAAATCAATAAATAAAATATTTTTTTAAAGTGATGAAAAACAAAGAATGTCTATTATTTTTGTCTCTATTTGTTGAGAAGCATCATAAGACTTTATTTTATCATCTTCCACTTCATCATTCTTTATTATTTAATCATGGTTCACTACTTTGCTCCATTTTCCTACCTTTTGATTTATTCATTCCTTCCCTATTCATATTCCGTTCTTTCCCTATTAGGGTTCCTTACCTATTTTATCTTGATTTTCATTGCCTTGTTTTTTCCATTTTCCCACTATACTAAGATCTTTCTTATCCCCAGGTAATTTCAGTTTGGTGGGGCATTCACAAAGAAAGTGAAGGAGTATTTTGGTTACTACTAAGATCTGCTATGTGGTTAGAGAGTGTAACATAAAGGCAAAGCTAGCTGTTTCTTAAAAATTTTGGTCTCTTTACTCTTTTATATGTTCCCCATATATAACATGGAAAGTTAGAAGTCCCCCAACACTTGATTAAGATGGAATTTAGTATCCTTGTTTAAGCAAAACAACTTCAGTGTAACTCATGGTGGAGTAATCTACTTGAGGCATCTTTTTGCTGTAGTATACTGTACTTTTGCTCCGTGACTGCAGTTTTCAAGCCTATAACATCTGGCTGGCTTTTTAAGTTACTTCCCTTACTTGCCTGTTAGGGAAGGTCATCAAGAAGACATGACTGCTGGTTTGACCTGAGAACTGGACCCGGGCAATTAGAGGCTCCCCATCCCCTCCCACTTCCAAGCATACAGCTTTGGTATAATAATGTTTTAATGAGACCGTATGGACGGAGTACGTGAGTAAACCCTGTCAAGACCCCCTCTATGTGTGTAACTGGATTCAGTCAAGGCCTCTATATAAAGTGTTAAGATTCTGGCAGGTGGGTGCAGAAAACTACCCATCTAGAGGGTCACTCAAGACAAGCCCTGGTTATTAAACCTGTCCCCTACCAATACGGAGTGGTCTGCTTTTTTTCTTGGATCTGTCCCTGTCCACTGTTCAAGGGGACAGGACTCAGGTTACAGCCAGGAATGCTTCCCAGGAGGTTCTCACAGACCAACATCTCCAAATACCCCAACACGGAGCAGCTGCCGATTTCTCCTGCTTTCCTTGGTTTTTAGCAGGAGGTTGATGTATATAAGCTTAGGGAAACAAAATGACAGGAACTGGAGAAATTAGTTGGCGTGCCTTTGACTTTAGACAGTTTAACATTTAAATTGATCTTTACTTTGTTTTTACCACACTGGGTTGAATACTTGCTGTCTTATTTCCACCTACCTGAATTAGAGCTCAGGATGTTTCAAGAGCTTTAGATTCTATTTACAGATGTTATGTCAAAACAAGGAAAGAGTGTGTTTTCACTTGTTTCATAAGTAGGTTGCTTCACAAATGTTAACATGTGTATTACAATAAAACTGGCATGACAATCATAGAATTAAGAAAAAGTGGCGAAAACATTGATTTTCATAACATTCTCAGCCATCTGCTCTAACAGTGCTTTATAACTCTTGGGGGTAGAATATTCGATTCAGAATGATATATTAAATTAAGCTTGAGTCTTTATATATCTTTGCTGAAGGATTTAAAAAGATCTTGATGTTGCGGTAGGAAAAGCAATATATTAGAACTTATCTGAACAAACCTTTAAGCTTAACAAGATATTATATTTTCTTTGAGACAGAAAGCATGCAGTGTGCAAGACTGGATCTTCTTGAGTTCATTTTTTTTCCTCTTTATATCTTGAAGATGTTATCTTTATTATGGATTCCATTATAATTCATACATATATGCATGAAGTTTCCTAAATCCTTATCCATAGTTCAGTTACATACAACAGAAGTTCTCACTGCATAAAAACCAGATTTTTTTTAAAAAAAGGATCTCTTTGTTTGCTTTAAACCTTAATCATAGTACGGTATTTATACTTTGGCTAAAATTGGTTTCCCCAATGCTAGCTATCCATAAAAGTAAATGGTTTTGTTACATGTTTCTCAGGTTTGCAGTCTTTGGTGACCAATGCTATTACTCCCCCCTTTCAATGAACTCCACTGACAATTGCTATGAGTTCTTTCTATATACCTTCATGGATATTTCCTTTTACAAATTACCACTATCTAAAACACAGACTTGAAATCAAAGACCCAGGAGTTCAAATCCCACTTCTTAACATTTCTTTGTTACGGTAGCATGGGATGTTAACATATTCCCTAACTTCCCTCAGTTTTACAAGTTTAAGTTTTATGATGAAAAAGAAGATATCAATATGATAAAAAAGATTGTGATATCCTAAATTTGTTATCCCATTTCTGCAAAGGTGCTATACATAACTCAGGACTTACCAATCTAAAAATAATGATCTTGTTTGTAGAGCACATTATATATACTTTCTTTTTTCTTAGAAATTTTGAGGCAAATGTTATAAATCACTGAGTTCCTGTTCTATGATCTAAGTACATCTTCCCTGCATTATTGAATTTAGCCCCAGATGCCTTTGTTGATTAAGAAGGTAAGTTTATCAACAATAAAAAAACTACTACCATGTACAATGTTCTCCTGGAAAAGCTGCTCTTGAAAAAAAAATGAAATCTGACTTGAGAAACTGTGACATTAGGCACCTTTTTCCTCTCTATGCCTAAGATTTTACCTAGGTGAAATGGAGATAAAACATTATCTATTGCAATAGTACTTTGTGAGCTTTGATTGTGATAGCACAAAGTGTTTTGCCAGTGGCTCACAAAAGTAAGAGTTTAAGAATGGTTATCTATTAGTATGTGAACTTTTTTTCTATTTTAAAAAGTGAAATAATTAAATTTACAAACTCCAATCTTCTTTCTCTTGAAGCACTTTTGCTTGACAGTCATTATTTTTTTTAAAGATTGTATTTATTTATTTTTAGAGAGGGAAGGGAGGGAGAAAGAGAGGCAGAGAGAAACATTAATGTGCAGTTGCTAGGGGCTGTGGCCTGCAACCCAGGCATGTGCCCTGAATGGGAATCAAACCTGCGATGCTTTGGTTCGCAGCCCGCGCCCAATCCACTGAGCTATGCCAGCCAGGGCAACAATCATTATTTTAAATCACACAACAGAAAGTAATGTAAACTTTTTCCACAAGGACTCCCTGGAAAACCAGTAACTTTGCTGATGAGAACTTGTTCCCAGGATATTTTGGTCTTATCTGGGTGTATCCATTAATGTGCAGTTTAGATCATCTTAATATGAATATTATTTAGATCACATGATGATCAAATATTTGATTTCATTATCTCACTGCCATACTTGAAATGCTTTGGGGGACAGTGAAAAAACAGATTTTCCAAAAGCACAAATGTATTACCACTTAATATAAATGTATACATCCTTTGGACAAGATGATTTTCAGCCAACTATTTGCAAAGAAATTTGCACTGATCATCCTGTTAGTGGGAGAAACTGAGCCACCCGTCCCCACTTCTTACAACATAAGAGAGTGACGAAGGCCCTTTCCCGCACCGCCAGCACTGGTGTTGTCAGCAACCTGATCGGCCTCCATGTGAGTAATCCAGCAGTGGAAATTTGCCAGTCTTTTAGAAATTTGAAAAATAAATATTCTTCTCAACATTTTTACTTTATTTTTGAAAACATCAGTTGAGCACTTTTAATCAGAAAGAACATAAAGATTTTCACTTTGCACTGTTCTGCTTAAAATTGTATTGTAAACATTTTAGTTATAGTAAACTTATAATTTTAGATGCTGCATAACATTCTATCCATTTATGAATATTCAGTTAGTTAACACTGTTATTCCAATATTTCACCATTTTGATACTCTAGTAACTGGCATCTTTGTGCATATACTTTTTACTTTCTTAAACTTTCCTTAGGATAAAAATCTCAGGACTATAATTTTAAAATAGTATAATTTTTACTACCGTTATTGAACATATTTTCCAAAGTTAATGGAAATTTATAACGTATTTTATTGCTTGATAACTTATTTTTATTTATTTGTTTGTTTTATTTCAGACACTATTAACAAAGTCCCCCATTTCCTCTCCTTTGCCCCCTCCACCCAGCCCCCACCCTCCCCCTGGTCTTCACCACACTGTGACCTGTGTCCATGGACTATGCGTAGGTATGCACATATGTTCTTGGGCTCATCTCTTCCAGTCTTCCAATCCCTCCCCTCTGATGTCTGTCAACCTATTTTTAAAGTACTGCTTGCCCTGGTATAAACATACCTTCTAGAACTTAACTTTATTTGACTCTCCCAAAAATAATTATGCTATTCAATGGTATCTTATTTTAAATTTGTTTAATCCTACTTTAAAATATTTATTTATTTACTTCTTTTTAGAGAGGGGGAAGAAGCAAAAGAGGGAGAGAAACATCAACGTGCGGTCGCCTCTTGCACACACCCTACTGGGGACCTAGCCCGCAAACAAGGCATCTGCCCTGACTGGAAATTGAACCTGAGACCGTTTGGTTCACAGGCTGGCACATAATCCACTGAGTCACACCAACCTGGATGTTTAATCCTTATAATATATTTGTGACAAAGAATATTTAGCACAATAACAGACAAGTTAAAAGGAAGATTTCATAATAAGGCCCAGGATAGCAAATTGAATTAAATTACCATTTTAGAGAGAGCACTGTGTTAAGACCAAAGTAACATTTTCAGCAGTTATACCACTATAACTAAAGAAGACTGTCAACTTAGTTTAATTTAAATATTGTGTCAATGAATCAATTTGTTTGAGTTATGCAAACAAATGCACCAGAGTGCTGCATGCACATTATTTCGTCTGTGTGATATTGACTGATGCTGGGCAACCAGGAGACAGGAAGCTTAAATTGTGCAGTAGTTAAAAATCTAACTCTAAAATACACATTCTTAATTAAAGTAGTAATTTATTTGTATAATCAGTTTTTATTGAGTACTTATTATGTGCTCAATAATAATCTACACACTAGTTTATGAAAAGAAATTTAAGAAAAACAGCCAGTGATAGTACTTTTGAGTACTCACAGTACTTTAGAGTATGTTATAACAGGAGCCATATAAATATTTAATGGATTTGACTAAGGAATAACTTTGATCTGAATCTTAGACATGTCATGCTGTAGCACTGAGAGTTTTGAGAGGGAAAAAGGATAGAAATGACAGCAAGAACAAAGACTCAGAAACTGGGTTAGGAAGAACAGTTCAACAGAGGTTGAGAAATAAGCATGCTTGAAACTGATTAAATGTTCATGCATTCAGAGATATATGGACATAAGCTGAAAAACAGAAAGTTAATAATAATAAACAATATCTCCCTGGTTGGGTGGCTCAGCTGGTTGGACTGTAGTCCCATAAACCAAAGTCCATACACCAAAAATCTGTAGGTTGCCTCTTCAGCCGGGTTGTGTACACGAGGCAACCAACTGGTGTTTCCCTCTCACATTGATGAGCTCTCTCTCTGTCTCTCTCTGCCTTTCTCTCTCTCTAAAATCAATAAACATGTCACTGAGTGAGAATTTTAAAAATAAGACGATATTTATGTATTAAGTGCACATTCTGTAATAAGCACTCCCTCAACTGTTTCACAGACATTTTCTTACCTTTCCCCCCCATAACCCTATGCATTGACATTTTCAAACCCGTTTTACAAATAAGTAAACTGTGGCTCAAATAGATGAACTAATTGTGTCTAGGATTATATTGTTGGCAAAGAGAAGCACTGTGCTGAACACACTCCTAATATTGGAGCCTGCAGTCTTCTCAGATGTGCCGCAGCTGGAAAGATGGACTATCTGTGAATGTCAGAAGGAAGCCCATTGTGCTCTAGGGAAGAAGCATGTGAGGGGCTAAGGAAGTGGAGCCTTCCTTTACATCTCGGGTGAATATTTGTGAAAATGTGTTAGTACTGTAGTTAAATCTGTCATCTTTTTAAATAGATCACTAGTATTGAAAATCGCCTTTCAAAATCACTAATTTCCCCAAACTAGTGTGTCATTTTGTGTACTGGGATGATTGGAAATCGTCATTGCATTCGTTTATTTGCCATAATCTCGTGTGAGTTGTAGTTAAATAAAAAAAAATATTTAGAAGCAGGCCATGATAGTCTATGCATGACCAAATTATAATTAAACACATTTATTCTGTTTTATGTTTCCCTGAGGAGATAAGTCTTTTAGGAATATTGCCTAATTATTTAGGTCATAACTTTCCCTTTCTGTTTACAAGAAAGAAAATTAAGCCTATATGCCAAGTGCGATGGCAGCACTATTACTCGTACAAAGATTAAAGAGTTGAAAAAAAAATGTCAATGTTGACCTCCTGTTACTGCTACAATGATAGCTAGAATCATGTTGTTTAATTCTCCACTGAGGTCACTGTAGGGAAGTCACAGTAATGCTTCTTCTGTGTTCAAGTAGAAAGACCTTTGTGGGTTAAATAAGTCACAGAAATTAATAGGCACACTTGAACTTGTTTGGGAAATGACTAGCACTTTCTGCTTTGGTTTTCAAAATTAATATTTGAAAAGTTTTCTTAGGTTATTAATACATGAAACATTTTATTATGTGGCAAGTACTATGTGATTAGCTTTGTGAAATATATTTTTGAATTTTTTATCTTCATATAAAGTTGAAATATAAGATAATAAATTCCCTTAGAAGGAAATTCATTAGGAATAGCCTCAGACCACAGATAAAACAATTTTCAGAGATCTGACTTTTTAGTTGTAGAGCTAAGAGACAGACCTCACCTTAATTTTGGGAATTGTGGTTTGGAATTGATGCAATATATTGCATCCATAATAGCCTATTAAAAAGCCTGGTTATTTCATCAAGTGTATTTGCTATGAAGATTTAAAATTTCACATTTAAAAAAATCAGTAACTTGGGGAGTGTTTTACTCAGTGAGGTTATAAAAACCTAAAAGTGTGGAAGATTATATGCCACAGGGAAAACTAGAGTGCTCATATTATATACAGCTGTATAAAAGATTTTAGTAGAGTAATAAAGCTATAGTTTTACAAACCAACACTAATGGTTGTGGTAAAAAGGATGTCTACATAACTCAGGAATATTGTAACTTTTGTTATGCATTAAGTTAATGAATACCAATGAAGAAATGTAATCTCTTATCTTTTACTAAAACATATTCATAATTTGAATTAAATACTACATTTATATTTCATCTGTATTAAACAAGATGTTTAGTCAAAATAATGGAAAACAGAAGTAAAATGTGACTTTCATACAACTAGTACTTTTATACTGTAGATTTCTGGTTTACAAGATTTTAGAAGAGCTATGCAGATTGCTTAATTCTGAACTTTCACAGCCACCTGCATCTAATGGTTTTGATCTGTTCTTTCTGAGAGTAGAAATACATAGGACATGGTGTACAATAGTTGTTCTAAACAACTTTAACAATGAGCAGTGATTTCATAATCTAGTTCTCATAATTTTTACTCCATTTTCTTCAGCTTCTACATATGTGAACTGAAAAATGAACTCTAATGAAACTGAATAAAAATGAATTCAATTATTTATTAAAATCTGCAAACAACTTGTTTATTCAAAGTCGGTGTGCTACCAACTCCATTCATTTTTATATGCATAAGGAAATTCTCTCTTCAAAAAAGAAAGAATTTATGGAGTTAGACTCATGTCAAACACATGAGTCTTGGGGGCAGAAAACTTGAATTAATAAATTAATTAATCTCAAGGTTTATAAACAAGTAGTTCTGTGACTTTATGTAAATCTTGGAAACAAAACACAGAAACCCAGGATCTTTAAGAATATCAAATTAGAAAACATAATTTAGTTTAAAAATTCAAAGACACAACGAAATTGTTGATTGTATTCAGAAACATATATGATTATATTTTCCTAGGATTATCAAAATGAGCTAATTAAAATAATTTAATATTAACAATAATTAAAATTTCTAACAAATTTGATGGCATTGGATCTCAGAGTACCTGGTCCTAATTAACATGGTTGGTGCTCAAATATCAGACTTTGACTTTTTAGTGCTTCTCAACATAGAAATCTGTCATATTACCTAGAGTGATTGGTGGTGTGTACTTCTTACATTTCTGCAATTATTGCAATCCATTGTCAGTGTTGAGGCCAACAGGCAAAGTCTCTATAATACTGTGTAATCTAGTACAAGGGTTGAAAAAGCTCTGCAAAGAGCCACGTAATAAGTCTCTTAGGGTGCAAAATAATGCACCTAATATATGCAAAGATAGTAAATACTTTTGCTAGCATATAACCTCTGTTTCATAATCTTTAATATTTGTGCATTTGTTTATCTATTTTTACAGCCTTTTAAAACATAACAATGACTTTAATAAGAAGGCAGTAGAGAAACATATTGTGACCTGGATTTGGTCCAGGTGTCATAGTTGGCCAATCCCTGGTCTAGTAAAGCTAATGCCATCTGAAGCAGCAATACCTCAAATTCATAGGTAAGAAATTGCATTACATGTAAGGAAGGTGACCTGCTTACCCAAGGACAAGATGTCATTTATAAAACCAGGTCTAACCCACTTCTCTGGATATGTACTTATTTGGGAAAATGATTTACTTTTTCTAATTTAAAAATTACATATGGCATAAAAAACTTTGGAGCCAGTGAAGTTGAAATCAAATTAATGTTAATTGTTGAAAGCACAGAATGTTATAGGTTTCATGAAGAAACAATGTAGAATTTGTATAGCAATCAATTACAACCTTATGGATATATAAATAAGTGTTTCTCATTTCAATTTTAAGTACTTTTAACAATATCATCCTGATGGAAAGAAAGTATCCCACTCATGCAGGCACATGGGAAAGGAGAACTAAATTGCAGTGTCACCAAAGAGAAAAATCGCTGAAGTTGGAGTAGAACATACTGTAACATTCAGATTATATCTGGATTCAACTGCCCTTGGATGCCAATTTTCAACTATATCCCAGATGGTGGTTAAATTAATAAAACCTTTCATGTGTATTTTAGAACATTAGAGAAGCCATCTGGCTATTGACGGTCATCTTAATTTTTAGTGCCCTTATTGTGAATTTTACAGTTCAGTGTACCATTTTAATGCCAGGGAATGTTTTATCTTCCATATTTAATTATTAAGTGCCTAAAAGCACTGACATTTTGAAACCAGATAAGAGTGATTATGATCTTGTCAACACAAACCATGTACTGTATTGGAAAGTTTTTCACAATTCCATCCAAAAACTATTGCCCTCAAATAGGCAAGTGTCTTATGTGGATGTGTTATGCAGTTTGCATTGTACCTGTGAACATGACAATCCCCAATTCTCTGCATGTGTATAGACTCAGTTATAATACCTTCTTAAGTTGCTTTCATAAAAATTCATGAACAATAATTGTTGTGTGGAAAGTATAATAGATATACTCAGGACCAAAAACTGAGAACATTTTCTGACTTGAATACAAGTTTGTTACTTGAGGATAAATTAGAGATACTAAGAATTCATCTGATGCCATTACTATGCTAAAAAAATTAAGGATGCTACATAGTGTTGGATGCTAATTAAAATGTACAACCTGTTCCTTATTGCATTTTATGATTTCTATTTGTATTCTAGAACTGAAGAAAATATTTGTAAAGATCTTCTTCCATCAACACATGTATACAAGTGTAAGAAGTATAATTCTTTAGTTAATGTCTAGAAACGGATACAGCAGGTTGGAATTTTATGGTTCCATTTTGAATTTGCTTTGTTTATATAAAAATACAGTCCTTCTCATGGGTTTTAGTGTTTTTAAAGAACCATATGAATCTATTGAATTATTACATTAAAAAATCATGTCAAAAAGGTACTTGTTGGGAGGTGACCATTCGACGTGGCAACATAGGAGGTTCCTGAGCTCATCTTCTCCCAGGGACTCACCGAATCTACAGCTACATATGAAACAAGTCCCTCTGAAATAGACCTGAAAAGTAGCTGAATAGCTTCTCCACAACAAAAAGTAAGCACGGCTAGGAGAGACAGAGACATGGTCTCATTAAAAAGTCCACCTTCCACGTGGTGACCCTCAGTCAGGAAGAATCTCGCAAATCTGGAGTTTCTCCCTGAAGAGTGAGGGCCTTGTGCCCCACATCAGGATCCCCCAACTCTTGGGATCTCTACTGGAGAGCTGAACCCCTTGACCAGCTGGCTTTGAAAACCCTTGGGGCTTACATCCAGGAGACCCAAAGGATTGTAGAGAACTGACATTTCGCTGGTAAAGGGATTTGCTCCTCCAGGGACCCAACGTGGAAGCAGTTGTTTGAAATTCATTTGTTCACATTAAGCATCTGTCAGAGGGCAGGGGCCTATTAGGACTCATTGAGAGGTTGTAGGTGCTCTTTCTCCTCACCTTCCCAGTTCCACATAGGGCGCAACTCATTGCATTTCCCCCACTGCCATACTAAACCCATCAGGTGCACACTACTCCTGCACGTTCCCATTGCCTCCCTGATGCCCAGGGGTGAGCAACAGTCCACACAGGAAACACAAAGTGAAATGATGGTATTTTTGACAACATAGATGGGCTTTAAGAGTATGTTAAGTAAAATAAGCCAGATAAAGATAAATGCTATGTGATTTCTCTTATATGTGGAATCTAAAAATCAAAACAAATGAACAAATAACGTGAAACAAAATGAGTAGATACAGAGAACAGATGGGTGGTTGCCAGAGAGGAGGGGGTCAGAGGGTGGGCAAAGCGGTCGAAGGAGAATAAGAGGCTCAAACTTCCAGTTACAAAATAAATAAGTCCTGGTGATACAATGTACAGCAAAATGAATGAAATCAATAATATTGTGTTGCATATTTGAATGCTGAGAGTAAATTTTAAATGTTTCACTGTATGCAAAGAATTATAACTGTGATGACGAATAGTAACTAGATTATTATAGTTTTCATTTCTTAGTGTAGAAAATCTCAAATCACTTTGTTGTATCCCTCAAACTAATATTACCATTTAATGTTACTATCAATTACACCTCAATTTTTTAAAAAAGTATACTTTTTAAAAGTAATACAAGTTTTGTCCAGAAAAAAATCAGCCATTGTTAATACAATGAGAACAGTTTGCCTGACATGGACATAACCTGGAAGGCAAGAAGAGAGTACTGGAATGCACATGTGTGAACCTTGATGACTTCACTGTACTAGTCAGTGGGGGTGGTAGACGGCATTGAGTGAGGATGTGTACTGTGTGGCTGTAGCATTCAAAATGACTAACCGAGTAGAACAATGAATATGCACCAAATTTTGTGTTAAACCTGAACACTTTGCTGAGGAAGCGATTTAGATGATTCAGAAGGCCACAGCTATGGGCAACTGGTGATTGGCAGCTTCATCAGGACAACACACCTGTTCATGCATCATACCTTGTGCAGAGATATTCTGGCAAAACATCAAAGCACCCAGGTGACTTAGCCTCCCTACAGCCCACACTTGGCACTCTCTTACTTCTGGCTTTGCCCCAAACTAAAATCACCTTTGAAAGGGAAGAGATTTCAGACCACCAGTGAGATTCAGGGTCATACAATTGGGAAGCTAGTGGTGACTGAGAACTGTGCAAGGTCCCAAAGTGCCTACTTTGAGGAGGACTAAGGTGTTGTTGTTCTATGTACAATTGTTCTTGTATCTTGTATCTTCTTCAATAAATGTCTCTTTTTCTCATACTATGTGGCTGGACACTTTCTGACCCACCTTGTATATGCAAATAAGTAAAGTTAATTTTATCATTTAGAGCCCAGTAACTCCTGTATTTAGGCAGAAGAGAACATGTTGCCAATACTGTGTAGGATTTACAAGAGGGAAAGTATTAGATGAGTCACTGAAGATCTGTTCAAGAGGCCAGAGGCCAGAACCTATTTTTTCTGATGCATAAAAAATGTCTGTTGTCTAGATTGTCCACATTGCCTTTCTGTAGATTGCATAACAGTAGAGAGGGTGCTGGAGCTGACTGGAGTGAAATCATCAATACCATTAGCAGCACAAAATTTATATTAATTTTCCATTTTTATTCTTCCACCTAGGGAAATTAATAGCTCCTTTAGGGCTAAGGATGTTGTCTTATTTGTCCCTAGGCAGTGTTCTAAGTGCCTAACAATATTTGGTAAACTTAGTTAACTTAAGAATCTATAATCTCCATGTGACATGGAGTCCACCATCAGGAATTGTGTGCTATCAGTGAATCAAGGTCAGAACAGTAAGGCAGACCATATGAAAGAAATAATGAGACCAGAGTTCTGCCACAATTTATAGTAGAATAAGAGGTCCAAGAATAATAGTGGTGGAGTCAGGTTTGAGATCAGCAGGTCAGTTATTATCAGCAACCCAGAGATGAGGTGCAGTAGAGGGCATGGTGCCAGTATAAAGTCCAGTGGGACTCATGGCATTTGCAGCAGCCCAGTAAAAGTAGAAGAAGTTTTCCATGACTATCAGCAATGAAACAAAACTGGTGGAAGAATACAAAGGAGTAGATTATACAGAGGTGGACCCCAAGAATCCATTGCCCAAGATTAAGTTAGAAGCATTCCTAGAAATTATGAACAGGAACAAGTGAGTAAAGTAGGAACAAATGAAGTAGAATGGGAATAAAACCATATCAGGACAAAAACTGGTTAGAAAAGCATACTAAGACCAAGATTTCATCACTTTCACCCAATTAAGTTGGTATCTAAGATAAAGAAGGAATATCATAGAACATTTTTCCTTCCAAGAGAAGGATGAAGCCTGAAAAATAAGAGACATTATTCACTGTCAAGGCCAAGAACCAGAAAGATTTTCTGACTCAAGTCCATGTTTATTACTTTGAGGCTGAAATATAAATGTCAACATAAGACCTAGAAGTCCTGAAATATAGTCAGAGATTAAACCAGAAGACATAAAATTATTTTCTAGAAATATATTTGTCCCCAAAATATGAGAACAAATGGAAAGATATTAATCTATTTTTCTATATATTACACATATTCAACTTTTCAGCTATATATGATGATAATGAGGCTTCAATTTAAGCAAAATGAGTAAAACATAAAAATGACATTTGAGATATTTGTGATGTATTTTAAAATGATGGAAAATAATCTGAGACTGTTACTCTTTATTTATGAGTTTGTCCACATTATTTTGGTCTCCTTAACATGTTAAGCAGTAAAATACTGTGTAGCAATGTCAAAGGTGATATTATCTTTAAGTTATAAGTAAGCCGTTAGCTTGTGTGTTGTGTATTCATATGCACACCCACTATTCAAAAATCTAGCTGAAAAAGAGAATAATGCAAGGAATAAGGAAACAATGTCATAAGGAGTTTTGTCAACCATGTAGTGATAGTGATTCAGCATACATAAAATCAAGTTCCTCTGCTTTTAAAGATGGTATCTTTTGGCTTCATCATTGAGAGTCTTGGGTCCTCTCTTCCTACTCAGTTTCTAGTACAACAGCTGTATCCTCTTTATCTCAGTTGCATTGGATGCTTCCTGTGGATGGCACTCTGATGCTGTTGCCACCATATTACAGAGTAAGTTTAATACACCAGAAGACCTTTTCTAAAAGTAGTTTAAGTTTTTTGACTTTACCTTTAATAACCACTTGATCCCATTTTGTTGAAGAAGGAGACTTTTTAAAATGTTTGTATCCAATTATACAACTTACAAGCATTATGAAAGCTAAAGTAACCCTTGCATTTTGTGGTGGCAGCCACAACATCCCAGGATCAAGCATTTAAGAATGTGACAGAGTAGACAACTGGTAGACCATTCAATTTTCTTATGAGGTTAGTTAATATTATATGGATCTTCACAGAGAAGATATAAATGTTTATTTACATTGATATATTCACTGCAAATTGAATTTAAAGTACAAAAATAACTGGTATTTTTGCATAAAGAAATTAAGTATTTGCGTAAGTAAAAGTTAATTTTTCCAGTGCTCTCTCAGTTTGAGAGCAATTCAGTCTCAAGAATGTAGTTTTTGTTCCTTTCAGAAAGCTCTGCTATCTATTTATAAAGTAGAACTATAACTTAGGGTATACAAAACACAGTGAATAATTAAATTACATCCTTTTCACAACTATTTCTTATACTATACTTCCTTAAAAGTTTTCTTGTTGGAGAGATGGTTTGTTATGGTGGATAAATTCTTTCTTCTCCAGTATGAATACACCCTAACATCCATAACACACTAATATCTTTGTCTTAGATCATTAGTGAAAGAATTAGGAGGTAAGATACGACTCTAACATGGTGTGATAAGTGTAAGCAAAGGAAGAAACAAAATGTGATGTTGGAGGATGAATCTGTATTAAGTTTCATCGTGGGAAAAATTTGCTGAGAGGAGAAAGCTGTGATAAATTGTAGGCCTTATTCCACATATCCTTCAATATAATTGGAATGTCTGTGGTTCTTTCTAAATTTTGTACAATAAAATTAAGAGGTCATATTGAGGGTGTTATTTACCAAATTCTCTAAAATCATACTTGTTTGAAAATGTAAAATAAACATCAAATATTGATGAAGTATCAAAAGTCCTAAACGCAATGCCTTCAGTTAGTATGATACATACAAAATTTTACTAAATTAACTTTCTGAGTCTCTCTCTTTCTTTTATACACACAAATATTTATTTATTTTTATTTCTATATGCCCTTATTAAACCTTGAACATTCTATATTTTTTTGGAGGGAAGAAAGGTCTAGTAAGCAGAGTGGTAGAATAATTGCAATAGGAACAGGATGAGAGAGAGGAAGAAAACTGACACTGTTATCGATACAATATTAATCGTACGATAGCAGAGTGTGTTCAGTCTTAAAACTGTCCCCTTACTTATCTTGTTTGTGATGCCTTCCTCATAATCATCTCCTCGTCCCAAACCACCCTTCTAGTAACATTACACTGTATTTCAGTAATATTTTACATACTCGTCTCCTTCTTGACCATTTATCTGATCTCTGTTGTTCAATTCTAGAGTAGTGTATCCAAGTATTTTCCTAATAAAAGCAAGAGTCTTTAGTACCAGCAGTTACAAGACTGTATCTGTTCCAGCCAGTGACTTCCAACCATTAACAAACATGTCAAAAGGCTCCATGTTCCTCAAACATGTCGTGCTGTGTTCAGAGGTGTGCTGTATGTCTGAACAAAGAAAATGGCTTCTACCTGTCATGTTTTCCAACTCCCATCATGTCAATACTTCCACATGGCCAATTTAAGTTATCAATGGATATCAGAGGGTTTGCAAAATTCTTGAAAATTAAACAGTTAGCTTTGGTGATCCAGTTCAAGCTAAAACCAGCATGCTCCTGCTGGAGTAAGTTCGGGGAATAGTGGGTGTCTACTTATAGGGCAATTAGTTACAAGAAAAAAAATAAATAGATCCCAATAAATTTTTGTCGAAGGATTTGTAGATTATCTGTATTTCTTCATGAAACTAAAGCAAGGACATGAATTATCACTGACTCATATCTCTGAAGGAAAAATTCTAAGAATCCAGAACATAAATTATGGCACAAAGCTGAATATCAAGATCATACACATCTTTTTCCACACCATAAAGCTTGAGTACATAGCAAAAAACAAGTAGCTGCTGATCATTTTAAATGCACCAAATGAAAAATCAAAATTCCCATTAAGGTCTCTTTTTACTCAGTAATGGTGGAGTCCAAGAAACAGGGCAGGGGGAAAAGTGTGACGTGTCCAAGAAGAGCTTATTCCATTTCAGCTTCCTGCTCTCATATGCTTGCTTTTTTTTTAAAAAAAAAGGAAAAATGCCATTCTATAGAAATCCACACTAAATTTATTTTTCTAGACACGAGTTTACATTTGGGAGGGAACTTAAATTTGTTAATGTTGTCTACTACATAAGAATAAATGCTATTTGGTTTTAAAATTAGAGTAAAAGAAATGCCTTCTTTGATCAGGCCAGTGTGGTATATTGAGAAATCTAAACATCGGGATGATTGGATCACTTTGTTTTTTATCAGATATAACTTAAACCATCTTTTATACATGTCAACATGATCAATATTATGCATTGCAAAGTGAAGTTGAAACTCCATAATAATTTTATTTGAAACTCTTTTGTCATTGTACAATTTTTTACATTCATTACTGTGTTGGATGGTATAGACATCATTAGCCACACTTTCTTGTGGTTCAAAACATTTAGAAACACATCTTTGGTGGGTGAAGTTGCCCATGTTGAGGGTCTGTCCCTCTCCAAGGGAGAAATTTTTTCTAACTGAAGCGTCTGTCCAACAATACTTAGTCATGTTCCATGAGCCCCAACAACCAGAAAAGTTGCATGTGCCTTTTATTCATTAAACTAGAGAAGCCAAAAACAACCAAACCAACAAATAAACAGAAAAAAAATGTCTTCCCACTATGAATCCTCCATGGCAGGAGAAGCAGAGCTTCTAAAGGAGATATGTGGTGTCCAGGGTCTGTGATACACACAGACCCGTTGTTAGCTGCTTACGCCAACAATGGCATCAGTAGGTCCGAGGAGAGCTCTGCCTTATCATTTGAGTGGAACCTCCATTGCATAAATTCTAAAAATAATGTTTCAGTCCTTCCTGAAATATCAAATATCATTTTATGCATTTATATTTCCTCTGAACCAGTTTTTTCAAATTTATAACCAAATAGTGAAACAAATAATTTAAAAGTGTTTTACAACTGATGTGTCATAAAATCGGTTTTACTTAAGTCTAGATTTATTTTTTTAATGAAATAGTACAGAAGTATTAGTAAAACATACATAATAATATAATAGTTCCATAAAACCTGTGTCTGACCCATGCCAGGTTATATGTGATATATCTGTAATATGTATGTGTATATGAGTGTGAATATATGCATGTTTAGGTGTATATATGCCCATAACATCATATATACATTTATACATGTGTGTATATTATATATATATATAATATATATATACATATATATACATATATATATCCATTATTTTATTTAATGGTGCCACAAATCTTTGTGTCACGCTTGACTGTTTTTCTCACATATGTATAGCTTTCAGTGAATCAGGGTGACTATACTTTTAAAACACCCCAACTGATAACTTCTCAACTCAACTGTCACCATCCTCGTAGAAGTCATTTTGTCACTCACCATGATGATAACAAAAATTTGGCAACTGGTCTCTTATCCTCCCCTTATCATCTTTAGGGTTGTCTCAACACAGCAATTGTAGTGATCATATTAAAGCATAAATAGAATAATTTCCATCTTTCCCTCACAACTCTCCAGTGGCCTTTTATCTCATTCAGGGTAGGAATCCAAGAGACGCTACAGCTGACAAGGCCATCTTGGGCATAAAGAACTTTTCTGTCCAAAATTCTTTACCTCTCTCCATGACATTAACCCATTTCATTGATTCTGGCTTTTGCAAGTGTCCTTGAACAGCCAAGGCTCTTGTCTCAAGATTCTTTGAAAAAGTGACCATTCTATGTGGAACGATGCCACATATCACCAAGACTTGTTCTCCTTCCTCCTTAAGTATCTTCTCAAAAGTCATGTTCTCACCCTGGCTGGCGTAGCTCAGTGGATTGAGCACGGGCTGGGAACCGAAGTGTCCCAGGTTTGATTCCCAGACAGGGTACATGCCTGGGTTGCAGGCCATAACCCCCAGCAACCGCACATTGATGTTTCTCTCTCTCTCTATCTCCTTCCTTTCCCTCTCTAAAAATAAATAAATAAAATATTTTTTTTTAAAAAAGAATGTCTGCTTTAAAAAAAAAAAAGTCATGTTCTCAAGGAGGCTCATCCTAGACACCCTAAAATTTCCACTCTGCCTACCCATGCAAATATGCTTCATTTTTGCTTTCCTGCTTATTTTACCTTCTAAGCACTTATTACCATGTACCACAGTATAAATTTAACTTTCTATAGTTTCCAGCTCAATGGAGGCAAAATTTGATTTCTCTTTTGTTTCCTAATACAGTCCCAGTGTCTGGCCATTACCAGGTGCTCAATAACTGTGTGTTTCCTAATGAATAAACTTTTGTAGGACTTGCCAAAAATGCTAAAAATTAGTGTTGGGATATTTACCTCTTAACAACAGCAAAAAATAAATGAGGATCAAGAGGCTTAAGGAGAGAGGGAGGGTGGTACGGAGGAAGGTGCTCCATGGATATGCTGTATCAGCAAGAATCTGTAGAAGGGGGATTTGTAAGCAGCTGACCTCAGAAAAGATAGCTTCCTTAAGAATTAAGAACCATACAATTTCACTCATGGGATATAAAACTGAAAGCAACGAATGAACAAACAAGAAAGACAAACAAAATCTCATAGACGCAGACAAAAGTATGGTGTGGTTACGAGAGGGAAGCCAGGTCAGAGGGTAGGAAAAGTAAAGGGCACCAGATATATGGGGAAGGAAGTAGATTTAACTTTGGGAGGTGGACACACAATGCAATATACAGATGATATATTAAAATTGTACACTCAAAACCTGTATAATTTTATTAACCAATGCCATTCCAATAAATTTAATTTAACAAGAGGCTATTCATTGGAATTTGGGGGTTAAGGGATCTAAGAAAGCCACAGAAGGGCTTACCAGAGAAAGAACCAATTGTAGGCAATTATCCACAAGCTGGTGCCTGCTCCTGCCCTGTGAAAGATGTATAATATAATATCTTTTAGTCTTCCCTATGTGGGAAGACTGAAGAGGGTGTGTGTGTGTGTGTGTGTGTGTGTGTGTGTGTGTGTATGTGTTGGAGGGATAAAGCTAGTATATCTAAGGTGGAAGTCAGAGGCTGAGCGTGCCCACTTCTCTGTTCCCCAACCCACAGGCTAAAGCAGTATGGAGCTCGGAAAGGGGAGCTGATCTAAACCCTGACTCACAGATAGCCCTCAGTTCTGGAATAGCTGGTAATAACAGGGAGTGTTAATTCTCTGCCAAAAGGAGAGGTACAGAAAACATGTACTATATTTTAGAAAAAAATAAAAGATCAGTACTGGCTAGAGTGTGAGGAAGGTTTGGTGGGAAAAGGAGATGAGATTGCCCCCGGCAATCTGAATAGGAAGAAAGAGGCGCAGGCTTCAGGGGAAGCAGGCTGGGGACTGAGCAGCCTGGGATGGCAGCCCTGAGAGTGCAGGCCTGGAAGGGAGAGGAGTGTGTTTGTGGTGGACCGAGAACACTGATGCTTTTACTCTGAATTTCTAGGGACATTGTTCAACTGTCTAATAAATCAAACACCCAAAGGTTTGTGGCTGTCATATTTGAAATAAAAAATAAGTAAATCAATGTTGAATTCACAACTGCAATACTATTAGTGGTTCTGGTAAAAATGTCTGTGTTGAGTTATGAGTTGATCTGTGTGCTGAGGCGGCCTGGCTCTTATACGCATCATTATATGATGATTAGACTTTTAGTGTGTAAAAAGTGTGATTTAATCTCACTTTTATCACCAGTAGCACCAAATTGCTTTTTTAAAAATGACAAAGTTTATCTTAAATGTTTTGCTTATAAAATTAGTCTCTGGATTGGAGCAATAAAAGAAATGTCGGAATATTATTAGCCATTAGCCTATAATCAGGAAAAAATGTTCATGGTCATTTATGATAACTTACACAATAACTGGATGATGTTACCTTTTCATGCTCTTATGTGGCAATGTGTGCCAGGGTGTTACTGAGCTCTGTAAGCTGACTCAGGAAACATGTACCAGGTTATACGGAGCAAGATGAATCCCTATTTTAGGACATGAGAAAAATAATCACACTAATGAAAAATAGACCTTCTAGTTTTATACTTCTATTAAAAAATCCTACAATGCCATCTCATTGAAAAAATGTTAATAATTGGAGAATCTATCTTGCAGAAAAATAGAAGAGCTAGTTTCCTAACTTTATCAAGATTGCTTTGAATAAATTATTAATGTACCTTGAAATAAATTGAACACCTTTACATATTTTTGGTAAAATACCTTTTTGTATTTTCTCATCACTATGGCTGTTAAGCACACAATGAATATAAATAATCTTGATAAAATTTTTAAGAGACACTTGTACTGTGTGTTAGAGATTCAACAAAAAAAAGTTGAGAATTTAGTTATGTCCCGTAATAATAAATTCATCTTTGTCAAGAAAGAAGCTTTGGAAACCTAACTTATTGTTGCTGCAGAAAATGGCTGTCACATCTGTGTGTTAATAAAATATAGAAATGTAAAATTTGAATGTACAAATATAACTCCCAAAATGATAATAGAATTAAACATGAAGACATTATGTTTCATGCATATTTAACATTAAGCAATAGGTATGGGCTGTATCCTCAATTCTGCTGGCATATTTGCATATTAAATTCTTCTTAGAACTGTTTCGCAAAGATATTACAACAATTTATATTACCATAGAACATCTTGACAAAGTGTATTACTGACATTCTAAATTTCTGCTTATTTGCATCTTTGGTAATGACCTTGGTGGTCTCATTCTTCAGATGCTACACTGGTTTGCTCACCAGTACAAATCGTAACATATTATGAAAAGCAAATACTCAAATCTTCTCTGCACTTATACTTCTCAGGAAGGCACATACATTCACTGGTTTACATTCAGGGAAAGGAGTATTTTCTGTCCTCAACTCCCGTCTCCTCATGACCAGCAGATAGATGATGAAGCACAGTTGTAGGGCCCACTTCCCAAGTAGAAACCATATTCTTCGGATCATCGCTAAGGCTGACAAGTATTTTCCTTTTCTTTCTATTATTTTTTTTAATGCAACAGATTTCCTTTTACAATTAGTTCATGGACCCAGCAGATACAACAACACAGTAGCAATCCTCCAAAGCTTCCTAAATTAACCATCATTAAAATTGATTCATTCATGCTTGCAAAACAAGAATCTATATCCTTTGGGAATTGCATTATTGATGTTATTTCTAACAATCAAAATACTTCCTTAAAATTTTGAATGTCATTCATTTGCTATAAACACAGTGCAAGTTCATTTTTTTTTTGAAATTCTGCAGAGACTGTGGATTTCATTAAGATAGTTAAAAGCAGGTTTAACAAATTATTAGAAATCCTGATAGTAATTACATTCATGAGTTTTAGTGTATGAAACACACATCTTTGGGACTGGAGAGTGATAACTTTTGCAAAATTATTTAGGAATAAAATAAGATTTTGAAGTGTTTGGATAGGTTTTATGACAATATTAAGCCCTAGGCCTTTTTATGTAATGGAGAAGCTACAAGGGTGCCCAGATTTAAAATATTAAAAAGTTAATTACATATCTATCATTATTTCTCAAACAACCAAGGGAAATGGAGAATGATTTTTAAAGCCAATTTAAATATCTTGGTCAAGCAATTAATTTTTTTTAAGTTAAAGATCTTGGTCATCACCTTTAAATATGCTGATATAGCAGGTGCCACACAGTGTCCAAGAATCTGAATTTTTAACCTCAGGAAATTAGTACTCAGGTGTCCACATTTTAAAAAAGGGGAGTTATACTCCAGATCATTACAGCTCTCTTGTTAATAGAAAATTGAAAATATATTTATTTTACACTAAAAAAAAATGGCACTTCTTCGAGGAGAACACATAGAGGACCCAGAGACATATGAAAGGATGCTCAGCATCACTAGCCATCAGACAGATGCAAATTAAAACCACAGTGAGATACCACTTCACACTGATCAGAATGGCCATCACAAACAAATCAACAAACAACAAGTGCTGGCTAGGTTGTGGAGAAAAAGGAACCCTAGTACACTGTTGGTGGGAATGAAGACTGGTGCAGTCACTGTGGACATCGGTGTAGAATTTCCTTAGGAAACTAAAAGTTGAAATGCCTTTTGACCCAACAATTCCACTGCTGATATTATATCATAAGACCCCTGAAACACCAATCCAAAAGAATTTATGCACCCCAATGTTCATAGCAGCACAATTTACAATAGCCAAGTGCTGGAAACAGCCTAAGAGCTCATCAGTAAATGAGTGGATCAAAAAACAACGATACATTTACACAATGGAATACTATGCAGCAGAAAGAAAGAAGGAGCTCCTACCCTTCACAACAGCATGGATGGAACTAGAGAGCATTGTGCTAAGTGATAAGCCAGGAGGTGAAAGACAGTTACCATATGATCACCTATAAGTGGAACCTAATCAATAAAACAAACAAGCAAATATAATATAACCAAAGACATTGAAATAACAAACAAACTGACACTAACCAGAGTGGAGGAGGAGGGGGATAATGGGGGAAAGAATGGGAAGGGTCATCAAGGAACATGTGTAAAGGACCCACAAACAATGACAAGGTGGTGGGGGTAGAACTGAATGTGGGAGGTATGTGTGGATAGAGTGTGGGAGAGCTGTGGGAGGAAAATAGTAACAACTATAGTTGAACAACAAAAATAAAACATTGAAAAATATAAACAATAAATCATGCACACACTGGCCCACAGTGTCTGCATCATTATGGATGAAATGAAACATTCACAGGGACTACCAAGTCCCCTGGAGGAAAAGGGACAGCATGGCTTTTCTCTCAAGGGGAGCAAAACGCCGCCACATCCACCCTGACAGGCCTTTATTAGGTTTCTCTGGCCATTACATGATGGTCCTCATTTACTATGCACAGGTTTGCTTTAAGTGGTTACCTTTCACAGAAAACAAAGGAGCCAATGCCACTAATCACATCACAGAAGAGGGATATTTGCAAATGCAAAGGCAAAAGTAGTTGAACTGGTTACACTCATCCTTGGAAGGTTTAGCATGATTTTTAGGAAGTTACTTTGCAGTAAATGTTCTCAATTCAGAGTGAGGGAGTTTTAGCAAAAAGCAAGACTCGTGGCGGCCTAGGCGCATTGCTGGCCTGATTCCCCACGGGAGAATCTATCCATGGGCATGGGTCCTGTGCATCTCCAAGTGGGAGCTGGGTCCACACCACGCAGAATGTTCTCCTACAAATAAGTCTGTAATAATAGTAGGCATACCCACAATAGACATGAAATGTATTTATTTGCTTACACGTTTATTTTTTTTTTTAATCAGCATACTTTTCAACGCAAGCATCAGAAATCCCTACTTGTCCAGTTTTAAAAATAAGAAATATGTCCTGGTTGGTGTGGCTTACTGGATTGAATGCAGGCCTGTGAATCAAATGCTCGCTGTTTCAATTCCCAATCAGGGTGCATGCCTGGATTGCTGGCCAGGTTCCCAGCATGGGGTTCACGAGAGGCAACTACACATTGATATTTCCCCTTCCTTCTCCCTTCCTTTTCCTCTGTAAAAATGAATATATAAAATTTTAAAAAAAATTTTTAAATAAAAACAAGAAATAGTGCACCCTACTATAAAACAGTAAGATTGGGGATAGAAGGCTCCAGAAGTATAAATTAAGTTACTAAATCACTTCCCTAAGGGCCAATAGACTTAAAATCTTTCTGCCACCTTTAGTATATTGGTTTGTCCACAGGCTAGATCTTCACAAGGCCACAAAAATCTGCTGTAGTTCAAGCCAGAATGCTTAGAAATGTAAAGGGACAGTGAATAGGAAGGGAATATTTTTTAAAAGATGACAGGTTCCTGGAAAACATGCCTTTTAATCTAATTGGCTAGAGTTGTTTCACAGACCAATGCCTAAATTCATCATTGGAAGTGAAAATGGCCAGAATGATTGGCTCAAACTGATCAGGCATGAAACCCGCACCTGGAGGTTGATTTCTCCTTACTGAGTTGGTAAAGGATGAACACAAACATTTGATTCTTCCAGCAAAGAAGTAAATACCTGTTGGTCAGGCCATCAAAAGTTTCTTCTAGTGGACATTAAACATCTCCTCAAATATTTTATAAAAGTTTTTCACCTGGGTCATATAAAACATTAACAAACCAGCTCTATTTTGCACTGTTTGGGTTTTTGAGTGGATAAGGCAAATATACTTGCAAAGTGAGTTGAATTTTTGAAATTCTTCAATTCAATTTGAATATTTTTATCACATCATTATTCACAAAGTCCAACTTGGGGACTCGAGGGGTTTTAGATATTCCTTAAGAATAAAGCTTCCATTGTTCTAAGAGGATGTAAGTCCACCATGCTTTTTTTTTTTTTTTTTTGGCATTACTGATTATTGTGCTGGGAGAAGGGGAGATAACTCATGAAGGCAAGAATGATGAATTACATAAGATAAGGTAATCAGGCTTTCTATTTTTAATGTATTGTTTCTTAGTCCCACTAGATCCTCCATTTGTCACTATTTTCTATGTGCTGTCGATTTCAAAGGATATAAATCATGAGTTAATCATGTTGCGTTTTATCAACCCCTAATAGATCAGCATGCATTTCACACTGCAGTAGGCCAGCGTGACAGGAATACGGAATCGAGGAACTTGAGGATGTAGTGCTTTCTCAGCTGGTACCTGTGATTGATGCCGAGGTTGCTAACATGGAATTCACGCTTGCTCCTCTCAACACAAGACAATCGGAACAGGGAGCTGAGGTAATATTAAAGTGATAAATAAGCCTGTCATCTAAAAACCCTACCTGTCTTTAAAATCTACCCCTAGTTGAACACACGTTGTTAGGCCACATCGATTATCAGGCTCAGCACAGTACACTAAGATTTCTTTCACTAAAGTGTACACATTTCCCACGATGATTCTAAGTCTGCTATTCACATTGACAAAGATTGGATCAAGAACACAATGTATTATTGGTTAGGAATTTCATTTAGGCAAAAGAATGGAAGAGATCCAAAACAATAGTTAAACAAATTTTAAAAGATGTTCTTACTTTAAGAACTTTTTAAATAAAAAAAATTCAGGACTGTTGCTCTGACTCCAACATGTTTTCAAAACAAAGCAGTCCCTTCTGACTTTGTTCTTTTAACATCCTCTAGCATTTAACATCCATCCTTTTGGTAGGATCCTTATTTCTACACTTGCAAGATGGCTGCCAGAGATCCAGCTATTAAGCAGGTGTTTCATGAAATAAGAAAACAAAACACAAATGAAGTTCATGTTGTATTGATGACTGCCCTTTAAAGGGCCCCCAGTAAGTCCTGCCTTTATCTGATTGGTAAAAAGCTATATACATGACAACAGGAAATAAAATGGAAGTCAGAGAAATGGTTTCAGGAGAAGAGAGGAACTTATTAAAGCCACATGTAAAACAAGTTCCCCACTTAGAATAAAGGAGAGATGAGTATTGGGGAGCATCAAGCAGCTTAGTCATATGTATCACTGTGAGACAAATAGTGCCTAATAGTGCAAAAAGGAAAGAGTGACATAGATAGGTAAAATAAAGTTCAACATCAAGCAGAGTTTTTGACTGAGATGCTGATAATGTAACAGGGTGCAGCCAAGAGGGGAGCCTCAAATAGGGATCTGTAATAAGATCCAGAAGAGCCTGGAGATAATTGGCTCCACACCACAGGGCCACACCTGCCCAGAATCTGGCAGCTGTAGCCAATTGTGGGAGGAGCCGGACATGGGGCCACAGAGGAAAATTGGTGCTGGGATTTAAACCGAGATGCGGCAGCCACTGAAAGGGGGGAGAACCATGCGCAGCCCTGCAAGAGAGAACCACACAGCTTTAGCAGAGTGAAGACTCTAGCGGCCCTGAGGGAGAGAACCACGTGGCCTTGACAGAGTGGAGACTCCCACAGCCCTGAGAGGGAGAACCAAGTGGCTCTGGCAGAGTGGGGACTCCCGTGGTCCAGGGAGAGAGGACCACGTGCCTTTGCCAGAGTAGGGACCCCCGCAGCTTTAGGGGATACGGTACTCTGGACTGGGCAAAGGGGGAAGGAAGGAAGGACTGTGTCTGTTCGTGGGTGCTTTAAGGGACTTTAGGATTTTTGGTGAAGACATTAGATCCCTACTTTAAGTTTGTATAGCATTAAATAAATGTTTCCTTTCCTTTTCACAAATCTCTGGCATTGAGAGATGTCTTTCCTCTGGCAGACATAACGGACCTGGGGGCTTCTTTATATCGTCCCAGGCCCCCCTTGTTTGTTCTGTAACAATAACACCCTAGCTAGAAAAGGGCAAAGGAGACAAAAGCAAATCCTAATGCATCCTCTTCAGGCCCAGTAGAAGCTCATCCGCTTCCATGGTTCCAGCTTTTTTTCCTGTGCTCATAACTCTCAAATATACACATGAAACGGTCCTCTCCCCTCATTGTCATATGGATGCCAATGCCCAAATTATTCAGTGTTAACTATTTTGTGTCTATATTTCCAAAACTAAATTTCTTTTTTTTTCTGATGCCTTAATTCTGTCATGACATGGTTATTCTTTCTCGAACAGGATTGAAATTCTATAATTAACCTGCATTCTATGCTCCCTTCCCTTTATCTTACACAATAATATCTCAGTACTATAGAACACATCCCCAAAGCTTCTCTATAATAACCCCTTCATCCTTATTACCATTATCCTCATTTATATCTTGGAGTAATCAGGGAAAAACTCTTTTTCCAGCCTTTTCTCTCTCTCTTGTGCCATCCTTCCTACAAAATGAACAGATGTTTCAAAATTATTGTGAAAGACAAAATATGTATGTATATGTTGAGGGAAAGAGACAGAGAGAGAGAGTTTTATGGAGGAACTGGCTCACACAGTTATAGAGGCTGAGGAGTCCCCTGCTGAGCTGTCTGCAAGCTGGAGATCCAGGAAAGCCAGTGCTGTGAATGCCCTGTGAGTCCACAGGCCTGAGCATCACAGGAGGAGGTGGTATAAATTTCAGTCCAAGAACTGCCCCAGGTCTAACCAAATGTCAGGAAGCCAAATGGGCAAGTTCCTCCTTCCTCCACATTCTTTGTTCTGTTCAGGATTCCAACAGATTGGGAGGTACCTATCTAGCCACATTGGAGAGGGTAATCTATTTGACTAAGTCCACCAATTCAGATACTAATCTCACCTGGAAACATCCTCCCTGCCAGATGCAGAAATAACATTTAATATGAGCGCCCCTTGGCGCCAACAAACTGACACATACAATAAGCCATCACACCTTGTTGCAGTCATTCAGCCCCTTAATGAAAATCATTGAAGAATCATGCTACCTTGAGAAGTAAAAACACCTCAAGATAGTTTCTAAACTTTTAGTAATATTACATCAATTTACATTGTCAGTCTTAATTTTTAACCTTCTATTGTGCAACATATTCTAACTAATGAGAACACTTATTTTCCCAACAGTCTCTTCCTTGCACATTTGGACTTTGGCTCACACTCTAACCTTTTGTCTGGGAAACAGCCTCCCGGCTATATCTATCTTTTACTGTTCAATTTCAAATGCAAATGAAATATTTTCCATAATAATTTTTCTCATTTATCCAGCTGGTTGTAATATTTATTTTGACTTTTTAGAGCTTTGTCGTACTTAATTTTTATTTCTTTTAAGGCATTTAACTTAGTATGCCTCTTATTCAAGTAATTTGACATAATTATATACAATATTTATTCAAGTGATTAGATATAGTTTTAAACTCTCTTCTTAATTAAACAGTTCAAAATACATAATTATTAATAATACTATCAATGTGTCCTCTGATATGTTAATCACAGTATAAAAACGTGATTCACTTATATGCCCACAAAAAAAATGTAGACATTTGCAGATTTTGAATCAGGTGTATAGTATGGTATGCATGATCAACATTCAGCATTAAAGACCAGTATTTATCTTCAGACCACATGGAGATGACCTCTACTACAACGTGAAGGTAGTCTACATTATCGCTATTCAAACTTTAACATCCATATGAATCACTTAGGAATTTTATCTAAAATTCAGATTCTGCCCTGGTTGGTCTGGTTCCATGGAGTTAGTGCTGGCCTGTGAACCAAAGGGTTGCTGGTTTGATTCCCTGTCAGGGCACATGCCTGGGTTGCCAGCCATGTCCCCAGTAAGGGGCGTGTAAGAGACAACCACACATTGATGTTTCCCCCTCTTTCTAACTCTCTTTACCTCTCTCTAAACTAAATAAATGAAATCTTTAAAATGCAGATTCTAATTAAGTCAGTCTTTGATAAGGCCTGAGATTCTGCATTTCTTAAAAGCTTCCCAGTGTTGCAATCCTGCTCACCCTCTAACCACACTCTGAATAACAAAAGCAATGAATAAAGGAAGAGTTCAGAAGATATTTGCAAGGTATTTCTGTGGGTGTCTAAGTTTATACAGCTATAAATGATACAGTAATAGCAATAATAACTACCTCATCCTTTTGACACAAGTGTTAAACTAGATTATGACTAAAATATTATCCTGATATTACTTTAATCAATATGTCAACTTGAAAACAGGTGTACATTATTCTCCAGAAAATTGAAATTACATATGTCAAAAATGTAAACGTGGCATTTTTGATAAATCGTATATTTTTAAATATAACCATTTACAAACAATGTTCTATTGTTACTTTTTTTTGTGCCTGTGTTCCAATAAAACTTTATCTATAAAAACAGGTGGCAGGGAGATTCAGCGTCTATGCTGTAGTTTGTTAACTCCTCACCAAACAGTATAGTTAACAGTATAGTATTTGTTGAGCATTAACAGCACAGTGGGTACAGTGTGATGGGCACATCACATTGTTACTGGATTATTCGTCACAACAGACAGGAGGCTGAGGCTCAGCAGGTTTTATTTTTTTATTGTTGTTCAAGAACAGTTGTCTTCATTTCCCCCTGACCAGTCCACCCCACCCCAGCTATCCCCACTTCCTACTCTTGATCCTACCTCCCCTTGCTGGAAGCAACCTAAGTGCCCATCAGTGTATGAGTGGGTCAAAATACTGTGGTACATTTACACAATGGAATACTACAGAGCAGAAAGAAAGAAGGAGCTCCTACTCTTTGCTACAACATGAATGGAACTGGAGAGCATTATGCTAAGTGAAATAAGCCATGTGGAGAAAGACAAATACCATATGATCTCACCTATAAGTGGAACCTAATCAACAATACAAACAAACAAGCAAAATATAACCAAAGACTTTCAAATTAAGAACAAACTGTCAGTAACCAGAGGGGAGGTGGGAAGGGATAATGGAGAGAAAAGGGGGGTTTTCAGGAGCATGTATATTGTTACTGTTAAACCTCCTGAAGATCTTCTCATTTCAACTTTTCGATCTAATTTATTGCTTGTGAAACCCCTACAGATATATGAGTGGGTGAATTTAGAACTGTGGCCCCTAAGTTCCACAACTAACTTTCTAAAATTCTTCTAAGTTACTGTTAATTTCTGTATTTTAAAACTTTGAAACAACTAGCAACACTCTCATTCAATGAACACTAAGATATACATCACTAAAAAAGAATTTACTGGTAGATGTACATTGAAGCATTGTCAGTGTATCTGACCAGCCAAGCCATTTAGCAATCAGCACCCATAGTCACAAAATGTCAACTAAATCCAGAAGGATGTTCCTCTCATCAAACAGTTCAATTGTTTTATTGATACATGTCTTAGTCATAGACCAGGTGTTCTGAGCTTAAAATATGAATTCATTTTCTGAAATTAAGCTAGAAACCTAATGAAAAAACTGACTGTAATAGCAAATGACACATTTGACATCACAACAATCGCCAGTTGTAAATGATTCAAACAGCAATTGAATATGCCTCTAATTTGTTTGATATAGGTAGTGGGAAGAAATTTCTTTAGCTCAATTTACTTTTTGTATTTTCACAGCTGCATTTCTCAGGAATAAGGGGCCCATTTCCACCACTAAAAGGCCAACACATTTTCTCCAAATTGTAGGAGATCATTCCACGTGGTGTGGGCCAAGCCCCCACTCAGAGATGCACAGGACCCACACCCACAGATAGGTTCTCCTGTGAGGAATCAGGCCTGCAATGTACCTAGGCTGCCATAAGTCTTGCTTTTTGCTAAAACTCCCTCACTCTGAATTGAGAACATTTACTGCAAAGTAACTTCCTAAAAATCATGCTAAACCTTCCAAGGATGAGTGTAACCAGTTCGACTACTTTTGACTTTTCATTTGCAAATGCCCCTCTTCTGTGATGTGATTAGTGGCATTGGCTCCTTTGTTTTCTGTAAAAGGTAACCACCTAAAGTGAATCTGTGCATAGTAAATGAGGACCATCATGTAATGGGCGGAGAAACCTAATAAAGGCCTGTCTTGGTGGAGGCAGCAGCTTTTTGCTCCCCTTGAGAGAAAAGCCATGCTGTCCCTTTTCCTCCAGGGGACTTGGTAGTCCCTGTGAATGTTTCATTTCATCCATAATGATGCAGACACTGCAGGCCAGTGTCTGAATCACCAAATAACACTGCATTGCACTACCTAACCCAGGGGAGATATATATTTATTCCATTAAAAAGGAAAAAGTTATTTAAAGAAACCCTCTGCAACATTACAATGAAAATAGCAGTAATTGTTAGGTAAAATGAATTTGGTTTTGCTTTTTCAGTAATTTTTTCTTTATAGACCAGTGTAGGGGCTTTTGTAACTTTTCAATGTAAAAGGAACGGTTTACTCTTTACTACAGTGTTTCTTTTTGAATGAATGCTTCTTTTCTAAATGAGTTCAACTGATTGAATTGTGGTAAACAATGAATTCATCCAGCTAAGTAAGTTTATTTATCTTGTTTTGAATCTCAAGGAAAATTTATGTGTTAAAAATCTATTCCTATAAAATATTTTCATTTTAAATATATGAAGTCAAATGCAGCATTAGTTTATTTGATTATAAAATGACATATTTAGTAGGAACTTGATGAATGAGAAAATATTATCATCTAGCCCTAAGTCAAAATAGGTGTGTTAATGTTGGTGACAAGTCCAAGTGGTAAGAATTTTATTAAATTATTATATGCTGTTCTTTGTTATAATTTCTGTACTCATAAGAATAAACCATTTTCCTGAATTTTTAACACACACACATATTCACACATAACTGCTTAGTCATTCTCTTCTGATTTTACTAGACATTTCAGAAAAAAATTCCATTTTACTTTCCCATGTGAATCCCAGAATATAATGAGAACAAGAGTGATTAATTAATAAGATTATATTTAGTCCTAAAATTAAAAGTACACAATATACTTTAAAACAATCACATTGACTATGATTCAGCATTTTGTGGGTTGAATAATGAGACCTGCAGATACAATTCTTACTTAACACTCCATCTATAAGCCTGCATTTAATTCCGAATTCTACTATTACATATATCAAATAATTATTTGGCACCTTGGGTAAATTAGTTATTTTAACTCATTTTAATCAGTATTCTATAAATAATGCTGAAAAATAATTTCTTGTTTCTTATGATTATAATACGAGGTCCTAAGATCAAATATTACATATTCTGTGTATTTTTTGTTTTTCAAAAGGAAAGTAGCAGGGAGTTGCATTTTTAATTTTTTCAGGATACTCTATGTTGGTTTTCACAGTGGCTGCACCAGATTGCATCCCCACCAACAGTGCACTAGGGTTCCCTTTTCTCCATATGCTCGCTGACATTCATTGTTTGTTGAGTTATTCATGATGGCCATTCTGACAGGTGAAAGGTGATATCTCATTGAGGTTTTAATTTGCATTTCCCTAATGATTAGTGATGTTGAGTATTTATGTTTTTCATATGTCTATGGGCACTCTTCATGTCTTCTTTGGAAAAGTGTCTATTCAAATCTTTTACACATTTCTTAATTGGGTTGTTTGTCTTCCTGGCATTGAGTTGCATTTGTTCTTTGCATATTTCAGATATTGAATCTTTTTCAGATGTATATTTGGTGAAAGTGTTTTCCAATACAGTGGGCTCCCTATTCATCTGCTGATTTTCTTTAGCTGTGGTGAAGTTTTTAATTTGATGTAGTCCCATTTTTTTTTTTTACTTTGTTTCCAGTGTCTTACAAGGTATATTGGCAAAAACATTTCTAAATTGAATATCTGAGATTTTACTCCTTATGTTTTCTTCTAGGATTTGTATGGTTTCTCATTTAAGTTTTTTATCAATTTTGAGTTTATTTTTGTGTATGGTATAAGTCAGTGGTACTCCTTTTTGACCCGGTGATTCCACTTCTGGGAATATAATCCAAGGATCTGAAACACCAATACAAAAAAAAGTGTACCCCTATGTTTATGGTAGTGCCATTTACAGTAGCCAATATTTGGAAACAACCTAAATGTCCTTCAAGATATAAGTGGGTAAAAAAGCTGTGGGATGGTTTTACACCATGGGATGCTTTGCAGCGGTAAAAAAAGAGGAAACTCACAATTTGCAACACCATGGGTGACCCTGAAGAAAATTATGCTAGCCCTGACTGATGTGCCTCAGTGGATTGAGTGCTGGCTTGTGAACCAAAGGGTTGAAGTTTGATTCCCAGTCAGGGTGCATGCCTGGATTGTGGGCCAGGAATAGGGGGCATGCAAGAGGCACCCACACAATGATGTTTGTCTTCATTTCTTTCTCCTTCCTTTCCCCTCTCTAAAAATAAATGAATAAAATCTTAAAAAAGAAGAAAACTATGCTAAGTGAATTAAGCCAGTCAGTGAAAGAAAAACACCAAATAATTTAAAAAAAAATAGTAACAAGGGTCTTAAATCTGTCATGGACTGCTATTTCAGTGAAGCAATATAGTTAAAGAGCATGCTTCAACTCTATCAAAAACCCTTATTATTTTTAAAAATTTTATTAGACCCGTGTTTCAGGGTTTCAGTGATGGTCATAAGCATTATTTTATTCACATAGATGTAAAAAATAGGAAAATTAAGAATCATACAAAATATTGTTTGAAAAAATTAACATTCTTCATTCTCCCTATTATTCTGGTCATTATAACATTGGCTTCATCAAAGTATGTCATTTCTTTTGAACTCAGAAAAATGATACTGATTTAAGATCACTTACTCCAGGAACAAGTGAAATGATCCTAAGAAGCTGGCAGGAACATGAAGAATGATGGAGCAACGGTGACCCAGGAGGACAATAATTATGTCAGCTTTCCTTGAGGAGAGCACAAAACTCCCACTCCATCAATTTGAAAGTGCTCTGTCATTGAAATTCACACTAATAAAAAAAATGAGTTTGTTTTAAACATTGTAATTCCTGACAGAATGGAAGTAGATGAGAAAATCAATTTAATTGTATTTTGAGAATGAGTAAAAATAATTGCAAGTTGCAAGACAAAGCAATATATAAACAAATAACAATATTTACTAAACATGTATTTTGTGCCAGGAAACTTAATGTGACAGAAACAAAGAAAAATGAGGCATTGCTTCTTTTGTCAGAAAGGCTGGGGCAAGCGATGCACTGAAATGTAATAACAATGGAGTAATTCTGAAGGGTAGAAGAGATGGATTCTGATGGATCAAAAGTTTTAACAGATTCTTGTCTTCATCAGCCTGGACCACTGTATGTAACTAAATACCATTAACAGTTTGGCTTGAACACCAGGTATTTATTTCTTGCACTTTTGGGAGCTAGAAAGTCCAAGATCAAAGTACCAGGATATCTGGCTTTTGGTGAGAACCCCATTCTTGTGTTTTAGATGGTCACCTCCTTATTGTGTCTTCACAGAGAGCTGTAATCACCTCCTAATAGTATAAAGATACTAATCCCTTCATGAGATCCTATAGGCAGGACCTCATCAAAGCCTAATGCCCTCTAAGTATCATTACACTGGGAATTAGGGATTCAACATATGAGTTGGGGGAAGGCCACAATATTCAGCCTGTAACAGTCCTCTATTTAAAGAGAAGCAAGTTAGTGTTCATTTCACACATATCCTGTTGTTAAACCTGGTTACTTTGTTATTCTATATGACTTTTGGGGTAGTGGGAACCTCTTTGGTAGATCCTGGCCTCAAAGACTCAAACTGGCTAAATCTAAGGAGATGATAAAGAATATGTGTTTTCAAAGCAGGAAAACTCTGTGTAGAATCCTGGTTCTACCTCCTCCTACATTTGGCAAATTGTTGACTACTCAGGATCTTGCTTTACTTGGTGAAATATTTGTAATAACATTCAATAAGGAGAGGGTTTTTTGAAGATTACATTAGTTGACACACTTTGAATGGTTCCTTGCCTGAGGTAAGGGTCCAAAAGTAGTGGCCAACAACCTGGAAATTGACAACTTATTTTCGGTCTTAATAAGATTGAGAAGGGCACGTGTTCTTCTAGAAAGCAATACTGATCCCAGTAGGGTCAAAGAGCATTAATGCATATCAAAACAGAAAGTGAGTAATCCACTCTAGGTTATTTTTAAACAAAAAAACTTTTATATCTCTAAAGTCTCAGAATGCCTTTCTGCATCACAATAATTTTTTTTAAATGTAGATTTAGGAGTTACTCATTTTACCAGGTTTATTTCTCCTGGTAAAGGTTTATATATCCTCTACCATGATGGCATTCATGACAAAGCAACTGTTAATATCTATAATTCTGGTTCAAAATCTTCCTCAAGATCTTAATTAGAATTTAGAGTTAGTGTTTATATTGGCAACATGGAAATTAAAATCTAATGATTATGCTAAGCCTTTTGTTTGCAAATGAAAATTTTATAAACATAATAGCCACCAGAAATATGAAAGTAGCACAATAAGTATTGCTCCTCTTTATTTTTATAAATTGAAAATTTTGATCAACTTATTAAAAATACAAGGGTTTCTGAAAAGTTAAATGTACAGTAATAACTGTGTTTCCTATTTGCACATCTTATTACTACCATGAATCTTAACATCCACACTACTGATTCTTTATTAACTTGCTTAACATAATTGCTCTTTAAGAAAGATTGTGCTAAGAGATGTTTCTTTTTTTTATGTTTAGACATAACAATTAGAGCAGATTTAATAAACTATTAATCACTTCCACAATCATCCAATATAAGTGATTTAAAGTCACTTTGTGAATGATAGAATAATGGAAAAAACACAGAATTTTGAGAGGTATGTTGCTATCTTAAGTGTGTGACAATTGGCAGATTTTGTAACTTCTTTGAGTCTCGATTTCATTATTTTGTAAGATAAGAATTAAAGCACATGTATGAAAAATTCAAATGGCTTTTTATCAGATAACTACTTCATGTAAATACTTAGTAGCAGGTTCCAATTTAGAGCTTAATAGATTCATTCATTCATTTTTTAAAAAGTATTTATTGAACACATATACCAGCACTTTTCTGGGTACTATTAACATGCAATATGAACAAAACAGGCAACACTTACACTTCAGAGCTGTGTTCCATACAGTACACATGCAGAGATGTGCATTTTAGATATAAGTGTTTAAAAAATTGTCAGAGGTTGATTTGCAGTGTATCTCAAGTTCCACTACAATTTAACAATGTTGTAAATTAAAGTCACCCAGGATCCATGCCATCATATCCACATATGTCCTGGAGTTGAATAAACTGACTTCTCTGTACCTATCATAAATAGAACATTATTTATTACTTAATTAACAGTGTTTGGAAGATAAAAACACATTAATTTCTCAGGAAGAAAATGATAAGGACTGAGTTAAATTTTACAAAGAGTGCATTTTAAAGTTTTAAACAATGCCTTTTAATTACTACCATAATAACCACTATTGTAAATTTCACATATTAATTCATATGGTATTTCTCAAAATATTGTACATATGAGTAAAAATGAGATTCTGAAAGGACCTTAGGCGGATAAGGGCATGAAGCTCTGTGGCTAAAAATTGATGACCTGCTGGTCACAGTCCTCTTCAAACATTTTTTGGCATAATTAAGAAGGCTAACTTAACCTCCAAAACCTGGACATTAATTAATACATTAATGAGTATCCAGATTTAAAAATTCTTTCTGCAAACCAGAAGATATTACAGCACTTCATTCTCACCTAGCAACCAGGTCCTATTCCCTCTTTAAACTGGTATAAGTAACTGCTACGTTTTTAAACAGGTATAATTTCTCCAGATTAACCTGAACATCACAGTTTTATATTCCAGCCATGGCATGGATTTATTTTTCATAGTAGAAACTTGTAGAAATTGAAGTTGAAGTTTTCTCATTTTACCAAAGAAAAAATTTTAGAATTATAACAGAAAGGGTTGGCTTCATAATTTTCAAAATGGTTCTTATTCATATTATCAAAAATTAAAATGGAATCTTGGTCAGATGAACTTCATTCTGCATTGTTATCACTCACTGAAATTGGAAGACATGTGACTTAATTCAAGGCTGTTTCATGTTATAAGGAAGTATAACCACATCATGGACTGAATGTTTGTGCCGCCTCCCTCCCTGAAATTCACATGTCGAAATCTTACCAACCAAAGATGGTGGTAGTAAGAGATAAGACCTTTGGAAGGTACTTAAGTCACTAGCATAGAACCCATGTGAATAGAATTAGTGCCATGTAAAAGAGTATTATTAGAGATCTGAGCCTCTTATACAATGTAAGGACATAGTGAAAAAGCACTGGTTATGAACTAAGAAAAAAGCTCTCGCGAGAAGTTGACCATGCTAGCATCTTGGTCTTGAACTTCCCAGTCTTCAGTCTATGGTATTCTGTAGTATAGCCCAACAAAGACACAGCATGTCAAGTCATAAGGGTGGACATGAAAGATAGAAGAGGTCAGGTCTTCACGTAGTTCACATTTCAGTAGTGAGACCAAAAAAAAATTGCTTAATAAGTTATTTTACTTCTAATTCAAGATAACAAAAGCATTTAAAAAGTTAAAGGTAGTAACAGAAATGATGGAACATGGGATGTGTATTATTGTATAAAGAAATGGATACAGAAAGTTCTCTGTGATGACATAACATGTAAGCCATGACGTGGAGGAATGTGAAGGAGAAGACTTGTTGCAGGAGGAAGAGCATCTCAGATGTTGTCCTTGGGGCAACCTAATATACCCTGATAAAGTCCCAGTCCTGTTGCAAACAGTCTTCTTGTTGTCTTCAGAATCTTCTTCACAATGTGGTAGGGCATATAAAAGATCAACGATGAAACTATATGCCTAAATCCTGCCAAGATCTCATGCAGAGTATGCAGAGTTATCATTCAAGGAGAAAATTGCATACTATTTTAGATGGACTACTCAGTAAGTTAATACATCAGTATATAATTTGTGAGAAGATGGTACCTTTTAAAACTGGTTACACAACACTCTGGAAAGAACAATAATTGATGGGAATCAGGGTGGCAGATGGAAAACAGTAAACACTAAGGACTGTAACCCCAACTTAATTCACACGTTGTCAGATGGAAAGTCTAGGTGTCAGGATGACACTATATGAACTCAGAGCTGTATTTATTCATTGTTTCAATGTACATTAATTGAGTGACTTTTATGGGTAATGACCCTGAATCTTGGAGGGGATGGGGAAAGAAGTAATAGGGATAATGTCCAGTTTTACATCTTTGGAAACTTGGCAGTAGCAGTGGGGAAATTCAGGAAATGGAACAGCTTTGGGGAGGCTGAAAGGGGCAGATGAAAGATGTGTAACCAAACCAGACCAGGCTTTGCTGGGTATCCTTTTCTTGCTGTTGACCTGGGGAAGGACAGAGTGGCAGCACTCTAGTAGGTAAGAGTTTACATGGAATGTAGATACTTTAATTGATGTTTCCTTAACCAGTGGAATAAGGGAGAAGAATATGAACTTGCAAAATATTTGGGGCAGCTATTTGACTTACTATATCATTCAGGCAAGTGCTATTGGTCCATGGAGAAGAATGCCAGATGTAAAGGATGCAGAGTGTTGAAATATCATAGCCTGATAACCTCAACTGTCCCTGATGTGGAAATGCCTTTAAGTATTTATTTGAAGGACAGTAGAGATTATGGGAATTAAACAAGTTGTATATTTTTTTCTGGAATTATCATTTCAAGTTCATTCCAAACTTCAAATAAAGAAACATATTAAGTATAATAATTTATTTGGTACATTTAAAACTCATGGTCTAAAATATAAATGTAACACTAATAAAATATTTTAATAATTTATAGTATTTGGTCATTTGGTAAAAAAAAGTGGTATAAAACATGTAGTTTTGTTCCCTTATTTTAAAATCAACCCTCAGGAAATTGGTAATAATTTATAGAACAAAAGACTTATAACAGCTTTAGCCATGCAAGTTAAGATTAACTACAGAAACTTTGAGCAAAACTGCCTAATAGGTTGCCCAGATGCAGAATTTCTTGATATGCTAAAATAAAATACCAGCTGATCCAACTGTTTAAAATCACTTTATGTTTCTCAAACATGTATACTGTTTAGAGAGATAGAAGTAGAGAGAGTGAGAGGAAACCAAAACATATTTGTTCAACTGTAGCTGTATAAGATTTTGCAAGATTTAAATTTTCTTCATGAAATTATGTTGTACATTTTATAAATGAAATTAAATAGAAAAACATATAACTATTGATTAAATTCTAAAAGGAGAGACTTTACAGTTCATTGTGCATAGCTTCTTAATATTTAATAATTCCATAATCATGAATTTTTAACAACTGAGAACTTCAAAACTAAAAACTCAGATTTTTACAACTATTACAATTTTATAATTTTAAGTTAATTTTTAAAAAATATTTGATTCATTTATTAGTACAGAGAGGGAAAAAGACGGGGAGAGAAACATCAGTGTGCAAGAGATACCTTGGTCAGTTGCCTCTCACACCCCCCCCAAGCAGGGATGGCCCCGGCTGTGAATCCAACTGATGACCCTTCACAGCCAGGCATGTGCCCTAGCTGTGAATTGAATTGATGACCCTTCAGTTCACAGGCCAGCACTCAATCCACTGAGCCACACCACCCAGGACTGCAATTTTAAGTTTTAATCAGTTTTTATTTTTGTCTTATTCCTATGCTTCATTGTAATCAAAGATGTTATTTGTTGGATTTTATTTAGATATCATGACTTCAACTAAACTATGTATCAAACAATCTGATTTATAACAATCTCATATCTCTTTCACATATTTTCTGAAAAAAACTGTATGACTTAAAATTGATAGTTGAATGTTTACATATATCAGTCAGTAATCTATAAGTACTTGATCTATCTGATTGTTTCACTCTTTCAATGAATGATATGTGTAGACACCTTGAAAATAACTGGTAGTATATTGTATAGTATTAAATTACAGGTCCTTCCTTAGTCTTAAGGTAATATTCAAGGCAATATGCATATTATCTTGAATGTTATAGCTTGTTATATAATCTTTCTTACATTTTATAGGGCTTCAGTATATTTTTATATAAAGTATATACAACATTTTTCAAGACTTTATTTTATCTAACAGTAAATACAGTCTATTAATTTTGCATGGATTGTTATTATTTTTTACTCTTATTTAGCTTTTTAATTTCCTCTTTGGGTTAAAATTCTAGGTTAGCATATCTATAAAAACATAAATTAAAGTATAATACATTATCACAATTATATGAATTTATATATAATGAAGGTTAAAATAAAACATGATTGTTGATTGGTACCAGTCCTCAAACTCTTCCTTTTCAATAATTGAAACCTATTCTCTTTTGTCTTTTAAAAACCTTCAAATATACAAATGTTATAAACAAAGAGACTAATTTATGTGTTTTCAAATGATCTATCTAATCTTGTAAAGGTTTCTTCAAGTTTGAAAGAATGCCCAATTCCTTTTTGTAAATATTTTTTCTCTTTAAGTAAATGTCTAGATAGTTTATCTCCCTATTTTTTTCTTTTTTAACATAACTCATTGCAGTGAGATAGGTTTGCTTTCTTATAAGTGAAAATAAACTTCATTTCCATCTTATATAAATAGTATCCTTTCAGTTTTACTAATGTTTCATTTTAGAATAGTTTTAGATTTACAGAGAAGTTGCAAAGATATTAGAGTTTCCATATACCTGGACCCCATTTATCTCCTTGTTGAATCTTATCATGTATTACCTTACATTAGTCACAACTGATAAACCAATAAATACCTTTCATTAACTAAAGTCCATATTTTTGTCTTAGTTATTAGCTAATGTCCTTTTTCTGTTCTAGAATCTCATATATAGAATACTACATTATATTAAGCTTTCGTATGTCCTAAAAGTCTCCTTGACTATTTCTTCTCCTTGTGATTGATGAGATTAGTCTCGAAGTTTTGAGGTGTACATGCCTGATGTTTTGTGGACTCCCAGTTTTGCTTCATGTGATGGTTTCTTCATGGTTAGATTGTGGTTGCAGGTTTTGAGGAGAAAAGCCATAAAGGTTAACTGCCATTTTCATTACATTATTTTAAGGACTTATGCTATCAAGATGACTTACCACTGGTAATGTTTAAAAAAACTTCCATATTTCCATAATTATACTTATAAGATAATTAATACTTAATGTTACAGAAATTTGAAAATGTATTTTTGCTTGACATGCAGTGATTTTAAGGCTAATGGCACCACACTAAGAGAGGATGCACATCTCAAGGAGGACTTATTTTTTAAGTATGTGAAATGATAAAGCAAGAATGTCATTTTATTTTATTTAAAATGAAAAGGAAAATCTTTGTGCCAGTATAATTAGGTGTCATGTAATCTTATTTCCCTAATTCAATTGTTTGAATAGTGTCTAATTTATCTCCTGAGAAATAAAAATCCATGGTTATGCCATTATAATAAAAATATATTCTCCCTGTGTCATATGGAAAGTTGCTGCAAAGTCAACAGATGTATTAAAAATGATAATGTGAATAAATAAAATATGAAATTTATGGACCAAAAATCAAGGTGCATCATGCTTCTTTAATCATTTTCATAAGCAAAATAGCAGATTATCCAAAGTCTGAGTTGTACAACAAAATATCATTCTAAATTTATGATTATTATAAAGTCATGCCTATTCTATTGAAAACAAGCAGAAAGGGCAACTCAGGAGTAATATAAAATTCATTTTGAATGAGATAAGAAAAGTCAGTTTAAAACAAGAACTTCTATAAAAATATAAAATATATGTACATATATTTTCTATGTATAAATATATATGTATATATTTATATGTATTTATATATGTATAAATACATTTATATATACATATATTTATATATGTATACATATATGTATATATTTATATGTATATTTGAGATCTGTCTGGAAAATGCCCAACCATTGTTAATACAACAAGAATGGTTTGCACAACCTTGATGTAACCTGACAGCCAAGGAGAGTGGACTGGAATGTGCATGTGTGAACAATGACGACTTCACTGTACTGGTCAGTGGGGGTGGATCCATTGAGTGAGCATGTGTACTGTGTGGCCATCACATTCAAAATGACTGAGCAAGTAAAGCAACAAATCTGCACCAAATTTTGCATTCAGCTTGAACATTCCTCTGCAGAAACTATTTGGATGATTCAGAAGGCCACAGTTATGGGCAACTGGTGATTGGCAACTTCATCATGACACTGCACCCACTCATGCATCACGTCTCCTGCAGTGTTTGGTGAAACATCAAATCACCCAGTTGCCTCAGTCCCTTACAATACAGATTTGGTGCAATACAGACTTCTGACTTCTCTCAAAACTAAAATCACCTTTGAAAGGGAAGAGATTTCAAACCATCAGTGAGATTCAGGAAAATACAGTCAGGCAGCTGATGATGATTCCAACAAAGGATTTTGCACAGTGTTTTGAATAGTGGAAGAGATGCTGGGAGAGGTATGTGAGGACCCAAGTTTCCTACTTGAAGGGGACTGTGGTGTCATTGCCCTATGTGCAATGTTTCTTATATCTAGCATCTTCTTCAATAAATGTCTCTTTTTCATGTTACAGGGCTGGATAACCTCTGGACAGACCTCATATACTAATATGACATACATCATATATTGTATATGAAGAACTTGTGAATTGGATAAAGTGCTCATTAAATAAAGCTGACTTTAAAATTAATGGCCTGTCTTCCCCCAACTCCCCTGCCATCTATCTGACAGTTGTCAATCTGTTATATGTAACAATGCTATTGTTTGTTAAATTATTTTATTGATTAGATTCACATATCAGTGAGATTATATGGATAAATGGGGCCAGAAAGAGGTGTGATTTTGGGTGGTGAGTGTCCAATGCAGTAGGCAGATAATGTTTTACTGAGTTGTACTCTTGAAACCTACACAGTTTTATTGGCAAATGTCATCCCAATAAATATGATAATAAATAAATAAAATTAATGTCCCGTGAGACTAAGCTAAAATTACACAAAATGCTGCCTAGCTGCCTCAAGACATGGGAAATTAAAATAGAAATTTCTATTTTATACAAATGTATAAGTTTTAATTCCAGACATATAACATAGTCAACCTGGTTGGATACATAGCTCTATCTCCTTCTTTTTACCTTATTAAATGTCAATTTTTTTCTAAGTCATAACACCAGCCAGAAAATCGACTGATCCTTTTTTTCAGTCTGTTTTAAGAATACAAACCGCATCTCAGACCTTGATTTCAACAACTCAGTAAGGACCCTTTCTTCAGGTACTTGTTTTTACTTCTACTATTCTAAAGGAATCTTCATTTTTGGATTGTCTATTTATTTTCTGATTCTGAAACTAGCAGTCCTTCATATTTAAACTCAAGTATTTTCCTGTGTTTATATTCTGTTTGGTTTCAGAAGACGGTTTAGGAGAAATTGAGTGATAGCTTCATTGGATATACATATGTGCACACATATTTACATGTATAATTATTATATAACCATACTATTCCTTATGTAATAATATTTATAATTTTATAATATAAAACATTATTTTATACTATAATATTTTAGATGTCTTAAATATTTTCACTCTACAGTGATTAATAATTAATTATTATATATCAATTTATATTATTCCAAAATAAAATTTTATCAACATAGAGAAAATTAATTTATCATCAGTACACAGAATACAAGAAATTTTAAAGAAAATTTATCAGGCAGAAGGAATGTAATACCAGATGAAAATACGTATTTACATTTAAGAAATGTAGAGCACCAGAAATTGTAATTATGTAAATATATAAGATATGTTTCTTATTACTTAAGTCTCTTTTAAAGATAACTGAATGCTTAAAATAGTATTGTATTGTGGAATTTAAAGCTTTCATACATGCATACATTTGAATACATCCACATGTGCAATATAAAAATGAATAACATACATAAACATATATGGTAACATACCTGTAAAGACTAGGAAGGAAATAATGTAAGTATGTTATTTTACACTTTTTATAAACTATGTAGAGTCATATAATCTTTCTAGAAACTAGAGTGTTATAAGTTAAAGCAATCATTAAAATAACAACATAAAGAGGTAAAACTGAAAATGCAGTTGAAATGATAAAATACATATATAACAATGCCTAACTAAAAAAAAAAAACTGAAAAACTGAAAAAAGAGGAAAAGGAATAGATGAAGCAAATAGAACATAAATAATATGATACAATACTTGTCTAAATGCTTCAATTAAAAGGCAGAGATTTTCAAATTGGATTGAAAGGCAAGTTCTGTATGTTGTCTATGAGGAAAAAAACTACAAATATAAAACCAAAAGTATATTAAAAGTGCAAAGGTTGAAAAAAATAAACCATACAAATACTACTTAAAAGAAGGTAGAATTACTATGTTAATATTAATAATTTTGAATTCAAATCATATTATATTATTGGATATTAAGAAAGTCATCTCATAATAAGAAAAGTGTAAATTCATCAAGAGAACTTAATAATTTTGAATATTTGTGCATCTAAAACCAGACCTACAAAGTATATGAAATTTAAGCCAATTTTTTGCATATATGAAATAATCTACAATTACAGTTAGCAATTTCAATCCCCTTCTCCCAACTATTGAGAAAATAAATGGACATAAAATCAATGAAGACATAGAATACTTGAAGAACATTACCAACCAAGTTGATCTAATTGACAATTACAGAATATTCCATTCAACAACAATTAATTACACATGAAACATTTATCAACTTGGCATAAATCAAGCCTCAGTAAATTAAAGAGGAGTGTAAGCACCTAAAGTATGCTTTCAGACTGTACTGGAATTAACTTAAAAGCAAATAACACATAAGTTTATGGAAAATACCAAAATCTATGAGGGAAAAAGACAATTCTAAATAACCTACAGGTCAAAAAAATTAAAAATGATATTACTGTAGAAAGTATTTTTAAAAGGATAAAAGTGAAACCACCTTACCAAATTAATGCGATCTGCCAAACAATACTTAGGAAAATTAAGGGCAATACAGAGAAATAATCCCAAACTATTGTCTTCAGCTTTGACTTCAAGATATTAGATTAAGAAGAAAAAAATGAAACCCCAAAATAATGCAATTTGATGGAATGAATGATCAGAGCAGAAATCAAAGAGATAGAGGACAAGCAATGGAAAGATAACCATAAAGTAAAATTAATTCTATAATAAATAAAATTCATAAATCTAGACAGAAAGCTCAGAAAAAAGAAATTACAAATCATCATTATGCTTATAAATAGACAATATTATAAATAATTTTATTGCAATAAATTCAAATTAACTTTAACATTTCAAACCTCTTTCTTTCAAATTATTGACAAATTTCCACTCCCTAGGAATTATGTGAAATTTAGTACCCCCCAAAATTTGTTAGTTACAAGACACAGTCTCTTAAAAGATCATCATTCATGTAGTTTCTATTGAGCATTCACAATACATTAAAAATGCTCATAATCTCACATAAACAGCCTGAAACATGTTATCTAACACATTTCTCCAAATTTTGTTGAAATAGAAATAAACTTAAAGTGAAAAAAGTTGGTTTCACATAACTAGAATATTCCATACCAATTAAAGAAATTAAAATTTTAGTTAAAAATTTCCCACAAAGGTGTTTCTAGGCCTAAATTGTTTCACTTTAAAATTATGTCAAATATTTAATGCAGAAATAATACCAATTCTACAAAAACTCAGATAATTGAAGAGGATAGAACACTAATTCTATGAAGTCAACTTATCTTAAAAACCAAACCCACACAAATACCTTATAAGAAAAGAAAACTGCAGCTCAGTAACTCTCTTGAGTGAAGGTGCAAAACAAAAATACTTAGCAAAATTTTAAAATAGATTCTAATACATCAAAAAAATATTTCACCATGATCATTATTTTGGAAATGTGAAGTTGACTTCACATTCAAAGTTGTTTAATGCAAATAACCATATTAAAAAAAAAACATAAGACCACCTCAATAGATGCAGAAAAATACATTTGAAATAATACAATATTTATTCATGATAAAGACTCATCAAACTAGGAATAGAAGAGACTTAATCTGATATAAAGCATTGCCGTAAGCAGAATGTCTCTCTCTGCTAAATTGCCCATATTCAAAAACTACTACTACAAATAAAGAACTAACACATCAGTGAAGAAAGCTGACAGAATACAAGACCAATATACAAACATTAATTGTACTTCCATACATTAGCACAAAAATCAGAATTAACTAACAGTACATTCATAAAGTATTTAAATTATGAAACATTTAGGATTTGGCAAAATATGTACATGACCTGCCACTATAAACTAGAAAGCATTGCTGTTAGAAATTAAAGGACACCTATGGAAATGGGAAGAGGAACCTTGTTCTTAAGTTAGAAGATTCAAAGATGTTAAGATTTATTCTCCCTACCATAATTGATTGGTTGATGAATTTAATACAATTTCCAAATCCCTCAGACTGGTTTTTGATAGAAAGTGTCAAACTTATTCTAAAATTCACTCAGAAATCAAAAGAATTTGGAATGGTCAAAATAACTTCAAATAAAACCTGTGCTAAAGAACAAACCTTAGAAATTAAAGGGTAATTGAATAGGGATTTGCAGAGACATATATATCCTGTGATCTTATTTCACCTGAAGTATGTTTACATTTCAAAGGGGGAGGAAACAAGGAGTGATTTCTTTGTATTTCAAAGGATTGTAACTAAGAATATTTACCTTCTCTTCCTAGGGTAAACTTGTTTCTATTTAGAGACAAATTCATTCTCTCTCTCTCTCTCTGCCCCCCCCCATCTCCCTCCCTCCCCCTCTCCTCTTTCTAACACTTCAATGTAAACACAAACTTTATCCATATGGGAAACAAAACTATAATCCAGATCACTTTTGGCTAGTTTTAAACAAGTTCTTTTTGAGACTTTACTATGTTCCTGCACTCTTCTTGAAATTAGGAACACATCTGTTAAAATGGTAAAAGTATTTGCCATTCAACATGTTTACAATGGAATGATGACTATAAACCTAAAAGAAAAAAAAAACCCACAAAACAACAAAACCTCAAGACAACACTGTGGTAGAAGTGGTAGTGGGGATTACACAGATAGTAGATAAACAGCAGAATAAATTTGCTAGACAACAGAAATACAGGAGTGTTCCTTTGTTAGATGTAGATCTCCACCCCTCCACCCAACCCCCAGCTTTTTCTCCCATTAAGAGAAAGCAGGTATGTGCTCAGGGCAACTGATATTTCAAGAACAGTGATGTTAATTAACTTCCCCATTATCCCTGCATCCCCAAAAGGAGGAATCAGCAGCGGTATCTTAACATAATGTGCAAACTCCATGAACTGTTAAAAAAGAATGAGTGATGTGTCATTAATGGAAACACCAAATTAGGGACAAGAGATGACAGGGGTAAAACAGCAAGCTGCTGAAATGCTGTGACTGTTCAAAGGAGAGCTTTTACTAAACCACTGACCTGTCTTGTGTCCCTGTGTACAATTTTCATTCCCAGAATATTATAAAAGCAACAATAAAGGTTGCTATTGTACTAGACTAATTTTCAATAAGACAAATGGATTCTCTGGTAAAAATCAAATGTAAAATGAAAGCAGTATGATCTGAAATTAGTGATCCAGGAAACAACATTTTTGAATGATTTGGACACGTGTCCTTGACTCAACCGGAGAAAATACAGTAATTAAATCTATGCCTGAATTTTACAAGATCATAAAAATATTTTAAATATCTTAAATTATATCCCCAAAACATAATTTTTAATGGATCCAATGGAAATAAAAATGATTTTTTATTAAAATATTTAACACAAAATTCTAAAATTAATATATCTAAAGTTTAAGAAAAATGGAAAGGCAGTTTATAACCAAGACAAATACAAATGCCAGAAGTCTGTAAATATGGTGTTACAGAACCTAAAGTTTAGACTGTAACTACTGCTTGCTAAAAAAGTAGAGGGCAGGAAAAGAATGTCTTAGATATATCTAGAGGGAAAAAATGAACAGAAAACTCATAGGTTTGATGCTGAGAAAAGATGGTCAAAACCCCCCTGAAATTTATTAAGATAAAGTCCTAAAATGTTATTTTGAGTGCATTTTCTCTGTCATTTGGGAATGAGATAATTTTAAACCAAATTAAGGAACACATTTAGTAACAAAATAAGCCAAAATACTGAGAAAAATCTTATGAGAGCCCCTGGCTAACTGAGTAAGTTTAAGATTCCTGGCTCAAATTACATCTTCAGGCACTAAATGAATTGATGAGTGCATTAAACTTAGATGAAATATGTGTGAGAATGATGGAGGTGGTGAAGGCATTAAAAATACAGATTGGAAGTCTCAGAAAGGAAGAAGATGAAGTCTAGACTTGATCTCCAGGTTAGACAAAGTCCAATATTGGTCATGTCCAAGATGACAGAACTTGACATCAATTGGTTGATTTGTGAGCACTTAGAAAAAAGAAATGACAAATATCTGAAATTCTATAAAGTAAAGCATATTTGGAAAGGTCATAGATCAAGCTTAAGAAATTACAATGTTTAGAGCAAAGGATATGATAGGTGTAGCATTTTCTGTGCTGGTTGTTCTCATTTGGAGTATTGTGCTAAATTCTTAATGAAACTCATTGACGAAAAAATGCTGACATTCTAGAGCAGTTCATCTCAGAAGTATAAGAAGAATGATGTGAACAATTAAAGTCACGGAATTTATTAAATTGTGGTGGGCAATGAAGATGTTTAATAAGAGAGGCACTTTAGAGTGACAATTGTGGGTACATATTTGAAGAGACAGCATTTGGACTAGGACATGGAGAAGAAAATTCACCTCCCCTCACGGATCATTGTGCTATAATATGATTTGAAAATGTGGGCCTCTTGTTGGATTACCACCTGCTGGAGATGTTTCATGAAGGATGCTAGAAATATACAAACAATAGAACTGCTGACCTTAAGCCTTTCTTCCACATCCGAAGGTACAGGTTACTGAATATATGCTGACAGCAAATCTGAGGTTAAAAATGACTGAATAAAAAAAGAATGGCTGACTCCATGCAGATAGCCACAATTAATGTGCTAATCTGTGTGACTTTGAAAGAATAAATTACAATCCATATATTTCTATACCATTATGAATTTAAAAGAAATTTTCTCTGCTTATGGAGCCACTTACAAAGAACTATAATTTATTTAATTTAAAATGGGAAAAAGACCCAAAATATACTGTAGAGAATGCAGTGCATGTCAAGGGGATGGTCCAGGTGCCCCGATGGGTTTTACATACCTGCAATTTCTTCAGCCCTGTAGAAAAATACAGAGGACAAATAAAATACGTAGTTCTCATTCTAAATATCTATTAAATCCATTATACTATGTAATAGTCATTACTGAATGCATTGCATTTTCTACCATCTAATCGGTAAGTCTCCATAATTAACATCTTATTCATTACAGAAGCTCTTTCTCGTATATCATCCAATTCACAGGATTAAGTAACAGAGCTCCCAAGGGAATTTGCTTTATCTACCTATAAAGGAACACAGAGCATTGCAAATTTTTACTTATGAAATACTTTCTTCCAATAACTAGAGCAACATATTCAATTTCATTATATATCTGTATATATAAAATTTACTTTAAAATATTAGGCAATAAACAGTGAATCAGGTGTTATAATTTGACTTCTACAGCCCTTCTGCTCTATTCTAAACACATAATGGTATTATAAATATTAAGAAAAAAGGAATAATTAAAGGAACCATTAGTCTATGTTCAAAACAGTCATCTTATAAGGCAAAACAGATTATAAGCATAAGTCAACAGGTGGGTTTAAATAGTTATGCTTGCTAGTTTCAGAGCCAGGGAACAAGCTGAAGAAGAAGGAACTGAGGTCTTTTTTTGGGATAATAGGAAATAAATGGGATCCCTTCAACGCAGAACCCGGATCACTTTTCAAAGCAAAGAAATAAGGTTGGTTCTCTACTCTGAAAAAATGCAGAAAAAAATTGTGAAGAATCTTCTGGCTGGTGTATGATTTAGAGTTGCCACTTAAAGAGGAGGAATGAATGAACCAGATATAACTATGCTGTCAGTCATGCTGTTAAGTTATACGTGGATATCACTATAGGATAGGAACTCTGAACTATAGAAGTTCTGGGTAGAAGATACATGATAATGATACACAAAATTGTATTGGAAGAATGGATAATTTCACACACACACACACACACACACACACACACAAAGAGGAAAGCAGAAACAAAAAGTAAATGCAATATCTACTCACTATGAACTTATAAACCAAAATTTGGAAATTCAAATTGATGCTAAGAAAGATAGCAAACCAAATTAATTGGAATTTACACCAGATAAAATAAAAATAATAGAAAAAACTGAAAATGACTTCAAAATAAATGTTTTATATTTTCAGGGATAAAAAATCAAAGAAAAATAACAAAAATGATAAATTATAAAAAGATAGAATTTAAATATACATGGTTATCAAATTATGAGGAATCTTGGAAATGAGAAAATATGGTCAATGAATTTTTTAAAAAATGGAAAAAATGAATGAGTAGAATAAGCCACAAGCCACATATAATTAAAGAAATAATTAGTTTAGTGGAATTCAGTTCTGAGTGATTTTCCCAAAGAACAACACAATGAGGAAAAGTGACAAAAATAAATAAATAAAAATAAGCAATATTTAGAAACAACACATCATAAAAAATAAAAAAAGGACTTCCAACCAAGATGGAGACATAGACACACTGTGCCTCCTTGCACAACCAAGATAGGGACAACAACAATTTAGAAACAGAATAACAACTAGAACTGATATAAAATTGAACTGTATGGAAGCCAGACAACCAAGAAATTAAAATAGACACCTTCATCCAATCGGTAAGACGGGCTGAGTTGGGCAAGGTGCGGATTGCAGGTTGTGGCGCAAGAAGAAGAGAGCATTGGGACCAGGTGCATAAGGCATCCAAGGTGTGCAAGATCACATCACGTGGACCCTGAGCTTGCAAGCAGCAGCTGGCAGACCCTGGCTGAGGGGTGGCAAACGGCAGACCCAGCAAGGCAGCAACGTGAAGCAAGGCTCTGTATGCAACCTAGGATCCTAGTGCTGGGAAATAGAGCCTCCAGACACTGATTGAGAACACCTGTGGGGGTTGAGGCACAGGGAGAGACTCCCAGACTCACATGAGAGGTCCTTGGAAAGTCCCATACGGTGCACAAGCCCACCCACATGGGAATCGGCACCAGAGGGGCCCAGTTTGCTTGGAGGAAGCGGTGGAAGGGACTGAGGTCCCATGGAGAATGAAGCAAGCGCCATTGTTCCTTCTCAGACCCCATCCCCACTTACATCGTCACAACCCAGCAACTGCGGTGCCACACCCTGGTGAACACCTAAGGCTCCGCCTCTCATACTTACAACAAGTGCAACCAGACAAAAGGGAAAAAAAAAAAGATGGCTCAAACAGAATTGAAAGCCCCACAATTAGTATTTTTAAGTGACGGAGAGATAGCCAACCTATCAGATGCACAGTTCAAAGCACTGGTGATCAGGATCAGCACTGGATGCTCACAGAATTGGTTGATTTTGGTCACAAGTTAGAAGAAAAAGTGAAGATTGCAATAAGTGAAATGAAGAAAAATGTACAGGGAACCAAGAGTGATGGAATGAAAACTGGGTCTCACATCAATGGAGTGGACCAGGAGGAAGAAAAAACATACAATAAGAAAAGAATGAAGAAATAAGAATTCAAAAAATGAGGAGAGGCTTAGGAACCTCCAGAACATCTTTAAACAACCCAACATCCAAATTATAGGGGTACCAGAAGGAGAAAAGAAAGAGCAACAAGTGGAAAACTTATTTGAACAAATAATAAAAGAGAACTTCCCCATTCTGGCAAAGGAAATAGACTTCCAGGAAGTCCAGGAAGCTCAGAGAGTCCCAACAAGTTGGACCCAAGAAGGAACATACCAAGACACATCATAATTACATTACCCAAGAGTGAAATGAAGGAGAGAATCCTAAAAGCAGCAAGACATAAGGAGACAGTAACCTACAAAGGAGTTCCCATTAGACTGTCATCTGATTTCTCAAAAGACATCTTACAGGCAAGAAGGGGCTGAAAAGAAGTATTCCAAGTCATGAAAGGCAAGGACCTACATCCCAGATTGCTCTATCCAGCAAAGCTTTCATTTAGAATGGAAGGGCAGATAAAGTGCTTCCCAGATAAGGCCAAGTTAAAGGAGTTCCTCATCACCAAGCCCTTATGAAATGTTAAAGGGACTTATCTAAGAAAAAGAAGATAAAAAAAACGTGTATAGTGAAATGACAGCAAACTCACAATTATTAATAACCACACCTAAAACAAAAACAAAAACAAACTAAGCAAGCAACTAGAACAGGAACAGAACCACAGAAATGGGGATCACATGGAGGGTTAGTGACAGGGGAGTGGGAGGAGGAGAGAGCGGGAAAAGGTACAGAGAATAAGTAGCACAGATGGTAGGTAGAAAATAGACAGGGGGAGGGCAAGAATAGTATGGGAAATATAGAAGCTAAAGAACTTATGACACATAGACATGAACTAAAGGGGGGAATGTGGGTGGGAGAGGGTGTGCGGGGTGGAGGGGAATGAAGGGGGGTAATGGGACAACTGCATTAGCATAATCAATAAAATATATTTTTAAAAAAATCAAAGAAGTATGAAAAACTGTTTAGCAGGTACAGAAGCCTCCTGGATGAGATACTACAGCAAAATGAAGAGGATGTTAAAAACTACAAAATCTTAATAAAGCATTGACTTTAGTTAATAAGTAATAATAACAATATTTCATATTGTGATAGGCAAATACACAACAGTGACTTCAGGCAAATGCACAGCAATACTGGTTGGTCCACTTTTAACTCATGGTTGGTAACCTCAACTTTCTTCCTGTTTAGAAATCCTATTCTGTGTTCTTTGTCTGTTACCTCTTGATTTCTAACCTCAAAGACTATATCACACCTTCATCTTGCTTCTCAACCACCATTTTTTAAACTGGGAAAGTATAATTAATCAGAAATAAAATATAATAAATTTCTGTGACATGTCTACCCATCTGCCTGCATTTGTACTCACATTCCGGTTTTCTTCCTTTGTTCAAGTTTCCTTATCTGTATTACTAACCAAGGCCAAAAGTCAAATCATACATTTTCCTGCAATAAAATTATTCCCTTTTAGACTATTTTGCTGCATACTTTCTTTGCATTATTAAAGCATATTTTACTGATTATGCTATTACAGTTTTCCCATTTTTTTCTCCCCTTTATCACCCTCTGCCCTGCACTCCCCACTCTCCAGCATACCCCCCATCCTTAGTTCATGTCCTTGAGTTCTACATATGAGTTCTTTGGCTTCTCCGTTACCTACACTATTCTTAATCTCCTCGTGTCTATTTTGTGCCTACCAATTGTGCTTCCTGGACTTGCATGTTTATTTCCTTTACCATATTGGAATTCTCCTTCATTATGTTTTAAATTTCTTGCTCTTCTTTTTCTCCTTCTGGCACGCCTATGATTTGGATGTTGGAATGTTTAATGTTGTCCCAGAGGCTCCTAAGCCTCTCCTCATTTTTTTGAATTCTTGTTTCTTAATTCTATTCTGGTTGGATGTTTATTTCTTCCTTCTGTTTCAAATCCTTGATCTGAGTCCTAGTTTCCTTCCTTTCATGCTTGGTTCCTATATATTTTCCTTTGTTTCACTTTGGATAGCTTTCATTTCTTCCTTCATTTTGAGACTAAACACAATAATTTCTGTGAGCATCCTGATTACCAGTGTTTTGAACTTTGCATCTGATAGGTTGGCTATCTCCTTGTCACTTAGATCTTTTTCTTGAGTTTTGATCTGTTCTTTCATTTGGGCCATATTTTTTTGTCTTGGTGCACCTGACTTTGTAAGTGGTGGAGCCTTAGGTATCCGTGGATGTGGGGTAATCCACTTGGTGGCTTGTGGTGTTATATCTGAGGGAGGGGTCAGAGAAGGAACAATGCCACTTGCTCACTTTCTAGGCTCTTGTTCCACTTTCTGCTTCACCTTCCATTTGCTTGACTTTCCTCACTTCCCACCAGTGGATTGTGCCCTTTCAGGTGCTCATTCCCAGGTGAAGGGTTGTGTATGTTGTAAGAATCTTTGGGTCTCTCCATCAGATTCTCCTATGAGACTAGGAGTTTCACCTGCAGCCACAAACCCCATAGACTTTTATAGCCAGAAGTTTTGAGTCTTTAGTTTCATGTGCTGAAACACTGGGTTTTGCAGTCTAACTTCTCAGTTGCTCTTCCCAGCTTATCAGCACATGAATGTGTAATCACCTGATCCTCCAGCCACCACCTTGCGTTGCATGTCTTCTCTGCCCAGCTGCCTGTCTCCAGCCCTCCTACCAGTCTGGATGAATGTTTAACTTCTTTGTTGTCAGACTTTCATACAATTTCATTTTCTGGCAGTTCTGGTTGTTTTCTGCTTTTAAATTGGTCGTTATCCTTCTTTTGGTTGTACAAGGAAGTGAAGCATTTCTACCTACACCTCCATCTTGGCCCTAAATCTTTTTTTTTTTCATTTTTATTATGTAATTTATTACTAGCTAATAATAAAAGAATGCAGAATATGTTTTAATGTATTTTGCCATATAAAACTGTATATTTGCAGAAAAAATAAAAAAATATTGGACAACATGAATACAGATTGAGAAAAATCAGTTGACTTCTTTTAAACGCTGAGATCGACATGAATTTTAAAAGGAGGGTTTTCAGTTAAATATGAGGTTTCAGTAATCATATCAGTGTGATTTTATTTACACTGAAAAAATAAGAGTTCTGTGTTTTTAAATTAATTAAAATCTTGTAAATATTTTTCTATTGAAAGAAATTGATTGCAATAAAGTTCAAAGGTAGGTAGATCAATATACACATGCAGTATACAAACTAAAAATCTTACAAAGATTTTTTAGTGATATGCATAAAAACATAACAAGCTTTTTTCACTTTACTAAAGCTACATAAGCATAAGCATGTAATAATGGATAGTTTCCAGAGAAATCTGTCCCTCTACATTTATTTATTTTTGGCAGCTGTGTTTCAGATCTGTCATCACTACAGCCCTTTCCTTTTTTTTAGTCTTTGTTGCGGGCTAAGTGTAGTTTCTCTGTCATGTTCAGGGCTCAGGTACACATAGAGGTCAGACCAGGTTCTCCCACAACATTATTGTTTCTCATGTATCCACTCTCAGATAAACTCAAGATCCTCAGTAAAACAAAGGGTGGTGTTAATATGGGATAAAGCCTCTGTGCAGAGGCCAGATGGAAAGGTACGGGGGCATGCGCAGGAAACTCCCCTCGGAACAGAGGAGCAAACATGTGGGGCTGTTGCTAAGCAGAGCCCAGTCCCTAACTTACCCTGCATGAAAAAGGTGATTGCGGAGAATACCAAGAGGGTATCTGTGGTAATGAACAAAATCCATATTGGTTTTCAACATGGTTGAAAATTATATGATCATGAATAAGCAAAGCATTACTTTGAAGAAAGATGGTCATAAATGATCATGAAAAATATCAAAAAGTAAAAGGAAGGAAACTTAAGAATAGCAGAAAAGAGCAGTATTGGGAAATTGTTAGAATAAATAATATGTATTGAGAATTTGTTATTTAAATAAGTATTTTCTTTAAGACTAAGTAAGAAGTAATTTAAACTTGAGAAGGTAGAATTATCCCAGAGATAAGCATACGTAAATTATAGAATTTAAGGTCTTCATTACCAGAATATAGGTTGCTAAATTATGCTGGAACACAAAAATTAGAAGAAATTAAAGCTTCAGTCAACATTTCAAATTAAATAACTACTATATTTCAAATATACCAAACATACATTTTCCCAGGATACCAGGTACAGCAGTAGAAGTGCCATATTGTTTTTCTTTGTTTGAAAGAGCCAGGTGCAAAATAAACTGGGCAGGTAATATATATTTTTGACCACACATTCTCTTCACTATTACCAACCACATTGCTCTCCCTTGTTTACAATAAAACTCTTTCAAGTATTATCTATATTTTGTGTATCCACTTTCTCGTCTTCCTAGCTCTTTTAAATGCATGGCAGGTAATTAAATAATTGCAGCTAAAGTTGCCATTAAAATTTGGTTATTAAATCAACTAGACAATGATTTTCCCTCATCTTACTTGACTTATCCACAGCAACCGGGAGACTCAATCACTCTCATTACAGAAGCAGACTCTTTATTTGGTGTACAAGCCCCATGCCACCATGGAAATTCTCCTCTTGCTTCACTTTTCAGTGCCTTTTGCTGCGCCCCTTCTACACTGTGTAATGCACAGAACTCAGCCTCCTTTTCCCCGAGTATATCACACACCCAATGATTGCATCCAGTTTCACAGCTTTTTAAAATTACATAAATGTTGAAAACTTTACTTTTTCTGTTTTTTTTTTCTGGATTTGTCATCTGAAATACACCCATAATATACATTCACTTTCATGGCTCTGGGTCATCACACACTTACCTCATCTGAATCTGCTCTTGTTTCCACTCTCCCCGGAACTTACACCTTCACTCACCTCCATTTCAGTAAAAGACGCCTCCATTACTCCTGTCACTCCTACCAAAGGCGTGGACTCATCATGAACTCACCTGCTCCTCTTTCACCCCATAGCCGTAGCAGAAACTTAACGATGATTACGATGCGATCACACTGTTCTAGCTGGTATACACATTATGCACACATTCATCAACAATAATTTTTTCAATAATTAAGATAGGGCATATAAGCATTCATTTTCCACAGATTAGGTATCACAGTAAGTTTCAATAGCACCTGGGTATGTAACTTGCAACAGGCAGCTCTGGGATTTAAACCAAAGTAATCTGGCTCCAGGGTGCATGCTCTTATCTTGTCTGTGATGCTTTCAAAATATAGCCAAAACCTGGTCCAACCTTCAGGGCCTTCACAGTTACTGAATTACTCTAAGCCACCATTGTCTCCTTGCCTCTCTTTCTTTTTTATTGTTTGCTCGCTTCTCTTTTTATTAATTGAAAATTAATCTCAGTTAGATTTTACTTTCAATATTATTTGTATTAGTGGCAAGTCACCAGTGTCTCTTCACTTGAGTATCGCAATGTCTTACTAAATAACTACTCTCCAGGGTTCTACTCTTATCTTCTATGGTTCAAATTTAGAATGATTTATTTTTTTACCATCCATGTAATAGTATGCCTCCCTTTTCAAATTATTTATTTCTTCTCATCTCTTCCTCTTTTAAAAGAGTCCACGCTTCTTACTCTATGGTACAGGTGGCAAACACAAGGCCCATGGGCTGAAGTTGGCCCTCCACCTTGTTTTATCTGGCCCGACACCTTGTTTCTACCCAGAGGCAGAGCCAAGCTCCTTGCCCCTAGTTAAGCAACAGTTACATTTATACAGTCCTAAAGTTACACTTGGCCCTTTGAAGGCAACCACAAGGCTGATGTGGCCCCTGGTGACAATGAGTTTGACATCCCTGCTCTATAGGCATTGCTAGATTTGTTTCCCACCACCTTCTCTTTCTTTTCTGACTTTAGACTCAACCACTCTCCCCCTCTCCAGCTTCCTGGCCTCCTTGCCTAGTTCACTGTTGCCCAATGTACTTACACTTGTTATTCTCTCAGACTGGAATGCCTTTTCATTGGAAAAATGCTTGCCTTGCTCCCTCCCCTTATCAGGTCTTTTCAAATATTACCCTGTACAAAGTAACACCAGTCTCTCTTTATTACTTGATTTTGTTTTCTTCACAGCTGAGTGCTTCATTAGGTCAGGGAGGTTTTTCCTCTTTTATTTTTTCCACTAGGAACAATACTTTTTTATTCCTAAAAGAGTACCAGATATCAGTAGATGCTCAACAAATATTTATTAAATAAATTAATAGTTCATGAATACACTGAAAGTATGCTAAGTTGTTCAGATACCTCTGCAGTTAAGCTAAAATTTAAACTAAACAAAAACCATGTAGAACATATTCTTTTACTTAGAAATTGACAACATTAACTGCTTATCTAAGTGATAAAATGTCATCCATTATTTGGGCAATTTGATGTGAGTTTTTCTGAAACTAAGTTGCCATGTTCTCTCGAAAGATAGAACTAGTCCACATCCAGGGTAAGCTTGGAATTAGAGAACTTCTTACCAAAATTTATTTACTAGCTCTACTACTAAGACAGTTTGGAAGTCCCCAGATACCATTCCAAAGGCCTGGCTTGTATCCCTGGCTGACCATGTTAATTTGGTCTCTGCATTCCCTAAATTTGTTGTATCAAAATGAAATGTATGTATTTTCCCAGAAGGTGAGCAAGATAATCCATTAGGGTTCAAGAAGAAAACATCATGATGAGTAATATTTAACATAGAGAAAAATCAATTGTACTCATATTTAATACATGGGTGAATACTGGTCTTTTCTCTTTATCCTAAGGACAGATGGAGGATTGCCCCACATGGTAAAAGATGGTCCTTTGGGGAGAGTGGGAGTTCAATGAGGAGAAGAGATTTACACATGGCAAATGTCTTTTTTATTCCTCTAATAGGTTGTCGTCACACCTGTTTCAGGTTCAGTAAATTTCTGGATAGTACTATCTAGTTTTCACAAAAATAAATTGTAAAAAGGACAAGCAGCTGAAAAATATCCCTACAAAGAACCATGGATTGAATATATTGCTAGCAGGACAAGCACAAGGATACACAAACTAGCAGAAGGTACACTTTTCTTATTTAGAGCATGAGCACTTTGTCAACAACTACAGAATAAAAACAGTGCCAGCATGATGACATTTAGTGGAAGGGTGACAAAAATTGAAATGATCAGAAAATAACTAAGCAAGTGCTTTTGCGTCTCATCTAAGTGTGTCTTATGCCTTAAGATAATGGTTAATGATAAAGTGAGGCCATGGTGGTTGGCAAAACTGTTTCAAGTGTTAGGAAAAGTATCACATTTTTTGAACAAAAATATTAATAATTATTTCCTTGGGAGTTTTGTTGTGTCGATAATGAATGATACACAATAAGATGTCAAATCATGTAGAATTATTGCTTGGTTATCATTATTTCATCTTTTATTTTTTCAATTTCTATTTTGTCAGTTTTATAGCATATGCATGTATATTAGTACCACAGTGTAGATATATAAAACACTAACAAATAATATATATATGTGGAGCATAAACTTACATATTATAACAATAGAGGTACATAATTAAACTGGTTTTGTAATAATGGTCTTAGGATATGAATGGCTCAAAGTCCACATTGTGTTTATACATTGCTAAAACTGCTAATGGAATTTGTTTATTCAAGCAATCGGTTAATTTGATAAATATTTAAAATCCATTAAACAGTCTGTTGGCACCATGCAGGAAAAGAAAATTAGAACATTAATGTTAAAAGGCCAGTATTCAAAAATGAGAATTTTGATAATGTTATAGCTAATTTTCCTTACAACATGTAGTTAAATTAGGCTAATTCATCATATTACATAAACATGAAATTGGCCTCCAAGTACAACATGAATAAAAGACTTCCAAAACCAACAAAAATAAAAAGTAATCGCTTTTGGTGGTGTTACTTGAGTATGGTCAGTCTGAGGCCGAGGAGTCCCCACTATTGGCTGGGATGGCAGCAGAAGGAGGTTCTCATCCTTAGAGCACACAGAGCTAGAAATATCAATTAATGGGGCCCGAGTGAGAGCTTAGCAACATAATTAGACAGAGCAAACAGCCCTCCTCCTTCCGGTTCCAGATTGGTTTGGGACAAGGGGGGAGAGGCAGACACATATGTCATAGACGTGAAAATAGCACAGGTGGAGGTGCTGACCCAAGAGGCCTGTCAGACTAGTCTGGGGATAGAAGGGACTGGTTGGAAGGTGGACCCACCCAAAGCATGCGTAAGTATGGGAAATTGGTTGGTCATTTTGAGAAAGCACCCAGTCCATCTCACACCCGAATTAATGTAATCTCAGGGGAACAAAGAAACACTCTCTCTGGCTTGTGGTTCCCTTGTTTGTGAACGACACTCACGCGGTGCATTCACTGGTTCTTTGCATGGGCCACATGGCCTCTGGCCTCCAAAAAGGGGATGCCTATCCTTCTCGGGCTGATTTGGTGATGTACTGGCTGGTGTGTTCCTGCACTCTCTCCTGGGAGCAGGTGACATTGTGGCCCCGCAGCTGTGTGGCCCGTGGACACGTGGGCTACAAGTGCAGGCTCTAGGACGGCGCCTGATATGAATGGCAGCCAGGAACATGCTTAGTTACTGTTCAGCAGCTGCCTGCCAGCTCCAAAAACCTGTGCTTTATTTTTTTATTCATTTATGTATTTTATATATAATCTTTAATATATTTTTATGTTACCATTTAGTCCCCTTATACTCTCCTCCTTCAGCAATCAGCACCTTGTTGTCCGTGTCCACAAAGCCTTTTCCTTTTTTTCACTTAATCCCTCCACCCCTTTACACTGCAGCAAGAACTCTGGATACTGGCTTTTGTCTTGGCTTTGCTGAGGACAGGTGGACTTTCTCCACAGCAGAAAGAGGGGATGAGCTTTGAGACTTGGAGTGCTCCCCCTCCCAGACCACAGAGCACCTGAACAAAACCTCTTTCCTTTTTAACCGGCGTCTATCTGCTTCACAATTTAGGCTTTTGGGGCAACAGGCAGCCGAATCTCTGTTTCTTTGTTTGGTAACAGTTGCAGTTAATCAAATTTACAATAAAATGATAGTTGTGCAGGCATAAATGAACTTATATTGACCTATGACTCAAAAGCTTATAATTTGTATAATTAATTGCTGTATGGAACATAAATCCACAATATAATTAATACTATATATCATTAAACATTATATATTTTAAATACAAATGTTTACATAAGTAGAAATTATAATTACCCCAGAAAAATAGAAAAGACAAATATTTTACAAAAATAAAGTTGTATCTCTAAGATATTAACAATATTATTTTTGTACAACATGTATTACATTTATGATAAAATATGGTGCACATTTTACACTTTCTTCACATACTAGTCATTCATATTTAGACTTTAAATATAAAAGCTGAATATTCCTTTTGAAGTTAAATATTCAAAGTTAATTTAAAATGTTTTGATTGAAAAGTAATTTGTTCTTATGTACTTATTTGAACATCAGTGGTATACTGAAAATAATCCCCTACCTAAAGCCACAAAAATAGTATATCATGTTGCCACTGATTTTAAATTGTATTCACCTAAAATAATTCCTTAAACTCCCTATTTGAATTAATGTATTTATGGTTATTTCAGATATTTTAATGAAAATGATAAAACAAAGCTATCCTTCTTTAGAAATATCAAACTTTTCTAAAATTCTCATACCACACTAACATATATAATATTTAAATTTGGATTTTAATTTTTTAGTTGGAAAACAGTTATTTACATGGTATTTGAAAACTGTTATTTTTATTTTGATTCCTAGGAAATGTTGCGTAAGAAAGCTTTAGGGGGAAGCTTTCTTCGCCCCTGGTGAAAAAAGTCACCAGCATTTGTGGAATTTCATTAAATCCATCCAATTTATTTTCTCTAATACCAAAATCAAAAAGTAAAAGAGAAACTCAAAGAAATAAACTGCTAATTTCAAAATATTCTTCAGAGAGAAATACAAAATAGTTATATTCACCTCCCAGCCACAATTGTTATTTCAATTAAATATGAGGTAGTCACATGACATAGTCAAATAAATGGAAGGTAGTTAAAGGATGAAGTGCTCTCAACATAAATCATCCTTTATTTATTGTGCAGATAAAAAAGTGAGTCCGTGACAAACCTAATGCAAAACAGCCCAGGCATTAATATTTATCATGTTCAAGGGAAATTTTACAATAGAAGTAACTATAAGTAGGATGAAAAAATTTTAATACCTTAGAGACACACATTGAATTTCTGTAAAAATGTTTGCAATATCTATTAATCAGCAGCAATGATGATTTACATTATTGTGAGCATTTGATTCTTACAGGAAACTTCTCAGCAAAATGGCAATGCTAGTTTGGGTGTTAGAATATGACACCTCTCACACATGATATGTCAACTAAATTGGTCAATTTTACTTACAAACAAAGCATCAGTGTTCATAATTCCACCTTTTTCCCCTATTTGCAGTACATAGTGGTTCCATTTAAATGAGGTAATAAGATTTCTCAGTTTACCTATTAAAATATCCTTTTATGCGCAATCTTGGGTTTACCCTAGCCACCACTGACAAAAATCTGCTTTAGATTCTTGAGAATGAGAATGCTACTGGCATTCTCTGCCTGTATTCCCCTGGACTGATAGCTTATGACTCATCACACCAAAGCTCCACCTCCTTTCCACAGCATCCTATGATCCTGCTCCTCGAAAGTTTTTGATGTGCACACCTGGATACAACTGACCTGTTCAATGCACTGGACCTTTACAGGTCTAAAGGATAAACATGTCTCTAAGAAGCAGGGGCTTTTTGCACAGTTTAAAAGTATCTTCATCAAAATATCCATTTCTTTACCCTTGTGGAATTGACTTGTGTTCTCATATTTGTTAATCCTCCCTCTCCTAGGACATGGAGCTGAATTCTCTTCTCAATGACCTTAGAGTATGAGTCCAGTGTGTGCACAGACAACTTCATAAACCTATGGATATGCATAAAAAGTTTAAATGTATTTGTAAAGAGGCATATAATTAACCAGATCTTGAGCTCCCTAGAATTTTCTAAAAATGTCCACTTTCAGTTGACTAAATTCAGGTTTTTCTATATAACTGATAAAAGGTGGAATCACAAAGTGAGTTGTAAAATGACTAGGAAAATTTATTGAAAACTCTTGATTAATGATATAATTGTAAAGACTGGATTTTACATTTTTATTTGTAGTAAAAGGAAAAGTCAGGTAATTTACAGACTTATTGTCATTTTCTCTCAAATTTAAATGACACTTTACAGAGAGGCTATTGACTTTAAAAGAGCATATTGAAACAGTTACATTATTTTAAATTAATTTTCAGAACTAATCTATGAAATCCAGTTAAGAAACTGCTGCAAATTGGATTAAACCACAGATCCAAGAGCACATCTATTTCCCCATGCTGACTGTACGAGGAGCCAGTCAGCACAGACAGATGCTAAAAGACTCCAAGGGCAGGCCTGTAGGAACCTGCGCTAAGATAGTAAGCTATACAGTCACATATGTGTAGCAAATTTTAAAGTTTTTTTCCATAGATATCCTAAAATAAAATCACTATTGTATTAAGGTCCATTTCCTGTTGTTTGTTTAGTCATCTGGGGAAATGGAACATGGCATCTCACTCCTAACCACTCTATGTATGACTCATTTCCACAATCAGATGGGCATTTTCCTTCCTTTCTCTGATCTAAAAAAATCTAATTATTTAATTTCTATTTGCCAGAAGGTGAATTATCTTTGCTGCCCTTCTCTAACCATCTCCCATTTTATGGTTTTTAATTTTTTTAAAGTTCAGTGTCTAAAACTAAACACAATTATAGGAATCAGGTTTATGTAGAATAGCAGGAAGATTACTTTCTACACTCCTACAACTACTTTGATACTTCTCAGTATTTTATGGGATTGTTTTTTATCATGACCTTTTACTGGAGATTTCACCATGGCCATAGATGCTGTTTTCAGTAGTCCATTTTCCCCCTGAAACCCGCATAGAACCACACACAAGAAGTTCTCTTCTTGATCCATTCACACATCAACAATGTTGATGCCTGGAGGGTCATCCGCTTTGTCTCCATCCTGTCCAATCTGCCTCCTACATCAGATTAACCATCCAAAAGCAGCATTCTTTCATTACATTCTATGGGAAGATACTCCTGTTAACTGTTACACTAAGTCATAGCTTTTCTGGCTACTTGCAAAGTGTTTCTTATTTCATATGTGTGTTTGAAGGTGAGCTGGTTGTACTAGGTTATGTATGCCTGATAACTTCTCCCATAATACTCTCTTGCCCCTCTGTCATAGCATTTATAAATCTTTTGGAATTATCTATTTAATCATTTGTCTTCTCTGCCCTACTGTAAATTCGTTGAGGACATGGACTATGTAAATCACTATTTATTTTGATAGGCTGGCATTTTGTATCAATATTAAGACTGTCAAAACATTTGTATTATCAGAATAAATATGTAAATTAATAAACATGTAAATAAACTTGTGAAGATATTAAATTGATACATTTTAAATACTTTCAAAATTAAAATTTCTCTGCAGCCCATTAGACATGTCTGAATCTGAACTCTGTCTAGTCTACAAAAGTGACAAGGGTGAATGTTATCTTGGATTGAGGAGAATATGACAAAGCAGTAGGTCCTGTGCACAGAAGCTCTTAGTGTAGAGGAGGAAAAGAGGAAGAGGACAAGCAGTCAGACTCGAAGTCTCGAACACTCATCTGGGTTATAACTCCAAAGACAAGGAGGCCACAAAACTACTAATTGCCCACAAATAGAGGGAAATGTTGAGTGTAGTGGGCCCTTTGTTTATTTTCTTATTACCAAATACAGACCTTGAAGAGAGCCTTGTACCTACACAATTTTAGGTGGACAAAAAATGGTGCTTTATTTGTTTAGACCCAGAGAGGTATTTAACAGTATTCCCCTGCACCCACGCCAGTTTGTGGACACTGTGGAGATTGCTGAGAGCAAGTAGTTCTATTTTACTGAGAGAGGGTGCCGAGCACATGACAAAGACTATGGCATAACAAACCCAGGATGAGTACTGGACAGAGGACATATTTGAGGCCTAGCCTCAATAGTACCAGCAAGACCTGTGGTTGTGATGGGTTAACAAAAAGAGACCAGGTGGCTCCGACTGTAGCCAGGACACAGGGGATCTATCCCAGCTACAACATGCAAGGCACATAGCAGGAGGACACACTGTGACACAGCAAGGACCCAGAGGAATGCCAAACAATCTCCTTCAGAGCCAAGACTCATGATCTTGCTGTAATGAGGACACAGAAGCAGACTTCATGTCAGATATTCAGAGAAACAGAAGAGTCTCTGGACAACTGGGCAGTTCCCCAAAGAAGACTATGTTAAAATGAAAACAGACTTCTTCACTTTTAACTGTGATTTTTCAAAGCTTCTCTGTCCTCAGAAAATTGGAAAGTGTTTAACTTAATAAAAAGGTTTATTAGTGATAACTAATACATTTCCCAGAATACCTAATGGGTGCTATGAATAATTCTATCCAGTCACAGATAAGTAAAGGACCAGTGCACTGGGGTAGATGCATGGGTATTTCTTGCCCCTTCATAAATTCTGTGCATTCATTCTAAAGCTGTGTGTAAACTCAAAGTGTAAAGCCTTACCACAAAAGCCAACTGGAATGTACTGGTACAGGCCTATCAGCCACTCGCCTTAATATCTAGATCTTCCTGTTATGGGTTTATGTGTATATCCCCCAAAATCATTTGTTGAGTTTATACTCTGAGTGTGATTGGACCTTTAAGGACATAATTAAGGATAAATTTTAAAAAAATACAAGTGCTGGCAAGGGTGTAGAGAAAAGGGAGCCCTAGCACACTGTTAGTGGGAATGTAGACTGGTGCAGCCACTATGGACAATACTATAGAGTTTCCTCAAAAAATTTAAAAAGGAACTGCTGATTGACCCAGCAATCCAACTTTTGGAAATATATCCTAAGAATCCCAGAACACCAATAAGAAAGAATCTAGGCACCCTTATGTTCATAGCAGCATTATTAATAATAGCCAAGATTTGGAAACAGCCCAAATGTCCATCAATAGATAAGTGGATAAATAGGTGTGGTAATCTATGCAATGGAATACTACACAGCTGTAAAAAAGAAGGAACTCTTACCCTTTACAACAGCATGAATGGACCTGGTGACTGTAATGCTAAGTGAAATAAGTCAGTAAGAGAAAGATAAACACCATATGACCTCACTTATATGTGGAATCTAATGAACAAAATAAACTGATGAACAAAATAGGACTAGAGCATGGATACACAGAACAGATTGACAGATCTCAGAGGGGAGGGGGTTTGGGGGGCTGAAAGAGAGTAGCCAAAGAACATATATGCATATAGGCATAGCCTGTGGACACAAACAACGTGATGAAGGCTAGGGTGGGCAGGGACTGGATGGAAGGAGACAAAGGGTGGGAGATGGGACACATCTGTAACAGAGACAACAATAAAAAAAGAGTGAATCCCTAATTCCATGGGATTGACTTCCTTATTAAAAGAGAGAGAAAAAACAAAGCTCTCTTCTCTGTGCACAGAGAGAAGTTCATGTGAGGACACAAGGAGAAGGAAGCAGTTTATAACCAGAAAGAGAGGTTTCACCAGGAACCAAATGTTCCAGCACCTTGATCTTGAACTTCTTGAGTTCACAAGTGTTAGAAAATTAATTTCTGCTGTTTATGCCACCCAAATTGTGGTATATTGTTATGGCTGCCTGAGAAGACTAAAATATACTCCTCTAAATAAATTTGTATCATCACACCAATTTTTCCACTGTGCTGCATAATTTCCCATTTTTGTCTTTATTCATGAATCATCACTGTTATCTTCATTTTTTTCTAAACCTGCTCCTGTTGGTCTGTAAGAAGTAGATTAACTCCTACCTTTAGATATTAGCACACATTCTCCTCACTCTCTGCTAGGACCTCAGAGTTGCACAATTTAGCTCTTAGTTGAACCTATATTTCTCATATTTACTTATTAAACCCTGTTTAGCAGTTACACTTTGAGTTTCTTAGGAAAGTACAGAAACTTCATACTTCTTGAATAAATCCTACTACACCCAGAAGGAAATTTGATTAGTGAAAACATTCTTTCAAGCTTATGGTCAATGTTGACCTCCCAGGTCTATTTCATTTATAGTTTTATAAGGTTGTTTTAATACATTTTAATCCTATACCAATAATTTCTTTTTAACTGTATTTTTCTTATTGATTTTATGTTCTGTATAGTTGTCTAGACAAATTTATATATTTTATTTATTTGCTTAATTTATTGTTTGCGGGGGGGCTTTAACTTTTACAATAGGGCCATCTATTCAGAGTATCATACTTCTTACATCTGACTGTTGTCATAACATGTCTAAAATATTGTAGAAATAAAAACAAAAGGCATGGAGCTCACTTATTGTCCTTATGTAGGTCTAAGTAACCACAGTGGTCACCTATGGTCACTGCCACCAAAACTGTGAATTTAATTTTATTGCTTTTCTATATCTTCTTTTGAAATAAAGTGACTGAGTGAAGTTTAAAAAAAAAGAATAAGATGTTAGAAGGAGTTTTATAATGGCATTGAGTGCAAAATCAAATTTAAATAGCAACGTGGCCTGTGTTCCAAGGGAGGACACTTTGAACGGTACAAAGAGGAGTAGCAAGGAGCCAGGACAGTTATTGCAGTCTGTGGCTGGGCTGTGAAAGAATGTATGTGCACAGATACACATGCATATGCACAAACGCACACAAAAATTAATATTTTCTTTTATCCCTACATACACTGCTCTGTCATGCTCAGATTGAAGATCCAAGAAGATTATTTACTCTGTCATATGTTACCTATTACCACCATATCTCAGCTTATAGTTTTTTAACAATAACAAAAAAATCTTACCATGAAAGTATCTGGCATGAAGTTTGACTTATGTATTTCCACTTCATAAATACCCTCACATCACAGTCATATCAAGACAGGAGAAGGTTTTATTACATAAGTTTCATTGCATAATGTTGCTTTCTTCTTTCTGTTTTTATCATCTCAAGAATGTACAATTTTCATGACATAGCATATTTTTAATTAGAATCACATATTGCTATGTTGGTCATAGAATTAAAAAACCTACTTATTAAAAGCAATTTAAAAAGTGTATTATTTCTAACTTGCTATTAAGTCTCTGATCAATATGAAAGTAGCCAGGAAGCATAGGAGGTAATCTATTCACTAATAAACTGTGAATGAAACTCTGTAATTTATTATATTTTTAAAATGTAATGCGCACATAAATATTTCAATTTGCTCATTCCAAATGTATTCAGAAACATACTAGTAGATATTTGGATAGCACAAAAGTCATGCAGCCTGAGGTTTTAAAATTGAATTATTATACTAAATGGAAATAGCCAGTGATGAAGGGCTATTTTTCTTCTGAAGTATCATACTCCCTAGTTTTAATTGTTTTTTATGCATATAGACTTTCTCTACTCTCTTCATGGTCCCAAATTCTACAAAACCAGGATAATGGATCTTTTGGTACCTCTCATTTTTCACTGTGCCTTGCCTTTATCTCTTTTATGGTTAAACCAATTTTATCTGAATTATACACATATAACCATGCATCCTGTTTTCCATATTAGATTCTATTGGAGGTATTTGGAGCTATATTTATTACCATGTCTTTATTTTCTACAGAACTGGGTGCATTGTCTTACACCAAGCAAATATTCAATACATATCCCCTGACTCAGTAGATCTGTAACAGGATGTTGAAGGGAGGTTTCCTAACTCACTTTTGTCTGAAATATAAAATTAACAAATGCTACATCCCCTAGTAGCTTGTAAGACATGACTCTGAGCTGACATTTTATGGTAGGTGGTCGAGAACCAGTTAGAAGATTCACCATCTACCATACACTGGGTCAGATGTATGAGGAAGTATGTAATTGGAAAGAGCTATACTAAAATTCATTCTCTGAAAGGTAGAAAATGTGTCCCACTCTTCCGAAGTCCATGATGTGCAGTACATGTGAACAGTTTACTGTGTGTCTCCGGCCATTGAAGATCCAGGGAGCTGATGTCTGACCCATGCCAGACAGAGGTGAGTGGGGATCTAGCTAGAGCAGGAGTGGGCCTGGGACTAACTGCATTCTTTACCTGATGCAGTTAAAGGTGTGCAAATTCCAACAACTTTAAAAGGTTTTCTCGTCCCAAAAATTTCAGCCAGAAACTGAGATGTGCTCCGAATGAAGAGGTAGAGCATATCTTCAGAGGCAAAGCAGAAAGGATGGGGGCCAGTGTGCAGACGACAGGGCGGCATCATCTGCATTGAGAGAGTTGCAGCTGACCAATCTAGGAGATGTGACCACACACCACAACGGCATAAAGACATGTTCATAAGTGTTTAGAAACTTTGGTGTTAATACCTTTACTTCTTTTCTTCTCTCAAACCAGATCTGGAAAGGCCAGGAATTTCATATTGAAAGGAAACTATCGGAAGAAATGAGAGGACGTCTAATTTACTTCCAAAGTTGCAGGTTCTCATATATAGCAGGCCTCAGGTGGAGATGGAGGTGGAAATTTAATTGTTTTTGTTTTTCATTTTAAGACCCTTCATGAGATAGAATTGACAAAAATAAACTGCACACATTGAAAGTGCAAAATTTAATGAGTTTTTCATATACATGCATGTGTGAAAACCACAACATAATAAAGGTGGTGTACATACCATCACTCCTGAAAATTTCCTCTTGACATTTTGTAGTCCCTCCTAACTCCCATGCCCACTCAACTTTCCATTCCAAACAGTGACTGATACACTCTCTATCATTGGAGATTAGTTTGCATTTTCTTGATTGTCATATAAATGGAACCATATTTATACATACATATACATATATACACATACATGTGTGTGTGTAATTTCTATTCCTTTGGGAGTTGAGGAGAAGTCTGGTTTCTTTTATTCAAAATAATTATTTTGAGGTTCATCTATGTTACTGGTTATGTCAGTAGTTCACTCATGCCTTGGCTGGTATGGTTCAGTTGGTTGGGCAAGCTCTACAGACCCAAAGGTCATGGATTCCATTCCGTGCCCATGCACAGGTTATGAGTTAGGTCACTGGTTGGGTTGTGGAGAAGTGTTTCTTTCCCTCTCTCCCCACTCTCTCTAAAAATCACATCCTCAGGTGAGGATGAACAAAAAGAGTTCACTCATTATTCTTGCATATGCTCCATTTTCTTAGCAGAGCACAATTCATCTGTTTACCCGGTAATGCACATTTAGATTGTTTTTATTTATTGCAGATATGCCTGTTATGAATACATGTACAAGTCTTTGTGTGAATACATATTTCCTTTTTTCCCCTCGAGTATATACCTAGGAGTAGAATTACAGTGTCATATGGTTGATTTATGCTTAACTTAAAAAACAAAACAAACCCTGCTAAACTTATCCCAAAATGGTTGTATCATTTTTATTTCACACAAGAAGTGTACAAAAGAGTTCAAGTTCTTTTTCACTCTCTTCAGCACTTGATATGGTCAGTCATTTTTCAGCATTAGCCATTGGAATAGACATGCCATTGTTTCTCATCATGATTTTCATTTCATTTAAAACCTAATGATATTGAGCATATGTTAATGTGTATATTTGCAATTTATCTAAAACTGAACATTTCAAATTACAGAAACAAGTGTTATGACTTTATGTGACTCTAGGTCTGTCTATTCCTTGCTAAACAACATGGCAATCACAAATAAACGCATTTTTCAGCTTGTTATTTTATTTACTTTTTATATATTTTAATTGCTATTCAATTACAGTTGCCCCATTTTTTTCCCCATTGCTCTCCTCTATCCCATCTGCCCACTCCCACAATCAATCCCCCACCATTGTCTGTGCCCATGAGTCCTCTATTCATGTTCCTTGACTTGCCCCTTCCCCTTCTTTCCCCACTCACCTCTTTCCCCCATCTCCTCTGGTCACTGTCAGTTTATTCCTTGTTTCCATCTCTGGTTCTATTTTGTACATTTGTTTGTTTTGTCATTTAGGTTCCACTTACAGGTGACATCCACATATGGATGTACATCTCCTGACTTAGTAACTCGGTAAATCTGTAATGCTGTTAATTAGTTTTAAAAAAGTTCTAGTATAGTTGTTGATGTGGCAGATTCTTTCTTAATTTAGGAAAAATTTGAGAAAACAGTAAGGCAAATTTTTATAGTTATGGCATTAAACAAGGCTCTTGTGAGAAATTTAGCATATTACCGAGATATATGGTAACGCTCAAGGATGATGTGAGGTTCAAAAGATATGTCTTAATAAGTTTGAAATGTTTCAAAACAGGTTTGACACAACTGCATCTGACTAGAGGCACTGCACTGAATATTTCCTAACTAACAAATGAATGATAAATATAAAATCAATAAAATATTACTACTAAGTGATTTCAAATTGTTCAGAATGTATCAAACAATGTTATTGCACCTAGTAAACTATGATACCATAGAGGCTTCAAGTTCATCATGTAAGTATTTTGAACAATCTTATCTATATGTATAACTTTTAATGTAGGACAGAAAGGAACTTATATTATATAATGTTATATCTATTTACCAATTACCCCTGCATTTTCCCCACTCTATTTGATAACTTGGTTTATAAAAATCTCTTAAGTTATTCATTGATTCGACAAAATTACTTTGGTAATATTTTTTAAAGGGGCAGGAGGTTAACCTGACAAGCAGCCACGAGATATTTTCAGTTTGATAAATGCAAGTCCTTTGACATTACATTAGACCTTTTACATCATTGATCTAATAAGGAAAACGAATGTAAGAATGGTGATTTAATATTAACCCTCAAAAGTAACTCTTCAGATAGTTACTAGACTTATCATTGATCACTTTGTAAGTTATGTGTCTAATCACTGTTATATACATTAAACTAATATAATATTGTATGTCATCTGAATTGAAAAATAAATTAAAAAAATAAAGTTAGACTTCCACTGCACTCTTGTTGCCTGTCTACCAGAATGACTGTAATAAATTGGTAAGAAAAGTCATTATAATAACTCGCCTCATAATAAGAGACACAATTATCACAAACTCAGAGAAGTTTCCTTTTCCAATGTTCACACTAATTAGCATTTGATATAATTTTTACCTTCAGATTTACTTTGCAAAATTGAAATTATGGAAAATAATAACTGAACTCTATTAGTTAAAACATTTTCAAAATTGGTCAATATTTTTTATCAGCAGTGATCAAAAGGCGGGATCTGGAGAATTGGTCTTACTGGATAGAGATCTAAAACCATTGTTCTCTAATTAGCTGTAACAAGCTGATACTTCCCATTCCAATTCACAAGCAGATGATCTATTCTACACACCACTCCTTTTCCAACAGGGAAACACTTTGTACAGTTGTCCACAATACACAGAATCTGACAGAAGTAAGGCCTGCTTGAGTGTGGTTGGTAAGGTAATAATATAGGTGTAATAATCTATAGCTTTAATTTAAATATTTCACCTAAAATGTATATAGTGTGCTTGAGTGTGATATTATGTTACAGAATTACATGCTTATGACTTGGTAATAAAATATTTTGTAATAAAAAGGGGTGTTATTTGTGCTGGATGTTGTATATTCCCATTTGTTGGTCTTACAATATACAGAGAGCAGTTTCAAATTTACTAGTCCATACCAATACAGAAATCTTAGTAACTGCACTTCAAAACTATAAAAATAATTTGTTTTTATAGTGAACACATTATCTTAAAAATACTGTGATATTGTGTTTACAAGTTACTTGGGTTATTTCTTCATTCTGCCCTTCAGTTCCACCTTTCTTCTTCTTCATGCAGGGATTTATAACATATGCAGATTAGTGAAGAAATTAAATTTTTATATTTAGCAAGCATCAGGAAGCCAACAAATGTCACTTCGATCTATTGCTCTAATAGAAAAATATTTTTATGAGGAATTGTGAATGAATCATTATAAGTAAAATTATTTGGCTCATATTTTTTAGGAAGCATTTTGAGAAATGGACCAAATATCATAGTTCATCTTGGGAGTCTTTCAGTACCAATCAAATCAGTTGGTTTTTAAATTTTTATTTTTAATGTGACATTAACACAATAGATTAGTAGATATGATCAGAGACCATTAATTGCTTTAACGGAAAAGACCATGAGACAACATTTTCATCTGGCTTCTTGTCTTGATGAAGCATAAAAGCAACCTGTATTGAAACAAAGTTATTTTAAAAACCTATAGTAATAAGTGATAGATCAAACGGACATATACATAACTTGGGAGTAATAGAGTTTTGATGGAACTAACCTACACAATCAAAAGAATTTGATGTGCTCCCATTAGAGTTCTTGCAGGTGAAAGGTGGGAATTAGTTTTGCAAAAAGCATAAGAAAAAAATGAAAAGCTAGTCATTTTTTTAAAATCTTAAATACCATAGAGTATTCTATTCATTAGTCTTTGGAGCTTCCTGTTTTTTTCATTGATTATTCCATGTAATTAAACCATGCATTAACCAAGGTCATCTAGGATGAATAATATAGTAAGCTTGAATTTCAGTTTTAGAGCATCACTACAAAATGGAAATGAGGATGGTTACTTAGAGAAATAATTCTCAAACCAATTAACATGTTCCCATTCTTTTCTTTATGATGCAAATTGCCACCAAAGAGCTGTGCAAAGTTTTACTGTACTCACTTACTGAACTTGAATATTTCTTACCATCTAACTTTAGGAGGTAAATGAATAATCATTATATTGCTAGCATTCTAAATGACATGGTAGTCCCCTCAACCCCTTATGCACAGGAGATACATTCTAAGACCTCAAGTATATGCATGAAAACACAAATGGTATCAAACCCTATAAATACATACATATGTATGGTTATTTAAATTTATAAATTAGGCACAGTAAGAGTTTAACAATAACTAGTAATAAAATAGAACGATTATTGTAATACTGTAATAAAAGTTACGTAAATGGGTTTGGGGTCATTATTAAGTGAAATATGGGTTAGTTGAACACAAGCACTGCAATACACCGCAGACTCCAATAAGCACTTGGCTGCTTAGTGATTAACAGGAAGTTGCATAGATAGCGTGGATACCCTGGACAAAGAGATGATTCATCTCTACGGTAATAAGGGGCAGGGCAGCATGAGATTTCATTACTGTGTTCATAGTGGTGTGCAATTTAAAACTGATGAATTGTTTATTCCTGAAATTTCCCACTTACTATTCTGGAAATTCCACAGCCCATTTTTGACTATAGGTAACTGAAACCACTTAAAGCAAAACCATGGATGAAGTGGGACTACTGTGCCTTTAACATTTCTCACCAAATGAAAAACATAAACCATTTATAAGTGCTAAGACACTTTATGGAATCTAATATATTAATAGCCCATGAGATGGAATAGTAGTATGCAACATGATCACTCTTAAATACATACATGTGTGCACACACATGCAATACACCTTGTCTAGTTGTCAACTTTTCCATTCTAGTTCTCCATTCACTGAAAACTTAAGGCATGCACTTGAAACACTTTCTCACTTCACTTGTCATTATTCTGGATACCAAACTCCATGTGGATTTCTTGTCCAATATTGGGGCCTTAATTTTATATAAGAAACCAAAATCAGTTTTATGCCTTAAATCTTATCATCACAAAAAATGTTCCAGCCTCAAAAATCTCACTGCAAGCTAGCAAAATAGAACCAGAGACATGGAAATAAAGAACAAACTGACAGTGACCAGAGGGGAGGGGGGAAGGGGATGACAGGGGAAAGAAGAGGAAGGGTCAAGTCAAGGAACATGTATAAAGGGCCCATGGTGAGGACAATGGAGGAAAGGATTGAATGCGGGAGGTGGGGCTTAGGCAGGACAGGGGAGAGCAATGGAGGAAAACTGAGCACAACTGTAATTGAACAACAACAAAGAAAAATCTCACTTCACTTTTTCCACAGCCATATATTCAATAGCTTGAATTACTACCACTACGGTTATTCATCATCTGGATTGTTTTCTGTCCTCTAGCTACTCCCTAATAGAGCCCATCTCCAGTGAGATCACACTTTCTTGTCCTACTTTTCTTTACCCCATACAAAATACTGACTTCCGCTGGACAAAAAATAAAATACTATACAATGAACATGTTGCTGCTATTTCTAATACATTATTGTGAAATAGTGATAAGTCGAACAGACCCATGTCTTATTATCTTATTTTATCTGTCAGCTGCATTTCCTGTAGTCAACCACTGTTTTTTTCTTGAAACATTTATTCTATTATTGATTTCGTGTTTCATATCATACAGATGGAAAAGGTACTTGGTAAAATTTAAATCTTTTAAAATTTGTTAAAACCTATTTTGTGGCCTAACATATGACCTGTCACGGAGAATGTTCCCTACGTGCTGGGGAATAATGTGTATCCTGCTACTGTTGAATAAATTGTTCCATATATGTCTGTGGGACACGTATAGATAGCAGCAGGGCGTGCTCACACACCTATTTAAAAATGGCCTCTTTGTTTACTATGATCCTGTGGGACTTGTGGATGCCAAGCCCTGCTAGCTCTCAAAGATAGGTAATTTTGATACTTGTTCCTCTGCAGGCAACTTTAAAAGTTGGAGTGCTAGACCTGTGGACAAGCTCCTTCTGGGGAGAACCTGGTGACTTGATTTTATTGTTCAAGTGAGACAAAGAGAAGGCAAGCAAAGTTCCCTCCAGCTTTGTTAAGCTCTTAGGAGGTTCCCAGCCTGTTCTTAGATGTAAGATGATTAGAAGTTGGACCCTTAGGCAAGTGTTAGTAAGTTGCAGTCAAACCCTTCCCAGGGCAGAAATAAGAAATGGGCATTTTGTCTGATCCCTCCATGCTGGACCCAGAGGGAATAGGCACGGTTAATTCGTCCAGAGATGAACCAAACATCTGGATTATTATATCCTATTGCTGTTAGTATTGTAAAAAATTTGGTAGTTTCAGACACTATTGATCACTTCTGAATAATTCAGTTTAGCTAATATGTGAGTTCTTATTATTAGCCCACTTGGGTAGCTTCAATATTTTGACTTTGGCTTACTTCCCTGGACTTCATAGTTTAGAAACATATATAATTCATAAACTTGTTCTGACCAGGATTGTGTCTGTAGCAAACCCTAAAACAGTTAAACAACTATTTATTTTCTTAAAGTAATTAGGTTAATTGATCTCTTGAGATTAACAAATGTTCAATATTTTAAAATGAAGTTTTACATGATTTCTAGACAAGAATAAACTTTTAAGCCTGTTACACACTGAGGATTTTTTTCTGGTTAATTCATCTGTGATACTTTACGCTTGACTAGTAAAAAGATAGTCAAATGCTGGAAGATGCAACTAATCAGAATACATCACTTATACAATTATTTATGCTTTTTATGTCAATTTAAAATGTGCTTTCAATAATTCTCTGAACAAGTGATATTAAGCATCATTTTATTTCTGGAATTGTTTTAAACACGAGTGAAACTCAGACATAAGACTGAGTAAAAATGGACATTAGAGTAATTATGAAAATGCTTATTGAGCTTGCAATATTAATTATTTAGCCCCCATTACAGTTTCTAGTCTAAAACCAATCAACACAAGCCATTAGGACATGGGGTCTGGATGCAGACTTCCTGCTTCCAGCCCTGTCACAACATTAAACTGCACTGAGTCTCATTTTCTTATCGTAGATGGTTTGAGGACAAAATGAGCTATTAGTGAAGTGCGTGCTTAATGCTCACTCAGTAATAGCTATTATTAGACTCTAGGGTATTTTTAGTTATATTATTTATATATTCCAAAGTAGCTAAATAATTTTTGAAACATGGATCCTTCTGGCTCTGACACTGTATATGTGTTACATATGAATCAGAGCTTAAATTTCATTGACAGTGTTCCCTTCATTTGATGTAGAAAGAGACCAAAATGATGGAGCTATAAAGATTTTTCCAAGGACAGAAGAGAATCTCACATAAGCTTGTGATGTCAAAATTTTTTAAGGATGCAGTGACTATTATGGGAAGTATAAATTTCATTTAGAATTATTCATGTATTTTAAAACATCTAAAAAAAAAGCTTTGGGTTCCATTTTATAAATGAATGACAACAAATAATTAGCATCTTTTGTGAGCCTATAGTGACTCTGCTCATTATAGCTGCGGCTACAGCCAACAGACGCAGCAGGCTACTCTATTACCACATAATGTGCACATTCAGTAGAAAAAAAATCCAAAAGGTAGAGTTTATTTAGCTTCCATTCTCAAGCTATGGTGTATTAAAAAAGAAAAACATGAGAAAGAACTTTGGAATCTCAAGCAATTAATAACTATAGTAGTGTGGTAGAATTATAATATCAGGTAACAAGCAGGAAAAATTTGATATTCTGCAGTAAATTTGTGGAAAAATATAGTAGTGTGCATTATAATGTGAATGAGATAATTTTCTTTTTTTTTACAAAGAATAAGACATACTTCTAATTTTGAAACCTGTGACTTAACATAAAAGAAATCCTATTTTTCATTTTCCTCAGGCTATTTCAACTAACTTCTTCTAATTTACTGGTCAAATTGGTTTCCCAAATCCTAATGTCTGCCTATGCTAATAGAATCTATAGAGTAATGTAATTACCTAATCCATTCATTACATGAAATAAAGATAGTACAGTTAAAATGTCAAATAGAATCAAGGCTATCTGAATGAGAAATATTTTCAATTGTAATTTTTCCTTTCCCAAAAGAGACATGAAGGAATAATTTCCTGCATGCATGAAATATTTTATATTAAGCTTCTGAAAATAAAAGTCTTAGGAACCATTTTAAAGTACAAAGTACTCTCATATTTATGACCTTAGACAAGTTTCTTAATCTTTCAGGGGCTCAGTTTCCTCATCCCTAATGTGTGAATTATGAGAGAAATTATGTTAATAACCAATGAATTTGAGTCCAAAATATAATCAAATTTTTAAGAAGGAAATGGATGTAGTGGGATTTGGCAATTTAATAAGATAGTAGCAATTACAATTCTAGATTAATTGACATTGAATGCTAAAATTTAATTGAAAAGTGCTTTATAGGAAAAAGATAAAAACTGCAACTCAGTAAATGTGTATTTTGCCCTCATATGCTTTGAGCAATTGTCTCTCTCAGAAATCATGCATCTCTGGATAAGATGTGACTCAGAAGTAAGGTCAAATCAAGGGGTGAAAACCTCTCCCGAGTAAATCATAATTATTCTGTGAGAGTTTTCAATAGCAATATATTATCCAGGATGAAGAGAGAGAATGAGAAAGAAAAGTTAATCAACATTTAATCTGAAACACACACACATGCAAATAGATGTGATTTTGGCAATCTCAGAAAGCTTAAAATAAAACAACCTTTCTAAAACCCATACAGTGTGGAGAATCTGACATAAGAACCTAAATTTTCAAAGACACGTGAAAAAATGCTCAATATCACTAGCCATCAGAGAGATGCAAATTAAAACCACAGTGAGATACCATGTCTCACCAGTCAGAATGGCCATCATAAACAAATCAGCAAACAACAAGTGTTGGAGAGGTTGTGGAGAAAAAGGAATCCTAATACACTGTTGGTGGGAGTGCAGACTGGTGCAGCCAGTGTGGAAAACAGTACAAAATTTCCTCAGAAAACTAGAGATAGAACTGCCTTTTGATCCAGTGATCCCACTGCTGGGATTATACCCTAAGAATCCTGAAAAAGTAATCGGAAAGAACCTATTCACCCCAATGTTCATAGCAGTTGTTATTTACAATACCCAAGTGCTGGAAATAGCCTACGTGACCATCAGTAAAGGAGTAGATCAAGAAACTGTGGTTCATTTACAAAATGGAATACTACGCAACAGAAAGAAAGAAGGAGTTCCTATCCTTCACAACAGCGTGGATGGAAAGTATTATGCTAAGTGCAATTGGCCAGTGAAGAACACATACCATATGATCTTACCTATAAGTGGAATCTAATCGACAAAACAAACAAGTGAGCAAAATAGTACCAGAGACAGGGAAATAAAGAGCAAACTGATGGTAACAAGAGGGGAGTTGGGAGGGGATAACGGAGAAAGAAGGGAAAGGCGCAAGCGAAGGAACAGGAATAGAGGACTCATGGGCTCAGACAATGGATCGGGATTGGCTGTGGGAGTGAGGTGGGGACAAGGGAGAGAAATAGGGGAAAATGTGGGCAAACTGTAATTGAACAACAGTAAAAAAGAATAGTTATGGAAAAAACCCTTAATTTTAAAGAATATATAGTATACTACATTCTTCTAGTGATTGCTATATTAGACCCTTGACACATACCATGAAAAAAATATCAAAGATCCCAGGCCTTATAAGATGTTCATTCAAAAAAGGAGGTAGCTATTAAGTAGTAACCATGGTATACAAATTATATGACATGTGGAAAGTAAATAAGTGCTTTGAGAAGGCTTAAAGAGAGAGAGAGAGAGTGGACTGGTTAAGAATAAGGATATCTGTTTGCAAACTAATTTCTAGACACATTCAGCTGCAGTCAGTATAGGCATGAAAGAGAGAAGTAAATTGAGTCAGAGAATCATTTTTCCAATTTGAGTATGTGAAACCAAGAGAGGGAAAAGCGACCTATGGATGTAAGCAAGAGATGGTTATCATGACTTACTGTAATATTAAATCTAATATGCAAGAGAGAAAAAACCATCTAAGTGGTGAAGAATAGTTTTAAAAAGTGGTATGCAGGATTAATCAAATGTATGCTTAATGACTTAGGTAAGTAAGACGGCATACTTTTATTCTAAACCTGGATTCTTACATGAAATAAAATCATTGCAAAATGTGTTAATCTATAACAATATCCTTGTCACGAAAATGTAAAATTGTTGGCATATCTATAAAAATAAAACCATAAAATAATAATAAAAGAATATATTATAGTAAAGCATTGAGTATGTTTATTAGGAAAACTTAAATGATTAAAATGTCAAACTGGTTCCAGCAAATGATGTAAACCTTTCAGTATTTTATTTGCAATTTAACATTTAACATCTATCACTGAGATAACACTGGATTTGCATTTGTTCCCCTTTCTTATACTGGCTGACATTTTGCAGATATGGAAACAAAGACAATGATAAAGAATTGGATTGCTGATAGATAGAAGTTTTAGGATCTATACTCAGAGATCTACACCTGCCAGTACCTTCCAGAAAAACACAGAAGTCCTCCCCGGTAGACAAGTCCAGTCACATCATTGTGTCACTCTGTAAGGACAGCAAGAAACAAAGGGAAAATCTCACTGAAGAGTCAAATATTGGAATTATCCTATGCAGATTATTGAAAATAGTATTTTTGTTAACTTAAAAAACATTATAGTAGTCATATAATATTTAGAGGCATACAAAGATTAAATGACAGAAAGTTGACAGCTGGAGGGAATGAAATTTTAGATATCCTTTGGTCTGTTACTCTGGAGGACAAATGAGAAACTCTCAAATACCATGAAATTCATTTTTGATAATTGCATTTTTGCCAATCTCCATAGCAAAAAAGAAAGCAACTTTTTCTTATAGTAAGTATGTCAATGAAAGTTTCTCTAAAAGATAAAATGATGTCTAACTTCATTTAATGTGGAAGCCTTCCTTGAATGTAAAACAATATATCACTTTACAATTTTGCCATAATGAAAACCCTGCAATGTTATTTTCTCTTCACAATGTACTAAATAGAGGTGAAACTATTTTATTTCCTAATTATAGTGAGTTTACATTTAAATGAATAAAGATAATGTTAGACCATCTGATTGAAATGTATATTAACCTTCGTGTCATATTTTGCAACATAGTAAAATCTTCAGTTAGAATTGATATAAATAAATATTTTTAGTCAGTCCAATAATTTCAAAAACATTCTTTTTTAGTGCATTTCAGAAAATACTGAAATCATCAGTGACAAGGTTAACATTTCAGGGCATTCAATCTGTCTTTTGAATATGCATTGTGAGACAGCCCTAGATACCACCAAAATATGTTTCCCTAACAATAAATCATCGTCATGATTGCCATTATTGATCTGTAGAGTCAGTAACCGAATCTATCTATGAGATTCGACACCATATATCTTGATATTATATAGCCCATCCTCCTGCCTAAACCCATTAAACTGTCTTCTGTGGGTTTACATCATTTTTATTTGAGGGACCTAGAGAAACTTTGCACTTTACTTGTTTTCTAAAACACTTCTAAGACCAAACTCTCTCATCAGGAAAATGCCATTGTTTTCTGTTACTGAGAATGGTTGCCATGATAACTTTAAATGGGGGGATAACCATTAGTGCTGAACATAGCATGACATACAGTGTGTATAATCATTTTCATGTCTGTACATAATATGAATGTATAATATGATGATTAGGGATACATGGGTACATCTACTTAAATACTATTGTCTCCCCCAAAATAATAAAATAGTAATAAAAGTATATTATTTATAAATTATGTACTTAACAAGATTTGCCTGGAGTTAAATTGAAGATACTTTGGATTTTAAAGTCAGGGTCTTTGTATATCTTCACTTTCAAGGACTTTCAAGGATTAATGATTGTATTTCAATGTGTGCATGAGTAGCTTGACAATCCATGCAAAGATGGTATCTGTGCGTTTCTGCTAATTGATGAGGAAAAGATCAATAGTTTTCCAGAGAATCTCAGGAGACACAATAATCTGCAAATAACTAAGAGATGCAGGATAACTAAAAACATTTTTTAACTTAAAAAGTAATTATAAAAAATAAGTTTTCTGAAAATAAATATGTGGCCTACTTTACCTAGTGTACACTCAAAACATTGAAAGTAAACATAGACTATCTATCTATTTAATATCAAATAAAACAAAAAACACTGCACATGTATGGTCCAAAGCTTATTGCATGAAATGTGTTAAAAATGTTCAGACAAAAGCAAATACTTATTGTGTACAAAGAAGCTACATACTGTGTATGTTATAGATATACATGTTCATAAATAGGTGTCACATGCCCCCTCTCTACTATGATTAACTTATGTTCTTGTATATATTTTATCTATTTAATAATTATACCTTAGTAATTATACATAAAAGTATAAAAATTACTGCTATAATACAGTGCATTTGTCAATTAAATTTCATAGGTTGTTTGCGATTGAATATACTCCTTCTAGCCACTCTTAATTGGGAGGTAAAAAAGGAAAATTACACATAACTGAAAATAATAACTATCATTTTTGTTTCCCCTTTTTTCCACATTAATAACTTTGAGGAAAATTTGAGAGACAGTAAAAATAAACAATTTCCTTTAACTTCATAGAAATGGCATTGTTCAGTCAGAAAGAAAACAGTCTTTCTTGCCCATAGTCACAAAGTTTCATTGTTGTTTCTCAGAAGCAAAGCCCCAAGAAACAAAGTAAAGTTTTAACAAATCTTTTCGTGTCATTTGCACCCACTTTTAGAAAATTTAATCCTTTATATTACAGTAAATTTCCCAGAATTTATGAGAGCACTAACAGAAGCCATGCTTAAAGAAATTTACATGCATACAACTCAAACACTGCCATCTTCTCTAACAAAGAAAATCAGTGTAACATTTGTTCCTCACTATATATTTATGAATACATTCAACAATCATAAAATGGACATGCAATATACTATATTCTAGGAAGTGGAGAGGAAAAAATACATCTATTATCCCTATCTTCGAAAAACTCACCCTATGGTGAATTACATAATTACAACACAACTATGCCACAATGAGTTTACTGTGGTGATGGAAATACAGCCTGGGCAGTGTGAGGGCAAATCAACTGATTTTCCTCACAAGATTGAAGGTGTGCTAAAAAATCTTCCTGGGGAGAGTAACAGCAGAACCATAATGTGATAGCTGCATGTTGATCTTCGGCTCCCTCATGCTGTGAGCTCCTTGCACAGTCACATCGTCTTGTGTAAGTGAATTGAACATATGACAAAAATACCACACAGCATATATTATAAGAAATATATCATGTGGCAAAACATATTGCATATACTGGCTTTTTCACAAATAATTGATAGTCAGTGTATTTAACGTATATGTCCATCCACATTTTATCATTTTCCACCCTATTTAGGCTGAAGTTATTTTTCTAAAAACTGGATTCTGCTTAAGCGTGTTTTGAAGACAAGTATCAAATATTAACAAAAATGTATACATCTTGTTTCAAAGGATTTCAAGGCATTGGCCGTTGATATTATGCTATTAGTTCTAACCACAATGGATTTTACAGTCATAGTGCAATTTTATTCACAAGAGGCTATCTATCTATCTATTTATCTACCCATCTAGCCAGGTATAAATTTATAGATAAATAGAACTTTATAGAAAGAGATAAAACCAGTAATAAAATATGTATAAACAATACAATAAGGCACTGAAATGTGAAAAGGATCTTAAATTATTTGCTTTATTCAGAGTATAGCAAATAAACTTTTCAAGACAGGTACATGAGTTTTACATATTCAAAACATCTCTAAAGGTGTAATTAAACAGGGTTACGGATTGTCATGCTTAAATCATCTGTAAAAATTTTTATAACAAATATAAATATGTTTTGCTTTGACAGAATCACATTTCCTACTTATTTTTCAAATAAAAAACATTTACTGAATATCCTGCACAGTGGAGATTTAAAAGAGAATAAAAAATGACACTAAACATTTGGATCCAGAAAATAGATTCTCTGTGTTAGATGTCAGGAATGTTCTCAGATGAAGAGGTCTATTTTCTGTGTCTTAAACATAAACATTTTTATCTTAACTTTCCCCCTCAAAATTTCTAAAATATTTAAAAATATTTTTAAAAGAAACAGGCCCTGGCTGACATAGCTCAGTGGATTGAGCGTGGGCTGTAAACCAGTGTCACAGGTTCGATTCCCAGTCAGGGTGCATGCCTGGGTTGCAGGCCATGACCCCCAGCACATTGATGTCTCTCTCTCTCTCTTTCTATCTCCCTTCCTTCCCACTCTAAAAATAAATAAATAAAATCTTAAAAAAAAGAAAAAGAAACAATAAGTATGACAGAATATGAGGTAGTACAGGCAGAGGCTGAGATTGTGCTTTGTGGTGAGAGCGGGTGAGGGGGATTTAGTGTTGGAAAGTAGTAGTCAGGAGAGAGATGTACACCAGGTTAAGAAATCTAAAGCAGAGGGAAGTGACTGGAAGATTTGTGAACATATACATGTCCTAGAAAATCTGAGCTCAACGTGAGAAGTAGGATTAGTGCAGGAGAGACATGAGGTAGCAATAAGGCTAATGAGAGTGATGCTAGCTTTTCTGATTCAGTCTTTCTAGTTTCCCACAGTAAAACAAGTGAAGGCTCGTGCATCCTCATTCAGTTGTATGCCAAGGGTGGGATACTGCGAATGGTTTAATCTGAGGAAAGGTAATAAGCAAGTGGGTGCACTGTCTATGGAGAAATTTAAAACAATAGTAACACCAACTAAAGTTATTCCTCCTTTTTATTATTCATATGAGCTGACAATGCTAAATGATATTAGAAAATATATCCAGTTAGCCAAAGTCCTAAACAATTATAGCAGTTAGAGTTTAGTTTCAGCAATGTAGAGTAAGTTCCACATTATTGCAGTTGTATTACTTATTCTAATAATCATTAATACTTAGAATTTTCATGTGGAGGTTAATACAGAGAATTTTTAATTATGCAGACACCTCCCAATGCTCTGAGACTCAGCTATAAATGTTCATCTTGAGAGTAAGTTTGTAGGAATTCATAAGTGTTTGACTTTCTATCAGTGCATTTGGTGTTTTCCACCAAAAACATATTTTGCAATATAATGCTTTTTATTCAAGAGCAGTATGCATTTTTTTCCATTATCTTACCCATCCCCCATCCCCTGCAATGTGGTATTTCAAATGAGATTAATCAAAGGCAAAATCTGTTCAGAAATAGCTTTGAAAAATGTGCAATGAAACACTAAGCTTTAAAATCATTCTTTGACAATTGGTGCATGGAAAATGTGGAGTAAACCATTACTTATGCAATCCCAAATGTCGGGGAATGGAGCCTTCCAAAGGAAAGTGGAATCAAGGAAAAGAAGAATGCCAGGGAACTGACAAAAGATGATGATCTTACTCAGCTAAAGGCATAGACAGAGAAATATTTTATTCCCTTGATAATACTTCTCAAGAGCTGGATACTCCTTCTTAATTAATGAATCAATAATATCAATGTTTGCTATCAGTTAGCAATTTTTAAATAAATCTCTAGAAGAAAAATGACTTCAGAAGTTTTAATAGGTATGATTGAAATTTATGATGTGTTTTTGTTTAAGCCATTTTAATGGAAAATTTGGGAAAGCAGAAAAAAAATTAATACTATAATTAATAGTATTAATTATAATACTATTTAACAGGAATAGTATTATAGTAAAAATCCTGTTTCCAAACAGTATTTTATGAGTTTGCAAACTTTATTAAAACTTTTCTTAACGTATGTATATGATACTTCATGTGAAAAACTACTTTTGGAAATTAAAATATATTTCAAAATTAAAATTGACAAGAAGCATTCTTTAACAATAAGGAGAGAAGTAGACTGACAATTCTGCATGTAACAGCTATTAGACATGAAGAAGATCAAATTTAAAGATTTCATTCATACAGTTGTACAAGTAAAGCTCAAAATATAATTAGAATGTTTTTATTAATACAATAAAGTATAAAGGACACATGGACAAAAACTGGGGGGGTGGAAATGGGAGGGAGGTGGAGAGGGCTAGGTGGGTGGGCCGGGATGGGAGTAAAAGACAGAAAACTGTACTTGAACAACAATTAAAATAAAATTACAAACAAACAAATAAATATATATATAAGCGTATCTGTTTCCTTATCAAATGTCATACGGAATGTAGTTTAAAAGCAATAATTCATTATTTTGCTTTTTAAATTTTATGTTTTCTGTCATGATGTTGTACATATAAAGTTTAAAATAATAAAATTCTCACTGTACATTTTTCTGGCCATTGCTGCCACTTGTTTCATCTTATTATTATTCCTGAAAATAATTGTGTCATGCAGATAAGGTGGGTGTTTAAAAAATGACCCACTCTGGCTGTCAAATAAGCCAGACATGCCACTGCCTTCATTAGACCTCCAAAACCTCATTTAAAATCTAACTGCATGCCAACCTCTGGGAATATTTAAATAAATTATATCATGACTTTGTTGTATAAGTTGAATGCAAGGAATACTAAGGAATCATTATATATTTTGTTGTGATAATGGCCTTAGATTATATGAAAAATGACTATATTTTTTATAGACAAACCATGAATGAAATGCTGAGTTCTGAGATTTACTTAGAACTACTTTTTGAAAAAGAAAAGGAGGGAATGGTTGTTTGGGGGTTTATTATCCTATTCTCTTTACCTATTGACTGAATACAATGTTTCATAATAAAATAGTCAAAGAGCTTATCTTGATATTTTGTCCCAGGTTGATATGTCATGTCATTATATTTTCTGAGTGAAGGTATCCTCCAGCATGACCGAGTGAAAGAAAATTACCACCTTTAACCACCTTACTAACTCCTTCACTCTCTGCTTTCCTCTGTTGTCTGTGTCTATGGGTTATGCACATACGTCCTTTGGCTAGTCCTTTCACCTTTTCCCAAAACACCAAACAGAAAGGATACATGTTCATAGCAGCATTATTTACAATAGTCAAGGTCTGGAAACAGCCCAAGTGCCCATCAGTAGATGAGCAGCAAAAATGCTGCAGTACATTTATACAATGGAACACTATATAGCCATAAAAAAAAACTTTTGTGACAGCATGGATAAACCTGGAGATTATTATGCTAATGGAGGTAAGCCAGTAGGAAAAAGACAAATACCATATGATCTCATTTGTATGTGGACTCTAATGAACAAAACAAACTGTTGAACAAAACAGAAACAGAGGCATGGACACATGGAACAGACTGACAGCTGTCACAGGGAGGGGAGATGGGGACACTGAATGAGAAAAAGTTCCTAGATTTTTAAGACAATTCTTGGTTAGAAGACTGGCAAGAGGCTTTTAAAACAGATTTCCATAGGGCAAAAAATAATTTGCAATTACAAATTGTATAAAGTTAATGATCTAAGAAAAGCTAAGTCAGGGCCTAGAGTCAGGAAATAGTTAGTCTAAGGTTTAATCAAGCTGAGAAAAATGGTAAGGCCGTCTTGGTCAGTAGTGTATCATTACAAGGGGGAACTGAGAAACAGAACTCTCCCAATACAGTTGTTACCTCTAAATTTCTGTATATACTTTAAAGAAACTCAGTAGGTAAGATTGGCCCAATTTACCAAAAAGTATACCTTTTTTCATTTGATACTTTTTTTTTAAATCAAGGCACATTTCTCTTTTAAGATTCAGTCAGTTATCAAATGGTCCTTCTCCAAAGCCTTCAGCAAACCTCAAAGCCCTGTCATAACTAGAAGGGAGTGAAAGTGCAAGGAAAGAATGCATACATGTGTGAACACATGTGTGAACACTGAAGTGTCAGAGGACCTGTATATGTGAGGAGCTCTTTCAGCCACCTTCCTAGTTCATATTTCCAGGTCGGAGTTATCTAGTGAAACTACCTGGTATTAAACAAATGAAAAAAGATAGTGGAAGCATTTGGTCATAATACAGAACAGAGAGGAGGACGAGTGCTAATAACTGGGTCTTGTGGGGGCAGATATTAAAATATTGAAAGAGATAAGCTATGTCTGAGTCAACTAATATTGGGAGTATTGATTAATAAAGGGTGATGATATAACGCTATGAAGAGTCTTCTAAATGTTAACCAAATCATACTTTTCCACCTGGATACAAAGCTAAACTATTCCCCTCCATCACCACCACCACCACTGTGTAGGGAGCTGAGAGCCTATGATAAGATATTGGCCTATAGAGTGTGGATAGAAATGATGTACCTATCTTCTAGGTCTGTTGTTTACATTTTCTTTCTCTCATTTACTCTTTGATGACTGGCCAGATTAAGATGATACTGTGGAGAATCTCATCTTCCTGAAAAACATTGGAGGACATTGAAACCACTTGGGAGAAGAATAAAGAGCAAGATGCAGTCATGTTCTCCAACTTGGGAAGAGCAAGACATACAATGGTTGTGTTAAGTCATAGAAATCATTGGTTACTTATTTTGATAGGTTGCTGAGTTCATAGTTCTTGAGCTAAGGTGAAAAAAAAAAACAAGGCTGGAAATTTGTGTGGAATGAAGCCACAAAAATGGAAATACATAATATCTCTAGAAAAAAAAACAATTGTCAAAAATAGAGCCTTGGGAACTACCTAAAATTAGGAAACAAAGTAAATAACTGGAAAGGAAGAAAGCAATTTGATTATGAAAATACAATACAATAACATAATATCATTAAAAATTAAGTAGTAGAGATTTTGTAAACGAGGTTTTAAAGTGAATAATTGAAATCTAGGAAAACATGGTTAAATATTTACATGGAAGATATTGAAATTTTATTTTCAATGTATTCTTAAATTTGTTGATAACAGAAGGCATTTTATCTTATTCTCATTTTAAGAAAGATGAGGATTACTTGGTAAAGAAAGACAACATAATTAAAACTGTGTTGTATAACTCTTTAAAACAGTTTTTTAATGAGAATAAAATACAATGAAAATTTGAGCAAAATATATTTTTGAAGAATTTTTTAAATTTGTTTTATGTCAAGCTACATGCCAGATACTCAAGGGAGTCAATCAAGTTAAATTAGACAGGGTTACTGCCCTCTTGTTCCACGGAACTTATTAGCCACTTTTTGCTATATTTTTATATATGTAAAAGGAAATTTTTGCTTGTATTATTATTAGATTTAAAATATTAGTAAAGATGCATCTTAACTTCCAGATACATGATCATGAATACATGGAAGGAAGATTCTGTAATTTCTTGCAGTTGTGGACTTTGAGTCTGAAATAATTTACTTAGTTAGAAACTCTGGAGAATATTCCTGAATAATTTACAGGTTGTTATTGTATTCCTGAAATAAAAAGTAAAATTTTAAGCAAAAGTTATTTTTCTTGAAAGAGGAGGTAGGGCCTTCATCAAATTTTCAAAATGTTCATGATTCAAAAAGATCAAAAGCCACCATTATAATCCAGCTTTATCCTTTTTCAGATGAAGCATGTGAAATCCAGATCAATGAAATGTCTTATACGACACAAAGTCACACCAGTATTAAATATAAAATTAAAACCAGAATCTATGCTTTCTCATGTAAAGTTCTTTACTCTTTTTTATGCATTCTGTCCAGTATCTGAAAAATGTTAGATGCAGACCTACCGTATTTTAATCAGTGGTTGTCGGGGAGCAGTGCCTGGGGAAAACGAAGTGACTAGTGACTGTTCCCTTTTCTGAAAAATAAAATCTGAAAAATTTTTTTTCCAAAGAAGAATTGGCTTAGAATTTCATTGTCCCTAGCCACAAAAGACTAATCCCACTGAGATGTGAACAGTGGGGACTCAAAAAATTTTGAAAACATTTGGAAAAGGAAAAATTGGCTTCCTGGTAAGTGGCCCATGTTCCAGGGGGACTTCGCTTTTGTTGGAATATGTTACGTTCTATGTGCACATATGAACCAGAGTCTCTGCAGAGTTTCCAAAGTTCAGGAACAGTGCTTGATACAATTTTGACTTTTGTTAATTTATCCCAGTAAAAGCCCACTGGAACTCCAAAAGGAAAAATGAAACAATGTTAGAAACAGTATGAAATTTCAACTCTGATGACTTAGTTATAGTCATACTGCGAGGCGGGAGATGTTGTTTCCTGTTCTTTAAGCTCTTAAAGCTGTTATTTTCTGTTGCTTCCTCTGTAAAAATGTTTGGAAGCCATTCTACTATGCATAATCTTTTATATGTTTGAGGATAGTTATTAAATCTGTCTAAGACTTTCAGGCAAGATATTCCCCATTCTTCGACTCTTTCTTTACATATTAAAATTTCCATCATTCTTGTATTTGCTTTCTTACAAAAACCCTTCAAGTCTTCTTCACACATTTTTATGTTAGATAACCACAAATAGAAGATATGATAAAATCCTAGTAAAATATGCAATTCATAAATCAGTTTCTATTATTTATTCTCTACTTCTTTAGAAATTTCACTGATGCAATTACTTTGCTATCTCTAAAGTTGAAAGAACATAAGTATTCATATAACTCAATGTAATAGTTGAAAATGTTTTAACACAATTTTTTGAGATTTTTATGGAAATTATTAAGTGTGATGTAGTCAAAAGACTAGGCTATGGAACATTTTAAACTGATATGAAATATTCTCTCCAATGATAATTTAATATTTAACAGTAATAATGTTATCTTACTCTATGAATCCCCATTTTATTCTTAAAATGGAGTATAAATACAGAAACTAAATATTCTTTTTAAAAGCTAAATATATTAATGAATTAGATATAGTGAATTTCAATTTCCTGGAAGTATATCTAAAATTATAATTTCTCATCAAATTTGAGGATGTCATTTGGAATATATATTAACATTCTTACTCAAGGTATTCATTTATGTGAAAATACATAACATTGGTGATGAGATTCATTTTATCCTTTGTACACACCTTACATTGGCTTTTCCCCCAAAGTTTACAATGCTAGTGTTGAATTCCACCAATAACATACTTCAGTGCTTTTCCATCTTATTAACTGTGAAACTCCTGCCTCAAAGAGAATTCTCGATGGCCAAAAGGTTAAAAAAAAGATAAAATCAATCCTTCTCTAATTTAATGAGTTGATAGTTCAGAATCTCATTTTATTTTATTTTTTTTACATATTTTTCCTTCCTACCATTGTTATTTCTCTGGAGAGTTTAATTTTTAAGAATTCACATGGGAATATAAGAAGACTATACAGGCTATCATCTGTATCTTTACCCAGGTATAAACTGTATTCTCTACAATCTACTTTAATATTTTTAAGACATAAACTGTGTGTGTACTTGTGCGTGTGTGGTGATATGTGTGTATCTTCAGCCTTAATATATAGGAATAATAATATTGACTCTAAAAATGTCACTTTTATTTCCTACAATCATATCATTTCTTTGCCTAGAGATAATTTATCTCTAGAAAACATTTTGTAAAAGTTTGGTTTCTCATGCTTATGCTATTGCAAACCCACTTCCTCTCAAGTCTGAGAAAAATAAGTGAAGACATTGGAACACTCCTGTATAGCCAGTGCCTTATTAAAATAACACATTCACATATCCCAGAGCCTCATTCATTTGCAGCTTTGCTTATTTTATTTATGTACTTGCTTATTTCCACAAGTTTACTTAAAATATGTTTACTAGTATATTATGAAGGATCCCAATAAATAACTGAAACTACTACTGTTGGAAATAGATATATTTTGTAGTCTGAAATATGCATTGTGCAGCTTTTGGAGGAAATGAGAATGATATCTTTTCTAGATAAAGAATAGTAGTCACATAAGTTAACGTCTGACTTACAGTATGATATAGCACAAGGTAGCATAATATGTCACAGTAACAACGCTGGGTGCATTGTGCCTCTATGCTATAAACTTTGAATTGTTTTATTGATAACCTAGCAGTACGAGCATGAGTATCTGGTTATAATTTAACATGAACAATGTTTCCACAGGCATTTTCACAGTGGAAACTTTTATTGATAGTCAAATATAGGTTTATGCAAGGCAGACAAATATAAAACAACAATGATATGTTACTTCATAGTTTAGTGAGTAATGTATTAAAATATTTTTCCAAATGCAAATAACTCTTATATTTGTTATGCCAAAAGACATGTAAATATTTGCCAATATTGAATTCAGTAAGTGTGATTTTACATGTGATTTTTCATACTGTTCTGGAAATACATTGATTTTAACAAATTTAATTTTTTATCCTTAAATTACATTTATTTTCTTGAAATAACTGAATTAATAAAAAAAAACACAGCATGGCAGTTGTAAGCTTTGTAAGTTTAAATATATACAAGTACCTAGCACAATTTCTGAAACACAATATAAACATTTTAATTTCCCTTCTTCTTGATTTTAAGTTTATGATTTACCTTCTCATTTTTTAAGAAATGTTATTTACTCAACCCATAAATTCTCCCCTTATCTTCAAAATTAAAACAATTCATTTTTCTTGGATTATCTCATACAACTGTCATTTCTCAGAAATCGTTTCACAAATTTTAAATTATGTTTTTTCTTTCATTTGTTAGTCAAGTCATAAATATGTATTGTATAAATATTTCACATTAAGCACTATTGGAGACATGGAAAACACAATATCAATAATAAAAATACACTTCCTGTCCTCATGGGCCTTACATTTCAATGTAAACATGCAAATAATATACTTCAGAGTACTATGTGCTTTGAGAGCCAAACAGAAGTATTGGAAAATGAATGACAAGAGGCACAGGCACCTGGTTAAGATGTTGAAAGAAGAACTCTTTGAGGTGGTGACAACTCTTGTAATCTTAGTGACAAGCCACATGAAAATCTGGACAAAGTCCATCAAGGTAAAGGAAACAGCAAAGTTAATGCCTTAAGTCTGGGAGCACCTTTGATTTGCCACCCTCCCCTCCCCCTAAAAAAAAGAATTCAACCAAGTTTAGTGTGGATTACAGGAATTGGCTTTCTATTTCTGTCCTTGTCACCCTACCTTCAGTTATCCAGACAAAGTTTATTTATAAATGTCATCAGATGCTTCATTTGACTAAAGAACTGTAGTTTCTTATTTCAAAAGTAAAATAAATTTCAAATGACTGACCACAGCCTGAAAAGGCAAGTCAATCTCCATCCTATCTGGCAATCATTGTCATGAGTATCTTCGCTCAACAAGATCCAATCATACTGACACAGTGGTGAAGGGTAGAACATTAACACATGCATCCATCAGTTCATCGGTTTGTAGCCGGTAATATTTTTGAGGAAAAAAATATACTGATGAAGATGACAAGCAGTGGTTAGATTTGAGATCTAATCATCATAGCAGCTATTCTTTAGAGTTGTAACAGAAAAAGAGAAACAAGGATGTGTCAAGACTTTTGGTTGAGAAACTAGGTAAGAGATGCTAGGTGACCAGGTGTGACCTGGGCAAAACTGAATATATTATTGCTCATGCAACCCCTCCCAATATACACATTTTTCATCATTACCGGAAAAGTTATTTATTTTGACATCTTTTCGTAGTCTATGACCTACATTCTTTGCACCTAATTAAATAATCAGTAATCCGATTTAGTTGATTATAATGTCTTAATATTTTTGTGTCTGTTCTCCTCACCAGAATTATGTATTTACCTGCTGTACATACACTGACTCCATTTTAATCCTCCTCTTGAATGTTCTTTCTAAAATGCAGATCCAGCTATACCATGTTGTCTGTAAAATCTTTTGTAACTTCTTACTGCCATACCTTTAGAATCAAATATAAACTTGTAAAATAGGATCTACATGTGCCTCTCTCATAAAGCTTCTGCTTCTATCTACAACCTCTCTTCTACTAGGTCCTATCTAGCACTTCCTGCCTTAGCTATTCTAAAAAATTGTTGTAGACTTCTAAAGCTGCATGTTTCATAATTTTACTACTATTTTTCTTGAATTGGACACATTCACTGTCAAAGACTCATTTCAATGGCATTCCCCTAAAAGGTCCATCTGCCCCTTATTGATCACAGAGTCTTTTGCAAACCCATTTGTCATAGTACACTCTTGTTTCTCTCTTGCTCTTTTGATTGCAAGAAATTGAGGTCAGTGGTGACAGAGATGAGTGGTGCAAGAATACAGATGGTATAATTACGAAGAGGTAGTTCTCATGGGATTTAAAGATAATAATTCACAGAGAGCCAGACCTTGTGGAGATTAACACTATAAGTAGTTCTGGATTCAAGGTCACTATGGCAAGTTTACCAACATAAATTTGTGTCTGTTTATTCTCCCTTGCTCTGTATGACTTATTTCCATTTTAAAGTTGTGTTACTATCCTTCAAATTTTTTTAAGTTTTTCCCTCTCCTCTTAATACCCTCATAAATTTTATATGAACAAAACTCAATATGCCCTTCTCTAGTCCTAATGCTTCCTGCATAATTGACAAATTGTATCTGGTTTTAGTTCAAAGTTTGGAAAGATAATTTGAAAAACCCAGCTACTTTTGATATGAACCATGTTAAAAGATCTACATAGTTCACAAGGCAGCATCTACATTTCTTGTTCTTCATCATTTATTTTGGATCCAGAACTGCACAGTATAAATCAAGGCTACCCAGGTAACATGGGCTATGATTGAAATGTCTCCTTGGTAAGGAAGTATGGATGAAATGAACACCAATCCACAATATGTCATTCTCTAATTATTATGCATGTTTTTGCTTTTCTAATACTTACAGTATCCATTATAAATATATTTGCTAAATGTGACCTAATCATCATATGTAATCACCATAATCACCCTCACCCTTACCTCAAAAAAATTCTGATTAGAAATACAAAGTGTTTCTAAAAGAAAGAAATACTAAACCCAGAGGCAAGAAAATGAAGCCTCTTTAAAGGAACTTGCCAGTCTTAGAGTCTAGAACTTCTGAGCTGTGTTCATGAATGTCCAATTTCAGTCACAACCCCATATTGACATCTGTTATAGTTTCTATGAAGCATAAGTAATAAGTAGTAACTAAAACTGCCACTGACAGCTTAATTACAATACTGGGATAAGAGCAGAAAAACTGCAGTAGTAAATCTCACTTATCAAAGTACTAAAAATGGATAAAGGATGGTACAAAATATTAGCTTCTGTTTCTATCATTTATTCATTGCTGCATAAAAATGTCACATGACACCGTAATAAAAAAATAGTTATTTGTTTCATTTATGTATCTGTAGTTTGGGCAGGGCATGGACAGAGTTCAGTAGAGAGCTTGTCAATTACACTGGAGCTGGAGGAACTTTCAAAACCATGAATTCACATAAGTGGCAATTTAGTACTAGCTATTACCTGGTATCTCATCTATACTGTAAGCTAAAACTCAGAACACAACCTTTCCATGGAGTTTCTATCCTTTTTCAAGAACATACATCCCCAAAGACATGGTAGGTGGGCCTGGCATTCTTATGCAATATGCAGACGCAGTCACAAAGAGCCATTCAGTTTCAAGGAGAGAGGACATGGACACTGTAATAGGTCACATTGTAGAAAGAACATATGGAATGGATATTTGTTGTGGCCACCATTGGAAAACAACTTTCACTACAATGGTTTTGACTTCATACCCCACACTCCAAAAGATATTACTGACATTTCTCATTCTTATTATAAAATAACCTACCATTTGTTAATGCTAATAGATTTAATTAACTACTTAATCACATAGCAAATAATATTTTTCACATTTGTTTCTTCATTTATGGATAATATGTCTTATACTCATGCCTAGAAATGGCATAGTGAAAAGAGTTTCAGTTTACTCTTGGTAAGAATCACACACAGAATAATTATCATTAGGTTTAGAGTATTTGGCAATTCAACTTCTTCCCAAAGATAACCCCATGAACAAGAATTATAAAGTGTTCCCATCACTGTTTACTTAAACAATGACATAAACAGGAATTCCCTTGCTTAACAGATTCCTAGGCCAATTAAACATACTTACCTATTATAGCCATCAAAGATCAAATATGACCCAGATACTAGTAGGAAATAAAACACTATTCCAAGTGCAGAGAAAAATGGCCCATTGTAGCTTCTCTAGCCAAACTCAATTTAATGACCTTTCAGAAACTGCTATACCACTCAAAGTCAAATATTTACATAGACTTAGTTTCAGTTTCTGTGAAAGAAATATTTCTTGGCTACTATCTCTATTAGCATATTTTCATAGACCATTAATAGGTGCCAATACATTGAATGCATTGGTGATGTATCAACTTCCTAAGTGAATCATTATAACTATGAAGTGGAAGGTCTGGGTCATAGTATATGAAGTTTGGCCACTGAGATGGATGGAGATGGAGGGATGTGGGCTGGGGATGAAGCAGGAATAAGCAGCTTCCATTCCAGAGGTAAATGGGAAATTAGGCATTAAGATTAACATATCCAGAATGATATAATGAAGCTTGCATTTTCAATACCTGGTTTCTTATTATATCACATCTCTTTTGCATTCAGGGTACATGTCTGTTTCATATTCTTTACATTATTATGGAACACTCCACACATATAATATACATTAATAAATGGCAGAATAAAGGAACCAATGAGTTATATTCTTTATTATCACCACTATGACACAGATTATTGTAAGGAGAGCTCATGTAAATTCTTATTTATAATAATATGAAGCCAAATTTCAAGCACTGAGTCAGGCATTGTGTGTATAATGGAAAAGAAATAATCTGTGAGACAACTCGCTTGTATGATTTATGAATCAATTATTTAAATCTATTCTAGTAAACATTTTCAGGAGATATTTGTGCACCAATCTGCCTATTAAAGAAAAATATTTTAAGCATAATAGCTAATCAAGGGCCAGACATAATACCTTCCACTTAAATGCATGTTTATGAATTGATAACATGGAACATCTTGTATAAAACAATGAAAGACTAAAATAGGAGCTAAACAAATTGGTAATAAGTTTTGAAAAGATTCTGTTCTCATACACACTTTAAATGTTTTAAAACATATAACATGGTCAACTTAGTTATATATGAAGATGGGGACAGAGAAGTGTAAGAAAGATAGGGTGATCAAGACAAGATGATATAGATAAATTAGGAGTATTTTTTTGTGTGTGTAGCTAGGTTTTGAAAGTGGAAAAAATTACATCAGAATACAAAGTAACCACAACAAAAAAATTTCCTGACAAAATTATGTACAAAATACCAAATACTACATATTTTTCTTTGTTCTTTTTTAAAATGTATTTCTCTGTGTAGCACAAAAATGACTATGGAATGCAAATCACAGCAACAGGGGAATAATTTACATTATGCTTCATATAAAGATTGGAATACTGTCCAAAACTGGGATCTCCATAGTTGAATAGTGGACATGAGATGGAAATCCTGACCCACAGAATTATAATTGTATAAGCAGCATGAAAGATGTACTCCTGGGAGAAGACACCAACAGCTTTATCTTGACAATTACATTTTAACAAATGTTGTCCTTCTAATGTCAGTCTATTTTAACAAACCATCACTTCTGTTGATGCAAAACATTCATAAGTCTCAGAATCATCTAGTTCTAGTCATAGTAATTGTCCATGCTGAAGCCTAACAGGAATTTGGCATCTTCTGCTGTGGACCTTTTCTCATGGTGAAATGATACCTTGTGTTTGACGGATTATGGCACATGAACTCTTAGCTGTGCAGGTGATCATTCTACTGGTATGGTGAACCTTGGGAAGACTTGGAGAAGTAAAACACTTGCCACCCTACTGGGAGTTTAAGACTGATCCTTTAAACCTACTGCAGCAAAACCACAATGTGCGGCATCATTATATACTTAGCTATGGATTTTCATATGTTTAATGAAAATCCCTGATGATCAGCAGTTCAACATAGAAATATTTGTTTACCAAACTTTATCTATTAAGTTTCCATCTTAGTGCTTTCAGTTAGCATATGAGGTCTGCCCAGTAATTATCCAGCCATGCACTATGAAAAATAGAGACATTTATTGAAGAAGATATAAGAAACATTGTACATAGGACGATGATGCCTCTTGTTCCTTCAAAGTAAGCACCTTGGGACCTCACACAGTTTTCTCAGTGTCTCTTCCACTGTTCAAAACACAATGCAAAATCTTTTGTTGGATTCGCCATCAGCTGCCCTATGAAATTTTCCTGAATCTCATTGATGGTCTAAAATCTCTTCCCTTTCAAAGGTGATTTCAGTTTTTGAAAAAGACAGAAGTTGCAGGGCAACAAATCTGGGCGGTGGGGGAGCTGAGTCATCTGGGTGACTTAATGTTTCACCAAAAGTCTCTGCACAAGATGCGAGGTATGAGTGTGCACATTGTCATAATGAAACTGTTAATCACCAGTTGCTCATAGCTGTGGTGATTTTCGTTGTATTGCATCTCTCGACCTATGAAGAACATTGAGATACTACTCCTTGTTAATTTTTTTGGCCAGGAGGGGCATACTCATGATGGACAACTTCTTAATCAAAAAAAACATTTACCATGTTCTTGATCTTCTTGAACCTGGGTATAGAGAACCAGGCAACTTACATTAAGGTAGTTGGAGATGTTATTGGGACAACTGGGACTTTGTTTCCAGATCATAGCAGTAGACCCATGATTCATCTCCAGTTATGATCATCTTGATGAAATCTGGTTCATTGGTAGCAGTTTGAATCAAGTCATTAACAACTGCAGTCCAATGTTCTTTCTGCTCTGAGAGCAGAAACTGCAAAACAAATTTTACCATAACATGTTTCATGCCAAGATCCTGCAACAAAATCTCAGACTTAGTTTTTGGAATCTCCAGACCAGCTTCTAATTCTTACACTGTCAGTTGCTGATTGCATCTCACTCACGTTCAACTTTCTCTGGTGTTTGGTTTATTGCAGGACTTCTGGAATGTAAATCACTTTCAGCAGATTTTCGACCATCTTTGAAACATTTGTGCCACACTTTTATTTGAGCTGCACTCATGCCCAAAAGCCTTCTGAATCGTCAGAATAGTTTCTGCAGAGGAATGTTCAAGCTTAATGCAAAATTTGATGCAGATTTTTTGTACTACTCACTCAGTCATTTTGAATGTGATGGCCACAGAGTACACATGTTCACAGAACAGTATCTACCACCCCCACTGACTGGTACAGTGAAGTCGTCATTGCTCACATATGTTCATTCCAGTCCAGTCCAGTTCGTTCCAGCCTTGGCTGTCAGGTTACATTGATGTTGCACAAACCGTTCTCATTATTTTAACAATGGCTGGACTTTTTCTTGACAAACCTCTTGTACCCACACATGTACATTTGTGTGTGTGCTTAAATGTATATATTTAAGTTTAGCTTAGATATATTTTCTAACATACATGTGTGGGCAAAAAGAGGTTTATAGTTGTGAAACACAGAGTTTATTCTTGTATTATTATTTATTAATTATTGTATTATTTTCCATGTGAGCAACTGTAAACCTACTTTGCCACACCTTGTATGCATACCTTGGAGATTCCAGTTCATCTGTAACAGAATTTCTGATTTATAGAAACTGTGAGATCCTAAATATGCGTTGTTTTAAAACACTAAATTTGCAGTAGTAATTTGTTATGAAGCATAGAAATTAATACACTGACACATTAGTGTGCCTGAGGCTTAAGTAGAACACTTCAGTACATTTCAAGCTCACAAAATCAGCAAATGTTTAAAAAATAGCTTTCATGTTTAATAATCATTTAACACTTAATGGAGAGCTATTTAACAAGGAAATTTGTTTATTTATGTGTTTTATGCACTGGATCCATTAAGATGAGCATCAAAGTAGAAAAAGAAAAGAAGCTATTCTCTCCTCCTATTTATAATCCTTAAAAGCTGTGGTTCAAAAGCAGCATTGTGAATCACAATCATTTGTAAAAGTTATTAAAAAGTTAGAAAACTAATTAAAACTGATTCATAACCCCTTAATATTTGGGTGACTAAATGAGTGTATCCGTGTTGTCTATCTTTAGACATACTGGGGAGCGAGGAAGTAAGAACTGGTGTCTTTCCTCAAACAGAAGTAGCCTGCTTACAGACTATAAAAGAAAATCTGATAGGTTTACTTAATTGACAGTCACTACTTTAAAGGCACGAGTTTCTGGAAGAAAAAATGTTGTCTCACACTCAAGAATGTTCACAGCACGGCTTCACATACCTTCCCAACATCTTGTTCTACATTTGAGATATACCAAATATTTAACTCTCTAAACAAGAAATGAAACTTAATGCTATGTGTTCTATAATCTTCTTATAATGCCCCTTTTTACTTTACTTGTTCACTGGCCAGATTTTTCCTTCAAGTATGACACCCTAGGCTGATATTGTGGACATTCCTTTCACTACTGAAATAATATATTTTTTTAGCACCAAGAGTGTTGTGCTGTGTATATTTATATTTTTCCATTTGACAGTTTTTTGAGGTCAGGGTCAGTGTTTCATTTATCTGTATATAACTGGTGCTTAGCAAATATTTCTTTCATCTATCTATTATCTATCATCTATCTATTCATCTATCTGATGTATCTTTATACTGCTACAGACTAAATGTTGATGTACTCATCATTCTCAATAGATAATTATTGAATCAATAGATGTAAACATGTATTTAATTTAAAATGTCTTCACAAAAATAATGAGTACTTTAAATAAAGTTTTTATTCCGTAATAACTTCTGTAAATGTGATGGTTAACTTTATCTGTTGATTTAGTTAGGCTATGGTGCACAATTACTAGTAGCAAACTTGTGTAGATTCTGCTATAAAGGTAGTTGGAGATGTTATTAACATTTATACAAAAGCATTACCTTCCATGATACAAGTGGGCCTCATTCAATTGGTTGAAAGCTTTAAAAGACTGAATGTTACTGAAGAAGGGATTCTTCCTCAACACTACAACATAAATAATTGCCTGAATTTCTAGCCTTGTTGTTCACTCAGCAATTTTGAACTTAAGACTGCAACATTAACTCTCACCTGCATATCAAGCCTGCTAGACAATATAGCACATTTCACAAACACCAGCTCCCATAACTGGGTGACCAAATGGTTAAGATAAATCTTTCTTTAGGTAGATTAGATAAATAGGTAGAGGATAGATAGAGATAGATAGATACATAGATACATAGATGCATAGATGTTAGAAATAGAGATATCTCTTAATAGCTATGTTTCTCTGGAAAACTCTAATTTTATGTAATGATGGCATAATATTAACCCTGTCCTAACAATTGTCAACTCAACAACAAATTTAAATGTCTTTTTCATCCTTTTATTTTGAATCTTAAATGGTATTTTTAATAGAATTTATTCTTTGATTTTTTTTTAAATTGCTTTTATTAGTGAGAGCAAAGTAAAAATTTCAGATTTATAAAATCTGTCATGGAGAAGAGTAAAAATACAAAGGAAAGGCATATCTTTCTTACTTCTTTAACACTTTTCTTATGCATTCATATTAATATGTAAATCTAAGCTTTGGATTGGAGAAATTAGATGATTTAAAGATGTCATAATGAGATAAATTGCTTTTTGAAGAGTTTTTTGGTTGTTAAATGTGCAGCAATTGCTTTTATGACATTGCAATTAGTTCTTGGAAGAATACCTAGATGAAATAAAAGGAAAGGAATTATTTCTCTTAATCAATAAATATACTGTTGAAATACTCAGAGGTAGGCAGAGTAACAACCCCCCCCCCCCCACAAAAAAAGATTCTTACCTTCTTATCACCAGAATCTGTTAATATGTCACCTCTATGGTAAAAAGAATATTGCAAATGTGATTAGATTAAGGCTCTTAAAATTTGTAGATAAGGCTGAGCCCAATAAAATAAAATCACATGAGTTCTTAAAAGTGGAGAAACTTTCCAATCTGTGATCACAGGGATGTAATTGTGGAAGAATGATGAACAAATAAAATGGCACTGGCTTTGAAGATGAATGAAGTTGACCACCACCTATGAAGTATGAGTGACCTCTGAAAACCAGAAATATGCTTAAACATTGTCTGCAGAGCCTCTAGAACATAGCATAGAAGTTGCCAACAGCATGATATTAACCCAATGAGGCTTGTGTCACACTTCTAACCTACAGAAATGCAGAATAATGAATGTGTGTTGTTTAAGTCACCAAATTTGTGGTGTTTTATTAAAACATCATTAGAAACCTAATACAGAGGTTTTCAAAGTAATTGAGATATGAATACATAACTATAAAGTTATGAATACAAAAGAAAGAAATACATGGTTGACTTTGACATTGTCTTTCCAATGTTCTGCAGCATGGAAAACCCAAAGCAGGCAACTCATTTGTTATATTGAGTCCATTTAAAACTTCTCATTCTCTTCACAGTCCAAATAAAGTGATTTAGTACATGAAAAGTTGTTTGCTCACATCATTGATATCTTAGAGTCAGCAAGCAATAGTGAGCACTACTCAGATGGTGCAGTTGCTGACCAGACACAGTTGGAACTACCATGTTAATCTCATGAAGCAGACCATAGAATATTTAGGATGTGGGGTGCTAATTAAGGAAACATAGACATTTTGGACTTTATAATACTATCTTCCTTTCTAGCCTACCTTGGCTGAAATTCTTGTCTTCAGTGTTTCTGAGGCATACATAGCTTTGTAATAGTATTGTTTACAAAGGGCCACAGATGCAATAACCAAGGTGAACTGATAGCCCAAGAAGGTTCAGTGAGTTCGTGAAGATCAATAAATAACCGGTTGGATTCTAAAAGAATGGTAGTGAGGGAAAACAATTTTTCAAAAGTGTACCAATTTCACGAAAATAAGAAGAGATTTCTTGACTGTGAATGTTGAATGAATGACTAAACTATGAATGAATGATTCAATAAAGAAATATTATTTTAGCTTCTCTGATAGAAATAATCTATCAATTTAAACTTTCACAGAATTAACATGCTATAATTAGTAGACAAGGATATTAAACACAGTTATAATGGTATTTTAGACATTCAAGTTGGGAGACGAAAGAAGGAACATTTTTAGAGAGACATGGTAGGTACAAAAGAGGCATGTATTAAACTTTATATGTTAAAAGCTAAAATGTTGAAGATGACAATACAGTGGGTGGAATTATCATATTAGACATTGCACAGGAAAAGAGTAGTGACTTGAAGACATAGCAAGAGAAACTTTCTAAAACAAAATACTGACACAAAAATAGTAATAAAGGAAACAGAGATGTTTGGTAACTTCAAAATATCAAATAGGCACGCAATTAAATTCATTAAAGGAAAGTAAAAGTAAAAAAAAAATTACTCAATTAGGGTTCACAATGCAAATAAAAGCTTCACAGGGAAGTAATATATGTTAGTTCTGTTGACAACACTTGGCCAGAAATACTTACTCATTGGTTCCAGAAGTAAACCAGTTAGAATGTTATGTTTCAAAAAGTCCTTTAACATTTGGTGAACAAGTTAATGACTCCACACATGGCATCCTTTACTATCATATACTAAGTTCAAATAAAATTTTTATAGTGTATTATTTAAGAAGTTAGAGTAACACTAACTGCTATTGCAAATAAATTCTACAATTTCTGTAGCTTAACGTGTTCGGACCTATTCTTCTATCACATAAAAATTTGTTGCAAGTGTATTTTTTACACTTATATTTCAGGGATTTAAGCTATTTTCTTTTGGGGTCTCAAATTATTCTTCATTCAGGTTTAAAGAAAGAGAGAGCGTGGAAAAGGCATTTATCCTCCCTAATTCTCTTGACCTGGAAATAGCATGCCGTATTTTCAATTACCCTCTACTGGACATGGTCCTGACTTACTTCAACAGGATTAAGGAATGTAGTTTTCACATGACAATTTTGTAGGAAGTGCACATCTTTTTGTTAGACAGCTATCTTTTAGAAAATCAGAAACTAAAGGAATTATTTCTTCAAAGACACCAAATACAATAGTATTTTTCCAACTAAAATGAAAGATTGGATGACTACAATATAAGAAGTTTAGAAATGGAGCTGAAATACTTTAATAGTTGACACTCTATTGGTACTTCTCTTTTCTATTTTTCTTTCATTGCCACCATTTTCTGCTCTGATTCCAGACCATCAGTTCTCCTGGTGTAGAAACTGGTCTTAGAAAGTCCAGGTCTTAAAATTTGAAAACTCTGTGCAACAGAGAAGTTATTCATGCTTATTCTTATTTCAAATTACAAACGTCTTGGGGAACAGCTACAATTTATTTGTTAGACCAGGTAATTACTGCTGGATCTCTCAATTCAAACAAAAGAACCAAACACAGAAGAACATGAGAGATCTCTTATAAGCTATATATTTTTAACTATAGTACTTAAAACGATAATGATGTTTCCAGAAGAAAGAAAAGAGTTCATGTTTTGAGTAAATGGTAACAAACAAGGATTTCTCTCTATTGATCTTTTTTCTTGCTTTTAAGTGATTTCTCCCACTAGAAATCATTTAAAGAATGTTCAAAATTCTACCAGCTGGTCCTCCACTGACAAGCATTCCTGGTTATGCAATTTCACTGTTGACAGTTTTTTTCAAGCTCTCTATCCCAATTCTTTCTGTCATTGCAGATGGCATAGCCACCTCTTAATAGAAAGAAGTAAAGCTATTGGGCATGAATGTTCCCGTTATTTTAGCTATTACTACCTGTATATCTAGCTCATTTATTATCTCATTTCCTTTAGTTTCAGAATTGAGGCATATCTCCTTACTTTTGAAGTTTAGTATTTCCACATATACTCTAAAGTTTTTCATTGCCTCCAGGCTATTCATTTATTATCTAAATGCTTTTCTTACATTTTCAAGTTGTTTTTCTCTCTACATTGCATTTGACACAGTCTTATCAACATTATAGATTTGTTTCTCATTTAAGAAATGACACTTTAGCCCTGACTGGTGTAGCTCAGTGGATTGAGTGGGGGCTATGAACCAAAGTGTCGCAGGTTCGATTCCCAGTCAGGGCATATGCCTGGGTTGCAGGCCATGACCCCCAGCAACCGCACACTGATGTTTCCCTCTCTCTCTCTCTTTCTCTCTCCCTTCCCTCTCTAAAAATAAATAAATAAAATATTAAAAAAAAGAAATAACACTTTATTCTATTATAATGGTGGATACCCAATTGGGCTACACATTGGACTCACCTGGAGATTACTGCTACTATCAACATCCTCTAGATCTATTGTAAAAAGAAGTATGGCCTGTGATTCAGAGTTCTTAAAGATTATTCCCAGATGATTCTAATATGCAAATGTTTGAGACCACTGATATACAAAGGTCTGCTCAGAAACAGCCCAGCCATTGTTAACATGACGAGAATGGTTTGTGTGACATCTATGTAACATGGCAACTAAGGAGAGCGAACAATGACAACTTCACAGTACTAGTCAGTAGGGTTTGTAGATGCTGCTGAGTGAGCATGTGTGCTCTGTGGCCGTTGTGTTCAAAATGATTGAGCAAGTAGAGCAACAAAACTGAATACAATTTTGCATTAGGCTTGAACATTCCTCCATGGAAATTATTCAGATGATTTAGAAGGCCTGAGCTATGGGTAAATGGTGAATGGCAGCCTCATAACCACAATGCACCCTATGATACATCACGTCTCTTGTAGTGTTTTTGGTGAAATATCAAATCACCCAGGTGCTTTAGCCCCCCTACAGACCAGATTTGGCATCCCACCACATCTGGCTTTCCCCAAAACCAGCACTACCTTTGAAAGGGACATGATTTCAGACCATTGATGAGATTCGGGAAAATACAATGGGATGGTTGATGGCAACTGGGATAACTGTGTGAGATCCCAAGGTGCCTACATTGAAGGGGACTAAGGCATCATTGTCCTATGTACAATGTTTCTTGTTTTTTTAAGAAGTAGAACTGTTTTTTAAAAAGATTTTATTTATTTTATTTTTAGAGAGAGGGAAAGGGAGGGAGAAAGAGAGAGAGAAACATCAGTGTGTGGTTGCCTCTCACATGGCCTCCACTCAGGACCTGGCCCACAACCCAGGCATGTGCCCTGACTGGGAATCGAACTGGCAATTCTTTGGTTTGCAGACAAGACTCACTGAGCTACACCAGCCAGGGCCTATGTACAATGTTTCTTGTACCTTGTATCTTCAATAAATGTCTTTATTTTCCTAGTACATGGCTGGATACTTTCTGGACAAACTTTGTATATAATTTCTTTGCCAGACCTGATTCCCCCCTAATTTAATCTCTAATGATACCTGTAAAATGGGATTAACAACAAAAAAATTTGTTAATCTCCCTTTTTATCTGTCTTGTAAATTGATTTCTCCTGTATATACACATTACTACCTCTTTGAGAAACTTATCTTTTCTCAGGATCACTTCACTGATCAATTAAATCTTACTAAGCTTGAACAGCCTTCTGGTCAGTAAACTCTACGAAGTGTAATCAGGTTATTCTTTATAAATCACAAAACAGATAATATTGCATACCTTCTCAAAAACCATTTAGACATTGATTGATGTGTTTCAAATGCTTCAGCTGGATTGCAGGACTATACTTAATCTGGTACCTGCCTTCCCCTTCAGTCACTTACTATAGGACTTTTCCTCCATCCCACACTTACACAGCCTGAGCCCTATGTCCTATATGATTTATGTAAGCCTACTTGAATTTCAACATTAAGCTAAAGCATTAACTCCTCTATCCAACTTTTCAACTCCCTGTTGCATAATCCAGGGGAAGCAGAATTTTTTAATGGAATTGTATTAAAAGCACTTACGGATTCAAGGATTATTGGCATAATATAATATTAACATGAATTTTTATGCTCTGCTTTCACACCATGAATAAATATTTTGTATTTTTGCATAAGAACTCTAAGTGTTGTTTTATTATCTGTTTATAGGTTAGTTTCATTCTCTAGATATTAAGACTCTTAAAGCCATGGATCACATATTATTTATCACTGTATTGCATTTGTGTCCATTGAAATGATCATGATGAAATGAATAGATGCTAAGCCTGTGAAAATACTATTTCCATTTTAACAAGAGAAAATACAATAGTGGAAAGTAATGCCTTCCTGGTGATGAAATTTCAGGCCTAAAAAGACAATGTTGCCAATAATATTCTCAAATGTGATGATCATTTACCCTTGTCTAAGTATAAGTAATAGCCACACTTCCTTCAATAAGGCCACTTTATAACCTTCATAAGTTTCTGTCACATGTCGGCTCCAGAACAGTGGCACCTACAGTGTGATCCCTGGACCAACATCATTGTCATCATGGAATTTGTTAGAAACACAATTTCTTGGAGCACCCTTGGTCACACTTAATTGGACACTCTGGGAAAGAACCCAGCAACCCATGTTTCAAGGAGTCATTTAGGTATTTCTGATGTTCTAAAATTTGAGAGGCATTGTAAAGATCTGGGGAGGAGCTATTATTTGTTGCTTGCCTAATTTCCCCTGTTTACATCATGAGTGCTTCCAAGGAAAGCAAGCTGTGAACAGAAACTATTCCCAACGCGCATCATATGGCTGGCATGAGTAAGTCACTTAGTCTTTCGAACCTAAGTTTTCTCATTTATGTAATGGAGTAAAATTATTTATTATTACAATATATTACCTCTCTCGACTTGCTATTAATATTAAATGTGTTAATCTATAGAAAATTTCTAACACAATTTATGACCAAAAAAGCAGAAAACCTGCTAAAAAAGTTTAGATGTTTTGTTTCCCTTTTGACACTATAGCTGCTATTTTTATTGTAATTGCTATAGCATTATTATTAATATTACTGCTGCCATTATTATTAGCTTTACAGTTATTTTTAAATGCTGTGAAGTGATGTATTTATTCTCAGAGAGCAGGTAACAGGGTAGAAGAGGTAGATTAATGAATTCACACAACAGTTACAAAATGAAAGCATGATTAAACTATGAGTAAGTCTGACTACACCAGAGAATATAATGTTATAATAAATATCACTAAATAGCCCTGGCTGGCGTAGCTCAGTGGATTGAGCATGGGCTGTGAACCAAAGCATCGCAGGTTTGATTCCCAGTCAGGACACACGTCTGGGTTGCAGTCTACGGCCCCCAGCAATTGTACATTGATGTTTCTTTCTCTCTCTCTCTTTCTCCCTTCCTTCCCTCTCTAAAAATAAATAAATAAAATCTTTTAAAAATCTAAAAAAATATATAAAAAATAAATATCACTAAATAATCTACATTTCAAGGGAAGCTAAATACTTTATATAAGGCATAGTAACGAAATAAACAAGAAGTTAGGTAATAGGGTAAAAACTACAGATACTGTTAAATGAAGCCAGGTTAGTGCCTTTTCAAACAAAGTAACTCAACATGTCTGATGCACCGGCCGGCAATGATCACGGAACGCTGTGGATGGCTCGACAAAAATACGCGAGAAAAAACATGCACAGAGACAGGCTAGTTTCTGTGGAGAAATAGGGGCGGAATGGCCAACCCGTCTAGTGGGGAGCGTGCCAATTTACCGTCCAAACCTGCTTTTATTGGGCTCATTTTGCATAATAATTCATGTAAAGTACATTACTCACTACGAGGAAGTAAGGAACAATAGATAATAAGGAACTCTGCGGGTCTATTTTGAGTCGGGGTCAAAGAGCTGTAAGACTTTGAGGAACAAACTAACTTCCTCCTTGGACCCTTCTCATTCAACTGAGAGCATTCTAAACCAAGAAGGTTTCACAGGAATTTACATGTTCTTTCTTAGGCCTGATCACCCCAGGAAATCCGCCCTTTTTCAGCACAGAGCTGCACCACCCTGTCATTGTTTCAGGCTTAGGTGGAGCAAGGGAACTAAGGCAACCGAGAGACAAGGAGGTTTTCTCCCAGACACTGAGAACTCAGGCTATGTCAAATCTGAAGAGTGAGGGTCCATCACCCCCTTTTGCTGCAGCCCCCAAAGTTCTTCTTTTGGGGGCCTCCCACGTGATCATGCCTGTCTTAGATCATTTCCCCCCTTGGGGAATCTTACCCGTCTTTGGCTAACTAACCAAGCTTTGGGGTTCAGTTATGAATGAAGCAGTAAAAGCAGCGTTCCTGCCAGGGAGATAAGCTTTTGTCTCCTTGCTGGCTTACGGTTCCAAGGGCGTTCCCTCAGCCTTAGCCTAGGCGGGGGTTTCAGCTTCTGATACCAGGCAGAGTGGTTCCCAACACATGTCAAAATGGAAACAAGGTTAAAATAATTATACAATCCTATGACTTAACTGATGTTTTTCTTTTGCTATTTTGTAGGTATGAATGTCAACCTAAAGTGTGCAAAATAAATATATATTTTTTCTTTTTCCCAATGATTCAACTTGATTTCTATTGTGAGTGCCCATCACACTGAGATTTATGACTTTCACCAAGTCACTCTGGTGTTCATCACCAGTGTCAAGATGTTGAATACCCTGAGATTATCTTCATCTCATCTGGTCTTCAGTCACAGATCCATCCATTCTGGTTTTTACTGAAATACTCTCCTTTCCTATCTGCAGGCTTCATTCAGATTCATTGTCCTTCTGGGGATGGAAGTTTTTGGAATGTTATCGTTGGCCCTTATCTGTTTAATGCTGAAAATACCAGCTCCCAGATATGGTGAACACAGAAAAGCCTAAATGCTTTGGTGTGACAGAGAGTGCACTATGGAGAGAACAAAAGAAGATACCAATATTTATCACATACACACAAATTCAGCCACATTTAAAAACATAACATGTTCTGTGTAATCTTGCAAGGCTTAAATCATACGTCTTTCTCAAATTCCCCTTCAGTCGGTAGTCACCTAAGCCCGTTAGCTTTCCTTCAAAACAAATGAATAAGTAACTATTCAGCTGATAAGCTAATTCAATTCACTTGAACATGAACTAGACACAATTCTAATTTCTATAATGTGTTTGGCATCAATGAGGAAAGTTTATATGCACTACAACACACATTAAAACGTTTACCCTGGAGAAAGACAAGGAGAAACATATGTTATTCACAATGTTAGTGATTAAATCTCAAGAAGCATAGAAAAAACATTAAATATTCCTGCAAAAATGGAATGAAAGATCAGTATTAATGGTCCATACATTAGTGGTGAATTAAAGTCTGCAAAAGCAGACTTAACAAGAAAACATGAGTTGAAATTGATAAACTTATTCCAAATGGCAGAAATAAGTTCAAATTGCCCATGTCCCAGCCATTAGGAAAAATTGATAACACACTCAGCACACACACGCACGCACACTGCACCTATGCGCACATGCTTTAGTTCTTGATATATGCATGAATGTAATAAACTTTAGACCATAGACAGGTTTGATTATGTAGGCTTATTTATTGCACCTAATAATACACATGTTTATCTCAAATTACCTCAGTAATGAAGCTGACATTTTCATCATCTATGTACATGAAGTGCTACTATATCAAGGTGAACAAGCCAACTTTCTGATCCGAGACTCAAATATCAAATTCCAGTGTTACGCTAACTCATAAGTTTGCAATGGACCCCAAAAGAAATCAAAAACATTTACAGAATACATGCTTAGTGAATATCCATGTTTTTAAATGAAAAAAATTTTAAATAGTGACATATGAGATATTCATTAATAGTGTTTTTGGGGTCTTCCACAGTAGAATGTAGAGGAGAAAACAGGTTTGAACACAGGAAGAAGCTGAACTGAGATGGACTTCTCATCATGGCCTCCAGCAATCTCATGAGATCTATGCAGCTAGATTTGCCCTACAGTTCAGTCCCATGGTGAGTTGAAGTAGTCAGGGATTTCTATCCATGAACTGATCAGTTATGGGCTATGGGTAACCCAAGGGGGCCATGACACCATGAGAGAGGCAGCTGCTTACAGCTGACACAGCCAAGCCCATAAGGGGCTGACAACTGTGTCCTGACAGCTCACTAACAACTAGGGGAACAAATCCTTCAATGATAGACATCTGATGAAGCCAACCTCTGCACTTTGACATGACAGAAAATATTCAAACATACAAAGAGTGCAAGAGGAAGTGGCTTAAAACCAAGAGGCTATGCTAACAATGTAAAGTGAATTCTGGGAGTGTAAAAAAACACAGAACAAAATGCATTTAAGATAAGAAGAGGGTAATATAACTGGAGAGGGAAATAATTTTTTAATGCAAGATGTGCTAGTGTGGAAGATACATAGCTCAGTGTCATAGCAGATAACAAACTACCACAGTCAGTGATGCAGCTCCAGGGGAAGGAAATACAGTGTTGAATTCTAAGTAGGAACAGCACAACCCGTGATGAAGCAATGATTCTTAAATTGTAGTTTCAGTGTTTGGGCTGGTTCTTTACACTGTGATCAAAGAGCTTTGTCATAAATGTGGGGCAGCCTCAGGGGAGGAAAATGTATTCTGTTAAAGCATTAATTAATAAGTTCAAATAAGGAAGAGTAAATAAGAGGTGACCACAGCAAGAGGTGACTAAGAGTTATGTTCTGCAAAGAATGACGCCCAGACCATCTCCACCAAGCATAATAATTGGGGAGGAAATGAGAGTGAACACTAATATGACAGACTACCTATGAGGGATGATCCTCCACTGCTTTTTTTGAAATACAGTACCAGCATGAGATGCTATAAAGACAAAAATAAAAATTGATTATTATTTCCTTTGAATAATTTAAGCAAAATTCTATTGCAGATGAATTAATGATGAAATAAATATTTTTAGTCACTCTTACCCATCATAGACATTTTGATACTACTGTTCTTAATACTGATCAGACAATCTGATTTTATATATGGTCCTGGCAGAAGTAATGCCTGCTTGAGTGTGGTTGGTAGGGTAATAATATGGATGTAATTATTTAGTGTTTTAATTTGAACATTTTACCTAAACTGTCATATATGGTGTGTTTGAGTGTGATATTTTATGTTACAGAATTACAGGCTTATCATTTTTTTAAAGATTTTATTTATTTATTTTTAGAGAGGGAAGGGAGGGAGAAAGAGAGAGAGAGAGAGAGAGAGAAACATCAATGTGCGGTTACTGGGGACTGTGGCCTGCAACCCAGGCATGTACCCTGACTGGGAATCGAACCTGCGACACTTTGGTTCTCAGCCCACGCTCAAACCACTGAGCTACGCCAGCCAGGGTGCTTATCACTTTTTAATAAAATATTTTGTAATAAGAAGGGACATTATTTGTGCTAGGCCCTGTATATATCCCAGTATATATAGTAGGTTTACAGTTGTATGAGAAGGGAAACATAAAGTTTATTGTTGTATTGTCATTTATTAACTTGTATATTTCCATAAAGACAACTGCAAACCTACTTTTGCTCACCCTTTTATTTATATACAGAAAAAATGGTAGGTGTGTGGAGAAAAAGAATGACTAATACTTAGACAAGCATGACACAGTGTAATGTTTGTCCTCACAAGTGATCTTGAAAATGGCAGAGATGGGTGTCACTGTTTCCATAGGTAGGTAGCTAGATATAAATGTAAGAAATGAAGGCAGAAGGAATTAGACATTGATCTGAATAAACTGGGGCGTATGAGCCTGTTTGCTTCATCAGGAAGCTACAGCTTCACACCCCAGGGGATTATTGCATTGCTAAGCCAAGGAAACTAACACTCCTTCTTCCCCCTTCCACTATTGGATTGTTGCAGAGCACAGGAGGAGATGCTTAACCTTAAAGACCTGTCAGTCTAACTAGGGGTTGGGTGGACCTATTAAAAGCCCACAACAGCTTGGCAAGTTGATTGGTTCTTTAGAACAATCACCTGGTCTACTCCAAACCCAAACTTATATAACCCAAGGAAAACAAAGAAACTCTCTTGCTTTTGACCTGCACGCACTCCATGCTGTCATGTGCTCTCACACCGAGGAAAATGGGACTATGCAGGCCCAGCAGCCTTATAGGCCCCCAGCAGACAGTGTGGGCTCCAAAAGATAAAGCTTTTACACGAAGCAGAAACTCTGGAAATTGGTCTTTGTTTTGTCCTTGCTGAAAACCTGAAGATGTGGTTGGACTTTTTCCATGTGGGATGGACAGAGATGGGCGATTGGAAACTCAGGTGTGGATTTCTACCTTAAAAATCTACTTTGTCACACTACAGTCTCTCATGCATGCGTCCTTGGAATGCTTTCCTCATAAACCTGTGGAAGAGCCTCATTTCCACCTAAAACCTTACTAGTGATTCAGTGGGCTCTCCATTGCAACAATACTAATTGCCTTCAGTGCTTGGTCACACTGAATTCTCCTGCTGAGTCTGTGAATAGATACTATCATCACCCTCACTTTTACAATGAGGATGCAGGCTTACCTAAACTATGTAATGTGTCCACACTCATGCACTTCAAATATGAATGTAATCCCATGTTTGTTGGACACCAAAACACATGTTCTTAATCATAAATAACATGACAGCATCGGTGCCAAGAAAACAGGAAAGTCAGTTTTATATTTTTCTCTGTATCCTCAGTGGTGTTTAGTTAAATATTTTTTGAAATATGTTATAAATGGAAAAAAATGGAAAATATGGCTAATAGGGAGATGCTGAAGAATTATGTAAAGATTATGTTTCTTAGGGATTTAAAAATTTAAAAACATGGGCTGAATTGTGTTCCCCCACAATTTATATGTTGAAGCCTTATTTCCCAGTTTGATTGTACTTGAAGACAGGACCTTTAGGGAAGTAATTAAAATTAAATTAGATCTTAAAGGTGGGGCCCTGATCTGGTGGAATCTATGTTGTTTTTAGAGTAAATAAGAGGCGATGGTATTTAGTCTTAAAGAAGAAATCACATGGCTCTCTTTCTCTCTGTCTCCCCTGCCCACCTCTCTCTTTCTCTCTTACTCACTCTCCACAACGTAAGGATACAGCATGTCAGGAAGAGAGCTCTCACCAGAAACCAAACCCTTAGGGAAATTTGATATTAGATTTTCCAGCCTCTAAAACTGAGAAAAAATTAATTGCTATTGTTTAAGTCTCAGAGTCAGCAGTATTTTATTATGAAGCTCGAACAGACTAAGGTAATATATTTTTTATTTAAAAGGATGATGTTAAAAAGTGATATAGTTTCTAATGTCAGGTTAATAGGATGCCAGTTCAAACACAGCCCTTAGCATCATAAAGTATGAAATTAGAAAATAAGTGGTAACACACTACTTGTTAGCAAGTATCACTTCAAAGATATCCTCCCATTTGGTATTCACTTGCCAGGGGAGCAGACAGGAAGATTTGTTGTTTTCATTGCTGTTCTCCATGTTTTGTTTTGTTTAAATCATAGAAGGTCACATTTTTTTCTTTGTGTTTTTACATTAGATACATTGTCTTCTGCTTATTTTAACCAGATCAGATGTTTTAATATTCCTGTAATATTTTCAGTAATTGCACCTTTGCAGAAAAAAAGTACACAGAAATAAGTCCATAGAATATCTTTTGGGTGGGAACACTAAGAAAATTGCCTCATAGAGATGTCCTCTTTGCCCTTTTTTTTCCTGCTTTCTTATTATTCTTACTATCACTTTATATTTTATTACCTTGCTCGAGAGAAACCAGCTTTAGCTTTAAGAGAACTAACCTGACATCTTATTCTCCTTTAATTCAGTACTCAAACAGGAACTTGATTAATACAGAATTTTAAAATTATGAATCAGTCTGGGTTTACCTAAAATGACCTTACTTTAAATTAAATCACCTAAAAACCATGGAAAACACAAATTCACCATAAGGTCATCTCCTTATTTAAACTTTTTGATTACTTACAGTTGCAAGAGGTTTAAATGAGTAAATTAAATTTTAAAAAATCACAATAAGTTTATTTGAAAAAGGGCCCTGAAAGGTCAGCAGTGATTAGAGATATAAATGTGATAATTAAATATACAGAGAAAGATTTTGCTTTTTCTAAAATATGTATTTGTTGGTAACAATTTGTTTTTATATTGTATAAGCTATAACTTGATCTTCTGTGTACCTTATAAAATTATTTTCTAAGGAGAAAACCTTAATATTATGATGTGATAACCCAGTATTTGTTTTATTGTTGTCCAAATGTAATTGTTTCCATTTTCCCACCACTGCTCTCCCCCTTGCCACCCATCCCCACCTCCCACCCTCAAACTTTTCCTCCTTTGGTTTGTTCATGGGTCCTTTATACATGTTCCTGGATGACCCTTCCCCTATGTTTGAATGCATTCATCATTTCCTGCAGAAATAGAGAGGAAAAGTCTACTAATTATCAAATTATCATTAGGGATATTGCCTTTGCACTAATTATAAGTACATGTATAGTGAAGAGTATATGCTACAACTTTTTAAAATGTAGTGTTCTTATAATATATCATTCTAGTTTAAATCTTAATTATTTAGTAATATTGAAGAGATTTGGTGTTTTCCACCTTTGAAAGAAAATTCACATCAATACAGCACATAGAACATATAAATAAAAAACTTTATACAATAATACTTTGATCCATAACAAAATTTTTTAACACATAGCAAAAAATAATTACAATTTTTCTCTGAGGGTAATAAAACATTCATCATTTATTCTTAAATGTAAATTAATTATCATTTCAAATTATTTGTTCTAAATTATTTACCTGTATTCAATTAGTGAGTAGTGGAATGCAGGTAAAGATTGAAACAATCAAAAGTACATTCATTACTAAATAAAATACATATGTGCTCAAAAAGATTTCAAAATATTATTTTTGAAGGAGGGTTTATACGAGGACTCTGTAGTCTATCACAAATATTTCAGAGGGATGGAAAGCCTGAAATATTTGTATAGTTTAAGAAATATATCTTAATGTAAAATAATTTAAAATAGCATACTATATTACAGATTCAGGAGCCAAGCAAGACCATTTTAATTTCTCTTTAGCTATGTAACCCATGCAAATTGAGGGCCACTGTGCAAATGTTATTGTCAAAGGGAAAATCTTTTATACTTTATTAAAACAAAACAAACAAAAGTCAAATCAAATTGTTACTTAGAAACAAATTACATTCTTAGCAAATTTCATTTTTGAAGTATGATGTTAATTGAACCCCTGCAGTTGAATTTCACTGGTTTTTGAACTTGTATTGCATTACTTAAGCCTCTGAATCTTAATAAGCTTTTACAGGCACATTTTTTGCTGTTTGAGTAGCACTCTCCATCAATGTTAATGAATATTTTTACAACATAACTTGTAAAGAACTGTTCTGTCCATTAAATTAGATGAAACTTTTAGCATCATCTTGAAAAAAGATGCATCAGCTGTTTCCAAGTGCTTTTAAATAAGAGATATATAACTGCTGGACTACACAATGAAGTTGGCAGAGCTCATAAAAATGTTCCTGATATTCTCATACAGAAGGTTCTCTGGCCAATGTCAACGGAGAGGGCAAGTGATTGGATTAGAAAATGTTGAAAAGTCTGAAGAACAATAAGAAGTAACTTTTGGTAAATATGTCTAGAGCCAAAATATGTGGAAAGCACTATTGAGCACAAATGTTTAAAAGGTAAAGAAAGTTTTAGCATAAATACACTGACTTTGAGATTAATTCAGGCAAAGAGAGATTTAAAACATGTTCTACAATTTGGCCCTGGCCAGGTGGTTGTGTTGGTTGGAGCACAGTCCAGTTCAGCCAGGGTTGAGGATTTATCTCCTATTGGGGCACATCAAGAATCAACTGATGAATGCGTAGATCAGTGGAACAATGAATCAGTGACCCCCTTTCCTTCTCCCTCCCCTCCTCAAAAGAAAATCAATAAATTAAAAAAATAATAAAATGTGCTAATTCATGTTATCTGTAATAAAGTTTTACATTACCTTTTCTTCCTTGGAAAAAATTTTAAACATGACTAAATCTGAAACTTTTTTTTTTTTGGCTATAATGACAGGCTCTGGTAAACAAATTTATGTATGTAATAAAAATATTAACAGTTTCTGTTGTAAAGAAAATCTTATTTCCTATATTTTCTATAGAAATTTGTAGAGAGAGGGAAATTTTTGTTGTATGTTTTCAACGCTCACAATATTAACAAAAATATTGTATTTGACAAGTAAAAATAATTGAAATAACTCTTAACATTCACCAGATTATACTGATAGAAAATGTTGATAGAATAAATATTTTATAACACCATATTTTACAGGTCTGCCTTCCAAATATTTAAATTTAATAGCAGTATAGCTCAGAATGTAAAAAAAGTGAATTTCTGTAATAAGCAGCTTCTTTTCCTCAATAAATCTAATGGCAAGTGAGTTATTTTTGTGAAATCAACTAAAGTTTCTCTGTTTAAGAGACTTTGGAATAATGCATCAGAAAAATGATGGAATTTTATGTCTTCCATGACATATAATTATGGCAACATAAAATATACTGTGAAGTCATCTTCTGAACATCAATAAAAATATATCAAAATGTTTGTTTTATGTTTCTTGTGCTGACAAATATAATACTTCCATAAACTACCAAAATGTGAAAAAGTTTCAATTAGGCATATCTTGTGTTTCATGTGCACCTTACTATTTAACTGGTGCTCAGATGCGAATTAGAGATACCACACATTCCAGCTCTTGCTATATTAAAGCTGAGATTAGGTAAAAATCCTAGAAATTAACTTGTATATATAGTCAGTCTCATTTTAGCTATGACAACTAAATCTTCATTTCTTCAAAGTATTTCTAATTAAACAAATTTTTAATTGCTTTCTAATTCATTTTGGCAGCTTGGTTTCACCTCATGTCAAGATGGCACATAACACTGGATGTTAATTTAAGGCAATATACCACAAACTACATTTTCATTATTTTATTAAACTGTTTTAGATTGTGACTATATACCTGCAGCAACTGAGATAAAAATGCAGGTGTGCAATCTCTTCTCTGTTATAATAATGTACAAAAACCCCTGAGAACAAAGTATATTCATAACTCAATGGGCAGTAATATTTGACCTGTTCTGTAATCTGTTTAAGAATGAAAAGATTTGAAGTTATTTATGCTTTTTCTTTCCCACTTAGTGTGAATAGTCATATGATTTTATGTGAACATGATGCTATGACTGCTAACTAAACCCACTAGAGGTGTTATGTACACAATATGAGTTCACATCGCTCTCCAAAACTCTAAATTTGAAACAAATCTGGTTTCATGGGTTTCAAAAAGGAGATTATGACCTTGGCCATGTGGTTCAGTTAGTTGGAGCTTAATCCCATACACCAAAACGTTGTGGGTTTGATTTCTGGTCAGGTCACATACCTAGGTTTCTGGTTCACTCCTTGGTTGGGGTGCATACCAGAGGTAAATGATTGCTGTTTCTCTCTCTTGCTCTCTAAAAAAAAATAGAATCAATGATCATAGCAGCAGGTGAGGATTAAAATATATCTCTGTGTGTGTGTGTATATATATATATATAAATATATATGCAAGACATATGTATATTAATTTATCTTTCTTTTAATGTCTTTGTCTTATTTTGGTATCAGGGTGATGCTGCTCTCATAAAATGAGTTTCAAGGTATCTCCTCCTCATCCTCCTCCTCTTCTTCTTCTTCTTCTTCTTTTTCTTCTCTTCCTCCTCCTCCTCCTTTGGAGGAATTTAAGAAGGATTATTATTGATTATCTTTGGAATGTTTGGTACAATTCACCTATGAAGCAATATGGTCATGGACTTTGGTGGAATATTTTCATTACTGATTCAACCTCTTTATTGGTCTGTTCAAACTTTCCATTTCTTCTTGAATCAGGAAAAGTGGTATACACACATACACACACAATCTATATCATTCAGCTTGAAAAAGAAGAAAAACCTGTCATTTGTAACAATAGGAATAAAACTGAAAGACAATATACTAAGTAAAATAATGAAATAAACCAGATGAAAAAGTCAAATACTGCACACCCTTATTTATATGCAAAATGTAAAATACTCAAACGTCTAAAACAAAGAGAAGAGAATAGTAGTTGCTCAGGATTGAGGAGAAGGGGAAATGTTAGTCAAGGAGTACCAAGTTTCAGTTTTGCAAGATGAGTAAATTCTAGAGAACATTTGCCTGTAGTTAACACATTTTATTGCATGCTTAAAATTTTCTAAGAGGGTAGATCTTAAGTGTTATCAGCACACATCAAAAAGAAAAGAAATAGTAAATATGTAAAGTGATGATGTATTTTCTTGATTGTGATGATTATTTCATAATGTATATGTACATCAAATTATCAAGTTGTACACCTTAAAATATACATTTTTAAATTGTTAGTTATACCTCAAAAGAAAAAAAATTAAGGGCAATATTCTAGAGTAAGTAACTAAAAGGAGCCTGAAGTTTTCCTCACAGTCATCCATTCTGAGATCTTTGTGGCAAAATCAGAGCTATGAACATGCTGACCTTGGACTTGCATCTCTTCATGTCCTCCCTGGAAGTCACATCTGTCTGGATAACAGTGTACTCACTAGGTGACTTTGCTGGCATTCCCATTATCCCTACTAGAAATCTGAGATGTCACCAGAACCCTCTCTTTTTTAGTGGTAGAAATGAGTTTTTGTGCTATAATTTAGTTGGAAAGAAATGTTTCTTTGTGTGCAGAGTCCAAACTCCTTATAAAATGCAGCACCCTGATTTAACCACCCTAGTCTAAGCTGGAGTAACTGCAGGGGCCACCAGACTAGTTAACCTTTGTCCACTGTTGTGCCCTTACATTCACTTTTCAATAAAACAGTCAGTGTAAGTCATGTCATTCATCTGCTTGAAACCTCACAGCCCTTTTTATTTCCATCTGGGTAAAGTACAAATTCCTTCTAATGATCTGAAGGCCCTTTCTGCCCTGGCTCGCTCACTGATTCTCAAATCTACTCTCTTGTAAGTCATGCTCTCACCTCTTAACTCCAGCTCCAGTGGCCTCTGCATGGCTGTTCTTGTCACTCAGCTTCAGGACTTCGTATGGAGGACTTCTGCTGCCTGAGATACTGTCCCTCAAGTGATCCGCCTAGTGGGTCTCCTCACCTCTTCAATGCTTTGCTAAAATGTCACCTCTTAAATGAAGATTATTGAGTATACTTTTCAAATTTCAACAGTACCTAAACTAACTTTTTGTACTCAAAATCTTGCTTAACTTGTTCTGTGTTTCTCCATTGTACATATAATCATTTTACATACTACATAATTTGATTATTTAGTCATCACGTGATTGTAGGGGATTTTGTATAGATGTTAATATAATAATTTTTACCATAATATAGGTATCCACTAAATGTTTGTTGTATAAATAAATATATAAATAATATATGGTACTAGTGTTTGCTTAATTCAGGTATAAATTTAGAGAATGTTGGATTACTGGGAAAAAAATCAGATGATGAATTAGAAGATCTAGTTTCCGTTTCTTGTTCAGTTTGTTATTGATTATGCTAACTTTGGATGAGTTACTTAATATGGGTTTCCGTGATATAATCTATGAAAACCACAACAAAAAAGAGAAAATTGAATGAGTTAATTTCTCACCTTTCATTCTTTTCATTTTCCATCCTCTCACTCTTGTGAGTGTTCTATAGCTTCCCATAAAAAGTCTAGGGAAGAGTGTCCAGCAATTAATTCACCGGCATTTGTAATTCATGGTGTGGAGCAGGAGACAGAATAAATAGCTGTTGAATAAATGAATGTATGGATGGGTGAACATCTTAAGTGTATTATTTTAAATATTTAGATGATAAGCTTAGTTAGGAGTGTGGAAAGTAATTCAGAGACTAAATAGAGATTGGAGAGGCACCGCCAATTCTCCCATAATACAAGCACAGAAAAGGGGGCAGCAGCGATGTAAGTGCCATCAATGAGTCACATTCTACTAAGTGCAGTGAGGAATGATCCTTGAGGGAGTGTGGAAAGGACACTTCTGGAACTGTGCCATGGCCGGGAAATTCTCTCACAGTCCTGTTGGACTTAAAAATGCATCTGTGGTTGGAAATGCATAATGACTTTCAGCAAATGAAGGATGACCTAATCTTTCACTATCTTGGTCCGGTGAGAGTAAGATATTAGTCCAAGAAGAAATGCTATGAACAATTATTCCATGTGCTGTACTTCTGAAACCATCCCAGTCTCTGTCTTCAAAATAGATGATGATATAGTCATGCAATAAGTTGTACTTTCAGTATCAAGCTGAAAACTGAAAAATAATTGAATTCCACATGCCAACAATTCACAATAGCCCCCAAAAGTTAGACAAAGGTTATTTTAGTCATAGTGATATATACTTTTTAATAATTAATTGGACTTGCCAATGTGTTATAACCAGAACTCAGCATTAGTGGCTAATACTAATGTTAACATTTGTGTTATATATAAAACAATCACTACAGGTAAATTCACTTAAATATATTCAATCCATTCACATAGGTGTAATATGTAGCATTGAAAAACATCAGAAAGCCTTTTGGAAAATTTTCTGTCTCAAACGGGTACTATATTACATCTGAGTATTGTCCAAAAGTTCAGGGTAAACCAGCAAGCAGCATACTCCATAGCATACTGGACAGACAGACCAGATTCATATGGTACTGTGAATTTACCAAATCAGGAAAAATCCACAGCACCCCAAGACAATAAAATTTCACTGTGAAATTGACACAAAATTTAAGGAAAGCCAAGTTCATTAATTTATGGTTCAAAGTGCTTATCATATCAAAGGGATGGGAAGTAGTAGGAGATTAAAAAGCATATAAGTGGAGGCCGAAGGCCTGGGTTTGAAGTTCAGAAAGGGCAGCAAAGGAACTTGGAAATAGATAGGGGCAACCTGAGGATCAAACATGCGCGAGGCAGGCAGACCTGAAGGGCGCGTGTTGTGGGCTGTCGGACACGGTAGCCTGAAGGGCCCGTGCAGAGCCGTCCACATGCTCCCACTGTACAGTATGAGGAAAAACCAAATCTGAGTAAAAAAACAAACAAACAAACTACGTGTCTTAAAATAATAACTCGAAGGCAAATGTATTTAAATTCATAAAACCTATTTCTAGGTTCAAGTATGCCTTGTACATAATTGTATTAAACAAGTAACCTAAGAATTTAATCTCATTTTCTAAACTAAAAGAAAAAAAACGAACATCTTAATTGAAATGTTATGTTAATTGTCAACAGTTTTTTTTAATGCAAAAACAATGATTAACCTGACTGTGGTGTGTGCCACAGCGCAAAAAAACATACTTGGAAATGTTTTCTTTGAATCCTCTCCATTGAAGTAAATGATTAGTTAATAATTTACACTGCTATTTCTACCTCCCATCACCCCACACACACTTTCCAGCCTCTCTGCTAAAAGAATTTCCCATCCCGTTGTCCTTCTCAAGTTTCTGAAAAGCAGATTCTTTCTTACCTTTTCAACACCTAAACAGGTGCCAGACCCCTCATAGAAAGTCAAATATGTTTTGAGCTAAACTAAATTTTGACAACCCTTGGAATATCCCACAATATCAAAATCAAAGCAGCTGTTGCAAAGTATCCAGCCACTCCTTTTATAATTTAAAATAGGAAAACTTCAACATGCCTGCATGAATATTTTCCTACCATGTTTCTCAGTTTGGGTTCCCAAGAGTAATACTTGAAAGAATGACTTGAATGTAAGTACATGTTGAGTGCAATGTGGAAGCACACAGACTGAGACAGAAAAGGAGGAAAATTACTCTAAAGCATGAATGTTTGATGCTGTTACTGCTGTGAGCATCTGGAACTTAATCTCCTCGGGAACCCTGCAAGCAGTTGTGCTGAGTAGACTTTAGAATCACCCTGGGTAGGAGAGGAGGCTGGGATATTTATCTATTGACTTCTATCCCCAGTGGACAAGGTTGTTTCTGATGGTCATAATGTCTCTAAACTTCTTTGCTTCAGAAAGGCTGAGTGCCCCTGCTGAGTTTTAGTAAAAAACTACAGGCAGCAAGTCTGAGAAATGTCATGTCATACTTGTCAGGGGGCCAGTCAGCCTACAAGGTACTTCCATGAAGGCTGTGAGAGATCAGAGCTATGATGAGGTGAGGCGATGCAGGGCATGAAAAACATGGGCTGTGTCAGGCTAACAATATTCTATTTTAAAAATTTGATGAGTTATGTTAATTAAACAGAATCTCAGTAAAGCAAATACTTAATATGTTATAAAAGCCCAATACACCATTTCTTTAAATTATTGACTATCAGGTGTGCTATTTCCCTTTACACATGCATGTTTCAGAATAACCAGAGTACATTCAATCAAACAACATATGTGTATTTAGGAATAATGATAACCAGGCACCCCTCCAGAAAAAGAGAACTTTTTAGTAACAACACAGACAAGGATCTGCCCTTGTAGAGCTCTTGTTTGATGTGGAAGAGGGTCCCACGTGTTATTTAATGCGAGACCTTAGGAACATTGGGTTCTGTTAATACAATCTAATTTATATTCACAGATTGGTGAGACCATGGGAAATACTGTTTTCCTCAATAAAAGTTAACATAATTCATGTTAAATGATCCATATTCTATAAATAAAACACAGTGAGTAGACAGGTCATCAAAATACATTTGATAGGTTAAAGCTCTATTTATTTTTTTAAATTTTATTGTTGTTCAAGTACAGTTGTCTGCATTTACCCCTCACAACACCCCACCTCCCTCCCCTGATTCCACCCCCCTTGGTTTTGTCTACGTGTCCTTTATCATTATTCCTGAAAACCCTAATCCCCATTATCCCCCATTATCCCCTCCCACCTCCCCTTTGGTTACTGTCAGTTGTTCTTAGTTCCAGTGTCTCTGGTTATATTTTGCTTACTTGTTTGTTTTGTTGATGAGGTTCCACTTAGAGTTGAGACCGCATGGTATTTGTCTTTCACCACCTGGATTATTTCACTTAGCATAATACTCTCCACTTCCAAATCAACAAACAACAAGTGCTGGAGGGAAAAGGGAAACCTAATGCACTGCTGGTGGAAATGCAGAATGGTGCAGCCACTGTGCAAAACAGTATGGAATTTCCTTAGAAAACTAAAAATGGAACTGCCTTTTGACCCGGCAATTCTATTGCTGGGATTATATCCTAAGAACCCTGAAACACTAATCCAGAAGAACCTATGCACCCCAATGCTCATAGCAGCACAATTTACCAAGTGCTGGAAGCAACCTAAGTGCCCATCAGTACAAGAATGAATCAAAAAACTATGGTATATTTACACAATGGAATACCACACAGCAGAAAACTCTATTTAATAATTAAATAGATTTTAAAAATAATTTTTAAATAGAGTTTTCTCAATCTCTTATGCCAATAGTTTGAAAACAATTGGATGAGGGCTCCTTGAGCTCAGTTTAATAGCTGTTGTACCAGTGATAGCAGTAATAGAATCATTAGCTAACTGACACCTGTTCAACAGATAGCTAGGATGAAATAATTGATATATGGATAAGTTTAGAAGAGGTTAGATGAAATGGGAGAAGACAAAACAAGTTAAGTTAACAAAGAGGTTAAAAAAAGCATCTGTAAAGCATAACTCCTGAGACAAACAGGGCATGTATCATACTCGGTATATGAGTGTGCTGTAGCCCAGACATAATGTCATGGGGAAGGAATCTGCTGCAGTGGGTGCTTGGGTACAGAGAGGCTCTGTCACTCTTATTGTGGTGCCCATGGGTGAGGCAAGTGTTATGCTTCAGTTGCTTCATTAAAAAAGTAAAAACTTTATACTCCGACATTTCCAAAAGTTGCATAATTAAAGTGTTCTCCAGAATGTCCCCAATTCCATGAATAACTCTTGGAAAAAATAAAAACCTGGTCAAATTGTGGTTTATATTGTTGGATAGTTGATAGCTTACTTGGACATAAGCTACAAAATAAGTTTTAGTTCACAACATATCATATACATTTTAAAGTTAAAAATGTCACTTTAAACTTTTTTTATTGATTTTTTCAATGAGTATGGATCAAGATTTATGTAGAGGTGGGTGGTATTAGAAATCTTCACAATGTGCACATCATATCTGGTCAATCAGTGTGGTTTTTATTAAAATATGTAAATGTATTCAGGATGAATAACCACATATTGGATCTAAAAATCAAAGAATTATGAAAGACAGAAATGATAAAGCACACTTCAAAATATTTCTAATATCTATTCTTTATGGTTGTGAGGGGAGAAAAGACATATCTATGTTCATACAGCTTATGTGAAAAATGAAACATGTTTTGAAAAATACAATCCACAGTTTAGTGTTTTATAAGACTGATAATTCTTCATTTTTGAAGAAATATTTAACATTTAACTTCAGTCTGGATCAATTTGAACCACCAAAAGATGGTGCCATTCTTCCAGGCACTGTCGTTTAACTCTTAGAACATCTTGTGTTTATTTTGTGATATTGAAACTGCATCGCAGCAAATCCTCTTTCATTCTTTCTTTTCACTGTATTTCCCCCCCCACAGGGGGATCCAGATGGAGATCAGAAACAGGAGGGTGGAGAAAGGGCTTAATCAGTTTTGTCTGCATGCTGATTCTAAAAGTATCTCCTCACAAATTAACAACTGTCAGTTTCAGTTCCATCCATCTTCTTTCCATCCTGAGACATCTCAGCTTTATCTTCAAGGGGGCCCTTCTTTAATTGTCTAGGTCCCCAGGACCCCTGTTTCCTCTCCCTAATTTTATATGAGGTCTGTCTCGAAAAAGTCCAACCATTGTTAATATAACAAGAATGGTTTGCACAACATTGATGTAATCTGGCAGCCAAGGAGAGTGGACTAGAATGTGCTTGTAAGAACAGTGAGGACTTTACTGGTCCGTGGGGACGGTGTACCCTGTTGAGCGAGCATGTGTACTGTGCAGCCATTGCATTCAAAATGACTGAGCAAGTAGAGGAACAAACCTGCATCAAATTTTGGGTTAAGCTTGAGCATTCCTTCTTGGAAACTATTTGAGAGATTCAGAAGGCTACATCTATGGGCAATTGGTGATTGGCAGCTACATCAAGATAACACACCCTCTCACCCATCAAATCTCTTGCAGTGTTTTGGCAAAATATTGAATCACGCAGGTGACTCAGCTCCATTACAGCCCAGATTTGGCACCCTTGACTTCTGGTTTTTCCTCAAAATAAAATCACCTTTAAAAGGAAAGAGATTTCAGGCCATCAATGAGATTTAGGAAAATACCACCAGGCAGATGATGATAATTTGGAGAACTATGTGAGGTCCCATGGTGCCTACTTTAAAAGGGACTTAGGCACTTTTGTCCTATGTACAATGTTTCTTATATCTTTTTCAATACATGTCTCTATTTTTCATATTACATGGCTGGGTTTTTTTCTGGACAGCCCTTGCATGCTACCTGAGTGTTCCTCTTTTGCTTAGTCAACCTTCCAGAAACTGTAGAATAAATTTTCCTACATGACATTACCTCTGTTGAAATACCTAATGTGGGTTGTACTCTGTTTTTCTGATTCAGTATTTACTAACAAAACATTTTTGGTAACGTACTTTTCTACAATATTGCATCTGTATTAGTGAGTTTGACAGACCTAAAGAATTTTCAGAAATTGTAAGTTAGAATAAAAAAGACATACTGGCTCTTGTTTTGATCCAAAATATTTCTTTGCTTTTACATCTCTTAATGTGAAAAGGATAGGCTAAAAATATCATAAGACAAGATAACAAAAACATCCAAATATTTTGGTTGTTCCGATTCATGGCATCTCTGTGACTGTTGATTGGCAGGTTGTTTATGGAGAATTTTGTTGATTGGCAGATTACTTGTGAACAAGTACACACACACAGATGTCCTTACATATATCTGAAATAATGTGATTTTTCTATTGGTTTGAAAATTTATTCTGTTATAACACTAGCAAGTATGTTGAAAATAGCCTGTAAGGGTGTTTAATAAAAACAATTTACCCAGCTGAAAAGCATTTTACAAGTTACTTTTAATAGTAATAGAGGAAAAATATCAATAACTCAATTTTCAGAAGAATCTAGACTTCTAACTTCAAAAACAATACAGAAAGTTCTATTATAGTAACAGTTATTTTTCTTTAATGCACACTTAAATGTCTTTTAAGTAAGGCCAGATAATTTGGTATTCCCAGGGGAAATCTACAGAGTAGATCATGTTTTTTCAACAACCACTATAGGATCTTGTAGGGAGAGAGTGAGGAATGCATGGATCTAGATTATTCTCTTTATTTTCCAAAATTAAATAAATTGGGAGTAGTTATACAAATAGGTAAGGGAGAAGAAAGAACTAAAATCAGAGACCTCATGTATTAACAGTCTAATATTACAGAAATATGAGCTACTGTAAATCTGACAAAAAAGTTTACCAAAAACTCAGCAAAATAAAATAATCTATATATTTGAATGTCATTGGACAATTTTTATCAACCACTGAATTCAAAGAATTATAAAAGAGATAATATGGACATTATATAAGTAATTCCTACAGAAACTTTCATTATAGAAATAGTGTTGGAATTATAACAGATTTGCAACAAAGCTCCTGGGCATGAGTGTTATGGAGACATGTACAAGTAACTGACGAATCTTAAAACAACTTATGAGCTGCGTTTGCTCTCTGTCACATCTTCCTGCCATGTCTGCACCTTGTGATTATTTGTATCCTTGTGATTTCTAATGAAACCTTATTTTGGTAAATTTTCTGATTTTGGTGAACCTGATTTTATGGTCTGATGCTTACGTTATTCCATCAACTTAGTATTCAGTCAGGTTTCTCCAGGGAAACAGAACTACTTGGTGATTATATACAAATCTATGGAGACACATACATTCATAGGTAGGTATGTATATATATATACATATACTATATACACATGTGCATACATAACACAGATATATGAAGTGATTTCTATAAGGAATTGATTGGCTCGTGTGGTTAGGGAGGCTGACGTGTCCCCAGATCTGCAGTCAGCCAGCCACAGACCCCAGAAGGCTACAGTGGTTTTGCAGCCAGAATGCTAGCAGGCTCAAAACCCTGAAAGAGGAAATGGTTCAGTTTTAGTTTGAAGTCAGGGAAATAAAAAAATGATGTGTCAGTTCAATACAGTCAGGCAAGATGAGTTTTCTCTTATTTGATCAACTTTTTTCTTCTCTGCAGGCTTTCAACTGATTGGCTAAGGCCCACTCACACTGGGGAGGACGACCTACTTCACTCAGGCTACTGATTCAAATCTTTATCTCATCCAAAACCTCTCTCACTGACGCATGTATAATAGTGTTTGACCAAACATGTGGGCGTCCTGTGGCCGAGTAGAGCTGAGACATAAAATTAACTATCATCCTTATTACTCACCCTTCTTTTTTCAATATTGAAATGATACACAAATTTCCTATACCCGCTTTCTTATACCTCCCAAAAAATGACTTAGAGAACTCTCAACTGAACTGGAACAATGAAGATTTCTTTATTTAACTCTACTACAGAGGTTAAAGAAAGTAGAAAAAGCTTTAAAAAATACACTTTCAATTACATATTAACAAAAATAAATGAGAAAACCTTAAAAACAAGAAATCATCTGAGGTTAAATAACAAGAGGTTAAGTTGACACAATCGTTCATTTTATGACCTTCATTAATGATGCAGTGGTGTAAGACTGCTATCTAAAACATAGGGAGTTTAGAGATTGATACAGTTAAAAGAGAAAAATGAAGGGTGTTATGGAGAAGCTGACTGACAGAATTCAATATGCACAGAATGAAAAGACAGATAAGAATGAAAGGGACCGATGAACTCTGATAAATGGAACATTTGGAAGAGTACATGGTCATGATGAAGGACAATGCCACACACATGAAAATCTGATAAAAAAGAAAGGATAGGATATGATAAATAGACTAAAATTCAAATATGATAAATAGAAGTTTAGAAATGTTAAGAATCACTATATTAGTTAGCTAGATCTTCTGTAACAAAATATTTCAAATTAAGTGCTTTAAGTAATAGATCTTTTATTCTTAAATATTACACAAAATAACCACATTGCTTCATTAAGTTCACCAGTCTCACTTAAATATTTACATAATAATAAGAATCTTATTTGCTATTTTAATTATAAATAATATAATTTAAACTAATTTTTTAATCACTTGCAAAAAAATACTGAAGCCTAAGCTTTCCTACTCGTTATGTATAAATTAGGTAAGTAAAGTTTTACACCTTTCATCTCCTACCATATCAATAATTTTCCAGCTCTTTTTTATGTATTCTGTATTTTTTGTTCTGCATCATAAGAAAAATTACCAGAAGATAAAAAATGTACCATGTGATTGATTTTTAAATCTTATCTCATAGAAATGTGACCTGAGGAGTAGCCATAACACAAGTTCATAAAACCAAGCAAGTAGGTATACACACACACACACACACAATTTTATGGGTGTTACTCTCGCGTTCCTAAATGGAGTAGTGTAAGTCATATAACAACACTGTACATAAATTAGTATTTTCTTTTTATTGAGATAACATTGGTTAATAACATTATATATTTCAGGTGTTCAGTGTTATAATTCAATATTTATATACACTGCATATGCTCATTCCATTTATCATCATATATTTGACCCCTTCACCTACTTCACCTGCCCTCACCCCATATTTCCCATATTTTGTATCATTTTCTTCTTCATTTTCCACCATTCCTTCCCATAAACACAATTGTGTTCTCACCTATAACATTTTTATACTGTTCAATTCCTTATTTTCTTCAGTCCCTGTGTTCATATGGACACATGGACTCTGAGAATACATTAGCCTATCACATTTGAGGCAGAATAGTGTATATGGCATGGTTCTCACGAATAATGATCTAGGCATGAATGAATTTTATCATAACTTTTTTATTCATTACCTATTAAACATTCATATGTTCAGTAGCTGAGAGAATGGAGCTGCTCAAATAAATATTTTAAAAGTTATTTATATGTCATAATATCATCATTGATCTTGAATATAAGTAATAATGAGCCAAATGTTAGCATCCACCACAACTGTAATTCTGCATTAGTCAGGGTTGCCCAAGGACACAGCTGATGGTATAATTTAAAGGCCTGGGAACCAGAAAACTGACTGATTGTGGAGATTCCAGTACAAATCTGAAGACCTGACAACCAGAAACACAGAAAGCAAAAGACAAAGTTTTAGTTCAACAGTCAGGCAGGAGCACATTTAACTTTTCTCTACCTTTTTGTTCTATTCAGGTCCTAAATGGATTAGAAGATGACTCTCCTCACCCCACCACTGAGGGGAGTGTCCATCTGTTTTATTCAGTTTTACTCAATTTTACACAAATTGAAATGCTAGTGTCTCCCAGAAACAGCCCCACAGACACACCCAGAAATAAAGTTTAATCAGATATCTGGTCATCTTATGACCCAGTCAAGTTGACACATAGAATTAATCATCATAATTAAGTCCCATAAACACTCTTTATTAGCCTAAGGTCATTGAGTGAAGATCTTACCTTACTCAGAATTCTCAATCCTAATCAGGATTAATTTTAATTTTCTAATAGCAAACCAATTGAACTCTAGGAGTGTTTTTCTCTCTTTTATTTCCTCTCAATTTCTAAATTCTATTAAAGGACTTAAATCACAGTTTATTTCAGAGCACACACAGTTTCAAATTTCATTTTTTATTCATATGTCCACCTGCTGAAATTGTGGCAACTCATTAAATCAATGAATTGATATAGGTCAGAGCAATTCAGCATATCATAGTTAGAGATTTGTTTAAATAGAGAAGAAAATTTATCAAATGTTATTTTTGATTTGTACTCCCATCTGCAGAAAATATAGCAAAGCATTAATCAAAGAGTCACTACAGGTCAGAGTGATTATATGGTAGGTAAGGTTTTATTTATTTTTTAAAAAATTTCATCCCTTTTTTGAGTTTTCAACCTATTAAAAACATAGTTACAGAATTTTTGAAAGGCTCATAGATTTATTCTCAGACCTAACTTTTAAACAACTCAAAAAAGAGATCATGTTATTGATATATTTCTTTTATTTTCTTATTTAAGATTTAACAAAACTGACATTGTTTTGATTGAGCTTTACGAGGCCATATGCATTTGTTAAAAAGGGGCTATTTTCTATCCTATGAAAATGAATTTTTTTTAAGATTTTACTTATTCATTTCTAGAGAGGGGAGGGAAGGAGAAAGAGAGAGAGAAACATCAATGTGCGGTTGCTGGGGGCCATGGCCTGCAACCCAGGCATGTATCCTGACTGGGAATCGAACCTGCGACACTTTGGTTCGCAGCACACGCTCAATCCACTGAGCTATGTCAGCCATGGTGAAAATGAAATTTTATTAAAAGTTACGAGGATGACTATACTGCTTCTACTTCCCAGCATGCTTTTATGAAAGAAATATTTTTTTTATTTTCCGGTATGCTACCAGTACAAGCTTAGCCTGAACTGTGATACAAATCTGTCTAGTGGGACACGGTGATGGGAACAATTAGGAGGATTCTGTTGTTCTGAAGACACTCCTATAGCAGAACCCATCATGAAGGATAAGGAAGCTGACCTAACCAAGTCACTAAAGGCAATGGTCATCACTTCTGTCTTCAGATTCCTTACTAAGCCTAGAGCTACTTTAACTAAAAACAAAAAGCACTGTTTCCTGAGAAACTAGTCTGAGATACTGGGGAAGAATAGTACAGAGTAGGATAAAAGTATGTTTACAGCTGTTTGCATGGAAAATAATACAATAATCAATAAATAATGATATCAGAATAAATGCTGTTTCCTGTACTCACAACTGTAAGACTACTTTTGCCCCACCTTGTATATTTTAAGCCCGAATAAATGGTCTATTCTGATCAAAGGCAGCTGAGATTTCTCATAGAGTCTCTAATAGAGTAGACTAAAAAGTACCCTTCAGACTTTGAGCACAAACCAGGGAATCAAGGGTGAGTATACAGGGTCCAACAGAAGTAAGGCCAGCTTCGGTGGGGTTGGCAGGGTAATAATATTGTGTAATAATTTATAGCTTTAACTTGAACATTTTGCCTAGAAATGTCACATGGTGTGCTTGAGTGTGATATTGTTGTTACAGAATGACAGGCTTGTGATTTTTTAATAAAAGATGTTGTAATAAAAAGGGGTGTTATTTGTGCCAAGTCCTGCATAGGAACAGATAATAGAGTGTATCTGCAGAGGAAATGAATGCTTTCAAAAAATGTGATGAAATGTAGGTTAAAAATAGGGAACATTGAGCCAGGTTGTATCAACAGAAAACGAAATTAAACAGTGTAAAGAGGGGAACCAAAGATCTTGAAGAGAAGCAGTTAAGTGTCATGATGAGGTCCCAAGAAGGAATAGAGGGATACCATCTGCAGCTGATGTGGAAGGTTTAACCTCTGTTAGGAGAGAAAAAGAAATAGATGAGTGCTGATGAAGAAATCCTAATAGAATTGGCAGTGAAAATATGAGATTGCAGCCACCACATTATTTCAATATTCTCTGTAGGAGATGATATACATGTGAGGAAGGAAGAGGGGTGAAGTCCAGGAAAACGAGTCAATAGATGGTAGTTAGTGTTCTAACGAAGACACAAAACCTTTCCCATCACACATGCTTCTAAGCACAGTGGGATTTCCACTTCCCCAAGAATTGAAGTTTGTTTCTTAATTCTCCTAAATCTGAGCAGATCTATTGACTGCTTTCACCAATAAAACAAACGCATCCCAGGAGACTCTGCCATTCCAGATGGAGCCTTTGACTGAGCATTTAGCTCCTGATTTCTCCATATTAGTGCAGCTGTCTTGAGTCCATCATGCTATGAGAAGACAACACAATAAGAAAAGACCACAGGGTGTGAGATGCCATGGAGAGAAAAACAGGAAAAGAACCAAAGTACCAAATATCTGTCTGGCCCATTTCAGGATTCAGACTGTTCTATCCTCAGGCATTGTCTGCCTGCAACCAAAAGGCATAACTACTCAGCTGAACAGAAGCAATCCACAGAACTATGAGGCACATTAATGACAAATTATTGGTGCAAACCTCTAAGTTTGGGGGTGTTAGTTACACAGAAAAGATAACGGGAAAATAATGTTGAACCTATTGTTTTGAAGGGTGCTTGAGTGAGCTAACCAGAGAAATTTAGCAGGATATATGAAGCTATGTCAAATGCTGAAATAAACTTAATTTATTTTGGTGAATTCTATGTGCAGTTGAGTGAATTCATCCAGCAGTAGTCATGAGCTAAGTGTAGGTTACTAAACACAAAGTAAAAACCTGCGCTTGATCTAAGGTTGATGTCTAGCCAGCGCAGGTACAAAAAAATTAAAATCAGTCATGAGAATAAGAGATCATAATAAAATTATTTATATTAGTGTTTCAACTATGAAGTAATGTTTCATTGCATTTGATTATTTTTAAGGTTTTTATGTGAGCTCTTCTGGGATGCTCTGGGTCTCCATAATCATCAGACCATCACCACCCAAAACATGTTTTTTTCATTGAACCTAGTCACAGGTGCTCTCCATGAAAGTAGTGGATGCAAGTCACTACATTTTTCCTTTGGGCTGCTGTACATAGTTTCTAATATTTTTCAAATGACTGTCTTTAACTGTAGATCTTTATCCTTGACAGAATATGTGCTTTACAGTGGTCTAATTTGGCACTGAAGTTCTTTCTTGGTTTCTCCTCAAGTCGAAGCTTATCATTGAAAATCCAGAACATTATACTCTCTCTGGAAAAGGACAGGCCCTGCTATGCAACATTTCCCCCTAAATAAAGTTTATTTAATGTTGTTTAATTAATTTTAAAAAGAACATGACTGGTAATGTGTTACTTAAATTTATACATGAAGACTTTATCTGAGATTAGAGGAACTCTCTAGAACAAAATAAACTTAAAAGTCTGCTTTTCTCTTTTTCTTTTTCAGAGCAGACCTGAGTCCATGAAATTGTTGATGGTCTTAAGTATGAAAGTTTACAATGATATGTCACATAAATGTCACACCTCCATTTCACCACAGTCTTGAACTGTATGAATTCTATGTCACTGTTACAACTGCCTAGTAAAAAGAACACTTAAATTTGAATAACTGACTTCCTCAGTTTTCTGTTTTCCTGGCTGCCAAAGAGGAGCTGAGAGTCCTTTTCTGAGCCAATAGAAACCAACATAGAATGAGACCTGTTTATTCCGGTTGTGCCAAAGGGGAAGAATGCGAGAAACTGATAAAAATGAAGTTGAAGTGTTTGTTTTAATTTAATTTTTCTCAGCAAAGGGATTTTCCTAAGAAAATACAAGAACCACATAATCGTAATCATTTTGAATTAACATTTTAAAACAAATTAAAAATTTAACTGGCCATAAACATAGCCCCTGCATTCTTCAGCATTGCACAGATGTAAGTACTTGATAGAAAAATTTTAACACAACCATTCAAAGAATTCATAGAACAAACGGCTCTCATTGGACCACAGATGTGACCTCACTTTTCCTATTCACTCATGCAGTCTATGCATAATTCTCTCATTAATCCATTCTATTAGTTAGTGCAGCCTTTACAACAAAGAATAAAATATAAGAGCAGCAATTTGTCTTCTGAGGTAGCTTAGCCATTAGAATTCATTCCCCTCCATTTTATAACAGTGTCCACAAATATTCAAATATGCTTTTATTTACATAATTGGAGATTAGACACGTTCACATTTATATTCCATTTCACTTACAGATGCCCTATTCAGTCATCTGTTATTGTGTAATATTCTCCCCTCAGACAAAAACCTTATACATCATTACTACATGATTTCAATATGACTGTCCCTCCTATAAAGACGTCATGTGTTTATTTCATTTCTATGTGAGAAGAAATGTCGATCAGTCACTTTTGGTACTCGCCCCAACCAGGGACTGTGCCTCCAACTCAGGCCCATGTCCTGACCAGGAATCAAACAGAGACTTTCCAATTTGTGGGGCAACACCTGAGCTAAACCAACCAGGGCCAAAAATGAATTTTAAAAAATACAATTAACTTATGAGTATAAATATATTCAATAGGTATATTTTTTGTGATGGTGAACATTTGCCATCTTTGATAGAAGATTTTCTGTTAGGTTCCTGTGTCTTTTTGACATGATCCCACCTTCCTTGTTAACCTAATATTAAGATGCTACACACTCATTCTGTGTACGATCTTTTCCATAGCTAGAATAAGATATTTCTTCTCCATATCCTGGTTTGTTTTTGTTAAAGTCTTATCTGAGAACTAGCTAAAGATGCTATAGTTAGACCATTGTTTCTGGGTCATTTTAGTAGAAAATGCTAGAAAATTATTGTTTGCTGATTATCAAAATAAAGTACATAATGAGTTCTAGATAATATTTCTAATTTAAAATGTAGAATATAGAACTTTTACTTAACCTATTTTATTGACTCTTGCTAAGAAATTCATTTCTGTAGGACATTGGAATGATAAAATTAAAATATTATCTAATTACTCAATTTTTATACCTTACAACACATAAAGCTATCTCAAAATAAAAACATCATCACTTCAAGCAGTATTTTTAATTAATACTTTTTAATACTTATTTTTGTTCTACTATAGATTTATAGTCAAATTACTGTTTTAAATCCATTTGGTATAATTTCCACCTTTGTGGATATGACCAACTATGTGTATATTTGTATACATTTGTAAGGTTTTACTCTCGATTGTACTGTTTTGTAATTTTTAGTTTTATTTTGTTTAATGATTATATAAAATATGTGTATGGATCAATGTAAAATTTACAAAACAAGGACTATTTGAAGAAGACTAGTTTTTATAGAAGTCACCATCACTTTATTTCTTCCATTATAGGTAACCTTTACTTTTTATTTCAGTGATCAATCATACTTTTTTTATATATTATAAGCAGATATTTTTGTATTCTTTTCCTTTCTTGAATAAATTTGACTATAAATCATTTCAAATAATATATAGACATAACATGTTACAATTTTATACATTCAGAAGTATTTTAAGAAAAAATCAACATTTTGGTAGAAAAAAGAAGTAAGAGATGATCTTACATATTACAATGCCTGTTATAAACTTTCTGAGGTAAGAATGTCACACACATCTGAAGAGATAGACGTTTGTCTCCACGTGAAGGAAAAGCTACAGGTTGGTTGTGCACCACAGACCTTTTATTGGGTTATGCATGTATACTCAGATCAATGTTCCATAGATGTGCGCTAAGATATGTTTGGTCGGCACTTACAGGTGGAAGAAAATGGTCACTGAGTCAGCTTCATCTTGGAAACTGGAGCATGGCTTCTAAAAGCCTTTCATTCCTTTTGAGTTTGAGAATTTTCTCAGCAGGCAGTGAAAATTACCCTAAGCAAGATGAAGCTATCTTCTGTAAGTATCTTGGATTCATTTAAGTTTTTCTTTTTAAAATAGTATTTATTAATATGTCTCATTTAGTGGGTGATAGATCCAAGTGAGAACATTTTGCTTTAAGTAATGTAAACCAATTCAAAATTGCCATTAAATTGCGATTTTGAATTGCTCCAGTCATGGCTAATTACCAAAGAACTAGTTTTAAATTTCTTTCCATTTGTCTGCTTTCTAAAATGTAGAAGAGAGAAAAGATGTTGATGGCTGAGGTAGTGTGTGATTTGCTCCAATCAGAGTTTTTTTTTTTTGTCATGTGTTTATACTTATCTTTTCCAGCAAAAGTCTACAGGCCCGCAGTGCTTGGAAACAAACTTACTAGAAATTGTCACTATCACATTGCTTTGAATACACATCTGTGAATATTCAGCATGTTTGCCTTAACCAAAAGTGATATTTTTTAAAAAGCTGGAATACCTGTAATAACTCACTATGAGATGGTCAGAAATAGACTGAGATTTTGCATGTATGCAATATATGAGTTTAAAAAGCAAACACCATGCCATCTAGACTACATATTTTTTGTAAACATCTAAAAAATAAATTCTTTACATTCTTTTACCCATATCTTAGTACTTAAGAATGTGAACCAGGACTTAACAGTTAAAATAAAGGAAAAGTCCCACCAAAAGCCATGGAGTGTTAAAGGCATGTGATAAAGCGTATGTGAGCAAAGGCATAGATTGTAGGGGAAAATGACCTAAAGAGATATTGTAGGCATAAGAAATGCAACCTGTCTTTAAATATACACAATAATGATCACTAATGAGTATTATATCATCTAATTAGAGAGATACATTTTTCATTTAGTAAGCCTTCCTCATAAAACAGTAGAGTGTTCAGACAAAGACCACGGGATGACACAGATAATGATGGATGATATTTTGGAAGACATCATGAGTTTATATTGCCCTTGAGGTAGGATGCTTTCCCAACTACTTGATTTTTGGGAATTCAACCAAAGGAAGGAGGTTAAAGTCAGTTAGGAAGCAAGTACAAGAACAAAACCATGATTAACTAACTGACAGTGTGTGCATGGGGTAGGCAATTGAATGTTGAACAGAGTTCCTGTATTTGACTTTATTGCAAAAATATTTACCAATTCCCTTCATATTATAATTTTTAAGATACATGTGACTATTTTTCTATTACTCTAGATAATTCATAGCACATATAATTTATTTCATTTTATACATACCAAAATGATTAAAGATTTTATGATATGCAAGAAAAAATAACTCTGAAGGCTTTAAGATAATGATAACAAAAGAGATCCATTGAAATTGGAAGAAAATGCATTAAGTTAAATATCTTATTTTTTTCCATTTCCTCTCATACATGACTCTTTTTGCAATTAAGCTCTTCTGCTTTCAACTCTTGCAGATATTGAATTCTAAATATTGAAGAAGCCACATTGTATTGAAAAAAATGCTACACTTTCATGTTGGAATAAAAGATTAGTTTATAAGGTTGAACATTTAATCTGAATTTCCCATTTAAGGATATTGCATTTCATTATCTGGAAACTCTACTTATAAATGGGGATGATAGATTATTTTTCCCAAACTCAGGATGTTTAGAAAGTCATTCAAAAATGTTAGTTTACTTTTTAGATATGGAGATTTATGTTTTGAATTGATGGACTGTTATTTTAAGGCTGAAAATTGTGCATCAGTCAACCTAATGTTCTACTCCACATTTTCAAATGAGCAATCTCCTTCTTTCTTAGCCATTATAATCAGATGTGTAATAAGTGACCAAATTCCTGTTTATGGAAACTTTGCTACTTCACACCTGAGAAACACAGGAGTATTTCCTACTGTTTTCGCTGTTTAGGCTTCTAGCTTTGTCTACTAAAGCAAACAAGAAATGAAGTTCACTGTTGACACAATCTACCTTGTATATACTGTTTTAAAAGTTCCAAGATTGGAGGAAAATATTGTTTCTAGTCATTCACTCAATAGCAGCCGTATCTGTGCAACGTGGGAGTAAGTACTTAACGTAACATAGAATCCTAACAAACAAACCTGAACCTCCATCCTGCCTTCTTATCTGCTATTGCTTAAAGTCATGTATCCAATACTATCAGCTGTCTCCTTACAAATGCCCCACTAATGTCTTTAAAAAACTTCAAAATTTTGCTTTTCTGTCCCAATTTTCCTACAATTCCCAGTAGTTCTTCCATTGCCATTAAACCTTTGTGATGTTCCTTTACCCTGAATATTCCAGGTACTATTTTGTTGGATTGTTAATTTCTTCCCACCATTGCCATCCTAAACTAGTACTTGAGGAAATGTGAAATATAAAATCAAGAATACCACAACGCAATAAAATATACACATTCAAAGTAACTTAAAAAAAAACAACACTTCAAATTTCCTTGCAAAACGTATGCCCAAAAATGTCATGAAAGAATTGTCATAGTCTACAAAATTTTTTAAAAAATCTTTCTCCAAGTGAATATATTGCTGAAGCAACTGTGCTTCTTGAGAGACCTCTATCTTTAAGATATGAGCTCTAGATTATCCAGGTTCTTCAGATGGCTCAGTCACATCTGATTGCTCCTCAGATGAGATTTAAACTTCCCTGACCTTTTGTATAACATCTACTCTTTCTAAATAAAAGCCAAGAAGGAAAAAAAAGTTTTAACAATATATTAGACGCTGCTTGTAACTTCACAATTTTTCTCTTTAATTTTTATGAATTTTACTGTTTTAATTAGAATCATTTCTTAGCATCATCACTGCCATCTTTCTGATTTTGCAATTGATCATTCAAAATCTGTATTTGCCATCTCCCCACTGATCCTGCCACCACTCTCTGTTGTATCCCTAGGTTACATTAATTTATTGAATGTTTTTATCTCAGACCAAGATAAATTTCCCCAGATTCATGCTTTATTTATCCTTATTTTGCTTTCTTATTTTCTTATTTTGCTTTCTTCTTATTATTTTCTTATTCTACTTTCAAGTGTTCTTTTCTTGTTTACAATATATTCACTCTCAGACTACACTTTCAGGGACTATTTCTATAGTTCATTACAATGCATTCACTCTCTTAACTGTTTCTTCTTGCTTCCATGATTGGCACATGAATGACAACCCCTTCCAGTAAAGGTTAAAAAAGTAGTTAAAATCTTTTGTAAATCACTCTCAGTCATGAAATGATAGAGTTGGTAATGCTATTTAATTTCTCTTCTAGTCTCTAAAACACACTGAAATATTTTAACCATATATCATGTTGTGTCAAGTGTACAGTAAATCAAAGCAGAAACAAATTCCATCTTTCTTTCTCCTGTCCATGTGTAATGTGTGGGACAAGATGACATTTCTTGTGCTCATTAAATATCTAAATAACTGAAAAAAATTAAAAACCTCTTTCTTCTTGCTCTTTGTTAAAGTTTATTTAGCTATCTAATTGTTTTCAAAACATGAAACTGTGAAGAAAGGTATATGAAGTGTACTCATAAAATTGATGAGTTATTACTGATGTGATAATCCGGCTGGTGGTCGACATTCCTTATTCTTCCACAGCAGACTCCCATTAAACAACAGAATACTCAAGTATGCTTCAAAACATGTGCCTTCATTCCTTTAAAGCTGTGCTTTTCTTTTTCTTTAAATCATGGCCAGATTGGAAATTTCAGCCTCCTAAATCCCATCAACTCACGATTGATCTAAAAACAAAACAAAGCAAAACAAAACAGAAAATATCAGCCATTACTGGATTCAGATACATGAGTATACCATTGGTTTACCAAGCAGATGAACTCCCAACAGACTTAAGTTTTGGAGAAACCATTTGGAAAAGGGGGGCACATGGCCAACGTTCAGAAACGGCAGTGATTGCAAGGCAGCACCTGTTCCTGTTGCAGGGTCTGTGGCCATGGGGACCCCCTCCAGAGCTCTGTGCTGCTCTGTTTTCACAGAACCTTGTTTCAAGCCTGGCTCTCCAGTCTTCTCAGCAGCTCCACAGACCATCCCAAACAAAAACGTCTGTTTCAGTAATAATTATCTGTAACAAACAAAATTGATTATTATAGTTCTAAACGGTTAAATCATAAAAGCTCTGTGATGTAGGAAACCTATTTTTTACACCGTACTTGCACTTCGAGCACCGTAAGTTGAGGGGCATTAGGAAGTAACCACAAAAGGAAGAAGTTCTAATTTATATATTATTAGACTGTGTGTGTTAGTAATTGGTGGCTGAATAACACATTTCCCCAAAATGTTGCAGTTTACTTAATATACATACTTAATCACAACACATACTTAATATATTACAGTTTCTGTGGGTCAACAATCCAGGTATAGCACAGCTGGCCACTCTGTTTTACAGTCTCCCAGTGTTACTGTAGATGGTTAGCTAATTATGAAGAAGGAAGGAAGCAAAGGGAATTGGACATTGTTGAGCATAATCAGCCGGGGAACATAAACCTGTTTGCTTCACCAGGAAGCTATAGCCTCACACACTGTAAGGGATCACAGTGTTACTGTGCCAAGAACAAACACTTCTCTTTTCTTCCCTCTGGTCCTAGATTGTGGGGGGAGCAGGGGGAGGTAAATACATGTGCACTCGGAGTCAGAATGGTGCAGGGAGAGGTAGTGGACCACAGAGGCCTGTCAGTCTAACCTGGGGAAAAAATCAGTTGGCTAGGAGGTGGTCCTACGAGAAACCTGTGGAATATTGGGAAGATGATTGGTTATTTTGAAAAAGCTCCTGATTCTTCCCAAACCAGAGATAATATAATCACAGAGAGAACAAATAAAAGCTCTCTCTCAGTGAATCACTCTCACCCTGTGCACTCTGCATTCTCTCCCCATAACCATGTAGCCCTAGCAGCCATGCAGCTGGCAGCCATGCAGAGTCCAAACACAGGCTCCAGGAAGGAGCCCGGGCTATACCATAGCAGCACAGCCAGGAACGGCACTAAGCTGCATGGATGGGGACTGAGACTGCTTAGCAGCCACCTATGGACTACAACAGTCTAACCTTTAATATGAAACAGAAACTCTGGACACTGACCTTTGTTTAGGCCTTGGTGAAGACTCTATTGGACTTTTTTCCATAGCAAGATGCAGAGAGATGGAACATGGGGGCAGCCTTCCACTCCATTAAATCTTGCCATACCACAATCCCCTCTGGGTGGGTCCATCAAATGCTTTTCTCAGGATCCTGGGAAACAGCCCCACTTCCAAGAGCAGCACCAGACTATAATCAAGGTGTAGGTCCAGGACATGAGGTCTCACCTGAATTTTCAATTCAGGAAAAAATAGTTTACAAACTTGCTCACTGCTTATTGAGGCATTCAGTTTCTTGAAGATGGTGGGGACTGAGGGCCTCTATTCTTTGCTGGGTGTTGGCCTGAAGGCATTCAAGGTTACTTGCCCTGTGGGCCCCTCCTACTTGGCTATTTATTTCATCAAAGCATACTAATAGAGGAGGTAATTGGAAGAGTATGTGAGCAACACAAGAGTCACAGTCTTTTGTAAATTAGTCTGTGAAGATGTATCTGTTCATCATGGCTGCATTCTATTGGCTGAAGCCAGTAACTCAAAGCCAAGATGATCGGGAACAGAGATCATTGAATGCTCTGTTGAGGTGTCCCTAACACAATTAAACTTTAAGCAACCTACAGATGATCTTTCTTATGCTTGACCAATAAAATACCTTAAAATAAATCATTACAGTCAAAAGCTATGGAAGATATTGACAGATACATAAAGTGATTACAAATATTAACACAGAAATCATTGGGAGAAGATCTGAATTTAACTATTTGTGTGGATTATCCAGTTAGAAATTAACAACCTACAGCCCTAACATAATATAAAAAAAATCTATGTTGTAGTAGAGAAAAGGGATAGTTAATGAAGTGAGAGTTTGAAACCTCAAAAGGTATCCACAAACTCTCTTTGATTACTGTTTTAACACTAATTCAAAAATTTGCTACTTTATTGTGGATTATTGTGAAATAATATTTGACTAGAAAACAGTTTGTATTGTAAACTGAGACCAAAAGATAAAAATTGTGGGAAAAATAAGGACAACACTGCAGCCTGGTGAAAGATTTTATCACAACTAGGGGAAATTTTAAGACTGCTTATTACTTGACTTACAAATATTTGTTTGTTTTTAGCATTTATAGTAAGCTTATGACATAAACTACAGAGATTCATGGCTTCCCCAAAGACCATGAAAATAGCCTGTTAATCAACTGAAGCTGAGATTTTATCTGTTGTATCAAAAGAAAGTATCAATTTGGTACTTGTGGTTCTGTCTGAAAAAAAGGAAAATAAGAAAAATAGTAGGGTTATCAGTAACAGGACACATTTCTACCAAAGATAACAATGTATAATCAAAGATAGAGTTTCTCATTCCTAGGATCATAAATAAAAAGAATTTGAGAAATGGATAAGAAGAAATTAGAACTCAACTCAATGAAAGTCTTATGTCACCATTACATTTAAAGAGACTTCTGAGTGGAGTGTCAAGGAACCTCCGAAGAGCAAGCTATTTTGGAAAAAGGATTATTGAACAGCAGTGACAAAGGGATCTTAATTCTTTCTTGCTAGGACTTCTAAGACTGTTAGCTAAAAATCTCCAAAAGATCACCCAAGTTGGCTTTATTATCTCCTACTGAAAAGCATCAATTTGATAAAGTCTTAGTGGTGTGGCCATGGGGAAAATACCAACAAATTTCTTTAGTGTCTGAGAGTGGGGAATTTAAGGTGGATCTTTCCATGTGGAAATATGATGGGAATGAGCAAATTTCATAAAATACTATTTAGGAATAGTGAACAAAGTGAAAGTCTTGAAAATAAGTGTGAATAATAAATGTCTGTTCCCAAATAGCGTGGTTTGACAGTTTGGAAAAGTTATTGCCCTGAAACAGAGGATTTTGGCTCAGCTGAACGAGCTATTGTTCTGAAAAAGAAGTTACTTGAGGAGGTTAATCTTCAGATAAATTGATTTGGGGGAAGTTCCAAAAGCAAGTGATGACATTATGTACTGATTTACAGACTTGTTTTCCAGAGAAAGACTTTCTTGAAACAAATAGTAAAAATGGAGGCAGCTTTAACTTAGCCAGAAAGGTCATGCTATATACCTGCAGGAACAATTAATTCTTGGTGTTCTTATTTCCCACACCTTTAAACAAGGGTAAATTAAGCTCTTAAGATGTTTAGTAAGCTTCTATCAAATATCCTAAAATAAGACCAAAGGAAACAAATTTTAAAAAAGAAACCTTTCATTACTACTGAACAGAAAGATTGCTCCAAAAGTGAGACTACATCTGTTTCCTGGCCATAAGCAGACATTTTATATTTTATACACATTTAAGTTGGTCATGAAAAAAAGGAAGGAAAGCAAGAATTTTAGTTGATGGGTATGGTGGTGAAGCAAAATGAATGAACAATTCTGAGTTCTCAAAAGCACCTGTTTAAAGGTAAATAAATTGGGGAGAAGGTAAGCAGTTAACTTCTGAGGATTGCTTTTACCAATAAAACAGGTGGTTTACTTCCCATATTTGCAACTTTTACAACATAAGTTTTGCAGAAACATTTTAACTATTTATATAAGATGAAGTTATAAAATTAGAAAGTAACAGAATCTATATTACAATTCAAGTTTACTTTATTAAAATCCTGTTTTGACGTAGCATTTATGTTATCTTGTATACTATTATATCAAACATAAACATATATATATATAAATACATGTTTGATGTATATATCTAATAGATGCTTGATGAGCAAATAAATGTTACGGTTTACCCTGCTTCATACAGTGACTACTCAACTATTTTAATTGTTTTATCTTTCTGTTATGTTTATGCTTGAAAATGTAAATATATGATAGCCTATTTTTATATCTTGTGATATTTAGACAGGAGTGTGATCAAGAATACATATTATAATGACATAAAATTATTTCATCTTTTTAATCATTTTCCTAGTATGACAAAATGAGATTATTTTCTTTTAAGAATAAAGTAAAAGTGTCCCAGGTTCGATTCACAGCCAGGGTACATTCCTGGGTTGCAGGCCATAACCCCCAGCAACCGCACATTGATGTTTCTCTCTCTCTCTCTCTCTCTCTCTCTCTCTCTCCCCCCTTCCCTCCCTAAAAATAAATAAATTAAAAAAAAGAATAAAGTACATTAAAAATCTGTTCTAATTATTTCTTATTCAATTTATTTTAATGTTACTACTTATATACCTCATTTTAAAATTAAGTAGTTATAAACAAGAATGAAGTACTATAGGGCTATAGAAACTGACAGACATAAAAATGTTGATTGACAGATTTATTTGTTCGGTATACATTTATTAATGCTTTTTATGTGCCAAATGCTGTTGGAAATAACATAGTTTTGATTTCAGACCCTTATTTTGGTTTAATGCTAATAATATATTGCTAGATAAAGTAAATTCCAGGAGAATTATATATAACTATACGTACTATCATTATATATATTATGGTTATATATATGTATATATCCTGTCTTCCATTAATAAGTCTAGAATATATCCTTTAATTATGAGCATTAACATTTGAAAAATGGCAAAAATTATTTAACTTTCTATTTTTTTACTAAGAATATTTAGGTTATTTGTACTTTAACAATAAGTGTATATTACTGCATAATGAAAATATAATTTAATAGTATCACTGAAAAATGTCTTGCTTAGTAACAAGGTCCTTTAAAGTATCAGGCATAACACTAATATTTATATAGAATGCTAAGTTTTAATAAAACAATCTTGAATATGTCAGCAGTTTTAAAGTAAAAGGCATATACCGTGTCCTGCAGAAGAAACACCTACTTCAGTATGGTTGGTAGGGTAATAATAGGGGTGTAATAATTTATAGTTTTAATTTCAACATTTTACCTAAAATGACATATAGTGTCCTTGACTGTGATATTGTTATATTACAGAATTGCATGCTTATGATTTTTAATAAAATATTTTGTGATAAAAAGGGGTGTTAATTGTGCTGGACCCTATATTTTCCAGATGAGTTTCCCACCTACAAAATGATACATTTATGTACTTCATTATAAATGTTCTTTCTAACTCTTATATTCTTTCTCTGATTCTAAATAATAATCAATCAGAATGCCCATGAAAGAAAAATACAAACAAAAGGGAAGATTCAAAATAAACTAATAGCATTATGGTCACTGATTAAAGTTTACATGTTAAAAAGCAAGGGCCTTCAGATTTTAAAGTGTGCCTTCATTTTTCTCCGTAAGTGTCAAGATTTATTAGATATGTCTATTTTTAGCAATTCACATGAAGGGTAGGGAATAAAGACAATCTTTAGGTGAGGGACCAGTTTTCTCAAACCAGGGTCTCTGAAAAACTAGAAGCACAGTAATGAGTGAGAGTTTATTCAACATGCAGATCCCTGGGTTATAACCACAATCCACTGAGTTAGAAACATGAGGTGGACTGCAATTACTGAACATTTACAGTAAGTTGCTTTGGTTATTCTTATAACTGATAGCATTTAAGAACTACCTAGAATTAGAATTAAGAAAAAATGGTAGCACATAATTACAACAAAATCAAGTAATAGATTCAAGTAATGCAGACTTCATTATGTCTGATTTGATTTGTTGTTTAATGAACCTGTCATTCTGTATCTGGATGACCACGCTTTCCAAGTTATAGAAACCTGAAGTAATAACCTTACAAAAAGTGTAGCAAAAATACCATTGGAGGGAAGTTAATGAGAGTTCCAAAAGTAGTTTAATAGGACCATAGGAACCTTCTCAAGTGACAATCTTTCCATAGCAATTGATAAGGAACTCTCACAGGTACTGACTTTGAGTATTGACTCTGGAGGGAAATACAGCTTTCTTACCACATTTCCAGAGAAGGTGTTACGGAACAAAAATGAGTATTCCCAAATGCTCCATGGCGAGGTGAGTGGAACAATGACTTATTACTCTCTTAAGCAGAAATGGCACAAGTACAAACGCAAAACTTAAAACCTATCACAGCTCTTGCCTAGAGCCCACTTCAAGCAAACCATTTTAAAGGATTTTATGTAAATAAGTATAGCTGACAAATTGAAGAGGCGCAAGTGAGTTAAAAGAATATACTTATTAGGTTCCTTTATTTTTTAAAGTAGTAGATTTAACTTGATGCAGGTGATAGAAAACTTGAACATGTGGTGAAAATTTAGAACTTCTCACAAGCAAAATATAGATATACAGGAAATTTTTATGTTTTCCAGAATCTTGAAATTCAATTCATGTCTCCTAAATTTTTACTTTAGTGAATGTCACTATGAAAAAGTTTCATAAAGTAAAAAACATAAATTGATCTTATTAAAGATTTAGCTTTCCAAAGTTGGAAAAGTAAGAGATGTTTTATGATTTTTTAACTGTCAATCACCTAGCATTAAGTAGGTTGTTCTACATATTAGTCATTTAATTTTATCTGTCAAAATGGAAAATATGTGGGTAGGCACTTGAAAGTTCAAGCAAATTTAAATGAATTAGAGGTTCAAATAAGTAATTACTGTCAGTGGATAAAAGGTTACTTAGGACTAAACCTGACCACTCCATCTATTTTATAGTCTCCAGTCAAAGTTAGGTGGCTGTACATCATTGACACCTTTTTTAGATAGCTGACACAGGTATTAGTATTCTGACATTGAAACTAATTTTACAAGATATTTTGAATTTAACTAAGCATGAGACTTGAGGTCTAAAGATATCCTGCTACTCTTTAATTCTAAGGACGAATCTCTGACAGATTAAAGGCTGTAAATCTCTTAAAAACAGTGTCATGAATGTCTTCAAATGTCACTCAGTGTCCCCAAAATGCTGTCAAAAATAAAAGATCAATTATGTGTAAATATAAAGGGAAGGAAAGCAGGAAAATCAAATTTTTCAAAGAATTTCAATGCTGACTTAATTTCATAAAATGTTAGTCAAAATTCTCAAAGACAAAATTAATGACAGCTGAGAAGTTCATTTATAAACTTTAAAGCATTGAAAACAAAATGAAAATAATATATACATTTAAGGGGAAAGTAGAAATAAATTACATTTGTCTAAATAATGACATGTAATAAATAAAATTCATGAGTTCATTGAGCATCTACTATGTGCCAAGCTTTTCTTAGTTATCAAGCTTAACCATGCTCAATTTTGACCTTTCTAAAAAGACTTGTTCTCACAGCCATGCCAGGTAGTTACCAGTGTACCTTCCCTCTGGGGTCTCCTATGCCCTTTCCTCCTGTGCTACTTCACCACTAAAGCTGGGACTGAGATAAGAGTCCTGGTGTTTGTCAGTGTGGCACCCCCTTGTACATGATTGTTGTTTTTGCTGCTGCCTGCTCTCAGAGATGAATTATGGGAGTAATAGAAGCCTGTCTTGCCCGCATCAGCTCCACAAGAATCAACTGAGGTGATTCTGGGAAAGAAAGCTCACAAATTATTGAGGATTTCTTTTCAGATACTTCTTTCTATGGTTGTACCACTGGTCTCAGTTCCTCCAGCCTTTTCCATTATTCTACATCCTTTCCCTCTTTAAAACATGTTTCCTTTCCTAATCTCTGAAAATTAAAATGTCCCTCTTCTGTGGACTGTTTCAGTGGAGAAAAAGAAAACAGAAAAAGACAAGCCCTTTTACCTTTCCGTCTCCTTTTTTTTACTCTCTCATATCACCTCAAGGTCTCATTTTATGGCACCAGAACGTAAGAGCAGCTTGCCTCGGGGTCAGGGTATAATCATTACGTTTTGTATGCACCCTGTTTTTTCCTGAACACCCCCGCTGAAGCCAGCTCATGGACAAAGAAGCGAACTGAATTGTAATGTTAAATGTCACACTGAATTTAATGTAATGTAACAATTAAAATGACTTATAGCTCAGTCATTTCCAGTGTTAAATTTAGATATTCTCCCTTGCTCTTCCTGTTACTGAATGTCTCGCACACTGCACTGAACGCAGCAGAGAGGAGGATGATATTGAGAAGTATCATACAAGATCAATTTCCTTAGGACATTTACAACATTAAGCGGGGGGCAAGAAATTCATGCCTAAGATTTTGAAAACCACTGTCAAATTTCTGTATAATAACGAAGTCCAGAGAATTATATTTTTGGTGTAGATGAATTTAGTTTAAATGATGTCAGTTAAATGGTGTCAGATGATAGAAGTGCACTCAAGTGGAAAAGTCCTGAAGGCAGTTCACAGTGCAGGACTGACGCTCAGAGAATGGTGCAAAGGAGAGAGAGTGATGAATTACTCTGTTGCACAGGAAGGGGTGGGATTTTAAAGAAGCTCATCTATATAGGGTGGGAAACAGATTGGGATGACTGAACGTATTTGAGAACTCTGAGTTAAACCACGGACGAGAACCCAGCTGCGTCTTCTTTTATTCATGTGCTATGGTGCAAATCACTTGCCTTCTCTGAGACTCCATTTCTTCTTTTTAACCTTTTTAAAACTTGTTTTATTGTTGTTCAAGTACACTTTTCCCACCCCAGCCATCCCCACTCCCTACCCTTGATCCCACCCTCTTTGGTTTTGTCCATATGTCCTTTATATATGTTTCTGAAAACTCTTCCCCCTTTCCCTCCATTATCCCCTCCCACCTCCCCTCTGCTTACTGTCAGTTTGTTCTTAATTTCAATGTCTATGGTTATATTTTGTTCACTTGTTTGTTTTGTTGATTAGGCTCCACTTATAGGTGAGATCATTTCTTAATTTTTTGATTAAATGAAATATCTTCAGTGTATAAAATAGGTGGAAGTTGTGAAGATGTAAAACAAGTGCTCCCTGCTGAAATCATCAAAAGAGCAACAGAATGTTAATCAAGTAACAAGTTTACTGGTCTTACATTAATAAGGGAGTCATAAAAGAGTCTTTGCAACATCTCAGAAAGGGATGGTCAGAACGAGATGTTTATAGGATGCTGTGGTCTGAGGTACAGCAGATTTTTTCAGGTTTTCCAAAGAAAACTTATTTGAGTTTGTCACAAAAATTGTCCATCATTAATTAAAGGACACAGTGAGATGTAAGTTTTGATAACTAGGCTGTTTAATAAACACAGTGTGAGGGAAACTTATTCACACAAATAAGGTAACTCTTGTTTGGGAAAAATAAAATAGCTTTTAAGAATCCCCTGAATAAAAGTAAAATCACTCATTGACTCACAGCCTTATTTTCTCGTGTAAACATTTCTGGACCAAATAGATAAGTCATACAACTTGCCTTTAGCTCAGTGAGACTGATTTTGGAATTCTGACCTCCAGACTTGTAAGATCACAAATTTGTGTTGTTATAAGTCATTGTGTTTTGAAAACTTGTTACAGCAGCAATAGAAAAGTAATATGACTTCTGAGTTCTTTATATATCAGAGCAGAAACTGGTAGTCCCAGAGAGAGTATTTCTCTCCATATACATCAGGTACACTTGCCTTCTGTAGAGGGAGGGGAGTGTTTGCATCAGAAGGGATGCAGCTTTACAAATGTGTTTCAACCTTGTCTTTACTTTAGAGTTCTAAAACTATCCCCCACAACATTCCCTTCCCCTGGTTACTCAATCAAACACAAATCTAGGTACTGCTGTGAAGGGGCATTAGAGGTAAAAGTAAGTTACTAATTAGCTTATCTTAAAATAAAGATATGAACTTGGATTATCCACGTGGGTCTGTTGTAAACACATGGCCTGCTGATTAGAGAAAGAAGAGTCAGATTGACATAGAGGAAGAAACAAGAGATGAGGCAGAGGGCACATCAGGAAGAATGTGATGCATGGGAAGGTCTTGTCAATCGAGCTTGGTGGGTTTTGGAGTAGAGTAAGTGTGTCATGAGCCAGGGAATGTGGGTGGATTCTAGGATCCAGGAAACAGTCCACAGTTTATAGCCCAAAAGGACACAAAGGGCCTCAGTTCTACCTCTGCAAGGAACTGAATTTGGTCAGAAGCTTAAAGGAGCAAATAATTTGCCTCTAAATCATCCAAATACGAGCAGATACTGGGAACACACCGCGTTCGGCCTTTTGAAACTCTAACCAGTGGGATCAGCCAGGTCTTGCTGAACCTACAATTTTGACCTACAGAACTGCAAGGTAACAGACTTGTATGGTTTTAAACTCCTAAATTTATTGCCATCTGTTAGGGCAGCAAAATAAAATATACAAACAAACCAAATACTACTTGAGTCTCATTTCAGAACAATTTAAATAGACTCTGCTGTTAGGAGCTTTGGCTTGTATTTCTTACTTTGCAAAAATAGCTCATATAAATAGTGAGAATGAAGACTCGAATTGGTCCTGTCGCAGCCACGTATTTTCCTTGTTTAAGCACTCTAAGTCCTCTGTCCCAGAACAGCCCTCAGTGTTGGACAAACAGAAACATTTAGTCAACCCAAATATCTTCCTAAGTGAAGCTGAAGTGATGCAGAAGATACAAAAGATGCTTTTGAACTTGTACCTTCTAAGTTTTAAGCAAATTCCCATGCAAATAGTTTCTTTCAGAACCATCATACAACTTTTGCCCCATCTTTGTGGACAGCAGTCACTTGCATTTTCTTCTATTTCTACAAGCATTTTTGCATCCTTGTAGTAAGTTCAGAATCATCATTTGCATAGTTTTTATCAACTTCTTTTGAGTTGAGACTGTTACTGAAACTTCACTATAACCAGCATGCAGGTCATATCCAATTATGACATCTCAGTTAGGCTAAGAAGCAATATCTCTTCACATTGCTCTGAATCACAGTTCTTTTGTTTGTGAACTGTTTTATGTGATCTGAAAGAAAATCAATATGCAGTCTTAAAATACATGTATGGAACATTTTTACAGCATAGTGTAAATGCATTTATCTTTTTCATTTCTTGCGTACTAAAAGCTTATTGTAGTTTACCTTAAGTATGAGTACTTACATATTCACATTCAAACAATTTGTCCTCAAAAATAATTTTCTATAAAGAATAATATACTATTATAAAAGCAACAATTTCCAGCTATTCACATCATATATGTTCCAATAACTAATACAATTCTTAACATTTTCTTTGAAAATTGTTTTTGCTAGCCTGTATTCAAAGAGAGAAATTTTTTATTTAGCTTCACTGTAGATTTTTCAAGGAGAAAAGTGCACACACAGACATACACAGAGACACATTTTACTTCACATTTCTAAATGTACCCTTATCACGAAAATGACAAATATATTGATTTAAAAGTATACATTTTTACATATTGAAATAAAATTTGGGAAAATTGCAAATTGCAATAATTAATATGGCATATTGTTGACTTTGAGCTGTATAATTTAAATAAAACAAAAATGCAAAAATATGCTCAACATCTACAAAGATGTGCTATCAGAATTTTTTAAAGTGATAATAGCTAAGTACAGAAGATTAGAAAGTTAAAAAATATTTTTAAGCCACCAAATAACATTCTGTTTAGAGGAATTATAGACACTATAATTAATACATCAAATCTCTATTTTTCTTTGAGTATAGCTTAATCTGATGCAGACCCCAGCTTGTGGGGTCCCCAAAGTTATGGTTGAGTCAAGATAAATTCACACAGACTACTGAGTCCTGTGGAGGAACAGGGACAGCATGGCTTCTCTCTCAAGAGGAGAAAAAGCCTTGGCCCCTGCCTTGAGGGTCCTTTATTTCTTATCTGGGCACATTACTTGATGGTCCTCATTTACTATGCACAGGTTTGCTTTAGGTAGTTCCCTTTTATAGAAAACAAAGGAGATGATGCCGCTAATCGCATCACAGAAGAAAGATATTTGCAAATGAAAAGGGAAAAGTGGTTGAACTGGTTACACTTGTCCTTGGAAGGTTTAGCATGGATTTTAGGACATTACTTTGCAGTAAATGTTTGCTGCCTCAATTCAGGATAAGAGACTTTTAGCAAAAACAAGTCTCATAGCAGTCTAGGTACAGTGCAGGCCTGATTCCCCATGGGAGAACCTATCCGTGAGCGTGGGTCCTGTGAGTCTCCCAGTGGGAGTTGGGCCCACGCCATGCAGAACAGTCTCCTATATAACCTATCCTTGCTTTATTACATTCTCAGCTAGATCGTCACCATAATCTTTAAGTTTTGTATTTTTCATCAAATGTCTTTAAGACGGGATATTTACTTTGAAATTCTTGTACTTCTAATTAAATACTAACTTTTCAAATTTATGTTCTATTTGTATAGTTTGTGCTTACTCTTTGAAAAAGTGAAACATGAGGTTAGGAGTTATATTTGTCTTTATGTCATATCCTTCTTCATGTATAAATAAATATGATAATTTTGGCTAAATTGATTTTTAGCTCAGGGAAATACAAATATAGAATGGATATGAATATCCTGTATTATTTTAACCAAAATCTTCCTCTAGCCTCAAGTTAGATTGATTGAATCATGTTTTTTTAAACTACTTCCAAAAATACCTTGAAATTTATTTTTTGAATGACATTTATTTATTACACACTCAAATCATGTATTTTCTGAAAAAGTCATGACATTTCCCCCTCCTACCTTAGGGAGGATCATGTAAAGTTCATATCATTTGATCACACATTTGACCACTTTCTAAGTCTAGAATTTTATATTAAGCTGGATTCCCCATGCATATTTCCACAATGACATGTTCAAATGACCTGAAAATATTTAATTTGGTCATTGTGATTAGCTTGGTCAAATTGTAAGTCTGAGTCTAATATGAATACATTGGACCTTGTTGACCCCATCCCTGAATTTGGTTATTTTAAAAGCACGACTAGTGAGATGTTGAAATAAGTAATTACAGAGAAACTCATTATGTTGAATATACACAAAGTCACCCTATATATTTAGCCTTTGAATCATCTCCTCATTTTGAGTGTGGTAGAACCTCTGGCTTGATTCTGCCAGTAGAATAGAGCAAAGATGATGAGAAAGTCTCTCCTGTTGGTTATGTAAGGCCCTTCACAGCAGAGTAGAGCCAGAGAGTCTGCTAATCTTTAAGAGGTAAACTGTCATGATCTCAATGGTCTGGAAGAGGACCTGAAACCATGGGTGGTCTCTCAGAGCCAAGAGTGGCTCCCAGATGACAGCCAGCAAGAAAAGCAGAACCATCCTTCTATAGTAGCAAGAAAATGAGTTTTTCCAAAACTTACATGAGCTTAGAAGAGGATCCCGAGTTCCAGAATGGAATTTAGCCCTATCGACAACACCTTGATTATAGCCTGTGAGCCACTGAGCCGAGGACTCAGCTATGTCATGCCTGAACTACCGACACACAAAACACATGAAATAATACATCCTCACCAACTGCAGGTTTCAAACTTTATTTTTTTGTCACTTTGTTATGTATAATATGGTGTCTTACCTTTTTAACTTGTGTTTCTCTATTTATAAATGAAATTAGACACATTTTATCTACTTAAAAGGCATTTTAATTGAAATATTATTGAGGTGATTATAGATGCAAATGAAATTATCAGAACTTTAATGTTAAATATTTATTATATTCTAAGTGAAACATAATACACATTTGCTATTATTTCAATTATATTTTATTAGCTAATGTTACTAAAATATATTTATTCATTTGAACAGCAAACACACTGAAAAAAATTAAAAAATATAATTACATAATACCAAATATATTGTATTGCTTTTCTTTTTATAGTCTTCATTTGTTGACCATCTTTACTCAGATGTGTATGCGCACGCGCGCGCGCACACACACACACACACACACACACACACAAATATATATAAATACTTTCAAATTCTCTGGTGGTAAGCAACAGAAACTGAAATAAGGTACATTAAGCAAGAAACAAACTTAAACATATGGACTGGCTCATGGATCTTAGTGACAAGCTTAAACATCATGTCAAAGTTAGAACAGAAACTGGATGAGTTTCTGTTCCAAGCATATAACTAACAGAGCCCAAAGGACAGACACTTTAAAGGCCCCTGCTGGGATTAATCACCTCTAACTGTTAAAGTTGCCTATGTCACTCCACTCAAGTTCCGGGAGAATTCAGGGAGTCTTGACACTCCCCACCAGGACTCTGTCCATTACGTGTGCGGCAGGCAACGGGGGTGGTAGTCCAAAGGTTCTTTAGTATAGTGCCCAGAAAAAAGATCAGATCAATGCAGATCCAGTAGCTACAACAGACGTCCACAATATCTGAAATTTTATTATTATTCCACTTTAATAAAGTAATTACTCTCGATGCAACATTAACTGCTTTCTAACTTTTGTCATCGCATACAGTGCTGTGGTCAGTAGAGCAGTCAGTAGTCGAGGCTAAGACATCCCCAACCTGCTAGTTCAATGCAGGGTAAGTTTTTCCAGCTAAAACTGCCCATTGGAAAATTTATACCAATTTAAACTTTATCCAGTAGTTCAAGGGACAACCTATTTCTTAAACACAATAGACGTTTCTTTTGTTTTACTCTATTATGTTATCTGCAGTTCTTAGATCTCCAATTAGATTAAAAATTGGGATTTTTTTCATTTGTGTATTTCTGGTGTAAGCATGCCTCAATTTTTCCCCCAAGAAAGTTTGTCTTTTATTTATTGATTTTTAAGAGGTCATTAAATGATTTTTTAACTCTTTGTATCTCATACATCTTGTAATTATTGTTAAAATTTTGTTGTTTCTTGTTTGCCTCTTCTTATAGAATATTATATTAAACAAAAAGAATATACATTTATATGTAGCCAAACTGTTACACTTTGTTTTTATAAGTTCTGCCTTTTCTTATAGTTGCTTAGTGTGGTTTCTAGATGAAGTAGAGTTTGTCTTTGCTTTGTTTTTATGCTTAATCAATGTACCTGTGCAATGTAGTGACTAGACCTTAAATTATTTAGAATAAATGTTACCTTCAACATGATTTTTAAATATATATATACACACAGTACTTGGCATTGGTAATGAAAATTAACAGATAGTTGAAAAAAACAGAGGATCAGGATATTTGCCTTGGAACTCCCTTATCTGCCTAAATTGTTCAAAGAGAAAAAAATACATTTCCCCTGTAATATATTTGTTCAGCTGGCCCCCACAGACCTGGTTATAGTGCTTTCCTACCACCACACTGAGTTGCGGGGTCAGGTTGGTTCTTCAATAATATTTTCCTTTTGAAGACTTCTTATTCAAGTTGTGGATCAATGTTAGGTAACATGTTCTTATAATAAAGTGTCTACTCCAAATGTACTCCAACTTATGTAACACCAAAAATTTCCATGTAACTTAATTTTAGTACAAAACCTACTTCTATTAATAGTTAAAAGTATACATAAAATTGATGTATTGTAGGTTAAATATTGGGTAACTGAAATAATCACTTTTTTCTCCTGATTTTTATTATATACTCAAAGGCAAAGTAGATCACAAATTTTAAATGACCATTATGGATGTTATTTTGTACTGATTTAGTGTAATAAAACTGACTGCATTTGGCACTTTATGCCCATAAACTCTTATTGAAACATAGGCATGCTACAAAGAAGTTCTGCAAAATTACGTGTACATTACCTGCAGGTGAGATGCTGACAGAGAACTATTAGCAAGGAAACTGTATTCTGGGACTGATTCATAAAGATATAAAAATACTGGAAGCACAACCACCACAGTCAAACCAACATATGAACTTCTTAAAATGGCACTTACTTTAAAACATATGGGTGTAATAATTTTCATTTTTTAAATAAAATAGAAATTCTGACATTTAAATGTTAATGAATAGTTTTCAGTAGAGTTTAGGGACAGTGTATGCAATACCAGGTATTGCAGAATGAACAATTTTATATTTGGAATTTTTCTTAATATTATAATATGAAAACGATAAGCAGTGTTTTTAAAAAGTTACTGATAAAAGACAACTTAAATAGTAAAATTGAAAATCAATAATTTTTCAACATATTTTCACAAATAAGAAAAATATGAGGTTACAGGAAGTTAACAAAGTATATTTTCATGCCTTTTTTTTGTATGAAAACAAAGGTATAATTTTTATCTCACAATATATTGTCCTAGAACTTGAGAAGTCCAATGTATAGGCCAGGGATTTACTACAGTGATCATTGACTTGGCTTTGGGATTTCCTAGAGTTGTAACAACAGTGATGTGTAACAACAGACTGCACTTCAGAGCTTTGATAACAAGAATGGACTTTTTTAAATCCTTTATTATTCTTTTCTTCTCTTACTCTCATACAACACAACAGCATTTGTTCAGTGTGTGTTAACTATGAAGTGGCAAGTAGACCAGTTTTGGAATAAGGAGGTCTTGATTTTTGCCCCAGGACTTTGCAGAAAGAAGGGACCTATGGTGAGTGGGGACTGCTCTGCGGGTTTGGGGATGGGCTTTTGGAGTTAGGTGAAATGCCTTCAAACCCAACTCATACCTCTTTGTAATAGCATACACCTGGAAGGTTACTTCATCTCCTTGAACCTTGGTTATTTTTCTGTAAAGGAATTTATGTTTTATGCACGTCATTGCTCTGCATCTTAATCAGGATCTTTGGAAAAAATCAAACTTCAAAAAAAAGTTTCTGAAAAAACGTTAAGTGTTTGCGACTTTCCTCACTCTGGGCTTCACTTGCTTGTCTATATACAGCCCTTCTCTATGCTTATGTCACTCTGCCTAATCACTCCATTGACATCCCCGAAAAATTGGAGCCCCCACCTTGTCCCCTCTAGCACAGGGAGCGCCTGTTGAATTCTCATTTTCTAAAAAGGAGACATTTGTGTTTCCATCTGTTTCCCCTCCAACTTCCCCTAAAGTACAGCTCTCCTACTCAGCTGGCTGTGCTCTCATTTCTATCCTATGAAATTTGGTGAGGTTTTATTCTGCAATAAAACTATAGTTACAGTCACTAGACTGTGTCCATGAGTGATTCTGTGAAATGCATACCAACAGAAAACACTCACTTTTTCTGTGAAAATTAATATTCTTCGAGCAGAAGGTAAGCACGGATTTTGTTTATTACAGTTTGGGTCCAGTGTCACAATTCCTGTGCCACTCATGGAGAATGCAAATGACACCAAGTTTAAGTGATATCTATGCTTCGACTACCCCATGTATGCCTTTAATCTACCCTCAAGATTTTCAGAGTTCTCAGCCTTATATCATTTCCATCAATGCCTCATTTTTACCAAGTAACACTCCCTCTGTTGAACTTTAGTTCAAATCAAAACAACCGGGAACCATTCTGTTGCGCTTCTTTGGTTGTTCCTCTTTTCCCTGTATTCATTATTTCTATTCTCTTTATGAAATGTTCAGACTTCATCTGTTAAGTTTATCTATCCTCACTCTGAATTAATAGTTTGGAGGGATATGGAAATTTAGATAAACAGTTATTTTTTCAGAGTTCTTCAGAGGCTTTGTCTACTATCTTTTACTATCTGGTGTTACTGATAAAATACCTGGCAATTTGACAGCTTTCACTATTTAATGGTCTTTGGTTTACTATTTGTATATTATGTCTTCTCTTGGTTGCAAGTAGTTGGAAATTTCACAAGATGATATATTGCCTTTCCTGTCTTTCCAGTCATTATTTAGAGCAATCAATAAGCCATTTCAATCAGGATGATATATCTCTATTCAACAATGGAAACAAATCTAGTAATGCTTGATATTTTATTTGATCTACTTGTTTTTAAATTATATTTTATTAATTATTACCATTGTCCTAATTTTCACCCTTTGCCCCTGTCCTTTCCCCTCAGCACCCCCCCCTCCTTATTCAGGCAATCCCCATACCATTCCTCATATACATGCATTACACGTGTAAGTTCTTGGGCTACTCCATGTCCTACATTGTAGTTTACATGTCCATGGCTATTCTGTACCCATTTGTGCATCTTTTTTTAAAGATTTTATTTTTACAAAGAGAAAGGGAGAAAGAGAGAGTGGGAGAGAAACATCAATGTGTGGTTGCCTCTCTTGCATCCCTCACTGGGGACCTGGTTGGCAACATATGCATGTGCCGTGACTGGGAATTGAACCAGTGAACCTCTGATTTGCAGACCAGCACTCAACCATTGAACCACACCAGCCAGGGCCGTATTTGTACTTCTCAGTCCCCTCACCTCTTCACTCATTTCTCCACAAACCCCTTCCATTTGGCAACTATCAAAATGCTCTCCATATCCATGATTCTGTCTCAGTCCTTCTTGTTTGCTTAGTTTGTTTTTTAGGTTCAATTGTTGACAGGTATTTATTGTCATTTTATCATTCAAAATTTGATCTTCTTTTTCTTAAATAAGTCCCTTTAACATTTCATATAATAACGATTTGGTGATGATGAACTCCTTTAGTTTTTTCTTATCTGGGAATCTCTTTATCTGCCCTTTGATTTTAAATTATAGCTTTGCTGGGGAAGAGCAATCTTGGCTGTAGGTCTCTGCTTTTCATGACTTTGAATATTTCTTGCCAATCCCTTCTAACCTACAAAGTTTCTTTTGAGAAATCAGCTGACAGTCTTATGGGAACTCTGATGTAGGTAACTAACTGCTTTTCTCTTGCTACTTTTAAGGCTCTCTCTTTATCTTCAACCTTCAGCATTTTAATTATGATATGTCTTGGAGGGAGCTTCTTTGTATCCATCTTGTTTGGGACTCTTTGTGCTTTCTGGACTTGCATGTCTATTTCCTTCACCAAATCAGGAAAGTTTTCTTTCATTATTTTTTCAAATTGATTTCCAATTTCTTGCTCTTTCTCTTTTCCTCCTGGCATCCCTATTATTCAAATGTTGGAACACTCAAAATTATTCCAGAGTCTGCTTACACTATCCTCATTTTTAATTTTTTTTCTTCTTCTTGTTCTGATTGTTTTGTTGTTGTTTGTTTGTTTTTGTTTTTGTTTTTTTGCTTTCTTATGTTCCAAGTCATTGATTTGATTCTTGGCTTCATCCACTCTACTGTTGTTTCCTTGTAAATTGTTCTTTATTTCAATTAGTGTATCTTTCATTTCTGATTGGGTCTTTTTTATGCTGTTGAGCTCCTCACTAAGTTCCTTGACATCCTTATAACCATTGTTTTGAACTCTATGTGTGATAGATGGCTTATCTCCATTTCATTTAGTAATTTTTCTGGAGTTTTGATCTGTCCTTTCATTTGGGACAAATTTCCTTGTCTCCTTATTTTGGCAGCCTTCCTGCATTTGTTTATATGTATTAGGTAGAGCTGCTATGACTCCCTGACTTGGTAGTGTGGCCTAATATAGCAGGTATCTTGAAGGGTCCAGTGTCACACAGCCTCTCTTATTACAAAAGGTGGATATTTCAAGTGTCCCTTTTGTGTTGGCTGATTGTACCCTCCTCTTATAGTTGAGCCTTCATTGCTGCTGGTAGGTCAACTGGAGGGAGTTACCTAGGCCAGTCAGCTGCAAGGACTGGCTGTGACCACTAACTTCTAACTCTATCATCCATGGAGGATCATTTGTGCAGGGGCAGGATGGTGGTATTACAGCATGGTCTGGTGCTGCACACTGGGTGTGCAGGCCCTTGGGTTTCCTGGGTGATGTAGGCAAAGGTCAACCCACCTATGTTATGCCCAGGACCACCATGCATAACCTATAAAGCAATATGAGTTGATTGCTACTTGTGCTGGGCTTGGAGATGCCCAGGTGAAGCCAACCTGTGAATGAATCTGTATGGGCTGCTCTTAGTGCCAGGCCTGGGCCTACTTAGCAAGAGGTACAGGCACTCAGGGCTTACTGAAGCCAGCTGTTTCTTGTTTGATAGGGTTTATGAAATTGTGAAGCATGAGCCAAGACCAGCCATTCATATGGAAAAGCCACATTTAACATTTTGGTTGGACTCATAGGTTGTGTGGGAGGGAGTCTCAGGGGATCTTCAGAACAAGGCAAACAGTGTTAGTCAAATTGATGGAGTCTCAGATATTGCCCCCACCTGCTGACTCTGTGGCTATATGTGGGGAGGGCTTATAAAAGGGACAATGGCCTCTGCCTGCCTTTCTTTCTGGGAGAAAGCTGTCCTCCAGCTTCTGACAAGACCCCCCTATTTCTCCCTGTATGCCACTTGTTTCCTTTTCAAGCTGCTACCTCAGTGCTACAGCTCAAAGGGAGTGAGTCTGAGTAAATTCATGTGTTGATTCTTTAAGGGGAAGTGCTTGGGACTCCAGAAGTTTCTTCCACAGACTCAAACCCTGCTGGTTTTTGCAGCCAGAAGTTATGGGGACTTATCTTCCTGACACTGGAACCCTGGACTGGCAGTCTGATGTGGGGCTGGGATTCCTCACTCCTGAGATATCCACTCTGAACTTTTATCCACCACACATGGATGTGGGACCAGCCCACTTCACATCTCTGCCCTGCAGCCAGTCTGGATGGATATGGTTTCTTTAATTCCACAGTTGTCAGACTTCCATTTTGAGTGATGGGTATTCTATATTTTAGTTATAATTTTGATGTGGTTGCATGAGGAAGCAAGCTGTGTTTATGTAAGCTGCCATCTTGACCAGAAGTCCAGTTATGCTCTACTTTCTAAATCTCTGATTTGGGAACTCTCTTAAGTCAGGTGTTTAATGTGCTTATTGATTCTTTTTGTTTCTTCTCCTTTATTGTATATGTCTCATTTATTTATCTTTTTGTTTCAGAATCTAAGAGTTTTTCTTGGTATTTTCTTCCAACCTTATTTTCATTCCTAACTTTAATCAAATGCTCTTTGTCTGATTTCATGAGTGTAATATCTCCTTCACTCCAAATAAATGCATTCCAAAGATAAAATTATACCTTTTGTTTTCCCTTGGTATAGTTTTTTTTCTCAATTTCTTCTAGTAACGATAGGTAAAATTTCCAATTTTATTTTTTCTATTTTTTTCCTTTCCTGTTGTAAAACATTCATGCCCTTTGCTTGCCAATTTACATTTTAAAATAAGATAATAGAAGGTCTGTTTGTTAATGTTGTTTTTCGTGGCAAGTTAGCTGAGTGGATAGACAGCCAGCTGTTTTGCTGAGGGATCTGTATTGTTTTCTATTGGAAAGTTAAATGAGAAATAAAATAGAAGAAAATAAATACTCTGTGTACATTTTTCCATCAATTTATATGATTTTAGTCTTGCATCAAACTACCACCATACATGCCATTTGCTTTCACTTCATAAAGTGCTCACACAGGATTTTGTTGGCAAGACTGTCTCTTCCTCTAAACAAACCTCCCATCTCTGAATATATTCAAATATTGGCTTTATTTTCTGTTTCATTTTCAGTCAACATTTTTCTATCTTCTCTTAAACCCTTTGATTTGTTTAAAATCTCTCATGTGCTATTCCCTGTGCCATACAGTGATTCTACAGGTCTATTTTATCTATTCCATTGTTGCCAGTTTACTAAATCTTAAGGAAAGAAAATAAATGCATTTTAGTGCAACATTCTAACTTAGCAATCTGAAGTCTTAGAAATAAATGGGAAAATTATCTGATGTTATCAGTTGCACCCAGAATTTCACAATTCACAACTCAGCAGTGATACCCAGTGACAGGTGGGGTCCTATTTTTGCCACCTGGACGGCTTCTATAACAGACCCATATCCAGCTCCTCCTTGCTTTCCTGTGCCATCTGAAAGAGTTACCACCACTTTTTCCTTGGAGAAGACTCTGAGCAAGTATTGAATTAAAATAAGACAAGTTCAGGAGCCTCACATAATAGTTATCAATCTTGAAAATCACTGCATACACAGATTATTTTTTATCCTGTGTGTTCAGCCAAATCTTATGTAAATACATCCAGTCATATTCTCCACTTCTTTTTGCAGTATTTTGCCTGTTGGCACTTTTCCAGAGTTCTAATATCCAACCAAATGGAAAAAATTATGTTGAAAGGTGTGTGTATAACTCGCTTCCGATGTGTCCTAATCAGAGACAGTGTTGAAGAGTAGAGCAACTTGCAGTTTCCATTTATGCTAATCTATCTTATATCATGTTTCCCCTGCTTACATTTTAACATTTATAACATTTCTCACTTGTGATCATCTTACCACATGGAAACAGTAACCACTTTCTGGACAACCTTTAATTATTGATATAAAAAAGTCATTGAAACATAGATTCTCTCCTCATATTTCCAGTTGGTTTTGCTATTAATGAGCTCAGAGTTATAACCACCTTTTTCATGCTAAAACTATTCCACAAAATCTTCTGACTCAACTATCTGAATCCAAAATCACTGAGAAAGAGCTTGTGGAAATTTCACATCTGTAGAACTTCACAAAAGAGCAAGCCAGGAGTGAGATGCCATCTTAGCGCTTCAGAAACACTAAATTGATATTGTTTATAAATTGGGAAACAACAAAGCAGTGCTTCTGACCCTGGACTCACATTAAGCTGAAAAGCTAAAACTGAGTGAGAAGCAAAATGGGAGGCCAAAAGGAAAAGAGGAGAAGGCAGATCTATGTGCAATGGCAGGGGAAATTGTGGACACAGAATGTGGCCCATGGCCACCAGACTCTTTCTCCTCGTGTTTCACTAGACAAGTATTTGCTGTCCTGTTCAAATAAGCTTATTCAGAACTTTGAAAGTGTTTAATACTTTCTTTGCTCATCTGCACAATAATCTCTTCTTATAAACCTTATTCATTAAGGGGCATTTAATTCTTATTTTTGTGTAGAGACTCCCTCAAATTATTGTAATACATAAATACTTGTACTCTAAATTCATAATTCTTATTAAGCTCTCAGTGTAAGTAGTATGTCATCTCTTCTAAAGTGAATGTCAGATTCACAAAGGAGAGGTCTTTTTCCATGTATTCTTTGTAGTCAGTATGTGTAACACAGCATGCAAAATGCTGAGACTCTTAAATACATCAAATCCAGCCCTGCTTTTCCTCACTTCAGCATATGAGGTGCTTCATAGGATGTAGTTGTTATAAAAAGTGAAAGGCCAACCACGAAGCTCTTCCATTTGTCTTTCTGTATACTTCTTTAAAGTTTTCTTTATATCTAATACATTGGTCCACACAATGCTGAAGGACTTCACTGTATGCCCCAGACTAATTTAGTGAAAAGTGAAAAAGAATGTGGGCTTTGGAAATTTGAGTAGAGTAAGAGAAATGCATAGTGATGCCCAAATGAAGGTTCAACTCTTGGCATTCCATTCATTTCTCACTGTGCTCAGGGCAGGGGAGAATGCTATCATTTTCAGTCTTCAAGTCTGAATTCTTGGCTCTAGACACCCAATTCCATATCTGCATCTCTTCCTTTTTTCCAGATTTATTCCACAGTTTCAGTTACATAAAATTTTTATGTGCATTATCTTGCAGTCATGTAAAAGTAAAACAAAATTTACTACCTCTACATATTAGTTTCCTAATACAGTCGTCCCCGCTATATCATGGTTCACTTATTGGGGCTTCGCTGTATCGCGGGTTTTAAAAAACTCGCTCTAGGGCACAGGAGCCTGTTGATGGGTCTGTGGAAGTCGGGTTTTAAAAAACCCGTGATACAGTGAAGCCACAATAGTGAACTACGATATAGCGAGGGACAACTGTATACTTCAGTGGTGAGTACCCATATAAAATTTTAAATGTTGTTAAAATTACATAGGTTTAAGAGTGTAGAAAGTATTTAAGAGCATATGAAGTCTTTATAAGAGTGTGGGAAAGGTTTATAAGAGTGTAGGAAGGGTTTATAAAGCCTTAAAACATATGTAAGTAATGAAATAAATATAATGCCACTACTTCATGGATTTTCACCTATCGTGGGGGTCTTTGGAACGTAACACCCACCATAGGTGAGGGATCACTGTATATCTTTTTTGTTTGCATGTTTAATGAAACAGGAACATATAACTAAAATCAGAGACATAGAACTTGAATCATATTTTTAAATCCTTTATCTTGTAAATTTTCAGATAAGATTCTGTACTTATTCATGTAAATCACTGCATATTCTGGAAATATTTAAACATACATCCAAAAAGAAAGAACAATACAATTAATAGTAAGATAAACACTCAGTTTTTGTTTTGTTTACTTTTCCTCTCTCCTCCTGGCCTATGGACACTGTGAGTATAGGGTTTATGACCCATAATTCCCAGCTTTGCTTATCATTTATCCCATAGTGATCCATTGCTTCTATCAGCATCTGTAGGTTTTCCTTGCCTAATTTTCCCATAAAGTAAAAGCCTAGATAATTATTAGAATAGCAGGCCCAACATTCTTTTTCTCATATCCAAAACTGAAAAAGTAAGGTTTGGCAGTTTGCATACAACCGATCAAAATAAGACTGTAGACTGATATACCCTAAAATAAATAGGTAAGGAAATCTGAGTATGAAAGTACAGCATTCACTACATGCTTTACATAGTCCACTAATTTCCAACATTAGTCTTCTTATAACACTGCTTTCATCATTATCCATTCTTTTCCATTCCACAGACTCACTGTCAAAATAATTCTACCTAGGCATCAATCCCTTGGGATTATGATTCCCACTTATTATAGAACATATCTCTGCTACTATCTAGTAAATGTATTTATATGGCTTTAGTCAGACTAGAAATTTCCCCCTGACAGACATACACAGGAAATAGCAAATAGAGTATAGAGTGCTGGTTTAAAATTTATCTTAAATTCATTAGGATGGTGTTAAAATTATTTAAGAGTTATACAGAGAACCTCTATATGAAATATTTTATATGATGGCAACAGTAGATAAGGGTAATTATTAACAAGAATAGAATACCAGCTTTACTGTATACTGAAATCAAAAAAATACCATGGAAAGCAAATATTTGTAACTGAAAAAAATTATTTTTTCACAAATGGTTCATAATCTCATTTTATTTTTATGATGTTCTGAACCAAAATATGTGTATCTCAGTATGAAAGCATCTTTCATTTTCTCTGACTTTTTCCACTTGTGCCTGCTACATAAATTGTACAGCAATGATAATTGTATAAATTTGTAAAAACTACAGAAAACTCAGAGATTCTGGCCAAGATGGAGGTATAGGTACATACACTTCATTTCCTTACACAACCAAAAGAAGGATAACAACAAATTTAGAAACAAAAAACAGCCAGAACTGCCAGAAAATTGAACTTTATGCAATTTCAACTGCCAAGGACATAATGGAGAAACATTCATCCAGACTCACCACAGTACAGTGAAGCGGGTTGTTCCACCCTGGCAAATAGTTACGGCTTTGCCCCTTACAATGTAGCAAGTGCACTGGGACAAAGAAATATGGCCTGAATAAAAGAACAGATGAAAACTCAATAAAAAGAACTAAGCAATGAGGAGATAGCCAACCTATCAGATGTAGAGTTCAAAACACTGATAATCATGATGCTCACAGAAATGAATGAGCATGGCTGCAAAATAAAAGAAAAAGTGAAACCTATACAAAGTGAAATAAAGAAAAATACAGAGGGAACCAACAGTGAAAGGAAAGAAATTGAGACTCAAATTTGGAACAGAAGGAAGAAATAAACATTTGCCTGGGACAGAATGAAGAAACAAGAATTCAAAAAAAAAAAAAATGAGAAGAGGCTTCAGAACCTCTAGGACAACTTTAAATATTCCAACATCCAAACCATAGGAGTGCCAGAAGGAGAAAAGAAAGAGCAGAAAATGAAAACTTATTTGAACAAATAATGAAAGAAAACTTCTCCAATCTGGTGAAGGAAATTGGCATGCAAGTCCAGGAAGCTCAGAGCGTCCCAGAGAAATTGGACCCCAGGAGGAATACACCAAAACACAACATAATTAAATTACCCAAGATTAAAAGATAAGGAGAGAACCTTAAAAGCAACAAAAGGAAAAGAGAGAGTTACCTACAAAGGAGTTCCCTTAAGACTATCAGCTGATTTCTCAAAAGAAACCTTGTAGGCAAGAAGGGGTTGGGAAGAAATAGTCAAAGTCATGAAGACCAATAACCTACATCCAAGATTACTCTATCCAGCAAAACTATCATTTAGAATAAAAGGCAGATAAAGTGCTTCTCAGACAAGGTCAAGTTAAAGGAGTTCATCATCACCAAGCCCTTATTATATGAAATGTTAAAGGGACTTACCTAAGAGAAAGAAGATCAAAACTATAAACATAAAATAACAATAAAGTCACAACTATCAACAATTGAATATAAAAAACAACAAAAAGAAACCTCAAAAAAACAACAAAAAGAAACTAAGCAAACAACTAGAACAGGAACAGAATCAAAGAAATGGAGATCACATAAATGGAGATTAGCAGGGTGGAGGAAGGGGAATGTGAGGGAAAAGTTACAGGGAATAAGAAGTATAATTGGTAGGTACAAAATAAACAGGGGAGGTTAAGGATAGTATAGGAAGCAGAGAAGCCAAAGAACGTATATGTATGACCAATAGACATGAACTAAGGTGAGGGGCAATGCTGGAGGGAGGGGGATGTAGGGTGAAGGGGATAAAGGGCAAAAAATGGGACAACTACAATAGTATAACCAAATATGCTTAAAAATAAATAAATAAAAATGGCATAAAACTCTACACTTTTTAAAAAGATTTTATTTATTTATTTTTAGAGAGGGAAGGGAGGGAGAAAGAGAGAGAGAGAGAAACATCAATGTGCGGTTCCTGGGGGCCATGGCCTGCAACCCAGGCATGTGCCATAACTAGAAATCGAACCTGAGATGCTTTGGTTCCCAGCCCACGCTCAATCCACTGAGCTACGCCAGCCAGGGCTAAAACTCTACACTTTAATACATCACCTTTAAGTAGACATTTGAATTTTTTAGGCAATTAGCAATTCACCTATATTTAGAGTTTTTTGGGGGGGAAGGTCATACCATCATGAATCTAAATTATGTAAAAATTTAAGCACATCAGTTAAAACAAATCATTCTGGAAAAAATCAAATTACATTTCTTAAAATACAATTATAAACACAAATGTTTCTCCCTTGCTGGACTGATCTGCAATTTCATAGCAGCCATGTTCTTCTCTGTAATTGTTCTCCTTTGAATCACTCATAGCAAAATTGGTATAGCAGAAGGACTTTGTTTATCTGTAGAGTATTGTCCTCTCCTGCTTCAGGTCATGTTTAATTTCTTCACACCACTGTTTGAGAAATCGGCTTCTGACCTCAAGGGTAGAAGAACAACCCTGAAAGACTGTTTGTCTTGTAGTTATGTAAGACAAGTTTAATCTTCAAAATGAAGTGCCAGTTCAAAATGCCAATGGAATATAAAACACAAGGCTTTTAGGTCCTAATAGGAGTGTTGATATTACCAAATCCTCCTTTTTTAGCAACATCAAATATTCATTAAAAGCAGCTTTTAATTTTTGTATTAACCTGTGTGGTTCTACAAGTCAGAGTTTTCAGACCAAATTTACCTCTTAGTTTATTTTCTTTTCCTAGAGATACCTCCTGAAAAACCACCCTGCCCTTAGAAGTCAGCTGACATCATTGAAAACAAGTGATGTGAATAATTTTCCCTGCATAAGTAATATTGAAAGACAACATGTTAAATCCTTTTAGTTCTAATTACTAGGTATCACAGCTATTAAATTATTGAGCTCAAGGTTTCCAGAATAAACTTAGAATTACACTTGGTATGCCATACCATTTTGAATCTACATCATTATTCTGTCAAGGTGTAGGTTTGCTGAATGAACATGTATATGATCCATTTCCTGCTTTGGTTCAACTTCAACCTTATGAAATCTATGGTATTGGCTCATTTTTCTCCTAGAAATACAGTGTGATAATTTTGCCCAAAAGTAATAATCAACATAATTATTAACTTCTCTACAGAGCCATCCATCTCATGCATCAATGGAACATGCTTTAATTGCAGGAGATAACCAGAGTTCAGAAAAGTTACATAGTGCACAAAAAGGCATTGCTGAGGACATAATGGCATGTTGTGTTAATGCAGCATTCTGAATTAAAAACTTTTTTGTTCCTTTTCAATAACGTCTCATCATACTCGTGGTTATTTTTAAAATTGGAGGGTGAAATGAATGAATGTAGACTTTATATAATGGTTGCATAGTGAAACCATTGGGAAAAGAACCAGGTAGAAGCAAACCTACATGGACATATATTTTTATTTATTTATATATAGATAGAATATGTGTAAGATAATATTTCTATTATTTCATATCTTTATTGGACATGAATTAGTAAGACATAAATCATAGGTCAGGGGAACAGAAAGGGTTCCAAAGTCAAACATGGGAGCATGGGAATGATCACTGGACCAATTGATACTAACGTACAGCTTTCTTAAGCATCTTTGAACTAAACTGTCAAAGGTGGAGCTGAAATATAACTCACATAGATTTTGGACACCAGGGTACATTTTTACTATAATTTATGTCTCTACCTTGCTAAACTCTCATTTGATTATAATAACAGTTGTTAGTTACCAATAAAGCATAACTGAATGCTCTAATGATTCATTCAAAAATTGGTTGCAAAGTCCTGCTGAGTATGTGATTTTGAATTACGTGCAAGTGTAGTCCAATCTTGGATACCAACAGCCTGTATTGTGAGTACAGTCTTGAATTAAATATAAATATGACTTGATCTTTGGCACAAAAGCTCACAATGAAGTTGCTGTTAATATTTTGCTATCAGGTCTCCTCTGGAATGGGATAACAAACACAAAGCAGGGTGTTTGGGGAAAGAAACATTGGACATTTCACTACTTGTATTACATATTGTTATGGAAAGAATGTTTAAAACATTCTAAGTGACAATAAAATCGGTGGGAGTAAAAGGCCATGTTTGTAAATAGAATAAATAGTTTATAAGCTTAAGAGGGCAGAGACTTTGCTCATATGTTGGCCCTGTGCAATACTCAGAAAGTGTTGGCTGTGTGATTGACTACCCTGGTTTACAAACTTAAGTGGAGATAGAAGCTGTGATTGAGGAATGGGTTCTGGAATAATGCTTTCCTGATTGTGTTTTTATTATTAATGAATATCCACAGTGTCTATGTTAGTCTTTTTCATCATCAGAGAGAATATCTGTATTAAAGTCTTGTGAACCCCCTTTCCTGTGCCTATGGCTTCTCTTACAAGCATATAAAGTCCTGAACTTGTAGCTATCATGATTCTACGTACCTGCCACCTCTTTCTCAACCAGGTAAGATTATGGCATCTTGAATATAAGAGAGGCTGTCTGAATTTTAACCCAACCAAGTGAATAAATCTGACCAACCTGCATGAAAAATATCTCTAGGAATTGTTACTGCTGCAAATGTGCAACTCATTTGGGTGTGGGTTCTCAAGGAATAGAGTCATCATTTACTCTCTACTGTTAGTTTGTCTTAAAAAATAATGCATTTTTGTTTTCCTTTTTCATTGGGGCTGATCTAAATTTTCAAACTGCAACATGTTGTTGAATCACCACAATATTGAATTTGTGATGAAAGAATGGCTCTGTAGACTTCTTATGCCCTGCTATTAAAAACCAAGTTAGCAATTCAAGGAACTATTCCCCCATCAAAAAAAAAAATCACAGCATGAAAAGAAATGTGAATATCCTCATTTTAATTACTTCTGTATTACCTCTCCTCTTTTTCATTTATCTTCTTTTTGAATACTAGGCAGTCTAAAGAAAAGAAACTACGTCTCCTCTTCAGAAAGGTAGTGAGGTGTTCCAAACACAGATCTCAGAGTCATGTAAATCAAAAGTTTGATTTCTGGGTTCTCTGTACATTTTATGCCTCCATTTACACCTTTGTCAAATGATAATAATTTAATCATCTTGTAAAGTGACAAAAATGATGATACCATTTGAATGGAGACCTAAACTGTCTACAATTACAGTACAGGTCATAGGGCACGAAAATTACCTCTTTCATATAGAGATCTTTTCATCTTTATTTTTGTCAGCTCTATGCAACGACGACTGGGAAGTAAAGAACACAGCTGATGTTTAAAAATTGCACTAGATGAAAGGTGTTAGGGTGGGCAAGGTGAAAATCAAGAGCTAGTGAATATATATGGGCTGAAAGAATTTTTGGAAACCATTTCCAAGCATGTATAATGCACAATTTCTAAAGTGAATAAAAGTTTGAAATTAGCTTTAAATAAGACATAGAGAAATGTTAGAAGTGTAGCTACTTTAGTCTTAATCAATGCAACTTGTGATGAGGTAATGAAGAGCAGGCAATCAGTCAGAACCCAATCTACCCAAATGAAATCTGAAACAACAGAGGATATATACATTTTTTTTTACTTTAGCTTATGTTAAGAGAAATGGGCAATGTAAGTGCTATGCAGATTTAATGTGCTAATGAAATCAATTCATCAAGGTTTAAATTATGTAGGAAATTAAAATAAGAAACTGCTCTGTACACAAAAGAGACTATACCCCAAGAGAATATCCAGGCTTGATAAAACCCAGCTGTAACACATTTAATGTAAGATTGAAAATATTTTATGTATCACTTGCTTTAAAAAACTTCTCTATTTTTTTTTTTAAGTTCCCCTGTGAGTCTCTAGGGACTCTATCTAGAAAGGAGCCTGGGAATCTGAAAGAACAGAAATCTGAAAGAAGCAGCGAAGCTGTTTCATTGTGAAGCTGTTTGCATGATCAGATGAGTGGTCCGCCAGCAGGCTTTTGGGTGACATTTAGGTATTTGAAAGCATTTAAGGGAATGTGAGTATAAAGAGTTTAAATTACTGATTTTTAAATTTAAAAATTGCATATATTATATTAAGTCTTTCATAAAAATGTTTTAAGACATTTAAAACCCAGGTTATATTATTTGAACTCATATAAATTTCAAACAAGTGACCATGACTCCCTTACAGCTAAGTACCAATAAAAATGTACAAAGTCATCATCAACAAAATCAGCAAACTTTTCTTACAAGGAAAACAAGGAAGTTACTTTGATTCTATTGGCAGATCATTGAAGTTATAATGTATAAAGTGGAATCTCAGTTCTCAAACGTAATTTATTTCAGAAGGTTGTTTAAGAACCAAATTGTTTGAGCTGGGAGACATTCGAGAACTAAGGTTTGACTGTTATTCTGAACAGCATGTGATGGAGTATCACGTCCTGATTTTCTATCGCCACATAATGAACTTCTCCAACTTTTAGAAATAAAATATCCTTCACCCAGGTATAAACTTATAGTTGTGATTTTTCCAGAATATTACAAATCTTCAATTCAGTCCTACAGGGACCAATCAAAATACTGTCGCTATTGGTTTTGAGAAAATAATGAATTTTAATGAGAGGATAAAAGTGATTTATATGGCAAGTGATTTTTAAATATTTGTTTTCAAAAAAATTGGAGTGCTTACCTGAACTGTGAATTGATACGTAGTTTAAAAAGAATCTTTGTTGAAGAATTAGAGCAAGAGTTTAGCATGCATCCTGAAAGAAGTTCAGATAGTTCAATGACATGGCTGGCATAACACTCTTAATCTTTTTGATTTAATTATTTGAGCAAAGTTCAACAAAGATGGACCCCCAAAAATAATAGTAAAATTTATGGTAAACTCTGATTCATTCTAACAATAGATAATTTATTCAAAGATGTTATATTCAATATAATAAAAGGTCTAAGACATCTATTAAGAAACATGTTTTCATAAAAACCACCTTAATGTATTAAAGTTGTTTATAAAATATGTAATAAGTTTACATGTTTATATAAATAAGTAATAATAATTACATGAGGAAATATGTTGTCCCAAAGATAAGGAAAAGAGTGGTTGAAGAGTGAGATAAAAAATAGGATCATGTCTCTAATGTTTACTAACAATTTTGATAATGCTTTGTTCAGAGCAGTTTGACTATAATTCAGACTGAAACAGATTGCTTAGAATATTGATAATGCATATATATGCTATTTCAAATGTTTGACATTTAAAAAAGTGAGGAGATAAAGATGAGAAATATCATATAGAAATATCAATTGTAAAGAGCTAGTTAAGAAGGGCAGATTGCTCTTCCTTATGATCAGACCTTATGATCAAAACTGAACTAAAACAATTTTGGACAGTAGGCCAAATTTCACTTTCTCTGCATTTTAATTTTTTCCAGTCCCACCTTCCTATTTTCATAAAAATTGATGGACATCTTTGTGTCCTTCAAATGTGTAGAGCACTCTCAGCCTACTGTAATGAAAGGAAAAGACAATGTGAATGGCATCAGTGAGTAAATGCAGATACCCTAAGGCAGATAGAATATAGCAGAAACATAAGGATTAGAAATTTTTGCATTCTTTTTATGGAATTGTTGTCAAATAATGTTAATGCAAGTAAATATCTGAGGTTATTCATTTATATTAACCACTGGTGGGTGCTCTTGCCCATTAATCACACACATACACACTCAAATGCATACCTCCCTGCTTTCACAGCAATAAAACAGCATAACAATGAAACCGATGTCTAAGCACATTGTAAAATAGGTTTCAGTAATGTCTGACATTTATATTCAGACTTTCATTCTAAATGATTAGTATGCTCTTTACATAATGTATGCATAGCAGGTGTTTCAATCTCAAAAAAAAAAAAAAACCAGCTCCACTAAGGTAGAAATAAAGAAATTTTCTGCTTCAGCAATTGAGAATTTTTTAAGGGGAAAAGAATAATGCTTGCAACCAAACTAAAAGTGGGAAATCTTATCTTATCTCAATTATTGATAATGGACACAAGGCTAACTTTCAAAGGCCTATGTAGTTGGCAAGTTATTTTATATATATATATATGTGTGTGTGTGTGTGTGTGTGTGTGTGTGTGTGTGTGTAAAGTTTAAAAAGCTTGATTTAATTTTATGCAGGTACATAAATAAAGTTAAATATGAAAATTCCACATGACTGCAAAAATCACTATCTTTCTATCTATATATTTGCCCATGGTATATTTTGCTGAAGCTGTAATACTTAGTAAGGAGAAAAATCAGAGCTTGACAAAATGATTTGAAGTTATAGACTGTGTTATTGGAACTGAAATGACACCTTGGATACTGCTGATAAATTGCGATTGTGGAAGTACTCAACTTTGTAAGAGGTCAGAATTAATTAATAATGTATTTTGCATTTAATGTGCTATCCTATAGCACTTACAGCTAAGATGTATAGAATTTTTCCAAGAAAAGAAAATGAATGTTACAAGGGTTCAATTGTTTTCACCAGGTAGGTAACACAGGATCCCTTATAAAAACAGATAACCAACATGGTATTTTGGGTTTAGGAGTTCAGATACTGCTAGAATTACAAGTATCAAGGAAACAGGAGAAGTTTGAAAGTAAGTCAGCAAAGATGATTTTAAGATTATGTACATCTTCATGCCCTAAATAAGATCAAAACACAGCTGTAATTTAACAAAGAAATTTCAGTCATTCCCTCTTCTTTATGGTTCATAAAAGTGTTGAAGTAACTTTCTAGGCCCAGATAGAGTTGCTTTGTCCTTGGGCGCCACATTGGTAAACCAAAGCTTGACTCCTGTAAATCCTTCATTTTGACCAGGAATGCAGTGTGTCCAGCCAGCCGTTCCCTAAGCACCAGCTTAACTCTAGGCTCTGTACTTATTTCCTTGCTCCTACTCACCCCAAATCAGGTTGGTTATGTGGCTTGAGTCAATCAGATTTGTTCTTGTTTCTTCCTTATTCTTTATTCTGTAAAGGCTTCTTGTCTTCTGCCTTCTTTACAGTTCTCCTAATGGAGACCATTTAGCATCTTACATTGTTAAATAGTTTGTTTACATCACTTAAATTGTCTTCTTTAATCATTTTTTAACAAAAGTAAACACAAATAAATGAAAATGGAACAATTAAATTAGCCATCCTGATTTTAGTATTATTGTGTTGGCCAAAAGGTTCATATGTTATTTTTCTGTGAAATAAAAGACACATTTTTCATTTTCACCAATAACTTCATTGATTTGGATATTTTGAGTATGCTGGCTATCTCCCACATGGTACAGCCATGATTGTTCTCAGTCAATGTCTCTATTTGATTGGCCTGCCCACCTGTGGAGCATCATCCAGCAAAATTTCTCCAGCATGAAACTTCACAAGCCACTTTTGACACATTCGACCAGTCATAGCACCTTCTCTGTACACTGCACAAATCTCTTTCAGTTGCATTTTTACCTTTTTTGAAATGATAAAACATACTATGTCAAAAGTGTTGCTTATTTTCTTCTATCTTCAATATTAAAATGGCTGCACAAAAATTCACCAATTTTGGTAATTTTTTTAAAAATGCATGCTAATATGACAGCCATCACAATGTAATCTAAGAAAATTTTTTCGAATGAAGTGAAAGACAACTAAGCACTAGTAGATCCATCTTATGGAAAAGAAAACAAATGAACTTTTGGGGCAACCTAATACAATAAAAATAAGCCAAGAGCAACTCGTTTATTTACCCTTGACTTGAAACGGTAAATCTACTTCTTAGCATTTACCCCAAAATCTTCAAATTAGAAAAGATGTACATGGAGTTCACATGTAAATACAATCTATTCTTATTATTCACGGTAGTTATGTTTTCATAAAGTCTCAGTGAATGCTACTTAGTGAGACTGAACATTGCTCCTAGGGGAAATACAGTTAGATTGCTGAGAGATGGATCACTTTCATCGGCTTTGCACATAATCTTGTTTTATGTGTGTTTCTGTTTAAAGATACTTTATTTAATACATGTTGCTGATTCATTAACATTGAACTCCTGGCCACAGCAGTATATCTCATATCTGAATGAAGCACATCTAACACGTGATTTTTATCAGTAAGGTACATCACATTCCTCTTGCATTTAGAAAATTTAGACCTCTCTTTAACATTATGCTAGGAAACCATTTTAAACAGCTAAAGCAACAGCAACAACAAATGAGTGTGGACAACATGACACTAAATAGACAGCAAAAAGACACTTGTTTACAGTATGAAAGCTGAATTGGGAAGCAAGAGTGTGGCTTTGTTGCACAGTAGCTAGGGAGGTCTGCTTTGGTGACTCAAAATTTTTGTTGCCCAAGTATGTTTGTGAATGACCTCCAAAGTGCTGGGTGTATTGACAAGGGGGTTATGTATAAATTTTAGCAAGCCGGTGGTTTTGGAAATATTGTACAATACTTATAAATAATGAGGATCGACCATATATCTCCCTCTAAACTGCTAGTCTTTGCTAATAAAGCTCCCATGGGCATGCCCAGCTAGAATTTATGTAACTGTCACAGCACTTGAAAGATTTCAAAACTAAAAAATAATAATAATAAAGTACATACATGTTGAGAGTAAATTACTCACAGCTATATTATTGAATAAAGACATACAAAATACTAGGACTAAAAATAAGCTACAAATGTTTCCCTAGTTTGCTTCTCTTTTGTTATTTTTTGTTTGTTTGCTTTTGTTTTTACTGGTGGGGGTAGAAAATATATAAAAGGATTGATCTAAAACTTGCATTCCTGGCCCTTAGCAGGTCTGTGGGTGAAAGAATACCCTTTGTATTGAATGGGCTGTCATCTCTAGCTGACTGACTTATTTGGTAGGGTGTATCACAGAAACTGCAAAAATGCTCTGGAATCTATTCCTACTGAAATGGTTTTGCTTCAACAGCCAACAGCCACTGTCTTCTAGGATGAATATTTCCTAAGGGCAAATGCTAATAAAATTATTAAGATATGTGTATATATTTGTAGGCCACTGATTTTAAGGAGATTTTTAAAGTATAAGCATCATTCTATAACCAGTTTTCAAAGTGATTGATGTACTCTTATATGTCACTATAAAGCAAGTCAAGGACATTCCTAAAATTTGTTAACAGAGGCCTGGGACTTGAAAATCATTTCTGAGTTATTTATAATTGTTAATACAAATTTAGGAAGTGCAGGGACTCTGGGAGATGTAAATTGTGAATTTAAGGGACAAAAATGAGTCCATTTGAAGGTAATACTAAATGACAAGGAGTAACTTTAAAAGAAAAAAAAAGATTTTTAAAAAATCTTCAGAGACTCTTTGTAAAAAAGACATCTTTTCATATTTCAAAGAGCATAGGAAACATTAAATGCGGAGATTAAGTGGCAGGAACAAAAGAGCAAATTGTGGGAATTCCAGATAATCAAGGTAGTTTGATCAGATGTGGTTATCTCCTCTCCTATTCAAAACTAAAATGTAGAAAAGAAGTTCTTAAAAGGTAGAGTCAATGTGTACAAAACGGAATGGGATTTCAACATGTGTCTGGAAAAGTCAGCAGACAGAGATGCAGTAGCTGACTTAGCAGACACAGAGAGAGGAAAAACCAGGAGCAAACCGACCCCTTCAAAGCCCAGAGACGGTCAGCACAAGGGAGCATCTTAACTTAAAAACAGTTTCATCCATACTGTTGTGAAGGGTACGAGCTGCTTCTTTCTTTCTGCTGTGTAGTATTCCATTGTATAAATGCACCACAGTTTTTTGATCCACTCATTTACTGATGGGCACTTAGGTTCCTTCCAGCAATTGGCTATTGTAAATTGTGCTGCTATGAACATTAGGTACATAGGTTCTTTTGAATTGGTGTTCAGGATTCTTAGAGTATAATCCCAGCAGTGGAAATGCCAGGTCAAAAGGCAGTTCCATTTTCAGTTTTTTGAGGAAATTAACATACTGTTTTCCACAGTGGCTGCACCAGTCTGCATTCCCACCAACAGTGCACTAGGGTTCCCTTTTCTCCACAACCTTGCCAGCATTTATTATTTATTGATTTGTTTGTGATGGCCGTTCTGACAGGTGTGAAGTGGTTTCTCATTATGGTTTTAATTTGCATCTCTCTTATGGCTAGTGGTGCTGAGCATCCTTTCATTATGCTAAGTGAAATAAGCCAGGAGTTAAAAGACAAATACCCATCTGATCTCATCTGTAAGTGAAACCTAAACAACAAAACAAACAAGCAAGCAAAATGTAACCATAGACATTGAAATAAAGAGCAAACTGATAATAATCAAACAGGGGAGGGCCATAACAGGGGAAATAAGGGTTGGGTCCCCAAGGAACATATATAAAAGACCCATAAACAAAGCCAAAGCAGGGAAGGAATGAGGGTGGGTGAGGCAGGGGGAAGTGGTGGCAGGAAAATGGAGACAACTGTACTTGAAGAATAATAAAGAAAATGAAAGCCCTGGCTGTTGTAGCTCAGTGGAATGAACGCGGGCTGTGAACCAAAGCATCGCAGGTTCGATTCCTGGTCAGGGCACATGCCTGGGTTGCAGGCCATGGCCCCCAACAACTGCACATTGATGTTTCTCTCTCTCTCTCTTTCTCCCTCCCTTCCCTTTCTAAAAATAAATAAATAAAATCTAAAAAAAAAAGAAAATGAAAAAAATATCAAAAAACAGACAATCCATCCAAAAAGTGGGCAAATGACCTGAATGGACACTTCTCCAAAGAGGATACTGAAATTGTCAATAGATATATGAAAAAATATTCAATGTCACTAGTCATTAGAAAAATGCAAATTAAAACCACAATGAAGTAAATACCTCACACCTATCAGAATGGCTATCATCAATAAATCAACAAATAAATGCTGGTGAAGATGTGTGGAAAAAGGAAAACTAGTACACTGTTGGTGGGAATGTGGACTGGTGTAGCCACTGTGGAAGACAGTATAAAGTTACCTCAAAAAAACTAAAAATGGAACTACCTTACAACCCAATAATTCTGCTGTGGGAATGTATCCAAAGGAACCCAAAATACTGATTTGAAGGAATATATGTACCTCTATGTTCATTGTAGCCCTAGTTACAGTTGGCAAGATTTTATAGCAGCCCAACTGGCTAAAACAACTGTTGTACAGTCACACAATGGAATACTACTAAGTCATAAAAAAAAACAAGGAAGTCCAACACTTTGTGATAGCATGGATAGATCTGGAGAGTATAATGCTAAGTGAGCTAAGCCAATCAAAAAAAGAAAAATACCACGATTTCACATGTATGTGAAATCTAAGGAACAAAATAATCTAAAAAGAAACAGATCTACAGATACTGAGAATAGACTGATAGCTTTCAGAAGAGAGGGGGTTGGGGACTGGATGAAAAAGGTAAAAGGTGAAAGGATTAAGCGTGTGTGTGTGTGTGTGTGTGTGTGTGTGCGCGCGCGCGTATGAATTACCAGCGGGAAAACAAAGGTCGGTGAGAGACAGAAGAGGGTAGATGGGGTGTAAATGGTGATGGAAAGAGACTTCACTTTGGGTGGTAAGCACCTAAATATACAGATGATGTGTTACAGAATTGTACCTTTGAAACCTAGATAATTTCATTAACCAATGCCACTCTAATAAATTCATTTAAAATAAAGAAAAACTTCAAATACTAAAAGAGAAAAAAGAAAAAAAAAGAGGACTGAAGACTAGGAAATGACTTTGAGATTGAAAAGAGGAGATGGAGGGTTCCAGAAGGATCAAGAAAGAAGACTGAAATGGACAATAATGTTTCTGAAAATTATTTGACAGTTTTGATTGAGCCAATAAGAGAAACTCATTGTTTAAAAAAATAATGATAATCAAAGCTCTACATGACTCAGTGTTGAACATTATGAAGGTAGTCTAAATATTTACAGACTCCAAGTAAATACACACCCATAATGTGCCTGGAATCAAGATCCTATTTGCAGAGATTTGGAAATAAGTGGTAAGGAACTATTCTCAACTAACTTGTCAAGAAGGCAGTAGATGCTCCCTGAAACCAAAAATTTAACATGAAACACTATAAACATTATTTGGAAATATAAAGTTAATATATGAAGACAGAGCTGAAAAACTTGACAGTATTTTTTTCTAGTACTGGAAGTCTGGAGTAGACAGTTGCAAAGGAGAAACGGTCACAAAAAAGTCACTTTTTATTATACACCTTAGTGACATCTAATTGTTTTAAAATGTGTTGGAATGCCCAAACACAAACAATAACTAATGATGGGAAGGAATTTGAACAATTGCCTGGAAGTGATTCATGGTATCATTGGTACAATTTTGTAGGTCAGTGGGATGAATTAAAAAATATATTCTTAATATATAGATATTTTTCTCCTTCATTTGTTACTTGGCTTCTTCTTTTGAGCCTTTTATCATTATTTTAGTTCTCTATTCCATTGCTTAGTTTTGAGTACGCCTGAAACCATCCACCAATTGCTACCTCAGCTACATCAAGTCCTTTGCTTTTTGTAAAACTCTATGTCTATTTCCTTACATAAAGCCTATATTAGAGCATTTGGAATTCAAATTTCCCACTGCACATTTTTTTCTCTGTATTTTTCCTGACTTCAATATCCTTTCATCCTTCTATCTTAATTAACTCTTTTTTACTTGTACTTTTAGTCTGAATTTTAATTTATTTTTAAAATTGATATTGATGTATAATTGACAAAATGTATTCTATCAGTTTCAGTTATACATCATCATGATTTGGCATTTATGTCCATTATGAAATGCCCCCCATAGTAAGTGTAGTTACCATCTATCACCATACAAACTTATTACGATATTATTGGTTGCACTCTTGATGCTATATGTTGTATCCCCATCACTTATTTATTTTATAATTCAAAGTTTGTACCTCTTACTTCCCTTCACCTATTTTGTCCAGCCCCCTCATACTTCTTCCACCTCTGGTCACCACCATTTTGTGTGTGTGTTTTTTTTGTATCTATGAGTCTGTTTCTTTTTTGTTTTGTCTGTTCATTTGTTTTGTTTATTAGATTCCACACATCAGTGAGATCATATAGCATTTGCCTTTCTATGACTGACTTATTTTACTTAACATAATCATCTCTAGGACCATTTATATTGTTACAAATGCTAAGGTTTCATTCTTTTCTATTGCTGAGTAAAATTATATAGATATATAGATACATACCACACATTCTATGACCATTAAATGTCAAGAAACACTTCGGCTGCTTTCATGCCTCAGCCATTGTAAGTACTGCTGCAACAAACATAAGGGTACATATATCTTTTTAAATTATTGTTTTCATTTTCTCAAAAAAATATACATAAGTGGAATTGCTGAGTCATACACTAGTTCTGTTTTTTAATTTTTTGAGGACTATCCATACTGTTCTCTACAGTGTCTGTGCCATTTTTACACTCTCACCAACAGTATGTGAAAATTCTCTTTTCTCCAGATATTCACCAGCACATGCTATTTTTTGTCTTTTAGATAATAGTTAACCTGACTGGTGTGAGGTGATACCTCATTGTGCTTTTTTTTTTTTGGAATTTCCCTAATGATTAGTAATGTTGAACATCTTGTCATGTGTCTCTTGGCCATCTATATGTCTTCTGTGGGGGAGAAAGCCTATTCAAGTCCTCTTGAAGCCTACATTTAATGAAGTCTACCCTTTATAGTTATGTTATATTCCCAGCAACCAGTCCAGTGATCTGTGCATAATAGGATTTCAATAAACATCATGAATAATGCAGAACTACAGAGAAGCTGTTTAGAGATTAATCAGCATATCTTATGCCACCTTAGGTGTGAAAGTCTGTAATACAGACATGCGTTAATACCTATCACATCACTCAGTATAAGGGTTCATTATAAAGAAATGTTACATACCGATAGTCTAACCTATTAACCAAGGCTCTACTCTCCTAAAGACCAAAAATTGATTTAGTTTGTCAAACTGCATATAAACAGGCAGAAAATAATTCTGACCTTATGCAACAAGACAGCATGGTATTTGTGAAACCAAAAGTTTTAAAGAAACACATCATCTAATAAACTGGAAACGGTGGTGACATTTTACAGCTTAAATGTGAAATGAAAGGGCATTTCATTGACATTCATGATGTTCTAAAACAAAGGAAATTACACTGTCTATAAACTGCATTAAGTAGCCAACCAGTGTTTCTCCACATTATTGATTATTCATGAAGCTTCTGGATGCATCTCAGCTGGCTCATATGCTGCCCTGCTCTGCTCGACTCTACAACCTGCTCTGTGGTCTCCTTTCACTCGGTCACAGCAAAGCCGCATCCTAATCCTCCAGCTTGGCTTGGACCACCTCAGTGGCTTTTGAAGCCTGCTTGCAGTTCAGGCTTCTGTGGCTCGGCCTTCAGCAGAGACCTGAGCTCTTTCTTATTCCAGGGTCTGCTATGCATGTATTGAGCTGAGAGTTCAGTACAGGAAGAAAGCTCTTAGATTCTATGGTGTCTGTTCTCTTCCATATAAATTGAAAGGAGGATATGCATGTAGGAGAAATATCACTGGGTATGTGGAAGACAGACACTCAGAAGCTGTCTGGTATGAAATTAATGGCCAAGCTGACAGACAGTTGGGAGAATATAGAAAAGCTACTGCTAAGGAAGAGAAAGACTGTGAGGTAGCCAAGTAGAAGGACATGGTCAACCACGTATACAGTGGCATACGATATGTTGCAGATGTTCACAAAGTATGATTTGGGGAACCCTGGGTATTCCAAAACCCATTCATGGGCATGTAAGAGGTCATGCCTATCTATTGTCATAAAAATATTAAGGTGTTTTCTTGTCTTTTGCACTCCTATTCTCTCTGGAATGCACAGTATAGTTTTGTGGACACATGACATGATAATGTTAGCAGTTTGAAGACTAATAGATGATGTATTTATGTGCCATGTGTTTTTTAAATTCCTCAGTTCAAATATCTAATATACTAAATACGCAGAGATATAAGTTACAAAAACAAAAGCTCTTGGGGTTCTTCAATGCAAGCATTCCTTGCTTTGCATGATTCTGACGTGCATGAGTTTTCTGTTAATATTGTCTTCTGCAGCACGAAAGCTCCCTGTAACTTGGAGAGCGTAAAGATGTCCTTAAACAAAGTGTGTGTGGAAAAAAGATTTCTCCAGCAAACAGACTTATGCACAGTTCTGACCTTATGATTTGACAGACTTCATTTGAATTCTTGCCTTTTGTCTCCCAATGTAAAGACAGACTGAGAATCTTTGTCCAATCTACCTCTTAGATTATTTGTGGGTATTAGGTAACCATTAAGATTGTAGAAATAAAAAAAAATTATTAATGCTAATTCTTAATGATACACTACCACTAATAAAATCTAACTTGTGGGTACTCCTTATATGACAAGCACTGTTCTAAGCAAATGATGTCTGTTGATTTAGCCTTATAGCTACTTTATAAGACAGATAATGTTATTACCCATATTTTACACTTGATGAAACTGAGGTTGAGAGAGGTTAAGTGACTTTTCTAAATTAACAAAATTTTCTATTCAAAGAAGCTTTATTCACGGAAGAATTGATCAGAAAATACAGAGTTGCCATATATGCTCTCCCCTCACAAATGCACAGCCTCACTACTGTCAACATCCCCCACTAGAGTAGAACATTTGTACAAAAATGAACCTACATTGACACATCATTTCCCAAGGCCCATGGTTTACATGTGGGTTTATCTTTGGTGTTGCATATTCTATGGGTTTGAACAAATGTATAGGGTATGTATCAACCATTGTAGTATCATGCAGAATAGCTTCACTGCATGAAAACTCTTCTGTTCTATGCCTATCCATCCTTCCTTCCCTCCAACTCCTAGAAAACGCTAATATTTTTACCATCTCCATAGTTTGCTTTTCCAGACTGTCACATAGAATCATTAAATATATAACTTTTTCACATATCCTTCTTTCTCTTAGTATTACATATTTGTTTCCTCGATGTCTTTTCATGGCTTGATAGCTCATTTTCTAGCACTGAGCAATATCTTATTATGTGTATGTACTACAATTTATTTATTCACTCACCTGCTGGAGGACATCTTGGTTGTTTCCAAGATTTGGAAATAATGAATAAAGTTACTATAAACATCATTTACAGGTTTTTGTCTGAATATAACTTTTCAACGCCTTTGGGTAGATAAATACCAAGATGCATGATTGTTAGGTTGTGTGGTACGCATATGTTTAGTTTCATAAGAAATTGCCCAAATGTCCCTGGATGGTGAGGCTCAGTCGAGTGAGCACCAGCCTGCAAACCAAAGGGTCACTGGTTCAATTCCTAGTCAGGACACAAGCCTGGGTTGAGGGCCAGGTCCCTAATAAGGGGTGCATGATAGACAACCACATATTGATGTTTCTCTCCCTCTCCATCTCCCTCTCATCCTCTGTCTCTGAAAATAAATAAATAAAATCTCACAAGAAAAAGAAAAAGAAATTGCTAAAATGTCTCCCAAAGTAACTGTACAGTTTTGCATTCCCAGCAGTAGTGAATGAGAGTCCATGTTGTTAATGAACTTTTTAACTTGCTCAAAGTCACATAGCTAATAAGTGGTTGATACAGGATTTAAATTCACTAGTCAGTTATCAAGCTTCAGAGTTCAAAATCCTTAAAGGAAAAATTTAAAAATGTGATATACCTTTAGCCTTCTATCTCCACCCCCAATACACATGCATGTATAAATGACCCACACTCAGTGTTACAAGGCTGTTTTGGAGAGTTCTGCTTTGACTGGTTGTAACAGTGCAGAATGCTCTAGAGTTGTGTCCAAGGAATAGGATAAGAGACTACCTGCTACAAAATACTACTATACCAATCCCTGCAGTTTCATATATACTATATGTGCAAATATCTAAAAAAATAAGATGACAGCTTTAAAATTTCCTCTGATTACATGAAATAAAGATTTTTTTCTTAAAAGGAATTTGTTGGTAATATTGTTAGTTATTAAGGAGGAACTCACCATAAAGTAACATAAAAAGTGTATCAAATATCTAACAGTGAATTATGACTTTGATGCAATAAAAGACTGGAAAAGAATGAGCATGAGTGAAAACATCCAAACTGCCTGTCTTCAGTCTATAAGGCAAAAACTATGTATATTATAAAGATGCCACAATGTATTTTTGCACATCTGTTCTGTACATAAGTATTTTATAAAGCTTCTTTATTCACTCTTATTTTCTCATTTTATTTTTGTGCATTGGACTTGTCAGTAATATATTCCATTACAATTGGGAAATTACTATAAAAATGGTCTCTGTATTTTCTTTCTTTTTCCTTTCCCTTCCCCAACATGGATATAAAGATAGAATCTGTAAAAACAAAACAAAACAAAACAAAACAAAATAAAATAAAATAAAATAAAATAAAATAAAAACATTGTCTGTGACAATATTGGAGGAAACAATAAATTTCAAAGGGAGCCCCATGAGCCCCCAGCCTCTCATTGATCACCCTGGACCCTAATACAGACAATGCACTAGATCTGGAGCACTGTTGGCAACTGACTTTGTACAACGTGGTTGTTGATCCCTCATGGCCGCTTCTAGATTGTGTTAGATGACTGAGTTCTCTGTCAAAAGATCACTTTCTGTAAGAAGTGTAAGGTAAAGAACAATGTCTCACTTTTGAGATTTCTTTACACCTGACTAGGTCACTTGCCAGGACTACTTTCAGTTTGCACCTCTTCCCCTCAGCACTTATGATTGTTTTAATTTTTAATGAAGTAGTTTTATTAAAATGAGCAGCATTAAAATAAAGCAAGGAGGTTTTGGTAGAACTTCAACTGTATTCCAGTTCTTACCAAGATCTCCTTTAATGATATATGCAAGTACAGTGATAGAAGCCAACCAGTGGTTAAATATCACCATGACTAGCAATAACCTATTATGCTTTGCCAAGCACTCCCCAGTGACAGACAGAACACCTAAGGTCTCCTGGTTGAAGTGGAAAGCAACATACTGCTTATAAATTGTCTGAGAAAAGTTGCACCAGACATTTAAACAAGCAAGGGAGATTTTATTCAAGACTATTGCATTCCTATATAATTTTATTAACCAATGTAGCTGCAATAAATTCAATTTAAAAAGATGTTAAAAAAAGACGATTGCATTAGGAGAGAGAGATTGAAGTTAACTGAAACAAAAGGCAGGGAACATTTCTAAGCACTGAGGTGAGTAATGGAAAAGTGCTGGAGGGTGTTTGGGAAAGGTTGTGCAATGTGATTAAGACATCTGTATTTGCTAATTGCCTTTTATTGGAAGTTAGACTCCTACTTTCCCACAGAGACTGGGAGATAGGAGCACTATCTTTCTTGATGATTACATTTCAAAAGAATAGCCTTGAAAAAAATATTTCTGATTTGTAAAGCTGGCAAGAATTTGGGAGAAGAATTACATCTCAAAGGGGTAGGGATAGAATTAAGAGTTGAAAGTTTTCTAAAGTAAATGCTGTAAAAAAAAAAAAGTAGGCCAGAGGCTTATGGTTAAGGAATAAAAAAAATCTGTCTAAAGTTTGGTGATTCTGAGGGAAACATTAAGGCCATCTGGGTCAACATAGATGTGCACTTAGACATGAGTGGTGAGACTCACCTAATGTCTTTTAATGTGTTATAGTGGAAAGACACAAACCCATTGTTGTTTCCCTGCTAGCCACATGGTATGGGAGCTAATTGTGCTGTTGCTCATGGCCAGGACTTTGACATGTGCCAAGCAGCCAGACCACCCATCAGTTGAGGTCACTGAAAAACATGAAAAACTGTGGCTTATTTGTATGTAAAATACATATGAGAAGCATGGCTGGAATGTCTTCCCCTAAAGCATGGAGGGAGTAATTCATTTACTCTCGGTACAGCAATTTCATTGTTTGTCTGAGGGTAAGAGCCTGCATTTATGTTTAGTAGCACTATTTGGGGGGTGGGGGTATGGAACTTCTGTCATTCCCTGAAAACAAACCAACAAACAAAATGCAGTTTATAATGTTCAATGAAAATTTAATTTCTAAATGTCCATGTCTCAAAAAAGTACATGGCAAATTTGTAAATTGTGGAATATGTCTGTCAACATTTTTCATCCACCAATAGCAGATAATAATATCATAGGCAATAAAAACAAATAAACAAACAAAAACCCATAAGATAAAAATTTGCTGGGTAGTCATCAACATTTCTTTAAAATCAGTAATGATGTATTCTGAAAAGTTATGTTTTGAAAAGACTGTGCATTTACATATCATTTTGTAAAATGTGACTTATTGTTTTAATCAAATGCCTTTTCTTTTCCCCTGCAGAGCAAATCCCCTAGACTCATTCCAAATTTTCTTAAACATTTGTCCATTTTTAATTGGATAGTTTTATATTTTTTCCTGTTATGGTACACATTTTTTCTTTTTAAGACTGTTGTACAATTTATTTTTTTGAACTTAATGCAGGTCTTCATTTTCTATTCTTATTTACTCTATTGGAGTTGTCACAATTTTTTCCTCCTTTGCCCTCCTCCAAGATGTATACTTTTATATCACTTAATTTAATTTAAAAACTCAAAAGGAACATAAATGAAGTAGCATGTCAAATTCTGAACTGTAACTATTTTATCTGGAGAAAGGTATTGTGAGTGTAAAAAAAAAGTTGAAACCCTTGAAATATTGGGAAATATTTACACATCTTAACACCAGAGACTAAAATTTTAGAATATCCACTATTTAGAATTGAAACTAATCTAAAATATCAGAACTTCAGATACAACTTTCCTCGTGGAAAGCATAATGTTCTACAGAGAATAGCCATACATCAGTTAGCTTTTGGTGCATAATAATAAGCTACTAACAGAATATAGTGATTTAAAGCATAATTTTGTTTAGATTCATATTCTGTCTTGTGCTCACTCAATGAATCTCCTCCAGATATGTTCATATAGTTTTTGTCAGCTGATGAGGTATCTGAGGTTAGATGGTCCACAACAGCCTTACTCATATGTCTATGTCATATATTATTAATATAATGAGAATGGTTTGTGGGACATTGATGTAAACTGGCAACCAAGGAGAGAGAACTGAAATACACATGCATGAACAATGAGGACTTTGTTGTAAAAGTCAGTGGGGGTGGTAGATGCCATTGAGTGAGCATGTGTACTGTGTGGCCATCATATTCAAAACGACTGAGTGAGTAGAGCAATGAATCTGCATCAAATTTTGTGTTAAGCTTGAACATTCCTCTGCAGAAACTATTGAGATAATTCAGAAGGCTACAGCTATGGGCAACTGGTGACTGGCAGCTTCATCACAAAAATGTACTTGTTCATACATCACATCTCACGCAGTTTTTTTTGTAAAACATCAAATCACCCAGGTGACTTAGCCCTACCACAGCCCAGATATGGCACCCTGCAACTTCTGGCTTTTCCCAGTACTAAAAACACCTTTCAAAGAGAAGAGATTTCAGACCCTAGATGAGATTCAGGAATATAGGATGGGGCAGCTAATAGTGATTGGGAGAACTCTGTGAGGTCCCAAGATGCCAACTTTGAAGGGCACTGAAGTATCATTGTCTTATGTACAATGTTTCTTGTATCTTGTATATTCTTCGATAAATGTTTCTCTATATGTGTATATATATTTTTCTTTCTAATATTTATGTATTTAAATCAAAAGGAAAAATAAACATGACACGAGAATACTTTCCTTCATGTCAAATGATAAAAGAAGGTTCAATAATTCTCTGAGCAAGATGAGAACCATCACTACCTCATTGGTTGTCAACTAGTGTTTTTCTAAATGCTTCCATCAGGCCCAATTTTTCTGTGGAAGGGGTCATTTAGTTGGTTCATATTGCTCCCACTGACACCAAGGTCTTCAGAGTTGTTACAGTTGGCTTTTACAAAAACTGATACAATCCATATCATTTCTATCACTCAAAGTCCAGCCAGCAGACCCAACTGTGACTGAGGCATCAGGACCTGTCATCACTTTAAAAGTCAGAAACAGACCTGAGGGATGTAAAAATGTCATATCTCTGGTTAGTAAATCATCAACTCCAAAGTGTGTCCTTGAATCCACTTTAGAGTCTTTTGAAGATGTTTTTCCACATAAAAATGCATATGCAAACATTTATATTTGAGTTCAGATTTAATGAGCACAGGCATTGTTGAAATATGACTATGATAACCAAGCAGATAAGCATATTGAGAAAGGATCACTAGGTGTTGTGTTTTCCTAGAAGTGGTGCATTTAGAATACTGATCAGTGACACTTTTCAAAAATTTCTCCATCATTCCCTGCTGAAACTATACACTTCTAGCATTCTGACTGAAAGCAATAATGAGAGTTTCCCAGAGGTCTTTATTGTTCCTTCTCTATACCCTTGTCAGTTTAATAGTGCTTGACAAGGATTCAGCACATAAAATTCATGCCTTGCACTTATATAATGAGATAGTGAGTCTAAAGCTCAATTTAGATGCTGAGCAATGTTTATCAATATTCCAAGACTGTTCATGATGGAATAGTTCGTTGAGTTTCCATTAATGGCATTGTGTCTGAGCCACTTCTAATTCTAATAAAGTGAAACAGATCTGTATTATACCCACAGTTCTAACCCAATAATTTTACACAACCATACATGAGGTCATCGCAAAAGCCTAGAAGCTGATATGAAGAAATGGTTTATATTTCCTTAATAAATTCAAAATTGCCATAACAATATTTTAGACTCTGAATACCACATAATTGTATACATTGTAATCAGCTATAATTTATATTCAGAGATATAGATAAAAGTTATCTGAGATTTCACTTTCTAACACTTTTCTGGAAAACCTGCTGTATTTTATTCATCTTTTTATATAAAGCACCCAAGAACACTCCAGTCTGAAGCCTCATTCTATTCAGGGTTTCCTTTAGTCCTTTAAATAAAATGCTTGGTTGTGAATATTAACACACTTTCACTTACCTGCAAGTGTTGCCGTAGCTTAAACCCCCATTGTGATTTCCAAACTGTGTTTGGCTCATGTGCAAGCTTTTTAATGTTGCCTCACTGTCCTCAACCCACCCTCTCCATCTCTGAGTTCAGAGAAAAATGGACCGTTGTTCCTTTGCAACCCACACTTGAACAAGAGCAGGTGCAATGTTTAATGATTTCAAAGACTGGACTTCTGCATAACATCTCAATAGGAGGACAAAAATGGATATGGAGTTCTGCTAAAATAAAAGTAAGCAACATAACATTCAAGATCAGAATATAAAAACTGCTTATCAGGGAGCCAGTAATATAAAAACTTTACATAATTGGTTCATATCTGTCACCTTCAGAAGCCACAACCTCTTGACTCATTTTAAACCATGCAATGACAGACATTACAAAATAAAAATGTAACAAAATTTACTAAAAATTTCAAGACAGTGAAAACAGAGATTAGGACCATGCAAAGGTTACAAACCTATGAGGCCCATGCTCTCTAAACAGAAAAAAAGTCTTTGTAGTGGTATTTTACATTAGAATTGTTTGAAACTGTTTAAAGTACTTTCCCTTCTTTTATGAATTATAAAAGAGATTGTCTATGGTAAACAAATAAATTGACCATTCATGCACACTTCCTTATTGAGAATGTGCCCTGAAATGCATGCAGAAAGACATCAACCACACCATGTGTCTTGGAGTGCCAGCACAGCACGGTCTTGACAATAAAATTGAAGGAGAATGAGGTCATTTATCAGCCAGCTTTAGCAAATTACCTCTTTAAAATTCTTAGTTCCTTAACTGCAATAAATATCCATGTTTCTAATCTCCAAAACTGTAAAACAGAGTTGTAGCCCATTGGAGGTGGTTTCATGGTTAAAAGAGAGGTGAACAGAAGAGAGCCCAATGAGGAGTAAAGCCCCAGTGTTTGAAATAAGTAGAGCAGCCACTGCTTGTTCCACAAAGATCAACCTTTGTTTTGGATCAAATGTGTCAAGCGGGACTTTAATGAAAATAAAGTCATTTCTACTTGAGTTGATGCCCGCTAGAGAGAATATTGCCACAGGAAGATTCCGAATGTGTTTAACATCTAGGAAGAGTGGGAGAAAGTTATTCCTGTGTTTCTGCATAGGTAGTTTTTATACTTTTATTTTCTCTCTCTTTGTAACTAATATAATGGTCAAAATAAATAAGAAACTCTATAGACATGTACTTTTATGAGATAAATTAAATATATAATATAGTTCAGTATAATAATCTTCTTCACTGTTACTCTTAAATTAAATCAAATAGTGCCGGTAGGGATGAATATCAAAGATTAGTTGTAACTAAACAAGTTCGTATTATTAAAGGTTTGGACTTTCAGGGCTGTTTTTCTGAGTAGTAAAAGAATATTGTGAAATATTTTATTTAATTAAGTCAATAATTTTATGTATTTGTTCAATGCAAGACATTTTGCTATTTTCAAGGAGATACAGAATTGCTGAAGTTATGGTCTCTGACCTCTCAACAAGCTAACATTTTGTTGGGTGAGGAAGGGACTACTAGTGAATATATGGGGTTTATATTAATGTATATGTAATGCATTATAATGCATATTAATATTGATACATGTAATAGCATTATAGGGAAATTGTTATGGGAGGGAACATATGGACATGGTGAAGTTGTAATTATGAATAAAAGAATGAGGGTAAGTCTTACAATGTTGGTAAACTAAGTTAGTTGTTAAAAGATAAGAAGAATTTAGAAATAAAAGAAAAAGTCATACTCTAAACATAGAGACTAGCTGAGCAAAGGTGAAGATACAAAAATGTTTGACATATATAGAAATTATACAAATAGCTATAGGCTGTTTTACTAACAGTCATGTATGTGTTATTGCAAGATTCCTCCTTTCTTATTCTTTTATTCATTTCTCATAGTCATCATATGATTTATTCTGTATGAAAAGACATAAAGAAATCAAAGGAGAAAAAAGGTAATAATTTCATAAAGTGAAAGGTTTGGGGATGAACATGTGAATTTCCAATTCAACTTATATTGTTTAAAGCTGAACTTCTCTTTATCAGGTACCCAAGAGGTAAAGGTCATTTAACATGGAGTAGTTAGCTGCAATGAGTTTTTAAATTATTCATTAATCAAACTATTTAAAGTGCTTTAAAATATGTTCTTTGGCAGTTATATGGTTTCATAAATGCTCTAACTATTATAAAATCTTATTTTTTTCCATTTATTCATTCTCCAAGCAATTTTAAAACAATATAATGACAACTCAGGAAGAATCATTTAAGATATTTTCCAGAAGTTTAGATACATTTCTTCTAGATAGATAGATTTTCACTTAGTTTATTTGTTTGTATGCAGTTAGCCTAACATATTCTATATGAACTTCTGAATAAAGGTTCTAAGATCTATGATCTATACAATAACTAGTGAAATTTTGTATACTAATAGATTTCTAATTATTCAAGTGTAAGTTTTGGACTCAAATTTTACATATTCTTAGTAATATCTTCATGATTTAACTTGCTTATTCCTTAGCAATATAAACTAATTTTAACATTTATTTTAAGCATGTCTTCTCTATAAAGCAAATGATCACTTCCTATTTTTTATACAAGTACGGCTGGTTGTGGAAATTCCCTGCAAAGCAGATTTGAGCTATATCAGCATTGATCCAGTTAGGGTGGGAAGAAAAGAGGAATTTGAGATTTTAGGTTGAGCAACTCAGGAAGATATCAGTAATAGAGATAAAGAACACTGCAAGGGGACTGGTTTGAAAGTACAGAGAATAAGGTCACAATGGGACACACTGAATTTTAAAATATGGTACATTTACACAATGGAATTCTATGCAGCAGAGAGAAAGAAGGAGCTCCTGCCCTTTGTGACAGCATTGATGGAACTGGAGAGCATTATGCTAAGTGAAATAAGCCAGGAGGTGAGGGACAAATATCATATGATCTCACCTTTAACTGGAACATAATCAACAAAAGAAAAAAACAAAATATAACCACAGACATTGAAGTTAAGAACAATCTAGCAATAGCCAGAAGGGAGGGGGAGGGGGCAGTGAGGGGAAGGGTTTTCAGAAACTACTATAAAGGACACATGGACAAAACCAGGGGGGAGGGTGGAAGCAAGGGAGGAAGGTGGGATTGGTTGGGGTCGAGGAGAGCAGTGGGGGGTAATGCAGACAACTGTAATTGAACAACAATAAAGTAATTTAAAAATAAATAAATAAAATTAATTTTTTATCACAGTAATTTGGAAATACTAAAAAAATGCAGTTAAAATGATGTTTGATGAACACATTTAAATTTTGCATATAACCTAAATAAGCAAATGAATGAATACCTACAGTTTCACATCTCAGAAAAGACTATATAAACTTCAATGTGAAGATCACTGTTAAGCCATGGAATGAAATCATCAGGCAGATCATGAAAAGAGAGATGAGAAAACTAACAAAATTGAATCTAAAGAATGTAAGCAAGTTCTGGTGTTTGAGAGGGATAAGAGTCAGCAATTAATCCTGAGCAAAAGGAGCCAAGGGAAAAAAAAAAGAAAGAGAATAGAAGTGAAGGGTAGTTTGGAAGCCAGGAGGAATCACATAAAATGAGAATACAAAGGCCACAGAGTTTGTCTCATGTAAGATACATAGTGACCTCAGCCTTAGAACATTAAAAATAATAGACCACTTTATGTTGAGATATATTTCTTCATAATTATGCAGTGAAGTGAAAAATAGAATGTGCTGTGTCATATTGTTTAACTGAAGTTTTTATTTATAGGTTTGATCTAATCATCTCTTGCTCCATCCACATGTAGCTTTTCCTAAGCCAAGTCCAGCCCACTATTCCAACTGTGTTGGTCCAGGTTCTGGTCCAAATCTGAAAGTTGACTTTAACCTAGAAATGCTCAGGGACTTGGGCAAGTGCTTAATTTGGAGAATATGTAGGCAACTAAAGCTTGATTGTAAGCTACCCACCACTGATATTCATATTTCCATGACATATTAAGGGCCCAGGAAGGTGAAGAGGACTGTATAATTAATGGTTTTGTCCCTGAATATATCCTATGATTGCTGTTATGAGAATTTTTAGAAAGTTTTGACTAAACATTTGAGTTTATAAATTCCAACAGCATTTAGAGACGGCTGTTGAAAAATGTTCTGACGAGAAGAAATCACACAATATGTGTTCAAGTTCCAGTTCCCCACTTCAGAGTTATTACAGATCACATTTTGTCTCCAAGCCCAAATCCTCTGTATTGACACAATGATAATAGAACCTTCCCAACTCCTTAAACAGTTGCTGACAAAAAAAGTGCACGGCATTATTGAGAATACAGGAGACTTCTCTCTGGCTATTAAATTTATATCTGTGTAACATGATATCATAAAAGTTTAATGCTTTTAAAAACAAGATAAATTATTTTCCATATCACAAGATTTTTATTTTTAGGCAAAAAAAAATATTGAGACAGTTTTGGTTACTAGTTTTTTGTGAAGCACAAAATGATGGACTACAAATCTCCACGATCTTAATCCCACACAGAAACATAAAAACAACCAGAAAATTTCTGTACTAACCTTATAGGATCTCTGGAAAACACTTAAAGGCCTATAGAAATTAAATAAATGCTTAATCAAAACAAAGACACAGCCCTGGCTGGTGTAGCTCAGTGGATTGAGCGCGGGCTGGGAACCAAAGTGTCCCAGGTTCGATTCCCAGCCAGGGTACATTCCTGGGTTGCAGGCCATAACCCCCAGCAACCACATATTGATGTTTCTCTCTCTCTCTCTCTCTCTCTCTCTCTCTCTCTCTCTCTCTCTCCCCCTCCCTCCCTCCCTTCCCTCTCTAAAAAATAAATAAATAAAATATTAAAAAAAAACAAAAAACAAAGACACCTTTTAAATAGTAGGAAATTTTGTGGAATTTTCACCCACCTGAGCCCCCAAGGTTATTTGCACACCAATATTTATAGCAAAATTTTTCACAATGGGCAATAAGTGGATACAGCCCTAATATCCATTGTCTAATAAATGGAGAAACCAATGTGGTATATACATACAATAAAATATTTAGCCTTAAAAAGGAATGAAATTCTGATACATGCTACAACATGGATAAGCTTTGAAAATATTGTGCTAAGTGAAATAAGCCAGACAACAAACTGACAAATATTGTTTGAATCCACTTATGTGAGATTACAAGAATGCTCAAGTATTACATACAGACCAAGAGTACAGTAGAGATTGCTAGAGCCTGATGGGGGAGAGAACAGGGAGTTATTGTTTAATGGGTACCAAGTTTTGGTCTGGGACATTGAAAATTTTCAGGAGATTGACAGTGGTAATATAAACACACTTAATGAGACTACATTGTGCACTTAAAAAGCTACATTTTATGTTATATATATTACATAGCAATAAAATTTTCTAGCATACATTTAAAAAATTATCAGTGCTACCTCTTAGAATGTGAGAGCTATTTTCATAGCTTTACTAATAAATAGAGGAAAAAAGCCATCAATCATTTGGAATCCACTGAATAGATAATAGCTTTTTCTACTGAAAAGAATTCAACATTTCTTATAATATTGTTAAGAGAAAAAAGTGTGAGGCTGTATAAATGTGAGTTTTATTTATTTTTTAATGTCCAAGAGTATAGTTTCAGATGTAGATAATATTATGCCCATGTTATCTTTTGTCTTTGCAAATTAATATTCATTAATTATCATAACATAAAAACTTAGTTCATTCCAAAGATGCTAATTTCAATTCATAAAGATTCTGTTTATAAACCTGACACATTTTAACCTCTTGCTTATTTACAAATCTTGGATATATTACCTTAACAATGGAAATCCAATATAACTGCAAATAATAATTGTATCAAAAGAAATCAAATTATATTAATTGAAAAACTGTTCAAATATTTTAATGTAATTTTAAGAGTACAACCATAGTCAAATAGGAACCAGGGCTTCATATAATTACATAAAACAACAAATATATAATTATGTAGTAACTTAGGAAGTTATTAGTGTTTGACAATTTTATTATGCTCTGGGTTATTCGAAATTTATTTAAACAAATTTTGATGATCAGAACATTCATTTCAACGAACTTGTTTTCAAAAACCATGTAGAGCTGAAAGTAATATTTTAAATGTCAAGAAAATAACATAAAATTGAGTACATGTAAGTGACTAAAATATATCAAAATTTTTATATCATAAATTTGAATATATTGGAAATATGGCTTAAAAGACTTATGGCAAATTAAAGTACACAAATGTCCTCTGTTGACTAAAAGACAATGTTCCATGAAAACCTACATACTTTGAGTGTTCTATTTTGACCAATTAATTATTTTTGACCAGTTTTCAACCAAATTGCTGTCTATAGATTTGGGTTATGCAGAAGAGACTATGTAATTTAGCAGCTCCTGGTGTTGATATGGTTCCAGTTGAGCTATTTTATAATTCAGTTTTTCTTCTTACTGAAGTAGACTCTGACATCATCTGTTGTGAGGAGCGAGGAGCAAGGGAAGTGGTTTTAGGGACTTAAAAAGAGTTGAACCCACCTTCACAGAAGTTAGGACAGAACAGAAGGACATGGAAAGAAAAAGGATTTGATTTATTCAAGTGGAGTTTGAAATGTCAATTTATCCTCAGCACACTTCTGTGATATTGTGAACGTCTTTATGATTCTTATAACCTAAACTATGACCCAAAAGGCACAGGATTTGAGAGTCTTCCTCTTTTTCTCTCTTTTCAAACATACCTGAGACCATGATCTTAGGTAGGAGCATATAGGTGTTGTGTGTCTTGTCAAAAGAACTCTGGCTTTTCTGTTCTGGAATTCCAGGCATTGCTTCAAGCCCAGACTGGCTCTGACATCTCTCCTGCTCTCCCCTCTCTGATCTGCTGTTACTTCTTTGTGTTGTCTCTTCCTCCCCCTACTGCTTTTTCCTTTCTCTCCCTCCCTCTCTCTCTCTCTCTGCATATATGTATATATGTATATGTGTATATATACACACACAAGATATTTACATATTATATATGTGCACATGTAACATATTTATATTATGTATTATATATTACATACATCCCCATGTATATTATGAATGTATAAATTTATATGTTTCTATGTGTATATATATGTAATTATATATCAATATATTATAAATATATAATTATATAGAGATCTATATATGCATATACAGACACACACACACACACATAAACTCAATAGCAAGCATCCCAGCACTACTAGGTGCTAAAATACCTAATTTCTTCTGCACAAACCAGCTCTCCAGGAAAGTTGGTGGGAACTAAATTTGGTTGAAAACAAAGTGATCAAAATAGTGAATTGGCCAAAATAATGAATTTGTCAAAATAGACTATTCAAAATATAAGGGACTTTCATGTAATGGTATCTTTTACTCAACAGATGACATTTGTATACTTTAGTTCATCGTTAAGTGTTGAAACCATTTTCTAACACACACATTCCTCTACCTGACTCTCCACCATTTCCCACCCAAACCAAGGACAACTACACAAGAATTCAAACCATTCGTCTCTCTGTCTTGATCTAGAAGTAAAAAAAATTATTTTGAAAACTACAGTTAAATAGGTTATGGATATGACACAAAGTTACAGAGTTCAGAATTCTCAGAAATTAGAGATTATGAAAGGGCTCAAGCATAAGGTGGTATGAACTACAGACTTCATTCAGATTTGGTAACTATTTTATTTATTCTATTGATTCTGTGCCTTTCCCTTGAAAGTGATGTTTACTGTATTTTTTTTCTTCTGCTTCTGTCCCCTACTCTCTGTTTATATGAATGAAATGCTTGCCCCTCACACAAACCCCTTTTTCATTTTGCTACTGGAACAACAGTGCATGTTTTTATATATTTTGTTTTTAAGGATCTTTAGGCTTCTAGTTTTTAGAGTTAGATAAGTCTTAATTTATTTTTTCCTTTGGTTTATAATTGCTACCCTTCAATATTGTCTAACTATTTAAGAAGTCTATCTTTGAATTTCAAAAATTGAAATTGTTATATTTCAGTACTTGATATCTTGCATAATTATTTCCATATAATTAGTTATATGGAAACTACAAATATCACATCTTTTCTTCCCCTTTTATAACCTACTAAACATATATTTTGTTTTGTTTCATAATCTTTTGATCTAGATTTGTTTTAACAGACTCATAGAATATACTCATCTCTCCAAAATAATGGCATTCATAAAACCATAATAGGATGACTAACTGATTGAAGTTTTTCATATTCTAAAAGAACCCAACATTCTCAAACATTTTCCAAAAATAAACACTAAGTATCCTTTTAATTTATTAATAACTTTGGGGAAAATAGTAATATGGAAAAATAGCTAGACTTACAAGGGTCAATATGCAATGTTTATATTTTAATATATGATGTGGTTTTAATACCTGATATTTTGGGTTTTAGTATACTCAAAACTCTGACTAGACATCATTTTAAAAACATTGAACATAGATGAATAAGTTCTAGAAATCTACTACACAGCATGTATGCATACAGTTAACAATATTGTCTTTTATTAGCTAAAAGGGTAGATCTTCCTAGTGTTTATATCACAATAAAATAAAATAAAGGGGAAACTTTCATAAGTGATGAATATGTTTATAACACTGATTGTGATGATAGTTTTATGGGTATATAATTATCCTTAAATGCATTAAGTTGTATACATTAAATATGTACACTTTTTGTTTATCAATCATAACTTAATAAAGTGTGTTTTAAAAACAGAAATAAATTGACAAACTTTGCATTGAAGCCGAGCCAGCATGAAAATATAATACAATTTTAAGTGTTCACACTAGTTTGATGAAAACAAACTTAACAGTAAACACTAATTATGGACAGATAAATTTCCATTGGTTTCCATGGAAATTTTACCAATCCACAAAAATTTGACAGTCCAACCATATTAACAAAAACATTGAAGAACCCAAATAAAAATTAAGAAAAGAAATACATGGGCATTCAAATAAACATAGCTTGTTTAAATAGTAAATATTTAAATACTCAATGTTTGTAGGTGGTAAAAACATTCTTCATTAATTCATCTAGCAACATACATCTCATTATTAAGTCAATAAATAAATAATTATAACATGAGACTCAAAGTTTTCCATGTTCATTTACTTACTGAAAAAGTTACTACCTATAGGTCTTGTAAATTTCTAATACTATATGCTATCCCATTTAATACCACTTCCAAATAATTCTACATAATTTTTAATCTTCTAATAAAATTAATAATAAGTACTATAGTGACAATGCAATTTATAACAAGATGAAAATTAAATCTATAGAATTTTTAAAATATGATTTTAGAAGTTATAAAATATGAGCCTAGAAACTATTTCTGAACCACTCTTGTTAGCATTCAAATCCCCAGTGAAGATATGAATTAAGTCTGTAGCATGCTGTTGAATTATCAAATGTATTTGAAATGGGAGGGTAGCCTATCGTGACCTCATGGTTGCCAAAAAAGCCCACGTTTTCTACCAGCTTTAGTTACCTTTCTGGATATAATGACACTTTGGGGTCTTCCAAGAACTAGATAATGCTTTAAAACATACTGAAAAGTCACTTGGGGACTCTGGTCATACTATTGAGTTTGGAGAAGAATTATCCAGACAAGCCTTTCAAATTGCCCTCCCTTCTTCACTTTACATGCTGCTTAGGCTTTGCAGACTTATTTTATTTTGTGCAGAAAACAGGTAGTAAATTATCTTTTCCATCTAATTTTTGACAGTAATAATAACACAAAGAGTATGAATTAGGGCAGAGTGTAATTCCTACTTACTGAGGAGAAGGTGAATAGCCTTTCTTCAATATTTCTTCAGTAGCTCAAACTTTTCACTGAACATACCATTTCTTAGTTGTGTTTTATTTTATTTTTTTTACCGTAGCTAGTCTAACTAGATTTTAGCCTAGCATTCAATTCAGTGATTTCTCTACCCGTGTAATTTTATGCAGTGTTGACATTTCAGGGCCTTCTCCTGAAGTTTTAAAATCCATAATACTCTAAAACTGAAGTATTTTAATAGCTTATTTGGAAACAAAACCTGACCTGAACTGACATGAATTCTATACTTATTGTATTTAATATGTATGGGTTCTACTACAGAATAATGTACTGTGAGGCATTGTCCTAGAACCTGCTGAAGAATGCTACAAAATATACCATGTGTGCATTCTAGTCACTTTATGGGGTCCTAGAGATTTTATGTTTCACACACATCTGGTCCTAAGAGTGTGGATAAAAGTTTATGGAACTCTATTGCTTGTCACTAACATTTTAACTCCATCATTTCTTACACTAAAAATCTATTTCTTTCTTCTCTTATATCTTTTTATTTTTTTTCTGATTACTTTTTCTTTATGTCCCTTGTACCAACTTTGCTTCTGGTGTCTGTACCCCTTCCTTGTACACATAGGCTATTGCCATGGCAGTTGCCATAGGCTATTGCCAAGTAACTCAATTACGATGTTTAAAGCAGCAACTATTTATCATTCATACCTGCAAGTTGGCCTGGTGCTCAGTGGACCTAAATGGCCTGTCTTGCTCACTGCAGCTCTGTGAGGGGGCTGAAGACAGCAGATGAGAATAAAAATGACAGAAAGGAAAGGCTGGATCTTATATATATATAATATTTTATTTATTTATTTTTAGAGAGGGAAGGGAAGGAGAAAGAGAGAGAGCAAGACAGAAACATCAATGTGCGGGTGCTGGGAGCCATGGCCTGCAACCCAGGCATGTGCCCTGACTGGGAATCGAACCTGCGATGCCTGGTCCACAGCCTGTGCTCAGTCCACTGAGCTACACCAGCCAGGGCTTGATATATATATTTTTAATACTAAATTTCTACTATTTTGTTTACTTCTGTCTTTCATTGTATGTGTACATCTTTAGTGTAGAAAAGAATCATAATGGTTTGTATGTCTACTTATTATAGGAATATGAGCACTAAGAATTAGAATGTAAATAAAAATGGAAGAATAAACTGTACTAGTTCATTATAATCAATCCCTGCTTTTGGAAATAAAAAATGAGATTTTTACCATCTAAATAAATATTTCCAATATGATCATTATAAGGATTGCTTAGTTCCAAGTCAATATACTAGAAAGGTATGTTTCATTATGATCCTTCTCTGCAGGGAACTATGAGGATGTATTATGAGAATCAACATTTGTGTATATTGTATACAAATTTGATGTAGGAACACACTGAACATTTTAAAAAGATCCTTCTATTTAAATGTCACATTTTAAAAATCTCTAGTTTTACATGTCCTTAAATATTTTGTTTGCATAAATGTTACTCTTCAATTAGCAATTTTTCACAGGTCTGTGAAATTCAATCTTTGTATTTGGAAATGCAAAGTAATAAACGCTTTCAATTAGAATTATTCAAAAACTGTAGGTTCCAAAGTTATTTACCATAGAAAAAATTGGCATCAGTTTCAAGTAACAGAAGATGTACTTCTTTAGCTTTTGATAAATGACCTTTGTTTCAATTCATTGGGTTTCAAACACTGTACTTTTGTAAACACAATTCCCAAAACCACCACCCCTAGGGCACAAAGGAGTCTTTGTTAAAAGACCAGGTGCCCAGTCTCTCTTCCAAGCAAACTCAGAGAAAATCCTGTGGTGGAAACTGGGAGTCTTCATTGTCGTGAGCACTTTGGTGACTAAACTACAGTAACCACCACATAATGATGAAATTTTGGTCAACCACAAACTGCATGTGTGAGAGAGGTCCCATAAGATTATAAAGAAACTGAAAAATTCCTGTAGCCTAGTGACATTGTAGTTCCCCTAACGTCATTATGCAACATATTAGTCATGTATTTGTGGTGATACTGGTGTAAACAAACCTACAGCTCAGCCAATTGTATAAAAATATACACGTACAATTATTTATAGTATATATTATTATTTGGAATAATAACCACTATGTTACTGGTTTATATATTCACTATCCTATATTTTTATTATTTTGGAATATACTCTTCCTACTTATAAAAAATTTACTGTATTGGCTGGTGTGGCTCAGTGGATTGAGGGCTGGCCTACAAACCAAAAGGTCACCAGTTTGATTCCCAGTCAGGACACATGCTTAAGTTGTGGGCCAGGTCCCTGTTTAGGGAGGTGTGAGAGGCAGCTGGTTGACGTATCTCACACATATTGATGTTTCTCTCCCACCCTTTCTCCCTCATTTCCCTTCTCTCTGAAAATGAATAAATAAAAATTTAAAACAAGTTTATTGTAAAATAGTATGCTGTGTTAAGCCAGCAGCAGCCTCATACATTTAATATTTACCAGGGTCTTGATTGCATCTTCTATGGTGCATGATTTAATCTTATATTATTTTTTAAATTTAGTGCAGCCTAAGTGGACAGTGTTTAAAAAACCTACAGTAGTATATGGTAATGTCCTGGGCTCTGACATTAACTCACCACTCACTCACTGACTCACCCAGATCAAAGTCCAGTCCTGCCAGCTTCACTCATGGTAAGTGCCCTACACAGGTGTACCATTGTTTAATTTTCTATTCCATATTTTTATTGTGCCTTTTCATGTTTAAATACAAAACTACCCTTGTGATACAGTTGCCTATAAAGTATTCAGTACAGTAACATGCTGTATAGGTTTGTAGCCTAAGAGCAATAAGCTATACCATATGGTCTAGGTGTGTAGTAGGCCACACCATCTAGGTTGGTACAAGTGTACTCTATGATGTCCACAACATGGCAAGTCACCCAGTGTCCATGGCTCAAAACATAACCCCATTGTTGGGCAGTGTGTGACCGTACATTAATGTCGGAGGGTTCTGGAAGCTATATACTGTATATGAAAGTATTTTTGTTTAATACTATATATTTGCTGGCTGAAATAAATATATCACTGCTGATCTACAATGAAACAAATGCTGATTAAATCAAATAAATAATGCATAATGATTTATCTTTATGAAACTTATCGTTCTCCAAATATATTTATAATTTAAACAAGAACTAAATAAGAAACAATTGATTCACTATAATGATACAATGTAGCTGTGTCTGCAAAAGTTGTCATTCAGAAAAAGTTTTACTCTAGTTAAGATCAGCTAGTCCAATTTAGGCCAAAATATAAAAATATTAAGAACTGTGTAAGGAAAAAATACTCTTTTGATGTGCATGTTTCTATACTTTATAGATGAAACATCCTATAGCATAAAAAGGAAAGAAAACTCACTGATGTTTTGTAATTAAACTGGTACTTCTAAAAGTTTTTTAATGTAAAATTATTACCTTAATTCAAAGAGGTACCAGGTGCCTGACTTTCATTTGGAACAGTAGATAAAATTGTTACATAATTGTGCTGATACCTTTTTTATATCTAGGACACATGGATCAATCATATTCACAATAACAGCAAAGTGATTAATAACATTTGTATAAAGAAAGTCTTAAAACGTTAGGATAACCTACCGTATAGCCTCAGAACAACTATAAATAATGGTTTTTGCTGTTTGGTTAATTGCAGTGAAATATGACCATCAGTTTTTGTTTTCACCCTCTTTTCAGAGGAAAATCAAGAATAATCCTGTTCCCCATAATTGCCCTTCTTCTTTCTTTTCCACTTGAAAGAGCAAAATTGCTATAAAAATCTTTAATAATTGCCAAATGTGATAACATAGTTTTATTGTGAATATTTTTAGGCTTGCTACTGTTACTGTAACCATGGGCTTTATGTGCACATTTGAATCACTTTCTGTTAGAAACACAAACTAAAATATTTATATATTAAGAAAAGAATTTCCATATTAATCATTGTCAAATAATGTATATAAAATTAAAAGGGCTACTTTCTAGAATGACATTGCAATAGGGCTGATAGGTATGTGAATAAGCATTTACTCTTCCCTTTCCTCAGGAACTTCCTTTTCCCTTAAGTGAATTCCCTCTCCCAAGTCTGAGTCTACTGAAATTCTAGAAATAGAAAGTTATTGCCAGTAAAATGCAGAAACAAAGGCAAAGAGCTTAGAGAATGTGTTCAAGATTACAGTGCAGCTCAGACAGATCCTTCAGAAAGAACTCAGTGACCTGGAAATTTCGTTCCACTTACATTTGGCTTTTTCTACAGAGCTGAAAGTGAGAAATAGTAAAGAGAATTTGAGATACAACTAAGTTTATTAACTTTTCAAATATCTCCTTCTTTCTGTAATTTAATATTTGAAAGGACACATTAATATTCATTATAGTGTTTTCTAGTGTCTTCTAGGGTGTAAAAACTGAACAATGGCCTGGAATTTGGCATTCTAGAGGTTTCACTATGGTCTTGCTATGTGACAATAGGCACATGTTAGGATGTGGCAGAGGCAACTAATTTGAGGTCAGTGCAACCTGAAATGCACATCTTCACAAATGCATAGCGATAAGATAGGAAGGGATATGTATTGGAGATCATGTGGTGCCTTCTAGTCTTGCTGGAGAAACTGGGATGTGGTGGAGTTTATGTCTTTTCCTTGTGAATAACAGTGTGACACATCATCTTGAAGAGATTCAGTTGCTACTTTAGGGTATGGTACAGCCAGGACAGAACAAAAAAGGAAAGCTAATCAATAAGAAGGGTTTTATAGTATAGAAAGGGTAAAAGAAAGAAGCAAAAGATAGAAGGAAGGAAGGAGGAAGAAAGGAAGACACCAATGCCATAATTAGTCATAAGTATCCTGTTGTACGGTAATGTGTTTGGACTCAAAAATTGCAAACTCCTTGCCCTAAGTAACTCATTTTTTTGTTTGTTTTAAAAGAAGTAGACTAGATTACCTCTACATATTTTTAAAATTTTGAACATTCTATAGTATGAAAACATTTCATTCTAAAGTATGAAAACACTCTATATCATCTTTCAGTTCTAGTACCAACACTGCCTCTAGCTAGCTGTCAAGCCTTGGAGACAGGGATTAACCCACTTTGGATGCCAGTTACTTCTTCTACAATAATGGGTTGTGTTAGTTGATATCAAACCTGATCACCATAATCACTTCAGATACTGTTAGGTTGGCCAAAAATTTCATTGTTTTTTTTTTTTTTTGTAAGATGGTTCTAGTAGTGCTTAGCTGTCTTTAACTTTATTCAAAACACTTTTGTTAGTATTGTGACAGCTGTCATGTCAGCATGCATTAAAACAATTATCAAAATTGGTGAGTTTTGTAGCCATTTTAATATTAAAGATGGATGAAAATACAAAACATTCTCTACATTATGCTTTATTATTTCAAGAAAAATAAAAACACAACTGAAATGCTTGTGCAGTGTATGGAGAAGAAGCTGTGACTGATCAAACATGTCAAAAGTGGTTTGCAAAGTTTCCTGCTAGGGATTTCTCACTGGATAATGTTCAATGGTCAGGCAGACTAGTTGAAGTTGATAGTGATCAAATCAAGACATTAATTGAGAACAATCAACATTACATCATGTAGGAGATAGCTCACATACTCAAAATATACAAATCAATACAGTTATTGGTAAAAATAAAAAAAAAACATGTCTTTATTTTACAGAAATATACTGTGGGCCTTTTGGCCTACCCAATAATTGGAAATACTGATTAGTTGTCCCTAAGCTACATTTGAATCAGTGTTGTAAAAGTCAAGAAAACTTGAGGCCTTCAATTTTTTCTTTGGATACAAATTTATTCACCACACAGGGACATCAGAATGCCATCGTAGGAGCTGACCATTTTAAACATGTATTAAAGATATTCACTTTAGATTTATTCAGTCTTGATGTCCTAAGGTAATACCAAATGCTTTATTTTTAACAAATGCTCTAAATAATTTCAAGAGGAAGTCAGCAATAGAAATCACTAGGTTTGATGTATTCCTAGTTACTGCCATGAAAAGACGGTGATTTCCAGAGTCTTCAAGGCCATTTTTGGGGAGTAGCATTAGCCTTTAGTAAATAAAGGTGAAGCTCTCAGATGAATAAATATTTTCAGTAGTTAAACTGAGTTAACACCAGGTGCTCACAGCTTGATCCTTCTCTTTCCCCCACAATTTATAGAAGATACATTGAAAGTGGCAGAGATGAAAGAAAAGAACACTGGAATTATATGAGCAAATTCAGGTGGTCATTATTATGGTTCCACATATTTCTGGTCATCCTGAAACATAATGGAATTGCTTTTTTCTAACCTCATAAGCTTACATGGGGCCATGTGATTTGGATGACATAATCAGAAATGGTGGGTGTATGTGTGTGCACGTGCTTTCTGGGCTGAAATTTTAAGAATCAGTGTTCTTTTTAATTCTAATCAGAGGAAGGCAAAGCTAATACTCCCTGTGATCATTAACTTACACAGTGACCGTGGACTTCTCTGGAGAAAGAACTTCTCTTATGCAAGTTCAGAATTCTTGGGCCTCTCATCTCTAGCACTGTGCCTGGCAATACTTCAATGGCTTTGCACCATCATGCATAGATTGGCGTTTAGCATATTTAACTTTAGGAATTCAGGAAAATATACAAACATACTCATGGGGAAATTATTTATACAGTGCCACCAACTTTGTTTGCTTTTGTCCGCCATGAGAAAGTTGCCAGAGTATGAAATAAAATATGAAAATTCTTCTCTCAGTTATTTATGCATTCATTCCACACATAATTACTGAGTGCCATATATTGTAGCTTCTTGGGATCATTGCTGAACCAAAATAAGATTCCCTGCTTCAGGAAGCTTATGTTCTAGTGGAAGGAGACACAAAAAACTGTAAACCTAATAAATAAGTATATTATGCTGCCTGTTAAAATTGATAAGTGCTATTGAAAATGCAAAACTAGAGCAGAATGAAGGGAAGTGAGTAGCACTATGTTGTAGTTGGAGAGCAAGTTGAGGCATTAAATGAGTGGTTTAGGAGGATCCTTTTGAGAAAGTAAAATCTAAGAAAAGACATGAAGGAGGAGCAAGAATTAGCTAAGCACGTCTTCAATAACTGTGTTCTGTGCAGAATGATATGTTAAACAAATACCCTGTGGCATTCTCCTGCATTTCTGATCAGAACATTAATAAGAGATAAGGTCAGAGAACTAACAGGGGGTCTTATGGCCATTGTATGCAATGCATTTTTATTGTGACTGAAATGGCAATTGATTCCCAGTTTTTGAGCTGAAAAATAGCATGATGTGACTTAAATATTGTAGAACTAAGGGCGATTTTCAAAATAAAATAGACTGCATAAGGAAAGGGTAAGAGCAGAAAGAGCCTTTGTTACACAGTCGCAATAATAGAAAAGAGACTGTGATGCCTCCAATTTGGAAGGCAAAGGTGGGATAGGGTTAAGCGCAGCTCACGTTCCTTCTTCTATGTCTTGGAAGAAACAACAAAAGATCAGAGGATTAAATAGTAATCACCTATACATAATTCATCCTTTTTTAGCCTTAAAAGTATTTGTGAGCTGGAAAGCTGTAAAAAAAAAAAAAAACCCTTCTATGATCCTATCAGCAACATAAACTATCCATAATCAAATGAAGTCTTGTGTACTCACACTCAATGCCAGTTCCTGAAGTAATAATTTTTACTATTTATAAATGCATTCATAAACAATACATAGGCTTGATTGACCTGCTTTTAGATTTTACGTAAATGATATTCTAGTATATATACTTTTTTAATCAAAATTATAATGTTTAAGCATGATCCATATTGATAACTTAGTTCTAGATTCTTTGTTTTAATGAGTTTTATTCCATTGTATAAATGGAACATTATGCAGCAGAAAGAAAAAAGGAGCTCCTACCCTTTGCAAAAGTGTGGATGGATGGAACTGGAGAGCATTATGCTAAGTGAAATAAGCCAGGTGGTGAAAGACAAATATCATATGATCTCACCTTTAAGGGGAACCTAATAGACAAAACAAAGAAGCAAGCAAAATATAATCAGAGACAGTGAAATTAAGGACAATTTGACAGTAACCAGAGGGAAAGTAGAAGGGCATAATGGAGGTAAAAGTGGGGAAGGGTTTCCAGCAGCAACTATAATGGACACAGACAAAACCAAGTGGGGGTGCAATCAGGGGAGGGAGGAGTGGATGGCTGGGGTGGGAAGGAGTGGTGGGGGAAAAATGCAGACAACTGTACCTGAACAACAGTAAAATTAAATAAATAAATAATAAATAAATTAAAATACCTCTATCCTTGTGACTATGGAATTTTAGGACATGTCACTGGTACTCAGGGAAGTTAAAATGGAAAACACAATGAGATACTTGGTATTACATCTTGTGAAATGCTTTTGAAATTAAGATGTCAAAGATTTAGCAATATTTAAAATATAGCAATACTTAGCATTGAATATTATTAAGCAATGGTAACCGTCATTACTGTTGGGTGGCAATGTAAATTGGTACTACTAAAGACCAAATGTGTGTGTGTGTGAGAGAGGATGTCAAGAGATCATCTCTTAAAACCTAATGAGATGGGGAAAAAGACTCTTGAACTGGGCTTTCCCCCTTCATCCTGGAGAACAGTCGATTTTGGAGCCAGAGTCCAGGACCAGGCCCTAATGAGACAATTCACATGGGTCTCCTATGAAAGAAGAGAGAAAGTAATAAGAATCCCTGCCTCAGTTCTTGCTGCTTCAAGCTAGGACCAAACTTTGCTGACAGCTCCCCAAAGGCGACGCACCCTCCATGAGCCTCAATGTATCTGCTGTAGTTGACCTGTTTCACCCCTGCTCCAGTGAGTACAAGTGGACAGCAGCTGGGTAAACTCTATAGCAGGATGGAGCTACTGAGAGCCATTAAGCTTTCCACCAAGGCATCCAGGAAGCAAGGCAGAGGTAGACAGTAACAGAACACTTTATATATATATCTCAAATGTCTATGTATTATATATATATATCAGTATGTATATGTAGAAAGTATCCAGCCATGTCAAATGAAAAATAGAGACATTTATTGAAGAAGATACAAGATACAACAAACATTGTACATAGGACAACAACACCTCAGTCCCCCTTGAAGTAGGCACCTTGGAACCTCACATAGTTTTCCCAATAGTCATCAGCTGCTGCATCATATTTTCCAGAATCTCATCAAAGGACTGAAATATCTTCCCTTTTAAAGATGATTTTAGTTTCGGGAAAGGCCAGAAGTCACAGGGCACCAAATCTGGGATGTGGCGGGGGGTGGTGAGTCCCCTGGGTGATTTGATGTTTTGCCAGAAACTCTGTACAAGATGTGATGCATGAGCAGGCACATTGTTGTGATGAAGCTAGCAATCACCGGTTGCCCATTGCTGTAGCCTTGGAATTATCAACATAGTTTCCTCAAAGGAATGTTCAAGCTTAACACAAAATTTGATGCAGATTTGTTACTCTACCCACTCAGTCATTTTGAATGTGACAGCCACACAGTGCACATGCTCACTCAACAGTGTCATCTGCACTCACTGAGAAGTACAGTGAAGTCATCATAGTTCATGCATGTGCATTCCTGTTCACTCTCCTCATCTACCAGTTTACATTGATGGTGTGCAAAACTTTCTCATTATATTCACAATGGTTGGACCTTTTCCAGACAGACCTCATACACATATATACATTCCCAAAGAAGCTCTTGCACATCATAGACATAGGCAAGAGTGTCAACTACTGCTCATTTGTCATGGCAAAATTTTAGGCTCTCCTAAATGTCCATTTACAATGGCCTTAAAGATGGAACATATGGCTATATAGGCAAAATTTATCTATCTATCACAGGCAGAAGACACAGAGTAATCAAAGACACAAAACTGGGAAAATACAGACATGTCTTGGAGAGAGTCCCCAGAAGCTAGAATGTATGATTTGTAGAGGACATAATACGTGTTATCTCTATAAAAGCCTGATTGACATCACATCATGGATGGCTTTCTAGAGCATGGAAAGTTGACAGTGCACAATAAAAACAATGGATCTAAAAATGATCACAGACAGAAGAACTATATATTCACATTTAAAGCAAGAAGAGTCATAACCAATATTAGTGAATAATTACATTTTGCAATGTAGTGTCACATGAAGAACAATAGTATAAAATCGAGAAGAAATTGGTATTAATTAAAAACTAAATTGTGTTGTAAGTTTTATGCAGTGATCTAAAAGAAGGAATAAAGGAAAAACATTAATGTTGCAGAGGGCCAGCATGGCTGATGAGCGGGTGACATCTCAGACAGTAATGGCTACGGACCCTGTGGTGAGCACATGGTTCCTTATATGATGGACTTATGTCTGCAGCTTGATCATCCCCTGCTTTGAAAAGTAAAGCCTCTCAAATCAGAGACATCTGCTGAAATCATGAATGTTTTGTTTACCAAACTCAGTAACAGGAAAAGCCTGCTGTAGCTCAGCTGTTATTGTGCTGCAATAATTAGAAAATAATATCTGATTTCATGGGAAATCAAGGAAACGAGGACAGCATGAAATACCAAATGGAAAGCCTCAAAAAAGAGTGTTTTCAAGCATAATTGTCTCAGTCCTCTGCCTTTTATACAAATAAATAACAAAAAGGTCATATTCAGAGAGGTGGATATAGTTTTTATTTTCTTAGGAACAAAGTTTAGATCTACACAACAATATTATGCCAACACTAAACTTCACCAAAAACAAACAAACATTAAACCTTGGGAAACATCTGCTAACATATTCCCAATACATTTTAAAATATTTCACATTTAGCCAAATATGTCTTTCTCTCATTTGCTAATTTTTTGCAAGCTAGATGAGAGCCAATATTTTATAATTAAGAAATACATTCCCATATGCTTTTCAAAGGGCTATGTTTCTTTAGTAGAATGTAATGTGAACTCAATAAAATTAAACATGACTTGAAAATGTATAAACCCCTGTCATGACTTTTTTTAAAAGACAGTTAGTTATTAGACTTCCATCTGCACAGTTGCACTTCTGTGCGTTGCATTAAGTGAAATGGCAGTTACACTCCTCTGCCATCTGATATATAACAGTTAAAGACCAAAACTGTGAAAAAAAAAAACAAAAACAAAAAATAGGCAACTCTTTTTTGGCAAAAAGATATATAAAGGTAATGAAGCTAACCTTCACTGAAAATTGATGCTTCATACAATTAAGTGTAATCGTCATCATCTTCTAATGTGTTTGGTATCACCCCCTTTTATTAAAGTAAAGACTCTGTAGCTTGCTAAACTGCAACAGCATAGCCAGTGGAGTTAGTGGGGGATTCAAATCCAGATCCCTGTGACTCAAAACTTTGGCACTGTACATCAGTGTCTAAATATATCAGTCTGGAGATGCTTGAAGTTACCTGTGCTTTTCAGTCCTTTGGTCTCGGTCCCCGATAACTCAACTGTTACCTCTTACTCCTGGGACTTTGAACAGACAGCTTCCCAGAGCCACTGTCTTCCCTTATCCAACTTAGGTCCTTGGGGTGTTGGCTCTCTGTGCAGATTTCTGACTGAAAAACCAAAACTTTCCACACAATAGATAAAGAGGAAAACAAATAATTTAGCATGTTCAAGCACCAGCAGGTGACTGTATGGCAAACAATCTATGAGTCCAGTTTTGGAAAGCACTACTTTTTCTCTGAAGTCTTCTTTGTTCAAGTCTAGCAAAGGTGTCCCTCTTATATTCTAACACAGCTCTCTCTGAGTATTTCTTTATGATTGCTCACTACACTATTACTGTGGTTGCCCATTTGTTTATCAGTCCCCTCTGATGAGATTTAAATATTCTTGAGGCATGATTCTTGATTTATGTTATTAGTCTCTGCTTATCTTGCAACCAACTCTGTTCTTGGGATATAGTAGATGCTGAATGAGTGTTTGAATGAATGAATGACTGAATGAACGATAAATGAAATGCCATTTACAAATGTCATTGATAAATCCATTGATTGGCTGAGATTGATTAAAGGAATGTTTCTATCATGTTTATTGATCAGGTTCTTTATTTCAAAAAATAGAATGAAGTTCCACTGAGTGAAGCAGAAATTAATTAAAAGTATATAAGATGACATATAGAATCATTATGAGGCCTAGAAAGATAGGATTGGATCACTGTGTCTAGGAAACAGGTGAAGGACTGCAAAAAAAAAAAAAAAAAAAAGAGTGCCTATGAAAACACCGTGAATGTGATATTGCTACCACCCAAAAGTTTCCAGGAGCTTGACTGCTCTGTAACCACTACTGCCCCACACAGAGGCTAATCTGGGCCAAGAACTTGGTGTTTAACAACTGCCCTCTCCCACCAACACAGACATCTTTATCATCGCTTGTTCAAGCAAAAGCATGGCCTGCTGCAATGTGTGTTCTCACATTGCTGACTTAAATAAAAGTCTCACGTAGGCGAAACTGACTGGGAAACTTAGGTTGCATCCCCATATCCTGGCTGTAAGGCAGGGACTTTATTTATTTCTCGTCTATGTTGAATAACGTGATAGCTTAATCAAACAGCAGAAGGCTAATCAAGATGGTAGACAGATGATACAATTTCACTATGTCAGTCAAGTTCTTCTCTGCATATATTATAAGACATTGCACCAGACTAAGGGTGGATGGAGAGAATTCTCTTCAAATTCAAAAGGCTCGGGATGCACTCACTTCAATGAGTGCAGTTTTAATATGATTTTCATGATGCTGAATTTGAAGAACATCTATATGTTATTGAATTGACACATTTGGATAGTCATGAAAAAATAAGTCCTCCAAAACTTTTGGATTAACTTTAGCATATAAATTTGACTGGCATGTTGGTATGTAAGGATAAAGCTCATTCTTGTCTCCTGATAGTATTCATAAAAAGGTGAAAATAAAAACTTGGAAAGACTGACAATAAAATTTTATTGCTAGAATGAACTTATTGATATGGAAATGAAAGTCAGGTGAAAGTTATTTAAAATGAGGAAAAGTGGAATACTTGATCTTAACAAGGACAAGAAAATGCCTTAATCCCAACACACAGAGCATGCAAAACATTCTCAGAGATTTTTGAATAAAATTCAATACACAGCCACAGCAAAGATGCATGATATTTTATTTGAATTACATTTTAGTTCACAAACATTATGTATTCAATTGATGTAGAGTATATTCCTAGATATCTATTCAGGTTTTATAAAAATCAACCAGGTAATAAGATTCATTCATTGTTTCTGAGTTAAATATTTTTTTCTGATTTTTTTATTGGGGTAAAATACATATACCATGAAATGTATCATTTTAACCCTTTTAAGTATAAAGTACAGTGGCACTAAATATGTTGGGAACTGCCCTGCCTGGTATCAGAAGCTGTAACCCCCTGTCTAGGCTAAGGCTAAGGGAACGTCCTTGGAACCTTAAGCCAGCAAGGAGACAAGCTTATCTCCCTGACAGGAGCACCGCTTCTGCTCCTTCATACCTCACCCTGCCTGGACCCCAGTGCTTGGTCAGTTAGCCAATGGCGGGTAAGATTCCCCAAGGAGGGAACGATCTAAGACAGGCATGATCACATGGGAGGCCCCCAAAAGGACTTTTGGGGCTACGGCAGGCAAAAGGGGGTGATGGACTCTCGCCCTTTGGCTTTGACAAAGCCCTAGTCCTCCTGCTCTACAAGAAAATCTCTTAATCTCTTAGCTGCCTTACTTCCCTTGCTCCACCTAAGCCTGAAACAATGACAGGGTGGTGCCACCCCATGCTGGAAAGGGCAGATTCCCCGGGTGATCAGGCCTAAGAAAGAACATGTAAATTCCTGTGAAACCTTCTTTGTTTAGAATGCTCTCAGTTGAATGAGAAGGGTCCAAGGAGGAAGTTAGTTTGTTCCTTAAAGTCTTACATCTCTTTGACCCTGACTCAAAATAGACCCTCAGAGTTCCTTGCTACCTATCGTTTGATCCTTACTTCCTCACAATAAGGAATGTGCTTTACCTGAATTCTTATGCAAAAAGAACCCAATAAAAGCCAGTTTGGACGGTAAATCGGTGGGCTCCCTACTAGAGGGGGTGGCCGTTCTGTCCCTACTTCTCCACAGAAACTGGTCTGTCCCCATGCATGTTTTTTCTCGGGTTTCGATGAGCCATCCGCAGCATTCCGTGATTACTGCTGACTGGTGACCCACGCATCATAAATAGTCACATTGTTGTGCAAGTATCACCGCACCACCCATCTCCAGCATTTTTTCATCTTTCCCAACTGAAACTCTGTAGCCTTTAAACACTGCTCCTCATTTCCATCTCTCCCTAGGCCCTGGTAACCACTAATCTGCTTTTCATGTCTATGATTTTGACTGCTTAGATACCCCATGTAAGTGGAATCATATGAAAGCATTCATTTTGTGACTGACTTTACCCATTTGGTATAATGTCTTCAAAGTCCATCTATATTGTAGTATGTGTCCTGAGTTGAAATCTCACAAAATCTCACTTTTTCTAGGAATCCTGGAAATATTCAAAATTTGATCCATGCTGTATTTTCCACATAAAAAGCTGTGAGTCTTGCTGGACCCATATGTTTTCTGAACTCCCATTTGTAGTCATACACTTGTGTCATTCTACACCAGAAATTGTTCAAAACTGTGTATAGTTCATCTCATCTTCATTTGTCCCACTTTAGTACTAGCCAACAAAAACCCTTGCTTATGCCACCAGAAAAAAATCTTTACTAGCTTCCCCCCCGCCATTTTCATTCTCCTCAATCATCTTCACAGAGTAGCGATGTCAATCCTTGAAAAACAAGTTAGATCACATCATTCTTCAAGTTAAAACCTGTCTAGGAGATTCTCAATGCTCTTCATTTAAAACTGAGCCCCTTCCCTTGGTCTTCAAGGTTCTGTATGAGCTAGCTTCTCTCACCTTCCTCAAGTTTACCTCTCAGCACTCTTGGATTCACCTACTTCCCTCCAGCAGCCCCTCAGGGCTCCCACCCATTACCGAGCAATCAGACTTTGCTCTATTCTTTCCTTGGCATGGTCAGCCTCTGATTCTGTCTAAATCCATATCCCTCCTTGTTTCCTTACAGAACAGAGCACCTGCTTCTTCTAATTGCAATGACACTTATTACAATATCCAATTTCATACTTGTATGTTCATTTGTTAAAAATATGTGTCTCCCCCTGGAGAGTAACCTCCATGGGACCAAGCACTATGATGGTTTTGTTTATCGCCACGCAGCTGGGACCTAGCAGAGCTCCTGGAAGACAGCAGGCGCTCCATGAACACTGATTAAATGGACGAAGGACTGATGTTATGCTATAAAGTTGAAGAATAATTTTCTTCTAGCACATAGATCCACCATTAAGTAAAACCTTGGATAGTTATGAGAATCCCAGCATTACCTCAGGCTGCAACTGCCTTTAACTTACTCATTTAAGAGACCAAGAGGTGTGCAGGCCTCATAATCTTGCCTTAAAGTTGTTTCCAGTCATTGGTAACGATTTCCTTACTGTGCACAAAGTTGTTTTCGTTGGAAACCAGGTTTAGACATTTTCACGACTCTGTTTGGTGCCCTAAAGTAAAACGCTGAATCAAGTGAATAACCTGCCACTCGACGGTGAAAGGAAGAAGGGGGTTAATATAGATTCACGGGTGAATCTACATTGAAGTCAAGTTTACTTTGCTCAAAAAAGAACAATGATTTTGAGGTAATAATTTAGTTCCAATTATGACTCTTAACTGCTTTGAGAAATTTAATACATTATATTTTGTGATTTTGCTGCCTCTAATATTAAAAGAAATTGGAAGTTCTTACTGAAGCTGCTTCCCTGCATTTTTTACATCATAAAATTAAAAAAGGCATTTTATACACTTTAAAGTGCTTTACAAATATTTCATAGTGTATGTCTGTGTGGATGTGGTTAAGTGCTGAGTTCCTAAGGATGGTAACAAGTGTAATATGTAATGTACTTAAATCATAATTGCTTTATGGTTAACAGCTAGAAAACTTAAAGAAAGAATGCATATGTTTTGATTTTTTAAAGAACAGCATTGCTCAATAATGGATTCCTTACAGGTTTGTTAAAGAGATAAATAGGTCAATTCATTGATTGTGCTGTTGCATTTTTCCAGAGATAGCAGCTGAGAGCAAGGGCCATATTGTGTTTGACATGCTCTATTTCACAATATAATTCCCAGGTTCCCACTTCTACTGAGAGTTCTGCAGACTGTTTTTCATTAAAACCATGGCATATTTTGATTTTCCACTTCAGTTTTCCCAGGAAGAGATTGTCTCTGAGACCAGTCATTTATGCTGCCCTACCCTTGAGAACCACCACTATTAATTGGAACAAAAAATGTTTGAATAGCAAATATCACTGAATCTCTCAGGACATTTCAAGTCTGTGCAGCTATGAGAAAACATAAAGCAAGTCATAGCTACATTATCTGGATGAGCTAAGGAAATAAGAGTAATCTTAAATTTTGCCAAAATATTACAATAGCCTGAGCATTTTGACTGATTTCATCAGTTAGTAGCATTTACTGCATATCTAAATGTGTCAGGCATTTAACCTAGTAATAAGGTCACCTTAATGAGCAGGAAATTGCCCCTGTCCCTGTGGGATACCGGTCCACAGGGTAAGAAAGACAGTAGCAAATCAAAGAATAATGGGACAAATGGCAAGTGGGGGGTGCACATACTGTTAACACATCAGAGAGAATAAAAGTACAATAGGGGATTAAAATGTGTGAACTAGTTATTGCTGTGAAACTAATCACCCCAAATGCAGTGGCTTAAAACAACAAGCATTTATTTAATTCTTAAGCTTGCAAAACACTGGCAACTGGCCTTGCTCATTTATCTGTGGTTGTATATGCTGGTCTTGACCAGACAATCACATATCTGGGGCCTCAGCAGAGAAACTGAGCTGCCTTCACTTTGATCCATATGGTCTTTCATTCAACAGTGTGTTTGCCCAGACATGCTTTCAGAGAAATGACAAGGGACAGAGAGAAAAATGCACAAATGTGAAAGGACTTCTGCAAACTAGACATAGAACTGGTTTATGCCATGTCCATGATATCTTTGCAAAAGCTAGTTGCAGTCCAGATCAGATTCAAAGGGTAAGAATATTGACTATTTTAATGGGAAAATCTGCAAAGATATGTTGCAAAGAGCATGGATACAGGGAAGAGAAAAATTGTTGCCATGTTTTACAAATAATTTACTGTAGCAGACAACAAAAACACAAGTGACTTTGACCTGTTTCTTGAAGTTTGCCAATACACTAAAAAAAGGAAAGACATTCCTTGATAATACTAAGGACAAGAATATTTCTCAGTTTAATATATCTTATAGGTTTATCTCACTTTATCTTCATACCATTACTCTAACAAATTAAGATTTTATGGCTAAGTAAACTGAAACTTAGGGAAAGATTAAGTTACTCAAGAAAACATACAGATTGTAAATGGTGAGTAAAAAATCTAACCAAAGTTCTATTGCACCATCTGCTTATAAACAATATAGGAAATCTCCCAAAATATAATATGGTTTATGTAGTTTATTCTAAACTTCATGAGCCTCTTTACTAATTTTCTTATTTTAATCATATACAGATATAAAAGTAATTATATATAACATATAATTATAGATAACACATATAATTATATATAATATATACAATCTTAAATAATATAATAAAGCATAAAATGTATAATCTTATATAATTATAACATATAATTATGTATACCATACACAGTATATATCATATACAATATAGCACATATATTATATAGCATATTATATATGCTATATAATGTTTTATATAGAACACAATATATTGTATATGCCACATCATATATTAGAATGTTCAATATATTATATATTAAAATAAATGTGGTACATAACATAATATATAGTATATGCTATATAACATACTATATTATATAATATAATTTATAATATACTATATTATATATAACATAATATATACTTTTAAATAATGTTATGAATTATAATATTTACAAGTCATATTATACATTATAATATACATAATTTTATATATAATTGATTATATATAAAATCAACATTTTAAAATATATATATAAAATTTCCAATTATATGCATATATACTTATATATTATAGATTTATAATATAATTGTATATAATACATAATATGCATTATATATGACATATAATATATTTATTATGTAATTATAATTATATATAATTGTATGCATACAGATAATTTATAATAGATAATTTATAATTTGGGGAAAACACTTTAAAAATCAAGTTAAATTGTGACTGATATAATTATAATTATATTATTAAATATATATAATTGGAAAATGCTGATTTCTTACCTAGAAATCTTTTTTAGATTCCTGAAGGTAACTGTAATTTCTTTATTTACTAATCATGCTCCATATGACTCAGAGTCTTCATCCTTGGCTACAGAGCTGTTACCTACTTATTCTAAGCAAATTAGTGCATGGCATCCTAATGGTGATTCTCCTTTAGCCTGAGTGTAGACAAGAGACTTAAATGAATAAATATGGCTCAAGGCATGAAGTTTAGGACAAGTCTATTGAGTAAGAATGAATTTCTTAAGCAGTCCTTGCTAGAGAGTCCTTTTTTTTTTATCAAAGGTAATTCTGACATTTGTTACCTAACATTAAATGAGTTAATATTTACACATATATAATATTAAATGGGTTAGTATTTACAAAGTACTTACAACAGTTCTGGCACAAATTATTACATAAATCCAATATTATCTTTAAAAAATTCTTAAATTTTTTTTTAACAATGAGAATTATCAGACCATAGTATTTTTCTTTATGATGAGTATACAAACTTTGTTGCATCTTTTTTCAACTTTTTGAAACCTTTCCTGAGAAAATATGACTAAAGATGTTTATATTAAAAAAGAGAAACCTGTGTACAAAGCCAAAGCATGGATAAAATATTTGACAAAAAGCATTTATCAATCTTAATTATCTATAACTAACTGTAATAATTTAAATCAAGATAATTTATAATTTGGGGAAAAACACTTTAAAAATCAAGTTAAATTGTGAGTGTTAAATTTATATAAAATATACGTATTACTTTAAAGATTTATATTAGCCCAGGTACGCCTATTAAGGTGATTGATCCTTCTTCCACTTGCCTTTTGTAATAAGGATTTGCCTCAGTTGTTGTCTCTGATGGTGGCTATACCAGATGTGCTGAAGGTTCTTAAAGTGCATGTGGTTCCTGGGGGTTAATCTCTGCTTCCATGGAAACCACCTGGTGAACCCCAGTTTCAAATGACTTCCTGCAGGCTGACACCTGGAGGGACCTGCTCAAAGAAACATCCTTCTCAGGTCTAGAGTTACACACAAAATGAGAAAAACAAAATGAAAGGTCGCCTATTTACCTTCCTCATCATTAGATATGCTAGTTAACATTTTAATAACTTAGGAAATGATTTCTTTGAAATACACGTAGCTATAATTTTTTTAATGTTCATTTAAGTGCTTAGCAGTACTGGTTCTTTAAGAACATCTTCTCGAGCATGAGGTCAGTCATGCCCCTGATAAAAGAATCACCAATGGGTCATTTATTCACTCATTAATGCATTTGGCAAGTGTTGATTTGACATGCTAACAGGATGAATTAAGACGCAAATGCTGACCTGAAAAACCTAGCAATCTAGTTGAAAAATGGACCAACATAAAGACTGTTCCAAGACAATCAGCAAACTGCAATCAGAACTAAGTATGTAGAGTAATTTGTGGATGTGGATGCGTAGAAGGTATTAGCAAGCGTGGAGAAAGCCCCGTCACAGGGCTCTCTCCTGAGCAGGCTGGGAGCCTACGGAACAGGGCAGTGAGAGGGCAAACGAAGTGTTGTAGATCAGAAAACATGAAAGCCTAAAATAACATGAAGAATAGAGGAATATAAAGAAGAAAAATTAAATATTTGCATGGAATAAAAGTTACAAGAACTTGATGAAGGTTGATGTGTGAAAAATTGACTAGGACCATATACTCTATTAAGTCACTGGTGAAACTTAATAGAGTAACTGGGAGAACCAGTATTAGACACAATCATTCTGAGGAGCCTGTGTATACCCAGGTAGGGGTGACCATTGGGAGGTTCTGTATTTAAGCCTGAAGTATAAGGTACATACTATGCTAGACATAGAGATTTGGGGCTCACCCACCTAGACTCAGTTAGTGAATTCAAGCAATGCCTGCAACTACTTAGAATACCTGGATAGACAAAAAAGAGCAACGATCCAAGGATAGGATCCAGGGAATGTTGAAATATGCACATGGCTTCTCCTTATGGATAGAGTCAGTATAAAGGGGAAAGCCAGTTCTCAAGGCTTTGTTTAAAAAATTTGGAATAAATGAGATCAGTGATGAAAAGAGGGTTTGGGATTATCACAGTTTATAAATAATATATGCCATATACACTAAATTTTTCTCCAGTCTATCTTTAATCCCAATTCATAGAAATTATGTCAATATTATTATTTTTATTAATATTAATTCTTGGTGATAATTTTATGGTCATTCTTCTGTTACTTAAATAGTAATATATAACCTTTAGTCAGAATAGAGTAACATCTCCTATGAAAGATAATTAAATTAACATCTGTTGGTAAATTGAACAGTAAAATGACAACACACTCACAACTATCAACAACTGAACCTAAAACAAAAACAAAAACAAACTAAGCAAACAACTAGAACAGGAACAGAATCCCAGAAATGGAGATCACATGGAGGTTTATCAGTGGAGAGATGGAGGGAGGAGGATGGGGGGGAAATACAGGGAATAAGAAGCATAAATGGCAGGTACGGAATACACAAGGGGATGATAAGAATACTATAGGAAATAGAGAAGCCAAAGAACTTAAATGTATGACCAGTGGACATGAACTAAAGGATGCAGGGGAGGGGATGCTAGTGGGAGTGGGATGCGGAGTGGAGGGGAAGAAAAGAAAAAAATGGGACAATTGTAGTAGCATAATGAATAAAATATATTTAAAAAAAAGACTCTGGGACATTTCCAAATGTGCCAACATCTGAACCATAAGGATGCCAGGAAGAAAGAGGAAGAGCAAGAAATTGAAAACTTTTTTGGAAAAAAAAAAAAAAAAGCCCTGGCTGGCGTAGCTCAGTGGATGGAGCACAGGCTGCGAACCAAAGCATCGCAGGTTGGATTCCCAGCGAGGGCACACATGCCTGGGTTGCAGGCCACAGCCCCCAGCAACCACACAATGATGTTTCTCTCTCTTTCTCCCTCCCTTCCCTCTCTAAAAATAATTAAATAAAATATTTAAAAAATAAAAAAATGCTGAATTAAAAAAAAAAAGAAAAAATAAGGAAAGAAAGCTTCCCTAATTTGGAAAAGGAAATAGATATACAAATCCAAGAAGTACAGAAAGTCCTAAATAAGTTGGACCTGAAGAGGACCACGCCAAAACACATCATAATTAAAATGTCAAAGGTTAATGATAAAGAGAATCTTAAAAGCAGCAAGATAAAAGCAGACAGTTACCTACAAAGGAGTTCCCATAAGACAGTCAACAGGCAAAAGGGACTGGCAAGAAGTATTCAAAGTGATGAAAAGCAAGGACCTACATCCAAGATTACTCTATCCAGCAAATTTATTAATTAGAATGCAAGGACAGATAAAGTGCTTTCCAGACAAGCTAAAGGAGTTCATCATCACTCAGCCATTATTACATGAAATGTTAAAGAGACTTACTTAAGAAGAAGGTCAGAACTATGAACATTTAAATGGCAACAAATCACAACTATCAACAACTGAATCCAAAAAAAACAAACAAAAAAAAAAAAAGAAAGAAAAACTAATCAAACAACCAGAATAGGAACAGTATCTTAGATATGGAGATAATGAGGAAGTTACCAGCTTGGAAGGGGAAGGGAGTAAATGGGGGAAAAGGTGCAGGAATTAAGAAGTGTAATTGGTAAGTACAAAACAGACACGGGGGATGTTAAGAATAGTATAGGAAACTGAAAAGCCAAACAACTTATCTGCATGGCCCATAGACATGAACTAAGGGAAGGGGCTGGTGGAGGGAAGGTGGTACTAGACAGAGTGGGGCAAAGGGGGAAAAATTGGGACAACTGGAATAGTATAATCAATAAAATATACTTAAAAATTATCCACTTTGGTGGGAGAATATCATAAATGTAAAAATTAGCATCTGGGTCATTCTTTTGCATGTTTTTTCTGTTTTTACACTTGTGATTTTTATACTTTATGTTCTCAAAGACCAAAGTATTTATAACCTGCTCTAAAACCTAAATAAGTTTTTGTTCTTATGTGTAGTTTTTTTCCAACATTAAAAATACATTACTGGTATTTATAATACTGGGATTTTATAAATATTTATTACTTTAGAATCAAACTGGAGGGTTGAATCCACAGTTAAGGAAATTAAAACTTTGAACCTATATTTCTGTCACTTAGAGGAGAATATTACAGACACGTAAAATAGAGTCAGCTTCATCTTATGAGTTAGGAAAGGGTGGCACAAATCAGAACAGTTCAATTTTAATTAATTGTGTTTGTCTGCATTTTATTTATTTTTTTAAATTTATTTATTTTTAGAGAGGGAAGGGAGGGAGAAAGAGAGAGAGAGAAACATCAATGTGCGGTTGCTGGGGGCCGTGGCCGGCAACCCAGGCATGTACCAGGCTGGGAATCAAACCTGTGACACTTTGGTTCACAGCCCGTGCTCAATCCACTGAGCTACGCCAGCCAGGTGCATTTTAATATTTAATGTGAATTGATAAGTTTTCTACTCCTACCTAGAAAATAATTATTCTTTCTTTTGATGTTCCATGCCATAGTGACTTCACTAATCTCAACTGTTTTAATTTCTATTTTCCCCAAATTTTCCAAATATCTGTCTCATCATCCTGCGACAGACATGTAAAATTGGCTCACTCAGCAGAAAAGCCTACATTCTTCTATTGTGCCTTCTTATGCTGTAGAAGCTGGATAGTTCAAAACAAAACACAACCAGCAAAAGCCTACCTCACCTAACTTCCTTCGCAGGTTAGCCTTAAAAGTCAATTCAAAAATGAAGTGATTGGTGCTCGAGCCATTTATTTTGCTGGTGAGAACTGTCACAGACCAACTTGCTGTGAAGCCCACGGTACTGGTGGTATACTCCAAATCCTTGGCTCTCGGTAAGGATGTGTGTGTCTGGGGACAACATGCAACAGTTGTTTTGCTGGAATCGGTGGCTATTTCTAGTCCTCAGGGAGGTCAACCTGAAGCCTACTTCTCTAGACCTGCCAACAATTTTTGTTCACCAAATTTCCTGTGTTACTTTCTGTTTAAAGTGTATCACATTATTTTTGATACCTGCAAATGAAGTTCAACAAGCAGATATCTGTACTCAGTCTGATATCTAACCTATAGATCTTTGTATTTTTTAATTAGTAACTATTAAACAGGCAAGTAAAAGCATACATATTATTGTGCGAGTATAATAAACAATGGCACTTTACTTTTATTTATCCTTTGCGTTACATGGACTTAATATTTTTAATTTATGTTCTCTGTAACTTTCACTATGAACAAATATTAAAGTTGTCCTAGAATTTGACAGAGAAATGTTAACCTCATATGCACATAATCTGGAACTAGTGGTTTATATTTAGTTCTTACTCTGACATTTCAGACCTGTGTTTCCATTGTCACTTTAGTTGTCATTTAAATACAGTATCTTGACAGTTGCTGGAGGCATATGCAAGGCCCCAAACTGCCTTGATTAAATGCTGATGAGTTATTTTGCGTAGAAACTTATGTCAGAATAAGCTAGTTTTAAAGGCATACATTGCTAAAATGTTTAATTGGATACCACTGTTAATGTCATCCTCACAAAAGCATGATCCATTCTATGGTGGATTTGTATTATTTTATTTTATTTGTTTAATTTTATTTCTTTTATTTTAATTACTTTATTTTATTTTATGATATTCTATTTTTCCCCTGCTTTGCCAACATGAAATTCAAGTGTAGAGACTATGGTTGAAATTGGAAAATCTTACCACCTGAAAAGGAAACAAAAGAGATTCTTTGAACTGTACATAATGCCACACCTAATGTTAATTTTGAGATAAACACGACAGCATATTCTAATGGGTTTTAAAAGCAGTAACAAGAAAATTAGGGACATAATGAATTCTGCAAAAACTTGGAACCCAAGCTAATTCTTGTTAATGATGGTCTCTGGTGCTCAGTGCTTCAGATTGGAGATTTAACATAACAAGGTGATTAAATAGGGCAGATTGATTAATAAAACACAAACACACACACATAATGTTACAGAGTAGGGATGGGGCGAGGTACAATATACTATTACCGAAAGTTACTGCCCCCCCAGGTTTGTTATGGCCGCCGCCAGGTAAGAAAGCCATCTCTCAATGCCAGAGATTTGTGAAAAGGAAAGGAAATGTTTATTTAATGCTTTACAGACTTAAAGTAGTGACCTTACGTCTTCATTAAAATATCAAAGTCCTTTAGGATACCCACAGACACCCACAGTACTTCCTTCTCCCCCTGCCCTAATTCGGGGTACATACGTATCTCAGGAAAAGAAGCAAACATCTGTGATTCAGGCTCCTGGCACCATCAGCTGTGTCACCGTCTGGGCAGGTTATCTGATTAATCCAAAGCCATGTGGCACCTTCTCATGGCCTATTGGCAAGAGCTCTTTCACTCTTCTTCCAGGCAAAGTCTCTCCTGCTTCCCAGGCCACGTGGCCAAAGGGAGCACCCCAAAGCAGTGTGGTCCTCTTCTACCAAAACTGTGGGGGTCTGCACTCTGGCTAAAGCCACGTGGTTCCCCTTTCACCTAAGCTGCGGGGAGGGGGGTTACCACTCTGCCAAAGCCAAGTGGCAGTTCTCTGCTAAAGCCACATGATGATTCTCTCTCATGGGCTGTGCCAGTCTGCACTCTGGTGAAACTGCGTGGATCTCTCTTTAATGGCTGCCGTGTCTCCGTTTAAATCCTCGCACCAATCCTCCCCTGCAGTCCCATTCTTGACTCCTCCCACAATTGGCTACACTTGCCAGCATTCCCAAATCCTTCCAGCTTTACTGGGTTGCCATAGTGGGTCTGGGCAGGTGTAGCCCCGTGGTGTGGAGCCAATCATCTCCAAGCTCTCGTGCAGGCCCTGTAACTTGGGGGACCTGCTCCCCAGTTACATCTTGGGTGGAAGTCACTCCCACCCCCCTGGCTCAAAGCTTGGCCACAGCTATTTAACATATCTATGCAACCAGTTAAGCATTATAGATATGTTAAATGACCATGGCAGAGGTTAGCTGCAAAGCTGTTGCTGTACAAAACAGCCCTACCCGTCCCTGCTCCACGTGTCCCTTCTTCCCTCAGCTCACACCTATGGGGGAAGGGGTGAGGACATCCTAGTATTTCCTGGACACCTTGAGTTCTGGACCCCATTCTAAATCCCTATTTGGGCCCCCCCTCTTGGCTGCACCCTGTAACAATAAAGTGGCATTTAGGATGCTCAATTTTCTGTCTAAATAAAAATTAATTCCTCAATTGGTTGGAACATCGTCCCATATCCCAAAAGGTTGTAGGTTTGATCCCCAGTCAGGGAACATACCTAGGTTATGGGTTTGTTCCCCTATTCAGGCAAGTACAGGAGGGCACCGAATGGTGCTTCTCTCTCACACCGATGTTCCTCTCTTTCTAAAAATCAATAATAAAATATATCTGAGTGAGAATTATAAATTAATTACTTTATATTAAAAGAACACTTATTAAGTTTTATGAAATTGAAATTCTTAATTATATGTTGGGAAGCATTGCTTCAAACAATAGTACTTATATACAAAAGGGTACAAAACTTACTAGGCCAAGATATTGTAAAATTTATGTCAGATAGCCTGAGCCACATTTAAAATGTCTGAAGTTTATTTCTTTCTGAAGCTTGGCTTTGATAAGAGCTATGTAATGCAGGGGAGCAGAGGAGATAGCAGCTTATTGGAAATGGAATGGCTAAAGATGGAATAGTGCAATTAAAAGGTGATCTTCCTTTCTGCGTTAGACTTGGCTAATTCTTTACACTGACCGTCTCAACCTCAAACTGTTTATGAGTGAGAGAACAGTGGCTGAAATCATGTCATAATAACATAGGTCCTTTTGGAATGGATTCACATCCAAACCAGGATTGTAACTCCTCCCAACCTAGAAATCAGATCAAAGAAATACATTCTTTTATATATATAAATGCATACACACATATACTTAAAATATATATGCATTTAATAGATATTTAAAACATATTATATATTAATATATTTAATATATTACATATAACTTAGATTATATACTTTAAAATATATTTATACATTAATTTATTTTGAAAATATGTTTCAAAAGTAGGATACCATGTGTGTGCATACACATAGACAGATAAAGGAATAGATACTAGGTGTGAGTGTGTATGTATTTGAGAACAGCAATTATAAAAAAGGACTTGGGTGGGTGGAAAAGGGAAGAATGTCAAAAGGACTCCACAATATGCTACTGCACTCAAAACTCATCAAAGGTGCTCATCAAAACTCATCAAAGATATCCTTACCACAGCAGAAGTAAAACTCCTCAGCTCCCACATGCCTTAACGAACATAACGTTAGTCAAGCAGTCTTGGTCTTAACTAAGATGAGTTAGTTCTGTCTTCTGAGCGTATTCATATGAGAGAATGTATCCAGCTTTCAATTGAACCATTATTGAGCAGCTTTATTATATTGAATACTAGTTTGGATCTGCTAATACTCAATTAAATAAAAGCACACATGGCATTTTTCTCACTGAAATCATGAAAATAAATTCTTTCCAAAATAATGCAGAAATAAAGGTCACATATTCTTTAAAATAAGAATGCATAATTTAAATCTGCCTGGAGCAGCTGGAACTTGCCCTCTAGCTATATAAACATATTTTTAATATTTACTCAAGGATTTCTTACACACAGTTAACGCCCCATGTCATCCCACCCTTACATTTTCCACATCATGCTTGAAAGCACAGAGTGCTTTTATTTTGCAGGGTGTTTGAGATATATGAAATTTTTCACTACTGAAAAAAAAGGAGAAAAATATTTTACTAAGTCTCTAGAATTTTGTATATTTATTTTTGTATGATTTCTATATTCAAGTAGCAAGTATGTATAGCATGAATAGGTAATAAATGTTTCGGGTCAACATATATCCTGAGAAACAGTATATTTCAGGTTTTCTTTAATTTGTCACTGGATAATCTTCCCACATTTTTAGGAAAAATTTGCAAACCTAGCACCAAGTGAAATTTAAAGTGGAAAATATTGTGGTGCATACATTTAAGTAATAGCTAAAGAAGAAAAATGAGCATCAAAAATGAATCATGACCTAAAAAAAGCAATAGCACTAACCTGTACTGAGCATTTGCTATGAGTCAGATTCTGTGCTATGCAATTTATATAAGATTATCCTAATTAATCCTCACAGTTCTGTGAGATTAGCTCTAATACCCTTGTTATAAGGGGATGAAGAAATTAAAACCTGGAAAGTCTAACTGATGTGTCCATGACCACACAGCTAAAACACAGAGCAATACGTTTTACCTCTCACTATGTGCTCTCTCTATTTCTTGGGTTCTGGGGTGGCCTCCAAGCCTTCCCGCAGGTTCACTGGGGCCATTCGAGTATTCTGACCGATGGGCTGTGAGGCAGAGCAGCTGTGTGTCACTGCTGCTGCTAGTCATTTAGGAGCCCTTGCGACTTATCCTCTGACACCACGTGAGGACATAAGCAGAACCATAAGATGGAAGTCACCTCCATCCCTTAGGTATAACAAACCACTGGGGACCCCACCAAGTAGCACTGCACGGAGAGATTGAGCACTTCCTTTGTTAAATGATTGGAATTCGTTTGTTAAGCCTCAGGTACTCAGGTTAATTGAACAGCCTAATGTGTCTTGATGTTAGAAGGAAAGTAATACTGTTCTGGCCTGTGTTGTTAGTTGGTTGGAGGGGCATCCCCTAGACCAAAAGATTGCAGGTTCGATTCCCTGTCAGGGCACATACCTAGGTTGGAAGTTTGTTCTCCATCCAGGGAGCATAAAAGAAGGCAACCAATTGATATCTCTCTCTCTCTCTCTCTCTCTCTCTCTCTCTCTCTCTCTCTGTCTCTCTCTCTATTCTTTCTCTAAAAGTATTGAAAAATGCCCTCAGGTGAGGATAAAAAAGAAAAAGAAAGGAGTACCTTTTCCTGGTATAAAATAGAGAGGAGAAAGATCATACAGAGTAAGTATATTTTAAATGCAGCGTCACATGCTGCACTAAACAATGTAGCAACTAGCTTCTTCTGGCAATATATTTAAATTAATAAAATTACAAAATTTAAATGTTCACTTAGCCACATTAGTTACATTACAAGTGTTCAATAGTCACATATGGCTAGAGGTTCTTGTGCTGAACCTCAGAAACATTTCCAGTCTCACAGACAATATCAAATATGAGGAGCCAACTCCCTCTTTATTCTGAATTCACTGGCATCACTGGCTTTGATGCCAATATTATAAGTGGACATTGAAGTAGATGCCTTTTGAAACTCTTTTGAGTCATAAACCCTTAGAAGAAAAGACTGTACACAGTAACTAAAAACAAAGTTTGGGGGGGTGGGAATAAAAAGAAATACAAGTCATGGATTTTCTCTTTTTTCCTCCCAAAATGTCTTTTGACTTTTTGAAAATATTAATATAAATTTAAAAACTGAATAGCCCTATATGACATCTTACTGTCCTGGGAAATATTAAAATTTGTAGAGCCTCCCAAGTAATAAAAAATGGCTAAATTGCTATTTGCTCTTGTTCATGCTCACACACTCAAGTGCACACATTCTGATTCTCTGTCCACTGGCACTCATAGTAAGGAATTTCACTGCACTAGGAAAACAGTAAGCAGATTTAGCTCTTTTTAATTAAAGGAACATCTCAGAAGATTTATTTTTTACTGTAGCTCCTAAGTCTAAGTTTGTGACATTCTTTCTCATGTGAAGAAAAGGAGAAAATAAGTTGAACACAAAAAGGGGTAATTAACATAAATGAAGAACGAGAAACTTTCTGAGCTAAAGCCAATGCCAACTAAAGCAGAAATACATTTGTATCATCACAGCAAAGAGAGAAGATTTGTTTTTCTTTTTATCTTTTTATCCGACTCCATTTCACTAACAAACTAAGAGTAAACTTTAAGAACTTGGTACCTTAAGAAGTTCCCTGGGTCAATTTTCTCCATAATCCAGTTTTGCTTCATGTTTTACCCTTAATTGTCCTCATCAAGAAAAAAGGAACTATTATGAAATCTGTTGGGGAAATACCAGCAACTTTTTCCTCCTTAATCTGTGAGAGTGGAAAAGAGAAAACATGAGCATGGGGTCCACTGTATTACATTTTGTCCTGTGATTAAATGCACTCTTGTACCATACATGATAGGCTCTATTGTTTTTTTAAAGATTTTATTTATTTGATTTTTAGACAGAGAGGAAGGGAGGGAGAAAGAGGTAGGGAGGAACAACAACGTGTCATTGCCTCTCATGCACCCTTTACTGGAGACCTGGCCTGCAACCCAGGCATGTGCCCTGACTGGGAATTGAACCAGTGACCCTGTGGTTCGCAGGCAGGTGTTCAATCCACTGAGCCACACCAGCCAGGGCAATAGTCTCTATTCTTGGCCTGTGATCAGTGACATACCAAAGGAGAGAGCCCTTCAGAGGAATCTGCTTGTCTTGGGGAGCATTTTATCACTAACAATGCTTGGAATTGTCAGTATACAATGGCAATAAAAAGTAGAAAACATTTTAGCTGAATTTCTTATTGTGTTTTTCCAGTTTTTTTAACTTTATTGAGGTGACATTGGTTAATAAGGTCATGTAGGTTTCAAGTGTACCTTTCTGACACTGGATCTGTATATTGTACTGTGTGCTCATCACTTAAAGTTGAACCATCTTACATCACCATATATTAGGCTCCCCTTCCCATCCCAACCCACCCCCACCCCCTTTCCTCCAGCAACCACCGCACTGCTGTCTGTGTCCATGAGTTTCAGATTTATTTCCCACAGATGAGTGAAAACATATGATTCTTAATGTTTTTAGATTAATTTATTTCACTTAGCATAATATTCTCAAGGTCCATTCATGTTGTTGCAAATGGCAGTATGTCGTCTTTCCTTAAGGCTGAGCTGCATTCAATTGCCTGTATGTACCATATCTCTTTCATCCAATTCTCTACCAAAAGACACTTGGTTTGTTTCCATGTCTTGGCCTCTGTGAATAATGCTTCAATGAATGTAGAGGTGTGCATGTCTTTTCAAATATACACTTGCGAGTTTTTCAAGTAGATACCCAAGAGAGTGATCACTGAGTCACATGTAACTCTATTTTTAATTTTTGAGGAATCACCAGCCTGTTTCCCAAGGTGGATTGTTGTTTGTCTTTGAATTCTGCATGAAAAACTTGTTCACACTCACCAAACCATCCACATCTTGGTAACCTTTCGAACTGGTCGCATAGGCCTGCGTCTGCGACTCTGGTCTGGGACTCTGTCTGGTCTACAGTGCAGAGGATGTCAAATGTTTACTTTTCCTGTAACAAGTCCATGATCCTATGAAAACTCAGCAGCATTCTTGTATTACAATAAAGTTTGTTTCATGTTACACACTTCTTCCCACTTTTCATTGACTCTCAGTTTAGCCTTGAATACCTTATGAAATATTTTCATTTGCTATGTTTACTCATTAGTTCTTTAGTTGTTTGTTTTGTAGCTTTAGATTATCTTAATATATTTTTGTGTGTAGTTGTTTAAAAACTATACTAGCAAGAATAAGGGTACCTCATTTTATAAGTCAGTGACAATTAACTCTAAAGTAATTTATTTTCTAACTTTAAGAAGAATAACTCACAGCAGATTGCAGTTGAAATTAAAAAAAAATAAACTAAAACCTTTAGACCACAACATTTACTTGGAAGCTATTTAAAAACACCATGTTAGATGGCTATAGAAAAAAAAAATTAAAATACCCACATTCCAACAGAATATATACTGAAATTCAGAAAAGATGAACTTTTATTCAAGAAAAGTGTTTTCCTATGAGAAAAAAATAGATGAGGGGTGCCCTGGATGGTGTGGCCCAATGGTTTGAGTGATGAACTATGAACCAAGGGGTTGCTGATTCGATTCCCAGTCAGAATACACACCTGGATTGCAGGCGAGGTACCTGGTAGGGGGCCCGGGAGAGGCAAACATACATTGATGTTTCTCTCCCTCTCTTTCTCCCACCCTTCCCCTCTGTCAGAAAATAAGTAAATAAAGCTTTTAAAAAACAGTTTAGGAGAAAAACTAATGACTGAAAATATGTAACAGTAATTCAGCTTTAGGTGAAAAGGTCAGAAGTAGTAATGTTTAATTATTTCCCATTAAATATCAGTTATCAAATTGGCTATTGAGATGAAGTAATATCCTATAAGTTTCTCCTGCCTTTATTAAAGCTTTCCCATTGCATCCATGCCATTTCAGATTCACCATCATAGTTGCCACAAGAGTGCTAAACATAGAGCAAAGTACAGTCAGTATAAAGACAGAGATGGAAGCACAGACTGACTGATTGATAAACTCACTGAACAAAAGAGAATAACTGAAGAACATCATGTTGCATTCTTTGAAAGTGGAAAAGATGGCTGCAATGTTTAGGCATAAGGTACAATGTATACTCAATATGGCAAGATGAATCATCAAAAATTGCACTTAAAAAATAATCGTCCCCCCAATTTCCAGCTTTCCTTTGGCTTTCTTTCTATTTTCTGTGAGGAATTCACAACCTTATTAATCAGAGCACATCTATAAATAGAGAGATTTCAATGACCTCTGTTATTTCTTTGGAATTCAGCCCACGGAACTACAAACTGGATCTCTGTGGGTCTAACCAAAGAGAAGTAAATGACTGAATGAAACAGCATTGCTGAGTTAAGTAAAATTTTTGAGCATTTACTGCAAACATATCCAATGACACTTAGAAGGATTTTAATCAATTTTATCTTAAGAATGTTATATACTATTTACAAATGTTTGGTAATTTGTATATAATGCTGAGAGGTATTTATTAAAGTACTGAATTAAGTGCTGCTGAGTATATGCCAAAATAGATAATGGAAGAAACTGGTGAGAAAATCATGATGACTGAGTCAATAGAGGCTGTGGAATCAGATTGACCTGACCTTGAATCCATGTTTTGCAGATGAGCACTCTGTGACTCTGTTTACATATTTAATTCCCCCTCTCTGAATCTTTGTTTCAAAATATATAAAGTGAGAATATCACTACATATCTCATAGGACTCTACTGAGTATTTAACTAACTTATTAGTGAACACAGGGTGCTTTTTACATGTTCTAAAAGATTCCGAAGTTTACAAAGTTCTGGAATAATTTTAGCTATGGGTTTTAAATTGTGTGATCATCTTGAAAAATCAATGTCAAAAGAATCTCTTTCATCTATATTTAACTTCATAAACAAATTTGGCTCTGTGATTTATGTATTTATTTCTTGTTGTTTAAGAACCTGTCTTTAGCAAATAAAAGTAAAATCATATTATGGTTCAGACTTTAAGTAAAGATTTCATGGTGGTTGAATGTTTTTTTTTTTAAGTAGAAGTAGGAGATTTAAGTTATCCTAAAGCACAAAGTCATAGAGGCACACTGAAGTAGAACCATACAAACAAAAGTGAGTGGACAAAAACAGTAAGGCAAGAAAACATTCACATTTTAAGTAAAATATTTCCTGACTATGGTTGCATTACTAACTCACTTGTACCTGCTTTGTAGAAGTAGTAACTAATATATAATCATTGTACCTGTAGGATTCATTAGGGAATTGATTGGTCCTTAAAATATTGGGAACAGATAAAAATTAACTAGCTATTTTAAAGAATATATAGTCATAGCAATAAAAGAAACTTCTTAACTGCAAATATATCATGTTCTAAATCACAAGGATCAAGGAAAGTAGTGAAATGCAAACCTGCACTTTATTGCCAAACTCAATATCAATATTTCAGTTTCAACAAAAATGAACACTTATAGGTTACACAAATGTAGTGTTGCTAGCTCAAATGTCATTGGAGCTGTGATTTTATTTGCCATTAATGTATTTTTTGGTCTTATTGTGTATCAGAGCCTGAAACTTAAGAATTTCGTTGGTTTTATTTTGTGGCTATGTAAATAATACTCCATAAACATATTAACTTAATAATCAACAAAGATGGCATTGCAGCCATCTTTTCCATTTTCAGAGAATGCAGCATGATGCTCTTCAGTTACTCTCTTTTGTTCAGTGAGTTTATCAACTAGTCAGTCTGTGCTTTCATCTCTGTCTTTATACTGACTGCACTTTTCTCTGCTTTCAGCACTTTATTGTGGAGACTATGATGGCAAATCTGAAGCGGTGTTCATCGAATGGGAAAAAACCACACTCTGATAACCCTTAATTGAAAAAATAATTACTAGTTTTTACTGAGTTTGGTGAGATTCACCTGTGAACTCCAAGGACTAAGAAGTGTTCCTAGTGGCTAAATGGGAGCACGCACACATCCATACACACACGTACACACACACACACACACACACACACACACACACACACACACACACGTTAGCAGCCATTTCTGCACAGGAACTTTCTTATGCACTTGGGAGTGTCTGCACCGAATGGCCTGCCTCTCTGCGAACCAGCCTTCCTGCACTGTTTCTGCCACCTGAGCCAATCCTTATAAACAAGTTCCTGGAGTTCTATTTCAACCAATAGGACTGAGAGTTCCCCCATCTAATCAGAGCTGCACAGCTCAACCGACAGATGTGCCTCTATTCTGACAAATCAGGACAGTGCCTGTGAGACCAATCAAACTTCGAGAAGTTGGCATCCTCATGCAAATGAGAATGAGCTGAGCTAATCAGGGGCAAGGGGCAGGGACTTTTGTCCAATATAAGTCAGCTCCTTTTGGCTCAAAGAGTACACTTTGCCCTAGTGACTTAGGACTGTTTCCCGTGAGGAAGCTGAAGCTGGAACAGAAGAGAAGGAAGAGAATTATTCATTCATCCAGTCGGTCAGTTATGTAACAAAAAGTACATGGTTTAATAAGAACACATTGAGCTCTAGTTATGTGCTAGCCTCTGAATTATGCTGGTTATATAATGGGGAATAAAACAAACACTTTGTTTACAGTCGAGGAGAAGAGTTAATCAACCAATTGAACAAAAATTCAAAATATTATTAATTTTATTCACTATAAAAGAAGAGAAAAATGAGTCACTTAATTTCTTGCAACGCCTCGCGAAAGACACGTCGTGCCATCAAGTAGGAAAAGAATGCATGGGAAATTATTCTTTTGAGTGAGTTGCTCTGAGTATATTATGTAACCAAACAATGACAGCGTTTTATTATTCTTTACACTCGCATCTGAATTTTTTTAATTTGTTTTGTTTGCTTTCAGTTTGGGACAGAAACAGATGGTTTAATGATTTAAGTTGGAGAAAATCTGATTTTGCATGCCGATATTCCCTTGCATTGTCCTTTGAATCATTCATTAATCACAAAACAGAACATCATGCAAACAGCATAAAATGACTGCTTTTATTTTAAAATGTAAAAGGTCGTAATAAAACCACAATTTCATTTTTTTCTTTGAGACTGCTAATTCATACCATTTCTTAAAATCATACTTGGATATAGTAATAATTTAATTTTTATGGTCATTCTCTTACCAAATTAAATAAAGCACTGTGGTCTAAATTGATGTTTGTGGAAATGTTATCCAGTACAATACTAGATATGCTCAACAATGTGAATATACTTGATGCTACAGAACCATACACTGAAAATGGTTAAAATAGTAAATTTATTGTTATGTTTATTTTACCATGATATAATAAAGGTAAAAAAATAAAATCCTAAAAGATACATGAAAAAATAACAGAGAGAAGTTTCCTACTCTTTCTGATTTTCAGTGTTACTTCCTAATCCCTTGGAGTCATGGTCAGCCTCTATTGTGTATGGGACACATTTCAGCATCTCTCTGATCAAATGAAGACTTCTTCATGCACACGAGCAAACACACAACATTTTGAGTAATTTCACAGGCTTTATAAACATTCTTTAATTTATCTTTGAGCCTCAGAAAGGGGTTCCTAGGATATTCTTGGCATCACTTTAATTCATTGACTCTTTAAAGAATAATTTCTTGTGAAAAACAAAACAAATACTCAAAGAGACAACAACAACAAAGAAGTCTATTCCATTCAAAATGAACAAAACTTTTTTTCTTGCCCAGCTCAGATTATTGAGGAATCAGAACCAAACAACAAAATAAAGGCATGGATGGGTTGCTGTGGAACTAGAAGGGAGGGAGTGACTGAATCAGGAAAGGAAGCTAAAAATATGAACCAGACCATAAAGATTGGGAAGAAGCTTTACAGATAAAGCAGAGAGAAAGAACATTTTGGCTGAAGAACCACCACAGATAAGGTAGTGAGAGGATCTGTGATGGGGACATTCAGAGTAGGTATTTCCTTATGAACAGCACATGTAAAGATTAGGAGGGTACCTAGAATACAGGACAGGAGGGTAGGTTTTCACAGCTTTGTATGTATCAGTCTGGGATGTATGAAACCGATCATGGAGGCCACCACAAAATGAGACTGAAATGGACAGATGGAACAAAGAAGGTTATTGTCCTTGGCATGTAGTTGAATCTCCTCCAAATGAGCTCACTGCTGGCAATGGAAATAATGTACTTGGTTTGCTATTGAGCACATCTGCAAGATAACCACTATGGAAAATGTGAGTGTGATCATTTAGCTTCTCCATGGAATAAAAGCCGGTCACTGGCTTTGATGCTGCTCTGGCTGTGTGACAGTGTGGCGATATAGAAAATGTGAGAACACATTGGGTATTTGGTTTTATTGGTGACCTATCTAATAATCTATGAGCAATATCCATGTGAAATCCTATAACTGGAGCCAGAAAACAGCTATACGACAGTTTTTAAACTGACTTTTAGTTCTTTTAGGATTGCAAATCTGGAAAGGTTAACAACTTAAACAGCATAGTTATCTTTTAAACACTTACAATTTGATATAATGTACGTTGTTGAGGTAAAATTTTTATGGTTTACAATACAACCTCATTCCCACCTTAGAATGTCCTTTATTCAGAGTTAAATTTTAAATTGTAAAACCTTAATGACTCATTCATGTTCATGATCATTTATGGCCATTACAGCATAGGTCACTCACAGCTTCTGTTATTATCAGAACATTAAAAACCCTGCTGGGGTTTCGCATGTTACTTGCTTGACATCCACTTATTATTTACCATTGGGAGAATCACAGATGGCCCAATTTCTTTCTGACCCACTTAATGAAGAGTGATCATTATTTTTATGGGTCCTCCTGGGGTACCCTATCTGTAAGCAAACAGCTAGTGGAAAGAGATAAATTACGTTTGAAGAGTTATCACTGACTAACCATACCTACGTGGTACAACTGGGCCCACATTCTTTAAACTTGAACCTACCAGGGAAGATGTGGATAAAGATAATGAATTAAAAATGTGGAAGCACATTGCAATTGTTGCATAATTTAGGAATAGTTTGGATGCAGATGGTACAAAGGCCTTACTCAAACTGGTATATTTTGGTTTGAGTAAGTGTTAACACTCAGCTAGTGGATGTGTTAACTTCTGTAACTGACAATTCTAGAGAAAGGGGTGGCTGCAGCACAGCTTCTTTTAGAGTTAAAATATTGACATGAAATTGGTTTCTTTCAACATTTGTCTCTGTTTCTCTATATTACCTTATTTTCAGACAGGAAATCACGTTCTTGCAAGATCACCGCCCAGCTTTTGGGATTATAGCTAGATTCAATAGGGAAGAGTATCTACCCTGATATTTTCTGACAAAATCCAAGCATGTTTCCTTGAGTGGGATGGTGTCTCATGCCCTGCTGAGGACATAGAGCCATGTTCTAAGCAGTGTGAAAAATGATTGTTTTCTCCCGGGCTCATACAGTGCAGATGTGCTAAGAGGAAATGGAAAGGAGAGCAAAATGAGGAAGAACAACGAATTACCACAATGGCAACAAAGTAAAGTTAACAATAACCATGATATAATTCACAATAGCAGTGGGTAGTTTAGTCATCAAAGTTAATTAAGATTAACACATTTAAAAAAATCCATAAAACAATATCCATCTACCTATCTAATAAACCTTATTTTTCACTGATATTCTGATGTAGGCCCAAGGTAACCTTGAAGCATGGTGTTCTGAAGAATGCCTTTCTTTCCCAAAACATACCCACAATACATATTCTAATTTCCATTTTTGTTTTTATAAAGTAAATATTTAAAGGTACTTGCGAAATAGTCTTTCATTTTACAGTTTTCTCAGACTGTGTCAACACTGAATTTTTTAGACACTCGTACAGCGTGATGTTATAGGTTTGTTTGCTTTTCTCTAAAGGACACCCAATGTACATATTGTTAGATTTTCACTTTTGTTCCCTTTAAAATACAAAGAGTATCTTTCTATTCAGACAAGATAGTGTAGACTCATTTCTCCCTGTTCTGTATGGTTTCCTTCAACTAAGTACAACTATAAACCCCAGTAATAAACCTGAGAAACAATAAAAAAAATCGCTGACTGGTAGCAAGGTGAATTGTTTAGAGACCTGAGATCTGCCAACAAACACACAGGTGGGATGGCTGCACCACACCTGCCCCCCCCACCCCGCAACAAACGGCCACCCAGACCCACTGTCTTCCAACCTCCAACCTAAAAACAGGACACAAAGACAGGTTCATACCTCCCCCAAATCAAAAGAGAGTCCCTCTGACAACATCAGGGATGGGAGTATTTATTGAGAACCCCATTATAAAAAGCTTCCAGCGGGGGAAGCAATCTCTTTTTCTGCCAAATTTGAGAGAACCTTTCTGGCGCCTTCTTTGTCTGTGTGGCCCGGAGTCTCCCCTTCCTTGCCCAAAGTACTTGGCCGGGCTTGTGGTAGGAGGATTTAGGAGTTACCAGTAAGATCTCCCATACCCTTCCCCTCCTCACAGTCTGGGGAGACTCCTGTCCTTCAGGCAGCACCCACAGTGGGTAGAAGATACCAGCTGCAACAAACAAACCAAGTAGACCAAAACAGAATTGCAAAGGCTTTTGAAAGGCCAAACCTAGCCAATGTGGCTGCCTGCTAAAATAATAAAAATAAAAATAAAGAGGCCCCATATTTTCCAACTGCGGTGAAATAAAACTTCCCTGGATATCTTAATATTCCTATAAAAAGACCAAAATTTCCTAAGGCTCTTTACACGCTATGAAAATTAGATCTGTAGCCTTTTGTCTACTTGATTGTTCTGATGGTAAAATTTCTTCTCTCTCTCTGAGGTTACATTTCCACTAGATTCTGAGGTTAAGCCACCAAGGAATCTGGGAGACTAGAGCCATTTTCCTTTCTTCCTGCATATTTACATTTCAGGGAAGAATGAGGATCTTGACCTTGACAAGAGCTCTTTGATATAATATCTGAGGTATTAGACCAAGTTCTTTGTTATGATATCTGAGATATTGGGCCATTGGTACCCAGCAAACCTTTTATTTACAAACCCAAGGGCTTTAAAAAAGAGGCCCCTTTAGGAATGCAAGGCTATCAACCTTTCCTACTTTTTGATAAGCAGGAAAAAAATGCTTTTCTTCACTGTCACCAATGACATGTCCAACCACTCACATAGGAAAAATTCAGATAGGCTCTTATCTTGTCAACCTCAGGGTAAGGTAAGGTCCTCTAGGAAGACCAATCCCCTATTATGTAGTGTGATATATTTAATAAGACATCTGTCTTTTATTCAAACAGAATGCCTAGGGTTCTTTTAGTTTCAGGTAATGGTTAATAAGTTTAGTAATGAATATAAGGAAAAAGCTATGTTTTCAGGGACTGAAACTATGATTCCTCCTGACTCCAGGAGACCAGGTGGCCATACTCAACTCAACGTTTGTGCCCCATTGCGGGGACTCAAGCAATCAAAATGATGTCTGAGCCATTGTGTTCCAGGGAGAGACATCCCACCACCCAGGACACAGGACGTAGGACACAGCTAAAGAATCACCCAGGACACCGATAAAGAATGACTAGTCAGCAGATAAAAGGATGTTAGGGAAATTCCCAGACTGAAGTTTTTATCTGATTAACCTTTTTTCTGAGTTCAAAATCCCTTACCTACACTTTTTTCATTCTTACAAACAAAATCTACTTGAAATGAAATTTAAGACAGTCTTTTAGGCTGCATAATCCGCTGTCTTCTCAGATCGTCCGCCATCTGAACCAAGTGCCCATGCAGATTCAATTCCTGTCTCTACTTGCTGGGTCTGGTGGTGGGAAGCAGCACAACACTAACTTTTCCAGTTTTGATACCAAGAACTAAAGAAGTACTCGCTTCAGTGAAAAAAAGGCAACAGGTGCCAACACTGAAAGGAATTCTATTTTGGACTTATCTCACAAAGATCTTAAAGGAGCTATAATAAAAATGCTGTAATGATCAATTACAGGTTCCTCTGAAACACTTTTTTTTCCCTAATAGTAAAACATTTACTAGATCAACCAGAAAGGAATGCACATCTTAAAAATCCTTCACAAGGTCACAAAATATGAACGATTGATGAGGGAAGTCAAGAGTTGGAAATTTTTAGTTTTAAGTAATAGTTCTGTGTAAGTAATGCAAGTAAAAAGCTATAGTTTCAAGAACTGAAACCTGAGACCACCACCCAGGACACAGGTCAAGAATCACCAGTCAACAGATAAAAGAATGCTAGACTTTTATCTGATTAACCTTTTCCCTGAATTCCAAGCCCCACACCTACACTTTTCTTCTCCTTATAAGAAGAGTCAGTTGGAATGAATGAATATAAGATGGTCTTTTAAGGTACATAATGCATTGTCTTCTCAGATCACCAGCCATCTGAATAAAGCAGCCGATACAGATTCAATCCCTGTCTCTGCTGATTTGTTCTGGCAGTTACAGGCAGCATGAATGCTGACTTTCCCAGTTTCAGTGGGTATATTTCTTTTATGAACAAAATGGAACCAAAGTCATCAAAATCATTTCAGCATAAGAATTTTCTACCATTTCAGCAAGTTAAAAAAATACAGTGAAATAAGAGAAGACAGTTAAAAAGCTGTTGTGGTGGTGGTGGTTGTTTTCATTTAGCAGTAATTCAGACCTAGAGCAATCCTGTTTTCAGGATCATCTTTTCACCTTCAATAGTAGTGGTTCTGGGTCAGGAAGACTGCTTCTTCCTGTTGTCAGGCTGGATACAGACCTGGTTGGGAGACCTGAGCATTGACTTCCACTTACAATCAGATACCTCCCTTCCCTGCAAATGTCTGGAAGCCCCAAAGTGCTTCCAAAGGTCCCTAACACCTCAAAGGACTGGGTTTACAGAAGCCAGCTCCTAAAAGGGACTGCCTGCCCACATAGCTAAGAAAAATAATTTTAATTGTAGATGTTTATGATGGTAAAAAATAGTACATATGATACAAAACTAGAGTGAGTTTTGTACCTTTTCAGGCCCTTCCAAGGTATCCTCTCCTGACCCCTACAACAAACCCAGAGCTACAAGAAGCTTCCCAATAATCTGTGCTTCAAAGGAGGAAAGCACTTCCCCAAACAATATCTGAAAAACGATCTTGATGAAGAGGTAACATCTCCAAGTGCCAGCTATCCCTGGAGGGCAGGTGTCCTTATAACATGGATCCAACTCAGCCCAGCCCAGAGATACCTACTTACCAAAAACTTTTCTCAAAATAGACTTAAGGATTTCACACTTCAGCACATACCATATAACTGTCCCATTGACTTTTCTTGTGCTTGGATGGCTTGGGGATGGCAAAACAATTAAATGTCATATGTCTTGCTGTCCCTCCTATCCACCTTTCTGCCTGTCCACCATGGGGTCCCCACTGGTCTCACGGTTACAACCTTCTTTCCTGCTTTCAAGAAGTGATCATAAAACTGCTTCAGTGATCAAATACAGATTTCCTTGAAACACATTTTTTAAAAAGTCTCAGCAGAAAATTAAATTACTAACAAATCAGATGAATAGTAGGAAACTGAACATTAGAATTTAAATTGATATTATACCACTGAAAAAAACATAATAAAAGAAAACTTTTTAAATCTCACTATATAAACTAAATAGTAAAATTGGGAAGACTAAGGACATGTTGTGGGAGGTTTGGTTCTTCTTGCCAACTCAGTGAAGAATTAAAGATCGGCAAGTCAGTTAGCATGCAAGCAGGGTTTCATTAGTAATACGTTCTCTGAGAAGAGAACAGGCTTAGCTGAAGTGGGTGAGAAAGGCACAGATGCACAGTCTCTTTGCCTGTGGGTTTATATAATATATGGGGTGGGATGAAGGAATTACTTGATTTGATAGGAGGAGGTGGTGTGTACTCTTTCAAGAGAAAGCGTGACCTCCTAAACATAAGTATGGGTGGAGGTCTATTAACTCAGATTTTTATCTTGCTGCAGACCACTGCTTGTTATCTGTTGAGGCAGTTGGTCAAAGTTATGTATGAGTTTTTTCTACAAGTACTATGGACCCCCTCCAACCCCTCCTCCTTCTCCTAAACTTCTATGTAACAGACAGAATCAATAAATTTTAAGACAGAGCAATAAAGTTCACCTACTATGAACAACAGAGAAAGTAATAGCTAAAACATATTGGACAGACCTGCAGAACAATAATAAAAGATCCCACATGTGTATCTCCAAAGTCACAGAAGGACAGGAGAAAGTGGGGCTGAGAGAGTATTTGAATAAATTATGGTTGAAAACTTTCCAAAACTGACAAAACATACAAACCTACAGATCTGAGGTGTTAAATCAATCCCTAATAGTATAAACCCAAATAAATTGAAAACAAAAATATCATAATTAAATTTCGAAAATTAAAGAAAAAGGAACCTAAATTGGAAATGAGGCTTCTGTTCTTCACAATGAGTGGGAACATGCTGATACCAGTAGATTGTTATCATAGCATATGTATTTTGTACTGCCCAGAGCAACCTTACAAAACTATACAGAGAGATTTATTTATTTAAAAAACCCCACTAAAATAAGGTAGAACTTTAAGGTACTTTCAAAACAATCTCATTAAAATATATTTTCTTAATTTTGACTCCTTCCCTCATTTTTACATTTGTCTCTCCCACACATTTTGACATAAACTGTTTCAATTTCAAGGTCCCATTCAGGAGCCAACATTAGAATTCATTGCTGAGAACACCTTTGTCAAGGATAAAGTATGTGGGGCTCTAAGATTTCTTTTCCTGACATAAGCTATGGTCAATTAGTGATCTCCAATTCTAGCTTCTAAATGAATGAATCCATTTCACTTACCAATTAAGTCATAATTGGGGGGGTGGGATAGTCTGGCATTTCTTCTTTTAAATTTATCCAGTTGGTTCTCAAGTGCACTGAAGGTTGTAAACCAGTGATCTCAGTGTTTATTTATAATCTTCAGTAACCTATTATTGAAGAATTATGCATACCGATTTAGCACAGGGATATTTGGAACCAAAGAAGGATATGTACATAAACACACAAGAAAAAAATGGCAAATGGTTAATAAGGCAAGTCATCATTTTTATTAAGACTGGTCATTTGTAAATTTTGGACATTTAATTTTTGTTGTTCAGTCAATTCCCAAACTACTGTTAACTCTCAGCCATCAGTATTTTAATCTTGAACACTAAAAATAAAAGTAATCTATAGGATTCAATAATAAGTCTTAAACATAAAATTACCTAGAAAATCCTGAGGCATCAGAAACAGATGTAACTATTTTGTACTCGATGGTCTGATTTCCTTCAGTTTCTGCCTTGTACTGTCATTTCTATTTATGTTCACAAATAACTGAACATTTGACAAGAATCTGTTAAGTGCTGTTTTTGATAGTATTTGGGGGTGAGTTATTTCCTTCTTTTTTTTCTTTATTTAAAATTTATTTTTTTCACTTTTTTGAGGTAAAATTTATATATATATATATAGCAACAGATATCTCTTAAGAGTAGAATTTGGTGAGTATTTATAAGGATAACATTGCCCACATAAATCATTTACATCATTTTAGGATGATTCCTTATGCCTCATTTTAGTCAAGCAAATAAGCAAACCTGGTTTTCATTTCTATTGCCATATATTTATTTTGCCTTCTTGAATTTTATATAAATTAAATCATATGTTATGTACTTATTTCTGTCTATTTTTGTTCAGTATAATCACTATGTGTTTCATCCACATTGCTGTTTATTTCAGCAGTTTATCCTTTTGTATTGCTGAGTAGATTTGATTATTTGAATACAACATAATTCCTTTATCCATTTTATGTTGGTAGATATTTGAGTTATTTTCAGCTTTTGGCTGCTATCAATAATGCTGCTCTGACGACTCTGGAGAAGTTTTTTGGGGGACATATGTTCTCAATTTTATTGGGTTCATTTACTCCTGAGAGTGTAGTTGCTGTGGATGGGCATAAAGTTTAAAAGCTACAGTAGATTTCAGAGGAGGTAAAGAAGATATATATCATATCACCTTTATCAATTCATCCATTGATGGATTCTTAGGTTGTTTCTCTATCTTACTCTTACAACTCAATAATGATAAACAAACTATCTGAATTTAAAAATGGGTCATAGAATCGGATAAACATTTCTCCGAAACAGACATACAATTGGGCAACGGAAGCTTAAAAAGATGCTCAATATCACTAATCATCAGGGAAATGCAAATCAAAACCACAGTGAGGTATCATCTCATATATGTCAGTATGGCTATCATCAAGAAGGTAAGAGATTTCAAGTGCGGGCATGCATGTGGAGAAAAAGGAACACGTGTACACTCTTGGTGGGAATGTAAATTGGTACAGACACTATGGAAAACAGTATGGAGGTTGCTCAAAAACTTAAAAATAGAACTGCCATACGATCCATCAATTCCACATCTGGGTGTATATCCAAAGGAAATAAAAACAGGATACTGAAAAGCTATCTGTACTCCATGTTTATTGCAGATTATTCATAGCAGTTCATCCTTTTTATTGGTAGCTAGTATAATGGCTGTCTTGGTATCAGCAAAAGTAGATTTCAGTGCAGAGGATTTTACCAGGGATAATAAAGTCTTTTCAGAGTGATAAAGGGGCCAATTCATCAAAAGGACATAAGAATCCTAAACATTTCTATATCTAATAATGAGCTTCTAAACAAAGGCAGCAAAAACTGATAGAACTGCATGGCAAAATAGACACATTAAGAACTATAGTTGCAGATTTTAACACCACTTTATGAATAATTGATAAAACCAAGAGACAGAAAATCAGTAAGAATATGGAATACTTAAATAGCATTATCAACCAAATTGACGCAATTGACATTCATAGAACACTCCACAAAACTGTAGTAACAAACACTTTTCAAGTTCAGATACAACATTTGCCATGATAGATGATATTCTGTTTATAAAACAAGTCTCAGTAATTTAAAACTGTTCAAGTCATACAAAGGGTTTTTTAACACAAATTGTTTATTCATTTACCTGTCGTGCAATTGAAAATCACCAATATTATTAAATTTACAAGATATGGAATATTTTAAGATCATGATAAGTAATAAAATGGCTAATTTGAAATCAATAAGAAACAAAGATTATTATAAATATGCATATTTCAGTCAGTGACCGATGAATAACCTCTTATTGTAAAAAAGTAGCCAGTTTTCTTTCTTTTTTAAAATCCTCACCCTAGGATATGTTTTTATTGATTTTAGAGATGGAGGAGGGGTGGGGAGAGAGAGACAGAGACAGACAGACATGTGCGAGAGAAACGTTGATTGTTACCTCTCATACGCAGCTTCACCAGGGATTGGCCCCTCAAGTGAGGTATGTGCCCTGACCAGGAATCAAACCCACACACTTTTAGTGTATGTCATGACGTTCCAACCAGTTGAGCCATCACACCAGGGCATCAGTACTCTTTTTAAAAATTTACTGATTTTTTTTAAGTAATCAGTTTTCATACCTACTTAGACTAAAGATTTAGACTTTGAAGGTTTCTTGCCACTTTGAAGTGAAAACAAGATAGGTGATTATCTAAATCCATTTCATTTTATTTATTTATAATTTTTATGAATTTTAAATAGCAATACTTTAAAATATGCTCTATAATTTCTCTTATAATTTTAGACTATATGTGTTTTATATTACAATCAAATATGCAGTAATAAAGCATCATTTTAGAATATGAGATGACTCTAAGATAATGCTTTATGGCCAAATCTAAAGTATGTATAGAGAATACAACTAAAGCTCTTAGTTATTAAAGCAGTCACAATCTGAGATTAATTTTAAATACATTTTCAATATATAGTCTCTTGGTAAATGATACTTATAGAAAAAATATCTAAATAGAAGCTAATTGACCTGAATTTAGATCTTGGTTCTACCACTTTCTAGGTATATAAAAAGAAAAATCATTTCATCTTTCTGCTTATCAGAACTTCAGTTATAAAAGTTATGGGAATCACCACACAGTATCTAGTATCTCCTTCAGCCCATTATTGATTTTATTCTATTCCATAATTTCGTCTATCTATTGCAATATTAATGTTCTGAGCCATTTCTTTAATTGGATAGGGTATGTTTTGTTTTGCTCTTGTTTAAGTCATCCCTAACAGTGACGAGGGGGCCACAAAGTTTGGAAGCTGTTGTCCTATTAGCAAGAGTAACACAAGCAGACGCCTGATAAGTGAATGCCCACAGAAGTTGTGCTCTTGAAAACTCCCTCTTGAAAGCCACTCACTATACTCTAAAGATCTTCACATTGGACTACAGAATGTTGTGAAGCTATGTGGAGAAACACCTAATGGAGGTCGGCTCATTTCCACATTCTAATTTCTTTTGTGCTTTCAGCAGAATGCAGCTAGATGAGTGGCCTCAACACAGCCATAGAAGAAAAAGAAAAAACACACACAAAGACACAAACACACACATCAAACTGAGCAAAATCAACAACACAATCATAATATATTAAAGTGGGCAATATGTTTTTGCAATAGTTTGTTACATAGACCGGCGGGCAGAATAGGGGAAGTACAGGTCCTAGTTCTTAGAGCCTGCATATGTATTGCCCTTCATGGGAGAAGAGGGAATGCTTTGCAGATTTGATTAAGTTAAGAACCATCAGGAGAGATTACGTGGGATTATATCGGTGCACCCAATCTTTATCACAAAGTTTCTACAAGGGAATGAGGGAGACAGGGCATGTGAGTGAGAGGAGGAGGTGAGTTGCTAGAACAGAGGCTCAGGCAATGCCGTGGCTGGCGTTGAGGATGGAAAGGGAGCATGAGTCACGGAATGTGTGCAGCCCTATGCAATGAACTGAATGTTTGTATTTCCCTCCAGTTTCAGTTTTGAAGCTCTAATCACTGACATGACGGTGTTTAGAGATGGGGCCTTTGGGAGGTAGTTAGAGTTAGACTAGGTCGTGAGTGGGGCCCTCGTGGAGTTAATTCCCTTTATCGTAAAAGGATAAGAACAAGACGTGTCTCTCTGTCTCTCTATTGCCCACTCTTTTCCAAGCACACCCAAGAAAAGGCCAAGTGAGGATATAACCAGAAAGAAGGCTCTAACTGAGAACCAACCATATTAGCATCTGATCGCAGATTTATAGCCTCCAGAACTGAGAAAGAAATTGTTTTTAAGCCACCCACCTATGATAACTTGTTACTGTTACTCTAAGAGGTTAGTGAATAATTGATAAGAAATGACAGCAAAGGGGGATTAGACCTTGAGTTTAGTAAACCAGGGAATGTGAGCCTATTTGCCTCAGCAGGAAGCTACAGGACTCACCCCAGAAGACACAGCATTGCTCCCCCAAGGGCATTCACACTGTTTTCTCCTCACTCTGGTATTGGATTGTTGGGGGTCACGGGATAGAAGGAGGAGCGTGATCATAGAGGCTTGTCAGTCCTATCAGGGGGTATGGAGCTATCAAAAAGCCCACAAAAGCTTGGGGAAATTAATTGGAACTTCTGAAAAAACACTTGGTTCATCCTAAACCCAAGCTAATATAATCTCAGGGGAACACAGTAGCTCATGCACTCTCTCTCCCCCACCCCACAAGACAGGAACCTGTGCTTGCTCTGTCCATTCACACCATCTCCCTCTCTGTCTACCCTACTTGGTAATACACTGTGCTGTTTGTTCATGCACTTTCTCTCACCAGGGAGCAACTGATGGTGCAGGTCCAGCAGCTACAGGGGGTCTGCAGCAGACATAGCAGGCTCCCAAAAGACTAAGGTTTAATATGAAGCAGACTCTGAGGACCCTGTTTTTTTTTTTTTTCTTGCCTTGATGAAGACAAGGTTGAACTTTTTCTGTGGCAGGACAGACAGATATGGGGCAGATTTCCACCCAAATAAACCATCTTATGACACCACAACCTACCATGTGTGGGTCCTTGAAATTCTTTCCTCTCAGTCCTGTGGAAGAACCTGATTTCCACCAACATTGTATTGCAACATGAATTGACTAAGGCATTCTGGAAGTTGCAAACTAACATAATCTTGTTGACACCTTGATTTTAGCCCAATGAAGCCCATAACCGAATCTGTCCTCTAGAATTTTAAAATGTTTGATGTTTGTGTTTGTTTTAAAGTCACTGTATTGGACTTTCTTACAGCAGTAATAGGAAAGTAATACAATGACACAGATAAGTGAAACAGAAACTGATTACATACATGGGCTACTATTGTACAAAACTGTGAAAGTCCCATTATTATCTTTGTGTCTGGTTAGAAGATGCAGGCTTGAATTCAGGTAGGGAGAATGTTAGCGAAGATCGCTAGGGAAGCGAAGGAATTACTTATAGAGACTGGAGACAAACCATGTTTGTACAGGCAGAAAAATTAGGAAAATTGTTGCCCCTGGTAAGTTAAAAAAAGATAAAATGTAACTCATGAGTTTGTGAATTTGACTAAGGAAATTTTCATGCATATATGCAAAGTGGTAATTATCTTTTTTTCTTCTCAAGTAATATGGAGTATTTCAAGAGAGAGAGATGTGCTAACAAGATATATGCTTGGTATCAAGCAGAATTTAGAGAATTATTTTCCACCCAAGACTTGGTTTCTTATTCCCATATTCCCCAACTCTAAAAAATTTCTCAAAGTAATAAATGGCATCGGGACATATATCAAATTAGAGTATTGCCAATAAAATATAGTCTTGAGATCCAATTCAAATCAAGGTGTCCTTTATTTAGGTGACAAAGATTTAAAAAAGTGTCATATAGACATTCTTAATTGAACGAATGGGCTTTTAAGACTGATATAGGTATCTTTCAATAGCACCCTAATTTGCAGCCCAACATAGAGAGGGAACTACATTGAGATTTGAGTGTGGATTTTGTCTGCTGCAGTGTGATTAGACACATAAAAAACTCACATTGTTTTTTAAGAGATTTGTAACAGCTTGAACTAATGGGACTCAATTTAAATACAGAGATTTCTAGGTACTAACTATATCTGGCTTAGAAGCAAGACAAGAAATTACTCAGCTGCAGTCACATACCATTTCCTACAAAAAAGTAAGACTGTCTCAAAGAACCACCATAAGAGCCTCCGAGAACAATAGATTTACTAATCACTCACAGAGAATAGAAGGAGATCCTAGTCAAGGAAAATCCCCTCTGATGGAGGCAGATGGGTCCAGTAACTTTTATTTGTCTGAATTTCACAGTTTTCACAGAAAAGAAACTGTCGAATGCTCCCATTCCTTTCGTCTTGTTTCTGAGTGTCAGTTTCTATTGTTACTGTCCTTTCCCCTGTCTCGCAATCGTCTGTCTGTAAGGTTCTATCAGGCAGTTAAATTGTCTTTTTAGTGCCCAAGCATCTGCACTGAGGATCTATGTCTGGGTATAACACCTGAGGAGAATTATTAGCACCTGAAGTTGATTTTCTGGAACAAATTCTGAAATTTAAAGTTGATCTTCGTAACACAGGATTTTGGAAGTCTTGGCGACCCCTTGGGGGTAACTGATTTTTGCCTGTGACAATGATGCGAAATGTTAGGAGACAGAAGAAGGATGGTGCTATACTCGTACTAGAACATTACTTGTGCTCGATGAATGAGGTTATTGTTTACACCACATCTGCAGATATTTTGACTCTGTGTTTATTCACGTAACTTTGTTTGACTAGCTGCACATTACACGTGTGATGCAAACAAAATTTTGCTAAGAATGTGCACATTGGGGCTTCCACATGTGAGATGCCTCTTCAAAGCCAGTAGCCACATAAATGAGCTCACCTACACCACATGGAGTAAAATGGTTGCCAAGCTGAGTGAAGTTAATATACATAGGCATAAAAATAGTATATTGTTGATGTTTTAAGCCACTAAATTTTGGGTTGATTTGCTTTTCAGTAAAAAATAACTGAAAGAGAAGTAGAGGAAATAATGAAAGAGCAAGCAATACTTTCAACTTTTTTGAGACCTCAAATTTAGCTTATTAATAAATAATTTAATAAACTATGAAACCAATGTCTTTATGTATCATCTGCTTTAATGAATATAAAGTAGCCATCTAACACAATTTATCAGAATCAGTGTGGAAATTTGACAGACATGGAGCTAATTAGGTCTACCATGTATTGGAAGACCAGAAATTCACAGTTGTAACACCTTCCCATGTAGTGCTGCCGCTGCTGGCTTCGGACCACATTTTAAGAACTACTGCTCTTACCAACTGTTTACTTATTCATTAAACTCTTTCACTTGGGCACAGTGTAGAAGCCAAAAGGTTGTGATGGGAACTAAGGCAAGAGGGCAGAAAGCATTCTCTCTCGCTTTTTAAAAAATTCTTACCCAAGGATATATTTATTGATTTTAGACAGGGAGGAAGGGAAAGAAGAGAAATACTGATATGAGAAACACCGCGGTTGTGTTCCTTACATGCCCAGACAGGATGGAACCCTCAATCCAGTTTCATGCCCTGACCAAGGATCCAGCCCCATCACTTTTTGGTGTCAAGGGGATGATGCTCCAACCAACTGAGCACCCTGGCCAGCACTACTCTTTCTTTTGAATATGCAGAGATATGTTCAGAAATGTTTAAAAATCTGAAAGCACCTGTCACATCATAATTTCACTCACCACAAAGATATTATTCAAAATAAACATAAAATGCAACACTTTATTAAAGCAAAAGTATCTTTACTAGTAATATACAAATGGTGAAGTGACAATTTTGATTACCGTAAGCCATACTTTCAATATCTCTCATAAATACAAAACTTCAACATTTGCATTATAATTTTTTACAGTTTAGACATATATATATACAGCATTTCATAGGGACATACTATATTGAAACAATAAGAAAACTTTGTGGTAACTAACTAACTCAAGGATATAGAATCTGAATGGAATATATAAGTTAAAGAAAATAAGAGTATGTTTTAATGCATACTGAACACAGCATAGAATTCTCATACCATAAAAAAAGTGTTTCTAAAACTTTTATCTCTAAGAAGTTCACGTATTCCTAACAGAGTTTAGAGGCAAATGCAAAATCATGAACATTCCTTTAAGAATTGAAACAAGTACGTTTGCTCTTAACAGTACCATTTATTTTATATAATGCATGACGATCTCTAAAAAAAAATCCTAGTTGTAAAATTTGAATCATAGGTTCTAATGTTAACTTTCTCCTTTGGATTTCACTCCATTTTCTCCTTTTTATCAGTAGAATTGGCCTTAATTTTCATCTAAGCAATGTTCCTGGTTCCTGCTGAAGCTCTTCTCACACTGCGTCCTTACCTATTCAAAATGTAGGAGTTCAGTCTGCCTTTCTGCACTCTCTTAGTTCCTTTCCTATTCTCCTTTGCCTGGTTGTGATTTAAAATGCTTCAAGAGTCATTGCTTTGCTAATTCTTTTCCAAAGAAAGCTAAAACCCGATGCCAAAAGATGTTCTCATTTCAGAAAAAAAAAAAGATAAAAAGCAGCGGCAATTATAAGTGTATATGGGCAGTTTTTACATAAATAAATATGAACATCATGTGGCATAAATCCTAGAAAACATAAAAAATTAAAGAAAGGGTACTGACTAATGTATTTAAGTCACTGCAGTGAATAATGGACTATTTTTCTAAGGATATTAAATGTGTTATCAAATAAATATTTAGTATTATATATAAAAGTATATGAGGGTAAATAATTAGTCAATTAGTATTATTGTATAATGTAAAATAGCTGCATCTACAACAGTAAATGCAATTGTTTAAAAAGAGGAGAGAAGGGACAGGAGGAAAATTATATTTGTTCAGCAACTATTACATATAGGCCCCTTTATAACTTTCTCATTTACACATACAATTGTTTCATATCAGAACATTATTAAGCACATTAGTCTAATGCTTTCTTGAAAGATTTTCATTTTAGGATTGAAGTACTTCATTTCTGTGACCTTCCACAGTTTAATTTTAGCATATGCTAATACATCCCTATGCAATTTCAATGTGAGAGAAAGTGTAATAATAGTTCAAAGGGTTAAGACGATGCAAATCTTTTATCTCTAAAGATAAATAATGCAAACAATCACATTTAAAAAATATCTTCACCTACTCATAAGTTTGTCGAATAAACACTCTGGATATGGTTATGGAAAAGAGCTCCATATGGGATTGAAATTGAACATTTACGTTAAAAAGCACATTGCAATTTTAATCAGTAATTGTAATGTTTTCCTAGTATTTTTTAAATTAAGAAACAGAGATTATATTTTTTTACCACTTCAGTTAAGATATTTTCATCAGTGATTATCTTATCAACAGTAAAAGGTGATTTGTGCCCCCAAATCAACATATAACAGCAATAATGTGAACCCAAGAGACACCATAATAATCTACCCTATTTCAAAAAGTCATCTGTTGCTTTGTTTTGCAACTGGTAATATTCAATTTCAGCAGTATCTAGAATGTATTTATTGAATAGAACAATAATACAGAACAAATTGAGTATATTTTGTGTGTGTGTCAAAAGTACCGTTTTGTCATAAGAGGAAATAAATTGCACAGCATAATTCATTACATTTAGATTTTGTATTCAGAGTAATTTGAATTGAGCATGTTCAATGAAGGCAATTAAGACAGTATCATTAAATTGTCACAGATCGAAGCAAAATATATCAATAAAATTTGCAGTTTGTGTTTTTTCTTGTAAGAAGCAGACTCTCATGCTAATCTAAAGGCACAAATACATTTTTAATTATTAAAAATAAGCATAAAATAAAGGTATGATTATAAAATTATAATTAATTATTGGCACTCAAATAAATAATTTGATTAATAAAATCTTTATATTTATATAAATGTTTAATTCAAAGACTAAGATTCATATAAACTTTCTTGGATGAAACAGTCTTTGAAAATGCTTATATCAGTATTAATATTAAAAATAAAGGAAAACTTGAACAGCATTACATTAATGTTAGACATTAGTATCAATAATAAATCTTTAGAAATTACAACTCTTAATTTTTGCAAATTATTGTAAAGTGTGTTAACACATTAATTTGTATCACTTTGATAACCAAATATGTGCTAAAATGCTGATATTACTATTTCCTCTTGTATGTTGTTGTGTATAGATTGTCATTACCTAATTGCACATTACCTACCATGAAATATCAATGTTTTTAGTAATATCTTTGCTTCTTGGTTAAAGTACCATAGGTGCTGATTATTTAACATATCTATACTCAGTCAGCTATTTTGACATTTGATACTAACAATTAAGAGTACTCTCAGACAGTAAAAATAATATCTATACATTTACATGGATATATTTAGTCTACAATAAGAATGAAAAACAGGAAACATGATTTCAGTTCTATTCATATTTTACAATTTACTAAAATCCATCTCTCAGATGAAAACTTTTACAAATAGATTAATTTGGAGCATTACGTAAAAACATTAAAAAGAAAAGTTTATCACAGTACTGCCGTGCTCCTGCATGGCATACATTTCAGGGATGAGAGAGAAGGACACTCAGACAGTTGAAACAGTGCACTTGAAATGGTCTGTCTACAATTAGTTCCAGATGACCTGTTAACTTCAGATTGTTACTCCACATTCGTGGCAAAAAATTCAACAAATATATATATATACACATATATATTTGAAATATTTAGGTAAATTGCTTTACATGGAAAGTCCAAATAGATGAAACTGAAATTTCAATCTGAAAAAAAAACACAAAAATATGTGTTCTTTATTATTTCTCTGTTCTCGAAGTATAGCACAAATATAATAGTAGTAGACATGCTAAATTGTTTCCAAAGTTTTCCTAATTCTTCTACTATCATCAGTTTAAATCCAGGTAGCCCTATCCAGGAAAAATTAGCATTCATGGCTATTGCTTCACTAACATTTTATGAAGCCCATTTACTTTGCACAAGTATGTTGATTAGTTTTAGCACATTGATACAAAAATGTGAAAAAAATACAGTAAAATAAAGCAAACAGATGAGGAGATGAAACATAAATAGCAACAAATCCATCAAGAAGACCAGTTGGATAATTCCTACTAAATTCTTAGGTAGGCACTAAAGTCTTTTCTTTTTCTTCAGAGTAGGCCAGAAAGGATAGCAAGGAGAGATTTCTGTATCATAACCCTGTGAATCCTGGCAATGACACTGGAGGGTTAGTGCCTGAACATGCAGGTGGGCGGATTCTGTCCTGCTGACAACCAACACTTTGTAAAATTAGTTAGCTGTTTCTATGTGGCTGACAGGTTCCAGCACTTTGTATATAAATCTGTTCATAAGTGGCATTAACATTACATCAATATTCACTAAGTCATCTCTAGAGAGAGACACCCTAAAGCAGGTTGCTCTGCATTGCCAGAACTATCCTCCAATGTTCTATTGGAGTGCACTCCCCAGCCAGTCAACAACCTGAAACATTAAAGTTTATGAATGTGATGGGGCCTAAAGAAACCTTTGGCTCTCTAGGGTAAGAAATAACCTAAAACCTGCTCCCAATGGTATGTATATTTCTAGTCATTAATACACTTGTTTACCTTACATATAAGTAAAAACCATGTTCCAGTTTTTTTCCCTCAGGGAGCTTGCATAGCTTGGAAGTTAATAAGTGTTTTATTTGGGTACCAGGCCCTAACGAGTAATATTAGAAAGTTGATGTTGAATAGTTACAGAATTTCTCAACCAAAGTTGTTTATCAGAATCTTAAAATAACTTCTAGCTACAACATCCAGAGTAACAGGATAGTACAATAGTAACTCAATTGTTTAGCATTGACACTTTCATAGCATGTTTAAACATTAATATCTCCTTAATTTATCCAAGGTAAGGATTTTAACTTCCATTAGCCAATTTCACTTATGATTGACTTATAACACTTGAAAAATGCATTTTTAAACAAAGACTATCTAAAACAATGGGCAAAAAAATGTATCTGAAAGTATGGTTTGAAGTCATAGAAACTAAGAGACCTGTTTTTTTGGTAAAATTACTTAAAAGTAAAAGGTAGTCACATATTTATAAATATAGCAACACAACAATATTATTCTCATTTCAATTTACTTTATTACTTGAAGCTGAGGGCAGAAAATAATATAATTTTCACTTGCAATACATTTTTCTGTGTGTAATCTACTGTGAGTGAATATGGCATAGATAAAAAGAGAAATTTACGGAATCTTTCTAATCTAATTTTACACACAACTAATATTCATTCAAGTGGGTAACAATTTTGATCTGGCACTTCAGTCCACCAAAAATCAATATAACTATAACTTAAAAGGAGTTTTCCAAAGTTTCTTTTGATTTTTAGTATCTGCTAAAGACAGCTGGCTTCTTCAAGCCCAGGTTCCCTGAAATTCTTGTAACAAAAAAAATTATAACCTTTAAGTGTTTTCAACTTAAACTGAAATCCACTTAAATTATCTGTCTGCCAAAATAAGATTAAAAATATGCAGGGCTTTCTTATACATTTGGCTCACAAAGGTTTGCTTGTTTTGTTGGTTTGTTTGTTTTGCTTAAACTCCTATTTGTTGGAGAGGATGTGGTACAAAACACAGTTCTTAAAAAGTATAGCATTTTAGCCATTGAATAAATGGTAGCTCTCTCATCATCCTGTCAAATCGATACCCAAGCGTTTGTGCCAGTCAGGTCTCTATATTGAATATCTTAACAAAATAAACAACAACAATAACAACAACAACAACAAAGGAAATTGACCATGGGCAGGAGTATTGGATCATATGTATATGTGTACAAGCTATTCCAAGCTAGAAGTTTCCCAAGAAATTAAGGTCAATGGAATAGTTTTGGTCATAGGGTCACTGAAATCCAAATGCTCTTTGTAGCATCCTTCAAGCCTCTGCAATCCTGGTGTTATGCTTTGCTGTCATCTTCTTTTGATTGGATGTCATTAGAAACCTTAATTTCTATAGTTTCTGGATTTAGGACTTCTTTCCCATTCTCTTCTTTCAAAGGCAATTTTCTGGAAGGAAATATGAAAATAGTAAACTTCATTTGCTAATGTACTTTAAGTGGGATCTTTTAACATTTAAGTTACTGTTTGACAGAAGGGAATATGTTACAATTATTAGAATAAAAAATTCCAATTTGTTAAAATGATGACATTGACAAAAAATAATCTCCAAGAGAATAAAAAATATTTTCTACTGTAAAAATGTGGTGTAATGCAAAATGATGAATGAGATAAAAATTTGTAAATCTACATAAACCAAACATTCATTATAGGGTGCCCTAAATTTGACAAGGAGTTGATCATATTAAAATATAATTAAATGTTTTAGAACATAAAAAATAAAAAAATAATATGTCAAGTAGATGATTTACTAGTACTTAAGTAGTTCAGTAAAAACCATCAGTAGTTGCTAACATATTCCGTTACATTAATTAAGGAAGTTAGGTAAATTGACATTATTCTTTGAAACTTAATACAAATAAACATATTTTAGTGCTTTCTTTTTTGTATTTACTATTTATTTTCTTTAATTGGTATCTATTATTATTATTTTCATCTCACTGATATAGAGAGGCCTGATTGAATCACTGGGGAGGAGGTGGGAAGGGCCATAGGAGGAGATTGCTTGAGGCAAAGGTAAACAGCCAAGGACAGGATTGGCTGAGTAGCTGAGAAGGAGGGCAGAAACTCACTCTCTCTTCCTAAGGGATTCCTGAATAATCACACTGCAGCCCCCTGCGTTTCCCAAAGGACAGTATTTTAGATGGCAGAAGGAACTCTGGGCACAACCTAGGATTGGGCTGGCCTGTTTGGGGGTGGCAGGGTTATTTTTCTTTGGGTATTCTAGAGGGGACAGGCTCTGAGGCAGAAGCCTGCCATTTTCCCAAAATTCTGTATCTTATGTTGTTTTAGTTTGTCAACTAATCTTATAGAAATAAGATCATTAAAAACTAACATGTGGAATAATACGGGAATTCAAGGGTTAAAGATTTTAACCTTAATTGATGGTAGGCTTAAGTGATTAATGCATGCAGAAAGCTGTTATTACAAAATTACATAGCTTTTGAATAAAGACTCCTTTGCTTTCTCAAGAAACTTCAGCCTCCAGAATTTTTCTCGAGGGTGGCAACTGACAGCAGGAGCCTACCTGCTGTTCGGTAACATTGCTTTTGTATCATTTATGAGCACTTTTTTGAGAGTTGTTTCCAATTGTCACATATGAAGTAAAAACAAACTTTTTCCAACATCAACATATTTCTTAATTTGCCCAATACTAAAATTCATACAAAGTGAAATTAGTATTACTCCATAAAATACATAATTTTCCCACCACTATGTTTTATATGTGAAACTAATACAAAGTGATATTGAATGCAAATAGTAATGGAAAAATAAAAAATTATTAAAAACCTCACAGAAATAAAAAGTAATCAAAAATAATTTTGAATTTAATTTTTAAAATATATTCTGATCTTTGACTCTCTGTGGGATATGTTCTAAAGAGTAAAAAGATTACAAATATATCTTTAACTACAGATAGTGTCTATATTATTATTCATAACCTTTATTTCTTAATTTTAAGACAGCTTCAAGAATCTTAGTCTGATCACAATGAATCGATATTTCTAGTTTTTTCTGTAATTCTTAAATTCAGTGGTTTACTATTATATTTTGTGTACATGACTTTTGAGGGAATTTTTCCTCCCTTGAAAAATATATTTTCCACATCAAAAACCTTTAGTTACAAATATAATTACAATTCACCACTGTGACTTTAAATTCACCCATTTATGGGGGAGTGAAAGCTACTATGCTAGTTCTGTGACAGGATAATGAGAAGTTAGGAAAAGTCCTAGACAAGTGGAATAGGGAAACTGAGAAAAGAAAATCAAACAAGGCAAAACAATTTGAACAACTTATAGCCAGCTGGTGAATTGCAAGACCTTATCTACCCAAACCAAGGGCACTTGAGAGCAAATGTTTTATACTTTTCTTTCCAAACCAGAGAACACAGAGTTTAAATCACCCTGGTCTGGGAAATAGAAAACAGAGAGTTAATGAATACCATTTGTGCTAGCTAAACCCAAGGACAGATGAAGTCAGGGGAACTTATATAAAAACTCCATTAAAAGCCAGACAGACCCAAGATAAAAGTAAAATAGTAAAGCAGATCAAAGAATAATCCCAAACTCCCCTCCCTAAATGCTCATTTTGATGCATCAGCATATTAAAAACACACCTGGAAAACTAATGAATATTCTGTTGAAACCCTTCCCTAAGATTCCTCCTGCAAAACAAAGATAAAACCCTTAAGAAAAAGACTGTATATGGGTGTGCTCTACAGTGAGCCCATGCTCCTGGGGCATGAACTTTTCACTTCCTCTTAAACTCTAAGGGTTACCCCATGAGACTTCCAGCCAAGGGAGCAGTGGGTAGCCAGCTTTTCCTGGGCTTATTCCCTGAACTTGCCTCCAAGGGTCCCCTTTTCTCTGACTCTTAGAGAGCTGAAAGCTGCCCCACTCAGACTCACTTCTATCCTTGTGACCTTTGCTTGCCAGTGAGCTATAGCAGGCCCATGCGACTCATTCCTTTCTTGCCAGGTTTTTAGGGAGCCAAAGCAGAGCACCACCTAGGCTCTCTCTCTCTCCTGTTGCTTCTTCTACCCTGAGTCCTTCCTTTGTTTAACTGTCACCATACTCTCAAAAATCACCTGTTCTTTCCTTTCTACTATTCCCAAGTACTGAAAACACTGACAATAAAGATTATAAAAACAATGGGTCACTTGTAGCATCAAAATATAGAGGAATTTAGAGTTGGCATGGGAAGTTAGCATAGGCTTAACGTATCTCTAACTCAAAGAGCTATGTATTGAGTTTGTAATTAACTGGTGTTTCAACTACTTGTTTTGCCTACATAATTATTAACTACTTATGTTTATGGTAATTATAAATATTGTTAATGCTATTATTTTTTGTTAAGTATTTTTCCTATGATTGAGTCCTAGAGTAGTTATTAAGTCATCTTTTTATTTTTGTATCTATTGGTTAGATTGTTTTAAAATATATGCCTGTCATATGCAAGGGCTTTTCTTAACTCATTTTCATACACATCAGTATAATATTGTAAGTGATAATTATACACCCAAAAGTCAGTTTTGGGGGGTAATCTTTTGTTTCATTCAAAGATTTGTAACTTCTGAGGAAGTGAACAGAACTTACCTTGTGCCCGCTGCTCCTACTAGAGTTAACTTCAAATTAGAATGTAAGAATTCTAAATGCAAACACTAAAAATGCTTGAAGATCCATATTAAAATTTTAACTATAGAGTACTACGATATATTTGCCTAAATATCAATCATCTCAATCCCTTGAGAGCAGATAATGGGGATTCATGAAACACATTGTTTTCTTCAGCAATGGCAACACTCAGAATTTGACTTAGGATGAGAAGTCTAAAGCAAAATTTTCCCCACGGGAATGTTTCCTGGCAAAGAAAAAGAAATCTTTCCTTTGAAATCAATGAAATTTAAAGGCCATGTTAGTGAGTGGTACTTAAAGAATAGTGTGGAAGTCATGGTTTTGTTAGTGTTAAATATATTCAATAAACCACAACTACTTTACTTCTTAATAATGTCTTTGGTTTAGATTATTTTAATTTTTATGTATGTGAACCTAGGTGCATTTAATATGCTTTAAAGGTTTAGTTAAAACACCTGCTATGGTTTTAGTGGAGTTATGGTGGATGCAGAAAGAATAACAATCTTGAATGGAGACCAAGCACTATTTACCACATAAATATTAACATGGCAATTTAACAGCATTTCTTCCTGTCGTTTACAAATATTCTTTATTTTAAAAAGTCTTGTGTATATTTAACACTATATTTCTATTGAAAGCAATGACTATTTCCTCCTAAAACATCTTTATTTCAGTGAAAATCAATCGCATTTTCAAACCATAACTTTCTTAAAGAGTAAGATTAGTGTAAAACATATGACTGTCTCTGACATTTTTGTATAAAATAATAAATATACGTTTGAACAGCAGATTTTCCCTGACATTGATACAACGTTTTCACATGAAATGACGGAAGAGAAAATAGATTTCAGATGTTCACATGTTCATTGTGAAACATGAAGATTGTGAACATCTTCACTGAAGATGTTCATTGAAAAACAACAAAGTTTTTCTCAAATGCTCATATTTGTAAATATTTACTAAAGTGATAGTGATGTGTTATCACTGTAGAAATACTTATCCAAAAATCATTAAGCACTTCACTCTACATACTCAGGTTCTGTTAGTGGTGTGGTTTCATTGGGCTCATTCACTGGGCTTCCGTCTTCGTGATTAGTGATTCTTTCATCCTCTGTTCTCATTTCCACTATTGGCTCTTTTGAGCCATCTTTCCTAGAAAAATAAAGAAAAAAATTCTTACCTATATATTGTGAACATGGATGCATTACGAAATATATTTTAAGATCTCCACCTGATTTCACCTCTTCATAAACAAATCCAATGTGGTCAGATTGAGAATACCACCAAGGACTTTTTTTTTTTTGCATTTAAATTCATCTTGCCATATATTTCACTCAGGAAAAATAGAAAGAAGATATTCTTTTTTGTATACAATTATTTTTGTCATCAAAATTGTATTTCAAAATTTGAAAGATAAAATTTACACATATCTTTTATTGTTTTAAAAGTCTATAAATGTAAATGAATGATTTTCACTACAATATGATCATTGACTTTAAACATACTCATGTTTTTAAGAAAATAGTTTAGCCCTGGCTGGCATAGCTCAGTGGATTGAGTGCAGGCTGTGAACCAAAGCGTCGCAGGTTTGATCCCCAGCCAGGGCACATGCCTGGGTTGCAGGCCATGGCCCCCAGCAACCACACATTGATGTTTCTCTTTCTCTCTCTCTTTCTCCCTCCCTCCCCTCTCTAAAAATAAATAAACTTCCATTTATAATTTCATATTCACATCATATTTACTGATTTCTAGAATATTAAAAAAGTAAAATTTCTAAAGTAATAAGAATGTGTAATTTCTAAAATATTAAAAATATATATGTGTAATTTATCATACTTGTAAAAAGTGGGAAATTTACCATGAAGTTTCATATCTCAAGGAATAGAGTAAGGAGAACCAGGAAGTCATTTGTTGACGATGAAGGGTAGGTGAAACCTAAGGGCTGGAAATGAGGTGTTCATATTGCAGACAACAAATACGCCCCTTCCCCCAAATAAGAAAGGCATGTAGAGTCTTTGACCACCCAGGGACATACACTTTCCGCGCAATCCCACAACTATGCTCTTTTATATTAACACTAATGATTTGAAAACTTATGTCCACACAAAAATCTGCACATGACTATGTATAGAAACTCTATTCATGCTTGCCAAAAAATTGGAACCCATTAAGATGTCTTTCTCAGGGGGTCAGTGGACAGACTGTATAGAAGCCATACAATTGGACACTACTCAACAATAAAGAGAAATGAGCCATCAAGCAACAAAATGACATGGAGAAACTATAAATGCATATTGCTAAGGGAAATAGCTGGACTGAAAGGCTACATACAGTGTCATTTCAACTGTACAATGTTCGCTAAAAGGGAAAACAGTGAAGACAACAAAATGATCATTGGTTGCCACAGGTTCTGGGTGAGGGAGTGAGGGATGGCAGTAATGGTGGAGCACTGGGCGTATTAGGGTAGTGAAACTATTCCACAATTTGAAGTATAGTCTGTTGTCTTATGTTATCAGTTGCATCTTATTTCTCCTAGAGATTTTATATAATTTTTCCAATTTGAACTATGAATTTTTGAAAAAGAACTTTTTAAGGCAGAGAAACGACGATATAAAAAATTATGATGGATGCATAAAAAACATGGGATGAATCATGTATTTTCATCTGGCCAAGTTTTTAAGGTTAAATACACTGAGCGGGATTTACAAACAGAAGTGTTTGTGGATAAATTAACAAATGATAGTCAAACAAACAGCAGAACTTGAATATGCCCTGTTGTTTTGCTCATGGCCACCAACATCTCTCTAGTTAGTTAAGGCAAAAGCATGAAGATCCTTTCTGATACCCCTGTTTCTTTCCCCTCAATCAATCATTAGTATTTGACTCTATCTCAACTATATCCAGAATCTATACATTTTTATGTGCCTATAGTAGTATTGCAGGTACTACCTTGGACCAAAAGGTCATATTTGTCCCCTGGAGTATTTTAAGGTCCTTCTACCCAGTCTCTTTTATCCTATATCTTTCCACTAAAACCCTCTAGGGTACCATTCTTCATCAGTAGCTAAAGCAGTTAATTTTCTTTAAAAACTCTCAGTAACTTTCAATTTAAAAAAAGATTGTTTACCATGATCCAGGAAAATTTAATACTTTGGTTCATAGATAATTCTCTGACCTGATATGTGTACCAATCTCTCCTCTGCCTCGCACCTTCAGGCTTATTTGTCCTTTCGACACAGTAAACTTACACCTGCCTTAGTGGTCTTTGTATTAACTTTTGCACCTGCAAGGATGTTCTTCCCCTCCTCACTCCTTTGGTGGTTCCTTTTCACTCTACTCTTCAGCTTCAGTTTTAATTCAGTGAGAAGTCTTAAATGAACCAATATCTAGTAATGATTTATCATTCTGCTTTTCATTTTTCCTTGTGCTTCTAGACATTTTCATTTCCACTAAATGTTTATTTTATGTTTTCCTGCATTGGAACATGAATTCTATGTGAATAAACTTTTTTTTTGTTTACCACTTTACCATCAGATTGCATAGCAGTGCTTGTTACCTGGTAACTAGTCCATAAATAACGTTTGGCCAATGGTTGAGAAAGGATAAAAGTGCAAAAACTTCATCATACACACACACACACATAAATATAGAATATATAATGTAATTTTATATATCATGTAAATATGTATAATTATGTAATATATTGCTTTTTCCACATATGAATAAAGAACTAAGTTTGATGATATTTTATTGAGTTGATATGATGATGTAAAAGCACAGCATGTTCTTACAAAGAGAACAAAATATACTGAATGGTGAATTGATCCCACTGTATTTACTGTCACATGTTAACCCTTTCGAGCGAGACAGAGCCTAATTTCTGGTTACTCTTTAAAATGTTCTGTGTCCAACAATTAAGCAGGTGTCATTTTGATTGTGTCAGTTAAGGTTAAGGTGAAGGTTAAGGTTAAGGTTAGGTTAAGGTTAAGGTTAAGGTTAAGGTAAGGGTTAAGGTTAAGGTTAACCTCAATTAAATCAAGTCAGTTTTAATTGAAAATGTATGCTATCAAATTTAGCATCTCTTGAAGTGAAGAGAATCCATCTCTATAGCATATCCATGAGAAATAGTCACAGAAATATTGCCCAGTAGTACTGAAATAGGCTTGAGGCTGAAAAATAAATATAGCCATACAGAATGAATTCCTCTATATCTTTAAGCCTAAAAAATAATGTATGAGACCATATTTGCCTAAATGTGTGTATAGAAAAGCAAATAGAAAGGACTCAATGATAAAAAAGAATAACTGTTGTAGTTTTGAGATTAGATACAATTTTATCTAGAGACCACAAACCAAAAATAAGTATTTTTTTTAAAGATTTTATTTATTTATTTTAGACAGAGGGGAAGGGAGGGAGAAAGAGAGGAAGAGAAACATCAATGTGTGGTTGCCTCTCTTGTACTCACTACTGGGTATCTGGCCTGCAACTCCGTGCCTGGACCAGGAACCAAACCAATGACCCTTTGGTTCGCAGGCTGGTACTCAATCCACTGAGCCACAGCAGCCAAGGCCAAAAGTAAGTATTAAAACCTCTTAATTGCTCTTTTACATGACAAGGAAATTTTCTGCAAAATTTAACTCAGCATATTTTCTCAGAATTTACATTTTGTCTAAATAAATAAAATATGCACAAGGAACTCCAAATTCTAATATGTAGTCACATTTTAACCAATATTTGGAGGAGTAAATTCAGACTCTGGATTAATGTATTGCATAGCACATATTTTCTACATAGACAATTTTGAAACTTGTATGTAGTCACTTATAATTGTAGGCACTGGTACAATTTATGTTAACTCAGTTTAACTTGGTTTTTACATCAGATTATTACTGATGCTTTTGTTTTATTCAATATTAACAGATAAATAGAAAAAATCATAACCAAATATATTATTCTATATCCATCATCCATCTATCTGATCTATCTATCCATCTATCTACTTACCTATCTACCTATCAATATTTAAATCATGTCAATAAAATTTTTAGTTTGGATCCCATTTTAAGGTTTATTTATTTGTTTGTTTGTTTGTTTATTGTTGTTCGAGTACAGGTGTCTCCATTTTCCCCGTCACCAATTTTCACCAAACCATGCCCCCCCCGTGCCACCCATCCCCACCTCCCACCCTCAAACCTACACCTTTTGGCTTTATCCATGTGTCCTTTTTACATGTTCTTTGATGGAACTTCCCCTGTTTTCCCCCAGTAACCAGAGGGAAACCAGAGATGTCCCCCTTTTCCCCTTCCCTCTGGTTACTGTCAGTTTGTTCTTTATTTCAATATTTTGGTTATATTTTGATTGCTTGTTTTGTTGATTAGGTTCCACTTATAGGTGAGATCATATGGTATTTGTCTTTCACTGCCTGGCTTATTTCACTGAACAGCTAAAGAAAAGAGCAGTAAAATGAAAAGAGAACCAACCATATGGGAAAATATATTAGCCTATGATACCTCAGACAAGGGTTTGATCTCCAAAATATATAAAGAACTCACAAGACTGTACTCCAAAATATATAAAGAACTCACAAGACTGTACTCCAGAATTAAAAAATTGGCAAAGGACCTGAACAGACACTTCTCTAAGGAGGACATAAGAGGGCCCAGAGACATATGAAAGGATGCTCTGTATCACTAGCCATCAGAGAGATGCGAATTAAAACCACAATGAGATACCACTTCACACCATTGAGAATGGCCATTATAAACATATCAACAAACAACAAATGCTGGTGAGTTTGTGGAGAAAAGACAACCCTAGTGCACTGTTGGTGGGAATGCAGACTGGTGTAGCCACTGTGGAAAACAGTAAGGAACTTCTTCAGAAAACTAAAAATGGAACTGCCTTTTGACCCAGCAATTCCACTCTTGGGATTTCACCCTAACAATCCTGAACCACCAATTCGAAAGAACCTATGCACCCCAGTGTTCCTAGCAGCACAATTTGCAATAGCCAAGTGCTGGAAGCAGCCTAAGTACACATCAGTAAGTGAGTGGATCAAAAAACTGTGGTACATTGACACAATGGAATACTTTGCAGCAGAAAGACAGAGAGAGCCCCTACCCTTCACAACAGTATGGATGGAACTGGAGAGCATTATGTTGAGGTTTATTTTTTAATAAAGCATTCAGTTTACAAAGTCATTGGGTTCTATAAGAGATCATATTTAAGGTGACATATATATAAGATAAAAAAATAGCCAGAGCAGGGTCCAGTGGTATTATGGTTAAACTCTGCTCAAAATAGTCTTGAATACAGCACTCAAGCTTGACGGTGGCATTTGTTTAATGTGATGTGAAGCAGGTGTCTGATACTCACAGGTAGGCAGCCTTTCCTTCTTCGAGTTCTTTGCTTTTCCCGCTGGAGCCACTCTTCTTCCCGCACATCCTCCTGGTGATGCACATTAATAACCCACATTGCCGAACAAAGAAGCAGCTGACATCTGTTACCACCAGAATTAGCAAGAGTGCTGCAACTCCCAGGCCAATGACTGCTCCAAGCCCAAGGCCATTGAAAAGTGTGTCTTAAAAAATAAAAAGAAATAAAAAACAAATAGTTTTATTAAACCTCACACTAGAAAATATTAGAGAGTTCTTTTAAAATAAATCTTATCCAAGAAGTATTCAACTCAAGACCCAAGAAAGAAGGGATAGTCCCTGGAAGACTTCTATTTCATGATTGTTGAGAGCTAGTCTCTGATTTTCAAATGATATTTTAAGCAACTGACATGGTGATGATTTCAAATAGTTTAAAAAAAATTTTTAGATAAAAACTCTTAAGTGACTCTTCTTGCCAATTGACTTCTTGGTTCCCTGTGGGAAAGATAATGAATATTTGCATATCTGTAGCTGTGCTTTATCAGAAAGTCATGCCATTAATAGACCATCACTTTGTTAAGAGGAAAATACAGTCAAAACTCCTGTAAGGTACGACTTAAATAAATGTTCTTTCTAAGATTACTTTAGAGTTAAGACTTAAATTTGCAAATGATGGCTCCAAGCACTTTGCTTTGACAGATAACGCATTTAAAAATATCTGCATGAATATTTTTAAAAATCATTATTTTAGAATAAATGCATACTTGTATTTTTCTAGTTAACATTTTAGTGAGTCATGCTAGAGGCATGCTTTAACAGAGTTATGTGCTTATGATCTTTCTGAAGATAGGGCCCGATGGGAGATACTTTTCTTTGGCATGTAGTTGCAGGGAATCTCAAAAGCTGTAAGAGAATATCCATGGAAAGGTGATTAAGCATCAGATGTAATAGGCTGACTGAGAATGTAGAAATGGCAAAAGGGATTAGTAGAGCAAAAATAGACCTCCTGTTGTATGCCCATGGTTGAATATGAGGGCAGATTACACTGTTATAACCATAAAAACAGGGAAACAGGTACAATGGAAAGAAACCAGATTACAGTGGTTATATTGTGTTATATAAAGGGGAAAGAGAGGATTATATAGGAAAAATTTATAGAATTATTCAAAGGGATTCTTAGCACAATTATGTTAACATTTCCTTCATAACATTATAAAATAATAATTTCTTTTTAATGATTAAAAAAAGCTTATTACCCAGATCATAATGGCATGCTTGTTAAGCAACTGATGTGGAACACAAGTGAAAGATACAGAAACATATAAATTTGAGTTCTGAAAAAAAACCTCTTCTGAAAAATTATACATAAAACCAAGTTTTCCTAAGTCAGTTTTTAAAACTTAGTTCAAGCATTTTAACAACAACTAAAGGGAATTTTCATCCAAAGGAATCAATATAGTTATTCATATTTAGAATTTACCACTAGTGGGCCACTCTTACACATGCCGCACCTGTCTGAATGCTAGTGTACTTTTCCACATAATGCCTAAGTCTCATGTTTACATTCATTTTATTGGTAGTTATTTTGGATAGGCTGCACATGACTCAACAACCAAGCACAACAAAGAACAGTTGAAAGTGCACACCTGATTCGGCTTTCACCTCTGTGGATTTATTGACTCAAGGACAGTTAAGGTTTCATTCCTCCCTTTATTTAGGTTTCTTCTCACATGTAGACAGAGCTATAAGCCCAGTAACTCTCACAGAGCAGTGACGATTTATCTAGTCTATTATATAAATCCCCATTTACTTTTTTAAGTATAAAATCTTGCTTTGGATCTGGTGTCAGAAAACCCTGGTTTCATCACTTATTGCTCTTTGTCTTCAGGTGAGTCAGCTAATTGTCTAATCCTGAGATGCCTCTTTATTACAATAGGGACAGTTATGAAAACCATCACCACCACAAACTGAGTCACGGGTTATGAAAAGATTGTTGAGAATTACCTGACACTTCCACACTTATTGCCCAGCACTTAGTAAAAATTTGACAAATATTTAAAATTCTTACTATTTTACTATTATAAAATTCTAGGAAAATGTGATTTTTGAGAAAGAATAGACTGTCTAAGTTTAATTTGTCTGTAAATATATTTCTTCCATTAACAACCTACAGTATCTCTTATGAAGCATTGATTATTTTCTGGAAAATAAAATCACTTTTTTAATGATTTAAGTTTAGTGAGTTAGCTTTTAAATAATACATAAATTTGTGACCTTTTTTATATTCAACCAGTATATTGATCTGCTTCATTTCCATCATTAGAAAAAGTTCATAGAAACATTTTATTTGTAAAGTACTTTATAGTAAAAGAATATTGATGCTATAATAACTATGTTTTCTAGAGAAACAAAGTTATATCTTTTTAACTTACAATTGAAAATTTTAAAGGTTATTTGAAGTCATTTTTTAAGTTTTATAAACCAATTAGCTCAATTTTATGTTACTGTTTTAAAGTTTTTATTTATTTATTTTTAGAAAGAGGGGAAGGAAGGGAGAAAGAGAGTGAGAGAAACATCAATGTGTGGTTGCCTCTCACATGCCCCCTACTGTGGACCTAGTATGCAACCCAGGCATGTGCCCTGACTGGGAATTGAACCAGAGATCCTTTGCTTTGCAGGCTGGTGCTCAATCTACTGAGCCATACCAGCCAGGGTTACTTGAAGCTATTTTTATGAAAAACTAAATGTATTTTTGTCATTGCAGAGGAGAAGGTGAACATCAAATAAGTTTGTTATAAATATTTAATTAAGTTTTCTTTTAAGGTAACCTTTTTTTTTTTTTCAAATCAGCCCAAGGATGTATTTAAATGTCTATTCTCATATCCTATGAGGTCAGACTACAATAACTATAAAAGGCAAATATTTTAATTCTCTGCACCACCAATTTACTATGGTGCTAAAGTTTACTTATTTGATTCTGACTTTTTCACAAATGAACCCATAAACTTTGGTAGAATTACTTCACTAGAATTTTTGGACTAGCAGTGATTTATGTTCTCAGATGTATGCAGAAAATTCTTCCTTTATAAGTTAATTATGGTTTTAATTATTATACAAATTGAAATGGATATAGCAACCATTTGAAAGATTTTAAACTTATCTTATCTGTTTTAGCTTTTTAGCTTTCCAGAACACTTATAGAAGTACATTATGATATAATTTTAATAACAAGCCCATTACAAATGAAAACAATATTATCAGTTTTACTTTACAACTAAGAAAACCGAGGTCCAGAGAGGACAATAACGACTATTTAGTTTCAGCATTTATATTTTTATACCTGTTAAAATTAATATTTTATATTAGATATTCATCATCAAATAATTAAAAGACAGGAATGAAATACAGTGAATTAATTGAAATGTGTAATTTTCTTATTAAAAATGTCAAAATCCATTTTCCCTATATAGTAGTGGAGGAACAACTATTTAAATAAAGCATGAAGGCTTCCAGGCAAGATAGTGATGTAGGTAAATGTGGTACTAACATCCTCTCACAACCGCACCGAAATTGTAGTTGAACTGCAGAGCATCCATCATTCAGAACTGCCTGAACTTGAGCTGCATGCAAGTCCTCTAGGGATGTAAAGAAGCAGCCACATTGAGACTGGAAGGAGCAGCGGTGATTAGGAGTGGGTTGGTATTCAAACCACTTTGTTAGATAAAAATTGGGAGGATAACTGGGCTGTCCAGGTTACTCCTCAGGAGCAAGGGGTCCCAGCCCCAGATCAGGCCTCCCATCCCAGGGCTCTGTGCTTGGAAGACAAGTCCCCATACTGTTTGCTGTAAAGACCAGTGAGCATTGTGGTTGAGTGGGACAGAGAGTTCTGGAGTCCCAGGCAGCTCCTTTTAAAGATCCCACCCATGGACTTACTCAGAGTCCTTTGCTCTGAGCTCCAGCGCTGAGGCAACAGCTTGAAAGGCACCAGGGCCATAGGGGGAGGAATCGAATTATCTGACAGTTTTCTCCCAGACAGAAGTGCTGGCAGAATCCATAATTTCTTTGATGGCTCCCACTACCCACACAGAGCTGGCAGACCAGGGACAAATCTGAGTCTCCGTCAACCTGGCTGTCACTGTTCACCCTCCCTGGTGATTCCTTGAGACTGCACCCTACCTAGCTTGTGGGCCCACCCAAGCTTATTCTAGTGGCTTCTCCACACAAACGGTGTGTCTTGGCTCATGTTTGAGACTTTCATAAAATTTCTCAGACGAGCAGTATCTGAAAATAATGTCATGTATCTCCGTTGCTCTAAATACCACATTTATCTTCTGTGTGACAACGGTTGGCCTCCTGAATTTGAGGGGTGTGGTGTTCATCACTGAATTAATAGGTCCATGCAATTTGGATTTATGTTTAATTTCCCTGTTGAACCAAATGTTGGAACTTCTGGGATTTCCAGTATGTGGTCAAAACTCTTCAATTGTTTTAATTAGAAATGACAAAATCATTGCAGATTATATCAACAAGAATGATTAAAGATACCATTTTGCATTAATTCAAAGTTTTCTAAAAAATCAGACAGGAAACTCAAGAGCAACTATGATACGTTTTATATTCTTCCTTTCCTCTAGGCCACTTTTTTATTGTTCCCTCATATACTCTTAGAAAAATTGAATATACCCTCCTAAGATATGTGTTTTTCTTTTAAATTATAAACAGGTAATATTTTATAATATTTATACTTTGCAAAATACAATGTATGATTATAAAACAAAATGCAATTTAGAAAGGTGGCATAAAATCAATATTAATGGAAATTCTAATTTTTTAAATATCCACAGTGGTATTGTTCACTTATTTTGTGGCCCATATACTGTTACTGGATATATTTACATTGTATGTACAATTTTATTGTTTCATTTTTCTGTGAAATGTGAACAAAAATTCTCATTTATTCTAGCTAAAATATTATTTGATTATCATATATGAAGGTACTTTGGAAATTCAAAGCACTATGCAAATATGTTATTTCTTGTTATACATGTTAGATAATAGTAACTTTATTACTTGTTAGTTATTTGTTTGCATTATCTTCTTTTAAAGGATTAGATCTCAACTTTTACCCCAGAACTCCTTAGATTTTAGCAAGTATGTTTACTTACTGTTCATTTGAATATTGCTAATCTTCATGAACTACAATGAACAAAAATAAGTATAAAATCATATTTACAGTTTATATTGTGGCTTTTTATTATTGCTGTTTGTGGCACATTTCTTTTCATGCCTATGTTTAATTGTTTTTAATGATCATTTTCATTTTTCTAGTTTTATATGTGCATATCACTGTGACCAGAGAGCAAGATTTTGTTTAGTCATTTATTTGTTTTTCATATAGTAACTTTTTTTTGGTGGTTCCTTACTCTTTCTCTCAAATTAAAATCTTTCTTGACTCATGTTAAAATGAATGAAAGCAAGGTAAATTACTAGTAAGGCTCTAATTGTCTCTGATGGGTTAGGTTGACTTTTGCTCAGTTTGGGAAAAGGATATATTGTTTATTTGCTTCTAATCCTTTGTAATTCATTTTGTCCTCTTTAGTTCACCATTAGTTTTTGTTATTATTATAGTTACTTTTATTGTTATGTTTATTTTGCACACTATTTTAGACACCTTCATCTTCATTGAAATACAAATAAAATTGATATTCTTAAAAGATTATTACAAAATAGATCAAAAGCTCCTGCCTAAATAACAATAAAGACTACTTCTTTTGTGTTCTGATCTTTTATTCTATTATATCTTGGTACCCTTTTGTACAGCTCATAGAATTCATGAGATAAAAAAAGCATTTACATCATTCAGCTTCCTGACAAAATATGCTCATTAGCAACATTTGAGTTCATTTGAGTTCATATTACTCAGATATCTGACTGTTGACTGAACTAGCTGAATAAAAATTGTGTGGTACAACATGTAATCTCAAGCATTTTTCAATGAACAATTTAAACAAAAAGGTATGTAATCCTAATAATCTGTGATGGCTGTGAAAAGAGCATTATCAGTGACGAGAAAACAGAGTCTTTTATAAGGGACTGTGTTTTGGATAAAAGTCTTGGAATGTTAAAATAACAGATCTTTAGAAATATAGGAGTGAGCAAAAGTGGGTTTATGTGGAAAAAGACATGCAGGTTATGATTATTACAATAGCTTTATTAACTCAAAAGAATGTCACAATGGCAAGAAAAAACACCTATTTTTGCCAATGGTTGCAAATTAAAAATCAAAACTGAGTTATAATCATGGGACAAGTACATAAGAGTGTGTGTGTGTGTGTGTGTGTGTATGTGTGTAATCACAATGTTTTTATGAGAACTTTGTGAGTAGGAGGGATTTTTACATTTTAGGATCAGTAATTTTCTGTGTTTTAAATGAACATGTATTGAGCTCAGTGGAGCTCTTTGTATATCTAGAAACAAATGATAAAAGTTCATGTCAGAGAATAATAGTTATAAGAACGTTCATTTTATATAATTATCTTGTTTTCTTGTCCTTTAATAGCACTATGTGTAATAATATTAATTGAGGAATTATAAATTTACAGATTATAAAAATTATAAGCAAAGTTTACAAACAATATTTTGACATTACTAAAGTAGATCAATAAAGCCCACTGTTATTTTCTATGTGTTTTAAATTCTCAGGCTGTTTGCAGTACATTTTAACAAGGTGGTCATGTCTTTTCTACATTTAATCAGCTCAACAGCATTGATATAGACATTTTATGGCTTGCTACCAAATTTGTTTTCATACATCCTTCCTTTTTTGCTAGATGAAAATCCTATTTTACATCGCCTATCCCTTACTAGTTTCCATTCTTTTGCCATTGTGATTGTTCTTTCAAGATGCTCTGTTCCATGTATAACATTGTGTTTTTATAAACTCAAGGGTAATACCAAATTTCCTTCCAAATTCCTTCACCCTATTGAGAGGAATTATTTGGAGAAGGTGGGTTATAAAGGCAGTATTGACAAACCAGGCATTTTATTTTAGAAGTAAGTATGGTTGGGGGCAAAGAAAAAAATAAGTAATTGAAAATATTTGTTTTGGTGATGGAAAGGGCACTATAAACATGTATATATATAAATAACATTTGTAATTTTAAAACTAAACTTCTGAGTGCCTTTTCCTATATATGCTTGTTAACAAAGGCATGATTATAAATTAAATATCTTTGCAAAATATCTTCTAGTCCTTTGATAAACAAAAAATAGTATCTTTCCAGAGATAAATTGGTATAAAATCATGTGATGTCCTTTAATTTATCACGGTGTTATCAAACAACTCTATTAAGCAGTTTTGAGGATAAAATAAGAAAAAGACCAAGTGCTTTCTTCTCTGGGGAGCTCACAATGTATTGGGAGGGCTGATTAATTTAGAAACTGAAATTCAGGCATAATTCATTGCTTTCCTAATGGTTAAAAGAACCCCCCCCAAAACTGTGACCTGAGCAGATAGGTGGGAGAAACATATGTTAGGAAGAGTAGTCAAGGAAAGCATGGTAGAGAAAATAACAGTGGAGATGGTGTTACAGAAGTTTTCCATATGATGAGAGGAGTCCATTTCAGTCAGAACAGAGCATGAGTGAAGATGGAGACATGAAAGAAAACATGTGATAAATTCTGAAATTAGGAGATATATATATATGGGTATTAGAAATCAGATATTGGGGTGATTGGAGGGATGGGTTTATTAAGTGGTAAATGATATTAAAGAGGATGGACTTTGCAATTGAAAAAAAAAAACAAATTAACTTACCCCCTAAAAAAGAGGCAAACAACACCACCCACAAAACCTACAAAGAGTGCTTTTTTTTTCACAAAAGATGCCAGGGAGTTGTCAGAGACAACAGAGACAAGGAAATGGAATCTGTTGTCATGGGTAGGAGGGAGGGAGCTCGTAGAAGCTGGGCTACTCTCTCCTCTCCCATGTCCACTTCCGTAATGCATGCAGACATGCCCACCCACACTGTTTGACGTTTAGACTGAAGAAGGGAGTAAGCTCATCCTTTTACATGTGATTAGTGGTTGAATTAACATTAGATCATTCGTGTCTACTCATACAGTTAAAAATAGACATTCTATGAGATAAAATACTATATATTTCATAATATATTTATAATTAGGTATAATTATTATATACGCATTTAAATGGTATGACATTTCAAATGTTTCATCACTTTCACCATTTTTAAATATCACTCAACCCCCCTTAAGGTTTTAATATTTATCTTTTTAAACAATGTTCATAAAGAATAAACAATCTAAAATACAGGATCTGGCAGAAGTAATGCCTGCTTCAGTGTGGTTGGTAGGGTATGTGAATGTATAGCAAAAGATGGACAACAATTTGAATTATTTCACCTAAAATGTCTTATGACGTGCTTGCCTGTGATATTATGTTACTGAATTATATGCTTATGTTTTGGTAATAAAAAGAAATGTTTTTTGTGCTGGTCCCTGTATAATGAATGTTATTCTTTTTCTATGAAAAATTTTACTTCCTTGATTTGGTAATTATATATTCAAACAGCTACTTTTGAAATTTATTCTTAAATCACTAATTCTGTACATTCTCCATACCCATTTTATTATTTTGTGTTCAGTTTGCTTTGGAGGAGGTGATTTAGTCACTTCCCATAAGATAATGAAAACTTTTATTGGCTAGAAGGAAACTTCTTATGCTGGACAAATATGATCAAAACAGACATTGACAAGTGATAAGCAATTGAGTAACTTAAACTTCAGTGCTTTAGTTCAACCACTACCTGGCCATTTTAATTTTTCAGTTAATATTAAGAATCTGACCATAGAACATAGAAAAGTTTTCTTTGCACAAACGAAAATTTGTTTTTAAAATACTATATTACAAAATTGAATCACACCCATATAAGATTAAACTACACTTGATATTTTACAATTTGCTTGTTGAAATTCCAAACTATGTAATCTATTATAAAATTCTTAAATATACATACCTTTGAATTTTCTAAATGTCTCAGATAATATATGACAAATGTGAACAAATATATGAATGCAACTATGATTTTCCAAGGAATCTGTAACATATTGAATTTTACAAAATTTCCAGTTTTAGACACCCACTCTGTTGTGTCCTAGAGGCTTCAATTTCATTATAGTTATGTATTTTTTAAAATCAAGTTATAATATTAAAACTAACATTGTAAATATGTCTAAACATTCTAAAGAGTCCATTTATAATGACTATTTCCTTCTTTTCAAGAGAATTAGGAGTTTTGCATTTAATCTTACATGTAACACACATACCCAATTTAACCTTTTTAAAATTATATGGAAACTATAGCAAACAAACAATAAAAAATTGGAGCTTGTTGCTCATGGATTCTTTAAAACAGAAATACAAGTTTGATGAGATGATTTTTAAACTATATTTAAATAGAAGTTAGCTATATTTTACTTTTTCAATATTTTAATATTTATCTTTGTAATATAGTAAACAACAAATCAGTTGAGAAGCAAGCATATAGCCACTATGCGAATGACATGTTGAAATTGTTTATTTTGATTTCTTAAAATGAAAATGATAGATGCTGATATGAAAATGTGTACTTTAGTTTTTATTAGACAGTAAGTAAAAATACTATTATATTTATACAATAAAAAGAACTATTTCTACCAACGTTAATGTCTTTTTATAAAGTGTCTTCAGAAAGTATATAAAAATCAGAGTGATAAAGTTTAATTTGATATTCATTGAAGACTACAAACTTAGTGTGTGTTTATTGCACTGATCACAGGAAAGCAGCTACATGTGCAAGTTGAAGTGAGAAGGATAACAGCTGGCTAATAGAAGAACCGTGACTCCTGGCAGAAACTGTGGTTGGTTAATACATGGCCTTCTTGGCCACGTGCATTCCTCTCTTGGCCAACAAGGAAGAAATTAATGGAACTAGGTAAAAGATATTTGACCACAGAGGTGTACAATGGAATTGATTCAGTGTAATTTAATAAAACAATGATAAGAAAAGAGATTTTGAGTTGCTTGGCTTTGTCAATTACTAGTACTTGGGTTCTCTGATGCTCAGTTTCTTGATATAATAAAAAATAAAATAATGATGTTTGATTAAAATATTGGAATAAATTTCCTCAAATCTTTGTCTTCATAATGGCTTAAAAAGTAAAGTGATACAAAGTTAATGTGGCTGACACTAGAAAAATGTCAAAGAATCCCAGATACCTCCCATTTGAAATTATGTCATTGTTATGAGGCTTCAAGAAAAAATAAACAAGGACATCGCACAGTAATTTAACTCTCTCTCCCAAAGTACACATCTTCTATAACTATTATATCAATTAAAAGAAGTTCAAATTTTACAACAAAATGTAAACATTATATTAAAACTCCTTTTAATATGTACATATTAATAGGTAAAGGTATGTAATTCAGAGTAGGATATTCTAGAATAACAAATATTAAGTGTGCCTTAAAATAATGCACACCCAAACCCTGGCTGGCATAGCTCAGTGGATTGAGCACGGGCTGCAAACCAAAGTTGTCGCAGGTTCGAGTCCCAGTCAGGGCACATGCCTAGCTTGCAGGCCACGGCCCCCAGCAACTGCTCATTGATATTTCTCTCTCTCTCTCTCTCTAACTTCCCTCTCTAAAAATAAATAAATAAAATCTTTTAAAAAAGTTAAAAAAAATAATGCATACCCATAAGTGAACATTTTCTTTTGTAATTTCTACACTGTGTTTTATCTGGCACAGCAAAATGACTGTTTATATAAGATAAATATATATTCATGTTTAAATCAGAAAATATATATTTTTTTACTTTAGAAAAACTAACTGAATAATTTACATATTAAAAAGTTATTATTTGAATCCAGGTCCGAGGCTAAAATGGAAAAAAAGTAATGATGTTTTCGTAACAGTATTGGATCTGGATTGCAATTGTGACTCTTCAGTACATACATTGTTTAACCTCTTTAGGCCTCACCATTCTTCCATACACTGTAGGAGAAATGGCACTTCAGAGGGACTGGATGAAGAATGAATGGAATATTGCGCTTTGGCATTCTTCACAGTGTGTGACATAATGCATGTTTAAAAACAAAAAGGTGCTCTGCTTTTGTATTATTTTTATTATTATTTGTAAATGTCAAAGTCATTTATGTTTCATGCCTTGTTGTGGGTAAGGAAAGAACTTGAATAATTATCTACAACTTTATTCTCATGGTGCTCAAACTGAATTACAATGATATATTCATCAAAGTAATTGGAGAAAAACCACTTTCAGTAACTTTTTATAAACATTTGCTAGCAATGTAGACTACTGAACAATTACTGAAATTATTAACTATATTCCTGTGTTTCACTGTTATGTAATTACTTTGGCTTTCCACTAATAATTAAATTTTATAAGAAGACCCCAGAATTAGTTCACTATGAAAGTAACAGTATTTGTTACTGTGTCTAAATTATTTTTACAATATCTTCTGATGATGTATTATTTCTTCCAAAAGAGATACAACTCAATTATATGTGTACTATATTGAAATATTGGATTTGACCAAGTTAGAAATGAAAACATACAACGAGGACAGAAAAAGTTTGTACCAGTAATAAAGAAAACACGTATAACAAAGCTTTTCCTCAGTTTTCTTTATTACAACTATGGAGACACATAAATACAGAAAATAAAATGACACAATTACTATGAAATGCATGCATAAGATTACACATAGTGTTTAATATTATGTTGAGAGTTTAAATAAGAGATGAGGCTGAGGACAATACATTTATAACATGTACATTTTTCCATGAAAATAAGCTATGATGAAAACAAATGCAATTAAATAATCAGAAGCAGTCACTTTAAAACAAAGTGTCATACATAAAATCAATGTAAGATGTGAAATAAAAATATTCTTTAAAAGCATTCATGAATTATGGATATTATTTAAAACAGTAATATTTAATTGCTTGCTCTTAGGAAAAACAATTACTTGAAGATTTATTTCATAGTTTCCATTTAGTACATACATAGAATTTAAAAATAATACATAATTTTTAAATGATGCTACCTTTTAATATTATGCAATGTTTGCAGTGTATAACTTTATATTTTTATTACTTAGAATAGTAAAGAATTAATTTAATTTGAACATATGCAATTAAGAACTTTTGCATCATACCTATGCTTAATACAACCAACATTAGATTAGTTCACATTTAATATAAAATTCCACTTGAACAAATCTTTAATAATAGCTAAAATAACAGTCTACCAAAAAAAAGATATGAGGAAAGCAAATGCAGTTCAGATTTCAGATATACTAATAAAACTCTTGATATATGTTGTATTTTCCTTGACTATTGTTTTTCTCTTTTAATTTCAATTTTGTTTAATAGTAGCCAAAACTGATGTAATATGCACTCTGCTGTTCTGGTCACACATAGGGGCAGATATTTTAGGCTTTCAAAATAGTTACTAGCCACTTGGAAGGAGAGGGTACTACCAGAGTTCGTCAGATAAGATAAAAATATCACAGGTACTAGAAATCAAAGCAGGACACTATCTTCTCCGTTGTATTTCAGAGCAATTAAATTAGATGGAAACTTATTGAATCCTTTGCCTTACATAAAAATTGAGATATTGCTTATAAACCTTTAAAATTTTTATGTGTTTTAAGTTCTTAAGAACAATAAAGTAAAAAGAAATAATATAATTTTATATTTAAAAATTAAAAATTGTTAACTCCAGAATAATACTCCAATTTAGATGATAATTTTAAAAGAACATGTTAATGATATGTTAGAAAGACATGTTCTCTCTAGTTAAGATCTAAAATTTACTCTGATAATATCTTCTGAAAACTGAGATTAACTATTAAATATAAATAATGACTAAATAATACTCTCTATTTTTTAATCACATAGCCGATTTGGAAATAGACTTTCTACCTATTGCAACTTATATTAAAATCACTTAAGTATTATTTGTAAAATATTTGTATCTCCAGTCATTTGCTATATATTCATTTGAGCTGTCTATTTATTCAATGCATTAGCCTTGGTGAGGTTTTACATCATATATCTATATAAGAAATGTAGGGACTTTAAAATGTACCCATGGTTAACTTAAAAAGAAGAGAAGAAATACATCCTATTTACTCATGTCTAGATATTAAGAAACAGGAAGAGAGTAAGAGAGGAGGGATATATTAGAAAGAAAAATTTAGAAGGAGAATGAAAGGAAATAAACCAAATTAATATATCCTATTTAATTTGTATTCACTCAAAAGTTGTTTAAAGGATATTACATTTTGCCTCAGAGTTTGAATCTTAACAAAATGCATGGAATGATACATTTAGGTACAATCTTAATAATCCTATATGTCTATTCAAGTGCAATCATAATACATAAGGCTAGAAATTATAAATTATAATCTTTAATTTATCCAATATATTATTTTTGGTTCCTAATGCTGCTAATATAACCAAAACCAAAGGGGTTGAAATTTTCAGATAATTTTACATGACCAGATATATTTACTAACAAGTTACTACAAATTGAAAATATTATACAAAATATCAGCTAACTATTCTTGAAAGCTAGACCAAGACATACTGAATTATGGTATTGGTAGTATAAATATCCATTTTGAATTACTACATTCATTTGTAATTTTGTATTTTGTTTTTCCATTCTTAGTGTAGGTATACCGTATCATTAGAAAAATAAATAAATAAACCAAAAAAATTGTATGTATATAACAGCTTATCCAGATCCAAAAGTACATAGCTTGCCCTGGCCGGAAGGTCAGGTGGTTGGAACATCATTCCATACATCAAACGTGTGCGGACTGGATCCCTGGTCAGGGAGCACACCCAGGTTGTGGGTTCAATCCTCAGTCGGGGAGTGAAAGGGAGGCAACCTATTGATATTTCTCTCTCTCTCTCAAAAATTAATAAGTGCATTCTCATGAGGATTAAAAAAATTTTTAAAAATATGTAGCTTAATTATCTTATATACTCCATTTTGTTGAATGTAAATGAATAATCATAAATTTAATAGTTTAGAGTTAAAACTGATGTGCAATTTTGTTTTAGCTTTAATTTAAATAAAATATAATAAACTGGCATTCTTATGTAGAAAATATTTGAATTAAATATGATGGTTTCCATATTGCCCAAATCATATAACCTATGAACTACTGTGCATACTTATAATTTTAATTATTAATTTTAAAACAATTGGTGAATATTTTATTTTTTAAAAGATTTTATTTATTTATTTTTAGAGAGAGGGGAAGGGAGGAAGAAAGAGAGGGAGGGAAACATCAAAGTGTGGTTGCCTCTCTCATGCCCCATACTGGGACCTGGCCCACAACCCAGGCATGCGCCCTGACGGGGAATTGAACCACTGACCTTTTGGTTTGCAGGCCTGCACTCAATCCACTGAGCCACACCAGCCAGGGCAAAGAGATGGTGAATTATTTTAAAAGTCAAAATTATTTGTAGTAAGGTTATTGGTACAAGTATTTGTTATATATTATACATATATATTTTACATAATGTGAATCCAATGTCTAGAAGGTTTGTGTGTGTACATATACATGTATAATATATATTATTATATATGTATTCTTATATAATACATATGTGTACTATATATATAAATATATAACACTTGAGAGATACTTTAGGCTAAGTAAAAGAGGAAAGAAATTAAAAAAATAAAATAAGGCATTAAAATTGTTTAATCTTGTCCATGTCTTCTTATATGAATGTGTATATGTGCACTTGTGAAATGTTTTTAGAACAAATATAATTGGAGAGTTTATAAAGTATACTTATTCTCAACGAATAATAATACTAGGAGAGAAGGAATTAAAATTAGCAGTTTCCTTAACATCCTCCAGTTCAAGAAGACATTTTGTAGGAAAGAATTTATGTTACCTCCTAGGTGTAATATGTTAGCATACATGAAACATAGGATGGTGGGCCTTACAGTTATATGATTATTACTGAGTTTGAATTAGGGTAGAGAGACCATTAGGACTGAATAATATATGGAGAAAAGAAGTGAGAAAAGACAGATTTGGAAAGAGTTGGTATAATAAAAGGAGATATTCAGGTTTGTATAAAAATTTTAACATGATACTCTACATGCTGACAGTGGCAGCCATGAAAAGCACATCAACCTAGCTCTGTAACTGGTATAATATGATCAAAATTAACTCTTGAAATGATTAAACGTTTAAAGACATGATAAAGACATACCAATTGCGCTAGGCACATATTTCTGAGTATATATAATGATTAACATAAAACCCACCTTATACACAAGTTCATACTCATACATTTCAGACATAGAATTTTATTTAAAAAGCCATTGGATAAAAAATTATTGAATGATGTGAGAGAGAGGCAAAATAAGTTGAATTTTTATGTCTTCCTTACCAAATAATCACATTTATTTAGACCTATAGACAGATAGTAGTTAGACAAAAAGTAATGTCTGTTAGATTTTATGGATGCATATAACAGAATTAAACCTCAGGTAATAAAAAAGATAATTCAGCAACATTTACACATTTTAGGACTTTTTAATAATCAAAGAAGGTTATTTACAATCTCTAAGGTATCATTTATTGAAATGTGGTAGCTGCACTGTTTATAGTTTTGTGCTTTTCAATTTCTTACAGGAAGGAAAGCTCAGAGCTTATTATTTTAAGGTGTCTGGAATATATTTTGAGAATCTATGCATACCTCAACTGTAAAATAGTTGTTCATCTAGGAAGAAAATCTGGCCAAATGATAGGTTGCTTATTAATTTCAGGGTTATCAACTTGATCCATACTTAGATGTTTGAAAAATCTAAATGAACAACTCATTAAAATGGAAATAATTCTGCTAAGATAGAATATTAATTTTAGGTTTTTTTCTGAACTGTCAAAATGTCACTCTAGATGTCATGTACCTGAATGAGTGTTCTTCATATCACAGTTGGTGACCTTGAGTTATAGAATATAAAATTTCAAAAAATAAATCAACTTTGTTATCTTACTGAAGATGTATTCCATGTTCACCACAAAATGATTGGTAATCATATACTAAGTCATCTTCTATTGGGTTGGCCAAAAAGTCCATTGGTTTTTTTTTTCATGGAATAAAAGACATTTTTTTTATTTTCACCAATAGCTCTATTGCTTTGGATATTTTGAGTATGCCAGCTAAATCTCACTATCAGCTTCTAGCGGGTACAGGCCAGGGTGCTGTTAAACATCTTCCATTCCATACGGCAGTCCCACAGCAAAGAATTACTAGCTCAAAATGTTAATAGGACCAAGAAACTTCACAAACCACTTCTGACATGTTTGATCAGTCACAGCACCTACTCCATGCACCACACAAATCTTTTTTGTGTTTCAGTTGTGCTTTTACCTTCCTTGAAATAAAAAAGTGTAATGCATCAAACGTGTTGTGTGTTTTCTTCCATCTTGAATATTAAAATGGCAGCACAAAAATTCACCTTTTTTGATTTTTTTAAAATGCAGGCTGATATGACAATCATCACAATACAATCAAACAAAATTATTTGAAATGAAGTTAAAGACAACTGAGCACTAGAGCTATCTTATGGAAGAAAAACATAATTGGCTTTTTGGCCAACCCAGTACATGACTTTCTTGTTATAACTTATTGGAAAGATCCAGTGTGGTTATAATGAATGAAAAAAAAACAAAACAAAACTAGAAGTGTTTCTGAAACTCCTTGTTCTCTCAGCATTTTCTACTAAATAGTAATCAACATATCTGCATATCTTATCCAAACTCTAACATCATGGAACATAGTTACAATTGTAATTAGTTCTTTAAAAAAATAGAACATGGACTATGGTGATTTAAAAACAGAACACTACTGAAAAATAGGTTATATCCCCAAAATGCATGGATTGGGAAATCCCTATTTGTCAGCAGGGGAGAAAGGAGAAAAGCAGAAGTGTATTTAATCTGTGGATGGTCAGGTTGCGTTCTACAGACCCACTGCTAGGTTAGAAGAAAGAACAATGGATATAACAAAGAATTTGGAAAAGATACATTAAATAAAGCAGGCTACTAAAGTAAAGCCATGTGTAGCCTTACATCACACATTACAGGATCCTGTAGGTATTCCTTAAAAGGAAACAGAGAATACTTTCCCACAGCAAAGTAGTTTTTGATGAATGAACCTCAAAACCCACACCAAGTAATTTGATTGACCTGTGAATTATAGTCACTCTTGTGAATATATGTAAATCTAATTGCTTCCTAATTGTCCTAAACAGTGATGAGAATCACTTGCTAGGGTTACTTGGGAGTGAAAAAACAAAATACCCTTTTCTCACCTTATAATGAATGAAAATGAAGAAATGAAAATCATTACTCATGCTACTCCCTCAATCTCAACTTCCTTTAAAAGGTGGAATCTAGTAGCCCATCCTTCTCATCTTAATTTCACCTTCTTCAAAATAGTAGATAAAATATGACCTCTTTCTCTGGCCCTTGCAAAGCAAATGATTATTAGACGTTCAGGAAAATGTAATAAGTAAGTATATATGTTGCTGTATATATGAATATATGAATATGAGTATATATGAATATCAATACTTGATGCCAGCTCCAAAGACAATCCAAGTCAAATGAACAGGGTGTGACTTTTTAAGCAAATTAAAATTCAATTTATCATTTTCTGTAGGGCAATTGCATAGAGATATTTTCACTTACTAAAAAAAACAACAATCTGGATTTTTTTCATTTGTATTCAGTTTTAAAAAAGAGAATAGGATATACATCTAATATAATAAAAGTGACCAGATATATGATTTAAAAATGTAAATAAATGTTCCTTAAGTTGAAAATTTACATTTTAAAGAATAACAATTTAAAACCATTAAAAAAGATCCATAATTCTACATAATTAAAAGACTATTAATACAAAATAATCAAATGAAGGAAGATTAGATGTAGGAAATGCTTAAATTCCAAGTAAAAATGATGTGTTTATTTAATAAGGTTAAATTTAGAAATTAAATAAAGCTTTAGAATGAAGCAACTTATTCAGTGAACTGGTACCAGAAATAAGGAATCCTGATTTCAATTTCCTTCAATGATTTTCTGACAAATTATCTACTCTGTAGATGGACAATTTGGGAAAGGAAAAAGAGGCTAATTGTTTATGGGTGAATATACATGCATAATTAGTTGGACCTTAGAGAATCTTTATTATAATTTTAGATTAGCCTTGTAAATTCACAGGGCATAGAAGGAAGTATCTTATGATACAACAGCAATAACATTAAAACATGCACGACAGACATATGGCTATAATGAAAGAAAACCCAGCAGCGTTCAGCTGCCATGAGTGGCTTCCATTTTCACCTTTATTCTCTTCACAGCACTTATCTGCATGAAAAAATTGTTTTTGAAAATAGGATAAGAATAAAATAATTAAGGAAAAAAGAGTAGAGTTAAAAACATGAAAATAAGTGAAAAGAAAAAAGTGACAGTAGGAAAAGAAAAAAAGAGAAAATAATTAATGCAAGATTTACACAAAGCCATTTTCAATTACTTTGATATAAGATAAAAATAGCAAAAAACTTGTATAAAACATTTCCAAATAGTTGCCATATACTAAAAACATAGCTCAGAGTCAATATTAATAATGTTTATTCCATATAACTCAGATATTGGTTGTATATTTGATTGTTTAGATATAAATATTTTAATTATTCTATAATAGATATACAGTTATAGGAGAAAAATCACCAGTCATCCACAGTGCTACTGGTAAATTCAAATTGTTACCTTAATATGAGCTCATCATATTCTGTAATGTTTACTGATAGTTTCTTTGATACCATAATTTCTTAGAAGACAATTAATATAAGTAGCTCTATTCTCAATAATAAATGAACTACTAAGAAATAAGTGAAAATTTGCATACCCACACAGTGAAAATTTGCAATAAGAACAGAATCAAAACCATTAATTCAGCTGACCACTGGCAAACTTCGGACATATGTCATTGTACTGCATTAAGATAAAGAATCAAAGATCATGAAAATAACTTAGACTTACTTTTTTGTTATGTGCTAACCCAAAGAAATATAGTTTTGCATATAGAATTTTTATTTAGAATAGACTGAGATTACCCATGTAGTTAAAATGAAATTTTCTTCAAATAATTAAAATTCAGTTTCATCATTATTTTATATTCTCCAGTGGATATTGCAATCATAGATTGAACCTTAAGAAAACATTTTGGTATCTGCCATGCACTTGAATATTGTGTTTATCGCATGTGCTGAGTTATTCAGGGATGAAAGTGTATACTAGATTTGCATGTAAGTAGAGTGAGTGTCACCAAAATAATTTATAGTCATTATAAGTATAATTAAAAAGCCTGTGAAAATACATATTAACTGAAAAACTTCAGCAATTTATGTATTGGTGATGATTTATATCATTTCTTTGTTAATTTGTTAATGTGAAGAATTGTCATAGAAATATTATATGCCTGGTTTCACAAACTAGAATTATTTTACCATTGGATCCATAGAATATATAAATAAAATTATTTGTCACCAAATTATATTGATAGTCGATGTTAAAATTAGACATGTCCAATTCATAGTAACAGAAGATAAAGTGATTACTAAAAGAGATTAAGATTACTCTTTGCTTATAACAAACAATATGAAATATTTTGTAGGTCAAAAAGTGATGAAAATTATATAAAAATAAATTTATTTCCAAGGACTTTTTAAAACAGTATATTCAAACCACCAAGATAGCATTATCTTTAGCTATTAAAATTATAGAACAGACTGATAAAATCCACTCTAATTCTATATATAGTTTTATAATCATTATTATAAACACTAATTTTTTAAGAAACACATCTTTCAAAATAAAAACATCTTTAAGTAAAAATGAGAAAATATTATTAATCATTACTTTTTAAATCAGAATCATGTACTATAAAGAAATGTATTACCCACTAAGATTTATATATATACACATATATACACACATATATGTATATATACACACACACACACACACACACATATGTATATATATATATGAAGGCCAATGTTATCAATAGAATATATGAAGGTAAGATGAACACATTTTCAAAAAAATAGTTCTTCAGCCCCAAAATAAATATACTCTAGATGTAATCTATTGCTTACAAAAAGTTAAATATATCTGGCTGCATGTAAATGATTTTTTTTTTAAATTTAAAAGTCTATAAACATCATTTGGACAGTCTACAATGCATTCTACATAAACAAAACAAAACAGAAAAAAAACAACAAAAAGCAAGCTAAATGAACTTTTAAACTCCATATCTTCTCGAATTACGTGAAAAAACATAAGATTGCTATTTTATTATAGATAACTTATTTCAGATATGAATTTGAATTTGGCATGTTTATTTAAAATGGAATAAGAAATCATACATAACAAGAGTGATTATGAAGAAAGCACATAAATATAACTTTTCTTTATTGTGCTAATACATGGTTTTAGCTCTGTAAAATATTTTGGGTGCAAAAGCTCCCAAATTCACCATCATCGATCAAAAACTTGATTTGCTCTAAGAAACCTCCTAGCTACCATATTTTTCAGACTATGAGACATATTCCCCCCTTACCCCAAAATTTGGGAGGAATAATTGTTGATACTGCTGTTGAGTTCTGTTTACACTTACATTGGTGAAACACTATGTTACCTACGTTATTACATATTTTACCACATTTTTTGCTTCAAAATTTCTTTTTCTATTTTTCTCCTCTAAAACCTAGGTGTGTCTTATAGTGTGAAAAACATGGGCAAATCAAATAAGTCTTGAACTATTAGGGTCTGGCTGTGATGTGACTTTCCAAGAGGACTTAGCAGTACTTGGATTTACTCATACTAAATTAGACATTATTTTGTGATATTTTTGTAGAAATGATAAATATTTCATTGTTTCCCATTTCCAGTAGGCTGCCCTGGCTTTGAATCAGCAGTATAGCTTCGAGGATATGAATTCCATCTCCTCCCTTCTCAGATATCTTTGTACATCTGTCTGACTTCTTGACACCATTATCTGTTCATCAGCTGTGAAATATGCTCTAGTTTTTTTTATCATAAAAATCTTTATAACACTGACTGTTATTTTTTCTTTGCCATCTTCATGTCAAAGCTATTTGAAAGTATTAAATAAACATGGAGTGTCACCATCCTACCCTTGCACAATCCTCAGCCTATTCCTCCTTAATTTCTCTCCCCATTACTTCAGCTAAGCTGGATGTAAAAAGGGCATTTCACATCTCTTTTGAATATGCTGCATTGACCTTTCAGCAGCATTTGAAGCATCAAATATGATTTGATTATTTTCTTTTGAAATGTGGCTCTCTGTTTGCTTTCAAGGTACTCCAATCTTGTGATATTCCAGGAATACTACATCGTAGTCTCATTGGAGGGGTGGTGGTGGGGTTTCCTCCTCCTGTATAATATTATGGTTTCTTAGGAGGCAGTTCTTAACCCTTTGCACTTTAGTCACTCAAGAATCACTACTTGAACATCTATGCTGTACCCGTTACCCTTCTAGATACCAAGGAAACATCTATCAATATCACAGACATCAACTCCTAGTCAGAGGCATCACTCCGTTTGGTTTTAAACTCACCCAAGCTTCCAATACCATTCCTCTGGTGAAGCTGACAACATTGTTATACATTTTTCCAAATCATGGATCTTTTCATCTCCATACTCACACAACTACTACTTGACACTGGAAACTTAATGAATACCAAACTGATCTTTTGTTAATCTTCATTCTCCAAATCCAAAATTCTTCATCATCAGAAACAATGCCAAGAATGGCCCAAGTGCCCATGAAAGGCACTCAAAATTCATCAGTACCCACTGAATCTGATCTGCTGCAAGCAGGGCTAGTCTACACGTGCACTGTTTCTGGGATTCATTCATCGTTTTCTTCTTCTACCCCCATCACTTTTTTCCAAGCATTCCTGGTCACTCTTATATTGCTTTTACCCATGTGAGCAAGAGTAAAATCTGTCTATACTGCTGATCTATTCATGTAACTTTCCTGCTTCAAATGATTTCTTATTGGTTTGGGGAGTTGTCTTAAAATTATTTATATGGTTTTCAGAAGGTCTTGGATTTTCTGGACTTCTGGTCCCTCTCTATCCTTATCTTTGCTCACACACCTTCAGGTTCTCTTCTGGACATGCTCCTTCTGGTTCCTACAGCAGATCAATCTCTTCCTTCTCTCAGAGATTTGTTGCATATACGACATTCCTTGGCAGGTATACTCTGTACACATTTCTTTGAGAAAGTCGCCTTCTAAGGGAACCTTTGCTTAACCCCCATCTTACCTGCATAATTTAGATATCCTTGTCAAACTTTCTCATGGCAGCATACTGCACCAGGACATCTCTTAGCTGTAATTATGTGGCAGTTATTCTAAATCTTGCTTAATGCCTCTCTTCCTTACTAGATTGTAATGTCTTCAAAGGTAGGGGACACGTCTGTACTTTTCACATATTATCATTCTGTACTCATCTCAGTGCTTGTCATAAAGCAAGACCCCCCAAAATAGCCAGAATAAATGAATGAATGAATCTTAGCATTACGTAACCTGAAGAAACTAGCTTAAAATTGAGAAAATGCTTATCAAGAGCAACTAAGTGATGAGTGCAAAACTAAAACTATAAACCAGAATTTTGTTCATTTTACTTGTTGGCCACACTCACAAACTGATTCTCTGAAATTGAAACAAACAAAAAAAGCTTTCATAGTAAATGTATCACGGGGTACCTTAGCTATTTTTGTGCTTTTAATACATGCTATTTATTTATTTACCTTTTTTCTATATTTAATGTTGGTTTTTATCAACAATTTCATGTAAAAATAGTAGGGTTTCTGGGAGTATAACAAAGTAACCTGCCAGAAATATTTTTTTACAGTTTGTATTTTATATATACAATGTTATTAAAATATTGATTTTAATTCATAAAAATCACTTTTTATTCTAAAAAAATATTTCCTCCACATATATGAGCTACATTAAAAATTTAAGAGGATGGAGTACACTGTTTCAATCCTCCTTTAAGAATTCTGACTCCAATTAAGAATCATATATCATATTCTTGATATATATGCATACATGGTAATTACTGCAACCATAATACATTATAATTTTAGAATCAGTTATAGATGTTTCAAACTCAGAGGGGCAATGATAGTGCATTCAACCATTCTTCTATTTAGGTATATCATCTTATAAAAAGATTAGATTTGTCATATAACTTAAAGTAGCTCTGACCTTGAACAGATCCTTTAACCCCTCAAAATTATATCAGTACTTTAATATTCAGATTCAAAAGTAAAATGAGATAATAAATGAAATACTTTGTAAATTTTTCAAAATGCCATTACAATATAAGATACCCATATTATTTCTTGATGCTCCCAACTTCCTAATTTCAAATTATAATTGGAAGCACTTTTTAATTAATATTAGAAACACAAAGCCATTATATTAATTGCTTTTGAGTCATATAACAAATAGTAATTACTTTTTAATGGATAGATTAATTGTATAAAGCTGCTCTCAATTTTACAAAAGTGATGTACAATATAACAAAATCATAATGAGATTAATATCAATTTGAAATTACAAGAGGGTTAAATAGCATGACTGAAGTGACAATTTTTTTCCAGTCTCAAAAGTGTTATGTAACAATACTGAAACTCTATTATGACATGACTGAATTAAGCCATGCTTAAGAATATGGTGCTCTCATGTCTATGTATAAATGCAAAGAGTACACAGAAATTTATACATATGCATAAAATTACCTGTAAATACTAAATATGATATTTAATAAAACAGTAAATGTTGAAATATGTCTACTATGACAACTCACAGAAGTAAATATGATCATGAATCAAGATAAATTCTTGCATCTTGACCTCTTTGGCATGTATCTGAAAAGCATTTTCCTACCCCTGTTGTGGACTCTGACAATAGCACGAGCTTGGGGTGATATAAGCACTGTTACCAGCAAAGGCAGAATCCACCAGTGCACTGGGAACACCAGTGCAGAGCATCCTGACACTTTGGGAGTCTCCTCGAAACTCAAGTTGCATTTCTTTCTGGGACTACGTTTGTGGGTGTTTCTGCATTACTGTGTAATAGATTTCACATTTCCCAAATCGACTTGCTTGATTAGGCACAGGTGAGCTTGTCAGTTATTTTGTCCACATCTTCCCAGGAGTGGAGGGCCAGTCTCCACATGTTTGGCAGAGAAGTGGTCTCCTTTGCAAAGTTTCTGATCTCAGCAGAAGTTTTTCATGTTGATATTCAACAGTTACTCTTACCTTCCATCCTTACCCTCTGCTCATCTTCTCTCCACCATTTTAACCACTAAAGTTACCAAAATAGACTTATAAATTAACCAGTTGACCACAGCATGCGTGTTGAGAAATCTTGAGTAACACATGCCATAATAATCATAATCAGAATGTAGAATTTATACTTCTTTCTATAAAATTATACATCCAATAATATGAAACAATCCCGAGAGATTATAAAGATGATATCATGTTTATTTTCAGCCTAAGAAAGCATGTCATATTGCTTACCTTTAATTATGTTGGGCTTTGGTGGCATGATGAAGTCAAAGACTGCCGGTTCTGAATATCCCAATCTGTTGGCAGCTGTAATCTGAACTTCATACCCCATTGTCCACTGTAGATGCTCCAAAATAATGTGGTCTTTATTTCCCTGCACCTTTTTCTCTAGCCACTGGCCTTCTTTATCTTTCTGTAAAGGCAATAGAAATTATTCTGTAAACATCTATATGCTAAAGCTTGAGGTTCAAAAAATTATCTTGAGATGGAAAAGATGGTTTTATTAATATCAAGAAAAAAAGTTTTCTCATCCACAAAGGTGAATGAAATTGCTATATCAATGAAGTAATTTTATAAAGAGGTAATGTTTTTATATTAGCCAAAGGGTAATGATTTCATAATTAGCTCTGATGATTCAGCAAATGTAATTTACTTCTATTAAGATTTTTAAAAATATCACATATATTAGATTGCTGTTTGGCAACTTTGTTGATTATTAATAGCCATGTGAACAGACAAAAATGAAACATGTATATAGAAAAGCCTAATATATCCATTAAAGTAATTACCAGAGACCACTGTTTAAGATTTTCTTTGGGGATGAGGGAGACGGGGAAAAGACAAAGTGTCCTGCAAAGAAAGTTTGAATATTTTTATAGATTTAAATTACCATTAGCATTTTTACTGCTATAATATTTCAGACTCATAATGAAATAACATACAGGAAAATTATTACCTGTTATAGAGGTTATTAGCATGAGAAAATAAAAAGTGTTATCCTCTTCTTGAATTCTACACTTACATCCTATTTGACTCTTTTAAACTAAATGTTGTAAGCCATATAACATTTGAATTACATTTTATTTAAAAATACTGTGACTGCAATTAACACAGAAAAGCAAAGTGATAAAATTTTATGAATAAAACTATTGCAAGTAATGTGAACATTAACCTGTGACATGTTAACCATTTAAACACAGGTAAGTTCCTTAACCTCTCTGTCTTGTTCCCCTCCTCCTTAGTACAGAAACGATGATTACAGATGCCTCTCTGAGCTTTCTTGAGGGAGCAGTGAGGAAAACCAATTAAATTTTGTATTCCAGGACCTTAAGTATACTAATTACTTAATAAATTGTTGGGAACCGCCCTGACTGGTATTAGAAACTGAAACCCCCGCCTAGGCTAAAGCTAAGGGAACGCCCTTGGAACCGTGAGCCGGCAAGGAGAAAAAAGCTTATCTCCCTGGCAGTAATGCTGTTTCTGCTGCTGAACCCCCAAAAAAGCTTGGTCGGTTAGCCAAAGATGGGTAAGATTCCCCACGGGGGAACAACCCAAGCCAGGCACGATCACTTTGGGAGGCCCCCCAAAAGAAGGACTTGGGGGGCTGCAGCAAAAGGGGGTGATGGACCCTCACTCCTCGGCTTTGACAAAGTCTGAGTTCTCAGCGTCCGGAAGAAAATCTCCTTATCTCTCGGTGGCTTTAGTTCCCGCGCTCCACCTAAGCCTGAAACAATGACGGGGAAGTACAGCTCGGTACTGGGAAGTGCGGATTTCCCGGGTGATCAGGCCTAAGAAAGAACATGTAAATTACTGTGAAACCTTCTTTGTCCAAGAATGCTCTTAGTTGAATGAGGAGGGTCTTAGGAGGAAGCTAGTTTGTTCCTCAGCCTTACAGCTCTTTGACCCCCAACTCAATAGACCGGCAGAGTTCTTTGTTTTATATAGTTCCTTACTTCCCCTAATGAGTATTGTACGTTACCTGAGTTATTATGTAGCATGAGCCCAATAAAAGCAGGTATGGACTGTAAATCGGCGCGCTCCCCCACTAGGGGGGTGGCCATTCTGTCCCTACTTTCCCACAGAAACTGGTTTGTCTCTGTGCATGTGTGTTTTTTCTCGCGTATTGTCGAGCCATCCACAGTGTGCCGTGGTCACTGCTAGCCGGTGACCCACGCGCAACAATAAATGACAGTGATTTTTAAGGAGAAACCATTTCCATAATAACTATATAAAAATAAAATAGTATTCTCCATGGAATCATGTCTCTAATAATTTTACAATGCATTGCAAGTCTCAGTTTCCCAAAGGGGTAATTATAAATAAATTGTAGACTGATGAGAGAGAGAGAGAAGAAAAGAAAGATTATATGAGGTAAGTAGTTCAACTTTTTTACCTATCTCAGCTAAGTATTAATTTATGTTGAGCCAATATTTTATAATGTTTTGACTATAAAGAATAAAGACTTCTATAAAGGATTTTTTGCATTCATGATTAAAACTGAAAATATATTTTCAAAAGTCAAATTCTGGAAGTTAAATTCATGACCACATTGCTATGATGGAACTACAAACATAAAATGTCCTTCAAAAGGAGACGAGAAGACATTATACTTTTGTACCATACTGTCCTCTTTTCCTACCTAATTATTTTTGGTTTCATAAGACTTTTATTACCAAGGAAACCCACTGGACTGTTTTTGTTGCTTTGTCTAAACCTGAGGATATTGACAATCCCGATGAAGCCAGGGGTTTTAGACAAGTAAGTAAAGTTATCATATAAACAGGAGGCATTTCTCTTGCCTTTTGAAACTGATAAACACATGAATTTGTTAGACTGGACATTGTCCAGTATTTTAATGTGTTATGAGGTATACTTAAAAAGCTATTGGAAAACAGAAACAACTTGGACCAGAGAGCTTGTAACTTAAAGTCACTAAATGCAGTGAAGTTAAAAAGAAGGAAAGAAAGTAAGAATGAGGGGAAGGCAGAAGGAAGAAAGGAAGGGAGGAAGGAAGGAAGGGAGACAAACCTAGGTGTACTTCTGACACTCTTAGGACACTAATCCCAAATAGCCACCATTTCTCCAACATCCCCTTTCTTCATCAGTTATCCTTTCAGCCCTTAGAGGGTAGCGAGGCCGTTCTAGAACTATGAACACAATTGTGAGTAAGGCACGATATCCCCATCTTGGAGTTTACCACCAGCACAGAAGAAAGAAATGCGTTCTTTGAAAACCCAGAGGTTGCTGTGGAAGCATGTGATGAAGGCCGATGGAGTGCAGGAGCCAGGAATGTCTCCACAGGGGAAGAGATGTCACCCTTACTGTAAACAATGAGCTCCAGGGCTCTTCTTTTCTTCACTTGCCCTAAAGGAGCTCATGGAAAGAAGGTGTGACTCCTTCACAGAGGCTTAGATCCCCAAAGAAGCACAATAATAGAAAACCTCAGAAGGATGCTCACCCATGTAGCTTTTTTAAGTAAATGTAAACAAAATGAAACAAAACAAAGGAAAAAAACAACTTCACAGCTATTGTCCCAATAACTAAATAAATAAGTAAAGCTTTAAAAAATCCTCATACAGCCCTGGCTAGTGTGGCTCAGTTGGTTGCAGTGGCATTCCATAGACTGAAAGGTCGCACACAGGTCTGATTCCCAGTCAGGGCATATACCCAGGTAGCGGGTTTGATCCCTGGTGGGGATGCCCACAAGAAGGCAACCAATCATGTTTCTCTCTCACATCGATGTTTCTCTTTCTCTCTCTCCCCTTCTCTCTCTCTAAAATCAGTTTAAAAAGTGTACTCAGGTGAGGATAAAAAAATTTTCCATACCAACGCAACTTTAGATGATATGTGATATAATATATACATGTATGTGTGTATACATGTATATGCACATATAAATAGACATGAAATACACATCACATGTAATTATTTAATGTGTTATACATCATGTGTGTACACAGGGAAAAGGAGGAGGGGTGAGGGGCAGGAGGACTGAACGGTTAGATAAGGACAAGGGTGCAGAAAGAAGTAGAGATCGGCCCCTGCAGACTTCCCCTCAGCCCAATAATTCAATAAGCTCTACGTAACTATCAAGTTCTTGGCGAGGGTAAATATTTCTGTGGAAATCCAGAGTTAAGTTTTGCTTTGGATCTGATTGGGGGTGTGGGTACAAGAGTCAAAAAACAAGCCAACAGCTGAGATCTGGATTACCCTAGGATACAATTTATTCTTCAGAGCAGTGGGTAGATTTCCTCTGCTTCAGGCAATCCTAAAATACTGTTTCTGAGAACTGATCACTTGAGGCAACACTTCCTGATAAGCTGGAGACACGCAGGAAGTCTCTTATGAATTGCCATGTAACTCTTAATTGTTGAAGCTCGTTGAAGTTCATAGCATGACAAATTAAAAGCCCCTCCATCATTTTAGATAGTTGAGCTGATGGGGTAAGGAACCAAAGGGAGTTCCAATATTTTCCCCAATTTAAATCAATTTTACTTCCCATTCAACATTAGACAAGGGGGCTTTTTAATTCCCTGATTGCTATTCCTAGGGAATAGGGAAAAATTAAAGTGGGTGTTACCAAATACTTCCCTAGGCATCAAAATCTCAATTATGCCATTTGCAGAGTGCCTAATTTACAGAATCTAAATGCCTAGGGAACGATTTAAGATAATCTAGTGGCAAAATGTTCCCCTAGGTGCCTTAATGAGATGATTTGCTGAATAGGACTGTTATTAATAAGCTCATTAAGTGAGAGTTGAAGGACAGCTACTGAACGAAAAATGGTCACTTCGCTTGGATATAGTTCATCTTAAGCAATTCTTTTCTTTTTTTTTTTTTTAGATTTTATTTGTTTATTTTTAGAGAGGGAAGGGAGGGAGATAGAGAGAGAGAGAGACATCAATGTGCGGTTGCTGGGGGTTTTGGCCTGCAACCCAGGAATGTACCCTGGCTGGGAATCGAACCTGGGACACTTTGGTTCCCAGCCCACGCTCAATCCACTGAGCTATGCCAGCCAGGTAGCAATTCTTTTTTTTATCAGAAAATAGATATCAGGGACACATGACAGTCAAAGGCACTCAATAGTTTTTATAAAATCAAAATATCAGCATATAGGGGGAAATCTGCTCTCATCTGGATAGGGAGAGAGAGAGGAAAGATGTAAGAGGTCTTGGTATTCATATGTACAGAGGGCACCTAGAGTGCTTTTATTTCTGGAACTTTTTTTTTTTTAAAGCCTTATGGAATGAACGAGTGATCAACGCATTTTAAATAACAAATGAAACATTATTCAAAGAGGGAACAATTGAGGAGGTGAGGTCATACTTCTAGACGAATGTTAATGTTCCTGTGACTCTCCTGTGTTATGATTGAAGAATTTGGTTTCCATGTGAGGGAGTTTCTGTTTCTTGGGTTTTCTGGTATCATGGTTCAGCTACTTGCTACCTGTGTGACTTTTCTGAGTCCACAGAATTCTCAAAAGTTCTGTTTGCTACCCTGAACATGAGTGAAATGATGGAGCAATGCGTACACACACACACACACACACACACACACACACACACACACACACACACATTCCACTATCATTTGGGAAGATGTAAGGTTTGGGGGCTTTTAGTAGTGTTTCAAATCCAAACCTCTTTCTCCTGTCATCAAAACTGATTCAAACTGCCTTTGTTCCACATAAAATTTTGTAAACTAGGCTTTAAATTTTTCCCTAGTCTCCATCACCTGCACACTTTTTTTAGGAGAAGAAAGGCTAATGTTTCCATTCCATAACTTCTGTGTTCTCACAGCCCACAAATGTTTGCGCAGTGCAACTTTTTTCATCATTTGTTATATTCATTAATCTGGTAATGGGACTAGTGTACATCATACACTAATTTATGTATCCATTGATTCATTAATGCAATTGTTTACTCAGAGAACAAATTATCTGACAGTACCAACACAGGATGAATAAAACTCATCTTCTACATTAGCACCAAAGAAAAACTAGCAAGAAGCTTAGGGTTCTTTATGTCATAGCTATTCATTTTTCGAAAATATCTCAAAACTCTAAACTGGTGGCTTTAAATAAATTTCCATGTACCTATTCAAACATAATTAGAAACTAAATTCTCTTAATAACAAATACTCAATTTTATTTATTGATTTTTAATACCCTTTTCAGAATTACCTTTTCTTATCCTATGGTCATTGGGTACAAGCTCCCCAACTCCAAATAGTTTAAGAAGGTCAATTATGACATAGAATTATATGCTAAAGCTCTGTTGCTAGTCCCTAAAGTACATTCCTCACAGCTGATTTTTTAAGATAGTGATTTTCTTTTAGCTTTTCTTAGCTCAGGAAACTTATTTAATGTGTCAACACTAAGTGATAGTTATGATCCCATAGCTATCATCAAATTAGAGAGAACATGGTGAAAAACTTATGGAAGCATGTTAAAACTATTTACTAAATCACATGAAGTTATGCTGACACTCTAATACAAAGTGGATATAAAATATTTTATACATACCTTATTTTTCCATATGCATTATGATACTAATAAGCTTGTCTTTATCCTCCACATACATGGTATAATCATACTGACTTATCATTAGAGACGTTAATTTTCACAAAGAGCCCACAGAGACATCTAATTCTGCTTTTATGTTACTCCAGTTCTCCAATAAATTCTGTCTTCTTAATGGGTACTGAACAAAGCCGTGTGCTCTATCTACTACAGGATAACATAGAATAATGTGTTGCCAGGTCAACAATAAATAAGGTGTTGTGCACTTTCTTATTATGTTGTGATTAGTCTTCTCTTTTTCCCAGTGAAATGCAGGTTTCAATAATTTAATTTAGGGTCTGCTAGAAATCAGCACTCATATTAAGGAATGTATTGTCTCAATTGTGTCATTCTTAGATTATAAAATATACAGTCCTGTGCACAAATATGCAAAAAGCAATCGAGTGAAAATCATAAAAGTGTTTCCTTATATTTTCTTTCCTTTATGGTTTATATCCAATTAAAAATTATATTGCATATGGCCAAAACACCTTTTCCAATTATTCAGCTGTATTCCACTGTGGAATTCATGCAATTTGAGAAACTAATAGATAAAGTAGCTTAGGATCATACAAAGAGGACAGAAAACTAAGAATTTTTTTAAATAATAATTATTTTAATGTAAGTGCAAATATCAAGGCTAATGCCGCTATAGATATTTAGCCATGAAATCTTCTTGAACATAAATTTTTCAATGTGAAGAATGATATGTTAAAGAAAGAAACTGTGGAGAAAATCATTTTCCCAAGATAAGCCATAAGCTACTATTTGTCCTATTAATATGATATTATATTGAATTATGGCATTTCCAATTGGACCTACAGAACATGAAGTCTGCAGGACGGAGAAGGTGGAGAAAGGGGGTGGAGAAGTGTGGTATGTAGACTATTTCAGTGTGTTGGAGAGGAAGGCATGCAATTAATGACATGGTAAAGACAAAGGGAATCAGAATGACTGTCTTTGGAGACACAGAAGCTAGGCAGCTGAGGTGAGGCAGGGGAGTACAAGAGGGGTGGATATAATCCCCACAGGCATGCTTCAGTTCAGCCCTCGATGCTGCAACACTGTGCCTAGACCACGCGTCTTACATTCTGACGTCTACTCCCCCTCTGCACCAAGGCACCCTGTTTCTGTAAGGTTCAGTTTTCTCTCTTAAAAGGTGAAAAAAAGCCACATCACCTTATGTCTATTATAAAAGTATATTTAAGTCTCCAAGAATGAGAAATGCCCTCCTAGCAGGACACAGGGTGGTGAGAAGTTCCTTTTACAACTCTTATCGTGAAAGCATAAAAATCTACTACTAAAACCCTGTTCCTTTAGCATAACACCCACTGGATCCATCCATCCATGTTGTTGCAAATGGTAAGAGTCATTCTTTTTATGGCTGAGTGCTGTATATGAGGTTTGTCTGGAAACAAGTCCAAACATTGTTAATGTAATGAGAATGGTTTGAACACCATTGATAAAACCTGGCCACCAAGGAGAGAGGACTGGAATGTGAGTGGGTGAAAAATGAGAACTTCGTTGCACTAGTCAGTGAGGGCAGTTGATATTGTGGAGTGAGCATGTGCGCTATGTTCCCTTCATATCCAAAATGACTGAGAGAACAGAACAACAAATCTGCATCAAATTTTGCACTAAGCTTGAACATTCCTCTGCTAAACTATTCGGATGATTCAGAAGGCCGCAGCTGTGGGTAACTGGTGATTGGCACCTTCATCACTACCACGTGCCTGCTCATGCATCACATCTCATGAAGTTTTCTGGTGAAACATTAAATCACTCAGGTGACTCAGCACACCTACAGCCCAGATTTGGCACCCTGTGAATTCTGGCTTTTCCCAAAACTAAAATCACCTTTAAAGGGAAGAGATTTCAGATTGTCGGTAAGATTCAGGAAAATACCACAGGGCAACTGATAGCTACTGGGAGAACTGTGTGAGGTCCCAAGGTGCCTACTGTGAAGGGGACTAAGGTACCATTGTCCTATGTACAACGTTTCTTGTATCTTCTTCGATAAATGTTTCTATTTTTATATTACATGGCTAGATACACCACAGTTTTTTTTTAATCCAATTGTATATTGATGGGCACTCGGGCTGCTTCCAGAGCTTGACTATTGTAAATCCTTCTGTAATGACTATATGGGTGCACATGTCTTTCTGAATTAGTATTTTGCATTTCTTCAGATAAAAGCCCAGAACAGGAATCACTGGATCATATGGCAGTTCTGTTTTTAACTTTTGGATGAATCCCCATACTGTTTCTCATGGTGGTTGCACCACTTTACCCTCCCGCCAGCAGTGCAGCAGGGTTTCCTTTTCTCCACATCCTGGTCAACACCTGTTTCTTCTTTTATTGATGATAATAACTATTTTGACAGGTGTGAGGTGGTATCTCTTTCCATATATGTTGACCACCTATGCTCATATGTCCTCTTTGGAGAACTGTCTATTCAGGTTCTTTGGCAAGTTTTTTCATCAGGTTGTTTTTTAGGTGTTAACTTGTATGAGTTCCTTGTATAGTTTGGATATTAATCCCTTACTGGATGAATATTGGTAAACATTTCCCATTCAGGAGGTCGTCTGTTTTGTTGATGGTTTCCTTGGCTGTGACAAACTTTGTAGTTTGATGAGATCCATTTGTTTATTTTTGTCTTTTTGCTCCCTTTGTCTGAAAAGTCATATCCCCCAAAATTTGCTGAGAGTGATGTCAAAGAGTTTACTGCATATGTTTTCTTCTAAGATTTTCATGGTCGCAGGTGTTACCTTAAATCTCTAACCCATTTTCGGTTTGTAAGGTATATGCATGTGAATTAACTATATTTTATAGCCAAAACATATAATACTGTGTATCCACTGTAATTTTAAGTTACCTTAATTTTTAAAACTTCTAAAATAGTTTATTTAAAAATTGATGTAAAAAGTGTTCCCCATTAAAACCCTAGTAGCTCTGGGAGTAGTAACATAGGAATTGACTCTCAGTCAATCACAGCGATGTCTGAATTACGTGACCGATCATTTTCATCGTGATACACCAAACCTGCTGACACTTCGATCTCGGAATTTCATCCTGCAGAGCTCTGAGAAGATGGATTTCTGTTGCTGAAGCCACTTCATCTGAGGAATTTTATGATGGAAGCCCTAGCAGACTGAGACAGTCATTAAGATAACAAAGATAATTACATGAACAATTGTGGTATGCTCCTTTATTCAGCTGAGCCAACTCCCAAATACAACTGTCTGTCATTTAGTGGTGGTCGTGATTCTACTCAACGAGACATAATTTAATTCTGGGTGGTAAGGTTTTTGTAAAGCCTGTACCGTACTGCTGGAAAAGAAAAGGCAAAGTCAGTTTCAACAAGCTATTGTCCCTTTGATCCTTTCCATTCTCCTCACATTCTGGATGTAGATCTTAGGAACACAAGATAACGTAGACGAGACCCAAAGACAACAGTGTAAGGATGAAAAAACATACAGAAAAACAATGTGATTCTTGATAATATTGCTACAATGTTTTCCTAGCCCTGGACTGTCTAACACATATATTTGTTTTATGTGAAGAAAAAAATATTCTCTGTTTAACACCCACTAGTCATGTGAAGTATGAAAATATAAAACTGGTTCCTAACAGATGGACAGTTTATATTGATTTTAGGAGTACAATCTGCTTTAAAACTACTGATTGCTTTCTGCAAGCAAGATATTAATTTAATTTTGAAGAAATTTATAATGTTATCTCTTCAGTTTTGTTAAATATTTTGAGAAATGGTGCCTGCTGTGGCAGCCACATTCTTGTTAGTTTCTGAACTTGACTTGGATGCCTGGAAATGGACACAGAGCTGAGAAATATCACAGCATTCCCAAAATATATGTACAAACTTTATCAACAAAAGCCACTATTAAAAGTGATGAAGAAAAATAAAACAAGACATAATATATCCTTGCTATCATCCATTAAAATTAATGACTTTGGTTGAATTCAATGTAATATTTCTGTTATTTCAAATATTAACTCCTTTTAATTTTTAAAAAATAAATATTTATCATTATTCTTGTCTCCTTATACCTCCCCCCCAGCAATCACCATACTGCTAACACTTAAGAAAGAAGAATTCAAGCATAACTTTTAACTGTAGGTAGAAATTATGCATATAGATAACATATTATATGTTTTTTACTAGTTGTTGCGTTTCAGTGTTTACTATGGGATTTTATTGGGGTTCCCAACAAATCTTACCATCCTCCTGTATTTTGAACCATAAAATCTAGCAGCGTGTAACTATAGGCATGGACGGGAAAACTTGTTCTCCCAGCTCAATTCATGAATTTGGTTCAGGCCTCAGATCCTTAGATAAAAATTTTCCCCCTCCAAAGAATTTCCAGTTGTGCAAAAAATAGGAACAGCCAGAACACTTGTCTGGAGTAGCATGCCACTGTCAGACTCACACAGAAGCCAGAATGCCTTTCAGAGTGGTTTTGGGGTAGAGACATCAAGCCTCCTTACTGCAATACCCAAAAGACACACATAACTGTTCTTCATTGCCAGCATGAACTCTGACAAGAGGAGGGGTCCTGGAAAATGGTATTAGTCTTAAATTTAAAAGACCAAACTGATGTCTAAAATGAATGATTGAGATTACTCTATCCAGCAAAGCCATCATTTAGAACCAAAAGGCAGTTATTCCTAGACAAGGTAAAAGCTAAAGGAGTTCATCATCACCATTATTATATGAAATGTTAAAGGAACTTATTTAAGGAAAAGAAGGTTATGGGTATTAAAATGGCAATAAAGACATAACTATCAGCATTGAATCTAAAAAACAAACTAAGTAAACAAGCAGAACAGATACAGAATCATAGATAGGGAGAACACTGGGATGGTGGCCAGTTGGGAGGGTGGTCTGGAATAATGGGAGAAAAGGTGAGGGGATTATGAAGCCCAAATTATTAAGTACAAAATGACAGAGGGATGTTAAGAACAGTATAGGAAACGGAAATGCCAAAAAAACATATATATGACCCATGGATATGCACAAACGGAGATTGTCTAAGGGAGTGGGGGCTGTTGGTTGGATAGGGGCAAAGGGGCAAATATTGGGACAACTGTAAAAGTATAACCAATGCAATATAATAAAAATGAAAAATCAAGTCGAATAAAATTAATTATTGAAGCATGCTATTCAAAATCAAATTCCTGTTTTCATTACCCCTCAAAACTTGAATATTTGAATTTAGAAATAGCAATATTATCAATTAGAAAACTGTGAATTTGTGGGAAAATATTTAAAATTAATCTACATGTTATTAAGAAACAATTATTTAAATGTCATTTGCTAAAATGTAATACACTTGGAAACTCTCAGTAAAGGTTCAGTTGACATGAATACAAAATTGACACTATTATAAGGATAATTATAAACATTAGTAAATAAATCTTATAAAATTGAATATCAATCTTTTATTTTTAAATTATTCTATAGTAGACACACACACACTGGTACTTATGGCAAGGTCATTAGGAGAAATCACTTTCGGTGGCCTTTGGAATCATTTTCATCTAAAGGCAAGAGGCAAAGTCCATCCGGCCACTTCATCACTTGGCCATCGGCATTCATCTTCACCACATACACGTAAGAATTCCCAAGGCAGTTCTTTTTCCCTCTTTATTAAATGTATTAGGTTAATAATATTATACAAGTGCACAGTTCCACAACACACCATCTGTGCACTGTAGTGCGTGCTCATCACCTGAAGTCAAGTCTCCTTCCATCACCATCTACTCCGCTATAGCCTCCTCCACCTCCCTCTACTCCACTCCCCCCAGAAATTAACACACTGATGTCCATGAGTTTTTTCTCCTTTTTTCCTTTTTATTCAATTCCTCGCTCCATGACCGATGTCAGCCTGCTCTCTGTCTATGAATCTGTCTCTGTTTTGCTTGTTAGTTCAGTTCATTAGATTCCACATATGAGTTGAAATCATATGGTATTTGTCTCTCTCTAATGGGTTTCTTTCACTTTTCATTTTAGCTGCCCAAAGCCTCATATTAGCGTGTGCTAGTTAAACTTCAAAAAATACTTCCACTTCCTCAAGTTCAATGGGGCCATGCTTTGTTACATTCTGATTTATTTACATAAGGTGTGATTTACTAATAATCTTATCTACAATAACTAGAATTGAAAAGAGGGCTTAGCCTAATGTTCCTAACATTAACGGGAATGAAAGGTGGACATATTTTGCTAACATGCCAGAAAATAGGGAAAATGGTGTCTCATTTCAGAAATATGTAGAAATCATAAGACAAAAACCATGGGATTCTTTCGATGACTTATGCTTAGATTTTACCCCCCCGCCCCAAAAGCAAGTATTTTATAATTTGTAATTACAAGTTTCAGCAACACAAAATTATCATTTAAATTCCTATGGATAGCAGCATTTTATGACTGCTCTTTAATGTGCATTCACTCCTGATATGTTTATGAATTCAATGTAAATTTAATGCAGTTTGAAAACACTTGGTATAAAATGACAAGAAATGCGGTACTCACACTTCTGTACTTCACAATGTATTCCAAAATAGGGGCCCCTCCATCATCCTGTTTGGTGATACTGAGTTTGTAGCTCTTCCCGCTGCTGGGCTGCCCTTGTATGGACGGAGGACTTGGTTCACCTAAATATGCAATACAGCATTCTTGATATTTGCATAATTCTCAGATACGAAGAGAAACTGCATTTTATAAAAATAACACTCACATAATCAAAATATATGATATTCCTGGATTTAATACTTGCTATTTGCCCTTTTTATGTGATGTAACTACTGATCCTCTTTCTTCTCATCCAAAAGACAGCAGCATTCATAAATCTAGTAATGCCACAGTCGTGAAACCTCAGGATCAAATATTTTGTGTACATTGATTTCAAAATTATCTGAGGATAGTACTACTATATACAAGTGTAAAATGTGATTTATTAACTGTGTAATCTTATTTATTTTATTCATGTGAATTTAGTTTGTAAATGTTTTGTAAATAATTATTAATATAAACGTATGAAAGCATCACACTGTATAGTACATGTCTCTACCAGGAAAGATAGTGGTTTAGCAATTAGTGATCTGCTTCCATGGGCATTTTAAACTACATACAGGTGTGAATAAAGAAATTTTGTTTTATCCAATCTATAAGCCTGTTATTTCAATATATTTTTTCTTCTAGTATCATGAACATACTTGTCTGTGACACTATTTTTCACATGAAGATGATTTATAACACAGATACTTATAATACTCTGAATATGAACAGGGGCCCCACTAAAGTGTAAGATATTTTTCTTTGTGCGAAGAGTGCCCACACTGCTTGGAAAGAGAAATGAGGGCCCCCTGCTGTGTGTGTCACCAACAGGGCGTGCTTGGGCACGCGCTGGCTCCTCCGCCTCTGTCTCCTCTAGCTCCCGTCGGCTGTGGGGATGGAGATGCATGTGTAATGCTGACAACCAGTAGAGGACGTGCTTTAGTTGGCAGGGCTCTGAAAACCTGTCAGATTTGGCCTCCTGAGAGGAATGCCAACACAGACAAGCTCCACAGAATGGAGTGAAGAGGACTGCATGCCCCCAAATGTGGAGAACGTGTTGTTGTTGTTTTTTCCAGTAAGTTTTCGATATATCTAACATGGTGTTTATAACTTTAAGCCAGCATGTAGTTTATCTGTGAGAAAGCCAGTATTTAGGAAAATAGGACAATTGGGTGTGCTGGCATGCAAGTAAATAATAAAATAGCCTCATGTGGTACAGCCACATAGAAACTGAGTGAACGAGAGGAATTGTAGAATGATTGTTCATGAGAGCTAATTCAATTAGCATGCAGATATCATGAAATGAAATGACATAAAAATATAAGGTATTTTTGATAAATAACACTGTATAAACTAGTGCAATAATTGTAATAAAGATTTAGTAAGAGATTACAGAGAAATCAAAATATAAAATGATGTTATACTCAGGTGATTTAGCATTCTTTCTAAACTGAATTTTAGAATTTACATGTTGTACAGTGTAAGTTTATTTAATATTATTGCAATATTATTTTTAACATAGAGATTCATAGCATTTTGAGGTAATAATTATAAAGCAAAATCTGTATTTTAGTAACAAATGTTTTAAAATATAAAATTTAAATATTTATATAAAATTTGTGATTCCATTACAATTGATATTTCATTTAGGAAAAATATTCAAAACAAGTATAGATTGTATCAGAGAGAAATTGATTGAAATAAGTTTCTATTAGCAATCACTACAAAATATTTATGCAAAAATAATCAAAAGGTAAAAGCATGTGGTTATGACATATTAAGTACTTTGTATATATTATCTCATTCAAACTGCAAAATAAAACACATATTTATTATTAAGAAAAACTTAATGTCCATACCCTCAAAGTGCTCACTGTCTAGGGCAGAGGTTTGCGAGTTAACAAAAGTATACTAAAGGATTGGAAGTGTTGTCATTTAAAAGGGAAAGAGAGAAAAAAAGGGACAAGAGAGAGATGCTTTATGGTTGAAACATCTAAAGAGGTGTTCTATGAAGAATAAAGGTGTACCGAAATGAAGAAGAAAATAAATATTGGAGTGGTGAGCCAAGGTCTCCAGAAAGTCACCATGATTTCATTGGAGACCAATGTGCAGTGATCCTGGAAATTATAAAAAGGTGAGAAATTAAGACAAAATGAAAGTTCCCATTCCGTCTGCTGATGCAGAAAGCACTGTGACTATTGAGGGAGGGGTGTGAGGGTGGCGGGCCGGCAGAGGTATGTGTGGATGAACAGTGGAAGGCAAAGGGTTGGGTCGTTGAGGATTAGAAGTCGAGAAGAGGCAGGTTTCTTAAAATTTTTGTAAGGTCACTCTAGACTCATTTTAATCTGCAGATAGGATTATGAATCAAGATGTATTTGCAGCCTGGCTGGTGAAAAAATAATGAGAAACTAAAAACGACACTGGCTTTGGAAATGGAAAAAAGGGAACACATCTAACCAATTTTCAGTCAAACAGAAAAAAATGGGTCACAAATTAGGATAATATAATTTATGTGGCAAACTTGACTATCTTAATATACGTGTTTAAAATAGACAAGGCTATGCATAGCTTTTATAACAGCATTTCTTTAGTCACATTCAAATTTTTTTCACATTTTTAAATACAAGAAATGCAAGTCATTTAAATTTATCATAACTTTGTATAAACTCAATGGACTTATAACACCCCCAAACAGGATGGTAACGAGAACAAGGCTACAGCAGTTACTCTCGTTCCACAGTCACTAATGTAATGGATTTATTTAATGCTGTATTTTCCCCCCACTTAGGACCTATGTAATTTATGGGACAAAGGCAATAACCATGCCTCAACAAAAGAGCAGATTTCTGGACATGTTCCACTCACTTTTCTCCTTGCTCACAGAATACAGTCCGAGTATTGCAATCCACTTAATCAGACCATGAATAAATAGGACACCTTCTGATCCCGACACATTCCCGAGAGCAATTTTACTGTCTATATTGCAGAGCAGGTTTCCTGTTTTGCCTCACTCCAGAGCAAAGTTATCTGTATAAATCTAGACGCCACCGCTGAATTCAGAAACCACTTCAACAGAGACATAATTCACCTCCCCAAAGTGTCGAAACGTCTCCCTGCATTTTAAAATCCCATTTACATTTTCAAGTGAAGAAAATGGCCACAGTGCACAGAACAGAGAGGAGCACTTACGGACTGGGAGTGTTTGGAAGATTTCTATTTTACTGTAATCTCCTTGCCCTTTTCCATTCACAGCTGCAACCTTGATTTCGTAAGTTGTATTTGGTTCCAGGTTGCTCAAAACAACCATTGCTAGAAGAAAAAAAAGAACATATATGCCTATGACTAATGCATTTCAATAAGTAAACAAATCAACCTACTGCAAAGTTAAGTAAAAAAAAATCACTGTAAATCTTTCCATAAGTACCTGGAAAGAGCTGGAAATATGTACAAGAAGAATGATTTGTGAACTGTCTTCTTCTTCGCCTCTGTTTTAGCCTTCTAACTTAATGCAGCCAATTTCAAATAGGAAAATTGACAGTTTCTTTTACGATACTTACAGTCACAAAATAGATAGAAAAATCCATCATACTTTAAATATTCAAGAAATAGGAGTCATTGAAATAAAACGTCTTTACTGTCTACTCCAAAATGAGTTTAATACTTAGTACTTGAGCCTTTGGTGTGAGGTGTTTTAGTGGTGTCCAAAAAGTGTCACAAAGTTGACTCAGCAGCAGAGTAAACCATTTATTTGATAATCTCAAATCAAATCAAATTATTTTTAATGCTAGTTTGAAAGATATCATCTTTTGTATTTTCTCGCTGAATTTGATCTCAATTATACATGGGACCAGACCTGGATTCTACATGACACAAAGAGGAAGAAATAATCTGAAAAAGTACAGAGATGTAAACATTGTTAGAGCTATCTCCTAGGACAGCTCAACCTCTTTAATTTGCCAGAGAATTTTGGATATAATTGCAGATTTCCAAATACCAGTTCTTTACAAATTCTTCTGATGAAGCTAACGAAACTCCATAGTTGCCTCTATCTTTACTGTTTTTGCTAAACAGAGAAAAATTAACTAGTGGAAATGACAATGCCTTGACTAGCAAGAAAATGGAAGCTATTTCTGGTTTACATAATAACTCCAAGCCAAATTTTCAGTTCCCTAAGAAGAAGAAGACAATCAACCATAAAATAAAATAGTAAACTATAGGTAACCAGAGTTGCATTTGTAAGGCTATCTTTTTACATGAACCATGACTGAAGACTATATACATTCAAAAAAAAAGTGCCGATATCTGACTGATTAGAGGCTGTAAGGATTAAATGGAAAACCAAGGTTTGAATCCAACTATTTCCGATGGGCTAACAACAGATGCACGTTTTCAGGAAACCCAAACCCAGTTTGTCGGTGACCTGGAGTCAATGCATATATGAATAATGTCAGCACAAGAAAATGGATGTAGTTGCAATGGAGAGGTTAGTGTGCTTGTAAAAATGGATCTGTTCATGCAGATTAGGAAAGGAAGAGGAACTCAAACTAAGAGTTAGGTAGTTAAAATGCTAACAAACTGCAATTCTATCTTCCTTAAGAAATAATTGTTTTGCTCAAGGTCAGCATAACAAGGAATGCAAGGGTTTAAAAATCATTTTATAAATATCCCTTCACCTTTTTCTCCCAGCACAATTCAAACCCCTCTTAACAACTGTCATTCTGTTTTGTACACCTCTGAGTCTGTTGCTACTTTGTTTGTTTAGGTTCTTCATTCGATTTTACATTTAAGTGCAATTATATAGTATTTATCTTTCTCCACCTGCCATATTTTGTTTGGCGTAATACCCTCCAGATCCATCCATGCTGTCACAAGAGGCCAAATGTCCTTGGAGCCGGGGGGAGGTAGAAGAGGATAAAGGGGGAACGACTGGTGATGGAAGGAGACTTGACTTTGAGCGGTGAACACACAGTACAATGTCAGATAATGAATTATAGAATCGCACTTCTGAAATCTATATCATTTTATTAACCATCAACCCAATACGCTCAATAAAATAAATAAAAGGTAAAATAGAATTCATCATATTTTATTAATTTAGTTATTTAATTAATACAAGAAGTTTAAAACCAAAGTGAACTGGTCCTACTCTTCTGCATATATTAAAGCTTTATAAAAGAGTAATTGCTTTTTAGGGCTTATCATGAACTAAAGGGGGGACATCTGGAGGAAAGGGGGAACCAGGCAGAGGGAGGCAATGGGGGAAAACTGGGACAACTGTAATAGCATCAGAAATAAAATATACTTAAAAGTGCTTAGTCCCATGGACTGTCAACATTGTGGTGAAGCAGTTAATGTTCCACGTGATGCCACTGAGCTGCTGGTGTTTGATTATCCTCTTTATTGGAGAATGACATGGGGTCATAAGAGAGACTCATGCAGGAACTTTGCAGTAAGGCACAGGAGTGACACACACTTGAGCCGAGTTCATTTGCCTCTGGGCCTGATTCCACCACTGACTGAAATCCAACTAACTCCAAAGTCTGAGTTGGTCTCAGCTTCTAAATAATAACACTTTCACTAAATTTTACAGAAACAAAGGAATTAGAAAGGTTGAGAAACTGTAAAGACAAAACTGTGTATGACATCAGGTGGGTACTAGGCTTATCGGGGGATCACTTTGCAAGTTATATACAAGTGTCTAAGCACTGTGCTGTATGCCTGAGAATAACATAATACTGAATGTCAGCTGGAATTGTAAAAGGAAAAAAAGAGAAAGCAAAGGAAATTAGGGACCTGTAAAATAAAACCCGCAATGCATCAATTATCTACACAAAAGGGGACATTATCTGCAGATGGGGGATAATGCAGAAAAATGTATTGTTCGTATTTGCATGTTTAATGGCAAAATACTCTGTTTACTGGAAAAACAGTCATAGTGACATATACTTATAAACAGTCCACAGGTACTCTATATTTGCACAGGTAATCTATGGATTTACACAGGTAATCTATATAAAAATATGCTGCATGAGAATGTATATATGAGAGATTGCTGTAGGTGCTTGAACCACTGCAGAAAATTTGGGTATGTGATATGCATTCACATTTCTACGATGTAAAGATGTAGCTGCTACCATCATTTTAAGATCATACGGCTGTTAATGCCTACATAAAATTGTCTGCCTTGATATAATTAATCAAGAAAAGAAGAATTTAAAGCTTCCAATTTTCATTATAAAATATTCTTCATAAATCAAGAGTGTGGAGATCACATTTTATTTTTTAGGTTACAATGAATAAACAATAGAACTATCAAAGTATCAGATCATATCGAATCAAGGAACAGTAACGTCATAGTTAGATTAAACAGGTAAAACAACATGACTCCCCCAGGGCCCCCAGCCAAAAAAAAAAGCTACTCTACTCTTTATTTGAATCATCTGAGTATTTCAACCAAAAGTTCTTTCTGGCTTAGACTGTCAGCAAGATTCTCCCTCTAACATTTTACAGGGATTAGGAGGGGCTTTGAGTGTCCTCTACCTCTTCCAAGAGAAAACCTATTTCTTTAATTCTATTCAACCCAGAATTGATATTTCCCCACATCTGCTCACACTTTTCTGTCCTCAGGGCCAAGTCCCTCCCGTTTACTGAGTTTCACAGCAGAGAGGTTGGTGGAGGACAGTGCCAAGGAGAACACCGTGACATGTGAACTGGTCTTCCAGCCCTCCGCTGCACAACTCAAAGGTCAAGTGGGTGAGGGAAGGCCAAGAAGCTTCCAAATTATAGGGGAGTGGCATGAAAGGAAACCTCCTGGTGCAAGTTTTCCTAAGTTTATACGCAAGAACACACCAGTGTCTTTTTCAGTTCTAACTCTAAAGGTTTTGGCACAATAACTGTTACTATGAGGCTTATTAATATTGTATGAACACAAAGATTATTATGTGAAATAGAAAAAAACTCTATAAATTGAGACCAATTTAGAGGGAAAGAAAAAAGATTCAGGGGAGGTTAAAGCCCAGATTGGTAATTTGACTTGCTGATTAGAGGACGCATATATTAACTCATCCATAATTTATTGGTTTATTACCAAACGGGGGTTTTGAATACTCTAGGTAGGGACTGAAAGCAAACCATCACTTGAAACGTGAAGGCTGTGTATTCTGTAACAGTCATACCTCAAATTAGGGACTGAGTTAATGGAAGGTTTTCTTTTCCCGCTTGTGCCCGTATAACAGAACCACAGGACCACGAGCTGGGGCGTGGGGTGGGCCCTTTCCCTATACTTTATTAGAGGGTCAAAGTCAAAAACTTCATGAAAGTGGATCTCTATTAAAAACTACTAAAATCTTTCTAAGGACAAATAGCATAAATGAGGGGATTTTATAGTTCAGTCAGCATAATTTGAAAATATTTCAGCAATTCTGAAAATTATAAACAATTATGAATTTTTCTTTCACATGGCTATAGGAGTAGGTTCTATAAAGAATCTGATTTTCCTCGCTAATTTAAATGTATTCAATACATTTAAATATAACTGAGTTTCATAAATGACCATTTTGTTACCTCGCTATAGATGCAAAAACTACAGCAAACATTGAAATATATTAAAATAATGACATTAAAATGACATGAAGATATAACTTTTAAATATTATTTTACATGAGTGGAAATGATCATACTACAGGGAAAAGAGTTGTAGTTGCATTCTCCCTTTAAGAAGGGAATAAGACTTTATTAAAGGGAGCTAAATAAATAAGTTTTTGTTTGTTCAGATAATATTTCGTAAATCCTTTTCCTTTGGTTGTCAAGAGAAGCAGAGGGTACAGAATATTTATGACCCGTTGAGTAAAATAAATTACATATTTGCAAACTAATTAGGCTGAGCAAAGTTCTAACATGAGATTAAATTTAGCCATGCTTTCTTCTTTGCTCTTGTAAACCCTGGATCTCTCCAAGGGGTTTCCCACCGTTCACCGTGCGCAGATAAGAGCTCCCTGGCTGTAGAACTGCTTTCTCATTGACATTAAATAAAACTGTGCAAGTTGTCAAGATCTGTGAAACAGGTTAGATAGCTATGAGAAATCACAAAGCTTAGCTAGAGCAGAACTAATCATTCAAAATTACACTTGCTGTTAATCTCCTTAGATCTGAAAATACAGTGAAGACTCTAAAGGTGCTCACCAAAAACTAGCTTTTGTTTTCTAAACAAAAACAAGCCCCTGCCACTCTGGACTCCCCAAGAAAAAGCTTTTTTAATTAGAGAAAACAAATTCTTCAGTTCTCTTCTACGGGAGTTTGTAACAGGCCTGAAGGTAGAACTTCTTAATACTTTGACTCCAGTTACTCTTTTACAGATGTAAGAATAATTCAAGGGATAATTACGTTACTAATGCAAAGTGTCTTTAAGTTTTCTTAAGTTTATCTGTGTGACCATGCCAGGTCCATTCTACTTTCACTCATATTTGAAAATATAAATTTGCTGTTTTGTACAAATTACATCGTGTTTCAAGATTTCATTAGTTGCCAAAGAATATGATCTCACTTTTTTAAAAGTACCTTAGAGAACTTTATAGAACCTAATATGTAATTGATAGGAAATAAAATTTGATAGAAATCATATTGATGAATAAATTATTTGTAACAAATTATTAATATAGCTATATATTAAGGTGAATGGTAGAAAGAAAAATTAATCAAATGATTTCGTGTTATTTGCGTGGGACATTTACTTAAAACATTATGCTGATGGTGCTCTTTTAAGATCACAGCTCACCATTCCTAAACAAGCATTTTCTCTTTATTGTACTGTTTTTATGTCTTTTTCATGATGAGTGGAGACTCTGCATAGAAATCAACAAATAAAAATTAATAATTAAGTTTTACCTACTGTCCCTTGGAATCAAATTGCTTTCCCTTAAAATATATTTCGTATATCAGAACCTTGATTTAAAAACAGTACAGTTCCATCAAAAACAGTTTCATAGCAATTCATTTTTTATTTTAAAAAATCATTTAAAAAGCTTAAGATAGTATTTTAAAATTTCCTTAGAGTTAATAGGTATTCCCATTAATTCTCGTTAATTGCTTGCCTTTTTTTAATCAAAATATAGTTTATTCAATAAATGGTATTGGGAAAACTGGGCAGATACATGCAGCAAAATGAAACGACCACCTTCTTATGCTACATACAAGATTCAATTCAAAATGGATTAAAAACTTAAATGTTAGACTCAAAGCCATAAAAACCCTGGAAGAAAACATAGGCAGTAAAATCTTCAACATTGTTCATAACACTCTTTTATCTGATGTATCTCTTTAGATAAGGGAAGCAGAAGGAAAAAAACAAACAAATGGGACTACATCAAACTACAATTTTTTGCACAGAAAAAGAAAGCATCAACAAAAGAAAAGCACAACACAGAGAATGGCACAACACATTCACAGATATACCTGATAAGGGGTTAGTATCCAAAATTTATATAGAACTTATAAAACTTGACAACAAAAAATCCAATTAAAAATGGGCAAAAGACATGAATAGGCACTTCTCCAAAGAGGACACACAGAAGGACAATAGACATGAAACTATGCTCACTGTCACTAATCATCAGAGAAATGCAAGTTAGAACCACCATGAGATACCACCTCACACCTGTCAGAATGGTTATCGCCAGTGAATCAAAAAGCAACACGTGTTGGCGAGAATGAGGAGAAAGGGGATCCCTTTTGCATTGTTCTTAACAATGCAGATTGGTGCAACCACTATGGAAACTAGTATGGAGATACCTCAAAATATTAAAAATGGAACTACTTTACGACCCAGCAATTCCACTCCTGGGAATTTATCTGAAGAAACCTGAAACACTAATTTGAAAGAACATAAGTACACCTATGTTCATTGCAGGCTTATTTACAATCACCAAGATAGAGGATCAATGCCAGTGTCCATCTGTAGATGAGTGGGTAAAACAAGTATGGGGCATTTACACAATGGAATACTCCTCAGCCATCACTTCTTGGTCTTTTGGCTAAGATCAAGTGTGGAATACTAGTCAGCCATAAGAAAGAAGAAAAATTTACCCTTTTAGTCAGCATGTAAGGACTTGGAGAACATTATACTAAGTGAAATAAGCCAGTCAGAGAAAGACAAACACCATATAATTTCACTCATATATGGAATCTAATGAACATACTGAACTAACAAGCAAAATAGAGATAGACTCATAGAGAGCAAGCTGACAGTTATCAGGGATTGGGATTAAGGGGCAGAGGGATCAAGCAAAAAGGCAACAGGACTTAGGAACTTGGACAACAGTGCGGTGGCTGAGGTGGGGGAGGGGGATCTAAAGGGGATAAGGTCCATTTGTACATCTGTACTGTATGTGTGTGTGAATATATGCACAGCGGTACCTCCACACTTGTTGTTAATTCGTTCTAGTGAGTGGCAAGGGAGTGATGACTGATGAAGCATTTCCTCTTGCCAGGTGGCATTGTGACTCATACAAGTTCCAGCAAGTGGGATGTGTGGCAAGCAAGTGCTGAATGCTGAAACTTTTTTTCTAGTCAAAATGAGATGAGTATGACATTTGACAAATCCTGAACCCAACCAGTAACGAGGTGCCACTGTATATATATTCAAGTTAATTTTTGACAAGGATGTCAAAACACTTCCAAGGGGGAAAGAAAAGTCTTTCAATAAACAGTGCTGTGAAAACTGGATATCCACATGAGAAAGAATGAAGTTCGATCCTTACCTAACAATGTCTTCAAAACTCAAAATGGATCAAAAATCTAAATGCAGTTCCTAAAGCACAAAATCCTTAGAAAAAAATTTATGATAAAAGCTTCAGGACCTTATATTTAGTAACGCTTTCTTGGATACGACTTCAAACACATCATAACTAAAGAAAAAAGTCAGAATCCATTAAAATTTAAAAATTTTGTGCATCAAAGGACCAACAGAGTAGAATGCCTTTTTTCCCTCTGAGAATGAGACAAAATATTTGCAAATATTATGTATGATAAAGGGTATTAATGTAAAGAACTCTTAAAACTCAACAATACATCAATAAACAATCCAATTCAAAAATGGGCAAAAGACCTGAATAGACATTAACCAAAAAGATACAAATTACCAGTGAGCGCATGAAAAGATGCTTGACATTATTAATCATTAGGGAAAAGCAAACCCAAACTATAATGTGACATCACCTCACACGTGTGAGAACAGCTATTATCACAAAACCCAGAAAATGGCAAGTGTTGGTGATGATGTAGAAATCGGACCCCTGGTACATTGTTGGAGGGAACATAACACAGCTTCAGTGGAAAATAGGATGGTGTTTCCTCAAAAAGTTAAAAATAGAATTGAGGTATAATTCAGCAATTCCTTTTCTGAGTGTACACCCCCAAGAACTGATAGCAAGGTTCCATAGAGATGTGTGTACCCCATGTTCATAGCAACATTATTCACAATAGTTAAGAGGTGATAGCAACCCAACTGTCCATTGGCAGATGAGTGGACAAGTAACATGCAGGAAATACATAAAATGTTTCTCAGCTTGAGAAAGGAAAGGAATTCTGCAGTATGCTACAAGATGGATGAAACTTGAGGCTATTATGCTAAGTAGAATAAACCGGTCACAAGAAGACAAATGCTGTATGGTTCCACTTGTGTGAGGTACTTAGAGCAACAAATTCATGAAGACAGACAGTATAATAGGGGTTGCGAGGGAGTGGGGACTTACTGTTTGTTCAATATGTGTCGAGTTTCAGTTTTATAATTTAAAAAGAGTTATGGAGATGGACAGTGATGACACTGTACAACAATATACATGTATTAGTATGACCAAGCTTTTGCTTAAAAATAGTTAATAATGTATTTTACTACAATAACAGAAGCTGAAAAATACTGCAGATGGAAAATTTGAAAATAATGAGGTGCTTCTGTTCCCAAGACTTCAATTAGGACACTCTGGTTGCATTGAGTCAACAGATAAAAAAATAAAAGATGTCTTTTAAAAGGTAAATGCGTTCCCTTTAAAAGGGCATTGATTAAGAATCAGATATGTTGGAATTTGGGGGAAAAGTCCCGTCATCTAATTTGTTGTATGATTTTATAATATTAGAAGTAAAAAAAAATAAAAAAGGAATTATAACCCTAATTTATAAATCCATTTATGTTCAGTAAAGCTTAATAAATTGCAAAAAAGAATAAATGACTACACTTAATTGCCATTCCAAGGACAAATTTGTGATGACTTCCCTATGTATCTAGAGACAGAAAATGTATATCAAGCCTTGGAAAACACAGGCCTGGGAAAATACTAGCAACTTGCTTACAAGGGCAAGTGCAACCAGTTTATGTTATATAATTTCTATTAACTAAGAAATGTGAATACTTGCTGCTTGCTACAAAACCACAAGTGTTTTCTTCTTAAACTCAGAAATTTCACAAAGCTCCTAGCAAATACACAATTGAATAGGTTAACACTTCTACTGAGTCAGGTCCATTTGTATAACACAATTTTTGTGTCTATTTTGAGTATTTTTCCTTGAGTTTTTAATTAAATTTCCCAGATTTACTGAGATATAACTGACAAATAAAATTGTGTGGAACATAAACTGACTTCTGCCCAGGCTGGGCTTCCCCAGATTTTGTGTCGTCAGCCCCTCACTCATGCAGGGCTCTGCTCAAATGTCCCCTCGTCACAAAGCCCTGCCCTGATCCCTTTCGAAGTTGCCCCCCAAACCCACCTCCCACCTGTAGTCATATTCCATCTTCTTTCTCTGTTTCACCTTTACTCATACTTGCTATTATTACCTGTTTTTAAAACATATGTTATATAGATATGTAAATTATATAAATATGGATATCAAAGGCAATGGATAACCTCTCCAAATCACAGAGCCATACGAGATGAAGTTACTACTAAACGGCATCGTAAGATGAAGGAAGAGAAGTGGCATGATCGCTAAAACTATTTGTAATTGGATCATCAGTGAAGAGAGAACAGAGGGCAAATGTGTACAGGATCAGGCGAGAATCACCGGGTAAGGCCTGGAGTTAGAGGCAGGTTGCATGACAAGTGGCCCCACCAGTATACTCGGAGGATAAGACAACGCGACCCTGGACAGAAGGTCACATGCCATGAGCACTAAATCCAAAGTCCCGGCTGTGTGTTCCTGTGTCACAGCAAGACCCCACCATGGGGATGAAGAACTAAGACAAAACATTGCAAAATAAAGCAGCTTTACAGAGCACTCTCATTTTCCGGCGATGTGAGACAAGTTCATTACATGTCCCTGTCGCCACAACTGCACAGGCCTGTCCCGTCACCTAAGCAGATTTCCTTTCCTGGTTAATGTGGGGTGAGCCCCGAGAAGCAGCCTCTGCCGCACACTGGAGAATACTGCCTTCCGTCAGAAGAGAGGGGGAAAGAAGAAGGAGTAATTAAGACTGCTTTCTAGAGGAAGAGAAACTGCTTTGTCCATTTCTCAAGAGACTACTCATGTCTAGACTTAGAATTTTAAAATACACTACAATAGATATTTTTTAAAAATTGTAGGAGGTGGAATGGTGTTTATTCATACACAGCAGAATTAGGTTTTATGGAATGACTAATCAGGTAACATCAGTTCCCAGAAAAGCTTGTGGAATCTCTTCCTGGAAACTCCAAGAAAGAAGCAACCAACCAACCTGTTTTATTTCATTTAGTTAGAAAATGGTGATAGTTTAAAGACATTGGAAATACTTGATACCTGTGTAATTTTACTTGGGTATAAACAAACAGTATTTAAGTACCCATTCTTTGGTCTCAGATGACATAGAAGATTCCAAGGCTCATACACACAGGCTGTGAGGTGCGCAGTCACGATGGAGAGATGTGACTCAGGTTTTAGTGCTTACATCACAAGCTGTAAGGCTGGCAAACACAAGCACGGCCCGTTCCTTTGTAAATATCGAGTTACGAAGGAATGTGAAATGATTTCTACAAAAATAATAAAATTAATCATCACAAAGAAGCCTGAATTCATATTGGGTCCCAAAGAATTGATTTAAAAGGAATGGGAGCAGTCACCATTACTCAGACATGACCATAACAACGTGGAAGGTAGGGATGCCATAGTGAGTGAACCTGCTCCAAAGTGCCAAGTGTCTGCTGAGGGGAACGCTATGAGACAGGGAGGAAAGAAAGGCGAGAGTATTATAACCCACAAGGCACACGTATGCACATAGGAGAGGCAATAGTGGGTTTGCAGTTTCTATGGAAAATACAATAATTATAGAAAACAATACAAGACTAAATTCTATTTTGCACCCTCAAAACTATAAACCCATTACTGAACAGCAAGCAGGATCCTGCTGCTCATCACCTCCCTCCAGGCAAAATTCTGAAGGCAGAGGTTTGGTGAACCAGGAAAGGAGTCTTTACTCAAAAGCTACACGATTTTGGAATAACAGTTTTCCACATGTATTTAGTTACTTAAGCCTATCAATTCAAGCAAAATCCTGCAACTCTTTAGTTATGGTTTTAGTCACTTAAGCCTATCAATTAAGGCTAAATTTTTAAACTTCTGAGTTCCCCTATCTTTCACCCCTGTTAGTTTGTAATTATCTTATTTGTACAGGATTAGTTTACAAACTAAAACATAAGATACAAAAGCTACACAATTTTGGAAGAAGGGCAGGCTTCTGCTTCAGAACCTGTCCCTTCTAAAACCCCTGAAGAACAACAACTCTGCCCCCCTCTGCCAGGCCAGCCCGATCCTGGCAGCACCCAGAGTTTCCTCTCCCATCCAAAACACTGTCCTTTGGGAGACACAGGCACCTGCAGCACCATCATCCAGGCACCCTCCAGGAAGAGGGCCTGAGAGCCAGTCTCTGCCCTTTTATTTTAAATCATTTAGCTTCTCAGCCCACCACATTCTAGACTGTTTACCATTGTCTCAGGTAACCTTTCCATATGGCCCCTCCCAACTACTCCCCAGTGATCTGATCAAATCTCTCTGTATCAAACCTATTGCTGCCCCACTCTGTATATATGTATCTACAATGTCCGGAAAAAGTCCAGCCATTATTGATATAATGAGAACAGTTTGCACAATGTTGGTGTAACCTGGCAGCCAAGGAGAACAGGCCAGAATGTGCATGCATGAACAATGATGACTCACTGTACTAGTCAGTGGAAGTGGTACATGCTGTTGAGTGAGCATGTGTACTGTGTGGCCATTGCATTCAAAATGACTGAGCAAGTGGAGCAATGAATATAAATCAAATTTTGTGTTAAGCTTGACCATTCCTCTGTGGAAACTATTCAGATGATTCAGAAAACTTTTAGAGAAAAATGCAATGAGTGCAGGAAAAAAATGCTTCAAAGATGGTTGAGTATTTGTTGAAAGTGATCCATGTTCTGGAAGGCCTGCAATAAGCAGAACACCTTAGAATGTTGAATGTATATAGGTTGCAGTCAGCAAAGATCAGGGACTGACAGTGTGAGAACTAGAAGCTGCTGTGGGGCTTCCGAAAACTACTGAGATTTTGACATAGGATCTTGCCATGAAACATGTTGTGCCAAAATTCATTCTGTGGCTTCTGCATCCAGAGCAGAACGAATGTCATGCTGCAGTTGCTAATGACTAGATTCAAACTGGTACCAATGAGCCCGATTTCCTCAAGACGATCTGTAGATGAATTGTTTGCCTGTAATTGTTTGCCTATAATTTACTCAAAGTCACCGGGTTCTCCAAGCCCTTGGAAGGCATCACACAGTTGCAGCGAGATCAAGACCATGTTTTGACTGTGTTTTATGATTGGGAAGGTGTTGTCTTTTATAAGAATGCCCCTCCAGGCCAAACAACTAATAAGGAGTGCTACCTCAGTGTTCTTCATTAGCTCATAGGTGCAATAAAACGAACACAGCCACAGCTATGGGCAACAGGTGATTGGCAGCTTCTTCATGATAAGGCTTACTCTCACGCATCATGTCGCATTCAGAGTTTCTGGTGAAACATCAAATCACCCAGGTGACTCAGCACCCGTACAAGATTTGGTGTCCTGTGACTTCTGGCTTTTCTCATAACTAAAATCACCTTTGAAAGGGAAGAGATTTCAGACCATCGATGAGATTCAGGAAAATCCCATGGGACAAACGATGGCAATTCCAAGAAAAGATTTTGCATTGTGTTTTGAACAGTGGAAAAGACACTGAGAGGACTGTGTGAGGCCCCAAGGTGCCTACTTTGAAGGGATCTGAGGCATCGTTGTCTTATATAGAGTGTTTCTTGTGCCTTTTTCAATAAATGTCTTATTTTTCATATTACATGGCTGGGTACTTTCTGGACAAACCTCAGTATCCACTTAGTATTGTCAGTTATTAAATGTGATTATTTGAAACATAATTTATATCATTTGATTGGGGAAATGAAAATATTTTCTATTTGCTTTTATATGCCTTAATCGTTGTCCTTTCAAACACCCTGGAAAATGAGAACCCTATTTTAGACATCACAGCTATGGGCAGCAGTGCTCTTTTTAAGCAGGGTAGTGACAAAATCAAAGCAGTGGATTACTAGTTTAAAAAAGTTATTCAGGCCTTGATAGGTAGAAAAAGAAGGAGCACAGGAGATAACCATAGTAAGAAAAAGATAAAAACGTGATCTGCATGATCCACACCTGATGTAAGAGGGATAAGACCCAGAGGGGTGCCAGTCTGTGAAAGCAATTTTGGTAGTGCCAGTGTGCACTGTGCACCCTCCTCCACAGGGTGGCGCCACTGCAGAGGCCTTAGAACATCCCTAGTGAACGAACCTCGGGCCATGTAGTGTACAGAGGAAAAGCCCTGTACCCCTCCTTAAACTTTGAGAATATTTATACACTATAATAAAAAAATATAAGTACTGTTGACAATAATGAAAGCTGATAATTGCAAATAATATCTAATAGAGTGAAAGGTGTTGAGCATGATTTGGAAATTGAGGGGTATAATATTTACATAGGTCTTCCAAAATTCCTCTCAGATCAATTCACTATCAAAACAGCCATGGTGGTCATCCCACAGCGCCTCTTCACTAAAATCAAGAAGAAATTTATAATCTACATTCTGGCAAAGATGATATTTACACTGAATATTAAGGTGTCCAGAAGAGTGTTTATTTGAGCAGCGAGACGAGTTCTATTTTTTTTCAGTTTCTGGGAACTGTGAATATATCATCCTCTTGTGAATTAAGTTTCTATAAAGCACTCATGAAATATTCATGTTGCTTTTCTCACTACTCAAAAAAATCTTTCCTCCATATATTAATTTTATTTCCTTATACCATTTATTGTTCTGCTTCAAAAATTACAGTTCAGAAAAGTTCATTAACTTTATTGAAAAAATTTTTAAAAATATGTGTACAGAAACTTTCTATATTACTATAGCAGAGACCAGGCTGAGTGCAGAATTATGCATGAATTTGTCTTTTCTTTCTGTGATTATATATGGAAGCTGCCAGCAGACAAGTTACTTCACTTAGAGTTTATTTCAGTCAATTTTCTCTTAGCTTGGTTCCTTGTATATTTTGATCTACAGAGTTTAAATTCATTAAGATTTAAATTACATATAAATTTCTAATTTAGCTCTGTTTCTTCCTTTACGGGCACATTGAAAACAGTACAAGAATTTCTTGTTTTGAATTTTAGTGCACAGAGCTCTTTCTAATTCATGAAAATTAGAACAGATTTCCTTTCAGACAAAATATGGAACTACTGCAGATTACTTTTGTGACCAGACTTTGGTATTCATACGAATTTATTGCCATGGGTTTAACCTCAATTTCTCTTTTACCATGTGAAATATAGTGATTTAAAAATGATAACAACTTTTGTTCAGGGACAGTTATTCTTGAAACATTGTAATCATAGAAAATATTCATTGTAAAAAAATTTTAAAAGGCATTGGAACTTATTAGAATTTTTAAATCTATAGTAGTTTAGAGCTAACGTTAAACAATGATTATTTTTAATTGCTTCTAAAAGTGAAGTATAATATGATAAAAAGAAATCCAATTTTACTTAAGCAACTATGAATAGCATGATTAACACTGGAATAAAATCTTAAAGTGTAATTTGAAATGATGCTATAATAACTTTCAGGTATAGGGAAACTACAGGGAAACTGAAAATTCTCCCATAAAACAATCATTAACATTACAATAGAAAGGGATGTCTCTTTTTCAAGAGTGTATTTTATTGATTATGCTATTATAGTTGTCCCAGTTTCTTCTCCCTTTTATCCCCCTCTGTCGTGCATCCCCCCCTTCCTCCAGCATTCTCCACCCTTAGTTCATGTCCATGGTTCATACCTGTAAGTTCTTTGGCTTCTCCATTTCTTATACTATTCTTAACCTCCCCCTGTCTATAGATCATTTAAAACTCAAACAAATAAACAAAAAATTCCCTTTAGAACCATTTCATCAGAATTGATAGCCAAAGAAGCTTTTTGAGAACTGATAAATATTAGTATTTCAAACACGTAATAACTACCAAAGGTTTATGGCACTGAACCACATGAATCATTTACTCATTGTTTATTAAAAAAAACTTCTTGGTAATATATCATTAAAAAAACAAAATAAAATACATACTAATATGTGTTTTAAGAACACAGAAAAAACACAAGGATAATGAGAAAGAAAGGAAATTCCTTTTTATAATTAAAATGAACCAATGAATGTATGATTGGGGCTGAGGGAAGAGAGAGAAAGATCTGAAAATATGATCGTGTCATAGGTCTGCAGGGACATCTTCTGAGGTGCATTTCTAAATAAATAAAAATATATATTTATAACTTATGTAATGTTATTAGCCAATGTTACTCAACGAAATTTAATTTAAAAATTCATACTAAAAATAAACAATAAAGGGATGTTTTAAGTAATGTAAAAACATATCAATCATATCTTTTATTATTTAATGGCACCATGACAAACACACAGAAAATTCCCCACAAATTTAGGAAAGTCATGACATAGGTAACATTATTATATAGCAAAACATCTCAGAACAAATATTTGAATGGGCTTACTCTAACTTAGGTTAAAATATGATTCTCGTTCTTATTATTTTTATTCTGTATTTTAAGTGTACTAACAAAAGTAAAAATGTTTCATATTCAACAATCACCATGGACGAGATATTTATAAGCAATAACATTAATAAAATGTTTACACTGATGATTATTTACTTTCTCTTTTAATTTTATAATTCAGATTAAAAGAAGCTCAGTTCTGTATATTTTCATTATAAAAACACGTTGGGAATTTAACAGAAAGATATTTGCCCTATCACATTATTATATATTGTGTTTAAAGACATACATAATACTGTACATACACAATGTATTCCTCAATTACCAATGAAAGATCCAGAAGCTATTGAATAAATTAAAATCTATTGCATAATTAGTAGATTTTTAAATAATAAAATTTTGAGGTGATTATCAAATTGTATGTTTCCCCCAAATTTCTGGTTGTATTAAACTATTTTGCACATTCTAATAGATTCTCCTATGCAATGTAAACATATCCACCAGTAGGCAGAGATTCCATGTTGAGTAATTTCAATGGGCACTACTTACATAATAGTCTATAAATATCTCTTCCTGTAGTTAGTTGTACATTGTATAATATATGCCACCTTATCTTGTGTCCATATGGGATGGTTGTTATTATTCTGGCTCTTATTATTCTGGCTCTTATCGTGTCTTGAAGCATAAATTTGTTATTTAAAATTCCCACTGAATATGCATATTAAATTAGTTTCTGAGATAAATGTGAGGTTTCTTTTTCTTCTCCACCAGCCATACAACACACCAGGGACTATAGCAAATTATAAGTACTAATCATTACTCAGTAAGAATCAGTGATATACTAATTTTTCTACATTTGTGGTTGTCAATGTAATTATCAACGTATTAACACATCAGTTTAACATGGACTGTATTTTAAATATTCTAAAAGCCTAAATAAAAATATAATATTACATCAAACATAGCAAGTGTCTTCAAAGTGTATCCAAAGATGAGTTGCCAAGGAGGGATAAACTGAGAAGATCTACAGAACTCAGTACAGTCTCAGGAAAACTCAGTACAGTCTCAGGAATTTTAAAAGTAAGAAGACGGGAACAAAAAAACTGGTGAACATGATACATTTGAATAATTGTACTCTCATGTCCTCTTCTCATATTTAAGGGGAGACACAGTTTTCTCTCCCATCCCTACACAAGACGAAAATCTATTATCTAGAAAAGTTGAACCGAAGAAGGTTTAGACTCTGCCATCCTGACGTACTGGATGTTGATGTTTTGTCCAGTTGATGAACTGGATGGAAGATGTGGAGAAAATCTGCATGTGCACAGGCAGATTTTCCATAGAGCCCCGGTAACCCGGCATGCTGCTAATTCTGCACAACTGCAAAAACGTATCTATGCCCAGCTGACATTTCGCGGACCTTTGCTATGGGGACGTGAGAAACCCCTGTTGTCACAATGCTTGAAAAGTCCTGCCTTTCCAGAGTACCGAGTGGTGTTTCCCTCTCAGTGTTGAATACACACATCCAGGGAGAATCACCAAATACTTGGTAAGTTTCTTGTGTGAATAATAAAGAATAAAATAAATAACAACAACCAAAAAAATCAGGGAGCAAAAGTAACTTTGAAAACAAGTATCAGCACAATGACCAGCCATAAGAGACTATACACTATATGTTTGAAATAAGGCAGGCCAGAGAATGAAGGCTTTAGAAATTTTTAATATAATAAACTGATAAATATAATATAAATGTTGAAACAAATATTTAGATTAGAAAAAATAAAAACAGAGACAATAAAAGAGAAAATGAAAAACTAGAAAATTAATCAAGGAAAGCCAACATTTGATTAAGAAATTCTAATATAGCCCTGGCTGGTGTGGCACAGTGGATTAAGTGCCAGAATGCAAAGTCAGGGGTCCCTGGTTTGATTCCCAGTCAGGGTACATGCCTAAGTTGAGGGCCCGGTCCCCAGTGGGGGGCACACAAGAGGCAACCACACATCCATGTTTCTCTCCCATTCTTTCTTCCTCCCTTCCCGTCTCTCTTAAAATAAATAAATAAAACATTTGAAAAAAGAAGAAATTCTAATACAAAACCAAGAGGGAAATTACAAAATAATGACCAAAACTATCTTACTAGTAAAGAGATTAATGTTCAGTTTTAAAAGTTAAACTATTGCCTGATGCAAATAATATGAAAGAAATCTTTGCTGGCCATATCCAAGCCTGCTACAGTAAAACAAAACTGGGGGGCTGGCAGTGGGGAAGATGGCAGAGCGTCCTGAAAAACTAGAACACAGAAGTAACTAGGTTTTCCAAGGGCAGAATTGGTAGGAAAGTCCATACATACGTAACACATGCAGTACACTTTTCATTATTGATGTGGAGCCCTCAGTCTAAATCTATATCAAAGACAGCAAGCTGGCAGTTTTGGAGTATCAAAGTCAGGATGATTCTTCATTCTAAGAGGGCTGAGTTCAGGGCACGCCTTAAGGACCAAGGAAGGTATTAGGAAGTAGCATCTCTGTAGTTGCACTGGAATGTTTTTCAGTATTTGATCTACTAATATTCACTCTCTTCCAACTTAAGCTTCTTTTCACAATTAGTTTGCTGACTTATCAGGCACAGGTGTATATTTTATAAATCCAAATCTTGGATTTCACATCAATCTTGGAATAAATGCTTATTGAATGCTACTTCTCCACAAAACTGAAAATGGGTTTATCTACCATAGAAATTGATATTTATTTCATATTTTAATTAAAATCAAACTTTTACTGAAATGGAAACCCAGATTAAAAGTTTGGAATTATATGTAATAATAAAGCATGCACATAACCTTAATTACAGTGTTTATACACTAAATATCATAATGTTAAAATTACCATCAATTGATTAAAATACATATATTGCTACATCCCATAAAGCTGCATTGAAAGTTTAGTGGAACTATGTTATGGAAGTACTGGAAAAAACCCAACTCTATAGCTATTTTCAAATTGCAGTCAGCATTACATTCTTCGATAACTGAAATCTGTAAGAATTTGAAGTTTCCAATGAAAGTTCCATTTAGAAAATGGTATTATTTTCAATTAAAAATTATCTCCCTTATTTTCAGAAATAAAGTACAATTCAACTAAACTCTCAATTATAATAAAGCAGAACATCTCATAATTTTGATTGAGATTGAAAGGACTTCTGTGTCTGATTCCAATTGGCTAAACCTTTCACAAATCAAAAGGAATAGATTATGCTACTTGGGAGAATTGTTTTTATTCTTGTTAAAAAAGAACTTGATATTTTAAAATATTATTTTTCATTTTTATTTTGAAGGCTGAAAAATGAGTAGTTGTTTGCAAGATTATTATTTTCTCTTCATTTGTGCCCAATGAGGTGTTTAGAACACACTTAGAAAGTGGTAAATGATATGGTAATTAATGTGTCATGTAACTCTCCCAACCAAAAAGTCTTGCTATGCCTCAATACATGTTTTTCACTTAAAATTATAAGGTAGAATGACTCACATTCTATATTTGAATAGCTTATGCTGTTAATATCTTATTTGTTCACTGTTCTCCAAATTTTTAAAATTAATTTGTGTCACATCAGTTGTTAGGATAATCAGCAAGGCTTCTGCTAAAACTTAAAGAAGAATGTAACGATACTATCTCCAGATATCACCTACATCCAAAACCTAGGACCGGGTACAGAGTAAGCAGGTGAAATCCATAAGAAATTAATATGTTATTTTGAATCAGAATCTACTAACAGGGAATTTTTATGCTAAAATTTTCTTACTAAATGACATCACAATCAAACAAGAGCTGATATTTATTTCCAGGTGGTGATATCAGCAATAAGAAGTTGCTACATGAATAGTACATAATAAATCTGAGAATTAAATAAAGAAAACTAACTGAATATCAACTAAATCAAGTAAATTAGAATAAATAAATAAAGCCACTTTGAGGGCAAAAAAATAGTAGCTAAAATGTTTATGACTACATGCACCTGTCTCTCCATAGATTAAACTTAAATCTATCTTCTAACAAATGCCTTAATGGCAATAAGTAAAATCCTTAATTATGTTTCTAAAAATCTCTTAAACTTTAGGATGAATGATTAGCACAAACTGTAATATAACACCAAACAAGTATCATTTCTTCAGTATTCAAAATGTGCATGTGCTTTAAAATATGTCTTCAGATTTTTAGCCATAGGGTCATCTACATAGCCAACAATAAGTCTCCTAAGGACATATACAACTTACACATGTCATGTTCAAAAATCTTTTTAAATGCACATAGTATCTCACAGAAGGGGACAACAAAATTTGAAACACCAAAAGTGAAGCAGATGGGGACACCAGAAGCTGGAAGGGGCCTTGCCATTGTTTTTCCAGCAGTTGTTGCAGTCCTGTTGAAAACATCACTGATACTCAACCACCCAAAGGATACTACCCAAAACTCTGACACAGATGATTGGGTTTGGATGTCCTTTCTGGAGAAAGAGGATACGACAGGTAGATTAAGAGCTGGGACCCTTACGGAAAGCTAGAACCTGAAAGCTCTTGGGAGGAAGTAAAAGTTAGAGCTAGAAACACAGACACAAACAGAGACAGGGAGATGAGAGAGAGAGAGAGAGAGAGAGAGAGAGAGAGAGAGAGAGACAGACAGACACGGTGGGGGGCGGGGAGAGAGAGAGAACCATTGGCAACTAAAACCTTGGCTTGCATTCCACACCTGCATCTCCAGGGCACAGGTACTTAGATATCTGTCCCACAGAAAGCACTGGTGAAGGCACAGAAAGCCTGAAGAGCACTACACAGAACCAAAGTACTGGATTCCATTTGTCTTCCCAAGAGAAGATGTAGTTCATGCCACCTCCCAGCTTTCAACTCCCTAGCACAAGGTCCAGATGTTAAGGCAACCAAAGAAAATATAGGTGCAGAATTGGATTTCATAGGTTGTAAACTGTGCAGGACAAAACTGAATGCATTTCTACTTGAGATGATTACAAATCTATAGTGTCTGTCAAAGATGTCATATAACCAAAAGGGAGGTCTAGAAAGAATGGGTTGCTTTTTAAAAACCATGTTTATGCTACACTGAGTTGAGATCATTCAATTGTTAGGGTCACAAGACTATATAACCTGATTTAAGGCACATTTTAACATATCTGTGAAAGAGTGAACCATGGAAATCGACAAAACTTATCAATGGAGCTACTTTCCTCGTGTAAAAGTAAGGAAGTCCCAGCCACAAGACTTTGAGCTTTTTGGTCTCATCGGCAAGCTATCCCAATCTGAGAACATTAAATATCACTTTCACATAATTTACTTTACTGATACTCAAGACTCACCAAAAAGTTTCTTATTCATGTTTTCTTTCCTATATAATATACATACAGGTAAAGGATACACCTATCATAATACATGTACACTCCAGATATCTAACTTCTGGGACAATAATATTACATTGTAAATCAACAAATATCCCTTGTTATTATATATCAGTTTTATAGGCATGGGAATGTGCTTCTGAGAGACAGACACATGGGGTAGAAAGTCAGTTGTTAAAGTAGATCACATTGGCCACCCAAGACCATTGTACATTCTCCACAGTGTTGCAACTTTATAAAAAGTCTTGTGTGACTCTATTAACCTTCTCTCCCATGGTGGAGGGGTTAGGTATGGCAGTGCTATTTTGCCAGATGTGATTTCTGTGATGTATTGAATTCACATTACTTCTCCTCACGGTTGTGCTCAAGCACCCACCAAAGTGTTCTGCAGTATCAGAAAGAATTCATTTTCTCTATCTTTTACCTTCTGCCCTCTCTTATTTTTTCCGTTAAACATAAATATTATTCCTGCATCTAGGATAATGATTTATTTTACTAGAGTCCTTGAACTCACTCATTTATTCTTTTTTTTTTTGAGTGCTATCTTTATAAATCATTTTTCCTGAACTAAATAGAATGTTTCCAAAGAATACTTACTATCGAAAATCTCTCATCATTAAAGAAATTGTAAGAGCTGACCTGTTTGGGAGCATGATTTATAGCATGTAGTAAACAATTCATGATTGATTGATTGATAATATTTCTAAAATTTCTACCTAAAATCTGTACCTAAAATCTCTATTTACTCTTAGTAAAAGCTAAACAAGCAGGTGCCGACACAGGTGAGACTAGAATGATTTTATCTGTTCTGCCTCCGTTTTCCACTAGAATAATTCTTCACAGGATGGTTCTTGTTTTTTACAGAACACTTATACCTATCACACCTGCAAGGGTTAAGGCAGGACCTGCAGAGGATGACACTATGGAGCAATAATTTCCTTGCTATTTTATGCTATCCTTTGGGGACACTCAATGTAGTTCTATGACCCAAATAAAAGTCTAAATCTGGTAATTTATTATTATTTTCTACTTTAGCGTCTTCTTATAGTAGGAAAAAAATCACATTTTCACAACATGCTGAAATTCTACATAAGTAACAAGCACAGTTATACGCTGTTTCAACCTCTCTGAGCTAGCTACCTGTATTATTCAAATGCCATCATTGGTAGTACAATTTGAGTTTTTAAAACATAGCTTTGAAATAAATATTAGCAGGCAGATGAATTTTCATAGATGACTTCATGAATACATATGTAAGACATGTTACACTATTACACCTACTAATGGTGGAAACACTGTAAATAAATAAAAACACACATTTCAAAATATTTAGTCACCTAATCTCACGTGTCAGAATTTGTTTTTCCACCACCTACATTTTAAATACTATCTTTCCCCCCCAAGAATTAAACTTTGGTGATTTTTCTAAAATCATCCACCTTTGCTAAAGAGGCAAACTTTCCCACTTTTTAAAAAATTACAGTATTCTCATAAAGAATATGACAATGGAAATTTCTTCGCAACCCCATCATATTTAAAGAAAAAAGTACAACTTGAAGGAAGAGAAAAAGCTAATCACACAGGTGTATTTAAGATCAGATTGAATTTATCTACACCCTTCAAAATCATTGACTCACTCTGAACTCCATGGGAGCGTACTATTTTCCAGGTTTCTGATGCCACTTCTTTGACATCCACTTGATAGTGATGGATAGGTACACCTCCATGGGAATCCGGCTTATTGAAAGAAATCTTGGCTGTGGTTTGTGACAGCTCTATAATCTTCACTCCATAGGGACTGGATGGTACATCTATGAAGCAACAATCACAAAGAAAATGTAGCCTTAGTAGTACAGATGGCCATTGTACAAGTGGCGTGTTGTACAACTGTGCACCTGAAACTGTATAACTTTGTTAACCAGCATCACACCGACACACTTAATAAAACTGTTAAGGAAAATGTATATTTGTGAACAATTTCAAAGTGAATAAATAAATAAAATGTGATTAAGAGCAATGTGATACAACTTTTTGAAAGAAAGTACAGAATTCTGAGAATTAGAAATGCAGGAAGGGCACACTGCCTGTACACTTAATAATTTGAATTACAAAGCTTGCATAAACTGCTGAGTGATCTGTTTAAATTTCAAGAAAGTATAGACTAATCAACAGTACTACTACACGAAATAAATAGTGAAACATTCAAAATCAAATTTCATTTATTAAGGAAATAATATCACTTCTGCCTTTTTAATACAATATAAGCATTTTATTTGCTTTCAAAGAAAACAAGCTTGTGAGAGAGAGGATGGAGAGGGAATACATGTATAATTAGGACATAATAAGAACTAAAAGAAGACTTAGAACCATTCATATAAATAATTATCCTTTGTGAAAATTTGAGCTTTGTTTTATTTTTCACTAAAATTATCCTGATAATTTTAGGGCAATTGTTAAGTTTAAAGAAAATTCTATTATGAACTAAATAAAACTTCAAACTATTTGTCCTAATTTCATGTAGGTATTATTCAATTAAAATAAACCTTTTTTGAGATATTTAAGTTTTAATTCCTGAATTTAAAAAGCCACTATAAAATTGCTCTGGGGTGTGTGTGTGTGTGTGTGTGTGTGTGTGTGTTATCAGTCCATTACTCACACTGTTGCAAGCTCAATAAGTTATCCTGAGTGGAACTTTATTTTCTTTTCTAGTATACAAAACTTTATAAAATATTATCAGAAAGGCCAAACACAAGGAGAACATTAGAGATAAGAAAGTCTCAATAAGGTGTTGGGAACCGCCCTGACTGGTATTAGAAGCTGAGACCCCCGCCTAGGCTAGGCTAAGGGAACGCCCTTGGAACCGTGAGCCGGCAAGGAGACAAAAGCTTATCTTCCTGGCAGGAATGCTGTTTCTGCTGCTTTGTTCATAACTGAACCCCCCAAAAAGCTTGGTCGGTTAGCCAAAGACGGGTAAGATTCCCCACGGGGGAACAACCCAAGCCAGGCACGATCACTTTTGGGAGGCCCCCCAAAAGAAGGACTTGGGGGGGGCTGCAGCAAAAGGGGGTGATGGACCCTCACTCCTCGGCTTTGACAAAGTCTGAGTTCTCAGCGTCTGGAAGAAAATCTCCTTATCTCTCGGTGGCCTTAGTTCCCGCGCTCCACCTAAGCCTGCAACAATGACGGGGAAGTACAGCTCGGTACTGGGAAGTGCGGATTTCCCGGGGTGATCAGGCCTAAGAAAGAACATGTAAATTACTGTGAAACCTTCTTTGTTCAAGAATGCTCTCAGTTGAATGAGGAGGGTCTTAGGAGGAAGCTAGTTTGTTCCTCAGCCTTACAGCTCTTTGACTCCCAACTCAATAGACCGGCAGAGTTCTTTGTTTCCTATATTCCTTACTTCCCCTAATGAGTATTGTACGTTACCTGAGTTATTATGCAAAATGAGCCTAATAAAAGCAGGTATGGACGGTAAATCAGCGCGCTCCTCACTAGAAGGGGTGGCCATTCTGTCCCTACTTCCCCACAGAAACTGGTTTGTCTCTGTGCATGTGTGTTTTTTCTCGCGTATCGTCGAGCCATCCACAGTGTGTCGTGGTCACTGCTAGCCGGTGACCCACGCGCAACAATAAGGAAATTAATAAAACCTCTACTCCAGAAGCATGAAGAATTAGGGGCACATTAAACATTCAAAATATCGTTTTATGTCTCTGAATCTCTTGTTGTTCTTTCCAAAATCACAGACAAAATAATCATAAAGTTTCATAATTTACATATAATCATGTAGTCAAGAAAAAGCTGAGCCTTGGAAGGTCAGCAATGGACGTGTTAGGAAAGATGACCAGAACAAAGACGTGGTGTTAGGGACCGAGGTTAGGATGATCGTTCACATTCTCTTATTCCCAGTTACTATGTATGGATTTGAAAAACGGACAGTGAAGAAGACGGATAGAAAAAAAATGACTTATTTGAAATATGGTGCTGGAGGATAGCCCTAAAGATACCCTGAGTGCAGAAAACAAGCAGTGGGTACCACAGCAAATGAAGCCAGAAACATCGCTGGAGGCAAAGATGACAAAATTGAAGTTGTCCTTCTTTGGGAACATCATGAAAGGGCAGGATTCTTTGGAAAAGACAATAATGTTGGGTGGGGAGAAGCATCAGAAAAAGAGAGACCAAATGTGAGATGATTGCACTAAAAAACCCGTAGGCATGAGCGACAGCAGCTGAGCAGGGCTGGTGAGGGCAGGGCGCTGTGGGCGACCCTCATCGGTAGGGTCACCGGGAGTCGGAGACAACTCAATGGCACATAATGTACATTACATAGGATATAAGTATATAAATAAATGTTACCTCTAGAACTAACCTTACAAAAATAATAAGGAAAAAAATCTTGATTGGAAATAATGCAGTGATTTCCATTCGGATACAATCAAACATTCATATAAAAGTTCATGGGTCTCAAAAGTCAAATGTGCTGTGTCTGCTAGAGTTAAAAGAGAGAACAGTAGGCCGCATAAAATATGCCTTACAAATGGTGCCAGGTGAGATGCTGGAAGGCAGGTTTACGACACTTTGGGCATGGGTGTTGTAAAGAAATGCAATAGTGTATGTTTATGCTCTTATTAGTAACAGTAAATTATTTGAAGATCTTGTGAAGTGCATTATGTTATAACATTGAGGTTTAGAAATAAATGTGTAGAATACCAATGCATCCTATTTTCCTATTAAAATCTTATCTGGAAATTAAAAAAATTAAATTATTGAAATCATCTATTTAAGCTGTAACGCTTAAGTATTTTCATAGTTTTCATGTTTCTTTCACCTTAACTTATAACTGTGGGCTATTTTCATCTGCAAGCTTGATCTAAAGTTTGTAGAAGAAGAAAAACTTCAAACACACACATTGTTTTTAACAAGCCTGCTAATTCTTTACCCCATGCTGAGTGACTCTCTAATGTCAACTAGGTCAAAGTAGACATCGCAGTGCTGATCATCTTCCATTTGATGATACATTTCAAAAGGAAAGGTGCTAATTAATGGAGAAGGAGAGGAAGGTGTAATTCCTTTTGGGATCCCACCTTTGACCATAGGCCTTGTACATGACCCTTGGTTCTTACACTGTCCACAGGCGTATGTACCATTCGCTAAGCTGTGCACCTCCACATGGTACACTGTTCAGAAATAAGAAATCTTTTTTCTTAGCTCTGTGGTACCATCACCAACCTTAGCCCTGTGGTATCTTTTTCCAGCCAGATAGTCTATATTCAGAGCTGCTGACTGTTACCCTGGCTTTTCACTTATATTGATTTTGTGCTGACCACTTCTTTCTGTTACCTGACTAAAAGAAAAAGCATGCTTATGATCTGCAGATCTAGCACTGTTCTGAAACATTTTTTTAACATTCTGATTTCATGACTACTAAATTATTACATATGTACACATGCACACATACATATGTACATATACCATTGAGAAAAGTACACTAGAATATACTCAGTCCTCAGGAAATATATGATAAATTAAATATGTGTTTCAGCAATTAAACATATATAAAGATATAGAACACACCCAAGGAAATAATATCTGATATGCCTAGAACTGATATCTACAATTCTTCCCTGTACTTTCTCAGTTGTTTTATAATCATATTCCTCCTTGATTCTCTCATATACATTACTATTAGTCTCAAAGTTATTTTCATCTTTCCTGTATGACAATTCTTGTATCCATTTCTTCCTTCCTGTTTTCACTGTTCACTCACAAGCCTAGGGCCTGTCTGCCTCTGCCTTTAATGCCATTTGTGGCTCTCGGCTTCCTTTCCTCTTGGACATCCCACCAAATTTCAATCCATATCGTGTATAAATGCAAAATCAATCTTTCTAAAGCACCACTCTAATCGCGTCACTTCCCTGAGTTGGGGTATTCAGGAGCTTCCTCTTCTTTACAACAGCCAAGTTAGACTTTTCACTCCCGCTTTCAGGATCCTGAATTATCTAACCTCACTGGGTATCATATTGTAAACAGATCATATTGTGTGTTTTTTTAAGATTTTATTTATTTATTTTTAGAGAGGGAAGGGAGGGAGAAAGAGACAGAGAGAGACACATCAATGTGTGGTTGCTGGGAGCCATGGCCTGCAACCCAGGCATGTGGCCTGACTGGGAATCGAACCTGCGACACTTTGGTTCGCAGCCTGCACTGAGTCCACTGAGCTACGCCAGCCAGGGCTGTAAACAGATCATATTGTAAAAGACTATCAAACGTAGCCCAATGTTTCAAATGGGGCTTGTCACTATTAAATTCCATAAACAATGCTTCCATCATTGTTAGCATATTTTTCCAAACTACTTCTTAGCACCTTCCAATTTCAATTGTTAATGAACGTCACCTCCCATCACTGAATGAAAAAATAGAATTGTGAAAATACATATTTCTTTATTTACTTTTCTTTTCACCTCTACCAGTCCCAATACAGAGATGGACAAAGAGCCTTGGCTATGCATCATCAGAACACAGGGATCCAAAGTGTACCCTGGTTCCTTAGTCAATTGAAAGCCCTTGAATGAGTTCCTTAAACTTTCAACGATTTTCCTCTCTAAAATGGAGATTAAAATAGTGTGCACTGCTAGAGTTGCTGTGCGCATCAAGTATGATAGAGGCCTCCAAACAAAACCTGAAATACACTAAGTTCTTAGTGAATTTTAGTCATTACAGCTTTTGCTGTCCTCCCTGATAACCATGCCCCTTCATTTACATAATTTTATATCCATTAAAATGTGTCAGTGTTCTAATCAAATTGTAGGTAACGGATAAAAATGTTGAGGTTTAGCTTAGAAATGTACGCTTGTCATAGGGCCAGTCTATGAGGTTGTTGTATGACCCGGTACAAATTAAACTCTTTGGGTCTCAGTTTCCTCATAAGCCAAATAAATGGTAACAGTAGTATCAACATCAAAGTTACTGTGGTGAGGATAAGCTGATGGATAAAAATCAATGGGAATTCACTAATGTCCTCAATTATCCTTTCTTTAAACAGGCTGTCAGTGCATAATGTTGACAAACACTTTGATACTTATACACATATATGAAGTCATCGTTTGATCAAAGTATAAATGTGAAAACATAGAAAGTATGTTTTGGTGATTGTTTTATCTGGTAAAGGGTAGAGGAAAAACATTCTGAGTGGCCATCTTATTTCCAGTAATATTTTACATATATTTTCCTATGTCAATTGTGACCTTAATCTTTTTTCATGAGTCCTTTTTCCTTTATCATTTTTTAAAAATTGTTCAAGTACAGTATTCTGTCTTTTCCCCCACCCCTCCCCACCACCCCAACCCTCCCTGCCTCCCTCCCCCATTTCCACCCCCCTTGTTGTTGTCCCTATGTCCTTTATATTTGTTCCTGTAAACCCTTCACCCTTTTCCCCCTTTATCCCCTCCCTTCTCCCTTCTGATCACTGTCATCCTGTTCTCAATTTCAATGTCTTTGGCTATACTTTGCTTGCTTGTTTGTTTTGTTGATTAGGTTCCTGTTAAAGATGAGATCATATGATATTTTTCTTTCACTGCCTGGCTTATTTCACTTAGCATAATGACCTTAATCTTATAGCCAATCAGCAACACATCTGAAACCCTGTAAATTCACTCTTTTTTTACTACCCTTCTAGGTTTCTCCAATTCCCAAATTTAAATAATTATTCTATTGATCTTTTCCCAACATATAATCAGATATGTTTAAAAAATTCTCCTCATAAGTAGTTATACTAACTTTCTGAATAATTGTTTTTAATTTTATTTGTTCATATATTTTTATGTCTGCCAATCCAACTAAAGTACTCCAGAAATATGTCTTGATTATAGCATTTTGCCTCTAATATTGCTCATTAAAGTACTTTTTACTCTTGAAGTATCAATGGAAATTATTTCCTCATACATACACCAAGTCTTGACCCTTCTCAAAAATCATGGATTTCAGTATATCATGATTAGTGGGACATTTCTACTATGACTTGTAAGCAAATCAAATAAAACACACTGATTATATATTCAATAATTCATGTAAATCTCCTATGAGCCAGGCAACTTTATGTTCTGGAGCAAACATAAGATAGTAATCACTCCTCTTATTGAAGGTATATTCTAATAACAAAAAATAAATGTAATATATAAATTTTTATTAACACTGGTCAAAATTAATCCAGGAAGAGAGATTATTTTAGGTGGAATTAAAAAGAATATTTGTAATGTTACAATTTTTTTTTAGCTTTCTTTTCTGAGAAGCTTTCTTTTTAAGATTTTATTTATTTACTTTTAGAGAGGGAAGGGAGGGAGAAAGAGAGAGAGAGAGAAACATCAATGTGCGGTTGCTGGGGGTCATGGCCTGCAACCCAGGCATGTGCCCTGACTGGGAATCGACCCTGCGACACTTTTGTTCACAGCCCGCACTCGGTCCACTGAGCTACGCCAGCCAGGGCAGTGTTACAATTTTTAATTAGGTGAAAAAGAATGTTTTTGCTAAAACAAATAATGTTTAACCAAAGACTTAAAGGAAAAGAAAATGACTCAAATTAAAAGTTGCCGGAGGGATGGGGCAGGGGTGATTGTGGGACTGGATGAAAAAGGTAAAGGAATCAAGAGGTACAAGTTTGTTGTTACAAAATAGTCATGGGGATATAAAGTTTAGCAGAGGGAATATAGTTAATATTATTGTAATAAGTATGTACTGTGCTGGGTAGGTACTGGAAATACTAGGAGGAACACTTTGTGAAGTATATGATTTTCTAACCACTATGCTGTGCACCTGAAACTAATACAAAATAATAATGAAAGTAAACTTTAATTAAATAATAAAATTAAAAACACAGTAAGTTCTATTTTGGGTAGCCATAAAATACCGAAATTAAAAATATAAACTAGGGGAAGAAAATAGAAAATACAAAGTTGAGATATGCTTTGAGCATTTAAAGAAGGCAGCCCATCTGGGGAGAGAGCTCCTTTCTGAAACAATGAAGATTATTTTAGGACACTTGAGTTTACCTTTATATACTTTGGGTTATGGAGAGGAACATGGAAATTGGCTGTGATGAAACCAGTCTCTACACTGCTACCAAGATGGTTGTTCATGATAAATGGATCTGGCTGCTTTCTGGTGAAAAACTCCAAACTTCCCTTGCTGTATACTTGATATAAAAGAATGTAAACATGATGACTGTGTTTAAGATCTATAATTTGATCTCTCACTACTTCTGTATCCACATCACCACCACCGATCCTTTCACACGACATCACCCTCCAGTTCCCCACCAGATGCCTCCTCTCCTCACCACCCCCTTCTTTTCACAGTACGGTACGTTTGTGCAGTCGCCATGCTTTTCCCCATCTTGCCTTTTCTGCATCTCTAAACCCATTTCTACTTATTCTTTCAGCCTCAACCTCAAGAGCTGATACCTGTCTTGAGGGGAAAACTATGTGAAGTATATAATTGTCTAGCCATTATGCTATACACCTGAAACCAATATAAAATAAAACCAAAAGAAAGAAAGCTGATGCCTCTTGGAAGCTTTTCCCAAGAAATCCAATCAGAATTGCATTTTATGTCCACAGCCTTATGATTTAAACTTTTGTTGGAACCTTTTTCTTTCTTACCCTTATTTGTAAAGACTCATTTTCAAATTTCCAAACTCAAGAACAGTTCCTGGCACCTACTAGAAACTTATTGTATAAATGCAGAGTGAATGAATTGACAGATTTTTAGGAATTGATGAGATCACAGACTCTTTGAAAATAATATTTAGCTATTCTAATTCCACTTGGAAGACCTTGGGCATTACAAAGTTAAGGGGATGCCATAGTTTCTGAAGAGACACAAAATGTGTCTTATAGTTTCTAAAAAGAGAACAAGACAGATTTTTCAAAACTAAATAACAAAACTGATCATGTGAAAGAAACCTGGTTTCATGTTCATTTGAGAAATTGTTCACAAATGAACGAAGTTTAACCTGCTTTCAAATTTCACGGAACAAGGATTGGATAAAATCTGGTATGGGTACAGGACAAGAAGGTGGACTATCACTCCGTACCTACAGAATTTTGTTCAATTGACCCAGTTTAACCTCTAAGCAGGTCACAACTCTCAAAAATGAATTGTATAGGCTTATCCATGACTTAGGTGAAAATACAGATGACTGTTTTATGATATTTGTGGATTAAATCCATCTTGGAAAGAGAGCTGAAACATTGAATTTGACAGGGTCTTAGTAGGTTAAAAAGATGAGCCCAAACTGACAAGGTGAGATTAAATGGGCTAAGTACAGAGTCCTGAACTGAGGTTTTAAAAAAATCAATTGTGAAGCACAGCACTTAATAGCAGTTTTTGTGGAAAAGATGTAGAATAAAACGCTAGAAGGAAAAATAAAAGTGACAAAATGAAGTGAAATTTTGTATTATTTAACATATACATAGTGTCCAGAATAATTGAGGTCATCATACCATTATCCAGTTTTATTATACGTGGATCCACAATGCCTAAATGTACCTATTGTAGTTAAAGAGACATTGACAAATTGACCTAAGTAAAAGTGACTATCATGAACTGTAATTTGGCCATAAGTGGCCAGCTAACATTTGTTGAGCACATGCCATGTGCTGTTGCTTTAAGTGAGTTTCCTCACTCAGTCCTCGCAAGAGTCTCACCAGGTAGATCTCGGAAAGGCTAGTGGAGCACTGAAACCCCCTTTACTCGGGAGCTTTCCCCCAAATCAGTGCTGGGTGTGTTCCTTCTGACAGTCCACAGCACAGCCCCTGCCCTAAAACTGCCCAGGGAGAGGTGGCTTTATCAGAAAAGGGTGTCAGTTGAAGAAGCAATGGTAGGATCATCATATTGAGGTTAAAAAATAAAAGTTTAAAATTAAAAATTGAATATAACAGCAATGAAATAAATTTTAAAGGTTAAGAAAATTATGAATAAAATCATTTGATGAGGTCTGGAAGTTAAGGCCTTTTAAGAAAAACTTCTTTAAAATACACATATATAAATATACAGAATGCCTTCTCAGATCACAATCTGTTGGAAGTAGAAAGTTGTGAGGAAGGAATTATAATCATTAATTATATGATTGCAATCGAAATTGCCTTTATGTGCCTTACATTTTTAATTTTCTCCAAGATAAATATTTAAATCAGAAAAGGAAGTATATTCCCTAGCTACAAAGTAAGACTATCACCTATGAAGTGCATTAAAAAAAACATGATAAATTATTTTTTAAAAATCTATCTCTCTGTTTTTGCTCTGTCTCTGTACTTGCATTTCACATTGTGGTAAAAAGTTAATGTGAAAATGGTTATCAAATACATATGTGAATGATCTGATTTACCATAAAATTATGTAAACATATTTATAAATATTGATGATTTAAATGTATGATTTAAGTCTCAGTGTTTACTAATTTTTCCATCATTATAAAAAATTGCAGTTGAATCAACACTTTCTACAAACAAAATTTTACCCTGTATTGGTCAAAACTTTTGAAATCTTGAGAGAATTGCATGATTCAAAAAATATTTCCAACAACATTATAACTCTTAGCTTGAATGCACACTTTCTCTTTTTCATGCCTGGAAAGAGGGATATCCACTAATTTCATATCTGCGTTAAAAGATAGGTATCAAATATATTTTTCATGAGAAGTGCTACAGTTAAGTAATGTTCAATAGAAGGTGCACAGACATTCAATATTTCCAGGGTATCTAATAAGATTGTTTATATTTCATCAATATAATGTTCTATTTTTTATAATTTTTCTAGTTATAACTCTTAAAAACAAAATACATTTTAGTCATTAATCAAATTTTAACTAAATAGGAAACTGCATCATTTGTATAAAAAGGTATATGTGTGTATTAGTATTTATATAATGTGTTATACATATACATGTTGATCATATATTTATTCAAATTTCATATTTAAAAATTTGCTTAATTTTCTCAGCAAATTTAAATGAGTACTTCAGAATTAAAATGAGTAGTAAATGTTTCTTTTCAGTACAAACAACATTTCAATTTATTATCAATGGATTTTGATGCAACTTAACACATTTCATTTTCCTAAAATTGAATTTGCCTATATAATGCTTTTTTTATATGCCTAAATACAGAGTCTTCTGCCCATATTTTTCACTGAGATTGATTTTCTAATGACTTCATGGTATACAATAAATATTCGTTTATTTCCTTCCTTCTTTCCTGCATTCTTCCTTCCTTCCTCCCTCCCTCTCTTCCTCTTGTCTCAACTCACTCTAATTCTTTGCCTTCTGGCTTTCTTCCCTAAAATGCTTTAACACAACCCAGTCTCTCCCTTTTTTCCCAATGTAGTGAAATTTAAATTGGACAATACCAGGTTTTAGAGTTACATAATAATTTTTGTATTATGAGCTTTAATTTCTTTTGACCTTTACTACTAATGATATTACTTTTGTAAATGTATTTTCATAGTAATAAAATATTTTCACAATGATATACAATTACAGTTATGCATAAGAACCCTACTTAGAAAATGTTTTAAAATATTTTCATGAAAGCTATTTATATATTAAAACATAACATTTCAGTGGTTTTCTAATATTTGTCTACCTAATGTTAGAAGGCAATAAATCAAATTTTGTATCACTTGAGCTGTACAAAGTATAAAATATGTACATTTTCAAATTTCTAGTCGATGTTGTATAACATAATGGCAAATTCTATAAATATATATGTATGTTTGTGTATGTATATGTTATATAGACAATGTAAATAACTAAGTCATAGCTGGATTTCTCATTAAAATAAATTTTACTCTACATGTTATTCCTATATCTTTAAATTTTAGAGGAAGAACAAAAATATTTTTATATATAAAAATGAGACTTTAAAAATGTTATATAACCATACATTTTTTTCTATTTGTCTTAAAATTAAGTTTACTATTTGTACTTCCAAATTTAAAATTTGAAATATATTTGTTTTCATTAACTGTCTTCCAAGATGTCTTTTATTTTTAATTTTTGACTGAATTCTTACTGTACTTAAAGTACAATTTAATTTACGATATGTTTCCTACTTCTTCCATAAATATTCCACTTATAAAGTCGAGAAAATTAGAATCAGGGTTTAAAATCTTCTTTTGTTACTAAATATATTCTCTGTCTTCACTACATGTCAGATAACAACTATTCCAAGTTTTTAAATACTGACTCATTTTTAGAATAATAACCTGAATCATGACTTATTAAAATGCAAAACCGATTTGCTTACATAAATATTTTATGAGATTTCAGAAATTATTGTGTTATACTTACCAGCCAAAGCAAGAATGTATTCTTGAAATCTTGTTCCTATACGATTAGTGGCTGTGCAATTATAGCGTCCAAAGTCATTGTCAGATGTAGGTGCAATCTACAATAATTAAAATAATAACATGTTTAGAATTTTAAAACAGTATCACAGAAATCTTAAAGTAGAATCTAGCATGCCTACCATCCTCACGTATGTTTAATTATTAAAAATTCCTTGACACAGCTTTGTTTTCCTCTATGAAGTGAATATACCAAGTAATATAAATCCTTTTAAGATGTAATCCATGGAATTATATTATTCACAGGATCAGGTGAATACACTTTATCTATCAATAGATTAAGTAGATTAATGTCATTATTTTGTTTATATCTATTGAATAGAAAATTCATTAGTTATTTATATGTGCAAAGCTCAAAAAGTAGTAGACAGTTTGAAAAATATATATTCTGCAATCACTGCAGATATGAACTTGAAAACAAGAAACTTGTACCAAAAGTATTAACTCTTTGTTTACTCTGTTTTAACCTAAGATCAGGCAGAATTAAAGTTCTAGAGAGGCTCAACATATATTAGATATCTTCCACTTATAATCTAACTTAACATAAAATATTACTGAAGGGTTAAGACTCATTCCTAGGCCCTGACTGGTGTAACTCTGTCAGTTAGGCATCATTCTGCAAATCTAAAGGTCACTAGTTCAAATCCCCATCAGGGCATATGCCTGGGTTGCAGGTCAGGTCCCTGGTTGGGGGTGTGGCAGAGACAATGGATCGATGTTTCTCTTCCACATCCATGTTTCTCTCTCTTTCTGTCTCCTTTCCCTCCCTCTAAAAATAAATAAATAAAATCTTTAGAGAAAACTTTCCTGGAAGGTATTTTGCATGAAAACCCTACCCTTGTGTAGCAATCCCTGCAGACAGGCATGCTAATCTTGATATCTATTAACGGTGTGCCTCCATTTCTGTTCAATCCCTATCATTCTCTTTCCTTTTAGGGAGATCATAGCTGACCTCAATCCTGACACATCTGAAATCCATAATTAAGTTAACCTTCTGGGACTCTATTGCTGAACACTGGAACCAACCTTGTAATTTTAATGTACTGAAATTCTGAAGTATCAATTCAGGAAAGAGGTTTGATGAGAGTAATAGATACAATTTTCAACCCAAGTAACTATTATTAAGAGAGAATATGCTTACAACAAGAGTTGATGTTAATTTCAACTCTGTCCCAAAAGGGGGAAAATGATCTTGTGATAATGGGCAGCTATTAGCTAAAAGAGCATTTTTGAGGTCCACTGAAGACGGTCTTTGTGAAAGAGTATAAAAGAACTGTGCCATTCATTTTCCAGTCAGCTGCCCATCTAGGCAGAGAGCATCAGTTTAAGGATTAGAAGTTTTAACAGCTCCCATATAAGCACTCCTAAGCTATTAAATATTCATTTTTCTTACATTCAGCTTTTAATAAACCAGGCTAATTTAATTCTAAAATAATTTTACTAATGAGAAAGGAATTTGATCCCCCAAAATGTCCTTACTGTACAGGCATATGAGAAAGGTATTTGTAAATTCTATGAGGAAGAATATGTACTAAACCAATACAACACAGAGTCAGGGCAGCCCTAACAAAAATTGCCACTATTGCACCCCTCAAGATTAATAAAGCAATTTAAACATATCAATTTTTATTGGAACAATTTTTTAAAGACCTGTTCATTTTTAAAAATTTCTCTGTTTATTCACCTATGAAAGATAAAAGCTTTACAGTTATATCATAAATAAATAATTCATTTGGCATGATGTATTATTAACAAATACAGAAAGTACCCCTAGTAGAACATACTAAACAATACACACACACACACACACACACACACAATACACACATGCACACAGATCTAGACATAACTGGGCCAAATCATGTGCCTGGCAGCACATTTAGTGTATTCTAGGAATGCAACATGAAAGTAAAGTCTAACAGTGGGTTTATACCTAATCTCAGAACAATAAATCAACAGAAAATGTTATCGAAGTATCAAATAATATATTATGCTAAGTGAAATAAGCCAGGCTGTGAAAGACAAATACCATATGATCTCACCTGTAAGTGGAACCTAATTAGCAAAACAAAGAAGTGACGAAGATAGAACCAGAAACATGGAAATAACAGACTGACAGTGACCACAAAGGAAGGTGGAGGGGGTCATGGGGGAAAGATGGGAAAGGGTTGTCAAGCAACATGTATAAAGGACTCATGGACAGAGACAATGGGGGGGAGGGTTGAATGTGGAAGGTGGGGCTGGGTGGGGCAAGGGAGAGTAATGGAAAAATTGGGACAACTGTAATTGAATGACAATAAAAATATCAAATAATAAAAATGGTATATAATAAAGCATCAATTTAAAACTACTTAAATGTTTTAAATGTGCAAATAAGTGCTGACATTTATCCAGGGAATGTTAGGGACATCCACTTAAGACACACTTCTATGTATTTTAATATGCAATTAAAATAATTCAAGTTTACTTAGGATGTTGGGCTTTGGCAACACAGAGTACATCAACAAATACAGTTTTAAATATCAAACTCTAAGCTGAGAGTATAGTGTTAGTAAAAAAAAGCTTGCTAGCCTTTTTCCTGCACCTCAAAACTAGATTTTCTTTACGTATTCCACAGTGAGAAAAACATTTATGTAATAGCATCTTTACTTAAGACAAGCAACAACAACACAGATGATTTAATGCAGAATATTCTAAGCACCCTACTAGAAACTTACTGCACCACACCAGTTTTTGTCCCTGTACCGAAAATTTGTCTTATTATCTCATGGGGTACACAGGAATATTTTTTAAAAATAGTTTAGATGACCTTTAGAGATGCATTTATGAACTATAATCCAAAGGAGTTCTAGATTTTTTATATACTTTAAAATTCATACAGTTAAAAGTTACAATATATATTTAATCAAAGAAAAGGAAAAATCTTTAAAAATCAGTTTAAGAAATTTATTATTGGCTATTTTATTATTAACTGTAAACTTAATTTTTTTCTACCCTTTATTTTATGTTCTTAAGCATTAACAATTAAGTTACTATTCAATAATTACTAAACAAAAAAGCAATAATAATGTACTATAACAACCAATTATGCATGCTAGTAATGCAAGTTTAGTACTTATTGTTTTTCTTGTTGTGTTATATTTTTTTATCTAGTTTTTAAGTTTAGTTACTCATGTTTATTATTTATTCAGGATTTAAATTCAATGATTAAAAATAGCAAACACAAAAATATATATGCTCAAGATTAATACTTCAACCAACAGATCACCTGGCTGTATATAAATTAAAGAAAAATTGCTTAGTTTTCACTTTGGGGTGGGGAAGAATGTGATTTAGGGAGAAGATTAAGTAACATGGGAGCCTTATATGAATGACATATTAAAGGCCAGATTTATAAATTGTTGCTTGACCTTGATGATGGACAATTATGAACTGTCCCAGAAACTAAAAAGCAGCAAGATGAAGTAAAGCAGATATTACAGATTTGAAACATGAACTCAAATCTACCTGTCATGGACTGACTTCGTCCCCAACCCCCATAAAATGTGTCCGTTGGACTCTAATGTGACTATGTGTGGAGACAAGTTCTTTGAGGAGATTCAGAGGAAAGGTCAGGTGGGTGTAGGGCCAGAGGGAACAATACGCAAACCAAGGTGAGAGGTTCCACCATAATCCATGGACTCTGTCACTTTGATCTTGGACTTCCATTCTCCAGAAATTTGTCCACGGGGGAAATGTTTCTGTTGTTTAAGTCACTGAGCCCGTGGTATTTTGCTTTGGAAGCCCGAGCTCACCAGTACATTGCCCAAAAGCAGTTAAATGCAACATTGGTTTTTAACTGTGGTTAAATTCCTAAAATTTAGGCTAAATCTGACCAAATGTCTTTGTGAAATTGACCTCTGTGTCAATCTGCCAATAGCTAGTTCTAACAGAGTTACAAAGAAACCAATTTAAATTGATTTAGATGAAGCGTCTTTATGCAAATGTTTGGGAAAGTGATGGCTAAACCTTTTTATTAGCCAAATGTTTTAATAAGTCCAGCTGCCAGGTAGAAGAGTTAATACAGCACCAATGAGAACATCTTTAAGTTCACGCAGTGCACATTATCAGATGGTATTTTAAATCATATATTTTTAAAAAATAATTAGTGCTCTTGCTGATCTAGTGTCTGCACTAGGTCTGGCATCAACGTGGCAACATTCAAGGACTCTAGGACCACAGAGTGCTGAAGGAACAGTGCCTAAGGCCCAGGTTGGGAAGGAAAGGGGAATGGCACAATGTACAATGAATTCGTGGGAAGAGATAGCATCTGTTCAGTTAAATAAGGCTGTTGTACTGAAGATCATTCCCAATTGTTCTGAAAGGATCATAACTTGGAAGTGCTGATGATCATGGTCATAGACATAAAAACTTTGAAAATTGACACATACACAGAATCTGTAATGAATACATAAAAGGTACTGTATTCGAACAGAATTTAAAGGCCAGTTACTTGGCAGTACAAAACAATGATCTACCATCATAATTGTAAAAATAAAATGAAATGAGGCATTGAACAAGTAAATCTGGTTTATTTAGGAACTTGTAAAAATATAGCCAGCATATGGCATTTAAATATGCCAATCCAAGCAGAAGGAAGTGTCGCCACAGAACCAACACTGAAACTGAAAATTTGCTTCAAGAACTGACAAATTATATCCCTACTTTTCTCTCATATAATTGTTTTTATTTTCCAAAAATAAACTCATGAAAAATAATGGCTTTTGCCATGCACTCCTATTTCCTCATAAATAGTGAGATGTTAATCATTAATGACCCATAATCCAAATGCATAAAATTTCCCTTGAAGTAAATAAATGTAAAACATATACAATAGGTTTACATATATTTTACAATATAAACATGTTATTATATTTATATATTTAGATCTTTAAACATATTCTAAAATAGTAGAAAATGGCTAAAATAGTGCAATTTATATATATATATGAAGACTTACCTCTAATATCATCTTTTTCCCCGCACTATATGTCTTTAAATTAGTGATGTTTTTAGCTGGCAAAAGTAATTTCTCTCTTCTCCAATGGACTGATGCTGGTGGATTAGATTTCACATCACAGCTTATATTTATTGGATTTCCTTCCCAAGAGTAATAAATTGTTTGGTTTGATATGAACTTGGGAGCATCTGTAAAGCAATATAATATTTATATAATTTGACATGATCATTTAATTAATATAAACAATAGTTAGTTACTTGAGTACAAAAAGAAGCCACAGCAATTCTAATTTCATTTTGTGTGTGTGTGTTGGCTGTTGTTCTTTTTTATTTGACAATATAAAGGAAAAGAGATCAGTGCCCCTGACTAAATAGTCATGAATTGCATGTTTTATTTTTTTAATTTTTTCTTGTTGTTCAAGTACAGTTGTCTCCATTTTCTCCCAACCACTCTCCCCCACCCCACCAACACCCACCTCCTACCCTCAATCCTAACCCCCTTTGGCTTTGTCCATGGGTCCTTTATACATGTCCTTGATGACCCTTCCCATTTTTTCCCCAGTATCCCCTTCTCCCCTCCTCTCTGGTTACTGTTAGTTTGTTCTTTATTTCAATGTCTCTGGTATATTTTTGCTTCCTTGTTTGTTTTGTTGATTAGGTTCCATTTATGTGTGAGATCATATAGTGTTTGTTTTTTACTGCCTGGCTTATTTCACTTAACATAATGTTCTACAGTTCCATCCATGCTGTCACAAAGGGTAGGAGCTCCCTCTTTCTTTCTGCTGTGTAGTATTCCATTATGTAAATGTATCATTGCTTTTGGATCCACTAATTTACTGATGGGCACTTAGGTTGCTCCCAGTACTTGGATATTGTCAATTGTGCTGCTGTGAACATTGGGATGCTCTTTTGAACTGGTGTTTCAGGATTCTTAAAGTATCATCCCAGCAGTGGAACTGCAGGGTCAAAAGGCAGTTCCACTTACAGTTTTCTGAGGAAATTCCATACTGTTTTCCACAGTGGCTGCACCAGTCTGCATTCCCACTGACAGTGCACTAGGGTTCCTTTTTCTCCCCAACCTTGCCAGCACTTGTTGTTTCTTGATTTGGTTATGATGGCCATTCTGACCACTGTGAAATGATATCTCATTGTGGTTTTAATTTGCATCTCTCTGATGTCTAGTGATGCTAATGAGCACCCTTTCATATATTTCTGTACATCCTCCTTGAAGAAGTGTCTGTTCAGGTACTTTTCCCATTTATCAATTCAATTGTTTCTCTTCCTGGAGTGAGTATTTTATATATTTTGGAGATCAAATCCTTGTCTGAGATATCAGAGAGATCTGATCACATATCAGAGAGATCAGAGGTCTCAGATACTGGCACATATATTTTCTTATATGATTGGTTCCTTTTTTATTTTGCTGGTATTTTCTTTAGCTGTGCCAAAGTTTTTTATTTTGATGAAGTCCCATTTCTTTATTCTTGCCTTTATGTCCCTTGCTTAAGGGACGTATCTGTGAAAATATTGCTGCATGGAATATCTGAGATTTTCCTACCTATGTCCTCCTAATTTCAAATATTTAACATAGGACATGAGAGCTCATGAAAATATGTCATTTGATTGTTTCATCAAATAATTTTAATATTAATATAAAAACATTCCAAACTGAGTTAAGTTTACTTGTAATATTCTGACAAAAATATCCATCCAGTAAATTAATGGCTAACTACATATTAAGAATGTGTTTCTGAAACAACCCATATTGTAAAAGGAGAGTTTATTATAAAACTTAACAAAGTCAGTGTCTTATATCATTTTTAAGGCATGCCTTAGTCATATAAATTTTTTGACAAATATTTTTAAGCAGATTCCTGAAATATCATTTTCAATTTTTATTAAACCAGAGGAAATTCAACTTAGTCAATAACAGTTAACTTGAAAATTAATCAGTTTCTACGATAACCTATCCATTTTTAGGCCCTTACACCAGACTTCTATAATAACAGTCATGAGAAAATAGGCAACATATTTTATCCTTTCATTAAAATAACCTAATGGTGTAGACTCACAAATATGGGCCTTCATCTTGTTCTACTGTAGAAAGCTGACAGAGTGCAAATGTCAATCCATCGCAACTTCTCTGAATATCAACCTCTTGACTGTATATTGTTTGAAAAAATTCATTATTGTATTTCATTTTTTTCATTATTTTGTTTCTACATAAACACAATTCTAAATTAAGTGGTAGCTAAACTGATGTATAAAGTGGTGTATAAACTGATTATTGTTGTTACTAATATTAACTATTCAGAACTTACTACCACTTATAAATGATCAGTTTGAGTTGAGTTGTCTAACTTCCATGTTTTGTTTTATTACCTCTAATTACTTAGAAATAATCTGCACCCAATTTTATTATATCAACAGATTATATATCAGATATATAGCATATGAATTATAATCTATAGAACTAATGATCAAATAATCATCAAAAATTTATTGTTCTACTATGATTTATTGTATATTTTTAATGCCAATCTCACACGGAAGTATGAAATGTTGGTCAAATGCTCCCCAAAACAGTAAGTTTTTACAATTTATTCTATTTAATCTTTTCAATAACCTTGTAAGGAAAGTGTTATCCTGTTTTAAGAGGGATCTGGAGTAAGAGCCCTCAAGCTTATTCTGATAATAAATTATAGGTCTGGGATAGAATCTAGGGTGATTTTAACCAGGCTCCATTATATTTCCATTCAATCCAGAATCAAAATTTTAATTTTCAGTGCTAGCAACATATTGGTGATTTGGACCGTATCATATATTATTGAGGAAAATACAATTAACGCAATTCCTCAGGAGGATAAAGAACCTTAAAATCTTTATAATCTTAATTTTGTAATTGAGTCCTACCTACCTTTCAAAAGAGAGTAAGTTGAGACATCATCAAAAGTTTATACAAAGAATTGTAAGTGAATTATTATTTGAATAACAAAAACTCAAAATAACTTACTGTCCCTCAAAACAAGATTGACTAGATAGTGACACCATCTTGGCACCTAAGTGCACTAAATATTTCATAGATGTATTTGCCTATGGTTTTCCGTCAGCTTGCAATGTGACTGTCCTTCTTTCACCTGGTTGTCTTCAAACCTCAGCCCCACACTCCCTCAACACTGCCTTTCCATAGCCATCAACGGTGGGTCAGATTCCCTGCTTTGTGCTCCACGGGTTCTGTGTGCTTCCTCAGCATATTCACAGCCACGGGAAGGATCTGTTTGTTTGATTGTCTCTCCACCAAAGGATCTGAGTCTCATGGATTAAGCCATGTCTTACAATTATTTTCTTGATGACTTACACAGTGCAAGATGCTTATTTTGTTCTCAAAAAACTGTACATCAAATTTACTGGAAACTAAAGAGTCAATTAATTTCCAATTCAACAGATTAACCTGTTTAGTTCATCTGAACAAGTGTTTTCAAGGCATATGTAAAGAAATTTTTCATGGCCCTAAAAGATTCATTGGAAAATCTAAGAATGTGTAAAAACTTAGGGGAGTAATTGTAAGAGAGACTAACTCTCTGATATTCAAAGCAAAGAGCTAAGCTTCCATCTATATCTATGTGTACCTATAAAAGATGTTACTACTGCTTAATATGTACAAGTATAATATATTTAATATTATAATACTTTAGAGAGAGGTTTATGAATAATTTATTTGTATAAAATATAGCCCACTATGAAAATCATACATGTTAATAGAACTCTAGTAGCTGACTCACAGTCTACTCTGTCTACAATATGGCATCTGTGTGCATAAGTATTATATTATTATAATGTGACCATAAATTTAAGGCTGCATTTTTTTAATAAAAGCAAGCAATTGCCACTAATTGCTTGCCTATAATCTCAGTGGGAATTTAATTCAGAATTACTGATGCTGAATGCAAATATGCCACAGGCTATACATGCTATAATGAAAGCTATATTAAAAAATGTACTTGGGGGGTGAGGCAACAAAACATTGATATTTCACACCAGCAATAATGCAGAAACTAGATTCCTGTACATGATACATTTTGTAAATATCAAAAGAGTAGCAACACAGTAATATTTCCTGGTACAAGATGGGCAGGCACTGTCATCAAATGACAGAGGCTGGACCATTTTTTCAAGAGGATGTGGCTCTGGGAAAGGCAACACGAGAGGACTTCAGAGTAAGAAAAATGTAGCCCTATATTTCTTTAATAAATCAAAATTTGTAACTTTCACAAAACTAAGCTTTTCCAGAAAATCAGGTATTTTTGCATTAGAAAAGTCTTCAAATGTTGCAGAGAGGAAATGAACTTTAAAAAAAGGAAAGTCATGGGAGGGAGAAATATGGCATAGGCAGAACTGAGGAAAGACCAGAATTTACATAGGGGTTGTGTGTGTATGTGTGTGTGTTATCAGTATACACATATATACATACACACACCCATATATACAGTATCAATGTGTACATATGTATATACTGATCTATCTATGTATCTGTCTGTCTGTTTTTCTATCTACGACAACAAAAAGATAGGCAAGGATGAATCTTCACCTTAAAGTTGTTTTCTTTGCCTAGGTTTCATGTATGTTTTCTATGCATGGGGATATTAATTCACAAACTATAAAGTTAAGGGCTACAAAGTTATGGAAACATCCCTTGAGGTATTAAATGTCCTCCATGTTCTATTGAAGTCTATTGTAATTTGTTCTAAACACTGTCATCAAAGTTTTAATTACAATAAATAGAAAGAACTACTAGAAAAAAAGTTTTGATCTGAGAAGAGTACAGAAGAAAAATCAGGTAAATCTAAATAGTGATAAGATAGAAATATAGGATTAGGCAAAAGTAGGTTTACAGTTGTGAGGATGCAAAGCAGTGTTCATTCTTGTATTATCATTTATTAATCACGGTATTAATTTCTATATGAAAAAATGCAAACCTACTTTTGCCCAACCCTGGCTGTTATCCACTGGATAAATGGATGGGGAGGTAGAGATAACTTTCAAGAAGTGTCTGGTAACAATAAGAAGCCAGGAAAGCGGCACATACACTCTCCTTGATGGAACTTTAGTCAGGCTACTATAAGCTATTTTTGGGTGGGGTTGGGGGCAGGGTTCTACCTCGTCCTTAGACCTCGTCCCTGGTCTGCATGCAGTAAAGAATCTGCTAAGTCAGCTTAGTGAGAATCCTTCCACCCCTGGTATCTGATTATTGTGGATATGTGATCAAGTTCCATATTAGTCCACCTTAACGTCTATGTCCATGACCTGCTTTGAGCAAGAATACTATTAGGACAGTTTAGCAAGACTCACACTGTCCTTGAAACTTAATCAAGTTCCCCTTAGGAATGTTCCCTTCACTGGCTCTTGTCCCTCTGCTCATTGGCTTAAATCCCAGTTGTCTTTGTGTCTTTGGAGATGAAGTGAATCTGCCTCTCCTGTTACAACAGTCTTGACTCCTATTGCCACAGACTTGAATAAAGCCATCCTTACCATTTAAAGGTGTCAGAATAATTTCTCTTTGACAAAAGCAAGGATATATCCAAAAAGGTAATTAAAAGGAAAACTTGTTTGTGTCTTCCCTGTAAGAGGGAAAGCCCAAGACAGATGTGAAGCAAACACAACAGCAGTAAGAGCTATTGGGTTATTTTCTCTAATTTTCTATGTGTGAAATATTACAATTACTTTAAGTTTTAATCACAAAATTAGAACCTTACCTAACCAAATGTTCAGACAGGAAAAAAAATGGAAGTGTTATATTTAACTGTGTGCATTCACCAAGTTCTTCTCTGTATTTATGGCATTTACCTATAAACAGAGTTAAATGTGCACCATGTTTATGAACATGGTCATTTTAAGTTATGCAGAATTGGAGAGATTTCAAAACGTATAATATCTGGAAAGGAACATGAAGTCATCAACAAATCTTTATTCTACATGTAAAAAAGCCCTTGTTCTGGGATATCTGGGAATGTGGGGCTGGAGTCAAGTTCACCACCTTTTAGCTCTTCACGTTCATCTCCTGCGACCACGCGGCTGTGCCAGTTATTCCATTAAAAACTGCGGGTGGATTCTCTGAGGGTCGTCTCTATAGGTCATTAATGGTGTTATTCCACTTTGGAATTGTTTGAAATGATTACACCAAGTAATCAGGGAAGTACTTTACTCTGTTCTGTGCATCGTACTTAAGCAATAAAGGAAATGTATAATGCATTTTAGAAGCACTGCCCTGGAAAAGAGTGCGTACTGTACACTCACTTATTTCCAGGCCATGCCAATAAAGCGAGACCATTAAAATTATCTCCACTTTTCCTATTTCTGTGTTTATGAGTGAGAAGCTAAGATGTAAAAAGACATGTATTCTGGGGCAGAGCAGTCATTTTCCATACTAAAGATTTTACAGCAAGGATCAAATTTTAGCAACATACTCTTGAATAAATGCTGCTTAAAGACTCAGGAGAATTAATCTTACAGAGAAGAAAATAAAAACCCTAAAACCTGAGAGAAGGAGAAGACAGAGGAGGTCAGAAGAAGAAGAGGAAAACGAGAACAGGGACAAGCACCTGATAAAGTAAATACATATGTAGAGAGAAGGTTATCATATTCACCATCTGTAAAGAGGCACTGAACCACATAAAGGGTGACATTTGCTTTTTGGTAGAATTATATGAACCATTTAAACTAATGTTAATTATTGTATGTTTATAAATGCCTCTGGTTCATAATTTATGACACACACACACTTGCATGCATACATATATATGTATGTATGCATGCAAGCATTTTAATAATATATAATTAAAATGAATAACCCTTCTTCATGAAACCTTACTTTAATAAGTTAATATTTTTTTGAATTATTTATTTATTTATTTATTTATTTATTTATTTATTTATTTATTTATTTTTAGAGAGGGAAGGGGGAGAGAGAGAGAGAAACATCAATGTGCAGTTGCTGGGGGTCGTGGCCTGCAACCCTGGCATGTGCCCTGACTTGGAATCAAACCTGTGACACTTTGGTTTGCAGCCCCCACTCAATCCACTGAGCTATGCCAGCCAAGGCAATAAATTAATATTTTTAAAATTGGGGAATACATGAGAGGAAATAACATAAGAGATGTCTGGTGGTGAAAATATTGGGATGTAGATTATCTTTAGGCCCCCAATCTTCTATGTAATGATTACATGATTAATAACATGTATACATTACTTTATAGACTCTAAGAAGATGAATTTGTAAAACTGGATGTAAAATGAATACAGGCCTTCAAAATCAAGGAACTATGTGCACTTAGCTGTTATCACAATGGAATAATCTCTAAGGAGAAATTATTTAGATTTTATTAAATGGCAGCTACGTGGGCAGAGGGCTCAGCAAGAACCTTTCAACAGGACCACGACTGCATCTCTTATTCAAAGTGTCCAGCATAAGAATAAATAACAAAGTGTACCAGCACCTGAATTTGCCAATTTCTCAATTTTGAGGCCAGGAAAGGTATATGCCAGGCGTACCAGAAGACATCACACAAACTTTTAAGACTGCCTTCAGACTTGGTGACAAGTCACTTCTGTTTTGATAAATGTGCTTTTTGTTTATTAATTTTTTGCCTTATTGCTGAGACTGAGAGCTGAGCATGTAGCCAGCCCTCGTCACTACGCTCCTGTCATTGAACGAGACATCCTGACTTGATTACTTGTTAGTACAAGCTTTTCACTTTCTCTTGTCATTTCCTCCCAGGCTCTGAAGGCTTTTTCCCCCTGAACATGGTTTATTTGTGGTTGGTACCCGTGACCTGAGTGAAGTCTTACTACTTGCTGAGGGCTGGCCTGGATTCCAGACTGCTGCCTGCTCCTGAGAAGGCTGAAGCTGATGACAAAATACAAGCTCCGGCAACTAAAATAAGAAATTATTTGACCTTCAAGTATTATTTGGACTTCAAGTATTATGAATAACAGAACCAGGGGACTCACTATACAAACTCACTATATATTACCCATTAGGTGAATCAAATTGAAAAGGATGACAAATGGTAAGATTTACAAACAATGAAAAAATACATTTAAGTCTTTTAAAGTCTTTTGTCCTCCTAAAACGATATTGGGATTATTGAAATCTGTCTTACATTCTCTCCAAATAATTTATATACTGTGGTGAAATATTGTCCTGTTTTCTAGTCATCGTACTCTGTGGTGTGGTATAAAATTTTAAATGTGTTTTCTTTAATATTTGATTTTTAAGAAACACATATAATAGCAACAATTATTTTAATGTGTAATAGAATATTCTACTTTAAAAGCTTTGACATTCACTCCTCACCAGTAAGTCACAGTATATAAAAATACCCTTCATTTTTCTGTATTGTCATTACCACATCCATGTTCAAGGTCATAATCATTACCTGGTCAACTTTGGAAGCTCTGTCCTTCCTCGATTACTGGCCTACCAGTTTCTGTTTTAAGGTCATATTGCTATCTTTTCTAAAGTTTTCTAAAAGTTTCCTAAAATTTCGTAAACCAAAAAAAATATGGTTTATGAAGTTCTACATTAGCTGTTCTATGCATTTTCTCTGGCCTTGTCTCCATTTGGATTAACTTAGTTCCTTAAACTGTCATCATCCTCAGCCTTTCCTTCTTCCAGGCCTTTGCCTGGCTGTCTCATCTATCTAATCACTTCTTGATGTATTTCATCTTAATGTCATTGTGTATGTTCCACATCCCTAATTAAAGCTCAAAAATCTGAGAGCAAGGACAATGTTGCCTTTCTTATGTTCTCTACAGCACCTGAATGTATTTGCTACTCAGTATTATATACTCATTAAATAATAAATTAATAAATGAAACCCAGGATAATTACACATTCCAGCTACCAACACTCTGTTTAACAAGAGAAAAAAGTATACAGGCATTTGTTTGACTTTGCTAAAATCATAGAACTTAGGACTTGAATGCAGTGTTAATTCTATAATTACACATTTTCTTTCATAAGCTCTTAGTGCCTATTTTATGAAGAAACCAGCCTTTAAATTAGCAAAGAATTAACTGCATATGTTTTTCTTTAATATCTAAGATACCTTGATGCTTTGTTCAGTCATTAAATGTTCTCATTTGATTTATGCTGTGGGAAACTACCAAGGGAATAAAAGCTAATATATCCTTTGGCACATTTAGGGATGATTCAATTAATAAGCTCACAGACCCAGTTCTACTGTATGTTCACTCCTATGCAGAATCAGGTATGGCAGTTAACTAGATTCAATCCATGTGTCGTGGGAATTCTAATGGCTACACGGAATACTAAATTAGATGTGTGTTTATTGCCAATTTAACCATAGTACTCGATGTGCATTTCCCGTACTAAATTTGAACAACCAAATTGTACATGAATCTCAGCATATTTTATGACCCTGGAGTCAGAAGCATCATTTACATTGAGATATGCCTATAGTATCTTCCTAGTACACACTTTGACTTTTATTAGTTATATAAATATTGCTGATTATAAAAGAAGTTTGAATATAAGGTGAATGATTTCTCTTTCTACCACTTTTTTTCTTGTCTTAATTACTTCTTCTCCTTAAATCATACATACAAATATTAATAAAAATATTGTACTACTTACTTGAGGCTATTTTGTCCTCTATTATTGCTTTATATATTGCATTTTCCACAAATAGCTTCAGTATTTTAAATATTATTATTACACACAATTTCACATATAAATCTGGGAAACAAGGCTTCAGTGAATCTTTCATAAAAATTTCTGAGTCATCAAAAGGAGTATTGCTCACAGAGATACAGCAGAGTTAAAATTATTTTATAAATAACAAAAATGTCAGTTTCCCCAGAATCTGATTTAGCAGTAGTACATTTTGTAATTTATGTAATTTGTGTTTACTGATGTAAAACAACTTCAGAGTATGTCACTGTATTAAAATTGGAAATAAAACTCTATCAAATAAAGTGTAAATTTTTATATATTGATTTAATGTGCAAGTCCTTAACAGTATAAAATTTTCTCAGAAAACTAATAATGGATCTGCCTTTTGACCCAGCAATTCCACTGCTAGGATTATATCCTAAGAACCCTGAAACACCAATCCAAAAGAACCCATGTACCCCAATGTTCATAGCAGCACAGTTTACAATAGCCAAGTGTTGGAAGCAACCTAGGTACCCATCAGTAAATGAATGGATCAAAAAACTATGGTACATTTACACAATGGAATTCTATGCAGCAGAAAGAAAGGGTAGGGAGCTCCTACCCTTTGCAACAGCATGGATGGAACTGGAAAGCATTATGCTAAGCGAAATAAGCCAGGCAGTGAAAGACAAATACCATATGATTTCACCTTTAACAGGAACCTAAACAACAAAGCAAACAAACAAGCAAAATATAACCAAGGATCCTGAAATAAAGAATAGGCTGACAGTGTTCAGAGGGGAGAGGAGAAGGGATTTCAGGGGAATTTCAGGGGAAAAGGGGAAGGGTTTATAGGAACAAGTATAAAGGACACATGGACAAAAACTAGGGGCAGGTGGAAATGGGAGGGAGGTTGGGAGGGCTGGGTGGGTGGGCTGGGATGGGAGAAAAGACAGAAAATTGTACTTCAACAACAATTAAACTAAAACTAAAAAAAAGATAGTGCAACAAAATAAATTTATTTCTTAACCTTCTCATTTCTACCAAGCCTTCAGAACTTAAAAATAAATCAAAAGCAACCTAAAACATTTCCACTATTTTATCTTAAAGTGAATGGTTGTACATTCTAGAATGTTGCTTATCACATGCATCATGGAATGTGTCTAGCTCATGACATAGAAAACAAACAACAAAAACCCTCAGGATTATTGCCTGCATAGTAACAGTAATAATACCATCAGAAATAATAATGACAATGGATATAGATCACAGGGTGCTTGTCACCTGTTGGTGCATGTTATGTACTGAAATGTAATCACAATTGCATTACATTAGGCATTATTAGTGTCACATTTCATGTTTATATTTATCACCTCTTAATCAACAGTCTGAAATGTAGGGAAATATGTCACCCTTTCCCTACCTCACTTTAAGTTTCTTAAATGAAAATTGGTAACTGTCACATATTTATAACTTTCAAATAACCATAATACTGTTTAATTAAACTTAGATCATAATTGCTTTCTGCTAGACTATTGTTTATGTTGACATATATTTTATTTTTAGTGTGCATTCAATTAGAATACTTTTTTATTTAAAAAGGTGGTAAACTATAATCAAAATTTAATTATTTTTACATGTACAGCAAAATATTGAGCCATAAAAGGAAAGTCAAGTTGTGATTGAATGTGCATCATGTGTAACACATTTTTCAGAGCATTGCACCATAGTAAACACAATAAAAAAATGTACATACAGCTTCCCTAAAACGACAGTTTACTGACATAGGTCTCCACTGTTAGTTGGCATTTTCAGGGCTAAAAGTATGTACTCTTTGTTTATGTTTACGTATGCCAGGATAAACATACTGTCTAGCATATTTTAAGGGTTAAGAAGTGTTAATTTAATAAACTTGCAGGATAATAATGTAAAACAGTTGCTAAAATACTGTTATGTACAATAATTGTAAATAATTGTTTTATAACAAAATTAATAAATTAAAAAATTGGAGAAGTTAAAATATATAGAAGCAAGAACACATTGCAAATAGTATGAACGAGAAACACCATATATAACAAAAATTTAATGAAAGGATTTTTTAACCTTTCATTTTTATTTTTAAATGTTTTATTGTCAATTTCATTAAAAGGTAATCAAGTAGTTTCTATACATATATTTCTAATTAGACTAACTGAACCACTATGTAAAAGTACTTTCGATTTTGCTTCCCAAAATAAAACTCTAGATTTAGAAAAACACAAAATAAAGATTTTAGGATATCACATACAAAATATCTTTGCAACAGCTTCTGGGAAAACACAAATGTGTTTCCTTTTTTTCCCCTTTAAAAAAGGAGAGATATTAGAAATAATTACACTTGTCTTTGATATTACATTAGATTGGAAAAGTTTCTACTTATTCTAGGGAAGAACTTATAATTGTGTAAATAAAGATATTTTAAATAAAATTTAAAAATATATGTGAATAGATTCAGATGAAATCATTACCTTGGTTTATTAGAAAATAATCTGGAACTTTTACATATCCTTATTATGGATAAAGAACTAAAATAAACACTTTTCAAAAATTATTAAAATAAATAATCATAATGAGACAAGTTGCTTAGGGTAAAACTATATTTAAATCAGTGTTTTGCACTGATGATTTAAGAGTACTGGGAACAAATAATTATCATGCTATGAAATCAGAGAAAATCACAGAAACAATAAATGTATCATAATATATATTATGGTATTAGATGGATAATTGCTCTTACAATTTTAGAAGACTTTTTAGCAAGATAAAGTGATGGTTTTATTTAAAACAGAATTATCATTGAATTACATATATCTAACAAGGAATATTTGATATCCTGCTATATATGAAGCATTTTCAGATACTCAGTGTGATGAAAACTAATAATTTAAAGGGGTGCATGGCTTTTTATCAGATAGTCTTCATCTTTATCACAGGGTCAGAAACAGTGTCTCTTGTCAACAATACTGGAGCAGAGAGGACATTTTACTCAGGATGGAATAAGTATGAAATAAAGGAATCTATGTGCATAACTATAGTAAGTCAAATGTGCTATATAGGTTGTAAAACTGTGAAGATAGAGAATCAATATTATCTGATACTCAGGTTCCGCTTTAAAATATTGTGATGACATTACACCTCTAAGAGATTTTTTCCTATCACGGCTCATTTGTATAGTTTCTATACCACATCTGCAATTACAAGCGCATTGAATTGTATGTTATTTTATAATACTTTCTAAACTGTTACCTAAGCAGATTCAGCTTCTTCAAGGGCTGGATCTTTCCTAACAGTCCTTCAGAACATATTGGTACCACAAGGTCTGAAGTGCTTTTAAACAACATTTGATTTGTGTCAAACAATATCTATTGGGCTTAAACAAAAATGTGATAAGACTAATATAATTGATAGCATCTGAATATGTGAGGAATGTAATATTTTGGAATTTCCTGGAGAGTTCATGGAAAGTTTGGGTTAAAAAATACAGCTGAATAAATAGTAAAATATTTTACACCTTTCTCTTTTAATATTCTATTCTTATTTTCTGAATATGCAGATAAGCTTTGTATTTTATTTCTCTTAGATGCTGTCCTTGAAATTATCATACTGGATATAAAACCTATATAGTTGCTAGCATTAGAGACAATTTATTTCTGCAAATGAGCCATCTCTTTTAAAGTTTGAACAGCTTAAATGTATTGTGGTGAGTGTAAGAAAAAGAATCATAAGAGAAGATTTTAATCATGGATATAAAAGGTGTGTCTACTATGACCAAGGAGTTTTTCTAATATCTAAGTGTTTACTGAAATAATTTTCTTTAAATGTTAAAATTATGTTCACATCTTATTTACCTTGTACATGCAGCCAGTCATACTACTAAAATCACTGTTAAGTTGAGACTGTAAAACTTAAAGAAAGAATCATGTGACAAAGCAAAGATTTTTTAATTCTTTGGAATGCATGCAAATATGAAAGTGATATGAATCTGCGTTATACAATTAATTAATATTCCTATAGCCTTAATTTTTTTCTGATATTGATAACATTTATACCACAGGAGAAAATGCATTTAAATATTCCTATTATGTATTATGTTTCAAATGCAAGGAATAAAAACGGGTGCAGAGAGCTCAGTGAGAAAAAAAGTGTAAGTGAAAAATTCAATACTTCTTAACATGCATTGTTACCATGTAACTGTTAAATTAAATTTATCACATAAAATAATTAAGTCTAGTTAATAGATAATATGTAATGAGTACCCAGTGACAAAACTTAATAATATTCTAATTGTAATCAAACATACTATGTAATCGGTGCTTATTGCATTAAAACACATATCATATGCCTGTTATCTCCTTTGTTTTATAAATTGGAACTTTAGTTCAACTCCTGCTTCTTAGTAAGGGTAATTCCTTTGAAATGTTGAAAATTAACTGGCAGGATGCCAAGCAATCTACATAGATGAATTACAAAAGAGGTTGAAGACACACACAAAAAGGCTTAATCTCCTTAGCACCTTAAATTCAGTGCTATTACAGCAAATGTGGTTGGTATCAAACTGTAAATGGCTTTATTCTTTTCCACTCATTTTTAGCCATTACACTGCAGATGTGGGAATCAGACACTAAAGAAGGTTCTAATAAAGTTTTTTTTGTGTGACATTGTGTAAAGTCTTCATCATTTTCATAATTTCTACACTGCTTTGTTTCAAAGATGCAGAATAAGAATATTCTTATCATTTCTGAAGTCAAATATTTATTTACACTAGTAACTTCACAGGGTATTATAAAATAGCCTATCTTATAGTAACATAGACTTTAATTATGAAGGAATAAACTTATTAGATATTCAATATTAATCTTAGTTATTAGGTTGCAATAGTCAACCAAAATTTCTACTAATCTTATAAAAGTATAAGATTTATTACAAATAGTGGAATTATCTACATAAAAATGTTCAAACTTTCCAAATACAACTAAACTAATTGACAAGAAAGATAACTGAAAGAGAAGAGCAGGCTAAATTTTAAATTATGACTATAATTACATATTGCAAATAATTATTTAACTCTAAAACTCCCCCAAAATACTATTGGAAAATGATAACAGTTTTACATTTTCTATTTTCCTACCACATGAATAAATTTGGCGATTAATCAAATTAAGATGAATATAATTATGTTACTTTCTACTAAAGAATACACTCTTCTTTCACTAATGTTTATGCAACTTCTGAGTTTTACAGCATTATAATTCATCTACTATAAACATTCTTTACCTGATTCAATTTTAATAAATTATAGTAAGTGCCTAGAGGGTAATAACTTCATATATATATAATAGAGAAGTTAGGCAAATATATGGGCAAATTAATGCCGTGCTAAAGCTAAAAGTTATTCTGAAATGTAGTATTAGGAGGGAATGGTGAGCTAGACTCCCCACATAATTTAGTATTGTCCCTGAACTCATTAGCAAATTTAATTGTAAAAAATACAGAATTCTAATTAACATATATGAAGAAATATTGCAGGAATCTAAATTAATTGAAGAAGAAGCTAGACTTCTAGAGACACACAGGTAATCTGTAGTGGATATTTAAAGGATATTCATCAAGGGGAAAAACAAGACAAGAGAGCTTAAACGGAGCATTCATTCATACACTGGTCAGATCCACAAGTGGACTTTTGTTTGGAGATTTTAAAAAAAGATAGAAGAAAATATGTCAATGGAAAGTGAATAATTAAATTCTGATAATGTATTTATTAATATTAACATATAAAACATTTTAGTTTGCATTACATGAAATTTAGTCTATATTAGTAGAATTAACCCTTTATAGGTAAAGGGTATTGTTAAAAGCTCTGAACATTAATCTACCTGTAAACCTCAGCTAAAGCTATCCTATCTTGCAATTTAAAATTTGAAATAATTTATATATGTTGAGCATAATATATTTTCTAGAAATATTAAAATTGGCGTAAAGATAACATATCAAATCAAATTGTACAAAAGACTGATGCATTGAAAAGAAAAAAGAATGCATATTAGGGCTTTGTAATTTAAAACAATCTTTTATTCAATCAGTATGATGATTTAGTTGAGGACATATGATTTAAAAAATAAAAATTAAATTAAAAATACAGGAAATCCATAAATTAAAAACTGCTGAAAACTGAAACTAAGAATTTTTGTTTTTGTCTCCAGAAACTAAGGAAACCAAATATTTTTTAAGATTTAAGGTTGCATTAAAAATAGACTATAGCTCTGGCTGGAGTGGCTCAGTGGTGTGGCTCAGTCTGCAAACTAAAGGGCCACCAACTCAGTCAGGGCACATGCCTGGCTTGTGGGCTAGGTCCCCAGTACCAGGTGTGGGTGAGACAGCTACACATCCCCTTCTCTTTCTCTCTCCCTTCCCCTCTCTAAAAACAAATAAATAAAGTCTTTAAAAAAAAAGAAAGAAAAAAGCCAGGCATAAAAGGCCATACCTTGCCTGGTTAAAAAATAAATATAAATTAAAATATATACATATGCATATGTATGTATAATTTTTAATAATAGCACTGTGAGCTCTGATAGTCTGTCTCCCCAACTAACACAAACTAACATCTCTAGAAATAACACACGATAACAACAAAACAAAAACTGCAGCATAACTAAGACTTCTATAGAATAAACACAGTCTTGGAGGAGAATGAAAACTGGTTTCTCCCTTTTTGTTTTCCCTAATGGCTTTGTCTATGGGACAGGCTGTGGTTGAGGAGCTTCAAATTCATTGTGGAGCTAAAATTTGTCCATAAGTACAGAGATACCTTGGAAAGAAGCCAAACACAGGCTGAATAATTTGGAGGCAACAGTGGAGAGGAGTCAGAGAGGTAGAACCACAACTGTGTGCATAAAACCACAGAAATCCCAGCCTAAGCTGTGACATTTGCATGCACAGGACAGATACAATCTTGCACAGCAAAGACTTCAGGAGTCAAATGAGATTTGAATCACTGCTGGCAACACAGAACCTAGGGGTGATTACCTGCTTAAAAACACTTTTTCCAGATGGTTGTCAAATTACCCAGACTCTGCACAACATAATATTTACAGTATCCAGGACAGAATGCAACAACAGTTCTTGACATTTAATGAGCCAGGAGGATATAACCGATTTCAATGGAAAGGATAATAAACCTATGCAACTCCCAAGATGGCTCTGATATGCCACCTTAAGAATTTTTAAACAGTCTGGTCAAGATGGAGGCATAGGTAGACATGCTTTGCCTCATTGCACAACCATAAGAAGGAACACAACTAACTTAGAAAGCAGAAACACCCAGAACTGCCAAAAAATCACTCAGAAAAACACCCAGAACTGTACAGAAGCCCTGCACCCAAGAGTTTAAAGAAGCTTTGTGCATCCAGATGGGCAGCAGAAGTGGAGATGGGGAGTCCAGGCAGAGAGGACAAGATGTGGCTCAAAGAAACGAGGAAAGGCCCTGGCTGGCATAGCTCAGTGGATTGAGTGCAGGCTGTGAACCAAAGTGTCGCAGGTTCGATTCCCAGTCAGGGCACATGCCTGGGTTGCAGGCCATGACCCCCAGCAACCACACATTGATGTTTCTCTCTTTCTCCCTCCCTTCCCGCTCTAAAAAATAAATAAATAAAATCTTTAAAAAGAAAGAATTCTAATAAAAAAAAAGAAACGAGGAGAGAATAAGATGACTCTGGGACATCTCCTGAAGGGCCCACATCCAAATCATAGGGATGCCAGAAGGAGAAGAGGAAGAGAAAGAAATTGAAAATGTATTTAGAGAATTTCCCTACTTTGGCAAAAGAAATACACATACAAATCTAGGAAGCTCAGGGAATCCCAAACAAGTTAGACCCAAAGAGGGCCACACCAAGACACATGATTATTAAATTGCCAAAGCTTAAAGATAAAGAAAGAATCTTATAAGCAGCAAGAGAAAGGCAGAGAGTTACCTACAAAGGAGTTCCCATAAGATTGTCCGCTGATTTCTCAAAAGAAACTTTGCAGGCAAGAAGGCCCTGGCAAGAAGCATTCACAGTGATGAAAAGCAAGGACCTACAACCAAGATTACTCTATACAGCAAAGCTGTCATTTAGAATGGAAGGACATGCAGCATGATACTCTCCAGTTCCAATCCATTGGGCAGGGGACAGCAATGGGGGAAAAATGAGGATAACTGTAGGTGAACAACAATAATACACATACACACACACACACAAGGATGGAAGGACAGACAAAGTGCTTCCCAGACAAAGTAAAGCTAAGGGAGTTCATCATTACCAAGACGTTATTACATGAAATGTTAAAGGCTCTTAAGAAAAAAGAAGATCAAAACTATGAACATTAAACTACCAACAACTGAATCTAACAAACAAAAACAAAAACAATCTAAGCAAATAACTAGAACAGGGATAGAATCATAGATACGGAGATCATTTGGAATGTTATCAGCTAGGAGGGAGAATGGGGGAAAAGGTATAGAGATTTAGAAGCATAACTGGGTAGGTACAAAATAGACTGGGGGATGTTAAGAACAGTATAGGCAGTGCGGAAGCCAAAGTATTTACATGCCTGACCCATTGACGTGAACTAAGGGTGGGGATCGCTGGAGGAAAGTGGAGTACTGGGCAGAAGTTGGCAAAGGGGATAATTCGGATAACTGTAATAACATATTCAATAAAATATACTTAAATAATTTATAAACAAAGAGATAAGAAAATCTAAGACGTATAGAAAAATGGAAATGATAAAATTAAAGCTAAAATCAACAAACTTGGAAACACATATATAATAGAGAATATAAATTAGTAAGGGCAAAAACTAATGTTTGGAAAGAACAATGTTAGTAAACCCTTAGCTAGGAAAGTATTTCCAATAAATAGTGCTGAATGATTTATATATATGTATGGAAAGATAATACACACAGACTATACAAAAATGCATTCAAAATGGATCAGTGACTTTAATGCAAAATTGAAGTCAAGAGAACATTAAAAAGAAAGTTTAGACAAAAATTGCTTTTTTTCTTTTTAATTTTATTTTAATCATTGTTCAAGTACAGTTTTCTCCCACTTACTCCCATTCCATCCCACCCACCCAACCCTCCCCTCTTCCCCCCCCATTACCCCCCACCCCTAGTTTTTTGTCCATGTGTCCTCCAAATTTGTTCCTGTAAACCCTACCCATTCCCCCCTGAAATTCCCTCTTCTCTCCCCTCTGGTCACTGTAACTCTGTCCCCTATTTCAGTGTCTTTGGTTATATTTTGCTTGTTTCTTTGTTTTGTTGTTTAGGTTCCTGTTAAAGGTGATATCATGTGGTATTTGTCTTTCACTGCCTGGCTTGTTTTGCTTAGCATAATGCTTTCCAGCTCCATCCACGCTGCTGCAAAGGGTAGGAGTTCCTTCTTTCTTTCTGCTGCATAGAATTCCATTGTGTAAATGTACCATAGTTTTTTGATCCATTCATTTACTGATGGGCATCTAGGTTGCTTCCAGCACTTGGCTATTGTAAATTGTGCTGCTATGAACATTGGGGTGCAAAGGTTCTTTTGTATTGGTGTTTCAGTGTTCTTAGGATAAAGTCCCAGCAGTGGAATCGCAGGGTCAAAAGGCAGATCCATTTTTAGCTTTTTCATTAATTTCTTGACAAGCACAGTTTGTGAAGAGGTAACTGATATGGATTATTTGTACCCATTCTCAAGAGAATATTTGCTTTCTCGAGTTCTCAATTAGAAAATGCATCTTGTTTCACAATCAGCATCAACTTCTATTAATATTAATGTTACAGAAATTATCCCATAAAAACCTTTTGTCAATAAGAGTCTCTTATACATTCCCACTGAAGCAGCTATGTCATTTTAAGTATCAGAGAACTTCCTACATTGATGTTTTCTGGATAATAATGTTAACTTTCTTCCTTTTTTTTAAATATTTTATTTATTTATTTTTAGAGAGGGAAGGGAGGGCGATAGAGAGAGGGAGAGAGAGAAACATCATTGTGCGGTTGCTGGGGTTTATGGCCTGCAACCCAGGAATGTACTCTGGCTGGGAATTGAACCTGGGACACTTTGGTTCCCAGCCCGCGCTCAATCCACTGAGCTACGCCAGCCAGGGCACTTTCTTCCTTTTTAAAGGATATGTATACTAAATTATTCTGAAATCACATGCAAAGGCTTAAGGGGCACTGTGTAGGTTCCTTTTACATTAGCCTTCACACTGTCTAAATCTGTTATAAAAGTTTTCATAATTATTTAACAATTCTCTTGGTTATCATCTCTACTTTTCGATAATAGGCACTATTTTGATGAAACTATAAGTATTGACACATTCAACCATTTTTAAAATACTACATCTTATGAGAATGTAAAATAATTCAACAAAACACCTTGAATAAAAAATGAAAACTTACTTAGAAACCTAAGAAAATACTGATCAATTATTGATAACTAATAATAAAAATTAATAATATAGTTGAGTCGATATTGTGTTTTGGGTTTAGTGTTGCAAAAAACAAACACAATTTTTAGGTGTAACAGTACAAAGACCATTAAGTATGTATAGCACTGTTCAATGTCCCATAACATCCACTAGATGTCTCCAATAACTGACTTTGAGCAACTACGTTCTTTCTAAAGCTGTGCATTAAATACTGAAACACAAACCACATAGGCATTTTGATCTGCCTATGAAAATTTGTATTTTTCTAAGCAGAAAAAGTTGTTTTAACAAACACACAAAATGAAAAAAAAACTTACATTCAATATCAAGGTACATGCTCTTTTGGTGCCCTCCGATTCTGCTCGCAGCTTCACAGTCGTACCTCCCGGAATCGGTCAAGTTCACGTCTCGAATGTGCAGGGAGGAGCTTCCGCGCTGCCCTTTGACTTCGATGCGGCCGTCTGGGCTCTGTTGACATCGAGTCAGGAAAAAGAAAGGTTTTATGCTTTTGTGTGAAATGAGGACCAAGCACCTGGCATTTATGACATACATGGTAAATAAAATTAACTTTTACGTATATTCATTTTTTTCCAAATGGGAATGTTTCTATATTTATGATTTATACTTACTTGCTTACCCATATTATCTGTCCACTTGCTTAAAGGGAAACTGACACATGATAAAAACTTAAACACAAGTTTTATCAACCTCTTTTATTGTGTATGCTCTTGGCTTTTAAAAAGCTTCCATGTTCTTCCAGGAAGGGATTTGTTGGCTTCCAATTATGTTCCTTGTGCACATAACAAAATAAGAACAATGCCTTCCAATTCTGCCTAAAACCTACCGATCAAAATAATACCCTGTATCACATTAGTTGTATATCCACTAAGTAAGGAAAATGTATCAAACTTTATGAAAATTAAAGCCCTAAGGAATTTATAGTTTTTATTCTTGAATAAATGGACCAGCACTGTTCATCAGCATAATTAGTACCAGATGCAGATAAATTATTAAAACACAGTACTAACTTATTCTTAGGAAGTCAATGGAAACTATATAAAGATGATTAATTACTTACTCTACGAATATTGACTCAAATAAAGGAAGTGCTTATAATCCAATAGTCTATAGATTAAATTTCAAATAAGAATTTTTGTGTGCAACAAACTTAGCTTACCTAAAATTAGTTTCTTAAATCACTTAAATACTTTTATAGCACACATATTAAACCAGAGATAGTTTATCAATTAAACTTTACCTCACACCATCAGAAAATATATTGAACTATTAGCATTTTATAATTTATTTGAAATGCACTTTACTATTATTGAATCAATTCTTTTCAATATTTGAGGTTTTAGTGCCTCATAAATATTTTATGACATACATTTATTTTGAAATATGTATGCTATTATGTAACATTATAATAGTTGTTTAATTTTCTGTATGACTGAAGTTCAATTAAGTTTTAATATATTTGTGTAGTTTGTATTTTTAAAATTGGTGTTTAATCATTTTCTTCATTAATATCAAAAAAACTGTTTTAAAGCTCCTTTTCAAACATAAAGTTGATTGGGGCACAATATGGTTCTTTTTTGCTGTGTAATTTTATATAGGCATTCAATTACTATATAATCATAGCAGTCACTCATAAGTTATTACTATCAGAAAACGTCTCAAAAATCAAAGAAACAAAAACATACTAGGGACTCATTATGCAACTTAGATAAAAATTTCTAGGCCAAGTGCATGTTCCCCACTTGAGCATAGCTAAAAAAAAAAGGTATGTGGTTTTCAAGCAGAAGGACATTCTTTTCTGCCAATTTTTAATATGCCAAGTCCATTTAGTTAATTGAGAGAAAAAAAGCAAAAATCCACAAAAACTCAATTCTGAATGAGTAAACCCAAAAGCAAAATGGCCAATTAGTTATACAAATAACTAAGTTTCAATGATTACTCAGTTATTCTTTGGTCCTTACCTCACTGTGCCTCTATCATTGGACTGTAATGAATCCTCCATCCTTCCTTTTGCACTGACTCCCCTTGGCTTTCAGAAACCCACATTCCGGTTTTCTCTATTTCACGTCTTTGGCTACTCTTTGGTTTCAGTCCCAGTCCCCTCACTCCCTGAAGTCCCCTGTGTTCTGTCCTGGACTCTGTTCTCTTTTCTGTTAATATACTCTGCTCAGTCCACATCTACACGGGTGATCTTTAGTCACTCTTTCTCTAGCCAGCATCTCTCTTTCCCTGGAGCTTTGGGATCGGATATCTCACTTGCAGGACTTGTCCCTTTGGTGTATATCTCAATCTGGCGTGTGCAGACTTGAACACATCACCTCCTCACCCATCATCACCTCATTTCTCCACCTTGTCTTTCCATGGATGATACTAATTGTTTTCCATGTACCATGCTATACCTGTTTTGGGTTAGTTTCTGAATCTTTGTCTATTTAAATTCCTAATTATGAGCAATCACAATTTATCTTGTTCTACTTTATCATTTCCAATTTTCAGCAATTGTGTCTTGTAGACTTATCTGTTTTTTGCTTTTCCCATTTACAGTCTCCGTGGTGCTGCTGAGTTGAAACGATATTGACAGGCGTCTCAGGATTTCAGAGAGAACAATCACAATGAGGCTGCATGTGACCGAAAAAGACTCCCTGACTCTGCAGAAGTCATCAACATTATGCGATTTCCTGTGTTTCTCTAGCAAAAAAAACCATTCCAGCTGCAGAAATTATTCCTTGTGAAGCTAAGACTATGTTTTTTAAAGCAAACTTTTAATTCTCATAATAACTTTATGAAGGTTTCATATCCTCTGGGCTCCACAATCATAAATAACATTGTATTCCCTTCCGAATCGAGCTCCTGCCCCTCAGCCTGACGTTTAAGGACTTCCATATGGCATCACTCTGCTGTCTAAGCACACTTTACAATTTGGTTCCCATTAATCTGAATTACTTGTACTGTCATGAATATACTGTGATTTCTATAAGCATCCTTCACTGAAGACCTGTCTGAAATAATCCCTCCTTTATCTCTTCCACATTAAAACAGCAAGGTTCAAGCATCATTCCTATAATTTTTTTTGCCAAAAATCAATTTATATTCAAAATAGCTTCTGGTTGACTATGTTATATAATTATTATATATTTTATAAATTTTTCCACACTATAGTTATTATATATACTTAATCATCTATTATTTATAATTATTACATTGGATTTTGTGCTTTTCTTGGGACACATTGTCCTTTTTAGTTTCATTGAAAATTCACTTGTAGGGTGAATATTATAGTTCAATAAATATGAGAACAATTTTGCGGTACTTGCTGTGAAAGTCACTTGGACCAGTGCTTATACCATTACATTGGGATAAGCAATTATATTCTGCTTATACCAATATATGAAAACCATTATATTTTAATACTAATTAAAATATATCTTGTATCTTTCAAATATAACATATATATAGGTATATTTTATACCAATGCTGAAAACCATTACATTTTAATATAATAAAGTAAATGGTGAAGTTATGGTGAAATTGACACATAGCTTGAGAAAAGAAAATATAATAATTCTTAAGTTATTATTTGTTATGGGTTAAAAACAAATTTATCTATCTATCTTATTTATCTATCTATAGATGTATCTATCTATTTATCTTTTATCTAGAATAAAGATGATTTATTCTAATCATCTTTATTAGAATGCGACAAGATACCATATTAAAAGCAAATCCTTAATTTTTCCATTCAGAAATAATATTATTCTTTTGCAGTGTTGAAAGGTAAATTCACCTCCCTTGAAAACTAAATAGGTTCTTTTGTTGTTGCAAATGATAGGTTTTTAACTTGAAAAACACCTATATAAAACCAGCATTCTATTAGTAAATTAAAAAGGTTGCTATTTAAAAAAGTTATTAATGTATAATTCACAGGAATTCTAGAAGAATGTAATTTCTTTAGGAAAAAGTGTGACTCCCCAGGCAATCATAAGTCACTTTCAGGCTTGGCAGTGGCTCTCTAATAATGCACAACATGCATTAGACCCAAATATTTCCACGAGAAAATTGAAGTCATTCCTGCTCATCTCTGACATTTCAAAGGACATCTCTTTGTGCTACAAAAACACATTACACATTTCTGAAAGAAAATTCATTTATATATTGGCTTTTATTCACCACCTACTAAAAATTCATTTATGGCACCTGACACTTGATTGGGACAGGTTAATGGACATGCTAGCTGTCCATCTAGTATTATCAGGTTTGATCACTGCATTAGTAAGGTGATTAAAAAGTGAAGTCTCTGACTGTACATTATTATTCTAATTCTTTACAGAGAGGCACTCTCTGAAATTTGATTTGGGCTATATCCTTTGCTTTTCCAGAAATTCAGTTTCAGAACAGCTTATTTGAATAGCACTTTGATATTTTTATGAAATAATTGCTAGGCCCTGGCTGCCATAGCTCAGTGGGTTGAGCTCGAGCTGTGAACCAAAGTGTCCCAGGTTCGATTCCCAGTCAGGGCACATGCCTGGGTTGCAGGCCATGACCCCCAGTAACCGCACATTGATGTTTCTCTCTCTCTCTCTCTCTTTCTCCCTCCTTTCCTTCTCTAAAAATAAATAAATAAAATCTTTAAAAAAAGAAATAATTGCTTATAGGTTACTGTCCTTTCAATCATCCATTAATCAAATAACTGTGATAACTATCTTTCTCAGTTTAGTGCCAATGTGAATAGTCTGTTGTCAGTTTAAATTGTTGGACATTTAAATTACATAATAAATCGTGCTTACAGGTTACAATATTTTTGTACCCTTACATTACTAGAATGTATTGACAAATTTAGAGTCCAGTTGTAGTGCTCAACAACACACCTGAAGTAGCAAGTATTCCCCATCTTTCTTCTTCCTTACATTCATTACTTTGACCCTTCTTGAAGTCATTGTCTCTTTTTGGCATTTTTAAAAGAATGTGGACCATGTCACTTAGTTACTCAACAAGTTTTTTGTGTAATTATTCCACAATAAGCATCAAGGCCCTGGGGATACATGCTGAGCAAAACAGAATAGTTTCTACCCTAAGTGGAATTAAAGTTTAACAGAGAAGACAGATATGAGTTTTAAAATATAATACAAATAAAGCAAAAAGTACTGCGTTAAGAACAGCACAGTTTTTTTTGGAGGCAAGTGAAGTTGTGAGGTGGAGTCACAGGTATGGTCCCTGGTCAACTGAAGTGCGGATTCAGATTTGAAAATGGTGAAAAAAACGTGGTGTTGTAGAGAGATCAAGAAGATTTCCCCAGAAGATACAAAAAAGAAGGGAGGGAAGCCAGCAGGTGCACAGTAGAGAGGACACCTGGGATCTCCTGATGCTGGACAGGTAAATAGAGAATGCTTGCAGAACCCACGACAAATGCAGACATGTAAAATGCATGCCTGCATTATATATCCTGTGTGCCTTTTCATAATGACATTAAATCTGTACTGAATGTAAATGAAATTTAACTTCAAATGCTTAATGGTGGCATCCAGGAATTACTGTTAAATATGTAAACAAGAAAACAGATGCTCTCTAAAGGTTACGGCATTAATGTACTCAAATGAACACCTCACAAGTGTATTACTATTGTGTTGAGTTGACTAATTTCTGAAAGAATTTTAGACAGAAACATCCTTTCTTCCTTATAATATATATATACTTACTTGTAGCCTCAATTTCTCTTTTCTCTGGGCTTGATCCCAACTTCCTAATTTTATTTTTGCTTGCATGTCATAAACTGAACTTTTGTATTGGGTTGGACAAAAAGTCTGAATACTTTTTCCATAAAATAAAGGACACATTTCTCATTTTCACCAATAACTTTATTGATTTGTATACTTTGAGTATGTCAGCTGTCTCCTATTATTGGCTCCTACTGGGGAGAGGCCAGGAGTGCTGCTAAACATCTTTCAAAGCATAAGACAACCCCATAGCAAAGAATCATTTGGCCAAAATGTCAATAGTAGCAAGGAACTTCACAAAACACTTTTGACATGTTTGATCAGTCACAGCACCTTCTCCATAACTACACAAATCTTTTTTGCATTTCTGTTACATTTTTACCTTTCTTGAAATAATAAAGCATTTTATGCTAAAAATTTTTGCATATTTTCTTCCATCTTCAACATTAAAATGGCTGGACAAAAATTCTCCAATTTTGATAAATTTTTTAAATGCATGCTACTATGACAGCTGTCACAATAAGATCTAACAAAATTGTTTTGAATGAATTTAAAGACAACTAAAGGTTACTATACCCATTGTGTGGGAAAAAAAACTAAACAATTTTTTTTGGTCAACCCAGTACAATTACCCCTCTTCTTAGCAGTGTATGTTGATGTAATAAAGAATAATATGTAAATTAACCCTTTTTAATTTACATACTTTCTTCATCAGGCTATAGCGTTCTTTTTTTGTATATATAGTCAATAATTTATTCAACAACTAGGAATTGAGTTTAACAATAACAACAGCTAACACATACACTAAATGGTAGTTAGACACAAGTCTAAATGTTCCACATTTAGAAGTTCACTTAACACCCATAAAACTGCTATGAGATTGGGACTAATGCCATTCCAATTTTACATATGAGTGTATTGAGGTGCAGAAACATTAAATAACTTGCCCAGGTTCTACACCTCTAAAAAATGATAGCGGCAGAATGTCCAGGCTGTCTGACCCTGCAATGCATGTTCTTCTGAATTACTTTTGCAAGATGGTTCACCACCTGAGCCGTAACAGTGGCAGAACTACGCTGTACTATGGCCAGTGTTCAGGCACTATACTGGGTTCTCAACAGAAAAATGGATAATGAAAGAAAAGCCCTTAGGCTCATAGGTCAGGGGTGAGAAAGAAAAAAAATCACAAGTCATACATAATACAGGCTGGTAGAGAGAACACCTAATGCAGTCTACAGATGTCAGGGATGATTTCATGTAGGTGTTTCCGTCTAAAGTGCCGCCTGGAGGAGGATACATATAATAAAAAACAAGGAATTAGACTTGGTGCTCAATATTAACGGCCCACTACAAAATAAAATGTGAGACCTCTTGCTCAAAATTATTACAAATTTCGAGAAAACAACAGCAGCATATTAAACCACAGAACCCTTCTGAGCATTGAGTTCCATGCTATTGTGTAAACTCATAAAGCCAGCTCTAATTAAACAAAACAGAGAGAAAGCAAGGAAATGGAAATGACACGGGTGTGGACTAGACAGGTAACAGTGTATTCAGAGAGTTGAAAGAAGCTCTTTGGAGCTGGCATAGCACATATAAGGTGAAGAGGGTTGAGAGGAGAATACCTGGAGAGACAGAAAACCTTTTATAAAGAACTTCAGAACTCAAGCGAAGACCAATGAGAATGTGAAAAGATGCTCAACATCATTAGCCATCATGAAAATGAAAATCACAGTACCACTTCACATCTTCTAAAAGGACTATAATCACAAAGACCAATGATAACAAGTGTTGGTGAAGATGTGAGGATATTGGAACCCTCATTCATTGATGGTGAGAATGGAGACTGGTACAGGTGTTTTGTATAAAATCTGTGCCTATTTAACTTAAACACTTAAACAAAGGGCTATTCTATGACTCAGGAATTGCACTCCCAAGAGAAAGATATATGTCCACAAAAACTTACACATGATTGCCATATCAGCATTATTATTAAAGCCAAATAGTGAAAGCAACCAAAATGTCCATCCATTTTGGTGCATGAATAAATAAAATATGATATATCCATGCAATGAAACATTTGGCAATAAAATTTCTAGATGGCTTGATGGTATCTTTGTCTCTACTCTTCATCAGGATCACCGTCCCTGCAGAGATGCCATGAGCTGGGTGTTTAAGGCCAGTCTTGTGGCATTTACATGGACATGAGTTGTGTTACCATTCACTGGTTTTACATTTGTTATAATTTAAACGATCAGATTTCACATACTCCAAGATAGATTAGTCCAAGCCATATAAAGTAACCTGACTCCCTGTCTACGACATTACCACTATTTGTCATGGTCATTGATTATGAGGGGGGCTCTCAGAGAGTAAATTAGAATGTGACATAGGTGCCTGAGTTATGGCTGACCATGAGTGCGGCATAAACGATGGTGACTTTGAATAACGAGATATTTATTTTTGTTGTGAGTGTGTGTGAAATTCTATTCAAATGTGAGGATAATTAGACAAAATATTTCATAGTAGAGTTGTTCTGAAAATTCAAGATGTGACGTCGAGCCCTTAAGTGTGGGATGGAGTAGAAGAAACATCTCACTGATACAAGCCACTTTTCTGTGTCGAATTTCACTGCTTTATCCAAGGTTAAGAAACCAAGAAAAATAGGATTATCACTGTTGTTTTTGAATTCCCAGTATTCCTGCATACATTTCATAAGGAAAAATGAGGGAAATAACAACTGCTTATTTAAAAAATCAGTAAGTGTTGCTTTTGAATCTTGGCTATTATAAGTAAAACTGCAATGAACACAAAAGTGCCTATATTCTTTCAAATTAGCTTTTTGTATTTCTTTGGATATATACCCAGAAGTGGAATCACTGGGTCATAATGCAGTTCCATTTTTAATTTTTTGAGAAACCACCAACTTGCAATCCCACCAACAGTGTACAAGGGTTCCCTTTCCTCTACATCCTCACCAATACTTGTCTGGCAGGTGCAAGGTGATATCTCATTGTGGTTTTAATGTACATTTTTCTGATGATTAGTGACACTGGACATCTTTTCATATGTCTATTGGCCATCTGTATGTTCTGTTTGGATAAGTGTTTCTTCAGGTCTTCTACCCACTTATTAATTGGATCATTTTTTTTGGTATAGAGTTGCATGAGTTCTTTATAAATTTCAGATATTAAGCCCTTACTGGATGTATCATTGGCAGATATCTTCTTCCATTCATTAGGTTATCTTTTCAATCTGTTGATGATTTCTCTTGTGTGCAAAAACTTTATAACTTGATATAGTCCCACTTGTTTCTGTTTTATTTTCCTTGCCTAAGAAGATTCATCAGAAAAAAAAATTGCAAAGAGAAATATCAGAGATTTCAATGCCTATGTGCCTGTTTTCTTCTACATGTTTTAGCCAAGACCCTGTCCATAGAGTAGTGAATAAAAAAAGGGCATACATATATACAATGGAATATTATTTGGTCATATAATAGAATGAAATACTACCATTTGTGACAGCATGGTGGGACTTGAGTATATTTTGCTGAGTTAAATTAAGTCAGACAGAGAAAGGCCAATGCTATCTAATTTCACTTATATGTAGCATCTAAAGAACAAAATAAACAAAATAGAATCAGACTCATGGTCCCAGAGAACTAACTGCCTGATGGTTGTCAGTGGGGTGGGTTTAGAGGGATGAGTGCAAAAGGAGGAGGGATTAAGAAGTACGAATTGGCAGTTACACAGTATTCATGGGATGTGAAGTACAGCACAGGCAATGTAGTCAGTAATAATGTAGTAACTATGCACAGTGCCAGGTGAGTACTTGAAATATCAGGGGACTACTTTATACAACATGGGATTGTCTAATGACTATGCAATGAAAACAGATTAATATGCTTGCAACTAAAACAAAAATAATATTTGATGTAAACTGCAATTGAAAAATAAAGTCTAAAAATCAGTAAGGACTAAAGAAGAACAAGGAGATACTCAGATCTAGAAATTACATCCTCTATTGAGGTAAATTTTTGTATGATGTCATGTAACAATGAGAACACAGAAAGAGACCTGAAAGAATGAGATATATTATAATTCTGAAACCCTGTTTAATATTTATGATAAGATGGTCAGATGTACTGCTATAATGTACGCCACCCAATTGCATTTACCTTGTGAATATTGATATCACATCACTAAACCAGACTGATATGGAAGTAATGTGAGTAATCCCTAAAAAAGCACTGAAAAAATTGTTTCATGGCTTTCAACACGCCATAGGTTAGGGTCAATGTAGTTTTTAATCCAAAATCATAAATGCTTTGCTAACACAAAGACAGCCTATTTATTAGAGAAAAGGCAAAAGATTTATACGATCTAAAGAGAAACCAGAGTATAAAAATAGCCTATTAGGAAACAGATGATGTATAGTATAAGAATTGGAATGGTACAATATTTGGTACCTGTTGAATCTGAGTGAGACATGGGGTTTTACTACAATATTCACTAGCCTTTGCTTTTGTTTTAAAATGACTTCTTACATTTTATTATGGAATTGTTAAAACATCATACCCAAGATGGGATTAATTCCTTTATCTTGTTTCTTGAATTGTGAATACATGCAGAGCAGATCAGAACCCAAATTCAAGTCTCCAGCATGCTGTTACAGTCTGCTTTCAAACCCATACAGTTTTGTACTGAAAGCCACTGAGATTTTCATGCATTTATTTTGCAGAGTTATCACAATATAACTCATCTTATACACAGTACATAGTGTTTGTTGCTTTTCCTCCCATCTTTTCCTCGCATAAGACTATGCAGGCTCAGTGATAGCTGCATAATGAATGTTATTATAATCAATAATATATTTAGTTATCCAGTGTCTAAGCAGTATGGTGGTCTAGTTCATATTATAGACACATTATTTTTGGAAAAGAACAGACACAATATACAACAGAAAGTAGTATAACAATGTTACCTGAAATGCTTCAAAAATGCCTATATATATATATATATATATAGGCATATTTATATGTGTATATATATATATATATACACACATATAAATCTGAGATATGTCTGAGATATGCACATACACACACACATATCAAATGTTAACTATAGAGACTACTATTTCCCTTTAGTATGTTTTTATATAAATCCCTCTAATACATTCTATAAGAGAAAAGTATACAAATATTAAATATTTGGGGAAGATTCTTTCTTTGCTCTATTAAATGGGACAAATAAGGGCTCTGTTCTGAGTCTTGTTAGGCCAGCACTTCGAGTGTGAAAAACACAGGACTGCTCAAAAATATATATATTATATTCTATTTTCTATCTGTTTCATTTGGACAGGTTGTATTATTCTGTCTTTGAGTTTACTAACTTTTCCTCTGTATCATCTAATTTGTTATTAGTCTCATTTAATATGTTTTGCTTGACATTTTAAAATCTCCAGTATTTTGATGTAATTTGCTTTGTATCTTCCATATCCCTCCTTATTACACTCATGCTTTGTTCTATCTTGCAGCACACATGCAGTACATGTAAAAAATAGATAAGTTAATGTTCCCATGTTCTAATGCTATCATCTGTGTCATTGATGGCTGTTTCTATTGGTTGACTGATGTGCCTCTCCTTTCTATGGACTATATTTCTGTGTACATTTCATTTTTGTAATTTTTTTATTGGATGCCAGACCTTTGGTTTATATATTTTGAGTACTGTCCTTTTTTATTCCTTAACATGTATTTGGTCACTTCTCTGAGACACTGATAAATTAATTTCAAACAGTTTTATTCTTTTGAGGATTTTAAATGGTTAGTATTGATATTCAGTTTATGATTAATATGGTCACACTACTAAAGCAACATTCCTTAGTATTTCTTTTTTATTGTTATACTATTAGAGTTGTCCCAATTTTTTCCCCTTTGACCTCCTCCAACCAGTCCATTCCCTGCTTCCGAAGTTAATCCCCACTCTGTTGTCCATGTCCATGGATCATTCATACATGTTCTTTGACTAGTCCTTTTCCCTTCTTTCCACCATAACCCTCTTCCCTTTCCTCTCTGGCCACTGTCAGTAATTTCCATGTTTCTGGTTCTATTTTGCTTGTTAGTTTATTTTGTTCACTAGATTCCTCTTATAAGTGGGATCATATGGTATTTGATGTACACTGTGACTTTAAACAATGACAACGATTAGTGAAATTTATGACATAATGGGAAGTGTACTGATCCCTGAAAGAAGAGAAACAAGTGATATGAGACCTATGACTTCCAAGCCTACTGTCCAGAGCAAGTTTTCAGGCTGTAGCACATGAAGTTTCTGTGCATAAAAAGAACACTGTTTTTATGTTCCCCTATGGTTGTGGATAGTTTCCTTAAATATGTATACTTATCAGTACTGAGCTGACAGCTCATGGGGAAAATGCTGAAGATCCCTGGAGCTCTCACTCTTAGAATTTTTCTCTCCTCTACCAAGCTCTTACTCCTCCCAGATCCCCCATCCTGTGAACTGCAGCATCCTTAGCCTCTCAAACTAATAACACTGCCTCCTCAACGAAAGGAGATGAACAGAAACATCATTCATGTGCTGCAGCGTGAAAACTTGCTCTAGACAGTGGCCTTGAGCAATCACAGGCTTCACATCATTTGTTTCTCCTCTTTCAGGGATCAATGCACTGTCCATTATGTCCTAAATCTTGCTGTTGTTGACATTGCTTAAAGTCAGAGCAGATGTCAAGCCTCATTTATCCATTATACCTGGAAAGAGAAGTTCTAACAAGTATTTTAAATTGTCACTAGTTCTACCCTTAAAATAAAAAAAAACATATTTATCATCTAGTGACTGCCTTTTGTCACAGATATGAGAGCACTCATAGTATACCACACATTGCTATTGAACAGTATCACCTGATTTGGGCTGGTTCCACAAAGTAGAAAAGTAGCTGCCAATGTATACATATGATTTTTCTTCTTTTCATTTTTTTAAAGATTTTATTCATTTATTTCCAGAGAGGGAAAGGTGGGAGAAAGAAAGAGAGAGAGAAACATCAATGTGTGGTTGCTGGGGGTCATGGCCTGCAACCCAGGCGTGTACCCTGACTGGGAATTGAACATGCGACACTTTGGTTCACAGCCTGCACTCAATCCACTGAGCTATGCCAGCCAGGGCTGATTTTCCTTCTTTTCAAACATCACATTATGCCAAATACATACTCAAATATTACCATCATTATATATATATGTGTGTGCATATATAAGTATATATATATAAATTTTATATAAGTAATTATTTATGATTGTTTTCATATGTGATGGCATTAATATAGCAAACATATGCTCCTTATTGAATACTGAGTTATGTTGAATGAACTACATACTTTATTTTGATTCCACATAACTACACATTGGGTGGGAGGTTTAAAGAGACAAAAAGCCTCCATATTTTATCCTTAAGTTATTTCATAGTTTGACTTATATATAACAATCACGGTTAGTTTAAATGAAAGCAGTCTTTATTTCTTGTAAATGTTTTATATAAAACATGAACATAAACACCAAAAACTACACACCATACACCAAAATACCAAAGTCACAATTTTCAAATAATTGTGTCACACATATGAAGAAGCAACCTATCTCTAACAGATGACTGTAATTAAAACTATGTATAACAAGTATATGATCTCCACTGAGAAGCTTTTGTTTGGTTTTGGTTTTGAATTTTGTTTGTTTTGTTGTAAATAAAGCAACTGTCCATTAAGATAAGTTAAAACAAAGACTGCATATGCAAACCAAGCTTTTTATAAGCATTAGAAGTCTTAAATTAAATAAGGAACTCTTCAAAAGTGATTTAAAAGTTATTAAGATAATAAAATGTTACATAGGAGAGAGTTAGAAAAGTTGACTAAATTTTCTTAACCCAAAACTATACCTTTTATTAAAACTGTTCCTAAGTCTGAGATAAATGAATCAGTGCTACAACCTTAAACCTTAAGAAGGAGAATAGACATAGCGAACTTCATCAAAAACATTAGGAAAAAGTATCTTGATACTTTTCTTAAAGGAAGGTAAAAAATTATGGATCAGACAGGTCTATAATTAATCTTTTCAGTGACATATATCAATCATGAGGATGAGAAAGATATGAACATTATGATTAAAGGAAGTCAGGTGGAGATAAAGACCCAGAAACCAGAGGTGATATCGAAGATCACAGAACCTTTGGTGTAAGACCTAAAAATGATAAGAAATGATCTCATCAGGCTTCTAATTCTGCTGCGATATGCTAATAATAAAAAGGGTTGATAAGTACAGTACAGTGCAGATTGTTATAAATTTTATGAGAACATATTTAAAAATATAGTATTGGTAGATACATATGCAATATGCCATCTCAAAGTGCCAATCAAATAAAAAAACAAATACCAAAGGATTTCACTCATATGCAAAATCTAATGGACAAACTGAACTAACAGGCAAAACAGAGAGAGAGACTCCTAGATAGCAGGATGACAGCAGTGGGGGAGGGGGAGGGATCCTGCAAAAAGGAAAAGGAACTCATGGACATGGACAACAGTGTGGTGATTGCAGGGAGCTGGGGAGAGGAGTATAAAGGGGTTAAATGGTAATGCCAGGAAATTCAATTAAAAGGCTATTTTAAAAAGCCAGCCAGGCACGTTTCCTGCAATACAGGAAATGGTGGATAAAGCCACAGCAAACCTCCAACACCTTCGCCATGGCACACAGGAAAGGTGTGTCGTTCTAATGCTTACGAACCGCTTCTTCCGTACAACCTGTGTGTGACAGCCCCTTAATTATCATTGTTCCTATCATTTGGATGCAAAGGTGATTTTAATTTATGAGCAAACACATTATTAATTCACTAAGCTCTCAAAGGATCACATCGGTTTACTCGTTATTATTGGATATGCTATTATTACATTAGTGTTATGTGTCTTTGTTTTAAATTTTGTCCCCATATTATTCAAGGTCCTACAACTCTGTTGGACACAGTGAACTTCAGGATTAAATGCAAATATCCATGTAGCAAATCAACTCGTGTTTTTTTTTCATAGTTTATATTCTTAACTGGCTTCAAATTTTGTAATTAAAAAAAAACAGTGGCCTACAATTTATTTTTAGTTTACCTTGTGAACTTAACAGTTAACTTCACCAAACTCATAGTTAAAAACTGTGAAAAATCAAGTCTATCATATAAACTTCTGTTTGGCAGCCAAGGACTGTCTCAGCAAACCAAAACGTAGCTGGAAATGGCACCTCCATACCAAAGATCTGTGACAGTTTTTGCTACACTTAGGATTTACAATGTGTAGTGAGTGCCCTAGGTGAATTAAGCATACACACCATTGTAAAGCCCGCAATGCTCAAGGACTGATGGAGGAAATGGGAAGTCTTTTTTGGCTGACATAAATTGACCTGGATAGTAGGATATGAGGAAAAAGTGGTGGCCACAAGAGACTGGAAGGGTGGCCTATGATATAGAGCTACTTAGGGAAGTAATAGAAAGGGTTTCTAAGTGATGTGAGAAGCTGTTGGATGCTTCTGAACAAAAGAGTGATATTATTGGGCTTATTTCAAATGGACCAACCTAGCTATTTCAATGAGAGTAGCAACAGCAAGGGTGGATACATGGAGACCTCCTTAAAAAATGTTGCAATAGTCTAGGTCAGTAATTATGATGGTTTGGACCAGTCATTAATAGTTGAATGGTCATAAATGCTTGAATTTTGATTATATTTAAACTGGGCTAATAGAATTTGCTAAACAATAAAATATGGAAATAGTAATATGTCAGAGTCAATGATAATTTCGAGAATGTTAGCCAATTGAATGAGATCAGGGTGATTGAGGGAGAAACAAATGTGGACAGGATGTTTAGAGCTGGACTGGATACTTTCACTTTGAGATAGTTACCAAATATCTAAATGGAGTTGCCTCATAGGCCTTTGGATGCAGAAGAATAGGGGTTAGTAGAAGTCCATGGTTGAACTTCTGAGTTTGCTGAGTCCAGTCGGTAATTAAAGCCATGTGACCAGATGATGTGACAAGGGAGTGAGCAGGAAGTACAGTGCTTACAGTGCAATGCAGTCTGTATTTAGGATCCAGTAGTTTAATATATATATATATGTATATACATACACACACCTATATATGTATATATATATGTCCTGCTACAAAACCATACTAAAGTCATTTTCGGTATGAGAATAACATTTCCCTCCAAAAAAAATTACAAAATAGTGAACTACTCTCATATCTTACAAACAGGACAACAGTGTCTTGTAAAAGAAAATTCTCACAATTGATTTAAAAATAAAGTCCATTAATAATTGTTTTCAAAAAAGAATGCCATTTATATTTTAAAATATTTCCAGAATTCTCCCCAAAATAGTTTTTAGTAGGACATGTTATATTTATGCCTAGACTTCCAGCTGTCATTGAAGCTGTGGTCCAAAAAAGAAACTTCAGAAAGTTGTAAATGATTGAAAACCCACCTCTCAGCAAACTCAGAAGCACTCAGGAAGATTTCCAACTTGCCTAATTTTATTCAACCACCTACATCAGATGGGTAATTGAAGTATCCACTTTGCCTACTGCCCAGCGGGGACCTGTGATATTGCTGAGAGTGTACTAGTATGAAAGAATGCATGAGGTAGACCTTAAAAATGTCATTCGAATGCAAAATCCTTTAGAAAACCCATTTTCTTTGGAAAGAAAAAATATATAGGCACTGAAATCTACAGGTGCCAGGAGTAAGCTTTTAGCATTCTTCTCTATATTCAGCAATTAACATTTTTTTCTAATGTAAATATATTACCAAAGTAATCTGTTTTTCTTATAATTGAGTTCAATGGAAAAGGTATATAGAAAAAGGATATTGGAAACACACTGTTTCACTATATTAGATTATTAGAAAATCATGAACTGAAAAATTAGTAAGGAACTGAATTTTAAAAGGGTTTGGCATCAGAATAAAAACTGTATCTTAAAATGTATGATTACCTACTGAGTCAATAGAGACATTTGTTGAATAAGAAAATGTTAAAGCTTGATGAGGACTTATTTTATAAATAATGGAACTTTACTTCTGAAAAATACGACAATTTGCCTGATATCAGAGAGCAGGTAAATGACAATCTAGGTGTTGAAAAAAACAATCCCTGTTACAACTATCACATAATATTATTCTACTAAACTCTATTTTCATGAACTAGAAAAAGACAGAGATAACATGATTAGGTATCCACAGGTTATAAATATGGATTTCTCTTGTGTACCTTACTCTATACATAGATATAGAGAATATCAAGATCATCTTAGGTTTTTTGAATAAAGATTCCATGCATGGTAAGTGTGTTGGTATGTATTTGCAAACAAGTATGCAGGTAGCTTTGTGATGGAAGAAATACAGCATTGAAGAGTAATTTCAAACACAGAGGATCTTTACAGGGTATACACACAAGAACTATTTTTGGGAATTCATAAAATAAAACCCAGCTCTTTAATTTTCTCAAAAATTTACCACATCAGAGCGCCCAGGGGGCAAGCTCAGTCGGAGCTCTAGGAGTGAGGCTCGGTCAGGTGTATGTGTACATAGCTCCTTATGTGATTCGGATGTGTAACGCTCATTCAGTGTGGCCCCCTTGATTAGTGACTCAAACACCTACATTCGTAGACAGGCAGATTCTCATGGTAATAAAGATGACTCAAGATTCCCTAATGCACCTCACATCAAATGAAAAGATTTTCCCTTAGACACTGATGATTTTGCAAATCATGTTAGAACAATTCAAGGGATTGGAATTCTCTCCTTTGAGATTTAAAACACTCCATTTTCTATAACTCCTGATTCTTGGAATGGGTAACTTCCGCTCTTGTCATACTATTGCCCGTATTAAGCAGTATGTCTAGTTCAACTGTACATAGGACTGTCTTTAAAATATGTGTATATATCATTCCATTATTCAGTAAAACATTTTTACTGATTTTATTTGTTTTTTACATTGTAGTTCTCTCCTTGACCTCTGTTCTTGTGGTGAGTATGGTGTGTGCTTATGCGCCTTAGAATCAGGCACTGAAATTTTCCCATAATTGAATCCCTGAAAGCAGCTTCACGGCTTGGTAAAGAGGTACAAATAACATTCCTCATAAAAGTAATAAAAATACAGCTGTAAAAGTTGCCCCAAAGTATCAGTACTTAAAAAGCTGTATAAAAATGCTAACAGACTGTCCCTCATTCTTAAAAACAATGGTGTAAATATGCCATCATACTTTACTTTTTACTTTGCTGGAGATTTTATAATAGAGTGCAAATACTTGAAACTCTGCAGACTCTTTTTAAATCAATAATTGAGAATTTCTTTATCTCATTTTGGTAACTTCTATTTGAGAAGCGAGAGTGGGTTGAAAATCTTAAATTTTCTGCTATAATATAAAGGTGCTGCCAATTATACCATTATGCATATTTTTAAGTTTCTTTTTTAAAATCAGAGTCTAAGCAATTTTCATCAGCCTACAGCAAATTGAGAGGAGATATTCTGATGAGAGTAGTCATACACCAATACAGAGGCACATCAGAAGAATAAGTTGAATCGGGTCTGTGGTAGCACAAAAAATATGCAAAAGCTATATTTGTAGCCTTGTAAAAGTTCACTTACATATTATAAGATGATATTCTGAGTACAAAAATTGCATATTTCAAAATCTCATCTTCATAAAGAAAAGACTGATGAGTTTAAATATGCTTTGATTCCATTTCCCCTCTTAATTGTGTGAACCACAAAGCAGGAAACTTTTCTTTTTATTACCCTTGCATTCTTTGTGCCTAGAATAGTACATGCAAGCATAACATTACTCAATAATATTTGCTGATATATGTCCAATGAACTTTGGCAGGTAGTAAAGAAATATCAGCTGCATAAAATCCCAGCACTTAAAAGATTATTTTGTTGATTACATTTATGAATTTTATCTTTCAAGAAGTCACATATGCTTTAGAGTATTAAAAAATTTAATCTTAACTATATATGTATATATAAATACATACATATATATATGACCTAAGAATTTTTAGTGATTTTCATGTGATATAAAAAATTCACTCCATTATCTTTTGCTTTCCATTAAAGGTGGTTTAAGTAAATCTTTTTCAAAATAAGAAGTTTCTTTAGGTCCAGAATCCTACATAAAAAAAAAAAGAAGAATATCCCAGATCTGGCTAGTGTGGCTTAGTGGATTGAGTGCCACCCTGAAAAGCAAGGAGTCACTGGCTCAATGCCCAGTCAGGGCACATGCCTGGGTTGTGGGCTGGGTCCCCAGTAAGGGGGCGTGTGAGAGGTAACCTCACATTGATGTTTTTCTCCCTCTCTTTCTCCCTCCCTTCCCCTTCTCTCTAAAAATAAATAAAATATTTTTAAAAGAATATTATCTCAGAGCATAAAATGATATAATAATGAATGCAGTAGTATAATAACAAATATTTATATACTGAGGTATTTAAATTGTTATAAAATGTAAAACATCATATTTTATTCAAGTAGTAATATGAAAGAACCATCTATCTTTCTTTAAGCTAGAAATTCCTTTGGACTTGGTATTTTAGGCTGTATGAACATTTTAAGTAAGAATCATCCAGATCATAGTACTTAAAATTATGAAAAAATGCTGATCATTTCTACATAATTAAAATAGAAAGAAAGATCCTGGTGCAATATGACTTCTATCTAAGTGCAAAAATACTAATATAGACTATTCACACTTTGTATTAAAACTATTTTAAATTATAAACTTAATTTTAAATGCATCTAGTTGTTTGAACAAAGTAGAAGAGATAGAAAATGCTAAAGTTAAATTTGAGTCTGTAAGCTTGTTATCTTTGACTCAGAAAGACACATTTATCAAATGGGTGTAAAAGAACACAAAGTCCTCCTAGTCTAATCATTAAGTTTTTATTGATCCAAACCCAGACCAAGGCTAGAATTTCATATTTTACTTCAGAAAAAAAGAAGAAATCATTTTTGAGGTTAATCACCTGCTTTATTTACTGATTTTATTGGCATCATTGTGAAAGGACCATGTGAAGTTAAGGATCGAAGTGAAGGGAGTCTCTGTTATCAAATTTGTGAAGTCCTTGCCCATTTATTAATAATGCAGCATATATATTTACCGGGAAGAAGTGCAGGCCCCACAAGCAGGAGGAAGGGAAGTGGGTTCTGTCATAGCTGAAATACCTTTACATGGGCTCCACTTCTCAAAACTTCACAGATAAACATGCACCGTGTTCATTCAAATCACGTTTGACACAAAAGCAGTGCTTTAGAAGTACAGTCTGTATACCAGTGAAGGTGTACATGCCGAGGTTGGGTGTTATTTTGAAAATCAATTTTTATTTTATAGTTTTATATTGATTTGAATGCGTATTTACAAATATAATGTATAACCACACTTTTGATTTCATCACTGGTATTTTTGTTTAGGATAATAATAAATTAAAAACTAGTGTAATTTAAAGAAAAAAATTGGTTTATAACATTCTAGACATCATGTGAATATAGAAAAAAACAAAGCTGATGGTCAAATGACTGGTGTTGAGAAATTCTATTTTGAAATAGTTGTAATTATTGCTATACATTTCAAATACTTCCTGTTTAGTGTAGACTGGAGTTAATTTCTGGTGGAGGTAGGCTTATAATTTACTATGCAGGAAAAGTGTAGCTGGAAATAAAATTATAGAATCTGTGTCTTAAGAACAGATAAATGACACATGTAAGATGTCATCCACAAGACAACAGTATAAGCACTTCATTATATAAAACATTCTATTCACATAGATGAAATTGCCAACAGTTATGTTTACCATTTTGTAAGAATTCTAGAGGCAAAAAATAACTCCCTGTACAACTTCTTACTTCCATTTAACCTTAAAATGACAAGTAACAATATTTCTTTTTAAAAATGTTTAAAATAAACCAGTGGTATCGTATGGTTATAAAGTTATATTTTGAAAATTTATGAAAGACAACTGATTCTTAAGTAACCTTGTTTTGTGGAGCACAGCATTTCTCTGTCTTTGCTTTTAAAATGACCAGTTTGAGTACTTTTTAGAATGTGGAAGAGTCTATTCCTAATCAATGTTTATTGGTACATAATATGGGTGGTACAAAAGGGCCCAAAAGAAGGCAAAAATGACTCACTCCCTAAAAGAAAAAATTGCAGAAGATGGCAAGAAGATAGACCAGAGAGAGAGGAGGGAAGAAGATGATGACGTAAAAATCTGCAAAGTTTCTGGTCCTGATTTTGTGCCCCACCGGAAGGCAGGCCAGCATTTATCATTTAAGAGTAACTCAGGAATCGATCCTTTTCCAGAAGTACCCTCACCTGCACTCCCTTCGGGGGTGGGGATTAACACTAAACATCCAGCGATAAGGTGAAACTCAAATGCAGAGTCCTGACACTGTTAACTTCCAAGCAAATGTAATATATGCTATAGTTACAAGGTCTGGAACTTAGTGTAGTAAGAAAAATTCGTATCTGAGCCATTAAATTGAAAAAGATTATCGTAAATGCCCATATATAGCTACGTCAAGTAAGAACCATCTATGGTAACTATAAGAATATCCTACTTTACTTGCAGACAATATCATTAATACATTGCATATGGCTATGCTCACTGAAATTTTAGTTTGGTTCCTTTTGGGCAACGGATGTTGACATGCAATTAATACAATCATTTTCTCATACAAAACATCTAAAGACTGGAAACTTTCAAAGACAAAAGAAAATGACATTTTTTAAATTGTGCAATTTGTATCTGAGATAATTATTATTGTCTTTCACTTTATCTTAAGAAACTTTTCCCAGGTAGGCCTTATTATTGCCCAGATTTAGACACACAGAAACTAAAATGAGATATGAGAAGTCATGTGGGAAATAACACACCAAAGCAAAGCAGTTAGGATTAAACATGGACCTGTGTGATGCTTGATGACTTTCCCAAACTAATCTATCAATACTTATACTGTTTTTATTGGTTCTAAAGAGAAGAAAGGGAGACAGAGACATTGATTCGTTGTTTCATTCATCTATGCGTTCATTGGTTGATTCTTGTATGTGCCCTGGGATGAGCCCACAACCTTGGATAGTGGGACAATGCTGTAGCCATCTGAGACCAAGCCAGGGCAATACCTGTAATATTACATGTACTAGCATTTGTTGCAAGAGTGATAGTAAAATTGATATGAACAAATTGGTTTGTGATAGATAGCAGGTGTCACTGCCAGAACCTATGTTGACATAGTTCAGACACACAATTTTACCTAAATCTCAGATCAACTCTGTGAAGAAGCATAGTTTTATTTCTAAAATGTAGATTTTCAAAGTAAAAAAAATAGGTTGCTTTGTTTGAAAACTGCAAAAACAATTTATAACTTTTGTTTCAAAGTTGTTACATATTCCATAATAAGCTTTAGTTCTTGTGTAAACTCTACCGTTACATGTAAATATTACTAAAAGTAAGTATATATCATCTAGTAAATGAAAAAGCTAGGGACTTTAATTCCTATAAACACATGTATCATGAGATAACGCCATTCAATTATGCTAAAATTCAACTGTCAATGTAATAGATTTTGGATGACCTCAGTAAATCAATATTTTAATGCAATATCATCATTTATACCCAAGTTATCATTGCAATGCATTGTCTAGCAACTTTCAATAAATGAATTATTATCTGTAAGTTAGTGAGTAAAAACTGTTACATTTCTTTAAAAATAGAATAAAGAACAAAATAATATCCTGAAATAACAAGGGATGTTCAGAAAATATTTCTAAAGCAAGTAAATATTGTTTTTCTTGCACATTGTATGTTTTAATATTTTCTGAGGTTTTAAGAATTAAATATATTATTTTAAATGTAGGTAAGATGAATTAGGTTATAGATGAAAAAGTTGTGAATTTAAAAGAGCTCTGTGTTTAAGCATCATATTTTTCTTATTTCTGAGAGATATATCATGCACGGCTATTTTCTGATTTATTAACACACACAGTTCAATCCTTCTTCATAAATGCCACTACAGCAAAAACCTCCACGTGAGCACATTCAAGACTCCAAGCCACTCAGCTGAGCCTTCCCAAATTCCTAATGCACAAAATCATAAGAAAAGAAATATAGTTGTTTTGTGCCACTATGTTTTGGGGTCATTTATTATGCAGAAAGAGTTCCAGAAGGTAAATTCAGACAATACATATACTGTGCTCATCAATATGGTATAAATATGTTTGCTGGGCAATGAACACTGGTCATGGGCTCCTAATATTTACTCCCTGGGTAGAGGGCTCTGCTAACAGTCCACTCCTGGACCTTCCAACTCCCTTACTTACTTCTCCCTGGGAGAACTAGGGACATGTCTAATTGGTAACTATGAGGACATCAGGACACTTTTCCTAGCCATTCTCTTGTTTATTTTCAGAAAGGACCTTTGAGTAGAGACCACAGATTCTGTTGATCTCAGCTAAGATGGTCACCTGAGCAGTGATTATGCAGAGTGTGTTACTATGCTGGGTAAGTCTGTCGAATTCTATAACTCAGCATATGGACATGCCCTCACCTACAGATTTAAGCCATATAACATTTACCCCCATGTATTTCTTTTGTTTTATCTGGTGATTGAGAATTTAGACAAGAAAAAGTGATACCATTAATTGAGACCTTCTCCTTCAAAAATATACAATGCTGAGCATAATTGCTAAATGCATAGTCGTATTTTGGGATGAAATTATTAGTTTGAATCATATTACAATAATGATATTTCACTGTCTATAACCAATATACTTAGCAATTCTCAAAACTTTAACACTATATGTATGATGGGAAATTGCATGTTGTTCCGTATTTCTCTGGCACCTATCATGTGTCCAGTAATCTGGGAAGAACATTTTCATGTTGAAAGAATCAGTTATCAAATTTTATTTGACTTAAGAGTAAGAAAACTTATTTCTGAAGTATCGACTGAAGACCATCCATATAACACCAACTGACGAGTTCATAATATGTGCACCACTAGATCTTCTGCCAGACATACTAAATGAACCTCTAGGAGTGGATTTTAGAGTTTGCACACTAACAAGCTTTCCAAGTGATCTTTACAGCAAATGTAATCTCCTGTTACTTTTCAAGACAGCAGAAACATGACTCAATATACTCTGTGATAGTTAATGTTTAGTCAGACTTTAGGTATTAGACCCAATGGAGTCTATTAACAACCACAATTTCCTCACAATGTGAGAAACAAGATAAACTACTTCAAAATGTATGTAATATAACAACATAAAGTTTATTGAATTTTTACAGTATGCTGAAGACATTGATGTGCATTTTACAAGATACCCTTCACCTTCTTGTAATAGCAAGGAAAATAATTATTATGTCAATTTTAAAGGTGAAGAACTCATCTTGAAAAGAGATCAAATAATATTCCCAAAGCTGAAACATAAATAGCCGAGTTGAATTTCAACATTAGGTTTGTCTTCCTTGAAAGCACAACTCCATCATTCAGTTTCTGAATTTTGGCTGTTGAAGGAACTAGGAATGTTAAGTGAAAAAAAAAAGACTGAAAATAAAATGGGAATCTTAAAATAATATTGGAGAAATATCATGATAGTAAGTGAATACAGCAGTCTTAATTTCTTCATCCACTAGAAAACAAGTTGGTATTTGAAAAAAAAAAACATTTCTATAATGGTTTTGTAACAAAAAAAATTAAAAATATGTCTTTTTTTGGTACCAGTTGTTATTTTTCCTTTTTAATTTCTGATTTTATTTATTTGGGTCTTTTCTGTCTTTTATTTGATGAGTCTGGTTATTTGTTTGTCAATCTTGTTTATTTTTTCAAAGAACCAGCTTTTGGATTCATTGATCTTTTGTATCATTTTTTAAGATTCTGTTTTGTTTATTTCTGCTCTGATCTTTATTACTTCCTTCTTTCCTTTCACTCACTTTAGGCCTTATTTGCTTTTGCTTTTCAAGTCCCTTTAAGTGTAAAGTTGGTTTGTTTATTTGAACTTCTCTTTTTTTTTTTTTTGAGATAAGCACATAATGCTATGAATTTCCCTTTTAGGATCACTTTCCCAATGTCCAACAGATTTTGGATTGGTGTGTCCTCATTTTCATTTGTTTCAAGGTATCTTTTGATTTCTTCCTTGATCTGTTGGTTGACCCATTCACTGTTTAATAACATGTTATTCAGCTCCCATGCCTTTGCAAGTTTTTCAGTTTTCTTCTAGTAATTGATTTCTAGTATCATACAAATGTGGGCAGAGCATCTTCTGATGCATAGAATGATTTCTATCTTCTTAAATTTATTGAGAAGAAATACAAAGAATATGCCAAAGGAATACAAAGAATTGTAAGAAAATATTATGAACACCTCTATGCTAACAACCTGGATAACCTGGATGAGATGGATAAATTCCTAGAAACATACAATCTTCCAAAACTAAATCAGGAAGATTCAGAGAATCTGAATAGACATATTACACCTAGTGAAATTAAAGCAGTAATCAAAAAAACTCACAACAAACAAAGCCCTGCACTGGATGGCTACACAGGTGCATTTTACCAAACAGTTCAAGAAGAACTTGTCCCTTTCTTATATGTCCATTTCTTAATATGTCCCTTTCTTAAACTGTTTCATAAAATTCAAGAGGAGGGAAGTTTCCCAAACTTATTTTATAAGGCCAGCATTATCCTAATTCCAAAGCCAGATAAAGACACTACAAAGAAAGAAAATTATACTCTAATATCCCTGAAGAACAAAGATGCTAAAATCTTCAACAAAATATTATCAAACTGAATACAGCAATGCATCAAAAAGAGCATACACCATGATCGACTGGGATTTATTCCAGGAACACAAGGTTGGTACAACATTCACAAGTCAATAAATGTGATTTACCACATAAACCAAATGAAGGATAAAAAACACATGGTCATATCAATAGATGGGGAAAATTATTTGCTAAAATCCAGCACCCATTTATGATAAAAACTTAGCAAAGTAGGATTACAGGGAACATTCCTAAACATAATATAGGCCAAATATGGCAAACCCACTGCCAGCATCATACTCAATGGACTAAAACTGTGAGTGTTCCCCTTATGGTAAGGAACAAGAAGATAGGAATGTCCACTTTCACCTCTCTTATTCAACATAGTTCTGAAAATTCTAGCCACGGCAATCATACAAGAAGAATAAATAAAAGGCATCCAAATTGGAAAGCAATAAGTAAAACTGTCATTATTTGCAGATGACATAATACTACACATAGAGAACTCCAAAGATTCCACCAAGAAACTGCTAAAACTGATACATGAATTCAGTCAAGTAGCAGGATACAAAATTATTATCCAGAAATCAGTGGCATTTTTGTATGCCAATAATGAACTATCAGAAAGGGAAATTACAAGAATAATAGCATTCACAATTGCTACACAAAGAGTGAAATACCTAGGAATAAACCTAACCAAGTATGTAAAGATCTGTACTCAGAAAATTATAAGACACTGAAGCAAGAAATAGAAAGAGATACAAATCAGCAGCAGCAGCACACACCACACTCATGGATAGGAAGAATTAACATCATTAGAATGTCCATCTTACCCAACGCAATGTACAGATTCAATGCAATTCTTATCAAGATTTCAATGGTGTATTTCACATAACTAGAACAAATATTTCAAAAACGTATATGGAACCACAAAAGGCCCTGCAAGGCAACAACAATCTGAGAAAGAAAACTAAGGTTGGAAGAATCATGGTACGTAACATGAAACTATACTATAAAGACCATAGTAATCAAAACAGCATGGCACTGGCATAAAAACAAACACATGTATCAATGGAACAAAATAGAGAACCCAGAAATAAACTCACTCCTTTATAGTCAATTAATATTTGACAGAGGAAGTAAGCACATACAATGGGCTACTGTTGGGAAAATTGGACAGATACATGCACAAAAATGAGAACAGACCATCTTCTTACACCATACACAAAAACAAAATCAAAACAGACTACATACTTAACTGTTAGACCCGAAATGATAAAAATCATAGGATAAAACAGAGGCAGAAACATCTCAGACAATCCTCATAGCAATATTTTATTGGCTCTATCTCCCCAGGCAAGGGAATCGAAAGAAAAAATAAATAAATAAACAAATGGGACTATACCAAAGTAAAAATGTTTGCATAGCAAAGGAAATAATCAACAAAATAAAAAGACAACCCACAGAATGTGAGAACAGATTCACCAAATCATCTGATAAGGGGTTAATATCCAAAATTTATATAGAACTTACAAAACTCAACCTCAAAAAATTAAACAACCCAATAAAAAAGTGGGCAAAGGACCTGAATAGACACATCTGCAAGATGCTCAACATCACTAATCATCAGAGAAATGCAAATTAATACCACAATGAGATTATCATCTCACACTTGTGAGAATGTCTATGATCCATAAATCAACAAACAAACAAGTGCTGGCGAGGATGTGGAAAAAGAGAAACCCTTTTGCACTGTTGTTGGGAATGCAGACTGGTGCAGCCTTGCTGTGGGGAGGGCGTATAGGGGGACTAAATGGTAATGGAAGAAATACAATAAAGATTAAATAAAAATAGGTGTGTTTTAATATAGTCCTTAACAAACAAAAAATAGTTGATTATATTCACAATTAGTATGGAAGAAAGTTTTGTATATAGTTTTGGGTAGCCTGAGGTATAGATCAGAGAATAAAATATCAGGCCCTCAATTACTTGACGACTTTGTACTGATAAAATAACTGAATACAATGCATCTCTCGTTCTTAGTATATAATAAAGAAGCATGTCTTAAATAAAGAATAAAAGTTACCTTTGAGAAGATACACTTAAGGAATTTTACAGTAGACAGGAAAATAATGAAAGCACGAGTTAGAAATATAAAGGTACAATTAATAAAGGCTTACAGATGAGAAAATCTTATTTGAGTTATCTCCTCTAAAGAAATGTGCTAAATTGACATGAAAGCATTTACCTACACTTTTCTATATAATTGGTTTTTGACAATTTTAAACATTTTTATGGGACTATAACTCCTTTGAGACTTGCGAACTGTACTGTAACGATACCTATGATTTTCTGTTAAGAAAAATATTAAAGCAAACTCTACTGTTTCTCTGGGTTTCTAGAAAATTACAAATATCAATATTTTACAAATGTTATTTTCCATTTCTGTATATGAAATAATTGTTTATTACCAAAGATATGTACCCTCTTAAATATACTCTGATGAGGAAGAAATAGGCAAAGAAGAGATATATATTTGGGAATACATTCTTTCAAAAGATAAATTGTAAATGGACAGGGAGTCACCTGAGTTAGTATGTTGTTTAAAATGATATAATGAGTTGAAGAAATAGAAAGTGTATTTTAAGATAAATCGATTTCAGTTTTTTCTGCTGTTAATGTTGGAAAGTCAAAGCTACTTATATTTTAGAAATCTTTAACTTTCACATAAATTGATTTAAATTAATGAAATGGGTTTAAAGGAAGTTTGTCTTTAACACTGAGAAAATAAAAGCTATCTATCAGCTTGTTACAATTTTCACATCTATGAAAATGCCAGTCCATCATACCATTAATTTATTACCTTTTCCTTTCTGTTTCAATTCAGTCTATGCTTGGAGTTTAATATGAGTAGTTATGAAAAATAACAATTATGAAAATCCATGGAGTGTAGTGAAACATATGATGATGTTTAATTGATTCCTAAGCAACTCGTGTGAATTCTGATGAGAGGGCACCCTTTTACTTTTGTACTTATTTATCTTATTAGGTTCTAGAGCATAAACAGGCAGAAACCTACTCTTGTACTGCATGAAAACAACTCAAGAGGGAAGAGTGATGTGACCACCAGACTTCTGTGATTTCAAAGTACTTTCATTTTCACAGCATAGGGTGGAGGAATTAAAATTGCCATAAGATATTTTATAGATTCAGCCCTGGCTGGTGTAGCTCAGTGGATTGAGTGTGGGCTGCGAACCAAAGTGTCCCAGTTTCCATTCCCAGTCAGGGTACATGTCTGGGTTGCAGGCCACGGCCCCCAGCAACCACACATTGATGTTTCTCTCTCTGTCTCTCTCTCTCTCTCTCTCTCTCTCTTTTCCCCCTTCCCTCTAAAATAAATAAATGAAATCTTAAAAAAAATAAAAAAATAAAAAAAGATATTTTATAGATTCAACATATACCAAAACTCAATTAAGCAAACTTAAAAATAACAACCTAAGATTGTGTGGACGAATAAACAAACATCTTTAAATACTACACTTTGACCTTTTCTTCTCTGAATTTAGCATTAGGCTGACTGTGGTAGAGTCACCATGGTATAAAAAGAAAGCACTTACTGTATTCTTACAAGTTATTTCATAAACCGAAGTTCAATGTGAAATTTGATAACATGCAAAACACTGAAAATGCAATGATATTGAAAACCACTGTGTAATTTGGCTGTTACCTTGACACCTTCGGAGAATGTGATTCCATCCGCGGCTCTTTTCCAAGTGATTTCTGGTATCGGCTCCCCTTCCGCTTCGCATGTGAGCGTGACTTGACCGTTCTCATAGGTAGTTTCATTTTTAAGCTGTATTATGTGAGGCTGTACTGTAAAGAATATATACATCACTCAATCTGCATTGGAGGAAAGCCATGATGGGCACTGAAGTCCGCATTAGTGCGGCAGGGAATGGTTAACATTATAGCAGCGACAGCAGCGTGCCTTGCTTCAGAGCGGGGCCAAGAGAGTTGCAAATGGGTAAAAAAATTTTGGAAACAATTCCTGTCAATCATCATTATAAAATAAGTTGAAATGTCTTACTTACTCTTTACTTACATAAAAATTATAATCCCTTCCAAAATTTTGCCAGTTAAAGAGACACTGTATTACATATTTCTTCTTTTAAACCACAAATTAAAATTTCCTCTTTTAAAGCCACATGTGTAAGTGTGGGGAGGGGGGCGTGGGGAGGATGGCAGGCACCTAATGAGTTATTATCTCTTAAGCTCATAAAACAATTTAATCAAAGAAAAAAACTGATGGCTATACCCTGAGTATGTAGTATGTATAATTATGTAAAATATTTAAAAATATATAAAGTATAGGCACATAAATACTATTTATTTTTATGATCCTAGGTGATTTATTTTGACCTCAGTTTATCTTAATATTATCAGGCAACATAACTAAGTATTTATTTATAATTATCACTTCTTTGAGAAGGAAAAACATTATGTCTAATGGTTTAAATTTTCTTTTTTAAAATATATTTTATCGATTATGCTATTGCAGTTGTTTCAGTCCCCCCCAACCCATATTCCCTTTTGCCCTGTACCCACCTCCCACCTGTATTCCCTCGCCAACTTCAGGATCATGGGTTGTACATGTAAGTTTTTTGGCTTCTTTATTTCCTGTACTATTCTTAAACTCCCCCTGTCTATTTTTTATTGACCATTTATGCTTCTTAAAAACAAACTAAGCAAACAATTAGAACAGGAACTGAATCACAGAAATGGAGATCACATGGAGGGTTATCAGCAGGGGCAAGAAGCAGGGAGAATGGGGGAAAAGGTACAGGGAATAAGAAGCATAAACTAATTTAATATTAAAAAGTATGGCCATCCACAAGTTTACATAGCACCACAGACATTCCTGTTTGTAAACTCTAAATCCTCTGTACTTGTTAAATTTTTACTTATTAGGACATAAAAGGTATAAAATCCAGTACTCGTTATTTAAAGACAAGTAACAGGTATTTTTAAATCTTCAAGTACAATTGATCATAGGATATAAATAAATTGTTCTTAATCTTAGAAAATTAGATTCCTGATATCAGAAATATAGTATACATAATGTTTAACAATCCAGTGTTTACTCCATTGATTTAATGAAGTTAGTTACATTTTTAATATGCATTACATGATTTTGTGTTGAAATAATACAAATTTGTTCAGTGTTACTATATAAAAGTGATTACAACAGTGATGTATCATATATTTTGTGCATTATTTTCTATTTTATAAGATGAAAATATTGAAGATTTGTTTACATCCATTCTCACTCACTGCTACCCTATTAAATAATAAGTAAATGAACACTATTTAATATGAGTCCATTTTGGTAAGTGAGAACAGTACCCTCTGGAATTATCTCAGGCACTATAATTTAATCAATTAATTTGTCATAGTGAGTTACATTTATTGAATGTAGTAGGTTTTCTTTTAGTCCTCACCCAAGGACTTGTTCACTGATTTTTAGAGAGAGGAAGGGATGAAGAGGAAGAGAGAGGGAGAGAGGGAAAGAGGAAGAAGAGAGAGACACATGATTGTTTGGCTCTCCTATGTTCCCCCCGCAGGATGGAACCTGCAACCTAGGTGTATGTTCCTGACTTGGGGTCAACCCTACAATGTTTTGGTGTATGGGACAATGCTCAGCCAACTGAGCCATCCGGCCATGGCTCTTATTGTAGGTTCTAAAGAGAACATTTTTTTAAGTGGGAAATACTGTGGAAACAAATAATTGACTTTCTATAATGTCTAATAATTTTCAGTGTGTTTGTTCTTCCCTCTATCTGAACAATTTTCTCCTGCCTCTTAGCTTTGCTGACAGCTAGCTCATCATTAAATATTATGTGTGGACACATCTAGTCATTACCCTTTTGAGTAACTTTCCAACACCATGCTGTCCAAAATAACAGTTCTCTCTACCCAGGACTACTATATTTATCCATTTTCACTTTCTTCTTAGAGTATTTTATTATTCCAATTTTACTGAATTATTTTCAAGTATTTTGACATAGTTTTGTCTTTCTCACTCCATCAGAATATGAGCTTTATGAAAATTTCTCTGCTCAGGAAATGTTTCTATTACATGATCACAGGCCCAACTGACAGAAGATGTGCCCATGTGTATGACCACTCAGCATTGGTCTGTGGCCCTAGGACCCATGCATCTTACAGAGACAAATACTGGTCCTTTTTACTGTTACACAGTCCTCCCTCCCTCCTGTTCCATCTCTGCTGTGAAAGCATTTTGTGAACAATGTTTTTAAACATGGAGAAAATATACTGAATGTTAGTACTGCATATAATTTTTAGTGTTACGCTTTTTAAAGAGAATACTCATATTCTAAATATTCCCCAGCAAAAATTGTCTTTCCTCTTGAAAACATAATGAAGCTAAATAAATAATTTATTTAAAAAACATGCTAGTCCTCTACTCTCTATAAGATTACTGAAGAAAGCAATATGGTTTTTAGTAATTATATAGGACTTACATTATATTTCTCTTAATGAAATGAGAATATTTAATTATAGCTGCAAGTCAATGTTTTCTAATTATAGCCTTATAGGTGCGCTCTTTTTAAGTATAATGAAAGTAAAGCTAATCCTAACATATTTCATTTAAAGATTTATGAAGATCAAGCCATAACTATATGAGATCCCAGTAGCATAATTTGAATAAATTTCTTTAAGCCCATATTAAAAGTCAGCTAATATTTTAGAGAAACTTGAACATATAATTTCATATAATTCTTAAAATAATTATATCTGGTAGCTGCAAGTTTGAAATATATTTTAGAAATGAGAAAACTGAGATTTAATTATGAACCATTTAACTTGATTTAAACAGTTCATAACATTGACAGAGTAAGATTTGACCCTGGCCACCCTTTAGACCTCAGTTTTAACCACTAAGATATAATACTTACCAAAGACTTGGAGGAAGGCCTGTTTTTCATCTTCTCCTGCCTTATTTGAGGCCCTGCAGACATAATGGCCCCCATCGCTATTGATTATGTTTCTGACAGTGAGTTCTGTATTGTTTCCTTTCAATATGTACTTTTCATTGTCTTCAATGAGCTTGCCATTCCTAAAACAAACACAAAGAAAAAACAAAACAAACATAACACAAGCAAAAAAACCCAGAGCTTGATCTTCATAAATCTGACTTTGTGACTCAGAAGAAAATGATCATCAATTTCATGGACTTTGAAACTCCTTTAAAATGTTTGCACAGAAATTCTATTAAATGTGTCTCAGGAACCTAATGAATAAAGTTTTCATAAATACGTGTTGACTCACAAACATCAAAAAGTCTTTGAATTAAAATCATCAAAAAATCTGTAGCTGTCAATCATTTCATGGAGATTGACAGAAAAGGTTGTATTCCTATCAGAAGTATAGTTCTAGTAGCCCAGTAAAACATAATGCAAAAATATTAAAGTTATACCCAAAAATAGTTTGACTTTAGAGACAATAACATTCGAATTATGTTGAAATACTGATACTAATCTTAGGCAAAACAGCACATTGGCTCAATCTGTACTGTGATTATTAAACCAAAAAAATATTTTTTGATGATTTTAATTCATAGACTTTTTGATGTTTGTGAGTCAACACGTATTTATGAAAACTTTGTTCATTAGGTTCCTGGGACACATTTAATAGAATTTCTATGCAAACATTTTTAAAAGAGTTTCAAAGTCCGTGAAATTTAAATACAAACCAATGCATTTTGAAAATAAGTACTGCCAATAAACAGTAAGGTGAAAGAATGATGTAAAAATACAGTAAAAGAAGTTATGATTAATATGATGATTTAATTCACTAATGAGGAGAAATCACTTTTTAAAGAAGTTCCTTCTCAGATTTAAATACTTTTTAATATTTTCCATGTTCCTTCTGGGCCAAAGCCATGTTCATTCTGCCCTACTTCTAGCCCTTGCTGTCCACTAAGACACCGCCTTTCATACTTTTTTTGTAATGACTGCAGTGGGAAATGTTTTAAATATCTTCAAATCTGAAATACTTTCTGGAACTCCCCTTAATACGTGTGAAACCTTCTTATACTGTGTATTCTCTTTCATTCTATTTTATTCTCCACATTGCCTTTTCTTCTTTCTGCTTTTCTTTCTTCTACATATTGTCCCTTCTACTTTTTTTCTTATAGCATTGTTTTTGAAGATTGGGTTGACTTTAAAGTCAACTAATGTACACAGCTTAGGATCTGCTTTTAGGGCTAGTGAGACCTACTTTCCATATATGTATAAATTTAAAAAGAAAAATATTTTAAAACATTGAAAAATATGTCCTCTATTGAAACAGGACATTTTTTTGACAAAGCAAATGATCCTTCCAGTGAATTTTGGTTTTCCTTTCCAGGAAGGACTGGCATATATCTTAATATAATCCCTATCCTTCTATAGAAGAATAAGATCTGTTTTTTCAATTTCAACTGACATCTCTAAATAGATCATGAAATGTAAAAAAATATCATAAGAACAGAATGAAAAATAGGTTTTATAAACCAAGAAGAAATTAAATTAGTACTCTGTATTTTTATCTTTCTCACATTTTTCCTGATCTAATATTTATTATTATAAAAATGGCATTTCAGCACTTTTGGATAGAATTTCATGTATTGATAGAGCTTTCAGTGAAGTTGGTGATGCAATATATTTCTCAATCTAGTCAATGAAAAATATGCACTTAATACTACTACTAATATAATAATAATAATACAGAAGAAGTTTCAATAACTTGTGATTTATACAACACTTCCCTTATATTATTCACCTGGCTGAATTCTCACACATACCTCATATGTGCATTTTCCTCCTCTACTCTCATTCACAGATTATAACTAAAAAATTTAGTATGATTTCCTCATCCCTCAATTCATGCAGTAATAAAAGCAGCAGATTAACTAAGTGCCAGTGTTTTGTTCTGTTGTTTTTTTGATGAGGGTTATTCCCTTGGCTCATGTGATATATTGTACTAAGTGTCTGAAGTACAGCGAATGAGTGAGACATGGGCACTTATTATGAAGAATTCCTTATATGACTGGCTGTAATGGAGGGTATTAAAACCCTATTGATGAGTTTATACCTTTCTGGATTTTGTTTTTAGTGGGGACGAGAAGAGATCTGCTATGGTGGGAGAGAAGAGAAAGAAGATGGCTGGCATACTCTGGGAATTTTCAAGGGAAAACAAAATCCATGATTTGAGTTCTCAGGAGTTCAATTTAGGCCCCGACTGACATAAACAAAACATCACAATTTCCTCCTTTTTGTCTCCATGACTTGTTCAGGTGCATTGGTAATATAGTAATGTGGGTCTAAGTCAACTACTGCAAAGGCATCCCCTGGCCACACCGATTGTGGAGATCCCTCCTGTGCCAGATGATGACAGTTGGTTGCCAACATCAGGACTCAAACTGCTGCATTTCTGTGGCCATGAGGGCAGCTGGCATGAGGACAAGGCCAAAACACCTAAGAGGGCGAAGGCGAAAGAAATGCAGTCATACACATGTAGTCCCAGTCCGACTGCATGTGAGCCCTGAGCAACCTGTGAACGTTCAGCTATTTGAGCCAATAAATCCACTCCCCAGATTAAAGCCCCTCCAAAAAAAAGGAAAAGAAAAAGAAAAAAGCTCAATTTAAAAATATCATTAAAGGATAACAAAAAAAGCGATAGTTCTTCATACCTCTCTGCCAACAAACCTGTTAGAATCACACATTGTTATTCACAATCCATTTCTGTGGAATGCCATTGTCTGAGAAAAACTCCTGAAGGATTTGAATGGCATTCCATGAGCCCATCCTTTGAAACTCAAACTATTTCTCTAAGTGTCTCTTTTCCAGGCACACGTAAATAGGGGTTAAGTTTAATGAATTAATGGAAATGACAGAGAAGGGGAAACAATTCCACTTTTTACTATAATGTAGTAACAGGGATAGACATACCCACGCATTTCAAAAAGTAAAACCCTGTACACACATATTAAGTAACAGTTACAAACATCGGTCAGTAAGTAGTACATGACAGTGAACTCTGAGGGCCCTCACAGCCTCTACCTGAAGACAGTCGGCAGGCCACAGCTGGTAGGAGAACCTAGACACAGCCAGGCACTGTATCTGAGTTGGAAGACAGAGTTCTTGGTTGGATGAGACAAACGAATAAAAAACAAATTAAAAAAAAACAGAAATAGACAGATACATGCAGAGAACAAACTGATGGTTGCCAGAGGAGAGGGAGTTTGGGGGAATAGGTGAAAAAGCTGAGAGATGGAGAACTACAAATTGTTAGTTACAAAATAACTGTGGGGATGTTAGACTCAACACAGGGAATATCAATATATTATAATAAGGTATGTGGTGCCAAGTGAGCACCTGAATTATTGGGAGATTACTTTGTAAATTACATAATTGTCTTATTGCTGTGCTATATATATATATATATATATATATATATATATATATATATACACCTGAAACTAATATAAAATAAGATAATTTCAACTGTAATTAAGACAAAATTAAAAATAAAGTTTAAAAATGAAAAGTAAGAAATACAAAGTGTACCCTTAGAAATAAATGAATAATAAAAAAAAAACATGCCTCATAGACAGAATGACCAGGGCTCTGGGTGCACCTTTGACTTGGGTTATGTCATTGTGTTCATCTCTTTAACAGTTTAATCTAACCAAGGTGACTGAAAACAAACGCATGATACCTTTTTGAATAAAATTCATAAAATATGCTTTCCGTCCTGACAGAAGGGTAAGATCACAAGCATTTTCTTCTTGAGCATGACAAAGGACGGGGGCCGGAGGGGCGTGGGTGCACAACCCACCTGTACCAAGAGATGGTGGGCTCCGGGGAGCCGGAGGCCCTGCAGGAGAGCGTCATGTCTTCTCCCCTCTCTGCGGTAGCGTTGAAGGACTTCTGAGGCATCGTGATGGCCGGTGGCACTGAAACAGGTGGACACAGATAAACAGAGATGAGAAACCTTTCTCCGATGCCACTGGGACATTTTTACCAATGCTTTCTGCTGTCGTTAAGGCTGAGCTTTAAAACTTGACAGTCAGCATCTGTCCTTATCACTAGGACCAACTTGGCTGTGGAGTCAAATGACTTTCGGGTCACTAATTTACCTTCTGATGTAGAATGGAATAATGAGGTAATTCACTCTAGCACTATTTTACTATTTCAATCCATCAAAGTAGACTAAACGACAAAACGCCAAATAAACATTTTAGTATATATGTATGTATGTATGCATGAATATATGTGCATTGTGACATATAGGTATGTATGTGTGTGTATATATACTCTTTTTATAAAATACTGCTCACAAGAAGACGGAGTATTGCACCGTGACTTACAGCAATACCAAGATCTACTAGGAGCATAAACGGATTTCCTATTTGGATTTTCATTGCTATATGTAATTCTATAAGTAATCATTCACTGCTTCAAAGACAAGGCTTTCAAATTAGGTGTCAAACTATAATGTATTCTCTGATTAACTGCATTTAATTTCTTTAAACAACTATGGAGCATTTGATAAAGAGAAACTGCTCAAGCCATAGTGAGTATGAAATAGATTTTCATGAACAATTCAATTTTAAAATTAAGCTTCTCCAATTTCTAACTAATTACATTGCAAAACTGTAAATGCTGCACATTCTGGACATGTTGAAACTGTTACCGAAATGCACTATTTGCAATAAACAAATCAATAACATCCATAATAGAAGCTAAATTTCAGAGTACAGCATAAATTTAGATTTAATGAACACATTCATGGTTTTCAATTGAATATGACAAAATGATATTCCCCAAATTAATTATATCAATGTATTTAGTGTTTTTTTACATATACTAAACAACTTGGCAAGGCAGGCATTTACCAGTGTGATTATAATCAAACAACTCTACAATAGCATTCAGGGCAGTGTTATCGCCATTGATAGTGGGGAGAGAAACTGCTATGTATCTTAGCAACTAGTCACAATAAATCAAGTTCTGCCCTCACAAAAATTGATGCAATGGGCATGATCTGACATGGTGTTTTAAAGTAACACAATAATTACTATTATAATAGAATGGACTAATTTTTAGATATTGTCTGAATTTTAAATATGTTGAAATTTAACTTTCTGTGTCCTGTTTGCTTTTTCTTGTAATTATGAAAAAAGAACATCACAATAAAAATGTATTGTTTTTCATTTGGTTATTATAAATGTAGCTGTAAGTCTACTATGACTATTTTTATTACAACAGTGAAGATTTTAACTCATTAGATAATTATAATGAAAATAAACTCTTTAATAGAAATTCTCTCTAGAGTAAAGCATTTGTGTAGACAGAAACACTTCCAAATGGAGAATTACATGCTCTGGTGGTTGTCCCATTACTATTACTAACCTCAACAAGTTACTTATACTTTATTTAATCTTCTTTGTAGAAATTGCACTTGTGTACACTGGATAATCTGTAAGAACTGACAAATCTTAATGTTTGCATTTTATGATACATTGACTCTGCTAATGAAATATGTGTTCTTGCAGTATAGATTAGCAGAACAATATTAATACTATACATTTATGAAGTACTATGAAGAACAATTCTATAATTATTCTGAGGAATGATGGCATCTAAATTTGTGGAGATGCTCAAAAATAGTATACATTTATGAAGTACTATGAAGAACAATTCTATAATTATTCTGAGGAATGATGGCATCTAAATTTGTGGAGATGCTCAAAAATGGAAATGCTAAATTTGTGGAGATGGCCAAGACATTCAGGGAGATTTTTAGCCACTGTTTTAGACTAGAGAGTATTTGTATGTATATTTACCTCATTGGTTATACGTTTGCTCTGGAGTTGGATTAAGTCATTTTAAAATCGGTTACAATTATATTTCATTCAAATGTATTTTCTCTCATAAGTCCCATATCTACTAGTATTTTAACTTTTTAAAAAGACTTTTTGTGTGTGTTTGACTTTACCTGAAACATTCAGTTTTAATAACTTTACAAAGATTTACATTCTGTGGATGTTAAGTAGGCAGTGCTTTCTGGTAAATTTATGTTTTCACATTTTAGCTTCAAGACACATGAGGACGTGCAGGGAAGGGAAGAAGCTCCAGAGCTGTCACATTCTAAGGAGGCTTTGACACACTTTCACGTTACAACTCACCTCATTGGTTGCATAGGCACCAAGGATACCATTCATTGGACAGCTTAATCCCCTTCCACCAACACGGCATCAGCACTCCCTACGTTTTCTTTGTCGTGCAGTGCAGTCTGCCTCTATTCACTGCTCTTCAGATAGTTTTTTTTTTCTCAAAAGAAGATGATACTAACTATGGAATACCTATGTTGTTCAGATTAATGAGCTCCAAAAATCCCTTCAGATTTATATAGAATGAGAATAGAATTGCATCTCTACTACTGTCTAGAAAACCACTCTTCAGCAATTAATTGATTATTCAGAGCTGGTCTAAATAAATATTAACAAATAAATTTACATGTAGATCTTCTCTCTGGCGGAGAACTTCTAAACTTAAGACACCATCGTTTCTTGTTTACCTTTTTGTGTTCTGTCTTTTCAGTGCATGTGACACTTAGAAATTAACATAAGTGTAATTTTAGAAAGTGGTGGAGTAGGGAGTGCTAGGTAGGCACACATTTCCCACCTAAACAACAACGGCACTGGCAGAATCTGTCTCCTATAACTACGATGGAGCTCTGGAGCCTATTGAAGGCTTGCAGCTCCCAGGAAAAGGAATGCAAGGTGAGCTACAAGCAGGGTCTCGAAGAGATGTATTTGTACATCCTTGTTCAAAGAAGCATTATTCACATTTAAATAGTGGGAACAGCGCACATTTCCATCAATGATAAGCAAATGTGTTACATGCATGAAGTGGAATAATATTCATCCTTAAAAAGAAAGGGAATTCGTACAATACCACAACAGAGATGAACATGAAGGACATTGTGATAAAGAAATAAAACCCAGAATCTCAAAACATGATATTCAAAACCTATGATATAATCTATTTTTTGTTTATGAAGAATTAGAAATAGATCATGTTAATTGAAAAGGCCAGTGGCATTTTGAGACATTGGATTATCTAAAAACTATTTTAAAGAAACTATTTTAAAATTTTTCCAAAGAGTTAAGAGTGAATCATCTAGAAATTAGTGAAAAGGTAAACAGTCTCTGCGAAGACATGCAATGTATTTAAAAATAAATAGATATTATAACTAAAGTTTTACTTTCAAAAATATTCAAACTGAAAAAAGAACAAAACTTGCAGATTTAAATTAAGTGCAAAAGGGTCTAATTTCATGAGTAAGAAGATATATACTGTCAAAATGGATAAAAATAACCAACTTCTGTTTGTCTATTGAAAGGTCATTTAAAACTTAATGTAGATAAAGTAAAAATCAAAACATATCTATCATCCCATCACTAATTATAAGAAGTGTGGCAGAATGGAGACAACTGTACTTAAACAATAAAAAAATATATTTTAAAATTAATGTCAATGACAGCAGATTTCAGGGGGAATAACAATACATAATATCAAGTGAAGGACTACATAATAATAAAAGAGCCACTTTTCCAGAATTGAATGGCAATCCTACATATGCATTCACCTTACAAACGAGGTTCGAAATATGTGAAGCAAAATTGAGAGATAAGAAAAGAGACCTAGGCAGATTCAAAAATCACTCTTTGTGACTTTGAAGCTTAAGAAATGAGAAAAAAGACAAAATAAATCCATATTAATCATAAGGAAAAATAATAAAATCAAGAACAGATACAATGAAAAAATATATATGGAAAAAGAATAGAGTATATAAAGAAACAAACAAAGGTTCTTTGAAACAATAATACAATGAATAAACCTATAGTAAGATACATTAGGAATAAAGAAGAGGTAACACAGATTACCAATATCAGGAATCCAAGAAGGAGTTTAACTATAGATTTCAAACACAGTAAAAGGCTAAGAAATGATGCAGCCAAATCTTGCATACAGATTCACCAAGGTTGAAGACTTAGACCACTTCCTTGAAAACAATAAAGTTAAGTCAGCTCACTTCAGATGAAACAGTTAACTCCAATATCCTGTTAACTGTTAAGGGAATTAAAGCCTTCTGAAAGAAAACCTCTAGAATCAGATGGTTTAGCTAGTGAACTTTATCAAATGTTTAAAGAAACAGTATCGCTGGATTGGGAGTAAAAGGGAGAAAACTGTACTTGAACAATGATTAAAATAATAATAATAATAATAATAATAATAATAATAATAATAATAATAATAATGAAATAGTATCTTTTCTATACAATCCCTTCCAAAATTAAATTAAATAGAATATTTCTCGAATCATGTATAAGGCCAGCATTACAATGGTAATTTAACCAAAACATTTTTGTTAAAGAAAAACAGTCATAGGAAGTATACTACTTGATTTTAAGGTGAATGCAAAGATACAGGGACTAGGGCAATGGGATAACGGTGCAGGGACAGACACAAAGACAGTGAGTGGAAAGGAAAGGAGTTCAGAAATAGACTCACGCAAATACAACCAGTTTTTACTTTACAAAGTCCAATGTAGAAACAATCGTCTTTTAATAACGGTTTTTAAACAACTGAATATCCATCTGTAAATACATGAACCTGACCACAAACTCACTCCTTATACATAAATGAATGACAAATGGATCAACAACATAAAATTTATAAAACTCACAGAAGAAAACATGGGAAAAAAATCTTCGTGGCCTGAGGTTAGATGAAGAATTCTTGGGCATGACACCAAAATAACGAACCATAAAAGAAAATGATTAATAGTTCTACTTCTTCAAAATAAAAATGCTTTGCTTTCTGAATAGCACTTTAAATTAAGAGAATGAAATATGTACTATAAGTGAGGATGCAGGAAAATAATCACTGTTTGTGAATAAATTGGTAAACCCTTTTTGGAAAGGAATTTGGCAGTACTTAACTAAATTGCAAATGAATATATAAAAAAAGAATAAGACAAACCTACAAAACAAAAGAGAGAAGAAAACAAAGGCGACAACATGGGAACAAAAGTACTTACAAGTAAGTACTTGAACAGGGAATTTTATCCAAAATACGTATTTTAAAATTCTAAATTCGACAATAAGAAAATGTGTAAACACTTGAATAAACACATCACTAAATAAGATGTCTGGAAGCAAAAATGCATTTATAACGTTTTTATAAGCAACAGTCAGACTCCAAGAGCGGAAAAAGAAAATCGTCCGTTCAGAACAGGGGCAGAGGCACGCAGAGGCGTCTCACTGAAGAGGACACACGGACCAGACACAAGCACAGGACAAGACGCTCATCTTTGCATATCCTTCATCTTTGCATAATGACTCTGCATTACCAGTGAAGAAATGCAAAGGAAAACCATCCAGGTCTACTACTTGTTTGTTGTTACGTGTAAAATTAAAAACAAAAAATCAAGAATTTACATCAAGTGCTGGTGAGAATGAGGTACAGGTTGAACTCATGACTTATTGGGGAAAATTCAAAACTCTACAGCCATTGTGGAAAATGGTTCAGCAGTTTCTTATGGAGTTCAACCTACACTCACCTTATGGCCCTGCAATCCTATTCCTAAGTATTGACCCTAGATCAGCAAGGTTCAACCATTTTCATCTCATGGCACATGCACTTTAATTACTAAAGTTCTGTGGCACACCACAAATATATATTATATTTTTGCCCATCTGAATGAAAATGCATGCAACTTTGATTCATTCACAATAGACGACTATTGCCCTGCTGACTGGTGTCACTTTTTTATTTGATAATCTAAGGGAAGAGAGTTCAGTAACCCTAACTAAGTATGCGTGGTCAGGTATTGCACATTTAAAAAAATATATTTTATTTATTTATTTTTAAAGAGAGGGGAAAGGAGAGAGAAGTAGAGGGAGAGAAAGAGCAATCAGTTGCCTCTTCCACACCAACTGGGGACCTGGCCCACAACCCAGGCATGTGCCCTAACCAGGAATTGAACCAGCGACCTTTCAGTCTACTGTCCAGCACTCATTCCACTGAACCACACCAGCCAGGGCAGGCATTGCGTGTTTTAAAAATTATTGTGACACACCAGTTGAAAATTGCTGCTTAGATCAATGAATTTAAGGTCACGTAGCAAACTGCACACACCGAGATTTATAGCAATTCTATTTATAATTGCAAACAGTGGACACATGTAACAACTTCACTGATTCTCAAGGCACTATGATGATAAAATGAGACATTTTTAAAAATTACATTTTGGGTTATTCCATTTATATGACACTTGAAAAGGCAAAATTATAGTGGCAGGAAAAACAGTGGTGGTTTCAGAAGACACAGGAGGTTGTGACTACAGTGGGAAAACATAAAAGAGAGGAGGTGATGAGCATTCTGTATACTGACTACTAGTGGTTACAGGAATTGATACATATATTAAAACTCACAGAACTGTACAGTGGATTTTACTGCATGGAATTTGAAAACAAATAGGTAAACTTTTAAAAATGACATCCTATAAGGGTTTTTTAAAGCTCTAGTTGTTTTATAACAATTATTAACAGATTCAATAAGCAAATTCACTGTAACAGTCCACACCTCCTGGGGAAGTCAGTTGCTGATGGTTCTAAAGCAGGAAAAGCTCAAAAATTTCCCCGAGGGAGTGCCTGTTCCTACTCTAGTTCCTCCAAGTCCTTCCCTTTCTTTAACTCCCTGCTCTGATCTGCCCAATGTATTCTGAAAGCCCTTTTTCTCCTTGTTGCTCCTTTCCATCTGTCATGACCGGCAGATCCCACTGCTTCTATATTCCTCCTGTTTCTGAGATTCCGGGAAGGTGGGCCATGTTTCAGTTAATTGCCTTAGTTCTTTCCGAGTAGCTTTGTTATTCCTGCTGTCAATTCAGTGTCAAAATTGGAGTAGAATTAAGTTAATTAACAAAAATAAATAAATAAACTGCAAAGCAAAATGTGTGAACAGAATGAGTATAATGTCCTAAAGTGTTTGCCAGACGCTGAAGGCAAGGTGGGAGGAGGTTTTCCTGTGCACGGATATGCTAAGCTCTAACGCCAGAGAGCAGCCTATGGAACACCCGCTCCTGGGCCCTGCTTTCTGACCTACCATTGCATCTTCAAGGCGATCTTGTGACACAAGTGATAGCATGTCTAAGCTTTAGCCTTTTAATCCCTGCTCCTTCCCTCGGTGAGCCCTGAGCAGTCTTGCACGCCACCATGTCTTCAGTGGGTTCTCTTTGTAAGTTTTGTTACTTGGGTGCAATAGCAACTTCCCTGTGAATTCCATCTTTCAAGCAGTGTAAAGTTCTTCATTATTTCCCAGAGGGGGTTGAGGGAGTGAGGAGGAGTTAGCATGATCTTATTTTAATGCAGAGAATATGACATGTGGATATGGAATGAAAATAAATATTAAATTAAAGGAAGTGACCTAAAAATAAGTAGAAAGTAAAATTTAGACAGAGATATACACATATACCTGAAATTATTTTGAATTCAGTACAGTATGGGAGACTAAAATAGTATGAGGTCAGAATTTAAGTATAAATAAGCCATGCGACAGTGAACAAAATACACTGCTATGATAGATTATTCAAATCCTTAAAATACTGTTTATAATGTTGTTCACCAGACTGAAATACAGAAATGTCATCTTCCAAACAAGATGGTAGCTTCCCAACAGTGCGGTAGAATAAATAACCAATTTAGCCTACTGCCTGAAACAACTAAAAATTTAGACACATTGTATAAAATGCATTTTCAAGATATTTCCACAGAACCATTAACAGTGCTCTCTGAAATATGAGAGGAAATGTGGTGAGCCCTATCACTGCCCAGCCTCCTCTCTAGAGAGGGTTCCTAAGCTGCACTCCACAGAGGTGCAGCCCAGAGCCAGGGGAGCCTAGAAGTCTGGGGAAGCAAAGGTGTCTGGCTGTTTCCCAGGACAGAGTGCCAGGCAGGAGAAGTGCACAGTGATGACTTCCTGAGACTTGCAGCAACTCCCCTCGAGTTCTTCAGATGAGCACTCCTGAGTGTGCATCCATGAGAGGAAACCCCTAAGGCCAAGAGGAAAAACCTCCCCTATTAGAAGGCATAATTTCCAAAGCTCAAGCACGGCAAAGAACAGTTTCTACTCCCAAAGCTAAAATAATGATTTTAAAATACATAATGCATGTCAAATAGAGTATTCAAATAGAGAATTGATCTCAGAAGTGGGGCAAAATAACCTCTGGAATATTCTGATCCCATCTAATAAGGCTTAAAGGAAGAAACTGAAAGGACTAAACTGTTTCCAAGTAACTTATCTGCATTCCTAGACAAGGACCAAAAATATTTAAAGAACAAAACTATTCAGCACATTACAGAGCTAAAAGCCACATCTGGCACTCAAATTAAAATTATTAAATATTCAAAGAAGCAAGATATATGAGACATGATGACTAAAAATATAATCAACCAAAGCTGACCCAGAAGAGACATAGATAATATAATTAGTAGACAAGAATACTAAAATAGCTACTATAACTGCATTCCATATGTTCAAGAACCTGAAGGAAAACCTGATCATGTTAGAGTCATGTTAGAGACTTAGAAGACATTTAAAAAAAGGATATCCCCCCACCTTCTGCCTTCATGGAGGGGAAGGTGAGGAATGGGAGGCATCTATAATAGTGTTGACAAGTTTACACACACACACACACACACATATCCTGAAATAAAAAGTACATGAGATAGGATTATTTGTGGATCAAACAATGAAAAAGAAAAGATTATCTACTTGAACTTACAGCAAGAAAGACTACCCAAAAATTAATACAGGAAGGAAATATAGTTAAATGTGACTGAACAGAATTATCTCAGAGAGTGAAGGAAGTTCAAGTTGTTTCACATGTGAAACTGGCATCCCAAAAGCTTATGAGACAAAAATATTTGAAGAGCTAATGGTTAAAACATTTCCAAATTTTATAAGAAGAGTCACTGAAATTAATCAACAAAACACAAGCACAAGAGCAATGAAGAGAATTATAACAATGTATATGACATTTAAATTGTTATAAACAACTGATAAAGAGAAAACCTTCAAAAATCTGGGAGGACTGGGTGGGTGGTGCACCTCACCCACAGAGGCACACAATCGGGATGAGAATAGACTTTTCATGTGAAATAACTATGCCAAAGATAATGGCTCAGACATTTTTAAGGTGCTGGAAGGGGAAAAAAGAAACTGTCAACTTAGAATTCTATACCCAGCAAAACTTTATTTCAAATGTGAAGGTGAAACAAAGGCTCTCTAAGACACACACAGTAGGTGAAATTAGTCATCCCTAGCAGACTCGCACTGTAAGAAATGCTAAAGGAAGTCATTCAGGTGTGTGGAAAGTGATGCCTGATTCAAATCTGGATACACAAAGTGATGAAGAGCCCTGGCGATGGTAAGTATGTGGACATAGGGAAAGCCTTATATTCTTTATTAATCAAGTCATGCTAAGAAGTGATTGACAATTTAAAGAAAGAAAACAAAAATAAAACCATATATTGTGAGGTTGTGGTAGATAAATACTGTCACCCTCTCCACCCCCATACACACATACAAAGATGCTGATACCCTAAACAGAGCCACCTACGAATATATTAACTTACATGACAAAAAGGGACTTTGCAGATATAGTTATCATCATAGACATTAAAATGGAAGAATATCTTACATTGTCCAGGTAAGAAATATCACACAAGCCCTTAAAAATGGAGCTCCAGCTGGAAGAAGCAGCAGCAGAACATGCAGCAAAAGGGAAAGTCAGAAACGGTCCAACTATGAGAAACACCTATGGCACTGGTGGTGATACTGGAGGAAGTAACCCAGAGGAGGATGTCACAGAGCTAAGGCCAGCCTCCTCCAGGTGGCAACCAGGGAGGAAATGAGACCTCAGCCCTACAGCAGAAAGACGACTACTTCTGCCAGCGTCCTGAATCATATCAGAAGAGCTTGTTCCCCAGAGCCTACAGCAAGATTCCCATCCTGTTGACACCTTGGCTTTATAACATATTGTAAAATGAATTACAGTATTAATATATGTCTATCATACCCTGAGCATATCCTTGCTGAACCTACTTGGACTTTGAAATTACAGAAACTGCAAAATATTAAATTTGTGTTCTTTTAAGCCACCACATTCATGGTGATTTGTTAACACGGAAACAGAACACTAATGCAGGGTTTACCATTTATGTGGATATAAAATGTACAACAGCAGCAGCACAAAGGCTGGAAGAGAGTATTGTTATTCAACATGTGAAAGGGTATAACATCACTTGAGGGAAGATTATAACAATAAACTGCTAAAATAACAACATAATGAATTATAGTTAATGAGCCAGAAGAGAAAAGTAATTCATTGATATAAATTATGCCAGAAATCTAAAGGAAGGAAGGAACAAAAGAAAAGAGAGCAAAGAATATTTAAGAGGAAAAGAAAACAATAGCAAGATTTAAATTCACTAAATCAATAAAATATCCAGTGTAAATTGTGCAAATATTTTAAAACAAAGACTGTTAGAATTGACTGAAAAAGTAATATTACTATACACTGCCTTCAAGAACCTGTTAAGTTAAAATTTTTAAAAAGGAAAATATCATTCAAACAATAATTGAGAGAAAACTACCAAAATCTGAGTAGGTTTCAGAGCAGAGAATTACCAAAGATAAATAAAACCATATCCTAAAAATAAAGAAATCAATTCATCAAGAGGACATAGTGATTATAAACTTTTATTCATATAATAATAAAGCTTCTAAACTCATGAAGCAGAAACTAATCAAACTGCAAGGAGAAATACATAAATTACCATAATATCAAATGCAATTTAATATAATAATCTATAATTTTATTTGAGATAAAGAAATCCTCTCTCAATAACTGACAAAGTACACAAGTTAACAAGGACAGAGAACTGATCAATATTATCAATTAATGATTTACCAGAAGTCCACCCAAACAAGTAGAATATATATTCTGTTCTGGTATACAGGAAATAAATTTGAAAAGGTCTATGAGGGGAGACCCAAAAATAACCAGAATTATCTTCTGGAAGGTGGGTCCCTTGAGTACACGCTTCCCTGCTAGGTGTGTGTTCTAGGAACCCACCAGCTGACGTTTATCAATGCACCAGCTGACGTTTCTGTGATAGGCTGAGTTCAGCTTCAACGAATTTGTTTTGAAGTCTCAACATGTTTGCCCATTTCGTGACTGGTGACTTACGAGTGCACCTGCCCACCCCTCACTGAGTGTTCATCAGTTTTTGACCAAAAATGGCATGACCCCTGGGCCCTAACCTCCCTATTCATCCGATCTTGCCCAGGGGGCTATTTTTGTTTCCCAGATGAAAAAAGTCCTCAAAGGAAAATGTGTAGCTGAGGTGGAAGTAGTGAAACAAAAAAAAGGCAGAAGCACTAAAAGGCATCAAAATCAACAAGTTCAAAAAGTGTTCTGAGCAGTGGGAAAAAAGTCTTACTAGGTGAATGTATCAAATGGACAGTTCTTTGAAGGCCACTAAAGTTTAAACATGTAAGCATAAATACATAATTTTTTATAAATTCTGGTTTTATTTGGAGGCCCCCTTGTAAATCAAAGAAAGTGTGTTGTCTGACAACATTAGAATGAGATTAGAAACTATGACCATATATTTGGGAAACCCCTACATATTTGAAAACTAATAACTCCTCAAACAAAGAGGAATCGAAGGGGGAATTACAAGGTCTTTTGAGCTAATGGCAAAGTATATACAACATATCAAAAGTTGTGAAATGAAATTAAAGTGGCACATATAGGGAATTCTTGAGCATTAAATATATGCATAAGAAGAGAAGTTTCAAATTAGTGTTTTCAAGTTTCACTTTAATAATACATAAAAAGACGATCAAATTCAACCCAAAATAAAAAAATATAAAATAATATTAGAAATTGATGAAATAGAAAAAAGGAAAACAAACAAAAAACAACCAATAAAACCAAATCTGTTTCTTTGAGAGACAAATACACCTGATAAAACTCTATCCTACTGCTCAGAAAAAAAGCAGTGAGGGACAGGGAGGGAGGGGGGAGCAAGAGAGCCCCAGAGAGAGACAAAGACAGACAGAAGGGAACAAAAATTGCCAGCATTAGAAATAAAATTATCAACATCACTATAAACTCTAAAAGTATTAGCAGGATATTAAAGGGGACATTGTGAGCAATTTTATGTCACTAATGTTAGCAACTTAGACGAAATGAACAAACTCCTTGAACAATATAAACTATCAAATGTCACTTACAAAGAAATAGATAACTTGAATAGCCCTTTATCTCTTCAAAGATTTAAAGGCTTTAAAATCTTCCCACAATGTAAACTCTAGACCACATGACTTTAATGATTAATCATACTAAATCCTTAATGAAAAAATTCAAAATGAGTACAAAATCTCCCAGTATAGAAAGGGAATCATGAAACAGAAGGATCAGTACTGTCAAGAAATCAATTTTCCCCAAAGTAATCTATAACTTCAAAATATTGAATCAATCTTACTTACCTCTATTCTATAAAATAACACTCTTCATCTGTAGATTTAATACATTTACCCCATACACAAAATGTCTCTTCTGGTGCTACATTAGATGCCCTTTCTTATTATAAAACAGTCTGTGAATATGTATAAAATTGCACTTATATGCTATTGTATCAAGCTACCCCATGGATAGTAAGAAACTTTGGTAAAACTGATTAAGTTATGGAGATAAAACTGTAATTGTTTTGAAAGAAAAGATGCTGCATTAGTTCTTTTAGTATTCGGAGCATAACATAGTGTGAAAATATAGCCACCGCTTCACATTTACCTGTTAAATGAATATACAAATGCATTATAAATTAATACAAAAAAATCCTCAGCTGATTTCTAATATTTTGATAAAGTGATGAAAATTCATAGAAATGATCATCATTAGAGAATAGTGGGGTTTTTCAATGTCTAAAACATACTCAGGGTGCTGATTTCAGAAGGAACCCCTCACCCCAGTCAGACAGTGTCAAATTGCTTAAATAGTAGAAAACCACTAGGACTGCATTGGTCTACTTTCCTGCAATGACAAATGATTCTAAAGGGCATAGAAAATATCAGGGGTTAAAAAATGTGCTCTCTTATTTATATTATTTGTCTTCACCTGCAGATCAACTGTGTGGCCCTGTTCCACATGTCTTCATTAAGGTACCCAAGGTGAGAGAGGTTCTTGTTTGGGTCATGTGAGTTACATGGCAGAGGAACAAGAGAGCACATGGAATGCTTCTTGAAGCTTGATTTCAGCCATAAAATCATCATTATGTTTGCTCACATGCCCTTGGCCAGAGCAAGTCACACCATCAATTGGGTGGGGAAGCGTATTCCTCCCACTGGTGGCACCACACTTCATACGGCAGTGAGCAATGATGGAGAAGAAGAGATAAATGTGCAAAACTATACACAGGCATGGAGAAATACAGTAAGAAAGTCAGAGAGGCTATATATAAAAGTTAAACTTTAGTATTGCTGGTACTAGAGAGGAACTCAGCAAGGTTACCTTTCAAGTAATTGTTGAAAACATAAAGTATATATTAGAAGAGAAAATGTGAGAGGAAAGTTCGCATACAGTAAACAATGGGGATAAAAACCAGAGCTGCTTCTAGAGGATTTGGCATGGAAGCAGCAACTGTGAAGAAACAGTGACTAGAGCACTTGGTTGGGACTTGGGGGTAACTGAGGGAGAAGGCAAGGAACCAAAAAGGTCCAGCATGTAGTCCAGATCATTCAGGACCAAAATCAGTTGCAATTCTAGTACATAACTCCTTTTGTAACTGCTTCATTTTCTAGTTATTATGTTTAATTATTATTATTTTAACTAAAGGTACTGTGGTGACATTGGTTAATGTCACCACAGTACCTTTCAAGGTACAAGGTTTCAAGGGTACACTTCTGTGACACATCAGAAGTGTACGTGACACTGTGTGCCCACCACCCACAGTCAAACCCTCTGCTCCAAAATGAGGGCTCAGTACATGTCAACGACTATTATTGAACAGGCAATACATGTACTCTGTAAACCCAAATAAAGCTTTGTTTTTAACTATAACAATTATGTCCACTAGACATAGAATAAAATATGCCATATTGTTGCCATATTGTTGTTTATATTGTAAATGCTGAGAGGATTTTTCCCTTTAAACACATAACATAATACTCAGATGCCATGTAAGCTGGGAAGAAGGCATAGAATGAGTCAAACCATGTAACTAAAGAAAAAAAGATACTATGGAAAATATTGTTTTCATAATATTATTATTTTTGCAGTCTCAAAGTTTTTACTGAAACATCTTCAAGAGGTTTTATAACAAAGAAATAATATGAGGATCCCTCTAAAGAGAGTTCAAGTTTTAACAAGAGCCAGTCAGCAGGATGAGAGTCAATAAACTGGAGCAGAATAATTTTCTGCTGAAGTTAAGGCAGCATGTGAGGGGAAGCACAGATGTCTGGGGGCACTAGCCAATGCAGCCCCCTGCCAGGGTCCAACGGCAGCGTCCAGAAGGGGGATAAATCGATGGTTGATTTTGTTAACACGGTTATTTTAAAGAAGAAAAGTTCCAAGAATTTTAAGGCACAAGAGCTTGTGCTTATAAAGGGAAAATGTGACTAATGAGAACTGGAGAAAAAGCCTTGTTTAAGCAGAGGAGGTCAGATTAGGTTATATCGAGGACTCTGTCAGAAGACAGTGGGGTGCGGAAGGAGGGTGAGTTGCTTTTGGAGGAGTCAAGGTGTCGGAGACAAAAAGGACAAGTTATATGTTTGACTTCAGTGACTCTAAAGAAGGCCTTCCAGGGTCATCTCCTGAGGACCCCGAAATAATTAATATAAACCTATAGAGCTAAATAACTCAGTCTGAATGCAGAGCATGAAAGTTTTGACAATTCAAACTTTGTGAACTGACCCCACTCGTACCTAACTAACCATTCCTTTAAATGAAATGTAATCATAAATACACAAACATAAGTAATCTAGTATGGAAACAGATGAGAGCATGTTGTCAGTGTACTAAAACAGAAATTATAATAGCAGAATAGCTGTAAGTTCTTAACATACTATGTCTGCCAGATGATGTCTCCTTCTTAATATCAGACTTGTTAATGTTTTAGTACAAAAAGATTTTCATAAATTTCTATTTACATGCATGTATTGCATATTAAGCAACTATTTATAATCTTAACCTTAGCACTTTTTAAAGAACTTTACATATATTAACAAATGCCTGTTTACATGAGAGGATATTGAGCACAGGGCATGCTCATGACAACACACCTTACATATGCTGCCAAAAACGCTATTGAAAACAAAACAGAGTAGGCAATAATTAATAATTAACCACACTAATTATGGCAATAATGAACAAACTGAGTAACTACTATAAACTAGCTTTGTTTATTACATAGAATAACAGAAAGAAATTAAAGATACTTACAGATATGGATACACAACTCCACACTTAAACCCCTCCTTCAGGCCCTAAAATCTGTCTGTGATATTTAAGATCGCAAACATCACTGACTGTAGACTCTTCATAAATAAAGACAATACAATTGGCTCTGAAATAAATACAATACAATAAAAGGCTCTGGAAAGAAAGACTTCCTCCGAAGGACTGGCACTTGGGTTTCCCCCAGGAGTGTGAGCAGTTTCTACCAGCCTGCCCACTATTCCATTGTATTATGCACAAAGCCTACTGAATTACAGAGAAGAGAAAAATAGCAGAGATTTAATATTTTTTCCCTTAGAGCATAATATTGTGGTTAAACTACCTTTGTTCCAGAAACAAAGGACAGACCAAGTGACTCTTCTAGATTTATATGATATTCTTAGTGTTCTTCAGTCTCTTCAGAGAACTGGAGAGATAACTCATGGGGGGAAGGGGGGAAAGTATGGGAATAAACTCGCCTTTTTCCTCGTCCCTTCCTTAACTCACAGGAAGTAGCTTACTCTTTAATTCATATTTTGTCTATTCTAAAAAGAACATTATAAAGTGATTGTAGAATCCTGTGGTTATAGTTTATTGCTTGGTGTTTTAAAGCAGAAGAAAAAAATAAAAGTGCATTTATGTTGTGTCACTATTAGTACTGCCGTATGGCTAAACATAGGTTGCTCATGGCTGAATGGTTAGGGAGAAGGGACTGGACCATAAAAAGCTTCCTATGCCAAGAAAAGTGGTTTTGATTTTATCTTGAAGATAATTGGAAATGCTGAAACTTTTAAGGGTTGAAAGGTTTGGTGGAGAAGTTGAAATTGTGAGATCAAGAGTAGAGAAAATAATTTGTATCAATTCAAGGAAAAAAAACAATTGGAAGAGGCAGAGCTGTTAAGGAACACAGGATGACAGAGACAACAGTATATCTGAGATGTGAAAGAAATACCATGGTCATGTGTTGATAACAGATGAGATGACCCAAATGGAGATAAGTAGGATAACGTTAACATATCTGCCACTCTCTGAGAATGACACATTAACGAAGGCAGGAGATATAATAGGAGAAACTGAGTTGGGATGAAGGGGGTGTCCTCACGATGCCAGAAACTTAGTTATTGACATCCAATAATGCTTAAAAGGGTAAACATATAGGTTCAATCATTAAATTTGAGAAAACTTGCAAATACTGGCAAATAGTTTAAGTGACAGCAATGAGTATTTCATGTAATATCAAAGTGGGTAAAAAAACGTATAACGCTTTACAGTGTTTCATTTGGAATTCTTTCAACAACCACAAAGACAACAAAGGCAACTATTCCCTCACAGGCCCTTTGAAAAAGTGTGTGACAATGTCAAAGTCATGGACTCTGCCCTTGAGCTTATACTACAGCATACCACATGCTATCACAGAGGTGGGAAAATTTCCTCCAGACACAGAAGTTGTTTATCAGAGAATTCTTGAGTGCTGAGTTTACAGGGTTGCCTTTTTAACAAACATATTGTTAAAATGAAGCAATAAAATATGCACACATTATCCTCTGCTTACCATTGACAATAACGATGATATCGCGGAAGTCAATTTCACCCCTAGCCTCCACTCTTCCTTCACATCTGTATATACCTTCATCACTTTTATTAATGTTGAGAATCTGCAGATTGTTGTTGGCTAACATGGCGAATCGATCTGAAAAATAAGCCAAGAGGAGGAGCCGGTATCAGTAATTGAAGGCAGAGTCCAGTTCTGTCTACATTGCTAAGAGTTAAAAATATGGCACTGGTGTGACACTCTCAAACATTTCATCAACAAACAAATTCAAATTTGAAAGTAAAATGTAATTTTGTGACTTCAATTTTTCCACTCCACACTTGTTACACCTTTTCTCTAAAATACATGCAAGGCTTTATTTCCACATAAAATGGTTAGGCTATTCTTTTCCCCTTAGTACTTTGAATGCAGAAATGATACACGATAAAACAATGTGGGGAGATTAGATATTGTAAACATGGAAGCATTTTGACTGCAAATACTATATGTAGCACCTGGGGTATGGAAAAGGGTTAGAGAATTGATTGAATATCTTTCCTCTCATAGTAATTAAAGTAATAATTTTGCATACCCTGAGGAGGCAGCTGAATGATGTAATAATATTCAAGTCACATAGAGGACATATAAAATGGTCGTATCTCTAATTTATTTGAAGGATTTTTTTAAATGCAAGATAATCCATTTTAGAAATGAATAAATTAGACTTCATTAATATTATGTCAAGGTTCCATTTTATGTGCATGCGTGTGCACATACTCTCATGCAAACATAAGCTGTCACAAGGCATGCATTAACTGAGTGTTTTAAATAACCTGACTATTGTAAGCAGCATCTCAGCCTGACAGCACTTTCCATATATCTGCCCTCAGTGTTTAATCATCACCGTTTTGTTGCAGTGTTAAGACCTTCTCCCTTTGTACCAAGTAAAGAATGTTATGACATCTAGTTCTATTTTAAAACATGTCATAAAAGCAATAACCTAAACTTCATTTAGTTAATGCATCCATAGATATCACTGAAGATCATCCATTTGCTGGTACTATATTTGAAATATCTTGGTGAATAAAGGAGACATATCCCAGTATTGTGGGGGCCTTTTGGTAAAGTAGAAATGCCATTATTTTAAGGTGCACACCTCTGGGCTATATCCTGTTATCCTGTTAATGGTTACTTGTTGGAACTGTTCCAATGGTGACTATTCTTCCCCTACCTGCAGGGTTGATAAAAACAAAACAAAAACAACAAAAAAAATCGGGCAAACATGAAAGCCACAAGAGAAAAAGGTAGAGCATCTCTCAGCCCTGGGTGGCTGAATGGATGCACTACTGAATGTGTCCCTGCTGCCAGCTGGACTTTGCTTGAGTGACGAATGAAGAGCTACCACAGTGGGCAATTCAGGATTCAGTCAGATGTGGGGTTCATTTGTCACAGGGAATGTTTAGTGCAAGGAGGGAAGTTTTGGGTAGAATTACAAATAGGGCAGTGATCAGACTATAGGATGTCATTGAAACAAGTAAGCAAGAGATAATTAATAGAGAATGGAAATGTGTAGATTAAGAGGCTTTCTCAGAGAAAAAAATGGATTATAAAGCTACAGATGCAAGGTATTTTTAAAGGTCACCACAATATTTATTTCTTCTTTAGGTTAACTCTAAAAAGGGTTTGTGCTGATGCTTTCCTCTAGATAATTTTTTACCAAATGAAATATTAGAGAGAAAGAAAGGCAATCTGCAAGAAATGTTAAAGCATAACTTATAATAAGTCCTGGAGAAACTCAGAACTCCTAATAATTCACAACGTTTCAAAGTTAATTAAAAGATCCTTGATTCAATCATGGGGCTGGATATTGGGATGAGAAGCAATTATAATAAAAAAGTTCAAATTTAGAGAGAGATGCACCTAATCACACCTAGATCATTATAATATTATATATAACATATATTCTAACTTAATAAAATAGAAATCATCCTTTAATTGTAGTATTCTTTAATGATTATAAGTTTATTTAATTAAGGGGCATCATTGTTGTAATGAGGAAGGCAATGCTTGATATATACAGAGAAAGAAAAACAAATTAGAATTTGCATAATCCATACTTTGATGGACATAAATCAATGGTTCTCCAAATGAAAAATTTTATTTTAATGGCCTCTTTTTAGATATCATTTCTACTGTCTGAGATAAAAGTTGAGTGCAAAATATAACCAAAGACATTGAAACTAAGAACAAACTGACACTAACCAGAGGGGAGGCAGGAGGGGATGAAGCAGGGAAAAGCAGGGAGAGTTTTCAGGAACACCTATAAAGGACACATGGACAAAACCAAGGTGGGATGGGATCAGGGGTGGGAGGTGGGGATGGCTGGGGTGGGAGGTGGGGATGGCTGGGGTGGGGGGTTGTGCTTGGGCGAAAATGGAGAGAACTGTACTTGAACAACAATAAAAAATATATAGAAAAAAAACAAAGAAATCAGAAACTTGTAACTACCTTCTAAATATGAATACATGGCATTATGTGTTTAATTATACATATATATTTTCCAAGCAGAAAACAAACTACATGAAAATTGGATATCAAATCCTAAATAGGTATGTAAAGTCTATGCATACCTATGCATACCTGCAGTGATGTTATCTAACTTTCAAACAAAAGTAGATCATTAATATGTGTTTGCAGAAACATTGGAAGAAAACATTGCTTCAATCAACCACACATTAACTATGGCTACTAGAAGCATCAAACTGTTAGAAATTACCTGTTTTTCTCAATTACACAAAAACACAAATGTGCATTATTACTGTAAAGATAAGAAATAATACCCAAGAGGGTATCTGTTGTAGACAAAGAACCTGTTTCTTCATGCAGCTTCTTTACCTAGTCCTCTTTTCTTTGCATGCCACAGCAATTGATGGCGTGTCTCATCTACTCCTTATGGCTTCAACTACCATCTAAATTTGAGACTGAATTTTTCTTCAGGCCAGACCATTATGTGAATTCCAGAACTTTTTAACATTCTATCCCATGTACCTACTGGGCAGGGTTGTCAGTACTTCAGTCTCAGCATGTTTAAAATTTAGCTCGCTATCTCCACCTGAAATTCATCACATGATATGCTGCAGCTGTGTCTTCAAATGTCTCTATATTGGACTAATTGTGCGAGGTAAATATTATAAATCATTGAACTCTGCCCAAGTGAAATTTAAGTCCACTTCAATTCCTCCATCTCCCTCAGTGTGTATATCCAGCTCAAGCCCATGTCCCATCACACCTCCCTTCATCCGTACTTTGTCTAAACCTCATTCTCTCTCAGCAGTTATTTCATTTAGGGTTTGACTTGTTCTCAGTGCCTGGAGCTTTGCCTTGACTCCCATCCAATTCATTTTCCTCAATGAAGCACTAATAATCTTCTCAGATATATGCCAGGTCATGTCACTGCCTTGATTAAAACCCTTCACATATGTCCCATTTGGACAAATTACAAATTCCTTAGCCAGGATGTCGAAGCTGTGTTGACTTGGCACAATCTTCCTTTCCAACTTCCTCTCTTATTAGTCCTTCATTAATAATACCTTATCTTTATTAGTGTAGCTATTCTAGTTGTACTTAGTCATATGCTGTGGTTATAATGAACTCATTCTGGTTTCTGAAAAATGCCATTCATGCTGCCTTTCACCTCTGGGCCCCTGTACACAGTGTTCTCTCTGTCGCCCTACTTGGCTACTTCCTTCCCGCAGGATGATCACTGCGCTCTTCAACAGCCATCCTGGACACCCTTCTCAGATTTAACTAGTTCATGTGTTTTTTTTTTCCTTTATCATCTTCTAACACTGTACTTTTCTTATTACATCAACATTGCTTATTTCCACTGGTTTATGTACATGTTTTCCACCAGTTATTAGTATTTTGAAGACAGTACACTTGTTTACCTTGTTAAAAATGAATGACCATCATCTAGTATACTAGGTAGCATATATTAGGTATTCAATAACTGTTGAATGAATCTTATACTGGGAGTAGATTACATAAAAGTTTTACTGAAAATATGAGTTTATCCATAACTTATGATGTAGAAAGTGTACTTTGTTATGCAATGATCAAAACATTTAGGAAAATTCAGAGATAACTTTCAAACTGGCTGAGTTTGAATGGATACCCACACTAGCCATTTTTTTCTGTATCAAGAAAGTAAAACAAAGCATAAAAGTACCATCGTTTATTTCCTTCAATAACATATTCTAGAATCTGTGTTGATTGATGCTATGATAAAATAATAGTCAAATCTAGATCTTTTAAAATCTTAATGAAGATAATCTCATCCCTCTGCTCCATCAGGGAGACACTAAATGTTAGGATATTAAACTTTTATAATAAAATGTCACCTTTACTCTTTAAATGTTTGGTGTTTTAGCATATGAACCCCCTTTCAACAAATAACATAGAAAAACACCACTTCAAATATACTGCTGGAATTTTACCTCTGAATATCTGCCACACACCTGCTACTGAAAGCCTGGCTGATAAGATGGACATTTTCAAGTCTTCATCACTTCACCTGGAACCTCCAAGCTTTACTCCTGTACCACACTAAGGATTCAGAAAGGTACCTGGTGCACCACATTATTCTAAATCCCTATACATGTTTCTTTCATAGATATGAGACTAATTTTATTCCACTAGCTTTAATAAAAAGACCATGTGGGGTATAATCAGATCAAGAATATTATTTCTTGTAAGTACATTATAAACATACAAATTGTTGGAATGAACTATGTGGCAAGTTCCTCCAATATTAAATACTAGACAAGTATGTCTTTCCTCACAATTCATCTATATCCTTTATACCCTAGAGTAAAAGAGAAAATTACATCCTTTTTCCTTCTTTTGTTTTTGCCTGCCATGAAATTTGGTGTTATATTTCATGTTTAAATCTAGTCTAATCATTTCTTTCACATTAGATTTTCTGGTTCTTGATATAATATGAATACATACAATTTTGGTGAAACTGATTCCCAAGTTTTAAAATCTCAATGAGACAAAAATGAGAAAAAAAGTGTCATTTATAGAGAATTTGCTATATTAACATTTTATTTATTAATTTAACAAATAATTATTATATGCCCAATGTCTTATTTAAAATTCACAACCATTTGGAAAATGAATATAATAACCCACAGTTTACGAATGAAGACTCTGAATTAGGTATAAAGCAGTTATAAAAGCTGTTCTAAGCGTTAGGACCAAAAACAAATGGAGAGCCAAAATGAAATTCCAGAGTCACACCATTCCACCCGACACTGGGGAAAAATGTGTAAGCTGGAGACCAGAGGCACCACTAATCCATCACCACTACACCTGACCATCAACCACTGCTTTGAGGCTTTTGCTCCATGCATCTTTTAAAAACTATAACTTATTGCAAATCCTTGTTATAATTAAGATTTACAATAAACCACAGGTAGAGTTGGTCCCACAATTAGGCAATCTGAAACGTTTAGAGTGTCATTTAATTACCATAAGAAAACTGCTTTTTCTTTATTATTGAGAGGTGAAAGCTGAAATACATTGCATGATTTATTCTTGCAATTTGTTAATAAAATATAAAGTAGTTATCCTAAAAAATAAGAGTAGATAAAGTATTTTTTTCACTAACTTATTATAGTAGAAGAGTATTAGTCAATACTTGACAAGCTTTGAAATATTAAGTCCAAAATTATCAAATTTTGAAAAAGTGACTCATAAATATAATTATGATACATTTTGTGCTTATATTCAAGAATAGATATCTGCTTTCTCTCCTTTATGCAGTAAAAGTTTCATCTCTTGGAAACACAAAATGGAATCATCCAAGATGAAAAGTATTTGTAAAAGATTCAATTATTTTGTAGTTCTCTGAAATGCAGGTGCATTGAAAAATATCCTAAATAGAAAGTGCTCCCAGTGCACAATGGTAAAGTAGATAATGTAAGCAAATTATGCTTTCAGTATCAGATGTCGTATTATTCCGGATTTTTAGCTCAGTCTGCATCAAAATCATAAAGACAATTTGAATGAATGTACTTTTCTCCCTATTATCCATATGCATCTTACCATAATATTTAGAACATGTAGGTGTCTTTGAAAGAACATTGCCAGAATAAACAGAATTCACACAGATATTACTTTACATTTCCGTACAGTGAGCTCATGGACTCATGTTTGAATGGTGTGTAGAAACTGAATGCATCAGAATTAATTGCTTCATTTACTTAGTGTCCTTGTACTGTGTGTGATTTTTTTCTTGAATAGAGCAGGGGGTAGCAACCTTTTTCTGTAAATCGCCAGACGGTAACGACTGAAAACTGAGTAGGCCCAACCATCTGTGTCACAGCGGCCCGACGCTGCCCCCGCAAACAGCCATATACATTATGTAACAATTGGGCTTGTCTGCATCCTCAGAGACAGCAAGGGGCTGGATTTTTCCTGAAGTCCATAGTTTGCCAACCCCTACAGCTTTGAGATTCTCCCAATAGTCGATCGATGCTTAGAGTCAAAACTTCCAATTTCATATGTGGTCAGGCAGATTCAGGCTTTAAAAAGTTGCAATATTATTAGAACATATATAACTTAGGGAGTTACCAAAATACTAACTGTCGGAAATAGCAGTGACTTCCTCATTATGATACAACCAGCTGACAACAGGTGCAGGTGAGCTGCTGACTCGGCAAACCACTTCTGCATCCTCTCCTTGTTTGAATTCTTGAGGCGATACCACTTCTTTGAAAGTGAGTTTTTCTGTATCAGGAAAGTAAAACAAGCCATAATTGTATTGTCGCTTATTTCTCTTAATAACCTGTTCCAGAATTTGTACTGATAGATGCTATAATAAAATAGTTAAATATGGATCCTTAAAAAACAAAGCAAATATAATTCATCTACCTGGAACACTTCCCTCATCACCGAGAAGAAAACCTGAAGTCCTTACAATCCCACCCTAGGCCCTGTATGAACAGAAGTCTGCTTCACAGTTTTGACCCCAGTGTCCCCTCTCTCTTCCTGTGGTCTGTGCTCCAAGCAGACTGTCATCTTTGCACTTCCTTCAACAGTTCAGTTTATTGTCACATCTCGGCATCCGCACTCCTTAAATCCCTTCCTATTTCTGCCCAATCTCCAAAGATAAAATAGCCTTCTCCCTTCTTACTCCAACTCTCCCTGTCTCTCTGCTCCTCTTAATTTCTTTACTATGGCATTCTATAGCATGGATAGTTAGTGGCCATGTATTTTTTCAAAGCTTACTTATTGTTTGTCTCTATTCACTGAAAGAGCAGCACCAAGTGGCCAGTGACAGCTCCTGTTTTACTCATTGTCTAGAACTTAGAATATGGTCTTCCATGTAGTAGACGTTTGATGTAGACAACCAATAAAGATGCCCAATCAATGAATGAACAGGGTATGTATGCTTGATGAGAAGTGTTCACAAAAGTAACTCAGTGTTCTTGCCAAGAAAAAAAATCCTTACTGTCACACACACACACACAAAAATCAGGCATCTTCTTGGCCATCATTTCAAGTAAGAAAATAATATTTCCAAATAGAAAATAACTTTTAATTTGTTTGCTAATTATGAAGTAATTTCAGCAGACAGTCACATAAGGAAAGTGCGTTTTCTTGAGGAGCTTAAGAACTAATGGAGACAAGGCAAAATTGGGAAACGAGGGCAACAGTGTGCCCGTTAATTCTCCCATTCATCCCATTCTCCCAGTCATCAAAGAGGAAGTCATACTGGGGGAATACCTTGGCTTTTCAAAAAATCCCTTTTCTAGAATTAAAAATAAGAGTTATAAAAATGCCTTATAAGCTAGTATTACTCAATTTTTATATCTCACTGCTACCTATGACATATTAATTGTAAGGCATTGTTCTAAGAGCTTTGTGCAATTTTAATTAATGTAGTCCTCAAAGAAACTTTACATATGAAGTAGGTGGTAGTATTATACTCATTTTATAGAGGAAGAAACTAAAGACAGATAGATTAGGCAATTACTTAAGACCACAAAATTAACTGATATAACCTGGTTTCAAACTCAGATAGTCAACAGTGTCCTTAAATAGGGTAATGATTCTTAATGATTCTAATGAGAAGGGGAAAGAGTTGCAGGAATGCAAGGATCGCAAATCAGAAAATGAAGTGTAAGTGTGGAAATGCTTACTAATGAAAGGCCTGGTGGTGAAAAAGCTAGATAGATATCATTCTCCACTAGATAAGTTTTCAGCTTTCCCTCTCTTTAGGCTCCTGTTCACTAACCCTTCCCCAATTCCCATTCTAGACTGGTCACTGCTATCACATTAGCAACCCCATGTGTTCTAATCATTATCTTTTATTTTAGGTGAAAAAATACTCCATATATTTCATGCCACTAAATGAACTATTGTTTTCTACTTACCCAGCAAAATTTTAATGGCCTGAGAAAATTGAAATGTGTCCATCCATATTATTTAATCAACATAATTGGCTCCATCTATATGTTTATGATCAACTATTCCATGTTATTTTATTTTAGAGATGAACTATGCTAAAGAGATACGAGCTGCTATCTGTAAAGGTCTTAGAACACTGCCTAGCTCATAGTTCTTAATGAGTGTTAGTTTCTATTAACCACATTTTATTTTGTCTGTATCTTTAACTGTTATACTATAAAAATTGTATAACTACTATTTCAATCGACTAGCAATGCATGACTTACGGTAAATTTCCAAGACAACCGTAGCTTCCTGCGTCTGTCCTTTGGCGTCTGTTGCTTGGCAGCGATATATCCCTGCATCTTCTATATCTGCATTGTAGATGGTTAACCTTGACCTGACACTCTCCTTCTGTACCACTACCCTCTGCGTTGAAATTATCTTCTCTCCTTGAGGATTATACCAGTCTATACTCTCAGGCTCACCAATTGCTGGAAACGGTCACAGAAAAGAAAGGATTGAAATTATGTTCCAACGGCTTGTTTTCACATTGGCATTTATTTATTACGTAACATTTTTTAACAATTTAGAAGAATGTACTAAATAGGAAAGGACCAGAGATCTGAAAATCTTACAAAATTGAAAGTAAACAAAAATGTCAGAATCCATGCTCATCTTACTTATCCTATATTGAGGATTCCATCCCATTTGAGTAAGCAAAACCCAAAGGTTCCATAGGAAACATCTGGTCTGATATTTAAGCTATGATAGTTGAATCTTTACCAGAGTAAACTATGGATTATTACCACACTAATTATGAAACTGCCTTGACCATTGAATCAGATATAAATTTTACTTGATAGATATGTGTGATTAAAACACAACTACTAACATGATTTCACCTCTTCAGTTCTCTTTGTGAAGGTCAGGAGTTAGAACTTTTCTCCCTGATAAAGCAGAACTCCTAAAAACGTAAATCTTATAGAATACAAACTTTGGCTTTTATAATAGCAAATTTTGAAATAACATCCCAGGTTGTTATATTGGTGCAAATAAGGCCAATAGTCATTTTTAATATGAGGCCCTAATCTCTTTCCCCAACTGAAATCATTACTTTCATCATTTTGATCTAAAACCATTGACTAGTCATATGATAATTAGAATGCATTGAAATGATACTTATACTGCTAGGCAATTACAGACAAATCATTACAGGGTAAACATATATTTGAGTTTTCCAATTCAGAATCTAGGTTATTATGGTCTTTGTAAAAGCTGAAACTTCCTGTGTTTTTTTTTAGTCACCGAAAGGATGTATTTCACCTAATTACTTGAGAGATAATTTGTGGAAGCAGCATATGCTACTAACTCAAAAGTATCTGGGGGAAATGCATAACGTTAGCTACCATCTGCAGGACCTCTTTGAAGAAAATTGTCCCTTCTTATTTTTCCCAACAAATCGCTTTAGAAACCAATTAGTATCTTTTCTACATCAAATTAGATATGCTAGAGCAAAGTATAAACGAAAGTTTAAATTGTAAATGGATCTCAGTTATGTTATTTTCTGTTTTTCTAAATAGATCCATAACATAGTGGTTATAGGATAACCCATTTAGGGGAGGTATTTTAAAAAATCCTCCTCCACAGAGAAGTCACAAAAAAATAAGGTAAATGAGCATTACTTAAAATTTGAACCACACAAAAATCTCATTTTATACAGTAAAGTATATGTGATATTCTCTGTGAAATATTTTGCATGTTTTCATTTTTTAATAGCATGGTATAAAGTGTGTTTATTATGGAGAGTTTAATCTCGATTTTTATAGAGTGGTCATAACACTCCTTCTGGCATCTCTAGTAAATAATCATTGACAATAAAACTTTTCATGCTATTTTACTGATGAATTGCCTATTGGAGAAATTAATCAATATTATTGAACTTTTAATTTTTTAAAGATTTTGTTTGTTTGTTTGTTTGTTTGTTTATAGAGGAGGGGAAGAGGAGGAGAAAGAGAGGGAGAGAAAAATCGATGTGTGGTCCCTCTCATGTGTCCCTTAATGTGGACCTGGCCCACAACCCAAGCATGTGCCCTGACTGGAAATTAAAGTGGAGACTCTTCAGTTCACAGGCTGGCACTCAACCCACTGAGCCACACCAGCCAGGGCATGGAATTTTTTATGTTTTTGAAAACACATGACAATACTTTCTACACATGACATACTCTTAGTACTCTGAGGATCAACTATCTTAAATTTAAGATACACGTATTTATTGTGTTTTAGGTCTGTGGCTGAGGTTGCAAGGAGACTTTAGAGTGATATCAACATAGTCACTATTTCAGTAGAAAAAAATCAAGCTTTCTGATATACTGGTTTCCCACATCTTTACTTTAGATTCTTGTTTTACTTTTATACTTATCATAAAGATACTTCCACAATAACAGTATAGCTCTCAGTTATACTTTATATAAAAATAAAAATTTAATTGTCTTGCTTATTATGAATAAAACTCAGTACCACTGAATTATGTTAGTTCATAGTTTTATCTTACTTTGATTATGGAAAAGATACAGAGGCAATTATATTATATAATTTATATATTATAATAGGCAAATTCAGGAAAATACTACTTAATTTTGTTTTCAAAATTCATGTTAAACTATTTAATTATTCTGTGATTATATGACACAATTGTTCATTTGCATATATGAAATAGAGATGACATTTAGAAACAATGACCTATATTCTTATGCTAAAGCTCTGCTGACAAAATAAATGATGTTGAACCAATCTCTCCCTTGCGCTCCATTATGCCATTTGTCAATACACAAAAATATATATCAACACACCTCAATTCAGACCTTTAACAAAGCAAATAGAGCCCTGGCTGGTGTGGCTCAGTGGTTTGAGGGCTGGCCTGTGAGCCAAAAGGTCACTTGTTCAATTCCCAGTCAGGGGCACATGCCTGGGTTGTGGGCTAGTTTCCAGTTTGGGGTGTGTGAGAGGCAACCAATCAATGTCTCTCTCGCACATCAATGTTTCTCTCCCTTTCTTTCCCTCTCCCTTTCCCTCTCTCTAAAAATAAAATCTTCTTTAAAAAAGGCAAACATATAAAGAATCATGGCCTCTATTAGTTTTTCATAAGATGTGATTAACATAAAATATAATATAATATATAGCATATGTAGTTATAATGCATTATATTGTAGTGTAGTTATACCATAATATATAGTATGTATACTATGAATATGATTCATAGGTGGTAAAAGACAGATACCATATGATCTCATCTATAAGTGGAACCTAATCAATAAAACAGACAATCAAGCAAAATAGAGCCAGAGACAAGGGAATACAGAACAAACTGACAGTGACCAGAGGGGAAGGACAAGGGGAATAACAAGGGGAAAAGGGGAAGGGTCATCAAGGAACATGTATAAAGGACCCACACATGAAGCCAATGGAGGGCAGGACTGAATGGGGGAGGTGGGAGTGGTAGGGTGGAAGGAAGTAGTGGGGGCAAAATGGGGACAACTGTAATTGAATAACAGTAAAAAAAAACACAGAAAAATAATTTTAATAACATTAAATAACCACATCTTCTTCAAGGCAACTTTTGTAATACATTTATGTCAGAAATGCCTATTTAAATCCACTTATTAATTGCTTAATTATAAACAGAAATAGAAACAGATGAATATTTTTGAAACTAAGTATAAAGGTTTTATGAATAAAATGAATATGATGAAGCTCAATAGAAGTAGAATGTGGTCATTTTCAGTTCTATACTACATTGAATTAGAATTTTATGTTTAAATATTTAAATACCTTCTAAAAAATTCAGCATGTGCATGATTAAACTGAAAGAGATCTATATAATTTCCCATAGGCATTATGATATCTGATACTTTTGATTAATAGTTGCAAAAACTTGCAATTTTTCCTGATTAAATAATTATCTATAATTTTAAATCCCTTTTCATAAGGATAAATTTGATTTTTCTTGTCCTAAAACTTTCAGCAGGTATTACTATAGTGCAGGATACCATAACTAGTTATTCATCATATATTTACAAAGATTAGTTATAATATTGGCATTCATCCCAATGTTACCATTTAGACAGGGAGAACATTAGAACTGATTTAAGTTATTAGATATACATTATATTTCATAATAAGTTATTTTCAAAATAAATAGCTAGTTTGACAGTCAAAATTAATAACTTAAAATGAATAGAAATAAAATCAATATTGTTTAATATGCAAAATTGACACTTTTTCAATTATTGTAAAACTAACAATAATACAAATTTTTATTTTTAGATAATTGAATTTTGAAAAACTTGTATTTGCCAATATATTAAACTAAATAATCAAAGCATAAAACAAGTTATCTGAAAATATTTATAATACATACCTGTACATGTGAAGAATTTAGATTCCCCCACACTAAGCTCTACTTTGCTAAGTGAAATTGTCACTTGAAGAAGAGCTGAAAAAAACATTTGAGTAACAATTAATTACTGTTTTAAACATGGATACTAAGATTTTGTTACATGACCTATAAACCACACCATTTAAGCAGCAGTTATTCCCCCCAATTTTGTACTACCTATAGAGATAAACGAAAAGTTTTATTAAATATGGTCTAACAACAAAATGTTACATTTTATTATGTACTTCACAACCAGACTAAACACATGACTGATGCAAGCTGATATTTTGCCATTTGTTTGTCAAGTAAATGAGCAAATTCATACTCAAACAGCTACCAATTCCATATTTACACGTTGGGTTTATATGTGCTACCTGACTGGGCAAAAGCTAGAGAAAATTTTTGCCTCACATTTGAAAGGTTGTTTAAAAGGATGAATTCGATACTGCTATTATAATTGTAAAATACAAATTAACTATGTTTTATTATCTGCTAAAATGTTTCCACAAAAGCAGATGTGCACTGGGAAGAATGGGGGCAGTGAATAGGGAAAGGTGAATGGACAGGGGCAGTGAACAGGGAAAGGTAAATGGACAGGAGCAATGAGTAGGGAAAGGTGAATGGACAGAGGCAGTGAATAAGGAAAGGTGAATGGACATTGATGTTGATAAGATAAATAAGTTAATGAATCAACCATGACGATGGCATTAAAATAGCTGAGTTGTTCAATAAATTTGTTCTCAAATTGCAATAAAACAGATGAAGATTCTAGAATGTCTTAATCTGAAATTGTTTTAATACAAATTGAAAAGCATATTTCTAATAGTATGACAGACAAAAGAGTGTGACCACCCCTAATATCCTGTCGCACCATTGCCTTTTCAGAAATTGCATATCTGAACTTTCAGTAAAGTAATGGTGCTACAATGGGAAAAAAAAAAGAAGAAAAAGTCTAAAAACTAGAGTATAAGTCACCACTGGGAATCTGTGGATCCTGGTAACCAGAAGATGCACAGATCACATAGAAGCACAATCCAAGCTCATTTCGAAAAGGTAGTACTATAGAACACCAAGTAACACTGGACCAGAATAATTTAATTATTCTGTTATAATTGGTAATTATACCAATGGTAATAAATCCATACTAGAAGAAGGGTCCAAACAGATCAGCCCACTGGTAAAAGGGTGATGACAAGGACAATTGTCTGTTCTGGCCTGTGCAGAGAGAAAACGTTTCTCACTAAATAGATTAACCCCAGTTCCACCATATTGCAGGTTTGAGAGTTTAATTATTAACACACAATCTTTGGGAATTCTCAACCTGAAAATTAAACAAATAAGCAGTGACACAGGTAGGGTTCACAGCTAAGTGACAGAAGCAAATGTACGTCTCCTTTAGAAGATCTGCATGATCAACCCAGACTGCCCACGATTTTAGTAAATGAAGCTCTTTTTAACCCAAATTCACATTCTGACATTATAACAGCGAATGGAGGCACTGTGAAATGAGTCAGGTGAAACAACCAATAGAAAAAGGAGGAACATGAACTTTCAAAAAATGGTATTAGACTAAGAATGTAATCAACGACGTTGAAAATGTTTCAAGAAATAAAAGATGGAATAAAAAAGTGAGAACGGAAGAAAATGTCACCAAGAAAGACCTGTCACACATGTTCAAGCTCTTTAAATTATGTTTCCTTGTATTCCCCATCATTGATTGATAAATTTCGTCTGTTGCAGGAAACCTGTCTAGGAAATTTAGGCTGGGTTGCATGGCATTCTTCTTTTCTCTTAGTCGTGGGTCCTGTTGTCATTCACAATTCCTTAGTACTCAGTGCTTGGCACCTTATAGGAGCTCAAGTGTTGGGGTAGGTCTAATATTTCAGAGAAAAACTCTTTAAGAAAATCACAAAAGTCAGAAAGAAAAGGCAGAAAACTAATAGAACCAAGAAAGTAAACAATACCAGCCTCATTGAAAATTCACAGAAGAGGACTTTTTATTTTGAGAAGTAACTAATTCCTTAGGTGAACTTGTTTATGTATAATTGACTCAATAGATGCAAACTATAGGGGTTACAGAATTTGAGAATGCGTAAATTTCTAAAACTGTTTAATTTCACTTGCCTACTCAAAAGTATTCAAAGTGGATTAGCTTTGACTATTTAAACAGTTATTATACAAATTTTAATTAAAAGAAACTTACCTTTCCAAGTTTATTTCCAATTACTCCTTCCCAATGCTTCTGCAGCTATACACAACACTGAATTATTCCCACCCCTTCCTTCTCCACTGATTCACCATACTTTCCCATAACTGTATTTGCTCAAACTATTTCCTTTGCCTTCATCTCCCTTTGTCATATTTCCATATGGCTGGTTACATTCTATCTTCAAAGCAAAATTAAAATAACTTTGCAAAACATTATTCGAGAGCCCCATTCACGACATCAACAAATACGTATCTATGATCTGGTACATTTTCACTAAACAAGTGAAACATAGGTTGTTGATAATTATATTCAGTTCTCTATCATATTTAATCTAACTTCCTGTAAGGGAAGGTTCATCAATCTCACTTCTGTTTCTTCTAAAATGATAATATAGATATACATGGGAAAATAATGAGAAATGCCTACCCAAAGCTTATTATACACAGGGATAGAACATTGCCCATGTTAACAATATAAAATTTCAGAATGACTTCATTGCCTTAAATTGAATTTAAACGTATCAGACAGTTTGAGAAATACTTGTCAATTGTTATAAAAATAACTCCCATATTTGACCTTTGGATCTGTTTTGATTTGCTCCCTAAGGGAGAGTTTATAGAAAAGACAGAACTTAGAAGACATAGCACTTTAAAAATCAAAAGCAGTACTGAACAATTTTATACTGTTTTGCTGGTGGATGTAAGAAATATATTATTGTAACAAAATAAAATTTAGCTTAAATTTAATTAGTTAATTTATATTAAAATACTTGGTTATTTTTTCATTTAGTACAAACTATCAATTCACCCATAAATCAGAAACATATGTTTCACAGACATTTTGATGGCCTTGTTCTATTTTATATATTAAAATTATATAAAGAAAATGCCTAATTCTTTAGTTTAATGTAGTTATCAAAGTCTAGATTTTCTCTGATTGATCTCTACATATACATTAAAAATGTGAATATTAGGACAAACCTAGAGAACTGACATTTAAGGACAAACCTCAATCATTAGTTCAGTTATTTAAAATCCAGAATTTCTTGTGATCATTGTTGATCCCTGGCCATGTCCAACTGACTTATCTTTGACCCAAATGTCAGAAGGTAAAGGGATTAAAGAAAAAAAATCCAAAAAACATATATGTGTGTATGTATATATATAGACACAGAGAACATTGTGGTGATAGCTGGGGAAAAGGGGTTGGGGCAGGTGAAGGTAGGCAAAGGGATGGGGAAAAGGGGGTCGAAAAGAGACTTTTCTAGGGGTGATCAGTGCATTGTGCCTGCGATGCAATGTGCCTGTGATGTTTTACTCAGTTGTACACTTGAAACCTGTATGGTTTTGAAACCAATGTTACCCTAATAAAATATTTTTTTCATGTGAAATCATATCAAAACAAAGAAAAAAAGGTTTTAAAAAAAGAGAACAAGCCCTGGCTGGCACAGCTCAGTGGATGGAGCTCAGGCTGCGAACCAAAATGTCGCAGGTTTGATTCCCAGTCAGGGCACATGCCTGGGTTGCAGGCCACGGCCCCCAGCAACCACACATTGATGTCTGTCTGTCTGTCTGTCTGTCTCTCTCTCTTTCTCCCTCCCTTCCCTCTCTAAAAATAAATAAATAAAAATCTTTAAAAAAAAAGAGAACAAAATCAGATGTGGCCGTTCCTCAAGTTCATCAGGTAGGGAGGCAGCTGTGGCAGGAATGAGTGGGCCGGGAATCCTGTGCTGCCTGTGTTCCAAATGGTTTGGGGAGCTCTGTGAGGGAATTCCCTCAGCAGATGGTCTGCGGTGATATTCAGCTCCTGGGCATTTATTAAACTGCTTGTGTAAATGAGATGCTTAAAAAAGCGCCATCCCTCTCCTCCTTCCCTCCTCCCTTCCCTCCTTCTTTCTTCTTTTAATAAGACAATTCTGAAAGGGCTGGCAATCTTCCTTTAGGAGTTGCACCATCATGCCTCAGTTTAAAATGCTATCTTCTGCTTCAGTTTTTAAGTGATGATGATTATAATTAAAGTAATGGTGCAGCAAAAAAGAAAGAATAATTTCCTAAGACCAAAAGCAGTGTTCAGGTAAAACTGGACAGAAATGATATATTTGATATTTGGCCAGTTAATCTTTTTGTCATTTCTGGTGTTTCAATTCAGGCACAAAGAAATGAAAGTGGATATTCATATGGGACCTTTATTTCAGGTAGAAAAAAATGATATTAAGCATTTCTAATTCAAGTCTCAACTTAGAATTTGGGTTTGAAATTCTAATTTCAACATCAGTGGCAATTACTGATGCTGAAAAATTTGATTTGATATTTTACTCTTCTTATGTATTAGAATAGATATAATGACTTTGAAGAAAATTGTGAAGGGTATAGTGTTTCATAGGTTCATTTTACATAAGCAACATTATTGATTAAATGTTGGCACTCATTATAAATCAATCAACAAATTATGTTTTTTATTAGTTGGGGTTAGATAGTCGAATGCCAGTATCTTCACACAAGATTCTTATTGAAGGTAAGAAAATGTTTTAAATACACAGACTGAAAAATGAACCCATGATAAATATATATCCTCTGTGAACTATTTAAAAAAATGCATACTCTGTCAACCTCAAAAGTAGAATTGGGTAAATCAAAAACTTCTATCAAAATCATTATTTATTGATTATATGCATTTTTCAAATCATTCTTTTAAATGTTATGGTGTACAAAAAATAGAAACCATAGTTCCTAACATTAAGGAACTTACAATATTTGGAAAGATAACAACACTACCTAAAAAGATGCATGATAAAAAATGAAATGATGTGTATCAATCATGGCCATTATGGAATTTGTGATCAAGAATGCTGTACAGAAGGAAATAAAACTCTTTTTAAAAGGTGGGATAGACACTGTCATAAAAGAACAGGAAAAGGGAAGACGCCCCAGGTCAAGAGGGACAAGAATGTTCAGGAACCATCGGAGATTAATGAGTAGATCGATACAGATGAGACCCACTTCATTTAGAATATCTCATGTCATACATTATCATTGGATAGCTTTCAAAATGTTGGTGGATCTTAAAAGCCACAGAAAAATGTCTGGACTTAAACACTTGCCCTTTGACTATTTATACATAGAAATTAACATGATAAAATTGACATTTTAGTAAAGATGTGTCAGAATAGAAGACGACTTAACAAACTGAATCAAGGGGGCAAGCACTTCAAGCACTTTAGGGTACACAGTACCGAGTGCCTGGGATGGCTGGTGGCAAAGCCTATGGAAAGGGACGACTATATGTAATAAAAAATTTAAAACAAGAGTCACTGTTGGGATCCATTAGAGCTACAGTGAAAAGGGAAAATGTAAAAGATGTTAAGATTCTCTACTTCAGTGAAACAAGGGTCACTGATGTAAAAAAGAATTTCAGGAGAAGAGATAATAGAGTGGAAAATATGAAGCTGCAATTTATTTCATCAGTAAAAATGATTTCAAAATAGAACCTAGGTAACATTTTAACAAAGATAACTGCTATCATAACAAAGGCTGAAGTAATGTTTATAATTTAAGTTAGCATGCAGGCCAAATAGTAGATATTCAAGAGGGACTTCCATAATTTACAAGAATATAAATAAAATGAAACCACTGGCATTTTAAAATTCTATCAGGAGACCATGAGCCCTTTGCAGTTTGATACAACATTTAACAGTGGCATTTAAAATGGCCAGTTTATCACTTGCAGAGATTAAAAAATTGACAACTTAATTAGTCTAGTAGTGTCTGACACAGAGCAGAATTGTATTCACTTAAAATTCCAACAGACATGCAGAGACAATATAAGGCCCTGATTTATCATGGTACAAGGATTTGTGTGATTTTTAAAGTAAGTACCTTTCCACCCTTGGCCTCCACATCCAGGGAGTTGAAGAGCTAATGCATGCACCTAGTAATTATATAAACTCTTAAGGAGTTTTACTGATAGAAGGTCCTTCTAAGTTGATTACACAAAATGAATGAGAAAAAACTTTGTTTTCACTGAAAACATATCTTAAAATTGTATCTTCTTTGAAAAAATTATGTACATTATTTGATTACTCACTTTTTATTATTAAGTTTCATGTCAATGTACCACAACAAGCTATGTTGGTTCTTAGGTTTTGGAAATTGCTAGTGTTTCAAAAATTCAGAACTTTTGGAATCTTTAAGGTAGAAGTATTCTGTCATAAAAATCAGAAAATCTGATAGCTGTGAACATTTTATCAAAATTAATTTTTAATAATTTGTCTCCCCTAAGTTTACCAAGAGGACAAACTTAAACTTTTTACTGTAATTCCTCTCTACTTCCATGCTTTTTAAGATTTACACTGAAGCTTTTCAATCTTCCATTCCAAGTTAAGAAAATAAATGTCTCAGTTGTGTTTGAGGGCTACTAATCAGCCACATTAATGCTTCTCTTTCTATTGGCCCCTTCTGGTAAGGCTATGGACACTGCTTAATGATATGCATTCTAAAAAATAAATAATAATAACAAATAAAACAAAAGTAAAACAACCAAATTATATTAAAAAATCATTTCCCCTGTTTATCTTTCAGTTTACTATGGTATAACCTACTTGTCTTAATTACATTACATTCAGAAAGAAAGACAGAAAGAGAGGAAGGAAGGAAGGAAGGAAGGAAGGAAGGAAGGAAGGAAGGAAGGAAGGAAGGAGGGAGGGAGGGAGGGAGGGAAAGGGAGAGAAAAAGGAAAGAAAGAGAAAAAGGTAAGAAAGACAAAGAAACTCTCCAGTTCCCTACTCATTATTTATTCTATTACAGTTTACTTCTATCCTCTTTATTCAACTCATGTTATTTTTCCAGAGGTTGGCCACAACTTTCTAATTTTCAAATCCAGCAACAATTTTCAGCTTTTTTAAAAGTTTAATCAAGGATGGGGCACTGCTAACTACTTTGCTCCTGAACTGCCTGGTTCCTTGACTTGTGCTTAAACATTTTCTACTCACTTTTCTCGGTACTCTTACTTGGTTTCAGCTCTTCCACATATGCCTTAAATATTTGTGCTTTTAAGTAATCTGTTTGTTTTCTTACCTTGGAATTCTATTTACCTCCTTCTATTGCAAATACAAGTATGATATTTACTATGTGCTGGGCACTGTTTTAATCAGTATACCTAAAATGACTTCTTTAATGCTTAAACAATTCCATTCAATAGGTTCTACTCTCCTTCCTGTTTGAAAGATGAGGAAATTGAGGCCCAGGTTAGTGTCAAGAGGTGGTAAAGGCCACTCATCCAACACGTGGTGAAGCCAGACTGGAACCCAGACATCTGGGCTCTGTGTCTATGATCTTACCTGCTTCACTAATAATGCCTTTCACACATACGTAAAAAAAGCCTATTCTAATCTGCCCCATTGCAAGCACTTAAAACTCAGCTTTCCTTTGCCACATCTTCTATATATTAGTTATAGATCAAGCATGTGTAGATGTGTGTACATCTTATCATTTTTGAGGTCTAGGTTTAGGAAACATATTTGCTAATACCTATTATACTTCTTTACAAAAAGCTTTCATATTTCCCAAAGTCAGCACATCAAAACTCAAGAACATTCTCTTCTTGTCTTACTCCATCCTTTATTCTTTATCTTAAGTTATGCTATGATTACCTATTACATCTCTGTTGTCATAAACATAGAAATAGCTAAGATTTGCTACACTCTCTCCTCTCTGAAATATAAAACTCAATCATTCTGACTCCTCTCCTCCACTGACTTCCACTCAAACACAAAATGTTCTAATTATTTTACTTCCTAAATAGTACCTTACACCATCCACACCCCCTTCACCTCCACTAGGATATCATCATCTTTATTCAGACCCTCGTTATCTGTCACCTGAATGTTGTACAAGTCTCCTAACTGGTCTCCTTCTCTAGTTTTGCTCCTGAAATCCATCCTTCACATTACTACCAGGATGTTCTATGTAAAATACAATTGTTTCACACTCTCCTTAAAACCCACTTTGAAATTAGAGTAAAATCTGAATTCCTCAGCATGATCCACACTCTGGTAACCTCATTTCATATCTCTCTCCCATTCACCGCTATCGTAGTAGCCTATCTCTCATTACTGAGACAATCCCAGTCCTTTCAGACACTAAATTCATAGAGAAGGAGATCAGACTCGTGGTTACCAGAGGAGACAAATCAGGGAGAGGGAATTGAAGGAAGGTGGTCAGTAAGTACAGACTTCCAGTTCTAAGATAAATAAGTACTAACGATGTAATGCCCACCATGATGACTACAGCTAACTCTGCTCTATGATATGCAGGAAAGTTGTTAAAAGAGTGTGCCCTGAGAGTTGTCAACACATGGAGAAATTTTTCCCCTTTTTCTTTTCTTTTTACTCTTTTTATATGAAGAGACAGCGTTAGCTGAACGTGTTGTGGTAATCATTTCACAACATTTGTAAATTAAACCATCAGGCCATAGGCCTTAAACTGATTCAGTGATGTATGGCATGTCAATTCTCTCTGAACGGAACTGGGGGAAAAATGCAACTCACTCTTCCTTTAAATGTCTCTCAAATCTGTTCTCTCTCATTCCTCACCATCGCTAGCCTGGTGTGCTGAGTGGTCTGCACAACTCTACAAGGTCAGACATTGGGTTCAGGGTTCATCAGAAACATCTGAGGAAGAGCTCCTATGTCTGTGTGTTTTTCTGTTGTATGTTTCTAGTTTGGTTTTAGCTCCATCCTTGGAATTCTGATTTAATATATCTGATGTAGAGCCTAGGATTTTCTATTTTATGTAGTTTCCAGTTGCACACTAACCATTGCTACTTACAAATTGGTCCTCAGCCCAATACCACTGATGTCAATCAGAAGCTTCTTTTCCATAGGGAACCTCCGGTTCCATTTCATACTGACTGAATCACAATCTATATCTAACAAGATCCCCAGCTGGTCTGTGTGCACTTTAAAATACAATCAGCACTGGGTTGGACTGTGACAATTCAACATAATTCCCATTCTGTAATATAAATATGACTCCCCTTGTGTATAGATAAAACCCCCAATCCTTCATAATTAGCATGCAAAGTTTTTCACGATCTGCCCACAACCTAATTCCATTCAACTTTGTTTCCTGCCACTTTCCAGATGGGGCAGCAAGACCAGATCCAAACAAAACACACACAATAGTTAATGAGGAAACTTTGCCAATAGGCGCCACTTTCTTATATTTTTATTTATTTTTGCATTGTTTTCTTTATTTAATGCTGCCTTTCTCCTTTTCCTCATCTGAGGACATGCCTAGAACTTTCTGTTAAAGACTTACGTGAGTCTTCCAGGCAGTAAATCTTACACTTCAACAGCTTCTAAAATGCTGTACTGCTTTCCCTTAGAGCACATAATGCATTGCACTAAAGTATGTTAAGAATTTTATGACTTTAATGTGTAAAAATTAATTTGTGCACTATCTTAAAGACATTACATTCCCTTATTCAAGTTTAATTAGTGCTATTTTATTTAAAATTAATCTAAAATTGTGCGAGGCTGTTTGTTTTGAATTTCTGTATTATTTCCCAGGAGCAATTCACACATGCTCAATTTTGTTCACATGCTTGTTTATCCACTGGACTATGTCCTGTTTGAAAAAATAAGCACAGTTTATTCATCTCAGCCAGTCCATCCAGCACTGCTAGTAGTGAAGAGTCCATGCTAAAGTATTACTGCACAACCAGAGTGATACCACTATTATAAAATAAAATTAAATAAAGCAAAAAGAAAACATTTCTTATTTGTATCTCACATGAATGTTTCTGTTGGGTGAATCCAATGAAAAGCAGTTTTAAATCTATTTCTATTCTTCATAGTTTAAATCTATTTCTATTCTATTTTTGATAACATATATCTTCCTAAACATAGAACCACTGGCACAGGTTAATTTGCTGCAATATTAAGTGACTTTTGAATAAAAAGTGTGGCTGCTGTGTTATTGTTCAGTAAGTGTGTGTGTGTTTTAATGCACACATGCATTTCATATGGGGACATAAAGTGTACAAACATACCGTCCAAATGACCTGTACTCCAAAACCAACTGATGTTAAAACTACACAAGGTGAATGAAAGCAAGAGCAAACCAGGTGGAGAAAGAAAGACAGAAGTAAATGAGATTGTGAGAGCAGCTGTAAGAAAATGCCAGGAACTAATGAGCTTGGGAAGACCCTAACAGTGAGGCAATATATTTTATAGTGATTATACTCTCATCTGCTGTTGAACCACTGCACTAAGCAAAAATTATTCACATATGTTTAAAGAATCTCCCATATGTCAAACATTTAAAAACCTGGGCTTACCAAGAAAATAAAGTGAAAAGTACACCATAATAAAGAGGACATATTTGTGACATGATGTTTATGCTGATAAAAACATATTTTTGTTTTCAAAAAGACAAATATTTTTTTCCTAAAATACATTGTTTGAAACTGAATAACATGCAGAAAGCTTAAGAAGGGGATATAAAAGTTGCAACCCCAATCATTCAAATAAATACTCATCAAAATATTGTATTAAAAAGTAAAATAATGACATGTTATACTTTAAATTTTACTAAACAGGGAGAAATATGACCATCTTTCCTATACTCTAGTTACAAAGTCAATTATTTTTATATATCATTAATGTAAATAAAAGTTAACATATCCCCTAACGCCAATTAGGCTGAGGAATGTCATGTGAGTGATGCGTGAAGCAGTCCTGCTTATGTTGTAGTCAGGCCTCGAGTCCATTATCACACCAGAACAGCTCGCTCATCACTTATTTTGAGTGTGACATTTCATTAAAACTACAGTCTCATGAAGAGACAGCTAAGTCCAAGTTCTACATTCAGTTCAAGTTTACTTCAACAGGAACCACTTAGACATGTAAGTTATTACCTGCCTTGATGAAATCTGCATAGAACATCCTGTAAAATTCGGATCACCGCTAATAATATGCAGCAATAAATTAATTTAAGGGAACATCTTTGTAAAAGTCTAATTCCCGAGTCTCTGGGTGCCTAAGGGTTTTGTCTACCCCAAGTGTGTAGGGTTTCTCTCCAGGTTAAGGTTTGCCTCAGCATTATTTGTTCCTGACAAATCACAAATCAAACATCTCTCACACAACAGTTTAGACAGAATGCCTCACCTTCCTTCCTTTCCCGAATGGTATTATAGTATTAGCTATATCTTGAAATACAGCATATCTTGAAATACATCATTAGAGAATGTAAAACCCATTGGCATGTTGCAATTGCTAGCATAAAATAATATAAAAAGTAAAAGAAATACATTTTCCTCAACTTTACAAACAAACATTTTCTAATTAGAAGAACTAAAATGAGGAAAACAATAAAATATCACTTTTAATGTTGAGACTATATTAATTTCACCTGCTCAGGAAAAATCATAAAATCATAAGCATTTTATATTATAGAATCCAAAATACTTTTAAAAGTATACTTCTTTAAGCCCTGGCTGGCATAGCTCAGTGGATTGAGCGCGGCCTGGGAACTAAAGTGTCCCAGGTTCGATTCCCAGCCAGGGTACATTCCTGGGTTGCAGGCCATAACCCCCAGCAACCGCACATTGATGTCTCTCTCTCTCTCTCTCTCTCTCTCTCTCTCTCTATCTCCCTCCCTTCTCTCCCTAAAAATAAATAAATAAAATCTTTAAAAAAGAGTATACTTCTTTAAAATAAAGCATTTTGAAAAAAAATATTACAAAGTACATGTCATAATGTTTTTAAGATTTTTAGTAGCATATTCAAGTAACAATAAGTACTAGAATAAAATTAACATTTATAATTCAAAGACATGCAGTCATTTACTCATGAATTAATTGGCTCACTCAACAACCTTGTTTGAATGGACACACTGAGCAAATTTGCTTGAGCTCCTATGCAACATTTGCTGTTATGCACCCAAAAGACAAATATTTTTCAGTCTGAATAATTGTCACTTTCATGAAATAAACAGTTTATGTTTTAAGATGTCAACAACATTTCTGTTCCTTAGGCTTCTAAAGCAACTATAGGGTAACTTTATATTATAGCCAGGGCCATTTATGTTTAATATTAACTATTTTGAAAAGCATATTGTACAAAGAACTTATTTCAGTGGCTTCATAGATATATGGAGGAAGAGTCAGAGAAATTTAAAAAGGATGAAGTATTTTGGATCACTAAATACAGAGAAAGCGTTGTTCTGTTAAAGCATCTAAGCCATCCCAGAATCTTAGGTTATTATAACCTGAAGGTGTCTACAGGATCTCTACTCAACCCATCTCAGGTTACAGGTGAGGACCCAGGCCCACAAGGCTTATCAGTTTCTGAAGGTCCCAGGACAATGCAGAGGTGGATCTGTGCTTAAACTACTAATAATCCCCAGCCTGAGCTAACTTGGATCTCCAAAATACTTGGTGCTACTATGTTGAAGAAATTGAGGGAAGGAGCAGATTGGGTACCTCTTCAGAAATGGGGATGAGGTGACTTGGGGAATCCTTTCCAGAAAGGAAGAGAGTGGATAACATACCCAACCTTCCACAGCACTGAGTGAATCAAAAAAGATGGGAATTATGGAAGTGACAGGAGTTATTTTTCTATAGCATAGCTTCCAATAGGCTAAAATAAAAAAAGAGATTTTCCACAAGTTGAAATTAGAGAAATCGGACCTTATGATTTTCTTTGGTTGTGTATGTGTGTGTGTACAAGGTGAAGCAGCTACATAGATTGTGATTGTGCACTGACTTGAGGCAGAAGAAAAAATCAGTGTAACAGTCCGTGCCAAAGAGAGCAAGAGTTGGTATTATCGGGTTGCTTTTAAGTCCCATGTTACTCAGGAAGATGTAATGTTCAAAAATCCACACATTTCTATGTAACAGAAAATTGTTTTACTCTCTAGGCATGTCAGGGAAAGGAGTCTCTGTGGGGAGGTAAATGACTGGCCTTGAGTCACGGACCAGCCAGAAGTGGGACATAAACATGGAGGTTAACTCGTAGAAGTCATCGCCAATAGCAACTGAGTTGGTGCTGAAGCAGCATGAGAGCGTCCCTTGTCCCTGATGAAGTCGTAAGTACAAAGAATGTATTCACCAGCAATTTCCCTGATGACAGCTGTTCAAGAGGGCAGGAACCCCACCAGACCCTAGAACTTTAGCTAAACCAAGGGCCAGAGGATGAGCATGTCTCTTGGGTCACCCCAATGCTTACAAGCTTACACAGGTTGGTTTTGCCTCTCTACCAGCCATACAGATGCTATCTTGGGGACATATTATTGAAGACTGAGAGATTACCTAAAAGATATTAAGTAAATTATACAAATGCAAAAAAAAACCAATCATCTGGTTTTGATACTTCCTTATACATAATGTGGGTGTAATAATACCTCCACTACATTTGTGAGTATTAAGTGAAACACATTTAAAACTGCCGGATGCAAGTACACAATATATCTTAACCACTGTAGTTGTAACTGCTCCTCTTAATTAGCTCTAGAGCTGCTCACAAAGACAAATATGGTATCTTTTCTGTTTGTTTTATGTAAGAGAACTGTTCTGTGTTTGTACAGCACTGAGTTACAAATGCCAATCACGACTGTATCTATTGTTGTTCTATCAGAGTGCTCTGAGAAATTCTTTCCTCAATCCAAATTTACTGGAATGTATGTAAGCAAAATTTGTTCGCCTCTGTTTTAATCTGTTCAGGCTGCTATAACTGAACACCATAAACTAGGTGGTTTATAAACAGCAACCATTTCTCTTCATATGTGAGGCTGGCGGCACAAGATCACGGCCCCTGCATAGCTGTGTCCTGGTGAGGCACACTCCCAGGTTTCTAACTGCCTGCTTTTTGTGGTATCTTCATACAGTAAAATGACAGTGAGAGGACTCTCTAGGGTCCTTTGTATATGGGCACTAATCCCATCCCGAGGACTCCACACTCATAACATATTCACCCCACAAAGACCCTGACTTCTAACACCATCACATTGGACATTAGGATTCCAACATGAGAATTCTGGTGGATGCAAAAATTCAGATTATAACAACTACCATTCAATAATGTTAACTGGCATGCTAAAGATTTACAGCATTGTCAAGATTGTCTAACAGGCTACAAAATTTGATGACGTGCACAAACAATGCAAACATTTCTGGTGCTCACTTCATTGATATTCTATTACCCTTTTGACAGGTAGAAAATGTAGTACAAAATTAGAACTTGTATACTTATGAATAAAAAAAGCTATGCCTCAGTTGCCATTTGCAGAAATTATGAACAAAATAAAACTTATGACAATGTAATAAATATACCTGGAATAACCAAATTTCTAAATCAATGCTAAGAAAAGTTATAATTCTATCAGAAGTGATTCATTGCTGCCAAACCAGTATGGTAATAAAGATAATTAAATATTAAAATATGTCATATGTTTTTAAATCTGTCCCACATAAGTATGCACCTTTCCCCAACTGGTCTCCCAACCTACACCCTGGAACACTTGGGCCTCATTTCATGTAGCTCGTCTTCCTGAACACGCCAAGACTCCTATGCCTCATCCTCTCTCCTTGAGTTTCCAGAATTAGGCTGTTTTCCTTTTTTCTCTCTTTGCTTAATTCCTTGAACATACCACATTTTCTCACTTACCACATGAAGGGGGGTTATTATTTTGTTTATACGCCATACCTCTAATTAGAGTGCCATTTATACTAAGAAAGGGCAATTTCTTAGTCATTGTATTATTCCCTGATAAAAACATTACCGGCATCTATTACTTTTCTTTTTTTCCCTATTAAATTTATTTTATTTATTTTTACTGTGTTTTTTCATTATTGTTTATCTCACACCCTCTCCTGCCTGCAATCACCACACTGCTGCCTATGTCCACGAGTCCTTTATCCTTACTTTTTTTTACTTAATAAATACATAAGTTGAATAATTTTAAAAAATCAGATTTAAAATTTTTGAGTAAAAAGCTACAAATGCATTTGCCCCTCCAATCATCAGATTGAGAGGGTAACTATTTTACTTATATTTTTTAAATTTTTTCTAGACCAAGAATGTTTATTTAAATAAATGTTAGGTGAATGATTAAAGAAACAAATTCAAGTATATACAGTTTGACTGATTGGTTGATTGCAAAGAAATATGATTCTTACTGTGAGCTTTATGATATGTTTTAAGACCAAAATAACACTCTTGCCTATCCATTAATTCTTCTCTTTGAAACCTACTGCATCTCATGCAACTAAGCTGGTTGTGTGAGTGTTGTAAAATCTTTTATATTGTATTGTTTTGTGACCTAGCTTAATTTTAACAGAAGCAAAGAAAGAGTACTACTAGGACATATCAAAGACATATGCTTTCAACTAAAATGTTAACAGTAAAAAAATGCACATTCTAGAACTCATAATGATCAACTTTATCTGCCCAAGTGATACCTGTGCTTTTAGTTTATCAATTAGTCCCTTTTGATATCAGTCCAAGGGGTCAGGAAACTGAATGGAGCATCAAAACACAGCCAAACCAAGAACAAAGTGATAACACATGCATGCAAGTTTCATCCCAATAATTGAAAGTTTACGTAAGTGGGTGGGTTCCCCCTCCCTACCAAACATGTGTGAGTATAGCTGAATCACAAAAATCATCAGTTATATGTTCTTTCTCTTACATCTCTGGTTTCAGGACTCCTGATTTCATTTTTGTACCATTTAACGTGGTAAAATTTTAGAAGACATTGTTAGATTTGGGGAGGGGGTAGCTCTTACAGACTCAAACGGCAAGCAGCTTATTCTAACGATAGCCACAAAGATTCCACAGCCCACTTTGTCTTCACAACTTCCTGAAGCTTCCGTCTCCCATCTAGAATGGGAGATAAAATCACATAAACAGTTCACTTCACTTTCCACTTAACTGATGGAAGAGAGTGTTTGGCTGTCAACTCTGTAATTACTCCAGTGACCAGCCTCTGTGCCTAACCTCCAGAGAAATTTGGTTGTTTTCCAACTCAATCCATCACTTAATTTTACAAGTCAAAGAGTTCTCAGTTCATGGCAATCCCAAAGAAGTGGCTTCTTTTTTCTTTTTTCCATGATGTGTTTATCTGAAAGCCTAGAACAGTACAAAGTTCTGTGCTTACACCCAGACAGCCTATAATAATGGCTCATAGGACTGACCATTTTAAATTACTGCAGGGTTCTACCCTACCTCAACAGCTTGATTAAAAAGATGAATGGTTGCAGATCTGATTGAGAAAAGTCAAAGGAGGAAATACACAATGACTCCATCAAAGATGCCCCAGTGCTCTTAGTAAAAAACAGAAGACTCTTTCTTTTTCAATATTGCTTAGTACATGCCACTCAAGGTCACCACCTTTCCTCTAATGTTTTGTAGAGCTGGACTTCCATGGTATGCAGAATCTTTCCTACTTGGTGGTCACAGATTGTCATTTTTTCTGCCAGTGCAGAAAAAAATGGCATATAAGGATTCATTATTGGAATAGTACCTAAATTTCTAGGCTAAGGAACTATGATATATTTGAATTATGTTGCAAATTGGTTTTCAGATTGAACTTGTGTGAGTTTCTGGGCTTTGCATTTGGGTCCGTAGCACTCCTTAAGAAATGCATGTAGTTACATAGGTGGAACTTTCCATCACCCACAAGTAGAGAGAGGGGAGACTCTATGCCAGTATCCAAGTCCAGGAGGCTGTAACAATCACGGGTTTGCAACAGTTCACTGTGTCTTCAACAAGATGCAAGCAGTCCACAACCCAACTCTCCACATCCAGGTAAAATAACTGACCTTTATATGTAAGCAAAGGGTCTAGCCTTGTCCCTAGTAACATCCATGGTATTCTAGTAATTGAGAACATTAGTCCATCCCCCTTCTGGTATACTTGGCAAAGCCTGGATGTATGTGTTCCCCTGATACTCAGATGTTGAAATTCTGACCCAGAAAGTGGCTGTAGTAGGAACTAGAGCCTTTGAGAGATAATTAAATCATTAAAGTGCATCTCACATGATGAGATTAGTGCCCCTTAAAAGGGAACCCTAACAGCTTTCTTGCTCTCTTTCCACCATACCCAACAAAAAGATACAACAGGAAGTAAGCAGTTTACAACCCGGAAGAGGTTGCTCACCAGACCCAACCATGCTGGTGCCCTGATCTCAGACTTTCAGCCTCTAAAATGATGAGAAATAAGCATTTGTTCTTTAATTTACCCAGCATATTTGTTATTGCACTCCAAATGAACTAATGCATGCCCTAACCCCTTCTACCTTACGTTACTGAAAACTGGGCTTCAAGCATGGGCATAGGAGGGCCTACACTCCTAGATTAAGGAGACAGGACCCCAGTGTTTCTTTAACTCCGATGTCAGCCATAAGCAGAGACCATGTTTGAAGGCAATATTCTGAGGGGGAAGTCAATTACCAACAGAGTCAGGGTCCCTGAAACTCTTAGGCTTGTCAGGTTACCTCTGTGGAGACAATAGGTGCAAATGCCTGCCCTTGTGAAGTTTACTTCCAGCAGGTATGAGACAGACCAATGTGAAAAATAAGTAAATTATATATAGTGACTAGTGCTATGGAAAAGAGCAAATACAGCATAGAGCACTCTTCAAAATACGTGGACGTAGTGCTTGTATTCAAATTTCCCAAGGCATCCTACCATACAAGATGAAACACCATCAGCTGAAGGCTACAATATAATGTTAGCAGTTGATTACTCCCTCCCTCCAACCACAGGGTCAGAGATGGAGGAGTAAGCAGAGGTGGTTTAGAGGGCGTGTGGCATAATGAAGCAGTGCTCGACTGAAAGCCAGCCTTAGATTCTAGGAAAGAAAGTCTTTTTAAAAGTGTAGCACTGAGGCCCTCTTTAGGCTCTGCAGTAAGTAGGGCACACCTTACAGGGTGTGCAGAAGCTACTGATAAGCTCCAGGACGTTGCAGTGCTAAGGCCAGCACCAGTTCCCAAAGGCATAAAGAGATAGTGTGATCCTAATTTCAAATGACTGCAGGATACCAGCCTTTCAGCTGTCCTAGTCACGTCATCAATATCATCGTGATAACTTGGGAGTTGATTCTATCCAAGATTTCACTAGGAACCAAGCTCATTTTGAGGTACAAAATTCTTGAAAACTCCTAATGTACTATACATACCAACTATAGACAAGGGTTAGATAAGGGTTAGATGGCAGGTATACACATTAGAAAGAATATGTGTCTCTTTTCACAACACATATATATGTGTATATATATATATATATATATATATATATATTCAACTTAGACACAAATGAGGGTCTGCCACCCTGGCTCTTGTAAAATCACTGAAGTGGTCTTCTCATTCGAACACTGTCCCTCATGTACTTCATGCATCACATATATAACCTTCTTCTAAGTCTCCTGCTTTATTGATAGCTCTTTATGCCAAATCTAGGCTGGACAACTGAAGAGGTGAAGCACTTGGCTTTGCCACTGAACAACTGAGCAATGTCAGCTAGCTTTCTCAGTCTCTTACAGTTGCAGGTCCTTTACCTGCAAAGGGGCAGATGAATAGCATTTATGTCACAGAGTCTTTCTGAGAATTAAAATGAATACTAATGTAACAAGTGCAATGCTGTGTTTGACACCTAGTTAAAAAAAAATAAATCGTTAAGATACACAATAAATAAAATAAAATGAAAATGTGAACTAACTTGGTTTTCAGATTCCTAAAGATGAACCCTTGTTTTGGTTCTTGCTTCTTTCTGATCAACACTTAGTTTGACTAATTATTATACTTTCCTTTTTTATCTTGGACTTTGGCATCCTTGCAAAGATCTTGGATTTTATAATCCCTGTGTATTTTGGAACTTTTGTATTTTCAATTGATAGCCAAGATATCGCACTGAGATCTGATGCCAAAATGTATGCTCATAATCACTAACAAATCTGTGTCAGAAATATCGCCAATTGCATTGGGTCCTAGATCTCCAGTGTCTAAGTTTGTTCCCTTACATCTACAAATTCCAAAGTATAAGTATTTTAATGTTTTTTTAATTTTTTTTAAGATTTTATTTATTTTATTTATTTTTTAGAGAGGGAAGGGAGGGAGAAAGAGAGAGAGAGAAACATCAATGTGCGGTTGCTGGGGGCCTTGGCCTGCAACCCAGGCATGTGTCCTGACTGGGAATCAAACCTGCAACACTTTGGTTCGCAGCCTGCGCTCAATCCATTGAGCTATGCCAGCCAGGGCTAATGTTTAATAATTCTCTACTATAGAAATACAAAACTTTCTAAAAACTGGCCAATTTTAGGAAGTCAAATTGTATTTATTTAGAATTTACCATGGAAAGGAGGAGTCATTCTAGGTGCTGTTTGATTACAGAAGTGAACCAGCTTCAGTTCAAATTGGGAAATCTTACCAGTTCACCCACCTCATCATTAATAAGTGAAGGAAAAATGAGAAATGAAATATTCACACTTCATTAAGAACGTTTATAAAACAATGCCATGAGCAGATTATTTACTACTCAGTGATTCTAAGAATTCTCTTTGGTAACAAAGTTTCTGTTTAGATAATGAGAGAATTAATCTAATCAGTAAGGAGCATTAGATATACCCACCTATACTGATATTGAAGAAAGAAAGTCAGAAAGGTGCATAAGCAAAGTGCAATGGTAGTAAAAGAAGGTAACTAATACTGACAAGGTGCTATGGAAGGACTTTACAAGAAGCAAATAGTCAAATGACCTAGTTGTTTAGCAATCAGAATTGGGAAAAAAAAAACGCCCCTTAAAACATGGAAAGAATATAACGAAGAACACAAGAAAGGGAAAAAGTCATTTTTCCAGTGATTTTTGGTACTTGGAGACTTAAGAATTTGGGGCCAGGTTGTGGCAATGCTTCTTTGATGTCATGAAAACAGGTTGAGCATCACTATGTATGATGAGCTAAATGGAAACCTTGGACTTGACTGATGGATCTGTGATGTCCCTGCAGGAACAGGAAAGCGGGGAAGTGAAGAGAGTGGAAAGGAGAGAAGAAAAAAAAAAAAAAACTTCAGAAAGTTTGATAGAAGATAATTTTTTTTTCACTTTTATTGATTTCGGCCATTAGTTTATCCAATTTCTGACATGCTTAAGAATATGAGAAGAGTGTATGGGTATGGGAATATTTTTATTTAATTGCTTGATATAAAATAGAATGATTACTTAAGCCATCAAACAATTGTATTTATGCCACTCTTATTGTTTTATTTTATTTTTGAAAGGTGTTCTTGTGTAGATCTCTTGTGTCTTGGTATCTTCCATAATCTAAGTTTTTTCCCTTACAGATCATATTTGGATAGTTTGTAAGAAAAAGGTAGTAAGATTCAGTGGTAGACAAAATTATCTGTTAAGAATAATTATAGCTAATGCTTGAGAGAGAGAGAGAGAGAGAGAGAGAGAGAGAGAGAGAGAGAGAGAGATCACTAAGCTTTTGTAAACCAAAAAGAAAAACTAATCATACTGCATTTAATTATTTCCCCATGGGATAGAATAGATGAGATAGGTGTTAAAGAGAATCAAGCAGGTTAGTTAAATCTAATTCTGCGCTAGTGGAGGACATCATATCTCATAAACAATGAGCAATTATAATTACATAAAATTACGATAGCTGTGGAGAAAAACTCGTGATAAAAATTGTTTTTTTAATAAAATACAATCAGTCCAGAAAGGGCATTTATTAAATAGCTACTCATACATCTTCTAAGATCATTCTTACAATTACACTAGATAACATAATTACAAATTAAGTGAAAATTTGGACTTGAAATATTCTATCAGAGGTTACAGACTAGTACTCTGTGGATATAGCATGACCAGTAATGATGTTTTATTTGACCTACAATACTGTTTTAAAATGAATTTGAATGTCTTCTGAGATGTTCACACTCAGGTTTGTGGGGATCTCAACCTTTCCAGTTCTCACTAACACAGTTACTGGCCAGGGTCTGTATTAACAGTAGATTTGCTGCCCCGTGTGTTGAGTGCCTTGATACTATGTTGGGTTATTTCTTTTTTTCTTGGGAAAAAAATGTCAGAAAGAAAAATATAATTTTGTATACTTTTAAAAACCACTCTTTCCATTAAATAAAAATTTTTGAAACACAGGATCATGCAATCATATTGTATGAGAAGTCAACTGATTTTTTTTCTATTGACTAATGAGCAATGGAAGGAAAACTCCTCAGTTATCAGCTCACTCAGCAACATGCAGTGAGCTGGAGCAAAATGCTTATATCAAATTTGATTCAGATATAATTTTTCCTAGCTTCCATTTAGACTTTTGGCAACTCCAAGCATATGGAATTTCTTCCTTATAAACTTTGTCTTGCCCAATTAGCTTTCAATGGTGCTTGAAATTCCCACTTGAATTGCCTTATGTTGACCTGTCCATTTTAATCAAGTTAAATACTACCTGGGAGGAAGATGTATTAGCTATCACTTAGGCACAAATTAGTCTATCTGAACCTATTACTGCACATTATCAACCAGCACAAAGAGCGCCGTAGGACACTGGTTCTCAAAATCATTCAAATGCCAGACTGCAGAGAGGCAAGGCACACCGGGTGGAAAACCATGCAGTATTAATGCAGTGCTCTCATAAGCATTACATACATATTTTCAGTTGTGTTAAATCCAATGTCATTGTATTCTGCAGTCCAAAATTCACAGATCACAGATTTAAAGATTTTAATGGGCCCTGGCTGCTGTGGCTCAGTGGATTGAGCGCCGTTTGATTGATTCCCACATTAGGGCACACGCCTGGGTTGCAAGCCAGGTCCCCAGTAGAGGGATCTTGAGAGGCAACCACACATTGATGTTTCCCTCTCTCTTTCTTCCTCCCTTCTCCTCTGTTTAAAAATAAGTAAAATCTTTAAAAAAATATTTTAATGAAAGGAAAAATTCAATTACGAACATTTCATCCAATTTAAATTTTACCAAATTTTACATTTTATCTGCAGAAAAAGTCTTGTTTGATACAAAGTTATTATATCATAGTCCTAAAGAATAGGGGTGCTTGGGGGAAATAATTCTGTAAAAGAGTGTTAATGGAGTGCTGGAAAGAAGGCAGTCCATTGTTTTGAACTTAACAAGACATTGTGAGGCAAGTCATCATCTTAGTAAGAATTTGTCAGGGAACAGAAAAAAAAACAACTGCTTTATTGAATATATACACTGCCTACAAAACACTTCTGAATTTCAGAAACATAAAAACATGTTTATAGTATAAGATGACTAAATATGAAGTTCCTAACGAGAAGTGCCAATAATTTTCCTGGGTTGGCCAAATAAAGCAGGAAGTACAACAAGGGGGTACTTTTTCAGTACCTTGGGAAACAGCTCTCCGAACCACAGCTGTACAGGAGATTCAAGCTTCAGTGCCCTAAGGCAATGCATGCAATGTATTATTATCTTCTCTAATATGCATCTAGAACTGTGGAATCCCAGATAAAAGGTTATTAAAGAAAAGATTGGTCCAGATGTAGAAAAATAATCAACATTCTTCTTGATTTACCTCCCAGGTGACATTACACTCCACCTTGATTTATTGTTATCATCATCATCATCATTACTATTCTTTACCATATAACTGGAAAATATAAACAGAACTAGAGGGTAAGAGGAAATGAACCTTTCTTGTAAATTAGCATTATCTGACCTTCAAGATACTTTTCTAACTCACTGAGTTAACCAATGCAGTAGATACCTGGGCATTCATTTTAATATCTTAAAAAAATTTCCCAAGTAGATTGCATACTATTATTTAATGTGAAATACAAATTTAATCAAAGTCTGTTGTTTCTAATTTGAGAGCAAAGTGTTTTGGTAAAATAAAAAAATAGTAAATCTTGATGAACTCTACACATTTCTGAGAACAAAGATACTTAAGCATTAGTCAAGGACCAATAAGAAGATCATTAAGAGATTATAAAGGAAAAAGTAAAGGTACTCAGTCACTAAATTATAAGTAAAATTATATTATTCAAATGGTGAAAAGATACCAACAACTCACTCATTAGACAGAAAGCTATATATATATATACATATATATATACATCTAGCTATATATATATGCATGTATGTATGTTTCCCTCTCTTTCTCCTCCCTCCCTTCTCCTCTGTCTAAAAATAAATAAAATCTCTAAAAATAAATAAAATCATATATATATATGGTGTGTGTGTGTGTGTATGAGATATATATATATATATATGACTTAAAGATCACATTTTGGGTTACTGTTATACAACCACAAAAGAAGGTTGTTGCTTTATAAGCTTAGAAGTCAAAGCTCAGGGGAGAACTAAGCATATGACCGGCAAGGCAGGCTCTCACTTCCTGAGGCTTTATACTTCCCACATTCCCATTTAACTGCGTGAACAAAACTCCAAGGCCGACCTTCCCCCGGCCCCTCTGTCTTTCCCCTCCCAGTCTCTGAATGTCACTCCTCTCTCTGTCCTCAACCCTCAACTTTAGGACTTTAAAGGCAGTTTAAACGAATATTTTAAAAATAAAAGACACAGGGAAAACTTACTATGCAGTAATGAGCAGAAATAGAAAATAATTCCCTCAGTTTTGATCAAATTAAACTGGACAAAGAAAACCAGGTGTGAGTAAGAACAGTATGCATTTCTCCTACTTTACACTTTAATATTATAATTACACAGCAAAATGAATCTGCACAGAGAAAGCACTGCTTATGATAAACAATATGATTATACAGTAACTCATTTCATTCAACACAGAGTTCCTCGGGGGATAAAAATAATTCATCATAAATTACAGAGTAGTTATATTTCACTTTCACAGTAATTATTTTAGGAATACCTAGATAGATGTTCATTCGTCAAAAGCACTGTTAGTGAAATGCAGATGTTCAGGAATAAAATAGATTTTCATCTTTAAATTAGCTTCAGAGATTCATTTTGAATACTTTTTATCTTTAATATATTTCTCTAAATGGTCAACCAACCAATCACAGTCTCTCTGTTTAATTAATATTCTTTAACATATTAGACTCTGTTATACAGACAGTGTGATGGAAAAAGCTGTCATCACTCCCATACTAGCTGCGTGGGCTTTGAGTTCTGTCTTCCATCCACAGTTTGTGTCCATTGCTGTAAAGCAGATGGAGGTCATGCCTTAGAGCTCTGTATTCTATAAATTTTGAATACAAGTGTTTGATGTGTAAATCAACGGTAGTAAAAAATACTGTGACCAATGTGACTGTATTGTGGAAAATGAAACTGATGGTTAGATAATTTGACCACAGAAATGCTAACATTAGGTAAATAAGCTAAGTGACTCAAATAGGTGATAATGATGACGTCACTAAACATGTAAGTTACTAAAAGTGCTGGTAATATCATTCAATGCCAGTCATTTACCAAAAGCGTAAAACTAATTTTTAAAACTTAAAAATTTGAACCAAATATCGAGTACGGAAATCACATCGGACCAAACTTTTCATTGATTCATTTGGTTTCTTTTAATGAAAAATTATTATTGGGATATCCAGAAATCACAGTAAATGTAAAATAGGTGAGAAAAACACAAGCTTGAAGGTTTACCTGAAGTTGGTTACTGCTTAAAAATAAAACACTTGTGGTAAAAATAATTTATAAAAATAAACAGGTATAGGTCTGTTGTTATATTTATTCATGAATGTTTAGAAATACTTCTATAAATATTTATTGTTCTGCTCTTCCTTTCTCTATTTCTACCTCTCTCTGCTCTATTATTCATTTATTTATTTCTCATCTGTGTACTATCTATTGATGCATATCAAATTACCCCAAACATAATAGCTTAAAACAACAGATATTTATCTTACAGTTTCTGGAATAAAGAAATCAGGAGTGGTTAAGCTGGGTGGTTTGCGCCAGGGTTTTTCATGTGATTTTATTCAGGATGTCACCTGGATCATTCACTTCCAAGATCACGGTCTCACATGGCTGGTGATAGGAAACCTCAGTTACTGGCCACATGAGTCCTACTCTAAGCTGCCTAAGTAAGTGCTCTTGTGACATGGCAGCGAAGTCACCCAACATATGGGATCCACGAGAGAAAGTGAGGAAGAAGTCTCAGTGCTTTTTACCATCTAGTCTAGCACCCTGTCATTTCAGCTCTGTTATATTTGCCAGAACTGAGTCATCAAGTACAATTCTAAAAGAAAACACAGTTAGGCTCCTTCACTCAAAAAGAGAACAATCATAGAATTCATTGCTTATTTTAAAACCACCTCATCTACCATCTATCCGTTCCCGTCTCATTTTCTACATTCTACCTGCGTAACCTACTCTCCTTCAGTCCTTCCTCTGTTCCTACATTTCTTTGTTTCTCTTCCAACCACTGAAGAAGAAATATAGGAAAAAAATACAAATAAGGTTTTCATAGGAAAAAAAATACCTGAGAATGAAGACTATAAAACAAATAATGAGCCTTGATGGTTGCAACATGTTCACAGAGGCAACTCCTGGAAATTTGGGCCCAAGGAAAAAGATACCCCAATCCATGCCATCTTCATGCCTCATCCTAACCTTATGACTAAAGAGATAGCCCCTCTGACTATGGAAGCTTCCTGACATTTACATGTTTCTATAGGCAATGAAGTGACTTCTCATGTGCACCCAGTTGGTAAAAACTTATGCTGATGCCAAAAGAAAGAGACAACTTATCCATGTTTCAATTCACTTACAACACATTACATTTATGTGCAATTATGTATGCATGCAATATATCAGCAATATATTAAATATATATTCTATATATATGACATATATGCAATTACTCTGATATAAACATGAAGACTGATAAAACTGCAAAAGTCCATGGAAGCACAAAGGAGTTCATCATTCATTATCTAGGTCATGGAAGTGGTGATACGGAGAAGTGTTCACAGGGTTGATCGTATTTGATTGCTGAGGGAAGAATGACTGACACACAGAGAAAAGTGCTATCTGTGGGCAGAGAGAGGAGCAGAAGCTCAGAGGAATGCAAGTGTGTGGACCATGGTGGTGGTAGATGATACCGCTGGCACAAAGACAAGGGTGGAAACAGGTAAGGAGTGGTGCATAATGTTTTTCAATGCTCTTTCAATCCCCAGGCCACTATCCTTGCAGGCTATCCTAGTAAGTATTCTCTTTGGATGCCACTTAGTCTGAATTTATTTTACATGGTGACTTGAAGGACTCTGACTTCTTCTGGCTCTGCTGTCACAGAAGGGGTGCATTACCTGTGATAGACTCAATACAGGGAGGAGTTGGGGATACAGTTCATCACTGAAGTCAACAGATAATCACAGCAAAGTATTTTAATAAAGTATGTCTTTATTTTGCTGTTTATATAATTGTGACATTTAATATGAAGGTTGCGTGTAAAATCAGTTCAAAACACAATATTTAAAAGGCAATTTTACCCCTGGGAACTTCATATTGTTCATAACAAAATTTCATCTTCTAAGAATAAAAAGGAGCAAGGTGCTTGAGGGTTTACAGTGGGGTACTGAAAGCTGCACAGACTTCGTATTTGTCCGACCAGTTTGCCAACTCTAAACTAGACATTTTCAATCACCATGGTCTTTGGTGTTCCTATTCCATTTATTTTTCTTTCTAAAGAGAATTAAAGAGTGTCCTTTCATATTGAAGGGAATTTATTCCTTTGGTTGGCTAGTGTGGACAGAAAATAAGATAGTCTGTATTCTTCTGCTTTCCAGCTACTTTAATCTGGTCTCACTTTAGCATAGGCAATCAGAAAACAAACTTTCTAATCTAGACCAATGGTTATCAACTCTGGCTGGTCATTAGATTACCTGGACAACTTTTAAAATATATCAATGTGTGGGGTCTATCCTAGATCAATTTAGAAAGAACTTGACCAGAAGGAAATGGGAGTAGGGATGGTAAAAGGTAAAGGAGGGCAAACATAAGGTGATGGAAGGAGATTTGATTTTGGGTGGTAAACACACAATGCATTCTACAGATGATATCCTAGAACTGTAATAAAACCTATATGATTTTATTAATTAATATTACTCCAGGAGATTGAATACAAACTAATAATTTTGAGGGAGGATATATACATTAAAAAGCATTGCTCAGGTGGTTTATATGTGTATCTTGGAATTGGCACCACGGTCGGTCCCCATGCTATTTGGTTTATGCGTAAGCTAGGGTCTCTGACTTTCCATGAATAGGACCTATCCCTAATTCTCTATTCTTTCTGTCATAAGCCTCCCCGACACATGTGTGCTTTGTGACCTGTTCTAGTGGACGGGCTACGCTGTTGCAAGCCATTTACATTTCCATCTTCTAATCGGTGTCTACATTCCGTCCAATGGCCTAGACTTATTTTTAAAATAGTCTCAAGTACTTTTTAAGACAGGTTGTCCCCAGTGTGAGGACCAGGTGTCAGGACCAAAGCCAAAGCTAGCCAACTATAATATGGAGAAAAGATGAAAAGACGTACTTTTCAACATATTTTAACAGCAAAATAAATTCTCACTAACTGATTAGCCACAAGCATGTTTCTCATATTTGATCTACCTCTTTTCCTGCAGTCTTGTATTTTTCAAAGCATTAACGTCTTTTGCATGGAACCTGCCTTCTGATAATGTGCCCAATGTGGGACAGCTTCAGTTTTGTCACTTTTGATTCCAGGGATGTGTCAGACTTAATTTGTTGTAGAACCAACTTGTCTTTCTGGGTTCCAGGATACCAGTAGAGCTCTCCTCCAGCATCTTCTTCAAACAAGTCATATTTTTCCTATTAGTCATTTTCACTGTCCAACTCTTGCATCCATACACACAGCAATGGCAATTTGTGGGTGTGGATGATCTTAGCCTTGGTCTCTAACAACACATCTTTGCTCTTGGGGATCTTTCCTAAATTCTTCAATTTCTGCCCTTCTGCATCTCAGTCTCCCTTGGTTTCTTGGCTGGAGTCTCCACTTGAATTGATGACAGAACCAAGATAAAAGAATTTTTTAACACTTTTGATATCTTCATCAAAAACCTTGACCAGCAAACGTTTGTAGTTACACTTTGTACATACTGCCTTTGTATTCCTACCACCTGATGTAGTTCCAGGAATTAATGGATGCTCAACAATTATGATGTAAATGGCTAACTAAATGAATGACAACTTCTATAGTCTTTTGCTAAAATCCAGTATGGAAATATCTCTGGATCTTTGCTTAACAATTTTAGCCTTCAAGCTCTCAACCTAGATTTCTAGGTAGAGCTTATGTTTACAATTAGCAGTGCTTTATCTTCCTCCTTGAACCATCAGTAATGAAGATAGTTTAACTCTCTAGACCCAACTTTACTGATCAAAGCACAACATAATGGAAGCAGACATTGTTCAACAGAATTATAAGAAGGATACAAATTTTTGTACCAAATCCTATCTTATGTTAAAAAAAAAGAAAAAGAAAAGTTGTATCAGAGCCTTTATTTCAGTTCCTTAAATTACCTGAAATAAACCCTTTACAACCTGGCAAGTGCTTCACATGAATGGAGTTGGCAAGATTTCTGAAATGGCTTATCATTAGAGCCCTCTCCACCATCTGCCTCACTGCAGTGGGGTAAAGCACATGTGACTTGGACGGAATAAATCTGGGTTACAGCTCAAACTCCATCACACATCCTTGGAGAGTGTGTCCAAGTTAATTACCATATATGTGTTTTAATTGCATAATTTATTAAATATGGAAATTAACAGCCATATGCTAAACACTTCAAAGGAGAACTTAGAAGTTTAAGAAAATAGGACTGGCCTATAAAAACTGTGAAAATACAACACGGTATTTTTGTCATCATTAGTATGGAGTAGTTAAGGTCTTTTCTTACAGATATCAGGCAGCTATGATTGTTTTAAGGTCATTAGAAACAATTTCAAAAATACAATATATTTTAGAGAGCACTTTTTTGGTATTGTCATTTTTTTCTGACATTTTAAAAGTCAGGTGACTCTTTGTTTTTGACTGGAGGTGTTTGGGGCACAGAATGGTCCAAAGTATCTTCTGGATTTATTAATATTACTGTATAAAAATAGAATATTATAGTTTTCAAAGCACTTCCAGAACCTTTATATAGGTTGCTTTAATAGAATCACTACAACAGAGTCCTGTAAGTGATCTGGTTCTGGCAGTTTTAACTGTATCACAATAATGCCAGTGATGCTCTTATTTACAACAAGAAAAACCATTGTGATATTTATAAAGGACCTACCTGTGCCAAAACCTGTTCTAAAAGCTTTATAAATATTAACTCATCTTCATAACCCTGTGAAATAAGTATGTAATTATTTATATTTTTAAAAATAACTTGCCTACAATTACTAAAAAAAAAGCCCTTAATAAGTAATGATATTTTATACTGGGCACAATTTATCCTAAAAGACAGGAGGATTCCCCAGTTCCTCACAGGATCAATGTGGGAAAAATATAACATGGTCAATATAAAAGAATTTATATGACAAATTATTATAAATTACACAATTATGCAGAAGAACAATTGTAACTCAAGAGAAGATTTCACCATTTAGATCATCAATGATGCAACCAGAACCAGTGTCAAGGTTAAATATACTTTCAACCTCACCCACCTGGTTCTCAGGTAAGGGAGAAAAAATAAAGCATCTTTTCCACTGGCTGGATATGCAATATTGTAGTACAATAAATTTTCTTTCAAGAAGGAATTCAGGCAGAATTGTAGGTTTTTTAAAAAAATATTTTGACAAATTAACCTGAAATATTTTTGCACATTGATATCATTTGAATAGTTAAAACCCCCTAAACTTTTGGGAGAAAACATTTGTGCTTGTACACATTACACTTTATGTATGTATGCTACCACAAAGGGGAATAATAGATTGTAATTTATAAAAGGGTGAAAAAAAATCTGTTGGGTACTCGACATAGTCTTATTTAAAACGATTTTAATCTTGTTTTTAACACTAATTCAATAGAGACATTTTCACCATTGAAAATTTATATGTAGCTTAAATACAACTTCTAGAAGAAGCAAAAAGTAGTTGTGTTATCATGTAGGTGATGGTGTCATTTATGTGTGTGCATGCATGAGGGAGAAATGAAAAAGAGGGAGAGAGGCAGGAAATTAGCTAAAGATTTTCTTAAGGCAACCTCTGTTTGGAAGGGAAAATGTGAGATTATCTAATGTAATTTACATGTATGTATATGAAGTCTGTCCAAAAAGTATCCAGACATGTAATATGAAAAATAGAGACATTTACTGCAGAAGATACAAGATACAAGTAATGTTGTATAGAGGACAATGATGCCTCAGAGTAGGCACCTTGGGATCTCACAAAGTTCTCCCCATCACCACCTGCTGCCTTATATCATGTTTTCCTGAATCTCATTGATGGTCTGAAATCTTTTCCCTTGCAAAGGCGATTTAACACTAAAGTTTTGGGAGAAGCTAGAAGTCAGGGCACCAAATCTGTGCTATAGTGGGGCTGAGTCACCTGGGTGATTTGATATTTCACCAAAAAATTCTGTACGAGATGTGATGCGTGAGTAGGAATATTGTAATGAATCTACCAATCACCAGTTGGCCATAGTCACAGCATTATGAATCATCCGAATAGTTTCGGCAGGGGACTGTTCAAGCTTAACGCAAAATTTCACGTAGAGTGTAGAGTCACTGCTCAACTAGCTCAGTCATGTTGAATGCAAAGGGAACACAGGACACATGCTCACTCAATGGTGTCTACCACCCCATTGACTACTACAGTGAAGTTATCATTGTTAACACACGTGCATTCAGTCTATCCTCCTTGGCTGTTGGGTTACATCTATGGTGTGTAAACTGTTCTCTTTACACTAACAATGGCTGGACTTTTCCCAGAAGGACATTCAGATATAGATACAGGTCATATATAAGTCATATATATACACACAAACATTTATGTATAAAATATAAATCACATATATTTGATTTTTTAACTTATCTTTGATCTTAACGTTTAAAATGCTAATCCATGAATGCATTTAAATAAAATTGCATGTTTTATGTATTAGGATATTTTCATTTTAAGTCTACAATATCCTGTAGGTAGACTCATCAATGAGACAGTATGCTTTCACAGAAGAAAAAATCCCCAACATTTTGGGAATCAGTGTCAAAATGTTGGTTCTGAATGGCCACTAATTTTATGACCATGAACACACCATGTAAATATTGTAAAGGTGGTTTGATAATTTGACGATGATTGATACTTGCCAATTTAGTGATTAAAAACAGAAAACTTTACATTTTACTAATAGGACCCTACCATCAATGACAACAGTGAATCATTGTTAAGAATAGTCAGTAATTAATTTTTACGGACATTTGCTGGCTACAAAGCACAATAGCCCATATATACATTACGGGTAACAGGCCCCGCCTACTGTCTCTGCCATCAACCACATACTTTCCCTCCTAGAATACTCTGCTCCGGATGGCTCCTTGGACTGGCAGCACCTGCTGGTAGTGGCGGTGACTGGTGGTAGTGGCATACACACTCCCCCTTTTCACATAGAAACATTTTATTTTTTAATATGAGTTGGAAATGCCTCAGGGAAAAATTCTTCACCAACCCTTTTAGCCCTGAGCTTGCTAATATCCAAATTTACAGTTTGAATAAATATTTAATTTAAAGAACAAACATTCTAGTGGCAAAGCTAAAGAAGAGCAGGGACCTCAGTGTATCTCTCTCTTTTGTACAATGTCAACCCCCTAGTTTATTGTTCAATAAATGCTGACAACATTAGGAAACATTCTCATATGAAGGAAATTGGGAATCTAATTTCATTTAGTCCAATTGTATCTGGAGATTACAAATGCTTCCATTATCTGTTGTAATGGCCCAGCAAGAGGAATTGCTCTGAGAAAATTATGCTACGTGATTGAAGCCTTTATCAGCATTATAATACATATTTGAGGAGCAGCCACTTTGCGACCCTAGGAAATTAAGGCAAACAAGTCTCGGAACTTCTAGGTGATTGCATTGGGAGAAAAATGGTCATTGTATTGCACCTCTTTACAAAAGAGACTACTACCTAATGGTTGTTGCTAAAATGACTAAAGATTCAATTTTTACATTTTACCCTTTTGAAAAGTGTACAGGTTTCATGTAGACCTGAGCCATGGGGAAGGGTCTACTCAAGGAACAGACATAAAGAACCCATGGACATGGACAACAGGCTGGACATTGACTGTGACAGTGGGGAGGAGGCCGGGGAGAGCAACGGGGGAAAATTGGGGCAACTGTAATTGAGAAGCAATAAAAGGATGTAGACTTCAGCTAACAAACGATAATGATGAGAAAACATATTGAAACACCCTTATTTAATTAAAAACAAAAACTTACTTTTAAAATCAAATTTAATCTAAAAATTCATGGTTATAAATATTTTTCATTTCATCTTGATCTGCTTCCTTACTTTCATATATAATAACATATTTGGTCTTCTAGGATTACTGTGTTCAAAAATAAATTCTAGTCCATAATTAAAAGGCAATTTGTAAAATTTTCAATGTGCAGTGTCAGAATACCCTTTGGCTAAGAAAATGTAAGTGCCATTATAAAAAAAAGAAAATGAGATCGATTAGTTTTCTCATGTTTTGTCCTTATGATCAATTCCTATGACAAACTTCTACAGCAAATGAAAGAAACTAATATCCATTGTGAGAATTCATCATGATGGTGTGGTTTTTAGCTTTAAGGATTAAAATGCATTGAGCAAAATATTTTAGAGGAATGGGAGATCCTTCAAAGGCCTTGCCCTTTTTTTATTATCTATAATTTAGCCTTTCATAATGTTTAATACTTTCAAGCAACACAAAACATAAATATTGTGTAAGAAACCCACTTTAAACCACGACTTTATTGTATAATTTGATGAATTAAATTTAACTGTTTTTTCATTAATGCTTTTTATTAGGATAATATTATAGAACAGAAAATTAAATTTACTTTTAGCTAAAATGTCTTGAAAGACAAGTCTGAAGTTACTGTGGAGAACAGTAAATCTTAAACTGATTACTGCCCAGCATTCGGAGTGCTCTGGTGGGGGTGAGGTGAGGAGGATACAAAACAGATATTCTTAACCTGGGAGAGAAGCCTGTATGTAAACATAATCGTGGGGCTGTAAAGTAGGGCAAAATATCATGCAAAGGAAAACTTTGTCAGAGGTTAAAACAATCGGGGTTCTTACTTATGCAGGAATTAAAAATTCTCCCCCTGAGTTTAAGTGTTAGAAACAGAAAATAGTAGTCACAATGTTCATAATTAAGCCATATTTGCTATGCAATATATAAATATGCCAAGGGTTTTATGTTCTAACTGCCTACTGACATAACTGTTATAGAAGGAAGTTAGGACTTTTCTTCAAAAGTTCTAATAATAAAAAATCTCAAAAAAGTCTGAACCACAGTGACAATATGATCTGATCCCTCAGAGCTCCCTGCAGGATTAAACACTCCACTAAATGGAATGCCTGACTAATGAAAGGATTATGGAATTAGGTTTTCATGCCTATTACAGCTGTATTATTTCTGTTTATTCTCCTGAAAATACCAACCATATGTCTTCAGAAATAGGATAAAATATCAATCAGTAATTAATGACTTGAAAGGCAGAGAAACCAGGAATAGAAACATAAAAAGTAAGCACAATTCTAAGTTTAACAGGTTTGGCCTTAAGGCAAAAAAACTTAACAAAAAGAAAAAAACCAGAAAAACAAAAATACTGCAAATGGACAAATCAGGCAGAGAAATTGTGCTAAACCAGGATTGTATACTTCACTCTAGTTTTTCAACTTGGTTGAAGTGCCTAGGTTAAAAATTCTTAATGACATTGTGGGTAACATGAAACACATGGAGACTTCAAATTTTATTTGTAACATGCACACACACACATACACAGAGCAATCTTTATAGATACTGTTTGAACCTGAGAGTTTGCTATTATTAGATTTGTTTATAGGTCACAATATACTGTGACCCAAAACAATAAAGGGTTTTATAAACACTACAGTGTCAAAAGCTTAATTCCAAACTTCCCAAGTTTAATAGACTTTATTTTGAAAATGCTTACAAGAGTAGAAACAATAATCTTTCATTGATATCAAAAATTATTTCACGTGAGCATGGTCCTCATTTTTTAAGTTATAAATTATGCAGTTTCATAAAGGTAAAACTACTAAATATAAGTATAAAGATAAATTATTTTGAAAATAGATTTCTCTCATCAAAACCAACACTTTTACCTCTTAATAGATGTACATATTCCTTAGATATGAAACCAAAATATTTTTTATTGTTCTTCAAGTACAATTATCTCCATTTTCACCCCACCATGTCCCCCACCCCTGCCACTCCCATCCCCACGTCCCACCCTCAAACCTACCTGCTTTGGCTTTGTCCATGTGTCCTTCATACATGTTCCTTGATAGCCTTTTCCCTATTTTCCTCCATTATCCCTCTCCCCACTGCCCTCTGATTACTGTCAGTTTGGTCTTTATTTCAATGTCTCTGGTTATATTTTGCTTGATTCTTTTGTTGATTAGGTTCCACTTATAGGTGAGATCATATGGTATTTTTCTTTCACCACCTGGTTTATTTCACTTAGCATAATGCTCTCCAATTCCATCCATTCTGTCACAAAGAGTAAGAACTCCTTCTTTCTTTCTGCAGCCTAGTATTCCATTGGGTAAATGCACCATAGTTTTTTATTCGCTCATTTACTAATGGCACCTATGTTGCCTCCAGCACTTGGCTATTGTAAATTTTGGTGCTATGAGCATTGGGGTGCATAGGTTCTTTTGAATTGGTGTTTCAGGATGATTAGGGTATCATCCCAGCAGTGGAAATGGCAAGTCAAAAGGCAGTTCCATTTCTAGTTTTTTGAGGAAATTCCACACTGTTTTCCACAGTGTCTGCACCAGTTTGCATTCCCACCAACAGTGTACTAGAGTTCCCTTTTGTCCATAACTTTGCCAGCACTTGTTGTTTGTTCATTTGTTTATGGTGGCCATTGTGAGAGGTGAGAACTGGTATCTCATTGTGGTTTTAATTTGCATCTCTCTGATGGCTGGTGGTGCTGTTCTGGGTCCTCTGTATGTCCTCTTTGGAAAAGCATTTGTTCAGATACTTTGTCCATTTTTTAATTGGGTTGTTTGTCTTCATGGAATGAATTTTTATATGCCAACAATGGAATATCAGACTCAGAAATCAGGAAAAGAGTCCCATTTGCTATAGCAACAAGAAAATAAAGTTCTTAGGAATAAATTTTACCAAGGAGGTAAAAGACCTATACTCAGAAAACTACACAACACTCAAGAAAGAAATTAAGGAAGACACAAATAAATGAAAGCAGGTATTATGTTTATAGATTCGAAGAATTAACATCATCAAAATGTCCATATTACCCAAAGCAGTTTATAGAATCAACACAATACCAATTAAAATACAAATAACATATTTCATAGAAATAGATCAAACATTTAAAAAATTTATTTGGAACCACAAATGGCCCTGAACAGCCACATTAATTTCAAGAAAGAAAAACAAAGTAGGAGGGATCACAATATCTGATATCAAACTATATTACAAGGCCACTGTAATCAAAACAGTATGGTACTGGCATATGAACAGACACATAGACCAATGGAACAGAACAGAGAGCCCAGAAATAAACCCAAGTCTCCATAGTCAATTAATATTTGACAAAGGGGGCAGAAGCATAAAATCGAGTAAAAATAGCCTCTTCAACAAATGGTGTTGGGAGAACTGGACAGCTACATGCAAAAAAAAAATGAAACTCAACCACCAACTTATACCATACAAATCAATAAATCCCACAAAATGTTTTTTAAGGAGGACCACTATTGAAAACATATGAAATGGCTTTCATTTTATCTTATTGGGTTTAGCAACTACCTATGTTGTATATCTATTATCTAGCTAAACTTTCACTTATTAGATATTACATAGGTACTGATTTTATTGAGATCCTATCTCATAGAAAAGAAAACCTACAAAGTAGCTTAATAAGTACCTTCGTGTTTATGAAACACTAAGTATCATAAAGGAGAACTGAGTTGATCTCAATCCATTTTACTTACAAATGAATATGGAAAGAGCATTGTGTAATAAATATCTGTTTGTTAAGTGTTCATAGAGAACAATTCTTTTAAAGCAAGTAGTCTTTTATGTTGTTTTATTAGCATAATTTTAAATAAACACATTATTGTAGAGCACTGACTGTCCAATTAAGATTCAAATCCCTTTCATATTTACAAGAAAAACACTAATAGATATAAAATGTATCAGGCATTGGAATCTTCAGATAGGAGGAGTACATCTTTCATTTACAGTTTTAACTCAGATACATTTACAGATAACTATGAATTACCCACCATGGAAATTGAAATATTACATAATTATTGTTCTCCAAATTTAATGTTTACTATAGAATAAAGTACCCACCCCCAAGTAACTAGATGATATATCACTATGACCATTGCCAGAGAGGTAACATCTTATGGAGTTTCAAAACCAGAGGGGACTTAAAAAAATACACACACACACATAGGCTAGCAAAAGTAGGTTTATAGTTGGTTTGTATGGAAAACAATGCAATAATTAATAACCTCAAAATTATACTAAATTAATAACACAATAATTAACTCTGTGTTTCACATCCTCATAACTGTAAACCTACTTATGCCCATACCCTTGTGTGTCTGGGTATATATATGTGTGTGTGTGTGTGTGTGTGTGTGTGTGTGTATTCAAAGCAAATCTATATGTATGTGCTTTGATAATCTGGGAAGTTTCATGGAGAGCAGAATTTCCATGGAGAGCAATGCAGTGACAGCCACAGAGCAAAGGCCAAGAGAAAGTAACATTCAGAGTATTCATGTTCATGTTTATTTCTTATGTTAAGAATGATGATAGATGTTGAACTTGACTTAAGCATTCATTAACTCAGTAAGAACAGAGTACATGCCTTTGATATTCCAGGCAAATAAATAATTAATTACAAACCTTAATAATAAGTATATTACTGCTATTATTAGTCATGAACAGAATGTAAAAACAATAAAGGCTCCTGTGAAAACATATAACAAGGAGAATCTGATGTAGTCCATTAAAGACAGAGGTTGATGGCAGGCAGTCTTAAGTGGAATCGACCTAAGATCTGAATGTAGAGTAGGAGTTAACTAAGCAAACAGTAGGGTAAATGGAAAATAACTAAGCAAACAGAAGGAGGAGTGAATTTTCTGCTAAGTGTGAATAGCTGGATCTATAGTCAGTTATACACCTACACTTTTTAATTAGGTGAGTTAATTAATTGTATTCTTTATATAAACCAGTTTTATTTGAATTTACTGTTTTTAGAAATAATAAAGTGGATTCAGTCCATCTACTGATGTATTTTTCAATGCTCTTGACCTAGTTCACATATAAAATAATAAATAGTTTGATATTATTCAATCAGAGAATAAAGTTATGTATTGAAAACCTTTGTAAACCTCTTGAAATATTTTAATCCCAAGTATTTTTTACTTGCCAAAAGCTAAAATATAAAATATGAAAACATTTATATTTCATTAAATCCTAATGAAAATTTAAATTTTTAGACACCAAAATGAGAAACTTAATATTATCTGTTACAAAAGCATGTCAAAATTTCATGTTAAACATTGTTTTATTTCTCCTCTATACCTGTCATAAGATTCTCTAAGACTAAGGTATTTGAATAATTGAAATTTGATGTCCTGTTTTGACTTGCTAAATGAATATGTGAAAAGTCACTTGAAAACTCCTTCGTTGCAATATTTCACTTCTAAAATTATAAAATAACACAGAGAATGTAATATCACTATAAATACATAAGAGGAATCTAAAGAACAAAATAAATTGATGAACAAAATAGAACCACAGGCATGGAGACATGGAACAGACTGAGACAGACCAGAGGGAAGCAGGGAGGGAGATAATGGTGGGAAGTAGGGGGAGGGGCTAAAGAGCTTGTATGAATGACCCGTGGACATGGATAGTGGTGGGAATTGAGTGTGGGAGTGTGGTGGGCTGGATGGTCAGAGGAGGGCAAAGGGGGAAAATTGGGACAATTGTAATATGATAACAATAAAAAATCTTAAAGATAAATATAGACAGTATAAAAATAAAATATGGAACTAAAATACCATTAGCTTCAATTTACTTATTACTAAATATCTGTTTTGGATGGAAAAGAATCTACTGAACACTTGACTCATCATTCATTTAGATTCTCAGCACAGTAATAGCAGTAATGACCCACTGGTCAGGCATTTCCTGTAAGGTAATGACCATATGAATCAGGGGTCGTCAACTCCGCTAAAAAGTTCCTGCTACTCCAGACACTCATTAACTCTTAGGGAATGCTTGGGCTAAAAGATCATTAATGCTGAGAAATCGTGCACATATGGTTCACACCATGGATTATGTGCAAATGAGAAATGTCATCACTGAATAAAGTTATTATAAAATTGCAAATCACCATCTTATTTCCACAACATATTTTAACAGAAAACTTTTCCCTGGGAATACATCAATACTTCAAACACTCTCTGGGAAGAATAGTTCATTCAAATTATAGTTTAAATTTTGTTCATATGTATATGAGCCTTTAAAAAGATATGGCACTACAAACTGGATATCTTTTCTTACTGGGAGTCTTCCCTGATCCTGCCTCCCAACTAAGTCAGATATTTCAATTACATGCTCACACCGTGTCTTGTTTTCCTATCATTGTGCATATTTACTCATTTCGTAATGCTCGTTCCCTTTTAGATGTTTCCCAAGGGCGAGGATCATATCTATTGCTGCACCAATCATGAGGAATCATGGGCAAGGTTCTTTTCTCGTATATAGTATCTTGCTAATAATAAATAAGTAGAAAAAACACACGGGGTGTGGAGGCAGGGGAGGGAGGCGGGGATGGCTGGGTTGGAGGGGGAGTGGTGGGGCATAAATGCAGACAACTGTACTCGAACAATAATAAAATAATTAAAAAATGAGCAGAAAAGTTAGTGCTGGAATTTCCAAAATATATTTCAATCAAGGGGCAATTTAATATTTTCAATATTTTTAAGTGTGCTTTAGATTAGTATTAGTAAAAACTCTACGTATTTTAAAGAACTACTGCTCTTTACTAGGGGTGTATACCAATCAATAGAAGATTCATAGTCATCATCACAGAAATTATACTTTAATGTGAAATGACGAAGACTACACAATGCTCTAAAATATCAAAATGACATATCATCTTACTCTTACTTTAGTTTTCAATATGTGCAAAAATTATGAACCTATGTATGCAATTAAATATAGCATATATATTTCCATTGCATAATGTATGATATTTTATAAGATCAGGTATGTACATTGATATTACTTGGTATTAACACCTCATTTAAATTTAACTTCCACTACTAAATACCAAAAATAAATTAACAATTTATATTGTTGTTTGTCATTTCTTCAGAGCAATGAATACATATCATAACCAAAACTACTAATCTCATGAAAAAATAAAACATCTATAACTTTTTGTGGTTTCACATTTTATTTTTATCCATATTTGGTGATGCCACAACTCTATTTGCACACAAAGTAAAGATTCTAATTTAAATTTAAATGCAATAAATACCCTGACAAGTCATACTTAATATGTTTATAACCAAAAATATAAATCTTACATAAAGGAGTCTATAATTTTAAAAATTAATTTGATTAAAAGTTCTATGAGAAAGAAATAGCATGTTAAATTAAAACAGTTTGTACTGATTCCAAAAAGTTAAAAAATATACCCCTGGCTGGGGTAGCTCAGTGAGTTGAGTGCTGGCCTGCGAACCAAAAGGTTGCTGGTTTGATTCCCAGTCAGGGCATGTGCTTGGGTTGCAGGCCAGGTCCCTGGTGGGGGGCACGCAAAAGGTAACCACACACTGATGTTTCTCTCCCTCTCTTTCTCCTTCCCTTTCCCTCTCTAAAATTAGTTAAATAAAATCTTTAAAAAACATTTTTGGCTATCAAATTTAAAAAAATGAAAACATATTCTGAGGAAGGTAGCTAGTAAGTGAACTCAGGTTTGAATGAGGTCAAACTGAAAAGGAATATACAGCTGGAACTTTTTGGAACACAGAAGCATGGGAGAACACCTTTTGTAACTACACTAGCAGTAGAAAGTTTACATGGGTGTAAAAATTAGCTTTCACTGTAACTGAGAAATATGTCGTGGGGATGATGAGAAAGATGTCAACAAGGAGAAAATGAGAAGTCTAGAATGAAGTAACAGACAAATCCAACTATTTCTCGACCCTAAATTAATAAGAAAGAAAGACCCAAGTAAGAAACTCGGTACTATGTTATGATTGGCACCTCGGTAAGTTTTTATACCTCAAAGATCAAGCAGGAATTTAAGAGTTTTCAGCAAAATTCCAGGAATCCTAACATTATGTAAGTGTTCATGTCTCCGAGATACAACATATGTGAAATCATTTTAACAGGAAAAGTATCAAAGACTTTTCTGTATTAAGCCTGGGTTGAGTATAGCATTAGAGTGAATTGACTATAGAAGTAATGATAAGGAGTTTATGTAAAATGAAACAAATGTTAGTATTACATCAGGAAATAATTTTCAAGCTAAAATTACTTTTTAAAATGTTGTAAAAATAACTTTATGCTTTTGTGAAATGCAACCAATGGAATCAGTAAAAATATCTGCAAACCACATTACTTGATGGGGGTTAATATGCAAAATAGATAAGAGAGGTTAATATTTACAATATAAAACTCAATAGAAAAAAGCAAACAAAAGCCACAATTACAGAATGGGCAAAGGACATGAAGATAACTTTTTTTTCCCAAAGAAGACACACAAATGGCTAACAGGTACATGAAAATATACTCAATGTCACAACAATCAATTTAAAACTACAATAATATATTATCTCATTCATGTACAGAGACAATTAATGAAAAAGAAGTGATAAAAAATGCTGGTGAGGATGTAGGAGAAGTGGGGTTCTGTAAACTGTTAGGACTGTGAAGTGGAGCAGCCACTATGAAAAACAGAGGGGGGATTCCTCCAAAAAGTTAAAAATAGACCCATAGCAAAGAAAAAATACCTATAAACAAAGGCAACAGTATAGTGATTACCAGAGGAAAAGGGGTGGGGGTGGGGGAGAAAAGGGTATGGTGGGGAAAATGGTGATAAAAGGAGACTTGATTTGTGGTGGTAAACACACAGTACAATATACAGATGATGTATTATAAAGGTATACTCTTAAAACATATATATATTCACATATATATGTATATATGCATATATACACACATCAATGTCACCCCAATATATACAATAGAAGTAAAAAAAGAACTATGATATGATCCAGCAATGCTACATTTTGGTATATTTTCAAAGGAAACAAAATTAGTATCTTCAAAAGCTATCTGCCCCCCCACCCATTCATAGCAGCATTATCCACGACAGCCAAGGCATGAAAGAACTTGGCTGTCTACTGACTTATGAAAAAAAAGCTAATAGATACAGATGTAGATACAATGAAATATTATGTCACCTTAAGAAAAAAGATGGAGATCCTTTAATTTGCAACTACATGGAAGAATCTCGAAGGCATTATGCTAAGGGAAACAGGCCAGACAGAGAATATAATGTGGTGTTATTTATACATATAATCCAATTTTTTTTAAAAAAGGTGGTTTCCAAGGTTGGGCATGTGGTAGGGGAATAGGAAAATGTTAATAGAAGGGTGAAACTTTCAATTGTAAGATGAATGAATTCTGAGGATGTAATATATGACATGGTGATTATAATAAAGAACAGTATTATATATTAAAATGTGCTAAGAAATAAAACTTAAATATTCTCACTGGCAAACAAAACAAAACAGGCAAATATGTGAAGTGATGGGTTAATTTGGTGGGTGAAATCCTTTCACAATGGGTAAAGGTCTGTCCAGAAAGTATCCAGCCACATGCTATGAAAAACAGAGACATTTATTGAAGATACAAGGTAAAAGAAAAAATACACATAGAACAATGATGCCTTTCCCCTCCAAAGTAGGCAGCTTGGGACCTCACACAGTTTTCACTGTCTCCATCAGCTGCCTCGTCATATTTTCCTAAATCTCTTCAATGGTCTGATATCTCCTCCCTTTCAAAGGTGCTTTTAGTTTTAGGAAAAGCCAGAAGTCACAAGGCACTAAATCTGGGCTACAGGGGGGATGAGTTACCTGGGTGATTTGATGTTTTGCCAAAAACTCTGCACAAGACATGATGCATGAGTGAGCATGTTGTGGTAATGACACTGCCAATCACCAGCTGCCCATAGCTGCAGCCCTCTGAATTATCCACATACCTTCCATGAAGAAATGCTCATGCTTAAAGCAAAATTTGATGCCGATTCATCGCTCTACTCAATCACTCATTTTGAACGTGAAGTACACACAGTACACATGCTCACTCAACAGCATCTACCACCTCCCACTGACTAGTACAGTGAAGTCGTCACTGTTCACATATGTACATTCCAGTCCACTCTCTTTGGCTGCCAGGTGACATCGATATCACACAGACTGTTTTTATTATATTAACAATGCTTGGATTTTTCTGGACAGACTTCGTATGTCAAATCATGTTGTATAATTTAAGTATCTTACAATTTATTTGGTCAATGATACTTCAAATAAAGCTGGGGAAACATGCATGAAATATATTCTTTTATATTCAGCTACAATTAGTCCTGTTAATGGGTATTATTTTCTCTATAACAAGTTTAATTTTCATAAAATCATAAAATTATATTCCTAAGTTATCTTACCCCAATTCAATAGGAGAGAAACAAACTGTCTTCTGATACTAAACACACAACAACATAGCATGTCAATGCAAGCCTTACTCAAAAATAGCTAAATGATTTATGCACAGAAGTTATTGACTGACTCCTTAACAAAAAATATAAAAGTATTCAGTTCACAGATTTTATAATGAGACTAACATTAATCTTGTAAATTAATATATTTCTTGTTCTTCAGTTGTTAATCTCAGTTGGTTTTCCAGTGGTAATTAAATGTGAATGTGTCAAGAAGAATGTGTCTACATTTTCTTTATAGAAGTTGTCTTACACTACATCCTATGTAATAAAGTTTCAAATGTGCACAACTGGTTTATATTTAAGTAATGTTAGTTTTTTAAAATTGTATTTTATTGATTATACTATTACAGTTGTCCTGATTTCTCCCCCTTTGCACCCTTCCACCCGGCATACCCTATTCCTTTAAGCATTTGTTCATGCCCATGGGTCATGCATAGTTTTTTGGCTACTCCATTTCCTATACTGTACTTTACATCCCCATGGCTATTCTGTAACTGCCTACTTGTACTTCTTAATCCCCTCACCACTTCATTCATTTCCCTACATCCCCCTCCCACCTGGCAACCATCAAAACACTCTCTCTATCCATGATTCTGTTATTCTTGTTTGCTTAGTTTGTTTTTTAGATTCAGTTGTTGACAGGTATGTATCTTTTGCCATTTTATTGTGCATAGTTTTGATCTTCTCTTAAATAATGAAAGAAAACTTTCCTAATTTGGTATATGTTTGGTAAACATACAAGTCCAGGAAGCACAGAGTTCCAAACCAAATGGATGCAGATACCTACTCCAAGACACATAATTAAAATGTCAAATGTTAAAGATACAGAATCTGAAAAGCAGAAAGAGAAAAGAAGTTAGCTACTTACAGGAGAGTTCCCATAAGACTGTCAGCTGATTTCTCAAAAGAAACTTTGCAGGGTAGAAGTGATTGGCAAGATCATGAAAATTGGGGACCTACAGCCAAGACTGCTCTACCCAGCAAAGCTATCATTTAGAACTGAAGGGCAGATAAAGAGCTTCCCAGACAAGAAAAAAACTAAAGCAGTTCATCATCACCAAATGATTATTATATGAAGTGTTAAAGTAATGCTAGTTTTACTTGATGACAGAAATCTAGTATCCTCAGCCATCTGAAAGCTCCTATGAATCAAATGTCATCATAAAGATTACCCTCTAGTGTAAGTATAAGTGGGGAGAAACAGTTTGAGATTGCATTTTAAATTATGCATGTAATAAGAATGAAGTAGTTAGAGGATATGCAGGGGGTATTCCTAAGTTAGAAGTAAACATGCTCATACACATACAACAACAACAAAAAACTGAGACCCTTGAGGGAAAAGGAATCAATTACAAGAAAATGCAATTTCATTAAAATGAACAAAGTTGGTTTTCATGACACAAAAAGAGTCATTATTGTGCTCAGTGTATGCTGTTTAAGGAGCCATAAAACATACAAATACATTTTAAAATATATATATAAACGATCGTTATATAGAACTCCAAAGAAGGTTAAAGGGACAGACATATCAGTTCTGTTTTGTGTTTTTAATAAATCTTAGTCCTCCAACAGATAGAAAAGTGAAATATTAAGAAAAGATCTTTTTGGGTGGGAACAGTATAAACCACCTAGTATCTATAAATAATACATTTTCATGATTTTTATTCAATCAAAATAATTCTATATTAGACATACATCAGTGTGTACATATTTTCAAAAACAAGATATGTAGAAGTTTTCTCCTAAGTTTTGTCATGTAATCATCCATAACAATGATTAAGCCAAGAAAAGCATCCATGAAACAGTAGCTTTATTACAGCAATATTCCACACCAATATACATTCATACTATGGTGTAAAATTAAAGTTAAAATAAACCAACTTTTTGGCACTAATATTTAATTTTATGATCTGTTATTTTTCTCAAAGTGCATCTTATACTGATTTCCCAGTAAGTATATGATAATTGTACATATATTCCCATGAGCTTTTTGTCACAACTTTGTCCATTAACTGGTAAGAGACAACTGTCATATAAATTCTATAGTGGTTAGATTTATTAGGAAATAATTTGAATGTTCCCTGAACATTGCTATTTTATGAAAAGTTCTGTTAAATTTACTGCCTTCTCATCTACTAAATCAAAATTAGGCAACTAGGTACTTTTGACATTGCACTTTTATAATTTTCTGGGTACACATCAATGTATCACTTCTATTATTTTTCCTTTTTCATTAAATTTATTGGGGTTGTATCAGTTAATATGATTACACAGATTTCAAATGTACAGTTCCATATATAATCCATATATTGCATTGTGTGCCCACTACTCAAAGTGAAATTTTCACCACTTCTATGTTTTTAGCAATGATTAATTCCCAATTGCTAGTCTTCCCATCATTCTTAATCACTTAGAAATTTTGTGAGATTGTTAAAATTTAAGCACCCAATACACACTGAAGTAATGTCTTCATTAACATTTTATAATTAAACCAATTATTATGGGACATGTCTCTCACTTTTCTGCTGTAATGTTCATAGCAGCACAATTTACAATAGCCAAATACTGGAAACAGCCCAAGTGCCCATCATGAAATGAGTGGATCAAAAAAATTCTGGTACCTTTACGCAATGGAATACTATGCAGCAGAAAGAAAGAAATCTTTTTACCTTCTGAGACAGCATGGATGGAACCAGAGAATATTAAGCCAAGTGAAGTAAGCCACTCTGCTGTGAATATTCTACTCATCTACAACAACAGGATTAAAGTGGGGAAAACATTATCTGTCCATGGCCCTGAACTTCACAGAGATTTACCAGGTGTGTTCCTGAACCAATAACTAAGTATATTATAGGCAACACTACTAATACCAACAACCCCCAAACTAAGCTTTCATTAAAGGCATTCTTTTCCAATTTTCTGGTTCTAACATTATCTGGGGACATTTTGGAGAATAACATGATTCAATTTTAATAAAATTTTTAAAGATAGATTATGGATAAGCAGCTTACTAGCAGTGGAAATTTTACAAAGATGAATAAGCAGATTTGGTATTTTTGAGCATGTTGAGGTGTGAGTGGAATAAAGGGGAAAGAAGAACTATCAGGGAATAATATGTGTCCTTTTAGGATCAAAGTGCATTGTGATTATAAGGTGGTGCTTCAATACCTTTAAGCCTCAGGCTTGGATCTCATGGTCCAGTCGAATCACATAACAGAAACAAAATATAATAGTTTGTAAACACAGAGGGCAGCCAAATTTTTATGCTTTTAAGCAAGGACATTAAAATTAAGCAAATCTGATCATACATTTAGCATAAAAAAATAAATAACTACTCACATGGCTCCACTCCAGGAAGACAAACAAGCCAATTAAAAAATGGGCAAAGGACCTGAACAGACACTTCTCCAAGGAGAACATACAGAAGGCTCAGAGACATATGAAAGGATATTCCACATCGCTAGCCATCAGAGAGATGCAAATTAAAACCACAATGAGATACCACTTCTCACCTCTCACAATGGCCAACATAAACAAATGAACAAACAACAAGTGCAGGCAAAGGAATGGACAAAAGGGAACTCCAGTGCACTGTTGATGGGAATGCAGACTGGTGCAGACACTGTGGAAAACAGAATGGAATTTATCAAAATCTAGAAATGGAACTGCCTTTAGACTTGGCAATTGCACTGCTGGGATTATACCCTAAGAACCTGAAACACCTATCCAAAAGAACCTATGCACCCAATGTTCATGGCACCACAATTTACAATAGCCAAGTGCTAAAAACAAACTAAATGCCCACCAGTAAATGAATGGGTAAAAAAACTATGGTGCATTTATACAATGGAATATTAAGCAGCAGAAAGGAAGAAGGAGCTCCTACTCTTTGCAACAGCATGGATGGAACTGGAGAGCATTATGCTAAGTGAAATAAACCAGGTGGTGAAAGAAAAGCACCATATGATCTCACCTATAAGTGGAATCTAATCAACAAAACAAATAAGGAGGCAAAATATAACCAGATACATTGAATTAAATAACAAACTGACAGTAACCAGAGGGGAGGAGGGAGAGGCATAATGGGGGGGAAATAGGGGAAAGCCCATCAAGGAACATGATAAAGGACACATGGACAAAGCCAAAGGGGGTGGGTTCGAGGGTGGGAAGTAGGAACGAGTGGGACAGGGGCTGAGGTGGGGTGAAAATGAAGAGAACTGTACTTGAATAACAATAAAAGTAATAATAATAATAGTTTAAATGCAAAAAAAAATATTTTTTTTAAAAAAAGGTGATTATAGTTTTGGGAAAAGCCAGAAGTCACACCACACCTAGCTCATAAAGTGGCTGAACCACCTGGGTGAACGGATGTTTTGCAAAAAAACTCTGCATAAGACATGATGCATGTGCAGGCACGTTGTCATGATGAAGCTGTCAATCGCCAATTGTCCTTAGCTTTGTCCATTTACATTAAATTGCATCTCTCACCAGACAAAGAACATTGAGATAGTACTCCCTTTTTTCAAACATTGTTATTCAAGTAGTTTTCTCCATTTCCCCTCCACCACTTTACCCGGCTTCACCGACTCTCACATCCCACCCTCAATCCTACCCACCTTTGGCTTTGCCCATGGGTCCTTTACATATGTTCCTCAATGACACTTTTATTTCTTTCCCCCATTTCTTGATCTACTTTTGTTTATTTTAGTGTCAACTATTTAGTGTCAACTATTTTGTTTATTTTATGATGTTAAGATTACAAATGACATGGATAAATTTTCTCTTGTTTGTATCCCCATGCATCACACAAAAAAGGTTTCTTTTTATTAAGAAGTCCCTTTCATCTAACTTCACCATATTTCATATTTAGCAACAAAACATAATATATTCCTAGTCACATTAGACTAGTTACAGAATTTCTTATAAAATATACTTCCCATGCTCAGTGTAAAGTGTTTTCTTTATAAATGCAAAATTCCCTCCCTTTTAAAAACATAAAGCTTCCCCCTCCACATAAATTCAAAGTTACACTGCATGCCAGTTTCATCATCACATCTGTGTTTTGAAAGTTTTCTCTCTTTTAAAAACATCATAATCAATATTCTGGAAAACTAAAAAAAAAAAATCCAATCAACCAAACACACCAAAAAACAAAAAAACATTTCACACACAGAATGACAGATATTTACCCCCAAACAGGTTCCTTGGTACCTTAAAATAAGACCAAAATATGATATACTCAACTCAACTCAAATGTAAGAAGCTTAGGAATCTTAGGAATTTATCTCTATTTTTTGACAGTTTACAATTTTAGCTTTATAAGGCCATTTAATGCACTCACATTTAGGAAACTAAATATGTCTAAGTGTTAGACCTAAAGACTTTTTAATAATTAATATTTTTTTATAAAATGTGTATCCTCATGCAGCCTACATTCTAGTTTTTTTTCACTATATTTTTATTGTTCATTCTATTACAGTTGTTCTAATTTTTTCCCTTTGCCCCCGTAGATCCAGCCCACCCCTCCCTCACGAATGAACGTGTGGATCATTCATACACGTTCCTGAACTAATCCCTTCCCCTTCCTTCCAACGTTCTCCCCCTGCCTCCACCCTTCCTACAACTATCTCTCCAAACTAAACTCCCACAAACACGCTTATGGTTAGAGGAACTGAATATAGCAAAGATTGTATGGTCCTCTTTTTTTATTGTTGTTCTACTACAGTTGTCCCAACTTCCCCCTCTTTGCCCTCCTCCACCCATCCAAGCCTCTCTCCCACAGACAATTCCCACACGATTGTCCATGTCCGTGGGTCATCCATACATGTTCTTTGTCTAGTCCCTTCCCCTTCCTTCCACCATTATCCCTCTTCCCCTCTGGTCACTTTCAGTCTGTTCCATGTTTCCATGCCTATGGTTCTATTTCATTCATTAGTTTATTTTGTTCCTTAGATTCCTCGTATAGGTGAGATCAAATGGTATTTGTCTTTCACTGCTTGGTTCCTAATTCAGAAAGTCTGTACTGCCCACCTGTTAAACTCACACTCACTTGCTCTGTCTATCTATCTTTAAGATGTGTGAAGAATGCATCTGTGATCTGTGAATTCATGTGAAACAACCTAAATCTATCTAAAAACTAATCATTCAGTTATTGAATTATGAGTGCCCTTTCTAAAATCATTTGACTATACTTTGCAGAGTTCCAAAATGCTCTGCTCTTGATTATTTTTCAATATAAATATATATTTTTGTTTCTAAGCAGTGTTCTGGTTGTGAATATGTGAATATCACAAGACCATTTGTGTGTGCGTGTGTGTGTGTGTTTGTGTGTGTGGTCTTAGGCAAACCATCATGACCACATCAGGGAATTTTCCTTCTTGCTAGATTCAAGGTTAGCTCGGTTTCATAGATCTTGATTTCTAGCATATGCATAGTAGACCCTATAGTATATTGTCCAGAAAAACTACCAGTCCTAAAACCCTCATACTCTCTAATCTTTTGCTCTTTGTAGATAGAAATATATCAGGAATTACTGAGTGCTATTCTGAATTTCATTTACTCAAAAAAAAGGTTCTGGAGCAAAATATATTAATATATTTCTGGGTACTTGTTTCTCAACTTCTCTCTCTTTTAAAATTTATTTTACTTTATTTTTGTTCAAGTACAGTTGTCTGCCTTTTCCCCCCCATGTCTCCCCACAACCTCAGCCATCCCCTATTTCTCTTCATGTGACCTATTCTGAAGTCCTAAAGTCATTTTAAATGTTACTGTGAATAATAGTAGATAAGGATCCTTACATATCCTCTAGTGTGTAAAACTTATTAAAAACCAACATTATAATAATGTCATTGGAAAAAAGCAACATTAGAAATTTAATTCAATTTTGTTATGTTGTATATTTTGCAATTTTAATTTTAGGTTAAGGGTAAAGATTAAGAAATAAAACAATATGATTTTAAAGGGAATTTAAAGAAAATAAATGATTTATATCCAGTATAGTGTCATATATAATATGCATACATATTCTGATACTTGTAATAATTTATGTTGCATAATTTTAATTAACTAATACACTGAGGTGGGAAGGGTAACCCATGACTTTAATTAACAATATAAACTTGAGTGAGTCTGTAAATTTTCTTACATGTGAATGTCATCACCTGCAATATAAGTTGTACATAGGAGATGACTCTAAGTACTTTCCAGAATTTTTAAACTGACTCACCTTGCTGTGCAAAGAAGCCAGCCTTTCACAGATGCCATTCTAATATATAATGAAGCAGAATTCCTGCATTCTTATTGTAGCTGATAATGTCTTATTAATTTTTCTTTTTAATTTTTTAAATTTTATTGTTGTTCAGGTATAGTTGTCTCCCTTTCCTTCACAACTCACCCCCCTCAGCCATTCCCACTTCCCTCCCCTGATCCCACCCCTCTTGGTTTTTGTCCATGTGCCCTTCATAGTCGTTCCTGAAATTTTAACTTAAAGTTAATATGTAAGAATAAGTTTTACCATCAGCTTTAATCACTTTTAAAAATCTATAATAGAAATGATATTACTGACAACAGTTCCATATATATATTATCTATTAAATTTCTGAGAAGTTTCCTAAGATAAAGGCATCTGTCCAGGTTGAATCTCTGCTAGGTAATCAAATATTAAATAGTGTATTTACAAATGCTGCCTCTGTGTAAATAATAATCTCATTATTTCAATTTTCTTTTAGAATTAATAAAAATCAAAATATAAAATAAGGACTGCTAATGAATTGTAAAGTTATGCATTCCTTCTAAAAATATTTAACGGTTATTTATGTGTTTCTTTAACATTGTATTTGCACAAAAAATTCTTTAAAATAATTACTTGATAAACAACATCTATTTGAAAACATAAGCTATAGATAAAGAAGCAGTATTCTGAATATTTGTTTGTATTCTACCCAAATTAACTTTAAATATTCTAGGTACAAGTAAAACCTCTTAAGCACGAAGGAAAACACAGTAACATCTGAAACAGAGTGAATGGGGTCATTCTGTACCAGTCAAAGGAAATAAGATTGGTTTTACTCTTTTGGAGAAATTCATTTTCTATTCAGAGATGAGTAAAATGTGAAAAACCTTCAAGTCTTAAAGGCTTTGCAGTATTTGATAACACCCATGGGGGAAATTTTTGTCTCTTTCTGTGATGACTCTCAAATTGCTGCACATTTCTGTAGCTGGATTGAAAACTCTGCGTCAGTGGCTTCACAAGAAAAGCACTTACAGAGCTCCACTATGCTAATATACGTGCCAGAGAGCGCTGAACCTACCCTCCCCGACCCCATCATCCAACGTGTTCAGTGATTACTTTCTCACCCATCGGGCTATATTTCACATCTCACCAATTGTGTTTGAAATGTGATGATTGCAAACGCTTTTTCTGCTTTATTTCCTGTTTCTAGATTATGCTTTATTCTTCTTTAGCATGTCACTTTATCTCTGTTTACACTGTATTTAGTTTGGCAGCATTTCGAAATATACTGAGTTCTGAATCTCATTAATATGACTATTTTCTCTTCAATTGTGTGCCTCACTCAAACTCCAGTCTGAAAGGAACTTTCAAAGCAAGGCTTTTTCCATGGTGTTGACAAAATCTGCTATATATTATATAACGTTGCATGGTGCATTAATTCAGGCTTTTATGTTCTCCTATTTTTATAATTTATTTAGAGAGATTGCATGGTTCACAAAAAAATCTAATATTAATACTCTCTGGTCAGGCTATTACTGATCTGAAGATACACAGACTCAGTTTGAAAGAAAGAAGTGTAACATTTTCCTCTCCAGTTCTTCACCATTTCCTTCAAATAACTAAAAATTGAGTTTTGTTGACAGTTGAGAAAATAAGTATGTACTTTCAGAGATTTTGACTGGATGATTATGATTTAAAAGCACAGAATTGATCATGTGTAATGGTTCTCCTAGATGTGAGACGGAAAATAATTAGGACACTAGAGAAAATTTTCAAAAACTACTGAATGTTAAGGAATATGTATTTACTTCTTGGATACTTTTATGATTCTAGAAACCTGCTTATGAATATCAATGTCATTGTTAGAATTAAAAACCATGTAGAAAGTTATGTAAAGGTAACGGAACACAATGTGGCATGTAACTGAGGCAGGTTAGTGAGTAGTACGGGAGTTAGGAGTGCACAGGCCTATGTACATATGTGCGCTGTGACAAAAGAAAGGAAAATTACAAAAGTGTTCTACGAAAGTCATTAAGAGAGTATGTACTATGTCAGATGTGTAATGGAAGACATCATCTTTTTATCGGGATCTCTAAATACATTATTCATGAAAAACAATTAACTTAGTCTTTGAAGAATGGTTAGATTTCACGTAGGACAAAAGTATACAAAATCTTCAAGGAAGACGGATTTCAAAGGGATTCTTAAGTAAATTTAATTTCTTGATAGATAACTTAGTTTTCCTGGATAGCAATGGATAGTCATGGACCCTTTGGAAATTGAGTGTTAAGATAAACGGCATGCATTAGGAGGACTATTCTGAGAACCCATATAGGGTAGACGTGAAGTGAAGGGACAGAGCAGAGACTAACTTAACAGTCAAGTGAGCAGTGAGGAAGGGAGAGAAGAACCTGGAACATAAGAACAGGATGATTGTGGTAGTCAAAAATAATAAAAATAAATGTAGAAATGTAAGGATGGACACAATTTCCAACAGAAATAGAATGTAAAGGAAGAAGAAGTATCAATGTCGGAACGTTATAAAACCCATACATCTCATGGTCACGATCTCAAAAAATCAATTAGTATGGTAATGCAACCAAATTTTGAGGTGTGATACAAACCTTTGTAAAGCACCTTAGGCGCTTCCCAAATGTGATCCATTTAATCTTTGTAACATCCATGCAAGATAGATGGCAGTGCCCACTGATGAGCAACCACGGCACAGTGACAGGTGACTTGCCCAAGATTAGGTTCTGCTCCAGGCCTGCATCCACAGTCCACTCTTCCTCTACAACAGGACTCTCACTGGTGAGGCCACCAAGCAGAGAAAGAAGAGCTAAGGTGTCAGACAGCAGCATGCACAAAAAGAGAAGTGTTTCCAGAGTATCCATGGCTTTGTGACATGAAAGAAGATGTAAAAAAAAAACCCATAGAATTTGGTGATCTTTCAGAAATTGGCACTATTTGAATACATTAGGTCAATATCATTGCAGAAGCGGATGCCATGTTACAGTGCAGCAGACAGTTAGCACGTGAAGAGGAAGCACGTGGGATGCTGCAGTGTAGCCTTTATATTCGAACCGTCTCCCGTGTGGATCCTGACTGCAACCAAGAGGGATGGGAGTTTCTTTACATCTCCGAACATCAGTTACTTTATCAACAATTGGGAGAATAATGCCAGCCTCACTGAGGTTGTTATGTTTGTTAAGAAAACGTATACAAAGCACAGGTAATTGTGTGCTAGATAATTTTACATACCAAGATATTAAAGAATATTCTTTAAAATAATGGCCTGAGAGAAGAGCATGCCATGCACATATGCTACATCAACGATAAAATACAAATGTGTCATTTAAACACCTGTTAGAAATGTCTTACATGAAAATGACTGAAAACCCATACATCTCATGGGTTGTATTGAAAATGGCTTATATGAAAGCATTTATTTTCTTTAATCACAGCTATGTGAAAAAAATGTAATTTTCTGTATTTTATAATTAGCCTTCTTAAGCCTGAGAGAGATGAAGCCAAAATCAGTGAGTATCAGAAGAGGCACTTAAATTCACATTACCTAGGCTCCATTCTTTTTTTTTTCTTGCTTAATCATTATTGCAACAATTACATCACAATTTAATCAGTGAAAAGAGCTTGTTACTAAATCTCAGTATGCTGTAGTCAAAAGGGATGAGGAAGAAATATTTATAGTGTCCATAAATTTAAAACTAACACTGTTTCTCTGCTATTTCATGATACTGAAAACACATGGGATTCTGAGTTTGCATGTTTTTCTCAAAAAATTATACAGTGATTCCATTTTTAAATCTTTTAGTTTCATTTTGCTAATAATTTGCATACCAATTACTCCATTGTGTTTTCCTTCCAGTGTATTCACCCAATTAGTTTTTGCACAATTGACACTAATGAAAAGAATTTTATGAGTGTTCTAATAGGTGTTAGCATGATATAAGAACATTTAATGTTTTAATTAATAAAATTATGTAATTGTTCAGATCCATCTACTAATTCCTTCACTGTTACAACTATAATGTCATTAAAGCCAAAGATCAAAAATATGATATGATACTAAATAAGTAAGCCAAAATGAGTAAGAATAACCTATTGTGATAAGGGAACAAGACTAGGCTGAAAAACTGAGTACAGTAAATATATCGATAGGAGGCTGAATACAGACAGCACTTGTTGACACTGTAGCATAATATAACTATATAAAAATAAATGCACTAGTTATTCCACAGCCCAATGAAAGCCACAGAGTGTAATGATGACAATGAAATGAGGAAACAAGTGAATTGAAGCTAGAACTTTTAGACTTAAGTGAGCTGAAATCATAACATGTGGTTTCCCCTCACCTGAGGGTATTACTTTCTGTACTTATGGAATACTCTAAAATGACACTTTCTTCAGAGCTTCTATTTATACTTCCTAACTGATCAATTACCCAAAATACGTGATTTTTACCAACATCTTCGTAGTTAAACTTGTAAACTTAAATTTTGAATTTGCATCACCATAAGAGCAAGTCCTTCTAAATTATTGATATTTTTGCATTACATCTAATGGGTATGCTTCCAACAATGCTACATTAGTTTATTAAAATAGACTTCGGTCACAACTGAGTTTAATTTTATTCTCATTCACACTTTATGATTTAGAAAATGGGGAAATAAAATTATGTATTCTTCATGTAGAGTTGGTATTCCTGTAATTCTGGGTTTTACTGGTTTCTGGAAGAATTTACATAAAACTTTATGTATCTGCTCAGCTAGGCAATGATGCCAGTTGTTTGGTCAATATTAATTTAGATGTTGCTGTGAAATTATTTGACAAATGTGATTAATATTTACAATCAGTTGATTTAAGTACAGGAGATTGCCCCTGATGATGTGGGTGGACCTCATCCAGTCAGTGGAAAGTCCTCCTGAAGTTCTTAAAAAAGAACTAATTCTACCTTAAGACTGTAACAGAAATCCTGCCTGAGTTTCCAGTCTGACAGCCTGTCCTACAAATGTCAGACCTGTCCATTCCCACAGTCACATGAGGTAACATCTTCAAATACATCTTTCATTTATCTACACACATACACCCTATTGATTCTGTTTCAGCAGAGAGCTGCTCCTCATACAGCATGTGTATTTATCATATGCACACAGATGCATTATCTCCCAATATGTGCATAATTTTGGTCCTTTGTAGAAATATAAAAAGAAAGTTAGCATTTTGTGTACTGGTTAGGGGTGAATTATTTTTTTCTAAAAAAGAAGTGTGGAATTGATCAACAACACAGACAATAACAGCCAGGCTTTACACAGATCAATGAAGCATCATTCCCAAAGACAGCATGTAGAAAAGAGTGAAAAGAGAATTGAAGAGCATATAATGTTTTCTTTGGACTTTCTCAGAAAGTGAGAGGAGACTGCCTACAGCGGAGGGGTGAATCTCTTCCAAAGGTGGAAAGATAACAATATTTTCCACCTCACCTGATAAAATGCAGTCTTAAAAGGTATACATTTCCCCACTCCTCTACAAATATGAATGGATTTAAGGGTAGAGAAAAAACAGAAAGTCAGATAAAGGGAAAAATGGCAACCACACATGTATCTACTCTACAAATAATTTCAGATCACCATGCTTCTCTAGAATACCTGAAGCTGTGGTCATTTTCCAAAATAAAGGTCATTCGTTTTCTACTTTTTTTCTTTGGAGGGAGGATTTTTCCAGCAAAAATGTTTTTGTAGGCTATTGATATATCCACATCATACTCAGATACATAGTGAGTGAAACTCCAATGACCATGAACCATGACATACATAATGACCTCATCAATTTCAGAGCTCACATGTTTGAGGAATAGGAAGAAGTTCTACAGGAAAAATCCAGGGCATGTGTTTGATAGCTGACTTTCTTAATGTCTACTAAAGTGGCTGAAGAACAGTTTAAGAATGGTTTAATGCATTTACTATTTTAAATGCATTAAAAGGCAGCTGGAAATAACAGCAGAAGATGAAATGCTGTGTGAGTTAACAGATAACTGATTTATTGAGGGAGGGGAGTATAAGAGGTTATGGAAAAACACAATAACGATGAAAATAACTAAAATAAATAAATAGAAAAGGAGAACATATGAATTTGTAGACCAGCACTCTAGAGAAATATTAGGCAACTTGCTCTTGTGAACCACAGAAATAATTTTAAAGTTTCTAATAGTTCCATTACGAATGGTTAGAGAAACAAGAAAATCTTAACATATTCTATTTGACTCAACATGTCTATATTTTCATTTCAACATGTAATCAACAGAAGAATACTAGTATTTTAAACTAACTTTTCACATCAAACCTTCAAAAGCTGGTGTGTTTTTCTGTTTGTAGAATATCTCAAACTATACACATGTCAAATGCTCTATATTCACATGTGGCTAATCGTTAACTATATTAGACAGGGCAGTTCCAGACCAAGGAACATCAACCCTGACCTAACTTACTGTGGGAATAACCTACAGAACTTTAGTACATACACACTAATGCCTTCAGCCTACTGCCAGAGGTTCTGCACTAATTGGTCTGGGAGTAGCTAAAATACTGGTTTTTAAAAGGTCTCTTAATGACTGGAAACCATGATGTGATATACACTAGTCTATTTAGGTCATCTCTGAAAATTACTGGGAAGTTAATGTTTCTTTCACCACTATCTAAATATAGCTCTCCATGGAGATAATGACTGTGTGTGAAGATGCATGTTGACTTTCAAAGGAAGTGGTAATCTTTGCACTTAGTCATAACAGCAGACACATTTAGTTGATTTTTTGTCATCTGAATGCTGGGGAGCACACCAATTAAAAACTTGCAATGCAAAAAAGTTGCAAGTACCAGTACACAGATTGATTGATTTAAATGTATTGAGGCTGCATTTGGTTAATAAAATTATAGAGGTTTTACTTGTACAATCTATGATACATCCTTCTTTAAAGACTAATCACTGCCCTGGCTGGCATAGTTCAGTGGACTGAGCGCAGGCTGCGAACCAAAGCATCGTAGGTTCGATTCCCAGTCAGGGCACATGCCTGGGTTGCAGGCCATGGCCCCTAGCAACCACACATAGATGTTTCTCTCTCTCTTTCTCCCTCCCTTCCCTCTCTGAAAATAAACAAATAAAATCTTAAAAAAAAGACTAATCACTGATTACCAAAGTTTTTTTTTAACAATAATTCAGAAAATTACTCCAACTTTTTTTTTCCTAGCACTGTGTGTACTTGTGCACAAAATACAAAATACAAATACATCTCACAGAATTTTTATTTTCTCAATTTGGAAATTAGAGTTTTAGACTTTTTGGATCATATAAGAATTTTCAAAAACTGAGCCTTTGTTTCATATATATATATATATATATATATATATACACATATGTATGTATATGAATATATTTACATATATATTGCATTAAAAGGAGGAGTGAAATAACAGCAGAAGGGGAAATGTGTATGGTTAGCCAGTTGAAGGCAGTTTTGCAGAGTCAAACCCACTGGCTCAGGTTCACCAGATATGATCAGAAACTTGTTGCAAACACAAATGCAAATTCAAGGCCCCACCCTGGACTGAATGAGCACCTGCATTTTAACATAATGAAATGGAGATTCCTATGCATATTGTATTTTGAGATATATAGTGGAGTGATTTCAAAAAAAATCTTGAATAGAAATAGATTTGAGAGGTAAAGCAGAAAAGAATCAAAGAAAGGGTGAGATGATAGGAAGTCCACTTCCTTGAATGGATAGAAGTAAATAAATGCGTTAAATGGACTTGACTCAACTAATAACATGAAGCTATTCACTTTTGTGTTAGTTTTCTATTTCCTGCTGCAACAAATTGTACAATATTGCTGGTTTAAACACGACGAATAAATTTACTATGTGGAGGGTGGAAGTCTGACACCAATCCTAATGGGCTAAAATTAAGCTTTCAGCAGGGCCGTGTTTCTCCCTGAAAGGGGTTATCCGTTTCCTCCGCTTTCCTGCCTCCTGCTCCCATCTTCAAAGCCAATATAACCTCATCTCTCCAGGCCTTTCTTCTATGCTCTTGTCTCCCTCTGACTAATTTCAGAACCCCAGGGATTACACTAGGCCCATCAAATTATCATCCAGAATAATCTGTATTATAAAGTCAACTGATTAGCAAACTTAATTCCATGCGCAACTGCATTTCCCCTTTGCCATGTAATATGTGCAGTCTGAAGGGACACGGACTGCACAGAATGGTCTTTGTGGGGCCATTACTGTGCTCACTGCAATCTTTCAGTCAAACATTCACTATCTAGTTTATAACACCCATTGCCCAGTGAAACAGCTGGCATCTGCTTGCTTCTCAGGAGAGAAGAAAAAGTGGAAGATGGAGTGTTCTCTACAAGTGTTTCACTTGACTTTCAGCCAGAGAAAGTTACAGTTAAAATGTACAGATATTACCCAATGGGTCTTCTCTTTAGAAGCTACTATGTAAATATTCTCATTTTATTACAGCTGCTATTGGCAAATGGCATATTTTTGCTAGTGAGCCATGTCATAAATGTTAATTTCTCTGTTTTAAGGTATTGTGTAGACCCATTTTATTGAGCATTATAGTGGCAAAAATATCAAAAAGGACACCCTCATGATATTGACCTTGGGCAAACCACTTATAATTTGGGTCTCAGTGGTGAAACTATATCTGGTTATTTATAATAGGATCTTCCAAGCACCCCTGGCCATCACCACCACCTCCACACTATAAAGACCTTGTCTCATTTTCTTTAAAATACAATGGGTTTAACACTTCCAAATTTTAGCCGTAGTCTAGGGTACTGACATGCTCCCATCTCTGAGAAACGTAAGCAAATGACAGGTTGGTTCACAGAAGCAATATGCAAAACAATGTTTACTGCCATCCACTGTTTTTTTTTGTTTCCCCCTTATTAAATATAAGGAAGTAAATTTAATTCCCATACTATTCTAGATATTTTAGGTAACATTGAGACAGCTCTTGCCCTTCTTTTAAAAACAAGTTAAAAGTGATGCAGTCACTGAGGCAGCCGAGCTGAGCCAGCCTACCCTGCAGACAAGACCTTGGCAACATTTTCTGCTTATTTCCATACTACTTGTAGCCACTGGACATCTTTCCAAAGTGCAAATCCACAATCTGAAAGTCTAAATAGCAACGAACTGGAACTTCAACAAGGCTTTTAGAAAATGCACTTGATTACAAACCTCTGAGGTAGAAATAATTTTCTGCTCATTATTATTTTACTACACGCTAGGTGGACTCCAGTGACCATGGTATCTGTACTTTTGGTTCAGTATACTGGTCATGATTACAAGCACAAGTAGGCTCCACCTAAGAGAACATTATAAATGCATTTCTGCAATGTATTAGGTTTCTACTGTTGCTGTAACAAATGGCCACAACCTTAGTGGCTTTAACAGCACCCACTTATTATCTCACAGTTTCTGTGGTTCAGAAGTGTTGTCAAAACATGGAACAATGGGTTCTCTGCACACAGCCAAAACCAAGGTGCTGGCAGGGCTGTGCTCCTTTCTGGAACTTCTCAGGTTGTTTACAGAATTCAGGTCCATGTGGTTGTAGGATTGAGTTTTCCATTTTCTCCCTGGCTTTTAGCCTGGGGTTGTTGTCATCTTCTGGAGGCTGTCTGCATTCCCAGGCTAAGGTTCATTTTTCCTCCATTCTCCATGCCAGCAAGTGTGGATGAATCCTCCTCATGCTTGAATCTCTGACCTCCCTTTGCCGTGTATCTTCTCTACTTCTCTTTGCTGCTGCATCTAAATCCTCTGCGGCTTTTAGAGGCTGACAGGATTCCATTGGATCCAGGACAATCTTCCTATTCAAGGTCAGTTGATCAGACTTCTTAATTCCATCTGCAAAATCCCTCCTAGCTGTTCTTAGATTTGTGTCTGATGAAATAACCACAACATGGGGATCTTGGGGAATTATTTTTGGAGTTCTTCCTACAACATGTAGAAACTATATTTACAATTTTATTTTAATTTTAACAGTGTCATACAAACTCACTTTTGCCACAAAGAAACGATAACATAAATCAGAGAGATAAAAATGTATAGCTAAATACTGATGTGATACCACTAGCATATACTCAGTCGGGAATTTTTATTTCTATGCTCCAAGGCCAGATGGTTGCCTTCCACATTCCCGGAGTCAGACTTTGTGCTCTAGGGTCTTACGCAGAGCAGACACACACCAGTGTACATAATTTACCCAGCGTTGATTTTCCCCCAAATGTTGCTTGCACTGAGCGATCAGTGCCATCATGTCATGTTACATTATTGTGTTGTCACTGTGTGTCAGCTGTGCTCTTCCCTGCCCTTTTCATTCTTGCCTGTCTGTATGCACACTTGCTAACCACAGAAGCTGTGTTTTCCACCCAGAAGAAGATGGCTGAGCATCCTCAGCATTTCCTTTCTGCTATGGGAACCTCTACAACCTCAATCTTCACATTAGGAATCTCAGGTTAAAATAATAGCTTTCTTCCTTTAGGGGATTATCACTTGCAAAGAGTATCACCTGTCTTGTGTTCATGGATCAGCATTCAGACAAGGTCTCAAATTACTTGCTTCCACCCACAGACCCTTTCTGCTAAACACTTTCTGATTTCTTCTGGCTCGAATAGATCTGGCGTGTGTTATCCAGGTTTTTATATGCATACTGAATAGAGGGGGGGCCTTGAAGCAACCCCTCTTTCACATTTTGAAAGGAAAGGGATTCAGACACCATCCGTATCAGGGCCTTGTATTAAAAGGACAGCTCTGACTTTCTTCTCAGCCCACGTCTTTTCTATAACTAAACGAGGCCCAATGTGATAAAATGAGTAGGCTAGTGGAAAGGAATTGCCCAGGTTTATTTTCAGCTAATTTTTAACTCACAGGGGAAAAAATAGTGATAAATTGTGGCTCCTCGAAACCCAACAGTGTCTTATACATGCTTTCATTTTATTACTCACCCCTACCCCAAATACTCAATTTATTTAGTTTGTGGTTTTTATACCTCTGTTCATTGCTCTTTTTTTTTCTTGGGTGATGTAAAGTTCTAGTGCCTGATTATTAAGTGTGTGGTTTTTTGACGACCTGGTATTTTCCTGGTGCCTATCATAGGGCTGGCATGCAATCCAAACCCACTTAATAGTTATTGACTATCTCCACTAAACTTGCAAGTCAAAATTTGTCTTGGGTATAGCAGAAACCTGGAAAATGAATAGGGTATCTATATTGTCAAAGTAATTATTTTATCAGCCATTTACCACAGCTTAGTATGAATTTTAGCTTTCCTCTTGCCAAATTATTTGGGACAACATTAGGTTTAAAGTTGTGAGCACACAAAATGCAGAGTTTATCCTTGTATTATAATTTATTAATTATTGTATCAATTTCCATACAAATAACTGTAAACATTCTTTTGTCCCACCCTATATTTCTCATTGCCCAAGTAGTAAAAGGCAAAAGAAATATATTAAAGTTTTTATCAGTGACTTTAATTCCCCATAGAAATATAAGTGTGTGTATATATATACAGATATATATATGTGTATATGAATACACATATATATATCTGTAAATATTGATATCCCTTTGATGAGTTGAACAAATGTGTAAGCTCTCTTTCACTTATTTATTACAGCAACATTAGGAACAACTTTAATTAACAAACTGCAATAAAATGTAATCCTTATGTTTGTTCGTCAAACACCTCCCAGCAGTGTTTCTGCTTTAATGTGAAGACATCTCTATTAGTCGCTCCCATACAACATTGCCAAAATCACTTTATACTGAAAATTTTGAAGCAGCATGCATTACTGTTTATAGAAAAACAAACACATACAGATGTAAAGACTCCTAAGCACATACTGTAACTTCCCCATATTCATGGAGCAGTCTGAATGTACCCTTACCAGCTGAAGGTGCTTTATGTGAGGCCTATACTCCACACTCCACCACCTTCCATAGTCTCTGATTCTTCTGTTAATGCTTGGGTCATGACAAATAGAATGATCAGTACAACTTTAGCACCAAGTTTTCACCTTCAAAGTTTCATATCCTTAATTGTACTCAAAAGCCTTCTGAATTCAGCATATTTCCAGAATTACATCATTCCTCTTGCTAAGAGTTTCTCTTAGTGCTGCTCCAAGCTAAAATCAATTATTTCAGAGTTTATGTCCTTCTAATAAGGCAGTCTTAATTTCAGATTTCCTTTTCTTAACAAATGTGATTGCTTTATTTGAGCAACCCATGATATTTTTATACACTTTAATGCAGATATCCAAATATCTTTCCAGGTAGGTCTAAAACTTAATTGCAAGTATTTCTTCTTTCTCATAATGCTCTCTCTCTCAAAAACAAAAAACAAAAAACAAAAAAACATGCCCTATGAGACTGGCAGGCATTAAAGATAATTATTTGTATTGAGGTGAAGACACTCACATCTAAGGCACAGTAGTTAAATAATCAATTGTCCTAGGATCTATATTGATTATGTGACTACTCAAATTAACTTATCCCTAACATTGCATAATTTATTAAGTTCCTCACAGAAATGAGATATCATGGAAATAAAACTGGCTATTCAGAAATACTCACATTACTAAAGAATGCAAAGTATAGTAATCACCATACTTATTTCAACAATCTGGATCTCACAAGCGTTTTTTTAAATGCTTTCTTTAGAAAGGCTGCAATTCTCAAAAATTTGAAAGTTACACAAAAATAAGCTGGGAAAACAGAAGAAAACACCTACAAAAAAGAAAAACAAAGCACCATGAGCTTCATTTTCTATATATCCTTAGTGTACTGAAATTCGTTCACAGAAAGAAGGACGATAAAACAAATGCTTAGGATTTTGTCTGGGTATATCTCAGCAGGTTAGGCTTAAACTAGAAATTGATTTTCAGATATCGTGCTCAAAAAGGAATCACAGATATTTAAGATACATATGTGTCTTTACTGGCAGCTGTCAAAATGCATTTGTCAATTATTCAGTTCTGTGAACTTGACTTCATCATTAGGTCTATTTGCAGAATACATGAAATGCCCTCCAAGCAGTCACCCCTAATATCATGTGTATTATGTGTATGTTTATTTATACAGTTTTTAAAGATATTAAAGAGCAAAAGGTACTCCTGACTGTGCTTGGAGTGCATCGAGTTATCTATGTTGTTGGTCAACGTTATACCCAGGCGCTGACATTTTAACATCAGGGACAGTCAGTCCTGCTTATGTGCAACTTGAAGCCTTATAAGATGGCTTTCAAATGGGAATGAGTCTATGAAGAACCTTAGAAGAAAAAGAAAAATAAGATTCTTCTAGGGAAAAGGCATAAATATGCCATAATGTAAGCCTACTTCAGGAGCACTGTTCCCAGCAGCATGGCCTCAACGCTTTTATCTTGACAGTTCTTGATGAGGCAGGGCGTACTCAGAGTTTGAGCAGTATGTCATCCTGGAATATTTTGTGAGAGATCATGAACTTTAGATAATATTTTAAATGAGGTAACAACTTTTAAAATGTCATTTCTAAATCAGTTGAAGACTGTGAAGTATTTATGAAAAAATGTGACTTTAGCTTTAAAATAGTTATTAGTGCCAGCTTAACCTTTGGTCAATAATTGGCAACTTACAATTCAGTACTAAAGTTGTAAGTTAGATGTACTAAATCCATGACATTCCCTGTAGAAGGATGTTTGTCTTTCTATTTGTTATAGCTGTCACAAATGCATCTAAAAATTCTAAAAGTGGTTTTAGGTTATTATTAAATGAGTTAAAAAGAAGGCAAGTCATAAGTCATTATAGATTCACGTGCAGCTAGAAATTATTCTCCAATTCATGTACTCATTCATGAGACAACTATTTATTCAATTATCTTCATTTTTATGTCAGATTTTAATCAAGATGACTTTGGATTCTCATGACAATGTAAGAGATGACACACGGCTTTCCGAATTTCCCCCAATGGTAACATTTCATAAAATTATAGGATGATATCACAACCAGGGTACTGTCATTGATACCATGCACCTATATTTTTCAGATTTCCTCAATTTAGCTTGCACTCATTTGAGTGTGTGTATGTGTGCTTACTAAGCTCTCTTCAATTTTATCATCTGTACAATTCTGCCTAGTGGCCACTAGAGCCATGATAACAATACTCAAGGAGCTTCCAACACAACAAGATCCATTGTCTCCCCTTTTGTACTGACACGCACTTCCTCCCCACCTGCCCAGTTCCAGAGTCCCTGGCCTGGAAAACCAACAGCCTGTTCTCCATTTCAAATGTTGCCCTTTTAACAATTTTTGTTAAGTGGAATCCTACAGTATATGACTTTTGGGATTAGCTTTTTTCATTCAGCATACTAATTCTCTGAAATCCACCCAACTCCTTACAAGCACAGTCATTCCCTGTATTACTGAGTAGTACTCTGTGGCATGTAAACCCTCCAGGTTGTTTAACGTTTCACCTATTGAAAGATAGCTGAGCTGACTCAGGTTCTTTGCTCTGACAAATAAAGCTGCTATGGACATGTGTATAGGTTTCATGTGAGTATGTTCTCATTTGTCTGGAATACATGCCCAAGTATGCAATGGTTGGGTTACAATATAACCATTACATGAATAACTGCAGGTTTAGCTTTATCATAAACTACAAAACTAATTTCCAAAGTGGCTGCACCATTTAAATTCCCACAAGCAATATACAATTGGTTAACTTTCTCTATTTGCCAATATTCAGTGCAAAGAACTGGGATCTGAGGGTAAAGAGGACTTAACAGGGCTCTATCCTCAGGGGTTTGTAATTAGTGAGATCTAAGGTTGCAATTGACTGTATGTACATTTCTCTTCTGTGGACTATGGTGTAAAGGTACTTCATTTTAAGAGAGAGAAGAGTATGAAAGAGACATGAGAGGGAAGCAGTGACTGCAGTAGAGAGGGAATTAACAGTACTTTCATCTTGGACCCAGCTATTCTTTCAGAAAATGTGTGTCCTGCGCTTTCTCCAGCATAGATTCTATGAAATAATTCACTATACCTTTCCCTTTACTTAGTTCATCTCTGTAGCTAAAAACAAACAAAAATCCTTCCTAACACACTATGTGGTAAAGAAAGTAGCTGTAGTTTACAGTACCCAAATGAAGACTATTTCCTGAAATACATTCTATAATGCCAAAGTGGAAAGGACTCTAGGGTCATACAGATTCAAACTGGACTTGAACTCTGCCTCTAAAGATATGTAAGCTATCTACGGTTGTTGTAAGGATTAAATGAAGCTTGTTCCTAAATGAGTTATCACAAATGCCTGCTCAATATGACAGTGTATTGCTTTTAATAATAAAAGTATCTTGCAGGAAATGAGACATGTTATTGTTAAGCAAGAATTTTCATGCATTTTGAATTAAATTGTCTATCAGCTACAAAGTCCATATTTGGGAAAATGGTGTCAGCCTTGGAGCTGAACCCCACAAAAAGACATAGTTTCTAAAATAATATTTAGCATTTAGGTTTATATAGTGCAGGGTTTAAGATTATTAAGATTTATTTGGTGGTTTGTGAAAGAAGAATGGGAAAAATGGCTGGTAGCAGCTCCTGTTAGTCCTGACCCATTGTGTGTGTAGAGTAATTAACAAGCCCTGCGCCTCTCCCATAGAGAAGGCCCTTTAGAACCTAGTGTGGTGGTCTCTTCCCATTCCCCCCCCCCTCCTAACCCCCGGTTCACCCTTATACCAACACCACCAGTGACTTAGCAAAGGATCCCCTTCAACTGCAAAACATATTTTCCCTATAGGGGAACTACAGTAACATGTTGTCTACCTCAGTGCCTTTTGATTACATTCTGACACTTCTTATAGATGACAGCTCCGGGCAACTGTCCAGCTGACCTGTTCCATAATCTGTCTCTGGTCACCCTTTTTAAAGACAGAATGTTTCATTCTGCTTCCAGCCTGTTGATTAATGCTGGTAAAGTTGCCCTCACAAATCAAAGCTTGTCATTCATGGCACTCTTTAAATAACTCTGGAAAGAAAGGAAAGTCGTCTTTAGGTCTCTTATCTCTTTGATATTTTAAGTAGTTATACCTCATGAAGGATTCCTGTAATAAATCAGTCATAAAGTAGCCTGGTGTTCTTAAACATCTCACTATTTGAAAAAAATGTTAAAGAAAATAGTTCCTCAGCTTGTACAATTCAGGTGATTAAAGCTTTAAGTTACAGCCATCAGAGGACAGGATAGCTTAGAATTATTATAATTTATTAAAAAACTGCATTGGATGTGTATATGTATCTAATCAATTACTCAATTTAAGTATAGTAAATACAAAGTGACAATGTTTAACAACTGATAAAATTCTTCTGAGTCATTTCACTTTGAGCAAATGAAATTGCTCAAAGTGAAATGAACTGGACTGGAGACAAGAGAAAAAAAGGAATTCAGGGTCAAGTTTTATCTATCACAGCATTTCTACACTTTATGGCAGAAGGAACGCTTGTTTTTGTTTATTTTTTGTTCTTTTGTAATGTCTTGATCTAAACACATTTCAATGACATGAGTCCCTGAACTTCCAGCTGAAAATCAGCCATCACTTCCAACACAGCCTACGCCTCAGAGGCTGCTGAGAAACTCCCCAGAGGATGTGCTCTGAACAGGGCTCTCAGATTTTCTACTCTCACCACTTTGCCTTAAAACCGTGTTGCTCTTTTTGGGAGGTGGAGAGTGAGGGACCAAAATTGTGGCGACAACCATTGTGTGGAGCAGAGCAGATCTTGAGTGCCTGCCACGGCTCTTCTTGGCCCTTGGTGAAGAGGTGTTAGTACACCAGCGACCAGTCCTCATCATTCCATCTCATGTGTGGAACTCGTTATCTTTTAATTTTTCAACACAGAGCAGAAAAATAGAGCTTTTATGGTAATGAACTCTAACAAAATGGAATTATAAGACAGACATCCTCTGCAATGACCTCATATATTTGTAGATGGATCCTCTGCAATGACTGGCCACTTATCTACCTCCTTTCCTCCAGTTCCCCATCACATGGCCGACACCAGCTCCCTCCACCCCATCACCACATGTATGTTTGTGCTTTAAAATGCAAGATAAACCCATTAGAAATCCCAAAAATAGAATTCAATTCCTAATCCTGCCCATTACCATGTCATGCTATCAAATTACTCTTAATAGGATGCCAAGAGTGGAAATGTCAAGGTGTCAATAAACCAATCATATGGAAGTTCAACATCAATATATTTCACAGAGTTAGGCTCATGTTTATATTAAGCCGAGATACAGGGAGATCAGGCATCAATGTGCCAGACCTGGTTTGAAAAATGAAACAAATTGGCCAATCCCTGCTCATTAAGAGTAAAAATCTCATAGTCCAATCTCAACAAAATTTATCTTACTAAACACAAACCACAGGGAAAAAAAACATGTTTATAAATGTAAGTAGGTAATTTCAGTTGAATATAAAAAGTTACCGAGCATGAGATGAAATGATACAATAAGGAAATTTATGTTGGAAATTTTAAGAACTAAATTGCCACTTATTTTTTATTTCCCCCCTCTGGTTATCTTTGTCCATATGCTAAGTAGGCACATGGCAAAGATATCCAAGAATTTATTTTTTCCTTAAGACCTCTTCTACAATAATCTCCACATAGTACCATTTTTCAAGCATTCATATTATTTTATAATCAAAACATGATATATCATCAAATATATCCATTAAGTAAAAGTTAAAACATACTCACTTTACTATACAATAAACTAAAATAAAAGATGTGCCTAGTATGTTACCCAAGGTCACCTTACCTTAAAAAGTGACTAGAAAAAGAATTATGATGCTTAGTATCTGTCTCCCCACCAGGGCTCTTAATATTATAATATATTTTAATTGGTTTACTATTATGAAAGACACTTCAATTCTATCCTCCCCTGCTGCCTAGTACAGATTGCATTTTATTAGTCTGAAGGCATTTAAATATTTTGAACTGATAATTAAAATGTTCCTGTAATATCTTCTATTTTGTTCATTGCCAACTAATTCAAGGTCACATATTGCTGTCCAGTATTACAGTCTACACTTTAAACATTTTTCTACACCAATTTATACTTTGGAAATACTTATAGCTTTTTCAATTTTGAATCCACCTTGGAAAATTATTTCCAGTGATTAATTGTAGGTAACTTCAAAGGGGATTATGATTTAACATAGTATTTCTATTAATTTTGTTACTCAAGTTCACATTCATGAAAATTTAATAATGTATCAAACGGAATGATTTCATAATTCAGGTGCATAGTCTTACTTATTTAACTTGGGAAAATGACAGTCATACCTTTCTCAAATAACATATTAAATAGCACAGTTAACCTAATGTGTTATAGCTTTTGAATTAATTCTTTTTGACAAGGCTTAAAGGGAATGAAGGGAATGAAGCAACTGAATTTTCTTGATAATATGCATTTTCCTTTTTAGTTTAGTGATAGTAGCCAACCAATTTCCATGCATGAGTTATTTGATCTTTTCATAAAATTAATTTTATTGGGGTGACATTGGTTAATAAGATTATATAGATTTCATCATTCCATGATACATCATCTTTGTATTGTGCCCACCACCCAAAGTCAAATCTTCTTTCACCATCATATTCTTGACACCCTTTACTATCGGCCCACCCACCACCCGTCTGGCAACCATCATATTGTTGTCTGTGTCTATGAGTTTCAGTTTTATACACCATATATATATGAGTGATATCACAGAGACCTTAGCTTCTTCTGACTGACTTACTTCACTTACTATATATGTTCACGGTCTATCCATGTTTTCACAAGTGGCAGTATTTCATCTTTTCTTATGGCTGAATAGTATTCCATTATATATATGAACCACATCTCCTTTATCCAATTATGTACTGAAGAAACTTCTGTTGTTTGCATGACATGGCCACTGTGAAAAATGCTGCAATGAACATAGGGGTGCATTTGTGTTTGAGAATAAATGTTTTCAGATTTTTCATATAGATACACATAAAAGACAGAGTGCTAGGTCATAAGGTAGCTCTATTTTTAATTTTTTGAGGATCTCCATACTGTTTTGCATAGTGGCTTTTCCAGTTTACATTCCCAGCAGCAGTGAATGAGGGTTCCATTTTCTCCACAACCTCTCCAACACTTATTGCCTGTCTGGTTGATAATGGCCATCCTAACAGATGTGAGGTGTTATCTCAATGCAGTTCTGAGTTGCATTTTCCTTAATATCTAGATGAAATTCAGCATCTTTATACATATATAAGCTATTAGTATGTTTTCTTGGGAAAAGTGTCTGTTCAGGTCTTTTGCCCATTTTTTAATTAGGTTGTTTGTTTGGTGTTGAGTTGTATGAATTCTTTATATATTTTGGATATTAACCCCTTGTCAGAGCTATTGTTTGCAAACATATGGTGACAGAAAATAACTTTGGGTGGTGGGCACACAATGCAATATACAGATTATGTATCATAGAAATGTACACTTGAAACCCATATAATCTTATTAACCAATGTCACCTCAATAAATTTAACTAAAATGATATAAAATAAAATAACATATTTTAAAATATTCATTTAATTTTCTAAAGACAATGTTAAAATTCTGATAGGTGCCCATTGATATGATTATGTCTTCTTTAAATATTGATAAATATCTTGTATATTCTAAAGAAAAAGTTGTTAGTTACCACCTTATCTATGTGCAAATGATTCTTCATAATTTTAATGACATTTTCTAATATCTAAAATAATCTGATTTAACTATAAATGTTATAAATACCAGATTAAAAAGTACTCAATATTATTCCATTGGGTTCTTACTAAATGAATTAGTGTTTTATCTTTTTATTCAATAATCATTAGAAAAATAGTTACATTACCTCCAATTGATGTGCCAAGAAACTACACTATAAATTTAAGATGGCTTGCATTCCAATTGGTAACAAAATGAAAGGGTTATTAAGCATGACATTTCATGTTTGCAGAAGCATATAATAAAACCAATAATCTAAAGTCACTTTAAAAATTAATACCTTAGAAATGGACTCTTAAAACTCTTTTGTGCCATAAGAACTTCCTGAGGATAGTGCTTCTGATGCCATTAAATATTCAAATGTAGTAGGACTCTGTGATATTTTACCATTCTAAGAGGTCTGTCTGTAAGGTCATGGCAGCATTGTGGAGCATGATTATCTTAAAATAAATGAGTCACCTGGGAAACCCTCACACTATTGTCTATGCCAGCTCTTCCACAGCAAGTGTTGACTGAGATCTACCAAGTGCTAGGCAATGCTCTACAAGGGTGTCCAACCTGTTTGGCCTCTCTGGGCCACACTGGAAGAAGAGGTGTCTTGGGCCACATATTAAATACACTGAGAAACGTAAACACAAAAAATCTCATCATGCTTCACGTAAATTTATGATTTTGTGTTGGGCCACATTCACATCACCCTGGGCTGCATGTGCCCTGAGCCGCAGTTGGGACACTTCCGCTAGACTCTGGGGATTCAGGAATGAATAATGAAAATCTGTACCCCACAGGGTATCTTGCATGCTCAAAATCTGTACTCTACTAGGGAATTTTATAAGTAATTCAACCCTTACTGTGAAGTCATTATTGTGGATATGAAATGATACCCCCCCAAAAAAGCAAGGACCTTAGCTACAGGCAGCAAATTAATTAAAAGTCAAATTCATCTTACACAGGAGTACTTAATCTTATCTTTGTTTTTAATATGCTTGTGCCAATAATTCAATGACAGACAATAACTTTGTCTCAGAACTATAGTTTAAATAAAATATGCATATTAAATATATCAAATATAAATTACAATAATATACACTACTTATATATGGCATATATATAAATGCAAAATAAATAAATAAATATGCTATTAAATGTGAAACGAAGTTCAAAAATATCAATCCTATTTAAATAAAGTTTAATCCATAAAATTGCTGGTACTTTTGGACTTCAGGTTAAAGTTTGCCTCTATAGAGACAAACAACTAGCATTCATAATGGTGACCACAGAAATGCATAATTAGAAGCAATATATTCTAATAAATGAAGCGAAACAGTATCTACTTTGGAAAGTAACCTCTCTGAAATTTATCGATTGCTGCTGCCCTCAACCAATAGAAACAGAAAATCTGAGGGTAGCTATATCTCCTCAAGGGATTAAAACGTTCAGCCTGGCATCCCAGCCACTGCTTTACATTACCTACTGCTTTGCAGTCACTGGGAAAATTCAAATCATGTATATCAAAAACAACTGAACAACACTGTACACACAGTTTAAGAATCCCAGACAGCCACTCAGTGGACATTTAAACCGCCTGATTTTCCAGCTTCTCTCTTTCTTCTGGATGAAGCTTTTCTTTCCAGTAACTGACTATACAAAAATATCATTATTGTCCTTTTTCTTTCAGAAAAAATTTTTTGGTCATTTGTTGCTACTGAGCCATATTTAGACTCTCACAGCTGGGATTCATAGGTTGCAAACCTGATGTTCTGTAATTCTGGCATTCACCTGAGAATCACAGGAAATGTCTTCTGTCTCCTTAAGAGGCATTCCTTGCTGTAAGGCAACAGGAGTAGCTCAGTTCAAGATCATGGGCTTGGGGAGTTGTCTGTTCTTTAGGTATGGATCAAATACACATTTCAATCAGTTCCAAACAAGAGGTTAGAATGAAATGCATAGTCTTATTTCTCACATTTCCTCAGACAAGCCACAAAATAAATTATAAACATGTATTGTATAGAATGGGATGAAAATGGGAAACTGTTTTACCCTGGAAATGGGCTTATATCTGCACCTAAAGTATCAGCAAGTATCAGTAAAATCCTTCATTACATTCCACTTTAATTATGTTGTTCCAGAAAACTGCTTTGGAGATGAAAATCTACAATAAAATCATTTTCTCATTACTTTGACTCTCATACAGTTGGATTAGAAAGATTTATAGGTACATCACTGTACCCAAGAAAAAAAATTTGGTCCAAAATTGGGAAAATGTAAGAACACATACCCACCCCTCGCACACACACACAATTTTAAAAAGCTGATTTTTGTTTCTCAAAGATGGTGTCAAAAGGATGTTGAGAGGGTTGGGGTTCACTGAAGTGAAAGACTGTATCCATTAAAAAACTTATTTTAAAACAATCATATTTTGAGTCCTGTCACTATTTTAACCATACTTTCACCCAATACACAGACAATTGCATTATAAGTTAAATGGCAAATACATTGTTTAAGGATGTAATTTGCATTTTCTGTGTAGCTGATCTAAGGTTTTATAAATTGAATGTGACACTTTTATCTGCCCATTTATTATTTTTCAAAGTTTTTTATCTCCTAGAACTGGAGGAAAGTGACAGCTAGAAAAACTACTAACAAAGACAATGATAATTTCACTTTCCTTACTGGCATGGTTTTGCCTCATCTGGAATTCTCAGAACCCACTCGTGGGGATTGATGGGCTACATGACTCACACGACTTCTGAGAACCATAGTGCAGTCTTTCCTGGTATGACGTGTCAGCCTCGGTGTAAGACTATTTCATTGTCGCTCAAAGTAAAGCTCCCCTTTTCAAAACACATTTTCTATTTATATTTTCAGGGTTCTGTTACAAGGAGTCAAACCAGGATTTCAAGGGGTAGTTATTAGATCTGTCAGCTGAGTTAGTTCAAGCTCAATTTGTCTTAGTTTGTTATTCTTACTCCTCTCTTTTAGGTCTGTTTCCTTGCAAATTAAAAAAAATGATAATTTTTTAAAATTAGAAACTCCACAACTTTGGGGGTAGTCTTGATGTAGTAGGAAAAAATTGTACTGAGTTAATATGTACACAAATAAGATTATGAACAATGAATTGTCCTAGATTCTTATTTTCTCTTTGAATAGCCATTCACTAGACTATTAAGTTACTGTGTTGATGATGTGGGGAAGACAAAGGCCAGGCTTCAACACTGGAGTGTTTGGTCTAACAGGAGCCACAAGATATGATATAAATTATCTTATGTACATAAGCATTTTAAAGGAATTTAAGACAATTATACATATCACAGGAAAACAATATAAAATAAAGCTTTAACAAGCTGACATATTTTATCTTCTTATAGTGCAAACAATCTTTTTGCAGTAGTGTATGTGTATTTCTGATATAGATTTTAATTTTATTTTTTTTCTTTATTAAGGTAAAGAGGTATTGAGGTCATCCGTAGTTGGTTAGATCCATCTTCTGAGCGAGGTCACCAAACTCAAGGTTAAAGGAGGAATGTAAATGTTCTGTTTGTATTCCCTTTGTTTTATGCTTGAAAACATAGTAAACGCACTTTAAATGTTTTATGCTGGTCTCTGACATTTATATTCATTGAGAAATTATGTATCAAGTATTTGTTGCAGTTGATTTGTAGTATAATGTATATAACATACAGCTGATCTGGGGTATAATGTATATAACATGCAGTTGACCTGGGGTGTAATGTATATAACATGCAGAGGAGCACAGTGAGTTTATAGCCATATAGGGTAGAAGTCTTAAAGGACAAAATGCCTTTTTCTGCTCCCATATCCTTAGGCCAATAGTTATATGAAGACTTTGAGAAGAAAGTGAATCATGAGGACAACCATTTCTAGCATTGGATGGCCAACATTTAGCTTTATTGAGCAAACCAGCAGGTTTCCTTACAAATTCCAAATAATTTTAAATCATTTTTCTGTGATATCATTCTTTCTTCATGGCATGAAAGAACTAATTCAATGCATTTTTTATAGAGTTTTCTTCCTGATGAACTGCATTCTGGCCAAGTTGAAAAAACATTTTTTTTTGTATTCTGAATGGTTATTTTACATCAAAGTAAATGGAAAAGAAAAACTTATAAAAACCTTAATTGCATTTAAAGGCAAATACAGAAAATACAGTTGATATATTAAAAACTAAGTAAGGTAAGAGCTCCAAAGGAAAACCTATACTTAAAAAGTATGTATATTTATTTTCAGTAGATGGGAAACAATGGAAAAATTTTGAATATTATAAATTTTCATATATATATATATATACATGTTTTCATATTCATTAATTCTCACAATCTTCATAAAAATGATATTCAACATCGTTCTTTTAACTGTTTCATGTGAAACAAAAAGTTTCTCACATACTCTAGATCTTGTTTTTACTTTCATAAAAACCAAGTTCTTGCTAATGATGTTATAGTAAAGTTAATTTTTAGAGTTTCATGCCTTTGGGATCATTTACTACAGACTGAATCCCATGTTATAGAGAAACTAAAATGAAGTAATTCTGAAATAAAGTAAAATACTAGTTATTTAAGCATTCTGCTTTTCTTTTAGAATCTGTTATTTTTTAATCTTCAAACTGAATATATTATGTTCTTACATATGTAGCCTTCTGTACATATGTCCCTATATGTACCTCTCTGTACAGATCTATAAGAACAAGATAACTGCCTAAAGCTTTTTCTGAAGATAAATTTTACTTAAAGAACTAATCATGGGGTACTTATGAATTCAGATTTAGTACTTTTTATTCTATACTTTAGGACAGACACTAAGTTAAGCATTACTGTTCCGATATCTTAATTTTATACCTTCATTCATATTTCTTTCTTTCTTTTTGTATTTGTTTTCCTGATGAAATATGACACTAAAAAGAACTTACTTCTTGTTACCTACTTACTTACTGGCCTCAGGGGTTGCTGTGAAGCATGATCCCTCATCCTAAACTTGCAATATCACCTTTACCCCTTTCATTATCATCAAATACATCTTGACTCTCAGTTTTCTAATTTTCAAATTGTAGTTCAGCTCCAATTGGTCATTTACATGCCAAATACTGAAATCCGTTGTCTATAAGCTTGTATTTCTTATTTTAATTGTGTAAATTCTCAACAACTACCAACACGATCTACCACTGTCACTGGCTTTACAGAAACATCTACGTGTATCACAGCACTCAGTTCTGACACTGGGTTTGCCCTACCCATCTCAATGCTTTGGACAATTCAACTCTGTGTTTTTCTGTCTCGGTTTTCTAATCTTTAAAATGGGAGATACACCTATTCATTAAAAAATTAATGAGCTAGTAGATGTAAACAGCTTGTAAAGTCCTATAATATCATCAGAATTCAGCAACTAATGTAAATGTCTATATCACACACACACGCACCTCCAAACTTCAAAGTCACTCCAGCCCCAAATACTTTTCTAATGAATCATGGTTGCAACCATGCAGTAAAGAAAAAACATATGCTAATAATAATTATGGTTTCAGTAAAAAAAAGAGAGTTATTCACTAATGTCAGAATTTATCCTCTTAAAGGCCCAAATTAGTCATTGGGAAACTACCTCAAATGAAAAAAAGTGAATGCTTTATGAACATAATTTATTCTATTCTGTTTAAAAAAGTGTTCTTATAAAATTTTGGTCTTCTGATATGAAAGAGATACATGTATCACATGTTAACATGTAATTATCACTAGGATAATGATATTTTAAGTGCAATGCCAATATTTAATTATAACAATTATATTTCCCTTTAAATTTGAAATAATTCAAAATCTTCAGCATATTAAAATTTTCTAAATAGACCTGTGAGGGTAACTGCCATGGAAACAAAAAAAAAAAGAGTATGTCCATCTTCTCCACTTACTTTCAGCTGTTCTTGAAAGTTTCTCATTTTTATTTTTATTGTCATGGCCACAACTATTGCCAGGGCAAGCTGTACTTCACTTAACCTTTCTGCCAGTGCTGAGTAAAGCTTTAAATTTTCTTCTTAGAATGGCTCAAACAGGTCAGATTTCACAAGAACTTTTATTATAGTGAAGAAGGAAATAATCTAATTATACACCTAATTTTATACACTGATCCTTATATCATATACCAAAAATCCATTCATTTAACCTAATATTAGGTTAACTTGCATCTTGCATAATCAAGAAATGGAGCTTGAGTTTAAAGCCAATATCTATTTAAGTCAAAGCTAAGTATTTTAAAGAGACAAAGTACTCTGAGGAAGAAACAAAAATAGCCTGTTGTTTGCAAGTAGGTAATCTATGTTTTTTATAGCTAGGTACCCGTATCCCCTCTATTACTCTATTTAACTAGCCACATAACACTAAGATACACAGACAAAAACTTGCAGCTACTGTACAAGCCCATGGAATCTTTTCCTTTTTAAGTCTCTTCCTGTTAGTAATAAGTTTTAGCTTTGCTGATCTCAGCCTGCAATTTCATTATGCCTTCCTCCCATGCTCATTATGAGGTCTCTTACCTAAATCGTCATGACAGCCCTCGATGGGCTCTTCACTAATATCTCCTGTCTCTAAACTCTCCCTTGAGCCTGGGTCCCCCCCAGCAAACTGCTGATCCTATGCGTCTGATCAGCTAAACGTTTGGAAAGGGATGTTTATGCGTGCTGTCTCCACCTTTCTTTTCTGCTTCACTCCTGAATCCTCTGCAGTTTGGGTCCAGCCCTCACTGGTGAAATGAATGGGCTGCATCGAGCTTGTCAATAACCGTGTTTCTACATCATATGGAACACGTCAACGGTGTGTGAGTGACTTGACCACCACCTCCTTTTGGAAATGGTCATCTCCATGACGCTGTTTAGAGAGCTCTCAGGATTTCCATCCCACATTACTTGTTTCTTGTTTTAATTCTCATTGGCCTTTTCTCTTCTCAGTTTTTAAAATCAGTCCTTTCTCAATATTACCAGGTGATCTGGCATCGTGAGGACGATGACCTGGTCTGTTTTGTTTACCATTGTATCCGCAATCCCTGGCTATATGCCCACTGCACAACAGAAAATCAATCAATACTGAGAAACTACTAATAAAAACAACTTCAAAATAATGAAAATAAGTACATGTCAATGTTTTATGTGCTTGTATCTGAAATATCTCTGAATCAGAGCTTCGTCAATGCTACCAAAGACAAGAGAAATTAGGTAATATTTCAAACTACTTTCACCACATATTTGTTTAAATAAATAAATTTAAAGCATACTATCAGGATCAAGGCACCCATGGAAGGACTGATTTAAAATGAAAAATAAGTTTACATTAAAAAGTACATATTTAAATATAGAATTATAAAACTTTGATTTGTTTCGGAAAACACTGCTACATGCTTGAGTATGGAAAGGTCACAACAGGCTTTGAGAACATTAAGAAGTCAAGGAAATCCATCATTGGTCTTACAGCCTGTAATCAGAACATCATTACAAGCCAAATGAGCATAATTTGTCACTTTGAAAATTCTCAGGTTGAGAACTGGGTCATTTCAAATACCAATTTTCACAGGGCAAATGGGTCATACAGTCCACCTGTTCTGTATATTTCTCCCAAATAACTTTCAAAGCAGCCGACTCTCTATAAACTATCATTCATTGCTAATGGGGCCTCCTGACGTTTCCCCTTACATGGCCTCCATTTATATGTGTTTTTTTTTCTTTTAAATCTAAGGGAAGGAATATTTGTAAGTGGCTTTTTAGAGCATAGTTTGACGGTGTCTAGTAAGTATGTAAATATGCCAGACCTTTCAACTAACATTGTCAGTAACAAGACATCCAGTTTACCAGAACTTTCTTTTATAACAATATTAGAAATAATAAATAATTTTATGGAACTTTACATGCCCTGAGAATTGCTCAGCTCATTCATTTCTTGAAAGAGCCTTATCATGTAGGTACTATTCTCATACATATTTTAAGGATAATTAAACTAAATCACTAAGAGGTTAAGTCACCAGAAGTCACACAATTAGTTAGTGGTAGAGCTGGAACTTGAAGCTTAGCCAGTGTTGATCTAAAGTCTGTTCTCTTAACTTCCTACAGTAGACAGTCCCAATAAACACATTTACACATTTAATTCAGCCAGTGGAAGAGAATTAGAAAGCTTTATCATCTTAACTAGGAGTGCAGACTTAAACTTGCTCCCAAATGTACTCGTATTGTTAGTGTCAGCGGTAAATTCTTAACATCAACAATCAAAACACTGAAGAAGCAGTATTTGGGGTCTAATTCTAAGGACAAATTTATTTTTCTCCACTGTCTCCTTCCAAATTTGTTGAGTAGGGAAATTTCTTCTCTTTTTCCCTGGATAAAACCTTTGAGAAGGGTGGGTGATAAGAGAGGGAAATTGTCTTCTCACTTAATTAGTAATGTCTGGAGACAGTCCTGTGTTTTCTGGAACTGGGAGATATTTAAAGCTAATTTATTTGTTCACTGCCCGTTTTTATCAAGTAATTGGAAACCTCACCTCCCCTGCATTAACTTTCCAGCTGCTGCTTGCTCACTTCTTAACACCTAAGGATCCAACGGTCTCTCTCCGTCTCTGGTCTGGTCAGCTTTCATTGTTCAGTTGGACACAGTCTCAGTCAACCCCTCTCTTCCTCAACGTATCTCTTCTGCATGGGCCAAGCCTGGTCACTGTACACACACTCTTCTCTTAGATAAAATCCAGAAATAGAGAATGACTGCAATTTAGCACCTACATCCTTTGCTCTAAAACTAGCCCAACCAGCTTGCTTACCTTTCTCCCTACAGGCTAGTACTCAGCAGGTGATACAGTCTTCCTCTGGCTGCAGCAGTCACCTCTAAGCAGTCCTGTCAGAGGCTGATAAGAGAACACAGAACATCCCAACCCAATTCTTGGCCTTTGGGTAAAAGAAAAAAAAAATTCCCAATAGTTTTATCCAAAGAAATGCACTTCAGAAATACCCTTCCCTAATAACATCAAATACCACTATAAAATCTTGTCTGAGTGGGTGAGGATTCAAGGGGATTCCAAACAACAAGGTTTAGAATAACTGTTCTGAAAATCTGAATCTTACTTAACTTTAGTATATGATGTCTTTTCAACCTTGGGACTTCAGTCAGCTCTGGAAACTTTAATATACAATTACTCATCCTCGACTCCCCTATTTCCACAATTTTTAAATCATATCTTACAGAAGTAAAGGAGTTTTATATTTTCGGTCATTATTAACTTCAAAACCACTCTTCTCATTTTTTATCATATATTTAAAACGCTTAAAAATTTATTTGCCACTAAAATGGGAACCTAATGAACAAACCTCTAAGAAAGGAGTGGTTTAATATCCTGGATGTAGTTTCAGAAAACAGTTTCTGACTACTTCCTGTGGAATTAAAGACAAACCACCCAATCTGATGAACTTTACTATCTTTTTTGTACCATAAAGGAGTCTAGCTAAATGCTACAGCTTTATTGTATCCAACATTGTATAATATAAAATGCACATGTATTTTGCTGAATGCTTGGGATCTCTGGAGGTTTCTCATAAGTTTCTGGGCTGATTTCCAAGACATCTGCCCCATTTTAATCAGCTCTTCTTTTTATACTTTGTGTACCAGGGGACCCTGCATAAAACTGCACTCAACAAAAAAGGTTCTGTAGTTTGCAGGCTGACGTCTTTTTGTTTTAAAAATACTGCTCAAGGCACACTGAATGTATCTGGCTCTTTATGTGCTGTTATTCTTTAAATGGACAGAACCTTTCAACATTGGACAGAACCTTTCCTCTCATATGACTCTTAGAAGGCACAGGACCCCCATGATGTAATCAGCTCTGCCCATTTCTGTAATTCACATCTTTGTCTCCTTTGCCATCAACCAAGTATATGACAATGTACTCATTCATGACTGGAAAATCCAAGGGCCCCTGTGAAATTATTTATAAACATTTATTTTAAGTTAGACTCTTGCTGGTTGTTCATGGGGCATCTCTAGTCAGAATTACATGCTGCTGTATTTTAATAAGAGCTTCCTTAAAAGAGAAACACAATAAAATATGTTGTTTTAAAACCACAGCCAATTATAGAAATGTTTAATTCCTCCATATGCAATGACCTCTTTTTACTTTAAAATATATTTTTTTAAAAATATTAATTGGTAGTAATTGTACCTTATACCATCATTGAACATGAAGGCTAATTATCCTCAAACTCTGTTCTGTTTTCTACACATACTGAATATTTGCAAAAACCCACACTATTTATTGTGCATTAACAGTCATAATGGCTGATATTTGAAGAGTATTCCCTTCATATTTTTCTTTTTGTAAATTACTATTGTAAGTTTATTAGTCGCTTTCCAGTCCTCTACATCTGCTTCCACATGGGAAATCTGCTTGTAAAACTTTAGATATGTGATGTGGAAATTTTAAAAAATAAAAGAAAAGAAGGTAGTGGCCCACTTAATCACTTCTAACTAGGGTGAGTAAAGTTATAATCACCTCATTTTAACCCTATAAAGCACATAGAACTTGTCAAGTAAATAAAACTTCTCTATATTTTCAAAAATATTTGATAAAAGAGAGTGTATTATCTGTATCAGTTGTGTTTGTTTTAAGCTATGATGAAGTTGTCTAGGAGTATATTTGTATCGAGTTTGAAGTCTGGACTTTCAGACACCTGACCTATCTGACCTTGCAGGCATAATATCCCCAATACATTTCAAGCCTCATGACAATCCAATATATTATCACGCTAATGAGCATATTCACCAAGGAAGCCGGGTTTAATAAATACCCAAGACACACCAATTATACATCCTTATATAGTATAATCCCAAAGAAGGGATAAAGTTTTAATAACTAGAGTCAATCGTGTCATGACCTTCTATTCTCTTGGTTTATGCCACATAATAGTTATATCTGGCTCAAATTAATTTATTTAACACTTGACTTTGAAATGACATCATTAAAAAAGAGGAAAAAATAGAGTGACAGATGATGTCTCCTCTCAAAGCCCTGTGTTGCCCACGGCCTACTTGCTACTGAAGATGGATGTTTGATGTTCAGAACATGTAATTGATGTACAAATTAATTGTTTTTTTATTTCCATTTTTTGGTCTGATGAGTACTATATGGGTTAGCACTTAAACTCATCAAGAGAGTACCTTATGAATATCTGTGTTGCAGCATGACTACTTAGAGTATGTATAATTTTAAAACATTGTTACATGGTAAAATAAAAGTGTTCCTTTTTAACTAAACGTGGCTATCAAATTTGTAATTATAATACATGCAAGTAAGTATGTATATACACATATATACATACACACATCTGTTTCTCTTTCTGAATTTTTCTCAATAACGTTTTAATTCAAAAATAACTAATTTGTATGTTTAAGATTAAAACTATTATCTCACCTACAATTTTGTTCCTGGGAAGGGATTTTTGAAAAATTATACTTCTTTCCTTATTAAAAAAATTTTTAAAAAACTTATTTTAGAAAGATACACTAAGTCATAAGCCTTATTCCTAACCATTACACAGGTAATCTTATATATATGAAGGGATGAAAAAGAGAAAACATATATACAGCATCTGCTCAGATAAATCAAGATTTGTGTCCAATAATTCTTTTCACATCATAAACTTGCACTAGGGAAGAAGGTATATTTTCCCAGCTTAATGGTTACTAAATTATAATAATTTTCATTCCTTATCTTTATAAACTCTCAACTACATAATACAAAAACTACCAAAATCAATTACTAAGTAGACAAGAAAACTGAAATAAAAATAAGCACTAGAATTTCCCCAAAGAAAACTTATTTTCCACCATTCCAAAAAGTTTTCTCATTGAGCAACCACCTAGATTTTCACTTTTAAATTTTTTTAAATATATTTTCTCCTGGAAGTAAATTTAAATCTCATTCAGCATGTACATAAGACACGTAAGTTCAAAAGTTTAAGAAACTGATTAGAAGGTAAAAGTGGGATAAGGTTTGATCTAGAATAAATCCTAGGTCTCCCACCAGCACAGAAATGACTGAAACCCCACTGACTATAATAACAGTATTAGTCAAAAAACCACAAATATAAAAGTAAGGAACTAACTGTTTTTTGACTTGTGAAATATTGATGTTTTAAAACATCTAGAAATATGGTTTACTCTTTGAAGTAATAACAAAATCCATCTTTTTGTGTGTACTTTGTTACTATTAAGAAAATGCCCCCCGCTCAAAAAAAAATATCCTTATGTTTGGTATTTTTAGAGTTGCAGGCTCAGTTTCTGGCAACACTTAGGATTTTTCCCAACATTTTATTAAAATATAATAGCCATAAAGAAAAATTCATACATTGTAAAGTCACCTCTCTACACATTTTTGCAAATAAAAATAACTAGAGTACAGGTCAAGAAAAAGAACAGAATTAGTGCCCCAGATTCATTGTCTGATACACATGCTACCCTGCCCTGCCCCACACTCCAACCACCAATATGTTGTCTTCTGGAATAATATGTTACTTTTGACTGTATTTTTACTATATAGCACTATAATCATATAGCATGTGTTTTCACTTTGTCTCTTTCCTTTTCCTCAACATGATATATGGAAAATCCACCCAATATAATTTTCGACCTTTATTTCTCATTGCCGTATAATCACTCATGTGAATATACCTGAGGCATTCTTCATTATAATACTAATTGGCAATCATGCAGTTTCCAATTCGGGGCTAGTTAAAATTATGCTCCTATGAATATATCTTTCCCATTTCTGTCGCCAATACACGTAAGGGTAGAGAAGGTGGACGATGATGGGATGATACAAGAAACACTTTGGAAGATATGGTCAAATAATTTTCCAAAGTGGCTGTATGGAAAAGTTTTAAAAATAAAAACAAAAAAACATTTTGATATTTGTATTCTCATAAAGTATTAGTAAACATGAAGTAAAAATAGAAATAATTCTGGATGAAAGATAGCAATTATGATTCAAAAGTGATATGCCTGAAATTTAATATGATAAACAAGTTAGTTGAGGGTGATGTCATTGAGTGTCTGAATAGAAAGTCGCTTATGACCTTTCTATTTTGAGCGCATGAATTTGAAGACCATCTACCATGGATCTGAGCTAACTCCCATCTAATCTCAAAAGGAGTAACCGTAGAACAGAGCCACAACTAGAGCACATTATAGATACATATGATTTTAGGTAGCCATGGTTATCAATTTATATGCATAAATCTAAAAGTAAAACACTAATGGTAAACATCCGTATGTTTAAGAGTGTGTTTTAGCCCTGGCTGGCGTAGCTCAGTGGATTGAGCGCGGGCTGGGAACCAAAGTGTCCCAGGTTCGATTCCCAGCCAGGGTACATGCCTGGGTTGCAGGCCATAACCCCCAAGAACCACACATTGACATTTCTCTCCCTCTCTCTCTATCTCCCTCCCTTCCCTCTCTAAAAATACGTAAATAAAATCTTAAAAAAAAGAGTGTGTTTTGAGTTATACTTTATAACTATAAAAGATTCAGCTGTCACTTTAATTTGCTATGTGCTACTATCAGATTTCTGGGAAATGCCTCATTATTTTTGTATATGTATATTACTCTCCTCACACCAAGAATATTGTATCATTTGTCCACTTTGACTGAGTGCTGACCACTCTATCACCTCTGACAAATACATCTGTAAGTGTAGTCTACTCACAGTTATCCCTCCCATTTGAAATCATAAGCTCCTACTGCAAAAACAGGCTACAGAGGTGTTAAATGACAGCATGTAGTGAACTGCTTCCCCAAAACTACAATTTACTTGCATTTCCTAGAACCAGCCTAGGCTTTTTAATATTGATTCATTTCATTAAAAGTTCTTTGGTAACAGGGACAATTTCTTTAAATCTTAACACTCTAGGTATTTACTCCAGTGAAACACTGGCAAGAAATAGGGACGTGAGATAGGGACACTTATTTTAATATTAACTCTTCCTAACAAGTAATCTTTCCAACTTTAATTTGCTCCAGAGCCTTCAATCATTTGTTTTCAACAACTGCTGTGCATTAGAATTTCCTGTGATCTTTAAAACATAGTCATGCCCAGGTCTGCATGCAAGACCAAATAAATGTTCATTGGTACAGGGAGTCCATGGATCAGTGTTTTTAAGCATTCTCAGGGTGACTGCAGGAAGCAGATGATTTTGAGAACTATTGAATCAAGCCATCAGCCAAGTGTTGCAAGTCCTCAAACCCACCATAGTTAAAGCACAGAATGTTCAAGTACTCTTGTAAATTAGTACAGTAAGAACTACTTTTCTTGCTTTTTTTTGCTTTCAACAAATCCCAACTTTAAAGCATCCCCTTAGCACACGAAGTCATTAGCATTTCCCATATCTCAGAAAAACTTAGTCCCTGGTTTTATTCTTCTCTCCACAAATTCCTAATCTTAGCTATGTTTTTGTCAGCATTGTGACCCTAATAAACTAAATTAGCCCTCTTAAAAGCATTGAGAAAAAATGCTAAAGCACGTTCTCCTTGTAATATTTTATGGATATATAATGTATCGGCAGTAAATATTTTTGTGCTTTCTCATATTTTAACCTTAGCTGGTAAACATTCTGGTAATTTTATATTATGCTCATACACTTTAAAAATTAGTGATCAACAGTTACGTAATTCTATATCTCTATTTAATTGCTGCATCATTAAAATGAAAAGGTGAGATAATGGAGTTAGTAGGACTTACTTGGGTTTTTATTTACTTTTTGTTATTTTCCCAGTTTAGTCTCATTACAGTAAATGGAACTTTGACATCCAAATGTCAGTAACAACTGTGGCATTCTTTTAGATACAACAGAGTGAGAATACAACACAGCCTAAAACACATCTGCGCTGATCATCCACATTCAATCCAAATGAAATTCTCCACATTTCACACTTGCAGGTTTTTAAGACTTTTGCTTAGATGTCACTTCTGTTTCGTGCATTTCCTGTAAAGAGGTTTCTATCCTCACCAAGCTTCCTCAACCCATTTCCTTCCCGCCCACATCTCCTATAGGTGGCCGCTGCTGTGCATTCTCACGGCATCCCTTTCCTGAAATGCACTGCGCAGCAAGACAGACCACTTTGTTTGCCACTCCCATCCATGAGCTCTGTTATTCACAGTTATGTGGGAGGCAGCACAGCACTGAGACTGAGAGCCTGGCTTCTGGAGTCAAACCACAAGCATTTTTATCCCAGCTTCATAATTTATCAGTTGCATGACGCAGGGAAATTATTTAACCATGGTGTCTCTGCATTTCCTCTTCTTTAAAATGGAAACAATAAATTAATGCTTGCCTCATAGAGCTGAAGAACTGAATTCATAAAATCATTTCTATAAAGTAGTAGAACAGGACTAAAGATGGAGTAACTTCCCCAAAATTGCAAGCTATTATTATACTCCTATTGTTAGCACCAAGTGTGTCATGGAATAAATCCACAATTGATACTGGTTCCAAGAATTATCTGTGTTGCACTATTGAATATAAATATAAAAGTATGGTGTCATAATTTGATTTTAAAGATTATTATAAAAACTGTGTTACTTTTCCCAGACTATTTTATTGCACAGAAAAGCAATGTTCCATAGAACACTTCGCGCAAGTGACTAAGATGGTTTGGACAAGGTCTACATACATCTTAATAGGAAACATAGTGCCCAGCCCATCGAGTTTCAAAGTGCCAATCTCCATCAAAATCATAACTAAAGGGCATTTTTACAAAGATATTGGCTTTCTGGTGCATTAGGGGTATGACAGCAATTGTGTGTGAAGTAATAGCCTAAACTGAACAGCTAAAACAAAACTGGGTTGGAAGTGATCACTAATATAAATTGTATCAAAGCCAATTCAAAGGGAGCAAAACACTAACGCATATTCTCAAACAGACACATGACAACATGTATAGATGTTACATGTGTTTCATTCAGAATCATGAAACACATTAATAACTGGGGTAATGGAGATGGATATCTCAGTTGACGTTACCTTATCTATAACCCAAGATGAGAGTAAAACTGTAAGGTTTCATGTGAAACCTTGTGAAAATACATGTTCTAGGCTTACAATAAAAATGGCCATCCCGCTAACTCTTACCTGAGTGCCAAAACATTTTACACAGTTCAGAGACTTCATGTTAAAGATATCTGTTTCTTACATTTAGTGAGATGTGTCACAGTGCAAACTAATATGCATTCTTGTAGTTCTGTCATAAAGTCACTTAATAATCGTCCATGAGAATCAACATGATGCACAATATTTCTACATCACTTAACATTATTTGTCTAATATTTCATTAGTATCAATGCTGAGTTACCATTTTCCAATAATGACCCATCCATTTATTCAGAGAGATTACTATGTGACTACTATGCGACCAGCCATTCTAGGTGCTGGGGACCAGTTATAAACCACATTAACATCAAAGTATTTTCTGTAGTCAGAAATTATATCTAATGAGACAGGATGAGTGCCAACTGATGAATCACTACAATACATGGTCTGTCTGATGGTGATAGATATTATGCCAAAAAAGGGGGAAGGAGATAAGAAATATTGCAAGACTCAGGAGGTTGTCACAGAGAAGCAACATCTCAGTAAAGGTCTGAGGGAGGAATGAAGAGACCACATTATGAAAGTACATAGAAAAAAGCCTTCCATCAGAAGTTTCGAAAGTGCAAAGGCCCTAAGGTAGGATGGATATAAATGGCGAGCAGTTGTCCCACAAAGAGAGTGTGGCCACCACAGTCATCAGCATACTCATAATGTATATATGCTAAAAGAATTATTTTATTTTTACTCACTGCAATGCACACAGAAATAAGATTTAATAAGGTTTAGGTGATGATCAAACAACAGTCATCGTAAATTGTATACTTCTGCATCAGCATTGCTTATTACATTTTTCCTACTGAATAAACCCTGTGAGAAGAGAAAAGAATGGGTTCTCAGTTCTATAACATGCTGAGGTTATATGCTACAGAGGAGTAATTCTGGGAAGAGACACATTCAACTACTACCCATTTACCGAAGAAACTATGTAGTTGTGTCCCATAAAAGACAGGATGAAATTAGACCTCAAATCAAAAACATTTTTCCTCCTACCAGCACAGTCCTTTATTTCACTGAAATTCAGCACCAGGATATAATACCTAGGAAAGGAATGAAAACTGGGGTTGCGTCGTTAGAGAATGTAATTCAATTCACCTGTTTATTCAAATGTGGAAATACATAGTTGTGTGAGTTGGGTTTGAGATTATAGCTTGTTCTCCTCAAAACTGGAGCTGAAGTACTCACGAACAGAGGAGGGCATGTGAAAAAGGCCATGCTCATCACATACCTGACGTGACTGCAGGATACTACAGTGTTCTTTCAAAAAACACATGTGTATACCCCCACCACACACTGCTAAGACCGATCCCAGTGATAGTTGTGTAATAGGAGAACATTCCTGAATTACCCACAACTTTGCTACAGTTTAAGGCCTTTGACATGGATCCAAGGTGTGCCTGTCTCTCCCTGCTTGCGGGGACAATGGCTTCCTCCTTCAAATAATGTTTGTGGTATTGTTTTGGAGTGTACTACAAACCACCATAAGTATGGTAATCTTTTGTAAAACAATGCAAAGAATCAATGAGAAAATGAAGGATTGGGCAAAAGCTCATCTTTACGCACATGCCATCTATGAGATATTCCACATGGTAAGTAATTACCACTTGTAAAATCAATAAAATGTAACTGTTCATAGTCAAGGGGAGGCAAATCTACTTTACTGCCCCTTCCATGGTCTCTTCCCACAGACTCTTCTCAGAAATCGAAAGTATCAAGAGTGATGCTGTGCAGCTTCAATGTCTGAGTGGTAAGAGTCGTACAGCTTTTGCCATCGCTCCTTGGAGGAGTCCTTGTTGGCCCCTGGCTGTCACGTTGTGAGGAAGCGGAGTAGTGATGAGGAGATGCCAACGTGGAGGACACACGAGGTCCCTGCCCCAACCCCAGCTGATTTCTCTCCTCAGTGGCAGCAAGAGTCAGACATTAAACAATATTAAATGACTGTAGGCATTCCAGTGCCCATTTGATAATGAAAGAGGGAAGTTCCCAATCCACCAACAGAATTATGTGGGAAATGAATTGTTTTTCTTACTAGCTATGAGGTTTGGGTCTGCTTTGTCACAGACCAATAGATAACTGGAAGAGCCAATGAGTGAGGGTGAGGCCATGCTGCTCTCTGGGGGAGGTCGCACGGGAGCCAGGCCAGTGCCCCACATCTGCACAAGCACTACTGCCTCTAAAATAACTACGTGTCCTCTTAAACCACACGCTAAAGAGAGGTGTTCATCTCCATAATGAAGTAAACATGCATTCTAATTTGAATAAAAGAGTCCAGATCCAGCATAATACGCTGAAACTATAAAGATGGCTTTTTGAAAAATGTCACCCATAAAAGAAGAAAACAGCTGTTGGGAGTGATTATACTTAACACCCATCACACATTGGAAGAATGTCTTTTTTGAATTGATTGGAATTTCTCATTAGTATTTTTATGGTAAAAAAAAAATTAAGGCAAACAGTCCATGAGGCGAGAAGAGAAAGCTATATAAGAAATTCAGTCTGTTTCAGGTATACATGATTTTGCACTGGCTTCAAATACCCCTCTGAGAAATATATCAAGTAAATGATCAGAGAACAATAGTGCAATCATCACCTATAGTTAGAATATTTTCCAAGTAGCCATGTAAAAATATCAAGGTAAAGGTGTTAATTATTGCTTCTATTTAAGACACAAAAGCTTTTATGTTCATAGGAGGAAAGTCACTTCAAACCTTAATTGCACAAAAATATTACATAAGGTCAGAGAAACAGCCCTGAAAAGCACACTCAGTCCCTGAGTGAGCCCCTTAAGACTGAGCAACATTCAAATACTGTGGGGACTCACCCCTGAGTCCGTCCTCACCAATTCTAAGATGATTAGTAAAAGTTGTAGGGTAGACACCACCGTTGTTACAAATTTTCACCCTACTCTATGCAAATATCTGACACTGATCTGAAGCCAACGTGCATGGTCTCTTCAAGTCCAAGTCCTAAGCATAAGAAGGCCACTGCACAGGTAGTGACAATAGTTAATCCTTTTCATACAGATCAAGGTAGATGATAAGTCATAACACAATTTAAAAATACACATTTGAAAATCTGAGAATATGAGGTCAGTAATCACAGCTAATTCATCTGTTTAAGCCCCAGTGATTGGCTCATATTATGAATTCAACATACAGTATCATCATCTGTTAAAAATCTGTTATAGAAAATCTCTGTCTCTCTGAAAAAGAACTCAAAAAATTAAAGTTTTGCTAAACTGAATGAACAGTTTTAGAAATGAAATTGTATAGGGAATCATGAAGCAATCAGAAATTAACAGAATAAATATGTATGTGTATGTAAGTGTGTATATACACACACGCACACTTAAATGAAATTTAAAAGAAAGCAGCATTTACTATATTAAATATTTTCTAATAAGCTCATTTTCTCAACAGAAAAATCTAAGGTACTAACCAGATTCAAGCTTATAATGTTTCTATCAGAAATAAAGATGAAATAATTCATTCAGACTAGTTGCTTTGGTTAGAAAAAAGATTACATGAATTGTTTATAATATGAAGATAACATCAATAATGCCTTTTATTATGAAACTTATTTGCTAATGTCCGTATTTTCAAATTAACAAATACAAAAGATTGATTTTCTCCATAAATTATTATTTCCATAAGAATGCCATTAAAATTGTTAGAGCTTAATTCCCACTCCATCAAAATACAATATGAACATGTATAATATGGATACAATATGAATACATAAACTATTTTCCCAAAATATATGCTAAGCATTGTCAAAAAAGATGTCTCTTTTTATCATATAAACTTACCTATCAGTAACATTATCCCATGACAAAAGCAGTGATGGTCAGTGTGACAAGGAAGATGGGGTGCAATTCATTTCATTGAGGGGAAAAGGTCCCATTCATTGTTGGAATGAAGAAAGGAAAAAAGGGAGGGAAAAAGGGAGGGGTGGGTAAGAAACAGAGAATGAGAGAGACAGAGAGAAAGAAAAAGAAAGAAATATATGTTATTATGTTATATTAATATATGCTATGCTAATATACGTTATGCTAATATGCTATACAAAATAATTTCTTTGTAAAAATTAGAGTAATACAGAATTTACTTTCACTATATTGGCCCTAAATATATATGTAACAAACATGATAAATAATTTTACAGAATATGAAATACAAGGTAGCTCTAAATTCACTTACTATTATAGTATTATTATTATTCATTGCTCATGTGAAATGGTAAATATTTCAAAGTTATTGAGTAAGCCTAATTAATACACATTTCTTTTTTCTCTTTTTGTTTAGTCGATTCTAGTGAGAGGGGAAGGGAGGGAGAAAGAGAAGGAGAAAAAAATTGATGGGAGAAAGAAACATCAATTGGTTGCCTCGTGTCCATGCCCTGACTGGGGGCTGAACCTGCAACCCAGACATGTGCCTTGAGTGTGAAATGAACCAGCAACCTTACTATGTGCAGGATGGTACCCAAACCACTGAGCCACACCAGCCAGGCCTAATTAATACATATTTCTGAAATAGACTATGATAAACTTATGAAGAATAGAATAAGTGTATAGAAATTCTATAAAGCAATTCATAAACACCACAGATACTGATTTTGATTCAGAGATATATGATAGGTGAAACTTATAAACCCACATATAACTGATATAGTTACACAAATACAAAGGAAAAATAAATAAGGCTTAATACATCTAAAGACGGTTTCTTTTTAAAAATAAGAAAAATAAAGTTGTTTGGGAGATAACTTCCATAATAACTCCTATTAGATATCTATCTTCTGTCTTTTAATGTGGTTGACATTGTCTTTTCAGAATACAGTAAAGTTGTGTCAAGCAAATAATGGAAAACATTCTAAGGAAATGGGTATGGATACTTAATACAGATTCAATATTTTATTGAGGCACACTGTATGGATTTACTAGATAAGATTTTAATTGAAAATATTTTAATTTAATTTCTAAGGCTTGTTATGGTTTGTTTTTCTACATGATCATTCCCTCAACGAACAGCTCCATAATGCTGAACCATAAATGATTAGTACAGCAATTATCTAATATAGATAAATTCCAATTATGTAAAGAGAAATAAATCATGTACTATGCTTGTTTTAACAAAATGTGGTTTACTATAATTTCATGATTGTATGAAACCTAGAAAATATATTTCATTCAGCAAAGAAATTGTCACAAAGGCTACAAATATATATATCACACATATATATTTAATATATAATATAAAATTTCAAACTTTTCTCGTAAAAAGTAAAATTCTGAACAATTCGTTTTAAGATCTTTTTTAAAATTTAAATATGTATATATTTAATTTTTTATTGTTGTTTAATGACCCTTGTATCTCATTTTGTGTAGCTCCTCAGGGCTCCTTTCTACCTGCCAGATTGAATACTGCCCAATTCAAATGGAATTTTGCTGAAATCAATCCTTAAAATGTTTAATATGCCTCAGTTTCTCTTTTCACACTTTGTTACATATCAAATTGTGTTATGGCTATTTACATTTTCATAGAAAAATTCTAGATTAGATGATTCTGAAGACCAGAATGATATTAGTCATGGATTTATGAGAAAACCAAATTAGCAAATGGATGTAAAGACAAATGGTTAATAGTGAAATTCAATTATGATTATCCATCACCAGTAGAAGATATTTCAACTATATATAGATGTTTGAAATGACACTTTCATTTCTCAGTATTTATGGTTCTTGAACTTTCTCTAAATTATTCTGTTGATAACTTTTAGTCAAATAAACTGGAAATGGCATTGGCATTATCTATACAGACTTACAAAGTATGAATAATTTGATATAAGAGCTGCAGTCAAGTGATTCGGAAAAGGTAACAGAGTGATACAAACAGCCCAGTTATTCAAAATCACATAATTCTCAAGTGTTATCTCTTAACACTTGTTAGGAGAGAACTGGATTTCTCAGAATGCCTTCACAGCTACATCTTTTTTTTTTTTAACTGTGTAGGTTATTGTAGGGTGCTAGATATTAATAAAGGAAGAAAGCAAAGGGAATCAGACATTATTGATTAACCAATAGGAAGTTACAGCTTCACACACTCCCCAGAGAACCACTGCTCTGTTCCCTGCAGATCACTGGGGGCAGGAATAGAACAAACAAGAGGGAGGTTAGCACATGCAGAGCACAAGTCAAATGGTGCAGGGGAAGTGCTTCTACGAGACACGCACACCATAGGGGCCTGTCAGTCTAACATGGGAATGGGATCAAGTGGTGCAGGGGTGGGCCCATCAAAGGCCCACTAAAGCTTGGGAAGTTGATGGGTTATTTTGAAAAAGTTCTTGGTCCTTCACAAGCCCAAAATAATATAATCCCAGGGAACAAAGCCCTTTCCTCTCTCTCACTCAGAAATACTCACTCGTGCTGGTCTTGTTCGTTCCGTGTTCCCTCTCCACAGTGACAAAGAGTGGCCTCGGCAACTGCATGGCCAACAGCCACAGGAATGCCATACACAAGCTCCAGGTGGGAGCCTGGGTGCAGCATCACGGCAATGGATTGCAGCTGGGAACACACACTAAGCTAGCTGTGTGGCAGGAAAGGCTGAACTAGACGAGCTTTAATACGGCATGGGATCTCTGGACAGCGTCCCTATTTCTGGCCCTGGTTTTCCATGGTGGGACAAATGGAAATGGGACATTAAGAACCCCAGGGAACTCTTTGGGTTTTGCATCTGATGCTACCAATAAATCTCATCACAGCTCATCCTCCCTTGTGGGTCTCCTGAAGTGCTTTCCTTGTGACACCACAAGAACTCTGCTTCCACTGGGAACACCTAGACGTGCTGCTTTTTCCGAATTTTAAGGAAAAGTTAACTCTTAGATATTTCCATTTTAAAACAACTTGAAGATTGAATATGGGAGGTGGGGGGTGGTAGGGAGCGCAAGGGAGAGTAATGGGGGAGAAATGGGGACAACTGTAGTTGAACAACAATAAAAAAGAAAGAACCATATTCTTTTGAAAGATATTTGATAGTGTCAAAAGTAAAATATGATGAAACAAAACAAAAACAATGAGTGGTGAACATGCAATGCAATATACCTGAAACCTGTATAACTTTTTATCCAATGTCACCCCAAAAAATTCAATTAAAAAAAAAACTGTCTATGGAAAATTAGTCTTCTAGGAGATAAGAAAAAAAAGTTTTAAACAAATAATTTATGAATTGCTTTGACTAAATTAGATGGGACTGTTAAACTAATCAATCCATCCTAGGAATCAACCAAAAATAATTATGACACCTACCATAGTATAAATCCATTTGTCACTTTAAACCCCTTCTTCCCACCAGCTTCCTTCCCTGAGTAAATGCGCTGTTACTTCTTCCAGCTAAACTGCTGAGTCATCCTTTATTCTTAATTTCTGTTAGTTGCAACAATCAAGCCCTTAGCAGGTTTTGCATGCCCTTATCCCGACTCGCATAATGAACTCTGAATTTCTCCACGTCTTGCATCCTTATTGCTACCACTCCAAAGTTTCGAGTCTGCCCGCATCCCCCAGCCTGGATTATTTTATTTGCATCTAAACTGTGTCTCAGTGTGTATTCATGGTCTTCACCCACCCAATCTCCCTGTGTAAATCAAACTCGTCCATAAATATAAGTCAAATATTACCTTTTTTGCTTTAACCTATCCCATGTCTTTTGAATTAGGAAAAGAAAAAAAACAGTTCTTACTATGTCTTACAAGGACCTATTTTATTTTTCTGTATGGCTTTTCACTACATTCCAGAAATAATTTTCCTTTGCACTCCATGTTAATTCCTTTCTTGATCCGGGGCACTTTTACCTAGCGCTTCCTACTCCCTAGAGTGCTCTTATCTTAGGTTTTGGCAGACCTAGTTGAGATCACTCTTAATCTCCATGCCTTCCTTCAAAGTTGATCACCGAAGAGAGTCTGTTTCCAGCCTCTCTATTTAATGGTGACCCTCCTTTCTCTCACATCACTGTTTCATTTATTTTACAACATTTATCTTTCTCCATTCCTAATTATTTTATTGATTCATTCTGTTTATTATCTCTCTTCCAGCTAAGCTGTTCACTCCCTGAAGGGAGTGATTCAATTTTCACTGCTAAGCACCTTGCAGAATTCTCTACATCTAGTAGGCATGTGATAAATATTTATTGAATGAATTAAAATAAAAAATAAAACGTATGCTTATCGCCATCTTGCAATAGAGTTTTTTATGGGAAGTTCATTATCTCTCAGTCAGTACTAGTCACGCGATAGAAATAATCCCCTTCTCCCTCTGCCCCTGGATGTCTTAATATAGGGTTGAAAGATTAAATATAGGGCACCCAGGTAAACAGACCTTTCAGATAAAGATGATTTTTTAAAGATGTCCCAAATATTGCATGAGAGATTCTTAATCAAAGAAACTATTTGGTATCTATCCTAAGTTCAAATTGAACTAGGCATGCTGTATTTGTATTTGCTAAATCTGGTGATCTTACTACAGAATATACTGCATATGAGGGGTGAATGGTTCACTCTTTAAGGAAAAAATTTGTTTAAACCACTAACTTTCACAATTGTGTATAAACCCTAGGTCTGGTGACTTCTGAAGCCTACGGATAGGCTGCTTATCAGCCATGTGGGTCCTGACGATCTAAGGTTGCCAAAGAATTTGACTATAGCCCTGGCTGGCATAGCTCAGTGGACTGAGTGTGGGTTGCGAACCAAAGTGTCGCAGGTTCGATTCCCAGTCAGGGTACATGCCTAGGTTGCAGGCCATGACTCCCAGCAACTGCACATTGAGGTTTCTCTCTCTCTTTCTTTCTCCCTCCCTTCCTTCTCTAAAAATAAATAAATAAAATCTTAAAAAAAAAGGAGAATTTGACAATGGCAGACCCTGGCTTAGATTTCATCAGAAGTTTGACTGATAGAAATGATATTTATGGCAGATAACTTAGAGAATGGCTGGCATATTTATTTATCTAAGCACACTAATTATTATTCCAAGGATGCAGGAAGATGAAGGATCTAATAAACCAGGACATTTGTATATTTTTGTCAAATTACCGAGGCTTCTAACAAAAGAAAACTCATGTAATTTCTTTTGTAGTTATGTTCTTGCTTTACTCTAAGAAAATCTGCAGAAATAACTAAATACAGCCAATTTGGTGCGTTTCATAGTCGCACTCCCCACATCCTCCTCTACTGCACTGCTCAGCGTTCGCTCAAGGAAGGTTCTCACAATGCGTTATTTCTGACCCCGTGGCTTCCGTGCCCAGCTAAGTGGATGCCAGGCTCACTGCCATTGACAACCTTGGAATTGAAGAAAAGAATTCTATTAACATCTCTCTAAGCAAGTTTGTATTACTCTGATATGTAGCTACTGTGAAATACAGTTATGTATGTGTGTGTGTGTGTGTGTGTGTGTGTACTCCATTACATTGTCATATTCAATTTCATTCTTTGTTCACTTTCCTTCCAATGAATAACAAAGAATAAGAACCTAAGGACAAATATGTTCCCTCTGGTATGTATTTCTATATCAGTACAGAAATTCTCTTGTATGTTAATAAATACAAAATGTCCTCATTTTTATACTCCATTTATACAACTTTGAATACCCTCTCAGTTTCAGGCATTATGTTACATTAATTATTTACATTCCTCCGCACTCTGAAATCCCCATCCAAGAAAGAAGATACATTTTACCTGTAACCATTAGTCATGTCCACTACTATTGAGTCTCATGAATAATAATATTACAGGGTAAAAACTTAAGGTATGGGGATCAAATAGGAGAAGTGAATTAAACAAAAATATTTTACTTTTACTGTATATTTATTCTTAATTATGCATTTGAAAAATAATCTAAGATATATATATATCAAAAGATACTTCAAATGTCTGTGATTTTTAAAAAATCTCATCCAATAGCATTTTGATGCATTTATGTCTTCAGTTTTCAGTTAAATACTTTAAATGTCATATATTAATTTGCTAATGTATTAACAAATTACCCACAGCTTTAGATGAAACTGATGGCGTCACTTGAACCAACACACTTACTTCTCTTACGTAATTATCCCAAACTTTGTAAGTGGAAACCAACAGATTTTATATTTATATATGACTACAACTGTGGAATATGCAATACACATATAAATTATATACTAAGGAATTATTGTTAATGTGTCTTTTTACAGGAGAATTTTTCAAGCTTACAGATCGACCATGATTTAAAATAATAACAAAATTATTCTTATTTAAAAATCTCCTGAAGATTAGAATTCAGTTAGAGCAAAATGACAAATGTACCTAAGAGGAAAATTATTTTATTAATGAGTGATTTGTAAGAGAACACAAACTACTGTCACACTCAAAAACAAGGGTGCTATCATACTCAAAAATAAGGGTGTCTAAGACTTTGTTTTTAATTTTAGGCTGAGGCCCCAAATATGGAAATCTGTTATTTTTTTCCTCCCAATTTCCCAAACTGATGACTTTGTCACTATTCTGTCAGAAAACAACTGGAAACAAACACAAGCTTGTTAAAAAAAGTTTAAATAGTGTAGTGCATTCTATTTGGTGAGGTAAAAAAGTAAATAAACAAAAACGTGGGAAAGCCACATGTGTGTTTTCTATGCTAATTTAATAAGGTGACTGGAGAATAAAAAACACAAACATTGATTCATTTGCTTACAGTGACAAGGATTTTTTTAATACACAGCGTAGTATTCCCTGCAATATAAAAATATAAATTTATATAATCTGGTAGCTACACTAATTTGCACAATTCCATTTACTCCACAGCTACCAAACACTCTGCTGATTTCATGTTGACCTTTGTGTAGACTACATTAGCATTCTCAGGTAAAATAATTCATTGTGCATTTTAATTCAATCAACTGTGCTCCACCAACTTCAAGCTGCTGAAAATACTTCTGAGTAAATACTTCTGAGATATTCGTCGTTGTGTTGCTCTTTATGCTTCCATTTTCTCAGATGCCTCATGACCTAGAAAATCACAGAATCAAGTATTTTCTTTAAAACTCACTGCTCTTGCCCTCCAGTCAGTGACAGTCAAGAGTCCTCACAGGAGGCGACAGAGGAAGGTGGGCAGCAACACGGTCAGCCACCGGGGTCCTCATCATCCAGGCTTGCTAGAGAACTTGGCTCTGAACAGACCCTTGCTTAATTGTCATCAGAAGTCTGATCGGGGAGCTAAAAACCACACCCTCCAGAGGCAAAACCATTGTCACCTGCCCTCAACATTTTTTTTCTATCTATGTGACTTGGAGCAATTTACTTTACTTCTGGGTGCCTCAATGCAAAAAAAAAAAAAATGGGACAAAAAGTGTACCCTATGAAACAGGAACAATTGAAAGATAAAATAAGATCATTCATGGGGTGTCTCTTACTACCAGCATCTAGCACACATAGAGTGTTCATTACACTTTAGTTTTTATTACTGTTTTACTATTACTAATGCCTCATCATTTACTAGGCATTGCAGAGCAGGCATTTTTAGTTATCTAAGAAAACATGTCACAAGTCCTTTTCTTCCTCCAGTTCAGAACCCTATTCAAATAGTAACAACCCCATGATCCTTATCAAGTGAGATTTCTCAGCCAATGTTTAATGCATGATTATTAATCACACCAGGGGCTGCAAGTGTCACATTATAAGCGTATTACCACACCCTTGTCTAATTGACCATATAATCTATTGCATTATCAAAATTTAAAGCTGAAATATGTGTTCAAGCACCCTTAACATAAAAGAAAGAAGTTTGTAACTGATTTCATTAGATTTTCTTAAATAAATAAACTGTTTTAGAGCAGTTTTAGGTTTACAGCAAAACTGAGTGGGAAGCATGGAAAGTTCCCATAACCCTGGTCTCTCACACACGCAACCTCCCTGCCTCCCACCATGCTAACACCCCTCGCCACAGCGCTGCATTCGTTTCAATGAACCTACGTCATATCATCACCCAAAGTCCAAAGTTTACTTTAGAGTTCACTCTTGGTATTTGACAAATGTATAATGACATCCATGTAGCCACCTTTGAAGAATTATACTAAACACCAGGTTGGCCAAAAAGTCTGTTTGTTTGTTTGTTTTCTGTAAGATGGCTCTAGTAGCACTTGGTTGCATATAATTTCATTCAAAACAATTTTGTTAGATTGTATTGTGACAGCTGTCCTAACAGCATGCATTAGAAAATAACACAATAAATGTAGTGAATATTCATGCAGCCATCATTTTTGGCATATTATTCTTTATTATTCCAAGAAAGGTAAAAACACAAGTGGAATGTAAAAAAAATATGTAGCATATGAAGAAGGCACTGTGATTGACCTAATATGTCAAAAGTGGTTTGCAGAGTTTCGTGCTGGAGCTGGTACGTCCAACCTTTTGGTGTCTCTGGGCCACACTGGAAGAAGAGTTGTCCCGGGTCACACATTAAATACACAAACACTAACAAAACTGATGAGCAAAAAACAGGTATTAAGTAAGTTTATGGTTTTGTGTGGGGCCATATTCATAGCTATTCTGGGCTGCATGCGGCCTGTGGGCTGCAGGTTGGGCCAGAGGCCGGACTCGCCTACCTGGGGTTTCTCGCTGCAGGATGCTCAATGTGCAGGTAGAGAGGCTGAAGTTGACATCGATCAAATCGAGACATTAACTGAGAATAATCAACACTATACCACGTGGGAGATGGTAGACATACTCAAAATATCCAAAGCAATAAAGTTTTTGGTGAAAATGAAAAATAAAAATATGTCTTTAATTTTATGGAAGAAACCAAACAGATTTTTTGGCTAACCCAATGGTTTCATTACCCTAAAAATTCTCTGCGCTCTGCCTATTCATCCCTCTCTCCCAGGTAACACCTGGCAACCACTCACCTTTTCACTGTCTCCATAGATTTGTCTGTTCCAGGAGATCATGTAATTAGAATAATACAGTATGTAGACTTTTCAGATTGCCTTCTTTCACCTGGTAAAGTGCATTTAAGTTTCCTGCATGTCTTTCTATGTGTTGATAGTTCATTTATTTTTTACCTCTGTTGCATTTTTTGGTAGAAAAAGCTTCAAGTTTCCCACCATTTTGTATGATGTCAGCTATAGGTTTTCTGTAGGTGGTTTGTATCAAATTGAGTAAGCCTCTCTCTGTACTAGTTTGTAGAGATTTTTAAATCACTAGTGGGTGCTTAATTTCGTCAAATACTTTTCTATATTTATATTTGATTATGCAATGTTCTTCTTTAGCTGGTGATGTGATGAGTTTCATGAATTTCTTTTTTAAATGTTGAGTCAGGCCCTGGCAGGTGCAGTACAGTGGATTGAGCAAGGGCCTGAGAACTGAAAGGTTACCAGTTCGACTCCTAGTCAGGGCATGTAGATTCCATGCCTGTGTTGGGCCAGGACCCCAGTAGGGGGCATGCGAAAGGCATCCACACATTAATATTTCTCTCCCTCTCTTTCTCTTTCCCTTCCCCTCTCTCTAAAAATTAAATAAAATTTTTGAAAATGCAGAATCAGCCTTGTATTCTAAGATACATCCCAATTGGTCAAGGTATATAACATCATCTATATACTGTTGAATTCAATTTGCTAATATTTTATTGAAAAATTGCACCTACGTTGCCCTGGCTGGTGTGGCTTAGTGAACTGAGTGTCAGACTGAGAACCTAAGGGTCTCTGGTTCGATTCCCAGTCAGGTCGCATGCCTGGGTTTTGGGGCCAGGTCCCAAGTGTGTAAAAGGCAATCACACATTGATGTTTCTTTCCCTTCCTTGTCTCCTTTCTAAAAATAAATAAATCAAATATTTTTAAAAATTCATCAATGATAATAAAATACACTCATCTAAAGTTTTCTTGCATTGATTTTGGTTTGGTTTTAGCAAAACAGCCCTAATAGAACGAGTCACAGGGTATTGCCTCTGCTCTGTGTTCTGGTAGAGACTGTTGAGAATTATTATCAGTGCTTCCTTAAGTGTTTCATAGAATTTACCAGTAAACCCATCTGGGCCTTGTGCTTCCTGTTCTGGAACATCATTAACTTTGATTCCATGTCTTTAATAAATGTAAGCCTATCCCATGTAAGTTTGGGCAGGTTGCATCTTTCAAGGAATTGGTCTATTTCATCTTGGTTATTAGTTTGTGATAATAGAGCTATTTATAGTATTCCCTTATTATCTTTTTAATGTTCTTGGAATCTGTAGTGATAATAGTGAGCTGTGTTTTCTCTCCATTTTTCTTATCTTACTATAAGCTTATCAATTTTTTGCCTTTTACAGAAACAGCTTTTCATTTTGTTGATCATATTTCTATTGATTCCTTGTTTTCAATTGCTTTGATTTCTGCTCTCATTTTTATTACTTCTTTTCTTCTGCTTACTTTGGATTATTTTATTCTCTCTTCCTCACTTTCAAAAGTGAAATCTCATAAGATTTTTAAGGGCAATGTATTGTGAATGTGGCATTTTAAAAATTACTTAATAAAGAATCACACATCATGTAAAATTAAATACTATCTCCTTCAGAATATGCTCTTTTTCCATTTCACAATCTATACCTATCATGACTAAGTTTTCAATGATCTGAAGTCACTGCTGTTTTAGGTAAAACTGATAGAGTTCTCTGGAAACTAGAAAAGAACATTCCCTTTAATCCCCACTCATTCATCCACGAGTCCCTCCTACCTACCTTACTCCCTCTGCCCCAAAATAAAATCCACTTTTATGTAGATTAGTCAGATAAGAGAAAACTTGAATAATAAAACTAAAACATCAATGGGAGATAAGGCAACTAGATCAAATTAACTAGAGCACTAGATTAACATTATGGCAAAGAATGCAAGTAGTTTTTACATCGGTCTCACTATAATTTGATGAAATAAAACTCAAGTATGAGTACAGCAACTAACCAGAAAGATCCTATTCTGTCATGCAAACCTTTTAGAAAGATATGCTGTATGGTGAAGGGCAAACAACAGCTTGGAAATCCATGAAGCATTAAAGAAAAGCAATAAAGCATAATTTGGTTGTATGGATTATGACAAGTAGAAACCCAGCCAAGTGGAGAATAGTGAAACACACACACACACACACACACACACACACGCACACAAATTAGAGTTAAAAGAGGAGGATCAAAATATCTGGAGAAATAATGGAAGTGTTGGCTCCAAAGCCACTGTTTTGATGAGGTCACACTGACCCCTCTGGTTAATGTAGTACATTTTACTCACCCTCGCTCCCAATCTCTCTTACACTTTTCTACATTACTTACATCTATAATTTATAATTTGCTTATCAGTTATGTTTATTTTCAATATCTCTCAAAGAATATAAACCCAGCAAGAGCTTTATGTCCTCTTTTTTTATATGCCTCACGTATTGTAAGCCTCTCCATGTGTCCTGGATTTACCTCCAAAATTTAACCCACGTTCCTCTTTTGTTGCATTGGTGACTGTAATCCTACCTAGAATACCACAACCTGTTTCCATGTATCCACTCTTCTTTCTTACCATAATCTAGCACTTACTGGAAAAAGCAATTTTTTAAGATTTTATTTATTTTTACAGAGGGAAGGGAGGGAGAAAGAGAGAGAGAGAGAGAGAAACATCAATGTGCAGTTGCTGGGGGCCATGGCCTGCAACCCAGGCATGTGCCCTGCCTGGGAATTGAACCTGCGACACTTTGGTTTGCAGCCCGCACTCAATCCACTGAGTTACGCCAGCCAGGGCTCGTAAAAAGCAATTTTTAAAAAAGTAAATATCATCATTATCATTCTACAATTCCTTACTCTCCTAAAAGCTTATAAAGCCCTGCATACATGGCATGTACCTCCTCACTCATCCTTGACTATGTTGTATCTTCATTTAGCTTTCCATAATTCCGTCAATATTCAGGGCTTTGTTCTCTGTCTCGGGCACTTCACAAGGGTTACTTCCTCACCGGCACTGCCTTCCATCCCATCTTTCTATGGTAAGTTTCTTTTCATTCTTGGAGGCTTTATTTAAATATTGCTCCTTCATATCTTTCTTTGACCAACCTTTCTAAAGCTGCACTGTTGGCCTTTGAATATGTTATTCACTCCATTCCCGTTTCTTTGTTAGTTGGGACAAACGAAAAGTAGCCACTTGTGCAGTAACTTATTAGCCAGGCAGGCCTGGGTCGTTCAAGCTCTGCCCATTCAAAGAGCCTCTTAGCATGATTATACCTGAAGCCCCCAAACAGAAAATCCAAAGACAACCTCTACTTTTGGAACTGACGATTTCAAAGGAAAACCAATAAGCCTGAGCTGCATCCCTCTGAAACATTTTCATAAAATAATATGAAGATCTGGACAAACTGTTGATGACTATGTGGAATTCTAGTAATGTACTAGAAAGTACCTTTGGAGTCTCGTTTCCCGGTTACATCTACTACAAAAGATATCGTTTGAGAAGAAATTTCCATATACTACTCGGCACTTGGCCATCGGACTGCGAGGTGGTATACAATTCCTGGCAGACTAATCACTGTGTAATTTTACACTTTGATGACCAAATGCTTAGACACGTTTCTGGTAAATGCATGACCAGTATGCCACCGTGTGCTGTGCACAAATACCTATCAGCTACATTTATGTGGATGAAAGGTATTAAACAGAATTGAAACAGACAACCGCTGTCCGTTTCTGTGGAGAATAAAGCAGTTGGCATCACAAAGTGGATCCAAAATGTGCTAGGAAATGACTATACATTAAGACAATGAAGGTTACAGGAGGTCTTTGGGGACACTCAAACTAAATTATATCTAAGTGTGATTACCATCGACCAGTCTCAGTACAAGCCTGTGACGAAAATAAAGTGACTGGCTCTGTCCCCAACTGTCTTCAAACCCAGAGATAACTGAATTGCAGCCAATTTTAATGATGCTTATCCATAATATATATAATATTTGTGCAACGGCTGATTCTGTTGGAAATTCATATCAAATCTGTAGTTCTTACTAACTTGTGTCTGATGGAAATATAAATACTATACTAAATGTAGATGTTCAAAGTCATACAGTGTTTTAGTGTAAGAGAGCTTAGGTCAAGGCAGACAGGCAGACTAAGAAGTAAAAGTTTAACTTAGGAAGCCTGGGTTATTCCTACCCTTCATGTTCCAGAGGAAGAGCTTGGCTGGTGCCCTGGAAATAATTTCTCCACTAAGAGAGTGTTTGTGCATCTGGGGCCTTTGGCCAATGGCGCCAGCTTGGAAAGCCAAGGTGATTTATGGTGAACAACTGTTTTTTCTCTAGAAGGGGGCTACAGACTGTGTCATTGAGGCCAGTCACAAGGAGGCTGCATGCTCTATGACTGACCCCAATAAAATTCCTATAGAGCATGGCGTGGATGAACTTCCATCATTGACGGCACTTAGCACATATCGTCACACATCCTTGCTGGGAGAACTAAGTGTATCCCACGTGGCTCCCCATGAGAGGAGACTCTTTGAAACTTATGTGTGGCTTCTCCTGGACTTTATCCCATACACCATTTCCCTCTGCCAATTTCCTTCTGTATCCTTTCAATGTAATGCTCAGTAAGATAAGGGATTTTCTGAATCCTCCTCATCCTTCAAGTGTATTACTAGGCCTGAGGGTTGTTTAGGTGACACATACCACGTTAAATAACAAGGTTGTTATTAGAATTAGGTAAAATAGCGCATTAGGATCATTTAAAACAGGGCCTGACACATGACATACACCACAACTTCACTCTCATGGTTACTATCTCAAGTCTTTGCTGCAGAGAACTTACGATGTAAAGTCACAATGTCGAGTTACCAGAAAATCATCTGTTCCTCCCATTACGATGGGGGAATGCAGCCACAGGGTTTGTGTGAGCTGGGCTCATCGTCTGAACCCTCACATCTCACAGTGCGAGGCAGAGCCTAATCAAGCAGTTAGTATTTCTTCAATAAATGAATTAATAAATATAGATAAGCAAAGGGATTGTGATAAATTTGCTTGGGAAATAGCTCTAAAAGAGTGTAAGTTTTATTTAAATATCAAGTTAAACTGGAAAGGCCTCATTTGGTTTTACAATGTTCCCTAATTAGAATTAGGAACAGTAAAAAGCTAAGTAAATAAAACAAAAAAAATGAAGTTATGAAAATGTAGATTTTGGCTTACTTTTACACAGGCAGTGTTTGGGGATTGTGCTTCAGAGGGGTTACAGCTATATCTCTATTTTTTTTGTGGAGATATTATACATAAAATCCAATTATTCCATGTGCCTTAAATTAATAGTTTTTAAGTTTCAAGTCTCAGATTCTGTCTCAAAAGGCCAAATCAAGTTTTTCTTAGAAGTATTTGTGATTACCCACAAACATTTAATGTTCTTTCACTTTTTTTTTCAATTTCAACCCAAGCATAGAAAGCTCCACCATAACAAGGTATGTGGAGTCCCCCAAAATCCCAATACCGTAAGCTAGTGAATTGCAAAAATGATAAAACTGAACTTGCCTGGCAGACACTCCCTAGATGCAAGCTGATTTATCCATTTTTTGGTTGTATTTGGCGCCACCTGGTGGCAACTGCCTACTGTAGCTTGACTACGAGTCGAGTTCTGGTCCTGGGGTGTTTGTTCGCTGAGATTCTGGTGCACTGGAGGATTCCAAGACACATTTTTCGTTTTCATTCATTGCATTAATTCAATGGAGGGATGTGGGGCCAGGAGAAAACCAGAGTCATTAGGACCCTATCTGGTACCACTGAAATAATTCAGAGCCAGGCCACAAGACTCTGGGAGCAGAGTCAAGTTCAGAAGTCAGTTCTCTCGCTTACTGTATATGAAGTCCCTTATTTACATAAGTCAGTTTTGTCTTAGTTTGTTTATTAATTAAGAGTTGAACCACAAGACTCTACAAGCGAAATTAATGTCAGGTTCATATCTCAGTCTAACTCTTCATTAGACTTGCACTATTTTATTTACCTACACTTATTTGGCCTTAGTTTCTTTATCTGTGAAATACAAGTATTAATATTAATTTCTCCATCAAGTTTTATAATGATGAAATAGATAACCCATATAAGTTCTTATAAGCATTCCTGACACTCAGCAAATCAAAAAAAGCTCTTAGTATCATGTCATGTTGGTAAAACATAGAAAGATGTTTTAAAAAATCTAAATGTATCTACGCTTCGTATGTGTACATTATATCAAGCAACACACACAACAACAAAAACAGAGCATAACAATGAAATTTTTTTTTGCATATAGGAATAAAAAATATCCTAAGCAAGGAAAAAGGATAGTGAGCTAAAAATATCCAAGGATCTTGTGTTTGTGAAATGTGTGTGTGTCTGTGTGTGCATTTTGAGAATTGTGTGTATGTTTTGAGAAAGATATGTGTGAGAGAAAAAATTAAAACCCTAAAATATCACTTTCCATGACAAATGTCTTCAAGAGGAAAGAGTTGTGATTAATCCAAAACATTGATCACAGTAAAGGGAGCCAGACAGAAGAGCTGTATTCTCAACAAGGAAAAAGCCTTCACTCTCCGTTCCTGCTTCAACATCCCTCTCAAGTCTCCTTTCTTTTAGTAAAGTGCCTTTGAAGTACTTCAATCATATTCTCTCTACGAGTAATCACTGATCTCAGTTTTGGCTGTCACCACTGAAAGCAATGCACTTATCCTTATTTTTACTAGAGTATAAGCTTCTTCAAGGGAATCGCTGAGTTCATTTCCTAGTCTGTATCCAGGACATCATTAATTCAATGCCACACATCAAGGACAAACTAATATGATTCTATAAATGTCTGTTTTTGCTTCAACATCACTATTTAAGAAAGTGGATGAAAAAATATGCTAATTGGAGACTTCATTATTTTAAGTACAAGAACTGAGTAAGCAATTGAGACTTTACTATTTTATCTCTACATAAAAGCAGTTTAAACTCCTCACAAGAACTGCCAGATTTCTTCCACGTGACAAAGTTAAACTACGTACTCGTGATATTTTTAAACAGTTTAAACTGCAACCTGGTTCTTCACCAATAGATGAAACATTTCTGATACAGATATACTGATGCCGGTAACATTTAGAAATAACAATTACTTGCTTGCCAGTGTTTTAGGTAATCTGACAGGTATTTTCCAGGCTTTTCTCTGTATCTTGAAACATGTCAATCATTTCCAAGAACACTCTTTCCTTCTTTTTCATGTCTGTAATCGTTTAAGTATGCATGTCAAATGTAGGCCTAGGATAGAGTAAAGAAAAAAATTGGATATTTTTACTAGACGTGAAGAGTGAAAGCACAGAAAATTGAGAGGACCTTTCTTTTTCATACAGATTTCTACTGACCTAAATGTAACCCTGTACCCTTAACAGTCTACACTCATATGCAAATTGTGATATTTTATATCAGTAATTTGCTAAACTGGTATTTAAAAAAAATTTGAGCATAAATGCTTATAAACATTTACAATCTGCTGATTCAGCAAACATTCATCTCTATGTTTTATGTATATTTTAAAAATACATGACCCACTTTATTTTTCTATTTCACAGGGAGAATATTTGTCTGAACTTATGTGTAGAGTTTTCATTTATTATATGTAACGGTTCTGAAATCATGTCCTAGAATTTTATTTTGTGAAAATATGATAACATTTCAAATGTGTTATAGATGGATATCTTTGTAAAATGAGAACTTTTTTTTGGATTTGCTTCATAATTAGATATGGAGTAACAGTTTTCTTAAAGTGGCACAAGATGCATGTAAAGATGCAAATATGAATATTGTAATGAATATATCCAAATATATTATCGCAAGGTCAGTGAGACACATAATGAGATTCAGGTTGTAGATTTCCTCAAGCCAAAATCACCATTCTTCCTGAGATATACAATGTAGAGAGTGAATGCAAAACAAATGAGAAGTGAAACACATTTAACTAGTCATATTCCATCATGATATCTTGTGAAGTAAATTATTCCAAAATTACCTAAACTGTACCCAAGTACCACATACTTCTAGTTCTGATGCATATGGCTTTGAACTCAAATAGGACACGAACGGTGGCTGGTGAACAATGCAATTGGACTGGCCTGTCTCTGGCACCTGAGAGGGCCATTCTAACCCTTGGAACTTCCAAAGTCCTGGGACTGTCTTCCTTATTCATGAGTTCTTTAGATTGTTTCTGATAGTTTGTGCTAATGAAGTTTCTGTGCTAAGTCCCTAGAAAGCTATAGGATGGGGCATGGTCATTCTAAAAAGACCAACTATACAATGAGAGGACCAGAACTTTGAGTCAGCCCCATCTCCAAGGAAGGGAGGGAGGCTAAATATTACCTTCCTTCCCATTGTCTAAGGTTTTAACCCTTCACGACTATGTAAGGAAACCCCAAAACAAACCTTGGACCTCAAGGTCAGGGGAGCCTCCTGGTTAGTGAACACATTGATGTCAGGAAGGTGATGAGCCCTATTTCCACTCAAAGTGGTGTTAAAACTCAGTATTTGCTACTCTCCTAGACCTCACTATATGTGTCTCTTTATGAAGCATTTCCCAAGTTGTATCTATTATAATAAAACTGGAACCATTCAATAGAGCACCTTTCTGAATTCGGACTTATTGTAGCAAATTATCAAACCTGAGGGAGTAAGGAGGATGAATCCTTCCACTTGAATCTAGTCACTGGTGCCCTTTTGTGGCTGGTGTCTCAAGTGAGCTCAAGTCTGTGAACACTCAGGCCTCACCCTGCAGGGTCTGCACCACTACCAACCGGGCTTGTAACAGAAGAGTGGACAATGACTTAAAACCAAGTGGCCTAAATACATACATCACGCAGTACATTTTAAGTGTTTCCAAGCTTATACATACATGTACAAATCCTAAAGGAAAAAAGATTCTCCTGTGCTCCCTAAGTTGACTGCTTTGGCAGAAACTTCTCAAACTGACTCTCAAATCCAAAATAATGTAAAAAATATTATATAAACTAGAAATGAATATCATTAAACATATTATTGGACAAGGGGTCTACAGATTTAGAATATTTCTTGATTTACAGTACTGAAGAATCTTTGTTCATTTAGCATTCCCTGGGTCTGTACACATCAGCTACCAGTTATTCAATGGGTACCCCTCTGACTCTCAGGCTCATCCTGTTTCTGTCTGGCTCTCACAGTGACATAGGTTGTTTTATATACAACTGTGGGGGGTGTGCATGTGTGTGCACGGTGTCACACACAGAGTGCAAGCACTGCCATCACTCAGCTCACTCAACACTCCCCGATGATGAGATGCTATAAATCCAGCATAATGAGCTTTCCTTTGAAGTAAACTTTTAGTGATAATCTGCTTGTGAATATAATAAAAACAACTCTAACTCACAATAAATTACTCTACATTTGGATATCATAAGTGCTTAATTCATATTTGCTGAACAAATGAATAAAAATCACATATATATACATATATATGTATATATGCAGCAAATGCCTTTTAGGCATTTGATTTCTAACTTATCCTTTCTTGTGTGTTAAGAATACATCTTCCTTTTTCTATCTAATCAATGGCAATCTATGTTATAATTCCAATGATCTAGGCTTTACTGGTATAAATTAATTTATAAAAAATTTCCTTATTTTGTAATGGATCTGTGTTAGCCAGCAACAGAAATCAATATATATGTTGAAAGCTCTCAATCAGTATCTCAGAGATTTCTTTGCTACAGAATTAAGTAATCTTATGTATTTGTGACCAAAATAATTTTACCTAATTACCTATGCTGAACCAAAAATCTTGGCAGTATTTTTCTATGCTTCAATGCTCGTTCAATATAATATGTATCAAAACTAAAGAATTAAATGAATAATTGAGGCAAAATGTCCTTGAAAAGCAAGACTAGGAGTTCCAGTCAAGATAGAGGCACAAGTAAACATGTTTCACCTCGTCACACAACTACAGCAAAAATTACAACTAGACTGCAAAACAAATATCACCCAGATTTGTCAGAAAATCGAGCTGTGTGGAAGCCCCACAACCAAGGATTTAAAGAAGCCACATTTACCCAAACGGATAGGAGGATGGAGACAAGGAGAGGTGCAGAGAAGCAGAGGAAGGAGTGGTCCCACATCCTCCTACGCTGGATAAAAATCAGGAGGGGTACCTGAGAGTGAGCGATCCCAGCCCCAGACCAGATCACGCAGCCTGGTTCTGGTGCCAGAGAGATAAGTCCCCAAAAATTCTGACTTTAAAAATCAGTGGGGGTTGGATGGCAGAAGAAACTGCAGGATTCTCAGGAGACTCCTCTTAAAGGGACTGCAAAGGTCTCGGAACTTATTCTGACCCACTCCTCTGTGATTCAGCACCACAGCAGTGGATGGAAGGGAACAAGTGCCATAAGGGGAGAAAGTGCCTAGACGGGCAACAGTGTGAGTGCTGAGAGACAGTTTCCTCCTGGGCAAATCCCCAGAGGCCAGGCAGCAGCACTGTCCCCTCCCCCACGCAAAGCCAAAGAGCAGTGACATAGGTCGTCCTGCTCTAGTGGTTACCTGAGGATCCACCCCACACAATTTACAGGTGCCTTTTCTACAATAGGCCACACTACTAAGACAAGGAGTCAAGGTAGCTCTACCTAATACGTAGAGACAAATACAAGGAGGCTGTCCAATTGAGGAGACAGAGAAATATGGCCCAAACGAAAGAACAGAACAAAATTCCAGAAAAAAAACTGAATGAAATGGGGGAAAAAAAGCCACTTTTAAGATACAGATTCCAAAACACTGGTTATCAGGATGCTCAAAGAACTCATTGGCTACTGCAACAGCACAAAAAAGACACAGGCAGACAGTCAGGTTGCATTAAATGACATAAAGAAAAAATCCACAAGGAACCAAGAATGGTGGGGATGAAGCCAAGAATTCAAATCAACCATTAGGAACATAAGAAAGAAAAATGCATTGAATAAGAACAGCAAAAAGAAAAAAGAATTAAAAATAAATGAAGATAGAATAAAAAGCCTCTGGGACATCTCCAAACATACCAAAATCTGAATCGTAGTGGTGCCAAAAAGAGAAGAGGAAGAGCAAGAAATTGAAAACTTACTAGAAAAAACTATGAAAGAAAAATTCCCTAATATAGTGAAGGAAAAAGACATACAAGTCCAGGAAACACAGAGTCCCAAATAAGTTGTACCCAAAAAGGACCATACCAAAACATATCATAATTAAAATGTCAAAGGTTAAAGATAAAAAGAGAATCTTAAAAGCATCAAGAGAAAAGCAGACAGTTACCTACAAAGGAGTTTGCATAAGACTATCAGATGATTTTTCAAAAGAAATTTTGCAGGATACAAGGGATTGGCAGGAAGTATTGAAAGTTATGTACATCCTAAGTTAAGGACCTACAACTTAGATTACTATATCCAGCAAAGCTATCATTTAGAATTGAAGAAAAGATAAATTGCTTCCCAGACAAGGTAAAACTAAAAGGGTTCATCATCACCAATCCAGTATTATATGAAATGTTAAAGGGAAGTATATAAGAAAAAGAAGATTAAAACTATGAACATTAAAATGGCAACAAATTCACAACTATCAGCATCTGAATCTAAAAAACAAACTAAGCAAACTAGCAGAACAGGAGCAGAATCATAGATATGAAGATCATTTGGAGGGTTACCAGCTGGGAAGGGGAAGGGGAGAATGAGGGAAAAGGTACAGGGATTAAGAAGTACAAATTCATAGGTACAGAATAGATGGGGATGTTAAGAATAGTCTAGAACACGGAGTAGCCAAAGAACTTACATGCATGACCCATGGACATGAACTAAGGGAGGGTATTGCAGGAAGGAATGGAGGTAGTGGGCAGAGGGGGATAAATAGGGAAAATTGGGACAACTGTAGTAGGATAATAAATACAATATATTTAAAAAGCAAGGAAACAAACAAAAAAGTCAAGACTGAAAAATAAAGATATTGGAGTCTTGTTTCCATACTTCAAAGTGTATGCAGAATGCAGATATCCTATATAATAAAAGTGTATAGTCATTTTACATTCAAATGACCTAATTCAATATTCTCTTGTATATAAAATTATCTAATATGAAGTTAACATCTGAAAGTATAGTAATGACTTAAGAAGTAATTGCATATATAAGATTTATTCAATTTTACTGTTAATGAGAATGTAAAAGAGTTTCTAATTCTTTTCACCTTTAAATTTTGGTCAACTAATTTTAGGACTTTTTTAAACTTAAAGATTTTAGAAACTATTGGAAAATTTTAGAAAATTTACTGGGAAAGAAACAAAATATTGATATTTAATAAACTAGCCCTCATTAAATTTAGCTTCAGCTGTTGTGGAACATGTTTTTTAAAACCTAAATTTTATAAAATTCTTAACTGCAATACACTTGTATTAAAAACATATTTACTACAAGAAAATGATATTTATATCAGTTGTATAACATAGATGTAGATGGATCAGTGATATTACTAAGTGAGCTATTATATCTCTATGCTCTTTTAAACTTTCATACACTATATTTCCTTTTCTTATATGACACTAAATATTCACATTATAAAAATTAAATAAAATACAATAACAATTCAATCTAGTAGCAAATTTACACTATGCATATAGTTAGAGGACCATAAGTGAGAGTTACGAAAGTAAACCATCAGTAGTCTGAGGATTTGAAGGCACAACATCTCAAGGAACAGAATAAGCATAAACTGATTTCTTCCTCGATTGTTCCTTACTTTGATAATAGTAAGTGCCTACCTTTTAGAGGTCCTTTTTCCCCTTTATATATTACTCATCCAGCCCAACTCCAATGTTATGGTGAAATTTTTATATATAAATGTAAATATGTTTTTTTCACTTGATAATATATTCACATTTCACATTGTAAAATTTGAAAAGTATATAATAACACACAATATGTAAACACACTATTTATACATCCATATGTACGTATATAAAATTATGTAAGCAAATTTAAAAATGTAATTAATTTCAGAGCATAAAATATAAATTATATTGAACACTATATTCCATATATTTTATTTAATGTTCTAAATGAATATATTTAATTCTTATAATCCAAAAAACTAGTCTTGCCAGTATTTTATACTCTACCTAGCACAGTTCAATAATTTTTTGAACAGACATATATTAAAAAACACTGAGGTTAAATTTTCAAAGATGACGTGGCTGATAAATTTCAGAGCCGAGATTCAAACCCAGATGAAGCCAAGTTCATTGTCCAAAGCTTTCAGCTTTGTCTCCCTTATACTGCATATAAGTCTTTTCTCAGAGAGAATGAGGTGTACATTCAGTGTCTTCTTTGCTACACCTGGATGAAGAAGTCGCTATACAGGGTGCAGCAAGTACCACAAAATGTCAATGACTTCACCATTTTACTTCAAGTGGGAGCTTCTAACCCTCACCTGCCCAAGTACACATAGACATTGTACAGAAATATTTCTGTCTTGCAGCTGCGAGTACTGGCAGCTGTTTTTTGCATGTTTTACACAGAACCTTTTTAAAAATGCACAAGATGCCACATACAGGAAGTTCTCATTCTTGAGATTTTGTAACAGGGAACACGTGATGAAGTTCAATGCACTTTATCCTCTTCCTTCAAAGGGTGAATATGATTGCTTTATAAAATTTTAAATATATAATTGCTTTATGATCATAAACTTGAATGACATACTCAAGACTACCAACTATCTCATGCCCAAAATAGTTTCTAAAGATACAAAAGCAGAATTTCTTATCAATTCTTAGAGCTATTGAACTCCGTAACATTGTGTATAAAATATAGTTAAGGCTAAAACGCCGAGCGCGGCAGCCAGGGGAACATATTCAATGGTATTGCATAAGACATAACAAGGTGCTCATGTGTTCATATTTCCAACCAATGTGGAGGCTAATTTTAGTCCACATTCAAGTGGTGAATTACTCTTCCTGCCAAAATTCAGGGCAGGATGTAATTCCTTTCTATTAATGCAGCAGTGAGTAACTCATCAGTTGAGTATAAAGTATAACCACGATTCCACAGATGAATAGGGAGCCCAGGCCCTGGGAATAAGGAGCACGTGGCAGGCATGATACAGAGTCTATTAGAGAAAAGTTTAAAACAAGTGAACCGACTATGGGAATACAGCTGCTGCTCTGCGGTGGATTGAAAAACCGCAGGTGCAGAAGCTCGGACGTTTCTACCAGTAATCATTTGGACTGCTATACAAGCAAGAGATATTAGGCAACCTTGAAAGAAGAGAGAGGTGGGAAGAAGACAATGAAGGAACATACATTAAGCCCCTGTTACAACAGATGCGAGTTTCTTAGCCAACCCTGGAACCAATTTTCTCGAGTTTTTCTTTAGGATATACATTACAATTGCATACAACTATGATTATGGTTTCTGGAAGAAATTTTTCATTCATTTTTTGTAAATTCAGCTGTTATCCACTCATTTTCTTTGTTGTTCCTGGAAAATATCAGTGAAAGAATATCATCTATATAACATGAAATATATCTATAAGTACAGTTACATCTACACTATATCTATGTATCGATGCATCTACGCATATCTATCTATCCACCTACCTACCTATCTATACCTGACTTCCATAGTTACGATTTGGTGTTTATTACAGGTAAAGAAACAACTAGCATTGCTTTCATAGGAGATCAAGCAAATTCTGACTAGCTTTACTAGAGCTGTATAGTCATATATATTGTACTTCACATATGCAGACCAAAAATGGAGAGCAAATATCTACTATTAAATGATTTCATGTCAAAATATTGTTGTTCTTGAACAATTTCACTCTGTCTATTCAAAGGTGTATTCATGTGTCCAGAATAAATTTGCTTCTTTGGAATTTAAGCACTACTGATTTGGAATTTACCGTATTTGTTTTTCTTTCTATTGTTAAACAGAAGAAAAATGTTTTCTTCTTCACAACAAGAGACAGAAATATTATAGAACAAGCATGCCATCATAGCAATTACTTTTTTATTCTAACACTCACTCATATGAGTATCTGAAAGATTAATGGAGATTAAATAGGGGTAGGGGTGGTCTCTGAAACTTTTTCACATACTGAACTCCTCCTGGCAGGAAGCAGAGTGTACTGCTCACTGCAGTCTTACTGATGCAGACCTAACCAAAGCAAGAAGGACCTTTACGTATGGAAACGAAGACTTATGACAGTGGCGGCACATGCCAAATTAAGCTAGTCTACTCTTTAAGTGTCCTGAACTAATTTGAAAAGTGTTTTTCAAGGTGATTATTTTTAGTTGTTCCATGCATCTTTTATTGGTTTTAAAATAATTTTAAAAACCTTATTATGAAAAAAATAGCTGTCCTATGGTTTTACAGGATAGAATTAATAACTGATTTAATAGGAGAAGATGTTGAAGTAAATTATGTTGTAATTACAAGATTCATGTTTTAGTGGTCTGAAATCACTGGAACTATTGTGCATATTATTGTAATTTCTATTACAATTTTATTAATTTAAAGAACTTACTTCAAAAAAAGAGCTCGTGCCATATATTAAAGACAAAGTAAGTTCCCAGATTTCATATAAATAATAAAGCATTTATTTAACTGGGAGATAAAATAAAAAGGAAAGCAAAATGCAGCATGATAATCATCTTAGCAATGCGATTAATTATCTGGGTTAACTAGTTAAAACACAAGATCAGATTAAATTTTAGTCTGTCATATTCTAAATTTTAAAAAAGATAAAGTACAAAGAATCAACAGGACATCAACACATGTTAATAATTTTAACATTTTAATGAGTTGCTGTTAATATGCCAGAATTTAAATGAAAATAATTCATAATTATAAGCAAATCAAAACATCTTTTAGAGATTTTATTTATTTAATTTTAGACAGAGGGGAAGGGTGGGAGAGAAAGAGAGAAGCATCAATGTGTGGTTGCCTCTTGAGAGCCCCCTACTGGGGACCTGGCCTGCAACCCAGGCATGTGCCCTGCCTGGGAATCAAACCAGTGACCCTTTGCTTCTCAGGCTGGTGCTCAATCCACTGTGTCACATCAGCCAGAGCAAAGCATTTTAACAGAAGAATTAAACAGTCCCAAAAATTAGAATGTATGAAGGGATAACGGGCTACAACTCTCTTTTGTGAGAGCGCACGTGGCAAACATTTGCTGAAGTGCCTGTTCTCTAAGAACTAACTTACAATAAGATAGCATCCATTTTATTTCCCCTGAAGGCTACATTCCTTTTTCTGTCTTTGCTATTTTGGTTGATGGCCAACACTACCCACCTTTCCCTTTTAGTCAAGGAAAAAGAAATCAAAATGGTGATTTCAAAGTTGAGTTTGATTCCTTCTATTCCCCTCAGTTTTGAACCAGTTGGCAACAATTTGGATTTCAGCAAAAAAGTGTGCAGCTCACATCATTCCTTTCCTCGTGATTTTTAGTTTCATGGTCACTCACTGTGGAAGCCTCACCACTAGCACCACCGGTGAACTTCCCTAGATGTTTGTATGCTTTCTGCTGCTAATCTTTTCCCAACTACCTGATGTGCTGTGAGCTGCAAAGTGTCTGCTTTTGGTTTTCTAATTCTATGTTCCATTCTACAGCGATTTTATACAAACTGAAAGTATCATATACACGCACATGTATTTGTTCATATATACAATGCACATCTCCAATCTGTAACTTTTTTGAATGGTATACTTCATTTTTAACATCATAGAAACTTTCATGCACAATGAACAAAATGTGGATTTAAAAATAATAAATGTTTTTCCATTTTTGTTATATCTCTTTCCTTTACTGACTTCCAGTACAGTATTTTAAAGCAAATCTCATATATTATGACATTTGCTCTATAAATTCATTATGCGTCTCTTACTAATACAGATCTTTTTTTTTACTGAATTGGTATGCCATCCTACACCTAATAAAGCTAAATGCTGCTTCTTTAATATCATATAATTTCAATATTTAATTTCCCTGAAAATATTTTTCAGAGTTAGTTTGTGCAAATCATCTTCAAACAATATCTACACTTTTCATTGCTGTTAAAGTGCACGAACTTTTTATTAAATAAAAATTCCCCTTTTGGGTCATATAATAAACATGGTAAGAAAATGGGTCATTTTATCCACATAATTCCCTCCCATGAAGTTGACTAATTGCGTCTTCACAGTGTCATCTACCTTGTTCTTCTGTGTCGTACACATTGGATTATCTGCAGAACCCAGGCCCAAGTACCAAACAGACATAGCTAGCTGAACTTAGAGCGGGCATGTCCACATATACATTCTAAATAGGTTATAATCTTTTCCTATCAACTTTTTACTTATTATATATTATCTCAGTTAAAAGTACAATAAGATATTCAGGCAAGAAAAAAAAACTAAGAACGCAGTTCGAACACTCCCCCTCCCTCAATCTCAGGCATTCATTCAGCATTATGCTTGCCCATGCTACTCAGCTTCCATCAAGTTTGCTTCCGTGCCTTTACACTACTGCCAGAAGTGTGTGAACCCACCAGTCTCTTGCTGAAAAGCTTCTGATAGTTTGGATATAATTTTTCAGTTATCACTGTATTATTCAAATTCCTTCACATTTTGCCCAAGTTAAATTTATATTCACCTAGTCATTTTCAAATTTCTGTGCCTTTCTTCATATGGGCCCCCATGCCTATAATGCAGATCCCTCCCATTCCAAATTGTTTACCCTCGGTCATTTCTTATAAAGGTCACCCTTTTTGTTCCCCAACTTAAAACTGATTTCTTTCTGCTCCAAACTTGAATTTAATTATTCATGTTTATGGTACTAAATATTTCATATTTTTTTTAAATCTTCACCCAAGGATATGTTTATTGATGTTAGTGGGAAAGAGAAAGGCAGACAGACAAGCAGACATCAGAGTGAGAAACATCAACTAGTTGCCTCCAGCATGTGCCCCAATTGGGGATGGAACCCACAACCTAGGTATGTGCCCTGAGCAAGAATCAAACCTTCGATCCTTTGATGCACCGGATGACACTCTAACCAACCGGGCCACCCCACCAAGGCAGTAGTTCATACTTTGGAGGCTACTCTCCAGTTATGCGTGTAAAGAAGTCAATGGCAAATCAACATGCTGCAGTACAGTAAATGCACTGATGAAGAAAGCGCAGAATTCTCTTGCAGCAAAAAACGAGGATGTGAACATGCAGGACCTCAGAAAGCTCCCTTGTCGGGGGGGGGGGTGACATTTAAACTAAGGTCTGAAAGTTATGTATAAAATGATAAGGAGATTACGTTACAGAATAAAAGAATAAGGTTTTGTAAAGGCTTCCAATAAAGAATATGCTATTTAAAAGATAAAAAGAGATAGTAGACTCCATTGCTGGCCATTGTGCTATAAAAAGTTCTAGATCAGTCCTCTCATTTAAATATCTTACATATCTTATAAATTAAAAAAAGTTAAAGATTTTCATAATAAGACAACACATTAAAACTTGAGAAATGGGAAAATTAGAGATACCTAAGATCACCCTGCCTTTCTGTCCAGAGGTGCTTGCTAGACACCAGTACAAGGTGAGCACAGAGCACAACACTTTCTATGAACTATGGAGACAGACAGTCAAGTTCAGAGAAGGTTAAATGACAAAATTTGTGTCGAAGTATGAGTGAATAGGAGAGTACACAGACAAAGAGCTCCAGAAATCTACCTATGTGTACCCTTAGGTCTTTTATTTACTACTAAGATAACCTTTCAGAGTGAAATAATAACTTCAGGGAAATGCTCAAAACCACCACATCTCACAGGCTGAGAGATTTCCGAGTCGGAACAAAGCAGAGTAATTTGCTGAATAACTAGAGCATTCAGTAGGAATCTTAGAAAGGTCAAGCCTTCAAATTTGAGCCATACTAGTTCTAGATTACTGCTTCCTTAAACTCTGTCCTCAGCCCTGGCTGACGTAGCTCAGTGGATAGAGTGCAGGCTGCGAACCAAAGTGTCGCAGGTTCGATTCCCAGCCAGGGCACATGCCTGGGTTGCAGGCCATAACCCCCAGCAACCACAGATTGATGTTTCTCTCTCTCTCTCCCTATCTCCCTCCCTTTCCTCTCTAAAAATAAATAAATAAAATCTTTAAAAAAAAAAGTTCTTTAAAAAAAAAAAACTCTGTCCTTACATACCTTAACATTGAGCTTGAACAGATCAGTTTAATTCCCAAACACATTGATTTGCATTCTAGCAAAACATAACCCCTTTTAAGGGAAAACACTAACATCCAGAAACTCAACAATGTAGTATTCACAATGACTCATATACAATGACAACAAAAGAACAGACTAATAAAGAATCATGGAAATGTGACACAAAACCAGAAGAAAAATGAATCAACATAGATACAAATGAGAAATAAGATGGAATTAGTTGACATGTTCAAAGCTTTATAGGAAAATACAAATTATATTAAAGAGAAAAATGCAATCATAGAAAAAATAAAATGGAACTCCAGAGTTTTAAGTAAAATACTTAAAACCAATTATTCACTGGATGTACTTAACATGTTAGAAACTTCTGGGGGTGGGGGAAGATTAATGAACTTGAAAACATAGCAATAGAGATTATTCATACTGAATCACAGAGAAGGAAAGAAGGACCATCAGGAAGTCTAGCATTCATTAAGTCAGAATCCCAGAAAAGGTAACACAAAATATTTGAAGATAGTAGAAATGTTCTGAATGTTATGAAAAAACACAAATCCACTGATTCAATAAGCTCAGCAAAGTCTAATTAGAAGAAGCATCCAAAATCAGAATCAGGTACATCATAACAATATTGCTGGAAATCAGTGATAGAGATATTAAAAGAAGCTAAAGAAAAAAAGCTACTTTGTTCACAAAGAAAGAAATATTAGTATTACTGATAAAGAGTGTCAGAAACAATGCAAACCAGAAAACAGTGAAAATCTATATTTAAATATATAAATATGGGGGGAAATAATCATAGAGATATTTTGAGATAAATTCAACAAAATATATGTGACACCTGAACATTTAAGAGTAGAAAAAAATACCTGAGAGAAATTAAAACTATCCAAATAAATTGAGAAATATTCCATAACCTTTGATTGTATGGATCAGTATTACTAAGATAATACTAATCCTTAGACAATGCAATTCCTACAAAATTCGCTGTTAATTTTTTTTAAGAAATTATCAAGAAGGTTCTAAATTTAAATGGAAAAGACCTAGAATAGCCACAACAATTTTGAAAAAGGACAAAGGAAATGCACAATACCTATCTCAAGAACTTATATAAAGCTGTAGAAATCAAGACAGCTAGGCATTGGAATAATAACAGAAATAGAGATTAATGGAACACAATGGAGTCCAGAAATAGACCCACAGTTGGTCTCTACAAAGGTCTTATGATAATAAATCTGGAAGGTCAGACTTTCAGTAAATGATGTTGAAGGAACTGAATACCCATTTGAAAAAAAGAAAGTAGCTATGTATGCATTAAGAATAAAATAAATATAGTAAATATTTATGAGATATACAACTTCAGAATCATTTTTTCTTTTTTTATTGTTGTTCAAGTACAGTTGTCTCCATTTTCTCCCCACCACTCTCCCCTGCCCCAACCACCTTTTATTTCTACATTCATACTTATTTACAGATTAGTAAATAAATCCAAGTCTACTTATTTCCAAAGACTGAACATCAACAATATAAAGGGAAGTCCAGGAAATTCTCGGAACTATTAATAGCTATGACAACTTAAGTACATGGGAATACTACTCACTGCAGTTACTAAAAAAGCTTCCTACAAAGAAATCTGCAGACTGGAATTATCTGCTTATAAAGATTTCAAAGGAAAAGTAAAGATTTTTAATGCCAAATGTTGTATCACATCCTTCTTTTGAATTTGTTTAAAAATCTCCATTGTAGAAGTGTTTTCTACTTAAGGAGTTTTTTCAGAAAGTCTCTGATGAGAAGAAGTCACAGAAAGGTGACAGGAACTGTGAAGAATCTCTCAGTGAAAGCCGTTTGGTAAGATGCTTTCCTGTCAAACCACGATGTACACGCTTCCTGTTCAAGAATGTTTCAGATACGGAGAGTCTTCGTTTCTGTGGTTCTACATTTAAAGCACAAACTCTCTAGTAACTTTGGTCTATATGGGGTCCTTAAGATCACCACAGAAGACTTAAACATGCTCAGAGAATCAGATCAAATACATATCAGGAAGACCATTAACTCTTTCAAGCATTTCATAGGGGAAAAAAACCTGAATATAAGCTAACAAAAAGTGTAAAGCAAGGTTGTGATATTATCTACAGAAATAACTATCTTCCTAAAATATATTTGCATGAAATATAATACTGAAAATATTTTATTATGAAAAAGAGTATGAATATTTTATCACATTCTTCTAGCTTACCCTTTAAGTAGTTTTACCATAGCATATAGCGATAGATAATATTCAATTCATACGCTCACTTTATCCATTCCTAATTTGGAAAATGACAGAAACATGAGCTTCGCTGTTGCAAAACTTTTTAGGCACAAGGGCTATTTAAAGATTGCCATCTTGGCTCTCTACGAGCTGAAATCCCTGGGAAGCCTGGCTGACATCCCTGCTCCCCTCAGGCGAATTTAATCACTGCCTGCACTATGTTGGAGCTCCTTAAGTGCACTGCTATGCATAAAAGTCTCACAGGCCACTGTGCAATCTCCACATTAAGAAGAGATTCTTATTTATTCATCTTTTTATTCTCAGTGACTTGAATTGTTCCAGGCACATTAGAGATCATAGATCTCTTACGGATAAATCTTTAATTTAGAGATTCTCTTGGCTATTTTTTTATCAACTATATTTCCCTATTGCAATAATCCTCTTACCTTCTTCTATTTTTGCTTCACCTTGTTGGCATCATACAGATGTATTTATATGCTACCCTAAACTACTAAAGAATTATTGTACAAAAGACTAAAGTTATATTATATAACAAAACCATTGTGCATGACCATCTGTCATGGATACCAGTAGTTTTCACCAATGCTGAATTTTGTCTAGGACACATTGCATAGAACATGAAAAAAACTCATAAAGATTGTCTTCTTTGGTTACACTTATAAATTTCAGTGAATTATTAATAAGATATACTCCATATTATTTTAATTATTCAATTTTAAAATGTAAATAATGGTCAAAATGGTAAAAATTATTACAAATAAAAGCAAATAAATGCAGTTTGAAATTTTGCTGTTGTTTTTCTTATGTTGAATGGATTCTTTTGTGAAAAATAATTTGCAATTTTTATTAGTATGAGCTTCAAAGACTTCCATTGGGCTTTTGTTTCACCATCATCAAAGGTTTTCTTGTGTTTCTATGGCAGAAAACATTTTTAAAAAGTTGGCAGAGATATAATATGATTGGACTTTGATGTATCAAACTGCACTAGTTTAACGACCTTAATTCTCTACTAAGAATATGCTTTACTAACAAGTAATATTGTTTGAAAAATATTCAATGTTCATACCAGTGGCAATAAAGTTTTTCCATCCTTAATAATCTTTCTTTCAATTGTTCATACATTGGTTTGCTTTCAGATACATACTGATCTCAGACTTTTCAAAGAGAAATTCCACTAATATTGGCATGATTTCTGTCTATGTTTCCCTGTAAATTCCCATTTTCCATTTACTGATTAAAATTTTTATAAAATACGGCATCTTAGATTTCCTAGTTTTGCTTCTTTTTTCTATAGCTAAATCTATGAATGTCAAAAGAAGAAAGGATGGAGACATGTGTTAATCACTTAAGAGGAAGGGAGTTTAAGCATAAATGAGCAAGATTTCCCTTTTGCTGTATGATGATTGGGCAAAAGAAATTCAAAGATGTGTCATGAAGGGAAATCCTGAATTTAAAGAAATTACATGATACATGTGTATATAATAATAACATACTGGTTTTCCATGTGGTTGGGTCTTACCTGATGTCTCTCCATAATGTCATTTGGCTTTCAGTGCTCAGGTCTAGAACTCATTTGTCAGTGTATCATTTTAAATTGTCACTTTAAATACCTTTCTTAATTTTTTATTTTAATATTTTTGTTTATCTGTATAATGCTGGTGTATAATAAAACAACTTTGCTTTGCAGCATTGAAAATGACCATGGGAATCCATAAAAGTAGACACAGAGGACTCAGAAACAAATATCATATCCTTGGGTATGATATAGCCTTGCCATATCATAATGATGTGGTTTCTTAATAAGCTAATTTAAGCATTTATGACCATTCCAATAAAATAAAATTTTATTATTTTTGAAGCATGCAAATATAAAAAATTTTGTTTCAAAACAAACATGATGTGGAAGGGACTAAACAAAGATCATGTATGAATGACCCATGGACATGGACAGCAGTGTGGGGAATGGGGTGGGAGCAGGGGCAACAGGTGGAGGAAGGCAAAGGGGAAACATGGTGACAACTGTAATAGAATGACAATAAAAATGATTTTAAAAACAATATAGGTAATTAATAGCCAAAATCATTCTTAAGAAAAACAAAATGAACCAAAAACACCTACAAGATATCAACCATTTCATATTTTCTAAAATGTATTTTGGGTACATAGGTAAATTAAAAAAAACAAGGGGTCAAAATAGAAACATGTATTAGAAAAGTGAGGGAGCATGTACCTTTTTTTTAAAAGATTTTATTTATTTATTTTTAGAGCGGGAAGGGAGGGAAAGAGAGAGAAACATCAATGTGCTGTTGCTGGGGGTCATGGCCTGCAACCCAGGCATGTACCCTGACTGGAAATCGAACCTGCGACACTTTGGTTCGCAGCCCGCACTCAATCCACTGAGCTACACCAGCCAGGGCAGAGCATGTACCTTTATGTCAATGGTGTTAGACCACATGGAAAAGAGATAAAATTGGATCTGTTCATCATGTCATATGAAAGGATAAAAGCCAAAATGGTCAGAGATTTAAATATCGAGGGATAGGGCTAAGCACATAGTAGAAGAAATCTTGGTTGCCTATTGTGTACCTGGGAGATAAAAACCTCTTTAAGATATAATTCAATATTCAGAAGCAATAAAGAAAAAGTTAGACAAATTTGATTACATTAAAATTAAAATGTTCATTAAAAGACACTATAAGAAAAATAAGCAAACCTCAAACTGGGAAAAATACTTGCAACTTAAAATATAAAAGTGTAATATATTTAATTAAGGGCTTCAAGAATTAGAGGAAATTTTCAACAACACGACAAAATAGAGAAATTAACACATACTTTATAGAAAAATAATGGAAATAACCAGGGACTGAAATGTCATTTATCTCCCCTTTCATTGGCAAAAAGTCAAAATTTTATCAACATATTGGGGTTACTGGGGAGAGCTAAATATGAACCTTTACCCATTGCTCACAGAATGACAAAATAAGATCACTATGAAGAAGAGTACCTCAGCATATGTGACAAATTTTTAACCATGTATGCTTTAACCAAGAAATATAACTTCTAGAAGTATGTCCACAATATACAGTGGCAAAAATATTTGTACAAGAATATTCTTTTAAAACTAGGCAAAAAATGATAGAATTTTATGTGATGGAGGGAGACAATTAAAAATCCAAATTTCTGTCAATGAGACACTGGTTAAATAATGTGTGCTACATCTATGAAGTCACAGCTCTAAATAAGAATGCATTGTACTCTTTTTATAGCTATCATCTGATCCCCACGGATTATAAGTGGAAAGAAGTACATATATTACAGATACATGTGTATACACACATCTATACCGTATAAACATCTACATTATACCCACTATCCTCTGTTTGGTTTTTTTCTCTGTAAAGCATGCAAAATAACTTACATAAATACGAAGGAAAAAAACAAAGTAGCACTACTGTTAATCTGATAAGGGGTTAATATCCAAAATTTGCAGAGAACTTATGAAACTCAACACCAAAAAAATCGAATTTAAAAATGATTAAAGGGCCTGAATAGACAGGCACTTTTGGCCAATAGATACATGAAAAAATGTTCAATATCACTAATCATCAGAGAAATACAAATTAAAACCACAATGAGATATCACCTCATGTCTATCAGAATGGCTATCATTAATACATCAACAAATAAATACTGGCAAGAATGTGGAGAAAGGGGGACCCTAGTGCACTGTTGGTGGGAATGCACCCACTGTGGAAAACAGTATGGAGTTACCTCAAAAAATTAAAAATGGAACTGCCTTATGTCCTAGCAATTCTACTTCAGGAATTTATCTGAGAAACTTGAAACACTAATTCGAAAGAATATATATACTCCTATGTTCACTGCAGCATTATTTAAAATAGCCAAGATTTGGAAACAGCCCAAGTGTCCATCAGTAGATAAATGGATAACAAAGCTGTAGTACATTTACACAAGGGAATATCACTCAGGTATAAAAAAGAAGGAAATTTTACCTTTTGTGACAGCATGGATGTACTAGAAAGCATTATGCTAAGTGAAACAAGCCAGTCAGAGAAAAACAAGAAACATGTGGTTTCACTCGCATGGAAACAAACGAACAGAATCAACTAACCAACAAAATGGAGACAGACTCACAGACAGACAACAGACTGACATCTTTTTGACATGCTTACATATAAAAATGCTTACATATAAAATTGTGCTTCATTATTGGGAATACATCCCAGTATTATGTAAACCAACATATACCATTTTTTAAAAATATGCATATGCCGTTGCTAAAAGTAGTTACTTGTTGGAATCCAATGGTAGCATATATTCTGTTTTATTTATATTTGTGATTTGGGAGGGGATGATATGAAAAGTTGTGCAACACTCTTTCTCATGTATTTCACAATATGGTGGGGAAAACAGTCAACTGATATAAACAGTTGCTTTTATCTGATTCTACTGGGTAGTAGGCGCTTAAGACACTGCACAGAAGATAGATCTTAATATTTGGGAACTGTGATTATCATTATCATTTTCAATTACAAATAATGACCACAAGGTACAGAAAAGAACAAATCTATCTGGCTCTTTAATCCTTGTTTTTTGTTTTGTTTGTTTGATTGTTTCACAATGACACCGAGGTTTGCAAAGCGATATAATGGCAGTTTGGAGAGTGGATTGGAGAGGGTTGGAATGTTGGGGTTGGCTCAAGGTACATTAGTGAGGTACATTTTGCCTCTTCATTTCAGGTCAACCATTAATAAAGTCTGTACTTGCTCACACTTAGAGAATGTGAAATGCAGCTGTTCCCAAGATAAGGCATTGGCATGTGGCAGGACTTGCCTTTTGAAAGACCTTGATCAGAACTGGGAAGTAGAGCAGAGATGGTTGTCTCTGTTCTACAGATTGGGCACTCAAGGGGATGATAGCAACAAAAGGTTTCCCCTGTATAACGCATTCTCTGAAAGCCATTGGGCAGCCAGGTCTCTGTGACATTGAGCTTGGTGCCATTTCCTCAACTAATAAGCCCTTACTCTCTTGGCTGCAAACTCCTGTTTGCATTTGCTTGGGCTTTGATGCATGCAGGCAAATGGACTCCTTTAGTCTGGTAGCGTGGTTAATGTCACTCATTGTGTGTTCTCTGCTGGAGGTGGCACGGTTTAACAGAAAAATGTGAATGACTCATGGACATGGACAACAGACTGGCAATTGTGGGCAAGAGGGGAGTGGGAGGAGGATAAATGGTAATGGAAAAATACAAAAAATTTTAAAAAATGCATACATATAGATGTATAAAAATTTAAATGTTTATAAATATATAAGCAACTACTTGATCATACCATATTTGTGGCTATTTCATTTTAGCCTTTTACTTATTTTTTTCCCTAATTGAAAGTATCTCTTTCCTGGTATTTATTTTTAAATATATGTTAAAGTACTAATTTTACACCTTCTAAATTTATTATTTATATAATTATTTAAAATATCTGAAAACTATTCATAAATACAAAAGTAATGCAAATATTATAAAGTCAATATATTTATATAATGGTCAATATATTTCTATACTGATGCTAATTAATTTTCAATGAAAACATGTAATAAAATAAATATATTTTTTATTTATTTATGGAAGTTCTTAGAATAGAAATACTTGAAAGAGTAAATTTACATGCAGTTTTAGCATCCATTTTTTTCTAGAAAGCAACAGTACCACTGTGCTGAGTAACTAATACACTTGGCTTGAAAATGTTTCTTTTAACTTAAAAAAATGAAAAGGACTTGTTAAGATGCACAAATATACCAGTTACAAAAGTAAAACAGGGGATATAAAAATATTTTTTTCAATATTACTGGTAAACACAAGTGGATATGTTATTTAATTGCTAACATTTCTGTTACAAAGCCTTTAATTTTTATAAAGCTAATTATATATTCAGGGTGGGGCAAAAGTAGGATTACAGTGGTGACTACACAAAACAGGCTTATTCTTGTATTATTATTTATTAATTATTGCACTATTTTCCATCCAAACTGTAAACCTACTTTTCCCTCATCCTGTACATTTCTTTTTATCTTAAGATGAGCTCTTCTTTTCACAGCAGCTGCCATAGAGACTTCACTTTCATTATAAGATTATATTGTGTGCTTCCACAAATAAATGACTTTCTAGAAGTTATATACATGTACAACCATAGCACAAACATACACACATACCAAAAACCATACACAACCATGCATATGGGGTTATTACTAAAGATAGTCAATAATAGGCTGATAATTTGGTCATCATTTTACTTGACAGGAAAGTAAACACATAGATCAAAGAACAGAAAAAATAATCTCTTCTTATTAAAGCACATGCATATGTATGTCCATATGTGTGTACGTATGTTTAGCCCTAATGAATAAACAAGTCTATTTGGATATATTTTATGATTTTATATAAACTGAGAAGAGTACCATACTAATTTAAAAATATTTTCACTAAGTTGCATTAATTAAAGAAAAATGTTCTGTTTTAAAAATGTTTTAATTAAAAAAAATGTTTAAATGTTTTTAACATCCCATGGTGGTCTGAGAAAAGGAACTCAAATCCGGCCTCATCTTTTCATAGCATTTACCAGAGTAAAAGTTCCCTCATGATCCCTGTCAAAAGTAATTATTTCATTATGTTTTGCTAAGAAAAACACCCTTCATAAGTTAGCCTAATAGAATATTCTTATTAGGAAGAATAAATGAATATAGTCAACTTTTGAAAGCACGTTCCATAAATATTACAATATTAGGAGAAGCTTAGTGATTCTCTGGCAAAAACAGAATAAATACTAACGTGAAAACTTCTCAGGGAATTTTTGTTTAGTAAATTTGATACCCTGAAGAAAGAAATGAGGCATTTGCTTAGGTCCCTTTCTATCATTTCTTTCCATTGAATCTCCAAAGGAGTAAATATAAAGTTCTTTCTGTTCACGTTAGAGACTATTGTGCTGTGTTGAATTCATGCCACCTGGAGTTCAAGGGGGTTCACAGAGAAAATGTAGCTACTCCTTTGACTGAAGTGCATTGATCTGTTTCTAAATATATATATTTTATTATCTCCATTGAGAAATTTTAAAACAGGTTTCCAAGAAGCAGTTAGATGTACTAAATCCAACATCAGGATATAATACAGTTAAAGAAAGATTCTATGTGGAAGAACAGTGAGAATTCATTTGGAAGTAATTTCATGGTAGGTCCCACCTACGTAAAAGAGCTTGTATAGCCACCAAGGTGACATTACTGAATGTGGTGTTTAAAAAAGATGTGGAGTAACATGGATAGTATTTCCAACATAGATATACAAAAGGGGAAAATAACTTAAAGACCACAAACAATAGGAATATGTAATCATGAGGAAGCAATGAGTTTTGAGTATTGACTATCACTACATTCAATAGAACTTATATATTTGTTGTTTATATAACCTAATTCTTTTTTCTCACTGAGAATGCTTTTTTTCCATAAATTTTAGAGAGAGAATGGGAGAGAGAGGAATAGAGAAAATTGAGAGAGAAAGAGAGACAGAGAGACACAGAGGCACTGATTAGCTGCCGCCCATGTGCACCTGAGCCGGGGATGGAGCCACAACCCTCTGGAGCACAGGGCAACACTCCAACCAATTGACTCTCCCAGCCAAGGCTATAAAATTTAATTCTTAACAATAGCTGTGCTTAACAATGAGCTCAACAACATATTCTAGCAAAGCAAATGCAAGAAGGTGGAAAGGAGCAGAGGATTAGCAAAGTCTTAGTTAGCTGGCACCCTCAGAATTTGGTGCTTGGGTACATGTAGGGTGCAGATGCCCCAAAGCAAACTCCAGAATTTTGTTCCTGGAGTGGCATGTGAGAATGTCCAAAGGACGCTCAGGGTACCTCTATGTCTGGCTTTGAGTTTCAAAGACCTCCTGGTGATAAGCAGACTGTATGCCCCGAATTTCTGCTATGAACCTTGCATAGCAACCTGGTCTGAAGGAAGTTGGTACAAGAAGGCTTCCTCATAGCTTCACTCTCTAGTTTTGTATATTCCACTCCATTTCTAAGGAAAAAATGGTGACATTAATGACCCATTGTGACCATTTATAAAAGGAGGAGGACCAAGCTTTATTCTTAATTGCATTAGAAATAGCAATAGAACTAGAGTGGGAACTCATATAAATGAAGGAATGTAACCATAACCTAAGGGAACCTAGAGAAGCATACAATGTACTTAATATTAATATGATATGACTCGACGTTTAAATTACTTAGGTTTCGTTCATGGTTCAGAAATTCTTTCTTTAAAAATTGAATCTTTATTGTGTTTTTCCCATTACCATTTAGTCTCCTTATACTCCCTAACCCCCAGCAATCACCACACTGTTGTCCATGTCCATGAGTCCTTTCTCTGTCTTGCTCGCCACCCCCTCCCACTAGCTGTCTTCCTGCTCTCCATCTATAAGTCTGTCCCCACTTTCTTTGTTAGTTCAGTTTGTTCATTCGATTCCACATGTGAGAGAAATCGACACAGTGGATTTGATTAAAGTTTCAAAGTTTTTCTGAGCATAAGGTCTCCCCGATTCTTATGGTATCACACCAGATACTTTCACTATCCTACATATTCTGTGTTCCACCTGTTTATCTTCCCTGCCTTCCTGACCGCTGCCAACCATGGATCTTTTACTGTCTCCAAAGTTTCACCTTCTCCTGAATGTGCTATAGTTAGAAACACAGATTGCAGTCTTCTCAGATTGCCTTCTTTCCTTAGTCATATGCATTAAAAGTTCCTGTATGATTTTCACAGTCTGCTAGTGTTTTCTATTGAGTGCTGAATAATATTGCATTGTCTGGGTGTACCACAGTTTACTTACCCATTTACCCACTGGAGGGCATTTTAGTTGCTTTCAAATAATGGCGATTATGAATAAAACTGTTATAAACATCTGTGCACCGGTTTCTGCGTGAAAATAAATTTTCAACTCTTTGCGTAAATACCAAAGAGCACAACTGTTGGACTGTCAGGTAATGGCATGTTTAATTTCGTAAGAAATAGTCGAACCACCCTCCAAAGTAGCTGTTCTGTTTTACATTTCCACCAGCAAAGAATGAGAGTTCATGTTGCTCCATGTGTTGGTCAGATTTGGTGATGTCAGCCTTCTGGAGTTTTGTGACTCCAATACGGGAGCAGTGGCATCTCACTGTGGTTTAAATCTGCAGTTCCTTAGTGAGGTATAAGGTTGAACATCTTTCATATATTTCTACATGGTTATGCACATTCCAATGTACTGCTGTTATTCTTTCAAACAAACAGATATTTGGTAAATCGATTAAAAGTAAAAAATGCTCTTAATTTAACTTCACTTATTCCTAGTCCAATAGTCTTCCTTTCTTTGTGTAGATAAAGTTTGTGACCCATATCATTTTGCCTTTCTCTAAAGAACTTCCTTTAACATTTTATGTACAGCAGATCTACTGGTAACAGATTCCCTCAGTCTTTGTTCATCTCAGAAGATCTTTATTTCCTCTTAATATTTGAAAGTAATTTTCCAAGGTACAGAATTCTGCATTGGTGTTTTTGTTTCTTTCCTCTCTTTACACTTTAAATATCACATTCCACTGTCTTCTTGTTTACACAGCTTCTGAACAGAACCTGAATGTAATTGTTATATTTATTCCTCTAAAGGTGTTTTTCCCCTTAGCTTCTTTCAAGACTTTTCATTGGTTGTTGATATTTTTGTAGTTTGAATTGCCCAGGTGTAATTTTTCTGTTTTCTTTTTTTTTTCCCCTTACTTAGTGTACTATGAGCTTCCTGGTTCTGTGGTTTGGTATCTGCTATTCATTTGGGGAAAATTTCAGTCATTTCAAATATTTCTTTCATCCCTTTCTCTATTCTTCTTCTGGTATTGCCAATACTTGTCTGTTGCACGCTTTTGTAGCTGTTCCCCAGTTCTTGAATGTCCTGCTCTTTTTTTCAGTTGTTTTTCTCTTTGCTTTTCAGTTTTGGAAGTTCCTATAGAGATATCCTCAAGCTCGGGCCTTCTTTCCTCAGCAATGTCCAGATAACTAAACACCCATCAAGGGCTTTCTTCATCTCTGTATGAGATTCTTTATCTTCAGCATTTGGGGTGGGGGGTGTCTTTCTATCCCTCAGCTGACATTGTCCATCTGTTCTTGAAAGCCATCTATTTTATCCATTAAGGCCTTCAGCATATTAACTGATTTGTTTTAAATCTTCAGGGAGTCTGTTTCTAATGCTTATTTTAATTTTTATTTTTTTTCCACTTCTCTAGTGCCTTGTAATGTTTTTCTTGATGGCCAGATATGATGTACTGGCTCAAAGGAACAACTATAAGCAGTCCTTTAGTGATGTTACAGTAAACTGGGGGGCGGGGGGTAGGGGGAGGAAAGTATATCTTTTCATCCTGTAGTTAGATCACTGTCTTTCAGCGATCCTGTGCCTGTAGATTGTAAATGTCACGTGTGCTTCTCAGCACTTCCTCCCCTAGGTGGGCAATGATGGCCAGAATGGGTATGTTCCTTCTCCCAGGTGAGAGGGAACAGGGAACTGGGCTTGGATGTTTCCCTTGCCCCAAGTCAGGTAAGCTCTGATAAAACTGCCAGCAGGTGAGGCCCTGTCTAAGCAGTTTCTCCTGAGGACAGGCAAGCACAAAATACTGTGCCTTTCTTCGAAATGGTTGTTTTCGCTCTTGCTCTGCTGGGAGCATAAGGAAACATTTTTTCAGTGTTCACTGTGAGACCTCGTGAAGAACTGGCACAGCTCCAGGAAGCAAAACTCAGGAAAGTGTGGAGAAAATATCCCCGAGCTTGCGGGTATCTATATAAGAACCACAAGAATGGAAACACAAAGAGAAAAACAGCTGAAAACATCAGAAAAACTCCCTGATGACTGGATTTACCTGGAGATTTTATCTCTTAGATTTGGCAACACTGGGCCTCCAGCAACTCTTCAATGACAGTTCGGTTTTCTTAGCCAGGCACCACTTTCCAAGGAGGTTTCGGCCCCATTGAGGTCAGTCCTGTTTCTCTGTGTTTGCCTGTCGGTCTCTCCAATTTGAGGGGCCACGGTTTATCCTATGACTTCATGTTTCTCATGTATCTAAGAAGAACTGTTACTTTTTTTCCAATTTGTTCAGCTTTTTCCTTGTTGAAAGGGTGGAGTGACAATTTCCAAGCTTCTTACATGACGGACTAGATATGAACTTTTGTTTTTGTTTCTTGGTTTTGTATTGTTCATTGTAGAGTTTTCAAGTAATATGTGTTCAATAAACATTTTTAAATTCACTTACAATTTTGTGACTTTACTGTCAAGGGTATGATATGTATCCTGCTTACAGATGTGTTTATTGGACACTGAGTTGGTATTTTCATAATGCAGAAGTTGAAGAAAACTCACTGAGGTCAATAACCTGACTTGATTTGCTTCTCAAACGTATATAGAAGAGTGTCATAAATGGTTTGCAATGCAGCCTTGCAACATATCCTATCAAAAGTTGTAGTTCATTAAGTCTATCTTTTAATTATGGTATGGTCTTTAAAATCCTGCCTGGGTTACTAGAATGTAGCTGAAGTCACAATGTGCCAGCTCTGATCCTAGAACTCAACAGGTCTGGCACGCTTTGAAAAACTCCTGAACTCCTACCTGTGACTTGAGAACACAAGGCTGTCTTGCTGAAACACGTGAGACCAAGTGAGGGAGAACAGAAGGGACCCAGTAAAACCTAGCCAGTTTCCAATGAACCCTACCGACTGACTGCAGATGCCTGACCAAGCTCAGCCAAGATTAGCCAATGTGAGTTCACATCAGAAGGACCACTCAATCAATACACAAAATTGGGAAAACTAATGACCAGTTGATGTTTTGTTCCAGTAATTACTGGAATACCTTTTTGCAAAGCATGATTGTGGAAATTCACAATGAATACAAGAGCAAAAAAGACAGCATGGGGAAAATGATTCAAAACTATCTTTGTTTGGCCTATTACTAGATTTTAGGGCTCTAGATGGCATGTCTTATGAAACTCTGTCATTTTATATCATGCAAAGTACCTGGGTCTTTTTTTTCCACACTGAACTATTTGTCATATAATCACCTTAGGAGATTCTGTTAAAAAGTCAATTAACAAATAATAAAATGTATTCTTATGCATTAAATGATTATTAAAGTATAATGGCCAATCACAGGACAGAATTTATCTAAATAAAAGGTTGACTCTAAATTCTTTCTCTAGCTTAACAGTGTTTGCTGCTTCTGATATCTTACTTCAGAATGCCTAAGCATTGCTATACCTCCATCAATGATATTACTTGATTTAGTTCCTTCTAAAACCCAAGAGGGCCAAGTAGTCACCAGAATGCACTGTCTTTAAAACTCATGCTTGCCATTTCTCAGTTGTGTTGGGAAACAACCATAACTCTTTTGGATTCCGTTCAGTGAATTTTCCTTTTCCCTTCCATCTGTCTCATCGTTCCTTCTGAAGCACCTGGACTTGAAGCCTGCAGCTGCGGTACCAGTTTCCTGATTTATCACATACCCTATCATGGCTGAAGCGGCAGATCCATCGGGCGGCCACTTGAACAGCATGACTGTGGCAGGGATTCCTGAAGCCTCAGCCTACACAGAGCCCTTCCCATCAGCCTCCCAAACACTGCAGCGAACATGCTATAATCTACGATAAACCCTTTTCTGTTTAAACGGGCTGGATTGGACTCTATTATCTTTCACTAAGAACTCTGGACTTAAAAGAAGGATTGTGATTACTTTCCATCCTTGATTGTATCTGGACACAACTTAATAACTTAACGAACATAGTAGAATAAACTCTGATGACTCTACTATTAATAATTAAATCCCAATTCGAAGCTACTCAAATTTTTAAACTACGACATGCAGCTAAATGTAAAATGTCTTCCATTCTTTGAAGTTTATATCAAATAGCAAATATCAAGTAGGGCTATTAATTTCATCTACTCTCTCCTCGACATCAATTAACGTACTTGGAAGAATACAGCACTATCTTAAGTAAAATTTAAAGAATAATTCTTAATAAATAGCTTAAAGACAAAAAAGAGGAAGAATCTGTGATGTCCATTGTACTAATCAAATGCTGTTTAAATTAACATTTTTAGAGTGCATTCAAATTTTTATAAAAATAAACTTCTATGTATTTGAGAGTAACTTCTGAAATATTAAAAACAGTATTATGAATAACAATCATATGAAATATCAATGAATTACAGAGAAATTCAACAAAAATATAGAAAAGCTTAGTAAAGTCCTTCTCAGCATACAAATGAATATCAATCTCCTTTAAAATTTTTGTTGCCTTCAAAAAGGCCATTTTGGTACTCCTCCATGTGGGGCCAGGGTGGACTTTTCCCCATCCTGTTACACACAAGGTAACTTTCAATTCAAGGGCTCTGAATAAAGAGGTTTCACTCTCTGCAAATGCACACCTCCTACCTGCCACTTACCTTTACCTCTTATTCCAGCATCACCTTAAAACCATGCCCTAGGGACACACACATGGACACGACCACTACAGCAATGCACTGTGCATGCCCAAATTAATGTTATATTTTTCTTCACTTAAAATCAATTGAATTTTTATTCACAATATAACAACTGCCTACACCCAAGTGATGTTTTCTTTTCCTACTTGTCACTTTTACAGAATTCAGAGAGTTCTTGAACTTACCTGTGTCAATATCCTTAAAAATCATGGACAAAACTGTTCGTATCAACAAAGTCCATATATCTAAAAAGTGCACTATTATTCCCCTAATAAAATAATGAGCCTAAAGAAAGTATCTCTCACCCTCTTTAGTAGACAAAGAACAAATACAACAGAGAAAACTGTCTAACTAAAGGCAGCACATAGGGGCAATTATCAAAATAACAACGAGGCTTCAGTATAATTATCACTTCTAACTGGGCAGCTAATCAAACACTGAGGTAACTGAGAAAAACTGATGCTTAGGGACCACTGCAGATTAAGGTCACAGTGGGACTGTGCAAAAATTTAAACCAAAGCAGAAACATTTGGAACACAAACAAAAGAGTATATTTTAATATGCAATTATCTACATTTTGAGATTCAAAAATGTCAGTAGAATAAATGTAAAATTACTAATTTTTGTATTTGTAAGCTGCACTTGGAATTACTTTTTTTCTAAAAGTTTAGATGTAGTGTTAATGAGATGTCTCTAAATAATTTATGTTTCTTTTGTTCCTGGATGTTATTAACAAAAGAAAATCTGAGTTTATAAAATATTTTAATATCTATATATATATTTAGTGCTGTTCAAGTACAGTTGTCTCCGTGTTCTCCTCACTACTCCCCCCGCCCCAGCCATCCCCACCTCCCGCCCTCGATCCTTCCCTCTCTCCTTTGGCTTTGTCCATGTGTCCTTTCCACATGTTCCTGAGACCTTTAGAAACTTGCATTACTTTCTATATTGGCTTATTAAATAGGATAATATTCAAATAAGCAGTTATTTTATAACACATCTGATCAGGGTTTATACATTTCCTGCCATCTTATAAACTATGAATGATTCTGGCAATAACAAAAATAGAGGGTCCAGCAGAAGTAATGCCTGCTGGCGTTTGGCTGGTGGGGTGATAATATGAGTGTGATAGTTTATGGTTTTAATTCAAGCATTTCAGATAAAATATCATATGGTGTGCTGGAGTGTGATATTGCTATGCTACAGAATGACATGCTTATGATTTTGTAATATGAAGGGGCGTTATTTGTGCCAGACCTTGTATATTACCTGCAGAGTAGTTATTGCTTAATATGTAACTTAAGGCCATGAAGCAATACTACAATTTTCAAAATCAAATACCTAAGAGATTAGCAGAAAATCCTTCATTAAAACACTAATTTCTTCTTATTGATGGGGACACAAAATAGCTGTATAACTATGATAACCACCAGAAATCTGAGCTTATAGTCAGCTAATTTAAGAAACAAGATATGAAATTAGTACCCTGGGGCTGAAAACAAGCACTTAGAATTGAGATGTGACATTAATTAAAATAAGAGAAGGACTATAATATTACTGTGAAGTAATCATTATGCTAAGGAGAACATATAAAAAAAGAATTAAAACTGAAGGAAATGCTCAATTATTTTGCTCTGAATGAAGTTCAAATGCAATATCATGATCTTCCATGTGAAAAAATACACTCAAACTTTGGAAAACTCTATAGTATGCTTAGAACAAAATAAAACGAAAACAAGCAAAAACAGAAACCATAAAATAAACAAAAAAAAACAAAAAGGAGCTAACTATGATTATAGCCACCCTTATATAAGTGCTCACTAGTCTAAAAAGGCAGTAGTGGACATAAAATAGAGAACCTTCATATCAAACATAATTATGTTCCTGGCTACATTGTCATATAGAGAAATTGGGGAAAGGGTGCTGATCTTTTCACATTAGAAATTAAGCAAGGTGGGAGAGTTCAAAAGAGCTATCTCAAACAAGCTATACCCACTGGTGACAAAGAGTGTGCATTGGAGTTAGAGATGGAGGAAATATGAATCTGCGGAAATGGTGGGGAGAGAAAAGTGAGGTGGAAACATGAAAAAGAAGAAGATAGAAGAAAACGGAAGGAGGGAATGAACCAATGAAGGGGGAAATGAAGGAAAAAGAAAGCAATAACCTTTGAGTCTTACAGTAATAGCATGACTGATGATCAGTTCAGCTTACACACATCAGTTGAGCTACAAGCATTCTTTCTTACTGATTTTTCTCTACTTACATACAATGCCCCTCACCCCTCCTAGTTTGTCTGAACTGGCTAGGTCTTCACAATCCAGTTCAGATCATTCATATTGCAGAAAGACAGGATGACCACTCCATTCCTGACTACTGCAGCACTTATGCTTCAAATTATTTTGACATTGAGTTAAATCTTGTCTCCCCTTATATACAGATAGATAGACATGTGCAATAATGATGTGAACTCCTTTCCTTCTGCGATCCTTTTAACCAATCAAGTTTTTTGAGCAAGACAAAGAAAGGTGACAGATTTTCATTTGGAAGAAAATCCAAAGTTATCAAATAGTGTCGTCACAAGAACTATTATTTATTTGTTGTTGAGAGTCTTGGTAGGCACTCTAACAGACATTTTAACAAGGGGAAATTTAGCAGTCAAATTTTTCTAATAAGATTTGAAAAGTTATCCCTAAATAAATGCAATCATTTCTGGTTCTGTCAGAATAAATAAAAGTCATGAATGCTATGCCATTTAATTTATTTCATCCATTCACTGGTCCAATTATTAAATAGAATTGGACTAAGTTTTTAGTGTGTACCTAACCCTGAGCTATGTCCTTGTTTAAACTGTCAATCCCATGAGACACAGGTGCTATCTTCATAGAACTTGAAACCAAGTGAGGGAGACTCGTTCATCAAGGAGACACAGATAAATGTAGAATCACAAAGTGTGATATATTGTTTGAAGAATACGGATCAGCTTCCTTAATCCTCAATAAGTCTTCATGGTCTAAATAAAATTATTAAAGAGCAAAGTCTATGTAAAGAGTAATTTTCTGCACTTCTTTAAAGATGACTTCATTGCAATTCTTATTATTTCTTTCATTCATTCGTTCATTCCATGTATTGCATTTGTTGAGTTAGTCAGTGAACAACTATTTTTTGAGCACTCTCTATACTAAATTGGCCAAGCATGTAATAAAGATAGGAAAAAAAGTTGACATGACCTTAAAATAAGTTTATAGTCCAATAAAGATGAAAGGTATTAAATCAATGATTACCTGATAATGCTTAACTTATAGGGAAAAAATACAGAGGGACCTGAAGCAGTTGAATGATCTAGCACAATACATCATGATCCCCTTAAGAATGATCTGAGAATACTAGTGAAGATGAGGTTGAATTAAATAGACAAATAAAGGGAGTGTTTTGAATGAGCAGGCTCAACCTATGAAAGGTCTTAATGTTGAATGAAATTGAATGAAGGCCAGTATGTCTGAATAACTTCAGCAGCTCCATCTAGTGACCATGTATCACATACATGGGTAGACTTCATTCTATGTGATCTACCATACAATCTAACATTGTGCTAGAAAACGATTGTTATTTTCCCCTTCAATAGTGCACTAGTCGGAGTGATGGTTTCCCCAGATGACATATTCCAGCAATCACAATCAGTACAGACAGTGCATGTGACATGCTTCTGACCAATGAGATGTTTTTTGAGAGCATCTAAAATTAATTTATCCTGTAGTAAAAAAATACAAGAAAATGCAGTCTCTTCTCTTCCTTTGAGCGTTGTTTGGTTAGATATGATACCTAGAGTTGCTATTGTCTTAACTGGAAACTGAAGAGAAACCCAACCCATAAAAAAAATAAAGAGAATCTCAGAGAAATAGAGCTGAAACCCTGACTTCCTGTCCTCCTCATGAGCTGCTTGTTATCTCAGAAAATACATGTCAACATTTTGAGCCAATCTGAATTGATTTCATTCCTTTCTGTAGGAGACACTACAAATTACACACACACACACAATTTCCACCATTCAAAACTTGTAAGTAAACATTATTCAGGAAAATAACGTATGATTTTTAAAATCATGAGTGCCAGCAAAATGAAAGCCCTAAGCATAATATAAAAGTATATAAGATAGAGGTCTGGGAAAAGTTAGGTAGGGAAGATTTTCTGAAAAGACTAAGGTGGTAATAGGATGTACTTATCTGTGAGAACAGCAGTTTTAACTACTGACCTGGCCACCAGGCCAGGAAGAACCCAATATTCTCATCACTGAATAAAGAGACAGTGAAGAGTTACATGAAGAGAGAAACTGAAAATAAATTTGACGTTTTCAATGTTTCCATTTCATTTAACTAATTCCGTTAGGATATGCACCTTGAGTCTCCATTTTATGGTAATTAAAGAGTTGGAACGCTCCAGGGTGCCTGAGTAGGCAGGGCTGCCTTGGGCAGTGAAGCGCAGTGCCACCAGGGTGGGCCAGGCAAGCTTCCTGCAATTTCTTTGTTTCATGCTAGTTCCTAGTTCATATTTTTCCAAGTCAATGTAAAATTGCCTTGCAGGAGTGCTTACTCACGAATTGGGATTTCCTTGCATCTCTTTCACACTTTTTCATGCAGAAAAATTTTGTCTTCAAATGACAGCAATAGACAAAATAAGAAAACCAGGTTACTAAAAATAAAAAAGCTCTAAGCCAGTTTGCTTTGCCACTCGGTCTTCCACCTTTGCCCTGAGAAGTCACTGTTCAGTAGTTCATTGTCACAGCTTTTGATAAACCGCTTTTTCAGGACTCTTGACATCATTAAAATAACCTAAACCGCATCTCCTGCCATGATCTTTAGATTTAAGGAAGAGCTTTGGGCAGAGATGACACCTCCACCCTTGTCACTGACTTGTTCTGGTGCTGGAACATTAACACAGACCCTTGTACTCTCAGGGTTATATCCCAGGAGATCCATTCGCTCATAATCACAGTTGTATTTCCATACACTCTTAAAAATAAAGTTATGCAAAACTACTTCCAATTTGCAAATGACATTTTTAAACATACTATATAGGAAAACAATATATTGCTTAGAGTAACCCACATTCTGTTTAAAGAATAAGGTTTTGTAAAGAACAAAGGACTTTTACAAAATAATAGTAGTGTAACCATGACTTAACATTTCAATTAAGTGATAAAGGGGGTGTTTTCTGCTTTTTTCTCAAGGCCAACTCTCTGCTTCCTTACAGAATATAAATAGAGCCCTGGGTTTTCTTTCCTTATCTTGCCTTTTTACAGCTAGAGAGGTAAAGTTTGGGGGAGAAAGGGCTGCTTGGTGTCAGCTGTGAGGATCAACAGGTGTCCACAGGAAGTCTACAGATTCCTGTTTGAAGAGAGATAGCTCAGAAATGAGGGGAGGAAGCTCAAGAAGTGGATTGGCATTCCCTCTTCCCCATCTCTTCCCCCTTCTCCCTGATCTCTTTGCTCTGCTTTCCCTCTCCATCCCCTGCCTGCATTGAGACTATTGAAATAGGCCTTGACTCGTGACTCCCCCATTTTCCAGGTGGCCAGCATCTGAATAAAGCACTTCCCTTTACACAGTACCTATTTCTTGAGTACTAGCTTTCAAAGCAGCAGGTGGCCAGACACAAGTTCAGTTTCATTAGATTGAGAATCTTCAAGTGTGTGCATGCCTGAAGATTCGCAAGGGAAGTGTGCCACACCCTTCTTCCAAACCTGGGTAGAAAACGAGGACTTGGGGAGTTCGGTGTAGTCTAAAAGACATATTCAAAACACTATCATTTTTCTAATACATACTATGGGATTTAAATTGGGAGGGTTTTTTTGGTTTATAAGTACTCACAGATTTTATATGCACACACACATATAGTAAGCATATATTATAGAAAACAGATAAAAAGAGGGAGAAAAATGAGGTCTGAAAAAAACCATAACAAAATTAGATAATAACTCAATAGTTAAGTCAGAAAATGATATCTGAGGTCACACAAATTGAAATGGAACAAATTAATATAAACAGTGTCATACAAATTGAAATGAAATTAATATAAACATGAGGTCATAAAACTGAAATGGAAACTAACAATATTATATCCTGAGTAAAGACCAGCATTAATTTTAAATTACCTGAAGGCCAATTACAGCCAAAGAGGCACTAATTTAAAACTTAAAATCTTAGATAATAACTGGAGAAAATGTTCCATATCAAATATTCATAATATGGTATAGTTGTCACTATTTAGGATTAGTTGATTTATAGCACACATTTTAAGAATGACAACAAATATGGTAAATTGTTTGAAGTGATAGGCTCATTCATGTCTTTTTTAAAAAGTCTGGAAAATACTGAAATCTGAATAACCATATTTTGTTCATCATATTTCAATTAGGAACATATTCCAATGTTTAAAAAAAAACTAGCTGAGTTCACACAACTCAAATAATCCACACTTAACTTGCATTTTCCTCAAGATTACTGCATCATTGTAGCAGAAATGTTTTATATGTCATTTCAATTTTGTAACAGTAAATACTGAAAAGACGTAGTGTTGATGTATACAATAACACTATATTTTATTGCTTCTTGAAGGACATTCTTAAACGAAATTTGCATTTTCCTCACCATGATTGCATGATAGCAAACAACTTCTTACCACCGTCTGATTCTCTCTGTGGGGCAGCAGTGTGGCCCAGAAGTGCTGTTACACCATTAGCACAAAGGTCAACACATTGAAAAAGTCCAATTACTGTCTCAGCTTTATTATAAAAATAGCTTATTGAAAAGTCACAGATCCCTTACAAGTTTCAGTCCGTGGATCTGCAGGATATTATCACTTTGAGAACCACTGTACAGTTTTTAAATTCGAAAAGCCCCAATACCTTACACTAACTCTTAGTAAAGAAGTTTCATGAGCACACAGTCATGTGCGGGAAAGCAACAGGTGCACTCCGTGTTCAGGAACATGGGTAGGGAAGAAAGAGAACACACTGCATTCTTTCTAATCCTATAAAACCAATTCTAGTCATAAGAAGTTTAAGGGAGCCTCGAGATATGCTTTCACCAGCACCTGTTACTGACTTCCAGGCGAGAAGATGAATCCTGGGCAACTTGTTCGATCTCACCAGCCAATCTCCTACAGTGATCTGCTTTGGGGCATTTTTATGATCTGGACTATGCTGTTAGCTCGAACACTTGCTCGCCTGTGATAAGGCCTGATGGTGACAGACTGATAAAAGTTTTCTCTTCCTACTTTCTTAAACGGAGCTACCAGCGCAGATACCATCTGGCAATCACCATGTCACAAAATAACTTTCAGAGCACAGTGACTGCAGCCAGTGAAGAATGGGAAGAAACTGAGACTTTTCAATTCACTTTGAGGTGTATTTAAAGTGCATTCAGGTTGCCTGTTATGGTTCGACTTCGCTTCAAATAGGAAATCAACACTCTTGATAAAAGTTTTAATAGAAGCGGGTTAAGTATGGGAAAAAATGAGAAGGATGGGTCAGGCTTTTAGAAAAAGAGTCACTTTTATCAAGCTGCTTCTCTATTCTCCACAGGCAAATGGATTTCTAAACACAGAATTCAGTATTCAGAGCAGAATGCAGGGAAAAAAATTACAAAAAATATATTTTAGGGGTAAAAAAGGGAAATGGGGGAGGGAGAAAACAGTGATAAGGTAAAAAAATACAATATTGTATCTTTAAAAAGAACAAAGGAAACTAAAATGTTAAAGATACAGTATTTTGTGTAAACAGTATTTTTTGGTAAAAAGAAAATTAAAATTTTCTATGACGTGGGATTATGGTAGATAAAATGATAATGGAATGTTTACACCAAATTAACATTGCTCAACTATTTGAAATATGAATGAAACAGGCTTTAATGCAACTATAATGTGATTCATTAATGGTTCAGTAATTCATACAGTAAACATTAATCTACTATGCCAGAAGTCATCTAGTGCACTTTATTGCCAATGATTATAACAGTCAGTTTTTGCTCTGAAAAATGCACAAGCCAATAAGAGGCCTGAGAAGTCCCTTAGCCAATTTCAGCTCTGAGTCCTCCACACCTTCTCCACTCCCCGAAAACCTTACCCATCATTACCCACTTCCTTACATCCATCAGAAGAAATGGGACTACAATGTTGAAAAAAGAAAGAGTAAAATCAGAAGAGAACTCTCATCTTCCCCAGCCACCCAGACTACCAAGCTTCTGCCTTTGTAATCACCAACTTTGCCTTTCCTCCTCCCAAGCAGATTACCCCTGCTCTCTATCCAATCAACCCTCCTCTATCTAACATGATTTACACTGGTCCCCCATCTTGAATCACTTTCTGCATTTGGCTTTTGGAGCAATTCTCTCCTGTTCCCCTCCATTTCAGTCTTCAGTCTTCTTGTGAGATTTATCTCATCTTCCAGATCTCCGAATGGTGGAATGTCCCGGAGGTTGGCCTGAGGCCGCTTCGGCCATCCACTTTCCATCTTATTGGATCACATCCAATCCCACAGTTTTAAGTAACATCTCTGTGCTTTCAGTTCTCAGTGAAAAATACTAGCCTTGATCTCTATTGAAATATGGATTCTTATTTAAAAAGAGCAGTGGTATATGAATAATAAGATGAAATAGAATAATCGACGCTTGTAAAAAGCTACTTACTGAAATTTATTTAATAAGATTTGAGTTTCTTCAAAATGAAGAAACATTCTTTAGAAAGGAAAGTGTGATGGATATTACAATTTCCTTTTTCAGATGAAAGGAAGCATAATCTTTTGTTGGAAGAATAATCCTCTGCCTGCAACTGTATTCTACGAAGGACTGATTTTGTTGCTATTTAAACAAGGACATTATACAAATAATATGTTTCCTGATATAATATCTGCATGATTTTCTTTTTGTGTAGTACTTTTATATATCCCTTTATTCAACTGCTGTTATTAAACACACATAATACCAGACGTGGGATTCTTCTGTCTTTTCTATAATCTCTCCAATTCCATGATTATTTGTGTGTGCTCATAAAGATGGACAGAGGCTACTAGTTTGAGGGACTAAATCTGCTGCATTTGTTAAGTAGTAGAACCTGTACTGGGTCACAGATTCTCCCATCCCATGAAGGACAGTACTCAGGGATAGTTCTGGAGTACAGAAACATACCATCTCCAAAGGTAAGTGTTTTATTAAAATCTTAGAAGAGAAGGTTTTCAAAAAAAATTTTTGGGAAGGCTTTCTATGCTACCTTCCAAAAATACTTGTTCAGATTCATGATAATTTAGTGTGTTAATCTGGTATGTCATAGTTTATAAAACATAGAGTAAATAATTTTTATTTCATTCCTGAATTAAAAAAATTACTATCCATGATATTTCATGGTTAATTTGAATTTAATACAGGATATATGAAGAGAGACCAAAAACAGGAATTATCTTCTCGAGGACGGGCCCCTTGTAGTACATGCTTCCTTAGGTGAATGTTCTAGGAACTCATTTGTATCAGTGTAGCAGCTGGCATTGTTTTGAGAGCCTGCATTTGTCTTCAGTGATTTTTTTTGAAGACTCTTTCAAAATGTTTGCCCATTCCATGATGGGTGATTTGCAAGCACACCTGCCCACACCACTCTGAGTGTTCAGCAGTTTTAGAACAAAATAAGCATGAGCTCCTTGCCCCACCCTCCCTATTCACCCAATCTCATCCCTAGCAGTTCTGTTTACCCAGATGAAAAAAAGTCCTCAAAGGGAAACGTTTTTGCCGATGTGGAAGAGGTGAAACAAAAACAGCAAAAGCACTAAAAAGGCATCAAAATCGATGAGTTCAAAACTGTTTTGACCAGTGGGGAAAAAAAAGTCTCCCTAGATGTATTACATCAAATGGAGAGTACTTTGAAGGTGACTGAAGTTTAAACATGTAAGAATAAATATACAACTTCATATAAATAAATTCTGGTTTTTGGGTTCCCCCAGTATGTAACTTGTCTAATGTTCTTCTCTTTGAATATCGAGATGTTGCTACATGCCAAATATTGTATTAACAATTAGGGAACATGAAGATGAATTAGACACTATTTCTGTCCTCAAAAATTAACACAGAATAAAAAATAATATAATACTAAATACTATGATCAAATCACCAAATTGACAATATATTTATAAGAAAGTTTAGACTTAGATAAGCTTTTAGAACTTCAACAAAGTTATCAGTCTTATGACTCTGCAAAAAATAAAGTAAAAGAAATCATTCAGTGGAAAGGAATTTCACTGAACCTTAACTACCATATTTTTAAAATTTCAACTAACACTAAAATGAAATTTGAAAAAGAAAAAAATAGGATGCTAGAAAGCGATAAAAATAGTTATTGTAATTTGTAGGAAAAACATTCACTTTCATCATATGAAAGTTAACTCATGTATTAGTGACCTTTTATATGAAAAATATCTATGATATGTCTGTCTATATATGAAATAATGTACCTAAAATATTTGAATTGTTCTTTTCAATAGCTTCCAGCACTGCTAAAACATATTTAACTGGCCACTCTTATTATTAATCCTAAACAATAAAATCATATCTCACAACAGGCTTATCCTCAGAAAAGGATTTTAACAGCAGGATGTTTTCTTTTCAAAAACAAATTTAAATACATATGTCAGCCACTGGAAAAAGTATCATTGACTATATTTTCATAGTAGCTATGACCCTTTGCACATATGTTATCCTCACAATTATTTAGGCACTAGAAAAAATAGAAACCATTACCATAACTGCTGTTGAAGGCATTAGACTCACCCCAAGCACAACCTTTAGCAAGATCTGAGCATTAGTGAATAGTGAGGTTATTTATTCTTTTTATTTTTTTTTTTTGATGTATGATGTGGTTTGGAGAACAATAGTACAGAATGTCTGGGTTTGATTGCGAATTCTTTACATTTTAAATATATTTATATATTTTATTATATAGTGAACGTATATATTATACATTAATTATATATGTATATATGTGTGTGGATGGGTGGATGGGTGTGTGGATGGGTGGGTGGGTGGGTGGATGGATGAACAGATATCTATCTGTTCATAGATAGATAGATAGATAAATGATAGGCAGACCAACCCACCTCCAAATCCAACAGAAAGTAAGAAGATTCATGAGTTATGCCAGATAGGAATTTTAGAGATTCAAGGTAGAAACATCTTTATTCTAAATTCTGTATATCTTTATAACAAGTTAGAAATTTAAAGTCCAATTACTGTAGGATTTTCAAATTGTGGACCACTCTTACAATTTGATAATTCTATTTGCCTTCAAATTTCATGTTTTGTATAGAGTTCTTATCTCTGCTTGATAAAATTACAACTTAATTTCATAGCCAGAGATTTTCTATCAGCATACTCATTTGACAACCTTTTGGATAGCAGTGTGCCAGCCACAGTGTAGCTTCAACATTAAGAGTGCCATCCATGGCCAAATGTATTCTAGATTGCTGTTTCACAACATAAATTACACTGTGAAAGAAATGCAGTTGTCTGAATATACAGCTTCACTTCTCGGAATTCCTGACTGAGACTTAAAGGCCAGCACACAGTACATTTTACTACGTGCTCATTAAAATAATAAATAAATAAATAAATAAATAAATAAATGATTGGGTTGAATGATTGGGTTGAACAATTTAGCTTTTCAACCATACGGCCATTTTTTGAGAAAATACACATAAAAAAATAAACAAAATTAAAACATGGAAATTAAATAATTAAACTGGCCGGATGTTATATACTCCAGGCATTTTACTTAGGGGAAATATATTTCCACTTTCCATGTGCATTTTAGATATAATGTATACTGGAAACTTTCAAGTATTTGCTAAAATATTAATAAACTATAGAAAAATACTAGATTATATCCAAGTCATACATTATGAATAAGTTTATGAAGTGACAGATTAAAGAAGAGAAATACACGACTATTTTCCAATAATGCATTTTAAGTCTTAGCAATGGTATCAGGTAGAAGCAGGGTCAGTTCATATCGTGTCGGCTGGATAGCATTGGAGAGGTAAGACCCAAATTGTCAACAGTGACTGTACTTGACTATGAGTTGCTCTGTCTTTCTAGTTAATAATTTCTCTAAAACACCGTACATCCCCAATTACCTTCATAATCTCCTTTAGCACCACAGTTCTGCCTTAAATGTTTACACATAGCAAATGCAATATATTAGGACTTACATAAAGTTACTGTTAAATTAAATTAATGAAACAAATGTACTCAAAGCAAAAATTAAATGGAAAATATGGCAACTGAGATGGTTACTATGCCGGGAGAAAAATGGAAGTTGAAAAACTGAGAGTGGGAAGACACTTTTCATAAATAAGTTCCTATCTCTAGTCAATAGTAAAATAAAAGGAGAGACTTTTTGGAAGCTGTGTGATTAAACTACACAAGCCTTCGAGGAGTGGGGCTGATTCACTTTCAGGAGACATATTTCACTGTGCGCTCTGGAGCAATTTCTTCACTCCATTACTTATTAGACTTGTAATGCTGGGCAGGACATTTAACATCTCAGAGCTTCCATTGTCTCACTGCTGCAATGAAAGTCGTTAATAAGTTACCCAATTGTGGTAAAGAAAAATAAAACACTGCATGTAAAGCACAAATAAGACTAGTAATTACAAAAGGAGCACACTATTATATGGCTCTTACTGCCATATATTTTAAGACCTCAAGTAAACCCTAAATAAATTAGTATCAATTCAATACAAAAGCAGAAACTTCTGGATCCTTAGTCACTCTTGAAGCAGAAACTATAAAGCAGCATTTCAATGGATAAGTTCTCTTCACACTAGTACCTCAGACCTTGAATAAACTAAAATTCAGTGTGACAATCATGTTGAGATAAAGTTTTTATCTAACTAAATTGTTATAGAAACATTGACTCAAAACAAATACATCATTTTAGCAATCTTAAAAAAAGATTTGTGAATGACCTATGATTCACATGAAAACCAGGGAGTTTAATATCTGTAATGAAATTATAGTGAATATACATCATTATTAATTTTATATTACATGTCCTCATGTTTTATTTTCTCCTCAACGATCATTCCTGTTTAATTTTGCCTTACAATTCCTATGAATTTTTCTTCTGCTTTGTTTTACAATAAATGAAAGCAGTTTCTGAAAACCTACATATGTAAACCAAAATAGACTACTGAGAATTCAAATTATTGCTATAATATTTGAATACATAAAATGACTAATGCAATAGAGTTCCTCTGTAGTCATTTGTCTTAATAGAAAAATCACAATATTGGTAAAATTTTAAATATTAGTTTCTTCAGTAAATTTTTCTGTATTTTACATTTTTGTACAATTTTGGGTTATTTTTATTTGTAAAAATATCATGTTGGACCTAAGGCGTGATCCATGAAAGAATGGATAAGCTGGACTTCGTTAACCTTTAAACTTCTGCCAAAGACACTGTCAAGAGAATAAGAAAATCCACAAGCTGTTGAAAAAACATTTTCAAAGAACACATCTGATAAAGGACTATTATGCAAACCATACAAAAAGTATTTAAATGTCAACAACAACCTGGCTGCTTTGGCTCAGTCCATTGAACACCAGCCTGAGAACCAAAGGGTCACTGGTTACATTCCATGTCAGGACACATGCCTGGGTTGTGGGCCAGGTGCCCAGGAGGGGGCGTGTGAGAGGCAACCACACATTAATGTTTCTCTCCCTCTCTTTCTCCCTCTGTTCCCATCTAAAAACAAATGATTTTTTAAAGATTTTATTTATTTATTTTTAGAGAGGGAAGGGAGGGAGAGAGAGAGAGACAGAGACATCAATGTGTGGTTGCTGGGGGTCATGGCCTGCAACCCAGGCATGTACCCTGACTGGGAATCGAACCTGTGATGCTTTGGTTCGCAGCCCGTGCTCAATCCACTGGGCTACACCAGCCAGGGAAAAACAAATAAATTTTAAAAATTTTAAAGAAAAGTAAATTTCCACAATAACTAAAATAAGCCAACTAAAAAAAAATGGTCCAAGCACCTTAACAGATACATTACTAAAGAAGATCCATAGATGGCAAATACGCATATAAAAAGACGTTTCACATCATGTGTTACTAGGGAAAGGCAAATTAAAACAACAATGCGATACCACTGCACAGCTATTAAAATGTTCAAAATCTAGAATACGGAAAACACCAAATGCTTGGAAAATGTTAAGCAACAGGAACTCTCATTCATTGCTGGTGGGAATGTAAAATGGTACAGCCACTTTGGAAAACATGTTGGCAGTTTCTTAAAGAACTAAACATACTCTTACCATAAACCCAGCAATTAAATCCTTTGGTGTTCATCCAAGGGAGTTGAAAACGTATGTTCACACAGAAACCTGAACCACGATGTTTACGGCAGCTTCATTTATATTTCCCAAAACTTGGAAGCAACCAAAATGTCTTTCAGTAGGTGTATAAGTAAATAATAGTCCATAAAATAGAATTATCCAAACTAAAAATAATTGAGCTTTCAAGTCATGGAAAGTCACACAGGAAATTTAATGCATATTATTAAATGAAAGAAGGTGATCTGAAACGATTATGTGATATAAGATTCCAACTACAGGACATTCTGGAAAAGTCAAAACTATGGAGGCAGGGACAAGGTCAGTGGCTGCCAAGGATGGGGGTAGGTTGAGGTGACTAAGAAGAACACAGAGGATTGATAGGGCAGTGCAAATATTCTGTATAATACTACAACTGTGTGTGTGTGTATCATTATACATTTGTCCAAGCGCATAGAGTGTACCACACCAAAAGTGAACCCTAAGGTAAACTATGGACTTTGGGTAATAATGTTTTGTCACCGTGGGCTCATCAATTCTAACAAATGCACCACTCTGGTGGGGGTGTTGGTAATGGGGAGGCTATGAAGGTGTAGGGTAGGGGGTATATGGGAAATCTCTCTACCATTTGCTCAGTATTGCTGTGAATTAAAAGTTCTCTAAAAATGAAGTCTATAAAATATTTTTAAATAGCATGCTGGCAAAAAGAACCTCTGAATAGAGAAAAATAATAATCATTTCCAAATCCACTATTCAGAACTATTCATAATCGCTTAACATTCTTCCAAATTTCCTTCCTTCCTTCCTTCCTTCTTTCTCCTTCCCACCCTCCTTCTCTCCCTTCTTCGCTCTCTCCTTCCCCCTCTTTCCCCCCACCACACACAGATCATGAGTCTATGGCATGGATGTGCACTGTTTTACATAACATGGATTAATTTAAAAATATACCATCTTCAAATATTTATTTTACTCAACATTATGCTATAAGCATCATTTATTACATGTAACATGATGAGCTTATAAATTCCAAATTCCCACCAATATAAAGACTTCCATGAACAATGAGTGTTTATTAATACCGCAAACATTTCATTAGTGTAAATTCCTAGAAGTGGGATCCCTGGAACAAATTCGTACCTTGCAGACTAGCTCCAGACAACTTATGCCAATTTAGATTCACATCTATAATAAATGAGAGTGTACAGTTTTCCAGTGTTGCCAATGAATAGTTTTATCAGCCTTTTTAAATCTGCATGATGAAAAATGTGCCATTACTATTGATTTCTTGCCAATAATAATGAGATTGAGCACCTTTTTAGATGCATTTTTGTCATTTGCAAATTCATTAGTTACTTGCCTTTTATTTTTCTCATTGATTTTAAAGTGCTCATGTGTATTAAGAATACCCCCATCGGGAGCATCCTTTGCCACTCATTTCTCCGTTTGTATCCCAGGTACCTCCACTTGTCTCTGCTTTTGCTGTTTCACTTGAATCGCCTTCTCACCCACATTCGGATTACCCCTATTAATTCAACATTCTATGATTCTATGCTTCTCAAAACTGGTATGTCCCCAAGAGTCAATTCATTTTTATTTCTAGTGAAGTCAAATAACATGTGTACATTTCATAATTTCAAGTTATTTGATAACTTAAGTTGAATAACTTAGAACACAATTCACGCCCTGCCAAAGTCTGTGAAGTCCTATATCATGTCTTTTTACTCCTGAACCACTCTTCTTTTTGTATTCTTTATTTATTGCTGCATACAAATTCTTCCCAAAGGGGGCACTTAAGACAAGAAGTATTTCTTAGTCCATACTATTTCTGAAACTCAAGAATTTGGCAGAAACGGAGCTAAGCCATCCCGGCTGAAGTCTTTAATGAAGTTCCAGTCAAAATGTTGGCTGGCATTGCCGTCGCTGCAAACTTCTTTGGAGCTGAAGGATCCACCCAGTTCACTCTCGAAACTGTTGCCAGGAGTCTTTAGTTCCCCTCCACATGAGCATCTCAAATGAGCTGCTCAGAACATGGATTTCCCAGACCAAAGGTTCCAAGAGAATAAAAAAAACAGTGACCACAAAAGAACTCAATGCCGTTTATAACAGTCTCAGAAGTAGCCTACCACTAATTCTGCCTTATTCCACTGATCATACAAACCAATCCCTGCGCAAAGGGGGTACAGATCGCACAAGCTGGGATCACTAAGGGCCTGCTAGCGGCTTGTTTTCACACCTTGTGAGACACTGTCCTGTCACAGGACCCTCTATTCCTGACAGGACCCAAGTTCATTCTCTGCTTAGGAACTTTGCATGAGCTATTCTTCTTGCCTGCAACAATTTCCCCCAGATGAATTAACATGGTTAATTCTAGTGTATCTTTCAGTTCTTAGGTCAAATGCAACTTTCTTGAAAAACACTTTAATTCCTGTAATTTTGTTTATTAGCTTCCTAATTTTCTCTTCTTTAGTAGGATATGTGCTTCATGATAGCAAAGACTACCAGCCTTGTTCTTTCTTGTTCATGGCCATACCTATCACAAATGCTTAACAAATAGCAAGCACTGTTATAACTTAAACATGTCTGTACACATATATATGTAAATATATTTTATATATAGAATACAAAAGCACCTACCTATGAGGAAAAAAAATGAATAGATGAAAGAAAACTTTTTTATGTAATATATAAGTACTTTCCTTTTATGCTTCTGTCTTACTTTGTATTTGACATGCAGATATGCACACCACACTGATGCACTGATATGTGTGTGTGCATGTGTGTCAGGTTATAATGCTGGTTGAAAAGAACTTATTTAAGTGACCTTGTAAAGAGAGGAAAAGAGATGAGAGCATTTACTGAAAACGTAGAACGTCATCTCATTTAAAAATAATCCTAAACCCTTCAGAGGTCATTAAAATATCTGTATTTTTCTTATAAAGAAACTGAATTTCAGAGAAGTTAACTGTCTTGACCAAAATCTCAAAAGTAAGGCTGAAACAAAAAACAATTTTAGACTTAGATCCGCTGGATGTCCAAGACATTTATTTCTCTTTGTTTTTCTACTCTGTTGCAGCAAACACTGAATCGACATGCTGATAATTCCACGACCCTGTTTATTTCTCCAGTTGTTTTTTATTTTTTTTGACAGGGAAATGATACTAAAATTTATTGTTCACTGTTAAACCGAACGGGTTTCTCAACAAGATATATTGATGCCAAAGGAGTCAGGAAAACACACGCACACAAATGGCACACAAATAGCACACCAGGCAGTGCTCAGCCAGCCGCTGAAAGTTCATCCCCTGTCCGTCTTCCAGAGCAGAAAGGCGATGAGAGAGAGAACTGCACATTCCTAAGAGCAGCCTTCCACAGTCTGTTCTAACCGTCCACAGAGAGCACAACCAACAAGCTGGGCATGCTCACACGTACAAAATCATCACAGGTTTCTTTTTCTCTTGATAATTTTAAAGTCCATTTAGCTCAAGCTCTTACTTTCGTGGAGAGACATTGGCCATTTCAAGTACTGTTAACTTTTATATTTTGAAATACATATATCTCCTCGCTGTGTATACATTTTCCCACTTAATTGTTCATTGCACTGCTCCACTAATTATTCTGTTTGTGCTTACTGGGTTTTGTTTTGTTTTGTTTCAGTCTTTATTTGATGACTATTCCCTTCAAATAATTGGCCTTTTGTTAAGTTTCCTGAGTTTAATTGCGGTTACAGACAGATCAAGGAATAAAAGTGTCCGAATCTGGGTTTTGTTTATATTTTTCTTCTTGAAACAAGTGGCTAACCATAAATACTGTGTGTGGATTTCTTAGATTAAATTTGAAAATGAAGTGACATTGCAGCGAGTGCTTCCTCGGAGGATTTTACCCCCAATAATAGCTGTTTTGTAAAACTTGGACTTTCTACAGCTGCTGAATTTTTGAGTTTCCTAGGAGACTGTAAGCTAGCGTCACTTTCCTAAAAAACGATGAAAGCTCTCTTTAGTCCGGGTCTAGGCCTTGTTGGTTCACAAGAATGAATCCTTTGATAAAAAGACTAGACAAGAAGGCATGCTTTAGATGATGGGACTTAAAACTGTTTATGACGGAACTACATAAACTGGTAAAATCGAAAGTCTGATAACATATGAGGATGTATTACATAATTATATATGAGGATTTTTTTTCCATTTTGCCCTAGTTGACACCTTCCATGAAAATAACAGAGACCAGTGCCTTCTCTTCTCTCCTTTTCTCCTTTGCGCTCTCCCTCTCTCTCTATTTCTTTCTCTCATTGCAAATGAATCTCCAAACCAAAACCAGGTTGAGTCACAGAAAAAAGTTTTTGAAACTGTTTTACAACTCATTAATATTTTCTATTGGAATTTTAATAAAATTCAGCATCATTAGTTTAGCAAATCATCATAGATATCTAATTTCAAGTATTTTCACTTTTATCAAAAATTTATTACAGTGATTTACACATACTTGACACCTAATGAATGCTCTAGAATTTCATCTTGGATTGTAATTACTGTGATTCATATCCATGAGTAACTAAAGTGACAAATAATCTCATTAAATGTCCAATTCAACTCCCTCAAACATGCTGTTCTACTTAAAGCTTTCTGTACTCTACCAGAAGCACACTGACAAGTACTCTGTTTTGAACTACCAAAAATTATATTCGATTAAACAAAACCCTTGTGTTCCCACAACATTGTAAATTGAGATTTACAGGTAGCATTTGTAATGAAAAGTTTTATATTATTGTATTGTGTGATACTCAAGTATACATTTTTATAACTTTGAAAGTAAAATAAGTGCAAGCAATGATTCAAAATCTAAATAAATGAATAAATGTTGTGACACTCAGGGTACTTCAGGCCCTGTTGTAGTTACCTAAAATCCCAAAGTGTCATATTTTAACACAAGGGATTGTTTTGCTCTCGTTGCATCTCCAGTGACAGTCAGCAGGGGGCTCTCTCATCAAGGTCACACAAGAGAGTCAGGATGATGGAACCTTCCCCTTGACTGTTGCTGCAACAATCGTCAGAGTAGTGCCAAAAAAAAAAAACAAACAAACAAAAAAAACCAGTGACCAGGGCCACTCCCTGAACTTGATTAGTCGAAGCTTGTAAAACCCCAGGCCTAAATTCAAAGGCAGGTAAATGTAATCCTAGCACATACCCAAACAGGTGAGAGCTGAAAATATTTGGTAAATACCACCAACTGTCACAGCTATGTTTTCAAGTAGAAGACTTGTATAAATTTAAAAAGTAAACATGGGATTGCAAAACTAATGATCTTTAATTAACTTTCTCTCTTTATTCAGGATTTGAGCAAGAACCTACTTAAATTCACCCCTCACTTTCTGCTGCATTTATTATTCTAGTTACTTCAAGTCAGAAAACTCCTGACTTTCTTAAAAAATGATTGCATTTAAATATATCACACATTATTATTAGCTAGTGAGTCATAAATAGGTTTTGTTTTACTTGTCCAAAAATTGCACCATCTTTTACTCTAAGTCAGAGTTAAGAGATTTGAAATAAAAGATAGCTTTACAATTATGAGTATCTATAACCAAAACAAACAAATAATTATTTAATGCTTACTATGCGCTTCGTGCTATACTGTTTAATCCTCAAAACACTAAATATTACATATGTCATGGTGATTTTTCAGACTAGAAACCGAGGCATGGAGAGGGTCAGTGAGTTGTCCAGAGTCAAACTGCTGGTAAACACCGTTGCTGGTCCGACCCCAGTCAGAAAGCCAACTGATGATATAGTGCCTACCTTGATTCCTTGAGAACACTCACGTGTCATTATAAGTGGGGTAGCATGCATTGCTTCTGGTTCCAAAAATGAAAAGTGGTATCTATGCAATCATAATCACAGAAGGAAAAAGAAAAGGGAAATAAAACATAGCTTATTTTTCATAATTAGCTATGATTATATGTTTGTTACATGTTTATACATACTTTCCTATGTTCAATCAACATGTATTTATCATCTATTATGTGTACAGCTTTTGGGTATGTTTTCTTCTGCAAATTTACTTTAAGAAAGATTAATACATATGTACTGTTTATTTGCATAATTCTAAGGTTAAATGATATAATGTGTATGAAGCATTTTTAGAGTAAATACTATAGATTCATATTAGGTAACTATTATCATTCTCTTTTAAATTACTTAGGGAAAAAGACAGTATGCTATATTATATATATAGCCTGTCCTCACAATCACTACACTGTTTGGATTTCATTGAGGATTATTGTTTGAATATTTAGGGCATACTCAGTAAGTCAATGTGACAGATCAAATTCATTAGAATCCAAGGGACTGACAAACTGGATCCTAGTAAATAATATCTGATACATTCAGACAGATGAAGTGGTAAAGAAATTCCTGAAGGAAATGTGGTTCCAAAGGAATGGATCTGTACCTGAGTCTAGGCCCCACCCAGTAAGCAGGAGGACACAAGCAGAGTTACTGGGAGAAGTCACAGGCTAGAGAAACTAAATAAGCAAAGGGAGAAGAGGGCAGGCAGTCTAGGCAGAACTAGTTGCCAAGTACATTAAATACCCATATTCTGGGAGATGAGACTCAAATTTGAGAAATGCTAGAATAGTTTCTATTACTAAATGTTTTCTCTTCCGTGAGATTCCTTCTGGCTGATAACAGCAAACTTAATATAGGCAAACGCAGTTTACCTTAGCCATGTCCATATTCCTGCACTCATATCAGAAGTGAAATGATGACACATGGCACTACGGTTTTGGAGGCAAATATCTTGTTTTCCCGGAGTTGTCATTCAATGCTGGCATCCACTGAGATATGCCTTGTGTTGGCTTTGGAGGGTCACAGACATCTACCCTTGTTGCTTCTACTGACATACTTACAGCTCATTATGGTTTCTGGTCTTCCATGCCTTCATCCTGCAATCTCCTGATCCCTCCTGATATTATCTCATAAACCGAATGCTGAGATTTCCTCGGGGCTTCTCTTTTATTGATCAAATATAAAACACACAAACTTCTCTTCTCTCGTGGCCTTATAACTCGAAAACCTTTTAAACCTGCCGTCCCTCCCATGAATTTTTAAAATCTTATTTTACACTTGAAAGCTAACAATTTAATATTTTGTTCTTTGTGTTTGGCTATTCAAGCCCCCATCCTGGAGCATAAAAACATTGGTCAGTTTTGATATGGAAAAAGGTAAAATGAAGAAAAGAAAGGGAAGGAAGGAAAAAAGGAAGGCAGGAAAGTAAAAAATATAATAATAAATAAATTGTTGCTTAGTTCCTTAATCTAGGTTGGTCAGCAAAAATCACAGGATGCTATAATCATTTCAAGTTACAGCCAACACAAAGGAATCAAGTTGAAATATAAGTGGCTAGAAGCTAGATAGATTTTTTTTTTTGCAATAAGGAAAGTAAAGAAAACAAAGTAAAAAATGGCAACATAAGCAAAAGTGCCAGGACTAAGTTTCGGTCAGCAGCACAAACAGTACAGCCTGGTGGATCAGGTGAAATGGGACATCTGAGGTAAATTTTAAGTGCACGGAAGGAAAGGAAATGGAGGGACACTGACAATTTTGTTTCCAGCCCTTGATAATCTAAAATTAGCCACCTTCCCGTTTTTAGAGTTCATCTCATTTCTGCATTTCCTGTAGATTGTTGAGTCAGGTTAAGCTAAAACTAATGATCAATAAGGCAAAATAGATACCCTTTCCCGCCACTCAAGGTATCATCCAGGATTCACCTTCCTGTGCTTTAGAAATCTGTTTACTGATCCTCATGTTTGACTTCCTCTCTCACTTTGGTTTGTTTTATTCTTCCTCCCAACTATGGGCTTTTGGATACTGTCTAACACATTGTATGAAAGACAGTGATAATTCATCAATGCGCATCTATTGCCTCACAAGTGAACAAATGATTCATGGATGGGTATTCCACCTGGGCGTGGGTTCTTCTTTGATTCTTATCATTCTCTACGTATTATCACCAAACCTCATCCCCTCGCTCTTCCTGTGCGTGGCCATTTCAGGCATAAAATTTTTACTTTCATCATCCTCTAGCAATTGCTCACGTAAAAGTCAGTGTCCTAGATGAATCCACTTTAGACAACATTGAATTAAAAAAAAAAACACTTCATTTTTGGCAATCTTTATATCCTTGCCCACTGCAGTTAATGAATGTTTAGAAAAAGTTATAAAGAGCATTCCTTTCACATTTCAGAGCACATCATAGAAAATGTTTTGGCTTTAAAATGGAATGGAACTAATTCCTCAGCCCAATCCACTGAGCCTCAATTTACTTGTCTATAAAATGAGGATAACAATGCCTCTTTAACAGAGCTAATAAAAATATAAATGTGATATAGGTTTAAAGTGTTTAGCACAATACCTAAAATATGGTAACATATTCAAAACTAATTGTGTCCCTTCTGTTCTGGAAGACATTTAACCATATCAGATGTGAGTAAGAATAATAATAGTAGGTCTATAAAAATACATACTGAAATGCATCCCATTGCAAAATAGGTCTGCTATGAAGACAAGCATAGAAAAAAGCGGATAGGCTCAAATAGTTTTAAAAAATAGTGAGATTATTGAAATTACGATTATATGTATATAAAGTAGCATTTACATAATAATACAAATGCACAACTTTACAGACATGGTTTCCAACAACTGATTCAATATTGCCAAAGAAATGACAAAAACCAAAAATATACAATGAAACTATTCAGCAAAAATGCTATCCATATAAAGCTATCAAACTGAAGATAGTTTAGAGCTAAATGAAACATGTACTTTCACTTCTATAAAATTAAACTCTAAAGATTTATATTGTAGAAATCAAGACATTTTTGCTCTAATCAATCACTTACATTTGCATTTCTGAGGTTTTTTAGACTAACTGCATATTGCCACAGTAAGAGGGAAACCTAAAATGGTTCATCAATGTTTACTTGTTCTTTGACATTTGAACACAGAATTCAAAACGTTATAATCCCAATAAATGTAAAAACATAAGTATTAGTGTACGTAAACTATAACTATCCCTGAGTATTTGTGTGGTGTGATATCCATGTGACACAGATATCACACACAAAAAGGTCTGTGCTGGGCATAGGAAAAAATGCACAGTTATAATTCCAGTCAGAACTATATTCCACAACAGTCATCAACTGAGTAATGCCTAATATTGTGCATTCAGTGGAAAAAGTAATTATTGTCTCCTGCACATCCATGAAAAATCAAGAAGAAATAGAGATATCAGAACTTTCAGGGAAATAAAGTAACATTTAACAAGTATCATTTTTTATTAAGAATTTCCCCTTAGCTTATACTTAGAGTAAACTAATATCCAATACCCTATTAATTAAATATTTATGAAAATAAAATGTCAATAAATATTCTGATCCATTAAGCAGTGTCAGAAATAATTTGTATGTTTTAAAAAAAATTTAAGGCTACAGTTGGTTTTTATTCAATCACCTGCACCTGCACAATTATAACAGTGTTAAACAGACAAATATTTTGCATTTTACTTAAAATTACCAAGAAAAGGAAATATTTTTTCCTGTGCTCTTAACTGTTTCCATGCTGCAAAGCCAAATAAATAACAATAATCTATAACAATATTAAAATTGTTCACATATGTCATAATGCCATCTGATGATATACACCTTAAATCATTTTCTTTACTTTTAGAATTAGGCACATTTTAAGATTCATTATAATTGCAATAATTTCCCATTACCTGCAAAACCCATTAAATAGTTCAGTGATACAATGTGTTCCTCCTGGGATTGATTATAACACCTTTTCATGTGGATGGCTGTTACTACAGACACTCTTATTTCCTGTTCACATGATTAAAAACAATAAAGTTGAAAAAATTGTAAAATGGACTTGTAAAATTTGAGCTATATGATATTGTATAGTAATTATTTCCCACCTGCATATTGGGTACAAGAATACTAAGTTAAGTGACATAGTTAACAGGAAAGAGTTTTGGAAATTCCAATAATGATAACTAGTAAATTCAACTGGAATAAATAAACTATTCTATGTTTGAATGAGTATTCTTAGTTTATTTACTGGATACTTGCACCACATAATATATTATGAAATGAACAACGGAAGATGAATCAAGAGTGACAAATGCTAACATCTGCTGCAGCGCTGCACTCGTGGAAATGTATTTAGGGAGCATGGAAAATGCACACCTGGCAAGGTACGATTTGATTAATTATAGGCAACGTGAATTCAGGCAGGCAGGTCATGCTTAACAAACCCATTACGGTACTTTGAGGTTATTACTGCCACAATATATTGAAATTCAATTCATAATGTACAGTTAGACTTTAAGAAAACTCTAACTGAAATTACCATCTAATATTAACAGATAAATTAAATAATCATATAATGAGAAGTAAAATGAGTTAGGATTGAAAGAAATCTTTATAAGAGAAAGTAATAACATCAGGATTAGAATATTTCAAACTGAAAAAAATTAATAACAGATGTAAAAACTGTACTAAAATCTCATGTTCTCAATAATGATAATGAAAGATAAATGTGGTTAGCTATGAATAACATGTTATGACTACATCAGAAACCAAGAATATTGGAAAATTAAGAGTATAAAAACACTAGTCATAAAATTAATTGGAAGCCTGTATTTTAAAGAATAGCTATTTTTCATTATGATTATTCCAATTATAGGAATACTGCTCTAGAACAACAATAGAAAAAGAGATGCAAAAGTATACTACAGATATCTAACAAAACTGCTCAAAATAAATAAACAACAGAGAAGTACTAACAAAGTAAAAACGAATGTAAGTACATAGACTTCATGTACCACAGAAGTCTGCATAATCTAACTACATTTATTAATTATTTCCAAGGTAAAGATGTTTTCAAAAATATGTCTAAAATTTAAATTCATCAGTCAATGAAACTATAACTTATAGCTATTTATCACTATAATAAAAATCCTAGAATCATGTACTAATATTAAATCTTAATTCCTGTATATAAAATTTGATTTAATAATTATGTTAAATTTAACTTTACATTAAATGTAAACACTAAATTATTTTTACAGTAAATAATAAAATAATGTAATCATTTCTTAGTAATCTCAAGAAAGAGCTCCCATTATTTGGGCACGAAGTGAAAAAAAGCCACGATTTGGTAAAGATAGTAATAATAATTAAAACATATGCACACACACACGATTCACACATTTACATGTGTTTTGTAATATATAGCAAATGGCTGTGGATAGCCATTCATGGAAGCAAAGAAAAAGACATAGTATGTGAATGTGTTCATGATGTGATATAAACACCTTGGTGATGAAACTGGGCTGCGTTTCAACACTCCATCAACGGTCCTGTGTGTATTGCTAAGAAAACATGCCTTGATGTGGCTGATGTAAAAAAGTGTAATCCAACCCAATTATACACCAACATAACTGGAAAGAGTCAATGGTGATGATTGCAAGAAAACAAAAATACAAAAGGAGTTTACATGAAAAAAATAGCTAGCGCTTTTCCTATATCAATCAACACTCACCAATAACAAGGGACATACAGTGCTTAACTAATACTTATTTAAACTTAACTCTGTCCTTATGTTTTTGAAATTGTCCTTTCTCCACTTGACAGGTAAGGAAACTGAGGAACAAAGGGGTTAAACGTCAATTCCAGGGTGACTCTGCATGTGCATTATGAAGATGGGATTTGAACCTAGGCATTGTGGCTCGGGAACAGTGATGCCCAATAATACGGCGGGAGTCATAGGGAGCAATTTTAAGTTTTCTGTAGCCACATGAAAAAGTCAAAAGAAATGGGTCAAATTACTATACTAAGAATATATTTTATTTAAACCTGTATACCAACATATTACTTCAACATGTGATCGATACAATTATTGATGATATCTTAACATCAGTTTTCATTATACTCTTCAAAATTCAATGTATATTTTACATTTACAACACATTTCAATTTTGTACTAGCCACATTTCAAGTGCTCAATAGCCACATATGGCCAATGGCTACCAAACTGGGGTACACTGAATATGTTACTATGTGTCAGGTATACTGCCTTTCAAGGGGCCACGTCAATGGGAATCTGTCCTCCCTTTTTCTTTGAAGACAGAAACCTCTAATTCTAACTCTTGGTTGCCTATCAAGTGATCAACTGAAAGTAGGGTTAAGATTTCTATCTGGGCAAAAAATCTATTATTAACCCAGAGTGAGAACTGCATCTAATTCATGGTTATATTTGTGATTACCAATTCAAATTTGTGTTTGGCTTATGTCGCTTTTTTTGCTCTTTTGGTTCAAATGAATCATCCCAGAAGGTCTGGGTAAACAATCAGTGCTCTGGCATAACAGAGCTTCTGGGCCCACAAAGCTATAGACTCTGTCTTGGCAGACACTGGCATGCTTGAAACCGTGGCCAGACAGGCTTTTCACTGCTCACTCAACAGACAGCCATTCTGCGTCCAAGCTAGTGCCGCTCAAATAGGGCCATCTATGGAAATCTACATGCAATATAAAATAATAAACATGAGAGGTTATAATTAATATGTTAAAAATTAGATAATTTTGCATATGTCCACACAAATAATAAAATAATCAATATTTATACCAAATACTAAAAATGCAGATACTCTTGCTCTGCACAGTTCTACGGTGCATGCATTTTTGTTACCATAGTGTAGTTCTGGAATATCAGCCCCCACAACATGGTTCAGGGCATGCTGCTAGTACAGTACATCAACAGTAACTGCATTAGGTGCAAAGTCCGTTGCTAGCTTATCAGCACAAAATCATTATGCAAATCCAAGATGGTTATCATATGATCGATGGCCAATTGTGTGGATTTTTCAGTGTATTAGTGACTGGTCGCTGTGAATCTGTTCAGTTCATGCACAGACCGCCAAGCTGATGGTTGTACTGCCTCTCTGTCCCCCAGCGATAAATTCACAGGGCATTTAACAAAAATGGATAACAAAAAGAAAATATTAGGGAAAAATAGAAGTGATAATGCTTAAAGTAAAAGTCAAGTAGAAGGTCCGTGGAGTTACAGAAGAAATAACTTACCTAGGAATGTTGAAATTGCCACCATTGAAGAGGCTTCGAACATGAAGCCAGAGGAATTTACTTAAGAAAAAAATCAGCACACATGGAGAAACTGATTTTGACACAACAGATGAAGATATTCCAAAGAAATAACACCAACAAAACTTCACACTACAGCAACTCTTGGAGATATTTCATGATATTGAAATAGCAGAGAATAAAATGTTGGAAGCCGATCTCAACTTGGAAAGAAATGACGACAGGCCACCAAGGCAAAGGGAAGATGCTCGCTTACCGTACAAGCCATCAGTCAGACAAAGAAAACAACACACGTTTCACACAACTCTAGATAAGTATTTTACAAAGAAAGAAATCACTTCAGTTCTCAATATACCTCATGTTTTAAGCAGTGTCCTAAATAATTATCAGTTTTACTATTTTTCATGCCTTTGCATTTATAGCCAAGAATAAGAGATGTATTAATGTTTTCACAATAAAATTAAATGTCACAGAACATTTATGATTTCTCTCATAATTTCAACATGCTCTTGCTTTTTTATGATCCCGAACTACCATGCAAAGGGAGGATTGCCTATATGCACTTCAAAAGATCATTAATATTGCATCCAGTGAAATGTAAAAAGAAATTCACACTAAGCACTTGGGAATTTAAAAAGAATTAAAAAATTTAAAGTCATCTTCTTATCTATTCTGTCTGTGATAAAGAAAACCGGAATAAGCTGTCAAGCACCCTTGCTGTTAGGAATGTGTGGCACTGTCATTTAATGTATTAAATAAAATTAACAGCAATAGGCAAAGGGTTCTCAGTAAGACAAAGACAAATGCAAAGGGAAATGAAGAATCTCCATGGATATTCCCACTGGTTACTTAAGGACTTTCTGTTTCTCATAAACAGATGTTCTGCTTGTATTGCCTTTGATACCTATCAGCCTCATTAGTTTCTTCTCTCTTGTCTCTCACTCCCCATTTATTTTTAAAAAGTACGTCTGTGAATTTCTGATGTGAAAGTATAATATTCAATAGCTAACCCTTAATGAGTTCCACTGTAAGATACTGTTACATTAGCAATACGTATACAAAAAGATAAAGAAATCACAGCTCTCTGAAAAATACTATGGAAGGCTGATACTTGTGTGAAATCAGAAACAAAAGATAAAACCTACCACAATGATTTTCTTTCATAGGTGATACTTAAGCATTTAATACTACCTTCTTTACTGATATTTTTCTTAGGAAAACTAGTGTTCCATTGCTTTTATTTATAGTTTCACAAGTATACAGTACCTTCATTTTTGTAGAATTGCAAAGAGTTTCTTATCAGCCTTCCTCCCTTAAAGAGCTTACTTATTTAACTTCACTTTATTTTTCTTCTATATTTAGTTTTTGTAATTCACTTCTGAACTATATATTTTATGTTCTTTTCCCTTTCTGTATATATTTTAAAGGTGAAGTTTGCTGTGTCACAGATAGATAGATGGTTGGATGGATTGATAGAGAGTAGATAGATAGATAGATAATCCCCAAATGAAAAGATTTGGCTAGAGCATACATGCTTTGAAGAAAACTATTCGTTGAGTTATATCCTTTAACAATTAAGTTGTGCTTGCATTTTAGAATTGGTATATTCCTTACTTCTTATAACACAAATATAACCTGAATTGGCTTTATATTTCTCAAGACATACAAGTCTACTTCATAAAAGAGGTCATATTGAACTAATCAACTGTTAATTCATAAATTTATATACAGAATACTAATGAGCCAATTCCTTTTTAAAATTGTTTATTTATTGATTTGAGAGACCGAGGAAAGAAACATTGGTTTGTCTTTCTGCAACACTCTAACCAACTGAACTACCAGCCAGAGTAAGCTAATTCCTTTTTAGTGGTGAATACCATGCTCAGATAAACTTAAACCTCTTTTAGAAGTCAACAATTATGCCTCTGATGTGTACCAATATCCTTCATTATTCACTGATTATGATGAATGTCCCTGTGGAAATTTTGCCAATTAGAAGTGTTTAATTTGAATTTTCTTATATCTTTATAGTTAATCTACCCTTTGAGAATTGTCTTCAAACATGTTCAGTTATATCTATACATGTATAAGCTTTCAAATAATGCCGCACCTAAGACCCTTTCAGAAAGATACTTTGTAGTACACATAACACTCAAAACAAAACATTACCTTCAAGCATCTCTCTCTATGGAGCACGCCCACCCCTTTCCCCAACCCCTTCTTTCTCCAGGGACTGCTCTCTCTCCCTCTGTCCCAGAAGGCCACAACCTCTCCTCCCTCTCTCATCCCTGTCTCTCATCCTCTCTCCCCTAAAATCCAAGCACCCTTTTTTGCTTTAACTTGTTTCCTTAGCCAGTTTCTTCTACACTCACCTCTTCTACCTCTGTGACTTTCTAAATAAACTTTCCCTTTTTACAAAAAAAATAGACATACTCATTTTAGCTATGAGAACAATCCTTAAAATGTATCCCAGATTAAAACCAGAGGGGAAAGAATATTGCAAAGAGTTTGAATGTTAGGCTGGAAGGAAAGAAACACACCCTGGATCCATATATTTAACAGTAACTTCCTGAATCACGCTTAGAAGATAAGCAAGGTCTATTCAAGAAATAACCGTGGCAGACCTTGGTGGACTGAGACCTAAGTAGAAGACAAAACTTGAACACGTACTGTATGTTTGCTTTTAACTTGATCGCAATCTTCTACTAGACCAAGAGAGAGTTTCAAAAGGAGTAGCTTTCTGTGAAAAGTCTTGGGATTCTCAGTCTGAGACTCAACATGATGAATAATTAATTGAATGTGGCGGACCTGTAAACGAAAGCAGGACCGGCTGCCTGTTGCTACCAAAGCCAGCACTGGAAAGGCTGGTGCTGATGGGAAGGGAAGTGATTAATTTGCAGATGCCTGCCATCTGGAGGATGGGGGACTCAGGTCACAAAAGCCCATCTCTACCTGTTAGTGGAGGCAGAGGTTTTTTATAAGCAGGGAGAGGGGGAAAGAACAGAGATCGAGGGGGGAGTCTGCAAAGTTCTCTAAGTGCAGGCCAGCACAGTCCATTCTAATAAGGCAAGTGACAACCGGTGTGCGCCATCCTGGTTTAGTCATCCGGCTTCAAGTCATCCCAGCCTCATGTCACTCTGGCTCCAAGGTGAAGGTCAGCAAATCTCCCAGAGCTGGGCTGCTTGAGGATTACCGGGTCGGTATCTTTTGAAGTCCATTCTTAGGATTCTTACACAAACATGCTGTTCATCTACAAGCTACATATTACTCAGGGGCAACACTTATAGAAACAATGTCAAAAGGATAGTGGGTGGGTTACAATTTCCCACCATTACAATTTCTGTTACAGGTCATCTCATTAAAAATAAAATATTTGGGGGCATTTTTGTATAACTATCAATGAATGACATGGATATTGAACTGGATGCTTTCTAACATCCTTTAAGTTCTACATCTAATTTCCTGTATTGTGTTTGTTTCCTTTCTCCCAATACCTTAAACCGGGAGTTCAGTACAGTCCATTCTAATACACAGTCTGGCCGCAAACAGCACATTTAAGAGTTGCTCTTGCCACAGAAGAGGCATTAGTCAGGACTCCAGCTGAAGATTAAAGAATGTATCTAGTTTCAGTCTAAGCAAGAATCATTAGCTAGTGTTATCATATCATGGAAAAGGTGGGGAGGGGTCAAGCTGAGGATTAATAGGGCAGGGCCAACGTGTATGCTAGCAGTGATTTTATTATCCTTTCTCTTGGTTTCCTTAAAGGGTTGTCTACCAGGCCCTTTTATATTCATGTCCTATTAGTCTGTGATCTGAAGAGGAATGGGCTCTTCCCTACCATCTCCACTTGGAGGTATCTTTAACAGGGACGGAATAAGTCTAGAACACATGTCCACTTCTGTACTGGTGACAATGTTGAGAGCTACTGCCCCTTGGATTCCTGCCTAGAGAAGATTGGGAGGTATTTCCAAAAATAAGAGGCATGCTAATCCAGAGAAGAGGGTAAAGAACAGAATAATCAGAAGTCAGTTGGCACAATCTCACTTAGCTTTGTTGTCATTTGTACCCTAAGCTTGCTGTTGTGCATCATTTCATTTACACCTTGCCCATATTCCTTATCCCATTGATTGATTCTCCTGGCATAACCAACGGTCTTCCTGATCGTCCTGCAAACCCTGATCCTTTGAACTTGCCTAGTTATTTAAAGTTATTGAAAATTAGGAAAGCTGCAGCAATGTCAAGTCCTTGATATTTGACTCATTGCTACAAAACTCTATTAAATATTTGTAATTGACATTGTAATTTGTTTTAGTATTTTTTAAAAATGTTTTTTAAATGTACCTAATACATGACAATCGTAAAAACATATCCATCAAGGGATATAAAACAAAATATTATTTTCTTAATATACCAATTAAGTTATATTTCAGTTCAATATCTTTGGAACATGTACAATTTTGAATTATATATTGCATGCACTTACATGGCTTAGGTAAGACTCAAGGAAGTCATGTTCTTATCCTAGATTTCTCAATTTACTTCACTCTTTAGATGTTATATTTTGTGTTTCACTTTAAAATATAAATATCATAAAATATAAATAGCATGTTAACTAACCAGATGTTCACTGAACATACATCTCTATTAGTATTCTGAGAAACCCTTCTCATCTTTGTGTCTTCTACTGCAAAGCAGAGGGCTATGATGAGTTGCCCTTGTTTGTGAAATTAAAAAAAAAAACAACTGTACGTGCTAATAGATATTTCTACTAAAACTGAAAGGTAACATTAATTAAATCTTTATTCTAGTAAACTCTTCTATCTTAGTCATATACATTGTAAAATATTAGACTATTTAAATTATTTTTAATATTTAAATGAAATTCAGTTAAAAAAAAAGTTATTACAAGAAATCAATGTCTCCTAACTCATTGAAGTAGATTAAATGATAGTTCAGAATTTTTCTCCCTTAAGATTTATTTTTTGTCCGCACAGTGGAAACATTTGGCAATGCAGCAAAGTACATTTTAATTAACTCTGAGTCAAAAGACCTCTTAATCAACTCCATATTGTGTTGTTCACAGAGGGCATCAACAGCCTCCTCATCACAAGCAAGTTCCCCACCTTTCACCGTGAACTCAGTGCAAGGACTTACCAATTCTATACACAAATAAATATGTCCAACAGAAATTCAGTTTTATATTACTCATTACTTATCAAATATTTATTGAGTAACTAATTGTTAAGCTCCCTTTTCTATATTAATACTAGAGGCACCTAAAACCAATTCCAAATAAACAGAGAGTATGTAAATGAATAGTAGCTTTCAAGATGTTCCTGCGTGCATCTTCACAGCATCTTATAAAAATGAAAAAATAATAAATAAGGAAGGTCTTTTTAAAAGTTATTTCTTGAATACTGAGACATAATTATAGTAATGAATTGCATTCTATGCCTGAATATATTCTGCCTACAGTAAATCTTCAATGTCATATAATTACGTGGTTAACGGGTGTACTTGAGAAAGTATCAAAGTTTCAAATCTCTTTCTTAGAATGATAATTGAGTAGTACTTGGAATAATAATTACTATTCTCAGTAAAACATAAAACATTCCATGAAGCAGATAAGATTATAGGCACTGCCATTCTGATTTAGGGGGAAGAACTTTTCTAAGAATAATTGTATTTTTTCACTATACTGTATAAGATTTTTCTTGGTTTTGTTTAAACCAAGTAACATAGCACCACTCAATTATTCAATTTAAAATAAATTTGATAAGTAATGGTTAACACTAACAATAAAAAGTTACCAAAGAAGATATGGGTGCCCCTTATCAAAGATACTATGTAATAGGCAAATTTGGAAGTAAGGTAATATAGTTGCAAAATTTCCAGGATGGCAAAGGAGTAAATAAGCCACAGGTACATCATGTATGCAAAAAACTATAGAATAAAGAAGACTCACCTTCAATTGTATACTACCATGAAAAAAACAAACAAATCTATAGATAAGTGAGTAGTGCCACACAATTTTGAAGTAAGGATGTAATCCATTTGTGCCATGTCCACTATTAAGAACCTACTATGTATGTATCAAGCATTGTACTCAGATTGGTGATACAGTAGAAAAAAAGAGATTAAAAGCACCTTCGTAAAAAGAACTAAGGATCTAGTAGTGAGAGGCAGGAAATAAACAAGTAGAACAACTTACAGACTTCTGATGGTGGTGACTGTTGTGGAGAAAAATCAGAAAAAGTGGGGCATTGGGGGGGCCTATCATTTCCACCTTTCATCAGAGATGGCCTCACTCACCGTACATTATAACATTTGGGACAAACTGAAATAGGCAAAGGACAAGGCATGCATATATCTAGAGTGGCATTTATTAAAAACAAAATAAGGGTTGGCATATTTACTGATGATAATACTTGATTCTTTACTATGAACAGTTTCACTTAGTTATTTAGATATTACCATTTCTTGAAAATACAAGAATAAGGCTATCTACATTTCACTTTGGACATTGCACGTTTCAGAACATTTTGCAAATAGGTGGCCTCCCAGACCTAATGATATTTTCAGTTTGCTTTGTTGCTTTGTAATCTGACAACTGAAGACAGGAAGACCCAAAAAACAGAAAAAAGAGGGAACCTAAGCTTCTCAACCTTATACACACATGCACATCCCTTGGAAAACTGTGCAGGGCAGATTCTCATGGCCTAGGTTCCAGTAGAACCTGAGATTCCACATTTCCAGTAACCTTCCAGTTGCTGCGGATGCTGCGGCAGGTCCTCAGACCAGACTCGAGTAGAAACGTGCTGGGAGGCAGGAGCAGTTTACATCCCCATTCCGCCATCCATACTTCCCTCACCATATTGTTGCTGACACTCTTTGTGTCACTGCATTGATGTTTGTTGGCTTTTGAGTGTTTGTTCTGTGTTTCAGAAATGGCTGCTTAGATAACATAAGTAAATAGGATGGCCATATTTAAACTAGGAATTGCAATTCAGTGCAAACAGGAAATATACATAGAAAACCAAAAGAAAAAAATCCCATGTTTCACCATTTAATTATAGTCAGTTGACTTTCAGAAGCACATGATCAGACAGCTTAAACGTAATATATGAAAAGCGGTGATGAATCTCAGTGGAGGATGTGATGGGAGCGCCATCAAGGAGCAATGGAGATGCAGAGAAACAAACAGATAGTGGAGCACATAACAGGCATCCATGCTGAAATCCCAGTTTCAGACAAGTTCATTCTGGCACAGCCATCTAGTTTCCTGAGAAATGGATGTTTAGTGAAATATTCAGCTTTGTTGCATCAATTTCAGTAGTGAGGGAATCTTAGGGAACTGACTGAAAAAAAAAACAGTGGTGGTTTTTAATATGATTCTTTATTGTGTGTTTGATTGGCACTAATAGCCAGCAGATGGGATCGGGACATTTAGGGGAGAAAAAAGTAATAATTTTGCTGGCCAAAATAAGCAGTTGTACATGAAACTGCATCATAACTTAAGAATAGCAAAACTCTATTGGGGAAAGTTTTTCAGAAAACCAAATTATTTTAAAAGGTAGGTGTCTTTATTAACAGTAATTGTTCCCAAATACTCCTGCTGGGGTTATTTTTTATTGAATTTTCAAATAAAGATTCTATTTTCCTACAAAGAAAAACTTTTCCAGTTTTAAGATTCCTGCATTGAACAGAAGGTACTGAATGCCTAGTTTTTGCTAAAAAGTAACAAAACAAACAAAAACTCATAAAAGATCACAGTAGTATGGCTTGCTGCCCAAACTGTAAACCTATGATCTTGAGGCCTAAAATCACTAGCTATGAAGGTCACTGGCTGTAAATTGAAGTGCTGAGTAAGAGTTTCACCAAACACTGATGGTTACAATCATAATAAATCCTACAGATCTAATGTGCAGCATGGTGATTACAGTCAATAACACTGTTATAAACTTCTAAGTTGCTAAGAGTCTGTATTTTAATTGTTATCACCACAAAAACATTGATAATTATGATGGGGGGGGACCCAAAAGTGGAATTTACTTATTAAAAAATTGTGTATTTATTCTTACATATTTAAACGTCAGTCACTTTCAAAGTACTCTCCATTTGATGCAATATACCTATGGAGACTTTTCCCCCCACCACTCAGAACAGTTTTTGAACTCATCAATTTCAATGGCTTTGAGTGCCTCTGCTGCTTTTTGTTTCACCTCTTCCACATGGGCAAAACGTTTCCCTTTCAGGGCTTTTTTTCATCTAGGCAAACAAAGTTGCTACAATGAAATCAGATGAACAGGGAAGGTGGGGCAAGGAGGTCACGCTGTTTTTAGTAAAAAAAAAACAACAACTGCTGAACACTCAGCACAAAGTGGGCAGGTGCACGCATAAATCACCCTTCATGAAATGGGCTAACACGTTGAAAGAGTCTTCCAAAAAATTCACTGATGAACGCAGCCTCTCACAACAACACCCACTGTAACACTGATACAGATGGGTTTCCAGAACACCCACCTAGGGAGGGAAGCCTGTACTACAAGGGGCCCACCCTCCATAAGATGATTCCAGTTTTTCTGGGTCTCCCTCATACAGATGATATATTGTAGAATTATACGCCTGACACCTATATAATCTTATAAACCAATTCCATTTTGAGTGGGGAACCCCTCATATGTGGCATGATAGAGGTGTTAGCTAATGCTATGGAGGTTAACATATAAATGCATCAAATCAACACATTGTACACCTTACCCATTCACAATTTTATAAGTCCATTATTTCTCAATTCACACAAACACTCCCCAAGGCTGATCCTGAGAGAAAAAAATTTAATCACAAAATGAAGCTGCAGTGTAAGACTATCCAAAATTTATGTGCAATATGATTGATCATGGGGGTTGTCTTATATTTTCTGAGTTTTCTTCACATAAAAATCTGAGGGAACAACACTGACATTCTATGTTTTATTCATTATTAAAATAGGAAGAATTCTAACAACATTTTGTTGAAAACTCCCAGCCCATATATGTAATTGTATGTATTTTAAATATGGTTTATGAAGAATATTTTGATATCATGGATATTAGCACATTAAATAACTCAATGTACATTATAATTTTGGGATAACCTATCCTTTATTGTGGCTTTGAACTATTTAATATTTTACTGATATGTGCTAGGCTTGAAAAAGAAATATGTGCTCCTTAAGTGATCTAGGAAATGCACTTTCTTAATATTTTTATTGAGTGGTAAATCTGGATCATGTTTAACTATTTGAAAGCTATTAATTTCATATACAACTTAAAGGTACTTTATTATATAATAACATATATTATGGCATTAATACAATGATAGGTCCACATCACTTTACAAACTTCAACACACCAAAAAATGAGAAGGTATTTATTTTAAGATAAATCTACAGAGCTTACATGTATTTGAAAGGCAATGTTCATAAAATAAGAATAAATTCAATGACATAACTAATTCCTGACATGCTACTTAGTTAGATTGGATTCTTTTATGCTCACACAGTATTTGACCACCCACAAGATCATATTTGTCACAAATAATGCCAAAGCAGACCATCACTTTGGTCTTCCAAAGGCCAAAGTCAAAGAGAAAACCCTTCTCAATTCTAAGGCTAGAATCCAAATGAAATGCATTCTTATTACCTTATGCAATCATTTCACAATCTGCTGTCTCACTGGATTCCCAGTCCTGTCTGGGGTGCCCAGAATACTGAACCTCCCCAAGGACCCCACAGGATACAGATGGTACACTCAAATTAAGATCACACCTTATTTACAAAGAGACTAATTACAAAGTTGCATGTGATATATGGGGGAACCATGACAGAGAGTTCAAGGACCAGGGCCAGCATCCCAGAAGCCATTGCCACCAGTTTGTAAAGGGGTGGACGAGAGGTTATCAGAATCTAGGAGAAAAGCTACTTGTGTGGACTAGGGTGTCTGTAGGGGAATAATGACATTAGAACTGCAAACAGCCTCAAGAAGGAAATCAAGAGAATAAATACTCCATTCTTTTCTCTGTCTTCTCTTGACAGGACTCCTCAGTGGGCTGATCCCAACTGAGTAACACCGACATCAGTGTCTGGGCCAAGGGCATGGTGCAGAAGAGGGGAGGGGTTCTGAAGGGGCCAAGGAGAGCAAACCAGCCTAAGTCCTCAGCAGAACACGGAAAGTATGCTTCAGGCCCTGGCTGGCGTAGCTCAGTGGATTGAGCGCGGGCTGCGAACCGAAGCGTCGCAGGTTCGATTCCCAGTCAGGGTACATGCCTGGGTTGCAGGCCATAACCCCCAGCAACTGTACATTGATGTCTCTCTCTCTCTCTCTTTCTCCCTCCCTTCCCTCTCTAAAAAGAAATAAAGTCTTAAAAAAAACCTTTAAAAAAAAAGAAAGTATGCTTCAGTTCTTTTCAAACCTGATGTTTTTTAAAGCTAGTGGTTATTAGGGAGGTTTTAAGAGGAAAATAACAACACATATTGTACATCTTAGGGACAACTTAAATCATCATGTAATTCTTGTCATTCTTCTAGGGAGACATTTTATAATGTTAGATAGTTCCACAAAATGGCAAGTGCCATTATTAAAAGAATAAATCAATGTTCATCTTTAAAAAGATAGGTAAAAATCATTTAAATCTGAAAAAAGTCAGTGAGACATAAGCACACTGAATAAAGTTACAAAGACCAAGGACAGGAAGGAAATTACACACACAGGCACACGTGCTGGGAACTTCCTGAAGCATCAAGGGTAAAGTTTTAACATAAATGAAACTTCTATGTTCACATATTGCAGTGAAATTAACTGTTCCTTAATTTAGGACTCACACTACATGCCACCATAACTACTGTTACACATGTTGTTATTGAAAATCTTTCAGTGTGTCTAGTTTCTGAGGCGGAGGTACCTTGCTGCACCAAGGCACCCTGCACTGCTCATGATGGTCCTGATGCTCGCAGCACCTCCCAATCAAAATCATGGACCCAAACCTTGCATCACATACACATGAGGCGGCGTAGAAAAGTGAGATAAGCCTACTCTGACCATATAAGATATGGCACATGCTTGAGCACAGAATTGCTGTGTGCTGAGCACCTGCAATTCTACATTTCCTCAGAGTGGGGAGCACGCCATTGTGTTTATCCCTTGGTTTATCCATACCCCTCCATATCTGCAAAGTGAGATGTTGAATCAAAAGATAATACGTGCTTTGACAAAGCTTGTTTTATTTTCCAATACTGTGTGTCACTTCAACTTCCATGCTTTCACTCACTTCCCACTCATTTACAATAAATGTGTTGACTGACTACAAACATTCTATCTCATTTAAAGAATGTGTCCCCATATGTTATTGTTCAGCCATCTTAGAAAGTCTTCAATATATTATTCCTATGAAGGTATTCTGCAAATGAATATTAAGGTCCCCTTAATATTCCTTCCAGGTACATTTAATTAAATTCAAAGCTTTATATAGTTTCTATAACCTGTAATGATAAGTTAATTTCCTCATGAACTTCTGAAATAAACTATAGATACTGAGTAATAGATCTGTTCTCTGGTATAAGGAAATGAGCTGATGTTAATTTACAAGAAAATGGCAAGAGAAAGTAACCTTTACTCGTTGTACCAGGAGTCTTCATAGCTGCCTTCAGGTGCCTACAATCTTCAGACACACATGCTCACCCCCACCCCAAGAGACACATCACAGAACCCCATCTCCCCAGCCCTGGCACCGAATGAACTTCATAGAAAAGAGTCACCCAGTGGTAGGCCAGCAGCCCGTGACTGTTCTGCCCAGCTGGGAGTGGGAGGAGACAAGCAAAACAAACACAAGATAGAGACAGGGCCAGAGGTTACATTCAAGGGGCCAGTGTAAGCTGGAATCACCAGTGGAGAGACAGCCAGAGCAGATGTGCAAAGGGAGAAATTCCACCACAGAGAGGATGGAGAGGAGGGAGTGCCCAGTCCTGGAAGCTCTTACCTTCTCCTCGGGCTCCTGAGCACATAAATCTTTTCAAATCCCACTTTGCATGATATTTAGAGACTCTCCCTTCCTTGTAAATAAAATACATCTAGTTAGACCAAACATAATGGTGTCAACCACAACAGTAATAGTCATTAATAGTAATAATAATAATAATAATAATAATAATAACATATTTTACAGGCTTTAACTTAAAGCATATTTTAATAAAGAGACTGAATTTTAAATCTGCAGAATGTATGATAATGAAGAACTATAAGCACTGACTGAAGACAGTAACTGAGGTACAGAAGTGGCGATAGGAGGAAGGGTACATGTTTCTCTAATGCCTGTAAAACGACACCAGCACAGTGACCAATGACAGTAACTCAATATAAAAAATATTTTACTTGCACAATGGTGATTATCAAACATGAAAAGGTACTATTTTTACTACAAGCCCAGAGTATAAAGCTACAGGTTGAACTCACTCTCTGCCTGGCTGATTTAGCTGGGCATTGGTCTTCTCCTACCCCCAGTTCCCCTTGTCCCTAGGCCTTCAACTTGAACCGGAATCCGCACCATAAACTCAGGCCTTCAAACAACGTCATTGGATTTTCTAAGTCACCAGCTTGGGTCCCCATCACAAGACTTGTCATGCCTCTTATAATACATTTCTTTCTAAGTTATCTCCCTTTGTATATGCTGGTCTAGTTGTCTGAAAAATGTTGACATACAACACGTGAATATACAATTATTTCAATAAAATGTTAACACAGAGTAAAATCAATATACTCCCATTACAAGTGAAATCACATTTTACTTAAAATTGAACGCTGCTTATTGTGTGACACGAATTAGAAGTTTACTAACTTCAATTTTACAATTGCTCTAAGATAATTCTGATACTTTCCCTGTTAACTCAGAGCTAAAATTTGGTTTCAGAAGTCTCTAAATGAAGTAACCTTCAAAATTCACTGTCATACCTAATCAATACCTTATTTTAAAGTGTTAAGTGAAACTCGGCTTGTGAAAATCACATGACAATTTTCTCCATAAATCAAGTAAATGAGTAAAATGGTGTGCCAGTAAATAAATAAAACTGTGCCATAAAATTCTTATCTCTAGTGTATTCATTAAAAATTAGTTAAAAAGCACCTGTAATTCTTTTTCAGAGTAGTCAGTGATAATTTACCTCAAATCCATCTTAAAATTTTGAGTTACTGTTTCATCTGTATGTTAAAACTAGTATTTTATCTCCTTTTGCAAGAAAACCAGAATTTTGATTATGTATGTCTGTTCAGTTTTTACTTATAAAATTCACATTATACATATGAAAGCAAAGGTATTGAATTATTTGTTAGGTTATATCCAATTGATTACATATGGGCATTGTCATTCGCAAACTGTTCCAGCCTTCGATTAATGCAATGGACCTCATCAATCTGCAACTGAGAAATAGGATGAGAAACAAGGGTTAGTCGTTTTCATTTTTATATAGGGAGATAATTCCTATTTAATGATCCTTCAATTACCCTTCAAAGACATTTGAGGACCTATTCTATGAAGAAAAAGAAATACAAACCAAAAATCTGCAACAGAAAGTAGAATGTTTTCTTTTTTTAGGCTTAAATCATCTCATGTGGAGCTATCAGGGTAAAGGGAAACACTAAATCAATTCTGATGCTATATGTAATCCACCTTCAATAATCTACCTTAAATAATCATAACCTGCATGGCAAATTTTATGGAATGACTAATCAATAACTAGCACTTCATCTAAAATAGTTTGTCATAATGCAAGACTGAGAGAAGTTCAATAACTTACTCAAGATCACAGATCTTGTATACGGAAGAAATGATTTAAAATCTCATGTTTCTAACTGCTTTACTCAGCACATTGTCTCCTTTTCTATAATAAATAATCTCTGCTAAATAAATCAGCCTCCGCAATTGGGCCAAGGTTGCAGTCACCTCACACTCAAAGTCAACGTACTCTTCAAAGGACAATCCTTCAATTTTCTGACTTTCCTTGGCCAGATGAAAGGCAGAAGATAAGAAAGGAGTTGCCCATTTTGCTCCAGAAAAAAAGGGCCTATTTGAGCAGAATTATGTTGTTTCTCACTAGGCAAGGAAAAAATAGTTTTTCATATACATATACTTGTACTTAGTTTTAAGGGCTGTAAAAACTGTATTTTGGGCATAATATATAACATTGAATGGCAGCAAACTTGTTATTTTGAAATCAATAAACTTCAGAAAGCAACAAAATGAAATTAAAGTAGAGTGACCCAGTTTAAAGCGAATGATAGGGAAGAAACAAAGGAAAGTAGAAAAAATGTTATGCCTCAAACTTAACTGACAGAGCTATAAAAATGTTTAACAAAGAAAACTAGACAAAGCAAAATGTGCATAGAAGAAAATAGTAAAAAAAAAATTAAATGGCTCTAATTGTCTGACAATTTTTGTCAGTATAAGTCTGACATAATTACTTAGCAATGCATTTAAAGAGATCAGAACAGAAACTAAGAATATCCTTTTTAAGATTATTATTGTAGCAAATTATAAGGGTCCAAGTTTCATTATGTGCTGCATTAAATGCATAGTCAGCTTTACAAAAATTCCCATAAAAGCACTATAGGAGAATGTTTTCAGTTCATTTGCCTTGTAACACAAATTATACTTTTATCAAACTTCTTTTAAAAAATGCTGATCTTCGTGGCCATATTCTTAAATCACATCATCACAAAGCTGTCCTTCTTTTAAAACATTAAGTTTCAGTTTCTCTTTAGAGAAAATTTAATGTTTTCAAAATTAAGTTTCTCTCATTTTATATCTCTGTAGTGAATTATATTTAGCATGCATTTAAGATGTGAGCAATTATGTTGACCAGGTATTTTGACTTTAGAACAAATTGGTCGCCTGCTTCAGCAGTTTCAGGAAAAGATTCACAGAACCGCCATGCGTACACACCCAAACCTCTCCACCCTGCAGGGGAGCCAGGCTCACCTGTGAGCCCCAGATTTCCCTACGCATCAGCGAGCACAGACAGATCCAAAGGCACCACAAACATGTACAAACAAAATATGTACAAATACACAAAATATATACAAATACACAGACTAACTTTGTGTTTGTCAAAATAGATTTGTAACAGCATTACAGCCCCTTAATTATTTATCCTATATCGTGATTGATTATGGATGCCTACTTTTTTCTTTCTTCCAAGTAATTTAAGGATAATTTTATATCATTGATCAAAATAGAAAATTTATGTTTGATTTATGCAAAATAAAGTTTACCAGTGTTTGAACAATGGCCTGTAAAATGTATTATGATACAAAAGAGTATTTAGAATATTGAAATTTTAATTTATAAGTAATATCAAACCTTGTGAGAGAGTAATATCCAACCCTTGATATTACTTATAAATTAAATTTTATATTACTTATAAATTAAATGAAATTTTAATTTATAAGTAATATCATCCATGAGATTAATATACACACCTTGATATTAATTATAAATTAAAATTTCCCAAAGATTCTCACACATATTCAGAAGATTTATGTGAAATATCCTTGAAAATTTTTCATTTTTAAGATAATTCCTATCATTCCTATGTTAAACAAGTATCCATATCTTAAAGTAAATATTCCATTTTTCTTCACATATGTCATAAACATAAAATTTATACTCATAACATTCATTTACCTGGTTCTTGTATTTTGTATGCAAAGAAGGTACACAGTTGCCTTCTTAAAACATGTTTATAAAGAGTTAATCTTCTCATATAAAAGATATTTTTTAGTAATGTCTTTTAAATTGAGGTATTATTCTCTTTCACATGCCAGCTTTAAAGATAGATAATTATATCTGATAATTATGTTTTACTTTTATTCACACTGCCTTGTAAAATATGTACTGCCTAGTAAATTTTTATATTTAAAGAATTTTAGAGCTGATAAATATATTCTCAAAAATTTTACTAAGAAGTTTTTTATGCAGACAGCTCCTTTCTTAGTAATTTATACTTCAGGGGTGTATAAACCTGCTTACCTGGATGCATATCTTTTAAAAGATGTGCATAGCAAGGTAACATTTACTTATTTACTTATTTATTCCTAAAGATTGCATTTATTTATTTTTAGAGAGAGGAGGAGGGAGGGAGAAAGAGAGAAAGAAACATCACTGTGAGAGAGAAACATCCATGTGAGAGGGAAACATCCATGGATTGCCTCTTGTATGTGCCCCGACTGGGAACCAAACCCACAACCCAGGAAGGTGTCCTCACTGGAATTGAACCAGGGACCTTTCATTTTGTGGGACAAAGCTTAACCAACCCAGCCACACCCATCAGGGTGGAAGATAACATTTAGATACCTTTAAATTAACATGCTCAGTAGACTGGGAACCTGTAATATATATTACAGTTATGCTGTGGTTCTCTCAAAGTGTTAAGATCAAACGAGTACTTTCCAACCAATAGCAGAACAATTTAGAATTTCCATTGGAATATTAGGACCACCTAACAATGCTTTGTATACATTAAATACTTATTGAATTTTAGCATCTATATCATACATTCATTATAGCTTTCTATGTGAGCATGCATGACTTTTAACATGTAGATGATTCTAAAGTCTTGCTAACTTTACTTTGGATTTGTAAGTAAAAGACTTGGAGCAACATAAATGCCAACAACCTAAAATATGCCATTGGAAAACCTAATTTGTCTGCATTACTTTAGAGTGATACCGAATTTTCCTGTAGACAGAGGTAGCATCAGTCGCAGGACGCCAGGTCAACATCGTTTTAACAGCCACGTTATCCCTTAGCCAACGGAAACCCACACCACCAATGATGCTAGCAAAAGCAACAACACAGTAAGGAACAAATAAGAGTCTGAATTTGACACCAGAACAGCATACACATGTTCTGGAAAACAGTATTTTCAGAGTCATGAATAATATATATGGAATAATTCAAACCAGGTGTCACTTGAGTGTGCTAATATTTACAAAAATGAACTCAAAGACTGATCTCCATTACCTGGGAAGGACAACCTAATCAAAAAATATATCCACACATGAAAATCCGATCATAAAATCAAACAATATTGACTTATAAAGATGATCATAATTTCATCGCTGAAAGATGCATCTGGTTTAACGTTCTGAATTTTACCAAACTGCATGGAGAACATCCCAGGAGGAATTATCGCTCTTGTGTCCCTGATTTCAAATTCATTCACTAATCATAGGACACTAAAACAAGGACACTCCCTCCTCGGTAAATCTGGAGACGGGTCACAGAGGCATCTGTTCTCCATATACCTACTTAATGAGGTCATTTGGTACACATGCCATGCACTGGGGAGCCCTTAATTTTTATTAGGAGCATTAATCTAGTTAAGAGTTAGTGAATTAAAATTATCTTTGAAATGAAATAGAACACTCCTTTGTCTAATTTGCTCAAATTTATTGATATATAACTCTTCCATATAAACCATATTTTAATGGCTAAGAATAAATATATGAGTCGTTCACGTTTCTATTAAAAAGACCAAGCACTTGTATGACCTTGAGCAATAATTAGAACTCAAATGATTTTAAACTATGAATACTGAATTGCCTAGTAATAGCCATCTTTGATGATTTGGGACTTTGGAGTCCCCACTGTATATTGATTACAGGAATAACCTTTCAAGCCATCCTTTTTAATAACAAGGGGTATTCACATCAGTAGAAACACTGTCAAAAAGAGTCACCTATTCCAAAAGGAATGTAAAAAGCATCCACGCAGTGCTGTCATGCTTACAGTCTACAGCATTTGGACAGTGGACTTGTTTAAAGTATTCATTGCTTTTGTTTTGTTTGGGTTTCTGGGGTTGCGATCCCCAGTGCAGATGCAAATGGAAGCTGTGAACCTTGAGTTATTTAAGGGCAATGATCAGATGGCCAAATTGAAAAAAAAATCATGACCCACATGACTTGGGGTTTTCACATTAGAACTCCAGAACCAGAAATATTGTTGGGCTGCAATTTCTATAATTTTCTATCATTTGGAAGATGTTTGATTCTAGGAAAGAAGTGATGGTAGAATAATCAGGCTCCACTGACCAAGCCCTCATCTGATGTGATGTGTAGGATGATGTGTAGAAAAATACAGTAAGAGCCCACAGCTAGACAAAGTTACGACAAGCTAAAAACCTCATCTGGAGACCTGAGACTAATGTTTCTCAGTTTTGTGGAACACGATGTAGCATTTTATTACTGGAATCTGTCCCTATGATTTTCTAGTAAGTTAGCAATTAAAATGACAGAGGAACTGCACTTCTCAGAGAATCCTGAATCTACAATTCCTAGAATGACTCAAACAGCCAATGAACCCTTTCAGGTAGAAGGCAGAATGTGTCTGGTGAACAAAGCAAATAAATAACAACAAGAAACCACAGTGGGAGGAATGAGTCAATAACAAAAAATAAGTATGATTTTAATGAGTGCCATGACTGAGAAACTCTGGAGAAAAGATATCTAAGAGGCATTCTGCACAGTGCATTCCATAGAAGGACTAGGTCAGTCTTTTTAAGAATACCCAGAATAAAGATTAACATTGTTCTTCAAGACAGCTTCACTGGCTCTCCTTTGATGACACTCAAAGCTTTTAGACTGGGAGCACGGGGCTGATTAAGGTTTTGTGTGTGGATTAAGGTCACAATTCTTAACATCCTTCGGGGTCTTCCCGTCCACATCTCCAGCCCCAAAGCCTCCCTCCACATTCACCAGGCTGCAAGCACAATGACCTTATTTTACTTTGCAGTGCATACTAAAACTCACAACTGAGGGCTTTCGTACGTCCTATCCCTTTTGAGATTTGTGTCTCCCCGACTCCTCGCCAGGAATCTCCTAGCATCTCTCAGGTGTCAGATAACATGTCACTTACTGCATGTCTGATGCCCCCAAATTGCCCCTGTTATTATCTCTCATTAGATCCTCTAACTCAGCTTTCTTCCAGGCTGCCATCAAAAAATAATTATTTGTACAAACACTGCACTTCCCGCTCCAGACAAAAACTCCACTGATGAAAGGAAGCTTTTCCTTTTTTCTTATTTCCGGTATTTTATCCCTAGAATTTAACAATATGCCTCATAATGATAATCTTTTAATGAATCTGTTGAAAAAAGTATCTATTAATCATAATGAACAATACCACTAATGAGTACTGTAAGAAGCATTAATGTTAGTTAACTAAACACATTTTACTGCATGATATTTGATTTTTTGATTTGTTGTAGCTGTTTTTTTTAATCTTTCCTTTGCATGTGTGTGTCTCACACATAATAAAGTGGGTATATACTACTGGGAAATTCTCCCCTCTAACACTTACATTTATACACACTTTACTAAACTTCACATTTATGCATGCCATCATTTCCACTCTGCTAAGACTGTAAAGAGAAGTCATTTTCGGACTTGAAGGACAAGTGTAAGATTCAGCACCGATTCACAGAGATTTTAAATCTATTGAGTAGTTGTCCTAAAGAACTGGTCAGAGAACACGGTTAAACAAGATGGGTTTTGGTAAAGGAAAACTACTAGGTTTCTTATTTTATGTTAATGTTCACATTGTCTTCTAGAGCTTTTTCCCACTGTCGATGTCATTAGCATGAATTATACAACAAACACTCACTGCTAAGATCCTGAATGTGTAGTAAATGCCTCATATTTTGAGAGTCCAAAACAATATATTTTCTCATATGTGTATCATACATACATCATCATGTTTCTCTGGCACAGAATGAAGGTCTCAAATGCTAATAAACTTATGAGGATTTTGTTTGCAAAAATGATTACATTACATGATGTAGTCTATCAGATATGAGAGCTGTCTTTTCTAAGCTGGCTAGAACTGACCTCTTTATCAATACAAAATAAAAAATGAACAATACATTTTCACTTTCTAAAACACTCACTAGTAGCCATATCAGTTTCTTGGGGTTGCCACTACAAAACACCAGGAATTTGGTGGCTTAAAGAGAAATGTCTCACAGTTCTACAGGCTGGAAGTCGAAGATCAAGATACAAGGAGACAAATGAACAAGAGAAATACACAAGAACTCACAGACACCGACAACAGTATGACGGCTCCCAGAGGGAAGGGGGGTGGGAGGGGAGTAAAAGGTAAAGAAGGTCAAATATATGGTGATGGAAGAGATTTGACTTTGGGTGGTGAGCACATAATGCAATATATACATATCGTGTATCATATGATATATAATAGAATAGTACACTTAAAACCTACATAATTTTATTAACCAATGTCACTCTGATAAATTTAATTAAAAACAAACAAAAAACGGTGTCAGTAGGGTGGGTTTCTTCTGAGGACTCTGAGGGAGAATCACCTCCATACTTCTTTCCTAGCTTCTGCTGTTTGCTGGAAAGTTTTAGTGTCCCTCGGGTTCTGCTGAATCATCTCTATCTGCCTTCCTTTTCCCAAGGAATTCGCCTCTGGTTCCTATCTCCAAATTTCTCCATTATTCTCCTACTTATTAAAAAGCTCTAATTATGCATTTGTCTCTCTCTGGCTTCCTCTCTAGTTATCAAGTCCCAGAAGGGCAGGTGTGCTATTTCCCTGACCACCTAAGATACAGGGCACTGAGTTTTGGTTGCATACATTACACAATGGGAAAACAAAATCGCAGAAGCTGTGACTTAACATTCAAATGTTATTTGTTTGTAATTTGATTACTGTGATTAAGAGATGTTCTAGCCCTGGCTGGTGTGGCTCAGTGGACTGAGTGTCAGCCTGTGAACCAAATGATCTCTGGTTTGAATCACAGGCAGGGCACATGCCTGGGTTTCGGGCCAGGTCCCCAGTCGGGATCGCACAAGGGGCAACTTCACACTGATATTTGATAAGACTCTCCCTCTCTTTCTCGCTCCCTCTCCTTCTAAAAACAAATAAATAAAATCTTTTAAAAATGTTTTATAACTATGACACTTTGGATGAGGATGATGATTTCTGCATATTTAGGGGAAAAAAATAACCAAAAGAAAATGTTTTGAGATGTTGTCAGTAGTCAGTCTTTTTCAGATGAAGGTAATTTTATGTATACCCCACTACTGCCCTGCATCTTTGTTTCCAGTTACATATGTGTGTGTGTGTGTGTGTGTGTGTTTATATATATATATATGTGTATATATAATAATAATTGAAAAAATTAAAATCCTCAATGCCCTCTCTCAATACACTTTCCTCACTTAAAATGATGCAGCCTTAAAGGTTTTCAACTTCACATTTGATCACTTCTGATAACCAAGTCAACATATGAGACATTTCGTTCCCTTTATTATTTAAGCAAGAAGAGCTAGACTATCTAGATTAAAGGTACCTAGACAATCTACATTTTGCAAAATTGTCTTTATCCTCCCTTTTCTATTATGCCTGGTTTCCAATATAGGGTATACAACGTGATGGTAACTATCCCTACATTGACATACGGGTAATATTTCTGTGATGTCATAGTAATTGATTATCAAAACACTACAAATAAAATTATTTTAAAAATACATCAAGAATAATCAACAGCAAATCAACAGAATTAAATAATAGCAGTAATCCAGACCCAAGCAGGGGGCTGTAAATAGACCTTAAATCCTAACTACATGTCAAACAAAATTTCTATTTTAAACATCCAGTCAATCCCAATAACTATTTGATTCTTATGTTGCCAAAGTTAACATACATTTCAAAATAAATAAAAGGATCAAAACATAGATTTTGTTATTTAAGCATAAACTGTATCATCTGTATAACTCAACAATGATTGGATTAATTAAATGTTTCCATTTAGATTATCTACTGAGGGTTTTTTTTTGTATTGTAGAAAAATCCATATCCTTCAATTCAAACAAGAAAGGAATCATGAATGCTTATTAAGGGTGTTTGTATAAAACGCATCTAAATCTAAATGGTCTGATTTTTTTTCTTTAAAATGAAAAAAAAGCACACCTACAATTGAAAAAATGTGTTCAGTACATATAAAACTGTGGTTGTTAACAGCATCCAACTAGCAATCAAGCCAAGCCTCAGCAATAGCTTGAAATGACTCTAAGTCTGTATTTTCATGAACACTTTGAAAGGCCCTGTTTAATATTTCCTATGGCCTTTAACTCTCTTTGAGAATCGAAATATCACAGTAGCTGCAGTTTATGCAGATTGGTACCATTCAGCTGACTCTTCAGACTCCAGCTAATGTCCACAGCTGGTTTCTGTGCTTTGAGTAGCTACTTCGACCCTTTCCATTTTTTCAAACCTTACACTATCTTTACCTCCTTTCCACTCAGCATCTTTAGACCTTAGACCAGCAATTTTCAACCGGTGTGCTGCAAGGATTTTTAAAGCACGCAATACCTGACTATTTAGTCAGGGGCACTGACCTCTTTTCCCTTAGATTGTCATACTAAAACAAAAATGACAACAGCCAACATAACAATAGCCGTGCAGTGTGACTGCCCCTTCTCGAACCATAAATATACAGATCATAAAACAGAGTTGCAACTTATTGGTAATGTCTCATAGTAAGATAGCCTCTGATTGGTTAATTTTTGGCACCAGAAATCCTTATATACAAGTATTGGCACTGGATTTTTCAATGTCACCTAATGACACAAAAGGTAGGTAATTACCATCATTATTTTTTTCTGTAAATCAAACAACATTAAATCTATTTTTGCCAGATCAGCAAAAAATTATTATAGTTTTTTTTGTTGTTGCGCCATGTAACTTTAGTAATTAGTTTGTATGTGCCATGAAATGAAAAGGGTTGACAATCACTGCCTTAAGAGAGAAGAGAAAGCTGCCAGTTGAGAGGCTCCCCTACACACACACTTAGCTATAGGCCCATTTTAACTTGGATTCCCTCTTAGCATCTCTAGCTGCAAGCCTGCTGCCCAATTCCGGGTCAGGGCACGTGCCTAGATTGCAGGTCTGGGGCACGTAGGACAGGCAACTGACTGATGTTTCACTTTCATACGATGTTTCTCTCCCTCTATTTCTCCCTCCCTTCCCCTCTCTCTAGAATCAATTAGCATTAATCAATTAAAATCATTAGCTTGGGTGAGGAGTAACTAGCTAACCAAATAAATAAATAAAATATTCCAACAAAGAGGGAAAACCCTTCTTCCCTTTTCCAGTAAGACTCTATATTTGTGTGTGTATGTATGTACCTCAGTACATACATATACCTGCATATGCACACATATATACATACATACACATACTATTCATCTGCTCCATCAAGTTACAATTATTGAAAAAGAGATATATCCCAGGATCCCAGTTTTGTCACATTAAAAAAAAAGATTTTATTTATTTTTAGAAAGAGGAAGAGAGGGAGAAAGAGTGGGAGAGAACATCAGTGCCTGGTTGCCTCTCACACAACTCCGGCAGGAGCCCCTGCCTGCAACCCACACGTGTGCCCTGACAGGGCATCAAACTGGAGACCCTTTGGTTCGCAGGCCGACACTCAATCCACGGAGCCACAACAGCCAGGGTGTAATTTTGTCACTTTCTACCTCTGCTTCATATGGTGTGATAAATCTATCCCTTGTCATGATAGATGGTTTTAGTTGGCATTTAACATTATTAATGTTCCCATATATCTTAAAACTCATTTCTGATCATCTTTTGATGCCTAAAATTGCCTGCTTAACACTAAATATTACTACCTTATAATTGAGTGATCCCACTTCTGGGTATTTATCTGAAGAAACCCAAACACCACTTCGGAAGAATATATGCACCTATGTCCATCGCAGTGTCATATACAATAGCGAAGACATGAAAGCAACCCAAGTGCCCATCAATAGATGAGTGAATCAAAAAGCTGTGGTACAGTTATACAATGGACTATTATCTGGCCATATAAAGAAGGGAATCCGACCATTTGTGACAGCATGGATATTATGCTAGAGGGTATTATGCTAAGTGACTTAAGTCAGTCAGAGAAAGAGAAATACCATATGACTTCACTTATATGTGGACTCTACACAACAAAATAAATAAACAAAGTTGAACAGATTCAGAGACACAGAGACCAGACTGGTGACTGCCAGGGGGAAGAGGGGTTAGGGTGCTGGGTGAAGTGTGAAGGAATGAAGAAATACAAATGGGTAGTTACAGACTAGTCACAGGGATGTACACTACAGCAGCAAGAATACTTTCCATAATAAAAAAGAATAAATTTTAAATATTTGAACAGAAAATTAAGAGGGAAAAGCAAGTCCACACACACCAACTGACATTTTTTTCCTTCAGATAAAATCTTTAAAGAAAATGATCCAAAATATAGTGGATTTAGACTAAAAAATACAGAGACCTGCAATCACAGATATGATTATGAATTTATAGATAATACAATTACATATCATTGAACACTAAAATGGTAATTAATATGACTTGATGATCAGAGATTACTATCACTGATAGTGTGGTCACTTTATTATTTTCCAGTGATGGACTAAGTTAAAATACATCAAAATATTATTACTTTAAACTGGGCATTATGCATAAGACATTATATTACATTTAGTAATAATGGGATAAATCTTATTGTTAGTGATCTAATATAGTTATTTATTTACAAATATATGTCCAGCATGTACAAAAGCAACCCTCACCTTATAATTAAACTAGTTCAGACATGTGAATGGCATATTTCAAATAATTAATTATAATATGCAGAATCCATAAAGTTGGGCATTTCCACATGTGAACAGACTGCTAAAAATAACTGTTTAGACAATACAAAACTTCTGACTTCTAGAGTATTATGTCTCAACTTCAGCGCTACTGACATTTTGCCCTGGAAAATCGTGTTGAGGGCAGTGGTGTTATGCATGTAGCATGGTTAACGGCATCCTTGGTCTCTCTCCACTAGATACTAACAACACTCCCACACCTATACATGGTCATGACAGTATGTCCAGACATTGCCTAACATCTTCTGGGGAACAAGACATCCCTGTTGAAAACCACTATTTTAGAGATTGAGACCGTCTGCTAATTTAAAATCAAAGAGGATACTATGTGAAATTACTTTAACTTGTCAATAAAATGTGGCTTGTAAGAGAAATGCTATATAAAAGAAAAGGACTAAATGAATATACACAATAGGCTATTGTGTTTTAAATATAAAAAAGTTCTTAGGTTAAAATGATCCTTAAATATTATAACCACTTACCCCTTTATTTCTATTTATAAAACATTGTTGGCAAATACAACTTATCAGATACAAGGCCTAGAATGCAATGTTAATTTCATTTAAATTAAGGTTTTTAAAATTTCATTTTATAGCTTTAAGAATGCTTTATGTGTTACCTATTTTCTTAAATGTCTAAGTCTATAACACAATATTGTTGACTAGAGGTACAAACTTGTACAGTACGTCTCTAGAATATATTTCTATGGGTTCACTGAAACTTTGTGCTCACTGATTAGTAACACCCCATTTCCCTCTGCCCCCAGATACTGGTAACCACCATTCCATTTCATTGACTCCATGAACTTGACCATTTTGGATACCTCATGTAAGTGGAATCATGCTATATTTCTTTCTGTAACTGGATCACTTCTCTTAGCATAATGTCCTCCAGATTCATCCATGTTGTCTCATGTCACAGAATTCTTTCTTCATTAAGGCAGAATAACATTCCATTGTATGTATTACCACATTTTCTTTATCCATCCACCCATTGGTGGATACATGGATTATTTCCACATCATGTGAATAGTGCAACAATGAATGTGGGAGTGCCACTATCTTTTCCCATCCTGATTTTAAGTGTTTTGCATAAACTCCCAGAAATGGGATTCCTGGATGGCATGCCAATTGCATGCCTAATTTTTTTAAGAATCTCCATATCATTTTCTATAGTAGCTGCACCTTTTTGCATTTCTGTCAACAGTTACAAGGGTTACAATTTTTCCACATCTTTGCCAACCATTATCCTATTTTTTAATAGCCATCCTGATAGGTGTGAAGTGGTATCTCATTGTGTCTTTTATTTAAGTTAACCAAATTCAAATCCTCTGAAATTCTGCAACATTCTCAGCCCATGCTATTTTCTTCGAGTACCATATTTTGTTAATGACCCCCAATCTCTGACTGACTGAACTTCAATTCCTGCCTTCAAATATTCTCTTCTGAATCAAATGACATAGTGCAAGACTATTTCCCTGGCTCAGATCCCTCACTCTCCCTGATTTCATCTATATTTCTGTTATATTTCAAATACCATACATGAGTTCAAAAATGCAAATATGTGAAGTTGACATATATAAGATAAAGACTTTACCTGAAGCTTAAAAAGAGTTCACCGTATGACATGGTAAATGAAATAGCTAACAAAAACTGAAAGAACTTTAACAGAACTAATGTCAGTGATGAGAGAGAAAGAAAGAGAGAGAGAGAGAGAGAGAGAGAGAGAGAGAGAGAGAGAGAGAGAGAACTATATATGATCCAGAGGAGAACTCATGGTCAAAGAATATCTGGGGTGTTAGACCCAGTTTTGAGTGCTGTATTTTAAGCAAATACTGGAAACAGATGACCATGGAAGATCCTTTAAACAAGGCACTAGGAAATTTGATAGCAGTATAACACAAGTTAATATGAACATAATCATATTTGGTTAGCTATGGTAAAAAATGCAGTGAAGAATATAAAAGTTATTTTCAAATACTGAAAATGGTGGAAAGAAGGGGAAGGGACTAATCAAAGATCATGTATGAATGACCCACAGACATGGACAACAGTGTGGGAACTGACTGTGGGACCTGGGGGTTGGCTGGATGGAGGAGGACAAAGGAGAAAAAAATGGGACCAATAGAATAACAATAAAAAAGAAAAGAAAGAAATGGACTATAATAGAAAAAAATATTTTTTGTTTGTGTATCCACATAAGAAAAACATGAACTAATAGGTCAATGTAGAAGTGAAATTTTAAAAAAATTATATGTGATAATATTAAATGTAAAACTGCTTCCACAAATACCTGAATGCATGGCTAACAAAAGTGTGTCAAAATCTATGCAAATGGTATCCTTGACACAGCATACCCTGACTCTATAACCAATCACGTTTCTCTTTATTTTTCTTTGACCATTATATATTGACCTAGTAACATAGTGTTTGCTTAATGACAGAGTAGATGTTTAAGGCATTCCCAACATAATAAATGTGAAACTTGCTTTTAGGTTCCCATGAACAAAATGAAGTAACAGCACACAACACACATGTACAAGCACATACTCAGCAACTGGTTGCTAATATTTCTGAACTTAAACTACTGACAGTGAAAACAAACTGTTGAATATCCTTTCTTCTTTTTTTTTTTCATTTTCTTCAGTTCTAAATGTGGAAACTAGGTATTTGGGAGCAATATCCCCCCCAAATATTTTTTACTAGAAGCAGGGAACTCTTTGCAGGGATATCTTCTATTCTCAGTAGCTGATGTCTGAAAGACAGAGCAGCTGAAGTTTCTGGTCTTGGGTGGGTAAGGCTGACATCTGAGGGGTATGCCATAAACGAGGAAAGAAATGGCCATTAAGGACTTCCGAATCCTGTAGGAACAGAGGTCACTGATGCCCAGTATCAATTGGTCAGCATTGCCATGCAGTAAATCATCTTCAAGCCTTACAAGTCCTTTAAGAGTGACAACTTAAAACATGCTTTAATTAAATGTTAAAGTGTCAGCTGCTTCAGAAATTCCCAATAAGACACATTTTCACTGGGAAGAAATTAGGAGCAGAGATAAAATGAGGGGTGACAAGTACCAAATAATATACTGTGTTCTAGTGGGGAACACTTCCCCTTGTGGAAGATGAGTGGTCAGGCATTTGGCAATAAAAGGTACGACTCCTTTCAAGTCTTGCAATCTTGAGAATAATAGGGTTGGTTATATGCATAATACCTTAAAAATGGTACTGTCATTGTATCTAAACAATTTCAAGTTATGAAAGCAGAATATATAACTGATTTGCCCACTGAAAAATACCTGTATCTCCTTATTACATGTCAGTAATTACTTTGTACATGTTGCAATCACTCTCTCTTCTTCTTCCCAATTGATCTGTTGACCTTCGTGTAACTGCTGTTGTGAAATCTTTACAATATGTCATCAGTGTTTTGAAAGGTGAAGTTGAAAGTGCTTAAAAAGGAAGCAATTTATCTCCTTCTAGAAGTATGCCTTTAAATCTGGTTTCATATACCTTGGTCTTTCTTTTAATATTCTAAAATTTGTATAAGTTTATTATAAATTTAATATTACAAGTTGGGCTCTTCAAGGTTTTTTTTGGTGGGAGCGAAAATACTGAACAATAAAAAAAAGAAAAAATATATATAACATAAATATTCCTTGAAGGGTATTTTACAAAGGAGTAGGATTATGCATAAAAATGAAAAATATTTCATCCTGGTTTATTATTAAAGAGGCTGTGAATGTAATGCCCACAAATGAGACTGGGGAGAAACAAAAATGCACAAAGAGTCAATAGTTTGTTTTCTTCACTGTCACATGATTGCAGCTCTAATTATTTAAAGGTGTCCTTCTCAAATCTGTAGGTCGCCTCTGACCTTTTCATCATAATATCCTTACCTACCTCAGTTTATTCTCCAGTTTAAAATGTTTATACAAAAAATGCACTGCAAGTTGCTACAACAGCACAAGTCAGTGAGTTAAGAAACCTTGAAGAGAACTGACCCATCCTTGCCTTAAAGGTCAGCCCCACGCCCCTTAGGAGGAGTAACAATAGGTCTTTGGTGATTAAAAAAAAAAAACACACACACACATACCTCTGTGTCTTGCTCTCCACTGGCAATTATCCATTTATTTTAGTGTGTCTCTGGAAAAGGTTTGCAACTTAATAAATGAGCTAGAAGAAGGGACAACAAAATCCTATAGACGTAAAATAAAATAGCACCATCAGGAAAAAAAGAACTAAGTCAAATTAAATCTATTTCCTCATTCATTTCAAATGATTTCCACAGTGTTTTCACCACTCTTCCTCAAAATTATATTCGACACATGTTGATCAAGGTGTAAATACTACTGGAAAGTTTCATGAATAAATATGACTCTCTGACTGTATGTTTAGATCTTAAAAAGAAATCCTCTTAGTATTTTGTATAATTTCTAATATATAAACACACACTGAATTTTGTTTTCTAATTATTTTTTACTTGGTGCACAGGCCATAGTTGGTTCTGTGCCAATAAAATGCTCAAGACAGAATTTGTTTCCCCAGAGACAAAACAGATGATTGGATATGAAGCTATTGCTAAAGTGATGCACTTTAAGAACAGGTGTACTATTATATCTTTTATTCATCCTAATGGATTTCAAGTCCCACAGAAATGTGTAATATACATTTAGGAATGTGTAAATGTAACAATAATGATGATAAGAGCTAATAATTACTGAGCATCGGATGTGCCAGGTACTGTATTACATGGGTTTTCTCTTTCCATTCTTACAGCAAGTCTGTGAGCTAGGCTCCATCATTATTATTACAAATGAGGAAATTAGGGCTTAGGAAGTTTAAATTACAGCTACAGAGTGATGTGGTTATTAGTCTAATCCCATGTGGAGTGCTCCTGTATCTCCTCCTAACCTCTACCAGCATTTCCCCTCATGCTTCCCATTTTAACATGTAATACACTTTTGTACTTATTACCAAGGAGCTCTGTGCTACTGAGAGTTCATTATACTTCAAAAGAATTAATGAGCGTAGACTAAGAAGACAGGTCAAACAGGACTGCTTTCAAAATATTTCAGGTTTCCTATCACTTTCCTCTACTTAAAAAGTATCACATTAAATACATTAAAATTGTCATTATTTTTGGTAAAGGGAAGGTCAGTGTGGTTTCCTGTTTACAATCTACTGAATAGCATGTTGCTGGATCAAGAGAAATAATAAAGTTATTTTAAAACTATCATTCTAAGTCACCCAGTGGGCATAATCACACCCACAGAAAAACATTTCAATGGTTTCACAGGATGATCACAGAACTGATGTCTAAATTTTGGGGAATTAACTTGACTTTGGTGGCTTCTCTGATTTTACCTCTTTTCTCAGTTTATCCCATGATATCAAATATATTCCAATGTTTGTCTGGTTGTCCAAAAATTAACAGATGTTATGCATGTATTTTTTTTCTGTACGTGATATTTTTGTGTTTCATTACCCATTAAGGTATTTGTAACACATTTTTCCTGTGAATCTCAAACTAGCAAATAATGGATCTTAAGCAATAATGTCCTTATTTCTATATTTAGGGAATTTCATTCTAAGAAAATGTTTAATTGCAAAGATTTATGAGGCAGGAAAAAATATGGATTACCTCCTCAGGGCTAGAAGAACCAAAAGAAGTTAGTGTCAGGTAAGTAGTGGACCATTCAGGTTCTGTCATGCTTCAACATTTTCTCCAAGACAAACAGTCAAAACCAAAATTTAGTAGACTTCACTTAATTTTTACAAAAGTATATTGTTTAAAGCAAATTTTAATGACTTAATGTGTAATTTTTTTCATATTATAGAAATAATCAAATACCCAGTAGTCAGGCTGGTGCTGAGCAGTATAAGAAAAATTCTCTAAAGAGGTTAAGAGTAGAATTTATCAGATATTTGATTTGTCTAAGAATGAATTGCAGACTTTGTTTAAAGTGCAGATTTTCAGACAAAAACCCTGATTTTAATTTAGTAGGACTGGAATGAAATCTAGGAATCTGCAAATTACGGACCACGTCAGTGACTCTAATAAGAGACGAAGAGATCGCCATGGAATTAGCATGCCCTTATTTCTTACTTGAATTGAGTTTCCAGGAAGAGTGAACACAGGAGAGTAGAGGCAAGAACAAGCCAAAGTGATTTATCCTAGTTTAAGAGGCTGAGATTAGAAAAGCCTTCCAGGATCAATGCATTTTCTTCTCTAACAATTTAAGGGGGAGCTTGACCACTTCTTGTAGAACAAATTAATTTTTGAATTACAGAGTTGCTAGCTATAAACTAACCTGGGACTTACTTCCTCTCATACTCTGCAACCTGGCATCAGTAATTCTTTATACCTCATGCACATATTTTCAGGTTTAACTTGCAATATATCTAATAATTAAGTATCTAAAAATCAATGAACTTCTTAGTTGTTCATATGTCAATATATTGTTGCTACTTTCATGTGCTAATATTAATATTTAGGTAATTACAATTTGGAAATGTATCTTAATAGATATGTTCAAATAAAAGATTATAAAACATGCCTCTAAAATTTTTGTAATTGCTGTTAGTATATGAATAGTGTAACTTCACTTATTGAATCAACATTACAACTCTAACATTTTGCACTAATCTATGTAGTTAGACCACACAAACTTATTAGATTTACAAATTGGAGTAAAATAGATAAAACTGAATTTTAAAAATAAATCACCTGTCTGAATATCATACATCTTATACAGTATGGCTACGCTGACCAAACTATATTCAACAACAAGTGTATATTTATGCCTAGACCATTAATGTGTAATGTTATTGAAAATATTTGTAACTGACATAATAACACAAAAGGATGAAAATCTTCAGGAGTGACAGCTGACCAGGAAATAATGACTTGTGGTTTATAAAGCTTATTTGATAAATAGAGTTTCTAATTCTGAAGTCAAACCTTTTAGATGCTGGGTTGGGCTGAATAATTTGTGTGTCTAAAGATCATCTTTCAAACCTACATAGAAATCAAATCTAAGATTCAAAACTATATAAAGATACAGAGTTAAAAAACAGTTTAAACCAAAATCTATGGAATCCAACCTAATTACAGCTATATCAAAAGAACTTTCAAAATAGTAAAACATTTATTATTAGAAATACAAATTATGTCTATTTCTATATGAAACTGGGCTAAAAATAAATGAAGAAAAATTTAGGAGAGCAATATATATAAAAAATAATAATTAAATGCAACAGAAAACAAAACACAAAAAGATAGGAAGTTGGTAAATAAAAGAAAGCTTATCAAAATGAATATACTTGTGACAAAAAATAGAGAAAACTATACAGCATTAGAAATAATATAAGGAGACAAAACATCTGTACAGATATCATATAAAATTAATGATAAAAATTTAAATTTATAGAAAATATATTTTTTATAAATGTAGTCTGCAAATGTGTCCTGTAGATTTCATAAAAACCTAAAAGGGAAAACATACTAAAAACTAGAAATTAATACAATTAAACTATTTAAAATCACATCTGGTCTATATGCTTCACAGATGAGTTTCACCAAAATTTGTAATAAAAAATAAAATTTTAATATAAATAAGTACAGAATAGCATATGATATTAACTTAAAAATATACATATAATTTTCAAAATAAAATATTAATGGAAATACAGAAAGCTTGAAAGAATGAGAAAAAGTTTTTAACTGTGCTTACACTGGAAACTCATTTGCCTTTCAACATGTAAATATAAAACTGCCATATAAATGCTCAGAAGCAAATCTTTAAATTCTATTAAAATGTATCAATATAATTTGTTAATTCTCTAGAATTATAACTAGTTCTGAATGTATTCACAATGGAACATAAAAATCATATTTCTGAGCTTTCATCTGCTACTATTCAATAAAATGTTTGTCTACACTAAATAAAGAGATTACATACACATGCTCTTAAAGGGGGAGTAAATAGTGAGAAATTGTAATGAAAATAGTGAAGCACAGCAAATAAAAAACACACACAAAGCAACATTTTAGAATGAACTATATGAGTCTGATAAACCCGTTTTTCCCACAAAATCCCCTTAAAAGGCCAGAAGTTCTATGTTAAAATGCCAATATTATCTACTTTTATTTTTATTTTTAAGGAAAAAGGTAAGCGGAACACTATACAAGCATTTACTTTCTAATCCTAGTGGAAACTCCACCTGGGGCCTATACATTGGGCTCATTCAGACTAACCTGTCTGAACTTGTCCAGTTTTCAGGACCAATGAGTGGGCCACCAGAGGTCTATTTGCCTAAGGGACTAGGAGTCTTCTGAAAAAAACAAATCATTATAAGGAAAAAAGAGTCTATGGGTGTGAGCGAAGGGATAAATTTTAGTGCTCAGTGTTCAGGCAATTCCATAGATGCTTGTCCAGCGCAGGCCCCACAGAAGCTTGACCATGGGCCAGGGAGAAAGACACTACGAGCCATACCTGCAACAGAAGTGGGACTAAAACCTCCAGAAGGCACTGAAGAAAAGGCCGTCATGAGTTTGAGTCCCTCCAAAAAAGCTTACTAAGATCATGGTTAAAGGACTCTCTCTTTCCTTTAGAGAATCTACCTTGTTATCAGCAACACAATGATGGAAAAGGGCTTGGAAGTAGATTATCTAAACCACTATTTTTGTGACATCAGATATCTCTACGAGGGAGAGCAGGAAAATAGGAAATTACTGTCTTGCAGAAATGGAAATGAAGATATCCCTACACTGCTGTGAGATTCCAAAAGCCGACTTGGAGGCGGAGTGGACAACAGCTGTGAGAGAGCAATGTTACAAAGTTACGGAAACAGTCTGTGTGCTGTTTCACACAACAGCATTTGCCATGAACCTATTACTGCGTTAGTCATTGTGCTAGGTGCCAAAGCCATAACATTGAGCCAAAACATGCACTGTGACTAATTTGATCTACAGCCTAATGTAGCCTAGGAAACCTGAGTTACAAATAATTGGGATTCTGATAAAGGAGCTCTTTATATTTCATTCTTCAGCTCAATTTAATATCCAATCATTACACATCCACCATGTGAAATGTGATAGCACTGTGTGGGTTTCTTAGAAACAGTCTCTGACGTGCTGTGGCATGTAGAATGTTTATTAAGAAGTGCCCTTGGGATCAACAGCTGTGAAAGGAGAGGGAACGATGCAGAATCGGGAAGCGGCTGAAGTCAAGCTACAATGTGCTCAGTGACGACCTCAGCTAACCCCACCGAGAGCTCTGCAGTAGGAAGGGTGCTTTAGAGTTTTCCTGGGATGGGCAGCGAGGGCCAGGCCTTATATCTCACCTCATCTGGAAACTGGCCATGAACAAAATCAGGGAAAAGGAGTAACCTAAAGCACGGGGAAATATATACCTTTCCCTTTCCTATCTCTGTCATAATTCGGGGTGGTGTGTGAAATGCAACTGTAAAAATTACATCATATGAAAATGGATTCCTGAGGAATAAAACTGTTTTTGCATTTTACAGTATTCATTGCTACTCAGATAGAACATCCAAATTTTGTAAATTTTAGTCAGTCAAATTGAGTAATCATTTGATCAGTCACCTGTAGGATTATTGTGTTATCTAATAATCTAGATTAATAAATTATGTTGTCTTCACATACTCCTACCCCAACATCTCCACTCAGATGCTATTTACATTCTCAAAAGACCATTTATATGCATGATTGTATATTAACTATTAACTATTAACCATGTGAAATGGAAACTTTAGCATATAAATTCCTTATGGTGACATGCAGAGGAAGAAGTGTCTGTGAGAGTCAGTGGCTGATTCCAGTTCTCCTGTGTGTTTTTTTGTTTGTTTTTTTTGTTTATTTGTTTTGTTTTGTTTATGCTATTGCAGTCATCACACTTTTACTCCTTCACCCCCCTTTACCCGGCCTAACCCCCACTTCTATAATCAATCCCCTCACCACTGTCCTCGTCCATGGGTTCTTCATACATGTTCTTCAAATGGAAACTTCAGCATATAAACTGCCTTACGGTGACATGCAGAGAAAGAAGTAGCTGTGCGTCAGTGGCAGATTCTGGTTCCCATGCTCTTTTTATTAGGCAATTCAGAAGGGTCTTTGCCATCAATTAGAAATCCATTAAAAAGAATCAAACATGTAATTAGAAGCCTAATGCAGTGTTATTTTATGGACATGAAAAATTACATTCAAATTTGATCATTATAGGGTATTTAATCTGTAAAGTTTAGTTGTTATCAGCATATAAATGAAATATAAAAATAAAGAAAATAAAATGTAAACCTAACACTGTATAATTTCCTCAATAATTATAGAGATAAATTATGAATGAATTATGAATAATTAACCCCATTATTCACAAAATTTGTTCCTTATTTAGATGGAGGGGAGTGGTTAAGGTAAAACAATTTGAGTTCATCAACAGGCATGAGGTTAAATTCAGAGAAAAGCTGTGATTTTGCACTGGTGACAAATGCAGGGAAGTAAAATTAGCAGATTACTAATAAAAAGTAGTGCTTAAGTACCATATAAGGATGATATTCATACAGATGGGCCAGTAAAAGACTGCATTAAGGTAGAGGCCTGAGCAACTTGTTTCTTTAAAATTTTTCACTTTGGAGATCTAAATGTAAGAATTCTGTAAATCAAAATCAGTTTTAAAAGACAGATAAAAAATAAGAAAGTGAAAAAAAATAGTTTCAGAAGAAAAGGAATCAGAAGATTGGGATTTTCCCTTTTCATATAACACAAAATTAATCAATATATTTTTCCAAAAGACTTATTATGAAAGATGCTCATACATATTTCTAGCTCTCTTTAAAATACTTTATTTTCATGGTTATCTTATGAGAGGTGTGTACTATATGAGAAATCTCAAGTAAGTAAAATTAAACCCAGGACGAAAGAATCCTTGGATATATTGAATTTGAAAAGAAAAAAAAAAAAACAAAGCAAAAAGCCACAGAATACTCTGCCCCAGTAAATGAGCAGTAAAATAGCCATTAGCTAGGTAATGAAATATAAAAGAGGGTAAGAAAACCTTGCGTAACATATTAAATATGAGTTGATTCAATTTGTTTCAATACCTTTAACTACTGATGCTATTAGTGTATATTTTGATCTATAAAATTGCATCAGTATTTTTTTTGAAATTTTAGTGCATTTCCATACTATATTCAATTCTGAGAACATTTTCCATTAAATCCCATCAAACTGGGTATTTTTAGGGGAGTTTATTGTTTTGTTTTGCTTTTGTTTGTTTCAGCAACTATATCCATACCTTCAGTTAGTGTGAAATACACAAGGAAAAAAAACATATCTATTCATTTCTGTTGCTCATTAAACATCTGCTCATTAGCCACCTCCTGGTTAATGAATACTTAGAATCTAAATAGCGATCCATTAGTAAAACTAGTTCTGATTTCAAGCATATTTGTCTATTCTGCAAATCATTTTTATTTAAAAATATGTATTTAGCTAAAATTCACTTAATCACATCAAAGAAATCACTGAAGAATTACCATATTATCTTAAATAACCCAGTAAAATGAAAACTTCCTTAGGGCATTTTAAGTATATAACTATCATAAAGAAAATCTAACAAAACTATTTAATTATTAATTGCATAGCTTCTCTAACTTGTGCAAACCAAGTGACTCTGAGAAAGGATATACGCTATTTCATAAAGCAGCTATACATACTCCGGCAGATTGCCTTTGTTACAAATGGTGTTAGTGTAACTGGAGAGCCCTCCAGGAAATGGGGCGGAGGTTGGGAAAAGCCAAGGACTGTGCTCGCATGCACTGCCCTGGGGCAATGCGCCATGGACTCAGCAAAAAGGGTGTATGTATCAAGTTAGGAAGGCAATCGGACAGAGGGATATACCCTCCCATCTACTTCGGGCACCCGGGAGATTCTGAGGCGGCCCTTAAAAGCAGAGTTCAAGGAAACACCACCAGCACTTTTGTTCTCCAATTGACTCACTGGTTTTTGACTGCTAGGGGCTCGGGTTCCTGGCCAGTGGGCTTGGGGGCTACGAGGTCCAGGAGCACTCCCAGCACACCTCCTCGGGTGCTCTGTGGCCTGCCTGGCCAGGACTGCAGCAGGCACTGGGCTGGTAAGGCAGAAGGGAAAGAGGGGCTGAAGCTAGGGGGCCTGGTACACTGCATGGTATACCCCTCTCCCATGTTGCAGGCCTTGGTGACAGCCATCCACTTATACCCGTGCATGCCCTTCTCCAATGCAGGCCCCATCATCGGCAGCTTCCACCATTGCTGCTGCTCAGCAACTCTAGCTTGGTCCACTCCTCAGATCTACCACATGGCTGGGTGGGTGCCACATGGCCAAGCGGCTAGCACCAGACCCTGTGGCCTGCTCCACAGAGCTCCATCCCCACACTGGTCCTGGAAGCAGCCTGGCTAGGAGCACTGTTGCACCAGCAAGCCAACGATGGAGAGATCAGGAGCAAGTGCTGGACCAGCAGGCAGAAGCCAGCAAGAGAGCCATGTGCCAAAAGTGGGACTTTGGCCAGCATGCACAGACTCCAAAGGAAGCATGGAGCAGACCGTGACCAGAAGCATCCTGTAGCTGCCTGCGTTTGCCCAAGGATGGCACCTTTAAATGGGAAAAGGAATTCCAGTGCAACCTAGTATTGGTCTGACCAGGCAGAGGATTATTTTTCTTTGAATATTTTGGAAGAAATAAGTTTTAAGGCAGAAACTTACCTTTATGTCAAGTTGTGTGGTCATTAAATAAAAGGTTTCTTTCCTCTCCACCAAACTCTTTCTCCAGAATTTTTGCCTGTTTGGTGGTGAGCAGTAAGACCCTTCCACTGACTGATTTCAGTAACATTGGGAAGTTATAATATGTCCTAGCAGCAAATGCTAATTTTATTATTTAGAGATTAGTTTAATAAAATAAGGGAGATGCATAAATTAAGAAGAAAATCACTAAATAATTGCCGTTTAATGACCAACTTTTCATTCTAACAAAATTATAAATTTTTCTTAGATATTTTGTTATTTGGGGTTTTTTGCTAATTAAGTTTTTTCCAAATATTTTCTTCTTTGTCAAAAAGCAGAAACTAGAGTTTAGTTTCTTTACTTTTCCTTATACCTTGTAGACATTACCTTGAATTAAACTGAAGAAAATATCAATAAGAATAAATTTCTCCTGAACTACTAAAGTATCAGTGTGACCACGCAACAAAGAAAGGAACTACAAGTTCTCCTTGGTGCTGACAAGAAAATCTAAACCAAGAGATGAAGCAGAAATTGTTGCAAAGGAAAATCTATACCATATCAATAAGAGTATGCTAATGAGGGTTAGCAAGAAAAAGAAGTAAAGGAGTTATTTTAAATGTTCTTTTAAGAAAAAACATATATTAAATACAAAAGTATATCTATATAATTTCTGTATGAAAAAATTTGAGATTTAAACATTTAGATTTATGAAAAGAGAATCTAATAGCATTACAAACACCTATGAAGAGGATATCTAAATTCAAGAAAACTCTTTTAAAGTTAAGTAAAACAAACACCCAAGTGTTAATCCCGTGTTGTTCCCTTGACGATAGGACAGACTGGAAACAGAAAGATAATGAACAGCATTTTCCTTATCATCAGGGAGCTCATAGTCTCCTTAGAAGACAGGCGCATCCTCGCATCCTCTAGCAGCATGATGTCCTGTTACAGCTGATATACAGAAACAGGTGACGCCTATTGAGATATGAGTTTTTCTGAGCACTTGACACATTACACATTGCATTTAGTCCTCTCTCTCTCCCCCCCCACCCTTTCTTTCTTTCTTTCCCTCTAAAAATCAATAAACATATCATTGGGTATGAACTTGAAAAAAAGAAAAGGAGATCAACTCCTAGCATAAATCTACAAGTTTATATTTTCAAAAATCTAGGTAACTATAAAATATACCCTTAGGAAAAACAGACTGAAATTCCTATTTTGGTAGGTAAAATGCACTTACACATTTTGTTCTAAACTTTATCATTATTAAGCTTATTCTTAGTTAATGCCTCCATTCTCCCTCCCTCAAACACAGACATACATAGTCATTAAATAACTTATTTGAAAAAGATACCTTTTCATAGCTAAAATGATTAAAATATCAATTAACCAAGATACTTGAATAGCTTATTATAAGCTCTACCTCCTGTATTTTTGGATTGTTTTTATTGTCCCCAAGAGGCATATGGAAATTTTACCTTTTAAATTACAATACAATTTGATGGTATCATCTAATAAAAAGACAAATTACTAACACTGTATAAAATGTTCCTTCACAAATATTTTTTTCCTTTAAAATAGAAGCTAACTAACAGGCTCCAGAGGTGGTGCCATCCAACTTATGTATGTCTATTATCTCCTTTAATTCTCAAAATAAACCCATGAGATAGATGTCACTTCAGTCGTTCTTATTTTTATTACTCATCCTAGACCCTAACCTATGTTACTAGAATTCTGTATTAGTCATTCTGAATCCAGAATCCCAGTCCATACCCACCAAACTGTATTTCTTATACAAACCCAATTACTGTGTGCATGTGACATTGCTGTGGATTTTAACAGAAAGCCCTTTGTAGAGGACATAGGGCAGGGATAGGAATAATCAGTCCCCTTAAATATGATTGTGGTTTGATATATAAGCATTTACCCTGATACAATTCAAACTTGTAAATTAGTTACAATTAAACGTAGTTTATAACATAATGTAATTTGAACAAGGACTAAGGTGGTTCTAAACCCTTGATAGGCTACATAAGCAAACCAAAACCTAAGCCAGAGTGAGTGCACACAAATCTGAAAATAAAAAAGAAACTTAAGAGTAATCAATCACGAGCAGCCAATAAGGCTTAGCCCAATAAATAACCTGCTTATTAGGCTGTAGCCAATCAAATAATTCCCTTGCTTTGCTTCCTTGCCATCTTCATAAAAACCTCTCCCCTGCCCCCTGTGGGTGGAGCATCCCTAACCAATCTCAGTGTGACACTGCCCAGTTTGAATCCATCTATGCTGAAACTTCCAAATTTTAATGTGCCTCCATTCACCTGTGAACAAAAAGAATGTCTCCCACTTTTCAGTCTGATTTAGAAAGATAAATGGAAGGATAAATGGAAGTTATGTTGATGGTGCATGGCACAATAAAATTGAATATTGATATTGATTTTTGGATTTCAGGCATTTTATTTTGCTTTTCTTGCTTTCTTACAGAGCTTTCAAAGATATAAATTGTAGTGATGTGCGCTAAAAAACAATCTTTGTTATTTAAACCTATTGATCAAGGACAGCTCTTACAGTAAATAAAATGTGAATAAATCTTGCTTTCCATTTACCTAACCAACTCAAACCTTCATTATTTTAGAACCTCTGGTCCCTTCCAGGTGTTTAATATCAACCCTGAGTAACAGCTGCTGTGCGAAAGGAAAGGTCTAAAGGGAGCAATTCACACCTCACTTTTTAGTTGGCCACGTTCCTCATTTGTAGATGGAAAATTGAAGCTCAAGGAATTTAAGTCAAATGAAAAAGAAGAATCCCTGAGATTTTTGCATATTAACACATTTCTAAATTTAGAAAGATAAATTCTTACTCCCTGTTATATTAATTCCTAGAAATACAGAAAGATAGAATGCTAATTCCTGAAAGCAAGGAGAGATTTCTGTTTATCCCATACAACTATTTATGTAGATTCAGACTGAACAATCTCTAGTTACCTTCCCAACTTTAGATTCTTAATTCTGTTTGGATAGAAAAATCCTTGCCTTTGTACATGCGTTATTGTTGGGGAAAATGCAGAAATATTAAGATATTCTACTACGTTTAAAACTAAAGAAAGTTGACATAGTAATTTAGCCTGTTACAAATCGATGATTCTGTCCACATTTCTCTATGTTACTCACCAGGTAAGGTTGTGTTAGATTCTAAATTCTAATTCAGATACAGCAGGTTTACGTAATTGCCCTACTAATCAGTCCAATGACTAACCACAAAGTCAAACAAGATGTAAACAATCACTTCTCCCTTCTCTTACAGCTCAGTATTTATGAGTATACGTGCGCGCACACACACACACACACACACACACACACACACACAATGTATATATTTTGAAATCTTTTCCAGGATCAAAGTCGAAGTCACAAATCTATAGTTTGCTGTACCTACTTTGTGAAAACTGAAAAAAATCACATCTTTACAACATCATTCTGCTTTCACTATCTCAAAGACTGCAGAACACAATGTTTTCACCGAGGTCCAGCTATTACTCTGTGATATAATCTATGGGGATAAGGAAGGTGAAAATAACTTAGAAGAGGTCATTGTTTTCTTAAAGACAGCTAATCTAACTCTACTTGTAGTGCTTCTGAACTAGCTGAAAATAGTTCAGATACGTGAACTACTGAAAATCATTCTCAAAGGAGTAAAAAAGAATTGCATATACTGTCATCTTTTCTCTGTCATCTTCTAACTGTGTGTACGTGTGCCGACAGGCCATTGGGTTTGCTGTGACTCCTGGCAAACCTACGAATGAGTGATGTCCACAAGGTCCTGTCCTCAAAAGCCCTGCTCAGCTCCTGTAGAGTCAAGCCTATGGTTTCTTTTATGAAGTCAATCCATCTCCTATTTAGTCTGCCTCTGTTACTGCCGCATTCCATTTTTCCCAGCACTATTGGCTCTTCCAAAGAAACCTGCCTTCTCATGATGTCACAGAAGTAGGGCAACTTCAGTTTCATCATCTCTGCCTCCAGTGATGTTTCAGATTAACCGTACAGCTGCTCTGTTCAAAATACCTATTTACACGATTAATGAGTGACAGCACCTTTTTCCATAACAGAAGGGCTTCCTTACTGTTGTTGATATTTTCCAAAAGCTTCCTCTTCCTCTCAGGTGCAATAGTTTGTAGTAACATTCTTATAGAAAGAGAATGTTGTTTTCCATTCTTTATTGGTTCTGTTTCCCCTCCATTGTTTTGTAAATATGAGCCTATCAGGTAACCTTTTCTTTCAAATAATACCTCTTGCTTTCCTTTTTTCTTTTTCATTCAGGTAATACTGACTATGGGATGTTGCACTGCTGCTATAGTGATGCTTCCATTGGGTTAATACTGTCATATAAAAACAATACAGTAAGACTGGAATAGGATTTTTTTAAATAGTGGTGCTTTAGGAGAGACAGAGACAAAGGCAGAGATAAAGAATGAATGAACAGGACACTTGAACTGAACAAACAGTTGTGAGTTAAACGGCTTTGCTGGGCCAGAGCATAGTTAAGTCCTCAATAACGAAAAGGCATCAGTATCTCCAACAGGAAAATGAAGATTCAGATAAGATACCCTATATAATCAGTGCCCTCTACCCTTTCTAAAATTCTGTAACTATAAAAATGTACTTGGCTGGCAGCTGTTAGCTTACGAAAGGGAGTAAATAACTTCATGGTGTGACAAGAATTAAAATGGAGAGCTGTAGAGAGAATTACGACATGCCGGCTGAGGTTGCCCTTAACAGTAATGCAATGTGCAGCCTCCTCACCGGTGTGAAATATCTGCAGCTACTCATCACAAAGTCCCCCCTCTCTGGGAAGCTGTCAAAATGAAAAACACTCCTAACTGTTTTGAAATACAATAACTCTAGTTAATATGCTCCCCTGATCTGACAAGCGCTGATTTATGATGTTAACTGAGGATTACATATCAACAAGCAATGCAAACATTTAGTGCTGCACTTGAGAGAGAATCACATAAGTGACCTTCCGGCAACTTCAGCGATTTGCATACATCCAAGGCAGAAAGTTATGAGGCGTCTGAGAAATAGTTCTCATTTTAATTTTTAATGTTTTCACACATCAGATCTCAAAATGATTACTGAAATATTAATTTAAAATATGCATGCATTTGAATATAGCCCTGATTTTTTTCCTGAAGTTTCATTATTTTTCCACAAGATTTGCTATATGAACCCTCTGAAAAAGATACCCCTTTTCAACACACCATTGTCAAAGAACAAATTTGTATTAATGCACCTGTTGCATCTACTGTCTTAATTAACTGCAGTGTCAGAAACCCTGGAGAACGAGTGAGGAATACCTATTTCTTTGTGCAGATTATTAATGGGATGGACAAAGCTCTTAGCTACAGGTCTTCCTTTCCCTGACCAAGAAATGCATCTGTTAGTGATGTGGTTGGAAAGGTGAATGGTCTGGTTAACATTGGAAGATGATATACATTGAAAGAATGACTTCCAGTAGGAGGAGAAGGTTCTGCCTTGTCAGAATGTTCCCAATGAGGAAGCATTTTAATTGAAACCTGCTGAGCATGAAGACAGCCTGCACACGCAGCCCAGGGAAAAAGTGGGATTAAATAAATCAGCAAATTTCGACAGTGACAGCGGAAGATCAGGATCTGGGTTTCCTGGGTAAAGAACAATTTACCGTCTCTATTTCTTTCAGAAAATAAAACCATTTAAAATATTAACTTACTAATTTTCTTTCACATACAAAAACTTCAGCTCACACAGTATTTTGGTAGATCTGTATATATTACTTCCGGGGGGGATGACTAAACAATTCTTAGCGTGCCTACCAATCTGCTTCTTAATCTTTATATCCTCTATAAAACTCAATCTTGGCAGCCATTAAAACAAATTTAGATTTGGATCATGCCGATTGGTAATTTAACATTCGCAGCAGGAAAATTCTTAAGAAAATTGTGAACAGAAGCATTCAAAGTAAACTATAAATTAAGCCTAAAGAACAGGGAAGAACATCTCCAATTTCTTGTCCTCCAATTTCTCATAATCTCATAAGCACAACAGTTAATTTAATAAGACATCCCAAAACAAATGATGTTATCTGCCTAAATATGTCCTTTTGATGTAATTATTTAGTGGCATGGGAAAAGGACATGCTGTAAAACAAGCTGGTCACAAATAGTGGGTGGAGAATTTTGCTTTTGATAAAAAGTTTTAAAGTATATATACACAATATACCTTTAAAATGGGCATTCTGCCTGTCAAACAAGCATTTCTGCTATCAAAATATCAAAAGTATCAGAAAATTGAATCATTCTAATCTGCAGTTTCCAATTTTAATCAAGTAAACATAAATTACCAACCTCTGACATAAAGGAACTACATGTCAAAATAAGTCAGACTACTTAAAGCAAAACTCTACTTCTAGAACCACCTCGCTTTTATGTAAAATATTTATTTGGCAAAATCTGAATGCAGTAGGAACTCTACAGTGTTCTGTTAGTTTTTGGTTATGATAATTACAAAGTCCTAACAGTTATTCTTTGGCGGCAAATTAGCAAATCAGTGCTAATCTGCCTCTTATTGAATATGTAGCCTAACATAGAGCCTGTAATATGATAAATGTCTGACACTTATTATTAAGCATTATACTGAACAGAAACAACTTTAAGAGAACATCAATTATAAATCATTCCACCTCACTCATTCTGAAGGGTTTAAATGTCATCTATAAAATCATTTGTCTTCTTGGAAATCCTTAACTGGCTTAGCTTTTAAGAAAATAATAACATACAAAATATGAGTATAACATGGACTACTACTGAAATCATGTTTTATAATCAATATCATTCCATAGGTAAAGCAGATATAAACATTTTTTTTTCTGACACCATACGCTCAGCTACAGTTGCTTATCACTCTATCATACCTTGTGCCTGTACAGACCGTGGTATACATTATGAATTTGGTGTAAAAACAAGAAACCATATGTTGTTAGGAATTAGAATAAAAGAATTAAAAACAAAACACAACAGCATTTAGCCAAGGTGTGTGTATAAATTTCTAAATATATTTTATGAAAAAGAGATTCAGGTCACACAAAAGTAATGATGAGTTGTTCCAAGCTACCAATAACCATTAATTTACCAGATGAATAGGTAATAATTGTGTCTCTGACTATTCCATTGTTTGAGTAAATTAGTACTTCAACACTTCAGTGAAATAACATTTCCTTATAGTTTCAAATGCACTGTAATTATATTCCTTTTAAAAAATACTAAGAATGAATCCATATTTTAGAGCTAAGGCAAAATAAAGTATGTAGATGTGAAATACTAAGAAATGTATTTTGATTTGTTGTAGTCAACACATATTTTTCTCCTCCAATTGAGGTGATGTAGACAATAAGATTACTTTGCTATTATTTTGCTGATGTTTCTTGCAATTACAGTAACATTTTCTGATGTTAATGTATGACCACTCTATAATTGACAGACTAAATAAAGCCATTGGTTTTCTAGGAGAAAGAACCTTACAGACTTATTAGTCTACATGAAATAACAAAGGAAATCTTATAGAAAATTTCAAAATTTTAAAACAGCTATTTTACTTATTATGCTTAAGTAAACATAACTTACAACATAATTTTCTTACTGAGTAATAAAAATGTTTTAACCACTATAGCTTTATTTCCATTTAAATAATCACTGGCTATAGCATGCTGCCACTATGTGGAAATCACATTGTAGGGAAAATTATCTATGGAGTTATTCAGGATGAAACCAATTTTTTAAAAAAATTAATATAAGAGGGCCAAATCCAGCTGGATATTTTCTCCTCAATTAGTATGTCCACTATCACGTTGATATCACACCAGAGACACTGAGGGACCATCTTTGCTCACTTTAAAAATATCTAATCAATATTGAAATGGGTCAGCTCACGCTTGCTTTAATGTTCCTATACTGAGAAGCATTCTCTGTGTTAAGATTTCCGTATAAGGACTGCAAAAACACAAAATCTACTTAAACCATAGAAATATCATATTAACACCATTCAACTTGTACTTTTTCAAATAAACATAATTGTGTATGTGTGTGTGTGTGTGTGTGTGTGTGTGTGTATGAGAGAGGGGGGTAATACAGAGAGCGAGGAAGAGGGGAAAAGAGGTAGGGAGAGAATATTTAATGAATGTTCATGAATATTAAGGTAAAAAGTGTTCAGTGAGCCTAGCAAAGACTTATTTCAAACATTAAATACGGCTCTAGTTTGCTTGCCAATCCTAACAGCCATCACTGCCAACTTGCATATTGAAGAAGACCTCATTTGAAGGGTTTTGTAACGATGTAGATCTCCTCAACCAAAATCAAGAAGATCTAGGTCACTCCAACAGACTCTGTATTGCCAATTATTGCCAATTATGTATGACACAAATGAACCTGCGCAGGTAGTGGAGTCGGAAGACTTAACTCTTCGTTAAGGTATAAAGATTTGGAAGGTGCCTGGACCCAGAGACCATCACTTCACAGTGGGAGTCCAGTGAGCAAGACAGCAGGGCAGGCTGTGTTGCAAATTACTTGTGCTGGAGAATTTACTAAAACTTCCCATGCCTTGTGGATGACATTTTCTTTATTAGGATGAATACTCTGTCCAGTATCTAAAAGTTATTATAGCAGGTTATAAAACAACTCACTAGAAAACGGCAAATTCAAAATTAAAAATGGCATAAAAAATAAACAGTAAAACTGATGATACATGGTAGCTACCAGGACTCAACAAAGGTAATATATTTATAAAGCAGGTTTTAAAAGCATCAGTTCTATTACCTCCAAGATTAATGTGAAATAAAATGGGAACACAGATTAGAAACATTTTTGCAAAGTATAAAATAATAGGTATTTAATATATTTCTTAATGTGGATTTTTTCATGTAACAGAAAAATGCACCACTGAAGATAAAATACTTTATTCACTTTAATCTTTATTATATTTTTAGCTTGTTAAATTCATAAGTGTATTAGTATGTATCAATTAAGATTATTGTGATAAATTTCTCATCATGCAATTTATTCATCTTTTAAAGCCCACTATATTTTATGTGTCTCTATTATTTAAACTATAAACAATGTTAGTTGCTGAGTTTGAATGTGTCATCATTCACCTGATTAATCAGATAATACCAATCATCCCTTTTGAACTCTTCACAGATGGGATTAATACATTCACCACTGATCTCCTTCAACACCATCCACTCCAGAAGAGAAGGCGTTGCCAAGAGTCAGTTAGTAGAGTACACCTGTGTAGGGAGAAGACTGACAAGCCCTGAAGATATTCTCACTGAATGTGGCCTCATACCGCAGAGGTACTCTGTGGAAATAATTAAGACCCTTGAGGTGGGGAGATTATCCTGAACATTTATGTGGGCTCATTATAATGTTAAGGGCCCTTATAAAGAAAAAAGGAGGCAGGTAATGCAGGTGGAGGTGTGACAGATTACGAGGAGGGAGGGATGGAGAGAGAGAGAAAGGGAGAAACAAAGAGAGGGAGAAACAGAGAAAGAGAAATTTTCAAGATTCTATACTGCTAGCTTTGAAAATGAGGAAGGGGCCCGGAGCCAAGGAATTGGAGCTGGAAAAGGAAAGAGCACATTTTCAGTCACAGCCTCAAGAACACAGTTCTGCCGGCATGCTACATGTTAGCTTCCAGTCCTGCAGGTTAGCTACATGTTAGGTCTTGATTTCAGCCTAGCGAGACTTCAGGCCTCTGTAACGGCCTCCATACAGATTTCTTTCTCCAGTAAGAAAATAAATCTGTATTGTTTAAGCCACTAATTTTGTGGTGATTTGTTAAAGCAGCAGTAAGAAATAAATATAGTACTGGTAAGAGACATGCCCTTCAAAGTAACCCTACTACCTTGTCTAGATATTTAGAGAAGTCACTTAAAGTTTCTGAGCATTGCTTTCATGTCTGTGAAATGGTTTAGTAATAATAGTGTTTACTTTACTAAGATTATACCTAGCCTCCAATGAAATAATATATATCTAATACTTAGCACACAAAATACAGTTATATTTTCATGGATATTTTTCCAAATATTCCAAATCATTCCCTCTCTTCCATCAGCATGTGGGGGGTAAGAAATGGGAGTACAAGCTGTAGCCATAGATGGAGGCAAGGCTGTGCACAGTCATACGAACAAGAATTTTGAGATGAGTCACTCTTGACTTCAGATGGTGGGCACACAATGTAATACACAGATGATGTATAATAGAATTGTGCACTTGAAACCTATCTAATTTTATTAATCAATGTCACCACAATACATTTTATTAAAAAAGAAAGTAGAAAATTATGGTCTTGAATTCCAGATTCTTCACTTGCCAACTGAACAACCTTGCACAAGTGATTAATCTTCTCCATTACTTAGTTTCTTAACTGGCAATTTATGTAAATTGAACGTTTCTCATAGATTTGCTATGATGTTCATCCAAAGTTTTTAATATGACCTGGCACACACCTGGTATTGTTAAGTGTGAATTTTCATCCTTTCCATTCCTATTCAGCCTTAATAATGTGAATACCCTAAAACAAGTAACCATGACATAGCACACTCATGTACAATAGATACAGATACAGAAGCCCCGAGAAATTAAGTCAATGCTCGATTTGATCCAGGGAATTCTGTTTTCAAGCCCAGGTTCCCGACCACCCCCCCCCAATCACATTTGACCAGAATATTAACCAATCATCTGAAGAACTAAGCAAATCAGGTAACAAATACTCTTGAGTGTTGCTGACTTTCATCTCCAGCTAACAAGTAGGGAGTTTTTGACACTAAAATAACATAAACAATTGTATAATATGATTCTAACAGATAAATTTTAAATTCTGTCAAGTTTACAAGAACTATTTTAAAGATATAAACTAAACACTAGGGCAATTTAAAATAGCAAATGTAATACCAAGGGAAGTCTTAGTTTATGAAGATAATTATTTATTTTCTAATTCTGAAAGCTAGCACTATTGTTAAATATGCATTAAATGCAAATTCACTGTTCCGAGTTTTCCTGCCGCTACATTTGTTTCAAGTTGACAACCTCAAAAGTTAATCACAGACGTAGATTTGGCAGGCATCCCAGCACAGAAAAAAGGATGTATGGATTAAAACTACTTTGCATTCTAGTCACAAACAGCACACTAGCAACATGACAACTAAGAATTTTACATCAGAAAGAATCCATTGTTCTCTGATATGCATCAACTGCTTGTGATTAAGTCCAAGTATACCTTGACCACTTGTCATGGATTTCATCTGCAACTTATAACAATTAAAGTTTGGGGCAATGTAAGAAGTCAAATAAAATACAGACGAAATTTGTAAATATTTGTTAAAAACATACCTTGGATAATAGAAAATGTACATGTTTAAAATTGACGAGTGTGGTTTTATGGGTTATGGAATAGCCTTTACACAAACTACATTTTGGTTGCACATCAGGAAAGTCAATGAAGAGCTACATTATGCAAATACTCTCAGAAATTCGTTTCTTCCACACTGAATTTTAATACTAAAAGTAATTTTAAACACCTATACTTAGGAAAAACATGGATTATAGATCTCTTATAGGATATTACATAATTTTGAAAAATTTATAATGACATGAAACAGCCTCCCACACAGAGGTATTTGTTTTGTTTCCCAATACATCAGTAGAATATTAAGTACAATAGGTGGCCTCCTGTGGAAACCTGCTTTTTACATATCGATATTAGTATATTACAGGTATGTCATACATATGCTATGCATTGCAATAAACAGAAGACCATTCAGGCATTCTGTGTACAAGTTCAATACATTTACCTTGCAGAAGTCTGCATATTGCATTGCAGCGTCTCATTTTAATTCTGTTAAGGTCGTCCATGCCGCAGTTGTCTGTCCCTGATTACATGCAGGCTGCACACCAAAGTTTCTGGCAATAACAATGAGATGCTGGGAAGATTAAGTACAATGACAAAAACAAAGTGACCTCAAATATGACTCAAAATCATTTAGATTGAAGGTCTGCTTGGGAAGTATGAATCACTGCGTTTGGTTTTCACTCCAAAGAGTGGGCCAGGCCTCATTAAAGAATCTGATAAGTAAATATGTTTCACACAACATAAATTTTTGAGCTAAATTATAATTTTAAAATTATTTTTCAATAACAAGATGATTGGGAGTGGGAGGCTTGCACTTTTTTTTTCAGAGGAAGTATACAGGGCTCCAAAAGTATGTCCAATGTAATGTCCATAAGTGAACCCACTATACACTAGAAAACGTATTTTTATTCATAGTTCTTCCTTTCAGGAAAAAAAAAACAAGCTTGAAATTAACCTACATTCATGTAGTCCACAATTGAGGACATAATTATAAAACTAAAAAACAGACTAATAAAATAATACGATGAAATGATGTATCAGTACTATTTCATGTTTAAAAACTATTTCTATATGTGAGATTTTGGCTATAATTAGAATATCTGCTTGAAACTGTCTGTTTATGTGGCTTCTCCAAAGGAGGCTCAGCGTTCCTTGACAGAGTTTTATTCATGTCTACAAATCCGATTTATATTACAGTGCTTATCAGAATGACTGGAAAACAGGTGATTCTCCAATGATGCCTTCAATAAATACATAAATAAGCTCTCCTTATCTAGCAATGGAAAATATAAAGTAATACTTAACCCAGACTGACTGCGGTCAATTAAAAATACCAGAACTCAACAAGAAAAGGAGAAACTGTCATAGTTAAATGCTACTATAGGATGAATGTTTGTGTTCCCCACCCTCTCTTCCTAAGGGAAACCCAAACCCCAATGTGATGACAGTGGGATTTGATTCGAACATTGGGGTGGGAGGGCTCTGACAAAGGTGGTTAGTGCCTCGTAAAAGAGACTCCAGTAAGCGCTCCCATCCCTTCCACCACAGGAGGACACACTAAGAGGGCCATCTCTGACCCAGGAAGCCGGTCTGAACCTGGCAGAGTCTGCGGGTACCTCAATCCTGAATTTCCAAGACACTTCAAGAGAATTTCCATTCTGAGCATTTAATCTCAAACTTAAAATGCTTTTACACCTTCTTCTCCAGCCTTCTCCTCTTCTGAGATGAACCCTACCCATCTACAGAAAACCAAATCATCGTTTTGCCTTTGACAAGATGTTAGAGACCAGCCGAAACCTCGCTTTCGTCCAGGTATCATGTAGGTCTGCTCTCCACCACCATCGCCACGCTTCCAGGAAAAACCCATGCTGTGCTAACACTTCCCAAGTTCTCGACATGCTCATCAAACACATTCCTTGACTTTAACATTTTAAATGACTCAAGATAGAAAATGGTTTAGTTTATTCTCTACCTGCCCTTGTCCCTGTAATTATTTCCAACTCAATAAAAATACTATCATTGAATTTACCCAATGTTATCTTCATATCATTTGCCTAAAAGCATTATCAACTAGCTCAAAACTCTTTGTCAAGGTTTTGCATGAACTTGGGGATATACTCCATAAATCAGTCCCACTGGACCCAATCTCTCACTCTGATAGACACCAACTCATACTCCAAGTGTACCTAGTTCATTAGCCCTATTCACCAGAACTGCATTCTTAGTCCTGCAAGTGTGGCAACATTTCCATTAATTTTCCTTTAAAATGCACTCCACCCAGGGAATAAAATATATCAGTTTGATTCTAAGTAAAATTAACACACTTCAGATGCAGTAAGACTCATCTTTAATAACAGAGATTTCAGTATTTGAAAAGATATAAATTAAATTCTTGCAGTTAATCACAAAAGATTAAAGAAGTAGCAGGACATTTCATATCTTGTAAATGTCCTGTCTGATATAGAAAGATTGCCACTCTTGAAGAGATAGAACACATTAAAACAGCTCTACTCTTTAATTTTTAAATCCCTTTCCCTTCAAAGAAATACTATAGTGGATATTTAGATCTACTAATGCAAACAAACTGACATATTTAAAATAAATGCACATGAAACGTTGGCCTAAAACTATTTTATTTCCTAAAATAAAGTGTTTTAAGATTTTTCTACTTAATTTGAAAAGTTGATTTAGATCAAGACCCAATCCAAGCCTCTTGTTAGCTGTGAATAAACTGAACAAGTCCCTTACCAACTTCAAGGATTTTTTAAATTTTCATTTTTAAAATAAGAATGCTGATAAAAATAATTTGCAAGTCCTTCCCTTATAAATAAATAGTTCAAGTTTCTCTGGTTTTTACAGGTGTTCTTGAAAAACCCAAACCCTAACCATCTTCTTGGCTCCAGGGGAGAAGTGCATGAGCAAAGGCAGGGCTCTGAGCGGAGTGAGGAGGTGCAATCTAGGAGCTGATCATGTAGGTGGCAGAGCAGAACGGGTCGATTCTCCAGTTCTTCCTCAGCCAGAGGCTCATGTTCGCTGTATTATTTCAACCAAATTTTCAGCCCTTGGTGCACACTCATATAATCAAATTGCATTAAAGGTTGATATCATATTTGGTCATGAATGGGAATGTCATGTATTCTTTGTACCACTGCTTTGGGAATAAGTGCATTAATACTGATGCTAGATGGTAAATCCCTTGAGAAAATAATCCAGGACTTACAACTCTTTTTATGACCCGTGGGTTCAATGACGTCACAAAGTCACTGACAAACAGATTTGACAAATAAAAATGAGTAAGTGAAATAGATACCAACACCCTCAAAATACAATTGTAAATTTTCTTTTTATTATTCATCACTTTAAATTTATCATATTTTTCTTATTGCCATAGTAAACGGGATTTTTCTCCTACTTTCTCTTTCTGATGTTTCATTCTTGGTAGACAAAAATGCCATCAATTTCTGCCTTGGCTGGTGTGGCTCAGTGGATTGGGCACTGTCCTGTGAATCAAGAGGCCTCTGGTTACATTTCCAGTCAAGACACATGCCTGGGTTGCAGGCTAGGTTCCTGGTGGGTGGGCGTGCAAGAGGCAACTGATCAATGTATCTCCGGCACATGATATTGCTCTTTCTCTCTTCTGTCTTCCCTTCCCCTCTCTCTAAAAATACATAAAGAAAATCTTTATAGAAAAACAAAGCCATAGACATATGGCCCGTAGACACACGGCCCATAGACATACGAAAAGACACCCAATCACTAGCCATCATAGAGAAACAAATTAAAACCACAGTGAGATATCACCTCACACCCACCAAAATGGTCATCATTAATAAATTATCAAATAACAAGTGCTGGAGGGGTTGTGGAGAAAAGGGAACCCTAGTGCACTGCTGGTGGGAATGCAGACTGGAGCAGCCACTGTGGAAAACAATATGGAATCTCCTCAGAAAACTAAAAGCAGAATAGCCTTTTGACATAGCAATTCTGCTGCTGGGAATATGACCAAAGTATACTGAATCACCAATTCAAAAGAACAGTACCATTTACAATAATAAAGTGCCTAAAAGAGCCTAAGTACCCATCAGTAAATGAGAATATTGAAAAACTGTGGTACATGTACACAATGGAATACTAGGCAGCAGAAAAAAGAAGGGGCTCTTACCTTCTGTGACAGCATGGATGGAAATAGAGAACATTATGCTGGGTGAAATAAGCCAGACAGTGAAAGAAAAATACCATATGACCTCACTTATAAGAGGAAACTAATGAACAAAATAAACTAATGAACAAAATAGAACCACAGGCATGGAAACATGGAACAGATTGACAGTGATTAGAGGGGAGAGGGAAGGGAGGGGGATACAGGAGGAAGAAAGGAGCAAGGACTAGTCAAAGAACGTGTATCAATGACCCAGGGACATGGATAACAGTGTGGGAATTGACTGTGGGAGAGAGGTTTGGATGGGCACAGGAGGGCAAAGGGGGGGAAATTGGGACAACTGTCATAGAATAACAATAAAAATTTTAAAAGTACTTTGCAATCATTGCAGGATACATTATATGTGCTACACAGTATTCTTTAGACACAGAGCAGTCACAATGAATTAACTGTGTGTAAGTATTACCTGATACTTTTAAAATCAAAATCACTCAAGTAATATTTATCTAGATAGTGCCATTTGAAAAGCCATTCCATATTTTTTATGGCCAAAATGGATCAGATAAGAAATTAAAACAACATAGGTAGGCAGGATGTGCACATAACTAACTAAAGCATATACACGAAAATAAAATTCTGGAGCCGGAGCTATTACATGTATGTGCTATTTTCTCTGCAAATTTATAAAAGAAGTTATTGAGGGGAGATGTAAATATTATTTATTAATAAACACACAAGTTTAATTAATTTTTAATTATACAGTTTCAAAGAACTTGGAGGCAACTATGATTATTTCATTTCAATTTTCACCAAATCCGTTCCAACCAGATACAAGTATATCACGTGGAGTGGTGAGCACACAGTACAGTGTACAGACGCCACCATGTTGTTTGAAACCTGGATGATTCTCTTAACCAGTGTCACCCTCATAAATGTAATTATAAAAAAGAGTAAACATTCTGTAACACTTATCAGCATAATATGCTCATTTATAACAGCCCTTATAAAAGCCAGGTTTATATTATACTGAACTCTAATTCCTTTTGTTATAGTTGAATTATCTATTCTAAATATAAGCAGCAACATAAGAACATCACTTATTTTTTCAACAACACTTCACTGAGCATCAGTGGATCTCATAAAATAAACCTTTGTCTGTAAGCTTAGAATCTGATGTAAAGACACAATTAATGAAATGAGAAGACTTAAAAAACATAGGACTATATGAGATTATAAATGAGCAGAACTAATATATATATTCCACTGGTTTATAGAGACAGAGAAAGGTGGCTTGGAATGATTAAGACAAGATTCAAGAACGAAGTAGGTCTGGAGCTTCCTTTTATAGGATAAACTGAGGCAGGGGGAAAGGTTTTGAAAAGGACACCTAGTAAAGGGTCTACAAAGCTCCAGCAAGTCTACACGGACTTTGGGCCATATCTGTATTACTGCCTAGCTGTTATTTCATAAACTGGCCCCTGCACAGGAAGGACAAAGAGAGACTGAAGAAAGAGGCAGCCCTCTCCATATCGGTAGGTGGCAGGTTTGATAAGCAAAGGAATTTACATGTGAGGTCTGCCTTGGGTGGTCACAAGATGAGCAGATCTCTGCACCCACATGCCAGAATCTCAAAAGTTTATACAGAGGTCTTAAGTACGTCCAGTCACTTATGCCATCTAGATGCTCTCAACAGCACTTTCCTCTCTCAAGGCTTCATCCTGGAAAGCAGCTCCTCTGTAGGAACGGTGGCCAGAGCACACATTCTAAGGACAAGGGAGGATGTAAGGAGCTTCTAATGGCCCGGGTCCAGCTACCAAGCCACCTGGTGGTCACATCCTCTGACAACCTCCTCCAGCACTGGCATCCCGTGTGGTCTATTTCCACAGAATGATCAATGCACAGTGGTTCCCACACTACTGAGTAAGCCTCCACTGCAGCTCCCACTGCTCTAGTGAAGCTCAGAGGATTAGCACTTCCTCCCTCATGACCTGGCCAGTGGTGTTACCCCCATTACCTACCTATACAACTGGATTTCCTAGTTGAGGATTTAGTGATTTTCAGTGCACGCACGCACCACGGCAGTTCAGTGACAATTTATTCTCCACCTGCACTGTAATAAAGGGATCCTAGGAGCCGTGTCTAAATCTCTCCACGGGCAGTAGGCAGTGAAGACTTGGGGAAAGAGCACAAACTGGGTCTTCTGTGGCCAACCAGACTTCCTTATCTTTGCTCCTTTATACAGTCAATCATCCCGGTGCTCCCATACTTACAGTTAGGAAACAAGGACAATATCCATTCTGCTCTACAACCTGTCCATGGTGGTTGCAGTAGAGATTATGGTAGTAGGTATGGTACAGGCTGGCCAACTGCCTTCTGGGACCTTCCCAGAAGAACAACAACAGGAAGGAAAAGGTAACCCTCTAAGAGACACCTGACAATCTTCTGTTTTACCCTTCCCAACAACTAGTTGCATGTGTCCCTTTTCCAGAGAATGGTAAACTATACTTACAGCAGGTGTATTCTTTTTTTTCTACCATTATATACTCCTTAATTTGAGTCATTAGTTATTTACATTACAGAAACACTTTTTATTGAAACACTCCCTGTTTTCAAGTGCCTGGAGTTTGATGCTAAGATTCTAGCATCCAAGGCTATTCATCCCTCCAGGCTCTATTTAAAAGTGCTATTGGGGAACCAAAGCTGATCACCACTTCTTGGTTCTCCACTCTCCCAGTGCCCGTGGAAGGACAGATGGCTCAGCTCACCGGGCAGAAAGTCACAGGCAGCACATGGAGAGCACTACAAGGCGATAAAGGCTCACTGTGTACATATGTAGGAAAGAAAGGAAAACACTCACGCGGACAGAAAATTGGGTATACAGTGATTTTTATGTTTACAGAAAATAGAAGAACTGATGTACATTTAAGTTAAGGAAGAAGAAGAGTGGAGAAAAATAAATAAAAAGAAGTCCATGAAGGGGAGACTGAATTTTACGCTGAATTCAGGTCAAGTAATAAACTGAGTAATTACCCTTAATTCCTCATCCTGCCGCACTGTGAAGTCCTGCACCACGATAGTAAACACCTGACTCGGAGCAGCAGGGAGCCCAGATACCATAAAGACCCAAAATGCCAAACTTTCCAGCTGCCATCTGCCCTTGGCAAAGTGTGGGAAAACTAAGCAGAATGTAATCAGAGGTGCAGTGATAGCTTTCCAAAACTAACAACTTCCTCAAAATGAGCATTCTGATGTCTTACCAGAGCACTGCTTTCATAAAGCCAAATTCTCTTTGGAAGCCTTTCAAAAAAGCTTGGTTAGTGAATTAGCAGAAATTGGATACTTATAAGTTGACTTTATCATCATAGTAAGAACGACAGCTTATATTAGTTGAACACTTACTACGTAAGTAGCACTGTTATTACCCCCATTGTACAGATAAGAAAATTAAGAACTAGAGGATGAATCACTCATTCAAGATAGCAAGTGGGTGATGAGCAGGATTTGGATTTAAGTCTGCCAGGTTCCAGAGTCTGTGCTCTGAGCCACCACACAGCCTGTCATAGAAGATCACTGTGGAGGCTCAAAGTGTCTGCATGCCCACAAACAAAAATAAAACCTTTTTGCAAGTAAAGTAATCAAAAATTCACTTTGACACTTAGGGAATGTGAAGATATTTAGATATCTATTTTGTAAGTGGAGATCTAGGCTTCACTGGGTGTGTGAAACAATGTTGAGAATAAAGCAGATGTTGAATTATTTGCTGAAGATATTATTGGGGCCTCAGAATCCAAATGTATTCATAGGAAACCACCACTAACTTGCGCACAAGAAAGAGTTTCTCCCCAGCACTGAGCAGCCACTGGCCTTGATGCCTGGGCCTGCCATGGGCTGGCAGGAGTCCATTTAGTATCCGACCACTCAGCCAGGAGGCTTCAACAACCAGCCATGTGATGTGAATTTTGAACACTTTAGCAACAATTTTGACCGGTGTCACCAAACCATAAAGACTAAGAAAAAAATCAAAGAAACCTTTGAAAATGGTACCATTCAATACCAACTACAGAAAAAAAGGAAAGCTCCTTCCAAATTACTTTTTATTTCCATAAAACCATAAACCAATCAATGATAAAGTTAACAGAAACTATCCAATTTGAACACTATTATTTGGCTGTAAATAAGTGAACTCAGTTGTCATAAATACCTGCAAATATAGGAATGTTTTCTATGAAAAACATTATTATCGCATCTCACAAAAAATCTTTACACAAATGAATTTGTTCTCTATCATCAGAAATAGAAGCCGATTATCTACTTAGTAATCCTCAAAAAGGACATGGCAATAAACCACGGAGATGCAAGAGAATCTGTATCTACAATTTGATGACCCAATCCTTATTATGGTATTACAAATACGTTAAACAATGTGTTCATCAGCTTTCAAACAAGACATGTTAAAAGTCACCGTGTCATTCAACATAAAGCAGAGTATAACAAGCACAGCTAGAAACTGAGCAGCCTTCGTCTCTTCAGTTACAAATTGGGGAAATGAAAATGAAGAATTCAAGCCTGTGCACGCATTTCCATCACAGCCCCTGAGCTGGAGGCGAAGCAACCATGTTCCAAACGCCGGTTTTATCTATATCCAGGGAATACGCTTTGATGGAAAACATCATAAATTATGAGTGTTTGTGTACTGGGAGTGTGTTTAAAAAAGGAAGGTGGCAGAGCTGTTTGGCTATTCATTTTGGGTAACAGAGAGACAACAGATATTGTTTTTCAGTCTTGAGAAATTAAACACTGGCTAATTAGTCTTCGGTTATTCAAAGTATGAATAAGAAGTCCAATATTTTATCATGGAGTACATTTTCTTCTTAGAGGAAAAAAACGAGCCAAGAACAAGTCATTTAAAATATTAATGAATTTCAACACTAATGAAACAAATGGAGCGAACACGTGACAAAATAAAGAATGATGGCATGGCTTTCCAACATTGATATGTACATATTATATATACGCACACACAGTTCCACACACACACATAGATATGTATGTTTATATATTTGTCCATTTGAAAAAAAACACACCATATGTGTGAGAGTACCTGGCATAAAAAGACAAAAACAAAAACAAAGGAAATGGCTTTCTAAGAAACAGTAACAACAGAGGAAGCACACAGTTTTATACTCTAGGGACCTTGATCTCTAGCCTGCCTTTCAATTCACTGTGGAGTCTGTGGAAGAAACGACCTGGCAGCCAGGAACTGCTGTAATTCGCATTTGGTCCAGGCACCCATTAGTTAGGACCCTGATTAGTGTGTCTGCGCATTTCAGTATTTAGCCTGTCTCAGTAGCCAATTTCAAATCAATACGCCTCATTTTTCATTTCACCTTCTCTCTCTACAGAAGACCCTGGTCTCCATTTCTCTTTTTCATCCAACTCTTCCAGAAATCAAATAAATATTTTTCTTGGCCTCCTTAAACTTGAGAAAATTATCCTCCGGTCTAGTTTGGGAAAAAGAAATAAAAGCTATTAAATATGCAATATTTCCTTTAAAAAATTAGCTGCTTTTGCATTATAAGCTTCTAAAGAGCTCATTCGGTTTACACAATTTTTTTTTACTCCAAATCTTGCCCCTATCCCTGCCCTACTTTCACTACAGTCCTCAAATACTGCTGCACGGTGGGAGGCCCACAGGCTCAAGTTCAAAATAAGCCTTCATTCAAATCCCACTCTGGACACTTCATAGTCATGTGACCTCAAGTAAACTGCTTTCTCTCTCCATCTCTTAATTTGTTATTTATATTTTTAAAAAAGACAGTAAAGTGTGTATAAATATAGATATTAAATAAGATCAAGTATTGCTTAGGAGATTAGCCAGAGCATGGCCTGGTCACAAAGGAAGCTTGTATCCTCTTCTGCCATTCCTAAATGTAACTATGCACCATGCCGCTTCCTTGCACGGTGACCTGGCAGGGAAAGATGACGCTGTGGCCTTCCAGCCTGGGTTCCCATCCCACCTCTGCCCCTGAGCGGCTTTGTGAATGTGACAATTCATTTAAACGCTTCAAAATCTCTTTGCATCTCCTTCTGTAAAACAGAACCAAGCTCATAAGGAAGACTGGAGGATACAATTAGATCACATGGAAAGCATGTACGTATGGATGGTATACTTTAAGTGCTCCATAAATACTGACTTTTGATACTGTTTACATTCTTTGCCAAAAAGGGCCCATTCACCCTACCTATGGCAGCCACATCGGCCTATCTACTGCACACTTAGCGCCCTCCCTCACCCCTCCTCACTAAATGAACACTGACTTTGGTCAGCCGTATGCCTCCAGGGAGGCTGATCTCCACCCCAGCTACAGAAAAGAGTTGATCAGTCCAGGAAAATTTTGGTAATGTCATCCTCGCCACTGATTGGTTTAGGGGAGTTTACATGAAACAATTCTAGCCAATGAAAATTGAGAGAAGTTTGTTGGATTACACACAGGGAACTTTTTCCCTTTATTTTTTAAAATGAGGCCAGTAAAATTAATATTCATCTATCTTTCTTAATCTCAGATTCTATAGTGTAAGGATATGGTACATGAACCTGTTGCAGCCACATTTGTTCCAGGAAGTCAAGAAAATAAAAAGCAACCAAAACTGAGGAGAAACATGAAATCCAAACCTTCCTCCAGATGGCTTCTTCCATACGATAATAGATTTTTCTTTTTAGGCAATTTTCCATTCACGTTTCTTTTATTTGCCCTGAAAAGCATCCTATATAGATGTAATTTCATTATGAAAGTATTCAGAAAATCAACCACACATTGATGACTTACTGAATTATTAATAATTATAGTGTTTCATATGAGAGGAGCCATTTAAAAATATAGCTTATATTTAAATATTAATGTTGTACAGTCCTTAATGAATTACACTAACCTGAGCAATCAAACTGCCCCACTTTGCAACCACTCTGAATCCACTCAATCCTGACAGTCTCCATACTCATTAATCTTTTAAGTCACTAGAGATTTATTTCTTTACTAATTGGTAGTCACTCACCTAAAGTTGGGCAATTCAAAAAAAATGGCCCGAAACAATGGTAAAAACTTGAAATGGCAACTACTGCTAGTGCTTGTTTTCTTCAGCAAGTCCTTGCTACTTCAAAGGAACCATATTTTAGTCAGCGAAATGCGTTTCAGAACCAAATATTAACTGAATTTGCATTTCAAGTCCATACCTATTGGATGCAATTCGGATTCTGCATCTGTAGTATCACAGTTCAGGATGCCCGTGTATGCTGTGAGTGGAAGAATGAGGTAAACTGCATGCAAGACCCTGCAGGGGGACTGACATTTTCATCAGACAAAGACTCTCTCCTTCACCAAACTCTCACCACTGAGCCCTCCTCTCAGCTAGGCCTCCACACTGCCCTTCAAAGACTGGAACAAAACACTAACATAAGGCCCTGGCTGGTGTAGCTCAGTGGATTGAGCTCGGGCTGGGAACCAAAGTGTCCCAGGTTTGATTCCCAGCCAGGGTACATGCCTGGGTTGCAGGCCATAACCCCCAGCAACTGCACATTGATGTTTCTCTCTCTCTCTATCTCCCTCCCTTCCCTCTCTAAAAAATAAATAAATAAAATCTTTAAAAAAAAAACACTAACATAATTTTAACAGCTCAAGGGTACATCCCTAGGATGACTCGAATCCCTCTTAAAGTGCCTGAGAAAGCTCAAGCCTGCTAAAAATTTTTCTGTTTCTTCCAGTCAGTACCTGAAGTTAAGATCCCATCTCTCAGTCCCTTCCTACTTTTTGTCATTTTTCACTTCCATGACGCTACTGAGCTCCTTCTCACCCTCCACCCAGCTCCCCCATTTGTCCTTTAAAAGGCCCAGTCACCTCGGTGCAAACTGAAGTTCAGTTCAGTTCGAACTGGTTCTTTATCCTGCTGAATACAATAATATACAGCATTCCCAATACAGCATATTGCTGATTAAAGACTGTCTTTACCACTCTAACCAGGGTCTGGCTTTGTTTATCTTTGACACTCCCTTCATTCAATTAATTCATCAAATACAGACAGACACAGCTTATTAGAGGACATGAGGCTGCCTGTAATCAAATCATTCTGCTTTACTGGGTGTCCCCTTCTCCCCTTGTTTGCATATAACTGTTTAAGACTCCATCCCACCACCAACTCTGACCCCCACCCACTTCCTCATTTGCTTTAGCTGATGAATTATTCTCTTTGAAACACAAGAGTGACAGATGTTTACTTAGTTTTACTTTCCCTCCTCAGTCTCACTTCCCTGCAGGACTTTCTGCTCAGCGAAAAGTCTTTCAGAGTCACAATTAGCCCTGGTTGGAGTCACAATTAGTTCAAGACTCTTGACACTTCTTGAGACAACTTCTCTTCTCCCATCACACATCCACAGCCACCTACATCACCTGAGATCTGAGACTTCTAAATGAGGTGTGGAGTGAGAGGCAGCCAAACAGGAAGACACAAGTGAGAGTGAACTAGTATATAGGTCCCCTGCTCCACCATAGTCAAGAAATGCAATCCTTTCATTTTCCTGCCATGAAAAAATACAATCTACTTAAAGAAGTCACCATTCACCAAACAAGCTCTGTATTAATGCGCGTTGTATAAAGGAGGGTATTTTTAATATAATGCTTCATTACAGTAGAAATGGAATAGGTACTTGAAAGAGAAATGCATTAGCAACTTAGGGTGTCTCATAATTGCTTGGAATTCTGTACTAGCTGTTATTCTAATACGATGACAATACTAGAGTTGAGTATTTCATATTGAAATATGGCTGTGACAGTTTTCAGTAGAGCACAGAGAACAGCATAATATCATTTAATAACCTACACTGAGTTTTGTTTCTAAATTGCAGACCACGTGCAACCTCTGCAGAGGTAAAATGCATTAGCATGGGGCTGGTGAGGGGGCTCTGAAATAAAATGACTCACATGGATAATCGATTAAAGCGATTATAAACGATGTGAAATCTGAGGGGAAAAAATGAAAGTTAAAATGGCTGCATCAGAGGCAGTAGTAATATCTTTAATTTCAAACTGTGTTTCAAGTTAAAAGTGACATTCTCAATAATGGTAACACTAGTGGAATAATGGTAGGCAGACAAATAAATAAATGATAAAGAGATACTGGATTATCTAAAAATGCCTTCTGTCCAATTAAATGCTGTTATTACTGAAGTCAGACCTGGAGAACATCATCGGATCATGACTAAACATAGCAAGCTACCAGCCAAGAATGTTTTGAAGTTAAATTGAATTTTACTAAAAAAAAAAAGAGAGAGACAAAATCGAAGTACTTATGAAAAAATGAGGTAAAATACTTCTTACTTGTTTCTCTATTCATACAGTTTAGAACTGGTTTCCAAATAATCATTGATTGAATAATCAACTTTTAATAACCCCAGGGTTACCTTGATTTTGAGGACTTTAAATACTTGCTCTAATGACAAATCAGACATTCACTATTGACAACATCTAATCTGTTTAATGTTACTGCCATCAATATATTTCCCTCATGTATCTCTATACATGGAAGACTTTGAAACCTCCACTATGTAACCATCACCCATGCTTCAGAGAAGGCTTCAAAACAACAAATCTCACAGCAAGATTTAAAAGGCCCTTTTATTCCCTACCGAATTTGTTTTACAGTATAGGAAACAATAGAGATACCTTCGCTATTCCTCCTCAATTAAATAATCACTCTGACTTGATTATTTTATAGATACTCATATATTTTCGAAGACCTATCACACGCATGGCAGTGAAATAAACAAAATGTTTAAAATAAATACCCAAACAAAATATTTACCCAAAGTTGAGAGTAAATATATTTTTAAATAGTCAGCCATTTGTTTTCTCCTGCTGACTAATATTGAAATATTCATTCAGCATGTATTTGCTAAATATCTATTATATTCTTGGAATGCACATATGAATGTACAACGAACACTTTAATCAGGTACATTCTACTGAAGGGTAAACACATTCTTGTTCTCATGGAGTTCCCACAGGAGACCATGACACAGTGAAGTCTGAGAATTCGGTGTATTGCCATCTCCAACTGGATCTCCAACGCCTTGCACATGGACTGGTACGTAGCAGATGATTACTGTGTATTTGTTGAAAGAAAGATGTCTTCAGTGATGAGATACTTGAACAGAGTCTTGAAGAAAAATAATAGCACTTGTCCAGGCAAAGAAAGGCAGGGAAAGAATAAAATGCACGGGTTATGTAAACACAAGGTCCATGTCTGGGAACACCAGAAATGGCACAAAGGTGTGAGATGGGCAGAGTAACAGGCATGAGGTGGCAACAGTAGGATTGTGCAAATGAATGAAAGTCAAAAGTCTTCCAAGCCCTACGTCCGAAACTCCCAAAGCATTCAAATGAAAGGCATACCTCTAATTAAAATTAGGATGTGCCCGTAAACACAGTCCAAAGGTAACTTTGAGGAGCACTAGGACATAAAGTATGTACAGTACTACAAAGTTATTTTTGAGAACTGCTCCATAGGTACGAGTAAAACATGTATAGGTAAAAGCAGAGACATTACAATAAAATGTGATGTATCTAGAATAAAATATTTATACCACGTCTTGCTCCTACCATTTTTTATATTTTTCTTCCTGGGAAAGTTATTTCCCCTCTTTGAGGTTTAGGAATAGCCTCTACTTTTTCAGGATAATTGTGGGACTACAATTACAGGTGCTTGATCAAAGTAAATAAATTTTAAAAATAAAAAAATAGTTAAATATCATTGACCAATACTTTGACAAAGTATATGGCATATACTTCATGCTATATTTTAATATCTTCAGATAATCGACGCTTAGCATTTCTTTTATGGAAGACACGAAGATATCACCATTTTATAAAAGTGAAACTGCTCCAGTCAGAAAATATGTTCAGTATTTGTCACTGTTGGATAATAATATTCAGAGAGAAATTATGTAGGGCGCTACATACAAAAATCATCAGCAAGACCAGTATTGTTGTTATGAGAAAACTGGTTGGGAATGGACAAGTTACAATAATGGAAAAGCTGTCACAAACACTCATATACAGAGAACAAAGTGCAAGTCTGCTAATTTTCTTAAACTGGCACCTACTCTCTTACACTACAAGGTAGGTCTTAGTCATATTACATTAGATGATAAATAGTGACACTGACGTGCAAAAAAAAAATGTGCAGTAATCCCAGCTTAGCCCTGGCTGGGTGGCTTAGTTGGTTTGAGCATAGTCCCGTACACCAAAAGGTGTACACCAAAAAGTCGAGGATTCCACCCCGGCCAGGGTACTTAGGGGAGGCAAACGATCCATGTTTCTCACATCCATGCTTCTCTCCCTGTGTGGTCTCTGTCTCTGCCTCTGTCTCTCTCTCGCCCCTTCTCTCCCTAAAATCTATACACACATAAAGAAACAAAGACAAACATATCATGGTTGATGGGAGAAGAGCAGACTAGAGGTCAGAATATTCAAAACTTCCAAATATGGGTAACCAAGCACTAACAAAAAGTGTGCCACTCTTAAGTAAAATACTAGCACAGTTAAATCTCTCCTGGCATTTGTACCCAGCTTCTCTGTCGCCTCTCAAGATGCAAGGCCTGAAGGGCACTCACCTTACAATGAAAACTATGATCCCACAAGTAAAATAAATACAACAAACTTAAAATAAAAACAATGAACAAGGAAACAACCACATAATTTTAACACAAGAGAAATGGACTTATCCGTTTCTTCGGCTGTACTCTCAACACTGCCAGACACATTATATTGGAAATCAAGATGGTTCTTAAAAGCACAAAAGAAACTAATACTTGCACAAACTAGTAAGGCATTTGAGTTGATTTTTCATATATGTGTTGACATCCTCATAGACTGCTAAGGCTTTCTCTGTAATTATGACAAAGGATACTCTAAATAACTTTAAAAAATGAGCTTAAGAAATCACAGAGGTATGAACATAATTCTTGTATCATCCCCCTATTTACCAATAATATATGAGGTAATATGCATCAAAGAAATACACACTGAAGCAGAGAAGACTGAGTTATCTCTTAAGTGCATTTGATGTTCATTGGCTATAAATTTGGGTGTCAGCAACAGAAATACCTAATAGCTCTAGGCAAATCAAATGTGATTTTATCAGGATTAAAGGAGATGAGTGAAAAGGCCCAGCCCGGCTCCCACATATAGAGTAAGGGCTCAAAAGTATTAGGTCCCTTGGACACTGATAGAAAACTTTCAACCCTGTATATTCAATCTCAAATTTATTTTTTATTTAGTTTTTTTCAGGGGGTTTCTTTTACATTTTGCCATCTTTTTTTTTTAGTTTCCCAGAATAAAAAGAAGGAAAAAAACTATCGATAAGCACAGAAAATAAATGAAGAATATATCATATAAGCAATTTTTACCTACATGATTCTGCAAAATTTTCCCAAAATTCAAATATATGCTAAATAATATCCGAGTACAATCAGGAATAGAAGAATGAGATAAAGATAAAAGTTAAATTAAAAAAGAGAAAAATTCTGAAGGAATGACAGATAAACTGACTTTTCTATCTAGATTTTCCAATGGATACCTCCAACTTCACATGTCATTTGAGAACATCATAAACAAGCAAAAAAAAAAAAAACAAGGAAAAAACTCTCCTAAAACAGGGGCTTCCTTTATTTATTACACTATCTCTATTAAAATATAACCATTCTTTCTACCAAATAGGCTTAAAGCTCCAGGCGCCACTTTCCTCCCAAAGTCCCAAATCGGCTGTGTTATTAAGATCCATCAATTATTTTGCAGAAACATGAGTGACGCCCACGTATTTCTTTCTTTTTTATTTTTCTCTGGCCCACTCACACATGGACAGTAGATTTAAAACCAAAACAAAACTTGATTCATGCTATTTCCCTGCACAAACAATGGATCCCAAAAATCTGCACAAGGAAGTCACACCCAGCTCGGCCTGAAAGCACCTGCCTCCCAGTCCCAACAAACATTTCCGTAACTGAGTCCAACAACTCACCTTTCCAAACCCTTCACTTAATTAACCTGGATTATTACTATTCTATCAATACTGCTTGCTTTCCTGCAGTGGTCCACTCCTTTCCCCCCTTCCCCTTGGATTATTTTTGCCCCTCACTCTCACCATGCTGACAGCTTGTCTGATTCACTGGGTTGCAAGGTGGTGTCCTGGTTTTTGTGCATGTCTTGAGTTCAAATCTTTGTTTCCTGCTGTGCTACCTTAGACAGTTCTTCTAGTTTCTATTCCTCATAGCCCTGAAGTGTAAAGTGGGGACAGTAACAAGCTATTAATAATTTGAGGGTTCTTATACATATCAAGCTAGTTAATACACACCAAGCACTTGCAATAGAGCCTGGCTATTAGTACACTATGCTTATTTGGCTTTATAATTTATATTCTTTGTCTTCTCAACTATCAACATTGAATTCTATGCATGACCCATTCTCCCACCCATGAATTTCAAACAAATACATTAAATATATTAAAACGTAGGAATTGAACTTGAAGTGAGAAAATTTAATCCTAATTCCCGATAACTACTAACTGTAACTGATATACAAAAATCTAATAATTCCTCTGTACTTCAATGTTTTCATTCATAAAGTAAAGTGAATAGTCCTTTGGATTCTTGATGATCCTTAGTTACAAGGTAGTTAAAAGCCCTTTGAACAAGTGTTCTACACAGTTATAAAATGCTTGCATTGTATTTATTTTGAGGCCTGAACAAGTATTTGTTAACTGATTGACAAAATAACACCGAATTAAGTATCATCATTCCTTTTAGCTGAAGCAATGTTAGATTATTTTTTTAACCAATGGAAAAGTTTGGTGTTCAGAAATAAGAATTAAGAGCTTGGAGACCAAAGTTCTAGTTAGTAACCTTTTACTTTTCTATTTGACCATCAGTAACTTGATTACCCTCATCGCGTGCCCATCCTAAGACTGTTGGTTGTTGGCCCATTGACTGGAGGTAAGACACAAAAAGAAGCCCTCCTTCAATACCAGTTACTGCCATCTGCTGGAAAATTGTGACAATAAATATGTATTCTATCACCATGACTATGAACAGTGCCCCCTAGAGTTGTTCATCACACAACCAATACAACCATTTTTAAGAATGCTGCCTAATAAAATGTCGGAGACACCACAGACATGTAATAAATGTTTGCTGAATGGGTTAATCATGAATGAGCCACCATTATCAATGAAGTAGATTATCTCTATCCCATCATTTTTGTCTAATCACAGAGCAGCTTATAATGAGTTTTAAAAGTTGAATAAATGAGATGTTTTTAAACCACAGGCAGATTTATCTGTATACATATTACACCAAATATATAATCAATGTCTGGCTCAGTGAGGCTGACGTTTTACAAGATGTCTGCACACATCTATAATCACAACTGTTCCTCATGGCAGTACAGCAAGACCAACCAGGCAGATATATTTATATCAGATTTTCAAAAAAGCAAATAATGGTATAGGTTACTTGTTCAAAGTCAAGAGACTCTTTTTGGTGTAGGTCTTCTGATTTCAAATTTAATGTTCTTTCCCTTTCCCTACTAGTTTTAATAACAAAATGCAGTCAAGATAATTTTGATCCGTTGACCTGAAATTTTTCACTCTCATCTGTTGATGTTTACGCTAATAAATACTCTCAAAATTCTCCATCATTTCTATTAACTATTGTTAGTGGCACAAATTAATATGTGAAAATACAAAGTATACTGTTAGATATTGGTATCTGCACTATTATTATAATTATAAATAGTTAAAGTTATTAAAATATTTTAAAGAATTCCACATAAAGCACTTTTATTTGCTGAACAATTAAAGAGAGCATAACTCTATGAAGTTCAGGGATGTTACATTTAATAACGGCATAAAAGCACTGGTTGCATCTTAAAGCACTCTCATATCAGATAATATGGAAAATTAAAAATTAAAACCAATTTATAATCTTTTAAATAGGCCTGTCTTCAATATAATTGGGATAGTATACAGAACACAAGGAATTTAGAATCTAGGTCAATAAAACTTGAACAACAAAGACATCCCCTTTACGAGAATATTAAAATTATTAAATTAACTTTGCATATACCAACACCCAGAGGACTCATTTTACTTTGGACCCAAATAACAAAGCAATTCGGACTCACTCTACTACTCATCGAGCACCTTCTTTGTGCTCTTGAAAGTTTGCTGGTATGAGAGATGACCCTGAAGACAGATAAGTTAAAATCATTTTCCAAATGTCAAAAGCCAGAGGAACCAGCAGGACTAGTAGTTCCAGGGCCTTCAGATTGACAACCTGTTTCCCTTCACATTGCTCCTTCAAGAGAAAGCAGACAAAAACAAATTCCATCAGCTTGGTAAGCAGCCTCCTCTGTTAGGTCATTTCTTAGTCTTACATTGAACTAGTTCTGTGCTTGAAAGAAAGCCATTTTATTTACTAAAGTATATGAAGTTTGACTTTCTCCTTGTACTGATCATGAGGTTCTTTTGTTCCATTAATTGCTTTCTAATAGGATATTACCTCTGGGAGAACATTAGCCCCTGAGTCACCAAAAAGACTCATTGGGCCCCCGGGACCCACCAACTTCCCTTCTTGCTCTCTGGGCTCCAATTCAGCATTAGAGTTGAAGTGACCAAAGGCTCTGCTTAACTCCTTTGACATAAAAAGCAGGGAAGGAAACTCTTTGGGTTATTCACTAACAATAATGATATTAACTTACATAGCCTATTTTCTCTAAGAGCAAATGAATATGGAGTTGACGCAAGAGACCCGTAGCAAAAAGAGACTGACCTCAAAGAATTAGACCAAGGTAGATTAGAAAAAGGATATGTAACACTCTACACAGAAGACAGGTTTGTGGAGACCTTCATGCAGACCAGACCTTAGTAGACACCCATACACGTGCTTTATTTTTTAAAAGGTACACATTTCTAACGAATGATAACTTCACCACAAAGCACTTTACCAAAAAGAGCAAGTATAAGCAGATGCCTATAAGTTAAGTCATCAATTGGGTAATTCACCCCTCTCCCTCCCCTCCATGATTTTGGCTTAGATAAGTGTTCTGGCTATGTATGGTTGAACTGGACTGACAGAGGGGTGGATAGCTCTATTTTACTTTACATTTTCATATAAAAATGCTACTATTTTATATATGTGAACATCCAGTAACAGACATTAACCATACTTGGGTAATTTTTAAAAGAAGAAGAAAATTATTTTAGGAGTTAAAAAGGCATCAGGAAAGCAACACATTTGTACTACAATTTGGGAATCTGAATTTACATGGATGCAAACAGCAAAGGCACTGTGCACCACAGACTCAAGTTATCACTTGAGATTTATGATGACAGAGGATGTGACCAAGTTTCAATACAAAGCAAATATAACTGCAGAAGTTAGAGTTTTAGAATCTCCTTTCCATTGACAATGAAATTTAGACTTGACGATTAAATCCGAGCCTTCCTTCAGTAGATATTAATCTTGGAGTGGAAATGGGAGGCTTTTAAAGAAGCATTTCTGCTACAATCAGAAAGCTTCCCTCTACAGTAGGACAACACTGTGTTGAAATTTAGAAATAGAACTATTAGGTCATGTTAGCTGATTATGTTATTGGCACCCACTTAAGTTAGTCGGTTTTTCATTTCTGTCATTTTCTCCTGTTCAACTGCTGCCATTCAAAACGTTTTGACTACTTAAAAGGGAATACATCATCGTTGCCTTTCCCCAGTCTAACTGCACACTACTTTCCAAAGCAATAGCTTCAATCACGCTTCATAAAATCCCCTGCAAGTACATTGTTGGAAACATAAATCAGCAAGCTAGGATTTCGGTATTTCTAAGGCAAGCCCAGGGATCACTGACTGGAGGCTTTTCCATGGCCCCCTTTATAAAAGAATAAACAAAATTATGAGTTACACTAGATCCATTTTTTAAAAACTGCTCCCAGTGGCATGTCTGATACTTGCTGCTACATCCTTAATTGGAGAACAAAACACTAGCATAGACGAATTGGACTCCAGGATCAGGCTTGCTGTTTCTAAGCATCTCTGACTTCATTAGGACACACCGCACAGAAGTACGACACGTTCCATTTCATGAAAGCTGGGTCTCTCTGATGGACGTCTATGCCTCTGGTGAGTGTCATGCATTTTTAAATCCTACTAGATAGAGAGATCTTTAGAACTGTGCTCTCCTCCTTCCCTGTTTTATTACAATGAACATGGGCTCCCCTCCAGTCATGCTTCAGTCTTAGAGCTCCTCTTTATATTGGCCCTGCATTCTGAATTATAAATTATGTGAATCTCAGTTTTAGACATAGGTTACATACACAGATTCAAGTTACATGTCTGTATATGCTATTTAAACATTCCTAGATTTCCCCGGTATCTTTCAAATTCCAACACACTTAATGTCTACAATGGTAAATTCACAGGCTCTACAACTGAGACATTTTTCTTCTCCAAATCAGTGACAATGTAATCATAAGTCTGCATAAACTTGCTTCCTATTATGCCCCCATCTTGTTCCACACTATCTATGCCTGGTTAATTGCAGTGGTATTGTAACTGCAATTTACAAGGACTGCTTCTTGGTATTCAGGAATACCTGTCTATACTATAAATGAACAGTTAAACATCATTAGCATCTCTCTAAAAATCAAAGCAACATCTTTATAAGGTATAAAGAATATGTTGATTTTTGCTATAATAGTGATTGAATAAACCGATTGGGCTAATATTAGCTTCAGATGGACATTTCTGCAATTTTGCTACAACTGAAATTTTGCATACTCTGTATTATTTGGGGGAAAGGAGCAGCACCTTACCAAGACACTTTACAAACTATAGCAACATCAGCATTTGAATTCTGAACATAAAATCTGCATCCAATCGTGTTTCATCAGCCACTAACGCTATAGCTTTAGGAAGGAGAAGGGCAGAGAAAGGAAGGTTTCATATCCAAAATGTCAAGCCCTGCTGAAGACTGATAGAAGGACCAGTGAGTGTGGCAGAGCAGAAATAAGCATTTCTAGGCTTAAAAATGGAGTTCTACCACCCCCTGCTGGACCATATGTCTTACACAGAAAAGGCTAAAAAAATGCTTAGAATTGAATATAGTGGAGATATTTTAACTTGTCTTGTAATTTATTTTTCCTCAAAAAATAATTTAACGCTACACAAATAATGTAACATCCTCTGCAATTATCACACATCACAAAATCACTATTTTCTTTTTCTTCGAAGACTTCCACCAATGCATGTTTTAACATTTCGTGTCCCCAATTAAATGTCCAAACTTGTGTGGATAGTTGAAAATGCCTCCATTATTATAAAGATGTTTTATGAGAATGTGAAGTACCCTAAAAAGCAAAATGATTTCAAACCTACCTCTATACAGATAAACAGAGGTAGCTTCCACAAATTCTCTCCCAGGTTATTCTAGTATGCTATTCATTCTTTTTTTCTTAAGAAATAAAATCTACCACCAGTTCCCCATTACCCCCTCCAAAAAAGAATCCCCTACAGGTGTAAAAGCAATCTGATGTTACAAACATTTTCATCCTTGATGTATTAATGGGGGGTGGGGGTGAAAATGAATGACTGCAACACATCCCTAGTTTTATCCATTTGCTTTCTTACACACAACATCCACGGCCCCTCTCTCCTTTCTTAGTTTCAACACAAATAAGCCATCATCGTTCAGTTCATAGTCAGGAATTAGGGTTTTGGGAAAGGAGAGGTGTCTAAGAATTGCATTACTTGCACACAACACATATTTCCCAAACGAGTTTAATGCTGACAGTTTGTGCTGCTCCTGTAAAATAGCATTGTTCTCTTTCCTTCCGCAACCAGATATTTACCTGTTAATACACACCAACATGCTCATCCCATTTTTGATAATGAAACCAGGGAAAGGCAAGATCCCAGAGGAAAAAAAAAAGAAAAAGAAAAAAAGGCAGTTTGCCTCAATCTTCTGCTCCCGGATGCCCATCTCCAATTCTGTATTTTCTCTTATTTAAAATACAGATGCAATTGTTAGCGGCAGCTAAAAGAAAGAGCGAAAATAATAGCAACAACAGAAACTATAACTTTAGTTCTTCCATTTAAATTTTCTTGTGCCTTCCTCTGCCTCTCTGGGTTGGGTGGAAGGGGGAGGGAAAGTAAATGCAATAAAGCACCACACTCCTACCTTGCCCGCTACTGACAAGCAACCCGAGCAAGTAGAAGGAGAGGAGGAGGCTCATGTTCAGGACGTGACACCGGTGAACACTTCCAAAGTTATTAAGTCCAGCCTGGAGAGAGAACCTTCCGCTGCCACGGCCGCCTCGGCTACAGCCGCCGCCACTCCCGGATGCCCCAGCCGCCCGCAGCCCGCGCGCTCCTCCTCGCAAAGTGACTGCAAGCTCCGCTCCTTGCCGCACTATATCCAGGCAGCAGCGGCGGCGGCGGTAGCGGCAGCAGCAGCAGCATCGGCCGCCGCGACGGCAGCAGACCCGAGCGGGGAGGGAGGCGGGGGCGGGGGCGCTGGGAGGGGAGGGGAGGTGCGGCCGAGGCGTATCCCTCCGCGCCGCACGGCAGCCACTTTCGCGAGGCGCGCTGTCCCAGGATTCGTCCGCAGTCTAGCCCCGAAGCACGGGTTCGGTTCCTGGTGCCTCCAGCCTCCGGATGGCCGAAGCACGCCTGCAAGTGGCAGACCTGTGTTCAGCCTGCGCGTTCAGCCCGCCGGCTATCTGTACACTGATGAAGGACCCTGAGCCGAAGGGGAAGGGCAGCTGGACCTGTGGCACTGCTGCGGCCGGTTCGCGGAAGAGGTCCGCGGGAGTTGGTGCTGATGCTGATGCTGATGCTGATGCTGATGCTGATGCTGCAGGCGGCTGCCTGGCTCCGTGCTCCAAGTGCGCCCGGGCTTATCTGGAGCCGGGGCCCCGGGGACAGGCGGCGTATTCTGCAGCTCTCATTCCTCCGAGGGCCTAGGGGTGCTGGGGGCGAAGGCTGTCTGTCTCCCTAGGCCCTCCTCCCTGAAACCTTTCCCCAGGCTACCCCTTTCCCACGCTTTGTAGCCTGCCGCGGCAGAGGGGAAGCAATTGTCCTCTAGTGTCTACACTGCCTGTCTACTCGGCTCTAAAGGGTAGGCGGAAAGAGGTGCGCAGTGTTTCCTAACCATGTCGACCCCCTGCCGTTGAAAACAGGTACAGTAAGGGAGAGAGATCAGGAAGGGGGTGAGATGTTGGAGAGGCTGCATTAAACTCCACTGCCCGTGTTAGCGTCGTCCTTGGAGAATTGCATAGTGTTCCCTAGACACACTCAACCGGCTCTGCCCTGTGTCCCGAGCGCACAGCACTGGCCAAGTCCCCGCGAGGGGTGCCACGAGAAAACATACGGAGATGGGATGCGAGAGGGTCCTTCCCCCTCCCTCATACACACACCTGCGTGTGCGCGCGCGCCTGTGAATTGCAGTGATAAACCTCTGGCAAGCAACCAGAGATAACTCTCTTTTCCTGAAGGTTGGGACATATCATTTTTTTCTCTAGGAAGTGTAGGAAAAGGTTTGTTAGTTTGATGTCAGACCTGCGGCAAGAGCTGGCAGGAGGCAGCATCCGTGTCCCCAGAGCCCTTGTCAGCCAACCAGGATCACAACCACAGGCTGGAACTGACAATGGGTCCTTTCATCTGCACCTTCATTCTTGTTCCTTCAGACACTCAGCTGCCTCTTCGCAGGCCCAGGGAGGCCCTTAGTCGTCTCCGTATCGGTGGGGTCAGGGAAGTCAGATGGGAGGGGACAGAAATACATTAGCGCTCACAATCCAGTCCTGCTTCCCCATATGCTCACACACCTGATTGGATGCAGGAATGTAAGTTTCATTGCCTAAGGGAGGGCAAGGGTAAGAGGAGAAACAAGCTGACACGGAAAGGGCATATATTCCCTTCTATATATATGCTCCCCAGGGAGAACACAATCTTCTCTGTACAGAAGATTCACTTACTTGGAATCCTGGGTTGCAGGGGTCGGGTAGGGTATTGCGTGAGTGCAAGGCAAAGGCAGCTCTCAACATAGACCTTGGCTGAACTCCTCTAACCAATGACGCCTCTAGGCTTGAGAACCTCCTCTTCCCTCTTGGTTTTATAGTATGTTTAGGACTATATATTGAGGAATTTCTTTTGCCAAGGCTCCCTTCCCACACCCTTTTCTCATTCTGGGAAGCAGTCACTTTGCTTAAGTAAGCTCACAGTCAGCTCTTTGCAGAAAAAGGCTGGGCATAGCACATTTATAGGTGTGAAAGATAAATAACTCCTTTATTTTCACCAATTCTCAATTTCTCTACTAAGAATCAAGAACTGCTACACACACATACAAAGTCACGGAAGAAAGTTGAGAGGATACTACCTGTGCCAAATAAGGTTTTCACCACAAAACCTGCCATTTTCTATGTGATGCCATCAGTGGCCAAGTGCCTGTGACACACACACACACACACACATTCTTAGTGATCTTGGTAATATCTTTCTCTTCTTTATTGTTGGAAGTCAAATTCTTTTCTCCCAGGAAAGAGTTGAACTATGCCAGAGGAGAATTTAACTAGTACCCTTTGAAGTAATTTAGACTTTAAATCTTCTTAGGGTAGAATGGAGGGAGAAGAGAGGGTAGCAATGATCCATCCGACCTTAATGAAATTTCTGAGTAGAACATTGTGTCGTGAGACTCTGTATAAACTCCGTGTGTGAGAGAGAGACTGTGTGTGTGTGTTTAGGAGAGAGACTGTTTGTAAGAAGGAGAGAGACCATGTAAGCGTGTGTAAGAGATTGTGTGTGTGTATGGAAACAGTGAATGGACAAAGCCTTGGGCCTCGAGAACATACAAAGGTGATACAGCTGTTGATCCTGCCCTCAATTTGTTAACAGTCTTGTTGAAGAGATCACGCATAAACACAAAATTTGATTATATAAATCAGATTGTAAAAATGTCATAAGAAAAGTGAAAGCAGACTGTCATTGTGGCAATGTGGAGGGGGTTATTTCTGAATAGGGGGTCAAGAAAGGCATGAGGAAGCTCTGAAGAATTGGGAGAGGCTAGACAGTGATTTGGGCAAGATAGGAGCTTAAGTAAAGCCTTGAGGTGTGAAAGCTTTACTGTGTGAAAGCACACAGCTTGGACAGAGAACCAAGAGAAATCTATGTTGGCAAAGTACAGAGTGTAAAATACAAAGGTTGGATGGAGTTGGAAAAGGGTTCTAGGACCATGTTATATTACAAAGCTATTTACAACCTCTCGTAATGTAAGTCCAGACATGCATGGACAAGAAGAGCCAGAATGGTTGTGTGTCCATACCTGGGCTGAAGGCCTAATTGCAAAGTTGCAAGTTCACTGAAAAATTATCAACAAGGGCTTTCATGGGATTTTTCCATATTTAGCTTAAATCACAGGTGGCACACACAAGGCCCCAGGGCCGAATCCAGCCCTGTACCTTGTTTTACCTGGCCTGGCATCTGTTTGTACCCGGCAGCAGCACTGAGCTCCTTGCCCCTAGTTAAGGAGGAGTTATATTTATAGTCTTAAAACTCATATTCGGCCCTTTGAAGGCAACTATGAAGTCGATATGGCCCCTGGTGAAAATGAATTTGACACCCCTGGCTTAAACTGATGTTGCTGTGAGGTTTCAAGTAGTAAGGTGATGCATACCAAAGGGCAGCACTCGCCACATTTGCCTAAACTGCTTCTTAGCCAACAGGGCCAGTGGTCTCCAGGGCTGCCTCGGAAGCATAACCATTCCCCAGTGCCGTGAGGAAGTGATACACAGCCTGACAGCTGCCTTGATCAATTCCACTTTGGAACAGATTGAAGATTCAAGGGCAACATGTAGGAAAATCACCTTTGCCCACTGTCACCCTGCCCACCCCAAAGGCATGGTTCCCATTGTACAGACATGGTACTATTAGCAAATGTGCCAAGTCTCTGAACGTGACCCAGCCACGCGCACCACATGGTTACCAAAGGGTATCAAGGGCATAGAAACGCATTGGCCCTCCCTTATGTGACTTGTATTTTACTTTGAAGACATGTTCTTGTAGTTTCCAACTACTTGAGGAAATGCTTCACAGGCTGAATGGGAGGGAGCTTTAGTCATTTCATGTATAAAAATAAGAGAAAGTTGAACCAAACTCAGGAATCTCTGAAAAGCTGATTAGTAAGAAACACCAACAGGACTGGATGCATGGTTAAATAAAAGCAAATAAATCTGTTTTAAACAAATCGATAAAATGAACATGAAGGAGTAGCAGAGAGATAGAAAACAATAAGGTGCATTATGTGTAGAAATGATCTTTTCAGAGATTCTGCCTCTTCCATCTGCAACCTGTTCTTGCAAAAAGCATGCAGGTACACAATCCACACACGGATCCTCGACATGAATGGTGTGCTGAGAGGAGGACTTAAATATTCTTTCCGTTTGTATATTGCTGGTATTATTTTTGTTTAGTCTCCCTGACAGAATTCATGTGTGTTAAGATTGTACTATTGGGAAATGGGACATTCTGTACACTCATTTATTTGTAAAATGTCACAAACCACTATACCTGTGTGTTTACTTGCTTAGAAAATTTCCTGTTTTGACATTGACTTTTTTATTCCACAGAAAGAGAAAAATAGCCACTGCATAAAGAGGTAGTCAGCCTAAAACCTGCACAAATAGATGACCCCACTGCTGCCTCTCCTTCTCCATTAATGCCGCATTTACTAATGATCATGTCTTCGCAAATAATTTCAACTTTCTTGATACAATGGCATGTTAGATGTTTCGCCAGGCTCTTTGTGAGCATCTGACAGTAGCTACTTTAGGGGTAAATTTAGATTTTAACACCTTTCTGTGTAAAGGCTTTACTTTCTTAGCCGTTCTATTTGAAAGTAAAAAACAGAAGAGAGAGATTTATGCCACCAAGGCACCCTAGTTGTCACAGATTCTTACTTTTTAATTTCTTTCAAGATACATGGGGTCATTTTCCTTCATGGCTACTTCATGTTCCCTCTGGGCAAATAACTGCTCACTTCACTCTGAAATTATGCAATAACTGCCTATAATTTGCCACTTACCAGAATAATATTTTCTTAACTCTGAGGGGTATTATATTTTTCTTCACCAAGACATCTCTGGCAAAGATAATGATGGGCAGCCGAAAATGTAACAGACCTTTAACACGTGGACAAAATGTGATTGACACAACTTTAAGAATATATTTGGGATAAAGTGAGAAGGGAAAAAGGATTCCAATGGCAGCTGGCAATGAACCCGTTTGATATGACAAGGATCATGATGTGAAGTGCTGGTTGCCCAAATATTGATCACAACAACTCAGAAAACATATCTTTGTCCATGGGGAGTATTGACCAAGGTGATGTCTGCACAAATCCTATCAAATGGAGGGCAGTTATTTCATACTAGATAAGAATAAATCCTTCAAGTCTGGCAAGTGATCCCATACAGATGTCAGTCTGAATGGAAAGAGGATGCTAACTAAATGAATCTCAGAGGGCAATATAATCAGTAATTAAATCTGAAAATCTCTTATTGCATAGGATCATTTGGCTCTTTACTAATGGAATTATGTTTCTGTTAATTTTCAAATGAGATATGCAGTTCTACTAGTGATAGGCAAGCTATTGGAGCAATAAAATTCCCCACTACATATCCACAAACCATTAATATTCTACCTAATAATCAACCAATGCACATTATTCAAATATACACATTATTCTATCTTCATGTGAATTATTTAGGTTAAAAATGCTTATATTTTACATGAACTTATAAGATGATTCTCATTCATTTTAAGAAAAATAGCCCTGGCTGGTGTAGCTCAGTGGATTGAGCATGGGCCTATGAACCAAAGGGTCGAGGTTTGAATCTCAGTCAGGGCACATGCCTGGGTTGCAGGCCAGGTCCCCAGCAGGGGGCATGTGAGAAGAAACCACACACTGATGTTTCTCTCCCTCTCTCTCCTTCTCTTCCCCTCTCTCTGAAACTAAATAAATAAATTCTTAAAAAAAAGAATCTCCAAGATGTATGGTAAAAAAAATAACACATTTTTGCTGCAACCATTTTTAATCATTAGTCCTCATTACTTAAACATGTTCTTAATACCTGTTACTGGATTTGATAACTCTTCTATAAACAAGGAACCCAACACCTATTATGGAAGAAATCTACCTGAAAACCTGGTCTATGTTAAAAGCAGTAGACTAGAAAAATGAAACTAAATGTGTATATTTTTTATTATAAGTTAATATTTACTATCTCAAATTTCTTCACTCTGGTAATAAGAAAAAAATAGAAATGTCCATATCCTATTAATCAGAGATTCCCCTTAAATGTGTTGTCGCATTGTAATTCAATCTTTCATACACACACACTCACACACATTTGATCTTTAAGGGGGCTTCAGATAGCACTAGTCGGCATGTTCTATCTTGTTTTATACTGGAAATTAATATTTTACATTGTAATTAATGTTTGGAAATATAAATTTAATAACTTCATTGATTACATGCACTGCATCCTAATACACGACAATTTCCTGCACTAGGACATTCAGTGTTTTTCTGTAATTTTTATTATTATGAGTGATACTGCAATGTGAGAACCTTTGTCCAAAGAGCTTTGACATATTCTAGTTTATATCCCTAGGCTACTCGATTTTAAATTTAACTTGGTTAAAAAGATGACCATTTGTAGTGACTGGATTCGTGTTGCCTAAATTGTTTTCCAAAATGTATAATTTGCTCTCTTAACAGGAAGACCTAAAAATACTTCACTCAAATTAACTCACATTAGCAGTGCCTGCTTATTTTATTTATATTTTATATTTTATGTGTGAATTTTTAAATTTCTGCTCTGTGGTTTCTTGCTTTAATCATATTCAGTGGAATTATTAGACTTTACAAGTATGTGTACATTCATATTTGTCACATTTAAGGTGTACTGAATGATTTCTACTGCTTAACATTCTATGCTTCTTTTCACATTTTAAAAAATTTTAACTTTTGAATTTAGAGAAAAGGGGAGGGTGATGAAGAGATGGAGCAAAACATCGATGTGAGAGCGAAACATCTGCAAGTTGACTTCCATAAGTGGCCTAACCTGCCTGGGACCGAGCACTCAACCCAGGCACGTGGCCTGACCTGACCGGGAATCAAACCGGCGACATTTCAGTTTGCGAGACAACTCCCAACCAAATGAGCCACACTGGGGCTTATTATATATCCTCTTAACCATATTCTTCTGCTTTGGGATCCAGACATTCTCATTATCCTTATTAGGATAAGATATTGAAAAACTCGTCAATTGTCAGTGACCAAATATTCTTAATTTCTCTAGTACACAAGCATCAAACTTCCCCTTTTATTTCCATGCTACATCCACACAAATAAACAGTAGCTAACAGCTCAATGCATCTGCCGCTAGGAGTATCTGAGGATGCCTGAGGATGCTGGCATGTTTTGTACATAAGACCTAGTACTCACTTTTCATTTCCACTCCTTCTCTACTCTACTCCCTGGAGGTTACTTATTGCCATCTTATAAATGGCTACCCAAGGCTGTGCCTTCTTTCTGTATCACTTCACTTGAAGCTTCAAACACAGATGCCTGCCTTAATTCCTCAGAGCTCAAGAAGGGGTGTTTAATAAAGCATATTGGAAGCTTGAAAATAAGGTAGACACAACAAAACAAAAAGGGAAACACAGCTATAAAAAAATAGGTGCCAAACTGCAGCTACTTCAGAAGATAGTTTGTCGGTTTCTTATAAAACTAAACATACTCTTACCATGTGATCTAGCAGCCATGTTCCTTGGTATTTACCCAAAGGAGCTGAAAATTTACATCCACATAAAAACTTGTACACAGATGTTTGCAGAAGCTTTATGCATAATCACCAAAACTGGAAGCAACCAAGATGTCCTTCCATAGGTGAATATGGTACATTCAAACAACGGAATATTATCCAGCTCTAAAAGGAAATGAGCTATCAAGCCATGAAAAATCATGGAGAAACCGTAAGTGTAGAGTTCTAAGTGAAAGAAGCCAGTCTGCAAAAGATACGCTCAGTATGATTCCAATGATATGACAGCCTGGGAAAGGCAACACTATGGAAAGATAAAAGACCAGTGGTTGTCAGGTAGAGAATGAAGGAAGAATAGGCAGAGAATGAATAGGCAGAGCCCAGATGAGTCGTAGGGCAGGAAAATAATCTGTATTCTGTTTAATGACGGATCTGTCTTTATACATTTGTCCAGATCTATTGAATGCACACCAAGAGGGAACCCTCAGGTGAAGTATGGACTTTCTGTCATCTTCCTGTGTCCATGTGGGTTCCTCCTTGATTTAAAAAAAAAAAAAAGTACCATTCTGGTGAATGATGTTTATGATGAAGGAAACTATGCATGTGTGGGGTCAGCGAGTACTTGGGAAATCTTTTTAACTTCCTTTCAAGGTTGTGGCCAAGCAAAACCTGCTGTAAACATAAACTCTTTATTTTAAAAGTCTTAAAAATGTCAGTATTATAGTATTGACCACTTTTCTGTCTCCCCACATAGGGTACCCTTAATGAATTCTCTTCCTTCATGCCGTGAATATCTCAAGTATGAATCACTTCCTGAGAAGAATTCTCCAACCTAGTCCTTCACAAACGAGGACTGTTTTGTCCCCCAGGAAACATTCAGTAATGTCTGTAGACATTTTTATTGTCATGATTGGGGGGATGGTGCTACTAGCATTCGGTGAGGGGGAAGCCAGGGATGCCACTGAGCATCCCACAATGCACAGGGTTACCCTCCACAGTACATAATTATCTCAAATGTCAGGTTGAAAGATACGGCTGCATTTTGTCTTTCCCAGGCTGCATCTAGGAACAACTACCTAGGTCCCAGAAAAAGTGCAATTTGTTCGCTTTCTAAAGCCAAAATCTGCTCCATTTCCCTCTCAGAAGTATTCATCACAGCACTATCCTCATCTTCCATGGCAAAATTGGACCCTACATAGTGTATGGGGTGAAATCTTTTGGCCCAAAAAGGGCAATAATTATCCAAGAAAGTTGGTTTCCTCAATTTAAAGTACATCATGGGCCTTACACCAAAGGGAAAAGTGCATGGGGTAAAGCAACCCCAAGTGCGCTCCATATTCTTCATGTAAAACACCTTTATTTAGATATACATCTGTGGCTAGAACAACCTATACGATCAGTCTGCCCAGTCCTACTGACATGACAAACCGTCCCTCAATTTCCTTACAAATAAATGCTTGGGAATGGCGGGGTATGGGGCAGAGATAGGGAAGTCAACCTTTAAAAACCACCATTGTGTTAAAAGTCAGGATACTGGCCCTGGCTGGTATAGCTAAGAGGATTGAGCGTGGGCTGTGAACCAAAGGTTTACTGGTTCGATTCCCAGTTAGGGCACATGCCTGGGTTTTGGGCCAGGTCCCCAGCAGGGGCCACATGAGAGGCAACCACACATTGATGTTTCTCCCTCTCTCTCCCCAGCTTCTCTAAAAATAAATAATATCTTTTAAAAAAGAGTCAGGATAGTGTAACTTCACTAAAATAAAAAAAGACAAATGTTGTATTTCTAGAAAAACTTAGACTTGTTAATCATCCACTCAATTTATGGTCCAAAATAATCTCTTTAACATTTAAGGTAGAAACAGCTACTTATAGATGACTTTATTAGGTCAGAAATACCCCAGGATAAAAACCGGTGTATATAAGGCTCCTGTCTCCATATTGAAATGGACTCATCCGTAGAATCCACCTAAGAAGAAAACATGTCTGACCCAAGCACAAAAGTGCAGAAATTGCTTACAGCCTTCTGAAATGGCTGCTTACAAAACATTAAGATCCAAACTCCATTCAGCAAACTGTTATGTTATATTTTTATCAGTTTGTTTTACTTCAACTACTACATTGTTGAGGGAATAGTTCATAGGTTAAAAAAAAATCATTGACAGTGAAAATTTGGTTTGGTTTCCAGAAGGACCAGAGACACTTTGATCACAAAAAGCATAAAAAAAAAATAGTTTATTTTGTTTGCCGCCCTATTTCCAGTGCCTAGGATAGCACAGGGAGAATGACAAGATTCAATAAATATGTGTTGAATAAATATGTAAAAGTAAAAACAATAGAGGAAGGCTGATAATTAAAGAAAAGGACAATGAAGATATGTGCTGCTTAAATTATCTGTTTCCTTAAGATTTAAACCCACATGCAGGATCAAGCCAGAATGAAAATTTCAGTTTAATCATGTTTTGGAGTAATTTTATTTTTCTACAAATTGCTCATCTTTAAATGGCATTTTACCACTAAATGATATGAGCCCTGTTTCAATATACTCAATATTCTGCCACACAGTAAATAAAACTGGGGGGTAATATCACTCAGCCTGACTTGAAGTCAACCAAGTAACAATAGAAATGTCAGTATCCTTTTCTTCTTAAAAATGTACTCAGGTAAACCCAAATCGGGGCATGCACGGGGCCTCTGATCTTGTTATGGAATTTCTCTAGACTCACCTAAAACCTCGTTGTCTTTCTTGGTTTCTCTACCTCATTTGGTTTTACATCTACGTTACCCACCTGCCTTTGGCATGTTACATTTCCATGGCAATTTTATGTTGTCCCAGGTTTGCTATTGACCCTGTCCCTTTCTCACCACTTCTCACCATGTCTTCTCATGTTTTGTATTCAACTCGTGTCTTCTACCACGGTAACAGCCCCACACCTGGACCCCACACCAGTTTAGGACTTAGTTCCTCCATTGTCCTTATAGAAAGCATTTCCATAGTAACCCTAACACATAGCCATCACGATCAACTCCCAGACATGTGAACTTAGCCGTGCTCCTGGTAGAGCTCTGACACTTGTCCTGAAGGACTGGGGTCATTCTGAAATGGACTGTAGAGTTATTTAATTTATCAGAGTTAAAGCAGCATTGTCTTAAAACTCAACAATCTGTTCTTTAACGTATCTCTGAATAGAGCAGCTGTATTTAAGAATCTTGTTCTATTGAGCTGTGCTAATACCAGTTGCAGAATGCGAGTGGCAAATGCTGTAGGGAGGATCCAGGACTATGAAACTTCCAAGCCTAATACTTGAATACATTTATTACCACTGCCCTTATTAAAAGAATAATTATACCTAATGCACCTTGAAATTAGTAAATGGCAATATTAAAGAGTGGTCATAAAATGTAACTTCCAAATTCATTGTTCATACAAGAAAGAAAATCAATGTTCAGAAAATTTGACCTTTAAGTACATCTTCCTCAAATTACAGGTGGTGTCTTAAGAAGGTGTCACAGTAATATCTAATCATAGTAAAATCAGGTTCATTCAGTATTGGAAAGGCCAAAGTGCTATCATATTGAAGGTTGTTGTCTTAGTTCTATTAACTCGAATACCTAGTTGATAGATTTACCAGAAAACTGAAGTCACAATAATCACAATTTATAAGCCTCTTATGCCTGAATTTTCTTTTACTGGCCACGAAATATACAGTGGTAAACTAAACATTTTGTTTTCTATATTATAATTATTGGTATTCTGTAGCCAATTAGCCAAAGAAATGAGGAATTTTAGATATCCTATGTGAGACTGGCTCTCTGAACTTACGCAGAGAGAAACTTGTCTCTGAGAAGTCCTGCCCAGTTTCATTGAGCTTTAAAAGCAAAATTATGAGTTGAATCCAGAGTAATAAATTTTCTGCTTCAGAATGCTTAAAAATGGAAAAATGCAAGATCAATTTCCTAATCACTACATAATATAATTCTATAATTTATTTCCTAAATGAAGTGTGAGAGTATTGCCTGTTAAGATATTTTTTAAAAGTTAAATTCTACTCTAATGATTTCCAAAGAGCAGTTTTATTTATTGGTGACTCTGATGCCATTATTATATATTAATGGATTTCTATCTTCTTAATTCAAGTTCCATTTCTAATTACCAAAGTGACTACAGCTACCAATGTCAAAACTGATTTAAAAGTGCAAACCGAGCCAAATAATCATAGGTTGACAATTTACTGAAGAAAACTTTCAAATAACTAGTTTATATATATTTTTTCTTAATGTGTCTGATCAACAGATGCCCAATAAATCATGGGTAATTGGCTATCAACTCCTTATGCATAATGCGAAAGGAGAAGTTTGAGTCCGGTTTAATGCAGTCAGGTAGTTCTGAAAGCATTATTCTATCAGCTCGTTATAGTAAACTCCTGTTTTTTGTGTTGTTTGTAACATAGAGAATTACTTTCTTGATTATGGGTGCTTACTAGATGTGGGTAGAAAAGAAAATTAAAATTGCCTATAATGACTGAACTCTTAGCAGGATGGTTATAGGAAAAGGAGAAAAACAAGTTAAGGGGTAAAAAATGTAGTAGGAAAGTAGCCATTAAATATATTCATGTTTTATAATATAAAATAATGTATGTGTCATATTGGGAGTTACAGAATGTACTAATAACCACATATATTAGCAATTTGGTAAATTTTGAAGACCTAGTAAGTGCTATGTACTGAGTTAAGCCCATTAAACACATCACCCAATTTATTTCTCACAGACACTTTGAGGCACATTATTATTTCTATTTTGTAGATGGGAAGGCTAGGGGAAAAGAATGTCTAGCAACTGGACCTGATGACAGAGTCAGGCAGTGTCAGAGCTGTGGTTTGGACTCAGCATCTCTGACCGAAAAGGCGGGTATTTCAGTCACTGAGAACATCTTTTTTGCATGTAATGCACTTATAAGCCATTTAGGAAAGGCTCAGAAAAGAAAAGATTGTTTTGTAAAATAAATTTGGGAAAACTTCAAAATTATCCCCACAGATTATAATTTTGATATGCTTAGACAATCTAAATGAGAAAACCATCCATTAAATTAACACAAGTTCTAGATGAAAAGCTTAACATTTAAAACATTCACAGTATTAGTCTATCTCTGATATTAACAAGCCTTGAAATATTAACTATGATATAAACTGTATATTTATATAAAATTATGTAAAATTCATTAACTTAGAAACTATTATTTTGCTGTTTTCAACAATTGGAAAGAATAAAAATAATGTACAAATAAATAATAATACCCAGTATGCAGTTAAATAAGTACCAATAACAGTACATCTTTATACATATGACATTTAGTAATTTTATTTATTTGGATGTTGGATATATGTATCACCTATAAGTAAGTTAAGATGTATTTAATTTCTCTTAATTAAGAGTAGTTATATTTTTGTGAGTATATGGCATTATTATTTGTATGCATTAAAGAAATAAAATGACTGTCTCTCTTTACCAAAAAAGGCAGTCTTATAAACAACTTAAAAACAAAATGCTTAGAAGAATTTCTTAAAATATTCTGGGGAAAGAGACCAATAAAAGCACTTATTTGTACTTTGTAGCTCTGAGCATATGAAATTTTCCTCTTGGAACATTTTTAGTAATTTTCTGAAGTGTTCATGAGCCAAATTACCGATCTTCAGGAAGATGAGTAATTATCCAAACAGAATGCTTCCGTGTGAATACTACAAACACAATTAAAGAGGCACCAATGTAAATTATGCTAGAGTGTACTACTATATCACTTTTTTTTCAATTGGTAAAGACATCTTGAGTATGGCCAGAGAATGTATTGTTAGCACTGTTCTAGTTCGAACCTCTCTAAACAGCAGCTGCGTTCAAGACAGATTTGACCTAATAACAAAGTGACGGAAGCTGGGATCTTACATAGCATCACCTTAAGGCTTCATTCACTCTCAGAGGTGACCACTGTGCACAGAAAGCTGTCAGTGTTTGTGCAGGTTTGATTGACCTGTGTAATTTGGATCATAATTTTGCCCCTGGGTGGGGAATGTGACTAACTTTGTGTTTCAACAGCACCTGCTACACAGTTGGATTCTAAGTGTTGAATAACAATCCACAAAAATCAATTTAATAACAGCAAAATAGGTCTTTACGTAGCACGATTGTTTTTTTTTTTTATCTCTGGGAATTACTGAGAAAAATTGTAACTTAGCAAAGAATGTGCTATCCTTGGGGTCATTCTGTCCTACAGGAAAATGCCATGTGTCTCTCAAGTGCATTTTCTATCCATAACAGACAAGAGCAAAGCTGCTCTTGCTCTGAAATGAATGAAGAGCAAATGGAAGAGGGAAAATGCATGGGTTACATGCCACCCTGTTTTGGTACATCCTTTGAAAAGGCTGGCACGGATGCTCATGAAGCAGATGCAGTCCTCTAGGCAATCCATGTGCCATGAGCTGGCCTCTTAACCTGTGCAGCCAATGAGAGTACAAAAGGAGCATACCCTAGCATCCTAAGATTCCATCACAGCAAGGACTTTCAGCAGAACTGATCAAAGTCCTTCAGCTTGAAAATAAAGCCCAGAGGCATTAAGTGGCATGCTCAGAATCACTCACATATGGTGCAGTGCCTTGTCCATGATGCTATGCTCTCCCAAACAAAAAAAGAAAGAAACATCTATTTCTTTCACAAGCATAAACAGAAAACTTGCCACTTATAACAATATTTTATATACCACTCTTAAAAATAAAATATTTCCCCTGTCCATATTTATATTTAGTTAAGTATAACATAGGTCAGACCAATACTGATAATCCACTGTAACTTTGGAAATTTATGTAATGGTATTGTTGGTTACCAGATACCATTTATCCTCTGTTAGAAAATCTGGTATTTTGTTGTGACTTACATGCACCTGTCTTTTCTCCTTTGTTATTTTGAACACTTTTTTAAAAAGCAATTTCTATCTTACATTCTTCCCAGTGGAGATTTGATTGTCAGTCCAACCCTCATAATTGGTTTGGTTCTCCAGACCCGTTACTCTGATATGTGAAATATCAGAATGATAGTAGCATTGGAAACATTAACAACTGCTATTCAAGAATTCTATCTTTGGGTAATGAATTCAGAACACAGTACTTTGATCTATACTATAATATTATGATGGCCAGTGGATCCTTTTCTTTTTCATAAAACTATGATGGAAATGAACTAATATAATTTTAAAATCTTGGTGATCATATGGAATGAAAGCTACTCCTTGTGTGTTATTCATTAGGTACAATAACAGTCATCTACAAGTTGTGCTGATTGCTAGATTGTAGGTAACGCTTTGAAACAAACAATTGAACATGATTTTATAGCTTGGGATTGTATATAAGTGTGACTTTTTAGGATTGCCTGGAGAGGAGGAGTTATCTACTTAGAAATAAAAATGCATTATGGTTTACCATTCATTTGCCTCATACAATTTGTTGGACCTTTTCTAAACCCATTTAAAAATAAAAATAATTAGAATAATTAGTAATGCCTATATCTTTGACTCTATAATAACATCCACATGCCGGAGTTGTGTATATCCTCCTCTTAATAGACATGCCATCACTAGACTAATGCCTGAGGTTTCACTGAACATCACATACATTATTTTACTTTTCTTTGTCTTTTTTATTTTCTGGACTTCAAGAAAATGCCATGGCAGAATTTATATACAAATTATTATATTGAAATGTGTTTATGTCCAATAAAAATCAGTCATTTTGGGCTAATGGAATTATAAAATACAAAAATTTAAACTATAAATACAAGGCAATATCATCATGACAGAGCTACTAAAAATAATACAGCTATATATGGTGTATTTTAAATTCAAAATATATATTCATTCTTTCAGGGAGTTAAAAATAATTTCTATATTTATGTCAACATCTAGGTGGGCTAGGGGATAATAAGCCCTTTGCCTTCTGCCTGAGTGATGGTTTCTTGCCAATAGGGAAACCTATTTCTGTATTCGCATTCCTGTCCTGACAACCTGGCATGTGGGGAGTCTTGTTAAGTCGATCTCTTCTGCTCTTGTCTTCACGTTGCTCTACTGCACTCGGGTGATTCAGCATGCTAACCTAGAGAGTAAAAGCAAGAGGACTTACCTATGGTTCACGATAGGCAAATAAATCACCTTTCCTTTCCATTTCTTTCCTGAGAACCTAATGCCCTATGTAACTTCTCTGGTCTAAAAACATGCACACATTGAGTCTGGGTATAAAGCTGTATACTGTCAGGCAGACTTCAGAGGAGTGAAAAATGTGTGGAAATTAGAGGTTAGAGTTTGCTGGTATAAGTCACAGAGCAGTTCTTTTACCATAAAAGGTTAAAGCTGTTAGATGAGGCTTTTAAAATCATCACCCGGGCTCTCCTTCCTTCCGGAATTCTCTTTGTTTCACATGACTCAGTATAATCTCCCTGTCAACTGGAGCACCCCAGACTCCATCCTGTTGCTGAATAGAGCTTCCCATTGTTCAGGGTGTGCTGCCATTCCTAGAGACAGATGGTAGCTGGAGTCATGGGGAGAGTAGTGGTCAAAGCAGACACTCTGTTCTTCCCATTAGAGAGTCTGGAGATGATTTTCTCACAAATGGATCTATGATGCAAATACACCTTACCGAGGAAAACCTGTATTTTTAAAAAATAATAATACATTATATTCCCCAAAGGAAAAAGGACTTCCTTCTGGTTGTTTTTCAACAGGGTTGCTTAAAGGCAACAATGAACTTCAATAATGACTTTGTTTTACAAAGGAGCTCCCAATCTCCATTTTCCCCAGCTACAACTGACAAGGGTTGGCTCGAGTTCGGATTCTATTTTATGTTTTTGCTTCATTTTTTTGAATTTCGAGTTTCCCTTAACTTTAATTAGAAGACTTGTGAATTATTTGTATTGCATTAAACAACTTTTTGTATATGTTTGATCCTTCTTTCAGGACCATCTCTTACATATTTGATATGACAGTCAAGCACTGGTGAGTTATCCAGCATCATGCAATATAAAAAATTAGTAAAAGGTACATATTTATATATGAACCACATGTTTTTTTGGCAGCTGGTGATTGGAGTGTGCTTTGAGGTTCCAGTTTGGTTAATTCAAACCAAAAGAGCAAGGTTCCGTCAGTTACATGAGGGTCTTGCTTAAGGAGCACTTAAGGGGAACATGGTAGAAGGCAGGGGACTGCTAACTACAATGGCTCTTGTGGAAGTGGTACAGGAACGCAACCTGTTCTGCTCTCTCTGGCAGCACTCGCTGGAAGGGACTAGGGCCAGTGTAAGGTCCCTGCAGACCTATTGGTCAAACAAAATGTACCCCGTGGCTGCAATGCCATGGGCTAGGTTATATAAACTGTAAATAGTTATCATCCAATCATTATTTTCCTGTTTTGTTTTTTTAAGTAGTTTTTATCTTTAATTTCCACTTTAGACTTGAATTATTGCATAAACTAATGATGGCCTGATTCTGGCAAGACAATTATATTCAGTTCTAGAGAATTATAATTGTATTTGGAAAATTATATTTCTTCCCTACATATTTTATCTGATTTTAATTATATACTTTTAAAATAGTACTAAATGATAATGATATATGAAAAAATATCAGCAGCTAGTTTTATATGACACAAATTTTACATTTATAAATTATGTAAATATTCAACTATATAAAGTTAAATGATTTATATCAGTATATATCATCACATAAATATATATGATTTATATTAAATAAGTACAAAACAGTAAGTCTTAGCATGGTGTAAATGGTATGTTTAGATAATAAACATTTCTTGAATGTTTAATGTATCAGAGGAAAATTTTTATAGAAACAATAAAAGGAATGAAACTTCATGTTCTACAACTAGGCACTAGAAAAATATTTAGAAAAAAATAAATTTTGAGCAAAATGTATTTCCATGCATCCTTAAGGCTTGGGATTTCAAATCTTGTTGAAATGTTCAGGACTAATTCCACAGCATAAATAGAATACATTCAAGTTGATTTGAATGTACTCATTCACCCCACAAATTTTAATGAAAAAAAAAACAAGGTAAAATATAAAGACATAGAGTGTCTTCATGTAATTAGAAACTCTCACCTCTTCTCTTTATTTGCTTCCTTAAATAACAGAAGAGGCCCCTACAGAGTCTATAAAGCTTGTAAAACTTGTGTAGTTTTATAGCATTTTCTGAAATTCTCTCTACTCAAAGGCCTTTTTGGCATAAACATCCATGATTAAACATAGTATGTTTTTTGTTCAGGGTTCTCATCTAATATAGTTGGTAATGAGTTCACTTACTAAACATATATTTAAGCACTGACTCCTATAGCAATGAACAACCTATTTTTGCAGTTTAAAGATATGAATGGAAACTTTCCTAGAAACATTTCTAAATTCCATTTATCTGACTTTATCATTAGCACTGAGCAACAGTCCCTAGATATTAAATGCTTATCACAAGAATGCCCATTATCCGGTTTCAAATTAATTGAAAAGTCATAATCAATTCTTATGGAAAGCAATGTAAAAATGTAAGTTATCGTTGCTATTTTATGATAGTTTTATTGTAGAAATTGATATTTTAAAACCTAGATTATTTTTTTTCTATCCCTTTTAGTCACTTCAGAAGGGACCATGCAGACACCAGAGGGAGCCCAAGCTACCTAACCCTTTCCTCAGGAGCTGTAGCAACCTCATCTGTCATCTGTTTATAAGCAGTGTGATTTAACATGCAGGGTCAGCCCAACGCACCAATGGAAGAAAGCAACCAATAGCTTAACTCATTAAGATTTATAAAAAATAAACTGCCAAATAGATTTTCACAATTTAACACCATAATTTTCAAAATTGCTTTGGAAGTTTCTAATAGAAAGGAAAGACATGAGAAAATTCTAAAAATACTTGGAATGTAAATTGAGAGAATGGAATATGAGGGACTAATAGAAATTCCTTTAGGAGTGCAATCTCAGTGTGTTTGGGAAACATGGTCTATTGCCCTGCCCCACTGTAAGAGCAAGTGGGTTTGTAGTGTTCATAGTCTGTCGTTTTACATTACTGTTTTAGAGGTGATGAACCCCTCTCAATGCCTCTGTTCCATTTCTGCCTCCTCATTTCCAAAATATATTATTTTTCCCTAAAACAAATGCATTTGAAAAACAATACCTAGCACTAAGGCGATTCGCGTTTTAGCGGGAGATAACAAAACAAAGATTGCAACATTTCACCATGCTCATAACTTAGTGATACAGTCTCTGAAACATGCACGCTAGGAAAATACAGGGAGAGCCTGTGTTTGGGTTGACGCTTGCTGGCTGCAGTTCAGCTATTTGGAGCTTCAGCCTTTCAACAACAAAAAGAATTTCTAAATTCCCTTTTACAGTTTTTCAAAACAGTTACTGTTTTGGTTTTTAAAGAATAATTCTAATGTCACATCATGTAACAACAATATTCCATTTATCATGAATGTTTACTGTTCGGTCATGCTGTGTGTTTACATGTTGTTTTTCAGTAAACCCTAACAGAATAAATGAATAGTGTGTTTCATAGTGGTGAAAGGGAAAAAAAACAAACAAACTGGCTTATTTACAACTAATCCAGATATGGGACTCTCGGAACCCATTTTGAAAACCATTCTTCCAAATTTCTAAGTTGTAATTATGATTGTTAAATCCTTATTGATAAATAATTTTGCAAGTGTTTTTTACACTTACAGTATTTGATGACAAATTTCAATATCAGTTTATAATACTTATAATGTATATATCTTTTATAGAAATTATAATGCATAATTCTGATTCTTTTCATTAATCCATTTTCCATTCTGGCCTTTCTGCCCTTGCTAAAATATTTCTTAGTTGCTGAGGGTGTCCTCTTAGTACCATCGTTTGTCCTTGTAATGTGGTGTGCTTCTGCCAACCGTGCCTTCTTCAGCATTGCCAGGGCTCTCTTCCTGTTCATGAAATAATCTTCTGTAAGGAGAGGAGCTGACATCAATAGAAATTCACTACAATAGATTGTGTTTACGATCTATGAGATATTTTCATTTCTTGAATGTCCACATTTTAAAGCTGATGAAGGCATTGTCAAGTAGGAAGAGGAGGTATTTAAAAGTGAAGATGTTACTTCTGGTTACTTCAAGGTGGGGCAAAACAGGTTTATAATTATTTGTATGCAAAATAATATAACTAATAAATTATAATGCAAGAATAAACTGTGTTTCAGTTACTCACATCTGGAAGCCTACTTTTGCCCCATACTGTGTATTTATATGACATTTTATTGTGGGGAAATATTTGCCTCTCTGAAAGGAACAATACTTTAAAACATTTGTATCCTCACTACCAGTATGGTTAGTGTATAAAAATGCGCACAGTCCTCTCAGAATCATTCATTTAGGAAATATTTATAAGCATATTTTCATGAAATTAGCCTGATTTTCTATTGATAAACTATGACACTACACAAGTATTTTGAAGTGTTATTATTTTTATTATCATTAGACTAATGGCAAGTGGGATGATATTTGTAAACAAAAAGAGATAACTATGCATGCTGACACCACTCACTATTGGCCATGTGATCTTGACCTCATTTCCTAGTTCCTATTATGCTCAATTTTCTTGTTTAGGAGGCAATTCTAAAAATGTTATATATTTCATGAGGTGCTGTCAGAATATAACAGATAGATAACCTATATTAAACACTTACCCTACTATATTTCTCAGTAGCTCCTGAATAAATATGAGATACCTTTAAACTTTTCTGCAAATGAATGCTCTTGAGGTGGTGTACAGGGCAGAGGGGAAAAAAGAAGGAGAAAATATGGGACAACTGTAATAGCATAATCAATAAAATATATTAAAAATAAATTTCTACCTACATATATTTTTGTCCAGTATATTGTATTGAAGTTTTACCAAAATAGATGATAGATGATAGATAATAATGAGATAGATAGATAGTACATTGCACTGAAATCATTGATATACTAAAGAAGATATCATAAGACAGTCAGAACTATGTTTTACATGTTCCTCTACTCCCAAAATATCTCTACTGTAATTTATGTTTTTCCTTGGTGATAAGTTAAAAGGGAATAGATGTCTCTGTAAGTTATTAGATGGTATTAAATAATTTATCCACTTACACTCTGCAGCATGCTGTCTGCATTAACTTAAACCCTGAGTTTCTATTTAGCATCAGTAACTACAGCCTACCCTCACTTGTCCTGGCCCTGCCCATCATGTCTCACATGCAAAGGTCTTGCCTGCATTCTGCAGTTTCTCTTTTTATTATGCAAACATTTTTATGAAAGAAACAAAAAGCAAACCACAAAACCCAGAAGCTCATCAAAGGTGTTTCTTTGTGCACTCTATCTGTATACTATACTCTTTGTACTCTGCCTCCTTTAGTAGGAAAGCAAACCTAACCTGGGATGTGAGATTCGGTGAGCCTCATTTTTGGTACCACACAGCCAATCTCACACCTGAGCATTTCTTTCGCATCTCAAAGCAACTTGCCCAGTATATCCAGTTAAAATTCATAAGCATTTCTGATCATTTGTTTGGGATTTAAAACTACATCTATAAAAATATTAAGTGAATGTTCAAAATCATGTCACAGAATTTGATAATTCATAAAGAGGATTACTAATTTCCATTGATAACATATGTATTAGTTTCTTTAAATACTTGATGGATAAATATGTCCCTTAGGTACTACCATGGCTGAACTTACAGCCAAAATAAAAAACATTGTCATCTTAAATATTACCTGGAAAAATATTCTAGGCACATAGGGGTATGCAATAAATACAGAAAATCACTGACAGTAGTTATCATATACTGAAAATTACATTGATTCATTTTAATTCAGATATAAGGAAGCAAGAATAAAAAGTATATCTTTTATTTTTAAAATATATTCACTTCTTCTCATATTGACTTAGAAAGGCAAAAGTTTCCAAAATACTAGGAACTTCCTACATCAAGCAATAAGGAAGTCTCTTCATGTTTTTAACATTTTCATAATGTTCTATTTTTAAAGTCTTGTTGAAAAATTATATTTTCACATTCTATTTATCAAAACACATAACAAACTCCTAAGTGAAGATGTTGTTCTCTGTCTTGGTGACATTCAGGCAGTGCATTGGTTACATACTGATTTAGAACCAGGACATTCCATTGAAGTGATGGGAGCTGTGTATACAATTCCCTGTGCTCGGGCTGGGTGGGGAGTTGCCCTTTCTGCTCCCATCATGTGGCCCTGATCATTGAGACAGGACAGGTGGTTGCCCTGGGCTGCAAAACTTCGTGGGGGGAAGCGTGGCTGTTCAGTGACTGCTAAATATATGAACTACTGCAGTCCATTAAGGCATGAGTTTCTGCGCTTATTTTCACAATGAAAGTCCTAGGACTATTTAATGCCTGAACACCTAGAGTAGGCCTGCTTTCCAAAAGATCCTTTTTTTTTTTCCCTGCCACCTTGGAAAAATTTAGCCAGGTTTTCTGTGTCTGGGGAAACAACAAATACACCATATTTGAAAGATACAACCATGAAGTCATCATATAGAAACTCAAAGGAGTTCTTTCTCTATCTTATCTTTTGTGTTTTTAATCAAAACTTCCAATATACCTATATGAAATGCTTTATCAAGAAATAGGTAATTCATGTCTTTGTGTAATAGGTTACATTTCTTTTCAATTGCTTTGACTCAGAGGCAAGTACTGCAATATTCAATATTTAATAAAATTTAATTTCTCAGAAACAATGGAATGAAGTCAAACATATATAGTACAAAATGAAGAATAATATAAGAATATTTTAAAATTAATTTTACCTTTCCACTTGCAATGTAAAGGAATTAACATATTTTGGTTTTCCATTTTATTTACTTTTATCTTTTAAAAAAGCTATTTAAATAACATTTAGCTGTTTTAAATTTTCTAGATATTATGGCATTTTATACCTAATTTTATATTTTAGGCACCAATAAATGCACACGTACTCATTACTTGTATCTTCCCAAAATAATTCTCAAAATATGAGGACTTTTTTCAACCATTTTCTGCCCCCTCTACCTCAAAAAGAAAGCTAATAAGCCAATTTTTTAAAGAATATCCCATGTCTCACTGTGTAACAAACCTGTTTCAGAAGAAAACAATACATACATATGGAAACAAAACAAAAAAAATGGGTAATGAAGGCATACCAAATAAGTCAGGAGCATTAATTAGAAAAAGTCAATGCTTTGGTTACAGAGCTATTCAGTGGGTTTTTTAAAAGATTTTATTTATTTACTTTTAGAGAGAGGGGAAGGGAAGGAGAAAGAGAGGGAAAGAAACATCAATGTGTGGTTGCCTCTCGCATGCCCCCCACTGGGGACCTGGCCCACAACCCAGGCATGTGCCCTGACTGGGAATTGAACTGGCAACCCTTTGGTTCACAGCCTATGCTCAATCCACTGACCTACACCAGCCAGGGCCTATTTAGTGGTTTTGATGGAAATTTGAAAGCACATTGAATATTTGGGCCCCAATGCTCTTAGTCATAGACATGTTTGATATTGTCAGATAATATTAAGATAAATCCCAAATGTCACAACACTAATTATTGAATTTGATACACTTTTCATTGAAATGTTTTTTTCACATTGAAATGATGGGCCCAAACATAAACATGTGTCATCTTTGGGGGTTTCATTGGAAGCCTTTGATCCTGCAATCTAGTGATTGAAACTAACTATGAGTTGGCATTTGACATATCTAAACAATGCAAAGTTATACAAACAACATATGAATTTATATATGTATAGTGAGAAATTATAGGAAGAAACAGGGTAACTCTGATGGGGGTAAAACCCCCATATACACATATGTATGCATATATACACACATACACATATTCACACATTATTAGAGAACATCAAAAAGGGTGATAAAATAGTTTCACAAAATTAAGTTTGCTAAAGTTATTCTTTACGGTATATATAAAATGCTACAAATGGGCATTCTAAGCCCTAATGTGAAATTTTGAATTTATATATTAATATAATTTCTCTATCTTTTCATAATTACAACTTGCATACCAAGAATTCTAGCTTCTTTGGTTTACAAACAAACAGAAAGATAATTATACATTTTTCTTTGATGTTTGTTTTTCATGGAAATAGGAACTCATTGTTTTTAAGCTGCACAGACTCCAAAGAGAAAAATGTGCAGCAGATTTTTATATACGTGACCATAATCCTTTATGATATGTTTGGATTAAGAGATAAATTAACAGCAAAAGTAAGAAACTTTAAAGAACTTAACTTTCTAAAAAATAGAAAATCATAGAAGAAAAATGACTGGAATTTTCTGGAAAGAGAAAAGAGCATATGGTTAAAAATGAAGACATTTCTTTTAGGAAGTATGTGGCCATGAATTATGACTGCCTTCTAGGAAACAGACCACAAGAGCAGCAACATTTATGTAAACAAAAAGGCCAATGCTGGGTACTCAGTTGGTCACAGCACCGTCCTGATATGCCAAGGTTGTGCACTTCATCCCCAGTCAGGGGACATGCAGGAATTAACAAATGAATGCATCAATGGGTTTAAAAACACATTGATCTCTTTCTCTTTCTCTTTCTCTGAAATGAATAAATTTTTAAAAAAGGGTAAGTAAACTCAATGACAGGATTATAAAATAATGACTCAGTTCCATTTTTAAATTTGAGGTATTTCCAAACTGCTTTCCACAGTGGCTGCACTAGTGTGCATTCCCACCAACACTGCAGAAAGGTTCCCCTTTCTCCACATCCTCACCAGCACTTCTTGTTTGTTGATTTATTGATGATAGCCATCTGACACGTGTGAGGTGATACCTCATGGTAGATTTAATTTACATTTCTCTGATAATTGTTGACCTTGAGCATCATTTCATGTGTCTATGGGCCATCTTTATGTCCTTTTTGGAGAAGTGTCTATTTAGGTCCTTTTCTCACTTTATTTTTTTATTTAATCTTTATTGTATTTTTTTCTCATTACCATTTAGTCCCCATATATTCTACTCCCCTCAGCAATTGCCACATTGTTGTCCATGTCCACAAGTCCTTTTTTTTTCGATTTGCTCAATCCCTCCCCCTCCTAACCAGCCCCACAGCAGTCAGCCTGCTGTCCATCTATAAGTCTGTCCCCATTTTCCTTGTTAGTTCAGTTTGTTCATTAGATTCCATATATGAGTGAATTGTATGGTATTTGTCTTTATCCAACTAGCTTATTTCACTTAGCATAATGTTTACAAGGTCCATCTATACTGTTGCAAAGGGTAAAGTTTTCTTCTTTTTTACATCCAACTAGTATTCCATTGTGTAAATGCCCCATAGTTGTTTTATCCACTCACCTACTGATGGACACTTGGACTGCTGCTCTATCTTGGCGATTATAAATAACGCTGCAGCAAACATAGGGGTTCTTATGTTCTTTAGAATTAGTGTTTTGGGCTCCGGATATATTCTCAGAAGTGGAATAGTTGAGTCAAAATGCAGATCCATTTTTTAAAATTTTTTGAGTTATCTCCACACTGCTTTCCACAGTGGCTGCATCAATCTGCATTCCCACCAACAGTGCAAAAAGTTTCCCCTTTGTGTATATTCTTGCCACCACTTGTTGTTTGTTGATTTATTGATGATAGCTTATTCTGACTGGTATGAAATGCTATGTCATTGTGGTTTTAATTTGCATTTCTCTGATGATTAGTGACTTTGACTTTCTTTTTACAAGTCTATTGACCATCTGTGTGTCTTGTTTGTAGAAGTGTGTTTTCCCACCTAGTTTTCCCACTGCTGGAAATATAACCAAAGAAACTCAAAACACTAATTTGAAAGAACCTAAGCACCCCATATGTTCACTGCAATGTTATTTACCATCAACAAGATATAATAGATGGGTGCATAAAACAACTATGGACATTTACACAATGGAATAGTACTTGGCCATAAAAAAAAAGAAGAAAAATTTACCTTTTGCAACAGTGTGGATGGAACTGGAGAATATTATGCTAAATGAAATAAGCCAGTCAGAGGAAGGCAAATGTCATGTGATTTCACTCATATTGGAATCCAATGAACAAATTGAAACTAACAAGCATAATAGAGACAGACTTATAGATAGAGAGCTGATTGACCACTATGAGGGGGATTAAGGAGGTGGAAATTAGTGGAAAACTTTTAATTTTAGGTAATAGCTAAAAAACTTAGCAATCAATGTATGTAAAAAAAACAATTGTTTCAAGAACTGAAGGTATGACCCACCTTGACTCTAGAAAATCAAGAAGTTCCTCTTTTTTGCCTCAAGAGGATGGCAGTCAATCAAGATGGTAACTGAGCCATTGTTCTCCAAGATCATATGCCCATTGCCCAGGACACAGACAAAGACCACCACCCAGGGCACAGATAAGACCAGTGCCTAGGGCATGGATGCAAGAATCCTACAGCCTTTATCTGATTAACTTTTTCCCTGAATTCCAAACCCTTTACTTCCTCCTTCTTTTCTTCTCCTTACAAAAAAGGTTAGTTTAAAATAGAATTTAAGATGGTAAGTTAGGATACACACCTGTCTTCTCAGATCACCATCTGAAAAAAAGCTCCAGTAAAGACTCAATCCCTGTCTCTTTTTATTGGGTCTGGTAGATGACAGGCATCATGAATGCCAGATTTTCTGGTTTCAGGTGGAGGGATTGAGCAAAAAGGAAAAAGGACTCATATGCATGAACAACAGTGTGGTGATTGTGAGGGGGAGGGGGTTATAAGGTGCATAAATAGTAATGGAAAAAATAAAATTAAAAAATAAAAAAGCGAAATAAAAATAAATGAATAAAATAATGACTCAGATAATTTTAAGAACAGTTGATATTCTTTAAAGTATAAAATTTGAAAACACAAATCAAAATGCACAGAATGAAAAATATGTGATGGAAGAAATAAAATATTTGTAATAAAAGTCAACCAAGATTAAAGGATTATGCAAAAGCATACTTATCTTTTATGTGAGAAAGTCTTTGTGAGGATTTTGAATGGAAAACAGGATTGCAAACTTAAAAACTTTAAAGTATTTCAGTGTTAAAGTCTACTTTCTAAAATTGGGTACCCAGATATTATGGGAAACATGACATATAGTGGGTGATATCCATCAGAGAGGCAGTATTACACTAAATACCAAGTCTTATTCGCTGTGATGGAGTCTCTGTAGACCACTGAGTCGTCCTGTGGTCATTAACTTTGTGTAGTTCTCAGAGGTCCCATGCCTGAGGGGTCTCTAAGACATATTATTACACTTTCATTCAAATCAACAGAGCTCAGAAATGCCATTTAAAAATTAATCAGTGGTAACACCCAAGTACTTATTTTATTTGGGAAATTATTTTACACAAGATATCACAGTGTAACTTCCCTTTCTTTTCTTTCTTCCTCTCTTTCTCCCTCTCTCTCTCTCTCTCTTTTTTTTTTTTTCGACTTTGCTTTCTATTCTGTCATTTGCCTGAGAGCTTTGGGATCTTTCAACACATCAAAGGCAGATGCTAAGGTAAGTGCCCTCCTGAAAATATTCTGTGACTGACAGTCAAGCAGGTCCCTATTCACCGTCTTGTGAAAAGAATGAAGGATGAGGATTGGCCTGGATTCCTCTTAGGTGATTTAGAGGTTTCACCATTTCATCATTGTTTTGGCATGAGAAATTTATGCTTTCAAGGACCAGTTTTTTAAAGACTAAAAATGAAGTGATTTCAGACATTTGTCAATTTTCTGTTCATAAAAGCTTGGTGGCAATGGAATTGAACACTCACTCCATCATTTTTGTTGTTGTTGTTGTTTATAAAAAATGTTTTGGCTCTTTATTCCAGGGTTTCTGTTTTAACTCACAGTGAGCATAGTACATATCTATGGTCATCAAATTACTGCCCAAAGGTTTCTGCATCTTAATGTTGTCAAACTTCATAACAACTATTCATCTAAGTGTAACAGGGTGCTTATCAAGAGAAAGATTAAACACAGTGCCCTTTCAGAAGAGTCTTTAAAATACCAGTTTTTCCTTAAAGTGCCTGAGCAGACTAGATTTAGGAAACAAATATATGGAATGATAATTCATAGAGCAAAGTTTTTGGAGCATAACTTTGTGACAGTTATTGTGCTTTGCGTGGATTATTCATTCAGCTGTAACATCTTTAAGGCAAGTACTGTTTTAATTCTCATTTTATGTATGAAGAATCTAAGTTTTATAAATGCTAAATGCCTTGCCCAGAGTCATACAGATATTAAACTGTCAAAGCAAGATTTGATGGACTGTATTTTTACTATAATTCCATTGTACATAATACTAAAATTAATAGATGGTTTTTGTGACAGGTGAATGACCATATTAGAGTCTTATTAGTCGGTGTGAAAGATCTGATAGCTTCACGCCAAGTGGACACCAATTAATAAAGTGATATAGGAATTCCCATTGATAAGAAACATTCCTTGAACAATGTTAAAGAATAGAAGCTACATTCACTTACACATCCATAGCTTTTCTTTTTCTTTTACACACCAAAAACATGTAAAAACTTTTCATGATGATGGGAATTATTTTTAAATGAAATCAAAGTTTATACACCAAGAATTTACAATTAAGGAAAAGCAACTGCATACAGTATTTAAAAGTCATCATGTAGTTGAAACGTCTACCACTCAGAATAGCTTCAAATGAAAAGAAGTATGACATGCATGAAGGCACAGGTTTGAGGTTGACATTGGCTGTATCCCTGCCATCTTCCCACCTTGAGCCCCAACTCTTACTCTCTTTACCTTCAGTTGCATGCTATGCCACTTGGGTACCTGAACCCTAGAATCTCCCCAAAGCTAGACAAACTTCTTGTTTAGAAAGGATAGACTGGGGTTTTATAACTGGCTGCTGAAAAAAAAAAAACTGCTTAAGGATTGAGCATGTTGTTAGCCACAACAGCTCATAACATCAAGTTTGGGTTTTTCCTGCTGTACACATTGCCTGCAAGGTCTGGAGGAGTGTGACCTCAGTTATGGCTCCTTTGGGACCACTCTTTGAGACCTAATTGTGGTTGCTTATGACTATCAGTGACCAGCCCAAGGACCCAGGCTACACCAGAATGCCCTGTAGGCTAAGGAGATCAATTCCTCATATCCCACCTGTTACTCTTTGGGACACTCAAGATGTCATGGCTTATTATTTAGGAAGCACTTCCCTTGAGCATTTTCTGAGTCCCATTGTTATTCTGAATTATATTAATTAAAAACAAATTAAAATTATGAGCGAATGAATATTTACTTTATATGTAAAATATAATTTTTTAAAAATAGAATTTAGTTTATGATTTTTAGCAGTTGTTTGGATGAACACATATGTGTGTTCAATTGGAAATTACTATTATTATCATGCACTGCTGCTTATGAAAACTATAAAGCCTTCTGGAGAAGGTGGTGGTATAGATAAACATGGCTTGCTTCCTTGCACAACCACATCAGAATTACAACTAAAATATAGAATGAGCATCACTCAAACAATCAAAAATTGAGCTGAGCAGAAGCCTGATAACAACGGAATTAAAGAAACCACATCCTTCCAGACTGGTAGGAGGGGTGGAGATGTGGAATAAGCTTGTCCCACATCCATGTGTGGTGGATAAAAATTCAGGAGGGATATCTCAGAATCAGAGTCCCAGCCATACTCCAGACTGTCCAGCTCAGGGTTCCAGTGCCAGAAAGGTAATTCCCTATGACTTCGGTCGGCAAAAAATACTGGGGATTGATTTGGTGGAAGAAACTTCTGGAGTTTCCAGCAATTACCCTTAAAGACCCTTAAATTACCCTTAAGTCCACACATGGACTCACTCAGACTCACTCCATTTGAGTTCCAGCACTGGGTAGCACCTTAAAAATTACCAGTGGCATACAAGGAAGAAATGAAATGTCCGGGGGAGCTGGGGGATAGCTTTCTCCCTGACAGAAAGGCAGGCAGAGACCACTGAACCTTTTCTGTGCCCTCCCCCCACAGAGCAACAATGCTGGCAGGCAGGTACCATATCTCAGTCTCCATTAACCTGAGTAACACTCTTTGGCCTGCCCTGGAGATCCCCTAAAACTCCATCCCATTCAACCTACAAAACCACCCAAACTATTAACTATGACTTTTCCTTATGAATGGATAGTTTGGCTCATGCTTCACAACTTCCTAAGTTCTCCCAAACAAGCAATAGTCAGCCTCAGTAAGCCCCCAGCCCCTGTACCTCTTGCTAAGTAGTCCCAGGCCTGGCACTAACAGTAACCAGTCTAGATTCATAGCTTGCCTTCATCTGGGATCTCTAAGCCCAGCACAGGTAGCAGCCATCTCAGATTGTTTTATAGTTCATTCACAGTGGCCCTGAAAAGAACTCAGGTAAGCTTGGCTTACATGACCTAGGAAACCTGGAGCCAGCACACCCAGTGGATACATAGGTATAGAACACAACAGAGTATTACCACCTTGCCCCTGCACAGCTAATCCTTCATGGAAGGTGAAAGTTTGTGGTCAGTGGGCACAGCTCATCTCACTGGACTGGATAAATTCCTCCCATTGATCTGCCAATAGCAATTAAGGCTCAAGTACAAGAGGAGGGTGTGCTCAGCACACACAAAGAGTACATCTCGAGTACAAAGCTTGGGGAGATTGTGCCACTGGACTCTACAGGACACCTACTACATCAGGCCATACTACCAAGACAGGGAGTCATAGCAGCTTTATCTAGTACATAGAAACAAAAACAAGGAGACTGACAAAATGAGGAGACCAACAACATTGCCCAAATGAGAGAACAGATCAAAACTCCAGAGAAAGAACTAAACAAAATGGAGATAAGCAATCTATCAGCTGCAGAGTTCAAAACACTGGTTATAAGGATGCTCAAGGAACTTAGTGAGTGAGAATCTCAACAGCATGAAAAATATCCAGCCAGAAATGAAGGATCCAATGAAATTAATGATTTACAGGGAAACAACAGTAGAGTGGATGAAGCTGAGATTCAAATCAATGACTTGGAACATAAGGAAGCAAAAAACAACCATCAGAACAACAAGAAGAAAAAATAATGAAAAAAACGAGAACAAAACAAATATAGTGTCAGCAGCCTCTGGGACAACTTCAAGGGGTCCAACATTCACATGATAGGGTGCCAAAAGGGAAAGAGAAACAGTAAGAAATTGGAAATCTATTCGAAAAAATAATGAAAGAAAAATTCCCTAATTTGGTGAAAGAAATAGACATGCAAGTCCAGGAAGCAAAGAGAATCCCAAACAAGATGGATGCAAAGAGACCCACTCCAAGACACAACATAATTAAAATGTGAAATGTTAAAGATAATGAGAGAATCTTAAAAGCAGCAAGAGAAAAGCAGTTACTTACCTACAGGGATGTTCCCATAAAACTATCAACTGATTTCTCAGAAGAAACTTTGCAAGCTAGAGGGGATTGGCAAAAAATATTCAAAATCATGAAAAGTAAGGACCTATAGCTAAGATAGCTCGACCCAGCAAAGCTATCATTTAGAATTGATGGGCAGGTAAAGAGCTTCCAAAACCAAGTAAAAACTAAAGGAGTTCATCATCACAACACCATTATTATATGGAATGTTAAAGGGACTTACTTAAGAAAAAGAAGATCAAATCTCTGACCAATAAAATTACAATAAATATATATTTATCAACAATCAAATTTTAAAAGCAAACAAAGAAAACAAGAAGAACAGAGACAAAACTATTTATATGGTGAGAATTTTGATGTTTTACAGATGGGAGGGAAGTGTGGGGGAATGGGTGAAGAGGTGAGGGTGTTCAGAAGTACAAATAGGTATTTACAGGATAGCCATGGAGATGTAAAGTACGTTATAGGAAATGGAGTAGCCAAAAAACTTATACACATGATCCATAGACATGAACAATAGTGTGGGGATTGCCTGAAGGAGTGGAGGATACTGGGTGGAAGGGGGCAAAAGGGGAATAATTGGGAGAGCTGTAATAGCATAATCAAGAAAATATAATTAAAAGCAAAAAGAGAAAACTATAGAGAAATAATCTGTATTCCTATGGATAAACATGCTCTGGAATGAAAGACTATATCTAATGGAAAATTGTGTCTGCAATATACCTTTCTGAGTTATCTAGTCTGTATTACCTTTGAGCTATTACACAGCTGTAATTTTAGGTACCATATTTTTCAGACTATAAGACACATATTTCCCCCCCAAATTTGGGAGGAATAATGGTCATTAATGCTTGTGTTGAGTTCTATTTACATTTACATTGGTGAAATATTATGCTATTTATGTTATTAAGTATTTTACCACATTTTTTGCCTAAATTTTTTTTTCCTATTTCCCTCCTCTAAAACCTAGGTGTGTGTTATGGTCCTAAAATATGGTAATTGATTCATATTCAAATTTAGCTGTGTCAAATAGAGGTTCGACTGATTCTTCTCTTTCATCATATGAAGAAGCCAACTTTGCCTACATGTGCATATTCATTTGAATATTCCTGAGTTATAAATATGTGTATTTTTAATTTTCTTTTGAGCCATATATATATAACATCTGCCTGCGTACTTCATTAAATAAGTTAAATAAAATTGCTAACTATTGTTCATATTTATGTATTTTTCTGGCAAGTATCTTGTAACAAAACTGACTGATGAGCTACTTCACTACTATCTTATAATCTGCATACAAAGTGTAAATGCAAATGGGATAATATATGAGAAAATGCTCTGCCAACTCTAACACCCTTTACAAATAAAGCAGAGTTATGACAATGATAAATTAAAGGGATATAAGAAATATATTATTGGAGATAAATCTAGTATTTTCACTCAAGGGGAAATTGAAAATTTTACTTTTCTGTCACAAAAAGTTCAGATACTCTGAAAATAACAGGAAAGGCTGATCAAAGTTGAGAAAACAGAGCATTCAGACAGTGATGAATTGTTTAAAGAAAATCAGCCCGGATCACAGAAAGATAGCCATAACTGCCAAAGCTGATAGTATTTTGCTTGATAAAATAATATAGTTGTCAGAGAAAATTGGGGACATAATTTTAGTATAGTCCAAATTGTTCCCTAAGTGCCCAGATAGAAAACTAAATATACAAGGTCAACTGTTTCAGGGGAAGGTGGAAGACAGCTACTTGGATAAAATAACTGTCTTGAAGAATGAAGACGAATGATAACAGGACACAAAAAACCTTAGTATGGACAGAAGTGACAAGAGCTATGTATCAAAGACCCACATTAATTCCAATTGTAAAAAGTTAGATACCAATGATGTGAAAGGTAAAATACTCAACAAGATAAGCTATGTTTATTTGAAAAAAACTTTGAGTCTAATGTCAGCAATTTATTCAAAGATTATGGTCACTAACTTTTCAAAGATTCGGCTAAGCTACATTGGACAATAATTTGAATAGACTACTAACAAGTGTTATTCACTGTCATATTGCTAGAACAATGATGCCACTGACAAGGAAGATAAAAGTAAATTCTCCAAGTCTTTAACATATTAAAATAAAAAATTATCCTGGGTACGTATTGTGTCTAAATGTGGGTGTGGCCGGGCATGTGCCAGTGCTTGCACAAGCACGTGTATGTGACTGATCAAGCATATATGCAATGAAATCACCTTTATGCCTTTCTAGTGTTCGTTGCCTTTTCCCTCAGCCAGAAGAGCTGAAAGCATGTCATCTTCTCAAGTTTCAAAAAAAAAATAGTGTTGAAATCTGTATGGATTTGGCAATGAGCAGTGAAAGTGGAATTTCCCTGCAACCTCAGGGTCTGGTGCTATAAAGAGAGAATTTTTTTAGTATGAAATTATCTTGAGTTATCTGATTATCATGCTACTTCAAGCATGATACACTTAGTTTGATAATTAAGGACACACTCATTTTATTCCCTGAGTTAAGGATATATATTATTTTTTATTAATTACTTATTGCTTATGCTATTATAATTATGCACATTTTTTGTCCCCCCTCCGCCCAGCCCACCCCTCATTTCTACAATCAACCCCCATACTGTTGTACTTGTCCATGGGTCCTTCATATACATACTTTAACTAATCTTTCACCTTCTTTCTTTCTTTTGTTTTAAAAAATCTTATTGTATTTTCCCATTACCTGTTAGTCCCTTTATATCCCCTCACTCCCCACAGCCACCACACTGTCGTCTTTGTCCATGACAGATGAAAGGTAGTCACATGGAGATGAGATAACCACTCTGCCTGGATAATTGTAGGACACCCAGGATGTGATAAAATCCTCAATAAACATCCTCTCAGAAAAAACAATCTCACTCCCTACCTATGAATTCTTAAGCATGTATACATGTTAAAAACTGTACTTACTTATTTTTATTTTTTGTATTTTATTTCATCTTTATTGTATTTTTATTACCTTTTAGTAAAGAATCTATGCATGTTTATTAAGTCTTTTTGATGAGACCTCTATGAGTGGGGGAAAAAAACGTGTGACCTGAGGTCAAAAGAATGCAGAAAATGTTAGAAAGGAAAAGCTGAGTCACTAAAATGGCTAATACCACACGATTTCCAGAGCTTGTCTGTATTCCTTCCACAACTCAATTCAACTCAGACTCATTGAGCCTATTCTAGTGGATGCCACTATGCTTGGTTCTAGGGAGATACAAATATTAACAGGAGATACTTCTTTTCTAGCACATGTGTCCTGGGAAATGTACTTTATTCACTTTTCTTGTTTCATTTCTAATTATTTTGGGTGGTATTTTAATATCCCTTCAAATTTTGGTGATAAAATATAGTATATATGTTGTTCCAAATAGAATTTCCCTCAAGGTATTCACAGAGTGTAGACAGGTCAGGTACATACAGAACTATAATGAAAATGGCAACTTCATTTATAGAATATTTTCAGATTTGAAAAAGTTTTTACTTATTTGGCCTGTTTTGAAATTCATAGCTTAGCGAAGCAGGTAAAGTAATAACCGGTAAAAAGACCTAAGATTCCAAGTTATTAACTGATTATTGACTAAGAAAGAACTTGAACCGCCATGTCCTGATTGTAAATCTGGGATTCATTGCACTGCACCAAAACTACAGGGTGGGGTAACAGTATGTTTACTGTTGTTTGTATGGAAAATAATACAATCATTAATAAATAATAATACAATAATAAACGTTTTGTTTCAGGTATTCACAGCAGTAAACCTCCTTGTGCCACACCCTGGATAGTAAAGCCAGAAGTAGTATCACCATCACTACACTAGAGGGCAGGTATTTGAATGATAATGAATGACTACACTGTGATCTCAGAGACACCTGAAAATACTCATATCAGTGGTGCCATGCAAAAACAAATGATAAATATTGATGGTTCAAGTGGAAAATACATTTTTAAAATAATTTAATATTAGCTGAGTAGGTCAGCCTGGAATTTCTACACATTTATAAGTCCTCATAAACTTGCTTTAAAATGTTTCCTCTAAGTATAATATACAAATCACCACATATGTGCCTTAAAGTTGGTTGTTAAATGATTTTAAGATGGTGTATTTTATTTATAATAAATAATTTGAATATTAGTAATAAAAGTATTTCAGTAAATAAAAATGAAATTCTAGGGCCTTGATGCTCCAGTTCATGGATTCATGAAAATGTCAAATGCTTTGAGAAAATCATTGTCAAGCCCAGAAGTCAGAGAAATGGTAACTTTGTATCAGTCTGAGCCTGTTTGACTCTCACAAATGATGGGGAGTTGACGTAAAGATGCACTTCTCAAAGCACGTTCTGTAATACAATAATTTCATTGTTAAATATTTGTACAAAACAAACAAATGTTACTTATAATAACTAAGGGGTTGCAGCTATTTGAATGTTATTTACTTCAATATGTTTCTAATACATTAACATATTAGTGCAAATTGTGGAGAAGACTCTCAAAGAAAAACAGAAGGTAGATGTTAAAGCACAGAAAGCAGAAGCTATTAAAAAAAAAACTATCGTGATAGGAGAAAAGATACCTCAGCATTGAACCAGCTGCATTCCACATGCAGCATGGGCTAGTGGGAATGTGCATCCAAGCAGCGGGGTGAGTGTTAGTGGAGCGGAAATTACTAAGAGGAAGCATCAGGACTAAGGAGGGCTTCTGGCTACCCTGGCTAACAGAATTTTAGCTAAAGGCAGGTGAGAGTGATCAGATACCAAAAGTGGGGGGGGGGAGACATTTGATCAGACATTAAGGGTTGGAATTCTTACTAAATGTACTCACCAGGATTCTTTCTAGAACTGGACTTAACAAGGAAGAACCTAACAGCCCAAGGTCGGGCCTACTCAAAAGAGAGCTCAGAAGAGACTTTCCAAAATGTAGTCAAGGAGAGAATCTCGTCAGGGATAACTTGTGTTTCCTAAGGATTTTAGGTGCCAAATGTGTCATTGCTGTTTTCCATTAAACTGCTCATGGAATTTTCTGACACTTAGCATGCTTTGAGAAAAGGATTGATATAGCATCATTTCAGTCTATATTTCTTAGACTTCAGTTCTCTAGCACTAAGGGCAATTCCTGGATGGCTTAGGGCCTTTTTGCATCAGTGTCATAATGCGATAGGAAAGAATAAGGGTGATAAAACATAAGAATATGAGGGAAAGGATGAATGTATCACATGTTAAGTGTTTCTTGTTTTTAGTCAACATTCTAGAGACTATATACTGAACACTGACATGTATCCTGCTTCACACATGAGAAAGCAAAGGTTCAAATCTTGCTCAAGAACACTTGTCTCATAATTTGGAGAACCAGGATTCAAAGTCTTTCTAGAGTCCACATATTTTAAATACAGAATTTTCTATCATGATGGAAAACAAGAATAAGAAGAGATTAATTTGAAAACAGAGGGGAAATACGGAGAGGTGAGGGACACAAATATGGATGAATCTTGCTAATCATAAAAGTAACTCAGGGAAGTAACTGAATAACACACATATGTGGGTGGGTCCCACCAAGAGTGACATCAGGAGGCATTGCCATTTAAGTGATTATTGCAGAACAGGCTGCCCCAGAGGAGATGTGAATGGTAACTGTGGGGCGAAGAACTGAGGGTCCAGTCCTCTGGTTATAGCTTGACCTTCTGCATCACTGGAAAATAAAGGTAGCAGCTTGATTTTTGGTTCTCAAATCATGGTTAACCAAATTATATTTTTCTAAATCAAGGTTATAAGACATCCTAAGTTTTAAAATGTGTTATGTGATAAATAAATCAATACTCAAACAAACAAGCAAACAGAACCCTAACATTATGATTAGGCAAACGCTATAATTATGGACTCTTTCTTAATCCTGAAAAAATAGTAAATGGAATACCCTAAATAATACAATGCTATATCTTTCTTCTTTCCCTATCTTATCATGATAAAGGTAGATAGGAAGATTAAAAAATTCATGTGTTTCACCTGGCTGGCGTAGCTCAGTGGATTGAGCGCGGGCTGGGAATCAAAGTGTCCCAGGTTCGATTCCCAGCCAGGGTACATTCCTGGGTTGCAGGCCATAACCCCCAGCAACCGCACATTGATCTCTCTCTCTCTCTCTCTTTCTCTCTCCCACTCCCTCCCTTCCCTCCCTAAAAATAAATAATAAATAAATAAAATATTTAAAAAAAAATTCATGTGTTTCTTTGGACATCTTTGCACTTTAAAATATTAAGGACGCCTAATTGTGAACATTTGCAAATTTACAGAGGAACAGACTACCTCATCATCTATTATGAAACACAGTTTCCTTACTGTAAATTCAAATATCTCTAAAGGCTTAAGTTTAGGGAAACCATTTGTACCTAAAGATTCTCATACTTTTTATTTTTGTAAAAGTTTAAGCAATCAGGTTTTTTCAATTTTTCATTTATTTTTTTCAGGTTTTTTAATTCTCTAAAAGGATTTTTTTTTAAAAAACCCATAGATTATAAAAAAGGGCAAACATCCAGAATTGGATGTAAATCCTACTTCGAGGTCACAGAGATTCATTGAAACTGAGGAAATTAGACCTGTACTATGAGAAACAATTGTTATTTTTCAATGTTTCATTTTTCTAGAGAAGGTCAAGATTTCTTGCCCTGAGTTAAATGAAATTTAGGACAAATAAAAAGAATTGATCTAGGTTAAAAAAATTAGGAATTAGTGAATTAAGGTCTGCAGGTAAAAGTTAGAGTAAATCTACATAATTTTTAAAGGTTTAGCAGTGTTTATGTCACTGATTCATGAGATGGAAATAATTTTTCTTGCCATTGTATGGGCTGACAAAGTTTCTCTTTTATAACAAACGAATAAATAACAAACGAATTCTCTCTTTGTAGTTTTATCTGAAACAATAAAGTAGAAACCTCTTTTTTCTTGTCTTTTATTATGACATCTGTTACATACAACTGCCATTATTTATACTGTGTGCATATAGAAGAATAGTGTAGCAAGAAACAAAGGAAAATACTGAAGAAAGTAATAATAAATCTTTACCGGTATTAGCCTAGTTACCTTTATTTTAAAAATCAGTGTTTTTGGTCTCACAAAATATATTTGGTCTAGTCAGTGATATGCTATGGATTTTAATTGCCATTTATACTAATATCTAATGTTCTTATCTTAGAGTAAAAACTTGAAGCAATTACTACAGAGAGAAAATACATTTTTAAGTATGATAATTTATTAAGGTTGAGAGAAACAGAAACTTCACAGATAAATGTGTTGTCAAATTTTCAGCATCTTCATAGTCTTTGTGGTCTTTCCAAATTTAATATAATAAATGAATAAACATCATGTAAAGGAAAATTAAATTATCTTCCACAGACAATGAACTTTATAATTGTTTTGTTGTAAAATATTGTTTATCATTTTGCCATGGGGAGCCATTTTTATTTGTAATATGATTTTAAAAATGGACTTAATTAACTCACTTTTAATGACAATTACAGATATTTTATTATACTCTCATCTTAGCTCACTAAAAATTCAAAGTGCACACAAATTATATTTCAAAAGAAAAGTTTAAAAAAGAATATTACATAATCTGAATGTTTTAGGCAATTTTTTATAGATTCACAATAAGAGAAAGAGAAATAATTGGCACAGTCAGGGACCAGAGTTGAGAGATAAAATTAGCACTTGACACAAATCCAGATATATTCAAGGTTTAAGCTAATATAGCATTTAGAATATTGAGTCATTTTTTCATGTTAGAAAAGTTTGAAATCTTAATGTGGCTTATTTTGTGAGATCCTAAAACTATTAGTAAACAGTTCTTAGTCTCCAACTAGATTTTTATTTTAAAGGAACAGTTTAAATAAAAAAATAAAACTAAGTTAAGTAAAACTTTAAAATACAAGAGGCCAGTTTTTTTCTTTTAAATTATGGAAAGACAAACATCTACCACCACAAAAAAAACTTTTCAGGTGGGTCCACACTTTGCTACTCTTCTTTGTGAGAAAATTTTAGAATTTTAATTATAGAAGAGTTTAGGGCAATCACTCAAGTAATTTAAAGGCAATAATTATATTGCTGATCAATAACACACATGCCCTTAGGAATTTACAATATTTGGTTGAAGTAGGTGCTCCACATGAATTAATCATTTTTTAGAGGAATCAGAAAATGATTATGTCTGAAGACACTGTTTCCTGAGCCAGGACAAAGATTTCATTGAACAAGCAGTATTCAATCCTGGATGGGTGTGGAGAGGATGGCTTGAATAAGGAAAAGTAAGAAACTATTTGCAGGAGCTCAGCATTCACTAAGAATAAGGATAGACAAGGATTTTTTAGTATTTTTTATTTATTTTACTGTATTTTCTTTGCTTAGATGATTGAAATCTTCTAGGAGCCTTAGCCGCCTTCATGTAATCAAATCACAGGAATAAATTCCACCCAGTTTACAAGCCTGGCTCACATCCTACGGGAAGGAACCCTACAAGCCCTGCACACTGGAAGCGGCCATCATGAGAGCCAGTTTACATTCTGTCTAGTACATGTGTGTTTACTGTGAACACTCATCAAGCTGTATGTTTTATGATATATGCACACTTCAGCCTGGTTTACCTAACATACATATAAAATAGATATATATATATATATAATATCTATTTTATGTGTTTAAAAAATATATATAAAATAATAGAAAAATATATACAAGTTGAGTAAGACAAAAGAGAGATAAAAAATACAGAAGATACCATAGGATAGCTGTTGAATACACAGGTATGCCCCAATTTCCAAAAGTTTGTTGTAGGCCACTTTGTTTTTAGAGTAAGTCTGCATTAGTACGGTAAAGGCTTTTGTTATAATAGTGAAACTCCTCTCCCAATTTCTTTCAGTTTGCAAAAGCAGGTACCAAAAGCATAAAGGCTAGTGGTGTAATGTGAACTTTGAGGAAAGGGGGTATCCTTTGCTTTCCACCATTTAGGTTTAGGAAAGGTTTCATAGGACCCTCTACTTTCAGATAGCTGGACATACTGGTAGATTCATAAGGGATGCTAATAGATACTCTGAAGAGGGACACAAAAAAACAAGGAATTTATTGATAAAAATATTGTGTATTTATTCTTACATGTTTAAACTTCAGTCACCTTCAAAGTACTCTCCATTTGATGCAATATACCTATCAAGACATTTTTTTTGCAGCTCAAAACAGTTTTTAAACTCTTCAGTTTTGATGCCTTCTGGTGCTTCTGCTGTTTTTTGTTTCACCTCTTCATGTTGGCTAAACATTTCTCTTTAAGGACTTTTTTCATCTGGGGATACAAAAAGTCACTTGGGGAGAGATCAGGTGACTAGAGAGGGTGGGGCATGGGGCTTATGCAGTTTTTGGTCAAAACTTTTAAACAATCAACACAATGTGGGCTCGTGACTCGCACATCACCCATGAAGAATGAGCATACACATTAAGTCTTCAAAAATTCACTGAAGCGGAATGCAGCATCTCACAGCAACACTGGGGGGAGGCTGATAATACAGGTTCCCAGAGCACTCACCTAGTGGGGGAAGCCCTCCAGGAGATAATTCCAGGTTTTTCTGATCCTCCCTCGTAGAATGTGGAGAACATAAGGAAACATTATTAAGAAAGAAGCAGTTCTAGAGTGACAAAATAGTGAGGATATATCTTATTACAGTAAGAATCATATTGTTTGCTTTCTTTTAAAACTGAGAGCAGTGCCAGAGTTTAAGGAGTGAGAAGAAGTTTGTGGTTTCATTATATATGAGCTTAAATGACCAATGCATACTCAGAGGAAATGCTGACCACTAAGGGTTCTCACAGAAACCAAAAGAGTAAGGAGATTCAGAGAGGCAAATTGAGACAAATCAGTTCTTCAGAGAAGCCAGTTAAATCATGGTTTTAAAAAAGATGTTTAAGTTTGTCTGAAATAATTTGGTTTGGTAAAGGGGTGAAAAAATTAACTAATTTAAGGTAACTCTATAGATAATATTTAGAAATGCAGAAATTACGATTCAGACAATTAGTAGTTTATAATTCTACTATTTTAAAATGCAAAACTTAAAAATATAGAAAAAATATGCTCTAACAACAGACAGGTATTACTTTAAACTGTGATACATTTGTGGAATAGAATATTATATAATATATGAATTTTAGAGAGTTTATTTTGCAATCATGTAATAATTGCCATGGAAACAGGTAGTGAATAAAGTCCCCAGATTTAAGAATTTTCATCACAAAGAAAGATAAATTGCAAAGAACATAAGGAAAATGTATTTTGTATTTTTATTCCTTTTAAAATTATTTCTAAAATAATAAGGTAGAAATAAATAACTGTGAAAAACACAAAGGTGCAGACATCACAGGATAGATTGTGGAGCCCCAAGGAATCAGAGAGGAGTTAGAGGAACATAATTCCAAGAATAGGTTAAATGAACATTGGCAATAGCTGGCGAGGACATTTCTCTGGGCTTCAGAAAAGAATAAGGGAAGTGATGAGTTGCCAACCCCATCGTTTAGTGGTTTAATAAAAATGTCTATGTAACATTTAGAACTAGACTGGTATAGAGCAGGGAATATTTCTCAGATCGGTGTGTGTTTTTAAACTTGAAAGTACTCTCTTCACAAATATCTGCTCTCCTGCCCTCAACTGCCCTGACAAATGAGAAACATTAGCAGTCTTTTGGGCACCTCCTGTTTTCAGATGATATTCTTCAAATCAGATCAACGTAAAACAAAACCTAAAATGAGGCTTTATGCCTTTTTCTTCACTATATGTTGCCTGCTTTTTTAACAGTTTGGATCATATTCTTATTTCTTGAAAGTGATCTTGTTTGTAATATTTTCATAGAAGACTGAATCACTCTGATTTTCTGTTTTGATGTTTCTTGCTCATGTTAGGGTCACTTTCCCACACTTTCTGCACTAAGGAGGAATCCACTGGCTCCAAAGGGATTTCTCACAATGTTTCAGTGGGGGAGTTAAGGATTTCTTTGCAGTTATGGATTATCTTTAACTTTCCTTGAGCTTCATTTTATCCCTTTCTTCTTGATACAAAGTATTAAAGGTGAACGGAATTTGCATATGAAAACAATGTCAGATGCTCAAGTTTGTTTAAATTAGTAGTGGTATTATGGATTGAGTTATGAATGTGGAACTGAGTATATGGATAAAAGTGATTAATTATCTAGCTAACCAAAGAATATATTGAAGACTGCATTGGCTTATATCTTCCTAGGGGATTGCTGTAGCTTTGAGTACTTTTGCATGCATGAGCAATAATATAGGGAACTTCTATCAAGCGCTTATCATTTAATAGGCATCAGGAGATAGAATTCCTAACAGAGACCCATCAGAAGATAGAACTGAAACTAAACCAGCCTATGGTAGCATGACCATCAATATTTTCTTAATTTCCTAAAAAATAATGATATTAATTGAGTTAATGATTTATGTAGGAAGAAACATTTAAAAGAAGAAAGGAAGTTTTCTTTATCTTTCATTTTGCAGTGAAAATCAACTATGGAATTAAATAGGAACTGACCAAAAAATGATTCTTCTTACCTCAAATAGAATGCTTGATTAAGGACTTGAATGAGATATAAAACTTTTTATCTCTAGTTCACTAGGCCAAACACCATCAAGATTAATTGTCACTAAAAGTTGATGCAATTAGATGGATATTAAGTAACACATGAGAATTTGCAAGTGGTCTGAATTTAAGTGGAAGGCCAAGTACTATATATCAAACCTGTGTTCATGACAGTTATTAATTGAATGAATCAGCCCTTAATCAATAGTCCTTTGGAGTGAATTGTCTGCTTCAATAAGGCAAATCCCACAAGAAATTATATTAGGGATTTATGTACCTGCCCATCTTATTGCATGAAGAAACATATTCTGCGGTTTGCCTTGATTTAAAATGTATTTAAAGGGTGTTTTTTATTAAAAATGAACTAATCCAATAAAATGGGGCCAATGCATTATAAAAGGTAAAAGATGAATGTTTCCATTAATTTTTCTTGCACATGGTAGGATTAGAAGTTACGCTAGTGGGAAGTTTGTCCCCATTTATTCTTCAGCCAAAAGTAGCAGGGCAAGCTAAGCACCTTGACATATCCATTTAACCTCTGCTTTGTATCAAAAAGCTGAACATTTATCAACCTCCCCAGCCTTGGCTGTTTGAATTGCTTAGAGAGAGCATCTGTATTCAAACATATGCTGTGGATAGCTACTAAGATATTTTAGCCAGTTTGGTTTAGCAGCTGTTCTGTAAAGCTGAGATGAGTAATTTAATAAGCAACTCTCCTTGCCTCTGATACTCTTTTCCCAGTGTATGCCAAGCTCAGCCAGAAAGGCAGCCTAAAACGGGTTCACTGCTTGTGAGACACAAAGACAGGATGATGATTTATGCAGAGGACCATCTTCCAGGCACTGACAAGTGCTCACTGTCCCACACAAGTCAACACTGCTGTGCTAAAGAGAACAGATGGCTTTGCACACATCACTGACAAAGAAGGAATTCTGCACAGATAGCATGAAACTTCGTTACTTTTCTGAACACATCTTGTTATAACCAAGTAATCAAAAGAACTTGCCAAAAAGCAACTTGCCAAACACAACGAATATGAATCCTAGTTTTGCTCCTAGAAAAACATAGCATAGGTTAAAACTATTTTAAGATATGGATGAGGGCAAACTACTACACTTTTGATTTCTTGTATTAAATCAAGTATATATTTTCACAGTATGGAACCAAAGCAAATGCTTTTTATGTCTTTGTAAGTATGTGACTGTGAGCTATCAACACAAGACAAAATTCTGGGTTAAGTTACATGATACCCAATTTTGTTCATTCATGGAGTGCTCAAATCACTCAGAATTTAGTTAAAACAGAATTCTACTTATAGATTTTGGAAAATACTTTTTTTCTTTCTGAAAGAGGAAATTTATTTTATTTTTTAAAGGCTTTATGCATTTATTTTTAGAGAGAAGAGAAGGGAAGGAGAAAGAGAGGGAGAGAAACATCAATGTGTGGTTGCTTCTTGCACGCCCCCTACTGGGGACCTGGCCTGCAACCCAGGCATGTGCCCTGGGCAGGGAATCAAACCAGTGACCCTTTGGTTCTCAAGCCCACAGTCAATCCACCAAGCTGCACCTGCCAGGAATTGGAAAATAGTTTAAAAAGAGAAAACAGTAGACAAGATCTAGATTAGTAATATTTTTGACATTCCATGTAAAGATTTCATGTAGTGATTATTCAGAGAGTGTATTCCCCAACAGTGCCCGACAGACTGTGCTTCTGTTATGAAGTGCCAATCAGTTCTCATTATGTTACTACCTTTCAGCATATTCAGTACATTGGGCTTAAAAATATATCCCAAAATTTCTAAATATACATGTAAATTTATTCAGATAGCAGTTTTGTTCACGACTGGATCCTAGCAAAATGACTACAGATAACTATAATTGTGAACCAACTTGGCAAAGCATCATAGATCACCAGTGGAGGGAAAAAAACAAAAAAAAAATTGCAGTAGGGAATTTTGAAGTTTCTCTAGTATTAAAAAGAATATCGGGTATATTAGCTATGAATAAAAATGTGGCATTTTGCTGAGTTTGCAGTAATAGCTACCTGGCTACTCAACAGGTAGTACATGTGACACCAGCATTGGTAGTGTTAAACAAAGAAGAGGTTTCAGTTTCAATAAAGAATAAAAACACTTATTTCAGCTAAAAGAATTGCAAACCTGGATGCACAGATTCAGGTAGCAACACAAATTGTGCTCTGAAAAGAATAAAGGAAGTCTGGGTTTGTAAAGACAAAAACCACAAGTGCAGCTTCCATTAGGGTCCTCCATGCAAATGAAGGATTGCTGGTTTAGATAACAAGAAAATTGGCTAATTTAAATATGCAAATGAGGGAGGTGAGCACTTCAAGGAGATAATGCCTGTATATGTCCATGAGGCCTTTGTTGTTCCAGGATGTTTATGGTCAGCCTTGACTGAGTTTACTAACAAGTTAGCAATTCAAATGCACTTCTGAGAACTGAGACATGAGGCTTACTTCCTCAGCAACCTCTCTACTAAAAATTTTAAGTGACTTTCTTAGCAATGCCAGTTCTGTTTTATTTCCTCCATTATTAGCTTTAGGAGCTTTGTAGAACATACTTTTAGGACCCAAAGAATGCCTATTAAATCAGAATCTGCATTAAAGCAAGATATCCTGGTGATCTACATACACTTTCAAATTTGGGAAGCCTTGCTCTAGCCCAGTGGTTTTTAACCTTGACTCCGTATTAGAAGACTCTGATAGGCTTTGAAAAATTAGTCATGCCAAGGAAGCATGCCCAGATCAATGGTATCAGTCTGTGAACTAAGTGTGAACAATCCAGGGCAGACCCGCACTCCTTTTGAGAACCTTTTCTAGTACAGACCTCTATGTATACAGGGGTCCATAAGCAGGCATGGTCAAAAACAGGTAATCAGTGGACCAGGACAATGATGTATTCAATGATAACATTTCAAAAAACAAACAGCTTTGTGGCAGATATGAGGCACTGTCTGATTTGGGTCATGATCTCTTTTTATTGTACAAAGCTCTCTGAAAAGCTCTCTATTCTTTGCATGCTTAACAGTAAAAAGAAACACATTTCAGATTTCTGAGACACAAATTGATCTGTATGCCATTGTTTCTCAAGTCCATGTCTTTATTGATGTATGAAAACATGTTTTCCCCCTCTTTTTGCCATTGCTCAGCTGTTAGGTCAACAGAGAGTAAATGCACAGAAGCTTTCTTCATGAAGCTGAAAAAGTAAGCCAGCCAAAAAACAAAACAAAACAAAACAGAACAAAATAAGTCAAAACCTAATAAACAGCAACAGAGCCATAAAGAAGTCCTGAAATATATATGAAAAAGTCTGAAATGACTTGATTTTTTTAAAAAAAGATTTTATTTCTTTACTTTTAGAGAGGGGAAGGAAGGGAGAAAGAGCAGGAGAGAAACATCTGTGTGTGGTTTCCTCTCACATGCCCTACTGGGGACCTGGCGTGCAACCTAGGCATGTGCCCTGACTGGGAATCAGTCTTCTGGTTCACAGGCCGGCACTCAATCCATTGAGTAACACCAGCCAGGGCTGAGATGACTTGATTTTTAACTGAAGATACATTATACAGATTCATTGCAATCTGAACTGGGTTGCTAAATAAACTAAAAATGCCATCTGTTATGAAAACAATGCAATAACATTTGAAATCTAGAATTGCTCATGTAGAACAGAGTAAATGACAAATCAGAAGTTTGGCATTCCAGGATATAGATGCAAATAATATATTTTAAATTTGTGAATGGCTTCATATGAATGTATATATGTATGTGTGAATATATATGCTTGACTATGTATAAAAACAAAAATCAGGGACAAACTTTTATATGTAACTGGGAACATAAATGATATAATCTCAGCAATTATCTTTACAGTAGCTCTTAATGTTTATATATAGAGCTATAGTTCATTCTCTTCTCACTTCAATCCCTGTTATATACAAGGGATCCAGCCAAGTAATATGAAAAATAGAGACATCAATTGAAGAAGATACAAGATACAAAAAACATTGTATGTGAGACAAGTATACTTCAGTCTCCTTCACAGTAGGCACCTTGGGACCTTACACAGTTCTCCCAATCACCATCAGCTTTCTTGCTGTCTTTTCCCGAATCTCATTGATGATCTGAAGTCTCTTCCCTTTCAAAGATGATTTTAGTTTTGGGAAAAGCCAGAAGTCACAGGGCACCAAATGTGGGCTGTGGCAGGGCTGAGTCACCTGGGTGATTTGATGTTTAGCCAAAAGGCTCTGCATGAGAAGTAATGCATGAGTGGAGGCATTGTCGTGATTAAGCTGTCAATCACCAGCAACCCATAGCTGTGGCCTTCTGATTCATTTGAATAGTTTCCATGGAGGAATATCCAAGCTTAATGTAAAAATTGATGCAGATTTGTTCTTCTACATGTTCAGTCATTTTGAATGTGATGGCCACATATGGTACAAATGCTCACTCAGCGGCATCTACCACCCTCACTGACTAGTACAGTGAAGTCATCACTGTTCATGCACACACCTTGCAGTCCACTCTCCTTGGCTGCCAGGTTACATCATTGTTGTGCAAACCATTTTCATTATATTAACAGCGGCTGGACTTTTCCAGACAGACCTTCCTATAACCCAAAAATTACTTTCAGCAGATGTCTACCCTAGTCGGAACTCTTCCTAAGAAAAGAAGAATCTGGTTTTTAAGCATCTCAGTGCTGCTGAAATCTTCCGGAGCAGGGTGTATTTTCAGTCATGACAACTGCAAACCACCTGCCGTCACCTCTTCGATGTGATAACAGAGCACCCCATCACCTGGAGCTTTTGCTGACCTGCACTTCATTTCACAGCCATCCCTCTACTCCACGAGTGCCATTTCTCCCTTCCTGGATCCTTTCCAATACCTACTGATTTAATTTCTGACTGTAAATATAAACTTAGGTCATATGAACGTTCCCTTTCTGTAGGTCTCCTGAGGAAATACAGTCACATCTGAGTGGGCTCGGTCACAAATTGCTGACAAGGCTCTCCTAGTCCCTGCTGCAATGCAGGTCTTATAGGAGCTGACAACACCTTCCGAACCTAGAATTCATTCATTCCCCTGTCAGGAAGTGTTGATTTAGCACAGGGCCACATTTTCTCATGTATTGCTAAATAGGTTTGAGTCACAAGATGGAAAGATGATCAATACTGAATGCCCAATGCCAGGGTTTGGGTAATGTATTTGTGACCAAAAAGGCCTTTGGCATTTAGAATAAAGCAACTCTTAAGTGGTAAACAGAGGTATAGTGTTCAACTTCAAAGACCCAAAAAGGATGTGTAACTTATGCTGCCTTTTACACAATATTAAAGAGAAGACTATGTGAAGTGAGATTTTTTTAAAACCTGATATTGTAAGAAGACAGTATGATCAAAACAATGAATGAATGGATGCCTAATGCAGAATTTGTAACTCATGAGGGTGATGTTTGTGGTCTTCATCAGTTCAATTAAAGTTATTTCATTAGAGAAAAATTTGTGGCAAGATGCTCATCTCCTTGAAGTCATATTTTTTATGTCACACTATGTCTATATCCTAGCATTTTGTCTAAAATAGGATAGGCAGTCCTATCCTATTTACTAGTTACTAAATAATGTGTCCTTCGAAGTTATTATTGTAAATTTTATACCAACTTTAGACAGGCCCTGCAAATAAAAGAATGTTTGTTGTCTACTAGGCTTTAAGAGAATATAAGGCATTTGAGTCTTTGGAATTATGTAAAAGCTACAGAGTTCACTTATACAGAGAGTGGCAACATCATACTTGAAATCATCATAAAGAATGTTGGCTCTTAATGTACCCACCAAAAGAAGAACAAAATGCCTGAGTTCACACAAAACATTTAATCATCTGCCAGGCTGGCAGGCACCCTTGACAACTAGGATTTTAAGATTCAAGGTTTTCCAGGCAAATGCAAGCCTCTTTATATGGTAACCGTAGATAAATCCCAACACTCTCGCAAATGACTGGCTCTCCAAGAGAAGCGAGGGCAAACTGGAAATAAGTTATGGAGACTAATAACAGAAGACGCTTGTGGTCTGAGAGGACAAGATGAAAGAGCACACAGGACTTAGAAACAATGTATTTTTGGTCATTTACTTTGAAATTGCTATCAGTTAAAAACACAGCTGCAAAGAATACTTATTTTAACTCTAATAATATTTGTTATTCTGCATACACACTGTTAAAAAATATAGCTCTTGGCAAAAATGTTTAAGATTTGTCAGAATCACCGTGGTTTTTCCCATGGTGAAAGTAAAAGGATAATGGTAGCCCAAGAAAAAAAACGCACTTTTTACTTGAAAGCACATTTAACATTCTTTGAAGAAATGGCACTTTTAGAATCTTGGATGAAATCTATGTCCTTATACAATTCTGGAAAAAGCAATAAATAATATGTTACAACTGGCTTTATATTGCCAATTAAAGTTTCTGGGTTTAATGTTATGAATAACAGGATACAAAATGTTCCAGCTTTTAGGACAGTAACTTTAAAAAATCTGGATGTCTTATTTCTTAAATGCCATGGTGTTGTGTGTGTGTGTATAAAATAAACACTGGAATTGTACCCTGATGTATGTCAGTAGCTACTTAGCCTATCCCTAGTGATCCAGCTAATGAAGTGTACACTGTGCTGAATTGTAAAAGGTCCCTTTGCTACATTAATTGTTCCTTTAGCACTCCTGCAAGAATCTGTGCCATGTGCTGCTAGTACGGAGAGAGTCACCAAGTCACACATGCAGCGCAACAAGGGGCCAAGACTTTGAGTCACTTTGCTAAGAGGTTTTTATTGCCTCTTACTTGATATCCTTTCTGGGTGTTGGAAACATCAAAAGAAGATGAGTTAAAGTCTGTTACAACACCCCATTTTCATCAGACCTCAGATGTGTAAAACATCAGTTCAATCATGTATTTTCTTTACAGGTCACTTGAACCAGAAAATACATAAGTGCTTTGACAAATATGGTAAGCCATGTGCATGTTATTGAACAATGACTGCTTAAGATCATCATCAGTTTTTCTTTTTAGAAAACCATACATTTGTGGAATTTTCATGAACGCAATTCTATATTATTTTACATCACAACATTATTTTTACAACCATTTTTGTTCATATATTTATTTGAGGTCACATGTATTTCTGAGAGGATGTATAATTTTTTGTCACTGTAGCCATTTTATATTTAAGAATATTTTTGCCCTGGCTGGTGTAGCTCAGTGGACTGAGTGGGGGCTAGCAAACCAAAAGGTCACTGGTTTGATTCCCAGACAACATGCCTGTGTTGTGGGCCAGGTCCTCAGTAGGGGCTGCACGAGAGGCAACTATACATCAATATTTCTCTCCTTCTCTTTCTCCCTCCCTTCCCCTATGTCTATAAATAAATACATAAAATCTTTAATTTTTTTTCTATTTTTTTGTAAGTTCTAGCAACTGAACTTACACGTACAACTCTGTGAAGGAATGTCTATTTTTTTAGTAAGTACGCCCTTCCCCATCTGATTTTATTTTATTTTTTCTCTGTAAATACAGGGTAATGCCTTCAGGAAGATTCTAAGTTAGACTCTGATGATGAGCAGAGTAGAAAAGCCATTATCCTTCGGTGGGATCTATAGATAGGTACATGGAAATCTGTAGGCATTTGGTGTGAAGTTCTGCTCTCTATTTCCAGATGAGCACATTATTCATTTTCATCTTACAGGACATTGAGAAAATATGCCAGTGCGGGTTTCAGATCTTGGAAATCAGAGCTCTTCCAAAATTCTGTGTAAGTTAAAATTTCCCTGTATTATATTCCCTCCTGTGAAGTGTATTCAAAGTCTTTTTATTTACCTAACCTATAAACTATTGTAATATGTATATGTGATATAAGATCTATCTAATAACCCTTCACATTAATATGAAGCAGGCATCAGATGTGTTTCTGACCTGCTTTTTCTATTTATTATTCAAATTTCTATGGCTGGCTGTGGCATCTCATCAAGTGAGAAATCATCAAATGCTTATCATGTAATGCTTAAATTCAGTCCTTTGGCATGAGTTTTAACTGAGGAGCCAATATCAGTTATGAGAGTCCAAAATAAATAAATCGACATGCATAGGGTTTTAAAGAAAATGTCAAAGAACTTACTTCGTGACTCTTGAACACTCCTCTCTTGGTCAAATGGCATTTTAAAAACCAGCAGACTGAGTGTTTTGAGGAGGCTATTTTGCAGAAAGATATGCTGTTAGTCCTTTTCCGCCTGCCATGAAGGAGAACCTCACAGCTGAAGTGTGGAGTTTCTCTGGAGCTCTGCCTGTGCTGGGGTCACTCTGGTCTGTGGGCACCTGTAGGGCAGAGCTAAGAGTGACTCATGCCCTATACTGGCCAGATCTTCCAGAGATGTGGGGCAAAGGACGTGTGCGTGCCTTGATTAAGATATGGTCATCTTGAAGAGAACAGTCTGGTGGGCACATGCTTTGTGTCCTATCAAAGAAGGCTGCCCCGATGGGTGGGGGAATATAAGCCAAAAGAAGCTGCAGGTGACTACCAGAGACCTAGAGCTAAGGAGACTGTTGCAAGCAAGTGGCCACCTTGATTAAAGATGTGAAGATGCCTCTGTCCAAAATGAGATAACTTCAGGAGAACTGAACCTAAGCAGTAAACTTCCTAAGGAACTTTTGCAGATCAGAGAAGATGAAGTCAAGCCATAATGACATCTACTCAAATGAAAATTTTCCTATCCTCTTGCCAGTACCAACTCAACCGCACACTGGTGCCTAAGCAAAGTGGCGCATTCGATTTGCCAGGGAAGGAACACAGCAAAAGCTGAACACAGAAAGCTGACTGTCAAGTCTGCCTATGTCACTTAACAGCCTCCCACCCTCATTCAGACCCTAGTCTCAAAGGGGAGAAGATGTGAAGTTAAATCAGGTCCATAGTTTTGATTAACACTTTAGATGGGACATTCCATTTCCTGAATAAAGGTGTGCTGACACAATGAGGAAACATGTGGGTACCTATTTCCAATGAAAGGGAGGAAAAGCTATGGACTCTACAGGAGTCTGCTCGCAGGGCTAAGTCAGATCACACCCATCAAACACTGTGTGAAGGGATGATGGGAGACAAACTAAAATTAAAGTTTGGGTCGCAGTTCATGCTTTCCATGAGTGTAACTAAATTATATATTTTATATGCATAATGATGAATGGGAGCATATTGACAAAGATTAAGCAAGAAAAAAAAATGTGTAATTATCAGAATTCCCTGTTGCATCTTGAGGACCACTCTGTAAAGCTAATGATGTTCTAACCACTTGTATATGTGAAACTAATAGAGAATATTATTGAATGTAAACTGTAATTGAAAAATAAAAATAAATATATTAAAAGTAACACTGTCCTTAACTTATCATAAATGGATAGGTTTAATGCATCAAAAATTTTAATTCTTGATCCAAAAATCATGATTCCCCATATTCAGGCCTTATTCATGTAGCTACTAGGTTTATATCAATATCAGTTATTTTGGTGTCCTCTAATTACTGAAGATGCATTATGCCTCTTTTCTATTTTCCCCAAACTAGAAAAGCTGGCAGAAAAATACATAATACTATTTCTCACCCTAATTATCTACAAAAGAAGCTACCAAGTTCCAAAAGTCTAATAAAGCAGCATTTATAATATAATTTTCACTTATAAAACCCAAACCCTTTCTTAAAACTTTGATGGGGAGAAGAATCCTGCTTAGAACACAGCTGAGTGACTCACTCCTTAGAAATTTACTGATTAACTCCACACAACATAGTATTCTTTTATTCTTGAAGTTCCCACGGAGATCACCATTTCTCTTTGCCAGGCTAAAGCAGCATTTTGAGATTGGTTGGGTGTGAGTGAACATTGATTTTTGGAACTGGCAGTTGAGGCCAGCTTTTCATTTTTCTTACTTTGATCTTTCACTATTAGAATATAAGCCACAGCCCTGTGGGAGCTGGGTGAGAGAGTGGCGATTGCAGAGCCGAGAGACATCCACTAATGTGCGAAGCACTAAAGCACTGGCCTATTTTATCTGTGAGCTTGAGATTGCTCCAGGACCAACTCACAAGTTCATAAGAGTACATTGGGGTTCCAGTTTCCTCTGTTTAGAAGTAGGTTATTCGTTCATTAGATAGAGTATATGTTTGGTTGTCAGTCATTGGAAGCCCCGGAAGAAAGCACAGTGAGAGCCACAGGAGGGTGGGTATATAACTAGCATACCATGGGACATGCCCAGTCGGAGACATCAGTGGGCACGCAGGATAGGTTTGAACTAGAGGACATGGTGGAAATTCTTGCTTATTTAGCTCTTTGACAAAAGATGCTCAAAGAAGGACAGAGGCCACCTTAAGGAGTAAAATTTGTCCCTGTGGGGCAATGTCAGAAGAGTGGCCTCCTGGCTTTGTTTCCTAGCTTGTTCACTAGGGAGAAGGATCAGGAGTTTTAGTTCCTCACTTGGCTATGAGGATTTAATCAGATGATTCATGCAAAACGCTCTCTGTACTGCCAAGCCCTCTATAATTCAGGTGTGTGTTCTGTTGCTCTCTGAATGATTAGTGTGTGAGGGGGCCAGCCAACTGCCACTAGATATTAAGCTCTATATAGTTTTGTACGTATTAATGTCTAAAAATAATATGTGGTCTATTAGACTTAACACTTTGTTGATTTGGCATTAAGATAAAAATCTTGGCCCGAGGGTGAAGCATCTGGCACCTGCCATCCCAGAGCCATGTTTATGAACACCGGCGAGCACAGATTACATGGGTACCATACATAGAGATGTTTGCCTATATATAATGCACACCTTTCTCATAAAGTGAACTGAAAAACATGGAAGTAAAAAGGTGATTTACTCTATGTTTTAGAATCACTATGACATTTATAAAACTTGACCCACTTCTGCATTTGCAGGTGCACACACATGCTTATATAATAGTCGTTTCCAAATAACCTTATGATTCAAATAGAAAGCTGTTTTAGCCAAAGAGATGAGCTGCTAACAAACAATCCAAAATACCAGTGGATTAACATCATTTAAGTCTGCTTTTCAGTACAGTATGGATGTTAGTCAGATAATTTTTGTGTGCCACTCTCTGTTAAGGGGTGAATTGGGGAAGAAGATTCATTCCATTTATTGGTTCTATAGCCACATTGGCTCTTGCCATTGAACACAAAGGGATAAAGTGGAAGAATGTGTGATATTATAGGTCCACGAGTGCACTAGAGCCGCTCTGCCCATATTTCATTGCCCAGAACCTGCTACTTGGCTCCATCTAGTTGATGGGGAACTGATGAAGTAGAGTCTTCCCACGCACACAGAGAAAACTGAAATAGTCCAAATTAATTCTAGCATTGTCTTTATCATGGAAGCACATTACTGAGACTATATATAGATTTTTAGAGGAGTATACACTATTTGTCATTATCAATAGCTGATATATTCTCTAAATAAATACTTTACATTTCCTAAATATATATTTATAAAAGTAATCAAAGGGATAACTTAAATTTTGATTTTGAGATTCCTTTGCCAGATATTAATCTTAGGCTTCAACAAGAAGTAGATAATTCAGATTATTGAGATAAATTACTGCATAAACCTTTATTCACAATTTTTGGTAGAGTGTATAAGACAATAATATTTTTTAAATAAATTCCACCTATTCAGATGAAAACAAGACTTGTATACCAGCACTCAGATGTTCTCATGTAACTAACATAATTTTATTTTGTTTAACTGAAATTGAAAAAAAATACAACTGCATGGAGAATCTTTTATTCCCTTTTCTTTTCATCCACAACAAATTTGAATGAATATAAGATTCACACTGCTTAGCGGTAATTTCTTCTTCTGACATGGTGAATAAAGTACATTTCATTGGGATCTGAGTAAAATTTCATCCGGTGAAGCTTATTATACAATAAGCACACACATTTAAATTTCATTGAATCTTTCTTAAGTTGTTATAGGTCTCTATACCTAAGATAATCCATAAAAAGTACAGCAAATCACTTATAATTCCACATTTATCTTAAAGTTGATAGCTAATGAACTGTTAAACATGTGAGGAAAAGTTATATACATTTATCATAAAAATAATTTTAAGTTTAAATTTCTTATCTCGACATCAAAACTATAGGGATGACACCCTGTATCAATATCTGTCTCATACTATTTCACACGTGATACATACAATATACTCTATGCTTTTAAAAAGAACACTACCATGATAGATTATTTGGGTGAATGATGCTTGAATCTTTAATCATTTTAAGTGAAAAATAATCTAGTATCTATCATGTATAATAGACATAGAGTCTGACAGCCTTGTAATGCAGAGGACTAGTGCATGGAAAAGGTCCTTGGGATATATGAATTTAATATACTTTCTTTTGGAATTTCAGTTTTGTGGTTAGTCCCCCAAACTCTAATATTTTTAAAATTAGGATATCTGTTAATCTAGTCAAGGAATTAGAACATTTACTTTGTTAGAACAGAAGTATGCATAATAAAGGATTGGAAGATAAGTCACAATTAGTCCTCAATTGTTATCAAAATTTTAATTTAATTGTATAGTCTTCTAGAGTCTAGGAGTAACTATATATTAGTAGCAGGACCAGTAGAGTGCTTTTCATTTTATTTTGATGTCATTACACACTTAATAAAACATTGCAAGAATGGTGCAAAGTAGTCCCATAAGTCCTTGATTAAGACATCCCTTTGAAGTTATCCAACTATCCTAATAATGTCCTTTGGGGAATAAATTTAATTCTCAATCATTCCTTGCACTGCTTGCATGTTCCTCAGTCTTCCTCATTCTGTCACAATTCTTAATTCTCTAATTAGCTTTGTTTGTGTAATTTCCATTTTTAGTACACTATGCACTTAACATTGAGATGTATATAATGTGTATATCATATATTTGATATGTATGTGAATATATATTTATATCTATAGATAGCATTGTCATCTCCACTCTTGGATGAATAAATTGAAGTTAGAGAGTTAGACATGGGCAAAGTTGTAAAGCTGGCAAAATTAGTTGGACTTTGTGTCATACCAGTTCCTCTCGATATTCATCTTTTTGTGCAAAAGCTTCATATTTAGAAAAAAACTGAGTAAAACACGACTTCATTGCATACCTTGTGTAACTTTAACTCTGCTGAAGTATCCTGGTGAAGATAAGGCCATGAGAAAGGACTTTCTATGTTTAAATTTGAATGCAAAATAGTCCACATATTGAAACCAAACCAATGTTTTCTGAAAAAGGAATATAGTATATATGCTAAGAAGCTTAGAGCTCAATTTATAAATGACTCAAAACAGTAAATCTTAAGGAAGTTAACTGTTTCTTTCAAGTGTGCCCCTGAAATACTGTATTTATGTAGTGTGTTATTTTGTTTCATTTTTAGTTTAAACTATATCTGTTGATACTCATCTGATAAAGATTTTGAATTCCTTTTTATATTTATAAATAAATCAGTGATGTCTGGAGACCTCTATAATAGGAAGAAAATATTTCCACAGCTGTCTGCCTTTCAGTAATTAACATTTCTTAGTGTATAAAATACTGAGATTACACATGCACATGTTTATAAAATATTTCTTAGGTGGATAATAAATATAATTCTTCTAACATATGACATCCCAGACTGGTTTATTTTTATATTAATTCACATGGCATAGAAAGCACAAAACCTATCCTTCAGACACATCTCATAAAAAACTAATTGCTTAGCATAGAAGTGTGTGTGTGTGTGTGTGTGTGTGTGTGTGTGTGTGTGTGGTACAAAAATACATCCATTGGAGAAAAAGTCATAAGAAAGATTTAGCAATATTTCTTTCATTTGTGTGTTAAAATACATGAATTTAGAGAACTTATAGTTAAAATCATAAGGGGTTTATTTTGAGGGCCAACTCTTAAAAGCAATGAAATATTAAATGATTAAAAAAGGCTTTTAAAATTATTTAAAGTCATTTTTACCTTGAAATAGCCAGGACATGAAGATTTATGGACACCCAAATGTTTGCTCAAAGGAGGGATAAATGGATGGTTTGTCACTAAAAAAAAAGTTATTGTAGTTTCCATTGTGCAATTTATATGTATATCAATTCACCACATTTTACAGCTTAAGCTTACATGACCCTGATACCTCAGTAAAGCTGGGAAACAAAAAGAAAAAAAGCATTCTTTAGGAATATCTTTCATACCTGGTTATTATTGTCTTTCAGTTGATCAAAAGTTTCAGGCTGTTTCTCCAACTCTGAGTCTAACTACTTAACTCGGTCTCCCATTCCATGACGGATCCCTGAGCCCTCAGGTTCAACTCTCCTCTGCTCTTCTCTGCCTCCTCTTTCAAGGTCTCTGGCGGCAGCAAGGAATGGAGGTACCACTCAGAGAGCTCGGTTGCCCACTCCATGCTGGTAGTCAACTCAGAGCTGAAGGTAAGAATGCCTACTCTTGACCTCACAGGTCTCAGGGCGATTCTGGATCTTCTTACATCCTTCTGACATGTGCCTTTGCTGTGTTTTCCTGTTCTCCAAGTCCAGCATTAATTTCTCAGAATAAAACAAATGAAATGTTAGGGACTTATTCTTGTCGAAGTTGAGTGTGTAACATATTACCAAACAATAATCTTTAATGTCATTGAAGTAGAAATCATCTGGACTGCATTTCATTAACAATCTAGAAAAAAGGAAGTGATAATAGATAAAAATCTTTTGACAGCTTTTTCCTGATTTTAATGAGGTAACATTAAAATTCAAAAGTTGCAAAAACATATATCATGACAACTGCTCCCACCTCCCTGAAGACTGATTTGAATGTCTCACCTCAGATTCTAGTGGCTGCGTTGCCGACATTAACAACTAAACCCGAGATAGTTCATGTGCATGCAAGAGGAACTAGCTAATGGCCTAGATAATGGTATTGTTATGTAAAAAAAAAAAAGCATGCTGTACAAAGTAGTCTTCACCTTCACATTTCCTTTAGCAATGTTTTGAGGGCTTACTTCTTTCAGTTTTCTCTTTATTTCTCTCTGTCGTTTCTGGCTTTATCTGCAGCCCACGCTCAAAATCCCTAGTACCTTGTCTTGACTTTTGTTGGTGTTTCTTTGTGTCATTTCAAAATGTGTAAGTGTTCTGGAACTAAACACTCCACAGTGGGGTTTCATGGGTGTAAAAGGAGTGAGTATTTATTATTTTGAAAGATAATTGACATGCACTTCAACACTTTGCAATCCCCCCAGCAGTATATGAGGGTGCCTCTTACTCCACATCTCTGCCTTAATGTTACCCAGCACCAGCAGATTTGCTCATCTGAAAGGTGGAAAGTCACATCTCAAGTCATTTTGTTTTCATTTGTTTTCATTTGCTATCAGAAGGTTAACATTTTTTTTCTCATGCTTTAGAGCTACTTATATCTACATTTCCGTGAACATTTTAGTTATCCCTTTGCCTTTTTCTCTATGGATTGTTGTTTTTTTAATAATTGAAAGAAAAAATTTTTAATGATATGCTTGTCTATTACATGTTGTATTCTTCCCCAGTTGATAAACTGTCTTCTCCTGTTGTGGTTTATTTTCTCATCTTGAAGTTTTTTTTTGTTTTTTTTTCCCTGAAGTCAAAATATTTTATTTGCATGTTGGTAAACATGTTTTTATCAGTTTTGTTCAATTTAGTCATTTAGGAAGGTTGTATTTACCATGTGATTTGAAAACAACTATTACGTGATTTCTCCTGTCACTGTTATGAATCTATTTTCTACCTATAACGTCGATTTCATTTTGGAATGCACACAGATTCAAGTTGCTTTTTATTTTCCCCAGACAATTGTCATTAATTTGTCAAATGATATCTTTCTTAACCTCTACTATGTACTGCATTTTTATAGGTATTTAGGTACCTTTCTGGCTACCCCACTGTTTTACATTTACCTGTCTGCTCACACACTAACATATTTTACTAATAATTTAATTTTATTACAGAATACTTCATCTATTCATATTTAATAATTTTATTTCCTTGTGAATAAATGTTATATACATTTAGTCTCTATTTAAATATTAGTATGACTTATGTGTATAACATCTAACAACATATACATAAAATAAGACATATTATTCACCAAGTATCAAATGATTTTGCCTTTCTGAGGTAACAAACACAGTTCCTTGTTATATTTTATTATTATTTTAATGTTTCTGGTTTGTGTTTGCTAACAGAAGATATTTTTGCTTGTATATTAGTTATATATATAAGTTAGTTTGCTTAATTGCTTTCCTTTTTTGCAACATCTTTGAAGAGTTGGGGCATATTCAAGCTTCAGAAAAAAATAAAAAAGAAAACTTTATTTTCCTTTTCTGAAACACTTTTAAAGAGCATAGAAATTTTTGTTTCCTAAAATATGAATCTTTAGACTTCCACCCATAGGTAGACACACTGTGCCTCCTCGCACAATGAAAAAATTAAGGACAACAAATATTTAGGGGAAAAAAAAACCAAAAAACAACCAGAACAGAGAGAAATGAACTGAACGGAAGTCTGACAACCATTCATCCAGACCAGTAGGAGGGGTGGAGTTGGAGGCCTACAGAGAGGGTTTGAGGGGTCCCGGCAGGAAAAAGCAGTGGCTGGCAGACTTGGGGGCACAGGGTGCAGGGGGCAGTTGGTGGACCCAGTGGCAGACTCTGGGCATGGGAGGCAATGAGCAGACCCAGTGAGGCGCGCAAGGCAGCTGGCTATCCACAGTCACACATTCGCATGCAGATAAACCAGGGGAAAATGGGCAGTGACACAGACCTCGAAACCCAGGGCCCCAGTGCCAGGAAATAAAGCCTAAAAGCACCGATGGAAAACACCTGTGGAGGTTGAGGCCGGGAGAATCTCTCAGACTCACAGGAGGCTCCTTGGGGAGACCCACAGGGTCCTAGAAAGTACACAAGACCACCCGCCCGGCAGCCAGCACCAGAAGGGCCCAATCTGCTTGTGGGAAGTGGCAGAAGGGACTGAAGTCCTAGAGAGAGTGGAACAGGTGCTGTTCTTCCCTCTCGGACCCTGCCCGCACATTACAACATCACAACTCAGCGACTGGGGTGCCCCGCCCTGGGGAACACCTAAGGCTCCACCCCTCTTATGTAACAGGTGCAACCAGACCAAAGCGGGGGGGGGAGTTGGCTCAAACAGAATTGCAAGCCCCTTGGTCAGTACTTTTAAGCGACTGAGAGATAGCCAACTTATCTGATGCACAGTTCAAAGCACTGGTGATCAGGATGCTCACAGAATTGGTTGATTTTTGGTTGCAAATTAGATGAATGAAGGCTACAATAAGTAAAATGAAGAAAAATGCACAGGGAATCAATAGTGATGGAAAGAAAACTAGGTTTCAAATCAATGGAATGGACCAGAAGGAAGCAAGAAAGAATCGAACAGAAAAGAAGGAAGAAACAAGAATTCAAAAAAAATGAGGAGAGGCTTAGGAACCTCCAGGACATCTTTAAATGTTCCAACATCTGAATTATAGGGGTACCAGAAGGGGAAGAGGAAAAACAACAAGTGGAAAAGTTATTTGAACAAATAATAAAGGAGAACTTCCCCAATCTGGCAAAGGAAATAGACTTCCAGGAAGTCCAGGAAGCTCAGAGTCACAAAGAGGTTGAACCCAAGGAGGAACACGTCAAGGCACATCGTAATTACACTACCCAAGGTAAAAATGAAGGAGACAATTCTAGAGGAATCAAGACATAAGGGGACAGTTACCTACAAAGAAGTTCCCATCAGGCTGTCAGCTGATTTCTCAAAAGAGACCTTGCAGGCAAGAAGGGGCTGGGAAGAAGTATTCCAAGTCATGAAAGGCAAGGACTTACATCCAAGGTTGCTCTATCCAGCTAAGCTTTCATTTAGAATGGAAGGGCAAATAAAGTGCTTCTCAGATAAGACCAAGTTAAAGGAATTCATCATCACCAAGCCCTTATTATATGAAATGTTAAAGGGACTTATCTAAGAAAAAGAAGATAAAAAATATGAACAGTAAAAAAAAAGACATCAAACTCACAGTTATTAACAACCACACCTAAAACAAAAGCAAACTAAGCAAACAACTAGAACAGGAACAGAACCACAGAAATGGAGATCACATGGAGGGTTAGCAACAGGGGAGTGGGAGGAGGAGAGAGGGGGAAAAGGTACAGAGAATAAGTAGCATAAATGGTAGGTCAAAATAGACAGGGGGAGGGCAAGAATAGTATGGGAAATGTAGAAGCTAAAGAACTTACGACACATGGACATGAACTAAATGGAGGGAATGTGGGTGGGAGAGGGTGTGCAGGGTGGAGGGGAGTGAAGGGGGGTAATGGGATAACTGTAATAGCATAATCAATAAAATACATTTAAAAATATGAATATTTAGTTACTACTACCTGGGCCTTAGGATTTGTGAGGGTTTGAGGACAAATGTCTTTCTTTTCTCAAATGAACTGCTTGTTTATTTTTTATTTGTACTATGAATATATATATATAGAAATATATGTTCATACTAAATTATCTATTTCATTAAGGACCTCATTCATTTTTTATAGTTTACAGCAAAGTTTTTCATCAGTTTTTTAAATACCCAATGTTGTCAATGTGCACATTTTATATAGCAGTTATTAACCCTTTATTTGCTAAGTTTAAATTTTCTTTTATTTACTTTTGCATTGGTTTGCCATATCTTTTGTCTCACATAATTTTTAAATGTCTTACAGTGAAATATGTTTTATTTTTCTTGTATAGTTTCTAGGTTTCTGTGTTGACTAGAAAATTCATAAATTACATATATGACTTCCTAGTGTGTCTCTGATAAACTGGATCCTTATTTCTACCATAAAACAAAATATTTTAAAGTAAGCCAACCATTTTATTTCTGCCCTTTCAAAAGTACTTGGTCTATTCATGGCCTCTAGCTCTTGTTGTTCCATATAAATTTAAAAATTATCTTATCAATGCTATGATGAACCATGTGTAACTTCTGTTATAGTTTGATTTTTATAGTTCTTATTAAGAATGTGCTATATCTCACCATTGACTTAAATTTTTTAATGTGTATGCACTTCATGTATTTTTGTTTTTATTCAAATTGTCTTTTTTAAACTATTACAATAGGACCTTGAACATAGCTTTTAGCAATGGTAAGTATTATAATTGTGCTGAGAAGAACATGTACTCTCAAATTGATGGGTACAATAATCTACATTCATTCATTAGATAATTTCTATTTTTTTTATTGATTGATTTCAAGGAGAGAGGAAAATAAGAGAGAGAGAAAGGAACACCAATTTGCTGTTCCGCCTAGTCATGCACTCATTGGTTGATTCCCCTAAGTGCCCTGACTAGAGATTGAACCCACAAACCTGGTGCATCGGGACGGTGCTCTAACCAACTGAGCTACTTGGCCAGGGTTCTACTTGTTTTCTGATTAGGTTGGTTTTATTATACATGCCTTTGTATTTTATATGTAAAATGAGAAAGAAATCTTTTTTAAAAATGGTGAGATTATCTATTTTTTGATATGTCAAATTTGCATTTTTATGTTTAGGAGATATGGTCCTTTGCATAGAAATTTTATAATCTTATCTCATCCATTTGTTTAAAACTTTTCTATTTCATTGATCTCTTTAAAGAATCTGCATTAAATTTGTATATTATAGACATTATGATTTATTTTTGAGAGTATGTGCTTAAGTAGATCTGTTTAAATTTTCATCCACTATTTACTTTCTGTTTGACCTTGGCACTTCCTTCCTATCTTTAAGTCTTAGTGTCTTGTATAAAATGGACATGTGTCAGCCTCATAAGACTGTTATAATGATTTGATGCAATAAGCTATTAAAAACAGTTAAACAAGGCCTGACACTGAGAAGAGATCAAGAACTTATAGATACCCCTGCTTTTCAATTTTTTCTGTTGGAAAATTCATTAAATTATACATTTTTAAAATTACATGCTAACTACTGCTTTTTCATTGATTTTATTGTTTGTTTTACTTGCTTGAGATAAATGCCTTCAGTATTTCCTTTTTATTTTCAAATGATAAGATACTAAAGAGTAATTGCTCTCCTTTTGACACAACTTGGGTGACACACCTAATTTTTTATTGGTAATATTTTCACTTTTGTTATTTTTTCAATAGTTTTCTAAGGCACTTTTAGGATCACAGCAAAAGTAAGTGGAAGGTACAGAAATTCCCATGTACCCCCGGCCCCACAAATGCATAGCCTCCTCCATCATCAGTGTCTAGGTGGAGGACACTGATAATACCACTAAATACCAGAGTGGTGTAATTGTGGCAACTGATGAATCTCCATTGACACATCATTGCCACCTCCAGTCCATCATTTACACCACAGTTCTTGCTTGGTGTTGTACATCTTATTTTTAAAAATGTATTCATAATTATGGTTTTTGCACACTCTTACAGGAAATTTATTTAGCATTACATGTATATGTTTACCAATTCATTTTAAGGTTATAACAATGAATGTAGTGATGGACTCACCTTTCAGATTCACAACAGCTTTTACTATAGCAGAGACTAGAAAACCAAGTAAATCTCCAACGATTCTGGGCTATTTAAAAATTACTTAAAATATTCACCCTGGCTGGTATAGCTCAGTGGATTGAGCGCGGGCTGTGAACCAAAGTGTTGCAGGTTTGATTCCCAGTCAGGGCACATGCCTGGGTTGCAGGCCATGACCCCCAGCAACTGCACATTGATGTTTCTCTCTCTCTTTCTTTCTCCCTCCTTTCCCTCTCTATAAATAAATTTTTTAAATATTTTTAAAAACTTCTTTAAAAAAGTACTTAAAATATTCATGTAGGGACACATTACTCATTAATTTTAAATTACATTGTAACATATAGTCAAAGCTTTACTGGTGTGATCATTTTCATATTTATTTTTATGAAAAATGTAAAATATTTGTATATTTGTGTACATAAATGCATATATATGCTTATGTGTATATTTGTAATATTGAAATGGAGCAAATTGAGAGCTGAAAATGGAGAATATAGAATTAGCCAGTTCATTTCAGTAGGCATGCCAGTGCTCCCCTCATGGCACCTCAGAAGGATTACTGGCCCAGCGGAACTGGCAAGTCACGACTGTTGTACTGAGTATTGTACTATGTAGAAAAACGTTAAGTATTTGGGTATTTGAGTATATTTTCCCAATTCAAAATAGTTCATAGAAATAGAAATAAATTATATTTAAATTATTTATATATTAGTTTTACAGAAGATTATACCTTATTTTTTTGACAGTTTTTAGAAACCTTTTTAAGTAAGTAAGCCCAACTAACAGAAACAACTCCGCAACTCAAGTTCTGGAGGAATATCAAGGGGACCTCAGAATTCTGCAGATAATTGTTGAAAAGCACAGGTTCATAAGTAATGTAGTCTCACCATCGCCCCTCTGTACACATGCTTAAATATATTGTTAATAATTTTCTCCAAATATGGAAAATTCTAAAATATGATATATACATATTTTTGAAAGATATTGTGTAGGTAGTATTTTAGTTTTATGAAAAGTTTTTTAAACAAAATTTATTTTTTAAGTCAGAATGTATGTACTAAACAACACACATTATATATGATCACAATGTGTAATATATCACATTGGAAACGCTTATGAGAGAAATTTACATGAATGTCTGTAACCAAGGAAAATTGATCTATAATAATATAAAAGTGAACAGATGCTATTTTCAAGTGTAAACTGCTAACTTGCTAACTGGCATGTAAATTCCACAAGAAAAAGTTAATTCCTTTTCTGGCAAAAAAAGGATGGATAATTAGAAATTGTAATATTAATGGACATAGATTTTTTTGGACTTACGTCTTATAAGAAAATTGGAAAACATAAAAATCACAAATAACTGTCTTGTATTGAGTATTCCTTCTGCCATAAATTGAAATTAATTTCACTAGTTCTGGGTATATGACTCAAATTCTATTTGCTGCTACACAGCAGTTTGATCTAAAAGGCATGTGGGACATTCCGAAAAATGTAAGCATATTTTCCCACCATTTGTTGTGTTCCTAGCACTATATGTGATGCACAATAGTTAATTATATGCATTAATGAATAAAGAAATGGAGAAAAAAATACTCATTTTTACCCCATAATGTATACCATAATCCCTTGACACAGCATTATTTCTCAAATCTCATAAGCGGTGTACAAAAGATCCTTTCTTTTCTTTCTTTTCCTTCCTTCCTTCCTTCCTTCCTTCCTTCCTTCCTTCCTTCCTTCCTTCCTTCCTTCCTTCTTCCTCTTACATATATGGGTACAAACCCATTCACCCACAAACACGGCCTATACAATCAATCCTCAGTAGAGACAAATACTTCGTATGACTTATTGCAGATCTTTAAGATCTATTGGCATCCAAATCCATTCCTCCCTCAGACTCAAATCTTTCTTGGATGTAGGGAGAGCAGACTCATGAGGGGACCAAAAGAACTATTGTCACTCTCATTTCTAATCTCTAAATTCTTCTAGAACTTATCACCTTTACCATTCATTTGATGCTTTTGATATATATTGTTTCATAGTGGAATAAATTGTTTTATTTCTGTTAGCCATATATTCCCCCTATAAAAGAAAGAAATAAACCTAATCCCAAGGGCTATAATACCATTTTACACTTAGTGGGTGCATAATTCTGATTGCTTAGAAGACTTGAGAAGGCAACAAAAGCTAATTCTTAAATCAAAGACAGACCTAGTCAGCCCAAGTTTTATACATGGCATTGAAGTAACATGTATATGCTATTATAGAAATTTTCATTTTATCTCTTAAAGCAATGTACCCTCTCCTGATATGTGGGTGGCACTAAAATTTCTTTAAGAAATCCCTATTCTTGTCTAAAATGTGTTTTGAACTATTTGCACACTGCAGAAATGTCTTACACCTCAGGCCTACATTTTTATCTACTACTCTGAAAATAAAGCTTTGCAATCAGATTGTTTATAGCTTATTTGAATGACCAAATATGGTCAGAATAATCATGAGGCTGTACAAGAGGTTAGCTTCATGATTATTCTGAGACTAAGCTCTTGAATTTAGAGTTGTTGTTGTCACTGTTTTAACTTCAATTAATGTATATTTATTTCAGGAATTTTATTTCAGAATATTACTGTATAATGCCAAGATCCTACTGAAGTGTTATGTGAATCATATCTCTATCTATCTGTCTAAAATATGGAAAAATCAGAGTTCTGAAACCACAGCTGGCCTGAAGATTTGGAGTACTAGACTGAGAGTCTGCAATATTTATTAAGTGCATACCTTGTTCAGTATTTTCTCAAAATAGAACATATGCTAGCAATTGATTAAAAAATAAAGCAAATGAAATCTATAATAAATTGAACCAAAGTAATTCCTAGCATGACAAACCTGAACTTCTTCTATAGGAAATGAAAGGTAATTTTTCAGACTCAATAGTTTAATAAGAATTCTAATAATACAAGTGTTCTATATAATTCCGATTATCTAGAGTATGTTTCTGTGTAGCAGACAAAATATACATGAGAAAATTATCCAGATAATATTTCCCATATACTACATATTGTGTATGTTCTCATGTTCATAATTCATTTTGAAGGTTGGCACAGTTTATTAATATTCAATATTTAGTGCATCTAACTCAGTGTTTTTTTATTCACTTGAAAATATATGTCTGACAAGTTAATTTAAATGACATTTTATGTTAAACCAAACTAAACACATTTCAAAGAGAACACACAATAAAAATAATTTTATAATGTTTACTAAACAGAGAAAATGACAAAATATTATTTTTCCCAAAGCTAAAATATAAATGTTTAGATTCTTCTGATTTAATAAATTACTCCAATGACATTTAAATCTAATGCATTTTAATTTATTGCATTTTTGTTGGTATATCCAAATATTCAATATTTATTATCTTACTAATTATACCCTCTTCAGTTCATTATTTATTAAAATATACATGCCATCCTTCAAAAAAGGGAGGGTGGTAGAAGAGAGGCAAAGAGAGAAAAGAGAAAGATTACCGTCACTCTTATAATGAACACGGTCTTTACATTTATTGCTAATAAAATTGAATTATATAATGGGCTCCAAAAAAGTCAATGAAGAGACTTCTGATGTGTGGATATAGAGGCAATTTGTTTCTAATGCTTTCTGGTTTTCCTCCTTTAAACCACACAGAATAATTTTAAGCAACAGAAAACCAAAGCTTTATAAACTGAGTTGCATTTTCAGCAGAACTAGAAGGCAGGGGACATCATTATAATTAACATTACTTGTAAGTCATGACACATCAGCTCAGAGCAGCAGAGCCCTGTGGGAAGACATTCAGAAGTTGTGACCAGAGCAGCGAGGATGGATAGGAGGAGTCAGAGACCTTAGCAGTGGTACACCTCAGAAAAAAAAACAGCAAACACATGCACGTATTTTGCCATGTATAATGCACACTTTTTTGCCAAAATTTTAAAGGGGAAAGTAAGGATGCACAGTATAAATGGATATAATGAGTACATACCTTAGGTATAACAATGGATATAATGATCCCATGTATAATGCACAACAAAGTGTAAGTGTGCATTACACATTGGAAAATATAGTATTTTTCGTGAGGAAAGTACCTCACCCAAAGTGGGAAGCATTCATAGTAGGGACACTGAGAAAGAGAGGAATTTCCCAAAATAGCCATGCAGCCTAAAAGTGTAAAACCCCAAAATGTACCAGCAAATTTATCCATCCTTAAAGATCGGCACAGTCTGCATCATGCAGTCAGTAGCCAGTGAAATCATGGGTAACTCAGGAAGCCATCTTTACCTGAGTAAGGTGGAGAGAGTGAGAGCAAGCAGGGCTAGAGAGAGGGATCAAGAATATAGTGACCACGCTGCAGGGCAGAAACAGAGATGGAGCCATTGATGTGCAAGTCTACCTGGCCCCTTCTAATGTCCACTTCTCCAAACATACTGCAGATAGTAGGACGAGTAAAATCTAACTAATGGAAGCATACATTTTTGGAAAGGAATTGTCACATCACCCACATATAGTTAAGTTTGAGGGTGAGGGTTGTTCTAACAATAACAACAAAACCCCAAAAGGAGGGAAGGTAGAGTATTTGACATGGATTGAGGTGAGTTCAGAATATTGAAGTAGAACTTGGGCAGGTTATGAAATTGTCACTATGAATGAACTGAAGCAAATAGAAGAGGGTTGCTGGGTGATAGAAAAGGCCCCCTTGAATTTCATGACTGTTAAAAGGCCCCCTTGAATTTCATAGTACAATTAACAGTCATGAAATTCAAGTTGAGATCAGTCAACTTGGCTCATTATTAAAATATAGTTTTTTCAAGTCCAATGACTGACTCAAACTCTTGCAGATTATTTCCTGTAATCTCTTCTGTTAAAAGAATCGAGGCTGCACAATGATATCAAATAGAGCCTAGGTTTTTAGACCATTTGATAGTTATTATTTATAGTTAAAGGACAACAGAATAAAAACTAATATTTTCAAGATCAAATTTAATTCATTATTCAAAGTGTAAAAACCCTATTGCTTTGAAAAACTCATAAACTAGTAATTCGAACGTTATATTTTTAGTATAAAATATTCTATGATACAATATAAAAATAAGTTAAAATTATAGTAGACTAACAGTAATTTTATTACAGCAAAAACAGAGTATTATATTTGTAATAAAAATCATAATATTCCTTTAACAAAAATCTTTCATTGCTATAAATATCATAAGATAATATTATCAAAAGAACAATGACACAGTATTTTTTCTTATGGTGAAAAACCTGAAATTGTTCTTTACAGACCAGCATAAAGAATTGTTTGGGTGGGAAATAATTTCTTTCATGCTTTCAACTGTTGAGGCAGAGAAAATATGCAAAAATGTAAACTGATGTCTAGTATTATGTTTTTGTAACATTTTTACTGCTTTATTATTGTCCTCAGTCTATGCAGATATCTGCTATATCAAAAACTATATATTCTCTCTATGTTGGATATTTTGGAAATCTGTAACATTTTCCTGAGACATATTTGCTGACAATGCAATCTTAACCTTCAAAGATATGGGAGACAGAAAGGATAGTGATTAAGGCCTATAAATTAGAGTCTTTAGGAAAAAGCAACAGCAGCTATATTTGCCAATGGGTAGGGTTAAAAGATTTACAAAAAATACACTATGTCCAAAGTTGCTACTAGCTTTCTAAGCAGTCTAACATAATGCAAGGCAGATGTGTTACGGAAGAAAACACAGGTCCCCTCTGTGTGGGGAACGAGGGAATTACATGAATCCTGTGTGTCTTGTGAGAACCTCAGATCCCATTGTATTAGAATGGCTTCCGCAAGCTGGTGCAAACAATCTGAAGATAACTCCCTGTTATTCTCTCTAAGTCTAACTCTCTAACTCATTCCAATTACATTAAACACTTTCACTCTTTGAAATGTAAAATAATTCCACTTACTAAATGTATGGGCACGAAAGACCAGTTGTATATTACGCCTTCAATTCGAGTACATTTTGGCACTCTGCCCCAGGGAAAGAGGCTTTCTCCAACCCTCTGGTTGTGCGTAACTTACAGGTAATGTGATCAATTTTCACCTTTGGCCAGCACAGTATTTTTCCCAGTGTAATCATTAATAGCTTTCCTTTCAACTTTAAGATTTGTTTGGTTTGGATAATAAGTTACAAAATGGAGCTTCACAATAGGCAGCAATTTTGGTCCCCAAGCGACATTTGGCAATGTCTGGAGATACTAATATTTTTTTGGTTGTCACAAACTGGGAGGTGGAAGGAAGGCTGTTGTTAATTGTGTAAACTCTCAGAAGGCCAGGGATGTTTCTCAAAACCCTACAAGGCTCAAGGCAGCTTCTTCAACAGGAAGTCTTCTGACCTAAACTGTCAATAGTACTGAGGTTAAGGAGCCCAAATGTTTTCATGGGGTGAATGTTACCACAAACCACAGCAGCAGATCTCTGCAGCCAGGATGCAGACCTCTGCTTTTGGAGGTTTCTCTGCTAGCGTCTGCCCATGAGAGCAGAGCCAGCTCTTCCCCGGCTGCTTTTCCCAAGGATACCTCTTAGGGCTGGCTGCATAAATGTGCAGAGCCTGGTGGAGAGTGAAAATGCAGAGTCCCTCATTTAAAACCGTGAGTAACTGTGAGCGAGTGACAGCAGAGTACTAAACAAAGCTCAGTATCCATGTGACTACATAGGTCACGCACCTGTGAACTGGGTCCTGATTCCTATCAGAAGTAGAGAGTTAATTTATAATGAATTCATTTTATGAGGATCCAGCCAGAAGGCAACTTGAATGCCTAAGTATTTTTGATTCCATGGTAGTGTTATTTAGCAAGGCACACTTGTAAATTTAAAACATTCTGCTAATTGGATCAACTTGACCAGTGATATTCTATTTTTTTGATTTAGAAAAAAGAGCTGTGATATTTTGAAAGCTAAAAGCATTAGTGTAAGCTTTCCTTCTACTATGCAAGAGAGGAAAACCCATAATAATATTAATCCTTAAAAAATGCCAACTCTACAAATGGACACTTGCTTCATTATCTTATCCAGTCCATCAAAGTTAGAGCACCCTAAATAGACCAAGTGCATCCTTTGGCATGATTTACAGTAGTGCTCCGCTGAAGTGTGGTTAGAATACTGATAGAATTAACTGATATTTTCATTCCCTCCACATCCCAAAGCATATCTATATTAGCCAGTAGATTCTAATAGTTTTGCTACTTAGAACATTAAGACTTAAGTTGTTGAATCATGGTACCATCAACTTATTTTATCTTCACTGTATTTCTAGACAGTGTATTATAGATGAGCATACTTGTCATCATTTTCATCTATTTCAAAATGTTAAGGATGTACCTCTCAAATGAATTGTTGTATCTACTTTTTTCCTTCTCCCACTTACATTATTGTTGGGAACCGCCCTGATTGGTATCAGAAGCTGAAACCCCCGCCTAGGCTAAGGCTAAGGGAACGCCCTTGGAACCGCAAACCAGCAAGGAGACAAAAACTTATCTCCCTGGCAGGAATGCTGCTTCTGCTGCTTTATTCATAACTGAACCCCAAAAGGCTTGGTCGGTTAGCCAAAGACGGGTAAGATTCCCCATGGGGGGAACGACCTAAGACAGGCACGATCACTTTGGGAGGCCCCCCCAAAAGAAGGACTTGGGGGGCTGCAGCAAAAAGGGGTGATGGACCCTCGCTCCTCGGCTTTGACATAGCCTGAGTTCTCAGCATCTGGGAAAAAAACCTCCTTGTCTCCCAGTTGCCTTAGTTCCCCTGCTCCACCTAAGCCTGAAACAATGACAGGGTGGTGCAGCTCTGTACTGAGAAGTGCCGATTCCCTGGGGTGATCAGGCCTAAGAAAGAATGTGTAAATTACTGTGAAACCTTCTTTGTTTAGAATGCTCTCAGTTGAATGAGAAGGGTCTTAGGAGGAAGTAAGTTTGTTCCTCAGTCTTACAGCTCTTTGACCCCCGACTCAATAGACCGGCAGAGTTCTTTGTTTTCTATAGTTCCTTACTTCCCCCTAATGAGTACTGTACTTTACCTGAATTATTATGCAAAGTGAGCCCAATAAAAGCAGGTATGGACGGTAAATTGGCGCGCTCCCCACTAGGGGGGTGGCCATTTCGTCCCTACTTCCCCACAGAAACTAGTCTGTCTTTGTGCATGTGTTTTTTCTCGCATGTTTATCGTCGAGTCATCCACAGCGTTCCGTGGTCACTGCTGGCCGGTGACCCACGCGCAACGCATTATACCCATTCCTCCTGATCTAATCACAAATGATGGTTCTTTTTCAAGAAAACTTTCTTTGCTTCTGCTGAAAGCAATATTTCAGAATTTTTCAACCTTGCCACTAAATCGTAACTTGGTCACATAGCAAAAAGTCACATAATCCCCTGTTTTCTTAGCACAGATCCACAGTGATTTGACAGAAAAACAGTTTTGATTTAGAAATTATATGGACATCTGAGTACATAGACAACATGATTTTTAAGGGGAGAAAATATTTTACATTTTACACAGTAACTTTTCTTTCTGAAAGGGTAGATACCATTGCCACTTTTGACTCCCTTAAACGGGGTTTCTCAACCTCTTCAGCTGAACAACTATGAGAAGACTGTTCTGTGTGCAGTAGGATGTCCATCAGCATCCCCGACTACTACACGCTAAATGCCAGTAACACCTTCTGAGTTGTGAAAACAGACAATATTTCCAGACATGGCAAAATGTCCCCTGGAGGGGAAAATCAACCCTGGGGAAGAACAACTGCTTTAAAACAAATCTAAAACAAATATATCAGATTTTCGGGTTGAAATTCCTTTTATATTTCCCAAAGGAGCTCAGTGAATTTTCATGCAATAATCTATAAAGCTATCTTGACAAAGCATATTAAACAAATAAAATAGAGATGTTATCTCATTGATATAATAACTAGTCTTCCCAATATGATGAATGTGCTTTTTACATTACATTTTAAAAGAGTAACTTTGAAAATTATGTTGCCTAGAGTAGTTGTATCTTGGCGTGTTAAGCTTGGATAGTACTTCTGTTGCCATTAGACTAATGTGACACATTGTACTAAGGTCAGAATGTGCTCTTGTATGCCAAAACAGGAGAAGAAGGGCAGCAGTGTCTTTGGAGCTGAAACTTTGTTCACTTCCTCCACATATTCACAGAATCATATCATCTTAGGCTGCCTCTATTTAACAATACAACCATCCGAACAAGGAGAAATGTCAAAAAGCTGCATAAAAGATGAACTATTAACCCTGGCTGGTGTGACTCAGTGGATTGGGTGTCAGCCTGTGAACCAAAGAGTTACCAGTTTGATTCTCAGTCAGGGCACATACCTGGTGCCAGCCAGGTCCCCAGCAGGGGGCGCATGAGAGGCAACCCCACATTGATGTTTCTCTGCCTCCTTCTCCTTTCCTCCCTGTCTAAAACAATAAATAAATAAAATCTTAAAAAAAGATGAACATAACTATTCTCACTGATGGTTTTTCATTGTCTGTTTGCACAGATTCCCTGGATCTTTCATGTTTATGATTGTCTTGACTGTTAAAGGGTGAAAAAAATTACACTGTTATAATTGAACAGTAGATAAAGGATGAATTAATTGGTCATTTGGATGGAATCAAATCAGTTAGCTGAACTAGAAAATGTGCTTAAATATATTTCAGTGAAGGCTGAATTATATACATGAGCAGAGACATGTTCTCTTTTTTAAATTGTCTTATAATTAGCCTTTAATTAACATCACCCTATCTTCTTTGATTCCTGATAAGTCCATCTGAAAACTGAATCCCAGAAAACTTAAAAGAAAATGCATTCACACTGAAAAATGCTGGCTAAAAGATGATGGACAAGTATTTTACACTATTTCCACACATTGTCCATTACTATAAACTGAGAAAAAAAGTTACTTCAACCAAAACTAGTAAGTTTAACTTACTGAAGTAGTAAAATTAGATTGCAGAAAACTTAAAGTTTATTTTAAAAAATCATTTACTTTAAAAATCATTTTACTTCTATGTTTAGGATGATTGCTTTATTGTTTCTCCTTAAAAAATGAGATGTGATACATGCTTAAACTATTGATAAAAATATCACTTGCCTCTTATTGCACAATTATTTACTTGCATTATACTGAAATTACATATTGAGGAAAAGTAACAATAGCTCACTCAGCATGATTAATAATTCACTGAGAATGAGTTTTGCTTTTACATGAGGTTTAGATTTCAGGGAAGGTATGAAGTAAGAGTGAGTGAAAGCATGGGGTTCCTACTATACCTGACAAAAGATCATAAACCTCTGTTGAAAGAGGGACTTCTTTAATACTATGTAATTGTGTAGCATCAAGAAATGCCTCCCTTGGCCAGTTAGCCCAGGTGGTTAGAGTGTCATATCAATATGCCAATGTTGCAAGTTTGATCCCTGGTCAGAGCTAAACCCATGGTCAAGAATCAACCAATGAATCCATAAAGTAGTGGAACAATGATGTCTCTCTCTCTTTCTCTCATATCAATAAATTAAAAAAAACTATAAAAAACAAATGCCTCCTTTTTGTAACCTAAAATGAAAAAAGAATTGGAGTATACACATATGAAAGGCCCAGCAGATATATTTCAGTCATTCTTGATATTATAATCCTACCACTTTAAAGTGAATTATTTTAAAAAATATTGCAATCAAGACAAAATATAGTAGACAATCAATATGAAGAATGCTAGCAAAATATCATATAGACCATGCATTTTTCCTTGTTAAAGTCTTATGTGAGGCATGAATTATGCAAAACTACCAGGAGATCCTATTAAAAAGGTGATACATCTTCAGGATCCTAAGTCGTGAAAGACCATTTGAGCTTTTCTCTCAAGGTTATTACAGAGTTATCAGAAATCCTCAGAGTCTGAAAGTTTTCAATAAAAGAAGGAGAGTCAGGATATATTACAAATTATATGCTGGTGGAAGAGAAACACTAGAGAAGAATAATTGGATGAAATATAGAATTATTTATTTAGTAGGCTACTTATTTGTTCTAAAATGCAATTTTTAAAGCAACAGCCTGACTGTAATGGTATCGTCATGAGTTAGAGCATGTACTTTGAAGAAGTTTTCATTAATAGGCACAACATGTCACAAAATAAGAACTTATTTGAATTTATATCACAGACTTCAGTGTATTTTAGATTTAATGCTTTAAAGTATCATGGTCAAATCACTGGAATTATTGGTAATAGAACTGCCATTTAAGCATGACTTAGGAGACCCCGATTAATTATGGGAATTCAGAGAAGAGTAGGTTTGGATCTTCCATTATGGGCAAGAGTCTGATTTTAGCACTTAAAATGGGCACGCTTTCTGGAAGCCATTCAAACTCTTGGATGGGATGTAGAAAAGCTGGGTAGCCAACTAGCTGTTTTCTTTATACAGTCCTCACCAGCTTATTGGTTTTCACTTTACTATCTACTTATTGTAGCAAAACTAATGCTGATTATTCCAGGAAGATGTATGAGCAGAAACATGTAAGTAGATAATATGGTTAGTAAAGAAGAGAAATGACAAAATGCCTACAGGTGCAATTCAAACAATATGATTTTTACCCTACAGTATGTCTAATTCCAGTAATTTTGTACAGGTTGTTGCTAAGTTTTCTAAAACACACACACACACACACACACACACAGAGTTTTACTTTAAATAAATGTACATTACCATAGCAATTAGAAAACAAAAGATTGTTAAGAAACAAAGCATAACATTCAATGTGACACTGCTATTTCAAATGCTTGGAAACATGACTTAATTTAATCAGTTTGGGAAAGTACTCTGGAGGGTTTATGTATACACACACACACACACACCCCAACCTTGATGCTTTATGTTACCATTATTGTTCTGCAATTACCACATTCCTTATCATAACCCAAGTTTTCACTGACAATGGTCAAAAGGGTAGCAAAGGTAAGTTGTTCAACTGTCAGTGTTCAATAGTCCTGGAGCTTAATAAACAACAGCTGGCCTGTATTGGTTAAAGTAGGGCCTTTGGAGCAGAATTGGCTGTGATCTCAGGCGAGTAGCTTGACCTGTCTGAGCTCCTGGTTGTCTCCTGTTTAACACAGGGGTAGGAAGACAGCGTGGCATGTAGAGCTGCTGTGATGTGTGCTGTCCTGTGCTTTCAGCTGTTCTGCTTTGAATCACAGGGGGCTCCGCTCCTGCAGGCTGCATGCTCAGTCCCCAAGTCAACTGTAATATTCGCCAACGGGAGGCAAAATGGGGGACTTTAGAGCAATAGGAAAGGAGAAGCCAAAGTAGATCCAGAGCCTTCCTTTGTTCGTTTGCTGGGACTTTCATAGCAAAATACCACAGTCTGGCTGCTTTAGGAAACGTGTTCTTTCACAGTGCTGGAGGTTAGAAGTCCAAGATCCAAAGCATTGGCATGTTTATTTTCCATGAGGCTTGCATTTGGCTGCCTTCTCATTGTGTCCTCCTATGATTATTCCTCAAGTTGCACTCACATTTTCTCCCACAGCTTTGGTCACATCTTCTCAGTCTTTGGGGGGTCTCCTTCTTCCTAGACTAAACAGCTGGCTTTTTGGAGCATTCCACCCTCTGGTTTGCTTCCTCTCTATAGCTTTATGTGCAAGTCCTTACCTATAACCATGGCATGATTTGCTACTTACACCTCAAGACTCACAAATACCTATATCTGAAATAGATATTTTCTTCAGGCATCACTTGTTTACATAATTAACTATGCAAACTATTTACTAATAGAAAATCTTACAGGCAGGTGAATATAAAAATGCATGAATTAAACACTTTGCATTTCCCCCAAACTTGCCCCCATGGCTATGAATAATTCCACCAGCCAAAATTTTCCTGAGCTTCCAATCATCTACTTCCAGCAGTATAGAATATATCTAATTATATCACAGAATACATACAATCTCCTCTCCCCATTACCATTACCACAACCTTTCCTCACATCCACATCATTTTATTATTTTTTAATTTAGAAATTTGCAAATACCCATCTCAACTCCCTGACCATCTTCTCACCCACCTTCTGCCTTGGGCACCCACTCCCACCCCTAAAACGTGTTTTTTTACACAGATATGAGCAGTTGCATTGTATTTAAAATAATCCCAGAAGTTTCCTAATGACTAAAGGGGGAAATTCATGTTCTTACTATGGCTATAAGGCACATTATGCCTTGGTTTCTTCACATGCTTCGAAGCTGAGTTCATTATTTTATGTTTTTTTTTCCTGTCTTCACAGCTATTGTTATTTATTTTACATTATCCTTGTGATCTTTCTGTATATTAATAACAATGTATCCCAGGGACACTATTTAGAAAAACATATACAGTTAATTCTCTATTTTTCATAATTTTAAAATAAAATGGCAATGTCTGTACTATGCATTTCATGCTCTCTACTCTACACATTTCACAGTGGTACCTATGCATGCTGTCCTTGACACTAGGGAACACTCTTTCCATCTCCCCCGGCAGGCCGCAGGTTTGCAGAGCAGAAGTCCTGAACCTCTGAAGGTAGCGTACCAAGAATCTTCCTTGGAAGATATATACATATATTTTAAGAATGTTAAGAATTGAAATGTTTGCTTTGTTCTACTTATTTCTTTTTATTTGGGGGGGACATTTATGAAGTTTCACTTTTTGCTTCAAAGAGTTTTCCCAAAGTGTGGTTTGTTTCCATTAGACAGCTTCCTAATGAGCCCTGTTCTCCTGGCTTTCATAACAGTGTGAAGTCAAGGTCATGTGTGCAGCATGTGTTTTCCTGAAATCCAGTGCATTCGTTCAGATATATCTGTGGTGTCCCTGGTGTTCTTATTCTCATATGAAAGGCATTAGAACTAAGGCTTCAAGGAAGAATTTCTAAAAAAAACTATATATACAACTTGTGTTTGACTTGGGTCTGGGCCGATTTCTCAGGAACCATTCAGCTCTAATGGTCTCAGATACTTAAATACCCTGGGAAGTGGCTATTAATTAAGGGACTGCTGCTTCTAAGAACTAGGCAGCCAGCAACGGAATGAGGGGATGATTATAAATCTGGATGCCAAGTTCTGAGAAAATTATAATAATCTCCTTTTCACTTCTGCAATATCTATAAGTAAAGTAAAGAGAGAGGATAATAAGAATTATATGAATACCATTAAATAAAAAGTGCACACAGAACTAGGACAATAGGGTTTTTTTTGTTATTAAATTTGCCACTTATTCTAGTTCAATCAGATGCTTCTAAGGCAGACTAGATACATTGCTGCTATTCAGAACTTCTTGAGAGTGAAAGAATGAATACCAATCAACTTCCCTGGGCTTACACTTAATTGTCTTACACATGTTATCTTGTAACTTGAACATCTATGATATACTTTGAAGATTTAAAGCAGAAAGCAGAATTATATAGAAAAACAGAAACTGCATCAATACCTCTAGACAGACGTTTGCTTGTAGTTTTTGGTATCCACAGCTTTTACCCTACACATTGCAGAGATGCCCTTTCTGTAGGCAGAGCCCTGGCAATAATTAGAACCTGGTTGGTACACAGAATTTTTACAGATTCTGCAGATGGAAAACTTATATTTTCCATATGGATTGAATCCTGCTTCTTTTGAGGTCACAGCTTTATTTTCATTCAGCTTTCTTCCACCACTTTCTGTGGTATTCCTTGCACCGCCTTTCCATATATCTGAACTGAGAGCAGTCCTGAGTTTCTTTTCTCATTTTTCACACACCATCCTTCTAAGGACAGTTTCCTCAGCCACAGGAGCAGCAACGACTTGAAACCATCTCATTTCATATTTTAATTATGCTCTCTAGCTATACACACAGAACTAGTATGGAAATAAATAAATACACGGTAAGATCACCATTTAGCAACTTTGCTTCTGTTTCCTTTCTGCCTGGGGCCCCTTTACACTTTTTCTTTCCCCTCATAAGTCAAGGCGGAATTTTTGATGGTTTGCTCATGTATTCTTGAAACTATCATGCTAAGCAAAATAAGTCAGACAGAAAAAGGTAAGAACCCAGATGATGTCACTCATATGTAGGATATAAAACTGAAACTCACAGACATGGAGAACGGTACAGGGGTTACCAGAGGGAAGGGGTGCTGGTAATAAAGGGTAAAAGGGGACCAGTTATGTGGTGATGGAAGATGATTTGACTTTGGGTGGTGTGCACACAATGAGCATTCATAGTAATGTACACTTGGAACCTATATGATTTCATTAACCAATAAGGTTAATCCCAATCTTTTGCCACCCCAATACATTTTCATAAAATCTTTTAAAATTTTAATTTATATGCATTTACTGTTATAAGGCCTTCGTTGATTACTCAGTCTTGATAAGTTTTAAAGATTAAAAATAGAGGATTGTTATTTAGTATTGTAGATTGGCGTATTCAGCCTTTGTCTTGTTCTTCATATTACAAAATCTAGGAAGCTAATTTTATTCCTCAGACTGACTCCCTTGTGACTGAGGTTATGAATGTTATTGATGTTCTGTTAATCAAATGCAATCTCACAAAATCTGAATTTGTAGTCCACTTATAAAAAGAGAAAATGCCATCACTGCACACCAATGAGCCATCCACTTGTGACTGATGATCCAACAGTAGGGTGTGGTACTAGAACCAAATAAGGACACAGTGGGTCCCTGATCCATGGGCAGTGGTGGCAACGATACGTTTCTGGAGACAACACCTCCAGCAATGTCTTATTAATCCCCCAACTTCCTGAATGTAGCACAGAGGGACCCATTTTTTCGGGAAGTCTTAGCTAGATCTTAGAACATACTGCTCTGGGCTTACCAGTAGTTGTGTAAACTATTCCCTACCTTAATCTCCATTCTGCTTAAAAGAGCTGCATATCTTCACTCTAATTCTACCAGATAAATAACATAGTTTCCATTTTGTAGATAAAGGTAGTGAGACACAGAAAATAAATCTTCTAAGATTACACAGAGAATAAGCAGTCCATCCAGAAAAGGTACTTGGGTACTTTCTCCCAAATTCGGCCTAAATGTCTACCATCTAGAATTTCTTCAATGTTATTAGATGTGCTATAGCCTTCAGTCTTGCAGAAACTGAATGTGATTTTTCACAAGCATTTTGGATCCCTGACTTTCTAGCTGCATATTTACATTAAAAGAGTTCACATCGGAATGGCATCTGTCAGCAGCAACAAACAGACACGGCTCTTGCAGAGGTGGGGATGCGCATGTTGGCCTCACCAGCACTGTTTCTTTCCTTAAATTTTGCCCTGTAGTAGTTCTGTAAGGGAAGCCTGATCATAATCAAAGATTGTGTGGTTATTCAGCATGGAATAATAGTGAAAAAATTAAAGGGCTAAAGTGTTTAATGACTTCTGTATCCACAGAGGGTATGGTCTTGAATAATGGGAGTAGATTCTTGAGAGTGATTTGGCTTTAACATCTTACACAACTCTTAATGACATGTATGGTTAAATTTAGCAGTAAAACTAGAATAAGTAAAAACAGTTTGGTTAAGAGTCACACTCCCGTGGATAGCCCTTTGAATAAACTGTCTACATTTGCTTTTGTGATCCTCTTGCACTGTAACTTTTTCCCATTAGCCAACCTTTCTTTCCAGGAGCTACTTGCTTTTGTAATGGGATGCAGGCTGCAGGGCCATTGTCTCTTTGAAAATTTGATAAATTGTTGCTTATGGCTTCAGGCTGTGGGGCCGTTGTTTCTAAATTTGTTGAAACTCAAAAGGTACTTTTTTTTTTATGGTACCATAAATTGCTTAGGGTTACCTGAGGGTCAACCCTCTTATCCCAATATAGGCATTTACTGCTCTTAATGCTGATCATCCAATGTCTCTTCAATTAGACTAAAACTTCAGGGTAGTAGAGACTGTATCCTATTCATCTTTGTAGCCACAGTTCTTAGTAGGGAACAGCACAAGATCCAAAAATACCCAAGATATCATTCTGAATAAATTGATGGTATGTTTGAAGGGACTTTGCCAATTGCATAAGATATTAATATTATGAGGTTTGTTGTTCACATATGTCTTCAGGGTTTAAAGATAATTTAAATTTTTTCAAAGGGCAAATTATTAGAAAAAGTTTTATGTTCTTTATTGTTTATGCATTTCCATAGTGCTAGCTCCCAAGAACTTGATATTGTGAGTTATCAATTTGAGCTCTTAGATAAAGGGAAAATAGATAAATGGATATTATTTCAGCACTTCACGTTTCAAAATTGCTCCTTAAATGCATTCTGAAAAACATGAATGCTCAGTTGCTTTACTTGCCATATCTAAGGATGAACAAACTAAAGGAAATATGCAATTAATTTGAAGTATCTCTATTAAAGTAACAATTTATTTCTACTATTGTACCATAAATATGCATGACAATCTTATTAACGGATTCGATCTAATTAGTGTCAAAGGCAAGGTACATGTTCTGGATAAAAGACTGCATTCAGCAATATGCATTGGACCTCAGCTGCATGTAATGAGACACATTTTTCAAAGAAATGTTTTCATTGAGAGGACTTCTGAAAAAATTTAGTGAGATGACAGTTCAGTTTACTCCAACAAGTATTTTCTAAGAATTTATCACATGTATAAAGTGCTAAATTCTAGGTAAGCACAAGTGAATTAGCAAACTCATCAAAAAGTTTATAGTAGGAACATTAGATACTTAAAAAGAAAATTCTATTTACGTGAGACAAGTGCAATGGTAGAAGTTTCAAAGGAAATTGTGGAAGAAAAGAGAAGGATATTTAACTCTGCCTTAGAGATTGAAGTTGGTATAGTGACAACAAATGGAAAACTACTGGTTGTGGTGCATCTGAGCTAATGTAAAGAATGTAACATAATGTAAAGAGTGAGAAGTCTAAATCCAAGAGAATGGGAAGGGCCCAGCCCTTATTAGAGACAAGGGACTTGAAAAGTGGCACAGACGTGAAACTATTAGTGGGCCGTGAAACCAAATGCAGATGGTCGAAGCTGGAGTGTAAACCGTGAGATGGGGAGCAGGGAAAGATGACATGTTTGGTCAGTGATGGAAAGCGTCCACTGCATGGAAACCCTTTCGTGCAAGGGCTAAGACTGGGTGGTGGAAGCTGCCCAAAATATCACTACAGATGCAATGCATTTTGCACAAAGAAGATTCTTCTTTTTAAATTTTTTATTGTCCAATTACAGTTGTCCCCATTTTTCTGCCATTACCCTCCTCTGCCCTGTGCACCCTGACCTCCCACATTTAATCGTCTCACTTTTGTTTTTGTCCATGGGACCATTAGGCATATTGCTTGGCCCTTCCCCTCCTTTTCCCCCATTATCCCTTTCCCCCCATCCTTCTGGTCATTGTCAGTTTGTTCCTTATTCCCAGAGACATGGAAATAAAGATGTTCTAGGAATGCTATTGCCTTATTACAAGTTGTACAAACATTAGTAACAGAGGCATAATGATAAAGTTAGGACCCTTTTAATTTGCATGCAAATAGCTATCTAATGTGACCCCTTTTAATGTTTAAATATTATTGAATTGTATCATACAGAACATTTGAACCTGAAAAGTATAGAATAGAGTGGTGGGAGGAAAGTTTCACTGGTGGGCTACATTTGTATCCTGTTATTCTATGAAAAGTTTCTCCCGGACCTGGTCAAAACTATAACTGGTGTAGCATTCAGGCTACCAGGCAGTCTGAGACTAAAGGTGAAAAATTGAGGTTACAAGTGACACGGTGAAGTTGAAAAAGATCTTTGTCACTGTAGTTGAAACAAATCTCACACAGAATATTGCAATGGGCTCCTTAGTTTGTCATCTACTTTTGTATACTTCTCCACACATGATCTTCTTCTCAAATGCAGCCAAAATATGCTTTCAAAACATCAATTGTATCCTAACTGTATCCTTCATTTGTATGCTCAGTTTATAACCTTTTAATGGATTAGCACTTCACTTAAGATTAAAAATTGCATCTTGAGAGCCCTGGCTGGCGTAGCTCAGTGGATTGAGCGTGGGTTGTGAACCAAAGTGTCGCAGGTTTGATTCCCAGTCAGGGTACATGCCTGGGTTGCAGGCCATGATCCCCAGCAACCGCACACTGATGTTTCTCTCTCTCTCTTTTTCTCCCTCCCTTCCCTCTCTAAAAAAATAAATAAATAAAATCTTTTAAAAAATTACATCTTGAACATGGCCTATGAGGCTCTGACTGTTCTGTTCTCTGTAAGGACCTGTAGCCTCAGGCCCTCTCCCAGGAACCCTTGTTCTCTGAAAACCAGCCCATTGGCCTGGCTTGTCTCTCACATCACTGAACCGTTGTGTGAAAAGTTGTCTCTGTGTAAAATGTTTGTTCTTACTCTCCTCGCACTCCACTCTTCTTTCAGGAAGTTCACTTGTAATAATGTTCAGAGATCACTAAAGTGGTTTCTTAACTTCGAGAAACCTCCACCAGTGTCTTCGCTGGCCCAACTGTCTTTAGGATGCATCTCACAGTTGCATCCCCCCCTCCTCTTCCGAACACTTACTATAGGTGATAACTTTGCATGTTGTTATTGTTTGAATAGTTTCTCATGTCCTCTCTAGATATTACGCTCCATGAAGACAGGGACCATCATCCTTTCGTCCATCCTTCTATTTCATGGCAATGCCTAATGTATACAGCGGTAACGAAAAGTTCAACTCAGACTTTACACTGAATGATCAAAGTGCAGAATTTGTGTTCTCAAAGATTTGATGGTCCATACAGAGCTTAAAGCTGATGACTAGTAAGTGGTTCTCTGGCTCCTGACTACGACATAAAGTGTGTGAGGGAGTGGATATGGAGGGGCAGTTTTTGAGCCTTGTCAATTCTCCACCAAAAGGAGCAGTGATGTGAGGATGCGGTTCTTTCTTTTCTCTCAAGTTTCATCAGAGGGGGTTCCAACCATGCCATTCCTAGTGCTTATCATGCACTTTATGTAGTTGGAAGAGCACAGAGATTCTGACTCACAGTTGAGCAAAGTAGTGACCAATGACATGAGGAAGGGGGGCTAGACCTTGGAAGTAACTACCCAGGAACAGTGGACCAAAGGCGATGATTCCTGGAGCTCCATGGGAGACAGACGGCCAGAGTATCAGGACCCCAACCATGGGAGGCTGTAATCGCTCCATAGGGAAGAGGTGCTACAGTGTGTGAATCTGCAGTGGCTGGCCAAAAGACAAGCAGGGTCCCTGCCGCCACCATTGAGGACTCAGGCAAGTGTGAAAGAACAGGCCTCAAACACTTACTACTCAAGGGAATGCAAAGCCGTCTTACATGGTAACCAATGGGTTGGCACTATTTGATTCCCCCACCTTGTGTCTCCCCAGTCTCTGTTTCTGATGGAGTTAAAATAGCAGGGAAAAAAAGGGAAATTGGGGAGTGGTAACGGAAAGGTGAAGGTTCTACTTCAAGGCAGCTAATAACCCATGAGAGCTGGCTTAAGCTGGGAAAAAAAGAAATCTTATCATTGAATGATTTTTACAGTGTTGATTAACATATTGAATATTTTTAATTACAGTGGAAACTCAGTTCTCAAATTTAATTCTTTCTGGAAAACTGTTCAAGAAGCAATTTGATCGAAAACCGCATCTTCTTTGTCACCTAAGAGACGTGTGACTAATCAAACAGGTATCAGCATGAAAAGGTTGTCGGGTAAAGAATTGAGACCTGAAGTTTCATTGGACAACAGGGACATTTTTTTTCCATGAACAACTTGGTCAAGAACCAAATTGTTCAAGAATCAAGACTTTCGAGAACAGAGCTTTGACTGCATTGAATTAAAGCTGCATATTCATTATAAGGTGACTATTGGACTTCCTATTATTTGATAGTGGTAAAATGTCACGGAGTCATTCTGGCTTTTAAAGCAGGATTAAGGGGAGAACTACCCACATGGAGATGGTTTAAAAAGACAGAAGGAAAGAGTAAATTTTATGATTATACCCAATGAGTACCACTCATTCAGTGCCATGTTGTTTAATACTTAATGCTCATTTGTTGAATGAACGAGCTTCATTTTCATCTTGCTTTCTGCTAGTAAGTCTCATGACCTGAAAAAATGTAGGAAAAAATTAGCCTCATATATAAAACTAAGAAATTCCTGTGCATCTCGTAGTCCATTTGCAGTCCCAAATGTCTACTATATTTTTGTAGTCTTCATTTTTTGGGACTCACTTTCTAGCAAGTTTAGAGTATTTTAATGTCATCAAATAATAACTGTTTTTGCATTTTTAAAATAGAGATACCAACATGATAGATGTTTGCTGTTTGTTCTTGTATGCATAACCTTAAAGTCAGAATTGTACTAAGGGTATTGAAAAGCTTAAAGACATCCTAAACTGAAAACAAAACAAATACCAAATTATTTGAGACTGAGAAGGTCCATTTTTAGCAACAAGTCTTATATAGTTTGTTTCTTTTATTGTTTGGTTTCATGAATTACTTTGTTTTGTGCAGGCAATTTTGCCTTAATAACATGTTTTTTCCAAGCATCTTTGAATGCTTGACCAATTTAACATCTAAATATATGGATTCAGCCCACAAAGGAAGGGCATGGTGTGAAATGCTTAATTAGTCATATAGGGCAGCGTTTTATGAGTACATAGAGAGCAATTTAAATTTAATACATTGTATTTTCTTCACAGGAAATGGAAACATTTGGTACTTCCTTGTTGCTTCCTGTCACATAATTTGAATAGTTTTATTTTGGGTGTCTTCTTATCCCATTTAATAAAATGTTAACTATGCAATAGAAGATAAAGTCTTAAGTAGCTTTATATCATGAGCAAATTATATTCAAAAATATCTGTACAGAAAAACTCTAACAAGATTAAACTTTGAAATATGCAATATAATCACTATCTTGGGAAAGTAATATGAGAACAGATTTTCAGTGGGAGGGAGCAACCTGGAATGCTATCATGCCAGAAGATACCTAATAGTCACTGACAGTAAATTAGACACTAGACATAATGCGAAAGTTAAAAAAAAAAATAAAGCTTTAAACATTCATGTTTTGAATTTTCTATTCACATTTATTTGGAAGCATATATAATTTCCAGTTCAGCAACATCAAGTTATGTAGAGCTAAGAGATATATAAGTCATAAACCTACTGTAAAGAAACTGGCTGTTCACATAGGCCTTTGACCTAAATGAAGAAAATCGTTCATGTAGAGAAAAACATAACACAGAAAGTTCAGATTATCTGTCTGATTTTAATACAGCTTAAAATACTTTTAATTAGTAAGAACACAGAACTTATTTTTCTAACCATAGCAAAATCAAAGGCATTCAGTTAGCTTTAACACAGTTACAATATTTCAGAATATTTACTTTCAAAAACTTTAAAACATGAGTGAAAAGAGCTTTGTGAAGAACATCATTGTAATAGGCATAAATTTGGGTACAAGTTTAAGTTTTGATTCACTATGTAGAGCAATATCCTCACTAAAAACCCACAATGAAACGAAGGTTGACGAGGTTTGACAACAGAGCATCAGAAGGAATCATGTACGAGAACTTGGTGACAGATTCAGCTGGCACAGGGCAGGGCAGGAAAGATCGAGCCCCTATATCCTGGTAGGGAACATAGTCTGACCAGCACAGAACATAAAACAGCTCTGAAATGGCAAATACCTAGTTTTGAGATAGAAGGCTGGCTCAAACAAATGTTTCTCTATCTAATATAGATTCTTTACATTTCCTCTATATGGAGAAAAAAATGTCACAATGCATTATGCATTGCACAATGCACTCTAAGGTCTCTGTTCAACATGCTTTTTAAGAGACTGTGTAATGTTCTGGCCACTGATCAAAGTGTAAATACAAGAAGATGCCATCTAGTAAATGGTTGTGAGTTTAGGGTCCATTAGAGCTTGCCATTCCTCTAATGAAAACCACTGCCAGGGGTCAAATTTAGTAAATAATAACGTGAACGCTCATTATGTGTGAGAAATTCTGGGGTTTCTGTCAGTTATGTAATCTGCTCACATCCATAGTGTGGGACAGGATTGATCCAATGTTTGTATTGGTTAAATTAACTCTATTGGGCATTCTTTGGATGAGAATAGCTCTTCCTAAAGATGAACACAATTAATGCTGTAATTAATATATCCTGCTACTATATTAGAGTTGCCAAATCTTTCAAAATATGTCTAAGTCAACTACCACAATTGCCCTCTCATATAGGTGTGAAAGAAAAAGATACTTAGAGAAATTAAGAATTTTATTGAATATCACAAAACTATACACTTAATTTTATTTGGCCTGTCCAGCTCCCTTATTTGTCAGTTCGTAATAATCTTTTACACATCTAAAAAGTGCCTCAAAGATCTACACTTTCTTTGCAACAAGATAGGCCTTGCAAGGCTTCATTACTGCTGTGATAGCCAGCATCGAGTACTGCCCTAGAGATTGTCCTTTCACGGTGCTCAGGTCCCAATGAGGTCCTTTCCCACATGGAATCAAGCTGACTATCGTGGAAGTTACAGACTGTGACTTCCAAGCTGGATCTTAAAAGACACGTCGACGTGTGTTCTACCGGATCACTCTCTTTGGGAGAATCCAGCTGCTATGTAGTAAGCCACCTCTCACACCCTCAGGCAGGTCCTTGCGGTGAAAAACTGATGGCTCCTGCCCACAGCCTGATCAATCCCCCAGTTCTGGGGCTGAGCCCACCTTGAAAACGGATCCTACAGAATCAGAGTTAAGCTTTTGGATGATTGCTGCCACAGCCGTAACGTTAGCAGCCACCTTGTGAGAGATTCAAAGTCCAAACCACTTGGTGAAGCTGCTGCAGAATTCCACCCACAGACACTGCATGAGATGATCTTCACTGGTTTACATCACTGTGTTTATAGACAATTCATTGTTCATTGTGCAGCTAGCTAACTAACAAAACTATTAGTCATACTGGCCATATAGCACTAAATTTTTACAAGTTTTATATATTCGTATGTTTTGTTCTGCATGATCGCAGTTTGCACTTGCTTACCAGATATTTAAGAAAAAAAAACATGTAATGTTTCATTCATGCATGATAAAATAAAACATACAAATAAAAAAGTCACTAACTCCATACAATGAATAATTTCCTGAAGAGAAAAATAGTGAAAGTCAATAATGGTTTTTTCCAAATTCCTGATATGCATTTCCACAGAAATATTTTTGAGAGCCTGTCATGTGTTGACAGAGAAAATAACATAAACAATCACTTCTCTCGCTGTGATTCCATTCCAGAGTGGGGAGATAGAAAATAAACAATGGAGTCAATCAGACTCGGGGGGGGGAGTGCTATGGGAAATAATAAACTGGTTTTTGTTTCTGTTTCTGTTTGTTTTGTTTTTAAGTAGAAACCATGTTTGACGAAGGCCCTGCTGACTCCCCTATCAGTGCCGGCTGGAAAATGCCACCACGGTGTCCAGAAACTTGGCGGCGTATCTGATTCTTCATATTAACATTTCCAGTTGAAAATGTGTGACACGTGTAGCCAGCTGTTGGATTAAGTCATAAGATGCCCAGTGTAAAGTGTGAAGGGCCAGGAATTCGCCCTGCCCTCACACTAGCAGGGCAACCTGCCATAGAATGTCAGAGACCACGCTGCCCTGCTGAGTGCTGGGGCAGCGGCTGCATTTTGGAATACATAAACCTTTGGTAAGCTAATAAAATGTATGGCTCCTTGGTCAGAGACAAAGACCATTTATTGTTATGTTTGGTTTCTTGTACATCAGTTGCCCACAGGGCAACACAGTAAGAGCCAGAAGTTATCTGCACACGCAGAAAGTGCTTCACAGAAGAGAAAGCTCAAACTTAGGCAACTGTGGTCCTGCCTAGGGCTGCTCATGGCCTCTGGATTCTCCCCTCCAGAGAGATAAAAAGCAATGGGAATATGATCTTTAGTCTGTAATGTAAGCAAATTTCTCTGGGGGTGAAGGGGAAACCATCTCTGTGTTTATTACTGCAGAATATAAACAAATTTCTTCCACAAGAAGGGAAAAAAGACAAATATCCTGGAATGTCTCTCTACATAAAAACTGGCTATAAGTGGTTTTGCTCAAGGGATTCCAGATGTACAGGAAAGCAAGAAATCCACGGGAAGATGTCTTCCAACGCAAGGAAGTCTAGGAAAAAGAATAAAAGGCATTTTCAGATTTGGTAGTGAATTTCACGCTCTTCAAAATGTAGAACATTCTGCAAATGTTTAGTGCAAGTCCATTGCAAAAATGACTGCTAAAATGTATCTCAAAAGTGGCTGGTTAATTGAGTGGTTAATGGAGACAGAAACTGTTAAAAATATAGTAACAGAAGTTCCAGGAACTATGTAATAAAATAACATCAACAAGAACAGCACCAACAACAACAATAATAACACATTTTAAAAACAGAAGACACCATTTTCCTATGGCTCAATTGTGTGAATGAAGAAACTTTCATTAGATGCCTTCCAACAGAACTTGTTTCTGTTTCTATTGTGGAGGCTTGGATCCCATGCTTTGTTTCTGAGACTGCCACCAGTGTGAATAAAGAGTATGGAATTACCAAAATGGGCTTAATCTACTGTGGTGGATATGGAAATGACCACCAGAGGGCGCAATGGGAATGACAACAGACCAGAATTTTGAAGATCAAGAAACAGATCCTGAAATACCAAACTGGTAGGTTTAGTGGGAACTCAATTGTTGAAGGCAGTGGAAGGAAGTATTCCAGGGAGGAAGGGTAGGGGAGGTATAGAATTTTTCCCAGAACAGATAGGAGTTCATTGTAAGTAGAACTTTTATTTTAAGAGTGTCATTACCAGAGAAAAGTCCAAAAAAGGCAAATAACGTTTAATCACAATGAGTTAAGTATAAAAGCGTTTCAATTCTCTGTTTATATACTGTACTATATAATAATTTTAGCAGTTATTCCATAACTTCATGCCACCCATATCTTACACTAACATTAATTTCAAATTTTCAAACTATTAATACTTTCATAAAGTGTATTCATATTTATTACTTGGCTAGTCAGGCTTGACATCTTCATAAATGACTAAGGTTTCCCTATTGCATAGTATGTTAGAAAAAAGACTAAAGTTCAAGATGAGAACAATATTTGTAAGTAATGAGAGTAAGACATATATTCAGTATGACAAAATAGAAATTTTGGAAGCGATAATAATGTAGTTTTTCTTTTTTAAAATATAATCTAAATTTTTTTTTTTAAAAAAAAGGCCCTGGCTGGCATAGCTCAGTGGGTTGAGCGCAGCCTGCGAACCAAAGCATAGCAGGTTCAATTCCCAGTCAGGGCACATGCCTGGGTTGCAGGCCATGGCCCCCAGCAACTGCGCATTGATGTCTCTCTCTCTTTCTCCTCCCTCCCTTCCCTCTCTAAACATAAATAAATAAAATCTTTTAAAAAATAAAAAATATAATCTTTATTATATTTTTTTCAACATATTGTGACCTGATGGTTTTGTTACCCCACAGGATATTTCAATTTCCTTCTTCTTCCAAATACTCTTAAGGATAAAATGTTTCTTAATTACTAAACAATTATTTTGAGTCTCTGATCTTCTCTTCCCCATTTGGAGTCACATTACGTGGGTATGACAGGCGAGAAAGCATGAAAGAATTTTAAGGGAGAAGAGTTGTGGCCCCGGTTACACTTTGACTATGGTTTTGGTGAATTACTCTAAAATTGATGTTCTCTGATGTGTGTTCTCATGAGTAGTAAACACACGAAATGTTTAATGCAGATTAAAAGAGAGTTTGTTCTTCTTTCATTTTTACTGCATCACAGCACAGTTGGATGTTATGCTCCGTGATCAGTCTGATCTCATGGATGGTATGAAAATGGAAACATTTTTCAGAAGCATCCTCAATCAAAATTTTACAAAAAAGATGATGCCATCTTAAAACACACACAGTTAAATTAAAATTTATTTTAATTAGAATGTGATACACAATAAAAAGTAGAAAAAATAATTTTGCAAAACCATATATACCTGTACATGTGTTTTTCACATTCTAAAATAAAACATGCTTGTTACTGAACACAGCAGATTATGAGGCACGTTTAATGATACGGTGCTTCTTGCAGGTAAGTTATTATCTTATGTGAGTGTAAGAGATTTTGGCTGGTGTCTGTTTCCCTTTATCTGTGGTCTTGTCAAATGAAGGTCATGAAAGCATAAACATCCTATGAAGGAGGACTCTATGGAGAGACACAAGAAGCTCTCATAGAATAACCAAAAAACACTAATCTATGATATAATAGATATACATTGTAGAAATAGGAAATTATTATTGGGAACCAAAAAATACTATTTTTTATAGGAAAGTAGACATCATTTAATACTTGTTTCCCATTCCACATTTGGGGAAGATGCCAAAAAACTGTAATTTACCTTTTGTAATTTACCTAACTGAAAAATTACCTTGTATTTGTTTCCTAAAGGAAGTCAGTTCTATGTATTGGGAAAATTTTCTCACCTTGAAATGATCTGTTTATCGGGCATGTCCTCATCAAGTGATTTAGTTAGCCCCCAAGGAGGAGAAATATCATTTTAATTTCTTAGATTTAAAGAAATTGCATGAGTACATCTTGATTTTTTTAAGCCTAGGTCGTCCTGTTATACTCACCTGAGTATTATGAAAATTAAGGGTTCCTGGCAGATACTCAAAGTAAGAATGAAAAATATGTTCTAAAGTGGATCATTCAGAATAAAAGTGTAGAAAAATTAGAAAGTAAAGTTCACAATAGACATAGGAACTAAAAAGCGTTATTATCATCTCTTCCTGCTGTTTCGTTGGGCATCAGTAATGAGTGCTGAGGTCACCAGAGGGAGAGAGAGCAAAGATAATTCCCAGAAAATCATTGTGAGACATTAGAATAAAATCAAGTTCAACTAGAATGTACTGAACACATTTCATTAACGTATTTAGCAAAACTGGTGTTATCTTCTCTCACTCAAATGGGCATCCAATACAAATAATGATAATGAGATTATGATGCATGTTATTGGATGTGGAGTAAGTTCTGTTTCCTTAATTTGTGGATTTTATTTCTTTGATTACTTCATAAATCTATCACTGCTTCCACGATTTTCTCTTATTGGACATTTACCTTTGAAACTAAGCTTTCAAAGTACCCTGCGGCAGATAGGCAGGAAGGCATGACTGGATTAGGAGGTGTTCGATGTATCCAAGTCCATTAAAGGAATGATTAATTTTTCTTTGCTGTCCAATACAACTTTCCTCCTCAGTTTCTCATATAAAAGATGCTGTAAATAGAATTTACACTTAAGTATTTATAGCATACCAACTCCCGATTCCTATAAGAAAATATGTAAAGTTAACTCAGCGAAGTTCATTTAGTTTCAATATACACAAAATGGAATAATTCATAGATGTGCAGAAGAACCACCAAAGAAGATATCATGAGATTTTTGAAAGCCTTGTGCACTCTGTTATCTCCAATATCCATCCTTTGAAAAGTTCCATCCAATTACCCATTTTTTTATTCTGAGCACATATGTTCCTCAATTTGCACTGTATCAATTTGCATTTATTTATAGATTGTTGTTCATAAAACATTTCTTAATGTTGTGTGAATATATATTTATTTGTTCAGCTCCACAACTGGATTGAAATTTCGTGCAGGACAAGCACTTAATTGACTCTCTCTGTCCCTAAACTAGGACAAGTGCTCAATCAAAGTCTATTGAAAATGAAAACCATTGCTTCAAAGCCACTCTTTACCGCCAAGCACAGAAACCATAAAGGAAAAGATTGACTGATTGGTCCATAAAAATATGGTAAATCCTGCGCATTTTGCACAGATGAATGAGCAAATTTCAAAAGTAAATAAACATTGAGCAATCATAGACAGCATTTATAACATGTAGATTTAAAAAAATCAATAAATTAAATTAGTAGTAAAATAGTTCTCCAAATATATAAGTGGGAAAGGGTTATGATAATGTAATTTGCAATGAGGAGGATACTAGATAGATAAATAGATAATTAGATAAAGAGACATGCAATACTTTTGTGTATAGATAGATTAATACATGGATATAGTCCTATGGAAATGTAATGACACCAGCATTATTAAAAATTCAATTTAAATCAATATAAAAGATGTCTTTCCCTCTTACACTGGCATAAACTTGAGGGGTAATAATGCTCAATATCAGTGTGTAGTGGAGGAAGCACAAACCTGCGGGCCCTGGCTGAGGAGGGCCACAGGCTCCACACTGTGCAGACAGGGTTTCCACCGGTGAGTCACATACACACAGACATATTCCAGTTCTGACCCGTGGTTCTGCTCCTAAGTGTTTGTGACCTGCTATTGTAAGAACGCATTGAGTGCATCCAATAATCTAAACCTGCAGACAAGTAAAATTTTAACCTAAAATGGGTGTAATTTCCAGCAAATTAGTGATGAACATTAAAGATGGATGTTTGTCCACAGGTCGCTAGTTGGCACATTGTGTGAACATATTGCATGCGATAGTCTTGAGTTTCATTTAAAAGGTGAAATATATATTCTATCAAAATGGCTAACATTCATACTTTGAATTTTGATTCAAATAATCATTTCAAATTGTCTCCTGTCAGTAACTTAGACTTACTAACTATAGACCTTACCTGCTAACATCAAATTATTATTCAAAGGAAATTTAAATGAGATGGACCATAATTAATTCTCTAATAAAATTAAAGTGTGTAAAAATTGCCTATATTTGTGACTATTTCTACTTTTTTTTTTAGAAAACTGTGTTTGAGACTATTTTAAACTCAACCAATTCCAGGAATTGGTAATATATAATGCTGTATGTATTTTTTCTTGAGAGAATAACATATGATAATATTTAGAGTAACTGAATTCCAAATTATACTATTATTTCACATTAGCTAAAATATCACAAAATTCAGTTGTGAATACAAAGCTGGTACTCTATGGGGCTTCAGTTAGACAAAAAAGCAATTTTTCTAGGTGGTGAGTAGTCAATCAGCAACAACCCTAAGAATATAGAAATATCTCAGTTTCCTTTTCAGATACAATATTTTGCCATGCATATTGTGTATGCTTTGGTCCAAATTTTTAAGAGAAAAATAAGGATGGGTAGTATACATGCTTAGTACTAATTCTGTATCTATATAAATGCTTTTAATTCTTTTGTTTATACTTATGTGATAAAACTGTAACTCTAGAAAGCAATGATGATATCCATATGCAAAATAATATCCTGGAATATGAAAATTGGTTTTGTTTCTAAAAATGAATAAATAAATAAACAAACAAACAAATAAATTTAATTAAAAATTGAAACAGAAGATTTTTCCTGAAAGTCTGGGCCAAAAACATGGGTGTGCATTACACACAGGAGCACATCACACCAGGCAGAATATGGTCATTGCCACCAGCAGATTCAAGAAAACGGCTCGGCCTGAACATTGTGTTTGTTGTTGATTTTCTTGGTCTAGCATGTTTTTTTTTAATATTTTTAAAGATTTATTTATTTATTTTTAGAGAGGGAAGGGAGGGAGATAGAGAGAGAGAGAGAGAAACATCAATGTGCGGTCGCTGGGGGTCATGACCTGCAACCCAGGCATGTACCCTGACTGGGAATCGAACCTGTGACTCATTGGTTTGCAGCTCGCACTCAATCCACTGAGCTATGCCAGCCAGGGCCAGTCTACCACGTTTTCAAGTGTTTTCATGATATAATCATTTGTTTGTGTTGCTTGTGATTATAATACCGACAGAAAGAAAATCTAGACAAAGGTATGTAATTGGTTTGTTATATTTTGTCAAATGCAAAGACAAGGTAATAATAACATAGTACCCATGATTTAAAGTAGCACAACATATGACCCTTTACACAATTAAAGTGTCTCATGTAGAGCAGAACGAGGGGCTAAGTCAAGGGGGTGGTGCTGAGGCCCAGGAGAGGCTGCCCAGAAATGCCCCCAAATGACAGACTGATCACTTCTAATTAGCATTTTTCAACCTTTTTCATGTGATGGCCCACAGAGAGCAGTTACTAACATTCTGTGACACCTCAAAATGTATATATTGTATATTCTGCCAATCTGACAAAAACAGGTATAATTTTGATTCATTTACACTAGACAGATATTGCTGTGTTGCCTGTTGTCATTTTTTTATTTGATAATCTAAGGAAAAAGAGGGCAGTGACCCTGACTAAACAGGTAATGCACCTTTTAACAATTCTGGTGGCACACCAGAGTGCTTCTTGGGACACACTGGTTGAAAAGCACTTCTTTAAATTAAAGTTACTTGACAAGCAGCTGGTGGACAAAGGGCAAGTCTACCCTCCTTAGTCTCCTCGACTGTGGGAAATAAATCTCTCCAGTGAAATCTCCACAGTGAAAGGTACCCTCCTTGTTGTAAGGGGTCTCAGAGGGACTGCTTTATCACTAGAGTTAAGAAATCCAGAGCCAAGAAACCTGTAAATAAACAAACCTTGTTAATTTTCACTATTTATTACTCTAGATCTCTTTCTGTTTATATTTTTTACTAACGATCACCCAAACCTAAGTTTCTTCTGTCAATTATTCACAAATTTATTGATTCTGTGTCTAAAAACTATAAAAAGCAGGATGGTCCTTCAGTTCTCTGAGCATCATTTATGATCTCCCATATGCACATATTAAATTAATTTGTCTCTTATTAATCAGGCCTTGTGTCAATTTTACTGTTAGTCTAACCATAAGCATTCAAGAAGGGCAAGGGGGAGATTTATTTCTCACTGACAGCGGCTACAGGGTGTATTCGAGAACACCTCCAGAAATGATTAACAAAGCATGCCTTTTAGAAAAAAATATTATGATTAATCATCATATTTAACTGACATACTTATGAAAATGATGAATTTAAAAGCAAACGTAAAAGCTTAATTTACTTACATGCCATGGCTCCTATCCCTACTCCCTCTTTCAACGTTGATTTTTTTCACCTATAATTTTTGAGTAGATTTATGGCTATTTATTTTTAAAATTTTTGTTCTTGGGGCAAGCTGTTCAGATTTTCAGCTGAGGTTGAAATATCTCTTGAAGGTAATTACAGATAGTTGAAAAGTTATGAATAATATTTGCCGGAGGTAAAAGAAAAGCTCTCCTACCAATTCTAGTTTTCTACAATGGTTCATACCAAGACTTCAAAAACTCAGTCTGAGGCACTAACTCGACAGCCCAGGGTAAACTGCAGCCTCTTCAAGTTTCTGACCTCACTGTGACAGCAACCTCAGGTTATCATGCTCTTGTCAAGCTATGGGCACTAAACCCAACATGGATGTGGCAAGAAGTGACCCAAAGAATCAACTCAGGTCCAACCACACTCCTTCTATTCCTACTGTGTGGCAACTACCCACCTTTTCATGAAAACCATAGTCAATTATTCCTGGAAGGATGGTAATTCATTTTGGTGATTGCTGGTTTACTGTCAGGGGCAGGCCAAAGGATCAAATAGCACCCTTAAGGCTAGATTTAGTAGAACCCTAAAGAGGGTTCACTTCACCTAGGATGGATGAGCTGGCCTGGGTGGTTCTTCTTGGCCAGACTCTGAAGTTGCAGGTTAGGTTCAGGTCTTCCCTTAAGGCCTTCATTCTGGAACCTAGGCCAAAGGGACAGTGTGTGATATATCATAAGAGCATAAGAGGCAAGCCAAAACACAAGCACATTGAAGATTTCTGCTCCCATCAAATATGCTTATAGATTTGTAAGCAAGCAGGCCAAAGAAAGGCTCTGCCTCAGCTGGGCAGGGTAATAAACTCAACCACAATGAGTAGAAGAGGAAATGCATATTTGCTGAGTGAAATTAATTCAGACTATTCAGGAGCCCTGCAGGGTTGTTGGATAATGAAGTTAATTACTGTTTTAATCACTTAGGGCAGCTTCTGCCCACAACACAAATGACATAAGAATTTGCTACATAAAAACCCATAAACAAAAAAGCGATCACTTGCAAAATCAAATAATTTCTTCCATAATATATTTCCAGTATTAAAACACAGATCCTACTGCTACAACTCCTTCTTCAACCCATGAGAAATCACTAACCAGGTGATAACCTAACAGAAATAGAAAAGGAAACCTTACCTTCGAGCACTGTGGATATTATACCACAACAAGAATGAAATCTTCTTTAGAATATGGAATGATTAAATTTATTTTTTTCTAAAATAAATATTCTGAAGGCTAAAATAATTCTTCAAGTTTAATTCAGCTTCCCTAAAATAAGTATAAATTCATTGTGGAAAAATACTATTGAGGCAAAAGGTTCAAATGCAGGAAGGTAAATGTCCCAATTAAAGAAGCAATTGGGATAGTGACAGCACACTGGTGAGGATTCCCAATCAGAGGGCTGCACAGCCATTACTCACACGGAGGGACACTATATCAAAGGCATCATTTATGTTTTAAGATAATATTTTTAGAGTTTATCTTTGGAAACCAAGGTTAATATGTTGAAAATAGTAAAAAGAAAATCAAGGCATTTCTCCACATCTTGTACTCTTCCTGTGATAACAACTTTTAAATTGTAAAATATATCCTTTGAATAAATGATACAGTGTTTTTAAAATCATTTTTATGAAGACTATTATTCCACCTGTGTGTATGTATGTATATGTACTACACATATATCGGGTTCATACCTATAAATAAAGCTCCTATCTCTGAGACAATGTCACAAGTTACTTTTTAATGTACAACCAGGTGCAAGCTGGCTGCTGTGTGTGACAAGCAATGAGACTGTAGACAAATTTAATTGAATATCCATATTTTTCCTCTAGGTGTGAAAATAAACTAGAACTATTAAATCTGTATCCAGGACATTTAGATCTTTATTCTTCCTTCCTATGTTGTCCAACCTGCCAATAGAAAGTCACACTCCAGAATAGCATTTAGAACACAGAAAACAGCAGAAATCCAACCAGCACAGAGTGAGCGGTGGGCTCTGCAGCCAGTAGGGACAGACGTTGAACAACGGGAGTGGGGCCATCTTCCAAGAGTAAAATAACAGATTGACACTGATGGATTGTGAGGTAGGAGAATACATCCAGAATTTAGACTAAGATTTTCCCAGGTAGGACTTCTACCATATAGTGTTACTTTTTTTCCACCACAGTGAATCCCACAGTAGCCACTGTGTTATCTAAATTGCTTTCCACAGATTTGTTAGACAAATGTATTATTTGTTAAAAGAAATTGAATTTTATGTTCTATTTTGCTCTGATATTTCTCTTTATCATTGGTAAGAATTGAAATGTCTTCACTGAAAACACTGTTGTTCTATGTGTTTAACCGTGATGAATATGTAAGCTGACGACCTCTGCTTTTCTAATATTAGGCTCCAAACAAGAAAAATAAGAAAACTACTTACTTTAAATGGAAAGTGCCTGGATTCAGTTACATTCATATATTAACTCTTTTCTTTCAAACTTGGATTCAGTGACAAGAGATTTTTGTTTTCTCAGATGTTACTGGATTTATAAAAATATTCCTAGATATCATGTAATTTTGGTGCTCCAACATTGTGATGACAACGGATTCCTCTTTTTGCTCCATTTTAGTATGTGATACAAGATGGAGAAGAAGCATGAGGAAGAAGCTTGTGATATTGTACATAAAATGAAGTCCTGTGAACAGACTTTAAAAATAATTTGATCAGGTAAAAACACTATGGGCTGAATACCTATTATACCTTAAATTGCTAATGCCTGGCTTTGGTCATAGCAGGAGAAAATTTTCATCAGACTAGAAAGTTTGTAACTTTGTATTATCACATATGCATATTTACATATGTATAAAACGCATGTCTCACATATATGTACAGATAGACATACATGCATTAGGACTGATATATGTCACTTTCAGTATAACATTATATGAGTATTGTAATAAATATCTACAACCTGTGGATTGAATTGTGCCCCCTTCCCCAAAATACGCTGAAGACTTCACTCCTAGCACCTCATAATGTGACCTTATTTGGAAACATGGTGTTTACTGAGGAAAGTTGAACTGAGGTCATTAGCATGGGCCCTAATCCTGTGTGTCAGGTACACTTATAAAAAGAAGAATTTTAGACGTGTGGTGAGCAAAACCGATAAAATGCCTTGGTCCAGTCAAAATAACACAAAGTATATAAAACAGAAAGGAATCACTCATGTCAACCCAGATGGCTGCCAGTCAGCCATGACACTTCATTTCAGGAGGCAAACTACCCAAGTCACACCAGACACACCTGGCAAGGTGACATACCCAAGGTATCTGCACACACAACCAGAATAGCTGTGTCTGTGGAGTGGGACTGCCCACAGATAGACTCTCAGGCAAGTTCCTCACTTGGCATCAGAGGAGTCAAGACACTTATCAAGAGAGCCCGAGGGGTGGGGTACACCACTTTCCATGTATAACTTAGGCAGGCTTCAGACCACTGTCGAGACAGCCAAACTCCACACACCAGAGTGCCGTCCCATGCCACGCTGATCTCCCTTGATGTTGGACACCCGTGACTCTGCCTGCTGGGCTGAGGACTTTGTCTGCTCTGCTGCCCACCTGGCTCCTGAGATCCTTCCTTGAAAGACGCTGATGACTCTCTTGCCGCCGTGCTGTCCCCTGCACCTGCAGACTGAGACTCTGGGCCTTGGGCTCATTTCCCACTGATTGCTCTAAGTGTGTGTGTGTGTGTTACATTCTTCTTAGATTGTTAGCCTGTGAGTAGGATATTAATGTATGTTGATGCTCTACTGTGAACGAACCTGCATGCAATAAAAGCTGAGTGAATAGCGTAGTTACTCTGTGTGACTCTTGTGTATCCCTTGGTGCCAGGATGCTCAGCAGGCAGCTAGCCAAGCAGTTGCCTGGCTGACTTATAGGAAAAACTGTATCTGAATATTTGCTCACAACAGGACATGGGGACAGACATACACGGAAGGAAGACAGTGACGCCACAGAAGGTGAAGAGGGAGATGTGACTTGAGAAATGTCTCCACAAGTCAGAAAACCACAAGGGTTTCAGACAAAAACCGGAAGTCAGAGAAATAAGAAAGGATTCACCCCTGGGGTCTTCAGAGAGAGCATGCCCCACCCCATCCCACGAGCAGCTGGGTTTCAAGCTTCTGGCCTCCAGAACTACAAGAGAATGAATTTCTCTTGTACTAAGCCACCCAGTGATTTGGTGTTTGGGGATGAAAGCCCGAGAAAACTAGTATACCTTCCTAAACATTAAAAAGTAATAACTACCGGCCAATGAAAGTGCTTGTGCAGATTAATTGAGCCCATGGCAGTTGTTTTATTTTCTTTGCATACTTTAGCACCAATGCATTTTAAACACATCTGTGGTAAACATAAATCTGAATTTGCCACTGAATATCAGAGATGCCAGCATTCTGATTTAGAATGATCTCCATACTCTGGAAACATGGGCTGAAACCAGCAGGTATCACTCAAATGGGGTGAGTGAAGGAGGAAAATGCACACGCTCCAATTGCTGTTAAAAATTGTGAGGTGTCTGCTAGTCACAGGTACGAAGTAAACAAGGATATAAGTTTCTTAAAAATGGACACAATTTCAGAAGCCTACATTAAAACCTTTCAATCATAGGAATATTGCAATTATAGTCTACATGGAACACATAACATAGAAATGTTATCTAATTAGAAATGCCACATTTTAACTGAGATTATGAGACTGCAGTTACCAGGGGAAAGGCTGTGCGGTATAATGACCTGTCTTAGAATGAGTTAACTGACTGACCTGAATTTTAGTACAACCCTGGCTGTGAACTATCTGTGTGATTTAAAACAATTCATTTGTGGTCTTGCCACTCAGTGTCACACATCAAATGAAGGATTTCTACGAGGTGCTTGTTCCCTAGGATCATTTAGAGCTAAAAGATGCATTTATTTATTCATTGATATAACAAGTTCTTGTTGAATACCTACCATGTGCCATGAGTTGTTTCATATTTTAGGACATTGATAATGAAAAGAGCAGATGAGTTTCATTTTGTAGGGAACTTCTTTTAATGTATGTAAATACATTAAGGAGACAATGAATAAGTGGTAAATAAAACAAAGTACCCTATGTGGTTGTAAGTACTATGCAGAGAGGAAAAATGTATGAAACAATAAAGAATAAATATGGTGTAAGGAATCACCAATTTGCTGAGCCGTATAAAAGCATTTCATGGAGTTCACTGAGTATTGGGTATCAGCTTGAAGAGAAATGTTAACATGTGAAATAACAGTACATTTAAAATTTGACCAGGCATCATTTTTCAGAAGGAGGCTTGTGTGTGTCCCATATGGTACAAATGGTACAAATAAGTGGAAGATAATAGCCAGTTTTGGGTCTTTCAGAAAGATCTTACAATTAATTAATTAATTACCTGAATACCATGAATTTTCTGATAAAATTTGACAGAATATTAACTGGAATTCCAACATTGAGTATGGTACCCTCTAGCTTTAACATTTAGTGTTAATTCAACAACACAGATGATACTAGGTCCACAAATTTGAATGATCTACTAAACACTCCAGGAAAACTCTGAGAAAGAGTATCAAACTAATAGAGATTTTCATTTCGCTTTTACAACTGAGAGAGTAACTTAATTACTCCAAATGTTGTTTTACCTAAAGGTGTTGGAGCGGGGGAGGTGTGCTTCCCTTGAAGCTATATTTAGATGTGCAATTAAATTTTTGTGGGAAGATAATTGAGAAAGGGGTGGGAGGGAACTGGAGAAGTGGAGTGACAACGCTTGTGGAATCGAGACATTATGAACAGGGGATTTGGGAATGCGTGTGCCCGAGGATGGGCAAGTAGCGTACTGAGTCTAATAGTGTGTATTCAGACTGCCTCCCTTTCTTCTGTCTCTTTGCAGCTCTCAGACTTTAATTCATTCTCCTTCCAGAAATGCCAGACTCAGACATTTAAGGGTGTGATAGACTGCAGAGAAAAAAAAACAAAACCCAGGTAATAATGGTAAGAATAGATCTCTACACCTTAATTTTAGGCTTACCCAAAATATGGGTTGAACAGCGCCCCAAAGACCAGCTCCAAATATTCAATTCAAAATCTTTAAAACAATTATTTCTAACACTGAATTTTGAAATACCTATAGTTTGATGTCATCATATCTTTTTTTAAAACCAAGACTGCTGAGTTTTATTCTTGGTTCAATGTCTGAATGCCTGGGAGGTCATTTCTTAGTCTTTCATCAGCTCAGTAACCCATTTATAAATGAAGATAATACTTCAAATTGACTCAAAGGGCCATGTTAAAGTTAATAATTTTTACATGGTACAATAAGATTTTGCTTACTGCCTCATTTAAGAAAAAAAATAACCTTAGCCTGCGAATATCTTAACGATATAGTGGAATCGTTCAAAATTGTCAGTGCCAGCTCTATCTTAGTGATTTTCAGAATTTACTAGATATCTGAATTTGAACTAGATATTTTAAGCCAAGGATCTTCTATATTCTTGAATTAATTAATACTTAATTTGGCGGAGACAACCATTTACGAATAGTGTGGTATAGCTGACATGAGCTGTGAGATGTCCTTCCTCGGTTCCTTGAAGAAAATGATGCTCGTGTACATTTTTATATTGACAGAGTGTGTTCACTGCACTGTATGCCCATTGTAGTTTAGTGGGAAAGCAGTCAATGTGGGAGCCTGCAGGATGGTGGTTGACACATGCCCGTGGCAAACCAGGGGAGTATATATTTGACACAAACCTATCTCAAGAAACAGTGGAGAGTTCTGAACAATAATTATACTATACAAACTGCCAGACTGACAATAGCAATGACATCCTAGCAGGGTTAGGATTTTCTGTCTTTTTTTTTTTTTTTGTACATTTCTTTGGAAAATCTGCATGAGTAAAGGAGGCGCATGCTACATTTTTTCCAAATGCGTTTCATGAAAGGGGAAAGGAGAGATGCCACCAACATGGCAACAGGGGAGTCTCCTGAATTTCTCTCCTGTGAACACACAGCGTGATTCTCTCACAGAAATCCAGGCACTAGATTTGGGTGACTCCTAAACTTCAGGTAACTGAGAAGATACTCACCTTGAAAAGGGTAGGAAGGCTGAGATTCACTCTTTCCATAAACCTCAAACCTCAGGTCAGTGTCTTACAATTGGGGGAGATCCCCCAACTCCCGGCATCTCTCTGAAGAGCAGAGAGTTTGGGTCACACACAGAGCAAGCACCCCAACTCTTAAGGTGGCATTCCAATGGCTGGGTCCCCAAAGCACCTACCTCTGATAGCCAGTGTGGTGTGCATTCATGGGTCTCACAGGACTATAGCAAACAAAGAAGCGATTGTTAAACAGGAGAGCTCAGGAGCACAGCCCACAGCCGTTCCCTTCGGGATCAGGGCAAAGGGAGCAGACAGAAATGCCCATCACCCAGTTTTCCCCTGGAAAGGTTTGATGCATACTTTACCAGTTGTGGCTCCAGGCTCCCCCATCTAATTAGTTTGCATCTGAGTGCTGACTGGAATCCTCCCTGAAGCTCAAAAGAGCTGGTGGGCACTTTCCCACATCCACCCCCTGGCTTGCTCCAACAGTAGAACTAGACCTCTAGTTTCACCCTAGAAGGAGCTCCCCACTCATCTAGTACCCCAACATTTACAGTAACTGATCTCCCAAACCACCTGTCTCTGATAAGCAACAGAGCTTATATTCATGAGTCACACAAAGCAAGAGCAAACAAAAAAGCATTTTTTAAACATGTGCACAAATGCTCCCTGTGGCCACACACCTGAGCTCAGGGCACAAGACACAGACAAAAAGGTCTGCCTCCTAGTTTCTATCTGGGAAGGAAATGGCTGCATACTTTCCCAGTTGCTGCCAGAGATTCCAGTTCTAATCAGCCTGCATATGGGACCTGATGAGGATCCTCCTGGGACCCTGAAGTTGCTGCAGGGCACACCCCATCTGCTTCCCTCCCTATGTCTCCAACAGGAAGACAAAGTATCTGGCTGCTCCATAGAATGAACTTGTCCCTATATATCACATTCCAACTTTTACCACTGCCACAAGAGGGGACTGGCTCCCAGATCCCCTGGCTGTGGGATCTGATGGGGCTCAGCAGTGACAAGTTCCCCAGGATCACACAGGACTGGTCAATGAGCATGGCCATATTAGTGCGTGGGATAAGTGAGGTCCTTCAGCAGAGGCTGGACCATATCTCAGCAGCTTGGGATGCTGGAGATCACGTGCTGACACAGCTTGTTCTTCGCCAGCCTGTTTTGAGTAGTGAAAAGCACTGGTGTTTTTAACGCTGGATATTTGCTGTTTGATATTTTTCTTCTCAGAGACTAATCTTAGAGCAGGTTCTACCTGTACAGAAGTTTGTGTCTACAAATTGGAAGTGGGGTAGCGAGGAGTGTGGAAGGATACGTGTTTTGCAGAGTTGGTATCTCTCTGGCTCATTTGCAAACTGAACAGAACATTCCTAACCAACTCTAATGGGTGTTTAAAGTAGAATAAAAGTGAAAAAAGTAAAGAAAAGAAGACAGTGGTGTCTAAGATAAAGGAAAGTAAGTAACCAACACATGATGGTTAAGATATAATCAAGCTGAGTCCTATAATGGTATGAAAACACAAATCAACAGAAATTATGGAATAATGAATAACAGTGGAAATGGTTGTCCTGGATCAACAATGGTGATGAAATACTATTTTAAAAATTCTTTGTTTTATTTGCTTGAAATGCTTCTGAAAGTTTCTCAATGATGAGATTCTGTATCTTGGTATAGATTAATTTCTCTAAACATCTTCTAAAACTTTAAGAAGTATTTAAAATAAAAAAAAAACAAGGTAAATACATCATAGCCTATTTTTCCATTAATGCTATGAGAGTTTTAACTTGGAATTTAATGTGTAATTCTTTATTTTAATGCACCAATATTATTTTTTGAGGAGATCATTTTGGAGTTCTCATTGGAACATTAACTTTCATAGAGTTCTATATTACCACATTTGTTACCAGGAAATTCAGCCCAATGTAGCTTGGAAACAGTGATTATTTTCTGACTGGAAATAAGGGTGGTTGTATTTAGAAGATTCTTTCCCTGTAGTGATTCTTTATGTTAACAACCTCAATTGCGGACTGAATACTGCTTTCTTGTTTTCTCTAAAAAAGTTATGTAGAATTAGTAAACTTGGATATTGAAATTGAGTTCTCATTTTTCTTTTAGATTAATATAGTTTCACCCATTGTCTCTATTAAAAGTAATAAAAATAAGACTTTTAAAAAGTTCATATGCAGATTTGTACTTATAAACACAGATACACATCAGGTAAACTGATTTTTGGGGACCAGTAAAAGTGAAAAAGTAGCTGAGGGGGGACTGTACTAAAATTTTTAAAACATCATAAGGAGAGAAGTTTTACATTGGTAGGCATCATCTCTTTTATTATAATCTATCTCCATAGTTAGAAGATAGGCTTCGTGAGGTCAGGAAACTCTGACCTCATTTATCATGTGGTCACACCGGCACCTGACGTGATCAGTTGCTTACTGGTGGATTCTCAGCAGTAATATCATGATTGAAATCATTGAGCTAGTTTAGCAAACAGGACTCTTCTGGGAAAATTAAAGATGCCATGTCCTAAATGCTCACACAGTGATGTGACCTATAGCCTATTATTAATAACAATGGGATGCATTCCGTATTTTAAAAATCTGATTATTCCAACATATGTAAACAAGAAAGACCATATTCCATAAATTATAAATGCAAGTGTTATAAACACTGTATTTAAAATAGATCATTTCGCAAACTTTTTTTATATAATAGCAGACATATTGTGAGCTTTTTTGTAGAAAATATACCAGTAATTCCAGAAGAATGGTTGAAGGATTCTTAACATATTTAATTTGCATTACTGTGCATATTAAAGGGTAACTATGCAGAACAGTAATCAATAGTCTAGTGGCATTTATATTTTTAATTCATACCAGGATGCCTGGAGATGTTTTTTTTATTTAATATTGTACAGAAGTTAATAATGGATGATATGCATAAATATTCTCATCTGGGAATTATACTTAGCTAGTTATTGAATTCTAAAGTAATTAAACAGCTTAACTTTACAAAACACATGTTTTCTCTAAGAATCTTGCATAGAAAAACCTCCTATTCTCAACCACCCTCTTGTAGGGGCGGGGACACGACAAACACAGAATTCTCCAGGAAAAGTGTTCTTCATGTAGCTCCTCTTTTCCTTATTTGCCCATATCAATTTTTTACCACAAACCTTACATTATTTATGTCCCCAGAGATTCTTGTCTTTTTTATTAAATAAATAAATAAATAAATAAGACAATAGTGAAAAGTAGAAATATGGAAATAAACTTAAGGTTAAGGAAAAAAATCTTTAATTAAATACACATCAGCATGACTCATGGGTGGGGTCAGCTCAAGACCTGTCAAAATACTGTCAGCAGCTTTGTGGATGATTACCTCATCATCTGCATCTTTAAAATATTGAACAGAACTGACAATTTAATGTTTAAACTCAAAACACCTTTCAGAGTTGGGAAAGTGAGAGACAACTAAAGATAAAAAAAAACTTGGTAAATCATGACTATAAACTATGTAAGATGAATTTATGTAAATTAACTTAATGGTTAAGGGAAATGATGTCATCAAAAAAACCCTTCTGGTAAAAACCAAAAATGATTATGTGTAGCTCATAGACAAATGGATGGCCATGGATTAACTGGCCAAACTTCCTAAAGTTTTCACATCAAATAACTTTTAAACTCTTATATTAGAAATAATTACTTGTTCCTTTAAATATATACACACACAAACATAAAAAATAATTATATATGGATATATACACACACCTACATGTATAGTGTGCATATTTTTATCCAACGTTTTCATTTGGAGAATACAATTCCTTAGCATTCATTTATGCCCTAAACTTCAGTTTTGAGCCAAGTTATACAGGTGAGCATGAACAACTAGGCTGTATATTAGGGAACCTGACAGAACTTTCATTAGCTTGCTGTTACTTCAGTACTACCGTAGTTAATTTTTTTCATCTACTATTATAACAAAAACAGCAGTGATCGTAACCCTCAGCTAACATGTTTTTATGAACTCCTTCTACAGTTTTGATATTTTGCTGTACATTTTGACATCTTGTTTTGCCTGACTCCCTTTCTAGATTCAATTTTGATTTACAGCAATGCATGTAAAAGGATATATCTATTTTAGTTATATTCCCTCCTCATCCCTTCTTCCCCCATAAGGGTAATACATTTTTAGTGAATGCATTGTGCTTTTACTCCATGAGTGATGTCTTTAGATTAGGAGTCTCAAATCCATCCAGTTGGGTGTGTTTATATCACATGATTACAACTTGGAAGTTTGTGAAATAACCAACTACCTCAGACATTTTCCCATAATGTTATCATTTCTAACATCTTTAAAAGTAAACTCTTAAATTAGTCAAAGTACTAACTGAATACATTAGTTCTCCTTATCTGTGGTTTCACTTTCAGTAGTTTCAGTTACCCATATCAGTGGTAGTCTAAAAATATTAAAAGGAAAACTTTAGAAATACACAATTCATGAATTTTAAATTGTGCACCATCTTGAGTAGCATGACGAAATCTTGCATTGGTCCCACTCAGTCCCACCAGGACGTGTCCATGCTGTACAGGGATAATCTGGAGATATTGTAAGTTTGGGTTTAGACCACTTCAGTAAGATGAATATTGCTATAAAGTGAGTCACACAAAATTTTTGTTTTCGCAGTGCATATAAAATTACGTCACACTATACTGTAGTATATTAAGTATGTGACAGAGTTATGTCAAATAAACGTGCATACCTTAACTAAAAATACTTTATTGCTAAAAATGCTAACCATCATCTGAGCCTTTATGTGGTGGGAGATTTGTCTCAATGTTGGTGACAGCCGATTGATCAGACTGGCATTTCCTGAAGACTGGGGCAGATGTGGTAATTTCTTAAAATAAGACAACAATTTAAGTGTGCTGTATTGATCACCCCATCAATTGACTCCCTTTCACAAAGGATTTCTCAAAGATCACCATAACAAACATACTACTAATGAAAAAGTTTGAAATGTTCTAAGAATTACCAAAATGTGGCACAAAGTGAGCAAATTCTGTTAGAAAAATGATGTCAAAGGACTTGCTTGATACATGGTTGCCACAAACCTTGACACTGCAAAAATTGCGATATTTCAGAAGTGTAAGAAAATTGAGTGCAGTGAATGATGTGCAGTAAAATGAGGGATGCCTGCACCCTCTACCCTTCCCTTAGTTGGTAGTAGCCCTGGAATTATCAGAACAACTGTGGCATTCTTGCAGTGTTTGTGTTCAAATCACCCTTATTTTACTTACTAATGCCACATTCATGTAACTTTTACTGGAGTATATTGTTATAATAGTTCTATTTTTTAGTTTAGAAATAGTTGTTTATTTTTTAGTTATTGGTATAATGTACTAAAAATATTCAAAATGTGCTCAACTTTATACATTAAATTGTTCTACTTTATTATTGTTGCTGCTAATCTTGTCCTATGCCTATTTATAGATTAATCTTTATGGTAGATATGCATGTATAGGAAAACCATAGTATAAACAGAGTTTGGTATTATCTCTGGTTTCAGGCATTCACTAAGGGTCTTGGAACATGCCCCTCACAAATAAGGAGGGACTATTGTACCAAACATTGACTAGAACAGTATTAAAAATCTCTCTCAAATTAGTGACAAACTTACAAATTTCAAAAAATGCATACTCTGTTTGTACCACAATCAGTACCACAGATTGTGCCTTAGCATGATAAGGACAGGGTCATATCACAATTTAATATTCATGGGTATAGTACAAATTCAACTTGTTAAGAGTAGGAGCAAGAGCTCCTGTGAATTTATGCAATAATTTAGGGGCTAGAATTTCATGGGGACTGCAAGGGACTCTCTCCATTTAGTTATGGATGTTACATGCATGAAGATGTTTGTTAGTGCCTACCTTTCTTTCTATCTAGGTATGCATCGTTGACTCATTAACACTCCCCCCTCCCTCCAAACACACGATTCTGACTGTACCATTTCATCATTCAGTCATGCTCCTCTTACTTCCAGGACAGTGTCTGCATTTTCTGATGAATTAACTTAATGCTTTAGAGTATGATTTGGCCCCTCCTCCCTTTCTAGTCCTATTTCCAACCAGCTAAACACATCCAAAGGTCATGTTTGAATCTCTTTCCTTCAGATTTACTTGGTGATGAAAAACATCCAAAATGCCAACATAGTGAAGTTCAAATGCCACTTCCTCCAAGACACCTTCCTCACCCCATCACATTTTCTGCCTTGTTAGTCGTTTCACCGAGATGACCTGATGAATCTGCTCTGCAGGAGTTGGAATTATACTGTCATCAGTCATCAGCCATGAAATCTTGAACATGGTCCTTTATTGTCTGTGCCTCGGTTACTTCCCTTTAAATCTGGGCTGGGAAGGTATTGCAGGTTTATAACCCCTTATCCAATTCTGAAATCCAAAACTCTGAAAAATAAAGTTTCTTTGTTAATTAACTCGATGGCTGCAAACTCAACCTGACCCAAGTACTTCCAGAAGCAAAAGCTGACTTGAATTGATCTTACTATCTTTATCACACTTAGTGTGAATATTCATGTTTTATTATAGAAATTCCAGTATATTTTACTGCAGTTTGCTCTCCCCGATCCTCCTGAACATGTTAAAAAATAATGTTTTGCGTCTTTAGTTAGGGGTGTGTACACACACCGTTTAGAAACCAATAAATTGCAGCTGTAACAATTAAGTGGCAGAAGTCCCAGCTCAGCCTAATCACACGTACACAGCATAAACCTTCCCTGATCCCCTGCCCTGTGTTGTCCAGAACTCATACTTTAAATTAAAAATGAACATTTGGATTAGGGATTCACTATCTTGGTAAATCTACCTTCACAAACTTGATGGAAAGCAAATTTAATGTAGCCCTAAGAAAATTTAACCTGAGGTTCTTTGATTATTTGAGGACAGATACAGCATTAAGAAGTGATGTTCTTCATCAAAAAGGTTTTTCAACTAAGAGGAAAAAGCAAGTGAACGGGCGTAGGTATTTAGAACAAGTGTGAAGAAGATCCAAGCTGAGGTTAGGTTTACAAAGCATCCTCCCTTCAATTTAGACCGTACATTTCACCACAGTTCTGATTAAGCCTTCCTTTTTCAGGTTCTTCTTAAATATTCTTGCATGTCATATGAAATGCTTCTCTGTTTTTTCCTGTATGAGTCAGATGAAATTTTCTCAAGCCTCCACGGCAGGTAGGCCCATAAGTGGGGCATAGAGGAAGTCTAAAGGGATTCACCACTGTCCAGGAATACGCACAGCCTACGGCATTTTAAAAGCCTGAGGGCTATGGGGCAGTTGTACAACCAGCCTCTTCATCCGAGGCTTGAGGGTTTCACTCTATAATTAGAGAACTAGAGAATCCTAAGTGCAGAGGCAGCTGGAATGGAAAAAGAAAAGAAAAGAAAAGAAAAGAAAAGAAAAGAAAAGAAGAACAGCCCGTGTTTCCCTCTGAGCACTCACAATTGAAAGTGCCTAGTGCTATAGGTAAACACAAATATACTGAGACAAAAAATATATAGTAGGTATATTAATCTGCCCAGGCTTCTGTAAGAAAGTACAACAGGTTTGGTGGACTAAGCAATTAAACATTATTTTCTCACAGTTCTGGAGGCTGAAAGTCCAAGTTCAGATGCCGTCAGCATTGGGGTTCTGTGTGCAGAGAGAGAGGGCTCCCTGGTGTCTCCTCTTCTTAAGTGGACACCAGTCCAGTTGGACTAAGGCTTCATTCCCATGGCTTCACCTAACCTCGGTTACTTCCTACCAGCTTTTTTCCAAATACAGTCATACTGGGGCTTCTGGCTAAAACAGAATGGTTTGAGGGGAGACATGATTCAGATTACAACATCAGAAAGAGATACTGTGCAGGATGTTTTTACTTTGTATAGACCCCCTTTCTGCTTTCTCTGCCATAAGAATTCTGATTTCCTTCAGGTATTCCCTCTCTTCATTGGGCACATCTGCCCCAACAAAAGCCAATCCCATCCCAAGTTTCATGGTTTGCTCAAACTGACTTGAGGCAGAATGGCAATATGAAACTGATCCAAACAGGACCAATTTTAAAAAGTGAATGGTGACACTGTTTAATTCTTTCAGAACAACAAGCAGTAACATTTTGGAAAAACACTGGAGTATAAGATAATAGTTTGTCATCTGGTTCAGAAATGTGCCGATGGCCCAATTAGTGGCAGTGCATTTTAAAAGTATTTGACAGGGACTTTGGGAAAGTCCGTCTTCATTATCCTCCTTTGGACAGTGTCTTCATCCACGTAAAATGTTTAACAGCTGTTATCATTTTTGCTAACCACTGGGAGATGAAGTAGCCACATGGAGAAAATCTTAGGGAATTAGAGCTGGATGTGTTACAGTACAAAAGGGGGGGCCAAGGGCAGCTGAGGCAATATACTATTACCTGAAAGGAACCCCCCAGGTTCGTTATGTCCGCCGCCAGAGGAAAGACATTTCTCAATGCCTGAGATTTGTGAAAAGGAAAGGAATGTATTATTCATTTGAAATAACACAAACTAAAGCTCCCCACAAATGCACACAGTCCTCCCAGCACCCTCCATGTGGCAAAAGGGAGCACTTCCAAAGCCTCGTGGTCCTGACTGTCACCCAAGCCTCATGGTCCCAACCAAGATGCCAAAGCCACATGGTCCTAAACAGACATGTGGTCCCAAAAAGAGAGATGCCCAATGGCTGCTGTGCCTCCATTTAAATCCCTGCGCCAATCTTCCTCTGCAGCCCCATTTCTGGCTCCTCCCACAATTGGCCACAGCTGTCCTCATTCTGGGCACGTGTGGCCCTGTGGTGTGGAGCCAATTATCTCCAAGCTCTTCTGGACCCTATTACAAATCCCTATTTGGGGCTCCCCTCTTGGCTGCACCCTATTACAGAGGTGCTGAAATAAATCAATCTTCAATCCCAAAATTATCCTAGCTATACATCTCCACTTCTAGGTATAGAAAAATTCCCTTGTGGTTTGAGTTAGTTGGAAAAAGATTTTCTGTTTGAGCAAGAAGCATTGCAAATGCTTTGAATTTGCATTGGAGAGTTGTGAACACTTTTTTAATGTTATGTTTCATTTCAAGATCAATTGTAGAATCTTAGCTTCTTTGCACCCCACTGTTTGCATTTCTTTCTTCCATTTTTCTGTATATTTTCTTGCCACTATTATCATCCCTCCCTGGCTTGGCTCAGGTAGTTTCACTCTGGTCCCGAATCTCCTTGAGGTTTTTTGGGCCTTAGAGTTTGCTCTGTGGGCCACATTTGCAAGCCCTTCTGCAGACACCAACTATCTCAGGCACTGGATGCTCCTACTTAAAATAATCAAGACGTTTGAGCACGAAACACAGAGAAACACAAATTCCCCGGGGAATTTTCAATAGAGAAGAGTGAATCACCAGGAGAGGAACACAGAGTAACTTTAACTGGGGGCTGCATTTGAGTAAACTGCCTTTTATCAGAATGTTTACAAAACTCCTTTCAACTTACTTAAAGTGAGTTATATCTTTTTATTCTGACTTTAATGTCCAATTTCAGAGATATATTTATTTTTATGACTTCTTCTCCTCTCTCTCTCAAAAACACATTAATATAATTGATATATATCATCCATATTTATTATGTCTAATAATGTCTTATATATACATTATATATATATAACACACATTACTATATATGTGGACACACACATATCCATATGGTATGATAAGTCAGCGAGTGAAAAATTTCCACTACCCCTCTAGTTCTTTTGGCTGGTCTAATAATTAAATTGACACAACACAGGAGAAAAAGAAAACAAATTTAATTTGTACATACAGAGGTCTCATAAACATAGGACCTCAGAAATGACAAGAGCAGACTGTTTATATACCTTTTAGACAACAAAACATTTTGTGAAGACCTTAGGTTTTGGTACTAATTAATGAAGTAACTGAGCAGAGTTTGCTTAGATAGTCTACTGGGCCCTCAATTCCCTATCTCTAAATAGAAATAAATGTCTCTCTATCAGGGAGTACAGGTGTCACGGGGGGGTTATATCCTGCTCGTAGCAGCACAGAGTGGGGTGGTGAGCAGAAAGTCCTTCTTCCACTGGCTGTTTCTCTAGCAACTTTCATTCAAAATAATTCATATGCCACTTTAGCCTATTTGCCCTGCACCCCATCAGTGTCCACTATAGCAGCTGATCTCTCCTGCCAGTCCTCAAGACGGTATTAATCATCCATGCATAATAGAGAGCACAATGAGACAATTCTGGAAAATAGACCTAACATTCCATTTAGTCATCTTAGATAATTAAATGAGGCTTGTCTCTCAGATTAAAGTCACAGGAGATAACATAGGCATAGTTAGAAACAGTGCTTTAAACTACAGACCGTAGCACAATCCAATGACACTATCCTGAATTCAGCTCATCACGTTAGAGCAGGTGGTTTGTTAGATATTAACAAAAGAGGAGCGAGCTAGTGGAACTGGCCATCTGATTAACCCCGATTAGATGGGGGGAAAAAAAACAGCTTTACACACACCACGGGTAAGTAACAGGATCAAGGGTCCTTCTACCAAATGGACAAAAAGCATCCAAGTCTTCAGGAAAGACAGCCTTTTGGTCACCCAGGAGAGTCTGCCTGGCTGAACAGGGCCTGGCGGTGGTGGTTGAGAAATTGTGAGGGGAATAGCTTTCCCTGAGTGAATGCACAGTAGGAGCCAAAGTGGTGATTACAAAGGGCAGAGGGCACAAGCCCCTCCAAAGGCCAGGAAAGACATTGGATAGTTTGAAAGAAAAAGCCTGCTCTTCCCTGAGCCCAAGGACATACATGGAAAGTCAGCAAGGACATTGGGCAGTAGCTACCTTATAGCCTGCCCCTCTCTGTTTCTGCAGGAGTGTCCTGTCAGTTTTTGCTCTAACAGAGCTTGCCATTGTCTTAAAACTCCTCGTACTGAGTGGCCCTGAAGTTCTTTTCCCACGACACCACTCAAAAACCTATTTCCTCTGGGAACAGCGGTGATATTCTTTAATCTCTTCCAAGTCATTCTGAGTGAAAAGGTTAAAAATTGTAAAAAAAAAAAAGTCAGAAAACTTTTAAACCTTTGCCAGACATCAGAGTGATTGATACACCTACCAATCTCCCAGCACGCATTCACCATTTCTTACTTTTAATCAATGAAACTCCCACCCAGTTTAAACTGAGCACTAGCCAGAGACTGCATGTCACAACTTGCCTTGCAGTTATGAACAGTCACGTAAATGAGTTCAGCCCAGCTGGGGGTGGACAGAAATGATGTGTTCCACCTCCGGACCTTGGCCTTAAAATATTGTGTGTTAATGTGAGTGTGATATTGCAATTTATAACAAGAAATATATATTTGGTCTTCACCTGTGTTTCTGGTACAGGGCGCCTAAAACCATGGGAATTTCCTTAAGTGGAGAGATCAATAAAGATGTCTTTTGTTATGATAATGAGGTGACTTTGGAGGCAACTAAGGACGGAGGCTGGTTGCCATGGGAACCAACCAGGTGATTAGAGGATTGAGATTTCATTCACAACCTTGTGACTCGCCTAGGAGGCTGAGGGTCTAAAGGTGGAATTAATTACTGATGGCCAATGATTTAATAAATCATCATTTTGTAGTAAAGCCTCCATAAAAAACCCAAAGTATTCGGGTTTGAGAGCTTCCAGGTTGGTGAACCCACAGAGGTGGGGGGGTGGAGCACTTAGAGAGGGCATGGATACTGGTGTCCCTTCCCAAATACCTGGCTCTGTGTTTTCCTCCATCTGGCTGTTCCTGAGTTAAATCCTTTTATAAAAAACTGGTAATCAAGTAAGTAAAATGTTTCTCTATGTTTTGTGAGTTGCTCTAATATATCAATCAGTCCCAAGGAGGAGGGTGTAGAACCCTCTAAACAGCAGCCAGTTTGTCAGAAGCAGAAGAAATGGCCTGGACCTAAGACCCTTCTTGTCTGAACTGGGGGCCCTGGAGACAGTTTCACACAACTGAGCCCTTCATCTCTGGACCTGATGCTCTCTCCAAGTAAATAGTATAAGAACTGAGTTGAATTGTAGAATACCAGCTGGTGTCTGAGAGAACTGGTTGGTGGCGTTGGAAAAATCCCCACACTTTGTTATTAGGTGCAGGATATTAATGAAGTGCCCCTTTCTCTTATCTTTGCTGTGGGCTGGCCTTGGGACTAGCTGCATTCCTAGTGATGCAGAGCAAGATCATGGCGTGTGTGATCCTGAAGCCACAAACTGAACCTGTGTTTAGCCCTGTGGAGCAGTGCTGAAACACCAACAATTTCTTTATAAACATCGAGATTTTTAGTTTTTACACCAACTTAGCCTCAGCTCTACTTTATACACTCAGTAAAACTCACTGCCATTTGAATGGATGCTTGACTGCAAATATCCAAGTGTTTGCATACGGTAAACAAATCATACTTTTATCCTTACGGTTAATGTTCTGGAGTCCAATCTAATGGGAAATACAGTCTTTTCTAAAAAATATCAATCCTAAAAATTAAGTTCATGGAAACACATGCATATATACACGCAAATACTCCCATATGTATGAAAAAATAGAACAAATAAACCTTAACTATTTCATTCACATAAAAAAGTCTTCCTTTATCGAATATGGCCAATGACAATTTTCTCCTTAGATTCTACCTATAAAACAACTTGAGTTTCCACAACAACGAGACACAGGACACTAACAGAGCTCTCCCTCCCCATGGAGTTAAAAAAGATTTGATTTATACATTGAATATCAAGATAGGTATTTCAGAATCCAAATTGTAATGAAGTTTTCAAAAGCATCTAAACTTCATGAGATCTGAAAATAAGCGCTTATTAAAATAAAAAGCTGTATCACCTCATATTAATTATCTCCATGGACAAGAATGATATCTGAATGCTCAAACTTGATCCAGCCGCACTTAATAAAACACTGAATCTCAAGATCTATGTTGAGTTAAGAAAGTCATTAGATTGCAAAGAGAAACTTTTCTGTTACATTAATTTTATAGTGAACCACAATTTCCCATACCTCTCATCCTACCGAATAAATTTGTTCATCAGCACAAAAATTGTAATTCATATAATGCTCATCTAGGTTAGTACTCAATTTTTATGTGCAGTTGCGGTGCATTTTTAAAATTGATTTAATATTTTAAGAAATGAGTTTCAACCATACCTATGACTTCTTCTGTCAAGTGGAATTCATTAAAAGATCAAGGTTAAGCTAGGCATCCTGATAGAGTGGGAACAAATAAATATTCAGCTTGGAAGAAATATATTCACATATGACTTTACATAAACATTAACATATATGTACAGATGCATATGTGTGTAAATATGTATATGTATAGGCATATGCAGATACTGACTATACAACTGATCATATACAAAGAGGTCATCCATCTATACATGCATCTATTGGTATATCATCAAATGAACTCTATGCAACAGCATTTATGGCAGAAAAAAATAAAATGTCACTGTTAGTCCTAAAATCCCAAGCATTTTAAAAATTTAAATATTGTGATAGGTGTCTAGTGATTGATATGAAATAAATAAATTTCATCTTCAAGGAGCTTTTCATTTTAAAGGATTTTCAATTTTAATTAAGGTAATTCTAAAATTTTGGTTCAGAGATAAGTGAAAGTTATCACTTATCATACCTATAAATATTAGATGTTGGGAAATTTTCAGTTTGAGGCAGTTAACTGGTCTGATGTGGGAGAGAGTGAAAGAGGTAAGATTTTTAAAGTGGGTAATTTCAAGAATGTCTTGAATTACACACAGGAGATAGAGAAATACACATACCATCTATTTCAACAGAAAAAGATATGCCTGTGCAAAGACAGAGCAAGCAGCGAGTTCCACGTAGACTGATGTGTGTGGAGAACAGTGTGCAAATAAGGTCATGGTCATTCTCGGAACCAGATACTCCAAATTCCGTCCCTCACACCCCAGGCTTCCATTCTTCCAATAACTAACAGTTTTGATAATACTCTTCAAAATGAAGAGGTAATTTTATATTAAAATAAAACGAAGAACAAGAAGAACTTTGAACAAATAATTAATTTGATGGGGGCAAGGGTGGAAGGAAAGGGATACAATTTTTCAATAAGAATTATTTTTCCCTCTATAAATATTCTACTTTTTAGTGTATCATAATTATTACCAGTATATAGAGAGGATCGTGTCTTTTACTTTGAAGAGGATATGCTGTACTCAAAGAAAGTTTGTTAGTAAAATTACACATTTAAAATTTTCCTGTGATTAATATTGCAATTTCTTCTTCACACCTTGGTGTTTGAAACATGGAGACATGACTTCTGTACAAGTGTATGGTGAAAGTATTTGAAATTCACTGAAGTCCACTCTGCAAAGTGTAAATACTATTTCTTTAAATTACCAAAATATTAAATTACCAAATATTTTTCCTAAGTAATGGTTTTACCCAAGTCTTTTTTCCAATACACTCTTCTAAATTTTGCTTTCAATTGCATTCCAGGGAATTGCCTTTTCACACTGAAAATTTGGTTGCACTTTAAATACAATTAAAGTTTTATATTTATAGATTCAATATTGCATAGCAGAGTACTATAATTCAAATGAGTAGTTTTTCAATTTGGTTGTTCATATTTGTAAATATTATTTGTCTTGCAATTCAACCCACATATATTAAATTGGTTTTTAATGGTCTACCTTACAAACAAGTTTAGTGTGCAGAATTACAGAGATTCTTAATAGCTATGCCTGTAGAATCATTTTTGCTGCTGCATAATTGTAAAACAAAGTTAGGTTCTTTCTTTCTTTCTTTCTTTCTTTCTTTCTTTCTTTCTTTTTCTGGAACCCAGGATTTCTCTAAGTCTAAAAGAATTAAATATGAGTCAGAGTAATTTATCATCACTTGTATTGAAGTGACAATAACCAATGCTATTCCTAAAAAATAAAATGATTCGAGTCCAATGTCAAATATGATCATACATAAAGAGTAATCCTTGGGAAGTTAAGTGATCAGATTGCTTGGCAACACCTAGGTAATCCTACTACAATTTCTTTTACTTTTCTTGGATTCTACCTCTGTCAAGAACAATGCTTGATTATTAATTCATTACTCTGGCCAATAAGGAAGGGCAGTAACAGCCTTCTCCCAAAGCTTTAATAACCCCAGAAGTATAAACACTACAACCTTAAACAAAATTGAAATTGATGTTTAGCTTTCTTGAATATTCATTTAGTTTTATAAATTGTAATAACAAAATACTAGTATTTATGTTGGTCCTTTAGACTGAAGATAGTTACATTGACTACAATATACAATTAAAAAACACATATTTCAAACTTCAAAACTGTCAATCTTTCACAACATATAGACTTAATTCAGATCTTTTTTTAAAAGATTTTTAAAATTTATTTTTAGAGAGAGGCAAAGAGAAGACGAAAGAGAGGGAAAGAAACAGCAATGTGTGGTTGCCTCTCATACACCCCCTACAGGGGGCCTGACCAGTAACCCAGACGTGTGCCCTGACTGGGAACCGGACTGGTGACCCTTTGGTTTTCAGGCCTGCACTTAATCCACTGAGCTACCCCAGACAGAGCCCTAATTCAGATCTTAATTCTGGTAATATCTGTGGCAATTTGGAGGCGATATCAATGATTTCAGATGGAAAAAATTGAACCAATAATACTGTCTGTGAAAATTAAAATATATATGCAATTAATACAATAGTACCTGAAAGTACTATTACTTAACCTGAGAGTTAAGAAGTAGATGCTTCTTAACTCTGGGCATTATAATTATTTTGGTGAATTATTCATTTGATTTTCTTTTATGTAAAATATACTACATGGTTAAGAATGACTAAGAACAAAATAAGTAACATTAAGTGGAACTCACAATGAAAGATATTATTCAGTTAATATAATCTTTCTAATTATAAACCTCACTAGTTTTTTAACTTTACTTGTATTATTGACACTATTCCCCACGGATATCTCCACTTCCCCCACCTCCACTCAACCACTGCCCCGGTTTTGCCTTTGGCCATCAGCACACTGTTGTCTGTGTCCATTGGTTACAGGGACATATTCTTTGTCTAATCCCTTCACCCTCTTCCATCTGGTCAGCTCACCTTATGCTTAGCCATTTTAGATGCACAAAATAATACTGAGGCAATCAGTTTAAGTTCTGTATTTTTCCTCACAACTGAATATAGTATGTCAAGGTAATTATGATCTTGGTTTGGGGATCAGGCAAAATTGAATTGCATTCTTTGACCAAACACTTAATAACTAATTGTCCATGGCCAAATTTCTTAAGCCACAATAATCAAATCTAAATTCTCTTTTGTAAAAATATAAGCAGCCCCAACACAGACCAAATTCAGTTATGCAATCCAGACATTTGTAATTTAAAAGAAAACAGACTCAATTTATCTAATCCATATTCAGTGTGAAGTCCAAGAGCCTTCCTAGGTTTTCCATATATTTCTAAGGTGTGAAGTAACTCATGTCTTGTGTTCCAGGAAAATTTCCCCTCTTGCCACCAAAACATTATCATTTAGAAAGCATGGGCTTTTCTGGTCTGTTTGCTGTGGTATTCCAGTGTTTCAAACAATGTAATTCAATAACAGTATCTTTGTTGAGTGATTTAATTAACAGGCTGACTGCCTTATATGTCTTACATTATTTAAAACTCTTTGCTGTTCAAAATAAAAATAATCATTAATGAGATTCTCACCAGTGAATGGTATAACCGGGAAAGTGTTAAAAAAATTACAATGTCTTCCCCTGTCCTTTTACCACTGGAAAGTCAACAACAGATAGATTTATTTTGTTACTTTTATGGATTGAACTCCTACTTCTTAGAAGGCAAGGGAATGTGTAACCTGTCTTAGAATTTGTTATTAAAAAGTAGGGGGGGGGTGTTTATAAAATTGTAAGCACAGTGCCTAGTGTGTGGAAACTTCTCAATAAAAAGAGTTCCCATAAAGCAGAATTCCGTACATTCATCAGTCTCCTTGTCATTTAGACATACAAGAATCTATGTCATATTGGAGTGTATGAAAGCGGCAGTCATCTTGTAGATGAGGGAACAGGGGATTTGAGAAGTTAATTAACTTGTTCATAGGTAGGGACAGGTAGATCCAAGCCTGGAAATCAAAGTTAGCTATTCTGGCGATGACAAATGACTCTAAAAGTTGTCCTTTATCAGTTTGTTGTTTATCATATCAGTAAGCAGAAGCATTCACACAGTGGCAGTAAACCAAAATCAGCAAACCATGGGTTGCTCAACTGTCTCTTGGAGCCATTTTTGCTTTTGGGGGACGGTATGATATAAGGTTACTTTCCATTAACATGTCTAAAATATTCACTTGGAAGGCTTACTATCTCCCAGCACTATACATGTTGAATGTTTCTCCGTTTTTATCCTACCTGTTTTCTCCCTTTTTTCCTTTTTCCATTAAAGTCAAAGCTAAATTCAGTTATTGATATTGAAAAAAAACACACACTTGCTGGAGAAGAAGATTGGATATAAGTTAAAGAATAAACTATTTTATCTCCTTTTTATATCTTTTTGGAACAGGCCTGTCTTTAGGTAAATAATTATTTGTTGGGGGCTGTTCAGTGCATTGGAGGATGTTTAGCAGTATCTCTGGCTTCCAGCCACTGGATGCCACCAGTACTACCTCACTTACGACAGCCAAAAATTGTCTCCAAAGAGTGTTGGCAAATGTCACCTGAGGGGAGAATCGTGAACTGATGCTTTATATTATGGATCAAGACATAATCTTAGAGTGACTTTCAAAATTAGGTGTGAGAGAGAATAATCAGTGAAACTTCTCTTCTGGCCCCTATCTTGCCTCCAACTGAGAGATCGTGTGGAGTAGGTTTCGTACGGGTCCAGGCAGTCACTCCTCTGCTAGTCCCAGGTGACCGGGGTGCACACAAAGGACAGAAACACCACCACAGAGAAGAGGGGACATGCTACCCGGGATTCAAGGAGCACAAAAATAGACTCTCAGCTGAAGAGGTATCATAAGAAGTTTGGCTTCATTACCCTGCATTACCAAGGACACCTCAGCTAGGGAGACATTTGCATCACCAAAGTCATTTTTGCATTTGGGCAGACAGTAGAATATAAGGTTACATTTCAAAAACATGCCTAAAATATTAACATGGAAGGCTTACTATCCCCTAGCCCTACACATGTAGAACATATTGACATGTACATACACTAATAAGGGCAGAGTGAAAAAGCAGGAAGCTCATCCACTCTCAGGGAATCCATTTCAGGTTGGGCCCAGTATTAAGAGAGAAAACCTCCATTTGGAAATAAAGGTTGCAATGGGTCAGCCAAGGTTTTCCATTCAGGCAAAATGGCAGTGTCAAGAGCTATAGCAATCTGTGGTAGGCAGAAAAATGGCCCCAAAAGCTGTCATTGTCTGAATGACCAAGGATATGCTATTATATATGGTAAAGGGAATTTTGCAGATGTGAATGAAGTTTTTGAGACTGGGAGATTTTGTTGGGTTATTTGGATGGCCCAATGCAATCATTAGCATCCTTGGAAGAGGGAGATTGACTGCAGAAGAGGAGAAGGGCTGTGACAATGGAAGCAGATATTAGGGTGACGGGGCCCAGGAAGGGTCTCCCAAAGCTGGAAAAGGCAAGGAAGGGATTCTTCCCTGGAGCCTCCAGAAGAGACTAACTTTGTGGACATCTTAACTTCAGCCTCATGAGACTCACTTCAGATTTCTGAACTCTAGAACTGTAAGGGAATAACTTGGTATTGTTTTAGGCCATTAAACTTACGGTAATTTGTTATAAAAGCAGCAGGAAACTTATACATTATCTCATTGGGTTTCTCTAAATTTGGAACTAAAATATGTAAAATATGTAGGCACCTGTCACACAGAAACTATCAATATGTTACCTCTAATTATCTACAATGTGTTGAATGTCTTCAAATCACTTTGTTCTAAGTTATCTATCATTATTAGCCTATTCCATAATGGTTTCTTACTAGATATATCAATGACTTGCATGGAGGAAGAGATAAAGTCTACAGGTCATCGTCCTACAGGGTCCAAGTGCTTTGGAGATTTTAAGATCGAAAAGACCTTAATCCAATTTCAGTAAAGCCAACTGTTTATCTGAATGTCGATAAAACTTTCCTGTGAGGAAGTAGGATGCCATCATACAAGTTAGAGTTCTAGGAACACATGTGACCAAAAGTCTAGATTTATTGATGCAACCTACAGCTTATAATATTGGGTACCTAAATTCGAACTGTAAGATTCAGTTTTATAAGTAGATTATTCTCTATTTTGCTTAAAAATATATCTGGCTAGAAGTTATTTTTGATAACCTTTTATTTTTTTAATTTGTATTATGTTTTATCTTTCAAAAATAACAATGGCTATGTAAACAAATCACACACATTCTAAGCAGATAAAAAGGCGAACAACTTTGATGGTGAATGTATAGTCCTTTCTAGTTCCCTAAAATAGTTCAGCTCACATCTATATAATATGCTCAATTAAAAAAAACTTTTTCATACAGGATTTTCACCATACCTATGAAGCAGGTAAAGGATGAACTTACTATTAGTCCCGTTTTACAGATAAGAAAATGGAGGCAAAGGGGATTTAATGATTTGCCTCCTGCCAATTCCTTGCTCAGTAGCAGAGAAATGCTTATACATCAGGCCTTCTGACTCCTAATTCAGCATTTTTAATACTTCTGGTGCAATCCATTAGATTTTTCAGAGCAAGAGGATGAGTCACCTTGAGATAACTTATATGGATTAGTGCAAGGAAACGGATCCGTAGTGTAGGAGAGGATGCTTGGCCTTAGCAGCGCGGTCACCATGGTCCCCAGCATCCATCTATAGTGCGGGAGGAGACTTCACAGATCACAGACTCCTCAGAAGTGCCAAGATCAAAGCCTATGCCAGCTGACCTCACCTGTGTTCTTCGCATGGGGCATTTCTACTTTTTCTGGTGCTTTTCATTCTGAGTTCTGTGTTTTCTCAGCAGCAACCTAAGAGAGCACTGATATGATGTTGCTTAGCCCATAGCTGGTCATCTCTGGCTTGTCTCCTCAGGACAATCATTTGTGGCTCTGGCAATGAATGACCTCTTTTATCAACGAATGACCTGGTTCTGTTTAGAACTTTAATGAGGGCCACCACCCGAGGGTAAAACCATCTGGGTGCACAGTGCCTGCGTAGAGTGGGCACTAAGGATGAAAGCAAACTCGTTTCACTCTACGTGGGTCTTCCCTGCACAGCGCTGTGCTCTTGATTCATGGTCCATAAACACTTTTGTTCTTAGGCTACAGAAAAGGTGAAAGATTTCAGTCTGCTCTAGAGCATGTATAATTTGTCCTTAGAACATGATTAAGCTGTGTATATTTTAAAGGTTTTATAAAAGATACCTATACTTTAAAATAAGATGAAAATACTCTTACTATTCTGTAAGCATCTCAGATTTAATGCATAACCTTTCTGACTTTTTAATAATTATGTCTTGTCTACTGCTGGTAATTATCAGATAAAGTGAATACTTTATTTAACCTTGTTAACATAATCATGGAAACCAAGTGACCCCTATGTCAGCCAATCTATTTGTTAGTTCACATCTTTGCATTTTTTAAAGCAAACATCAAATGGAAATTTGATTTGATGTTCCTTTTTTGGATCTTACTGGTTTAAACATAACATTGTACATCAGATGGATTTTGGGTTTTTCAAGGGAAATATTAAATATTCATAGACAGAGTTCTCTTCATTTATGAAGGATTACTCAATACACTATCATGATATTTTTACAGAAAGAAAGACAAAACTTTGACTAATCAAACACAGTCACCCACATTGAGCTGGAGCAATTCAGATTTTGCTCCCCCTTAACTGATCAGTTTTCATCCTTTCTTCTGGCCTTCCATGTTACTCTTCTGAAAACAAGTGCTAGCAGCCTAGGTGCTGGGTGCTAATGCCTGCTTTGGAAAATTCTGCCAAGAGTTATTTTTTTTCCTCTTGGATGTATTTAATTGATTTTATTGCTTTCCCATTCCATATTAAAGAAAAAAGTCACTCTTTGGTTTTATCTGTTTCTCAAGGGACACACTTTCAATATCATTCGTAGAATTCAGAATGAACTCGTTAGCTGTGGGGACAACCACAGGCTAGCCCACACAAGCATATTGCCCTTTTCCTCATTCTTACACTTTATTTAACATTTAATTCATTTAAAATTTTACCTAGTAGACAAAAGAGAAAATATACTTGAATTTTTGGTCTGTTTTAGGCGATCCTTAGGATGTTTCTCATGTTTTCTGAGGTTTTGAATTTTCCCCCCTAAAATTAAGTATGTTTAACCTGATGCATACTTAGATTTTATAAGAGCATCCATGATCAAAGGATACTTTGATACTGAGTTTTAGTGATGTGTGCTCACATTGTGAGCCTTTTCTTATATCCATGCATCGGAGGCACTACGGCACAGTAATAAACTCTGAGCAAGATGACTGCATTCATTTCCTCCAGTGATGAGGTACTAGTTTCATGACTGTCAGTAAATTGATTGAGATTTCAGGGATCATACTTGTATCACAGAGGTGATACCTACACTTTAAATGAGCAAATATTACATTTTAAACAGAAACACAAATATAATCCCAATTAAGTGAATATTGGTTTTAGTAAGGTTGACATTAGGGAAGTTTGCTTTAGTGAGAACTGCAGATCTATGAAGTTCGGGTGCAATGTAACAAGTTTTGAATTTCCTCTTAGGCTTCTCAATGGTTTAGAGTCCAGATTCAGGGGAAATATTTTGAATTATAAAAGTTATATATTATAAAGAAATAAATTGTCCTTCAATTCAATGCAGGTCTATGATATTAGCATCTGACACCCTTCTTATATTAGATATATCTTTATATTTAGGCGTGTTTAAATGAACCAAATGTATTTACTTGTTTAAATTGTTCCAGTATCATTTTTTCAAATAAAAGCGGTTTCTAAAGATTTGATAATTTTTGACACCTCAAACATCAATCCAACAAATCTTTTAGATCTATGGTATTCAACACAGTTGCAAAAAATATTAGTTTCTTAAAGTATTTTTAGTTTCTTCTCTTTTTACTGTTCTTGGAGGGCAACTTTCCCCTGCATGCCTGAATAAACATGCAAGCTGTATGTATTAGAGAATCTGCTGTATTAGAGATAAATTTAAGTGGAGTATTTTCTAAAATTTCATTTTTAATATTAATATAATGCATTTCTATAAGAAAGAAAAGTTAAACAGCTTTCATCCTTCCTAAAGATGAATCAATATATATACAAGTTGTGCTAAAAAAAACTTCCTAAAATCATAGATTTTTTGAATTGGAAGAAATTTTGCTAATAAATAGATCTGACTCCTATTTCTATAGTTGGAAATGCTAAAGCTTAGAGAACTAGAGATTTTCTAAGATTCCAACTGCTCTAGACTCAGTCTGAGACCTGAATGAATCATCATTTTCTCACTTTTTAACAGTTTGACCCCCATATTTTTACATATTCTCCCAACTTAAATAATTCATTTCCTCTAGAGAATAATGCTTAGTTTCTGCTGTTCAAGTACAATACAAGTTATCTATTGTGAAATGGATTTAAGAAAACACCATTCTCATCAAAATTACTTAATGAATGCAGCCTTCCAAGTCCCTTTAACACTAGCAGCCCAAACTGACACGAGCCAGATATACTGTTACTTAGAAAGAAGGAGGAAAAGCCTCTAAAATTTAAAGTGCTGCTCTTGTAGGTTTTAAAAATGCTGTCTCTGCTGCCAAGAACTTTTAGATTTCAGATGATTTACTTTCGAGAATGACTGAGGATTGATAAGGGGGCCGAAGGAGTAGGGACTGAGTAAAATAGAACAAAAAAAAAGCCTAAAAAAAACCCATAGAAAAACAAAAAGATCTGTAATATGGAAAAAAAAAATGGACTGATAAAAGAAAGAGGCTTTAAATACCAAAGGCGAGAGACCTGTTCTTTTGGATGTAAAACAATAGACAATGACAAATGAAGGGACCAGCTCATCTTTTCTTCACAGTGAAACACAAATCATGACATTTTTAGGCAGATTAGGAAATGAGCATGTCCTTCCATGCTAATCTAAGCACATTAGCAGTGCTGAGAGTGGAACAGGGCAACAAAAGGACAGCTGTATCCAGTGCAAGGTAGGCAGCTCTCTGTGCTCTAGCATTGCATCTTTTTTTAGCCATGCTCCCAGCAACTTTCTCAGAAGGACCATTTCAGAATTAGCTATTTTTTTTAAAAGAAAACCCCAAAGGTAAGCTCATCTGCATCTTTCATAATGTATAAGGTGGAGCAAAAAGTAGGTTTACAACGGTTTGTAAGGAAAACTATAAAATAATTAATAAATAATAATACAAGAACAAACTGGTGTTTTACACATCACAACTGTAAACCAGTTTTCCTCACCCTGTGCTGGTGTGTATCACACCAGGTCTCGTGACATTGACCAAAGCTTAGCCATATTTCCACCGAAGAGGCTGAAAAACAGTTCGTATGCCCAGAATGAAAAAAAAAATGAGTTTGGTGCTTAAGTAACAATCTTTGTCACATCCCAATTGTATAAACATTCTTAGATATTATGTGATATCAAATGAAGTTCCTGTAACTACTCAATTTTAAATGATATATGGTAGTTCTATAATATGTCTTGTTTCAAATTTATGAAATGTTAATATCTAGAAATGAAGAAATCTTATCAGTATTTCTTTTAAATGTAGGAGGTCTGTCCAGAAGCTATCCAGCCATGTGCTATGAAAAATGGACATTTATTGAAAAAGATCCAAGATACCAGAAACATTGTACATGAGACAATGTTGCCTCAGTCCCCTTCAGAGAAGGCACCTTGGGACCTCACATGGTTCTCCTAGTGTCTCTTGCACTGTCCAAAACACTCTGCAAAATCCTTTGCTGGAATCGCCATCAGCTGCCCCATTGTAGTTTCCTGAATCTCAATGAAGTTCTGAAATCTTTCCTTTTTAATGGCAATTTTAATTTTGGGAACAGCATGAAGTTGTAGGGCACCAAATCTGGGCTGTACGGGGGCTGAGACACCTGGGTGATTTGATGTTTTGCCAACCAACTCTACATGACATATGATGAATGAGCAGGTGTGTTGTCCTGATGAAGCTGCCAGTCACCAGTTACCCATAGCTGTGGCCTTCTGAATCAGCTGAATAGTTTTCTCAGAAGAACGTTCAAGCTTAATGCAGAATTTGATGCAGATTCCTTGCTCTACTCACTTAATCATTTTGAATGTGACAGCCACACAGTACACATGCTCACTCAACAATGTTTATCACCTCACTGCCTAGTACAAAGAAGTCGTCATTGTTCACACATGTACACTTCACCCCACTCTCTTTGGCTCCCGGGTTACTTCCATGTCATGCAAACTGTTCTCATTATTAACAATGGTTGGCCTTTTTCCAGGCAGACTTCATACAGTTAACATTAAATCAAATTATTACATTGTCAATAGAACTTTGAGTACACACACGATGCTATGATAAAGTCAATTTTATATTAAACACCATCTCTTAATGCTGTGACACATACTTTAAGGGAAATCATTGGGTTGAATAAGAAAAACTAAACTGCAAATCTTATTCCATTTGTTCTCATAGGCACTTCATTACCAAACTCATTCATTTTTCAACAAAGAAAATAAATGCTCAGTATCCAGTTGTTACAGGTCTGATGAATTGACTTATTTTCCTGAGCATTCATCAATGCTCATGTGATATCAAGTTTCAAGTGGCTAACACTAGTAACAAATGAAAGAGAGAGTAGTATTGTTGAAAGGAGCAGAGACACTAGTGCCCATGAACCCATTAAATAAAAATGAGGATTAATGAGATAGCAAATTGAGATTCCCTGGAAATTACATCTCCATGATTTTGTATTAAGACAAGAAGAGTTCGTGTCAATTACAGCTATTTTGGAAAAGAAGTGGAGATCTGTTTATGCAGCTACCTCAGACCAATGTGGTTGAATTTCTACCTTGAGAAAGAGCACTGTGGTTTCCCTTAAAGTTCCAGTTAACTAAATATTTTATCTTTTAATATAAGAAAGTTACTAGAATTGTCCTAAAATCTCATTGTAGATTGGAGGCAAAATTAGATTGAAAACACACACTTCTGACATTTTCATTATAAAGTTTTGCTGAATAAAGTCTTCATCTGTAAAAATAACAGCACAAAAGTACTAAATCTAAATTAGGGTATTATGTTTTTAACAAGTTCCTTATACTTACAATGAGATATTGAAATAATCAAAGCTTCTCACACACATATATAATAAATTATATGTATACTTAATATTTTTCTCTTTCATGATTAACTTGTAATCCTTCAGTTTTTCATTGGAATATATAAACATAATAATTATGCAGTGGTAATCTCAAGGTATAGTCTTTTCTGACATTTCTAGAACTTAAACTTTGTTCTTGAAAGAAATGCATTTTATCGTTTTCTATGGGCATTGCAGTGCCACTTGAGCGTTAGCTATTCTTTCAAGGGGATTTTTTTGTCACACTTGATCTGGTGTTTCCATTTCCTATTTTACTCTCTGCTGATGCAAATTACATATATACCTCTGGTTAGTTTTTGGAAACATCTCTTATAATTATATTTCTTCTCAGTGATCCACGGATCTCCAACAACTCTCTCTTGCCTAAAACAATATGTTTAAAGTCTTCATAATTCAATGTCATTAATCAATATATTTAATAGATGTCAGATTAATCTCTTCATTGATCCACAACCATAACATATCTAATCATGTAGTCATGGTTTTAGCTATGGCATCCCTAGAACAGAAATGCCCCAATTACTTTTCCCTAACATTTCAATGCCATTCCTCCAGGCGTAGTTGAATTCACAGTGACTCCCAAGGCTTCTGCCGGCCACAACCTTCTGCTCATTCTCTTTGCTTCTGCTGTATTCAGTTCTCTGATGAGATTTATGCTGCAGTCCTGCTCTCAGGTACTTCATTATAATAGCACACTGTTAAATTGCCAGAGAGTTTTCATATTAAAAACTAGGGCATGGAAAATATTATGGTTATTTAAAAATCGTGCAAGTTGTTGGAGATCATTTAAATTGATAAGACTTCCTACGGTGCAAATTTAACAGTTTCTATCCTCAGTTGAATAATATCCATGAACCAATGAATTTCTGAAAATTCATCCTATTTTTCCTGTATAGTACTAAACAGTTGTAACTCAACATACTTGAATTAATCCCATTAAATATAATTCTTCATATGAAAAATGTTTGATTTTTTCAATATGGGACAAGTTTGTAAAAGTTAATAAAAAGAAGACCAACAATGTGGTTTTTTAAATTGGCAAGTATATGGACAGACATTTCACAGAAAAGCAACTAAATGACTCAGATTTCTTTTTTTCAGTAGCTTAATCTCAACCTTAATGAGATTATTGAAAAACAAAATGGAAGTAAAAGAACATTTTTAGTTATTAGAATAACAAATATAATAATGTTTATTAAATATCTGAAGGTGGGGAAACATGCATTAAAAAGCACACATCGTTGGTGTGAGTATATACGGTCATTTGCAGTGCTAAAAATAGACATACCCTTAGACTCTTGTACAAAAAGACACACCAATAAGGATAATGCAGAGGACAGTTTCTGTGCCATATTCATACCCTCTCTACATCTTTATAAGAAGAAGGCAACTTCATAGGAGCATCTGCATTTTTTTCTGAGGGATTTTTTAAGCAATGAGAGTATGCTTGGATCATGCACAGATATAGCAAAACTGCTAAAGAACTAATGCCCCGAAAACAGCCCACAATCAATAATGGACTATATGGGAGTACTTAGATAAATCTTATAGTTTCCTCGCCTGTGAATTGGAAGAACTAAGGTATGTCATACCCTGTGGGCCAGAGTTCTCCAGCAAGGCTGAGACTAGTAAGCCCTGTTGACAAGTTTCTTACGACTACACCTTTTTGGACTCTCTTCTTTACCTCTGTCTCAATCCCTGTCCCGAGTTTCTGGAATCATTACCAAATAAATAATTTGCATCCAAGATTCCAGATGTAAATTTTATTAGATTCTGTTTCTGGTAGAGCCTAAACTGAGATAGATATTGTTAACAATATACAGGGGTCAGCACCAAGAATGCCCCTTTTTTCATTATAAAATCTTTTACTACAAAATCATGAGCATGTAATTCTGTAACATAATATCATGCTCAAGCATACCATATAATATTTTAGATAAAGTGTTCAAATTAAAACTATAAATTATTACCCTACCAACCACATTCAAACAGGTGTTACTTTTGCCTGACCCTGTATGTGTGTCTGTGTGTATATTCATAAATAATATATATTCTATATATATTCTTATAAAGAATATAACAATTATGTGAACAAAAGAAAGATTACAATTTGGGGTTCAGATTTAAGTAACAACCTAAATTGTGCTTCGAAGGGAACAAAGAAAGGCAGAGTCCATGAAAGGCTAAAGCATAAGAACAGTTCTCATTAGGTCCTCCGTGTAAATAAGGGATGTTGGCTGGGACATTTTGGATTGGGTATCCCATTATGTAAATGCAGGATGCTGGTTTTTGAGATGGATTGGTTCCTTTCAACTTGAAGAATGCAGATGGGCTGGTCACATTGCTGAGGAAGACGTAAAGTCTTTATGTGTCCACATAGCAATCATTGATCCAGCAGATCTGTTGTTCAGCCCTGAGCTGAGTTTGGCAATAGGTCAGCAACTTAACAGTAGTTCCAAGAACAGAGATGTGAGGTGTGCACAAGTTCTACTTACTCCATGGCCCCCCAGTGCCATTTTGAGTGACTCTTTTAGCAATACTTATTCTATTTTATTTACTTCACGATCAATATCTATTGCAACCTCACCTGAAAAAAGAAAGGATTTGGGGGAAATGTTTGTATACTTATGTAAAGATTGGCTGAACACATTAAAGTGCATCCTATTGAAGAAGCAGTGTGTTTCCTTTAAAAGTGAATGCGATAGCTCTCTATATACTGATAACACATCATTTCCAAGCTAGGATGCTAGGTTAAAAAATATAGAAATGAGGAAGTCCTTAGGTTAGTGTTTATATAATCATATTATATCTCATGTAAAATAAAGAGGAATAGGTAACAAAAGTTATCTCTGATAATAAAACCTGGAGGGTGCAGGATATAAGGGAAGAGAATCAGTATTATGCTATAGAGCCTATTGTGCTTTTTGATTTTTATTCTGTGCACATTTGTACTTGTTCAAACACTGAATAGAATAGATAACTTCCTATCTATGCAATTGTAGGTTGACTCTCACTTGTTAGTACTGACTTGAGAAAATTGACCTCGATAATAGATTCAATATATATTCCAAGCCTATTGTGATAAATGCTATTATTCCTTAGTAAAGCTCAATCTGAAGTTTTAACTGTAAAAGATATTTTATAAAGTGTTCTGCATGACTAGCCATGAAAACAAGAACAAACAAGAAAAGACAATAGCTCCCCAAAATCCTGACTTTTTAACATGCTAATCTCACATTATGAACATATATGAAACCCTTGAAAGATTTTTCAGGCCCTGGCTGGTGTGGCTCAGTGGATTGAGCGCGGGCTGCAAACCAGGCATCGCAGGTTCGATTCCCAGTCAGGGCACATGCCTAGGTTGCAGGCCATGGCCCCCAGCAACCACACATTGATGTTCCTCTCTGTCTCTCTGTCTCTCTCTGTCTCTCTCTGTCTCTCTCTGTCTCTCTCTCTCTCTCTCTCTCTTCCCTCTCTAAAAATAAATAAATAAAATCTTAAAGAAAAAGATTTTCAGGTGTGTTCAAAGAACATGATGGAACTGAACAAGAATATGCCCTGACTGGTGTGGCTCAGTGGATTGTGTGCCACCTGTGAACCAAAAGGTGGCGGATTCAGGTCCCCAGGGAGGGCGCATGAGAAGAAACCACACATTGATATTTCTCTCCCTCTCTTTCTCTCCCCACTCTCCTCTGCCTGAAAATAAATAAAACCTTTTTTAAAAAGAACAAAATATGATTAAAATTCGTTGAGAGGCTAGAAAGGCCAGATTATTTGTATGCAATAGATAAAAAAATCCTGTATTTAAGAGGATTCTGAAATCTGTCTATAAATTCAGATTGTAATTTTCATATGTTTTTATTTTTATATAATTATTATGTTTATGTATTCCAGTCAGAAAATAAAATTATGAGCAGAGTGTTATTGTATAAAAATTATACCTTGCTTGAGAAAAGCAAGTATATTATTTATCGTTTCCAATTTAAAACTCTACATTAAATCCTCCCCTGTAAAGTTAACTGTTCTCCTTCCTCCCACACCTCTTTTTTGAGATAAATCTCAGTTTTTCTTACTTTGTTCAATAATTAAAGATTTTTCCAAAAGACAAATGAATCTTTATTTTGAGCCAGGCTGGCAGTCTTCAAGCATATCAAACAGGGGAAAAAAAAACATGTTCCTACTCACAAAGAGGTATAAAATGTATTTGAAATGAAGTTTAATTGTAGTCAGCATTTATTAGACCACTGCTGCTAACATCTCTGTCACTTTACAAAGGTGACAAGAGTATACGGTGTGGAGAGCTGATATATGGTAACACATTTTATGATACAGGATTTCTCTACATGCTTTTCTTAAGTATAAATGAAAAAGTGATACTACTGAGTGGGGGGATATGGAGAATAACTGTTATTTTAAAAGTAACAGTTACAAGTTAAACCAGAGACAAAAGTATTCAGATTCTTTTTAGATCTAATCATATATCGACAACAGTAACTTTTGACATGTGTTTTTAAAACAAGATGTTTAGTCCTAATTTGTATCAAATATGCTTTCCTGATATTTTTCTAAATATGTGCAGTTAAAATGAGGTCTACTTTATTTAACCTGGTAAGGAAGATACACAATACTCTTTTCGTTCTGTTGAATTAGAGTGAGGTACACAGATGGTAGCAAAATCAACTAGGCATTCAGAGAACAACTTTTAAAGAGCTGGAGAGCTGAACCACTTAAATGAAAACCATCAGTTCCATGTCTGACCATTTTGACTGAAGATACAGCATCGTGCCATTTCAACCTGTGCTTGTTCAAAAGAAAGATCTGTTTCTGAGAGGTCTGTTCTAATTTTGTGCATTAAAGGCTGCACCTTTAGAATACAAAAGGAGATGTTATAACTTCTCCTTAAGATAAAAATCATTTATAGCTAGCAAGGAAGATACAGTTCAAAATACAATTGTCACGGATGTCTTCTAATATAATAAAGAAAACTAACACAGATTATCATAAAAACACCAATGTGACCTTGACAGGAAAAATAATAGATAATAAATTCTCACAGTAACCTCTTTGCCAAAATTATACAACATAGCAACAGGTAAAACTAAAACAGAAACTAGAATGTGTTGGATTGAGTTAAAACTTGCCTGGTGAAGAAATAATCATAACATATGATATGTGTGTATTTTCACAGTCAATTCCTCAACATGTAAGGGGAAATATTTGGTGGTGAGTGTCACAAACACACAACCCATATGGTCACTGAGGATTGATTGAATCATGCTTGGCCTTTAGTTGTATTTGCAATCCAGAACATTTACTGGGTGCCACTTTGTTAGGTGCCACACACTAAACATCATTAAAAATGATTTAAAAAATAAATGTAATAGCTAATTCTTCAAGTATAACATCTGTGACCCAGAATGCCTGACACATGGAAGACCACCATGTTGGATTAGTCCAGAGGTAGAAAATTCAGGACTGATTCTTCTGAAAAATGTCCTATTTACTATTAGAGCTCTCAATTTTTCTCCTTTCTTTGGAACAATGTAGGTGTTACCTTAGTGGTGTTTTAAGATTTGCAAATCTTAAGACCCTTGAATATAACTTTGTCATTTAATTCTAAGGAAGGCTACTGACTCATTCACACTCAGTTGACAAAGGTGATATCAGTTGACATCTATTATGGACAAAGTAGTCCCCTTGGAAAATTTACAGTGAAACATTAAGAAATCACAAAGTTTATGATCTAGAATTCTGGTGCATTCAGTTTTAGGACTAATTTACTTCAATCTGAAATATAAACACTATTATTCTTAGACTAGTTTCATCACTAAGGACACAGACAGGCAGCGTAGTGAGGCTTTTGTTTCAGTGTGAGAACTACTGAATACATAGATGATGAAAAGGAGCATCGGCACCTTTCAATTAAGGTAAGAGGCCTGTTGCAAGTTCAAGACTTCTAGAAAATATTTACATATCTTGGCTAGCAGTAAAACTATCCACAATAACATCAAAAAGGGTTATCAGTGCTGAAGTTATTTTGTTTTGCTTTTGCCTTTTTGCCAAAGTCTTGCAGAGTCTCTTAGCTGAGATCCCTTGAGTTATTGCCCCGAAGAGAGCTGCATCTGTGAATACTGACAGGACCGTCCTTTAACACAGGCAGAGTCTTCATTTACAAATGTGCTCCACTTGTCCGTGTGAATGGAAGAATAACTAAGACGTGCATTTTTGTATGCCTAAGTAATTAACATGTGATTCCAAGTAAGAGTAATGTTCTGAAGTTTGAAACAATCTGACCTCCCCTGTGTTTCTGAACCAAGTTTCAATTTGATGAGTTCTGAAATTGTTTAAATTGTTCCTTAACTATATAATATAATTGATTAAAAGATTACTCTTCTAGAGTTTATAATGTGAAATGGCTTCTTAGAAAATGATCACCTTGCTAACGCATAGCGGGAGACTTGAAGCTTGCAGAGAAGCTTGTAGAAGAGAAGATGGATTGTAACAGCGTTGATCATACCAGTTGGAAAGCAGTGGTGGTCTTTGTGGTTTCCATACATTTTCAGGACACTTACATTCAGGAAATGTAGGAAATGTTTGCCTAGAAATTCTTGAGAGGTCACTGATTCTACACTTCCATGTCTGTTTGTTTTTATTAACAGCTAAAATAAAAATGTATGAACATGTTTTAATAGTTCTTTTCTTTCATGGCATCTACTAAGCAATCTTGTGTGAACTGGCGTCAACGCTTATCTTTAGAATCTTTTTGTCTGTGGTTCTTGCTTTCAGAGGAATTGGCATTAATTATAATAACAGCAGAAGTAATTTCAAATGTCAGTTCAAAATTTTATAACTTGAAACAGCTCATCCTTCAATAATTAGGTCAATAAAACTAACTTAATTTAATTTAAACAGTGATGTTGTTTTTAAGGCCTTGTGGAGTCATTACAATTAGTAATTCATAATTAGTATTTTATTGATTCCTAGCACCATCTTGCCAAGGATCATCAAGAACCTATGATGATTGGTGGTAATTTGATAAACTTTCAGAACCATTGCATTAATTACATGCTTATATCTGAAGTTAATGAATATATTTGAATATTGTGGATATAAATTTAAAAGACAGCTCAAGTTTAATTATAAGACAGTTTTTTTTCTAAAATTCTAATTTTAACTATCCTAGTTATTAGCTTTAGACAAAATGAGGCTTATTCAAAATATGTAATTTGAATATTGTTCTATTTTCTAAAATGGTAGTAGTGGATTCGAAAGGGCAGTTGATGTAATTTCTGCATAAATGATGAATAAAAAAGCTATAAGAGCAGAAAAATCCATTAAAGTAAATGATTTAACTAACTTTGCTTCTATTTTTAATATAAAACCATGATAGAAACTACGTCAAATTTAACTTTATTTATTTACTTGACAAATTAAAAGGATTGCAATAAGAAAAGGACACACTCTCCTAGATAAAAATCCTTTATCAGCCAAGATCATAAATATCGTTTTCTTTTGGATGGGGCTGGAAGGGGGCAGAGCCACCCATAATTGGCTCCACTAAACTTAATTAGCAGGGTGTATTTTGAAAACCATTTTAATAACCAAATAGTTGGAAAGTAAATGTATGCGTATTTTGAATTTGAATGAGAATGAAAATCTGCAGTACTATCTATAGAATTCAGATTATGTATATCTTCAGAGTAATTTCTGTAGAATTCCAAAGACAAACATTAGGGAAGGCTAGGCTCCTTGGCCGCTGATACCCTTGCTCTGAGTGCCTCCAGCTGTTTCTTTTTTGCACCCACATTTTTTCCTTTAGTTTTCTTGTTAGCACTATTACATTATTGCCAATGTCTGCATCCCCACCCCGCTCTGCCCGTCTCCCTCCAGCCCCTGCTTCCCCTTCCCTCTGGCCATCCCCACACTGTTGTCTCTATGTGGGGGCCATGCATGTATGTTCTTTGGCTAATCCCTTCCCCTTCTTTCATCCAGTCCCTCACTGCCTCCTCCCCTCTGACAACTGCCAGTCCGTTCCATTGGCTCACATTGTTGAGATTAAAGGGCCACTGACCAGCCCAACTAACATAATAGTCTTAAAAATAGGAGGGACGCGGTGGGGGGGAGGGGATTAGGACAACTGTACTAGAACAACACTAAAAATAAATAAATAAAATTTAAAAATATGTGGGACAGTGTCCCTACAGAATAGAGAGAAAAAGCTAAAATGAGAGGATTTTTTGTGGTCACTATGAGTACTGGTGTTTTTTATAATATTTAAATTTTTTGTTTACTCATGTATTTGTTTACACTGAAGTAAGTTCCTTTTTCCCCATTTCTTTGGTTTCTTATTTACTTTCAGAAACATTTGGTAGTTTTAAGTGTAAACATCTTCCACATACTTGGTGAATTTATCTCTAAGCATTTTATTCTTTTTTTTATTGTTGTTCAAGTAGAGTTGTCCCCATTTTCCTGCCGCCACTTTCTCCCATCCCACCCACCCCACTTCCCACCCTCAATCCTACCTCCCTTTGACTTTGTCTATGAGTTCTTTATACATATTCTTTCACTTCACCCTTCCCCTTCTTTCCCGTGTTATCCCTCTTCCCACTCCCCTCTGGTTACTGTCAGTTTGTTCTTTATTTCGATGTCTCTGGTTGTATTTTGCTTACTTGTTTGTTTTGTTGATTAGGTTCCACTTCATAGCAGCACAATGTACAATAGCCAAGTGCTGGAAGCAACCTAAGTGCCTATAAGTAAATGAGTGGATCAAAAAACTGTGGTACATTTATACAATGGAATGCTACGCAGCAGAAAGAAAGAAGGAGTTCTACCCTTCGCAACAGCATGAATGGAATTGGAGAGTATTATGGTAAGTGAAATAAGCCAGGAAGTGAAAGTTATCTTGCAATGAGTTCTTAGATTTGTTATTTTTAAACTTAAACCTGTTTACATGTTGTATCAGTTTCCTAGGGCTACTGTAAGAAATTACCACAAATCAGATAACTAAAACCAAGGAAATTCATTCTACAACAGTTCAGAAGGCCAGAAGCCTAAAAGCAATGTGTTGGCAAGGTTGGTTCGTACTTGCACTTAATTAGCATTTAACCCATAAGGTGGTTAAATGAATTGAATAGGAACAAAAACCTAAAGTGTTTAGAAGTGTGTCTAACTATACAAGTGTTTGCTAAATTAAAAAGAAAATGCATGTATCCGTCCATTCAATAAACAGCTATATATTTAGTGTCTGTTATTGGTCACATGCTGCTCTAGGCACTGTGTGAAAGGCAGTTGGTAAAAGACTATAGACTCCAAAAGTAGGTTGTTACTTTTCATGGATAATATGGACAACATAACTGAACATACCATTAATATATTATCTCACCAGACCTTTTATTGCATCAAATTTTGCAATTTTTATCTTAATTTTATTTCAACAAGATTTATATAAATGAGAAGAATCTTCAAGTTATTTTTTTCTTTCAGTATTTCTATCATTTTGTGATAAATGTGTTTGTGCTAATGGTTACATATAGCCATAAGTTGTAAGTACCACAAAAGCTTGCATAATCAAAAAGCATTCAAATCAGGTGTTTTGAAAGCCTGAAGAGTGAAATAGGTAAGGACAAAAGCAAAGATGCAGATATCAGATCTAAATTTTAATTTAAAATTCCAGGCAAAATTTATAAGTCTTCATGGTTCCAATCTTAATTGTCAATTTGTGTTCTTACATAGTTCACACTAATCACAACCAGATACCAAGCACTTAACAATTTAAAACCTGATATCCACTCTGAGTGAACTAAATATGAAATATTAAGAATATTTGAATAAGAAGTCTTTCTTATGATTTCATATGCTTGTGGAAATTTTCTTCAGTTGGTTATGGTGGTGATAATGATTATTTTGGTAATGATAATACTGATGAAAGAAGAAACATTTTTTCATTGTTATTACTATATTATTATTATTATTATTATTATTATTATTATAACAGTTGACTCTTTAACAGTGTCAGCCTTAGAGATGTTCACTTCTGAGCAGTTAAAAATTTGCATATAACTTTTGACTCCCCCCGCACTTAATAGAGCTTACTGATAATAGCCAACTATTGACAGGAAGACTTAATAACATGAATGGTATCACGAATTTTCTATGTTATATGTGTTATATACTGTCTTTTTATATATAATAAAATTGTCTAGTAAGAAGAAAATTATATTAAAAATTATAAGAGAGAGAGAATCCATTTATAGTATGTATTTGAAAATTTCACATTCAAGTGGACCCATGCAGTTCAAACCCATGTTCTTCAAGGGTCAACTATACAACACTGGCAGCCACAAATTCAATCTATGGGTCACCTCAGCACCAATTATGTCCCCTATAATTCAGCTTTAATATCCCAAGTTATATGAGTTAATTATATTTTAACCTTTTAATTTTTTGCATTATCTCAAAATATTTATTTATTTCTCCTAGGTAGTAAATGGCCTCCTTCCTTCCATGTATACTTTTGTAATTACTCTTTCTGTAATGCTCTCCATTTCAACAGGGTTTGGAATGGTTCTATGGTCTTTAAAGGAAATTCTTAATATATGAAATGTTTATATGTCACAAGAATCATTGATGGTCTCTTATCTGTTGAAAATTATTACATTTGGTTCAAGGGAAAAGCTCCAGTGCCTTCCACAGCCAACTTGGGATGGCGGACTTCTATAATGTTGGAAAATTTCAACCAAATGAATCTGTAAAGAAGACTTTTTTCTTAGATATACTTGTGCAAAGATGGCTATGACTCTACCCTAGCATAACAAGGAGACTGACTCTATCTTTTAATTCAAGGTTCTATATTCGCTTTTGTATAAAAGATTTGATCAGTTTGCAGGGAGCAGGCTTACAAAGCGAGAAAGTCATGGATACCCTGCTCTCAGTGACTTGGGCTTGTGCAAGGACTGCAATGCTACAATTAGAAAGAAAAAGGATTACATGCAAGTTTTATCATAACATCCATAAAAGGCAATGCTATTTGAGAAGTTATGCTAATAATAGAATTAGAAGTAGCTTTTTAAAAGCAAAACCTAGGGTGGGACAGATGGATGATAAAGGTGAAGGGGAATAAGAGGTAAAAACCTCCAGTTATTTAAAAAATATGTAAGTAATGGAATGTAATGTATAGCATATAGATATGAATATAATCAATATTATTGTAATAACTTTGTATGGTGACAGTTAGATATTTATTGTGGCAATCACAATATAAGGAATATATATGTCAAATCACAGCATTGTACACCTGAAACTGATATAACATTATGTATCAATATTTCTATAAAAGTTAAAATAAAAACAATAGCTATGTTTATGTAACCCAAAAATGTGAACACACTATAACATTTAGAAAATTCTCTCATTACCCTAAGGGCTACTTATAAAGTAATTGGGTTTATGAGCAGTATTGCATCATTTTTAGGTCAGTAAAACTAGCTTTCTATTGTATTAAGATAAAAATTGCTTTTTGTTTTTATTTCAATTGCAAATGCTTGAGACACAGTTTCAATTTTTTCTGTGGCTATTGTTATATTCCCTGTAGGAAAATCTTTGTTAAGAGCACTAAAACGATAATATCATTTTGTAGGATTCAGAATGTTTTTAAAATGTCCAGAACAGAAATTTCAGTGACATTTGTTTTTTAATTTTGAAATCTAGGCTTAAGATTATCACTTGGACCAAAGCCTGGGAAAAATACAAACACCTTATGTGCGAGTGGGCCACAATCTCTCAAGTTGTTAAATTGTAATCTGACAGAATGGGTGCAGGGAGCTCCCTGCGAGGAGCTGCTCCCGGGAGGAAGGTCTATTATTCAGCCCAATGATGAAAGTGTTTGTGTCATCCTTGGATGCCAGTGAAAATGCTTCCCACACAGAGTGGGATGCATTTCAGTCCTGAGGTTTTCATGTGTCAGCTTCGAAAACAAAATGTAGAAAAGCTGCCCAAGAATCTCCAAGAATAGCCTGAGTTAGTAGCAAATGAACAGGCATTCTGTTGGACATATTGATCCAGTTTGTAATTTTCTCATTGCTTGTTAAAAACCAGAATGTACTTAGGACCTTCGTCTCTGTACAGCATAATATGCCATTGATCTTTTTGTGTACAAGCATTTCTTAGGAATATCTGTCCACTTGAACTTTTACATGGGGCGCAGTTCGTTCCAAATGCAAAGCTTAATCGAGATGCATGTGTTACTTTACTGAATAGACACATGAATGAAGAAAAGGCAATGAGTAGGAAATCATTCCTACCAAATTTCCAGGGTCATGTCATGCAAATACAAGTTGGAAAGAGTGGGTTGGAAACTGCTACTTGTAAATCCAGCCATGTTCAATGAGGGTAATGTACGCTTTTCACTTCTTGGCTTCTGAAACTTTCACACTCATGGTTAGTACTCTTGCTGTAAAGACTCCCTAGGATATTTTTGTTGCTTAAAAATGGTATTTAACTTTAAAATTAAGTATAAGAATACAACAAAGGGAGCCAAAGTAATCTGCAAAAAATAAATGATATATAATAAAGGAACTGTTATTTACATCCCTAAATGAAAACATTTACTGAGTGACCTCTACATGCACTGTATGTTTGGGGTTGGTGGGAGTAAAGATAGGGTTGGAGTGTAAAGATGGAGAAAACATTTCCTGCACTGCAATAATGTAAACAGCACATTTAAATAAATATTGAACATTCAAAGTGGAGCTCTAAATGGGAAAAGAGTGTAATAAATGCAACAAGGATAGATGAGGTTACAATTATAATCATAATTAGGAGAACTGTTTTTTAATCGAAGGCAAATAAGCATAAAGTATTCAGAAAAGGCCTATGAGCAAGGACACAGACACTGAATAGGAAGCGACAGGGATGGAAGGAAGGCAAGGGTTTGGGAAGATTCAAGAATTCAGGCTGATGAAACATTGTACACAAGATCATACAGAAAAAATAAGTAGGGACTATTTGGAAAACCTTTCATATGCTGCTTTGGCTAGAAAAATGCATTTAAGAAGTCTGGGAAAATCAATAGTTGGGTGGGTCATACTACTGTGGTAGGTGAGACCTCTGAGACAGAGAGAGAATAGAATTTTAAGGCAATACTGTTCCCAGTCTCCCCGGGCATGCTGGGCCTTTGCTCAAGACGATGCGCTGTGATTGGACTATTGGACTATTAAGGTCTTTTGTTTGTTTTGTTTATTTTCCTTTTTTTGTTTTTTTTTTTTTAAGAATAGTTTTCATGAGTCATCTTTATTCTGGACAAAAACTCATTGCAGAATTCAGTAAATAGTATTATTTCCAGAGAACTGAAAGCTATATCTCTATTTGTACATCTTCAGTTCTTCATTTTTATTAGCAGAAAAAAATGTAGAGTTTGCCAGGGTCAACAGCACTGCATACCCTTCCACTTTTCAAACACACCGGGCACTGTCAAGGCAAAACCTTCTGGATATCCAACATCCTGGGAGACACACAGAAGAGAGGGTATAGTTTTCTGTCTTTTTCTGTAAGCTCTTCTAGTTAACTTTCAAGTGAGGTATGATTTATACATTTTAAATATTTTCACAATTAAATGAATGGCTTTATGTTTACTTCATAAGTTAATTCTTGAGAAATTCATATATTTAAGTAGGTAGATTTAAGAATCCTATTAAAAGCCTAGAAATTATATGTTTGAACTAATACATAAATTTCTCATAGTTACCCAGTGAATATTTTTTAAAGATTAGTCAATCCATACAATTTCAGTTTTTTCTAAAATTCATGTTAGAGCGCTATTAACTATACATCCAAATGATTAAAACTCCTAGATATTTTAAGAAATGACCTCATTATAAAAATAATTTTTGTTGTTAAATGTTACTTAAGAATATGAGATATTTTCTTCTATGTCAAATGTGTCACAAAAATCTAAAGAATATGAGACTGAGTTTTCACTAAACAGATTTTTGCAGGGTGATGTTAAAAATCTCTGCTGATGGGCTATCTGACTGTATGTCGGTGTCAGTAGCCCACATTTGTAGCTCCCTGCACTGGAAATAGAAAACAAACAAAACCCTTAAGAGCAATCTCAGTTCTTTGTTTTTAAAGTAAAATCTGAATCCACATAAAATATGCAATGTGCTACAGATTTAATGTGAACAAGTCTATATAATTTGCTCCATTCATTTTATTATAACTAATCTCCATTTTTCCTTGGACAGAAAGAAATCTAAATAGGCTAGCATTGCTACTGAAGAAGTATTGGACTTCATACATGGAGCAAACTTGATATGTCATTCTTTTCACAATTAGGCCTTGGAACTAATTCAACATGCATAAATTACCCGTGAGAATTCCACCCATCGATGCCACCATGTAGAGTGTGAGGCTGAGGAAGAATCCCAGGTGCCAGAGATGTGGGTGCCCCTGTGATGGCCATGCTGTTAGGTATGAGGGCGTCTATGTAATAGAATCTGGGTATTCAGAGTATCAGGAGAGAACCATGCTTCAGGAGGGATCAGTCTTCTGGGACCAGTCTGTCTGTCCTGGACGGTCAGCCCATGTTCTAAGCATGTCTAGGCTATAAGTATATTCAGAATGGATAGTGTTTTTCAGCTGTTAGTCTCTCTAGAGAGGTCTCTTTACCCGGACTCTGAGAACAGAGGACTTAAAAGATATATATTGTTTAGTAGGTGAGAGACATCTTTAGGTTTTCCCGGTACCTTCTTCTAAGCCTGGAAACAATTCCCCTTTTTAGGCTTGAATCCGACTGTGCTTTGAATGTGTGCAAAAAATATGGAATAAAGTTGTCAGGGCATTTCATCCCTAAACACCCTAGCATGGTTTTCCCAGGTGCAAGCAAAGTTTTATTTACAAACAGAACATTAGTATCACCCTTAAAAGTTTTCCATGGAACTCATGTGGATTATTCCCTCAATACTTGACTAACTGTCTCTCTCTGCTTAAAAGGAACTCCACTTGATTTGCCTGATATCATCTTCCTTTGCTCTTGTTCTCAGTGTCTCTTATCACCAATGTAGGAGAGCTGACCATATTCCTCCACTTCTCTGCCCACATCCTTTTCCTTCCACCCTGGTAAGACAATTGTTTAGAGGAAAGTCCAGGTTTTGCCTCTCGTATTTTTTTTAAATTGCTTTATTTTATACATATTATTATTATTGTTTATTAATGTGATTTTGGTATAACAAATCACTTAACACTATAACTTCAAACACTTTTATTTATTTAAGTAAGGTCTTATAAACTCCTGTAGATATGTTTTTAACTCGAGCATACTATCCTGATTTCTCCCCAAACACTCAGCTTTCCAGTTACATTCTCTCTTTACTCCCTCATCTTTTCTTCAGAACTTCAGAGGCAAATGAGGAGAGGAGAACATTGTGTACACAAGCAAACAAATACTAACAGCAGCAACAGCAAAAGGCAGGCTTGTCTACCACTACAATGACAGAGGAAAAACTTTGAACTTAGTCCAACAAAGTCTTAACAAGGCGCCACCTACACAGCTATGAACAGCCCCCAGTAACCTGACACGAAGCTTTCCAGTTAAGTCTGGTTTTAAGCTACATAACTTGCTTCCCTCTCATAGATAAAATTCTCAAATGCTTTCTACAGCTAAGCTAGCAATCCTTACTTACATAATTATCTTGTTCCAGGAAATTGAGAGCTCCCAGAAGCTCTAAGGATTTCTCTTGCCTTGTTTTCATCTCTCTTTCTCATGTGCTATTATAGAGGGTGATGGTGAAATTAAGAGTAGGGGTGCAGGTAGAGTGAGAAGTCACAACCATAACATACAATGCTTATTTTTAGCTCTTAGTCACTACAATGAAAACATTCTTTTCTTCATGTCGGGAAAAGTTCTAATCAATATGTGGTATTTCTGATAATTATTCTTAGGGATTTGGTAACAGACATGTCCACCTATTTGCATTTTTCTTCACTGTCCATTTGCTTCTGCAGGTTGTGCAACACTGGGCAGCAGACACAGCTGGGCTGCAGCCATGTGTCCCGCTGTCATAACCTTCGCCTTGGTCATACCCCTTGCTCTGTTCCACCTCTGCATTCTCACCCTAGAGGTGCATATTTCCTATCCTTCACCCATCTACTCATTTTAGAAATGAGACCATAATTACATGTTTGTTATAGTTATACAGGCAAATCATCTTGGGGAGAAAAGGGGACAAGAAATAACATGCTCTCTTCATTAACTCCAGGGATGTTAATTTCTGTCAATAATAATTAAATGTCTATAAATAATAATATCCCTATCAATAATAATTGGACTTATTTTGTCAGCACAGAACCACTAAACATTTGGTGTTTTGGCTGATTTGAATCACATTAAAACTTGATTTAGATGTGATTGGGCAAATCACATGACCTAATATTTTAATTTATTTTTTCTGTAAAGTGAGATGACTGGACTTGCAAAATTCCTTCTCATTTAACTTTAATAGAAGGTAAACCTAAGTAGCCAATACAAATTCACTTAATTTTTCTATTTATTTGCAACAGATTATGCCCATTCTAATAAAAAATTAGAAAATGTTACTATTTTAGAATTTAGACATCAAGTTGAAGACATAAGATTTTTGCTTGCATAGCAAGTTAAAAATTGCAACTTTTAGCTATATCTATCTATATATATATATATCTTACAATTTGTCATAGACTAATAATTATCTAATCTAAAAGTGCAATTCAACCTTAATTTTAAATAATTGCAGCAATTTAATATGATGTTGGTCTTCAAGGAGAAGAATAGTTAATCAAGAGCAGAGGCTTTCCTAATATCCTATCATATATTCTGAACTTATTGTTTCATTTTTTATTCAGGTTGGCATCATTAAGTCAAATCTCAAGGAATCTAAAACTGATCATTTATTTTTCCATTTAACTATGTTTGAAACATGTGTAGTTCAACTGAAGGGCAAAAGGCATAATGGCTAAACCATAGCTTTATAGAGATTTCTAAAGAGGGAAATAACAAGTTTGACAAAGTAGGAGATAGAAAAATGAGTTTCTTGACAGGCTAGGTTGTTAAATATGTGAACAAGCTCCTAAAGGAGTTTGCAGAACTGGAGGACTTTAGAAAAATGAAGTATCCTTCTATCTATACTGCAGGTGATGGTTTAGGTAAGATTATGACTAAGGCAAAAAAAAAAAAGAACTGATTGATGAAAATGGAATTTGGAGCCCTGTGGCTTTTAAATTTATTTTGGAAAAATATGATAAAATCAGATTTAAAAGTCATACCAGTTTATAAAATTTGACTAGAGAAGAAATTTGGTTTTTAGATATTTTTAAACAAGGAAAATGAGAGGAAATTGTTGTCTAATTCATGTTAATGCAGACATTATCTATAGAAAACAAAAAAGCTTTATGTTCCTATAACCTTTGAAATATTATGAGGAACATTCAAAGGTATGTCATTGGGAGACAAAAATAGAAAGTGACAATAGAATTCATTTTATAGAGAAAGACTGTCTTTGTTTAATAAAATATTTTGATGTTCTCTTTTGGTTGTAAAAAGTTAATATACGGAATGCTTCCTGATGGGCCAGGTATTAAAACCATTAGGACAAATTTGTGGGATGAACTGCAAGTGATCACCAAAAGGGAAAGGTGGAGGGACAAAGTGACCCTGAACAACTTACATTACCAGAACCAGGGTACATTGGTGCTCTGCCTGAGTCAAGGCTCTGCCTCTTGCCCCTTCCTTGAAATACTGTAAAGTCCCTGCAATTCCAGGGATCTGCCGGAGGCTGCAGCTGTCTCAGTATAGCACATTGAGCCAGGAGTTTTTGAGAAGTGTCTCCATGGGCCCAGGGTCCTTCTTTCCCATTAAAGGATTTCTGATACAGTCAAAGCCCCCTCGGCATGGTGGGGGTGGGGGGTCATCCATATACTCAGAGAAGTTCCAGAGCTAAATCCTTTTGGGTCATAAGGAGTCCTGTAGATGGCTGGGTTTCGGTAGGGTGGCACTGGGAGTCAATCAGTCCACAGGATTACTAGAGATGGGGCTACCCAGAATAGATGACCCTGATCATGCAAGTGACTCATGGAACACAGAGCTCTGGACCACTGACATTCAAATCAAGGTTTGGCTTGAGCTGTGAGTCAGGGAGTGAGGGCACATGCTCACAGCAGCACTGCCTCTGGGCCACGGCACTGGAGTGGTGGTAGGCACCCCTTACCCTCCGTGTCACCCTCTAGGGGCACTTAGGCAATCACCCCACTACAGCAGCAAGCTCCTGACCACAGACCACCCAGTCCCCCAGGGTGACGCCACTATATGACCTGAGACTACTGTTTCAGTTCAAAGGCAATCCAACATGTGATAAATAAGATAGAAAAGAGTCAGACAACCTTCTACTATCCAATGCTCCTCACCAGGATAAGTAGAAGATAGATATATGGTCAACACTGAAAGAGATCAAATTCACTGATTTTGACTTAAAGAGTTCAAGAGAAGATTTTGATATAAAATATATTATTTAAATTTCCTGCTATAAAATTCAGAATGATATATTTAAGATAAAAAAAATTAAATGCCCTACCATTTGGATTTCCCTGCATAATCTTGGTATGACTTCTTGTGGTGATCATCAGCAAAGTCTGGCAGCAGCTTTTGAAGGAGTCGCGTGGGTGAGTATTCCTGGGTGTCTCAACTGATGATGCCACATCATTCACACTGATGAAGCCAACAGTAAATAAATAAGCAGTTTGAGGAAACAGCAGGGGCAGCCAGATCTATATTGTTTCAGTACAAGTCTGTTCTAAGCAGTCAGGGGAATGTGAGTGGTGGTAGTGATGTCACATTTTCTCACTGCCTTTTCCCATTGAGGTGGATATAAAGTTAGGCAGTGTGGCAGGCGGAATTCTCAGACACACTCCAGCGACTCTCTGCCTTGTATCATCCCCTTTCCTCTGGGTGTGTGTGGAATCTAGAAAAATAAGGAGATATCACTCCTGTGATTATGTTACAATTATGGTGAAAAGAAAATTGTCCTGGGTGGGCCTTTAAAAGGGGAGCCCTATGAGGGGAGCCCTTTAAAAGCTTAGCATTTCATCTGGCTGGCTGAAGAAGACACTGGAAGCTATTTGGCTGCTCAGGAAGAAAGCAAATGTGCATTTTGCAAACCATCTGTGGAAAACAGGGATCTCAGTTTTACACCCATGAAGGATGATTCCTCCATCATCTTCCAGTGGGCTTGGGAGGGGACCTTGAATGCAGATGAGATGCAGAGTACCCACCCTCACCTTTATTTTAGGACTTCCAGGCCTTCAGCAGAGAACCATCATAATGTGTCTTGACTTCTGACCTTTGGCAACTGAGAGATAATAAATGTGACTTGTTTTACTGTGCTGTTAGTAGCGATTAAACAGCATTAGAATATTAATACACTCAGAAACAGCATGTTCATCAATAAATTACTACACCTCACCTGAGCCACAATATTTTAACACATTTTTAATAAAAAATTTTATATTGACAGAAAAAATATTGCAATCCCTGAAAAAAATATTTGTCCAGGATCATACTTGTCCTATGGGTATCAGTGCACCCTAACTATGTATTTTTTGTTCTGATGATGAATCTTTTCATTAAGACACAATTTGAGTTTTCTGCTACTTGCTGTCAAAGTACATTAAATGATAAACCAATATTATTTGAATTAGGTTAATATAGATGATTTAACTCTCAATTTTGCTGATATAAGTATCCAATCTATAACCATTTTTTTTGTTTTGATTTCTTTTTTCTCTACAGCAGAGGATATAATGATGTTACCATGAATTGATTTATGCTATTAACCCCTGAACCTAGAGAATCATTGACAAATGTAGTACTTGGTATTTGTAATGCCAGCTAGACACTTGCAGGGATTATTGTTCTATTTGTAAATCACCTGGGACATTTATAAAAATAAACCTCTTATTCAACAAAGACATTGCATCTTTCTTTCTTAAAATCACCTACTACTATCTTAAAAACAATACCTCATGCTTTGGACATTGCATGGTGGACAGCGTGGGTTTAAAGCTGTGATTACACAAACCATGGAGTTTATATTTTTGTATTATTTTTATTATGTACTATATTATTTTCCATACTAACAACTGCAAACCTACTTTTTCCACATCCTGTATATTTCTGTCAAATCTTAAGGATAATGTGACCCAATAGAGTCAGGCCATCATTATCAGTCGAGTGAGGAAAAGAAAGATAAAATTCTTAAAAATTCTTTCTTTTCAGTTATATTTCTAAATATGAGATTTTTTTCCTGAAGACATATAGATTAGAAATAATAAAATGTTTCTTTCAAGATCATACTTAACATGGTTTAGCTCCTTTTGCCGTTGCCCATAATATTAGCAAGTGTTGAAATGCAATTGGACAAAATACGTTAATGGGGCCCCTGAACATTGTATGGAAATTCTTAGGGTTTTGGATTAAGCAAGAACTTTACACTGAGCCAAAATTGGAATAAAATGATCCTCAAGAAATCATTTTCTTAAGATTTATTTACCTACTTATATAAAATAACACACTTTGTAGACATTAAATCATATGCCAAACACATGTGCAATATACAGATGCTTGATGCAAAACATCGATGTTCTTTGTGTGTGTACACATGTGTATAACAATGGATGGCTATCCACTCATGGAAATATGAAAGAGAACAAAAGAAAACTGTAAACTGTAAGAAGGGAAGGAATGCAGCAGGTGGAAAACTTGGAAAGAAAAGAGCTGTGATCCCTCCCTTCCACCAAAAACGTACTTTCTTCTAAGGAACCACAGTTATGTGGATGCAGGTAGACTTTTTACACTGGGATGAGTTACTCCAGCATTTTTACCTGCACATTCCGAGTCAGTGGGCACATCAGTCCTTTCAGCAGAACCTGCCTTAGGCACTTAACCTTTCGTAGCTCAGGTGTTCCAAGACAAAAAGAAAAAAAAATGGTCCAGATGGAAGAACAGATCAAAGTTCCAGAACAAATACAACTAAATGATGAAGAGATAGCCAACCTATGAGTTGCACAGTTCAAAGCACTGGTGATCAGGATGCTCATAGAATTGGTTGAATTTGGTTGCAAATTAGATGAAAAAATGAAGGCTATGCTAAGTGAAACAAAGGGAAATGCACAGGGATCCAATAGTGATGGGAAGGAAACTGAAACTCAAATCAATGGTGTGGACCAGAAGGAAGAAAGAAATATCCAACCAGAAAAGAATGAAGAAACAAGAATTCAAAAAAAAAATGAAGAGAGGCTTGAGAACCTCCAGGACATCTTTAAATGTTCCAACATCTGAATCATATGGGTACCAGAAGGAGAAGAGGAAGAGCAAGAAATCAAAAATTTATTTGAACAAATAATGGAGGCAAAGGAAATCTGGCAAAGGAAAGAGACTTCCAGGAAGTCCAGGAAGCTCAGAGAGTTCCAAAGAAGTTGGACCCAAGAAGGAACACACCAAGGCACATCATAAGCCAAGGCACATTAGCCAAGGTAAAAATGAAGGAGAGAATCCTACAAGCAGCAAGAGAGAAGGAGACAGTTACCTACAAAGGAGTTCCCATCAGACTGTCAGCTGATTTCTCAGAAGAGACCTTACAGGCAAGAAGGGGCTGGAAAGAAGTATTCCAAGTCATGAAAGGCAAGGACCTACATCCAAGATTATTCTATCCAGCAAACCTTTCCTTTAGAATGGAAGGGCAGATAAAATGCTTCTCAGATAAGGTCAAGTTTAAGGAGCTCATCATCACCAAGCCCTTACTATATGAAATGTTAAAGGGATTTATCTAAGAAAAAAAGATAAAAAATATGAACAGTAAAATGACAGCAAACTCGCAATTATTAACAACCACACCTAAAACAAAAACAAACTAAGCAAACAACTAGAACAGGAACAGAACCACAGAAATGGAGATCACATGGAGAGTTATCAGCAGGGGAGTGGGAGGGGGAGAGAGGGGGAAAGGTACAGAGAATAAGTAGCATAAATGGTAGGTAGAAAATAGACAGGGGGAGGTTAAGAATAGTATAGGAAATGTAGAAGCCAAAGAACTTATATGTATGATCCATGGGCATGAACTAAAACGGGGCAGGTATGGTTGGGAGGGGGTGTGCAGGGCAGAGGGGTTTAAAGGGGGAAAATGGGACAACTGCAATAGCATAATCAATAAAATATGTTATTAAAAAAAGAAAACTGTAAACTATAAAAAAGGGTCAGGTCAAATGGCATTCTTGCTTCAAAATATTTCACTCCTTTAATGTAAAACAGTGTCCTTTCAAATATATTATTAAATTATAGTATATATTTAGCTAATTAGTAAGTGAATAATAATTTTGTTTTTCTGAGAACAATATATTTAGGTATCCTTTATTACCAGTAGAATTTTTTAAATTGGTTTAAGAATCTGTGATACAGAGTGCATGAAATCAGTTTCTAAAGTTGTATTATTTTGGTACTTTGTATCAATGATTATGATAATTTAAAAATAGATGCCATAACTATATATAACATTAAATGAACAATTTATTACTGGATGCTCATGGTAAAAAGCAAGGCATTCATTTTTAAATTATAAAAGAAATTAACAATGGTTTTAGTTGTAATTTAGCTATAAAATTTTCATCTTTCCTGAAGTCCATCAGTTATTACTGATAGCTAATTTTATCCATTATTTTACTATTTTATAGTCATATTTAATATCTATATTTATATATATTTATATATGCAGGCAAAACACATTGAATCTCTTAAAAACTAGACCTTTTAGCAGGCTGTAAAATATAGCTTTTAGCATTTAATTTATAAATTAGAATTTTAATGTGATGCATTTACCATACAAATCATTTTCAATACTGAAATACATATAATACAAAATTTCAAATTACAGTTTAGAATGATCTTTTGATAGTGTGACTCTCCGAGATATTTCTTCTCTACTTATTGTTAAAATATAACTTATAGATTGAAGAAAGCTTTTAAAAAATTGCTACTTATTATACTTCTGAAAGCCCTTTGTCATCATAGTGAAAGTTAGCAAATACAAAAACAATACTTTTTCCTACAAAGTGTTTATATTTGACACATATTATAATTGCCTCCTAGTAAACAGTCCCAAATTTCAAGCTCAAAACTCTATTCTTTTACAGCCAAGTGACTACCAATATTTTTTCTAATCCATCTTCCAATTGATTAATATTTACTCAGTATTTTATTAGCTTGTTTATTTATTAATTGACTTGGCCAAGCATTCATCATCTCATCTATGGAATGTCTGGAGGTTGATTGTATAGTTTTTAATTATTAAAGAACTTATAGTTAATCTAAAATATATTTGTGCTGTTAACTTCCAGTTTATATTCAATTTTCCGAAAATTAGATCTAAATTATATATCATGAAGGTTTCTTCTGTGACTCTACTAGAGTTTATCTCCATCTTAAATATGCATGGTATTTTTAATTTATTTGGAAAATATTTAATCAGCCCTTTGTTATTGCTATTCTATGCTAAGCACTGTGCTAAGCAAAGGGGTATATAGTACAAGGACATATTCCTTCTGAAGTCAGAATCTAGTAACAAACATAATACCTTCAGGCCCAGAAAAAATAACAATGATACGAGTCAGAAGTATATGTTCTCTTTAGAACTTATTTAAATATGAGCTTCATTAGTATTTTAGAAAATTGGCGTTATGAATTTATAATGAACTAATGCATTGAATTGATCAAAAATATTCTCTGAAAAGAAAGATTGGGAATGGTGCAAAATAGAGAGATCATAGATAACAGGCTGACAGCTGTTGGGTGGGTTGGGTGGTTTGGGTGGGGAATGTAGAGGGATTGAGCAAAAAAAGAAAGGAGAGAAAAACTAGGGGCAGAAACAACAGTGTGGTGATTACCTGGGGGAGGGGGCAAGGCAGAGGTGGAGGAGGGCATGGGCAGAATACATGGTCCTGGACAAGGACCTGGAGTGGTGAACACACAGTACAGTGCACAGGTAATGTGTTGTGGAATTGTGCACCTGAAACCTGTAATATTTTGTTAACCAGTGTCATCCCAATAAGTTCAATAAAAAAGAAAAAAATGGAAAAAGTATGGAGAAGTGCAGAGGAAGACAGGAGGCATTCCACAAGAACAGAATGTCATGATGAGGGACTGGATGTGGAAATTGAGATGCTAGGTTGGGGCACAGCAAACAGACCACTAAAAGATGTGTAAAAAGAACACAGCTTAAAGATAGAGCAAAAGCAACAATTTAATATTAATTACAAGAATGTGTTTTAAAATTCCCTTAAACATTTACATATTCAGTCAATTTTCCCTGAAAATGTCTTTATTCAAACTCCAACCTCACATCAATGCTAATACCACTGATAATAATATCAGCCAATGTTTATAGAGCACTAGACTAGTGCTCTATAAAAATATAAAAATAAGAGCCAACAATTACTAAGCATCCAATATGCATAATTAGTGTTCACACCATACTAATGATGTAAACACTGTTATAGCTCCAGTTTCAAAAGAGACAAAAGAAGACAAAGAGAATAAATTTTCCCAAATCCTATTGCAATGGAGCACGGAGTGGAAATTAGAAAGCAGATTTTAGATTATGTAATTATATTGACCATCCTGCACAGCACATCCTGCACATTCTCCATATTTCATGCAGAATTGACCCAAGTGTATGTGGAGCCATAAGTAAACATGTTTTGTGGGGACTCTAAACATATATGAAAATATTGATATTTAAAAATGTGTTAAAATTCATGAACCTGTATGAGGTTGAGTGACGTATTGATGAAGATCTAAAATAATGAGTAGGACGATTATTTGTTGTACATGAAAATGTCTTTCCTTATTCAGGCCCAGAGACCATTTATTCTTTTTCTTTAGTGGGTCCAATGTACCATTTCTTGCTAATTTTGTAACCCCTACCATGAGAAAAAGATAGCAACATTCCATCACACTTAATGATATGGCTCTTCTCAGTCTATTAGAATGGAAACAACGTGGACATTTAGCTTCTACTGCCCCTACTGTCATTTATTTCCAGCTGCCCACAACATTGCATCCCACGGCTGCATCCATCCTGCAGCACATGAGTGTTGACTTCAGACTCCCCAAAGGTTGTGACCATGGGAAGACAAACCAACAGACCAACAGCAGCAACCACCACCACCACAAAAACTAGTGGTCTCTTTTTAGCTTACATGAATTGAGAATCTCAATATCAAACATATTTACTCTTGATTTAGCCACAAAGAACCTAGAGATAAATTTGAAGGCTCTCCCCCCTAGGCTGTTCCCCTCAGCTTTACTGAGGTATAATTGATGTGGAACATTGTCTAAGTAAGGTGGACAATGGGATGATTTGATACAAGTATACATTGCAAAATGCTTACCACAGTAAGCTTGGTTAACAGATCATTCACTTCAGTTACCCTTTTGTCATTTTTGTTGTTATGCTGAGAGCATAAAACCACTTCCACAGCAACTTCCAAGTCCACAGTGCAGTCTCCTTAACCATGTGGCTGTGCTCTAGATCCCCAGGACTTGCTTATCTTGTAACTGAAAGTTTACGCTCTCTCAAGCGTTTTTTTGTTTCCCCCACCCCTCGGCCCCTGGCAACTGTGATTCTGCTCTCTGTTTGAACAATGTAAGTAGATAAGTACTGTACTCCTGGCTTTGATTTTACCGCTGACATTCATATTTCTTTCTTCTCTTCCACACCTCGGTTTCCTCATTTATATAATTTAAATCCATGTTCTGTATCTACTTTTGTTTGTGTTTGTGAGTTGGGAGCAGATATTTTCCTGACTTTCCTCAGCTATAAATTAAAAAGCAAAAGCTATATACACAGATATGCTGGGTGACATATTTGAATTGTTAAAGTTCCATTTATCTGTTTCTTTTTTATTTAATGTGATGCTAATAAATTGTGATATATATTTATTGATATTAGTATTGCAAAGGAAGCCACTTCATCTCTAGCTTTAAAAAAGTAACATCAAAGAAAACCCTTTGAAGTAAATAGATCAGTTGTAATAATCCATACTTGTCATTACTAAAGTAATTAAGAAAATAGAAAAAATCTATAAGCATATACCTTACTAGCATTTTCCTTTTTGTCTGTGAAACTCATGGCTATTGTACTATATTTATTTTTCTGAATATAGTGATATTTTGTAAAGTGTAATACCTACAATTTGTCATGTTCTGAATTTTCTAATGGCACACTTTTAAAGAATTATTGAGGCATGAGCAATTTCATTTCCTTAAACATGTTTATATATCAGTGATGCATAAACTACTATGTATCCCTTAGATTTTTAAAGGAGAATATTGTTCTCACATGTGTTCCGTATAGATAAAGTATAATGCCACTTCACAACTACACAGGCAAATATATAAAATTTGATTCTGAAACTTCTTCCTGAATTAAACTGAAGAAGTCTATTTGGCAGATTACGTTCCACATTTATTCTTTATCTACTTTGATATTCCTTGGGATCCATTTCAGCTGTGGATATCAGGTTTCATAGGATGGAGAAGTATATTTGTCTAATTGGATAAAATAACAACTAAAAGCAAAAATTCAAATAGAATTGTTCTAATCTCTTCAGACTTTTAGTGATAGCACCAAGAATAAGAATTACAAAGAGCTGGTATTTAATGTAACTGAAATTTTAATGCCTTTAAATGAATTTTTTTCTCATACACTAAAGCAGGAACAGTGGTTAGTTTAGATTCAGGGAAATTGGAACATCTGGCGCAACATTTCAGTTCCACAGCTATCGCCCCTTGTCTGCAGCTAAAACTCTGGCAAACTTCAGCATGTAAGTCTGTTTCATTTTGTTGTAAGCACATCTTCCTTTTTTATCTGCAAATTTGTCTATTATCTAAATTTCCAGTTAATTGTCAGAAAAATAATATTGTATGACTTGTAGAATATTTTTATAGGATCCCCTGGTCCTCTCAGTTTCATATATTTTAAGAATTTACTAATTCTGCCTTAGCTTTTTTATAATTTAAAAATGTTATCTAACACAAATAGAAAGACATAATTGTCATTACTTTGATGTTTGTCTAATGGTAATACATGCACCTAATATAAATAACTAAAATTCATTTTGATTTTCCTTGTAGATCATATCCCATTTGAGGTGGAATTGTGAAGCTATCACCTGAGAGCAGGTGGGGTACTTGACCCCTCTAGAAAGGCAGGTTGAAATCCAGGTTTAGAAAAAAAGATAAAGAGATATTCCAAGCTCCTGAAGAACCAGTCTGAAGGATGCAAACCAGAGAATTCTGGTGTAGAATGAAGCCTATGCCAGTTGACCTATGTGATGCACTTGAGTAAAGGGGATAGTGACAAAGCAGAAGCAATGCCTTTCTTTCCTGGTGTGCATTAAAGGAAGAGAAATGGAAGAAAACAGAAGGGAGGTAAGTGGCCAACATTGTTAGTTCTGTTCTCCCTTCTCTTGGTTCTGTGTTAGAAAACTTGAACTGAGATAAAGACACAGGACTGTGGCTAAATGACCTCAGTGTGTCTGTGAATGTGATAGCTATGCTGTGGACCTGTAGAGAGGCTCTGCGTCATTGTCTGAGGCACAGAGCTAGATGAAGGTGCAGCAGAAATTGAGCCACTTTTGAGAAGGGGCCAGAAAACTAAGATCTGGAGGCCTGCTGCCTATTCTTATAAGTAAAGGACTGGGACCCGTACACCCATCATTTTAGAAACTGTCTCTGGCTATCTCTGAGCTCCGATGGCGGAGTTGAGATTGTTACAATAGAGACCGTATCATCCACCACAAAGGCCAAAAGGACAGCATGCAGACAGACAGGAGAGGTAGAGACACGGTCTCACTGGGGGGAAAACCCCACCAAGGTCACGGGGATCTGCAATCAGGTGCAATCTCTCCTCCTGAGGAGAGAGGGATTCAAGCCCCACTTTAGGCACTTCAACCCTTCGGACTCTACACAGGAGAGACAAGATTTCTAATGACCTGGCTTTGCTAGCCAGGGGGATTACATCCAGAAAACTATAAAACTGTAGGGAATGAAAAAAAATACTCTTAAAGGACTCACATTAAGACTCATGTATAGACCTGGAAACCAACACAAACAAGCAGTGTGAAAAGCCCACGAATCATAGGTAAAGGAGACCCACTTCTCTCAAAATGCCCGCAGGAGAGGTGGGGTCCAGTCGGGTCTATCCCCAGTGACTGAGGCATTGGCAGGAGACATTACTACATTCTCACTCCGTCTTGTTAATACCGGTGCTTGGGGATGTCATTTTGAAATGCACTCCTGCTGAGAGCCCCACCCGTGTGCCTAAACAATCGCACATTTGTCCCACAGCTGGGCAAGCTGCGGTTATGCTAATAAATGAATAGATACAACCCATTAGCAGAATGAAGTATAAAAACTACACAAGGAGATAAGGAAGAAGTTTGAAAGTAGGACATTCAGCAAATAATGATATAATTTGAACACTCCATTCTTTCTATTATAGCCTACTTCCTTTGTTCGAGATACTGTGGAGAATTTGCCAGAATGTTTTTAAAAATACTACAGATCAAGCATTGGCAGAACATGAATTTTGTCATTTATTCAAGATCTCTAAAGTGAAGAATATCAATGAGTTTAATCACTAGCCAGAAGTAAAGGATTATCCCTGCCAATTTTGAAAAATGTAAACATGTTAAGCAAAAATCTCCTGTTCAAACACTTCTTTTAAAGTTTTAACTACTTCAAAAATTGCTTATGCAAATATCTTCGACATACATGTTTATCATTCTTCTATTCCTTTGTGTAAGATTATTAAAATTAGAGAAGCAAAGTGACATATCTGTGTGTGTGAACTCCTGAGACAGACACCATGGTTTTGAAATCTGACTTCAACAGTTATCAGCAGTCACTTCATCATTCAGGGCTGTGGTTTTTTCTCTAAAGGTAATAATAGTGATTCCTGTTTCGTAGACTTGTAAGAATGATATTGGTGGTCCTCCACTCACAATTGGGTTACATCCCAATAAACCCATTGTAAGTTGAAAATATCGTGAGTCAAAAGAGCATTTACAACACCTAACCTACCAAACACCATGGCTTACCCAAGTGATATTTAAATGTGTGCAGAAAACAATACTATCCAAAAATGCTGGTAACAGAGCACACTGTAGAGTGTGGCTTGTTTACCCTCCCGATCTCAGGACTGACGGAGATGCAGCTCACTGCCCTGCCCAGCATCATGACAGAATATCAATAGCTCAGGAAAAGAGCACAGTTTAAAATTTGAAGTACAGTTTGTTCTGGATGCATATTGCTTTTCCACCATCATAATGTAAAACATTATTAAATCAAGCTATTGTGTGTTGAGGACCATCTGTATGTAATGTATGGAGAATAGTACTTTTACCACAATATTACTAAATACCTAAGTTCTATAATAATAGTTAAAAACACATTTTAATATTGTAATATTTACCAAGTCATATTCTAGAATATTTTCTTTTTTGTGTCATTAAGCAAGATATGAAATACCAATTTTCCAACATTCTTAACATCCTGTATATTTAATTTTATTCTGGTTTGACAATAAAGTTAAAGAATATTATTGTGCTCAAGTTATAAGCTTAATTATAGTAACTGTTTTCATAATTTTCTTTAAAGATTGTATCCTTGTGCTCTTAATCCATTTTGGAAGTATCTTAGCATCTTTGCATGTTTTTTTAATCATTCTGTAAAAGCTTTTGAAATTAACAATACTATATAACCATTCATGAAATAAATGATAAATGTTTTGAGAGCATTTTCTTCCACAGTTTTTTTCTCTCTGATGTTCTGTTGTGGTCATGCTATTTATAAAATTTCCTTCGTGATCTCTCTTTTCCTTTGATATATTAATTTTATTATTCGATATAATCTGATCTCAAATAAAAATATATTCTCTATTGTATATTTTATAGTTTCACTTCTTACAATTAATTATGTTAACCTTTCTGAAATTCATGCCATAATATGACATGAGACTGGGGTATACCTTGATTGTTTTCTAATTAGCCAACTTATTATCACAATCCCTCTGACATTTTATTAATTATTATCATTTGTTCCTATCTTATTTTGGCTGTCCCATTCAGCTGCCTGTCAATTAGATTTTTCAGTTCCTGAGGCAAAATGACATCTTTTTAACATTTTTGAAGCTTTGTGTAATATAATTGGTAATTATAGGGGAAGTTTCTTTTCCTCGTCTGTTTTCCCTACTCACTTTCATATTCCCTCCCTTGAAGCAAAAGTGTGAGCATGTGTACCAGCCCTTTATGATCTAAAGTCATGCCTTCTGGGGATTTCTGGAAAGGTGTACCTTCCTGACTGAGGCAGAGAAAGACAGAGTGAGACAGACGTGTAGACAGGGAGCCATCTTTTTAAGTCCTGAGTTGGATCTGGTAATGTGAATATGAGATGGTGGAACTATAGGACAGCCATCTTGTGACCAAGAGAATAAGATGAAGTTGACTTAGATCCTGGCATTGCTGAGAAGCTGAATTATATAGCCCTTGAACCACTTGCTCTGTGCATCTTTCAATATTAAATTATTAAGTTAAATAATTGTATATCATGCTCCTAAAACATGGCTGGCATGATTTACCGTTATTACTAAATTGAGATATCTCTGTTAAATCAACTGTGGATTTGATTATTTCCCCCCTGATTTCTATCAACTAAAAACCAACATTCTAAGATCAATACTCAAAATTCTCCCTTGTCTTTTCTCTAGACTCAGCTCTGCCTATTTAATAGAGCTCCATGCCTCTCCCCAGATTACAGCTTCATGTGTTCAATCAATTCTAGCTAGAACATCTTTCTTCCTATGTCTGTCACCAAACTTCTTTCTTGTTTTCAAGAATAGTCATGAATTCTAACATAATCACACACACGCTTTGTCTTATCACAATTGAAATATGATGCCTCTTTACTCTGAAATTTGGCTTATATTATTTAAATGGCAAATTTTCACATGGAAATAGAAACCATTTATAACCACACATTCTGATGTCTATACTAAGATGAATTTAATGTTTTATTGGCTGCAACTAACATGAATTTAATAATCCAGAATTTTTTTGTCCAGAGAGATGATGTCACAATAACTCTCCTAATTGTTTTAGGAAATTACTGTATATCCATTTATCTGAACAATAGAAGAGTCTACTTGTACTCATGAGAATAAATACCTCCTTCTCAGAATAATAATGCCCAATTTAGCTAGACAAACAGAACTTTACTCTTTCTCACTTAGAGCCCCCCAACTCTTTCTCTCACTATGTCCCCCAATCCTAAACTCTTATACCACGTTCTCTGCCCATTCCTAAGCAGGTCCTCTGCATCGGAAATTGTGGAATATAATTAATTCACAATCTCCCAACCTAGAAATACTTTCTACAATGGTAGTAAAAAGAACATTTTCATGATTGAATAAGCATTCATTAAACAAGAATGTGATATGTATCACAAGTAATCAAAGAGATTGTAAAGACAAAAATAAACCTCACTAATTTACGAGGCCGGGCCGATGCAACCCATTACATGTTTCAAGCAATAACTGGTTCTGAAGTCAGAGGACTGAAGAGCACCCTTCGTCACACATAGTTCATCTTTATTTGATTATCGGGGTGACCATCTGTGCTACTTAATTGGCTTTATCCACATGAAAAACAAACTTTTCATCTCTTATAACAGGGGTCGTTCTGCGAGTTGGAGCAAGGTGCTGCCGAAGACAGGCTCCTGCGCCCTCACAGAGACTGGATGTTTGGGTATGTCCCTTAATGGTTACATTTCAAAGAGATAGTCCTTGAGGAAGATACTTTTAGGTCATAAAGTAAAAAATGACAATCCGGTTTTCAAAAGGATTTACATAAATTTCAATGAGAAGAGAAAGTACTTTAAATGACATTTTTTTCTAAACTAAATCCTCCAAGAAGAAGGGGAGGGAAACCTCTTCACATATTTTTAACAGTGAGAATGAAGTCTCATTTTTAAATTAATATTTGTCCTTACAGAAAACCAATTTTAAATGAGATCTCCAAAATCTTTTTAGTTTAATCTTTATTGTATTTTTTCCATTATCATTTAGTCCTGTATCCCCCTTCCCCGCCCAGAAATCACCACACTATTGTTCATGTCCACGAATTCTTTTTCCTTTTTCTCAATCCCTCCACCTCTTCACCTTGCTCCTCCCACTAGCCGACATTCTGCCCTGATCTATGAGTCTGTCCCCATTCTACAAAAACTTCTCCAAAGAGAACATACAGATGTTCAGTAGACATATGAAAAGATGCTCAATGTCACTAATTTCCAGAGAAATGCAAATTAAAACCACAATGAGATCTCACCCCACACCAGTCAGAATGGCTGTCATCAATAAATCAATGAACAAGTGCTGGCGAGGATGTGGAGAAAAGGCCCTTTGGCACTGTTAGTGGGAGTGCAGGCTAGTGCAGTCACTGTGGAAAGCAGCATGGAGACACCTCAAAAAGTTAAACATGGATCTGTTTTTTGACCCAGTGGTCCCACTTATGGGAATATATCCCAAGGAACCCAAAACACTAATTCAAAAGAACGTTAGCACCCCTATGTTCATTGTAGCATTATTTCCAGAACCTTTAGAATATACTGCCATTGATCTCTCCCTTCTGAGCCTCTACTTAGCCTGTCAAAACAGTGGGTCCCCCTACAGCAGAGGGAATGAATTCGTTTGTTTTATCCACAGGTTATCATGGTAACATTTGCCAGGCCACAGATGCCTACTATTTTATATCAGTTTTTGAAATTGCCCCATAATCTCTACTAGATTATAAACTGCTACTTGAATAGAGAAAATATTTCTAGTGTAAATATATAAGTTTTTGGTTTTATTTCTCTGAGTTTAGCATAAGACACTCATATTTATTTAAATTTCAATGAATCCACAAGTTTTCTTTTATACTCTCAACAGTATCTTGCCTGTGTTTTATGATGTGAACTGGACAAAATCACTTGACTCTCCCTGACAATTTACATAGTTGTCTCATTACTTTGAACACGATTTAATAATGAATACAAATGTAATAACATCTTTTATTTAATATAAACAAAAATTGACTTAAACCATTAATTACAAAATTCTTGTCATAAGTTAGCATTGTTTTATAACATCTGCAATAAAATATATGCAAATACCACTGTTTTAAGAGACAGGCATTACTAGATGTCCTAAAAACGTTTGAAATTACTTCATGTTCATCAATGAATTCCTTCTAGTTTTGATACTCCTAATTTTTGGCTGGTTCTCCATTTCCTAAAAGAATTCTTTTAAAAATGCCCTTTAGAGATGCATAAATCTGCATCCCTCTACAAAGAACCTCCCTAAAGAGATGGCTCTGAGAGAGATTTTAAGCCCTTTCATTCCTAATTAACCTCCTGTCCAGGAGTTGTACATTTTCTCAGTCATCATGAAAGCCACAGATTTTAAACATCCTTGAGAGCAATGGCCCCTGCTGCGTCTAGACAAAGGCAAGGAGCCAATACAAAGGTAGCCATGACCTTTTTATCCCTTTTTCCAGAGTCATCAGGCAGTAGCTACTTCCAGATCACAGATAAAATAGCAATACTCAAAATGGTAATAAAAAATTCTGTTCTAATTAGGGAGAGAAAAAATCGATAATTTCTTTGCTTCCATTTAGCTTGCAGAAAGCCTGCTGAAAGTGCTGAAAAACATACTAGGGAGTTTATTTGGCCTATACATCGCAATTAGCAAATGTCTGCCAAGACAGGCAGTTCAAGTGGGCTAGTAAAGAGCTTGCATTCAGTGAAAATATCATCTTCAAATGGAGTAAAGCATTTACATAATTCTAAAAAGATACATGGTAGAATTAATCACATGTATCTTTCTGTGTGCTGAGTCCTGTTTGGTTTGGTACATTTGGTAATTGACTATCTGTCCATTGTGTAATTATAGAATACAAATCTTTTTTTAAAAATGTTCTTTAGTTATTTTTAGAGAGAGGACAAGGGAGGGAAAGAGAGAGGGAGAGAAACATCAATGTGTGGTTGCCTGTCACATGCCTCCAACTGGTGACCTGGCCCACAACCCCGGCATGTGCCCTGACTGGGAATCACACTGGCTACTGTTTGGTTGGTAGGTTGGCACTCAGTCCACTGAGCCACAGCAGCCAGAGATGAAATCTTAAATTATATTAATTAGTCAATTAAATCAATGTGGTTAAATTTTTAACTTTCAATGTCTGGGTAAATGCTCTAAAATTAATTTTAATGCAGAACTATGCAAAGCTCTCTGTGATATTTAGCATTGAAGTCAAGATTTTTTCTTAAATGTGACCTGCTGAGCCAATCTCAAATTTACAGTTGCACAGAGAAAGAAAATATGAACGTCTCAATTTTCTGTAATGTAAGCACAACATCTTAATCAAAGGAACTGGTGCCACTCAGTTGGGACTACAAATAAAGTTCTAAATTGAATAAAGGAATCATTGGCTTGCTAAATTGAGCCGCACTGCCTGGTGCTTTAATGTTTATGCTGAAACTATTCTTTCTGGCCATAGATATAATTGCATTTCATGGGGATGAATTCAATCACCTATGACATAGGGAGTTCATAGGTTAAATAAAAACAAATTTCACTGTTATGACTACCTACGACCTAAAAAGATAAAAAAAATATTAACTATCTTGAAATTCATAATCCCTTAGAAATAGAAAAAAGTAATGTTGCTACAAGGCTCATTGGTCACTTTGCAATAAACTCTTGAACCCCAAACATTGGCTCTGAACCCATTAAAATGGAAAGAACTGTCACTGATGGCTCTACCCTCTGGGCCACAGGGCATTAGGTCACACAGTTCAAGAAAACCTTTCTCAGTAGCTGAGAGTTCTCTTCTGTTACTGAATAAGATACTACTGCTATCATTATAGAAACTAATGTCTATTTGTATTTAGCAGTAAAAATCCAGTTAAGCAATGGAGATAACTGAAAAGATGCTTCGTGCCATTTTATTATCTTTGTACATTAAGATGAACATTAAGAACAATTCCTAAAGATGTGAACTCAGAGCCAATAAAAGTTTAAAATGTTTCACATTAACAAATTAAGATTTAAATATGTTCCAACAAATCATAGTAGGAAAGCGAGAAACCTGGATAAACTTGCTTTTCTAGATCTTATCAGTGACCATTGAGAGCACTGGGAAGAAAGTGCATTCCAACATGTGCATAAGTCGTAAGACACAGAAGCTGGAAACACAGCATAGCATAGGCTGGCTATGTTATATTACATGCCATTCATAAAAGCCCAGAGATGGTGAATCTTACCGACTTGCTTAAAGTTTTAGTCTATTTCTTATTGTTCATCATGCACTGTGTTCTATAATTGGAATTATTTCTTTATTCTTTCTCCAACAGGACAAATTTATTTTCAATACCATGCCTTTGCATGGCATTTGAAACTCTTTGCTCTGAATATATTTTGCTTCATTCTATAAACTTCTCCTGTTTATAGAAAGTTTTCCTGATTATTCTTGTTTATTGCAACAGGAAACATTCATTTTTACCATAGTAAAATTGATTGTATGGGTTGGCTGAAAGGGGGGCTATAAATCAGCTTTGGGTTTATTGGGTTCTGCTGGATTAGGCTGCACTTGACTAGACTCAGACTGGCTACTTACAACTTCTTGTTCCAGAACAGTGTGAGGATTGGCCAAGATCTGGGATATGTTGATGTTAAAACACAAGTCTGAAATAAATTACACTAATGTACCCAAAGACTCAGCTTGACCTGTCATTTGTATGTCATGTCTACTCTCCATTGGCCAAAACAAATCACTTACCCATGACTTACATCGGAGCTAGAAAGTATACTTAACTTTCTGGGAGAGAGGATGATGTAATAATATGCTTAGAAAGGAGAGAGCTGATATTCAAACAGTAACACATATTGCAAACTGTGCTCTTGATGGTATAAGTGGTTTTCCTCCTGCATGAAAACTGCATTTAATATTTGCCCAAATGTTTTCAATTAAGCATAAATGCAAAGTCCTACACCTCATGGTCTCAATCAAGTCTAGATGCAGTTCCTTTTGATCTGTAAACATGAATGAATAATGCAAGTAGTTTCCCTATATTTTATGATGAAACAGGGATATTCCTCCAAAGAAACATACACATTCAGCTAGAGGAAGAAGAGAAGACACTCAGAGTCACTGCTCCATGACAATTACTGTCTGTGTCACAATAGACAAGGTTCACTGTTACTGATTGAAGGAAATGTTCCCTGATTAGCCCTCAGTGCTGCTCACTCCCATGTGTAGTAAATCACCAATCCCTGTTTCTCACAACTTTGACTCTGCCCTTTGGAGGTCTTTTCTGTTTACTGCCACCCTCCTTAGGCATATCGGAAAGGCACATGGGAAAAGATGCTCCTCATAGAACCTGAGTGACTTTCCCTGTTTCTACCATTAGAAATTGAAAACCTAAGTATTGTTTTGCTTTCAGTTACAGTTTTTCTAAACCAACTTGGAACCAATAGAAATATAATTTTCAAAAACTTGGTGGCATCTGGCTATTTGATTTCAGTGAGTTTTTGTGCTAGTAGTCCCACCCATAATTCTTTTAGAGACATATCCCTTGTCTAGACTTCTTCATAGGTGTTTAGATCTCATGGTAGATCTTTGGGACCATGCATTTGGTGTCCTTTCCCTGGCCACAAATCAGTGAGACGCCCAAGCAAACAACTCGATGATCACCTCTGACCCCCTGCCTTGATGTGGTGTTTTTCTCAAGGCTTTGTCTTCCTTCCTCTGTGGCTCATGCCTGTTCTCAAGTTTATGTTTTACTGATTACAGTTGAATGCATCTTTCAAACCTGCAAGTCTGAATTTTGTGAATTCTCTTTTTGCCTCTTTAATCTCTACTTGCCAATAACTTAATTTTTCCAAAATTCAATCTTTCCTGTGATATCCTACAAAATACAGTTAATTAACAAAGCAAGGGACACAAATCTGTGTAACTTCTGCAATAACAGTGTCAAAATATCAGCATGTTACAACATTTATGTCATTTACAATTAAGACAATAAGATGGTGTCTGTGGCACTGAGCGCTGCTCCTCATGTCCTCATTCTGGAACTGAGTAAGACAGCTCTACCTGGGTGTTGAGAAAATGACCAATAAAATGGCATTGGTCCAGTCAAGACAGCATAAAGTATATAAAACACAATGGAGTCACTCATGTCAAACAAGATGGCTGCCAGTCAGCCATGACACTTTGGTTAAGGAGGGAAACTACCTAAGTCAGAGCCAATGCTCTGAATTAGCAAAGAGACATACCCAGGATATCTGCACACAAGATCAGAACAGCCATGTCCACAGAGTGGGGCCACTCATAGATAGACTCCTGGGAAAAGTCCCCACTTGTCACCAGAGCTGCCAAGACACTTATCAAGAGACCCAGAGAAGTGGAGTACACGACTTTCATGGTATAACTGACGTAGGCTTCAGACCACTGCTGAGACGAGTGAGCTCCACACAATAGAGCACTGCTTATTGTCATGCTGATCTGCCACCAGCATCACCCACTGGAGTCATTGACCACCAGAGGCTCAGCCTGCTGGACTCGGGACTTTGTCTGCCCTGCTGCCTGCCTGGCTCCTGAGATCCTTCTTTGCAAGATGCCGATAATCCCCTTGCCTCCCATGTTGTCTCCTAGATCTGCAGACTGAGACTCTGGGACTTGGGTTAATTATCCCCCATTGATTTCTGTGAGTGTGTGTTATATTTCTGTTAGATTGTTACAGTGTGAATAGGATATTAATGTATGTTGATGTTCTACTTTGAGTGAGCCTGCATTCAATTAAAGCTGAAAGAATAGCATAGTTACTGTGTGTGACTCTTGTCTATTCCTTGGTGCCGTGTTGCTCAGCAGGCAGCTAGCCTAGCAGTTGCCCAGCTGACTTATAGGGGAGATTGTATTGTGAACATATGCTAGAGAGACTGAGACATGGCATTTTCACCTGGAAGAGTACTGAGATAAGGGAGGGACTGAGCCAGACCATGCAATTGTACTAAAGTTTATGGCTCCACATAACAAAATCACATTCACTCACATTCTGTTGCTCTAAGCATACTGTATTGTCAAGTTCCAAATCAATGGGGTAAGGAAATAATGTCCACCCACAGAACACCTGAGTGAGTCATATAGTGATGGGTGAGAATGCATAAACCTGTAATGAGGGAGAACAAATTGTTGGAACGACATTCTATTCTATGACTTCTTCCCTCAAAGATAGGTCTCATTACACTCCTTGAAATTTTGTATACTTTGTTACTATAAACTTCTGTGTTGAATTATTAAATGTTGGCTTTCCAAATAGATTGTAACTACCTTAACACTAATTCTGTATCTTCCATAAATTTGGTATATTCCTGAGAATACAACACTTATTTATTTATCTAGAGGCTGTAACAGCTTTAGACCATCCCATGTTTATGAATGAGTTCAACATACCTCTAAAATGTCTGTTTCACATGGCGGGGGAGGTGTTAATTGTTTCTTAAATATTCAGATCCTTAAAATACTGGGTCCACTATATTCTTATCAGTTTCAAATAGATGAAGGTGAAATAAAAGTTAATTCATCCTTTTTTAAAAATTCTGTATTTGTATTTTTAAAAATTACCACTAAAATAGTCTATTTTGCATTAGGAGATATAAAATATATTCAGTAACTTGTTTAAAAATATGAATAGCAAGTAAACTATCTAGGAGATTTTAAAGAAAGAAACACAAAGTAGTTTCTCTTTAACAAAAGAAGTTGTCCTTGATATCAACTGTTTGCATCCCTGTTACACGAGAATATTATTTTGGAATTACAGAAACACTCTGAGCTGGAGAAGAGTCTATCAGAGTGATTACGAATCACAGAAGATTCTCAGAGCAGTCCTAGTGCCACTGGGAATCTTCTAGAACTCCTAAAGCTCCAGAGTTTAGAGAATGCTGCTGCTTTTTTTTATGATGTGACCATATTTTAACTCTAAATATGTGGATTTGTCACACACAGTTTGTTATTATTAGTAAGCATTTGTTTAGTCATTCAAGTAATAAATTATTATGTACTTAACTTGGTGTAGGAAACATTGTTGTCTTACATGGATAAAGAGTACTTAACTTCAACGGTTTAATTACCTAGAAAATGAGCTATGTAGCACAGAACATAAATGACAAAAGCAGTGTGTTCAATACGGGACTGAAGTATTACAAAATAATATGTAGGACCCAGGGGATCTGGCTTAATGCTACCTTTCCGAAGCTGTACAAAAATATTTACTTGAGGGACTTATTAGTAAGGTACATTTTGAAAGATGAAGGAAAGTCCAGTAGCAAAAAAAAGATAAGCACTGAATATAAAAGAAAATGTCATGTAACATGTATTAAAATATCTAAATATAATGCTGGATTGTGGGAACTGTAATTAATTTCAATTGCCAAAATGTAAAGTATAAGGTGTGATGTATAATGCGAAGTATAAGCTTGCAGAGCACGGATCCAGACCATGACGGGCTTGGCATGTCATGCTGTAACACTTGCAGCCAAACAGTGGGCTACATACAATGTTAGCATAAGAGCCTTTGCCCTGCAGAGTGTGAACGCTTCTAGCAATGATGGAGTTTTAGGCCTAGTGCTCATTATCAACATATTTTTTTGTTGAGCCATTGAGAATAACAGTACTTGTCAGTAACTTCACTGAAGCATCTGGATATTTAAGAATCTGAGGAATTTTAAATGAGTTACACATTTTTAATTTATATTTATATGATCAACAGTTAAACAGAATCAAGGGACCCAAAATCAGACCATGGTTTATATAAATTTCCAGATAGTTCTTAAAAGCCTCTGAGCTTCTCTCCCAAAACTTAAGAATATGCCATCAGTTTTGAGGCAAAAAAAAAAATTTCTCTAAGTTTAATTAGCTACCCTTGAATCTAAAGCACATATCTAGGGAAGGAACTTTATAATTCACACATATCCTAAGGAGTTTTTGTCATCTGAATGAGTAAATTACTTTTGAACGTGTAACTTACCTGTAATTCTTGAAATCACGACTTTATTGAGTTGAAGGCATTTCAGCCGTGGAGATAAAGGAGCTGCCCAGTGACTCCTTCCTGCTGAGCAAATCCTAAGTATGTGTTAAATTTTAGAGGTAAATAGGGCATCAAAGAACATGTCTAAAGGACACACGGACAAAGCCCAAGGGGGTGGGTTCGAGGGAGGGAGGCGGGATGGTTGGGGCGGGGAGGCGTGGTGGGGTGAAAACGGACACGGCTGTACTCAACCATAAAACAAAAAGAAAGTGCCTTGAAATGAAGTTCTCCATGAAGCCAGGATAATTGTTACTTGGTGTTCTGTTCTGTTACTGTTAGTTTAAAAAATATTTTGTAAACATTTATTTCCACATACTAATAGGACATTGCCCATTTTATATTGCTGATAGGGTAATTTTTAAACTTTTAATTTTAAGATAACACACTATACTCCTTATCTAAGGCTACCACAAAATGTTTTTAATTTCATTCTTTAATTCAAAACCTTTTATTTTTAGAGTAGACTCTTTAATTGGTATATGAAATATACAATAGATATGTTTATTGCATAAACATCTATTCATGCAAATTTATAGAAAGCAGTCAGGTTGATCTAATCAGTAGGGAGTTCATTAAAAGTAAAAATGGAGAAAATGATGCTTTTAAATTACAGGAATGTAAAAAAATGTGTGTGATAAATTAGGTGATTTAAAATTTTTATTTCTTCAAGGTACCATTTACTGGGTCAGGAACCAATTGTATCACTATCTTCTTTAATGGCTTTTCATTCTAATCCCTTAGTTAAATAGATCTATTTTTTAAAACTAATTACCTACTCAACAATTCTGCTAGATAAAACACAAAGACAAAAACCTCATCACTGTAACAGATCTTTAGCAATGGAAATCATATACACAATTCCAGCAATTTCTCTAGTCCAACATCTAATTATGCACGTACCCATTACTTATTTCAGAGAAGTGACTGTCAAGCTAATTAGGACTTTCATTAGATTCTTCATCCATATAGAAATTAAAATAAACTCTGATCAGATTCCCTAGCAAACTGAAATACACACCAAGTGCATCCCAAAATTTTATTATCTGAATTTGTTGCTGCTATAACCCAAATCTTTTAAGCAGTCATCAGTACTGTCCCACAACTCCTTGCTCTCTTTGACTTCATCTGCACTTGAAATGGTGAAAATGGCATAGGTTAGATGTAGCCAATGAGTTCTCTGTGTTCATGGAAAGAGCTCCTTTCTTCCCTCTCTCCACAATGTCGGCACTACAATCAGCCTTGGAGTGCCTGAACAGGAACCTCAGCAGGCCGGTCATCTTTGTGCTTCAGACACCATGAATCTTAAATGACATATCTGGTCTCCCCATTCCCTGTATCCTAATAGTAAAAGACCTACCACTGTTACATTCTATTCTCTATTATAATTAGAAGCATGCAGCTGAATGTGACTGTAAAAAAATGAACACCCTTGATGACTCGTCTTGCTCTAATTCAGCACTGCTGACAGCATGCGACCCCTTATTGCTCTCCAGCAATCCAACCATATTTTCTTAATCCGTTGAACCTCCCACCACCAGCAACTATAGTTTACCTTCTCTTCTGACCTCAAACAAGTCCTTTTATACTTCATATGTAATAACCGTATCAGACAAAAATGCTGTTGATTCATTGAATCTAGATATCGACCATAGTGTGTGATCATTGTTTCTATATTGACTTAGTAAATAGGTTTGGGACACAGAAATATGAAAGTTAAAACACATATTCCTCAGCCTCTTCTGTTATTTTCGGACATGATTTAAGCATTGCATTTTTGTGTTCCAAATTTAAAATCGCTATTATTTACTTAGTGCCTGCAGAGTGCCAGGCAATGTGTTCTACTTTTTATAAGGAATATCTCAGTTAATTTCCAAAATGATGAATGCTATCATCCCTTTTTCAGATAACAAAACGGAGGAAAAGATGCTAAACACTTTCACGGGAGTTACAGTCAATAGCAGGTGTGAGGTTTGGACTGGGCTTGATGGTGAATTCTAGAGACTACGGATCTGACCACTGCAAAACTTGCCTCCCTCAAAATATCAGAAAGAGTTTGAACACAAGCAAGATACATAAAGAAAGTTATGTTGCTTCCTGAAATTCCAAATTAAGAGTCATTATATTAAATTCACCCAGGAAAAAATACTAGTCTGAGACCTAAGTTGATCTGATAGTGTTTGTTCATGTTCTGGGGTGAACAAGAAAAAAGATGTGTTGCACTGTGTTATTCTGGGTAGTCAATTAGTTACTGTATAACTCCAATGACATTTTGAATATCGATATATCTATTTGGTGGTTTAGATATACCTTGTTTTACTATGACATTGTCACTTCTTACATGACTTTAATTTATCCTGGTTACTTTTTATTGAAAAATATTAAATAGGAATGCTAAACATCACTGAGTTTAAATAAGAATTTAGCTTGTGTAACATAGTGTCCTTTCTGGACTTGAATTGATTTGGGATATGCTGGCGGGGCTGGCCTCTGTGATCAAACTGCCTCCTAAGGATTACCAAATGGAGTTCTGGGCAAGCACGACTCCTTAATTATTATCCAATGCTTGATATTTTTCTGAGCTTGTATCTAACTCCCCCAGATTTTCAAGCACAGATCCCCATGTAAAATAGAAGACATAGACTCAAAATCCATCTGACAGAACGGTGGTGAGAACAGAATGCCCTAAAACACAGCTTACAGGAAAGATAATGAACACCTTAGAGAAAAATGTGCTTATTGATGAGAAAAGACCCTGATGTCGGGGCAAGACTAAACAGAGGGCCATGTGGTAGAATGAAGCAGCCATTTTGGGTAGAATGTAAGGCTGCTTATTAACCTGTCAACATTCTCATCTAAGGCATCTTGAACAGGAGAAGACGATGATAACATAAAAAGAATGTGTCACTGAGAGACAAAACTGTGCTCTGTAATCGCCTTTTATGAGTCAAACATGCTGAAGGGAATGTATTTTCCTACCTTCTAGAGAAAGAAAAAAAATATCAAGGATACAGAAGCAGGCAGAGGTGATGATGAACTTGGAGTGGGGGCTGCAGAGGAAATAGTTTCCCCAATTTTGCCTGAGGTCAAGTTATGCTTGACTCTGCTCAAGGAGAGCACTAGTCACATATCAGACAACTGTAGCTGGACTGCTACAGAATAGAACTGATGCAGACAAAAAAGCAAGGAGAAGGTAAGGGAATAGAAGGGTAAAGAACTACAAGCCACCAGGATGCAGTTTAGATTTCTGTGAAACACTTCTAGTTTGGGAATTCTTAGAGTCACAAATTGAGCAATGGCCTGAGGTTTTTATTTTTGGTGTGTGATGTCTAGTGATCCAAAGAATTGGGGGCAAATGACTAATGTGCCTTTTCTAAAATCCTTAAGCGATAGGTTTAGAATAGGTGTGGTTATACCAAGTAAATGCCTGGTAAATATTATTATCACCAAATATCAGATTTAACAATTTTGTAACCCATTCTGTGTAGATAGAAAAATGGATGCAGATAGAAAAAAATGTACAAATTGTTATTAGGACAAGAGTTATTACATTGAATGGAGCCATAGTTTTTAGATGAGAGTCAAAAATTAATTTTGAATTTTTAGTGTAACCACCCCATTTTTTCCACTAACAGCTGTAGTTCCATTCAAGTAACCAAGCTAATTAAATTTACATAACAGTTTTGTAAAGTCCTGCTTGCTTATGCTTAGTTCAAGAGTGTGAAAAATTGCCAACTTTTTACCTCCTTTTGTAGCAAGTAAACTTGTCCTAGAAAGTGAATTCAGAGATTATTATACTTTTTCCATTACAGTCTCTGTGTAAACCTTTCTCCATTGTCAAAATAAAGACTTTATTGAAGCAAAGTGAAATAGAAAAGGACTAAAAAAATAAAGTTGATGGATTAGCTCAGTATTTCCCAGAAGAAAATTTTTATTCTCTTATGTTTGGTAGTTTCTTATCTCAGTGCATTATACCTCTAGTTTTTTATCAATTACCTGAGGGGCACTTCTCTGAAAATACTTTCAATTCTATAGACTCTTCTGGCAGACCTCTCTGTTACCTTTGGCTTTTTATCACTGGATTCTATCTGATGCTTTCAGGAGAACTATTCTTTAGCCAACTCTTGGAACCTGAGCACTAGACAGTTTCAGATTTTGTTTTTTTCTCCTGTAAAATAGCTAAGAATCCCAAGAAACCTATTTTAAAAGCAAACACCATTTTGTAAAAGCAGAAAAACTCTTTAATTCATTCATCATGAGAAAATTTTTTATACATTTATTTCTATTAATGTGTAGTCTTCTGCAAGATTCCTATGGAATGACACATAAATATAGACGGATAGATAGACAGATAGATATTTAGAGTCAGGTCATTTACACATTGTTTGTTGACTAAATGTTAGAGGAAAATGTTCTTTATTCTTAAAACCTGTGCAGAACTTCAGAAGTCTAAGAAATCTAAGATTGTTAATATTATCTAAAAATTACAGTTAATATTACAGTGATAAATCTTCATTTATTTAGTGATTCCAATTAATAAAGACTTTTCATGTTATTGTTGATTCAACAAGTACTCATAACTTTGAAATTATGAATTTTAGATTTTATATGTTGTTTTATATTTTAGTCTAAGACAAAAATAAGTATACTTTTAAAACAAAGACTATAATAAAGTTGAAGGACTCACATTAATTGATTCCAACACTTAAAAAGCTGCAATAATTATGACTGTGTCATTAACAAAAAGATTGAAACTTAGATGAATGGAATAGACTACAGATGCTAGAAATAGATCCATGCATATGTAGTCAACAATTTAGCAAAGGAAATTTAAATAAAAAAATAAATCTTTTCAAAAGATAATGCTAGAATAATTTGACATCCATATGCAAAAAATCTGGTAATATGAAACAAGAAATTAAAAATGAATTATATAGTTTAGTTGCAAATTTTAAATTTATAAATTTCCAGAAGAAATAACAAAACAAAGTTTGTGTACTTGCATGTATATTGGTATCTCATTGTGATTTTACTTTGCAATTCCCCACAATTTAACAGTTTTTAAATTTTTATCCTGAACTTATTTACCATTTTTATATCTTCTTTCATCAATTTTTTATTTAGATATTTTGCCCATTTTAAACTGGATCATTTTGTGTCTTATTTTTGAGTTTTGAGGATATTAATATATTTTGGATATAGAAATGTGATATGTTTTAAATTATTTTCTTCCTGTCAATGGCTTTTGTCCCATAAATTTGATGTGTTATTTTCATTATCATTGATATAAAGTACACTTTAATGTTTTTGTAACTTCCTTTTTGACACAAACGTCATTCAAATATCAGTGGCTCAGTTAATAAATTTTTCAGGGTTTTCCATATCTCTGGATCTTTCTGTTTTTGATTTCTAGTTTAATTTTGTCATAGTTAAAACCCTATTTGGTGTGACTTTAATTATTTTTCGTTGTTGAAGCTATTTCTTTGTCTTTTGTCTTTTCTTTATCTCTAACTTTGTGAAAGTGATCCATGTACTAAAGTGTTCTCACTTCTCCCACATTTCACATTTTCTTACATCATGACTCTCTTGAAATTTTCCCATCTATTTTTCCATTCTCTACTACTTTGTCATTATGATAAACTCTTCTGCAAATTTCTTCATAGGGATTCATCATGTTGATTGCTGTGCCTATGGGTAATACTTTTTTTCTTTTTCATGAATTTCATATTTTGTTCTTGAATCTTGAGCTTTCCATGTGGAAGAGTGGAGACTGAATTACAGATTCAAGAAAACACTTTAATTTTGTGTCTGCCTTTCCATTGTTGTTTAAATGGCAGTGATGTTTGTTCGAGATTCTTATATCCGAGGCAGCTGTTGAGTCAGAAACCCATTTCGAGCATAGTAGTGACATGCTCTGATTTACATCTTTGTTAAAAGATAACTCTTGCTGCTCTGTGCAAACTGTCAGCTAGAAACTGAAGAAATAAGTCAGCCGCATATTTCAATAGTTCAGACAAGAGTTGAGCATGTGAAAAATTGTAAAATTCATGACATAATTTAAAGGAAGAACCAAGATTTTCTTCATGGATTAATGTAGATTGTGTGAGAGCTGAGTAAAGCAAATTTTGAGGCAAATGTCCTTAGTAATTGGATGGATTGTAGTGACACTTATACAAGTAAGATAATGGGTAGGCAGCAAGTATTTCTCAGGAGCAGAGGACAGGAGGACTGAATCATTCATTCATTTATTCACCAAATAATTGTTAAAATATTGTTTTATTTGAAATGATAAGGGCCTCCTAGGTGAACCAGTTGTAATATTTATCTTTGAGGCCTGAGTGTTGATAGGACTATAAGCAGGAAATTAAAATTCAGAGTGACAAATTATAAGACAAATGACCTTTGGTACATTAGAAGAATACTAAAGAAGAGACTGATAGTATTTGACTCTAAATGTTGCTCCTACAAAGTATAGGAAATCTAAGTACAAACTTGAGATTAAAAAAGCTCACTCAAGCCTTTAAAAGTTAAAATATAAAACTAAATTTAAGAATGTCATTTCCTTAATTCATCTTTTCAGTATTCCCTGATAGTCTAATACTTAAGTATTTTACTGTTAACACAGAATTCTCTTTCTGATCAGACCTCTTTTTGCTTTTATTGTTCAAATTTACAAAATTAGTATTTCTTCTCTTTCTTACTTTGTCAGAGAAAAATGGTATTTTTCTCTGACAGCAGTGTTTTCTTCTCCTACAACTCCAATTCCAGGTGAAATCTTACTTAATTTTAGGTAATCAACTCAGTTGTGATCTCATAGTAGCTTTCTTGCAACATGGTAAAAGCAGTAGGCTTACTTGCCTTTCTGCCTTCAATTCTTTTCTTATATTGATTGTCTTACCCTTTTTTCTTTGTATTTTACTTGTTTGCTTCCTTGTCTCTACATAAGACTCTCAGTTCTATTTATTTTTTTAATTCATAAGACAGTGATGACCTTTTAATTTGTAACAAAGTGTGTGATACATGTAAGATGGGCTATAGTTTCTGCAGAAAATAAATGTATGAATAAAAAATCCATTTCTAAAACAAATACATTTTTGAACTCTCAATTAGAGAAAAACCCATTGTCTCCTAAGCATTGTCTCATTTCTATAAATAAATTAATGTGGTTACTTAGAATTTAAGAGACTACCATGGGAATATTGACTTTGGCATGCTTGAAATATTCAGCATTGCTCTCAAAGTGTCTTATAGTGTCACATGCCTGAGTGTGTGTATGTTGCCGGAAAAAGGGATGACAGTGTTGATAAGTAGGAGGAATATGTTTGTAATGGAAGGACAGGAAAATAAATGGCATGAAAATAAGACTGAATTTCTTTGGGTAAAGTATGTGTCTTGGTTTTTTTATTCCCAGAGTCTGACAAAGGAAATAGGCAAAGATAAATGATTCTCTAAAAAAGATTACTATTGACTTTCATGTCTTCGTACTTCCAAGCCAAAGTATACCTTTTCCACCATCTATCAACCTATAATGTTAAGTTTTTATTTTACATTCTTTCTATATAACTAGAATAAGGAGCTAGATGGAGAATTATAAGATGCTTTTACAGCAATTTTGTATTTACCTATTAGCATGTCATATACATTCAGTTCTGCACTGTTAATAAGAGTATCCATAATTTCATTAGTTATTTGAACAAGGAAAATGTGTCACTGTCTTCTCATACTACCTAGTTCACAGCTTCTAAATAGATACATATTTAAATCTAATACCATTTTAACATGTGAGCATTATGGCACAAAATTCTTAAGCAAAATTAATCAGAGACTTTAAGCCCTTGAATTAGCTTCATATATGTGTGTATAATGGAGAGGTTTACATAATGAAGATATTTGAACTATAATTTTTTAATATATGGCCAAAGATATCTATGGAAATTTAAATAATTGTTTAAGCAAATTGAGTCTAAGAGTGACAGAAAGCCTGCCAAAGTTTTTTTGCTACCTCTCTGGTAGTTACTAAACTGTAAACAGAGATGTTCCCATCAATTTCTGGATAACTGCAATGTTATATTCTTTTAAATAATATTGACTTTTCCTTTGAAAGTTAATGCTGGGATAAATTTTAATTTTTTAAACTAAATCTTAAAAACTAGTTGTGAAAATAGAAATTGCAAATGATTACACTTAGTATTTTTCAGATTGTAACTTTGTATCTGTGTAAATTTAAACTTATGGGCCAGCCACATCATATAAACACATTTATCTCTATGGAAGAAGATAGAAAATTGACAAATCTCTACTGAGCAAGCTATTCCATGTTTATTTGATATCCTAGGGTTTCCCTGTAATATTTTCTACAAATGTGTGTTATTTTCTGAGCTAGGAAACAATGAGGTTTTCAGGGAATTTCAGTATTTTGCTTTGGTTACATGTTGTGGGGGGATCTGAAAGAGAAAGGAGAGAGGGAGAGAGACAGAGGGAATGATGTGGTGGAATCCTGGGCTGCATCCAGACTAGGCCAGATTTCTCACAATCACAGTGATTCACAACTTGATAAAAGGGGACAGGTTGTTGTTGCTGTTGTTGTGTATGTATGTGTTTACACCACATAGCACAGTTTCTTCTGGTTAAAATTGAAGAAACTTCTGTGTGACTCAAGTAAACAAAAATTTTCTATTTCATCAGAATTACCTTTACTTTTATATTGGGAATGGATAAGGGAAATTTAAAAATTAACAAGCATTTATTCCTTCAGCAAGATAATGTTACATCAGCTGCTCATTATTTAAAGAGACTTTTTGGTTCACTCCATTTCAGCTGGTTGTATGTGTTTATGTGTGTCTTGTGCATTATTTTGGCTGTAGCTATAGATTTTTCTTTTCATGATATAGGCATGGTAACAGTATTTTGATATCCACCTGACAGCAAAACATATGTAATAAGATTATGCATGTATTTACTGAAAATCATTATTAACAACAACACAGCCTGATGCAGGGAAATGTAGTTTCCACAGGACATTAACTTGGGTCATGGGGTTGTATTACATGGTAAGTGCTGTCCCTTCGCTGAACTGAACTGCTATTGAAATACCATTTTCATGATTCTCACTTTTTCAAATTTGTGCAAGTGATGCACTGTATGAGAAAAGCTGTGAGATAAAAGTAGAAAAAGAGAATGGGCCCTCTCCTTCAAACTTTATCAAAGTCACGGCACACATTGCATGTGAACCTGATTAAATATTAACACTGGACGGCATTGGAACCAATGGGTATTGCTATGAACCTGGCAAAAAGATCTTCCAATGGTATAGCTAAACTAAATAAAACAAATACTCCTAAAAGTACTAGTTTTAAAACCAAGTTTACAAACCATTCTCCTGATGTTCATAAGATTAATAGGAAGGTGGCTCATACAGTAGAGAAAAGCTGGAAGCTTGTGTGTTGGAGCATCTCCTCGACGTTACTCCCTTATCACCATGGAAGGAAATCTTCAGACACGAAACATCTCCTAAGTTAAAAAATGGACATCCTGTACATAATATGCATTATGTGCTTTTATTTCAGCCTCCTTTCTTTTTATTCTTTGTCCAGGCATTGAACTTTATTTTTGCACACATGAATTAGCAGGACTCATACAAGAATTATTGTGTTTGGTTGATGAGGCTGTCTTCTTGAAGGAGGTGCCAAGTATAGTTCAAAAAAATTTAGATTGGGAAACACACCATACAGTGGCAAATAGTTTTTATTTCTGTATGTTTATTTTCAACAAAAGATAGATAACCATTAAGTCGTGTAATTCAATTTCTAGACCCACTATTCTCTCTTTGATAATTAGTAGCAAAAGTCTTACTGACTATAACTGATATGCAAGTGTGAAAGAAAGGGAGAGGGAGAGGGTGCAGAGAGAGAGGGAGAGAGAGAGACTGTTAAGAGTGATCCTTAGAAGTTGAACTACAATCAAGGTTGTTGGGAACCGCCCTGCCTGTTATCAGAAGCTGTAACTCCTGCTAAGGCTGAGGGAATGACCTGGGACCATAAGCCACCAAGGAGACAAAAGCTTATCTTCCTGGCAGGAGCAAAGCTTCTGCTCCTTTTACTTCACCCTGCCTAGCCCCCAGTGCTTGGTCGGTTAGCCAATGACGGGTAAGATTCCCCAAGGGGGGAACAATCTAAGACAGGCACGATCACATGGGAGGCCCCCAAGAAAGGACTTTGGGGACCACAGCAAAAGAGGGTGATGGACCCTCGCCCCTGGGCTTTGACATAGCCTGAGTCCTCATTGTCTGTGAGAAAATATAATCTCTTGGCTGCCTTGCTTCCCTTGCTCCACCTAAGCCTGAAACAATGGCAGGGTGGTGCTGCCCTGTGCTGGAAAGGGAGGGTTCCCTGGGTGATCAGGCCTAAGAAAGAATATGTAAAATCCTGTGAAACCTGCTTTATTTAGAATGCTCTCAATTGAATGATAAGGGTCCGAGGAAGAAGTAAGTTTGTTCCTTAAAATTTTTTACAGCTCTTTGACCCTGACTCAAAATAGGCCCTCAGACTTCCTTGTTATCTATTATTTGATCCTTACTTCCTGGCAATGAGTAATAAGCTTTACCTAAATTCTTCTGCAAATGAACCCAATAAAAGCCTGCTCAGGTGGGGGAATGAGGCGCTGTCCCTTAGGGGCGCTCTCCCCTAGGGAGGGTGGCCATGGTGCTATCCACTAGAGAGAGTGGCTGTTTCATCCCTATTTCTCCACAGGACTCATTTGTTCGTGTGTATGTTTTTCTCGTGTTTCGACGAGCCATCCGCAGCATTCCGCAGTCACTGCCGGTCAGTGATCATGACACAAGGTAGCTTATTAGACTAGGTTTTATAAAAATAGTAGGATGGTTTATATGAATAGATGGATTAGATGCATATGTATATAGACAGATAGATATAGAGTAAATTAGGAATACAAACTCCTTTTATCTATAATTGACTTATTGGTAACCCACTCTACTATTATTAATACTGAGGTAAATATTAAAGGACATAGAAAAAATAAGATATAGTCTCTGGCTTCAAGGACAATATGATCTTATTAGGAAGGTAGGCCATATTCCTAGATGTTAAATTGAAAAGATAAATTATGGGGAAATCTTCAAGGCTAGGCCTAAAATTTTGAACTTGATTCTGAATAAGAGATTCTGAAAGGAGAATCACTAACTTTATGAACAGGATTTGGCCATTGATAAGATTCATTTTAGAAAAAGGAATCTATAAACATTGATATCCAAATGTAAGGACCATTTTTCATTCACATTTTACTGAAATATTCTAATACAGTTGATACTGCCAGTCATTTCCTCTTTGAAATGTTGATATCTCTTAAAATTGGTGCCCAGGATTCTGCTAATCCTCTAATCTCTCTGACCATTCTTTCCTATTCACTTGTATGAGTTTATCTTTTTCTTTCAGTGTTGATATTTCTTTGCAATGTTAATATTTTATTGCACTCTACTCTCAGTTAAAGACTCTTCTTATTTATATTGCTGTCTATGAGCAATCAAATAAAATTACCTGAACTGAAATACTATTACTATCCAAGTGCTGATGCCTCTCAATTATGCCTCTGGCCTTTCCTATTTAAGCTTCAGACTCACGTGTTAAACTGTACATTCACACCTTCACTTGAATGCCATAGACACGGTACTAGGCTCAGTACTGAATTCCTCGTTTTGAGAAGTGTACATTCATTGTATTTTGAACCCAATATCAATTTGCCCTTCTTGACAGCATGTCAGTTTCATTTTGGGGAAACACCTCACTCCAATTTAAGTGCATTCTTGTCACTCCAGGGTATCTACCCTCTCACTGCAGAAGCCAAAGGAGTTTTTGGAGAATACTGTATACAAAAAAATGAGGTGCATACTAAATCTGACAAGCTCAGGGGAAGTCTGTCTGGTGGGATTTAGGGGAAATTCAGAGACCTAAAGTAACCCCATGGGATAGTCTGAAATCAAAACTTCTCAACTAGGTTGGTATCTTCCTTGACAAAGGTCAATCTATACCTTAATTGAGTCTGTCTGTTGTATTTTTGCATCTAGGATGACCTACTTTTGAAATGTCAGAGTAATCCCCCTTTTTCAGACCCCTCATGGTACAATCTCCCATCAGAACATGAGACTACAGAACCCATCATTATCATCTTGTTCTCCCACATAGCATCTCTATGTGATGTAAATGCTAATTGTTAACTATCCTATACCTGCCAATGTAAAGGAAGTGTGTGTCTATCATTGTTACTTTTTATCCAATCTCAGTGATTTCCCTGCTTTACTTTCTCCCACATCCCTAATCTGTCACCAGTGGACTCTTATGTCTTCTTTGACTTTGACACATAAAATAAGTGGTAAAACTCTCATTTTCCAGGGCATTATCTCAATTTGTTGAGATTTTGCTTCCTGGTAACTGTCATCAGTTTACTCAAATAAATTCATAAAAATTCTTACAGGTCTTATGATGATAATATAAAATGTGGTCTTTCCTAGATCCCTTCTATCACCACTTTGTAGGGTCTAAGGGTAAAGATATGACTGAAGTGACGATAGTTGCTTTTTCTCTCTTTCATTCTAAAAGTCAGGTTGCAAGGGCTGGAGCACAGTCTATGTGTTTCAATAGCGGCATCTTTCTTGCATGATTGAGTAGTTCTGCCAGCTTCAGTTTCTTCCTTTGTTTCCATCCTATTTTTGTGACATTATCTCAACTATAACCTATCTCATATCTTCCTGTATAAGTTAGTTGTTGCTGTGTAACACATTACAACAAAATGTAGAGGTTCAAAATGACAAATGACCCATCATTTTTGTGCCTCAGGAATCTGAGGGTGGCTTGACTGGGCAGCTCTGGTTCAAGGTTTCTTATAATCATGCAACTGGTGGGGCTACAGTCATCACCAGGCTCGACTGGGGCAGATATATGCAATTTCACGCTCACTTACCTAGCTGTTGGCAGGCCCCAGAATACCTGTTTTTGAGTTTGCTGCACAGGATGCTACACAGGGCCTTCTCATAACATGGCAACTAGTTTTCCCCAGAGTGAGTGGTCCAAGAGAGAACAAGAGAGTGTATCCAGGGGTGAAGATGATGGTTTTTTTAGAACCTAATCTCTGATGTAATTACATTATGTTCTTTCTTACAGTTTTAGTTACATAAGAAAATTAGAGCATGGATTCTATCATCACAAGAAACATTTGGCACATGGTTGGTGACCAATTCCTTTTTTTTTGTCTTCCATTGGTACAAACTTTCTTGACATTATTCCTTTCTGACAGTTCATGGTTTTGTTTTATGAGTTCTTATTTCTCTTTGCTCATTATCACAAACAGCATCAATATCATGTTGCACTCTAAATAATAATCAAAATGTGTTTCCTATTATTTGGTCATCTCTTTGACTACAAAGTATCTTTATCATCTTGGAATATCCATTGACCAGTAGTCCCTCCCATGTATTAATTCAGTTCAAACATCTACACAATATTGTCTGCTTACTGTGTCCCAGGTATCTGGTGATACAGAAGTGAAAAGAGAAAATGTTTCTATTTATAGGGTAAGGGAGACAAGCAGATCTCAATAGAACAGATGCAGGCTTAAGGGTTCTGATTGTTCAAAAGAAAGGCTTGCTTAGGGAAGTGGTGATGACCCACTTTCAGCACGCAACATGCACACTGCTTGTGGAACAAATGCACATTTGGGTCATCATCGTAAGGAGGAATTGGACAACAAAGGATCAATGGAGATTGTAGGCCAGGAGCCCCTAAAATTTTCTGTAAAGACAGGGACAGAGAATAGATATCTCAGGCTTTGAAGTGTCTGCAGTGTCTATTGCAGCTACTCAGCTCTGCCATCGCAGTGTCAAAGCAGACATGAACAACACATAGGATATGCATTTGGCTATGCTCTCATAAAAATACAAGACAGGCAAAACCCTGAACCCTATATTAAGCAAAGATATAAACCTATGATTATAGATAGACATACTTTATAGAGGTATCTGGAAACAGTTGGCCATTAATATGATCATCAATTAAAATTTGAATGTGTGTGCAGGTGTGAGTGTAATGGTATTTATAAACCACTAACAACTCTGTCCTACCAGCTGGGTGTCCTGAATTAAAATCAGTTCTGACACTATTCACCTGGAAATAATATTGGATTCCACAAGCTAAGGTTTAGTCTTCCAAGACTGCTCCTGCTTCAGACGACAAAGGCAAGCCTTGGTTGTCACCTGTGCTACTGGTCAATTGGCTGCAGATTGGAGGTTCCCAAGATGCCACCTTGGGTTTGATTAATATTCTAAAGTGACTCACAGAACTCAGAGAAATATTGTACTTTCTAGACGAATGGTTCCTTATAATGGAATCTAATTCAGAAAGAGCCTGATGGAAGACATGCATAGGGTGAGGTCCCAAAGAGAGGAGCTTCTATTCCCATGGAATTTGGGGTTTGGCATGGCAGATCATGGAAGTGTTCCTGTTCACCAACATGGAAGCCCTGCAGATCCTCTCCTTTTGGGGGTTTTATGGAGAATTTATTACATATGCATGGTTGATTAAACCATTGGCCATTGATAATTGATTTAACCTTTAGCCGTTATTCCTTCTGAAAATGAGGGGATGGTACTCAAATTTCCATGCTCCCATTCTTGGTTGATTCTCTTGGCAACAAGACCCTATCCTTAGGTGCCTTCCAAAAGTCATCACACTATCATAAATTTAATTGTGGTGGAAAGGGGCTTATTACAAAGAACAGGACACTTATTTCATCTTTATGATTCTGAGGTGATTTCAGGACCTGAGGACAAGAGACCAAATATAACAAAAGTTATACTCATTGCTCTTATTGCTCAGCAAATTCCAAGAGTTTGGGGACCTGGGAGCTAGGAACTGTGGATGAAGAGCAAATATATATGAGAAGTATGTTTTGGCCACTGAATGAGCAAATATATAATTCTTATAAATCACAATACTGCAGTTATTAATGGTGAGTACTATGGAAGTTTGAGCAGTAATGAGAGTTAAAATAAGAGTTGCAAATAAATCACAGAATAATAAACTCAGCTTATCACTTGAAGCAGTTTCATTAATAAATCAGGTTGAGGAAGGACAGGTAAAAGCTAGTGATGAAGTTTGAAGTAGAACCACCAAAGAGGATTTTGAAGGAAATAGCTCCTAGTCCTATGACATACAGCATTGGGGAAGAGAGTGTAATTGGTTGGGAATTCAAGTGTTAAAGAGTTTCTCTAACTAAACTTCTCTATTTGAGAGCCACCAGAATGTGTACCAGGGTAACACTGAGGAATTTAAATCAGGGTATGGGCACACCACATTTTATTTTAGATGTACCATTCTTGGGTCCTTATAGAATTTTATTTAAGGGGGTCAAATGGAGAAAGAAAAATTTGGAGACAGTCCAAGTGAAAGATGATGAAAAATTATTTTAGGGTAGTGATGATGAGAATAGTGGGGGCAAGCAAAATTTAATGTTTTTAAGATCAATTTTGCTAATTGGTAGTTTACAATCACCAGGAAAGACGGAAACAACCCTGTATGGTCTCTGCATTTTCACTTGAGCTGATTGTTAGTTATTTAATAGTAAATAATTCAGGAAAAGCATAAACTGAGTTTACGTGTCTGTGTGTGGAACTCAACTCAACTACTTCATCATTAAAAATGTTAATTATATTTATGCCAATCAAATAAATAAATTAATATATAAATGAATGTTATTTATTAGGAAAATTGTAATGTCTGTATTTTTTTTTCTGGTGGCATTGCATACTTGATTGTTCTATGAGCTTCTGCTCCTTCAAGTATGAATTAAGGTTGGTGATACATTATGCTCACATATTTTTCCCTTTTTTTCTGAAGAAATTATAGACTTGGGGCAATGTCAAAGTCGAGTTATCAGTCTCTTCCCTTGCAAAGATAAATGTTGCATCACATCTAAATTAAGACTGTTTTTTTCTCTCTCTGGAGAGAGAGACAGAGAGAAGACAAACTAACATTATGGGGAATAAGTCAAAGAGATTTGAGGAATGACTTTATATTCCCATGTGGCTAATTGCAAATTTTTAGGGGCAGGAATTTCACAATGACTTTAATAAATCTTGTGATTTGTACATATCCATTTTGACTTATGCCTGCAGGTCGATACCACTAAAATATTTGGTTTCTTCCTTACTTGGCAGCTCAGAGCTATTGAGTGCTAAGTATGACAAGTGTCATTGGTATAGGGTCTTTTAAAGGATTTAGAGTCATCACAAAGGGATGAGTGAGAAGGAAATACCATTTCTAAGATCCAAAGAAGAACAAAATCCCTGTTAAGAATCAAGTCTTGAACATCACTTAATGGTGTCTCCAATCTAGTGTCATATATCACCTGAAATTGATTGCAACTTCAAGTACGATGTCAGATAGGGTGAGATTAAAGGTCCAAGAACCTTACGTATTTTTCTAGAATGATTTTCCAGGGAGGGTAGCTAAAATTGTCATGGGTTTTGATTTTTCTTTGTAGTTATTACATTGGGGGTATATATATCTCTCAAGTCTTAACATTTTACTTATTATTGTTAATTGTAGGGGACCAGTTTGTTTCAGTCTGGCAAATGTAACTCAGCTCTGTATGGAAAACCTACAGAAATGAAATGGTGGGCAGGAGCCAGACCTTCAAACCTAGTTTTCCCATGGGAATCAGGCCTAGAAAATGCATACTAAAACTCCATCACCCTAGTCTAAAATAACAAATGTGCATTGTGTATCTTCAGGTAATTTCCAAAGCCTGTGTGAATTTTCCCAGGGACAGAGCTAATCAGCCTGCTGCCATTCCCCTCTGCATGTATTTTTATTTCCTTGATTGTACCTAAAATGTAGACAATAATATTCTAGGTAATAGATAATAAATATCTCTCTGATGTAAGACACAAGAAAAACAATAAAAGCTTGTCTAGGCAAGGGTCAAGGCACTCTCCCCTTGAGAGAGTAGCCGTGCCATCCCCCTTTTCTCCGCAGGATTGCTGTCTCCTGTGCATTTATTTTCTCTTTCAGTCACCACAGGTGGACTCTGCTGGCTGGAGTCTGCCACAGTTAATCATCTTGCTTATGTTTATATTTTACAAAGTAACATGATCTTGACAGGGAGTAGTTCAAAGTCACAGAATAGCATCAGAGACCAGTATGGGTAAACTTTGCTCTTTCTCCACACATTGCCAGTCATTGAAAGCAGAAAGAAAATTTAAATACTTTTTGTATGATATAGTATTATTGTTTTTTGAGTTTTTCAAGGCCTAGATAATAGGGCATTCATCACCGTTATTCCATATATATATAACTTATTAAAAATAAGTTGTCCTCTATATGCAGAGCAGTGACGTCATTTGAAATACAAACTTGATGCTATTCATTTTATATATTCATTAACACCCTCACTTTATTCCTCAAAATTCTGAAGTGACATAAAATTACAATGAAAAAAAGTTTCTTTTTATAAAGTAATAGCATGCTAACTGGAAATTCAGGAGGTTAGGTTTGTATGGATTTAAATCTATAAATCTGGGGAAACTTGATCAGTAACAAGAAAAGTAACAAAGTATATGTCGTGGGGTAAAGCATATGAGTAATTTAGCTGGGCAGCCAGGTTCAAATTTCTGACATCCTGAGAACTTGATTAAACTCTGCACTTGAGTTATTTTACTTCTCTCTGCCCTGTGTTACTCATTTATAAAATCAGCTACTCCCTGTGAATGTAATGTAGATTTAATGAGTTATTAAATATAAATCACTTAGAAAACTATATAGCACATACTAAGTTGTGAATAAATGTTAGCTGTTTTCAACTATTAGCTATTAATATCTTTTCCTCATAAAAAGAACTTTGAGGAAAATTTGTTACTTGTAGTTGTTCCTTTGTTTTTCATTACATAATACAGTTGATAAAAGTGACTAAGGTATGCACACATATTAAATTTCAAATTTAGTGCTCTAATATAAAAACATTCTGTTTCGGAGAGAAATTAACCTAGACTGTTTTCATGTAAACTGTCATGCAATGATTGATGTTGCTATTCAAAATAAAATGAAGAGTTGACATATGTTCTTGGCTAATATAGTCTCAAATCTTTACATAGAAAGTGAGATCTTTATACAGCCTGTAGCTTTTATTCTTTCTAGATTTATAGCAATTACTATGTTAATAAAAGAAATATGTATTAAATACCTAGATAAGTATTTGAGCACATTGATATTTGTAATATGTACATATCTAGAAGCTTCTGTCTTCAAGCTAAATATAAATGATATATACATGATATATATGATATATTCATGTATATAAATATACATGGATATATTCATACTTTATAGGTATGCATAATATATACTTTATATAGATGGCTAAAGAGGTGTAGATAAAGCTAAGTGCATATGTATAAAATGAAATATATATATTTATATATGTTTGTATTTACTTTATACTCATTTTATTGATAGATATCCTAATTCTGCCTCAGTATTCCAGGATAATATAAGAAGAAATTACTGGCAACATCTTTTATTTTTAAGACCAAGGAATAATCTAAATTAAAAAGAGACCACTTGTTTTGTTTGAACCCTGAGGCACTCCTGGCAGCTCTGTGGCTTATGCTGCATTTCCAGCCCTACAGGTAAGATGATGTCAGCATAGTTCCCTGTGTTCCTTACTCTTTGTGTTAGCTTTATGCGGTTGGTTCTTTGCAGTGTGACGGGACACATGCTCTTCTGTGCACCAGTCTAACCAAAATTCTAAACAGATGATGCTTAATTAAGACAGAATTTGAGCCATCATCCTGTGCAAATTGGGGCCAATCTTCTCAGCCTGTGCTTAGGAATAAAAGGCATCGCTTTGATATTTGCTTATTTTAATTCCCTCTCAAACATAACTTTCCCAGAAGAACCCCTCACCTTTTGGCTCCACCAGAAGATGGACGTACACCTCTCCTCTCAATGACTTTGTGTGACCATTACCACCCAAGAGGCATGAAGAAGAAGGGACATGGCCTTTCCTGTATCTCACTTAAAGAGGCTTCTCTCTATTTCTCATCTCATTAGAAATGATAAGATAGAGGGTTCAATGACTTTTTATTTTTATTTTTTAGGGATGAAAATAACTTGGTCCAAACAAGGACCTATATTATATGAAGTCTCTTGTAACAGAGCACAATTTAGGAATACTCCCGAGGAAGAGATTAGGTAGATATCAAAAAAGTTAGGCTGACAGGTTCGTAATAGAATAACAGCCTCAATATGTTTGGTTCCTCTCCAGTAAAGATCATGAAAAATATTGCTAAATTGCTAAAACACTTTTGCCAGAGCCTAAGCGCTTACAGCTTTATACCATTGTTACCTAGTTACTAAACCAGAGTAAAAACATTTCTCTCATGTAGGACAATTGGATGACTGTAGTTTTATAGCAGATTTGCAATTATTAATATTTGTGCCAATAATAGTCTAACAGTGCATCTATTAATATGTGTGAAAATAAAATGTCTATTGACAAAAGTGTAAAATTGGAAAATAAGCATATAACAAGAGATGCATCTATTGAACAGGCAATATATGCAAACACATCAAGTAAAGCAACATTTTTGGGACAATAATATTTATTTCTCATTTTAAAATTGGCTACATTAGTGACAACTAGAAATGACATGGACTTTGCAATTAATAGGCAAAGATTCAAGTCTAAAAATAAAGACCGTACAAACTGTATCTCTTCCTGTCTTTGTAATCTTCAGTTGCAGACATTTACACACTTAAGTAATCGTCTGTTTTCTTCAAGTAAAAATCATTCTAATTTCTCTCTTTCTTATCCTGAAAACAGCTAACAGCCAGGAGGGTAGAGTTGAAATTTATGACCCAAATCACATGAAGCATGAGGCAGACTCCATGACTCCTTAGGACTTAAAACTTTACCTCTTTCAAAGATGTCTTTTTTCAGTCTTATTCACAATCGACTTATTCTCTTCTCCTCTGTTGCATTTTTTTCTTTTTCTTTTTTCTCATAAAAATTACATTGTGAATGATTCTTCTGTTTTAGTTATAATAATTCTCTCAAGAAATATTTCAGTGCTGAGTCACTGACTTAAAATATTCTTAAAGGTTATTTTAATACCTTATTGGTGTATTTATATATACTATATGTGTGTGTATGATGTGTACAGCTCAATTGATTTGGACAAAGTGAGCCTACCCATTGCACCAGCACTGCTTTACTGTTTTTGTTTTTTGTTTTTTAGTAACTGTGATTGGTTTGCTTCCAGGTCCTGGATCTCTTCTCTTACATGTTTCTTAAATTGAGTTAAAATTTACAAACAGTTAAATGTAGAAATATTAAGTGTACACTATGATAAGTTTCAACCAGTGTATATACCTGTGTTGTCTCACCTGAATAGAGATGGAGTCATCTAAAGAAGTTTGTGTGTGCCCTCTTTATGTCAGTCCACACCCACCACAGACATAGGCTGTTCTGATTTCTGTCACCTTAACTTTATTTTCTCTGGCTTTTGCAACTCGTATAAATGGGATCATACAGTACATACATGCTCCTTTGTATCTGGCTTATTTTTCAACCAACATGCGATAATTAAAATTCATCCATGTTGCTTCCTAACTCACGGGTTTCAGCTTGTCAGTTGAAAAAGATGACTTGTAGAGCACAAGCCTTAATGAACGTGAACACAGAAAGCTAATTGTGAAGCAAAGACACAATAGCTTAATGAGTGGCACGAGCAAAGAGGTGAATATGAAGGCTTTTGTAATCACTGATAATGCATGGTCAAGAATGAAGAGAATGGAAGAAAAAATAAGCATATATTGAACAAATGCAAAGCAATTTATGACTTCAAAATAATTGTGGTTGACAGAGACTAGAATCTGGGGGGAGTGGGGAAGAATAATAAATCACTAGAGTGAAAATCAGACATAACTGATACCAAAATTTAGAAGATATTTCCATTAACTACAGACATAGTTGAACTATATTGCAAAAAGTAATTATGGACTTGCCCATATTTCACTCAAGATATCAAGCAGACTCATCAACAGAATCATACAAAGAAATTCCATTTATTCTTTAAAGTCTGACCCAAACACACAGGTCTCTACTAACTGGAAAACCAGAGAGTTGCCATTATGCTGTACAGATGATACATTTTGAAGAGGTTTTTGTATTCTTGCCCATAGTTTTAGAGTCATTTGGGGATTGCAATTTTAAGAAATCAATGCAGCAGGGAGTCAGAAAGACGGAAAGTGGTATAGAAATATACAATACTGCAACCTAGAAGAATTTTAATCCAAAACAAAGCACTTTCAGGGAGATGGATATGAGAATATTCCTGGAAATGATGCACTCTCTGCATCCTATTGTCCTTTATTTTAGGTTATCAGAAAACAGAGCAATGATCTTAGTTGGGGTTCAGTCCAGGAAACCTGTGTTTTATGAATGCAGTTAGCTTATGGGAATAGGACAGATATCTGTTCTATATATGGGGAAGGGACTTAACTAATGCTTATGTGAAACGTGTTCCCAAGTAAGGAGCATTCTCACATCTTAATTAATGACAAGCCGTATATCTGAAAATATGGTTCTTACTAAATATATAATAAAAATTAAAGCAGGGAAAACTGAAAGGTCCTATGGAATTTTCTATAAAGTGAAGTAAAAAAAAACTGTATCAGGAAAAGCAAATATTTGAAATTATCTACTGCAGGAATCCAAAGAAAATATAGATTTATCTCATTGAAAAATTAGTCTTTATGAAAGGACATAAATTAGTAAGCAGAAACAGATAACTTGCCCAAGTTTAAGAACTTTTGGTTGTAAGAAATAGAAATTTACTTCTACTAAGATTGAAGCAAAGAAAAGGGGGAAAAAGCTGACCCCAAGTGGGAGATTTTATGGAAGGATCCAAGCTGTGCCAGGGAATTCAAGGGTTATAAGTACTGAAAAGGGATTCTTTCTAGTCTATCCAATGGAAGGTGTTTGGAAACATCCAGCATGGCAGTCACTCCCCCTGTCCTTTGGGCATAGGTCTTCACATTTGCTTCACTTTTCCTTTTAAAGAGCAGTTGCCTATGCAATGCACACCTGCTTTGTTTTGACCACTGCAACTTCGAGTTCTGGAGCAAATATCACCAGATACCAGTTGATGTCTATTAGAACTTTATTATTCTAAAAAAGATTTTATTTATTTATTTTTAGAGGGAGGGGAAAGGAGGAAGAAAGAGAGGGAGAGAAACATTGATGTGCAAGAGATACATCTGTCAGTTGCCTCTCACATGCCCCTAACCGGGGACTTGACCTGCAACCCAGGTGTGTCCCCTGACTAGGAATTAAACTGGCAACCTCTTGGTTCTCAGGCCGGCTCTCAACCAACTGAGCCACACCAGCCTAGGCTCTATCAGACCTTTATCTTCCCACTTTTCTCAGTTATCAGATACTGGTTGTCCTGGGTAACATGAAACCTTCAGGAAGGCAGGCAGCTATCTATTGCTGAGACAAGCCATGAAGGTGGTAATAGCTCCTGGAGTGTGTTGATTGTACTCCCCACTGCAGAGCAGGAAAAGCTTTCTAGAAGGGGAATTTGGATGGAGTATCTATCTCTCTCCGATCATCACAGTGCATGCCTGTGCTTCTTACATCTACTTCTCTATATACTTTCAGTGATCAGCTTCATGAATCCATGGAGTTCTTATCCTGAAGGGAAATTTAGAAGAGAAAGGTTAGTTGGACAAACTACAGCTCCAAGGCTGTAGCTACACTCAGGGCCCAACTAATACTTGTAGACTCTTTCCTCCTCATATTCATCCTCAGAAACAACTTTTGCTGGCCTCGTGGATGATGTAGTTATTAGACCCAGACCCTCATCACTGATCTTCATGACTTCTAAGGCAAGATTGCTCTGTCTCCTCCAGTCACAATTGGTCAAGGAATTAACCAAGAGGCACTTAACTATCCTCCATATAAATTCTTCACAATTTTTAATTTTTCATGATAATCAGGATCAATGACTACTGGCAAAATGGTGACTCTACTGCTTTGTGCTCCTGGAGCATGGAGCACAAAGTACCCGCCTAACAGCTATAGTTTATATATAAGTGGAACATTTGATGTTTGTCCTGGCAAAATTCTGAGTCATAGAAACTTGTATGTGGACTCTAAAGAGTCCAGATTTGTATGGATGTGAAGTACAAAGTTCTTTAGTGAGTCACGGGAATGATGGCAAGTGGGTGTCCTCTGCCACCTGTTCTTACATCTCAGAAGGATGTATTCATTCTGTTGGGACACAGAGCCATAGCGGTGTCTTTGATTCAATATGTGTACTGCCTCCTGGGGGATGACATCCCAATTTTGAAGAATATCATCTCCAAGTTGGTGACTCAAGTATGTATCAGCCACTGCTTCCATTACACAGCAGGTCACTAGACCCTGAGTGGTAGAGTAGGTGATATGGCCAGTGGATCCCACTCATGTTCTAAAAGTGTGTCTCTTTGTCCCAGGCAATGTCAGGTGGGCTTCAGACCACTGCATTAAACATTCTGCAAACCCTCAAACAGTGGCGATTGTTGAGGCCCTGAGACCAAGAATGGCAAACTCATGTCTACAATATATGTCTCTGTAAGACCAAACTGCTGGCCATTCCAGTTTGGAAAGAGCATAATACAAATACCTTAACAGTGTCTCCTGGAAGATTAGGGTAATACTAGGGCCTCAGCATTAATCTTTATTTATAGGAGGCTGGATTTGACATTAAAGTAACTAAATAAGTGAGAGTCTATTCTGTTGGCACCTTGCATACCCTCCATCTCTGTCATATTGACTCTTTATTGTGCCTATTGTGACAGTGCTGGGTGGTCAGTGGCAGATGCTGGTGGATGTTAGTGATTTTGTCCTCTTGTATTTAATTCAACATCTGTGGTCAATGTCCTCTCAATATAGTTAATATATGATAGAAAGATCTTCACACTTTGTGCCCACACTGGTGTCTATCCTTATGCCACTCCTTCTGAATCCCTTGCTTCTTTCAATCCTAGGCCAAGTACACATTTCTAATAGCACATGTGGCCATATATCTAATAAACTTGGGCTCCCTTGTGCCACATAAAGAAGATTATGGGATGCTGCTCTTGAAACTCTGCCCATTTGGAACATTTTACTAAACTGCTTTTCATGATCACTCCTGAAAGAAGTATAAGGCAACCACCATCCATTTTTGACTTTCAATCACATAGTAAGCCAATTCATATAGAAGCAAAATAGATATTTTTTTCTTTTCTGTTTTCCTTAGGGGGGTAGGGTATGGGAATGACCTAAACTGGACGTACATTGAAGGAGGAGCACTGGAACAATAGAGTCGGAAGCCGTGGAATTCGGTCTACTTGTCTATGCATCTTACTTCTGCCTTATAGGTGTGCTCCAGATCTACCCCACATTTATCATCTCCTTGTTAAAATGGATGGTGATGGGTCCATCTGACCTTATGGCTTGGTGAATTTGAGAGGATCTGGCTGATAACAGGCTGCTCTTGTGTCATGGCCACATGGGGTCTCATGGTCAAATATTCCTTCTCTACTGAAGTCCAGTAAACATGAAGGTTCTGTTTTTCATTCACAAGGTCCATAATTATCTACTGCTCATGATATCATCTTGTTCCAGATGCTTGCATTATAATTTTCCCTTTGATTCTTAATCCAAACCCCACATTTTTACTGGTATATCCTATATTATAGGGTTTGTTGAATCATATGGGCCATATGTCAGAGCTGTTTCCTCTGAAGCTGAGAACTGCTGCAGACACTTTTCCTGCTTTGAGCTCCATTTGAAGCTGGCAAGCTTTTAAATCTAAAGTGTATGAACCATAACAATACCCATAGCTATGGAATGTGTTACATATAGAATCTCAAAGACTTAACAACATTATACTTCCTTCTGAATTGTAGGACCTGCAAGGTGTAATTATCTTTTATATTGGAGAAGATTCCTTAACCACGATAGCCTTAAAAGACTTACTGACACGGTAAGCCAGTGAATATTCACGGGGCTTTGCTGCTAGCGTATGTAGTGTATGTGTCCTGTCAAGCCCACTGGTGTCTTAACCTTACTTACTCAACCAGTCCAACAAATGAGCACAATCTAATCCATGTAAAGAATCAATGTGTTATTCTGCAGTATTTCCAAATGGTCTCAGTCTCTTTAGAGAATATTAGGACAGAGGTAGGAAAGTCACTATAGCCATGAAACCCAACTCTAAATGCATATTTTTTTTTGTGAGGCAGGACAATTTTTCTTAATTATGTAAATTGACAACACAGTTTACAGTAAACACAGTTTACAGTAGAAAATACTCAGTAGAGATCAATATTTTTGAAATGAAGAGGTAGGATTGTGAAGAGGGATAAGTTGAGCTGCAATGCAGGCTCACCAAAGCTCTGGTAAATACCAAAGTGAATATTGCTCATGAGGTCTGTCTGCCTTGGGATTGGGTTGGTTAAGCTTTATACTCTTGCCACTCTGCCACCAAAGGTGGGTTGTCCCCCCCACCTGAAATCATGACCTGGAGCAAGACAGTTTTTGCTTTTGAAGCTGACCCTCAAAGAGTCGACCGTCCCCCCTGCAGCTGACAGTATGTGCTCATTGATGTTATGACCTAAGTGGCATATCTCACTGTCTACCATAGGGAGCTGTATCTTTCAAAAAGACAGTATTTGAAAATGTGCAGGCACCCAAATATCTGTTCAGTACAGAGTGTAAAATGGAAAGCAGACAAGATAAAATGAAAGGAAGATCAGGAAAATAAGACAGCGTTGCAAAAACTTTGTAATTGGTCAAGAACATTAAGATCTAGGATACATTGACATTCTTTCTCTAAATTTAAGAAAAACTTAAAGAGATAAAGGAATGAGATAGACATTTATTAAGTCAGAAAAGAAAGCCAAAGGAAAAATTATAGCTATTTTAGTTAGAAAAAAAATGATGCATCAGAAATAAGTAATTATTCAAGACATACTGTATTTAACTAATTAAAATACTTATTTTCCCTACGTTTTAGTATTCTTCAAATAAGGAAGAGGCTTACAACAAATGTCATAGTTTAATTGGCAGGACTCTTACTTTCTTAGTAAAACATAAACTACTGGTATATTGCACCCTATGTTGGGGATGTAGAATTGATAAAACTGGATGAGTGAAGAAAAAAGATTATCAAAAGAAGAAGAAGGAGGAGTGGGGGTAGAGGGGGATGAAAAGGAGAAGAAACTAAATGGAATTTAAAAGACTAAATTGCCAATTGGGATACAGATTGAAAGGAAAGAAACCTTCAGGATAAGAGGACAATGGCTAGAATTTAAGATTCATGAAGTCAAGAACCTAATTTATTACAGATTTTATAGCCTCTAGGTCATTGCCAGGCACAGAGTCAGTAGGCACAAACAAATACATTAAGTTAATTGGCTAAATACTGATAATTTACTTCATAGAAAAATTATGCATGTTTCTAAGTACTTTAACATGTTTTAAGAGTACTGCTGATCTGGTTTGTTTGTGCTTGCAATTCTGGTTCTGCCATTGTCATACGTGTATGTAAAGATAACCAAGAACTCCCTAATTATCTTCCCCTCCTGACACATGACAGAGTAATATTTCCCAATCACCATATTTCAGTTAGATAGGCCCATAATTCTGGCCCATGAGTAAGGCCAGTGTATGTCACTTCTGTTGAATTATTTAATTGCTAGTGCAAGATTCTTCTTCACTTCCTTCCTCTATAGCTCAGGGCATGGAAGTATAGGTTAGGCCATCATATCCAAACAGCTGAACTCCGAACCAACACAAGGAACACAACTGCCTTGGAAAGTTGTCTGACTGTGCAATACTTTTGTAAAGAAGCTTTTTATGGGTTTCTAGAATTACTTGTTACTGCAACATAATTAGCCATTTTGACTGACAGTGCACTTATGTGTCAAATGACATTATATAAGAACGTTATAGCTCATTTTTCTTACATTTAAAATGGCTAATGATTATAATACATACCTCAGGTTGTTTCAAGGATTAAATGTGCTAATCTCTGTGAGGTCATCCTGAAAGTTTCTGGCTCATCTGCAGAGTTTATTAAGGCAAAGGAAAATAAAAAAAAAGTGAAAGAAAGTGATCTTCATAGCAGGAAAATTAGATTGTTCATAATTTCATAATGTAATGGAGTAAAGTGTTCAGAATTAAGATAGAAATTACCTGCTCCTTCAGTAGATTTATAACTACTAATCTTGTCTTTGTTATGTGAAGTCAGCAAAAGTATTCTTATATATAAGCATATAGAAATTATAGACATTTTGAAATGTTACCTGAATATATATCCTAGATAAAAGAAAAGAGATTATTCAAATTAGGGATACTTATGATAAAATGGTTTATCTAGACTTACTTTTTTGAACCCTAGTTTAATAAATCTGGTTGGGTAGTATTTTATGTTTTCAGTTTTATTCATATCTGTGGTAAACTGAGGCTCTCCCTGACCTCATACACAATGTCTTCTTCTCTTTCTGTTCCTCCTCCTCTTTCTTTTGTAAGGAATTAATAGCAGGAGGAAAGTAAAGATGTTATGAATGGGTATCGATATTAAGTAGAATGTTTTTGATTAGAAAGATTTTGTTTTATGTGTGTGGTAAAAGAATGGACTCCTGAGGTGTCCATGTTGTAACCTCCAGAATCTATTAACTATTATATAGCAAAGGAGACTTTGTAGATGTGACAGAGTCAAGGATTTTGAGATGGTAGATTATCTGGGGTTGTGCAGGTGCACCCACTGTAATTTCAGTGATCCACACAGGAGACAGGTAGAGTTCCTGTTAGACAGTAGGCAATGTATTACTGAAGCAGAGGGAGAGAGGAGGAGATTTGAAGATGCTACATTCTATCTACAAAGATGAAAGAAAAGGAGGGCTATGAGTCAAAGGATGTAGATGGCCTCTGGAAGCTGGAAAAGATCAAAGAGAAAAGGACAAATTTGTCCTGGAGTCTCAGAGAAGAGAGTCTTGATAACCCATTTTAGACTTCTTCTAACCTGAAGAATAGGTAAGTGTTATTCTAAGCCACTCAATTTGTGCTCATTTATTATAGTAACAATAAGAAGCAAATACATGGTATTTGAAATATTACTTTTTTGTGAAGTCTTTGAGCTTGTTGGCTAAAAAATATTCTGTATCATTGAAATATTTTTGCATGTTAAATCACCAGTGTTATAAGTAGTGTGATATTTTTGTCTTTTTTACCTCAAGCACAAAATAAAGAATAACTTAATAATTTGTCTAAAAGGAGATATTATCCCTCTAGTTCTAAACCTTACTTGTTTTCTTTACTTCATGAACAACTATAATTAATCACATTTAGTTAATGCTTATATTTTTATAATTTCCATGTGTGAATATGATAATCATTTTCATATAAGTATATATACATAAAAGATCAAAATATATTAATATGGAAGAGATAGAAAACATGTGAATCGACTATATAGTTAGTACCTTCTCTTCATAACTTATTGAACCATATTATAAATATCCTCCAGATTTTTGCTCCCTATGTTAGAAACTGCTGTATTAAATGATCATACAGATCCCTTCCTACTGTCTAATGATTCTCTTCCTTTTCTACTGTGAGCTGCTAATACCAAATGTAGTACACATTTGGATGCTATGCAGTATATGATCTTGAATAAGCAATGTGACTAATCCTCATTGTGTATTCCCAAGCTGACTCTTGTGCTCTATTTTCATGTCTCTTGAGCACTATAGCTTATTAAAATTGTCTATTTCTGTAATGTTTCAGTGAAAGGTATTATGATGCAATGTATTTTTTTTTCTCAACTTGCCAAGGTGATGAACTAAAATTGTACAATTATTTGACTAAGGACATTAATTTATCTGTATAACTATATATTCTTTAGAAATCACATGTTGTTATGGCAGGGAATAAGATTAAGTTTCTCACATTTTGAAAAATCAGATAATATACTGCAACTAAAACAATTTTTGTTGAATGAGTCTATTATAACTTCAGCATAATTACACCAGCCTCATGATTTTTCACGTTAGAATGAAATGGAGAACAGAGTCATTCTATTTCTAAAGCACACTGATTTTTTCCCAAAGTTTCTGGCCTCCAGACACCCCAACTGACCTAACCTATCATTACAATGGGCCATAATTTACATGAAAGAGGGAAACCAACCCATAGATGCTTCCATTAACGAGCTAGATGGCTCCAACTATCTGCCAACATTGAATAATTTAAGTGCATTTAACTGCAAAAGGACTTTTAAAAGGAACAGTGATGTTTTCTGCTAAGGTTTGTTTTTTACAATGAAACCTAGCAACCACCCAGGATGTGACTGAATTCCTGCCAGTAATATTAAGGTCAGTAAAATCAAAGCAAGAGATAATAAGCAATCCCCATTAATGCATCTTTGCTTCAACATTCAACTTGATTTTTTTTTCTTAAAGTGAGTAATTTTGCTACTCTAGGATTGAATTATGGCTGCAGAATATACAAATTTCACCTTGCAATTGAACAATATCCAGAAATCACTTCCCTTGCATAAAATTCAGTGATGTTATCACAAAAAACTATCTAACTAATAGGAGGAGTAAGATCGTCTGAAAATGACCCTGAATCTTTCTCTTGGTCTCCATGTACCATGAGCTGGGGAGATCTGGAAGAGAATGGCACAAATACAGTGCCTTAGTGACCTTACATGTTTTTACACAGGCCATGGGGCAAAGGCCCGAAGCACTGTTATCTGGGTCTTGGCAGACTGCCTTTTGATCCCTTCTGCTGAGACGATGGTTAGGCTTGTGTGGCACTACCTTATAGCCATCTCTCAGGCATCCATTTTCCCCCCGGGAGACTATCCTGAGACAGTTTCGCACTGTCTCCAAGGTTCAGAAAAGGTGTGCCCTCATTCTACTTCAAGGCGTACTTACAGACTATAAAACCAGTGAGCTGCAGTTGAGAATTGATTCTCAGCAGTTTTCTACAACTCACACTGCAGTCTCTGGTACTTTGTTACAATACCATCCTCATTTGTGTGGGATCAAGGAGAAAGGAGCTCGCACCGTTAGCTGTTTCTTCCTTTCACTGTATGAGTTAAGTAATAAATTGTGAGTCTGGAGTGGCTGTTATATTAAGTTGGCTAAAAAGTTTTTTTCTGTAAAATAAAAGGCACATTTTTCATTTTCACCAATAACTTTATTGATTTGGATGTTTTGAGTATGTTGGCTATTTCCTTCGTGGTACATTGCTTGTTCTCAATGTCTCAATTTGATAGCTATCAGCTTCAACTTGTGTACCTGACCATGGAGCATTGCCCAGTGATAAATCTCTATAATAAAATGTTGCAAACCACTTTTACAACTTTGTGTTTAACTTTTTAAAAATTATTGTCTTTGTCTTTACAGGGCCATGGCTACTATTCTTCTAATGGAAACAATTACAATAACATTTACTTCCTGCAAAACTTAGAGGGATTCAGCTTCCTAAGCACCCCAAATATCAGACAACCCTTAAAAATAGCTAGAAGCACATTTGGATCACATAGAACTGTTACAGAATACAGGGGGCCAAAGGCGATGATATACTATTACTGAAAGAAACACCCCAGGCTCATTATGTCCACCGCTTTATAGGAAAGACATCTCTCAATTCCAGATTCATGAAAAGGAAAGGAAATGTTTATTTAATGCTGTGCAGACTTAAAGTAGTGACCTAATGTCTTCATCAAAATCTCAAAGTCCCTTAAAACACCCACAAACACACATAGTCCTTCCTTCCCCCTTTGCCCAGTCTGGGGTACCATATCTCAGGAGAAGAAACAGAAGTCCATGGCTCAGGCAGCTCCTGGTTCTTCCCAGTAACCCATCTCAGCTGGTAGGCCTCCCCCTTGGTTCCCGGCACTATCTCTACTAAAGCTGGGTGGTGGTTCTCCTTTCTAAAGCTGCAGGGTCCCCACTCTGGCAAAGCCGTGTGGTTCTCCCTCTGCACTAACTGTGATCCTCGCTCCAATGGCTGCACGTCTAGGTTTAAATCCCCGAGCCAGTGTTCCTCTACAGCCCCATTTCTGACTCCTCCCACAATTGGCTACACTTGCCAGCACTCCCATATCCTTCCAGCTTTACTGGGTTGCCATCATGAGTCTGGGCAGGAGTGGCCTCATGTCATGGAGCCAATCTTCTCCAAGCTTTCATGCAGGCACTGTAACTCGGGGGACCTGTCCCCCCAGTTATGTCTTGGTAGAGAAGTTACTTCCATTCCCCTGGCTCAGAGCATGTCCACAGCTATTTAACATATCTATGCAACCAGTTAAAAGTTATAGATATGCTAAATGACCATGCCAGAGGTTAGATGCAAAGCTGTTGCTATGCAAAACAGCTCTCAATGGCCCTAATCCATTTGTCCCTTCCCCCAACTCACACCCGTCAGGAAAGGGGTGAGGACATCTTATATGTCTTTCTAATATTTCCTGGACACCCTGAGTTCTGTGCCCCATTTCAAATCCCTATTTGGGCCCCCCCTCTTGGCTGAACCCTGTAACAGAACCCAGATCAGTAAGTTGGGTGGGTGTCTCTCGATGGATCAGATTGTTTATCCTAAGAAGGCTCCTTCCCTGGAATATAAACCCATCTTTTGTGCTCAACAGATGATCCAGTCCCTAGCATGTTCATCTGAGCGATGATGAGAAGGTAGGGAAAAGAGATGATGCCTTTTTGTCCTTTGCCAAGTTTTGGCTTCTGGAATTCTCCTTTCTCTGAGCCCATTCTAAGGAAGTAATGGAAGTTTTCCTACCACATATTATATCTTAGAGAGAGTCACCTTAATAAGGTAGACATTTCACAACACTAATATTTAAGGAAACATGTTGTTAGGGGAGCAATTTATAAGTTGAAGACCAAAGCTCAAGTAACTAAGACTATGACTATTTTTGCAGTTAAAGACTTTAAAAAGATAATCCATTAAGGTAAATGAAGTCATATGAGTGTAACCTAATCTAATCTGCCTGATGTTTACATAAGAAGAAAAAATTTGGAAACACAGGAGACACCAGAGGAGCATGTGCGAAGAGGAACAACAATGTAAAGAATCAGCAAGAGGGCAGCCATGTCCAAACCAAGGAGAGAGACCTCAAAAGAAATCAAACCTGCCTGATTGGCGTAGCTCAGTGGATTGAGCGTGGGCTGTGAACCAAAGTGTCGCAGGTTCGATTCCCAGTCAGGGTACATGCCTGAGTTGTAGGCCATGACCCCCAGCAACCGCACATTGATGTTTCTCTCTGTCTCTCTTTCTCCCTCCCTTCCCTCTCTAAAAAATAAATAAATAAAATCTTAAAAAAAAAAAAAGAAATCAAACCTGCCCGCACCTTGATCTTGGACTTCTAGATTTTAGAACCATAAGAAAATAAATTTCTGTTTCAAGTCACTCCATCTGTGATATTTTGTTATGGCAGCTCTAGGAAAAAAATACGTACATTAGGAACAAGATGAAGGCTGACATGAATTGGAATGAGAGATGTCAAGTGCATAGGAATTCCTTATGTACTAACTGCCAGCTTACATTTGCCTTTGAACTTACAAGGCCCATGCTCACACAGTGTAGAAGACCACAGGAGCTTAGAAATGTCACACCTCATCGCAGCTGACACATTTTTAAGCTAGAGATTTGCTGCTCTAGTCCAGTCCACTGACTCTAGCTACACCACTGCAGCCCTTGAACCAAATACTTGTCTTGTTTTTAAATTTCTGGAACATCTGAAATCTGACAATGGTGGTCTTTTTGTCACAGAACTGGTCTGCAAATAATGCCTTTCAAGATATTAAGTGAACGCTTCATACTCCTTACCATCCACAGGCATCTTGGAATTTTGATCATCAGAAAGAAAGAAGAAAGAATGGGAAGGATCAGATTAGGGAACAAGTTAAAGACCCCAAGGACAAAGACAATGGCCTGGGGACAGACTGTGAGCCTGGAGGGTGGGGATGGGGCAGGGCAGAGCAATGGGGGTGTGGGAAATTGGGATGACTGTAATTGAATAATAAAAAAGAGAAGGTAACTGATTTAAAATTTTTTCTGACTACCACCTTTACCTCTTCTTGGTTTATGTATCTTAGCAAGGAAGTTTTGTTGCTGCAAGTGACTGTAATCAGAAAGGGTTAATCCTCCCTCAGTAGCTTCCTGAGTAATTATAAAGGTGTTCAAGTTGGGACTTACATACACCCATTTCAAGTTTCACCATTTCTGGGTATGATGCTTTATTCCCTTATTCTTTTTTTCCTATAGGCAACACCAGGTCATCCTGATTGGTATAAACTCTGGGTGGCAGCCTGGACAAGAGTGAGCCTAGGAAATTCAGATTTAATTCCAGTTCAGTTATTTGAATTCTTATGTTGAATTGGCATAGTCCTATATCATAAAGGCAATGACCACTTGGTTTTATATACTACCATGAGGCATAGTAGGGAACCAAAGTAGGGAACACAATAGACCTCCCTAAATAGTATAAAAATGTCCTTGACCTTCAAGGATCTGACCTTTACAAACAAAGAATCTGAATGCAAGAAGGAAATGATTATATGATGGGTAAAGTTACATTTTTTCTAAAATGATACACACTGATTTTGCTGTAGTAGAGGACAAGCAACAACCCAGGTACCTGTCAGAGTAGGTAACATGTGTTATTAGATCCTAAAAGGTGTGGGGGAGCGAGGGATGTTGGTGATCTTTGTTTTTAAGAAATGCCCTTTGAGCCTTCTTCAGGAAAAAACACTGGTGAAGCTGTCCTAAACTGTTGCCAGAATCTTCAGTTTAACAGACTGCTATATTGGCTTCATCCACTGGACACTCCTGTCCCCAATTTGATCACTATTCCCCTTAACCTAGTGGATGAGTCTATGGAAAAATGCAGAGAATGGCTCTTGATCCTGCATCCTCCAAGTTAAAAACAATTGTACTATATCCCCCATGCCCATTTCAATAGTTATCACTTTTTCATTCTGTGTGGAAAAGAGTGCCACCTGGCTGTACTATAGAAGACAATAAAGACTTAACTTAATGTCTTTACCAGGCCCTTCAAAAGTGAGGACTAATAAAATGTTTTTCAAACTAAATTGGAAAGTCTTCGATTATATTTTTTAAGTGGAAGCCATATATTACCTGCCTCCTTTCCAAAACATGGTGAATTTCTCCTAAGAGATGGTCATATGAAACCTTCAAGTGTTTAAATGAACACTACTCTGACCTTTGAAGCCTTTCAGGTCATTCTCAATTCCTTGGCGTGCTTTGGATTTAGAAATGCCCTAGAACTCCTTCTATCATGCAGAGATGGAATACATGTAAATAGCAATATATTCTGTGGTACTTAATTAATGCCTTGGGCCACATGGAACAGTGAATTCAGAAACCTGACAAGAATGGTACATGATTTTCTAAGGTAGACCCTGACAATTAAGGGAATTTTTCAGCTGGTTGTTACCAAGATGCTAGGGTCTGTCTGAAGTCTTCAGCCAGGACTCATTCTTCCACTTGAAGTCATGTTGATAATAGATAGATTAAAAGCTAAAGACAAATTTACAGATTTGGTCCCCATCACTGACTATTCAATTAATCAGCTAGTCAATGGAAGAAGTATACATATATGGGGGAATTTCCCTGGAGTCAAGATTGTCAAAAATGACGGACAGATTTGGTTGGCAGGTCATGTTCTATGAATCTCTTTTATTTCTGTGTATCTTGGTCTAGATTCCTCTTAATAGTGTTTGCATAGTGAAGACCCTGGGAGATAGAAATAATACCTCCATTCAACACAACAGGCATATTTGTTAACTTTCTAGTACAGTAAAATACTGTTTATGTCTTGAGAAAAGGGTACTTATATTTAGTATCCACGGAAGCTTAGGTGTCCTAAACTTAGGGTTTCTCTACTATTAACTCACTCATATGCAAGCTTCACCTGATCGTCTTTGCCTTGCCATGTGGGAATTGCAACTTGAGTAACTTGCTTGAGAAAATGCTGATATTCTGGCTATTGGAAATGTTGTGAGTAGTCAAGTCCTCGAGCCTCACTCAGGAGACTCATATCTTCTGCAAGGATCCCTGTAACAGTAGCAGGCTAACTTGGTATTTTGCAAGAAGGATAAAATCAAACATTTCACAGTACTTGACACTCTGAGACATACTTGAGTATAGATATCCTAGTTCTTATTTTAAAAAAAAAGAATAAAAAAATAAATTATCAAGAGATTATTAAGAAACCAATATAGATAATATCTAATCATTATTCAGTATTATCCCAAGTGGAAAATTAAAAGAACCTTGCTTAAAACTCCTTATGAATATATCTGTCTCGGGATTTAAAAAAAAATTCTTCTTTGACACTTTCATATAAAAGAACCATTTAATTAATTTAATCCAAGGCAGAGAGAAAGGAATATTTCCTATTCTTTAGGAAATAAACCTATAAGACATTGAGTAAAATAGCATTATTCAATTATACAGTAGAAAGAGGAGGGGGTCTATTCATACAAAGGACTCTGGGAACTAGTGCAAAGAGAAAAGGCTCCCAATTTTCTGTCTCTCCTAACACACAGGACAACACATGCAGAATTGGTATTCATCCTGGTCCACCAGTACAGATGTGAACATGTAAAATATGCTGGATAAGGCCATTATAGCTGCCATCCCATTTTATTTTATTTTTTCTGCAAGAGAGAAAGAGGCAGACAGACAGGAGGAGCGAGGTTAAGTACCATCTGTTTGGACTGATGATCCTGCTCCAGCCCTGGTGTGATGGACCCTCGAACCACCTGAGAGGCTGAGAGGAAGTCCCTCTCACACTTGCTGGCATGTCAGGGAGCCTCCAGAACCCTACTCCAGGGAATCAGCCAACAACTACTCCGATTAACCACGGTCTCTGCTGTATCCACTATTAAATGTTTTAAATATCACAACTGATGCATTATTTGTTTCAGGATCACACTGAAATCTCTATTAAAATATTTGACCATTTCTTTTATTATTTATTTAAAGTATATGTTAAAAAACAAGAAAGACCTAAAGAATGGTTGTCCTAGAATAAGTGTTTGAAAATGCCAGTAAAGAATGGTCGATGGTTTCCCTTAAATACTTAAAAGTATATCATTTGTCTATATTTGGTAGTAGTTTTAAACTTCTGCCTATGCTGATTTTAATGGGCTAGAAATAAAGCTATAAAATGGGTCGCGGGAAACTAGACATCTCTGTCCTCAACCAGAACTGTTTCTTTTTTTGTATGGGAAGTGGGAAATTCCAATTATACACTGAAGTTTCAAGGCCATCTGTGTATTTTTAATGTAAGACATTTATATACATTTTACATAGAAATTTAATAGAAGAAATGTATATAGGGAAGACATTAAGGATTTTCTTAATATAATCTGTGTATTTCATGTAAGTGTAGTGTGTGTGTGTGTGTGTGTGTGTGTGTGTGTGTGTGTATCTCCAGGGAATCTCTGGATGAGCAAATACAGTCCTGGTGGGTTATAAAAAGTTTTCTTATCTAGATGTGTTGGTGAATCATATGAAATTAAGGTGGAAGAAACTATAGTGAATTTTTAAGCTATATCAATGCTATTATCCAAAGATTACTTGGATGTTGTTCAAATGTCATTGTATCAGTCATTATTTATTATTTTCTTTTCTGACAGCTAAGTTTAATTGCATTGTGTTGAATCACCATAAGGTTGAAAGAGAGAAACCTTCCATGTTTCAGCTTTCTGTCTACTTATCCTCACTTTTTAAAAAATACTTTTTTCATTAAGCTCCCTCTTTCTTACATTTAAAGTGTGACTTGGTCTCATTCTTTTTTTTTTTTTAATGGAATAAAGAGATGCTGGTATTTAAAATATTGCTATTCGGTTTTGTTCAGTCAAAGCACATCCCAGAATCTACATGGACTTAAAAACATCAGGCAACTGATTTCTGTTTAGTTCAAAAGTACAGCCAAATTCTTTTGTCCTTTACGCATCTATGGATCTAAGAATCAAAAGCTTCCACCTTGCAAAGTAATGTCACTAACTTTTTAATCTGCTACAGCTGCTGTGCAGCTTAGCAGCTTCTGAGAAGATGGATCCTTATTTTAGACAATTGGACTGACTAACAATATTTCTAGGCAGAATTATGGTACAATTTTGATTCTACATGACTCAGAGGCTTATGATCAAGTCAGCTTTGTTCTGGCTTACTCTAAACTAATATACTGATTTCAGAAAAAGTTGCACTTTTGAAACAACAGAAACTACCATTAAGTTCTTTGGACATTAAATAGTGTTATGAGGTACAGACCCTAAATTTCAAACACTCAAATTCCTGAATATTCCTGGCAACCTACATAATACATATGCCTGCTGCTTGTGATGGGGAAGTCTCTCTTACTGCTTGCTCTACATCAAATATCTAGAGCTTGGACAAGGTGGGACACTCCTTCCAGGGCAAAACTAGGTCCCAGTCCCTTCCTCTTGCTGCTTTTTTGTTTCCTGTTTCCGCTCTTATTTCTGATGCCGTGTCACCAGTATAGGATTTTGTCATTCATCTATATTAAATCTGTTTTAATCATTGAAAACTGTCACATTTAATTGTAACCTCATTAAAATCCCTAACAGATTTTATTAAAATGATCACCAAGCATATGATTTTATAAATCTGATGTGTATTTCTTTACATATTATTTCCTACTCTATGCTACATCCAGTACCATAGATTGACATGAAATATATAATCAGCACCCAAGCACACTCCATTTGACAGGACATAGAATAGATAGTGACTCACTGGAGGCTTAAGATCATAGAACTTATTTATAGCAGAGCTTACAAATATTTCTTTGTCTTTGCCAGGCAGGGTGAAGCTTCTAGGATTCAGGTGCTTGTTCCAACATTGGAGGCTGTGGAGTTCTGAGAACACCATGGCACTGGGTTTGTCAATTTTCTAATACAGGAGAAGATGAACACTTACATTCATATAGCATCTCTCAACTTTAAAATATTGAGCAATTAAAAAATTCTATAGATCAAATAACAAATGTCAAATTTTGTCCTTAGGCTTCCAGTTTGCTATTTCTTTACTTTTTGCTCTTGCTTTTGTTCTCTCTCTCTCTCTCAGTGAGGAGTTACTCCCAAACATAAACTGAGAATATTTGGTGAGGAAATGATTCAAAATAAGGGAATCATTCTGTGATTCATAGGATAACCAGCAAAGATTATTTGAAACTGTTTTTTGACAATGTTAAAATCTAAAGATAAATATAAAACTATCATGCTTCTTTTCCACTTTAAGCATATATTTTTGTGAAATGCTATTACGTTAAATTTAAAAAATAATTATCTGTGAAGAAAACATGCTAACACTTGATTGCACTTACTAAAAAACTTTCCTGTTAAAAATCAATTTTAATGGGTTACTCTGCAGAGCTTCCCAAGATGTGTGTTTAGTATAAATGTGTGACATCTGTGGATTACTGTCATCCATTCAAGGATTATCTCAATGGCTAAGACATTGATCTCTCAGCTGAACCATCTCAAAACTGAATGCAAATTAGTAGCGCCTACCTGAAAGAACTTTGACTTTGATTATCTGAAGTGTCTCTTCATAGTTTAAAGAAAATCACTCAAAAATAAGAAAGGATAAAAAAGATCTGAAGATCGTAATCAACATGCAGGGTCTGGCAGAAGTAAGGCCTACTTGAGTGTGGTTGGCAGGCTAATAATATGGGTGTAATTATTTTTAGTTTTAATTTGAACATTTCACCTAAAATGTCATATGGTGTGCTTGACTGTGGTGTTGTTATGTTACCAAATTAAATGCTTATGATTTTGTAATAAAAAAGGGGTATCATCTGTGCCAGACCCTGTACTTGTTGACATATAGAAAGCTGAAGCCAACAACAGCATTTACCTCTTTTCAGAGCATATGTTCATCAATATCAGCCTATGGTAAGCCATAATAAAGCCTCAGCAAAATTTAAAATATTGCAATAATTGGAAATCATAAAATACTTTAAATAATTAATGCATATTCCCTAGTTATGGGATTAAGATGGAAGTCAATGATAAGACTACAGTAAAAATATGTTGTACTATTGTTACAGAACAAACAAGAGGGGGGGCATGGGATGATATACTATTTATTGAAAAAAAAGCCCCTGGGTCCGTCATGTCCGCTGCCAGAGGAAAGACATCTCTCAATGCCAGAGATTTGTGAAAAGGAAAGGAAATGTTTATTTAATGCTATATAGACTTAAAGTAGTGACCTAATGTCTTTACCAAAATCCCAAAGTCCCTTAAAACACCCACAAACAGACACAGTCCTTCCTTCCTTCCCCCTTTGCCCAGTCCAGAGTACCGTATCTCAGGAAAGGAAGTAGAAGTCCATGGCTCAGGCAGTCCTCTGGTTCTTCCCAGTTAGTACTCCATCTCGAATGGGAGACCTCCCTGGGTTCCCAGCACCCTCAGCCGAGTTGCCGGGATCTCTGCTAAAACCAGGTGGTGGTTCCCCCTTCTAAAGCTGCGGGGGTCCCCACTCTGGCAAAGGCACGTGATCCTCTCTCCCAGGGCCACGGGAGTTCCCACTCAGCCAAAACCGCGTGCTTCTTCCTACAAAGCTGTGGGAAGGGGAACTCCCCACTCTGCCAAAGCCACATGGTTCTCCCCTCAATGGCTGCCTGTCTGGGTTTAAATCCCCACGCCAATCTTCCTCTGCAGCCCCATTTCCGACTACTCCTACACTTGGGCACACTTGCCCTCAATCTGCTGTCTTCTCCAGCTTTTCTGGTCGCCATCGTGGATCTGGGCAGGTATGACCCCATGTCATGGAGCCAATCTTCTCCGAGCTCCTACGCAGGCGCTGTAACTCGGGGGACCTGCCGCCTAGTCACATCTTGGGGGGAGGTCCCTTTCCATCCCCCTGGCCTAGAGCATGGCCACAGCTATTTAGCATATCTAAGTGACCATCCAAAGGCTATAGGTATGTTAAATGACCATGCCATGGATTAGCTGCAAAGCTGCCCTGCATGTTCTTGCTCTGTGTGCCCCTTCCCCCAACTCACACTTGTAGAGGGAAGGAGTGAAGACATCTTAAAATCTCTTGAACACCTTGAGTTCTAGACCCCATTTCAAATGCCTATTTGGGGTCCCCCCTCTTGGCTGCACCCTGTAACACTATCAGAAAAGTAAATAATACATTTCTAAACATCTCCTGGATCTAATAGAAATCAGCATAAAGATTAGAAAATTGTTGAACTGAATTATAATAAAAATGGTGGATGAAAACTTGTAAAATACAATTAAAACAATGATTAAAGGGAAATATATAACCTTTAATGCACAGATGAGAAAGAAGAAAGCAACAAATGAACTTCCTATGTCAAGAAGAAACAGAATGGGAAAAAGAAAAGAATCATACAGACATAAACCATATTGATTACAATTTTTTTAAAATTAATGTAGAAAGGAGAAAATAACAAAGCTAATAGTTGAAGCTTTGAAAAAATAAAATATTAATCAATTTGATAAATCTTCAACAAGATTGATCAAGGCAAAAGGAGAGGGAAAAAAGAATATAAAAATGAAAATGGTAAAGTGGGCATGAGCATAGATCTATACTACAAATAATAAAAGAATATTGTGAACAACTTTGAGCGAAGGAATTTGATCATTTACTTAAAACGAACAAGTGCCTCCACAAATACAATTCACCAAAGTTCCGTGATGACATACCAAAGCTCAGTAGTGAGGCATCTGTTAAAGAAATTAAGTTTGTTGTTTTTTGAAAGTTCCCAAAAGAAAACTCTGAAACCAGATGGGCTTAATAGTGAATTCTTCCAACTATTTAAAAAAGAAATAGCCCCAATCCTGCACAAATCTTCTGATAAACAGGACAAGAAATTAAAAGTGACTTTTTCTAACTACTTTTATGAGGTTAAGAAAACCATGAATTCTAAATCCTCTCAGGAACAGTCCAAAAAGAAAAAAAAATATCAACAGAAGGCAATTAATTCTAACACTAAAAGAGACTTTGGTTAGAGGGAAGCTCTTGGGGTCTTTGAAAGCCAGGGGTTGAGACTAAAATAACCTAGGTTTATATAAAGTGAGTCCCACCTACAGGTACTTGATCACTGTCTAACTTCCTGAATCTCATTCCCCGGGGTCTCCTTCTGCAGTGCTTTTTGCAAATAATATTTTCATATTATTACAAAACTCAAATTCCCTTAAACATCTTATGCCAGATGGTCTCACCCTCTACATATGTTTCCTTGGCAATTTCTCTGCTGTCAAACTCCTCATGGACTGTCAGCAGTCAGTCAAGTACAGGTAGTGTTGCATACTTGGCTTTCACCCCGGGCACTACCTCAAGGCCAGGAAGCTTGCACAACTGTCAGTGTTTCTCAAGCCCTCAGAAATTGAATTTTGTAATTTTTTTTATATTCAGTGCACCATTCAAATGCTTCTTTCAATACTGACTTTTCTTCCCCTGTATAATTTCTTAGATTACTGTAGCTGGTACAGTCCATATTGGACTATATCCAGAAAAGTGTTAACATAGCAAGCCCGAGTCTGCTATTGCTGGAAATGCCCTTGGTGGGCATCTGAGATTTAGGGAGAGTTCTCATCATTTTCCAAACTAATAAGCATGGCTCACTGTGCCTAGACTGCTTGTACAAACAGTAAGTCTTGTGCTGAACACCTGCTTTCTGTCTAGGAGTCTAGAATTTTGAAGTATGCCAGACAGAGGGTGCCTACATGACCAGATCCCACTTATAACCCTGGGTACTAAGCGTTGAATGAATTTCTCTGATAGACATTTTATTCATATTATCTTAGCTCAGCGCTAGAATTAAACACATACTGTGTGACTCAGTTGGGAAAGAACTCTTTGAAACTTCTTTGCAAAGGTGCTAGATTAGTCAGCTTGGGCTGCCAAGACCAAATACCATAGACTGGGTGGCTTAAACAAGAGAAATTCATTACTGTTCTGGACATTGGAATCCTCAGATCAGGATGCCAGTGTGGTCTGATGAGAACTTTGTATTTGGCCACCTTTTCCCTGCATCCTCACATGAGGGAAAATTACAGAGTAGAGATTTAAGATACAGATACAGATGAAGATCTGGATATTAATAAAATGTAAATATAAATGTAGATATAGATATAGCTAGATGATATATATATATGATATAGATATAGGCACAGGTATAGGGGATATGTAGATATAGATATAGATAGATACATGATGTCTTTTCTTATTAGGACACTAATCTCATTAGACCAGACCCTACTCTCATAACCTCATCTCATCTTAATTACCTCCCCAAAATATGACCTACCCAATCAAAGTTCTAGAGTCAAAACTCACTATCCTTCTTCATATTTGTTTCCTAAGTGAGTTAATTCCAAGGACAATATTGCTTTTGCCAGGTATTTTTTGCGTTGACATGCAATTAATGGCTTAGTTGCCATGATGTCCTGCTAATTGATTTAATTCTATAATGTGCTTTGATTGAAATTCAGTACTATAATATGCTTGGATACATGCTTAAAGTTACATGCTTAATTTCAGATCATTTTTCCTGTAAATTGATACCCCAAAGGCCTATTTTTTAAGTTTACAAGAAAATAAAGTATACTCCAGACTTCCAGCCAATATGGAGGCATAGGTAGACACACTGCCTTCTCGCACAACCAAGATAGGGACAACAATTTAGAAACAGAATAACAACCAGAACTGACAGAAAATTGATCTGAATGGAAGTCAGACAACCAAGAAGTTAAAATAGACACGTTCATCCAGACTGGTAGGAAGGGTGGAGTCAGGCTTCCAGGTTAGGGTCGTGGTACTGAGAACAGAGAGCATTGGAACCGGGTGCATAAGGCATCCAGGGCATGCAAGACCGCAGCAGGCAGACCCTGAGTGTGCAAGCGGCGGCTGGCAGACCCTGGCCAAGGGGTGGCAACTGGCAGACCCAGGGAGGAGGCAATTGTGAAGCAAGACACTGCGGCAACCCAGGACCCCAGCGCTGGGAAATAGAGCCTTGGGGCACTGATTGAGAACACCTGTGGGGGTTGAAGCCCAGGGAGAGGCTCCCAGCCTCACAGGAGAGGTCCTTGGAAAGTCCCATGGGATGCACAAGCCCACCCACACGGGAATTGACACCAGAGGGGCCCAGTTTGCTCGGGGGAAGCAGAGGAAGGGACTGAGGTCTGACACAGTTCGGAGCAAGCGCCATTGTTCCCTCTCAGACCCCACCCCACATATGACGTAAAAAGCCAGCAACTGAGGTGCCCTGCCCTGGTGAACACCTAAGGCTCCACCCCTCATATGTAACAGGCTTGACCAGGCCTAAGAAAAAAAAAAAGATGGCTTAGACAGAATTGAAAGCCCCAGAATCAGTACTTTTAAGTGACTGTGAGATAGCCAACCTATCAGATGCACAGTTCAAAGCACTGGTGATCAGGACGCTCACAGAATTGGTTGATTCTGGTTGCAAATTAGATGAAAAAATGAAGGTTACACTAAGTGAAATGAAGAAAAATGCACAGGGAACCAATAGTAATGGAATGAAAGCTGGGTCTCACATCAATGGAGTGGACCAGAAGGAAGCAAAAAAACATACAATCAGAAAAGAATGAAGAAATGAGAATTCAAAAAAAATGAGGAGAGGTCTATAGGAACCTCTAGGACATCTTTAAATGATCCAACATCTGAATTATAGGGATACCAGAAGGAGAAGAGGAAGAGCAACAAGTGGAAAACTTGTTTGAACAAATAATAAAGAACTTCCCCAATGTGGCAAAGGAAATAGACTTCCAGGAAGTCCAGGAAGCTCAGAGAGTTCCAAAGAAGTTGGACCCAAGAAGGAACACACTAAGAAGTAGGAGCCAAAAAGGAACACCCAAGAAGGAACACATTATAATTACATTATTCAAGATTAAAGAGAAGGAAAGAAACTTAAAAGCAGCAAGAGAAAAGGGGACAGTTACCAATCAGGAGTTCCCATCAGACTGTCAGGTGATTTCTCAAAGGGGACCTTGCAGGCAAGAAGGGGCTGGAAAGAAGTATTCCAAGTCACGAAAGGCAAAGACCTACATCTCAGATTGCTCTATCCAGCAAAACTTTCATTTAGAATGGAAAGGCAGAAAAAGTGTTTCCCAGATAAGGTCAAGTTAAAGGAATTCATCATCACCAAGCCCTTATTTTATGAAATGTTAAAGGGACTTATCTAAGAAAAAGAAGATGAAAAACATGTATAGTAAAATGACAGCAAACTCAGAATTATTAACAACCACACCTAAAACAAAAACAAAAAGGAACTTAGCAAACAACTAGAAGAGGAACAGAACCACAGAAATGGAGATCACAAGGACGGTTAGAACCAGGGGAGTGGGAGGAGGAGAGAGGGGGAAAAGGTACGGAGAATAAGTAGCATAGATGGTAGGTCAAAAATAGACAGGGGGAGGGCCAGAATAATATAGGAAATGTAAAAGCTAAAGAACTTATGACACATGGACATGAACTAAAGGGGGGGCAATGTGGGTGGGAGGGAGTGGGCAGGGTGGAGAGGAATGAAGGGGGGTAATGGGGCAATCGTAATAGCATAATCAATAAAATATATTTAAAAGAAAGAAAATAAAGTATACTCCTTGGGTCTTATTAAATGATCAAAATGTCCTCCCCTTCCTCTTTGACTTAAAGATGGTATAAGCGGCATTCTTCAATTTATCTTTCCTCCTATCAGTTCACATCTAAATTTAACCCAGAGGGATATAAAGAAGTTCATTCTCTAGGATCCTTTTCTCTCTTCCACCACTGTCCAGTTTTCAACCCAGTTTTCTCTACAGGGTCTACTTCTTCCTTCAGTCCTCTGATTCATCATGGCAATGATTAAGTCACATCCTTCCATTAAAGCTCTAACAGTGCCATGCAGCTTTCTTTTTTTGTGATAACTATTGATGGTAATATACTTACTTTTGTGTGATTGTCCAAGTACTGTTTTACTCACTAAACACTGGGATTTTTGGATGTAGGAAACATCTGTGTTTATTTACCATTTAATTCCAAATACCTGGCTGTACATCCAGTTCGTAATTGGTTCTCAATCAGTATTTGATATAATGAATATATGGACTTTCCTTTTGCATTATTATTAAATATATTTATTTTTCTCTTTTTGGCTTTCCTAAAGATTTTACTCTATTAATGTAGCCTGAGATTTTGAAATGAGTATGTACAGCATCTTGCATTATCTGTGTATGTGGAGGAAGAGAGGAAGGGAGGGAAGAAATAGGAAGGGAAGTAAAAGGGTGGGGAGAGAGACAAAACCATTTTTTTTTATTTGAATACTCTTCCCATTAAAAATAATCTAATTTTGGATACAAGCAGTTCATTGAAATTATTAGGTTTTTAGAATGAATCATGGAACTCAGAATACCTTTCTTCAAACTACTCTTTTGATGACTCTTATTAACTGTCTGGGTATAGTATGCATTTTAGTATTATCTTTAGTCTTTTCAGCAGACACTTCTTTGAAGGAATAGTCAAAAAAAATTTTTCCCTCTCTTTGGCAGGCAGTGAATGGGACTTAATGTTATCAAAGTAAGAAATCCAAATCCAAAGAGCTATTTTGTCATATTATATTTGAGATGTGATAACTATCTCATCAGTTTAGAAATTCTCTATTCTTTTTACCCAATATTCTCCTGAATCTTAATTGCAACTTTATACAATTGTTCTTACATCTTAGTCTCAACTGATCTCCCTTCTTTCTCTACTCCTATCCACTTTACCATTAGGCAGGTTTTACTCTTTTCAATTCTGTCTTCTGATGGACTTTATACCAATTTCAAAGATGTGAACAATTAGAGATACTTGTCTTTGAGCATGGAAACTGGGCCAGACACTCTCCTGAATAAATCTAAAAATGAGAGGTTGCTCTGAGTTGCCTAAGATGACAGTACAATCTCTTCTCTGGGCTGCAAGGACAACCATCTTTGTTTCCAAAGTTTGATTAGGCAACACTAAGGAGCGCCTTACTGAGTTAAGTGAACAGGGTAAAAGGAAACTAACCTAGCTATATTTTGATGTTTTCCAGATAGATGTACTGGTGAAAGTGAGGAGAATTCTATAGGAAAAACATGTGTATAGTTAACTTTTGTTATGGGAAATCTTGAGGTGACCGGAAGCATATAACATTCTGAAGACTAGGATGACTCTCTGGGTGGTAGGGAAGGACATATGAAGAATACACCCGAGAGAAAGAGCCATGTGACTTAGATGGACACCAATGACAGTTAAAAATGATTCAAGTCAAGCAGTGTCTTCAGTTTCTTATTTCTTTCGATATCAGTCCCTTCATCCACTCAGTTCAGTGGTTTAGAGTTCCTATATGTTAAATTCATTGAAATTTAGCCTAATCCATTTTGCTCTTCCTGTGAAACCTAATAAGGTCATGATAGCTCAAAGTGGGCAGTTTCTTCCTTACGCCTCTTAAATATTTTTGTTCCAGATTATATATTCCTTTGTGATTCTAAAAAAAACCACTGCCAAAGTCAATATGAATAAATTCTAATTTAGGAAAATAATTAGTTATGAGAAAAGGTTTTTTTTTCCAAACAACATTGAGTACTTCTCTTATGAAATAGTTGTTTGTATTCTTTCTATAGTGCACTAAGTAAAATGAGTTATTTTGAATTTTAAGAAAGGAATCAAAAAGAGCTACTAAAATCTCTTAGAATGGAATAATGTCAATGTGATTTCATTATGTAAAACCCATTAGATGAAAAAGATGGCAATATTTCTAATACAAGCATACATCATTTTTGTGCTACACAGATATTGCATTTTTTTTTGACAAATTGAAGTTTTGTGGGCAATCCTGGGTTGAGCAAGTATTGCAGTGCTATTTTTTTCCAACAGCATTTGCTCAGTTTGTGCCTCTATCACATTTTGGTAGTTCTTTTAATATTTCAAACATTTATTATTATTATTGTTATTTTTTGTTATGGTTATCTATGATCACTGATCTTTGGTATTGCTATTGTAATTATTTTGGGATGTCACAAACCACACCTGTCTTTATGTAAGACAGAAAACTTATTTGATAAATGTTACATCAATAACCAGATGAACGGATTAGTCAAAGAACATTTATGTATCACCTATGGACATGGACAACAGTGTGGAGATTGACTGTGGGAGTGGGGATGGGCCAGGGTGAAGGAGGGGAAATGAAGAAAACTGAGACAACTGTGAGGGCTTAAATAATAAAATATTTTAAAGAAAAAAACCTGTCTTCTTTTCCTTTCCTCAGTCTTCCCTCTTCCCTGGAACACAACAATATTGAATTTAGGCCAGTTAATAACTCTATCTTGGACTCTAAGTGTTCAAGTGAAAGGAATAATCACACATTTCTCAATTTAAATCAAGAGTTAGAAATGATTAAGCTTAGTGAGGAAGACATGTTGAAAGCCAGGATATTCTGAAACGTAGGCTTCTTGCACCAGTTAGTCAAGTTGTGAATTCAAGGAAACAGTTTTTTTTTAAAGATTTTATTTATTTATTTTTAAAAAGAGAGGAAAGGAGGGAGAAAGAAAGGGAGAGAAACATCAATGTGTGGTTTCCTCTTGAGTGCCCCCTACTGGGGGCCTGTCCTGTAACCCAGGCATATGCCCTGACTGGGAGTTGATCCAATGACCCTTTAATTTGCAGGCCAGCACTTAGCCCACTGAGCCACAACAGCCAGGGCAGGAAACAGTTCTTGAAAAACATTAAAAGTGTTACTCCAGTGAGAACATAAATGATATGAAAGTTAAAATGGTCTTATTAAAAATATAGGTAAAGTTTTAGTGGTTGGACTAGAAGATCAATCAGCCACAGCATCTCTTTAAGACAAAGCCTAATGCAGAGCAAAACCTAACTCTTCTCACTTCTAGGAAGGGTGAAAGAGGTGAGGAATGTTTAGAATAACTTTTGAAACTAGCAGAGGTTGGTTCATGAGGTTTAAAGAAAGCAATCATTTCCATTATATAAAAATGCAAGATGAAAAAGCAAGTGCTGATAAAGAAGCTATAGCAAGTTATCCAGAAGATTAGATAAGAAAATTAATGAAAGTGGCTATACTAAACAACAGACATTCAATGTTAATGAAACAGCCTCTATTGGAAGAAGATACCATCTAGGACTTTCACAGCTAGAGAAGAAAAGTCATTGTCTGGCTCCAAAGATCCAAAGGACAGGCTGACTTTCTTGTTAGGGAATAATGCCACTGGTGACTTTAAGTTGACACCAATGCTTATTTACCATTCCAAAAATCCTAGGGCCATTAAGAATTCTGCTAAATCTACTCTGCTTGTGCTCTATAGATGGAACAGCAAAGCCTGAGTGTCAGCACATCTGTTTACAGTGTAGTAAAGCCTAAAGTTGTGACCTATTGATCAGAACAAAAAGAGGCTCCGTTGAAAATATTATTGCTCATTGACAACGTAACTGGTCACCCAAGAGCCCTGATGGAGATGTACAATGAGATAAATGCCTGTCTACACAACATCCATTTTTCAGCCCATTGATCAAAAAGTAATTTTGACTGTCAAGTCTTATAATTTATGAAATACATTTCATGAAGTTATTGCTGCCATAGATAGTAATTCCTGACAGATCAGTGCAAAGTAAATTGAAATCTTTCTGGAAAGCATTCCCTTATTCTATTTTTAGAAGAGAATTACTATCTTAAGAAAATTTGTGAGTCATGTGAAAGAGGTAAAAATATCAACATTAACACGAGTTTTGAAAAAGTTAATTCCAACCTTCATGGATGACTCTGAGGGGTTCAAGACTTCAGTGGAGTAAGTAACTGCAGATATTGTGGAAACAGCAGTAGAAATAGAATTAAAAGTACAACCTGAAGGTATGACTGAATTGCTGCAATTTCATGATAAAATTTTAATGGACGAGAAGTTGATATTATGGATGAACAAAGAAAGTGATTTCTGGAGATGGCAGCTATTCTTAGTGAAGACACTGTGAAGATCATTTAAATGAAAACAGGGGATTTCAAATATTATGTCAACTGATAAGGCAGAGATAGGTTTTGAGAGGACTGACTTCCAATTTTGAAAGTGTGGTAACATTTTCATAATCAGCATCACATGCTATAGAGAATGGTTCATGAAAGTAAGAGTCAATTGATGCAGTACACTCCGTTGTTGTCTTATTTTAAGAACATTCCACAGCCACCCACTCTTCAGCAAAACCCACCCTCATCAGGCAATAGCTATTAACAGAGAAGCAAGACCCTCCACCGGCAAAAAGATGATTGCTGAAGGCTCAGATAACGGTCAGCAATGAAATGTTTTTAATTAAGTTATTTACATTGTTTTCTTGAGATATAATGTTACATATTTAATAAACTTCAGTATAGTGTAAAAATAAATTTTATATGAACCAGGAAACCAAAAATTTGTGTGCCTCATTTGCAATGATATTTGCTTTATTGCAGCGGTCTGGAGCTCAACCCACAATGTCTCCACAGGATGTCTCTATCTTCTTTAGAAGTAAAATTCTTGGACTAAACCACATTAGTTCAGAAAAGAATACATGTAGTGACAAGCTAATCTCTCTGTGTGTATATATATATATTTTTTCTTTGCATCTCGTATGTTCCTGAAACAATTGCTTTTTCTGTAAATACTTAGGCAAAAGGCAGTTAGCATCAGTACCTGAGGCTTTCTTTTAATGCAAATGACACCATTTACTTTACCTCTCAGCTCTCAGTGCCACCACTAGCATATCACTTGATGGATCTGAAGGAACAACTAGACCCTCATTTAAGGCAAAGTATCCCCTGGGGAGTTGAAAGCAGGGTGCTTTCTCTCCAGAACAAGGAAGGTCATTCAGCTGTTACAACAGTGTTGAGAAATCCCAGTTTATCAGAGTAAAACACATTGCTCTGGGATCAGGATGTGCAGCCCTAGCTAGCATCATGGTGAATTACGGGTGGCAATTTAAAGTCAGACAATTTAGCCTTTCTCATAATACAGTCAGCAGAGGTGAATAAACCTTAACATCTGCTAGCGGCTGGCGAGATATGAATGCTAGAACTTTCATTGATTGCGGCTTTTCTGAAATAAAATTGTGTAAAAATGAATTCACAGACAGGTCAACTTTCTCATTTTTATGTTATTTTTCTGATTTAGAAAGAGTAATGACAGTGCGATCTTAAATCAGTAGCTTCCTCTCTCATTCTAGTAATAAAGCAGCTGTCTCTTTATTTATGAATTCACAGAAAGAGTAGAGAAGTCTATGATTACCTGTATACTTAGTCCTATGCTCTAAGGCCAAACCATTTGCTGCATTTGGCTGTCAGGGGTTGGAAGGCAGCCTGGTAGATTGGGAAGGAATTGAGAGCAATTTCACAGTGAGAACAGAGGGCTCTGGTCAATGGTGGATGACTGGCATCTTTTCCTTAGGCTACAGCGTGAATGGTGTCCCCATGAACTGGTCCAGGAGATGATGCTGGAGGAGCAAGGGGATCTGAGTTGGGATTTTTTGCTTACTTCTAGGTGACATTGGGCAAATTACTGAAATGATACCTGTCTTCATTGTGTTACCTTAAAATCAGGCTAATTAGACTCTTAGTACTTGTGATAGACAGAAATATTGTTCCCGGCTCATAGAAAATAATGAGTTGTAAGCATATGCTAGTTTATGAAGACCGAATCGACATAATGGATACCAAGAAGATGGGTCTATCAAGTAAAAAGGGCAAGATAATAACATAATTAAAACATTAAAAAGTCATGAAGGAGTAAATGTACTTATTGAGTATCTAAGTGAGAAAATTGAAACCCTGAAAGATGACTGACTGCTCTGTATTATAATTTTAAGAAGTAGTATAAATATTAAGGGTTTGGGTGAAAAAAAAGTGAAGGGATTAAGAAGTACAAGTTGGTAGATACCAAATAGTAAAGTACACCATAAGAAATATAGTCAATAATATTACAATAACTATGTATGGTGCCAGGTTCATATTTGAAATATTAGAGGAAACACTTTGTAAATTATATGATTGTCTAACCACTATGATGCACACTTGAAGTTAATATAAAATAATACTGAATGTTTACTGTAATTAAAAATAAAATAAAAATAAAGGTTAAAAATAAAAATAGTATAAATAATTTTATGGGTGTTAGTCTTTAAATATTATACATATTTTCTCCCAGAGATGGAGTTGGACAATATTTTTAAAATAATTGCTAATAATTCCTGGTAGAAAAGCCTTTTCAAAACTGTGCAGTTGCCCCCTTTAGATTTTAAGGTGTTTTTCACATTCTCAAACATTTATTGAAAATAACAAGAAACACTAGACAAACAATAGAAAGAAAATAAGTCAACTCTAATCTTCTTACTCAGAAATAGCCACTCACATTTTCCTTTTTTATAAGGACACACTTTAAAATGCATATAAAGATTAATTACATATAAAATGTGAACCAGAAATGAAACCTTTATTGTGAATTGAAAAGTACAAAAATGCAGTATATTTAATATATTATAAAACTATGAATTTAGTTCAGCTCTCTGTTCCTGCTATTGCAAGTAATATTTTTTTCAGAAATTAGGATGTAATATGGAAAATATAATATCTATATCAGAAAACATCAAAGCCATAAAGCATTTATATTTATACAATCAAGTTATCATTATACTAGTAATGATAATAATAATAAAAATGTAGAATATGTATTAAAAATAGGAAACATCTTCACGAGCTGGAAATGATAGTATAAATTTTATAAACCACAGCTGTGAAAATGTTAACGAATTCGTGGCTAAGTATCTCAGAGAAAACTAACAGAATGCTGTACCATTTGAAAGAAGTGTTTTGAATAGCATCGGGAAGTTCTGCTTAAGTAATAGTAATTATTTCAGGGTAATTGAGCCTCTGTTACAGAGGAGCTAGGGAAATGAAAGAAATCAGTAGCTTAGAGAGAAATGAGGAGTTATGCTAGTTGGATACTTATATTAGTAACAATATACTGGTTAGAAGGTGAGAGCTATAACATTTAGTGCAAATTATTTCTGAGTGGCTCACTCTGTACCTGGAATTTTACCTAATTATTTAATTAGGACTTAGAAATAAGAGTGTAAAAATGCTGTGCTATCCAAATTGGTTGTTTTTTGTTTTGTTTTGTTTTGTTTTTTGGTGAGGGGCGGTTAATAGGTCTCTCATATTTTCTCTATTTAGATTTTAGATAAATTCAACTAACTCCTATTTGCAAGGACAGGTTAGCAAAGAAGAAAGTTTGGTTTTCCTGGTCCCCTCAGACAAAGAATTGTCAGGTCCTGGGTGTTCATGGATTCACAATGCTTTTTATGCTCTAAGGGAATTGTCACAGAGCAACAAGGGGGGCCTGGGACATTATCCTATTACCTGAAAGGAAGCCCCCAGGTTCGTTATGTCTACTGCCTATAGGAAAGACATCTCTCAATGCCAGAGATTCATGAAAAGGAAAGGAATGTTTATTTATTACTATACAGACTTAAAGTAGTAACCTCATGTCTTCATCAAAATCCCAAAGTCCCTTAAAACACCCACAGACAGACACAGTCCTTCCTTCCCCCCTTGCACAGTCCAGAGTACCGTATCTCAGGAAAGGAAATGGAAGTCCTTGGCTCAGGCAGCCCCCTGGTTCTTCCCAGTAATCTGTGCTCAGCTGGTAGACCTCCCTCGGTTCCTGGCACTACCAGCTGTGTCACCGGGATCTCTGCTAAAGCTGGGTGGCAGTTCCCCCTTCTAAAGCTGCGGGGGTCCCCACTCTGGCAAAGGAGCTCAGTCCTCTCTCCCAGGGCCACAGGAGTCCCCACTCAGCCAAAGCAGAGTGGCTGTTCTCTGCTAAAGCCACATGGTGATTCTCTCTTGCAGGGCTGTAGGAGTCCCCACTCTGCTAAAGACTTGTGGTTCTTCCTCCAGTGGCTGCCACATCTGGGTTTAAATCCCCGCACCAATCTTCCTCTGCAGCCCCTTTTCCAAATTCTCCTACGATCAGCTACACTTGCCATTAATTTTACATTCTTCCAGCTTTACTGGACTGCCATCATGAGTCTGGGCAGGCATGGCCCCATGTCATGGAGCCAATCATCTCCAAGCTCTCACACAGGCGCTGTAACTTGGGGGACCTTCTCCCCCTCAGTTATGTCGTGGTAGGGAAGTTACTTCCATTCCCCTGGCTCAGAGCATGGCCACAGCTATTTAACATATCTGTGTAACCAGTCAAAGGTTATAGACGTGTTAAATGACCACACCAGAGGTTAGCTGCAGAGCTGTTGCTATGTAATATAGCTCTCAATGGCCCTGCTCAATTTGTCCCTTCCCCCAACCCACACCTGGGGGGTGGTGGTGAGGACATCCTAATATTTCCTGAACAGCTTGGGTTCTGGACCCCATTCCAAATCCCTATTTGGGGTGCCCCTCTTGGCTGTACCCTGTTACAGAATCTCTTATTCTTTATCACATGGATCAATTGTAAGAAAGTAGTTTTGGGACAACAAAGTGAGCTTGGCGTAAGGCCATCTGAAATTTTGATGACAACTGTTGACAAGAGTTGTCTGGAAATACCAGCTGCACAGGACCTGGAGAGCCTGGCACCCAGGAGATGTTACACCCCGTCTTCTCAAGGAATGGCAACAACCAATCCCTGGGATGCTGAGACTGGGTGCAGACCCTTCTGATGAGGCATTGTGGGTGCTGGGAGAGTGGAGCTCCCAGCTGTCCCAACTGGCTCATTGACCAGGAAATTCGGAGTGAACTTCCATGATCATTTTGGACAATTCTACTCATTTCCTACAAAATGAATGGAAGGGGGCACTTAAACCAGGCCAAAGTTTTCAGGAGAAACATTCAAATAGAATCATCTCCTTCCTTTGAAGTACAGTGAGAATAATTAGAGAAAGCCAGTGCTTTAAAGACATGACACTTTCCTAGGGAAATTTGGACTGAAATGAGACTTTAAGATTTTATGGTTATTCCTTGTATGATCTATGCTATCTTTGAATGACATAGTTTTACCTGCTTTAGAAATTTTGTTTATTCTCATTTCCACTCGGGAGTCATTCACGTTTCACTACCATTTTTATCATCTGGAATCCCTAAAAATGAAGTATGCCTTCTGTCCTAGAAGAAAATGTTATTTATTAAAAAATGAATGTAATAATTTATTTATGATTTAACACTGGCTTAAATCAGTCAGCAGGAATTATTAATCGAAAGGTAGATGCTTTCAATATGCTTCAATTGTGGCTTATCTGAAGGGGTTGTTCCATCAAAATATAAATTCCATATTTTATTCAGGATAAGTGAGCATAAGGTTCATTTATGTGTTTATGCATTCTATAATTATTGTGTACTTGCTATGTATAACCCTTTGTTGTGGCTTATAGGATGAAACAACCTTAGAAACCATGGCTTCATGATTTTTGCAATTAAACTGTAATCCTTGAAGACTTACCAAACTCTCAACCAAAATACGTACATAACAGTCTTTTCAACCATCTGTATGTCCTCTCTGGAAAAAGGTCCATTCAAGTCCTTTGTCCATTTTTTAATTGGAATGCTTGTTTTGGGGGTATTGAGTTTTATAAATTCTTTATAAATTTTGTATATTAACCCCTTATCAGATGTATTGGCAAAACATTCTCCCATCTGTGGGTTGTCTTTTCATTTTGTTGATGGTTTCCTCTGTTGTGCAAAGTCTTTTTAGTACTATGTAGTCTCATGTGTTTTTATTTTCATTTGTTTCCCTTGCCTGTGGAGATATATGAGAAAAAAATATTCCTATAAGAAATGTATGAGATTTTACCGCCTACGTTTTCTTCTAGTACTTTTATGGTTTCAAGTCTAACATTTAAGTCTTTAATCCATTTTGAATTTATTCTTGTGTGTGGTATAATAAGTTTCCATTTTTTTCATATATCTGTCCAATTTTCCCAAGACTGTTTATTGAATAAGCTATCTTTAGCCCCTTGTATGTTTTTTTGCCTCCTGTGTCAAATATTAATTGACTATAAAATCATGGGCTTATTTCTGGGCTCTCTATTCTGTTGCATTGATCTATATGTGTTTTCATACCACTACCATGTGTTTTGATTACAAATGGTCTTGTGGTATACTTTGATATTAGGTAGTGTAATTCTTACTTTGTTCTTCCTCACGATCATGGTTGCTATTTGGGGTCTTCTGTGATTCCATATAAATTTTTGGAATATTTGTTCTAGTTCTGTGAAATAGAACCCATAGACATATGAAAAGATGCTCAATGGCACTAATCATCAGAGAAAATAAAATCAAAACCGTGATGAGATATCACCTCACACCTGTCAGAATTGCCATCATCAATAAGTCAACAAATAACAAGTGTTGGTAAGGACGTGGAAAAGGAGAATAGGGCTCTGTTGATGAGAATGCAGATGGTGCAATCACTGTGAAACTGCCTTATGACTCAGCAATCCCATTTCTAGGAACTTATCCAAAGAAGTTTGAAACGCTAATTCCAGAGATTGTATATACCCCTATGTTCATTGCAGTGTTATTTACGATTGCCAAGATTTGGAAGCAGTCCAAGTGCCCATGGTAGATGACTGGATAAAATAGCTATGGTACATTTACACAATGGAGTACTACTCAGCTATAAAAAAGAAGAAAATCGTACCCTTTCTGACAGCATAGATGGACCTGGAGAATATTATGCTAAGTGAAGAAAGTGAGTCAGAGAAAGACAAACACTATATGATTTCAATCATATGTTGTATCTAATGAAGAAACTAAACTAGAAGCAAAATAAAGACAGATTCATAGATGGAGAGCAGGCTGACAGCTCTAGGGGGGATCGGGGATGGTGGGATTGAACAAAAAGGGGAAAAGAGAGAACTCATGGGTACAGACAACACTGTGTTGATCATGGGTGTATAGTAGATGGAGGCTGAAGAAGGTACAGACAAGATAAATGGTAATAAATAAAATGCAATAACATAAAAAATGAAAATTCTTTCTGAAACTTTCTTACTCTGGAGACCTGTTTGTTATTGTAGCAAGCAAACCTTGTACATAAATGAATTTCTGGTTTGCATAAATGATAAATAATTTGACATGGCTGGAATACTTTGGTGCTCTGTACCTTATGGTAATAGGCTAGTAATTAGAGAACTAGAGTAGATATTAAACTAAGGGAGGAATTGAGGCAATTCTACTTTAAATTAAAAATATTTTTCCTGTAGAATATTGAATATGCAGAGGAATATGTTAAATTGGTCTAATTAAAATTTGTTAAGAGTTCTTGTGGGTTCTTGTGTTTGATGGCCTTATTCTTGAATTCGTGCTTGACCATTAACTAGTTGTGTATCTTCAGGCATAATCTGTGTTTAGACTGAGTTTAACACCTCTGACATCAGTATGTACATCATAATTGATATTGTCTTAAAATTTATGACCATGGAATAATTGTTAACTGCTTATACATTTTGGAACATCGAATGCTCATATTCTACTTGAAAATTTGTGGATCAAAAGGCAGAAGATTGGAAGGGTATTCGAGTAAAAACATTGGAGTGTTCTGTTCATCCTCAGGGTTGAATTAGTGTGGGGCAGGCATCCAGGAATTGGTGAACCAAACCTAGAGTAATGATCTCAGGTGGAGTTTTCTAGTTAACAATAGCACACCACCAGAGGTGTTTGGCTAGTTCATGCATTCTTTCAAGAAATGTTTCAAACTCTTAATGACACAGAAAAATTTTGTCAATATTGTCAATGATGAACCCAGATGAAACAGTCATTGAAAATTGGATTCTGATTTTGAATGCATTTTAAGAATACCTAAATTGATTAATTTTACTTTCATTTCTACTTAACTAGGTGCAGGCATGATTGTTGATTAATAAAACCTGTACCTAATTTGTCTCAAAATCTCTAAATGAATAGGAGGAATTGTGGCATATTAATTAGTAGTGTCATTCTTCTTATTGATCTGTTATTTTTTTAAGATTTTATTTATTTATTTTTAGACAAAAGGGAAAGGAGGGAGAGAGGGAGAGAAATATCACTGTGTGATTGCCTCTCACATGCCCCCTACTGGGGACCTGTCCTGCAACCCAGGCATGTGCCCTCACTGGGAATCTAACCAGTGACCCTTTGGTTCATAGGCCAACACCCAGTCCACTGAGCCACACCAGCCAGGAGTCTCTATATTATTTTTATAAAAGTAATAACATATAGCCAATAAAAAGTAAATAAATTATTTAAGCCAGGAAAAATGGATGGCCTAATAAATAGAAAAAAGTTCCCTAAAATGTATTATTTACTGTCAATGGAAAACTATGAACACAGGCTTTAAGACTTCAGTAAAATAACAATTTGACAATATAAATTCTTTACAAGTATTTCTTGCATTATCCATGTTTATTATTTTATATTCTTTTTAAGTCTTAATGATCTAAATTACAAGTGTTCCTTTCTGAGAGAGCATTTGGGAAAATTTAAATGTATGATTATTTTAAAGCAAAGTGAAAGAAGAAAATGATGCTGATTTGATTATCTGAAAGAAAAGAACCCCAACACGGAGCAGGTTAAGTTCATTTATTTCACCTGCTGAAAGAGTTTTGATTTTCTTTCTAACAGACCCCTTGCTTTAGGCATGAGTGGTAACAACCACCAGCCACACTCTTCCCATGAGATCCTATTAGTTCTTTTGTGCTTGACCTTCCCGATCAGGAAGTTTTATTGGTCAATTCTTCTGGGAAACTTGCTACATTTGCACAGCAAAAGAAACACTAAAATATCCTCAAGTACCACAAATGTACTGTTCAAAAGCCAGTGCTTTGTTACCACAATGCTGCCCATTAACCATCATGGGTTTGAGAAAATAAGTCACATGCAATTCCAGTTCCGTTTTCAAGTGTAGTCTGATGATCTCTTTAGAAACTGAAGCCACAGAGGGTAGGCAGGGAAGGCTGGTCCCAGCCGCCTAGGACATCTATTTAAATTTTATTTTCAAATGACCAAAACAACTCTCAAGAATACCACTGTGTATTTTCAGATTACTACATTTTCCCTCCCTTTAGACAAGAGTGCCTATTATTTGAAGATCAATCAATGTTACTCTATTTACAGGCTCGAACAATAAATCAAATAAGCATTTAGAGTGAGGAAATATGGATACTACTAAATATTTATTGGGAGCAAATGCAGCAGTATTTCTTTGTTAACGTGGTCTTCTGGGTTTAGCTTTGTGACTTATTTAGGTAAATTCAATTGAAGTTAACGATTTAGCAAAGCCAGGCATAAAATATAGAGAAGTGGAGTGCCTATGAGAGAACAAGGCAGTTATGAATTCATACGTAGACAGATATAAGAATTATAAATAACATCCAGGATGCAGAGCATAAAACTTGAGATAAACACAGAAGAGTTTATGACACCTTTGCCTCAATCAATCTATTCTCATTTCTCTAAAAATATTTTTTCAGCCACAGATTAATTTTGACTTCTCCCCCCACACTCTGTGCTTAATTGCATCATTTTTCTTGTAAAAGCCAGGCTAATGTTTCATGATTTTTATCTGGAGGCACAGACCTACTTTAGTACCATTCAAACATTTATTCTATTCCCAGGAGCAGAATGTTTTAATTTATTCATTCACTCAAAAATATATTTAGAATTTCTACTCTGCTAGATACAGATTAGATCTGACTGAATGTAGGGGAAGGGGGAAAAGGAAACAAACCTAACGTCCAGAATTTTGCTTTAACCACTGATCCTACTATCTAAGTTAGAAACAAGAGATGGAAAGCAAACTTGAGACAGAGGTAACAGAGCTTATGATTTCTGTGTTGAATATGATGAGTTTGAATTACCTGTGGGATGTAGTGAATATAGCAATTAGGCAATTGGATACTTGGGCAAGAGACTCATAAAAACTATCTATCCTGGAGAAACATTTCGAAAGCATATAGATTTGAAAAGGTATTATCTTACCTGGACAGCATGCAAATACAAAACAGGGATCTATTTATTTTGTAGGCGATATTCACTATTCACTGATATTTATTTCTTAGTCAAGTTTATTGAGGCATCATGTGCATACAATAATATTTACCTCTTTAGGTATACAGTTCTATTAATTTAGAAAAATGTGTGTAGTTCTGTAATCACCACTACAGTCAATATAGACAAGATTTCCATCACTACAAAAAGTTTCCTTGCATCTCTGTGGTCAAACCTCTCCCTCCAACATCAATCTCTGGCAACCTCTCAATATTTTCCTGTTCTTTAAATTTTATCTTTTATCAAAGGTTACATAGTGTCATTATACATTTTGTGACATGTTGAGAGTAGATTCCTTCCTCTGTGTAATGCCGTTGATTCATGAATGTTGTGTGTATCAATAGTTCATCCCTTTTTATTGCTGAGTAGGATTTCACTATATAGATATATAACACTTTGTTTATTCATTCAAGATTTGATGGACATTGTAGCCGTTTCCAGTATTGGGTGATCATAAATGCAATGGCTATGAACTTACAAATATAGTTTGTTTATGTGGATATATGTTTTCAGTTTTTTTTGGTTGAGTAGCTAGGAATGGGATTGGTTGGCCATATAGTTAGCACACATTTTAACCTTATAAGAAACTGGCTGTGTTATTTTGCATTTCTACCAGTAATGTATGAGCATTCCAGTTCTGAATTCGTGTCAGCACTTGATATTGTCAGTATATTATAAATTAATTCTAATAGTTTTTAGTGATGTCCTAGTGTGATTTTAATTTATATCACACTAATTATGTTGTGTGTTTCATCATGTGTTTATTTGTCACTAAGTAATTTTCTTTACTAAAATATGTTCTGTGGTGCTCAGTATGTGTCATAAAATTTTTTACTAAATTCATTCTTAAGTGTTTTCCGTCCTTTGATGTTATTATAAATAGAATTGTTCCCTTAATTTCATTTTCACACATTTCACTGCTAGTGTACAGAAATACAACGGATTTTGTATATTGATCTTGTATTTTGCAACTTTGCCAAAATTTTATTTTATTTCTAATAGTTGTACGTGTGCAAATAGAAATAGTTTTACTTCTTTCTTATTAACTGGATATATTTTATTTCATTTTCTTGCCCAATTGCCATGGCTAGAACCTCTAGTACAATATTGAATAAAAGTGGCAAAAGCAGACATCCTTGTCTTAATCCTGATTTTAGGTGGGATTACTTCAATATTTCATAATTAGCCATAATGTCAGCTCTGGGGTTTTTGTAGACATCCTTTATCAGGTGGAGGAAGTTTCCTTCTAATCCTAGTTTGTTGAGTGTTTTTATCACGAATCCATGTGGTATTTCATCAAATGCTTTTTCTGCATCTATTAAAATGGCTCTTTTTCCTTTATTCTATTAATATGGTATATTTTATGGATTGATTTTTATATTTCGAAACACTCTTACATTCCTCGCATTGAGGAAACTCAATATGGCTGTGGTGTATAATCTTTTTGGTTTCCTAGATATGTAAGCAATGTTAATATTTTTCATCAAATTGAGGAAGATTTTGACCATTTCTTTAAATATCCTTTCTTCCCTTTTTTATCTCTCTGTTTCTTTTGGGACTCCCATTATACATATGTCAGTATGCTTCAGGATGTCTCACAGATGTTGGCCTCTGCTCATTTTTCTTATAAATTATAATTTATCTTACATTGAATAACCTCATATGACCTATTTTCAAGCTTTCTGATTCTTTCTGCTCAAATCTGCTGTTAAGCCTCCTATTGAATTTTTAATTTCAGTTATCATACTTTTCATCCAAAGTTCTCTTTGGTTTCTTTTAATAATTTCTATGTCTTTACTGGCATTCTCTCCTGGGTGAGATGTCATTATATTTTCCTTTGGATCTTTAGACATGTTATTCTTTAGCCTGTTGAATACTTTAGAATAGCTGAGTTAAAGTACCTGTCTAGACATTCCTCTGTTTGGGCTTCTTTGAGTGTAGCTTTCAGCAGTGACTTTTTCCCCTGTGTGTATGGGCCACACTTTATTTTTACTTAGCACATCTCAATTTTTATTGAAAACTGGACATTTTAAATGTTATTTTGTGGTAATTCTGAAAATCAAACATACTTCTGTGTGTGTGTGTGTGTGTGTGTGTGTGTGTGTGTGTGTGTGTTTGCTTGGACTTAATGTAGTTGTTTCTATTTATTTGTGTAATGACTTTTCTAAACTAATGTTATCAAGTCTGTTTTTTGGTATATTTGGCCTCTGAAGTCTCTGTTCCATTAGCTTAGTAGTCAGCTAATGATTGGGGTGAACTTCCTTAAATACCTAAAACCAAAAAAATCTTCCAGTCTCTGCTGAGTGATTCTCTGGGTGTGTTGGTATAAACAGTCAGTCAAGCAGTTTACAAGCATGCCTTAGTTTTCACTTCCTGCTCCCAAATAGTCCCAAGGACCTTCAGAGTAAGACCTGCTCAAATTTTCCTGAACACGCACACAGCTCTGGGCCAGTGTGTGAACTTCCAGCTTCCCAGGAATATGTTGGAGATTTTTAAAGCCTACATAAACATCTCAACTCATTAACCACCCACTTCTCCCAAGACTTTTGTTAGTCCTGCGTTCGCTCCAGTTGTTAGCCATCACCTGTGGTAGCTGTATCTAAAACATCATCCTACTATTATTTTTCACAAAGCACCCGTGGAGGTGATTTTAGCTCTGGGCTAGTTCTGACTCAGGAGAAATAACAGCAAAACTTTTGAGCTAGTCTTCCAAGGAATGACTAGACAGGTCAAAATAACAACAACAACAACAACAACAACAGCAATTATTTTCAAACAGGGCCTATTCTGTTCCCTCTGTCACTGGGAATATGAACTGCTATTTTCACAGCTAATAAGGGATCAAACTGGAGTAACTTAAAATTCCACACAGCTTACTGTGCTTACTGACATTCTGCTGTTTTGCTTGAATGAGTACTCTCTCAATTATTATAAGCCTTTGGTGAATATACAGACTTTGAGAAAAACATGGATTTTGACCCTTTTAGTGCGGTGTGTTCATTGCTTTCCAAGGAGTGGAAATTTGGGTGTCTTATTCTTCCATTTTTTTTCTGTCAGCCCGTGAGCTCTAAAAGTGAATTTCTTATACGTGGCATATGTTTGGGCATGCCTTTTAATCCACTCTGGCTAATACTGCTTTTTAATTGGGATGTTAAACCATTTACATTTAATGTGGTAATTCATAATGTAGTATTTAAGTCTATTACATTGCAGTTTGTTTCCTCATAGTTTTATCTGTTCTTTCTTCCCTTTTCTTCTCTTTTAGAAGTGTTGTCAGAATTTATATATCCTTATAAGTTTTGTGTCCAGTTGTTCTATCAATAACTTTCTTGTCCTTCTTAGACTCTAATTACATGATAAACTGATTAATAGTGTCCCACAGATTATTTTGATGTTTTCCCTAATAGTTTTTTGCTTTGTGTTTCAGTTTTGATAATTTCCATTGATACCTTTTCAAGCTTGCTTCTGAGATGGTTGACAAAATTCTTTAGTGCTGATACCATGATTTTTAATTTTCCCATTTCAATATGACCCTTTCTTATAAATTTCACTTTTTGCTAAAATAGTAATCTCTTTATATATGTTATCTGTTTGTAGCAAAATTTTTGACATTTTTATCATGGTAAATTTACCTACCAGTATGTTTTCCCTGCCCATGATCCTCTATTGGATCATTTAATTATTTTAGAAGCTTTATTTATTTTATTTGGTTTATTTATTTAATTTACTTATTATTTTACCCTTTAACTAAACATGTTTCCTCAGGGTACTGCTTCTTTTTATTTTCCTCAAAACATTGATATTTGGTTTCTTTATTATTTTTTGGTGTTGAGTTTTTAAATTCTTTATGAATTTTAGATATCAACCCCTTATCAGATGTATTGTTGGTGAATATGGAATGGACACTTCCCCAAACAGGATATAGAGATGGCCAATAGTTTATGAGGAGATGCTCAGTGTCACTGATGATCAGGTAAATGCAAATTAAAACCACAATGAGATGTCACTTCACACCTGTCAGAGTAGCTATTATTAATAAATCAACAAACAAGTGTTGGAGGGGATGTAGAGAAAGGGAACCCTCATGCACTGTTGGTGGGAATACTGACTCGTGCAGCCATTGTGGAAAACAGTATGGAGTTAATCTCAAAAATTAAAAATGGAACTGCCTTATGACCCAGCAATTCCACTTCTGGGAATTTATCTGAAGAAACCCAAAACACTAATTTGAAAGAATATATGCACCCATGTTCATTTCAGTGTTACATACAATCACTAAGATGTGGAAGGAACCCAAGTGTTCATCAGTAGATGAGTAGATAGATAAAACAGCTATGGCTTGTTTATACAATGAAACACTACTCTACCATAAAAAAGAAGGAAATCTTACCTTTGGCAACAGCATGGGTGGACCATTATTTCACTTAGCATGCTCAGTGAAATAAGCCAGTCAAAGAAAGGCAAATACCATATGATTTCACTCACATGTGTAATGTAATGAACAAAATGAACTAACAAGCCAAATAGTGACAGACTCATAGATAGAGAGCAGGCTGACAGGTGGGGATTTGGGTGAGAGTGGAAGATGAAAGGTTTGAACAGAAAAGAAAATAAAAAGAAAAAGCTCATGGACTTGGACAATAATGTAGTGATTTCTGGGAGGAGGAAGAGGATGGTAAAGGGGGATTAAAAGATGATGGACAGAACCTTGACTTGGGGTGGGGAACATACAATACAGTGTATAGATCTTTTATAGAATTGTGCACTTGAAACCTGTAATATAATATTACAGGTTTATAATATTTTGTTAAACAATGTCTCCCCAATAAATTAAAAAGATACATTGTTTACACTATACCCCTCAGCATTCATGGCACAGATTTAAGAAAATAAATACATAGATATATAATGGCTAAATCATTAACACGGACTTTTTTTTATAAAAATATATATGTTTCATTGTTTTCAAAGCTGTAAGAGCCTTCCCTGAAGAGAGGTTTATGAGACTCCATAGTATAAGGAAGTTTCGTATTATGAGGACTCCACAAAACCAAGCACATTCTCTTGAGATTGTTTGGTAGATTGAAGTGGGCTGTATGAAGATTGAGATGACAACATGAAATACCTTCATTTACCTCAAGATTCTCTTCAGTTTAGAATGGTTTGGTATTTCAACTCCCTCTCTAGTATTTTGTCATAATTCTAAGAATGCTCTAAAGATTGGTGCCACTCTGTAGCTAAACCTGGTATAGAAGTTTTAGAGCAGTATTTTTTTTCATTTTTATTGAGAGAAAAATGTTTGCCCATTTAGTGGGAAACAGAATAATACAAGGATAGGCATGTATGTCCTTGATTTAGTTTATGGCTTTGGTATGTCTTTAAAATTATTTAATCACTTTAATATCTCACCTATGAGAAGAGAGAAAAATCAATATCACACACCTCACTGTGAACATATATGAATTAAATAAGAAATAATCTGTGTTATATACAATACTCGAACCATTCTAAAATAGTTGTAGTTGTCACTGTTGCTTTTATTAGTATAAATATCATCCTGAGAATTTTTGGCTTATTTGCATCAAAAATCTCCCCAAAGGTTACTTTCAGGACCTTTTCAAATTTGGATTAAAAAGTATTATTTTTTATTTGTTGAAGAAATTTGGCCATGAGTTAATTCTTTTAACTGATATTTTCCTGCAGAATATTTTGGTATGTGAGTTACCCAGAGCTGTATTCCTGATTCCATTCTTCTTTATGTTTACATAGCAGTTTTGATATCTAGGAAGATTTCATGAAATATGTCTCAAATAATTATACACTGGATTTTTCAATAAGTAATTCTTTAAAGATGTAATGTGGAAAGAAAAAGAGACTTTTTTCCTCTCCTGTGTATTCATTTTCAAAATTTGTTATGCACAACAATCACTGAGAGTTTTTAATAAGAAGACTCCTGGGCTCCATCTGAAACCAGCTGTACCTGAACCTCTTAAATGGATTCTGGTCTACAAAGCAAGTGGTCCCCACACCTGCTTTTTGTAAATATGACAACTATACTAGATTTCTATTTTACTAATTCTATATCAAACACAATAGAAGAATGAAGCACACTCTATCTTAATTAGAAGAAACACAGATAAGTAATTATATTAATCTCTTTCCATAAGCTCAATAGCAGCATGAGTAACAAGTCATGTAATGACTGAATTGGAAGAATACCATATGTACCTAATGACACAATAGTAATTGAAATACGTGCTTAAACTTTTTCAGCAGCCTTAACTTTATATCACAATGATTTATAGTGATTCTCGAAGGTTAGAGAAGCCTGTTCTTAGTGAAAATAGTATATAATGCATCTGAAAATATGTTTACAAGTACTTTATGTCTTTTTTATGTATTTCAGATGGATCAGTCCAGGAAAAAAAATAAAAGTAATGTTAAACACTCACTGGAATGGACAAAAAAGACACAAAGTACTTGTGTCTATGTACATAATATGCATAATATCTATTGATCTTGATGCAAATTATAAACATGTATATAAGTCACCTTAATGATTGAGTAGTAAGTAGTATTCCTTTTTATCTTGAATCTCAGCTGTTATGTTTGTGACAATAAATGACTTTAAAATCAAATAATACCATTCAATTAATGATACAATGTAAGTAAAAACATTACAGTCCACACTACCAAAGTCATTTCTAGTAACCAATAGTATGCTTTTATGTCTTTGCGTTTATAGTAATTAGTTTTAATAACTCACATTTCATCATATTTTAAAATTTGTCAACATTTACATAGTATTAAATTATTGTTATTTCATTCATACACAAAATTGACAATTTTCTTTCACACACGTGCACACACACACACACACACACACACACACACAGTCTCTGTCTCTCCTCCTAAAGCAATCAGCTCCAGTAGCAAAAACACTTCGGCACTACTTTGAAAAAATGTATTTACTGTTTATCTTAAATGATGTTTGTACTATTTATGTTCTCAAGCTGAAAATATTTATTATTTAAGTATAATTACAATAAACAATAGCATAGACAGATCAGGAAACAGACTGGTTGTTTAAATAAGTCAACTTATAGTTTGAAACATTGAAAGTGAAATAATTTTGGGTGAATATCCTGAACTCATACTCATATAATTGGAATACATGCTTAAATCCACCGCTCCTTCTTCCTTTAGTGTTTTCTCTGAGAGAGTCTTCTGCCTGTATCCAAGGAATCTGGCAGTTCACAGAGTGACTCATGGGGGCATGAAAACATGTTCGTGCTTCTGGTTCTTTCCTTTAACTAATGGACCTATTTTCTTAGCACAGTTTTAGAGAAAAATTGAACAGAAAAGACAGAGAGCTCTCATGTACTCCCTTTCCTGAAGCCCAGTTGCACCAATCATTAACATCTTTCATTGGTGTGGTACATTTGTTATACTCAATAAACCATTATTGACACATTATTATTAACAAAAGTCCATACTTTTACATTAGGGTTCATTCACTCCTTGTGCTATATACATCCTATGGGTTCAAAAAGGTCACACATCTATCATAACAGTATCATACAGAACGATTTCACTGACCTGAAAGTCCCCTCTGTTCCACCTGTCTGTTTCTCCCCCCACCTCCAAACCATGGGAATCATTGATCTTTTTACTGTTTCTATAGTTTTGCCTTTTCCAGAATATTCTATAGTTGGAATTCTACAATATGTAGTCTTTTAATATTGACTTTTTTCATTTAGAAATATTCATTTAGGTTCTCTCTATGTCTTTATATTTATGGCTTGTGGGCTTATTTATTTTTAGCAGTGAATGATATTCTATTGTGTATATATACCACTGTTTATTTATTCAGCCACTGGAAGATATCTTTTTGCAATAATTTTTGGCAATTTTGAATAAAGTTGCTATAAACATTCATGTGCAGGTTTTATGTGAACATAAGATAAATTTTAAAAAATGTCTTTACTGAAGATTTGTCTAGAAAACTCAAGTGGCACTAGTAGATAACTTCTAGAATTAAATGATATAGGAAGAGAAAATTTAACTGTATAAACAATAGATTTCTTGTACTTTGACAATAAGCTCTTAAAAATGTGGGGAAAAAAGGCCTTAAAATAAACAGCTGTTTTATAACAGTGACAAAAATAATAAAATAATTACCATTAAAATTAAAACTGTAACTTTCAAGTCCTATTTGAAGAAATCTATAAACTGCTAGGGAAATGTATAAAATAAGACAAGGACAAATGAACAAGCATTATTTTTCTGGATGAGAAGAAATGCAAAGACACAGTATGTTCTGAGTATAAAAAATACTACAACCATATCAATTATGGAATATTAATAAAATATTTAATGGCATTGAATCAGAATCACAAATGTGTATGTTCTGGATTATTCCTTAAAGAGTGAGATCAGTGATTCAAACTACATGACCCTGAACACTTGCTTCGCAAACATGCAACTTCTGACCATTGTCTCACCATTCGTACGCCTTATTTTCCTCAAGTGTAAAATGGGAATAATAAGAGCACCTGCTTAGTGAAATAGCTGTGAGGGCTAAATGAGATAACAAATTTAAATTGCTTCCTATTTCAAACACAGTGCTTAGAATGTATCGTGTGTTTTAATAAATATATATTCAGGTTTTATGCCAAAGTTTTCATACATGCCAAATGCTAACTTTACCTAACTCAAGGATCAGTTAACTATGGCTCATGAGACAACAGCTTGCTCCCTGTTTTACTGGAAAACAATCCTGCTCATTTATTTACTGTGTATTGTCTGTGGCTGTGTGACCTCTGCACAGAGAACATACGGTCTGCAAAGTGCAACTGTTTACTCTGTGGCTCTTTGTAGAAAAGTTTCCTGTCCTGGCCTAGACTGGTCTTTCTCCATTTCCTTAGCCAGCTGTTACATTCTTCTGGTCTCGTCCTGCATGTCACTTCCTTAGACATTATACTGCAAACTAATGTATGTTGTCTCTTTACATCAAAATTTGTAGTTCTTTATGAATTTGTATAATGTTTCTCCCTGGTTGACTATATGTCTCCTAAGAGTGAGGAACCTGTCTTGTCTATTCACTGTAGTACGCTATCTAATTTCTGATATAGTCCTTAAAACATGGTAGTTATTCAATAAACATGCAGTGAATTAATGAATAAAGAAGAGTTAGTAAATAATCTAAAATTGTAAATAGTGCCTTTTCTTTTTAGTTAATCCAATTATTTATTTTCATTAAAATATAAAAATACAAAGTAAAAAATGAGCAAGTAAACTGATTTATAGTTCCACAATTTAAATTAATCACAGTTACTGTTCTCTCTTTCTGCCTCTCTCTCTCTCTATTTATATTTTAAAATATTTATATATTAATATATTTAATCTTTTCTCAAAACAAAGATATCATTCTTTAATATTGTAGAGAATTTTGTTATTTTTTACCGTCCTTAAGCTCACTTTCTGTTACATTGTGTGCATCTTGGTGAAAGCATGGGTCTTGCTATTCTATTAAAGACTCCCAACGGACCAGAAAAATGTTTAAATTGACTACGACTCAGTAAGTTGGATGTTCATATCAGAGCTGGTGGCACCACGGGGTGAGTGGTAGGGAGACTGACCTGGAGCAATGCCACTGACACGATACTTGGCCTGCTGTTTCTGTGTGGGGCCCTTTGGTTTGCTTCTTACTGCGGAGTCAGCCTCCCCATTAGCTTTTACCTCTAAGTTTCTCTAACATTTCTGTCTTTTTGGTGACCTTTATGTTATCTTTCTGATGACATTATTTTCCATTTAAGTTAGCTAGAGACCATTAATCTTATTTGCGGTGAGATTTTGAGTTATAATAGTATCTATTTCTTCATTTTTTCATCTATCCATCATTTTCAAAGAGCCTTAGCTATGTGCCAGGGACTGTACCACACCCTCACCATCTATTTTTTGTAACTATATATAACATTAATCAATTTAATTTTGTTCCTTTTGCTTTGGCAAGATCTTGTTTTGTGAATGTGTCTCCACCAATCTGAAGAATTATTTGTAAGAGGGTTATAAGAAATATTGTAGATTTCTGAAAGCTCAATATTTCGGTAAAGCTACCTGTTATAATTGTTAATTTACTATAATAATTATTTTTAAGCCAAATTTCCACTCATTATCTGAGCTTCTGACTTTCATCTTTGAAATATTTAAAGAAAGGGAGAGTAACATATTTTTAGGAAGGACTCTTGTCATGGTTGGTATCTTTGAGGGAAAATGTGCTTGGATTAAAAGCTAATGGTTACTGGAAGTCATTTTGAAGGCAAAGGATATGATCATTATTTCTTGGCACTAACAAAAAAAAATCAAAATGGCTTCATTACTACCTGTCATCTACTTTACGACTCCTTAAAAATATCCTTTCAAACTATCAAAAGCCTCTTCATCTAGAAGGTTTGTGCACAGGAATTGGTTGTATCAGTAGAGTGCCCAAATCAGAAAGTCAAGAATCATCTTCTAAGGCCTTAAAATATTTTAAAGCAGAGAACATTTTGATTTGCTGATTACGTTTAGTGGGTTATTATTAGCACACTGCTTTTGAGTTGAGCTAAACAAAATGTGATTAAAAATACAGCCTAAATTGCTCATATTGAAAGAGTGGTGTCAAAATGCTTACATCTTAGCATTCCTAGCAGTAACCTTGCATGTGTTCATGTCACAAGTCTGACCTTGCTGAAAACCCCTATTCTAGCACCATTCTCATTGAGAATCTCCCATCTCCTTCTGGAAATCTTCCTTGGACAGCATGTGTCCAACTTGCATCCAGTATGATCCACTAACCAGCACGGTGTTCACTGCTGCCCTCCTGTTGTCTGCCCGAGGACTGCATATTTAGGGACAGAATCCCAGTGTGCTGTTTACACTGATGAGGTTTATACTGGAATTCTCATGCCAGGCAAAATTGACTCTTGGCAGCTTCTGCTGAACTAATATCTCCACAGGTTCTATCAGCCATACTATGGGCTTGGCAGATGAGTGTCATCAAATATTCTCCATTTTCCTATCTGTCTACTGCCCCATTACTTGCCAAAACCAAAATTAAACACTCTCTTGCAAGTCAGCTTTCTGCTGCTACCCTGCCATATGTACCCAGTTAAAATAAGGCCCCAGCAAGGGCATGATCCAGCCTCAGAACCTGCTACACCTACATCAACATAACAGGGCATTTTGTCAGTTTCATTAAGTGAAGCACAGAGAGGTAGAGGGGTTTGTGCAAGGTCACACAGCAAAAGTGTATTGTAGCTGGATTTCAAAAACAGTTATATCTGACCCCAACGTTGAGCTCTGTGCATTCCTGTGACCACTATCTTTACTTTTCATAATGGAGACATTTTTAACATGTCTTAACAACTGTACCTTTAAGGAAGGGTGTGTTAGGGATAAACTACTGTAATTCAGTGTAGGGAGCAAAAATGAAGAATTTTTATCTGGCTTGTCCAAGGGGAAATTATATTTCATGATTTGTCTTCCAAATTATATGTTCTTGCAAATGACAAAGTGCAGACAGCATGTCGCCTGTGGATGTATTCCCTTTATTCCAGTCTCGCTACTGGCACCAGAGGCTCTCAGAGGAAGGAAACTAAAGACCATGTCTCGCTGGAAGCAGATACGAGGGTTATATGCTAAACTGTATTTGCATAACAGCATCACTGCCTTTATGCTTTTGAGAAATTTGTATTTTCCCCTCACTAGCACAAAAATGAATTAATCATAATTTAGTTTCATAACACATTCTTAATCATTGGTCCATGTTTTATCTACATTAGTTATTAGTATTTTTAAGCACTTATTAAAAACAACAATGCAGTCGTTAAATATGAATCAAACACCCCAATAAAATTGACACACAGTAGATGATCCCCACTGTCCTTTACCAAAATTCTTTTCTTGCCTTCCACTCAGACAAGAAATTTATTTTCACTTATGTTGAATGTAACTGTCAAAAAGCAAGTTTTCCAGTGTTTTTTACTTATACCTGGTCTTATTAATTTAGTTTCTAATAGCTCCTAAAATCTTTCTAAAATTTAAATTAGTCTCAAAAATGTAGTCTATTTTGACATGTTGTTATCATAAAATAGTTTGCATATGTATTTATAAATTCGGATGGTTTTGCTGGCAGAGATAAAGATCATGGAAAACCGAATCCACTGTGTATTTCCCTAAGCCACCCCTTGGTAAAAACACTGTCACTCAAATGCTGAACTAGCACTTACGTTGTCCCACAATGACCCCTAGCACTGCTACACAATGTACCCACTTCTCATTCTCTTTTAGGTGTAAGGCTGTTCTTTTTATTTGAAGTGTCCATCTGTTGGGGCAAAGGATTTGGCCACATTAGAATCCCACTTGTAAATTGTTGTGTTTGAAGTGTTTTTTTTTTTTTTAATAAAATTGAGTTAGTTGCCTACTTTCAAAATGTGTAGAATTCCCACTGGAAGTACAAATTCTAGCTCTGGTAAAATATAAGGAGATCTGGAAATGCTGAGCAGATTCCCTGGCAGAATCAATCGGCCTGAGCTGAGTAGCAGTTGATGCTTATAGAAGGGAAAGCACCCTTGAGTTCCCACTCGTTCAACCTCTGCTGGTGTTTACGGTGGCCCTGGTGGAATTGGCATTTTCAATCTCTGAAGCACAGGACATCGATGGACACCTTTGGAGTGAGACTGCTTGGATTCAAGACCGGAGACTTTGGTAGTTTTAGTGTTGTAACTATTTTTTTTAAGGAGGAGGAAAATTAGAAATGCGTTACGAAATGGTATGTGAATTTGTATCTTCCTGTTAATACAGTAAGTCCTCATTTAGTGTTGTCAACAATATAATGTTGAAAGCTGTGACTTCAGTGAATTTTACCATAAGTTAATTGATATAAACAAGAGTTATGCTCCTATGACATATTTCTATATATATTAGTTAGCCCTTGGTGTAATTGGTTTCATTATACATTGTGTTGTTTAAGCTTGCGGTTTCCAAGAATCTATCGACAATGTTAAGTGAAATCTAGTTTACTTATTTTTACATTGTGAATTAGTAATAAGGATATCTGCCCTTTATCTTTCACAAGTAAATCAATGAGCTAATATACTGGGCAAAGTTCTTGTAAACGTCACGAGATTACACCAAGTTAAGTTGTTGTTATAAGAAATAAGTAGCATGGATTCCGTCTCAACACTTTTAACTTAAGGAATCTGTAAACCTAGACTCGGATCATTGAGCCAGCTTCTGTGTTAACTGGTCAGGAATGGCAGAGTAGAGTTAGGGTGTTCTGTGGGACCAACCTCCCATTCCCAAGGGCTTCCACTCCATTGCCTGAGCCACCCATTGGTTGGAACCCTGCCTGCCTTGGACCAATTATGCTCTCAGGCATAGGGCAAATCTAAGCTAAGTCCTTTGGATGTTTGCAGAGGTTACATCTTTGACCTTGCAATCACTTCATCACTGTCTATGAGCACTGTTTTGTGGCCTGTCTCACTCCAGAAAGTGCAGAGCCCCCCGGCTAGAAGTGAGTCCTGGAATGTTTTCAGTTCTTATAAAAGGGCAGTTGAGCCCTGGCTGGCATAGCTCAGTGGATTGAGCGCAGGCTGCGAACTAAAGTGTCGCAGGTTCGATTCCCAGTCAGGGTACATGCCTGGATTGCAGGCCATGACCCCCAGCAACCACACATTGATGTTTCTCTCTCTCTCTCTCTATCTTCCTCCCTTCCTTCTCTAAAAAGAATGAATAAATAAAATCTTTTAAAAAAATGGCAGTTGATCCTGGCATTTCAAAGTCTGTAATGCAAGATGAAAAATTCAACATTTCAGATCCAGGGGGTCATACTAATACAGTCCTTTCCATGGGCCAGGAACCTTCCCAACTGATTTCTGTTATTTACATAATTCACACTGAAAGCCTCTGTGGTAGGTGCTTCTAATTGTTGCAGCTCTAGAAATTTATGTGGTCTTTTTGAATCTTGGTGTACTAATCTAAACAAGCACAATAAGTTGGAATATTGTTGATGACCCAGAAACGTCATCATTCCAGAGGAAAAGGATCCATTGTGTGTTTGTGAATTTGCATGTTGTAAGCATTTAAAATTGAATTTATAAACTACAACCATAATTTAAGAATGTTATGGGTCAAATTAACTTACTTTGGCTCAACACACCAGGGTCTGGTTTGCATTCTTTTATTGCTCCAATCCCCAGACCTCTTACAGACACTTGTTTAGATGACAAGTGATGGGACATGTCTGTTGCCGATACAGATATTTGATTTAAAAAAAAATGTTAGGGAAACTAATTCTAGCATATTTTCTTTCACTTTATTTTTTTAGGTTCTCACACCCTTTTGGTATACCAGATAGAAAATAACAGGATAGCTAAAACTACAGATATGCGGGACTCAAGATTAAAAGTTCGCTATTTTGCCTCAGGAAATTTTATCAGAGATTGTGGTCTTTTGGACACCATGGTTTTTGTGTAGGGTATGCTGAGGTTACAGAGTGGATCCGGAATTCAGATGTTCGCCCACATGACTTGGGTGATTTTTCACGTAGTCATCAACTGCTGCTTCACTTGCTGTCCATAAGACCCTCAGCTAATTGCACACAGCTCTTGAATAGCCTCATTTTCTCTGGGTGTTATTGCTCAATTTACTTTTTAACAGAATCATAGCTTTACTGTCAAAAAGATGTGCTATATTCTGGTAGTGAAATCTCACTGGCAAAAAATGACACACTAGGAAGAAATAAGTCACACAAATTTTCTTGTTAATTGCTATTAAATGATTATGGGTTCACCCTGTTGCTCCCTGATGCTCTTTAAACTGAGTACCGGCGTTATCAAGGATGCTCATAAGGCCAAAAATCCCCAGCATTGACTCGTAGTGCCCCTTATACAATAAGTAATCTCAGAGATTCCTCTGGGTTTTTCCTGCAGGCTCTGCTATGGAAAATTCAACATTCTCCAGAGACAATGCTAAAGAAAGGAACCAAGCACAGGACATATAAAGGTACATAAAAATTACATGGCAGAACAGAAGGTGAATGTGGTAAGTAAATGTGACATTTAAAAGTCCTTATGATTATGGCTTTGAAAGCCTCAATTATTTATGAATATTCATTTTCAGTTCTCAGAGGAACAATAGCCTAGTTATTATTATGCTAGTTGAGAAAACTCCAGGGGTGTGAATGAAAACCATTAGCTTTTGAAAGTATGTATCTGTCATACTTTTTCATATTAATAAAAATATATATTATAAAGTTAAAAATATAATGGAATGCTTTTAAATTTTATTCTAGGAAAAAATTAAGCAAGTGTAAGAATGATTTATGTGATATGTGGGCAGACAAATGGGAAAGTTTACTAGGTGGGCAGTTTCAGAATTGTAGCACTTTTGCTGAATAAACTCAGTTCTCATATTAGATTTCATATGTTGATTCTCCATATTGTCAGAATCCATTTATAAGTAAATTCATTAATGTAAAGGATTTTTACCCCTTTGTATTTTTTGCCGCTTCATTTTATTGTAGCTTCAATGCAGTGAAGGGACTTTACATACTTATTCTTATTGAATTTAGTGGACATTGGTGTAATCAATTTTTTCATGTAGAAAAGAAGGTAGAGAGGAGTTAATAAGTCACCAAAGTGACAAACTAAGCAGAAAGTTGCAGGTCAGCATTGGAAGGCTGACCTCACTCAAAGTCTATAGTATGGAACTTGAGAATCTTTGTTATAAATAATTATATTCTATATTTTATAGTTATTTTTGAGCTGTATTCTATATGTAACTTTGTGATAATTATCTACTCATTTGATATATTTTGAGTGAAAAAGTAGAAGCCCAGGCCACTTATTCTAAATATCTTCTATGACAAAGTAAAATGTGAATATTCCATTCTGCACAGACAAAACTCCTAAGTATACATTGAAACCTCACTAATTTTAGAGATAGAAACCTTATGTTTCAATGTGTTTAAATACAACTGAAATGGTTTTTAATAGGTACACATATGCTACTTAGGTCAAACAAGAAATGCAGCAGCCAGATTCAGGCTATGCTCACGTTTTCCTTTATTCAAAGAACCTCTAAACGTTTCATTGTAAACCTTGATGAATGATAATACGTGAATTCATTGAATTGTGCTTTGAAATTTCAAGATTTGTTTTTCAGCATCTCAGGTCTACAATGTTCTTTATGATGACAATACTGAATTTTATCTAAGCCCTGTGATCCTTGAAAGCAGCAAAGGATATGAAATCTCTCACCCTTTTGTGTTCTGGGAAAAGGCCTATTTCAATGAACTGCCCCTCCCTACAGGATTTAAGTACGAATCAAGGATAGCCCTTGCTGGTATGGTTCAGTGGTTGAGTGCTGGCTTGCAAACCAAAGGGTTTCCATTTTGATTCCCAGTCAGGGTATATGCCTCGGTTGAGGACCAAGGTCCTAGTGGGGTGCATGCAAGAGGCAACTGCACATGAATGTTTTTCTCCCTCTCTTTTTCTCTCCCTCTCAAAATAAATAAATAAATAAAAGCTTTAAAAAAAGAATTGTGGATGTTCCCCTTTGCTTTCTTTGACCAAACAAACCAAAAACAAATGAACAAAAAACAAAACAAAGAAAAAACAAAAACAGATACAGACCTGCCCCATTCTTTGCTTCATAAATCAGTAGTTAAACTGCTTATCTCCACTGACCCATGAGAACAAAATGCTTTATAAAACATGCAAACACAAAAACAAAAATGAAACGACCTTTGTTAAGCTTCTGTCCTTTGCCAGGTCCCTAAACGTAGCAGCATGGAACTTTTACTCAGCAGCCGTTCCTGTGCATAGGGTAGCCTCCGAGGCAAATACTCTCCCATCTCCTATCCCATCAGGTCAGCCTTCCATGCCACTCCCCTCCCTATGGCTCCTTTTAGCCTTGTTAATGCTTCTCTATAAGAGAAACCTGTTTCTGTCTAATCCTTGAGAAGCTTGGAAATTTTATGATCAGCATCTTTTCCCTACCGCAACACTTGCCCTCCCCATTGCAATAGTTTGTTGTGCCCTTTCAACAATCCTTTCAAATAAAATCTCTCCTTACTAAATCCAGATTTGCATTTTTTTTTCAATAAGGAAGAAAAAATGGAAGAACAACACCTTCATTCCCATTAGTATGTAACTCTCGTGAATAAGTGTGTAAAGAGAGGTATTGTGTTAGTCTTGAAAAATAAAATGAATATAGCAAGAAGCTTTTATTCAGATCAAAATGAGCAGGTGTCATCTAAGCCTGGCTGCAGTGATGGTCTTGGAGCAAAGCAGGATGCTCCTGTGTCTTCTGTGAATATAGCTAACAGTCTTCATGCATCGAAAGAGACAACAAGGCTGGTAGTAAACGGTCATTTTAGTAAGATTCTCTTTAGCTGCTCAGAGATAAAATTGTGGTTCCTGGCCAACAATAACATTATAACTACCTTGTTATGAAAAGACACTTTGAATGAACGTGAATATCTTTCTTAAACAATTGGAATTATTTTCATAGCACCTCTTTCAAGGAACTCTACATCCAGTTGTAGAAATAAAGATATGGGACAATGTCTTTTGTGGTAACAGGAAACATGGAGATTGATAGAAAAATGTTATTAAAATTAACCCAATGACTCTGAAAGTAATCTTTGACTGGCTTATGTTGGATGCAGTCAAAAAGGCTACCTCCAGTTTGGAGACACATGATCTGCCACCCATTACTTCATGCTTGTCTTCGGAGAGAAAATTCCAGGCAATGAAACTCTTCTATACCAGGATGCAGGCTTTTCCTTTCCAGGCTTCCTCATCACTTGCATGAAGAGCTCCCTAGCACTCATGACCTAAAGGAAATATTGAAAAACAAAGAAATATCCATCCTAGGGCTGGACCACTTCTGATGCAAGACACTTGTGCACAATCCATAAGGGGGGATTTCTAGCACAGTCAGTGAGTGTGATTTCAGGGACTCCTCAGCAGCTCAAGTATTTTCCTGCTTTTTCAATAGAAGGATATTGCTTGGAGAAGCATATATGTTCTTTACTCCATATTACAAACAAAATAGTTAGCTAGCATGGAAATGCTAATTAATTCTCTCAGGACATTCTCAAGTGAAACTGATTTTTGGGTTGTATATATTTTTATTGTTTTATTAAAGTATATTGACCTATTCCATTGTACAAATTTAAGGGGTACAACAGGTTGATTTGATGAATTTATATATGGTGATATGATTGCCAGTTTAACAATAATTAGCATATCTATCAAGTCACATAATATCCATTTCTTTTTCTGTGGTGGGAATAATTAAGATTTAGTCTTATCAAGTTTGAGGATTATAATACAATATTGTTGTCTATGCAGGGCCTGGCAGAAGTAAGGTTTGCTTGACTGTGGTGGGTATTGTAATAATATGGGTGTAATAATTTATAGTTTTGATTTGAAGATTTCACCTAAAATGTCATCTGATGTGTTTGAGTGTAATATTGTTATATTACAGTATTGCATATTTATGATTTTGTAATAAAAATTTGCAACAAAAAATGGGTATTATTTGTGCAAACCCTGGATTCAACATATTGTGCATTAGAAACTAGTGTTTTTATCAGGGATTCTTCAGTATTTTCTTTTTTTTTTTCTTTTGCACTCCAACATTTTGGATGTTAGAACTTACACGATTTCCAGTACTTACATCTTTCTTTGTACTTTGCAATCCCTTTTCCCTTTGGGAACAATACTAAATTAAATATGCTTTCTTATTTACCTTTCAGCAATATCCATTTTGTAATTTAACCTATGCATTGAGGTGTTTTTGTTTTGATATAAAAATAAGACCTGTTTTTCATTTTAGGGCATTACTATATTTCTTTGTGTATGGATGTTTAAAACCATACTTACTTTAAAATCCAATATTATGGCTTTGTTTTTTGTGTTCAAATGTCTCTCTTCATTGAGCTTGCTGTTTCTCTGCTCTGCTGTCTGCTCTCCTGTCTTGCTTCATCAGTCTTGATATTATTTTGTTGGGTTTCCCCGCTGAGAACTGAGTCCACATTCACACAGCTTACTGTCTACATTAACATGCTTTATTCCTCCACTGACTTCAGGAACTGAACTTCAGTATTACAGAAACCTCTTGTCCAACAAGATGGAAATTACAAGTAATTTCATTTTTCATTTCAGTATCTTATTGAAAGGTACACGTTAAGACCCTTTGTATTACTTGCCTCAAAATTCTTCCCTTTGTCCACAATTCCAAGGAATCAAATTAAGATTCTACCCAGTCCTAGGCAGGCCTCCACATTGAATGACACTCATGGAACCAGGCTTCAGAATCTCAATAAATATCTCTTCCATCTCTGCTGAGGTAGTGTGCTCCCATAGCATGGCGAGAAATGAATTCAGGTTGGTCCCATCCACTTGTTTTGATAATGTTTTAGAGGATTGGCGTTCAATATTGCTCATGATTGAACATAATCTTTGGAAGCACGGAAAAAAAATTGTGCTGTTTGCACTAAGAGTAAAAGCAAATAAGTTTTGCTGTTGGGTGGCTTGGCTGACTACTGGCAAATCTCTACTCCTTCCGTGTGACCTGTGTGACCCCGTGTGGCCTGTGGGGCCTGCCTTTCTCTTTCTTTCCCAATACCCTTCCAGCTGAAGTCAGGAAGACTGTAAAGGTTCACTGTTTACTCAGACTGTCACCCATATACCCGAAATTTAAAAGCTATAATTAGTGTATGCCAACTTGTGAATCAATTCTAATTGAGCTTAGACTCGTTTTAAAAAGTGCCTGTCCTTGGGTATCAGATCATTTTTGACTTATACAGACAGGGGAAGGTGATAGAAGCAGGAAAGCCCCAGACAATAGTTGCTAACAGAAAAGAAAATGATTGTAGAAAATGATTCTGTCAGAAGATAAGCCTCAAGGAAGTCATAACCTTGATTAAGGTGGGTCCAATTTATTTTAACCTCCGTGGGGAAAGAGGCACTGAAGCCTTTCCACTTGTATAGACAGCTGTTTTCATGATGAAGATACATTCTATGCTTGAATAAAACAGTTTGGTTTTAAAAGAATCTGTTCTTTGAGGAATTGTTATATTTTATACAATACTTTGTTTTCCTGAAAATAGTGTGCAAATAATATACACTGTATTTTATAAAAGGCTTGAGGTTTCGGTTTTAATATGCATTGTAGAAAAACAAAAACAAATCAAAACAATTTTTTCCTTTCCTTCTTTAATTTTTAAAATCTTGAGTTTGCTACCACTTATTTTATTTATTGATTTATCAAAAAAAAAACCCACAAACCTTCAGGTCCTGAAGGTTTAAGATGGTTTATATAATGACATGAGCAGAGTGGACAGTTTTATGCTTAGTCTCAATTTTATAACTCATTATTCTTCAAATAAAGCTGTTAATCAATGCTTAGATTAATGCATTTAATGTTCCACATATGTATACACCCCCATATACATCAGTTCAATCTTGAAAAGTGACAGTTTAATATACTTTCACCAAAGCTGTTAGACTTCCATATTGAGGTCTACTTCTAAGAAGGTCAGAACAACCTGAAACCATCAGTCTTCATCACTAGTAATTATTTTACTTGAAAGAATGTTTTCATCTTGAACTTGTACCCTTTTATACTATTTTAATCCATTTAATAGCACCATTTAAATACAGTTATGATGCTTTAAGAAAAACAGAAATTTTTGAAAAGTTGTCATTTGCCAATTCTTAAAATTTCTTCCCTAAATAACTTGCTACTACATTTCAATAATTTTCTGATTTTGTTTTTTTATATTGATAAATAAACACTTTAATATTTAAAACAATGATTAAATAGAGAAAAGATATATAATGACTCCTTAAGTCTTCGAGTCAGTAATGGGAGTAGCCAGCAGATCATATTCACATAATTTGCTGTTTTTTAAGTAACATCAACCTAATATGCTACCTTTTTCATTGCTCACACACTGCTGATGTAGTTAGAATCAATGATGTCATTCCCACATTTCAGATATGTAAACTAAGGCTAAAAATTATGTGATTATTTAAGATCAAATTGCTAATTAGAAGTAATTCTGAGATGGTACCCTTTATCTCAAAAGTATTCAATTATTATCACAATTCCTATATACATACAGAAGTAAGAAGTATTTCATTACTCTTGATGTTCTCAAAGTAGCTATTGCCTTCCTTTCCTACTGAGAAGTCATTGTGCTCTTTCAGTGTGAGAACACATTTTCTGTATTTCTAGAGAAAATGATTTCACCTTCTATTTGAGTATTTAGCCTCTCTTCTCTATGTCTTTTATTCACTCTCTTGTATTGCTTTGGGAATATATCCAGATTTATATTTGGTCTGCTTGGCTCTATCACCATCTATACACTCACTGATATTCTTGGTATATTTTTCATAACTGTTGGCCAGGTAATTAATTAACAACAACTAACTAACTGTAAAAGATCATTTTTTAAAATGTAAACACAATATTACTTATTTCTGGATTTACGTATATTAAATGTTTTAGGGCCACTATGAGCTTTATTTCTTTTATATTTTTGAATAAATTGACTATATTTATTGTAAAATATGTTTCAGAGTGCTTTAAGCTCCTAGAGTCTGGGTGTGAAGTTTCTCTTTTAGCAAATTCATTTTGAGAAGAAAGAATTCATGTCCATATATTTCAATTTTCTGTGAGAGCCCTTCTTCAAAAGAATTGCCTTCAGAAGTAGTCTTACGTGTTCCTCGCTATAGAAGTACCTATGAAAGGTGGGAATGTATCTTCTCTACTGGGAGCTGTGCTGGATTGCCCAATGTTAATTTAGCCACCCTTTATCTGTGGTTTTCTCTGTATGGCAGATAAAAAGAAGATAGCTTCTTCTTCCAGAACTCTGCTTCCTCCAAACTTCTGAGTTGTAGTTTACCAATAGGATAACTGCAATATTTAGAAGGTATTTTCTTCTAGACTCATGGGCAGACTGAAGAGTCATAGTAACTCCTCAGCAAGCATGCAAGAAACACCCACTTTTGCTGCTGACTCAGATGGTAGCTTTCAAGCATTTTGGCCAGCCCCCAAGAACCACCTGTTCTAGTGTTTAACTGAAGACTTTGCTGTTTGCCTTCCTTGTCTCCCACCTGCAATGACTTTGGATTTGGTGATAATTTATCTGGCTATAATTCCCCCAGTTCTCCCTCCAGTCATGTAACCAATATATATTATGTAATATATATGTATTTCATTAAAGTGACTTCGTTTTTCAAATCAAATAAAAACTGATACAAGTCCCCACAGGAACCCTTCATGTCTGAACAATTTTTAGGTTAGTTTTTTAAATAGAAGTTTTGTCCCCCAAAACTTTGGGGTCTAGGGTTAAGCTTCAGTTTCACCACAATTGACACCATGTTTAACTTATAATCTCTAACTCGAGTCAGCTTCCTGGTAATAGCTGGCAGCGTCTTTCCCATTCACAGATAAAATAAATCTTTACTGTTGGTTTGTCATGGTCCATGACCTTGTATCCACTGTCACCTTAGGCCAGCACATTTGAATTCCATAGCCCCATATGTATAGTGACCATATCATTTTTCATCTAAAAAAGGAAATATCTGAGAGCATAAGGAAGTACTGCTAATTAAGCCAGTATGATAGGCATATGATGGAATATCCCAGGCAAACTAAGTCACTTTACACATAGGTCACATTTCTTCATTTGCTGCTAGGACATCAGTCCATCTCCTATTGTTAATTTCAAGCCTCTCTCTATGTTTGTGTATGTGTGTGTGTATGAAATAATAATTATATGTAATATGAATTTTATATATAAGACTATGTATTATATATAAAATAAGTGAAATGCATATGCAATATCACATGTAGATAAATATGTATAATATGTAATATGTAATATACATATCTTTCATACATTCAGCATTTATAAATTCCAGTAGCCGAAACAGAAACAATGACATGATTGGCTTTGAGTCTTGCTGGGTGAGAACTACACAGTAATTATATTTTACATTAATTTTTCTTTTGATTTTATTAAACTAAAAATGACACATTAAGTAAGTCACAGTGTAGGATGATCTGAAGTAATTAAAAGTAATGAGAATTATAATAGTTATAAATTCTAATATTAGTGAATAATAGTTATAACTATGTTAATTTTAGGTGTTGTAAACCCACAGTTAATACAATACTGAGTAATTCAACTATAATTTAAAAGATCAATCATAACAATACTATTTTCAATTTCATTTTCAATTTTATTAAAATAATGAGGGATACATAGAGAAAATAAACTGTATGTGTCTTCTATGTAAAACGCATCTTTAAGGTATTCAAAATTGTTGACTTATTTCAAAGGAAATCATTCACAAGTATGCTAGTGTATTCTGGACACACTTAAAAATGATTTACTAAAACAAAATTGTAACACACTACTTGGAAACACAGTCTGAAGAATAAAGGTCTCATATCAGTGGATATTTCAAAACCGGATCACTAGTTCCTTATATAATATGCTTTATGTAAACTTAGGTTAATATTTGTATAAAATTCAATCTGGACAAAAAATTTTTGACACTTTTTCACTCAAGGACAAAGTTGATGCTCTTTTTCCTTGAATAAGAAAGGCTCTCCACGACTGCTTTGACAGATAGTATGCACCAAAAGAAAAAATGCTGTGGCAGTTTCTGGGCTCAGGTTTTAGAAAAGTGGCAATTCCCACTTTGTGTGTTATGGGAAAACCTACTGAGGGTTGCCAGATGGGAGGGCAGTCGGGAAGATGGATGAAAAAAGTGAAGGGATTAGGAAGTACAAGTGGTAGTCACAAAACAATCACAGAGACATAAAGTACAGCATAGGGAATACAGTCAATAATATGGTAATAACTATGTGTGTGCCGTGGGTACTTGAAATATCGCGGGATCACTTTATAAAGTACATGATTTTCTAACCACTATGATGTACCCCTGAAACTAATATAAAGTGATATTGAATATAAACTGTAATTAAAAATAAAATTGTAAAAAAAACACATGTATTAGAAGAACCCCAAGGAGCCTCAAGGTGATGCTCATTAGGAAAGGCGGTGAGCTCTGAGCCTGCAAGCCTGGCTCAGCCACCAGCCACGCAAATCTCTCCCTATCTAACTGTAAATCACATACTTCCAGTACTTGTCTGTTGTTGACACAAAGATAATGGGCATTTGCGAGCATGTATAAGATACTTCATTCTGAAATGTGGGCAATTTGAATATAGTTAGGATTTTTTCTAAGAAAGAATTGGTAAAATATATCACATGATACCAAATATCCATTTTCTTTTTCTAATTTATTAAATATTTTTAGGTACAAAGAATAATAAGTGACACACAGGGAGTAGACAACAAAGTTGATATCTTTTATATTAACTTTGCCCAATCCTCATTATGTGCGTTTATAGTAAAGGGAGAAGGCTGAACTTGAGACAGATATAAACTTTTAGTAATCTTATCCAATTTAATCAAAGCTACATTATTACAGACAGCTCTTCTTATGCATGGACTTCGCACCCACAGATTTAGCCAACTGTAGATTGAGATATTTGTTTAAAAAAAAACAGATAATTTGTTGCTGACATGTACTATGTAATTAGGCCTATGGTGGTTGTGTCTGTACTGAACAGGCACATACTTTTTTCTTGTTATCATTCCCTAAATGATACAGTATAGCAACTATTTACGTTGTATTAAGTATTATAAGTAATCTGGAGATTATTTAAATGATATGGGAGGGCATGCATGGTTTATATGCAAATACTACCTCGTATAACATAAGGGACTTGAGCAACCCTGGCTTTGGGTGTCCTTGGGAGGCCTGGATCAAATCCTCCTCCATGGAGTCAAAAGGACGACTGCATATGCTGCTGAAATATCTTGGGGCAAATAAAGTTTCTTGAAGGCCTGCAGACCTGCCTATCTGCCACTACTATAAATTACTCGGGGAGGCCTATGTAGGTGGCTTCAATCAATAGAGAGAGAGACATAGACATAGAAACAGAAATAGAAACAGAGATAGACAAACTGTGTCAGTGATAGATCTAATCTACAGAAAAAGATTTTATCTAAAATGATTCCAAATGATATAGTTTTGTCTGTATCATTTTAGAAAATTCACTTGCATATTCCAGCATACCTATCTGTCTCTGCCTATTATATGCACATAGACCTGTGATGAAGCCTTCCAGATTTTCACATTGGCTTTTAGCCTAAAGAAATGCAAAACTCATTTTCTACTGAGAAATGTATAGGAATCTGGAGCCAAAGAATATTGTGAAAAGAGATTTCTCATAAGATGAGTTAAAGACTTGAGTTATAGTAGAGAGTTAATTTTATTTTAGACCTATCTTTTCTACAACATTTTATTATTTATTTTATTGCACTTTTCATTAAATTTATCAGGGTAACACTGGTCGATAGGATCATGTAGTTTTTGAGTGCACAGCCTTATGATACATGATCTGTATGTTGCACTCTGTGTCCACCAGCCCAAGTCAAATCATCTTCTGTCCATGTTTGACCCTGTTTACCCTTTACTTCCCCTGCCCCCCTCCCTTCTGGTAACCACCATGCTGTTGTCTGTTTCTGTGAGTTTCAATTTCATATCCCACATATCAGCAAAATCACATGGTTATTACGTTTTCTGTCTGACTTATCTTACTTATCATAATATTGTGTAAAGGTCTATTCATGCTGTCACAAATGTCAGTATTTCATCTTTTCTTATGGTTGAGGTGTATTCCATCGTGCCTATGAACTGCACCTTCTTTACCCAATCCTCTACTGAAGGACACTTTGGTTTTTTCTGTATCTTGGCCACTGTGAATAATGCTGCCATGAATATAGGGGTGCATACATCTTTGTGAATAAATGTTTTTAAATTTTTCAGGTAGATGCCCAGAAGTGGGATTCCTGGGTCATATGGTAACTCTATTCTTAATTTTTTGAGGATGGGCCAGACTGTTTTCCAAAGTGGCTTCACCAGTCTGCATTTTCACCAGCACTGAATGAGGGCTCCTTTTTCTCCACAACCTCTCCAACACTTGGTATAACCTGTTCTGCTGATAATAGCCATTCTAACAGGTGTGAGATGGTATCTCATTGTGGTTTTGATCTGTATTTCTCTAATAACTAGTGACTTGGAACATCTTTTCATATATCTGTTGGCTGTTTGTATTTCCTCTTGGGAGACGAGTCTGTTCATGTCCTCTGCCCATTTTTAAATGGATCATTTGCTTGGTGTCGAGTTGTATGAGTTCTTTATATATTTTGGGTACTAACCCCTTGTTGGAGCTGTTGTTTGCAAATATCACCTCCCATTCAGTTGGTCATATTTTGCTTTGTTGTAGAAATTTTGTTTTGTGTAGAAACTTTTTTGTTTGATATAGTACCATTCATTTATTTTTGCTTTTACTTCCCTGGCCTTTGAGGTCAAACTCACAAAACATTATCTGTGACCAAGGTTCATAAGTTTAGTACCTGTTTTCTTCTATGTAATTTATTGTTACTGGTCTTATATTTAGGTCTTTGATCCATTTTGAATTAATTTTTGTACATAGGAATCTTTTCGAATTAAACATTAGAGCAGAATTGCCCATGCAATTAGGTATTACAAATTCCTACTCTGCTTTACAAGTGTTATCTTCTTTGGAGAAAACAGATCACAGGCACTTTTTTTCTGAGAACTTATTTTCTGTACCACAACCTTGGAGGACATTTGGCTTTCAAATATTTCTATTGGAGGATATTTCATCTGAAGAATATACATTTTATGAAGCTTACAAACAATGTGAGTTTCCTCGTTTTCAACATTCTTTTCACTTAAATGTATTTGTCTATTTCCCTTTTGTTTTCAGACCTTTCTATGTTTCACCACTAAACTGTGGACCTGGTCAATATTCTGATTCTGTGTTCTGTTTTTCATTTGCCTCCTAAACTTATTTTTCAAAAACTAAAGAACAATACAAAATAAATGAAAGCACCGTTTTCGGTTTACAGCTGGGATTTCACACAGCATGTGTTACTAACTGCATCTGTGCAGAAAGTCCACCATATGGGTAGGAGGGAAATCATTTAATTTAGTTCACACGCATAAAGTAAGTGAAAAGTTGACTATATTTTATGCCTTGCCGAAGATAAGCAACATCACAGCTAGGAACAGAGTCCAAAAAGTTTTATAATCAATCTTCTGCTTTTCTTGGTAAACTACTCCATATTTTAAGTCTGTTCACTTGTGTACTATAAATGATATATCCTCTTATTTTGAAAATGTATTTATGCATATCAAGCTGTAAAAGAGTAGATGTTATTTAAAGTTTTTGTCTTTGAATTCCTTTATAAAATGTCTTAAATATGCAAATTATGGGAAATTAAAAATGTATATAACACTTGAAAAGGACAAACATTTCTGGAGAAAACATCACTGTGTACTGTATGAATAAGGACATAATTTTAACTTAACCCTAGCTAATGTAACTTAGCTGATATTAAGGATGTCGAGATTAAAGAAAGTTAATGAGGAATAATGCTGACAAATCATCCTCTGAGAAACATTTGTCACTCAGTTATGATAAGCAGAGAGGATTGAATGTGGAAAAGGACTTCTTAAGAGCAGAGACCATGGGGATAAAAAATGAAATTTACTGTCATCATTGCCAATAAAGTCATTCAAAATATTCCACTCACTTTGTAAGAATAATCTTTCTACAAGTTTTTTTAGGGTTTCTTTGAGCCAATAAGCCTTCAGATAATGTCTACCAAACGGCATCACTGTGAGTATCAAAGGGAAGTCTAAACATATGCTCTACATTTCTCTGAGAAGAAACTTTAGGAGGGTGGATTCACTGTTCATTTTTGTAAAAGTTTATTTACTGCTGTGGAAAAATGACTCCTCTTTGAAGTCTAATTTATTTCTGGATGAACCATCACAACAATGAACACAGAATACATTATGTAAAAATAAAACTATGAACCTCACATCTGTTTTTTAAAAAAATGGAATGAGAGTGTTCCTGTGTGCAAGTATTATATTACTAACTCCACAGTGCAGATATTGCACATAGTAATATGTATTTGCTGTAAAAGCTCTCACAGCAATGTGCTAAAAAGTATTAGAATTAAGCACCATTATCCATTGCCAAGATGTTGTAATTACTAATTTAATTGAATGAATAATTCAATAACCTAATGTAAAATGCTTGTGAAAAATCAGTTATTAAAGTAAATGGTTATCTTCAAAAGAGTTAGTCATTAAATAAAATGTTGTCATATTAGAGGTATACAAGGCAACTGTAAAAATTATAGAAATAAAATTTACCGAAAAATCCAGATTAAAAAAAGTCACTGCTTTTTAGTTTTTCACACTTGTTTTAACTTATTATTCAACCTTAGTCATTATAATATATGTGTGATTTATTAAAGAAAATTTTGTAGCCTCAAAACTGTTTAAAAGTTCAGATAATGAATTTTATAGCTACTAGCTAGACAGATACATGTATCTGTCTTATGATTCCCCTTTCTAAATGATTTGTTGATAATTATGAGCTCTAATTTTATTAAGAGAAGAACATACAAGGCTTTTTTAATGTAATGTATTTGCATAAGTGTTTAAAATGTGTTCTGTGATCTACAAAGTCACAAAAGTTTTTGAATAGTACTTGAATAATAAAGTACTTTGAAGATTTTAGTTAGTTCAAATCGTGTCTGTTGTAGAACTTTTCACTGAAATAACCCTGGAAATTTGTAATTAGCCCTTCTTTCACAGAATACTTTGATCACAATTGAGAGATATATAAAGGGTTTTTGATTGGGTTGTGTATTTTAAGTTAAAATCATATTGTATCATTATTCATTTTATAATACATACATACTTCAAATACAGTGTGAGATTGGTTCCCGACTACCACATTAAAGAAAATATCACAATAAAGCAAGTCACATATTTTTTTTGGTTTCCAAATGCATATAAAAGCTATGTTTACTCTATTCTATAGTGAATCCTTTGTAGATATGTTCAATTTACTTTGCTCTGATCCATCAAGGGAATTGCTATCTATAGCAATGACAACTATAGCCTTATGAAATGCATTTCCTAAATAATAAGACATAAAATTTAAAATTATTCTTTGATCCATGGGCTGCAATGGATATTGTTTTAGCAGGCATAAAAACAACATTTATCTTGTTGTCCATCTCCATCAGAGCTCTTGGATGACCAGATTCATTGTCAATGAGCAGTAATAGTTTGAAAAGAATCTTCTTTTCCCCTGAGTAGTAAGTCTTGACAGTGGGATTAAAATATTCAATAAACAATGCTGTAAACATTGTACTGTCACTCAGGCTTTATTGTTCCATCTCTAGAGCACAGGCAGAGTAGATTTCACATAATTTGTATTGGCCCTAGGATTTTCAGAATAGAAAATGAGCATTGGCTTCAACTTAAAGTCATTAGTAGCATTATCCCCTAATGATAGAGTCAGCCTGTCCTTTAAAGCTTTGTCTGAGACATTGACTTCTCTCTAGTTATGAAAGCCTTAGATGGCATCTTCTTCCAATACAAGGCTGTTTTGTCCACATTAAAAATCTGTTGTTTAGCCCTGGCTGGTGTGGCTCAGTAGACTGAGTGCCAGTCTGCAAACCAGGGGTCATCCTTTTGATTCTCAGTCAGGTCCTAAGCAAGGGGCACGTGAGAGGCAACCGCACATTGATGTTGCTCTCTCTCTCTCTTTCCCTCCCTCCCTTCTTCTCTCTATAAAAATAAGTAAATAAAGTCTTTAAAAAATCTTTTGTTTAGTGTAGCCAATTCCATCAATTATCTTAGCTAGATCTTCTGAATAACTTGCTGCAGTGTCTATATCCCCACTGTTGCTACACTTGCTCTTTTAAGTTATGCAGATGGCTTATTTTCTTAAACATTATGAATCAACCTGTATTAGGTTCAAACTTCTCTTCAGTGACTTCCTCACCTCTCTCAGTCTTTGAAGAATTGAAGAAAGCTGAGGCCTTTCTCTGGATTAGGCTTTGGCTTAAAAGAACTTTGTCATGGGTTTATCTTCCTGCCAGGCCACTAAAACATTCTCCATAGCAGCAATAAGACTATTTCATTTTCTTATTCATGTGTTCACTGCAGTAACACTTTAAATTTCTTTCAGACACTTTTCCTTTGCACTTACAACTTGGCTAACTGTTTGGTGTAAGAGGTTTAGTTTTCAGCTATCTTGGCTTTCAATATGCCCTCCTCACCAAGCTTAATCATTTCTAACTTTTGATTTAAAGTGAGAGATATGGGAGTCTTCTTTTCTCTTGAATACATAATGATGGTTATTAGGTTATTAATGGGTTTTAATAATATAGTTTTTCTAGGAATAGGAAGGCCCAAGGAGTGTGTGTGTGTGTGTGTGTGTGTGTGTGTGAGAGAGAGAGAGAGAGAGAGAGAGAGGAGAGGGGGAAACAGACCGTCAGTGGAGCAGTCAGAACACACACAGCACTTAAATTCCCAGTCTTAAAACGGGTGTGGTATGTGGTGCTCCAAAACAATTACAATAAGAATCAAAGATCAGTGATCATGGATTATCATAATAAATATAATAATAATGATATAGTTTGAAGTATTGCAAGAATTTCCCCTAAGTAAAACATGAAATGAGCAAACAGTGTTGGAAAAGGCACTGATAGACTTGCTTGACACAAAGTTGTCACAAACCTGTTTGTAAAAATGAAATATCTGTGAAGAGCAATAAAGAAAAGCACCATAAAAGAAGGGTTACCTGTGCTCAGCTTAACAAACATCTGGGTACAGAGATGGGGAAAGTACATAACATGGAAGGGTCCCACAGAAAGAGCTAATATAAATCAAGATAATTTTCTTTTAAATGAAACTCCCTGTTAGTGTTATAAAATTGCTTTTCCCAAGCCAGTTTGCAGGGTATATGTAATTTTACATTTTGCTATTATAGAGTTGGGAAGGGTAGCTAAATGAAATAATTAGTGAAGTTTTTAATACCCACAGCATAGAATTCAAGCACAAAGGTAGAGTGTATTAAATTATTAATTTATTAATAACTTTGAACCTATTGTCTCATTTACCTCTTACAAATTCCTGTGAAGTCAGTCTTTTTATGGTAACGTTGGCAATGTAGCAGTGTTGAAAGAGGCTACAAAGTACACAGTAAGAAACAAAGATATTTTAAAGACAATCATTTCTAATTAAGGTCCAATTTTATGGCCGTCAGCTTGTGACTCCCTTTTTTAAAAGAAAGTTAAAAATGAGCAAAGGTTGTGAAATAATGCATTGAGAGAAACACTTTTTGTTTTTAAAGTTTTGATCAGAAAAATACTTCAGCTCTGTGGAAGTCTGTGTCCTAGCTCCCATAATGTGAAAAATATCATCAATAAATTACCTAAGATTCTGCAAGAGAAAGTAAACTCCAGGATTCAAGATTCTATTGCTGAAGTGATCTTGATAGTTCAACATCTTTTGGTGTTTTTAGAAGAGACTCACCATGTGCAGCAGCTTATTCATGTATTTATTGGAATGGGAAGGGAAGTAGTTGCCATCACATATTGACTGTATGCTAGGCATCATGTTGGAACTTTGAGATCATGTGTGATCTCATTCTTCAAAACCACCTTTTGTGGGAGATTACTAAAACTGTTGTAATGACAAAGTCCTTGAGGTTCAGCAGGGCTTTATGGAGTCCCACTATTGGGAAGTAGTGTGCACAAATATGGAATGCAATTTGTGCTCTTACTGCCTTAAACAGTTTATAATTTGTGGTTTGGGTAAGAAAAGGGTGTAGTCCCCCATCTTTTCCCTCTCCATAAAATAAGGACCTCTTTAGGGAACTAGGCTGAGAACCATTTGAAATTTACATATTAATTGCAGAATATACCCTTCTTATTCATAACCAGCTTATCATTTTTGTCTATAATGTATATCAAACCCTTGATATAAATAAGAGTTAAGTTCCTATGGCATCTCATCAATGTCATAATGAAACAATATTAAACAAAATGATACCATTCAAGGACCTGTTGTACCAGGAGTGTTAACGACTAGTTGGATTTATAAGGCCTGTCTTGTATAAAATCTACCTCCGTCATTTTTTTAGTATCCATCCTTTTCTTTTTTGGTTGCTGGAATGTTCTAGTGCAATTAACAAAGGCTATTGGGGTAAAGAAGGTAGAATACTAAATGTTTCAAAAAGGAGAGTATGTACTCTGCTTATCAAAGTAATAGACCATTTTCCCAAAGAAGAAATTGAAACTTAATGAGGTGAGTGACTTGCCCAAGGTCAGGTCACTGCTGGTCTTCTCTTGCCAGTCTCAATGTTTCTTTCACTGAAGAGGAACTAAAAATTTTCTCAAATCTTCATTAAAAAAATGGAGCTTTGATTGTCACTTTTTCAAGATTAACCTTCTTCTGAAAATACTGTGCATCATTAATGGTTAAAGGTTTCCCTTTTTCCTTTTAGGAAACACATTCTTTGATCTACCAACTTTGTATTTTACAAGTTAGTATTCTGGAAGTGGATTTTTAAAGGGAGTTTGAATGCAACATGTTTACTAAGGATCAACACCTATGAAAAGCAGAAGAGGACTTAGGAAAGAATCAACTCGCATTCATAGGCCTGACAAGGCCTGGGCAATCCCTGGGTAGCTATGGGTGGTGATTGCTTGTCAGAGTGCCCACATTGAGCTGAAATTGCCAACTGTTTTACCTACTTCTTGAAAAATCACTGAATGCAGGCTTCTACGGAAGATAAGGTCCTTGGAAAGGTGCCCTTTTACAGTGGAGACAGGTCCTGAAAGTGCCGACAGCCAGAGTCTCTCTACCGACTGATCCCCCAGAGCTGCCAGATAGTCATGAGGGGGCCCCATGTCTCTGGGCCCACTACATCTTGAATCCTGGTAATGACCTTGAGTTCCTCTAAGTCCTCTGAAACATTTAAAATTAAAATGTCTAACTTCGGACTATAATTATTTCTTCCATTGGACCTTGGAACACTCGGTCTTTCTAATGACCCAGTGAAGACTGAGAGCAGTTAGTTTTCCTCAAACCCTTCTCTAGCAGAATGTTCAAAATGTGCTCTGGCACTTGCACATAATGAAGACCCTTGGGCAGGAGGGTGACCTAACTGACTTATGGGTGGCAGGTCCCTGGAATAGTGCCTTTACTTTCTGTAACCTCATAATCCCAGTGTGACCTGATTGAACTTCTCCCAACGTATTTCTGAAAGTTCTCTTTGTTAGCTGTATAAATCCACGTTCCTAGTCACACAGATTCTCAGAGGGATTGTGTCTTTCAGCTCCTCTGACCATGCTCCATATGGTCCTTTTTAACCTCAATTGAACTCCCATGCATTAATGCCTGTGCAGCCACAATTTAGCCAAGACAAAAGTCCAACAAACCCAGAGACCTTTGACCAGTATTCCAAAATCTCTCAGTTTCTTACACATTGTCTCCCACATTGTTGCCCAGCTGAATTCAGTGCCACAGCCAAATGCTACTTCATCAAATACATATTGCACAGCATTTCTTACCTCATTTATTGGGGGTTGGAGGGGTGCAGATGAAGAGAGCCAGTGAGTAAGCGAACACCTGGTGTTGGTATGAATTATATATCTTTTGCAAATTACTTTTTAAAATATTTTACTGTTGTTGTTCATTGGAAAATTGGGTAATAATACTTATAATACTAATGTGAACATTAAATGATACTATAGTTACAGTTCTTTTTTTAAGATTTTATTTATTTTATCTTTAGACAGAGGGGAAGGGAGGGAGAAAGAGAGAGAGAGGAACACCAATGTCTGGTTGCCTCTCATGCACACCCCACTGGGGACCTGGCCTGCAACCCAGTCATGTCCCCTGATTGGGAATTGAACCAGCAACCAGCAGCCCTGTGGTTCACAGGCAGGTGCTCAATCCACTGAGCCACACCAGCCAGGGCTAAAGTTCATGACATATGTAAGTTCTCTTTAATTACCTTTGCTTAACATTCAATTTCATACTATTTTACTTTCCTCTAATTCAAGTATGCCCCCTTGTAACATTTCCTTATTCACAATTTTACTGTAATTTTAAATGGTACTGTTAATCTTAGTAAAACATTTGTTGAAAAATATAGAAAACAAGGGAATATATCTCATTCTTTACTCTACTTTTCCGTTTTGGCCCTTTGATGTACCCCTTTGCCATTTATCTGTAGGAAATACTCCCCAATAAAAGGCCATATTTTTAAAATAATTACTTTATTGTTGTTCAATTACAGTTGTCTGCAATTTTCCCCCAGTACTCCCCCCGATCCCAGCAAAACCCACCTCCCCCCTCGCTTCCACACTCCCCCTTGGTTTTGTTCATGTGTCCTTTATAGTAGTTCCTGAAAACCCTTCTCCCCACTGTTCCCTCCTCCATCCCCTCTGGTTACTGTCAGATTGTTCTTAATTTCAGTGTCTCTGGTTATATTTTGCTTGCTTTTTTCTTTTGTTAATTATGTTCCAGTTAAAGGTGAGATCATATGGTATTTGTTCCTCACCCCCTGGCTTATTTCACTTAGTATAATTCTCTCCCTTTCCACCCATGCTGTTACAAAGGGTAGGAGCTCCTTCTTTCTCTCTGCTGTGTAGTATTCCATTGTGTAAATGTACCATAGTTTTTTGACTCACTCATTTATTGATGGGCACCTAGGTTGCTTCCAGCACTTGGCTATTGTAAATTGTGCTGCTATGAACACGGGGGTGCATAGGTTCTTTTGGATTGGTGTTTCATGGTTCTTGGGATATAATCCCAGTAGTGGGATTGCTGGGTCAAAAGGCAGTTCCATTTTCAGTTTTTTGAGGAAATTCCATACTGTTTTCCATAGTGGTTGCACAAGTCTGCAATCCCACCAACAGTGCACTAGGGTTCCCTTTTCTCCACAACCTCTCCAACATTGTTGTTTGTTAATTTGTTTATGAAGGCCATTCTCAATGATGTGATGTGGTATCTCATTGTGGTTTTAATTTGCACCTCTCTGATAGCGATACTGAGCATCTTTTCATATGTGGCCCCTCTGTATGTCTTCCTTGGAGAAGTGTCTGTTCAAGTCTTTTGCCCATTTTTTAATTGGTTTCCTTGTCTTCTTAGATTGGAGTCATTTGAGTTCTTTAAATATTTTGGAAATTAAACCCTTGTCCGGGGAATCACTGGCAAATGTGTTTTCCCATATAGTTGGTTCTCTTTTCATTTTAATGCTGGTTTCTTTGGACATGCAGAAGCTTTTTAATTTGATGAGGTCCCATTTGTTTATTCTTTCCTTTATGTCCCTTGTTTTAGGGGATGTATCAGTGAAGATGGTGCTCCTTGGAATATTTGAGATTGTCCTGCCAATGTTCTCCTCTAGGACTTTTATGGTGCCACAACTTATATTTAAGTCTTTTATCCACCTTTAATTTATTTTTGTGTATGGTGCAAGTTGGTGATTGAGTTTCATTTTCTTTTGCATGTAGCTGTCCAGATCTCCCAGCATTATTTGTTGCAGAGGCTATTATTACTCCATTTTATGCTTCTTCCCCCTTTGTCAAATATTAATTGACCATAGAGACTTGGGTTTATTTCTGGGCTCTGTGTTCTGTTCCATTGGTCAATGTGTCTGTTCTTATGCCAGTACCAGGCTGTTTTGATTACAGTGGCCTTGTAATACAGTTTGATATCAGGTATTGTGATTCCCTCTACTTTGTTCTTCTTTCTCAACATTGCTGCAGTTATTCAGGGTCATTTATGGCTCCATATAAATTTCTGAAATGTTTGTTCTGTGTTTGTGAAATATGTCATCAGCACTTTAATAGGGATTGCACTGAATCTATAAATTGCTTTGTGTAGTATGGACATTTTGATGATATTAATTCTTCCAATCTGTGAGCATGTTACATGCTTCCGTTTGTTTTCATCTTCCTTAATTTCTTTCTTCAGTGTTGTGTAGTTTTTTTCTGCAGGTCTTTTACATCCTTGGTTAGGTCTATTCCTAGGTACTTTATTTTTCTTGTTGCAATATCAAATGGTATTTCTTTCTAAAAGGTCATAAATTTTAACCACTCCAAAGTAGATTTGTTTCCATGTATCTCAACCACCATACAGCACATAGTATATTAACTCATGATTTTGACACTTACCATTGATTGGACTTTTCAAGCATTACAATAATGATTACTAGTACAGTGAAAATGTCATTTTCTAGATACAAACTTCTGCCTACATTTTAAATTTAACTTTCAGTTTTTTAAACAACATGGATACCCAGAAAGATATGAAAAATGATATTGTAATTCAATTTGGTTTGGAAGTAGAAAGGATCACTAGATATCTTTAAGAAGACTTATTTTTCAGCTTTCATTTGTATTTTATTCAGATAGATAAATAGTAGCTAGATAAAAATATACATATGACAAGAGGCTTGCCAATGTTCTTTGAATGATATTTCTATCCTACTCGTCTATGGAATAAAACAAAGAAATGAATAGCCAATTTATTCACTGTTGTTTCTGTCTCTTTCATGCTATTTGTTAGAATTAAAGATAATAACTCTGTAATAAATTTTAGAGGTATACCCAGACATATAAAATCTCACACATAAAAACATACAGACACAAAAACAGGATTTATACAGTTATTATGTAGTTTTGGATTGTGCCACATTTAACACATGATTAAACATCTCCTCTGTTTATTTCAAAGCTTTCATGAGATAGGGAAAACAAAACTAAATCTCATTTACTACTCTTAGTTTAGCTCTGTTCACATCAAACTTATCTTTTAGCCCTGGCTGGCGTAGCTCAGTGGATTGAGCGCGGGCTGGGAACCTAAGTGTCGCAGGTTCGATTCCCAATCAGGGCACATGCCTGGGTTGCAGGACATGGCCCCCAGCAACCGCACATTGATGTTTCTCTCTCTCTTTCTCCCTCCCTTCCCTCTCTAAAAATAAATAAATAAATAAATAAATAAAATCTTTAAAAAACAAAACAAAAAAACTTATCTTTTAGCAGTTAGTTGCCTAGGCTGTGAATTTGTTTTGAAGAATTCTACTTGGAGTTATATCTGACTGCATTGGTTTCATTACAGTTGAACACCAATTCTGATCAGAGAAATATGTGAGTGTTGAAATAACACAGGTTTGAGAATAAAACAGAAGAAAAATTCCAAAGAGCTTATTTATTACTTTTACACTTAGATGTAAATCCTCTAAAATAATAGTTGGTAGTATTTCAAAAAGTAACTTTGTAGAATTATTTGAATATGCTGATTGTTTACATAGAGAAATAAACACACAAGGTTGATGGTAGTGTTAAATTTTCCCTTTCCAAGTAGCTGTGATTAAAAAAAATAGACAATAAAGCCCCAGATGTATAAAGGACTCACCCATCAAAAGGCATTTTTAGTGAAAGCTCTAATAAGAAAACTGCTATTAAGATGGACATACAGAACTTGGTAACAAAAGCTTCAGAACATGATTTCAGAGCAGTCATGCATGAGCCTTCATATACCATATATTAACATGCTAGAAAATCCACTTATTGCTTCATGCAATAAGTTTCTTAAAGTAATGATTTTTGTGGTAAAATATATATAACATAAAACTTACTATTTCAACCATTTTTAAGTGTACAGTTTAGTGGCACTAAGTATGTTCACCTTATTGTGCTACCACCATCACCAGCCATCCCCAGAACTTTTTTGTTTTCCCCAAATGAAACTCTGCACCCACAAAACAATAACTCCCCTTTCCTTGCTTCCCCCAGCTCTGGTCAACCACTGTTGTGCTTCTGCTTTGTCAATTTCACAACTCAAAGTATTCACATTTATAGACCCATACAGCACTTATCCTACTGTGACTGGTTTATTTCACTTAACGTCTTCAAGATCCATTTATGTCATAGCATGTGTCAAAATTCCCTCCATTTTAAAGCCTGAATAATATTCCATTTTACATTTGTATGAGTGCCTATGTATATATCATCTCTTGTTTATGCTTCTACCCATTGATGGATACTTAGGTGCTTCTACCTATTGCCTAATATAAACAACGTTGCTAGGAACATGGGTGTACACGTGTCTTTTCATGTCCCTATTTCCAGTTCTTTAGGCTACATACCCACAAGTGGAATTGCTGGATTATAGGAAATTTGAACATTGTGTTGCTGAAGAAATAATGTTAAAAATATTCATTTATAAGCTAAAATACTGAGTGTGATTACCATTTAAAACACTACTGCTTCTGGTACCGTTAGAATAAGCATATGTTCAACTTTATAAAACTAGTGGAAGTGGACCAGGGAGATTGTTCTTCAGTGGCAGAAGTAAGGAAGGAGTGAGGAGAGGAGTCACGAATATGACTCACAGGTACTCCTCCACATAAAAACTTGATTTTATGGAAATGGAGATGCATCTTATTAACCCCTAGTTTCCTTCTTTTAATGCGTTGTGCTTAATGAATAAGCCCATGATGCATTAGGATGCTGTAATGTCCTGAGAAGACCAGTGGAAGGTCAGGACATTTGGTTTGTGCTTTCATGAAACTTTTCCCAAAAGGAGCCACTTTGTATCTCTTGGTACAACTGATGGGCAGTTTATTACTTTGTAATAAACTTTTACAAAGAGATTACTTTATCTCTTTGTATCTCAAGAGATACCCTTTGTATCTCTTGGTACAACTGATGGGCAGTTTATTACTTGCCCCCAGATGACCCACAGTAGTTAAATTGACTTCAGTGCTGTCCACTACCTTAGGCACAATTTTTACTTTCTATTCAGTTTGTCTTCTCATATTATGTCTTTTTTTAACCATTTATCCCCCCTTTACCCTTTTCTACTTCCCTTGCCACACTAGTAATCTTCACTATCCCATGTCTTGTTTTGTTATCTAACATTGCTCACCAAAATTTATGCATTTAAAATACATAAAGGTACATATGAGCAGCAATAAAAATGCATAAATATAAAAATCTTTCAAATTATTTCACAAATGCCTACAATGAAGTCCAATTTCCATTTACAAGTTTTTTTTGATTTGCAATAATTTCAACAAGTTGTTTATCTAGTTCAAAGGGTATCACATTCTAGATGCCTCTCATTGCTTTTTAGTATTTTTCTGTTCATACAATTCCCTACTTTTGTTTTTTGTGTGTAAAGAGAAACTTTTGAAATCTACTGCCTAAAGCCACATTCAGACTTTATGTAGTCAGTTAAATGGAGACCATGTGGATGCTATCATAATTTTTTGTCTATGAAAACGTGGAATCCAAGAGATTTTCTTATTTATAGACCCTGCCTTGTGTCTGAACCATGTAAAGAAACGCCAAGTCGAATATGGCTTTTACACATCTGGCTGAGAAAACCAGTCTGTATGATATCCAGAAACAAAAGCACTCTCCTTCCTTACATTCAAAACTCTCTTTCAATCGTACCAGGTAAGGGCTGATCAAATCAGATTCATGAAGTCTTGTCAAAACTGTTGGCTCTTGCTTACCTGCCTGTTGTTTACTCAGCCATTAAAACTGGTTGAGCAACCATTTTTGAAAAAATAGTCAGTAGAAACTAACTATAACCCACCAAGCTCAAACTCCTTTGGCACATATTTGCAACCAGTTCCTGTGATGAACAAGGACCTTCAAGCTATGGATGTAACATTGTCTGCCAACAATCATTCTTTGTGTATCTCTCATAGTGCCTGGTCAATTCTCCAAAATGTGGAGGTCTCCACAAATCAATTAAAGAAAGACCTTTCCCTTCACTTCCACACTTTAGAACAAACTGAAAATAAAGACTGACCACAAGGAAATGCCAAGTCAGGGAAACAGGTTGACTGATACAGTAGCTAGCAGATTAAATGCATCTATTTGTCTTAATGTCAGTATCTTTTGAGTTAAGCATGTGGTCTTAATATAGGAATAGAAGATCATAAGTGACTTTAAATGCTGAAAGTTTCTGGCAACCAGAGGTCCTTCATACAAAATAAAATCAAACCCTGAGGACTGGAAAGGTCCTAGAAGAGAAACTAAGCCATTTGTGGACATAACACAAGGAATATTAATCACATTGTAAACCAGCACAAAATGAGGTCATTGTAGATATATCCCAAGAAGATGCACACAGTACTTATTTCTGGGGCAAGCTGCTCTTACCTGGACATTTCCTGAAATATGGGATGTAAAACCTTTAGCTTTCTAGGCCAAATTGAGAGAGCAAATTACCTTAGCTCTGGGGACAAATAGAACCTTAGTCCTGGGCAAATGTGTTAGGTGAAAGAAAAGACTATATTAAAAAGTGCTTCTGTATCACATGTTTTAACCACTTCTCTTATCAATTTGTTTCTTAGTATTTTAATTTATCAAATTAATTTCCTTCTTAAGGCACTTAACAATAGAAGTTATTTTTCAAATTAAAGCTATTCAAATTCAAATATTCATTTTTTTTAAAGAGAGCTTTGCAACATGAAGTGCTACTGTACTTATAGGTCATGTTTTCTTTTTAAGAATTCCACAAATAGAAAAGTAAAAATAGATGGCTTCCTTGTAGCTTCTGTGCTGTTTTGGAGGAAGGAGAACCAGAAGGCAAAGAGGACACATGGAATATCCTTGATTTAAAGGTACATATGTGTTTTTCTTCTAGTAGGAAACAGACGCCCTGCGTTTTCAAAGGTGCTTTCCTGAAAACTTTGTTTAGTAAATTGATATTTTAATCTTCAGGTAAGCATAGTAAAAACCTTTATCTCAATTCACATATGGAAACCATTTGAACAGCTCATTGCCTTGCCCCATGTTGAAGGCGTCATCCTTTATATATGAAGTGTCCACTAAGTGAATCAATTGTTTCATTCGATTTTTGGCTGTAGCTTTCCTCCACAGCTGTGCATTTGAATCACCAGGAGTGCTTTAAAAATATAGTGATGTGTGGATATCGGTGCATTTTAAAATCCCCCCAGGTTATAAGAATAAGCAGCCAGATTTGAAAAATGCTGCTTCAGAGGAGACTGAGAGGAAATATATCACTAAATTTGTCAATGTGGTATAGAAACAAACATACTTTAACAGCCCTTGTGAGGATTCATGTGTATTCATTCTTTTTATAATGCTAAAGCATGGGTAGAAGCTAGAATTTGGACTGAGCTTTTCTGGAAAAGAATGAAAACTGAACATAGGTAGGCGCACGCATGTGGCAGTGGGTAAGTGGGTAATGGTTAGAGAAGAGGAAGGGAGTGAGAAGAGCCACACAGTTCCAGGGAAAATGCCAAGCAGTGGATGATTGTCTTTACTGATCTGCTTTCTTTTGTGAACTCCATGTGTTTCCCTGGTTACTCTGTGTCCTCAACTTTTTACCTGACTCAGTAAAATGGCCCTACAAAATCTACTCTGTTCCCAAATTTACTCATGCTTGACAAGTTTATTTTCTTTCTTCCATCACTAAATCCTTCATTAGGATGCCCAGCTATTTACTCTGAAGAAGAAAAACAAGCATCAAAACTAAACTGTACAAAACCGAGTCCTTTAACTCCTAGATGATTTATGTAAAAGGCAAGAAAACTTAACTCATAGAAGTAAATTGATAATATTTGAGGTAAGGAGATTTAGCAAAGTAAAAAATAAAATTTGTATTGTTAAAAAACAGTTTGGGTAAGAAATATTTCTTAATTTTAAAGTATTTATTCACTGTTAACTCTATCCCAGTGCTGCATGAAGTGTTAATGATACAGGAATAAATAAGGTATGGTTTCTGGACATGAAATGTGTAATTTAGTAAGAAAAATATACAAGGTGATAGTTTAGTTGAATATTGGATAATGAATTTTGTACTGAAGAACAGTTAAAAATGTTCTAGGAGCATATAAAATCACCTCTCTGGGAAAAAACTTCAATGACTACCATTGATTCTTCCATCACACCAGTTGGACTGTGGACGACTTCACCTCTTCATAAGAATAAAATAAATGCTATGCTTGTTTAAAGAAAAATAATTAACGAAGCAAGAACATTTTCTAGATTAAATGTTTTTGGAAAATTTGAGAACATGTTTATTTGTATTCACTGAAAATGAGAAGAAAAACTTCAAAGAAGTCACATATTTAATCAAGCATGTTAATGAAACAATGTGATTTTGTCATCTGTAAAATTATTTAATGTTTCCTGAGACAATCCTCCATGTTTTTAGCTTTAATATTCATGGCAACTAACAGCTTTGAGCTAAAAGAGAAATAGAGGAAAAATGTGGGAGTAGTGAGGCGAGGGAGTGAGATAACTTTAATGACAATGGATAATACGTAGGCTAAAAAAGTGTGAGTTATGGGGAAGGAATGTTTAGTTTTCAATATGTTTATGCATATACATCTAATTAAAAGTCACATTGTCATATAAAGAGGAATATACACTATACAAGATGAAAAATCTAAGCATTTAATTTTGTAATATTAAAAACAAGTGGATTACTTCTTTACATTTTAGAGAAGCCTCAAAATATTCTTGATCAAACATGGAGAACTTTTTTGCTGAGATTTGTAGAGATATTATAACATAAAAACACATATTTCTGTACAGTTTCAATTGATTAGGTTTTTGAAGTTTAACTGAATTCTCATGTTAAACATTTTATTTCTTGAAATAATTATAATATGATACACATTAATGTTATATAAAAATTCTGATACTAAAATAAAAATTTAATTTTCAAGTTATACTTTTATACTCCTTTGGACCTAATCACAAGAGTCAAGCATTTTCTCATCTTATCAATATATTCAAACCTGTTACATATAGGAAGGCAAAATATCCAAGGAATGAGATTTTTTATAAGCAATACAATCAAAATAAGAAAATACATTTTCAAAAACATTTGTGTTTTTATTTAAATTATATCTCTGATAACTTTTGTTAGCTCTGATGAGGTGTTAGTTATTACCTGGGTCCTGATATAGCTCTGAAATATCACTGAAATTCAAAGAAGTATTTTTAAATTGTATTTAGAGAAAAAAATGTATTATTATCATTATTCTTTTAGGGTTCAGATGGAAACTTTTTGTTTCTCCTTAAGTAGCTCACGATACTGTTCTCAACCGACCTCACTCAACTCATGCATGGCTAATGTAAAAAATGCAGGCTGTCTTCCGGAACATTATAATTCTGTAGCACTGTGTCACTTTTATTTGTAATTCAGCTGAAATTTACAGTGTGATCAGTTTTTATATGTGCACACACCTGAGTAACCCACCCTAGTATCAAGAAGATTTACATCATCTCAGATGGAAAGTTCTCACACTTTTTGTCCAAGTCAATCCTCACGCTTGCAATTCCTCAACCAACTGTGATGTGAATTATTTATCCTGTCTGTACTTTACACAGATAAAATCATGCAGTGTGTATTCTTTTCTCTCTGGAATTTTGGTTCAGTATGTTATTGAGGATTACCCATTTTGTTACAGATATAGATTGCTCCCTTTTGATGACTTCAGTAGTATTCTCTGCTCTTTGTATGTAACAATCAGTTTATTCTTTATGCCTTACCCTGTTACAGAACATTTGAGTTATTTACAATTTGGGTTATTATGGATTTTTTCTCTATAAACTTTTCTGTATAGGACTTTTCCTTCTATACACAGGTCTTCATTTCTCTTAGGAACATCAATATTTCCAGTTTAGGCCATTTTCCTAGGTAGGGGTGAAGAGCTCTCTCAATATGGTTTTAATTCACATGTCCAGATAACTATTTACTAGTTTAGAGCAATACTTAAAATTTTTTATGGTTAGTAATGTAAAACACATGAAGCCAGGCTAGAGGATGGCCATTAAACACAGCTTTTTGTGTCTCATTAGGGTCTTTATGGATGCCCTTCAGTTGCTGGCAATATAAAATTAGGTAATAATTGGAACTGTAACACCCAACCTGTGGAATGGAGGGAAGGGCTGGGACAGTAAAATCAAGTCACGCACAGCACTAACATTATCATTTTGATGAAGCAATTACAGGACAAATTATTTCTATACTCATTGTATTTTACAATCAACCCCTATTATTTAACTCACTTTTCAACAGATAATCATGTTACCTGAGCTTGAAAGGCCTTTAAATTGGGGAAAAAGATGAGAAAGAGTTGGACTAAGAGAGGCATCATAGTTTGAGGTAGGAAAATTGTAGTAAAAAAAAGATTGAATGACACATATAAAAGCCAGAACAAGGACAGTTTTATAAGCAGAAGACAATTTTATAACCACATAACATGTGGTCTTAACCACATATCATACATCTTGTGTAGTTGGGTGAACATAAGGAGATGTGTCGACCAAATCTCTGGGGCTCCCTTGTCAATGCATTAACTGTGAGTTTATCTTTTCACAATTTTTACTTACTTTGCAAGGAGAAGGGAGAGGGAAAGCTAACTTGATTGAGAAAACTCTCATTGGACCATTTTTACTTCAAACTAACATATCAGACAGTTCACAGTCACGTTAGCAATATAGTTCAGGAGAAGGAATTTAGAGTTGTATTTTTACACATATATGCGTGCTGAGATTTTTACTCGCTCTGCAAATTCTCATTTAGTTGCATCGAGGCCAACTCAGACAAGCACTTAGATTTGCTTCCTATCACTAGATCCAGCTATAATGAGTCTGACTGAAATTAAATGCATTAGGTGTGTTGTAACTCAGAAGCTATTACATTTTTGATAGCATCATAAAAAATGCAAACTGCCAAACTTTAGTTCATATCTGGAGAGAAAGATCAAATGTGCATGTCCTACATAGGAAGCATTAATTCAAATCAGCTTATTGTCTTTAATTTTGTGAAAAGATTATCTTGTTTGAACTCACCTCTTTCATGTGAATGTAAAGCACTTAAAATATAAAAACAGACTCCATTTTTTCAAATTTGAAATGGTCATTCCTAAGGATAGATTCTGACACATTCCTGGTAGTTCACAGTTGCATCATGTTAACTGGCATTCTGCTCTTGAAGGCCTGTTACTAAGAAGTAAAGAGAAGATTGTCTGAACTACTTTTCTTTTCAATACACAAACTTGACTTTGATGGCACCTTGGATTGTAAAATATTGTCAACTGACTGGAGGCATTGCTGGTACAGATTCTTGGTTTTCTGAGTGATATCAGTCAGCAGAGGACATATAAAAACTTCTGGGCTAAAATCTTTGAGATAATCTGGTTGAAAGTAACTGAATCATTGTCAAAGATCTGTTTCAAATGGAATGACATGAATATGAAGTGGGATATGGATGGATATGTAATAGAGACCTGTTATTAGCATCAGGAGCCCCTAAGATTTTTTAAAAGATTTTATTTGTTTATTTTTAGAGAGGGGAAGGGAGGGAGAAAAAAAGGGAAACATCAATGTGTTGGTGCCTCTCAACTGCCCCCTACTGGGGACTTGACCTGGCCTGCAGCCTGGGCATGTGCCCAGACTGGGAATTGAACTGGAGACCCTCTGGTTCGCAATCCGGTGCTCAGTCTGCTGAACCATACCAGCTAGGGCTGAAGATATTTGTTAATATTTAATTTCTCATATTTTATCTTTCTTCACCCACAGTGAATTTTTGAAGACTTTTTCAATGTTTTTGCCCATTTCTTTCTTCTCTAAGACTTTTATTTATTTTTTAAAAAAAGATTTGTTTGTTTATTTTTAGACAGAGGGTAAGGGAAGGAGAGAGAGTGAGAGAAACATCACTGTGTGGCTGCCTCTGGAGTGCCCCCTGCTGGGGACCTGGCCTGCAACCCAGGCATGTGCCCAGACAGGACATGTTTGCTCATTTCATGGTGGGAAATTTATAAGCGTATCTGCCCACACTGTGCTGAGTGTTCAGCACTTTTTGAACATAAATAACATGATCCCTGTGCCCTACCCTGCCTACTCACCCCATCTCACCCTGAGCAATGTTTTTGTGTCTCTTCAGATGAAAAAAATTAAAAAGAAACATTTTGCCCATATGGAAGAGGTGAAACGAAAAATGGCAGTAGCACTAAAGGCATCAAAATTGACTAGTTCCAAAACTGTTTTGAGCAGTGGAAAAAACATCTCGATAGGTGTATTGCATCAAATGGAGAGTACTTTGAAGGTGACTGAAGTTTAAACATGTAAGAAAAAATACACAATTTTTTACAAATAAATTAATGGTTTTGGGGGACCCACTCATATTATTCTACTGAAACTTTATCAGGAAATTATAAATATTAGCATTCTAACAGAGTATTGTATTTTAATATTTATTTGAGTTGATGCAAAAGATGGTAGGCAAGTGGTAGCAAATCCAACACAACAGCATTTAAATTTTTTTCTTACAAAGTTAAATATATCATGTTGTGAGCTATCAAATTATTTTGCACACATCAGCAGTTTCTAATAAACTCAGTGATTATTCATAAAACCCAGGCTTAGGAGTTCACATATATTTTAGAGAAATATATATTTTCACATTAATATTTCATATAATGAAATGGTGTAACTAAACCAAGCACTACAATAAAAAATCCTCCAAATGATTTAACTCCTGAAGCAAAACTTTAAATTATATTCTCCTCCATCTTTTCTCCCATTTGCTTCAAAATTAATTATGCAATTTCAGATAAGTTTGAAGCAGGTATTATTATTATTCTTATATCAAAAATTGAACAATTGAGGTGGAAATCTATTTTCTTTCCCACGGACATAGAGCAAGGAAATAAAATAGAAAATAAAAGAATAATACTAAAGAAATGTTATTGCTCTTCCAGTGCTATATCCCTTTGCTCAAACTGAGTCATCTCATAGTTTTAACCACTTGTTACTGTAACTGTGTGAATTAAAGAAACTCACGAATATTCCTCAGGAATCAGCACAGAGAAGACACTGCAAACAAAGAAAAGTATAGGTATGCATCATTATTATTAATTTTATTTAAGTGATATTTTACATATCAAAAATTTCAAATGTGATAGTTATTACCAAAAATAAATAATAAATAACAACATACATTTTAAATAATTAAATTGATAATTATACATAACATGAAAAGTAAATTGTTTTATACATATTTTTTCACCTCTGTGAATTCGATGGCTCTTGCAAGTTGAAGGTCACCTATAATTTCTTCCCAGAGTTAGCATTCTTTTGTCACGATGTAGGCTGTGGTCATGCCCTTGGTTGATGCTCTTTTCTGCTTTGGTATTTAGGACCCAGCAGATCTTGAAGCCCCTCATCCTCCTCCTGCTTCTCTTTCCCCTGTAGTATTTCTTCTTTGTGGATTGTTTTCTACAATTCTTTGAAAGTAGGGGTGATTCAACAGTCAGTTTTCATCTTCTTTCTATTTTGTTCTATCCTTGAGAGCGTTATCTATCTACACAGCTTTAGAAGCCCACTCTCTAGGTATAATCATAATCTTGTCTGTCTTGTTTCACATTCAATTTTTTTTCTTAATTCTAAAGCCAAACTTTTGACTGCCCGATGAGCCCCTTCACTTGGAGGTTTCAGTGTCACCCCAAATTCAAGGTGTGCCTGAAACATAACTGAAGGCCTGTTTGGCATATTCCCTCTCTCATTCATGCTGCCAGTTTCTGGATTAACAACTTTTAAGACCATAGTTTTAGCTTCATTGTTATCCTATTATTTTTTTTTTCATTCTGTCACCTTCAGCATAACAATTATTTTTCTAATTTTATATTAACTCTTTTACAATAAATGCTACAACGTGAGTTATACTGCTTTCCCTAAAACACAAGCAATTGAATAACTTTGGTTCTATCCTTACTGTGGTTAATACTTATAACATATAAGCCATCAAGGAGTTCTTAGTTGGCTATATATATATGCTAACTTATTTGCACCTATTTTAATCACCAGTCCTAGCACACTTGCCATTGTCTTCTACTAAATAACGTCTTTCAAGTGCATGTTCATTGTGGCGTTTTCACAGGGCACCACCTTATGTAAACTTTTTCCTTACTCCTTTAAAATTTCAAATACAAGTTTATTCTATAAAAATTCAAACTTTTTACATAGCTTATATTTTATTTATTGTAATTATCTTTTAATATTTTGAATACCTAGAATTTAGACTTTTGTGTCACTGCAATGCTAACTCTAGTAGAACAGAGACTAAGGTCTATTTTGTTCGCTTACCTTCTCCAGTGCCTACAAATTTGCCTAGTACTTAAGTAGGTGTGAGGAACTCTGAAAAAACTGAAATCTTCTCCTTTCAAACTAACAGAAGACCCTTGTATCAGACATAAAGTGTTTTTTTTCTTTAAACTCACAACAACAACAACAACAACAACAACAACAAAGACACCGTGAGCTTCCCATCTGCTTTTCCCCTAGGTTTCATGGCTCTGATTCAGATGGGCCTAGGCAATGTAACACATGGACTGTTTTCACTTGTAGCCAAAGAGCTCCAATTTCAGAAAATGCCCAGCTTTATCAGGTGTTACAATCAAGTCTGCCCAGCCTTTGCCACAGAGGGAGACTTTAACTTTATTATTGTCATCACTAAACAAATAATCCCTCTCCTCTCTCTCTTGCATCTCTCTCTTCCAGGGTAGTTCATTCTACAGACAGCTTTGGAAATAAATTACAGTCTAGAACAAAAGCTGTCAGTGTCTCTGCCTGCAAGTTATCCACAAACATAAGGGACTTATAGTAAATGTTTCCCAAAAGGTAGGGCCCTAAAAGTATTTTTAGACTGAATGAGTAATGCACTCTTGGTTTTACATTGCCATATTTATCTTGTTTTTCTCTCGTGAATCAATCCTACTTCCCATATCTTTTATTTCATTTTCAACATCCTCTTCCTCACAGTCTTCTAATATTGAATTTTCTCTTTGCTTCTTAAGGAAGAGTTCTAGTATAAGTCTATCCAGATATAGTTGATTTTCTTTCTTCTCAGAATCTTACAGTGATTAATACATAGTTGAACTCATCTTACCTCTATAAATATATATTATATTCTGATTGGGAAAAAACTAAAAGGGAAGCAATACATAATGCTTAGAAAGAAATCTTTCCTCTTGAACAATGTTCTGCTAGTACCAGATTTCCTTTAAATTTTACTTTACTAGGAAAATTGCTTTTTTATTCAAGTGTTTATAATCATATGCATAGGTAAATATCTGCTATAGTGCATTAATATGAAAACAGCACTTAAGATAAACAAATATTCTTCCTAAGAAACAAATCACCAACCTTTCTGTAGTTTGAGATAGGTAATCCATCGCAAATAAGCCACTGTACTTTCCTCCACCTAGAAAGAAATCAGTGGGATCGACTCTGCCTGAGGTTGTGGGAATGAAAAGTTCCTTCTTCTAACTCAAGGATATTCTTCTAGGGTCTTGTGATTTAGTTAGAAGATGTTACCTAAGAAAAATGAAAGTATAATCCAATAAAGTGAAGCATCCGAAGAATTCTCAGTGAGGTTACAGAGGTGCTTAGTGAAAGGGCACCCCTCATGCTGGGAGTGCAGACTAGAAGTGGACGTGTAGAAGGTGCACTAAAGGAAGGGAGGCGACAGTCCCATCTGGATCTTCCACTTGTCATGATGCTTTATACTTAGGCAAACAAGAGGTTTCCTGGTGAAATCCCATTCTGTACGCCTTTATTTAAGAAAAATAATATGAAATCCAGTATTAAACTTCATGGGGAATTATGTATCTGTTGTCATTTCCATTCAGATAAAAAGAAAGTATCTCTTATGAATCTTACAAAATATATTTATCTTTATCTGTTCACAAATTAGTTTGCTTTATAGCTACTTGTTAAATAATTAGTACCACTCTTATTTAATTAAATTTTAAAATATGTTTTTTTGTAATTAGTTATCTTTGTTAGGGCTTAATAACATTTTTTATATTGTTTTTGAACTATTGTATAGTTTTAGAAGTAGAAAATGTATAATTAAATTCAATAATGCTATTATGATCACATAAAAATATTAAATAGTGGTACCTGAAGAAAATGAAGAAATAAATTTGGCAGTGCCAATAAATATAAATATAATGAAATATAATTAACAGCATTTCACTTCACCTATTTCATCCCTATAAATATATATCTTTTTATATATTTCTTTATTTTTAAAGGCTTTTATTTATTTTTGAAATTTTTTTTTAGAGAGAGAGGAAGGGAGGGAGAAAGAGAGGGAGAGAAACATTGATGTGTGGTTGCCTCTCGTGAGCCCCCTACTGGGGACCTGGCCCACACCCCAGGCATGTGCCCTGACTAGGAACGAAAAAAGTGACCCTTTGGTTTGCAGGCTGGTACACAAATCCACTGAGCCACACCAGCCAGGGTGTGACCAGTTTAAACATAAATTGCTACTCAACTTCTATAACTTTTTAAAATTTTTCTACCAATGGTAACTTCGTATCAAAAAATAAATGATTCATACACTGTTGAGCTTTGGATACCTAAACAGGAATCAATGCTGAGAGCAAAGGTGGAGACTAAAGAGATCTGATCATTAAAATGAACACCTGCAGTTCCCATTGTAATCAAGTTCAGAACTGTAAATACCTACTGATGTTAGAGACTTTTGTGACCTGAGGTCTGGGTTGAAATCCTTTGAAGTTAACCTATTTTGAGTTTACTCACAGTGTTTCAACAGCTGTAATGCAGTAATACATCATATAGTTCATTGTCTGTTTTCTCCTTTTTCCTATAAAAAGAAACTTTCCGTAACTTACACATTTTGAACAGGCCCAGGTAGAAAGGTATCACTTTGCATACAGTTTATCTTACAGAAATTATAATGACTTTGTAAACCATTTGGGGTTTGAAAATAAAGCAAGTAAAATGGAAAAAGGAAACAAAGTTGTCTTCTTTCCCATTTATAATAAATATGAAGTATAAATTCAAATTGTTCTATTAGTTCATCATCTATTACTCTGCAGTATTTAAAAACCTTGATTATGCAAATTAATATAACTTTGCATAGTTCCAAAAGAAACACATATATTTATGAGAAAGGATGACTTCTTAATATTATAACTCAAGATAGCTTTTGAGCTGTCAACTACTGTACTTTTTAGGCTAATTTAGATTTGTATATAATCCTTAATGAATGTGCAAAGACTGAAATAACTCAGTAATTACTTTCTCTAATTATCTATTTTAATTATATTCTAGCTGTATGCAAAATTAAGCAATCTAGCAGATATGTATTTTAAAAAACTAAAATCAAAGGCTTGCTCTATATAGATGTTCACCTGAAAAGCTCAAAAACATTTATTTGCACAGACATATGCATCTTTATGTTGATTGCAGCATTATTCAAAGTGGCCAAGACATGAGGATGACCAAAGTGTGCTTCGATACAGAATTGGCTAAAGAAGATGTGGTGCACACAGACAGTAGAACACTACTCAGCTGTAAGGAAAGATGAAATACTGCCATTTGCAACAACATGGATGGACCTTGAGAATATTATATTAAGCAACCTAAGTCAGACAGAAAAAGCTAAGGGCCACTTGATTTCACTCATATGCAGGATATAAAACTGAAACTCACAGACACAGACAATAGTATGGTGGTTACCAGAGGGAAAGGGGAGAGGGGCAGTAAAGGGTAAAATGGTCAAAATATGGTGACAGAAGATAATTTGACTTTGGGTGGTGGGCACACAATGCAATATACTGATCATGTATCACAGAAATGTACACTTGAAATCTTTATGATCTTAATTACCAACCCCACCTCAATAAATTTACTTTTAAAAAAGGTGGCTGGGTTATTACTGCCATAAGCTCATTCATCATCTCCCTAAAAAGAGATTTAACATATTAATAAGTAAAATCTCATTTAAAACTAGACCTATTCATGGACATACACTGCAGCACAGCTCTGTCATTTTCCCAACTTTGAAAAATTATTTCTGAAAAAAAAGCCCACAAACATCAGCCTTCTTCTAGAACATATGAGGCTCCCAACTTCAATATATGAGTTATTTAATTGACTCCCAAAAGAAATCCATAACTGTGTACTTTCTCATTAAAATGAATCTGTTATATTTTTTAGTTTATTCCAAATAATAAAAATTAAAATGTATTAATTACTTGCTCATAACATATTAAATGAATGTGAGAATTTTGAGTAAATATTAAAACTTAGTTATAGATTTTGTTAACATATACCAATGTACATATTGTGTATAGCAACACATATAAAATTAAAACATTTATACATAATGGTACAATTTAAAGCATAGTGTTTCCCTCTCTCTAAGTATTCTAGCAGAGCCTGATGATTAATTTCTGTAAAAAGAATATGTGTAAAATTATTGGACTACATGACTTTAAAGATCCCTTTAATAAATAAATAAATAAAAACTGGTTATTACAACAGCAGTGAAAAACAACAGTAAAACTACCATTCTTGAACACTTACTTCTTATCATTCATTATATTGAGAATTTCATAAATATTGGTTTATTTAATGGGGTTTTGTAACCCATGGTTACATAAAAAGTCTTCAATAGGCTGATTTTTCAAGTGATAGAATTGAACACATGGGAGAATCAATTATTTGCTGAAGTTCGCACAGATGTTAAAGGTATAATTCAAACTGAGAACTGTTTCTGTAAGCCCATACCATACCTTTTCTCTAACACTACTGATTACTCTTCAGTTGTGCTCAGATTTCTAGTAAATGTGGTTTACTTATAAATATACATACATAAATAATATATATACAACCCTGTGACTTAGTGGATTGAGTGCTAGCCTGAGAACCAAATGGCTGGTTCAGTTCCCATCAGGGCACACGCCTGGGTTGTGTGTCAGGTCCCCAGTGGGGGATGCATGGGAAGCAACCACATATTGATGCTTCTCTCCCTCTCTTTTTCCCTTCCTTCCCCTCACTCTAAAAATAAATAAAATCTTTTAAAATTATATATATAAGTATATATACATGTACATACACACATATACACACAGGCATACTATCAATAATATTATGCATTTTTAAATCCTTTGGATTTTGGTTTTTCAATATCTGAAAGGATACTCAGAATAACCTCTATTTCCATTTTTTAAACACTTAATTTATTTGCTTTTTTAAGATTTTATTTATTTATTTCTAGATAGGGAAGGGAGGGAGAAAGAGAGAGAGAGAGAAACATCAATGTGCGGTTGCTGGGGGCCTTGGCCTGCAACCCAGGCATGTGCCCTGACTGGGAATCAAACCTGCGACACTTTGGTTCACAGCCCGCGCTCAATCCACTGAGCTACACCAGCCAGGGCAATTTATTTCCTTTTTAAAACTACATTTCAAATTTTTTTCTTCATTCTTTTATATTTGTTTGTTGGTGATGTCTGAAAGAAAAACCTACTTTAAATTGCCACTGCCATCTAAAATTTAAACATTTTATTATTATAACCAATGTTATCCGACATTGTTGCTCGTGTATTTGTATACATCTTTGCCTTCCTCCAGATGGAATTTTTATAAGTGAAATTACTTCATCAAAGCACTCTGTGAATATAACAACTATTGATACACATTGTCAACTTGAATGCCTGAGATTTATATAAAGGTATACTTTCACTAATAATCTATTCATCGTCCTTACCAATCACAAAGACAAAAATGGCTCTTACGGTATTAGACCACAGTCCTGGTGGTGGAAGTCACAGACAGTGATGCTGAGCCAATGCTGACCTGACACTGCTTGTTTCTGCATAATTTTATGCAGCAGACATTCACTTCTGACCCTTTATGTGAGAGAGAAATAAAGTCTATGACATTTGAGCTGATGAGCAATGTTCCTTATTGGATTATGAATGAAAGAGGGTCTCTCAGGTTGACCTGAAGCACATAGGCTCCAAACCTGCCTTTCACAATGGCATTGTCATTTGTTCCCAAACCCATCAGTGGTGCATTTATATATTATGAGAGTTCCCTGCTCAGATTCAGCTGTTTATGTTCAGCTGGTTTTTAATCTCTGAATGATGTTCCTTAAATGAGTCTGAGCATAACAGTCAATTCAAAAGATTGTTTGCTGTAGTTCACTTAATGTCCATTTGTTATGTAGTAAAAACTCTTTTAACATATTTCCTGTGCCATGGGGTCCCTTACACACTTTTCTCTCTGTCATTTGTTTTTAAGTCACACAGTTTTAGTTAAAACTATATGATTTTTGAGGATTAAAGACAATGCTTTGCTTAATGGGAATTCAAACAATAAACTATTTTGTAGCTGGTGGAAAGAAAAAGAGAGAGCTATTCTTACATGAAATAATCATCTTACTTAATTCTATCTCTACACAGAGGCAATCACATGAATGTGCACATACAACCAGAAACCAACCATGGAGCATCGTCCAGTGAGAAACCTCCAGCACAAGACTTCACAAACCATTTGTGATGTGTTTGATCAGTCACAGCACCTTCTGCATACTTTGGACAAATCTTCTTTTCTCAATGTTTCAGTTGTGTTTCTAACTTTCTTGAAATAGTAAAATGTAATATGCTGAAAATGTTGCGTATTTCTTCCATCTTCAGTATTAAAATATTAAAATGACCACACAAAAATGCACCAATTTCCATGTTTGCTTTTAAATGCGTGCTGACATGACAGTTGTCACAATACATTCTAACAAAATTGTACCCAAATGAAGTTAACTAAGTGCTACTAGAGCCATTGTATAAAAAACAAACAAACATTTTAGTCAACCCAGTATATGAAAGATTAAAATAAGGGAATCTTTTATGTCAAACTTTACATATTCTAGACATTGGATGTTTTAAGGAATCTTTATTACCTTTTTTTGGTTTGTTTTAGATAAATGAACATTTTAGTGTTTTAAAGTAAAGTTTTTGTCTCAAAACTCAGTTTAATTTCCAAATATTCAATGTTTTAGAAATATTATTTAACATACTTAACTTCTATTGAAGTATAATAATTATATTTAAGATATTTAAAAATACTTCCATATGCAATCAATGTAACATGTAAGTAGTATGACACAGCTTAAAGTGTATTATACTTTTTGGAAAATCTATTATTTTAATTCTCATTAATGTTTTAGAAAATGATGCCTGGGGGTAAGGGGGACATAAGGAGACTAAGTGTTAATAGAAATAAATACCATAAAAATGTTAGGTTGTTTCATTTCTTCTTTTTAAAGAAATTATTTATATTATCTGCAAAGTAAAAAACAATATTTAAATATATAAAAGTTTAAAAAGTTTATTCAGTTATAAATTAGTTTAATATATAAGTTAGTAAAAGCTGATGATATTTATCCTAAGGAAAATAGTCTCATTAATGATATCAGGATATTTTATTAGGAAATGATATATAAAATATTATAGGCATTATAATGAGAACTTAAATAATGCATTTGATATAAATTGAATATGATAGAGTTCAGTGTTCAGTAGTTTCATACACACACACTCACCAACACACTCACACATACATTCTTACCATCACTTGTATTAAAAGCCCTGTCAGTAGTTGTTAATTTACATTCTTATATAAATAGCTAAAAGTAATTTAGAATTATTTATTAGTATTTACTATTTTATTTATTAATATATAATTATCCATTTATCCTGTTATTTTTGACGTGAGTTTTTATGTTGACAAAATAATTTTCTCCAAACTGTTTCAAAGATGACACAATTATCTATGTATCTGTATAAACTTATTACAGAATTTCTATGGCATATTTTTGTTTGTGTAACTTTTAAAAATATTTTTAAATTTATTTTTAGAGAGAGGGGAAGGGAAGGAGAGAGAGGGAAACATATGCTTGTCTCTCACGTGCCCCCTACTGAGGGCCTGACTCACAACCCAGGTTTGTGCCCTGACTGAGAATCAAACTGGTGACTCTTTGGTTCTTAGGCCCATGCTTAATCTACTGACCCACACCAGCCTGGGCTGTTTTTGTAATTTAATATCTTGCTACAGTGAGTAGGACAAAAATAGGTGTATGGTTGTTATTATGGAAAAGATGTGCAGGTAATGATTATTATAAGAGCTTTTTGAACTCTGTGTTTTGTGTACTCATGACCATAGACCTACTTTTGCCCCACCCTGTACTGTCTCATATATGCTATCAATTGTTTTTATTCTGACATAATAACTTATTTATGTGTTCTTTAGCAACATTGACAAATGTATAGATTTAAGTTTTATGAATATACTCGAAATTCCAGGATAAAGTGGGCTTTGGAGCTATAAAAACTTAGGAAGTATAATGAGCTTTATTCAGGTACCTCATGAAGCATAACACCAAAATGAACTCCTGATCATTAAATGGGAAAAATTATTTTAAAGTCAAATCACGCCACTCTTTCTTTTTATTTCCCTCGATGGATGACTGTTTTAGATAAGAACTATTATTGCCAAAACAGAAATACAGAATTATATCCAATTTGGAGTCCCAGTTAGGACAATAATTCTTCAATTATTACTTTGGAGCTTATGTTGAAAACAAATTGAATGTCAGAAAAGGATTGTGTAGTCTCTGCAAAGATGCGATTAGGGAATAATAAAATTTCCAGGAAATGGAAATTTATGTTCTAATGCTTTTATACAATTAGCTAGTCTTTTTTTTTAGTTGGATAACAAATAATTTATGTGCAATAAATAATAAAGATTTTGCCTACAATATATTGACTTTAAAGAAATATAAGTACAGTATATCTAATAGATATCTGGTATAGTTCTATATCAAATAATGCTTGCATTTAGAAGAACAATGTACAATTTTATACTCATTACAAGAATTGTTAGTGTTTTTACTGTTTTTCAAACAATCAGGATATTTCTTCAAGAATATTATCTTCATTTATTCTCTGACATTAAACATACAGTGAAAACAAAATGACTGTTAGAAATTTTTTCAGAATAAACAGACAACTTTTAGATTCTGTGCTGAAACCAACTGTAGAAATAAATGCCAGATGTCCTGCAGCTTGCAGACTTCACAGTGAATTTCATGTGTCCCTCAACTTTGATCTAAACAATTGCAGTTGACAAATGGAATCAGATCCTTGTAGGCATAAGAACACATTTCCCAACTTTCTAAACAATTTAGTCATTTACAGTCTTTTTTGGAAAGAGACATTTCAATTTGCATACCAGTTCTTACTAAGGACAGTTGGATGAAGGCAGAAATATCTTAAAATACTCGAATTCATGATTATCAATAGAGATGTGAAGTGTGAAATTCAGAACATAGGAGAGTGGCCTAGCTGTAGAATGTAAAGAAAGAGGCATAAAAACCTGGCTTCAAATTTACTTCTGATTGTTTTTTTTTTAATTTGGGTTGATTGAGTTATAATTGACATTATTGTAAGACATTTAAAATGTAGAAGATGGTAATTTGGTACCTACATATATTATAAAATGATACCCCACATCGAGTTAATTAACACATTCATCACTTCACATATTTATCTTTTCTTGCATGTGAGAAAATTTAAGTTCTACTCTCTTATCAATTTTCAATTTACATTATTATTAACTATAGCCATCATGTATTACAGATATTATTCATCTTATAGCTGAAGTTATACCAGCCTCTCCCTATCCCCCACCCCAAACACTCCAATCCTTGGCAACAAGTCTGATTTTTTTTTTTTTTTAGATTTTATGTAAAAGTGATACCATGAAGTACATGCAATACTTGTCTTTTTCTATCTGGCTTATTCCACTTAGCGTAATCCCATCAGGGTCCTTTCATGTTGTCACAAATGACAAGATTTCTTCTTTTTAATGGCTGAGCAATATTCCACTTACACACATAAATATATTATTGTATTTATAAATATATAGATATTATATAATATATAACTTATATTACCTCTGACTTTAAATCTTTTCCAATCATTTCAAATTGTGATGGCTGGTTGATCTTCAATTCCCCCATCTTAAAATACAATATCAGGATCTTAGCAGGTTATGAAAATGCAAAGAAATTAGGTTTTTGAAAAGTGAAATTTAAGCTAAAGAGTATCATATTTTTAAAATAAGTTATTTGATGTAAGTATAGTAATTAATAATTATTTTAATAGCAATAAATTTTCAGTTTTTAAAAGATTTTATTTATTTATTTTTAGACAGGGAAAGGAGGGAGAAAGAGAGAGAGAGAGAAACCTCAATGTGTGGTTGCTGGGGGCCGTGGCCTGCAACCCAGGCATGTGCCCTGACTGGGAATCAAACCTATGATGCTTTGGTTTGCAGCCCGAGCTCAATCCACTGAGCTACACCAGCCAGGACTAATTTTCAGTTTTTAAATAAAAGCCAATAAAATCAATTGTACCTGGAAAATTTAACAGAGGCCAACTTAATACTCAGCAGTTTAAAAGAATGAGAGAGTTCTGCACACACTGACAATAAATTCTGTCAAAGATGTACAATAGTTATACACACACAAACTATAGAATATATCTATAGTATGACCATAATCATATAAAATTATATATTTTGAAAAATTTATTAAGGGGGTTAAAAGTCACAATGATTGGGATGGTGCTACTGATATTTAGGGAATGGTAGCAAGAAATGTTAAGTATCTTGCAATGCACTATCAAACTGTACAAAAACAAAAACAAAACTCACCAGATTCTGCACAACTTGTGAAATATCTCACTATATACCTATGTAGGTTAAAACAAAACAAAAACAAAAAGGGCTATTACTTATGTAAACCTAGTACTTAAAATTCAATTTGCATATAAATAATGGGCAATACAATAGTTGTATTTATATGACAAATAATAGTAAATAATATAGGTGATTATAATACACATGGTATTAAAGAGAAAAAAGAAAAAATAACTAAAGGAAACAAGACTCTTCCAGAATGATGTGGTAAAGTGATCAGTAAACACTTCTTCAGCAAACAGCAAATTAACTCATGAAAAATTTTTAATCATTTAGAGACTTGGGAGAGTGAAGTATATACTTGAGAATGTTACTGTAGGTAGTTAGCTAATTATTAATAAGAAAGACAGCAAAGGGAATTAGACATTGAGTTTAATCAACTGGGAATCATGAGACTGTTTGCTTTACCAGAAAGCTACAGCTTCACAACACAGGGCATTATAGCCTTGCTCCACCAAAGGCATTAACATTCTTACCTATCCTCCTCTGGTTTGGTAATGTTGGGGAGATGCTGGGAGCGGTGCTTGACCACAGAAGCCTGTCAGTCAAACTCAGGGATGGGCCCATCAAAAAGCACTCAAAAGTTTGGGAAGTTCATTGATTATTTTGATAAAACAACTGATCTATCCCAATCCAAGCTAACATAATCCCAGGGAAACAAAGAAACTTTCTCTCTTACTCACTCAATACCTCTCCCCTCAATGCACTCACCCTGTTCATGCTCTCTCTCTCTCTCTCTCTCTCTCTCTCTCTCTCTCTCTCTCTCTCTCTCTCTCTCGCCTTCCCTCCCTCTCTCTCACCTAGGAACATGCAGCCACGTAGATCCAGCAGCTACAGGGGCCTACAACAGACTGCATGGGCTCTGAAGGACTGAAATTTAAGAGTCTGAACATTGGCTTTTGCTTTGGCCTTGCTGAAGACATGGTTAGACTTTTTCCATGATGGGATGGAGTGAGATGGGAAATTGGAAACCCAGGGGCAGATTCCGACCCCAATAAACCTTGCCACACCACAATCTCCCATGTGTGCGTCCTTGGCTTGCTTTCCTCCTAATTCTGTGGAAGAGACTGATTTCCCCAGCAACATTTGATGAGTCAGCCAGGAGTCAGAGGTGCTGTTACTTGTCATAAGAGAACTGCTCAATCTTCACTTAACTAGTCTTTCTCTACCCCTCTGATACTGCCTACACTTTTTCTGGTTTATCTTCTCTCTGTTCCAGCACTGCCCAGCTCAGGTGTATACCTTCTGTTGCTTTGGATTTTACTCCTGGTGCGTGAAACCCCACACATGCCCCACAGCTTTATTCCCTTTTGACCTCCCCCACTCCGTCTCTTGGTGGATCAGATCGCGCAATGCAGATCTGCCATTCTGGTGGCTTAGACCACAGTTAGATCCACTGCCCACACCACAGCTTGGAAAGAACTCCCCTCTTCTGCAGTTGCATGGCCAAGGGTTTAGGGCAGGGGTGTCAAAGTCATTTTCACCAGGGGCCACACCAGCCTTGCAGTCGCTTTCAAGGAGCCAAATGTAATCTTAAAACTGTTTAAATGTAATTACTCCTTAACTAAGGGCAAGAAGCTCAGAAGCTTGTCACTACTGCTGGGCAGAATCAGGGTGCCTGGCCAGATAAAACAAGGTGGAAGGCCAGATTAGGTCCACAGGTCTGGTGTTTGCCACCTGTGGTTTAGGGTGTGGCTCACAGCCCAGCATCTTGCAGAGGACATCTTGCAGAGAACGTCTTGCAGCCTCATCCACCACTTTATCTCCAATGCCTATCTCATGCTTCTCTGCCTTCAACCTGGCAGCATGGCTGCCTCTCCGCAGCCTCAGGCCCTATACCATGTGAGAAAGGGTGGAGAAGAAAGCCACCAGCCATAGCTGTTGCCAGAGTGCTGTCCGTACCGGTCCTGAATTGCTCAGGCAGCTGGAGCTACAACTGAGAGCTCTGCTCCCAGCTGCAACCATGCAGTTTAAGCCTGGTAAATCCCAGTATCTCTTGCAAAAACAGTATCTTTCTAGCTTCAAGAGAAGCAAGCTCCTAGTCTCCATTTATGATTGTACAGGTGTCCCTAATAAATAAAAGAACTTCAGATGTAATTGTTCAATGATCTGGGAGACTGACTAAATGTTTAGTACTCCCTCCCTAGGGAAAGCAGTAAGATCTACTCCCTGAACCTGGAGTGTAAATCTCTGTCAGGCCAGGTTAACAGGTATGCTCCCCCCACTCCTAGGGGAGGCTGCCTCACTTTGCTAGGCCTCCTGAAGGACCTGAACTGTTGGGGATATGAAAGGCAGGGCAAAAAGTTGCTTGCCCAACTACTAAAGGACAGAGGCTGCAGTGTCTGATCAACACTGACAGTTGGTAAAACTTCATACTACTTTGGGAAGGCCTCCACCCTGGTGTGGGAGGGGTAAGGCATGGGCTATGGGACAGGCTGGAAAATGAGTCACAGACCATCACAGGTTTCGGTCTGGGACTGAGGCTAGTGAACATGGAGGAAGCTCATGCCTCCCTCAGGTACCCAGTATCTCCCACTTTTATGAATAAGAGGATGAAGGTTTTATCTTCCTCACTTATGAGATGAAGGATTTTTTCTCCCTGTCTTATGGGTATAAAGGTTTACCTCTCTGTTTTATGAGGATGAAAGTTTCTCTCCCTAAAGATAACAGGCAACACAGTCTCCATCCACAATCCCTCAAGAGAATCCTCTTTTAGGTTGCATAGTCTCCAACTGGAAAACATCCAACTTTGGATTTCTCAAGGAAGAGGCTGTCTGTCTTTAAAATACAAATATCTATCTGGTCTTCAAGAACTTTTATGTGGACTATTTTCTAACATACAAATTTCTGGGTGATAGTTCTTATTAAGAGTGAAGAAAAGCTTAGCCATCTGAGCAAATCAATTTCACTCAATTCAGGTGTAACTTTCTACATCAGTGAGCTTTGCCTTATAATACTTGTCTCATGGAAATACCATATTTTACCATGTATAATGTGCACCCCTGTTTTGTGTACATTGTGCATGGGATTATTAGTCCCATGGTATGCAATCATACCCATGTATAATGTGCATCCTTACTTTCCACTCAAAATCTGGGCAAAAATGTTCACATTGTACATGATATATCTCTAAAAAAATGTAAGGATGTTTGCAAAGAGAGGAGAATGTGTTTCTAAAAGATATAGAATCTGTTTGCCAATCTAAGGAATGCTAATTGCCTACTTTTAGCTGTCCAATACAGAGTTGGAGTTTGTCCCTTTTCCCTCTGTTAAAAGGACAGGGATTTTCCTTTAGTTTCATATTTTTCCTTCTACCGGGTCTCTCCAGAATTTGGAAGTTTTTAATAAAGTATGCTTGTATTGAACTGCTGCGCATTCGCAGCGGTCAGTTTTGGAGGTAATCTGGATTTTATTTCCATTATAATTTCATCACACACAATCAAGAAGTCCCAGTTTTGGTGGGATTTTTATCTTTAACAAGTTGATGTTTTCTTCATTGTCTCCATTTGTCTAATATCAGTTTCTAGAAATTCCCTCTCTTTCTTTTTTTCTGGGTATACCTGCTTTCAAAGGAGTTGACTTATTTATCAGTTATTTTCCATGGTGTATTAAATGACTTTGATGAGATCTTCTCAGGATAGGAGTAAACTTACTTGTAAAGTCCAAATGACAACTCTGATTTTTTCCTTATCATTCTTATTGGGTGGGCCAAAAACCCCATTTGTTTTTTCCCCATAAGATGGCTCTAGTAGTGCTTAGTTGTCTTTAACCTTATACAAAACAGTTTTGTTAGATTGTACATGACAGCTGTCATATCAGTGTGCATTTAAAAAAGTTTTATCAAAATCAGTGCAGTTTTGTATAACCATTTTAATATTGAAGATGGAAGAAAATACACAACATTTTTGTCATAGTATGCTTTATATTTCAAGAAAGGTAAAAATACAACTGAAATGCCAAAAAAAAAGATTTGTGCAGTGTATGGAGAAGTTGCTGTAACTGAGTGAACTGTCAAAATTGGTTTGCAGAATTTCATGTTGGAAGTTTCTCTCTAGACAATACTCCATAGTTGGGCAGACCAGTTGAAGTTGATAGTGATCAGATCGAGACATTAATTGAGAACAGTTAATGTTTTACCACATGGGAGACAGCTGATGTACTCAAAATATCTAAATCAATAGTTATTGGTGCAAATGAAAAATGTGCCTTACAGAGAAAACCATACAGACTTTTTGGCCAACCTAATATTACTATATAACCTCATCATAAATATCTATTAAGTTTGTGCTTTAAATCTCATGCTCTTTCATTCAAACTCATTCTCATTACAATTAATACTGCATTAAAATATTATTCTATTAATAGAACTGTAATTGTTCACTTAATTTACCCTAATCACAATTAGAATTTTCCATAGCACACTTATTATTAACATTGTCACTTTTTCTGAACATTCTTTTTCAACAATTAATGTTATTTGACTATGAATGGTTCACACTCTAATATATGAATATTTTCATCCTGGAACCAAGTCCCCTTAGTATTTATCATGTAATAAGAATAAATGAACAACACACACTAAATAAAAATCAGAATGTGTATAACTTTTCTCACTGAGACTAGTTGCTGCAGCTAATGTGACTAATAATCATTTTCTTTTTGAGAAATTTGCTTTATCATACAGTTTAGACTTGGGGATTATATAAGATTTTTTTGTGTGCATGGGCCTTGGTATTAGATTTAAAATCAATTTTTCCTAGAAAGAAAAAAGTAGAGAATATTATAAAAATAGCTTAGTATTTTTGTTTGTGACATTAGTACATGAGGTACAATTATTTTCAGTGGATCTGCACTGTTGCCAACAGTATTACAATGGATTGTTCTTGAGTTCATGTCTTTACAGAGCTTCATGCTCTACTCCCTGGAGAAGGCAATTGTTCCTGAGTCCTTAGGTTCTGACTCTCTCTCACTTAACACGAGTCAATGAAATAACAATTGTGTTGAGAGGGGACTTAGCCTCCTTGTTCCTAAGTCAATGTAGTAATTGCCCCAATAAATCTTCCTCTCAGAAGCAATTTCTACACATGTGATAGGTTCAGTGGCCTCTTCCAAGATAATCAATACAAATTTGAAGATATTTTCACAAGTGCAAAATCATATAGTTAAAATGGTGTATAATTCAAAGAATTGTTTTCTTATTTTGTTCACACTGTCATACACAGATCAAGCTCACACACATGAAAACCTTTAACTTTACATTGTATTTAATACACAAAACAGTGAATTAAAAGACCATCAAATTTTTTTAGTTAGCTGACTGATATATATATATACAAATTTCCAACAGTTTATCTCTTTCTCTTTCCCTGTTTTTCTCTCCCTTCTTATCTTTTACTCTCAGGTTTCCATATAGATCAATAGATAGATAGATAGATAGATAGATGGAAAAGTGTTAATAGCCACAGATGTTTTGTTAATTCTTTCCTGGGCCATTATTCTAATACTTTTGATATTTAATCTATTAAAGAATTGAAAAGATATAGTCAATTCCAAATGTAACTGACACTAACCTGCTAAATAAATTAGATTTAAATTTTGTATTTTTCTAAATATAGCCTACAGCAGGATACTGAATTTGCATTTGACATTCTTTAGTTTTTAAGCAGACTTTTTTTTCTTTAAACACTTTAAAAATATCATCTCACAGTTTTTTTGCCTCTATGGTTTCTGATGAAAAGTCAACTTATTGACAATCCTCTATATGTGACAAGTCATTTTAGTCCTTTTTTTTCATTCTTTTCTTGATCTTTAAACATTTTGAATACAATGTACAAGGGAATATATGTTTGTGTTTCTTCTACATGTACCTCATTAAGGTTCTTGAATATGTAGATGTGTAGATTTCTTGTTTTCCATCAAATTAAAGACATTCTCACCACACTTTTCCAAGTATCTTTCTCTTTTGTTTCTGGGCCTGCTGTTGTGTGCATCCTGGTATACCTGATGTCCCTCAGTTCTGTTAACTCTGTTAGCTTTTCATTTTCTTTTTATGTCTCAGCTTGGATAATTTCTATTGAACTATGTGCATATTTGCTGTTTTGTTTCTAGTCAACCCAGTACTGAGCTCTACCAATGGTTAGCAATTAAAAAAAATTCAGTTATTGTACTTTTCAACTCCCAAATTTATATTTGGCTCCTTTGAAAAAATATGTTTATTTGGAGACATCACTGCCATACTTTCTGAGACATCACTGCCATACTTTCTTTAATTCCATAGACATGATTTTCTTCCCTCTCTAAACATATTGGTAACGCTAACTTAAATTCTTTGCCTTCTAAGTCCAAAATCTCAGCCTCCTAAGGGAAATTTTCCATTGTTTCTTTCTATTTTTCATTTATATGTGCATACTTTTCTATTTCTTTGAATGCCATGTGATTTGTTGTTAAAAACAGGTGATTGTGCATTTTAGATAATATATTATAGCAACTCTGACATCAAATTCTTCTACCCTTTCTTCTACCTATTTTGTAAGTTTATCTTTGTCCATGTTGCTATTTGCTTAGCAATTTTTCTGGAATAATTTTTGTCTTGTATTCCATAGTATGTGTTCACCAAGTTTTCTGAGTTTTCTAGTTTTCAGTTGTTTTTGTTTTGTTTGTATCTTTAAAAAATTTCATCCTCACTTCTTGGAATTAACACCTGCCAGTATACTTCAGTGGTCAATCAATTATCCATAATTTTTTAAAATGCTTTGACTGTGTGTCTGCTATCCTTGGACAGTAATATCAGTGTTAGAAGGCACACCTTCAAACCACAGGCTGTTCATAGGACAGCCTTCATTTCCACTTCCTGTGTTTGCAGCTAGTGGTCAGTGGCTGGTGCTTTTGCTTTCTGTATGTCTTTCCAGAGTATGTAAAGTGTATAGTCTGCTCATGCCCTCAGACTTTTAGATCAAGAGGAATATAGTAGAGTTCTTCAAAATTACTATGGACCTGTACTTGACTTTTTTGTGACTTCAGAATAGGTGAGTGATGAACCTGAGAACATACATTTTTATTTAAATAATTAAAAAGTTGGTGGGAGAAGGGAGTTGAAACTATCAAAATAGACATCAAACATTTTTTCCTATAATTCTGAAAGTAGTTCATGATCTAATACAAACTTCATATTAATTGTTACATTAAAGATGTTTATTTGATAGGTTTAATAATATTTAGTGGAAATATGAGTTGCCATATTATGGACAATAAAAATCCTTTCTATTAAATTGAGATTAAAAGTTAGACTTTGTGTCTGTATACCAGTGTCAAGAAAACAATCACCAACAAGAATAATATAATTTTTAGTGATTTGTTTTGGTGTTTTATTAAATAACCTGCTAAAAGAATGTAAGATATAACATTAATTAACTGTATTACCACAAAAGGTATTATTTGTCAGAGTAACTTAAATATTATCTTTGAGGTCTAAATATTATTTGTTATACTTGCTAATTATTTTATAAAATGATTTGGAGTTAATTCATTTTTTGACAATAAAATAAGAGACATAAATAAAACTGTAATCTAAACCTAAGCTTTACAACTTAAGGATTGTTTTTAAGAAAATATTAAGCTTAAGCTGCTTTAAAAAAAATCTAAATATTGTTTAGAATTTTATTCTAGTTAGATTACTTTAAAACATAGTTTTTATACTTATAAGAGACTATTACTAAAGGGAATAACAAAGCATAAACTATATTGTACTTTCTCGAAGCAAAAGAATAGTATGCTCAATATATTTAAATAACCCTTTGTTGTTGCTCCATGAGAAGTCAAATAGAACTTAGACCCATGAGAAAGTCTTATTCTTTAGACCAACAACCAATTATCAAATAGTTAAAAAGATATATTTTAAAATATAAAAAGTGAGCAATTTAAAATAATACATTTTATATCATATTTAATTCAGCAACATTGTTATAGATGGAAATGAGTTTTTGTGGTGTCTATAGGGGAAGACTTTCCTGAGACCTGCATGGGAGAATGAGGTTTTGTGGTGAACTTTATCGATGATATAAAATTAGGGGGGTTCCCTCCTGACTTCCCAGTCTCATTTTTGCCCATTCCACCATGGAAAGTCCAATCCTGTCTTCAGTAGGACCAGGATAATGATCACTGTCTAGAGTTTGTGCCCCATGTTAGAGCCCAGTCCAGTCCAGCTTCTGGCCAGCTCAGTGTGTTTCCAGCTGCATTTCATTGCTGTGCTGCGGTATTCAGGCTCCTCCTGTGGCCTGCATGTGGAGTCCCCACGGCCATGGGCTGTGCAGCCACTAGGGCCAAATGACCATGGAGAAAATAGGCGCATGCACCATGTGAGGGCAGGTCACCGGGCAAGAAAAAACAGAGAGATTTCTCCTTTGTTCCCCTGGGATTATATGAGTTTGGGTTTGGAACAGGCCAAGTATTTTTACAAAATGACAATGAACTTCCAAGGTTTTTGTGGGGTTTGGATGGGTTTATACTCCCATAATCAGATTGACAGCCCTGTATGATCCAGCCCGTCACCCTGTGCTCCCCAACAATCCATACTGGAGGGGCCAGAGGAGGAGTCTTAATCTCTTTGGTGAAGCAAGGTTGTAATTTCCTGGAGGGTGAAGTTGTAGCTGCCTGGTGGAGCAAACAGGCTTATGCTTCCCAGCTTATGAAGCTTACTATCTAGTTTTCTTTGCTCCCCTTTTCTAGCTAAATACTGACAGCAACAATAAGATATTAGAATATCAAATGTGATATATGTGAGATACATACACACAAAAGTGTGCAAATACAGATACATGCAGATGCAAAAATCATTCCTCTGAGAAACATTATGTCTTTCATTTTCATTGGCCATTTGATTCTTATATACAACCTACTTCAGGAACATTCTGGCAAAAAAGGGTGAATAAATTGAGAATGCCTTCAGGGATTAAGTATGTATTTTGTATGACTATTATTTTATAAATATTAAAAGTACATAATATTTCAGTTACCAATAGAACCAAAACACAAAATACTCATGTAATTGAAGAGAAATAAAATGATAATATGTTCTAAAATTTTTCTGTACTCTGAATTTTCCATGCATTTTGAAACAAGATAATGTGACTGCTTATACCATCCTATAAAATTCAATTTAAAATGTATTTTATTCCCACTTATTCAGAAAAAATAAATAATCCATTATTTAAAAATAATATTTAAAAATAAAAATTGTATGTATTTATGACAGCTGACAGAATTATAAACAATATGTATAATAATGAAATTCAATGCATGTGAGACATGGAATTCAATTCTAATTAAGTAAATTCTATAAAATGTAATGTTGTTTACATTACCAAAACACCATCTGCTTCTCAACTAAAAATTGTTAAGAAAATGGAAGAGTTGTATTATACTGAAAAATATTTATGATATTCATTCCATACTAGAAAAAACAAATAAAAATAACCTTTATGCACATCATTATAGAAATTTTGTACTTGAGTATTGATTGTGAGACACAAGGTATTCTGTGAAGCTATTTAATTATGTATAAATATTGCTTGTGTTTGTGTTTGTTTGTATACATGTCTTTGTATACAAACAACATCTGTGAATCTAATTCATTTAGTTTTACTAGTGAGGACAATCAACAAATTATAATCATCTTCCATAGATTTTCTGTTTTTACTCTCAACTGGTAAGCATGCACATTTTTTAGGTTAAAAAATTTACCAAAGGCACACCAATACTTAATGAAAAATTACTTAAGAAAAAAGTACAAGAAAGCTGACATTTATACTGAAAAAAATATATAACGCTAAAAAAGCAGAAAATCTCATGACCATTTTTGAAAGAGCTTGCCTTCTGAAATCTGTTAATGTATAAATATATAACTCATAAAATGTTCCTTCCATGTATCTCTAAATTGAGCGTAACTAAATGCTATAAAAATTATGTGTTTAATTTATTGATATTAAAACAACTTTTTGAACTGTTACTTAAGTTAGCATGTAATAATAAAAAAACACACTAGTACCAATTATTTCACTCTTTTTTTGCATGCTTCTTTATTTTTGCTTTTATTTCCCTATAATCTGTTATATTTGTCACCTGACTGAGATTTTCTGAATCCCTGGCATCTTAAGATAAATAGGATATGATATACAAATAACATTCATTGGGAGTTTAGTGATATCATCTGGTCCTGCTCATAGCTCCAAAAGCAAAGTGTCTATAAAACTCTGAGTATAAGGATGTAGTACATGTACTAGTTTTCACTGAAAGGTTAAAAGAGATCAAATGTGTTTCATTTTAAGGTGTGGGAAGAAGGTGGCAAGTCCTTAATTGTTGAGTCATGTAGGACTGGACTGGGCTTGACTCAAAACACACAAGCAACAAGTAGGATGACATCAAACTAAAAAGCTTCTGCACAGTAAATAAACGATCAACAAAATAAAAAGACAACCTAAAGAATGGGAAAAATATTGCAAATCATATACCTGATAAGGGGTTAATATCCAAAGCATATACAGAACTCATAAATCTCAATAGAAAAAAAAACAGCAGAACCAAATAATCAAGTTAAAAATATTGGCAAAGCATCTAATAGACCCTTTTTTTTTCAACGAAGATGTACAAATGACCAAGTGGTCCATGAAAAAAGCTCCACAGCATGAGTCTTTAGGAAAAATACGAATCAATAGCACAGTGAGATATCTCTTCATTTTTGTTAGAATGCACATGCAAAGCAAAAAGACAAGGGGTGACTAAATTGTGAGGATCTGGGGAAACAATGGAACCCTTGAGAGCTGCTCACGGGACTATAAATCGAAACAACCACTATAGAAAAGAATATGGAGATTACTCAAAATATTAAAAACAGAACTACCCTGTGATCCAGCAATTCCACTTCTGGAAAAATAACTAAAGGAAACAAAAACACGAAGTTCATGTAGCTGCACCCCAGAAAATTCAATACTTGAATGCAATGGACAATGTGATAATTATAGCTAACCCTGCTGTATGGTTGAAAATAAAATATCCAAAAAAGAAAGCAAAACAAAATGACAAATTCGTGCTACTACCCCCATTAAGAGGTAAAGTCTAATTCTCCTCCACTTGAATCTGGGGCTGCGTTAATCATTTACTCAATCAATTAAATGTGTGGAAAGGAAAGTTACATTGTGGGATTTCTAAAGCTATTTCACAAGAAGCCTTGCAGCTCCTGCCCAGATTATCACAAAATGTGGCTACTAGGGGAAGCCAGCCCCTCTGTAGAAAATCCAGCAACCTTGAGACTGTTGTACTGGAGAGAGAGATGGAGGAGAGAGAGGAGATGAGAAAAGGTGCTGCCAAGGTACCCTCATCTAGTCCAGCCAGGCTGTCCTACAGCCCAGGTGTTGAACACGTGATGAGTAAGACATTTTAGATCAGCCAACAGCCAGAAAACTAACACCTCCAGACATGTGGTCCCATTGAATCCATCACAGCCATTTCCAACCGTTTGAGCCACCAGAACTGAGTCATCGTAGAACAGAGTTGGTCACTGCTATGAACGGCCCAAATTCTGAATCATACAATCATGAGCACATTAAAATGATTGTTGTTTTGTACAGCTCTATTCCTTGCTGTTTTCTTATGCAGGATAGATGCCCAAGAGAAAACCCAATGGAGACAATACAAGGAATATGAACTACAAGACACATAAAAATGCTTTTGTAGTACACAGTTCACAGAGCTGAAATTGATATTGCCATGAATCGTCTTTGGCCCAAAGTGGAATGTGTTAATTTGTGTGTGTGATGTGCTGTGTGTGGACTATATGTGTGTTGGGTGGAAGGAATATTAAATTGGATTTCACAGAGAACAAGAACTTCAATTTTTATGCTCCATGTAGGAAATGTTATAGTTTTGTCCTCAATTATTCTGTTACTAGTTCCTTAATTTGAAACCTTCAGCATTTCCGTAATACAGAAAAGAACTACAAGAACAGATTTTTAACGAGGAAGCTAATAAGAAGAGGCAGGGTTCAAAACAGGGTGGCCCTTAGAATGCTCTGAAAAGCAGACCAATGCCATCGTGTTTGGTACATCCTGTCTTATACATACTTAGCATTTATGATTTTGACCACACTTGATATAAGCTGTCATGATGAGGCATGTATGTTTCCAGACTCTTGTGGGGAGATTGTCTTTTAACTTGATGACCAATTATGTGACCAGCCTGTGCCCACATGAATAATATTTGTTAATATTTCCCTGTTGGTTTGTTTTGCCTGCCATGCTCTGTAATCACATTACTGGGAAAAGTACAAAAGCCATCTCAAAAAAAGAGAAAAAGTAATGATATAAAAATATATAAGGATGTGAGAAGCAATGTTGTAAGGTGAGGAGGGCAAAGTTAAAGAAATCAGGCTCAAGGGGGCTTATCCTTTCCTGTGTCATCAGGGCCATACTGGGGGGCAGGGGGTTCAGGGCTATAGAAATACTGGAATGATTTTCCATTTGTGGCAACATAACCAAAAGGAGAGAATATGAAATATTTTCAGTCTTTTAAAATAAGATTGTATTTACTTATTTTTAGACAGAGAGGAAGGGAAGGGGAAAGACAGGGAGAGAAATATCAATGAGTGGTTGCCTCTCATGTGTCCCCAACCAGGAACTTGGTCCACAGTCCAGGTATGCACCTTGACTGGGAATCGAACCGACAACCCTTTGGTTCTCAGGCTGGCACTCAATCCACTGAGTCACACCAGCCAGGGTGGAATATTTTCAGTCTTTATTAAAAGAGGATGAATCTGGAATGTAGTAAGATTTTATTAATTCTGCAAGATGAGAATAAATAGGGAGCAAGGAGGCTTTGATCTGCCCCAAATACTCCCTCTAGCAGTCTGATTTCAGAGAAAGTCAGGCAAAATCTCATGACTCCAAGCTAGACCCTTTATTTGGCTCTCCCAACGGTGTGTTTAAATTCAAAACCTTGACTTCACTCCTTAATTTCTGTAGACTTGGATATATCACTTAACCTACTTATTCTCTATTTTATTTTTCTTAAAATAAAGATAATTGTAATCACTGCAAAGGAATTTTTGAGTATGTAGTGATTTACTATATAGAAAGTCTCACAGGGTGTCCAACCTGCAGCCCGTTGGCTGCATGCAGCCCAGGATGGCTGTGAATGTAGCTCAACACAAAATCTTAAATTTACTTAAAATGTTATGAGATATTTTTTGTGATTACATGTTGCAGTGTATTTAATGTGTGACCCAGAACAAGTCTTCATCTTGTGTGGCACAGAAATGCCAAAAGGTTGGACAGCATCACTAGTAACATAAACAGTTTCTAAATGTTAGATTATTATGAGTATTGCTGTAATTATTCAGAACTGAAATTATATCCATAGGGCCTTTTTTTACATTTGAATGTAAAGATCTCAGAGCTTTATTCCTCACGAATCCCCTACCATTACATAACATCTGAAAAATCAACACAATAAATCACCCTAAGTCTGGGATACAAATGCAAAAGTCTTTCCATATTGTCACTTTCATCTATTTTCCCCTTTGTATTCTAAACTCAAGTTCTCCTGCATCTGCGGTAACGAGGTATGTGGGGAGAATTTAGCTTGACTGTTGCAGACAGAATTGTAGCATCCACAGAAGGCAGAACAGAAAAATACCTCTCATGTTATCCTTACGGATCATTGCCTTCACAGAACTTATGTTCTTGCATGTCTAGTTAGACATAGATTTAAAGCAAACATGGCAATGAGGCCATGTAAATAATATAAATGAAGAACTTGTTTCCTGAAATTGTATGTGCATGTAGATATATATGATATATCCATGCATGAATAAATATGTACATTTAAAGGCATGTTTTATACACATTTATATACTTTTATACAGGCCAACTGGTTTGCTTGTTAATGAAAATAGAATTTTACCTTTCACTTGTCCTTCACAACTCAAACAATCAGGACACTATTTGCTTTTTCTCAAGTTCATCATGATATGAACTTGAACAGTTAAAGAGATGTGGGAAATAACTGCAACTTCGACTGAGTTGTGAGCACTGGGAGGTGTAGTCAACAGCAGAACACAAGCCATGGCTTTTTGCTTTCTTATTGAGTCTGAAAATGCCTTCCTTGTAAATGAGTGTTTAATTTATTTATATGATCAAAGTATTGATATGTGCGTAAGTCTAATGCCTGTATATTTATTGGTTTTTGGCTACAGAAGCTTATTGTCTTTTTTGTCTCTTATTCCTCTCCCATCTTTTGGAATAACTATCTTTTATTATTCTCTTTTAACTGCTGTATTGACATTTTGGCTGTACCTCTTTGTTTTTAACTTTAGTGATTATTCAGTATCTGAATTTTCCATAGAATAGCCACTAGGTATATATAGCTGTTTAAATCAAAATCTAAATTAATTAACATTAAATATCATTAAAATTTTAATTATGCAGCTACCCTCGCCATCCTTAAAGGCTAGCTAACCACGCGTTATGAGGAGTTCAGGATTGGGTAGCATAGACTAATAGCGTATTTAATCATCACAGAAAGTTTTATTGAACAGTGTTTCTAAAGTTCACAGTGTAAATACTTAACCTGTCATATTGAACCTTTAAATAATATTAGACTATTTCAACAACAATGTGCAAATTTCACATCAGTATAATTCCCTTGATGTTTTTTCCATCTTTTGTGTTTTGTATTCTATTTTGCTTATTGATATTGTACACCCTCCAGGATGTGTTAGTATCATTTTTACTTCAGTCAATAATATTTTTTAAAAATTTTATACATGTGAATACAAATATGCAGTACTTGAAAAAGATAATAAAAAGTCCATTTTAGTTACTCTCAGTTTTCACTTTCTTGGTGCTTTTTTTCTTCCCGCATATCTGGACTTCCATCTGGTGTCAATTTCTCTTCACTGTAAAGAACTTTGTTGACTATTTCTTGTAGTTCAAGTCTGCTGGACATAAATTCTCAAAGGCATTATTTTCTAAAAATGCTTTTTGTTTTATTTTCATTTTGAAGGTTTGTCCCAGTAGATCACGGGTGTCAGACTCATTTTCACTGGGGCCACATTAGCCTCTCAGTTGCCTTCAAAGGGCCAAATGCAATTTTAAGGACTGTATAAATGTAACTACCCTTAACAGTTAAGTGAGAGCTCATACTGCTGCTGGGTAGAAACAAGGTACTGGGCTGGATAAAACAAGATGGAGGGCCGGGTTCGGCCTGCAGGCCTTGTGTTTATCACCTGTGCAGTAGATTGATAGTTCTAGATCAACATTTAAAAAAGTATATTTTTAAAATTTAATTCATTGGGGTGACATTGGGTAATAAATTTATATAGATTTCAAGTATATCCCGTGATACATGATCTGCATATTGCACTTTGCAAATACCACCCAAAGTCAAATCATCTTTCATCACCAAATGTTTGAACCCCTTTAAACTTTACTAGTCCCAAAGTCCTCTTCTCTCTGGCAATCACCATACTGTGGTCTGTGACTATGCATTTTTTTGTTGTTTTTCTTGTTTTTAATTTGTTGCTTCCAGTTTTATATTCCACATATGAATGAATGGGACCATGCCAAGCTAAAAAGTTCTGCATAGCAAAAGAAACTGCCAACAAAACAAAACAAAACAAAAAAATAGCCAAGCAAATGGGAGGAGATATTTTCAAACAACAGTTCAGACAGGGGGTTAATATCCAAAATACATCTCATCTCAACAGAAAACAAATAAACATTGAAATTAAAAAATGGGTAGTTGACCTGAACAGACACTTATTCCAAAGACATACAAATGTATGAAAAGATGTTCAACTTCATTAGCCTTTTAAGGAAATGCAAATCATAGACACATGAAAAAATGCCCAGTGTTACTAGCCATTAGTGAGGTGTAAATTAAAACCAAAATGAGATACCACTTAATGCCCATCAGAATGGCTACCACCAATAAATCAATAAACAATAAGTGGTTTGTGGAGAAAAGGGAACCCTAGTACACTGTTGGTGGGATTGCAGACTGGTGCAGCCAGTGTGGAAAACAGTATGGAATTTCCTCAGAAAACTAAAAACGGAACTGACTTTTGACCCAGCAATTCCACTGCTGGGATTATACCCTAAGAATCCTGAAACATCAATTTAAAATAACCTATGCACCCCAATGTTCATAAGGAGCACAATTTACAATAGCTAAGTGCTGGAAGCAACCTAAGTGCCTATCAGTAAATTAGTGTATAAAAAAACTGTGGTACATTCATGCAATGGAATACTATGCAGCAAAAAGAAAGAAGGAGGTGAAAGACAAATACCACATGATCTCACTTTTAAGTGGAACCTAATCAACAAAACAAACAAGCAAGCAAAATATAACCAGAGACATTGAAATAAAGAACAAACAGGCAGTAACCAGAGGGGAAAGGGGAGACAGATAATAGGAGAAAATAGGGGAAGGCCTATCAAGGAACACCTATAAAGGACACGTGGACAAAGCCAAAGGGGGTAGGTTCGAGTATGGGAGGAAGGGATGGGTGGGAATGGGGAGTGAAAATGGAAACAACTGTACTTGAACAATTAAAAAAAGAATAAAAAGAAAGAATTTGAACACCTTATAAAAAAAGGAAAGAAGGAGCTCCTAACCTTTGCAACAGCATGGATGGAACTGGAGAGCATCAAACTAAGTGAAACAAGCCAAGAGGTGAAAGACAAATACCATGTGCTGTCATCTATAAGTGGAACCTAATCAACAAAACTACAACTGAGCAGAATAGAACCAAAAACATGGAAATAAAGAACGAACTGACAGTAACCAGAGGAATAACAGGGTTAGAAAGGGAAGGGACAAGTCAAGGAACATGAATAGAGGACTTGTGGGCACAGACACTAGGTGGGTATTGACTGTGGCAGTAGGGAATGGGGCAGGGGAGAGCACTGGAGAAAAAGGAGGGACAACTGCAAGTGAACATTAAAAAAAGAAGAAAAATAATATAAAACTTCAATGAGATACCAACTCACACTTGTTAGAATGTTTATCATCAATAAAACAAGTAATGGTAAGTATTGGAAAGGTTGTGAAGAAAAGGGAACCCTCATTCACTGCTGGGGGGAATGTAAACTGGTACAACCACTACAGAAAACATTATAGAGTCTCCTCAAAATATTAATAGCGTCCCCATAGGAACCTGCAACCCCTCTTCTGGGTATCTACCTCCAAATTTTGAAAATATTTCTTCACAAAGATATACGCACGCCTGTGTTCATTGCAGCATTATTCACAGTGGGCAAGACATGGAAACAACCAAATTATCCTTCCATACATGATTGGATAAAAAAGAGGTGGATAAATATATACAATGGAATACTACTCAGGCTAAGAAAAAATGAAATCCTGCCAGTTGTGACAACATGGATGGGTCTTGAGAATACCATGATTAATGAAACAATTCAGATTGGAAAAAGAAACCCTTAAGAATCATATGGATTGTTTTTTTTAGCTTTTTAAATTCTACATCTGTTCCATTATCTTTTAGTGTCATTTGATTCAAGAGAAAAGTCAGCCATGACAACATTCCACTCTACCTAAAAATCTCTCCAACCCTACTCACATTTACATTTTCTCTTTGCTTTTATTGAAGATCAGGGCACTGAGGTCTGATCGCCTAGATTTGAATACCAGGTTTGAAATTTAAAATTTTGTAGCATAAGCAGATTATTTGGCTATCAATTGTTGACTTATTCTATCTATAAGTAAGTAGGGTTAATAATAATAAACCACAGTATATTAATAATTAAATAAAGGTACACATTTGGATGCTTTGCACTTGTTAAATGATCAGTGAATGATAATTGCCATTGCTGTATTACAAGTGTTATTCATACATATCACTCACCGTGCAGATTGCGAGCTGTTTGAACTTAAAAAGACACCATGTGTTATTTATTTTTCTGTTTTATTAGTGCTTAAAATTTTCCTCATTCTATCAGTGTTTCTAAGGAGAGTGAATGTAAAAATTGTCTGAATTTTTTATTGCTATTAGTATTTAGAACTCACTCATTTTGAAGCATACGAGGCCTCCAGTTTCCACGATCTTGGTATAACCTGGTGGTCTAGGAGAGTGGACTGGAATGTGCATGTGTGAACCATGACAACTTGACCATACTAGTCAGTGGGGCTGTTGATGCCACTGAGTGAGCATGTGTACCGTGTGACCATCACATTCAAAATGACTGAGTGGGTAGAGCAACAAATCTGCATCAACTTTTGCATTAAGCTTGAACATTCCTCCGCAGAAACTATGTGGATGATTCAGAAGGCCGCAGCTATGGGCAACTGGTGACTGACAGCTCCATCACAACAGCTTCCTGCTCATGCATCACATTGTCTGGTGCAGAGTGTTTTTGACGAAATCATCCAGGTGACTCAACCACAGCCCAGATTTGGTGCCCTGCCACTTCTGGCTTTTCCTAAAACTAAACTTACCTTTGAAAGGGAAGAAATGTCACACCAGCACTGAGATTTCAGAAAATACTAGATGGCAGCTGATGGCAAATGGGAGAACTGTGTGAGCTCCCAAGCTGCCTACTCTGAGGCATCATTGTCCTATGTACAGTATTTCTTATACCTTGCATTTTCTTCAGTAAATGTCTCTATTTTTCCTATTTCATGGCTGGATGCCTTCCGGATGGACCTTGTATGCAGTCCTAAGTGTGTTGCATTTCTGCGTTTAGTAGGTTCATTTGTTTTATATGTCTGGGATTATTGGAAATATTTACTTATTTTTCTGGTTGATTTTCAAGATCTATATGTTACAGAAAGTGTACTTTTCCAATAAAGAGACAGATATTTTAGTATATAAATATCAATGTCAAAATATCTGTATTAAATGAAGAAAAGTATCACAAGAGGAAGAGCAAAACATGTTTGATAAATACTGATTCACTTATTTAAAAATGATAAATTTTTAACTATTATATCCTGGACACTACCTCAGTACTGAATATATATTAATGAATTGACAAAGAACTTAATAATACGTAGACTATTTTTTTAATTGTGGGAGGTGGGAAAAACAAAAAACAATAAAATGTAGAGTGAGGCTTCAGAATTCGTCACCAAAAAACTCTGATATGCAGATAATATATTTAACACTTTTAATTTGTTGTTGCTTATATTGATTATCTTAAAAGCTTCTTCTGGGTGGTTAATAGGAAAACCAATATATTAATTTCTGTTCAGCAAACTAATATTTTGCTCATACTTTCTTTAACTCTCTAGTGATGACATTTTTTCATAGAAATATAAAGGTACTATATTCATCAAAGTTTAGAAAACTCCCTTCAATGCTCTCAAAATACATGTGGTTTAATATAATCTTCTTTTCTTTTAAAACTAAATATGTTATCAATATTATGCAACTGATTTCTTGTTAAATGTAGCACTTATGATTTTAACTTTCTTTGCCTTTATTTCAAGCAAAGATAATGCCAATTTAATCCTATACTTTTTGTAACATGTCAAATAGTTTTCTTATAATTAAAGCTGATAAGATAAAATACTACATGATGCTGGCAATGAATACAGTCAATTAGCTGGTAAATAGTGTGTATTTGCCAGCTAATACAATAAAACAAATTGAGTGGTTTAAGCAACACACATTTCATTTCTTACAGTTCTGGAGGCTAGAATTTCAACATCAAGGTACTTGCAAATTTGATTTTTTTTTCTTTTCCATTTTTTAAAATTATTGTTCACAGATTTTATTTCTTTTGAGCCTCTCTTGTTTGGCTTCAGATGGCTGCTTTCTCTCATTTTATGGCATCCTTTAATTTCTCTCTGTACCATTTTCCTCTGTGCTTCTATGCTCTGTGTCTCTTCTCTCTTATTGGGACACCAGTCCTATTGAAAAAGGATCTACTCCAATGACCTCACCTTAAGTTGATTACTATTTTGCCATGTAAAATGCACACCCATGTTTTTGGCTCAAACTTTCAGGGAACAAAACCTTTTGTTTTAAGTTTTCAATTCAATTATTTATTGATTTATTGATTTATTTATATTTAGATACTTGTTTTTTTGTGTGTTATAAAGGAATTTTAGCATTTGTTTTTGAACATATTATGATACAAGAAATTTTATGTAATAAACAATTACAAAACATAAGAATGGATACAAGGTATTTCAGGTACTACCATTATACAATGTGCACTTATTTTTCCCTCAAAAATTTGAGCAAAAAAAGTGCACATTATTTTGTTTGCTCTTTTTCTTTTGTTGATTATGTTCCAGCTAAAGGTGAGATCATATGGTATTTGTCCCTCACCGCCTGGCTTATTTCACTTAGCATAATGCTCTCCAGTTCCATCCATGCTGTCACAAAGGGTAGGGGCTCCTTCTTTCTCTCTGCTGCCTAGTATTCCATTGCGTAAATGTACCATTGTTTTTTGATCCACTGATTTACTGATAGGCACTTAGGTTGCTTCCAGCACTTGCCTATTGTAAATTGTGCTGCTGTGAACATTGGGGTGCATGGGTTCTTTTGGATTGGTGTTTCAGGACTCTTAGGGTATAATCCCAGTAGTGGGATTGCCAGAGATATTGAAATTAAGAACAATGTAACAATAGCCAGTCGGAAGTGTGGAAGGGGCAGTGGGGGGAAGGGTTTTCAGGAACTACTATAAAGGACACATGGATAAAACGCAGTGGGAGGGTGGAAGCAAAGGAGGTAAATAGGCAGGGGTATGGGGAAGTGGTGTGGGAGGGAATTGCAGACAACTATAATTGAACAACAATAAAGTAGTTAAAAAATAAAATAAAATGTACAAAAAAACTTCAAAACTGTCATTCTATGAAACATTTGAGATCTTGCTTTCCAACATGTCAGTCTGGCTCAAATAAACTCATAAAAATTCTCAAAAAAAATGCACATTGTACATGGTGAAATACAGTACATCTTCAGCAACACTATTTACAAATATGAACACATTCAAAGGTATTTGAAGGCAATACTTCAACATATCTTGGGGGCCATACAATTGAACTCATGACAGGTTTAAAGAGGCTTTTGGTACCTAATAGACAGAAAATGTCTGTCTTAGCATAATGTATAATTGTTCATAAACATTAAGGTAATTTCTTAGGTGAGCAGATTAGTGGTGGGCAGAAGGGAGATGGATGGCTGTTCTTCACACAATTTTTCAGAGACACTGCAGAAGCTGGCAAACAGGTAAAAACATGGAAAAATGTGAGTGGAAATTTTTATAAGCTTTGTCAGATGTCACTGTTACTAATATTTTATTTACTTAAATTCAGCCAGATAGCCACATCTAAATTTAAGATAGAAGGAAACCACATCTAGGTAGGTGCTTAGGAAAAATATTAAAAGTGTTTGGAAAGTAGCTCACATCTTTTTCCACAGTAATTGTTATATATGTACTACTGTTCAAACACTCAGAACTACACATGACTTCAATAAAGATTTCTTGGAAAACAGAGAGAAGATAGTAAAAGTATGTGAGATATGTGAGAAGCTATACCCTCAAGGAGTCTATGCAATGATTGGAAGTTGAAATGCACAGTTTGGATAATACAAGAAACTATCAGGTAACCAAGTTAATATAAAATAATTTTAGATGGGTAGTATACTATGTATCTGAATTCCACTGTTATTGTATTAGATAAGTCCCCCCAAAGAATTGTTAATTATATTAGAGACTTAACAATTAAAAAATAATAATTACAGGCTAAAAAAATCACCAGCAGAAACAGCAAATAGCCATATTCACCTAACTTGGTTTGGGGAATGTGTTAATATGTAAACTTCCAGGGACCACTTATATTTACTCAATCTGAATACACAGTTTCATCAAGATTCTCAGGTGATTTTTAGGAATATTAAAAACATAGAAGAATCTCCCTAGGATAGTATTTTTCTAGATAAGCTGTAAAGTAATCACTTGGAGTAACAGATTCCTGAGTTTTACCTCTGAAATCCTGATTTGGTTGGACTTCCATATGACCTAAACTTGAGGATTTTGTGGACTCAACAGGGGATTCTCATGTGTAGTCACAGCTGAGAATGACTCTTCCTGATTATGTTTGATTTCTCCTTTGATCCCCCCAGGCCTAGGAGAATGCTGGCACTTGTGGTTTCCCAATAAGCACTGGTTCGGTTAGGGCCTCTCTGTACATGAAAATATTCTCCCTAATGAGACTGGAAAAAATGTCACTTATTTTGAAAGAAAGAATTATTCTTAATTGCAAAATATATCACCTTCTGTTCACTGATCTATCAGCCATAGTTTGAAATTTAAATTAGATGTTCAAGGTAAGCATCTTTCACCTAATTGTTTTGGCAGTGGCTCTAAGTTTACAGATTTGATTCAGATAGAGAAAATTTCCTTCTCTAAAAGCAGCTCATAATAATGGTATTTTAGAATTTTAAAAATTTGACCAGTTGCTACTTACATAGTAAATAAATCCCCAAGGACATGCCAAGTTGACAATTTGGATAAACAGATCATTTTAAACAGGCGTATTTGTGCAAACCACACACACACACACACACACACACACACACACACACAGAAGCCTATACTTCCAAACACAGGTTTTTATACTTTTCTGAGTTAAATTGCTTTTCTTTTAAGAGATCCAACTCTTCCCAGGTGGCTATATTTTCACTCCATAAACATTGCCATGTTCTGAACTGTTGAATGTTTCTGAGGTGACTACATTTCCCCTGACTCAAAAGATCCTCCCTTACCTCTCAGAAAAAATGCCTTCAAAAGGATAGAGAAAAAAACATTGTAAAATATAAAGTCTAATGATATACACAAACATTTATAGAGAAAACAAGATAAAAGTTTTATTTTTTTCAAATCTAAGTCGTCATCTAGGACAGTTATTATTTTATCCCTATCTCATAAGATACTATTCTTTCATATTTTTAAGAAACAAGGGATGTGTACCTTGTATGTAGTTTGTCTCATTCCAATGACATAAGGTTTATAATATTAAGAATATACAAATGACAGTCATTTTCATCCCCACATCATTTAACATAGAAAGTAAACAAATAATTGGAAAAATATTAATAAATACTTTTCGGGAAATAATTCAAAACTAAAGTGAAGCTTTTGTCTTATTAAGGTTCACTCTCTGCATCAAATTACTTGGGGATTCTCTGTTATTTTCTGCATAGCATTATGATGCATTATGATCTTCACTTTAACGTTAATGCTGCTTATTCATTATATCAAAGTTAATGCTTCTCCTCGTGGCCTATTTCTCTAAAAGGCTTCCTAATCCATGTTCAATGAGTTGTTGTTTCAGAAGGGCAATCAATTATCATGAACACTATAAAAATTCTAATACAGAAATCTGTCCTCATGGGACATTGGGATGGTCGGGGATTTAACCGTGGAAGCTTACGGGGGAGGTTTGCAGGCACATGGCCACAGGCTGCATTTCTGTGCTTGTTTTGTCTGTAAACAAGGGGCTTCTGTCTTCAAGGCAGTCCATCTGGTTGTTGTCTGCAGACCTAAATTGCTTTGCACATTCTTGATGTGCAATGAGCCAGGCTTTCCAGCATGAGACAGAGTGCAAACGTTTTAGGAAGCTGCACTAACTCATTGGGCTGCAAATGTGCCCTGGTAGCCAGGACACCTGAGTGTTCTCACTTGATAGGCATCCACTGACAATCTAGAGAAGTTGAAAGTGAACGGCTCAAGTTCCCTGTGAGGTTGCAACTCAATAACTCAATAAACTGGCAAGTTATAATCTGCATAAAACCTTGTGAAAATGTAACTATCTTGCCCAGGATTTACAAAAGAAAGTGTAACTCTTTCTAAAAAACAATATAAAGAGTTCGTTAGGCCTGAACAGATCAGTTTTGGCATAAGCACTTGGTTCTTACTCAGGGTTTTATATTTGTGCATGTGTATTTGCCTTTTAAAGTGTTTTATAAGTGTTTAATAATCAGTCAATCTATCTACAACACCTTTGTCTAACAGGAGGGAACACTGTTTATTCTGAAATTGAAACATGTCCCTTATGTCTGCTATAAGGCTACAAATTAATTTCTTGCATTGGCTGTGATATCTTCACTAGTTCTGATATTTATAAAAATTAGATGTTTTATGTTCTTTCTTTTTAAAATAAATGCTCAGACAACTGTCACTGGTGCATGACTGCATGTTTGTATGTGTGTTTCTGTGCGTGTGTGAAAGAGAGATTGAAAACTGTTAAAATACAATTTTAGTTGGTTCTATCCAGGTGTGTTTTCTCTACTGTGCCATCCAAGCATCATTTAAGTTGGTTTACTTTCCAGGTAGAAGAAACTGGACCACCAAGATGAACAAAATCCATCAAATTTTGAATCCTTTAGTTATTCTCTAAAACATTTATCATTATTTGTACAATCAACTTTGCACACAAGTTATTTCATGGTCTAATTACTGCTAATTTTCCCAGTCTTATTTTCAGTATCACCCCTATGCATCGTATTTGCTTTAGGCTTATGAACCTAATTATAATAACCCAAAAGGCATGTACTATTTCACGCTTAGTAGCTATTCCACCAAAAAGCCTTCCTCTTTCTTTCATATAATATGGATAATCCCTATGCATTATTTACAAATGACTTCAAGAGGCATTACCTCTGGCAAAATTTCTGAAGATTTCTGTACAAAGTAGACACTCACCTTTATACCCATAGCTCCAGACTTATAAAACAATCAAAGAAACAATTACACTATTCTCATTTCGTTATTTCACTCTCCAGAGAGATTGTATGACCTAAGTAGCAGGAAACACATCTGAATCTGTGTTCCAGGGGCTGGCATTGAAGCAGGCACAATGAAGAGGCTCTATAAACATTTGTTAATTTACGGTAGGTAGGTTTTTGCAGTCACTGCTGTCAAACGAAATGAGCCTCCTATATTACAAGCTTGTGAAGAAGGATTATCTGAGTTTTTTTTTAATCATGAGAAGAGTATTTAGCTTCAAAATTGTTTCATGTGCAGACTCATAGAAAGATTGCTTCTACAGAGTGTATTTACAATCAATCCCAGTAACAAAACACTGTGATTGTTTTGAACTAGCTATATTTTCCAAAGGCGTGACTATTTTGTAATGTCCTTTTGGAATTCAATACTAGGACTAAGTCCATGTTAATCATCCTTGAAAGATCTCCAAATTTCATATTGAGATTATACCGATGAAAGATTGTTTGGGATTATGCTTTAGACCACACAGTGTCTATAGCTCCTTCTCTCTCCCTCAAACAAAATCTTTTCAATTTTTCCACCAAACAAGTACAATTTTATCCCATTCATTGTTTTGTTATAAGTTTCCTATTAAAATCACCAACTTCCTTTCCAGTCAGCCAGTTTTCTTTCAGAGACTGGCTCATCTTGTAGCAAGAGAAAAATGTTCTATCCAAATTTACATTAAAATGAATTTTAAAGCAATTCAGAATGTTGACTTTTGGCAGAATTTTACTTACTATGAAGAGGAAAAGAATGGGATCTGTCTATCAATATGATGAAACTCAGCACACATCTGCCAAGTGTACTATGTATGTGCTGAAATGTATTATTAACCTTGAACACAGTGTGTTTTGTCAAATGAAAGAAATCCCATTAAGACTGCCAATTTTAATATTAGCAACATAGCTGTATTCAAAAAAAATAATGGAGTTTTTATAAATCATAAAAGTGCAAAGCAGATGTTATTTTCTGGTAAATTTAGTGACTTTTACCTATACATGAAAACATGATGTGAAGTATGAAACTTTTCTCCTTTTAATGGCATTTGTCTGGTGGGGAAAAATCATCCAGAGCTACACATAAGTAAAAGTACAGTTATTTTTAGCGATCTTTTGAAACCTCAAAAATACCATTGGAAAACAATTTTTTAATATTTTGATAATCCAAGGCATCAAAATGGGGTTGGTCCACTCATGGCTCTATCTCATGGAAATCATAGACTATGTCATAACAGTACTCAGAGCTTTAGTCTTGTAGAGACCAAAACAGAGGGATGCACAGAAAGAGAGGAGGTGCCATCAACCAGTGTATGTGGCAAAGGCAGCGCAGATTCCAGTGTTATTTGTCCTGCGTTTCTTCTTGGAAATTTCATGTGTACTCAGGTGTCTGCTTTGGTTGTTCCATTCAGTTTAGTTTGTGGTTTGTTTCTTTTGTCTTCTTGATATATACATATATCAAGAAAATAAAAAATATATATAGTACATGTTACACAACTAAACATGGAATTATCTATAGGGAGAAATGCTGAATGGAATAACAAGACAACCATAAAGGGAGTCATACATTAAAAGTCAGTATATTTTTATATAGAATATGTGCAATTATATCTTTATTCTTCAGTGTGCATGGATGGTATTCGAACACTGCTGTAATTAAATTAGAAATACCCACGGTGCAGATCTGTTGGGAGAGCATTCATTTTGAATGCTATTTGGCCATGTTTTACTCTCCCTGAAGTGAAGAGGCTGGACTCAAAAACTAGTGCCAATGATCAGCTGTTAAAAAAAGGCATCCCTTTTACTGCCATTCATGGTAAAGGCTTCCAGTGTTGACTCAGATATGGTATTACGTAGTAAGAAGGAGTTAAGAAATGATTGGAAAATAAATAAGTGGTGGAACATAGTTAATCCAGTGACATGTAAAAAAAAGGGCATTTAAAGCTAGATTTATGACATTGCATTTCACATTTTCTTTGATCTTAAGGTCAACAGACTTTATAAAATTTTTCATGTCAAGTTTGTGAATTTTTTTATGTTAACTATATCTATCCCAAGTTGAGCACAGCCCTTAATGGAGTGGTAGAAACTGTTACAAATTTTGTGATTGTTACTTTTTCAGTTGCCAAATTTTATTGATGGTCTATAACACACAAGTCACTATTGTGGATGTTTAGAGAATAACTGGGAAAACAAAAGAAAAACTATGCCCCTAAATTGTGAGCCTGTGTGGTGCACACAGAGCAGCAAGAAGGCTAATGTGGTCGAAGCAAAGTGAACAAGGAATCTGAAGGATAAGGTCCTCCTATGAGACCCAAAGTGCCCGTAGCTCCCTCTGTTTTGGCAGTGGCAAACTACCACGGCAACCACATTGTATTTTGACCTATGATAGTCTACATTAATGCTATTTCTGCTTTATGATTTCATAATCTTTACTGGGGATAAAGGGATGATACCACAGAAGAAACAAAGTTGTAGGCATATGTACTAAACCACAGCTAAAATCCTGTTCATGATTCAGCACTGTGTCCCAATCTGATGGTGTTTAGGTTAAGGACATTTCATTTCTTGTAATTTTGATTCCATGTTCAAGTTCAAAATTCTATGTTTAGAATCAGATTGACTTGCTTTGCTTTCACTGCCTGACTATTGTTCTCATTTTCAACAATGCAAATAATAAACATTATATTTGAAATTTTAAATACAAAACAGTATAGAATTAAATGCTGTTTAAGAACTAAAATAGATAAGCATCAGTTTTGATCAAACATGAAAGATAAAAATAAGGAAGTAGTACTAAATATATATGGGCAGATAAAGAAATTTTGCTCTAATTGGAAAGGAGAAGGGTAAAATATTTTAGGACCTTTGAAGACATCACAATGTATCCTAGAAGCTCCTATTTTTATTTCTTAATGTGGAATTGGAATACCTCTCTCTTCTCTTTAGCAACTTAGAACATTTGTCCCTGCTGTTTTTCATATCACAGCATACTGAAAAAACAATAATGTGTTAGATAAATGGAAGAAGCAAATTCTAGTAAAAACAAAAATCCTATGGACCCTGCAAGCCCCTGGTCCCACTGACCACTGTAAGAGTTGAGGGGGTCAACAACCCAGCATTAATTTTGAATATTACAGTGAATGAGAATTTCCAGGCTGGAGGTTAGTTCTGCAGCTGGGTTTGCATTTCTCTCTCTCTCTCTCTCTCTCTCTCTCTCTCTCTCTCTCTCTCTCATTCTAAATTTAAAATTTTACAAATAATCTCTAGATTCAAGTATTTGATTTTTTCTACTATCGACAGCCCAAAATTTTACATACTGGACCAAATGCTATTGAATCAAAGTCTGATTTTCCCATTCTTGTTCTAGTCATTTTGATCTTTATTTGTCTATTCTCTCAATCTTTTTAAACTGAAGAAAAAACAGAAAGCAGTGGTCTCTGGTATAGCACTGGACTTTCAGCTCACGTGGTATCGACAATCAGGTAAAAATATTTAAAAATTAAACTTTATTTGGGTCCACTATATATCCCCCTTTAATTTAATTATCTCATACAGTGAATATTGATCTTCTAAAGAAATACCACACAAACTAGATTTTTAAAATGAATAAACTTTCATTAAAAATAATTGAAATACCATCACTATATATGATTACTTTCCAAAAAGCATGTAAAAACATTCAAAATTCAAACAAAATTGCATTTCTAAGGAAACCTCATATAATACTTTAAGATATATATAAATATATATTAAGATATATATATAATATATGCAATAACAAAGAACTTCATTGATTCTGTTCTATCATTTTGAATAGTGAGAAATGTATCTGCATTAGGTCAAATTCCACTAAATTAATAACATTTAGTTAATTTCCTTTGTATTCATGTATACTTCTTTCTAATTTAGTAAACTAACAGGATTGGCATATTTCAATTTAAACATAAACAGAGAAAGTATCTAACTGATTTACTAAACTTGATCACAACATAATTGACTTATATGAAGAATATTTGTTTACAAAGTCACAATGAATTTACGGCAAAGATGAATCCACTAATACAATGTATTTGCAAGAAAAAGAAATTGTGTAAAATAATTGATTATAACCTTAAAAAGCAGTCCAGGTTTTTATTTTGCTTTTGTTTTGAGAGCAAAAGTTTTTATATTCCTCACTTCTTTTTTCCTGTTTTATGACCATGTATGAGACATAAAAGGGGCTTATTACAAGTAGCACTGGGTGCGGTAGCCTCTTTCAGACCAGGCTTTTCACCACCATTTTGAACAGCCTGAAATGTATTTAAGCAATCAAAATCTGTCTGCCAATTATGTAATCTCTGTTTTGTAATTTGAAAGAATTTTTAATAGAGGTAATAGGATGTGAAATTGTGAATTGTACAAATGCTATTAAAGCCTATTTTATGTTTTGGGCAAATGTGATTATTTTACATTCTACAATGTGGATACTATCATTACTTGAATAGTGTATGTTTCTGCAATACTAAATACAGCATAACAAATTTTTATTAAATGAAAATGACATTAAATGTATTTATAAACTGGACTAAGTTATTATAAAATGGTATAAATTTGTTTTACTATGATATCCTAACTACACAAAAAGGATAATTATTAATTTCCTGCAAAGCAAAACTAAATTGGGTCATCAGTTTCAAATGAGACTTATGCAGGAAAACAATAAAATAAAGTGCATATTTTAATTAGTATCTTGAAAACATGAAATAACATTAGGTGTTCTCTCTATATGCAAGGGAATCTGCATTTTAAGATATTTAAGTTACTTTCAAATTTTGATTATTTAAAAAAATTGATAAAGCTTAAAACTGTGTTGTAAATAAAATAATAACATATGCACTAAATAAAATGCAATAGCTCTTACTCTTTATATTGTGTTTTTCTAATAGTTTTCTAATATATGTCAGATTAGTAAAAGGAATATTTCCTTTCAGTAAATAAGCTATTATTTCTCAAAAATTGCTGTCTTGAATAAGGTCATGATACTTTTAAATGTTCCAATGTCACATTTTGGTGGCTATTCAGAGAATTAAAGATTAACATCAAAAGGAACAGGCAAAGCTTTGCTTAAATAAATCATAGTATTGATGATACCTGGACAATGATAAGATACAGGGTTTCTGACCTGTAGAAATAGAGGTTTTCTTTAATCACTAGAATACTAGGACATTAATTTAGAGTAAAAATGTTATAATATGGCACTATAATTTTGATATTTTTTACATTGTACAGAAAAACAAAAACAAAAAGTATTTCTTTTCAATGTGATGATTAACTCTGTCTAAATTTGTCCCCCAAAGTTTTTGAATATAACATTATGATTGCTGAGCATGAAAGGGATACATTTTAAAAACAGCAGCATAGTAGTAATTCCACAATGCATACAAATTACACATCCTATCAACATTTTACACATAGCAACAACATAAAACAGACTCTGTTGGTCAAGACTACTCAAATATAGCTTCTTCAAGGAGGTTCAGCTTCTTGCTCACAATCCACTGTTGCAAATTACAGCTCCTCACCAAAGAGCACACCCTCTGACTCACTCTTCATTGCTTTATCTCCTGTGCCAGATTGCCTCATAGCTATAAGTTCATGTTTTGATGCATGAGAAGTGTCCAAATACCAAATACACTTTAGATATAAGTACAGTAGAAAACTGACTTTAGAAAACTTAGATACCTGAGATTAATTTTAGTCACATGCACAACATTCATTTAGACTTATGGGCATCATGGATGCCTATAAAAATGGAACACATATTTTGTTTTCCCTCCCAATGAAGAGATTTTAATCTAAGTGCTTTGACATATATAATTGAGCATAAGATTTTATTCCAAATGGCAAGGAAAATTTTTTTTTCTCTAAAATGTTATGACATATATTAGTTAATGACACTGCATTATAATTTTTTTGTATAGGTTCAAATTTTAAGTAGGTTTGCCTTTTTGATAAAACTCTTAGGGTGAAGAAATATTTTGACCACCTCAGTAAGTTCAACTATTAAATAACACTGTTAGGTGTTTATTAATTGAGAATGAGGTCCAAATTCAACAAAGGTAATTTTATTGTGTTTGATATTAAAACATTTCTCCTGATAACAGTAGGTTCTATTCTGTTCAATGAACACTCATGGTTGAAATAAAACAACACTCCCATCAGGAAAGAAAGAACTGTACTTTTTGTCTGTGTAAGTTGGCCCGAAAACATCTAATTCATCTTGAGAACTAAGTATCATATGTGATAAAATGTTAAATATACTTGGAAAATGTGTTTTGTTCTTGTTTGAGTAAAAATTTGACCTTAAAATGTTCTTTTCAGCAATTTTGTCCCAGCAAAATGAAATGATGCAATTTTGGCTAATATGTTCAGTTAGATTATACAATTTACATTAAAGATGATTTATATTTATATTATCAGAAGCTGTCAAGAAATAAGTGAAAATGATAAAAGTGTTATTTTAAATATAGCCTCAAACCAATAAAAAAGAATAGAGTAGTTCTCAGAAATGGTCTAGTTATTCATAACACTTGGCTGCCTTCTTATAGTCCATTTTATCAGTGATTGCTTGTGCAATTTGTTGAGATGAAATATTGACCTGAATTCTTGGGACTATGTTTTAAACTAAATAAAGGAGTTTCTTTAAAAAAAATTACTTACATATGTTTCTATTTTCTTTCCTAACATGTAGTAGAAAACAGTGTTGTTTTCTGATGAAACTAATAATTTTTCTACCTCCATATAGTGTTCAAATAAATAGTTTAGGAATAAGTAAGGACGACTATATGGGGAGTAACTAAACAGTCTTGTTATATCTTGTCTTCTCTAGAAGCATCTTTTGAGTTTTGACACATCATGTACATGTTTAAATCCAAAGGTGGAATAAAGCTAAACAATAGAAATGGAAGGATTGATTTTTTATATGCTTATGTGGGTCTCTAAATATTTTTATCCATATAAACCATGACATAGGATGTAGTGACTTCCTGCTTAAAAAATCAGTCTTTCATCTACGTTCATTGAAATATATTTTTAAAGATCTCTAATTTGGGTGAAGTAACTTGAGATTTAAAGTTCTATGAGTACTTCCTCTTCAGAATGTGCTGAATTGATTTATTTGAAAGCACTTACAGAATAACTAAATGCAGACTGTATCTTGTAACTTGTAATGATGTCCATTCATCAAAACTGACGCATATTATTAATAAAATACTAAATAAAGTCCAGTAAGATTTTCTGGAAATTGATAAAATAGCTATAAAATTTATATGGAAATATAAACAGCCAAGAATAATCAATCTAAGACTATGAAAGAAAGATTAAAATATAAAACTTGAGATCAAAGACTATCAGGCATTGAAACTCCAAATGTTAAAACATTAGAGTGTGGTATTGGCATATACATAAATAGGTTAATTAAGAAAAATAAACTACAGACACAGGCCCATAAATACACTATAAATTGATTTATGGCAAAGATGATATGGTAGAGCAGTATGAGATTATGGTAAATAGTATTGAGATAATGTATAGCTATACATGAAAAATGAAACTTGTACCCCAACTCACATAATGAAATATCAGTCACAAGTGAATTATTAATCAAAAGGTAAAAGGTAAACCAACCTTTTATAGAAAAATAAAGACAAAAATTTCCCTGGATGGTGTAGCTTAGTGGATTGAGCATGGGCTGCGAACCAAAGTGTCGCAGGTTTGATTCCCAGCCAGGGTACATGTCTGGGTTGCAGGCCATGGCCCCCAGCAACCGCACATTGATGTCTCTCTCTCTCTCTCTCTCTCTCTCTCTCTCTCTCTCTCTCTCTCTCTCCCCCTCCCTTCCCTCTCTAAAAAAATTAAATAAAAATGAATAAAATTTTTAAAAAAAGAAAAAAATTTACCTGGCTTTGGGGAGACAATAATTTTTAAAACTAGACAAAAAGCTGCTATTGACACTCTTCCCCAAAGAGGATATACAGATAATCAATAAACACAAGAAAAGATGCTCAGTGTCACTAATTATGAGAGAAATGAAAAATGAAAACCACAATAAGATCACATCACACCTGTCAGGATGTTTATCATCATTAAATCAACAAACAGCAAGTGCTGGTGAGGATGCGGAGAAAATGGAACCCTTGTGCGCTGTTGGTGGGGATGCAGACTGGCGTGACCGTGTGGAAAGCAGCATGGAGTTACCTCGAAAAGTTAAAAATGAAACTGCCTGTGACCCAGCATTTCCACCTCTGAGAATATATCAAAAGAAACATACTAGTCATGCAAAATAATTACTTAAATGAAACAATGAAAAACACCAAGAGTTAGTAAAAATATGAAATTAATGAATTTCTGTATACTGTTGATGAAAGGACAAAATTGTTGTCAACTATAGAAACTTGTTTGGCAGCTCCTTCAAAAACATACCCTATAGCTCAGAAAATCCACTTCTCGCTACTTACCTCAAAGAAATGAGTAAACATGTTTCCAAAATACATGTATATAAATATTTATGACAGCAACATTATAATAGCTACAAACTGGAAGATATTAAATATCCATTAGTAATGTAATAATAAAGCAAATTGTGGCAAATTATATAGTAATTTATAAAAATTAATATTCATTAATGAAAATGAATGAATCACTGCTCCATGCTATAACAATGTACAGCTTTGTAAACATAATCTTCAGTGAAAGAAGCAAGAAACAAGAGAAAAACTACAATTCTATTTATACTGAATCTGCCTTTTGAACAAACAATTCTACTGCTGGGAGTACATCTGAAGGAACCTAAAACACTAATCAAAAGAACATAAGCACTCTTATGCTTAAATTTTTCCTAATTATGTGGATATAAATTGTGGTTCTTTAAATATTTACAAAATAATATAAAACCATTTATGCCTATCCTTTATGTAAGTTCACAAAGATAGTACATTTTAATATCTCCACCAGTTTATTAACTTCCATATTTTTTTGACATCTGGTATTTTGGACTTCCTATTGTAAACATATTTAAGGTAACTTATACACCACATATATGTAACTTCTTTCAATCTGACAGTGCTTTTACAGTAGTTCCTCATTTTTATTTTTGATCTCAATTGACTGGAATTTGTAATGAAGAAATGCTTTTTCATGAAGGTCATGTAGACAATATATTTTCTGAACTTCAGCATATCTAAAGAATATCTTTTGATTACCTTCACACATGAATAACAAAGCAGTTGTATTTTGAAGTCCTATATCATATGCTTTTCCTCTTAAAATAATATAACAATTTCCCTTTTATTCTTTGACATTTTTGTGTGACAGAGGATAAATATGGTATATTTTTCTTTCTTTCCATGTCAATTGTTTATTCTCTTGGAAAATTTGGATTTGATGATATTTTTTAAATGTATTCAGTTTACCTAACAAATAATTGAAGTGCTTTCTGTTGATATTAATATCTTTATTTTAAATAAGCCAATCATTCAACAAATTAAGTCTTCCTTCATCACAGAAATTTTATCTTTGTATTTATTCAGTATCTTTTTCAGTAACATGAAGCATTTTGTTATCAACCGCAACACATACCAGTAACTTATATACAGTTTTATTTTTAGACTTTTCTTCTTTGCATGAGAGATGTCCTCTTATCTGTTTTAGCATTTGTTATATATATAGAACACTTCACTGTATCTAACATATGTAGATATTGTACATGCATTGTCATTTTTGTAATCTCTGTGCAGCTTATTTTAATTGCTTTCCTTTAAATGTCTACATTTCTCCATCATGTTCCTTATCATCTGATGAATATTGAATTATTATTATTATATCTTTTGCTATTTTATAAAATCCACATTTTCTTAATTACTTTTAAAATTACAGAACCAGCATTAAGATTTTTTTTTACATTAGGCACAATTTTAATGATGCAAATAATTTCCCTCCGAAAAGTATTTCCTGTTGCGGGAGGGGTATAGAAAATTTCCTCTATCTCATATTTGTCTGTCTATGTCATCCTCTTTTATTCTTGCAGTGACATTTTGAACAATAATAGGTGGGTTCTCTCCTTCTGTTCAATGTTTTATGTCCCAATAAAGCACTGTCTGCAATGATGGGAGATGTTCTGCTAATGCACTGTCCAAACGGTAGCCACCGCTAGTCACCTGTGTCTACTGAGCACCTGAAATTCAGCTAAGGAACGTGAGAATGCAACAGTTTAATTTAATTTAACTTTACTTATTACAGATGCAAACTTGAACAACCACTCATAGCTAGACAGCATAGCTCTGGGCAGTGCCATTTTAATGTATATTTACATTTTTCTTTTTTACTGAATCTCTTTATTTTATGTTTGAATAACGTCGATTTCACATTTTAAATAGATCACTGATTATATTATTTCTTTTCCAGAAATATTTCCTAATATTCTTACCAAAATTTTTAGTTATATTTGCAAATATGGAACTCAGTAAGATAGTTTTCAAAACAATTGCTTAAAAAATAAAGGAGATTTTGCATTTTTTGGTAAGTACATTTAAGTTCTACCCTCTTAGAAAATTTTCTTACCCTGTTTCCATACCCTGGTTATTTTCTTTGGCTGTTTCCATACTCTAGTTATTATAAATAATGCTGCTATAAATATGGAAGTACAGATATCTCTTTGACATCTTTCTCTCTCTCTCCCTAAAATCAATAAATGTACACTTGGATGAGGATAAGAAAAACACTGTCTAAAATCAGAGGCAAAATAAAGTTAATTTTGATATTTTTAAATAAAAATATTCACCTGCCACTTCAAGATGGTTGACTGTGACATCTGCTGACACGGTTTGGCACTTGTTTTAATTACAGGATAACTATCTTAGACTGTGTAGAAGCAAAAAGTAGTAACAGTAACAAAATCTGTTTGGCAGGGATTCCCAAACTCTAACCTCCACTGGGGTCTTGTTGGTTATTTAACTGGGTAAAATAGTCTGGGTTTAAGTTCATATGGATTTGCCTTGTGACTACATACTGTGGTGGGCACAGCCAACTAAGGCAACCAGCGCTACTTCGCTGCTGCCAACCACTGTCTGGTTCAAATTAGTGTCTGTTGCCGCCAGCACTTGTAATTTTTCAGGAGAAGTTGTATTTTTGTACATCTATGTGAAATCTTCCAACCTTAAATATTAGTTGTAACTTCTAAACATGATAAAAAACAGAGCAAACATGTCCGTGGAATGTATATGTTCCTTACACTGGCAGTTGCAGCGCTTTTATTAAGAATGAAGATCAAAAGCTTAAACCACCAAGTGTCAATAAACAGGAAAGTATCTCTTGAGACTGCTGAGGAGCATGTGGCACTAGACTGCCTCTGAAATGATTCCGCTTTAGTTTTATGAAATTTTTGTTTACATAACTGAAAAATAATATTTGCTTCAAAGAACATCCTTGATTGCTTTTTATTTCTAAATAGTCAAACCATCGAATGTAATTCTAGCTAATTTATAGATGAAAGAGCTGAGTATGTAAAATTGTAGCAATAAATTGTACTTACAACAAAGGCAAAATGGTGTTAAGAAAAAAATGTAATAACCATATTGTTTAATGGAATCATACTTAGGGATAACAGAAATTCTATTTTAATCCAGTAAAACTTAATTTGTAAGACAACATTTTATTGTATATTATTATTATCTTTGTAGATATTTGAAGGAGAGTACCAAGAAGAGATTTCAAGGTGTAAGTCCATTATTTTTTAAAAGTTGGAGAAAATGTCATAGCTTCTTATAAAATTTCTGAAAGAAATCATAGAAATATATGATTGTTAAGATGTTCATTGTAATAAGTTATCACCGAGTACTTAATAATGTTTAATTGAAGAAAAAAATAAAGAGAAATGCTTCCTGGGAGACCATGTTTTATTGGTAAGGAATACACTAAATGATATATGAGTCAATTACATCTCTCATATTGATGTCTGCGGTTCTTCAATAAACGGACTTTTTGACCCATTTACGATTTGTATAAATGGAGAGAGACAAAAGAGCTGCAGAAGAGGGAGAAAGGGAGATGGTAGCAGGTGTGAGCTAGCAAACATTCAGCAGTCTACTCCAGGAACTCCTCCCTCCCATCACACCGTGCCAGATGCTGCTGTGTCTGAGCCACAAGCTGTGGTGGATCCCTACGGCACTATTAACACAATCAAACCAGGCACTGTCATCACAGTTACAGAAACACCTATGCTAAATAGCTCTGTGTTGTGAAACTTGTTGAAGTCCGTATGCGGAACCTTCACTATGTTCAATTTTTTTTAACATCTGATTTAATTGGCCATTAAAAATGAGCCATAGTAATGTGGCCTCAAAACACTAGAGTACAGAGTGAGCATACATTCTGCACATAGACTGTTTAGTCCACTCCCTGCATAGAAGGAGCGTAATCGAAACTCATCTTTTAAAACTTGACATATGCATATAATGCACATATGTATATATACAGATATACATACATAAAGCATATATATACATATATTCAAATGGAATATGAACTGTACTGTGGATTCATGCTCAAAATAATCTATTCTTCCCCCAGAAGAACTTGTATTTGACATCAAAGAACTACTATTCCACTGTTATTTTCATACTCCATTGCCTTTTTTTTGAATATTTGGTTTAAATTGAGCAGTTGAATACATTGCCTGAACTGAGTAATGATTTTGTGTATTTTTCATTGTGTTAAGGTAGACACATGGTTTCTTTTCCAAGTTATTAGTTTGATCACAGGCAATTATTGTATAATCGGTTTCTTTGAAAGGTTGAGTTGCTTCATCCTTAAGATATACAGAATACTGGGTAAAATTAAGAAAGAACAGTTAATGAAATGATGACATGCCAGTCTGCAACTTCAGAGGCAGATTTCTGATATCAGAAGATATTTAACTTTCGTACTTTTTTTTTTAGTGAACCATTGGCATTTTCTTTTGCATGCCAAGGTTGTTACTGTCTGTGATTAAGGTATAGATAAATCACTAAGTCTGGGCCTGTTTATCTTTTCCCTAGTTTTGTGGAGAAAATGCAGTCAGTTTGTTGACATTTAGATGATATTGTGTGACGTAGGATTTAGAGGGAACCACAATGAATCTAACAGGTAATATTTGAAACAAAATGCTAAGACTGCTTGGCTCCATCTATCTGCAGATTTTTGTGGTGACGAATGACTGCTGTTATATAACTGAAGATGCAACTTGCTCCCTAGAATAATCAGGTCCATTAAGAAAAATAACCCTGAAATATTTGTCAGCTTCCTTTATTGCTCTTTGCTTATGTTCTTTGTTATAGCAGATATTAGTGATGCCTGCACCAAGTTTTATGTTTTTTTTTTAAAGCAAGGCTAGTACCTCAACAGCTGTCTGCTCTAGGTGTTGAAAGCTAACGGCTCATACTTACATCCATCGCCAAGAATTGTCCATTATGTGTATCGCTACTCTCCCTTTCTGTCTTAGGCAGTTTCTAGTCAATGACTGAGCTCAGTCCCCCTATATTTGGGTGGGATTTCTGCTCCAGAGCTACTCATGAGATCAGAGGATCTTATGAGTTCAGAGGATCTTATGCATAGCCTTCACCTGAATCCACATCTTAGTTCAGTCTCTTCCTCTTCCCTAGTTTCCTTTCTCCCACTTCTTTATAGGTTTCTTCTGAGATGATTCTGTCAAAAATCACTTGTATAGTTATATACAAGATTCTGTGTTTGAGGCTTTGTTTCTGAGGACCATTACCTTAGACACACAGCAAATGCTTATTAAAAATAGAGGGGATGTTAATGTATGTGATGGGGCTAAATCAAGACTCAGTATAAGGAAGAGCAATTGTAATCTTAATAGAATTGAAACAATATAATTCTTGGTAGCATAAAAGTTTTAAATTTTCAGTTGAGGTGGGACATCTAAGTGAAATACTTTTCTTGAGGTTCTCCAAGCCAACTAATCTTGATTTTCCTGGCAACCCAAGAAAGCAACAACCATTGGGGTTTTATAAGCTGAAGGACTCAGAAGTTGTGGTAAAACAATTTATAAACACACTATAGAAGGATTGTGATGTGATACCCATGTTAAAAAAAATCAGCTGTATCTATTTATTATACAGGGTTTCTAAAAAGATTACAGTTAATCATTTATGTTCTCAGCATCTTTAATGATAGATAGCCCTTTCGATTCTCTGGAGTCCGGAGAAACAAAAAGGATTGAGGCAAAAGCTGAGAGATTTGGGAACATTGATGTTTCAGTCATTTTTATTTTCACAATACACTAAGTTTTCTATTTGTAGAAAAAAAAGTTAAAACTTAACTCTTACTTTATCTATCCCCTTCTTTTCTTTCTTTTGTCTTTCAATAGCAGTAGCTATTTTTATTTAGCTCCAATTCTGTCCTGAGTCAGGTACTCTTTTTGCCATTCTTAGGAAAGTTTGTGATAATTCTGCCTAGTTAACCTAGGCAATATAAAATCCTCCATCGAGTACACATAAGTCTGTTCCCCAACCTAGCAGCAGACCTGGTTCTGACAGCAGGCACAGCAGTCTGCTAGGAGAAGCTTGGAAAGGGGGTAACAACAGATTTGAAGGAACTGACCGTGGGCTTTGTAGCTCAGACAAGAGTCATCAACCTGAGAACATGCTGCAGAGCTAAGTCCGAAGAGGCATTCCGACACTCTTACATCCTTTTATTGTTTAAAATCTGGCACTGTACTTATACAATTTAAATGATATGTAAAACAATTAATTTGAAATTTTGTATTGTCAAGAAAAAATCAGCATTATTTTAGGAACACACAATATAGGTAATTCAGACTAAACTTTCAATCTGTCAAACCTTTGGTCTAATGACCGTCAGGGAAGAATGAAAGAGCAGTCGTTTTTAATTGGTCTTTCCTAATGGGGTGGTACTTGAAGGCTCATGGTTTTTATATGCTACATGTAATTTTAACTGCTGCTCTATTGTTTTATGTATTCTAATTTAACACTATACGTGTTTCACTTGGATGCTTACACTGATCTAACCATGAAGGACACACTATTACAAATTGAAGAATGACTAAAAGGAACATACAAGAGATTCAAGGGAGAAGCAGAGATTGTAAGTATACTCAGGAAAGTTCAAGCCAAGATTGAACTGAGACCTTTGAGGAAAGTGAAGGGCAAAGCAAAGCAGTTTGTTTGACATAGTTAAGAATATGAAAAAAAATGTCGTTATGATGGAAGTTGCATTTTTAATACAGAGCAGTTTTTGTGACATTGGTCAATATTCCAGTATTCAAAACAGGACGATCCTGCCATTTGGTACCATCTGAAAAGGGTGATTATTTTGTTGCCTTTAAAAATGCAGCTTTGTCAATGTTTTTGGAAAATAAGAGACCAAGACTTTCTAAAGCTAAAGTTGGGGTTGAAAATTAGAGATTACAGAAACATGGCTAACAATATTAATATTTTAGAAAGACTAGTAAAATAAAATTGCATGAGAAAAAAAAATTGAAAGGAAGCATTACTTTCTAGGGGCTTCCTTGAAGTTATGTTGTTAAGCAAAATGTCAGTTACTAAATGTGATTAATTGATGTATTGTTCCTTGATTTTAGCAATGCATTTGAGACAATTTCCCAGAATGATTATAAGAAAAAGTAAAAAACAAATATAAACTAATTGTTGGCTGAATTTATTGAGCAATCACCTGAAAGTTATTTATTTACAGGTGAATATTCCCAAAATTAAGGTCCAGGTCTTCACCTAATAATCAATTTGGTGTTGTAATCAATGGCTTGTTGGACAAATAGAATGATGTCAGATTCACAGTAGGGAATCTTTGCATTTTACAGTAGAAGGGCTAGATAATAAACCAGTAAAATATCAATTTTTAAAAGTCTTAAAAGAACAGAGACATATTTCAAATTACAAAATAAGGTTTTAAAAAATTATCAATGGGGAAGAAGAACAGATTAAAACTAGTGAGACAGACTTAGAGATTTATAAACCTATGTAGTTTAAAGGACTCATGCCTTATAACTTCACATAAATTATCAACAACAAAAATACTTAGGGGACTTATCCACTGATGATTGAAAAGCATATAGAATTAATTGTGTGACACGGCAATTACATGTTTATGCAAGCTTCATTTGGATTAGCAGATTGATAATAAAGATGTGTTATGTTCAAGAAGAAAAACAAAAGTAAGAAGTTCAGAGAAAGAACAAAAACTAGTATATTGAAAATTACTAAAACAATTAAGAGAACTGCAGAAGAGTTAACAAGTGAAGCAAAAGTTTCTAACCTAGAAATGGTGTCCAGAACCTATGCAGAATGATTTATATGGACACAATTAAGGAGATGTGAAAGACAAAGGGAGTGTCAAGAAATATGTAGTCAGAATATATACCGTATAGATTTTAGAGTTCTCAAAGGAGAGAAGAAAAGGCATAAGAAGACATAGTATCTGTGGACTTTCCAAAACTTGTGAAAGATATCTAACTTTAATTTGAAATATGAATACTAAGCTGAATCAATACAAGAGATACTTATCAGAATAACACTTCTGAACACTAAATATAAAGGAAAATAACTTTAAAACATCCAATACTGTTACTATTACAAGTTGATAACATCAAAGTGCTGAAAGAAAATACCACCAATTATAAAAACTATCCTTCACAATTGAAGGTGAAATAAGTACATTTCAGAAAAAATAGTGAGAGATAGTCATCCACATATTTGCAGCAAAGGAAATACTGAAATATTTTTTCCATTATAACTGATACTAGATGGAAGTTTGAAAATACATTAAAGAAAGAAGAGCAGAAAAAAGGTAAATAAATAAGTATAAAAAATATTACTTGTATGAAATAAGGAAAATAATTTTGTAAGTTTTAAATATAGTAAATAAACTACAGCACTCAAGGTATTAGAAGACAAATACAAAATAAATATAATATATACACATAAAAGAGTAAAAATAAATAGAAAAATGTTAAAATTATAAGGAAAATAGGAATTACTCTATTAATTTAAAATGTCTAAATAATATTGTGGGTGTGGACAATTTTCAATTACTTAATATAAGTGGCAACTACTTGCTTTTTCTCTTTTGTGGGAGACTCCAGCCAGCAGAGTCCCCCTGTTGTGGCTGAAAGAGAAAATAAATGCACAGGAGACAACAATCCTGCATAGAAAAAGGGGACGGAATGGCTACTCTCTCAAGGGGAGAGTGCCTGTGAATGCCTTGGCCACTCCCTCATGAGGAGAGCTCCTCAACCCTTGCCTAGACAGGCTTTTATTTTTTTTTCTTGGGTCTTACATCAGAGAAAGATTTAGTGTCTATTACATTGAATAGTATTGTCTACATTTTAGGTACAATCAAGGAAATGAAAATAACATGCAGAGGGGAATGGCAGCAAACTGATTAGTTTTGTCCTTGGGAGAATTCACACAGACTTTGGGAATTACCTTGAAGACAGACAATGCACATATGTTGTTTTAGACCAGGGTGATGGAGTTTTAGCAAGAGCAAGTCATAACAGTCTATATGCACTTTCTAGGCCTGATTCCTATGGCAAAACTCGGTTTGAAGGTCTGGCTCCTGTCCACCACCTTGCTTCTGTAGGTTTTCCATACAGAGCTGAGTCACATTTGCCAGATAAAGCAAACTGGTCCCTTACACTCTTTATTATAACTTGATGAGATATGCACTTTGCTTTATCTATCTGTATGTTTATCTATATATACCATATTCAATAAATTTTCTAAAAGTTTAAAGAATACACAAAAACAAAGTAAATGGCAAAATAAGGCTGCCAAAGGCAGAAAGGGCTAGACATATTACTATCAAGTATGAACAGGCATGTCATGTATAATAAATATTTATGCAAGTCTGAGATTGATGTTTAGCACAAAACAAGACATAAGTATCGAGTCAACAGCGAGTAAGAAGATTAGACCTTAAAACTGCTTTTGATTCAGCCAGAAAATAGGCAAAACCATTAAAAGTTAAATAGCATTTCCAAGTTCATAGCACATATGGAATGACAGTGCTATGACTACACTTGCAGATCTCTTAGTTGTATTTCATTTTTCATGACACTTCCCAGTTTTCTTTTTGCTTGTAATTATTACACAAATTATAAATGTTCTTTATGTAGTGAAACATAAAATTTTATCATGTAGGTAGGAAATGATTCTAAAGGACATTCAAAGACTGTAAAAGTCATTCTTGTATTTATGTGACATTTCAGCTCAATGACTTGTTAACTGATTATACATGATACTTAATTTTTTGGTGTCAAGTTGGATGGGCAAAGGGATGTCCAGATGTCTGGTGAACATTCTTTCTGGTATGTCTGTGAAGACATTTCTGGAAAAGATTAGTAATTTATTCTGTAGATTGACTAAATTTCAGCCCTCCCCAATGTGGGTGGGCATCAACCAATACATTGAGGGCCAGAATAAAACAGAAAGAGAAAGGGAAGGGCAAATTCCCCTTCTCTGCTTGAGCGGGAATATCTAACTTTTCTTGCTCTTAGACATAGGAGTTCATAGTTTCAGGGCCTTTAGACTCTAAGAGTCACACCAGCAGTCCCAGATTCTTAGACCTTCAGCCTTGAACTGGGAATTATACTATCAGCTCTTGTGGTTAGTAGACCTTCAGACTCACAGACTGATTTATACCACTGATCTTCTTAGTTCTACAGTTTGTAGACAAGATTGTGGGTCTCTCTCTGTGTCTCTCTTCTCCATTTCTCTGTCTCTCTCTGTTTCCTATATTATATCAGTCTGTTTCTTTGGAAAACCCTAATATATTACATGACTTCCAAAGGTAGCTATATATCTATATCAGGTTTTAATAACTCAAGATGTCTCAGAGTCATAGAACAATAGGCACTTTAATAACCCTACTTCATTGGCACAATCTCCTTGAATCTCTCTCTCTCTCTGTCTCTCTCTCTCCCTCTCCCTCTCTATCTCCCAAATCTATCTATACCTATACATGCACTCTATACCTGTAATCTCTTCTTCCAAATTATTTTAATGGTTTTCATGGCAAACAAGATTTCTTTTTGTTTCACATGTTAAGTAACTTAACAGAACCCATAGATAAGTTCCCAGAATATCTTTCTGAAATGTCAATCTCTTAAAGTAAAATTTTGAGTGTGACAGCAGAACATTTTAAATATGTTGTGTTTTTTTTCAAAATATTCTTTAAATAGAGGGTAATTTTTTACTTTTTTATTACTTTGAATTTTTTACTCCTGTAGTTGGCTTTTATTACTTGTGTAGTTGTGAAAACATTGTGCATCTTCAAGTTTGTATAGTTTTGTCTAACATGGTAAAGGTGTTCTAGAATATCTTCTGTGTTTTATAGTAGATGATCCTAGATATACAAAGCTCCTCAAAAATCTAAGACCAGAAGTGTATGAGGGTTTTTTTATCTATAACCTCTCTAACCCTTGTTACTTGTCTTGGTAATAGCCATTCTAACAGATGTGAGTTGGTATCACATTGTAGTTTTGATTTGCATTTTTCTAATAGCTAGTGAAGTTGACCATATTTTCATATATCTGATGGCCACTGGCATGTCTTCTCAAGAGACGTGCCTGTATAAGTCTCACTTGCTGCTGGTAGGAAAGTACACTTGTACAGCCACTATAGAAAACATTATGGAAGCTCCTCAAAAAACTAAGAATAGAGTTACCTTATGATGCAGCAACCCCTCTTCTGGGCTCTACTTGAAAAACTTTGAAAACATTTATTCACAGAGATACTATATGCAACCCTATGTTCATAGCAACATAATTCACAGTGTCCAAGACATGAAAACAGCCAAAGTGTCCATTAATATATGATTGGATAAAGAAGGTGATATGTATATGGAATACTACTCAGCAATAAGAAAAGATGAAATACTTCCATTTGTGACAGCATGGATGGACCTTGAGGATGCTAAGCAAAATAAATCAGAAAGAAAAAGTCAAGAGCCACATGATTTCATTCACATGCAGGATATAAACAACAAATGGATATATAAGAAGAACAAATAAAATGAAAACTTAGAGACAACAATATGGTGGTTACCAGAGGGAAGGGGTATGGGATGGTGGTAAGGGGCAAGGTGGTCAAATATATGGCGATGAAAGAAGAGTTGACTTTGAATGGTAGGCATGTAATGCAATATACACATCATGTATCATGGAACCTATACAATCTTATTAACCAATTCCATCCAAATATGTTTAATAAAAAATAATATAAAAGCCACATTTCAAAGTACCTTTGAAGTTTTATTGTTTTAGATGTCAATAATTCTATCTGAATTTAAGGAATATTTTGCATGCTTATAATTGTTCCTGAAATGTACCATAAATTAAACCTGAAATGATAAGCTATATAGAAATATTTTCAAATGCATTTCCTTAATTTTCCAATAATAAAGCTTAAATTATATGAAAAGTAGAGTAAGAAACTGAAGTAAAATATTAGTTTCTGCTATAAAATTAAATGGCTGCCATTCTGTGATACATAAAAAGGAATTTTTCTTAAAAAGCAATATCAAGTTAAAGAAATCAAAATAAATATTTAACATAGGCCTACAAAATGTCTTTTTGCTATCTGACTTCAATCCTTTATAATCACTGCTTCCCCAGCTACTTCTTTTTAAAGAGTGAGGATAAGATCGAGAGATATTCTAAATCAGTAACCATAAGAAGCAAGAGATATTCTAAATTAGTGTTTGTTATATCTTCTTTCTATAACTCCATTTCCTTTTAAACAAAAAAAATATAGATAAGTTGTGAAATATAATCCAGTTTTTCCATTTCACCAAATATTTAAATATTCTCTTTTCTCTTCATCCCCTGCCTCATGTTTGCTGTAGGAGTGTGTGGATGCATGTGTCTTAACGTTTTCCTTCTTGTCCATCTCTTTTCAGTACTAGTGCATATTTTGAGAGTATATCGTTCAAGTTAAACTCTTTATTTGTTTCCCTTTATATTCTGTAGGCTTGTCTCCTCAATAATGTATGACAGACTTCACTTTCCTCTGTGCATTTGGAGGAGTAAATCATCAGTCTGGGAACGAGACAGAGGCACTTACCTTCAGTGCCTCAGATAACGCTGATCATCTGTCTTGGCTCAGGATATTCTTCTCTCATTTCATATTTTCATCTGAAGCCACCAAACCCAAGAGAAGAACCTTTGCAGAGTCAGAAATCACCTCCAAAATCAATGATAGAGTGGATGGATGGGTACATTTGTCAAATGCCCAACTCCAAAACTGGAGTATAAAAGGAAAGCTGAAGGTATTATGTTTTTCAAATACATTACTCAAAATGTTATTTTTTTCCTTACATGGGTTTGAATTTTATATTTTTAATAACTGTGTGAAAGTCTTCAACCCTTTAAGACTATAAAATCTTAAATATGGTGAACTGTATGTTTAAAAACATAAAGCATACACTTTTTAACATATAGGAAATAACAAATATTATTTATGCATGCTTGATGACACAACCATCATTAAATACATGGATAGTATTTGCTATTTATTATACCTCAGATTGAAAAGTAATGAAAAAGTGAGGACAATCATTATGTTAATGAAATGTTAATGAAGCATGTTTGCTTTTCCCCATTTGTCATAAAAATAGTCTTGCTTCATCTATTAGATTTTATCAGAAGTCAGAGAAAACAGTCAATGTTATGCAAATTATTTTAACTACCATACGATAAACTGCATGCTTGCCTCAAGAACTAGTTAACGCAGCAGAAAGCAAAAAGGAAATTGCACATTTTGCGATGGCAGAGATGGAACTGGAGGATATTATGCTAAGTGAAGTAAGCCAGCTGGTGAAAGACACATATATGATCTCAACTATAAGAGGAATCTAGTGAACAAAACAAATTATCAGACAAAATAGAACCACAGGCATGGAAACACGGAACGGATTGAAAGTGACCAGAGGTTAGGGGGAAGAGGGATGATGACGGAAAGAAGGAAGGGGCTAGACAAAGAACATGCATGAATGACCTATGGACATGGACAACAGTGTGGGAATTGACTGTGGGAGTGTGGGGTGGGCTGGGCAGAGGAAAGCAAAGGGGGAAAATCGGGACAAAAGTAAGAGAGTAACAATAAAAATGATTTAATAATAAAAAAAGAACTCACTAATTTTTATACCATAATGAAAGTTATATTCTGAAATTGTATATAGGAATCATTTTTATGATTGTTCTGCTTCTTAAATTACCTACTAGATATGGTTTTTGAAACTGTATTACCATCCATACTAAGATCTTACTTAAAAGTAATATGTAGCAAGATCGAAGCTCATTAGATCCAGGATTACATCTGCTGCGATCAGTGTTGGAAGATAGAACACCTGACAAGGTGGCGGTGCAACTTGAGTAAGGACCCTCTGCCCCCAGTTCTAACACATACACCTGCTTCTCTACAATTAAGCAGAAGTTGGAACAGGTGTGTATTCAAGCAAGAATTCAGATTCTTCTGAAATTTTAATATTCTGATAGAGAAAGCTATTATATGATTTTACCCTATGGAATAAGATCCCATAAAATTGTGCCTGGGCATTTTCTTCAGTAGGGCTTTTAAGATGATAAGACTAGTTAGACTGAATCTTTTCTGCTCTTATGGGAGAGCACATTGCTTTACTGGATAATTCTACTAGACGTGTAATGAAGAATTAATACCCAAACTGCAAAAATGAAATACTCAAATGCATGCTAACAAAGCAAGTTATCTGGCCCCCCAAACCAACTGAATCCAAAAGGTAACACCAGACAGGTAAGGAGAAGAGGTTGTGAGGAGGGGTTTATTTAGCTGATATAATTATTCTTTAGACTTTGGCAGGTAGTGCACAGCACTCAACATCAAACTGGTCTTAAGCATGGGGTATTGACATCCCTCCATTCTCCTCTCCCTCTATCAGCCCAAGTCCTAAACATTATTTAGTTTAGATCTCATCTGAACACAGGATAAGGTGATGTGGCTTGAGCATTGGTAAAAACTTGTTCCAAGACCAGTCAAGTTGAAACTGAATACAACTAGTTGTAAATTTTCTTTTTTTTAGTTTTTTTTTTAATATTTTACTTATTTATTTTTTAGAGAGGGAAGGGAGGGAGAACTAGAGAGAGAGAGAAACATCAATGTGTGGTTGCTGGGGGTCATGGCCTGCAACTTAGGCATGTACCCTGACTGGGAATCAAACCGGCGACACTTTGGTTTGCAGCCCGAGCTCAATTCACTGAGCTATGCCAGCCAGGGCTTAAATTTTCTAATGAGATTGGAAAACAGAGGCCATATTGACAAGGACACACATTCACTTATTCAGAAAAAAAATGCATTGAGTGTCTATTACATGCCATACATCATGCTTAAATCTGGGAATGCAAAGATTGAACCTTCTAAACTCAACAGAGCAAAGAAATGGGATTAAGGGCAATCAGCAGAAATATAGAAATGTGATATAACACAATTCTGAAAGAAAAGGAAGAACCATGCCTGAGTTAATAGGCAATTACAAAACTGTTTTGCAGTTTCGTGTTTTGGAGAATAATTCCTCCAAGTCTAATTTTTGACTAAGTGTTTTCCAATCTTTTTTTTCCTTTTTCTGAAACATCAGTAGATAGAAGTATAGAAATACATTTCATAAAGTCTGTTTTTAAAAACTGACTTTTAACAATTTTGAGAGAGAAACCAAGAATTTGCTATAATTTAAGTACAAGTTCCACACTCCTTAAAAGATTACTTCATTTTGATAAACCAACAATACTACAAACATGAAAATGAAAGGTAAAAATATTGTTTAGAAAGGTATTTTTATTTGCTAGTCTTGGATACAAGTTTTAATGATTCACAATGAGTAGAGAATAACATTGTTCTCAGAGCCAACTCATGTTCTTTGGATTTATTGTATATAAGACATAGAATATAGACTGAATATATTTCATGTTCTGTTTTTCAGTTTTGAATCTCTCTGGTCCTTTGTGTGTATACAACAGAACATTTCATATTTGCTTAATATAGAATGCTATGAAAAATAAAATGAATATAATATGTGAAAATATTTCAATTTAAAATGGAACTGAAGGACATAAAATGGAAAAGCTTACAAGCCCTCAGAGCAGAGTTTAAGAATTGAGAGAGAAAAATAAGAATTTAAGATTTCCATTAAATACGTGATTTACAGAAGACTGGAACTTATCTTCTGACCCATGAACAGCCATCAAGAATCTCTGTCATCGTCAAGTCAATGAATTGACTTCCTCAGCTCTGATTAGATCCTCTTTGCCCTCCTTGGGTATAAATAACCTGCCTCAAATTTTCAACAGACCTGTGTGCATTACCTGAACTGCAATTATTTTGTGATTGTTGAATAAACTCAATTTCTGATCATTTAAGCTTGCCTTAATTTACCTCCTTATATAGGTTAACAGTTGTAAGTGTACATTTTATAGACAGATTTTAAATAAGTATAAAAATGTCTTTAAAAAACCTTATTTCCATTTGGTATTTCACATAATAGACTATATAACAAATTATTATATGCCAAGTCCAACATAACTCTGATTTTCTTAGTTCTTTCTTTCTAACATCTTTAGTCTATTTGAATTTCTTTCTCTGCTGTTTTTGAAATTTTTGAAATGTTATCATTTATCTGTTGCAATAACATCCCAGAAAGTAATATTCCTCATTGTATTGAACTTTCAATTAAGACAGCTAGTGTAAGGTCAGTTCAATATTGTAATTGAAAAGAGACTGTTTTATTGTTGGCTGCTTTTGGTGTATTGCCCTTGGACTGTGTGCCAGATTGATGAAAATATTCAGTGTTTCGTTTCCCTGATATTCATATCTTTGATGTGCCTGAGCCAGGGCCAGTATGTTCTCTTTGAGGTTTGTTATTTACTCCCCACCCACCACCCCGAATCAAATTTCAAATTGATCTGCCTTAATTTTGATTAGTAAATCGATAGAACTAACATTCATCAAGTACATTGTTTTTACTTTTTCATAAAATACTTATTACATTTAAGGAAAAGAGAATAACTTAATTTATTTTTAATTTTAGTAGAAAAAGTAATTTCAAGTCATTACTCTATGATGAAGTTGAAGAAACTACTGCCAATGGGCCAAATCTGGCTTGCTGCGTGTTTTTATACGTAACTTTTCATTGAAACACAAACACATTCATTTGCGTATTACTTATGGTTGTTTGGTGGGGCTATAAGGTAAACAGTATCCTTTAACATGTACTTTCATTTTGTAGGACATGAGTATATTATATATCCAGTGGGATATTTAAAAGATTTTTGTGTTTCATAAGCTTCTCACAAATAAAATCTTTATGCTATGAACTCTGAAATGATATAACATATAGATAAGGTGAAATGATTAATTCTGCCTGGCTCTAGAATTTCAAATTATGAAATTAAAAATCTTCAATGTAACACACATTCAGAAAGTTGAAATTTCTGTAAATAGAAAAAAACTATTTCAGATGTAAAGTATAATATTCTATTTGTAGTTTAAAATATGGTATGTAAAATTTAGCTTATTAAAGTGTATATTATGGAGTTGGATTTGGAAAGGAAAAAATTGTGATGAAATACATACAATGTGTTTCTTTAAATATATAAAGAGAGAGAGAGAGAGTTGAAATGGGAAGTACTAAATGTTATAAACTGTCTTCAATGTTATCAGAACTTTGAGAAGAGATGGAAACAAGATACATTAACTCAAAGATAAAAATCTGATATCATAATTTTTCCACATATTTGAGTTATCACTGATGAAGAACTCTTAATTAGCATTTTGAACTCTAAGCAGATAATGCAGTGAAACTTCCATTAGTAGTAGATCAAGAAGAAATTAAAAATTAAAATTCAATTTTTGTCTTGTTAGAGCCCTACTTACTAAACTTAAGGATATCTATATATAATAATATAATTTTCATTATCTATGAAACATGCTTATACTAGAGCCATTCAAATATATGCTACAAATGATCTATAAATTAACACATATAATTTTATATTTTATACTTCATATTTTTCACATAACTAAAATAATTTAACATAGAGTTGTTTAAAATTAACTAAAGAAAGAATATGTACTATTTTCTCCTTTTTCATTAAGTTAGAAACACTGGTTTCCTTTTTGCATTCAAATATTCTTACTAGGTTTGGCAGTGAAATATTTTTAAGAACAAAATTAATGAATTCGTTCTCACAAAAAATTCCACCAGTAGGATAGTAGGAAGCAAAGAAAATAAGTTTATTGTTTTTCACCACTTTTGTGGGCGGACATGAAAGTAACCAGTTCCATATCTGACCAGTTCTTCTTGTTTTGCTCAACTCTGTAAATGAATCTTCGCAATGTCAAGCTTGCCATTAGCCTTTAGAAAAACAGCAATACATTTCCTCCTTTTACAGATTAATTTCTCTTTGCTCAACAAATTAAAGTGTTGCTAATGATGGCAATGATCCTGGCCTTCGGGGTAACTCCAATGACTACATGTGTTTGTGGTGGCCACTGTTTGCTACCCCTGCCCTTCTGAAAAGCCCAAGGCTTGTTCCCCGGAACAGTTGTGATCATTAAATGCATCCCATGATTATACTCTATCTGTGATTACATTTTAGGAAAGAGCAACACAATGAGAAGATTGAGTACAATTGTCCTTATCTGAAGTCTTATTTGCACAAATTTGCTAAAGAAAATTAAAAAGTGAAATCCATTTAACACCACCAAGACCAAGGCTGATATTGAAAAATAGTAAAGACTCTTATTGTAAAATATGATGCCAGTGTGTCAATGCCAGTGGATTACCTGTGTGAGGTTTAGGATACTAAAATTTTCAATGCAGTCACTGATTTTAAGTTGTACAATTTCAGAACTTTAGTTTCATGTTTTGAAGTGAGAGACTTAAATCTATTAATGTATTACATTACCTGTATTAGTGAAAATTTTAGAATTGCTACTTTTTGTCTCATTTAAATCTTTAGCAAGCACCTACTACATTCCTAAGAATGAAATAAAGTCGTTATCTAATGTTCAATATTTTATATGAAATGGGTTGCAGGTATTACATATAATTTGAGGAATTATTTATATGATTAAGAGTTCTAAAACATTTTACACTCTCATTAAAAAAACAAACAATGACACTTTTCTTAACTTACATTATTTAAATTTAAGTATCTATCCCCTCTGTTTTTTGCTTTAAGCACAAGTTCAACTTGTATGTAAATATGAATTATGTCAACAGAATTTATGAAAATAAAATGTAGCATATAATTTTAATGTTTAAAAATGTTTATCAGAAATTATTAAATATTCTCAAAGAAGAAACACCTAACTCTAAATGTGGACTCAGTGAAACTAGGTATAAAAATTGCATTTGCTTTAGAATGTTATTGAAGACTAAAAATCTTTCAGAAAATGATATCTAAATACATGACAAAGTGAAGATTAAAGAACTGTGAAATAAGTAATAGGAAGAGTAGGACAAAATCATAAAATTGGAAGGGAAGCAGAAAAGATTAGATTTTTAAAAGTCTATCTGGTTTCCAACTGTGTCGGGGACTCTTTTTTTACTTCCTTAAACAGGGACACACTTAGGTTACTTCCACTGATGGAGATTCACAGTATGTGTATAGTGAAGTAAGGATGGGAAATATATCCATTGCTAGGGCTCACAGAATAATCATCAGGAGGATGCTGTGCAGTACAATAGAATGATCATCACTAGCATGCTATGCAGTTCCAACATTCTGTAACAACAATGGTTCTAAACAATCATTCCAAAATTCGTGGACAGATTGCCTCACTCTCTGTTCTGTTCTTTGTCCCTCCCTGACTACCTTACTGTGCTCTACCTCTTGACAACCTTTTTGCTCATGACTAATAACATTTCGTGGTTCTTACCTATTCACTCAGTTTATTTTGCCTTTCTGATACTAACCATGCCACTCTCTACAACTTTCCAAATGTTCCGTGTTTAGATGGTCAAAGAGAGAGGCCTTGTTGAATCAGCCAAGCAGCATACTATTTAAAGTGTTCTCGATATGCTGAGCATTTTACATTTTATAATCTAGTCTTTAAGCATGATTGTGACTCTCAGGTACCAATTATTTTCCAAACACTTACATACACAGGTATAAAGCATAGATTGACAAGAAATCATTTCTGAAAAAGTCTAAAATAGTAATGAACACTGGGAAATATATATAATTTTAACTATGACCACAGTTAGTGCATATACCTGTATATGCTCAGTGACTAGAAAGAATTGGTTAATTGACTAAGTATCCAGAGTCCCAAATTTCTTTCAAATTCCTTGTTATTTATTTTTTAAAAGCAAAATATGTGTTTTAATAAAGAAATGTAAAAAATGGATGAACATGTGAAATAAAGAATGAAACTTCCTTGTAATTCATCCTGAGAAAATTACTATCAATTGGTTGTCTCTTTCTTTGTTATGCATATCATTAAAAAATATTACATTTTTACAAATGGGACCAGAAAACAATAATTTTCAATAACTTGTAGATTTATGTTCATTGTAAGCAGTACATAATATTCTACCTTATGTTTCTTTAATTATTTTTTGGCATCTTACTCTTACAAATTATGTCATATATAGACCTTTGTAGTTACATATTTTTATAAGCATTTCTATAGTATAAAATTCTAAACATAAAATATTCTATCAAAGCTATTTGATAGCTTAACTACTTATTAATTAGGCACTGAAAATATATCACATGCTGCGTGAGTCGATGGTGACACAAAGGCGAAAGTATTCTATAGCTTACCCTCTTGTATCTCTCTGCAGCTGTCACTCTATGGCTGTTTTCAACTGCATACACCATTGCCCTTAGACTACCATACAGTAAATCAGTCTCACTCGAACTTCCCCTAACCCATCAGCCATCTCTGAACTTTTCTCAAAAGAGAAGTATGTTACAGAAAGAAAAACCAAAACCAGAATGGATGAGCCCTGCACTTCAGTGCTTACCAAATTTTATTTTCTAAAACCAACTATCAATTTCTTACTAGCTTTTCCTTGTTTTACTCTGCTCCCTGGCAATTATTTCTTACATTTTTCACAGAATATTCGAAATGACTTTATGCCCTATAAATTTTTAAATGCATACTATTTCTTAGCAGATTTCTTGCTTTATCTACTGTACAAGACAAACCATGTGATCAGAGCTGTGAAAATCCTGGCATTAAAGTGTAGTCCTTTTTCCCTTCCCATAAAAATGAGAGTGTTACCCTTTGCTTAAGTTGTGCAGAATAGCAATGAGCAAGGGCTTGTGTTTCCTGACGAACACGGGTGCTGGCCGATAAAGGAGAACAAGAGAAAGGAACATCAACAGTATATAAACTGGTCTTCTGTGAATTCAGAACCTCAGTCTTTTCATTCTTCTGGGATGTGTACTCTGCATTGTTACCCTACACTCACACAATTTTGCACACATACACATATATACACACAGTGAAAATTAAAACAAAATAGACTTCAAACCACAACATATAGTTAACTAATCAGAAATATATAGTTCTGTAAGAAGAACTTCAACTGCTTTAAGGACTGGAGTTTATTCAGGGCCACCAATGAGAGACTATTCTCACAGAGAAGTAGGGAAAAAGTTAAGTAAAATCACAAGTTCAGTTAGTGCAGAAACAACAAATGGAGTTATCTGCATATTTATAACATCTACTATATCTTCCTTGACAGTAGAAATATATCAGAGAAGAATAGCTTCTTCCTTTATAATTGTTTTTTCTTTTAATATCTGTTTTCCCTTTGGATGTTGAGCAATTCTCGTTATTTGCCCTAGTTATGACCTACAAACTCACTATGACCGCTGAGCTAGTGAATACCGGGTCCTTCCTATGGGAAATACAGAGTTGGGTACCTAGAAGCCTCTGGTCAAAATATTTTATTAACCCGTCACTACAAAACCTCGTTTTATATGTTTCTTTTTAAAGACACCTTATTTAATATGTATTGTTGACTGATGAGCATTGAATTCACAGTAAGCATGTTAACTCATGCCTGAATGAAGCTTACCTAAACACACTTATTTTCTCAGTAAGTTTCTGATAGCTTTTTGCACTTAAGAAAACTGCATAGCACTTTACTACTACACTTAGGGGCCATCTTAACCAGCTGGAATCACCAACAGCAACAACAACAAAAGACAAAAATGAAAAGCAAGTGGCATTATTGTAATGCAAAGAGGACAATTTTACACCAGGAGAGCTGAAATCAGAGGCGAATGGCTTGTTTGACCTCAGCTGGGAATGTGAGCATCAGGCTACTCACACTTTTCACCATTCTGTGCATGTGCATGCGCCCAAGTGACCACAAAAGACTGTTAATATTGATTTAGAAATATAAATACATTTTAGCATGCAGGAAAAAATCACAAATACCAAATTGTTAATAATGGAAATTGACAGTTCCTGCGGGAAAACACATATTTGTGAAAGAAAACAAAATATAATGTTACTGTTTTTATAGAGAAAACTGATATTTTTTAGGTAAAATTTTCCATCTTGGTTCTCAGGCCGCTCAGAGAATGACAACTACTAGGCTTGACTTTCTGATGTTATAATTTATGAATGCTGCTTTTCTGTGAGATATACCACACTGGACTGACAATAAAAAAAAATCTTCTCTGAAACTTGCTCTCAAATCACTAAGTGACTTTGAGGGTTTACAGCCTTGGGTGTGAATCAGGTTGAGTCATGCTTACCATGCGTATATGTCCATCACCAAACCATTCAAGAGAAAGCCACCGAGGGGCATTATAAGTCAGCACAAATTGGTGGAATTGTGGTTCCATGACTCATATTAGTAAAAATAATTCTACTATTGGTGTCTTATGGGATCCTCAGAAAAGCATTTCATAGATCCTCACACAGGTGATTGTGGCGTCCAAGATTTATTAAGGTGAAAACAGAAGAGTGCCTCTATGTCCCACCTGTATCTGCCCTATCATGGAAAAAGTCCATCTGTGCTTTCAGAAAGGTCAAAACAAAGGTCAGTGTCCAGAGTTTCTGCTTTCATATTAAAGCTTAGTCCTTCGGAGCCCACAGGCGGCTGCAGAAGGGTCTCAGGCCCCATCCAGGTGGCTTAGCATGGTCCCTGGCTACAATCCATTGCTGTGCTGCGGTATCCAGCCTCCCACCTGGAGCCTGTATTTGAAGTCTCCACAGTTGCTAGACCAGCATGGTTACTATGGAGAGCATGCACAAATGAACAGGGCAAGCACAGGGTCCCCTGCAAGGGGGCTTCTTTGTTAGGCTGGGTAATATTATCTCTGGATTGGGAGAGACCAGGCACTTTTTCAAAATAACCAATCAACTTCCCAAGCTTTCACAAGATTCCAATAGGTCCACCCTCTGGTCCAATGATCCCTTTCCCAGGTTAAACTGACAGGCCTCTATGGTCAAGCACCTCCCCCTGTGCCGTTTTGACTTCTATTGCATATGTGCCTATATCCCCTTGTTCCCTCCAACAGTCATGAACCAGAGAGAGGGATTTTAATCCTTAAAATGACAGTGTTGTGATCCCCTGGAGTGTGTGAAGCTGTAGCTTCCTGGTGGAACAAGCAATCTTATGCTCCTTGGTTGATTATTCTCAATAATGTCTTTCTCCCTTTGTTTCCTTACTTATTAACAACTTATTAACTAGTTAACTACCTACAGTAACACTATGGCACAGAAATTGGACAATGTATGTTGTTACACACCATTGTAAAAAATATCAGTTAAGCACTTGTGTCACATTAGGCTTAAATGCAGGCATGCAACAGGGAACAGAATAACCACGGTTAGTTTACTGTCTCATCAGTTAGCATGTCTCATCATTCACAGTGAGCAAACAGCTGTTTGGCTTTGTTCTTACTTTACAGGTCTACCCAGATTCCTGTAATGACCATTAGAAACATTCTTAAACAGAAACATCCATTGGCTTGAAATGTTTTGTGATTAAAAGCATGGCTATAATTTTTAATTCGTTTGAGCAAAGATTCCAGGGCAGATTGTTCCCATCATTGAAATAGTCTATTAACATCACTGACAGGAAATATTAGCCACTAAATTAACAGTAATATTTCTTAGTTCTGCAAAATGTTTTAAATAGGATAGACTTCTGTGGATGAACACAGGCCGTATACTAAGTCTGGCAAGTTCAGGAAAGACCTGTGTGGCAGCCTTACAGACCCAGAGTCCTAAGTAACCATATGTGATGGTATAAAATCACCACTTTTTAACTAAAAGCAGTTTATGGCGGGTAGACATCTCCCAGCCTTGAATCTCCCTAGACAATGGTTCTTCATCACCTTGACTAAGCCTTTTTCTTTTTGCTTCTAGGATAACATACCTGATAAAAAACAACTTTACAAAAACAAAGTAATTCCCCCTTATCCAGAACCCTCAAAGAATGGACACCATACAAGAGCCACAAATCCCTTAATTGCCATTGTTATGTTAATTGCTGGCTGCTAACTACCCTGTACCCACCTGTGTTAAAGAAGTATGTGTCTATCATTTTACATTTTATCCAATCCCAGAGGTTTCCCTGCTTTACTTTCTCCTGCCTCCTTAATTGATCACCAGTGGATTCATGTAACTCACTTACATCTTCTCTTTGGATTGTAATGTACAAAATAAGATGCATAACAGCCATTCTCTGGAGCTTTTTCTCAATCCTTTGAGGTCCTGCTTCCCAGCAACTGTCATCAGTTTGGCTCAAAACAGCTTATAGGAATTCTCTACAGCTTTGAATGTCTGTTACATTGACACTTTTCATGTGGCGTAAAAGAAGTGTACTTTTTCTTTATAATCTGCATGGAAGATAAAAGGACTGCCTCTAATTTGAATTGAACTTTTAAAAAGAATAAATTGATCAGGAAAATTGAACAGCCTTGAAATTGTGTGTGTGTGTGTGCACACACACACACACACTCAACAATAGATACAATACAGAGGTACGTGTGTAGCAATTTAAAGTGAGCCATCATGTTTACAGAGCATATTTGAGGGAATCATGGCATGTCAGATAAGTTTTTCTCTTTTCATTGGTGTACAATGTACCAGGATTACTTAACCCTGTAGGCCTGAAACATCCATCTGACTTTCACAGTCATGTTCTATAACCAAAACTTTACCTCTTTCTTTTCTCATGTATTTTGCTAAGTCCTGAAGCTTAGTACATGATCATTATATGTACTAATCATGTACTATTATATGTACATGATTATTATATGTGAAAACTATTATTTTATTATTGACATTGAACAACTAAAATGAAAATGAAAATGCAGTACTATAATAATCACACATAAATTTCAGTGTCCAAAGAGGAAGTCATATGCTTGAAACACTTTCCAACCGTGCATCACAGTCTTTTTTGATGGTTATGCATCAAGGAAACCTTTGGAACATTTAAGCCTTTTTTTCAAAGGGAGAGCTCAAACTTAATTGAAAGCTCAGACATTTAAGGACATCTGATTAAAATGTATGATATTTTCTTTTATGCTCTGGTATTAATACTATTTTAGAAAACAAAATGGGTTCCAGGGTACTTTTAAAATTTTATCCCATAAAGTTTATTCAGGATACATTTACCTGCTTGTGCCCCACCCAGCTAGGCAAGCTTTCAGTCGATGTCACATTTAAACCTGTTGGTTTCCAAAATGTGAAGGAAGGTGTGTCATTATCTGAGAGGGGAGCCATACTATTTTAGATGGAACTTACAGGTATTTTTAAGCAAAAATTACTAAATATCAGAAAAGTAAAATATGTTTTTTCAAAAATAAGGATTAATAGACATTCTTCTATATACCTAACATCTTTAAGAATGATCTTGCACTTAATTAATTTGATAAAACTTAATCAAAATAAAATACTTAGTACAAATTCTATTTTTAAATAAATTGTGTATCTCCTTTCACAAATGACTTTCTTCCTGTTGTCTATCAGCTTCACCTGCCATCTCTGTGGGGATGTTCCTAAATTCACTTTAAATATAGAGGTGAGAACAATGACTGAAAAGATAACAAAAAATGTATTGTCACTACTGATGTGTTTACAGTACACCTGCACTGCAACTAAGTCAAACATTTTTTGTGTTAAAAACAAAGCCAGATGAACTTGAAGTACATGTCTGTTTTAAGCATTGAGCCATTAAATTTTTAATGACTTTAAGGTTTTAAATTATAAACAACTTTCTCCAACGTTTTTTAGAGTCCTGCAAAAAGTGGATTGATGTGAAAAAGAAATACAAAGAAGAAAACGGGAAACTAAATATTCTTATCTTTGTTGTTATGTTGACATTGCTCAAGTAGCACCAGGTGATATCAAAATAATAAGTAAGTCTATGCAAAGGCTTTGACACAGTGACTGAATAAAAGAGAAAAGAATATTTAACTTCTAGTGATTTAACACCTTAATTGATTTTGAGGTCACCCTCATGATGGCAATTTCAAGAACAAAGTTGCATATTACACTACTCACTCAAAAGCATTGAAAAGTGATGGATGGCCAAGAATTTTATATTTATTTTCTAACAGAACTATCTGAATTTTTAATTGATCAGGGTAGAGTCAGGTAAATAAACTCATGTCAGGTAATTCAGTAGAGGGAATTTAACATGGAAAATGAATTCCAAAAACTTCATAAGAGGAAAAGGACACTTAGGAGATAATGGCAACATCTTCATTTTAACAGCTACAGGAGGCTACCACCATTCTTAGGACTGAAGAAAAAAGGGGGAGGTGGTGGTGCCAGCCTCATGAATTTAACGCTTCTAGTGAATAATGAGACTGTTACTAAACCAAAGTGAACTTTGGCTGCCCATTGCCACCAAAAGACAAACTCTAACAGTAGAGGCTGGTAAAAAGGGGAAAAACGGTTTTTATTCCAAAGCAGAATGATCTGGGGCAATGGGGGACTTTCCATTTCAAAGTTCATCTCCCCCACGTAACTCAAGCAAAACCCAGCTGCTCCCAGGGAGACCAAAACCAAAAGCAGTAACTGGAAATCCTGCTCGATTTTAAAGTACAGTCCTTTGGAGCCCAAGGCAGCTTCTAAGTGGTAATCCAGGTAACTTAGCTTGTTTGCAGCTGCCGTCTAACTTCAGGCTTCCTCCAGGAGGCTGTGTGTGGAGCAGTTACTACTATTGGCCATGCAATTCCTTGGGCTACGAGATCCCATACTACTGGGCCAGAGAGTGTGTAAAGGCACCAACGAATGATTCCTGAGGTCAGCAAGAGAGAGAGAGACTCCATCCTGGAGGCCATGGGTGCATGGAAAGGACAGGCCAGTGTACCACCCAAGTGCAGATATGAAACAGCAGCCTTATCTCATGGCTAAGAGTGAGATCTCTTTTTTCCAAGTGTGGGATGGACCAGGTGCTTTCTCAGAATAACTAATTAACTTCCTAAACTTTTGTGTACTTTTGGTGGGTCCACCTTTCTTTTCCTATTATCCAATAATCTTGCTAGCCCTGCACATGCTCAGTGTAAGGACTTCCTCCTGCCATCATCTTGCTTAGGGTTCAGGGGAGCATGTGCTCTGTTTCCCAGGCAAAGTGACTTGCCTTACAGGAGTGCTGTGAAGCTCAATGTCCTTGCTATGGCCCTGGGTGATTTACAAAGTTATTATCTGGCTGTATGCCATACCTCATTCAACTCCCAGTGGTCTGTTCAGCCTGTCTATTGGCATTGGGACCACCACAGATGTGTTTGTCATGATCTGGGACCATGGAAGCAAAGTCAGTGTGGCAGGAGCGAGGGTATAAGAAAGATGTAACTTCTGTCAGATATGCTGACCAAAGAAGAATTTCCTTCTAACCTGAAATCTGCTCCTAGTGTCTCCTATGACTGAACCGAGCCAGAGTCAGTATTCACAGAAGCGTGGGTAATGTGTACAGTCCTCTTTTATGCTAAAAAGAGCAAGGTCAAGGCTGTAAATGGCAATGAGAGCAAATGAATAACACAGTACTCTTGTACAAGCTTTGGTCTATTTATGTCTCTTGTAATTTTTAAAGCCTCTAATTCTCCCCACTTCCAATAGTAAATAAATTATTTAAGTCTCATCAGCCAGACCTTCAAGTACTTTAGCAGTCTAATACCAATCTAACTTTCTAGACTGATCTGCCACTCCATAAATTCCAGTCTTGCAGAGGTAAATAAACTAAAAGTAATTCTTTACCCCATGAAGTAACTTTATGTCTCTACACCTTCATGTTCTTGCTTTGCCAGTAATGCCTTTGCTTCCCTTCCCAAGCCCAGTGTTTTTCCATCTAATGATTCTTGATGCCTTAGGATGTTAATTCAAATGTATTATTTCTGTGCATAGTTTTTGTTATGCAGTTAGAATAAATTACTTTTTAGTGATTCACAATATTATTAGTGCAACACTTATCTATTATTAGTGGCATTTTTGTTTCTATTTTTTAAAAAAATCAACTCCTTCAGGACAGAACTAGTTAACAAGCATAGCAAATTGGTTATTGTCAGTTCTCAGTAAATGTTAAATATATGAATAGATTGTTTTCCTAGAAGCTAATAAATTATATTTGTCTAAGAAAATCTCCAATGTACTAAGCATTGTTATGGCTTTCACACTGTACCTGCAGAACTGATGCTTTGCAATACTTAAAGTTAACAATGGAATATAAAAAATGAAAATATTTAATTTCCTCACTAGCAATCTTGTATTACTATTTTCCCAAGCTTTCTTTTCAAAATAACACTTTTCACTTTTTGCCAATAATATAATATTTAGGATTTTACATGCTGGATTATAAAATAATTATGTCATTTGAAAACTGGTCAACAATCAATGATCTCTGCAGGAATTAAAGAAAAGTGATCATGGATTTTGAGCTTTATCAATGAGAGCCATTACTTTGCTACTCACACTCATTCTTTCTGTGCCCAGTCCTTGAATTCAGAAGTCCTATGTACTATGTGAACCCAATTCTCTAGTCCTAAATGGCTAAGTTGCTAATAAACTCTTGACTAAAACCAGGAGAAAATATGCCTTAGAAATGTCTGCATTTGTTCTCCCTCTAGTAACATGTTTACATTTCAGGCAAGAAGAGGGATGAATAGCAAATACCAATGCCTTTTTCTAAAAGCAGTTTGTTTGTTTTTTTCAATAAACCCCTGTTAGATTTCACTTCTTGTTTCACCATACAGAAATGTGTTACTTGGTGATCCTTACATAAAAGGAAGTGAAATTATGTTCTTGACTTTTCAATCTCTACAGCAGAGGAAAGAAATTGAGAAAATAATTGAGACTGTATTCTGAATAAGCTGATTCATAATATCTAACTGAACAACTTGGGGATTTGGAATTAAGAAACAGGCAGTAGGCAATGAGATCTCTTCCCCAAGCCACATGCAAACCACATTATCCAGTGAAGGAATTAGACATTTTTCAGAGTAAAATGGAATATACAGATGAGAAAGAAGACAGTATAAAGGAAAAATACCATGTGGCCCCAGAGCGAAGAGATAAGGAGGACATCTGTCTGATGTCATTTCATTTGCTAAGTAGCCCAGCAATTATTTGCATAAGACTCCCAAGATTCATTAGTTTCCTAAAAAAAATGCCTTTACTTAGGATGGCTTGAATTTTGTTTCTTTACAACCAAGTTTCCTGATTTATATAGGAGTCAGATGGAGAGTAATGTGAGTGGAAAGCCTGCCAACAGCTGCTCTATTTCTTTAGTTTATGTTCACACCCTCTTAGACGCTATGAACATGCGAGAAAATCCACTCTGTGCATAGATATTTTACATTTTCTGATTTCATCCACGTAAAATTATTAGCAATCTCGTGAAGAACACTTTTAAAGGATAGCTTTCTTTAACTTTCTAAACAATTAGCTAATCATTTAGCATTTAATGGGAATCAGTCAGAAGCAAAATTAAGAAGAATGAAATGCAATGAAACATCTGTACTTATTTTGGTTACCTCATGATACAGTACTTTATCTACTTTAATTCTTAGTAATGTCTATTCATGTAGTTTCATTTGTTAATATTAAGATCTGTGAAAATGGAATTACAGATCATCACTAATCATTCCCCTAATAGGATTTCTCCTTTTACTTGATATGCTTCATTTCTGTTTGCTATTGGACCCAAATCTCTGGAATATTAGAGACTCTAACAGAGGTAAACCTTAGCACAAACAGTACTTGATAGATTTTGTTCTCTCCATGGAGGTTCTTTTATCCTCTTACGCTTTTTAGAACACTCTTCCTAAAGTAACATATTTGCTTTAGGATCAATACATCTTTTTGAAAGGAGGCATTTGACTGCTGGGGATAAAAAAAAAACCAGAAAGTAAACTTTAAGTGTATATTAATATATGTGAATAAATATGTATATTTAACAAGTATATAATAGAATTGTGGGAAGACTGAAAATGGATACAAGAAGAGTTTTTTATTAATCATTTAACCTAATTCAATATTTAGTGAAAGAGAATATTGAAAGAGCAATTGTAATTTCATAAGAACACTGCTTATTTTGTTTTACATTTTATGATACTAAATATCCACATGTGATTTCTGTTTAAATTTTGTCTATTAATTATGTGTCCTATAGATGTATCTTTCATATCTGTATATATATAATACATAATGCATGTCATACATATTCACACATATGCTTATTTAGTTAAAACATTTTAAGTAAAGGAGATTTGCTGTAAAATTCTTCTTCAACTTGTAATCATGAAAAAATGTACATTTAAATACACAGAGATTCCATTTTTCTTCACATTATAATAAAAACTCTCAACACTAACAGATGATAATATACTCAGAGCAACCTTAGGTTTTGGATTGTGTTCATCCATTGGAAACATGGCAAATCATGACATTTCTCTGACCATTTTTATGATAATAAAAATATTCATTGAGGATGGATACATGAACATTCAAATAAAGACTATTTTGTAACTAGATCATATGGCTAGTATCTGGCCAGTGGGATGAAGTGGAGATGGTGTAGGCAACTATATTTTCCAATTCTTAAAACAAACAAACAAAAAGCATAGTCTTATTTTTAATCTATCTCTGTTGAAGTAAATACAGATATAGTGATGAGTCATTTTGAACAATTAAAAGAAAAAGACAAAACTTATGAATGGATAGGAAAGATGAGCAAAAGAAGGACCCTGGATCTTTAATGTAAGACAGCTATGATTCTACATTTTAGCTTCAAATGCATTGAATGTTATCTGAGAGAGAATGAACTATTTAAGACACTTTGTTGGTGGATTTTTTTCAGGAACCAAAATGGCACCCTAAATATTCATTCACCATTTTTATATCAATAAATTGATGGTCATGTGTCATATATAAAAGGATTTCAATGAAGATGCTTGCACACATTTGTAAATTTTACTAGAAAACTGAGTGTTGTGGCTTTTAAGCTAGTATCAGGAGAGCAAAGGAAACTTTCAGTCTCTGATTACATAATCGGAAAGACTCTCACTTATATTTTCATTACCTTTTCAATGTTTTCAACATCATATATCAAAATGTGAAAACTACTTTGTAATCCTTTGTTTTGAAATTTTTTGAATGGCTTTGAAACAAAGCAATAATTATGACATGTCACTGAATTTTGCTGGTTTCTGAAATCAGCCATTCACCCAGGAGTAAATTACATATTTATCCATATCCACAACCATATCCATATCCATGATAGATAGATACATATATATATACACATATACACAAGGTCCAGCACAAATAATGCCCTTTTTATACAAAATCTTTTATTACAAAATCATAAGCATGTCAGCCCTGGCTGGTGTAACTCAGTGGATTGAGCACAGGCCTGCAAACCAAAGCATCCCTGCAAACCAAAAGTATCACCTGTTTGATTCCCAGTCAGGGCACATGCCTGGGTTGCAGGCCATATTCACAGTATGGGGTGTGCTAGAGGCAACTACACATTGATATTTCACTCCCTCTCTTTCTCCCTCCCTTCTCCATCTCTCTAAAAGTAAATAAATAAAATCTTTTAAAAAATCATAAGCATGTAATTCTGTAACATAAGAAAATCACACTCAAGCACATCATATGACATTTCATATGAAATGGTCAAATTGTCATCCATCTCATGCGAGACAATCACGTATACCCTACCAACTACACTCAAGCAAGTGTTATTTCTGTTGGTCCCTGCATATGGGTATATATACATATATATAATGTACAAGTTTATATTGTTTTTAATGTAAAAAACACAATTAAAATCACATTTTATTAAATCCTTACAATAACTGTGATTTAGTTCATGTTTTTGTGTTTTGTAAAGGAGAAATAAAGGTTCACACAGGTGTGGCAATTTGACGAATGTCATCACACTAGTATGAGAGAGGATAGAAGAAAAACATGATATTGTTTTTCATTCCTACATCACATGATAGTTTTAAAAAGGCCACTGTAGTATCTGAAATATATTTAATGAATTCAATGCATTTAAAAACAAAAGTTCACATTATTTCTCAGTATCCCTTATACTAATTGACAATAGCTAGATGATTTATAAATTATGCATTTTGTTCACTAAGTGCCTTTCCAACATGCCATTATCAGGTTATTTAAAGAGAAAGGTTTCAAGGATATAATTCAGGATCTTCTGAAACCACACTATCTGATGTTGTTGTTGAGAAAAATTATTAGATATCAAAATTCCAGTGATACTGAATTTAAAAATTAACATTTAAGTGGAAACATTGCAAGATTTCAGGGTTCATGATGGAATTTTTCTGTTCATTATGAATGGAGTTTGACTTTCAAATATACAAGGTGTAGTATAGCTAACAAAATTTCACATTAATCCAATTAATGGTTAGATCACATCCTAACATATAAACACTACAATTTGAAAAACATTATTTCAACATTTAAAAAAATCAAACATAAAGCAAATGTTGCATTTCAAACAGTGTACTTCCTGGTGTTGCTTTTGAATACACATGTGAAAAATTAGTAATTTTAAACAAGAAGGATACTAACATGCTCTCAGGTGGCAAATTCAAGAGACACTTTTCCTTTGAGGTTTTTTTTCCCGGTGTCCAGAATTTTGAATTCAAATACCAATCTTTCATTCAACTTCTCCTTATTTGGATCCTGCTGTACAAAGGTTGGCAAAAATAGGTTTACAGTTGTGACTAAGCAAAACAGAGTTTATTCTTGTATTATTTATTATTTATTATATTATTTTCCATTTGAATAACTTAAACCTACCTTTGCTCACCCCTTTGTACTTACCCCTTGTTGTTAAGAATTAAATTGTGAATACGGGAAGACATTGTTCCTACTTTTTTTTTTTAATTGAGCTTATTGGGATAACATTGATAATAAGATTATGTTTCAACTATACAATTATATGATACATGATCTGTATATTGCGCTGCGTGTACATCACCTAAAGTCAATACTTCTTCCATCACCATATCTCAAACATTTGATCCCCTTTACCCTTTACTACCCCCTACCCACCATGCCTCTGGTAACTGCCATACTGTTGTCTGTCTATAATCTTTTGTTTGTCTTGTTTGTTCATTTGTTGCTTTCAGTTTTATATCCCACATGTGAGTGAAAGCATATGAAGGTTGTTGACTTTTCCTGTCTGATTTATTTCACTTAACATGATATTGTCAAGGTCCCTCCATGTTCTCACAAAAGATAGTATTTCATCTTTTTTTCTGGCTGATTGTTCCTACTCTTAATGATGCTTATCACCTACTTGCTAAAGGGACAGATTTGCAAATACTTAGGGTAAATATATGAAAACTATTTGGAACAAAGACACCTTGAGATGCAATTTCCCATGTAAAGAAAATACATTAAGATGTTACGAGAGTGGAAGATGATAAAATGAACTTATTTAAGATTGATTGGGAAGTCTGGGAAAGCCATTGTAAGAAGGTGACAGTTTAAGAAGCTGGGCATATGAAATACTGGAGAAGAAATTTCTAAGGAAGCTAAATAACTTACCCTGAAGTCAGCTTTGCACATTTCATGAACTGAAAGGTGGCCAATGGGACTCAAATATATGAGAGAGCAGTGTTGTGGAGGTCCAAGTGGTAAGCAGGGGCCAGATTATTCAAAGATTTGGAGGCAACAAAAAATATCACTGGTTGTATTCTAAAAATAATTGGATATAATTGGAAAGATTAGATTAAGGAGTAATTCAATAAAATATAGGTTTAAATTAAATTGTGGAGAATGTAATTTAATATTCACATAAATAATCTTAAAGATTTCATGTGAAGACAGGAAATGGGCACATAAACTACAGTGCATTTCAAGAAAGATGAAGCAGTCTTTTATTTGTTCTGCTATACTAATCATTGACTGTTAATGTATGATTTATGCTCAAATACCATGGTGACAAGAGGAAAAATAGACTTTTGTGTATTTTTTAAAATTTGAAAAGTATTAAATCCAGTCTGCTATTTGACTTAGTTTTATTAGTTAGGGGTTGCTGATTTCAGAGCCAGAGTTTAAAAATGAACTAGATTTTTGTCAGGGAAGGAGGAATTTATACTATCTTCAATGACATGAAATTCTACAGGAAGTCTACTGGTAGTATTATGGTTAATGATTTGCACAATGCCTGCCCTGTTTCATTTAAACTTAGCAACAAACAGATAAGAAACACAAAACTCTGAAAGTTTTTTCTTAAAAATTCCAAAGCATGCATCTAATAAGTGAGAGCTAGAGATCTTATTTTACCCTTTCTGTTTTTTAAACTATGTTAGCAAAATGTTTACTTTTTATGAGTTATCATTTAATATTCAGAATGTAATGCCAATGTGAATTCAACAACACATATTAAATGCTTTAAAGTAGGCATGCATTTTTCCTTTAAAATGGCACTTCTAGGAATTTGTTCTTAGGAAATAATTGGATATTTAAGGTGAGAACAATCTAATTGTCCAGTGGAACCCTATGCAGTCATTGTTTATGAGAATCAAGATATATACTTATTGATATAAAATGTATTCTTGCATTTTAGCTAAGTGTAAAAAAAATAGGAAAAAACACTAAAATAATTCATACTAAAAAAGCTATGTTTTAAATCAAATTTTTGTGTATCCTTGTTTGAGGGAATGCATTTTATCTGTCCTCCAATTTCAAACCTTTAAAGAATATTGGAATAACAAGCATCAAAAATCCCTTATCTTACTTGATTATTAGAATCCCATTTTTACCCCATTTTCTTGCTTTACGTTATCAGGGAATTTTTTAGTAATGCTTAAAAGATACACATATGTATTTCAACATTTATTTTAGGTAGCAATTTTGCTTTATTCTGTTGCTCCATCATTCTTTAGTCACTATCCTCTGCTTTGCACAGACACCTACACAACTTGACCGCACAATTTTATCCCTACTGTTATACCTGTTCTCTGCTTCACTATCTTCCCTCACCTGGGCTGTGCTGACAGCTTTCTAATGACCATTCTGTCTGTAGTAGAATTTTCCTGCAACTACCATGATTTTCATAACTACAAAGTTCAGTGTGTGACTTCTTAATGTCCTTAAAAGAAGTTTTACCTATTTTAACGTTAGTTTCCATGTCCTCCATAACCTCCACTTAACCTATTATAATTTTCTTCAGAGCTCTATCACACCCTTCTACCTCTCACAACTCAGCCATGCTGGGCTTGAAGTGTTTTGAAAGCCCTCTTTCTAGCTCGAGAAAGATCATTAGTTCATTGCTATTGTACATCCCATCCCAAGGCATCAAAAAATCCTAGGAAGTGAGATGAAAACTGGGTGAACTGGAAGAAAAGTATTCACAGATTATCATCTGTCTGGTAGACATGGCAATGATTTAAGTAAGAGCTGGGGCCAATAGGATTTAAAGTTGTTTCATGTATCTGTGATCAAATCACGCACAGAAACATACTTTAGAGATTTTGATCCTTTATAGCCTTAACACTCCATTTATGGTTACACTTTCTTGTTTTAACATTGTCATAATTTTTGTTCTATTTTCAGTCCAAGCTCTGTTTGTTTTCCCTTCTATGTTTTATGTACATTTTCTTAACTCTTTTTAATAACTTATCTAAACTTTGTCCTAAGACAATATTTATATTTTGTAAGCATTCACATCGCATGTTATAATTTCTCAAGTCTTTGTGAAATAAATATTGCTTTGAAAAATCCCAGAACCAAGGTTAAGTTTAGAAAGCCAACTTGGTCTTCAGGAAACAACATCATATCTGATATTATGAACAGCAAATCCTCTTCCTTACATCTGGTTTTTCTAATAATGAACAATGTTAAGCCAAAAAATAAATTTCCTTAGCTCAACTAGATATATCCCTTGCAAAAAGTAAAATAGCTGAACCAAATAAGCTATAAAAGATAACAGACTATATTAAGCAGATATTGTACCTCTGTTCATCATCAGAATACCTGAATATGAAAGATTTTTTATACCTAATAGTATTGTATTTTAAATCTCTTGACCTTGCATGTTGCCTGTCTAACACATTACTTTTGTCTTATTATATAATTGATTCATTCTACTCTTATGTGTCATCCCATTCCCTGCTAAGTATTTTGACTATCTCTAAACCATCAATATTGGCATAGTCCCAGTGATTTTTATTCCCAGTTTACTTTTTAGCTAATTAATATGGACTAGTCAGTGTTATATAATTATTGTTCATTTTAGTTTATTATTGTTCACTTTAGTTAATAATACTTTATTATTGTTATATAATATGTATATGTTATTGATAAAATCTATAAATAAAATACTGCATCCTCAAATAATTAGGAATAAGACATGATAGCAAAATGACACTTTCAATAAATAACATTTAAGGTTTGATAGAGTTAATTACTGGGAATAAAGTGGAAAGCCATCTGAATCAACCTGGGAACCAAGATCTTCTTCTTTTAAGAAGAAATAACACTGAAAGGGATATTTGATGAGAATTTGAAATTACTGAGGGCATATAAAGTTCTGTGTTTTATTATCACAATTACCCCAAAATTCTATTTAGCTGGTCGTAGGTATAATTAAAGATGGAGCAAGTAAGGTGTAATGAAGTATAAATATAAGAAACCATTAAAGGATTTTGGAGAGAGGCATCATAGGATTTATAATAGGAAGTTTAGGTAAACAGTGAATGGTGAATCATGAGTGAGCCACTGTAGTAACCAGACCTCTAGGGAACCACCAGAGTACTCCAGGAGAGAAGGAATTGAGCTCTTCAGGGAAGTACAGAGGAAGCTTCCATTTGAAGGAAATTTATGAAGTTGAATTGAAGGCAGTCAGACAGTAAGTTCTTAATTAGACATAAAAAAGAGACATAGAGATAGAGAAATAGAAGGAGAGATGGAGATAAAGATGACTATGTAACAGGGTGCAGCCAAGAGGGGAGTCTCAAATAGGGATCTGTAATAAGATCCAGAAGAGCCTGGAGATAATTGGCTCCACACCACAGGGCCACACCTGCCCAGAATCTGGCAGCTGTGGTCAGTTGTGAGAGGAGCCGGACATGGGGCTGCAGAGGAAGATTGGCACTGGGGTTTAAACCGAGACGCGGCAGCCATTGGAGGGGGGAGAACCATGCGCAGCCCTGCAAGAGAGAACCACACAGCTTTAGCAGAGTGAAGACTCTCTCGACCCTGAGGGAGAGAACCATGCGGCTCTGGCAGAGTGGGGACTCCCGTGGTCTGGGGAGAGAGGACCACGTGCCTTTGCCAGAGTAGGGACCCCCGCAGCTTTAGGAGATACGGTACTCTGGACTGGGCAAAGGGGGAAGGAAGGAAGGACTGTGTCTGTTTGTGGGTGTTTTAAGGGACTTCAGGATTTTTGGTGAAGACATTAGGTCCCTACTTTAAGTCTGTATAGCATTAAATAAATGTTTCCTTTCCTTTTCACAAATCTCTGGCATTGAGAGACGTCTTTCCTCTGGCGGCGGACATAACGGACCTGGGGGCTTCTTTATATCGTCCCAGGCCTGGGACGAATAAATTGTTCTGTAACAATTACAATAGATAGATAGACAGACAGACAGACAGATAGATAGATGATAGATAGATAGATAGATGATAGAGTGAGACTGACTCCATAGAGCATGAACTATTCCATGGAATGTGGTTTCATTCAATGAATGGCATTCCATTAGACATCTTTCTACAAGCTGTTGAATGTCTATAAGTACAGCCTTAGATAAACTCTATCTTTACTGTTTTGGGAAAATACATAAATCTATTTCCTTTGGTTTACAATAAAGTGTTATGATTTCTAAAACTTTTCTTGTAGTGCAATTTCATTTATAATGTTATTCAATAAACAAATATTGATTCAATACTAAATGTCCAAGACTAATTTTGGCTATGAAGATACAGTGATAAATAAGAGAAATATAGTCCATATCTTTCAGATTTTTGACAGGTCATAAGCACATAAACATATAAGCACAGTAATGACCAGTTTGTATGCAACTTGAAGAAAGTAAAGAGTATATTCTGTAAAGAATAAGTTTCAGGAATATGCAAGATAGGAGTGGGAGATACTTCGTAGGTTGTTCATAGAATACTTTCCAAAACAGAAGATATATTTCAGCTGAAAGGGAGAGGTGTTATATGTTTTCTTTAGGAAAAAAATTGGAAGTTCATCCAAAATTTGGTTCAGTTGTTAAGCCTGATGAGGCCACACACACACCAAAAGGTATGAAAGGATTTATGATTTACATGACAAACCTCCCCAAGAGCAGATCAGGCCTCCAAGGTCCAAAAATGTCTTGAGAGAACAAGGAAAGGAAACTAATTTGGAGTTTTACTGTGGCCAGTGGGTGGGGCCATGTAAATGTCCCTTTGAAAGGACTTAGCAGTGGTTTGAAACACCCATTGGTCCAAAGGGAGAGAGCACCTGGGCTTTTTATCAGCTTGTCCAGAAGAGAAAGGGGGAGGGATGAGGCTTAAAGGTTGTGTGAAGTCAAATATCAGAAAACATACTCTTTTACAGAAGGCTACCTTTGGACAAGGTTGGATGATGGCTGAGAATAGGCTTGAATTAATTCCAAGAAGAGAAAATAAGCATGTAGACCTTAAGGTCTGAGATGGTCACCATGATCAAAGCAGAATGCTGATGGAGGGCAGTAAGTAAACGTGAGAACATCTATCATTTTCTCCAAATATTTCTGTATTTTCTTTCCAACGTCTTAACCAGGATGTCATTCAGAATAATGTAATCGGGATGGACACCAGCTCTAGGGCAGGATCTTACAGGTTCCCCCATGAGCTGTGAATTAACTATGGCCAGATCCCACAGAAGTCACTGAGGTCTTGGGGAGAGGTGAGATCAGCAGGCTCTCAGGTAGCTCAGAGCTCCTTCCCAATGCATATGAAGTATTTCTTTCAAAAGAACATGTTGTATGATCTTTAAAGTCAGAATTATTTATGACATAATGCAAAGAGGTTGTACCTAGGAATTGTGTCCTATGTTTCTATGCATTTCCTAATATCACTTGGTATGAAATAAATTTAAGAAGTTCCAACACTGCACTGTAGCTTTTAGAGAATGAAAAGCAGACTGAGGGCAATAGGTAAACAGTTGTAGACCTGTTTTCCTCCTAGAGTTAAGCAACTTACTGAATACAATGAAGTTATACAGTATACAATGAAACATTAGAGCAAAACATAGCCATTATCAATGCCCTAACAAGTTTCATTCATACCACGATATTCATCCCAATGTGTACTTGCACTTGAAATGAACCATAAGCTTAAGAATAACAGCAGTTCTGATGTTATTCAAGAAATAGCAGTACAGAACGTATAACACAGAGGTTCATTTTTTGCTGCCATGTAAATATTACACTTAAAACTATGCTATCTCTACTTTGGGCTGTCTTCTAACATTCTCCTGGGTAGAAGAACCAGAATTTTAACTTCCAATGACTCTCAATCCTATACTCTACCAGGAAACTAAGCCTAAATAAAAAGTTTCACACAAACTTAGAGCTTGTTTTATAGCATATTTTATTTCAGGAACTATCAAATATTTTTCAAAACATGTTTTATCATCTGTAAAGTCAAAATTATTCATGTCATAATGAGAAGAGGTTGTATTCAGGAATTGTGTCCTGTGCTGGTATGTGTTCCCTAATCCCACTGAGGATGAATTAGAAGTTCCAACAATGCACTATAGCACTGAGCAAATGAAGCAGACTGACAACAATAGGTAAACCGTTAAAGGTACGTTTTCCTCTGAGATTTAAGCAACATACCTATTACAAGTCAAGTAATACAGTACACTTCAATATTTTCTACAAGTAAAGGAGCTGAAAGTTGAAACTTATCAAAAATCAGAATGAAAACAGAAACATTTCTTATGATAACATTTCTTAAATTTAGTGTAAGTATAAAGTATAAAAATATAAGATATTTAATATGTAACTTGTATCTGCTTAGTTTTAAAAACATATATGGTATTATACAGGGGTATGATTAGACCATAAGAAACTTGTGTAAATTTTAAAAAGATTTCCACTGGGTACAAATATCATCATTCTTTTTTTTTTAAGATTTTATTTATTTATTTTTAGGGAGGGAAGGGGGAGACAGAGAGAGAGAGAGAGAGAGAGAGAGAGAGATCAATGTGCGGTTGCTGAGAGTCATGGCCTGCAACCCAGGTATGTACCTTGGTTGGGAATCGAACCTGGGACACTTTGGTTCCCAGCCCGCGCTCAATCCACTGAGCTATGCCAGCCAGGTCATTCTTATTCTCCTAGTTGGATGAGGAGCACAAGCTATATTTCAGCTCCTATATGCCACTCTTTGAGTGCTGTGTGCAGTGCAGAACTGGAAACAGTGTATAGACTGTCATTAATGCTATAATTCTTGAAAAATGGTAATCTGAATGTTATTTTTTTCTAAAATTATGGAAGAAAAAAGTAGTTGTGTTGCAAGTAAAATCAATGAGTTACTATATAGATATATATTATAGTTTCTAACTGTAATGAGCTTAGAAAAAATATTTGAATATTTTAGAATATTAATATCCAATTTTGCAAAGTCTCCTGTTAGGAAAAACAGAAGAAACAGTAGTCATTGTCTTATAAAATGAAGAAAAGAATTGGTGAGGGAAACATCTTTCATGTCTTATTCTTTTCATTTGTTGATTGATGGTGAAATTATCTCCAAGAAAGGAAGGACTCACTCTTCTGAATATTTGCTTTAAAATATTACTAGAAAAGTCTTCATTGCATTTTTTCATACTTGATGGACACAAAGCAATGACATACATATATGTATGAACAAATTCACCAGCTGAATGAATTTTCATTTCCCTGAAGGAACATGACAGGAAATAAGTTGGAATTTCTGTTTCTTTGTTACTTTTGTTTTTCTATGAAAATACTAATTATCCTCAGTAGGTGCTCTGGTAATACATTATTTAATCTTTCTTTGTTGAAATAACCCAAATGCTGTCAGACTATTCAAAATAGTTTTGTCAGTTTTAAAAAAGCCAGTTTTCTATCAAATGTGGGTGGAGAAGTTGATAAAAATTACCTGACATAATTCACTGGTAAATAGTAATTCAGTTTACATTATTAAAGCATTTTTTCATTTTATAGTTGTGATTGAGTCTCAGCTTTTTCTTTTGCATTTTATAATGTTTTGGGAGTATATTAGCAAACTTACCAAGCTACTTTTTTCCCCCATTGAAAGAGTATTTTACCTAAAGCAAAAAGTAAAATTCATTTTCATGGTTGATTTTTCACAGTCACTCACAAAGACAGATGTTTTACTGCAACTGCATAGCATATTTATATTAAGGAACTCTTCTTATCTAAGAATGGCTTTCTATTTTTTCTCCAGTACTTTCTGTGACTCCTTTAGCTGTCTGTATTTTAATAAGAATGGTTAGGACCAAAGAAACATAGAGATTAAGGCATACACTATAAGCCATTTGAAGGGGAAAAGTAGATGTTTTTTAGTACAACTGTGTGCCCAGACTTTGTTAATAACTGAAGAGTTTTAGTTAAAATATACTGACTTATCTTAAAAGTCCACCTTCATAAATCTGCTCTGCTTAAGATTTTGAAAAGCTTCTGCAAAGAACATTAAAATAACTGTGGAGAGACTATTTTATTCTATTATTTAGCAAAGTAATCTAATTGACCTAATTTCCTTTTAACAGAATAGAAACACATAAACATATATATACATATTTTAATATAGTGTCTCAAGGTATATATACAAAGAATTTGCAGTAAAAAAAGGACTGACTCATCATAACTGCTTTTTTGAAAGTATTTCTAATGTTGAAATTTTTAAATTGATAAATAGCAGGTTTGATGCATTTCTTTGTGTGAACATGTTATAAAAGCTTAAATTATATCTGATAAAAACATATAATCCATCTTAATAATTTTTCTAAATCAATTGCTTTATACGATAATTTTTGCCCTGGTTGGTGTAGCTCAGTGGATTCAGAACCAGCCTGCAAACCAAGAGCTCACTGGTTTGATTCCCAGTCAAGGCACATGCCTGAGTTGCAAGCTGGGTCCCCAGGAAGGGGCTCATGAGAGGCACCTACGCTTTGATGTTTCTCTCCCACTCTTTCTTCTTCCCTTCCCCTCTCTCTGAAAATAATTAAATGCAACCTTTAAAAAAAGATATTTGCTGAATAAATTTTTACATGCTCTAATCTTAAATAACTGTATATAAATGTCATTACCCATGTACAATTAAAATATATAATTGTATGTGTACAAAGTGTAAATTGCTAAATGAAAATAGTTGTATTAAATATTTTACAGTAGCATTCATTTATAGAACAATGAAAAATCTAAAATTAATGAAAATAAGGGAGAAATAAGTACATTTGTTTGTTATTTAAAATAGTAATTTTGAATGTGCGGCAAGTGGGCAGGAAAGGGGAGAGCAATGGGGGAAAATGGGGACAACCGTAATTGAACATTTGTTTAAATACCATATACAAAATCGTTTTCGAAAATAATAAAGTTGCTTCAATTTAAATTTAAGCAATATGTCACACATTTTATATGGAAATATACATATAGTAAAGGCTCTCTATATAAAACTCTAAAATAAAAACTATTATTTTTTCTCTTCCAATGAAAATCATACCTTCATGATTCTCAAAAAAGAGATGCAATAAACTTAAGTAAAACAAAATGTAATAAGAATATTGCATTTATTTTGTTGGGAGTTTCTCCTTTATTAAGTCATTCTTGATTTATTTATCTAGTATTAAATCTACATCACTAACCATGAATTTGAAAGGCAGAAAAGAATAAATACATAAGAATAAAAACTACCTGGCTGGCGTAGCTCAGTGGATGGAGCTCAGACTGTGAACCAAAGTGTCGCAAGTTCGATTCCCAGTCAGGGCACATGCCTGGGTTGCAGGCCATGGCCCCCAGCAACCACACATTGATGTTTCTCTCTCTCTCTCTCTCTCTCTGTCTCCCTCTTTTCCCTCTCTAAAAATAAATAAATGAAATCTTTAAAAAAATATGTTTAAAAAAAGAATAAAAACTAAAGAATGAGAAAGGGAATGGACATTATAAAAGAAAGTGCTTGGATATTTAGGCCAAGTGGGGGCTAAATATGTTTTAGTTAAAAAAAAAATCAGAGTTACAATCTTATCTACCTTCCAAACTATCATATCATTCCAATCTTCTTTTGGCATTTTAGTTAAGTAGGGCTGAGGTAGCTTTCTTACTTTAGCTCAAACAGCCATGTTGGTGATTTGTTCCTACGGCAGATGGCAGATGCTATCCTTGTCCCCTGCATGACTCACACTTTTCTCACTGTGCAACGTCCAGATGCCTAGAGCCTTTTGTTTCTGGAACTGTTGCAAACTGAACCGCCAGCCTGTAGTGCCAAGGAATGAACACTATCAGCAGCCTCAACCGATAATCTTTCGTATGTGTGTCAATATATTCTATGGATCCGTGACATCAAATAAGGTCACTTTGACTTGTATTCTTTTGAATTGTTCCACAAATTGTCTGTGGGGTTAAGGTCCTTGCTCTTAGTCATTACACATAAGCCTAAGATGGTGATGCCTAGTAGCCACCAGAAACACATGAATACAGTAAATTATTTCACAACATACAATGTTGGTTATGTAGTTTTGAATACTTCATCAGGTTCACAAATCCATTAGTGTTAAAGTGACTCATTTTAATTCAACAGAATCTCCAAGCTACAAGGACCTCACTGTTGTGTCAGTTACAGTGATAGGTCCAAGGCCTTCTTGGCCACCCTTCATGCTTCAGCTTTCTAAAATGATTACATTTCTGTGAGCATGCATGAAGACAAGCTGCATTCCGGGCCATAAAACTTGCCCTACCAAATTTAAAAGGATAGACATGATACAAAATATGCCCTCAGACCACTATGGAATTAAACTAGAAATCAATAACAAAAGAAAGCTAGAAAATTCCCTAATATGTGGTGATTCAATAATAAACTTTTATTTAACATGTGTTTCAAAAAATAAATCTTAGGGAAAGTTTTTAAAAACACTTAGAACTAAGTGAAAATGAAAATATAACTTACCAATGTCTGTGGGATGCAATGAAAGCAGTGCTTAGAAGAAAATTACAGCACTGAATGCATCTACTAGAAAAAGAAGATCTAAAATCAGTAATCTCAGAATCCACTTTGGAATAGAAAAAGAAGAGCAAGTTACATTAAAAGTAAATACAAGAAAAATATGTGTATATATACACACATATATTCTGATTATAAGTAATAATATATATGCACATATATATTCTGATTATATATGAGTGTGCATGTGTGTGTGTATATATATAATTGCCCTGAGTTTCCAACTCAGAAATAATATGTAATTGTCAAAGATTATATATATATATACACAAATATGTGTGTGTGTGTGTAAAATCCTGAGTTCCCAACTCAGAGCCCCTAAAACACTTGTAATTTCCTAACTGACAAGATTTCTAAGAGCATCTTTATTCTAATATCAATATTTAGTCTTTAATCCTGGTCCCTAACACAGAGCTCTTACATCCCTGGGCATTTTGTGGGTAATTGGAATGTCCATTCATCTGAGGTGACTCTTGATGAACTCCTGGATGGATTCAATAGCAAGACCAAGGTGTGATTAGAAGTTTAGAACTTTCAGCTCTACTCCATATGCTAGGGGAAGAAGAGAGGACCTAGAACTGCAGTTTATGATCAATTGTACATACATGATGAAACCTCCATAAAAATCGCCAAAATACAGAGTTTAGAGAGCTCCTGGGTTGGTGAACACATTCATATACCAGGAGAGTGGAGGACCCAACTCCATGGGGTGAAAAGGCCAAAAGTCCCTATGCTCAGCACAGTTCCAGAGCTTGCCATATGTATCTCTTCACCTATTTGTTTATGCATTTATCATATTTTATTATATAATAAGCCAGTGAACATATACTATATATATATGTGTGTGTGTGTGTACATATATACACACATATATATACACACACACACGCATACATATAAACTGGTATACATAAGTGTTTCCCTGAGTTCCATGAGCTATCTTACCAAATGATCAAACCCAAGCAAGAGATCATGGGAACTTGTGATTTATAATTGGTAGGTCAGAAGCACTGGTAACAATCTAGATTCAAGACTGGATTTGGGGGTGTGAAGATATAAGTCTTGTGAGACTGGGCCCTTAACTGGTGGGGTCTACACTAACTCCAGTTAGTTCAGAATTGAACTGAAATGTAGCACAACCAGGTGGTATCTCAGAGAATGCATGGTGTGGGGGGAAGTCCCACACACCTGGTGTCTGAAGTGTCGTGAGTGTGGTAGTAGAGAGTGAACACAGGGAAACAAAGGATCTTTTGAGACAGGGTAATAGTTACAAATATAAGACTGTTGATAGAAGTTTCATTAGGACTGGTATTTAAATGATTTATAAGTCTTGGAGAGAAACTACACTTGCTCATAACACTATCATTAAAATCATAGAGACAAACATTGATTCAAATAGGGTTTAAAGAAACTTGAACCAGGTGGACAAGAGAATGGGAGTATATGTGTGTAGTATTCCAGAAGCAATCTGCATCATTTATAAGGGGCATAGCTACCAGGTTTCCTGATAAAAACCATGTTTATGCTTTGTGTTAATAGTCACACTCTTTTTGCAGATCCTAATGTATTGCCAGGTCTCCCAGAATTGTGTACTTACAAAACCAAGAAGGTATAGTATAATTAGTGCCAAACTATTGTTGAAAAGTATCCCTCTTCCATGTGTTCAACATATCACCAAATTAAATTGTGCTTTTTATATAATTTAAATGTAAGAGGGGAAGGCACAAAATGCATACAAAAATACAATTGGAAAGTTGTATGATCAGTTATTTCTTCATCAGATACATTTTTGAACATAAATATGGACTAGATAATATAAAGAATAAGATATATATTTTGTAAGCTACATTAAATTATAATCCTCATTTTTGTGCATACATCAAAGCAGACATCAAGTCTTAACAGTGAAGGGGCAAAATGAAAACATTAAAACTATGTCTAAAATAAAAACAAAGAGAGGGAGAAATAATATGTAATTGTCAAAGATAATATGAGCAAAAAGCATTGCCTATTGGGTGTCAAGCAGCAAGCAGATTTCACAGTCAGCAGATTTTCACCCAGCACTGGAAGACAAAAGGAAACAAGTATAGAAAGGTAGGACAGTGTTCCCAAGAAGGGGAGATTCTCCACTTTTAATTAAAAATCATTTCTTTGCTCCTATAGCTGTCCTCATTTTGATCTGATCCGATACACTTCACTTTCCAGCACAGATACTTAGCACACATGTCTAAGCTTTTCAAAAAGATAGGATAATTCAACTTGCAACCATCAGTCCTTAGCACTGTAGTGTTCAATTTTCCTAATTTGAGTTTAATGAATGCATGCATTTAGAGAACTCGAAGACCTTTTAAATAATTAAAATCTCACTAGGAAGTTACATTTGGGGGCTAAAATATCATGTGGTGAATTCCAGATCACTTATAGATAGCTTTTGAAATATTCACTATTTTAAGTTTCACTCTAATTTGCTCTTAACACTATTTCACATTGAGCAAAATTATATTTTACTTTCTTTCAGAAGAGGCACTATGAAGGGGCACTATGAAGGGGCAGGGCAACTTATTGAAGATTTATGATACATATGAAACTGTTAGCAACAAATTCCTGAAGTGCTTTTTATCTTGTTCTTGTTTGATTTAAGAAAACAGTGGCCCAGGGTGTACAGTTACTTGCCCAAGGTCACACAGTAAGTAAATGGCAAACAATATCCCCATTTCTCCAAAGAGTCTTCTTTTCATATATCATAGTAACTGGTAAAGAACGGCAGAGTGGGAAAATGACTTTTTCTAAGTCACGGGAGTATTTTGTGTCACTTTCTATGACAAATTGTCAGCCATATTTTCCAACTCAGAGTCATAAGGAATAAAGATAAGCCTCTAAAATAGCACCAAATAGCAGAAGAACATGAAATTTCTTGTGCACAATTCCCAAGTCCATCAATCATGAGTTGTGTAACCTTATATAGGTCATGTTGACTTCTCTAAGCCACCAAACTCTCATCCATAAAATGGAGATTAAAAAATCATATTCGTAGTGTTGTTTTGAAGATTAAATAAAACAATATTTTAACATGCCTGTTAGTTTTTGGTACATAGAAACATTCCCTGGACATAACTGATGCTCTTTTTTGCTTTTTACCTATTTCTCTAACCCCCGAATACATATTCATTCATTGAACGAAAGGTCACAAGTATTTGTGCCACATACCATATCTAGATGCTTGATACACTATGACCTATGAAGGACAGAACCTTAACCCTGAATCTTTTTTTTAATCTTTTTAAAAATATTTTATTTATTTATTTTTAGAGAGGGAAGGGAGGGAGAAAGAGAGAGAGAGAGAGAGAGAGAGAAACATCAATGTGTGGTTGCTGTGGGTTATGGCCTGCAACCCAGGCATGTACCCTGGCTGGGAATCGAGCCTGGGACACTTTGGTTCCCAGCCCGTGTTCAATCCACTGAGCTATGCCAGCCAGGGCTTAACTCTGAATCTTTAGAAAACAGAGCCTAAAGGAAATGAAAATGTTGATGATTTATTTAGAGGACAAAAATTGAGGAAAAAAGGGTAAGAAATGATAGAGAGTAGAGTAAAGAAAGATTCAAACAAGTATGTGTGGATTAAGTCCTTTGCTGGCTGCTGTTTTACAGAGTTTATAATGGACTCACTTCTGTAGGTGGCTCAGCAGGTGTGCTGCTTGGTCTCTATGAGGAACATCTCTGGACAGGCTGCAAGTAAAGCCATGGCCCAAAGTGGTCAATCAGAGAAAACAGAAGAGTTGTGTGTCAATTTTCTAAGTTCTGTTTTTCATTGGCCAAAGTTTACCCCACTGGGAAATACCTAACACTCCTTTCTGAAATGCAATGCCTACTGACTTGTGGTTCTGCTGAAGGATCCAAGATCTCAGCACTGTGCTCTGTGGCTTCATTCCCATGTGTCAGGTGGGTGAGCAGTCAGAATCTCCATGCTGTCACTGGCTGACCAGTTCTGCAGCAACGGCCACAGGGAAAGGCTCTAGACTCTCACAGAAAGTGAATTGCTGACCCTCAGAAATGGTGGCAGATTACAGGGGATGCAGACAAACTATGTAGTTGTATCATGGGCATCAAGAGAGAAAAACACTTAGAGAAGAAGAAAATAGTAAGATGTGCCCATTGCTGCCAAGAGAGTTAAAGCCAGAAAACTTTCATTGGATTGAATAACAGAGACAGGCTGGTTCACATTTGAAAAAGCACATGTTTTGGTGGTGTCCAAAAGACAAATTAGAGTGGAAAAGCAACACAAACAGTCTCTCCCTATTTAACATTCAATGCCAGACAAGAAACACAAAAAGCAGTATCACATCATGAGGGACTGGAGGGCTGGCATCAGAAAATACAAATGGTATTTTGATGTAGCCAAAATATTGAGGCATCTCCTGAGAGACTAAAAGAAATGCCAGCTTTGGCCGAAGAAACAATGCAATAGAAGCCATTAATTGCAGAATATGTAGAGTACAGTAATAAGAGTATTGCTACTATAACAGCAGCAATACTTGAAGCAAAGGAACTGAATTATTGGTAGAAACCTTAAAGACATAAAAAATATGAGGGAAAAATAAGTCCCTGTCTGTCTCCATCTCCCTCTCCGTCTCCCTCAGTCTCTGTCTCTCTCAAGGCCTGAAAGACAACTGCCAGCAGTGAGAGTATGCAGTAGTCAAAAATACAAGAATCAGACTTAGGGTGGAAAATAAAAGAATATACAAGTAAAAATAATAATTTGTTAATTTAAGTACCAATATTAAATGCTTAATATTAAAATTGACATATTGAGAGTCAGTGTGTACCTTTCCAAACAATAGAGTAGAAATATATGATTTTTAAAAGCAATCAGTACAAAAGGAGACTAAAAAGAATAAAAACCAATAAACAAAAGGCAGGAAAAGTAAAGCACATAATAAAATACAGGAGATATATGCAAACATCTAAAGTAGGTTTTAATAGATTATATATAGTCTACAAATAAATGTGTTAATAATCATGATAAATATAAGTCATTAAACATTTGGTTAGATAACAGAAATTATCAGATTGTACCGAAAAAATCTGAAGCTATTTAGGAAATGCAGACATAAAAGAGGATAGAAAGTTCAATGTGAACAGAAGATAGAACTAGCAAATGATATTCAGTAGAGATACAAGTCAAACAAAATAACTTTGTTGTTAAATACATTATTAGGGATTAAAAAAGATTTTAATAATAAAAATTTAAACATCCGAAGTAAAGTTAAAAAAAAACAGGTAAAGAAATTAAATTACAATACATGTAAGTTGTGTATATATATGTTGATACATGAAATGATAAAAGAAACACGACATGAGTGAGAGATTTTATTTGTCAGCCAGCGGAATGAAGAACTTTATTAAATCCCAGTTTCACATAAATAGATAACCTTTTGCACTTGTAACTTGATATTTATATTTACTTATTCACACTGATACAATCTTATCATTCACATTTAACGCACAAGCAAAACTAGGCCCACCATGACTTACTAATTTCTCAAGACTGCATAGCTTGAAAGCTCTATGGCCAGAGCTAAAATGGTTCTAGGGGATTCCTGGGCCTACACTTTAAAAAGATGTGTCCTCTCAGAAGATATCCATTTTTTTTCAGTGAAAATAGCTGATTTTGGGGGGAGGGGAATCAATCTGCCAACAGAATTATGTTAATAAATAGTCACATAAAATGTACATACATACACACATATAATTTGAAGATTTTTTAATTAAATGCTTCATATATCTTCTCACTTCCATTTCTTTTCTTTTTAAAGTGTTGTTCAGTTACAGTTGTCCCCATTCTCCCTCACCACTGTCCCCTGCTCTACCCACCCCCACCTCCCACGCTCAATCTCATCCCCCCTTTGGCTTTGCGTTCAGATGCTCCTTAGCTCTACCCTTCCCCTTCTTTCTCCTGTTTTCACTCTTCCCCTCCCTTCTGGTTACTGTCAGTTTGTTCCTTACTTCTATGTCTCTGGTTCTATTTTGCTTGCTTATTTGTTTTGTTGATTAGGTTCCACTTATAGGTTTGTTAAAAATAAATAACTGAAAAAAAAATTTTAATTTGCTTTTGAAATTTCTTAGAAGTTAATTTATTATCAGATTAAAATAAATAAATTGACATCTTCTTTGCCTCAAATATTATCTAATTTTATCTCTGTGGGACTTGGAGACAGTGCTTTTAGAGATCTTAGAACTGGGGAACCCAACAGAATGTCGTAGATATCACCGGATTGCTCTTGGCTCCAAACGCACTCGCTTGACCTGCTCTACCGTAAGAGGCTTTGCTGGAAGCACAGTTGGAAGCTCTGTCAGCAGGGAGCACCGGACAGACAGTGCAATGGTAAGGGGCTCCTCTTCCTACAGCTATTTTGTTCCTATATTTGTTTCTTTTTGCTGCTGCTGTGCCCCTGTACCAGAGACTTTCCTGAAGCCCAGAGCACATAGCTTCTCAACAAGCTTGCAGCCCCTGCCCTGGTCTAATGGCCGCCTTTTCGTTTCCCTCCTGAAACAGATACTGTCATCCATGATCTCGTGCTATCCTGGCAGCCATCTGGTTCCCAAAGCTCCAGCTCCAGCTCTGACCCTGCTTGACAGCCTCACTCAGCCTGTACCCTTGAACATATAAAGGTACCTTATGCAAACTTACCAGCAGCAGCACACTGTGCACCCCAGACTCCTGATACTCCAGCTTCCTTCTGAGCTCCTTTCTCTCCACCCACCTGCTCACCTTGTGGGATGTTTCCAGTTTGCCAGGACACTGAAGAACTCTTGCAGGGGCTGCAGCCACACTTCTCCGGAGATGTGTATTCCAGCCTTGGGGAGGAAACACACTCACTGGACTTTGTCCTTGCTTCCTTGTGTACTCTGAAATTCTCTTTAGCTCTTTATCATCGTTTTGCTTTTATTGAGAACAATTGTTTACATTAAACTTTTTATGTTTAAATTACATTGTGGTTCCTGCCTCCTGATTAGCTACTAACTGATACAAGGAACACCAAGTAAATGTGGAGGAAAGGGAGAATGGGATGTAGTTATAATGAGTTGTGTTGGTTACAATTCAACAGAGTAACAATGGGGATAATTTCTGAGACTGCAATTAAGGAAACTACAGAAATATTGTTAAAATACTTATTTCATTGCCTAATAAAGAAGCAGCTTGATAAATACTTGACTGCCTGGCTGAATAACTAAGTTAATGAGGTATATAATGGCAGTCACCACAGTCCTTGTTCCAGCCTCATTTTCCAGTTTGAAGCTGTTAATGTATGCCGAAATGATTACTATCTTACGTTAATCACATTCCCAATACATCTGTGTCTAAACAGACTTGAATTTATTTACAACGAAAATATAACTCTCCAGGATGGCATCATGTTTTTGACAACGTACAAACAATGTTAAATATAGGTTTAATTAGTTCATCTGTATGTCTACTAGCTTTGAAACTACAGAGAATTTCCAGATAAAACTTTGCTCTTTGCTCTCTGTTTTGCTAAGCTCTATTGATTATCCTGTTCTTTATATTTTTCTTTCTTCAGAGGACAATGTAATTACTTAGGTATGCAGTTATTTATTATGTTTAGCCTCTAGATCGCATTGATTAGAAACTGGGTGATTCTCAGTATCTTCAACTATTTACAAATTGTTCCTTTGGTGGGATAATTATTACAGATGGTTGATTGCATTTATTACCTATACTCACTTACAATGTATATAATAGTTTCTAGGGCTGCTAAAACAATTTACAACAAAGTGGGTTGTTTAAAGCAATGGGAATTTATTCTCTCACAGTTGTGGAGGCCAGAAGTCTGAAATCAAGCTGTTAGCAGGCCGTGCTTCCTCTGAAATGTCTGTGGGGGAATTCCTCCCTGCCTCTTCCAGCTTCTGGTGGCTCCTGATATTTCTCGGCATGCCTTGCGTTGTAGCTACACAGTTCCACCTCTGCCACTTTCTTCACGCGGCCTTGCTGCCGGGGCGTGTCTGTGTCTCTCCTCTTCCTGTAAAGACTGGTGTCTTGGATTTAAGTCCTATCTGACTTCAGTTTGATCTCATCTTAACAAATTACATCTGAAAGGGCCCCATTTCCAAACAATGTCACATTCTGAAATTCCTGAAGGACCTAACTTTTTGAAGTACTATTTAACCCACCACTGCAGGGATATTTAATTTCAAGATGGGGGATAGTTTCTAGGATGGTTTCTGAACAAAATATACACAGATTAGAGATAATCCATTTTAGTTATTTAGCCCAGTTTTATATTTGGAAGGTATTAAGCACTCTTTTATACTAAACACTTAAAATGGAGAGAAAAATAAATGGGTTTGGATATGGTAAACATGGTTCACCCAAGTTCCCAACCCCTCTTCTGCTTCAGTCTCTCTTAGGAGGGATGTTGCTTCATTTAGACCATTTGTGAACCTGATAGAGGTCAGCTAAATCCTTGCCACGGTTCCTATGGGAATCACAATATATTATTCTAATAAATAAATAAATAGTCTGGTTTTTAGACAATAAGCATATGGTTAAAAATAAAGGGAATGAAGATAAAAATTTCAGAGTTATACTCATTGAGAAAAGCAGTATTTGAATAAAGGAGGAGAAACGGTTATCAAAAAAAGAGAGTGCCAGGTAGGTTTTCAGGAAAGGGAAACAGCCAGGGCTGATGGCCCGAGACGGGTGTTTCTAGGCTGGCAAAGAGGTCACTGTGACTGCAGCAGGGTGAGCAAGGTGGCCGCACAGAGTTCCGAGGTGGCCGTGGGGTCAGGCAGCATCCTCTGGACCACAATAAGGACTTTTCCCTTTAGTCTGAGTAAGACCAGCTCACTGGAGGTTTTTGTCAAGAAAAATGAGGTGATGTCATTTATATTTTTAAAGATTACTAACACCGTTGTGTTGTGAGTAGTCTGGGTGGCGGGAACAGAAGTAGAAGTAGAGATGTTAATGAGAAAGCTTTTTGCAATGATACAAGGGACAGATCACTACAGCTTTGGTCAGGGTATGAGGAGTGGAGGTGGTGAGGTTTAACAGCACTTTATTTTTTAATTTAATTTTTATTGTATTTTCCCATCACCATTTAGTCCCCTTAGACTCTCTCCCCCCAGCAATCACCTCACTGTTGTCTGTGTCCATGAGTCCTTTTTCCTTTTTGCTCAGTCCCTCCACCTCTTAACCACCCCCTCAACTAGCTATCATCTGTTCTTCCTCTATGTGTTTTATCTTTATATATCCACTGGAGAAACTCACTGATTTTGTACTTCATAGACATAAACTCCCTCTTGTCCAATTCAGCAATGCCCTGTACATCACTAAACGTGATGGTCAAATCCCAGTGCCCATCACACATGTTCTGCTCCCTGATTAAATGGTAGGCCATCCATACACGGTGGTGGAGAAGCCCACAGACACCGATGTTGGGGGAGGGTAACCAGGAATTGAGTTTCAGCCATGTGTTTTTTTTTTAAAGAGATGAAGATCAACCTTTTTTTATTTACTATTATTCTTTTTAAAATATTTTATTTATTTATTTTTTAGAGAGGGAAGGGAGGGAGAAAGAGAGAGAAAAACATCAATGTGCGGCTGCTGGGGGTCATGGCCTGCAACACAGGCATGTACCCTGACTGGGAATCAAACCTGCAACACTTTGGTTCACAGCCTGCACTCAATCCACTGAGCTACACCAGCCAAGGCTCAGACATGTCTTACCTGGGAAAAACTGATAGCCCTCCTGCATGGATATATTGTGTATATGGTCAGACATATAATTCCAGAATAGAGGGAGAAGATTGAACCTAGAAAAATAAATGTTGGAGAGGTATGGTTGGTACTTTTCACGAAGATGCAGAATGAGATCAGCCAGGAGGTGAGTATATTTAAAGAGGGAAAGGAGGCATTTGATGTGAAGGAGTTAGAAGGAAGAGGAGGGTGCAGCACAGAGAATGCAAAGGGAAAGCCACTAGGGAGGAAAAAATATTAAAAAGCAAGTGGTGCCCTAGAAGCCAAAGGCACTGTCTCAAAGATATGGGAGTAAACAACGAGCTGTGGTAAACACTGCTGCTAGGTCAGGCAGGGTGAGGCTGAGAACTGCCCGATGGCTTTAGCATGTGGAGGTCACTGGCGATTTTGACCAGAGACAGTTTACTTAGGTAAACGCCTACAAATCACAAAATCTATATGTGTCTGTGGTTGGATGTATAGATGATAACATAAGTGATCCATGTACCTCATTTGGCTGTGGTTCAAATAGGTGATTTATGTCAGAAGTGCCTTAAAACTGGTAAAAGAATGCATACATGTAAAGCACCATCTTTTATTATTATTAATCATTGACATTCCATGAATCCATTCTCCTTGTCAATTAACTTTATTAAAGAACCATTTGCTGTGCTTTTCTTGTTTTGTTTTGCTTTTTAACTTCTTTATGTTTAGCTGCTTTCACTTTATGTCTTCAAAGATAGACATTTTTTGAGGTAACAGATACTGGAAATTCTTTACTAACTCTTTCTTTTTGAACCATGTCATATTTGTGTTTCTGCTAAAATTTCCATTGCACTTAGGTTTAAATATTGTTTTTACAATATTCTAGTACATCAAAAAGAAGTTTCCAACACAAGGCAGTGACTAAACCATTTCTTAAAGAGTGACATAGGTTTACATCATCTCCTAAATACAGATACACAGTGCATTTGGTGCACGGTCTATTTTTCTTTGAGAATATGGACTTATGTAGAGTGTGTAAGGACCCAATTTTGTTCCAGTTATTGAACATGTGGTCAGAGAATAAGACATTTGAATCTTTCTATGTCAAATCTCCATCTCTGAAATCAATGTAGTAATGACAATGTTTCTCTATATTCCTTTATACCTCTTAATTTTTATGGTTCATTTCTCAGAATGATGCCCAAAGATTAGTTGCTTCCATATTTCTAGTCACTTCTATTCTTCCAGTTTTCCTGGATATCTCATTACAAATACAGTTTTGTGTGTAAATGCCACTCTTTTTTCATAAAATCCTTGAAGTATCTTTTAGTCTTATTTAAAATCAAGGGAAAAAAAACACAGACTGTTCCTAAAATGTGTTATTAAGGTATTCATTGCACTGGTTGGGAAAATAATTAATATCAAAATATTGACACTAAGGCTTTTTAAAATAAAATCCAAATGTTTCATTGACATAGAGTTTAATATCCACTTCTGAAAACAGTATTATTAATATTTGAAGTGTGATCAAAACTTATCAAAAGTGAACAAGAAGATAATAGATAATAACTACACTTTACATCAGCACTGAAGGAATCAAATTTCTATGGTGTTTCAAAAAAGGACAAAGTATTTTAAGAAATTATTGAAATAAGTTTGAACCAGCTATTATTATACCCTTATTATTAAATAAAGAGAAGTTCCCTAGATGTTATGATAGAAAAAAGTTGAATAAAGCACATACCCTACCTTCAGGAAATTAATAACATAAGAAAACATACAAAAACAATATTATTTATGATGAATCTAATCCATGTAAGGTGTTTTGCTAGATCCTGGGGATGTGATAATGGTTAAGACAATATCTCTTTCCTTCTGGAGTTTCCTTTAAGAGGAATCCAATGAGAGAAATAAATGAGTATTTAAATAATTAAAATAACATCTGATAAGTGTTAGTAGTATGAATGAAAAGAGTATAATGGGAATTCAGATAAAAGCCACTTCATTCAAATATATATATTCATATATTCATATATATGAATATTCATACACACACATATGAGAAATGTGTTCTAGTAAAAATAGCACTGAATTCCAAACCTGAAAGAAGAGAGAAGAATGATGAAAGGTAATTCAAATCTTTCAAGGCACATTAGCAGAAGTAATGCATTTCACTACATTTCAAAGGTGGCATACATTATAAACTGAATTGTGTGACTCCCTAAATTCATATGTTTAAGTCCTAATCCTCAGTACCTCAGAAGGTGATTAAATTTGGAGACAAGGCCTTTGCAGAGGTGATCAAGGTTAAATGAGTTCATTGTAGGTGGGCCCTAATCCAGTATCAGGAGTGTCCTTACAATGAGAAGAGATTAGGGAGCAGACACTGGGAGGGGAAAGACCACATGAAAACAATGTGAGAAGTCAGCCATCTATACGCCTAGAAAAGAGAGTCCTCAGAAGAAACAATCTCTGCCAACAATTTGACCTTGGACTGTCAGCCTCCAGAACCGTGAAAAAATAAGTTTCTGTTATTTAAGCCACCCAGTCTGTGGCCCTTTATTACAGCAGCCCTAGTTTACTAATCCAGCATGTAATGAGGTCAAAGACATAAATTTGACATGTCAAAGCGTGTCTTCTGTACCTATTTTACAAAAGCTGAACTTCATCATGATGTATGTTTAAGAGTTTTACATTGCTTTAATGAGAGGAATAAGGATTTATCAATGTCACTGTATCTGCAATAATTAATGAATTGACAGGAAACATGACTGAAGGTGGGATGATAGCTAGGAGGATGGTGCAGGTATCTAGGTAGGAAATGATGTTAGTCTTGAATAGATACAGCGAGGATAGGAAAATATGTGAACTGCTTCAAGAGATACCTGAGAGAAGTAATGGCCAGGATTCGATGAACTGCATGTGAGTAATGTGAAGAGTCAAGTATGCCTCCCACAATTAGGTGGTAAAACACTAATTGGATAAAAAGAGGTCATTCACTGAGTAGATGATTATAAAAAAGTTGGCATATGCAACTAATAACCTCCCCCCAGGATGGAGGCACTTATTTTCTTAGATCCAGAGAACATTGGTTGCTGATGGTTTTCATCTCATTTACTTCTCAGAACTGCCCTCAGCTAAAAGGGTATTCTTTCTCAAATGTACACATTTTCCTAAGAAGCAGCCAATCTCCAATGACTGATTAATGCAGTGGTATAAGGTCTAGGCTATTTTCCTTCAAGGAAGATGAACCTGAGAGCCTCTGGATGCTGCAGAGACTGCTGGGTGTTTGCTGGCCCATATTCGACCTGTGTTGTTCTTGAAGCTCATCTTCTTCCATTGACCAATTCTATTTCCCTTACTCTTTGTAGGTTTCATTTCTTATACTGTATACTTTCTGCCTGTGCATTTTCTTTCAAGTTCTATTTACAACTGACTTAACAATATTGAACCAGGGGTTGTCCTAGAGAGGTTTTATATAGGATTTTTAGACCTTGATCATTTCCTCATTGGCTAATTGGCACTGAGGACCAGCATACTGGTGGTGTGTAGAACAGCGATGGGCCCTGGATACAGCAGTGGTACAAGTTTACTACTGAGGAATTCAGATGGATAACTAATGGAAGAAAATGTACTGAATGGTACAGTGGCTTAGACATTGGCAAGTGGTGGTGGGGATTGATGATCAGATGGACTATGGGGTTATTTGCCCATAACTAAGTGCTACCAATATGTCAAAGAAAGACAAGGCTGCGATTGTTAATCACCAACCTAAGTGGCTGTGAAAGTCAGAATGCCACTTTATAAAAGACCTTTATCTTCTGTATTCAAAGGACAGAAACTTAAACATCAAGCCCAGGACCTAATTACAAGTGTAGAGTAACCCCAGGAAAGGTTGAATTTACAATGTGAAAATCATGCAACTATGAGGTCAAAACACTGATTGGAAAGACAACATACTGCTGCAGTTCTAAGGGGGAACCTCTGAGTCAATGTACTTAAAATCAGTGAGAACCAATACCCTCCAGAGCTCCCTGAGTCTAAAGAAGTAGTCTACTTCTCCAATACATCTTATGGTTAGCTGTGCTTATAGAATTGTGTGTGTGTATATGTGTGTGTGGGAGGTGGTCTTCTTTGATAATACAACCCATTCCTTCCACCAGGATCTGTCTAATCATCCTGAACACCAGATTCAAGTGAGAATCAAATAGAATTAGTGCTGAATCTTCTAGAAACAGGCCAATAAGAATCTTGTAGAAAAGCCAGAAGGTGAAAGACAAATACCATATGATCTCATCTTTAAGTGGAACCTAATCAGCAAAACAAACAAGCAAGCAAAATACAACCAGAGACACTGAAATTAAGAACAAACTGATAGTAACCAGAAGGAGGTGGGAGGGTATAATGGGGGCAGGGAAGGAGGAAGGGTTTTTAGGAACATCTATAAAGGACACATGGACAAAACCAAAGGGGGATGGGATCAAGGGTGGGAGGTGGGGGTGACTGGGATGGGCCGGAGTGGGGGAATAGAGACAATTGTACTTGAACAACAATAAAAAAAAAAAATGAAATAAAATTCAAGATAAAGAAGACTCTTGCTGAAAATATAACTGGCTTGGTTGAGTCATGTGTTCTAATTAGATTCTTTGTTGAGGCACCAAGATCACCACCAGTCAGGAATGAGACAATTATTCATCCAGTTACCAGAATGCTATCAACAGCTGAGTTACAACTGAGGCTTTCCTACGGAATTGCTCTTGACCAAAGGAAATACCTCTCCTGAGGTTACTAACTCTCCTTCAAAGGTCAGCCCACATCTAGTGACAGGTGAATACCAATGCACAAAGTTTCAATTCCTTTGTTTTAATTTCAAAAACCTTCCAGGCCTATTCCATCTCCAGAGTTTACTGTTACTGGCCAAAGCCTGTAATGCAACTGTGTTGCAGTTCAAATGCTCTCTGTGCTGACTTTACTCTCTTTAATCTTGTATAGATATTCCCGAAGTACTTTTCTTGAAATTTCTTGTAGGTAAGTTTTCATGCAGGAGTCTACTTCCAGGGGTACCTAAGATAGTAGAAATGAGGAAAAGCAAATTAAAAGAAATACATATAAAGAGCTTAATTGATTTTTATAGTTATCTGAAATCTGCTGGAGCCTGTTAGATACATGAACTTGGAGCTTATTAAGGTGATCTATGCTAGAGATATATTTGAGAGATAGAGATGTAGAGACAGTAACTGCAGTCGCAGGACGAGGGAGGTCACCCAGGTCAAGTCTTCAAGTGAGAAGAGAAGAAAGCCTGAGACAGAATCCTGAAAAATAGCACATTTAATGGGTGGTCAGAGTGTCAGAATCTAGCAAAGCAGAAGGAAACACTGAGGATGTGAATAAAAATATTTAAGAAGAGAGAACTTCAATGAGTACAAGGAATACTAAGAAGTCAAGACAGCTAAGGTGTGAAAATCTACCTTTCACAAAAATGTTAGAGCTGGTGTTCTGGACAAGAACCAAATCGAGTGGTGAAGACAGAAGCCAGGTCACAGTAGTTTAAACAGCATGTGTGGTAAAGATTGGGAGATGCTCAGTTTAGACATGTCTTCCAAAATGTTTAATCATGAAAGATAAGAGAAAAATGACTGGAGTAAGATATGGGTTGAATGAGGTTTTTAAATTTAACTTTATGTTTGGTTATGGGAAAAGTGAATGCATAAATCATACATTCATAAGAATGTAAATAATTCTAAAATATTATTTCAAAGAAAGAGAAAAAGAAATTGCTATGGTAGTTGGATATATTCTTCCCTCCACGAAATTCTAAGAGCTTTGAAAATAAAGTTCTGAAGTGGCAAACTATGTTTGGGCAGTCTAAAGAATCCCCAGTTCTTTTACCATTTCTCTATTTAATGTTCAAGTTATGGCTTTATGAGTGCCAATGAGCAGAAGTGACATGAGCATTTTGCTGGTTGTTAAAAGCTATGAGAATATACCAGTTGGAGGAATATATGAAAGTGAATATAAAAGTTAAAATTTTCATTTAATAAATACAAATGTTTAACATTCTATGTGTATTGAAGTTAGTGATTATAATACTATTTTCAATTAACATAGACAGAAGATCTATGTACTAGCTTAATACATTCCATAATATATCTTTCAGTTTGTCTATAAAGAACTAGGAATTTTGCATTATGTTAAAAAGTTCTGGCCCTGACTCGTGTGGCTCAGTGGATTGAGCACTGGCCTGTGAACTGGAAGGTCAGAGGTTTGATTCCCAGTCAGTACACATACTGGGTTGTGGGCCAGATTCCCTGTTGGGGGTGTACAAGGAGCAACTGATTGATGATTCTCTTGCACATTGATGTTTCTCTCCCTCTATTTTTCCTTCCCTTCCTCTTTCTCTCTGAAAATAAATAAATACATAAATAAATAAAATATTTTTAAAAAGTTTTGATGTTCACATATGAAGGAGGAAAAGTAGTTTAGCAATTTTGAGTTTATTCCATTAAATGTTTGACTACTTTGGGCTATATTTGTTTTAAAGTCCTGAGATGTAGTTAGGAGCTAATTTACTTTAATGTCTGGGACAAAGTGTTAGTACTTACATAGCTGTCAATGATTTTTACATAGATTTCTAACAGCTTACTTAATTTCAATCGGTTGCAGGAACTAACTCACCAGAGAGCCAGTAAGAAATGGCTGTCCAGTGGTGAGGGTGAGGAAGAGAGGAAAAAAGTACTCAGGTTGCCTGATGGAGTCTTACCTAAGGGTGATGCATTCTCTAAACAGAGATGATATGTTTAATAAATACAAAATCACTGACTACAGTATAAAAATCTACGGATTGTCCTAAAGATGAAGATTGCATGGTGAATTGAAATAAAAGCATGTCAATGGGGTTAAAAAGTCACTTTTGAACAGTACATCCTAAGTATTTGAACTTGTTTGGAAAATGTTATTAAGACCCGAACAGACACCTCTCCTAAGAGGACATACAGAGGGCCCAGATACATATGAAAGGATGCTCAGCATCACTAGCCATCAGAGAGATGCAAATTAAACCCACAATAAGATACTACTTCACACTGGTCAGAATGGCCATCATAACCAAATCAATAAACAACAATTGCTGGCGAGGTTGTTGAGTAAAGGGAACCACTGTTGGTGGGAATGCAGACTGGTGCAGCCACTATGGAAAACAGTATGGAATTCCCTCAGAAAACTAAAGATGGAGCTGCCTTTTGATCCAGTGATTCCACTGTTGGGTTTATACTCTAAGTATCCTGAGACACCAATTCAAAAGAACCTGTGCATCCCCAATGTTCATAGGAACATTATTTACAATAGCCAAGTGCTGGAAACAGCCTAAATACCCATCAGTAAATGAATGGATCAAAAAACTGTCATACATTTACACAGAGGAATACTACACAGCAGAAAAAAAGAAGGAACTCTAACCCTTCGTGACAGCATTGATGGAGCTGGAGAACATCATGCTAAATGAAGCAAGCCAGGTTGTAAAAGAAAAATACCATATGATCTCATCTATAAGTGGAAGCTAATCGACAAAACAAACAAATGAGCAAAACAGAACCAGACTTGGAATTAAAGAACAAACTGACAGTGACCACAGGGAAGGGGTAAGGTGGATGACAGGGGAAAGAAGGGGAAGGGGCAAACCAAGGAATATGAATAGAGGGCTCATGGGCATGGACAACAGGGTGGGATTGACTACAGTCAGGGACAAGGGAGGGCAGTGGGGAAAAGGGTGGGCAAACTGTAACTGAATAACAAAAAATTAAAATAAATAAAAAAACAAAATAAAATAAAATAAAACAAAATCTAAAAAAAGTAAGAACATTATAAATGAGAGACTACATATCTGGATAAAATTCAGTTTAACAGTATAAAATAAATGTGAGAACAAGGAAAATCATGTCAAGATTCCCTGTTTTGATGATAAACTAAAGCAGTGATAGATTTCTATGCACATTAAATCTTCTTATAAATACTACAAAAATAGTGAATTGTTCCTTTCTCTGTGGCTGTAATTCTTCCAGCTGCAGGTAAATGTTGTAGAGGTATAAATTCTACTCAGTGATAAGCATCCCATAGCTAACTTTGACTTTTGGCTTTTATTGAATTGATAGATAAACTGGACAAGTTGCATGCCATTCAATGTGCTTGATAATATAATTAATTTCATCTAATCTAATTAGTTAGATTAATTAATCAAAATAATTCATCAGGTGATAGGTGCTGAAGCTGCAAACATGTACTTGGTTGAGAGAATACATACTGAAACATGTGCAAGGCAGAAAAATCAAAGGCAGGTGCTCCAAATGGAGACCCTCCCACAGGGAGAGATGGAGACCAGGGAAGACAAGAAAAAGGACCAGACAGCAAAGGGCCTTTAGTCTTCAGAACTTCCATGACTTTTTCCAATATTGAAACCCATTTCTTCATCTTTTCCTGAGTTATTGGGCATCTGTAACTTTACAGAAAATATTTTCCTATAGTCAAGTTGAGAAATCCTATCCTTTCAATCCAAAGTGGCATAAATAAAAAAATAATAATTCTGTATAAAGGACATAAAAATATGAATTTGAAGGATATACCAGAAGAATAAAAGTAAACAGGATGGGAAAGCAGGAAGACAGGGCAAACTGAAGGTAGTAAATAATGAAATTTTTGTAAATATAAGTTTTAAAGTCAGTCAAGAGTTTTTGTTTACTTTAGTAAAAGTAACCAAAAGATATGTGAATTATGACCTCTATTAGTGCAGTTGGAATATTTTCTTCCTTGAACTGTACTTGTCCAATGGTGTGACAGAGCTATTTTCCAATGTTGATTCAGAATTTTCAAATGCTATTGTTTATAATTCTTTATACAATGATATAGGTCATGTTTCCAATTTTAATTAACTAAATATCAGAGTTTCTGTGCCTCTTCAACTAGAATAAACTACTAGAAATAAAGTCCAACATTTCTCACTGAAACTCAAAGAAAATATTCTTATGATCTTTGACCACTTACTATTTTTTGAGAGGTCATTTCAATAATTTATACTTTTGATCCAGGCCATTGTATTTCTTCTCTGTTTACAACAGTGCAAAGGTAATGGAATGGAGTACTATAGGATTGTAGGTGGTATAGGGAATATATTCTGAATGCTATTAGCTTCTGCTACATCTACTAGATGTATTCACACTTGGCACATAATACTCTCATGAAAATGACATGATCCCAAAACAGAAAGTGAGACATGGAACTCTTCCCCATACAATGAAGAGAAAAAGGCAGGAAGATATACACATACTGATTTTGGTTACACTGGATACTTGCATGGGCACCTTCAATTCTCTAGCAACTGCCAGATCTGGTTTTTGTTTCATTTTCTGAGGCTATTTCTCTACTCTGTGTTAAATCAGGACCTCCTGAGACATGACATATTTGATGTATCATATTTTATAATAATGAAATATTACATGTCAAGGGTTATTACATACCCAAAAGCAAGCAAAACAAAGGAGCAAGGAATAACAAGGTGCCTCCATAGCTCCAGAGGACATATTTCTTGGTGGTTGAAGTATTAGTGACTGGTTCAGTGCACTTCAACTTGAAAAAAATGAAAGACTAATAATGTCATTATCCCAGGTTCTGCTTCTACTTAAGGATTACCTTGGACTGCACAATAACAAACAAAATGAGAAAGGAGAAAAATGTGGAAGAAAATGTCAAGCAATCTCACTATAGACAGATTTTTTTCATAAACCTTAAAAAATCACAATCTAAATATCAACCTGATCTCATATTCTATTGTATAAGGCTGCATTACTAATATTTATAATCAATTTCCCAACATGTGTTTAAAATATTATATATTCACTCACTCAAGCACTTAATGTATATTTGAATATTTAGATAAAAAGATCAACTCTATCTTCTCAGGCCAGTGAGAGAAAAAGCTGTGCAAAGAGAACCCAAATCCATCAGAGATTTCAACGTATCTGTGTGTGTGTGTGTGTGTGTGTGTGTGTGTGTGTGAGAGAGAGAGAGAGAGAGAGAGAGAGAGAGAGAAATGGTCCCAACAAATTTTATAGGAAGACTGTAATTCTCAATCTATTTATTTCTTTAGATCATTAATGCTTAACACGTAATATTTCACCTCAGCATGAGTCTCATGTGTTTTTCTCAACAAAACATTCATTTGTCCCTGGTTGAAACATTCTTCGTGTTAGGCATTGACTCTGTTATAGACCTGAACCTGCCAATACAGGTAGTATTTTTCTGTGGCAAGATTTTGACCTCTTTATTGGAGAAAACTGTTCAATCACCCATTTGTGCATTATTGCTTGAAAGTGTTATACTTTACCCAAGGTTAGGTCAACTACTGCAAGTTGATTTTGCCATAATTCCATTCTAAACTTCTGGGAGGTATCTTGCTTTGCCTCTTAAAGTGATGAATGCCCTAATAGAGGTAGGGGAATTGACCAGTGTACTACAGAAGAGGAATACATTCTGAGTGCCATTATTTCTGATGGATTGCACTAACATAAGACTTTCCTATGCAGAAAGCTTTAAAAAACCATGCTGTCTGATCTGTGCTGGGGTACTAAGTAAGGAACAAGTAGCAAAAGGGCTTTCCAAGCAGAAAAACAAACACAAGTAAAAGCATTGAACCATGAAAGTGTATTCTGTCTAGAAACAAAGACAAGAACCACTTGGAAGACACGTAACTGCCTCCTTGGGAGTCAGAGTACGTGATTTTCCTCTCTGTCTGCCCTTCTTATTTATGACAGTTTTGTCGATTTATTCATACTTTTCAATAAACTCAACTGTGCACCCAGCAACATGCTGTAAGCAAGAAATTAAACCTATAAAGAACATTGCCTACTTCAAAACACCAGTATTTCAGACAATTATAATAAATGTAATAAAAGTGATAACAGAGGTAGCTTCCAGGAGCAAAGGCAATAATCAGTAGGTAAACCAGCCTGGCAGAACAGGATAGGGTGCGTCGGGGAGGGAGTGGACAAGCAGGGCTTTGTGGTAGAGAAGCCAAATGCCAGATTTATTTTAAAAGATCAGGAGGAAATTGAAAAGAAAAGACTAAAAGAGAAGGTCATTTTAATTAGAGAAATAAACAGAGATACAGAGATTGTTGGTGAATCTAGAACACAGAGTGCAAACCTAAGAGCGGTGAAAATGTACAGCTGAGATAATGTTAGTAGGTGGTACCAGGAAGGCTGTGAGGTCCGTGTTAAGGAATTTCATTTTGATCCAGAGCCACATGAGCAGTGGTTGAAGGATTTTAAAACAGACATAGCACAACCAGCCATTCATGTGGACAGATTATGCCATAGGTCTGTTGGATTTGAGGATGATGGATGACAGATTTGAGGATGCATTAGTAAAGGGAGGGAGACCAGGTCACACAGCACTTAAATGAGAATGGATGAGAAGCCTAATTAAGGCAGTACTAGTAGATCTAATCACTAGAGATTAGTGAATGCACTGATCATAAGCATATTATCAGGCAAACATGTATGACTTTGTGGTTGAGTGGTAGGGGGGCCGAGGGGGAGGAAACAAATTTGAACTTACTTTCACCTTTGCATCTCTGGTAAATTTGTGGACAGTGTAGTCAACAAAAAAGAAAAAAAGAAAGAAAAAGGAAAAGAATTATTAACTTTCAGACTGAAAAAGTACATCTTTATTGCATTTCAAAACACCACTAAAATTGCAAGAGGCATTAGGTTCACAAGAACCAAAGCATGGAGAGAAAGAAAAAAATACATTCAAGAAGCAATGTAGCTGAATATTTTAAAGTAAGGGGAAGGGCCCTGGCTGGCATAGCTCAGTGGATTGAGCGCAGGCTGCTAACCAAAGTGTTGCAGGTTCGATTCCCAGTCAGGGTACACGCCTGGGTTGCAGGCCATGACCCTCCGCAACCGCACATTGATGTTTCTCTCTCTCTATCTCCTTCCCTTCCCTCTCTAAAAATAAATCAATAAAATATTAAAGTAAGGGGAAGGGATGGATATTTTAGCAGAGCAGAGAAAGAAGAAACCTAAATTATAAGAGGGATAATGATATGCATAAAACTTGTCTAACTCTTCCGAATCTTTTAAGTGTTTAGGGTTTGAAGGGACTGGGCAAGGTGGAGGACAAGGGACTGAAATTAGAAGCAATGGATTAGTAACAATATCTCTCCCTCACCTAGGGTCCTAGAGGAAGTTTATCCTCTGTAAATACTGGATTTGAGTTCACCAGGCTGCAAGACATCAGGCACAGGGGCAGACAAAGGTGAAGCAATAGACAGAAGAAAGAAGCATAAATGAAAATGTTCACTCTGGATCTTATGGACCCCTACACGCTTCCAGAACATTGCTGGACTCTGCTCCCAGAGTGCTTTCTGACATGCATATAAAACCTCTTATAATACACTGGTTGCAAATTCTTTCCAGGGTGGGGTGATGCTGGAGAACAAAAAAAAACTTTTCAGCAACAGAGGAAATATGCACCCATTAGAAAAGTCTATTCATGTTTAAATACTTTTAGAGTAAATTCTGTCAGCTAGAAGCTTCCATTGCCTATTCCCCTTCCAACCCAGTATTAGTTTCCTAGGGCTGCTGTAAAAAAAATTGCTACAAACTAGGTGGAGTGAAACAATATCAACTTATTCTCTCATAATCCTGGAGGCCAGGAGTCTGTAACCAGGGAGCTGACAGGGCCACACTGCCCCAAAGACTTTCGGGAAAATTCCTTTCTGGCCTGTTCCAGGTTCTCGTGGCTCCAGACATGCCCTGGCTTGCAGTAGCATAACTCTAGTCCTTGACCCTATCTTTACTTGACCTTCTTCCTAGTGCCTCTGTCTTCTTTTTTCTCTTATGAAGACACTTGTCATTGGGTTTAGGGGCCACCCTAATCTAGGTGGACTTCATGTGGAGCTTCTTGGCTTAACTACATACATAAGCAAAAAGCCCCCCCTTTTTTTTCCCCAAATGAGTTCACACTCACAGGTTCCAGGGGTTAGCAGGTGAGCATATGATTTTGGGAGCCATAATTCAACCACTACATACCCTGCACTCCCAGAGCAGAACATGCTGCTGTCATTCTTAAATATGAACTGGCAGCCGTGGAATACTTTGAAGGAAGTTGAGAAGGGATTGATACAGGAGTGAGAAAAGCAGACATTGAGAAGATACGAGATGAGATCAAGGTCCGTGCAGAGGAATTTTTGTTTTGTTTTGCATCATTTTTTTTTGTTCTAGAGAAAGCAGCAACTGTCTGATATTGGAGAAATGGAGATGAGAACTGATGGACATGCACAATGGTCTATGGACAGTAAGTGGGGAAACATGACTGGTGGTCTTACTTTTCTTGCTGATGCAATGTGTCAACTGGACCCTCCAAAATGCAGGCACTAAAAGTTAGGAGTGGAAGTGACTCATGGAGGGACAATGCCTGTAAAACAGAAATGGAGTAGGAATCAGAACTGGACAGAGAGCCTCAGAACATATTGCACACAGTGTCTCCAGAGCCAAGTAATAGTAATCCATAGTTTGGCAAAAATGAGTAGGCGGTCGTACAGCCACGGTGTTCAGTCGCTGAACAGCAGGCTGCCCAAGAAAAGGGTAGTATTTGCTTCAGACTCTGGGCTGTCAGCTCATGGCACTCCTTCAGCCCCTCTTTGGCTTTCTATTTGGAGGAAGAGATTTCTGTTAAAACTGAAGGAGAGCAAGGATTTCTAAGAGCGGTTGTATCCTTAACCTAAATTTGCCCTGTACTCTGACCCACTGACTAAATTTTCATAATCCTGGGTCACTTTTACTTAGGGAGCATTACATTTGGATATGGCATAGAAAAACTCTTGAACATTTGCTATTGTTTTGTTTTCTTATACAATGTAACTTAGCAGTGTAAAAAAGATAGTATTTTGAAGGAAAGACTAAAGACTGTATCCCATGAAAGACCTCCAGTCCCCAGCAATGCCAGCCCCGAAAATTCAACCCACAGAATCTTTACTGGCTGAGAAAAAACAAAACAAAAAAACAAAAGAGAGTGAAATGCCTAAGAAACCTGGAAAGAAATTCTAGAGAATACTGGGACAGCTAAAGAAACATATGCAAATGTAACCACAGATTACCAAGAATTTGATAGTAACCACACTAAGCTGCAAAATGGGAAGGAAATACAACTGTATATTCCATTCAGATTTTTAACTGAAAAACATTTGTAACTGGAATGAAAAACATTTAACTGAAAAACATGTGTCTGACATACCTGCTGGCGAGCTGAATTTTTTTTGCAAACAATTATGGTAATAGCTTGCAGTAAAGTCACAGTTTTTCACAGGTGTTAAATGTTGAAAACCACTGAGTTCTGTTGACAATGCAAACACAGTAAATCAATTATGAACATGACAAAAATATCTTGAGGTAAAAGAAAAGTGGGTCAAAAAGAGCAGTGTTTGTATTTTTGATGTTGTAAAATGTTCAGAGCCTTCAAATGCAAGGGAAAATGAATCCCTTATACTAGAAAGCTTTACAAAAATTCTCACCGACAACTGAAGCAATCTAGTATAGCTTAACATTACTGATAAAAATATTTGTATGCACATATTAATCATATAATCATATATGTATAAGTGTATGTGTACAAATTCACAATTTTTTCTTACATGAAATAGAAAAAAAATAATTAAAATTGACCAAACAGTATCCACATGCTTTTGAGGAAAAACATAAGTGTGTAACTATGGAAAACAATTTTTGAAAATGGCATCAAATCTTTCACGAGATATGTGTTAACGGCATTACTTAAAAGTTGCTCCATTTCTCCCACAGTTTATACAGTTTATAACTCCCACTACACCTGTGTGGCGACATTCCAAAATGTAAATGGTTCTGTGGAAACCATAGCGAGCACCTTCCTGGGAAATGTGAACGAGCTGCCACAGAGACACACAAATGGAATCTAAAAGGGATTATTGGCTATAGAGATAATTATACGTCTTTAATACCTGTCCTTTCAAGTCATCAGATTGTGTAAAATTAGTCTTGATACATGCAAGTGAAAAGTAAGAAATAACTTGTCTAAACCTGAACTTCTTCAGGAGAGATTCATAGAGACAGTTCTGGTCATCCCAAAATCCACTGCTTAAGGAAGAGAATTCCAGTTTCCCTCTAAGCTTGGACTTCCATCTCAGTTTGTAACAGGGTACAGCCAAGAGGGGTGAACCCCAAACAGGGATTTGGAATGGGGTCCAGAACTCAAGGTGTCCAGGAAATATTATGATGTCCTCAGCCCCGTCCTCCCCGACCTACGGCCACAGATGTGGGTTGGGGGAAGGGACACATGGAGCAGGGCCATTGAGAGCTGTTTTGCATAGCAGCAGCTTTGCAGCTAACCTCTGGTGTGGTCATTTAACTCATCTATAACCTTTAACTGGTTGCATAGATATGTTAAATAGCTGTGGCAATGCTCTGAGCCAGAGGGATGGAAGTAACTCCCCCACAAGATGGAACTGGGAGGAAACTCCCCCTAGTTACAGCACCTGTGTGAGAGCTTGGAGATGATTGGCTCCATGACATGGGGCCATGCCTACCCAGACTCACGATGGCAGCCCAGTAAAGCTGGAAGGATATGAGAATGCTGGCAGGTGTAGCCAATTGTGGGAGGAGTCAGAAATGGGGCTGCAGAGGAACATTGGCTCGTGGATTTAAACCCAGACATGGCAGCCATTGGGGGGAAGGAACCACACGATTTTGGCTGAGTGGAGACTTCCACAGCCATTGTGCAGGGAGAACCACTCGGCTTTGCAAGAGTGGGGACCCCCGCAGCTTTAGAAAGGGGAAGCACCACCCGGCTTTAGCAGAGATCCTGGCAACACAGCTGATGGTGCCAGGAACCAAATGAGGCCTACCAGCTGAGACGGATTACTGAGAACTGGGGGCCACCTGAGCCAGGGACTTCTATTTCTTTTCCTGAGATATGGTACCCCAGCCTGGGCAAAGGGGGGAAGGAAGGACCGTGTGTGTTTGTGGGTATTTTAAGGGACTTTGTGATTTTGATGAAGACATTAGGTCAGTACTTTAAGTCTGTATAGCATTAAATAAACATTTCCTTTCCTTTTCATGAATCTCTGGCATTGAGAGATGTCTTTCCTATAAAGCGGTGGACATAACGAGCCTGGGGTGTTCCTTTCGGGTAATAGTATATCACCTCAGGCCCCCTTTTGTTCTGTAACAAGTTGACCCAGGAACAACAATATGACAAGGAGTTTGTCACATATTATAATGGGAACTGCATGTCTTCTTCCCCCAAACAGACCATCCCAAGGAAGCAGTTTCTGCTGGAGCCTCAGCCCCTACACTGAGCTGCAGTAGGGCCCCCTAGATTCAAGATTCTGAACCACTACTATGAGTTTACATGTGGGTCCCCATTGACCCTGGAGTAGAAGCTCATGGGTTCTTTCTGAAAGCATCACAAGGACTGTGGTCTGCCTCCTTAACTCTCACTCCAGGTCCTGCGAGCTCACCTCAGGTTTCTATCAGCTGCCCCAGAACAGAGCAAAAGAAACTGCTTGCCTGTCACTCATTCGTATCCCCACACGTTTTAACAATAAGTGTGGTTCCAGCAAGTTGGATATATCTGTGCAACTATTTGTCTTTCTTTTAGCATGAGAGAAGGAAAAAAAAACAAAAAATTAATTTGGAAATTTGGATACACACAGAAATCAGGATCCCCAGCTTGATTCCCTAATCAGAATTCCACTTAATGACAATTTGGAGTCTTTTAACAAATTCTGGGGGAACGAGAATGTTCTTTGTTCACCTGTCATTTTAGCTCACAATACATTCACTTAAACAATAATATCAAGATATAAATAAAAATTCAAAAACATATAAATGTTTACTGATATTCTATTTGCTCAAAATGATTTACTCCCAGCTACCATTTTGTTTGTTTATACATAGAATAGGAGGAAGTTGAGGTTTCTCATATATTAACTTCCTTATTTAACATTTATCCCCGGAAGGCAAGATTCTCCTATGAACATGTGCTAAATGGGAAAAAGGGCAAAAGATGTATTGGTATGAGGCTGAGAGTATAGCTATGCATGTGAACTCATCACATTTTATTTTTTCTTTTTGCAAGCTATATTCTGTGTAGGGTTGTTGAAAATGGAAAGCTAAGTAGATCTAAAAACAGCATATAACATTTGATTTACAATCAATATAAGATATTTCTGACAAGTTGAAAGAAATGGTCAGTTTAAAAATTATTAATTGAATGCAGGATTCTAACTTAAGATGCAAGCAAGTCTTTAAGCTCTTCATTAAAACAACTGAATCACTATATCTAACCTAACCAAAGTCTCCAATGAAATATTAAATAATATAATTTATCATTTAGGAATTACTGTATTACTCTGGAAATGGATTTAAATGACACCATTAAAATAATGTCACCAAAGAGAAGCACTATAAATGATCTTACTCTCAGTCCCTTCAAATGCTTGAAATTAAGACGGAATAAATCTTCACTTTGGGAAGATTTCCCAAATTAGGATTGATATTTTATGAATCATTACTTTTGGATGCATTATACTTTGGGACACTCAATTTTCTAGGAGAAAAAAAAGCAATTCTAGTCCCCGTAGTCTAACCCCTCTGCTTTCCAGGGTTGACAAAATTCGGGTTTGCTGAAAAAGTACTGATTCCCAAGTAATCACTCAGTGAGTGCTTGCTGAATGAATGAAGTAAGACTATAGAACATAGCTGGACAAGAAGTCATGGCATCTTAAGAAAGCTTATTATAATTCCTTCAAGAGAAACAGTAAATGAGTATATAGTGTCAAATTCATGCCATTACAACAACCCAGGATGCTATGCACTCAGCTACCCTACTCACCTCCCATCCGTCCACTTCCTCCTCATTTCCACAAGCACATCACGCCCCTCCTTCTCTTTGGTGGAAGGGGTTGTCTTTATATAAGCAATCTTCTAATTTGGACCTCATTAATGTTTTCATTCTTCATAATCATCCTTCAGATTTCATTAGAACTTTTTTCCTCTAGGTATAGAGGTACTAGGTCAAGTACTTCTCTTCTCTCATTTTTTTTATTAAATTTTTTATTTTAATCATTGTTCAAGTAGTTTTCTCCCTTTTACTCCCATTCCAGCCCATCCACCCACTTCCCTCATTTCTTAGCATTAAACATTTTTCCGTTTCCAACTTTCAGTTATGTATTCATTTTTGTCAATTTTGAAGCATTGTTGTCACTTCCCTAAACTGGGAGCTCTGAGAAGGTCAGTGGTATTTTAGTTTGTTCAAACTTGTACCACTAGAGTACAATATAGTAGGTGTTCAGAGAATCAAAGAATATATGGCTGAATATGAACGGTCCACAATTTGCTACAGAGTCAACCAATTATTGCAGATCAGATGATGTATCTGTAAAATTGGGCATGGTTATCTTATCTGATGCAATTATATTTATTTGTAATATGGCAGAGAGATGCTGAACGGGGTACATTCTCTAAAGCTTCAGTCAGGACAATAATGGGATCACTCCTGCCTCTGCCACCAGCATGTGTGTATGTGTGTGTGTGTGTGTGTGTGTGTGTGTGTGTAGTCTACATTCTTTTAACATTGTAACAAAATAATTAGATACTGGGACTGGGGTAGGTGCAATATACCTGTCCAAACATTACAGTGAAAATAACATCTGTATATAGAATATATTACTTGAATTCCAAAGCAAAAGACTTACTTGTCCTTGTACAGTGTTGGACAAAAGTGGTTTACAGTTGTTCATATGGAAAATAGCACAATAGTTAATAAGTAATAATGCAAAAATAAACTCTGTGTTTTGCATACTCACAACAGTAAACCTATTTTTTCCCCACCCTTTATTTCGATTCAGTTAAAATGATTATATTTCCATCAAGATGGGAACTTTAATTTTCAGAAACAATTAGAAGCAGGCTCCACTATCATGTTAATGTCCATGCACTTCTAGTACCCTCATCAGTTTTAGCTTCACTGCAATCTTTGTGGTGTACAAGAAACAAAAACAAAACACATGTAAATAGAAAAAACAGAAACAAGAAAACAACATAGTGTAGACACAAAGGATAGCAGGAAAAGAAAAATCTGTACAGACTGACCTATTTTTCTGGAAAGAACTCTTAAATATATTTAAATGTTTAAAAACTTCAGGTTATAAAATATATTTTAGAAAATAGTACTGTGGATTTTCTAAAGATCTTAGGATAAAATCAGTAAATTTTGTATTTAGGCCTTAAAATGCTAACATAAAATGTAAAAAGCTGTTCTCTTATACTTGAGTAACTTTTATTATTATATTTTCAACAAATATTTCCAAATAAGTTCAAAAATTTAGGCCATCTATTCCTTATAATTATGTATACATTGCTTATTATGAGAATGAACCTTAGTAGATGATTTTACAAAGTGCAATGGATATCACATAACAGTTAAACATGAAATAAAATTTAAAAGCATTGAAATCTAAACCAAGCCTGTTTGATAAAGTAAAACACAACAAATAAACATTATTAAAAGTAACTATATACTATTTATTTAACTTGAAGGAAATCATACATAAAAATAAACACTGTAAAAAGTATGCATGATCAATGATTATGGTTTACTTGAAACCATTATGGTCTAAAAGTTAAAGTTATTTTATACTCAAGAACATATTATATCTATTTCAGAAATAATTTATTCACTTACTCTTGGCAACAACAACAAAAAAATGTTTGTACTTACAAAACAAAAAAATAAAATAAAAAAAAACTTGCGCAGGAAGTCATAAGATACAGATGTATACATAACTGCAAAATACTTAAAGTTTTTCAAAATTTCTTTCATATATTTGAGAATTATTTTATAATAGTTAACTTCTAGCTTGACTAGCAATCTAATTCTTTGGCACTGATTAAAAATACAGTGATCTAAAATTTTGCTGTTAACATTAGGTAGACTTTCTTAATGAAAATATAATAAAAGCTGATCATTCATTCTCATACTTTAGGTTTGAAATTAATTAGTCTAACAGAATACTAACATTCAACCATACACGCATATTATTAATTTTATCAGAGGAAATAAAATTCAAAACCAAAGATGAACAAGAAATTAAGTATCAAGAAAGCGAAAAGATTTATATTGACCTGAATCCCTTCTCTGATTCTGAGTTAATCTACCAGTTACAGTGTAAGGTCAATAATAAAATCATTCTAATTTATTCAGAGAAAAACTTTGTCAATTTTAGATTAATTTTATAGCTATCAATGGAGACCTGGTTAAAAATCTGAAGAAAAAAAATCCTGGATGAAAGATTATGAAAAATAGGGCACCCACGAAAAGCACAGTCCCAGCAATTGTAATATCAAATATAGTCTAATAAAAAAACAACTATTAATATTTACTATGTCTTTTTTTGTTCCCCTTAAACACATAGCTTTGCATTTATGTGGATGAGTCTAGTTCAGTAAATCATTCACTTGAGCAAAATTAATATTTAAGGATTGATTGACTATGGAAAAACTTATCATGAATCAAATGTTTGAGAAAATTTTGTTTAGCACTCTGATGGGTTTGAACTTGATTAAAGCACCAACAGAATATGAGCACACATTTTCCTACGGATCAACATAATATTGTGATAAATGTTTGAAAGTGGACATTTCCTATCAAGGCAGTTTTGCAATCCCATTTAGAAAAAAATGCAGTATTTGTCTCTTTTCCTTCAAATTTGTTATATGAAAAAGTGCTGTACAAGAGAAATTAAATCACATATCTGACCTATTCCCTGGAGTAATTTTCTGGTTTGTGATTGGTTCATTCCTTAGCTGTTGTTCAGCTGTACACACAGTCAACCTACTCATTGATGTTCTAAATTAGAATTGTCTTGTCCCTCAAGACTCAAAAATCATCTTTTTATATAATCAGTGGTCAATAATTCTCCTTCATTTAGAACTCCAGTTTTTACTCCTTTGATATATTTTGGAGGTCTCAGTGAATTGCCTTAATTTTTTTATCTATCAAACATTTGAATTAAAATTTTATTTAAAACCCTTTATCTTCTAGTCAGCTTACAACTTGACAAATATGAAGTTATTTTGTTTTGACCTCAAGGAAATTATTTTTAATATTTTATTGATAACATACTTTATCCTTTAAGCACACATCATTTACATGAATATATATTAAATTATACAGAATTAATTTATGTATGTACACAAAATGGAGTAACTTACAATGTCATTATTCTTTTACATGTATGTATGAATTTCAATAGCAGGAAATAACCAGTTTATATAACTTTCAGCTTTAAGAAGTCAGATAAAGCTGTATCTTTATATATTTGTTCTATATTGCTCTTCGTGTCTTTTTACCATTAATAACCACTTTCTCAAATGACATGTTATAGGAAACATTCTTAAAGAATCATTTAAACTCCCTGAACTTTGGTTCCTGCTATAAATTGATTTTATACACAGCAGTCTATTGAAACCATATAAAATAGTTTTGCGATTCTAAACCATAGAAATGTATGTGTTCTTTTGCTAAAAGATGAACTTAAACCCTGGTGTGATTCTTTATTCACAGTATTCTTTGTGAACATAATAGCAACATCACAAACCCCAGATAGAGAGCTTGGGTTAAGTGTTTATGTAACTCTTTTTCTCAGTATGTAATTTCTTCTTCTTTTTCCATATTTCTTTAACTGACTCTCTTAGTCCGGCCTCATTATATCTTACTTTAGCAATGCTTCAAAATGCTGGCAGTAGTGAAAAGGCTCTTTGCGCTGAGAGGAAGTGATAAAGGTATAAATTACATGGGTAGATGAAGAAAAGATTTGCCCTAAGACTTTAAACCCATTTTCCCTGTCATGATTTGGACAAATTCATTCAGTGAGCTAATGAACTATGAAAAATGAGCTACATTTTAAACACATTGTTTGATAAAGAATGTTTTACTAGGCTTCGTTTTATCATTAGAGAGCTGTGGCCTCATATACCGTGCTAGGGAATTTTGATATGTTTAACCTATCTTGTATTTTTGGGAAAAGTAATGAAAAGAGTGAGAATTATCAAAAAAAGCAGCTTTATCCCTCTGTTGAGAAATCTGATCTATTTAACATGCTTTTGTATGGCCAATAGAATTTTTCTTTCTGTGTATCTCTTTTTACATAACTTGATTTATTCAAAACAATTTATTGTGGCTGACAGACTTTATAAGAAGAGCCTGCTTGAGAACTGAAACTAATAATGTGGAGAAAAATAATTGCTCGGGTCTGACAGTGAGACAGAGGCTTAGCACAATGGTGAAGAACAGGTCCAATTAAGTGCTGGATCCCACAGATTAATAACAGTGTAGATCAAACACAGGGCAATGGGAAGGATTACAAAAAGGCTTTACTGATAATTTCATGCAGGCCAAGAAAAGAGAGTTCTTTAGGACTTTAAATATTATTTTATAGAAACACTGTGAAACAGCTGTTCCATGTCTTCTATGGAGTCTAAAAGACAGAGACCATCTTCTTTCTGCAACAGGGAGATTTTTTTATCTCTTTTTTTTGTTAAAATAAGATTATCTGACTTAACAATGACATGATATGATACCATTCCTACTGAACTTCTGTGACCATAATATGTGTATAAAATATATAGGTAAGATGCATTTTAACCACAACAAATTTTAATATCATTACCATTTTTCTAGTTTATTTCCAAGTAATTCATGGGAAATATTTTTAAATTAGATTTCTTTTTTTTTACAGATTTTATTTATTTATTTCCAAAGAGGGGGGTGGGGAGGGAGAAAGAGAGGGAAAGAAGCATGGGTGTGTGGCAGCCTCTCATACATCCCCTACTAGGGACCTGGTCCACAACCCAGGCGTGTGCCTGACTGGGAATCCAGCCCGTGACACTTTGGTTCACAGGCCAGGGCTCATCTACTGACCCATGCCAGCCAGCGCAATTCATGGAACATTCAAAAGACATACCTTCCATCTTCCCATTTCTAATGATAATGAAAGTGATCAATGAATGTAAGGAAAAGATGCCTTGTTTTTATCTCCAAGGATTAACAAATAATATCCAGTTTTAGCTTTGCCTTCATTACATTAAGTATGTGGTAAGAAAATACTGAGAGCACATTATACTTAAAATGTCACAAAGAAACCTTAGATTTTTCCGTTTTAGGAGGAAATAATTATTTCTGTTTTACAATTGTGTTAAGCTAATGTAGCATTTTTCCTTTCTCATAAACTTTTTTTAATTTGGCTGAAAATAATAATAGTAACTGATATTTACTGAACATATACTTGTAGTGTAACAGAACTGTTTTTTTCAGCTCTCCAATAAATCTATTCTCCTGTTCTTACCAAGGAATAAGGTTGTACCTAAGCATGAGGCTTTCTAGCTGGAGAACTGATTTCTCAGTCCAACTTATAGGTGGATACAGTTTATGTGAATGGATTTTCCCCAACAGAGAGAATGGCAGTGTGTCATTGAGGGGCCCAGCTTTGTGAGACTGTGTCCTCTCCCCTAAATTTTATTTTTCTTGGCTGGCTGGGCCACACTCTGAGAATGGTGTGCTGATTGCTACACTTCATGGAAAACTGTTATGTGAAAGAAATATGCTCTTTGTTTCTTTTTTATGTTACAACATTGCCTTGATTTTAAAAATGTAATAGCTTACTGAACCTTTTATTCCAGCTAATAAGTTAACCATGCATCATACAACCTTCTATAAACTCTATAATTTAACCATCAAAATATTTAAATGTATGAGTACTTTTTATTGTTACCCTTTTTAGAATAAAGAACCTTAGTTTTATTTAGATGAAGCAATTTGCTTGTTAACTCTGCTACTGCCATATTTCATCAACTCTAAAATGCACATTTTTTCATATCATAATATCTCTGATAACAAGATGAATCTTGAAATAATTGGTATCCTACAGGTCATTTACAGAAGTTGTGTGTTTATATGTCGATGGTATGACAAAATAGCAATGTATATTTATTTTTTTTAAATGAAGTCTTCCATTTGATAAAATAAGTAAGCATGATAGTAGGTATTCCAAACCTAGGCAGGCCTTAAAAAAGTGATTTCAACATAACACAAAACAGTATTTAGGAAGAGTAGTTTTGAGTTTTCCACATTGATTTGATTGTTTATTTTCAGTTTCCCATAGCTCTTCTAACTTTTATTTGAATAAATAAATTACTTCTAATCTTCCAGCATAAATAAACCACTCTTCTGAAATTTGGGAACATGACAGGTGGGAAGGTGATTGCAAGTTCTTTAAAAAAAATATTTTCTTGTTTCCTGGGATAGGTCCTGCTGTAACAGAATTAACAAATAAGACAAAATATGTGGCTCAAAAGTGTGATGTGTTTGAAAAAGAATCTCAGTCAAGTGTGCATAGATTCCCAACTAAGTTCCTACCAATGTGATGATGCATTCTTCCCGTCTCTTTCTATCCCACGTCCTCCAACATCTCTCCCTCCCTCTGACTTCCTCTCTCTCTCCCCATTTTGTATTTCAGAGAGAGAGAGAGAAGATTCACCACTGTTCATCTGAAAGATCTTGAAACAATCAGAGTTGATAAGACTAGGCAAACACTTTATATATTGAGTAGGTTAGGCAATCCTTGAAGAAAGTGGTTTATGATTTTTTTTTTATCTCTGTACTCTGGACTTTGGTATAGAGCCTACTACCTACTGACTCTTGAGAGTCTGTTAAATTTTACTGCAGTTTGAAATAACAGGACAGTAATTTTTTTCAATTACTTAATTCAGTAATATTGATTATCTAGTATGCACCAATCTGAATTTCTGGCAGAAGGTGGGGTACCTGCAATATCAGAGGGACAATTTTTAAAGTATTTGATTGTATGATCACTATTCTGTGCACTTCAAACTAATACAAAATATTATTAAATGTGGACTTTAATTAAAAATAACAAAACTTTCCTGGCAAAGTTCAAGTATAAGGAACACAGATACACATACACATTACAGTTTGTCCTAAAGGTAATGGTTATTCTTGTAATTATATTAAAGAAAAAGACTAACATTTTCCATTGCATATTTCTCTTAGTGTTGTTAATTTCCTTCATAAATTTGGACTGTGCTAATTAAAAAAAGAAAACCCCTAATAATAGATTTTGTGACTTAAACATATAGACACACGATTTCAAAATAGCCATTTTCTGCTTCAGAACATCTCTTCTAAAGACATTATCCTGAAAATACATTAAAAAACATGTTTTAAACATAAGTGTTTACAACTGGATTTTATGAAGCAAAATAAAAGGAAACAATCTCTGATTATGTAAATAGAAGTAACTATATCACACTAAAGGGGTACTTGTGTTTAAATTTTGGTAATGGCGTTTTTTCTTTTAATGTTATTTTTTGTGGTCATAAAAGTCTGTTATGTATAGATCTTTCTACTGGAAATCATGTAGGAATAATGAAATATGATATAATAATGTTTTTTTAGGATTTATGAAAGCCCATTACAATGCAACACAATTTATAAGAATTATTACTTTATTACTCATTACAAGCCTATAGGCTATTGTGCTGTTATTCTTATTTTATTGCCAAATAAACAGCCCAAACAGATGAAATTATAAAAATGCTACAAAGTAGAGAAACCAGGACTGGAGCCCAAGTAAGTTCAGAACTGTGTCTTGACCAATAGGTTACATTATTTCTCTTGATAAAGATAAACAAGTAATGTCTCTATTTTCAAATAGTAGGAAAAATAGTATATCCATATGGGGCAATGTTAACTACTGTCTCCAAGTGAAAGTAAACATCAGTTTGGACTGGAAAAGACAAAAGATTCTTCTCAGTCAGGCTAGGGGAGGGAGGGTAGGCTGACACAGAAAATGAAAGCTACCAAGTTAATAGGAAAGGTATTTTCCACGATCCTAAAGTGGCCTTAAATGCCCTAATGATTTCCTTTTTGAGTGATTGCTGCTTTCTTACTAATTGCATTCTTTACTGTTTGTATTTTTAACTAGAGATACTCAATTACTATGTCATTTTCACTTTATGAGAACACACAAATGCCTACTTAACCCTCACTTTTCTTAATGTTGCCTCAAACCAATCCCTACTTTCCCTTGACGTCTTGAAATCATTTCATGTGAAGCCAAACCATACAGAGGACACTCCCCTGAAATGTCATCCTCCTTGCAACAAAGGCTCTCACTTAGATTATGAATGAGTTTACCCCATAGACTGCCTTCATATAAAGCAGAAGGTGATAAACACTGTTAAACAAATGGAAATATTCAGTACTGGGAGCCCTGAAGAAGTGATCACATTTGAGTGAAAGGATCTTTGAAAGTTTATGTAGAGTGCTTCTTGACACAGGCTTTAAGCCAAAGACCCATTTGATTGTGCCAGTATATTTTAGAATCAATGAGCAACTTGAACTTGAAAAGGATATTGTCAGAAAACATCAAAGCATTATATTTGGTTTGAGTTAGGTTTAAGGATACTAGATCTGAAAAGGAAAGTTGGAGACACAACGTGGACTGTCTCAATTACTACAAAATAAAAGGCAGGCATAACGTTAGTAGGTTATAAAGTTGGACACAGAGGCCTTTAAAAGGTGTATGATGGCCAGAACTTTGGATTAGGATAAGAAAGGATTGGAAATGTGAAGTTTAAGAGGGGAAGAACTTTCAACTAGCTATTGCAGTACTGTGAATGAATGTGCAAGAAATGGGCCAGTGCCAGAATGATTAAAGTAAGCAAATATATGAGTGTGACTACATTTGATAAAAAAAAATAAAAGAGAAGGAACCCCAAAAAATGTGCTCAGATTTTTAGTAGAAGACCAAGGCATACTCAGAATTTTCCAGTATTACCAAAGAGGGGAAGGTGATTAACTTGTCTGATAGACTGGTTAGGAGCAGGCATTGTACTCAGAGCCATGAGCTAACATCTGTAATGTAAATATCTAGAAGAGGAGAATGTCCAAGTGAGAAAAGACAGTTTGAATGTTGTCCATATAGAAGTGATTTTGAAAGTATGTCAACAGAGAGTATTAAAAGAAATAGGATGATGCCCTGGCTGGTATAGCTCAGTGGATTGAGCATGGGCCTGCAAACCAAAAGGTTGCTGGTTCGATTCCAAGTCAGGGCACATGCCCGGGTTATGGGCTAGGTCCCCACTAAGGGATGTTTGAGACACAGCCACACATTGATGTTTCTCTCCCTCTCTCCTTCCCTTCCCCTCTCTATTAAAAAAAAAAAAACCTAAACTAAAAATAAATAAAAAAACAGGATGAAATGAGAGGAATAAATCCATTTAGGGGCCACAGTTTAGGGAAGAATGAGTAACAAAAAACTGGTGAATAATAGAATAAAAATGATGCGATAGATAAAGAACAAAAATATATATTGCCTATAAAGACTTTGAGGAAGAAAGAAGTTGAAAACAATATTGTATAGTGCATTTTTGTGAAGAAGAAGAGAATGAGACTTTTTGGTTCTGAAATCACCATTGCCCCATTTAGAAAGTCCTAAGGTATTCTAAATTTTGTTCCAGATCTCTGTTTGCATTCTGCCTCCCCAGGACAAAATGCTAATGAAGGATTACCATATTTAAATATATAGAGTTTGTCCCAAAGCATACCTCTTCCAAATTTCTCACTTATGTTCTTTAAGTACTATAGTTCTTTGAAGTTAGAATTCCCTATGAATAACGGCCCTGGAAGAATGTAGCAATTCAGTGCAATATTAAATGAACACAGACATGTGTTAGAAATTAAAGACCAGTGGTTATTGGTAAGATCCTCTGAAGCAACTGCCTGTATTCAAAGCACTGTGCTATGCCCATTGTTCTATGAATTCATTACTTAAGGACAACTGATTTCCTGTTTAAGCTTAAACTTTCGAGGTCATTTCAACCTACAGAGTATGTATCATATAGTTAAAAACCATGGATAACCTCAGTGACTGTTTCATCTATAACCTCTCCTCAGCACACACATCTGATTTATTGTAGCTTTATTGCTGCTCACTTACCGTATAGGAGAAATGCCAAACAGGTTAATTTTTCCCATGAATGTGAGCACTTTTCTCATTTGTCATATTTGCCAGTTTTTCTTACTCTTAATACGGGAATGCCATTTTCAACACAAGAGCTATGAAACATTATAAAACTTACCTTTTAGCTGTAGTCCTTCTGGGAAGTGCCAAGAACACTTCTAAGGACAATGCTGGGTCAATGACTGTAATCACGTCCTGCCTCTCTCTCAGACATTTGCCATTTAAGCCACAGCTTAGTTCTGAATGGTCTCTTGATTTTAAACTGCTTGTTGAAGGATTCACAGACTTCTCATGTAAAAGTCAATTTTACTAATTTTTCCAGAGCTTTTGACATATTTGAAAGAGTCAACTTCCCTTCACTTTAAATATCATTTTCACCAGGTAATCGTTACTCTATTAATTTAAGTGGGAAAATCCTCCTTGATGTTCTTTGTACTCTTTAAAAAATATTCTTCTGTTGCCTTGCCCTAAGCATGCTGCATTCCACAACATTCTCGTTGCTGTATTCTTCAGTTTATCTGTGGTACATTACAATCATCTTCATTTTTTTTCCTGCTGGCTGTCCTTTTCTACTTCAAATACTTTTTTACAATTCACTTACTCCTTACATTCTGAATTCTCCTATGGCAACTGTGTAAATGGTAAAAAAAAAAAAAAAAGTAAAATAAATAAAATAAAATAAAGGCCCATAAGTTGGGCTCAGATTAATTTTCTCCTACCTGGAAATGAATAACAATGGGAAAAATCTTGTCTTCCAAAACACATATGAGGAAACTGCTCTTCTAAATATCGAATAGGTATTTTTTAACACTCTGATGAATTGTATAGGAGACTGTTCTGTGTGATATGGCCCAACTCCCACTCAGAAAGGTCAGTGGAAAGCGAGGTCCGGTGCACAGGTCCCACGCCCACGGATAGGTTCTCCCGTGGGGAATCAGGCCTGCATTGTACCTAGGCCACTTTGAGACTTGCTTTTTGCTTAAACTCCCTCACCCTGAATTGAGGCAGCAAATGTTCACTGAATATCTTTAAAGTGACTTCCTAAAATCTATGCTAAACCTTCCAAGGAAGAGTGAAACCAGTTCAACCACTTTTCCCTTTACATTTGTAAATATCCTCCTTCTTTGATGTGATTAGCAACATCCTCTTCTTTGTTGTCTGTAAAAGGTAACCACCTAAAATGAACTTGTGCATAGTAAATGAGGACCACCTTCAATGTAATGTGCCCAGAAAAGCAATAAAAATCTATCAAGGCAAGGGTCAGGGCACTCTCCTCTGGAGAGAGTGGCCATGCCGTCCCCTTTCCTCCACAGGACTCAGTCGTCCATGTCCATTTGTCTCATCTCATCCACAATGCCTCAGACACTGCTGGCTAGTGTCCGCATCAGAACTGTGTTACTCTCTATCCATACAAAACTATTTTAAATATGAATAAGACAATGACTTTTTCCTGTGTTTTTTTCATTTTGTTTGCATCAAATTGTGCCTACTTCCCTGAACATACTACTGGAAACTTCCTTACATTTCTCTAGAAAGCTCTTCTCAAAGTTCACACTACTGAATTGTTACATTTATATTCTGCTATGAATTGAATACTATCATCTTGGAATACTACCAAGACAATAGCATTAGGGGGAGGGGTTTTGAGGGGGTGATTAGGTCACGAGAGTAGAGACCTTGTTAATGGGATTAGTGCTTTTGTAAAAGAGACCCTGGAGAGCTCTCTTCCCCTCTCTTTTCACCAGTTGAGGATACAATGAGAAAATGCCTGTCTGCAACACTACAAAGGGTCTGCATACTGATCCCACACTTCCAGTCTCCAGAACTGTGAGAAATAAATTTTATACGCACTCGATCTATACTTTGTTATAACAGTCCTAAGGCAGTAGGATGTTTTCATAAATGTATATCTAACATGCCAAGTCTCCAAGAAGACTTCCCAACCTTCCAACCCTTGTTCTCAATCCTGTCCTGAGTCCCTATTGCTTTTTTTTTTTTAAGTTTCCATAGTATTCCTTTTGTGTTAAGCAAAAGTAACATTATGGAAAACTCGAGTGGCCGCACAAAGAACCCAGGTATTTTAAAACAATATCTGGCCTCTCCTATCAATTCACAGTCTCTTAAACTTATATTTATTTCTCCACTATCAGTTTGCTGTCTGTGCTTTTGCCTGAACTCACATTGTTATTGTGTCTAGTTTCCTATAAATATCGACAGGACCATTGAAGAATATTTTCAACATTTCTTCAGAAGGAAACGAAATCTACTTTTTCTGCTCAATGTTCATACCACCCAGCAAGCATCATTTTTGTCATACCTGTTATTTGGAGAGCTGTGTTCTCTCAGGATAATTGGTGTCCCTGGGGTAATTTCTACCTATAACCTCTCCCAAGAATATATACTAAAAACAAAACAAAACACACACACAGTATTTTTGAACACCTGTATTAATATAGAATCATATCACTTTCCTTACTACACTCATTCATGTCTTTTTCTCTTCAAATACTTTTCCAAACAACTAGTAAGGAAGATGTGGATGTCAAACATAGGTTCACTGTTTACTGCTGTGTCTTCCCCTTGGACAGTAAATTTTATGAGGGGTCAATGAATTGTTTTGTCTTCATATGCCTCAGTAAAACTAGCAGTAGGATTTCTTTATTGCTAATTATTCTTAATTTTTGTATTAATAAGTTGCAGCTTTGAAATCATTGTAGAGGCCTCTATATTGCTAGAGATGCCAGGACAACAGATGGTCAATGTACTGTGGGCTGTATAAGCATCCAGAATCTCCAGCTCCTAAGAAGAGGATTAAAGAAGCACATTGATGACTGATATCAATGGATAAGTTGGCAATAATGTGTTAACATACTGGAATTTGGAGTGTTTCAAAAATCCAGGAGATTTTTTTCCCCTTAACCTGAAATTTAAATCTTACCATTTTCACTAAGGATCTCTTATATAATCTATTTATATGTAAAGTTACATTGTAATAAGAAAGAGGGACCCCGCATAGAAAACACCTGTCTAACAGTAATTATACTAATAGAATTCAAGGTGTGGAACTTGTAATCCAGTGATTTTACATACTGATGAAAACTATGGAGAATCCAAAATATCATGTGAGTTTAAATGAATGTGCTTAGCCAAGTTAATCTTGTTTTGAAGTTCAAATTCAACAATATTAGTATCTAACAACCTAGAGAAAGCTATTCTTTTTAAGCAACATACAGAAAGAGTCAATTCCTGCTTTGATAACATTTTTGTATTTTAAAATATTAAACTGTAAATAGCACTTTAAGGTCACTGGTTTCTTGGGGTCCTTCCTTCTTTTCATTCACATATATGAAAAACTTCAGATAATATATATCCATCTGTGAGTAAAGGGAAACAGAGGATGGACTGAGAGGCAATTAGCTCATTTCAGGGTAAGCAGGTTGAAACTTTGCCCTTTAAGCCTAGTCTTAGCTGCTTTCCTAAGTTGCTGGTGAAGAAAACATATGATCATTGATTTCCATTTACCCATTTCCTCATCTCTCTACCACTGGAAAATGGTTCAGACTAAAACATGCCTGAGTATGTTTGGTATTCATAAATGCTAATATAAGAATCACAAACAATAAATACATACAAATAGAGAGAAACAATATGAGATGCCATAGAAGATGAGTTCACTTTTTTTAAAGGTAGATTTAGATTTTCTTTATTTCTTTTTAAGACACCAGTAAGGAATCTAGTAGACAGATGAAATCTCAAGTATTTTTTGAGAGTAAGGAAAATAATTGTGGCCAATTTCTCTAAACAAATAATTACATCTTATACCTCATTGTCACCTTGAAGTCAGAACCAAATATCAACTAAACCCTGAGTCTCCATAAAGTTGAACTAAATCTCACTGTTGTTTATTTGGCAACTCCTATGCTTATGCAAATAGAATTTTTAAAAATTAGTAAATATTCTAAACAGAAAAATGTGATCTCTCATTTCTATACTTTATGTAATGACCATTATATAACATTCCATATAATGTTATCAAACATTATATGAGTCAAACAAATGAAAATCCAAAGAACCTCCCAAAGGAAAATTTGCATTGTTGAAGCTGATGTTAAAAGTTTCTGTGAATTCTCAGGACATTTATAGGCCTCTGGTTATTTAAATTTATATAAATTAAAAAACAGAATATTTGACATGTTTATTGTCAAACTATTAGTCATAGTACCTAATATTGTGCAATGTTTAATTGTAATTTTGGTTAGTGTATACTAGTATTTACAAGTGCAAATGAGTGTATAGTATAGTATTTATATATTAAAATATTTATTATATATGAATAAAATCGAACTACATTTTCTACAAACTGATCCCAATATATAGAAAATATATGGTGTATATAAATGTAATTACAATAATATGCAAATATGCATAACATGCAAATAATTCATAAATAAAGTAATTATTGATTTAAATATTTAATGATTGCATTTTTTTTTATTTTATTGTTTTAAGATTTTATTTATTTATTTTTAGAGAGCAGGGAAGGTAGAAAGAAAGACAAGCAGAGAAACATCAATGTGTGGTTGCCTTTCACATAGCCCCTACCAGGGACCTGGCCCACAACCCAAGCAAGCGTCCTGACTGGGAGTAAAATCGGCGACCCTTTGGTTTGCAGGCTGGAATCAGTTCACTGAGTTACACCAGTCAGGGCCGCATTTTGATTTTATGTGATAACATTTTTCTGTTAATAAAGCTCTTTGAATAATATCAAAATCATTATGAATATGTAAATTGTGCTGTTATTATTCTATATATTAATAATTAACTTCCTTTCATTTTAATGTGATACTATACAGGGTCCAGCAGAAGTAATGCCTGCTAGAGTGTGGTTGGTAGCGTAATAATATGGGTGTAATAATTTATAGTTTTAATTTGAACATGTCACCTAAAATGTCTTATGATATGCTTTGAGTGTGATGTTGTTATGTTGTTACAGAATTACATGCTTATTAATTTGTAATAAAAAGGGGCCATCATTGGCCCTGGATGGTGTAGCTCAGTGGATTGAGCACAGGCCTGCGAACCAAAGGGTCACCAGTTCTATTCCCAGTCAGGGCACATGCCTGGAATGTGGGACAGGTCCCCACTTGGGGGTATGTGAGGGGCAACCACACATTCATGTTTCTCTCTGTCTCATCTTCCCTTTCCCTCTCTCTAAAAAATAAATAAATAAAATCTTACAAAAAAAGGCCATTATTTATGCTGGAACCTATATATGATAGCAGTATAGTTTAAGTAAACAGCATTTTATGACATAATTTTCACAAGGAATCATCCTTGTCATGACAAATAGAAGTAGATGATTATCATTTTAGCTTTCATGTTCACAAAGCTTTTACTTGATCTTTTGTTTTTAAGATAGTTTAAAATATTTAACTATCATTAACTTATGTTGCAAAATAAAAAAGACATTTAAATAAAAAATACTGGAAAGTCTATGATACAAAAATATTGTGTAAAATGAGTCACTATATCCTTGGAAAAGTGTAAACTTTCCTACTTTTCAGTTTTTAGAATAGTTTATTTTTGCAGAATTTCCCTTCTCAAGGTATTTCCTCTCAGCTCAGAACAAAGTAAACCATTTGGCATGTGTTCATCATAGATGAAGTAACTTATGCTACTGCAGATTTCTGCGGGGTCCTCTAGATTATCCTGATTTGATTTTATATTGCATTTGTAAGACAAATACAGAGTTAAAATAAGTTTATACAAAGCAAGTTTTGTAAACTTATAAATAATTCCAATAAATCTTTCATTACCAAACATTTTTATTTAAATTAGTATTGAGGAAAGGAGGACAAGATAAAAATGAAAGAAATTATTTTCTTGTATGTATTAAAATTTTAATAGTGAGGACTATATTAATTCTATTTTCTGCCATTATAGAGTACTGTACATATTATCTAATTGTTTTGTTTAGCTAATATTTTATAGAGTTTATAGATCAAGATTTAGAAAATCTAAAGCAATATTGCCCTTTATCTATATTTCAAACTTTATGTAAAGTTGCCCACATTTAAGTGGCATTTTGAGTATGCACTGGAAATTACTTCCTAAAGGAATATGTTAAATTAGCATTGGGTAATCGAACCATCCATTATCCTAACTGCATTACATATGTTTTAGCTTTAAGACCCAGTAAAAATAAGTAAATATTAAGTATGCATAATTTGACAATTTAAGTCCAGAGGTTTGGAAATATATACACATTTAGTAAATGGAAAACTATGATTCAGTCCCAGACTGTGATCTCTCAGCCTCTGAAACCAATATTATGTTCCTGTGCCTATCCTGAGTATATTATTCTATAATATTCATTTCTCGATTTATCTCTTTGCCTCTTCATGTAATGCCGCCCTCTCCCGCATGCGCACAACTTTTGTCCTGTTTAGTCCATTCTGATGCCCCCTCCAATTTTTTCCCCTGTTTTGCACTTACTTTTCATCCTCTCCATTTCCTTTCCCTAATTTTTAAATATGAAACTAAATTTGTTTTATAAAACAATTATATGATTTATTAATTTATAAGATGATAATTCTTATATTTTTAAAAATCTAATACAGGTCCATAACTTTTTTTCTTGTAAACCTATGGTTTATCACTCTTTATGATTTATTCTTATAGGCTTTACAATAGATGAAATAAAAAATGATTGAATTAGGACATAACAAGGAAATTGGAGATCATTAAGGCTCATCTATCTGCCCACATATCCCTTTCCCCTTACTTCTTTCATGACATTCTTAAGAATCTGTAGTCTTTGTTGACATTTCCCAAGAAGTATAAATCTAAGTTTATTCATTATGCCCAAGAGAAGATTTCTGGAGATATTTGCAAATATCTATCAAAAAGTAAATTATTTCAATAGGAGTCCATTGGTTTTCGGAAAGGGTATATGTCTTACAAGTGTGATTCATTCTGAGATGGAAAAGGACAAGGGATTATTAGGCAAGACCAACTGTTCCCTTCATTGCAATGAATAAGAAATGCAGAGAAATTAAGGAGAAAAAGAGGACTTGTCCTATGCTTCCTATCACCTTGATAACCTCTTATCATCTTGATAACATAAGATACAATTAAGACTCTTTATTTTTTTTCTCAGTTAAAAGTGAAATCTCTGGGTTTGAACACTGAGTGATTTTCTAATTTTCTGATAGTAGGCACTTTGTTTAAACTATTTGTATTTCATTTTCACCTTCTGAAAATTGGGGCTATCACTGATATCCACCTCTAACTTTCTGTGTGTGTGAAGTTCAAATATACAGATATCTTGATGGTGCTTTAAAAAGTATCTGAAATAGAGTAAGCACTCCATAAATCCTATCTATGTTTAATTTGATATAGCATACTTAAGATCTGTGAGCATTCTTATGAGCGTATTAATTATTATTGTGTACATTTTCCTTTTATTATAGTTATATAAAAATTAGTGAAGATATATTCAATTATGAAAATGCTATTTTTATGTATTTCAATGTAACTTTATTCCTGCCTTTGTCCACTTGTTTTCATCTACTCCTGTGTTTCAAAGGAGCAGTTCCTCTGCTTCACCACAACAAACAATGGAAATTGACTTTCACTCATTACTCTAAACTTTCAGCCCCATTTCAGTCACCACCGTATTGTCAGGCATTTCCCCCCAAGTCAAAATCAGACTAGAAAAGCATTGCATCTCTCAGAACATTATATCCATAATGTTCTGAGAGATGAAATACCACTGTGTTAAGTTATGAACTTGTCAAATATTCTACTTTCAACATAGTAAAAGATGTTTAGCTAGCTTAAATGGAATATAACAAATAATATACTATTTGAGATTTTATCCTGTTTCATTTTCACAAGAAACATATATTTGGGAATTTATAACTTTGTTCTTTGACAATCATAGCATAACTAGTAATGCCTCTTTACAATCAGTAATATTCACATCCAAAACACAATCATATTTCCTTTACATGTGATTTTTATAAACTTTTACTTCTCAATTAACCATTTTTAGTAAATGTACTGATGTCTATAGGATGTACACAAAATTTTTATATAAGCTTTAGTATGACCCACATAACTAAAATTAATTAATTAATTAATTAATTAATTAATGTTTCCCCCCCTGTGATGACTAAATATTAAATTCCAGAATAAATATTCAATTCTAGAGAAGGCAAAACTATAATGACAGATGAGTGGTGGCCAAGATCTGAGGGTGTTGAGAGAAGAAAGCTACAAAAAAGGCACAAGACAATGTTTTGTGATTAATAAAATATACTGTATATTATGATTTAATTTGCTGGTAGTTATAGAAATATATATATATATATAATATGCATATATACACAGTTACAGAAATATGTATATGCACAATTTAATGAACATATATGTGACCAAAAAAGTAATTTATTTGTAAAAAGTTGTGTATTCTTAGATGTTTAAACTTCAGTCACCTTCAAAGTACTCTCCATTTGATGCAATATACCTAGCAAGATGTTTTTTCCACTGCTCAAAACAGTTTTTGAACTCATTGATTTTGATAGCTTTTAGTGTTTCTGCCATTTCTTTGTTTCATTTCTTGGGGCAAGATCAGGTGAATAGGGAGGGTGGGGCACACGGGTCATGATGTTTTTGGTCAAAAACTGTTGAACACACAGCATGGTGTGGGTAAGTGAGCTCATAAATCATACATTATGAAATGGGCAAATGAGCTGAAAGTCTTCAAATAAAATTCACTGAAGCTGAATGCAGCCTCTCACAACAATGTCAGCTGGTACATGGATGCAGACGGGTTCCTAGAACCCTCACTTAGCAGGAGAAGCATGTACTATAAGATGCCCAACCTCCAGAAGCTGTTTGAAGAAAAAAATTATATGTATGCATGTGTGTCAAAATTCATTAAACTGTGTACTTAAAATCAGTGATGGGTAACATTTTGTGTGTATAGTTCAAAAAAGGCTAATAACTTCTTAAATAACAAAAATTGTAATGTCCACTATGCAATTATTTAAAGGAAAACCTGCTCTGCCCATAGTCCTGTGGGGGATTCAATCTTAGATGATCCAGTTCTTACTACAAGTTCTTGCCCAAGTTTGCTGACAGACAATCCATGTAGTACAAAGACCTTTATGTTGACCTATCTATTCCAAGCTGGTAGTTTAAATCAGATTATTTCAACTCTTACATCTGGTCAGCAAGGGAATAACAATTTAAATTCAAAAGCAGGCTACAGTCAGAGTGGCTGAGAATGGAATTTTAAACTTTTGTTAATGTCCATAAAGATTATTTCTGAAATTCTTGGAACTGCTTTAAATATACAATGTCAATGCCCAGACCCCTTGAAACTTTCCATTCCTATGATTACTGTTCTTCATTTTCTTGTCCTTGTTTCCTCCACCTTGTCCAAAATGTATCCTTGAACAAATTCTATTTCTCTTACTTGAGATGGCAAAAGTAAATTTACCTTTTTGCAACCAAAAAAAAAGGGGGGCCTAAAAGAACTTGGATTATACAGGGTCCTGCACAAATAATGTCCCTTTTCTATTACATAAAGACCTTTTATTACAAAATCATAAACATTTAATTCTGTAACATATTAAAATCACAGTCAAGCACATCATTTGACATTTTAGGAAATGTTCAAACTGCTGTCCATCTCTTGAGAGACATTCACATATCCTACCAACCACACTCAAGCAGGTGTTACTTGTGCTGCACCCTATATGTTTCTTATGCAATCTATTGTTCATATCAATTGTTGCCCAGATAAATCCATCCTACTTTTAGTTTGTCCAATGTTTTGGAGATTATTTTGGGATGTTATGAATAATTTGATAATATTGTACTGCCTGGTTTTATCTCATAGAACACATTTTCTAAAAAGCTAATGGTACCAAATCTACAGAGCAGGGACAATTTCTATGTCTCTGTGAATTCATTATATGACTACTGAGCGCAGCTCAGAGGTCTACCATTTGATGATTTGCAATTTCCTATCCCACATTAAATAAAATATAATAATCTGATATTATTCATTTATACCAGTTGAGGGATGGCACACCTTATGTTCTAATAATGTGCTGAGTTTTACAAAATTCACTGCTTTCCATGCCTTACAGATTAAGTCATTTAATTTCCCAACAGTACCTTTAACACTTGAGAAAACTAAGGAAAAAGGAAGTTCATTGACTTGTCAGAGGACTAGCCCAAAGAAAGTAGTGCAACTGGTATCTTAAAGCAAAATGCAGAATTCCAGAGTCCAAAGAAAAGTACAGGATTTCCATAAATTAAACAATGTGATTTAAATGAAAAAGTAGAGTACAATATGATATACACTTCTATAAAATAAATTCATAATTTAGTCAAAATTTGTGAAGTTTAGCTGATTATTTGTTATAAAGCACATATAAAGTTGTTGTTGGAATAATATGTACATGCCCATAAACACATTACCTTTTTCACATTTACTGATTTTTAGGGAATATCTTATATCTAAAACAACTATTGAGATATCTAAAGATCAACATTGGTTCTCTCCAAAAAGAAAAAACCAGAAAAATCAAGACAGTAAGATGCAGGTAAAATGCCATTTTTTAATTTGATAGTTTATATTTAAAGGGATTAAGAGCAGGAGAAAATTTTGAGCAAAAAACTCTTTTCTTCTTCAAAAACATTTGTGTACTTCATACACTGAAACTTCCTAAGGACACATGAACACCTGCTAGGATTCATTTCGTTCTGAGACACTTTTTAGTTGCACATTTCTGCTGTTCATTTCAAGTACGATTTTAAACTTTGTGTTTTCACCTTTAAATGAAAATTCTTCCTACTCTTTTTGATATGCTGCTCACCTTTTATTCAAACTATAGTGAATACTTCCTCCCTCGACTCCTTTGCCTTTTTTTCTATTCTCCCAAAGGCATTTCCTTGAAATGTAATACATGACTTTAATACACGCTTTTCCCCTCCATAAACCATCAAATTTAAAATCCTTTGTACTTATGATCTGATTTCTCTGATTCTTCCTCACTTTAAACAATCACTGTATGGTTATGAAACATGCATTTAACATAATTCCTTTTTGTTGAGTTTTCTAGTTTAGACAATGTAATTGACCTCTTGGCAACCAGGAAATCTTTTCAATTTATTTTTAGCTGTATTTGTCACCACCAGCTGTCGAGGTAGTTAAAAATTTCCCTGGAGGACACAGTTAAACAGTACTGGTGAGTGTTGTGTTTCAAGCACGAAATTTCCCAGCATCGGAACCCGTGCTGGGAGCTAGTGGCTGCATATGTAGACGTGGATGGATATTGCTCCTGCTCTGCTTGCACTTGAACAGAAAGATGTTAGCAAACTACAACTAAAATCATGTAAAGATGATCTCTTCTTTCATTAAATGTAATTACGGCCAACATTTCTGGATAATACGAAACAACATTGTGATTTCATAGATAACACCAGTATTTCTACATGACTTTCAAGATTTTTTTCCTTTTAAATGTAGAAAATACATTTAGAGAATTACTGAAAATAGGGAAAAATTAGGTCAACATGTAATGTAGACACTTTGTATTTCAAATTGAATACTGAAGCAAAAAGAATGAAGTAATCTTAATTTTGGAATAAGTAAACTAAAGACAATGTATTTATTTATTTGTTTGTTTGTTTGTTTTATGCATGCATGTTCATAGCAGCTTTAATCATAACAGCCAAAACGTTTCCCTTATTTGGAAAATAACCCAAGTAACTATCAAGAGGAAAGCAGATAAATAAGCCATGATTTGTTTACACATTAAAATACAACTCAGTAATAAAAAAGAATGGACTGTTGATACCATGCACCAGCCTGAGTGACTCTAAAAGACAAATAATTTAATCTGTAAAAATATTTAAATGTCTTTCTCTTTTCACATGAGACTAAACACTGCTAAATTACTTTTTAGAAAATGGTTATAAAAACATTGTTTCATAATTTGTTCATAGCTGCTAAATCTCATGAAAATTACAAAGGTGAACAACACCTAGTGTTCAGCTGCTCTTCCTCCGACACTAACATTAATTGGGCATGAACTTGTTAGCAGTCGAACACCGAAGTGGGATGGAACCACGGCGGTGGTACACATTATTTTAATGAACAATGATGTGTGAAATGAGTCATAGCCCTGTCAACAAGATAATGGTGAATTATAGCCTATTTGTGGATGAAAAGCTGTGTGACAAGTGCATGGAGTAGTTTGCAAAAGATGCCAGTTGAGGCTTATATTTGAAAAAAGAGAAACTTAAAGGAAGCTCATAGATTTCAGGACATGCCCATGGAATAAAAAACGCACTGAAGTCCTGTTCTGAGGGTCTGAGATGAAATGAACCTTTTATCAATTTTCTATTGCTGCTGTAACAAATTCACCATAAACAGCAGCTTATCACAACACAAATGTATTGTCGTACATGGCTGGAGGTCAGAAATTAGACATAGTTCTCACTGAACTAAAATCAAGGTGTGTCCAAAGCTGCATTTTATTCTGGAGTCTCTAGAGGAGAAGTCATGTCCTTTTATTAGGACTGCCAACAAAAGTCAGTTTCTTATGGGCCAGAAATCAGCTTTTGCTTGCTGTCCATCAGCTGAGGGCAGCAGGCAGCTCAGAGAGGCTGCCTCTGTTCCGACTCATGGCTCCCTTCCTCTATCATGACAGGATGCGTCCCTCTAATGCACGGAATCTGCTCCTCCCTCTCATCTATCTGACTAAGCGAGGAAAGTTCCTCTACTTGTAAAGGCTCATGTAATTTAGTTTTGTGCCAACAGGGATCTCAAGTTCCCCTCCCCTTAATCCCACCTACAAAGACTCTTTACCCACATAAGGTAGAATATTCACAGGTTTCAGGTGTTAGAACATGGGCATCTATGGGAATGGGTAAGCATTACTCTCTGCCTACCATGACTGCTGGTATAGATTACTTTACCCAGCATATTAATTTGCAAGGACTTTCAAAATAAAATACTATAGACCAGCTGGCTTAAGCAGTAGAAATTTATTTTTCTCACTTCACAGTTCCAGGGGGTAATGGGGATACAAGTCCAAGATCAAGGTGTGTTGGCAGGTTTGTTTTCTTCTGAGAATTCTCTCCTTGGCTTCCTGTGTCCTCAGATGGTCTTTTTCTGCATGTCACCTGTTTGGTCTCCCCTTTTGTGTGCCCACATTTTCTTTCCTTTGGATTAGGACCCACCCTAAAGAACTCCTTTTATTTGAATCACAACTTCAAAGACACTGTCTTTAAATACAGTCACATTTTGAAGTACTGGGGATCAGGACTCAAGTGTTTAAAGTTGTGGGAGACACAATTCAATCCATAATGAACAGCGATTTTCGCATTTGTGCAAGCTAGAAGTAGTTTAAAAAGCTACTTCTCCAATGAGTGATTGAGGAAACCAGTATCAGATAAACCAAATAGATCAAGGTTACCCAAGCAATTATAATATGACAAGAACCCCAATCCAGTATACCACATTCACAGTGCAGACTAATTTTCCCAATATACCATTTCCCTAATTCCTACTGTCATATAACTTTACTACATATGAGGTCTGTCCAGAAGGTATACAGCTATATAATAGGAAAAATAGAGACATTTTTGAAGAGGATATAAGATACAAGAAACACTGTACATAGGATATGATTCCTCAGTCCCCTTCAAAGTAGGTACCTTGAGACCTCACGTAGTTCTTCCAGTCACCATCAGCTGCCCTGTTATATATTCCTGAATGCCACTGATGGTCTGAAATGCCTTCCCTTTCAAAGGTGATTTTAGTTTTGGGAAAAGTCAGAAATCTCAGGGTACCGAATCTGAGCTGTAGAGGGGTTGAGTCACCTGGGTGATTTGATGTTTTGCCATAAAATTCTGCACTAGATATGATGCATGAGTGAGTATGTTGTCGTGATGAAGTTGTTGATCACCAGTTACCCATAGTTGTGGCCTTCTGAATCATCAGAATAGTTTCCACAGAGGAATGTTCAAACTTAATCCAAAATTTGATGCACATTCATTGCTCTATTTTCTCAGTCATTTTGAATGTGACAACCACACAGTACACATGCTCACTCAACAGAGTTTACTGCTCTCACTGACTAGTACAGTGAAGTCACCATTGTTTACCCATTCACATTTTATTCCATTCTCCTTGGCTGCCAGGTTACATCAATGGCATGCAAACCATTCTTTGTTATATTAACAATGGCTGGACTTTTTCTGAATAGATCTCATATATTACCAATTTCTAATAGCAGGGAAGATTTTGCAAAACAAGAACATAAAAAAGCAGTAATGTATTACTACATACTATGGCTTCTAAATATATAATTTTTTAACAATTCATATTTGTGACTGATCTTCTATCTTTTTTTTTGGAACCAAGGGCATTTTTATCAGGCCTCAGGAAAGACACCACCTCTCTACATATATTCCAACATACAGTAACAAAACGACTCTAGTTCTGGCTTTAAATAGCTCACAGTGAATTGACAAAGAAACTGGAAATCCTAGGCACTGTGATTATATGTTATGATTTGGGGTAGTCCAGCCTTCACTCAAGAGGCACACCCAGAGAAGAGAACAGTACATCTGAGGGGTACAGTTGGGGCAGTTTATTGGAGGAGATAACACTAAGTTCTTCAGGTGAAGGAATAGAGGTGAGTGGAGAGAGGAGGGAGAGAACAATGAGAGATTTGTCAACTTTAAGGCTTGGGAGAGAGAGAAACAGAACTTTGCCAGTTCAAAGAATTGAAATGAAATTGTTTGTTCTGCTCAGAATCTGAAATACCGGTAGTGGATTTGAAAGGCAGGGAGAAAAATGATGGTTGGCAGATGGATCCATTAGTAGATAGGTATGAAGCTAGATACACAACCAAGGTCCTCAGGATGAACAGTCTAGCATACTCTCAAAAAAAAGAAAAAATCACTAAGACTTCATCTCAGAAGCAAATGGGAGTTCCTGAAGAGCTATACATAGATCAGTAGAATGGTCATATTTACATTTTGTCAAACAAGCCTAGTTGATGGGAGAAGGATAAATAGAAGTGGAATCTGAGAGTAGGGAACAAATAAAAAAGCTGCAGCAATAATACAAAATAATTAACACATTGTTATGCCAATTATTTTGGTGGATGCTTAAATAATGCAGATCCTTCAAACTTAACTTTTTGAGGAGGTATTCTTGGTAGCCTTATTTTGCTAATGAGGAAATGCAGAGAGTTTAAGTGATTTTCCCCAAATAAAATGTCTATTAAGTGATAGAGGTATGACCTGAGCTCTGGTGATTTGGCAGCTGAGCTCATTCTCTTAAATAATGGTACACACCACACATCCTTAACGAAGGTGAGATGATGGAATGCAGAAAAGTCCAAAGGACTCAAGACATAGATTGAATGGAAAAACAACTGTAAACAAACTGAATTTAGAAAGTGAAGGAGAGGAAAAGGTGTGGCACACAATTATCTGGCTCAAAAAAAAAACAAAAACATCTTTACAACAATCTGTGTTTCAATGGTAATTTGTGTATCCTTTAATTGCAAATGTTTTCATATTTATTTTTAATTTGAAGGTTTGGTTTCTCCTTTCTGTACCTGACTTCAAATCCTTTGTGGATAAGAATTAAGTTTTATGTTGCTTTGTAAACTCCAAAACACTAGCTTCTAGCATAGTTGTTCGCATTGTGGGGGAGGAAGAAGATTTCCTCTACCCTCAAGATTCTTTTGGCTAGTCTAGTCAAATAGAGACAAAACAGATTAGTGAGAGAAAACAACCAAGTTTAATACATACACATGTATGGGAACCACACCTACATGGGAGAGTTAGAGACACCCACCCCTACGCAGACAAGAGTTTCAGAGATAGGAAGGGAACAGAGAGTACATGAGATCCTGAGCTAGGGATGAAGTAAGGTGCCTTGTGGGCTTCCAAGGGTCTTTGCAGGATAAGAGTAGATGTTAGTAACAGAAGTTTGTCTTGTCCTACAGCTAGGTCAAAAAAGGTTATCTCTGATAATCTCCTATTATAGACAATGCCCCTAATTCAAGTTTTTCTAGGTAGATAAAAGAGGGGCATCAGTTTCTCTTGAGCCAGAGGCTAAAGTTGACTTCAGCTCAAAATAATCTGTATACTATAGAGTCATATCTTGGGGTGACTCATTCTGAACCATCATAAAATAGAGTGGGTTTATAATAATTTTTGTGATGAGAAAATAGCCTGAAGTTTTTGATTTAGAGGACTAAAACAACATTTACTTAGAAAGAAAGAAAATTTAGTAATTCTAACAATTAAACCTTGGGCAAAACAGAAATATAGCAGGGTTTTTCAAGGCAGACATATTCCCTGATCAAAAAATAAATAAATAAAAACACATGCAACAAAAACAAACAAAAAAAAACCTGCAGGAGCTGCCTTTTTCTTGCCTTTTCTGTCACTTGTCAGGAGCTACAAATATCCTTACTCTGGGCTGGCTTTCTCCGTGTAATGGAGATAGTGACCCTGTGGAGAAATACAGTGATCCTGCTGACGAGCAACCCCTCTGTATCTTAAGGTAAAAATAAATCTCCCAAAGAAAGAAGAATCATGTTCTTCCATTTAAAAGGAAGGAAAAGTATGTATATAAAATGAAAATGTTAGCTAAAAAGGATTGTTATCTACACCTGCCATAATAGTAAGTGAAAAGACATGTGTGTTATTCTTTGATAGATATTTTTATTTTATAAAGAAATAAGAGCTTAAGCAAACCTCTTGTTAAGTACTTGGAAAAAATCAGCGAAGCAACAAATATTCAAAAATGAAAAATTAATTTGACATTCACCAAAATGTCAGCAGATTATCTTGTCACCTCACCTAGCTGACAAACTTATTTAGACACTTAAAAGTACATTTGCAGATAATTTATTCTGAAATATCCATCATGATGTATTTTACTTGAAAGCAGATTTTCTACTACCATCTTGCTCCTGTGTGGACATAATGGCCAATTTAGAACACCTGTTCTTAAATATTTTTAGTTCCAGATGGCCTGTTCTAAGTTTTATGGGGATAAATTTTAGATCTTAAACTGCACATGTCGAAGCACTTAACTAAAACCAAAAAAATTTTGAGGGAAAATATAATATATGTCATCCAACTACATGAACTCCTGTGTCCTATCTCCCTGTAAAAATGAACTAGCCACTGCTTGGAAGAATTCAGGTCAAAGTCCTAAATTTTCAGGACAGTATATCAATAATACTACCTAGATATTTCTTCCATAAAACACATGAGTTATCCTTTACTCACCAAGATAGATATTGACTCATCAAGCTCTAGGAAAGGATTTAGCTATGACCTTGTATTTTCCAATGCTTGCTTGACACATTTAAGATCTTAAAGAAACTCTATTTCTTTAAACTTTCAAATTCTAGCTCTTGATTAAGCTAGATTATTAGAAAGCAGCTTATATACATTTTTATGTTAGTCTCTATAGAAACACACTCATTGAGTGATGGTTAATGTCATATTTTTAACTTTTAAAGAGACACAAGAAACTAAAATATTTGCCAAATTTTGTCATATATGACCAAATATAGCTTTTATGAATGACAAGTTGATACAGTTCTTCCAGAAATAATTTCTAGTTGAAAAGGCTTAGCTTTCCTAACATAATTGACTTCTGTAACTAGACAGTTCAAACTCTGAAATTCAGTCATGCTTCTCTTACTTATTTTTCGCAATGATTGTAAAGCTAACATTAATAATCTTATACTATAAAATTTTCAAATAAATGCTTTTTCTAATTAGTTTATTTTAAATACATATATATTTTTAAATTAGTTTTTTTTTCAGAAATATATGTTTGAACTTGTAATGGTTAATTGAATGTGTCACTTTGGCTGGGGTAAGGAATACACAGATAGCTGGTGAAATATTTTTGGGTGTATGTGTGAGCCTGTTACTGAAAGAGATGAGCATTTGATTCACTAGACTGAGTAGAGATTCACTTTTCCCAATGTGGAATATATGCACATGTATGTGTATGTGCCTGTGTGTGTGTATATATATATATGTATATATATATATATGTATATGTATGTATATATACATATATATATGTATATATGTATATATATATATATACACACACACATGCTTGTATATATACACACATGCTTGTATATATATAATTTAATAATATATACTTATAAAATAATATACATATACACATATACATAATGTATGCATTCATATATAATATATTCTGTATATTTATCATTATATATCATCAAATAATATATGCATGCATGCATGTATTATTTAATTTGATATATTAAATTAAATACCATATTAATTTAATATATTTAATATGTATTATTTGATATAGCATTGATTTAATGCATTAGTATAAATAATATATATGAATTTAATATATTTAAATTTTAAATATTTTATTATATTTATATTTATATAAATATATTATATTATCAAATAATATCTGTGTATATGCTATTCAATTGTATATACACATACAAATATTTTCATGTGTACATATATCATATATGCATATATTATTTAGATATCATTATATATTGTTTCTATATTATTCATATGTGTATATATACATATATACATATGCACATATACACACGTGCTTATATCATATTGGTTCTGGTTCTCTAGAAAATAATGAATAATAAAGAACATTTTCTAATCATTGTTATTGTTGTTTGTGTCAAATAGAGTGGACTTTGTAATTAGGCACTATGCATGCATTATCTTATTTAATTCTAAAAACAAAACTGTAAAATTGGTATCACATATTTCATGGATGTCATAGTAGACCTAGAGGCATTAAATAAATTGCCAAACATCACTAGTAAATTTCAGATCCTATCTTGAATACAAATCATGCCAAACTCAGAAGTATATGACCACTGTACTTCTAAGATATTAGAAGTTAAGGATGAGATTGAATGCTATGAACGAAGATGCAAAAGTCTTACATCCTACCTTGCCAATCATTCCATTCCTCCAGCTGAGGACACAAGATACAGCAACAGAAACAGGTGTCAAATATCACTTTACAAGAACTCAGTACACCAATGAAAAGCTCAGTAGAGCAAGACTTAGATTTAAATTTAAGTGGGGATCCCTCAATGTGTATCTAAATATTAGCATCTGAATTCATAGACTATTCAAAGAGAGTTAATTATATCAAAATAAATTTAAAAATAAAATAATAATAAAAGCTGCATGTGGCAAAGGAAAAATGAGAAATGCATGGATTTGAGGTTTTTAATATACAGTTAAAGTCTTCAGTGCTAACTATTCATATTAGTAACTTCTCTTCCCTTGGGGCATAGAAAAGATGGCTAATAATGATGTGTTAAAGGAGAAATCAGAAAGTTTCTCCTGCCTCATATTAAACAAATATGGGTGTTGATTATTATTTGGTTATTAATCAGTTACCCACTAATAGTATTATCCTTGGACAGGTTACTTTACTTTATTATTTGTTTCATTAATTCACATGAATCTACAATGATAAAGATTTAACTTCAAGATTAATGAGTATGAAACTTCAATACCTAGCAATACTAATTGGTTTATCAATATTAACTACCCTGCATTGTTTTGATATTTGGCCAGTCAGAGGATAATGTTATCATCTGCTAGTACATAATATTATTCCAAGTTTCTCATTTTCAAAAAAGAAACATAAAATTGAATTCAATGTTAAATAAATCTGATGCAAGGACAAAATATTATATTAAATTATCAGTCAACTATGTCCTTATGTAAATAGCTTCTGCATCACAAACATTTCCTCATAAAAGTGCAGGTTGCTGTTTTAGCACATCCCATTGCACTCAGCATCACTGCTCCCAGCTGGGGTGGGCTTCACAGGTTTGCATGCAGAAGAACCCTGTCCGTGGCTTTAATGCTCTTCTGTTGATGTGTCTTGAGATTCCTAATGTTTGAACAAGGGGTCTGCGTTGACATGCAGCACTGTGCCTCACAAATGATGGAGCTGGAACTCTCTTGCTTACTCTTTCAGCATTCCTTGAAATCAAATTAATCACAATCCAGTTAACTCCCTCTGTCACAGAAAGAAATTGAGAATCCCAGAATATCACAAACTTAGAAATATTCATTAACATTACATACATTCTTAACTGCTCTGTGCCCCTAAGCCCAGGAGTATTCTCCAAAAATCTAGGCTTCAGAATGCATTTCGTTATTGACTGAAAAAAATGTTACCCTAGCAGTGCCGGGATTCACAGGCTGTGTTTCTCCTCTGTGCCCTGGGCTTCCTCAGACACCTCAGTCAGTTGCTGCTATATGGTCTGTATGCAAAGCAAGGGAAAGTGAGCAATCACTACTCTCAATTGTTTCCCTGTATTTGTATTGTTTTTCTTGTGTCTACAACCTTTCCAGCTCTTTTATGGTGTTTACTCAAAAATGTTTAACTCTCCTCCTAGTGATTAATGACAAATCTATAATTTGTTAGGTTAGAAAGATTAATTCCTCCAATTATTTGCTTAGTAATAGTTACTGCATCACTGTGCTTAACCTAGAATTCTTTTAGGCATAGGGGATGCAACAACAGGGAAGCCACATCTTCTCTTTGTGGAAGCTTAGAAACTAGTCGTCATTTCTACCTTTTCAGTAACTGACACACATGATATCAGAACCACAAGAAAAAGATAAACTCATTAATAGCATAGATACTTGTCCTTCTAAATACAATAAATGTTTTTGTTTTCCATGGGCAAAATTTTAAGATAGATCTATTTATTTAGCTGAAATCAAATTATGATGTCACCAATTTTAGGAATGATAAAATGTTCCCTTAAATTTGAATTGCTTTTTAGTGAATCAATTCATTTATTTATTTTACAGTATTTATTGTACACTTCCAGAGTCCATGAAAGGTACTAAATGTCAACTTAATTTACAACTGAAAACAAATCTATTGGGAAATATAGCTATGATTAAATCAGACATCAGCTGAGGTTACACAGTCTTTTGAGATTTAATAAAATTTATTTGAGTTTCCTAAGATGTGCCCTATAGGAAATTCAATACCTTTGCCAAATACTCTATGAGTTACCTTTTCCTTAAATTTTTGTTCCTAGTTCTGTTTCCAAGTGTTTTTTGCTGATTCTTGTAACTCACTGTTACAACTGTTTCCTCTTTGCCTCTTACCAATTCAGTTGTAAAATCCAGCTCTTATCAGTGGACACAGCATATATCTTCAATCTGAAAACAGCAAGTCATGGGTAGTGCACAACTTATAAGTGGGTATCAAATATTTTATTATTATTTAGCAAGAACTTTATTCTTTACCAAGAATTATTTTATATATCAATTATTTTAGTCACTCTAAAAATTAAATATTTTTCCTAATCAAATTTTCACATAAAGTCTAGTGCCAGACAATAATTTTATTTCATATTTGTATTTTCCCCTCCTTGAGTGTTTAATCCAGCCTCCAAATGACTACTCATTTCTTATCAATATAATTTTAGCTGATTTATATTTTATTGTCTTATAATAATCTAAATCAAACCATTTTATAACAAAAAGTTGTTTTCTTTCCAAGAGGTAACCTATAAAAAGTTAAAATAACACTTTCAAAAAGTTCTATAAGTAATTGGGTGATATAATACAGGGTGGGGCAAAAGTAGGTTTACATTTGTGAGAATGTGAAACACAGAGTTTATTCTTGTATTATTATTTACTAATTTAATTGTATTTTTTCCATATGAACAACTGTAAACTTACTTTTGCCCCACCTTGTGTAACATAATATAACATGAATGGCCAGAGGAAGAGAAATAAATACAGAGTACCGTGTAATCCACAGGAGCATTTGGGGGGAATTAGGATGAGCTGGCTTCCTAATTAAAGTGACACTTAAAATGAGAAGAAATAAAAGTGTATTATTCACAGACAGTCCATGATTTAAGGTAGCTTGACTCCCAGTGTTTTGACTTTGTGGTGGTAGAAAAGTGACAAACATTCAGTAGATGCCTTATTTCCAGTTTTGAATGGTGACCATGTGGTACAAAACTGTGTCGTGATGCTGGGCAGGGGCAGCTCCAGATAGCCACGTGACCTTGAGGGCAATTAGCTGATACTCTACAGTGTACTGTGCTATAATCATTGTTGTTTTAGTTCAGTGCTTCCAACATTCTTTAGGAACAAGCTGCTTTCAGCTGTGTATATTAATGAGAAGTAGCCATACAGCCATTCTGTTTTACACTTTCAGTAGAGTGTTTGATAAATTACAGGAGATATCCAGCAGTTCATGATAAACCAAGCTCTGTGTTAGATGATGTTACCCAACTGTGAACTAATGTAAGAATTCTGAGCACTGTTTAAGGTAGCTGAGGCTAAGCAACGATTTTTGATAGGTTAGGTATACTAAGTGCATTCTAAACTTACGATATTTCCAACTTACAGTGGATTTATAGGGAGGTATCCCTAGCATAAATCAAGAAGCACATGTATAGTTAAGGAAAGCACTAAATATACAAAGCTAAAGTTTATTATGTATGCTTGGGGAAATGGCTGGAATTCAGTATGTTTTGTATGTGGAATGTGGAATGAAAGAAAAAGGGTGCAGGCAGGAGGCAAAGTTGAACAAAAATATGATCACTACAGATATACGCTGTTGCTATTAAAACATTTGAACTTTTCCTAAAAATAAAAACATTGCAGGGGTTTTAAACGAAGTGATTATTTTCTACTTCAGAAAATTGACTACGGCTACAATACAGAAAATGTATCAGAGGTAACAAATGTGAAAATTCAGAAACTGGCTAGGAAGTATCGTGGAAATCCAGATGATGAATGTTACGGTTTAAAACAGGATGATAGCATTGGCAATGGAGAGAAAGAAAGAGGTATATGAGCTTGCCATGAGACAATATTCATTGAATTTTGAAATCCACTGCACATTGGACAAATTAGTTGATTTATATTTTAGGCATTAAAGGCAAAGTCTGTTTGGCTAAATTTTTTGTCTGTTACTAAAGTGTGTTTTGTGGCCTGGCCCCAAGATTTAAACTACAATTTAGAAATGACAGAAAATGAGTCATTTCTCTTATAGTTTGAAATTTGATTTCCTTAGACAAAATGCTAATAAAGAAAACGAGAGAGTTAAACAGGACTCCCTCTAAAGCATCCTCTATGACAGTTCCGTAGCCCGGTGCTTCTCAAATTTCAATGTGCCTGTAAATGACCAGAGAGCTTGTTAAGATGCCAAGTCCAATTCTGTAGTTTTGTGAAGAGCATTTTTAATGTTTCAATATGACATTTTTTATTTTCAAGAATTTTCCAGTTATGGCTGATATTCTTGCCTGTGGACTGCCCAGGACATACCCTATACGTGAAAACAATTCCTAGTTAAACCAAATTCATTGATAATCCTGGCATTATGGCAAATACAAGAGTACTGTTATATACAGATTTACATTAAATGAATAGTTATCTTCATATTTTATTATATACTTTTACTGATCTCCTAATCAGAGAGCCCACTTAAGTTCAAGATTTCCCTGCAAAGTGAGTGGTAAATGGGGTCTATTCCTTCTGTAAAGCTCCGTGAATTAATTTGGGATGACTGGTTGATTTATACAACTCTCAATACCTCCCAGTGACCAAAATAAGCACCATTTAGTCAAGCTTAAAAGTGACAGTGCAATATGACTATATCTGTAAGCAAATTTCTTTTAGAATTAATAAAAATACAGATGATTTATAATAGTTTAACTTCAAATTCAGAAGAGCTGCTCCTATTGGTAAGCATAGAGATGTAAAATGAAGGTCAAACCGCAGTGTGTGATTGTTATAAAGACCCACAGCCTCATTAATGATTTTGAATACTTTAACTTTGACTATAACTTTCATTTAATAGGCTTCAGTGTCTTTCTCGGATTTTTTGTCTAGTGTTCTTTTGAAACATAAGAAAAAATTGTGACAAATGTTATTCTTTAAACTTGTTTCTGGCCATAATTTCAAAGGAAAATAAATATTTGGTTTAGTCAGAATATGTGAATTATTACCAGTGGTGAGGTCATGAATATAAGTGAACTGGAAGAATTCCAGATGACATAAAATCATATAGGAAGAGTTAGAAAATTACTAGCCGTGTAACATGAGAAATATTCTTGCAATTTGGTGTATTTGTTTTATACTCCGATTACACTAATTATTTGTAAACTATAAACATTTTTCTCTTTTCACTGAACATGTGTCCTATTTATCTATGCAATGAAAGGAAAGCCACATGAATGAATAGGATATGGTTTTCCTAATTATTTGTCCATTAGCAACAAAGAGGATTCTGATTTTTCTCCTATAATTGTAAAATTACTGGTTTGATACAAACAGCACATGCCAGAAAGGAGAACGTTTCCTTGTACTTTTGTAGGCTCTTTAGTTGGACTCATAATCAAATTAACATGACAGATTAAGGGGACAAAAACAAATATAACTTTGTACAAATGGGGGGCCTCCCTCAGAAAGTGAGGTGACAGGCAGTAAGGGAATTAAGGCTTGTATGATGGACCTCCATGAGATAAAGAGAAGAGCATAGGGAACTGAGACTTCAAAGGTGGAGAAGACAATTAACAGGTGTTGGGGACCGCCCTGCCTGGTCTCAGGAAGCTGAACCCACCCCCCACCCCCCCACCCCCACCCCGCCCCCGTGACTTGGGCTGAGTGAAAGACCTCCGGACCAGGAGCCACTAAGGAGACAAAACTTATTTCCCTGGCATGAACGGTACCTGTTCTGTGCCTGGCTCTCATTGAATGATTGGCAGTCAATGAGGGGTAACAATTCTCTAAGAAAGAGAATGAATCTAAGACAAATGCGATCACATGGGAATGCCCTAAGGGAAGAGACTCGGGGCTGTGGATATGAAGGGGTGATGGACATCAACCCCAGCCCCTTCAGCTTTGTCAAAGCCTGAGTCCTTGTGAGAAATCCTAGTCTCCTGGCTGCCTTTGTCTTTTCTGTTAACTCAGGCCTGCAGGGGTGGCCCAGACCAGAAATGGTGGACCCCGGGGAAATCAGGCCTGGGACATAGAATATGCAAGATCCTGTGAGATCTATTTGCTGAAGGATGTTATTAACTTGGAATTAAAGGCACAGACAGGAAACCTTTGGAACCTATAGTCCTTTCATATGATAAAACTCCAATCTCTGCCCAGAATCACAGCAGGAGTTCTGTCTGCACCTTTGTAAGTCACCTATTTCTTTTGATCTTTTCTGCCAGACTATGAATCCACAAACTAAATCTGTATTCTTAATAAAAATCGGCTTGGGAATGGATACGGGGCACCCTCCAGGAGAGACAGTGGCCAAAGTCACTCTCCCCACTAGAGAGAGAGTGGCCATTCCATTTTTACTTCCCCACAGAAACTGCTTGTCTCTGTGTACATCTTTCTTGTGTTTCAATGAGCCATCCACAGCGTTCCACGCTCACTGCAGGCAGGTGAGCACACGTCAAACAGGGAGATGAGAAGAGAAAACTCTGATAACTGAATGTGTGCCAAGCCATGCAGAGAAGTCTTTTTGAGGGAAAAGGAAGTTATCTTTGGAAATGACTTTCTTGCTTGTATAGTCTCCTTATCTAAATTATTTTAGGTAGTTAAAGAGGGAAGGGAAAGTGAAACATTCCTGAATATTCTGTTTCTTAAAAATAAACAGCTGAGCCCTGGCTGGCGTGGCTCAGTGGATTGAGCATGCACTGCGAACCAAAGCATCGAAGGTTGATTCCCAGTCAGGGTACATGCAGGGTTGCAGGCCACGGCCCCCAGCAACCGCACATTGATGTTTCTCTCTCTCTCTCTTTCTCCCTCCCTTCCCTCTCTAAAAGCAAATAAATAAAATCTTAGAAAAAAGATAAACAGCTGAAAATCATCCTCATGACAAAGAGACACATTTTGGAATGGCAAAATTTTGCTTCCCTACATACATAGGGACCATATTAAGTCAGAAATTGACAATATAGATTTATCATCTAGTGGAACATTGCGTTCAGGCAAAATTGCTGTAAAGAAAAAGTCTGAAAACAAACAAACAAACAAACAGACAGACAAACAAAAAACAAACCTGACTGGTATGGTTCAGTGGGTTGAGTGCTGGCCTATAAGCTGAAAGGTCAGGTTACCTGTTCAATTCCCAGTCAGGGCACGTGCCTAGATTGCAGGCCAGGTCTCCTAATGGTGGTGTGTAAGAGGCAGCCAATTGATGTTTCTCTCCCTCCTTCTCTCTCCCTCCCCCTCTCTCTAGAAATGAATAAATAAGATGTTTAAAAACAAAACATAAAAATAACTGAATAAATTTTTATTTTCTTTGTACTTCCAAGACTTTTCTAAAATTCCCTGTTATCATTAAATATTTTCAGAAAATGTATCTGTTTAGTTGACATTGAATTTTCAAGTACTCAAATTACTAATACTAATTTAGTAAGCAGAGGGTTACTACCTCATATGAAGTAGCTAAATCCATGTACACAACTAAAATCCATTTAAAAGTCAGCATTTTCTTTTAGTGTATTGTTTCTTACATAAACCTACAATGGCAGTCTACTCAACTCTTATGAAATAAGTAATTTTTAAAACTTGATGGCTACATGGGGCAATGCCTAGAATTATTATTTTCAAGAGGAGAATCAGTGGCCCTCCTAAGTCTACAGACATCTCAAACAGAGCTGCTGGGAGGATGGAGCACCTGGAGAGCGCCTGGGAGCTCCAGGATCACTCCTTCCCATCATTTGTCCTGTGCATGTCTTTTAATTTGCCTGTTCCTGAGTTGTATCCTTGATAATAAACCAGAAAATGTGTATAAAGTGAACCATGGGGTGTACTGATTTCAGACAGTCTTCTAATTAGAAAAATTAGGTGTTGGCATGGCAATACAGACAGTAAAATAGAAATAAGAAGAGAAGAATAACACAGCCCCTGTGCAAAGGTGATGCCCAAATGTGTGAAGCATTCATATTTTTCTTCTGTGCTAAAAATTGAAGTAAGTTATCTTTTTAAACAAGATTGAACTGAATGACTTCTCATTAGGTTTAAACAAAGGAGATATAAATAAAATATAAATAATGTAATTCTACTAAAGTTAAAGCTCACAAATTGGAGTAACTTATATTCTAAAAAATCTTGCCTTGATATACAGCCAAATGTTAATTTTTAACTAATGTGCTTTTGCTTCTTTTTCATTTTAGAATTCAGTTTATAGAAAGTACCTAAAGAAAGCACTTTCATAATTCACAACATTATCCAGATTACCTAATTTGTATTGGCCAAATCCATGATAGAATTGTTTAATTTTTGGTTTCATTTTGTCTGGGTAGACTTCATACTGATATTGACATCTGATATAATTACAGCTTTATTACACTTTGCTTCAAATAAAAGTAAATCCAGGTCTTTCATAAGGAGAGACTTTACTCAAAAAAGTAAGACAATAGGGAGAATACTCAGAGCTCAGTACACATCTGAAAGTGTATCAAAATAAAACAGCAAAATGCCTTCCTTTTATGGAACAAGATAAGCAGACCTTAGCAGAAACTTATGAGGGGAAGTTGAACAAGCCAGGAGAAGTGAGTAAATAGTATAACAGAAGCCACCTGATAGGAAATGTGTTTGTTGTGGGTCAACTGATTTGGGATAGCTGACCAGGGGGGCGTATTCTGCATCTCTGCCCTTGCCCAAGCCTGGGGATAAGCCAAATTTCAGGGGCCTGTGGGAAAGGAAGAAGTTTGAACACAGTTTGGTCAAGACAAAACAGATGGTAAAGAATTGCAAATACTTGGCCAGGAGCTCTAACAGTATACACGGTGTGTGTAAGTATATAAACTGATGCCCTACTATTTGACTTTGCTTACAGTACAGTAATTCTGTGGGTGAGTATGTAGTTGTGGTATCCCAGAAAGATATTTGATCTTTATCCTCCTTCCTAGCACCTGAAAATGGAACTCATAAAATCCTTGGAATTTTCTGAGTGATAAGTGTGATAGCTTTTTGTTCAAATGAGTCAACCCTTTGTGAGTGGGACCCTAGATAGCTTCAGGATGGGGGCTGCTTGCCAGCAAGATCACATTTTGACTAGAAACTCAGAGTTTTTTGCCTCACCCCCAACTTTTGATGAGCATGGAAGGGCTAGTGATCAAATTAATCACCAATAGTCAATAAAATCTCCATAGATAAAAATATAAGTGATGGGGTTCAAAAGCAATCCAGTTCATGACCCACAGAGCTGCTGGGAGGATGGAGCACCTGGAGAGCACATGAAAGCTCCATGATCACTCCTTCCACATCACTGTTCTGTTCATGTCTTTTATTTTGCTTGTTCCTGGGTAGTATCCTTTATAATAAACCAGCAAATATCTATAAAGTATTTTCCTGAGTTCTGTGATCTCTTACCAGTGAAGTGGTGGTAGATCTAACTTCCAGAGAACTTGACTTATTGGATACCAAAGAAAATGCAAAGTAAGAAAGAGCATGCCAAACATACAATCCTTGGGTTATAATCATTTGTAAAAACTGAAATGAAAGAAGATGCTGAGTTGGACCATGATGCTGGATAGAGCTCAGATTTCAGGCAGTCTGACTTTCAGCCACTAACTTCAAGGACATCCAAAAGGAAAAACTGTGCCAGGACAACAAAAATAACTAAACATCTCTGGTGGCCAAAAAGGTAGTCAATGTGGAGGAAAAGCAAAACCAAGAATCATCTGATTCCAGAGGTATGTAGACTTGGGATGCCTCATTTCTGAGTCAGATTGCCAGCTTCCTGAAGCATCTTCATTGAGATGGATTAAGAGGGACTAATTTAGGGGCAGTATATTTGTAAAAGCTTCAGCATGGAAGGCCAGTTTTGGGTTGCTACAGGACGCACAGACAGCTCTTTAAGGAACAATCACAGGTGGCGACATATGATCCAGACACACAGCATGTTATGCCCAAGGAAAGAGGCAGCCTGGTGTGCTAAAGAGGAACTACTATAGGCACTGTTTATCCTGAGAAAGGGGCTGTCCGAGTTCTCCTATGAAAGCCAACTGGAAAACCCCCAGGTGAAACAGCTGATGTGTCTCACATGGGAGCCCTCTGGGGTTGGCTTTATGATAATGTGGTTATTCATCCACTGAATATGCCTGTTACCCAGGGTTTGGTAAGTTTTATGATCAATAAGACCCCTATTTCAAGGGCACTCCATGTAACCTTATTGCTATAAAACTGAGCAAAAGTTCAGAAGCCTTATTTAATTCTCTGTATCAGCTTCCCCTCATGGGCCTTACAGAAGCTGAGAAAACATTAATGTAATTAATTAGAAGGAAAGAGGAGAGTCAAGGAACTTGTCCTATCTATGTGTAAATCTTTAGATAGTTTTTTAAAATATGAGATAAATAAAATGGATGTTGATGGTGTTGAAACAGAGGTCTTCATACAGTTTTTGAAGGTCAAGAGGAAAGCAGGCCCCTGCAGGTCTCCTAACATCAAAAGGCCCCAAACAAGTTCATTCTATTTGACCCTGTTTAGAGTAATGTTTTTTGGGGGATAGAAACATTAAAAAATTGTTTATTGAGGGCAAGAGGATGCGAACAATATAAAAAACAAAAGCTGATGAAGACACTGGCTCGCAGTGTCCGCGTCATTATGGATGAAATGAGACATTCACGTGGATTACCAAGTCTGGTGGAGGAAAAGGGACAGCATGGCTTTTCTCTCAAGGGAGCAAAAGCCTCAGCCCTTGCTCCAATGAGCTTTTATTGTCTTACTGGGCACATTGCAAGAAGGTCCTCATTAACTAGTGAGCACAAGCTCACTTTAGGTGGTTACCTTTTACAGAAAACAAAGGAGCCAGTGCTGCTAATCACATCACAGAAGAGGGATATTTGCAAATGAAAAGGCAAAAGTAGTTGGACCAGTTACTCTCATCCTTGGAAGGTTTAGCATGGTTTTTAGGAAGTTGCTTTGCAGTAAATGTCCTCAATTCAGGGTGAGGGAGATTTAGCAAAAAGCAAGACTCATAGCAGCCTAGGTACATTGCAGGCCTGATTCCCCACAGGAAAACCTATCCATGGGTGTGGGTCCTGTGCATCTCCAAGTGGGAGCTGGGCCCACACCACACAGAATGGTCTACTTCACTTATCTGGCTTTAATTGGCTTCTTTTTCTTTTATCAAATGGGGTGAGATTTTATTCGCTCATGAAATCGTTATACTGGTGGAAGGTATGGGGCAGAGATTCCTTAAACTGACCCATTGGGAGAAATCTTATCATGGCCAGAGAGCTGCTCAGCACTGCCTGCCTCTTTCCCTTCTGCTCCATGTGTCCTGCGAACTAGTCATTACATGTAGTGGTGAGCCCTTCAATCGGAGAAGAGAAGCTCTGGGAGCCCATTCTGCTGTTTTGGCACTGGTCCAGGTCCTTCACTATTTTATCCATGGCCAGAGGGTCTTTTTGATTTTAGATGAAGAACCATTTGATGACATCTCTGTGGAGGCTACAATTAGTGATGTAAAAAGATTGATGTGATTAAGGTGAAAATTTAGATGATATTTTCTTTGAATGAGCACTATTTGAAGTGGTTTTATCTCTTTTTCATGAACATATTATCAAGATGGATGCTATGTCTGGCTGGAGACATGCCCCCTACCCAGTGTTATAAAGCATAAAGCAGGTAAAGCAACCCTTCAAGTGATATGCTAAGTAGAAACCAATAAAACTGCCTAAGCCCCCACAATATAGAATGAGGTACTGGTACACAGTTGGAGTGCTGCTATAAACATGTTCTCTGTGTGATACCTCTATATAGAGTGTATATTAGGGCTTATGCCAAAAGCCTGTGAATGTCTTCCAGCGATGGTCACCGGTACTGTGGTTATGTCCATTTAAGGGACAATTATTAGCTTGTTACCAGATGTGTTGTAACTGCCGCTATGATTGAAGAACACAAAATAATCTTGAAACCTGAAGTACCCGTGACATATTGGGAAATGTTGGATGAATTTTCTTATGCAAAGGGCAGTGCCCAGAAAAGTTCCATAATAAAATAAAAATTGTATCTGTAAGAACTTTATATAGGGGAATCCAGGGAAAATGTACTATGAGTAGGGAGCCTCTTTTCCCCTAGGACAGACTCGGTGGCTGTATGAAGAGTTGATGGATTACATGATTCCTTGGACAGTGCCCTGTAAACTACAATCAATTGGCCAAAGGAGTTGCTTGGTTTGTAGATGGTAATTTCAAAGTTTGGAAAGTTACTACTTTGATGGAAGAAAGTAAAAGCAAATCAGCTCAGTGAGATGAATTACTTGTTGTCTGCCACAACGTTTGTTTTTCCTAATTTGTTGATGCAGGCCATGCAGTCAGATAGAAGGGCAGTGGTGAACTAGCCTATCTAATGAACAAAGTAAAATAACAAGCAAAATAGAGACAGAAACAGAGAGAGAGAGAACAGGATGACAACTAAGGGCAGAACTGGATAAGGAATGGAGGGATTGAAGAAAAAGCAAAAAGGACTCATAAACTTGGACAGCAGTGTGGTGGTTACAGGGGAAGAGGGGGTATGAGGGAACTAAATGGTAATGGAAAGAATACAATAAAAAATAAAACAATAACAACAAAAAGGGATTACCATATGGGGCACAGTCTTATGGAAACCACTATGGTAATTTGAAGGGCGCATTAAAATGGAATATGTTGATGCCTATAATCCCTGCCAGGTTGGAGAGGTTATTGGAATTGGTGAGTGATGTTGTTACCATCGAACAGTCAGAGCACCAGGCAGTCTCCCTGCCCGTCTAAATGGCAGCAGGGAGGGCTACTTACACTGAGTGTCTGAAAAGCTAGCAGAATAATTGGAAAAAGAAAAAAAAAAAACCTTCACCCAACTTCCAGTACCAGATTGGAGGTAGGGCCAGAGGAAAGTGGCACATGAGCCACAGAAGTCAAAATTGTGCAGGGGAAGGTGCTGGACCAAAGAGACCTGTCAGTCTGGCCCAGGGAAAGAAGAGATTGGTTGGGAGATTGACCCACCTAAAGTTGATGGAAGTTTGGGAAGTTGATTGGTCATGATGAGAAATCTCCTGGTCCATCCCAAACCCAAGCTAATAGAATCCCAGGGGAATAAAGAGCACTCTGTGTCTCTCTTGCTAGTGACCTACAGTTGAAAGGTGTACTCACCTGTTCTCTCCTTGGGCCATGAGGCTTTAGCAGCCATGGCATCCAGGAGGGAGCCTCTCTCTCTCTTGCCCACCTGTGATGCTCTCACTGGTGCATTCATGTACTCTCTTGTTTGGGAACACTTGACCGTGAGGCCTGGGCAGTCACATGGCCCATGGTCATGTGGGTTCCACACACAGGCTCAAGGAGGGAGCCTGAAATGAACAGCAGCCAGGAACAAGCAAAACTGCCTGAATGGGGACTAAGACTGCTTAGAAGCTGCCTGTGGGCTCCAATGGTCTCTATTTTAAAATGGAGCTTTGTCTTGGTCTTACTGAGGATGACCAAACTTTTTTCCATGGCAGAAAGAGGAGATGGGCTTTGAGGTGGGAGTCTGCCATTCTCACAGGTCACACAACACCTGAATAAAACCTCTTTCCATTGTACCAGCATTTGCCTCGCTAGTTTGGCTTGTGTGGTGACAGGCAGCCAGACCTCTGATTTTTGTTCAGTTATAGTGTGCTCATGTGTGGTCACCACCTGGGTCCATGGAATAAGTGGACATGGTTGGAGGGCTGCGGAAATGCAGGGATGAACTGAATCTATACGTATTCACCCTTTTGCACCCTCTGAGGCCCAAAATGACAATAAGAACTTTTCTGTGTGCCAGTAAAAAGATCATGAACTGCAGGTGGCTAAGCAACAGATTCTCTGGGGTTAAGGATGCCAAGTTACATTGATTTCAGTGGCCAGAAGGGGCTACAGATAAGTCCTAATAGAACTGGACCCTGACTCCGGGCTGGACTTTGCTGACCTGGATGTAAATTCAAATACTGAGTTCTCTCAAAGAATGGGAACGAAAGATGCTGTGCCAGTTTGAACCACTGAATCACATTTCTTCAGACCAAGAAACACAATTTATAGCACATGGTATCCAATAATGGGCATTAAGTTATCTCCCTTAGAGTAATAGTTTGATAGAGAATTGGAACAGTCAACGGAAATGTGGATTGTTTAAAATGGGGCTAGAAATGGACCTTCATTTTGTGTGACTGCATTCAACATGAGGGTGCTTAAAGAAGTGCTCCCAGTAGACGGATGACTCTTTTTGTGGTGGATCTGGGGAACGGAGGATGAAGGAGGGTGATGTTCTGACTGTGTAATTCTTTCTAAACAGGGAGGATGCTGGTGTCAGGATTTTGTTTTTCTTTCCCAGATCACCTCTGCTTCCTTTCTCCTACCTGGTGTAATGCATCACAACCAGACCTGAAATGATAAGCGTTGGAAGCAGGGATAATTCTTAAGAATGTGTAACTGTGTTTTTAAATCTTTATGTCAGAATTCCTAAGAACCTGACAAAACAGAATATGTCTATAGTCCACAGGGCAAAACTGGGGTTCACAGTGAATGCAGCTATATTGCCTAGTAGTAAAAATAGCTAACTAGTTCTATACCTCCATAATCCCACCCAATGTGAATAGGAGTGGGTAAGGAACAGTACTTGATTGATGAGTATTGCTGCCTATAATCTAGATTAGTACAGTGGTCAAACCTAATCTCCCTTGCAAAAACAAAAAATTTGAGGCATACATGGAGAGAAGGAATAGTACCCAAGGATAAACGCATGAGGGAATTCCAATATTACACTGTTAAAGACAAAAGTAGGCCCCAGATAGCGTCACTTGTACTAAAGCAGCTTAAGCACTTGAGTTAACTGCAGCTTTGATCTTCACCAGAAATGTAATCTTAATCAATCAATCTGGACTTTTCTGGTTGACTTTAAAGAGTTAATCTGTGTCTTGGGCCCTCTCTATACCCCATAGAAAGAAGAGGCAATTTGCACAATAAAGCCCTTGCCCATTATCTTCTTCCCCCACCCCTGCCAAAGAAAAGATGATGCCCTGGGCCTGAAAACAATCCTATCTTTTATTTTGATAATAGCTTCCTGCCCCACCCTTCTTCCTACAAAATCCTTCCATTCAGTGCAACTCACCCAAAGTGCCTGTCTAGTTGCTAGAGCAGATGTTACCAGATTCATGAACCCCTTAATACAGCCGATTAAATCTCCAAATTTACTAGATTGATTATTGTTTTTAATCACATTAATACCTGGAACCTGGCTTAAAGCAAAAGATAGTGTGTCTAAGCTCAGTTAGAGCAGGTCCTTGTTCAATGACGTTTTGTTATAACATTGACAAGATGCCTTAGGAAGTTAACTCTTGTTTTTATTAATAAGCCTATGGTAAAAGTGGTTTGTTTTGCCTTGTTGTCCTTTAAGTCACTGAACCAATCAACAATGTTAAGAGAGGACTTGCTGTATATCAGATCCCTGAAAGGATGAAGCCATATATCACTGAGACCGTTCCTGCTTTTGGAACCTGACAAGGTCTAAGCCTTCAAATCTGACTGCCTCCCTCTGGGAGACATTTTCATATAATATGATGGTGGACTGGACTAACTGTTAATGATGGAATGCAACTCTAGTAATGTAACAGGGTGCAGCCAAGAGGGGGGCCCCAAATAGGGATTTGAAATAGGGTCCAGAACTCAAGGTGTTCAGGAAATATTAGGATGTCTTCACCCCGCCCCCCCCAGCCCCCACAGGTGTGAGTCAGGGGAAGGGACACATGGAGCAGGGCCATTGAGAGCTATTTTGCATAGCAACAGCTTTGCAGCTAACCTCTGGTGTGGTCATTTAACATATCTATAACCTTTAACTGGTTGCATAGATGTGTTAAATATCTGTGGCCATGCTCTGATCCAGGGGAATGGAAGTAACTTCCCCACCAAGATGTAACTGGGAGGCAGGTCCCCTGAGTTACAGCGCCTGCACGGGAGCTTGAAGAAGATTGGCTCCATGACATGGGGCCACACCTGCCCAGACCCATGATGGAAGCCCAGTAAAGCTGGAAGGATGTGAGTGCTGGCAGGTGTAACTAATTGTGGGAGGAGTCAGAAATGGGGCTGCAGAGGAAGATTGGCGTGGGGATTTAAATCCAGGCACAGCAGCCATCGAGGAGGGGACCACTCGGCTGGGACCCTGGCAGGGAGAGAACTACTTGGTCTTTAGCAGAGTGGGAACTCCCGAGGCCCTGGGAGAGAGAATGACCATGTGGCTTTAGCAGAGAATTGCCACTCGGCTTTGGCAGAGTGGCGACCGCCCCCCCCTTGCAGCCATTGAGGAGGGGGCAATCATGTGGTTTTGCCTGATTAGGGACTCCTGTGGCTCTGGGAGAGAGAGCCACATGGCTTTGCCAGAGTGGGGACCCCCGCAGCTTTAGTAGGGGGAACCACCACCCAGCTTTAGCAGAGATACCAGCGACACAGCTGATGGTGCCAGGAACCGAGGGAGACCTACTGGCCCAGACGGATTACTGAGAAGAACTGGGGGCTGCCTGGTCCTCAGACTTTTATTTCTTTTCCTGAGATACGGTACCCCAGACTGGGCAAAGGGGGGAAGGGAGGACTGTGTGTGTTTGTGGGTGTTTTAAGGGACTTTGGGGTTTTGATGAAGACATTAGGTCACTACTTTCAGTTTGTACAGCATTAAATAAACATTTCCTTTCCTTTTCATGAATCTCTGGTGTTGAGAGATGTCTTTTCTCTGGCGGTGGACATAACAAACCTGGGGGGTTCCTTTTGGGTAATAATATATTGCCCTTGCCCCCTCTTGGCCCCCCTTTTGTTCTGTAACAGTAATGTTTCAACATCTTTTAACTGTTAATTTTTTCTATAAGGGATCCTTAGTCTAAAACAGGGAGTAACTTGTGGTACCACAGAAAGATACCTGACCCTTGTCCCAGTTCTTGGCAAAGAGCTCCTAAACCCTTGGGATTTCCAAAGTATTAGGTGAGTCTTTTGTTCTAATGAGGTGGTTTTTGTGCTCCTAGATATCTCTAGCTTCAGGTTGGGAGCTGGTCACCTGAAAGACCACTTCTTGGTGGTAAGTTTTGAAATTTCAGCTCTACTCTCCAACCTTTGAGAGAAGAGAGGAACTGGAGATTGAGTTCATCACCAATGTCCAATGAAATCTAAAGCCCTGGCTGGCGTAGCTCAGTGGATTGAGTGCGGGCTGGGAACCAAAGTGTCCTAGGTTCGATTCCCAGCCAGGGTACATTCCTGGGTTGCAGGCCATGACCCCCAGCAACCGCACATTGATGTCTCTCTCTCTCTCTCTCTCTCTCTCTCTCTCTCTCTCTCTCTCTCTCTCCCTCTCCCTCCCTCCCTAAAAATAAATAAATAAAATCATAAAAAGAAAAACTTATTTAAAAAAAAAGAAAAGAAATCTCCATAAAAATCCCTAAAAGACAGAGTTTGGAAATCTTTTCGGCTGAGGAACACATAAAAGTGCGGGAATGATACCATGCCCAGAGAGAGGAGGATGGAAGATCTTCTTCAACCACCATTTCCCTAGGCATATGTATCTCTTGCATTTTGGCTGTTTCTGAGTTGTATCCTTTATAACAAACCAGCGAATATAAGTAAACTATTTTCTTAAGTTCTGTGAGCAGTTCTTACAAATTTCAAATTTGAGGAGAGAGTTGTGGGAATCTCCTGATTTGTAGCCAGTTGGTCAGAAGTATGCATGACTTGGGACCTGCAAGTGTCATCTGAAGTAGGAGCAGTGTTGAGAGACTGAGCCCTTTTAACCTGCGGGATCTGATGCTACATTCATATAGACAGTGTCAGAACTGAACTGAATTATTGAACTTCCTAATGGTGTCAGAGAATTGAAGATGTGTTTGGTGTGCGGGGATAAACATTCAATAGTGTAAGATTCAGTCTGTATTAAAGTTAGATAAACCTTTTTCCCACTTACAAATACATCATTAATCCTGGCTCATTATGTGAGTCTAATTGATCATAAGAGGGATTGAATGAAGGAGAATGTTTAAAATTGTGAAAAAGTTATTCTTACCACTGAGAAGAACTTAAGAAAGTTCTACTGATGGGCTAGTCGTTTTAAATTCGCTTGTAAAGGACAGCATATTATTTTCATCTTTCCAAGTACTTGGAGACTATTACATCCTTAGGCAACTGATGCTTAACTAAACAATACATTTTCAGTTGCTGCAATTTTTCTTCCTAACCCAACTGAGTTGATTCCATTAATCATTGCTGCTCTTCTTAGAACTCATTCCAAATCCCTGTGTGTGTACAATATTAAGGTAAATAAAGCAGAAAGAAACAAATCTGGTGTCATCAGATTCACAAGCTCTAGGTAACATGTTCATTCTTTTCCTTGACTCAGGAAGCCGCAGCCGGTTTATCAGTGATGATCAGGAGCTTTATGTTTTGCAGCTCGGCTCATGGCGAGTGTGGAATGAAAAGTACCATCTCCTGTGGGCTCAGTTCTGGCTACACGGAAATCCCAGTTCTCACCCTTCCATGATACCTGAAAGGAGCTCTTGTCTTAGAAGACCAGTACCGACAAAGACAGTCTTGCTGTCAATACCTCCAATGCATTAACCCACCATTTCTCCGGAGGACTGTGTTTTCTGTTTTCTTCCTTTATCTAATCTCAGGAACTAGGCTCTAATCCTCCCCTGTAATTCTCTGGCTGGACTTCAAGCCTTTATATTTATATTTCTATTCTTAAATTTCAAGGGTTCCCCCCCCCCCACAAAACAGACACACAAAATCATAAATTGTCAGACTACTAAGCTCCATGCACTGTATAGTACCTGCTATGCATACATCTTTTCATTTAGTACTCATTGCAAAAATATGGCATCATTAATATTTTTCCACTTTTTCTGGGGAAGTTAAGCAAAGTAACACTTATGATTAACAACTATTAAGAACCAGCTGGTCCCTGGCTGGCATAGCTCAGTGGATTGAGCTCAGGCTGTGAACCAAAGCATCACAGGTTCGATTCCCAGTCAGGGCACATGCCTGGGTTGCAGGCCACGGCCCCCAGCAACCACACATTGTTGTTTCTCTCTCCCTTTCTCCCTCCCTTCTGTCTCTAAAAATAAATAAATAAAATCTTAAAAAAAAAAAGAACCAGATGGTCAACAGGATCCAATTGGATTGATTCTGTTCTACCTACCCTACCACCCTGTAGCACCCTGTTCATGGATCACTTCCCAAGATGCTCTCAAACATCCATTAAGTTCATATGGCTACATCCCTTCACTTAGCATAATGTTCTCAAGTTTTATCCATTGATAGCATGTGAAAGTACTTAATTTCTTTTTAAAAATAATATTTAATAGTTTACCATCTACCACTATTTGCTTATGCATGTATCAGTTGATGATGGATATTTTTATTAGGAATTTTGCTTATAATTAATAATGTTGCCATGAATGTTTGTACCCTTTTTTATTTTCATTGCACATGTATAAGGACATGTTTTTATTTCCGTAGGTATCTTTGTGTCTATTCTCATTCCAGTACACACTGATTGATGTGTTTGTTCTCATGTCAGTACATACTGCCTTAGTTACTATAGCTGTACAGTAAGAAATCAGAAATCCTCCACTTTTCCTTTTCTAAACATTCTTTTGACTTTTCTGCATTTTCATATGAATTTTAGAATCAGCCAGTCAATTTTTGCAAAACAAAAATCTAGTTTGGTTTTTAATTGAGATTGTGTTGAATATGTTGATCATTTTGGAAAGTAGGCCAGCTTAAAGAAAGTAAGTCTTTTGATCCATGAATACTGAAACTTTCCATTAATTTGTAGCTGCTTTTATTTTAGCAATGAAATTGTTTTTTAATTTTATTTCTATATTGTTCATTGTTAATATGTAGATATACAACAGGAAATTTTATATGGATCCTGTGTCCTACAAGGATTTTGTTGAACTCATTTATTAGTTATAATATTTTAATGAATGAGTTAGAAATTTATATATATAAGATAACATCAGTGTGGATGCCTCATGTATTTTTATTGTCTAATTTCACTTTCTAGAAACTCTAATTCAATGTTGAGTAAAAGTGGCAAGGATGATTACCTTTGTCTAGCTCCTGATCTAACGGGAAATAATGCAGGTTTTGCAAATAAGAATAATTTAGCTATGAGATTTTACAGATGAACTTATTTATTTAAGTTCCTTACTATTCCTAATATGTTTAGTGTTTTTATTATGAAAATCTGTTGGATTTTGTAAGTTCTTTTTTTCTGCTTCTATTAAGGTGATTGTTTTTGTACTGTAGTCTAGTTACTTGTATATCATAGTAATTGATTTTGGATGTTTAATTATCTTGTACTCTGACAATAAACCTTGTTCAAGTTGTATAATTTTTTAAAAATTTTGCTGAGTTTAATTGATATTTTGTTGAGGATTTTTTTTATCTTATGAGGAATATTGGTCTTCTGATGTCTTTATCTACTTTTGGTTTCAGGATAGATTGGCATTAAAGAATAAGTTAGAAAATGTTTCACCTTTTATTTTTTGGAAAATTTGTGAAGGACTACTATTAATTATTCTATAATATTTGGTTGAAATCCCTAGGCAAGCCATGTGGGCCTAAGCTTTTCTTTGTGGGAAAATTTTAAATTACTAATTCAATCACATTTACTTGTGATAGTTCTATTCATATTCTTAATTTCTCCTTGAATAATTTAAATAGTTTGTATTATTTATTGTAAGACTTCATGTATAACTTCTAAGTTATTTAAATTCTTGATATACAGTTGCTCATAATTTTTCTTATAATCTTTAATTTCTGTAAGATTTATTGTTATGTGCCCTCTTTCATAACCAATTTTAGTAATTTGAATCATCTTCCTTCTTTTCTTGGTTATAACTGTCTTTATACATGATTCTGGAAGGGGAAAAACAGTAGTTCATGGTTCAAATGCTGTACTCTCCTTCTATTATTACTGAGATCGAGTTGACTTTCCTGAATGGGAATTTTTCCAGTTGCTTTACACCCTTATAACATTTCAAGAGATTTTAAATTACTGTATTTTTAATTTTCTGCTGTTTAAAATGGTGTTTTGTTGGAGGTAGGGTTCACTGAAATATTCACTCTGCCATTCCCAAAATACCACTCCCTTCATTATAATTTATTTCATCAATTCTATATTGCTAACATTTTAAAACATATTAAAATTTATTTCTTATTTAAATTTTATGTTGAACTTAAAAATTTTTGCTATCAAAAAATGATAGTGGCATAATTAAATTCACTTAAGAATCTGTCTACCAAAAATTAAGTACATGTAAATCTTGGAACACATTTCCCAGAGTTTAATACTTTTATCAGGGCTTTCTTTGAAATTAGTTAATATAGCATATCTTTCTTCATTTTGGTCTTAGTGAAGCATATAATTATTCAACTCTATTATAGAGAGAAATGCTAACATATTTTCTTCTGCAATCATTGGGAAAAGTTAAGAATACAATAGTAGGGCACATTAAAGGTGCTTTTTTTTTAGTAGTTTGTAACCATTAATAATCATTAAAACGGGGCGTAAAAGTTTTTAATGGCTAATTTTATGTAAATATCATGTAACACATTGAAGAACGTTCTCTATGCATATTAGTTATTTATACGTTTATCTGGGGTATAGACCAGTCACGGAGTTTCTTGTTGCTGTCATTCAGTCCCCATTCCTCCTTTCATGGGTCTCTTTCTTGTTGAAACAGAGAATCACAGAAATTAAAAATGAAACACAGTAATATCATCTCTTCCAACTGCTTCATTTTATAAATATAAAAACCTATGGTTTGGAGAGACAAATCAGTGTCTTACGACTTTTAATGCATGTGTGAAACTTGGATGTACCGAATACCTCCCCAGTGCATGGTCCACCCTCCATGCAGCTGATGCTTTTTCTGAAAAGCAACACTTTTGGGAACAGTTAGTTCCCAAACTGATGGGAACTAAACTCAACCCATTAGAATCATCATGGCACCTTCCCTTCTTTTATTTCCCTATCACACTGCTGTACCAAACTCAGTATCTTGAAATCGAGGTAACATTCAGAATGGGTTATTTCTGTGTTGGACACTGCTTTTGCTCACATCTGAAAGTCCCATATATTTCTGGAAGATTGTTTTCCACTAACTTTCCTTGAAGAGAAAAACAGGAGAGTGCAGGAGGAAAAGGGAAGAAGATAAAAGTTTTGGTTTTCCTAGGACATATATGATTCTGAATAAGAATTGCAGACAAAAGAGGGAGAAGTGAGTGTTCTTAAATGAAGGGTATCTCCCAAAGGTCACAAGGTCAGGTAAAAAACAGTAAAGGGTAAGATTCACAGAGGACAAAATGTTTTAAATTGGGGGCATGCCAGAATTTTACATTGGGATTACAATAAAAGTGTATCATTGTGACAAGTTAAAATTTCTTCCCACAATTGGGAAAAAACTTAATGCCTTTGATACAGAGAACTACTTTTCATTAGTGTTTCTAGTTTATACAGTTTTATTCAATTATTTGGAATAATATGCATGTTTTATATAATATGGAACATTTATATAGATGAATAATGTAAAAACAGATTATCTTTGACAATGGTACATATCATTCACTGAAAATTTAATTTCTTTTGGTATTTTTAAAGAGAAAAATTAAACAAATAATTGTTAAGCAATTTTCAGTCTGCTTTGGGGTCTTTCTTAATGTAAAACTGTGTGGCACTTGTCTCCTTTCCGAAAATGTCAGCGGGAATCCTCGGTCAATTGTTGCAGTGATTAGATATGAGTCTTGCAGCATATTGAAACACTTTAAACCTAGACGGAGGAACAGAAAGCTCTTTTAATTAAACAGATAACTCGCATACCGCAAGGCATTCTTTTGTTTATGAACTTCAGAGAGAATTCTTTGCACATTACACAAGTCCACATTGTGAAGAACAAAGACGGAATTTCAAAGGCTTACCTTCTTTGTGATAGAAGAAAAACCGTTTTTTCCTCTCCAGGTGAATATTTCTAAGAAAGATTAATAGGTAGAGAAAAATCATCTTCAGAAAAATCAGAGCTTTGAGCTGTGCTGTTTGTGTTTCATGGCTTTCGATGGCCCCTTTCTGAGTGGGCCAGGTGTGGAAAAGGAATTTGCCTTTTTCCAAACTTTCCATTGCTAAAATTAATTGACAAACAGAGCCAAGCCTGACCCCGAAATTTGCAGTTTAGTGAGCACACACATTGTATGCATTGTACCTTGTGCTAAGATGCCCTTGCTGATTTCATTTTTCTGTTAAGAACATTTCTTCCTCTTTCACTGCCATTCCCTTTCGTCCTTCATGAAGTCATTTTTGTTCTCCCGTACACATGCTTTCAAGTGCTTCTGAAGAACTGTATATGCCACGTCCCCTTTCCTTTCCTCGACATGACTTCTCCCAGACTCTACAATCAGACCCAGACTTCCTTTCCACCACGCGCTTTGTTTCCTTTGTCTGTGAAGATTGTTAAGTGTTGTACCCTGCCATTCCATATTTCTATGTAACCTATTAAAAATCAAGCTTCTCCTGAGAAGTTTCTGCAACAACAATATTCTGTTTCAGCTCTTCTGAAATAATCACCAGCATGAATGATCTCATGTCTGACATTTGCACTGTACAGTGTTTGTCTGTCAGGATTGAACTTTTTAAAACATATATTCTCTCTGCAGAGTTGAACCTACTGTAAAGTAAGCTGCTTAGCAGTGTCATTGAATTTCACTTTGTAAATAACACTCATAAACAATCATAGAGAGCATGTCTATAGACCAAGGACAATTTACAGGGTTTGGGAAGGACTTAGATGCATAAATAGTATTGTGAATATCTTATAAAATCAGCTTATCCTCTCTTATCATTTGTAAAATAGGATTCTAGTAATTCGAGGAAGTTCAATGAAATGTCATATATGGTTCTAAAAATCTTCCAAACTAAAAAAAATTTCTCTGATCTATTTGTTCATGTATAACTATTGAGAATTAAAAATAAGTTCATTATGAGGAAGTATATAGCAGACTCATTGCTAAAAGAAAATAGGCTAAATAAATAAGTAACTAGATACACAAAATTAAGTCACATTTACAAAAGAAATGTGGCCACATTATATTACTGTAGGGCATAAGGTCTTAAAAGAAAGGGGCTGGAAGTGAAGTAACATGTAGCTGGCTCCTGTATTTCTTTTTCCTTAAATGAATAAAATGACTTTCACAGGGGGCCTCATTGTTTCTCATTTTTAGTGGTGATGGGCAATTGTCTCAGCAGAAGACACTTAAACCATCAGAAATTTTTGAAACAAATCACTATCATAAGTAAAACATATAAAAATGTTTTTTTATATTTTTTGGTTAGATGATCCAGGTAAAGATTTGTAAAATAAGAAACAGAAGCTGAGAAAAAAAAAATGACTAATATACAAGGTCAACGGTTTATTTGCATAGTCAGGTCACATGGCATTCAGAAGTGCAGAGAATAAGTTTTTGATCTCAAAATTTTCTCTACTATTTGGACCCTTCACACAACAAATCTTCCAAGTATAGATGAAATAATAGGAAAATAATTTTAGCAAAACCCAGTGAAAACTCGGTCTGACTCAATCATTTAAACAGGTTCTTGAAGCCGGTGTCCTTGAGATCGTTCCAACTTAAATTCTCTCCATTTTTCCTGTCGCTGCTCTCACAGTGGGGACTAGGGATCTGAGGAAAAGGCTTACATGACTTTGAGGCATTAGGAGAAAGGGACCCCTCCCTTCTTACTCCCCAGGCTAGTCCTTGGATGTGTACTGTCAAATAAAAACAAATCTGGACTTCAGTGAGAAGGAACTTATTCCAAAGGATTATTGCCATACAAAGGGGAAAATTACCGTGATGGGGACTCCTGCAATGTGGAAAATCTCCCAGAAGGTCTACAGAGGTATCGCATGGCCTCAACACAGGGCTCAGGGCTTTTCCTTTGCAAGGGAAAGGAGACAAAGCTAGAGTGGGGAGTGAGAGGAGTGGTGGTGTAAAAGGACAGCTGATCAGGAATTATTTTCCCCGGAGGTTAGCTGTTCCCAGCAGGGGCTGTGAAAGAGTGATTCAGTATTTCAATAACCCAATGTGTAACCACGCAGAAACTTCATTTCTTTAACATGACCTTTTCCCCTCCCTTTCCTTTTGATTCAAACTGGCCTCATCCAGCACCCTGACTCACCTGCCCCCTTCTCCCTTGCATGACTACTCCCTTAATCACTGAACCCTGGTCAGCGTTACACAGTCTTAGGAAGAAATCCTTGGGTCTGTTGACCACAGAGACAAAGTTTTAATCAAACTGAAGAGAACATTTAAGCCTCAGCTGTGTTTCAGCTTCAGGCCCAGAAAAGCAGTGACACCAGAGGAAGCAATTCCATGGCCGACATTGGACAAGATGCACTGATCAGCAACCACCTACCCTAGCACTGACCAATCAGTAGAGGGCATGACCCTGACCACAATCCTAACTCCCTTAGTTGCCACGATTAATGATTTCCCCCTGTGTAACCCTCCCCTGGAAGATGTGGGGGGAGCTGGGTCTTTGAGCACTTTTTCAGCTCTAACTCCAGGCATGGACCACTTTCTAAAAATAAACCTTCACTTTCTTTGCTGACAACTCCTGTTCTAGTCTTATTGGGCTCTGATGCATGCAGGCCAATGGACCCTTTCAGTTCAGTGACAGAAGTGTATGAAAAGTTCAGGAGCCTGGGGAAGGAGAGAAGACTGACTGAAGTGCGACTAAGTTACTGAGCATTGTGCCCAGATTGCTCAGTGGGGATAACCAGTGCAACTCATACATATTTCTGGAGACAAAGAATGAGAATTTGGAGAGCCTTAGTTTACCATCATGAGAGGAAAAGCGGGTTACCTGTGAGTCATATCTAAGTCCTACAGGGAAGAGCAGTTGTTTGCAGACAGACATTTTGGGGAACACAGAAAGGCTGGGAAATATCTTGGCTGTTGCTATGTTTTGGGAGCACAGACTCCGGTCAAATTGAACATTGTCTCTACCAAGTAGAACTTTGCTGGCAAGCTCTGTGGATAACCCTGGTTGGTGAATCTGCAGTCTGCGCTTTCTCAGCCCAGTCAGGGCAGAGAGGCTGATGTCAGATACCTCAGTCTCCTGTGCCCTCTCTTCCTGTGGAAACATCACTGGGAGCAGGCTACATTGATGCTGGTACCAGTTCCAAGGTGGGGGTGGGAGGATTTTTCCATAGAGCTAAGCAATCATTGATATCTGCTGGGTGTCCTATAACTCGACTCAATTCTGACACTGTCTACCTGGAGAGAGTGTCAAGTTCCATAGGGTAAGAGCTGAGTCCCACTAGACTGCTTCTCTCTTCAGAGACTAATCTAGAACCCAGATTGTTACCTGCACTTCTGACCAACCAGCTGTAGATTGAAGGTTCCAGGCCCTCTTCTTCAGATTGATTAAATTGCAAGGTCAGCTCAGAGAACTTGGAAAAATATTTTACCATCTAGATCACCAGTTTGTTTGTTTGTTTGTTTAAGGTATATTTTATTGATTATGTTATTATAGTTGTCCCATTTTTTCTCCCTTTTATTCCCCTCTGCCTCGCACCCCCCTCCCACTAGCATTCCCCCTCTTAGTTCATGTCCATGAGCCATATATATAAGTTCTTTAGCTTCTCTGTTTCCTATACTATTTTTAACCTCCCCTTGTCTATTATCACCAGTTATTGAAAAAGGATACAACTCAGGAACAGTCAGATGGGAGAGATATATAGGGCAAGGTATAGGGGGGAAAGTGTGAAGTTTCTATGTTTGCTCCAAGCTCACCATTCTCCCCAAATCTCCACCTGTTCACCAACCGGGAAGCTCTCTTAGCCATGTCCTTTTAGGTTTCATTACATTGGCAAAATTGATAAACCACTGGCCATTTGCAATGGATTCAACTTCTAGCCAATCTCCCCTCCCCTGAGATCAAGAGGTGGGACTAAACATTACAACCCTTTAATCAAATGGTTGGCTCCCCTGACAATCAGCCCCCATCCTTGGGTTGCCTAGGTGCTTGTCAAAAGTCACCACATTAACATAACAGATACCTTATTTACCCCATCACTTAGATAATTCCAAGAGTTTGGGGTGTGCCAGAAATGAGGAAGACCAAATCTATATTTCTTAATATAAATCACATTATCACAATGACAAATCCATATATCCACTCTTGGTCTGGGTGGTCCTCTCCCCAGCAACAATGCTTCGAACGCACACACCACGAAGGACCTAAGGGTTCAAACCAGGAGAGCCCACTGCCTGACCTTCTTTATTTACTCTCTTAATCCATCATGTGCAAAAATGGCAGTACCCTAAACAGCGATCTTTTCCAAAGCCTAAATATTAAAGTGATGAACAGGCTCTCCTGGCATAAAATGTACTTCCAATGCAATGGCTATCTTAGGCTAACCAGAGAGATAACGAATATATGACACTATGGGGGAGGCAGGGAAGGCAAAGAGAGACAAAACCTTACCAAAGTATTACCTAGTTGCTTTTACAAGGTATGTATTTAGAAACACAGACTTAAAACATATTCAGTATCTATCAGCCTTAAGTTAAAAATAAAGTATAGAAATACAAATAATTAGGCTTCAGTGAAGAAAATTTATCAGATGAAAGGGAACTATTAATTATTTATTATACAGCAATAGTCAAGGAAGTAATCAGACACTCATCTCGGAACAGCTCTAAGGTAGCCAAGATACAGAGCTTGGAGGCAGCATGGGAACTGAACCAACCCGGTATCTTACTAATTAGGAAAAGTTCTCTGTTGTAAAAAGCAGAGGAATTGACATGGGTGGCTGAGCTTCTTTATTTGATTCTTGTGAACCCAGGAGAACTACATGAGGTAATCTGCACAAATTTACCAGGAACTAATAGAGCTGAGAATTCAAAAGCAGAATGAGGGTGGAGGTTCAGCTACACAACTATGTTTCCAGAAATGTATTTAAACAGGTTTAAGGAGCCCTGGCTGGCGTAGCTCAGTGGATTGAGCATGGGCTGCGAACCAGGTATCACAGGTTCTATTCCCAGTCAGGGCACATGCCTGGGTTGCAGGCCACAGCCCCCAGCAACTGCGCATTGATGTTTCTCTCTCTCTCTCTCCTTCCCTTCCCTCTCTAAAAATAAATAAATGAAATAAAATAAATAAACAGGCTTAAGAAACAAGTTTCTTGTTGTTTATTTTTGTTGTTGTTGTTGTTTTAAGTCTCATAAGATGCAGAAATTCTAAAGACAGTGAAGAGAGTGTAGATACTTACCTACCTATCTATACAACAGAAATGACAGACTCCCCAACAAATGTGAGGGGGATTCAGAGTGCAATATATTTACACTTATCAGTCACTTGTGTGATAAGCACTGGTGTTTTTTCTTTTTTCTTTCACTATGGACCAGTGAGTACATGGGAGATAAAGGAGAAACAACATGCTGTGCAAGACAATATTACCTTCTAAACTTATGTAGTTACATCGGAATTTATTGGGTGTCCATTGTGTTTTTCTAACACTTTGCCCACAAGGCTCTAGTGCTGAGCATATTTCTTTTTGTAAATTTTATTGAATGTATTGGGGTGACAGATTTTAGTAGAAGTACATAGGTTTCAGGTGTACAATTTTGTAATATATCACCCGTATATTGCATTGTGTGGTCACCACCCCAAATCAAGTCTCCTTCCATCACCATTACTTTATCCACTTCTCCCATCCCTCTTTCCCTCTGGCAATCACCACTGTTTTCTGTGTCTAGGAGGTTTTTTTTCCTTAATTCCTTCACCTTTCTCACCCAGTCCCCCAAACCCTTCCTCTTGGATACTATCAGTCTGTTTGTTCCCTGTATCTATGAACCCGTTTGTATTTTCTCTGTTAGTTTATTTTGTTCAAGTAGATGACACATATAAATGAAATTGTATGGTACTCGTCTTCCCATGATTGACCTGTTTCACTTAGCATAGTATTCTCCAGGTCCATTCATGCTGTCCCAAAGGGTAAGATTTTCTTCTTTTTTATAATGGCAAGTAGCATTCAATTTGCTATATCTAGCACATTGATTATATAGTGATCTTCCTTCTTTCTAAAACAGTTATAGACTTTCTGCTACAATCTTTCCACTTTGTCCATACCTTTTGAGCTAAAGTCTGGAGTCTCTGTTCTTTAATTCCAGATGATTCATAGGATTATTCCTCAGCAATCTTTTCATCACCATACATTGACATCCTCTGCATTTCACCATATACTTCAGCCATACGAATTTCATTTAACATCTTTACTCATGACATGTGCTGTGGTGGCCAGTCCCTTTGCATAAGCTGTTCTCTAAGTTTGTAATACCTTTTCTTCCATCTTTCCTTTGGTAATTCCCTGCTTATTTACCTAAACACATATCATGAAGTTTTCTTTGTTATATCTTAACCAATGTAAGTGTTTTCCTCTAGGCTCTAATTGGAGAATTTCATTTAATCCTCTTCTATTATTATATGTATTATTACACTCAGTTGTATGAGCTATCTTCTTAGTTTAGTTTCCCAGTAGCATGTGAGCTCCATCAGATCAGGGCCTTAATCTTATCCATCTCTCTAACCCACTAACTATCCCACAGCCTGACATAAAGTAAACCTTCAATGTTTTTTAAAAAGTATACTAAATGGCATGATTAGCACTGACTAAATGACGCTACTACAGTGACGCTAAATGTGCACTGGAATGAAGATTCCAGGTGCATGTACTGGCTCAATTCTCTTAATATGAGTCTAGGGTTGCAATTTTCAACTGGTATGCTGCGAGCCTTTTTAAATCATGCAATACCTGACTAGTCAGGGGCACTGACCTCTTTCCCTTAGACAGTAAAACTTAAAAAATGACAACAGCCAACACAACAATGACTGTCTGTGTGACTGTCCTGTTGTGAACCATAAACATACGTCATAAAATAAAGTTGCATCTTATTGGTCATGTTATGTGGTAAGATTGCATCTGATTGGTTAACTCTTTTTTTTAAAAGATTGTATTTATTTATTTTTAGAGAGGGAAGGGAGGGAGGGAGAGAGAGAGAGAGAAACATCAATGTGCGGTTGCTGGGGGTTATGGCCTGCAACCCATGAATGTACCCTTGCTGGGAATCGAACCTGGGACACTTGATTGGTTAACTCTTGATACCAAAAATCTTTATATACAAGTATAGGCACCTAATTTTTTTAAAAAAAATCACTGTGGAGCAAATAGGGTAGGTACTTTTTTTTTGTAAATCAATCAAAATTATACCTTTTTTTTTAGATTGGCATAAAATATATTTTTTGGTGTGTCACCAAATTTTGGTCATTAGTTTATATGTGCCACAAGATGTAAAAGGTTGAAAACTACTGGTCTAGGGAAAGAGGAGGTTTTATCTAATATCCTTTTTGAGTTGAGAATATCCTGCTTGAGTGAATATCCACTATGCAGTTTCCTTGGGCTCAAGTACTTTTCTCATTCCAGCCCAGGCCTTTCATGCGCCCCTTCTCACCTCTTCTGTGCCCTTCATTTTGACTTCTGGACAGACCATATCTCAGTGCTACTCCTCCCCCAGGGGTGGTTAATACACGTAAGGCAAGCTATACTTCTTTTAATAGCTTTTCCTCTTATATCATCATTAGAAGGATATATCAAGCTTTGATGAATTTAAGATTAAATTTAATTTAATTATGGTGAAAGATGGAAAATATTGTTAAATATTGTAAAATAGGATTGTTTATACGTATGTATTTATAAAACAAAGACACATATCCTGGAAGGGAATCTTGGGAGATGCGGTTCCTCCCGAGGGCATTCCCAGCTCCTGTGTGCACTTGCTTCTTTTTAGAACCATGCCTCACTCTGACAGTTCACACTACATGTAACATCAACTATGTGTGTCTTCACTCATGGCAAATCTACTTCCTATCCGGAAATGATGAGTTTTGCCTGTGCTACAAACTTCTCCCTCTAGAAGTTCATCCACTACCTTGAGCCCTCAATCTAGCCATTGGCTGAGCTGTATATATGCTCCCTTCACCACTCCAAGCTTGAAATAATATCCAAATTTACCAGTCAAAAATGGACAAAATATAAATCAGTTTATATTAACCCCTTGGTAACATTCTTCAATCAATTCTATTTTTACTTAGATAAATAGTCAGATGTCTTATCATGGTACCACTAAGTTCTCGTTCTGAATTACTCATAAATCAGCAGCCACCCTGGCCTTGTTTTTTTGCTCATCAAACCTGTCAAATTCCTTCCAGCCTTAGGGCCTTTGCACTCTCATTTTCTCTGCCTGGAATACTTCTAATTCATAGCCTTTCTCTGTAGTTTCTCCTTTTGCATCAACTATCATCTCAAATGCAAACCTCTTATGAGTCCTTTCTTGAAACTCTATCCTAAAAAAACAAAACAAAACAAAAAACATCCTAAGTAAAATTTGTAATATTTACTCATGGCCTTTGTCATTAATCCAAATGATCTTGCCTAAATAATTGCTTGATTGTCATGCATTCTCTCCCCACAATTAAAATAGAAGACTCAGAGAACACAAAACTTGTCTCCCCTATTCACTGTTATATCCCACAGTATAAAAAAATCTTCTAGCCTGTTATAGTTATTAAATGGATGCATGACTGAAGGAAAGGATGGTAGTCAAAGAAAATTCTTAGCCTATAGACATTTTCATACTCATGTTCTTTCTAGGAAGAAAGTAAAGTATAATTTCATTTTTTCTAGTAACAACTATAATAGTTCTTAAATAATAGCTCTTAAATTGATGAATCATAATTGTCACCTTTCCTATAACAAAGAAGTAAGAATTGTTTTCTGCTGCTAAATCAATGAACAGATCTATTTTCATGAGATTTAAGGATGGTGCAAAGAACATTTAATCAGAAAGTTGTATGAGAATACTGAATTGCAGTGTTTAACTGAGATTTATAAAAACAAATTTTCTTGCTAAGGGAGACTGTTTTTAAGATTTTAAATCTGTTCAGAATAGCAAGTCATTGGTTGACAAAAAAAACTTTAAATGAAGTAAATTTTAAAAGGTGTCAAACATTCTTCTGTCACAGCCTGATGTAGGACCTCAAAATGAGTGGCGGTTATTCAGAATGTATGGATGCAAGGCACAGGGTATCTGCACTACCAGCATGTATTTTGCGGCACGGCTCTGTTTAAAACGCAGTGTCCTACAGACTTGAAGAAATCCAAAACTAATGGAATGAAATTTAAGATTTGCATCCAGAACACAGAAAATGAACTTTTTAGCTGATCACATAATCTCAGAATAACATGACTACTTACACAGCCAACTTTATCCACAGATACATAGATACGCAATGTTATTTCTTAAGTTCCCCAGTGCCAGAGGTTGCTAAGCTTACCAGAGGAATAAATTAAAGCAGGCATCCATAATGTGAGAAGCATTTCTCTTGCAATCTTTATAAAATTCTCCTGAGCAGAACAGTTTCATGAGTCTTTCTCTAGAAAAGCTGTCTGTATTGCACAGGTTTTGCCTTTATGCAAAGATCTCTGTGTCATTTCTTCTTTCCTTTGACAGAATAGCTAGTGGCCAAACCACTATTGATTTTTGCTTGTTCCTTGAATTTATATAAAGTGTCAATGCATTTAGAAAAATATTTCATTTTTCTCTATGCTACACAACTATTGAATATATATATTTTTTAAACTTTGAAGTAATTTGCAAGAAATCTCTGGAAAGGGGTCTGACTCAGCTCATAGAAAATGACCCTTTGCCCCTTAATTCCCTCCTTCTTCAGGCTCCATTTACAACCACTTGACTTTGCCCTTCAGGATAGAAGTCAACTACTCGATTCTATACTATTTAACCTTCTGGACTGAAGGCACAGAATAACAACGATAAAACAAATACAATGAAGAAGCTAGTAACCTGGTGATATGATAGAGTAGCGATGATGGCCCTGGATAATCTCTTGACTTCATTTAGGTGAGAAAGAATAAACTCCTGGGTTTTCAGTGTTTCTTTTGTTCTATTTTTAATCCACTATAATTGGGTCTTTAATTTTAGCAGCCAAAAGAAAATCCTTACTGATATACGGATTTATTTCCATAGGCAATTTGAGGTTGCCCTATGATGAGACATAAAATTAATAAAACCATGAAGTCATAATGAGGAAATATAAATAATAAGAATGAGATAATAGTGATATTTACAGATATTTATATGAGACTCTGAATATTAAAAAAAAAGATTTAAATATAGTTGCTCTTTGAACTTCCTGAAAATTACAAAAACATGAACAATTTGATTAGTATTATTAAAGTTTCATGATCAAAAAGAAAGCCTTACCTAAAAAAAGAGACAGTTCTATTAAGTTCTATTTTATTGAATGCTAAAATATTGTATATAGTATTATTTATATTTCATTCAATTTTTATAGTAAGTCCATGTACCAGAGTCATTTCTATTTACATTTTGTAGTTGATACATAGAGAATTAGAAAGGGTAGAGTCATTAGTGAATAGTTTTCCAAACCTATAATGAAAGCACTCATTTAAAGGTAGAATTATTTTTTAAATATTGGTTGCTTTTGTTTGTTGGAGGATTCCTAGCTGTATCTTTATTTGCCATGAGAATGGGGATAATTCATTACCTACATTTTTATATTCTTGTGAAGACTAATACATTTAGTGTGAGAGGCATATAGTAAGCCACAACATTTTTTATATTATAATTATTTATATCATAAGAGCTTATTTTGTTGGAGCTTACAATCTTGTTCTTTATTGCTACACCAAAAAGTGGGTCAAATTTGAAGCAGTGAAGCAGACTTTTATCATTGTAAAATTATTATTTGTAAATGTTTATAAATCTAAAAAGTTTTGTTTGTACCTAATATGTAGATAAAATCTGTTATCACTCTAATTTTCCTCTAATTATGTATGTGTATGGTATATAATATAAAAATAAGGACCTAGTATTAATGGTATCCAGAAAGATTTAACTGAAATTTTCATGCAATCAACATTTTAAGCCTTTATCGTTTTCATCTTGATCTTATGATAATGAAACATATGTCACTGAAATCATGAAAGGACGTGAGCCTATAATGTTCACAGGTCATTTTTGATAAAATGAAAATGTTAGAAATATTTTTCATCTTCCCAGACATATGATTTGAAAAACTCTACCTGGTGTTATATATGGCTCTGGTACAGGTTCTTTCCAGTGTTCAGTTTGTTTTTTAATGTGTCATTTATCAAAATGCTTTGCAAAAGGACATACTTTTTAAGATAACAGCGTAATTTTTGTTCTTTATTTTTTATTTAATCTTTACTGTGTTTTGAAGTTCATGAACTGCTTGTAGTTCACAGAATTGACTGAACACTCCCTGAAAATGATTCCTGATTGCATCTCAGTGCTTATGCACCAAGGCACCCTGTAAAATTAAATAGATTATGTTCTTTACCTCGTGGATGAATTGAAGCTGGCATTTTGCATGTGTGTGGTTTGATGATTGTTCTGCCAAGATCTGTGCACTCAACAGCAGGGATATTTTAGGTTAAACATTTAGTCAATGACAATGTTAGTAACACATTTTTCAGTAGAGGCAACAGTATCATTTAAGGCCAATTTGAAATATTCCACAGTTATAGTTACACAACAAATATATTTTAAATGCAACTGTTCAAAATATACTGTGTTAAAAAATAATCCTAGGAAATTATGTTTGCTATGATAATGAAATAACTCTTACTATTTTTTAAGATTTTCTAAGTTTTCTGTTATAATCTAAAGCAATCTTTAATATCAGTGGCAACATTGGAACACACCAATAGTCTCAATATAAAATAATCAGTGTCTTCATTTCCTTGTTTTTTTTTTAATAAAAGGAAGGAATTTTTAAAATACATATTTCAAAATGCATAGTACTACTGTTGTGAAGATTTCTTGAGAACATAAAACCAAAAAAATGGAGTTTTATCTATTCAAGGGTAGCTTACTGCCAAGTATATATATTTTGATCAGCCAAAGTTTTTAGGCAGTACTGACAGGCTTTGGGAAAGAAGTTGTGGTTATATGTGAAGCAAAATGTAGGGGAAAGAGAAGTGAACAGTGTTGAGAGAGAAGATACAGCCATCAGTAATTCCTACAATTTCTAAATGCTCTATTAAACACTAAAATGTACTATATCCTCCCTTTTACATTGTCCAAATATATGTATCTATACATATGTATGTATATATATATATATATATGAACAAACATGTTGCTTTTAATTATTTTAACATTTTAATTGGTTATCAAATGAGATCCCATTTTGAAACCAAAATATAATTACCATGAATTATCTTTAGGTTTACTTATATTTGCTCAAGATACATGTCTTAAAACATCACTTCAGTGATACTATTTTTGGTATTGTTTTGCAAATCTTCAAAACACAGTGACATAAAGAAATAACAGGTAATCAGTATTGAATTTATTAGCAGTGAGGTAATTCTAACCCTATTTTAGCACTAAATCTCCAAAATTCCATGTGCATTTTACACACGCAGCACATCTCTGTTTGGGCGAGGCAATGCGCAAGGGCTGGACAGCTGCATATGGCTCCTGGTTGTAAACTGTACCATAAAGGTTTAGACCATTTATACTTGATGCAATTTTATGAAGGAATAAATATACTTTCTGTTTGATTACTAATTGTCCAGTCTTTGTTCTTTCTTTTTTAATCTATTCCTGCTGATTTTAGATAAATTTTAGTACTGCTTATGATTCCAAATAAACTGTTATTAGCAATTCGTCAATACCACTTAAGTGTTTATTTTAGGGACTGCTCTGAGGTTTACAACACATATCTTTAAGTTCTCAAATTCTAATTTCAAATGTTATTACACTATGTCATGAATAATTTATACAATAACCCTCCAAAAACTCTTATCGTTTTTCATGTTTTTATACATTTATGTCTATGTATATTATGATTCCCATAACACACTGTTAATTTTGCTATAACCAATAAAATACCTTTTCAGGAATTTACTTTAAAAGACAAGAATATTTCATATTTACCCACATTATTACCATTTCTGGTGCATTTCACTCCTCTTTCTTGATAGAATTTTTCATTTTAAACCACATCTCTTCTACCTAAAGAACATTTTTTTTAAAAAACATTTTATAGGGCAAGCATACTAGTGATGAACTTTCTCAGATTTCTTTTTCACTTTAAGAATTTATTTTTCTTCATTTTGAAATATACATTTTGGTGGTCTGCAGAAAGATTTATTTTTTCTTTCAGCACTTTAATGATGTCTCTCTTCCTTCCTTCCTTTTTATTGTCTTTTGGATTACCTACAAAATTTTGAATTCTGATAAACAGTCTGTTGTAATTCTTATTGTGCCAAAAATACTGTGTGCCTTTTAAAATATTTTTCTGGTTGTATTTAAATTTTTAAAAAATCATTTGTTTTCAGCATTACATGCTCATGGAATTTATGTGGTTACCATCATGAGATTCTACTTTGGATTGATTAATCTTGTATATTTATTTATCTTTTTCATATTTTTTAAATTGTATTTGGAAAGTCTTCAGCCATTTTGACATCGGATGTGTTTTTCTCGTCCTGCCTCTTTGCCTTCTAAGTTTCCAATTACACATTCCAATTAGTTTGTGTCCAGAAAGTCTCAAGCCATATAACATTAAAAATAGAGACATTTATTGAAGAAGTTACAAGATACAAGAAACATTGTACGTAAGACAATGTTGTCTCAGTCCCCTCAAAATAGGTACCTTGGGACCTCACACAGTTCCCCTAATTGCTATCAGCTGCCCTGTCATATATTCCTCAATATCAGTGATGGTCTGAAATCTCTTCCCTTTGAAAGGTGATTTGATTTTGGAAAAAGCCAGAACTTGCAGGGTGCCAAATATGGGGCAAGTGAGTGATTTGATGTTTCACGAAAAAATTCTGTATGAAACGTGTTGCATAAGCAAGTGTGTTATCGTGATGAAGCTGCCAATAACCAGTTTCCCATCACTGTCGCCTTCTAAAGTATCCAAATAGTTTCCATAGACACATGTTCAAATTTAACACAAAATGTGATGCAGATTCATTGCTCTACTTGTGCAGTCATTTTGAATGTGATGGCCACACAGTACAAAAGGTCAGTCAATGGCGTCTACTTTCCTCACTGTCTAGTGCAGTGAAATCATCATTGTTCACACCCCTGTATTCCAGTCCACTCTCCTTGGCTGCCAGGTTATATTGATTTTAAACCATTCTCATTATTTTAACAATAGCTGGACTTTTTCTGGACAGACCACATATATTTAATCCTCACCTGAGGATATGTTTATTGAGAGAGAGAGAGAGAGAAACACTGATGTGAGAAAAAAACACTTATCAGTTGCTTCTTATATGTGCTCCAACTGGGGGATGGAACCCACAACCTAGGTGTGTGCCCTTATGGGATATCACACCTGTAGCCCTTTGGTGTACAGGATGATCCAATCAACTGAGCCACCTGGCCAGGGCCAATTATACATATTTTATGTGGAATAAGTTTTCCCATTAGTCACAGAGGTTCTGTGATTTTTTTCTTCTTCTCTATAGTCTGTATAATTTTGAATAGCTGTATCTCCAATTCACTGATCTCATTTTTGCCACAGTATCTGATTTGCTATTATTTCCACTCAGTATATTTTTCTTGCATGATATTTTATATCTTTTTCTAGGCATTTGATTTGTATTTTAGTTTAATGTCTTCCATTTTTTTTCTCATCAGGTTAACACTTTTTTTTCTACCTACAGGAACATATGGATTATGTTGATTATAGTTGGTTTAACACACTTCTACACTAGCATATTATTGAGGAGATCCTGCAAATCTCTGGGTATCTTCTCAATTTAGCTTTGTCTTGATTCATCTGCCTCCTCTTTTGGTTTTGTCCCAGAATTTCCAGTCACCTTGGTCTCTCTGATCTGTGATGCCTGCCACTCAGCTCAGAGAGAATATCATCCCCTCCCTTCACAGAGGCTCATGAACTCTTTCTGGGAAGAAATATGGGACGTTCATGGGTTTCTCTTTGTTCTGTCACCTTCTTCAGGGATTCTTGTTTTGCACTTCTTATCCGACATAGGAAAACTTTAGTTTCACACATTTTCTCTTACTTTCTATTTGTTCAAGTCAGACAGGTACATCCATCCAGGTCATTTCTTGAAATGTACCTATTCTAACAATGTTTTTGTGCATAATTGTTCCTCAGTTCCTGGGGTAGAGAAACCCCAATGAACAAATTCTAAAGTTTCTAATTTTCCATGGCTGTACACTGCTTTTAAAAATTTGTACATTCTGGTGTCACATGTGCCTGATAGTGTAAATTAGTGTGATGTGAAATTAAATGCACTTTGGCCAAGTTCCCTAATCATGATATGAAATTCACAACCTGTGAATTAAACACAAGAGCTTCATTTCTGTAAATGTAGCCAGAAACCTAGCACTATTCTACTGTTTTACTTTTTTAATTTATTTTTCAAGATTTTTAAATTTATTTTTAGGGAAGGAGAAAGAGAGGGAGAGAAACATCAATGTGTAGTTGCCTTTTATGTGCTTCCTACTGGGGACCTGGCTTGCACCCCAGACATGTGCCCTGACTGGGAATTGAACCAGGAACCCCTTGCTTTGAAGGCTGGCACTCAATCCAATGAACCTCACCAGTCAGGGCTAATTCAAGTTTTTTAAATCACTGTATTTATTCTATCCAAAATATCTTTTAAAAGGATAGAGAAATTAGAATCCAGTAATTTTTAATATGACATGATTTTTTTTCTTTTACATGCAATCCATGAAAATCTCATTGCTCCTTTATAAAATTTTAGCCATTACAGATTTAATTAATTTTTGGATGAATTTACCCTTGATTGCATTCACTTCCCTTCTGCACTTCTCTGCCAAGGATGAGGTAAAGTTAGCATTTTTAGGCTACACAAGACAAAATAACATATTCTGATGTCCACTTAAAATGAGTAAGTGCAAAATTTATAACTCATCTGGGAAATTTTAACACTCTTTTACCCTTTAGCAGTCAATGTAAGAGGATCACAGAAAACAATTTTACAACATTTAGTTTAATGAGTAGAAAATATGCTCTCATCATTTTCATCCATTCAAATATTGTTGGGAACCATCCTGCCTGGTATCAGAAGCTGTAATCCCCGCCTAGGCTAAGGCTAAGGGAACGCCCTTGGAACCTTAAGCCAGCAAGGAGACAAAAGCTTATCTCCCTGGCAGGAGCGCCACTTCTGCTGCGTCATTATTAACTGAACCCCAAAGCTTGGTCAGTTACCAAAGACGGGTAAGATTCCCCAAGGGGGGAATGACCTAAGACAGGCACGATCACATGGGAGACCCCCAAAAGAAGGACTTTGGGGACTACAGCAAAAGGGAGTGATGGACTCTCACTCCTCAGCTTTGACATAGCCTGAGTTCTCATTGTCTGGGAGAAAATCTCCTTATCTCTTGATTGCCTTAGTTCCCTTGCTCCACCTAAGCCTGAAACAATGACAGGGTGGTGCAGCTCTGTGCTGAAAAGGGCGTATTCCCCGGGTGATCAGGCTGAAGAAAGAACATGTAAATTACTGTGAAAGCTGCTTTGTTTAAAATGCTCTCAGTTGAATGAGAAGGGTCCAGGAAGGAAGTTAGTTTGTTCCTCAAAGTCTTACAGTTCTTTGACCCTGACTCAATAGACCGGCAGAGTTCCTTGTTTTCTATTGTTCCTTACTTCCCCCTAATGAGTACTGTACTTTACCTGAATTATTATGCAAAACAAGCCCAATAAAAGCAGGTTTGGACAGTAAATCGGCGCACTCCCCACTAGAGGGGGTGGCCATCCCGTCCCTACTTCTCCACCAAAACTTGTCTGTCTCTGTGCATGTTTTTTCTCACATTTCGCCGAGCCATCCGCAGTGTTCCATGATCACTGCTGGCCGGTGACCCACGCATCAAAATATTTCATCAGCTGCAGAAAGCAGTTGTTTATATATGTCAAATTCTTCTACAGTATAATTGTTTTAAAAATTTCCAAGATTTCATAAAAATCTTGTTACTATTAATACTCGATAGTAAATAAGTATTACCATTCTTATTATTAATTACATACACTTAAATTATATATAAATACACACAATGGAATAACCATAGTGCTGTTCTGCTAAGGTCAGCAATTCTTTTTATCCGCTACATAGCAATATATTGAACTCAAGTGTCTCAGATTATTCCTGAATAAATGACTTCAGTTAAAAATTATCTTCTTAAACATTTGATAATGCATTTTATATAACTTTATTAACCCAGTTATTCTAGCAAATTATGATGTATATGTAGTCTTATCAGCCAGTATTTAATAATAAAAATATTGGTGGTAAATAGTAAGTTTAATTTATTTCTTGTTTGCCTCTGTGTGGATAGGAACTATGACTTTTCTCTATTTCTGCATATAATTTACTACATAATAAGCCCTACTATATGGCACTTAAATGAATGGAAGTTTTCATAATTAAAACATAGTCAAAGTATTTTTATACTTTACTACTATATTTTGAAAAATGAAAATACTATTGTTTCTTATTTTAATATTGAGAGAATGTGTGGAGGAGTTTAGAGATAAGCTTCTGAGGATGAAAGTCAGAAACAGGACAAATAGATAATTTTTACAGAACAAGTGCAGTGGCAGACTTCCTGATGTGATGTCAGCCCATCACAAAACACCATCGCTTTGCCAGACCCGTGTTTTAACTCACGTCCACTGTTCTGCAAACTCAGGAGCTGGCTCATTTGGAGTGGCCTTTCCACTAAAATATAAAATGACATGAGTCACTGATAAGAAATCCAATCCCACTGAATTTTGTGGGCTTTCCTAAAGATGTTTGAGGGCAAAGGGGTTGTGCACAAGCAGGACACATGGATACATCCATGTAGACCCTTGTGTTCTGTGACTGTTCTTGGCAAATTGCACCTGAGAGCTCTTCCCCAAATGGACTGCACTGTGTCTCCCACAAATTCATACATTGAAACCCTAACTCCCAGTACCTCAGAATGTGACTTTATTCGGAAACATGATCTCTAAAGAGCTAATCAAGGTGAAGTGAAATCATTACAGTAGCTTCTAAGCCAATGTGATGGGCACTGATTGGTATATTTATAAGAAATTGGGACTCTCACATACACACAAGGAAGACCAGGTGAAGATACAGAGGGAAGATGGCCATTTGCAGGCCAAAGAGAAAGGACTCAGAAGAAAGCAACTCTGCCGACACTTTAGTCTTGGACTCCTCACCACCAGAGCTGTGAGAAAACAATCTACTGTTTGAGTAACCCACTTTGTTGTGGCAGCCCTAGAGAAAGAAGGGGCCACCCTTGCCCATCCAGGACCAGTCACTGCCTCTCCTGCCTCTTAGATATCATGAGTACATGACTCAAAGCCACAGAAGGCTGTCTTTCCTAGAGATTCATAACATGTTGCCATCTTTAGTTTTTCTTTCATAACTTTGAAGTAGACTTGATAGAATCTGTGACAATAAAATATGACTGTGAAACCTGTTTGTCTCCTTTGATCTGCAGGTCTATATGTCTCTAACATGTATATAATGTAAAGTTTATTTCCATTTTGTTTTTTACTTTTGTGTTGAAACACAATCAAATAAAACTTTAAGAGACACTTGTTTTTGTGTGCCTTTAGCTTATAAGAAAATATATGTGTGCTGAGATTGTTGGATGTGAAAAACAAAATATTTCTAATAGAGTCATCATTCAAAATATCATTTAATAAAGTTTACATATGTTAAAACAGAAAGGTAGTTCCCTAACTACATTCTTAAATATATATCCTCTGAAAAGTTTCATGATTTAGGATTATTTTCTACTAAACATGCAGTAATGCTATTGCTTTAAAGACTGGGAATTCACATCCTGTTATAATCCATTTTTTATTGTTTATCAGCCAGTATGTACATAAAATAATGCACAGATTTTAATAAATATAATGACAATGTTTTACTGATATTAGAGTCAAAAGGAAAGCTTAACTTTTCTTAGTGATGTGTATTCCCATGGACTCCAGGGAACAGTTTTAATGCTTTCAGTCACGTATCAGCTGTACGTGCTATTTTAGAGCTTTCTACTGACCTCCCCACTTTCAGTTTCAGCATCATTTGACTTCACGTTCATACTCACTTGAGAGCTCACGTAGGCCACGCATACATGCACACACTAGCTATAATAAAGGTTGTTAATCTCACTAACCCCTCTAATGGTATGTTGCCTTAAACCTCTCTGAAACATAAAAGAGAACAGAACTTTACACCTTCTGAAGGAACAGAGCATACTTCCTCCTTTACATCTGTTTTCTTTTTGTAAAGGCCAAATTTCATTATGAAATTGAGAATCCAGTTTCTAATTCTTGGAACAATATTTACTTACACATTTTTGCCTTACTGAAGTTGATGGTGAATACTTCCAACACTGCTGCCAGGCGCTCTAATTTAAACCAGTGGACATTACTTTATAGGAAGTACAAAGTGTATATTTACCTATATACACACACACACATATATATGTGTATATACACACACATATATGCACATAAACACACACATACACACATATAGAAACTTTTCTTCATTTTACTTTCTAATATTTCTTTCTTTTCTTTCCTTGCCATTTAGCATAGAGTGCTATGTGTGTGGGAGTTTCTTTTCTATGATGTCTACGTATAAATGAACTTCTATGAGAGGTACTCAGAAATTTACTCACTTACCTTAATGAACAATATTTAAAGGTAGAAAGCCATGTGAGACTGGGGTTTGGTAACCACCTGATCTGGTTAGGAAGGGGGCATATGCCCTATTTTTGATGGCCTGCAGTGTCTTAAATTCTCAAGCTGCTTATCCTGTTGGAATAATACTGAATGACTCTTTAACACTATCTCCTACTTGTGATCATTTTCTTTACATTTAACAGTGGAGCTTTTGGTAATATTGTGCATGGTGGAGCAGATCAATCTTATTTCCCCAAATTTGTACTCATAAATGGGAAGGTTAACAGGCAAAAATAGGCTAAAAAGTTTACCTGCATTTTTCCTGAATTCGCTGAAGAGGGTGTTGAATACCTCAATAGTTTCATATTAAGATAACTTCTCTTCTTTGTTTGAAGGGAGGATCTAAAAATTTATGTCGATACTCCTCGTAAGTTTATCATTGTGAAAAAAAATGACTGTGTAAGTTCACATTATACTATGTGAATCACCTAAAAATAGTATGTTTTAGTTAATTGTTCAATATTTTTCAAAACATATGTTTTCTTCAAATTATAATTGATGATTTTGTGACCATTCCAATTGTAATCAGAAATTGCCTGCCAGTAGCAGTAGACCCAACAGATCTTTCCACTAGACAAGACAGAAGTAATAACAGAGGAAATGAACAGTATCATAAATCTAGTTAGTGACATTTCTCACGGGATGATATAGAACTCACAGTTTTATTCAGATATTTAAAAATATTAGGCCAAGGGAATCAAGTCAAAATCAGCAAAGGATTATTAATGATATCTTCTAGATTTCTTTAATTCTGTTGACAGGAAAAACTAAAAGCTACATCCAGAAAGAGAAAAGAACAAGGAGAAGATATATATCATGTAGCTGAAAATGACTGCAAATGTGAGGCATCATTCTCACCTGACTACACTGCAGCGATGCACTGGGAAGCTAGGGAGGGAATCAAGGACACTTGGCAAGCTAAAGATAAGGAAATTCAATTTTCCAGTTAAGTAGACGAGAAGAAATGAGAGGTACATTGCTATTTGGATTAGAGTGATATACATGTTTTTTTTCCTATTCTTCACAGGACGATATGGAATCTGCACACTGTAGTATGAGTCCTCTCCCAAGACTGCCATTAGCTGGTTGTATTTCTGTGAACAAAACATTTCTGTAGACCCTGATCTCATCTTCCATGAAATGAGTAAGAGATTGGCAGTGGGCAGTTCTCCCATTACCATGTGCCATAAATACCTAGGCATATGTGATGATCAGAGACATGTATAGCATTGTCTACATTGAAAGCGAGGTAAGAAATTGCATGCTGTATACTGCTAATGACAAACAAATTTCATTCTTCATGGTTCTTGCTGATCAGGAGACTATTTATTTATGTGTTTCTGTCCAGGAGGTGAGATACCCTATTTATTCATTTGTCTACACATATTTATTGCATGTCTGACACTAGCTGCCTAGCACTCTCCCAGGCATCAGCACACAGTAGTAAATAAAGCAAAGGCCCTGCCTTTATGCAACTCCTGTGACCTCTTCAGCTTAGGTTGTCTCCATGGAATTCTGCTTAGTAAGATGAAAGTGGGGTCCCAAGAGATTTATTCTGTCTTTGTTAAAACAAAGAAGTGTTCAGCTGGAATTTTCCCTTCACCATTCTCCCTTCCAATCCTACCTAGGATGCCAGTAAGTGCATAGAGTTGTAGAAGTCATATTATAGCTTGGGGTAGATTGCTTTAATCTTAACATTATGTAAACATAATTATAGGTATATAAATACAGAAAAAATAATGATCACAATACGTATTAGTCAGCTAGGGCTACCATAATGGAATACCATAGACTGATGGCTTAAATAACAGAAATTATTTTCTCACAACTCTGGAGGTGAGGAGTTCAAGATCAAGGTGTCAGCAAGGCTGGTGTCTGGTGAGAGCCCTCTCCTTGCCTTGTAAATGACTGCTTTCCTGCTGTGTCCTCGCATGGCCTTTCCTATGTGTGCATGCACTCCTGGTGTCTTCCTCTTCTCACAATGACACCAGTCCCTGTTGCATTAGGGCCCCAACCTTATGACCTTGTTTAACCTTAGTGACCCTCTTAAAGGCCCTATCACCAAATGCAGTCATATTAGGCATTAGGGCTTTAACTTATGAATTTCAGAGAGACACAATTCTGTCCATAACTGTGTAACAACTATTTTTCTTCTTCATGCTCGCCTGCATATGTTTTCCAAGAGCACTTAAGCATGGCAACATCATTTTACGTGCTAGTTCAGCATTTCAATCGCTGACTGTCAGTCAAAATTGTAATCCCTTTTATTCCAATTTACTCCATTTGGTTATACATAGCCCACAATCCTCAAACTTGCTGTTCATTTCTGCTTCTAAATCCCTACTAACCCTCACAAGTTTTATCTTCTGCTCTTATGGCCAGGTTGCTAAACACTCCAGAAAATTACCTCATGCCCATAAAACTGCTGTGTCTTTCACTGAGCCCAGCCATTCCCATACATATGCCCACTGAAGTCTTACTCATTGTTCAAGATCAGGGCAAACAAACCCACTACTGTGACACATTTTCTGACTAACCCCCATGTAGAATTAGACACTCCAGTCTCTCCACCACCTCTGTGACTAGTGGATACTTCTATTATAGCAACTGTGATTTCAGTGTGTTTACATGTTTAAAAGTCCATGACCTCTAACAGAAAGTCATTTTAAAGTATGATCTAAGTCCAGCACAATACCCAGTACATTGCTGAGCTCTCAACAATGTTATGTGTTATTACTTGCTCTGTCACTCTCTATCCCAATGACACTCTTGTTCTGTGATATTGGGACAAGTCACTTCAACTCATCTGAATTTCCTCATCTTGAAAATGGAATTATAATATATTCTTTGTAGGGCTAAATGAGAAATATGTAAGAAACTCTTGCAAATATTTTGCAAAAGATACATTTTTGGTTAATTACTTGAATCTAAATATACACTTATTTTTTGTTTTCTATTAAATTGTAGGCTAGAAAGAAAGGGATATAAAGATGTCAGGGGTGGGCCCAGGATTTATGAGACCTGAATCTTATACATTTTATAATCTTAATTTAAAAAATACAAAATTAAGAATATAAAATCATATTAAAATACAAGTATTTATCTTGTGAGAATAAAGGGGTCTTAATGAACTTCACATTTTAGTAATAATCACAAAATACAGAAATACATCCTTCTATTTTTGTTAACTGACTGCCTGGAACATACCTTCTGCTTATAGTTTATATACTGAGGACTGTCTGAAAAGTATCCAGCCATGCACTGTGAAAAGTAGAGACATTCATTGAAGATACAAGAAACATCATATGTAGAACAATGATGTCATTCAAAGTAGGCATCTTTGGACCTTACCCAGTTCTCCCAGTGTCAATAGCAACTGCAGCATTATGTCCCTTCTGTTCTGGTAGTAGAAGCCACAGAATTTTGCTACAACATGTTTCATGCAAGATGCTGCATCAAAATCTTGGACACAGTAGTTTTTGGAAGCTTCTAGACTCACAATGTCTGTTACCAGTTTTTATTAATTGCAGCCCATACATGTTCAAAATTATCAGGTGTTCTGATGTTGCAGGATTTCTGGAATATGGATCACTTTCAACAGATTCTCCACCATCTTTGAAGCATTTTTGTCACAGTGTTATTTGCGCTTTACTCATTTCATCATCCCTGGAAGCCTTCTGAATCATTGGAGTAGTTTCCTTGGAGGCATGTTCAAACTTAACACAAAATGGGATGCAGACTTGTTTCTTTATTCGCTCAGTCAGTTTGGAGTCACTTTGAATGCAACGGCCACACAGTACACATGCTCATTCAATAGCTTCTACTGACCCCACTGACTAGCAGAGTCAAGTCATCATTGTTTACATGTGTGCATGCCAGTCCACTCTCCTTGGCTGCCAGGTTACATTGATGTTGTGCAAACCATTCTTGTTATATTAACAATGGCTGGCTTTTTCTGGACAGACCTCTTATCTCTGGCTACAAATTGTGGTCTTTTTTATTTGATTAGGATTTTGCCACAGCATTTTCTACAGATAAAATTTAAAAATTTAGTCTTATAATTGATAAGATTAATGTTTTTAATTGACAGATTTCTTTTATCAATCTATTATTGCTAATGACACATAAAATTTGTGTATTGCTGTCAGATATAAGTGAAACTTCCATTTAGTTTTCTTCATCTATAAAATGAATGACTTGAAAGAATTTTCCACAGATTGACCTGTAGCTCCATGCACTTAAAATGTTCCATATTGCATCTCAGCTACCCACATAAGATACATGCTCATACAAATTCTAGTCCTAGATCTTTATGTCACGTAGCAAAGGAGTTCATAGCAGTAACAGCACCTAGGCAACTAATCATAATTGAACAGAACATGAAAGTGAATGCTAGCACATTAAGCCTAAATAAAAAATACTCCTAATTCAACTGACACTTATCCTAATCCTAAAAATATTCATGGCTACTCCTTCACAGCAATGCCAAAGGAATAACAAATGAAGGCTGGAAGTCCAAGTGAAAAGATTGAAGAGTGTTACAAAGCATATGATCATGTAAATACATTGCAAAGGCTTTTCGTGGGGGCATGGAAGGGGCTGGTGCAAATGACAGGAACTTACCGAGTTTCCTCAATTTTGATTTCAAGGTAAATCTCCCTTAGGTTATATTGCCAATTTCTTGAATAGGAGCACAAAGACACAAACCATAGGTTCCAAAAGAAAATAGGATGTTAGTATTTCTTAAAGCATGGCTCAAGTAGGAAAAGAGAGAGGGGAATGACAGTGATAACATCATGTATGAAAAGCCCCAGCAAGTGTCTGTGGGTACACTGAATAGAAGAGTAGCTCAAGAGGCTTTGGAGGAATTGACAGGTTCAGAGTGAGTGCTGAACGAACTGTACTCTGCCCAAAACTGAGAGATAAGGGGGTTAGTCTTTGCATAGCAAGGAATGAAAGAGTTTCTACTGTGTCCTGACGCCTGGGACAGTGTCCTTTGTTAATTTCCCCATCTACAAAATATGATTGTTTCTAATATGAATTAGATGATTGCTTCAATGTAATCAAATAGCAAGGAATCTATTTTAGTTAGTTTGTAAAAATATTAACATATTTGTAGAAAATGTAAGGAACACTTTTTATTTTAGCAAAATTTGATATAAATATTAACATACATTTTCTTCATTTTTATATACATTTAAATATAACATTAAAATAGAGAAATGACTGCTCTGGACAGTGGCTCAATTGATTGGAGCATCATCCCATGCATCAAAGTATTGTGGGTTCGATTCCCCACCAAGGCACATATCTAGGTTGTAGGTTCAATATATGGTCAAGATGTGTACAGGATGCAACAAATTGATGTTTCTCTCTCACACTGATGTGCCTCTCTCTTGATCTCTGTTTCTCTTCTTCTCTCTCTGAAATCAAACATACCCTCAGGTCAGGATTAAAATGTAAAATAAATTAAAAAAACAGAGAAATGCCTAATTAAACAAAATATTGTAAAAACTATAATTCCAGAATAAAAATCATATTTTAAAGTACTGAATGCATGAGGTTTGCTCTCATGTGAATTATGTAGTAGTATCTATAAAGACAAATGATTGTCCTCTATCTTTTTCTATTTTTCTCAATTAAATTAATCAGGTATGCTTACAGCAAGGAACACTAAGGTACATTTCAAAAAAGAGTGGTTCAGAAAAGTGAGTTGAAATAAAGTTAGCTCTCTTAATTATTTTACTTTTATGTTTTTGCCAGATTTATTTAGATATAATTTACAAAGATCAAAATAACTTTAAGGGGTCATTTCAGTGAATTCTAGTACACATACAGTCGTGTAACTATCACCACAATTGAAATACAGACTATCAGCTCATAGCATTCTCTCATGCTCTTTGCTATCAATTCACATGCCTCCCCAACCTCTAGTCACTGGTAACAATGATGTGATCCCTATTTTTATGATTGTGACTTTTGCAATATATCATATAAATGGAATCATACATGGACACAGGGATTTGATTTGCTTAGTGTTTGTTTTGTATCTAGCTTCTTTAAATTACTATAAAATTTGAATTAATCTTTGTGGATGCATATATAAATAATTTGTTTTCTTTTTATTTTTTAGTAGTATTCCAATGCATAGTTCTGCCTTGAATTGTTTACCCATTTTCCAGTTAAAGATCGTATCATTATTACCAATTTGGGTTGTCATGAATAATGCTGCTATGAATATTTGATGTACAAATGTGGACATAGATTGTTATTTCTTTTGGGTTGATAACTAGGAGTGTGATTGCCCGGTAAAACATAGCATTTATATTTATAGAAAACAACCACATTGCTTTTTAAAATGGTTATTTCATTTTACATTGCCATCAACAATGTTTAGAGTGCCAATAACTTTGTAACCATGCTTGTATTTTTTATTAGGTTTTCTGAAATCTCAGACTATTACTAGTTCTCTTTTGATTTGTAGAAGATTTAGATTTTTGTATTTAAAGACTGATTATTAAGCATGTACACAATGAGGAAACACATAGTACTCATGATAAAAATAACCATTCTATAATTATGGAATACCCGTCTTTTGTAAAATGAAGAACATTTGCAGATAAAATTAAAATCCAGAATCCACTGATTTTGAGTTAAAGAAAAGGTCAGTTATCCTCAGTGGGCCTGTATTAATGAACAGAACTCAGCCCTTCCTGAAGTCAGAGATTCCATGTTGTTGGCTATGAGGAGGCGAACTCCCATGAGGTCAACTGCCAAGTTGGGGAAGCCTTCACTGCAAAGAACCATGGGTGGCCAGAAATGAAGCCTCGGTCCAACAGCTGCAAGGAAGTGAAAATGTCAGCAACGTGAGGGAGCATGCAAGTGGCTCCTTCCCCATCTAGCCAACCACTGGGTTGCACGCCTGAGAGACTTGGAAGCCCAGAGCTTAGTTAAGCCGTATCTGGAATTCTGACCTACAAAAACTGTGAGATAATAAGTGTGTGAGGTTTTTAAAAATATTTAATTAATTAATTAATTCATGCATGCATGCATGCATTCATTTAAGAGAGGGGAAGGAAGGGAGAAAGAGAGGGAGAGAAACATCGATCGGTTGCCTCTCTTGCCATGATGGGGAATTGAACTGGTGACCTTTGCTTTGCAGGATGACACCCAACCCGACCTACTGAACCACACTGGTCAGGGCTGAGGTTTGTTTTTTTTTCAACCATTATGTTTGTGGTGCCTTGTGAGACAGACTTACCATTACCTTTAGACTTTAAGGAGCCAGACTTATGTGGACATCTCAGTTCAACTGTACCACCAACATGATTTTAAGGACTCAGTATCTTATGTGTACATGTTGTAACACACGTACTGCAGTATATGTTCTTGATGTTTGTCCACAGAGGAGCCTCATTTATCCTATTTATTCACTGCTAATACTGGCCTTTTATTCTCTCTGTCTCCCTGTCTCCTTGCCTCTCCCTCTTGATATGTGTTATGTTTCATCTGTAATCTAGCTAATATGCAAATAATAGCAGAACTATTATATTAATATAATAATATATAATAATAGAATAATGTATTAGGATATAAATAAATAGCTGTGTGATAATGAAATGACTCATTAACTAGTTTCATCCTTCACCTTTAAAAAACAAGTATCCAAATAATAAAAATTCAATTTTTCAAATATTAAAAAATAAAAATAAAACTTTTGAATATTGCACCTGTGCTCAATTTTTAAGTAAATGGTACTATAAATTTAATAAAGCGTAAGAAAAATCAACTTTCCAATTGCTTATGTCTATAGTTATTCTGAATGCTCTGGCTTTAATCTATATTTGCTTGTCTGTCCTCTGAAAACTTCTACAAATCTAGTCTAGTGTGAGGACTTGGGTTTATATATTTATGTATTGTTAATACATATCCTGAACCAGAACATCTTACCATTTTACTCTTCATATTTGACATAAGGCATTTTGTTCCCTGAATTGACTATGCTAATTCAAACTTCAAATATAATTTCCCTAAATCTCAAATCACTAAGTAGAGTATGCTCAGTGGTATTATTTCACTAAAATTTCACTATTAACATTCCTTAGCAAATAGATCTCATCAGAATTGATCTTTTCTTTATGAAACATTGAGTTCTGAAACAAAATAGAAAGTTGAATAGAAATGTAGTTTCTGTATACCTGTAATGAATTAAAAGTGTATGAAATTTCAGAACTTAAAACACTCATAAATATCAAATATAACCTTAAACTTCTCTCTCTCTTTCTAAGTCTCTCTCTTTCTCTCTTGGATAAAAATCACATCCATGGGAAGGAGATTCGGCAGGATGAAGTGAAGGCCAAGGCCGAGACAGTGTCGTTTTTGTCCCCTTGCTACTTTAATAAGAAACATAATAAGACTAGGATAGACTGTACATTTCAACTTTGGATTTTTTCAACATCAAACTCTTTATAAAATAAAAATAAATAGATAGCATTGTGTTCAAATTAAGAATCAATCACTTAGATGATTACATGACAAAAGAATGACACATACGAATCATTCTACAACAAAATTAAAATGTTTCTTCAGCTGCTGAAGTGAGTCTTAAGCCACTGAGGGCTTGCACATTTAACAAAATGCTCTGCCTGAGCAATCCTGTCAAAAAGGACAGTAATGTCAGACTGAACTACATAGGCTCCTTGATTAATAGAAGTCCTCCTATGATGGAGTAAGTTACAACCTTAATGTACAAATAATGAACCTCTATTAAAAAGAAGGGTATCATAAATCAAAATACTGTAGGAAAACCATAAACCTGTGGCAATATAATGGCCGCCAGAGCTCAAGCTATATTAATCTTGTAGGGTATGATATCATTTCTGTAGAAGAGACAACTAAATATATCCCATATGAAAGTGAATAATGAATGTGATAAAGGTTCTGGACTATTCATTTAAGTTAATGGAAGGTTCATATTGAGATACCCCCTGGATAACTCCTCCTCTCAATCTGCCTTGAACTCTGTTTCCACTAAGACAAATGAAGACTCACTCAGTCTTTGTTTTAAACCTTCCATTTGTTTGAAATGTGCTCTGAAAGAAAGGGAAAAAGAAGGATAGAATACTAAAAGTAAACATAAATGATCTCACCTTCAAAATAATCTGTGCTTTCTTTTTTTTTCAGCTTGTGCACCTAATAATTTTATTTAAACCTTCCTGATATAAAAGGTCTGTCCAGAAGGTATCCAGCCATGGTATAGAGACATTTATTGAAGAAGATACAAGATACGAGAAACATTGTACATATGTACAATGCCTCAGTCCCCTTTAAACTAGGCACCTTGGGGTCTCACACAGTTCTCTCAGTTGCTGTAAACTGTCCAGTCGTACTCTCCTGAATCTCATTAACAGTCTGAAATCTCTTCCTTTTCAAAGTGATTTTAGTTTTGGGAAAAGCCAGAATTCCCAGGACACCAAATCTGGGCTGTTAGGGGGGCTGTTAAGGGAGTGATATGGTTTTTCACCAAAAAACACTGCATGAGATGTGATGCATGAGTGGGTGCGTCATCCTGATGAAGCTGCCAATCTCCAGGTGCCCATTGCTGTGGCCTTCTGAATCAGCCAAATAGTTTCCATGGAGGAATGTTCACGCTTAACATAAAATTTTATTCTGATTCATTGCTCTACTGGCACAGTCATTTTGAATGCAATGGCTACATAGTACACATGCTCATTCAACAGCATCTACCACCCCCACTGACTAGTACAGTGAAGTCGTCATTGTTCACACATGCACATTCCAGTCCACTCTCCTTGGCTGCCAGGTTACATCAAGGTTGTGCAAACCATTTCATTATAATAATAATGGCTGCATTTTTTTCCACACAGACATATATATATATATATATATATCTTTACTTATCACTTACTTTTTGTAACCTTTTAGTACTGCCTGGCATTAAAAGTTATGCCTTTAATATGCTCCTTGGGTATTTTTCTATTACCAGTTGTATATGGGAATTAAACTTTCCATATGAGTTAAGTTATAATGAGCAAAGAAAATATTTAACCCGAAATATCTTAGCATAGCATTTGTTTGGAAAAATTTTTTCACTTATAGTTCAATGTAACAGAAGTAATTTTACATTAGTATGCCCTTATATGACCTGATTTATTACTATTCCTTTTGAATAAGACTGATTCTAGTAGAATGAAAAATCCAAGTTAATTCTTTGCATATTTCATGCTTGTTAAAAATATTTTAATTCAGTTTTTTTTCTACTAGACATTTCTCACGGTGTGATCAGTATGCTTCAACTGCAAGATCCAACAGTTTCTCCTGCTTTTTGGGGTGTTCTTCATTGTAGCAGAAATGCATTTTAATTATTTCACTATTTGCCTATGAGGAATGTATATTTTGTTCTGGAACCTCATGTTTCCATATTGAATACTTTTTACACTATCAATTCAAATGCAACTCACTCATTTCCAGATCCCCCCCATCCCTGAGTCTCCCTTGGTAACTGAATTCAGGATGCCACCTCTGTGTCCTTTCACTTTTCACCACAGCCATCCATTTTTCGAGGCTCCTGCTTGTTGGCGTCAATTCACCTTGAATTTCACAGCCACATGGAATTCCAGAGGGTCTTTGGTTGTTAAAAACTATCTGTTTTAATGGTCATGAAGTGAGTTCCACCATGCCGCAAGATAATAAACCTATACAATCTTTACCCTTACTGTCTGCATTGAACTCACTATAAAACCCCTAGTCTCCTAAGGTGGAGCCAGGAGTAGTGGTAGGGAGTGAGGTAACTTTCCTGCTTGGTTTTGTGACACAGGGGTCTGAAGGAGGTGATGGATATTTTATGACCTAAATGTGCCATAAAGAAACATGCTATTCTAATTTAATATAAACAAACACACCAACAGGATAATTCCAAAGAGTGGTAGCAGCAAAGAAGGTGCAATGTGGCCATGCATAATGTGTTTAAGTAACCAGTTGAATCTTTGCCTAGGGTCACGAGAAGCCCATCCTAAAAATGGAACACCTGAGATTGCAATTAAATTAAGAGAGTCAGGCATGCAAACAGATGGGATATTTTTAAATCAAAGAACAAACAAATTAGCAAAACAAAAACTTAAATTACCTCCCTGCAAAAGAAAAAACAACTGAAAATGTTCCAGAAGAAAACTGGAATGTTCCAAAATCAATTACTTTTGGTTTTTGTTTCTGAGTGACAGAAAGAAAGCTATTTTGGGTGCAGCACTGTATATTAATTAGGTAGAAAGTATAGACAGACATGGCCAGATAAGATTCAAAAGCCAAAACTGTAGGCCATCATAGGAAATTTTGTATTTATATTTTAAAAATTTCATATGATTATTTTATGGAAAGAAGATTGGATGAGACCAAGGGGAGGTAGATATATCGTAAGTCTGATGGACAGAGTTAGAATTTTCTAGAGGAGAAGTGACCATAGTTGAGGACAGAATTGTAGCCACAATGAGAATAAGAACTACTAAACTTAAAGGGATTCAGGCCTAAACGTATCTCAAAAATTACTTGTTCAAGGCATGAATAGTGGAATTATTATCCTAAATGGAGAAGATTTAAAAAAACAACAGATTTTTTATCAGCCAAGGGAATCAGAGGCTTTCTTTTGTTTTAGGCTATGTTAATTTTGAGTGATGATGGCCACAGGTCTTTAGGTAGGCGCTCCATAGTTTTATTTGAATAATAGAGTAGTTCAATAAATCAATGTGATGCCTATAAAAACCCAGTTGGAGAGAGTATATATGTATGTGTGTGTGTGTATAATATGTATATGTGAATACGTGGTGTTAATATATGCATTTTCTATAAAATGATGGTGAAGAAATAAATGTTTCTAAGTGGAAGTGGGTGCTGTTTGTCAGACTCACAGGCCGAGCTCTTTGCTGTGCACCCATCTGCCGTACGAGTGTGATAAAAGTCGCAAAGAGCCCAACAGACTATGTCTGTTTTTTGGATCACTGACAGTGGCTTTCTGCCAAAAACAATGATTCAATTTAGGGTATATATTCTACACAATTTCAAATTCTCCATCACTAAAATACATTTAATTTAGAATAGTTAGTGAAAAAATTAAAATTGTATTTGTCCCTAAAATCATGTTAAAATATTGTCACAACATTTTAGCTAACACTCACGTGTAAAATCAATATTTAAATTAGAGGGATAGTTAAAAATCACTCTCCTTGTTTATCAAAAAATACTGACAGAGCTTATTTAACAAAACCCCTAATTTATATCACTTAAGGTTAAGAATTATATTCAGCTAATGCATAATGACAATATAGGGATGTATAAGCTTTTATCTAACTATTCTCCTGTTGAATATTCAGGCTGTCACTTATACTTTTCTACTTAAAACTATGTTTAAATTTTGTTAAAATACCAGAATGGGTTTGCAGAAAATAAGACATGTTCTCATATTTTCTGTTTTACTTTTTATTTCTTTAGTTTAATTTTTTTCAATATTGTATAAAAGTTAACCTCAGCCTAATGAATCATTCTACATAACCTAGTAGTTGTGGCATTAGTGGTTCAGGGACATAAGAAAGGATCAGGCTGATTTCCAGATCAGTGCAATTTCTGCTGCTCTCATATTGGATATAGTATTTAATTTATAGTTTCATGTTATAAGACATGCAATTTTAGACAAGCAAATTGTAGACAAGACAAAGCTACACTATATGAAGGACTGTGAAACATAGTAGAGTTAGACTTTCAATATCTATACATAGCTTTATTAGAATTTAAACACTCCCTGGATTTCAATTTCCTCATGTGAATAAACAGAACTGTAATACTCCTTAGAAAATGCCATTTAAAAAAAACATGGAAAGAGCAGCAACTTTTCCAGTATAGAGAAGAAATTCAATACATGGGAGAAATTATTATTATGGGCTCATTTTATTCTGCCCAAAATTTGGAGAAGTTTTAAAATCACTCTCAGAAATGACAGACTAAAATAAAACAAAATAAGTATATACAGTTTTTCATGTGTGAATATTACCTTTCTTTACTAAAATTTTTGAGAAATGGATCCCTTAATATAGCTAGCTATTATCTAAATTATTTGAGATACCAAAATATATGAGTAATAGAAAAAATGATATCATATGTTTAGCACAAATTACACACTTGGTTCTTGAATATATATTGAGCTGCTTGATGATTTGGGAATCTGTGATACAGACTTTCTGTTTTTACTGTGACTTTATGGTCACTTGAAGTGAAAACACATTAAAAGTAAAGAAGGTAGTCCAATTAAGACTACATACACATCTACAGTAATAAACCTTAACTTTTTCTGAATTTTATTGTTTAAAAAATGCCCAAACGTATAAAAACAGTACAAATTGCTTTGGAATATATACATGTTTAATATGGGGGTAACAAAACTTCACACTTTTTTGTTTATGCAAGTCTACAATGAAGATGAGACATTTTCAAGAAAGCAAAGGTAGGTAATTAGGTAATATGTGCTATGCAGAGTTACTAACATGATTAGTCCAATTGATAGGTGTGTAATATAGTTGAGAGGAAAGAAATGCAGAGATACATACCAATATTTAATTTCGGTCATTGTGTTCTAAAGGAAAAAAGGATGAAAGAAGAAAAAGAGAAATTGTTATTTTACCTCCATTGTCACAAGTGGAAACTATTAGAAACATTCACGTTATAAATGTCATTAGAATTCACCTGGTAATAATGGTATGAAATTAAGCCTATGGTTCAGTTTTAGTTCTTTTTTATTTTTTCAGATGTCATATGTTTCATGCAAAGCAAAATAAACTTGTTATAAATAATCACATAATTGATTTTTGAATGTTCTACATGACTCTTAGCAGAGGGCATTGAATGGGCCTGTTTTCCATTTCAATTTATAATGAAGTAGTTTATTGAGTAGCATACAAAATCATTTAAGCCACAATTAAATATTGCAGTGTATAAAAATGTTGCAACAAAATTATCTTGAAATACTAGCATTTTTTAGTATCTACAGGATTTATACAACATATTCACAGGAAAAGTTGATGGTTCTATATGGAAAAAGTCAAATTTAAAAAAAGTGAAAATACATTGTAAAGAAATCTAGAATGTTAAATTGTGACTAGGAAAATAACAGGAAAAAAGTGAAAAAAGAACTATTGTCATTTATGAAGGATAAAGCACTATTAGTAATGGATTCTCTAGCAATTACTTAGTTTTACTTGATTTAACTCATCTTTTCTGGATATTTTAGGTTAATTTTTTTCCAATGTGAGAATTCTATTATTGAGATTTCTTTTGTTTACTAATGTTCTACTTGTCTATTGTGTGGTCACTCTTTTACATGTAGCCTCTCAAATTGTATGTGTACAAAAACACACATTACAAAAACATGAGTGATAAAAAATTAGCACTTACAAGATTACGCAGAAAACAGCATTCACGGGAGTAACTTTTAAATAGAACATTTACTATGGCAAATATGGTAATATGTGAAATGAGAAATTCTTCTTAAGAGAACCTGGAATATCATACAGTTTGTAAATTGGATGTCACATCAATGAATAAAAACTGTTCCTGTCAAGCATGTTACTGGAAGTGACACTATCACACTCTTAAGCAAGTGTCTTTGATTGATGCCATTGCCAAATAAATATAATAAAGAACAATGTAGTATTTGACATCTAATAACCTACTATCAACTTGCTTTAAAAAATTTAGTCATTCAATTTTAGTTCCTGGTGTCTGGGAGATTAAAAAGAAAGTTTCAGTGACAGACTACTATTTTGCTATTTTTGTCAATAATATACAAATGTTGTAAATAATGTTGAGATGTTCTCAAATACCCTCATTGTCACTATTAATTTATCCAAACAAATTTTCGTGGACAGTAAATCTAAATATATAAAAATTATTTCTTTTTCATTCTAATTTTGAATCACTCATATGTTTCTCCTAGAACATATTATATTTAAATAGCTTATGATTTTCCTTAATAATTTAATTACCAACAGTGTTCAGCAATTTAAGTCTAATATGTTTTATAAAAGTTTATCCCATTTTATTCTGTTACAATGCACTTAGATTCAAGAACATAATCTAATTCCATTTTAATTAGAGCAATTAAATACATAAATTAAGCAAGAATATTCAGAAATCATCTAAATAAATCTTGAAATGACTTTGATAAGCAGCTTGCTTGATTTTTTCTGTTTTTCACTTTGTGATAATATTTGATCTCTCTATATTAGAACAAATGCTGTCATATTTATGAAAGCATTTGGAATCCTTTAAGCTCAAAGTTGCTTTACAAATTAAATATTGTATCATTTTATGCACATTTCATATATACATAACTCAAATGAAAGTCAGTAAAGGTTACATGTCTAAGAGATTTGTTCAGTCAGAACATATTTACACTCATCAATGACAGAATGGAAATTGTTACCATGTGTAAAAGACTGTAGATTTGGTGTGTATGTCTCTGTGCCTGTATATCTGGTTTAAATTATATTAAAATACTGAAAATGCCCATTTTAAAATAACATTTGCTTTAAAAGACAAATCTGTCACACAAAATTATATTTAAAATCTATATTTTTCTTAATAAACAAAATAAACATGCTTCAACAAGGAGGAAAAATATAAAACTAAAATTATATTTTATTGCAATACTAAATTGCCTAAAATTCAGAATACTCTTTATATTTCTTCCTCTTCCTAGAGATTTTGTTCAAACACAATGCGAGAATAGTATGCTATCCAAATATTTTCCCTTGTACCTCTTTTTTAGCAAGTATAGAAGCTTTTCTTTTTTAAAATTTTATTTTAATCATCGTTCAAGTACAGTTTTCTCCCTTTTACTCCCATTCCAGCCCACCCACCCAACCCTCCCCACTTCCCTCCCATTACCACCCTCCCCCTAGCTTTTGTCCATGTGTCCTTTAAATTTGTTCCTGTAAACCCTTCCCATTCTCCCCTGAAATTCCCTCTTCTCTCTCCTCTGGTCACTGTAACTCTGTCCCCTATTTCAGTGTCATTGGTTATATTTTGCTTGTTTCTTTGTTTTGTTGTTTAGGTTCCTGCTAAAGGTGAGATCATATGGTATTCGTCTTTCACTGCCTGGCTTGTTTCGCTTAGCATAATGCCTTCCAGCTCCATCCATGCTGTTGCAAAGGGTGGAAGCTCCTTCTTTTTTTCTGCTGCATAGAATTCCATTGTGTAAATGTACCATCATTTTTTGATCCATTCATTTACTGATGGGCATCTAGGTTGCTTCCAGCACCTAGCTATTGTAAATTGTGCTGCTATGAACATTGGGGTGCAAAGGTTCTTTTGTATTGGTGTTTTAGTGTTCTTAGGATATAGTCCCAGCAGTGGAATTGCAGGGTCAAAAGGCAGATCCATTTTTAGTTTTCTGAGGAAGTTCCATACTGCTTTCCATAGTGGTTGTACCAGTCTGCAGTCTCACCAACAGTGCACTAGAAGCTTTTCTAAATGGTTAAATGTAGAGGGAAAATAATTGAAATAGTTTTCTAAACACAAGAATTATTAACACTTTTAGTCGCTAAGCTACTCTCATGGCTAATCATGAACATTTTGTATCATGATTTTTACACATTCATATAATTTAATAATGTTTTCCACATTACTAAATAGTACAATTAATATGAATGTTCTTTGGTAGTTTATCCTATCTCTTACTTAAAAGGTATTAGAAAAATTGCACTTCACCTGTGACTTCCAGCAATATTGCACAAATAATTCTACTTGTCTTAAATAGTTTGTGGAATCAGGTGTATGAGGAGGTATAGATGTACAAATCAAATTAAATATTTTATTAAAAAGTTCTTTTAAAAGTTCAGGTCAACTGAAATGTAAGAACTTAATGTTGCAACATATAAGTAAATAAACCAAACTAAAGAACCCACATTCACTCCATATATGTTGGTCAGCTGTCTTTCACCATTATTTTACTTGTTTCCCTTCCTATTTCAGAAGTTTCCTATTTTATAAGGAAATGCCATATAAAGACAGAGATAGAGACGCTACAAATAAAAAAAAATAGTTTAAGGTCTCCTTTGCTTCTTATTGCTCTTCCAATCCCACAGTATTAGCATTAAAAGAGATTTCTGGGCATGCTTTATGGGGGAAAATCTAATTAAACCCTACATTTAACATTTAAAGAAGAGTATCTTATTCACCAACCCACCTTTCATCATTCATCCACATCTCTGTAAACCTGTTACAAACTCACAAGCATGAAAACTATCCTTCAATTAAATTTAATAATAAAATTTACTTATTGAACTATTAAGCAAAGGAATAACATAGCTGTAGACTCCAATTATTTTTGCAACTAATTTTAATGATGTCAACTAAATTATCCCTTAAATTACCATATCAAATGCTTAAAAGATACTAAATAAGGAACACCTGAAAAGATCCTTAATCAATCCTTATACAACCTGTTATTATTGAAACGACAAGCTTAGGAGTTTGAAAATGTGAGGAAACTGGTAAGATGGACATAATAACAAGCTAATCATTATACTTGAAAGTCTTTACATTAAATTCTTACTCCATTTTTTTTTCAGGTTACAGGTGAGGAAACTGAAGTACACAAAAATATATGATTTCCTAGAGTCACAAGTTAAAAACAAAGAGAAGCTGGTCTTTGAACCAAAGAGGTCAAATATCAGAACTTGCTTTTTACTATTAGAATATACAACACAACTTCTGAAGAGTATTCTAGCAGAATACTCTGAAATCCACAGGAAGCTAAGAATACACAACACAAACTCTCAAGTGTATTCTATAAGGACAAATGTATTCATAGGAAGCTAATGTTTCAAGACTGAAGATTGAGAAGTCCAACTCCTGGTAAAAAAAAAAAAAAGTGTAAATTTCTAGGCAAGTCACCTTGCAGGGCAAATTTCCCTCCACACAGTAAACTTGGTACCCAGCTAGAGCACTGAGGTCTCTGATGGGAGTTTCAATCAAGAACTCAGAGCCCCCTGGGTGGTCCTGTTCTTATGCTACATAGCCTCAATCTTTTATTTGGGAGCCTTCAGCGAAGGTCTTCCTCAGGTTCCTCCAAAGAAGCCTTCTTATCAGAGGAGGACACAACTTTTCTCCACTCTGACTCAGTATGCAGTACTTCTCTTAAAGCACTTCCCCATGCTTTCATCAACATCTCGGATTCATGAAATTGTAAGAGACTTTTGTATGGGGCTCTGCTGGCAGTGAGATGACTCCCATGTCTGTGCTGCTGCACTCCACCCTCAACAGGCCCTCTGTTGAGGTAAAAAATAAAACAGGGAGGAGCCAATGATGTAGAGCTTCTGGCTTATACTATTGTATTATGTGATGAAAGACAAGACTGTTATTTTGATTTTAGCTTATTGTCTTGATGAAAAATTAAGAGCTCAGCTCAGCTGAACTCCTGGCAAGAATATGTACAATTGCATCAAGTTCTCAGAAAATTAGAAAGGAAGATAATCTAAAAATACTTACTAGGGGAAAAAGTGGCATTACTGGGAGAAGACAAAAAAATGGAGAAAACTAAAACCATATTGAGGTCTGTGTTCAAAGTTAGTCTGGGAAGTTAAAAATCAAACACTGGGTTTAGATTACAGTTTAGGAATAGATATTATTTAAGACAGTTAAAATGATACCTAGGAGAAGTTGTGAGATCAATGAATTTTTTATTTTAAAATAAGGTGACACTGAGGTGCTGTGATGTGAACTACAGAGTAAGTTAAAAAATTCTGAAAATAAAGAAGTGACAATATTAGTAATAGTAGGGTTCTGAGAAGGTGGTAGGGGTCCACGTGCAAAACTGGCCTCAAGGACAATGTCGATTACAATAGATGAAAAAGGAATGGATGGATGCAGATGTGGGCAAACTTGGAGGCGGATGTTAATAAATTCAGACTGTACTTGTTGTGTAACTGACAATTTATTCCTTTGGATGTTGAAATAATTATAAAAGAATTGTAGATAGTATGGAGGAGAGATATTGGGGATAGCATGAGAAGCATGAAAGAACTGAGTGTGTGCTCTCCACAAAGGCATACACCCGATGCTGCAGAAAGTAAAACACTCAACACACGGGAGGTGGGGAGAGTTCAATCAGCAATAGAAACAGCCGAATCTCAAATATTCCATGCAGCAATATTTTCACTGATATGTTTCCTAGAGCAAGGGGCATAATGGAAAGAATAAACAAATGGGACTTCATCAAATTAAAAAGCTTCTGCATGGTTAAAGAAAACAGCATTAAAATGAGATACCTTGGACAACGGTATTTTGATTTACAAAATATATAAAGAACTCACATGACTCCACTCCAGGAAGATAAACAACCCAATTAAAAAATGGACAAAGGGCCCTGGCTGGCATGGCTCAGTGGATTGAGCACTGGCCTGTGAACCAGAGACATTGAAATGAAGAACAATCTGACAGAAACCAGAGGCGGGGTGGGAGGAGATAGAGTGAGGAAGGGGAGAAGGGTTTTCAGGACCAACTATAAAGGACACATGGACAAAATTGGGGTAGGGGGGTGGAAGCAGGGGAGGGAGGCCGGGGTGGCTGGGGTGGGGGGAGTGGTGGAGGGTAAATGCAGACAACTGTACTTGAACAACAATAAAGTAATTAAAAAAAAGAAACAGCTCATTCTCCAAGTTTCCCAAGACAGCATTAAAATCTTGAAATACAGTAACTTGCTTCCATAAGTCTCTCTTAGGGCAATAGTTCATTTCTCTTTATCCATAACTGAATTCCAGGATTTCTGGTTTCTGGGATAATAGTCCAAGGAGAGGCTGAGTGGTCACGTGATTGTACATGGGTACCATTTAAAAACCTGGCTGCTAAAAGCTGAGATCCATACCCTTCTTTTCTAGATCAGTTCCAGAACACATAAAATCAGGCTCATACTGTCCAAACATTACATCAGAGAATCATAGGCAACTTAAAAACTTGAACTTACTCCTAGGAGAAACCATTAAGGGAACACAACAAAAAAGCCCAATTAGTTTTCTGCAGTGATGTCCATTTGGGGCAAATTTCCATTGAATAGAAACCCTTAAATCAGCTTTTCAGTTTTTTCACCAGTATTTATACATTAATTGTAATACATTTGAGAAAAGACTCTAATTGAAGATATGAGTATGGAGGTAAAAAGCTTAGCTATGTATTCAAATACAAACACACACACATGCACAAGGATATGTATAAATTATAGTAATGAGCAAAATGATACTTCAAAAAATGTTGTGCCTTCTGAAATTTAAGAGAAGAGAGTGCAAAACTGAAAAAATAAGCAGATAGTAAGAAAAAAATAATGGTTAGATAATAATAACCATTAGTAAAAGTAAGACTTCCTGGTCTTTAGAAAGAAAAAGGATAGAGAAAAAATTTTAAAACTCAGCAAATAACTAGAAGATAGCAATATGTATGAGAAAATTTGAAAAGTTGGAAAATTTATAACTTAAATTTAACCAGTTAAAGATTCATGATAAATGAAAAAGATTAAGAAAATTAGATGTCCAATGTTGTAGTAAAAAAAATATGTGTGTGTGTGTGTGTGTGTGTGTGTGTGTGTGTTAAGAGAAAATATAAAGGTAGGAAAAAATACTTTAAATTACCAGCCATCATTACCATCAGATAAATCATAAGCAAGGATATGAAATAATAACAATAATAGTAAGACAGATACAAGTAATACAATAATAAACAATACAAGAATAAACTGTTTTGCATATTGAAGTCTAAGCCTCATTTTACCAACCTCTGTAACAAGGAAATGAGAAAATAATTCATAAATTTCACAATCAAAGAGAGGGAAATCTTGTAGGAGAGGAAAAATAATTTGACAGGGAAGGTGCTGTCAGTTTTTTAGGGTCCTTACGATGCTTCCTTTTGTCACCTAGAGATCAGCTGATTTGTCAGCTCTCTGGAGCACCTGTCTTAAACCACCTAACTTAAAATGAACTCTCTGACCTATTAAGAATCAAATTAAAGTTATTTACATATCATTTATCAATATTATATTGTTTTCTATTACTATTGATTTTTATTACCTACTCTCATACTACAGAGTGTATGTTCTATAACTCAAACCTTATTTGTTCTGTTAAACCATTTAGAAAAATTCAGCCCTGGCTGGTGTAGCTCAGTGGATTGAGCGCAGGCTGGGAACCAAAGTGTCCCAGGTTCGATTCCCAGCCAAGGTACATTCCTGGGTTGCAGGCCATAACCCCCAGCCAGCAACCGCACATTGATGTCTCTCTCTCTCTCTCTCTCTCTCTCTCTCTCCCCCCTCCCTTCCCTCTCTAAATAAATAAATAAATAAATAAAATCTTAAAAAAAAAAAAGAAAAATTCTTAGCAATGAAAAGTGACTTAATTTTCAGTTGAACTTTTTGTTCACTTTTGATTTGTTTCTTTTTCTGAAGTACTTCATTCGTTTCTTTCATCTACTCACATCTCTTTAAAAATACCCACCTAGAACTTGAGTGACTTTTGTTTTCTATTTAACATTGCAACACTGTTTTTCTCTTTTCTGCCAGTTTTAGACATGCTAGGATTTATTATTTCGATGTCAACATGTATTTCTAAAAGTCTGCAAATTTGGGAGCTGGCAAGAGTTTTAAGTGAACTGCGACTTAAGCGAGAACCTATTAATAGTATCAGGGATTCAGGTAAAGTGCTGGATATAAATCCCCCCAAATTCTTGGAAGAAAACAAATGAAAATTATATTGAAATAGCAATGTCTGTATCATTACTTCACTTTTTAAAATAGTTTGCTTTATTATTTTGGAAAATAAATTCTTTCTGTGCAGCATTTAGAATATCTTGGCATTCAATGCGATCTAAAAGTTTTTGCCCACAATTAATTTATACTTAATTGTTCTGAGAACAGATGGCAAAATTAAATAGCCTTTACATATTCAGAATCAAAATGCAAGCTTTTAGTTGAAAAATCATCATGAAATATTTTAACAGGATAGCCACTTTTCTAAATAAAAATTTATTTGAACACTAATTTTTAATACATTTGTCCTCAATAATTTAAATATTTGAAGTAATGATTAACCTTGCTTGTTTTATAGTCATCTAATTCAGCTAATCAGCTATTCAGTCTGTCTTATAGTTTGTTCCAATATCCCAATTATTACACATGATTATAAATGACACAAGTGTTTGAAAGAACTTTGATGCAGATGGTTAATATATGTTAATGTGTAGGAATGTGCTTGTCATAAACCTATATCTTGAGAAGATAAAACAATCAGTTCTTTTGCCTGAGACATATTTTTGTCCCTTGTGTCCTAATCACAAACCTAGTAAACACTAACTTCTAAAATACTTTCAAACTCTTGTACTTATTTATGGTAGGCAGAGTAATGATCCCCTAAAGATGCTTGCATCTTATTCCCAGAATCTTATGGTACATGGCAAGGGGGAATTCAGGTTGCTAATCAATTTCCCTTGAAATAGATTATTCTAGATTATCAAGGTGAGCCTAATGTAATCTCACAGGAAGCCTTGTAAGTGAAAAAGAAAGAAGGGAAAGTCTAGAAGCACATTCCAAGAGCCAAGAAATACGTGGAGTCTTGAAGCTATGAACAGAAGGAAACAGATTCTCTCCTAAGTGTCTGCAGAATGAATGCAGCCTGCTGCCACCGCTATTTCAGCCTATTCCAGACTTCTGATTTCCCAATGATAATCAATGTGTGTTTTTAAACCACTAAGTTTATGGGAGTTTATCACAGCAGAAATAGAAAACTAATGCATCACCTGTTTTCTGACATGTTCCCTTTGTGTTTTGGTTCAATTAATTAGTCGTTCAGCTTCTTCCCACTCATTGTGGCATGTATCTCAACATAAACACCCATTTTGCTATAAGTTAAATTAGCAAATCACATGCCAATTACCTATCCAAAGTTGCCAGTACCTTTCCATTGCTCCATAAAGTACTATGCTTTTAATGTCTTTATTATATCTATCGAGTTCTCTTTCCATGTCCCCTTTGTCTTTTGGATCAATTAATAAATGAGGTCTGTCCAGAAGTTATCCAGCCATGTAATATGAAAAATAGGGAAATTTACTAGAGAAGACACAAGATACAAGAAACGTTAGACACAGGGTAATGATGCCTCAGTCCCCTTCAAAGGAGTCACCATAGGACCTCACACAGTTCTCCCAATCGCCATCAGCTGCTCTGTAGTATTTTTCTGAATCTCATTGATGGCGTGATACCTCTTCCTTTTCAAAGGTGATTTTAGTTTTGGGAAAGGCCAGAAGTCCCAGGGCACCAAATCTGAGCTGTAATGGAGCTGAGTAACCTGGGTGATTTGATGTTTCACCAGTAAGTACTGCATGAGATGTGATGCATGAGCAGGTGAAGATGCCAATGACCAGTTGCCCATAGCTGCAGACTTCTGAATTATCTGAATAGTTCCTGTGAAAGAATGTTCAAGCTCAATGCAAAATTTGATACAGATTGGTTGCTCTACTAGCTCCGTCATTTTGAGTGTGACAGCCACACAATACATATGCTCACTCAACAGCATCTACCAGCCCCACTAACTAGTACAGTAAAGTTGTCATTATTCACACAAGAACATTCCATTCCACTCTCTTTGGCTGCCAAGTTACATCAATGTTGCACAAACCACTCTCATTATACTAACAATGACTGAACTTTTTCCAAGCACACACTACACATAACACACATATATAATAGTATATGTTATATATAACATGTGTGATATATAGGTATATTATATAGTACAGGTGTTATATATGCTATATATTATATATGTTATATAACATATATTATACAAATTATTTATGTGTGTGTGTAATTAGGTATTAGAGAATAAAGCCATCCAAGGTTCTCTCTGTATTTTATGAAGATTGTTTTCCTAAGGTACATAAAATGTCATTATTATGTATTAACTTTTTAGTATGTTTCAAGATGTTTAAAACAAGTATATAGCCAGATTCCTTAATATACATTTACCTGAAGTATATTATTATTGCAAGAGTGATCTCAGTGCACAATCCAGATTTAGACATGAACAGACTTATCCAATAAAATCTTTACCTGTCATCTAAGAAAAAAATATTATTTATTATTATATACACAATAAATCCAACAAAATTATACTGAAATGCTTTCCTATTATTTAGGAAAAAATACACTTCTGCTTTAAGGAAATTTGACTTATGTAAGAAAAAATATTCCCTGAGTGGCATAAAAAATTGTGTCATTTAAATATATTTGGAGCTATTCTTCAGATATTAAAATGTTATATAAAAGGTTCTATATATATATATATATAATACCAATATATTATATGAAAGTAATAATGCATCCTGGCTGGTGTGGCTCAGTGGATTGAGTGATGGCCTGTGAACCAAAGGTTTGATGGTTCGATTCCCATTCAGGGCACATGCCTGGGTTGCACGGAGGCCAGGTCCCCAGTACAGGGAGCAGGAAAGGCAACCACACATTGTTATTTCTCTCCCTCTCTTTCTCCTTCCCTTCCCCTCTCTCTAAAAATAAATAAAATCTTGAAAAAAAAATAATAATGCATCAGATGCCAGATTCTGCTAGCCAAAATAACTTGAAGACAAAAGATTGAACTTTATGGAATTAATGACTTGAATGTCATTAATTTAAGCATTCTATTTAAGCATTCTATTTAAGTAACATCCATAATTCAGAACTTCAAATCTCTCATCTCAGTATTTATAACTTCTTATTTTTCTCTATGTACAAGACACACATTATTTCTAATATATAATCCTTCCTTCTTGAATTTTCTACAGTAATAATTTTGGTTCTTATACTTGAACTTTGAAAATTCTTTGGTTAGAAAACATCTTATTTCTTCTTTTCTATCTCCCACAACATGACTTCAAAAGAAATAAGTTTAAATGAAAAAAGGTAGTATAATTTAAGGGAGTAGGTGACCTTGAGCTTATCAGTCTTCTCTCCTTTTGATGTCCTTTTAATAGTTTTTTCTAAAGTATTTTTTTCCTTCTCTAATTCAAGTTTAGAGTTTTTTTCTTTAATAATTTGTGATAATATCAGGGACTACTTTTTTGAAAAAATCAAATGGATTTGCTAAAATGAGGAATAACTGATACCTACAATGATATTAGTGCTTAATGACTTCCTTTTCACAATTATCACCATTGCTGAAAGGGACAAAAAAGAAATATACTCATCCCAATGTTACTTAACCAGCAAAATGCAATGGTTTTATGGCATGCTACAATATTTAGCTGTTATTTTTTTCAATACAATCGTTCTTTGTACTGACAACATGCCATATGAAATATATCAAAAGATGAAAGAAAAAAAAGAAAGTCATATCCCTAGCAATAAAAAAGAAGAAGAGGCCCCTGTGTTTCGAAATGTTTCTCTCAGTTTAGGTGATAGTTCCCTCTGTGTCCTATGTATAAACAAGGGGGACAGCTTTTGGATAAAATGGATTTCCCAGGCTGGGTGTGCAATATGAATACTTGAAATCTTCCTGATTAACAATAGGCCTCCATCCATGAACAATACTCCATTCATCATGTTTATGGGCATATATATAAATAATATATATGTATTTTGTATATATTAATGGCTAAATAGTACTACTAAAATTGAATCAGATATCACTTCAAAAGTGACACTATTCTTTGTGCTTTCATAACTACTTTTCATTAAACTGTCAGGCAGTGTGATGGAATGACAATATTTTGAGATGTAATTAGGGCTGGAGGAGGTCATGGAGGCAGGGCTGAAATGATAGGGTTGGTGTCCTTATAAAAAAGAGGCACCAGCAAGTTTGTTCTTTCTCTCCACCATGTGAGGGACAATGAGACACCTTCAAGCCTGGAAGAGTCCCCCTTGGAAATTGACTATGATGGTATCCTATCTCTGACCTCAAGACTGAAGAACTGTGGGAAATAACATTTTTATTTTTCAAGCCACTCAGTCTATGATATGTTATTAGGGCAGCCCAAGTTGACTAGGGCAGGAACTCAGAAATGTAGTCATACCCACTCTCTGTGCCACTAAATAGACTCCTTAGAAAAATTTGAAATTTGCTCTTCTACTTTGTTGTTTAAAGTTTACAGATGAAAGGAAACTCAGATTATAACTTCATTTACCTGTACTTTTAATATCTTAAATATGTATATAAAATGCCTTAAGGAAAATTTTATAATAGAAAACAATCTAAATTTGATACAATATAAATTTTCTTTTTTTCTATGTTTAATCAACATATAATAAATCAAAATAATTTTTGAAATACAAATATTTAGTACATAGTGGTTTTTATCGCTCAATGTGATATACTTTGAGGAAAAGGCTATCTTTCAGGGAACTTTGCTCACAAAACAGTTAAAAACTGTGCTCTGACCCGAAAGCGGGATTCAGAATGTATTACTTCCTAGGAGTACCCAGTAATTCATGGAAGGTTCTGTGTTTCTCCTTCAGTTACTGTCCATAATGACACAATATAATGTTGAATATCTTACAATATAATCACAGATCAATAGGAAGAAAATAGGAATTAAACTAAAAGTAATAAAATAATTTCAGATTAAGTGGGAGTGGAAGCTTTTGCTCCAAAACTTGGGAGTGAACTGAGCATGTGTTTCATGTTACAGATTTCCAGTTACAAACACGAGCACTGTGTTCTCACACATGCACACTTTGAGCTTTTTCAGACTTTGGTTTGATAATTATTGAGTAAAATCTCCATAGCAACAATTCTGTTCTTCAGAGTTTTACAGATGACCTGGAATAGCTGAATAAATCCTAAACAGACAAGTTACATATTAAAACTGTGTTTCTTTTATTTAAAGCCTATCTTCTTCACCCTCATGTCCATATAATTACAAAAACATTCAATCATTCACTTTTACATAGAATGTATTTTCTATACCTGTTTAAAAATTCCTCTTATTTGGTTGTGGAACCTTTCCAGTTTCTTGGTTTCTCTGAATTACCTTTGTGGAATTTCATGTAGAAATTGTGTGTCTGTGTGTGTGTGTGTGTGTGTGTGTGTGTGTGTGTGTGTGTATTTAATTTGTGCTTTTCATTATCTTTCTAGACTTTGAAATAACACCATAGAAGTGAAATCTATCAAAACAGTGCTTACTCTTAATTTTGAACTTATGCCTTATTTATGTAGGATATACAAAAGGAGTAAGAGTGTCATCATGACTAATTATACACAAACAATACAGTTTAACCAATAAAAAACTTCCAGTGGAGTTTATGTGCTACCATCCACTTCAGTGAGTGCAATTGTCTTACCTCTCCCTCCCTAGAAGTAATTACTTATTTAGTTTCATTGTTTCTATGCATCTTTATGTAGTTTTATTACATGTATTTTAATCTATAATTATACAGAGACTTGTTTTTCATGAATTTAAACTGTATATATCCTTCTGGAACTTTGATCTTTTCTCAATGTTATGTTTTTAAAAATCTTGCATGGTAATATATTGAATGAATGTATTATATTTTGGGGGCAATACTCCATTCCATTGATGGACATTTAGATATCATCCAATCATTCACTATTATAAGAAACTTTACTATAAATATTCTGAAATATCCTTGTCCTCATATGTAAAAGGGACTACAGTTTATAAACCTAAGAGTGAAATTTATGGGATTTCCCTGACTTTTAATGAAATGCTTCCAATTTTTCACCTTTATTTATAATTCTAGCTTTAGATTCTGTGATAAGATACAATTTTACAGACTAAGAAAGTTTGTTTCTCATCTTAGTGACAAGAATTTTTTCATGAGAGAATATTAAATATTATCAAATACATTTCTAGAGCTCTTAAACAACTTTAAGGCTGTTAATATGCAATACATTAAGCAGTTTCGAGTGTTAAGCTGCCCTTGCTTTCCTCCATTTGTGCTAAATTCCATTTGTTTGTATTTTTTATATGCAAAACCGAGTTTGACATGTTAAACTTTACTTACCACAGTTACATTATTTGTCCAAGTATTCCTTTCTTACATATGGTATTTTATACTAAGATTTGAACTCTTAAATGAACTGCAGAAATATTTTCTAATTTTTTCTTCAATGGAAGAATTTGTGTTAGCTTGAAAATATCTAAGTGGTTTTTCTAAACAATGGGCTAAGCCATCTGGGCCCAGATAATTCTCCATATATGTGGGGTATGGAGATGGAAGTAAATAGTTAATGTTGATTATTTTTAATTATTTTAGATAAATTAAAATTACCTATTACTACTTGAGTAAATTCTGATAAATTATATTTCTTTAGGAAATTTAATATTTCATTAAACTTTCTAAATTATCAGCAAAATATTATAAAACATAACATGAAATAAACATTTTAAGAGTTTAAGACATAGTTCGCACACAAATAGGTCACAGGCTTTTGAAAGGTAGACTTCAATTTCTTCAGTAATCCAACTCTATCGTAAACATAATAAGATAATTATCATTTTGTTTTTGAAAATTCCATATTTAAAAAACAACAGTTATTCTATATCTAACAATGTTTAAGACTGAACATCGTGGTCTTTGTCTACCAGCTTTTGCCCTCTTCCACGCCCTGTGCCTCAGTGTAATCGTGGCTCTCCTGAGGACGTCTGCAGCAATGACTTTGAGGAGGAAAATAACACCCCTGACATATCTCTGAAGCATGGGATCAGAATTTCTCTAACAATCTTTATATCTTGCTAATAATTTGAAGTCATGCTTCTTTAATGCCAAAAATTGGAGTCAAAACATGTGGGTTTTTATGGTTTCTTGGCAGAGGTCCTTACACCCCACTTTGAGAACCACAAGATTATATGTAGTTTAGGACCCTGATACAAATAGGAAGAAGTATCTAACAATATTCAAATCTTGTCTACTATATTAAATGATGCTCTGAAATTAGCATATTGAGTGATAGTTTGAATAATATTTTGCCAAACTTAATAGGGATCACCATTGTATACTTTCTTGCATGTGTTCTTTTGTCGAGCACTCTGATTTCAGTGAAGAAAATAACAGTGGTTGTTAGAGTGAGGATTGACAACGAGGGAAAATCAAAACCAAAATAACATGTGGCTTAATGAGATGGCTGTTTGCTTTCTTATACAAAATTGAAGTCCAGCTAGTAGACGAGGCCCAGTGGATTAGTTCTGCTTCAAGAAATCATTATACCCGTGTTCATAATGTTTCTCCACTGAATGGAGCCTTGAACCAAAGGATTCCACATGGATCCCTACACATTCCAGTTGCCAGAATGGATAGAATATAAAAAAATAGATTGTCTTTCTAATGACACTTTCAAAAAATCAAAAACAACACTGATATATATAATTTGATTGTATTTAGTATTTAGTATTTGCAGAATTTTTGTCTTTATTCAGAGTTGCCAAATTTGTAATGCAACTTAGCATTCTATCAGTGAGCACAAAGGGGATACAAACATTTATAGGGATATGTATCCTTTCTTAAGCAAATGCTAATTACTTCTCTTCGTTGTTGTCCTACGTTCTACATTGTCACTTCAAAGTCTCCAAGGGGATTCTATTAATTTATATTGCTTGTTTCAGGAGATTCTTAGGTTCTCTTTAAATATGTCATTTCCTATATTTTTAAAGTGACCATATCTGGAACACCAAAGAATATTTGCTTTGCTTCTCCCTGGCCAATTTCCCATCCAGAGATTTTTCTGAGCCATGCATTTTTTGAAAATTCAGCTCATAATCCTATCTCACAAGGCCTGTGGAAAGGAAAGATTTTATCCTAGGATGAGTCAGACAATATTTCTTAGTGATACTGTTTTGCTAAAAGACAGATCTTTTCAAGTCCACCTCTTTATTGATAGACTTGCTAAGTAAGGATGTGGAAAGCTACTTCATATATACGCATTTTCCCATGTGTATTTGGATTCAATAATTGTAAATCAAATATATTAATTCTTAATTTATGTTTTTATTGGTTATTACTATAGGCGTAACTTTATAGGTTTCTTGAACTAACATGCAAAGTTTTCTATTAGAAGAGGAAGAGACTAGTCAAAGAGCATGTATGAATGACCCATGAACATAGACAACAGTGTGGGAATTGACTGTGGGAGTGGGGAGTGGGGTGGGCTGGAGGAGGGAAAAGGGGGACAATTGGGACAACTGTAATAATAAAAAAATGAAAAAATTTCTATCAATTTTTTTATTATACCATAATGTCATTTGATTTTATCCTTCATTATTTTGTTAGAAGTCTACAAAGGTTTTTAAAGTTAACATGAAAACATAAACTTATGAGAGTAAGCAGAATTATTATACGAATAACAGTAATATGAACATATTTTTACTGAGATAAAAATGCAAGAAATTAAGTTGCTAAAATAAAGTGAACATGAACATTTCAGATGTAAATCAGATTTAATTGCTTTGAAATCCAATGAAATTAAGATAAGGTAAATATTAATCAATCATCAAATATAAATGTAATTATTAAAATTCTTAATGTATTCAGAATATACCAATTAAAATGTCATTGTAAAATTCTGTTAGGATAAACAATTAATTTATATTATTTAACTGAAATATATATAAATATTAATAAACCATAATAGATTACATATGGCTTATAATTGATAGAATCTGCATCATAAATATGTGACCATGTGTTTATTAAGAGGTATGCAGAGGCAGCTACAAAGGAGGAAATAAGGGGGAGTTGAGTAAACTTATACCAAGATATCAGGTAGAGATTTCCATTATCGTTTTGTCTGGGGAAATAAATGAATCTATTTAACCATGTTTACTTAAAAGCAAAGCACAAGAGTCTTTCATAATTTTTATTGCCATTTGAATCATCTTATATTTTTGCATATGACAATTATCTGCCATATGAACACACTCAAATGTGTTTTTTATAAGGTTTATGTTCAATTGTGGGAATGAGTGCTAATTGTGAGAATCACATAAGAGCTCATTTGGATGATTGAATTGATTTGTTAACTCATTTATAGAAACTTTCTTAAATCACTAAGATTTGAGCCCATTATTAAATTCAAGTAGTATGCAATAAAAAATTCCTGTATCATTAGAAGTAAGAAACGAGAAAATTCAATGGAGTAACAGGCAGCAGTAGGTATTAGAATTCTCCCCAAGTGGGTGTCTGCTTTCTGCAAGGTTGGCATTATCTCCTGGATAAATGTCACTGAGTAAGGAATTTTTTACTTTCTTTAAGGAGAATACCAAACCAGACCAAACTGAAAGAGCTACATATAAAATGTTTGATTTATCAATAGTAGCAAAGTAATTAAACATTATTTCTGAATAAAAGCTCATATTATTATTTTTCTTTGTAATCACTCAAAGACTGAAAATCTATACTATGGAATAAAATAGTCTCAATGCTAATATTATGGCATTATTTTTATTTTCTGTTTAAAATTGGATATTTTTAAAGAAATACATTGGATTATGTCTTTGTATATAAATGATATTGGTATCTATAATTATTTTTATATTTGATAGATATGAATGTTATATCTGTGTTACTTTTAAATATTCCTATTTTTAAAATTATTTTGTTATCTCTTAGATAGAAAATTAATTTTTCTATCTCTTATTTTTAATTTATTTTAATTGCTTCTTTGGAATATTTACCTCGAATTTCCTCCCAAAAGGCAAATAGTATTTTTCTTTCAGAGAGAACAGTAAAGATTAGAAATCTATTTTCAGATTATGTCTGGTTATAATTTATCAACTGTCATGGTCTAACACACCCTAATAATTTCTGCAGGTGTCCGGGGACCTATTTGAGCATCTATTATAAAGAATGAGATGCCAATAACCAGGTGTTCTTCTGTCACTGTGGTTACTGTCACTCCCAAGAGTCTTAGAGTGTCCAATACATGACAAAGGTTAATTCAAGAACTAGTCTCTGACAAATTCCACATTGACTAGACTTAACATTATAGATTTGATCAAATTTTCAATAAAACAATGACTTCTCTGTTAATAAAATTATTCAAAGAGAAAGAAGTGGAGAGTAATTTTTTAGACACTTAAAAATAAAAAAAATATTAGAAGCATTTAAAAAATACATTCCCTCTGTTTTCTGTTCTCTTCTGTCATTCAGACCTTTGCATAAATATGTGTGTGTGTGTGTGTGTGTATATATTTATATGATGGTCTTAGATGCTAGCCATGGCAAAAACAAGGTACCCATTCTTATTGTTGATTTATTAGTGTATCTCCACACATTTTGCTTATCAGCAAATGTTTAAACATTAATAATTTATTTAATAATGTTTTGTTACAACACTCCTTTAAACTACTTCTGGAAATTGGTAATTATATTCTGTAAGGTCACCTTTAAGTTTAACAATATTAAAAAAGAAAGACACAGCAAGCCATAAACATATTTTAGTTTTACTTAACAAAACATCATCATACTAAATTGCTTTTTCCATTGCCAGTAATTAACCTCAGAGTGCTGCATTTTCAACACCTTCTCATAGAAAAGAGTATAAACCATTTCATATTCTGTAAATACACTATATTATTTAATTGCATTATCCTGTACTAACAGGGGTTCAATAGAAATTAATTTACTAAATCAATGCCTTTATGTGCTTATATAATGCAGCATAAAGCAGATTTCCAATGTACAGGTATTGAGTCCTGGAGAGAAAACTTGTGTTACATATGTATACTTAGCTTCGAAATTTCCTGCAGGCACAGATACTACATGCCACTTGATAGAAGTCAGAGCTATAGAATACATGAGGAAAGAGAAATTGGAAGGATCAAGTGGTTTTAAAGAAGAAAAGTTTCACAAAGAGCCTCAAATCTCTACTACTGAATGCACTGCTTTGTAACTATTGTTGGCATATCTTGTTTTGACTGCTTAAGAACAAAAGCTTCTTTACTTCTCTCTGCTTCTGTTTCCATGAATAATGAGGGTAGTACTGAGCCACCTGCACAGCTTTCAGTGGGTGATGGTTGAATGAATGGGGACGGGAAGGAGGGGGGAGATAACAAATTAGAAAACCAAAGAAGAATGGTATAAAAATACTTCACTATTGATTAAACAAAACTCAAATATTTACTCAGAACATGAATTTGAATTTCTTATTATTTTGAATTAAAATATGTGCTATTTAACTATAATAATCCTAGTCAATTTGGAGTCACCAAAATAGCTAGGGAAAAAAAAACATTGAAAAAGAGTGCACTTTCTATACAAATAGTCAATGCAGAAAAATATGTAATATGGTAGGGTGTCCCAATATGTGTGAAAAATCACTGACTTTAATTATAGTTTGTGTTGTTGAGCAAAATTCTGAACAGGCATTTTAATTATCAGAAATTTTTAAAATAAAGTTTTCATAATATGTTTTCTAAGTGAATTATTCATTTAGAGCAAAACCATGTCTATTTTTTCATATATATATTTCTTTAAAAGTTTCAGTTTGAGTAAATCAGAATACATCCATTCATGGATTATCTTTTTCCTTATTCCCTCCTATTCTGCCTCTTTCCCTTAGGACTTTGATATAAGGAAATAATTTAAAATAGAGACAATTGTTAGATGAATATTATTAAAATACATCATATCGATATAAAAATATCCTGTTATATTCCCAAAAAGGAAATGCATATGATATTAGTTGAAATCCTGTCTCTAAAGATTTCTGTTTACAGGCAGTCATGGAATTGAATGACTTCCAATTGAAAATAAGCCCCTTATTCAAGTTCCAGGATACTATCGAAAAAGGGTTGGTATAAAAATTATCAGCAATAGTATCTTCCTTCTCCTTGATATTATATCAGTATTTATTTAAAATGATGTTCCCATTGTTTCAGGAATCATTTGCCCAGATGGACATATCTATGACTAAATTCAGACAATTAAATTGCAAATCATATATTTCACAAATACATACTTATTTTATTCTTTTCTTGGCCAGCATGTGAGCACCTGCTCTTGTTTGCAGTTACCTTAGAATGTTGAGGAAAACAGTGATTACTCATTTCTGTTGTTATTTTTGGTAGTGCAATATATGTCTGTGTTTCTGTTTTTTTAAAAAAATTTTCTTTTTTTATAGTAAGAGCACAACATACAATCTATACTCTTAATTTTAAAGTGTAATATATTGTTGTCTGTAGGTATAATGTTGTTCAGAAGATCTCTAAAACATATTCATCTTGCTTAACTGAAACTTTATACATATTGATTAGTGATCCTATTTCCTCCTCCCCAAACTCCCTAACAATCATCATTCCACTTTTTTAATTAATGAATTTGACTGTTTCATATAAGTGGAATTATACAGTATTTGTCTTTCTAAAACTGGGTTATTTCACTTAATGTCCTCAAAATTCATCCATGTTATCACATATTGAAGAATTTCCTTCTTTCTTTAAGGTTGAATAGCGTTGCATTTTTATAGTCTATACCACATTTTCTGTATCCATTCCCCCGTGGAAGGACATTTAGGTCGTTTCCACATCTCAGCTCTTGTGAGCAGTGCTGCTGCAGTGAACAAGGTAGTGCTGTACGATATCCTGATTTTAATTCTGTTGAATACATACCCAGGGTTGCTGGGTCATATCAGTTCTGTCTTCAGTTTTTGGTGGAACCACATACTGTTTTCCATAGCAGTGGCACCATTTGGCATTCCCGCCAACAGGGTGGAAGCATTCAGATTTCCACACATCGTCACCAAAGCATTTTTTAAAATTAATAATAGCCATTCTGACTAGTGTGAGGTAGTATCTTATTGATGACACTACAAAAAAAGAAAACCACATGCCGATGAATATAGATACAAAACCAATAACTTGATTGAAAAATGGGCTAAGCACTTGAATAGACATATCTTCGATTTTTGACATTATTTTGTCTGACTTATCAGTCAATTCCAAGGAAATATGTGTTAAAATTTGTCAACATGATTTAGTTCTTTCATTGCTTGGAATTCTGTCACCTGTTTTACCATCTACTTTCAAGCTATGTTATCAGGCATATTCCCACTTAGAATAGATATATATTGCTGTTAAATTAAATATTTTATCAGTATGAAGTGATTCTTTTTACATATTTTATAATTTGCCTAATTTGTTTCATATCAATTTACCTATGCCTGCTTTATTTGATTTAGTATTTTTAAATATGTCTCTTAAGCAACATTGAGCTGGGTTATTTTTTTAAATATAGAACTTAAAAGGTAATAATTTATCTTTCAATAATGAAAACAACTTATTTCATGGTATATTTCTAATAAATTTAATACCTGCTGGCTCCAGTGATTGTTTAATTTTCCATTATCTCTTTAATGGTAGCTTCTTTCTGTATGTACTTTGTGATTTATAATTTGTCCACAATTCATAAACATTTTCAGGGGAATTTTTTGAGATCTATTTAAGGTAAATTTTGCTTTTGATTCTCTCAGGAAAATAGATGCATTACCTAATTGAGGTCTGTTTGTTTGTCTATTGATCTATGTATTTATTTATTTATTTATTTCAGATCCAAGAAAGATTTTTTAAAATATATTTTATTATACTTTTTCCATTATCATTGATCCCCCTTAAGCTCCCCTCACTCCCCACCTCACAACCACCTATTCGGTTCATGTCCACGAGTCCGTCTTCCTTGTTGTTGACTGAAGTCTATTTACAACAAATTATCCACTGAGGTTTCTTCTGAAAACAGATGTGGTATACAATCTAGTCCCATACCTGTTTGAGCAGTCATATAGTTAGAAATTTTAGAACTTTGTTTTCCCTTTTTTTAGTCAGAGTCAAACCAAGACAGGCATTTTTCTCAGTATCTACCACTGTGAGATGGATACTTTTACTCCTAGTATCCTCATTTCATTCCTAGTATTTTATTCCTGGACCACAGGTTTGTGTGCTGTGTCCAAGTTCTAAGCCATAAAGGTATGTAGAAGCCCCAGGAGCTGGGCTTTGGTGTGGCTAAATTACCTGATCTCTTTGAGCCTGTGCTTTCTCTGAACTTTCATCTTCTGAAGATTTTTCTCACTTTCTTGCCATCTCTGATAGATGTTTATAAGCACATTCATATCCATGCTGTTATCTCTAGTTTAATCACAAAGCATACATTTTCTAAGGAAGCATTCTCTTAATACTAAATTTTCAGATGCATACATTCTACTCATGAAATCTTTAGGGCAATGCTTTCTTATTCTTACGCTATATCATATCTCTTTTAGTTTCTTATCTATTGTTTTGGAACAAGGCTTGAGCAATTTCACTAAGTCAATTATTTTCCCATTAGCCACTTATATTTACTGCTGGGTTCCTCCCCTCAGATTCAATGCCAGAATACAGCATCCTATTCAGAACAGTCAGTTCAAATTCACATGGTTGGAATTTCTCTAGCCTATCTCTAGAGTGTCAAGAGATATGCAACTACCTATTTAGACTTGAACAAAAAAATACAGATATTTCTGGAGTACCCTGATCTCTTGGCTTTATATTCAGTGCCTACACATGCCTAGTTAATACATCTTTCTTTCTATCAATGAATTGATGTCTTGATATTGATTTTTAAATTACTTTTATTCCAGTGTGGGGAAAGCAAATTATTTTGGTTGGTATATAGCATTTGTCCTTGAACTAAGTTTAAGTTTTTTGCACAAGGATGGGTAGACTTTTACTCCAGTCATCGGGATAGAGTATTTAAACTCCAAACCTTTATTTTAGAAACTTATCTGCATGACCACATTTAAATATTTTCCAGTTGATCTCGCAATTACATTATAGTGGCAATGAGCATCGTCACAGAAGTTACGCCAAGTTTTTTCTCTGTGGCTGAAGAAACCATGGCTCCCTTACATTTTCCTTGGCCCTTCCTGCTTAACTGAGCCCCACAGATTAGAAAATCCAGTAAGAAGGTTCTATAATGCTAAGTCATTGGAGAATTATTTCTCCTATTATTCTCTCACTTCTCATAGGCAATAAATTTACTGAACCAAAAAGAGATTTAAAAAGTTACATTTCAGCTTTAAATTATGCCCTGCAAGTCACAGAGCAGTAAAACATACTTAAAGCTAGGAAGGTACTAAGGGAGTCATCATGATTTGATGTTGCTAAGAGCAACCAGGACATTAAAAAGGGGAATTAAGGTTAGTATACTTAATGTGCATAAAAATTAAGATCACAGTTAGAGAGAGAAAAATGTTGCAAAGAAGGATGAAGATGTATTGGTGAGGCTGCCCTCCTTTTTGCTGGCTAATTCTTTATTAATTTGTGGGTGCTGTGCCCTAACATTGTGCTATTTATCTTAACTCTGATATAATCATCTTGGGAAAATAAATGTAAATCTAAGGAAAAAATTTAACTTCTTCCCTCCAATATTTCTCTCTTCAATAATCCTAATAAAATGTCATGTTAATAAAAATGTGTTTAAAATAGTACAAAAGCTGTTCTGCAAAGATTTCAAATCCTTTTTAGCTGTAATATCTAATTAAAATATCCAGACATTGAGTGACTTCCAAACTTTTGGTACCAAATTCTGTAGCGTTTGTTGCTTTGTCTTGGTCATCCACAATGGTACAGAGAGAGAGTGCATCATGTTTAAAAAGCCCCCCGGTCTTAAGGAGTTATGTCGGCTGCCCATACACACAATACTCCAAGGAGTCCTGTGTGAAACTGACTTCTTTTAATGGTTCATATCTTTGTAAGAGTCTTAACCTAGACACAAAAATATATTTGTATAGTCATGTTAAGTCTGTTTTTACTTTCTCTGAAAACAAAGAATGCTCTCTGTACCTCTCACATTCTCCTCTTTTGTTCCTGTCTCCAATGTGCATGAAAATATAGTTGGTAAAATGTGCCTTTTGGACTCAGGCATATCTCGAGTTACATGTTAATTCTTCAACGAGCGCACTGCATGGTCTCCCATAGTTTTGTTAATATCACTAGGCCTCAGTTTATTATGTTTCATTATTGTTCTGAAATGAAGTATATAACATGCCTAGCATAGAGAAGGTGTCATGTATAGGCACCAGTATTAATATGAGCATTTTTAGTTTTCATTTCTCTAAAGATATGCACAGGAGCTAAATTACCCATGAACTGCTCATACTATATGTATGGATCCAAATGATTTCCTAATAATACCTAATAATTAGGTATATGCTCTATATCATCAATTAGAGTGCTGGTTCATCCACTGACCCCACTGCTAATAACTTTAAATATGTATGAACAAATTAGGTAGTATCATATAGAAATAATACCACCTTAAATTCAATATTCCTTTTTGGAAATATCAATAGCATGTTTTCTTTTTTTTAAGATTTATTTATTTATTTTTAGAGAGGGAAGGGAGGGAGAAAGAGAGAGGGAGAAAGAGAGAGAGAGAAACATCAATGTGCAGTTGCTGGGGGTCATGGCCTGCAACCCAGGCATGTGCCCTGACTGGGAATCGAACCTGTGATGCTTTGGTTCGCAGCCCGCACTCAATCCACTGAGCTATGCCAGCCAGGGCTAATAGCATGTTTTCTTAACTAAAAAATATAATTTGATTTTCTCAATAGAGATCATAAATACAAGTTGAAGCTAAAATATTTTATATAACTAATTGTATTTGTCTGGTTTCAAGAACAATGAGTTATTAATGTCACTAATGAGCACTTCACTCTAAAAATCTAACTTCAGCATGTGGAGATTCAAGGATTGCACACTAACTCGTCAACAGCAGTCACGCCACAGCACTTCCCTGGCAGAGTTTGAACAGGCCTGGGGATTTCAGCCCTAAGAAGACATGACCTCAACTCTAGCTCACCATGATTAATGTCAAAGCTTCTTTTCCAGTTTCAGTAAGATTGTTTAATTTTTATAAAATGTTAACTTACACGTTTCTACAGGATATAGATTGTTTTGTATTCCATTGCCTCTACTTGATAGATCTAGTTTTACAGGGGGTCAGTGTAAATCCTTACCCTACCATTTACTAACTGAGTGAACTTAGGCAAAGGACTTAAACTCTGAGTGCTTCAATCTTCTCAGTGATGTAGTACCTCCTCAGAGAGCTGTTGGGAGGATTAAATGAGGAATTGTAAGTCAGAAACATAAAAATGGAATGCAAACCACAGAGGGAATTTGGGCACAGTTTACACTATTGAAAGGATTAGTAACAAGAACTATTATGTCTTTCTCCTTGGACTTCAAACATTTTTTGACAAATTACCCCAAGTAAGAAATATACTTTACATCATGATACTGAAAAACCATTCATGTCTATGGATCCACATAAATAAAAGTGCCATAAAATAATATTTTAATTCTATGTGATGTTCATTGATGTTTTAATTGTTATATTTTAGTTTATTCTGGTTTATATGAAAACAAATTATTGGTCATCACATGTTAGATTAATGTTACAACCCCAAAATATGTTGTTGCAACATATGTATTGAAAACAATAGTCTGTAGGGACTTGAGATATATCAACTGCTTTTCACATGCTTTCTCTTACATTGTTTCCCTTTTCTCCCTGATCTCCCTTTTTCTCTCTCTTATCTTCAAAACCAGGTTCAAGGAAAAGAGCCTGATAATTCCGGAGCTAATCAAGCAACCAACTGGCTGTTTCTAACCCAATCCCTAATGGAATGGGTGCCTCTCTCTTGTTATTGTCACAAGGGAAATGAGATTCTGAAAATAAATGAAGAGTGGATGCCGCAGTCTATCCTTAAGAGCCCAGACCTCACACACATGCTATATATTAAGACAGCAATCTTCACTTATATAAAGACACCCAAAAATGTCTAACCCAATGCAACTGTCCCAATAACAAACACATAACTGAGGATGTAGCTATTATGCTTATAATTATATATGTGATCACATCTTATTCCAGAATATAAAAATGTTTTATAAACATGACTCCACATACAAAATATAGTGGTGAACAGAAAAACAGGGCTATCACAATAAACATTCTAATTTAGAAAGGTCTACAACTAGAAAGAATATACAGCAATCATTGGTTCAGGTCTCATACTACATTCCACTGGACAGAAGTATTTTTGTCTTAACACATTAGTACCTCATTTCCAAGTCAAATGATCTGCAGTTTGCCAATTCAATGCTGATGTGGGATAACTATACATCCCCATTCTGCTTGATGTCACAGCTCTAACTGCCTTAAGTCCTTATACTACCGAACAAAGACGTAATTGGGGACAGAGTGTCATCTTATTAATGTCCAGCAGTAGAATTTTTTTAAGTCATGAAATTTTAATGTGAAGCCTACTCTTGGGTTCTCTTTCTTTTTGCCATAGATGTATAGGACTCAGTCTATGGTTTCACATTTGGTATTTGACTCTAACCAGTAAGAAACAGTGGATAAAACTAGTCAGTTGTGTTCCGTGCTTGCTATCTAATGAATTGTGGCTATAGAGGGGATTAATATTATCTTTGGCAAATGCAGCACCCACTGAAGATTTTTAGGGAGGAGATAAAGATATGATTGATATACAAGGTGTGTCCAGAAAAAGCCCAACCATTGTTAATATAACAAGAACAGTTTGTGTGACATTGATGTAACCTGGCAGCCAAGGAGAGTGGACTGGAATGCTTGTGGGTGAATGATGACGACTTCACTGTACTAGTCAGTGGGAGCAGTAGATGCCATTGAGTGAGTATGTGTACTGTCTGACTGTAGCATTCAAAATGACTGAGTAGAGTAACAAACCTGAGTCAAATTTTGCATTAGCTTGAACATTCCTCTATGGAAACTATGTGGATGATTCAGAAGGCCACAGCAATGGGCAATTGGTGACTGGCAGCTCCATCTTGACAATGCAACTGCTCAGACACCATGTCTCTTGCAGGATACTTTGGTGAAACATCAAATCACCCAGGTGCCTCAGCCTCCCTACAGCCCTGATTTGGGCCCTGCAACTTCTGGCTTTTCCCAAAATTAAAACCACCTTGGAAAGGGAAGTGATTTCATACCATTGGTGAGATTCAAGAAAATATGACAGGGCAGCTGATGGTGATTGGGAGAACTGTGCGAGGTCCCAAGGTACCAACTTTGAAGGGGACTGAGATATCATTGTCCTTGGTACAATGTTTCTTGTATCTTCTTTAATAAGTGTCTCAATTTTTTCATATTATATGGCTGGATATATTCTGGACAGACTATATATATATTTTTACATTTATTTTTAGACAGAAGGAAAGGGAGGGAGGAAGACAGGGAGGGAAATATCAATGTGAGAGAGAAACATTACTCAGCTGCCTCTTGCACATGCCCCAGCTGGAGACCAGTTGCTCCTTGGGGTGCAATCAAGGCACATAGTCAGGAATTGAACCAATGACCTTTCACATTGCCAGATGACACCCAACCAACTAAAGCACACTGGTCAGGACTTCATGATATTTTTGTTGTTGTTATTTTAGTTTCCCATTGGATGCCAAGCTAATGTTGATATTTACAACCTTCATTTTTATGGTTTGACATCACTATGCCACGAGGCAGAGAAGTTACTTTGGCAGTGTCAAATTATAGACAATTAGCGGTGTTGGATCTCTGGAAAAAAGCAGAAAGGTTCCCTTTTTTCACAGCTGTATGCATGTGCTTTTATTATTGTTTCAGACAGGTAAACTTAAATTGAAGTTTCTCTCTTTAGCAGCACTGATATTTGTTTTGTTTAGCACTTTACTAAGGATAAATCATCTACACACACCATAACTTAATAATTTTTGGAAAGTTCTTTTTTTCTAAAATATTCCACATCTTCCCAAAGCTTCAACTGTGAATTCTAAGAAGCAAAATTCAATATTTTAACCAACTGGTTAGGTAACATATAATAAAGGTATGCCTCATAAACCTAGGGTTGCTAGATAAAATAGTCAGTAGTCAAAATTTAATTGCAGATAAATAAAAGATCATTTTTATTATACCTGTGTTCTAGAAAATATTTGGAACATAATTATACTAAAAATAGTGTATATAAAAAATCTGAATGAAACTGGGTATTGTTTGTGCTACTTGCTATTCAAGCACAAAATTGAGGAATCCTCTCTCCCTGTCACACCATTTGGGTTCTGACAGTTTCATATTCAAGATTTATCATTTGCAATTCTGAATACTGTGAGCTAATTATTGATCCATATACACAGTTTGTATATATTCTCACAAAGTCCAGGGAGAGGATTCGAAGTGCTCCAAGGATTTTAAGAACTGATTTGGACATTGGATAGAACGGGTGGTGATCTTAATCCATGAAGCCATCATTTCTCTCTGTTCTCTCTAGATGTTGGCACTATCCTTTCAGGCTTTTCCACAAGAGTTGGAGGAACATGGATACAAGGACATTCACAAGTTCCCACCCACATTTAATTTTGGATTTCATATTTCTGTTTGTACTTATTTTAATCAAATGTCCCTTAATATCAGTAATTCAGTATAAGAGCTGGGGCATCCTGGTCATCTTTTATGACATAAGTATATATTTTTTCAGACCAATTATTTATTTCTGAAATTTTTTGTTCATATATTTGTCTGTCAATGGTCTTTCTGACTAGAATTTAATAACAGCAAGAATCCTGTCCCCGTAGCATGAAATCTGTCAATATGTTTGAAACATGAACAATGCAAACATTTTTCCCTCACACAATATCTACCACATACATATTTTTTATCCAAGCCAACTTCTAGCTTGACTTGTCTTGGGTTACAAATTGATTTTTTTGTTTACTCAAAAAATATGCTCTTTGCATAGAACATCACATCATAGCCACATGTATAGGACGGTCCCGGATTCATTGACATTCTCAGAAAGTCAGTGTCCAATATACCCCTAACTCAACCACTGGATGTACTAGTGGCTTCATAGTTATGGAAATTATTTATAAATATTCTAACAATTTCTAAAAATCAGAAAAGGATTTCTGTGATAAAAGTTCCACCTTCACAATATGTTGCTTCTAATTACGAGCACACCTCCATAAGGAAGTTGAGGTAAATATGGAAGTTAAAAGAAACCTGAATATGTCACCCCAAAATATGTCTGTTTGACAGGAAAATTATTTTGAGCTGAAGGCAATTTAGAAGCAGCAAACCTAGAACAAAACCTCCCTATTTTCTGCCTAAAGGCCAGATATAATATCTCTTTTTACTGGAGGCAAAGTCTCATCAGGCCACAGAAGGGAGGGAATAACGAAACCTGCAAACCTTACTCCATTACTTTCCTCCCATATATTTACCTTCCCACAGCTTGCTGTGCTTGGAACAATAGAACTCCTCAACTTTTACTGTCATTTGCTCCAGATTTATTGTTCTCCTCTCAAAATGCAGCTGGAAACCTATTAGGTAGAGGTAAAGTTTTTCTTCCCTCTGGAAGGTGCTTTCTGCAACCTACGAAAAGATATTTGCCTGTGATTTTTAGGTCCAATCACAATGTTTACAGCCATAATTCTTATATTTTCCAGATAATGATATTTCATTTGCATGTATACTGCCACCTAAACTAAATATATATAAAACCAAGGCCATTATGCTCTTACCAAACTCTGGCCATGTACTATTAAGTTGACCTTAGCAATCATATCTCTTTTAGGCTATCACCAAATCCTTCTAAGTCTTTGTTCATGTATTTTCTGTGTATAATACATTCCTTTAATCATCCCGCCACAATTTAAATTATTTTCAATAGCTATAAATGGTGCCATAGCCTCTTTACAAGGTTCCCTGACTAATAGTCTATTTAATGTATATTAAATAAGAAGTAATAGTCAGCTAAGGGAAGTGTCCTTTTGATCCCATTACTCAGCCCTTATAGCACTATCGTGTTGCCAAATGGCCACTTATATCAAATGAAAATTACTGACCATGGCCTTTAAAATATGACACCAATTAACACAGAGAGACCCTGTAATACACAGATATACTTTACTTGGATGAGCTCATTCCATTTCATTGGCCTATGTTCCATCGCAGTCCCAAATATCATTTTACAGTTTAGTGTGTGAACTATTAGCTTTAGTAAAATATACAAGGTGAATCTCTTGCTCTTCTTTGAGGTACATACAATGGGGGCATTCACATCAGAACTATTTTAAAATCCTGGTTTTACCACTTCTTAACTGCTTAGCAAAACATAAGGCTTTTAAACTTTGTTTCCTCATTACCATATATGTTTTACAATATAGATATTATGTATAACTAATGTAGAAAGATAATAATGTAATATATTTTTACTAAAACAATACTAAAGGAAAAAATCAGAGGTAAAGCAGTTCATAGAGCATGTGTGGTATCATATAAACAATAATTTATTTTTTTAAGATTTTATTTACTTATTTTTAGAGTGAGGGGAAGAGAGGAGAAAGAAAGGGAGAGAAACATTAATGTGTGGTTGCCTCCTGGGGACCTGGCCTGTGACCCATACATGTGGCCTGATTGAAAGTCAAACCAGTGACCCTTTGGTTTGTAGGCAGGTGTCCAACCCACTGAGCCACACCAGCCAGGGCTAAACAAGAAATTTTTTTTTTGATCTTTAAAATGTTTTAATTGTTTCACAATTGAGTATTACGTGAGCTGTGAGGCTGTCACATATAGCCTTTTCCAAGCTGGGATCTTTCCTTCTATTAACATTCTTTTGAAATATTTTTATCAGTAATGCATACTTAGTTCTTCAAAGACTTTTCCTGTATTTCTCACATAAACAAGAATTTTTTTAAATGCAACAAAGTTCACAAAGGACCAAACATGTCAATTCTGAAAATAAATGTAAATGAGATTAAAATTTCTATTACTAAAAATATAATTTTTCAGGTTGCATTAAAAATAAACAACAAAAACGAACCATCAAGAAAAAAATAGGAAAATATTCCCGTTTTCTAAAGGCTGTAAACTACAAACGAACACAAAGTGAACCAAATTTCTTGACAGTAAAATGAATCTCAGACTAATTAGCAACAACATCCAGATAACCAGGGAACAATATGCCTACATCAAGCAATAGAACCGAAGATAAATAATATTAAATAAACAAAGTTATTCAAGAAGACCAGCTAATAATTATGGATTGTAACATGAAGAAAAAAAACAGTATAAAATATATTGTTTAAATCATAGTAGCCTAAAATATTAACTGCAACCAGTTGTTTCAAAAATCCCTTTAACTTTGAGCAGTCACGTGGGCAAAACTGAATGATCTGAATAAAATGCGATGTGATTAATGCTATAGAATTATTAAATAATTAGGACTATAAACCACACAGAAAACATATGCCACTTTCAAGTGTCTATGAGATAGTTCTAATATCATCATAACTGTTTAGGATTTAAAACACAAAGGTATCCTTGGGTGAGGATTAAAAAATAAAATAAAAAAACAAAAATAATCAACAGGCCAAATAAAAGATATTTAAATTTTATATGACAATATCATGTAAAAACAGTATTACATAAAATTCTGCAGTATAGTACAAGAATACTAATTACTAAGGTGAAGACAGAAGGTTATAAAATCCATATTTTTTTGTTCTGGGTACTACAACTGAATTGCTTCCTGGTACTCAGGAACTTGAACCTTGAATTAGCATTCACTCTAGAGGAATGAATGGGTAGAAAGGGATTGTTGAGCCCTGGCTGGCGTAGCTCAGTGGATTGAGCGTGGGCTGGGAACCAAAGTGTCCCAGGTTTGATTCCCAGCCAGGCTACATTCTTGGGTTGCAGGCCATAACCCCCAGCAACCGCACATCGATGACTCTCTCTCTCTCTCTCTCTCTCTCTCTCTCTCTCTCCCTCTCCCTCCCTTCTCTCCCTAAAAATAAATAAATAAAATCTTAAAAAAAAAAATAGAAAGGGATTGTTGACTCTGGATTAGTGAGAGGTAAATCCTTGGCCTTAATTATTGTTAGACAAAGAAAAAGTGTTGAAATATTCTTAGTATATTTGACTTTTAAGATATTAAAGTATATAAATATTAATACAAATAGGTTGAAAGCATCTTTGGTCAAAATTATACCTATTCTGGTCCAGTTTTTAATATTTCTCAAGTCATTTATCTAAAAGTAGCCCCCATGTATAATCAGAATTAAACACTAAACTGATTTCTTGTCATGGCTAAAACCCAATTATTGCAATTTTTCATATTTCCTTTTCTATGTCTAAACTCTATTCAGTAACCATGCCTTTTTCTGAAAAGTTTCCAGAACAGATCCACAATAATTTTAACAAGTTTATCTTTCCTTTTATACTTCCCAAACTGCAAATACTCAGCATTCATTACATGTATTGCTTCTGGGCTCTGCCCTGCAGATCTTCATTACATTATATTTAAAAATAATTGATTGCAAGCTCATCATCTAAGCTATGAATATTATCACAATATGGGGATTTAAAAGGGCAAAATATTTACATGTTTAGAAAGTGAGAAAAAATTGTTCCACTTTCTGTGGAGTGAAGGGCCAACAAAATGGCATTGGTCCAATCAAGATAGCATAAAATATATAAAACAAAAAGAAGTCACTCATGCCAAGCAAGATGGCTGCCAGCCAGCCATGACACTTTGGTTCAAGAGGGAAACTACCTAAGTCAGAGCAGACACATCTGGCAAGGAGACACACTTAGGATATCTGCACATATGATCAGAACAGCTGTGTCTGCAGAGTGAGACCTCCCACAGATAGACTCCTGGGGAAATTCTCCACTTGTCCTCAGGGGTGTCAAGCAAAACAGCTGTGTACCACCCATAGGCTCCTGGGCAAATTCCACACTTGGAATCAGGAGTGCCAAGACATTTATCGAAAGACCCAGGAGGGTGAAGTGCACCACTTTCAAGGTATATTTGAGGCAGGCTCCAAATCACTGCTGAGTCAGCCAAGCTCCTCACACATTACCACACTTATGTCCCTTGGCATTGGCCACCAGAGGCTCTGCCATGCTGGACTGAGGACTTTGTTTGCCCTGCTGGCCACCTGGCTCCTGAGATCCTTCCTTACAAGACACCGACAGCTTTTGTCCACCATGCTGTCTCTTGGACCCTGCAGGCTTAGACTATGGGACGTGGGTTTGTTATCTCCCACTGATTGTTGTGTGTGTTATAATTCTCTTAGATTGTTAAAGTGTGAGTCAGATATTAATGTATGTTGATGTTCTACTTTGGGTGAATAGAATAGTTACTCTGTGTGACTCTTGTCTATCCCTCGGTGCCAGGATGCTCAGCAGGCAGCTAGCTGAACACATGCCCTGCTAACTTATAGGAAAGACTACATTATGAACCTAAGTTCATGACAATTTCTCTTCCCATTTATAGACAAAGTTGAAAAGTTGGTAAGAATGGACTAAAATAAGAAATTGAAAGAGATAAGGAATAAGAATACATCAGAAGTTCTTTTAAATGACCTCTATTTTGCCAATGTACCACATAACAAAAACTACCCAATCCTTCAATTACACATTTACTGAAGTCTATAGTTAGTTTTATGCTTTAGAAGCTTATGTAACTTCTGTCTCTCACATTCTGTTCTCTTTGTTTCAGTAGTTTGTGTACCAAGCATCAGATGTGTTTAGCCCTAAATCTGCTTGTACCAGTTGTTTTGTTTTGTTTGTTTTTTACTTACATAATGTATTTAAATACTACTTACACTTATGAAAATAGGAAGCTGAAAATAGAGTTGTTTCTATAAAACTAAGTTGCATGCTTTGAAAACAACTCTATGAAGGTGAATTTCTTGAAATATGTTTCCAAAGTAAGTGTATCTGGATAATTATAAAAAAAAAACTGGAGAAGAAATCACAGAATTTTAAAAGGATTCTGCACACAAATTGCTTACAAAAATGTTTGTAATTGCTTGATGTGCTTTAAAGAGAAGAAAGTAGAAAATTGCAATGAGTGAATTATGAAAATGGTTTATTTAAATTTCAAGAAAGAACAGGAAGAGAAAGTACACAGGATTATCCATCATCTGACTTACAAGCAAAGCCCTTGATTTTAATTCATAAAATTTTAAAATACCTTTATATATAATTATATATAATGATATATGTATATAATTACATACTTTCAAAGTTTAAATGAAAGGTATAAATTTTATGCCACCTTTATTTGAAGGTTTCTGTCAACTGAAACTATTTGGGTTGCAGGGCTTCTTCCATATTTTGCATGTTATTAAAAAATAAACTAACTGCTCACTCTTTTTTCTGATAGAAAATGTCTCAGCATGGCCCATAATGCCCCCTCAGTGACGAATACCATGTGCCTCTCCTGCTCTATTCTATACACACAGCTAATTGGAAGAGTGAATAGCCTAATCAAAGAGGCTAGCAAACACTAACCTGCTCTAAAGACATTGAATGGAAAAATCAAATTTCAAGAGATGAAAAAACTGTAGCTGTTAATAGCCAGGATGGACATTTAGGATCCAGATACTTGGAGCCTGCGCGTAAATGGAATTTGTGAGGGAAGAAGGATCATGCTTAGGCATTAGAGTGGAAGGGATTTGTGATATTCAGAGAAGAGAAAAGTATATGAAACATAATATTTGTAGTGATTTAAAATGATACACCTCAGTGCCTTTAACAGTACTTCTCCCCCTGTGTTTTGAACTAAGGGGTTCCATATTTATATTTTGCACTAAGATCTGCAAATTATTTACCCAGACCTGGAAGTAATGATCCTGATCATTAATGTTTATACTTACCATGTGTTAGTTTCTTTGACAAGTGATTTCTTATGAGTTGGCTGGCTTATTTACTTCTTGAATTACTCCAATTTATGTTGACATTTTATAGATAAAGAACTTAAAATTGTAATGATTAAATAATTTTCCCAGGAATAAACTTACTTTTAAGTGACAAAATGTATAAATAAATCTAGATGTATCTGATGTCAATGTCCATAATTTGAATGGTTACCTCCTTAACCCCTGCCCAAGCCCCATCACTCACATACTACCCTTTATAGCTATATATTAATGAACGTTTTTTTTTCTGTAAGTAAAACTGCCTTACAATTATCAGAATTATACAATGCTATAAAATGATTTTAAATTACAGAAAAATGTGTTTGGTGTTCTTTGCATTAATATTAACACAAGTATTAACACAGAAAACTAAGAATTTCACATATATTACAGTGTGGGTATGTGAGTGTGTGTGTCTATAAAATTGTGTACGGAGGTGTATAAATCAATCCAATGTCTTTTATTTTTTAGTCTTTTTAAAAAGATTTCATTCATTTATTTTTAGATAGAGGGGAAGGGTGGGAGAGAGGGAGAGAAACATCAATATGTTCCTCTTGTGCGCCCCCTACTGGACACCTGGCCTGCAACCCTGGCATATGCCCTGACTAGGCATCGAACCAGTGACTGTTTGGTTCACAGGCCAGCGCGTAATCCACTGAGCTACACCATCCAGGGCCCAATGTTTCTTTTTATATTTAATTTATTATAAACATAACCCTGTTAACATTAACATTGGGTTTCTAATGTAAAAACCTGAAGTCTTTATTTGTGATCAGGTAACACTAAGCTACAGTACTTAATTTATATATGCATATATTTATATAATTTTAATAACCAATTAATGTATCTATGCATCAAGTATATGTCCCTTGCCCCATATAGATCCAACAATTCTTCATTATGGAGTATAGTCATGTCAAGTAAACTAAATACTATTAATGATTATTTTTTAATTATAGCATATTTGTGGTATATTTGTGAAATATTTATATTTATAATGTTAGGTTGAATCACTGTTTATGTAGGTTTAATTAGTTAAATAGTGGTTGTTTCATGTGATTCAACATATATCCTGAATATTAAATATGCCTATATTACTAAGTTCATTAAATTGCATCACTCCTTTTAAACAGAAAGGGCATGATGTATTATAAAGCTTTAAATACCTCAATATATAGTCATCCCATGTTTCATTAGAAGCTCTGAAATAAAAGTTCTATCTCTCTTATTTTTTTTATGTCCTATTTGTTGTTATAGCTCAGTCTTGATATTTAGCATAAAATACATTTTTTGCAATCAAAATTGCAACCCTATTTTTATGTTGATTCACTCCTGTTATTTTCTTAAAATATTTATTAAAAGAGGATACTCAGAGGTAAATATAGAAAGACATGAATGCCACTTTAATTTTGAATTTTGATTTATAAATTATGAAGACCAAGACACATGCATGTATGAGTACATGCACTCACACACACTTCATATATATATATATAAATCTACATAAAGTAAAGTATTTTAAGACTCTCCAAATAAAAGGTAAGCTATGAATAGTAGCAGGAACAAGTGTTTCAGTGAACCACAATTTTATTGCAGAGTTATAGCTATGATATGCAAATGAATTTCAACTATTATCATATCAGATACTGTACTTAACTCAGAAATTACTATTTCTCACTACAGATCTTTTCAATTTTTTGATTGCTATTTTCAGATGTCTATTTAGCTACAATGATAAGTAAAATGGTATTCTCGTGATTTTATTTACTATTATGAACATATTCCATCTTTATCTCATAAATTGATCACCTCGGCTTCTCAAGTTGGATGACAACAAGTGAGAAATAGATGGCTCCAAATACCAAGAAATATAAGAAGGAAGTCATCCAGAAAACAACATATAACTATTGATAGCAGAATGGAACACATGAAAAAAAACCCTTTAAAATAACAGGTTCTGCCTCAGTGCCAAAAGCAGGTTATAATTATTTTCTTAGGGCATTTTCAGATATTGATATTCAACCCAATGTGACTTTCTGAATATCTCATTTATCTCTGATGTAGTTGGAGAGATAATGCTATGTTTACTGAATCCAATTTTGTTTTTGTGTTACTTAAGAAAGCATATTTCCAAAGTTCATTTTTAAAGGAAAAATTCTCTACAAGTGTTTGCCAATGATGAAAAAAATTGCTTCCTAATGATTAATTTCATGAGCAACAGTAGACAAGAACAAGTGTGATGAAATGGCTTCATAATGTATAAAAATGGAATCATTTTAAGAGCAAGGAATGAAAAAATCTATTCTAATAAATACAAATAAAATATATTCTCTAATAATGTGCAAATAGATTTTCACTAATGCTGAATACTGGTATTTAAATAGATGTCTATTTAATCTATATTTTATCATCATCTGTCAACCTTACCATGGACATTTTATGTCTCCATGAAAAAAATATTTCATATATTTTAATTTGTGGTTTTCTATAATATAATAACAGCATCAATATACTTTATAAAATTAGTCATGATTACTCATTATTATGGAAATAAATGAATTGGACTTTGTGTATCTCATTGCTCTGTTTTCCTTTTTGTATTGCTAATAGCAAATAAAATATTTTCTTAAAAGAGGTTACTATGTTTTTCATCTAGGTTTTGTTTGTTTGTTTGTTTGTTTGTTTTTTGCAGAGTACAGCATTGGAGTGTTCTACGAGGGCTTGCATTCCCCTGGGACAAAACAGAGCAGAAGACTTCAAGCACCCCTCCTGACCACTGCGGACATCTGCAGATTGGCTACCAGGACCCCATAGTCACTGAGGCTGACTCCAGCTGACTTAGCTGCCTGGTGTCCCTTAGTTGTCTCCTCCCTGGGGCTGGATCTGTACCTATGATGAGACCTGCCCTTACAGGCCTAAGTGGTCTCCTGCCCCTTGCTCTCCAGCATGGGGTGTCACAGGCCTCACCCAGTGGCCTGGAGCTACCACTGCACTGTGCCCAAGGCACTGACACCCAGGTTGCAGCTTTTTGTCGTCTTTATTGTATTTTTTTCATTAACATCCCTCTTATATTCCCCTCTCTTCTGTATCACCACATGTTATCCATTTCCATAAGTCTTTTTTCCTCTACCCACCCCCAGACCTGTCAGCCTCATCTCCATCTATGAGTCTGTTGCCATTTTACTTGTTAGTGCAGTTTGTTTATTAGATTCTACATATGCATGAAATCATATGGAATTTGTCTTTCTCTGACTGGCTTATTTCACTTAGCATAATGTTTTCCAGGTCCATCCATGCTGTCACAAAAGGTAAACTTTTCTTCTCTTTTTAATAGCTGTGTAGTACTCACTGTATAAACGTGCTATAGTTATTTCATGCATTCATCAGCTGATGCACGCTTGGGTTGCTTCCCCATCTTGGCAATCGTAAATGACGCTGCAATGAACATAGAAATGCTTATGTTCTTTCAGATTAGTGTTTCAGTTTTCTTTGGATAAATCTCCAGAAGTGGAATTGCTGGTTCATAAGGCAGTTCCATTTTTAATTTTTTTGAGGCACCTCCACACTGCTTTCCACAGTGGCTGCACCAGTGTGCATGCCCACCACCATCCTTGCCAGCACTTGTTTTTTGTTGGTTTATTGATGATAGCCATTCTGACAGGCGATATCTCGTTGTGGTTTTAATTTGCATTTCTCTGATGACTAGTAACGTTGAGCATCATTTCATATACCTATTGGCCATCTGTATGTTCTGTTTGGAGAAGTGTCTATTCAGGCTTTCGTCCATTTTTTAATTAGGTTGTTCATTTGTTTGTTTGCTTTTTGATGTTGAGTTTATAAATTTTGGATTTTAACCCTTTATCATTTGTATCTGCAGATATGTTCTCCCATTCAGTGGGTTGTCTTCTTATTTTGTTGATAGTTTCCTTTGCTATGCAAAAACTTTTAATGGAGTCCCATTTGTTGATTTTTTCTTTTGTTTCCCTTTTCTGAGAAGATATATCAGAAAAAATATTTCTATAAGCAATGTCCAAGATTTACTGTCTATGTTTTCTTCCATGATTTTTATGATTTTGAGTCTAACATTTAAGTGTTTATCCCATTTTGAATTTATTCTTGTGTGTAGCATAAGAAGGTAGTCCAGTTCATTTTTCTGCATTTTTTGTGTGTCTGTCCAATTTTCCCAGCACCATTTATTGAATAAACTACCATTGGCCCACTGTATGTGCTTATTTACTCTATCAAATATTAATTGACTATAAAATGTGGGCTTATTTCTGGTCTCTTTATTCTGTTCCACTTATCTCTATGTCTGTTTTTATGCCAGTACTATGCTGTTTTGATTATAATGGCTTTATTGTACAATTTGATATTAGATAGTGTGATTTCTCCAACTTTGTTCTTTCACAAGATTCCTGTTGCTATTTGGGACCATTTGTGGTTCCACACACATTTTTATTCTAGTTCTGTGAAATACATCATTGATATCATAATAGGAATTACACTGAATCTATAGATTGATTACTTTAGGTAGTATGGACATTTTAATTATGTTAATTCTTCATATCCATGAACACAGTTTGAGCTTCCACTTATTTGTATCTTCTTCACTTTCTGTCTTCAGTGTCTTATAATTTTTTGAGTACAGGTCTTTTCCATCCTTGATTCCATTAAATCTTAGGTATTTTATTCTTTTTGAAACAATTGTGAATGTGATAATTTTCTTGATTTCCCTTTCTGATACTTCATTATTGGCATATAAAATGCAACTGTTTTATGGTTATTAATTTTGTATCCTGCTACTTTATTGAACTCATTTATCAGTTCTGGTAGTTTCTTGGTGGGATCTTTAGAGTTCACCTGCAAACACAGTTTTACTTTTTCCTTTCTAATTTGAATGTCTTTTAATTCTTCTTGTCTGATTGCTATTGCTAGGATGTCCAGTACTATTTTGAATAAGAAAGGTGAAAGCAGGCATCAAAAAGTCATGTACCATGATCAAGTGGGATTTATTTCAGGAACACAAGATTGGTACAACATTGGCAAATCAATAAGCATGATACACCACACAAACAAAAGGGAGGATAAAAAATCACATGATCATATGTATAAATGAAGAAAAAGCATTTAATAAAATCCAGCACCAATATATGATGAAAATTCTCAGCAGGGTGGGAATAGAGGAAACATACCTCAACATAATGAAGGCCACATATGACAAACCAGGTTGCAGGTTTGATTCACCATCATTGGGGATATGCTGCCCCCTCCTGTCCTAAGCCCTAGCTTTGAACTGCCAGTGCCCTTCTCCAGGACCACACTGCTGAACCATGCACCTCTCCCTGGGACCCACCGTCACCAGCTCTGTGCTGCACACATGGCGCTGCACATTTCCTTGGGTCCTGAGTCAGAAAGACAAGGGATGACAAGTTTTGGGGGAGCATGTAGACAAGGGGACACTTGTCTACTGATGGATATATGAATAAAGAAAATGTGCCTATATGTGAGTGTGTATGCATGTGTGTGTGGTGTGTGTGTGTGTATATATATAGAGAGACAGAGAGAGAGAGAAAAGCCTTTTCTTATTGAGTCCATTTTACTAAAAAATACAAAACAGTTAATATATCTTAGAATATCAGCAAAAAATTAAGAAAATTGAACATATTACATTGTACAATAGATTAGAATATTTGGAAATCACACTTTGTCCCCTCCTCACCATACAGCACACCTCAAAAAATTAAAAATATTTTTTTCATGTATAACTCCTGCAAATGATCGTATTCTTATTTGTTGAGGAGAAAGTGTGATGATGGCAAGCATTCATTCACTCCTGAAATTTTCTGTACAGAAACCAAAAGTAAAATCAAGGGGTCTGTCAGCCTTTAACAGTTGAAATTATGTTAAATATTTGGAGGAATTCAGTCAATATCAATTATATAAAATATAATAAATATATAAAATGGAATTTAATGAAATATATATAATGAGATCTATCTCAGACATAAAAAAAGAAGGAAATCCTGACATTAGGAAAACACAGGTGAATCTGGAGAGTCTTATGCTACTTGAAGTAAGCCAGAAGGAGAAATACAAGTACTGTATTATACTATTTATTGGTGAAATCTTCAAAAAAAAATAAAAGCTAATCCCATAAAAAGAGAGAGTGAAAATGTTGTTGCCAGGGGTGGAGGAATTGAGGAGTTGTGTATAAAATAAGTTATGAGGACATACTGTAGAATGTGGTGACTATCATTAACAGTATGGCACTACACAGTTGATACTTTGAGAGTAGATCTTGTGTTATCGCCACGTACACACAAGTATTAAGTATATAAAGTAACAGATGCATTAATTAACTTGGTTGTGGTAATCACTGCACATTATATATTAAATTCTCACATTGTATGCTTGCTTTAGTTATACTTAATTTAATTGAAGTTCATTTCAATACAACTGAAAAAGAAATTTAAAAAATTAGACTACAATGTAAATCATGTGGAAACTAAATTATAAAGGTGAAGTCACATTTCTTGAACTGCACATAGAAGTTTCTTACGGTAAATGCTGAAATATTTATAAATCACACTAGATTATACTGAATGTGAATATTCTATTATTGTTCTGATCAATGTGATTATTTTGTTTACTTTAAGCAGTAATGCTATTAAAATGTATCAAAAGGAAAGATAGATAGGCACTAGATTGTGGTAGTCAAAGTTAATTAAGAAAATTACATTTTACAAAATGAATAGAGGTTGGCCAACCAAATTCTCTTTTATTGTTTAATATTTAGAAACATTTATATTTCATAGTCACATAGCTTTAAAGGAAGAAATATGTCTATATTATAATAATTAAGACTATTATCTGAATTATTGCAAATATGTATAAAAATGTATCTTGACTATATTTATAATTCATTGACTGCCTTGATGTGTTCAGTACACATAACCAAAATAGTACTTCAAGTTTACAATTTGTATTTTAGTGAAAATAATGTTATCTATTTTAACATTGCAAGTGATCAAATACAATATCAACAATTCAAAACAACAAAAGGAGATTGTTTCTTGTCCAGTTCACCATCCATTAGACAGCAAAGGAATGTCTGTGCTTAACTGGCTGTTTCAGAGACCAAGGTACTTTCTGACATGCAAATTTGCATCTCTGAGGGGTTTTTGTTTGTTTGTTTGTTTGTTTGTTTACCATTCTGTGGGTATATAGGAAATGGAACATTGCTGTCCAAAGTACTTACCATTTTGAATAACACATAAAGTAAATTAATAAAAACAATGGTGAGTTTTCAGTTGAAAATTCAAAATTGAATATGCAAGTTAGGGAAAATCAGTAGTGACATTTCACTGAAGACGCAAAGAAGGATGTGGACTCCAATGCATAGGTAAGGGGACTGACCTTCTCGAAGATGAAATTGATGATGTATGTTTGTATTTCGTAGTATTAAAATATCAGTAGGTTAATCTTATGATTCCTATTTTCTTTGACAAATAGGTGGCAAAGACATCTGTTAGAGTGAAGGAGACATGCAGTTATCAAAAATTTTTTTTAATATTTTATTTATTTATTTTTTAGAGAGGGAAGGGAGGGAGATAGAGAGAGAGAGAGAAACATCAATGTGCGGTTGCTGGGGGTTATGGCCTGCAACCCAGGAATGTACCCTGGCTGGGAATCGAACCTGGGACACTTTGGTTCCCAGCCCGCGCTCAATCCACTGAGCTACGCCAGCCAGGGCCAGTTATCAAAATTTGAAGAGAGCAGAGAAGATTAAAAGACTTCATGGAGAGCCCTGGGCACGCATCACGCGGCTCAGTTAGTTGGAGTATGGTCCGGTAAACTGAAAGGTGGCTGGTTCAATTCCTGGTAAGACACATGCCTGGTTTGTGAGTTTGGTCCCCAGTTGGGGCATATGTGAGAGGTAACTAACAGATGTTTCTCTCTGTCTCTCTCTTCTTCCCTTCCCTTCTTTCTAAAATCAATAGGCATTTCCTTGGGTGGGGATGAGAAGGAAATTGTGGAGAGTGAGATAAATGGGTGGTCCCTAGCGCTGCCTTGTGAGGACAATACATTTCAGGAGGCTAATATGACCTCATGTTGAAATTATTAGCACTGTTCAGCTCCTGGGCTTAAAGGCATGCAGCATTATCATACCTGTCATTCAAGGTTCCTATTTTGCTTGATAGGTTCAATAAAAATAACAAAGGAACAAGAGAGTCCAGGATGTTAGCAAGAATATTCTTGAAATCCTAGACCATGGAACCCATGCTGGACAATGTTAAGTTAAAAAAAAAAAAGAGATAGATGGGGAGAAGTTCACAGAGATCTCCGATGCTGACCAAGAGTTTCTGACCAAGGAGCTGGGCATACAATGGGCCTGTGGTCACAGCTGGGAATCACTAAATTAGTGATATCTAGAACTGGAATACTTGCATTATAAATAATGGGAAGGCCAAAGTTGAAACTGTAGAAGTGGATTGCTGAGTGAGAGTCTAAAAGGCAATTGGACTTAAACAATCATAAAACCAAGAACATGGCCATTTTCCTGGAATTTCTGAGTGATGAAACAGCATCCAGGGGTAGAGATAGTGATTGTGAATCAGGTGCCAAAGTGTTCAAGGAAAAATGGAAGTGATGAAAACAGAGAAACAGTGATGAGATAGAGAATATTTGGAAAGCAAAATAGTCTTAAAAAGGAGAATATCAGCCTCCACCTCTGACCCCGAGAACAAATATACTGTATTTTTTTTATTATATTCAAATGCTTAGACTTCTAGACATGGAATGAGTGGAATGGCCATACACAAACTCCTATTTGCGAGTTGATTTTCAGAAAAGTTACATCAATTTACATTTCTAGCACCTACCAAGGCCAACTTCACTTACTAGCATTCTATATTATCATAGTTGAGAAATTTAGCAGTTTGAAAGATATAAAGATATCCTTTTTCCTTCCTTACTTCTCTCTCATTTTTATGATTAATAAGCCTGAATATATAACATTTTCATATATTTGTATATATTATTCCATATTTAACTATTAATTTTTTCTTTGTATTTAATTTTGTTTTTTTATTTTAATGTTTTATTATCCACTTGCAAGCCTTTTAAAATATGTGAGCTTATTATTTATTATACCTATTTTTCAACTCATTTTGTCTTTTAACTTTCACATATTGTTAAACAAAACATTTAATTTTCATACAAATATATTGATTGCTCCATTTAATATTGGAAACACATTACATATTCTGTGATCAATGGAACATTTTATGACCCTAAAGAAAAATAAATATTATAATAAGACAGGCATTCAATGAAAGATGAAATACCTATTTAGAAAATTGTAAGAAGCAATGAGTATACAAAATAAATTTTCATTCCCTATTTCCAAATGAAGAAAGAAGGAAAAAGTAAAACAAGTAAACACTGTTACACTGAAGTTAAAAAAGATCTGAAAGGACATAGGATGTGAACTGAGACACTAAGGCAGCACTGTCTTGTGACTTAAGCAAGGGGGCCTTGATTCTTCGACCAGCACCTTAGAAATGTCAGACATGACCCATACTTCCAAGTGGCCCCTGCACTGAGGGGGTGGGCCCCTCTTCCAAACTGTGGTCTAAGACTTGGAATCCCCTGTCCAATAAGCCAATCCCACTCTCTGGACCTCTGTCTTCTCCTCAGAGAGTCTCAAGGTGTGCGTGCTCCTGGGCCTATGAAATGACCAAAGAGTTCACTCCGGAAAGACAGAGACCTTTCAGAGTCTGTGGACAGAGCCTGGCAATGTGGATTGCCTTGTCTGAATTCGTGCTCAGGAAAAGAGTCAGACAGCAGGCTGAAGTCAGATGTAAGAAGTGAAGATGGGCACCCTGTGAACTGGAAACCTTTCTTTATACTTTTGTTAGGACCTAAAAACATCAGCAGTGGGCCTGCACTTAAATTCAAGATTTTCTAGGTCATTAGCTGGATTCTGCATAGAAAAGTCTTTTTACTGCTCTGGATCTTAGATTCCTCATTTGAGGAATGAAGAGGTTTTTAACTTGTGCTAATATTCCTTAGTTGGCTAACACTGCAAAAATGATGATATAGTAAGTCCTCACTGAATATCATCAATATGTTCTTGGAAACTGAGACTTTAAGCCAGTTTTACCATAGGCTAATTAATATAAACAAAAATTGAGTTCCTGTGGCTTATTTCTGGTCACAAAATCTTGTTTCATCTCTCAGACTGTAACCATGAATCCTGTCTGAGGTCTATGTAATGCCATGCTTTTTTGCATCTCTGTGCTTTTTGTTGGTGATTTCCCCGTTTAAAATGCCCCAGGTGTAGTGCTGAAGGGCTGTCTAGTGCTGCTCTGAGCTAGAAGGCTGTGATGTGCTTTACAGAAATATAGGTGTGTTAGATTTGCCTCCCCTAGGCCTGGGTTATACTAAACTATTAGCCCAACATTAATGGATCGACAATATATATTAAAGGTGTCTTTAAGTGGAAACATGCATAAACATATCGATAGATTTGATAATAATGTTGCAACCAGACACTCCCAGGAACCTTACCCTGTTTCTTCCCTAGCAGCAATGGCTCTGCATTTGTTCATTCAGGGTTTAAGTGATTTGTAACTAACACAAGTAACAAGAATCTACTGCACTTAATAATAAAACACTATCTGCCCAACTATAATACCATGTTTACAAGTTTCTTGAAGTTACTTGGGTTATGTTGTTAAATTTTATTAATACAATTGAAGTAGAAATTATGTTATAATTCCAAGGGGCATTTCCCAAAGGAAGGGGGTAATGTTTCCCATGTGTATCTTGTGTATCTAAGCTGGAATGCGTGATAAGTGGTCCCACAGTCACGTGGGTGCTGTGGTGACTTGGAATGGAAGTGGCATGCTGAGGAAGGTACAGTGGTGGCTGGGACACCAAGGCCTATGGATAGCCACACAGTGCCTCCCGTTCCAGCCATGAAATGCCTACTACTTCAAAGTATGTATACTCAGAGGAATCAACTGCTATTTTGTTTAATACACTTTTAAAAATCAGTTTATATGGCCTGAATTTTAATTACAGCTGCTGATACAGAATATAAAGTAATCCATCAATTAAAATAATATCACTCTCTCTATTTGATTTTGTTCTAATATTACTTGGTTCTTATTTGTGGGTATGGCCTATTTCTAGTTCCTGTTAAAGTAACCACTCAATGTACCCTACATTGTTCTACGTCTGTTTTTAACAATTGCAAATTCCTTATTTTGAGCATATTTTTGTACATTCAAATATTCTGTAATTGCTTGAATCAGTATATAATGCTACTTTTTATTTCAACTATTTTGCGTACATTTCTTATGTCTATATAATTATCAATGTATTGTAAAAATTTGAGGTTGGAATATATTTTAAACTTTCCTCTTAGGTGATGACTACCAGTTATTGCTTAAATTACTAAAGATGATAATTATACATATATATTTGTCCTTTAGATACTTAAATTACATCTAACCCTTTCAAATTCTCATCATATGCCATTTGTAACATATTTGAATATACATATCAATATTTTATACATAGTGATTAACAAAGTCACAAAAATTGACAATGTAACTAATAGTTCAGATTTTCCTAACTGATATTATGCAATGAAATTAATATTATTTGTGTCATTATTTGAAATGCATATTTTATGTATTTATATATATAATATTGCTTAGTTTTATTTTTGGATTTTAAGTATATATATCACAAAATTACGATGCAAATGCTTTCCAAGTCTTCATTAATATGAAAGTGTACAAACTGCATAACCTGTAACTACTCATTTCAAAATCAACCAGGCATGATGATGTAAAATATGCATTGTTCAGATCTATTCAATGACTAAAGTAATTAACATATCGGCTTGTTTCTTCATCCTTTTTCTATATTATTTTTGTTCTCTATTTATCATTGTGCTTCTCATCTTTGTATTCCAGTGGGAGTTTCCTGCTGAGAAGTGGTGTCACGACTTATGCACAGGCTTGATAGAAAGTTACGGTTTTGTAGCGTATAATAGCATGAAAGCATTTTTCATCAGTGCAGAGTTTACTTCTCTCATCTGATTTCATTTCAGAACAAAGAGGTAGTAAACTGGGAAAAGCAGTGACCCAAATAAAACTAATTCGCAATTACTCTGTATTTTTTTGCTTAGTGGAATTCAGGCCTTAATTTTATTTATCAAATACACTCAGCTATAAAATTTAATTTGGTCGTTTGCAGTCACTCTGTATCCTTAAGGTACAATTTCAACTAGAGTCCTCTTTTGAAAACAAATTCACTTGCTCATTGGCAGGCTTGTTCAGGAGTGTCAGATATCTGCCCCGCCCCCTCCTTCATTGTCTTAGGGAGTAGCATTATCTACACCCACAAATGCTTGCCATATGTAAGAAACATATGGCAGAGTTCTATTACTGTGCCAAATATATGGGCAATGCAGGTTTTCTTTGAAGAACAATTCTGCCCTGGCCTTGCTAAGATATTACACATGGTTTCTTATGTAATTCTTTCTTATTAGGAAATAGTAATATTATATTTAAGTGCCAACAGTATTTGTTATAAAGACTAAATTAGCCTTGGCTGGCGTAGCTCAGTGGATTGAGCGTGGGCTGAGAACCAAAGTGTCCCAGGTTCAATTCCCAGCCAGGGTACATGCCTGGGTTGCAGGTCAGAACCCCCCCAGGAACCACACATTGATGTTTCTCTCTCTCTCTCTCTATCTCCCTCCCTTCCCTCTCTAAAAATAAATAAAATTTTTAAAAAAAGACTAAATTAATTAATTACTCATTTTTTTAAAGATTTTTTTATTTTTTAATTTTTAGACAGGGAAGGGAGGGAGAAAGAGAGAGAGAAACATCAATGTGCAGTTGCTGGGGGCCATGGCTTGTAACCCAGGCATGTGCCCTGACTGAGAACTGAACCTGCGATGCTTTGGTTTGCAGTCCACACTCAATCCACTGAGCTACACCAGCCAGGGCAAAGACTAAATTAATTACTCATTTTTATCTCCTTCTTAAAACTAAGCACACACTAGATAATTATAACTATTTACCTTTAATAAATGATTACTTTATTGCTTTAAAGAAGTTTAAATTTTATGCTGGTTGGGCTGAAAAATGAATGTTTTGTACCTTGACTAAAGCAATTATTTTTTACAATGTTACTGTTTAAGATCACAATAATATTCTCCATCAAAAGAACTCTGTTCCAGTCCATAAATAAATGTCTAGAGTTATAATATAAGCTGTTTTTTATAAGCACTCATTTTTCTCCTACATAATTTAGTTGTTATTTCACATTACAGAAATGGAGATGCTGGAAATAGGAAAGAAAGAAAGAAGTCATGGCCAGGAGGCAGCACTATGTCTCCATCCTTTATGAAGCCTGCGCCTTTTCAGTGTTATAAAAAATAGAATAAATAATTGAAAAAAGTAATTCAAATAAATGGTTGGTCATATAATATTACTCTTCAAGGTCAGTTTTATTTAACCAAGTGATTTTTGTCATTCTGAACGATGCAGAAATTATAAGGCAGTGGAGCGGGGGCAGGCGGCAACGTATGTAGCATTTTCTATCAGGGCAAGAGCTGCTTGACTAACTTGCTGAGATTGTGACTAGGCAATAAACAAGAACATCATGATTTTTTTTTTTTTGCCTTGAGTCCAACGAAGAAATAACAGATAATTGCTTCTAGATGTGATCAGTTAGTAATTAGTTAAGTTTAAAAAAAAAGAGACAGTATCTGGCAACAAAACAACTGCACGTGTTTTCTTCCTCCACCACGAGCCATAGTGTGTGAATCTTCATTGCCCCACATGTAGGTGGGGAATGCCTCTCGTCTTACCGCAGTAATGTCATCCATCTGGATTCTACTAACCCCTACTGTCCCGAACACTTCCTTTTTGGTAGATTCATTTTATTTCTTGTCCTTCATATTGGTGTCTTTTCTCCAGGGTTTTTACACCTCTGATATTAAAAGCGATAATCAGGCAAGCTAATTTTATTTTTCACTGTTCTCTCAATCTCCAGCTTTTCCTACATGCTGATCCATATGCTCCTCAGACTCAATAATGAAATTATATTAGTCAGGTTTTCAAAAAGCAACCTCTCTTCTTGTATTGTATGTATTGATTAATCAAAACATCATTTATCCAATCACCCAAGTAAGAGAGCAAGTGTTTCCTACTCACTTTCTTGAAGCATTCTCCATAGTCGAAACCCATGGTTGTTTTTGTTTTCATGTACATTAATCACACAGATACCAGTATGTGTTCTTCTTTTCATTATCCCTAAAGTAAACTGTCTCTGAATTATTAACTTTCCTATATGAAATTATAAAGTGGAGAGAAAGATTTAATTGTAACCTCTGAGAATAAAAAAGATAACTGACAAGGAGAAAAATAGAACAATTTGAAATTATCATAATGTCCAACTTTAAACTGAAAGTCAGAAACATAGCAGTGTAACATTTTCCCCCAGAATATCTTAGTAATTCCATTTTTCCAAAAAATTTTACCAACTGAGATACATTCAGTTCTGCTAAAATGTAGTACATGAATTCTTAAAAATCAGTATGCTATGGAAAATCACACAACGGAAAAATACAAGGTTTACAGGGAAAAATGAAGAGCTCCAAAACTTGCCTGTTACATTAAAAAAAATCTAATAGTAGTACAGGTTTACATGTGTCATATGGTAAAGAAATACATAGACACTACAATCAATAGGTCGGTTTACCTTGGAAAAGGCCTGAAGGTTGCTTGTAGAAATAGGCATTGAAATGGATGCAGCTTTTCTGAAATAGTGAATGTGGAGTTATATAAAATTAGATGGAGAGTTATAAGCAGAAATGGAAGGATATGTCTCATAATACATGGAGGAAGCAGGCAGATGTCTGAGGAGTGTGCATGGATGTATTTTGTATATTCCTACATGAGTTGGTTCAGCTGGGTGAACTTTTTCTGTCCACCTTGTGTTTTTGTTTTATTTTCCTGAAAAAATTATGCATAGCTACTTGGGACAAAGAGGAGAATGGGTCAAAAGTGATGCCATCTTTTAGATTCTCAGAAGTTAAAAAATTGAGAAAAGATAAATATTTGTAAAGCAAGATATATGAGCCTCAGGAGATGGTAGTTGTTTTTTTTATCTACAGAAAGAAAATTTTTAAAAATGAAAATAATGCCCTCTCCCATGCTGCATACAGACTATTTTGCAATTGGCAATTGAGCATATTATAACCTCCAGAGAAAGTTGATCTATATGTATGACAAGGAAATGCAAACATTTGATAAGAAGTAGAAAGATGGGGACTCTGGTTTCTGATTTTTCATGAAGGAACTTGGAGGTTTCCACTCTGTCTTAAGTAGACAGATTGCACAGACTGAAAAGCAGACTGAACAGACTGAAAAATCAACACCTCTCATTGGATCTGTAAGAGAGGGGAGGGCACAGGGCAAATCAGCACCTCCTCATACCCCTAGACTGGAGAGACAGACAGGCAAAAGGAGGGCATGTGGCTCATCAGAGCAGGGATTCAGGAGGAGACTGATGTGGGAAGCAGTGATGGGTTAGGGAAACCTGAAGTGCAATTGATGAACTACTAGAGCTTCAGTATGGACAGTCCTGAGAGCTAGAAGCTCCAGGGGCATCCTGCCAAAAAGCAGGAGAACAATATTGTAGAATTATCCCCAGGAGCTCTTCTGGGTTTGCACACTAAATATCAGAGAAAATTTTCCTCAGGCTTCCAGCAGGGGAAAGGGAAAAGGGACATTTTTAAGAACCCCAGAGCACTCTGTTCTTAAAAAAGCATGCCTCAGGGGAAAGTATTTAGTCACAGCCTAACATGCAGGGATATATCACAGCCTAACCGATCTACTCTTACATGATCCAGCAATCATGCTCATTGGTATCTACCCAAAGGAGTTAAAAAGACAAAGGACCTGAATATACACTTATCCAAAGAGGACATGTAGATAGCCAATGAACATATGGAAAATGCTCAACATTACTAATCATCAGAGATGCAAATTAAAACCACGAGGAGATACCACCTCATACTTTTCAGAATGGCTATCATCAATAAATCAACAAATAATAAGTGCCAGCAAGGATGTGGAGAAAGGGGAACCTTTTGCATTGTTGGTGGGAATACAAACTAGCATGGTCATTGTGGAAAGCAGTACAGAGACAACTCAGAAAATTAAAAATAGGTCTGCTTTTTGACCTAGCTATTCTCACTTCTGGGAATATACTTGAAGGAACCCAAAACACTAATTCAAAAGAACATAAGCACTCCTCTGTTCATTGCAGCATTACTTACAATTGACAAGATATGGAAGCACCCCAAGTGACCATGAGTAGGTGAGTGGATGAAATAACTATAGTGTATTCATTCACACAATGGAATACTACTCAACCATAAAACAAATAAGAAAATTTTACCCTTTGTGACAGTATAGATGGGCCTGGAGAACATTATGCTAAGTAAAACAAGCCAGTGAAAGGAAGACAAATACCATATGAATTCACACATATGTGAAATCTAATGAAGAAACTAAACTGACAAGGAAAATGGGGGCTGACTCACAGATGGATAACAGGATGAGAACTGAGGGTGGGGAGGTTAGGGGGTAGAGAGATTGAGCAAAAAGGAAAAAGGACTCATGGACATGGACGATACTGTGGTGATTGCTGGGGAGAAAGGAATATAAGGGGACTAAATGGTAATGGAAAAAAAACAATAAAAATTAATTTTTTAAAAAAACTTATATTTATACAAAAGCCTTCACAAAGATGTTTATATCAGCTTTATTCCTAATAGCCAGAACTTGAAAGCAATCAAGATTTCCTTTAATAGAAAAAAAAAATGGATAAAGGACCTCAGACATCCACATAAATGTGATATTATTCAGCACAAAAAAGAATGAGCCATGAAAAGACATAGAGGAGACTTAAATACATATTACAAAGTGAATGAAACCAATCTGAAAAAGCTACATGCTATATAGTTCCAACTCTATAATATTTTTAAATAGTACAACTATGGAGAAAATAAAAAGATCAGTGGTTGCTAAGGGGTGAAGGGGGTAAGGAAGAGATGAATAAGCAGAGCACAGGGAATTTTTAGGGTCATGAAAGTGGAATAGCCAATAAAAAAATTATACTAGTCTGACTAACCATGAAATAGAATTAGAATAAAATGTACTAACAAACTGATAAAAAGAACTCCCACACTGACAGTTTCCGTATAAGTGTATTGCAGGCCTCAGCAGTTCCAGTTCCTGCTTGTACAATGAACAGCCTTGACCATGACCTCAGGTAATGCAGATCACCCAGCTGCAGGGATCTGGCTGGCACTGACAAGCTCCAGGAAGCTGACATTAAAGATCCTTACCAGGACCAGCCAGGGTACTATTTGCACATCCACAGCCTCTCCCCCTGATGTCTTTTTGCTATTTTCCCTCTCCCTCCCTATAAAAACCCCTGCCTCCACTGACATGTGAAAATGGGCTCTGGGACAGCAGTCCCCCATCTCCTCAGGTGGCCAGCACTTGAATAAACCACTTTCCTTCTCACCAGCACCTGTCTAATGAGTTTGGCTTTCACTGTGGCAGTCAGCCAGACCTGGGTTTCCTAATAAAAATACTATGTATGATATTATGATAATGATGGATATGTGTTATTGTGCTTTGCTTAAACTTATAAAATACTCAACACCAAGAGTAAACTACAGACTTAGGGTGATTAGGCTGTCAATGTAATTCTTTCTTGTACTGGCATTTTTATTGAGAGCCTCAGTATTCTAATCAGTGCATTAAGTACTTAGACCTGGCAACAACATGAGATAGATATTATCTCCATCTTACAAATAAGGACACTGAGATTACTCAGCTTTACAAGGCCACACAGCTAGAATGTGGTACAATGACCTAAGTCTCTTTCCCTAGTCCATTTCCCTTTGACATTGAAGAAAACCATTGTTTATAAGGGATAATTATGCTGATTTTCCAATCTTTATATATTTCTTGCTGCTGCTATATTGTTTTATTTATTTGTTATCCATGCCCATGAGGCTTTTGTTTCCATTTTGCTCAATCCCTCCCCCACCTAACCTCCCCCTGCACTACTTGTCATCCTGCTCCCCATCTATGAGTCTGTCCCCATTTCCCTTGTTATTTCAGATCCCGCTTCTGGGAGTATATCCAAAGGAACCCAAAATACCAATGTGAAAACATTAACACCCCTATGTTCATTGCAACATTGTTTACAATTGCCAAGATATGGAAGCAGCTCAAGTGTCCATCAGTAGATGAGTGGATAAAATAACTATGGGACATTTACACAGTGGAATATTGTTTGGCCACAAAAAAAGAAAAAAAACTTACCCTTTGTGACAGTATGAGTGGATCTGGAGAATATTATGCTAAGTGAAATAAACCAGTCAGAGAAAGACAGATACCATATGATTTCACTCAAGGTGGAATTTATTTAATGCTGTCAATGAAATTTCATTCTTGATTTAAAAAAAATTGTCATCTGGTCAGTGTTGTTGGTAATGGGGGAGGCTGTGCATTTGTTGGGGCAGGCAATATATGAGAAATCTGTACTTTTATTCAGTTCTATTGTAAACCTAAAACTACCCTAAAATTTTTTTAAAGATTTTATTTATTTATTTTTAGAGAGAGGGGAAGGGAAGGAGAAAGAGCAGGAGAGAAACATCAGTGTGTGGTTGCCTCTTGCATGTCCCCTATTGGGTGCCTGGCCTGCAACCCAGGTACATGCCCTGACTGAGAATTGAACCAATGACCTTTTGGTTCATAGGACCACACTCAATCCACTGAGCTACACCAGCCAGGGCAAACTACTATAAAATTTTTTTTAATTATTTTTAAAAGTAAATGAATAGAGGACACAGCTTTTAGAGAAAAGAGAGGATGGGTTCATGGAAGAAAAGCACCAAGCAGTCCCAAAGACTGAAGATGAGAACATAGGAGCAGAGGAAGTAAACAGACCAGCTTACTGCTTGCATGATGTTGTAGTTTAACGAAGATGCATAGCAGCAGATTAACCTGTTACAGGGGATTCTGTCAGAATTAATCCTAAGGTCTATCTTCAATGCGTGCAGGCGCTATTTCCTGCAATCCATAGTAATCTGTGTGGTCGTGTTTGTAAATGTGCATATGTGTTTAAAGTCCTGGGCTAGTATGCTTGTGAAAAATCAGCTTATTCCATTAACCACACACTACATACACACAGTCACCATTGAATTGATGAAAATGAGAAATTGGAAAATGAGAAATTGAAAATTTGGAGATTACTCACTTTACACTTTTGTGAGAAGATTGTGTTTGCTTACTCTCAATATTTCCTTCTTTTATCTCTGTAAGAACTTGTGTAATGTGCCTGACTTTTGGTGGAGTTGAAATATGGTACCAATCACTTGACTTCCTGATAATCGATTAAGTGAACAAAAGCCAGGCTTCTTGACATGTGTTTGTAACTCCTGAGGGTAGTGGGTCATATTTTGCAACTCTGTAACTTAACAGGGTACGTAGCTAATAGAAGTTCTTAGGAAAATATTTATTGAATTAACAGCAAAAAGTATAATAGTAGACCCATCAGTGATATATTTTAGTCAGGTATCAGATAACATTTTTAAGGGCATACTGTTGGAAGGCATGATTTTCCATTTTCATGCAGGATCTAAAAGGCCAGAAGCATTGTCTGATTAACAGAAAAAAAGCTAGAGCAGAATTAATTCCAGGAGAATCTGCTATGTAATTTCTCCCACACTCAGAAGTATTACATATTTCACTTAGCAACTGCTTGACAAATATGGAACAACCTTAATTAACAGGGTATAAGAACTTTTAAAAAGTAGGATACAATTGCACATGAATATAATGGTGTACACACACACACACACACACACACACACACACACACACAAAGGTTTTACTACTCAAAGGAGGAACTGTGTTAAGGCAGTAAGCGCTGGAAGGTCAGTTCTGTCAGTCTACTACCCATCTCTCCTCATTCCAAAGCCCAGAGGAAAACAGAAAGGTGTTCAAATTCAGAACACTTTCCAGAAGCAGAGAGGAACACTTAAGGCCCTGCTCTTTGGCGCTATGGTTCACAAAATAGCTAAGTGCTCTTCTCAGGCACTGATTTCCCTTCACTTCTCCAAACACTTCAGTTATATTTATCTTTCCACGAGATTGGAGTTTGGTTAGTACGCTCTGGAGAATACACTGAGAAATGTTTAACAATGTCTTGACACATAAACGGTGTTACATAAACACTGCAATACATGTGGTTCATTGGCTTGAACAACTCAAGCCTCCTCTTACGATCACTATCACTCAGAGGATGCAAGTCTACCTTGAAAGAGATTTTTAGAATGAAAGCATTTGTAAATCCTGAAATAGAATTATAAATTAACATTAGCAACAGTGTTGCTTTTTGCTTTCTTAAAAAGCTTAATTCCTTTTATTGTCTATGAAAGAGCTAAGAACGAAGTGATAGTGTTTCTGTTTGGCTTGGTTTCGAGGGGAGGGAGCAAACCAGCCGAGAGGACCCCAGTCAAGATTAGTGATTCCCCTGGGTAACTGGGGACACATGTAAACCCCCCAAAATTGGGGATTAAATTTCTTTTTCAGGTGTGCACTGAAATTCTTCACTGATACTCAACCAAAATAGTTAAAACAATAACGTTAGCATTTTATGTAATACCCAGAGTAGATGGTTATTTTTTTAAAAATGCTAAACTTTCTGTGCAATTTGGCAAGACAATGTTAGTTATGGTTATATATTAAATATGTAACTGTACATTTGATCATTTTAATCTAATTTAGATGTTATATTTTTATGCATTTAATAAGAAATATATTAATTAAATTATGCAAATGGCCTATTATGGGAACTTCATCAGAAAGACTCAGTTGATGCCACTCTAACAAAGTAGTCTCTTCTAATGGTGATTTAAACAAGAGACACGTTTACAGTTGTTTTGTGGGTCAGTCCAGCGGTTCATGATTCAGAGCTGAGAGAGCAACTTCCATCTCAAGGCCCAAGGATTTGTGACCATTTCAACATCTCCCTGAGACTGGAGGGAAGAAAGGGCTAAAGGAATGTGCATGTGTTACTTTTAAGAACATGGACCAAGATGGCACTTATCAGTACTCTGCACACACCTTTGGCCAGTATTTCCATAGGAAATGAGATTAACCATTTCCACAGGATATTAAAATATATTCTTTAAAAAATTAAATGTATGGGTGTATCTGTATGTGTGTGTGTATATATATATATATACACACACATACACATACATGCATATATGTTCATTTTTGTATTTTCATCTTATTGGGCAAGGCGGGACCCTTTATGGTTACCATCAAGTACCAAGTTCAAGGTCAATTCCACAACTTTATGCTGAATGCAGTAAAGAATAAGATCCATTGAGGAAAATGAAAGTTTTCAAAACAGGATAAGTAAGAGAATTCACTGGGCCTCCATTGTCCCCCAGAAATCTATCCAGTGGCTAAGGAACTCCACTGTGTATAAGACGTGGGTTCATGTTACCACAGGGGTATTATTCCTCTTCAATTTCTTCTCTTTTTTTCATGGGAAATGATGAAAAAGCAGCAATTCTCTGGGAGAATCGCAGGCAGTTTGATTCCACACAAGTCTGTATTTGGAATCTTACCTTTATTCACTAATCACACACAAAAAAAGTCTGCTAATTAGATTGACAACTTTCTTCTTCCAGTACAATCAATTCTCCCCTCTGAATAATAAGCAATTGTAATATATATGAAATAAATGCTAACCAATATATTAACATGTGGTTGTAGGTACAGAACACATACACGTTCATAAGCACATATGTCTGAGGGAGTAATTAGGTCAGAGACTCATTTAGATATTATGAAAACATGAGAGCTTTAGGAAACAACATTCAATTTAATAAGGGAATTATCTATGCCAGAAAGCTATAAATGAGATCCTCATGTAAAGAAACTTCATAAGTTGCATCAAGATAACCCTAGTTTTTATTTAGATGCTTAAATGGAACTGTTTGGAAGAATCTCTTTCTTCCATATACTGTACCCTTGTTTTATTTTTCTGTTACAATGATTTCATAGTGAACATGCCTGCTTGTAAAGTAATTTTAGCAACTGTTTAAAAGTATCTTCCAGGCTGAGGGTATTAAGTTTTATATAAGCTGTGTCTGCGATGTTCTGCCTTATTGCAGCTGTGTCCATGGGCCCAATAGTGTTGATGGAAGCTGCAGGCTGCTGCCATCATCTCTAGGATATCCAGCCAACTGCTTTTATGTCTTTAAGATGCTCTAACAGCTAAAATAACACTGGCAATAAGCACATCGGGAAATAAAGATGCCTTTCAGGAATGGACTTCCCTAAAATCCTGCCTAGCTTACGGCTGAGTAGGCCTGTAAGTGCCTTGTAGCTCCTGCAGATACACAAGAATGGGATTTCTGTGCAGACAGTTATTCTCAGAAGAAGGTTATCTTCACTTAGGAAGACTATGTTCTGACACAACCATATGTGTGATGTTTTCACTGTATAATTTCTATGGCAGCATTCGGACTGCTTTGATTCTTTTTAGAAGGAGGGGAAAATTCCTGGTTCATCTAAACAGCTTATAATTTAGCTAACAATTTGGATTGCTTTTATGAGTTATTCTTCATATAATTCATGTCAAATCAAAGTTATACACGTTTTATATATTTCTTTCCTTTTTTCTTCCAAACCTTAAAATCCATACTATTAATTGAGTCATAAATACAAAATAATGAACATGTTCCAATTTATAAAATAAATGCTTTTGGAATTTGAAAAAAATGTGAACACTATAAAATTATGGCAATATCCTGGAATATCCAATTGAAATTTAGGAGACTGGAACAGGAGAACATTGGAACGGGGTTTTTTGTGTTGTTGTGTTATGTTTTTTGTTTTTCACTTTGTAGTCCTCCCCATTTACTGTATATTTTACTTGTTTTCATGTTGATTTTATTTGTAACTGGGATAGAATTAGGTAGTAAAAATTAGAATTCTTTATCTTTACATTTTTTTTTTACCATTTAAGACTTTATCTAAAGAAACGAAAATTTGGAAGAACTCTTTTGAGTCTGAGAAATACCCCAGAAACAAACTACAATTTACCCTTTTGACAAAATGGGCACTAATAAGGACAGTGAGATAAAATAAATAATTAGTTTGAAAAAACAGAGGTATTCCACTCTTTACAATTATATAGCAGTATTTAGTTAATGTGCTTATAGGTATGTGCTTTTAAAGTTCAATATTTTAGTTTTACCATCCTATTATACCAGAAATATGATTTTGTTGTTTTTTTTTGGGGGGAGGGGGAGAAATAAGGGTATATAAACTAAATAAAATTAAAGACACCATAAAATATACATCTTGATCTATGTATATTTTATGGTGTCTCTAATTTTGTCTATAATTTTTAATTATATTTTATGGTGTCTTTAATTTTATGGTGTCTTGAAATATTGCTAAAAAGCAATATTTCTAACAAATATTATATACATAGAATATAATCCTTAATGAAGCATTTCAGTATAATTGTCAAACAGTAAAGGTATATGTTATTAGGGAACAATACTTATCTTAAAATTAGTTTTATCATGAATCTAGATAAAGTTAAAATAGTTTCCAAAATTACATGTTTCTATTTAACTTTGTATATACATAGTGGTCTCTCATGATATTTAGTGAAGACACAGACAAAATAAAAAGGCTTTTAATATTCATATAATATGCTAAAATATATATTTTAATTTTTTATTTATTGATTTTTAATGAGGGAAAAAGGGGAAAGAGAGACATTAATTTGTTGTTCCTCTTTTTTATGTATTCATTTGTTGATTCTTGTTTGTGCTCTGACCAGGAACAGAACCTACAACCTTGGCATATTGATATGACACTCATAATGAACTCAGCTACATGGCCAGGGCCATATGCTAAAATATAATTTTTATAATATTCAAATCATATGCACAAAAGAATAATATAAGGGGCCCTGGCTGGTATGGCTCAGTGGACTGAGTGCTGGCTGGCGAATCAAATGGTTGATGATTCAGTTCTTAGTCAGGGCATGTGCCTAGGTTGCAGGCCAGGTCCCCAGTTGGGGGCGCACAGGAAACAAACCACATACTGATGTTTCTCTCCTTCTCTTTCTCCCTCCATTCCTCTCTCTCTAAAAATAAATAAATATGTAAAAAAGAATAACATAAGAGATAATTTAGGAAAGAAAATGATGGAATGAGCACAAATAGAGGGATGGCATTTAATTTATGACTTGGTCTTGATAAGAAGCTATAAATAATTGAACATGACATTATTCTCTTTACTTTTTGACAAGTATTACTGAATACTCAGGACTACTGAGTATTTGTATTACTTCAAATTTAACTGAAATTTTCTCTTAATGTCAGTTTTTCATAGTCTTTTAAAAGATTAAAATCAGTGCAGTCAAGTAATATGAACATAGTGGCAATTCCTTAACCATTTTTTTTGCCATACATTGTATAAGACATTGAAAATATAACTAAGATTAAAGTCCAGGACCTCCAAAAGTTCATTTTGGAACAAATAATATTAGTGACAACAATATAATCTAATTTTTTAATGCTAGAAAATATAAATGCACATTACATATTAGTTAACTCTCCAATCTGTGAGAAGACACCATCATTATATTTTTAAAGGTGAGAGCCCTTCATTGTTGAAGATTTTATAGAGCTGGAATGTATAACTAGGGGGCCTTTAAATCTCTTCTAAATAACTCCCTAGGAATCAAGATAATTCACAGAACATCCCAGTTTTCTGAGCTAGGATTTTATGTATATTCTTACCTGAAACTCTTTTTGGTAAATTTAAATGACTGTTCATTTTCCTATTTGAAAATGTAGAGTCAGGTCATCCAAACCTCAAGATTTTTTCTTCTAATTAATGCAATCAAAGGTAGGGACTCAGAATATTACATAAAAACTGAAAACCTTGGTGCAATGAAGAGATTGAAATTGGGTGTGTGTAAAGCAAAGTTAAAAACAAGTGTGCAAAAAAAGAGGAGGAGACATGTGAAGGATGAAGGTTTACTGGAGAGAGCCTTAAAATAAGGGAGTTGGAGGAGTGATTCCAACACCTATGGACCTCATCACTTATCACACAGCCTGGACTAAGAATGGTGGGTCTGACTTCTCCATGGTGGATATTTTCTTCAAGCATGGATTCACCCCCATCATGCTCAAAATGCTTCTAGTCAGGAGTAGTGGGGACATCTATGTAGTCTTATCGATGCAACTTCATCTAAGCAGACTTCGGTTTTTTGTTTGTTTGTTTGTTTTTTTAAATGGAGCTAGTTTGGATCTTCTGTGCCAGTTGATAAAATGATGGGAATGAACCTCCAGGTTAACCAGATGTGTCTTTCCACAGCTCCCTGAGCTAGCAGCACTTTCTCAAGCGAGACAATCTATAGAACGGCACATATGTATGTAAAGGTCCATTCTACCCTCCTAAACTCTTTCTCGTTTATCCTCAATTCCATTCAATATCATGAACATTTCTTCAGTTGCCCAGATGAACCTGAGTCATGTCAGATTTTTCCTACACCCCTCAGAGAACTGGCCAGACCCTTTCCAAATTTGTCAATGCCTATTTTTCTCTATTATTATTATTTCTTAGTTCACATACTTTTCACTCTCCTGCATTAATTGCACCATGTCCCTATATGATCTTTCTGCCCTTTCTTCCTAATATTCTATATGCCTGTCTACTCCATGAAAATCTTTAGTGACACAAAATAATGCTTGCATCTTTGAATAATGCCACTCTGGGACATGTGAGAAACACTTTTAGTTTAGTAACATGCACTTTCTGAAGGAGGCAGCAGAGAGAAGCATATTTAAAAATTTAACAGAATGTATTATTAGGTGATCACTTAGTCATCTGTAAAACAAAACCCAGACACATTTTTGGATAAGCAGATTCAGAAGGAAACATTTCTAGCTCTTCTATCATAAACTTCAGTATCTATTAATTTCTGAAATAAATCTATAGGAATAATATAGCCAAGCCTTGAAGAAAGCACCAGAAAGTTGATTTCTGCATTAATCCTAAACCAATGCTGCCCCCCTCCTTTTTTTGAGACACAGACTTAGACAAAATAGGTCCCAGGTCAAAATAAATTTTATTTTAGAAAAAAAAGATTTTTTTTCACTGAAACAGTATTACCTTTTTATAGACTTTGGTTGAGAAAATATAGTGTGCAATTCACTATAATAAAAAATGGTAGTTTATTTGTATTGATATATATTTCTCTATGAGCTTTCATTTGAAAGCTGTTCGACAGCCTATGTGATCTCAAATCAAATGTATCATTAATAGAATCTGTATTGTATTTGGCAGGGATTACCTGTTTACCTGGTTGCCTGTTTCTTTTACTAAAGTTTATCCATGGAATTTGTTTACAAAATGAATATCAAAAGTACATTTACTTGAACAAAACAGATGTGATACTGGTACCAGCATGGGGGGGGCAGGGGGGCACAGGAAACACTTGAGGCAGCACAGGTGAAGCCACACTGCTAGCGGGGCACCTGGCAACAGATTCCCCAACCCCGGGCAAGGTCGTGCAGGAGGCCTTGCATGAAATGTGGGCGAGTCTATGAGCATGATGGACGACGGGAAAGGCCCTTCTACCCTCTTCTGGTTTCTGGTGAAGGGGAAACCAGAGGACACAGCAGCAAGTGTACCAGGAAGGTCAACATGACCTCAGGGGAGGCGCTGTTCTGTCAGTCTAGCCTGGGAAAAGGACAGGATTGGCTGGGGTGTGTGTGGAGGTTTGGGATCTGAGATTTAAATGGAGGGAAGGGAGAAATGCCTCTCTTCTTCTGGTGTCTCTGTGCAGGCCAGGGTGCTGGTGGAACCGATGGGCTCTGGAAGACCCATGCATGGGCAGGCAGTGGGCTCCAGGTCTCACAGAGCCCCCGCACAGCTGGCTGCCGTGGTTGGCAAAGGCCTGGGCTCCCAGCATGGAAAGTGGTGGGAGACACATGGCTTCACTAGCCACACACACACAGTACAGGGAGAAGCCTGAAGCTGGGCTGCAACCGGGGACAAGCTAAGCCTTCTGGATAGTTGTGCTGCAGCTGCCTGTGGTTCCCAATGAATGGTACATTTAACTGGGAGAGGTAATATTACATTTAACTCTGGGTGCAGCCTTGGGGTGGTTTGGTGGACAGTGGCAAGGTTTTTCCTCCAAGTGTTCTGGAGGGGATGTTCTGAGGCAGAAGCTTACCATTCTTCCAAACTGCAGTTTTTGGTTAAAAGACCTGTTTCCTTTTCCACTAAACCTCTGCCTCCAGAATTTGCCTATGTGTAACAGACAGCAAACTCCAATTTCTTCTCCATAACAGAATTTGGGATTATTTTTATTACAATAATTCAATAATATTTTAACCAAACAACTAGTGGGATCCTACCACCTGCCGCCCATAGGCAATAACTCCAGAGAAAGAGTCCAGTGAAAAGGAAATGGAATTTTTTAAATTTACTTAAAAATATACACAGCAGATTTCTTGATGCCTGTTCCCCCCCACCAGAGGAGCATGCAGGTGGCTGGCCAGTGACCCCAGTAGCAGCTTCCTGCTGGGGCTTCATAAGTGGAGGAGGGGTGTGGGGCTTGTCACCTGGCTGCATTGTCTCCTGGGACCTGCCTCAAGTAACCGACCAGCCCAAGTTCTCCTTTCCCTCACACTGTCCCCTTCTTACCAATCTAGCGCCCAGCCCCTTCAGTGCTCCTGGTCAGCCTGAAGCTCTCACAAAGTGGTACAGGGCTTGACACCCTCCAGCTGTGCTGAGGCCATAGCCAACAGACTGGCACTGGTGGGTCCTCGACAGGCAGCAGCCACAATGTCTTCCCACCTGCAAGGAGGTACCAGGCTTGCCAGCCCAAGTCTCTTAGAGCCCACCAGCCTGAGCCTCTCCCCTGCCCCACTACCTGAAACCTGTTGCACTCTCAAAAATGTAGGTCCCGGAGTACTATGGCGGGGTCACTGGAATCCCTCCAGCTAGGCCTCCGGCTCAGGGACCTCAGCCCGCAGCTGCAGACCTGCTAGCCAGGGGATAGGGGACCAAAAGCTCATGGCATTTGTGCACACTCCGCTGTTAAAGAACCCATGATAATCTCCCATGAGGTGAAAGTAGATGGGAGTGTATGTCCAAACACCTTCTGAGCTCCTGGAAGCGGCCCTACACGTCTTTTTTCTGCCTTGTCATGCACACATTGTCCAGGGAACACACAAATGGTCCCACTCAGGTGCTCCTCCATGCCTCCGTTTCCAGGGGGGAGTTCCCGCCATTACAATATTGTTATAATTCAGTAATATTGTTAAATAGGGTATTTCAAACATCTATGAAATCTCTGTGTGATAGACTTAATCTGCTATTTAATCTGTTTTTCCATTTCGGAATAATTCTCAACTTCCTCTTCCTAGTTTACTTAATCTATATGTAAATCTATAATGCATCATCATGACTTTCCTTACCAAGGAGAAACATATTTCTAGAACCAAGCAGATCATTTTAACTCTCAAAATCTTGGTGTTTTTTTTTTTGCACTGCCACTGAAAAATGGCAATTTTGTAGGAATTTTATGTACATCATATATGGAACCTTTTAACAGTAATAAATCACATAATATTAGTGCTTATGTAGTCCAATCCATTATCATACAATTAAGGGTACATCAGATCATTTTTAAGTCTTCAAGATGTCCAAACTGTATGTTACCTTTAACTTAACAATTAGAACTGGTTTCAGTTCTGTTAGCTGGGACTGAGAAGAACTAAAGAAACAAGAACTCCAGGAATCAGCGGAGGATGGTGACTTGCAGCGTGCGGGAATCACAGTGAAAGGCTGCATTAATGCAGTGTGAGGCTAACTGGGAAAATCAATTGATTTGCATAGAGTGTCCACTTCCTATGAAGACTAATCTTTGAACTTCGTAGTAGAGTTCACTTAGAGAGGGCCAAACTAATTTAGGTCAAAGAGAATATCACAATGAAATCAAATGATTTGTTTCTAAGCATGCAAAGAAAACAAACTCCCACCAAGTGAAATTAAAGAGGCAAAGACAAACAGGAAAACGGAGTCTTCATTTTCTCAACTTGACATTTTCTCTTTTTTGTCTTTCCACTCCCTGCCTTAATCTTTAAGCCCTTAGGATATCAAATTGTTGTCAGCAACAAACTTTCTTTTGAACAAAGCCTCACGTGTGGTCTACAGAAACAGCTTCCCTTAAGCTAAAGATAACATCTTGACTTCAGTTGGATTTTGGCCCCCCAGCCTGAAGGCAGAGTAACCCTCAGGAAACCAGACAGAACAGTGCCATGGCTGATGTCAGGACCAGACACAGTGACCAACTACTCCCTACCCAGGCCCCAACCAATCAGCAGAGCCCAGGACCCCAAATCATTTAACTGCTGTAATTAATGATTTTCCCTTATGTAACTCATTCCCTGGAAGACATCAGGGAGCCAGGTCTTTGAGCATTAGTTTACCCATGAACCTGAGCTTAGCACCGTTTTTTTTTTTTAATTTAATTTATTTATTTTTAGAGAGGGAAGGGAGGGAGAAAGAGAGAGAGAAGCATCAATGTGCGGTTGCTGGGGGTCATGGCCTACAACCCAGGCATGTACCTTGACTGGGAATCGAACCTGTGACACTTTGGTTTGCAGCCCGTGCTCAATCCACTGAGCTATGCCAGCCAGGGCTTTAGCACCGTTTTTTTTAACTAATAAACCTTTATTAGTTAAGGTTTGATTGGGCTTTGATGTTTGTGGGAGAACGAACTTCTTTAGTCTGGTAACATCATGAAGAAACATGCAATGAACATGTCTTTCCAGATTAGGTGCAAAATGCACAACAGATTTATTGCCCATATGCTAAGAAATCTGTACTCAGAATCCATTCAAGAAAAGAGAGCAAAGGTGAACATATAATTATAAGTTTCATTATTGGTGTTTTGGTGATAGGTACTAGACCCAGTTGTGGAACACTGAAGAATGGGAATTCCAAGTCATTTAGAGTGAAGGTAATGACTTTCAAAGATCTACAGGCTTTACCTCTCCTATCTTAATGTCTATAATATTCTCCCCTGTATGTCAAGAACAACAGCCTTCTTCTTATTCTCCAGTGTGCTAAAAACAGCTTAAACATAGACCTTTAAACTATTGTTTCCTTTCACTGGACTGAGTTCCCAAATTATATGCATAGCTCACACCCTTACTTCCCTAAAGTTTCTGCTTAAATATCACCTTCATAGTGATATCAGTAATGATACCATTGGTTCTCAATGTAACCAAAAATAAAGGAAGGCTTTACACATTAGATTTTATACAAATGAGTAAAAAACAGATCTTTATTTAGTTAAGCAATTGAAATTTTAGGCTTGCATTAAGTGTTCAGATAGTGTCTTTCTCCTCCTTTATCTCTTAATATATAGTACAAAAATGGCTGAGTTCAACCACTGTAAGAATTGATTTTGAATCCAGTATCTATAGTAGAATGATTGTATACCTTGTCAAGATATTTAATTCATTTGAAAGACCTTTCCCTTCTCTGGGAAATGCAAGTGATAAAATATGTGAAAGATTGCTCTTTCATACACTTAGAGACTAAGGTTTGATTTGTGGATTGTATTTTTACTACCTCCTTCCCCTTAATAGTTAACATCTCTTGATAGTGCAGTTTTCACATTTTTATAATCAGACTTAACCCTGGTGTCATAAATGTTTAGTGGAAATGAAGTAAAATAATATCTGCAAAATTGTTAATATAGTCTGGTATACATAGGTACTTAAAATGTTTCCAAGGTATTCTGCTGTAAAATAAAAAAGTAATAGCAATACCAAAATGACAATAACTACAATTGCTGAACTTACAGATTGAATGTTGTGAATAGCGATTCATTTGCACAAAAGCAGCCTCAAATACATATAATTATTATGCATTTTAAAAGATATCCTTTGGAATTTTGCCTGAGGATTGTAACAAAACTTGGTCAATTGTTCTGGCCACATATGTACATACATTCTTGATAGTATTTGCTTCCTCTCAGATGTATTCATTATTTGGTATACATAAGTTATTTTCAATTTGTCTATGGAAACTTAGAATTTTGAAGGAGTACTACCTGAATGATTTTGTGTTGTGTATGTTTGCATTGAGAAAACAGGATTCTAGCCCCATGTCTTTATTCAACCAGAATACTCCTGATATTATATTTTGTGTCATTATAAATTTTAATTTAAAACATCTTCAAGTTTAAAACCAAATTTGGGATATCATTTTCAGTAATGACAGAAAAACTTGTATAGACAAACTGTCTCATAGGTAACACCTATAACACTTGTATAAACTGTTATTTTAACAAAAAAAAGTTTTAATTAATTATTGACCTAAAACAGGAATAATCTTGAGAAGGATAGCCCCTGAGAATTAAGAAGAGCACCTGGTAAAATTTACATGATTTCATGAGTTTTGCTGGAAGGTTCTCTCTAGTCTCTATGGTATAGGAGGCAAGAGGTCAGCATACTGATTTTGAGGCTGGGAAATTAAGGGGGAAAATGCTGGAAATGAAGAAGCTGCACTCGGAAAAGGGGGCAAATTCTATATATAAAATTAAAAAGGCATGCTTCAACACTGATCTAGTCAAGCGTTAATGAGCTACCACAGAGCCCGAGAATTAAAACAGCAAGAAGCTGGAAGGGTGCAGATTTTTAATTGCTGCCCATCATAAAAGAAACAGAGTTTGGAGTTGGAATCAGACCAATTTAATCTCACTGCTTGAGCAAATGGTGTATTTCAGAGAAATATAACTAGAATCAGAAACCTGCAATATATTTACATAGCCCAACACACAATACAATAATTACTAGATATGTGAAGAATTGAAAGCCAACAGAAATGACTCTCAAGAAGACATACATACTGAATTTACCAGAGAAGGGATTTAAAGCAGTCATAAATATGTCCAAGATCCAGAAACAGAATTTAGTCACAGTGATTGAACATTTGGGGGATATGAACAGTAAAATTGAAACTAGGAAAAGGAAAAAAAAGAGCATTTTATGAAAACTAAATGAAACAATACAAAATTAACAAAACCTCCCTAATGAGTTAGACAACAGGGAAAAAAAAAAACAAGTCAGTGAGTTTGAAAGTGGACCAATGGAATTTATACACTATATAAAATAAAGAAGAAAATAAATAGAATTAATAGAAACTCAGTGATCTATAAGGCTATAAGACGATATAAAAATAGAATTATACAATATGTAAGAAAGAGGGTAAATAAAAAATTAAGAAGTATTTAATATTTTGGGAGACTATATCAATTATTCTAAGATATATATATTCATAAAAGAAAAGAAAAGAGAGAATGCAAATTAATTCAAGAATACTAAACTGCAAATGGGATAAGTACATTTGTACCAAAGCACATATGAGTAAAAATGACGACATCCAAAAGTAAAGGGAACATCTTAAAAGACACATAAAATTGTCATATTACCTAAGAGGAATAATGATATAAAAACAGCTGATAACACCAGAGGCATTAGAGGCCATTCTCCAGTAAAAGCTAACAAGACTTTTTTGGACAAATGGCTGATTCCAGGACTGGCGCATGTGAAATAGTAGATGTTATTCCTATGTATTTTTGGGGTCAGGAGTGTGAGAAATTCTCAGGAAATGATGGGGGATTCTCAAAGTCATCAAAAAGTCAACTAGAAGAGCACCTACCAACCATACTAAGGAAAATTGAAAACCCCATTGAATAAAATAATGATAGATATCAAATGAGCTGATCTCAAATACATACATGTACATATGTAAATATAGAGAATAAAAGTTTCTTTGTTGGTACCCAGAACGATTCACCCCACGATGTGGCTCTGTGGTATGCCGAGCTAAAGGCAACTTCAGCTGAGAAATTCCCCCCATTGTTTACACCCCTATCAACTAGAAGATTTAAAGTAGAGGCCTTAGCTTTAAGATATGGTCAGAGATAAATTCTCTTGGCCTATCTATTGGGCAGGTCAAACTTCTGTTTACAAAAGATCTCTTCTTGTTATCCTAAATGACCTTGTGATGTCCCCACCTCATCCCTAGCTCAGGCTGTCTTATATACCCAGGTTTCCTTTTTGTTTCTAAACCTCTTGTATATATTGGGGGTGGGGGTGCAGTCTCTGATTCTCCCATGCATGTGGGGTTCCCATACATATGTATCTATTAAGTTAGGTTATTTTTTTCTTGCTAATTTGCCTCATGTTTATTGCATTTTGAGACTGGCCAGAAGAATCTTGAGGGAAGAAAAAAGTTTGTTCCTCCCCAACAGTTCCTTAAATTTTGAAATAAAAATATACTTACAAATGTAGTACAAAAAGCATAAATTCAGTAACAAAGGAATTAAAATTTTATCAATGGTTATTAAGAGCAGTTGAGTGAAATTTTGACAATAAATTTAATTAATGTAATTTTTAGAGATATACCACAAATTACTTAGTAATTGTAAAGAGAAATATAGAAACTTTATAGAGGAGAAATATGGTAGATACCACCTCTACCAGCTCACTGATCTATCCAAATTTACTGATTTCAATTGATAAATATGATGCATATTATTTTATCTCTCTAAATAATCATGATATAACAATTCCCTTATATGTGTCTTTAAAACTTACATTTGTCTTCATTGAACTGTAATATGCTCATAAGTGCCACTACAAATATCATTATGGTAATCAAAGGAGGGATTATTTACTAAAGGAAGATGCTTCTTCCAAAGAGACTAGTTGCTAATCTGAAGAGAGTGATCCACCAATATATTTCCCCATTAGACTCCCAACATCATGAGGTCTTTGAAAAGAAAACTATTAATCTTTTTTTTAATCAACCATGGTTCCAGGTAAAAATGAGAAGCCCAGAATATATTTGTTGAAAATAATCAATGAGTGAATGCATATTTTTATGCATAACCAGAAATAAAATGTTTACTTTTTTCGAAGAAGCTGGTGGTTTTTTCTGTCAGGTAGTTCATTAGGAAGACATACATTTGTCCTATAACCCTTTCATTTTTCCCTTTGTGTGGGCATGTGCATTTACTTTTGTAACTTTTCATAATAGATTAAGAGAATTGGAAGACTGACTTTATACTATTGTTACACTTTATAAAGTGTCACAAAAACAAGGCTCTAAGGAAATGCCAGTTTGTAGAACAGGCAGGAGAACCCCAGGGCTCAATCATTTAATATAAAAGCAGTAATAAAACCAAGAGTTAGGTTTCAAGATGTTTTGTCATTTTTTTAAAGTGGGACCCTGATAAGCTTCTTAATATATAATACCATAAATATTATAATAAATATTTTATTATTTCATTTAATAAATTCAATAACATCATAAGTATTATGATACATAATTTTAAGATGACAAAACTTATATTCAAAACATTTACGTGTCACTCTCTGTGACAGAGAGGTCACGTGGCCAAAGGATTCAAACTATGGCTGCCTTTACTGAGAAGTCAGGCACCGCCATACTGTACGATTTCTGACTTCCATATAAAATGAGTATATTCTCTGTTGCCTTGCCTGTAAAAGAGATTAGAGTAGATACTTTCTTGTTCCCATCAGTCAAATGAACATTCTTCCTGCCTGCATATCCTTAGAAGCAACATTTTCATCCTTTTTCATCTCATGGCACACATAAACTAACTACTACAACTCACCAAAACTATATATTTTTTGCCAATATGACAGGAATAGGTATAATTTTGATTTATTCTCACTGGATGGTTATTGTTGTATTGGCTGTTGTTATTTTGTTTCTTACTTGACAATCTAAGGGGAAAGAGGTGAGTGGCCCTGACTATATAGTCAGGTATTGCATGTTTTAAAAAATTTTGCAGCACACTGGTGGCAAATTGCTGCTCTAAAATACACCCCAGGTTGTAAGCAGTAGGGAATTTCTATCAATGTTATATTTCTCACACTTTTGTTGTGCACAAATTCCATAAAACTCATTTGCTTCTCATGTCTAATTACTGTTCTTTTGATCTCTAGGTTTCTGAATATCACACTTAGTCATTATATGAATAATGAATGTAGCTATTAATGACTTAGAAGTTTTCATCAGGCATTTTGGTCACCAAAAGAAATAATTAAAATACTAATGTATATTGAATCTTTCTTCCAACACTTTTCCCTCTTTTATTTTACCTGGCAATTAAGGTTTAGATCACAGGCTTTTGCAAGTGGCACAGGTGTGAAGTTACAACATTGTGCCTTTCAGAAAACAACAGGGAAAACAACGGTGATAATGTTACATTAAACCTCAAGTGTCTATGAAAGAAGGAAGTCAGTGAAATGATGGTCCTTAAAAGAAGAGGCAATGTACATTGTTTTTCAACAAAAGGTAAAAAGTAAAATTAACTATAGAATTTATTTTTTTATCAAAGTTGCATGTTACATCATAGAGTAATCTAATCAACCTTAAAGGTTTCAAACAGAAACACAGCCCCTAGGCCCCTGCAGTGGGAAAAACCTTCATTCACAGTTCCAAGAAGCAACCCATTTAAATTTCTTCAATTCCTGCCCTCCCTTTTCCCCAATTTGCCTGTATATTTGGAAATGTCATACTTATCATTTGCTGTCTTAAATGCTCAATTTTTTCATATTATCTACTTCCTAAAATGAATGTTAACATTTATTACATCCCTCTAACTCCTGACTTTCACATGCACTTCTCTTTGTACATGAATATTCCAGAATGGTTCTCTATGGCTTCAGTTAAAGTAATTCATGTTCAAGGTTTATGCCTTTATGTGTACACGTTTATGAGACTGAAAGTTCAGCTTTTATTCTGTATTTTTGTATTTTTTACAATTATGCTATGATCGTATTTCCTTTCCTTTACAACTATTGTTACTTTCCTGGAGTAAGCAAACTCCTCACTTCATTTTTTCGTTTTCTATGTACTTTTTCTGTGAATTCATCCCTAGCTTCTGGAGAACAATTCTCTAGTTTATAGACCACAGGGAGTCAGTTTAATTTCTTATTTTCTTCTCCTTGGATGTGATTTCCCTCCGAATTTTAAACACATTGTTATAAACTCTTGCTCCCCTATTGAGAAGCTCCATGTTGTTCTACTAACTATTCCATTGCATGTAACCCCCCACTGCCTTTACGTTCTCTGTAAAGGTGTAATATCTTTCTTTACCCGTTTTATTTTAAAATTTCAAAATGATATGCTTTGGTATGTCCTTGAGAAATTTTCCTGAATTATTTATTTGATAATATTCCTCCCCTTATGTTCACCATAGGATTTCAAGGTCTAAACTGTTATTAGGGCATTGGACTTTGTGAACTGAATCACTGAATTCTTAGTTGTTTTCTATTGTACACCAAATTTTCCATCTTTTTATAAAACCGATTTGAGGGAGAGAGAGAATTTCTTGTTCTACTTATTTATGCATTCATTGGCTACCTCTTGTATGTACCCTGACTGGAAATCTGATCCACAGCCTTGGTGTATAGGGACAACACTTTAACCAACTGAACCGGCTGTACAGGGCCGAGCTTTCCATCTTTTATAGAAAATTCCTTTGTTAGACAGTTCCTTTATCTTCAAATGCTACTGAAGTTTTGTATTGCATTCTTACTTTAATTTCCATGAATTTTTAATCCTCTAAATACTTCTTTTATATTTGTTTCATAGATAAAATTTTCCCCCTAAATTTTAAAAGGAAAACATTTTCTTTAAAGTTCCCTTATTCCTGTATCTTCTTAAATTTCTTTGAGTTTATTTATTTTTATTTATTTTTCACTGCCTTTCAAATTCAGGCCTTTCTTGAAATATAGAGTGAATCTTGAGTGACCAATATTTCTGAATGGGCCAACAGTATACTTCATGGGTGTGCAGAAATTGGCCAAGCAATTACTCTCAATGGAGGTATATTATCTGGACATTTTCAGCTATTAGAAGGGAACTACAACTAAGACTAGATATATTTGATGGATTTGGTTGGATGGCTTCATCAGAGACAAGTCTTTCAATTTCTTAGGAAAATGTGCTTGCTTTCAATAACTGTGGAGATTTATCTTTAGAAATATGTGTAAGTGTGCTTGGTTATATTTGGTGGACAGAGGGAGTCTAACTGCATTTTCATCCTATCATCCTGTTTCCACATAATTTCATTTGGCAACATCTCAAGATACCATCATTTTCTGAATATTTCTGGAGTTCTTGGAGGATAAATTTGCTTCCATGAAGGTTATGCATAAATTCTCTCTAGCCACTAGTTCAGAAATAGTTACATATAATTTTGTATATCCTGTAAAATTATTACTGTATATTTTGTGTATTTTCTGTAAAATATAATATATTGGATATAATGTTTGAGGGCAAAAGGATATATAAAGGAGGGCTTAGATAATTTTCTGAGAAATTGGAAGAGTGGTATTTTCAATGAAATAAAAAAATAATCAATGAAATAAGGACATCTGTATTTAGTTCTAGTTTTGCTGGGCATTATTAGAGTTCAGTTTTGGATGTTGAAATTGTAATGTCTGCCAGACATATACAGTTGGTAGCCAGATGTAGTACTCCAGAGTTTGTAAGGGAGTTCTATTAACTAGAGATTTATTCAGAGAATTACCAGAATCTATATAGTATTAAAAGTAAGAACTAGGAAAGTGGTCCTCTGATCTTTATAGAGGATATTTTCAAACTGTAAGTTCTGGAGAACTCCAATGTTAAGGGCAAAAGGGAAGAATCAACAAAAGAGCCCGAGGAGAAACAACTGGTAGATATGAGGAAAAGCAAAAGAGTATATAGCCCTGGAAACCTTGTGAAAAATCAATCGATAAGGAAGAATTCACCTGTGTTAAGTAAGTTGAGGATGGAAAATTGAATTGTGGAGGTCACTTTGATCTGGAGAGGATAATGCCAAGTGAATGGTTAGCAAAAAAAGGCTATGTGAAATAGTTTTAAGAAAGAGGGATTGTAGAGAAACTGGTATCAGAGAGAAGAGAAAATTTTCAGAGGCTTTTTTCTTGCTTTTGTTTTTGTTTGTTTGTTACTTGAGATACTCAAATAGATTCAAATGAAGTTGTGTGAAATACAGAAAAATCCTATATATGCTTCATTCAATCTCCCCCCATGACATCTTTCATAACTATAACACAATATCACAAAGACAGTGACACTTTTAGATTTAAGATACAGATGATTCAACAAGAATCTCCTTTAACTCTCTAAAATTCTAGTTTCTGGTTTCTCAGATAATTGCAACAGATAATAATAATATTAGCAGATAATATTTGCTATGGTTGAATCTACATAATCATGTGATATTTTGAAAAAAGTAACTTGATACATTAAACATCCTAAAAGTTCTAAGTTGGATTAAAAAAAAGATGATTAAAAATATATACCCATTTGGCTACTTTTTTTCCAAATTATCTACTTTTACTACAAAGAGGATATTAAGTTTAAAACATTCTTTAGGAAATTGAAATTAAAAAGTTGTTCAAAATGATGAACTGAAATATTGACTTATGAAATGCTGAAATGGTGATTATTATGTATTAAATTTAGTTTCCTAAATACTCTTGAGAAATTAAACTATGTTATAATTTTCAATTTTTGGTAATGCACTTTTAAAATTACCGTTGCTAGGGAATAAATGAAAAACAGATGAAGTAATACTCTACAAGTATTTTCAGAACTGAAAACCATTCCACCCCATTCTATTAAAACCACTATAAATATTATTAATATAAGGAAAATTGTCTTTGATTCATGTGTTGGCAAACTTGATGAATGCCCATTCATAATACTGGATATGGAGCCAATTGTTTTCTTGAAAAGCAACTTAAAGGCATTATGCACAATTGAAAATAATGTCAGTATGTGATTATGACAGTTGTATTTACTTGTTCATGTAAACATTTATGAAGCTTTTATGATATGTTTACCACAGAACAAATGTTGAAATACAAAGAAGATTAAGACATATACTTTGCTCTTGAAGGTTATGGTCTAGTAAGACAAATGGTCGTGTTAACTTATGATTCACAATAAATGTGATACATACCATACAAGGCAGAAATAAAAGTCCAAAGGAATACAGAACTGGGAGTGAATTGTAGTTCTGCCAAAGGTCACTGTGGAAGATAAACAGCAATGTCCTCTTGTCTCAATATTGTTACTAAATTTTTGGTGGGTAGAGAATCATGTAAAAGCTAACCTGACGGTATTATATAAGAGGGTCTGATATTTTAGAAGCACATTATAAGTACACTTGTCGTAAATGTGTATGTGATCTTATGCTATAAATACCTGAGAGAAAGCTTTCATTGGCAGAAGAATCTCTTCAATCAAAGAATGAGGAGCCAACTTGAGGCAGGATAAGAAAGATAACATGGAAGGATTCAAGAGATATTTTTAAGGGAAGAGCCATAAAAGCTATGGATGTGATGGAGTGGGCATGATTGATGAGAGGGAAAGGGAAGGATGAATTCAAGTGTTTGGTTGGTTTGAGATCATTAAATAAAGGTGGCAAAGTAAAAGAATGGGTAAAACTGAGTTTGAGAAAGAATAAGTTTGCTATATCAGTAGGATTCATGATAGAGAAGTCTATAATATTCTGGGGATATCTGCAAGGTGTTCAAGAAGGATATTAGCCCTGAGAATGTCAATTCAGTTGTATTAATTTTCTGTTGCGGCATATAAGTTAAAGCAACACCCATCTGTTATCTCAGATTCTGTATGTCAGAAGTCAGCGAATGATCTAGCTGACTTCAAGGTCTCAGCTACAACGAAATCAAGCTGTCAACCAAGTTTCATGCTCACCTGGAGGCTTAACAAGAGAAGGACCCATTTCTTAGCTTTCTTTGATTGCTTGCAGAATTTCCTCGTAGCTGTTGTAGGACCTTGGTAGCTTGCTTTTCAAAGCCAGCAATAGTGAAAAAGTTTAATTGTCTTTGATTCTCTAATTGGAAAGGGCCTTGACCCACTTTTAAGTCAGGCATATACTGAATGATCTCCTTTTTGAGTAACTAAAAAAATAACTTGGAAACTTAATTGCATCTGCAAACCCCTTCAACGTTTTTTTAAAAATTAGAATTGAATCACAAGTATTGCCTATAATCAATGGGAAAATAGTTTTACTCACTGAGGTCATTTTAATATGTGTCTTTTACAACAGTCATCTATGGTGATTTTTTCCAGGGAAAGTATGAAAATCAAGAGTAGTTAGAATCACATAAATGCAAATACTCTTCATAAGGGAGCACCATGAAAATAAGATAGTCAAAAGTGATTACATAGCATTATATATTCATAATATATTAACAAAATTATACTTTTTAGAACTAAGTAACCATCTATATTTATAACTGCATTTATTCTCACTTTATAAGTGAGATTAGGCTGACAATACCTTGGAGTTTGGAAATATCACATTATAAATTTAATTTGCTTACTGAAGTAAATATCAAGGAGTAAGCAAATTGCCATAATCTATACAATTATTTAGAAGTACAAATATAGGATCGAAAACTTACTTTCCTGACTGCATTCCAGTATTATTTCTAGTAAAACTTGACACAAATAAACATTTTAGGAAAACTTACAATTTTATAGAAACTTACCCATCTAGTAAAAGGTCTCTGGTGAGGAAAGAAAAGGTGGTTATTTGGCCGTTGGTACTGAGTGTTGCTTCAACTCATTGTGAAAACTCTAGAAGTGTGGAAGTATATTGTTCTTATTCTGATAGCAAAGATTCAGAAGACACCTAAGGCTATTCATTCTACTTTCATGGTTGATATCAAAATACCCATGCTTACATTTGAGGTATGTATGGAACACTGGTATTCAATAAAAGATTATCTGAAAAATTGTAAGATTTTATCTGTAGAGTGGAAAATGCCTACATCTATGCTGGATTATCATTTTACACAGATATAAAAGTCACCCCAGCATCTGCAGCTATAAAGAGCAATTCACTTTGTGGGTTTCCAACAAAACCACTCCAAGTCAAAAACCTGAGGATTTAAGAATAAAAAGCACATGACAGAAACACTCTACAGCACCAGGTTCAAGATACAGAAAGAAATAAGGTCAATTCACCTGTTAGTATATAGATTTAGAGTTGTTTTTGAGTACTATTAGCTAATCTAACACTGTTTCATGAGTTTATAATGGTTTCTTCTCTCATCTGTGTTTATAAACTAATTGTAATAGTTTTGTGTTGCCATAGAGAAGTCACCATGACCTTAGAATTAAAACAACATACCTTCATTTTCTCACACTTTTCTGGGTCAGGGATCTGTGTACAACGTAACTGGGCCCTCTGCTCCGGACCTCACAAGGCATTTTTCTCCGTGCTTTTTCTGCAGAACCCACTGTCAGCTTCGCTCCCATGTCTTTACTCTGACGCCCTGTCACTGGCCTTCTAACAATGTGACAGCTTATTTCTCCCAAACCGGAAAGATGCTCTCTCCATTCTTTTTAATCTCTCACTCCAGGAAATTCCTGAACTCTTCTTTATAGGTCTAACCTGATTAAATCACATGGGATAATCTCCCTGTTTATTAAATCCATGTTAATTCTCTAGGGATACTAATTACACCTGCAAAAGCCCTCAGCTTTGCCACATCTGTTGGTTGCAAGAATCAACAGGTTCCACCTGCACCTAAGAGAAGGGGACCCCAGCGAATGGTGATTTCAGGGGCCCTCTCAGAATTCTGCATACCACCTCACTCCAACCCATCTCAACAGTATGTCCACAATTATAACTCTGAGATTAAATGAAGCAATAAAAGGCTACTATATACAATATTTAATGGATTCTATCTGACTGAAACATCAAGTCAAACTTCAGTAATATAGTTAGCCTCCTGGTCTCCCACATGCATGCATCTAAACCTGTTCCTGTGTCTGCTCCCTCTCTGCTGCCAACCCTGTGCCTGGTGAAGCCCAAAGAAATAGTCAGGTGTCTATTCAGAGCAATTTCTACCCATGCACTGTACCTAAGAAATGCTCATGGACTTACACATCCTTGCATTTAAATACTTTCCTGATTACTAAGTTTTAAAAACCATATCATAGGTGATTATAATATACTTTGAATATAGTACTTTAGTAAATTGTATATGTATTATACCTTGATCTAGACCTACTATTAACATCTGTATTTATAACTAAATAAATATACACAATTATTCTTTTTTACTTGTGGCTAGATGTGCAATTTAAGAAAGTGAAGATACTCTTTTTCTTATCTGAGAACTTACTTTTTTCTTTCATATTATACTATAATGAATCTGGAGTTTATTTTTGTATATTCTTTAAAGAAGAAGACAAGGATCATTCTTTTTCTATATGGATATATAATTATTCTATCATTATTTATGGAAAGCATTCCCCCCATTTTATGAAAGTAATAACTTTGTAGTGAATTACATGGTCAAATACAAAAGGATGTTTTTGCAGACTCTACTCCCCCTGTTTTTTTTTCAATCTATTCTTACACCAATACCACACTTTTTTCACTTACTGTAACTTATTTTATGTATATCTGGTACATATATTTCAACCTTGTTCTTTTTATTCATTAATGTTTCCCTATCATTGCCTGTGTATATTTCCATATAGGTTTGAGAGTCCATTTGCTGACTGAAATTTCTATTGGAATTTTACAGAATGCATAGATGAATTAGATGAGAAATGCCATGTATTTTATTTATGTAGTTTGGTTCAATTACTCTCCATAATATCTTGTGCTTTCCCATAGAGAAGACTTACACAATTTTTCTACATCTACTCCTCTATTGTGTTACGCTATACTAACGTAAAAGGTATCATAAAGAGAAAACCCAACTAAAAGTGAGAAAATTATTTGAAGAGCTACTTCATGAATATGAGTATCAAGTTGATCAACATAAAAATGACAGTGTTCTTGGCATTATTAAAGTCAGGTAAATTCCTTTTAAATCTCTGAGATATGATTACCTAATCACAGGAATGATCAAAATGAAGGAAAACAGACTTGCAGTGCCTTTGTAATATAGTGTTTTGTTCATTTTTGTGTGTGCTACCTTAACCCCATTTTGAGTCCTTGCTAGAAGCTGGTGAGTTCTAATTGAGCAGCTGATCAAGTTCATGCCCACGACAACTTCCCTTGTGGGGTTCTCACACTTTGGGCCACTGTACATTCACACTTGTAACCCAAGCCCAGATGTCCTCAGAGTAGCTCCTGTGCCCTACAGCTTGCAAAAATTATTCAGATTAGCCAATCCTAAACCTGTTTCTTTTGCCTCTTTCTCCCCTTCCTACAAAATCTACACTACAGACATCTGCTTGTTGTTCCCCGTCTTTGTGCATGGTGGCTAACCTCACCCAGAATTTCCTTTAAGTTCCCCTGTGTGGAGAGCTGTGTTCTTCCCAGGGAGCACTGAGTATAAATAAAATAAACCTCTCTGGTTTCACTTTATGTAGCAAATGAATAGTAAATATATTTAAAAACTTTAGAAGATATTTTCACAATGTGTTTTTTCCTTTTTTAAGTTAGAGATTGGAGCTTAGTTACTTTTTAAAAATCTAACCAAAAAACTTTACTGACAATTTTATATCTAATAATTACTGCTAGAAATATATGGGCTTGTCAATGACTTATGAAATACACATTTTTATAAAGTAATTATAGATATAATTTCCTCTCAAAATGTAGATCTTTACAATGCTGTCACTATAATTAATGTTCTTGGCTTTTTCATTCACTCTTAATTTCAATAGCAAAGTGACATTGCTGAGGTACCTAAAGGTGGTTCATCTGCAAAGGAGGCTGGGATGCAGCTGCTTTAGGTATCTTACATCAACAAAAAAACAGAAACTGGCCCTTCTTTTCCATACATACTATAAACATGCTCAGTCTCACATGCATACTTGGAGGTGTTTAGGAAATGGTACAGCCAAGTTCATGTAACTATACAGTGTCATAAAACTTCAGTGGATATTTCCTCACTAATACTTGCTCTGACGTCAATCATTCTCACATGTTTCAAAGAGGGTATCAGTGAGTATAAAAGGACAAAGCATGAATTACTTTTTAAGTCATTTTTTATGAATATCAAAACTATTTTAAGTAGATTTCTTTAGGCTTTCATGCAGTAATTCTGTAGATAAAGCAACGATTACTATGGTTTCAACTTCTAAAGCCAGAGCAATGTGTTTTTTGGTTCCTTCTTAACTTGGGTGAAGCTTATTCCATTTGGCCAGCACTATCATTGGTGTCAACTTTAGATTTTTCAATTTCCTTCATAAAAGTTAAAAATACATCATAAAGATTTCCATCAATTTAATGTTCAGGAGCTATTGTTATAAAACTATGATTTTCTTATTGTTGTGCAAGTACAGTTGTCTCCATTTCCCACCGCACCACTTCCTTCACCCCAGCCATCCCCACCTCCCATTCTCGATCTTACCTCCCTTTGATTTTGTCCATGTGTCCTTTATAGATGTTCCTGTAAACCCTCCCCTCTTTTTCCTCCATTATCACCTTCCCACCTCCCCTCTGATTACTGTCAGTTTGTTCTTAATTTCAATGTATCTGGTTATATTTTGCTTATTGGTTTGTTTTGTTGATTAGGTTCCACTTATAGAAGATATCATAAAATTATGATTTTGCTTGCTGCTAAAATAGTATTAAGTTGCTCTTATATGGCTATTTACTTGAAAATTTAGTCATCTAGACTCCATTCTCCATTCTATTTCCCCAGTTCCAATTTTATTCGCTCTCTTTTCACCATCTGTTCACTAGCTAGTTTACTATGTCTCATATCTGTGGTTCTTAATAGTTGGATTGGGATAACTTTCATATCATCAAGGTAACTTTTATTAGCTATTATCCAAACATTCTCATTAGAACTTCTATATTCTTAACTGAGCACGGCCAGATTATCAGAATTGACCAACATGGTCTTATTTTTTTCTTCTTCACAAGTAAAGAGAGAACTCAAAATTGATCTTGGAAGTCTCTTAACAAAAAACAGCCTTTGTCAGTCATCTTGCAAACTAGATAAAATTTACTGAGAATTCCTGGGTCAACAGAGTGTCAAATGAGCACTTCTAGTTTGAGTAGGGTCACTCGATCTGTAGTAAATAATTAAGGGCTTCTAATATTAGTACCGTGCTTTTAGAATTTTATAATAGCAGTTTTCAATGTGGCTTCTTCTTGAAGTCCTTTTTTGGACAGTGCAAAAATATTTGTTTATCATTAATACAGTGAGTGAATTAATCATATATTATTGTAACTTTTATCAGCTCTTCTTGATTTATTCACAGTGATTAAAGAAAAATTTACCATAAAGATGAATAGCAGAACACATACATTAAAAACATATTTGAGTAAGTTTTATATCATACAGGTAATTATAGTGGAGAATATAGAATCTGCAATCAAATTTCTTTCTTTTTTTATTTACTCACTACATGTATTATGTGTGGTCCCTCTAATATTCTTTTATATTCATGTACAATTTTTGACAAACATGTATAGATTAGATTTTAAATTATTCATAGTAGTTTACATTTTTTTTCAAATAGCATTACATAATTTAATTAACTACAAGAAAGTAAGAAGCCAAAAAAAAAGCTCACTTTTATATACATTTAAAATACAGGTGCTAACAAAATCCATAAGAGGGTAATGGCACACATATATTTTAATCTTTTGACTATATATATTTAAATATTTTGCAATTTGAACTGAAAAAACAATAACTATACCATTATATACATATTTAAAGGAACTAGCAACTTGCCTCGAAGAAAAGGTTATGATACTGGGTGTTAACACCTGCTCTTGTGTCCTTACTAAGGATGCCATTAAATATTGCATAGTTCATAGAAGTAAAACTATTAATGTTGTGTAATGCAATCTTTAGTTGCATAATATTATGAAAGCTCATATTCTTTTTTTAAAGTTCTATAACTGACAAGTAACATTTGGCACTATGTGATAGATTTCAATACTGTTTCTACTGTTCATGAATGTATGTAAAGGAACATTTTATGCTATATATCAAGTGAGTGGCTGCAGTCTTCGTAGAGAAACTGAGGATCAAAATCAGACAGATGCTTAACTGCTCTCTGACTTTAAAGCTGCTCCCACTAGCTTAAGTTTTGTATACCCCATATAGGGAAGGCCAAGAAAGTATGAACTATCTTTGGCCAAGTTGCCAAACTACCTAATAAGTAAAACAGGCCCTGTGGCTGTCTACATGAGCTTCTTTCAAGAACACAGAATTTCAGTAGAACCAATGTAATGTACTATATTAGTCAAGTTTCTCCAGAGAAATAGAACATATATATATATGTTATTGGTATATATTGGCATATCTATGTTTATATGCACATATAAATATTATATATGTATATGCACAAATGCATATTAATGTATGCATACACACGTACATGTATATGCATATACATATGAATATATACCCATGTATGCATGCATATATGTATGTATTGGTATGTATATATGTATATATCCATGCACTATCATATATATTTATATATATTCGTGTGTGTGTGTGTTCATGCACTATCATCCAATTCAGGCATCTTTTGAATCCTTTAACAGACATAGTACATCCAACGTCTGTTTGAATATTTAAAAAACACGAGCTTTGTCTTACTTACCTGAAAAATATACCATTTGACTTTCTTCATTAAGTAGAGCCAGTTCTTCCATCTGGGATTTCATAAACAGCAAAAAAGAGTGACTTCTAACTCAATGTATCTTTAATGATATAAACCTTAAAGATACCCAAGGGGCACTAAAAATTTAGCTTACCATTCAAACAGTGTTCTCTGACCACCACCATCTTTGTGCTTTGATTGAAATTATTTGATATTTGATTCACCCTGATCTTCAGCAAGATGTGCAACTCCTTTCTGTGGTCTATGAGCACTGAATACGTGATCTTTCAGATCCTTGTTCAGGCACATTGAAGAACATATGAGGCTGTCATATGTGTTTACATATGTGCAAGGCTCTTTGCCCTTCTGGGATCTTTGTACCTTAAATGCTAATATTTTTCATTTTTATCTTTTTGCATTTGAGCTATTTCCCCAATTTAATCTCAATAATATTTTCCCAGGATTTTTTCCCCTCAATATCCCTCTCTTCTAGCAGCATGGGTTCTTTTTCTCAGCATCTTTTCTTATCAAGTGGCACAGATCGGATTTTTAAATGTCTGATATAAAAAATACATTATTACTTTTAGAGACATGTTATATCTACAACAACATCTTATGGGCTCAAGAATTGCGCTTGATTCTGATCAACATTACACTTACAAATTGTATCTTGATTAGAATTTGCATGATTGAATGAGTGCATCTAAAATGCTTAATCTGAAAATAATAGTATATTGTTACACATCCAATTAAGTTTTAAAAAATACTTCTTAACATTTGTTATGGAATGCTTTTCTCAATTGAGAGCCACTGGTTGAAAGAATAAATACCTTTTTGAATAGAGCCTTTGCTGATAAATAAAATGTATAACAGTGTTTAAGAACTGCAGGGTCAGTGTTCAGACTGTTCGGATTAAATTCTGAGTACAAATTTGAAACTGGCCAAATCCTGGGAAAATTATATAAACTCTCTGAACTTTAGTTCCTTTATCTTTAAAGTGGGGATTATAATAAATGATCACACAGGTTTTATGAGGACTTACATGAGATAATTGACACAAAGTGCTTAACATGAGCTTCAATCTATAGTTATCACTGAAAAAATATTATGTGCAATGATAATTTTAAAATATTAAAATATATGCATATCACACATTTACATCTCTACCATCAATGAAGTGTTCTGAAATTGAAGTGTAATTCCACCTCTTTTAAGTCCTTCTAGGCTAGTAAATGCTCTAGCCATTTATGTAATGTCTTGTATGCCATACAGACACTTTCGCAAAAAATTCACCTCAAATGTCTTTTCAATGCATAAATTGATTAATACCATGATTAAACATGAAATGAAGGACTTAAAATTGAGCACTTCTAAGTAAGAACTGCTAAGTACAATGTAGATTAACAAAATAGATATTTCCTTGTCAGAGTATGCATAAAATATGCTTTCTTTTCATATTTAGGGAGTAGCTTTGAAGTAGACCCTCCTCAAATGGATAAAATAGGTAATTGCTGAATTACTTTACAATTAAATAAGATATTAATTCCTCAAACAATTATAGATTTTTTAAAGATTATATTTATTTATTTTTAGAGAGGGGGAAAAAGAGGGAGAAAGAGGGGGAGAGAAACAGCAATGTGTGGTTGCCTCTAGTGTGGCTCCCACAGGGGAACTGGCCTGCAACCCAGGCATGTGCCCTGACTGAGAATCGAACCGGCGACCCTTTGGTTCACAGCCCACACTCAGTCCACTGAGCTACACCAGCCAGGGTGTAATTATAGATTTTATTAAACATTGTTTGTATGTTTTCCTCTAAAAATCTGTATTTGACCCATAAGAAATATAAATACTTTGAATATTTACCAATCAACATAAAACATGCTCTTTCGCATAAAGATTATTGCATACTTAACTACCCTGAGTATTCTTACTCTGAAAGCATGTTTATTTTTTTTCTAGCATAATCATAAGTAATCAACCACAGTATTTGAAGGTTTCAATATAAACTCGGTGGACTCCTATGTTAGTAATCTTCCCATACTCAAAGTGATTCAGTTTATTGGTTTTTGAAATCCATAAATATAATTCTTTGCCAATGCCACACTCAACATCATCTTGACTATTATTCATGAAGTTTCTTAAAAGTGAGATTGTGAGCTATCGGACACGCTTTCCAAGTTACGTGCTACAAATATTGTGTGTCATGGTGAGATCGCTATACTGCAACTCAATCTGATCTGTGAGCTTTAAATATTACTCAACAACGAAGTCATTTAACTACTGAATTAGTGGTTTGAACGTCATCCGGAGAATAGATCTGTTTCAAATTGAAGGGTATTTTATATATTTTTTACTTCAACTATTTGTAAACAATTAGGTTATTTGGTCCATTAACATGTAATATTTTGATACAAGACATTCACTTATTTATCACTCACTTATTCATACTATTTCATAAAATATATGAAATTGTTTTATGAAACTTATATGAAAAATAGATGAAATTTAATTTACACTGTTGATGTTTTATACTTTTACTTCCATTTTGAATTTGTAATTTGTCTGAAATCTGTGAAGAAATTTAAATTAAAATACATCACGAGAATTCCTCACTGATCTAATATTATTCGTTGGTATATATGTAAGGAATAATGGTAAGCATTAGCTTACTTTTCATTTTCATTGCTAATTACTTTGGTTTATACTGTCATCCTTTTGGCTTGTCGATAAAATTTCCTCCTTTACCATCATTCTTTTGAATTTGAATGACACTAGTTGTTTCATTCTTTTTGAAAAGTTGAACATATCCTCCCCCTTTTAGTTTTTTTCTCTTTATATTTATTCACTTACAATATTCTTGTCTAGTTTGTACGCACACAAGATTTGAATACAAAGCCTGCCGATTATTTCACCGTTGTATATCAGAGTTAAAACACACATGCACATGCACACACGTTCTGATGATATGTCAAATAATGTGCCATTTATTCAAAACTTAAATACATGTAGTGACCTCCATGATAGAGATTAAGGACATTAACAAAATAACAATCCAAAAATGTGTAATAAATACTTATTTCTAGTTTTCTTCTCTCTCAGGGTATGAATTCTGTGGAAAATAACATTTGATATTTTATGGTTTTCAAATACAATGATTATCATGATTATGATCATCATCCTCATTCATAGGAAGCCAAAATGAATTTTGAGCAGCAAGAAAATTCACATATTATATGTGGAGCTGAATTAATTAATGCAAATTATATAGCTAAATAATCAGTTTTGATTTCTTATAGATAATATTATATGGTCAAGGCAATAATGAAATCTCTTCTAAATAAATGCTTGAAAAGTTTTATGGCAGTTATAAGCTCAGTGACATATCATTGTTTTCCTGGGATACAAAAAATTATAGATTTTAAAGTGATGTCCTAATCATATCTAGACCTTTGTCTTTCTTTTTTCTTCTTTCTTTCCCTTTCTTTCTCTCTCTCTCTCTCTCTCTCCAGTATTTCTGTGGTCATTGACATATTGAAGTCACCTAAATATCTGTTCCTTAATTGTTAACAGTGGTCATTTTCCATATAGCTTTTGAATTCCTATGCCAGTCTAAATTTTCTTTTAGACACTTTTGATCAAAATATAATTATAACTTTTATTTCCATCATTGAAGTCATTCCAAAAACTTAAAATTTATGTATTTTGAATTGTTCACATCAGAGTAAGAGAAGAAAATTATAAAACAGCAAAGAGACAAAACAACTAAATCATAAAATGACTGCAGATAGAGGACATTTAAAGTTAAGAACATTAAAAAGGGGAATGCACCTAAAGTTAATAATTAATACAAAGAGTGATAACTTATAATATTAACATACATTAAGTTACTAAGAAAATAAAACATTTTGAGAATTTATTATTATTGCCATCATCATCATCATTGTATTTTAGATAAAACATAAAGAACAGGAAGAAGCATTTTTGAAAATTCAACTTCCATGGAAGAAAAAATGGCCAACATAATTTATTTCACATATATCCAGATTACCACACTGAGTAAACAGTGTTATTTAGGCTAGTAAAGACCATTGTCAACATGCAAACTTCATGCAAATAATATTGCTTGGTTATCAATACCTGAAAAATTTCACCAAATCAACAACAGAAGACAAAACTGTAAGACATTCACAGTGCTGAAGGAAGAAGAAAATGGCTTCTGCTTCCACTGCACAGGTCAAATCTTGAGAAGACACGCGCTCTTACAAATCAGATTCAGAGACCAAAGACAAGGGATGACTGGAGCTGTAGTTAAGCAGCTTCCAGCTCAAATGTAAAAGGGGAAGTAGAGCAAGGGTTCAGTAAAAAAGCTGATTGTTTAAATTAAGGAATAAAATTCACCATAGGCCACAATCATTTGTTTTTTTAGTGCTCTTTCTTCCTTCCTTCTTTCCTTCCTTCCTCCCTCTCTCCTTTTCTCTCTCTTTCTTCTCTCTCTTTTTAAAAAATAAATGTTCACCCACAATTTATATTTAATACTCTTCTTGCACCAGTGTCAGATGTACAGCAAAGTCACCGGAAAACCATGCACTCTACAGTGTGCTGCCCCAGCTGCACCAAGCACCCCCCCTTGCCCCTACACCGAGTTATCTCAACGTTATTGGTTATATTATCCATGCCTCAATCTACATCTTCGTGGCTATTCCACAACTGTCTAGTTGTACTGCTTAATCCCTTCACCTGTGTCAGAGTAGAATCTTCCAAAGCCTGTCCTAATGACATAGCCAGGCTTCCATGGATCTGAAAGCCAATGTTGTAGATGGAACTAGATGTTTCCACAGCAGAATTATTTTTATAGGATACTGTGATCCTCTGATGGCGGTATTTCTACAATCCAGAATTTTCTTGTTCAATCCTCCAAGGTATTAAACATGCACAATATTGTTAGGGTTTGCAGAAAGAATATACCCACTTTTTATAAGTTACTTTTCACTCAGCATTTTTACACAAGGGAAAAAGTAGCAATAAAATTTATCCCAAATACAGACTTCAGAGAGAAAAACAAGATTTAATTTCAGAAGGGATTATTAAATGATTCAATTTTAAGAATAACCACAAAATCCCCAAGACTGATTATTAGAGGGCATCACTTTACTCCAGTGTTGCTAGGAGGAAAATAAATTCTATAAAAATTGGCTTACTGGGCTAGAAAAATAATGCTATGTCACCTTACAAATCATTTAAAGTAAAACAAATAAGAAGTGTGTTGATATAAACATTTAATTTTTAAGACACTTGCATGAGGAGAAACACTCCACCACACAAATGAAGCACTATCAATAGTTCCATGATAAAAACCATTTTTTTCTTAATTTGTTTTTTTAAATGTCCTAAATATTTTATCACTTGACTTTCCAAAACTTTTAGGAAACTGAGAAAATGGGGAAATCTCTAACTAATTAATATTTAATGAGAATAGCTTGTACTCTATTACTTATTCAACAGCTTTCACTCATAAAACTTATTACACATTATAAATATTGCCTCCTCAATCATCTCTCAGTGAAGGGAGAAAACATGACAGGTTTTAAATAATTTTCAAGAGCTTCCAATGTTAATATCATATGCTATCTACAAAAAAATAAGGTTTAATCTTTGCTGAGTGATCATGCTGGCTTTCAGAGAGGATAAAAGCATCAATCTACATCCTGAAAGGAAACTGACAAAATACAGTGTCCAATGCTGCTTACAATTTGGTTATAAACAACACATTCAGTTAGTATTGCTCAGGAACCAATGGGTATTTGGAAAAGCATCAAGTAGTACTATAGATGTATGAATAAAATAAAAAAGTGTTTAAAAATTGCTGAAGGGAATTCTTAATCATTGGCTAATGTGTGATTAGATGTTATTCCTGAGTATGTTTAAGTATTTATATTTTTAATTTTTTTTCATATTTATTGGAAGAACCTATATAATTTTATTATTTAGGTTTCTGGTGTACAATCCCATAACACCACCCCCAAGTCAAACCTCCTTCCATTACCTTCCATCACCATCTATCCCCACACACCCTCTTCCGCCTCCCTCCACTGCTTTCCCCTCTGGTAATCACCATGCTGTCATCTGTGTCTATGAGGGTTTTTCTTTAGTCCCTTTCCTTTGCCTTTTGCACTCAGTCCTGCAACACCTCTCCTCTCAGGCAGCTGTCAGTTTGTTCTCTATTTATCAGTCTGTTACTGTTTTGTTCATTAGTTAACTTTGTTCATTAGATTCCACATATGAGTGAAATCATACAGTAGTTGTATTTTTATGGCTGCTTTATTACACATAGCATAATGCTCTCCAGATTCACTCATACTGTGGCAAATGTAAGATTTCCTTCTTCTTTTACACTATTTTAAATGTGATATTTAAGTTCTTACTTTCTAAGAATGTTAGCAACACTGATTTAATTCAATAGTTATAAAATTAAAAATGTATAAATAAATATTTATAACAACTCATGGACTCAAAAGAGTGGATATGATTGATTATATTTTTCAGCTGACTAAATTGATGTTTGGACATTTTAAGTGATTTTTTTCTTTTAAGGTCATAAAACCAGTACATTTCTTTCATTTTGCTTTCTTTTTAAATTGCTTTCAGTTTTATTTACCTTTGGTTGATATTTGAAAATATGGATACAGTTGGTAAAACTCTTATTTTAATCTCCCAGAAAGCCATTAAAACCTATCAATTGTATTCTGTCCTTATTAGGTTATTTTTTAAAATATAACTTTTCATTTTTGAGTAAATTTTACATAACTGTATTAACCATTTTTTATTGTTGTTCAACTACAGTTTTCCCCATTTCCCTCTCAAAACTCTCCTCTGCCCAACCTACCCCCACCACCGACAACCTTTAAACATATTTCTTGAAAATCCTTCTCTTTCTTCCCCTCATTATCTGGCTCCCCATCCCCTCTGATTACTATCAGTTTGTTCTTTATTTCAGTGTCTCTGGTATATGTTGCTTGCTTGTTCATTTTGTTGACTAGGTTCCACTTATAGGTGAGATCATATGGTATTTATCAGCAATATTTTTACCAATATGTCCCCTAGTACAAGGGACATAAAGGAAAGAATAAACAAATGGGCCTACATCAAATTAAAAAGCTTCTACATGATTAAAGAAAACATCAGCAAAATGAAAAGGAAACCAACCATATGGGAAACTACATTTGACAATGATACCTCAGACAAGGGTTTGATTTCCAAATTGTATAAAGAACTCACATGACTCCATTCCAGGAAGACAAAGAATCCAATTAAAAAATGGGTGAAGGACCTAAACAGACACTTTCCCAAGGAGGACATACATGGGGCCCAGAGACACATGAAAGGATGGTCAGCATCACTGACCATCAGGGAGATGCAAATCAAAACCACAATGAGATACCACTTCACACCAGTGAGAATGGACATCCTAAACAAATACAAACAAGAAATGCTGGTGAGGTTGTAGAGAAAAGGGAACCCTGTTCCTATTATACTGTTGGTAGGAATGCAAACTGGTGCAGCCGCTGTAGAAAGAAGTATGGAATTCCCTAAAAAAATAAAAATAAAAAAAAATAAACTAAACTAAAGTTGGAAGTGCCTTTTGACCAGGCAATTCCACTGCTGGAATTGTACCACGAAAAACCTAAAACACCAATTCGAAAGAACCTATTCACCCCAATGTTCATAGCAGCACTGTTTACAATAGCCAAGTGCTGGAAACAGCCTAAGTGTCCATCAGGAAATGAGTGAATCAAAAAACTGTGGTACATTTACACAGTGAAATACTATGCAGCAGAAGGAAAGAAGGAACTCCTACTCTTAACAACAGCATAGATGGAACTGGAGAGCACTATTAGGGTAACTTTAAACAATTACATAATGATGGGAACTCTGTATAGCCTTTAGTGAAAATTAACATGACAAAAATTTAGCAACTTTGAGAAAGATAAACTTGCTCAAAGTTCTGGGTTAAATATACTTCTGTAAACTAAGTATCTAAAAATTTTAGATTAGCTGATAAATAGCAACTTAGAACTAAACAATTGGACATGATTTGGGGCATTGGTTTATGATGATTCATTTATTTGCTGTATTCATCTGAAGCTTGCTAGTCAGCAATGTATGAAATATAAGAGATAAATAAATTGTATGAGATACCCTGCTATTTGCAGATCATCGTATTTCTTGGTCATGTATTACCAAATGATGACTATTCCAAGTAGGTTACTCAGGTGGCAAGGCCTATTTTTGTTCCATGTACCTTTACGTGAATCATCACTTTTAATGTGATGATGGCTAGAGGAAAGGTTGGAACTGTCACTGCTCCTTACACTCTAGTCTCATAAATGGGTGTCAAGAAATTCTCTGGGCAATTGGGATAGCTGGTCATAACAACCTGTGTCTAAATTCCATAGCACCACATACAGCAAACTCTTCACAAATGTAAAAGAAACAGCACTTTTTTTTTTAACCAGAGCATTATGCTAAGTGAAATAAGCTGGGCAGTGAGGGACAAATGCCATATGATCTCACCTTTAAGTGGAACCTAATCAACAAAACAAACAAACAAGCAAAATATAACCAGAGACATTGAAATTAAGAACAATATGACAGTAACCAGAGGGGAGGTGGGAGGGGACAATGGGGTGAGGGGGGGGGAAGGATTTTCAGGAACAACTATAAAGGACACATGGACAAAACCAAGGGGGTTGGAATCAGGGGAGGGTGCTGGGGATGGTGAGGGAAGAGTGGTGTGGGGTAAATGCAGACAACTGTAATTGAACAACAATAAAATAATTTTTAAAAATAAAAAAATAGTACATTTCTATTGCCACACATTTTGTATTCAATAGTTTAACATACAGAAAAAAATGTAGTATGTTCTCTTTGTCATTGAACATAGATTAGCTGGTCTGAGTTTTAATGCATTTGAGAGGGTGAAATGAGAGTCTTATGGCTAAAAGATGTTTAATCAATAGTGATTTAATTTTACCTTCTTTGTTCCTGACCTGACTTAGAAAAATAGCTGAAAAAAAATGTCATTTCAGTGAGAATTTGCATTCAAAGAGTTATGTATTTTAGGTTTTAAAAGCAAAGTATACTTTAAAATTAAATTTCCACAGTGGTTCACATGCTTGATAAACAACAAATAAAATAATATAGGTAAGTCAGAAAGTTGTTTTTACATATTTAAAAATTTGTAGAAGAACATTGTCTCAGAGAACTTTTGTTTTGATGGGAATGTTCCATGTCTGTGCTTTAATATATGGTAGCCAGTGCTGGTCTAGTACTGCTGCTACTGACCACCACAGTGGATAGTACACGTCAAGAACTTAATGTCAATTGCATAGCATGTTAGTTACATTTTTAAAGAAATTGTTGGAAATTTTTGACCATGTCCAAAATTTTATATACATTACATTATGATACTTTATTTTTACAACACACTATGCTGTTACTACTTTTAAATATTTTTGAAATGGTAGATGCATAATTTTGAGCTCTAAAAGTCCCTCCTTTTCACATTTATAGCAATGAGTATTGACCTCTCCATTTTCTTATGATTATACTCAGTCATGATGCTTTGCTCAGTAGTGAGAATAGTTGGGAATTGAAATACAATTTTACATGACCATTTAAAAAATAACAAGTTATCGAAACGCATACCTTCAAGTCTGAAACCTTTTAAAAATGCAAATGTAAAATGTAAAAAAAATGAGCTTTACATTTCTAGTGGGGGAATAGAATTATCTATTATTCTCAAGTTCTACTTTCTCATAATGCACAGTTCTATGTTAACTTGTTATTCTTGCTATATTTTATGCTTAAGCAAGCTTAATAAGAATATCAATATTAGAAAAATAAAATTAATGACATCTTACCTGTTGTTAGTAACCATTCATCTAAAAACCAAAGGCATTGCTTCCATAGTATACCAGCTCAAAAAATATTTTCCGATAAGGGATTTTGGAGGAACATTAGTTCCCATATACATAAATTAGTATCTTGCATGTGCTACTGACTTTCTATAATAAACATTTATTTTGAGCAGACTGAATTACTGAAACCAGCTGCTTAAAGTGATCAATTTCACCCATCTTTCCACTTCTCTTAGCTTCTATTGGTACAACTTTAAAATTTCATAATTTCCTTTTCACAGTAGAATAACAATAGTGCTCTTTCTTTTAAAGTCTTCCTGAGGAAGACAGATATACATTAGATAACACTAAGACTGGTTCATTTGTTCTTATCTCTTTTATATCCATTGCCTGTTCACCCTTGGTAACATAAATATAATTACCACATACCTTAGTCAGTAATAGAAACAGATTAGTTTTTTATATCAACAATCTTTCTAGCTCTACAATGGCTTTTGCAAAGCCATAATTAACTATCTGTTTTTATGATCACATTTTATGTGTTTCAGTTCAAGATTTCCATATTCTTTCCTTTTTATAGGACAAGTTTTCTCCTTTTTATTTTTTCTTTTAAAAATATTTTTATTGCTGTTCAAGTACAGTTGTCTCCATTTTCACCCTACCACTCTCCCCTACCCCTCCCAACACCCACACTCAATCCTCACCCCAAGTTGTCTTTGTCCAGGGGTTCTTTATACATTTTCCTTGACTTGACACTTCCCCTTCTTCCCTCCCCTTATTCCACTCCCCGTCCCCTCTGGTTACTGCCAGTTTGTTCTTTATTTCAGTGTCTCTGGTTCTATTTTGCTTGCTTGTTTGTTTTGTTCATTAGGTTCCACTTATAGGTGAGATCATGTGGTATTTGTCTTTTACTGTCTGGCTTACTTCCTGTAGCATACTGCTCTCCAGTTCTATCTATGCCATCACAAAGGGTAGTAGCTCCTTCTTCCTTTCTGCCTCATAGTATTCCATTCTGTAAATGTACCACAGTTTTTTGATCCACTCATTTACTGATGGACATTTAAGTTGCTTCCAGAACTTGGCTATTGTAAATTGTACTGTTATGAACATTGGGGTGCATAGGATTTTTGAATTGGTGTTTCAGGATTCTTAAGGTGTAACACCAGCAGTGGTATTGCTGAATCATAAGGCAGTTCCATTTTTAGTTTTCTGAGGAAATTCCTTGTTGTTTTGCACAGTGTCTATACCAGTCTGCATTCCCACTAACAGTGTACTAGGGTTCCCTTTTCTCCACAGTTTCTTGAGCTTTTCTTGTTTGTTGATTTGTTTATGATGGCCATTCTGACAGGTATGAAGTGGTGTCTCATTGTAGTTTTAATTTTCATTTTTCTGATGGATAGTGATGCTGAGCATCTTTTCAGATGTCTCTGGGCCTTCTGTATGTCCTCCTTGGAAAAGTGTATTATTTTTTTTTAATTGTTATTCAAGTCCATTTGTACCCATTTTCCTATCACCACTCCCCCCACCCAACCCCACCTCCCACCCTTGATCCTACCTTTATTTAGCTTTGTCCATGTATCCTTTGTCCATGTTCCTTGATGACCTTTTTCCTTTTTCTGCCTTTACCCCTCTTCCTCTGGATACTGTCAGTTTGTTCTTTATTTCAGTTTCTATGGTTATATTTTGCTTGCTTGTTTGTTTTGTTCATTAGTTTCCACTTATAGTTGAGATCATATGGTATTTGTCTTTCACCACCTGGCTTATTTCACTTGGCATAATGCTCTCTAGATATTATCTTTCTAATAACAGCTACATGATATATTTTGACTCAGAATTAGAATTATACTTAATTTTCAGCACATGCTACAACAGCCCAGCACATATACATTCTAAAGTTACATTAGTAAAACCCATAGCATGTTAAGGACTATTTTTCCACTGCGATAATGGTGGAGATGCATGTTATAAAATGGCAGGGAATATTGTTGTGGAGAAAGTAGTTCAAAATATGAGTTTAATTAGTCTCAAATACTTGTTCTTAAATATAGTAAATCAAGTAATTACATATTCATTCATCTTTAATTGCCCAACCATTTTCATAAAACTAGGTTCCAGTTTGAGGAACCCATTAATTTATACTCAGGCTGTGATGGCACTTAGTTATATTCTGGATTGTCTTCTATTGAAATGGTGAAACTAGCCAATAAACATTTTTGATTTCAGACCATGCTTAATGAGGCTGTATTCAACCTAAGATGCTGTACTCATTATTAATGTTTTGCCAAATGGCTAATTAAGAAAGATAAAATATTTTATTTAAATGACAATTTTGGAAAGACATTAACAATAATATCAGAATTCAGATAATATCTTGGGGAAAGGAAACAAAAATAATGAGTAAAAGACACAATTCAGAAAACTGCACCTAATTACAGATGCAAGATTTGATCATTTGAAGAAAGAAAACATCCAACTACAATAAAATTAGAAAACATTATAAAAAGTAAAATACAATAAAAGCATGCATGGATTTTAAAAAATTGTGAGGTTGTTTTTATCCTCTTTTCACCCCTGTAATCCAATGCATCAGCAAATCCTGTTGGCTCTATTCTCAAAATATGCTCTGTATTTATCCCCTTCTTATGAACTCATAACTACCATTCTACTGTCTCTTTGACTCGTAATAGCTCCCAAGATGATTTCTCCAATTCCACACTTAATCTCTAATTTCCATTCCACACGAGTCAAAAGTATTATTTTAAATACAAGTTATATGTATCTTATTTTTTCAACATTCTCCAATGTCTTCCCATTTTACACAGAAAAAAATGCAAAATTCTTTTTATGGCAAATACATTTCTAAGTAATCTTGTTGTGGCTACTGCTCTGACCTTAACTTGACCATTCATTCAGTTTACCACAGAATTATTGTACTGCTATAGCTAGTCTTCCATTGAAATTTATATGGCTTATTATATCCCTTCATGAGGGCTCTACTCCAGTTTCTGCTTGTTAGAAAACACATTCTGGACAATCTTTTAAATCATATCTTTTGGAAGGACTCTTTTTACTCATTACTTAATGTTTGTTTTAGTTACTTATTTTATTGATTTATATGAAAGAGGGAGAGAGAGAGCATGCATGCTCAGTTTGTTTTTCCCTTATACATGCATCCACTCACTTGTTGATTCTTGCTTGTGCCCCCACAAGAGACTGAACCTATGACCTTGGTGTACTGGGACGAGGCTTTAACCAGCTGAACTGGCTGGCCAGGGCAATGCTTTATGATTTTTAGTAGTACTTCTCACTATTTTACTGACAAGTTAATATTCTTCCTCTCCCATAAGAGTGCATCTTTGTACTCTATAAAACCAATCTTGTCTAAGAGCCTGGAAGAGTGACAAAACCATGCTACCCACAGACTGATTGTGTGTTGAACAAATAACATGCAAAACACTTCATTTCAACAGATATTTAAAAGGAATTAAAATCAGAGCATAAAATTGACAATAAGGAGTTCAAGAAAGCTTTGATGACTCATTGCCTCTTAATACCAGGTCACAAAGGGATAGACTAAAAAAAAATAGTCTGGCAGCTGTATGTCTTACAGAAAATTGTGCTTTCCTCTGTTTAGGTATTCTGAGGTACTCCACTTCCAAGTGTACCTCATGGTCAGGGAAAGTGAGATTAATAGACATGTACCTTTTAAAAATATGAAGAATATCAAGAAAACATGGGTATGTTATGTAAAACAGTGATAACCTTAAAAAGTAGTTTCTGTCCAATAGTCCATTTATTTATTCAGTCAGTCATTAATTGAAAAAGTATTTATCAAGTACCAATGATGAGTGAATCACTGAGCTGGAGATGAGGAAATTATGATAAAGCAAAAGCTGGCACAATTGTTCACCTTTATTTTGCTTATGGTAAAGTCATAAGGACAGTTACAAATTGATAATCAATTGAAGGAAATTAACATTTAAATAGAAATAAGTTTTACAAATAATGAGCCAACAATATAGAACCAATATAGTCAGAAAGAACAGATTTTTTTAAAGTAAAATTTGAATTGAGATGTGAAAAATGAGTAGACATTAATTAGGCAAAATAGAAGACTGACTGACAAAGACCCTGGGTGGGGAGAGATATCGTAGGAGAAATTAAGGAGCACTTAAGGCAGGAATGTGAAGGTAATACTATTTATGAGAGAAGCAGATAGGATACAAATCATAAAGGACTTTTCTGGCCAAATTTAGATGTTCCATATTTATCCTAAGCACTATAGGAATACATTGGATGGATTTATGCAGAATGTCAGCTTGAGTAGTTCATAAGTCGGGAAGAGAAACCTTGTCACAATATGAAAAACATATTGAATGAAAACTATTTTAGCATCATCTAGCTAATTAGAGTCTATGGCAATATGCAGGCAGAGATATAATGAGAACTTAGACTAAAGTGAGCAGGTGGATAAGTTCAAAGGTCAGAGATATTTCCCAACTAAGACTGGCATGACTTGCTGATCAGTGTGAAGGAGACGAGTGTAGGCATGATGGCAAGAATGACGTTTCACTGCTGGCATGTGGAACTATGTGAAAAAGCATTCTATTCAATGGGACAGGGAGCAGGCTGCTTTGTGTGGGGAAGATCATCAGTTCCCAGCTGAACATGTTGCGTTTACTTGAGATAATACAGCACATTCAAGAAAATCTGCCAATCAAGTAGTTGGATATGAGGGTTTGGTGAATAGAGAGATGATTTAAGAATTAATTTGTAATTCATTTTCAGAATTGGAAAATGTGTGTGTGTGTGTGTGTGTGTGTGTGTGTGTGTGTGTGTGTGTGTTTAAAATTCCCTAGTCAAAGGTTATAATTTCAAGAGAGCAGATAGCTTCTAATGAGCCTTAAGGATTTTCAAATTTTAATATCCAGATAGTATAGCATCAAATAGCGAAGGAGTCAGAAAAGAAAAAAGAGAAAACTGAATCATGCAAACTAAAGAATAGAGTGTCATGGAAAAGACAGGTATGTAACAAGCACAAAATCTGCTGAGAAATCAAATAACATGTGAACTAAAAGTCTCTGGAAAATTACAGAAATGGAGGTGAAATTATGGTAGTTTTTGGAAGATATAGGAGTGAGTAGGAAGTAAGAAAAGGAGATGGTGGTTAAATAAAACATTTTGACAAATGTGAATATCAAGAAGAAGAAATAAATACATTATATTTGGAAATGTCCACATAATTTTAAAAGAGATTTTTTGTATTTTTTGGAATAAGTGAGAAAATGCAGTTGCAAGAGAAATGTTGAATGTCTTTTATGGAAATGTGGCCCATACATATAGATTAGCTAGCAAAAAGAACAGCTTTTGTATTTAAGGAAGAAAGATGATCAAGAAATAGTTTTTTTCCGTATTTTTCAGTGATAAATTTGTATGGCATAGAATATGTACATACATAACTATATCCATATCATCTCTTTATTTATTTATGTATGTATGTCAATCTCTATATAGGTACATGTAATTTTGTTTAATTTTATTTGTTTTAAATTAATAGGTATTGTGATAAAGCAAACAATCATTACTTTAATTACAGTGGCTTCAGAGTAACTGGTGCCCATGGAATAAGGACATGTTTCATTGTAACTTGTAGGGGAAGAATATTCACAGACACTGAGGACTGGACATTTTATAAGATATGGAGTGATCAATTCAGAAGTCACAGTAAAATAATTTGGGAGGTTAAGAGAGGAAAAATACTGAGGCAAAAAGGAGAAATCATATAAACATTTTAAACTAGTAGTACCAAAGAGCACTGCCTAAATTATGGGATAAAATGCATTATGAATAAAGTCTCAAGAGTCATTTTTAAGTGAATGCATGGTAATTGTATTTGCCTGTTAATAACATGGGATATGACTGATCCAAAAGCTCTAGAATCCCTGTATAATGCTAAAGCAGCCTTGACCTAATGTAAACAATATTGTAGAACAGAAAAATCACATAATAAATCTGATTAGGTTTTGTTTTACATCTTTATTTTGACTTAAAAGAACTTTTAAAATGTTTCAATTACAGTTGACATACAGTATTATGTTAGTTTTAGGTGTACAACCTAGTGGTTAGACATTATATAGTTAGGTGATCATCCAGATAAATATGGTACCCATCTGGCACCATACATATTTATTACAATATTATTGACTATATTCCCTAAACTATACTTTACATTATCAGATTGTACTTTATCCCTTTACTTTTTCACCCATTCCCCCAAACCTCCTACCCATCTGGAAACCATCAAAATGTTCTCCACTACTATCAGGCTGTTTTGGTTCTGCTTGTTGGTTTACTTTGTTTTTTAGATTTAGTTGTTGATAGATATGAATTTATTGCCATTTTATTATTCATATTTTTTTCTTCTTCTTAAAAAAACATTAACGTTTCATGTAATACTGGTTTGATGGTGATGACCTCTTTTAGATTTTTGTCTGGGAAGCTCTTTATCAGTCTTTCATTTTAAATGACATCTTTGCTAGGTAGAATAATCTTGGTTGTAGGTCCTTGCTTTTCATTAATTTAATTATTTCTTGCTAATCCTTTCTGGCCAGCAAAGTTTCTTTTGAGAAATCAGCTGACAGTCTTATAGGAACTCCTTTATAAGCAACTAACTGCTTTTCTGTTGCTACTTTTAAGATTTTCTCTTTGTATTTAACTTTTTGCATTTTCATCATGATGTGCTGGTGTGGGCCTCTTTGGGTTCATCTTGTTCACGACTCTGCACTTCTTGGACTTGTATGTCTATTTGCTTTACCAGATTAGGGAAGGTTTCTGTCATTATATTTCCACATAGGTTTTCAATTTCTTGCTCACTCTCTTCTCCTTCTGGTACCTTTGTGATTTGAATGTTAGTATGCTTAAACTTTTCCTGAGGCTCCTAATACTATCCTCATTTTCTTGGATTATTATTTTCTTTTTTTGCTGTCCTAAATTGGATGTTTTCTGCTTCATTTTCTTCAAATCTCTGATTTGATCCTCTGCGTTATCTACTCCACTATTGATTCGCTGTAATGTATCTTCATTTCAGTTTATGTATTCTTCATTTCTGATGTTATTTTTTTAATGTTTTCTAGTTTTTTTATTGTGTCCTGTCTGTTGAAGTTCTCACTAAGTTCATTGAGCATTCTTATAACCAGTATTTTGAACTCTTCTTCTAGTACATTCTTTGTCTCCATTTTGTTTAGTCCTTTTTCTGGAGTTTTGTTCTGTTATTTCATTAGGGACACATTTCTTTATCTCCTCATTTTGGCAGTATTCCTGTATTTGGTTTTATGTATTAAGTAGATTTGTTATGTTTCCTGGGCTTGGTAGAGTAGACTTATGTACTAAGTATCCTGTAGAGTCAAGTGGCACAGCCTCTACATTCACCCAATCTAAGCACCCCAGGTAGACCTCCCACCCCTGCATGGCTGTGCACATCCTCCTGTTGTAGCTGAGCCTTGATTGCTGTTGGCATTTGAATGTGAGGAATTTATCTGCAGGCTGATCAGTTGCAAGGACTGGCTGTGACCATTGTGGTGGATCAGCTGTGCAGTGGCCCACTCCACAGAGCAGGACTTATTTCCGTGTGGCTATTGGGCTACTGAGTTTGCCCCTTGAATGTATCAGTGTGGAGGTGGTTGCATGTAGCTTTACCATCATCTGAAGTTGTCCATTGGGTGTGCTGGCTCTGAGGCCTCCTGAGCAGTTCATGGTTAGTTGCCACCTATGTTCTGCCTGGGGCAACCGGGTATGAGCTACAAAGCAATATGCAGATGGCTGCATACTTATGCCGGGCTTGGAGGTGCCCAACAGAGGCCAAACTCTGGACCAAAATCAGCTACCCTTAGTGCCAGTCATGGGATTAATTAACAAGAAATATGGGGCAACCCACTACAGATGCTGCTTGCTTGAGAAATTTTAGGAAAGTCTGAATCATGAACTAAGACAGGCCATTTGTATGCAAAATCTACTAGAAACAACTTGGGTGAGACTGAAAGCTGGGTAGGGCAGAGACTCAAGTAATCACAAGGGCAGGGAAAACAGAGTGAGACTGGTTGATGGAGATTCAGATATGATGCCTGCTGGCCAGCTCTGTGGGGGTATAGGGGCTCAGCAAAGGATCAATGGCCTCTGCCAACATTCCCTTCTCTCACCCTGTTGCCAGATAGATCAGTTCCTCCCCATAGACCCCTGACACTTTTAAAGCTCCTACCCCAGTGCTAGAGCTCAGAGAGAGTGAATCTGAGTGAGTACATGTGGGCCATATATGAGGAACTGCCTGGGACTTGGAAAGCCTCCATCTCACTTAGCTGCCATCTCCACTAGTTTTTATAGCCAGAAGTTAGGAGGACTTCTCTTCCTGGCACTTGAACCCTGAGCTGAGGGGCCTGGTGTGTCTCTGGGACCCCTCACTCTTCAGGGGTACCTTGGCAGTTGAGATACCCTTCCCAATTTTTATATGTCTCATGTGGGTGTGGGTCCAGTCTGTTCTTAGTCTGCCCCACCTACCATTCTGGATATGGCCCAATATCCTTACTTGTAGCACTTATTTATATACTTAGTAGTAAGACTTCTGTTCAGCTAGATTTCAGGTGATTTCGAAAGATGGTTGTTCTGTAGTTTAGTTGTAACTTTGATGTAGTTGTGGGAGGATGTGAGTAATGTAACCCCTGTTGCCATCTTGACAGGAAGCTAAATCTGATTCTTTAAAATTTAGTGGAGAAACAGTTGGTGAAAACAAAAGAAACTGACTTTTTTAAGTAGAGTTACTCCAAGTTAGTGTTTTAAGGATCAGAACTCCTACCTCAGCCAATATTCAACTGTTTTATGATGCCTCTGGAGCCATTAATTCTCTGGGTAAAAACCTGCCCAGGGCAGATTGTTACCCATGGAAAAAATAACTAGAAAAGAAAACAAATAAACAGTAGGGTACCTTTCAAAAATATGCAAAATACGGCACTATTGCAAAAACAAATCACTGAAGGAGCACATTTCTAAATATAAATTAGTACAGAGTTAACAGAATACTTTAGAAGACTAGCAGCAGGTAGACTCCAAAATAGGAGAAAACCCCATTTCTATGACATGATAGGAAAGATAACATGGAAAGTTAGCAAGAAGAAAATTTGGAATTTGGGATGAATGCTTCAGTAAAAATAATTACAATATTTGTTTTGCTAATTTTGACCCCAGTAGAGGGGTCTATTCCCCCTTTGAAATTTATTTCAAAATACCAAAAATAAGATGTTTTCCAGTCATTTTATTTTTATTTTTATTGTTGTTCAATTACAGTTTTCCCCATTTCTCCCCCATTACTCTTCCATGCCCTACCCACCTGAGGAGTTCCTTCTTTCCTTCTGTTGCATAGTATTCCCTTGTGTAAATGTACCAGTTTTTTGATCCACACATTTACTGTTGGGTATTTATATTTTGTTGTTGGTATACAAAAATGTTTTTTATTTCTGAATATTGACTTTGTATTCTACAGTTTTACCAAATTCACTTATTAGGTCAAGTAGTTTTTTGGTGGAGTCTATAGGGTTCTCTATATACATTATCATGTCATCTGCAAACAATGACAGTTTTAGTTCCTCCTTTCCAATTTGGATGCATTTTATTTCTTGTCTGATTGCTGTGACTAGAACTTCCAATTCTATGTTAAATAAAAGAGGGGAAATCAGAGACCCTTGTCTTGTTCTTGATCTTAAGAAAGCTTTTAGTTTTTGCCTATTGAGTATGATGTTGGCTGGAGGTTTGTTGTCAGAGGGAAGAGGTGAGAGGAATAATGGGGAGAAGGAGGGGCAGGAACCCTAGTACACTGTTGGTGGGAATGCCAACTGGAAAACAGTATGGAATTTTCTCAAAAAACTAAAAATAGAAATGCCTTTTGATCCAGAAATTTTATAAAACATTATTAACATTAATGAACATTTAAGTTATATATTTGTCATATTTTTTGAAATTGCATCTTATATAAAATTAAATGGAGTAGAGTGTCTTCTAACCAAATATGACTATAAAATTAAATAATATTTATAAATATTAAAGAAAAATAATTTGTAAAAAGTTGTAAATTATGTTTTAAGTACTCATATTTATATATTAACTATTCTAAAATTCTACCTTTGGACAACAAAACATACTTATTTTCTAGTATGATTTTATTTAACTTTTAATGTTCATTTTCTTAAAAATTACAGTGTTCAAAAAATTACCATATTAAAATAAAGAGGCCAGGAATATTTTAATTTGAATGGAAGCATTTTTCTCCAGATATTTGTAATATATTATGTATAATATGATTTAATAGTTTCATGTGGTCCATGAGAGATTCATGTGTTCAGACCTACATAATAGATGTCCTCTTTAAATTTTGAATATTTAAATATACTATGAAATTGACTTGATTTAGTTAGTAACATCTTTTTAAAAGTCTATTTTCTTCCATATTCCCTGATATTTAAATTATATTCTATTTAAAAAATTTTTCAAAACCAAAGGCAGAGGTGGAAGCAAGAGAGGGAGGTGAGTTTGGCTTGAGTAGAGGGCAGTGGGGGAGGGTCAATGCAGACAACTGTAACTGAATAAAAATAAAATAATTTAATAAAAAAATTCTATCAATACATTCGATTACTGTCCTCATAAGTAAAATTAAACTTGGTCAAATCAATATAATGGCTTACACAATATTTTATTTTGTCTCAGTTAAGTACCGAAATAAATTAGATTGTTGTCATTTATCATTTTCTTCATTGCTCTCTATTAGAAATCTATAAGAAAACAAAATTGTACCGTTTCCTTAATAATCAGTGCTTCAGTCAGTTCCAGAGATTCATTCTATAGCTAGAAACTGTTTCATTAATAACAGTAAATGAAAACAAATTAATGTGCTGATTATTTCTTCAAGTTGTGAATTCATCAAGTTAGGGGTTAATTGAACATCAGAATCAATTTTAATTTATACAACCCAAGAGCTGTATATCTTGTATGCTGTGTATGTGTTTTGTACCTTGTTTTTCACCTCAACTTTGCATTTTATATTGACTAAAGTATATGACAATGTAAAATGTATTATAAATGATGGAAAAGTCAGTGTACAATATCCTGTAAATTTATAGTAAATTTATAATGTTACTTTAAATTGGGCATGTTATGACCTTATGTCTCTTATGGATGACTTATTTGTAATTGTAAAAAATGTATTTTATTCTATCATAGTTTAACATTTTGTCCTAATATTATGTAGCTTTAACTATAAAGCAGTCTAAATGTCACATAATATTTTCTATAAGAAATCTTTGTAAAATCAATGCACTCTCTTTTTAACTGCTGTCAATTATCTAACATGATTAAAGGAAAAAATTTGGAAAAGTATAAGAAAAAGCAGGTATATTACAATAAATGTTAGCATGAGCTATTTATAAATTATAAAATAAATAATAATTTCCTACACATTCACAACAAAAACAAGAATGGAACTCTATATTCTAGGCTTTATTTCTATACCAGGAATATGTCAAATCTTGGCTACATTTATTTATTAAAGATAAAATGAGTATGTACAAATATATCAAACTAGTATAATTGACAGCTTTGCATTTCTCTACTTTTAAAAGTTGAATCAGTGTTCTATTGAACATTTAAAATGTATACATTGATATGCAGTATATTATCTCTAGGTATCTAGTTGCAAAATATTTTAATTATAACATTAATATAGTTATTAATATAAATATAATAAAATAAATTATTATATTAATTCATCTGAATGATTATAAAAACACCATGCCTTTTATATTTAAAATAAACACATCTTCATTTTATCATATGATTACAGTTAAAAAACAAATATAGACCTAAATAAATTAAAATTCAAAAATTATTGTTTAATTAAAGAGAAGGTACTTAAACATTAATTTCAGTGGGAAAGGGGACTAGTTTACAGGAACAAGTATAAAGAACACATGGACAAAAACTAGGGGTGGGTGGAAATGGGAGGAAGGTGGGGAGGGCTGGATGGGTGGGCCAGGATGGGAGTAAAAGATAGAAAATTGTATTTGAACAATAATTAAAATGAAATTTAAAAAATAAATGTGTATTAACTGTTTGTGCTATGGTTTATCTAGAGTTAGAAAAATCAGTATAATATTTTCTCAAAATGATGTTTATAGTCAAGCTTTAAAATTAATTGTTCACAAAATTATGTTTTAAAATAGCAATAGAATTCATTAACAAAGGTTTTGTGTCTGACATTACTGAGATAGGTAATTATCTTTTGTAAATAAAAGTTTTCTATACTCATTATGTTTGCGTCACCACACACATGCACACACATATACACACCCCTTTAGAATGAATAACATATTCAATACAAATATATGTCTATGGTTCTCTGATATAATAATATAGATTTAGTATAGTTTGTAATATAAAAGTATGTATAAAATTATAAGAAACAAGCTACTTAAAATGATACCTGTATATCTATCTACATATATACACAAGTATACCTCAAACTTTACTTAACATTTATAATAAAATCATTCTTGATTACCCATAAGCTGGAAAATTAAATTTTCCACATCTTCAATCTTCAAGTTGTTTGTTAATGCAACAAATACCTATCAATATGTCCATGTGTCTTTTTGTTAATATCCAGGATAAAACAATGATTAAACCAAATGAGTAAATATGCCAAGAGAAAATAAAATCATGAATTTCCCAATAAAGTATCTTATGCCAATAGAACAAAACCCTTAGGTGTTTCTCATTATTGTGATTTATTCATGACTTATGCTGAGAGAACCAAACTTTAAGATTTATGCAGAGACTCTACTTGGATCATTTGGCATCTACCAGGATAGTAACAGATTGGAGTTATAAATTGGGTCACATTTTATGTTATATTTGTAGTATTTATTTTACATATATTTTTATTATTTTGTAAGATTTTTACACATATCATTGTAGTGTTTATAATATTTGTTTAATCTTGAGGGACAGTCTACCTTTAAGTCAGGTCATGTGTATGTGACTGGCAGTTGGTAACAAACAGCTGAATCATTCTGACTCTGTGTACTAGGATGACACCCTCAGATAAAAAGGAGACACATTAGCATATCAGAGACTACTTTGTTGTTGTGACTACACCAAACCTAAAAGTTAATAGAACACTATGTAAACAGAAGTTTGTGTAATCAGAATAATATCCCAAAGTGTGAATATTGATATCAAACAATGGGCTCATGTCACTAATTATTCATACCTAGAAAGATAAACAGGGAAAATCTTCTGTCATGTTTATAATGGACCATGCTTAGCACTTCAATATGCTCAACCTATAGTCCAGTGGACAGACTAGTTTTGGATGAGTTTACACTTGTTTTGAATTGTACCCATACCACAGGCACTTAGTGGCAACAGCATGAGTGGTGATATAAACTGAACAGACACCTATTGTATGGCCTCCGAAATCAGAGGACCACTTTAGACTTATGCAGATGTGGTTTTCCTGAAGCCTCACTACAGATCAGTAAAACTTTTGAAACTAGTTTGGGACACTAAAGGAAGTGTTTGTTCTTCCAGAACACTGACCAAACTCATATTACAATAAAAGATGATGAAGCAATGTGTAAGTGGAGTAGGTATGTGACTAATCTGTTAGACCATCCTGCTTGCTAAAATCTCTGCAGTTGGTCATAGGGACTCAAGAGGTCATTGATATATGGCTTACAATGAAAATTGCTATATTTAAATGGTGGATGACTAGGTGTGCTGGAGGCCTACATCTATGGGAGCTTTATGGCAATCTAAACTATAATAGATTTGATCCTACAATAACTGTCTCACAGTCAGATTGCCCCAAATTAAAATGAATGTGTATACCATGCAGTTCAATTACTTAGGATGACAGAAATTAAGGATCCTCATTGTGCTACAATTATGGAAGAGAAATGGACTATAATACAACATGATACGGGGAAGCTTGTATTGGTAGAAAGTTATGGTTTAATTGTTGGATATGGTTGGGCCTTTCAGCATATGGAATTCAGCGAATTTTTTGTGCATTAGCCAATATTATTCTACCCAGCAATGGAAAAATATATGGTATTTTATAAAATAGTATTTTTGCTGGGAATGTTGATGAAATGATCTGGTAGTCTTTTGTGTTTTAATATGTCTACATTTTTGTGCATCAAATAATAGTATAGAAATGGTTGTAATTAGAGTTACATTGTTCTACCAAAGAATGTATGCCAAAAATATTGTCAAAGATCAGATATTTATTTGACAGAAGAAGTGAATAATTTAAGAGTAATCATTTCCCCAGCTTCAGGGATATATGAGGATTAGACTCTTGATTAAATCAAACAATGTACAGGTATCCAAGATAATTTATGCTTCTGCTGAGTTTGCTAAATCTGTATATAGTTATCGAAGCATATTATATCTGGTTCTAGAAAGATTATATTGGGTAAATAATGATTGATATAATTGATGATATTTTTATGTAATTTATTTCTATAATTGATGATATGCATCAGAAAATGGGAGGTAGTTATATTCTCTTCAGAACACTCTTGGACAAGAAAGACACAATAGCTGAACAGATCCCCATCTGATCTCAGCTGGTCCATTCCTACTCAGTCTTGTTATTGTGAACACGAATGCCTTGATGTGGAGTGATAAGGAAAACTAAAAGCTATGTCTAAAGACTTTCAGTCAAGATGGAGACTTAGGTGAACACAACTTGATTCCTCATACAACCACATCAAAATTACAACTAAACTACAGAACAACCAACACTCATGTTAGTCCAGGAGACACAAAGAGCCCCAAACAAGATAGATACAAAAAAGCCCGCTCCAAGGCACATCATCATTAAAATACCAAAGGTCAAGGGTAAAGAGAAAAGTCTTAAAAACAGCAAGAGAAAAGCGGTTAGTTACCTATAAGAGAGTTACCACAAAACTATCTGCTGATTTTTCAAAAGAAACTTTGTAGGCTAGAAGGGTTTGGAAAGAAATATTCAAAGTCATGAAAAGCAGGGACCTACAGCCAAGATTACTCTGCCCAGCAAAGCTGTCATTTAGAACTGAAGGGCAGACAAAGAGCTTCCCAGGGGAAAAACAAAAAACTAAAGGCATTTACCATGCAAACCATTATTATATCATTATTATATAAAATGTTAAAGGGATTTATTTAAGCAAATAAAGATCAAAACTATGAACAATATACTGGCAATAAATGCATATCTGTCTACAATGAATCCAAAAAACAAGCTAAGCAAACAAGAAGAACAGAGACACAATCATGGACACAGAGAACATTTTGATGGTTGCCAAAATGGGAGGGGGTGTCAGGTAATGGGTGAACAAGTGAGGGGATTAAGAACTACAAATAGGTAGTTACAGAATAGCCATGGGGATGAATAGTACAGTATACTAAATGGAGTAACCAAAAAACTTATACATATACTTATACAAAACTTATACACGGACATGAACAATGGTGTGGGGATTGCCTGAAGGAGTGGGGGATGCTGGTTGGAGGGGGATGATGGGGGGAAAATGGGGACAATTGTAATAGCATAATCAATAAAATATAATTTAAAAAGAAGTAACTCAAAAAAAGCTACACTTAATATATCTAAGTATGGTGTTATTGGGCACATGGTCACCTCTCATGTGTCCTTTATTAAAAGTAAGTAAATTTGCTCCAGAGTGAAATTTAATGGACCTTATGTATTATAATGCAAACCTAAAACTCCTTTGGTAAATTGTACCCTTTGTCTGATAACCATTTTATGAATGACATTAATTTTAATAATAGCAAATATTTAATCTAAATTTGAATATTTCCTAAATGTCATAAATTTGGCTTTACACCAAAAAAACTTTTGGTTTCAATATAAGTGAGGCTGACATTTAATTACTATAAAGGGAAAAAAGCTAAAGAAGACAAAAATATTTTATAATTAGAGATGTCTAATAGGTGAGTGATTCTTCCTGTCAGCAATTCACATGTATTTGGTTGAAGACTAGATGACTATGTAAAGCCTTGTGTCATACTCATAATGAACTGCACTTAGTTCAGTTGAACTAAGTTGAATATGCTGAACCTACAGTCCAGAGGACAGGCTATTTTTTAGATATGTTAATAATTTTTTTAAATATAATGAAAGAACAAGGTACTATTAAAGACTTTCAAAAAACAAAAGGAGTGGTTCAAATGGATTTTACAGGAATTCAATGTTAGACATAGAGGGAAACCATGAAGTACATGAAATTCTAATATATTTAATTTCAGATGAGGAACTAAGATATACATATTTATATAATAATAGCATGTCTGTTTTATGTCTCAATTGTGTCGGGATTCACTGTTGAAAAAATCCTTAAATTACCTTTGGATAATGGTAACATATCTTTGTCAAATGCCTATAAATGTACTGATGAACTTAACATCACTTGTCTATTAAAAAAGCACAGTGGGAACTAGATGTCAAATAAAAGACAATATGATATTTTTTTATTACTAAATAGGTCATAGCAATTTTAATCTATTGTTACTATTTGATGAGTTCTATCCCTCTCTCACTACCTCACCTGTAAAAGATTCAGATAAACCTTGGAGAGTGATTCTAGATTATCACAACTCGATGTTGACACCAATTTAAGCTACTGTTCCAAATGTGGTATATGTGTTGAAGAAAATCAATAAAACCTGTGACCAGCAGTGTGGCTGTTGATTTAGCGAGTAGTAGTATCTCCATAGTGGTTTGGAAGAATGACCAAAAGCAGTGTACCTTTACCTGGCAGACAGCATTATTCCTTTAGTGCCACACCTCAGCTTGAGGTCAATTCTGCTTCGGCAACAGTCTGCTGAAATTATTGATCTTCTTGACATCCCACAGAATATCACACTGTTTCCCCACTTTGTTGATATTGGAGCTGATGAGAAAGGAAAATATGTACTTTAGATCCTTTAGTAGTTCACATTATGTTAGCTGTTGAGAGAGAAACAAAAAAGATATTGAGGCACTCACACTCTCAGTGAGGTTTCTAGTGGACCTGTGGCTGACAGCCTGTCAGGATATCCCTTCTAAAGTGAAGGAAAAAGATTTTGCAGTTTGCCTTCCTTGTATCTGTTTCTGTATCATTAATACAGAAACATAGCTCTCAGTGGAACTCTTTGGATTTTGGAAGTAACATTTGCATTTAAATGAGCTTCCCTGGCACATTTACTGGGTAGCCAGGAAGGTTGCCATCTTCTTGGGACTAAGGCAGCTCTGCAGTAGGTCCGGAAGCTGTAGGCAGCTACACTGCTCTTGGAATGCATAAAACAGGTAAGCAAATAACACTCAGAGGATTTGTTGCAACTATGAATGCTCTAATGAGCTCTAGAGACTGCCATCAGTGAATCACAGTGGAAAATCCAAGGGTATGCAAGTAAACTCATGCCCTCTTCTATAGATGGGTGTTATTGTTTGAGATATAGCACTAGGAATGATATTGCCATCTGGGAGAAAATGAAAATCTGGTCAATGGATATTAAGTGCTTTTGGAACTTGAGGTGTTGATTATGAACTAACTATCATCTTGCCCACAAGCACGTTATTGTACTATGACTGGCAGGAATAGCTAAGGTTGCACAAAGTATTTTTTCTTGGGAGACAGAAGGAATTTAGTGGATTTTACTTTGCTATAATTCTAGCCTGGTAAATGCTTCCTGTTTAAACATATGTCAGTCAAAATATAGAAACTGTGCAGCCCTGGCTTTTGTGGCTCAGTGGATTGAACTCTGGACTGCTTAATCGAAGGGTTGCTAGTTCAATTCCCAGTCAGGTCCTCGGTGCACGAGGGGCAACTACCAATTGATGTTTCTCTCCCTCTCTTTTTCCCTCCCTTTCCCTTTCTAAAAATAAATAAATAAAATCTTTAGAAAATATAGAAACTATGCCTCATCATTATTTATTTCACTATGTGTTTATTATGGGTAGCTTATAATAGAATATTATAAAATATAATACAATTAAGATAAGCACTCATGAAAACACTGTTCATCATTATATTGATCATAACATATTATTTATTTCACCCGGAGTTTTCCATTGCAAAAGAATTACAGTGGTATTGCTTGCATAGCAAGAATAAAATATGTGTTGGTATTTTTACTTTGCAATTTAAAATTAAAAAAAATACTGATATCCTGTTTAGAGGAACAAGAAGGGTGTGATTTCATGCTTTAAGCTAAGTGCATCTTTTGTTCCTCCCAAAACATAAGATTCTACTCAGTTGCTTAGGCAGAGATTACACATTTCTGAGGTAAAAGTAATTGTAGAAATAATGCAGTTTATTTTCTTGATTACTTCAATGAGGAAACTAAAACATGTATAGTAAAGATTTATATTATAGAGTTAAATTCACTAGATTTACACAGTTAAATTGTGCAGAACTGTGTTCAAATCACATCTCTGAACCTATTGTAATGAGCCTTCATCGACTCATTATTCTCTCATGAAAAAGAAAAATAATTTAATCTTTCTTTTTTCTTAGAATTTGATGTTTCTTATACATCAAGTAAATAACTTATGTTGAAAGTCATTAAAAACATTGAGCTGTTTTGAGCGGGATACTTTTTATTTTTCCTTTTATAGTGTTTACAGATAACCACAGTACGAAATGATCTCTGTTTTAGTGCAGTCTACAATTTCAGCAACCAAATAAGTATTTATAGTGTTTATTATTTGCCAATTCTATGCTCAGAGTTGAATAGAGTCATGCTATTTTCTTTATAGGGATATGGAATCTACTTGTTTTGAACACATGGAACGCACGCACAAAATAGTTAAAGAACAGTATGAGCAAGTATGTCAATTCATTATGGTTTGGAGAAATACAGAAGCCCGAAGATATGCCTGCCCTTGAAGGAGACATACAGATTAGATAGAAGGAGGAAAGATTTCTAGAGTTTATAGCACTCATTTGCATATGAACATATGGTTTCCCACAAAATATTTATTTCTCATTAGAATTTATTCTTCCCCAAGGAATAATTATTTTAGACATAAAAATAAGTAGAGGCGATTTGCTCAATATGTAACTAAATTCAAAGTGGATACATTGCTATCAGTAATTTATTTAATAATAGTATCCGAAGACACATTTTGTGCCATCTGCTTTATTCCAGAATTCCCTTCCTCCCTCTGTCACAAAACATGATGGAGATTTAAAAAAGCATTTCTGTTTACATACACTCATCTTGAGAAGATGAAGACCATGATTACACGTGCATGTTAGGACAATTATCATTAAATAGCTGTATTATTGGACAAGTCTCTTGTGTTCTTCTTCATTAATTTCCTTATTAGTAGACTAAAGTGAAATTATCACTGAAGCACTGTTGTGGATATAATATTGTTTACAAATATTCTTATTTCCTTCTGTTCATGGCTCACTCTAGGGGGTTACTACTTATGCCTATCATGCTGAACTTGAGATAGCCATATGACTTCCACTAGTGTGCACCAGGGTGTGATTCTGCATCTCTCTCTTTCATCTTCAATGATGACCACAGACTACTTTGTCATTTGAATCCTGGAATATAGATGACATGGAGCAGATCTAATGTCAATCTAAAAGTGACATGATCAGCCCTGGCTGGTGTAGCTCAATGGATTGAGTGCGAGCTTTGAACCAAATCATTGCAGGTTCGATTCCCAGTCAGGGCACATGCCTGGGTTGCAGGCCACGGGCCCCAGCAACCGCACATTGATGTCTCTCTCTCTCTTTCTCCTTCTCTTCCCTCTCTAAAAATAAATAAATAAAATCTTTAAAAAATAAAATAAAATAAAAATAAAAGTGACATGCTCATCAGCAAGAAATAAAACTTCGTTATTGTGACCAAAGATATTCAGGAAAATTTTTATTTCAGCAAAACATACCATATCTCAGCTGATACAGCTGACCTGAGATAATAAATGCATAATGATGGCAATTATTTAAAGTTTACATCTTTATGTGTAAATGTGCCAAAGTTGTTTTATAAATTTATATGTAGAAATAACCATAGTCATAATAATAGATATACTGTCAACTAATTATTATGACTGAGAATGCTGGGAAAGACATCACTCATAAAACAAATAACACAGCAGAAAACATCCCTAAGACAATTTTGAATTCTTAGAAATTTGCAAGTTAATAATCTTTTCCAATACATATCAAAAATTTTTAAGGAAAAAAGGTGATTCATTATAGGCTTTGCCAATTTATCACATCCTATTTGGATGAGCATGTTTTAGTGGTGCATGGTGAAAGGAAAATGTGTCACAGAGCAGTGGAAAAGCAGGCTCCTACTGCATGAAAAAGGATGGTGTACTTGTCCACTGGTTGCTGAAGACTAATTTTGTCTGTCTTATATTTTGCCTTGATTCTCCTGAATAACACATTTTTCTTTGTTTCTGCAAATGAAAAAAGATAAATCTATTCTTGTTATAAGTCAAGAAGCATTTTGAATAGCATGATTCATACCCACATTACACTTTAAAATCTTTTACAGAAGGAAGCCAGATAATCACTTCCATATTGTTAAGTTAAAGCTGCTACTCATGTAATGTTTGAAACTATCAAAAATAGCAAAAATATTTTGAGTTTGTTTTTCAAACTACATGAAAAATATGAAGGATTCAACATCAAATTTTCAGCAGGCTGAAACTATAAGCTCTTTTTTAGCAACCAACTAAGAAATTTTTCAAATGATTTTAGTTTTCATTATGCCACATCATTTGCTTGAAGATCAACAATAAATGATTTTAGAGATATTCCCTCACTTGGAAAACTGTTTCTTTATCCCATTTTGCATCTTAAATGTGAAAGGATTTAATATATTCTCTTTAATTATTCTTTAAATTTTACGAGAGTATCTTTTCATATATTAGAATCTCAAATTCCTCTAGGATTGTAGTTTTCCATGAAAAATAATGAAGAGTAAAGTGCATGTTGATTCTTTGTACTTTTAGAGTCCTTGGTGACAGAGAATACATTTTGCACTCCATATTGACAAACTAGAGCTCCAACTCCATCATTATGAGTGACATGAAAAACATTGAAAAGCCTGGAAATTTGATAAGGGTGAAATAATATTATATGGGTCATGGCAGCTTTTCATTATCATGAAATTGACTTCAAGAAGATTAATAATGTTTTTAGGTATTTTTTAAAATACATCAATTATATTCAGATTATGATTCTATGTTCATATATCTATTTTGTTGGTCTTTATGAGAATTTACTGCACTAGTCAAAATAACTCAATTAATTTTATACTGTATAAAATGTTAAAATACATAAGTGCTATTTAGTTATTTAACAGTATGAGAGTTGTCAGCTGAAACTAAGGTTTTTGTTTGAAATCTAAAGACAAAAATAGTAACTTGACATCATTGCACTCTTTCCATATCTATACATACTGAATAATGCTCTGTGTCATCTATTGAGGTATTACATAAACTCTGAGATAGGAAATTTCATTATTCTTACCATAATGATGGTAAAATATAGCCCAGAGATGTTGATTGCGATTCTCAAGTCCACACCAGGAATCTACACCAGAACTAGGTATAAAGTAGGTCTGACCAAACAAATAAACAAACAAAAAAACCTGTGCCATTGAAAGTTATATTTATTCTACCTCCCAATTTACTGATGAGAATATTGCAAAGCTAACTAGGTCACAGTTATTACTACTATTGTTATTTACTTTACCCTGACATATTACTTTACTTTTAATAGATATAAAAATGAATAAAGTACACACATCTTGTGTTCACTTCATCACTTTCATAAATCTATTCACTTATGTTACTGTAATTATCATAAGTTCAAGATCTGGTACACAGTCATCAATCAATGGGCCCATTGTGCCAACTTCCAATCAATATCATGCTTTGACTTGTTTTCAGATGTCATACATGTCAAGCTCAAAATATTTTCTATAAGACTTCAATTTACAGTGTATTTGCTCAACATATTCAAAGAAAAGGTATTGACCATATCAAGAATAACAGGAAATTTGTGGCTGGGCTATACAAGAATTAGTAGTTTACTGTGCTGACTGCTGGCAAAATAGGGGAACAGTGAACTAGTAATACAAGCAGGACTAATTCTACATCCAGGACATCATCAGGAACATGATGCTGGGACATCATGGTTTCTATGACTGGATCAGACACTAGTGTCAGAATAAACTAGTGTTTATTTGTTTCTTGATTCCTTTGAAAAGATGTTTGAGTGAGGATTAAATGCAAGCAAGAATGTATAAAAGATCTGGTTCAAACCTGTGAAAGGCATGCTTCCTGTGTTTTAATAACTTGTTCAATACATGAGGTAATTCCAATGAATGCAAAACTTTTAATACAAATGTCCTTTGAATAAGGTGAGAACAGCAATGCTACCGGGAATTCAGAGGAGAGGAAATGTAGTGTGTGTGTGTCTGTGTGTGTGGAATGAATAGAAAGCATTTAGATACTGTAAATTCTGCCTAGGGTTCCCATTCTGATCTCCTAAGATTTATATGTGAGATGAGCCATGCAACTTTTGTTCCTAACCTTGCCTAGGAACGTGGTTATCTAAAGAAAAGATAAACATTTTTTTTCCTTTTCATTTAACTTCATATCAGTGTACCAAATTAGAAATAAAATGGGGAAATATCTCTCCAAAAAGAAAATTTGAAAAACCAGACCTGAGAAGCAAACCTGTTTCAGCATTATTTCAAGAGAGAAGGAGAATGTTGGATTTGGACAGGGTGGTGGTACTGCAGGACAAAAGTGAGGAAATGCGGTCCTGGCAAGAGTACATGGAACCTAAAGAGCTGGAAACAAGTGTCCTTGGAATGTCTTTTGCTGTTTTCTCATTTACTCATATTGTCTCACCAATTTTGCCACCCTGTTCAATTCCACTTTCTCTCTATTATCTATGTTAAGTGTTCTCACTTTGTGATCAAGAACTTCATTTGAGCACCATTTACACTCTTTCTCCTCAAGTCCTATGGCTTTAATTCTTGCGTGTGTACAATGTCTCCATAAATTACATCTTCCATCCAAACCTTTCTAAGCTCCAAAGTTGTGTATCTAAAAGTTTACTAGAACTCTCCACTTATATATCTCTAATTTGCCATATTTAAGGTTGTGTTGTTTTTCATCCCCTAAAGGAAACCATAATTATTCCAGAATTTCTTAATCTAAATGAATAGCATTCAAAATATTAATAAAGAAAAAATAAATAATACTCTCTTAGTATACATTTTTTGTCAGTCTCTTCATTTTATTCATCAGAAAATATTATTGTCTCTGTCTTTAAAAATATATTCTTTACCTGACCACTTATTACATCCACAGCTACCACCTTGGGGGAAATCACTACCTCTTCTCTCCTTTATCATGTAAATGCCCTCTCTATCAGTTGTCTAGTTTCTCACTCTACTCCAACAGAATGTAAATTTGGCACATCACCTAGAGACATTCTTTAATATGGCTAGTAATTTTTTATGACTTCCTTTACAATTGCCTAAAAGAATCTATATATAGGCTTTAATCTCTGCCCTCCCTGCAGTCTGACCTCACACCCTATTATTCTCATCCCCTTTGCTTCAGGCCAACAGTCATGCTTTGATCAATTGTTGTTAAAAATTCTAGGCCTTGGTTAGTTGGCCTTTGTTCTTCCTAGTTCCTCTGCCTAATTTGAGGGTCTCCCAACATCTACATGGCTAACTTCTTTACCTGATACAAACTTATTAATAAATGTCATCTACACATGAAGTTCAGGTTTGACAATTTTTTTCATTCTGTAGACTGCTCATTTCCCAGCCCAGGGACTCCCTATCCCCTTATTTCACTTTACTTTTGCTGCCCACTGACAACATATTTATCACTTTCTAACCTGTTGTATAATTTCTTAGTGAACATGTTACTTTGTGTCTGTGTGCTCACCATCTCTCTTTGCTTACTGGAATAAAAGAGATCCATATATGTTTTATTGCTGCTGTAAAAAAATGCCCAACATCTGGTGGATGATCAATAATTATTTGTAAGATTAATGAATAAACAAATGAATGAATGTTTTATTTAAAAATTACATAATTGATGAATAAAGAGAATTTTAGCATAATATCAGGAACACACCTTTCACATATTGTAGTTTCTGAATATATCTTCAATCTGTCTATTTTTTTCCATGTCTATTAACTCAATCTTGGTCCAAGGCACCATAATTTTTTTTATATGGACTACTTGAAATAGTCTTTTTTCTTCATTTTTCTATTCTTCTTTCAGTTTTGCAGCTAAAAGAAATGTTTTTTAAAGATTTTATTTATTTATTCTTTAGAGAGGGAAGGGAGGGAAGGGAGGGAGAAAGAGAGAGAGAAACATCAATATGCGGTTGCTGGGTGTCATGGCCTGCAACCCAGGCATGTACCCTGACTGGGAATCAAACCTACGACACTTTGGTTCGCAGCCCATGCTCAATCCACTGAGCTACACCAGCCAGGGCGAAATAAATGTTTGAAAGCACACTTCAGAGTATGTCAGATTTTGGACTTAGTGTCTTTTAACTATTCACATTCCACATTGAAAATAGTCATTTCCATAATATCATGACCAACAAAATGTGGCACCTGCCTAACTCATCCATCCCCTCTTATAACACTCTTCCCGTTCCACTTTTTATTATGATGCAGATATTCCAGTTTTCTTGCTATTTTGTATATCAGATGTTTTTCTTTCTTAAACTTTTACATGTCCCATTCTTGTTTTGTGTTATTGATTTTAAAGTTATACTTTCTCTTAATCTCTCGTCAATTTGGCACCACTGATCTAGTATCTCATCCCATGGTCATATTTAGTACATGTAAAGAAAAGATTTTTTTTTGGTTCGCATGTATGTATGAGGTAGATATATGGAAACTTTAAAATTAGTAACAGCAATGTGATATGGGTAGGCCTTACAGAAATTTTAATGTCATTAACTTTTTTTTTCATATTTTCTCCCTTGATAATTATCAGTTATGGTTTTTTCACAGGTACATTCCTGTTCAATCTTACTTCTATTATCTTGGGAATGTTGACAAAATAATTTATGACTGTTTTTTTCCATTTCAAATGTCATGCCCCATTTAAGATCTTTGGTTTTCTAGTATAAATATTCACATCCTGATCACATTTTTTCAAATGCTTAACCTGATTCTATAAAGATGCTCCTAATGTCCAGTAAGGATTTAAAAATCCCTACTTAATATGTAACACCAAGCTTTCAAAGAAATTATTCTTGTTTTTGAGAATTGTCTTCAATGACAATTTAAAAATTACCTTTATAGTAAATTTATTTGTTGCTAGATTTAAATATATTGTATTAATACACTAGCATTTTGGTGATTGCTGGGGGGAAGAGAGTATATGGGAACTAAATAGTAATGGAAAAATTGTAATAAAGATTACATGAAAAAAAGAAGAAAACCTAACAAAGGACTCTCTGGGTAACAAATGTCCACTAGCCCATTTGTTCTCACACTCTCTCTCTGTAGCAGCCACTGGGGCCCAAGTGTGGGCTGCAAGCAGGGGACCGGGGTAGGGCAACACAGAACTGTCCAGAGAACAGCTGGAAACAGAGGCTAAGCTAGCTGAATGGGGACAGAGAATGAACTGCACTAAGTTTTGACATGGACTGAGCCAATGGCACAGAATTTCTGACCCTTCTTTTGGGCTTGGTGAAGACAAGGCTGGACTTTTCCGCAGTAGATGGCTGGAGATGACACACCAGTAACCTGGTGGCAGCCTTTTGTGTCCACGCCAATAAATCTTACCATTACTTCTCTAAATAAACAAACAAACAAACAAGTAGCATTTTCTCACATTACCATGTGTTTTTACTTTATCTTTTTAATTCACTTGATTTTTAAATGTTATGCTGTCTGAAAAGTTATGGAAAAATTATGAGACACCCATGTGGTCACTGTTCAGTTTTTGTCACTCACTCATTTGATCAACTGCTTTGTCTGTGTGTGCACGCATGTGTGAAGCTCATCACATCTACAGCAAAGCCCTTCCAATATTCCTCTCCATCCCACATTATGAAACAGTAACTTCCAAAATGCATGTGTCTTTTCCATGAACATTTTATATTTGTGTCAAGTATGTCTTATTAATAAAATACCTACAACTTTTAGTTTTCCTCTATCCTTTTCTATTTGAAGTGGAAAAAAGTAAAAAAAAATGAGTAGAATAAATTAAGATAATATTTTCTCACTTTTATCTGACCTCTATTAGCATTCTGCTGCATTCCCCAAGGTAAATGTGTATTTTTGTATGCAAGTTATTTTGATATAGTTTTTTCCATTAGATAAAGAGGTCAGTTTCACCAAAAATAAATAATAATAGGTTAGACCTTAAAATAAAGGCATGCATTGAATATGTATGAATTCAGCAAACAAATATTGAGCAAGTACCAAACAGTGCTAGAAATATGATTTAGAGTATATTCGTATGTATTAAAATGTATATGCATACCTATATATTAGTCATACTTTTGCTAATATAGTGTTACCACTGAAATATAGTAATTGATATATTTTATAATCTCATGAACAAAATATGATTATGCAGTAGTATTGAATTTTTATATTTAGCTCAATTGGCAAAAATACATTTTGTGACAGTTAAACAATATTGTGACATGTTTATGACTCAACAATGAGAACCAATTTGAGGCTGATAGAAATGCAAACTAGTCTGAAAGGACACATCATTCATATTGCATGTTGATATTTTCAGACTCTGTGTAGTTTATTTTACATCCAAGGAAAACCAAGAGTTCATCTATCACCTGCTTAATTGTCAGTGGCAAACATTCAGGCCTAAGGAGTGTGGAAGGCACATCATTAGCAGAGGAAGAACAAATAGGCTGTTCCATGCAATGCTTTTCACATATCCTCTCCTCTTTGTGAATGTAAAAATAAAACTAAACAGGAAAAGAAGTAATAATAAGAAACACAGTAGATGATGATGATGATGATATGATGAAGTAGAAAAACCATAGATGTTAAAGGTTACTCAGAATCTTGTTTTTTTTATACTAGATTAGAATCTTATCCCTATTACTTATTAATTATGCCACCTTAGACAAACAGTCTAACTTCTTGCTGTTCAGTTTACTTATCTTAAAACACAGACAATACCCAGACCTTTCTTAAGGATATATAATGTATTTGTTTAGTATATTGCCTGTAGTTAGTTTTCCTGTTACTCTGTCAAAATGTGATTCTTTTCTTCTACAAACTTAAAGAAGAACAATGAGTGCATTTATGAGTATCCTATAAATGTAATTTTCTGGTTTTGAGAAATAAAAGCCCAAAAGGCCTAAGTATTTCATATCACTCTCTTTGTGATCATGGACTATGACTGTATCTGATTCTATTATTTTTGTTTCTGTTTTATGCTTGCTAAACTGAGGGTCTTTTTTCCATTTGGACATATATAATTGCCATTCTAGATTTTTTCCCCTATATTCAAGATAAAACTAATTTGATTTAATATCTGAGAACGAAAAATCAAAACCTTTTCTCATACATTAGATTTAATACTTTCTGGTTGTTGAAGTCATAACTTCACTGCAAATTAGTATCCTTGATTTCTATTTTTAGTAGCAGCTGAAAAGAATCTAAATATCAATGGGAACCTTTCTTTCTCAAAGATATATAGAATCTCTCACCACCTGGCACAAATATTGGGAAGATTTCAACCTTCATTTTAAAGGAACACCAGAATTAGGAAAATAATTTTGAGTATTTTCCACCCCATTTAAGGACTTTTGAATTTCTTTTGTTCATAGAGGGGAACACATGCTTTACTTGGAAGTCATGTGCTAGACTCTAATGTCATCATAAAAAATTACTGAACACGAATAAAATTCATCTAGATTTCCACCATAAACTTCTAGAAAAAAAATGAACCTCTCCCTCTGGAAGTGAACTACTGAGATATAGTTTGTGATGTCTCCAGCAACTTGGAACATAGTATGTAACAGGTATGATGGATGTCTTTGCCAGTTTCTGAGCAAATTGAAGGTTCTTTATTTCTCAGTCTGCTTCTCAGATCCCTTAAATCCCCCAGATCACTGTCTCTCTGGGGTGTGTATTTGCTATCTATCTCCCAAAACTTTTGAAAACTTCCCTAAAATTAATGCCTCATTTTCTAAGTATTAAACAAATAAAAGGAAAAAGAAAAGAAAAGCTACATTAAAATAATTTGGTGATTGTCCAGTTGAAAGGCAGAACTAGAATATTCATTTCTAATGCAAACTTTGTGATACAAAAAGCATTAAAGATCCTTGACTTGTGCAAAATTTATGGACCCAATTATAATCTAAACTCTAGCTTTTATCTAATTTAGTAACTTCCTTTGGGATTACAGGGACGACTTACTCGAAAATACAGTACATCCCCAAACACTTCTGCATATGTTAAGACAAGATCAACTGTTCAGTGTGTTGAATAGTTTACAAAATGAAAGCAAAAACAAACGAGCTAAACCTTCCCAGTCACCACCTCCATACCAGTCAGGGAATAGAGGCAAATCCAGGCCCTATAGAATGGTCAAGTCATAGTTTGATGTGGCTTTTTGTAAAACATTAACATTATTCCATTGAATCTGTCAAATTAATAAAAGTGATCCATGATTATCCTTCTGGTTTTTGACTGAATTACCTTAAAATGTCAATGATAATCAATACATATATGCTGATATATTTAAAATATATGTGTGTTCTGTATTGCTTTTAAAACCAAGCAACAGTATCAAGTTAAAGACAAGTTTAAATCAGTTATTAAATTTAATTTGGAGTTTTCATACTTTACTAATTATAGTCAATTTTTCTTTTGGGATAAAAATATTTATTCCATAAAATAAAATGATTGAATATGCTTAGTTATTATTCATATAACAAAATTAAGAAACATAATATTTTAGGGTTTTTTTTGCAGAAGTGTTTCATTAAGATGTCAACCTGCCATAGGATTAAAACTGAAATAACACCTTCTATAAACAAGGATTTAAAATTAGTCTAAATATTTTGTTGCTATGAATTTATTTTCCCAGCAAGATTTATTTCTCAATAACATCCTCATGTCACTTAGATGAGAATCCAAGTGCATTCGCTAAGATAAACTACTAATTGATTGAGTAGGAAAAGGTTATTTATTTTTAGCATCCTTCTATTTTAATGTTCTTATTATACTGCTATAGTATGTAGATTTAAATAAACATCAGACAGTCTGCAGATTTCAGATAAATCATATTCAATTTAAGTAACAGATTTACACATTAAACAAACTCATGTCACTCAAATGTTTAGTAATTTATAAATTTGATTTTGTTATTATATAATAAAATTTTTCCTGATTTTTACTTAGGACACATGAGATGAAATTAAATGTATTTTAAGAAATACATTTAATTGATTTTCATTATGAATCATTGACATTTTTATTTCATTTGAATGCTATTAGAAAATATTTCATTCACTGAACCACACCAGCCAGGCTAAATTAAAATATTTAAAGCAACTTATTTTAATATATATGGAGGGGATGGAATGCTCTACTTAACATAAATCATTGAAAATTCTTTCTCCTCTCAAAATCAATTATTTAACAAAAAAGCTACTACTAATTATGTACCCAGCTTATGACATATTTCCAAGTTTCTATTTTCCAGAAAATGTTATATATCTCTACCTTTAAAATGTATTGTGCTATTTTTAAAAGTATTGATGATTCACATTTTTGATGGGAAAATAACAAGTTTCTCTTTTTATCTCTTTTTTTAAGATTTTATTTATTTATTTTTAGAGAGGGAAGGGAGAGAGAAAGAGAGAGAGAAACATCAATGTGCCGTTGCTGGGGGTCATGGCCTGCAACCCAGGCATGTCACCTGACTGGGAATCGAACCTGCGACACTTTGGTTCACAGCCTGCGCTCAATCCACTGAGCTACACCAGCCAGAGCCTTTTTATCTCTTTTTGATAGGAGACCCTCAATAAAAATATTAGTGCAAGGGAAAAGGAGACTGACTTGCAAAGGAGTTCCCATAAGACTATCAACTGATTTCTCAAAAGAACCCTTACAGGCAAGAAGGGTCTGGGAAGAAGTATTCAAAGTCATCAAAGGCAAGGACCTACATCTAAGATTACTCTGTCCAGCAAAACTATCATTTAGAATGAAAGGGCAGATAAAGTGCTTCCCAGATAAGGCAAAGTTAAAGGTGCTCATCATCACCCAAACCTATTATATGAAATGATAAAGGAACTTGTCTAAGAAAAAGAAGATGATCAAAATGATGAACAGTAAAATGACAACAAATTCACAACTATCAACAACTGAACCTAAAAACAACAACAAAAACAAAAACAAAGTAAGCAAAAAACTAGAACAGGAACAGAATCACAGAAATGGATCATGTGATCATGGAGGGTTATCAGCAGGGAGGAGAAGTGGGGAGAATAGGACAAAAGGCACAGGGAATAAGAAGCATAAATGGTAGGTACAAAATAGACAGGGGGAGGTTAAGAATAGTATAGGAAGCGGAGAAGCCAAAGAACGTATATGTATGACCTGTGGACATGGACTAAGGTTGGGGGGAGAATGCTGGTGGGAGGGAGGTGCAGAGTGGAGTGAAAAAAGGGAAGAAAAGTAATGGGATGACTGTAATAGTACAATCAATAAATTACACTTAAAAATATTAGTGCAATCGTCACTTTCGATGTTCATTACAGCCTTATATTTAGGATAAATATTACAAATTACAAAAGGTCAGTCTTCACACCATTAATAAGTTCTTGGAAACTGTGACTTTAAGCTAAACAACTTATAACAAACCCATTTTACTACAGACTAATTAATGTAAACAAAAATTAATTTCCCATGGCATATTTTCTGTCACAAAAACATCACCGAATTTCTCAATAAAGACCCCAAACACTTCTAATATTAAATACTGAAATAAATGTGCGTTATATATACATTTAAGAAAGATGAGCAAACACTAGTCAGATCAGAATTTTCTAACCTGCTCTTTCCAGTTCAGAATCCCAGGTGGTAGGATCCTCTCCCACAAGTTCAGAGCACAAGATTTAAACCCACCCTACAAGAAACCCTTTTTTTTGTAGAGCAGACTCACAAACACTCTTGGTTACATGTTCACTTAGGGACAATTTAGACGCACCCATTGACCTAAATTACACATTTTCAGGTGTCAAAGGAAACTACAGTACCTGGAGAAAACTCACTAAAACAAGAGAAGAATGTGCAGACTTCACACATATTGGGACCCTGGACAGGAACTGCCTTTTATTTTCCCCATCAACATTATAATGAAATGATGTTGAACAAAATGACTTTATTCAGGGCCATGTAGTACATCCCAATCTTCAATTAAGGAGATGTGAAGGAATACAGTTACTATAGGACCATTGATCTTACTTTCCATGCAAGTAAGGATATACTCAAGGTGAAACGACAAATCTTCCACATTATATGGTGCAAGATAGGGTAAATGTTTAAATTGGATTCAGAAAAGGAAGAAGCATTGAGACCTAGCTGCCAGCATTTGTTAGATATTGCAGTGTTCCAGCGAATTCCAGATGATTGTCTGTGTTTTATAGACTACAGTAAAGCCTGTGTGCGCATCATGAAAATCTATGGGCCGCTCTGAAAAGAACAGGTGCGCCTCAACACTTGATTGTCCTGATGTGTAACTTCTGCAGTGGATGGGAAGCCACTGTCAGGACAGAAGCTGGAGAGACAGAAGGGTTTCTTATAAGCAAAGGAGTTAGACAAGGGGCATTTTCTCTCCCAAAATGTTTGATCTCTACATAGAACACATCATACAAAAAACTGGACTATACTCAGAGGATGGAGGAGTAAAAATTGGTGAAGGAAATAATTCAAGATGTGCAGATGACATCGTCTTATTGGCAGAAAGGAGCCATGATTTTAAACAACTTTTGATGAACTTTAACAACAATAAAAAAAAAAAACACTTCTGATGAACGTGAAAGAAGAAAGTGCCAAAGTAGAACTGCATTTGAGCATCAAAAAAACAAAAACCATCACTACGAAAGAAAGACAGAACTCTGACATAGTCAATAAAAATATCAAAATCGTTAAAGATTTTATTTACCTTGAGTCAGTCATCAATTCAAATGCAGACAGCAATGAACAAATCATAAAAGAGAAGGTAAGACTTGGAAGGGCAGCAATGGAAAAATTGGGGAAGATCACCAAGAGTGACATGTGTCATCAAAAACCAAGACTAACATCATTCAAATTCTTGTATTCCCGATGTAGACAGTGAAAAAATATCTGATAGAAAAAAAAAAAAAAACGATTCATTTGAAATACAGTGTTGGAGAGAGCTCTGCGGATATCTTGAGCCACCGCCAGAAAGACACTGCATCATCACTGGAGGCTAAAATGACAAAACTGAAGCTGTCTTACTTTACACACATTAAGAGAAGGCAGGGTTCTTTAGAAAAGACAATAGCATTGGAAAAATAGACTACAGCAGTCTATTTTTCCTGAAAAGAGAAAGAACGAGTGAGAGATGAATTGACTCCATGATAGAAGCCCTAGGCATGCATCTGCAGGAGCTGAGCAGGGCTGTTAGGACAGGACACTGGGAACATCACTCATTCAGCTGGTCACCAGGAGTCAGAGCCAACTCACAGTCACCGAACGCACAAACACGATTCATGAAGACTGTCTCTCCAATTTCTTGTCTATTTCAGTTACCTATCATCATTCACCCGAAAGAGGTGATTATGAAAAACTCCCTCAACTTCCCAAGGTCATGTAAGCTCAAGAATGGAAGTTTTAGTTTAGTAAACGTAATTCATTTTAAATCTGAAACTCATTTAAGTTTAGTCAGTTCAAATTTATTTTAATTATATTGAAAATAATTGCCCCCTGCCTGCATCTCCAAATCCAAATTGATCTAATGCATAGTTAGTTTGATTGTTGATAAAGACATTAGAATAATTATTACATAAATGACATAACACTTTGAGATATTATCAATTAACATGCTAAATTTTTCAAAGTAAAACATTGAATATATAAGCATTATTACTACAAATATAACTGCTGTCCTGGCTGGTGTGGCTTGGTTGATTGAGTGCGGACCTGTGAACCAAAGGGTGGCTGGTTTGATTCCCAGTCAGGGCACACGCCTAGGTTGCAGGCCAGGTCCCCAGTGAGGGGTATGGGAGAGGCAACCACACATTGATGTTTCTCTCCCTCCCTTCCTCTCTAAGAAAAAATAAATAAAAACTTAAAAAAATTAATGTCCAAATAGAACTGCTGTCAGTGTGTAAATAAAATGTAAATGAGCTAAATAAAAAAGAATTACAAAAGAAAAATCCTAAATATGCACAGTTTTTTGGCATTCCTTTTAGATCATAATTATTTTGCAGTGAAAGGGCACATATAATATCAAATAATATTTCATTTCTCTGAAGATATTGATATGAAATTGTCTTTACTCAAATGTCAAAGGAAATGAGCCCTTGTTAGGGAATAATTTGCATTTTCTTATTTTTATTTACTTCAATAAACTGAAAACTAATGGATTACTTTCAAAAGAAAAAAATCATCTAAAGTAGGCATATGAAATAGTTCTATGTAATCTTTGAACCAAAAATGCTTAACGCTGGAAAGGAATGCTTGAACACTGGGTGTAAATCAAGGGCTATCAGGAGAGTGATGTCCCCAAACAAGTTCAGAAATATTTAACTGCCACTGATAATTTATAAAATAGGTATGTCAACATCCTCCTGATAGATCTGAGGGGCATGTTAATGGAGAACAATGAAGACAGATAGCTCCATTCTGGTACCACTGAGCGGACAGGCGCCTCATGAAACACTTCTCAGCCAACGTCCATCAATCTCGCCATGATGGCTGCTCAGATTAGACAGAGAGGCTCACTCCTGTGAATCTTAAAAGGCCGTTCCGGTCTCTTGTGAAGTTGTTTAACTTTGTTTTAATGTTATGGAGACTAGCTGAGCTCCAACAGATGCAGGATTTGACAGAAAGGCTTTTACAAAATACCTAGGAAAGAAGGGTTTTTACTGAAGCATAAATGACAAATTCCACAGAATAAACTAAACTTGGCATTAACCTGAAATACTGTGAGGTGGAATTTATTATGTATTCCTTTTTCTATGTCTTACTTATAGGTAGAGGCATGTTTTTGTGACATTATTTGATTTGTTACAAGTTAGAACGACATTAAGAAGGCAAACTCTGTACAGCACACAGCACGTGGGTCATTATTTTAAGATCTAATTCACCTGGTTGTTGAGCCACTCAAAATTATGAAGACACCTCAAGGAAAACATCATATAATCATTACGGGATGGCCAACAGGATGATGATGTGACAAAAGCAACTTCTCAAAAGCATTGCTCTAGTTCTTTATGCACTATCATACCCAGTAGTGACATAACACGACTGTGGTTTTCCCTGTTTTCCAAGAATGATTTGTTTCTAGGGTTTGTAAAACCACAACAATGTAAAGCCAAAGTAAACAATATCAATGTTCAAACTATGTCACTAAATGTATATCGAAAAACAAGGGCAATCTATTATTGAAGACACCATCAGCAGGGCGCCAGACCTGCTGCTCAGGAATCACGTCATGTTTTGTGTGGGTTCATTTTGACTGCTATGAGTGCTCACACTAAGTCAGGAGAAGCACTCTTTTTAAAAGATTGCTACAAAATTTAAACATTTCTAGGAAACTGAAGTTCTTTGTCGTAAATATTGTGAATCTCTCAAATAACGGATGGTTTCTGGCTGAATGATGATTGCTGGAGATGAGAGAATGAACCTCAGAGGATGACTTCTGTTTCATAACATCTTATCACCCGTAAGTACCTAATGCCATTTTTCTAGCCCAGTCTCCACCACAGCCCTCTGTGTGTGCTGCTTTCTTTATCCTCCAGGTTCAAACGTGCTTTCGTTCTCAGTGTACTTGAGGTTTAAAGCTATAAGCACCTAAACTACCCATACTTCCCTTTCTCAGGCAGATCATTATTGCAACTTCCCTTCTTCTATCCCGACCGAGGACACAGGACTCCAAGGTGACAACTCTTCCTAAAATGACACAACAGTGGCAAAGCAGATACTGAGTACTGTCCCTTAAACCTCAGTCCAGCCCCACTTCAGCCCCTGCTTTCCTATTTGGATTCCCTAGTCCCCATATCAGAGAGCCAAGAAAGTCCTATTTTCTCATCAGTCTTCAGGTTGCTGCCTTGATTATCTGCACAGGTGTCTAAACCCATGCTTTAGTTTTTTGTTAATGTCAGAGCCTGTCAGGTTCTTCTCTATTCACAATTGCTAGAAAGTTGTAATTGGCAATGTACCTGGGGACGACCTCCAGATTTCAAATACTGTCTGACAAGACTGCTGCACATCACGCAGTCTACTAACTTTTATCTGAGGGAGTGCTTTCAATAGTCGGTCATTAGTATCTGAAGCACATTTGCTTCCTCCCCATTCAATATCCACCTGCATTTTTATTTTATATGATTCACGTGATAATTTGTTTGATGGCTATCTTCTCCATGAGCCTAAGGATTTATGTGTTTCTCTGTTCATCATGTTTTCCTCAGAACTTAGCACAGTACTCCACAGATGGTAGTGTTCCATAAAAGTGTGGTGAAATAATAATTGTTAACTCTATGAAGAACTTTTCTTCTATCTACCCTGACATCTCAGAAGAATTAAGCAGAATAAATGGAGATTAGATTCCCAAAGAAAAGATCAGGGTAATTTCATGTTCAAAGACACCAATTAGCCCATATTGTCTAGAAGTTGAGTTTAAATAGAATAATAATAAAAGAAAACAATAAAAGTCTCACTTTCATTTAGATGTAGAAAGTTATTAAAGAAAATTGCTGCCTTTCTAACAATAAGTAAAACCTGAATAATACCCAGAATTATATGTTTTCTTGAACTTATCTGAGATGATTAAGGAGACAATTTTTCCATGTAGTCTATTCCATTATATGTAGTATTGTTTGAATAAATCCTATTTTGTAAACATACTTCATTAGAAAACTGATGGCGTGTGGAAATCTATTTATTCAACGGAGTATCTCTCATCTCTCAGGTCATTTTTAACTTAAGGAGTATTAACAGCCACTCAAGATCATTTTTGGCACATGGTTAAAAAAATAGAATTAGCTTTCTAGCCTTGCCTTCTTCAGGATGTCAGTAATTCCAAAACAGTTCTCTAGAACTGTGAAGTTAAAATTTATCCACACTCTATGAGCAGAATTGTTTCGCCACCATGTGTTCCTACACAGGACTTTGTAAGACCGCCCACACCTCCCTGCCACAGATGTATCCTGAGCTGCGACTACACCCAGATCCCATGCCTTTTGCCCTCAGCAGCTGAGCAGCAAATACGTCCAGTAAAACCTTATTCATCAACTAGTTAATTCATTGGGGTGTGGTACCCTACACTGCTTCCTCACTGCAGCAGAACATCTCTTTCCACTTTTGCTGAATCTGCAAAATAGCATAAAGGGAAAAATTAATAAAAATGTTCTCCCACCCACTTTAAACACTCTAAAAAAAAGTATCTTTAGTAAAATTGTTATCAGTGAAAATTTAAGTGTAAAAAATCAAATGCTCCATATTGTTTAAACATATTCAAAGTCTCTAAATATTGGAATAATTTTACCATCAAATTTTATTTTTAAAAATCACAGTTTTTATATTTTTAGTATTGAGACTGGTGATTAACTCTAATAAATTAACATAAACTTTATATTTCAGGCAAAGCTATTTACAAAATATACAAAACATCTGGGGATATTAGAAGTAATAATTATTGGGTTGGCCAAAAATTCCACATATTTTTCCATACAATAAAAGACACATTATTCATGTCCACTGATAACTTTATTGACTTAGATATTTTGATCATATCGGCTATCTTTCATGTGGTATAATGGCGATTGTTCTTAATCAATGTCTCAATTTGATCGCTATCAACTTCAGCTGGATTACTGGACCTGGGAGCATTGTCCAGAGAGAAATCTCCAACATGAAACTTCACAAACCACTATCGACATTTTCAATCAGTCACAGAAACTTCTCCATACACTGCATAATTTTTTTTTGGCTTTTCATTTGTGTTTTTCACCTTCTTGAAATACTAAGGCATAATATGCCAAAAATGTTGCTTATTTTCTGCCATCTTCAATATTAAAATGGCTACACAAAAATTCATCAATTTTGGTGTTGCTTTTTAATGCATGCTGATATGACAGCTGTCACAACACAATCAAACAAAATTATTTTGAATGAAGGAAAAGACAAAAGAGCACTACTAGAGCAATGTTATGGGCGGGGGAGAAGTTTCAGCTGACCCAATATTTGCCTCTTCAACATAATTTTGTACTTCTACAAAGTATAACATTCTAAGATTCTAAGATAATTCTTGTGGTAGTAAAGTTATCATCTGATCTACATGTTTATTTGAGAGGAAGGGAGAGCCTACAACAATTATTTCTTTAAAAGTACACATTCAAGCTTTCATTATCTCCATCTGTTCTTACCACTTAATTCATAGACTTTTACTTATATTATCTCAACTGTGGCACCAAACACCCTGAACTGCATACTATCTATCTTTTGATGACTCTTGTATTATTTTGTTTGATCACAGACCTCAAGACATGCTTTTGAAAATATGTCTTTCAACACCTAAAGATTAATCTGAAAGTGATCTACTGTATCTGTAGCAAAGAGAAAGACTTGCAAAACAATTGCTAGATCTATAAACAATTAATTAAAACTTGTTATAAAGCTACAGAACACTAAAGAAACAAATTAAGGAAGACACAAATAAATGGAAGTGTACACCATGGTATTTAATCACAATACCTGATATTAAACTGTATTACAAGGCCACTTTAATCAAAACAGTCTGATACTGGCATAAGAAGAGACACAGAAATCAGTTGAATAGAACAGAGCCCAAAAATAGACCCATATCTATGGTCAACTAATATTCAATAGAGGGGGCAGGAACATAAAATGGAGTAAAACTACCCTCTTTGACAAAAGGTTTTAGAAGATCTGGACATTTACAGGCAAAATAAAGAAACTCAACCACCAACTTACACCATACACAACAAATACAAGGTGGATAATAGACAAATATAAGTCATGACAAAATAAAAGTCCTAGAGGAGAACATAGGCAGGGAAATTTTATATATCCCACACAGCGATATTTTCACCAATGTGTCCCCTAGAGCAAGGGACATAAAGGAAAGAACAAACAAATGGGACTACATCAAATTAAAAAGCTTCTCCACGATTACATAAAACATCAAAGTGAAAAGGGAACCTATCATATGGGAAAATATATTTGTCAATGATACGTTGGACTAGGGTTTGATCTCCAAAATTTATGAAGAACTCACACAACTCCTCAACAGAAAGACAAACAACCCTATTTAAAAATGGGCAATAGGACTGAATAGACATTTCTCTAAGGAGGACATACAGAGAGTCCAGAGACATATGAAAGGATGCTCAGCGTCACTAGCCATCAGAGAGACGCACATTAAAACCACAATGAGATGCCACCTCAAACCTGTGAGAATGGCCATCATAACCAAAACAACAAATAACAAATGCTGGTGAGGTTGTGGAGAATAGGGAACCCTAGTATACTGTTGGTGGGAATGCAGACTGGTACAGCAGCTATGGAAAACAGTATGGAATTTCCTCAGAAAACTAAAAATGGAACTGCATTTTGACCTGGCAATTCCACTGCTGGGATTATACCCTAAGAATCTTGAAACAACAATTAAAAAGAACCTATGTGCCCGAATATTCATAGGGGCACAATTTACAATAGCCAAGTGCTAGAAGCAACCTAAGTGTCCATCAGTAAATGAGTGGATCAAAAAACTGTGGTACATGTACACGGTGGAATACTATGAGGCAGAAAGAAAGAAGGAACTCTTATCCTTTGAGACAGCATGGATGGAACTGGAGACCATTATGCTAAGTGAAATAAGACAGGCAGTGAAAGACAAATACCATATGATCTCACCTATAAGTGGAACCTAATCAACAAAACAAGCAAGCAACAAAAACAGAACCAGAAACATGAAAATGAAGAACAATCTGGCTGTGATCAAAGTGGAGATGAGGGACATAATGGGGGAAAGAAGCAGAAGGGTCAAGTCAAGGAACATGCATAAAGGACCCATGGACAAGGACAATGGAGGGGGGTGAATGTGGGAGAGGTGGGGGTGGGCAGGCCAGAGGAGAGCAATGGGGAGAAATGAAGACAACTGTAATTGAACAACAATAGAAAACATTTTAAAATTTTTATAAAGCATTTTATACCATCTTTCTTATAGTTTCCATTTTTTCAAGTGTATATACTTTCTCTTACATTCCAGACATTCAATTAAATTCCTCCTTGAAATTGTCCATACACATACTTAACATAAAACATTACATCTTAATCACAATTAGTTAGTCTCCATGGTACAATTCTTTTACTGAAGATAGAACAGAAACTATTTTCCTAGGCATAACTAATTCTCTATAGAGCTTATTTTTTAATACTTTATTACAGTTGTCAAAGACTATGAACCACCTGAATTAGATTGCTGTTGTTACCTAGCATGATATTACCTCAGGGGCTACAATTAATTCAGATCTCTGTAAGCTATCCCTACACTTCATTTAAAAAAATCACACAAACATACTGATCTCTTTTTTAAATCATATGCCAGGATAAGAAAATGTGCTTGTTTTTCACTTTGTATATATGTTAATGCATATATGTATATAACTATATAATGCAAAAGAAATAAATCCCTACTATGAATTTTTATGAATGTGCTATTAAACCAATTGAAATGAAATTAAATATTTCAAACACAACATAGGCCTTATTTCTTGATATACACATTACTTATACTCTTAAAAATTATAAATATTCTTTGGCTAACCTCTTCCAGTCTGTCCTCCTGATATTCTCCTCTGAAATTTGTCATTCTGTTCCACATGTCCAATGCCTCTGGATTTATTTTGTTCATCAGTTTATTTTGTTTATTAGATTCCATATATGAGGTCATATGGGATATGGTATTTGTCTTTCTCTGACTGGGTTATTTCATCTAGCATATTAGTCTCCAGATCCACCTAGGCTGTTACAAAGGTTAAGAGTCCTTTCTTTTTTACAGCCACATAGTACTTCATTCTGTAACTGTATCACATCTTTTTCATCTACTCATCTACTGATTGGCACTTGAGCTGTTTCCCACTCTCGACTATCATAAATAACACTGTTAGGATCAAAGGAATGCATATGTTCTTTTGAACTAATTAGAATATACTTTAGGTTTATACTAATCTAGTTCCAGTGAGAGAACTCAACATGTAGGAATAAATCACTCTATTCCTTCTCCCACCCTTTGGTGTTATCATCATTCTGCATGTCTCATTCACATAGTTGCAAATTAATCAAGGAGCTGATATAATTATTAATTCATAAAATTAATTTTATTTTTAAAACATTTTATTTATTTATTGTTTAGAGAGGGGAAGGAAGGAAGTGAGGGAGAGAAATATCAATATATGGTTGCTTCTCATGCGCCCCCTACTGGGGACCTGGCCCACAACCCAGGCATGTGCCCTAGCCTGGAAATCGAATAAGCGACCCTTTGATTTGCAGGCTGACACTCAGCCCTGGGCCACACCAGCCAGGGTGCATAAAATTTAAATTTTTAAAGAAACTGGACTAGGAAAGAAAAGTAAATACGTATTTATTGAATTTATCATATTAACCATGTTAGTTACGCTTTCTGTTTCTCATTTGTTCCCTTCTTCACCCTCGGATGGCAGGGGTTTTAACAGGACTCCCTTTGCCTCCTTTCCCGAACCCTTTGTTAGATGTCTGCATCATGCCCAGCTCTCACACTGCACTAGTTACATGCCATTTATTATTATTTTTAAAAATGTCCTTGTGTATGAATTGCTTCACAGTGTGAATCAAATAAATTTTTCTTCATTGTTTATGCAGATTTTGAGGCAAGGCTGAGTTTTTTTCTAACTCCAAGGCTGTTTCTTTGATTCTTTCTAGTAAACAAGCAGGCCTAAGGAAATTGCTTGTAGTCTCGGAGCTACTAGGTCCCTCATAATTGTTTACTACTTGAATCTGCATTGTTTGAAGACCATTTTTCGATTTGAACTTTTCAAACCAACTAACAAGGCTGCACTCCAACTGACTAATTAATTTGGAAAGAGCTTGGAGCTCTCTGTCGTGCTGGCCTGCCTCTGCGCCCAGGCAGTATTTGGACGTTATCCTCCAGGGACAGGAGTGGGGACGGCCGTCTGCTTCTCTCTGTGTGACACCCCTGCTTTACAGGCAGGGTGCTGGGCAGGAGAGGTGTCTCTTGTGGCCCTGGGATGGCATCACCACCTCATGAGGGAGCTGCACTAGGGAGAATCTGCTCCCAAAGATTCTCAGTCTGCCATGCCTCTTTCATAATCCAAAGGGTTAGGTAGAGGAATAGAGTCTCAAACTACACAGCTGCAATCGCCTAGAATTTAGGCTCCTTACCAAAAGCTTGGAGATGAGAAGTGTTGGTTTTATTCTCCTCTAGACTGGTAGCTGTGGAGAGAGCCTTATTTCTGTGACCACTCAGAATGGAGCTTCTATCATGTTTTGGTTGAACTGCAGCTGGGGTGAAATAAGTAGTGGGTTATGACTCAAGACTCACAAACTTTTCATCTTCTCACCAAGATTAAGTATGTTTCTATTAAAACATGTCTATTATGAGCCCTGGCTGGCATAGCTCAGTGGATTGAGCACAGGCTGTGAACCAAGTGTCGCAGGTTTGATTCCCAGTCAGGGCACATGTCTGGGTTGCAGGCCATGACCCCCAGCAACCGCACATTGATGTTTCTCTCTCTCTCTCTATCTCCCTCCTTTCCTTCTCTAAAAATAAATAAATAAAATCTTTAAAAAATATGTCTATTAATGTATTTTATCCCTTCAAGAAAATTTCCTGAACTTTATAATTGTTCTGTTTTTTTTTAATTTTTAAATTTATTTTTATTTTGAAATGTTTCACCAGGTAAGATTGTTTCACTGGGGTATATTCCATGAAGTGCCTCACTAACAATTCTTTTCTTTCCAATTCCATGCTCACAGTCTCACAGCACGTTTTTAAAGATTAAATCCAGTGATTATATGTATCTAATGTCTTTATTTTATTTATATATAAATATATATTTTTTCATTGTGAACAAGTATATCACTTGTGGTATAATATTACTAAGTAAATTAATGTTGTAGTGACTTTTGTATAGCCTGTTGTGTTCAAGAGACAGGCATTTTAGCAGAAGAAAAAAAATTGAAATTCAGTCAAGGAAGTGATTAGATCACACAAGGTCTTCAGTATTCAGGTAGCCACAGAAAAGTTGTGTTGGAAAATCACAACTAACAAGAAATCTTTAAAAATCCTGTTTGGCTACTCTTGCTTTTCCCTCCAACATTCTTTCTATAGTCAGCAAACTATTACATCTCATATTATACATAAGACCTAAATGACATTTAGGAAATTCTCTTAAAGAACTCTATTATTGGTTAAAGAAAACTAGGAAAATATCCACTCATCAGAATTTTGAATATGTTTCTTATCAATAAAAAATGAACACCATTAAGACTTTTCAGTTATGTTTATGGGAATTAAATAATACTAGATTGCCAAATACATAAATACATGGGTGAATGCAGTTGTTCTGATATGTTTTAGTTCTGGCTTCATAGAAAACATTAATAGGAAATGGTGTGTTTTAAAAATGGAGTTCACATCACTTCAGTCTGTCCTGGAGTTTTAATAATAGCTTCAGTTAGTAAAGGTTATGTCTCACAACCTGTGATGTAGCTGCATCTTTCCTGTAAAGGACTCTGCAGTAATCTGACTTTCATAAATATTATAGCAACGGCTTCACCTTGCAGCAGTTGAGTTTTACAACATAAGTTAATGGAGAAATAAAAAAATGTAGTCATATCTCTATTGTGTTATGCCTACAGCGTGCAAATGAAATGAGGTTAAAACACTTCAAGTTTAGTATATTTTGGCCTATTGTTACTAAGGAATTCAATAAATATGAGCAACCCTCAAATAGGATATTGGGGGCAATAAGATAGCAATTCAAGTGTGTGTAGAGAATAACAGATTAAGAATTTGGAAGATATACAAAAAATCAGCAATTCTTGAACATTTTGGAAAATAATTTTACTCCTAGATTACAACTGATAATGCATTTTTAAGGTAATAGTTAAGTCCTATTAGATCAACAAATCCCTCCTGCAAATAACTATAATTAGTAACAAAACAATAGAACTAACTGACAACACTGGAGAATGAACAAAAACAGATTATAGAGGAGCGTTGACCTTTATTAGAAGGAAAATGTACTAGTCCAGTTACTGGTTTGTGTGGGTTTTTGCCCAAGGGCAAGATCTCAATGTATTGTACTCAGTGAGCTACTCAAATCCTGTATGAATACCTTGTAGAATTTTTTTTTAAATACTAAGTCTTGAAGAGCATGTAATGTCCACAGAAAGAGTCAGTCTTTGAAAGGAGAAAACTGTGGAGATAACCCAATTATTTGTATAAACGGATCCTGCCCAGATCTGCCCACGGACACATTATCAGCAGCCCAGGCCGAGCTAAAACAATTGTCCTAAACAGTGTAGGTTAGGGACTACATGAAGCCTGTAATTTTGGGAAAACAGAATACAAATTTTCCAAACTGCATCATTCAAAATATCTAGGATAAAATCCAAAATTGTTATGCCAATGAAAAACAGCAAAGGCGATTCATACTGAAGAAAAGGACAATAAAGATACTCCCACTAGAAACTACGTATCTGAGCTCACAGACACAATGGAAAACATGCTTGTTGCAAAAGGAAAATAAAATTAAGAAACTAAATGATACAATATGGGAAATTACTATAACAAAATTCCTGGGTGATCCTAACATAAGGTGGGAGATAACAGAAAAACACAAATGGAAGAGAAATAGGTCAATGAAATAGCGATCCTTTAAGAAATAATATGGGAAAATCAATAAACAGGATATCAAGCATTTGTGAGACAGTGTGAAAATATTTGATAGTTGTAATTGGTACCCTGGAAGAGGAGGAAAAAAAAATCAGGGGAAATCTTTTATATTTTTTAAAGATTTTATTTACTTTATTTTTTAGAGAGGGGAAGGGAGAAGGAAAGAGAGAGAGAGAAACATCAATTTGTGGTTGCCTCTCACACACCCTGTACTGAGGACCTGGCCAGCAACCCAGGCATGTGCCCTAGACTGGGGACTGAACTGGCAACCCTTTGATTCTCAGGCCAGCACTCAACCACTGAGCCACATCAGCCAGGGCACATTCAGGGAAAATCTTGTAAGAGATAATAGCCCGCACGTACCTCAGATTATTAGAAGATGCATACTTATATAGTGAAAAAAAAATCAGAGAAGCATCAATAAAAAATAAAATTACACCCAGCACATTATAGAAAAGATTCTGAAACTCTATAGTAAATAAAGTATCTTAAGGGGACAGAGAAAAATAATATAGTGTATACAGGGAAAATAAATTTGAATAACTACTTAATATCTATGAGACACAGTAGATACCAGAAGACAGTGCAATGATACTTATAAACTACTAAAAAGGAAAAATAAACAAAACAAATCAAACAAAAGAGAATTATACATTGTAAATATACCTTTCAAGAATGTAGGTTAAATAAAGACATTTTCAACTATACAGAAGAAAACATGCATAGTGAAAATTATTAAAAGAAGTATCTCAAACTAAAAGGTAATTAATAAAATGAATACTTGCATATTCAGGAAGAGCAAAGAAGACAGAAAACATGACACATTTGAGTAAATATAAAAACTACATTTTTCTTATATGTCTCTTTAAAATATGTGTCACTTGTCAAAGTGGGATTTCATATAAAGGGAACATTTAATACATATGGTGACACAAAGAATGACAGACAGGGTAAATGGTCTGCATCCTTGTACCTTTTCTATATTTTACATTAAAATGTACAATATTAACTGTAAGCCAACTCTGAATACTTACAGATGTATATTATAATATCTAGAGCAATGACTAAATGCAAATAAATGAATGTAAAAATGCAAAGAAATAAAAGATAATTCTAATTAAATGTTCAATATTCAAATGAAGGCAAGGCAGCATGAAAAAGTAAAAGTAGAGAGAATTAAACAAATAAACATGCAAGACATATTAAAGGCTAATACATTATAACTTTAAGTGGTAATAGATTGAATACTCATATTAAAAGACAAAGAATGATAAAAATGAATAAAATTGAAAAAATTTGTCTTGATAAATGCTCTCTATAATGTACATATTTTAAATATGAAACACAGATAGAGTGAATGTAACAGGATAGAAAGAGGTATATCAGGCAGAGGGTAAGCACAAAAACAGTGAAATAGGTTATTGGAAACAGAAGTCTTCCAGGCAAAGAGTATTATCAAATGTACAAAGAGTCATTTATAAAAAAAGTGAAGACATCATGAAGACCTAACAATCATAAATACATGCCTAGTAGCAGAATTTAAAATAAATTAAGAATCATTTTACTAAATTTTAATTTAAAATTCTATCTTAGAAATATCAATACCCTCTGTAAGCATTTGGTGGAATTAAACATAAAAATCAGAAAACCTGTAGATGGTTTAATACACTACCAGTTACCTTGACCGAACTGACAGAGGGGTACCAAACTGAGAAGACACATTTTTTTCAAGAGCACATATAATATGTAGTAAAACTGACCATTATCTTAGTCAAAAAAGAAGACTCAGCAATCCAAAAGACTGAAAAATACAGAGAATATTGGTTCATCAAAAAGGAGTTAAATTAAAGATGAGTAACATAAGTTATGTAGGGAAACCTCAAATAATTGGAAATTAGACTGTACACTACTAAATGATATGTGAGTTAAAGATAAATCACAAAAAAGCAGAAAACATTTAAACATGCATGTTGATGAAAATTATATTATTATACATAATTGTGAAGCAAAAGTGCACTTAGTAAGTAAACTTGATAGAGCACATTCCTCTTAATAAAATCTAAGGATGTCGAATCTTAGCTCACTTTCCATTGTTTGTTTTATTATATCAAACATGTCATTTACATGATGTTTAAATGCATATATGCACACAGTTAGTTGATATGTGGTGCAGTTTATATCTTTATAACCTGAATTGATTATTCCTCACAAATATCAAACTATTATCTGCTTTTTTTATTCTGAATTTGATGGTGCCAGAATTTTTTAAGTATAATCCATTACTCATTTACCACTTCAGATTCACATATTAATTTTTTGTTTGAGGGTATTGCACTTTAATGGAAATAGAAGCTTACTTGTTATCTATTACATTCATTTCATTTTGGTATGTACCAAATTATTATGTAGCATGAAGATGGGTAGGGACAAAAATATTCTTTTAGAAAAAATCATTATAGAATTCACTGGAGCAAATGAAGAAGTACACCATAAGATCAGCATTTTGTAAAAGAAGACAAGTTGGATTGAGATTAAAACCTGAATATTTTATTGCCTTTTGTATGTACAAGTATTATCCTGTAAGGATTGCTTTAAACCCTCTGCCTTCCAGCTCCGGCACAGTCTGTGTGCAGTGTCACAGAGACCATGGCGTCGCCGCGTGGTTCCCCAGATCTCTGTCCTCAGCGAACATCTCTTGTGATCTATTATTCTCTCATGCACTCTGTTGCTGCACTGAGAGCAATTACAGTGGCAATGATCATGTTTCCATTATACGTAATCTTCTTTGACCCTGGGTTTCCTGCTGCCAGGCAGATTCTGACACAGCACAGACACAAAGTTGCACAACCCCAGTTGGAGTGTGATTCCCAGGAATTTTAAGGGCCAATAATATATCAAAACATTTAACTGCATGTATTAAATATGTTTACTATTAATCGTAGTTATATACATACATATGCATTATATTTTATGCTCAGCTTGGGGATACATACAAGTAGACAATTGTAAACATGGTATAATATGTCAATATAGGATGTGAAAAATCATGACAAAAGTGTTTTAGAAAAAGTAATATATAATGCATACATGGAAAACTAAAAAATGAGGATATTTTAAGCTGATTATATGAAGGGAACTGGATAAGCGAGGAGTGAAAAAATGCCTAAGCAAAAGGAACAGGATGTGCAAAGACCCAGAGGTAAATGGGAACACAGACTTTAAGAAAAGTAAACGTAATCCGGAATAAGTACAGTAGCTTCTTTTCTCTGATGTCATGTAAATGACGTGATATAGCATGTAGCCTTTAGACTTAATCCTTTTCACTTAACATAATGCATTCGAGATTAAGGAAATCTGAATTCTTTTTGAATTGTGCTGGTAAATTTTGTAATGTCATGTTTTCATCTTTCATCAACTGAAAATTAACAAAAAAAGAAGCCATTTAAAGAGCAATGGCTTTGGGCTTGACATAAATCTACCAAGTTATATTTTATATTTTTAAATATTATATATAGGATTTGATTCAAGAAAGTAAATTACATTATCTGGTTTCTAAGCATTCTTTTCTTTTTTAAAATAAACCTTTTAGTGCATTATATTTACTTTACAGTCTGGCAACTAGAAACCTCAGAGTTAAGATTTGTTTTCTGTTTCTGCAGTTTTCCTCAGGCAGTAATTTTCTGCTGTAATTGTGCTCTTCTTTTTGATTATTATTTTTTTTCTCTTTGTTATGGTCCTTAGTATATTCCACATGTCCTTTAATATGATCTTTCTATGTGTTTGAATAAAATTTTTATAAACACTGTTTTATAAATTTTCTACTAATATAAGTGCATTTAAAAAATAATATTAGGTAAATACCTGAGAGTGATATTGCCATACACACTTAAAAAAGAGCCAAACATTTGTAGAGTGTTTGCACTAATTTCCCACAGCTTCAAGCAGGACCTGAATGAGGGTCTTGGTCTCCACACCCTCATCAAAATTTGGTATTATCAGTCTTTTAAAATGTAAGCTATCCTAGTGAATGTGCAGTTGAATACATCACATACCCCAATGACTGATGATAATGAATTATGTCGAACACATTTTCATACAATCTGAGGCCTTGACAAATGTTTCTTTTTGTGCTGTCTGCTCCAATTTTTTTGCCAAAAGCTTACCAGCTTAAATTTCTTTTTGTTACTGATTTGAAGGATTTCTTATATATGCTAAATACAAGCTCTATCAAAGTTTATGAGCATACTCTCTGTTTTCTTCTAGGAGCTCTATATGCTTAAGTTTTATATTTGTATTTACAAACAATTTTTGCATTAATTTGAGTATATTGTGACTTATTGTTTAAAAGTTTTTTCTATACTTTTGTTCTTACCACCATAATTATTTCTTTATATATGTTATACTAACCATATACATGTGCACCCATTTTTGTCTTGTTAAAAGGTAAAATGGGGCACATTGTACTTTCAGGAGTGTGTTTGAATACACATCCAATCGAATCAGGCAGCGCCAAACCGAAGTTGTTTAGGAGCACTTCAAGGACCGGAGCTAGGGCCAAGATTTCTATAGAGAAGATGCTGCAGCAAAGCAAATAAGTGATCTGACTGATTATAGGTTATGTAGTTGTTTCATTTGAAAATAAAAAAAGCCTCATTGGTTGTCTGTGTTTTCTTGTTCTTAAGTGTGACTTTCTTGGGTTTGGGTACATTGACTCTGGCTTAGGTTTTGGTTTGCATTTGTAGGCTGCCAAAGCTTTAGGACCACCTCAGTCTACTAACCTCCTTGTTTAACTACTTTAACAACCTCTAATATCTTACTTTGATGTGTTCGTCCATTCCGATGCTGATACTACTCTGGCTTGATGATTACTGCATTACAGTAAGTCTAGAATCCAGGGTTATGAGTCCCCAACACTGTACTTTACGTCACAATTATTTTACCTAGTCTCCTTTTCTGCTTTTCTCTATAAATTTTAGAATCCACTTTTTGTTTTGATTAAAAGAGTTTATTTGGGATTCAATTGGAGTTACATTATGATTATAGATCAATTTTAGAACAATTAATATTAAGATAAGTCTTCAATTAATAATAATAGTATTTTACTTACATAGTATAAATTTTAAGTCCAGTATTTTATTATTTTCAATGGAAGATTTTTATATACTATTTGTTTAACTCATTCTTATTGTTATATTCTATGATATTATTATAAATTTAGTTTTTATTTTATTTTCTAGTTTTGAGCTGCAACTATTTAAGAATAAAATGAATTTTTGTATATTAATCTTGTATTCTATAACCTTTTAGACCTAATGTGTGAATTCCACTCATATGAAATTTCTTGAGTTTTTCTATGGCCCAAAATGAGGTATCTTGTGGAATCTTTGGTTCTGGTGTTGGGTATTGTATTTCATAGTGTTGATTAATAAAGTTAGTAGATGGTTTCTGTATCTTTAATGATTGTTGAGTTGGTTTTTTCTATCAGTCACTGGGGCAGTGGGGCCAAATCTCTTTGATTACAGGTTTGGTTTTTATTTTCTTTAACACCATTTGATTTGGTTTCCTATCATTTGAAGCTCTCTCCCTAGATAAATTCATGTTAGGTTTCTTACATCTTTATTTATAACTTTTTCATTTGTCTTATGAAATTCCACTTTTAAATATTAATTTATATGCTTACCTTGACATCTATATTGTCCAATATAAATATAAACTTTTTCATTTTTAGTGATCACATAGTATTCCTTCTATAATACTTTTACTTTCCACCTTCCTGTGTTTCCATATTTAAAGTGTACCTTTTCAATCTTACATTATATTCAAAAATAAACTTAGAATGGATTAAAGTCTTAAATGTAAGACCTGAACCATAAAACTCTGAAAAGAAACTGCAGGCAGTAAACTCTCTGGCATCAATTGCAACAATATTTATTTGGTTATGTCTCTCTGGGTAAGGGCAACAAAAGCAAAAAAAATAAACAAATGGGACTATATCAAACTAAAAAAGGTTTTGCACAGTGAAAATAACCATCAGCAAAGTAGAGACAAACTACTGAATAAGAGAAGGTATTTCAAAATGACATAACCATTAAAGGGCTTTCATAAAAAATGCATGCATGACACATACAATTCAACATCTAAAACACAAAAATCATGGCTTAAAAATGGGCAGAGAACCTGTCGATACATTTCTCTAAAGACATATAGATGTACAGCAGACATAAAAAGATGCTCAGCATCACTAGTCATCAGGGAAATGCAAGTCAGAATCACAATGAGATATTGCTTCATACCTGTTAAAATGTCTATTATCTAAAAGACAACAAGTAACAAGTATTGGAGAGAATGTTGAGAAACGGGAACCCTCATTCACTATTGGTGAGATTGTAAATTGGTGCAGCCATTATGGAAAATGGTATGGGACTTCCTCAAAAAATTAAAAACAGAACTATCACATAACCCAGCATTTCCATCTCTGGGTATTTTTCTGAGGAAATAAAAAAGATATAAAATGAAGAAGGCCTATGCACCCATTCACTGCAACATGATTCACAATAGCCAAGATATAGAAGTAAGCAAATGGTCTATTGATAGGTAAAGGGTAAAGAGGATGTGAAATATTACTCAGCAATTAAAAAAAACAAAAGCTTGTCCTTTGCAATGACATGGATGGACCTAGAGTACATTATAATAAGTGAAATAATTGAGACATAGGCAAATACCATATTATTGCATTTATGTGTGGAGTCTAACAAAAATGAAATAGTTGAACTAAAAAACAACAGAGATACAGAGACATCAATAGAAAAAAACAAAATGTTGCTCCCTGGAATTATAGGAGGTGGTGGATTGACAAAGCAGGTGAGGGAGAATAAAAAGTACAAACTTCTGGTTCTAAAATAAATAAGTCAAGTGAAGGTAATGTTTAGCACAGAGAATATAGTCAATAATTTTATAATAACTTTATATGATGATAGATGGTTACTATACTTAATGTGGTAATCATATTGTAAGGTATATAAATGTGAAATCACTATGTTATACACCTAAAGTATAGTTTACATAATTTAAAAATAAAATGTACCTATTGTAGACAGCAAATAGGAATTTTTTATTCATTTTAACTTTAAGATAATTACTGATCTGTTTGAGTTTAGAGCCCCATTTTGCTCTTGGTTTTCAATTTGCCTCATCTTTTTTTTTCTTACCCTTCTCTTGACGTTTAAAAAATCAACTTGGTGTATCTGAATAGAAAATCAGGCAGAGATACAGAGTTAGGTATACCAGTTTGTTTCAAGGTTCTTTTTTTAAAGATTTTATTTATTTATTTATAGAGAGGGAAGGGAGGGAGAAAGAGAAAGAGAGAAAAACAGCAATGTGCGGTTGCTGGAGGCCGTGGCCTGCAACCCAGGCATGTGCTCTGACTGGGAATCGAACCTGCGATGCTTTGGTTCACAGCCCGAGCTCAGTCCACTGAGCTATTCCAGCCAGGGCTCAAGGTTCTTTTTATCTATACATTTTTCTGTTGCTTTTAATGGTTGCTGTCATGATTAGGGTAGGTTTTCTTAAAAACTCTCAATCTGCAGAAAGAGAACAGTGTGCTACTTCATCTGGCCCCTTTAATAAGGTATGAAAGAAGAAAGCAAAAGCCATACAATAGAGAGAGAAATAAAATTCTTATTTATTTTCAATTGGAGTATTTATGCATGTGAAAAATCATTAGGAACCTAAATAAAAAAGACTAAATTTAGTGATCATTTTCTTTTTTTTTTTTTTGCAGGTCTTGCCTCTATATTATAATGGTGATTTATACATTGCATACATTTATTTGTATAGCTTTATATCTTTAGGTTATACATTGTGTTTATGCTTTTATGGTGTTGAGTTTGTCCTGGACGATAGTTAGATTCCTGCTGAATTGTCTTTTATTCTATAAGGCTTAATTTTATTTTTAGAGTAAGTATATTTCCTTTCTAACTTCAGTCCTAGTGTGTTATATTGACTTACTGTTCTTTCTCTTAAAGCATATACTTTCCAGACGCTCAACTAAATTCCTTCTGATGCTTTGCAAAGTCCCTCCACTCTAGATGGTTGAGAATTCCAGCATTTTCCTGAAATGCTTGCAATTCCTCTCTAAATCTCACTGCACTGCTCTCTGGAATGTTTTGTGAAATCTTGCACAGGATGTACACAAGGACTGCCAGGGAAATCCTCCAACTCCACTCAAATCCATCTTCTCCAGCACTCTGATGTGCAAATTCTAACAAATTAAGCAGCTCCAAACTGTAATGTTTGCCTTCACAACTTAGTGAGACTGTCCTTTGCTTGGGCTCCACGCAGCCCTGACAGAAAGTCCAGTGATCATCTCACCTTATCATATGATGTTCTCTCACTGAGGATGATTCTGTGCAGCATACTGTGCCTGAATCAGTAGCTTCATATGTTGCTGAGGTTTATTATACTTTCTGATGGAAAGAGGGCAAATGTGCCATCAATTACTCTTCAATGGCTAAAGCTGATTTCTTCAAGTCCTCCAAATGAATTTTTAACTTATGGAAATATTTTGTTCTGCCTTGCCTGGTCCATGAGAACAGGATCTGTGTTTATCTTCCTCAACAATTTTTCTCTAGAACCTCCTAAAACCATCATATGTAAAACATTCTCTCTGAATATTTATTAAACATCTTAAAATAATGAGATTATAAAATATTCCTGGGAATATATGTATTTTACATCAATACAATGTTGATAAGATTTCAAGTAAGTAAAATATTTTCTTTATTTTAACACAAAAAGTAAGTAAAACACAAAAGCAACAAGGAGTATTTAGCTAAGGTTAAGGCTTCCTAAGTAATCTCAATCACTAGATATCAAAATGCTCGAAGTAGAGATAAATAATTTAGAAAACTGCGATCTGAGAAAATCAGCAGTCTGAAGTGTAAGATATTATAAAGCAAAATGTACAGTGAGCATCTAATCCTATGATTTCACTTGATAAGTATTTTTAACTGACCATGTAACACTCATTTTTCTGGACAAGTCAAACTGGAGAGTTGCCTTTCAGTGAATGGAACCATATGTGTAAAACAGAAATGTGGAATTGCTGAGAAAAGAAAATGAGAAAGCCACTGATGTTATCAAGTTATTTGTATTATGGTTCTCCAGAGAAAGAAACAAAAACAGCAGGAGATCATATATAGATATATGGGTATAGATGATATAGATATAGGTACACACAGATAAAATGAAATTTATTATAATGAATAGCGGCTAAAGCAATTAGGGAGGCTGAGAAGTTCCCCAGTCTGGAGTCCGCAAGTTGGAGACCCAAGGCGGTTGTGTGGGCAAAAGGCCTGGGAGCCACACAGCCAACAGGGTGGACCGCAGGCAGAGTCTGAAGGCCTGAGAACTCGGAGCACCGAGGGCGGGGGTGAGAGCGGGGGTGGGGGCGGGATATTCATGTTTCAGCTCAGTTAGGCATGTAGAGAATTCGACCTATCTTTGCCTTTTTGCTTTTTCAATCTATTCAGGCCATCTGTGGATAAAATGATGACCAAACACATTGAAAAGGGCCATTTCCTTTACCTAGTTTACCAATTCAAATGCTAATCTCTTCCAGAAACACTCTCACAGAAGTACCCAGAGTAATTTTAACCAGATATTTGGGCGCCCTGTGGCCAGATACCTAGTTCAAGTTGACACATAAATTCTACTACCATGCTATTCCTATTTCTTCATTCTTTTTCCTCCATTGAGTGTTTTTTGTTAATCTTGTTTATTACTGCCTTAACCGTTCAAATGGATTGTCTATTTTATGTTATCTGTGATACTTGGGATAAAATGACCACTCTGTTGTGAGAACAGTAACCTAATAATCTGTTAATTTATGAACGAATATCTAAGGGATTAAGCTGTTGTTTTAACTCTTTTTTCCAGATATCCATGCCCTGAGTGAAGGCTGGACATCCAAGATCCACCTGTATAACAGTGCCACCAAGTGACTGATACCGGCATTACAGCTACATTGTCCTTAGGGTCAAATAGGTCCTAGTGCTCCATCTAAACCTGTCTCTTAGGATGGTCCAACTATTTAGAGCCTTTTGTGTTTAGTGACTAACAGGATTTAATTTTAAAGAGACTGTGTGCTATGGAGAAGGTTCTAAAATTATATTAGTTCCCTGGTGGGGGGTCAAATTCTGGGACTACTTCCAGTTCTGGTGAGGAACTATGAATGTTCATTAGAAGACCCTAAAATAATATTCTTTTTGTACTGGATCCACAGAGTTGTGTTAGGGTGAAGTCAGGGCATTAGTGCATAAAAGTTAGACTTGTATATCCACCAGTTAAATATTATAGTTAGTTTTGATCAATAGAATTCATTCTAGGATTAATTTGTTAATAGAGACTAAATACTGCCAAATTTTAATCAGAAGTAACTTAAATTCTTAGTTTTTGACATAAAATTATATGGAAGATGCAAGAAAAGAATGTGGTACCTGGATTAGGACATAGAATGACTGTATCATTTTGAAAGATATTTATGATCAAAGTGCCAAATTGGAAAATATATATTACATGCCATTATTTCACACATGAATATAAAAAAGTTGTTTTAAGATTTCATTTATTTATTTTTAGAGAGAGGGGAAAGGAAGGAGAAAGTGAAGGAAAGAAACATCAACATGTGGTTGACTCTTGTACATCCCCTACTGAGGAATTGGTGGGCGACCAGGGTGTGTGCCCTGACTGGGAATTGAACCAGCAACCCTTTGGTTTGCAGGCCTGTGCTCAGTCCACTGAGCTACACTCGCTAGAGCAAAATACTTTTAAAATAGTTTCTTATATCTAAATAATGGATACAATATTTAAGTAGGCTTCTCAAGTTTAAATGCTAGAAGTGTAAGTTCAGGACAAAAATGACCCCAATGATTTATTAATATTATTTTAAAGTTTTTTAAAGATTTTATTTATTTATTTTTATTTTTTTAGAGAGGGAAGGGAGGGGGGAGAGAGAGAGAGAAAGAGAGAGAGAGAGAGAGACATCAATGTGCGGTTGCTGGGGGCCATGGCCTGCAACCCAGGCATGTGCCCTGACTGGGAATGGAACCTGCGACACGGGTTCACAGCCCACGCTCAATCCACTGAGCTATGCCAGCCAGGGCTTTATTTTAAAATTTTAAATAAAATATATGAATACATGCTATCTTTTGATGGTCAAAATGGTTTTGCCTATGTTATTTTTGTATTAGAATATTGTATTTTCATATAAATGATTTTCAGAAATATGCTTTAATATAAAGGATATGTAATATTTCCCCATGAAGACAAAGCCTGTGTAGGTGGAACAATACTTAATACAAGAAAATGGTTAAATTTTTCAAATATGTGACTAACAGTACATCTAATTTATAAATATACACTTGTCACAAGATTTATACTTTGGGGAGATTTTAATGTTTATTTCAAAAGATATCACAGCTTGAAATTAATTTTTAAAATATGTATTTTCTCTATTTTGATTTTTTTACAAAATGCTCTCTCAATTTCAGGAACATATTGCTCACTTTTTTCTCCCTATCAACCAGCTGATTAAGCAATGAAACATCCAAAACATTCAAAAATGTATAATCCAAATGCTGTAATAGAGCATTCCATTGTTTTAATGCACCATAGTTTTCTGGTCCACTCATTTACTGATGGACACTTAGGTTGCTTCCAGCCCTTGGCTGTTGTAAATTGTGCTGCTATGAACATCGGGGTGCATAGGTTCTTTTGAATTGGTGTTTCGGGATTCTTAGGGCATGATCCCAGCAGTGGAATTGCTGGGTCCAAAGACAGTTCCATTTTTAAAGGGGGAAATGGGGACAATTTTACTTGAACAACAATTTATACACACACATACAACAAAACAAAACAAAACAAAAAAGACAAATGCTGTAACAGAACAATGAGATCTGAGTAACCAGCTGGGTATACAGACGGTTGCAGAGCTGGTTAACTCCCCCAATCAATGTGATGGATATTACTTAAATAACGGACCACAGAGAAGCAACTGAAAAGAAGGAAAACTCCAATAAAGGATGTGTCAACATGCCACAAAATTGGAGAGAACCATTGCTCTTAACATTCTCAGGTTTAGTGTCACAGAATGTTTCCATATTTACAAAATATAGACATCTTCTCTCACTGCTTTACATCATGCTTTAGGTGTCTCAATACATCATCATAAAATAGAATCAAGCTAGAAATAAAAACCAATGTGATTTATTCTTACAATAGTACATGTCTTTTAATTAAAATATTGACCAGAAGAAATGTTAATATGGCTTAAAATACTGTAGTATAAACTCCACCTTCTTGCTCTTGTTATTCATTCATTGATGCTTCTTACCCATTCAATATCAAAAAAGTTCAGGTGTGTTTTAACCTGTACTCATAACTTTACAAGGAGTTATAAGGATATGGTCTTTACCTACTGATGTAAAGCTTATGATGATTCATTATACCCCAAATTAATTTTTTCTGAAGTCATTTATCGTCATCAAGTTTCTTCATGTGGCAGGTTAGTCATGTCACGGTGATTGCTACATCTTCCGTAGATTGACTTCTCAATGACAAGAAATGCATTTTCTCAAGGTCACTTTATCTCCCAGATATTCAAAAGAGCATTACTCTCTCCAGTAGATATGTATGAAGGGAAAATTATTTGGCTTGTTTTAAAACATATTTTACAGAGATGGGTGGGGAGAAAATAAAATCTTTGTTCTTGAAAGTGGTTTTGCATAGTGTATAATTCTGAGTCCCCTTATAGTGGAAACACAGTGTGCAGTAAAGTGACGAAGTCGTGTGTATGGGGCAGGATTATAGTGGGAACCATCCAGGCCTTGAGTGCCCTGGTGGTGGTTCTTTCTACTTCAGTGATGCAGGGTTTAGAGAGGTGGCCCCAAAATATACCCCTAATAGTGGTCTTTTACGATTCTTTATTCTCTATGACATATATCTTCTCTACCTATCTTAAAAAAAACATTTTCTCTTTCCTGAGCTACCTTGTACCAGAACTTTGGACAAAGAAAGAGTAATGGTTAATGAATGGAAACCATGAAATAGACATGGAACATAAGAGTGTCACTTAAACTAGAGGGAAGGGAACTTACCAATGATACGACTAGCAGTAGTTACTAAAGATAATTAAGACAAGAAACATTAACTGGGGAATATCATTATTCTAAAATGATAAAGAGCCACTGGCTTTAAAGAGGCATTTTCAACAAATATCAGACTCTCTATCTTTTGTTTATTGAAAATGATCTAGCCAGATTAATTAATTAGAACATACATTTTTAAAAAAGATTATGCATATAGCTCATCAATTTGTAGACTAGTTCATTTTGCTGAAGCCATAATGCCAGTCAGTTATATTCTAAGGAAGGCACTTCTATCACAAGAAAAACAAGCAGATGTAAGTCATCGTATCTAGTCTGTGATGTACAGGTTACAAAGCACTGTTGTTTGGGACTGCACTGTACTCCATCCCTATTTCATACGCTGAAGCCTGAACTCCAAATGTGACCACATTTGGAGATAAGGTCTATAAGAAGGTGATAAATGTTCAATGAAGTCATAAGTTTGGGGTCTTAATCCAAAGGATTGGTGTCCTGATACGAAAAGGACAAGAACCACACGTCTCTCTTCCTCTACCTGCAAACAGCAGGAAGGCCATGTGAGGGCGCCGTCGGAAGCTGGCTGCCTGCAAGCCAGAGAGTCACCAAACACCAAGCCATCTGGCACCTTGATCTTGGACATACAGATGCCAGAGTAGTGAAAAAATCCATTTCTGTTGTGTAAATCATCCAGTCTGTGAAATTTTGTTATGGCAACCTAATCTGTTTAGTCCAACAGTCATATTTATTTGTCCTAATAATAAAGAAAGGTAGTTAACTGGTATTGTTATTCTAGCAGTTGAGACAAAGAAATTAAGTGTCAGGAAGTTTGTGTGATTTGCTTTAAATCACCTAGGTAACAATTGATGGAGTCATGATTGAAGACCCATTCCTTCTCCTGTAGGAAAATTTCATATTTTACCAAGTGGTCCCACAAAATCCACGAATGAAAAATAGCCATATAAGGTAGCTTAACACTAGCATTTTTATACATGAGAAAAATAAATATTTTGAAAGTAACTTTTTCTTGAAATTAGAGGAAAACAAAACTATCAAAAGGTGAAGTTGTGATATAGTTAATCTGTCAATATATTAAAAATTGAGGTCTAAGTAATGAAAATGGTGTGATATTATCAAAAGAATAACATAGAATTTAACCTTATTTACTTCAAAGCACTGAAACATTATAAAAAGAGAATTATTGCTAAAAAGAGGATGTCTTTTTGAATATATTTACTAAACATGATGCACCCGCTTGACCTACAAAAGTCTAAGACACAAAATAAATTTCTTTAACATATCCATATGTCTTGAAAGATATTGCCATACTAATTCATAAATCCAAAAGATGTTTGTATCAGTTCCAGTGTCATCTGAACTCCCTTTTTAAGGTATTTCATTTCATATTTCCCCACACTTTACCCCTTACTGGGGGAATACTGTGCTTTTAAAAATCATGTTGGCAACATTTATGTCTAATTAACCACCATATGCTTAAATTACTCCTGAAAAGTATATGGATAGATATCCTTTCAGGAAATACAAGTTCTCATAACTACACCCCCACAAGTCCTATTTTTGAAGAAATCACTCAGTGTAAGTTTGAAGGAGAGTAGTTAGGATAGAAACTGTTTAAAGAGCACAGTTCTGTTACCATGGGAACTATAATCTCACCAGGCTCAATCCAGAGTTTATATGGATGCAATAAAATCCTGTCATTGATTTCTCCAGTTTGATTTTCTTTAAAAATAAAGAAAACCGCTACAGAATAAGTTAATGAGAAAACATATTTACTCTTTGTGTTAACCTCTTAGGGCATGAGCCCCCAAATCAGAAGTTATCTTACATGTCATACCAACAAAGCAAGAAATATCTAATATTAAAAGTCAGCCCTTTTCTCTCTAATGGTACAGACACTTTAGTTCTTATATTTTGAAATTGTAAATTTAAGGTAAAAATTAATTTAGTAGCAATGTAGGCAAAATATTATTCATGATATATGGGACTTAGTCATTTGCTTTATGCATGTTTTATATGTCTTAAATGAGGTACATTGAAAGCAGATAAATACATTAAAAAATCATTGTTATGTTTCAATTATCTGATGCTAAGTAAAGTCCAGATAAATTTGGAAGTATCTAGTTGAGAGTTTTCAACAAAGCAATGATACAAAATAATGAATTCAAATGCACTGCACTAGAAAATTTGAGGGGCCCCATTTGTGAAGGACATGAGGCAGTCATAAGTAAGAGAAGAGCAGATATAAACATTTTGAACGATTATGAGAAAATGTTTAGTGTTAAAATGCATTTGTAATACAAGGTATAATAATTCTAAATAGCATTTTTCAGCATTAATTACCCACAAAGAGAGGGAAAATGACAGACTAAGTTAGGAAATGCCTCCATATTTTGCATGCATTGTACTTGTTTTTAATACAGTTTTTCTTAGCTGAGTTACAATTACATAATCCTATATATCTTCGAATCAGAACTGTGAAAAATGCATTCACCCATTTTCACATCCAGAAAGCTTGTTAATAGCATGCAAGTTCAAGCAGTTAATCTGTAATAAATAGTTTGGCATATGTTAAAAATTCTAAAAGAATAATTTATATCAGGCACAACAGCTGCTTAAAAAAGAAGACTTGCTATCAAATTTCATTTACTCTTTCTGTGCTTATTTCTCAGGATGGCAATGGGATGAACACCAGGCTACTCAAGGGTGTGCCATCTGCGTTACAAAATCATATCTGGGCCAGAATTCAAGCACGCAAATTTAATTTTTATCCCCAGAAACTTTCTGGCACAAAATCACAAACGGCAGGTGGATTGATGGGAGCCTCTGAAGGGAAAGGTCTCTCTCTAGTGCTGTTAAAGTACTAGGTGTGAATACTGATCGGACTTTTCTTATTGAGCAGGTTTACGTTCTATCCCACTCTCCACCTATGGCAACCAATATGTATTTATGTATTTTCATACAAAACATATATAAATTTGGAATAATTTTTGCCCTCCTTACCAGCTGCAAGCTTCCCTGAAGACAATTAACTCTTCAAATATTTAAGGCCTGAGGCAGACTTTGGCATAGAGTAGAAACTCGATAATTACGTGTGGCCTGGAAGTATATGACCAAATCATGGGACAAAAACATCCCCTGGAAGGGGGCCATATCTATTCATTTTTGCACCCCATGCATTTACTCTGCATTCACATATTAGGCAGTTAGTGCTTCCATGCTTGTTGATGGATTTCTGTGTGTCATCCTGGCAGCGATTTTCATAGTAGGAAGACATAATTCCAAGGCATCACACATTTTTTTTTAACTGCTACTTCTTGTAGTTTTGTTGTTCTTTGAAAACCGACATTAAGGATATTAAGTTACCCTTTATGAGAAAATCATGTGAAAGGCAAGCAGAATTTAGTCCTCAAAAACTCTCCATATCTGAAAATATTTGTTTACTATCAAAAGAAAGAAACAGAAAATACCTGCATGTCTTGAAAGAAAAGATTTTTAATGAGCTGACATGTTTTTAAATAAAGTAACTGGAACTGGAATGTACAATAAATAAAGAGCTCATTGGGCACAGATTATTAAATTGCTTCAAAAATGCCTAAGGCGATGTAAAATTAGGTATAAATTATATTGCTCTATATGCCATATAATTGTTGTGGGCTTTTGACTTATTTTTCCTGTGAAGCCTCTTGACATGTAAATAGGCTGATTTTTAAAACAAAGACCTTTAATATCAAATTCTAGAAATCATGGAGAAACGCTTTTTCGTGTGTTATTCCTTGAAGCATTTACTGAAATAACGTTTTAAAAAATTAATTGGGAAACTGTCAAAATCATAAAAACAAGGCTAGTCTGAGAAATTGCCACAAGAATAGCCTAAGGAAAAGGACACATGAATGTTGTAGGGTTCCCTGGATGGGATTCTGGAGCAGAAAAAATTCAGCAGACAAAAATCAAGAAAATCTCAATAAACTATGGACCTTAGATCACAATATTGTATCCAATTAGGTGCATTAATTAATGAAAGAACTTTATATATCTACCAAGCTTGAAAAATAGATAAGTAAATATTAGATAATTGAAGCTATATTTTTCACTACCAGAGAAAGAAGTTACAAATAAGCAAAGAGAGGCTAGAATAAACTGTATAATATCAGACTAGATTGGAGACATCAGTTTATACTCATGTTTTATGAATAGGTAGAGAGATATATAGACAGACAAACAAGTAAATAGATAATGATTGATATGTGCACACACACAGGTTAGGCTATAAATTAATACTTCTTAGTTCTGAGTGCTGAGTGACCATGGAAGCAGTAACATCCCAATAGATTTTCATATATTAATGTTATGCCTTTTGGGAAGTTACTGATTAGAGGGCTAAGACACAGAATATACAAGATGAGCCTGGATTATCTTGTGTCAGAAAATAAGGAAATGTTCAAAAACCAAAGGGTAGGGCACATGTCAGAGGGACACAAAAAGTAAGTTGCAAGGGGTCCTGATGGGTATTTGATTTTTGAATTTGAACAACAAAATAAATGCTGTAGCATTGGATTAAAACCCCAAATATAAAATAACATATGGATATAAATGATTTTTAAAAATAAATGAAGAGAAGAGACACAAATTTTTTATGGAATTCCACATAAGATGTAGAGACTGCCCCTTTCAGGAGGGGGTTTTAATTATTCATCCATCCCTAAGTGTGTGTGGGTTATTCTTAGTGAGTACAAAAAGGGGAAAACATAGAAACTTCAGAATGAAGGGACCTGGCTGACCATCTCAACCAGGTGATCAAGTTTAACATCCCCAGTGATCAGTCATGTTGATGTCACGGGCCCCATCCTATCAATGATGTACCCCATCATGGGACAGGATGAGAAGGGCATTTAACCTCTGCAGTATCTTCTGGAAATTCGATTACCCCAAACAGCACATGAGGAAGAGATTGGGCACACTCCAACTGAGGGACACATAAAAATACCTAACTGATTTCTTTCAAAACTGTCAAGGTCATGACAGGCAAGGAGAGACTGATAATCTGTCAGGTCCAGGAGCCTGAGGTGACATGGATGACTAAATGAAATGTGATATCCTTAATTGAATCCTGGAACAGAAGAAATATATAGTGAAAACATTGATGAAGTCAAAATAAGACCTGGAATTTAATAAAAAGTAAGGTGCCAGTGTTAATCTCTTAGTTTGACATGCATACCACAGTTATGTAAATGTTATTATTAGAGGAAGCTAGGTCAAGGTTATATGGAAACTCTGTTCTGTCTTAGCAACCTTTCTCTAAATATGAAAGTATTACAAAATAGTAATTATAAAACACAAGAAAGTAATCCTTGTATCTATTTAAAATTTGTTTTCCATGCATTTGATATTCTATGTGTTATAAAAAATATACAGGTGCACATACAGGAACAAATATTTTTAAAATAAATAATCTTTGATATAAAATAATTTTGGCATTAATTCAGCTTTAGGTTCTATGCGATTTGTCACATAATTCACATAGTCCTTATTTTCTGTAAGTATACACTGAACTATATGTGAATGAGCCTTTCTATTATTCTACATATTCAAATAGTAATGTTTGACTTTTCCATATTTTAAACCCAACCAGAAATTCTGCAGAACCTACATTTTTTTTAACCTTCCTATTTTGGAGTGCTCCACAGTGCTTCAAAACTCCTGTGTATTTCTCACTCATAAGATTCTTAACTATTTTTTTTTGGAAGTATAGACAAACTCTCCTTAACTCTTAAGCTAAAACATTACTATCCCAAAGCATGTCCTTTGTGTATTTATTGACCTCAGATAAATGAAATGCTAGTGAAACTTAACCACAGAGCACACAGTTTTTAGCTGCTTAGAAAGTTGGCAAAAATCCTGTGCAATGTTCCAGGGAAATAAAACTGGGTCTAAGAAGAAAAATGAGTGCCTGCAGATGCAGAACACACAAATGTGCGGGTTAACGGGAGCCTCGGGAGATTCCCTCACACAGGTAGAGAACACACAGTGACGGCCCTGCCAGCCTCATTTCCTGACCTGTTCCATCAGAGTTCAAGTTCCTTAGACAGCCCATGGAAGTCTGGTCAGCAACTAGCAGGAAAAGTGCCACTTTCTGAAAAAACATTTGTGCATCCTGCAGATTTTAGCAACTTCCTTTAATTCACGTTAATACTCATAATCAAACAAATCAACATTCACTTGTTCTCTCAAGTCCACAGAGTCACAGATGGTATTTGTATGGTGATTTAAAACTTCATTTAGCTTAGTTCTATCAAGCATGGCTGCTCCAGCTTTCTAAAAAGAAAGTACCATTGCCATTCATCTTTTCTGTTGATAAAGTATTTCTAGATGGATGATTGTTGTATTTTCCATCATAGCTGCATAATGAAAACAGCTGTCATCAAAAAGCGTGAGTCATGCTGGCCGATCGGATATATATCTATAGCAAAGGTAAGGCTGCATCGATTCCTAGTGAAGAATTGAATTTTCTAATGTTCATTTATTTCTTAATAATTATTATTCACATGCACATCTTTTAAACAGAGTAGAACATGATTATAAGAGAAATGTGAACAAAAACAAACTTTTATTTTCTTGTAACTTTCTCTGAGCTAAAATGTGATTTTAAGACATATTTTAATAACTTAGGATGATAATTCCTGATGAAATAATCAGAAAACCATCAACCTGGTAGATTGCCACTACTTTTGATTATAGTTCTGAATTCCATCAGAGCATTAAGCAATTACTATTAAAATAACTGTGTTAATTTAGGTGAAAAACTCCACAGCAATTAATGACTCTACCTATGGATTTCTAATAGCCAAGAAAAAATTTCCTGCAATTCAGGTCAGGATAAAATTTGATTTATACATTTTAGTTAATTGTGTGAAAATTTTTATATTTTCCAAGTAATATTCTGTAGTTTTCTTAAATAACTCAATATATTAGAATGTCTGTTTACATTTTGGAAACTTTGGATAGGATTTTAGAATAGAGATATCTGAATCAACCATTTTATAAAAGTAATCCAATGAAATAAATACTTTCACAGCTACATGCCCTAGAAAATTTTCCATATATATACCAAGAGACAGATATATTTAAAAGAAAATGAACTATGACCTCATGAAATTTGTAAACAAATTCTAACTGGGGGAAAAAAACATAGCCCTAGAACTTTCCATAGAATATAAAGCATTTTTATAATGACTAAATATAAGTAAAACTAATATATTATTTAATACATACATTGGTAATAAAATCATTTATGATAAAAGAAAGTAGGTTAATAATAAAAATAATTCATATTAGTGTTTTTTGGGGTGGATGATGCAGAAATGGTGATACCATGGGAGATGGAAGAAAAACAGAATTAATTCAATGATATTAAAAACTGTATATTTTTTGTGCTCCATATAAGTGCAATTCTATCTTATGCTTCATGTCTTAACATGCATTTTTTTAAAAGGCCTTGTTCACTGGATGTTGTATTCTAAATACTGGGCTACTAAAAGAGATAGCACTTGACCTCCAAACATATTAAAATGCTTCCTGTAATCCCTGAGTCTTTAAAAAGATTTTCATCATCTTTTCTACTTAAGGGATCTCGAATATTGGGTATACTTGTTGCCTCACAGGAGGGAAGTTCCTTGTTGATAAGAACATTATTATTTTTGTGAATTCTAATACTGTCATTTACCTATGCACCTCTACCAAATTATAACTCATTCTATCATCTCTTTAGGGATGGAGACACAGCCATGCAAATGCTTATGGCTTAAGTCTCCCAAACACATAGTACTGGCTATTTTTCTCAATGTCCTTTGGGGATCTCCACAATCCAGTCATTTGTTTTTCAGGGAATTTCTATTTATTGATTTTCTGTTCCCTATTGCAGGTCTCTTATTTTCCTTTCTGCAGTTTTCCTACCAAACTGTACCTGCTTACATTCAGATCATACTTGGACAGGAAATACAAATACTTCTAAAAGAGAATATCACTTTTAAAGGATTTCCTAAACAATTAAAATAAAAAAGAATTGCAATTTGGAAGTAGACCAGACAGTCCATACTCATATAATACAGGTTAATCAGGAAGGATAATGGACAACTTTACACTGTACTTTCACATTCTCCTTGTTGCTCGTTACACCTTCCATTGAAGTATAGGTATTCATGTACGAGCAATGTAATTATCATGTCATTGATCACAATGGCGTTGAAATTAACTATACTTATCTCTTTAACAATTAGATGTGGCAAGCTCTGAATTAACTTCACACACTTGAAATATCAAATATGGCCCTGGCTGGTATGGTTCAGTGGATTGAGTGTTGGCCTGGGAATCAAAGGGTCACTGGTTCAATTCCCAGTCAAGGTATATGCCTGGGTTGTGGGCCAGGTACCCAGTAGGGGGTGCATGAGAGGCAACCACACACTGGTGTTTCTCTCTCACTCTTTCTCCCTCCCTTCCCCTCTGTCTAAAAATACATAAATAAATAATCTTAAAAATAAAAACTAAAAGTGTGCTTTATTTAAAAAAAGAATATGAGATATGGATGAAGAGAATTGACATTACCAATTTTGTCTTGGGGGACTTTTGAAGCTTTACTTCTTTAATATTTAAGTATGTAAAAGACAACTCTACTTATCTAGCAACTGTGTTACACAGAAGATACTTGTTATCTAAGCTTACATTTTAAAATATTTAATAAGAATAAAAAAAGAACCTAAAAAGATTAGAGGTCTCATACATGTAAAATGAATCTTTATTAAAAAAATGTTTATTCTGGGTTACTATTTACATAAATCCACCAATGTTGTTAAATATCCTAGAATTCCTAATCATTATAGATCCTTGTCATTTGCATGTAATACAGAATAAATCACTTCATTACCATGAAGATCTTTGTTACTAGATGTGGTACAGGAATACAAAGAATGTTTCTTTATTTTTTTTGTTTATTGTTTACTTGTGGGGTTTTTCAGAATACTGAGAATCTTGGCTTTTTAAAGCATACTGGTTTTGTAGTTATTAAGAGAAAATTTATAAAGCTAAGGCTTAGAGCCAGAGAATGGTTTTGAATGTCAGGGGCTTTTACTGAATACTCTGAAAATACAGTCATCTGTTTAAAAAACAAACAAACAACACCAACACATCTGAAGAGGGTTTGTTTTTCTTACATTTCATAAAATCAAGGAATAAGACATTACTTGTATTGAGTGAGGTACTTAAAAGTGTTACTACGGACTCAGCTGTTAATACCTTTCCCTTTCGCTATCCTCAGGTGCACCAGCAATCCTCTTGATTCTTGCCTTATGGAATCAAGATGGCTGCTGCGATGATATACATTGTGTTTGTACAAATAAGCAGAAGTGTGGAAGGTTGAGATCAGCTCCATCACTTCCATGCTATCATGAAATTTACACCTTTCCCTCAAATTCCCAGTAGAATTATGATTATATGTCATTAAAGGTGTCACAGAGCTGAAAGCACTTAAGTATTTTGTTCCCAAATTAATACGTACTAAGGTACATAAGCGGAATGAATATAAGTACTCCAAATGTGATTTGGAACCTATTTTCAGTTAAAGGCTTTTGTTTGAGATGGAGATTTAGGGCACAAGCAGTAATGGTTGCCAGAAAGTCAAGAAATTATTGCAGCAGGTAAACATCAGTTATAGAACTGAGAGAGAAGAATTTTAATCTGGTAGCAAAGTGGTTGCTTTTGTTTCATTCTGTTGGCAATGATAACTTGTCAAGAAAATGGCTGTAAAAATGAAAACTAAGAGAAAGAGAAAGCAACGATTGGTAGCTGTTAATAATTTAAATGATATGGAGAAATGAGAAGAGTAGATGTCAAAACATGCCTTTAAAGTTTGAGCTTCACTCATTCGGAGGCTTAGCTATGTAGTAATAAGGACAACAAGGAAGTTTTATGGGAAATGATGATAAAGATAGATTACAAGCTTAGCTTATGAGAGTACCCCAGTTTGCATAACAGTCATCCTGAAATGCAGAACTGGATTTTGGGACTAGAGATGCACCCTCAGCCTGCGGAACACAAATAACAGGTGAAAGTGTGGCCATAGATAAGTACACCAATGAAGAGAGTACAAAAAAAAACGTGTGAAATTCTGTAAAAACAATACACAGCATTCTAGTTTGTAAGTGGTTTGGAGTACCAGAGAAGCAGCAAGGATAAAAGCAGAAAGAGGTGACCTAGAATCTTTATGCAAAATTAAGTAAAGAATTATCACACACCTACTCTGTGCTTGGCATCATGGTAAGGGTTAGGCGTGCCACAAAATGAGACCCAGTTTCAATCCTCCAGGAAATTGCCACTTAGATGAGAAAAGTAACAAATCTCAATGACAATACGAGAAACAGGCCATTATTGCAAACCCACATGCCCTCTTGAAGGGAGTTTCATCCAGATACAGAGTCACTGGAGATGACAAATTTGTGGAATTAGAAGGATAGTCTCTTTGATGTATTCCATGAAGGTTTTAAAAGTAATGTTAATACTCAGTTGCATGTGTACACCACACTATCTTTATTAGTTTCTCTGTTGATAGACACAGATGATTTTCATATCTTGGCTATTATGAACAATGCTGCAATGAATATGGGAGTGCAAGTATCTCTCCAAGATCCTGATTTCAAATCTTTTGGATATATAACCAGAAGAGGAATTGTTAGAACACACTTAGTTCTATATTTAGTTTTTCGAGAAAACTACACTGTTTTCTGTAGTGGCTGCATCATTTACGTTCTAGCCAACAGTGTGCAAAGGTTTTGAGATTTATTTTTGTTTATATCTAATACATTAAAGTTATTTGAATGAACAAGAATATTATGAAAAAAGAAGTGATCTTAAGAAATGTGTTTCTGGCCCTGGCTGGTGTAGCTTAGTGGATTGAACACAGGCTGCAAACCAAAGTGTCGCAGCTTCGATTCCCAGTCAGGGTACATGCCTGGGTTGCAGGCCATGACCCCTAGCAACCGCACATTGATGTTTCTCTCTCTTTTTCCCTCCCTTCCCTCTCTAAAAATAAATAAATGAAATCTTTAAAAAAAGAAATTTGTTTCAATTGACAGAGGTGCCAAGAGAATGAGGATTCAGCAGCACTTGTATGTGAACCTAGGATCTCACTGATGTTCCTTCAGGAAGCATTTATGATTTGGTGCAGTGGGAAGGAAGATAAAATGCAAAACAATACTGAGGGCTGTGTGGATAACAGGAACACAGCAAATATAGAATATTCTCGAGAAGCAGGCTGTTGAAGAAAAAGAAAAGATGACAAAAGTAAATGTGAATATAGAAACTAAGAACAGTTTATACTTTTAGGTGCAAGTGAATATTATTTTAGATGTTTAATATATTTACAAAAATGGCATGTGAAAATCTTTATTGCCAATTTCTTTCTTCTTTATGAAAATTAAATTTCAAATAACAAAAGTGATATCCATTTATTTTTAACTTTCCGAAAGATTGAAATCAACTCTATTTGACAAACTAACACAGATTGCAGAAATACGATTTAAGGTAATATAAACCTGTATTTTTCAGTTTTTCTTGGGGACAGTGTGATGTCACACAAGTATACAAATTGAATAATTAGTGATTTAATGTAGGGGACCATTCCATGTGGCATGGGAAATGTAGCCCAGCCCCTCTCGGAAAGGCCAGTGGGGAGCTAGGTTCAGCATACAGGACCCACACCCATGGGTAGGTTTCCCCATGGGGAATCAGGCCTGCATTGTACCTAGGCTGCTATGAGACTTGCTTTTGCTAAAACTCCCTCATCCTGGATTGAGGCAGCAAATGTTTACTGCCTATCTTTACCTTCCTAAAGTGTGTGCTGAGCCTCCCAAGTATGCAGTGTAACCATTTTAACCACTTTTCCCCTTGATTTGCAACATCCTTCTTTTTGAAGTAACTAGCAACATTCCTTCCTGTGTTATCTATGCAAGGTAATCACCTACAGGGAAATTGTGCATAGTAAATGACGACCATCCTCAATGTAATATACCCAGAAAAGCAATAAAAGCTTGTCTAGGTGGGGGTCTGGACCCTCTCTCACTCAGAGAAGGGCCATGCCATCCCTTTTTCTCCATAGGACTTCTGTAGTCCGTGTGAATTTGTTCGTCGCAGCCATAACACACAAACCTTGCGGGCCAGGGTCTGCATCAATTTAACAATAGATTAAGTGATGACCCTTTCAATCTGTGTTAGGTATAAATGGTTCAGAATACTGAGCCTAAGCTTGGCTAGAGTAGACACTAACACCCTGCTGCTCCCCTGGTAGTTTGGCAGTAATCTACAGGTAAGCAATATTACATGTACAATAAGCTATACAGAGAAATTAAATAGTTTTATTTGTGTTTGTTTGTTATTAAACTTCTGGTAGCCTAGTGAGTCAGGCTGTTTTTAGAGAACCTGGAACTGTTTGTCTGTGTGTGTGGGGTGGGGGAGAGGTAGACCATGGTGTCCCAGACTGTACCCCATGCAATACACCTGGCACATGCTTCCTTGTACCTGTCTGTTACTGATAAAGGCCTGATTACATAATTTGTAATACACTTTAATAGCATTGTGCAAAACCATTACATCTTGAATGACAAAGAAGTGCAGAAGTTATAAAATAAATTAAAAAGTAATTTTAAATTACTTCTTAGTTTCACTAATTTGCTACTTCTAGAAACATGTTACCTGCAATGTGAGAAGTTTCTATCTGATTTCCCCCTCCTAGACGCCATTAACTTAATCAAATCATTGTAACTTGGTCCTTGCCAACCTCATTACCATGTATTATGTAGTTGTCTTTTAAATTCATTAGACAGAGACCTTCCATTTAAAGCACATTAGTTTCTCACTCTTCTGAAACCTTTAGCCAGAGGTGAAAATTTATAGCATCTATTGCGTATTCATAAAAGAAAGACATTTGATAGAGGATTTTGTATTGGAGTAACAGCTGAAGCAGTTTTACTCATAAAAAGAATAAACTTTATTTCTTAGAGTCTTTCACTTATTCCTGTGCCTAGATTTATATTTTCTAGTTGAATCCTTTTAATTAAAGCCACATTTTTCAACAGGGTACTACTCACAGTTCTGGGTGGAACCATCCTTCTTGTCCGAGGCCTTGTGCATTGCAGGCTCTTTAGCAGCATTCACACCCTCTAACTCACTAGATTCCAGTAGCTGCAAAACTTTTACAAAACGTTCAGGTAATTTCAAAATCCCCAGATGGGCGTCTGGGTTGATTCCCATTTGAGAAGCACAGACTTAAAGCTTCCACTTCCTTCAAACTGCATATGCTTTAGCCTCACACAACCTGCAACTGGCCTAGAGAGCAGTTATGAAAAGAAGCATCATAGAAGTTAGAAGATTGCTCTAGTTAAAACCCAGGATATGGCCCTGGCTGGCGTAGCTCAGTGGATTAAGCACGGGCTGCGAACCAAAGTTCACAGGTTCGATTCCCAGCCAGGGCACATGCCTGGGTTGCAGGCCACAGCCCCCAGCAACTGCACATTGATGTTTCTCTCTCTCTCTTTCTCCCTCCCTTCCATCTCTAAAAATAAATAAATAAATCTTAAAAAAATAGGATATTACGGGAATGAGGTGTTTTTTTTTTAATTCATACAATATTGTGACTTTTAACTAGCAAAATGTCATAGGAGTTTAAATTGTTTAACTTGTAACTGAAGAGCTTTATACCTTAAAAGTGATACAGTTTTAATAAACTCCATTTAACTAAATAGCCCTTTTTACACAGAAAATATCATTAAAATGACTGTGGACTGTGAATTCAGGGTGTACACACCATTTATGTGTTAGGTGCAATGAAGTGTAAAGCATGTGACTAGAAGTAGATGCTTCTATAATTGATGAAGTTAAATGTGAAATGCAAGGCCCTTTGTGCTATGTTATATACTTCCTTCCACAAATTGAAAACTTCATGAAGAAATATACATTCTTGAACCTAATAGTGTATTACTATTTATGCATTCAGTAGTTACGTTTAAGAAGATTATTTTTCCCTTTGTAGAGAATTCATTAATACATTACAGATTCTTTAAAAAATCAGTGTATGTGGAAGCACTATTTAAAAAAAAACTCTTGATAAAGAGAACTTTCTATGCATTGTGATTCCTTAATTTAAACCATTTTAATATTTGTACTATTATTTTATTCCTAAGAAACATATAGCCATTTGGAGATAGGATGAATGGATAGGGTGAATATGTAAACTGGGGCAACATGAAAAAGCTAAATTATTTGCATCTGAATTCATTGAAAAATCAATGTCAGTTCAAGTCAGGGTTTCTAAGTCTTGCTACTATCTCTAAAAACATACAATAAAGTATAACTTTCAAATGGACATATTAATTTAAATATAGTTGTTTAATTAAATAACTAATATAACTATAATAGCAAGTGTAAATAAATATATATGGTAAATAAAAACTTTAGGTATTCTAGTTTTTCTTTTTGTATAACCTAGAATTTTATTAACCTAAAATGTCAGTAAGTCTTTAAAAATATCTACCTTTAGGATAATATATTGGTTCTTAATACCATTGCATTAAAATAAAATGCGATTAGTTTAAAAAGGAAATGTAATCACAAAGCCAATTAATGCTGTTGTATTGATTAACTAATATCACCAGTAAGTGTGAAGCTGCTCTCAAGCTGTCTCTTAATAAATATTTTCTTTATAACAATGGAGGAGATATCAAGGGAAACCATTAGCTAGACTCAAAGGTGAAAAATGTTTTTTCATCACAGAATGGATGGCAGATATGATATGCATCTAGATATGCATTTAGGAAAAAGACTGCGTGTGTGAGAGAGAGAGAGACACAGAGGCAAAGAGATTTAAAAGGGGAGGGACAGGGAGACAAACACAAGGAGAGAGAGAGGTAGAGAAAAACCTAGAGAGAAGAGCAACGCACTTAGGTTTTATGGCTAAAACACATTTCCCACATAAGGGCTCGTTGGCCTCTAATCTCAACTGTGTTGGCCTCTCCAGAGTCCTGAGGTCCTACACATGTAGAGAAGAGTGTCCCAGGCATCAGGAGTACTTTTATAAGAGAAGGATAATGTGTTTTTTTCCCCAGCTGCCAAAAAACAAAAAGATTCAGTGGTCTAGAGATGTAAGCATAGCTTAGAATTAACTGCTTTTGCTTCACAATTAACTTTAATGAAAAAACATTTAGTGAAATAGAAGGAAGAGATTCTACTTGATTACAGGAGTCCACAACTGCTTAACTAGTATACAATTAATTGACTAACTGGTACATCTCTGAACCTAGTGTAATTTTGTTCCAAGTGATTAAGAGAATGATCTGTCAAAATTTGTCATTATTTTCACATGCCTCAAAACACCACAAAGATGGTGTTTATTTCCAGCAACGTTGCACTTCCTACCATGGCTCACTGTGCTGTCCCACCCTGGGCTGAGTGCTTTCCGGGAGATCTCATGTCTCCTTCAATCTGCCTAACAACCTAGTGAGGTAGGAACTGTTATCGTTTGCATTTCATTGATCGGAAAACCTGAGCTTAAAGAGATTGATTTGATTTCCTAAAGTTTAAGCTATTGCTATAAGAAAAGGAGCATGTTTCCAGTGTTGGATACTTGCAAGTCCTACAGTGCTTTGACTACTTTCCTCATGTATTATATAAGTTAATGTGGGATTGAATTACTAAGTCTGATTAATCAAAGGGAACCATTAAAAATGCATTGGAACTTATATTTGCCATTGTGCCAACAACCCTTTTATAGACACACATCCATACCAATAATTTTCTCCTTCCAGAGTTTGCAACCAAAATTAGTAATAAAAATGTTTTTCTATGAACTTACACTAGAGAATTTTTGAAGTTATCAGGTAGGATTCTGTTCACATACAGAAATATTAATCATCGGTCAATTGTCCTTTAACATTTCAGAAGTAGATGGGAAAGGCCTTGTAAAATAATCGGCATTCTTTTCCAGTTTCACCCAATGAAGGAATTGGTTTCAAAGCACATCCCAATCAAATACTTGCTTCTCACACTAAAATGACTTAAATAATCCACCCTGGCGGGAAGCACCAGCAGAATGCAGAGATTAATGTCCAAGAATCACTAAAATCTCAGAACATAGAGATACATCCAAATTGTCACACATAAAACACTTCAAAGTTGCAAAGAGTCAGGACCTTAATAGTTCTCACCACACAAAAAAAATGTCATCTATGTTGAGTAATAGAGGTGTGAGCTAATGCTGTGGTGATAATCACACTACAGTATGTGTGTGTGTGTGTGTGTGTGTGTGTATTCACATATATACATACATACCTATATATATCTCAAATCAATACAATGTACCCCTTAAATTTATGCAGTGCTATATGTGAATTATATCTCAATAATAATAAAAATATATCCAGGCCAGTAGCTTCTTTTCCAAAAGACTGACTGGACTCAGCTAACTTTTCTATGCATGTTACTCATTGCATATACTCATAATTTATCTCAATTAATTCACAACAACTTAATCTAAGTGAAATCTATGTGAAGTATATTTCTTTGTTTTATAATATGTGGAAACAAAAGATTAAGTATATTAAGAAACTTGCTCAAAAGCTGTTTTCCTGATGCCATCATCTGTTCTTATTTTTTTTAGCCTACACTAAATTCTAACATGGCTCTTGGGGCAACAAATCTTAATATACTCTAATGTTTAATAACGTAAATTAAATCACATAATTTCACAGTCAATGTGACTTAGAGCACACATAACTGAAAAGGATAATAAAAAGATGACCTCACCTGAATACTAAGTTAAGACCTCTAAAATTCATTAGCTATTTTTCACAGACATGAAAAATACATCAAAGTGGATATATAAAAGAGAAAATAAACTTATTTTACATTATTTCAAGAAGTAAATCATAAAATGATAAATGGATTCAATTGGGAAACAAAATTTGGAAGATTTTTCCAGCAGCCAGGTAAGTTACTTTTCTTGTGAGACATTTAGACCTCTAAAGACAGCCAGAGCTCAAGCAAACAGACAGTGCCTTGAAAGACAGCATGTGTAGTCAACTGCAGAGCCTAACATTTATCCTACTAGGTGATACTTCCACTTATATCCAAGTCAAATGTTTTGGGACTCATTTTGTTGTTATTCCAATTCAGTGCAAGTGAAGTACCAGCAGCTGTGGTCACCTTCCAGAGCAGCCAGCACAAAGGCTACCCTGTATACACATGGAATGAGAATGCACGTTGTTTCCAATATGAAGCAATCCAGTCTGAATTTTAACATTTCCTTGTATATAATTTAAGATTATTAATCAAAAAACGTTGTCTTCGGCATGAAATACTTTTGCTCCCTGGTTTCTCACCTAGTTTAAAGTTTTTCAATTTCCTATCACCTTCTTTGTTCTGTGATGAATCCTAGCTGAGGCCATCAGTTCCTCAGCTAGAGGGTTGAACATCTATTGTAAATACTTACTTCCAGGTTTGCTTAATTTACAAAATAGCATGTCCCAGGGAGAAGAAAACCAAATGTCATTTCTTATTGGTCCTTATTCTCAGCTGCCTAGTACAATATTTTGCAAGCACTGAGTTTTTGTTTCCTTCAGCTTTAATTTGAATTTATGTTATGCCTGCATGTTATTTATGAATACCCTTTAAGTTATCATTGGATACTGCTCTGAGGCATTGAAATTGCCTAATTAAAATTTCAACAAACAGATTTAAGGTCTCTCTGATTACAACAAAGTGCAATATTTCTAGAGTGAAGATACTATTTTAAGAGGGGCCTGATTGCTAGAAAATGCATTTAAAGTGTTAAAATCCAGAAAATAAGGTATGTTTGCTTAATTAATTCACTTTTATTATATTAATAATATTATTATTAGGAAATTCGGCATATTAAGATGAACTACCTTAAAATATATATTTTTTTGCTTTTTTCTTTTTTATCTACATGCTGTAAGCACTAGATCAAAAAATAGATATAATATGTGTACACAATAGTCATTGTAGAACTGAACAAAAATGAAATCACTTATGTCAAAGACAAAAATGGAGACAGCACACAGACATATAAAGGACACTTAAACTAACCTTAGAGGATTTTACCCATTCCAGAAATACCAAGTCTGTTCATGATATTTCTTAACTTTCTTATTCCCTTGACTTATGGTAGTTATCTTGATCCGTAGAAGAAAGAAAACCATTAGGTAACCAATCATCTGAAAAATCCAAATAATTTTCATATTTATCTTGTCTGTCAGCCTCTCCAGACTGATTGCTCCTGTAGCCTCAAGTTTCCTGGCTTGCAGATCAAAAGCCTTGCAACAAATTCATCTTTCTGCTTTGTTTTATTCAGTATGCAGATTTTAGATTCTGATAACACATCAGCACAGGTTCAAAGACCTCAAAGGACCTTATTGACAAAATGTATCATCAGGTTCAAACAAGCTATTATAACTCAGTGGCTTAAAATCATCCTTAACATTGATTTATAAAATTGTTAATACTATTAAAGTACAAAGCATAATAGTATGTTAAAAATTATTTGTTTACCAATCAGTTCAATAATAGTAAATAACAAACATTTTAATAAGGTACGCATCTGTGAAAAGTTTGCATTTCTATACATTACTGAGATAATATAATCACTCAAAAAGGGTAGGGGCAATGATTTTTGTAGCAAAAGGAGAAAGTTGAGAAAAGATAATAAGGATTAGAGTTTTGATTCAACCTCAGGAGCCTTACATATTTATATTTCAGTATATATTTTTTCTTTAGTTCAAATTTTTAACTTTGAGGCTCACCAAAGTATAGCTAGAAAAAATATATATCTCATGTAGAATGAAAAAATTTCATTTACAGAATTCTAAATTTACAAATAGGCTTAAAGATGGAACTCAAATTGGTGTATGGTTTTAATTTTAGGAGCATAATTTCAAAATGCCTTTAAGTGTCCTAAACAAACTTCCTCATTCAAACATTCCAAAGGCAAGTCATATTTCTCAAAGACCAGAATTAAAGTGCATGATATTTCTAAGAAATTTGGTGTATTTAGATTGACTTATATATATTTAACAAATATATGTGAAGTGATAATAGAGTGATTTGATTCTACAGAAACAACACAACTACTTAAATTCAAGTCCTTGCTTTATTATTATATCTAGATATGACAAACGATGAATTCTTCCTTTAAAGACCTTAAAATGGTAGTAATAATACTTAAATATAATTTGAACTGCAAACATGAGAGCACATAATAAGGGTCTTAAGAACAAGGCATTTGAGGAACTGTTGTAGTTACCCCACAGACATGGCATGGATTCCTCCACCACAAATCCACAAATCGTCAGAGACGTGGGAACTGATGACACCATATGCACCAATGAAGAGGACTGGAAAAATTACTCATTTAATGAGAATTTTGGGGGAGAGTAGAAAAATCTTGTAAGAAGGTCTGAAAGTGGTTTCAGAGCTGGAAAAGAAAACTAACCTGGAGTTATATTGTGGTTAGAGGGTAGGTGGAGATGACTGTCCCTCCATCCTGGCCTGAGGATTGCGTGAGGATGGCACCCCAGCATTAAGGGAGGGAGCATTGGGCTTTCTCATTGGCTTAATCACATATGGGCAGAAAAGAAAGGGGGTGCTGGGATTTTAAGATGCTAGAAGACAAACATTGTAAATAGAGTTAGACTCATTATTCCAGAAGCAAATCTGATTTTCTGTAGAGAAGCTTCACTTTTTTTTTATTAACAGTGTCAGCGTCATTCATCATGATCATTACCAGAACTATTCTTACCAGCATATCATCATGAGTCCCTGCTATCACAATCACGTCGTGTATAAAATGATATGAATTACAGATTAATCTGAGGGTATTCTTATAAATGCTTTTTTAAAAAATAACTAAAGATTGACACAAATTTAAAATGTAAAGGTAATAATACATTTGGGTTTGGATGCCATCCTTAATGCATTTGAATTTTTCTGGTTCATACTTGAATAAAAATGAATAAATTATTATTTGCTTGATTATTTAGAACCTCTTTAAAATATATTTCATTTGGTTTAATTTAGAATCTACTTAGCATACAAAAATCTTACATTTTAACATAAGTTACATTTTTAAGTTTGTTGTAAAAATTAAAATGTATTTGTATGCTATTTTTGCTACTAAATAGACAAATTTTTTGACTGGAGAAGAGTAATGCATTGTATGTGATCACTAGATTTTGATTTTGTGCAAAAACATTTGCTAATTTTTGGCATATTCAGTCCCATACTTATTATTTTTCTGTCATGTGCAAAATACCAAAGAATTTTTTAATTTAGACAATGTATCAAGAAAAACCCTTTTTAGTTCTTAAATACAATATTCCTTAAAATTATACCCTTGAAACATATAGACAAATACTTTTAATTTTTCCATGAATTTTGGTGTAAGTTTTACATTTCAGATTGTATAACTTTTTTTGGTAAAATTTGTAACATAAGTCACAAATATTACTATATATTTAAGATTATGGAATCTGGAATATACTGCTACATAGAAATTTTAGTCAATTATATAAAATCACCAAGGTCTATTCTGAATCACTTTAATAGGCTCATATTTTCCAGTGTTTAGTTATTTTGAAAACAGGAAGAAAGCTATTTGGGCAGCTGACCAGTGGGAGTTATTTCTATGCATTTCTTTTATGTAATTTAATAACCATTCAGAAGATAAACCAACCTAAATCAGAGTGTTTTATAAGATGTTCTATATGTACAAAATAGATATCTTCTTTCCTTTTGCTGCAGTTGAAATGTATATATATTTTTTATTCCTTTCATTTTGTAATGGGTTGTGTGTTAGCCCTTTAGAAGTATAGGGCAGGTTTGCCTTCTGTATCATCATGGCCTCTATATAGTGAAAAACAAGTTTTTTTTTGTCCTCTTAGTTTTACATGATCTCATATGCACATGTCAATAAATATAATTCAGGAAACATTTATTCATTAAAGGCTACAAGATTTCCTAATTATCAGAGAATCAGAATTTTAGGTGATAAAGAAAAATCTTTATTTGGATATTTTATATTTTGAGAAATTATAGGGAAGACAATACAAGTAAAATTATTATTTTTCAGATTTTACATATTTTAGTTGCATTTAAAATAAGCTGTTCATTTATAATTTTAACCTTTAACCCACTGTGAATTTTTTTATGGTTTTATAATAATAAGAAGAAGAATAACAACAATAACAACAATGGGTTTTTAAATAATAATAATAATAATGAAGTGGAGATAAATTTTTTACAACTAAAAACATTACAGAAACGTAAAAATGTGTGTTGATGAGAGCCCTTCTTCCCAAATTTCAAAAATGAATTCTATCAGTTTGCTAATGGTGCATAATGAACTCCCCCAAACTTATGTTAAGAAGATACCCATTTCCAGCACACAGTTCCAGTGATCAGAGGTCTGGTGTTGAATGGATGGATTCTCTTTTTAGGTATAAGAAGATTAACATCAACATGTTGGCTGGGCTGAATTCTTGTTCTGAGGCTCTAGAGGAAAATCTTCTTTCATGCCCATTTTTATCAATGACATCAACTATTAAGTCAAAAGAATAAACTAAGCCATTTAAATAAAAATGTTTTGTAAGATGACCTCTGCAACAAACAGATATTTTCTCTATTTGCCAAAGTTAAAATTATACTTCCTTGTGGTTATGTGACTGATATCCCATTTCCTTGCTACTTGGTACCAGGTAGTACTCTCTACCCCTTGAGGCCTTCCTCATTCCTTGACATGTAGCCCTTCCGTCCCTAAGTCAGAATTTATATTGTTCACATATCTGACTTCTTTGATCAGCAAAAATAAACTGTTGTTAAAAGGATCATGTGATTAGGTCATAACTACCCAGACACTTTCCATATCACAAAATTAACTGGGTCATACAACATAAGCAAACCATGACAGTAAAATTCATCATATTTACTGTCCTGGAGATAATGCAGAATGTTTTCACTGGACAAGGATGGGAAATCTTGGAGGCCTTCTTAGAATTCTGTTTACCAGGCCCTTACCTTATATCTTCACACGTGCAAAATGCATTCATCCAGTCTCATTTTTTCCAAGATTTTCATTCATTGCAGCATCCAAGTCCAAAAACTATCCTTTAAATAGCTTCAGACCCAAAAGGGCCACAATTTCACTTTCTAAATTATCTCAGCCAGGAGCAGATGAAGTATGTGGAGTTTGTTGAGAATGCAGCTGTAGTTGGTGCAATAGAAACACACGCACGCAAAGAGGAATCTGTTTTGGGTTTTTTTCCCTTCTTGATTGCTTTAGCAGGGACTCATCCTCAGGCCTTCCGTCTTGGACTAAATTACAGCACTATTTTTCCTGAGTCTTCAGCTAACAGGTGGCAGATTGTAGGTCTTCTCAGCCTCTATATTGCATAAGCCAATTACTTACAATAACTTTTTCCTATACATATGTCCCGTTGATTCCATTTCTCTGGAGAACCCTGACTAATACAACCAGGAGATTCTTCTTTCCAAGCTGGTTCATTATCCATAAATTCATCAAAATTACCATTTAAGAGCTCCTATATCATTTTAGTTCCAACAAATTTTACCCTAAGTAATCAGATCTTGGAAGTGCTTCTCTAAATGCTCTGGGTCTGGAAAGCCAGATTTTTGAGAGCGGTTTGCCCCACAACCTCAATATTCTAAGAAGCCAAGAAAAAAACATTTATTTTCAGGATATACAGCTTTTCTGTCTTTTAAGGTTGGAAGCGATAACTTCCAAGATCTTAACATATTAGAGGCAAACCTGGGAGTATCATTAGTTTTCTTCATTATATATATATATAGTCCCATACAAAATTCAAAATGTGTGCAGATTATTAATGTATATCTCAACAAACAATTAGAAAGTAATCACATGTGCATAAATGTGAGCTTGGTATAAAGTTACATGGACAGCACCCCAGAAGCATCCCCAATGTCCCTACCAATTACTACTCCACGCTCTATTTTGAAAGGTAACCAATTACACTGACTACATTATACTGTACATTATACTGACACATATTTTTATACGTTAAGTAAGTGGCATTATTCGTCATTTACTATGCTTTTATTTAATCTTTATTGTGTTTTTCATTATCATTTAGTCCCCTTATACCCTTCTCCCCTAGCCCTTACCACAATGTGTCCATGTCCAAGAGTCCTTTGTTCCTTTCTGCTCAATCCCTCAACCCTCTAACGCCCACCCCACAAGCTGTCAGCTGCTCTCCATCTATGAGTCTGCCTCTGTTTTGCTAATTAGTTGAGTTTGTATTTCCTAGTTCTTTTTATTTTAATTTCTTTGGTATACGTGTGTCAGAAAATTATTTATTATTTTATCTGTGGCTCTTTCATTCATTCATTTTGAGATTTATGCATACTGTTATATATAGCAATATGGTATTTGAGGCACATTTATATACATATACTTTGGCATTATTTAGGGGAATAATTGGTAAGTCAGTTACATGATTATTTTATTTTGCCCATCATCGTGCCTCTGTGGACCATGGCTAGGAAGCAAGTCTTCCCACTGGAAGCTATCCCACTGGACAAAGACTTGTGGGCATAGCACCCTGGAGACACAGGCCCACAAAAAGACAGGCATTTAATCATTGGATTCCCTCCCACACACCTTAAAGCACACAAGCAGTGATATAGTATATTCCATTGTCATTTTTTGTGGATTCTATAAATATGTATGAACATGTTTCCTGAAGTTTATTTGTAACATCAAAGTCTAACTCATGGGGGACTTTGTGATCATTTAGAGATATGAACAGAGTGGGGAAAAACCTGGATGGTTTTTCATGCTTACCCCAGCTGAGACTGAACAAGAAGACACAAATGGTGATGGACAAAAATGGACTTGGGGTGATGAACACACAATACAGTGTGCAGATGACATGTTGTAGAATTGTGCACCTGAAACCTACATAATTTTGTTAACCAGTGTCACTCCAATGAACTCAATAGAAAAATTTAAAAAGAAGACTCTGCTTTATTATTTCAGCTCTTATACTATAAACATGACCTTTTTTTTTTGTTTTGATCTGTTTAATACTATATTTAAAATTTTTTACTTCTGTTTGGTAATTTTGCTTTTGCAACTGTCTTCCAAAGTGCTGGGCTAAAATTCTGTCTAGGGTTTGTTTCTAAGAGCTAGAAAGATGTGACATGTCTTTCTGAGAAAATATGTGTTAGATGAGCTTTATTCAGGCATGAGCTACAGTGTGGTTGGTTGTGAGCCTAATGTTCATGAATCACAATATGGTACCTCCATAAAAAGGAAGAGGAATTTCACTGATCTGTTCATAAGCTGCTCTGGAAAGTGCTAAATAACACTTTTAGTATGTGCCGAAACTATTGAAAATATTTTTTAAAACATTAAATTTTTAGGTTCATGATAGAAAAATTGAGTAATATTGTAAGGATGAAAGCCACAGAAATTTAGGATCATGTTTCCTAGGGTCAGAAAAATGCTAAACCCTTCTCAACTAGTGCTGGCTAGCTTACATATTTGAAAAGGCAATGTGGCATAAACATGCTAAGTTTCTAATGAGACTGTGTGTCTGTGGACCAGAAACTGAAGAAAAAAATTAATATCTACCAAATGTTATACAAGAAAAGGTTTATGTTAACAGAGTAGGCTTTCAACCTTACAATACTTGCTTATGTTTAAGGATTTGGCAAATGCATCTATGTAGCACAAAGAGCATTTTAGTTGTTGAAAATGTTCTCATCAGAGAGTCACAGGAACCTGGCCTTGTATGTCTCTTTGCAGCAATAGTTCAATATTCCTTAACAGAATGTTCCCGGTGACTCTACAGAACAAAAGTGATGGTAAATAGTGAGAATCAACTGTACAGTACAGTGGTACAGCTGGTGGAGCCCTAAGATACACAATGCTTTGAGGGAGGAGTGCTCAGGAAAAACTGAAGGCAAAAGGGTAAAAACTAGGACATGAGAGGAGTGTAATGATTTTGGTATTTATAAACACAAACATTAAATATAGCTCAGGTCCTAGTTAGACTCCTGAAAGTTCTTACATGGAATGACCAGTTGGATATTATGGAATGGTTTAAAATAGAAAGAAATAGAAAAGAGAAAAAAGAGAATGTATTCAAAGAATAATAGCTACTATTTTTCATAATTTGAAAGAAAATAGAAGTCACACTTAAAAAATGAAAACTTAACAAACCCTTAGCAAACACAAAATTAACACAAAGAAAAACCACCCAAATATACTATAAACATGATCCTGAAAATAATTATAAAGACAAAAATCTTAACTCTTATTACATATCTAAAATCTTAATGATATCTAAGTGGAAGAAATATCAATAGAACAACTATAAGGAAGATCATTTTCTGGAAAACAGTGATAAAAAGTATTAAAATAGCCACAGGGAAAAAAATGACACATCATATATAAAAATTCCAAAAAAAAAAGAATTATGGTCAACTTCTTGTCAAAGATGACACATGCCAAAGGACAATGAAGTGACACTTCAAAATCACAGAAGACAAATAAACAAGCAACAACACTAAAATTCTGTATCAGATAAAATGTGTTTCGAGAATAAAGCAAAATAAAAATTTTCAAAAATGTGGAGAGAATTTATCACCAGCAGACCTGAAATATAAAACATGTTGAAAGAAATTCCTCATGTAGAAATTCAATTTTAGAAAGTGATATTTTGCAAGCTTGTAGAGTCCATGATTCTAATTTAGGAAAACAAGCCTACTAATTAAATTATGAACAGAGTATCCACCCCAAAGCAACTAATTTACATTATTCTCAGAAGCAAACTAGTCCAAAATGTACTGGTTTAAAACTATAGCCATTTAAAACAATGCTCCCAGATTCTATGGATAAGGAAATTGAACAGGGCACAATAGAGTTTTAATATCTCTGCTCCGCTGGGTCTGAGACTTCAGCTCATAAGACTTGAAGACTAGAATTAACACAATGGTTGGAAGTTGGTATTAACTGGAAGCTCCTTCACTCATATGTCTGTCACCTGAGCTATAATGACGTGAAGACAAAGACTGACAGCCATCGCATCATTTCTGCCGTACCTTCTTACAGTCACAGAAAATAAAAGTCTTCCAAGTTCACAGGTAGGGATGTTGATTCTGCCTCTCAAGAGTATCAAATATTTTGCTGCCATTTTTTAAAACATGCATACCTACCTATAGTCCCTGATTCTCCTTCTGTCTGTGTTACTGTTTTTTTCCCACAAGGTCTGTAGTCTGCTGCTTCTTTCTGAACGGCCTGCACCTCTTCTCTTCTCACTCTTTTCCACAAACAACCAGCTTCCTCTTCTCCTTGAACAACACTCACATGACTAGCAATGGTCCTTCCACACCTTAACACGAGCCATACTACCACAATAAGAGAAATTACCCTTTTTTGATTCCTTTGGAGAGTATGTGACTGGCCCCACACCATTTTTAAATAAGACCACTTAATTCATGAGTCAGTGACCAGCCTGAAGTAATCAAGGGCCAGGAAAGGGGGACAGAAAATGGAGTGAGGGAGTTTCATGTCTTCCCCTGACTGGGGGGTGGAGGGACATGTTTGCTGTTTCTGTGAACATTACCCTGGAATGCATGTAACTATACACTATGGTAAGTGTTTTATCAATGTCATCTGACTGTTGGTTTATGAGAGTACATCACCAGGTAATAAAAGTCTTGTTATAACAAAAGTTTTACCAGCACAAGTCGAAAGCCATTTATTTGAAGCAGTATTAAATATGCAAAATATGAGTTAAAACCATCTATATAAATTTCTCCTCTTTATATGTCAAGGCTGTTACACATTTGGAAAAACTATAGACAAAGCAATGCTGATACAAAATGATTTTTCTAATCTTTGAAAGAAAAATGAAGGATCCAACATCATGCTTTTATGTTATAATAAAACCAATATCCTTAACTAAGAGAAAAAATAAAACTTCGTCTTTTTTTAAAGCTTTATCTTAAAAAAGATTTTAAGTGCTTTTTTTAAAACTTCAAGTTGAGAATAAATTAGAAAAATTTCTCCTTTTATATTAAAATGATAATAAAAACTTTCCTAAATTTAATTAAAGCCCATCAAACATTTACCATGTAACAGCCACTACATAAAGAGTTCACTTCTACTTTCTATAATAAAAGTCACAAAAACCTAGGAGGCAGCTATTATTACCTTCATTTTACAGATAATATTACTGAGGCTGAAGGGTTTAAGTAACTTGTGTAGTATATCAGTAAGGACAGAAAAAAGATTACATTTAAACCTGTCTCATTCCAAAGTGGGGGAATTTTAAAAAATATGTTATAGTAGGCATTCTACCAAACTGGTACATGAGAGGCTTAAAACCTAATTATAATTTTATTTGGATAAAGAAATTTGATGTTTCTTATAGTAAGATATTAAAACAACAAATAGCTTGCATAAAATAAGGTTATTGAATCTCAAGAAGTTTAAGTAACTTAGTGAATACACACAACCTAAACCACGGGCCACAACCTGAACCCAAATCTCGGTTCTCCTGTGCTGCAACATTCTCACATTTTACTTTGCCATAACATTTCATTCATTTGGAACACCTATTAAAACCCCTTTCACAGTCACTACAGACCTCCTTTACCTACCTGAACACCTGCTTCTCCACGGATCTTTTTATGTTACTCTACATAACCGTAACTTCCCAGAGCACTTACTCACGATACTATCCAATCATTTATTTGTGGTAACATGTCATGTATTAATCTAATAGCATAGTGACATCACTTTGATGAGTTTGATAGTTTCAAGAAGATATGAAGACAAAAAAGTCAGATAGATGACCAACAGGTCCATGAAAATGCTCAACATAATCATAATTAATGGTCAGAGAAATGCAAATCAAAACCACAATGAGATATCATGTCCTATTTGTAGAATAGCTATTTTCAAAAAGACAAGAAGTAATGAGTATTGCTGACAATGTGGAGAAAAAGGAACCTTTGTGTTCTGTTGGTGGGAATGTAAATTGATACAGACATGGAAAAGAGTATGAAGTCTCCTCAAATAATTAAAAATAGAATTACCATATAATGCAGCAATTCTATTTCTGAGCATTTTACCAAAGAAAATGAAAACACCATGTAATTTGAAAAGATATACACTTCCATGTCCATTGCAATATTTACAATAGTCAAGACATGATAGCAACCTCAATGACATATGCATCAGGTGGCATTTTTAACACATATGGCATTTATGAGATATATATATATATATATATATATATATATGATTAGCTATAAAAATAATGAAATCTTACCATTTACAGAAACATGGATGGATTTTGAGGATGTTATGCTAGTGGAATAAGTCAGACAGGAAAAGATGCATATCGTATGATCTCACTTATACGACAAAAAAAAGAAATCTATGTTTGCCTAAGGTGGAAAGTCATGGGTAGGCAAAAAAAGGTAAAGAGGAGTCAAAAAATCAAAGAAAATATGGTCAGTATTACCTATCTTTTACTTACCATAGCACTTATTTAAGAGTGTGTCTTGTATGTGGAAGCTTATTAATGCAGGAACAGGAAGCAACATTAAAATGCTGATTTAACCTTGCAAAAATTGTCTCAAGTGCACCATGCATTAGTTTCTCAAAAAATATATATACTTCAAGGAAAAATACATATGTTCAATTAGACATAATTATTTAAATGTCTTACTTACACAAATTATGCTCTAATGTGCTATGGTGTTTGCTTTAAAATTCATTCAAAATATGTATGTAAATCACTGCAACAATATTAATTGTAAAAATATATATATTTTAATCAATATATCTTCCCAGTGTTCTTTGCTTAAAGATTCCACTGAGCACAAGTTGTGAGCAAATGTCATCTAGTGCAAACAGTACATTACAGCAACTGTTAAAATTCTTTTCAAGAAATCAGTTTGGTGCTTTAGAAAGACCAGCCTATGAATAGAGTTCCACCATGACCATTTTAAGTATCTAGTTGAAGTTATTAGCCTCCCTCATGAAGATTTTACCAGATAATTTACTTTAAATTGTTACGTACATACTTCTAGAAAGAACCAAAAGCTATTTAAATGTATTGAAAATGAAATAGATCCTTTCATCAACACCCTCAAATGAAAAAAAAATAGACATTTTATCATTAAAAATGTTGGCTTGGAAAATACTTTTTAAAAGATTTTATTTATTTATTTTTAGAGAGGGGAAGGGAGGGAGAAAGAGAGAGAGAGAGAGAAACATCAATGTGCGGTTGCTGGGGGTCATGGCCTGCAACCCAGGCATGTACCCTGGCTGGGAATCGAACCTGCAACACTTTGGTTCGCAGCCCGCACTCAATCCACTGAGCTACACCAGCTAGGGCATGCTAAATATTTTAAAAATTCAGATGATTACTTTTAAATATGTCAAATTAATGCAATCTATTATTTTTAGAAATATCTATTTTAGATTATTAAACATATGCCAAAGTTCAGGATCACCCCTTGGTTGCACATAAGCAGGTTTGGGAATATCTACACCTGACAGCACTTTTAAAACTAAATCCTTTTAAATGCACGTGACTCAAAACTACTTAGTGTTTCAAGGGAGTACCCCTTGTAATCTCTAAGAGACTTTACAACCATGATAGTTTTAAAAGCTATTTAAATCATCCCCCAAATCAGCACTCTTAGTTCTGCTCTATTTGATTGGTATGTTGCAACTAGCTAGCTTCTATTTGCATATGGAACTCACTTTGCTTGGATTCTTTAGAATTAAATATTCAAAAAGTGAAAAGGCACATCCTTCATCCTGCAACATATAAGAACTAGTTAAGGTTTTGTTCTGTGGAAGCATTACTGAAATCATGGATGATGGGAATATGAATTACAATACAACAGAAAGCATAATATAAAATTGGATGTTGTGACAGTCCATAATTCTTTCCATCCTCCCATTACACTGCAACTTGTCCGGCCTGCAAAAACACCCCATCTCCTTCCCAATCTCTGCTATTCCCCACCACACCTCCATTACCATCACCAAAACCTCCATTTCCCCTAAAGAAGTTGATTTTTTTTTAAGCTAAATAGAAATAAAGGAAAAGTTTTCTATTTTTGTAAGCAAAGCAGTTCAGGTCCTATGGAAATATTGTGCTTCACTCTTCTCTTTCATACAGTGCCTACATCCAAACCTCTCAACACCTAAAGAGAACATCAGCTGATTTCCCAAATCAATAATGTGCCTCCGCTAATGGTGTCAGCAATGAAGACATTTAAATGTATTTTTCTCAATTATAGATATTGTAGTGTACATTTTGTATGTGACTATATTAACAATAAATTAGGTATATTGTTTCCATATGGATTGATAAAAACATTAATCACATAACTCATTTCTTTAAATGTAAGTGAATTTGATTCCCGCTATTGATGGTGACACGGTATACTTACTTTAATAGATTTCTCTGGGTTGATTGAATCTTCAAATATTTAATTAAATTTTTCTTGTATATAGAAATATATCCGTAGGTACCTAGGTGAAAGATAATGGTTTTTCATTCATCAAATAAGATTTCAGAGAACAGAGTAATGGCTTAAAGTCTTGTTCACTGTCCAGAAAAAGGGAAGTATACATTTCAACCCTGAAATCGGAGTATTATTTGTCCAATGAGGAAGGATGTGTACAAGATATTCTTTCTTCCATTTTAGCATCTTTTGTATGAAATATCTTTGACTCCCTGTGATTTATGCAGCACAATAGTTTTTTTTTTAATGACACATGTTAATCTTTTCCCCTTTCCATTACCTGAATATATCAGTATACTTTCTTGTTGAAATAATTTGGGCTAGTAATTTGCAAATTCCCTCTGACAGCACTCAAGGCATAACACATTTCTCAAGTCAGTAGGAGCCCTTGAAATGTGTTTTCACTATGCCTGCTGAAAAGGAAACTAGGGAGGAACAAATGTGCAAATGCTCAGAAGATCAGAAAGAATGACTCCCCTTGTTTCACTTACATAGCATTGACTGTTTCCTTCATTATTTGTAACCAAGGGCTATAAGGAAGTTTCTCATTTTATAATTAGATTTCACAATCAGATTTTTTCTTCCTGTTTCTGTGCTATATTTAATGAATTTGGACTAAAAAAGAAAAGCTTAACCCAAAACAACATAATTCCCTTAAAATAAGTTTTAAAGTATTTCCCAAAAATAGCATTACATCAACATATACACCTTAACCTCAGTGAGTGCCCGTGGAATACAATAACAAAAGGCTCTGTCCAGTTGAAGTGTGGAAATAAAGATTTAATTTTGTGACTAATAATGACAATGGCAGGTGTATGTGGCAAAGTATTAATATAATTCATATTTTTAGAATTCTATAATAATATTTTATGACTTTTGGCCTTCAGAATTTTTGTGTTCTTGAACTTCTGCCCTTGGGACACGTGCCACAGAGACTACACAACAGATCCTCAGATCCGACAATTGGGCAAATCTCTGCTCTTCTACTTACTAATTTAAGCAATGAGTTACTTTTGTTTTAACACATAGCCAGGTTTAAAATTTTCAACATATAAGATATAACCCATTGTAATAATATCTTAAGTGCCTAAGTAGCTACTTTTTTTCATACTGTTTAATTCCAAAGGTCAGAGACCTTGAATTGCTAGGATGACTCAATAAGTCATTAGGAAACTACGCACCTTCCATCTGTCTGTCTGTATATTATCTATCTATCTATCTATCTATCTATCATCTATCTATCTATCTATCTATCATCTATCTATCTTCTATCTATCATCTATGTGTCACCTATCTATCCTTCAAGAATGAACTGAATTGCAAGAGGAAACATTCAACATAAAACAGGCATGTGCTGTGTGTTCTTTTCTAACCTAAGATTATCAGAGAATGTCATTTGAATGTAATCTTTTCCTGGAAGTGTACTAAAACCTTCCTTCCCAGATTAAAGAGAAGGGAAATTAGATTCCACAATAGTGAGGTGGTAGAATGTTCCTAGAAAATATTATGTTGGGGAAGTTATTACATTATCTCTGGAAAATTCAATCTCCTACCTTTACAACTGAGTTGCAGAAAATCTAGTCCTTTACCTGGGTACATTCTGCCTTTGTAAAATTTGTGGTTTGATTGCTCCTAAGAAAGACGAAGAGAAAAGATATCCAGCAATCTTTGAAACACCTCTGTTTTTCCATTAGTAAACTAAGTAATGTAATGATATCACTCTAAAAGTTATTATCATTGAGACATTGCCACCTATAATTTTGGGAATACTGTAGAGTAACATGGAAACTAAGATGATCTCCCACAGTCCCATGCTTTATTCCACAGGAATGCCATTTGGTGACACTTTGAGCTTTTACTTCCATGCACATCTGCCAATGTATTACCACAACCTGGTGATTTCCAACATTCTTCCTATCACCACTCACATAGAAAGTGGTACTATGTACGGAAACTGGTGTGTCGCAGGTTGTTCATGGCCTGATGTGCCAGAGTGAAGACCTCTGGGTCACCCAGGCCCAACTCAGTTCACCTGTCTGAGGAGGAAATCAAAACTCTTATATACCATTAACATGCTCGACCATTTATCAACCCTTAGTGAGCCAAAAGCCTTTAATCTATAAATTATTTTGTATTATTCTCCCTTCTACCTCCAAGTTAATGAGCTACTTCATCAAATATAAAAATTGTACTTAGGAATTTATGTCACCTTCTCACTCTCTCTGCCCCAAGGGGACACAGCAAAAAAGGGGCCTGGAGCTAAGTGCACCAGCTCTATTGTTGAGATGTAGAGCAAGTGCACCTGGCCCCAAACTACAGGTTTCCTGGTGTGCCGAGCAGCTGTTCTCATTAACTGCATTTCTAGATTCTAGGGGAAGAGTGTTCTTGAATTCCAAAGGGCTACACGTGTCACCAATGGGGGTCTGTTTTACAGATGATTGATGATTAGACTGGAGTGTAGAATCTGCGCTTATTAATAATTTTAGATTTACATGTTCTTTTCATCCCTTTATGTTTACGACATTCTTCTTTGTGCCTTTATATAGACCATTTTTTTCTGTCTTTTACTCTAAATTACTTTCTATTCATAACACACCTTATGAATTCTGTCTCACACGGTACTTACTCTGTTTAATATCCTATGAGTTTTAACCTTTCTCTTTTTTCATCTTTAGAGGAATTGAATATTTTTCTATAATATACTAAACTAACATGGCACTTCAATAATTGTTTGAAATATGGCTACTTTTAATGAAGGAGGATGTGGGCACCAAAAGGATCCTGAAGTCCTACTGCCTTTTCTGAAATTCAACAACATTCATCCTGTTTCACTTGCCATGGAACCTGTGCAATTACTTTTCAGTAACCAGTGAAAGGAGAATCTGTGTACTTACTACAAGGGCACTTCCTTGGTTCCTTAAAAAAATTCACTAACCCTTTTGTGAAGTTTGAGGGAGGGCTGATGCATCCTGTTGGGTAATTAGTGGGCAGTTCTAGATTTCCAGTATTTTTGAGTAGAAAGCTAATGTGCAAGAAGATACTTGCAGAAATATAAATACTTCATGTATTCTATTTATTCACACACATGCATTGACTACTACTCCTAGCACAGTAAACAAAGCTCCTGTGTCTGGACAGGCGGAAGCGGCCTGTGGCAGCCCTGAAATTTTGTCCCTTGGATGTCAGTAGATGTCCATTTGGGAGGAGTGAAATCGCCACCTACAGCTGGTGCACTCCAAGATCTGTCACTGAATTTGTGACATTTAAAGCCATGTTTTCTGTGTAAATAAATCTGCTTGCCAGTGACTGAGGCTGGAATATTCAGGTGCATTCATTCTTGGAAGATTTGATGCTGTGCTGCTGGACATTTTGGCCCAAGGCCTCCATGATGATGGTCATACCAAATTCTCTTAGGTATGTTTGGCAGTCTAAGATGTTTTTACTTCTGCCTCCCTCCTTCTTTCCCTCCCCCCTTTCTTGCTTCCTCCTCTTTTTCCTTTACTCAAAGCTGGAATCAAGTTCTAGCAACCTTTCAGACTCTCTGTGTTTCCTTCTATTTTTTCTCACAGGCATTGGGCCTCATAGACATCTAGCAAGACTAATTTTGACTTGTCTGTATCTCAAGAACCAGACCAATGCACAGAAAAACAATGAAGAGACAATGAAATGTATACAATCTGTTACCAGAAACAGGTATTGATAGGGACATAGAGAAAAGGGAACACTTGTGCAATGTTGGTGGGAATGCAGATTAGTGTACCCACTGTAGATAACAGTATGGAGGGTTTATAAAAATTAATAATAGAGCTGCCTTATGACCCAGCAAATCTACGTATAAATATATGTCAAAAGAAACCCAAGGCACTAATTTGAAATAACATATACACATCTATGTTCATTGCAGCATTAATTGCAATAGCCAAGTTACGGAAGCAATGCAAGTGCTCATCAGTAGATGAGTGCATGAAAAACGTGTGGCATGTATATGCAATGGAATATTAGTCAATCACAAAAAAGAATATGGATCAAACCTAAAAAAGAATCCCGGGCTCACACAGCCTCAGTAAAAGCAAGGGAGGGAAAGCCAGTAGAGGATAGCGACATTACATCAGACAATACTATCATTTGTCTTCCATATACTGGAATTAGAATGAGAGAAATTAATTGAGTGACTGTGGTAATTTATTATGAATGAAGTTACTGTAAATGGTGTGGTGTATGTATAGCAGGTGGGGGCAGCATAGCTGTGAATGAGGAGCTGGTCCCTGTTTATTAAGGTATTCAATCAAAAGATTTTCCCTTAAAGCCAGAGGCGGAATATTGAAGCCTGGACCTACCATGCAGATAAATTACTGAATCCCTTTTGTTCTCATTTTCCTAATTTTAATAAAATGGGATTTGTTTTAAATGATTATATACTACATATGAAGAATTTTAAACTGTACCTAGCATATTATAAAAGCTAGACATATATTAGTTATTATTTAAAACACATGATGTTTAACAATCATGGACAAGAGATTTATCAACATTTCTAAAAGTATTGAAAGTTATTGCTTATTGAACAGCAACTTTCTTTACAATACAATTGGTTCTTCAGTTGAATTTAATAACCAAACCCAATTCAAATATAGATAAAAGTTGTAATTTTACTGTTTTATCCATTTTTATTGAATGTGTCAGTGTTACAATGGTTAATTAGTTTTGAAGTGTGCAATTCTATAATACATCTGTATATTCTGTATATTGTATTGTGTATTCACCACTTATAATCTTAGTTGGCAGAAACTCTCAGAAATATTTTATTGTGTATTTATTTTTTTTTGCTTCTACTTATTTTTAAATGGCATTATAGTCATATTGTGTGGATGATATTAGTTGTATGAAATAGTTAAGTAACAAAATTTTGTTAACAATCTGAGCCATAGGTGAAAATAAAAGATAGGATTGAACATTTTATTATCTTGTAATTAGTTCCTCATAAAATTAGTGATGTTCTCAAGTAAAACTACTTTTTAAATTACATATTTAAAAAAGAGGTGTTTTAAAATGGAAAAATGAGGTATCTCATGAGCATAAGGTTAACATAAAGAGCAAAAATGATTCGAACTGTAGGAACACTCCCATTATTAATTTGTAGGACTAAAGAAAAGAAAAAGTTTAGTTTTATTTTATCATTTGCAACATACATATGGTATCATTGAATGAATTTAAAGAAAAAAGAGCTGTCACAACATGACTCACTTTGTTTTTATTTTTGAGATTCTAGACAGTATTTAAAAAACTCAAATAAAAGTCTATGTATAGGAGAATATACTTTCTATACTAAAAGTTCAAGACTTTTATTTGTAGAAGTTTTTGGATGACAAGAGTAGATATTGTGTCCAATTATAATGGGCTAAATTACTCTGAGTCTTATTTTCCCTTAGTAACTGCTACTATTTTTAAACATTATAAAAATATACAAATATTAACTTAAAATACATCTGGGAAGACCTGAAACTTTAAAATTCCTAGAAGAAAACATAGAAAAAAGCCAATTGACAGAGGTATTGACAATGATTTTATTTATTTACTTTTTAGATAAAACAAACAAAAATAGAAACAACAAAGGCAGAACATAAGTGTGACTATATCAAACAAAATAGAAACAATTAACAGAATGAAAAGGCAACATATGGAACAGGAGAAAATATTTGCAAATCATACGTCTGATATTGGGTCAATTTCCAAAATATATAAAAACTCACATAACTCAATCACGTACAACCTAGTTAAAAGACAGGCAAAGAAACTGAATAGACATTTTCCCAAAGAAGACATCCAAATGGTCAACAAGTGTATAAAAATATGCTCAGCATCACAGATCATCAGGGAAATGCAAATCAAAACACATAGATGCCATCTTCCACCTGTTAGACTAGACATCATAAAAAAGACAACAGAGAGCGAGCATCGGCAAGGATGGAGAGACGGGGCCTTTTGTGCACTGTTGGTGGGGCTATATTTTGGTATAGTCACTATGGAAAATAATATGGAGTTCCTTCAACAAATTTAAAATAAAACTACCCAACCGCACATTGATCTCTCTCTCTCTCTCTCTCTCTCTCCCTTTCTCCATCCCTTCCCTCACTGAAAAATAAATAAATAAAATCTTTAAAAAACATAAAACTACCATAGGATTCCAGCAATCTTACCTCTGGGTACAGATCCAAAAAAGAAAACAGTATATTAAAGAGATATACCTATGCTCATGTATGCACATGTTTACTGCAGCATTATTCTCTTTTTAAAGAGACTATTATTTCTTTTTAATGATAATACTCCTAGCAAGTATAAATTTTTAAACATAACTTTATTCGTAATAGTATTGGAAACCAACTCAGCGTCTGTGAGTGGATAAAGCAATAAAGAAGACGTGTTACACACACAGAGCCTGGAATATTCTTATAGCCACGAGAAAGAACAAAATCCTGCCAATTCTGACAACAGGATTGACCTGGAAGCCATTACTCTAATTGAAATCAGCCAGACAGGGAAAGACGAATACTGTAAGATATCACTTACACGTGGGATCTAAAAAAAGTTGACCTTGAAGAAAAAGACAATAAATTAGTGGTTACCGAGGGTTATGATGTGGCCAGGCAAATAGGAAGATGTTGGTCAAGAGGTACAAACTTTCCAAGAGAAGATGAATAATGTCCAGGGATTCAATGCATATCATTGTGATTATAGATTTAGATTATAGATTGTGATTATGGATAACAAATTTGTACTGTATGAGGGAAGACCCAAAAAAGGAATTATCTTTTGGAGGTCAGGCCCGTTGTAGTACAGGTCTCCTCTGCTAAATGCGTGTTTTAAGAACCTACCTGTATCAGTGAACCAGCTGGCCTTGTTGTGAGAGACTGCATTCAGCCATAGTGAATTTTTTTTTAAGATTCTTTCACTGTGTTGGCTCATTTTCTGATGGGCAATTTACAAGTGCACCTGCCCACACTGCCTGAGTTTTCAGCAGTTTTTTTGGTGAAAAGTGCAGGATTCTTGTACCACACCTTCCCTATCATCCAATGTTGCCTAGAGCAACTTTGTTTTGTTTCCCTGATTAAAAAAAAGTCTTCAGAGGAAAACATTTTGCAGATGTGGAAGAAGTGAAACAAAAACCGGCAGGAGCACTAAAAATTGTCAAAAATCAATGAGTTCTAAAACTGTTTTGAGCAGCGAAAAAAATGTCTTGATAGTACATCAAATGGAGAGTAATTTAAAGGTACTTAAGTTTAAACATGTAAAAATAAATCCACATTTTAAAATAAATAAACCTGTGTTTTTGGTTTCCCCCTCACATACTTGAAAGTTCCTAAGAAATTGGATCTTAAATGCTCTCTTCACACGATACAGAGAGGATAATTATGTGGCACGATGTAGGTATTAGCTAACACTAAGGTGGTGATCATACTTCAATATAAAGTGTATCAAATCAACACCACATTGTACACCTTAAGTTTATACAATGTGATATTTCAACTATGTCTCAATATAGTTGGGGAAAGTGATCTGAATAGCAAAATACTCTGAATCACCAACTCATCACTGAAGGAGAAGAACAATGGAGAAGAGACACTATGTGACTCCCAGACTTACGTACTATCTAGTTACAGTAATCAGGACAGTATATACTGGTAACACAATAGATAAATACATCAATGAATGGAAGAGTGAACCCAGAAATAAATCCATATAAATAGTAATCAATTAATCCTTTGCAAAAGAAGAAATATCATACAATGGAGAAAAGATAGGAAGTTTCAAAAATGGTTCTGGAACAATCAAACATGAACATGCCAAAAAAAATATTTTACTAAACATGACCTCAAACCCTCCTCAAGTATTAATCCCAAATATATCATAGACCTAAATGTAAAACACAAAACTATAAAAATCCTGTAGATAATGAAAGAGTAAATGATGTTTAGTGTTATGACTTTTTTTATATAATATAACAGGCATTATTCACGACAAATAATTGATAACCTGGACTTCATTAAAATTAAAAACTTCTCAGTGAAAGACACCAAGAAAGAGAGAAGACAAGCCAGAGACTGGGACAAAATATTTGGAACAGACACATTGGATGAAAGACTCTCACCCACAATGTGCAAAGAACTCTTAAAACACATAAGAAAGGATAAGAAAAGGAATAGCTGATTGAGATTTTGGCGAAAACCCTGAAAAGATACTTTATCAAAGATGATATACAGATGGCACATAGGCACAAGAAAAGATGTTCCACATCCTATGTCATCATCGGGTAAGTGCAAATGAAAACAGTGAGACACCACTATTCCTCTGCTAGAACAATCAAAGTCCGCAGCACTCACGTCACCCAAGGCTGGTGAGGATGTGGAGCAACAGCCACTCGCACTCATTTCCGACGAGAGTGTGGAGCAGCACAGCCGCTTTGCAAGACAGCTTGTGATTTCCTCCAAAAACAGACTAGTCTCACCATGTAATCCAATAATTGTGTTTCTAAGTATTTACCTAAAGGAACTGAAAACTTATGTCCGTGAAAAATACCTGCAAACAAATGTTTATATAACAGCTTTATTCATAGTTGCCCAAACCAAGAAGCAATGAACATGTTTTTCAGTAGGTAAATACACGATGCTAAATAAACTAGGGCGTGCATGCAGTGGATATTATTCAGGGATCAAAAGAAATGAGCTATCAGTCTGTAAAAAGACATAAAGAAAACTTAAAACCACATTATTAAGTGGTTCCCTGTGAGCAGTACGCAGATTCTTTATTCACAGAAAGTGAGACAAAATATATGTGATATTTTACCCCAGTGAATCTGTGGTACTTTGTCATGCAGCAAGTGAAAATGAACATAATTGCTCCAAAAGCACAGGAATGATTTAACAATGTTATGAAATACTAATAAATAGACTTTTACAAACCAAATCAGAAATTTAAAAAAATCCCTCTGATAACACAGGTGTGTCATATATTATCATATTTTAATTTTAAGAAAATATCTAAATTAAAATATTTTAATTTTAATAAAAATACCTTTATATAAGGTGTTTTTTATTATTTTTAAAAATTTTTATTTACTGATTTTTAGGGAGAGGGTAAGGGAGAGAGATAGAGAGGGAGAGAAACATCCATGTGTGGTTGCCTCTCGCCCGTTCCCCACTGGGGACCTGGCCCACAACCCAGGCATGTGCCCTGACTAGAAATCAAACTGGTAACCCTTTGCTTCACAGGCCAGTGCTCAATCCACTAAACCACACCTGCTAGGGCAGTAATAATATGAACAAAGATTAAATATTGAAAGCTATTAAATTCATTACTTAGTATAATTTGCCATGGGAAGGCAAAATGGTTTGGTATTTAAAATCATAATTGTAAATCATCACATTAACTGATTAAAGAAAAACTCTCAGTACATACAAAAAATACACCTGGTAAAAATGTACCGATTATGACAAATCGTAGCAACTTGAAAAACCTCTGCGAGCAATCAAAGGAACAACATATTCCAGGGGGTAAAATGAAGTCATTTCCTTTACTGTAAGCAAAGTACCAGCTTGCTCACTAGTATAACTCATAATCAGCAGAGTGCTGGAAGAACTAGCCAAAAATGTAACCAAAAACTTTCAGAACAAAGACTGGAAAATAAAAAAAAAGTGATTTAAAAAAAAAACCTCCCATAATGATGCTGAAAATCCAAGAAAATATTCACTTCTCTATAGCTAAGATGTACTTAGCATAATAATTATGTCAAAATATATAAACAATAACATTCAAATGAATCTGCAAAAACAAATAATATAGAATGGGGCAAAAGTAGGTTTACAGTTTTATATAAAAATAATAGATAATTAAAAAATAATACAAAAATAAACTCACAATTTCACAACTGTAAACCTATTTTTTCTATGCCCTGTATATACATACAAGCAACAAAAGGAATTGTTGAATATAACAAGTAAATTAATATATTATGTAAAGCTACAAAATGTTTTCAAAAGTGAATGAAGAAATTTGCTAAATCCCATTACGTATCACAATTTGACCATTAAAATTGTAAAATTTCTGTGATGTCAAAAGCATAATGAATAATGTTAAAATAAAGAAAAAGGAATGATATTCACATATAAAAGTACAATTGTCTAATTTAAATATAAATTTTAAAAACAACCAGCTATGTATTAAAAAGAAATAGACATCAGAGTAAGATAAAGAGTAACAAAAAACAAACAATATTTAACATAAGAGAAAACCAGAGGTTAATGAACACACTAATTTATTGTATATACAAAGCATTGATATTTTATTCTAATGTTGTTAGTAAATATTAGATGTTTTCCAAATTTCATGTTTTGGCCAGGATGTGGAAACAGGAAAAGTAATAATCTGCTAATGGGAGTGTGAATTTTCTAAATACTTAAGAGATAATTTATTTAATAGATTATAAATTATATAATAGCTAGATGAAAAATTATAATTATTGTAAAATAATAAATTAATAAATAATAGTGAGATTTCAAGAGCTCACTCCCTAAATCCATCAAGAGTGCCATATGAAAATGAAGATTCCATGCAGCATTGTTTAAAAAGCAAATACTGGCCCTGACCAGTGTGGCTCAGTTGGTTGGGTGATGTCCTGCAGAGTGAAAGGTCACCACTGGGTCAGAGCCTCAGAGCCTATGTCGGGGCTCTGACTGATTGATCCTTCTCTCCAATGTCAATGTTTCCCTCCCTCTTTTTCTCCTTCCCTTTCCCTCTGTCTAAAATAAAATCTTAAAGAAAAAACCTTGGAAAGAATTAGTTTTACAAATGGAGTAGAATAGAGTGAGAAATAAATGTAAATAATAATCCCATAATCTTCATATACTATTCTACTTTATATTCTTCTGGATAACTTATGCACTCCATAATACGCCTATAAATAAATAGTGATAGTGAAGGTCTGGTAATGAAATGAAGCAGCCATTTTTGCGAGTGATAATCTAAACTATTCATCTAAAAATAGAAGGCTGAACAGCTTCTTGAAATCTCAAGTTACAAATGCTCAGGTACAAAACCAAACCAATTGTCCTTTAAAAAAACAAACAAGCTAACATTCAAGCTTAAGAAACTAGGAAGCGTATGTTATAAAAGAAGAGCACAGTGAGTGACACGAGACAACAGTGGGGAGTCCCTCAGAAACATGTATGTTAGCATTCTTTAGGAAGAGTGCAAGAGGTAAAGTTCAAGCTACATTTTAAGAGTTAATAATAACATTTTTCTCAGCAAATGTTTTTCTGAAAATCTTCTTGGGCAAGGGAAATAAAAGGGAAATAAACAAGGGGGGCCACATCAAACTGAAATGTTTTGCACTGGAAAGATAACCATCAACAAAACAAGAAAAAACATCCTACTACATGGGAAAACATATTTACCAATGATACATTTGATAAGAAATTAATATCCAAATATATTTAAAAATGCATACAATTCAACACCAAAAATGCAAACAATTCAATTAAAAAATGTGCAAAGGACCTGAATAAACACTTCTCTGAAGAAGACATACATATGGTCAGTAGACATATGGAAAGATGCTCAACATCACTAATTATCAGGAAAATGCAAATTAAAAATGCAGTGAGATATCACACCTATCAGAATGGTTATCACCAATAAATCCATAAACAAGTGTTGGCAAGGATGTGGAGAAAGGGGAACCCTTTTGCACTGCTGGTGGGAGTGCAGACTGCTACAGCCACTATGGAAACAGTATGGAGTTTCCTAAAAAAATAAAGATGGAACTACCTTATGGAAGACACAGCAATTCTATTTCTGGCTACATAAGTGAAGAAACCCAAAGAACATAAGCATCCCTATGTTTATTCCAGCAGTATTTACAATAGTGAAGACATGGAAGCAATCCAAGTGACCATCAATAGATTAAAAAAAGGTGGTAGTACATACATAAATGAAGCATTATTCAGCCATAAAAAAGAATGAAATCTTACCTTTTGTGACAGCATGATGGACCCAGTGGGTGTTATGCTAAGTAAAATAAATCAGTCAGAGAAAAAGCAAATACCATGTTATTTTACTTACATATGGACTCTAAGAATAAAAGAAACAAACAAAATGGAAACACAAATACAGATAAATGACTGATAGTTGCCCAGGAGAAGAGGATTGGAGGACTAGATGAAAGAATTAAGAAGTACAAATTGGTAGTTACAAAATAGTCACAGGGATATAAAGTACAGCATAGGGAATATAATGATGCCCTGACTGGTGTAGCTCAGTGGATTGAGCACGGGCTGCGAACCAAAGTGTCACAGGTTCGATGCCCAGTCAGGGTACATGACTGGGTTGCAGGCCATGACCCCCAGCAACTGCACATTGATGTTTCTCTCTCTCTTTCTATCTCCTTCCCTCTCTAAAAATAAATAAATACAATCTTTAAAAAAATAAAAAAATAAACATTAATGGTGTCAGGTGAGTACTGGAAATTTTGAGGCATCACTTTGTAAAGTATATGATTATCTAACCACTATGACATACACTTCAAATTAATATGAAAATACTGATTGTAAATTGTAATCGAAAAATAGCATTTAAAAAAGTTTATAAATTGATATCCATCAAGACAAGTGGTTGGAATAAAACTAACAAAGCTCTAAATGAAATCTGTAGGAAAACCAAATGTTAAGGAGTGTGAGTAAAAAGAGATGGTTCAAAGAAGTAAAAGAATATTCACTTACCATATGTCTAACCACATGCTTGGCCCTTCACACATATTTATTTCCTCCAAAAGTTTTTAAGCAGATATCTCAAATCAGGATAAAACATTAGGCTTAAGTAATTTAAAAGAGTGAAATGAGAAACTCTTGATGAAAAGACATAAACCTAGCCTTTCATAATTTTAAAATTTATCTTCTAAAAGATAAACTTTTATAAACATTACAGAAGTGTGGCTTTCCAGAAGGTAATAAAGAAGGATACTCAAAAGGATTATAGAAACAACAGAGATGTGAAATGAAAATTATATGGTTTGAGAGGGTGATGGATGGCATTTACAGTATCCCTGAGATAGGCAGGAGAAAGTCAGGACTTGTTCATTCTTAAAATGATTGAAAAGTGTGGAAGAAGAAATGCTAACTGTGCTATTTTGAGAGACTGCACTATGAAAAAAATGAGAGAATGTTCATTATAAAAGCATTATATGGATTTTTCATCTGAGAATACTTTATGGACAGTTAAAAAACAATATTATGGTCTACAAACATTCTGAAGGTCATATCCAGGGCAATAAGGAAATACAAATTTTTTGAAATGTGGTATGTGGTATGAGTACTGGAATGCAATACAAAAACTGTATTTTTATACAAATAACATCATTTCATACATATTAAAGAAAATGTATAAATAAATCATAATATTAAAACTTATCAATGGCAAAAATACAAATATCAAGTTCTCTATATGAGAAAAGCAATTAGGAAATAAAAGGTAAAGATCATATTTCTGATTGTATAAGAAAGATAAAATGCATAGTAATAAATCCAACAGAAGAGAAGCAATAGCTCTCTCCTAAGAACTACAATATGCGAATAACATGAAAGAATATTTAAATAAACATTGCATTCCAGGTTCAAGGATTGGAAAAGTCAATACTGTAAACATGTTCAAATCTATTCTAACTGATATATTGATTCAAAGCTATCCCGTAACCTGGGGGCCTGGGGTCCGGCTGCTTGCCACCATGTAGGTAAGGAGAGAGGATTTTATTAATGGAGCATGCACTTTGAGGGGGCAGTGTGCATACTGGTCTGGGTACAGTTTCTCCCCCAGCCTCCTCCTGCTGGAGCTGTTATAGTCTGCCAACTCAGTGTTTCTCCCTGCCCTTCTCCAGGGAGGTGCAGCCTCTGCTCCTGATCAGGGTTCTCCCTGACTGGGGTTTCTTCTGCTCTCCAGCTGCCTGGCCTGATCACCCTGTTGCAATCCCAACAAAAACCCAGCAGGTGTCTTAACAGAACTTGATTTGCTGATTCTAAAATTTATGTGAACAATAGAGTCAAAAGGAGCGTGGTCAATCTTGCAGAAGTATAAGAAGAGCTGAAGAGACCTGTTATTCTGAGATGCAAAGATGAATTATAACTATATAAAAATTATGATACTATACAATTATCTCAGTGAAAAAAAAACAGACAAGCAAGGAGAATAAACTAAATTGCCCAAAACTCTGACATAAAAAGTTTGATATGCAATTAAGTGGGGAAGAATTTAGGTTTGATAGTGGGCCAACTGGATATCCATTTGCAAAAATATGCATCTTCAGTTGTTGGTGGCAGATGTGCCCTGGCGGCGCTGTGGGCTCTGCCCTGCTGTGTGCCTCACTCTGCTGTGCCCCTGTTACAGGGTGCAGCCAAGAGGGGGGCTGCAAATAGGGATTTGAAATGGGGTCCAGAACTCAATGTGTTCAGGAAATATTAGGATGTCCTCACCACAGCCAACAGGTGTGGGTTGGGGGAAGGGACAAAGGGACAGGGCCTTTGAGAGCTGTTTTGCATAGCAACAGCTTTGCAGGTAACCTCTGGTGTGGTCATTTAACACATCTATAACCTTTAACTGGTTGCATAGGTATGTTAAATAGCTGTGGCCAGGCTCTGAGCCAGCAGAATGGAAGTAACTTCCCCACCAAGATGTAACTGGAGGGGCATGTCTCCTGAGTTGTAGTGCCTGTGTGGGATCTTGGAGAAGATTGACTCCATGACATGGGACCACTCCTGCCCAGACTCAGAATGGCAGTCCAGTAAAGCTGGAAGACTTTGAGAGTGCTTGTAGGTGTAACTGATTGCAGGAGGAGTAGGAAATGGGGCTGCAGAGGAGGACTGGCGTGGGGATTTAAACCGAGACTCAGCAGCCATTGAGGGAAGAACCATGCAGTTTTGACAGAGTGGAGACTCCCACAGCCATTGTGCAGAGAAGGCCACGAGACTGGGGCAGTGGACAGAGAACCGCACAGTTTTGGCTGAGTGGGGACTCCTGTGGCCCTTGGAGAGAGAGCGACATGGCTTTGCCAGAGTGGGGACCCCCTCAGCTTTAGAAGGGGGAACCACCACCCGGCTTTAGCAGAGATCCCTGCAACACAGCTGATGGTGCTGGGAACCGAGGGAGGCCTACCAGCCAAGACGGATTACTGGGAAGAACTAGGGGCTGCCTGAGCCGTGGACTTCTATTTCTTTTCCTGAGATACGGTACCCCAGACTGGGCAAAGGGGGAAGGAAGGATTGTGTGTGTTTGTTGGTGTTTTAAGGGACTTTGGGGTTTTGATGAAGACATTAGGTCACTACTTTATATAGCATTAAATAAACATTTCCTTTCCTTTTCACGAATCTCTGGCATTGAGAGATGTCTTTCCTATAAGGCGGCGGACATAACGAACCTGGGGGGTTCCTTTCGGGTAATAGTATATGGTCCCTTGGCCATCCCAGGCCCCTCTTATTATTCTGTAACACCCCCCCCACCCCGCCACCCCCTTCCCTCACCCTGCTGTGGTCACAGCCACATGAGTAAGAGCACTGGGACCCATAGACAGAAACAACAGCATTAGAAGCTTCCAACAAACAACCCAGAGACTGAAAACAGAACTACCTTTGAGTTAAGAAAGGCCCAGTGCTGTACATCTATCTATACAGAGCCCCTCCCTTCCAATAGTCTTGAATGACATTATGTTGCCCGAAACCTTAAAATGGCTCCTTATGCATATGGCAATTGTCACTGACAGTTAATTTTTCCCAGAGAATTTCCTTTTAAACCTCCTCGTATTTATACAATAGCTCCCAGTGAAAGATTTTCGTGCAATAGGAGGCAGTGACTCTCCATCCTTTCCACCCAGACACTGGATGGAAATTCATATTTCCACCCAGACACTTAGAACTTGGCGAGATCTGTCCGCACCGTCCCGACAGGGTGCCTTAGCTTCCTGGTGAAGAGGGGCCTCACCTTGGGCGTTACAGAGAGGACGGACTTCAGGAACAGATAACTGACAGAACAAAAATTAGCGAAGTTTTTTTTTAATTGCCTTCTGAAATAGTGGGAGAAATGGAACAAAAACACAGAGCAAAAGGCCCCAGTCTCTCTACTTACCTAGCAGATGCGGCTCCAGGCTGGAGCCGCACCAGGGCCTGGCCTGGCTGCAGCTCCACCACAGCCCACTACTAACACTGATTATTTTCATAATTTGATGATGAACCAGGTTGTGATGTCAGAAGATGACTCTATCAGGATCTAAAGAATTTGAATTACAACACATTCTGTAACGTATGTCTAGTTGTAAAAAAGTGTGCAACACAAAGTATTAGGAAGAAGTTACTCTAAAAAGTTGAAGAGATGATTTTAAGTAAAAGTCAAACATCTGCTTAAGTGTGACTCAAAAAAACAATATGATAGAAATATGCTTTATCTTTTATATAAAAGAAACTGTCATTTTGTTTTTTACATTTTGTTTTGGGCATAATGCACATGATCTCTGAGGTTTCATATTTGGAGATGTTTCTTCTCTCCTGATATTATCCTTTATGTTAATTTCTTCAAGAGTAATCTATAAGTAATTAAACAGAAGACACTTATTATCAATTGCCCCATCAGTAGAAATTATAGTGATATCTAATTGATAAAAGTTGTTAATCCCACAGGAGGAAAATATTCTTCATAATTTTGTGCTTTGTAAGTTGCCTTGTATATGTCATTTACTGATTCCTACATTCATCCAATCAGTCGTTTGATCTACTATTTCTTAATTCTTAATTAATTCCATAACATGTTCATTTATTTAAACAACATTTTTTAAAGATTTTATTTATTTTTATTTTTAGAGAGGGAAGGGGGGAGGAAGAGAGAGAGAAACATCAATGTGCGGTTGCTGGGGGCCATGGCCTGCAACCCAGGCATGTGCCCTGACTGGGAATCGAACCTGCAATGCTTTCGTTCGCAGCCTGCACTCAATGCACTGACCTATGCCAGCCAGGACTATTTTAAAAAAAATTTTTAGTGCCTGTTCTGTATTTATTCCTACATGCACAGGCATTAAATATGTTTACTTATATAAAGCAATTCTGAAAAAAAGTACCTTGCATGCTGAAGGAGATGGTCGTCAAGTTCACTTACATCCACACACACACAAATTGGACTCAATATTAATTTTAGAAGTTGTCAGTTTGAGATATGCTAACCATTGCAGGAAAAGCAGAGAACAACATTTAAATGAATATGGATGACCAATAACACTGAGTAAATAGACTGTACAAATGGATACAACTTTCACCAGCATTTTTACTTTTATGGAAATAATAAATGCTTCGTGTTTGAATATATTTGATATATAGAGAAAATGAAACAAGTCACCTAGGAATTGCAAATACAAATAACAAAAAGCAATAGAAAATTTATACAAGATGTTTTTATATATTAAAATATTACTCTGAAATAAAGACAGCTTTTTAACATTTATTTCTGTTTCAAAAATGGTTCTATATTAACTTACAAGTAATAAATTCAAGAAAGTTAAGGTACATCATTGAAGATTATTAAATTTAAAGGAAAATTCAGATTTCTTAATATTAAACATAAATATGATAGTTATCTTTTTCTTCACATTCATTATACTTATTGCGTAGAACTTTAAGATATTAAGTTTCTCTTTCCAAGTCTCTTTTTTATTCTGTGTTTATTAACCTCTATTCTAGCAGTCACTTTTGATAACTTTTTGATGACATGTACTTTTTTTCTAGAAATACTGAGCCTTCATTTAACAGTAGATGTCTGTGGTAAAATGCCATTTCCATTCAACTGTTAATTTCTTTCTTCAGATTGAGGTTGAAATTACTTTCCAGGTAGAAAGACAGTCATAATCTAACTCTGTGTCTATAGAAGTTCTCTGCATTATTTCTCTCCTTTTTAGTACAAAGTATCATGTTCCTTTATATTTTTGATAGTTATAATTATTGTCTATATCAGTAAGACATACCCCTCAGTGGGAAGGTGTTAGACTGGCACAATTATTTTTAAAATGTCACGAATTTTAAAACTAACTTTTATTTCAATGTGACACAGTACTTACTTTCTGCCCTTTTTATGCCTCGACACTTTCATTTTCCACTTGAAAAATTAATGTTTTGAACCCTAGGCCTTTCATAATGCTTGTGAGATATGTTTTCATCCCATTTCACATTCTATCCACAACTTGATACAGCAACTTGTAGAGAGCATTTGGGGAAATGTGTTCTTTAATTCCGTAATGAGTTGAATTGTGTCATTCCAAGACCTAAACACCTGTCCTTCTGATGTGATCTTATTTGGGAATAAGGTTGTTGCAAATGTGATTAAGTTAATGTGGTCATAGAGGAAGGTGGTGGGACTGTAATCCAATACACCTGGTACACTTATAAATAAGAGAAAATCAGGCATCACACACAGCCATGTGATGATGAAGACAGAACTCCTGTAGAACCCAAGAACACCAAAGAGTGTCAGTAAAGCAACAGACACGAGAGAAAGACATGGAGCAAATTCTGCCTCACAGCCTCAGAAGGAACCAACCATGCCAACACCTCGATCTCAAACTCTTAGCCTCCAAAATGTTACAATAATAAAACTTCTGTTGTTGAAGTTACTTATTTTGTGATACTTTGTTACAGTAGCCCTCACAAACTAATATGGTTGTTATACCTTAAAATCCCTTGAAATCTTCCCACTTAGCCATTTATAGAGATATCATTTCAAAAGATTAGTATTAAATCAACCAACATCATGATTCTTACTTTGGTAGTTTGTATGTATATTTTTTAATTAAAAGTTTGTCCCCGATGCTCATTTCAATACCATACATCATTTTACATAAGTACACCATGTGGCAAAAGAGGTAAACTAAAATAGTTTATATGGCTTCTTTATCAGCCAGTCTGCATGCAGTGAATTTATTATACCAAGATATTTTCCCCTGAGCTAAGTGCTACTGAACAATGACAGAGGCTGGGGAGCCAGTCAATCTGTTCGCTCAGAAACAGCAGAAGATCCTCGTGTGCAGCTGGCAGGTGATGCCACGGAACATCTGTGAAATCATTTTTCAAGAACCCACAAAAAACTTGTAAAAACCTTCACAACTTTTGAGAAAATATTGTGCATACCAAAAACAAAACAATACAAGTAATCATGCAAATTAATAATATTAGTTACTAAGATAAAAACATGATTTCCAGCTTTAAGCAAACACCAATGAAACCAAGTAAAAGCGGTAGATATTACACAGAATTATTTAGGAAGAACATGTATTGTACATTAAAATAATATCTTGATAAAATACACCAAATAGAAGAATATATGATAAAACTTTGGAAATAAAATTTAGTATATGCAAAATATTAACATGCAAGTAGTTATTTATAAGTTATATATGTCCCATTGATGTGGATTTCAGTAAACACAAAGAAATGAAACAGTGGATACCTGTTTGTGCCCTGTGGATATACATACACATTAGCCACCCTCAAGGGATGCTGATTTTACCACTGAAGTAACCAAAGTTTCAAATGTCTTACTATTGTAAAATAAGAAGAAAAAAATTGCACTTGCTTTAATAGTATTTGGATATAAATCTATTTACCAATTACCTCACTGTTGTGATTGTTGCTCGGGGATTTTGAGTTAAAGTTCCATTATCTATAAAACTGTGGTTAATAATAAACAAACTGGAGGACAATTGTGATATTTAAATGAAACAGTACACATAAATGTATCTAGCAAATTTTCCCTATCAATGAATATGTGTGGAAGCTAACATGTCCCTTCATGAAAATGCATCTATTTCCGTATTAATTCATGTAATTCCAACCCACAAAACATAAATTAGCTTACAATTATCTTAAGACATTTTATGTTACCAAATATTTAATAGAATTGTCTTTGCCTGTTTAGTATGTAAAATTATTTGATAATTGTCTATAGGCACTTTTTAAAAAATAATTTAGGAGTTACATTTATGGAAATGTATTTTTGAGACCTGGCTTCTTAGTTTTTAGTAACAAGTGATAAATACATCTTTGGGGTTTTATTTTAAAATTAGTTTAATATTTTATTGTTCTAATGACTCTGCTTGCCTTTGCCATTTAGTCTTTAATTCCCCCTCATATTAATAAAGTAGAGTTTATTTATACAATAATTCAAGGAAGGGTTTGTTTTCTGCACTGTGTAACTGCAGATGTTTTTGACACATGAGAATATTTTATTAATTCATCAAACTGAAAAATAGATTTCTGCTCTTAAAAACCTGTAGTAACCATGCTTTTACATAATATTAGAGGAATTTAAGGAGATATTTAACTTAACATTTTATAATGACAAGTTATAGTGTACCTGGTAACTGGATGCAGTGTAAATATATTTTGACTGGATTACTGAGTAGGGGGAAGAATTAATCAACACTTTGAAGTTAATCTGTGGTCATTTCTATGCAGAAATGGCAAAGTAATCGTTTTTTGCTAACTGAATGTGGGTGCTACTGAAAGAAATATCTAAAATGTTGGAGTAGCTTTGGAAATGGAGAGTGTGTGAAGGCTCAAAGAACTTGGAAGAGTATGCTACAAATAGTCCAGGTTGGCTTGAACAAACTATTTGTTAAAACGTGGATGTCGAAGACGTTTTTGGTGAGGGCTCAGAAATAAACGAGGAACATTGTGGACACATTCCCAGGCGCCTTAGAGAAAGCTTGAATTGTTATGGATACACTGTCGATAGAAATCTGGCCTTGGAGAACACTGCCAGGGAGATCCCTGGAGTAATAAGATGCATGCTATTTCTTCTTGTGAAGGGAGAATTGTTTTTACATGGTTGAGAAAGCTTAGTGAAATTGTGTGAACTTGTAAATGACAAATTTGAATAAAATAGCTAAGAAGATTTTTAAGAAAAATGTTGAGTATATTGCCAGTTTCTTTTTTATTTGATTACAGCCAAATGTGAGAGGAGAAAGATGAATTAAACCCATACTTATTAAAAAAATAAACGAGGCTGATGATTTTAGAAACTTCAGCCTCCCTGGATAATGCTAAAATCTGAAATGCCAGCCGAAAGTGTGGCATAGAGTGTTGTCATAAAAGATAAAAGATATACCCTTAATCTCAAAAAAATCCGAGGGACTCTAAGAAGTTTAACATTATTGTTAAATAGCTATGTTGGTAGAAGCCAAAGATAAAGAAAATATCTCAGAAATACCTATGAAAATGTATTTTCTCTAATGGAGTAGTAACACCTAGTCCAATTCACACACAACCCAAATGTTTTTGATGAAGTTACATCATCAGAAACACTGTCATCTGTCATCTTGTGCTAAATAGGATAGAGTACCAAAGTAAATGAAGTATGTGGAATCTCCAAAATTATGCTGGCAGATGTAGGCTGATAAACCGCTTTTAAAAACATGTGCTCCTTTTCAGAAAAATTAAAGAAGACGCAGATGGCAGAAGCTAGAACTCAGAGGCAGAACCAAGATCTCAGAGGGAGAAACAGAACCACAGAAGAATACTACTTTTGCTGACATGAAAGTGAATGCCACCCACTGGTAGAACGTTGTCAAAGAAACAGGGACTTCACTACCACAAACACGAGGAGCTAAAATCTTCCTTAAACTTGAATGACTTTGGAAGTAGATTCTTCCCCAACACATCCAGATAAGATCCCTGTTGGGTCAACATCTGGATTTTAGCTTCGAGAGTCTAAGCAAGGAGTACAGTCAACACTGCTTGGACCTGAGAAATACAGTTGCTATTTTAAGCTTCCATGTCTGGGGCTATTTGTTATGCAGCAATAGAAACTTGAAACAAATACCTTCCCATTAGCGATATGTTTATAAAGCAACTCCTCATAAAGAAAGGTCTAATTTGTAGCATTTGCTGATTTCCATGGTAGTAATACTGCCAACTATCAAAAGTTCAGGTAAACACATACACACACACACACACACACACACACACACACACACACACACGGGAGTAAGACCAATGAATCATTAAAGTAGTTGTTAGTAAAAATTTATTGTGCGAGCACCAAAAAAGACAGTTTGCAAACCGGGAGCACTCAAATCAAAGCATGAAATGGGCTCAGGGCCATGAAGTTACAGGCTGGCTCATAAAGCAAAAATGAGAAAGATGTTAACCTTTACAATGATTAGTTACAATAGTAGAATTTTCCTAAATAAAAGAGAATTACTTAGTGGTTACCTCATATCAATTTTAGGAAACAATTTATATTTTGCATATGATTTCAGAGGCATAGGCAAAATTTGACCTATGTCAACCCTGCCTAATTTGCAACATACAGTACATACAAGCTTTGCTTGCATGACTTAACTGTCTAGTCATGTTTTTGTCTAGTGGACTTTTCAACTCTGGTCCCTGTTTATGTTTAATTTTAGTACAATAAAGGCTGACTTTACATGCCCACTTGACTCCACTTAACTTGGAATTAGAAGTGCTATGCATAGTTGGCTCTGATGAGTCTACAGAATCCAGCAGAAGCAAAATACAACAGAAGTGCAATACTGCTGGCCACCACTTATGTATCAGGGTACATGAAAACATGCAGGCATTTGGTTTGGTTTTAGGTTGAGTTCACGTGCTTTAACTTGTGTTCTCATGATTTTTCTTTTTTGAGAGAAGAGTTGGTTGTGAGTAGCTTTGGGGACCTTCAAAAAATGTTCCACTGCCATTAATATATTGCTTTCACTTCTCTTTTATTATGCTAGCCAAACTCTAAGAGTATTTAATTTACTATTTCTACAGGTAAACATTAATAAAATAATGGAATGCAATTTTATAGGACATACAAGCATGGGCCATCTAAAGAAACATAACTATATATACAACTTATAAGTTACTCATCCATAGCCATAAAAAAGTATTTTAACTTTCTATATGAAATGTTTTTGTTTTGCTTGATTTTAAGTTTACACACATAATCCCAGAGAAAACTATGCATTTGTCATTTAGTTTATTTGCAATTATAATACACTTAAAAACATGAACAAGTATATTGTATAACTTTCCTATTTATTGGAAGTTAAGAATTTAATAACTTTATAAAGATTCAAGAGAATTAACCTAAATAAAATATGTCAAGGACAGTAACCAGTAATAGAAAGAAGCTTTTCTGAATTATAAGCAAAGACCTAAGGAAGTGTGAGCATGCATATGCATGCATGTGTCTACAGTACAGAACATTGCTTTAAAAAACACCAAAGTGAAAGTTACTTTCTATAAATTCATATGTAATGTTTACTAAAATGTTAGTGAATATCATACTCTCAAAATAAGATATTCTAAAAATTTAAGCTATTTTCATAATTAAGCTTTTTCTACTTTTGTGTCTACCCTTTGTTTTCATCATTTATTCACACTCACACACACAAGCAAACACACAGGAGTACTGCCACAGGGCAACTAGATGAAGACATACATGCAGAGAGAGCTTTAGCACAAACTGCCCTTACAAATACCAGGTACAAATATTTGCACCCTGAATTTTTCTCTCAAACTCAAAAAAGTAATTTGTTCTAGTGGAAGCACATTATCAACCTTTTTATTGAATTGTCCAGATATGAGAGAAAAATATATTAATTTTATTTCAAAGGAAAGTTCAAATTCTCTGGTTAAATAGGAGATTTTAGTTGTTATTCCCTCTCATTATATTACATTTAACGAAAGCTAGGTCTCTAACCCAGATAGTCACAGCCAGTGTCTTTGGGACAGGGGCTTTTTCCTTTAAAAATCATTTTAGTTATATAGGCTTTTAAAACAATTTTATAAAAAATAAATGTAGAAAATGAGTATTTGTCTTTGAGCAGAATTGTGTCTATAGAGTGATGAGGAATTCTTGGATTATAAATAATCATCAAAAGGGCCATAATAGCTTAGCAAAAATTTGCTTAATTTATGTCTGCTTCATTTGGGCAGGGTGTGTAATTATTCAACTGAAACATATAAAAATGCACAGTGATGGTATTTTAATATTAATTGTCATCTAGTTTTAATAGGATTAAATCTTTGAAAGGCACTTCAGCATTCATCTATGCAAATCTCCCAGTTTCTCCTTCACTCCATTCCCTGATATTTCTAACACTAGGAAAAATAAGCTCTCCCAAAACTTCACGTGTGACTAGAGAATAGCAAAGTGATTTCAATGAAAATAGATACAATGGCCCATTTGATCTGCTACTAAAGCTGAATAAAAATTAGTTTCATGTAAAAAAGTAAAGCTTCACCTCTAATTAAAAGGACAGCAAAAATTAGATCCATGTTCAAGTCAATTCAATCAAGATATTGTGTAATGTTATGGTTAGGAAATGTAATAATTAAGTTAGTTCATAACTCTATGTATATGTTTACTATGTCCCAGGCATTGTTTTGTGTTTGTTATATACATATTTATTTATTATTTTAAATATTTTATTTGCTTGTTTTTAGAGAGAGGGAAAGGGAAGGAGAAAGAAAGGGAAACATCAGTGTGTGGTTACCTTTTGTGCAACGCCCTATTGGGGACCTGGTCCACAACCCAGGCATGTGCACTGACTGGGAAAAGAACCTGAGACCCTTTGGTTTGCAGACTGGCACTCAATCCACTGAGCCACACTGGCCAGGACTATTATATACATATTTAAAGCTTACAGTGAAAAAAATGTTTAAGAATACATTTCTCAAATTTATATAAAAACAATAAAATATAATTTTCATTCTTAAGTCATGCACAGAGAAACTATTGAAGAATATTTATTGTCAATCAAAACATTTTGAAATTTAAAATATTATGAAAGTATGGCTGTCATTCATATCAGTGTGGAACCATTTACTTATGAATAGTTAATACATGACCATAAACAAAAAAAAAACAAATTCAAAATTGCTATTAAGACTTCTTGATAAAATGGACCTCATAAGTATGTTACATGACTCTGATTTTAAAGTGTAATTAACTTTAAGTAATGATTTTCCACTCACTTTTTAATGACTATTCTTCCAAAGAAAAAAATTATGAAATTCAGTGATTAGTATGGTTTTAAATTGAATGGACAATTTTCATTAACTCTAATGGAGGCCTTATTGGAACTCATGTAGTTTATATTAGCTTATATGGTATGAATGTTTTTTTAGTAAAATAGATTATTTCAGTAGTACTTGGTCCTAACAATATTATTAACACTCATCACACCAAAAAATGAATTTTGCAAAAAAGAAATATTTTGAAAAGTATAACAGATTTAACACCTATGAAGAAATGTAAGAGTTTACATGCAAACTCTGCCATCAAGCGATCATGTCTTAGAGCACAAAAATCCTATAATACCAGGACTATGGAGAGTGTAATGTGCAACAAAAATGTGTAGGTTTTAGAGTCAATATGAAGACATAGTGTGTTAAGGGCATATTGAAGTGAAAACTGAATAAAGAGGCACAATTATCCAGATGCTTAGAAGGTGAAAAGCATTCTGGATAAAAACTATAGAAGGGGAACATGCTGGAATTTGGAAGAAACAACAAGGAGGCTAGTGTGGTTGGAACAGAGGGAAGAAGGAAGAAATTAGTGGGAGGAGGTTAGATGTCTGCAGGAATCCTGACCACATAGGCCCTTATAGAAGTTTATATCAGGATTTGTCTCTGTGAGAAAGGGAAGCCATTAGAGGGGTTAAAACAGAGGAATGTTTAAAAGGGGGTCATCATTTTGACACTGTACAGAAATAATGAGAGAATTAGAAAATTTATGGTTATCTCTAATCATGCATAAGATAATGGTGACTAAAACCAAGGTCATGGCCATGAATATGGTGAGAAGTAGCTGGAATCTGAATATATTTTCCAAATGGACATAAGTTGATTTCAGATTATATTCAAATTTAGAAATAATTTGGAAACATCAATTATCAATGTTAAGATATAATTTAACTTAGATATTTAGTGAATTGTTGAATATCTTAACGCCACAGGATTCTCAATTAAAAATAATAGTTTCCCCCAAATCTATCATTAGAATCCATCCTTAGTCCTTCAGCTACAATAAGAGTTCCTCCTGTACATATCTACAGAAATTAAAAACTTCAAATTTTCCTCCAACAAAAATTCAATGAATTTTAACAAACTTATGTGCTTTATTTGCTTGATAATAAGTGTACCAAAATTCTAATTCTCCCAACTTACAAAATGTAAAATAAAAATTAAATGTACAGATAGATATATAGAATAATAGATAGAATGATGGAGTTAAAGGAAGAAAGAAAGGAAAAAGAAGTATAGATAGGCAGATAGATAGAGAGATATATTTAGAGCAGTTCTTAGACATCTATCAGAATTATTGGCTCATTAACATAGAAAGGATTTGGTCCACCATCTCAGCAGTGTCCTGAGATGCCGGCATACTGTTCTTTACAAGTTGCATTCTGTATGCAAGTGAACAATTGGGGAAAGACTTAACAAATTCACATTTAAACTTAAAAAACCCTGAGCAGCTAAATGATATTCTCAAGATTGTGTACTAGAAAGTAATGATAAATTGAATGCAAGGCATGCCTCAATGAAACTGAAACTGTGAGTTAAAATGTAATTCAGGGTTTATAAATAGAAGGTCTAGAAATGTTTTTCCTTTCTTTACATGAGATAGCTCTATCCTAGATGGTGATGTTTTAGACCTTTATGGACATTAGACAGAAAAAAAAATTAGACAGGAAATACAGAAGTGATAGCCCTAAACATTATTATTTTTTTTCTAGTGGAAATAAGATGGGTAACAGATGATAGGAAATGCAGTAAGTAGACCCTATGCAGGTAATAAAAATACAAAATTCAGAAATGAAAACAAGCTCAGAGGAAAGAAAAATGAAGGGTTATTTTATTTCAGCAATGCAACAACATTTTAATCTCAGTCTAGTCCTAGGAAAAATGATTGATCTTCTTTGAATTTTTGACAGACATGGTAAGTAGACAATTCAGAAGAAAGTCACACCATCAGTGAAGACAACACTACTTACAAACTCCCAGAATTACACCATGTTTACCAAGCATTACATTTTGCCTTGACAATGTACAGAAAATTAACTTCAACTTCTTTCTGCACATTTTTAGCAACATCATTTTTAACTTATACATCCATAATGTGAATGCAGTTAAATATATTTCTATTCTTTCTTGAAAAATATTTTTATTTTCTTATTTTTGTATTCAAATATTCTTATAATGGTATATCTAATTCTGACAAAATAAACGGTTGCTTAGTGACCATTACTGAAAAGTTGCTCATCTTTTTTTCTATTTTAAAGATATTTTTAAAAAATTATTTGTTGACAAACAAAAAGTATATATATATTTAAAATGATAATGTGATGTTTTGATATATGCATACACTGTAAAATCTATAACAATCTATATAATTAACATATTCATCACCTCCTATAGTTGTCTTTTTGTGTGTGGTGAGCATATAATGGCGTGCAGAGCAAGGGTCCCCTGAAAATAGGAGAAATCACCAACAACCCTTTGTTGAGGGGAGGAGGAAGTAGATGAAATGGTATTTAAGACACTTTGCATAACAATGGCAAGTTAATAGCTGTGCCTTTTTTGAACAAAGATGGTTGCTGCCCAGGGTGGAAGGTGTATGTGACTTCAAGAGTATATAGTGGCTTGTGACATAGCCAGGAGAGACAGATGTCCATCCCAGAAATCATGGGGAACTCTCACCCTGACTTAAGATGGCAGCTGAAAGAAGGCAAAAGATATGGAGGAACTGGCAAAAATGGCACATCATAGGTGGGACTGGATATGCAGTCACATAGGAAGTTCCAGGCTAAGCCTTTAAAATAAGGGCAGGCTGAAAGAGAAGGGGGTCTGGTCCGCCATGAGGTCTGGTGTATTAGAAGAAGCCATGTGGGTTGAGAGAGAAAGAAGCCACACAGTTTGGAATAAGAGCATGCCATGAGGTCTTAAGGAAGAAGAAGATGGTGGCAGAGCCAATGGTGCTATGCAGGGACCTGCCTAACCACACACAGATCTGTGGGAGCGCTTGGAGTTGAATTGTGACTGGGAATGCTGAACTGCAGATTCCTGCTTCTCTGAAGGACATATGGAGAAGCCACTGTATTGGGCCATGTGCCTCCCTGGATTCTACCAGTGTAACATGGCACATGTTTCCTTGGTGCACTATTACATGGAGGCTGAGAACAATGTACCCCAGATCCTGAAGGAGAGAGCTGCTGCGAGAGGATGGTGACTCTGAAACCCACAAGTGCACATTCCAGAGAGGGTGGAGATCTATTTGTGCAGCTGGCTTAAGAACAGATAAGTATATGGGTAACTTCTGGATATCGTTTTGTCTTACAGCATTTTGGGGAGCAAGGGAAATACTGGGTTTCATGGGAGAATAGGGCTCTGGGCAGGAGTGCTCTCAGTACCCCGGAGGTTGAAACCCTATAAAGAGAAAACTGTTTCCTTCAATACTATTGTTGGGTCATATGTCAAGGTGCCACGTGACAGAGCCCTGGTTTGCTTGGTTACAAGAATACTTGAGATTTACTGCCCTAACAAAATTTAACTATATAACCCATTGTTCTAAAGTTACTATGCTGTACATTAAGTTTGCAGACTATTCATCTTGTTTCTGAAAGTCTGTAACCTTTGATTAATATTTCGCTTTTGGTAACCAGCATTCTACTCTTTATTACTATAAAATTGGCTATAGTTGAATATTAACTATATTTGAAATTGCATATATATACATACACACACACATTGCATCATGTGATATTTTTCTTTTATTGTTTGGCCTATTTCATTTAGCCTAATGCTGTCCAGGTTCATCCATATTGTCACAAATAATAGGGTTTTATTTAGGCCTGAATAATATTCCATTGTACATATCTCAATATTTTTGTCCATGTATATGTCTTCCATTCCCCCTTTTCCATTTCTTTTGATCTTCAAGAGTACTCAATATCAATGATTTTTTCATTATAGCTATATTTTATTAATAATAAGCTAAAGAATTTACCCCAGAAGGCAATTCTGTATTCTGACCAATTCCCACATTTGCTTGTTTATGCCCTGTACACTATCACATTCTAATAACAAATGAAGGATCTTTGCCCTACCAAATTCTAATTATATGACAAGTGGTAATTTGTACTAAAAATAAATCTATAAACCAATTGTAGGAGACAAAGAAGAATATAACTGTGGCAGAGCATTATGAAAGAAAAAGACTAGCACCAACAATTATTTAAAAATCTAAGTTCCAATTTCATCTTTAAATGCACTTGAACATACATTAATACAAACCATGAATTAAGACCACACACATTAATTATTTAAAATCATCTTTGTATTCAAGTATCATGCAATACATATTAGTATTATGCAATAGCAGGTCGTAGCTAAAAAAAAAAAAAATTAAAAAATGCTTTCTAGTATTAAAAAGAGCCCAAGGCTGTTAAAATACTATGGTATTCAATCAGTTTGTATCTCTCTCTCTCTCTCTCTCTCTCTCTGTCTCTCTCTGTGTCTCTCTCTCTCTCTCTCTCTTTCTCTCTCTCTGCCCCCCTCTTCCTCCCAAACCCCACCTTCACACACTCACATGCAGACACACAGAGAATATTCTTAAGTTTGGTTTTCAGGAATTTTCTGAGGACTGGCAGCAGATACCAAGATTAATTGTAATTACTTAGGTCTTTGAATATTTCAGCTATTTATTCTATACATTATGTGATCAAATGACTCTTGGTATTTTCTTTCATAAATAGTCATTTAGTGCACTAGGTAGGCACTTAGAGAAATAAAAAATAATAATCAGACTGCAATCACTTGAAAATATGGTACACATAAACATCGGAATACTACTTAACCATAAGAAAATATGAAAGGACCTTTTTTTGTGTGTGTGGGAAAAAGCTCAACCCGCTGAACCACCCTGCCAGGGCTCCCTTTTATTCTTGACTTATATTTTACTCAAAATCTTCCCTTTCAAAGATGCAAATATTTGTCCCTCTATCCTATATTTACTTTCAAAAGAATTTTATTCAGTAAACTCTGCATAGTTTAATTGCTACTTGAGATATGAACATAGTAAGAGACAATCAGGGTCTTGTGGTCTTTAGTAAATCTTAATATTAGTAAGGTGGCAAATATTTGAATAATTAAAATGCTGATAAATTTAATCTTCTTAGAGATTTTAAACCTTTTTCAAAAGCAACTAATCTCTCATGAATTTTGCATAGCCTGAAATAAGATCATTAAACACAACCACATTAAAAAATGGCATTACTTACTCCAGTTAAAGACATACAACTATTGTTATGTATGTGTATTATTTAATATGTCTACTTGCACCAATATAATATGGACAAATTCAGTAAATTATTCATAAACACATTGTTATAGACACATAGTTAGCATTAACATAGCCACATTTGTGTGTGTGTGTGTAGTGATTATAATTTATTCTTTTTGATATATTAGGGTCTGTGTGTCTCTCTGTGTGTATATGAGTATGGTTAACTTTTCAAGGTACTCATTTTGAATATTGTGTTTTACTTTATACATTTGTAATATGAAAAAAATAATTTGGGCTAAATTTATGCTTATCTCAGGCATACCCTGGAAACAAAACTTTATTTTATTTCTTTTTTTCCTCAATAAAATCCATGATGTCAACTTTTTTTATTTTAGTCTCTCTTGTTAAATTATTGAAAGTCAAAAATAAACTATTATGTATGTAACAGGAATTCTAATTAAGTTTAGATACAAGTTATCTATTAAACTGCAGCTGTAGGAAGAAAATAGGGAGCAAAGACTTCTCCAAAGCAATTTCTAGTATTCATTGTTGAATGAATATTCCTCAGGAATGACATATAATCATTTTAACAAGGCTGTCATAAGGGAGGACAATATGATATTATAAAACAAAGGTTTATCCTGAAGCAAAAATATACAGGAAAATTTTAAACTATATCTGAGGGGAAAATTGCAATTGCTCATTCAAGTGGACATCAAATTCTGTTCAAACATTTTTTGTGCATTTAAGTTTAAACTTGAGTAAACTTGATTATCATTGCCTTTGAAAAATGAATTGCCAAGAAAAATGCAAGAGACAAAATGATAATCCCAAGCTTTTGCTCAGGAAAATACCGTGATATATTTTATTTTGACAATTGACAAAAGCAAAATAAAGTGTGCTATTTTATAAATGTGAACCGGAAGAAAGCTGCGTGCATGGACATGATGGCATATTCACAAATTGCTCACACTTTTTAGCATCCTCAGCAAGATATTAGAAGTGGCTACAATGATACCAGCAAGCCAGTGCTGAAAGAAAGTTAAACATTTTTTAAGACTGCGATTGCTCTTTCATTACATATTCCAAGTCTATTCTTTCATATACAGGGATTTGCTGTTATTAATGAGTTTGACAGCATTTGAAAGAAAGCAGGAACATGAAGTAACAAAGTATTAAAAATATACGAACACTTCATTTGAAATAAAGTTATCTTGGATCTGTACAGTGGTATATAAAATAATATTTTTATTTATATATTTTATAAAACAATATATTCCAACCACACAAGGATGTCTCTTCCCCTCTATTTCTCCTTCCTTGCCCCTCTCTCTAAAAATAAGTAAAATCTTTTTTAAAATTAAAAAAATATGTATACCCCAAAATATCCCTATAACTCAAATAAATCCTACATAATTCTGTGATCCCAATATATTTCAGTTGTTTTTGTATAGTTTCCATCATGCTGTTGCCTTTTTATTTTTCTTTATCCACAAGGGCTTTCATTTGTGTTTCCTGGGTAAATAGAATCAAACACTGTAATAACTTGTCAGACTAAAAACATATAAAATAATTTCTTTCTCTGACTGTTTTATTTCACTTAGCATGATATTCTCTAAGGTCCAGCCATGCTATTGCAAAAGGCAAGGTTTACTTCTTTTTCACACCTGAGTAGTAGTCCATTGTATAAATGTACCACAGCTTTTTTATCTCTTCATCATTTACGGATGGGCACTTAGGTTGCTTCTAAACCTTAGCTATTGTAAATAACACTACACTGAACATAGGGTGCACAGAGCTTTGGGTTTCTTCAGATATTCCCAGAAGTGAAATTGGTGGGTCATAAGACAGGTCCACCCTGTTCTCCACAGTGGCTGCACCAATCTGCATTTCTCCCACTAGTGCGCTAGGGTCCCCTTTCCTCCACATCCTCACTAACACTTGTTTTTTGTTGATTTATTGATGATGGTCCTTTGGATAAATGTGAAGTGATATACCATTGTGGGTTTTAATTAGCATTTCTCTGAATAGTGTCATTGAGCATCTTTTCATGTCTGTTGGCCATCTATATATCCTCTTCAGGAAAAGTGTTTATTGAGGTCCTTTGTATATTTTTTCATTGAATTGCTTGCTTTCTTGTTGTTGAGTTGTATACATTCTTCATAAATTTTGGAAATTAACCCCTTATCAGGTATATCATTGATGAATATGTCCTCCCATTCAATAGGCTGTCTTTTTATTTTATTGATGAATTACTTTGCTGTGCAAAAGAGAAAGACAGGTGCCATATGATTTCACTTATGGAACAGGACCCGGGGGGTAAATGGTGGTGGAAAGAGACTTTCCTTTGGGTGGTGAGTGCATGCTGCAGTATGCGTATGATGTGTTGTGTAGAGTTGTACACTTGAAACTTGTATGATCTTATTAACCAATGCCAATGATTCTGTTTCATACGAAAGTATTTATCAAATACATCATTTTTAAATATTAAAACACTTATTTAAGTTTATTTTTGAAGACACAAAGTGTTGCACTTGATTACAAAATAATTACATTATTCTCATGGCAAGAGTTGATAAAATTCAAAAAAGCCACTGACAGAGTCCTCTTGTGATCCATAGAATTAATGTATAATATCATTAAAATAAATCTCTCTCTTACCTAATAAAACAATAAATAAACCAAAGGAAAAAATGACCAAATACATGAATAGGTATTTCATAAATGAAGAAAATATACAGTTGGATAAAATTCCAAGGATGCTATGATTTTCTAAAATTAATGTGAATTAGAACAGTATTGAGATATATTTTCAATGGCATTTGTCAAAATGTAAGCATTATGATGTGAAAAGGTAATAAAATCCAGAGCTGACCAGAATGAAAAGAATTGGTGTTTTAATATGCTTTTGTTTGCATTTTAAAATAGTATATATTTTTTTGCAGATTTATTTGACTGCTTCATATTTAGAATGTTATTTCCTTTGTTCCACAATTTAATCTTTTAAGAAATCTGTTCCACATAGCTTTCACTTATTACAGCATATAATTTAAACAAAGCATTTAAGTTACAGTGATGAGGCTGTGAATGCGCTTCAGCTTTTTCACATTGAAATGTCTATCATGTATTGTATATTGTATTGTGCTGGTAAACAACAAGAAAGGGAGTTCAGAATTAAACAACAGAAGTGTTTCAGGACCTTACTAAACTACTGGAAATTTGCATTTTAAGATGCTGTGGCAGAAGTAAAACTTAAATATACTCTGTAAAATAATTTAATGTGTATTGGAGCTATAAGTTTATCATTTAGATAAATCAAATTTTCCACATGTGAAAAACTGTACTCATGTGGTACTTCAATAGAGTGTCTTAAAAATGACAGACAGAAAGACAGGCTTTGTAGCACATGAAGAGGCTTTTTGCTTCCTTGAAGAGACATGAACTCTATGGTTCTAATGTGATTTCCTAAGTAGCTAGTCTTAGGAAGTGTAACATTCCTTCAGGTTTCAATGTTTCCTTCTATCCAATTACAGCTTTCTAGAAATCTGGGGAAAATAGAGGCTTCAACCTCTTGTCATGGAAAATATCAAACATTTTTAAACGATAGCACATTCTATATATTAATAAACAGTTCTTTGAAAATTCAGAATATGATTGTCTTTATGATCATATTTTCTTTTGGAATTATATTTTAACACAGAAAATTCTGAATTCTTTAAAAGGAAGTCAAAATATAAGTTTCATCTTCATGAATTCTGCTCAATAACAATTTTGTGGACCATTTTACCAAGTTTTGCATAGGTGGGAAAGATTAGGCACAATACCCTCTGTTTTTTTTTCCAACGGTAAAAATTAACTTTTTCCTTCAGTGATGGAGTAATGATTTATTAATTTATGAAACTCTTTAAATATCCAGCAGGATATATTTAATTTTGTTGGAAACCTATTGAATTCATTTGTTTGAAGCTTAAACATAGAGTGTCTCCCCCTACCCTTTTTCTTAAGACTCTGCTCCATAATAGAACTTTAACAATTTCTTTTCAGTTTCCTTTATGCTGTTTGCCACTACAGCTATTCATGACACTTCAAGCAACACAAAGAAGAAACATACTATTAAGCTCAGGAGCCAACTGTTCTTATTCTGAAAATATTAACAGTGAAAGTCCTTCAGCTGGGAGCTCATACTGGTTTCTACCTTGATCTTATTTACTATGATACCAATATATTCTTGTCAGAAGAAAAATAACCTATATTCTATATATTTAGAAAGGTCCATTTCAGTTTGTTTGTTTTTTTTGCTTCATACTGTGCTCTTTATCAGAGATTTTTTTTGTTCCATATAGTTTTTCTGTCTTGAGATTTATTACTACACAAATAAAAATATAAGGGTCATTTACAGTAGAATCTGAAAAATAATGCTTGTGATTTCCACTGATAAGTTCACACTTGCATTTTTTGTTACCTGATTATGCTAATCATTATTTAACAACTTCAGTGTAGTTCCCAATTAAACCTGTAAGAATTACTTTTCTCATATACATAAAATCCAACACACATGTATACATAGACACACATACATATATTCCAGATGTTCTTACTCTAAATATTATTTAGTGTGCATATCTTATGAACTTGAGTATTGCAGTTTCATAAAATCAGCCTTACACATACAAAGTTGGTCCAGAAAAAGTCCAGCCATGGTTAATATAACAAGAAGAGTTTGTGTAACATTGATGTAGTCTAGTAGCCAAGGAGAGTAGACTGGAATGCCTATACATGAAAACTGACAACTTTACTGGACTAGTCAGTGGGGCAGTAGAAACCATTGAGTGAGCATGTATACTCTGTGGCCATCACATTTAAAATAACTGAGCAAGTAGAGAAATGCATCTGCATCAAATTTTGCATTAAGCTTGAACATTTCTCCTTGATTCAGAAGACTGCAGCTATGGGCAACTGGTGATTGGCAGCTTCTTCACTACAATACGCTCACTCATGCATCACGCCTCCTGCAGAGTTTTTGGTGAAACATCAAATCACCCACGTGACTCAGCCCCCCTACGTTCCAAATTTGGCACCCTGAAACACCTGGCTTTTCACAAAACTACAATTACCTTTGAAAAAGAAGAGATTTCAGGCCTTCAATGAAATTCAGAAAAATACAACAGAGCAGTTGATGGCAATTGGGAGAACCTTGTGAGGTCCCAAGGCACCTACATTGAAGGGGACTGAGGCATGGTCATCGTACATACAATGTTTCTTATATCTTGTATCTTCTCTGTAAATGTCTCTATTTTTCATATTACACTACTGAATACCTTCTGGACAGACCTTGTATACCTTGAAATAATCCCCAAAGTTTCTACATTTTAGAGATTAGTAATTACACAAAACCAACCTTGAGAAGATTATGATTTTGCTTGATTATATTATGATCTTAATATTTTACAAGGGTATTTTTATTTCACTTAGGAATGGAATTCCAAATCACTATTTTTGCTAGCCAGTTGGTTTTTCTTTAGCTCTTATTTTATTTCTTCACACCTAACCAAATAATATTAATGGAGTGTTTGAAGATTTCAACCTTCATTTTGGTTATGCAACTGTGTACCATCTTTTTTGCTCTCTAAAAAACAGTGTCATAAAATGCATTCCCTTGGAGAATATATCTATGTAGTATAAAATAACTTTTCTGTTTTTATTGTTATTCTGAGGCAACAGGGAAGGAAATGTGTCATCACATATTGTTGGTTCAGTTGCAAATTCAAATGTTCTATTTTACAAGAATTGTTTACCTTTTTTGCCCATCAAAGTTTCAAATCTGCAGAGCAGCGAACTTGACATAAAGCTTAATATTGCTCCCCTTTCCTGTTCTCAATGTTGCATAGGTAGCTGTGATAGTCTAATAAAATCTTGCAGCATCTATAGAATTCTGAAGACTAACGAATAGAAAAATATCATAGTTATATAACTTGGGTGATAAGTGTATAAGAAAGTTATTTTAAAATGTCATATCAAAAAATAGTTCAAAATATCTTTGATGATATTGCCTATCATGTTAAAATATATTGGTTTTAATGCCAATATTCTTTATACACTACATTTGCAATAATAAAACTTGATTTCATTAGTTTAATCATTTAAATAAAAAATCCCATGTTATCAAAATCAGAGAATTTTTTGGTTTTGGTAAGGCACAAGGTTTAGCTTTTTCTTCGTCTGTAAAATGAGACCACTACCGCACTTAACCAACACACCATGAAGGTTAAATAAATCAGTCTATGTAAAGCAATAGCAACTGTGCCGATGTACTTGTTCAGCACATAGGATTGTTTAGTTTAGAAGAACTCTTTGGTCATAAAGTTCTGTGACCTACAAAGTCATCAAATGCCCTTTTGGACTTCACAGTCTTTGGGAGAACAGACTTATTTTAATATAAAACAATCCAACTTGAACTATTAACAAAAGATATAGAATTAAATGGAAGCAGAATGTAGCTTTTCACAAGAGGTGGCATAAAATATGTATCTATAAAGATAAATAGATGTTATTTTAGGCTGAAAATATGTTTAAGTATTCTAAATAGAGGGGATGTTATGAAAAAAATATGGAGTTTCATTTTAATAAATGATTAGATATAGAAGATATGGTACAAATATACAATGGAATACTATTCAGCCATAAGAAAAGATAGAATACTGACATTTGAAACAACGTGGAAGGATCTTCAGGGTATCACACTAAGTGAAAGAACTCAAACAGAAAAAGACAAGAAACATGATTTCATTCTTATGCAGAATATAAAACTGAAAGCAACAAATGAACAAACAAGGAAAACAAAAACTCACAGACAACAGTATGTGGTTACTGGAGGGAAGCAGGGGAGAGACAGTAAAATGTAAAGGAGTCAATGATATGGAGACACGATACAGATGATGTATTCTATAATTCTGTATTTGAAACCTGTATAATTTGAGTAACCAACACTAGTGCCATAATCATTATTTTAATGGAGTTTTAAAGAATATGCTAAATATATGAAACAGTGAAATTTTTCATCTTTCACCCTGAGAAATTAATGGAAAAAGCTAAGAACATTTTAATTAGATGAAAATAACTCTATTGCTTATTAGACAAATTGAAATATAGAAAGACATCAGTCTTTCTCTTGTTCTATATTGACTATTCTAACCCCCTAAACAGTTACTAACATTAACGATCATTTTACAATGCAACAAAATACCAAAAAATAACATGATTTTGAATACCTAACTAGTACTGACCACTGTGTCCTAATAACATGTTTTAATACACATACCTTTCTCCACATCCTCTCCAAGTCTTATTCCTAACAGCCATTTTGACAGCTGTGAGATGATATCTTATTTTGGTTTGATTTGCATTTCCCTGATGATTAGTGCTGTTGGGAACCTGATGTCTTCCTTGTAAAATTGTTTATTCAGATATTTTACCCAATTTTTAATCAGGTTGCTTTCCTGTTGTTGAGTTGTATGAGGTCTTTGTTTATTTTAGGTATTAATGCCTTACTAGATATATAATTCACAAATATTTTCTCCCATTCAGCAAGCTGCCTCTTCATTCTGTTGATGGTTTCCTTCTCTGTGCAGAAGCTATGTTACCTTCTAGGAGTTTTATTGTTATGAACACAAGAAGGTCTTATGTTCAAGTGTTTTGTCTATCTTGAGTTAATTTTGGTAGATGGTATAGTATAGTAGTCAAGTTTATTCTTCTGCATGTGACTGGCCAGTTGGCTCATCACCATGTATAGAAGAGACTATCCTTTCTCCAGTGTATATTTTTGACATGGTATTTTAATCAGCATTTAATCCTAAAATCATTTACTATATTCATTTAAATGTAGTAGAAATAAAATAAAATTATTTATTGAATTGATTAATTGATTATTAATTATTTCTCCCTAAAGCCAAAATCCATCCAGGCATATCACAGATGTATTTGTTCCAAATAATTATTTTTATGTTTGTTAATGCCAAAATAATTAGTAAAAAGTCAAGAAACTGTCAATGTATTTTCAACAAAATAATCTCTTAATTATAATATGGTTTTCCATCACAAATGAATTGGCTACTAAACATTTTATAAGGCACTTAAAAAATCCCCATTCACTCTTGTTCCAGGCTTTTAATTAGTTCCTGCCACTTTTGTTTTTTTCAGTTAATTTAATTCTCAACATATTGCAGCAATTATCACTGCCTACTCAAGCACATTTGTAAAATTGCTACATGTTATGAATATTCATAGTGAAGCATTAAAGTTAAAGTAAAATCGGCCAGCAAAGGACTTGTACCAGAACAAACATTTACTATTAGACTAGCTTCTCATATGTAAAATGTAATGATCAACTATCACATACATGCACACACAATTTATGTATGCACAGAGATAACTAAAACTTATAAATATAAAAATATAAATATTAGCATAGCCATTCAAACATAGTTTCGGGGAAATGCAATTTATTTAATGACATAGCATTAACTTAAGTAAATATTGTTAATTATCCTCTTATGTAGCTGCTTTTTCTATTGATAATAGAATGGAAATCAGAATAATTTGAGGACGTACTCAGATGAATTAAAAATATTTAAGGAAAATCTGAAATGTGAGCAGATATTTTGAAGATTATAATATATCATAAGATTATTGAGAAAAAAGTTAAATCTATTTTTCTAAAGATACATTCTCCAATAGAAGAATTGTCACATCTGATAAATAAAATCATATATATGTTTATTTTAGAAAGATTGATTTTGAGAAGATATAGAAATAATTGGAAGAATGAAGTGTGTACACCTCAATTTTTTTAAAGACTTTATTTATTTATTTTTAGAGAGGGGAAGGGAGGGAGAAAGAGAGAGAGAGGAATATAAATGTGTGGCTGCCACTCACACACCCTCAACTGGGGGCCTGGCCTGCAACCCAGGCATGTGCCCTGACTGGTAATCGAACCAGTGACCCTTTGGTTTGCAGTCCTTGTTCAATCCACTGGGGTACACCAGCCAGGGCCAAAAAAAAGGGTGTGTATAAAAAAAATCCCTGGAAAATATGTAGAAAATTGTTTTAGCCTTAACAAAATAGAAAATACTTGGTGTGGAGATTTAGGAAGGAAGTTTGAAGGCAAAATATGGAGAATCATATATATGTTAAGGTTGCTTTACTTGTTGATGAGTAAGCATTTAAAAGTAGGCATAATTTAACAACATTAAATATAGAAATAAAATTTTAGGTCTTTCAGATGATATAATTTTATCTGTGGAAAATATGGGAATTGGAAAAATAAAGAAAAGCTTATAAATATGGCAATAATATTAAAGAAGCAAAATCATAAATGGCAATTGCTATGAAATTGTCAAGTAGAAAATGGCATTATAGTTTGAAATGGATAACTGTGAGTTGATAATACAGTCAGCAAAATTATTTTAAGTACATAGGAAATTGGGACTTAAAAATAGATTTGGAGAGGGAGGAGCATTATTACTTCATTAGTCTTGTTGAAATTTTTGTAGATCAAGATAGAAATGTCTGAAACGTGGTTAGAAATAGAGGTTTCCTGCCAAGAGGTAAATAACCAAAGAGTAGAAGTATGGTTGTAGGAATGATAGCCATTACATGTAATGTACAAAGTGTTAGTATGGTTAGATTGGAAGTTATGAGAGAAAAAAACTTAGGGTGGAATTCTTGGGTTTATTGATATTTAGATAAAATTTGGAAAGAAACAAAGGACAATAGACACTTTGTAGTACATAGGAACAATGGAATATTATTCAGAGCTATAAAGAAAGAAGCTTTTCAAGCCATGAAAAGATATGGAGGAATCTTCAATGCATATTACTAATGAGAGATACCACTCTGAAAAGGCTACATACTGTATGATTCCAACTATATGACATTCTGGAAAAAACTGAGGAGGCAACAAAAAATTCAGTGGTTGCAAGGTGTTGGGGCAATGAATAAATAGATGGAAAACAGAAGTTAAGGGTAGTGAAAATAATCTGTATTTTGTTATAATAATGAATACATTTTACTATACATTTGTTGAAACCCATGGAATGTATGAAACCAAGGGTGAACTGTAAAGTAAACTGTAACCTTTGATTAAAAAGCATCAATTAATGTTCTTGGTAAAAAGTGTTCTATTCTGGGGAATGAGCTTGATAATGGATGAGACTATGCACATGTTAGGGCAGAGTGTGCATATGAACTTTCTGTAGCCCAGTCTCAATTTAATTATCAAATTAATAGTGCTCTAAAAATAAAGTCTAATTTTTTAAACTTACATTAAATTTTTATGAGTAATTACTTTTAAGTAGGGAAATGGAAATGGGAGTGTCCAACGTACACATTTCAAATGTGGAGAATTGAAATAAGAGCAATGATTCAGTGCGTTCTTTCTTTTAAATTATCCATTACTTGTGCAACACAAGAGACACAAATACAAAAATGATTAAGTGTAAAGTGATAAACAACTGACCTGAGCAGAGAAGCTAAGCCTACAGTTGTAAACAAAGACAGTCTGGGCACAAATTCCAGTTTCAACCATCTTAGCTTTGTTTCAGTGGGCAAATGGTTAATCTCTGTAAATCTCTGTTTTCTCAAATGTAGAATGAACATAATAATCACATTTATCTCATACAGGTGACCTGAACTTTAAATGAGTAAATCATGGGAAAAAGGTAACATAAAATATATATTAAAAATGTTAGTTCTTGTTATTTACAATGTAAGGTAAATGTTTGTATAAAGTATGAAAGATGTCGGCATTATTGTAATGTATAAAGCATACTTCTGAATATTTAAGCCTGTTGTCATTTACTAAATTTTTTTTGTTATTCTATTACAGTCATCCAAGCCCACCCCCCACTCCTTCAGTCATTCCCCACACTCTTGTCCATGTCTGTGAGTTATTCATACATGTTCTTTGACTAGTGCTTAACCATGCTTTCCACCATTGTCCCCCTCTCCTGACTCCTCTGTTTGCTGTTAGTCTGTCCATATTTCCATGCCTCTGGTTGTATTTTGCTCATTATTTTGTTTTCATTAGGCTCCTCTTATAGGTGAGATTATATGATATTTGTCTTTCACCAGCTGGCTTATTTTCACTTAGCATAATCCTATCCAGTTCTATCTATGCTGTTGTGAAGGGTAGGAGTTGTTTCTTTCTGCTGCATAGTGTACAATTGTGTAAATGTATCATAGTTTTTTTTATCCCCTCATTTACTGATGGGCACTTAGGCTGTTTCCAGCACTTGTCAATTATAAATAGCACTGCTATGAACATAGAGGAAAGTTCTCTTGAATTGGTGTTTTGGGATTTTCACATGATCAAATCAATAGATGATGAAAAAGCATCTGTTAAAATTCAGCATTCATTTATGATAAAATCACTCAGCAAAGTATAAATAGAGAGAGCATCCCTCAACATAATAAAGGCCATATATGACAAACTTACAGCCAACATTATACTCAATGGGTAAATAGTAAAAGCTTTCTCCTTAAGATTAGGAACAAGACAAGGATGTCTGCTTTCACCACTCTAATTCAACATAGTACTAGAAGTTCTAGCCACAGCAACCAGACAAGAGAGAGAAATAAAAGGCATCCAAATTGGAAAGGAGGAAGTAAAAGTGTCATTATTTGCAGACGACATGATATTGTACATGGAAAACCGTATTGTCTCCACCAAAAAACTACTCAACCTAATAAGTAAATTTGGCAAAATAGCAGTATACAAAGTCAATATTCAGAAATCAAAGGCACTTTTGTACACCAGCAATAGAATATCAGAAACAGAAACTAGGAGGAAAAATCCCATTTACTATAGCAACAAGAAAAATAAAGTACCTAGGGATAAACTTAACCAATGAGGTAAAAGACCTGTACTTGGAAAACTATAGAACACTGAAGAAAGAAATTAAAGAAGATACAGATAAATAGAAGCATATACTGTGTTCAAGGACTAGAACAATTAACATCATTAAACTGTCTATACTACCCAAAGCAATCTATAGATTCAACACAATTCCTATTAAAATACCAATGACATATTTCACAGATATAGAACAAATACTTCAAAAATTTATATAGAACCAGAAAAGACCCCAAATAGCCTCAGCAATCTTGAGAAATAAGAACAAAGTTGGAGGGATCACAATACCTGATATCAAACTATACTACAAATATACTACAAGGCCACTATAACCAAAAGTCTGGTACTGGCATAAAAGAAGACATATAAATCAGTGGAAAAAAATAGAGAGCCCAGAAATAAACCTGTGTCTCTATGGTCAATGAATATTTGACAAAGGAAGCATCAGCATACAATGGAGTAAAAATAACCTCTTCAATAAATGGTGTTGGGAGATGCAAAAAATTAACAAAATTAATTGGTATATGCAAAAAAAAATGAAACTAGACTGCCAACTCACACCATATACAAGAATAAACTCAAGATGGATAAAAGACAAATATAATTCAGGACACCATGAAAGTTCTAGAGGAAAACATAGGCAGTAAACCTGTCATCATTTAAAAAAACAGATCTAAAATTTGCCCTTTATTACTGAAGTATGCATTTGCTTTCATGGTTCTTTTACTGTAGTAAGTATTTGTAACTACAGCAATAGAGACACCCAGTTTTACATACCTGAAGAGTAAGGAGAAGAATTTAATTTGAGTATGTTGATGCCAGAGACATGCTGTAAGCAATACACAAACACATGCTCTCCCCATACGCACACTCCCACTCTATCCATGTGTACATGTGCTGACATTCTTCTGCCTCTTTGGTCTTGACTTTTTCTTACTTGTCTCCCTCTCTATATCTCAACTGAAATGTCAGCTACCTTGCTAATAAAATTTTCCCCCAAATCACAACATTCTACTTACCTATTTGTAATACTCATCATACATTGCACATTTTATACATTTTCCTTATTTTTAATTATTTAACTCTTCCACTTAAACATCTTTTTATAAAAGAAGAGAGGAAGACCAACTTGCCAGTACTTATACATGAATCTGACATAGAGGGGACATTTGCTATATTTGTTCCATGAATAAATGCAAGTACATGAGGGGAGGTGAAATTATTCTTTTAGTGGATCGCCCTTTGTCCTCGCTTATTCTAACATTCCTTTCTATGTCCCCTTGTCATGAAACTATGTAGACCCTCCTATGAAAAGGGCAAGGTAATTTTTCCACGTCACTACTTGCTATGCAGCTCATGACTGGCCTGGGCCATTAAAATAAGACATGTCTGACAGAATGCCCGTTCTCAGCCTCATTCTTAAGAGACCTTGCAATTTTTCACTTTCAAGTGAGTGGTGTCTGCCATCACCTTAAATCTTCTTTAAGGACATATATTTTGGAATCAGGGTAGACTTGAGGATTTGAGTTTGAGCAAATGGAAATGTGGGGTTACCAATAACTGAGCCGAGAAAGACTGTCAGAGAAGCATGTTTTTGGGAGGAATCCTGGGGCTCCAATTTGGAGATGTTCTATTTGATATGCCTATCACATACCCAAGGGAAATGGAGAGAAGGCAGGAAGATATATGTGAGTTTGAAGTATGTGAGAAAGGTCTTATCACTATGCCTTTCCAACTGCACCTCCCAACAGTTTTCCTCTTCTTTAATAATCTCTAGAATGAGGCTCAGCATTTGAGAGCCCATGTGCCATAATAGTGAGTGATCATTACAACTGTCATGCAGTTTGGTTTGTATGACATTGCTACTAAGAAATGGAACAAAACTTTAGCTTAGGTCTTTTCATTTCAGTTTTTCTTTCTCTAAATTCTTGGAATTTGTGTGATACAGATTGCTTTTGGTGGTTGTCACTATTGTTTTGTTATTGCTTGTGTTGTTCTTACTTTTCCCCTTGCTACTGTTTACAAGTCTTTGTGATAGCCACCTGGGAGGCTTCTATAATCATGAGAATGCAAAGTGTGACCTTAACTAGTGCCAAGTAAGCTGTGTCTCTGGCTCTTTGTCCTGATATCTCATTCATTTCTCACAATAATTATCCATGAGCCTAGTGATCTATTCTTGAACCTCAACTGATGAACTTACATGAACTTAAACATTTCTGGCCCCATATTTTGAAGCTAGACTTGGTTTCAAAAGATTCCTCCATGTTTTCTCATTTACAAATAATGCTAGTCAATGACCAGTATCATCTAAAACCAGGACACAATACACTTAGAAGTCTGAGCATTGGGTTTTCTCCCTATATGGAGACCCTCAACACTGGCCCTAGTTAACAGTACATTTCACTTTGGAGACAGAATAATCTGAAAGGAAAAAGGGGAAATCACCCACTTGTCAGGACTGTCGGGAGTTTAAAAGGAGAGGAGGTGCATTGTTGGTGGAAATGTAAGATGGGACAGCTGCTGTGGAAGACTCAGTAAAGGCTCCTCAAAAAACTGAGAATGGAACTTTTATATGATCCAGTAACTTCACCTCTGGGTGGTTATCCAGAAGAACTGAAATCAGAATCTCAAAAAAAAAAGGTCTGAACTTTCATGTTCACTGCAGCATTATTCGCAATAGCCAACACATGAAAATAACCTAAATGTCTGTCGATGAATGGATGGATAAAAGATTGTGCTCCACACTTACTATGGGATATTATTCAACCTAAAAACAAAACCAAATCATACAAAAACACACCCAGAATAATCTCATACCAGGACAGCCTTGCATATGTGGCAACATGGATGAAACTTTAGGACATTATGCTAAGCAAAATAAGGCAATCATAGAATGAAATAGAACATTCTAGTTGCAGGATTCCATTAACATGAGGTATGTGAAATAGGCTAATAGAATCAGGAAGAGGAATGGTTGTTGCCAGAGGCTAGAGGGAGGGAAAGTGGGGGTTTGCTGTCTGTCCAACTGTGTGAAGTCACTGTTATACAGGATGAATAATTTCTAGAACCCTGCTGTGTAGCACGGTCCTTATTGTTAACAATGCTATAGTGTACACTTAATTTGCTAAAAGGGTGAATCTCATGGTAAGTGTTCTTGTCATCATCACAACCATAAAAGAGAGCATGTGTGGACAAGGGCAAGCAAGGTATTTGTGGTTTTTGCTTCTTTTGCTCCTTTGTTTCCTGTGGATTTAGGTTAAGACTGTTTCCACAACTTGAAGAGAGAAAATGGCACCCTTGCTACTTTGATCAAACTGCACCAGCCATGTGCAGAAAAATCTGATTCCAACTGGACAGTATGTTACAATAAAAGTTACTATCTTTAAAAGGGAAATAATAAAATAAATTTATGGAAACAGAGCAAAACATGCTTCCCATTGCAATCTGTAAACATGATAGTATGTTTAAAACACATTTAATTAATTATCATTACATCATTTTAAATACAGAAATATCTAACTCAGCCCTCTACATGCCTCTTCCAATCAGGACAATTTATTTAGCTTTGGATTTGTTATAACTTTATTGGTAAACCTGAGGGTAGAAACAGGTAAGTTAGTGGAAGGTTACTTTAGTTGACAATTTCTTTGTACTCAAAAAGCAGGCCCTTAGGGAACAGATTCGTAACCTGACTGTTGATAGACATTCATTCAGTCAAAACTGAAACTTAGGAGAAAAAGGAAAAATCATCATGGAAGAGCAAACAAATAGCCTTAGGCAAGTCGTGGAGTCTCTAAAGAGTCTGCAGTGCCCCCAAACACCAGAGAGGCCCACAGGTAACTTTGTTTCTGTGTTTACTGACACTTAAAGATCATCAGTTCAACACCTGCTACAAGTAAAAATGGTTATGTTGGTTCCTACTATACAAGTGTTCTTTTATAAACAAACCATTCACTTTTTCTTCTACTTTTGATGGAGTATTCTAGAGAGGGCACTGTTTTCCCTTTTCCAGCAAATCCCAGTCTTGGATGAACTATTTTTAGCATACACAGAACTGTGAAAATATCATTTACAGAAAAATTCATACATAATTTTGAAAATTAGAATGTAAAATTTTGTTAGGCCACCTTGTATTTTTAACTTTTACAAAATGATACAAAATGATAAAAATTTAAGATTTCAGGAATTTCCTACTTAGAAAATTAACTATTTGTTTATAGATATTGCTGTTTTATTTATTTGTAATGTATTCTAATTGTGCTTACGCATTTGAATCACAGCTTTTCTGTGATAAAAAATGTTTACTTCTGGAATAAGTTACTTCTATAAATTATATTATTCTTATAGTTTTGTGCTAGATAATTTTTTCACTTATTTTTGGAATACAATTTATTTCTGTATATTTTCATTTCTGGAAAAAGCATATTTGTATATTTTAATTTAGGAAGAAGAATAAAAAGCTAATTGTGATGTTAGATATTAGATATGCACTTATATATATACTTGTACGAGATATATATACACATATACATACACATATGAATTGTTAGCTAATAGAACAAAGAATAAATTAAGTATTGAATTTTTTAACAACTTTTTAACACCTTTGATACAAGATGAATTAGAGATATTTAACTGATGCAAACTCTGCATAGTTATTATTAAAGAAAATATATTTAATTTAAAATCACTTGTATTGACATTTAGGAGACATATGTATGAGTACTTCATTAATATACATGCACTTAAAAGGCATAGCTGTGATAAATCTATCTAGCTGTGATAAATCTTTACTTACTCACAAGATTCTTTTTTAGTTATTCAAAAAAATATTTTCTCCTGTGATGGAATTGGGGTCCAGAATTTAGGATTGTTTCTGGTCTTCAGGGTTCCCAGAAAAACCACACAGTCCTGGGTAGTTTTAAGATACTGAAAATATATTGGAATTGATTTCTCTCATCAGAGATAAATATCACAACATGTAAAGCTGGCACTTGACTTCTTTTGGTATGGTTATACTAGCTTCTAGACAGGCTGGAGAGAGTTGTTTTTTTCTCTCACATAAGGTGATCATCCATCATCAGCTTTAGCATCTAGCATCTCAGTTTCCATGTCTTAAATTTAATTTTTATTATTTTTTACCTACATAATTCCTTTTCTTCATCTCTCTCTCTATATATATATGTATATGAGATAAATATTTCAGAAGTGTTATGTGTTGAATCACATATTCTATGTAACTGAATAGTTAGTATGTTGAAGTATTTTTTATTAAATGTTTAATGTATTTTTATATTTATGAATGAGAATTATCAAAGAATAGTGAAATGATTTCATTTATGTTTGAAGAAATAGACTATGCATTCAACAAATGGTAGCTATCATTCCTATTTTGTATATGTTCTCAAAAAATTGTGGGCAAATGATGTTAAAAATATAGAACATTACATCTTCGTATGGTGATCACAGTTTAAGATATATCAAACCAGTATATTGTATACCTGAAACCAGCGTAACTAATATACAATTGTATAAAACCATACTTAAGTTAAAAAAAAATAAATAATAACAGCAATTTACAAAAAATACTGAATGCTTTAAAACATTTGCAAGCTCTTAGGTTATTATGAAAATACTTAATTATCCATTTAAGTAAGAATTAAAAGATCATAAATAATATCATAGATAATACAAAATAAGATACAACTACAAGAAAAATAAAAATAACATATAAGACAAGTTCCATTATAGAAATTGAAATTTAATTACAAACAATGAAAAGATGAAAACTGTAGCACAGTCAGTGAGATTCAAGAAGACTGTATAAATCAACATATAAAATATGTAAATAAAAGCTGATTTAAAAAATAGTGAAAGATATGGAAAAGAAAATGAGCACTGTTGCTGAAGAATGATTACAAATATAAGAAAATTTAAATTAAAAGAAATATTAAAAAAACTTTTCTGAAAAACTTAACTAACAATTAATAGGGAACACTTTATAATCTTTTAAAAAGACATTTTAATAATATACCTCTAAAAAAGTATTATTGCAAATCGTCACAGAGGAAGAAAATGCATTATCTTCACAGGTAGATTATTCATGAAGTAAAATGTTAGCTTCATATTTCTCAAGAACAACATTCATGGTGAGGACAAGCTGAGTAAGGCCTATAGAGTGTAATTTATTTTATTTTATTTATAACGTCTTATGAAAGGACTAAATCCAGAACTTCTAAGATAAGTACAGAAAGTCGATGAGACAAATTGTGTTCATCTACCACAAAGCGAAAGGTAGAAAGTTTCCAGTGAGAAACACTGATGGACTTGGCCCAACTTTTAGAGACATGGAAGAGGGTGGCAGATCACAGAAAAAAAACAAAAGGGAAATTTAATCATATATTGAGGAAAAATGTTCCAAATGATCTTCTGGGGGAGATAATTCAACTAAATCAAAGTTCAAGTTCAATATAAGGCTAATTGAAATGCCTAGCGAGACTGACAGAATCAATACAGTAAAATCTCTCTTACTTAGACTCAGTTATGAGGTTTTTAAAATGTCAGAGGACTGTTACTCCATTATTTTTAGTCTAGTTCATATATTAATCAAATGAAAAATGTTCCCAAGAATTACATATCTTGGGAAATATTGCTTCGATGTATGCCTCCAGAAACAACAACAACAATAAGAACAGCAACAAAAACAAATCTATCTATCCGTAACAACTCTAACAAATCAGATAACAAAAAGAATCAATTGATTATGGCATCTACACACACACACACACACACACACACACAAGAAACAAAAGACAATTCAAACTAAAAACCCCAGAAAAAATGTCACTTTCAAAACCCTTGTTATGAGTCCTATGGAATTTACTTAGTGATAATGGATTAGTAATTAAGACCCTCATTTGTTTTTGAGATCATATTTGTAGGCCAAATTTAGCTTATCTAAATTTTTTCTCAGACCTAGTATATTTATGTAGCAAAATTTAGATTGTTCTTAGTGGAGGTCATAATGGTTTGTGGAAAAACAAAGAATTTTATTTTGTCCATGCCAAGTTAACCTAATAAACATCAGTGTAACAATTCAAGTGGGTAGTCAAATATACAGGTTTGGAATTCAGGGGGATCCCAGTTTTATTATAGATCTAGTGTTTCTTTAACTCAGAGGTTTCATTTTTCAGAATGAGATTTTCCTGTATTATCATTTTAGATTTTTGTGTTTTACTTTCTTGGAGGTTTCGTTTAAATTCAGTGTTTCCTGATTTGACAAACTTAAATTGGTTGTGAACCAGCAATTTGGCTTAACATATATGACAGTAGCAACACATAACTAGATCTGCTTTTTTAGTTTTCATTTACTTTTGGAGAAATGCATCTTAGTGTGACTTAAAACTGAGAAAATTTTAAAATGAAAATCCAGAAACATTCATAGAAATTATTACTAAACAGGTCAGTTCCTGAGTTAACACACTTGCTGATATAGACATTAATTAAATCATTTTTAGAAATTTGATTTCTAAATTATTTCCCATTTATTTGCTACAATAGAATTTTTATATTAATAGAATTGTTTCTAAAATGTTTTGCTCAAGACAATTTAAAATAAACATTAGTGATGATCTAAAATAAATTTTAAATGGATGATACTCATTAATATTTACATGCTAAATATTAAATATTTATATAACAATTTAACAAATAACCATAATGAATCCATTGTATAAAAATGACATGCATATGAAAATTACTATATTTCCCAATACAAATATTAGCGAGAAGAGTGGCATCATTTTACATTTTCAACAATGTTTGTTTTAAAACAATTAAATTATGAAAACAATTTTACTTTGATCTGTGATATCACAAGTCATGTAGATTCTAAAACACCCTATATTTTTCTCTTGAGACAATGAGAGTGAATAATATCTTAGTATTATTAGGAAATTAGTTTTGAACTTGGAGGACCTCATAAAACCCTAGACAAGTTTTGAGACTTCTGATTTATAATAATACATCATTCTCTCATTGCTAATTTTTCTTATTTTATCCATTTTTCTTTACTTACCTCTTTTATTATTTTGTTAACTTAGTTCAACTTTCAGTTCTCACACATGCTTGAAGTGATCCTATCACCCTTGAGTCAACAACCTAAATCTGCCCATGGACTTTTCTGGAACTGACTTGACATCAGGAATTCTTTGTATGAGGCTGTCAAGAACTGGAGGATTTCAGAATTTTTCAGGAAAGGATGTTTACTTGTACTCCCTGTATTCATATGTGTTTATATGTGTAAATGCACGAACATGCATGAACAATGAAGTGTTTGTAGGAATTTTTTCAGATCCATCTCCCTCTTTTATTTCATCTCTATCACCACTAATTTCTTTCATTCATGAAAGAATTATGAGTAAGAGAATTTCAACAGCGAGCAAGAAATGCACTATATTGAGGATTGCTTTAGAAGCTGCATGGCCTTGAGGCAATATGGAATGAATCAAGGTATACAAACACAGTCAGTTCTGCTAAAGTGCTCTTATTAAAACCACAAATTTGTTCCTTCATGATTGATATATTAGTGAAAACTCTGAATGTAATGAGAATTTCGTGTTGGATTATGCATGATTTCATTTGTGAGAAATATTAGATGAACAGAGAATACTGCTCCCAGCTGAACCAAACTGTGTGAAAAAGTTAAAATGCATTCAACTCAAACAACTACCAGCTACTTCATTGAGCCACATGTGGTATCTTACAAGTTCTTTTCTATGGTTTCACATTTATAAATGTATGTAATTTTTAATAACCCAAACATGCCTTAGTATCCTGACTCAAAACTGCCAAAAAGTGAAAAAAAAAATGACAAGAAACTAGAAACATAGATTGTTTTAAAAGAGAAAGAAATGCAAAAAAAAATTCTTGCTCTTCAAATATTTTGCTGCGCAATTTACATAAACGTTATTGTTCTGTCTGTGTGCGTATGTGTGTCTGTAGGCTGGTGCTATCATATTTGTTTTCCTTATATAAATAATCTGTGATTTCAAAAATGCGTAATAGATGTCATTCTCATTCTAGACCACTTTTATGTTTGCTATTTACCATTTTAGTGGCTATTGATTAGAAGAAACAGGCCTGCCAGCATTTCCAATAGAGTAACAATAGTTCTGGTCCCTTCCTGCAGCTGATCCACAATTGACTAGTGTCACATGACATTGTGGTCAGAACCAGTGCTCTGTACTTACAATGAGCTACAAAAAGTTATTTTTGCTTAAAAAGAAGTAAACTTTGTACTTTTCCAAAGTTTTTACTTATATTTACAATTGGTTTCATGAATATATGAGGTCTTTCCATAAAGTATCCAGCCATTTAATAGGAAAAATAGAGACATTTATTGAAGCAGATACAAGATACAAGAAATATTCTACATAGGGCAATGATGCCTCAGTCCCATTCAAAGTAGGCACCTTGGGACCTCACACAGTTCTCCCAGCATCTCTTCCACCATTCAAAACACTCTGCAAAATCCTTCATTGGAATTACCATCAGCTGTCCCATCATATTTTCCTGACTTTCATCAACAGTCTTTGAAATGTTTGTGCCACACTTTTTTTGTGTGTGTGCTGAACTCATTGCATCATCCCCCAAAACCTTCTGAATCATTTGAATAGTTTCTGCAGAGGAATGTTCAAGCTTAATGTAAAATTTGATGCAGATTCATTGCTACTTGTTCAGTCATTTTGAATGAGATGGCCACAGAGTATACATGCTCACTTAGGAGCATCAACTGCCCCCACTGACCAGTACAGTGAAGTTGCTGTTGTTCATGCATGTGCATTCTAGTGCAATATTCTTGGCTGCCAGGTTATAAGGATGTTGTGCAAGTAATTCTCCTTATATTAACCATGGTTAGACTTTTTCTGGACAGAACTCATATTCATATATCTATCTCTACATAGACATATATAGATTGATATGAAATGAGCAAGCTATCAGTCAAAAGAGATAAGGAGAGGGAACATTCTTGACTTATTTTCTTTGTTATTGCATTTGCCCATTGCTCTCTCAGTTTGAAAATACTAGCCCTGGCTGGCGTAGCTCAGTGGATTGAGCACGGGCTGCAAACCAAAGTGTCGCAGGTTCAATTCCCAGTCAGGGTACATGCCTGGGTTGCAGGCCATGACCCCCAGCAACCACACATTGATGTTTCTCTCTCTCTCTGTCTCTTTCCCTTCCCTCTCTAAAAATAAAAATAAATAAAATCTTAAAAAAAAGATCTACTAAAAAAAAAAAAGAAAATACTTCAGGCATATTGGATTGCCTACCACAATAATAATTATCTCTTACTGATTTATGCTGATATTTATCATCTTATTCTACAAATGAAAATTGCCTGTGACCACTGTCAAATATAAAGGGAAAAGTCAATGTCAGTAAGTTAGGAAATCATGAGTTATCAACATTGTAACCATTTAGCATAGGGTTCTGCCCCTTCTTTCCTTGATATATGACCCACAGATTTGTGTTGAAGGGAATAGGTTTTTATTAACAGGGTTCCAAATCTGGTGGGGGAGGGGGAAGGTGAGAGCACTCCTGCTCTGAGCTCTTCTCTCCCAAGAGACCCAAGACTTCTATTGCTCTCCAAAAGACTACAGGCCAAAACCATGCCCAGAAGTTCCCCATTTCCTTATCTGTCCTTTTTGGATCTAAAGTTGGCCACCCAAACAGTTCTCCATCCTTTCTGGAATGTGTACTCATGGGTTTTGGAGTCACCATCTTCTCGCAGCAGCTCTCTCTTTCAGAATCTGGGTGGGCTGCTATCAGTCTGCATGTAGCAGCCCAGGACCCACTACGCTGCATCACAGTGTCCTAGAGACTGGAACCAGGTGAGGCACACATCCCAGCATTGGACCGTGCCTCCAGAATTGGGCTTCCAACTCTGTGGTGCCTGAGCCCCTGGTGGGCCAGGCATCTTGTTTGGTCCCAGGAGCAGTCCCATCCATGCAGGGAGCAAGGGCCAGAGACCCAGAGCATCCAAGTATATCTCTGGCCAAAAGCCCCAAGTCCAGTGCCCTAAGCCAATAGCCAAGAAGCTAAAGCCAACAGCCAAGAGGCAAGAGAGAGCCCAAAGTCTGCACACAGTGCCAAAGGAAGAGCACCAAACCCCTAGAGTTCAAGGAGACAGCTTCTCCCCACCCCCTGTTTTAAAAGTCCTCTGTCCTGGGAATCCTAAAGGCACTGGAAGCCAGTAGGAGTATCCAGCTTTCCAATCATTGAGGGCTATTGCTGGCCATATTTGCCATTGGCCCTCCTCCTTCAAGGCCTCCTCCCAGAGCTTCTCTCTGCTGGGAAAGCTGGGCAGCCTAGATTTCAGGCTTTTGCCTGCTGGCTTGTTTACATTGACAGCTGCCTTTGTTATGCAATGTGCCTTAAGTACTGTGTCTTTCCCTCCATCAGCTCCTCCCTGCCTTGGATAAGGCCTTGAACTTTTTTTTCATCTGAAGCCTGGGCAACTATCCCCCACCCACCACAACCACCATTCCTGGCAAGAGGGGGAACAACATTTTCTGCTGGATTTGGGGGCTTCTGCTGGATCTTGAGTGTCCCCCTGTTTCTAAGGATCTCTGTTCCAGCCTATCCCATTACAAAATGACTGATTCTTAATACGCTTCTGTTATTTTAGCATTATAGTAGTACCCTAAAAAGAAAGGTCAGCATTCGTGAATATAGTGCTAAAGAATCTAGCTTGTCTCATTCCTTATGTACCTCATTTTACTTTTTTTCTTTTTATTTTTTTTAATTTTGTATTTCTTTTTAAAATTTTAAAATATTTTATTTGTTTTTAGAGAAAGGGGAAAGGTGAGAGAAAGAGAGGGAGAGAAACATGGATGTGCGAGAGATATATCGATTGTTTGCCTCTCATACACCCCCAAAAGGGGACCTGGCCAGCAACCCAAACTTGTAATCTGACTGGGAATTGAACCAGTGACCTTTTGGTTCTCAGGCCAGCACTGAATCCACTGAGGTACACCAATCAGAGCTTATTTCTTTTTAAATTTATTGGGGTGACATTGCTTAATAAAATTATATAGGTTTCAAGTATATAATTCTAGGATACATCGTCTGTGTATTACATTGTGTGCCCACCTTCCAAGTCAAATCTTCCTCCATCACCATATATTTGACCATCTTTACACTTTACTACCCCTACTTTCCTTCCCCCTGGTAACTTCCTTTCTGTCTTTGGAGCACGATTCTCCTAATTTTCTCAGCTCATTGTTGGGTACACAATAATTAAAAATATGTATTTGTTGAATGAAGTACTGGAAACTCTGATTGCTATTCCTGCCCCTGACACACATTTCTAATTATTATTATATTTTTTAAATAATTGTAACTCCTGGTTTGCACATTCTGTTCTCTGGGTAACCAGCTTGCTCTTTCCAGTATGGCACACCAGAGTGAGTAATGGTAACTGCATTTAGCAAACATCGTTACCTCCTAACATAAGTACTTCCTGATAACCAAGGTCTTTTGTTGTAACCTTATTAATTTTGATAACATTAAACAATAAAATGCATGAAAAATTTTAAACCTAGTTGTATTTGAACCTGCTCCTCTGTCCTTTTCAAAAGAAGTAATAAACTTTCCCAGCAGTCATTTCAGTAGTTACAGATCATAAGTTAAATGACTGTAACTTAACAATAACTAATGTCTACAGTCACAATAGATAACACAAGGAATAATATCAACCTGAACCTTTGAGTAAGTTAGAAAATGGAATTCAGAAATTGTGGAGACTACTACAAATATAAAACTTCCATTTTGGGCTAAATCTTGCAGTTAACCCTTGTCTCAGAACATGATTTATTCTAGTCATTTTTTCCTATTCATTTCATTTTTTAGTCACCTGATTAAACTGAATTTGGGCCTTAGTTCTTTTTCAATTTTAGTTTGGGCCACTATAGGGAAAAAAGTATTTAATGATAGCACAAGATCAAATTAAAATGGCTTAAAATCCCAGGCAAAAGAATATGGTAATTGTGTAACTTCACGTTTCCAGTTTATAATAATGATACATGAGGGACAGATTTATTTGCAAAACCCTTAGATAACTGAAGATTGTTCATTGCAGGGATTAGAAACTCTCTCACATACAAGGAGTGACACCATAATGTCTTACTTGTTAAGGGGAAAAAAAAAAGACAAAAGCTCAAATATCACTTTGGAACAAAAGTGTAACTGTAGTGTTATCTAATGGGTTAGATTTTATCTTCAGTTTTCAGTAATGCAGAGATTTTAATAACACAAGTGTTACAGAGCAAAGAGGGGGAGCCTAAGAGCGATATACTATTACCCAAACGGAACCCCCCAGGTTTGTTACATCTGCCGCCTCATAGGAAAGACGTCTCTCAATGACAGAGATGCATGAAAAGGAAAAGAAATGTTTATTTAATGCTGTACAGACTTAAAGTAGTGACCTAATGTCTTCATCAAAATCCCAACGTCTCTTAAAATACCCAAAAACACACACAGTCCTTCCTTCCCCCCTTTGCCCAGTCTGGGGTCCCGTATCTCAGGAAAACAAATAGAAGTCTGTGGCTCAGGCAGCCCCCAGTTCTTCCCAGTAATCAGTCTCAGCTGGTAGGCCTCCCACGGTTCCCGGCACCATCATCTGTGTCGCCAGATCTCTGGTAAAGCCAGTGGCAGTTCCCCTTTCTAAAGCTGCAGGGGTCCCCACTCTGGCAAAGTCGTGTGGATCTCCCTGTGCAATGGCTGTGGTCCTCTCTCTGCACAGCCACAGCCCTGTCGTTCTCCTTCCAAAGGCTGCGGGAGTCTCCACTCTGCTAAATACAGAGTGATTCTCCCCTGAGTGGCTGCCGAGTCCCGCCAAGCTCTCAAGCAGGCGCTGTAACCAGGGGACCTGCCCCACAGGTAGTCTTGGTGGGGAAGTTACTTCCATTCCCCTGGCTCAGGGCATGGCCACAGCTATTTAACATATCTATGCAGCAAGTTAAAGGTTATAAATATGTTAAATGACCATGCCAGAGGTTAGCTGGAAAACTGTTGCTATGCAAAACAGCTCTCAATGGCCCTGCTCCATTTCTCCCTTCCCCCAGCCTACACCTGTGGCTGGGATGGATGACATCCTAATATTTCTTGAACACCTCTGAGTCTGGACCCCATTCCAAATCCCTATTTGCCCTGCCCCCGCTTGGTTGCACCCTGTTACACAATGACAATCATGCTATACAAAGTAAATAACTTCAATCTCACTGCATGAGAATAATCAGCCTAATTATTTTGGAACCATATTCAGGAATGAAACAGATGCTCTAAAGATACGTTGATGTTCCCAGTCAATTCATTTTCCTCCTATTAAGAAAAGGCATATTGAAAGTTTGACTCAGCAAGTCAACACTGGCAAAACCTGGTCAGTATATTTCATTCTGATTGTTTAACCTTTGCTATAGACACATTTCTCTGTCATATTGCCACTTTGGCATGTCACTTTCTTCATCATTCACTTAGGCAAAACTGTGCTTGTTAAGCAATCATCAGGGTAAAATCAATATTAAACATTTTGCTCCCTGTGCTATAAAATGGAGAGTGGTGCCGAGCTAATCAGCACAAAACCTGGAGATGTTTTGCCCTTACTCTAAAGGTTTTTCAGGGCAAAGCAAGTTGCTGAAAGATGTGGCACCAGATTTTTTCTCTCCTTATCTTCATTTATGACTCTTGAGGCTTTGCAGTCTGTCATCCACTCACATATACTGCGCATTCTCAGGCGCTTCACAGTACAGTAAGTGGGTTGAGACTTACAGTTTTTATTTGCTCCTCACCCTTAAAAGCAAGTTTAATGGGATGAACAAATACAGGCAAATAAGTTATATTGCTAGGTTCATATGTATAGAATAGGAATTAAATAAAAGCAAAAGCACAGAAAATATAAACTAGGAATGATAACTAGTTTTTAGACCTGAAGCAGCTGAAATAAATATATGTATAGGTAGGCTTTTGTATGAAATAAAAAAGGATTATTGCCACAGAAAAATACAAAATATTTGTTTCAAACATGTAACCATAGAGTAGACCTGAACACAAAGAAGAATATAAATTTAGGTAGAATAGACAATTCATTTCCATTTAATCTAGCAAAAAAAAATAGAAACAAAACTAAATTGCCAATCTCATAAAATTTTAAAAAATAAGTTAAATTATACATATAAGATATATTGAAATCAGATATCTCAGATTCAAGAACTATAGCAAATATTGCTATATTCTTTGGTTTCCAATATCCACCTGTAAAGTGAAAGTAAAGTTCATTAACTGATAGAAAAACATGGTGTGAATGGAAACAGAAGCAAAGCCAGTACTTAAAGTTTCTTAAAGATGTGGCACTCAGTTTTTCTTTAGACATCTTGATGGGATTAAAACTTTTGATGATATTCCCTCCTATCTTCTCTAATTTGCAGGGTTTTTTTTTTTTTTACCTCTGCTGCTTCACTGATTATAAAACTCAATTCAATCTTATTATTATATTTATTTTAAATTTAAGTGACAAAACACACATATGTAAAATATGTGCTTATACATATATAGTATATAAATATACATATAGCTTCTGAGAGTAGAATTATATAGAAACTTAAGAAGAATTATATTTAAAATTTACGGTCACAAAGCTTACAGATTTGATATTTCATGTGAAATCCACTGCCAACTAGTTATATAATCTTGGAAAAATTGGTCAAATTCTATAAAAATCCATTACTTCATCTGTAAAATACTAATTTTCAGAATACCTTTCTCCTAAGATTGTTTTGAGAATTTAATGTATTGATTTCAATAAATAAAACCAGAACAGTGTCCGGCACATAGTAAGCCCTCATTTTAGTCTGTTTGGATTTCTATAACAAAAACATAAACTAGGCAACTTATAAACAACAGAAATTTGTTTTTCCAGTCCTAAAAGCTGGGAAGTTTAAGATCAATGTGTGGGCAGATTTGGTAATCTGGTGAGGGCCTGCTTCCTAGACATATGTCTTTATTCTGTAACCTTAGATGGTAGAGGGGTCAAGTGACCTATATACCTCTGGGATCTCTTTTATAAGGTTGCTGGTCTCGTTCTCGGAGGATTCATTCTTATGAACTGATGATACACAAAGGACCTACTACCTAATAGCATCACTCTGGTAATTAGGACTCAACACACATTTTTAAGAGGTGGGAGTGGGGACACAAATATGCAGTCTGCTGAAGTCTAACAATTTTTTATATTATTACCATCTAAAAATGTGGTCATTACTTCTGTATATTATAATACATTATGTTACCATTCACTATGGTATAATATCAACTACATGTAATATACCACCATGTATGAACAGGAATCTCCCATTGTAATAGCATGATGTATAGTAGAAATGTAAGAGTTGGGCAATGGTTGAGCGATGGTTGTTGGGTTGTAGGGGTGCAGAATAAATCTTTAGGTGTCTAAAAATGTACAATTTTTTTTTAATTTTTCACTTGATACAATGTGTCTTGACTACTCTTGCTGTATCTGCATGTTTGATGCTTTTCCTAGTGCCAACTCATTCATGGCTCTCAGCCATAAACTCTTCTTCAACCATGCTGCCACCACAATCACCCAGCTCCCTCCTATCCACTCTACTCCATTGTGGGAATCATTTCTGTCCTTTCTAGTAACCCTAAAGAAAGACTCACAGAATAGATGACTATACGACATGTTTACTTAGAACTTTCTCTTTGTTTAGGCTGTTAAAATAAGATAACCATAGACTGGGCTGCTTATAATGAGACATTTATTTTTCATAGAACTGGAGGCTGGAAGTCTGAAGTTAAGATGCCAGTAATGTCAGTTTCTGATGAAAGCCCTCTTCTGGGATCCTGAGAACAGACCTCTCACTGTATTGTTCACATTGCAGAAAGAGCTATCTCTGCAAACTCTTCTTACAAGGGCTCTGCCTTCATGACCCAATTACCTTCCAAAGACCTCACTTCCAAATTAAATCATTTTAGGATTAGGGTTTAAACACGTAACTCAGGGTGAGCGGGGCATAAGCATTCAGTTCATTTCAAACCCCAAAGCACTTATCAGAACAATGGGGCATTATAATCCATACATAGTGATACCTACTCCTCCCTGTAACTGTATGAATATATCCATTTTACATTTTCCCAAATACAAACAATTCTCCAGTGAATAGCCAAGTACACATCTCATTGTAGAGAGGAGCCAATATTTCCACTGAATATGTTTCTAGGAGTAATTTAGATAAAAAGCAAATATTCAAACTTTCAATTTTACTGAGCACTAAAAAGTTGTTTTCTGGAGTAGTTGTAACATTTTCATCCCCACCTTTAATGAAAATTATGCCCAGCTTTAACAATCTCAGAGTAGTTTCTCAGTACATTCCAGTTAAATATTAGGTAGAAATAATTTTGTGAATAAAGAAGAGGTAACATAAGGATGGTGAAGTAAATTAATGCAAAATTTTTAATGTCAGAATTATAAATATTGATGCTAGGTTTTTGATTTATACAATAGAATTATATGATATATTATTTTGTAAAGTGGGCTATAAAATAAAAATGTAAAACAAACAGGTCCAAGAGTTTATTAACAAATTCACAGTAACAACAGTCCAAAGAGAAAATTAGAATACCCTGGACAAAACTATTCTGTGCAAATGAACATGTGCTGAATAAGAATGTTTGCGCAAACCTGTTGCTGGTGATGGTAAATGTGATTTTGATATCGACTAATATGTATCAATATCTACCACACGGCACCGCCTTACATTGGTTTTAAATGGTGTTTAATTTGGAATATCTTATTTCTTCAGATAAGAAAACTGAGGCTCAGTTAGGTAACAGTACAAAGAAAAGAAAAGAAAAGAAAAGAAAGAAAAGAATTTTTTTCTACAACAGTGTCCATATGGTAAAATAAATGCTGTTGCCATTGACAGAGATGAGGATTCGAAGAAGAGGTTCAAGATTAGATATGGAATTTAGTTTCTGAAAGGACATGGTTTCTCAGTTTTCAGAAATATCTATTCAATTTCACGTTGAATGAATTCCCCTAAAGGATTTAGATATGTCCATTCAGCTTGGAGCATTCTTATTGGAGAAGTGCAATCATATTTATTTTGAGAAAGATTATACTCTCAGTTCACTGTTTCTTATCAAAATGTTAGCAATCTAGAAAGATGAGTGAGAAAAAAATGAAGAGTAGATGAATAAACATCAAGCTATTTAATATTTAAATGATTAGAATTATGCTTTCAAAAAGAAGTAATATATAATTCACTTGGATTAACTTCATTTTATAATTCTTATTCTTCATTTCAATGCAAAAGAGATTCTTGCCATATATCATGCCTATAATTGGAACTATTTTCTCAACATTGTTAACTTTTGAAAGGCAAAATGCTATTTTTCTGGGATTATTAATAATACAACATATCCAATTCTATTGTTAAGTTCATTTGGCATTAAGTATTCATTAGAATATTAATTAAAAATTTCAAACTGGGGTAAATGATTAAAGTTTATTCTTCTTTCTAAATATATATATAGATAGATGATAGATATTAAATCACAAAGGTTCACATGATAATTCAGCTGTACATTTTTATTGGTATTAATACTTGGCACAAAATCTCACTTGAACAATGTTTTTAATATATATATTCTTATTAGTTTATCTGACTCATTTGAAATGAATAATTACACAATTTCCCCATATACTGCATTCTCTAAGCATTGAAACCCTAAGAAACTGAAACCCTAATATTTGCTGATCCTTAGATGTATGTTTCACTTTAGTTCTATCATTTAAATCAGTGATTTCTCATTACATAAAATTTTATATATGCCATATTTTAACCCATTTTTAACACATTTATTGGACCTAGTTTTTATGCTGAAAACCTTCCTGGGCACTAGAACTACTCAGATGACTAACACAACTTTGTTAACAGGCTAAACATTTTTTAAAAAATATTTTATCTATTCATTTTTAGAGAGAAGGGAAGGGAAGTAGAAAGAGAGGGAGAGAAACATTAATGTGTGGCTGCCTCTTATGCGTCCTGTACTGGGGACCTGGCCTACAAACCGGGCATGTGCTCTACTGGGAATAGAACCAGCAATCCTTTGGTTCACAGGCCTGGCCTCAATCCCCTGAGCTACACTAGCTAGGGCATAAACATTTAATAGAATCGATACATAAACCATTAATTATGATAAAATATTATAAAGTATGCCCTGGCTGGTGTAGCTTAGTGGATTGAGCACAGGCTGCGAACCAAAGCACCGCAGGTTCAATTCGCAGTCAGGGCACATGCCTGGGTTGCAGGCCATGACCCCCCAGCAACCACACATTGATGTTTCTCTCTCTCTTTCTCCCTCTCTTCCCTCTCTAAAAATAAATAAATAAATATTATTAAGTCTGAATTGTATATAAACACAAATTGCTGTGGATACATAGTAGAGAAGAGAATTGAGTCTATCTATAAAGGAAGAAATAGGGAAGGCACCAATCAAGATTCAATCTGAGACAGCAACAACACAACCTTTGTGTCATCTCTTCTCTTTTCTTGTCCTCCAAGCTGACGCAGACATGTAGTCTCAGACTGGGTCCCACACATGCTCCACTCGAATACGGCATGCAAGATACAACGTCTCGGTCACCTACAGAGTGAGAAGCATGAGAAGTGTGGCTTGAAAGTACTTAAATACTAGAACAGATGAAGGCTAATTGTGCCAGCCATTGCACAAGATATTTAAGTTTGATGTCAGGGAAATTTGTGAAATTTTTTGGGAAACTAGATTGTAAAATGTATCATTATTAGACAATAGAAAAGAAAGACAATATAAATATCAGTGGTTGGTGTCTTGTAAGTAATATGATATGGGGCAGACCCTTTAGAATGACGCAGTAGGGTAAGCTGCATTATCAGGAACCATGGCACACAACCACATTCAGAGGCTGAACGAACTGTTAAGGCCCACGTAAAGAAAGGGCAACTGGCCTCTTGAAATTGTAAGAAACCTGATTTTATTCTGGAGTCATTAGAGGCTGCTAAACACATATAAGAATTTTTATTACATGATATATATTTTAGTTTTATTATATGAGATTACTAATACATAGAAATTCAAGAGCAAAACAAAGAGGGAATGAAATATGTTCCAAATTTTAAAGTTAAATACATTTGCTGTTACTTAGCAAATAATGATAAATAAATAGAAAAATTTTTTTCATCAGCGTTCTCTTATTTTAATCTCTTCTAATATAATTAAAAAGTAATTTTCTGGTTGCTTTGTATCTTTTTTTGAAGTAAAAGGACTAGTGAATAAGTCAGTGATGACTGGGTATCCCTCTTTCTTAATATTTTAAAAGCATGTGGAAGAGTGAAAAATGCATTTAAAACAAATTTTTCTTTTATTTGCATTTAAGTAGAATGGATCTGTTGATTTGCGAGATAATCATGTAAAAGAAATGTTCCTGAAAAAATATATTAAAGTTTTGGTAATCTGGTAGAAATGGATTTATTATAAAAAAGCTCCAGACTAAGAGTCAAGACTCCTGGGTTTGAAGCCAGAATCAATCATTGGTTAGTGACGCCACTCACATTGAATGCTCATGATTAGTAAAGTAAAAACTCCTAATTGAATAAGTTTTTGTGTGTTTTTTTGGTAAATGAATGGTTTCAGAGTTCACAATCCAAAGACTATTTTCATTCAGATAGTGTTTCAGAAGACTGAGAAGGATCTGAAAAAGAAATAAATCTTTAATAATTGAGTTCAGAAACCATAACAGGTTGCAGGATATAAATTTTGTGCATTTGGTCTTCCCGGTGCTCATAAAATAGCACCATATAGATGGTCTCTGGGTCCTGCCTGCTTTCTAAGGTCATTCCTAATCATAGATTAAGCATGGATCATAAGTTAATGAAAGCAGTTGCCGTCAGCTGGAAGTTATTTTCAGGTACATGTTTAATGTGAATTACTCTTTAATCTCGTAATGCAATTATTATTATCTTTTTTCTCTTTTTTCAATTGTTATTTTCTGAACCTCCTTATTGGTAAATAGATAAATGTTTTTCCTTTACAGCACTAAGGAAATATGAATACTAAGGTATTATTACTAAGGCTTTTATATTGAAAGGTAATACAGAGATGTCTAGCAAATACTTTTCCAAATAATTGTGGAAATACCATCAGTATTAACTCACTCATGGTATATTTTAGTTTCCTATTTTTTCTTAAAATATTAACAGAAAAATATTAGAGATAAAATGGTCCCTTTTACTTGTATCTCCAGAACTATTGCATCACTTTAGAACCAGAAACAAGTTTTGTTAATAATTTTGTCACATAGCACTTTAGCTCTTATTTTTATATTGAATTATCAAATACCTAGAAACAGACAAACACAAGTAGAATTTTGGTATACTATATTTGGTATATTTTATGTCTTACAAATTAGAGGGAGAAAAATGGATTCTACATGAAGTCACATTGGGACAACAATCCTACTGGTGGGATAGTATGTAAGTCACTGTTAATAGCCATTAACTTGAACTACATTGTAAATATATATTTGAAACAGAAAACTTTATTTTGAACTTTAAAATGATTCAAAACTAATAGTAAAAGTAAAGAAACTAAACAATGTAACTTATTTCTGCATTTGTAGATGTAACATTTTCTTAAACAATTCAAGAAAAGCAAAATTCAACACTTCATAAATGTGATTGTACAGAAATTTAGAACAATATGATTTTCAACATTAGTTTTATTAAAAATAAGAAAAAAGAAATGATGATAAGGAAATCATGTGAAACTGTATCTTCTGATAATTTAATGACATCTTTACATAGAATAAAGCTTTTTTCCCATTATGTAGTAGAAAGCACTGTCGAATTCACAGTGGGAAATGGAACAGAGGAAGTAAATGCTTTCTTTGGTTTAGATTCCTACTTACATAATCACTGATTAAAGGCTTAATTCTTTCAGATATTTTTATATTCTTATTTTTCTACCTCTTCACCCAGGTCTCATGAATTTATTTAGAACCCTCTAACTGTTCTTTTATGAATAAATTAAGAACTATATTGTCAAGCTATAGAAATGTACATTCAAAAATGTTAATTTCATCTACTAATGTATGTGCCTATCTACCATATTTATCTATCTACCGATCATCATCACCATCTACCTTAGTAATCTACAAATAAAGAGCAAACCAACTTCTGTAGGACAGGTAGAGCAAATATGGTGAAGACAAACATGATATAATATTTTTAAACCACCATTGTTAAATAGAGGCAATTGATCTCCTAGTTTTCATTCTGCTCTTTCCCATTTCTCATGGTTTTCATTTCTGGTCTACTATTGTCAATACTAGATATCAATACAACATTAATTTGAATTATGAATAAATCTAGCACTGTTTATTTTCATAATTCTTAATCAACTGAATTTATTATCCAAAATATACAAAAGGAAACCATGAATAGGGTTGATTTTTTTCAACTGTGATAAATGTTAAAAATATTGTCATTAATATTGTCATTTTGTCATTTGTATAACTTTTTATTACTATTTATTTTGGGGGACTCCTGATGAAAAGGCCCTAATTTGCCTTTAAATTTTTGATCATATTAATTAATGTTTTAAACATATCACATAATAATAACCTATTTATACCTTTTCTACTTTAGCTAGTATTAGCAGAAATATGATTTGAGTAAATAATAAAGGTAAATAAACATAAGCAGCATCACTAATAGCACCTATGGTTAAAATAATCCTAATAATATCACTAATAATCCACAGAAAGTTGAAGGCGAAAGAGAGGCATGTTTCATATCATGTATAAGATACTTAATCATCAAATTTCTACCAATACAATAGAAATCCACCAATGCTGATATTTCGACTAATTAATTTTTAATACATTCCAATATTAATTATTGGCACTTGGAATGGATAATATTAAGCATTTGGAGATATGCCAATGGAAATCATAGAGTGAATTCTGCATTTAATAAGAATGGATAATAAGGGTGACTTTTATTACACAATAGTTTTGCAGAACATCCCTCACATATTCAAACAAGAAAATGAAGAGAAAAGAACAACTCTAATAACATCTTTTTAAACATTGACAGATATAATAAGTTATTTTCTTTGAGATGAAACTCACAGGTTTTATAAAATTTGCTTAAGAGAACAGTCAACTAATTGTGCAATATAAATAGCAATACACAAAGCAAACAAAACTGTTATCTCCAAAACTGCTAACACATGTCTGATTTTCAGAGCTTTATAAATTTCAAAGTCATGTTTTGCCTTAAAGATACGATCAAATATATTTTCACAGAAAAAGTAACAAGTTTTTGTACTGTGAATACATATAGAATGGCTTAATCATTTAAGGCAAATAATGATCCTAATCCATTAGCTTAAAATCGACATATAGTTGTGTCTCAGATTGCAAAGATTCTGTGTAAGTCTATATTTCCTTTCCTTTTCAGCTGGAATTTTAATGAATTCTCACATGCCAAGTGTGGGCCAACATAGCCATTTGAAATTTCTAGAATTTTCATAATTAAATCCTGTCTCTATTTCTTGCTCACTCTTTTCTACGGCCACCAATAATCAGCCAGAATGTTGACTGGGGCAGGGCAGGGGTTTTGGGAATCCTTCATGGCAGAGGTATTCATAGCCAGTCAGAGTGCAAGGAGAGAGCTTAACAGTCTAAAGAAAGCTGTCTGAAATCCAAGTCCTGCATTAGTCCAGGTCTTACTGGAACTTCACTAAGCATTTCCTCAAAAGTGGCAGGGAACTATTCCTTATCCAATATGATTTAAAAAGCTTGGCATTTCCAGTGAGGAAGAAATATGTTTCCCACTTGAGACATATAATCTTTTCTTTTTAAAATGTTTCTAAGAACATGACCTGGATAACTGGACAGATAGTTCTCCAGAGACTATCAATTATCCCAGGAAGAAACATATGGAGGAGAGTAGTACTGGGAAAATAAAGAAAACTTACATTCAGCTTGAAACTTACTTTTTTGATAGTGACAAATGTTATCACAATGAGGAAAAATACTGATATTCTCTTAACATCAAATTTTCACCCCTGTCTATCAACGGAGAATAGGATAAATTACATAAACTCTCTAACATCATAAGTTATCAGAATTTGGAAGACTGCTCTACTTCTATGAGATTCAGATTCCCATAAACCCAACATATTACTTTTTTCAGAGTGTATTAGATACAAATGTGGAAATATCTACACTTCTCATAGAATAAACTGTAAATACCTGAACACATAGCTGCTGGATTTCTTCATTCCTAAATGAACTTTCAAGTTCTTTTGGAAATGATTTTCTCATTCTGGAAGCCACACCATTAGTTGCACAAAGATGCTGATTCAGTACTGTCTGTAGTTTCAGTGAAATTCACCACATAGGAGTACCATGCCATCTATGCAACAGACCAACAACTAAACCATTAATAGTCTATAAGGTATACTCTAGTCTAAGTAATGGGAAGGATACCAGGTTTTAAGTCATAAAGCAATGATTCGTGTTTTTTTGTGGCATGTATTTCAATGTGAGAATCTAATGAAGGTATAGATGTCTTATTAAAATATGTGCTTTTCTATATTTATGTATAATTTGCCTTAAAATTCCAATTTGAAGATATCTCTGAAGCCTACTGACAATAACAAAAAAACTTTCCCACAAGGCACATAGTCTCATAACTATTCCAGATTTGATTATTAAAATGGAAACCAGGGTTACTCATTTTACTAATTCTTTTAAAATGTGACTTTGAAACCAGCCCCTGTTAATCTTATGCTATGGTCATAGGAGTACTGTGAAAATGCTAATGACTATAAATGCTTAAAGAACTTTAGAAAGTACCATTCTGACCTGTTCTATAACAAATTAGACTTTTACTTCTCTAGAGTCCACTATGGTTCTAGTATTACAGCATTAGAATTATACTAGGAAAATCATTATATATGTAAAATAGACATAATTACTCCAATATTACATATATTAATCAGCAACTAATTTACATAAACAATCCCCCAAAAGATAAATTTATATTTTATCCTCTTCTTGACAAAGCCACATACAAAAGTTTAAGAACCATGCCCTAATGTAATTAAAACAATATTACATAATATGTGTTGAAATAATTTGCTAGGGCCAAGATGGCCCTCCTGCCTGAAGTCTCATGTCCAAATAGTCAAACTTAGATAATTTGTCTGCCCCTACAAATGGTCCATTTGACTAGAAATACAGGATATCCACTCAGCCAATCCTCAATTGTCAAGTCAACACAGCCTTTTGCCCCAAAAAAGGGTGACTGTGTGGTCCCAGCCAACCAGATACTTTCTGCCTGTCTCTTCCTTATTTACCTTTTATCCTATAAAAGCATTCTTCCTTCTGTCCCATTTTACAGACATCCAAAAGAAAGCTTTCCACTTTATGACGTTTTAAAGTGTGTGTGTGGTAGCTGTGTGTGTATGTTTCATATATGTGTGTGTGTAAATATAATATGTTGGGAGTATGGAATGAGTGGCAGCCATTAGAAGTCTCACAAAGCTTTGAGATAAGTCTGTAGTATAAACTGCTCAGGGATTTGGGATGTCATTAAGGTGTCTGCCACCACAAGGAAATTTCATGAAAGGAATAATAGATAAATTACTAATGGGAATCTCAAAAACCAGAGCCACAATATTGGTGGGCACAGGTTGAGCCCTTAACTATGTTAGAGCATTTGCCACCTAACTCTGGGGTTCCTGTCCTCAGATGAGGTGATCACTGAACGGCTTTGTTTCACACGAGGTAACCCACTAACCTCAAGGAAGTTTCCATACAATCAGATACATAGTAAAATATTGCAAAACCCCCAACCCAAGAACATATGCCTCTTAGGTATTAATTTACCTCTGAGAGGGCCCAGACTCAGCTAAAAAAAAAGAAAAGAGATCCTCAAATTTCAAAGAATTCAGTAAGTTATCTTCCAGTATATCTGCTTACTTTATTTTTAATAACTGGCCCTAGGGAATACAGACATCCACAAAAATTGAAAAAATCTCACTAAAACAACTTAGAATTATGCTCACCATTATGGGGATATTCAAATTAAACAAGGTTGTTCATTTAAGAAGTGCACTTGAAAGCAAGGGTTCCCAAATCAAGCAAATGAAGTAAGACATCTACTATCATTGGTATGCAGAAGCCTGCAAAAGGTTTTGAGATGCCAAAATAGCTTCATTGAAAGATTTGTTGCAAAAGACTAATGAAAATTAAAGAGACAGAAGCTACCCAAAAGAAGTCTGTAAGACTGATGTGACCACTAGTACTTTCCTGTTCTCTAAGGTGTCTGTGTGTCCAGCAAGGGTTAAGAAAGGTTTATAGGTAGTAAAATCTCTTAACTTATGAGTTTACAAACATAAAATTTAAGACTAATAACTCCAAAATTATTGATATTAGCACTAGATTTGAGGTATTTACACTTTTATCTCATTAGCCCTTTTGTATGTAAAGTTTCATAACTCAAATTGCTAATGGTTTTTTCCTTTAAAAATAAAATTCACAAGTCAGATAATGAAAATCCTCATTTCACTGACATAAAAAGTGAGAAGATTTTATAATCTTTTAATATTTTACTTCAATTTGTTTTGTTTCCCTTAAATATAATATGGAAAATTCCCTATGTTGGTACTCATAAAATTAATAGAAAATTTCCAGCTTCCTTTTTTTATTTTATTTTTATTGTGTGTGCCATTATAGTTTTGTGTGCTTTTTCTCCCTTTCCCCACCTCTATCCAGCCTCACCTTCCCCACTCCCCAAGCCAATCCCCATATTGTTGTCCATGTTCTGTCCATTGTTATGCATAAATGTTCTTTGGTTAAACCATTCACTATCATTCATCCTGCCTCCCCACCTTTCCAGAAGCTCTAGGTCTGTTTTATATATCTAAGCTTCTGTTCTTATCTTGTTCAATGGTTTATTGTATTCATTAGATTCCACACATAAGTGAGATTGTGTGGTATTTTTCTTTCACTGATGGGCTTAATTCACTTACCCTATTTTTCTGCAGGTCCATCCATGCCATTGCAAAATGTAAGAGTTTCTTCTTACTTACTATTGTGTAATATTCCATTGTGTAAATGTACCACAAATTTTTATCCATTCATCTACTGATGAGCACTTAGGTTGTTTCCAAATCTTGGTTATTGTAAATAGTACTGCTATAAACATAGGGGTGCATATGTTTTTGTACTGGTGTTTTGGGAACCTTTGGGTATATTCCCAGAAGTGGAATCACTGGGTCAAAAGGAGGTCCCTGTTTAACTTTGTAAGGATACTCCATATTGTTTTCCATAGTGGCTGCACCAGACTGCATTCCTACCAAAGAGATCGAAGAAAATAAAAACAAGGGGAAACTTGTACCATGCTCATGGATTGGAAGAATTAACATCATTCAAATGGCTATTCTACCAAAAGCAATTTATACATTCAGCACAATTCCTATTAAAATAGCAGTGGCATACTTCACAGAACTGGAACAAATAATCTAAAAACATATATGGAGCCTCCAAAAAGACCCCCAAGTAGACTCAGCAATCTCATGAAAGAAGAACAAAGCTGGAGGAATCACAAATCCTGATATTAAACTATACTATCAGCCCACTGTAATAAAAATAGCCATGTATTGGTACAAGATCAGACAAATAGACCAAAGGAAGAGAACAGAGAGCTCAGGAATAACCCCAGGCCTGTATGAGCAATTGATATTTGACAAAAGTGGCAAGAGCATACAAAGGAGCAAAGACAATTGATGCATGGGTCCCTGGCCAGCAGTGACCACAGAACGCTGTGGATGGCTCGATGAAAACACTCAAGAAAAAACATGCACAGAGACAAACTAGTTTCTGTGGGGAAGTAGGGACAAAATGGCCACCCACCCTAGTGGGGAGCACACCGATTTATGGTCCATACCTGCTCTTATTGGGCTCATTTTGCATAATAATTCAGGTAAAGTACAGTACTCATTAGGGGAAGTAAGGAACTATAGAAAACAAGGAACTCTGCTGGTCTATTTTAAGTCGGGGTCGAAGAGCTGTAAGACTTTGAGGAACAAACTAACTTCCTCCTTGGACCCCTCTCATTCAACTGAGAGCATTCTAAACAAAGAAGGTTTCACAGTAATTTACATGTTCTTTCTTAGGCCCGATCACCCGGGGAATCCGCCCTTTTCAGCACAGAGCTGCACCACCCTGTCATTGTTTCAGGCTTAGGTGGAGCAAGGGAACTAAGGCAACCAAGAGATAAGGAGATTTTCTCCCAGATGATGAGAACTCAAGCTATGTCAAAGCCGAGGAGCGAGGGTCCATCACCCCCCCTTTTGCTGCAGCCCCCCAAGTCCTTCTTTTGGGGGGCCTCCCAAAGTGATCGTGCCTGTCTTAGGTCGTTCCCCCCGTGGGGAATCTTACCCATCTTTGGCTAACCGACCAAGCTTTTTGGGGTTCAGTTATGAGTAAAACAGCAGAAGCAGCATTCCTGCCAGGAAGATAAGCTTTTGTCTCCTTGCTGGCTTACGGTTCCAAGGGCGTTCCCTTAGCCTTAGCCTAGGCGGGGGTTTCAGCTTCTGATACCAGTCAGGGCGGTTCCCAACAGACAATCTCTTCAGCAAATGAGGTTGGGACAACTGGACTGGTACATGCATAAAAGTGAAACTAGACCACCAACTTACACCATGCACAAAATAAGCTCAAAATGGATAAAAGACTTAAATGTAAATCATGGAACCATAAAAATTTCACAAGAAAACACAGGGAGTATAATCTCAGGCATTCAATGTAGAAATATTTTTGCCAATGTATCTCCTAAGGCACTGGAAACAAAACAGAAAATAAGCAAATGGCACTACATCAAATTAAAAACCTTCTGCACAGCTAAAGAAACCATCAGCAAGATGAATAGGGAACCCACTGTATGGGAGAAAATCTCTAGTTTTCTGATCTTCATCCATACCTAATATTCTGAGAGAATGATTTGTAGTGATTTCAAGCAATTTATTCCCTGCACAATATTCAATATCATACAGGGAGATACACTGAGTGATTCTATGATTTATTTTTTCTTCGATATTCCTTGCTCTAAAATAGAACATCAATATGTTTCTCAGGCAGGCCAACTCAGCATGATTTTGTTTTTTCTTTAATCCGTTATTTGGATTTTAAATTTGTAACAAATCTGTGTGGCCAAAAAAAATATATTTCAAAACATTAACAATGATTTTTCTCCAGTATTTACTTTTCTTTTTTGATCTTCATTTGGCTATTCTGAGGTTCCTATCTCAGAGAAATGAAGTCACAGCAGAAATTAGAGGAGAGGAAAAACCAGGTGTTGGTTGGAGTTTACTCTTCAGGGGCCTCGAGTCTTATAAAAGAAAAATAACAACAACACATTTTTTAAAAAAGTGAGGAAAGGCAAATGTCAATAAGAGCAAGGCTTCACTCTGAGCTCTCTCACCTCTCACCAGCTCCTCTACACACCGGGGGAGAAGAAAGGATGACTCGGAAAAGCAGCGGACTGGGAAAGAGGCACAGAGAGGGCATGTGGACATATGGCCTTGGGGAGGTGGTGCTTTCCTGAACCCCTTCCTGACCTGGAATGACTCCACAGAGGGGCAGGGGCCACTGAAAGCTGTCAGACTAAAGGAGTTTAACAAGGTCATTAAACATCAGGAACAGCATCTTTGTAAGAGTTACTATAGTATTAAAAATGAGTCCCAGAATAAGAGAAAAAAATGAAGATCTATGGATTTGGACCACTATTTAATAAAAAAGTTTCTTCTTTCTTTTTTTAAAAATTAATTTAAGTTAAAAAATTAGAGTTTAAGGGTCAACCAGTGCAACCACCTATTTCTTTCATTTTTTTCTAAGCTTGATTTTGAATAATTGTAATGGGAATGTAATTGTAATATCTTGGGTCTTAATTTTATAAAATAACATTTTTTCATATTAACTGCATGTAACAAGTATTTTCATTATACCTAAACTAGACACTAAATTTTCTATAAGAAATCTTAAATTTTCTATTTACATAAAAATGATGATAATGATACCAATATTCTTGTATACACTTACCTAGTCACTTATCAATCTGAACTTAACCAGCAATTTCTTAAGTGTGTCTTGTTCCATTTGGAATTACTGGTAAATCTGAAAGCACGTAAGGACTTACTCTGTAGCTTCTACATGCCGATGACTGGCCCACTCACTTAACCTTAAATTCCCATCATCCTCTTGGACTGCTCTGTCTCTTCCCCTCAAGGAAGGTGGAACTGCTGAGAACACAGAGTTCGAACTGCTTTAATATCATAACAACGTGCTTTGTAGCTGAATCAGGAATCTCATGTCTTCTCACAGTATCCATGAATCTCTGGCAGGCTAACTTGTTAATTTACATGTGTCTTAAAACACCAGCTGCTTAAAACTTCTTGACACTAAATATATCAACATTTCAGCTAATACCAATGTTCTTATTTCTCTCTGAGGACCACTCTCCCTATCATTTTGTCAGTAAATTCTGCAGGTGAAAAAATTCTATTCAGCTAAATAAAGAATATATGACTCAGATGAGAACATTCAGAGCATTAGATTTTATTTAGCATAGAGATTCAGTTAATGATAGAATTATGACACAATTTGAACTATTGAGAGTGAGATTTAAGACTTTTTGTTCAAATACTTTGAAATTATATAATCTATTCTATTAGGCCCATATTAATAATGGTTATTATAAAGCATCCTAATATCCTGTGCATATATTTCTTTGCCTATAAAATGAGGATAATATAAATTTCTACTTCATGGGATAATTGCAAAGATGAAATGAGTTAATTCATATAAATTCCTGATAGGAGTGCCTGGCACATTAGAAGCATTTGCAGATTAACTGTTGCAATTATAATTGTACTTCTGAAAATGTAAGCCAAGACTAGTTGGCAACCACCATGTTACCACATGGATCTTGACAATGAACCTAAAACTGAGTAGAACTAGAAAAGGATTTGTCCTGGGGAAATTATTCGAATCTCAGATTTTATTTCTGCTGGAAGCTCGTGAATTGTGAATTATGTATACCAATAAATACCCCCACCCACTTTATTTTCAAAGCATTTTGCTGAGATTTTTCTGTCACTTTCATTTAAAAATAATATTTGATACTATGGAATAAAATGAAAATAACCATCCTTACAATTCAGAATGAACTGAGGAAAAGCAGAGTGAATAAAAGTAAGACCCCTGAATCCCAGTCTGAAACAATAAAACAGATGTCTAACTGCTCTGACTTGCATGTGAGAGGTAATAGCATGTATCATTCATCCTTCCTGCCTAGCAAACATTTCCAAAATCTACGTGGCTTACAATAACACTTATTTCTTGCTCACATTACAGATTGATGATGAAAGTTGAGATTTTGTTTGAGTTTAACTCAAATTGTCTCTATTTCAGGACTTAAGCTAAAGGAGCAGCTCTTAAGAGGATCAATCACACCCTTTCTGTGGCAAAGAACAAAACAGAGAGAGTTAGTTGAACCATACAACAGTTCATAACTATGGCATAAAGCTTACTTGTTCAAATCTCGTGCTAATCTCAAAGCAAGTCACAATGCTGAGACCTCATCAGTGGGATAGTAGAGTAAAATCTTCACCAAAAGCACAGACAAGCCATTTGGCAGTGGTAGCGTGTACAACCATCTACAGAGCTATAGGGAGTGAATGTCTGAATGCAATTATAAATGGAACATTAAAGCACTTGTTAGAAAAAAATATTTGGGGTGTAATGCTTTTTATTTTCAGTTTCAATCACATTTATGGAAGACATATCAGACTTAAACTACCTTGTTTAAAAGCAGATGTGTTTGATAGGAAGTCCTTTCCACCTATTGCCTATAATTTGAAATAGATGATAGCAGGATTTTCTAAATGGAGATTAGGGAAGTGTGAAACTGGAGATAGATTGGAAACTAGGAGAAATTTTTTCTTCTTTGTGCTTTGATACTTCTCTTTTAAATGTACTTTCAATGTAAAAAAAAAGGACAGTTTTATCTGTTTTAAAGAGGCAGCTATTAAGCAAGGGCCAGACTGCCAGGGGTTGATGCCAGGGGAGACCTAGCTATGATTAATCTAATGCAAATAGTTATTGAGTATTTAACATGTGTTAGGCAGTGCACAATTCTATACACTTTATATGCATTAAATAATATATTCAGTGTTGCAACTTCATAAGGTAGGCATTATTAATATCCTCCTTGTATTGATAAGGAAAAGTAGATACAGCTTATTTAAGTAATTTGCTTATGTGTAGCCAGTTTACAACTGGTGGAGCTGGGTTTCAAGCCTAACAGGCTGACCTCTAACCTAAATTATTAACCAGTGAATACACTACTAACTTTCAAGATGAACTATTATATGTGTCAACAACCTATTGCTGTGTTTCTGAAATCTTCCAGCTGTTACTAGATTCACATATTATACCATTACTTTATAAGAAAATTTGTAAAATAAAGAACTCAAACAAAAAACTGAGTAATCATTTTTCCCCAAACCTTCATTGTAGATGTTAAGAAGACCTACATCTGTGCCCATTCCCCACCTCCTGGCTTCATACTACAATCAGCAGGTTCAAGGAGATACTAGGAGCTCAAGAGAGATGACCTTACTCTGGCTTCCACACTTTCATGTGCAGAAGTCAGGGGAGTCTTACTGAGTCATTCTCCTAAGAGCCAACTCTCTCCCTCACACTATAACTGGTGGGAATGGATAAGGCTCTGGAACTCAACCTGCTTCTGGAAAAGTCCCACCATCACTAGTTCTCAGGGACTCTTTCTATCAATACAGGCATGCCTCATCTTATTGTGCTTCCCTTTGTGCTTCACTGATATATATTTTGTAAATTGAAGGTAAGACACTCTACCAGCAAAAAGATTGACTCACTTTATTGCAATACTTGCTTTATTGCAATGGTCTGGAACCACACCTGACATATGTCTCAGGTACACCTGTATTTGCTTAGGACTGTCAGGATTATTCACAATATTCTCACTGTTCCAGTTTCTTTTAGTCAATGTAAGAAATGTAGTAGTTTTAGCAATCCATGATCCTTTGAAGTTAGACCCACATGATTTTTTTTTTTACCCTCTGGACTGGATCAACACCTTAAAAGTCTCCAGCGTGAGCTCTGAAACTCATATTCGGTCTTTAGCAAAATCTTCTTGCCTGTTATCCCTCCAGTCCATTCTTCCATTTCTATGTTTCCCTATGAAATTAAACTTCTCAATAACCACCACTTTCAATTTCTCTCCTACAATGTTCTCCTGAACTCACTCCATTGAAGCATCTTACTCCCTACCCCATACATATCTTAGGGAAATTATGCTGGTCTAGATGAACTATACTTACTTAAACAATGCATACTTACATGATCAATTCTTAATCTTCAAATTACTTGACATATCAGTAATTTTTAATGCCACTCATCTTTGAAACCATTTTTTTTTCATTAGGCTTGTAGAGAATATAATCCTTTTTGTTCATTTTTTATTATATCTTCTAGACCTCTTTTGATGTTGCATTTTTCTCCACAAAATATTAGCCTTTGGATCTAATACAGTCATATGGTTTTAAATACTATCTGTATACTAATAATTCTCAAATATATGTATCTCTAGAACAGATATCACCCCTGAACTACAGACTTGTGTATACTGATTCTGAATCAACATCTCCATTTGGACTTCCAAAAGGCATCTAATAGCTGATATATTCAAAGTATCTTCCAAAAGAATCTGCTTGTGGATAATCTTTCCCATTCAGTTAATGGAAATTCCAATTCACTAAAAGTACTCTGAAATCATCCTTGAATCATTTTTCTTTTTTTCCTCCTGCATCCCTTATCCAGTATGTCACAAAGTGATATCAGTTCTAACTTCAAGTAGCAACCAGAATTTAAGACCTTCTCCAATTAAAGATACAATACCGCCTGCCTATAGTAAAGCCAAAGCCTCCTTACTTATCTCTCTGTTCTTACCCTTTCCAAAGGTCTATATATTCATGAGAGCAACCCAGTAAAATGCTCTTAAAATATTTGAATCATATTACTTCAATCCTTCCAGCAGCTTTACAATTAGCTCTGGATAAAAACCAGGGTCATTTAAATGGTTCCCCAAGCCGTGTATATTCAAGACTTCCATTATCTCAGTCATTCCCTGCAACTTCCTACCCTTTCATCTGATCCAGGCCCTTTGCAGTGATGGGACATTTTCTTGATACTTTCTATTTTACTGCCTGAATGTGTTTTAGTACCTCATCTGGGTTATTTCAAAAAATCTATTTACTGGGTAAAAAGAAAATGAAAATATTAGTTAACAAAGAGGTGGTATTCAGTGGGTAATAGTTTTCTTTTTCTTTTTCTTTTTCTTTTTGCTGAGCTTAAATATTGGAAGCCATGGAGCTGAGTCTGCTGGCAGCTATTTGACCAGTACATGTACCTGATAATAAACCACCTTAGAGAAATGTGGAGCTAAAGGTTACGAAGACAGGTTGTAAAGCTGCAATTTGAGCTCCTGTATTTACTACATTGTGAACATAGGTTATATTAATATTTATAGGTAGTATCACTTGGGCTGGATTTTTAAAGTTCCCATAATTAAAAAAGAATGCAAATTTAATATAAAATAAATATGTAAAACATATTTTCATGGAAAATATAATTTACATTATTTTTATGTTGATATTGACATTCACAGTAAACATCAAATAGAAGGTAACACTAGACAGAAAATGTTGTCATTCCTAGTTGGGAACTATTTGCAAAGGAAAGGTAAGTAAGTCTAGCTTCTTTCTGATGATTAAACAAAAATAATGTGTTAATTTTCCAACGTCATTCAAGGTAAGTACTCTGCCTTGTAAAATCAAAATGGAAAATCTTCAAAGTAATATAAGAACTGAATAGAAGAATAAAAACATAAATGAAGAAATGAGGAACTGAAACCTCTGGTGAATATGTAGTTATGTTTGGATTTCCTACCTCTCCAACAATGAGAACTTTTGCAAATGAATTATGGTTTCAAAAGTTAATATTAAATCTTAAAATGAGAGAAATTTGCTACATTCCAAGGACAAAACATAAATAAAGGAAAAACATAAAATAAGAATTCAAATTTTAGTTTGTCATTGAAGGTATATAATCAAAATATAAACTTGGAAAAAATGGTGGGGATTTAATATCCCCATAGAAACAAGATAAGCTCTCTAATTCAGGAGAGGCAGAGAATTACAGAAGAGAACACACAGTGCCAAGTATCTCAGTAGATTACACTATTCGTAAAAATAACCTAAAAATAGTGAAGACAAAATAACACATTAATTAGAAAAATAAAAAAGGACCTTTTCAGAAAGTATTAGAAGTTTACAAGAAATAAAAGATTATCTTTCAATACAAAGAATACTGAACTCAAAAAATAAAAGAGATACAGAGAAAGACAATGCCAAAAATGATGCATATGGAGAAGTATTGTATGATACTAATTTGTTGTGTAGCACACTAAATTAATTGTATAACATAGGTTAAAGACAGGTGAAAGTTAAATGACAATTTCTGATTTCAGAGATATCAGAAGAGCAAATACACAAGTAAATATTTTTAAAATTGTGTATTGATTTTGAGAAGAAAAAATGTTTACGAAATGTGCATAGTTTGAGCACACATGTTAAATGTTTCAAAACATTAATTCATTTATTTATATTTATTTGTTAATTTATTTCTGGTCCTAGCTGTAGATGGAATTGGGAGTGAAGGACATATAGGTTGCTTCCATTGCTTGGCTATTATTGGTAATACTGCAATAAATATAGGTGTGCTCAAGGTGTTAATTTATAAACATAGAAATAAAATGTAAACCATTTAAACAGGATAATGGAAAATTTGAGAGGACAACACCACTATATCATTCAAAGTCTCAGAATAGTTTGCAGTAATTAGTCTAAAATGATCAATAACTATATATATATATATATTTCCTTGGTTTAGATTTTTAAAATGTATTTATAAACATACTCCTTAAACATTAAACTATAGAAAAACTGTATATATGAGCATAAAAAATACTAACCAAACTCCAAAACTGACATGATTTTGCCAAAATATTAATATCAGACACAATAGATTATTTTATAAAAATGTTTATGAGAACTAAATAACCATTGTTTAATCATGACAAGTGAATATTACTAAAAAGATAACACTATAAATGGTTATACATTTCACGTAGCTTCTACACTGATGTGTGAAGCAGAAAATGAAACAGACAAACATAAAGAACATAGGATTTAAACAACATAGTACCAGCTTAATCTAGTCTTATGTAATCATACTTTTTCTAGGAGATATCATATCTTTAAAAATCCTAACCACTAATTATACTAAAGAACTAATTTTTAAGATACAAAATAAATATACAAAATAATTTATAGTCATATTTCTCTGGACATAAAAATAAAATAATATTAGAAAACATTACATAATATATTTAAAGAAATAAGCCAGTCTGAGAAAGATTAAGTACAATATGATTTCACTCATATGTGGAATCTAATGAACGACTTGAACTAACAAGCAAAATAGAGATGGACTCAGAGAGAAGGATGACAGAAAAGAGGGTAGAGGGATAAAGTAAAAAGAAGAAGGGCTCATAGTCATGAGCAACAGTGTGGTGATTGTGGGGGGAGTATAAGAAGAATAAATGGTAATGGACAAAAAATAAAATAAAATAAAATAAAATAAAATAAAATAAAATAAAATAAAAATTGAAAAAGGCATGTTGAACACACACACACACACACACACACACACACACACACACACACAATCTATACCGTTTCAAGAATTAGAAAATATAGATTTAACTATAACATGGTTAAAAAATTATCTCATTGCATATTATGAAATATTAAAAACTGAAAAGCATAAAAAATGCATTCCCTAACTATAATTTGCAGTCAATTCACTAAATGGATGGAAATTTATAACTTCAATGTTCAAGTTGGAGCCAGACATTTTCTGAATTACATTTTCCAGTTAAAAAGTTAAAAATGTGGGAAAAACAAATAATATAGCATGAATGAGACATTAAGAGAGAAAACCTCAGGCAAGGGTATTCGACATAAAATTGCAAATACACAAATAATGTTAGAAATAAAAAAGGGAAAAAAACTGTAAATAAGAAGAGATTAATGTATTAATCTTGGTCCAATATTCTAAGAAACGATTAGATTTTTAATCATACAGATATATTAATTTCTAAAATTGCTTATTTTTAAAAAATAACCCAGAATAACATAAAGACTGTAAAACAGAAAACGTAAAAATCCCATAGAAAAAAATACAATAAGAAACACCACCCCAAGGCAATGTAGGCAGTGAGTTTTATCAGCTCTGCCAGAGGCTCACATTGCACGTCTCACACAGTCTGTCTTACGAAATGGAGGAGGGCAGGCTACCAGAGCTTTCCTATCAATAATACATAAGGACTCAGAAACTACAACTTAACTCTATCTTGTTGAAATTTAGATATCTTAGATAAATATCTTACTAAATTCAAGTACATAAATTATCTTGTAGGTGTAATATAAATGCAACACATGTACTTCTACTGCCTATCTCCTGATCATTAGGACTCTTTCCAAACAAGTAATGAAATTTTATCATGAGAACATCTATTAATATAATTCACTGCATAAATTACAGAAGAAAATAATTATGGTTTCTTTTTTTTAAAGATTTTATTTATTTTTATTTTTAGAGAGGGAAGGGAGGGAGAAAGAGAGAGTGAGAGAAACATCAATGTGCTTTCAATAAATAAAAATGCTTTTGTTATTATTCTCATCTATAACAGATAAATTTTAGGCAAATTTAATTTTTTTTAAAACATTATATTAACTATAAAATAAATTCTACAAAAATTATAGTCAATGGAAAAATCTAGAAGCATTTCTTTTACAAATATCTAGAAAAAAATAATGCCTACTATAAAATATTTTATTTGAAAGTGTGATATAGTCTCTAGGCAGTCCAAAAGAAAAAGGAGGTAATAAAGACCAGTATGACTGAAAGAAATGAAGAAGGTGGGGTAGTAAAGAGTAAAGGGTGTCAAATATGTGGTATGGGAAGAAGATTTGACTTTGGATGGTGGGTGCACACTGCAGTATACATAGAATTGTATATTTTAAACTTACATAATTTTATTTTAAAAAGTCACCCCAATAAATTTAATTTAAATAAGAATAAAACAAAATTATTCTTATTGGCAAATATAAAACTCACACAGTTAACCCCTGCAGCCTCTACAGAAAACAGTTAAAGTAGGATATGAACGTTATTGGACTGATTATGTAAACTTTTAAAACAAACCATGTTGCATTTATATTGTGGACCTGTTTTGTGCTTTACTTTCTATTGTTGACTTAGCACAATCATCACTCAGCTGAAACCTTCATCTTTCCAGAAGACCCTTCCCTTTACTGTGTCATGTTAAAGTGCACAAATGAGAGGAGCTCACAGCTTTAGAAGCTACAACAAAGTGGTAGCTAGAAGCTTCAGATTGCCTAGACATGGGTTCCTGCTGGGCACCCCAGAATCAGCAGCATCTCAGGCTGCCCCTGTGGGTTTCCCAGGACCATGCCCATCAACCTCTCCATCCCCACTCTTACTCCAGAGCTTCAGGCTACCTTTGATTATGGTTGTTTTAAGACTACTTTTTAAGAGTAGTTTTAGGGTGACAGCAAAATTCAGAACAAGTTAGAGTATAAATTTTTTTTATTGATTCTCTGGTGTCAGCTCTTCCCATATTGCTGCCCTGTTTTCTATATTATAACTCATTTGCATATCATGTGATAGTGATTCCGTTTTTCTGTTTGACTAACACAGATACATAATAAAAGTATTTAAAAATGGTTTGGAAAGATATATTCCAACATCAAGATGTTGGTTATTGTAAGGCAAAGGGGAACAGAATGATATTAGCCAGGGATGAACAGGTAAATTTCAACTGAGTCACTTTTATTTTATTCTAGGAAATAGAATCTTCAGAAAGTATAAACAATGAACTAAGTTATTAAACCTCAATTACATTAGGCAAATCAGTGTGTGTTAAAACATTTTATACATTTTTCCAGATTTTTAAAATATTCCTTTTTTTTTAACTCATGCTGCTTTTTTAAAAAAGATTTTATTTATTTATTTTTAGAGAGGGAAGAGAGGGAGATAGAGAGAGAGAGAAACATCAATGTGTGGTTGCTGGGGGTTATGGCCTGTAACCCAGGCATGTACCCTGACTGGGAATCGAACCTGCGACACTTTGGTTCACAGCCGGTGCTCAATCCACTGAGCTACACCAGCCAGGGCTAAAATATTCCTTTAAAAGAATAAGATGTATGCCCTGGCTGGTGTGGCTCAGTGGACTGAGCATCAGCCTGCGAACCAAAAGGTCACCAGTGTGATTCCCAGTCAGGGCACATGCTTGAGTGGTGGTCCAGGTCACCAGTTGGGAGCATCTGGGAGGCAACCGATCAATGTATTTCTCACACATTGATGTTTCTCCCTCTCCTTCTCCCTTTCTTCCCCCTTCTCTAAAATCAAATAAATAAAATCTTTTAAAAAAAATGAAAGAGCAAGATGCAAATTGGTGCCTTTACCTGAGATATTTCTCATATTTCCTTTTAAGTCATCAGATTTCCTGTTTAACATGTTCAATTATATCCAGAAAGTATAATTATTATGATGAATAAAATTGATATAAAAGCACTGAAATTATCATCATCTTGTCTGGCATTAGGTGTCTAGACACTTTGCTATTAAAATGATATATTATTTCTGTAAGAGGATTTCATGAATGAACTTAATTTCCATTTCAAATTCAAATTTTTGTCAACCATGAAATATGACAGCAATGTTTACTAAATAATGTCTCTGAAGTGCTATTTTAAACTGTCTTGGAAAAAACTTGAAATCTGAATCTTAGCTGAGAGAAGAAAATGAACACATCCCCATCACTTTCCCCAAAGGATGTCCCCTCACTGTGCTCGCTTTACGGTGCAAGTGGAGATGAGAAGTCTGTTCAAATGCTGAGCTGCACCTTATCCTAGAGTATCCAATTCACTCTTCACAAAAGAAAGAACATGAACTTTAGTGAAATCAAGGTCTTGCATACAAAGTTTTAAACTATGTATGAGTTGTATCTGTGTTATGGTTTTGTTGAAATAAGAAGTATTAGTACAAAATGAGGGCATCAAACACCATTTGAGCCATGGCCCCCTGTGCACCCCATGGCGGTCTCAGTCTTACTCCCACTGAGACCCCTACCCATCCATTGTCATTGCTGTTTCTAATAATTAGCATTTCTGTATCTTAAATAGATCCCCAAGAAGTCCTGCATATTGTTTTGTCAACTAAATGTGCAAAGAGGCATCTCATTTTCAAATATTTCCAGTTGAAGGACTTGTCACACTTTGAGTGTTCTGTAAGAGTTTTCAGTCATTAAATATATATTGACCCTATCCTGGGAATCACGTTTCATTAAAGATATGTACACCGTCATACCTCTTGTGAGAACACCTGAGTAATGCCAACCTGTTCTTAAGTGTACCTTTCATAAGTACCTCGAAGAACTGCAATTATAACTTGCTCTCTCTAGTGCTTTGGGAGAGGAAAAAATTACCCCTGCTCCTGCAGAAATGCTCCTAATTATTTTGACAATTGTCAGATGGGAAGAATGAAATTTATTGTTTAATCTTTGAGAGAATCTGAGAATTAGTTTTTGGCCCCTTCACCTCTCTACTCTCCTCCCTCACCCAGTACAGCTGAATCACTGAACCAGCATCAGGCCACTCAAGGTATCCTGTATCCTTCAAAATGTCAAGTGTCTTCGTTGGGACTCCACAGTGCAGCTGCTTCACAGAATCGTTTCACTTCATAGCCTGAACATTGGAACTCATAAAGCCATTCAAAGGAAAATCTGATGGTTGAAAGCATAGAGACACTAAGAATTTTTTTTCCTTAGTGAAATGAACAGGCTTAAAAAAAGATGTTGAAAGATTTTATGTGGAAACACTCTGAGGGGAGAAAAAGAATTGAGCTTCTAGTAAATAATATCTGGTCTCTGACTGAGCAGACACGAGCACCAGGAGTTGGTGGACGCTCACTGAGTGTGCTTGGTGTCCCTGTATTGCAGAGACAGGGATATAGCATTAGTCATTTTATGAATGTAGTCATTTATAGAAAATTACTATATGTGATGTGTATAGTGTCCTAATCACTGTTTTAGGAGTAGAAGTTTGTTGAAAAAAGTTGTGAAACAGTACATACATGTAAGCAAACACAGAATAAATACTCCCCCAATGCAATATGATTATATCTATAGAAAGAAGTTTGAAAAATTCCTTTTAAATTTAGAATTGAAGTAAAAAACTCAGTGTCCTGTTTCTTCAGACTATGGTTTTAATTTGAATATCAAGTGGAAGAAACTACTGAATACATTTGAGAGTTTAATTCCACTTGCAATCTTGATAACTTTTAGACTGATTGGTGTGTAGGATGACTGGAGAATTAGGAAGAGGGATAACTAGCAACAAAGCTTCAGGTATTCAGTGTGGTGTAGATGATGCAGAACACAATGAAAAGAAACAAATTCTTCACTTAATAACCCAATTAATTGCTCTTCTCTCTGTTTTAACCATTACACTAACCACTAATTGTATGGAGATAAAAGATTCTCAAAGTCTCTGACTTAACAATGTGTGAGGCTTTTAATTTTTGGACATATCCATTAATATAGTGTATGAAGTAATTTGTGATAATTAACCTCTGTAATAAATGTCTCCAGTAGAAATAACCATTCTTTTCCTCCCACTAGTCACTAAATGGGTGACTGCTGTAGGTCAGAAAAAAAGATCACTTCCTTGTGAGAGACCTACAATTTCTTTCACAGATAAGTAATTTACTGCTACTATTATATTCTTACTATGAATATTATTACTCTTGGTTCTGCTACTGAGGCTGCTGCTGTTATTAGTACTAGGACTACTACTAAAAGTGTTGTTACTTTATTTCCTAAGTAAAGAGATAGGATTGCTCAAACAAATGTTTGTTCTTTTTTTTGCCTTTGGTTTTCTTTTGTTTTGTTTTTGTTTTTTGTTTTTTGTTTTTGCTTCAAAAGCAACAATGTAAATGATCCTGGTAATGTGTGGTGTCAATTTCCTTCTTTTCTTTGAGAGAGACCAGTGGTCAGGACACATGATCTGTGATGTGAGGCTCTGTTAGAATGTTTCAGAAGACATTTCAGAAAAAAAAATGTCTCAGGCTTCCTACAGTTCCAGAAGATGGATAGAGATTATTTGGTTTCCCAGGGCTAGCCATCAGGAGAAGCAATGAAACTGTTCTTCTCATAGAGTTTCCTCTTTGTGATACCTCCCAAAACATTCATTTATAGTCTCTGTGTGTGTTTCTCTCTTTGCCTCTCTCTCTGCTATCCTCTGTCTCGTATGTATTTATTTTGCAAAAATCAATATGCAACTTACATAATGTCATTAAGTTTTCTTTTATAAACTGATTTGACGAACATCTTGACTTTCAAAAAGTATTTGTTCAATGGGCCAGAGATAAACCCTCTGGGGTCTGTACAGATAGTGATTCGTACTTAGCCCCTAGTATCAGCCTTAATGTTTCCAGTTCTGGGGCCTGGCTTGAAATATCTGTGGGGCATTAAGTATTACAGTCCTCAATCGCCTGTGTTTGTCTTCATTTTTAATATCTTTGTCTAGTTGCATCTTGTTATTCGGGCTTCCTAGCACTTCCTTTTTTACTTACATCTAAGATAAATTGTGAAGATCACAAAATAGGTAACCAGGGATTTTAAGTATGAGTAACCTTTTTAGACAAAGGGAGCAGAGTAGCTACAAGACAGAACTGTGGGTGAGGCTCAGAGCCATTAACTGTGAGGTTAACCTGAGGTTTTCTGAAGTTTGGATGACTGTGCACAACCTGCTGCAAACTTTGGGCTTTAACCTTTCAGAATGAGCGGCCATATAATGATTTTGAGTTTTTGAGTAGAATAATTATCACATTTGAGTTATAGGAAGATAAATTTAGATCCAAAATGAAGACTACAGAGAAAGGTTGTCAAAATAACTTCAAAGAGAAAATGGTAGTTTAAAATAAAGGGTTTTGATATGGATGTCAGATACAGAGTAATTAAAATGATCATGCAGTCATTGCCTTACACTAGACTCCCCAGAACACAAAGCCTGAAGCGTAATCTACATAGTACTACTGTGTCAGGTAGTGCAATCGTAGGGTGCTGGGTTCAGGGAAAAGAGGCCAAGGCAGGAGGGAAAGAAGGAGAGCCAATCAGAAGGTGCTTTAATAATCTTGTTGTGTGATGATGCTGACAGAGAGACTATGAAATAGAAAAAATGAATTCATAATCAGAATAAGTATAGATTCAAGTGAGTATGCATCATTGCAAGGTGTTTGAAGTGGGTGACATAACATGACTAGTCTTCTTGAGGGATGATGTCACCCTGAGACCCATCATGAGTCTCTGCTAATGACAGGATGGTTATGCAGAGCAGCAGTTAGTTAGATCAGCCTCCAAGTGCTAGTGCATATAGCATGGCATCCATGTATTGATTCCCTCACTCACCTAATTGTACAGTTTGTGAACCCTAGCCCAAACTTGGGTGGGATGGCAAGAAATTAGCAGTCACAGCATTAGTCATTCTGGTATACATTAACATAAAAATAAATGCCCAGATGTTCCATGCCCACTCATATGGGTCTATCCATTTGTCTCTTCCCCAGAAACCAAATTTTTACCAAGATTTTTTCCCCCAATCCATATCAATCAATCAAATCTTTTAGCTCTATGTGAAAGTCCATGTATACCCATGTTTCTGGCCACTTCTCACCCATAGAAAGTGTCAACTAAGTAATTTCAGGCAACTTTGCCCACTGAAGTGATGTTCCCATGTGCTTTAGCACCACCCCTTTGTAGAGCTGTAATGAGCCAGCAGTTTCTTTTCACCTAATGTAAACACTGTGCAACAATCCATCTATGAATTGGGCTAAGATGACCTACTCCATCAGTTGGTCATAAGAAAACCCATGAGATGATAAATATGAGTTGAAAGGAGGCATTTGTCCAAAGGGACAGGTAACATGGGTGTCATGCAATTTAAATAAGTAATCTGCTTGGGACACATTTTCACTGCGATATTCCAATTTAACAAGAGATCCCTTCTACTGCTTTATAGGTGCCAAAATGGATGTAATAAAATATACTTCACATGGACAACTCCAGTCATACAGCCATTTGATATCTTCTGGCAAGGACCAATACGTATTAGGACCATTGAACCCCCTTTAATCTATCTCTTAGTACTTTACTTAAGGGACTATTTCTAGGCAATTATGGGGATGATAGACTTGTGGTAGATTCATAGTTCTAAAGTATTAAATCTATTTTACTTTTCTGTAATCTCTGAGCCTTCTGATTTTATCTTCACTACTATGTCAAGGGTATTTTAGTAGTCCTTATAACAGATTTCTCAAAGTAATTAAATTGTCTCCTATTAAACCATAATTTCCAACTCTTGGATAAACACACTAAAGATCTATGAATAAATATTGTCCAACCATTACTGCCAACAAATATTTGCTAAGTTCAATTCTTTGTTTAATGCGTAAACTGTTTCCTTCTATAACAGGGACTTTATTTTCTTTTTATTATTTGGACTGTGCTTAGTCCTGATGCTTGTAATTGTTTTAGAGGCAATAAGAGGAGGCAGGGGAAGATCTTTTATGGAAACAAGTTCCATCTCTATAAACATTTGATTCAAGTGAAGTCATATCAAGGTCACCATTCAAGGGGAGATACTTTCCTCTAACAAGAGAATGAAAGCAGCTTCTGCTGAAATAAAAGGATTCAGTAAAATTTGGGATTCAAATTTATCAGACTCATCCAATCATATTCTCCATCACAGATTTCAGAGTCTGATGCTATTTTGTTGTCAAAGTCAACATTGACCAATGAGATTTGTTGAGATTGCACACATAATCATCAATGGTAAGTATGCATATAAAAAGTTTATTTACATCATATGTCATCAAGAAATTGCAAATTAAAACCATGAATTACTACTACATGCATACTAGAATGGCAAAAATCCAAAACACTGACAAACACCAACAAATGTCGATGGGGATATGAAGCAACAACAATTCTCATTTGTTGCTGGTTGGAATAGGAAATGGTACCTCCACTTTGGAAGACAATGTGGCAGTTTCTTGCAAAATGAAATATACTCTTACCATACAATTAATCAGTTATGCTCATTTGTATTCATTCACAGGAATTGAAACCTTATGTTCACCCAGAAACCTGCCCATGATTGTTGATAGCAGCTTCATTCATAACTGCCCAAACTTGGAAGTGATCACAATATCTTTTGGTAGGTGAATGGATAAGAAGTGGTAAATCCAGACAATGGAATATTATCAATACTGAAAATAAATAAACCATCAAGTCATCTAAAGACATGGTGGAACCTTAAATGTATATTATTAATTAATTGAAGTTATTAATCTGAAAAGGCTACATACTGTGTGATCCCAGTTAGATAACATTATAGAAAAGGAAAACTATAAGAACAATAAAAATTTTAGCAATTTCCAGGAGTAGGGGTGGTGAAAGGGATGAATAGGCAATTTTGAGGCAATGGTAGCACTCTGTATATTAACAAAGTGGATATATGTAATTACACACTTGTCCAAACCCATAGAATGTATACCAACAGTGCACCCCAACTAAGGTAAACTATGAACTTTGGGGAATTAGGTATCTTTGTGGATTCATCTTTGGTGTCAAATATACCATCGTGGTGGTGATGCTGAAAATGGAGGAGTCTATGCATGTGTGGGTACAGAGGGTGTATGAAAATTAATGCTTCTACACATTGATTCCCTAGTGGGGCAAACAACATGACACTCAAAGGCTTAGACTTGATGCCTTATCTTCTGGACACACTGAGGCAAGATTGATGATCCCTACCCCAGTAGACTTGCCGAGCACAGCCCACTCCTCACCTCTTAATGGTTGGGGTCATGATACTTTGTCTCTTCCAGAATTTGCTTGTCTTGGGTTAAAGGGATGATTTTACACCCAAAGCTTCACTAGCACTACCCTGGCCAGGGCTCTCTTTGATGGTCCCACTCCTGCATCAGGCCACCGCCATGACTTTGTGCCAGGGACCCCTGGAGGCTCCATCCTCTGAAACCTAGATGGGAGTAGCTGTGCACTTTGTGTTTTGCTAGATGCTGCACAAAGTCACACCAGGGCCTGCTGGGTCAGTACCTGAGGTGGTGAAGAGTGTGGCCCAGGAACACAGGGAGTGGAACCCTCAATGTGAGGCTGACCAAGCCCAGGCAGATCCTCCTTTAAAATCATTCTGCCCCACGGGCCCTTGCTCCTGGGCCTGTAACAAGAAGGGCAGGCCCAGGAAACTCTGAAATGCTTTTGAATTCACTCTCCCATTGTCTTTGACAATAAGTTCTAGCTTCTGTTGAGATGGTTGATTAATCTATCCACTGTTTTGTTGAGTAGTTTCTAGCTTCTGTTGAGATGGCCAGTTCACATCCTTATCAAAGTGGGCCACATCCTTCATGTTCTCTCCCTAAGAATATTTTCTGTTCCTTTCGTAGTGTTGGCTAAGGATTTGCCATGTTCTAAAGTTCTTCTTCCTTTTCTTCTTTACTTTTAAAGATTTTTAAAATTACTTTATTGTTCAGTTACAGTTTTCTGCATATTCTCTCCACCACTCACCTCACCCCAGCCAAACCCACCTCCCTCCCTTATTTATTTATTTATTTTTAGGGAAAGGGGAAGGGACAGAGAAAGAGGGAGAGAGAGAAAGATCACTGTGTGGTTGCCTCTCATGTGCCCTCTGTTGGGAACCTGGCCTACAACCCAGGCATGTGCCCTCACTGGGAATTCAACCAGTGACCCTTTGGTTCACAGGCCTGCACTCAATCCACTGAGCCACACCAGCCAGGGTTTTCTACTTCCTTTTTAACAATTTCATTTTTAAATCATTTCTCTGTTTAAATTTTACTACAAGCATTCCAGAGAAACAAGCTGCTTCATCAGTGCTTTACTTAGATATTTCCTCAACCAAATATCCAATTTCATCACTCACAATTCTGTCTTCCACAGAACACTATAAATACCATGTAAGTTGGCCAACCTTTTTGCCACTTTATATCAAAGGATCATCTTTCCTCCCATTTCCAACATGTTCCTCATTTCTGAGATCTCATCAGAATAGCCTTTACCATTTCATATTTCTACTGACATTCTGTTCAAACCACTTAAGTATTTGTTAATAAAATTGGAATTTTCTCTACAGCTTTCCTCTTCTTAATTCTCACCAGAACTGTTTTCAACAGTCCATTCACTGCAATATTGGCTTTTTCTAGCCTGTGCCTCAAAACTCACCAGTCTCCACCCATCACCCAGTTAAAACAACATTTTTAGGTATATTGATCTTAAACAAAATATCAACCAGATATTTGTCAGCAAAATGGGAACAACAAAAGAATTGCCTGCTGAGGCATGCAACCGTCCTGGGCCACCTGCAATCCACTACGATAAAGGAGAGGCAACTGTTTTACAAATGGGAAGGGGAAGTTGGAAGGGCTACCACAGAGTTCTCCCTGTTTGCTTTGAGATGAAATAGGAGTGAGAACTCTTCCTTCCAAACCCTCTACTTTATTTTAAGTGATGTTTCTATTTACTAATTTTTTAACTGATATTTGCTACACAGCACCCCCATTTCTCAGTGTCAATAATTATATTGGTCAGGATTTTCCAGAGAAACAGAATCAGTCATATATATTTATTAGACTAATTATTATACTAACTAATAATTACTAGTCTAATATTCTATTAATTATATAGATAATCTAATATATAGGTAATATATTATATATAATCATAATATATTATATATATGAATCTTACTGACTAAGGAAGAGCAACAGACCTGCTGGGGGTAGAAAGATATCCATAATGAGACTTTGAGATGCCACATGGGACCATAACAAACTCATGTCATGTCAGTAATTGCCCTTCAAACCTGTCCATTCAGAGCTATTAAGCAAGGGAATATCAAATTAAAGGTTGTTTTAATTAGTTTTCCAATTAAATATAATTGAAGTTATCAGGTCTTTTATCAAAAATTAAGTAGAGCTTCAGTCACAACCTACATTTCTGTCTATAGTATCCAAGGTCCACAAATAATAGTGTCTCATTTAATGTCATTTTGTAAGAAGGAAAACAAATTGATATATGACTCGAGCCACACTGTGTAGATTTTCTCCAGATTATGCCTGTTTCCTCCTACATCCCAAAGAGGTCCATGTTAGGTGAACTGAAGTGTCTAAATTGTCCCAGTCTGAGAGAGCGTGGGTGTGTGAGAGAGTATGTCTTGCGACGGAAGAGTGTGCTGTCCAGGGTTAGTTCTGACCTTGAGCCTTGGGCTGCTGAAATAGGCTTCAGCCACCTGTGACCCTGAATTGGAATAAATGGGTTGGAAATCATTATCATGCTTCTTTTTTTTTAAGGCTTTTTAAAATATATGCATGGCACATATTTATTTTATTGTTTTATACTGGAAGTACTTCAGTCCTTTATCTGGAAGTTTGATAATACTTTTTGTGACCAGAAATACAATATAGGAACTTAATTCTTGTTTATATCAATTAACCTATGGTCAAATTGGTTTCATTATATGACATTTTTCTTAAACTCAGAGTTTCTAAGAACCTAGCAACAACGTTAAGTGATGATTTACTGTGTTTGATTAGAATGCAAGTGAAATTAAAAAAAATATGTATTAACAACTTGTTTTCCTAAACATATCATTAAAAAGTAAAACCCACATTTAGCATATTTATGAAATGTGCCTCCTTCCACAGTTCTCCAGTTTTCATTTCAAAAATCTAGTTTTCTGACCTTTTGCATCTATCAGAAAATGTTATATAAAATGGAATGAGCTATACTATTATACAATATAGTACTCATTATTGAAACTTTAGAACAAAAGTTATTTAACTGAAAAAATAAAAATTGAATATTACCAATATTACTGCAATAGAGGCATTTATCATGAATTATGTCTAATTAAATGTTATATTTAAAGGCAGAAGTGACTTTTGAACATTTCAACAGTGTTCTTAAATTTTAAACATCCCATAATTTACCTCTTGGCCTTTCTATATAACCCAGGTAATCTTCCTTATTGTAATACCTTGGTTTGTACATTTATTCTTGACTTTCATTTGAACTCCTTCATATCAATAATTGATTCATGAGGGTTCTAGAGTGAATTGCATTTAGTTTTAATAATATTGCTTACAGAAAAATCACAACTTTATAAAACTGATTCCAATCAGTTCTTTCTCTTTCAAGTAGAAACCCAAAGAGTCGTCCCCACAAAATTGCCAAATTTGACCAGTTTTTTAAGTAATGACTCACCAAATGAATAAAATTGCAAACTCCTGGGTGAAAATTGGAATGTAGAAGACTGGAACTATATGCAACATCCATATAGTCATACATCATTTCTTTGCTCAGGATCCAATCATAAAAATATAGTTCTCTTGGGAAATTCACTTTATCTGTACATTCATAAAACTGCATTGGCAAATTTATCCCCCCCAAAACTAAGATTGTTTACACATTAGCTAAGCCAAGACCACTGCTTGGGAAATGTAACTGTTGAGCTCAGACGGTAACTGGCAATCTGTCATCAAAGCGAGGTTTTCAGAGCCTGAGTTGCCCAGGCAGGCTAAGGATATTGATGGAACCCCTCAACAATACTTAGCTTTACATTCCATTTTAAAGTAATATGCACATTGTATGAGGAATGAAATACAAATTTTTCTTATTTCTTATGTTTGTTTTGCATGTCTATGAAGTTATTTATTCTAATAGAATATTTATGTTTCAAATCTGCGTGTGTGTGTGTGTGTGTGTGAAGTGTGAAGATACTGCTGTGGTAGTTGAACTTTTTAAAAAAATAATATATACAATTTATTTGTTAGTTTGAAATAGTTTGAAAACACCAACTGAAAAATCATTTAGCATATTGGTTAAGAAAATAAATGTTTGGCACAGTTTACCCTGAATTTTGGTTTAGGTTCAAAGGATAAATGCCTCAAAATTAAAAACAAATTGGAAATATGTATAATTTTATTATCCAATTTAATATTTAAAAATCTGAAACTCCTCTTTTTTGTGATGAAAATAGATTTTTTAAAAATTGCCAATGATAAGAGTGACATTAAATGGTGAGTATTAGAATAAGTTAACCAGTCACGCTTTTTGAAAAACAAAATTAGAATATTAAAGTAACAGGTTACCAAAAATAAATTTTAAAAGCATTGCATTAATTTCATCCACAAGTTAATGTGGATGAAATTCCTCTTTGATGGTTACTTATAGTTATATACAATACTGTTTTTAAAACTTAACTTGGAATAAAGAATTAAAGTATTTACATATTTATATTATTGTATTATTATAATAAAGAAGTCAGGAAAATACTTATTTTGCTTGTTTTCCTGCTTCTAACATGATAGTGTAACCATATATGTGGATGGTAGTCAACCAGCTATTTTATATGAATGGGTATTCTGCCTCGTTTTCCTGACTACATACCAAGTATCTATCAAAGACCTCAGGAAAATATGTTTTTTCATAAATTATCTGAATACATAAATAAAAAGAACAAAAAACAGAAGCATTTTAGATATTATTGTTGCAAGAGAAAATGGGTCTTTGCGGAGTCCCAAGAAAAGAATTTCAAATGCACACAAGTGAGGAAAATTTAAGAAAGTGTCAAGATTTATTGGGGTAAAAAAAAACGATATGCTCTTGGGAATTTAGAGAGCTGGCAAGCTCTAGGAGAAACTGCTCCAGGGTCCTTGTTAATCCTCCACATAGTTTCTTGGTTTTGGTAAAAAGCAGGCTGTCCTTCAAACTGTCCAACCTATTCCATAGCTTTTCTTGAGCTTGTTTCAGACCCTCCTCCCATCCAATCACTTTTCTGGTTCTTCCGAGGTTTTCTGCCCTTATCCTATCCAATCTTTTCCCAGATTTTCACAGGCTAGACTCTTCCCATTTATGGTCACCATTTGGGCTCCTTCTGAGCATGCCTTCTGAGCATGCCTCATAGTTCTGCTTAGTCATCTGTCTTCCATTGTGCATGCAGTCAGCAAAAGAATTCCCCCTAATGTTTACTCCCTATTCCCGGTAATTCCAGCAAATGGACTGGTTGTCCTCTGGAGAAACTGGAAAGCTGCCTTTTCCTGTTTTCTAGGATGAAGTCCCTGTGGTCGGGATACGACTGTCCCCTGGGGTATCTGTACAGTTTTCCCTTCCTAGTTAATCAGGCTTAATGTCTGATCCCATTTGTTTCCTTCCTTTGTTAATACCTATCTACTGAAACATTACCTTGACCTGTACTTTATAAAATGCTCATATATTGTTTATTGTTGTTTAGGTAACCTGCCCTACAGCCCACCCCCTTTGCCTTTGCCCATGTGTGCTCATATTTTTAATGATGAAGTGATTCTGTGCAATTTGTAAGGCAGCTATTTCCCACCTACACTGGTGTTTTCCTTATCTAGGGCCTACCTCCTACATCCTACCAAATAGGAATAGTAAAGAAGAAAAAACAGGAGCGTGAAGGTGGAGGATGACATTTCCTGACAAAGGGTTCTGATGGCCCGATTCCCTGGAGAATGTTACATTCTCCAGTCATTGCAATTGTGCCAAGTCTTGCTCCTCAACAAAACTGTGCTTTCTTTCATAATTCAGATAATAGACTTGATATGAAATTTTGAAAAATGATTCACTTGATTGATAAGTTTATGACAATTTCAGAAAATATACCAATAAAAGGAAAGATTTTTAGTATCATGTTTTTATTTGCATGTTATTTAAGCTCACAGTGATTTTTTTTATATTATTTAAGGTCATAATCAATTGAAAATAGTTGTGACATGATTTTATCCAAAGGTTTAGTTCAAATATCTCTTTTTTGTGACATCATATTCTTTCTTACTTGTTTGTTGTTGTTGTTTTTTTTTTAGATTTAAGTTCACGGTGGATATTCACAAAAATAATATGGAAAGAAGCATAGTGAAAAGCAATATGTAAAATATTGATTTTGGACAGATGAAAGAATGAAATGATCTCATATATTTGTTATAATTGTAGGTGAGAAATTAGTCTGCCAGACTTAATAATATGCCCTATTCCTTTGAATTAAATTTATTACATGCAATTTTAACTATTTTTAACATTTAAATGTTAAATTGATAGGCAGAATAATTATATTATTGTTGCATTACATTCTTAGTTGTATTTCACATTATTCAAAAAACTAAAATTTTACCTCTTTAATTATAATGTAAATCATTTTATAGGGTGTAAAATATTAAGTTTGTGGTAAAATATGTCAAATTAATGTTCAAATATGTGAAATATATGTAGAAGGATGTCACACGTTCAACCCAATTTATTAATTACACATTTCTTAAATTGCTATGCTAAAACATTGGTGGGCTATTTGACCTTGATCTTGACAGCAGATGGCTGTATGCAGGTGACATTTTTAAAACAGACATACCCACGTTCTTTCCACAGGTTGATTATGGAAGACAGATTTAGAAAAAAAAAACAACAGAATTCAACTTCTATTCCAAATGAGCAGTAAATAGGACAAGCTAACATTACTTAAGTGATAAGTACAGTTTATTAAGATTTATAGTGAAAAATATAGCATATGTTTAACAAGATTGTTCATAAACAACCCAATAAAACAGTGTTTTCTAACATGAATAATATGGGGATATTTTAGAGACATATTTTTAAAAATATAAATACAAATAAAAATATATATTGGTCTTTCTCCAGGTATCTATAGCTCCCAATTTGTAAATACTCACTTATGAAACTAAAATCTTTTTTATGTAATTGTATCAAATGAAACTAAAATTAAAATTGGAGGTTTGTCTTTATACTTGATTAAATGACAGCAGTCATGAAACTACATTGTCCTAACATGTAAAATACAAAACACATTTACATACGGGAACTCACCTGACTTCAGGGTTGTTCTTGTGCTCCCTGGAGTAAGATTTATTTCACAGATTCTATTTTGCCTCAATTTTATCATCAAACCCTTTTGCCTTTAATTAGATCATAGGGGTTCTTTCTCACCTTAAGTGAGGCACTTTTTACCCGGTGAAGACATGAAGAAAAGTGTGAGTGTGTGTGTGTGTTGGCTGATTCCTTCATAATGTGCTATTTTACATGTTGAGATTCATGTGTTTTTATAGATTGAATATCAACTCAATGAGAGCACAGGGTATGGTTAACAATGATGACAATGGTCAAATTGTTATTTTGAGGTATTTCCTGCAAGGTTGTGGCGTGTCAGAGAGGATGCAGAGCAGGGAGAAGCAAGTATACGAAAAATAGAAGTTAAAAAAGTGCCTCATTTTATCTGCAAGCAACAAATCTATGAAATAGAAATAATCAGTTTTTGGAGAAGGAAACTAAAGTTCATGAAGATTAATCCATTCATCTAGAGTTGTAACGCAATATCAGAAGCAGCTTTTAAATTTTTAACATCTGATATCATTGAAACAAATCACATGTTTAGCAAAGTTTAAAAACAAACTAACAAAAAAATCAATAAAAAAGATAAAATTTCCCTTCAAATTGGCCTTGCTTCTCTACCCTGGAAACATGTTTTTTTTATTATTTCTTGAAAGCAGCTCTGAGATCATAGAAAAACACAAATTAGTCTTTGCCCCTGGTTCCTGACACATGGCTCTTGAAACCCTTGTAATTTCCAGCGTGATAAAGCACTGGGAGCATCTTTTGATCTTTGACCTTGGTTCCTGACACAGGGTTTCTGAAATTCTTTTTTTTTTTATTTCTGGGTAATAGGGGCATTGTTCTACTGAGGTAATTCTGGGTGGGCTCTGTGTGAGGGTTGGTCTCCTGAAAGTCCAAGCCATGATTAGAAGCTTAGAATTATCAGCCCTGCTCCAGATTATTGAGAAGGAAGAAGAATTAAAAATTGAACTAATGATCAATCATGCCTATGTGATAAAAGCTTCATAAAATCCATGAAGTACAAAGATCAGAAAGCTTTTATGTGAGCAAATACATCCACAATGGGAGAGTGACAACTGGACATAGGGACAGAATGTTCTGCCCTTGGGGCCCTGACAGACTTTGCCCTATGTATCACTTCATCTGCCTATTCCTCTGTGTTCTTTACAACCTTGTAAATATAAGGAAGTATTTCTGTGAGATGTTCTAACAAGTTCATTGAAATTCAAGAGGGGTTCATAAGAAACTCCAGTTTGTAGCTAAATCAGACAGAGGTTGCGGGTTATCTGGAGACCTACGACTGGTGATTGGCATCTGAACTGTGGTAGGAGCGGTCTTGCAGGACTGAGCCCTTCACCTGTGGGATCTGCGACAGTCTCCAGGTAGGTAGTGTGCCAAAACTGAGATAAAAGGTAGGACACTCAGCTGCTGTGGGGGACTGTTTGGCATGGGGACAAAACCTCTTCACACTTGGTGACCAGAAGAGTCAGAGTGAAGGGTTTTGTGTGAGTGGGAAGGGAGAGACACACAGGGGGCAAAGACAGCAGCAAAGAGCTAAGCAGGAAGGGAAAATCTGAGTTTCTACTGTACAGTAGATAACCAAAATGTTTTATTCCTCATTTTTGTTGCCAATCTAACCTTCTCCATCCACTTTTAAAAACAAAGACTATACTGTTTATCAACAGCTTAAACCATGCATTAATTTGGAGTTGTACAAAGGGTAAGGGATTATAGCTTACAAACAATTAAAGAAAAATCATCTAGAGGAGATACTAGTTCCAAGAGGATGGCCCAATGCATGTTTCTCCATGATCTATATTCTTACACACCCGAGAGAGAGAAAGGGAAATACCCATATTGTAAAATTATTATTTCTCATATCCATTCTCTAGTTTTCTCAGATTCCTCTTCATATTTCATAAAGAAAACACAGAAACACAAAGTATAATAAATATAAGCATTAGGATCTTTGCTAAAAAAGAAGATGTTAACTAGGAAGAAAATATAATAAAGTCATTTCATAAAATATTTATTTGATAGCAATAGCATAGCAATTTTACCATGTTTATCGAAGTGTTTTCAGTGGCCAGTTCATTCTACAGTGTGATAGCAAAGAAAGGATCTGGAGGCTTGCCACCTGAAAGAGGAAAGGTGGCAGGCCTGTAAATAACTCTTTATTATCAAAACTGGAATGTATAAAATGGCTTTCACACTCTTGAGTAAAACAACACATCAGTAATTACCATTAGACACCCTCTTACAGCTATGATTCATTCACTTGAGTTCTCACTGTGCCTGACTTCCTTGGCCAACCTGTTTCTCCCTATTACTCATCATCCCTATTATTCCTCTCCCACTGACTCTTTAATTGGTACATTTTCATACTCATCATTATGCTTACAAATACTCTTGTTAAAAGAGTTCAGCTCACCGAAAACAGCACTTGTTACATCAAGCATGGGGCTGACATTAGACTCAGTTCTCCAGGGGCAGTACTCAAATGTTTTAGTAGAAATATATGCTCTTTCGCAGATGCTTCTCAATGGCTAAGCATGTAGCCACATTATTGAGGTCAATTATTGTCCTCCTGAGCTAGAAAACAGTTTACAACTTGTTGAGAGGGTGAAAAGAATAGTGCTCATTGAACTGGCCATTACGTGAAATATCAAGTACCTCTCGTATCAGGGTGCTAACAATTTATAATCTAACAGAAATAGTGTTTTAAGATCATATGCTGATTACCTAGAGGTATTGATTCAGCATAATATGATAGACCTGTGCAGTCTTTGTGACTATGGGGACCTGAAAGCCCCAGTCTACAGCACAGCCAAGAAATTAAAAGATAACAAGTGCTTCATGATTGAATTTCCATTTCCCAGTCTCAGTTCTATGTACCCTTTGATCCCTTTTTTCCCTTCACACTTTAATATCAGGGGAATTAGATGCACTTGGAAAAGGATGAGTTTAGTTTGAAATGAAAAACACACCCACCAACAACCTTGGTCAGACAACAGCTAACTATCAAAGAAAGGGACACACACACCTCCTCACTCCACTACCTCCTGCCAGGAGAACAGGGGCTCCCTGCCTGCTTAGATAACCAGCTGGTGCATGGCGCACATGCACTTCTGAAGAGTGGGAGGCAGTGGGGAGAGAGCAGCAGGAATGGAGGGGGAGGTGGGGAGGATTCTTGATCAAAGGTCCATGGGGCAGGAGGGTCAAGAGAGCAGTGCTTGGCCCAGTGTGGAGTATGCCTTCACAGGGCCTGACTTAGTGGCAGAAGGAAGAATGCACAATGCTGGTAAACATTATTTCCTGCGTAGTGCAGTTGTAAAATTACATAAAAGTACATTTTACTTCATAGATTCCTGCTGCCTAATATTGATTTTGGTTTCCATGCTCAAAAACAGAATTTGCCCTTTCAATAAGCTCTTTCAATGACGAGTAACCCTTTTTATAGTCTGAGTGTCACTTGAGCTTTAAAATACAATGAGTTTTCTTTCCAGGAAGAAACGGTGACATAGTGGTGAAATTATTTCAGCACTTAAACATGCGAAAAAAGCCAAAGTACTCGGCTGATTCCAGCAATATCTTTCTTAATAATATAAGTGGAGAGATATATTATTCTTTTTTGTAAGCACATCTGGTTATCTTGAGGGAGTCCTGAAATTATACCACTAACTTGAGCAACAGAGCAACATTTAAGATTAATTCTCTATCTCACCAATAGGGCAATGCTAATTTAAGGCATCTTCTTTGCAGTAGATTAAAGTCTGACAATTAGCAAAAGATTTTCAAAGAAAATTTAGAATTGATAATTCTAAAATTATTTTTTGTAGAAAATGATATGAAGATGAATAAGCAATTGAATATAGGTTTGAATGTTAGTTTGAAAAGAGGATTGAGCTCTCTACTTCCTATGATTCATGAGTAATATTTAAATAACAGTATCTTAAATATTATAAAATACATTAAACTCTGACTTTACATCTAAATTGTGTTAGCCTGCAAAAATTTTTACAAAGTACAGGACAATCTCCAAAACAAGAAAATACATTGGTTAAATTTGGATGAGAAAGAATGGTTACTCTCTTTTTCTCTAGCCAAGATTTTTAAACTTTCAATAGGGATTTTTTTTTTTACTAGAACAATGGAACTTACAGTCTATTAATTAGTTAGTGGTTCTGACAATACCACTTGGTAGTCAGGTTTACTCTCTCCAAATATTGTTAGGATTTCCCCTAATGATTATTCAGGAAAATGGAGCAATCCCAGGCACATTTCTCTTCCAGAAGAAAGCCTGCTAAGTTGCCCCACTGAGAGCACTCAGAACATGACAGAAAACCTCAGGGACAATTAGAACATATACTAGTGTAAATCCTAATGGACATAAGCATTCATCGTTACCAGTGCTCTTCAAAATTCTGATTTAAAACATTCTATGAATGGAATTATTGTGAAATTGCTGTTTTCCCTTTGAAAATCACTGCTTCCATTCAAAAACTCATTTTAACAGAATAATGAATTTTTACTGCTTCTAAGTCCAATACGATAGTTACATAGTTTTTCCAAATTATGTAGTTGCATCTGTACTTATTTCTATAATATAAAATACATTTTTAAGTTACAAAATAAAAATTATATTTTTGTTGACACTCAGTAACTTCACAAAATTTAGAATCAGGAGTCCGGTAGTTCCTGGGAATATTGATAATAACCTACCACAAACTCAGTTAGGAGGCAGGGGCAGCACCTGCCATTGTAAGACATCAAGCACATGCAACTTTGGTGTGTGTACTGCTCAACTGCACCTGTGGGGCAGGCTGTTCATGCCTGAAATGCAGTTTGTGTCCTGGCCTGATGTGGGACTCGGCCTCCTTCATTAAATATGGATGCCTTCGCCTCTTCAAGCCATGAATCATTCTGATGGCCTCAGGTGCAGGAGGTGGGAACTTTTCTTCTGCAATTAACTTAAAAGCTTATAGCAGCCTTGAAGGAGAGTGATTATGGAAGACACTATTGTGTAATCATGAGTACACCATGATTTCAAGATTCTAGAACCACCAAGGCTGTTAAAAAATACAGCAGTGGAGTACTGTGTGTGTGCGTATAAGGCACTTTTGCATATGGGGGAGGACCCCCTCACCAAGAAAATGAAATTATCTTCTGAAAAGAAGGCCCCTTCTAGTACAGGCTTCCCCCACTAGGTGAGTGTTCTGGGAACCACTCTGTACCAGTGTGCCAGCTGGTGGTGTTGTGAGAGGCTGTGCTCGATTTCAGAGAGTTTTTGTTTGAAGACTCTATCAATGCATTTTTCCACTTTCTAATGGGTGGCTTATAAGCACAACTGCCCACACCACACTGAGTGTTCAGCAGATTTTGACCCAAAATGGCTTGACCCCCATGACTCACCCTCCCTATTCACCCAATCTCACACCCGTGACTTTTTTTCTTGTTTCTCTGGATGAAAAATATCCTCAAAAAGCAATGTTTTACTGATGTGCAAAAGGTAAAACAAAAAAGGGCAGAAGCACTAAAAGGCATCAAAATCAACAAATTCCAAAATTGTTTTGAACAGTGGAAAACATCTCAATAGGAGTAATGCATCAAATGGAGATTACTTTGAAAGTATATGAAGTTCAAATATGTAAGAATAAATACACAATTTTTATAAATAAATTCTGGGATTTTTGGGGTCCCCCTTCATAAGTATATTGTGTTATTTTCTACCATATACAATTTCCTTGAGTTCTGGGTATATATCTTGTTTCTATTGGTAGGTTTTACAGCAGTAAACTCAGATTTAAAAAGAAATATATATGAATTTCTGTAAGCAAGTATATATTAAAATATTTATAACATTTTTAAATACTGTCATATGCCCTCATGATTTTAAAACTATGTTCTGAAATACAAATTCCTAGAATGATAACAATTACTTTTATCGTGTGTCTTGTTTAAGAGCTGTATAATATATATGTATAATAGTAACACATATTGTTTATAGTTTGTGCAAGTTCTTAGCTATTATACATGCCCTGTAACAATGCATTAGTGTCAGTTATGCTTAAATCATGCAAACTGTCTTTAAAGAGAGAGAAGCATTAAATGTATTGCTAGAATACAAACACACTTAGAAAGAAACTGATCATTCTGTTTCTAAAATGAGGTATAATGTTAACATTTTTTTCACATTGTAATGGCCAACAGTAATTGCATGTTGCAAATAACAAAGAAATGAATACATGATAAATCCACCATATTGTCTCTACCAATTCACTCATTGTTAGCATCTTGAATTTCGTTTCTTTAAAAATTTTTTTCTCTGTGGGTTACTAGAATAAATGTGTCATTGTTGACAGTGGGAAAGTGGGTTAGAAGCAGAATGAAAGCAAGTAAAATAATTTTGTGAAGTTGTGAATAATCAATGCATTTAAATTTGTAACCAATGTTTATCTAACATTATTTGTAAGAGTTTCCTAAATTATTAATCTTCAAAATAACATTTCATAGTGATATTTTTTTAAATATTGTTTATGTTATTATTATTATTTTTTTAGCTCAAACATGAGTTGATAATATTTCCTCATGATTGATTCATATTCAGGAAAACTATAGGTTAAAAGGCAAATTTGTTTAGAGTCTTGGTATGTAGAGTTAATTCACATTTGGGGAGAGGTTAGGGATATTTACTATTTTAGAGAAATGAATGGGAGTGTCATTCACACCAGATGCACCCAAGTGTCTCCCTGGCATGTCACCCAAGCAGAGTTTCATACTCAAGACACAGTATGTAGCAGTATTTTATTTAGGATGGTTTTGTGGATTTCTTCTTCTCGTTGTTGTTTCTTTTTCATAAAGAGCATTCCACACTGGGGGGAATTATTATGTTATTGTGATGCAAACTGTTGTTTAATATAAGTATGTTTTCTATGTGAACAACCTATTCAAATCGTACTTACTAAGAATAATTTAAGCAATAGCTTTTCAATACTAATGAATATATTTAAGGAATTTATTAATGTTATAACACAATAGATTAATAATCATATCATATATTTACTCACTGTAGGAGCTCTACATGTATGTGATGTCCAGATTTTTATTTTCTAATGTTTTAACAATAAGTCAATATATGACTCTATGGCAAATTGTTCTAACTTGATAGTCTTTTAAATGAGAATTTTGCCCATTCAGAAAATAAAATAGAAAATTTCATCATTTTTCTATGCTGTCATCCTATATAATATTTAGCCAAAATTAAAGTTGGACAAGTAAAACATGAAAATGTAGGTCTTGCAACTTCCAATGGCATTTTGATACCCTTTTTTTCATACTTACCAGATATTCAGATATTGAGTCAACTTTGGTAGCAGAAACATGTTCCAGGAAATGGTCTATTTAATTGACCATTTAAGAGTTAACGGAAATGTCAGGGCCAGGTTCATTTGTTCATTACCTTTTAAGAAACTGCTTCCATTACATGAACTTTCTTTTTTCTCTTTATTCTTGTCGTTTAAAAAGTTCACCACAGATTTTCTAGATGAAATGTTCGTATTCCCTTTTCTCATAGAGCAAGAAAAATGTTTAACCTTTGCATTATATATATATACACACACACACACACACACACACACACACACACACACACATATATGCTGAGAAATAATGTCTAGGTATTTATTTAGAAATCATTTTAATACATTTATTTGAATGTATGTCTTATACAGAATTATAAACCTTAGTTTGGATTTTATTGTATAATCCATGTTTATTATATGTATTTGTTCTCTATTTTTTAAGTCTTCAAGTTGTGTCATGCATTATGGGATATTTTTTCCCTAAGTGGTCTAGTCTGAAATATCACTGTTTCAGTTTTCTCACTAGAATGTTGCTCTTTATTGCTTGTAGTATTGAATTTACCTTTCACGAAATCTTTATTTTTATAATCATTTCATTTTCTTCTTATCCTTGCCTTTCCTTTTAGCAGATTCCAGGGCATGTTTTCATTTATTTCACAGATATGATATCTTTGTAATGATGTTTAAGTTTCCAGAGTTGTTTTATTTTAATTCTATATAAATGTGGTAAATGATTTTAAAGGATCTTTTCTTCCTATAAATTATTATCTCTTAAGCTACAGTACTTAAAAAGCCCAAAATATTATTCAGAGAATATTTACTTTCATTTTAACTAAAAAAATGTAAAACAGAGAACTGTGACCAAAGGCGCACTATGCAGAAACATAAAAAAAGACAGGAAAAAATAAGAAAGTAAAAGATAGATATATAGAAATAGAGACAGGTAAACACAAAAATAGAAAATTTGAGAGAAACACGTGGCTATGAAGTATTTAAAGAATAAGAAATGTTGGCTGCATTCTACTTGCCATCACTAATGATTAATGCTGAATTGTGTTGCAAAAATAATTTATTGTTAAAATATAAATTTATTTTATACCCGGCATATTCATTATAGATAGGTTTGTTGAACAATCTAGCAAACATTTTCATTAAAAAGTAAAATAAGAAAAACATAAAACAGCAGTTGGAATGCCTTACCAAATGATTTATGCCAGCTAGCTCTGGATTGCTATAATATTTTGAGGTGCTGTTACTTTAAAATAGATAAGATTACCATGGCCACTTAGAATTCTAAAGTATTTAACAAGCTAATATTAGATTTTTGAATAGTTGAATTAAAATGTAGTTTATTTGCCCATTAAGTTTGAAACTTACAACTATAGTATCCTTTTTTTCTTTGTAGAGTGTTAACTAAATCTTTGTAAACTTTTAAATATAATAATTGTTTTTGTTTCTATTTTTAAATATGCATACATTTTTAAAATATCTGTGTTTATAGCTATATCTCCCAGGAAATATATATGAATATATACAATTTTAGAGAAATATGCTATATATAACAAATACCTATATATGAGATAAAATGCATATTATATGTTGTACATTATATGCTTACACCAGATATTCATTGAGGACTGCATTTACACTCCTGACCTACTAAAATTCTACTTGTTCCATTGGACAAGTTAGGTAACCATATGATACCTCAGTTTCCTCTTCTATATGTGGGGATAATGGTATCTAACTCACAAGGTTGCTGTTAAAGTCCAATGTTTAATATCGTTAGTTTTGCATCAAACAATAAGTGCTTTTTTGCCATTAATTTTATTTTTGTGTTTTAATTACTTTACATTAATTGCTATATTTGGTGAAATGGTTAGTTCAATACACACATTAATAAGCAAGCCACTATTTTTATGAGTAATAAATATATTAAAGTTAACTTTTCTTATGTATTTTACATATGTACTTTACAGAATAAAGTATACTCTTTAAAATAAGGATCTAATTGAATATATTCTTTATATAAGTGTATTATATATTATAAAGTATATTCTTTAAAATAAGAAGATGCTTTAATGTATTAAATATAGTTAGTGTAAAATGAGAAGTTCCCCACCCAAAGTCGAACCTTCTGACGTCACCATATATTTGACCCCCTTTACCCTTTACTACCCACAATGCAATGTACAAATCTTGTGTCATAGAAGTGTACACTTGAAGCCTATGTAATCTCATTAATCAACATAATTCCAATAAAATTAATTTTAAAAATGTAAAAATATAAATACTTCAATAATTAATTCTTGCAAATGAAATTTTAAAAGAACAGTAGCTAACTCAACAATGGTAAAAAAAAATGGGTTAGGTATCATGTAGGAAGACTACATCAAAAGGCTTACAACATGAAGTGCCTAACCTCATATGTAATTAAAGACATTTACATTTAATTTAAAACTTTTACCTATCATAGTAGAAAAGTTAGAAAAGATTGTGTTAATGTCAGTGCGGTGGAGAAGAGGTAGATACAAGCATACATGGCCCAAGTTTTAATTACTGAAGTGTCAGTGACAGCAAATCATCAATATATTTCTCTTTTTTTAAAGAAATTTCACTTTTAGAAATTTTAGCTTTAGAGGAAGTTTCTTACATTTATTTTTAATATTTAGCCTTTAAAAATCTTTAAGGTAGACAGGTCTCTCTCTTTTAGTTTAAAAATACCTCCAATAAATTAAAAATATAACTCATATGATCTGGCGATCCAACCTGGGTATCTACCTAGAAGGATAAGGTATAAGCACCCAATTTTCACTAGAGCGCTATTCACAATAGCCAAGATATGGAAAAATCTAAATGCTCATCAGTGGGTAAACAGACAAAGATAATGTGAGATGGATATATGTGAATATTATTCATCCTTAGCAAAAGAAAATGTTGCAGCATGTGACAGCATGGATTAACCCTGAAGGTATTTTATTGAAGAAAATAAGCCAGTCACAGAAAGACAAAAACTTACATGAGGTATCTAAAATCATTGAACTTGTAGATTGAGAGAATGGAATGGTGTCTACCAGGAGTTGGGGGAAGAGGAAATGGCCAACTAACAAATACAAACTATCGATCATGCAAGATGAATACATTCTAAAATCTGCTCTTCAACATTGTACCTATATACAGCTAACAATAGTGTAAGGTGCACTTAAAAATGTGTTAAGAGGGTAGATCTGAGGTTATTTTTACCCCAATAAAGGAACACTTTAAAAAATTGTCATGAAAAATGTATAGCTCTTCTAGAAAAAAATGAAACAAAAGGAACACAACGTGATCATTTGGAAAGAGAGTCTGCTGTTAATTCTATCTGGATAACAGACAGAGGAAGGACAAACAGATGGCTGAAGGGAGGTATGGCTACATAGAAAAGCACAAGTTTCTAATCTATTGATGATCATGCTATTCTTAATATGGCATATTTTTTTAAGATTTTATTTATTTATTTTTAGAGAGGGAAGGGAGGGAGTTAGAGAGAGAGAGAGAAACATCAATGTGCGGTTGTTGGGGGTCATGGCCTGCAACCCAGGCATGTGCCCTGGCTGGGAATCAAACCTTCGACACTTTAGTTTGCAGCCCATGCTCAATCCACTGAGCTACACCAGCCAGGGCTGCATATGTATTTTTTTAAAAAATTATGTGGTGATAATTTCCCGATATCAATCAAGTATTTTTAGATGATAAGATTTTTTGGCTAAAATATATTGCAGCTGATAGATGTACCATAAATTATTTCCATATTTGAGGTCAAAGAATAAACTTTGCTAATTATCATTTCAGGTAGATTATGCAAATCTAAAATTCTTGTTGTAATTAAATTTATTGGGGTGACTTTGATTAATAAGATTATATAGGTTTCAAGTGTACAATTCTATGGTACATCATTTGTATGTTGCATGGGGTGCCTACCACCCAGAGTCAAATCTTCCTTCTGTCACCATACATTTGACCCCCTTTACCACCTTCCCACCAGCTTTCAAAATGGTAAATGTAAGAAATTTTAAACTAGAAACAAGTTTATGAAAATATAGTTATAGTTAAAACATGATTTTCATTCTAAGGCAAACTTAAGGACAAAATAATAATGATATAAGCAGGAGATACAAGTAACCGATGAGAGAGTCAGATCCGAGTTATATATAGAGGGACCCCACAAAGAACCAAAACCAAGTATAAATTAACATTGAGCCATTCATATGTTAAGTGCTGTTGTGAAGGAAATATATTCCCAAGGGTCACTGAAATGAAATCAGAACAAAAGCTATTGGATGTAGGCTCATAACATCTGGACATGCTCCAGTAAAAGTTTAAACACTTCAAATTCTCATTTGTCTGGCGATATTGACTGGTTTCATTGCCATTTTACTAACGCAGTTGGAGCTATGCTTTCCAGTGACCTTCCAAGCAATGTGCATGTGGGATTATCTCATCTGAGCACTGACAGGGCATTTTAAATGAATTTGCACTTTACCTTTGCTAAATATGCAAATAACCTTTGATTTCTGATTGCTGTGTGCACATTTGCAAGTATATGTGATTTTTGAATTGAGCTCCTCTACATTTAATCTCATGTAGTAATATTGACCATAAACTCAGTCTTTTAGTGAAAATATATCCCCTAATACAAAAGGAACTAAAGATCATGCTGTCAATCCAACATATTTCTCCAATGCTTTGCATTTTTGTACTTATTTAGAAATATTTTAATGTATTTTATTCTAGAATAAATCACTATTGAATATATTAATGAGACATATAGGGAAAGTAAAATAACAGTATAATAAATAAGAAACATCTCTTCTTGGACTTTTTTGGCTAAGATCATATCTGTTCATATCTATTCTGATCAGTTTAATAAATAAGAAACAAAATCTCAAAGATATTGAACTTCCCTTATTCTAAATGGCTAAAAACAAAAGAACCAACAGTGATATTCATGTCTTCTAACATTTAATCTTAATTTTTTATTAATCAATAAATTTACTTGCTTTACCTTTATTTAAAACTTTTAGTTATGGTAAAAATAACTATTATTACTATTCCTGTTATGATTAAGAATAACATAGTACACTCTATTTTTACCATTTCACAAAGCTTGTAATGATCTTCTTATCCATCTGACTATCCATCTTTATTGTTTATCATTTCATTTGATTTTCCCAGTCATAATGTAGTCTCTACTACTATGGAGGGTACAGTTCATACCACTTCATACCTTCTCAGGCTGCTACCACCCTCCCTTTCAACCTCTTCAATTCTGTATGTAGATTACTTTTAACATGTAAAGTAAAATATGATTTCTAATAGAAAATCTTGATTTATCTCTCCTAGAAAGGTCTTCCTTTGCATCACAATTCTTTCCCTATAGCATCATGTGCAACCTATCAATATTTATAGAGCATTGCGATATTTATTTAAATATTTATGCTAATAACAGCTGGATGCATTGTTAAGTTAATAAATCCATACTTTTTATGACTCCTCCCTGGCAGTAGAACCTTTTGGGGGACTGGAATGGATCCTAGCAATGTATTTACACAGTATTTTAAATTAAGATCCAACTTGGATGGGTATCTCATTGACCTGATCCCAGTGTTATGCATGCTGCTTTTTCTATTGGATGATATGCCTACTATTCTCTTACAAATGATGGAGGAGAGAGAAGCTACTATACAAGTATACCACAGGGGTGACCACAATCACATGCAAATTAAAAGTGGCACCCCCGGTTTTTTACTGTTGTAGAATATAATGTTTAAAAGCTTGCATGGAAGTAGAAGCAGAGAAGTGAGTCAGGTACTTGGGTTTCCCATGAATCACCTGAAGGATATGAGGTAAATAGCCAAGTAAAAAGTGAAAATAAAAAAAGACTAAGGCCAAATTTTCAGCAGTTATATGTGGCTAAGGAAACAAAATTAGAATTCATAAACCTGAAATAAAGTTGGTCTTCAATATAAACAAACAAGTAAATAAATAAATAGAAAAATAAAACACATGTACACAGAACAAAACAGAACAAAACAAATCAAAACTAAGTTGGGGCCCATGGGGGAATATTTAAGAAGTGCAAATGAACCAAACTACAAAGATTATACTCCAGAAAGGAGGCATTAAGATAAGGTGACCCACTCCTTTGTTGCTTGACCAAAGACAGTATAGGAAGAATGCTTCAACTTAAGTGTTATATGTGTACATATATATTTTTTCACACAGAATATCTTACATTCATTCAAAATTTTTAGAATTTACTATGCATGCCATGAGAGTACAAAAGACATGAAACAGATGATGGAAGCATACTCAAACATACTCAAGATGTTGAAGTTATAAAAAATAGACTTAAAAAGAAACAAGTAAATTATTAAACATGTTGAAAAATTGGAGAATTTCACCAGAGGACAAAAATCAATAGAAAAAAAATCAAATGAAAATTCTAGAACTGTAAAATGTAATAAAATAATTTAAGAAATATCTAAAAGGAGGTCATATCAAACAAGAATTTTATTATATTGAATGTTGTATCAGCAGAAAATAACCAGAGAAAAGTACAAAGAGAAAAAAGAATGGATATACAGAAAAGAGTGTAAGAAACTAAGTTACAACAGTGGGCAACTGTAACATAATTTCATTGGGCTACTTAACATCAGGTAAAACAAATTATTCAGAGCTACTCCATCTGACAAAGATTTCCAATAATGTTGGCACATCCTCCTCTAATGCATTTTTAATTTCATAAAGAGAATAGCCTTGGTCCTTCTACTTGAACCTGGTTAGCAGTTGTGTTATGTAAGGAATCCATTTCAAAATTTCCACCTCACTGAATCACTTGACCTCTATTCAACATTCTACAAAGCCATGCAGTAGAGTGATTAGGGCAAGATTTCAGTAGCTAGACTTTCTCTTTTCAAGTTCTTACTTGGCATTTGCCACTTCCAAGATCTCAGGAAACTCACTTAGTAACTTCTGTGCACTTCAGTGTTTTAACTTGTATAGAAGGCATAATAATGTAACCCATGCCATACAGGTTTCTGAAGGAAAAAAATAAGTTAATGCTTGTATTGTGGTTAGAGCATCACTTATACATACTAAGTGCTCAATACATTTGTATCATCATCACCATCACTGCTATATTTTAGCTCCATTACTATGCACAATGATTAGAATCTAATATTTTAGTAACAGTAAAGATGTGCAGAGTACTAATTACATCCAGGCATTTTTCTAAATAGTTTGCTATATTAACACATGTAGGTCTCACTATAACTCATGGCAATGAGAATGGTAGAGAGTAGAAAAGTAAGGAACAGAAAGGAATTGTGCTCATTGTGTGTTTATACAAATGAAGAAAATGTAATGGGAATAAAGAATAAAGAGAATTAATCCTTCTTTGCTGCTTAGCTCTGATTGATCATTTAAAAAAGTGTATCAGTATTAGAAAACATAAATGCATTGCTAACAAGGTGAATAAGTGCAAATTATGAATTGGTTCATTTAATTTATTAATGTCACTGGAAAGGCATTTTTCATTCCTGCACCGTGGTTGTTTCACAGTAGTATTACTTCCCAGTAGAAGAGACTGTTATGTACACATGAAATAAAGTTATATCAGAGGGAATGAACATATACACAGAAATGGCCACACAAGAAAGGTTCATTCAAATGGCGTTTAGAAAATGTAAACAAATGGAGAAAAATAAATGCAAATCTTTTTGTTACCAGTTTAGCCATCAAAATAGTAGTGTTCTAATGCATTTATATCAAAGCTGTGGCTGATGCCTCTCATCTCAGGAGAACCAATTTGGGGTATCTCTCCATAACTCTGCAGAGTCACCAAACTGGTAGCATGAAATTGGTATTTTTACATACATAAAATGAATACATTTGTCAGAATACTGCTGGATGCAACTCTGATGATTTAGAAAATATGGACATGCATGTATCTTCATTGTAGCAACAAATTACAAACTACGAGTAAAATAAATGAAAAAAGTAGCCTCTCAGTTTATAATTCTATTGTAAGTTACATGATAATGTGTTTTCCAACTGTTTTTGAAAATATCACCCTAGTTAAAACATTGCTTTCATTCTAAGCCAAATTTATTTTTTCTAGGAATTTGCCTATACACTGAGAGAAATGTCTCTGACCTTGTTTACACTATATTTTCTTTGTGTATCTAAGTTTTTATGTGATTGTTTAATATCCACATTTTCAAATATTCCCTGTGATCCCATTTCATACTGTGCCCAGTTTAGAAAATGTAACTCAGTATATAAAAAACAAGTCAATACATACACTTTACAAATGATTCCCAATATTTCAGAATAAAAGTTTGTGTACACAGTCTTTAATTTTTCACAGCTTTAGCTAATTCCATTCTTGTTTGTGACTTCACTGATTATGATAATATTCACAGCAGAAGTTGTAAATTTATTCTAAAAACATACTTATTTCAGCAGTAGAATGTAAAGTTTGCATGCACTGTTGGAGGAGTGGAAGTTACTCTCAGGTAAATTGAGAATTCAAGTGTGCAACGTTAGCCTATTGATCTAGAGAAATTAAGAAGATCTGACTAAAGTTCAGGAAACAAAGTCAATAAAGGGGCAATGCTTTCTCAAGGAAGAACTTGAAATCTAAGAAAGCATTAACAGTGGAAGATACTTATATCTGCAACTCAAAAGCTTATAAAACTCTCACCTGTTATTTAGAGCTTATTCCTCTCAAATGTTATATGACAATTCTTGCCTTAAGATGTGTATCAAAAGTGCAGCAACATAGAGCAAAGGGTGCTCAAGTGTGTTGAATGTATTAATACCTTTTCCACAAGAATAAGTGCTTTTCATCAAAGTGCATTATACTTTTATTCAGGGAGTTCATTCCTGGAAAACTATGAGTACTCTAAAGAATTATGGGACCAGGTCAATATGGTTTTGGAGAATAGCCCAGTATGAAGTTGATCATTTAAGAAAACTAGAAAGTGTATTTAATGTCATAGGCCAAGGGCTCATATTAATATCAATATGTACTGGATATAAATATTATCCAAGATTATTTGTAGCAATATACAGAGAAGCAATTGATGGTGACCTCTGTAATAAAATATTAAAACAAAGCTAAAGATGTTAAAGGAAAAAGCTTCATTACTGTGTTTCAATGATGACTATACAAATCTTACAATATTACAGAGCCCAAAAATAGCATAAGAATTAGATCGAGTTATTAATGTTCTCTAAAAATATAACATGCCATTTAAGAGTAACAGTTCAGTTGACTATAAACTAGAATGTAAACATTACTAACACTTTAAGAAGTTAAAGTATAACTATTTAGAGTAAGCTAAAAGTAGATTCACATATTTTTTTAAGTAATATACTTTTCATTTTCCTGGAAATGTGACTGCTCTTCTGTGAAAGATTATAACATTTGTCTGATTCTAACAAAAAGAAGTATGTGATGCCATAGGAATATGAAATTAACCTTTGATCACATCACTGTATAAATAAAAATTACAAAAAACATGTAAAGTAATTTTGTAAATGGAGCTAACTGAAAATTTTAGCCTGGGTTTTAGTTTTTAAAAGAGCTGCAAGCACAGTTAAACATTCATCAAATTTGGCCTTTGGTATCTCTCTTCATGGACAATTAATTTTCCTTCCAAATATATTTATACCATGTGAGAGGATAAGCCTTAAAGTAAATTATTAAATATATAATATGTAAATTTATTTGCATAAGAAATTTATATGGTTTATAAGTAACTGAAGAGTTTGTCAACTTTATCAAGTTTCTCAGGAAAACAAATGAAGCTCTCTATTTACATTTAAGAGCTAAGTTAAAATTTACCTGGCTATATCACATATAATGTAATTAAATATATCTTCAATCAGTGTAAAAAAATCTAATGATTGGATGCAATAATTAGTTGGGCAAAAAGGAGGCAATTAAAATTTATTTACACATAGAACACATTCAAGCTATCATATGCTTGAAATACTTAGGACCAATGTAAGAGGATATGATTAGTAGATTTAAAATAAAAATCATTATTGCAAAATTGGGGGATTTGTTCTGTTTTGTGGCAATGTAATTATCCCCAACTGAAGAATAAGGTATTTAAACCTGAGAGAAGTTATGAAGTATATACACAGATTCTGAAATGGACCAGCATTTCTAAGGCCACTATCACGTAAATGAATCCATGACGTTATTAGCTAATGCTAATCCCTCGTCAGAGAATGGAAGTGTGATCCACCCGTCAAAGTAGATCCTTAAATTTGGTGGAAAAGGGAGTTTTCATAAAAGTCCTGCTTCTGTCATATGGTTCATGATGGGTACCTGAACCCATCATGTTAATTCATCTGGGCGCATGTGTGCGTGTTTTCCCTATTTGGCAGATGATTTCAATTCCTTCACTGCTCCTTAGAATTAAAGTGATAATGGCCTAAATAGCTATGAGAAAGCTCCTGGAAGTTCATTTCCTACACAGGCAGTAAAGCAATAATGATGATTCCTGAGAGAGGCAAGATTGAGAATTTCTAATAAAACTTTATTCAGCTTGTGCATTAAGCTGGTGCAGAATATGGATGTGTCCTAAAAAAGTACCAGTGGACTTTTTATAAACTTAAACATAAGATGAACCCAATTGTAGCTGCTTTATAGTGTGGCCTATTTACTGGACTAGATCCACATAGACTTTTTCAATTGGCATATAACTGTCAATGTGGAAAGTTATCTCGAGTCTATACCGGTGGTTTTCAACCTTTTCATTTCATGGTACACATAACTAACTGCTAAAATTCTGAGGCACACCAAAGATATACTTTTTGCTGATCTGAAAAAAGATATAGTTTTGATTCATTCATACCAACATTCCCTATAGTTGTGTTGGCTGTTATCTTTATTTTATCTGACAGTCTAAGGAAAAGGGGTCACTGCCCCTGACTAAGTACTCAGGTGTTGCATGTTTTAAAAATGCTCATGGCACACCAGCTGAAAAATCACTGGTCTACACTAATGGTCAAAGAACATGAAAAGCAAATTGCATTGAACTGGCAAGTTTAACAGCTTTCCCCGTTTTACCTAGTAGCTATATATTCTCTCTATTCTGTCATAATTTTGCCAATAGTGACCTTGATAAACTCAATGTCCCAAAGAATGACATTTTTGTCCACTATATAGAGGACATAATTCAGTTAAGAATGGGTAAGCACAAACTAGAAATACCCTAGATGTTTAGAAAAGAAACATGCTTGCCAGGAAATGAAAGATGAATTTGCAAAATGTCCATGTACCACCACATAATGGTATTTTTTTAGGCTTCATCATTTGCTGAATAATGGGTATGATTTCCAAATTGAACAGCTAGCTGCTTTGAAGAAAGAGGCACAGCATTAATGGTATACTGTAGATTTCTGAAGGCAAAATGTATTACATCTTGCCTGCTGTTTGCGACCTGGGATTATAACTTAATCTGTACTAAAAAGGCTATCTGTCAGGAGCTCGGCTGAGCTGGGAACAAGAGAGCAAGACTGTCAAGGGCTGCAGTAGCTAATTGAAGCAATAAGCTAAAAACGACAGAGTTCAGCCTTTAGTATGTTGCTGCTATAGTATAAGCAAGAGTCTAAACCAGACAAAGTGACAGCTCTCTGTTCAAAGCCAGCACGGATGCAGGAGGTCAGGAGCCATGCCACTGTTGAGGTAACTAAACGAAGAGGGTCTGGCAGATTTTTTTATTTTTATGCTAGGATTAAGAGAGAGACAAGAAGGAGCAGAGGGTAACCATGGAAAAGCACTGTCTGCTGAGTTAGAGTCGGGAAAAGTATTTTCAAGATTTTCTCCTCCTTCCCCTTTAATGAGGCACAGGCAGAGGCAGGTGCCTAAAAAGGATCTCCATGCAAGGAGTCAAATAAAGAGGCTTTGGAAAAAAAGTCACCAGGTCCTGGAACGCAGATATGTGCAAGAGCGTGGCCAGCCAGGGTGCCCTGAGTCCTTGAGTGTCACTTCTGTTGGAGGCTGCAATGCTTAAACTGGGTGCCAAAACTGACATGGTAAGTAAGGCAGGTTTCCTCCTTGAGGCTCACCAGGCAAAGCCTTTGAAATGGCCTATGGTCAAGCCTTGAAAGTCACATACAAGTTTTTAAATAGGAGTCAGACTCTTCAGTATCAAAAAAGTCATTGTAATTCTAAAACAAACTTAATTATTGCTGCACACTGATTACCAACAATATAGTTGTCTCTGTTCCCTTAATTTTGTCAATAAATATATCCAGAGCCTTATTATCTTTTTTTAGATCCTTATGTTTTCAGGATTTTTGTTTCTTGCCCTGCGTGAACTAAGCCTTGTTGTATTCCTGGAAAATTCCTTTTATATCTAAGACTAAGCCCTAATGACATTCTCTCTGGAGAGCAACTACTGACCTTATTAGAAATGGTTAAGCAGCTTACCATTTGGGTTCACAAAATATTTTGTTATTATGCTTTTAAACATATTATATAGTGACTAATTAGTTACTCAATAAGTTTTACATCATTCAGAGAAAAATATTGTAGAATAGAAACTGATGGCTAGAGCCATGTAATATCTAATAATCCCTAGTATAAAAAGAGATATACTTAAAAATATAAAGGCTAGCAGAACATGCACACCAAAATATGACCCTTCAGCATACAGATTATTTCGACTTGAAGGCAATTCACAAAAACAAAACAAAACAGAAAAGCTTTCTGCTTCCCTTCCCTGCTTCTCTACCAGGAAGACCGAGAGGATTCTTAGTCACAAGAGACAAGTCAAGACTCTGAGAAACAGCACCAGAGGCCTCTAACAAATTTTACTAAGCAGTTTTCATCTATTTGCCTCACCACAATTTGTTCTTCTAGACATTTTGTCTTGGCACTTTTCAAAAACAATTGTTCTTTTGTTGACATGCTAAATAATTCTAAATTCTAACCACCTCCTGTAACAGGTGCAGCCAAGAGGGGATCTCCCCCCACCCACCAAATAGGGATTTGTAATAGGGTCCAGAAGAGCTTGGAGATAATTGGCTCCACACCACAGGGCACACCTGCCCAGAATGCTGGCAGCTGTAGCCAATTGTGGGTGGAGCTGGAAATGGGGCTGCAGAAGAAGATTGGTGCTGAGATTTAAACCCAGTGAGGCAGCCATCTGGGGTCTCTTTGGGGGACCAGGTCTCTCTTTTGGGACCACGCATCTGTTTAGGACTATGTGGCTTTGGTGTCTTGGTTGGGACCATGTGGCTTGGGTGAGAGTCAGGACCATGAGGCTTTGGAAGTGGTCCCTTTTGCCGTGTGGAGAGTGCTGTGAGGACTGTGTGCATCTGTGGGGAACTTTAGTTTGTGTTATCTCAAATGAATAATAAATTCCTTTCCTTTTCACTAATCTCAGGCATTGAGAGATATCTTTCCTTTGGCAGCAGACATAACGAACCTGGGGGGGTTCCTTTCAGGGAATAGTATATTGCCTTTGCCCCCCGCCCCCCCCCCACCCCCGGCCCTTGTGTTCTGTAACACTCCTTTGGGTATTCATCACTAGGTGTTTGCATGGATGGATATCCAGAATACACATGATAAACATGTGTTTTGTCATTGTTGTTGTTGTTAGTTTGTCCTTTGTCAGTTTTAATTAAAGTCCTCAGCCAATGAACCTAAGATGGGTAGAGAAAAAACATTCTTTCCTCCCCTACAAATAAAGTCATTTAATCTACAAGAACAAAACTTTAAAAAATGAGTGCTTCTGTATTAGTAGACACGCTAGGTTATGCAGCAGTAAAAGATTAACCCTGAAACAGTTACCATAAGTAGTTAGCTAAGTATTAATAAGAAAATGAGAGCGAAGGGAGTTAGACAATAAGTTTAATAAACTGGGGATCATAAACCCGTTTGCTTCACCAGGAAGCTACAGGTTCCCACTCCAGGGGATGACAGCATTGTTCTACCAAGCTGGGGAGTGGGCATGCAGAGGGAGATGCTTGACCACAGAGGCCTGTCAGTCTAACTAGCAAGTGGACCCCTTAAAAACCCATGAAACCTTGGGAAGTTGATTGGTCATTTTGAAGAGCCACCTGCTCTGTTGAACCCAAGCTAATGGACTCCCAGGTACACAAAGAAACTGTCCCTTTCTCCTTTGCTTCTGACCCGCACTTGCCCCATGCATTCATGCATTCTTTCTTGCCCAGGAGCTTGTGACCATGTAGGTATAGCAACTACCAGGGACCGTGGTAGACTTATGTATGCTTTAAAAGGACCAAGCTTTAATATGAAGCAAAAGCCCCGGACACTGGCTTTTGTTTTGGCCTTGCTGAAGATACAGTCAGGTTTTTTTCATGGTGGGACAACATGGAGATGTTGAACATCTCCATGTCTCCATCAACATGGAGATGATGATTTCCATTTTCCCAAGGAGATGGGAAAATGGAAATCTCTCAAATATTTCCATTTGCTAAAATAAATCCAGCTTTATTTTTTAGCATTGAGTTGGGCTAAAATATCAACTCTTAAAATTAATATCAATGTATTTAAAAAATCTCATTCCCTCTGAAATGATAAACTACAGTTAATGGGAGTAGAAATATAGTTTAGTCATGAAAATATATACTAAAATATATAGTAAAATGAATAAATAATAAGTTAAAATATACAACTTATTATCTTAAAAGTCACATTCTGAATCTTAAGAATATATGTCCCTATCATGTACAGGAATAAGGTTAAGCATTAATGTCACAACCAAGATAAAATAGACATATCTAATTTACTATGCATTTATGGAGCATTCTATCATAATGTATCAGATTGAATGCCTGTAAAGATTTTTCATATACAGTTAAATATGCAATAGCTTTGATATATTATTCTCAGGGTAGCCATTTATTGATTTTGTTAAAGGTGTATTGAAATATTGTATTTCTGGGTCATGCAGTCAAATTAATTTACAAAGATCACAATTAAGAATCATTTGTCCAAAAGCTTATGTCAGAATCATTATATTGTAGAATAGACAAAAAATAAATTTCATAACATATAGCTCTGTTATTATAACATTATATAGGAAAAAAAACTCAAAATTGTAGTTATTTCAAAAAAAGAAGTGAAAACTATTGTTTTAGTTTGTTTGCTCTTTAAATATTTCTTCTTTTCTCCTATTTTAAATGTACTGAGAGTTTTTGGTTATTTTCAAAGATGATAGAAACATGCCTTTGGAATAAATGTCCAATCTAGTGAAAAGTAGATTAAATAGAGAGAAAACAGTTTTGATTTCTAGACATCAATTCCAGTTCCTAATAGCCATATTTACTCGACAAGCTACTTAAATGTAATTTCTAGGATAAAAACTAGAACTGACCTGATGGTAACCATATGCCCTATGGATTTTTGCAATATTACAGAAATGAATAATATATGAGTGTCTCATCATTATGGAATTTTAAGTGTCCCATTCCTATGAGATGAATGGAAGAAAGGAGAGAGACACACGTAGATAATGGCAAATAAGGAACCAGAAGAGGTGTTTTAAAGTTAAATTTGAGGGTGCTTTTAGAAATAGGAATAGTTACATGTCAGATCAAACAAGAAATTCCAACAACAGGAAAAATCTCAACCTCTGATATCAATCTAAAGCTAGAGACAAGGCAGAGTGTATGAAAGGAAGTTTCAGCAGCCGAATAATAAGATGGTGGTGAGGCCCAGAGACGGAGACACCTCAAGAAAGCGAAGTAAGCAGTTTAAACGGAAAGTGGTTTGCAACCATTCTAGAAGTATATTACAAGTATCAAATGCAATAATGAGATGAGATGTTGATGGCTTCGGTAAGTTCATTTAAAGAAATGATATGGGGCAAAAATGGCCATTTGCAGGTAATTTGAGGTCCACAACATGAAAAGAAATATTCGTAATCTTTATAAAAAATAAGCTTCCAGTTTTAAAAAGCCCATGAGTGTAGTGAAAGATAAGCCATATATATGTGCATGACTTATATATACATACACATACATATGGGGTGGGGCAAAAGTAGGTTTACATGGTTCATATGGAAAATAATACAATAATTGATAAATAATATGGGAAGAAATTCTGTGTTTTGCATACTCACAACTGTAAACTGCTTGTGCCCAACCCTTCATGTATACATCACATACATCACATACAACATCAGGGATTTTCCATTTGGCTAAAGTTACAGTTTTTCAAAATATGGTCATACTTCAGTACACATTAACTTCAGAGCTCATCAAATCCTATACTAGTCACATTTTGACAATAATAACTGTTTTAGTTCTCAATACTTTCTGGGGACTCATGGCATTTGCTAGAACTTGTGTGAGTCACAACACCAACTGCCCCATGAGAGAAAATGCTTCATCCTTTGGTACTTGTTAGTTTAAGCACTCCTCAAGAGTTCTGGAATGAATTAACGAAAAGTACAGAGATACCTCTGTACCATGAGTTCCAAAATTTTTAACATGTGAATTATATTTCAAAACCCTTTCACAAGTCAAATGTTAAATATAGCTTCACAGAAAATATCTAAAAGCCAAATTAAAACAATGGAAAAATAATTGTAGCTATTCATTTGTTTTAGAATAAGATTAAATTTCTCTTTCAATACTTATGGGTTATTAAAAGATCACGTTTGACAAATGAAATTGTGTTTTCATTTTTGCTTTGCCTCATGCACTGGTGATTCTGAACAGCACAAAAGGCTCCCTATTTATAAACAGATTATGACCTCCCTGGACAACTCAATTAAAGCAGTAGGGAAATATAAAAGTATTGAAATTCATTACAGAAAACATTTGCCAAGGTTACAAAGTAAAACTCCAGAATCCAAATACACAATTTATTTAAATACCTTTAAACACTTAACAATGGATCCAGCATGCCCACCCACTGTATTAAGCAGTTAAGCATTCAAACCATGTTTGTAATGAGATTCTCAAACTTTATGGTCATTGCATTTATCAGCATTAGCATTAAAAAATATATTGAAAATAGAATTTTATATTTATGTGCTTATTTGTCACATTTTTGCTCTCTAAACCCTTAAATATAAAATGAGGAGGTATAATCCATCACTGGAAATATCTGATTTATTTAATAAAGCACACGTGCATGCCAGTTAATGTCAAAAGATAGTTATTCACATTTCTTTTTATTTCTTTATCAAAATTCATCTTATCAGTCTATGTAAGTTTTTCCTCAGATAAGATGATGATGATGGTGATAACGATGATAACAATAATAAGAACTCCCCACTAATGAAAAAACAAAGAACTCTCCTGATCAGGTTCATCACTTTCAATACTCTAGTCTGACGGATCGCCCTCTACTCTAGTTCTTTAGTGAGTTCAGATATTGCCTTGATGTGCTCCCCACCTTGTAGTTCCACTACCTTCCTTCAGCACTTTCTAATCTAGGAGCCATTCTAATATCCATCATCAAACATGAGTGTCCTTACCCATTGCTACCTTAAGGGCTCCTAGTTTCATACCAAATGAACATCAATCTCAATTCCTGTTATTTGGGTATCAGAGTATTTGTTTTCCTACATGTGTGAGTGACAGCAGCAGCCAACTAATGGGCCAAATGAAAAGTTTCAGTCAGTTTTAGGGAGACTGTGACAAACTGCTTTGCTGTTGCCACACAGAATAGAGTGCCATGTTTATTTCGTATATATCAAGACAAACAGGGCCAATGTTTTTCTTTGAAAATGTGGACTAGTCAATCTGTGCTTTCTTTCTCAAGCAAACAGTCCCTGCCATTCCAATAAAGTGCTGTTTAATCCCACAGTTTGAGGACCATGCTGAGAATAATCTTGAATTTTGTTAAATTAAGAAACACTCCTCCTTCAGCAGTGAGTGTGGGGCAGGTAGAGGAAGGTCTTAGGGGGATAATGGTGATAGACTAAGGCTTGATCTGGGTGGTGAACACACAGTACAGTGCACAGGCGATGTGTTGTGGAAGTGTGCGTCTGAAACTTGTATAATTTTTTAACCAGTGTCAGCCCAATAAATTAAACATAAAAATAAAAAAACCAGAAGTACTCTCAGGCTTTTGGGTACTTATCAGATGAGTTACTGTATTTTGTAATGAATTCTATCATGCCTACATCACAATAGATAGAAACAGGCAATCCAGAAAGTGAAAAATGTCGCTTACTCCATCGAAGGAGCTCCTTAATTCTTCATAGGATATGCATAGGTCTTACTGAGATATTGTTGGATCAATGTGGGTATATTACCTACTTGGGGGTTATAAGGATCTAGAGACAAAAAATAGAGATATACTTATGAGTTTCCTGGTCTTGCCTGTCAAACATTTTCATTGATTCCAATTAGATTATTTTTCTACCTTTAAAAAAATTAAAGAATAATTTCCATGTAATAGTATGTTAGTTTCAGGTGTACAACATAGTGATTTGACATGTATATATACCTTACACTGTGATCACCAAGGTAAGTCTATTTTTCACTATCTACCTGTTTACTACACAGCTCTCGGATCTTCTCTAAAACCCCAAGTTTCATATATCACTCTCAACAGGACCAATTGTGAGGCATAATTATGAGGCAGTAACAGTTCTCTGTGCCAGAGCTCACTGATAAACTCTCACTTCTTCATATCCAGGTGAAGTTGTAATTCCTGTGAGAAACCACTTTCTCTTCACCTGATGGACAACATGTTCTTTCATTAATTCCTGTAGCTCCAAATCTTTTATTTTTTCCTGAGCACTGAGGTGAATCTACATCCCAACGTGGAATTGGTTATACAAATCATTACTTCTGTACAAATTCTCAGGCAGTAATCTCCAGCTCTCAGTCACTTTCCTCCTTCAGAGATTTGGAAACCTCAGAAATGCTCACCTCCTCTGATAGATAGTATTTTCCTGGCTTGTTGGCGAGTCCTGTGGTGCAAATAAAATGCAACTGTACCACTCATCTATGACTAATATGTAAAGCAGATTTTTTTTAACTATCACAGGAGAGCCATCAAGCCTCCCACAATAATCAAGGATATAGTAAAAATGTTCTCCAGATTTCTTTTTATGTTATGCTATTGTTCATGCTATTAAAATTGTCCCCACTTCCCCCCTTTTCCCACCTTTACTCGCCAGCCCCCTCAGGCAATCCCCACACCCTGCCCATGTCTATGTGTTCTGCATATATGTTATTTTGCTAATCCCTTCACCTTCCTTCATCTAGTGCCTCCCTCCCTTCCAACAGCTGCAGTCCATTCTATGTGTCTATGCCTATGTTTCTATTTCGTTCACTATTTTATTCTTTAGATTCCACATAACAGTGAGATCATGTGGTATTTGTCTTCCACTGACTGGCCTATTTCACTTAGCCTAATAGTTTTCAGGTCCATCCTTGCTATCCCAAAAGGAGAGAGCTCCTTCTTTTTTCCTACTGTATAGTATCCCACTGTGAAAATGTACCACAACCTTTTTATCCACTCATTTGGTGAAGGGCATTTAGGCTGTTTCCAGATCTTGGCTATTGTAAATAATGCTGCTATGAACATAGGGATGCTTATATTCTTTTGTAAAGTTGTTTCAGGATTCTTAGTTCTCTTCCACATTTCAAACTTCCTTTTTTGTATAGCCCCACACTCTGCAACTCTTAAGAAATGCTCAGTTTTGATTCTTTGGTGGCATCTTACTGTACTCAGGCTGCTATAACAAATCATATAGAATGGGTGGATTAAACAACAAATATTTATTTCTTAGAGCTCTGGAGGCTTAGCATTTCTAAATCCATGTAATGGTAGACCTGGTATTTGGTGAGGAACTGTTTCCTGGCTCGCAGGTGGCTGCCTTCCCATACATACTCACATGGAGGAGAATTGGGAGAGAAAGCAAGCTCTCTAGTGTCTCTTCTTATAAGGACACTGATCCCATTATGACAGCTCCACTCTCAGGACCTAAGTACCTACCCACATCCTTGTCCCTCAATACCATCACACTGGAGGTTAGGGTCTCCACATATAAATCTTAAAGAGACACAAACATGCAGATAGTGTTCACATTATTTGTGTACTCTATAACTACTACCACTAGTCTTTTAGGAAAATGCATTTGTGCTATTATAAAAAAAACCTTTATCTTTTAGGGACACTAGAAATTCTGGGAAAACCAGAATTTTAGCCATGCTTGAATAAATTTTTGTAGTAAAACAACCATTATTTTCCCAGTCTTAAAAAAATGAATCATTATTTTACCTTATTTTCCAATAGCTCTAATGCAAGATTGGGAATACTTATCATAATGAAGCAACTAAATTAATATTTCATGTGATCAATAGTGTTATACATAATGTCATATATAAAGAAATGTATTGTCTATACCATGAAGCACAAATTATTTTGATAAAAAGTAAAAGTTATAAAAATAAATATAAATTAAATACATTTAATTATTTAAATTTAATTAAATTCAACATATGAGAACATTTATACTAGCAGTGAAACTGTCTGGAAAGGTCATATACCATTACAGAAGAGTTAAAAGTAAAAAAAGTCTTGCAAAGAATGTGCATTCTTTGGGGATTTTTCTTGGGGATTAAGGTAGTGGTATTGGAACGTTCTACATTCATATGGAACTAGATTTTAATGTGCATGAAATTCTCAAAGGGTTAATTCATTATTTTCCACTTGGACTAAGCATAGACTAATTCTTTTATACTATAATTTCACTAATTTTTTTTAAAGATTTTATTTATTTATTTATTTTTAGAGAGGGGGAGAGAGAGAGAGAGAGAGAGAGAAACATCAATGTGCAGTTGCTGGGGGTTATGGCCTGCAACCCAGGCATGTACCCTGGCTGGGAATCGAACCTGGGACACTTTGTTTCCCAGCCCGCGCTCAATCCACTGAGCTATGCCAGCCAGGTCACTAATGTTTTTATAAAGGAAAGATCTTTGTTTCATGAAAAAATCAAGGAGTTGATGCCAGGGATATTGATTATATACGAGAGAACTTTCTGCTATAATCCATTCACACCTTAAGGAAAATATAATGGATAAATTATAAGTCCCATAATGTTGTAAAGGGAAGTTTTCAACATTTCAAAGTTGATTCAAAAATCAATCTAAAACACATTCACATTTCGCTGCAGCTTGCACTTACCTTGACTGAAAAAACATTAGTCACCTAAATTCTAGTAACTCTGATTTATCATAAACTAAGAAAACAGCAAGAAAGGATGTAATAAACGAAAATTCAAGATGTTAAACAAAAATACTGTGATTTCACATAAAGGGAAAAAGCTAAAACTACTTCAGGCAAATATCTTGGTTTCAGAAATTTTCATCTGTAGCATAACAAATAAATTAATTTTACAGTGTCATTGTATCCATTGACCTGGGAAGGATAAGACATTGTACATGAGGAAATTTGCTTAACAAAGAAATCTATGACAACATTAACCACAGGCTAGCAACTGCATCTGTCAAGACTTAGTGAAACATTCTGCAGTGAAAGCAGAAAAACATGAAACACATCTAAACACAAACAAATTGTTTTATTTTCCCTAACCTGACAGTCTCTGCTATTTCTCACAAAATTGTGAAGAAAACAAAAACCCAAGAAGAGTGACTATAATAGTTTCCTTCATCTAATCTCAATGAGTTAATAAGTATGTCTTTAAAGAAATGTGCAATACTTTATATATATTTTTTCACATCATATGCATTAAGCATGTCCTAATCGTAATACAGGGCACTGCATTGTAAAATTCAATTAACTTTTGTTGCAGCACACTATAAAAAAAGTAATGACAAATTAAATTCTTTATACACTTTAGCACATGAATATGTATAGCACAGTAGTGAATACACGTTACTTAAAATGTACATCAAAATTTAAAATGTATCTTTCTACTTAATGTTAAGGCCACATATAAAGACACAGTGGAGGTTACCTGCAATGCAAGTCAGTGTAATTTTATCAAGAACACATTGTGTATTAGGCTCTTTGCTAAATCCTTTCAATAAATATTGATCTTTAATTCTCACTGTTATATTGAGTAAAATACATATAGTTTCAAATACAGTTATAGAGGCTCAGGGAAGTTTAAGTGGCATTGTGAAGATCATCAGTAAGATGACAAAGCTAAAAAAATCCAATCTAAAACCTATGACTCCAGGTGCAGCACACATTTTGCTACAAATGTCACCCCCTCATTCCACGAACACCCACCGTCATGGTTTTTAGGTACTTGACCTATTTAGGACTGTGTCACCAGCTTTGCCCCTGGAAATTCATATGTAGTTAAAGGTTCCAATCTATTAATGAATGGAATCAATTTTAAAGTTTTAGTGAATTAATTATTTGGTTTTGTAGTCTTACTTAAAGTCTAAGTAACATTAAAAATATTTATACTTATTAAGCACTTACCAAAGAGCTTAATAAGTGCCTATTTTCCCTATACTCTCCCTAGCTTTTTTCCCCTGTATACCAGATTTTAACTGTCTATAATCCTTTTATTACTTCTGTATTCATATCTCAAATTAATAATCTCCTTGGTAAAAGGCAAACACATTTGTGTAGCTTTAAATACATCTCATTTTTTTCACCTCTGTTCTATCTTATGCATGTTCTTATTGTTTTATTCACCTATAGTACTAAAATACTCTTTAAAAAGGTCTCTCCCCTCAGCTTCTAATATCCTTGAGAGCAAGGTTTATGAGCTTTTACAAATAACTGGACATCCAGTCCTTCACATTGAAATAGCACTGTGAGCCCTGGCTGGCATAGCTCAGTGGGTTGAGTGTGGGCTGTGAGCCAAAGTGTCGCAGGTTCGATTCCCAGTCAGGGTACATGCCTGGGTTGCAGGCCATGACCCCCAGCAACTGCACATTGATGTTTCTCTCTCTCTCTCTATCTCCTTCCGTTCCCTCTCTAAAAATAAATAAATAAAATCTTAAAAAAAATAAATACCACTATATTTGATGGATTAATCAATTATACTGTGGTCTATCTTATTTAAAGTCTGACTATGATACTTTAAAGTGATATACAAAAGTTAAAGAAAATCTGCATGCTGTCTGTTGTAGATCCTAAATGGGACATTCTAATGGATTTATCATCCTTGCCAATCATCGGCCACCCCAGTGAGTGGTGTTTTACTGTCCCACATATAAATTTGGGATTGATGGTTGTTCAAGACCTTCTCTTCTTCGATGGCCCTGTTGTTTGCATTGCTGCTGCTGTTCAAAAACTAACTAAACAAAATCAAAGTCAGGCACATGATACACTCTTCTCTTTTACACTTGGAACTATTAAGTTTTGTTAGAATTATATTTTATTGATATTTTTGTAAGATACTTGTGTGTATTTATGAACAGGGGGACTCTCTTACTGAAAACATTCACTTTGATACACCATAACCAATTTACTTAAGATATTTGAATTAAATTAAATTAATTACCATAGAAATAAAATTATACTAAGATTAATATATTTTTCCTTTTGAATCAGGATGTTTCCAAAGTTAAGGGTTTTCTTTTTTCTCCTCAACATGCTGACATGCCAACTGTGGGGTTTTTTGTTGTTGTTGTTGTTTTTGTTTTTTTGCATACGGGATTGATACTTTATGTGTTAATTTAATGTTGATCTCTCATGGTGTATACTCCAGAAGTTTGGGGAGAATTTTAGGCCCTCCACAAAAATCATTATTTTATATTGAGTTATAATCTATGAATATATAATATGATTTCCAGAACACACATTGAACCTATACTTTTATATTGGCTTTATATTTTGGTTTTACATAGATAGAAATTATTTGATTTGATTTTTATGATAGCATGAGAGTATATTTAAATTAAATATCAATTTCACACACAATTTTACTTTACCACTTGATAAAAAATATGGGCCCACAAAACATTCATCTAACTTTGATTGTAGATTAATAATGGGGCAAAAATTAGTCATTTGGACAATTGATGGCATTCAAACATGTTGTAAGAGACACTCATGCAACCGAAAGTGTATTCTAATACCCAGGAGTTACAATCGTCCATAGCGATGCACCAAAGATCTTGTCCACCAGTTTCTAATGCCATGCAGACTCTCAGCTGACTCACTGATCAGTCAGTCCTATTAAGCTTTTCTAGTTAGTAGTCCTTCCTTCCAAGAGACATCAGTATGACATGGCAGCTTGCTGTATGGGTTCTGATGCTAGAATTTCTGGGACCAAATGAATCTCAGTGATCCTATTTGCTAGGTAAGACATTAAGAGGTTCACTCTTTTACTGCTTTGTTTTTTCAGCTTCCTTTCTATGAAATGAAACTCATATTGTACCTACCTCAAAAATCACTGAGAGTTTAAATAAAAAATTCCCATAAAGCACTATAAGGAGTTCAGGGATAGTCAACACTCAAGGTGCCTGAGTTAATACATAAGAAGTATTCTTGTCTGACTTTCATTTACCTCCTCAGCCTAATGTTTGACAATACCCAACTGTCATTCTATACTTCAGCCATAAGAAATTGTCTAAAGATCCCTAATTCAAAATGTGTTGATGATTTAACTTGACATTAGTTTTGTAAATTCTTATCATTGAAATTTCTCAGGCTGCTTTTGAGCTATCTAATTTATTTAGCTCAACCATGCATTTGTTATTACACTGGATAAAAAGAGTTAGATATACCTCTTCCCCTTAACATGCCTACCACAAAGTAAAAAATGCAAATATTTGTTAAATGATTTGGAATGTAATTCAGGAATGATAAGGAAAGTACAGAAAATGCATTATCCTATATCCTCATAATTCTCTTCTGAATGTACTACATGCTTTTTTTCATTTGTCTTTGTTCTCATCAGTATCTGAACCTAAAATATGCTATTAATCTCACTTTTGTTTCTATTCTTTCAAGGACAAGTTGCAATTCTTTCTTCAAAAAGATACTTCATGCATCTATCAGTAATCTTTTTAAATTCCAATAGCACTTATCATCTGAACTTTTGCACTTCTCAATGATTTTTTAATTCATATTTTAATATTTCACCCAGCAGGTTGGACACAAGTAAAGGGACTATACTTTACAGGTCTTTGTTATTTGCTCATCTAAGTAAAACTTAGTAATGTGACTTATAGTAGGAAAATGCTTCAATTGGTAGTTTATCAATAATTGTTGCAACATACAAGTTATTTTATGGATAATCTTCATGAATTAGAAGTATGGTATGAACTCCTAACACTACTGGACAAAGGCCTTTGTTTTCCTAAGCCTTTTGTAGCTTAGCACTGTTTTGGTGAAATGAAATGTAGTTTGGTATTCTGATAGAAGTTAATGTATTGAATTGTGAAGCTAATTAATAATTTGTGAAACTGTAATTAATAATTTATATGACACAACAGGGGGTCTTTTGGGATATGATTAATTTAAAGGTTTTGAGATGGAGAGGTTGACCTGGATTATCCTGGTGGACACTATGTTATACTTACCCATGTAAGAGAGAAACCAAGAAAGACTACACACAGAGAAGTTAATGTAAAGATGGAACATGAAGAGACTTGAAGACACTGATTTTGACAATTAGAGTGATGTAGCCACAAACCAAGGAATTCCAGGACACACCAGGAAAGCTGGAAGAGGCAAGGAAGGATTCTCCCATAGAACCTCTGAAAGGAGCAAGGCAATGCTGACATGCTGATTTCCACCCAGCAATATTGGTTTTAGACTCCAAACTCCAGGACTGTGAGAAAACAAATTTGTGTTGTTGTAAGTCACATGTTTGTAGTTATTGTTGTAGCAGCAACAGAAAATTAATATAGACAGAATTTTGTCAGAAACTTCTAATCAACATGTTGATACCCACATGCATGTTACCTTACAGCTTAGGGAAATATTTTCCTCAAAAACCCATTAGATTATATGAGTATTTTCCCTTAGTAATTACTTTCTATTTTAAGTTACTTGGGAGTAAAAATATTTTAATAATTTGCATTGGAAGCTCCAGTCATTAAATTTGTGAAATAAAAAAATTGCAAATTCTTAGAACAATGGATTCACAAAATGTTAAAACATTAAACATCAAAAAAGGGCACTAGAAAATATTCTTCAAATAAATCAAGGAGTTAAATCAGTAGTGTATATAGAAATGATGCTCTTTAAATGTTACTTAATACTTTTTAGTGATTAGGTTTTCCAAAAATGAAATTTAAGTAATAAAAAAAACATTGTCAATTCAAGCCCATATGCATAAATTTAGCTGCAATGATTCTAATCAAATCACAAATGGAAATTAAATTAGATCTATTTTGACTTATACCTGAGGTGGCTCAATCAGAACATTTCATCAAACTAATCAAGCTAATTTTCACCTAATGTTGTGGAGGTAATTGGTGCAAAGCAATAGAAAAACAAATTTTCAATAGGCATTTTAGTAGCTAATTTGTATTACTATATATTCAAAATGAATTGAAATACATTATATCTATGCATATGTATATTTGTTAAATGTATTACATTATCAAGCCATGATTCTCTGCAATCTTGAGAAACAACCCAACAACTCTCATTTTAATCAAATTTTAACCATCAATACTTCCTTTTAAAAATAGAACTGATTAGTATTTTTATTTAGCTAGTTAAGTTATTTATTTTTTATTTGTATAGATCTAATTTTTTTTTCAGGAGCAACTATAAAGGACACATGGACTAAACCAAAGGAAGGTGGAATCAGGGGAGGGAGGTGTGGTTGGCTGGGGTCACGGGGGGAGGTGGAGGGAAAAGGCAGACAACTGCACTTGAACAACAATAAAATTTTAAAAAATAGAACCAATTAAATAAGACACTCAAAGCTTAGAAAATTTTTCCTTTTTTTTCTTATTCGACATTTCTATCAATAAATATTAATATATCTTATAAAATAGTTATGCAACTTTTTCTCATTTCTTATTTTAAAAATAGGTGGGGATACTAGTTTCCTATACCTTTTAAACATGAAAAATTGACACATATTAAATCTTTTCTTTTTAACTTAAATTTGAAAATCAATATCAAGTGAATCCTGTTTAAATAGTCAAAAGATACTATAAAGATTCTTTCACATACACATTTAAATTCTTGAATCACCAGATCCAACAAATTTTAATGTGTTTTTCTTATGATACTTACTTATTTTTATCAATTTAATGTATTTTTAATGTATTGATGTATCACTTGATTCTTAACTTTTTAATGCTAACTAGTGCCTAAACCTTGTAAAAGAAGAAAGTGTAGGCATCTGACATTATCACTTACATAAAATAACACAGATACGGTATACAGTCCTCTTTATCTATTTTTCTAATATCTTTATACTTGAAAGTTTATTTGAAACAATAGTGTTATAATTATTCTTATACACATTGTTCCTGCCATTTTTATTATATTTCCCAATTCTAAGCTATACAATGTTTTCATTTACTCAGCATTAATATTTACTTGTTTTTTAGATTTTCCTTGCATATAAACATTTGTTAATCTGGAAATTTACATTAAGTTGTAAAATTAGAATACTTCTGTTGTAGGGAAAATAAAACACACTAAATAGTCCTGGGGGTGTGGTTCAATGGATTGAGTACTGGCCTGTGAACCAAAAGATTGCCAGTACAATTCCCAGTCAGGGCACATGCCTGGGTTGTAGGTCAGGTCTTCAGTATGGGGCATGCAAGAGGCATCCACACATTGATGTTTCTCTCCCCCTCTTTCTCCCTCCCTTCCCCTCTCTCTAAAAATAAAATCCTTTTTTAAAAACACTAAATAATGTACTAGTTCTACATTTCTTCTTAGTGAAAACTCCCATGTACCTCATCATTTTAGAATGATTGTACTCTTTGTCCACAGATCCTACAACTTTCTTTTCTTTTGCTTTCATTTGGGGAAGAATATTTTCACACAGCTTTAAAAAAATGGTTCTTGAGAGCTAAAATTGCTGTGCTCTTGAATTTATTAAAAAATCTTTTATTTGCAAAAATGAGTAGCTAATGTTAAATATAAAATTCTAGATGGGAAGTCATTCCAGTTTGGAATTCTAAAGTATGTGGTAGTTTTCACTAAGTATCTTTGGAGGTTTCTATACTTCTTTTTCTGTTACTGTAATTTTAAGCTGAATTCATACCCAAGTAAATACATATATAGTTGTAGCAGCATTGATGGACTAAGAAAATTTCTGGCTCTGCATTACCAGTTTTTGCTAACATACGCAAATAGGATCAGAAAAAAGCACACCCTCAACAGATATAAGAAAGGATTGAGAATACATCAATCAAAATGTTAGTGAAATAAGATAGATATAAATGTGATGTAGAAGACTTTCCATGGGGCATGTAACAAGTGTCTTTGACTCTGTTCACAGTAAAGAGATGTATTCTACTGCTCTTCAAACAAATTCTGTCATCCCTGAAATAGACATCAAAGTTGGTATAACCTGGTACCTACTTTTCTTTCCAGCCCCATCTCCTGACTCTGGGTTCACTGTGTTTACCATTGCTTTTTCCTATGGACTTTTCTTAGTTTTCTAGACTCTATAATCCCCTTTGGTACATTTGAAACTTAATTATGCTTTATACTATTAAACAATTCTCTCTCATAGACATCCCCAAAGTCAGTTTGGGTCTTGTTATAAATGCCTTGATATTCATTTTTAAACATTTTTATATACTTATTTACTTAAATCATAAAAATGAAAAGTACTCATTTCAACTCTATCTTATCTTAGAGGAACTCTTTTTTTCATTCAATATTGTGTGCCCAGGGTTCTGGGCAGTGCTGATACATTGTCGGGGCCAATAAAATTGACCTCCTAATTCCTTGATTTTTAACACGCATAACAAGCACATACACACTATTTTGCCATGTACCTGACCATTAAACTGAAGTATTATCATTGGGATCCTAGCAGTATGCAGTTTTATTAAATATAAAAAATGCTTTTTTATATTTTATTGTATAAAATTCCACTATTATTTTAAAATAGATCTCTGCCTTACAGTAAAAGCACAGCAGGATTTATTGCCATTTGCTAATTTATTTGTATCTGTGTAAATACTCACCATGCTTCAACAGCAAATTAGTTTTGCATCTGATTTCCAGGAAGTGCCTTGAGGCTCTTAAATCCTGTTTTACGTACAAGGTTTGTTGTTTCTAGAATCAATCATAAGAGTAGTCAGGTGAACAGCAACAATACAGAAACCATGTAAAATTTTAAATTGTTGAGCAGAACCCAACATGAGTCGTAATTTGTGGACCATGAAGATAAGGGTGCATGTAGACCTTTCTTTCAGACTTCCATGATATATCTATGATGAATTTAAAATATTTAAAAAAATTTTTTAAATAAAGTTTGCCATGTTATTTTTTTAAATGAAATTGATTCATTTAGCCTGGAGGACATAATTGCCTAAGTTGAAAATTATCAAGTCAGATAAGTAGAAATAATAAATAAATCTATTAAAGTTATTTTGATGAAACAGAGATATTCTGTCTTTTAAATTGAGGGAAGGAAAAAGACAACATCTGAAAACATCAAAAATACTACATTATTTTAATTTTATTGTACTAAGGGAAGAAAATAAATGAGTAAATATAGAATTATATTAAAACAATTATCTTGTTCTTCCCACCAACATGCCAGCCAATTCATAAATGATACTTATTTCCAATCTGAATTTTGTGAATTCAATGAGAGTTACTATCTCTTATTAGACAAAATAAGTTTATTTGGAATAATTGAATTAAAGAGAAGAAATTTAGAGATTTTAATTTTCCTTAGTTATTTTATTTAGTCAGTACAAATCTCATAATACAGGTTTTATTATTTGTTTTCTAAAACAGTAATTTCCTTCCTGATAAACTATATATATATTTTTCTGATAAACTATATTTTATACTTAAAAATTGATGAAACATTTTGCATAGAAGATGATTTAATTTGATTTCAGCAATTTCAACTTAATTTAAAACACTTTGATATATGTATGTTTATTTAATAAAACAAATCTCTAGAATTAAAGATTTTTAGTAAAACTTAACATTTCAAAATAGTCCTTGTTAAATTAGAATAATACATGTTTGGTAAGTATATTGAAATTTTTTGTCATAGATTTAATAGATATTTTAACAAGTGATAAAGATGTTTATTTTGGCAAAGAAGGCTTGATTTCTTTACACTTCTTTAGTCAAGGTAGAAATATATGGCTATAATCAATGAGATGATCTTACTGGCTTAATGCTATGGTTATTTTTCTATTTTTATTCATATAATATTCATTTAAAGACAAATATTCCTTACATCTTATGGCTCTATCTTTCCTTATGACCTTGAGGTGTTAACCTAAAAAAAAGTAGGGTTACATATGAGCATTTGTTTTGTGTGTGCGTGACTGGCTTGGAAATGTTATTAACATTTCATGTAATTAGCCAGAACTCAATCTCATAGCTATATGGACAGCAAGGAAATCTTGTATAACCTAAGTATGTATCTAGGAAGATGAATAAGTGGGTACAGTGAGCAAACTGCACAACTCTGACATAAACAGTTATCTACTTATTACATGTTTTTTTTCCTCTATTAATATAACCTTGGTTTCAGAAAGTAATATGGTGTGCCAAAACAGACTGCTATCTCAATTGCCTGTGTAATATATTATTTCCACAAATATGCATCTAGTTTAAGCAAAATAATTATTAAACATATCACAACTTTATGCAAATAGCAAGACATAAATTTTATTTTTTTCCTATTTCTTTTGCAAGATCTCTACATTATCAATCATACAATTTCTCACTTCTCTTTTTCCTTATTAATAAGGGACTGAAAGTAACAATGAGAAGTTATGCTAGCTTTTAAGGAAACGGGATAATTATAGTCAATTTATAACTTAGATTAAATTTAATATAGTTCAATAGTATATTCCAATCAAGGCTAAACTCTAGTTCATATCACTGGTGATTGTTCAATTGGTTAGAATATTTTGTTAAAATAATGACTGAATCATTATCTTGATTTATAATTACTTGATTCATACTTACACTAAGATAATATAAATTGAAATAATACATGTCATCTGTGCCACCTTAAGAAAAACAAATATTTAGCTAAAAATTCCAAATTTTATTTTTTGAAATGGATATGTAGTATAATAAATATAATTATGGTGAGAAATTATGAAGCTTAAACCAAATCATTGTGTAGGTTAAAGCTAAGTAGCTTTCTTGATGTCAGTATTAACAAATGAACATTTGTCTAGTAACTATTAAGTACAAGATTATAGTAGTGAATCTGTGATCTTGAAGTAACCACTGAATTTCTCTGTTCCTAACCCAGTTTCTCATCTATAAATGTGGGTACTTTTGGGACTAACATAATAGTTTTTGGTGAAAATTGAATTATTTAATTAAGACTAACTACATAGAAACGTACCAAATTCTAGTTGTTTATATGTGTGTGCATATCCTTAAAAATGTGTACAATCCTAGAAATTTGCATTCCCTAAATTGTGTTACAAATGAGGAAAACAAGCCTCAAAGAGTCCTTCATTAAGTCACTTACTTACCACTTCTTTAGTGAGAGAAAGAAAATTTTTTATCAAATTGAATTTGAATAATATAAACTAGGATAAAGCAAATTATATAAAATGGATAACATATAACATATGAGAGACAACCTAATAAAATATTTATGCCCTTTTGCTAGTATAACATCTCAAGTTATATTTAAAATGTTAACCATTATTTTATTTCTGAATAATATTGAATGTTTTATACCTATAGAAATTGAACTTATCAAAAAAGTTCAAAACTATGTGATAAACATTTTTGGTCATTTTACACTTTTTAAATTTATTATTAGATTTTATCAGTTATACTATTACATTGTCCTGATTGTTCCTCCTTTTCCTCCTCCACCCAGCAGCCCCAACTCCCTCAGGCAATCCCCACACCATTGTTCACATCCCTGGGTCATGCAAGTAAATTATTGGGCTACTCCGTTTCCAATGCTTTACTTTTTGCATCCCCATGGTTACTAAGCAACTGCCTATTAGTACTTCTTAGTCCCTTCACCTCTTCACATATTCCCCTACACCTTCCTCCCATCTGGCAACCATCCAAATGCTCTCTGTATCTATGATTCTGTCTCTTTTCTTATTTGCTTAGTTTATTTTTTATATTCAATTATTGACAGATATGTATTTTTGCCATTTTATTGTTCATAGTTTTGTTCTTATTTTCTTAAATAAGTTCCTTTAACATTTCATAATAATGATTTGGTGGTGATGAACTCCTTTAGTTTTTTTCTTGTTTGGGAAGCTCTTTATCTGCCCTTTTATTTTAAATGATAGCTTTGCTGGGTACAGCAACTTTGGCTGTAGGTCCCTGTTTTTCATGATTTTGAATATTTCTTGCCAATCCCTTCTATCCCGCAAAGTTTCTTCTGAAAAATCAGCTCAGTCTTATGGGAAGTCCCCTGTAGGTACTAACTTTTTTTTTCTTGCTGCTTTTTATATTCTCTATTTTAACTTCTGTTATTTTATTTATGATGTGTCTTTGAGTGGGCATCTTTGCATCCACCTTGTTTGGGAATCTACATTTCCTGGACTTGCATGTCTATTTCCTTCATGAAATTAGGGAAGTTTTCTTTCATTAATTTTTCAAATAGATTTCCAATTTCTTGTTCTTCCATTTCTCCTCCTGGCACCCCATGATGCAAATGTTGGACCTCTTGAAGTTGCCCCAAAGGCCACTTATACTATTCCCATTGCTTTGGATTCTGTTTTCTTCTTGCTGTTCTGATTGGTTATGCTTTGGTTCCTTATGTTCCAAATCATTGATTTGATTTTTGGCTTCATCCACTCTACTATTGTTTCCCTGTAAATTGTTCTTTACTTTAATTAGTGTATCCTTCATTTCTGACTTGGTCTTTTTTTTATACTGTTGAGGTCCTCAGTAAGTTCCTTGAGCATCCTTATAACCAGTGTTTCGAACTCTGCATTTAATGGATTCCTTATCTCCTTTTTGTTTAACTCTTTTTCTGGAGTTTTGATTTGTTCATTCATTTGAACCATGTTTCTTACTCTCCTCATTTTGTCAGCCTCCCTGTATTTGTTTCTATGGATTAGGTAGAGCTGCTTTGACTTTATGTCTAAATAATGTGGCCTAATATAGTAAGTGTCCTGTAGGGTTTAAGGCACCACCACCCCTATCACCCAAGCTGGGTACACAAGGTGTGCCCTTAATGTGGGCTGAGTACACCCTCCTCTTGTAGTTGAGACCTGGTTACAGTTGGCAGATCAATGGGAGAGATTTACCCAGGCCAGTCAGCTGCAAGGCTTGGCTGTGACCACTTACCACCAACCTCCACCCTCCATGGAGGATCAGCTGTGCAGGCACAGGGTGCTCCAATGTGGTCTGCTGCTGCCCACTGGGTGAACTGGCCCCAGAGTTTCCTAGGTGGTGCACGTCAAGATGAGCACCCACCTGTGTTTTGCCCAGGGCCACCCTGCCTGAGCTATAAAGCAATCTGAGATGGCTGCTAATTGTGCTGGGCTTGGAGATTTCCAGACAAAGTCTAGCTGTGAATTTAAGCTGGCTGCTTGTGCAGCACTTGGGCTCTCTGAGACCAGCTGCTGCTTGTTGGAAAGGATTTAGGAAGTTGTGAAGCATGAGCCAAGACCAGCCATTCAGATGGAAAAACAGCATGGGTGCGCTTGTAACCTGGGCTGGGGGAAGGTTCAGAAAAGAGACAATGGTCTCTGCTTGCCTTGATGCCAGCCACTTCAGTTCCTCTCTTTATGTCACTGGTGGTTTTCAAGCTGCTACCTGGGTGCTGGAGCTCAGCAGGAATGAATCTGAATCAGTGAGTCCATGTGTGGGATCTTTAAGAGGTATTGCTTGATGCTCCTCCAATTTCTTCCACTGACTCAATCTCTGCTGGTTTTTGCAGCCAGAAGTGGTGGAGACTTATGTTCCTGGCACTGGAACCCAGGGGTGGAGGGCCTAATGTGGGGCTGGGACTCCTAACTCATGAGATATCCCTCCCAAAATTTTATCCACCCCACTTGGGGGAGGAGCCAGGGTGTTTTGATTCTGTGCCCCTCCTAACAGTATAGATGGATGTGGTTTCTTTAATTCTGTAGTTGTCACACTTCCATTCCACTTAATTTCTGATGGTTCTAAGTGATTTTGTTCTATATTTTAGTTATTTTTGATGTGGTTATGTAAAGAGGTGAACCATGTCTACCTATGCCACCATCTTGACCAGAAGTCCCTAAGTGTTGAACCTGTCAAGTTGGCTGAAAGAAAATACAACCCCAAGATTTGACAGGTTGCAGTAAATCCCGCTCGGCAACAACTGATGTTAATTTTAACAATAAAGACTGATTACCTTACCGTGTAGATTGTTTTCCTCCTTCTTTAAAAAGATTTATGATACTTTCCTCTATGCGCTCTTACATGTATGTTTATATTTTCACTTGGTAGCTTATAAATCTCTTACCCTTTTAGAGAAGATAACAGAGCTAATAAAATATGAGTTCCAGCAAAGAATAATGTAAATTAGAAGATATAAAAGCAAGAGATTCATATGACAGGGGATTCATGCAGGAAATATGTGATCGTGAATCCAAAATAATTACTTGAAAAAACACACAGTTGGACTTCCATGTTACAGATCAAAGAGCAATACAATGTAAATAATAATCAGAAGGCTGTGGATTCCAGATAGAGGTCTACAGGAGAAATGCAAGTAGAGTTGATGCGTTTGACATTTAAATAAAGTGTTGAAAGGCAAGTAGCAGACTTGTTCACTTGTATAAAATTAATGATAATTACATAGAAATTCACATAAGTAAAAATAATGAGACCACAGCTAAATGAAGAAAAATAAAGTAAAAAGAGTAATTGTATTATATTACTTAAAATCAGTAATTGATTAGTTTTGCATAGGTATGCTGTGAAGATTATCTTTCTATCAAATATTGTGATTTAAGTGGGAGGAATGATGAAGATTAAGATGGTGGAAAGACTTAAAATTCATCGCAGGTCTCATGAGATTACATATAAATATATAGTCATAACATAGTGTTTCAATCAGATAATCTAGAAATATAGAGATAAATTGTATAAAAATTACCACATGGGTTTAGGATGGCTTTTTTTTTGAAAGTGTATAAATATCAGAGGACATAGGAAACATGAGTAAAATTTTTATTATGACACTTACAGACCTATACTTTTAAAACAATGAGGATATATTATACCAAAGAAGAAAGTTTAAATCTTTAAAATGCATTGTCATATAGGAGATTTTTCTGATTCATCAGTATATATGTTTTAAGAAAAATGTACATGAACAACAATTAAAATAAATTGTTTTTTAAAAAGAAAGAAGCTCCATTTTCAAATTAGAATTGCATTCCATAATGTTTATCCCTCTCCCAAATTTACACACAAAGGCTTTTCTATTATTCTTCAAAATCATTTCACATTGACTGACATAAAAGCATCATTAATCCACCAAAATATTGGTCAGATTTGCATTTCATATTTGAAATTTTTAAACACAAACATGTTTGTATGAATGCACATATGTCTTAGCTATCTGCTTGGTTTGCAGACAGTCCTAAGCACACACATGTCTTCTCAACCTGTAGTGGAACTACGGTCCCATGCCTAAGAATCTGACAGAAAAACATGCACTTGTGAGAAAGTGGTGTATCTCTAATCTCTTAGAATCAGAATATTTTAAATTTCAGTAGTTTTCTTCATATCTCTTAATATCTTAGAGTATCTGCTCTATTAAGCCCAAACTATATGAAAACATGGCAGATAAAATTATCTTTAAAATATGCTAGATTTTTAATCCCTACTTTAAAAGAAGTCAGTTTATCATTTTGAGCTGTAAACATATTAAATTTGGTAATGAAAATGACTCACACCTGAGCAATTGTTGTTTCATTAGAATTGCAAAAAGAAATACCATAAATATTATTTTATACCATCTATGATCCATCTATTTTATAGAAACATAACCCTTCAAAAGGTAATAGGTTAGTAAATGTTCTCCAAACCATGTCACCTATCAGTGTGACTATATGTAATATTATCTTTAAAAATTCAAATTTGTTTGTTAAAATATAAAACTCTATTGAAGGCAGACATGTAGAAAGTCAATTATTTTGAAGCAGAATATATAAAAAAGCATGAGGCTTAGGTCTTAAGATTTTAGTGATAAGATTAATATGATGATATATAAGTATATAATATTTATTAGCCTCATAATTTTTGGCTGATGCATCTGGAAGTGAATGTAACAGAAAATGAAGCAAATAATTCCTAGACACCATTAATAGATTTCTAGCCCATATAGATTTTAAACCATTTCTGTTATTTTTCTCCCTTTTGGTATGCAGTGCCTTATTAATGCATGCATAATTCAATAACATTTCAGGCAGTTGAACTTTAGAACATAGCAGAGATGTGCAATTATATTTGGGTAATTCACTTTGAGAAATTGCTAGCATGTACTATAATTCTATCATTTAAACCTTCTCCTTTAATTTTATCTGTTGATAATTTCAATTATTTTATATTGCCAATAAGTCACTGATGACTATACTAGTGAGATTTTGTTATAGCTGTTAGTCAGAGAAGCAAATTAGTTTAAATTATGTACTGTGCAAAGCCAGTGAAATTTTTAACACTGAGAATTGGCATTTAATGTTAGATTTATACATGGATTATTTGGGTGTGCTATTTTTAGAAGTTAATTTGTGTTGGGTGCCTCTCATCAGTTTAGAACACACAAAGTTGTACATTCTTGAAAAACATTTTTAAGCCCTTTCTCTTTCTTGATCTCTCATTGGTTTTATTTTGTTTTGTAGGTTGAAGAAAATTCTTATCAACATATTGGTGGGACTGAATATCTCAAGGTTTTCTGTAATCTCTGGTCAGTACTTATAAAGCTATCACTGTGTCCTTTCCATAACTTGCAGCGTTCTCTTTTCTCTAGAGACCACCGGACACCCAATGCCTGTCTTCAACCTTGTGTGCAGTCTGCCCATCATGGCTTTGCAGGTTTTGATTCTCTACACATGTTCTTTAAATAGTTCATCAACTGTTTGATATCCCTTTGGAATACAGTGCCTCTTTGTTTTATAAAAGCACACCATCATGAACTGCCTTATTTTGAATAATATAAGATAGAAATTTACAGTATCATTAAGTAATGTTCACAATACTATTAGTGTTTTGTGTACTAAAGATTGATATATTCAGTGTAATTTAAAGGTGCTTGTAAGTATGAGCTCTATTTTGTCTTTTAAAAATTTTTATTAAATATATATATGACATTGGTTAATAAAAGTAAAAAGGTTACAAGTGTAAAACTCAATAATATACCATTATATACTGCATTGATAAAGTTAAGCAATGTGGACAGCAAAACTGTAAACATATACATATATGTTCTCATAATGTGTGTGTATGTGTATATGTGTATATATGTATACAGACACAGAGAGAAAGAGAGAGAGAGAGACTGTCTGGAAAAAAGCCCAATCATTGTTAATATAATAAGCATGGTTTATAAATGGTTTATGACACATCAATACCACCTGGCAACCAAGGAAAGTAAACTGAGATGTGCCTGGAATGGGCATTTATGAACAATGATAACTTCACTGTACTAGTAAATGGGGGAGGTAGACACCATCCAGTGAGCATGTGTACTGTGTAGCTGTCACATTCAAAGTGACTGAGCAAGTAGAGCAACGAATCTGCATCAAATTTTGCATTGTTTGAATATTCCTCTGCAGAAACTATTTGGATGTTTCGGAAGGCCACAGCTACGGGCAACTGGTAATTGGCAGCTTCAACACGGCAGTGCACCAGCCCATGCATCATATCTCCTGTAGAGTGTTTTTGTAAAACATTGAGCCACCCAGGTTACTTCAGCCCCCACTACGACCCAGATTTGATTTCTGGCTTTTCCCAAAACTAAAACCACTTTTGAAAGGGAAGAGTTTTCAGACCATCTATGAGACTCAGGAAAATCTGATGGGGCAGCTAATGGCAATTGGGAGAACTGTGTACGTTCCCAAGATGCCTACTTTGAAGGAGACTGTGGTGCCATTGTCCCATGTACAATGTTTCTTATATCTTGTATCTTCTTCAATAAATGTCCTTATCTTTCATAATACATGGCTAGATACCTTCTGGACAGTCTTCATATACATGTATTCTGTGTCAGATTATAGCAGACTGTCATAGTTAATTTTATGTGTCATTTTGGGTAGCCCAGAGCATCCAAATATTTGGTCAAACCCCAGTTTGAATTTTTCTGTAAAGTTATTTTTTTCAATGAGATTAAATTTAAATCAATGGAATTTGAGCAAAGCACTTTAACCTCCATAATGTATGAGCCATATATTATCTGTTGAAAGTCTTAAGATAAAAAACTGAGATGCTTCAAGGAACAAGAGAATTCTACCTCTGGACTGTTTGCAAACCTAAGCTGCAACATCAACTCTTGCCCATATCTCCAGTCTGCTGGGCTGGGCCACTCCACATAATTGACTTGTTGGTTCTACAATCATGAGGTAATTCCTTAAAAGAAATATCTCCTCTTTCTCCTGTAGAAATATCTACATCTATATCTATCTACATATCCATCTCTCTCCATCTGCCTAACTATAGATATAGATCTAGTTAGATAGATGCCTGATAGATATTTAGATAGATGATATTTAGATAGATGATAGATAGATAGATGATATCAATCAGAGAGAGAAAGAAAGAAAGAAAGAAAGAGAGAGACTCCAGGAGGTTGCTCCTCATCTTCACAGGAAAGCCTCCAGGAATGGGCAGCAAGGAAACAATGGTCTCCTGGGTCAGTCTTAGACCCTCTGCAGCATCCAGCTAGAACAACTGGCCCAAGGACATGCAATGGAACATGTGTTCAGGGTTCTGAGGCCTTGAACTTCAGACATCGTGTTGGACCTCCAGGCTTCTATACCAGAGACCTGCATTGCTGCCCAGGGCCTTTGGGCTTCTGGAAGTAGGAAGATTGGCAACCCACCAAAGCACACTTCACTCTAGTGTTCTGGGCTGAGGTAGACCTTCCCCTATACATTGTAGGAACCCATCGCACAGCCTGACCAGGCCTCTGACCCTGGCGCCACGGCACAGTGACTCTGCACTATGAAGGGCTTGGAGGAATCCACGAGTATTGGAATTTTCATGATAAGTGGTAAGAGCCAGACTACTTGCTGACCTGCAAGGCATGAGGGACCTGTAGAATCAGGGAACCCAGCTATTTCTCATGCCAGGACTTCCCTTTGGGCCACTGTAGAATCCCAGAGACCTCGCCAGATCAGGTTTCATCTGGAAAGAGCATTTGTGTCTGCAGCACCTCAGGCCTTTCTCTACCACTCTCTAAACTGCACATGATGCTCAGTGCATCCTGCCCATATTGTTCCTGTCTGCTGGTTCATCACTTCTGGCGTTCCTACCCTGGTGAATGTTGAAACACGCCTCTGTACATGGAGGGCAAGGAGAGACCTAAGAAAGAAACAGACCACTCCAGATTGGTGGGTGGCAGTTTTAATAAGCAAGGGCACTTTTGAGACATGTCTTGGCCCAAGACAGGTCTTGCCCGTACTTGCCTGTCTGAATCTTAAGAGTTTATATGAAACCCTTAATGGGGATCTCACACGTATACTGTACAGGTGTTCTTACTAGCACATTCGCTTCTCAGGATCATATCCTCAAAGTGGCTCCCAGTGTAGGAACAGTGGGCAAGATGTACATGCCAAGGACAAGGGGAGGCTGTGAGGAGCCTCCAATTGTCCAGGTATAGCTCACTGGTTCACCAGAAGTTTAAGTCCTCTTGAAGATCTTCTCCAACACTGCACTCCTGAAGACTGGGTCATCCACCTTTCTACACATCCTGTCTTCTGAAATGTGCCCTAAACAAGCAGCAAGGGTTATTATTACCATGGAGTCTGCATACATAAAAAATGGATAGATTCCTTTGTCAGGCATACAAGTGGACCCCATTAGAAATGTATTTCTATCAGGTGCCCATCCCATGACTGAACACCATAGTAACAGCAGAAGTGTGAAGTTGAGGAGACAGATATCTGGGAGGAACTTGCATGGGAATGTTCCTGCTCTTTAAGAATTAAACTTGTAGCCTGATCCTTAGGTCTTCTTTTTTGATGATTTTATTTATTTGTAGGGGGGGAAGGGAGGGAGAAAGAGAGGAAGAGAGACATCAAGGTATGGTTGCCTATCACACCCCCCAACAAGGGACCCTATCTGCAACCCTGTTGTGTGCCCTAGACTGAGAATTGAACTGGGGACCTTTGGTTTCAAAGGCCAGCACTCAATCCACTGAGCCCCACCAGCCAGGGCCTCATTCTTAAATCTTCATGTAGCTACAGCTTTAGGAATTTGACAAGGTTGCGCATACCATACGTGTTGGGGAGGCCAGGAAGCACTATCAGGTGTGAGAAGATATACTGAGGGTGGATATGCTAGACCACGACTTCACCTTCTCCTCTTTTTGATTGCTTTGTGTTCCATACCATGTATAGTGTGTTTCAACAGGTTTGGCTTGTAGCAGGACAAGATCCCACTGGAGAACCACTAGTTCCTCCTAACCGAGAGGTTGAAAGTAATTCACCCATCCCAGTGTGATATTCTATTCCAATTCCTATAGATAATGTCTTTCTCTGGTGTGATGGGGTTTGGTGTTCTCAGCAGCATAGCACTTGGACCCGTAGTGAAAGTCAGAGCAGTGACTGTCTGCCTCCCCTGCCTCCCATCCCTCAACATTGAGTGTCGTCACAGGGGTCCCTGGCCAGGTATATGTGGTAACAGGCCCTACTGGTTGATCATTCAATTGTGCTCATGTACCTGGCCAAGGTGTTTGATTTGTTAGGAATATGATTTGCTGCTTTAATATTGCATTTATTTCTTTCTACCAACCCTGCTGCTTGCAGTTTATAGAAGAGATAAAACCACCAGTCAGTGTCACATTCTGTGCAATGCCCAATCTTACATAGCATGACCTTTGAAATGTAACCCCCAAATTATTTTCTATTTGATGAGGGTATCCATACATGTTACTCAGTTCCTTTAATCTAATGGTTCAGCCTGGTTTTCATGACAACAAGCTAAAGCTTGAATTATTCCAGACACAGTGTCTGCTCAAACCAAGGCCTATTTTACAAAACTCACTCAGAAGGAGAGACCCAGTATAATCTACTTTCCAAATCCTTACTGGCTGAGAACTCAGGTGGATGGCCTCAGACTCTTTAGCTATTGTTAAGAACACAAAGGACATACTGCTACTGCGTTAACCAAGTCATTTCATTTCAAGTGCAATATGGTGTCCTACGTAATATGCCATCCACCTGCAATCTGCTGTATCTAATGAAGGGTTGGTTGCTAGGGTTCATACCCAAGATGAGGCATCAGCTTCCTGATTGCTAAGTGGTGTCTGTGCCATATGAGTGGGGATATAGAAAAGAGAGAATGCCTCAGGCTTGTGCAAGCAGACCCAAATGTCTTTCTACAAGCCCTGACCCAATAAGGGATTATTCATTTGCCCCTTAGCTTTCCCTTATAGAAGCATAGTCATTTTAGAACAACCCAACGATCAGTGCAAAGGGTTAATGGCCAGGGCTCCTGAGTGATCACTAGCCAAAGCACTCTGAGTTCATCCCACTGACTATTGCAGTTCATTTCTATCTGCACTCAGATGGTATCACTATTGGGCTGAATAGTGACTGCAGTCCATGTGGGAATGTTGCCCCAACTGGACCTATCTGTATGCTTCACGATTTTTCATTTTAAAATAGATATCACACCATATGACTCAATATATTATACAATAACAACAGCAATAATAATAGAACTATAAGCCTCATTTGTGGTTATGAAGACACAGCTATTATAATACATGCTTATTTTCAATGTCAGCCATTACAATACAAAAAGAATTAGAATTGTCATTGAATTCGATCAAGGTTTTGATTAAAATTACACATTTAGACATTAACAAGCGTATGACATTTTCTGTCTGAAACCTGAACTCGTCCATGTTTTCAGTTTAATCTACTTACTACCTCCAAAGGAACCTGAGAAGTAAATGATAATGAATTGGCTTTTATCCTTCATAAATACTTTAATGTAGGGTTGACTCATGAGCAAAAAGATATGTATTCAACCCTATCATGAATATAAATCATTAAAGGACTCTGAAAATAAATAGCTTTCACACTGAAGCAAATTAATTTCTCCAGGACAGCAGGTAATTTAGTTAATCATCTTTTCTACTTATGTACTTAATGCCCTGCTCTCACATTTACACTCACTTTCAGGAGGAAATTGCTCGTCGTTGGCAGCAACTTTTACTCATTTGAGTCACTTTGCACCTACATCCAAGGCTCATTTCAGTTGAGAGTTTCCTCATTCTAAAAAACAAATATGTATACCAATGTATTTTAAAACTTTCAAGATATTTTAAATACTTTTGGCTCAAAATACCTTGGCATTTATTACAACGAATCCATTATACTACTACAAATATACAGAAATTCACTTTATCTTCAATGGAATGAACTATATATTGTACTGAGCTGCCAAATTTGCATTTCAGGAGACTCAATGGAAAAACCAGATGCCATTAATATAATTTAAAGATGAAAAACAAAAATTAGTATGAAACACCCTCCTGCTTTTGACTTAAAAGATTTTAAGAAAAGATGAGCACTAGAAATATGTGGTAACAATAGTCATAAACTGTTCTTTGTTTTACTTAATACAGCACTATAATTTGCCAGTTTATAAAGAAGTACAGTTACACTCTTAACACCACAGTTTGATGTCATTGATTAAATAATATAACTGTTAACACCTCAACCAGTGGGAGCTTATGCAACACTATAATAAAAAGATTACTATGAGCACATTAGGTAAACAGAACAATAAATGTTTCTGAGGCTCTCTAAATATTGTAATTTGGAGAAAAATACAAATGATAGCCCATTGATTTGTAAATAATATTTTCTGCTTTATGTATCAAGAATAAAACAAAGTTATTGCATACACAAGTATTGCAGTTGCAGTAGTAATATATTGAAAATATGGGAGAAATTTTTATTTTTTTTTACTAAGAAGTGTTTATTTTTAAACTCATTGCTGTATGTATATAAATTGTAAGGCAATGTTATATGGGAATAAAATATATAAATACACAGAAGAAACTTATTAAAAAATAAATCTTAAGGAGTGCCTAAAAATCACAGTGAGTTTTAAAATGTGATATTTATGTAAATGGCACTAAAACATTAAGAGCTCTGTGGTAAAATGATTGTTTTATCCTATAATTAAACAACAGAATTTATCAGAGGTTCAAACACGATTCACAGAAAAAAAGTATTTCTCTCAGACCAGACAAGGATTAAGGATTTTTGAGTTCTACATCTACCTCTAAAAGGATTCTACTCTTCAACCTGCATCTCATTATTTGTAAAATGGCCAGTGGTATGACCTATGTCTTCATTAGCATTTTGAAGGAAAGAGTATGGGTGTACTTCCTTTTCTGGCTGTAGTGCCACAGTTATTTTTTATGCTATTCTAAAATATAAACCTCTAAGTGACTTTCAACTTCTCTCTGCCTTTAACATAGTAAATCAAAGACCACTTCCTTGTGCTTTGTTCCAAAGCATGTCATTTTATTTCATGTTACCTCAAAAACACAGCATGAAACAGGACTAGGGCACAGGTGGTATGTGTTAGGGGTGAATAGTGTTGAAGGAGGAGAAAGTCAGAGAGGAACAGTAAAAGAGGAAAGGAGATAGGCAGATATTTCCTCATGAAGATTTTTAAAATTATTTCATTTATTTATTTTTACAACAAGGGGAAGGAAGGAAGAAAGAGAGGGAGAGAAGCATCAATGTGTGGTTGTCTCTCCTGCACCCCTAACTAGGGACCTGGCTCACAACCCAGGCATGTGCCCTGACTGGGAATTGAACCAGTGACTCTTCGTTTTGCAGGCCAGCACTCAATTCACAGAGCCAAACCAGCCAGGGCTCATGAAGCTTTTAGGAACTCCATTTTTCCAAGATGTCTGAGCATCATAGTTCCCTCCCAAAATTGTTCAAAGAAAGGCTTTTGTGACATTTATTGCTGGTCTTCATCCTCTTCATCCTCCAGTGGTTCTCGTTTGCAGGGTAGGAGAGCTGATAACTAAACTTACTTCCCAACTGAACTTGTCTGTGTTTTTAGCAAAGAGTCTGGCAGAAAACAAAAACACATACTGTGAACTTGATATGACATACTGAAAACAGAGACTGGCCCTGAGGTGGGATGCAGAAAAAAAAAAGGATCTGCCACAGACTCCCATTTTCCTCGAAGTTTGTAAATGAAGGCAGATAGTCCTGTCATTATGCTGGGCCACCACCCCACCCCATCTTAAACCACACCTCATGTACAATTTAAGATATATCATAAAATGAGAGCTCAACTTGAAAGGAATTGTGCCATCGAAACTTCAAACAGCTTCCTCTATTTTTACTCTGTGCATGACAGGAAGAAAGATAGAGGTTGCCTGAGAACAATGGGAAATGTTACACTTAGAAAAGCCATTAGTATATTCAATAAATATAAAACAAGTTAAAAAGAGACTTTAGGAGTATAATTTGTGAAATTTCTAGGAGACAAAGGAAAGAACATACTAGGTTTTGTTGTGGTTGTATAGTACAAATATTCCCTTTTTACTTAATTAACACTTTGACCTATGCAAATGCTCCAAAACTTTTCATAGAAATGTTTGCTGCTTTAACCATTCAGGTCACTGTAATTCTAAAGCATTTTCCAAATAATGGTGTGAAAAATATCTTTATATTAAGTCCTTATATCTAATAATGCAAGTCTCCCAACTTGGTTCCTCTTTAAACATGTCTCTTTTATTTCTGGCCATTACACACACATGTGCGCGTACACACACACACACACACACACACACTGCTGTAATTAATTTAAATTCATATCTTATTGGAACTATACTTTGGGGAAAATTGACATTTAAAGTACTGAGTTCTCTATTCCATGTACATAATCTGTCCTGTTTATTAATATTTAAAATCATCTTATAAGTGGTTTTCCATATTATTCTGTATGAAGATCTTCCATGTGTTTTGTTAGATTTAATGATTTGTTGTGATTTTGAGGTTCACACAAAGTAGAGCAGAAAGTACAGAGGTTGTATCCATGCCTTCACCCATGCACAGCCTCTCCTGCTAGCAGTAACCCACTCCAAAGTGGTTCTTTTGGTACAGTTGATAAACCGACATTGATACATCATTAGCACCCAAAGTCCTGAGTTTACATTAGGGCTCACTCTTGCTGTTGAACATTTTATAGGTTTTGATAGATATGTAATGGGATATATTCACCTTATAGTATGGGTCTGAATAGTTTTTTTTTTAAGATTATTTATTTATTTATTTTTAGAGAGGGAAGGGAGGGAGAAAGAGAGAGAAACATTAATGTGTAGTTGCTGGGGGTTATGGCCTGCAACCCAGGCATGTGCCCTGACTAGGAATCGAACCTGCGACACTTTGGTTCACAGCCCGCACTCAATCCACTGAGCTACGCCAGCCAGGGTGGGGTCTGAATAGTTTTGTTGCCCCACAATCCTCTGTGCTTGACCTTTAACTGTTCTTTCTTCAAACACTGGCTACCACTGATCTTTTCACTGTCTCCATAGTTTTGCCTTTCTCAGCATGTCATGGATTTGGCAACGTATAGAATGAGACCATTTCAGAATGGCTTTTTTCATTTAGTAATACACATTTAAAATTCCTCCATGACTTTTCATGGCTGATAGCACATTCTCTTTAATGCTTAATAGGATTCCATCGCCCAGATATACCACAGTTTATCAACATATTAATTGAGTCTATGTTTTGGCAAATCCGAATAAAACTGATATAAACATTCATTTGATTCATTTTTTAACATTAATTCAACTTTGTAATGAAGTAAACTTGTTCATTATATACTATCTTTGTATAAATTTCCAAATTCAGTTTTTTAATTTCACTTAAAATATTAAGATATATATTCATGACAGAAATTTGGCATAAATCTTTCTTGTACATTCTTGTTAAGGTTTTATTATTAATGATATACTAGTCTCAAGAATGTTCCAAATATTTTATTTTTCTCTATTATGTATAACAGTTGTTTTCAAATTAGCACTAAAGCATTCTTAAAATATATAGAATTCACTATAACAGTGTTTTGACAATATTGTCAGTTATTAATTCAAATATTTTAAAAATATAGAAATATTTAAATTTGTAATTCTTTCAATTAAAATTTTTTTCAGTAAATTTATTCACATAATTGAAAATATCATTGGCATAAAATTGTTATTCTCAGATAATGTCTTAAGATCTAATAGAAAGAACTTATTTTTATTCAAATTAAATGTATATTATAATTTTGATGTAATATGAGACAGTATTTCTAGAGATATAGGCATTTATCACTGTTTTTCAGAAAACTAGCTTTCATCTTTCCTGATTATTCTTTAATATGATTGATGTCTAAATCACTGCTTTTTGTTGTTATATTTATTATATTCTTTTTGCTATTCCATGTGTCAGGGAAGGTTTTACCTAATCCTTGTGATGAATGCTTAAAGTATATAGATTTTCAGCCTCTATCTTATGCATTTTAACTATAAACTTTTCTATAATTAATTCTTTTGCTTAATCCACAAATTGTGTTGTCATATTTTTTACTATATAGCAAGTCAAACCATTTTCAAACTTAAATTTAGATTCAATCTTGCAGGTTATATTATTTTTAGTGGGGTTTTTTTACATTTTTAATTTTTATTTAAGTACAGTTGTCTCCATTTTCCCTTCACCATCCCCCCTCACCCCAGCCACCCTCACTCCCCACCCTTGATCCTACACCACTTTGACTGTGTCCATGGGCCCTTACATGTGTTTTTGAAATCCCTTCCCCTTTCCCCCCCACCATTATCGCCTCCCACGTCCCCTCTGGTTACTGTCAGTTTATTTTTGATTTCAAAGTCTCTGCTTCACTTGCTTGTTTGTTTTGTTGATTAGGTTCCACTAATAGGTAAGATCATATGGAATTTGTCTTTCACCGCCTGGCTTATTTCCTTTAGCATAATGCTCTCCAGTTCCATCCATTCTCTTACAAAGGGTAGGAGCTCCTTTCTTTCTGCTGCATAAGATTCCACTGTGTAAATGTACCACAGCTTTTTGATCCACTGATTTACTGATGGGCACTTAGGTTGCTTCCAGCACTTCACTATTGTAAATTGTGCTTCTATGACTATTGGGGTGCATAAGTTCTTTTGAATTGATGTTTCAGGATTCTTAGGGTATAATCCCAGCAGTGGAATTGCCAGGTCAAAAGGTAGTTCCATTTTCAGTTTTCTGAGGAAATTCCATAGTGCTTTCCACAGTGGCTGCACCAGTCTGCACTCCCACCAACAGTGCAGTAGGGTTCCCTTTTCTCCACATCCTCTCCAACACTCCTTGTTTGTTGATTTGTTTATGATTGCCATTCTCACTGGTGTGAAGTGGTATCTCATTGTGGTTTTAATTCACATCTCTCCAATGGCTATACAAAAAATTTTCTAATTAAATTTAGATTTAATCTTATAGGTTGTATTATTTATATTATTTGTATATATCATATATTATTTCTATACATCTATTTTTTAATTTCTAAATATGTGGGCATTTCAGTTATAATATTATTATTAATTTTCACTTTGATTCTACAGTACTGAGACCACATTCTAAATAACTTTATTATTTAAACACTGCTAGCATGATTTATAGTTATTGTGGTCTACATTTGGGCTGCACATATTATATTTTGGTGAATGTTCCAATGAACTTCACAATAAAATAATCTGTTGTTGCTTCTATGATGCTTTATATATGAAAATAAAGTTCAGCTTACCCATCATACTGTTCAATCTCATTTTCTTTCTTATAGCATCATCATATTTTTCTATAATTTACAGAGAAAGTGTGTTTAAAATCTTTATTATAATTAAGAATTTGTACTATTATAGTTATCCATTTTTATGTATAGAGTAAATAAAAACATTTTTTTCTTTTTGGAATTTAGCTTTTATCAATATAAAATATCATCTTTTTATTATTTAGGAACACATTCTACCTAACACTTTATTTTATTAAATACTAGAATAGCAATATTAGCATTATTTTGTGCTAGCCTGGTGTATCTTTTTCATTATTTTTTCACTTTGAATGCTTTGTATGTTTAGAGATAAAACACCATTTGTAAGCAATATATAGTCATTGATATATCTTCCTTGTAGTATACTTACAGTATATAGTTGTTGGTTATTTTCTAATATGCCTAATTGAAATATTTATATTGAAAGGAATACACATTTTTTAGATTAAATCTTCCACCATATTTTTGTGTGCTATTCTTATCTGTTATTTGTTCTCTTTTCCTTCGTTTAGATCAATTATATGCCTATTCTTCTATTTATCTCTTTATTAATATTATGATTATAATTTTGATCAGTTTTATATGTAAATAATGATTCATTATGTATCTTTTAATTATCATAGTATATAAAATTAATTCTTTTGCATTTTTAGAATAACAAGAACCTAAGAAACTTAAAAAAAATGACTCAAATTCAATTTTCCCCCTTGTATCTATCCATGCTGATGATGAATATGTTAATGCATATTTATTTTAAATGCTTAAAGTCTTTACATTGATTATTTTTGGCAGTCAATATTTATTTTTTATTTACCAGTCTACTTACTTTCTTGAATTGTTATTTTTTTCCTGTACGACCACGCTTAGATATAGTTCCATATGGGATCTTTACCATTTTGCCTAAAGAGTATCATCAATAATTGTTTTAGGGCTTATATTCATACTGATTTCATTCTATATTTTGCTTGTGTGTATTGTTTTCTTTCTTTTTTTATTAAGAAAATATTACCATTTTACTTTAGTGTGCTTGCATATATCTTCTGGGCACTGAATTCTTGTTAAAAAAAATTCTTGTCAAGCAGTATTATTTCTCTCCTTAACCATTCAAGGATGCTATTTATTGACTTCTAACTTTAGCCAGCCTCTAGGTTTTTCTGGAAAAACATCTGTGTATATAAAAGACCCAACTGACAAAATTATATCTTTTCTTTCATTTGTTGGTAGGCCTAGGCAGATTCCCTGTTCATCTTTTCTTCTAAAGAATCTCAATAAAAAGTGTGCAATGTTAACCAGGCTCTCCACTTCCACAGACCCAGAACTGTAATTTCAAGAGCCTCAGCCTCATCAGACTGACAGCACCTCTGCCTACACTTTTTAACCATCCCCTGGTTATTTCAGGGCAGACATCTACATATATAGATGCATATATATTATGCATGCGTGTATCTATGCATATAAATATCATATAGGGGCTGGAAAATATCTTAAAGGAAATGCATGCTCAGTTCAAACTCATTTTTTTTCCTGATTCTCTTCTGTCTGGGATCTTGCCCCCATTAACTCAGGGCCACTTTCAAAGTTTCATATTTCCAGTTTAGCTACAAAGATGAAAACCTCAGGCTGCTGCTTCCCACTCGACCTCTATTCTCTCTCTGCTTACAGTCTCTTGGCTGACTTGATTTCTCTCTCCAGTCAAGAGAGTGATGATGGGGAGGAAGTAGGGGTAATGTTTCACTGAATTCTTCTCAGCGAGAAGGTTATTGTAATATCAGCTGCTCTGTCTTGTCCAAAAACAGAAGTTGGTTATGGTCTCTTCATATACCATCCTGACATTTCCTTTAATTCCAACATAGTTTGTGCCCCACATACTTTTTCAATAAAGAGTTTAATGTAACATCATATAAAACTCTTTAAACATGCAGCCCCTTAAAGACCATTGTAAATGGGAACCATGCAAATTCTACATCTATAGGTACTTTTGAGAACTCTCTGACATTTGGAGTAAATTCTTATAAATGAATAACAATTGAAAATCTTAACTGTTGTATAAAGCTTTTATAGAGAATATGACTATAGAATAGATAAATAAAATAATGACCATAAATTATTTCAATAAATGTACTTATAGCAAAGAATAATCTGTGAACAAAAGACAGCATTTAAGTCATACTGCACTGGATGGACAGTTTGAGATTTCCTTGAGGTCAAACTGTCTAAAACCTGAAAGCAAATCCATTATCCAAGTAAAGAATAAGGAAAAGGTCATTGTAAAGAAGAAAAATGGCACATGGGAAGGCCCAGTGGTATCAAAGTAAACCCCAGACATGAGAAAGGTACATGCAAATGTACTTAAATGCTAGGGGCATAATTGAATTCATTAAATATTAGTCAAGTAAATAAATGATAGAATTATAAATTCTTCACATTGGTTAATCCCATAGTAATTAACCCCTCCACAAGAATAGCCTTAAGAATGGTTCTGATAAATTATCAAAGATATGAGGGTACAGAGGAAGGTTGAGTTATTGAGAAGTAGAACTTTAACCCCCATTGATTCATGTGTTAAAGAAAGACCACTGTGCCTCCTATAACATACTCACTCCTGCAACTCTTGGGGACTCTGTCCTTCATTAGGTCAACCCTTCTGCGAAACCCAGAAAGTGCTTTCTTATATAATAGGCGATCTGGATCAAAGCCCAAAACTGCTTTGAGACTGTAAGTATGGTTAGATCTCTGTATTTATCAGTGCTACAAGTAGTTTAAAATACAAACCCCATTTACTTTTTTGAAATAGAAATATTAATGCATTTTCTAAAAATGCAACGTAAGTGAGAGTGTGTTCCCCTGTAGAGAATTTTTTGATTGAAGAAGAATAATCTATTTTGGCCACACCTCAGTTATCAGTGTTGCCAAATAGGAGGAAGTCATTAAGTTCTAGTTAAATATATGAGAAGGAACCTCAACAGAATGGATAAAAATCATAATTTTGTCAAAAATGTTTAAGTTATACACCCCACCTCTAGAAAACCTTCTTGTTCATTCAGATGTATTAAATATAATGGATAAAAGTCTTCAGATCCCCATTAAAAGCTTCAGAGTCCTAAACATAAGTATACTTAATGCTGTATTGTATTTTAAGCATACTTAGTACAATCTCAAAGATGAATTGTTAGAAATTAATTATATATATATATATATTTAAATGTGTTTAACATGTAAAGAAGGAACTAGCTGTTCAAATTTTTAAAGCAACACATAAAAACTTTAAAAACTATATAAGAAACCTTGCAACTGTCTGCTTAAACTTGTGATTCAAAGCTAGCATTAAAGATGTAAGATAGCCTTATTAATGCCATGCAGGATATCTAAGAATAATAATGAAAAAAAAGAAATAAGTTTGATTGCCAACATGTTACAAATGAGTTTCATTTTACTGCTTTAAAGTGTTGCCCTTTTGTAACATCGTTTTCTAATTAAAAGTCTCATTTAAAGAGCTTAAATGTTGATACCACTTTACCCTTTTACTTTAAATTGTTAATATTCACTAGCCTGAATATACATTTCTCAGCATACACACTTCCCAAGATGTGTTCCATGGCTAATTTTCTAGGATAAGAGCTGCTCTACAGATCTATACAAATCAAAGCAGTGGAGTGCTGCAGACTTTAAACTGCCAGCAGTTGTTCAAACTCAAACAGTGCTTCAGAGGCAAATAGTTGTTAAGTCACATGTATTGGAAGCTTCCTTAAATGGCCCTGAAACATTTTGTTATATTCATAAATTACTATAAAATTACTTGATGTGGATCAATCTATGGTCAATACTGATCAACCATAGGGTCACAGATATACTTAAGAGAAAATTATAAATTCTTTGAAATAGTCTACATGATGATTTGCTTAATCTTCAAAAATGTACATTTTTTTAAAAGTTTAACTTTTCTAGTATAATATTTAACTTTGTTGAAAGTTGTGTATATTTTCAAATATTATATGTGTTACTAATAAATGGTAACTGTGAAATAATTTAACTGATAAAGATATAATTATTTAAAAATGTTAACATATTAGATAGTACCTTCATTTTTAAATCACTCAACACCCACTTTTTATAACTGGGTGTTAAATAGTTAAATCAAACACCGTAGGAGTCCATTAGTTTCATAACTACTACCTTCATAATAAAACATCTATGAGTACTAGCTCTTCATTTTGTATTATTTTGATGTTTTTAAAACAATGTTTCTGTTCCATACTTATTTTTATTAAAACTTGATTTCATTCCAAAACTCTTGAAGTCAGTATGCAACCAAGTGTGCAGTGTATAAACGCAGAGAAGCAGTCCAATCGTGTAAACCTGAAAAATTGAGAAGAAAACTGATTTTCTCTGCTCTTCCTGCATTACTGGCTTTATTTAGCAAAGTGAAACTATACTAACATAAAACATTTGATCTTCCAGAGTAAAGCCTAATAAATAACAATAAAAAATGTTTCAAAATGGATGTTTCCTAAATTACAGAATTGCAAGCAAAAGTAGTGTAAGAGACATTTTGAATTTTCAATTGAACCATGTATCTCTGCCTTGCAAATAATAATAAAAAAAGGTTCTTATAAAACTATCAAGCAGTTATTCCAGCTGTGAAATATTTTTCAAAGCCTATCTAATGAAAGCAAAAATGGAAAGCAGTGGAAATCATTTGAAGTGTCACTTTGAGAAACTTACTTTAGATATAGTTGTGCTTTTATTTTCCTTTTGCTTCTAAAAGAGAGGTATTGAGGACAAATTATGTTTATTCTCTTTCATGTGTGAGTAAAATAAATCAACAGCTTACTTTTAGATTCTGAATTTGTTAAGATTTCATATTATGTAAGAGCTTTGCATGTAATGGTTTGGACAGAAGCAGTACCTAACTCTACTTTTACTTGTAATCCTTAGTAGTTATAATAGTACCATGTATAAAAAATAAATATGATTTAGACATTGTGCTAGAAGTGTTCTGGAATTTTCTCCCTTGGTCCTCGTGACAACTCCATGAGGTGAAAACTAATGATTATCCCCATGCTGCCGATGAGGAAACACAGTCTTAGAGAGCTGAGGAGCTTCAGCAGTGCCAAACAGCTCCAAGGAGCTGAGAAGGAAGCTAAACTCATTTCTGTTTGCTTCCAGAACCTAGTCTCATTTTTATATCCTACACCTTCTGTCATTTTAGAGAAGTGTTTTTGATAACCCCTACTTTAAGCACAGAAACTTTATAATGTTAGAAGTTAGTGGTAAAATAACATCCACTGAATAAATAAAATCATGTCTCATCATGAGTTAATAAAATAAAAATTTAACCATTAAACATATTTGAGGAAGAGGTAATAATCATTATATGCTTAGAATCTATCATCTATAATGGTTCCATTTTTTTAAACTGCTTGTTTTGTTTAATATTTTATTTATTTATTTATTTTTAGAGAAAGGGGAAGGGAGGGAGAAAGAGAGGGAAGCATTGATGTGTTGTTGCCTCTCATGTGCCCCCCACTGGGGACCTGGCCTGCAACCCAGGCATGTGCCCTGACTGGGAATCCAACCATTGGATAGCAAATAGATAGCAAAGCTCTTTCTATTAACCCAACCCCCAGTAGTTCTCTAAATCCAGTGATCATCCAAGTTTATGGTAACGATAGGTATTTACTTGCCATACCAATGGAGAGCTAAAGGAGCTGGTTTATGCATAACCCTGAGCAGCAGGCTACAGGCATCTCCCAGTGTCAGATAGGGCCAGCAGTCCACATTTGAGTTGGTGATGTACTTCATAAGATTTTCCTTGTTATCAGGTGGCATCCAGAGATCCAAAGGCATTTTTTTGTTAATGACTTCAAAAATAATTAAGAATAAGAATTTTAAATTTCACTAAGTAATTTGCAGCAAGAATCAGACTAGATTAGTTTGATATTTCTATAGTTAGATAAGAAAATATGATTTGAATTCTACCAGTTTATACATATGAAAATTTTTTAAATGGCCAGCCACATAGTGAACACATAGTAAATGTTATAGTAGCTGTTGCTGTGGCTGCTGTTAATAGAGGCGTCCTTACTATAGCAGCAAACGTTTCCTGGCTTATCCAGAACTCTGAGGCTGGTGAAAATTTGGTCCAGTTGGTGCTCACGTACATCGCTTAACTGCAGCCCACTAGACTCCTCTACTACCTTATGTTTCTCTGGTTATAAATACAAAGGGCGCATATATATATATATATATATATATATATATATATATATATATATATATGCGTATATATATATACGCATATATATATACATACACACACATTTACAGTTATATGACTAATCAAGTTAGTTATGCATTTCTGATACCTTCTGTCCACCTCCTCAAAAATATGTTCCATCTGTATTCTGTCTTGGTCTAACATGACCCCAGATATATTCCTGCTGGTATTATTATGAACTCATAAGGCATGTGTGACAGTAAAATATGGAAAGAGAAATTGCAATCCAAAAATATTGCTAGACCAAAAGGAAACGTGAAAGATAATGTGCACATGCATTTTCCGAGTGACTGATTTAGCAGTACAAAGTAAGTAAAATTTTAGACTTGCATGAATTTAACAGGCTAGTGGGTCCTCAAAAGAGATGCTCTGTTTAATTCAGTAATGTAGGCAATTGACTAAAGTATCTCTTATTTGTTGATTTAATTGACATAAACATGGGTCTGTATCGGCAATCACTGAAATGAGAAACATTTACTCTTGGAAACTCACTGGTGTGTATGATTCAAAAGGAGGAGCAAATCTTCAATACTGGAGCAGTTCTTGCTCTTAAGAATGTCTCCCCCTGTCCTTGATTCTCTTCCTGGAAAATTATGTGTTACCTCAAACACTGTGTAATCATTGACACCCGAAACTTTTCCTGACTTCTTGGACTATAGTATCATTTACATTTACCTAAATTGAAGCCTATAATACATTATTGTAACATGATAGCTGGCAACAAGATAGTGGCAGTTAATTAAAATTAATGATGCTTAGTTTCTTTGTCAGAAATAAAATGGAGGCGGGGTTTGTTATACATAGCTCACAAGCCTGTTATTATGATTTAAAGAGAGCATGTATTGAAATAGTGAGGAACATAAAAATTATGGAGTTTACTACTATTACTTTTTTGTAGCTAGACCATATTTATTTTTACACATAAATAAATAATAACAATGTCCATTTAGCTGAAATGAAGCAAAATTTTACTGTTTTTACTGTTAAAATCACAGTCAACCATTAAGTTAGTAATGTCTTTTTAACTCATTTATTTATGAGCCAGGACATGCATTTGACAGTGGGAATGCCAAGGCGAGTAAAAACAGATGCAACTCTGCTCTCACAAATTTTATAGAGGTTGACCAAGAATTAAGTGAATTAGTAAATAAATAGATAGCACTCAACTATGTGAAATGACAGGGAAGAGAAGACATTTTTCTATGCAGATGAAAACATGTGAAAAAACACAATAGGAGAAAGAATAAGCCATTTAAGAAATGGAGGAGGAGGAGGAGGAGGATAGAAGGAGGATGCAGGATTAGTAATAGTACCACGAACCAGTGTGGTTGGAGCAGAGAGAAAAAAGTTAATTTATGTGAGATTGTAAGATAAATCTTTAGTGGATGGCACATGCCACAACATGTAGAGCTTTGCATTTGTTATAATGTTTCTGATTTGTATCTTAATAGCAATGAGGCAAAAACTAGTAGATGCAGATTAGTAGACACAAGAACAGTGTTTCATGAAGACAAGGAAGATGTGTTAGTTTCCGAAGGAGGCTTATACCAAAGTACCACAAATGGGGTGTCTTAGAACAAAAGTAATTTATTGCCTCACTGTGTTTAAGCCAGATGTCTGAGATCAAAGACTTGGCAGTGCCATGTTCCCTCTGAAAGTGCCAGGGAAGGATCTGCCCCAGACCCCACCTCTAGCTTCTGGCAGTTCTTGGCTTTGGCAGCATAACTCCAATGTTCCTGCTGTGTAGGTGTGTCCGTGCTTTAATATCCCCTTTGTGCAAAGACTCCAGCCTTATCTTAACTAATTTCATTTGTAATAAACCTATTTGCAAATAAAGTCACATTATGAAGTTGAGGGGAAGAGGGCACAATTAACTGATAAGAAGACATTTTAATAATGCAAAATTAATCATTATTATCAAACAAAACTCAAACTTCTTATTCATTAACATATATCACTATTTATTTTGAAATATCATCCTACATTTGGAGTTTATATTCCACTATATTTGAGGTCTTCTAAAAGATTTAAATTTGTTTTACAGACTAAATAATAGTAGGGTATACTCAATAAATCACATGAAATTAATACTAGGGTAACTGCATATTTATTTTTCATAAATTATGTTAGCTGCAATTTGATAGATATGCTAGAATTATTTTGCCTCTTAAAAGTTCTCTAAATAAAAGCTAAACATGGAACATTTTGCTCAAGATTGCACAAAGGTTCATATATATTCCCTTATCTTTCCTGAGAAACAAACACTATAGAAGAACAAAAGTGTAAATTTTGAAACATTTGAAATAAAATACAAAATTTAGGAGGAAGTGATGCACACAAAAAAAGAGGTGATTAAAATTCTGGAAGACAAGAAAATGTAATTGGGAGGACACAAGAAAAGACAGAAATGAGAACAAGGAAAGAACTTCACATGCTTCATGAAAAACACAAGCAAACAGACACAAGGACATTTAAGTAATTCAAGAAAGTCAAAAAAAAAAAAAACACCTTAAAGCAACATGATACTTTTAATAAATATTAGTACAAATATTGAGAAGTTTCTATATTCAAATAAGGGCACCAAATCTGGGCTGTAGAGGGCTGAGTCACCTGGGCAACTTGATATTTCACAAAAAACCCTGCGTGAGAAGTAATGCATGAACAGACTCATTGTTGTGATGAAGCTGCCAATCATGAGTTACCCATCGCTGCGGCCTTCTGAATCGTCCAAATAGTTTGCATGGAGGAATGATCAAGCTTGAAGCAAAATTTAATGCAGATTCATTGCTCTACTTGCTCAGTCACTTTGAATGTGATGGCCACACAGTATACATGCTCACTTAACAGTGTCTACAGCCCCACTGACTAGTACAGTGAAGTCGTCATTGTTCATGCATGTACATTCCAGTCCACTCTCCTTGGCTGCCAGGTTACAGCAATGTCGCACAAACTGTTCTCGTTATACTAACAATGGCTGGACTTTTCCAGACAGACTATGTGTGTGTGCATACATATATATGTACATACTATATATATAAAAGAGATATTGTATAGAATGACCAGTAGATAAAAATCTTGAAATGTTTCTAAATGTAAAGGAAAAAAAAACAGAGAAAATACAAAAGTGATATATAAGAACAGATATATAATACAACCCCCAGAAGAGCAAAGAATCCCATAGAAGATCGATCACATATACATACACAAAATCTCTCATATACATACACAAAATACACACATACATCACACTAACATTATAACAGCTGAGATACAGTCTGGATCTTTAGATTGAGAAGGATCAAGTGGCTCAGATAGTTTAAAAATTATTAAATGGGGAGCAATCTGATACAATGATTTAACACTAAAACACCAAAGATGAAATAAAAATGAGGTCAAATATTGATAAATTAGTTAGGCCTCCTCTAAGATTCCTCATCAGAAAATGCTGAAGGCTTAAATAAAATATAAATATCAAAGTCATTCCACCAGCAGAACCTTGCGGGCAGTGTTAGATGTGATTATTATAACGGTATGTAAATTTGGCCTGTGGCTTTCCAGAGGTGCCAGCATGCATGTTGGGCAAGCACAGTGCTTGTTACAGAGGACAATTGATGTTACGTGTCGACAAAGGTCATGCTGCACGGTTATGTTCTTCAGCTTGTCATCCTTTCAGCATGTCAGTTAAAATATGTGAGTGATGACATTGGTCACACTTGTTGATTTTGTTTTAGATTTGGATCAAATGCACATTGTACAACTTGAGGGAATACAGTAAGTAGATAAAGAAACTAAGGTAGCTAAAAAAATGTGTGACAAAGGAAAAGATCTTTGCATTCTAGAAGTTTGAATAGCCCCAGGCAGTCTGTAACGATTGCATTGATTAAAAATGAAAGTTCAGACCTGTTCAGGGGAAATTGTTCGAAAGTGTCAATGTTTACTTTGATGTGAGAAAACAGAAATTGTAACAGAAGTTATACAACCGACAAGTAGAATTAAAAATAGAATTTTGTACTGTGAAAATATGCTTTTTTTCTTATGGGTTGGCAGTATGTTATAATCAGGTTGAACTAACATAATCCAGACAAAAATTCTTAGTACTGTGTTTTATAAAGGAAAATATTGATCTTTTATCACTTTCTATATGCCACTCTGAAAGTTCAGTGAGTTTAAATAACCAATGAGTTTAAATATATATGAGATGTAAAATATTTTATATTTAATTCACTTGATGTTTTCATTTGCATAATGTGGTGCTGATTTTCCATGCATTCTTATCAAAGTATGGTGTTGATTATAAGTGATGATATTTTAAAATAAATATATTTCTAAAAATACATTAAAAATCAATCAGTGAATGAAGGCAGAAAGAGGGAAATAAAATATCTTGATATAATTCTCATCTCAAGATGAATTTTATTTTGAAAGAAAATGTTCAAAATTAACACTTTTTTCTAAGAGTTTAGTATGTGTTACAATTTCTGCATTTAATTGAATTGTCGTCATTCTTGAATGAAAAGTAAAGGGAAAAGCCACTTGTTTCCTTTTTTTTCAGGGAGAACATTATCATAGAATGGGATGAAAAACTTAAAAGGTATTAAAAAGTTGGAAGTTTAATGAATTATATTCATTCAAAGTTGCTGCCAAGACCAAATTTACATATTTAATGAGGAAAATAAAAATAAATTAAATACAAAATCAATATGCCATGAGAAGAAAGAATAATGGAAACATTATTTGTTACTTAGGTTAGGTAGAGCTAGGTGTAACTGAATGTATTACTCAAAAACTGTCAGTGACTTTCAAAAAGAAAATCTCTATGTATGTATGTATATAGTATATCAAAATTACATATATACTTGCTAAAATGAACTGCTCCTACATAAAGAAATTTATTTTTATGAACTTATACAAGTTTTCTTTTTATTGCTCAGGTTTTTTTTACTGTTCACCTATGTAAATAACTAACATAATATAATTATGCATTATCAAAGACTTTAGTTTCTTAGATTGGATTTTAAAAAATAAATACTATTTAACTCCAAAGAGACATCAGATTATAAAGATAATTAGAGATAATGAGTATTGAATTCATATCAATTGAACAGCAATAACATTTTTATCACTGTTTGGAGCTAATGTTTACTGAGAAAATAATACCTTATTTAATCTTCACAAAAATCCTACAAAATACAAAATATATATTATATGTTATTGGCAAGCAAAATGTTTTTGAATAGAATATTAATAGATTATTTTTAATGCCACAACTACATATATATGTGTATATGTATACATGTATGGCATACTAATAAAATTATATATGTGATTTACTGAAATCTAAGACAATTCAACTATTAAGTAAAAAGATATGTGAATGCCAAACTTTCTCAGTACCCCTACTGAAATAACATTGCCACATGACTAAAGTAAAAATGGCATAATTATAGATATAAGTATTGGGGAGAGAAAAAACCTTCAACCTTGAATAAATAAATTTAACTATATTCATAAAAATGAAGTATCGATAAATGTTGTCTAAATGTAATCTCATTGAAAGCACCTGCAGCTTATGTATCTCTAAAAGGGAATATGAGGTCACTCTCCCAGTTGAAATACCAGAGGGGATAGGAAATTTGGCCAATGAGGTTGATGTGTAGGATTTATCTATGAAGCTATAACCAATGAGGAATTTAACTTCTGGAGAATTAAAAAATGTAGGGCACATCTCTAAAGAAATTGTGTAAGCAAAGGTTTTTGTAGGGCTGTGGGTCAACCAGAGTCAATATTTATGAAACCCCATGTGTAGAGGAGAAGACACTGGTTTTCGAGTGAGCACTCTTAAAGTGAAACTGTTCAATTAACACGCAGCTCCATCTGAAAAAATGTGCCCGTCGTTTTTGCTTTCTTAAGATGCTACTAAGGACACAGACTGATATAGTAGACTAAAGCAAAAGAAACACAGCCTACTAATTTAAAATAAAGAATCCAGTACTTTATTCTTAAATGCGAATGGAAAAACAAGAACACAACTTTCAGTACAGAAAAATGAAGGGAAAGAAACTCTGTTTTCTTTATGTGGCATAGAGCCTAAAAATTAGATCAGGTAAGGAAAGAAAAAATAGATTTCAAGTATATATTTTACTGACATTAATAGAATAGGCTAGTGACCAAAAACAATGGATACTGTCAATTACTCAAGAAGTATTTGTATAATGATAACAAAGCAATTCATCTTATTTATGAGAGATGAGATAGTTTTTTTAACCAAATTAATGCGTGACTTTTGATGAGACACTTAACCACTGTTGTTTAAATAACTTTTGTTTAAAGGCTTGATGATTGGTACTAGTTACTGTTGTATTTTTCACTGTTTTTTGATGATTAATTACCCACATGGATATATAGATAATGCAAACTTATTAAGATAGTGGTTAATAAATACAGGTTTTTTCAGACCATTGTTAGCATTAACATTGGGTAATTTATAAAGTAGTTTATTCCATAAAAATAATAGGAATATTCTGGTGAAGGAAGAAACTCATTTGTGGACGATATGCCCCATCTATTTAAAAAAGAAAAACTGAGCTGAAATGACAAAGGAAAAGAAATGCAATTGATATTATTGTATTAAAATTTTGGCTGAGTGCATCTGATAATTCAATCAAATCATTCTGATGGTACCAATTTCTTATAGCACTTGATATTCTAGTAGCAATTAAAATTTTGCCATAATAGTACAAACTTCTGTAAACTAGGAATAAACCAGTGCACTGGTTCAAGAAAACAAGTGGTAATTTAGATTGGTTAGTATTTTTCCATTTCATTACTGTAGTTCTATAAGAACAAAATCGCATTTTAAATTTAATTAGACTTGTTATCAATAAGTGATACTTTCTTTTTTATTTTCAAATCTACAATTTCACATCTGTTTTGTGTCAAGATTTTATATATTCATAGATATGTTGCTGGGCTCTCTATTCTCTTCTTTGAACATTTTAATATTTCTAATACATAATTTTCTAATTACCATGATTGTTAGTTATCTATTGCTACCTAACAAATTACAACCAAACTTAGAAAGTAATCACAACAAACATTTATCGTCTCACACTTTCTTTGGGTCAACAGTTTAAACATGATTTCTTTTTGTGCCTCTGGGTCATGATCTCTCATGAGGTTGTAGTCCTAGTATTGACTGGGCTGCACTGTCAGCTTGGGGAGGCTCTACACCCAAACTCGGCGGGCCTTGCCTCCTCATCACCCGGAGCTCTGCACGGGACTTCCTCATGATGTAGCAGCAGGATTCTCATCCCAGAGTGAACAATCTGAGGATGAGTAAAGGGGGCGAACACCCAAGACAAAAGCTACAGGATTTTAATTACCTAATATCTAAATTGGCAGGACATAATCTCTGCCCCATGCTATTTATTGATTTGTTATTGCATACAAATCAATAAACCCAGGCATTACTTAGGTGAGAGGATTACAGTGTGTGTGCAGACCAAGAAGTGGAAATCATCCAACTCCTTCCTAAGGGCTACCACAAGGAATATTAATAATTAGAATTGTTATATATCATTTTTGGGGAGCATCTTGACTATCCTGACTATCCTTGGGCCTTTATTACTTTATTTAATGCTAATAAACTTTCTAAGGTACCAAAAGAATAAAATTTCTATTGCCATTTGCTTTAAATTCCATTGAATCTACAAACCTACTCGAAGGGATTGATAAGTTTATAAATTTGATAATTCTTATCTGTGAAAATAGATGAAATATAATTGATTTATATAGTTTTTAAAGTCTTTCCATAAATCTTAAATGTTTTTATTTTAAAGTTTTTATATTAGATGGATTCATAAATTGTTCATTTATGTATTTATGTACTTATGTACTTAAAACCTAGTATTTCCATCTCTTCTATTAAATCTGTGGCTAAAGAATTAAACAAAACAGGTAAAAGTTCCTACTTTTATATAATTTACATTTCTTTCATAAAGAGAAAGAACAAGAGTGCAAACAAATTAAGTAGTGTATGGTATGATAGATGGCAAAAAGTACTATAAAGTAGGGAAGGGACAGAAAGAGCGAGGAAAGAGAGGCTCTGTAATTTTAAGCATATTGGTTAAATATCTCCCAGTGACAAGTTAACATTTTAGACAAGACTTGAAGCCGAGTGAGCCAGCTGAGTATCAGGGGAGAGCTTTTAAGGCAGAGAGCCAAGGACGTGACACACCCGGGAAGCCTGTGCAGGCGGGGTCTGATTAAAAAAAGTAAATGAGGCCTTTGTGATAAGATCAGAGAGAACAAGTGGAAGATGCCACCAAATCTGAATGGGAAACCTGATCCCCTTATACCTGTTATTTATTTTAATAGTCACTCATTCTTCTCTGAGATAGGAAGTCCAGAAATAATTTTTACATTTATTAGGATCCCTATGGAAGCTACATGGCTGGTAGCCAGAGAGAATGGTAATTTAATCCAAAGAATATTAATAGATATGTTGATAAGTGAACAATGTTTTGGGTCAGAAGCCAGAAATAAATCTTAAAACCAACAAAATAAATCAAAATATATATCAAAAAGTGGATATTGTTCTACAGAGCAGTAGAATGGTGTGCTGATGTGATGGTAAGTAGTTGGTAGAGAAAAGGCCAATGGAGACATTCAGGCAGAAACCAAAAAAGGTGTGACATCAGCTCTATGAAATCCAAGAGTATTTCAAGAAAAATAACCAAGTGTTGTAGAGGTCCTGAGCCAGGAACTAATAAGAACATTTTCAAAAGAGCCAGTGTTACTGGAAGATAGTGAGAATATGAGAGGAGGTAATTAAGTGAGATATAAGTAAGGCTGCCATGTAGGTTTCATCATCCAATTTAAAGTGTTAGGGTGTTATTCTTACTGTTTTGAGAAACCTTTGAAATAATTTAATAAGGAAAATTATACAAATGGTTTTGTTTGAATATGCTTATAATAATATTTGGAAAAGTGTATAATAACTGGCTATGTGGAAAATGAATTGTAAAAGCAAGGATAAGGATTAGAGAAGACATTAAGTGTGTATTAGAGTAGTCTAGGGGACAGATCGTGGCAATGTGGGTAGTTGTAGTAGATGAAATGTTTTAGAGATCAAGATTGAAGAACCTGACAATGGATGAGATAGGGGTTGGGGAAAAAGAAGAACCAGGAAGGTGTCATTGATTTTCATGTTGGGTAAATGTGATACAGTAAACAGAATCAGGAAGAACTGAGGTGGCACAGAGAGTTTGGCAAGGCAGACATCAATAATCCAGTTTTTGACTATGTTAACACTAAAATGTTTTAGAATTTCAAATGGAGATGTCAAAGGAATTTGCACATACGATGTTGGAGATCTGTGGGGATAATGGAACTGAAAATCACAGATTTGGGAATCAACAGTATTTATAGATGGAAAAATGTGTTCAAAATGGAGGTAAAGTTAAAGAAACAAAAGCAGACATTGGCCAAATTATTCTTTCAAAAATCCAAAGAACTTACGTATTCAATTAACTTGAAATGAAAATGTTTTAACATATTCTAGCAGCTATATTAAAGGGAGAATATCTTTATTCCTTTATGAACTTGAAGAAACTTTAAATACACTTGCTTATATCTGCAAGCTTAATGCAGTTAGTACTCAGTTTCTAACACATTTATACTTATTTATTATTGTCAACTTTTATTTGCTCAGTCTTTCAAGCTACACTTTCTGTTATAGGCAATCTCTAATATTGCATTATCTTTTTCTATAACTGGTCTCACATACTAACATGGTATAACATCAAATATCTTACACCATCTGCTTTGTTCTTACTGTGTATTAATCATTCACCCAAAAGGCTTTTCTATTCTTTAAAAGGCCATAGACCTTTAGATACATTATTATTGCTCCCATTATCATTATAATATAATAACTAATTAGACTACCTGCATATTTTAAAAAATAACTACTGAAAACCTCAAAACTAGCCTATACAATTGAATTAATTTTGAGCACGTTTGACTGAAAATGCATTTATTACTAAAGGGAAACATTGTGGGTCAGAATAAGTTAGTTGGCAATGTTTGGGGGCGGCGGTTGGGAGTGGAGGGATTGGGTAAGAAGGCAAAAGTACTCGTGGACATACACAACAGTGTGGTCTTTGCAGAGGGGAGAGAGTATAAGGGGACTAAATAGTAATGTAAAAATACAAGAAAGATTAAATCAAAAAGGAAATACATATTATAAATAACTAGAATTCTAATGCAAAAAGAAAGAAAAGAAATGTGAAGGGAATCAATTTAGGGTTTTAGCTGATGCAGAATATATGAGGGTCTATTATTTGATGATCTATGTGAAAAAAAGGTTTTGATTCTTAAGGACAAAAATGTTTAGTTGTTGTTTTATTAATTTCCTTAGAACAATTGTGTTGGAAAGTAGAATTGGCTATATCACTTTCCTACCGAACCAAGGCTAATCTACTTAGTGTCAGCTAAATGGGCCACAGCACTTCCCACTTCCCGTTCTTTCCGTTACTAAACATATTTGTTCTGTTTTAGACAAGAAGCTCTTTATTTGGATTTTACTTCTTCTCTAAAAGGAGCTTAATGTAAAAATGTCCAAGATTGATAATTTAGTTTTAGAAATGGAAGATTTAATTCTTCTGCATATATAACACTTCTAATAAGTCATATATGCCACAGTGAGAAGCCAGAAACTCATCCTGCTTTCACAGTAAATTGCAAAAATGTACAGGCTACAACCTCAATGTGACTTTATTAGAATGCCACATTAAAAAAATTTTGTTTTCTAAAATTACATTTAAGGAAGAAAGGAAATATCACTCTTTGAAAAGCTCTTTCTGTAACATCAAAGTATTGTATATAAAACATTGTGAATGAAATGAAGCTGGACATTATTGAATCCTTTACAATCCATGTATTTTCTTAACAGTAAATACACAGTGAAAAAGTGTATCTGATTGTCTGTTGCTCTGCTGCAGACTGTAAGATTTTGTACATATTTGATGCTAAATTAGTAGAAACTATAGCAGAAATGATGCAAGTGAATATATTGATGAATTATTAAAGTTAGTTTAGTGGAATGGCAATGAAAAAACTATATTAAAACATGAGATAGCTGTGAACAGTATTTAGGTGATCATAATATTAAATCAACCAAACAGTTCTAGTGCAGTGCTATCTATAAAATGGGTAGGACAGACATGGTGTATGTGTGTTAGCATAGGAGTGGATTTCCTGTGACTGCATGTGTAAATGTTGTATGTGGTAATGTGATGCAAGGAATACAGTGGCCAGCTTCAGAAGAGGGTAAAAAATTAATGCCTAAAAATATTTTTCAAAAAGGATAAAAGGAAAAACAGTAGTAGAAATGAGTTATTTTCAAATGTGTTTTTAAACACCAATAAGTATGTCATTTAAAAATGATTGCGTTAAATACCAGAAGGAAAAGCTACAAAGAGCTGCAAGTGTTGCCTTTGGGAGGTAAGAATCAAAAGGGTAGGAAAATGTTGGGAAAGGAACTCTTACTTTTGTTGGTTTCAGTTTCAGTTCAGTTGGTTTCAGTTAGTTTCAACTCTGTTGAAGCTACTTCATTTATATTAGTTCACAAACTGGTCATTTACATTTGCATGGAGATCTTGCCAGCTTGTCTGTTACCAGCTAACTACTGCAAGGGTGCTGTTCTGTCTGAACAAGGTGGCATCCCAAACACTGGGCACAACCCAATGTATCTTTACCTTATGTCCACACCAAATGTCCCTCACCTCCCAGTCAGTGATTCCGTGATCCCAAGATTTACAAAGCCTGAGGCACCCATATCACCCCGTATGTCTCACACTGAGGAGTCTGGACTGTCTAGAGACAAAAGCCAGTGGATCTATTCTTCCATTCCAGGGTTGGATTGTTCACAGGCAAAATAACACATACTGCTTCTCAGAAAAAAAAAGTTTTACTTGATATTAAGTTTGTGGTAACCACCCTGGTAACACTTGGTTCTTGGTTTTATTTTTCTCTCTGACATTCCCTGCCTCACATTTTCTCTCTCTCATTCCTCTTGTACTCTATTTCCTGATAAAGTGACGGCCTATGAGTGTTTACCTCAAGTTCTGCTTTCTGAAGAATCTACAAGAAAACAGCTGGTCCCAGAAATGAACTGGTGATAAAATGTGACATGTATTCACATCAGCAGTGTTGAGGATTTCACCTTTGATTAATAAGGTGGGATGTATGTAAGTGGTTGGGGAGGTATTGGATATAAGGGGATGGTGGCACCTGAATAGTGGGAGGGCAATGATAATGACAACGACTAGAGAGTGGATTGGCTTTTTTTGTGACATTGGAAGGCTTACAGGAGGAAAATTATAGGCCTGATCAGGGTGGCCAACTGAAAATTGAAGGTACACTGTAAATCCGTGAAAGTGAAGAGCTCTGTGGCACCTTTTGAGTAGCCTCTCTCATCTCTTATAGGCTTACAGCAGCTTGTCTTAAAAATGAAGCCACAGACTTAATTGAAAGGAAACACAGCTGACAGTTAAAATTCATAGCCAGTCTTCAAAAATTTCCTGTATTATAATGTCTCAAATAAATAAATATTAGGGACTTGTTGCCAGGCAAGGGGAGTAAGGAACTGAACCTAAAAATGCTGGAACATTATATTCCCTTGAACCCTCTGGCCCTATATAAACAGAACCCTCCTTTTAGTATTACCTGTGAAGAATGTCTTCGTGCATAAATATGTGCAATGACCTCGTGGGAAGCAAGTTCCTCACAAGGACATGTTTTGTAGCCCAATATCTGTTTGTATCACATCTCAGCGCCTTCAGCCTATTAACCTGGTTTACTCTTCAGAAGAGCTTTGGTGATTCATTCAGCAACATGTGAAATCTGGTAATAGGTCCTTCAGACTGGGTGAAACCTTTATGACTTGACTAGAATAATACAGAAATGAGAAGTGGAATATAAGCTTGGAATATATGATGATATTGCTCATGATTCTATGCACTGGAAGGAAAATTGGACCTATTCCTTATAGTTTTCTGGTATGTCTGCATGAAAATTAAACATGATGGTAGTCTAGGTAGACTAAGAGGGATGAAAATGATATAAACACTGGGTTGGAGTGTTGAGGAAGGGGTAAGAATTTTCAGAATACTTTTAGCATGTAATATATGAGAATTTTGTTTCCAAAAGATGCTCCTTTTACTGTGGAAATAAGAAATGCTCTGGTGAAGATACCAGTGGTATTTGACAGACTCCTTGGTGGTTATCTTCTATTGGCAAGAGTTGGTGGAGGGCACAGCTGCCATGGACATTGAATCCACAGTATTACTGATTTTGGAGACTTCAGAATGGCAGCATTTAGCTGTTAAAAACAAGATGGAAATGATTTCCATTGAAGACAGGAAGGCCAGGGTGACAATCAAGGACAGTTCACTATCAGTGACCTGTCAGATCAGGTAAATACGTCATGGTGTCCCTAGAGGCATGATAGGTACACAGTTAACTACCGTGTTTCTTGAATCATTTAAATTCAGTAATGATAAAACTCAACAAACAATAATTAAACAATGAGAAATGGTGAGCAAAATGCTAAAGTCACCATGGCATGAACGTCATCACCCACTTAATGCTGAGATACAATTCAGTTTCTGATCTAAAGGGCTGAGTCTTCTTAAACAAAGACACTTAAATCCCACTGCATATATGTTACAGACACTTCTTGGATCCTATCTAAAATATAAATGACCAGTTGTGTACTGTTAGATTTTGAATCTTAGCACTCTATAAGCACACTACAAATATTATACAAGTTGAATAATTAAATGGACTCATTAAACTCCACAGAACATAATATTATATAATGGCTTCACTGAAGATGAATAATTTGATACAGGAGGAAAAAATGAGTATAGAAAATTTACAAAGCCCAAAAGACTCCCAGGCATAGCCCTCAGGGTTCTTTTCCAATATGTTTTTCCTTATCTCCAGATTTTGAATAACTAAGATTTGTGTGAGAAATTTTGGTTTTAGAAGAACTCTAAAAGTTTCCAGCAAGGGGTTTTGTGCCCTTATTATCACAGGGCCACCAATAAACAAGTCAGCCATGGGAACCACTATGAATATTTAGAAATTTAAATAGCACATTATAAATTAGTATTTAGCCCATTGGACATCAATTTTGGCTAAATATAAGTAACAGAATTTCAAGCTTCCTCGGAGATAAGCAGGCGGGCAGCCCCAACCCAACTGTAAAACAGTATATGGCACTAGGACCTAAAACACTATCACATTTTCTAGCATGAGCTAGTGAGTCAAGTTTTGGTTCAAGCCTATATCACAGTGGGATAAACTTGGAAGGATATACCTAGTATCTGATAGAATTTTCATTTCTATTCTTTATTTGGCCACGTCCAATCTACTGATGCAACCCACCAAAGATATTACTCATTACCATTAGAGTATTTTCAATTTTTAGCATTTCTTTTTTATTCTTTCTTATAATTCTTATGTGTTTACCTCTTTATTTCTATTATGTTCTTGGAGCTTGTCTTTCTCCCATTCAAGCTCTTAATATATTGATTATGGTTAACTTAAACCCTGTAACTGATAACTACAAAATTTGTGTCATATCTAATGTAGGCTTTGTCTTTCTGGGCTGGGTATGAGTTTTTGTTGTTGTTGTTGTTGTTTTGTTTGTTTGTTTTCCTTCATTTTAAGTATGTCAGATATTTGTTGGGTGAAACAAAATTTAAAAAGAAAAAATGAATTAGAGAGATGAATAATTCCATCTTAAATTTTCACACACAGAGAACACAAAGCTTGAAATTCTGTTACTTTATTTAACCAAAATTGATGTCCAATGGGCTAAATACTAATTTATAATATGCTATTTAAATTTCTAAACTTTCACAGTGGCTCCCATGGCTGACTTGTTTATCAGTGGCCATGTGATTAGAAGGACATAAAACCCCTTGCTGGAAACTTTTAGAGTTCTTTTAAAACCATTAACATTTTTCTCTTTGTTCAAATATTTCAGAAAATGGTAGATATTATTCCATATAATAACCAAGTTTCTCCAATTTACTATGCACATGTAGATGCATTCAAATATATTGAAAAGAGGAGAATTCCAATTTTATTTCACTGTTTTGAGAAATGCAGATAATTCTCACATGCAAATATTTTACTAACAATTATAAGTTCAACAAAATGAACTTGGCTCTTTAAAAACTCTGTTGCAAATTGGTCCTTTAGAGCTCCACATAATTATTAGCAGTCTTTTAGAATAACTGTATTTTCCCTTTGTGTTTAAAAGAAGAGAAAGTACCTGACTTTCTCTCAAATGCTCATAGGTATTTCTTTAGAAGAGAACAGCCTTTGCTAACGACCATGAACCCACTGTGAGACTATTTAAAGATATTCAGAATAGATAAAATTATGATTGTGTACAATAGGTCTGGCTTTAGTTATTTCAAATAGTTCTTTCTTTCACATATAGCAATGGGAAGAAAGATACAAAAGTGGTAGGTTATAAACCTAATTTGCATTACTGTTTCTATTACTATTTTTTATAAAAGGAAAGAAACTAGTGGCTCATAATTAAAGAGAACTTTTCAATCTTTACTTCTTTTCTAATACATTTTATAGAGAGAATTACAGTTTATACATTAATGATCGAAGAGGTTCCAAAATATTAACACAGTCACTTCTCTCAAGACATGCTGTCACAGTGTTCTGTGAGTCCACAGTAACTGTATTGCTTTCATTTTGTGAGGTGACAATGCTTTAGTTAGTAGAGGCTTGAGATAGAAATGATTGACTGGGGGACTTGGGGTGGGAAATAATTCTGGGGTGGAAAATAATTCCAGGGTGGAACAGTGAGATTTAATCTGAATTGCAATTCCTAATTAGGACACTTAGCATTCTCTGAATACTCAGTAACTATGTATACCACTCTTGAGCAAGACAATTCTGATGGAAGGCACAAGTTTTCAGTCTGAGTCATTTCTCAGAGCTACAGGGGTTTCAAGCATCTCTAGGGCAAGGTCTATCCCACCATGGAGACAAGCTCTTGAAGGCTCCTAAGTGACATTTAGTTGTTGCCATTCTAGTCTAATGTGTCCTCTGTTTGGGATCCTTGAAACCTTGGGACATCTCTACGCTTGCGTTGGCTTGGAATAATTAAATTTCGAATGGGACATTTTGATGTAGAAAAAATCAGCCACAGGGCAGCCTCTAATGAAAAATCCCTTCCTTTGTACCTGTTTGTGCACTTTTTTTGTGAGAACAAAAATCTACATTTTAATAAAAAGGACATTATTAAATGTTTAAAGTAGCAAAAAATAGATCTGATATTTTGTACTTTAAATTCTATTTTCATGTGACGCTTAGCCTCATATTTCAACATATTTGACCCATTTGACCAAGAAAACTGAGTATAATTCTAGCTGGTAAAAGAAATAAGCACTAACTTTACTTGAGTTTTTTGGTATTATGCCCTGTACCATCAATTGCAGAGGTTTCTTAGGAACAACATTAGGAAGTATCAATATAGGCTTAAAAAAACTAAAAATACCATGTTGTAACCTTAGGAGCAGGGACAAAATTTAAGGAAATGGGAAAATGACTAAACTCTTAGTTTGAATTTTTTATTATCTTGACTATTTTCTCCAGGACTTAACTCCTGTAGTACAATGTTCATGAACACACACGATTTTCCCCTTCCTCCCTTCTTCCTTCCTCCTTCCTTTCTTACTTTCTTTATTTTATTTTTAAACATGAACAGATGTTTAGGGTATACAATGTCATGTACATCTCACATCCCTGCTGTGACAGAACTCCTTATATAGAGTAGATTTTATCATGTATATTTTTAGTGAGGGCTTCATAAGTATCTTTCCTCCACCTTTGCCTATCTAAGAATGAGTTTCAATTTTAAATAGCTGTGATTTCTTTCCTGTGAATTGTATTCATCAGTGGAATTGATGTTTTGAAAAAAATATATTCTGTTTACAAAATTGTTCTGAAAAGGAGTGTACTGATAAAAAGTTCCATAATCACAAGTGAACCTATTTTCTGCCACCATCATTAACTAAAGAAAGTAAAATTTTACCTAGTTAAATGGAAAGTTACATGGGCAACAGTGTGGTACTTGCTGGGGGAAAAGGGGCAGAAGCGGGCTAAATGGTAATGGAAATGAATTACCATTAGTAATGGTAAATGGTAAATGAATTACCAATGGTAATGGTAATGGAAATATATATACAGTAAAGATTTTTTAAGAAACCTCAAAGATTAACTTTCCTCAAAGATAGAGTCCCATACAGAAATCTGCTTCTTTTGTAGAAATTAAAGCCAAACATGATCTTCTTCCCAATCTCTTATATTTTTTTATCTTGGTCAGAGGAGGTATCACCCAGACGCCGGGGTGAAACTTGGTTTCCTTCAGAAGCTATAGAGTTGGCTCCATTGTACCTGGATTTGTTTAACACTTTTGAAGCTGGATTCATACAACTTCGAATCTCCCTTGAGTATTACGTTTCTCAAGTTTCCCACACTCATCCAATGTAGAAGCAAGTGCTTATGACAATCCCGAGTGAAAATAACATGCCTATGTTATTGCTACCACCCCTATTGCCTAGAGACAAAGGATAGAGGGCAAACAGAAAAAAGAGCCAGAATCCTATCTTTAACTTTATCTGTATGCCTGTCAATTTGGACTAATGGTGCAGTGTCTATAGCCTATTAAATAAAAGTTAACTGTGAAATATTCAAGAGGGAAAAAAAGCAGCCTCAGTGATATAGCACTAGCTATAACAGTCTTCTTCTGTTATAGAAGACTTCAATATACTTTTTATTCTGTAAACTGTGAGTGAAGAATACCAATTTAAGATGATTGAAACTTTACCTGTTTGACAATTCTACATAGAAATGGATGTACCTGCTTTTAAATTGTATATTAAATGTTAATAATTGACCTTTTGTCCTCCTGTTCTTTGGCACTTAGAGAAACATTTTCAATGCGACATCTCTCTCTCTCTCTCTCTCACACACACACACACACACACACAATAATTAAAAGAGATAAAATGTTCATATTATTCTGAAAAAATGTCAATAATTCTTATGTTGCAAACTACAAAGAGCTTTACTTTTCTTTCCTGGGTGCTATACATGCAAATCTCGGAGTACTTTCTGTTTATTCCAAAGAAAAAAAACAATTTTTTAAAAGATTATTTATTTATTTATTTATTTATTCATTGAGAGAGGGGAAGGGAAGGGGAAAGAGAGGGAAACATCAATGTGTGGTTGCCTCTGGCACACCCTCTCCTGGGAGCCTGGTCTGCAACCCAGGCGTGTGTCCTGACTAGGAATCAAACTGGCAACCCTTTGGTTCACAGGCCATTATAAAGCTGGTTTTATAATGCCTGAAAAGGTAGTATTGCATCTGTGGAATGTAATGATAAATGTCAAAACCACAACTACCCTCATACAAATATTTGCTCTATTTCTTTTTTGTGCAACACTGGGTAAAATTTACATTAAATAAATGCAAGCATTTAGGGAATTTTTGGTATTTATCCAAAAATTCCAAATAAAATCATCATCTTTAAATTTATATCTACCACAAAAAAGTGAATGAACTACTCACCCTTCATCCCTGGATATCTAATTATATGCAATCAATTCCCACTGAAACTTCTGTTAGAGAATGATTGCTTTTCAAACTGATATTTTAAAAGATTAATATTATATCATTAAGACACAATTTACACACTGTACACTTAACCCTTTTTAGTGTAAAGTTCTGTGAGTATATTAATAAATGTGCACAGTTCTATAACCACTATTGCAATCAAAATAAGGATGAGTCTATCAACCCAACAAATTTTACTGTGTTTCTTTATAGTCAGCTATGTGACCTCATCAATGTTCATCAGAATATGGGAAAATTGGAACCACTACACATTTCTTTCAGCAATTCTGCTCTTACATATATATACCCAAGGGGACTGAAAACGTATATTGACACAAAAATGTTGTGCGCAACTGTTCTTAATAATATTATTAGTATAACCCCAACATAGAAACAACCCAAATACCTATCAAGTGATGAATGGATAAACAAACTTTGTTATGTCCATACAGTAGAATATTCTTCAGGTGTAAAAGAAAATACAGTAATGAGCCCTGGCTGGTGTGGTTCAGTGGATTGAGTGTTGGCCTGTGAACCAAAGGGTCTCAGGTTCGATTCCCAGTCAGGGCACGTGCCTGGGCTGTGGTCCAGGTCCCAAGTAGTGGGCACATGAAAAGCAACCACCCATCGATTTCTCTCTCTCTCTCTCTCTCTCTTTCCCTCTCTCTAAAAATAAATAAATGAAATCTTATTAGAAAAAAAAAGAAGGACAATAAAGGGAACACTTCCTGAGCATTGCCCTCTCACCTAATCTCCCATAGTTCTGCTGTAATTATGTTCCAGGTGAGGGACTTGTGAGAAACTTTGTTCCAAAGAACACAAGCTAGTGGAAAGCCCATTCTGAAATGACTGAGTCCAAATCAGCAGTAGACATGTTGCGATAGACAATTGCATAATATTCAAACAATAACTTGAGAGCTAATCTTATTCTTTGATTTGAGTTAGTAAATAAATGTAAAAATTTAAAAGAGTGCAGAAGCAAGCAAATATTTTTGCAAAATAGGTTATATTATTATTCCTGTAATCACTCACTCTCATTCTTCATGACTGAAACTATAAATTCCTGTGCTAGGATCAGAGGTGGGAAACTAGGATGGGTAATGGATGTCTGTTGACCATCTCCCTTGCCACTAGTTCTAGCAACTAACATTTTGGCTTATGTATTTTATGTTTGCAGCTCTTTCCATTGCCCCCAGAGACTGGTCTTAAAACTGCTTAATTTCACTGGACCAAGTGGAAGGGATAGAGTTGTAACTACAGCCGTTAACCAAGAATGCCTTTTTCAATGATAGTGATTGAAATGTCGCAACATCAGCACTGAACTGATCATACTTCTTTATAACTTCAGGTCACAGAGGGCTGAGTAGTGACAAACTTCTAATTTTGCAAGCTACTTGATATAGCAAAAATTAAATTATGCATTTTACTATCTTGATGACCTGAAATCAACCTTATATACTAATCATACAAGATTTTTTGGTTATATCTAAGTAATTTTAATCAGCAACAAATCTTATTTTGAATGCAGCTCTTCATGATTAAGATTATAGACCTTCAGATAGTAATAGAAGTAATCAGTGAGTAAATTAACAAAAATAATTTATAGCTTTTAAGATTTCTTAATATATGGACTATTTTACTCTTTTGTTAGATGAAATGCTGCATTGTTATCGTTATGATATCAATAGAGATTTGATTAAGTGAAAAGCTATTCACAATATTTGAAACATTTGAGGTAAATAATTTTAAGAATATAAAAGCATGTCTAGGTAAATGCCATTGTATCAACAATATTAGAGATATAAGTTGATTCAAATAAATACTTTTTGTCTTTGTATTCTGTAATGGTGTGTTTATGGTTAACAAATAGCAAATGCTTTCAACTTCTATAGCAATGAAATTTTTTAAATTTATAATTTTTGGCATATACCTTTCACATTTAAGGTAGTAACCATTGGTTCATTAATCACAACAATTATGTCATTTATATTTTTCTTATTTTAAGTATTTCTGACTCATTGTCAGTATTATATTAAGCCTTGTATAAAACATTATTATAATCAAAACCCCTTCTAGTACAGATTAAACAAAGCAATTGATAGAATTGTATTTTGGAAAATATTCACTGGGTCCATAAAACTCAGTATTTATCGTGTGTATCAGACATTGCACTAGGCTCTTTGGAGATTACAAATAAAAATTTATCACACATCACCTGTTATAACTCTATGTTCAAGTGAGTTTTCTTGATGCCAATGGAACTTAATGCCATACTCACTCCTAAATATGAATTATTTGTTAAAAATTTCAAATAAATAGTTCTAGAATACAGTTTTTACTTTTGGTGTTCCAAAGCAGAGCTCAAGGAAGGCTTTTACATGAGTAGTATGTCTGAGAATGTGATGCATGAGAGACATAGAAATGAAACAGGATTTGACTTTGGGTGGTAAGCACACAATGCAATATACAGTTGCATTTTATACCATATTATAAATGATATATTATAGAATTGCACAACCTATATAGAATTCTATGTAATAGAATTTTACATTAAATTTCCTATTACATAGAATTCTATTATAATTCTA